>NC_134541.1:73010907-77810907 GCF_050624435.1 Tenrec ecaudatus | reverse complement strand
ATGTCAAAAAATGTGATTGTCTTCTCAGAGAACTGGGTTGATGTAAGTGGGCAGTATATAAATTGGATACTCAAAATTGGGGTGAGGGAGGCATGAAGTGGTTGGTTTACAAACTTTCATAGGCGGGGAACATATTCACAGCAGGATTATGGGATTAAAGTGTCTGTTTTACTTAATTTCCATCGTGAAGCTAAAGAATTATGTACGGGTTTCAGGCTGGCAAGGGGTATTGGATTGAGGTAGTTTATTGTGCCAAACTGGCCGATAAACACATGTGGGGTTAGTTGAAGGGCAGAGGGACAAATGGCTCAGGGAGCCCCGACTCTGTTCCTGGTTCTCTGGTCTTTTGCTTTATGATGGTCTGACCTGGGTGCAGCTGCATTAGCTCCCTTCTCCAGCCAGCAGGGCTCCCTTCCTGCAAGACATCCCTGAGGGGAAGCCACATGAACCTACTTTGATGCATTCCTGGGTGCTTTAGCAGCCAAGTGAAGATCACTGCCCGTGCTGAAATACTTACACATTCACTGATTCGGCTTTCCTCCAGCCGTGGGCATCATAGTGTGCGTTTCCTAACACGGAGGAAGATTTTGTGGATGGGTGTCAGACATATGGGCTAATGGGTTAGGGTTAGGCTTGTGGGCTTGGGCAGCACTGGCTTGGGATGTTTTCTTGATGTCCATTTCCCGTCCCTGTAATGCTCTCTCTTATAAATGAGTGTCTGTGGATTAGTTTCTCTAAAGTACCCAGATTAACACATTCTGGTACCTTGGGAGTGGGTACAGGAGAAACAAGATGGAGAGTAGATGTATGTTTGTAAGTGGGCATTTTATAAAATGGATACTCAAAATTGGGGTGAGGGAGGCATGAAGTGGTTGGCTTACAAACTTTCATAGGTGGGGAATCATATTCACAGCAGGATTATGGGATTAAGGTATCTGTTTTACTTAATTTCCTTTGTGAAGCTAAAGAATTATGTTTGTATTTTAGGTTGGCAAGGGGTATTGTGCCAATCTGGCTGATAAACACATGTGGGGTCAAGTGAAGGGTGCAGGGATCAATGGCTCAGTGGGCCCCTACTCTCTTGTTTGGGGCCTCTTGCTTTGTGATGGTCAGACCAAGGTGGAGCTGCCTTTGCCAGTTTCTGCTTCACTTTGCGAGGCTCCCTTCCTGCAAGACATCCCAGAAGGGAAGCCACGTGGACCTACTCTGATGCTGCCCTGGGCGCTTTAGCAGGGCTTGGGCAGCACTGGGTTGGGATGTTTTCTTAATGTGCACTTACCCTTTATGTAAAACTCTCTTATACATGAGCGTCTGTTAATTTGTTTCTCCCAAGTGTCCGGACTAACACAACATGCAACATTATTATTGATATGGACTGGATTGCTGCTGGTGTTTTGCTGTGTGTGTTTTTTCTTCTGTGGTTACAGTGTTTTCTTTTTTCTGTTTTTGTTTTATTCTGAGTATCTTTTATTGTTTTGCTTTCTGGGTGTAGTTGACTTGTATGTGTTCTCAGGTTTGTTTGGTGTTGAGTCTTTATCCCAAGTGTTGCTATTAATATTTTTTGTAATGCTAGTCTCTTTTTTCAAGTTCCTTACATTTTTCTTGCCTGGCAATATGCTTATTTCTGCCTTATATTTGAATGATAATTTTGCTTAGATTTTATATATGTCACTTAGTTGAATTCTTTCTGGAATGATTTTTGCTGTGAAGTCTGAGCTGCTGCTTATTGGTTTCCCCTTGTAGGTAGGTGTTCTTCCCCCCCCCCCCAAGATATGATAAGTAGTCTCTCCTTTTTCTTCACGGTAGAGAGTTTGACTCTGATAAACCATGGTGGGTTTTTGTTTTTGGTTTGTATGGGAAAGTTCTATCTAAAGCCTCCCTTGCTGGGGAACAAGGACATCTGAAGCCTTCCTTGCTGGCTGCATGGCTGGGGGTTTTCCTTGATGGGTCTCAGGGACAGCATGGGTCTTCCTTGACCAGGGGTTGGAATGGCTGAAGTCTTCCTTGGTGCGTTTTGGGAACAGCTGGGCCTTCCTTGCTGGGATACATGGACTTGAAAGGCCTTTGGCTGAGAGGCTTGTGGCCTTCCTTGCCTGATGGGTTAAGGGGAAGAGGTAGGGAGGGGGAGGAGTCAGGGCTAGTGGTGGTGGTGGAGACAACTGTGGCCTTTCTGTGGGTCACAGGGGTGTGTTGTTTGGGCCTAATATGCCACATACTAAGGACTATTAGGGATTTTCTTGAAAGAGTACCTCTGTGGACTTCTTTACCAATTTTGGGGCTGCTGGCGCCTATTTTGCTGGGAGCTCCTAGCGCCTTCCTTGCCGAGGAGCAGGGATACCCAAGGCCTTCCTTGTTGGCTTGCTGAGATGGCTGGGGCCTTCTTTATGGTGTGTGTGTGTGTGCACAGCTGGAAACTTTCTACGTAGAGGGGACAACTTGGCCTTCCTGCCTGGGGCTCCGGGACATCAGGGTCTTCCTTGAGAAGGATTGTGGGGTCTTCTAGTATTTCTTTTAGCAAAACTGATGGCAACACATTCTATTTGTTTTCCTCTATCTGAGAATATGTTCGTAGGAGTAGTAAAATAATTTTTTTAGATTATTTTATTGGGGGCTCTTACAACTCCTGTTACAATCCATACATCAATTATATCTGACACATTAGTACATATATTCCATCACTCTTTTCTACACATTCACTTTTCATTGAACCCTTGGGATCAGCTCCTGTTTTTTGTCCTCCCTCCTTCCTACTCCCAACCCTCATGGCCCCTTATTTAAGGTGGCCAGACGTCCTGCTTTTGGCAGGACAGTCCCAATTTTTAACAATTTTTCCCACGTCCCGTGGCATTTTTAAAAAGTCCCAATTTTTGGAAAGAATGCACGACAAGCTAGGGTACACGGCTTTCAGCTGCCATGTGGCTATTTCGCCAGATGAGTTTTATCAATGGTATCTCGCTTTACCAATGTTAAAATCTGATCACTTTACTTATTACATCATAGATTATTATTATTTGTCTTCATTCTTTTTTTACTCACTTTGTGTGCTTCATATGGTTTTCTAGTAACCCTTTAGGTACTTGAAGGCATTTATTTACCCCATGTTCTGATGAGTTATTCAAATTGTTGTTCTCTTGTCTCCTCCCTCCGCCAGACCTCCCAACAAACTTTCAAGAGTTTTTACCTGTTATTTAGATTTGTTATATTGTTTCTGGACATAGATTTATTTTATTTAATCTGAGTTTCAATAAGTTTCTTGAAAGTGTCAGATGTGTCTTTCATCAAATTTGGAGAAATACTGTGTAAAACATTCCCAAATGCTTTCTTTTTATGTTATATTATCTTTCTTCTCTTTTGGGGACTTCTTTGGATTGGGATCCTAGAATTTTGGATATTGTTACACATGATCTTGAGGATTTATTAAAGAAAACAAACAAAAAATCCTAGCACCTTTCTTTCTATATGTTATGCAAAATTAATTTATCTCTCATTTCTACTCTCCTACTGTTCTCACTCAAGAAATTAAAAAATTTACTGTAGTTTTCAGTTGCTATAATCACCATTTTATTCATTTTTAGTTTCTATTTCTGAATTGTTATTTAAATTTTTTCCATTAACTAAAAAGAATAAATTTAAACTTGGCATAAAAACCCATTGTTTTCAAGTCTTTTCTGACTCTTAGTATTATTACTAAAGTATATATTTTAAATAAACTATATTATTTTATATAAACTATATAAAATACTGTTATATAAAGTATATTCGTATTACAGTGTATACTATATATTATTACAGTATATAGGGCAGAGCGGAATCCCCATGGGATTTCCAAGGCTGTGCATTTTCATGGAATCCGACCCTTTCAGCTCCCCCTGGAATGCCTGGCAGATTCAAATACATAGCCGAGTGCTTAAAGCACGGTACCAGCCACGAGTCTCCTTATTTATTGGCATTTGCTATACGATAGAGCATATTTGTCTGATAATTCCAACATCTTTGTTATTTTTGTGTTGGAATATTTTTAAAATCATTTTATTGGGGGCTCTTACAGCTCTTACCACAATCCATATTTACGTCCATTGTGTCAAGCACATTTATACATATGTTACCATCATCATTTTCAAAACATTTTCTTTCTTTTTGAGCCTTTGATATCAGTTCATTTTCCTCCCTTCCTCATGAACTTTCGATATATCTATATTTTTTTCATGTCTTACACCAACCTCTGTTTCCCTTCACCCACTTTTCTGTTGTCTGTCTCCCTGGGAGAAGGTTGTTAGCATATTTTAATTCTCTTTTACCACATGAAAGTATTTTACCATCTCAAATCCAGTTTGTTTTTTCCTATGTTGGATAATTCAAATTGTGTCATGGACATTTTGAGTATTAATCTTGTGGGTTATGGATTTTGTTTACATCACCCACTCACGGCCTTGAGTGGATTCTGACTCATGGAAACCCTGCAGGCTGGAGCAGAACAGATGCTGCAGGTTTGTGAGGTTGTAAATCTTGACAGGAGCACCAAAGCTCATCTTGTTCTGCAGACCAGCTGGTGCTTTATAACCACTCACCTTCCAGTTAGGAGCCTGACTCATAGCCCACTGCAGCAGGAGGACTTCTTGTTTACATACTGCATGGTTGTCTGACGTTATTTTAGCAAGCAATTGCCTCAGGTTCACTCCTGCAGTGCCTACCACACTTTATGGGCTGTGCTTCCAATATTTTTGTTTTCAAAGCTTTTGCAATGCTATTTGATCCCCCATTTACTAATGTCTTGGGTAGTAAACCAAAAATCAAACTAGCTGCCTAATCAATGTGAAATCAATGCTGCCTAAATCAATGCTGACTTATACAACTCCCTGTGGGTTTATGAGACTGTAAATGTTTACAGTAGTAGAGAGCCCAGTTCTTCTCCCAAGGAGCTGCCGGTGGTTTTGAATTGCCAACTGTGAGGCTAGAAACCCTTGTGCAAACATGATGCTATTCTCTAGTTATCAAAGCAATGTGGTTCAGAGACAGATCCGTGCACACCACTCAGCACTGAACCCAAGTTCACATAAAATGTAAAATTCTAATTTTTAAAGTCTCCTCCTCTTCTGCATCTCTTCAACATGTTTCTAGGAATCTGCTCCTGGCTTTTTGTATAGAAGGCTGAGATTTAAATCCCCTGTATTTGTCACTGGGACCAATAGGTGAGAAGAATAAGAGAATAAAAAATTAAAGCTAGGGCATTCCACCCATACTCTAGACTTCTTCGAGTATTTTACACACCTCTCTCATCACTCGTACTGTCAATGCCATCGCTGATATCAGGTTGCCTGTGCATTGACTTGGAAAAGAAAGGCGTATTTACTAAGAAGATTCAAAGACTTTCCTCTCTCATATTTAGATGCCTCTTTTCTACTCTTTAGAGCAGAAATAGAGGTTTCTCTTGGAGCTCTTTCTGTCTGCTCTTTATCTATTGCACCATTCCAGGTTCCAGGCTACCTTTGAGCCCATATTAGGGGATATTAAACTCACTTTCAAACCCACTGCCATGAAGTTAATGCTGACTCACAATGACTCTATAGGGCAGGGTAAAACTGTCCCTGTGAGTTCCCAAGACTAATTGCTCACAGGAGTATAAAGTCCCATCATTCTCCTGCAGAGCACCTAATGCATAACCACTAAGCCACCAGTGTCCCTTAGAGGACAACAGAGGAAAAATCCAGAAAACTTCTTGACGGTTCCATGGTCCTCTGAGTTCTGGCTTTCTTTTCCCGACTCTCCTTTTCAGAGCCACCAGGTAGCTGCTACATGCCAGTTGTCAAAGGTTTCTGAATTACAATCAGTAGGCAAGACATGCACAATGGAGTTCACTTACACCATCTTGATCAGGTGTAAAAGTGTGGGGTATACTTAATGTAAAATGAGGGCTTTTCAGTCTTCCATGTCTCTGAGGCAGGAGAGAAGAAACGAAAACCAGAGAAAAACTTCCCCGGAACCTCAACGCTGTTTCAGACAATGTGCCTCAGAGCACAAATGATTATTCTGTAAGTCACCGTGAGGAATAGATGATCTCACATGTTCTATTTTCAATTGAAAATTAGGTTCAGTTTATTTAGTTCAAGGCCATATCAAAAATAAATGGTAGACCGTGCGTGTATATTCAAGCCCATCTTAGAAAAAGATCCAGAAAACCTGTGAGGAGATTTGAAAGTCTTTTGAAAATGTCTTTTTCTCCCCATCCCCAACTCTCTGCAGGACAGAAGAAGGTGAGGCTCTGATAATGCATCCCGGCATCGTATGTGTCATGGTGAGCTTAGTGCCACGGCTGTACCATGAAGATTACCCAAAGGTACCTGCTTTGTCTTTGTGGAATAATTGATCATCTCAACTCCTTGTAGCCTTTCTTCTTGATTTTATTCTTGGTAATCCCCACATTAGCAGACTCCCACCCCTTGAGAACCAGTTCTTGTTTGGAAATGTTAGTGTGTCTGAGATGCATGATCAAATTATACCCATCCTTCCAAAGCCATTCAAAACAGATCACTTCTGTTGGTGAAACAGTTATTTAAATACTACACTTAATATCTGGTAAATGCTAGGTACAAACACAATACAGTCTCTGGTGCCTACTATGGTCCTGGACCTGCTGTATGTGGGACATGTATGATTAACAAGGTGGTTAAAGACATGTTTCTCATTGCAGAGATTCAAATGGGTAGTAGTGCTAACAGTACAGATAGGCTTTAAATATGTAAGCTCACAAGTAAATATTCAATTAAAAATTATAACTAAGGATATAAAGGAGAAAACAAGGTGCTGGGAGAGAACAATGAGATTAAAAGGTGAAATTTATTAAATTTAAATTAATGGGTGGGATAGAGGTCAGGGAAACTATCTTTTAAATATTAGTATCTGTAGGAACCTGGAATATGAGTGGGAATTAGCAGGAGAGTAAGAGCAAGAAGCAGGCTCTGGGACAGGAGCAAAGCCGCATAATAGAAGATGTGCAAGATGGGTCAGAGAAAGGGAAACTGAGACTTGCCAAGAGTTTTATCCAAGGCCAAGAAGCCTTCCCCAAGGTAGAAGTGGAGAACTGCCCAGTCATTTTTAAAAAGCAATTAAACAGATCACTTTGGCTGCTGTGTGAATGATAGGCTGGGAGCAGGTAAGAGGAAAACAGGAAGTGATTTCCAGTCTAAGTGAGACAAGAGTCCTTTGGATCAGGGTGGTTTCGGTTTCTCTAGGAGGGTGAAAAGCCAAAGGCATCAAAATATCTATCTTAGGCTTCTAAACTGCTCTTCCATAAGAGCCACATTTGAATGACTTAAAAGCAGTTCCGAGCAAATGAGTTGGGATTCCAGGCCATGACTGGGGGAAGGCCTTCCCTCTGAAGGTTCCCGGGGAGTTCCTGGCTGTCTTCACGTGACACTTGTCTTCCGTTTTTGTTTCTTGGTCCCTGAGTGCTGCTGCTTATAACCCAACAATGATTAGATTTAGACACAGTCTACACTGCGAAGGCTTCAGGAACATAGCAAAGATAACCCTATTTCCAATTGAGATTAGATGTACAGATATATGCTCCCAGCACACTAATGTTCTGGGGATAAATTTAATTCATACCAAGACTTATTAAGAAATTGATCTATAGTACCCTGAGGTTAGGGAGATCTAGGGAGTAAAAAGAGGGGGCAACTCCCAAGTTTCTTTCCATTGTACAGAGGCAAGTTTGTATGAGAAAGCATTAAGAAGGCAAAAACCTAAAAGAAATGTTTTTAAAGGTTTCAGAAAGAAAACGAAGTCATTGAGAAAAGAAAACAAAAAAGATGCCATTATAGATAGATTAAAGTACCATTGTAGCTCTTTATTCAGACACGTCGATTAGTGGTGCATCGGACTGCTAACCACCAGTTGGGCAATTCAAGTCCAGCAGGCACTGCACGGGAGAAAGATCAGTATGTCTTCTCCCACACAGATTTGCAGACTCGGGCACCTTATACAGGATCACTAAGTTGGAATCGAGCCAAAGGCAGTGAGCTTGGCTGTCTGGACTTGTAGCTAGATTAGCAGAAGGTTAAATAAATTTCATTGAGCAGCCAGCTATGTACCAGACACTTACTGAGTCCTCAAAGCCTTTTAGTTGGGGGTTATTACTGTCTCCAGGAATCCTTGAGTGATATATGCTTAGGAGCTTAGTTATTTAACAAAAGGTTGGCAGTTTGAATCCACCCCAAGGCACCAAGGAAGGAAGCCTTGAAGCTCACCGTCATTGAAAACTCAGTGAAGCACAGTTTTTCTCTGATATACTTCGGGTCTTCATAGGTCAGAGTTGAATTGTCAGCAAGGTTTGTTTTGAAAATTTTTCTATTATCTCCATTGTAATCGATGATGAATAGAAACTTGACATTTTAAAAGATTGCACTTGGTTGATCTGGCGTGGGAGCTCTGGTGCCGTAGTGGTTATGCTTTGGGCTGCATAGGTCAACAGTTTGAAACTACCAGCCAGCTCCACAAAGTAAAGATGAGTGTTCTCCTCCTGTAAAGGGTTACAGTTTTGGAAACCCTGAAGGGCAATTCTCCCCTGCCCTATAGGGGTCTGTCTGTCTGACTTGAGGTAGAAATCAGACATGCCTCCGCTCTCCGTTCCTTTGAACACTGATCTGACTCTTGCTATTCCTTGGACAGCACTATATTTCTCTGTTCAGTTTAATAATCTGCTGCAATGACCACACAAACCCACCGATAATATTTACAACCTTGGAGATTTGTTTGGGAAGCCAACAAGTTACAAAATGGTAAAAATATTATTCTTTTGTCTGCCTTGCTTCTTCTCACTTGTACTGGCAGATCTCTCTCTCTCTGGTTCTCTGCCTCTCAGCCACGTGGTCTGTTGGCCTCTGCCCACTCTATGTCATGGTCCACATACTGTTTCTTTGCTCTGTCTCAAGGCTTTTGCTAAGCTCCTTTGCTCCGTCTCCTGGCCTCTTCTGCTCTGTCTCCTGGTCTTGGTGCTATGGCCTTTGCCGCCTCTATGCCTTAGCACTTCAGGGATCTTAAGAGCACTCTATTAATGGTTCCTCTTTCTTAATGTTTGTGGGATACCTTACATTTCTGCTTCTGCTTCTGAGGTGGTTCACCTTTAAACTCAGCAAAATGGCAAAACTGAACAACTCCCTATAGAAAGTGTTTCACACGCTCTATTTCCATGTTCTCACCTGATCATTTGTTGGGAGTTACTAAAGCATAGAGGAAGCATTCCAAGTCATGTAACCTCACCATAGGTGAAAACTAAAATCCGTACAACTGTACCAATAGGTACAGTCATGACAAAGTTGTCAAGGATTTCACTGTTTGTTTTCATCAATTCATTAGCATCTAATTTGCATGTCATACAAATGAATGATTTAATCATATCACAAAGAGTTGTACAATCATCCCCATAATCCATTTTTAGAGCATTTTCTTCTTCCTGGTATGCATTGTTATTGGCTTCCCATTTCCTTCTTCCTCTTCTGTAACAGCCCCAAGAAGCCATTAATTCACTTCCTGTTTTTTATAGGAATTTATCTATCCTGCATTTATATTCAGGAAAACAAGCAAAAGCTCCAAAACCAAACAAAACACCTAATGACAATAACAAAGTAAAACAGAAAACCTCAATCCAAAAAAATTCAGAAAATATTCAAAACTAGAATAAATTTTAAATGGTTGTAAAAGGGGAATCAAATGATAAGGTGTTAAATTTTAACCTAACTGTATCTTTAATAATATATTTTTTCTGATGCATTTTGCATGACAATATCCCTGGTCTACAGTTAGAGGGGATTCACCCAAAGTTTAATCCATGGGTACTTCCCTTTCACTTAAAAAAAAAACTGAAACAACTTTAAAATGGCTCAAATGGAGGATCAAGTCATACTACATTTTATATGTAATGTAATCATTAAGTCATATTACAGTAATATCATTAAGTGATATTACATTTTAACCAATTATGTCTGCCATAATCAACTTTGCAAAGCTCTCTGAATACAAAGCTATTCATATCATTTGATTGTGGTCAGAGGGAATTCACTGGAGACTTAATCCACGTGTGGACCCTGCGAATGTTTTTTGGGCTTCCACTGTCCTCCATAGCCTTCTGTAAACCAGGTGATACCATTCCTTTCTTCTGATTTGGATTATATGATTTACAGTCCTTCTATCACCGACTGTTGTGCTTCTTTCATGTGGACTTATTTGATGCCTCATTTAGTTGGCTGCTTGCTTGAAGACAAGCCTTTAAGACCCAGGCGCTATTCTTTAAAATAGCCAGACACCATCTAGTTTCTTCCCATACTTTGCTGTCACACTCATATCTTCAGTGATTTCTTCATGAGGGCAGGCATCAAGCAGAGCCATGTTATAAAAAAATAATTGTTCTTATATTGGAGCCAGAATTAAATGTTGAACCCAGAATCCATCCACACACCTATTGTTTATATGTGTCTCCAGTTCACTGTAGAGACATCATTATCATTTTAATGCAGAGAACATTATCAATCATCCCCCTGGAGCATAAAATAATTTAAAATAGAGTGTCATTAATTTAGTCAGCGGTGTACAATTTAAAACACTGTTGATAAAAGGATACTATACAAGTATAGACTGGTTATAAATTACAATACATAAAATGTTGACTTGCACAGATTAAACTCCCAAGTGACTGGACACTATTTACACAAACAATGGGGGTTGGTGATAGAGAAAAACTTTCAATAATATTCCTTTACAATGACAGGACACCATCTACCAGATTAATTCATTTCATAATAAAGCATGTAGGACATTAATCTTGATTGGTTCCACAATTAATTCTCATGGAAGCAGCAGTGAAGAGATCAAACTCTGCATTGAAGTGGGTAAATCTGCAGAAAAAGTCTTCTTTTAAGGATTGAAATACAAGGATATTACTCAAGGTGTGGGTCTCACTCAAGCCATGGTACTTTCAATAGCTTCATGTGCATGTGAAAGTTGTACCTTGAATAAGGAAGATTGAAGAAAAAATCATGTATTTGAACTGTGGTGTTGGTGAAGGACAATAGAAGTACCAGAGACAGACAAAAGAACAAACATCTGTCTTGGAAGAAATGCAGCCAGACCGCTCCTTAGAAGTAAGGTAAGAAGATTTCATCTCATACCTTTGAACATGTTCTTGGAGAAGGATGCCATGATTGGTCAAGGACAGGGACATCAAAGGAGAGGAAGGCCCTCAATGACATCGATGGACACAGTGGCTGCAACAACGGGCTCAAACAGAAGAACGATTGTGAGAACTTGACAGTGATCCGTTCTGCTATACTTAGGGTCACTGTGAGTTGGAACTGGCTCCATGGTGTCTATCAATAACAACAAATAAGTGGTCTACTCAGTGAATCTCTGGCAGGTCCTGTAAGGTTTCTCAGGGGAACAAAAGTCAAAGCTGCCAGAGCTTCTAATACTTGGACCTATAACATGCTGCTGCTACTTCCGTAGTAGTCTATTGGTTAAATAAAGTCACAAACTCGGCCTGGGTTAAACAGGAGAGAAATATCCTCCCATACTAATGTGAGGGCAAGATGGGAGAATGGTGGAGGACATCTTTAAAAACTAGTTATCTTGACTCCTGTAACCAATTGCTAGATGAAAGTATTGCTAGCTAATTGAATGTCTTCTAGCTAATTAGTTACCTAAAATCTAGGAATTCCTCTTCTATACCTTGGCATTTAAGTAGAGAAAATTTCTACAGCACACGCTCTACATGTTCACGCTCTGCTGTAAAGTATATGCAGCTTTCCCATTTTGTAGTTGTGTGGGCCTCAGGAAGCCATGCACCTCCCAAGAGTCATGGGCTTGCTGAGGAGAAACTCGGCAATTTACTCTCAACCAGAGTTGTGGCCTGAGTAGATCTCTCATCTTTGCCACTCTTGAAGAATTCAGGACCATGCAACCTGGGACTTGTACACTTTTTAAGGTGAAATCACATCGATGTGAGCAAATCCAATGCCCTTAGATGTACTTAATGCAATGTTTTGTATTAAGTGAGAATGTCTATGCTGGTGGTGTGGAGGGCCTTAACAGCCCAATGCAACTTTATTATGAAAAGATGCTTGACTGTGGTGACTTATGATGCAGCCGAGAGCAGAAGTTGCAGGTCCTGCTGTTTCCTGCATGCACTGAAATCCTACAGATGATCCACATTTTGTCTGAACCCTGGGAGTTATATAAACCCTCAATATGGGGAAGCACTTCAGTTTATTGCTTAGTCCATGGCAGTCATTGAACTCATTAAGTATGCAAATGACAATTCCATTTGGCAGATTACTTTTCCTCTATTAGGTCACAAGAAGTAATTTGGGAAAAGCACAATTTCCTTCCATGTCTCTCAAATATGCAAATGGAAGGGAGTGGCACATTTTCTCAAATATTTTCTGCAGATTCTAAATCATCAGCTATAAAAAGTTGCATAAATATTATTAATTTCTTAAATGGTAGAAAAAGCTCATGATAAAGGGAATAGCAAGGCACATGAGACTTTGGACCATGCAAGAAAATGTTATGAACCTGACTGCAGGATTTGGGTGCAGAAGCAGCAGCCTGGAGAATTCCAGTAGATGGCAGTGTTACTAAACAGATGGAAAGCTAGTATCTTCAGGCCTTTGTGACAATTCCCAGCACTCTCCACATTCTCAGAGATTACTCAGATGCCTTTCTTACTTCCTGCATGAACAAATGAGTTCTTTCAAAGCATGTCATTTTGGAAGCAACAATTTAAATAACGATATGAGTGTTCTGCTTGGATTTATTTCCAGCTGTGGCCACACTAATTTCCTCCTCCCTCCACCTCAGTTATTTTACCCCTCCCAGAGAGCTGCTCTAGAAGTGCAGTAACCCAGCTGTTTCCTGTCCTTTGCCTCATGACTAGTATTGAAAACTGAGTTGTGGATTTTTTCAGTGATTGTTGATGACTTAAGCAAAAGGCCAAAATGAAGTCCAGCTGAATTTTCTTTCAATTGAGCTGGATCCAGAAAAGATAGCTAATTGGGAAGTAAGATGTTTTTCTTTCAAAGCCATGGATCTTGTCATAGAGACAGTAATATTGAATGGGCTTGAGGACTTTGCAATCCAAGCATCACTACACTTCCAAAAAAGCTTTGGCATTTTTCCAACCCCATCCCATTACTAGAACTCATGGTGCTTCCGTGTGTTAGAGACTGAAAGTGCTCTCTGTGCTTATCTTAGTTATAGTCTGTACCCTTGTAGAAGTGGATCATCTGTGGTGCTGCTAGGTGAGTTAGAACATCCAATCTTTCAATGTATAGGGAAGTGAAAACCATTGCATCACCTTGGTTGTTGTTGTTAGGTGCTTGCTGTCCAGTCAGTTCCGACTCAGTGTGACCGTATGTATAATAGAATGAAACCCAGCCAGGACCAATTGTTACTATGTTTGGCACATGATTGCAGTCACTATATAAGTTCACCTCACCTAGAGTCTTTGTCTCTTTTTGTTCTCACTCTGGTAGTCCTGGTTGGCTAGAGAAACAAATTCATAGACACTCATAGATGCCTAAGAAAGAGCTTCATATTAATAAGTTAATTATTAAGAAAACATCCCAGCCCAGTCCAGTTCAAGTCCATACGTCTAAAATCAGCCCATATGTCCAATACTAGTCTATAAATTCCCCTTCAGAATCAAGCAACACATGCAAGGATGCCGAATGCAGGAAGATCACAGGCCAATGGTTGGAAAGTCTTGTGGATCCAGTGGCAGTGGCAGCGGCAGCATCTCAGCGCTGGCATGGATCCCCATGTGGCCCCTCCAGCTCTAGGGCTCAGGCTCCCTCAGCCTAGCTCCATGTGGCTTGTCATCAGGAATGTTGAAGCAGAGAGACAAGCATAGAGTTCATCTGGCCTCCAGTGAGCTATTTATCTGCTTCATGCTTCCAAATGAGGGCATCAAGCTGTAACCTGATTGACAGGCTAAACTCCACCCCCTTGAAAGTTGACAATAGATTATGTAACTGCCACACTTACCTTCTATTTTACCAAGCATAATGTCCATTTTCAGGACTGGTGTCTCCTTATAACATGTTCAAAGTATGTGACCCTAAGTTTCACCATCTTTGCTTCCTAAGAACATTCTGGTTGTACTTCTTCCAAGACAGCAGCTCTTGCAGGTTTGCTTGTGTACATGAGAACTGTCATTCAGAGTGGGGAAGCCAGATCTAATATAGCAGAGCTAGAATGTGACTTGTGTTGCAACAACAAATGAGTTGGGTTTGGTTCCCTGAGTAATTTCCAAAAGTCACTTTACTATTGAGCATATAGAGGCGAGCTTCACTGGAAATATCTGGGTTTGAGTGGGTAGACAGATGGGGCTCCAAGAAGGTAATGCAACATGCTGATGGCTGTAAGAAAAGTTTCCGCACAAGCTCTGGGTCTCAAATGAGGAAATGACACAGAAAAGCTGGCTGTCAAAGAAAAGTGTGTCCTTGATAAGTAAGGGAGTTGAGGAAGGCAGAACAAAAACCAAAGAGAAAGCCCAAAGATACCCATTTAGAAACTCTAAGTGGATCATTTGGGCTAGCACACCCACATGGGCAGAATATCAGTAAATAAGTTGAAGCCTCTTCCCAAAGGGTCTTGCTTAGAAGCTGGATTTTGTTAGGTTATGATCTTTGTCATCATCTTCATTTCTCCAGTTAATGAGCACCCGTTTTATGAGACTAGAATTCAAGCTCTGAGGATAGCAGATTTTGATCAAATCTCAAGGTAGAGTCATTTGACTCTATGGAGAATTTACGTGACCTGTGTGATCCTTAATTTCCTTTCTGTTGTTGGTGTTACCAATTGCTATTGAATCAGCTCAAATTCACACTGTTCTTCCCATTGGTGATATGTTTAAGCCTTTTGTTGCAGTTGTTGTTGGCATTTATTCTCTACCAAATATGATGCACTTTCCTAGCAATTGGTATTTCCTGGTAATGTATTCAAAATAAGCAAAACCAAGTTTCACTGTTCTCGTTTATAGGGAACATTTTGGCTGTTCTGATTTGTTAGTTTTATTCAGTGTTCTTCATAAACACCACAATTGAGATGCATCTATTGCTTTTCAATCTCCCTTTTTCATTATCTAGCTTTTGCGTGCATTTGAGACTATTGCATTTGTGTACTATGGCTTGTGTTTGCTATCAAATTGATATTTTGCTTTTTAGACCTTAAAAATGTATTTTGAAGCAGATTTCCCCAGCCACAAGGTGATGTGCTATTTTATTTGTTAACTGCTGCTTCCATGGACATTGATGTTTTATCTAAGAACAAAGAAACTCTTAAAACTTTCCGCTTCTTCATCACTTATTATGATGTGGCTTATCAAAGCAGTTTGGAGGATTTTTTCTCCTTTATGTTCAGGAGTAATCCATACTAATGGCTATTGTTGTTAGTCGTCAACAAGTTGGTTTAAATTCATAAAGTGTGGCCCCACAGTGTGGCGAGTGAAACTGTCCCATAGAAATTTCCCGCTGTGGCCTTTTGAAAGCAGATCACCAGGTGTCTTCTGAAATACCTCTAGGTGGGTTAGAACCAACAACTTGGCTAGTAATTGCTAATCATTTGTGCTCCCCAGTGACCCCAATAGCGTGGGGGCAATAATATCCCTTTCCTTGTGGTGTTACTAGGAGAGCTAAGTGAGCTGATGTATGAGTATTGAGTACGGGGAGAACACACACAGCTTTACTAAATTCTGTTATCAGTTTCCAAAAGGTTATAAATACTTAAACACGATCTTTATAACAAACACACCAGGTGTATAGCAATGTTCCCATTTTGTAGATGAGGTTTTGATGCTTGTAGCAATTATGCGACAGTGAACATCATTGCCAGTGGCAAACTATCTGACACAAAGCTCCCGGGACTCCTGCCACTGTGCCAAGTGGTCTTTCCCAGGAGGGGGCGGTGGTTCCTGGAGGCCATTGGGGAGCTGGAGCGGAACCATTGTCAGAGTCGCCGCCGAGGTGTGCTCAGACCGATAGGCTGCTGTAGAGATGAGTACCTCAATGGAAACATGCACCTTCTGGCTGGAGGCAAAGAAAAGGTCCAGGGATTCTTGTACAAATCAAGGTATTTGTGTCTAAATTTGGAAAAGGGTGCTATTTTCTAGAATTATCCTGCATTTCTAAGAGATTATGTTAGTCATATGGATATCAAATAACTAACATGTTGGTAATATTAATAGCACTGAATGGTGCTACAGAAGGGCAGGCTATTTGAAAAGAGATCCATTTCCTCTGATATAAAGTAATTGATTTTTAAAAATCTTTGATTTGCTCATTTATAACACACTAGATATTTTAATGCCTAACCTATAAAGCCAAGCCTGTTGCAGAGATCTCTTTAAAGTTTTCAAAGGCACTGACTGCACTTAACTACGGTGCTGCTGACCCAAGTCTGGTCTTTTTAGTTGCCTCATATGCATTGGAATGAACAAGGAAGTCAGAAGCATGGACGCATTGAATTGTGGCGAGGGTGGTGAATCCTGGACATGTTGTGAACTGAGGAATAACGAGCATGTCAGTCTGAAAAGAAGTGCAGGCAGCATGCTCTGCAGAAGCGAGGCTGGCATGGCAAGCTCTGGCTCCGCTGACTTTGAACATAGCATAGGGGAGATGAGTTACTGGACCAGGAGGCCTCGATGATGATGATGATGATGATGAGGAGGATGAGGAGGAGGAGAGAAGCCTAAAGGAGATGCACTGACCCATTAGCCATAGTAATAGGCTCCAACTTAACCACCAATCATGATGATGGTTCAGGGCCAGGCAACATTTTGTTCTGTTAACAGATAAGGTTGCCACCAATTAGTGGACCCTGTTGATTGATATATATATATATATATATTACATAAATATATATATATATTAGGGGGGGTAAAATTTTTAAAAACCTAGGTCTTGGACAAAATCCAAGTAATTTATCAGGGTAATCTCTTAAATAAAGCCAATTAACATAACACACATGGTGGGTAACGAGAAAGCACCAAACTCGATGCCATTGAGTCAATGCTGACTCATAGCCATCCCCTGTGAGTTTCCACGACGAACTGTTTGTGGGAGTAGAAAGCCCAGTCTTTTCCCCATGGAGTGGTTTTGAGCTCTCAACCACACAAATCCCAGACCAATGTGTAACTGCTGCACCTATAGAGCTCCAGAAGAAAGACATGGTTCTATAGGGTGGAAACTGTCGTTTGGACCATGTGGGTAACACAGCACGGAATGTGGAATGTTCATGTAAAGAGAAAGCTAATTCTAAGTGAACAATAGTCAAGTTAACAATTGGTCATATATATTAACATGCTCATATATATTTAAATAAGGCCCTATTTATCCCATGCATGTTACTTACAGCTTTAATCTTAATTTAAAGATCTGAGGTCACTTTTAATCTGGCATCTTTCTTCCAAAATTATCAAATAAGAAATATTTTTACAAAACTTGGACAGATGACTAATTCAAATGGAATAACTCAACACAAGTCCCTTGTTCTGGTACAATGAATAGAGGCAGCAAATTGAATTGCTGGGCATTGATTATGGAATTCAGGCCCTTGTGGTTAACGTCCCGGAGACACCATGGACATGAGGGTACCGTCTTCTTGTAGGGAAATCGCCATGTGGGATTTAAAACCTCATGGGACTTAGCTATTATCTCCAGTCTCCACCTCGTCAACTCCAGCTTACGGTGACCCCATGTGCAGTAGTGTGGAATTACGCTCTATGAAGTTTTCGGTGTTTGATTTTTTTCAAAATACATCACCAGGCCTCTCTTCTGCAGTATCTCTGGTGGTCGCAAACCTCTAACCTTTCAGGTAGCAGCTGAGCAGATTAATGTTTGCATTACTCATTAATAATGTCAATCTGGAGATAAAATGGTAGAGAAAGAAGAAATAAGCACAGCAGGACAAGGTCAAGTTTAAGGCTCCACTGCAAGTGGAAAAGGCAGGGACTTCTCCAGGCTACCCATTAACATTCTATGATCATGTGCCAAGCAGGTCTGGTTTGCTGACCAGCCTGGTGACCCTGCATGCTCACCACAGAGTCCTAATTGAACCACCATTCCCTTGCCTGTATGAGGAGTAATATGTGTTAGGAAAATCAATCCATTTGTAGGAGGAGAAATCAGCCTGGTTTCCTGCTACTGCTCATATTTTCACTAAAACCCCATTTTACTGGAATCACATAAAAAACAGCACATTTTATTCAAAACAAGGCAATATTGGTATTGACAAAGCTGCGGTGATAATGAGGACGATCAATGCTTCCTCCTCCATTATGGGGTATTGAGCAGATTTTGGAGTAAACTTGAACCATCATTAGACAAGATCAGCATTTCTCCCATTTGAAAACTTTTTCTTTTTATATTTTTAATATTCCCACTTTAGTGAAAACAAAACCCAAAGTACCGAAAACAGTAAGTGAAGTGCTGGTAATAAAACCCAGAGATTGTATAAATTTCTACTTAATTCTTATACATAATCCTATGTGATATTATTTTCACATCTAGCTTCATGCACAATATCTCTCCAACTTTCATCCCAAATTACAAGTATGCAGTTATCAAATACAATAATTGAAGTTCTGAGCGAAGGACATTTCAAGGTGAACATTCCTTTGCTGTTTTTGAGCAGAATGGTGGGGAGTGGGAGAGGCAGATACAGGCTGTGGTGGAATGCAGGGACAGACACAGTTTCATAAGGAAGCTCTGGGGAAAGGAAGTCAAGGAATTTGAATAGACACATGGAAGAGCTTCTGAAAGTAAAAGTCATATATATAACTCGTGAAAATTAATTTAGTCCTTTCTACCTTTGGTTTTTGACCCTGTTGAGCTGCACAGGCCCACAATGTCTATACAAACACTCCTACATTTACCAGAGTGGAAGTCCTCTTCTTCTAAGGATGAGAGACAGCTCTGTGTGTGTTAGTTTGGGTTCTTTAAATAAACAAAACCAATAGTACACATTTATGTTATAAAACAACAAACCTTGCCATTGAGTCTATCCCAGCTCATGGCGATCCTATAGGACAGAGTAGAACTCTCCCTGTGAGTTTCTGAGACTCTAACGCTTTATAGACGTAGAAAGCCAGTCTTCCTCCCATGGAGCAGATGGTACTGTTGAACTGGTGACCTTGCAGCCCAATATGGAATCTTTACCACCAGGCCTCCCATATGTATATAGAGGAGTTTCTATTAAGAAAAGGAACTGACCCAGTTTTAGAAGCATTTAAGTCCAGTTTGGTGGTCAAATATGCTTGAGGCTTTTCTCCTGACTTACATGGCTGCCTGGATATGGGAAGCCAAAAGATCAGGCCGAAGAAGTCTAGAATAAGTCAGCAGATTGGATGTTGTTGCAGACTTCGAAGTGCTCCCAGGAGCAGCAGGCTGCCAGCACACGTTCCAAGAACCCAGCCACAGGCTCAAGGCCAGCAGGAAGGAGAGAGAGAGTGCCAGTGAGCCACATCTACTTACAGATAAGAGATAGGCCATATCCCCAAGTAGGTGTCATCACACTGTGACCTGAACACACAACCATATGGGAGAGGCCTTGCTGCCAAACAACTGCGATATGCTGGTCCAGCCAAAGTGACACAAACGCATTCCACCCTTTTCATCTTGGCACCTGTACATGTCTCTTTAATCACCCATAATTTCCAAACAAAGACAATAATGAATTGATACTTGGGCCTAGCATGATAAAATTAAGTCATACAAATGAAAATATACTAGCCCTATTTACATTTTCTAATTAGTGAACAACACAAACACATTTGTGCACATAAAGAGGACAAAAAACAATTACATTTCTGAAACTGATAATGTGGCTGTAGGTGGTATTTAAAACCCCCCTTTTCTAGTACCTATTCTGCATTTGCCTTGCCCTCAGAAAGCACCTCAGCTGATGTGGTTCTGAACCTGGTGGGGTGAGCCACACTTCCTTTCCTAAAGGGCCAGGGACACTAGTAGTCATGCTAGAATTGGGTACACATGGTTACCAGGCTTCAATCACAGGACACAGTAGTACTGAAAGATGAACGAAGGAATTCCAAATGTATTCTTTACTTCCATTATTTAGTGCATATTTAATTGTCCCTTGTTAACCAGGATCAATCAAACCACTCAATTCAGTAACACCCTTCTTCATCTGTTAATTCAGAAGAATAAGGAACGCCAAAATAGAGAGGAAGAAATCTCAATGAACTCAGAGCTGTGATTCCAGGTAGAGGTTTCCCCTTTTTGGAACTAGGACTTCCAGACATAAAAAAAATACAGGGCAATCAGTACAGGAAGCAAAAAATACTGCAAGTAGGTCACGTATCTTTATTCCTTTATCCCTGTACCAGTGGATCCTAACTATTGAAAAGCAGCACCATAGATTGGACACTTATTTAGGGCACTTACAGCTATCTAAAAAAAAGTTGCCCAAACCCTGCAAAATATGGTTTTCTAGCTGGTGCTGTAATTATACCTTCAGAAGACCTGTCCTTTGTCTTGTCAAGCCAGCTACTTCAGGATGATGGGGAACATGGTCTAAGGAGGATTCCATGAACATGGACCTATTGCTTTCCCTGTCTTCTCTATTGTATCTGAGAGACCCTGCTTCGTGACCCTGCTTCGCTCCTGCTTCCTCATCATTGACCTTGCTCCTCTGAACAGCTCCCGAGTCAGAATAGTATATGCAGAGTGTCCATAATGGTGTCTGAACTATTTTCAGGGTTTAGGATAGAGTTAGAGCTCTGTCTGCAGGCTGTAGTCATTTGAAACCTTTTGGTTTCAGATGCTAACACAATATCTTGCTTTCTGACAAATAAGTGACAAAAACCTGTTGCCAGTCTCTAGACAAGGTTTCTCCTCAACTGACTGTGCATATGGAGACCACAGGGTCTGTAAAATGTGGGATTTGGGAAACCCTTTTCATTGCTCTGCTCTGCACGCAGTCATTCTCTGTTACAGCATGTCCCAGACTATGTAGAGGGTGTCTAGTTGCCTGTCTCATCTTTACTCTTGAGTTTCCTGAGATCAGGAACAGTGTCTTATTTATCTTGGAAATCCTATAATGATACTCAGAACCCATCGTTGTAGAGGAATTTATTGTTTGATTGAAAAATGGAGGAAGACCGAGAAACAGACGAGGACTCCAAGAAAGATTTTTATAGACAGTATCAGTAGCAAATGGTTAATGGACTGTTCTAGAAGAAGAGAGATGTTATTTAAGCCTATTCCTCATTGTTACTGTTGGCTGCTGTCTAGTTGGCAACCAACTTACGGTGAATGTATGCTTGATAGAGCAAAATGCTGCTTGCCCTTGCTCTATTTCCATAAAAGCTTGCAGATCGGGCCATTTTGAATCATAGGGTTTTCATTGCCTTGTTTTCAGGAGAAGCTCACCAGGCCTTTCTGCCTTGGCTGTCTTTGGCTAGAAGCACCATGAGCACAGCTTCAGCTTCATGGCAACAAATGTGCTTCCACTGACAGGCGGTGGCTGCACATAAGTTGCATTGACCAAGAACTAAAGCTGGTCTCTTGCATAAAATGTGAAAATTCTGTTGCTGAAACTGCTGATCTCTGTTCCTCTTCGTTGTTGTTAGGTGCCATCGAGTCAGTTCTGAGCCATCTCAACCCTAAACACAACAGGATGAAACCCTGCCCGGTCTTGTGCCATCCTCACAATTGTTCCTATGCTTGAGCCCATTGTGGTAGCCATTGTGCCAGTCCATCTCATCGAGAACCTTCCTCTTTAGATTATTCAAATATATACTTTTATGGTTATTCTTGATTTTACTTTGATGGACTAACCGATAAGCTACTTTGTCATAGATTTCCACCCTCCTTGAATTATTGTCTCAGTTTGGAAGTGGTGCTGAGGCAGGGACAACGACGCATGTGATTGGTCAAAAGAACAGTGAAGGAAGCAGGATGGTGCACAGCAGAATCTAATGGAAGATGTACTCTCCGCTGATGTCTAGTGTCATTCTGATCCCATAGGCAGCTCTGGGGAGTCAACTTTATTGCCCACAGTGAGTCGTCCATCTCTGTGTGTGCTCCCAATTACCTGGAGACCAATTTCATAGAGAAAGAACAGCTATGATGGATGCACCTCCTTGAGCAGGAGGCATCAACAATTTCAGGCATAACAAAAAATTCCACGAAGAAGTGGTGCTATCACTCTCACTTGAGACAGCGTCTTCCAGAGCAATAAAGGAGAACATGGTCAATCACGAAGACTTTTTGTACAGGAAACACTCTATCCAAACGGCTTCTAGATCCGTGGAATACTGGCGATTCTGAGGTGTTATCTCTTTATCAATGAAACCAAAAACCCAACCAAATCCATTCTCATTGAGCCAGTTCTAATTCATGATGGACCCCATGTGTTACAGAATAGGACCACTCTATAAGATTTTCTCAACTTTAATCTTTACAAAAGCAGATTACCAGGCTTTCCTTCCATGGAGTCCCTGTGTGAGTTCAAACCGTCAACCTTCAAGTTAAAGGTTGAGCAAAAACTGTTTGCATCACCCAAGAAAGGGAGACTATAAAGAAAATATACTTTATTTGGCTTATATAGTTACTTAGTCCACTTCATATACTCTGTTCTGTGTGCTTCAAGGACATAAAGGGCATGAAACAGGCTGAGGTCTTACCTCTCAAGTGAGAGAGGGGCAGGAGAAAGACCAACTGCCTCTGTGGCAGCCTGTGCTCTATGTATTGGAGGGATGCTGAGAGTGGATGAGAGGGGAAGGAAGTCTGGTGGGATAAGTGGAGGTATGCACAAAGCTTTTTACAGGGCTTATCCTTAGCTGGCCTTTGAACTGAGCCTGCCATGTAATGATGGTGAGGAGTCCATCTGTTAGTGAAGTGTACTTGGCACTTTCATAGGAATTCAACACTTTATGACGAGGGTTGCAGACTCAGATGTCTATGGGGGAAATTTAGGAACTGTTAATGAGTGACACCAGTGGACAAGATACAGGGACTCAGCTGCAGGGTCCAGCCAATGCTCAATGCCAATGCTCAATGCCAATACTCAATGCCAACTGTTTCCAACCCAGACACCAGACTTTTTTCCATGTTTTCAGATAAGACATAAATCTGGATTCTTATGTGATTTTTAGATATTTTTATCTGAATTTTAAAATTTAAGCACAAGTTTAAACATTTGTGGGGCCAAGGACTCACACAATCAAGGAATAAACCCCTAGTGGCCCTTATGTTTTAAGCTGTCTGCCTCTGAAAGCTGAGCCTGAGCCTAGGACTCACATCTTTTAGTTGCTGGCCCCGTAGGCCTTCATTCTAGGTCAGGCGGGCATACAGAGTGCCCTCCTACAATGAACTATTGATGTAGCTTCATTGCCGACGGTACATCAGTCTATCCTTGGAAGCCTGACAGCATGTCAAACACAGTCCGATAGACAGGGTCCTCACTTGCTTTCTGATATCTTCCAGCTCTCCATGGAGATCCAATATTCCCTGGCTGTCCATCTGCAGTCCCTAGTGAAGTCAGAGAAGAACCGTCAGATCATGTGCGAGGCAGGCATGCTCAGCACCCTGATGGCCACATGCCACCGAGCCCTGGTCACTAGCAGCCACCCCCTACACCTGTGTCTCATCAGGATTTTTGAGAAGCTTGCTTCCCAGTCCATCACACCTGATGTGCTAAGGTAATACGAGTTGTTCCCTAAATGCAACTGCTGAACCACAGCAGCTGTGTTTGTTGCCGTAAGTACAAACAGGGCAATGAAAAGCGAATGGAAGGGTCGGTCTCAGCAGGCATCAAGAGAAACCAGTCAGTGTGGGCTGTCTGTGCCCTGGGAGTATACATAGCTGGAACGACACTGCCTGTAAAGTACATAGAACCTTTCTTTGGGTGTCTCCGAGGAGAGTTGGATATTATTCAAGGTGTCAGACAGAAAACTGGGGAAGAATGCTAGGGGCGTGTGTTAGACAGAGTTCTCTAGAGAAACAAAACCAGAATGCTAATAATTTTATATATATTTATACAGATAGATAGATATATAACATAAGAAATAAACCGTTAATTAAATTATAATGCAGTACAAACAGCTCAGTGAAACTCACTCCCGTGAGACAGCTGTGAGACACTGGCAGTCCTTCAAGTCTTGAGGGCCGCCGGGTAGTCCTCTGTAGAGAAATTCAGGCTATCCAGGCACAGGCAGCAAACCGCAAGGCAGGTCACCAACAGTCAGCCAAATGACAGGCCCAGTGTAAAGCTCACAAACTCCAGAGCTCTCTGATCTTTGTGCAGAACAGGGTTGCCCCCTTAGATAGCTTACTGAAAAGGCTTTCCAAGCAAAGGGAACAGAAACATGGAGGGGCCAGGGTGCTGTCCACCTAGCTCTGGGGTATAGGTGTGGTAGTTATATAATCATTGGTCAATTTGAGAGGATTAAGAGTGAAGGGGCAGAGTCTAACCTGTCAATCAGGTCATAGCCAATGAGGCCTCTGTGTGGAAATTGCCTTCTCCTGAGGATTCTGGGAACTCCTGTATTGCTCCTTAGAGACAGGAGACACTCTCTCTCTTGGCTCACTCCCTGAGAGACTCTCTACTGGCAAGACACATGGGCTATGCTGATGGCAGCAAGAGCCCCCATGGAGAAGCCATGAGGAGACTCCTGCCAGCACTGAGATCCTTATACCACTGATTCACAACACTTCCTACCCACTGGCCTGTCATCTTCCTGCATTCAGCATCATTGCATGTGTTTCCTGAGTTTGAAGAGGACTTTTACAGATTGGTATCAGACATGGCTTAATCTGGACTGGGTGGGGATGCTTTCTTAATGTACAATTACTCTTTATATACGGTAAGCTGTTTCTTATATGCATAAGAGTCTCCCTTGATTTGCTACTCTAGTCTACTCGGACTAACACATTAGGTAAATGGTCAGGAGACAGTTGGAGAGAAATTTTACCTGTTAAATATCTTCTTCATTTGCTTCTATTTGTTTTGATATCAGACAGTTTCTAGGCCTTGTAATCCCTTCATCTGCATCAGCTGCCATGAACAATCTGAGTCCATCTGGAGAGAATGCAGGCAACTCTGGTTGTGCAGGTGAGCAGACGGGGAAAAGTAGATTCTTATTACTCACATACTGCCATCAAGTCAGTTTTGGATCTTAGTGACCCTATAGAATGGATTAGAACTTCCCCTGTGGGTTTCTTAGACTAATTCTTTATGGGAATAGAATGCCCCACTTTTCTCCGACAGAGTGCCTAGTAGTTTTGAACTACTGACTTTTCAGTTAGCTCTCCAATGCATAAACCACTACTCTCCCAGAGCTCCTTAATGATGTCTAAAAGGCACATCTATTTCTCGGTAGGTGGGAAAAGAGTTTTGCAACAATATTCAATAGAACCGATGAGGAAAGTAGGGGTGAGGGAAAGCTGAGTGTTGTCGCCTTTATAAGGCAGGTGATGCGTGCATACCTTAGTGGCATCCGGGACCCCACATGATGGAAATAGAACAATGCTAGTGCACGTGAGCAGCCAGCGTTGTGACCACAGCGTTGTGACAGAGCATGGTGAAGGCTTGCAGACTGAGTCACAGCTCAGGGGCAGGAGAGCCTCCTAATCTGCTTCTGGGTGGATGATGGTGTAGGTAACCAGTCTAAAGAAAAAGTAATAGAAGGCTTGACTGTAAGGCTGCTTAGGAAGTTAAAGGAAAGAGGTCCAACTGAAAAGCAAGGGTGCAGAGTTGTGCTTTGCGAGGCAGCTGGAGGTGGGTGGAGAGCTTGGAGCTGACGACCTGCTGTGAAGGCGAAAGCCTGGTTGTGCTGTGTTGGCATGCAGACCTTGTCTTCTGGAGTTCAAAGGAGGAGCCCGCTGCCCCCGTGACTCATGATCACAATCGGTGCAGGGACAGATGCTCGGCTAAGAGCATTCAGAATGGTGAGGGAGGCCTCGCAACATTGCACGACCCTCTTCAGCACTGTCAGCGATGCAAGGTCACGGGTGGTGCTAACTGTTGGCCCTCAACTATTAAATGCTGGGGCTTCACACCCTCTGCAGCACAAAGGGAATGTTCTGGTGATCCGCTTCTCTAAAACATGTAGCCAAGAAAGCCTTATGGACTAGTTTTATTCTGTAACCCCTGGAATCACCATTCGGCGGACTCGACTTGACAGCAGTGGGTTCAGATTTGTTTATCAGAAAGGGCGGGCGTGCAAGTACCATTGGCAGAAACACATGTCCTCACTTGTCTGTTGCCTTAGAGTCCAAGGTAGCGGCCCTGAATGTGGTGGAGGGTCCCCTGGACGCTGGCCCTGGAATGTCACAGGAACTCAAGCCCGTGGGAGTGTCTCCCAGCTCAACAGCAGCCCTCCAGACCATGCTGAGTCTCATCTCGATGACTTCCCCTCGGAACCTGCAACCTGAGAGGGCAGCCCTGGCGCCATCATTTGTGGAATTTGACATGTCTACAGAAGGCTATGGGTACAGGAGTCTTTGCATCTTTACAGTGTGCTATTATGATGCCCTCATGCCTCAGATGAATTATCGCGTCAATTTCAAACATAATTTCCATCAGCTGTTGGAACTCAGCAAAAGATGACTGGGTTCGAGACATCCTCCTTTGCTTCCTGGAGCAGTGTTCCTGCCTGGGTAGTCCTAGGACCCTGTCCTATCTAGTGGTGAAGCCACATTCCAAATGAATTCCACATTTCAATAAGGACACCCTATTTAGGTCCATCCCATCCTACCAACATGTGGCTGTCACATGCTTGCCTCCCCACCCCTCTCCAGTCTAAGGGGCCAGAGACATCTGAGAAATACAGAGCTATGGAGGGTCAAGTCCTAGACTAACTGTTTCCATGTGATAAATTTGCATATGATACAATGATCTAAAGCTATTTCCTGCTTTCTAGCTGCCTGTTCATTCCAACCGTATCTATGACTATGGGGACCAGCACTGGGTATTCAGTCTCCGGAGGGATTGGGACAGGTAGGTGTTTTCCTGTGCCATCTCCTCCTGAGCCCTTTCCATCTCATCCAGTTAGAAATCAGTGAGTACGTTTGAGTTCAGATTTCTCCTGTACATCTCAAGAAAGCAGGAGCCTTCTCTATTTCTCTGTGTACACAGATGAATTATTGCTGTGGATGATAGGTTTATCATGGTCTTTTTACAGCAAGGGCAGCCTGTCTGTGTGAATCATGTTTCAGCATAATGATTACAAATTGCATATGTGAATTTATTGATGAGCCTAGACTGTCTCTTGGTGGTTGACATGGGTTGAAGTAGGTGTATCTACCCCGCTCTCCTGCATCTACATCAAGAACAGTATGAATTATGTATCGCTTGATACCAGGAACAGGCATGACCTTGGCAAGTAGCTCATGTGGGACTGCTTGAGGTTATGGCAGGCTTTTTACAGTGCTGTGCTCAGCTGAAACTCATTGGCCGAGAACAATAGGGATTCTCAGGGTTGCCTGAGCCAAGCACCCTACTGCTATGAGGGCAGGGAGGAGCATGCTGAGAAACAATTGCCTTTGTTGTCCATCAGCACATCCGCATAGTTCCAAATTCACAGACAAAGCCACTGGCTGAACTAATCTACCAGGACAACAAACCCCATTACCAATGTCAACCCTGTTGGCGGGCAGCTGAGCTAGGTCAGTGTACTTGGCTCTGATGCTGCAAACAGCCCAGCTTTATGGATCAGCCGGCCGGGGGTCCAACAGTTGAGGGAGCCCAGCGCTTGTTACACTCTCTGCTCCCGTATCATTTTGAGGTAATCAGATACATTTGGAGTCAGATATTGAGGGTGCAGGGCCACGCCTTGCTACAAAGATCAGCAAAGTTGTCACATTTGTTCATGTAACTTATTGCTTAAGTTTGGGGAGGTAGGTATGTGGTAGATCGATGCTGTGAACTGAATCAGCTTCCATAAGGGTTAAACTGCTTCTGTGTGGACAGAGCCTAAGGGCACGCTTGTGTTCTGACCTCAGGTGTTGCCAGACCCTTCCCTCCTGCCAGGGGTTTCACCTTCTCTTGCTGGTTCCTGATCAGCCGTCATGGTACTGCCCATAGCGGCCACCCACTCCGCTTCCTCACACTGGTGCGCCACCTTTCCCGAACGGAGCAGCCCTATGTCTGTCTCTCCATCAGCCTGTGCCCTGATGACTTCTCCTTGGTGGTGTCCACAGAAGAGAAAGAGTTTCAGCCCTTAGGTAAGGTTTGGGAATCCAGTGATGGATACAATGGGGCTCAATTAGAAGCCTGGTGACTTCCGTCCCTCCCAAGGGACAGAAATTGTTCTCCTCTGGTGAGACATCCGATCAAAAGTTTGTGGACGCTGTTGTAGTCTGGGAGCTGTGTTTTCATTTTAGACAGCTTAAATCCTGGCCCTCAGCATGGCATCAGAGGCTTAGTTTACTAGAAACTCCGAGCTGTCCTGGCAGAATACTCAGACACGCGACTGGGGATCTTCTCTCTCTGGGAAACAGGCTGTGTGAGGAAGGTTTACAAAGGAACTATGACTTAGCCAGACCTGCGTGGCATTGGTGGCAGCGGTAGAATTCTTGCCTTCCATGTGTGAGGCCCAGGGTCTACTTTGGAAAGCTCAGTTACCACACGGAGCACAGTTGTACCCTAACACATATTAGGTTACCAGGAGTCAAAATAAGCTGAATGGCAATAAGTAAACTGAATGGCAATGGGGTCATATCAGTGAAAGATTGCTCTCATAATGATTGCTTTCAATTGTTATGAAATTATCAAAAAGGAGGAGGTTGGCAAAGTTGTAGGGGTGCAAACCTCAAGTTCATTAACCTGGGACACTCTTCCTGGAGCTTTCCGAGGTTGGTGCAGCGTCTGCAACATGTGAAGTCCGGTGCTTGCGCTCTCTTCCAGATGCGATGGAGCCTGAGGATGACGCTGAGCCCTCTGCAGGATGTCAGCTACAGGTCAAGTGTGGGCAGCTGCTGGCTTGTGGGCAATGGCATCATCTGGCTGTGGTGATCACCAAGGAGATGAAACGGAATTGCATTGTTTCCACTTACTTGGATGGACAGATAATTGGCTCAGCCAAGGTGAGAAGGTTCCCTGAGCTGAGCCTCATGATTTAGATGAGACTCCCTAATGTATCACTGCAGAGTGGTTGGCAGCTAACCCACTTTGGTAGCCTAGATACTTGACTCGGCTTGAGCAGTAAAAGGTCTCTTTAGAAATTGGGTCATGGAGAGGATGATCAGTTCAGAAAGGAAGGGGGAATAAAGGGCAAAAACCTGTAAGAATGTTAATTAAAAGAACAAAAACAAGAAAAAACCCTCCCAAAATGCAAAACAAAACAAATCAAATTTACTCTGAAGTTACCCCTGATTCATGGTGACTCCATATGTGTCACTTGAGAGCTGTGCTCCATACAGTTTTCAATAGCTGATTTTAAGAAGCACATTTCCATGTTTTTCTTTTGAGGCACTTCCAGGTTCACTCTAACTTCTAACCTTTTGTTTAACAGCTGAGGGTGTTAATGGTTTACACCATTCAAAGACCCCACACAGGAGAGTATAGAGAAGGTGTAATCAAAGACCCCATACAGGAGAGTAAAGAGAAGCTCTGTCTTCAGAGAAGACCTTGGCACCTTAATCCTACTAAGTGATGAGTTAGGAGGTGCTGACCTTGGAACTTTGGTTCCAGCCCACGTTTGGTTAACAGCTCAATGCATAATCAATTATGCTACCAGGGCTTCTAATATAAAGAGAGAGAGATTTATATAAAGAAAATGCTTTATCCAGTCTGGCTCATGTCTGTTGGTCAGATGTTAAGCTGGAGGCTCCTCCTAACTCATGTAGCTGTGGGAAAACTGATAAACTAGGAAGCAGGAAGATAAAGCAGGAAGACCATAGATTGGTGGGTGCATAGTTGGGTGAATCTGAGGTCAGTAAGTCAGATTTTTGACTGCAGATTCAAATCAATCCAGGTTAGACAATAGGTCAGATGGCTGCTGCTATTTCCCAGAGTCAACTGGCAATGTGAATGGCCATTGGCTCAAGACCAAAGAACTTGAGGTCATGAGCCAGATGCATGATCCATACCTGACAAGAAGCAGACAAGCTCTACATAGTGTATGTTTACAAAGGAAGTATGAAACACCACCGAGAAAACTTCATCAGGGTTATGACCTCAGAAAGGTCATTCTACTCTAATTTTCTTACAGCTATTTGACTATTAACAGCACATATCATTGTGGCATTAATTATATTGTGTTGGGTCACATCATGGGAGATTACTCAACCTCAACTGCCAAACCACTGAGAATCCCGGGTGAGCCAAGTTGACACAACTTAACTAGTACACATGCTTCCTTGTCTTTTCTCTGCTCAGGCCTAACACCAGAGTGGGTTCTCATTGCTCTTCCTTGACAGAATATGGTGGCATTTTGTCTTGTTTCAGAGAGTATGCAGATATTTTGTAAAACCGTTCATGTCCATTCACTTTGAGGGTCGCTAGTGTGTTCTATTGATGTCAATCCCTTTTTAAAAAACAGTTTATTGGCACTTCATGTACATATCATACAGTTCAATAGTTCAATCATATCAAATAAAGTAGTACAATCATTACCACAATCAATTTTAGAACATTTTCTCCTTCCTTGTACTCATTGCTATTCCTGTAATTATTTTTTTATTTGTGGCTGTAGCAAAAATATACACAGTAAAACATTATCCAATTCAACAACTTCTCCATGTATAATTAAGTGCCATTGATTGTACTCTTCGTGTTGTACAACCATTATTGATCTCCTTTTCCAAATATTCAACCACCACTAACGTAAACTCCATGCCCCCTAAGCAAAAACTGTTCCTCCTTCCCCCATGGTAACCGCTGGTCAAATTGGCTTCTTCTTTCGTTCTTTTTTTGTTTAGTAATTTTCTTCATATAATATTCACATATCATACACTTCCATAATAAAATCTCTTTTTAAAAGAGTTGTATATGCATCATCACAATAAATTTTAATGGTTCCTCCCCTCTCCCACATTCATTGTTTGCTCCCCCTTTCCCTCCCTCTCCCTGCCACCACCCTGTCTCCAATAAACCATTGTAAAATTTATTGTCCCTATGCATCTAATCTTTCTGTGCTTCCTAAACGTGGAGAGCTAACAGAAACAATAAAAAATAACAATACAAAACAAAGAAAAAATAAGCATTCTGGCTGTCCTTCTTCAAGAAATATTTTTTGTTCTTCTGGCACTCCATGGTACTTTCAATGTTCTTTGCCAGCACCTTCAATTCCAAAGGTAGCTAAGACTATGTCAGGCAGCTGGGAGGTTGTCAGGCAGCTGGGAGGTATGACAAAGAGATCAAGATAAAGATGCGCCAAGTCCCAAATCTGACACATTTGATTTTCCAGAATTATTTTAAGTTGGAAAAAGACCAGAAAGTAATAATTAAGAGAGATAGAATTAATGCACAAATCCATTGACAAGTGTAAAATAGGAGAAGGTGAGCTTATCCATTCTCGACCTATTGGACCCTATGTTTATATTTCTAGGGCAAGGTAAGTTCAACTGGCAAAGGTGAGATGCATTTTAGAATTGGATAAATGTATTTGAGAACAATTTCAAATAACATGTATTTGTAAATCAGCCTGAATTCATTGAGCAGATGCTTTGGGATTTGGGAAGAAGGAATCATGGTGGGTTGGAATGGTGGACAAGACAAAAGTCTTTGGGTAGATGGGAGAAGAGAGACTCCTTACTAGATAGAACTTGGTGGCTGAAATTTTTTGTTTGTGTTATTTGAACACCTACAGCTATCTTTAAAAATGATCTGATCTCTTTTAAAAATAGATATTTATATACATATTCATGTAAGAGTAGGTTAAAAATATTGCTGCAAGGATTCCAATTCATGCATACACAGGCTTATTGTAAAATCATATGCTTAAATCTGTCTCTGCAACCAGCGGATGCTATAGAAAAGTCCTCTTATTTGTCTTAATTTTATTATACTGCTTTAAAAATAAGTCTCATAAAAATAGTAGTTTCTGGGGGCATCTGCCAGGCCAATGAAATTCAAGGCAGAGAAATCAACTCAGAAGGTTATGCTGAGTTTGGAGAAGTGGGTTCCTATGGATAAATATTGATATGTTTTCTCAAAGAACAAAAGATGGTCACAGGAGCTTATTAGGATACAATTTTAAGAAAATTCTAAAGTGCGCAGGTTTTTAAAAGGCCAGGAAAATTGTGCCAAGGGCTTTTTACCGCATCTGTTTATTCATTAAGGGGTTCGAAGGCTTTCCTTACTGTTTCAGGGTTGTTTTTCAAAAAATCAAATAATGTTTAAAAGGAAGTAACTTGAGTTCCTTGAAGATCCCAAAATTGACACTTTGATGTGGTGTAAAATGAAGAATACAGAATTCTTTTGAGAAGGGTTAGAGGTGGACATACCACATTCACAAGTGTATAGACCTAGATGGAAGATATGTCAAGAACCAATGGCTTCACCTTTCGATATTTTTGTTTAATAAAAGTTTCTATGATTTTGTAGCAATACCTTTGGACCTTATATATTGATTTTATAGTCATTATAAAATATCAAGAGTTTTGTTTTACTTGGATCCCCAATCAGCCCTCATAGAAGCAGTTGTCAAGAAATTGAGTGCTGTTTAAGTCTGCTGCAAAAAGACCTCATTCAATTGTTAAAAGGCAAAGCTAATGCTTTGATGCCTCATTTGTGCCTGACCTAAGCCGGAGTGTTTTCAATCACCTCATATTCTTGTGAAAGCTCGACAGTGACGAAGGCAGACTGAAGAAGCATAGATGCATTTAAATGATCATTTGGGCATAGAATATTGAATGCAGCATGGACTTCAAATACACCAAGGACTTCCAGATGAATGATTAAATCTGCCTTAGACGTAGTACAGCAAGAGTCCGGCCTAGAAGCAAGGATAGCAGGACTTGGTCTCGTGTAGGCAGAATAGTATCGGGAGGTGCTAGAGCTTGGAGAAGAACCTCCTGCTTGGTGCTGTAGAAAATGAATAGGAGGAAGGCCTTTGGTAAGATGGATTGACAAAATAGCTGCAAATATGGGCTAAACATCAAAGATTGTGAGGATTTTGTAGTACTGGGCAGTATTTCCTTCCGTCTACATAGGATTCCTGTGACTAACTATCAACCAGACCATAAAACTCACACAAGTACATTTTGAAATCACTAGTAGAGAGAAGCTCCACATAAGGCTCTGAGGGGCTACTTCCTCCAAAGGGAAGTCAACTCCTTCTTTGTTATCTATTCTTAGTCTTAAAACTTCCCAGAAGCCTGCCTCCTTTGGGTGACCTTGGTGACATTCCAGCCTCACAATAACACAGAAGGCACCATGGTACAACAAACTGATGGATTAGAAACAGCTCCATGGAAGATGAGTACAGCAACAAAGAAAAGAGATAAAGTGAGAGATGGCTGCAATCTTCATGGTCAGCAGTTCAAAACCAGAAGCTCTGTCAGAGAAAGACTGGGCTTCTCCTTCTGTAAATAGCTACAGTCTCAGAATCCCACCAGGGATCACGTTGAGTCAGCATTGACTTGATTGCAGTGTGTTTGGTTTGGTTTGGTCCCTAGCATCCTAGTTTGTAACTTCTTTGTTCAGTTTTTTTACTATTTGAAAAATTAGTTTTGGCCTCATTGTAAGAAAGTTTGGTGGCCTGCATGGTTCATTTGTTGCTAGTTGTCAAGTTGGCTCCAACGCATGTCAACTTTATGGAGTAGAACGACTTTGCACCACTTACATGTAGTAGAACTACTATTGGAAAAGAGAGAAATTAAGCCAGATTGTCCATCTTCCTTGCATTTTATCATGGTTTGTAGTTTTTCTTTTCAGGTTTTTCTCCATTTAAAAAATTAGTTTTGTTGTTAGTTGTTGTCATGTTGGCTCCACCTCATATTTACCATAGGAACTAAATGTTAGCTGGTCCTCAGTCACCATCTTTGCTATGGTTGAATCCGTTGCTGTGCCTGCCACGTCAATCCATCTCATGGAAACTCCACTCTTTTTCATTAGCTGCATAGACTTCATCAAGCACAGTGACCTTTTCTAGGGAGTAGTCTTTCTTGATGACTTGTCCAAAGTCAATGAGTCAAAGCCCAAGGAATATTTAATGTCCTTTTCCAGCACAACAATCCTAATTTATAATTTTTTCTGACTTTACCTTTCATTGTTCAGCTATCATATGAAAAGACTGAGAAACCTTTTGGGGGGTTAGGCAACAAAGCGACATCTTTGTTCTTTTAAACTTTAAAAAGATATTTTATCACAGATTTTCCCAATGATATTATTTTATTTCTTGACTACTGTGCCATGGACATTGTTGGTCTCACCAGAATGACGTTTTTGACAACTTTGTTGTCATAAATCCACTTACTACATTTTATTTAAAAGTTATTTTTATCCACAAAGGCTTTGTAATACAATTTTAAATCCATTAATCATTTTGTCTTTTATTAATACTTTAATTTTTGAGTGAACTGTAGATTCACATGCAACTGTATAGCTTAATACAAAGAGATTGCATGTGCTTTTTACCTAGTGTCTCACAGGAGTAACATGTTATAAAACTATAGAACAATATTACAACCAGGACATTAAATTTGATGGAATCTGACATTTTTCAGTTTTTGGTTCTCATTTGTATTTGTGTATACTATTTATACAATTTTATCACATATATAGTTTTGTGTATCCACCAGCAGTCAAGGTACAGGGCATTTCTGTCACTACAAGGACACATATTGCACTTTTATAACCATACCACCTCCCATCACACCTCCTCTCCCCTAGCCCAAAACCTAGCCCTGGAAATTCCTAATCTACCATTTTGTCATGTCAGGAATGTTATATAAATAGAATTGTACCTCTTTTAGGGCTGGTGTTTTTCCTTTCAGTTTATTCTCTGGAGATTTCATCCAAATTGTTGCAAGTATCAATAGTTCTGTTTTTTGTTCCTGACTACTTTCCCATGGTGAAGGAACCCTGGCGGCACCATGGCGAAGCACCCAGCGACTAAATGAACACTCAGTGGTTTGAACTCACCAACTGCTTCATGGGAGAAAAGCCTAGTTGTCTTCTCATATAAAGATTGTAGTTTAGGAAACTCTCTGGGGTAGTTCTACTCTGTCTGAGAGGGTCACCATGCATTGTAATAGACTTGACACACAACATTCCATTGATAAACTACTGTTTGTTTAATTCTTCACCAATTGAAGGACATCTGGGCTGTTTCCAGTGTTGGACTATATAATAAAGGCCCAAATAAACATTTGGGTACTAGTTTTTGTATAAATTTAAGGTTGCCTTTTTTTTTGGAATGTGCAAAAATAGAAATACTAGATTGTTCCTGTGCTTTTGAAATTGCATGTTTAGTTTTTTTTAAATTGGCAATTTATCTTTCTAAAATATTTGTTAGTATTTTAAATTCATACCAGCAATAGATACATAATCCAGTTTCTTTGTATTAATTGTTCTCATTATTTTTATATCAGCCATTCAGATAAGTGTGTAGTGATAAACTGTGGTTTTAATTTGCATTTTCCTAATGGCTAATGATATTTAACATCTTCTTGTGCTTATTTGTATATCCTCTTTATTTGTATATCCTCTTTAGTGAAAGACCTCTTGGTGTCTTTTGTCAATAGTCTTTAAAAAAAACTTTTTACCTATTGAGTTTTAAAGGTTCATATGTATTTTACATATAAATCTTTGTTGAATGTATGGATTCCACGTAATGTAGCTATGGCTTGTGCTCATTCCAAAGGAAGGTGATCCAACAGAATGCTCAAATTATAGAATATATCATTGGTGCACATACAAGCACAATTTTGAAGATCATCCAACAATGGTGGCAATAGTACATTGACAGGGAATTGTCAGAAGTTAAGGCTGCATTCAGAATAGGATGTGGAAAAACGGATATCATTGTTAATGTCAGATGGATCTTGGCTCAAAGCAGAGACTACCAGGAAGGTGTTTACTTGTGTTTCATTGTTGTGCTACTTACATAATCTGTCGTCAATTTGAGACTTAAAGAGTGAAGGTATGGAGTTTAGCCTGTCAATTCGGTCATAGCTTGATTGTCTCATGTGGAGTCACCACGGAGATAAATAGCTTGATGGAGACGGGGCACAAATGCTAACTCCCAGCGAGATGTCCCTTCTGACAAGACACATGGAGCTATGCTAGATCCCTGGGAGAGAGCGGAGCCACATGGAGACCCAAAACCCCTTTCAGCATTGAGATGCTAATACACAAGACTGGATACACAAGACTTTTCACTCTGGCCTGTGATCTTCCTGCATTTGGCATAATTGCATGGCTGTGTGAGTCTAAAGAGGAATTCATGGGTTAGTATTGGGCATATGGGTTAATATTGGACTTATGGGCATGATCTGGACTAGGCTTGGATGTTTTCTTAGTGTACAATTACTCCCTATATAAAGCTCTTTCTTACACACATATGAGTGCCTATGAATTTATTTTTGCAGTCAACCCAGACTGCTACAATTATACAAAGGCATTTGACTGGACCATGATAAATGATGGAATTCTATAACACTTCCTTGTGCTCATTTAGAACTTGTACTCAGGTCAAGAGGCAGTTGTGGAGACAGAACAAGGGAATATTCCATGGTTTAAAACCAGGGAAAATGTGCACCAGAGTTGCATCCTCTCACCATAGTTGATCAATCTGTGTGCTGAGAAAATCAGCAGAGAAGCTGGACTAGATGAAGAAGAGAACAGCATCAGGATTGAAGGAAGGCTTATTAGCAACCTGTGGTCTGCAGATGGCACAACCTTACTGAAAGTGTGGAAGACTTGAAGTACTTGCTGATGAAGATGAAGGATTGTAGCCTTCAGTATTAATTACAAGTCAAGGTGAAGAAGAACCAAATCTTCACAGCTGGACCAATAGGTAACATCATGATCAATAGAGAAAAGTTTGAAGTTGTCAAGGATTTTGTCTTAATTGGATCCACCACCAATGTTCATGGAAACAGCAGTCAAGATATCAAAAGATGTATTAGGTAAATCTGCTGCATAAGAACTCTTTAGAGGATTGAAGATCAAGGATGCTACTTGAGGATTAAGGTGCACCTCACCCAAGCCATGGTATTCTCCATTGCCTCATATGCATGTGAAAGTTGGACATTGTGTGATGAAGAAAGCTGATGGTGCCCGGCTATCAAAAGAGATAGTGTCTGGGGTCTTAAAGGCTTGAAGGTGAACAAGCGGCCATCTAGCTCAGAAGCAAAAAAGCCCACATGGAAGAAGCACACCGGCCAGTGCGATCACAAGGTGCCAAGGTACCAGGTATAAGGCATCATGCAAAAAAAAAAGATTTAAGTGTGTGTATGTATGTGTATATGTGTGTATATGTATATATGTATATGTATATATATACCATATTAAATGAAGGGGGAAGTGCAGAGTGGAGACCCAAGGCCCAAGTGTCGGCCAATGGAGATCCCCTCATAGAGGCGTTTAGGAGAGGAGATGGGTTAATTAGGGTGCGAGGTAGTACCGATGAAGAACACAGCTTTCCCCCAGATCCTGGATGCTTCCTCCCCCCAACTACCATGATCCGAATTCTACCTTGCAGGGCTGGATAGGACAGAGGCTGTACACTGGTACATATGAGGGCTGGAGGTACAGGGAATCCAGGGTGGATGATACCTTCAGGACCAAGGGTGTGAGGGACGATGCTGGGAGAGTGGAGGGTGAGTGGGTTGGAAAGGGGGAACTGATTACAAGGATCCACATGTGACCTCTTCCCTGGGAGAGGGACAGCAGAGAAGGGGGGAAGGGAGACTCCGGATAGGGCAAGATATGACAAAATAGCGATGTATAAATTACCAAGGGCACATGAGGGAGAGGGGAATGGGGAGGGAGGGGGAAAAAAAAGAGGACCTGATGCAAGGGGCTTAAGTGGAGAACAAATGCTTTGAGAATGATTGGGGCAGGGAATGTATGGATGTGCTTTATACAATTGATGTATGTATATGTATGGATGGTGATAAGAGTTGTATGAGTCCCTAATAAAATGTAAAAAAAGAAAAGAGGAGAAAAAAAAAGAAAGTTGGACATTGAATATGGAAGACTGTAGAAAAATCAATGTATTACAATTATGCTGGAAAAGAATATCAAAAGTACCATGGACTGCTAAAAGGACAAACAGGTCTGTTTTAGAAGAAAGGCCAGACTGTTCATTAGAGTTAAGGATGGCAAGATTTCATCTTACATATGTGAACATGTTAGGAGAGACCAGACCCTGAAGAACATCATGTCTGGTCAAGTGTGAGACCTTCAAGGAGAGGATGGACACAGTGGCTGCATCCATGGGCTCAGGCATAGGAACAATTGGAGGATGGTGCAGGCCTATCTAGCTTTTCGTGTGTGTGTCTAGGGTGGCTAGTTGTTGAAGCATATTTAGTAGGACCAAAGAACAATAGAAACAAGTAATCTAGCCTTCAGCTCCCCCCCTGTCCCCCCCACCTCCACCACCTCCCTTCCTCGTTGCAGAGAAACAATTTTAGTTTTGATAATGTCTACTTAATCCACTCTTTTATGATTTGCTTAGCTCTGGGTCATGACAAATTTCCCCTAAAAGTTTTCTAGTTTTATATTTGTTTCTAATAAATTATCAGTTAGGTTTTATATGAGGCATATGTTTAGGTCAAATTCAGTTTTTTTGATCTATGTTTCAATCTCTTTTCCTATACCAATATCTATAGATTTGTTATGAGTCAACAGTGGTTCAATAACAACTAAGAACATTAACACCAATACCACACTATCATCCTACTTTAACTGTACAATCAGTATCATGGACTTTATTTCATTCTTCTTTTTCAGAGTTATTTTCAGTATTCTTGAGATTGTATTTACATATAAATTTTAGAATTAGCTTGTCTGTGTCTATGAACATACAAGGGAGTACCCAAATGCACCCCACCCCCCGGATTTTTATGTCAAAGCTATGTAATTTTTTTTTAACGAAACAGCCTTATCACCTTCAAAGTACTCTCCATTACAACTTACTACATTTATCAAATCTTCTATTCCATTTTTGGAAACATTTTTCAAACTTATCTGGATGACTGACAGCACCTCCCTCGTGCTTTCTTTACCTCTTCTGCATCGTCAAATCGCTGTCCTTTCACATCCCTCTTAACTCAAGGAAGCACCGAGAAGTGGAGCTAGGGAGAGCAATGTCAGCCGGATAAGGTGCGTGAGGCAAGAGAAGCATGCTGTGCATTAAGATGGCTGTTTGAACAAGTGATTGTCACGGTGGCAAAACCAGTCCCCCATCTGTCTGCCACAAATCAGGCCTTTTTTGTGGCATACTGTTTTGCAATCTTTTCTGAGCCTCAAAATAGAAAACCTGATTAACATCTCTGACCTGGTGGAACAAATTCAAATGTCGACATTTTTGTCTGGGAAGTTGACAGATGTCCAGAATGAGGTTTGTCGTCAAATGTAATTCTGGTTTTGGGGGGTACCCCCTTGTACTATTTAAAGATTGTAAAGAGGTTTGATGGGTTTGCTCTACGTTTATGCATCAATTTTGGAAGTTTCTATCTTAACAATATTGCTATCTTAATAATATTACATCTTGTAATCTATAAATACTGTACATCTGTCAATATATAGGGACTCTGATTTCTTTCATCATTATTTTACAAATTTCAGTATATAGATCGTCCACATATTTTGTGAAGTATGTTATTTTCTTTGCAGCTATTATAAATTATATTGTTTTCAGTTCTTGTGCCCCTTGTTAGTATATAGAAGTGATTTTTAATTGCTTTTCTTGTAACCTATGATCTTATTGAATTCATTTATGAATCCTAGGAGTATACTTTTTGTTTTTCATAGATTTCTTATGATATTCTATGTAGTCAATTAGGTTCTTTCAAATGTAGGTAGTTTTATTTCTTCATTTGCTTTAGGTCTGTAATTATTTTTATCACATAAAATTTTATTGAGGTGCTCATACTGCACACTTAAGTTCTCAGCAGAGTGGGGCAAAAATCAGGCAAATTTTCTTACCTCTTAAATTTCTTAAGTCACAATATCAGTTTTTTTATCCTACAAGCCTTTTATAAGCTATTTTGCCAAGTACTCTGTACCTTTGAAAATGACTTGTTTTACTCACTAACTTAATTGTTAGACAAAATCAGTTCTTACACTGAGAGGAGAATTAGGTATGTCATGTTACAACAGTAAGTATTTATTTGATTCATCCTGAGGTTAAGCATTGCCCATTCTTTTAATTTTAACAGATGTTATACATTCAGGCCTTACCGGGACCTTTCCTTTCAATGGATCCATCTTCATTTGTGGATGTGTATGGATATATTGCTACTCCTCGAGTTTGGAAGCAAAAATCATCATTGCTCTGGCGCCTTGGCCCAACATATTTCTTCGAAGAAGCCATATCAGTGGAATCTCTGGAAATTATTAACAAACTTGGCCCAAGATACTGTGGTAATTTCCAAGCCATTCAGACCCAAGGTATGGAATGTATGGATTTATAATGTTCTTGCTGATATTATTTTTCATTGAATTTGTAGTTATTTATAGTGTATTTATAAAGAATAAACTCAGTACAGGTCAGTCATTAAAGGAGACCTCTGTAATTGGATTATTATATATTTACAACTCAAAAAAAAACACAGAAAAGGAAATATCTTTAGGCTCTAACTCCAAAGTACCTAATGGAAGAGGGTGGGTGAATAATCCCATTAGCAAAGCAAGAGAGAACAGAATAAGATAAATAAGTTGCATTTCTTTTCATGAAGAAGCTTTTTAACTAAAGTATGCTGTTGTCTTCAATTATTAAACAGGCAGACAAAACATCTACATTTTCATTATTGATTGCTGACTGTTCAAATAGGGAGCATTGCTCTTTGAGCTATGTCAAGTCAAGGGTCAGCTACCTTTGGAGGAGAATGATAAATGAATCAATGTAGGCAGCCTTGGCCTTGGTGATGGGAGATTGAGTACTGTTGAATGTTTTCCTTGGACTTCATTTCCTGTGGAAAGTGGCATGAACCAAAACACTGTTCTACAAAAATCCCAGGGGTAGAATTCTTGCCTTTCAGCTGAGAGAACTGAGTTTATTTTCTGGCCTATTCATCTAATACACAACCACTATCCATCTGCCAGAGGAGGAATTCCTGTTACTGTGATGCTGAAGGGTATTTTCAATTGCCGCATATGCTTGTGAACATTGAATAAGGAAGACCGAAGAAGAGTTGATGCATTTGTATTATGGTGCTGGTGAAGAATAGTTAAAGTATCCGAATATTCCTTAGAAGTGAGAATGGTGAGACTGTTTCACGTACTTTGGACATGATATCAGAAATAACTAGTCTTTGGAAAAAGAAATTGTGCGTGGCAACATAGAAGGGCAGTGAAAAACAGGAAGACCTCCAGTGAGACGGATTGACACAGAGGCTCCAATTGAACAATTGTGAGGATGGCCCAGAGACTAGGCCATGTTTCATTCTGTTGCTGTTTATGTGGTCACTGTGGGTCGTAACTAACTTGAGAGCATTCAATAGCAACAACAATGAGACCAACTAGGCTTCAGTTGTGCTTCTAGACGAACATGTACTAGGAAGAAAAATGCCTAGTTGTCTATTTACAAAAGTCAGGCAATGCAAACCCAATGGCCTGACCTACAGCCAATCATGGGGATGACACAAGATCAGGCTATTTTGTTCTGTTGTCTATGCGGTCTCCATGAGTCTAAGTGACTTAACAACCACTTTCCCCCGTATGTTTTAAATATTGATGTAATGCTCTGTAGTAGCAGGTGTCCTCTTGTTAACTGGGGGACAGCTCATGGAAAATCTTAGCCTTCAGGCCAGCTTATCGCCTTTTCACCAGCTTGCTTTCTTGCCACTTAGCCTTTTGGTTTGGAGAGGGCCATTATTTTATTTATAGATACTTTATGCTCACATAATACCGCACGGGACCACCTATATTTTATAGTAAGGGCAATATGTTAGATTTCCCTACAGTTTTTTTTCTGTCTAAAAAGTATAGGAGGGAGTATACAGCGTACTAATACCCTCTCTCAATACAACTAAAACTTTAACTAATATCGCTATCTTCCTGTGGAACAATAGTGCTTACTCTTGAGAGGATTGGTTTCCTTCTTGGTAAGATGAGACGACAAGTATGTAAACGTGGCAGGTGTGTTGTTTCAGGAGAGGACGCTGGTGAAGTTATGCCTCTCGTTGCGGAGGAGAGGGTTTCCTTTGGACTTCATGTGGCCAGCTCCTTCACCACCAGTGTGGCGGAAATAAGACACACTTACAACGAAGTGGACAGCCGCCTGATAGCCAAAGAGGTACAGCCTTCATGTTTTATGTGCTGCTCCGCTTTTTGCTACTCAGTCTCCCGACTGGCTTCAGCTTTCCCTGCTTGCACATGTACAGGTGGGTTCACATAAACATCTCCCCAACTGCATTTGTTAAAACATCCGTATGTCTCTCCACCATTTGCATCTCCCAAGACTAAACCTTTGGTTTGTAGGCACTCCAAGGAGAAAACAGGTGGTCTTCATGACAGAGCAAGAACAAATGGAATATTTTATAAGCCTTTTATAGCCTGAGAACACTATCAAGCTTCCCTTTCCCTGGGTGCTACTAACTGTTTTTATTTTTGTTTTTAAAGAACAGTAAACTGTAAAGCAGCAAGTGGATGCATTGTAGAAAATAACGCTATGTGATTTATTATTTCCTTTTTATTTATTCATTTATTTTTTACATAAAAATCCCTTCCGCTGAGTGCTGGTAAATTTGGGCTAATTTGTTTACATTATCTTCTACTTTTTGGATAAAATTATACCTCCCTTTACTGAAGATGGGGACTAGGGCCTAAAATCAGTGGAGTACCAATACCATGCCTACTTATGAGAGTGCATCTTCTGGGAAGGAGGCCAGGCATCTCATCTTCTTTACCTTCTGCAGCCAGAGAAAACGGACACTTTAGAGACCCTCGATGATGATGGCACAAAATGTGAAGGTAGCAGCCCTTGGCTGGCAGCAGCAGCTCCCCGCAAGCGTCCCCAGCTCTTTTCCTTCCTATAATGCCCCCGATGCACATAAGCCATTGTGAGACCCATGGGTGCACCACAGCCTTGGAAGCAGGCGTATGATAAGAACTTTAGTTTCCATTCTTCTGACAAGGGCTACATAATTAGCCATTCATTGGCCATTACTTTTTGAGTACCAGCAGGAATGCATGCTTACGACATGTTCATGCCTGGGAACGTTTCTTAGAACTAACTTTCGCCATATTCTCCAGATGAACATTCCATCTCGTGACAACGCCACGCCTGTGTTCTTGCTGAAAAACTGTGCTGGCCACCTCTCAGGCTCCCTTCGAACACTTGGAGCAGCTGCCGTGGGCCACTTAGGTAAGCACGGCTGAGAACCTTGACCGCTCTTTGGGGAGAAGGGGCTGTGCTGATTTTGATGGCGCACCCTCGGAGTTCTGCAATGGCGAGCACAGAGGGAGAATGTACGGGGACCAGGATACTGAGGGACGGGTGCAGTGCTAGCTCAGCTGAGAGGCAGTCTCTCAAGCATGGATATTAGTGTCTACGTTGCTTAGCACTGCTATACCAAAAATTACCACGTATGTGGCCTCAAAAGGATAGAAATGTATTTTCTCCCCGTTATAGAGGCTGAAATAAAAAATGAAGACTTCGGTCACGCCGATTCCCTCTGAACTCCTCCCCTCATCTCTGGTGTCTCCTGGCATTTCTTACTGCTCCTTGTTGGTAGGCAGGCTTTGACATGGTATCTACACCCTCCCTCCGTTTGCGTGTTTGCGTCTTATTTTCTTTCTTTATAAGACACTACTGAGAAGTGATTAGGTTATAGAAACCATCCTACTGACTTTAGTGACCGTTTCCAAATAGGGACATATATTTAGGTACAGGGGTCAGGACATCCACATTTCATTTGAAGGTCACACAGTTCAATCTATAGCAATCAGCTCACGGTGCCACGTTGCAAATACTGGCAGTGAACTCAGCTACTGACTCAGCTGGAGTCTGTATCTAATGAGTGCTCATCTAGAGCAGTGGCTCTCAATCGGTGGGTTTGACCCTTTGGGGGTCGAACGACCCTTTCACAGGGGTTACCTGATTCATAATAGTAGCAAAATGACAGTTATGAAGTAGCAACTAAAATAATTCTATGGTTGGGGTCACCACAACATGAGGAACTGTATGAAAGGGTCGCAGCATTGGGAAGGTTGAGAACCACTGAACTAGAGAGTACAGAAGGCAGCTGGCATTGAGCAGAGGCCTGGCAGCAGCCAGAGATTACTGGTGACTCTGTAGTCAGGCGATAGCAAAAGTTCTAGCTCAGGGGCATCTAGAAAACAGGTAAGTGCCGAAAGTTGTTAGAACAAAAGGACACTAAGGCTCTCTGGCTCACTGGGCATTTCAGGAAATTAAAAAAAAAAGAATGGGTGGCAAATCTTCATCTCGATCACATCTGCTATTGGGGATGGGACTGTGACTATACAGTCGGCATCTCTCTGTGGACCCGGAATGGCAGAACCTACAGTAGCTTCAAGGTATTTTGTATGGTTCCTATCAACCTTGTCAGCAATGACTGGTGCCTTGATAGATCTGTATCATTTTGGAAAGCTGATTTGAAATCTTCTAGTCAGTTTCAGTTGTCCAAGGGCCTAGAAGGAACTCTGTGCAGGACTTCTTAGTGACTGAAGACTTTCAGAAGGGAACCTCCTATTGTACCCCGCCTGTCTAATGTGTGACAGTGACAGTGACCACTTGTCCACCTTGTAAGCAGCTGGGAGATTTTCTGAAACAGTGACCCTAAGTCTGACTGATGAGATATTCTGTTCTCCAAGCAGGGGTGAGGGTGTTTCACTCCAGTCCTGCAGCCAGCAGCCTGGACTTCATTGGAGGACCCGCCATCCTCTTGGGCCTCATGTCCTTGGCAACAGATGACCACACCATGTATGCAGCTGTGAAAGCCTTACACTCCGTCCTGACCAGCAACACCATGTGCGACCAACTGATGCGACACATCTCTGGGTACCAGGTAGTCTGACCCTCTGTTTAAGTCTACTGTGCTCCAAAGACATGTCACGTTGAGGAGGAGGAAAGTGCTTCCCTTGGGCCAGAGGACACTTCCTCCCCTGCGATTCCTGCGGGAAGACAGACAAGCCGCCTGTGTTCTAAAGCCAGCACCCCACAGAGCAAGACAAAGTGGCCACGCACCAGAGAGGAGGTCCGTGTAGCATGAGGAGGTTAGCTGGCACCATGTGCAGGATTCAAGAATCATATCTGGGTGTCCCATCTGAGCCTAGCTTGATAATTATTAAGCATGATCATTCTTAAAAGCAACAATATATAATACAGATGAGAAAACTGAGATACAGGAAGGGTAAATAACTTATTCAAGGTTGCATAGTATGTTAAAGAGACAGGTTCAAGCCAAGGTAATCTGAGTCTTGGTTTTAACCAATAATTAAATTGGAATAAACTAAAGAAATATTTTAAAGTAATTTTAAATGTACACTTACTTGCTATTACAATTCTATATCGATTTATTTAAGTTCCTTGTGGACATAATTTAATTTATATTATATTCTAATGTCAGATCCAAAAACTGTTTTTACATTTTAGGATTTTTAAGATCATAGGTATGTAGTTGTTTTTTTTTTTTGCCCTAATCATTTTCTTTTTTTTTCTTTTTTTAAATTTTATTAGGGGCTCATACAACTCTTATCACAATCCATACATATACATACATCAATTGTCTAAAGCACATCCACACATTCCCTGAATGTAGTTTTATGTATTTTTATATATATTTTAAATGTTTTCATTGGTAATAATAGTAGTGCAATATTACAAATGTTAAGTAACTCTTCACAAACATTTATTGGAAAAAGTGGTTACTCTTATTTCAGCTATGTAAAAGTGAATCTCACATCATTTAGTATTCAAGTTATTTTACCCCACTAATATATATCATCTTGGACACCATGACCTTTGGACTATTTCAAAGCCCACTCAACCTATGCACTAATGGAAGGTAGGAACGAATGGAATTTGGCATATATGATACCTCCTATTTGCATCTTTTACAGAACCATGACACTTGAATATTTAAAACTTTAAATATTTACATTTTACTGCTACTTTCCTAAAAATGTTTTAAGTTATAAGGACTAGATTCTTTATAGCTAAGTTTGCATGCATTTGTTTTCAAAAACAAAACAAACAAACCCACTTTCATCCAATGCTTGTCTGTCAGTTTGTCCTACTGGGGTGGCGAGTGTTTCTGTCATGCTGGAAGCTATGTCACTGGTATTTCCATTGCTAGATGGACCTGTGTTAGTCTCAGTAAACTGGAGAAATAAATCCACAGAAACTCATTTGTATAAGAGTGAGTTTTATATAAAGGGTAAGTGTACATTCAGAAGCATCCTAACCCCATCCAGTCCAAGCCCATAAGTCCGACTTAGCCCATATGTTGGACACCGATCTACAAAGTCCTTCTCAAACTCGCAAAACACACACAATGATGCTGAATGCAGGAGGATCACAGGCCAGGGAGTAGCAAATCTGAATCCAGTGGTGGTGTAAGCATCTCAGCACTGGCAGGGGTCTCCATGCAGCTTCTCCAGCACCCAGGGTTGCATCAGGGTAAGTCATGAGGCTTCTCAGGGATGTCTCACAGGAAGTGAGCCTTGCCAGCTAAGGCAGCCACACACAGGTCCGACCATCAGGGTACAAGAAACCAGAGAACCAGAAAGGTGAGACTCACGGAGCCATATGTCTCTACGCACTTCTATTAATCCCACATTTGTTTATCAGCCAGGTTGGCACCATAAACCTTAACTATCTCAGTCCATTCAAGTAAACATGTTTCAACAGGGCTTCTCGAGTCTAGAATCTAGACTGAGAACCGACGACAAAGAAGGAATAGACTGTTCTCCTCTAAGGAAGTAGTCACTGACAACCGTACCGAATAGAAACCCTGGCAGATACTGAAGTGCAGCATTGTCTGATAGAGTGCCAGAAGACAAGCCTCTTAGGTTGGAAGACACTCAAAGCATGACAGAGAAAGAATTGCCTTCCAAAGTAGAGTTGACCATAATGATACAAATGGAGTAAAACCAGTGGTCTTTTGGGACCTTCAGTTTCTGGTGAGACATGACTCAAAATAAGAAATAGCTGCAAACATCATTAATAATTGGAACTTGGAATATACCAAGTATAAATCTAGGAAAAATGTAAGCTTTCAAAATGAATTGGAACAGAGATGGAATAGACATCAATGTTCTAGGCAAGAGTGAGCAAAAATAAACAGATATTGGACATTTTTAACCAGAAAATCATGTGGTGTATGAGAATGACAGATTCAAGAGTAATGATGTCCAATTGATTGTCAAAAAGCGCATTTCAAGATTTGTCTTGAAGTAGATTGCTGTTTGGGATAGAATATTATCTATCTGTATACAATGAAGTGCAAATACAAATATTATTCACATTTATTCACCACCCCCTAAAGCTAGTAATAAAGAATTCTTCCAACATCTTTAGTCTGAAATTGATCAAACATGCAATCAAGATGCATTGCTAATTATTGGCTATTGGGATGTAATGGTTGGGGGAAAAGAAGAAGGAACCGTAGTTGGAAAATGTGGTCTTGATATAGAAGTGAAACTGGAAGTTGGATGATAGAATTTTGCCAGACCAACAATGTCTTCATCACAAATATATTTTTCAGCAACACAAAACGTGGCTATCCATGTGGAACCCACAGAAATCAAATTTACTTCATCCATGGGGAAATATGATGGAGAAGCTGAATATTAGCAGCTAAAATCAGGGCAGGGATAATTATGGAACAGACCATCAATCGCTCCCATGTAAGTAAAGGTTGAACCTGAGGACAATTAAAACAAGGCCACTAGAATCAAAATATGACATTGAGTTTATCGCCATTGAATTTAGAGAACATCTCAATGACAGAGTTGGTGCATTTACACTAACGACAGGGGACCTGATGAGCTCTCGGATGATATCGAGAACATCATGCTTAAAGAAAGCAAAAGGCCCCTTAAAAGATGGAAAAGAATGATTGAAACGGATGTCAGAGGAGACTGACACTTGCCCGTCAGCATCGAGTAAGGCACGTGGAAGAAAGGATGGAGTCAGAGATACACAGAAGATTTCAAGGGGCAGCTTGAAAATACCATGCAAAATATCGTAATGAAATGTGCAAAAACCTGGAGTTTGAAAACCATAATGGAAGAACACACACTAAGTGTATCTTCACATGAAGAAATTCAAGAAAAAAATCCAACCCCCCAAGTCACAATATTAAAATATTCTTTGGAAAACTACTGAGTGATGCTGGAAGCATCAAAAGGAGGTGGAGAGAATATAAAGAGACACTGCACCATGGCACCAGAAGTAGGCGACATTCCATGATTACAAGGGGTAACATAGGATCAATCACTAATGGTAGTGCAAGGAGTCCAAGCTGCACTGAAAGCAGCCAGAAGCAGGAATTGATTAAATACCAGTTGAAATGTTTCAAAACGTTTATGGAACACTGGAAGCACTACCATTCCAAAGAAAGGTTACCCAATAGATTTTTCAAATTATAACAAAGTATTAGTGATCTCACATGCAGGTACATATTGCTGAAGATCCTTCACCAAGGGTTGCAGGAGCACATGGAAAGAGAGGTGGCAGAGATTGAGGCCAGAATCTGACATTGCTAATGCCAGAGAGATCTCGCTTCAAAGCAAAGGATGCCAAAAAAAGATGTTTACTATTTTATTTACTACACAAAATCATTCAGTTTTGTGGATCATAAAAAATATAACCTTGAGAAGTATATGAATTCCAGAACACATTCCAAAGAGTGGGAATTTCAGAGGGCAAAGGATGTACTGTCTTGGGTAAATATGCTGCAAAAGACCACTTTGAAATGTTGTAAGGATGTTTTATTGAGGAATAAGTTGCACCTGACCCATGCTATTGTATATTTAATTGCTTCATATGCTGTTAAAAGTGGGACATTATACAGCAAGACTGAAGAAATATGGATGCATTTGAATTATGGTGCTGGCTAAGAGTACTGAAAATACCATGGACTGCCAAAAAAACCCTAAATCTGTCTTAGAAGAAGTACAACCTGAATGCTCCTTTGACAAGAATGGTGAAACTTCACCATCTTCGACATGTTATCAAGAGAGACCAGTCCTTGGCGAAAGTGCTTGGTAGAGTGGAGGGGTAGCAAAAAGAGGAGACTGGACACAACGGATTGACACATTGGGCACAACAACGGGTTCAAACAGAAAAGCAATTGTCAGAATGGAGAAATGCCAAGCAGCATTTCCCTCTGTTGTAAATGAGTCACTCTGCATTAGTTACGACCTCTAAGATCATGGTGGTTTACTATGAGCTCGGCTGCTAACTTCAGTCAGTGATTTGTAACTACCATTTGTTCTGTGGGAGAATGATCAGACACTCAGCTGCCATAAAAAGTTGCAGTCTCAGAAGCTCACAATGGCAATTCTCCTCCATCCTCTTTCCAACTTGGTCTGAGTTGGAATCTGCTGGAGGGCAGTGAGTGAACAAACTTGTGCTCAGGCCGTAGCTGTGATGCAACTGAAAGAATGTTTCCGCATGGGTGTGGTCCACTTATTACATGAGTAGACACTGTGAAAAGCTTACTTACTTTTGACTGGGTATGGATCCTGGATCCTGTGTCTGGCTCCTCAACCTTTGATTCTTTGCAATGGAGACAGTTGCCTGCCATACTGCTTGCTGATTGTAGGAGCCATCGGCAGCCTGCTGTCTGACCTAGATGCATACTTGTCCAGTCACTAAGATGACCTGACTTGGATGCATCCATTTCTGCAGTCAACTGCTCATGCTGTTCCGGTCAATCCTGAACTCATCATTTCCTGAAGCTACACGAATCGGAATGAGTCTTCAGCTCAATATCGAATCCACAGACCTGGTTTGCCTGATGCAGGCTGAAAATGCCAGCTTCTACATCGTGTGAGCCATTTTCTTGATAAAAATTGCTGTCATATATCTATCTAAGCATCACTACATTTACTTTTCCAGATAGCCCTGTGTAGCACACCCATACAACAGATAGTCAAAGGAAGAAACATTAGGGATAAATCTAAACAGTGACCAAAAAGTTAAAGCAGTACTATAAGAAATAAGAAACCCAGATCCCTACATCTTTTTTTTTTTTTTTAGAGAGATGGAAAATAGTCAACAACTCTATGGAAAAAAGTGAGACCTCAGATAAGCCAAGCACTACTAAAGAAGGACAAAGTAGGATGCCTCTCATCTATCTCAAAACCACTACAAATCTTCCATTTCCAAAACAAATTGGGACCATACAAATACATACATTAATAGAATATAATTTAGACATCTAAGGCAAATCAATTGACAAGCAGAAAATAGCATGCTGATAAGAGTGTGATAAATGTGATACGAGTGATGATAAAAGGAGAGACTGGAACCTTCATGCTCTGCTGATGGACTGTAAAAATTGTGGGAAATGCTTTACTGTTTCCAAACTTGGACATAAAAATACCATATAACTCAGAAATCCCAATATTTGGTATATGTTCTAGAGAGATATGAGCTGTGACACAGATAGATATATGCTACTCACAATAGCAAAACGATGGAAAGAACTTAGATGTCTGTCCATGGAAAATGGCTAAACATACATCGGTACAAGCACATGATGGAGTGCTATGAAATGCTACAGCATGGCAAATCCGCGCATCGCCTCAAACTTGGGTGAACCTGGCAGACATTGTGCTGAGTTAAGTAAGTTGGTCAATCACAAAAGGACAAATATTGTTAGAGATTACTATTATAAAAAAACAAAAGGTGCCAGGTTTAGAAGGACAGAGAAGATAAATTATTGGCTAGGGGGTAGGCAGATTGTAACTTGGGTGCAGGGAAGGCAATATACCGTAAGAATGAGACTAGTTAACTAACGATGGCAGGGGAAGTCACTGGAAGGAATATGATACAAAGGCAACAGGTAAAAATGTTACAGACAAAATCTTGCAATAACTGTGACGTGTGAGTAGAGGCAGTTTGCCTATGAATATAAATAGGTTTGGCAGAGGACATATGTTTTTATTGTTGCTGCAAATATATCCACAAATGTGGTATACAGAGACTAAACCTGTCAAAACCTAGACATAACCAGACATCTTGCAAGAATCAGTCCTTGCCCTTCAAGTCTCAGAACCATGATCTTGAGGGACACCAAGTTCAATGAAAATAATACAAGACATCAAGAAAATAGTCTATATCCTACTGCAGTGAGTACACAAAGGTTCCTGAGCAGCCACCTAGGGAGCCAATGTCATTGGATTCTCCCTTTCTGGAGCAAAAAATAAAACTATCAAAGACACATGAAATCAGTTAGTCTAATGAACTAATGGACTACAACAATCATCAATCTTCTTGACCTGGTGACCAGAAGAACCAGAGTTGGACCATCTACCACCACCAACTTTTTAGAAAGGAATCATATTAAATACAGTCAGAGAAAATGTAAAACAAAACTCAAAATCATAAAAAGGTCACAGACTGATGGAACTCTCCATCCAGTCCAGAACTAAACTCATCCCTGTGGTTCCGTCTTCAGCCAAATATCAGATCTATAAAAGGAACAGTAATACTAGGAAGGTATGCACACCTTAAAATAATCAACTCTCTGCTGGAAACAGGGCAGTGTCTACTGAAGGAGCAAGTTCAGAAAGGTTAAAGAAGAAGGGGAGTTGGAAACAGGAAAAACAAGGAAGAATGTTACATTGTGATGTTAACAAGTGATGTTACCTTATGAGGATTACAATTAATGAGAAGAGACAAAATATATATGAATTATTTAGTGGTAAACTGATCTGTTCTGTAAACCTTCACCCAAATCACAATAAGAGATTTTTAAAAACGGTATTAAAATGAGACACAAACTCTCAAATACATTTTTGTGCACAAGGAAACCATCAGGATTCAGAGATTTATTGTGACTTCAAATATGAGTACAGATAGGGGGAACTTTAAGGCTCTTATTTTAGTGTAAAAGAAACTTTTGAAATATGTGAAACATTTTGTTGGTGCAGTTAGTTAAAAGCTGAGCAGATAATCAAAAAGTCAGATGTTCAAATCAACCTGTAACCAGTGGATTTAAGGAAAAATAAAAAGAGGGAAAGGGTAGGTGGGGCTTGAGAGATGTGAAAATATTCAAAAATATCTTAACATTTCTTGACCCACTATTCTCCTGGGCCTTTATAAAATAATATCACATATTCTACCTTATATCTTTCTTGATACATTTTCTTCATAACATGCTTTATCAATTCATATGAAGTATATTTATGTGTGTACATATTTCTGGTCTCATTCAGCTCCTTATAAACACATCAAAGAAAGAGCTGTTTTTTTCAGTACTGCACTCTAAAATATAATAGAAAATAAGTGCTCAATAAGTAGTAGAGGAATGGATAGCAGATAAAACAAGGGTCTGTAGTTAAATGAATTGCACATGAGTTTGATAATTTGACTTTGTGACTCTGTGTTCATTTGCTGGTTTGAGATTGCAAGTGAAGTATGAATCTTCCTCTTTATAATTTATATCAAATTTATCTATTACCCTATTCTCAGACAAAAACGCTCAGTTGAGTTTTATGGGACAGATTTTTAGCAAGGCGGTTTTCTAGATTCAACTTAGATCCACCCAAGGGAAGGACTCAAGAAATCGGAAAACAGGTGCCTGCACAGAACTGCAGAGAAAGACCAAGCTGTGGAACAGTACAGTACCAAGCCAGCTTGATAGAGAAGGATTGGAGATGATATATATATACAGAGAGAGAGAGAGGATGGGAGATGCCAAAAAGCACACCAAGGTATACAAATCATAAAACTGTCTGATTGGTGCCTTATAATAGCCTTTATGATTTGTAGGTTGCAAGGGGGAAATTTGAGGAAGGGATTGAGTTTTAATCTCAATATGATATGAGACTTGGAAAGATTGAGACGCTTTTAGAGAAAATTGAACTGTTAATGATGCAAAGGGGTCAATACTATCTGTCCTAATAATACTTCAGACTGAAAGGAAGACATAGAAAGTTAGAAATGTCTGTGACACATCACAGTTAAAATATCAAGTGGGATAAATGACTCCAAGACTCAGGGCTGCACACCAGGCTGGAGTTACAAATATCAGAGTCACCAGCATCATGAAGTTGATATTTTAATCCAAGAAATAGATTAAAAATAAAAGAGGGAGGGAGGGGAAAAAGGAACTAATACCAAGGGCTCAAGAGAAAGTAAATGTCTAGAAAATAGTGGCAACTAATGTACAAATATGCCTGATCCAATGGATATATGCATTGTAATAAGAGTTACAAGAGCCCCAATAAAGTAACCTTTTAATAAATAAATAAGTAAAATACAGAAAAAGAGAGAGGAGTCACAAATAACTAATCACACAGAGCAAAACCCTACAAAAACTACTGAAGTATAAAAAAGGTATATAGACAGTATAAAAATTTACATATAAAAAGAAAATATGTAGAAATTCTTGTCAAGCACAATGAAAGAATAGAAAGAGTTTCAACAAGGAGAATTTGGTTAAACAATTGTAAATATTGAAATATAATGATAAACTGTGATTGAATAATGAAGTACAGTGAAGACAGCAATATCATCATTAGATTTTTTTTAACCTGGAAGTTATTAATGACTTTCATTGACAGCTTGCTAGTGTAGAGGCAGAAACCAGCTGAAGTGGATTACAAAGAGAGTGGAGTGGGATGTCTAACGATGTACAGAAAGAGTGTGTATAATGTTTTCTAAAAGTTTGTGAAGAGAAGTTGTTAAATAGAGTAAGAGCTGGGGGGAATGGAGGCAAGAGAGAGTTCATTTTGAAATGAGACTAGTGAAACATTTGTGTAAGGAAATGTCTCAGCACCGAGAGAGATGTGTGACGTGCACACAGAATAGTTAGGCAGAAGAGCCTCTGTGAGAAGGTGAGCGAGTGGTGGTGGTTCAGGATCCAAAAGTCATGTAGGAAAGAACCTGCTTCTGATGGGAAGGAATGTACTAGAACTGTTTGGGGATTTGATGGTGGACAGTCAAGTGTGTTCATGTTGAAGGGTTCTATCGCCACAGCAAAATGATCAAGTTGTTTGTTAAAACAGGATGTTGAAGGAGCTTGAGGAAAGGGATTTGGGAGAGAGAGCAAAAAGAAATAATTTTTAGGCTTAAGAAAAATCACTTTATTAAAAAAATCCAATTCAATGACCAGATCAAATTGAATAAAAGTTTGACTTTTGACACTATTGATGTGGAGTTAAACTTCTCAGTCTATGATTTTTCTCAAGTCTCTTTTAGATACTGTAATGAAGGTCTGGGTGGGAGGTTAAAGTTAAAGTAAATATCAAGCATGTTAAGAAAATGTCTACAGCAATTTGGAAAGACATTTGTACTTGCTGGTCCCAGAGCAAAGCTTTCGAGGATACATTTAAAGATAGTGTCTGGGAGGTCAAGGAGGGGATGGACTGTATTGGATCTATCGGTGGGTATAAAACAAAAGATGAAAATCATGAGAATATAGATGATATGGATAAGAATCCAGATGATATGGATAGGCAACCAGATAACATGACTGGGCATCCAGATGAAACAGTTGATATTTTAGATGACATGATTAGAAAATCAGATGACACGGACGGGAACCCATATGGTATGGATGGGAATTCAGATGCTATCAATGAGAATCCTGATCGTATGAGTGGGAATTTAGATGAAGTGGTTGGGATTCTAGGGCCTGATGAATGTTTGGATGCTTGATTTCTTTGTTCGGGGAAGGTCAACAGAGACATGAAGTGTGTGTGGAGGGGATAGTAGGGGGGGGGAGGTTTATATTAGTCTCTGAGAAAAGTGTGGGCACTTAAGGCCATTGTGAGATCCTAGTATCCTTACTAGGATCCTTTCACATTGTTAGCTTTCCATAACCCAGCACAAGAAAAGGAGGCATGAGGCGACTGTCCAATAAGCTGGTGAGTGCCGTGGAGCTTCTGAGTGGACAGTGACTTCTTGATGGCGAGATATGTAAGACCGTGGGAAGGAAAAGGAGAATGAGCTCCCAGGAACATGGGAGGAGACAAGAAATGGTGGCCTTCTAGAAATCAAAGGGTCGAAATTCTGGAAGGAGCAAGAAGTCTACAACTAGAGCTCATGGGAGACAAGCATAGAAAAGTGGATGCTGCTGGGGCGAAAGCCACAGACCTTGGAACTTGCTTTCCCCGCCCCTCCCTTGAGATTACAGGAGCAAAGGGTGGCAGCATCTGAGATGAGGCGCTTTCAGACTGGACTGAATCAGGATGCTAATAGGACAATCAGGGGGAAAGCGAAAGGATTCAAAGAGGAATTGATGAGGAAATGCCTTTGTGCTTTAATCGTTTCAGATGATGGCCCTTCTCCTGAGAAGAAAGACCTCCCTCCTAAATGACCGAATCTTCCAGCTCATCCTCTCAATTGCTGGCACTGCGGAACTTGGCTTCAGATCCTCTGCTATCACCAACATTGGCATCTTCAAGCATGTCCTCTGTAACTTTGAGGTAAACCGGAAACTTACCTTTATCAGCTAAGGAGTAAACATAATGGTAAAATATGGTTGGGAATCCTGGAGATCATTTTAAATGGAGCAGGTCATCTTCCATGATATTCATGATGAACACAGGAAAATCTGTGGAGGCTTTGAAGTCAATGGTCTTGGTTTAGTACAAAACCCTACCATGTATGGCCTGTGTGGTCTCTTAACCTCTCTGACTCCCACTCTTTTCACTTATGAAGACACATATGGATGACAGCAACATGGAGATTTGAGAGCAAATACCTTCGTGGGCAGCATGCAGGTGTGTCCTCGTGCAGATTAAAGGGAGAAAAGTCAGGCCTGAGGTGCAAAGCTACACGATATATCCTTTAACTCAAACATACCGGTAGTCTATGAGAGCATATGAAAGCTTATGACATGAAAGACTAGACCGTGTTTCTTTTATTCTAAAAGTAATATATTGCTATAATACATTTTAAAATAATGGAAAGATTATCAAAGGGAGCTTCCTATCTTCAAGATTCAAAGAACTGTGGTCAACAGTGAATGAATTCTTTTATGGTATTTTCTATGTGTAATTTATCATAATTGTGATGATGCTGTAGTGATTATTTTAAGTCCTGCCTTTTATCAGATAGGATAAATATTTAAGTAATTTTATTAGAGACTCTTAAAAACATTGTTGTGAGGTTAAAATGATCATTTATATTGTGGATAGTTCCTGATTTCTGATCTATTTCCCTATTGGTGGATTTTTAGATTATTCTTCTGTGTTGTTCTTTTAAATAGATCTGGCTCTTTTTTAGCATACAATCTCACACACACTTAGAAATAAAATAAATTATCACAGGTAACAATGAAGATAAAATCTTTATAAACAATGCTGATTGTCGACAAACTTTGTCAAATTGCCAATATAGTTTGATAGTTAAGTATGATAGTTAAGAAAATAGCTTGTTCGAATTGTATTTTAGCTTCACTCCTGTCGTGGTACAACCCGTATAACTGGGAGATCAGGCCTGAGATTGTTGCAAGTGAAAGATTTTGAAATCTGAACTGAGCAAAAGGGTATGTGCTAAAGCAAAGGGTTAGTGAAAAAAATTGTAATTCAATTAGAAGCAATTCAGATGAGAAAGGTGAGGACAATACCTAGTTCATGATATCAAAATCTGAGAAGAGTCCACTGAAGCTGGATTTAGAAATTTATAATCATCGGGTTTGTATTGGAAAGAGGGGCGGTGGCGGGGGAGGGATAGAGAATGAACTGAGCATGGACATCAAGAAATTAGAGTGACAATAAAATAAACTCAGAGAAAGAAGAGAGGAAAATAAAGATGGGAACATAAACCAAAAAATGTCCAGGCAGGTATGGGCCCATTCTATTTGACGATTGGAGGTCACCCGGGAGCTTGATGAAAATGGAGTCTGCAGTCAGAAAGAAGCCAGAGTAGAAATGCACTTGGAGTAAAGGGGCTGTTGAAGCTTGGACTGTTTAATAATTAAGGAAGATAGAATAAACTGGAAGAGAAAGGTTCAGAACATGAGGTTTTATATTTTAAGGTAGGAAAGGCATACTTTTAATGTTGTTAGCTGCCACTGAATTGACCGCTCACTCATAATCATCCTTGCACTATGGGATCAGACTAGTGTGGTCCATAGGGTCTTCACTGGCTGATCTTTGGAAGAAGGTTGCCAGGCCTTTATTTCTAGTCCATCTGTAAAAGTTCTGCAAAAACCTGTGTAATATCATAGAAACAAACACGCCTCCCCTGAGAGATGTGTGACAGACTAAACTTTTGTTTGGTCATGTTTTCAAAGGAGGCAGCAAGTTTGCAAATTAGACAATATTAGGAGAAGGGTAGGGTCCACCATGACAGGCTCGAAGGACTCAGTATGGGATGATGAGGGCATTGAGGTCTAAGGATTCTGGTTTCTTGAAGCGATGGAAGGGCAGCTTGTTGTGGAAAGATAGGTGGCCACAAGGATTTGTGGACAGTAAGGTTTGATACATTATCTGTTTAAGATGAAAACAAATCTAATGCAGACATCTCAGTTCAGTACAGGGACGGACTATATGACACAGGATAGTAACCAAAGGATTTAGTTATCTATGTTTCCTAAAATTCAGCTATTTGATATAATGTAATTTCTGAAAGAAGCTAGGAATATATTCAAATAGGTTATGGCAGCTTCTTTCTGTTCTAAAGTTCTGGAAAGGAAATAGGGGGTGTACATTTTTAGGATGGCTACGAGGTACAGCAGATCACACTGAGATTTTCACCTTCACACTTCCCCCATTCCCAACACATTGTTTGGTCCAATAAGTGGCGCATCGTTTGATCAGTGAATGGCCGCTTTAATGAGTGGACACTGTTAGTGTATAGGGTTCTTAGAGTACCATTGATGTGCATGTTGTGCTGTCTTGCCTAACTATACATACCCTAATGTAAGCACATCAGTCCATAGCAGCTGTCTGAAGGGAGACAAAAGACTTATCTCTGCAAAGACATAGGTTGCGGATTTATGTGTTTTTTGCCTTGGTTTACTTTGCATTCACTCTTTTAAAAAAAATTAAAAGATCCTCAATAAAGGCCTACTATATAACTTGTGTGGTGCCAGGCCCTGGGGATCATACAGTGATGACCCTACATTCATGATCCTTTTGATAATGTTGTGTTCTTTGGAGTTCTAATACGTGCACTCTAAAGAAGACAACACTGGTCACTGATTGGTCTAAGTAAAGAAGATATTCATCTTGTGAATCATTGCTCTGCAGGGTATGACTTTAAGGGAATACAGCATGCGGGCTAGGAAAGAGTCTGAAGGACTTCAGTTTAAACCCACCTTTGCCAGTGAGAAAATGATAGCATGCTGGATAAGTTGCTTAGTCTCTCTAAGCCTTATCAATGCATTAGTGAAAATGCTATTGTTTTTTGGACTTTGTATTGTAACCTTTTTTTTCATCATTTTATTAGGGGCTCATATAACTCTTATCACAACCCATACATACATCATTTGTGTAAAGCATATTTGTACATTCGTTGCCCTCATTCTCAAAACATTTGCTCTCCACTTAAACCCCTGGCATCAGGTCCTCATTTTTCCCCTCCCTCCCTGCTCTCCCCTCCCTCATGAACCCTTGATAATTTATAAATTATTATTTTGTCAAATCTTGCCCTGTCCAACATCTCCCTTCACCCACTTTTCTGTTGTCCATCCCCCACGGAGGAGGTCACATGTAAATCATTGGCTTGATTTTAAAATGTGGCTTGTTTTATTTGATGTTAAGTGTACTCTTGCAGCCCCATACTTCCTCCTTTTTATAGTCTGGGCTTTATAAACGATCAGCATTTCTAACCTCCTGCTGCCATTGAATCGATTCCAACTCATAGCAACCCTGTAGGACAGAGGAGAGCTGTACCCTGTGGGTTTCTGAGGCAGTAAATCCTTATGGGAGCAGAAAACCTCGTTTTCCTCCCAAGGAACCACTGATGGATTTGAACTTCTGACCTTGTGGTGAGCAGCCACACACATGACCCATTATACATTTAGATATGAAAAATAATAAAACACTCTAAATAGGAAATGAGATATGAATAAAGAAAGTATAGAATTACTGCTTCCTCAAAGAGATTGGCTCATGGAGGTGTTTTGTTTAATATGAGTTTGAATGGTGTGAATTGTTGGCTTCACTCTGAGTCTCCATGCAACTTATGTACATGTGCGGTTCACAATTCTGCCAAATGTAACTTGAGTTTAGTTTTAGGCTTTATACCAGGGAGTACCCCCACAAAATGGAATTGTTTTTCAGAGCTATGTATTTACATTTTTTTTCCCAAAACAACCTTATCACCTTCAAACTACTCTCCATTACACTTACTATGTCTGTCACATCTGTGATTCCATTCTTGGAAACATCTTTCAAACTCATCTGTGTGGATGGCTGACAGCACCTCCCTCATTTTTTTCTTCACATCTTCTACATCATCAATTCTCTCTCCTTTCATGTCTTTCTTCATTTGCGGAAACTAAAAGAAATCACGTGGACCGAGGTCAGGTGAGTCAGATGGGCAAGAGAGGCATGATGTCTTTTGCTCCAAACTGGCACACGGAGATGGCTGCATGAGCGGGGTGCATTGTGGTGGCAAAACCAGCCCCCGTCTGCCACAAATCAGGCCTTTTATTGTTGTGCACTGTGCTGCACTCTTCCCAGGACCTCTAAATAGAAAGTTTGATTAACAATCTGACCTCGTGGAATGAGCTCCAAATGCACTGAGTCTACATCGTTGTCTGTTAGGGAACTGGATGGACATCCAGGATGAGGTTTGTCATCAATCAATATTTCTCCTTTTCTGAAACAAGAAAACCATTTGTTCGCTTTAGTTTTCCCCATAGTACTCTTCTTGTAAGCTGTGTTCAACATCACGACAGTTTCTGCAACATTTTTCCTGAGCAGGAAACAAAATTTCACAGCCATACGCTGTTCTCTTAAATAGGCCACCACAAAAATGAAGTTTGAATGAAGCTGTTTTTATGAAAAAATTCACTGTGACCAGAGAGAACCTTCGCAGGCAATGAGAACTAATGAGAACACATGACTTTATGCTCACCTCGCAGGAAAAATGAGTACTATGAAAGCTTCGCCCATGGGGCTTTTTCATGTTGGGGCATGGGGGATAACCCTCAGAGATGAGTGAAGAGAAAAAAGTTTTTTATTGACAGACTACTTGGTTTAGATTAGAACTGCAAGCTTCTGATTTCAGTCCTCCCATTGCTGGTGGTCTCAGCCTCCGCATTCTCACACCCTTTCACGTGGGAGGACTGGCACATGCTCTGTGGGACAGCACAAGGATGAAACGCATTTGGTTGGTATACAATTTATGAAGACCTGGGAGATTTGGGGTGCACATTTCCTTTGTTGAAATTAGAGTCCTAGTCAAGCATGAGAAATGAGCAAGAGATAAATGAGAGAGGAGTGATGTTTGAGTTTACCTCTGGGAAGTGCCTTCTGGACACCAGGAGAGCTCATGTGACGGCTCAGTTAAGTCAAAGGGGTGATAAAAAGGGGTGAATCAAACATCCTATTTCTTTCTGCTGCCTAGAAGCCCTTCTCTTTAGAGGCCTTTTGGAATCAGAGTGTTCTTGTTTGTCTTACAGCTCTGGATGAACACTGCAGACAATCTGGATCTCGCCCTCTTTTCCCACCTGCTTGAAATCCTCCAGTCACCAAGGTAGGCGAAGCTCTGAGCATAGGTGTGTGAAGGAAAGCTTTGTGTAGGACACAGAACTTGGGGAGGGGACGAGGGGGAGGCAGTGTAGTCCTAGGCTCATCAGCTTGAGTCCACCTCCACTTTCTGGGACACTCGGGCCTTGGGTAGGATCATGTCCCTTTCAGGGGCTCACATGCATAGGACTGGTTTGTTGAGGCTCTTAGACCTCTTGAGGGCTAGGACTGTTGTTGTGGTTGTTGTTGTTAGGTGCCATCACGTTGGTTCCCACCCATAGTGACCCCGTGCATTTTATGTTATGAGAACATAAAGAAACGCTGTCCTGTCCTGCACAGTCCTCCCAGTTGTCCCTGTGTGTGCGCTCAGTGTTGCAGCTCCTCTGTCAGTTGGTCTGCTTGAGGCCCTTCCTTGAGGGCCTGCTGTCCTTGCTCCTCCACTCTACCTCGGCGGCTCCTTCTCCAGGGGCTTGTCTCTGCAGTCCAAGGACATGCAGCGCAGCCTATCCATCCTTGTCTCTATTTGCCTAGACTCCCTCCTAGATGTGTTTACTTGAGGTTGGGGCTGGGGAGCAGACTGCAAAGAATACACACAAAAAAGAAAACATTATAAAATTAATTGTAGTAATGATTGTACAACACTTCTTGATATGAATGAATGATTGAATTTATGATACTTGGATTATGTCCAATAAAACGGTTATATATATATAAATGTTTTATATATATAACCGTTTTATTGGACATAATCCAAATATTGTAACTATATATGCATATCATATATATATAAAACCGCAAAAATTAAGTGAAAGGTGCGTTTGTCATTTGGGCAGTCTATGGCACTTTCATTATTCATTTCCAGCTCTACAATTCAAATGCATCATTTTTCCTCAGTCTCCTCCTTCAAGGTCCAACTCTTACATGCTTCTGAGGTTATCAAAAACATCATGCTTTGAGTCAAGTGCGCCATGGTCCTCAAAGTAATATCCTTGCTTTTTCAACACGACAAAGAGGTTTTGTACAGGACATTTATCCAATGCAACACATCTGTGGATCTCCTGATGGCTGCTTCCATGAAAACTGATTGTGAATCCAAGCAATCCAAACACAAAATCTTTGACAACTTCAAATTTTTTTCCAGTTATCATAATTATTAGTCCAGTTGTAAGGATCTTTGGTCCTCTTTACATTGAATTATAATTCAATATCTAGGTTACAGTTCTTAAACTTCATCAGCAAATGCTTCAATTCTACCCAGACTGGGATTATGCTCATAAATGGCCTTTGTGGCCACGCTGACCATTCTTCCTCTAATTCTCAATAGCCATTTTCTATATTAGTTGGAGCTCTTTTGTTTACAAACCAATTTTTATCAATTCAAGTCTGTCTCATACCAACCATGAAGGACAGAGTGGATCTGTCCCATAGGGTTTTCTAAGTGGTAATCTTCACGGGAGCAGGCAACTAGATCTTTCTTTCTTCCTGGTTCAAACTGCAGATTGCTGATCATTTCTTTTTGAACTTTATACTGTGAGTCCAATGACAGTCTACAGCACAGATTTGGGTTTTTCTCAGCAATCCATGCACATTTTATTTTATGCCATTGATTGCAATCCCACAATGCAATGGCCCTCTTGCCACTTCCCGTATTTCTGATTTCCATTTTTCCTTCTTTCCTATTCCTGTCTACCTTTTAATTTCACATGGCTTGTTGTTCTAATGAGTGTGCGCCTCCCTGGTACTTTCATCCCCTGTCTGTTGCTTGGCTAAAAAAGCAGCCACTGCCTTTTTGTATATTAGGTATGTGGACTTCAGCAGAATGTAACATAAATGCTGAAAAAAATAATAGGAGCAAACTACTAAAAGTCACCGACCTTTTTCTCCACTTCCCACTTCTTTACCATCACCTGTGCCTGTGTTTGTGTTCTTTTGTCTTGTTTTCGCCACGAGACTGACATTTGCCCTGGGAGCTGTTTTCTTTGCAGAGCACAATTTACTGGAAAATGGAATTGTGATTATCATACAAAAAGGGATATAGATTCTTCAATTCTCTGCCTTTCCCCTTTGACTCTTGGCAAGGTGTGTTCACCCACTTTGTGGTTTGAGGAGGACCGGAAGAGTGCGCACACCCAGACAGACTTGCGGAGGCCGAGGCTCCGGGCTATTGGGAAGTGCTCCGCAGTCACCTGTGGGTCTGCTATCTTTGTTTGGAGTTTTCTGAGACCAGCATTAGTCTTCCCTGAGGCTCAAACTTTAAGTCAATAATTGGGGTTTGTCTTTGAAGACTATTTCCAGGGAAGGAAGTAAACTAGGAGGCTCATTTCTGAGCCTCTCTGGTCTTTGGCAGACACATATTCAATGGGTGTCTGACAGAATTTTGACAGGTTTCCAAATGAGGACTAGAGTTAAAGGGACGTGGAACAAGTCTAGCCTGGAAAACCTTTTTAGAAGAAACACAGCAAAGTTGGTCATTTCCAATAAAAAGCTTTTACCGTCTCTCTCCTGGGTTTCATAGGGAAGGGCCCAGGAATGCTAAAGTTGCTCACCAAGCACAGCTTATCCCCAAGCTTATCTTCCTCTTCAATGAGCCAAGTCTCATCCCTTCCAAGATCCCCACAGTCATTGCTCTCCTGGGACACCAGCTGAGAAGCCACTTTGACCTCCAAGACTTTCTCAGGTACTGCACCAACCTTCTTTGGGGAAGGGAAGGATTCAAACCGCATTAGGAAGGGGCTATGGTCCTCACCTCATACCGATCACATTCAACCCTTCAATGCAGTCTTTGGACATTTCTGTGGGTTTCTAATTAGGGCTCAGAGTGGAAGAAACTGGACAGGGAAATGCCATACTCAGGACACATTGTGCTAAGAGCCCCTCAATAAATGTTTTTTTGGGGGGATGCGGTTGACGAAGTTTGCGCAGATGCAAGAATTTCCATTAACATAGTCATCTTTATAAGGGCTGATGACCCATCGACTACCTGAAAGAAGTTCCTCACAGGTACCCCCTTGAGCCCTTTCAGTCCCTGATCATCTGGTATATTGATTTGACAGAACGAGAATTAGCAACACATTTGTTGAAGCCTGACAGGTCTTAGGAGTCTCTAGCAATTATATAGTGATCAGAGAATTATATGATTCCCCTTGATCTCTTTATAGTTGATGTCACAGTGGGGTTAAACTAGGCAGAAACCCCTGATAGAGCCCCGAAGACCCATACTGAGTTGACAATTGAGTACGTCTTCTCTCCTTATTGCACAAGGATCGCACTCTTTGTTGTGTACACCCTCAAGCCTGCAGCGGTGGATGAGAGGCAGATCTGCATGGGACACGCCGTGGACTTCCCCAAGGCTGGTGAGAGGCCTTCCCTGGTGCCAATGTGAAGGCACCAGGGGCACTTACTTACCGCGAGGCCCCTTTGCAAGAGGGAGAGGCTTAAGCAAAGAGAGGAGGATGCTCCCACGGCTGAGTATTTACTTGTTTTATGATTAGGATAACAAATAAAATAGAATTATGCATTTCAGCTTCAAAACCTTAAATGGCTTACAAGGCTTTCAGGACAAAATCAATGATCTTAGATCAGCACTGGTGTTCTCATGCTTGAGTTGTCCCCGCCTACCTTCCTGACCTAATGCTCTCCCCCTACCCACCTCCCTTACTTCCCATGAGCTTCAACTGCTCTGAGCCACTTGCAAGTTCTAATGGACAGTAATCTGCCATCTTTTCCTGCCTTTCCGTAAACTGTGCCCTGCAAAGGAGCACCTGTCCTTTACCTTTCTACTTCACTGACTAGACACACAGGCATTTCCTCCACAAAGTCTCGCCTGTCCGCCAAGCTAGATGAAGAATACTCTGTGCATCTAAAGTTACTTTGGTTTACCTTGGTACACAGAGTTGCAATTTTTCTTTATTTTTATTTTAAAGATCATTTTAATGAGGGCTCTTACAACTCTTACAGCAATCCATACATCAATTGTATCAAGCATATTTGTACATAAGTTGACATCATTATTTTCTAGACATTTACTTTCTTTCTATTGAGCCCTTGGTATTAGCTTCTTTTTTATTCTTTCCTCCACCTACCCCTTCATGTCTCCTTGATAAAGTATAAATTATTATTTTCATATCTTATACCGACTTCTGTCCCCCTTCCCCCATGGTTTCTGTTATTTATCCTCCTGGAAGGGAGTGAATGAGTGCTTCCTCCTTCCTTCCCTCATCTCCCCACCTTTCCCTTACCCTAATTTCTTTAGGTAGCTTTCTACATCTTTTCCAGCATCCCCACAGCATAGGTAAGGGGAAAAGAAATAATTACAGACCACACTATCCAGTTACTACAATTTGTGCTGCCCATGACAGGAAGCACAATTTAGTCCTGTGTTGCCATTTAATTTTAATTAGATGAAATTAAAATTTTAAATCTTACGTCACACCATGCACATACCAGGCACTCAATAACCGCATGTAGTTAGTGTCTACTATTTTGGAAGGTTCAAATATATAACATTTCAATCATCAAAAAAACCCTTTTCCTTGGTCAGCACTGCTCAATTTCGATAAATCGTTTTCATGATTTCCTATTTCAAATGAGAGTAAAAAGTAGAAATCAAAATTCTCATTTTTAAAATGAGAGTGCCAAAGTTCAGAGTTGCTATGTTCTTAATAACAGAGGAGGCCAGAATCCAAATATACAGAAAGCTGACTCCACTTCACCAAGAAGTCCAGGATTAGCAACATATGTCTCTGTCCTGGATGGTCCAATTGAGGGCGTGAGTGAATGATTAACAAACAGGCCAACCATGAACTTACTTAGTTCATCCTGTGTGTGTTCTTCATGTAAACTTTTATCTAATAAGCATCTTACGTGAAAGTATTGTTAATGTGTCCATTGAGACCTTAACAACACTTTAGAAGATACAGTTCTACCGAATCAATACCTCTGTACCCTCCAGGCTCTGTTTTAGTGCACATTTAAATGTGCTGGTTACAACATCCTTTGGAGTTGGTGGGACAAAAGGCTAATCTGGAGGCAAACTGGGAACAGGAACCAAGAGAGCACAGATCTTCGCCTCTCTACTCCTAATGCCACACAAGTTGCATCCTCTGATGCTATAAAACTATTCTACGGAATGATCGATCCAACATCCAACCTTGTAATGTTAGTATTCTGGGGAAGTTGGAGGAGTCCTCGAGAATTTTCTGAAGTTCTTTTTAAGCATTACATTGCATCCTGGAATTGAATGCCAAAATTTGAATTCCATCCATTTCCCAATTCCTGGGTGAACTGTGTTTAGTGAGTAAGAAAATTTACTGTGGCAAATACTATATCGCTTTACATCCGTTTCCTTTTAAATCTGAATTTTCCTTTTATAGCTGGAAGCCAAACATCTGGGAAGACAATCTGGCTCAGAAACCAGTTGCTGGAGATGCTACTCAGTGTGATATCTTCTTGCCACCATCATCTGTCCTCTGAGTAAGTAGCTCTAGGACGAGTGACTTGGCATGAGGTTGCCTCACACAGGGTGCAGTAATAAAACCTTTCTTTACTGAAACGGCCTCACTCCGATGAGCTTCCTGCATAACACAGCAAAGAAAATTATATTCCCTCCACCCAGACCTTGCCCTGAGATATCCTGATGCAAATGTTAAATGGGCATGCGTAACTGGAAACACATTTGCTATCATTACAATAAACCCATTTTGTCACCATGGCTGCTGTGTGACGGTTATTGTTTTGGCAGTTGTGACAGTTACTGAATTTGATGTCCTAAACTTGGCAACAAATAGAATGCAAAATGGCTCACCATTTCTATCTATCAAGGAACAGGCTTGCCAAATTCTATTGCTATTTACTGTTAGTAATTTAGTAATTTTTCCAAGTTAAAAAATAATTACATAGTTTCTACTAATTTTTTAAATAATACATAATCCTAAGGCTGATTGCATGAACTCCCCCACTACCTGCCTGCTTCCCCTCCAACCTTGAAGTCATTCATTCTGCTCTTTGGTGAGCACCTGGTGCCAACCATTGTTTCCCTCTTTGGGATGCAGTGCTGAACAAAGCAGCCCAGATCTTTGCTTTCAATGAGTTTACATTTCTAAAATTAAAGCAGTAAAACTGGAAGGCACTTTGGAAATGAATGTTTTCCACCCCTTCAGTTAACATCTTTTTGAGGGGGAATAGAGCATAGTGGTGAAGTACCTTGACTCGTACCTAAACATGGTGGGTTCAAGTCTCAGCTTTGTGATCCGAGTGATCCTAAGAAGAGTCTGGAAGGCCTCTCTGCCTCTCTTCAAGGAGCCTGGGTGGCACAGTGGTTGAGAGCATGCGCCCAAAGTTCAACAGTTCAAATCCAGGCATTTCATGAGAGAAAGCTGAGGTGGTCTTAACGCTATGAGTCAGTTCTAATTTGTCCTATAGGACCCATATGTCAGAATTAAATTGATTGCAATGACCTTGATTTTGGGTTTGACATGCATCTCTTCTACTGTTCTGATGGAGAATCAAAATAGTACTTGCCAGATATGGTTATTGTGAAAATTACATGAATTCATGTATGGATAGGTAGTTCTAAGAATGAGGCTTGTAATACTATAAACATCAGCTATAGTTGTCACGATTATCATCACATCACTGAGGAAAATGACCAGAACACAGCAAGAGCGCTTCCAGGGTGTTTCACCCAGTAAACCCAGGCCCAGAGCTAGACGAGAACAGTGCCTTCACTCTTGCCTAGCCCACCTCTCACTGCTCCTGTGTCCACTGGGCAGCAACCACACCTTCACTGCTTGGCGCCCTGCCTCTGCGACTGGCTCTGTTTCTGGGGCCAAGGGTCTCGGTGGATTGTCTGCCAGCCTCCCTTCTTACCAGCCGCCTCCAGCAAGTCTGTTTTCTCCAGATTCTTCATGTTAAAATTAATATTTGAGTGACAGTTAATCATATTCTTGCCTAAACTGATAAAGATCCATAAATTTTGGACTTCCATTTAATGTGTTTTGATCAGTGCCTTTAAAGGGGGAGGTAAATAATCATATTTGTGCTCTATAAGACTTTTATAATTAAACAATTGAACTCTTCAGACAATTCTGACATATCGACCCGATAGGACAGAGTAGAACTGCCCTGTGAGTTTCTGAGGCTGTAAACTTTTTAAAAATACATAATTTTTGTGTGTTTTCTTTTCACTTTGTATTAGTTATAGTTTGGACTTAGACTATTTTTTAAAATAAAAAAATTACAATGAAGCATAAATACAACTATAAGAGACTATGCCCTATAGTGTAAATTGACTTTTTTTTATGTTCTCCTTTTTAAAAAATCATTTTATTGGGAGCTCCTGCAACTCTTATTGCGATCCATACACACACGCATGGCTTCAAGTACATTTGTACATATTTTGCCATCATCGTTTTAAAGCATTTCCTTTCATCAGCTCCTCAGTGAAGTGACTTTTAATGGCCACTCGGAGCAGAAAGCTCCGTCTTTGTCCTGCAGAGCGCCTGGTTAGGTGAGCTGCTGATCTCGCAGTCAACAGCCCAACTCACATCCCATTTTCGCCACCAGGGTCCATTATAATTCAATTAGATGCATTTTATTCATATGCTTGGTAAAAGCATGACTATTATTAAGGAAACACCATTATCAAGGGCCAAGCATACTTTGACAGCTATTCCTATAGGATTTCTAAGTGCTTTGAACACATTCTCGGTTTTCTACAACCAAAACTAAAAGCAAACCCACTGCCGTGAAGTGGGTTCCAATTCGTAGTGATTCGATAGGGTAGAGTAGAGCAGTGAAATTCGGGCTACAAGACTGTAAATCGTAAGAAGCTCAGATGGCCATGTCTTTGTTCTGCCACAACAGGGCTCTGTGTTTTCATGCTTCACCAGACACACTCACTGCCATCAAGTCAATTCTGACTCATAGTGACCCTATCAGGCAAGACTGTAAATCTTTAAAGAAGCAGAAACCCTCATTTTCCTCCTATGCAATAGCTAATGGATTCAAACTTGTGACCTTGAAGTTAGCAGCCCAATGAATAACCTGTTGTCCTACCATGACTCCTGCTTTGTACCTTAGTCATTTAAAAACACATGTTTTTTTTCATAGTACTCTTACCTTCATTTCTAAAATATTTTAAAATGCAACATGTACTTTGCTAAGTGGTCTCAATCTTAACCTTAACTTGCCTTTCCCAGATGTCCAGTTGGGTTAAGCATTATTTATATTTTCTGGAATGCCATTTACCCATGACCAGAGAAGAGAGTTTATTGTGTTCTCCCCACCAGGTCAATGGAAGAGACCTTTCTGAGCCTGGGGCCAGACTGGTTTCTGCTTCTCATGCAGAGCAACATTCACCCTAGCACCACTGTGCTGGGGCTAAAGCTCCTGCTGCACTTTGTGTCAAATCCCACCCTCCGGGGGCGATTCAAGGAACAGATGTCTGCTGGATCCTGGGTAGAAAACAGTGCTGCCGGTGTGGATGTCATGATGGGTGAGTGCACCTTGTCTGGAGATCTGATCCTGCTACGTCCTAGGACGTGTGTGAACACCTAATCCCTCCCTGCTCAAGACCTTGGCAGGGTCACATGTGACCCGGTCTCCAAGATTTACAACAGGATCAGTCTCTAACCGCACCACGGAGGACCCCTTTCCTCCCTCCAGTCACAGGGGACCCCTTTCCTCCCTCCAGTCACAGGGGACCCCTTTCCTCCCTCCAGTCACAGGGGACCCCTTTCCTCCCTCCAGTCACAGGGGACCCCTTTCCTCCCTCCAGTCACAGGGGACCCCTTTCCTCCCTCCAGTCACAGGGGACCTCTTTCCTCCCTCCAGTCACAGGGGACCCCTTTCCAAGGCTCTTCAGCTCGTTCCCTCTGCCTGGCATGTGTTCACTGAACCAGCACAGTTTCTCACAGATGCAGGTTCATTCTTCAAGTCTAAGCTCAAACGCCACCTCATCCAACAAAGAATGGGTCTTGCTTATATCAGAGACCTTACTAGTTTTCTTTAAGATGCTTATAATTCATACGTTTATTTGCATATTAATTGATAATTAATTGTTTAATATTTGTATATCCTAGCATACTATTATCTTCACATCCTAAGCTTATGCATATTTGTCAAATCACTGTGTTCTTATAGCCTATTATCAAGATACCTTCTAGTAGACATCAACCCATGCAGCCCCATGTATGCCAGAATAAAACTGCTCCCAAGCATTTTCAGTGGCTGGTTTATCCAGTGGTAGACCTCCAGTTCTCTCTTCCTAAGTACCATTGGGGGGACAGGAGCCTCCAAATTTTCAATGAACAATTCCGTGTATTAACTGCTTGCAATACCAAAGCAGTTTCTGTTCTTGAATGAATGAATGACCCTGTAGGAACCAGGAAGGTAATTACTATCAAATGCTTTGGTGTGCTCATCCCGTGTGGCAATAGTTCTCCCCATGACTCGCAGGGGTCATCTCATGTGTCCAATCTCCATCTTGTCCAGGGCAGCAGCAGTTGGTCTCACTCATTGTATTTGGGTTCCTTGCCTGTCATCAACAGACAACCTGCAGATTCCCCCTCCCACGCCCGAGCAGAAACCCTGCCTGCTGCCTGGCTTCCGAGTGTTGAGTGACTTCTTAACGCACCATATTTATGTTGCTGAAATCTACCTCATCGTGTCAACCTTCTTCCTGCAGACTCCAGTCACAGAGCTGACGGATGTGCCTAAAGTAAGTTGGGTGGCTTCTCCTGGCTGCAGGAACAGATGTGTTTTTCTGGTTTCATGGGATCCAACGTCTCTCATTAAGGCTCCCTCGGCCTCATGCTCTCATGTTCAATCTTTTGTTTTGTCCTGCCCTCCCTCTCCACAGCAGCCCTGGACCCCCGTCAACTTTCCAGATGCCCTTATATTAGCCCCTTAGCTCCACACGAAGCCTCTCAGTGGGGCCAATCTCACGTTCAAATCACAGAGATGGAGGTGAGATGTGGAGGAAATTGTTTCCACCATAGACTTAAAGGCTCACGTCTCAATTTGTGCCTTTGGGGAAAAAAAGGTCCCTTTCCTAGGTGGTCCTTTCCTATTTAAAAACCTCATCGGGCTTGGCATCTCCCCGACATCAGATACCTTTGCTGACCATGTGTGTAGGGCTTGCGCATGAGGGACAATGTCTCCATACCCCTCTGCTCCGCCTCTTGCTGTCTGGGACCTTCTTCATCACCTGCTTTCCACGGTCCCGGGAAGAGAACTGATTTCCAAGGCTACTTTCTACCATTGGCCTTGTGAGTCTTCTATTGTCCTGAGCAGACCCATGCTGTTGTCATCCCTCTTTTCTTCCACATTTTCTTCTGTATTTCCCCCCTCTTCTTTCCTGCTGATTTTTTCTTTATAAATAATCAACTTTGTCCCACCTAAAACCAGAAGTTGCCTCTTTCATTCTTAATCTATAGAAACAATTACCCTATTCACTACTTTTTTGTCCTTCCTTGTTCAAGATTTTAAAAAACTGTGCAACCACACCATCTACCATCAAACCCACGTCTTCAGTAGCTGCTTGCTGCTGAAGGATTCAGCGTCGCATGCAGGATCTTTCCTGTTGAGGCCTTTGCCTTGTTTCCCTGGTCCATCTTCAGCACCCCTTTGTCTTTTGTGCTGTGAGCATGTTTAACTACCTTCACCTTAAGAGCAGCTACTTGGTGCTGACCTGCTCTGTCCCATACTAATCAACTCCTTGGTGCCTTATTCTCCCGTCCCCAGCTGCCTTGTAGGTATGTCTTTCAGTCACCTTGAGCTCAGATGCTTTCTCCTGGCTTACACACCCCCAGGGAGGAGGAGCACTTCCTGCTCTGTACTTCAGCATGTTTTTCCCTTGAGTGCCATTGACAAGTCCGCCTCTTTCCTTAGATACTGAGCACTTTCCATCGAAAAAGGAGCAAACTTGGTCTTAAATGAATTAAACGAAAGTGAACTGAACCAAAATAGGGGAGGGGAATGATTTTGAAAATATCAGGGTAAAAAAATTCACTTCTCTTTCATAACTTTATATTGGATAGATGTAAACCTTGAGATATGTAAAACCTTGAGATGGCATTATAGTTCTAGTAAAATTTATATCACCTGATATGCTTATTTCTCCAAGAAAATGGACAGAAAGTAAACATGCACTGAGTGTGGAGATCTGTGATACAGGGTTTACAAGCATTCTTTCACCTGATATTTATTATAATCCCTTGAGGTAGATAATATAATTTCCATTTCACAGTAAAAGGAATTGAGCTGCCAAGAGTCTGAATAGCTTGCCAAAGCAGCTATGAGAGGGGAAAAATCAGGTCATCTTGATTCTAAACCCTTTACATTGCCCTCTACATTGTCCTCATAATTTTGAATCCATCATATGCCTTATGCAATTTGATTTATTAAAATTTATTAAAATTTCCTTGGACATTGAGCACTTGTGATATGACATTAAGAGGAATAACTTGCAGCAGGTTACTAGAGGGTTTTCAGCTCTTTTAAATTTTATAATCATTTTATTGGGGGCTCTTACAGCTCTTATATCAATCCAAACATCCATTGTGTCAAGCATATTTGTACACATATTGTCATCATCATTTTCAAAACATTTTTATTCTACTTGGTATCAGCTCCTCATTTTTTCCTCCTCCCCCCACCATCTCTCCCTCATGAAACCTTGTTAAATTATAAATTATTATTATTTTCATATCTTACACCTTCTGCTCTTTCCCTTCAACCATGTTTCCGTTGTTAGTTACCCTGAGGGTGGTGATGGTAATACGTCGATTGTTGAGATTGATTCCTTGGGGGGGGTTTATCTGTCCTGGATTCCGTGTGTTTCCACCTCTTATCTGTACCAGTGTACATGCTCTGGTCTAGCCAGATTTTTAGGGTAAAACTGGGGTCATGACAGTTTGTGTGAGAGGAAGCATTAAAGAATTAAAGGAATGTAATATGTTTCATCGGTGCTACACTGCACCTGGATGTCTCTTCCTTTCCTTGTGACCCTTCTGTGAGGAGATGTCCAATTGTCCATAGATGGTCTTTTGGGTCTCCACTCTGCTCCCTGTCCACCATTGTTCACATATATATGATTGCTTGTTTTGGGGTCTCCTGGTGCCTGATAACTATTCCTGATGACACCTCATGATCACACAGGCTGGTGGGCTTCTTCCATGTGGGCTTTGTTACTTCCCAGCTTGTTTATCTTCAAGCCTTTAAGAACCCAGGTGCCATATCTTTTAATAACCGAGCACCCTCAGCTTTCTTCACCACATTTGCTTATGCACCAATTTTGCCTTCAGTGATCATGTTGGGAAGGTGAGTACCACAGAATGCAAGGTTATTAGAACAAAGTTTACATGTATTGAGGGAGTACTTGAGTAGAGGCCCAATGTCTGTCTGCTGTATAGATCTATGTCACTATTGTTACATATAAATATACTTACATATGTACATGCATATATTTATACATCTATAAATTTTCCTTGCTTCCCTGGTCTTTCCTCTGTTGCCTTCTTTTTATTTCATTATTTTAAAAAATATTGTTAATCGAGCGAAGGTTTACAGAGCACATAATCAGTTTTACATTCAGTAATTCATGGACAATTTGTTGCATCTCATTGATTACATTCCCCTCGATCTCGAGATAATATCATTCATCCTACTTCCTTGGTATGTTTCCTCCCAGCCCTATTAAACTTTATCCTTAGGTAAATGCTGTGCTTTTGATCACAAATGGTTGCTTATCCTCAGCTGGGTACTCCTCTCTTTTTTTATTGTTCTCCTTATAGAATGAACTGAAAATTGCGTCATGGGAGTGAGTTTAATTTCAGACCTAAAGGGTAAGAGCCATAGTATTGGGGGGAGGGTGATGCAGGGGGTCCACCAGTAACTATCCGACCAGTAAGCCTGGTCCTTTTTTTCCCAAGATTTTGAGTTTTGGTCCATATTTTTCTTCCATATTATCCAGGTCTTTCTAGTGCAATGCCTTTCAGAGTAGTGGATCATAGTACCCAGGAACCATCTAGTCCTGGTCTCAGGGACATGGAGGCTGATGTTTGCATGCCCATTGTGATTCCGCAGGGCTGATTCTCAGTGTGTCTTTAGTGGTCAGCACAATTCGTTCTCCTGCACAGGAAGAGACCAGCAGTTCCACCTTAGATGGCTACTCATCCAGTTAGTACTTACCAAAGAAATACGTAAATATTGTCTTTATTGAGTGTGCTATGCATGGGACCCCTGAAACTGAGGTCCTGAGCCCCCAAATGCAAGGACTCATTTTCTTATGGTGTTTGATTATACCTAAGACATTTTCATAATTTCCCTCCTGTGTCTTCCACCACATTCATGGATATGTTTGCAGAAAAGTTAAATATCCTTATAAAAATATTCATAGATATGTTTGCAGCAAAGGTAACTATCCTTGCACTTTATCAAACACACACATGCATATACATGTACTTGTTTATTTAACACTGTTACTTTTGACTGTAGCACTCCCTGCAGTGTTTTCCCTTTTCTTGGTGATTTTTCCCCAACATCTTGTTTGTTGCATATTACCTTCCCCTTTTTACCTAAATTAAATCTATTTGACTTCCTCTTCTTTTGGAAGTTCTTTAACTACTGCATTCCCTCTTTTTACTCTGTAAATGTCTTTGTAACTAATTGATATTTCTAGTTCCCTGTTTCCAGGCTTATAGGTTTGTTTTACTTTGGATACTTGAGCTGTGAGCCTCATGGTCGGCAGTTCGAAGCCACCAAAAGCTCTGCAGGTGTAGGACTGGACACTCTACTCCATAAACAGTTAGAGTCTTGGAAACCCACAGTGGGTTCACTATGAGTCAGCATTGCCTTGATGGCAGTGAGTTTGGTTTGGAATGTGTAGGTTGGCTTCTGTGTAATGTTGTCATAAGGTTAAATTCAGGGTGCTGCCTGTTGTTTTCTGTCTAAAAACTCCCTTTAGTACTTCTTGTATGGTTGATCTGGTTTTACAAATTCCTTTCATTTTTGTGGATCTGGAAATGTCCTGATCTTGCTGTTTATTTGAGGGATAGTTTTGCTGAGTATATGTTTCTTAGTTGGAATTTTCCCTAGAATATTATATATGCCATCCCATACACGCTTGCCTTCATGGTTCTTGCAGAGAAATCAGAACTGTGATATTTGTTCTCATTTGTAACTTTTCATTTTTCCTGAGCTGCTCTTTTGGTTTTGGGAAGCAGGGCTCTGATATGTATAGATTATTTTATTTTGGAGTCTATTCTGGTTGGTTTATTTCAGCTTCTGGAATGCATATTTTCTCACCTTTCATGATATTACAGAAGTCTTCTCCCAACAACTTCTTGACAATTTTTCTGTACATTGTCTGTCTCTTCCTATTCTGATGGAAGCCATTCCTCAAGAGGGTGTCCCACACAATTCATAGATCTTCTTCAGATACTTTGATATTTTTTCTAATTATACCATTTTCAGCTCAGTAATGATATATTTGTTTTCTAATGTCAGCATTGATTCAATTCTCCTTTTGACTTTCAATCTAATAGCTATGTCTAAAATATTAGTATTAAACACCAGATTTCCATTTGCTGTTTTTGTTTCTAATTTTTCATTTATTTGTTGTTTTGTAGTGATTTCCTGAATTTTTCTTAAAATGAAATGAATTCTTTAATATGGCTCTACAACTATAGTCATTGTAGTTCCCACCAAAGGACTATTTCTTGATTTGTTTGAGTAAGAGAAGATATTAATAGGATTTAGGACTCAGCTATGTGTGGCTATTAATTGTAACGGCTTTGCTGCTGGGTTTAAAATGAGCTATCTCACTTTTTACAATATTGCTGGTGGTCTTTTCTTTCTTACTCTTTATATTTATTTTTATCTTTGTATGATTATCTCTCTCTCTTTTTTTCTGTTTCATTTTGGTTTGGTTTTGATTGTTTCGGCTAAGGTTTCTCAGTTTATGAAACACAGAAGCAGTGGGCACAGAGACGATAACGGATGTGGTAGTTTATTTGGGCCAGGGGTGGGCAGGATGAGCCCCCTCAATTTACATAGGAAAATGTACATGCGCAAACAATAGATGCGGGAGGGATTAGGAGCACTAGAACTGATTGTGATGATGTATGTGTTAGATCAGGTAGAGTAGAGAAACAAATTCATTGGCATTCACATGTGTGTAAGGAAGAGCTTTATATACAAGAGCAGTTGAATATTGAGAAAACCTTCCAGCCTGGTCCAAATCAAGTCCATAAGTCCGATATTAGCTCAAATGTCTGATGCCAATCTATAAATTCCTCTTCAGACTCATGCAACACATTTCAATGATGCCAAATGCAGGTAGTTCACAGGTCAGTGGGTGAAAAGTTTTGTGGATCCAGTGGCAGTGGAAGCATCTCTGTGCTGGCAGGGGTCTCCACATGGCTCCTCCAGCTCTGCACACTAGCCTAGCTCTATGTGTCTGGTCAGCTGAAATGTCTCCCAGGGAGGGAGCCTGTGTCCTGCCTCCAGCAAGCTATTTATCTCCCTAACACCTCCAAATGAGGTCATCAACCTGCAACCTGATTGACAGGCTAAACACTGCCCTTTCACGCTTTATTCTCGCAAATTGGCAAAGATTATATAACTACCACAATGTATATACAACCCTTTTTAAAAGCGACTTAATTATGGGAGTGTATGATATATGAATTTTGTATCAAGAAAACTGTTTAAAAAAGTAAAAGAAAACTAAAGTTGACGAGTGGTTACTATGGTTGAAGGAGGAAGAGTTTTACTAAGGGGCATTGAGTTTATGTTCATGGTGGTGGGATAATTTGGAAAAATACATAAAAAATGGTTGCACAACACAAAAAGTATGATCGATGGCCCAGAATGTAGAATTTGTTGCATTGGAGAATGATTTGCTGTGTATACTTTTGCCACAAATTTTTAAAAGTAACAATAATGACACTAATAACAATGACTACAAGGAAGAAGAAGCTGTTTTCAAATTGGTTGTAATAATGATTGTGCAACACTTCTCGATATTATTGAACTAATAAATAGTATGATATGCGGGCGAAGTGCCAGTAAAGCTCTTATAAATAAACAATTCACCTCAGAAGTAGGGAGGGTGACTCTCCCTACTAGCAAGAGAAACAAATCAGTGGTGGCATGTACTGTTTGGAAGCCAGAGAAGAGGCCAGTTCCAGAAGCCAGGCAGAGAAGGGGAATGGGCATGACCAAAAAGAGGCCGTCCTACTAAACAACTATTTCATTCAGCGTTCCTCGCCTAAATGATAAGAAGCCCCATAATCATGACAATCCCCTGTGAGTTCTGTGTGGGGCACAGATTATGTGGGGCAATTGGTATTAGCATTAGTAAGAATCGTGGAAGACGGGCCGTGTCTGACCTTACTTCATAGGACTCAGCCTTGGGCAGCTTATACTGATGAGGGTGTTTTTCCACTCTCTACATAGAAGAGGTTAGACACTGCCTCTGCATCACACACTCTACACCCAGCCTTTTTTGAAGTCTTTTGGAAATACCTAAATATCATTATTTTAAATTCCTTATCAGGTAATTCCAATGCCATTTCTTTCGTAGAAAGCATTTCTGACCTCTGTGTTTGGGTCATTTGAGCCACTCTCCCATGCTTCTTTGTGTGAACTGAATTGTTGTTTTCAAGGTGTTGCATCTGTATTTAAGTGTTGATTGTGAGGCAGTTAGTTTATTGTGCTGACCTGGCAGATAAACACATGTGGGGTTAATTGAAGGGTAGAGGGATGAATGGTTTGGTGAACCCTGCCTTTCTTGTTCTCTAGTCTCTTGCTTTGTGATGGTTGGACCAGGGTGCAGCTGCCTTAGCCTGTTCTGCTCCAGCCGGCAAGGCTCACTTCCTGCAAGACCTCCCTGAGAAGAAGCAACATGGACCTACCCCGATGCAGCCCTGGGTGCTGGAGCAGCCAGCACCCGTGTGGAGACCCCTGGTAGCTCTGAGATGCTTACACATTTACTGACTGAGCTTTCCTCCTGCAGTCGGCATTATTGCGTGCGTTTTGTGAGATGGAGGAGGACTTTGTGGATTGGTGTTGGACATATGGGTTAATGAGCTAATGTTGGACTTGTGGGCTTGCGCAGCACTGAGTTGGGATGTTTTCTTGATGTGCACTTACCCGTTATAGAAAACTCTCTCTTCTACATGAGTTTCTGTGGATTTTTTTCTCTAAAGCACCCAGACTAACACAATTGTCCTCTGGTGTTGGTGTCAGAGTGCGTGTTCGAAGTTCTTGGTTTGATATTCATGTAGCAGAGGGTTGGTTTGGCTGATGTTGGCTGCTGTCTATCAGTGATCATGTAACACTGGAGTGGGTAGTTGTCCTTGATCAGTGGGTGGAGTTACAGAATATTGGATGGTGTGGCATATCTGACCTTTGCTTCATAGGAATCAGGCTTGGGCAGTTTATACTGATGATGGCGTTTTTCCACCTCTCTATTTATATAGTCAGGGAGGGTAGACACTATCTCTACATCATCCATTTCACACCTAAACACGGCTTTTCCCTACAGGGTAGTGTTGCTGTGTGGTCATTGTTGCTTTCTTGTCACCAGTCACTGGGGTGTGTTTGTGTTGTCAGGCCTTTTTCTCAATCACATGCTTCTTCCAAAAGTTCCCGGCGGCCATGTTGCATCAGGCCAATCAACAAATCACCCTTCTGTTTTCCTCTTTCGCTGCTTTTATTCAGCTTCTTCTATTAGTCAATATTCAGTCCACTTCTCTATCATTTCTCCCGAAGCTCAAGGTACGAAGATTATTATTTGGTCTCTCCTGTCTTTGCTGGATAGGTTTGACACCAATCTTTCAGGTAGCAGTTAGCATTCTACTGTTCACGCCCAGGGTCTCCCAGCTCCTTCGTAGAGGTGTATATTTTCACATGTACTATTGTTTGGGCTTGAATATTCTGCTGTTACTCTGTTCTACTCTCCCACACGGCAGCCCGGGAAAGGGAGAGGGACTGCGTCTGAAAAATTAAGCCCCGGGTGTGTAATCACAGGCCTCTTTCACTCGTCTCTCCTCTTTCAGGAGAGCCTCCAGGCGATGTTTCACTGGCTCCTAAAGAATCACCACAGGGAAGAAGTCCTTCGGACTGGTCTGTGCCTGGAAGGTGCCCTACTTCTTCTGGAAATGCTTAAAGCTACTATGAACCAGGTGAGACCCTGTTATCCATCTCCCAAGGAGGAACCACTGGAAGGGCCCCCGGGTGTTTCCAGCTGCTCTTACATAGATTTACATAATACAAGTAATTAGCAAGCACTGTTCTGACACTGGCCGAACATGAGAGATAAAGGTGGGTCCTAGAATAATGGATGCACATCGGGAGAACCCTAGCCTCTGTGTATTCAATGGACATTTCGCTCTCTTTTCTGGAGGCATGCTTTCCATTTGTTTAAACATTTGTCTCTCTCCGCTGTGACATGTAGTGCTTTCAGTCAAAGGGAACATTTGTGAGCAGCTGCCATCAGTTAGGTGTGTGCAGCTCTGTGGAGGAAGGAGCACTCTCCTGCGAAGGTGCTCACCTGCACCGCTGCCATAACATGTGAGGAACAGGGTGAAGCACAGTTCAAAGAAGAGAAGATGCCACAACTATCAATATAGCACAGAGAGACTGCTCATATGAATAGCATTTGATTTGCATCTTCAGGTTCCATTAATGTTCAGTAGAGGGATATTTCAGACATGGATGGGTGTGTGCATTTGTGTGTATACTTTGGTAGTTCAAAAATATATAGTTCTGTGAATAGAAGTAACTGTCAGACAGGCCAACAAGAAGTTGGATGAAAAGCTGAAAAACTTACTTCATTCTGCAAGTGCTAAAGATAACTGGAGGCTTACTTTTGCATGGAGAAACTTTATTGTTTTTGTAACATTATTCAAAACTTTGTTTTAAAAATTAAACAAAAGATAAAAGCATAAAGCAACATCTGAGCTAACCACTGTGAACTGGGATATCCCACTGACACTTCTCTCATGTTGCACCCATTCTTTAGTAGGATTAGATTGAGGATTGTCTTTTCCCTCAACCCGTTATAAACATCTTGCCACACCAGTAGACAAAGATGGGTGCATTAGACTGGTTTCTCTAGAGAAGCAAACCAGGGAGGAATATAGCCAGATTCAAATGTAATGAAGGTCAGCAGGCAATATGATGGGCTTCTAATAGTTCCCTGAGTCAATGAGCCAGATGCAAGATACTGACCAGCAAGAGTGAGCTATCTTCCCCAAAGTGTCAACTATATAAGAATAGCCCACCCCTCTCCTTCCTGCTGATGAAACCTCTTTTAGATTATAGCAAGGCTGTGAGCTGATTCAGGGGTTAGCAATGCACTCTATTCTTCCCATAACTGATCAGCTACTCACAGAAGATTCCATCATGGAGTTGATGACATTATGTTAAATCACATCATGGGAGAGTCATGCCCCAGCTAATTTGACATAAGACTTAACTATCACAGGAGGAATCATTTGAATTAACAGATGAAAGTGAGTGTTGAGTTTTTGAATTTCAATTTTCTAAAAATTCTATGATGAAAATTGTGAAAGGTTTATTGTGTCAACTAACTAAGCCTCTGTGGGAACATGTGTGCAGCAGTTAGGCCACATCTTAACTGGATGGGACCAGTGTGCTGATGCTTGAGCTAGTCCCTTGTCTCAACCATATGCTGCACTACCTGTGGGCCAAGCCAACCTGTGGATTGTGTAGCTGTTCATGCATCACTAGAGCTTGAAATTCCATCTGGGCTTGCTTTGCTAAGGTCCCAAGCTATGAGCTACTGACTATTGCTGCCCTACCCTGCCATCTGCTGCCTGTGGCCTACCCTGCTTGTCTTGCTTGAGGGCAGACTCAGCTGTCTAGTGTAGTTTCTTGACCTTGGACCACAGCCTCTATGAGTTGAAGGATTTTCAGTATATTAACTGTTACACGAAAGTGAGTTGAACTGAGCCCTCTGTACTGCTGTTTGGACTAATTATCTGTTATATTCCTTCTTGCTATAAAAATGTATCTGCACGTGCACGTGTGTGTGTGTGTGTGTGTGTCCTGGTTTTGCTTTCTATAGAACCCTGGCTAACAAAAATTGTTGAACACACATAATTTTTCTGTTTAATGACTTTATTGGTGCAAAATCTGTACACAGTAGCAAATACGAGGGAATCTCATACCCTTTTTTTACATGAATCTTTCATGAGAGTGCCAATCTTCACAGCTTACACAATTCATTCTAATTGATGATTAATTCTGATTTTATTTTGCATTTTTTATTACCATTTTCACTGGGAGATTTAATGCCTTCAGTCATAGAGCAGATGTTTGTTAAAATCTTTATTATGATTGTTTGTTACACCTTTTATCAATTTTTCTTTGGTGTTTGCATATACATAGATGTATATGTGTCTTTGTTTATTTGTAAAAATCCCTTACATAACATATGCTTTGTCATCTGACTTAAAGCAACCCTATGGAACATAGTAGAACAACTTGTGTTAGTTTCCTAGTCTGTAATCTTAACAGGAATACAAAGCTGCATGTTTCTCCAAGGGAGGGGCTGGTATTTACAAACTGCAACCCAACTCTTTACCCAGTAGCCCACCAGGGCGTCTTTTAAAAATGCTAATGGTAGCATTATTTTTAATCGCCTATCTCTGGAATAAGCACAAATATGGACCCCTTCCAATTGGTTGTCCAGGTATCTATCGTTCAGATTTCTTGGTATAGATGAGAGGATACTTTCAATGCTTCATCAGTCTTTGAAACATTTCTATTAGTATTCTGCCCATTCCAGAACTCTCGTTTGTTTTTTGTTTTTTACTAATGCCTTCAGTGCAGTGTGGACTTTCTCCCTCAATACCATTGGTTCTGGCTCATAAGCTACCTCTTGAAATGATTGAGTGTTGACCAATTACTTTTTGTACAGTGACTGTGCATTCTTTCCATCTGCCTGTGATGCTTGCCTTTGGTGCACTGTTCAATACTTTGTCCTGGAGTCTTTCAATATTGCAGCTCAAGTCTTGAATTTTTTTCTCAGTTCTTTTAGCTTCAGGCATCGTTAGCTTGTTCTTCCTTTTCACCTTCCTCCCTCCAGGTCTTCATACCTTTCATGCTACTCCGTCTTCTTGAACTGTCCTTTGAAATTTTCTGTTCAGCTTCTTTACTTCATCATTTCTTCTTTTAAAAAAATCATTTTATTGGGGGCTCATATAACTCTTAGCACAATCCACCCATCCATTGTGTCAAGTGCATTTGTACATTTGTTGCCATCATCATTCTCAGAACATTTTCTTTCTACTGGAGCCCTTGGTATCAGCTCCTCATTTTCCATTCACTAATGTAAGGGAAAATTTCAAAGAATTTTCTGACTTCATTTTGGTCCTTTCTTGTCATTTTAATTACCTTTTGCTTTCTTCGTGTTTGATGTTCTTTTTTTTTTAGCACAAATACATTCATTTATTCATCAAAGGGATGATCCTAATCAATTCAACACTTGGAAATAGTTGCATGTAAAACTCTGTGTGATTGAAGTAATGGAATATAACAACAACAACAACAAAGCAGTACGGAGATTTGCTCATTGAACTGAGCTTGTTCCTTCTCACAGCTAATTCTTGTCCAAGTGATGATGGAATTTTTATTCTACTTTTTCATAGGTCCGAGTACAGGTGACATTGTTCATAACGCATTCCACCACTAATTTTCAATTTTCTAATTTTCTGGTTATTGTGCTCTCCTTCCCATCCCAATCCTGGTGCTGGACCAAAACACCATCTGTGAAGTTGCAGACAGTCTGAGTTTTTCTGCAGTCAGCTGTGGTTTCTTCAAACTTTTCTCCCAGGTTACAAGAACACTATGTAGTTTTCAAAGTGCTCTCCGTTTTCACGGTGAGGGCTTTGCCATCACAAGTGATGACACAGTCAGGCTTGGACATCACCCCCATTTTTCGAAGAGCCATTCCCACTCCTAGTTCCTTCGTTTATTCATCAAAGCCTTTGCTGTCCACCAGGCTCCATCTTCCCACAAACTGCTCAATGGTGGCCATGGTGGGCGAGGACCGGCAGGCGAGAGGAGAAGGTAGTGGAGAGTGTGGCGGGCGAGCGCGGTTATGTTTGATGTTCTTGATGTCATACTACAATGCATCAGTTCTTTCAATATTAGTTTTGTTTGTTAAATATATTCTTGTGATGGTATCTAAAATTAGGTGGAATATACTTGAGTGTATTTTGTTTCTTGTGGATGTGTTTTAATTTTCTTCAGCTTCACTCTGAACTTGCATATGAGGAATTGATCACCTCTTCTGTAGTCAGCCTCTGGCCTTGTTTTGCCTGACATCATTAAGCTATGACATCAGATATAGTAAACTGTATTCCTATGAATTTTCTCCTGGTGAATCCACGTATATAGTTAGCATTTATGTTGTTGAAAAAGATCTTTGCAATGAAGAAGTCATTGTTCTGACAAAATTCTATCATGCATCTCTGGCTTCATTTTTGCCACCAAAGCCATATTTTCCAACTACTGTTCCTTCCTCTTTGCTTCCAAGTTTTACATACCAATTGCCAGTAATTAACAATTTATCTTGATTACATGTTTTATTCATCTCAGATAGAAGGAATTGGTAAAATTCTTTAATTTCACCATCACCAGCTAGGGTGGTGCATGTGAAAATTTGAATAATATTTACATTAAGTGGATTTTCTTGTAGGCAGATAGGTATTATCCAATCACGGACAGCATTGTACTTCAGTAAAGACCACAACATTTCTCTTTTATAGTGAGTGAATTGCCATTCCTCTAAAATTTGTCATCTCTGTCATACTAAGCCATATGATTCTTAAACTCTAAATGGTCAATACCAGTCATTTTCAGTTCACTAATGCCTAGGGTATCAATCTTTATACATTCCATTTCATTTTTGAATTTTTTTAGTTTTCATAGGTTCATTTTAATAGATTTCAAATTATGATTCTTAATGGATAGCTGCAGATGTTTCTTCTCATTTGGAGTTGTGCCTCAACAGCAAATGTAGAACCTGAAAGATTTACTTTATCCGTGTCACGAAGTCTGACTCTACTTTGAGGAGGCAACTCTTCTCCTGTCATATTTTGAGTGTCTTCCAACCCGCGGCACTCATCTTCTGGTACTAAGTCTGATAGTGCATCTTACACTTTCCAGATGCTAATCTCTCATAAGTGGAGCATCTATTCCTTCTTCGTAGTCTGTTTTTAGTCTATAGCTTACATAGCCTATAAAAACTTTTATTTTCTTATTCTTTCCAAAGCTTACATAATTTACATTATTATCTTGATTAATTGTAATGTTAGTGTCTCCTTGAAAATACTATACAGTGTCTTTGTCTCAGTTGTGATTCAGAGGAGAGGTTTTAGATCTCATTATAAGTGCTACTGTTTGGATGTTATCATGGGTGTGATACAGTAAAAATATTTGTTTATAAGTAGTTGCATATTTCCATAAAATATACAATAGATTTTATAAAATACTCTTAGTCTTTAACAAGTTAACTTTATGCTGTTTCTTTTAGTTATTCATGAATTACATCCTTGCATTCTTGCCAAGAAATTTAGCTGCTATATTCATATTCTTTTAACATATTTACTTACTCTGTTTATAAATATTTTATTTGTGGTAATGCATGAAGATGTATAAGATATTTGCAGCAGTAATTTTCTTTTCATTATATATTTGTCAAGTCTTGGTATTAGTATTAGTGATATAGTATTATGATCAAGCTATATTTGTGTCAGTATTTTGATAGTTCTTCACAAAAGAACTTTTCTTCTTCTTATATGAGAAGGTGTAAAACCCATGACTACTAATGCTTTCAAAATCTTACTCATGAAAGTGCTTGAATTTTTCTATGATAATTGACATTTTTAAGTTTTTAAATTTTTTAACATTTTAATCTTTTTCTCCCAACAGTTTTACTGCCAGGTAATTTACATATCATATAATTTAATAGTTAAATCATGTAATCATATCATTGAGAATTGTACAATCACCATATATCAATTTTAGAGGCTTGGACCCCCACCCCCATGGCTAAACTGCCTTAAAGATGATTAATGCAATCACAATCTGTCTGTGGTTCCCTCCCAGCTCCCGTCTTCATTAGTTACACCCCAAGTACTATTTCCTCCAACCCCTGTATTCCCTATATGCCATAATACTAATAATTTGTAAGAAGAAAAAGACCCCCAACAATAATTTAACAAGTCAGGGAAGAAATTTCTGTCATGGGACCAGTAAGAGATACTTGTACCCAGTACAAATTTAGGTCATGTCAATAAGGTGGTTAACCGATCTGCCAGTGGCTCAGTTGGACAAAATATTTTACACATGGGTTTTGGGTTCTCACCGTCCTCATAGCCCTTCACAAAGTGTGTGTATAAGTTTTGCTCTGATGTTTTTCTCCTGCCCATACCAAGTTTTGTAATTTTCATCTGTGGATCACAAAGCTGGTGTGCTTTCTCTGTGTGGACTTAGTTGACTCCTCACTAGGCTGCTTATTTGAATACAAACCTTTAAGACCCCAAACACTTCCCATTGCGAGTCAGGCACCATCTGCATTATTTACCACATTTTGCTGCAGCATCCTGGCCTTCAGTGATCATTTCATGAAGGTGAATATCGAGCAGGGCCAGGATGTAAGAACTGACTATCCTTAAATTGAGGATAGGATTTAGTGCCAGCCCAAAACCCATTCCTGGATCTATGAATTTATTTGATTGATCTATTTAATTCTGTAATTTGGGGTGAATATTTAAGTCCTATTATTACACAGTTCAGTTATGTCAGACAAATTGTACAATTTTGTGCATAAATCATACATCATTTCCAAATCATGCTTTTCCTTCCTGGACATCTTGACATCATTTCCCTATTGTCAGCCCCACCCTTCTATTTCTCCCTTCCCCCAACCCCTTGTTATATTTTCTTTCCCTGTAGGCTCAATATCCCTGGGTTTCATTTACTGAAAAATAATGAAATAAACAGTTTCAAGAAGGTGAGCCCCAGTGGCAATGCATCTCTGAGGTACAGGCAAATGAAAACAAGCACAAGCAGAATATAACAGAATGGCCATCACTGGGTTGCCAGCATAATATGTGTCTTAATACAGCACACTGGATGTTGATGTACCAGGACCTTGTTTGTTTGCCAACCAACAATACACTGCTCTTGGTACAGCTGTCTTCTACTTCAGATACCGTGTGTTTTCTGGCTTAAGTCCTCAAGTTAAAATTTTGTCTGGGGTAGAGTCCAGTTCACCCAGTAGAGTTGCCATTAGCGATCTCACTGATGCAGCCTCTGGAAAAATATGTGTACCCCAAAGGTCAGTATTGAGTGTCCCTGTGTTCTGTGGCAACCGGCGTGGGTTCCTGGGTCCCCACAGACACCCTAACTCAATTGTGCCCTCATGCTGCACTCCACTAACGACCCTTCCTACTTAATGATCATAAGGATGTCCTCTGACTCTCCACCCCCAACCTGACTCTCTATGGAGTGTGTTTCCGTTAATTCAGTAGCCCATATATTCCCTGTGCTAGGGCTCCTAGCTTTGTCCAATTTTCATTGATTGTGTTTTAATTCTATGTCTTTAATCCACCTTGAGTTTGTTTTTGTGCATGGAGTGAAATATGAGTCTTGTTTCATTCTTCTGCATGTGGGTATCCAGATTTTCCAACTCCATTTATTGAAGATGGCATCTGCTTTCCATATCATGCTTGTGGAGCCTTTGTCAAAACTCAATTGTCTGTATGTGTATGTTTGTATGTCTGGGTTTTCTGTCCTGAACCATATGTCTGAGTGTCTAGCATTATATCAGTACCAGGCTATTTTGACAACTGTGGCTGTGTAGTGGATTCTGATGTTGGGTAGAGTAAAATTACCTTCCTTATACTTCTCTTTTCAGGAGTTCTTTGCCTATCCTAGGCAACTTCTCTCTCCATATGAAGTTGGTAATCAGCTTTTCTCTTTCTTTGAAGAATGTTTTTGGAATTTGGACCAGGATTGCATTGAATTTTAGATCACTTTAGATAGTATTGATATTTTCACTATATTGAGTCTTCTGATCCATGAACATGGAATATTCTTCCATTTGTGTAGATCCCCTTCTGTAGTTTTCTTTGGACAGGTCTTTTGTTTATTTGGTTAGGTTTATGCCTAGGTACTTCAGCTTTGCCTGGCTATTGTGAATGGTACTGATCCCTTGATATCTTTTTTTTTTTGTATTTCCATCCCTGGAAATAGGAATCCAATTAAATTCTGCTTGCTAATCATGTACCTGCTACTCTACTAAATTCCTCTGTTATTTCCAGCAATCCCACTATGGACCCCTTAGGTTCTCCATACATAAGATCATATCACCTGCAAACACTGAAAGTTTCACTTCTTTACCCAATTTTACGCCCTTGATTTCTCTGTGTTATTTTATGGCATTGTCCAGGACTTCCTACATAATGTTGAATAGAAATGGAAATAAGGAGCCTCCTTGTTAGGTTCCCTTGGTCAGTGGAAATGTTTTTAGCTTTTTCCATTGTGTGTAATATTAGCTGTTGGTTTTTCATATGGCTTTCATTGTATTGAGTATTTTCCCTTCTAACCCTATCTTCTTGAGAGTTTTTAATTGGAATGGGTATTGGATGTTATCAAATACTTTTTATGCATCAATTGATATGATCATATGGTTCTTGCTGATGTGGTAGATTGCATTAATTGTTCTTGAATGTTGAACCATCCTGGTATGAATCCCATTTGGTAATGATGTATTCTTTTTTAATATATGCTGTTGGATTCCATTGTCCAGAATTTTGTTGAGGATTTTTGCACCTATGCTTATGAAAGATAACCAGTCTGGGGTTCTCTATCCTTGTGGGGTCTTTGTCCAATCTTAGTGTCAGGGTTAAGCTGGCTTCATAGGATGAATTTGGGAGTTTGTTATCCCTTTCTATGTTCTGGAAGAGTTTGTGTAGCATCAGTGTCTGTTCTTCTCTGAATAACTGGTAGAATTCTGTGAAGCCGGCTGTATTGGAGCTTTTCTTGGTTAGAATTTTTTGATGACCTTGTCTATTTCTTCTTTTGCTACAAGTCTGCTCAAGTTCTTCATGTCCATATGCATTAATTTGGGGAGAGAGTGGTTTTCTTTCTACTTTTTTTTGTTACATAAACTATATAGAGACTTATTTTCCAGGTATTTGTCCATGTCCTCCAAATTATTGAATTTGTTGGAATACAGTCTTCTGAGTACTGTGTAATTAATCCTTTTATCTCATTGGGGTCTGTTGTTCCTTTCCCTGTTTCATCCATAATTCTAGCTATTGACATCTGGTCCTTTTTTTTTCCTTTGATAAATTTGCTAGCCGTTTGTCGATTTTGTTGATCCTTTCAAAGAACCAACTTTTCTCTTTGTTTATTCTTTCTATTGTATTCTGCCTTCCAGCTCACTTATCTCTGCTCTAAGTTTTATTATTTCATTTCTTTGATTGTTTTTGGCTCTGTTCGAGCTGCTGGAGGTACGAAATTAAGGTGTTGACCATACTTCTCTCCTTTTTTTTAATGTGTGCATTTATTGCAATGAAGTGAACTCTGATAACTGCCTTGGCTGGGTCCCATAGTTTTTGATATGTTGTATTGTCATTCTCATTGGTTCCTATGAACTTACTAATTCTGTCTGTAATTTGGGTAAATATCCCTTGGTTTACAGAGCATGTTATTAAGTCTCCAGGTGTTTGTCTTTATTCTTCTGTTCTTTCTATGATAAATTTCTAACTTTATGGCACCGTCGTCAGAGAAGGTAGTCTGAATGACTTCTATGCATTTGAATTATCTCAAGCTTAACATCTGGCCTATTTTTCAATATGAACCATGTGCATTGAAGAATGGTGTATATTTTCTTATGTTGGTTAGAAAACTCTGAAAATGCCTATTAAGTCGAGTTGTTTGATTGGGTTGTTCATATCTTGATTTTCTTTATTGTGTTTCTTACCCACTGATCTATTTTTGAGTGTAATGTATTAAAATCACCTATTGTAATATTTCATTTGGTGATTTCTCTTTTCATCTCTCTGCTGAGACTCTGGTTGATGACATTTGAGGATCGTTCGTTAGGCACATATATGTTTATTGTTTTAATGGGTTCTTGGTATACTGAGCTCTTGAGTATTATGTAATAGCCATTCTTATCCATGTACCATGAGGTCTATTTTGTCCTAGCTTTAGTTGCCTCCCCTGCTTTTATTATTATTATTGCCATTTGCTTGTTAAATCATTCACCATCCTTTGATTATCACTCTCTTTTTGCCTGTGATTTTGAGATGTGTCTCTTGAAGGCAGCAATTTGATGGATTTTGTTGTCTAATCCAGTCTGATACCTTTTGTCTTTTAATATATGCATTTAAACCATTAACATTCAGTGTGATTTAATCTCAGTGTAGATTGGTTGCTGCCATATCGTACTATTTGTGTTGAGTATTTTCCTTTCATCTATTTTATATGGTGTGTGTGTGTGTGTGTGTGTGTGTGTGTGTGTGAGAGAGAGAGAGAGAGAGAGAGAGAGAGAGAATACTTTATTCCTGTCTTTATATCTCCACTGAATCTGTAATGTTTTGGACACTGTTTTCATTCCTTTTTAAAAGAAAATAGTTTTATTGAGTGTTATATTACTTATCATGATCCATACATTCATCCAGTGTGTCAAGCACATTTGCACATATGCCACCATCATCATTTTTAAAGCATTCTCTTCCCACTTGAGGCCCTGATATCAGCTCCCCATTTCTTCCCCCTCCTTCTCCTGCCCACCCTCCCTCACGAACCCTTGATAAGTTATGAATTATAATCTTCATATCTTACATGTTGGACACTGTTTTCAGTGTGTTAGTTTCTGGGTGGTGTTACACCCTGTGATAACCTGATGTTTGTAAGCTGCAGCTGTTGTTTTTCTGCTAAAAATGGTCTTTTAATTAAAAAAATAAGTAAATAAATACTATCCTCACTAAAACTCAGGAGTCCAGTGTTTGGAATAGAGTCCATGTATACTGACTTCATCATTTAAATGTAGACATTTTTTATAAAGAAAATTTAATAAAATCCCACCCGCACCCTCAAAAAAAGAACTGGAAAGTATATTTTGTAATGCTGTTTAAAATTTATTTATTTTACAAATTCTCTAAATGTTTCCTTATAAGAAAAAATTTAGTACCTCCTTCAAATTTGAGGAAGAGCCTTGTTGGATAAAGCCTTCTTAGATTGCAGTTATTGTCCTTCAGCTTTCAGAACATGCTGCCAGTTTCTTCTTTCCTCATGGTCTCAGTGGGAGGTCCGAGCTTATCCTTGTGTTTACCTCTAGATGTGTTTACCTGTTTTCCCTCTCTACCTGCTCTCATGATGCTCTCATTGATCTTGAGATGAGATAGTTTGACTCCTATATGTGTTAATGGGTTGTTGGGTTTTCTTTAGGGGTAGTGGTTGTAATCTAGTTGATGTTCTCTCTGCTTCCTGGTTGATTATTCTCTCCTCCTTTGTGAGATTGGGGAGATTTTCTCCCAAGAATTACTTTGCTATTCTAACTGTAGGCTTATTTCTATCATCCTGCTCTGGGACCCTAATAATTTGAGTATTGATTCTCTCCATGGAATCTCACATCCTTCTCAGGATTTTTAAAGATTCTTTTGCTTTTTTGCTCAACTGTTTCTCTTGTTTGCTGAATTCTGCCTGCTTATCTTCAAGATTGCTGATTAGGTTCTCCATCTCTGCCATTGTATTATTGATATGCTTCACCTTTTTATCTATTTCTGCTATGTTATTTCTTAACCCCTGGACTTCCTTTCAGGTTGAGTATTCTAGTGTCTCTGTTTTTTCATTTTTCAGAATTCATCCCTAATTTCCAGAACAGCACTGAGCAATATTCTCCAACATTCTTTCATTGGCAGATGAAGGGCTGCTTCTCATATGTACTTGGGTTTGTGTCATCTTCAGTAACTGACTTTTGTTTCTCTGGGATTTTTATGGCAGCTGCACATATTGACTGTTGCTTGCATGGTATCTTGGGTGAGCTGATGATGGAGCGTCATCTTCTGGGTGTGTTTGTAGGGAGGGTGGCTCTTTAGGGTTAGGGGAGGATCAGATAGGTGCTTGAAAATGTGTTGTGTGTAGATAAGGGGGACATTTTAGTTGGGTGCAAAGGATAATTAAGGTTTTGGTGCTCCAGTATAGCTTCATTTTAACTGGTGGTATTAATCATAGGAAACCTTCCCTTAGGTATAGTAATTTTTAATGAATTGGAGAAGAGGGTTTTGGAAGATGTGATTTTACTCAGTAAGCTCAAGGAGGTTGTGTGTTATTGAGGTGGAGGGAACAGGATGCAGAGGTTCTCGTGGTTTGGGTAAGGTTGAGATATAATGAGTCTACCTGATTCCATTATCAACCTCGTGTATTATGCAGGGAGAATACACTCCTTCTGTCATTGTACTTAAAACAGTGCATTCCTGCACAACTCAGCGCTTGTCCCTCCTTCTGCGTGGTCCTAAGGTATAAATGGGCTGTTATAGTGCATATCCCCATGAGGAGGGGCTTCTGTTCATAGTGTGGCCAGGCAAGAGTCTGGAAACCAGTTCTAAAGACTACCTGGCCTGTGGCAGGAAAGCCTCAGGGGAACCCCAAAATGCCAGATTCTGTTTCATTTTTCAGGGTGAGGAGTTTTGTGATTCCTTTCTCAAAACACATTAGAACACTTCTCCTGACCTCCTAGAACCCACTCTTGGAAGATTCCAAATGCTCTTTTTGTTTCCCCGGTGGTAAAACTCTCTCTAACTGACTGAATCTATTTTTCTGCAGGAAGGAGCAGGGCCGTGGCTAGGGATTATCACTAATGGAAACTCTCCTTCCCCACAAGGACCACTAAGGTTTCCAGGTTCCCGGGTCTCGAGGTGTCCAAGTGGGCCTCCATTGGATGCTCCTGAGGTATGAACAGTCCCAACCACTTCTCCATGCTGGCAAGACATTGATGAGCACAGCTGAGTCCCCTGTTGGAGAACCAACAAGTGAGATGCCTGGGGTGCAGGGAGACCTGGTTTCACATTCCAGTCCCCAAACACAGCTACCTCATCCATAAAGGTGGTGTCCCACAGTGAGTTGTTCATGTGGGTGATCTGACATTGGTGCCATCTTCCCAGAACCAAGGTTTTAAATTTCCATTTGATCCAGTTTAAATAATTTATACTTCTATAAAATTGTCTATTAATACATTTTCATGAATGGTCTCTTAGTTCATTTAATTTTTCTCTGTGGTTATTTCTTGCTCCTTATTTGTAATTTACATGCTTGTGTTGTCTTTTTACCCATCCCCTCTCATTAATTAGCAATGGAAAGCTTGTGGATTTATGTAAGGAACCAGTCCTTGCATCTATTTATTTTTCTACAGATTCTTTTACTTGTTATTTATAAGCTTTTAGTGTGTGGAATTTAAAATTTTTTAAAATTCTAGACTTCTTTAATTGTAGATTTAAAGTCCTTTTGACTCATTTAAAACTTTATTTAAAAAAATTAGCAGTCTTATTGGCATATAATTCTCATATCATTTAATTTAGTAGTTCAATTATATCAAGAAGAATTGTACAAACTTCATCATAATCCATTTAAAAATATTTCTTCATTCTTGTATTTATCTTGGGTGGCACCTTGTTTCCTTCTAATCTCCCCTGCCATAGCCTGAAGGAACCATTAATCCAGTTATTGTCTTTATAGATTTAGTCGTCCTGAGTTTCATATACAGAAAAACATTAAAACAAAAGCAAAACAACTAACAAAAAAGTAAAACAGAAAAAACCTCAATTGAAAAGAAAGCAGGAAATATAAAAACTAGACTAAATTTTAAATGAATCAAAATGGAATCAAATGATAAATTGTGAAATTTTAACCTAATTTCATCTGTAATCTGCTTTCAATGCATTCTGTACAGTTACTAAGGACATGGGCGCCATAGCAAAGTGTGGTGAAGAAACTTGATTGTGCCTGGCCAGTAGAAGGAATAGCTTCTGGGGTCTAGAAGACTTGTATTCAAGCAAGCAGTAATTTAAATGAGAAGCAACTAAGTCCACATAAAAGAACACCAGCCTGTGTGATCCAATGACTGTAAATAAAAAAAAATCCAAATCCAAAATACAGAATGGTGTCAGTTTAAATTATGAATATTTGTCTTGCAGTTGGCTATGGATGACAATAGAAGCCCCAAATTCATTTTCAAAACTGAGAAATTTGAACAGCCTCATTATTAGACAGAATGTTGTAAAGTCAATTATAACAGATGTAGTTAGGTTGAAATTTAATATCTTATTTGACCTCCGTTTTGACTACCCCTACCATCTAATCAATGCAGTCTCAAAGCGACTTTATGGGACAGGGCAGATCCATTCCTGTGAGTTTCCCAGACTGCAAATCCTTACAGGAGTAGAAAGCCTCATCTTTCTCCAGTGGTTTTGAACTGCTGACCTTGTGGCTAGCAGCTCAATTCACAACCACTGTGCAATGATATTGTCAATAGTTTAGCCAAAGATATAGAATTTAAAACATTGTTAAGAGAAGGAGATTTTTATGTGTGTAGGCAATCTAGAATCTACAATACATGAGTTGTCATCTTGTACAGATTAGACTCTGGACACTATTTCCACACACAACGGGGGTTGGTGATCAGGCAAAACTTTCAGTAGTACTCATTTACAATGGCAAAGGCACACCTACCAGATTAATACATGTCATAATGAAGTAAGGAGGATTTATATTATCAAGCATATGGTAGTTCTAGGCCACCATTTGTTGAATTCACTCCAGGTAAGGAATTCAAGCCTAAATCTCCCAGTTCTGTGCCCTTGTTATAGCAGCCATCTGCTTCTCCTCACACTAGAGAGCTTCAGTTTTAATCAAGGGCTACGGTTTAGCTTCAGATTGAGTATGGCCTATGAAGAATGCTGTGTTCAGTCTAGAGTCACAGTGGTCTATAGAACATGCCTGGCTCAAGGGCAGCATAGAAACTTGGCCAAAAGTGTACATTTAGGAACCTAGCACCAGGTATATGCTCCCCGTCAGTTCCATATAGTACTTTAAATGCCTCTTCTTCCCCCACCCGATGTGAGGTTACTCCTCCCCATTTTCCTACCAACTGAAATGTATTTGTTTTTTACATGCATGCTCCCTTCCCTCCATCTTGATTTGAATTTCCAGTAGGGTTTGCTGGTAGGAAACTCTCTGGTAGGAGTGTGTGTTATATTGGGTTATCTCCACACACTGATCTGTCTCCCCACATGTTGAACACCTGCCACCTGCCGGGAACACTGCCTTGTTGCTAGGGAGACTGGTTTAGAAGAGTACATATCTTGGAAGCGGGAGCCTGCTTTCACCTTGGTTATTATCTTATAGCACTGGACTCACAGTATTTGCCCTTTTGTTATTGAAGACCTTCAGTCGGCATGATTTCCAGTCCCACGAATGTCATGAGCTGTTTCATGGTTTCATCACTGTTTTCCAGCGATGCATAGTATTCTAGTGTGTGTGTGTGTGTGTGTGTGTGTGTGTGTGTGTGTGTGTGTGTGTGTGTGTACACACCAGAGTTTCTTTATCCAGTCCTCTACTGATTGGGTCTTTGCACTGTTTCCAGCTCCTTGCTATTGTGAATTTCCCCAGTGAGTGTAATAATGGCCATTTTCTTTCTTTCTTTTTATTTTGGTATATGACCTTACCATGTTGAGGCGTTTTCCTTCCATTTGTTTCTAAGTATTTTATTATAAATGGGTTTGAGATATTATCAAATGCTGTCTCTGCATATATTGATATGATCACATGGTTCTTTTTATCTTGTTTACTTGGTGAATTACATGGATTGTTCTTTGAATGTTCAACCATACTTGCATCCGTGGTATGTATTTCATTCACTCATGATTATTAATTATTGATATGTTATCAAATTCTCTTGGTCAGAATTTTGTTGAGAATTGTTGCATCTGTATTCATGAGTGAAACTGGCTGTAATTTTCTGTTTTGTGGGACAACTGACTGATTTTGGTATCAGGGCTATGTTCACTTCATAGGATAAATGTGGCAGTGTTCTGTTTCTTTCTATGTTCTGGAATAGCATGTGTAGAATTGGATACTTTTGAATACTTGGTAAAACTCTTCTGTGAAGCCATCTGGTCCTAGGTTTTTCTTGGTTGCAAGCTTATTGATGACATCTATCTCTTCTTTTGTTATGCATCTCTTCGGGTTTGCATTAGTTTGGGTAGATGATGTATTATCCATGTCTTCTAGATTATCAAACTTGTTGGAGTAATCTTTAATACTACTGTGTTATTATTCTTTTTATTTCACTTAGACATGTTATAATAACATCCTTGTATCTTTAATTGTAGATATTTGCATCCTCTTTCTTTTATTTTGTTAGTTGGCCAGCAGTTTATCAATTTTGTTAATCCTTTCAAATAACCAATTTCTTGTCTTGATGATTTTTCCTATTTTTCTGCTCTGCAATTCATTTATTTCTGCTCTAATCTTTACAATTTCTTTTCTTCTGTTGAAGGGTTTATGTTGTTGCCCTTGTTCCAGTTGTTGGAGGTGTTCTGTTAAGGTGTTGGTTTAGGATTTCTCTTCCTTCAAGTGCACACAATTGTTATAAATTGTCCTCTTATAACTGCTTTTGCTGTGCCCCCAATATTCTGATATGATGCGTTATAATCATTTATTTCAAGGAACATCTTAATTTCATCCCTCATTTGATATATTACCCAGTCTTTTCAAAGTAGTATGTTATTTAGTCTTCATGCATTTGTCTTTATGTTCCTGCTCTTTCTATTGTTGATTTCCAGTTTTATAGCATTGTTATCTAAGAAGATGGATGGTAGAATCTCAGTGTTTTTGTTTTTGTTAAGGCTTGGCTTGTGGTCTAACATATGATCTAGTCTAGAGTACGTACTATGTGCTCTGGAGAAGAGTGTATATTATGTTCTTGTTGGGTGGAGTGTTCTGTATATGTCTAGGAGATTAAACTAGTTCATTGTTTTTGTAACTCTTCTGTTCTTTTTGTGCATTTTTCCAATAGTTTGCATATAATTCACAAATTGTCCAATATAATAGTTCAATAACATAAAGAAGAGTTGTACAATCATCACCATGTCAGTTTTACAACATTCTCTTAAATTTTGTATGCATAGTTATTAGTCCCTTTTCCCCTCAAGTTCCCCTGTCATACCTCTAGGGATTATCTCTATCAATTTACTGTACTGGATTTCATATACAGTAAAACATTAAAAGAGCAACAAACAACCAAAGTAAAACAAATAAAAAACCTCAATAGAAAATAAAGCAGAAAATATTAAAAACTAGAACAAATTGAAATGAGAAGGAAAATAGGGTGCTAAAATTTAACCTGTTGGCACCTGTTTCCTTGAGAGTCTCTTTCATGATGATGCCTTTCCTTGAGAGTGGTATGTTGGTCTCCTACAATCATTGTTGAGCTGTGTATTTCTGTTTTCAACTCTATGAACATTTGATTAATATATTTTCAGGATTTTTCATTGGGTGCATATATGTTTGTTAAGGTTACATGTTCTTCATGAATTGTTCCCTTAATATGTAGTGTCAATTCTTGTCTCTCTTTATGTTTGAAATAACTTTTAAATCTGTCTTATCAGAGATTGATATTTCTTCTGCTGCCTTTTATGATTGTCATGGGCCTGGTAGATTTTTCATCATCCTTTGACTCTTAGCCTATTTTTGTCTTGAGTTTAAAATGTGTGTCTCCTGAAGGCAACATAGAGATGGATCTTATTTTCTAATAGTCTATTACTCTCTGTCTTTTTATTGGTGCATTTAATTCTCTGACAGTATGTGATTGTGTCATTGATATATTCAGTTTTTGTTGCTGTTATTGCTGTGGGTTTTTAAAATTTCTTTCTTCTGGTTTGTAGTTTTATTGGTGTCTTTGTTCCTCCTTTAGTTCTGTGTTGTGTTGAGTGCTGCTTTCAGTGTATTGTTTTCTGAGTGGGATTGTCCCATCCAATGCTCTCATGTTTACCTGCTGCTGATTCTCTGTCCACAGTGATCCCATAATTTTTTTTCTTAATTCTGGTCTTGTTTTAACAAATTCCTTTTGTTTTTCCTTGTCTGGAAATGCTTTTGTTTCTCATTTCTATTTGAGGAATAATTTTTCTCTACATAGGATTTTGGGTTGACAGATTTTTCTTTAAGAATTTTATATATGTCACTCCATTGTCTTGCCTTCCTAGTTTCTGCTGAGAAGTCTGAACTTATCCATATCTGTTTTCCTTTTTAGGTGGTGTTTTTTCATTAGGTGTACTCAATATACTCAACTTTTCCTTGAAATTTGATAGTATAACTAAAACGTGCAGAGATGTGTTTTTTTTTAAGATCTCTCAAGCTTCTAGAGTAGTTACTTTCTTTTCCTTTGTAATATTGGGAATTTTTCTTGTATGCATTCTCATCCTATTTTTCTGTAAATTCATTTGTTTCTTTATCTTCCAGAATCCTGACAAGACAGTGATTGTTTCTCTTGATAGTGTCCCACATCATTCTCATGCTTTCTTGTGGATCCTTCACGATTTTCATGGACTGTTTTTCTTGTCACTTGTAATCAGAGTGATTGTCTAGAGCTCACTTAGAGCTTTCTTCTATTCTGTTCCTTGGGTCTTTTGCTAAGTTACCTAATTTTGTTATCTCATTGTTTGTCTTCTGGGATTCCTTTTGATTTAAGAGTAGTTTTTCAATCCTTTCCGTTGTTCTCTTGAGTATGCTTCACATCTCCTGATAGGACCTGAACATTATTCTACTGAATTCTGTATCTGGCAGTTTCATGACCTGTTTTTCAGAGTATTGCATTGGGTTTGGGTGAGTGTATGTGTGTTTTATTGTGTTGTTGTTTTACTGTGATTGTGACTGCTTTTTACTTGACACTGTGGTCCAGCTATTACTGGTGTGTGAGCTTCCGTCATGTCAAGGTATTTGGTTCTGTTTAGTGATTAAACAAAAGTTTGAAACTGTCCATTTTGCCTTTTCTTGGATCCACAGTCAATGCTCATGGAAGCAGCAGTAGAGATAAAAAGATTCATTGTATTATGTAAGCACAAGACCAAATTAGATTATTGAAAAACCAAGATGTTACTTTGAGGACAAAGGTATCCTATCCCAAGTAGTGGTATTTTCATTTGCCTCATATACATGAGAAAGATGGACATTGAATAAAGAACAATGAGGAAGAATCAATGGATTTGAATTGTGGTGCTTGAGAACAATAGTGATTGTACCAGAGACTTATAATAGGACAAACCGATCCGTGTTGGAAGAAGGCAGGCCAGAAAGCTCCTTAGGGCAGGGATTGAAAAATTTCATCTTACATACTTTGGACATTTTGTCAGGAGAAACTACCCCTGGAGGACATCGTGTTTAGTAATGCAGAGAGGACGGAAAAGAGAGGAAGGCCTTCAAGGAGATGAATTGACACAGTAGCTGCCGCAATGGGCTCAGACACAGAAACATGCGAAGATGGCGAGTGACCGTAGAAAGGCCATGCGCAGGCGCAGAAACAATCGTGAAGGACTGGAAAGAGTTTCATTCTGTTGTGCATATGGTCACTATGGGTTGCAAGTGATCCAATGGAATTTAACAACAACAAAAGTGATGTAGGAGAGGTCTAATAGGAGTTAGAAAATATATGGTGGAGAAATGGGGGAAAAGTGGAGAGATGTGGGTAATTGTGGAAGATGGGTGTGGGGGAAGAGCTAAATAATATTCAAGTAATGATAGTAGTGATAATTTGCTTAGAGGGACCAACTAATTTGTTAAAAATATTGCAATGTATTTTATGAAGGATTATTAAAATTACTAAATTCCATTGAAATTTATTTCACGAGGGAAAAGAGAGAGAGTAGTAAGAAATAATGGAAGGAATTTCAAGGAGATGAGGGACAAAAGAAACATAAAACAGGGTATTAAGGGTGTAGATGCTAATTTTGTTGCTATGGCAACCTAAATGTGGGTACATCAGTGCACTCAGGTGGGGTTTGTTTAGGTGGGTGAGCTGTAATCTAAAATACTGCCTGTTTTTGCTTGGGGGCAATGGGTATTCTCATGAGGTGCCTTTGTACAGGAAGAAACCAGAGGAAGTGGGAGATCTATTACAAAAACATACAAATATATGATATGGAAAAAACATACACTATATATATATATATATATATATATATAAAGCTACCCTGTTGGTGGGACACCTGCTCTTTGATAGCTTTATTTTGTTAACACATGTGCTGTGTGTAGGGGGTGGGTAAACACTGGGGCTCAAAGCATGAAGGAAAAAGGAAGGGAAGGAGCTATAAAGAAGAAGAAGCTACGGTTGGATACTGATTATGTCTGCAACCAACTGCCCAACACAGAGCTACCTCCCAGAGGCCCAGAAGGCTAGAGGTGTGGCTGGGTGGGTGGTCTTGGGTTCTGAGAGAACTCAGCTGTGTCAGGAGGGGCAGGGCTCCCAGAAGTGGCTGTGCTGCTGGTCCGTGGGAAAGGGGAGTCTGTCCGCAGGCATCACTGCTCTCCCACGTGAAGAAACCTGGATCTACTTAACATTATGTTGAGATTATTGCTGCCTGGTGAGCCTGCTCTGGGACTTCTGAGGAGAACATCCTGTTTATCCCCCTGCTTGTTGTCTGGCAGCCATTTGCTTCTCTGGGTTTCTATTTTTAAATTTGTCATTTATTACCCGTTCTGTTTCTCACAACCAGAACATATGATCTGTGCTTTTCCCATTTTAGCGAAATTTACTCATAGTTCTATTATAAGATTAATATATCATTATTTTTTAGTGAATCTCTGACCTAACTAGTCACTTGATGTTATTAAAAATAATGCAATCAAAAGGATCAGCAAGGAAGCATTTAAAACAAATAGAATGTACAATGAACTGAGAAAAGTAAAAACTAAGACCAAAAATTTGCATTACATTTTAATAGAAATGATTAACTTTGCATTAAAAATATTTTAAAAACTGGCTAAAAAGCAAGAGTTACACTTTTTGGTTCTAACACGTATATCTAAGACATTATGCTCAATTGACTCTAAGATTGATATAAAAGAATGAATAAATGCAGCACAAATAGATAATGAATTCTAGAGAGAATCATTTCAAGGGTAAAAGAATTAAACTTTATGATTTGGTACAATGAAGATACCTGCTTTGAAAGCATCACATAGAAATGAAAATAATGAGCAAAACATATAAAAGGCAAAAGCTGGAAGAAAAATTGTAGTGAATAGCTCAAACATACTTTTATCAAATATATATTTTTCATTTTCATATTATCTTTTCAAGTGATAACTAATTTAGCATTTCTTAAGTTTCATATAAATGTTATCACTCTTTTGCTTCTAACTTTTTCACTGATTGTGCAATTCACTTCTTCTTGTGTGCATTAGTAGTTCATTCTAATTTATTGTTGAATAGTTGTCAATTGGGATAATATATAAGAATATATTTATCTATTCTGGGTTGTCTCTAGCTTATCAGTAGTAGTAAGCAGGCTGCTTTGAACATTCATGTGCTTATCTTTGGGTGTTCTGTAACCCAAAAGTGAATTTATGGGACATAGGTACACACATGAGTAGCTTTAGGGAATATTCTTAAATTGTTCTTCAAGATTGACTTACCGATTTACATTCTCACTAGCGATTATTTTTGGAAAGTTTCCATTACTCCATCTCATTGGCATCATGGCTTTAGTCCTTTAACTTTGAACTAGACAGAACTCTCCACTCTGATACTAGTGTAAAAATGGAAGCTATGGAGCGTAACACACTCCAGGGGATTTGGAAAGCAAAGATGAGTTGGAGGTGGTTGTTTAAGAATCACCAGTGATCCTCATTGCCTTATACGACAAATCATAATTTTCTCCCAAATGCCCATCTCTTTTATCTGATTCCCCTACCCATCTGACTTCTCTCCAAAATTCTGCTCCATTTGTCTTATGCTATTGTTGTTTTAGTTGCTGTTGAATCCAAAGTCATTATGAAAACAAGCATTCACAACTACAATTTCTCCTCTAAACCTCATAACCTTATGAAACAGTTCATATTATGATACTTATTTTACATAGTTATAACTGGATGTGCATGGATGTTAAGAAACTAGCCCAATGATGCAGTTTTAGTAAAACAACAGAAGGGATTCTTACCTAGGCGCATTCACTCGAGATCAACTCCTGACTTCCCACTCTTTAAGAAGCCAGTGCTGCACTGTCAGGACACGGTAGAGAGCTGGCATTAGAACTCAGAGATGGAGACTGCAGCAACAATGCATCTCTGCACATTGGTTTCAGCCACACCGTATTTCATAATTTCCTGTGAATGTAATATTTAGATTGCTTTCCAATTGTCCCGTGTGCATTGTTTCCCCCCTCTGATTTGAGGCCCCCAATGTAAAGCATCATTTTATGCACTTGGTACTTACTTGTCAAAAAGAAACTCCAACTCAGGTAGACGTACAAGGACCAAACAGCAGGTTGGTGGGGGAATGAGGAATCCATAGCTGGGGGTGGGGGGTGGGGTGGGAGCTGGAGCTGAGTCATTGCCCTTGCAAACTAAGGGCCAGATATCCGCATTATAGCGCCTATAGGTATAGGCCAAGTGTCACTCAGCCTTGGTATCGGTGTGACTTTGCAAAGAATTGTCCTGGTGGTTAATTTTCATGTTCCAGCTACTCATTTAGGACAGTGTAGGCTCAACCGAGCAGCCAGTTACTTTAGGGTCAGAATCAGTTTGGGGAGAGGGTGGCCAGCCAAGGGTCCGTCAATCAACCCAGGCTTTAGCAAGACACATTCAGTATTCAAAGCAGTAACCTAGCCATGTGGCAAAGACTAGGTGGAAGAAAGGGTTTAGCAGATTTTCAGGCCACCAAGGATAACTAGGTACAGTTCAGTATAACATGATTCATTTCAGATCCCTAGTTGGTGCTGAATGAGTGTCTTATACCCTGCCAAACTTACGAGTTTATCAGGAAATAGCTAGGGTAAGATCTATTATTAAGAACAGTAGCACTGACTACTGACTGTGGAAAGCAGAAGTTAACTTTAATGGGCAAATTTCATGTGAACATTAGGGAATGCATGATTTTATAGCCAGGTTTTTGTACCTGGGCTCCATGTCTGACTCTTCCATTTACCCTCAGCATTACTGGTTGCAAGTTATTTAACCCTCTGGTGTCCCGTTTTTCTCCTGTATAAAATAGGAATAAACAGAACCTTCCTCAGAGAGGTTTGTGAAGGGGAGAAGAGTAGTGTTTGTGTGTGTGTACATATACATATTACTCCTATATATATTACTATATATATATTATATGTAGCTGCGAGCGCACTGGTTGACTATAATATAGAGAGTTGCTGTGTAGTCAGTCCCCACTTATAGCACTTTCAGTGACTGATTTTTCAGAAACAACATTATCTGGCCTTTCTTCCAAGGCACCTTCATGTGAACTAAAATCACCAGTTTCTCATTATCAGAAAAGTGTTTTACTGGTTAGACCACTAAGAGACTCCCAAAGCCCAGTTGGGGTGGAGTTAATAGTGACTAATGATAGCCCACAAAGGTCAGAGTATAGCTGTGCCAAATTGAACCACTCCCCACATGTTGACCAGTATCCTGTGTTGGCCCATTCTGTTAGATGTATTGCAATAATGTGTCTTGTTCAAAACCTCAGAGAGGAAGTTCTCTTCTATATTTCAATTGATCTTGCTTATTTATGCATCCTCAAATCATGTCTCCATGCCCCGGCCTTTCACGAAGTATGTTCTCAGCCTCTGGCAGGTTCTGAGGACAGTTCCTGGGAACAGACCTTCCCTGACAGCGTGCTGCAGTTCCTGGGCCTGGTCCATTCCGCCTATCCAGAGGACCCCATGTGGCAAGCCCCGGAATTTCTTCAGACTCTGGCTGCAGTCACCTTCCCTCTGGGAATCCAAATGGTAAGTCCTACCCTTGCTCTACCTCAGGGAGAGCAGGAATGCACTTCCTCATTCTCTAAAGATGAAAATAGAATTCCTCTTCAGCCACCAGTTTTTAAAAAATAATAAATTTAAGTTAACTAGAACATGACTGTGATGCAACTCAGTCATTTTCAGTTTCGTGATTGGATTGTAACAGTTTTGTTGAGATACCGTTCACACATCATGCAGTTTAATGGTTTGATCATATTAAACATAGCTGTGTGCTCCTCATCACAACCAACTTGATGACATTTGCATCCTTTGGGTATTCAAGTTATTAGCTCCCCATTTCCATTCAACCTCTTCTGCCATGCTTTAAAAATGGGGGCTTTTAAAAAACAATGTATTTGGCACTTCACTCATAATACTATTCAATAGCTCAATCATATCAAGAAGAGTTGTACAATAATTACCACAATCAATTTTAGAACGTATATCTTGTGTTAGTTTGGGTAAACTAGGGAAGCAAATACACAAAAACTCGTATGTATAAGAGAGAGTTTTATATAAAGGGTAAGTGTACATTAAGAAAGCATCCCAACCCAGTGCTATCCAAGTCCATAAGTCCAACATTAGTCCATATGTCCAACACCAATCACCCAGTCCTCCTCCATCTTACAAAACACATGCAATGATGCCGACTGCAGGAGGAAAGATGAATCAGTGAGCACGTAAGCATCTCAGCGCTGGCAGGGGTCTCCACAGGGCTGCTCCAACACCCAGGGTTGCATCAGGGTAGGTCCATGTGGCTTCTCCTTGGGGATGTCTTGCAATAAGTGAGCTTTGCCAGCTGAAGCAGGGAACTGGCTAAGGCAGCTGCACCCTGGTCTGACCATCACAAAGCAAGAGACCTGAGAACTAAGAAGGCGAGGCTCACCAAGCCATTTATCTCTCTGCCCTTCAATTAACCCCATGTATGCTTATCGGCCAGGTTGGCACAATAAACCTTAACTATCTCATTCCTCTTCCCTGTGCTCATTGTTATTAATGTAATTTTAATTCTTTTAAATGGAGGCAAAAGCATACACAACAGAATGGTCTCCAGTTCAACAGCGTCTCCGTGTACAATTCAGTGCCATTGATTATACTCTTGGTGTTATCAGCCATTCTTGACATCCTTTTCCAAATTATCTCAGCACCATTAGCATAAACTCAATGGCCCTACGCAAAGACTCTCCTTCCTTCACCCATGGTAACCATCAGTCAACTTTGGTTTCTTTTATTTTCTGGTTGTAATTTTATTGATATAAATTCACATATCATATGCTTCCACAGTTAAATCACTTTTAAAAAGAGTTGTATTTATCATCACAATCAGTTCTGGTGCCCTTCCCCACTCCTGCATTCATTGTTTGCTCTCCAATTCCCCTCAACCTGCCTACTGCCTCCTTTCCCCCATCCCTGATAAACCATTGCTTCAGTTATTGTCTCTATGAATCCTAATAACACAAACAAATCCACTCCTTCTGTGTTTAATAAACTGGGAAATCTAAGAGAAATAATAAAAAACAAAAGGAAACAGAAAGAAGAAAAATAATAATGTAAAGACAAAAACAAAGATTAAGAAATAAAACACTACCAGCAATATTTTAAAAGCTAGAGAAGAAATTTCTGTCATACAACAAGCAAAAAATATTTAAACCTGGAACAAATTCAGGTTGAATCAAGAGGGAGGTCAACTAACCATGTACCCTTTTATACTATCGTTTGATCCACCATAATCAAGTTTTCAATAGTCTCTGTCTGGTAGTAAAGCTGTTAAAGTCCCCTACCTGTGGTCAGAGGGGATCTGCCAGAGGCTGAATCTGACTAGATGCTCAGCAGAGGCATTGGACTCTCCCTGTCCTCCATAGCCTTTTGAAATTTGGATGTTCACAATTTAAGCTCTGATATTTTTACATACATCATATTTGGATTTTGTTATTGTCATCTTTGGATCACACAAACTAGTGTGCTTCTTTAACGTGGACTTAGTTGATACCTCACTTAGATGGCTGTTTGTTTGAATACAAGCCTTTAAGAACCAGACACTATTCTAATTGATAGCCAGGCACCATCTGCTCTTTGCTGTCACTCTCCTATCTTTAGTGTTCTCTCCATGAAGGTGAATATCAAGCAGGGCCGTGTTTTAAGAACTAACTCTTCTTGGATTGGAGTTAGAGTTAAGTGGAAGCCTAGAGGTTCATTTTTTTTGAGTTATTAGGAATCTCAGTAATCAGAAAATTGATGGTAAATCAAGTCCAATTCCAAATAGAATGCTTGTATGCTGATAATGTAAACTAACAGAAATCAGTTCAGGAAGCCTGTTGACTTTTTACCAATATGAACAATGGGGAAACAAAGATGCAACCAAGAGTAAAGGAAGGCATTTCAGGTAGAAGAGAAGGGGATAGTGGAGAGGCCTGCACATAAGCTCATGCAGCCACCGAATCTAACAGGGAGAAAGGACATTCTTACAGGTTCCCCATCACCATCTTCCATTATAGGTCTTGTGTAGGAGCTAGGGCCCTGAAATCCATGGATTGACAACATAAACTCTCACCTCTAATACTAACATCTGTAGCCAGATCATGATATCTGCAAGGTTGTATTACATCTAGCTTCCCACCAGCAGTTGTACACATGCCCAGACCTTGGGGGCTATTCCTCCCTACAAGAGGCCAATAGCTATTGTCTAGGGGAGGGGTTAATCCAATGTCACCTCCCCAGCTACCACAGCAGAGCCAAGCCCAGTGTTGGTCATCTGGTCCAAAGCTATTCTTCCTACACCTCTTAGCTTACTTTCACTCAGAATTTGTTCCTCAACAAGTCTTGTTACATAGCAAATATAACAGACCTTGTTGATTCAAGGTTCATGGTCAAAAGACGGATTTGCTCAGAATTTATATAGCTCTTTCTAGTCAAGGCCACCTGGAGCTAATAAATGTAGTTACCACCCACTATGTGCCCTTAAATTAATGTTATGGCTTAATTAAGAATGACTGCATTAATTTTACAAATGACCAGAGGGAGCTGCCAAAAAATAAATTCACATGAGATGTTCATGTGGCTGGGAGTCTGGAGTTCCTGGTGTCTTGGGTACCTACCTGTCACTTGGCCTCCTAGTACTTCCTGGGCAAATATTCCTATCTCATTTGTTTCCTAATGTTTTTATAAATATAAAGTGAGAAAGTGAATGTCAGAGCACTTCAGGGCCATAAATAGAAGAGCTTGCTCTTTTCCTAATTAATATCCTAAGGGTCTTTTCTGTCGACATCACCTAGGCCTGATAGGTAAAGGAGGTGGGGCCACACCAAAGGGAAGGAACCAACGTCTTTTGACTGTATTGAAAGTTCTCGACATGGATACCTGCACTAATCTTTCAGTCCATCCTTAAAAATCCTTGTGATAACATTCTATTATCTCCATTTAACTCATAAGTAACTGGCAAAGAGGAATAATGCAAATTGTACAGGGCACTTCTGGCTTCAGAGCATAGTAAGCTTCTGATTTTGTGGCTTAGCTTCTTCCTATGATTCCAGGTTGTCTCGGGTTCAAAGAGCACATGATAAGCAATGGGATTTGAGCAAAACAACTAATTGCTAGGAGCCTCGAGTCTCTTACTTGATCAATGGCTTTGATGACCATCCCACCTGTGCACAGCTCAGAAGTACACATGAAAAGAGTTAGAGGCAGAGGTTTTCTTGTCTTTGAGGGACCCTTGACGGAGCCCATCTGGAAGGCTAAGAGTCCTGCAACCAAGCCTGAAGATTCTTGCACTGAGGAGGGTCTTCAGTCACCTGTCAAGTTGCACCTTACCCAGTTGCATCCCGCCCAGAAGCAGCTAAGAAAGTTCACACAGCTCCTCTTAAAGGAACTCCTGAAGAAAGCCTCTTCCTCCAAACACTGGTTGCCTCTGGAGGTGCTCCTGGAGGTGGGTAAAAGGGTACTTTGTTTAGTTGCGTATTGGGGTGGGGGTGGGGTGGGGGCGAGGCTTGGCAGGTTGGTGCAGGGACAGTAAAACTCAAGTTCTTGGTTTCTTGCGTGGGTCCACATAAAGGCCACCTGGTTTTAGATTCTAGCTCAGTCTGCAGCAGTGTGGTGCCGGGGAGGCCCTCCTGAACTGAAGATTGTAGTGTGGCCAGGAGCTTACCGAGAAACTGGTAAATAGATGAGTTGGGACAGGCCTTATCCAGGATCCCTAGAAACAGAGCCAAAGTGGAAATTTTTCAGACTTTATTCATTGTGGGGGATGCTCTCAGGAAGAGGGGTGGGGAGTCAGAGTGGGCAGGAGAGAAGCTCACCATGAGGTGGTCTCAATTTGAGACTGGCTGCAGCCTGGTCACAGGGAACACCAGTGTGGTACCTGAACTGCATGGCTGACCTCACGTAGTGGTACCATCCCAGAGTTATTGATCGGGGATTCCCTCTTAGACTCCATACCTGAGAAAGTGGATGCCAACTCCTGGATGAGAGAGTTGGTTGGAGTCACATAGACCGATGCCCCAGGAAAGGGACAGAGCTGGTGTTTAAGCAGCCCGAACATCTAAGTTCTGGGTGCAACCGCAGGCAAGAGTCACAGTGGACAGCAGCATCTACTGCAGCGCCTGAGTGGACCAAACAACTGTGCTCCTGCTGACTCAGTCCTGTGCTGTGCTTCCAGGCCTACCCGGATAGTGCCACTGGCTTACAGAAACGAGATTTCCAATCAGAGGTGCTGCTTTCTACCATGGAGATATTTCATGTTGTGAGCGAAGGCAATAAACAGATACTAGAAGGTAAGCAACTGTGTTGTGGCCCTTATTCTCATGACATGGACTAATGATGACTGAACGAGCAACCCAAAGTTCCCTGCTAACCACAATATCGCACCTTAGAAAATTATTGGAACTTTAGAAGTCATTCAGTGTTACCCTTTACCTAAAGCTTTGGTGCCTCCTACAGTCCCTGCTCCTTTAGATCATGAATGTCCACAACATCTATTTCACTGTTTGTTTATTCTGAGATAGAAAGCTGTCTATCTTCTGAGTAGCTTCAGTAGGAATGTGACTTCTTCCCAAAAGAAAAGTCAAGACTTTTACTGGAGCGAAGCTGTTCTGCTCAGTGATTTTCTTTAATTGGGATGAAATTATTTTTCCATTCAGTGACTTACTCTTTGTCCTTTTGTTCCTATTGCTATAAAATAGAACAGCGATTTAAACAACAACAACCGCCACAAATCCACTGACGTTGAGTTGATTCCAATCCATAGTGTCCCTAAAAGGGTTTCCAGGTCTCTAAATAATAATGGAGGCAGAAAACCTCAACTTTCTCCCAGGGAGCTGCTGCTGAGGTTGGACTACTGACTTTGATGTTAGCAGCCCCACACTACTTACCCCACAGGGCCACGAACAGGGGCTTAGCAAATGCTTTGCTAATGAAGGAACCTGAATGAAGACTCTATTGCCTTTGAGACTTTAACATTGAACTTTCATCCAGAAGACTGTTCTAGGCAAGACTACCTTCCTCACCAGATTTTTTTTTCTGTAGTTACTGAATTCTCATCTTTCAGCTCTTCTGCATCTCACAGTCTTGTGATCCTCACTTTGTGGTCGTTCTTGTGGGGTATCTTAACAGAGATGGAGAATGGATGGGCAATCCCAGCTATGAGTTCCTATCTTGGAATGCTCCCTTAGAGCAGGGAAACCCTGGACAAGCACTTGACCCTGGAAACGGGGGTAACCCTGAATCTAGGTCAGAGGATCGTTGAAGGGATTGACAAGACTACCAAGGACATGTCAGCATGGTGCTGTCCTGTTCATTGACACTGAGATGGCGGGTTCAACACCGGTCCAACATAGCAGGTCCCCATGCAGCCTTCCTATTTACCTTAAGTTGCCTCCCTGCCCTCCCTGCGCTTCCAAATGACCACTGGACAAAATGTCTCGCTTTACTTGCTATCTTCCTACGTGACTTTATATCACTATTTAGATCATTTAAGATACATAGTTTCAAATCAATGTATGCTAATTGAGCTTTTACTGTGTACAAACCTGCATGTTTGAGAGCAATCTATGTACGAAGGGGTGTGACTTTTCATACGTTGCCTTTCCCCACCGTAGGCAGTCAGGAGCCTCAGGCAAATGCAGAAACTGTTGCAGCTCCATCCCTCACCGACATCTCCTACTTCACGCAGAAGCTGGTGGAGAAGCTACACAGTGGGATGTTCACAAGAGACCCGAAATACGTCCTTCTCTTTATCACAGAGCACATTTTAGTGGTAAGCATCCTGGAACTGACCATGGCTAGTCTCCTGCTGACTACCTTTGGGCTTGTGGTTGGGCTTAATTATTGTTATTTCTCATCAACAAAGAAACATGATCTGAGAAAGGACAAATAGTGTCTGTCTCCCCAAAAGGCCAATTTCATTTCTTCCTTAATGTCTGCCCCATCTGTGACATTTGTGCTTTTACTGAAATCAAGGCCAGAGTCTATTTTTACATAGACTCTCCATATCAATAGATATGTATATTTATACATCCCTACATATGCGAATACATGACTGTAGATGTACTCCTCTGTGTATGAATGTGTTCGTGCAAACATAGTTATTTTAGCCCCTCATCTCCCACAGAGTTCTAGAAACCTTCCTGGCAACCGGCCGTTCTTACTTTGTGTGAATCTTGACATGATGGAGGACTGATTATTGCACAAGCTGCCACACCCATTGGAAACCTGTGGTTTCTCTAACCAGTCCCTGGCATATAAGCTGCAGCAGCAGCTGGAGGATCTCTCTCCGTCCCATCACTGAACACAGATTAGTTTTACCTGTGATCACTTGAGCAAATGCAGAACAATGACGCACGCAGTCCGTCTGATGTAGTTCTTGCTTCCTGCACCCTGATTCCTGGCATATGAGCAGCCCCATGGGTCCAAAACAAATCAAACTCACTGTCATTGAATTGAGGGCAACTCATGGGGACCCCAAAGGACCCTATAGTACCTCCATCACAAAGTGTTTACAAGAGTATGTGAGTTTTTGCTTTTTATTTCTACGTTCTAGGTCATTGAGAATGCCTCTTCTCAAAAGGAAGTCACCCTCAGTGCTTTGTACAGTGGTTTGAATAAGGTTATTCTGTACTGCCTTTCCAAGCCCCACCAGTCCTTCTCTGAATGCCTCAGTCTTCTCAGCATCCTCGAATTTCTGCAGGAGCACTGGGACATTGTTTTTGCCACCTACAATTCCAATGTCAGCTTTCTCCTCTGTCTCATGCATTGCTTTTTGTTGCTCAATGCAAGAAGGTATGAGCCATCTACTTGTTTCCTTGTTCAGTTGTGGTAAACACAGAAAAACAAGCATTAGAGGGACCCTTTATGGAGGGAGAAATGAATGGTATAATAATTTTCTTTGTGATTATTCATATTGCATGCAATATTTGATCATATGGTAGGTTGTCTCTAAACTATCCAAATGGAAAAGCAGCTAGACTCATAATGAAATAATTATTTACTCTTATTTCCATAATTCCAAACACCACTGCTTGTAAGATTTTTCATTGATTTAATTTTTGAGGCAGAAAATTTCAATATTAAGTGCACATGCTGATTTTGTGATACAGCCAGATTTCAGAAAGACCAGCATTTGAAAATGTAATGTTAGAGTTAAACAGTTTATATTAAATTATATCACAGAAGCTAGACATAATTTTTCCTACAGAAAGGATACACACAGACATGCACGCTCACATGCACGCGCACGTGCAGCGAGACTGTGAAGGCTGAAACTTGCCTGGCTTTTCTGGTTCCCACGTGTTTTCCCTTTTGACGGGAGCAGTCCACCGTTGCTCAATCACTCTTTATTAGTGAAAAATACATGTTGTCCTTCCTTAACAGTTTTCTCTTTTATATAGGGTCCAGCGTTCAGATTTTAGTGCATCTGAGATAAAATGACAAGTGCTCTGTCTAAGGAGCTATAATGAGTGCTATTAAATTAATCTTTTAAAAATCCTAATCTTGAAATACAAAATATATTGCTTCTATTTTCCAAAATGACATTGCAAATAATGTATAAGGGAAATTGACAAAAGGCGTTCAATTTATTTAGATAAGATAAATTGTATATTGCTATGTACTAGTTTAGAGGATGCTTCTTAATAAACAGCAGTAGAATTATTACAAACAGACTAGGGTGTATAATGAACATTTTCTCCTCCACCAGCTACCCAGAAGGATTTGGATTGGAAACCAAGCCCAGAATGACTCCTTACCATTATGTCTTTCTTTCTCCAAATGAAGACACAAAAGGGAAAGGAGCGGACAGCTCAAGTTTGAGTGATGGTACAATTTATTTTCTCTTTATTTAGGGGAGGGGAGTGGTACAGTGGTTAAAGAGGAATCTCAGAAGAACGTAGACGTACAAGAACAAAAAGTGGTAGAGAATAAAATGGAAATGCTCTTTATTATCATATTAGAAACAGAAGGGATGGATAGCCAGGTGGGTGGACGAATGGATAAGTGTTGGGAATGGAGGTTGCTCAGATTAGGAACTTAACATGACAGCTGGAATCCCAAGATCCTTTCTAGAAGTTGATTTCTTGAATTTTCTTTGCAATGCCAACACAAACACTGGCTAGTCATCTCACCTGGTTGTCACACGGCATTCTGGCCGACAAAAGAAGAATGGAATAAATGAACATATTTTGCTAGAGATTTTTGGTTTGACGGAGTTTGTTGAATTTACAAATCCCAAATCAAGTTAAAGTGATTGGCAATTTATGAAAATGTAACGCCAGATCTATTTATCTGAGAGCTTGCTCTCTCTTGAGCCCTGAAGCAATATTAGACTTTTTTCTACCATGTTGGTTTGTATACTTTCTCACTTTTTTATGCTCTAAGATAGTGGGCACAAGGGCCCCTGGGTTCTGACCAGATGGTTCCCTAAGCCAGTGCTCAAGACTCTTATGACTGAAAAGTTTACTCTAACATGGCTTATTCACAACATGAACACACCTGCACTCTGGGATTTTATCAATAGAGGTGAACTGAGCAATGCCCTTCTATCTAGTGTGAACAAATTAGATCCAACAGCTTGGTTTTGGAGCTGGGGGGAACTCAGTGATTCAAGATCAGAGAAAATGTATACATTGTTTTGAGAATTATAGGTGTGGGATACATCAGCCACAACTGGCTTAGCATATTTGACCATATCTGGGCAAACTCAAGGCATTGAAATGGCTGGTGATGAGATATGTGGTCCAAAGCAGGGGAAAGAATTTGCTTGGGCCTGGTAAAGCCTTGGATTTGTGTCTATTTCCCCGAGAAACCAATTTGAAAAGGAAGATTGGGAGAAATTGAGGGCTATTACGTCCCCTGGAACTCACACAAGGAATCTTTCTGTTTGATATACAACACAATTAGTGTTCGAGGTTCCCTGTACTCATTAATCATGGTCCCCAGATCTGGAAATGAGAGGGCATGAAGGAGCTGAGGCTGTTGCCAATAGGTAGACACAAACGAAAGCCTATTTCTTACTGAGGGTTACAGCCTTGCTCTCAGTCCCATGACTCTATCTCCTGACTGACTTCTGCTAAGTTCTCACAATGCTGAATGAACCTTAAGAAATTAGGTGTTTGAGGAAACGCTCAACGCCCCTGCAGTTCTTTAATCCTTCCTCTGCTCACTATTATGATCTCAGTCAGACCTCGCAAATACCACTAGACGAATGTACATGAAGTGGCCCAGATTAGAGCTTTCAATATATGGAACTCGGGATAGACAACCCCCCTGAGAAGCAGTCATGGGAGTGGCGATTCCAGGAGGGTCGGGAAAGAGAAGGGGGGCGAAGGGGTAATGGATAGCATGGTGGCAGAAAACACCCTCCTCAAGAGGGACAAACACCAGGATAGTAGGCGAGGGGACAGAACGGGCTCTTTACGATATGTGTAGCTAATAATAGCAAGGCATACTCTATTAAGGGTTCACAGGGGGCAGGGTGGGGGAGTGAGGGAAATGACAGAGGAGCTGATATCAAAGGGTCAGAAGAGAGGTAATGTTTAAAAATTGTTGGTGCCAAATTGTACCCGTCTATTTGATATACTGGATGTATGGATTGTTATAATACATTTCAGATCCCCCAATAAAATGATGAGCAGTAATTCGGTGTTTGTTATCAGGTACTATAAACAGCAGAAGGAAGCCCTGCTCGTTCCTGTGTCATCCTCATCCTCACAACTGTTGTGAACTTGAGCCTATTGTTGTAGTCACTGTTTCAGTCTATCTTGTCAAGGGTCTTCCTAATTTTTGCTGTCCCTCTATTTTTCCGAGCTTGATGTCATTTACGGAGACTGGTCTTGCCTGAAAACATGCTAAAAGTGCATGAGATGAATTCTCGCCATCCTGGCTTCAAAGGAGCATTCTGGTTGTACATCTTCCAGGGCAGATTTCTTTTGTTGTTTTGTCAATCCATGGTATTTTCATCAGCCTCCGCCAGCACCATAATTACACGGTTTCAGTTCTTCTTTGTTTTTCCTCATTCAATGTCCAACTTTCACATGCGTATTAGGCGACTGTCCAACTTTCATGTTATGCATGTCCAACTTTCACAGGCATATCAGGTCTTAGGTCACACACACCTTGGTCCTCAGAGAGACATTCAGGCTCTTCAACAGAGGAGCATGCACCTCAGATCTCCGGCAACAGGTTTACAGACTGCAAGGCACTTTGATCTCTTGACTGCCGCTTCAATGTGGATGCAAGTAGACTCAAATCCTTGACAATTTCCATGTGTTTTATTCATCTGTTAGTGCAATAGTAACGATTTTGGTTTTCCTTACAATAAATTGGTAATCCGTATTGAAAGCTGAAATCATTAGTCTTCATAAACAAGTGCTTCAAGTCATACTTGCTTTGAGCAAGTAAAGTTGTGTCATCTGCATATGGAAGATTATTAATAAGGAGTGATTAATTAGCCTTACTCCAATCCTGATGCCACTTTCTTAGCTTCTTGAATTATTTTCGCAGCATACGGATTGAATAAATGTAGTGTAAGGATACAACCCTGATGGATGCTTTTCCTGACTTTAAACCTTGCAAAATTCCCTTGTTTTGTTTGAACAAATGCCTCTTGATACATGTACCGATTCCCCATTCTTCTCCAAGCTATTCATAGTGGGTTATGAACAATATACACATGTAAATATTTTTCTGTTATTCCTTCTTGGAGCCAAGATTGATCTGACATCAATGATCTCCATTGTTTCACACCCATCCCTAAATTCTGAGTTTCCTATCAATGTACTGTTGCAACTATTGTTGATCTTAAGCAAAATTTTATTTTCCTGTGATATTAATATGCTGTCTGATAATTCCCCCATTCCCTGGGATCACTTTTCTTCCGAATGACTACAAATGTGGGTCCCTTCCAGTCAGTTTGCTGGGTAGCTGACACTGACGTGTGAGTGCTTCCAGTATTTCACCAGCACGTTGAAAACGGCACTTGATTCCTGAGCATTTTATGTTTTGCTAATGCTTTCAGCACAGCTTTGAGTTTTTCCTTCAGTGACGTCAGTTCTTGATGGTATACTAGCTTTTGAAATAGCTGGTTGTCAGCAAGTCTTATATAGATAGTCAATCTGTGTATTCCTTCTATCTCCTTTGGATGTTTCCCGCATTGTTCAATTTTTTGGTCGAATTTTTTTTCTTCAGTTTTCCCAGCTTGATATATGCAGAATGTGTCTTGTCTTTTCAGTTTTCTAACTCCAGATTGTTTCATGTTGTATTATATTACTGCACTTTGTCTTGTAGAGTTGTCCGTTGTAATTTTTTATTCAACTCTTTTCTTAATTCCTTGCAGTTACTTTAGGTAATATGTATTTAAGTGCAAATTTCAGAATGTCTTCTGATATCCACTTTGATCTTTTCTTTCCTTCCTGTCTTTTTAACGATCTTTTAATTTTTTCATGGATAATGTTCTTGGTGTCATCCCATAGCTATGACATTCATTCCCTGACCCTTTCTGGAAACACACCCCGATTATGCAATGTCTTCTCTCTTTCAGTCCAGAACAACATCCAGAGAATGGTCTGGACTCTCTGGCAGCGGCTCGTAGCACAGAAGCGGCAGGTGTTGGAAGATGCCTTCAAGATTGATCTGTCTGTGAAACCTGGACAGAGTGAAGTAAAGATTGAAGAAGTCACTCCACTTTGGGAGGAGACCATGTTCAAAGCCTGGCAGCATTACTTAGGTCTCTGCTACTAGACTCTGGGGAATGGGAACTCCTGTTTATTATAGCCAGATCTTCCAAGACTCAACCAGATGGCTTGGGGTATTTCTGTACCCAAACCATTTTCAATGGGTAGGATTTGCATCAATGCTACCTCAGAATTTTTTTTTTCACAAAGAACAAGTGTTCCTTTGCACTTAGGATGAAAGGAAGGCCCAGGGTACCAACCAATAAGCAGATTCCAATAATCAGTTAAAGGAAAAGGTCAGATGTGCAGATCTCCATAAGGATGTCAGTGGCTGGTTTTTTTTAAAGTCATTTTATTGGGCGCTCATACAATTCTTATCACAATCCATACATACATCCATTATGTCAAGCACATTTGTGAATTTGTTGCCTTCATCATTGTCAAAACATTTTTTTCTAATTGAGCCCTTGGTATCAGCTCCTCATTCTCCCCTCTCTCATGAACCCTTGATAATTTATAAATTATTATTATTTTTTCATGTCTTACACTGTCCAATGCCTCCCTTCACCCACTTTTCTGTTGTCTGTCCCACACGGAGCAAGTTATACATAGATCATTGTGGTTGGTTCTCCTTTTTTTCCCCAACTTTCCCTTCCCTGCCTGGTATGACTTCTCCCATTATTGGTCCTGAGGGGTTTATCTGTTCTGGATTCCCAGTGTTTCAGGCTCTTATCTGCACCAGTGTACATGCTCTGGTTGAGCCAGATTTGTAAGGTAGGATTGGGCTCATGATAGTGGGGGAAGGAAGCATTAAAGAACTAGAGGAAAGTTGTATGTCTCATTGGTGCTACACTGCACACTGACTGGCTCATCCCCTCCCCACGACCCTTCTGTAAGGTGATGTCCATTTGCCTACAGATGGCCTTTGGGTCTCCACTCCACACTCCCTCTCATTCACAATGATATGATTTTTTGTTCTTTGATGTCTGACACCTGATCCTATTGACACCTTGTGATCACACAGGCTGGTGTATTTTTTCCATGTGGGCTTTTTTGCTTCTCAGCTAGATGGCCACTTGTTTATCTTCAGGCCTTTAAGAGCCCTGATGCTATATCTTATGATAGCCAGGTACCATCAGCTTTCTTCACCACATTTGCTTATGCCCCCACTTTGTCTTCAGCAATCGTGTCAGGAAGGTGAGCATCATAGAATGCCAGGTTAATAGAACAACATGTTCTTGCATTGAGGGAGTATTTGAATAGAGGCCCAATATCCATCTGCTACCTTAATACTAAACCTATAACTATATGCACATAGATCTATTTCCCTATCATCATATATAAATATATTTACATATGTACATGCCTGTATTTAGACCTCTATAAATACCCTTTACTTTCTAGTTCTTTCCTCTATTTCCTTTTACTTTCCTCTTGTCCTCCTATCATGTTCAGACTTCAGACCTTGAACTATTTACAGGCTTTTCTTTTTTGTTGTTGGTTTTGTTGTTGCTGTTTTCTTTTGTTGCTTTGTTTTTCTCTGTCTTGTTTTTTGTGCCTATTATTATCTCTGCAGGTCTAGGTAGATAAGATAGGTGGAATAAACAATCTGGAGGAGAAAACAATGGGACTGAAAGTTCTGGAGGGACATGGGAGAGGGGAAGGAGTTGGGAAAGGAAGTGGGTGTTAACAACCCCAGGGACAAGGGAACAACAAGTGATCCAAATTGATGGTAAGAGGATCTAGGAGGCCTGGGGGGGCTTGATCACGGGCAATGTAACTGAGAGGAATTACTGAAACCCAAATGAAGTCTGAACGTGACAATGGCTGGTTTTTAAGAAATAGATTGTCATACTTTTAGTCAAAGGCGCTTCTGGGTGGGCTCAACCTGCCCACCCTCTAGTTAGCAGCCAAGTACTTAACCATTTGTATCAGCCAGTGACCTAAAAGGGATAGAGATTTCCTGTTACTATATTTGGTGCTCTTTGTAGCATTGGGAAAAAAAGCTTCCTGTCTCCTTGAGCCATTGTGTTAGGTCCAAAACTCGCTCGTAAGTGGATGTGCAAGCCCAGCAAAGGAAAGCAGAAAAAGTAGGAGCATCTTTGGAAAATAAAGTGCACTACTAGTCTTGGGTTTATGTTCTGTTTCTGGCATTCCATTCCCTGCTTTGCAACTTTGTTCTCTGTCATTCAATGACCTTAACTTCAGGTTCTTTATCGCTCAAGTGAAAGTTTTCATCCCATATATATGCATGCACGGTACATTCTGTCAGCGACTTCACATCTACACCCTCATATTAGGCAATGTCTTTACAGGGGTGAGGTTTTGTTTTGCTTTGCTTTGGTGGATGGCATTGATTTTCAAGTTGTGTTACATAGTTATTAACACAATTAAGACGTGTGTCTTCTAGAATTACAGAATTCACAGCGATTCTAGAGGGGCCTATGTACATGTCATTTGATTGCCTTTCCAAGTGAGTCATGATATATTCATACATACATGCAAAAATGTATATTTTGAAGTTAAAAGCCAGAATCTATTTTAGGGAAATGTACAATTCAGTTAGATATGTTTGTTCATGACATAGTGGATTAAATGGTATGGTAAAGTGGTTCACCAGCTGTGAGAAATCATATGTATTGAACATTTTCTATATTTCAGGCTCTGAGCTTTAAACATACAGTCTTCTATAATCTTTATGATATAAAAGTGAGGTTCAATACTATCATCCCTATATTACAGAATGAGTAAGTTCAGGCTCCGGTTTTAGGTAATATATGCAATATTTTAATGCTGGCAAACAAGCCTTAGAATTTGGGTTTTAGTCTGGGTCTGGATGACTCTAAAGTCCACACTGTATTTCTTATAGTCCAGGGAGCTTCAGCACATGATGGTGGTGCCATCATGTGTCTGGGCCACCTCTCCTGTTGCAGGTCCTCGTGCTTCATTCATGCCCCTGACTGGCCCTTAGAAAGCTCAGTGAACCAAAGAACTGGTGTGTGCTCTCCTCTTACTTTCACCTCCTGACAGTCGTTGCTTCCCTTTCCTCAGCATCTGAAAAGAAGATGTTGACTAATCGTTCTAACATCAAAGTCACTTCATGGAGTGGCAGCCTGACTTCAGCCATGAGACTGATGCCAAGCCGGCTAGCCAAGGATTCTGAGTGCAAGGCAGAGGTGAGTCCAGTCTCTTCCTATAGGCAAACATCAGGCATCAGCTTCAACCTCATGGGTGGTGTCTTTTCTCTGGTGTTACTGAATACACTCTAACTACAAGTTCTTTTTAGCATTTAAGGTGACTCATGTGGTTTCACAATTGAGGCTATGTCTATGGAAGCCAAGCCTTAACCTATTTTTAATTGAAATCAATGATAAAAAGAAAAATAAACAGACAAAACTATGAATAAGCCAGTACCCATCAAGTTGATTTCTACTCATGTTGACGCTGTAAGTGTCTGAATAGAATTGGTTTCCAAAGGCTACCCAGTGGCTGATCTTTCAAAGTAGACATCAGACCATTGTTAGGAGGTACCTCTTGGTAGACTCAAACCTTCCACCTTTTGGTTAGCAGCCAAGCATTTAACTACTAATCAGTGATTCCAAAGTGTTATTGCCAGGAGCTGGTGCCCATTATGGAATTAGAATAAAAATCTGCTCCTGTCTATTTTGGAGATGGTTCAGCAAGCTCTGCCAAGGGGAGGCACAAGTAGCAGGACCTTTCCGGGAGATGGAGTGTAATTTTGAACTCTTTGTTCTATTCGGGGCTGGAGTCTGAGAGTTGTCTCCCACATTTCTCTATATTCTATTAAAAGCTACCCTAAAACTCAATCGCACAAGTAACAATTTGTTATAATCATGGACTTTGTGGTCAGAGTTTGGAATGCTTGTTTTGCCCCCATATTTTCTGGGCTTAAACTGGATGATTCTGTGGCTGGAAGCTGAAATCACTCATAAATTTGGTTGGTTGACACGAGTTTAAGTCCGAGTTCTTAGCTACAACATCTACAACATGGCATCTTCATGTGCCCTGGTCTTCCTTTCAACATGGTGGCTAGATCTCAGAGACGGTTGTCCTGAGAGGGAGTTCAATGTTGCCATTTATGACCTAATTTTAGGAGTCACACAGTATTACTGGATATAGTCGGATATAAGCTAACCCGAATATCAGCCAAGGCGTCTAATTTTACCACAAAAACTACATTAAAAAAGGTGCTGGAAAAGTCGGCTTATACATGAGTATACACGGTACTTCTGCCACAGTCCCCTTGTCAAGACAGACTCATATTTCTGCTCAGGTTCAAGGATGTGGGAACATGATCGCCTGATGGGGGAATGGTAAGATTCTGGAAGAGCATATGGGACTAGAAATATTGTTGTGACTAGTTGTGGAAAGCATACTCTGTCAACTGTCTTAAATTAGGGTCAGTGACTTGTATTCAAAGTAAACTGGTCATTAAGTAAACAAGGCATTAGGCTCAAGAGATCTTGAGCATGTTATTTGCCTTTTCTGGGTTCTTATCTCTTCACCTCCCCAAGGGAAAAATAAGGTGTAGTCAGCTGAAGGACACATGACACAATTCTAGCTCTCGGTTCACATAACTTTGAGAAGTGAATTTGACTCCAGACCCCACTTGTTCAGAATATGAATCTGCCATCCACTGTGTAAGCAATGGTGTGGTATTATTATGCATGAACTGAGTGCCACTGAATAACAGGAAGAATTAAGGAGCTAATGACTACCCACAGTTGTCTACAATGTCTGGAGAGATTAGGGCATGTCATTTGATCCAAGTGTCAGACATAGTAGGCTTCAAGCCATTTGGAAGGACATTGTAACTGAGAGGAATTCCTGAAACCCAAATGAAGGCTGAACATGACAGTGGAACAAGAGGAGAGTACAAAGAAATAGAGGAAAGAACTAGGAGTCAAAAGGAATTTATAGAGATTTAAATACAGGCATATATAGATGTAAGTATATTTATATATGACAAGGGGAAATAGATCTATGTACATATATTTATAGCTTTAGTATTAACAGAACAGATGGACAGTGGGCCCCTACTCAAGTACTCCCTCAACACAAGAACACTTGGTTCTAACAATTCGGCATTCTGAGATGCTCACCTTCCTAGCATGATCACTGAAGACAATGGGTTCACAAGCAAATGTGGTAAAGAAAGCTGATGGTGCCTGGCTATCAGAAGATATAGTATCTTGGGTCTGAAAAGCCTGAAAATAAACAAGCACCCATCTAGCTGAGAAACAACAAAACCCACATGGAAGAAGCACACCAGCCTGTCCCGACACTATTGCTGAAGACAAAGTGGGTGAATAAGCAAATGTGCCGAAGAAAGCTAATGGTACTTGGCTGGGGTCATATAGGCTTTAAGATAAACAAGCGGCCATTTAACTGAAAAACAACAAAGCCCACATGGAAAAATCACACAAGCCTGTGAGATCATAAGGTGTTGAAGGGATCAATCAGGCTTCAAAGACCAATAAAACATAGCATTGTGAATGAGTGGGAGTGCAGAGTGGGGACCCAGGGCCCATCTGTGGGAAATTGGACATTCCCTTGCAGAGGGGTCGCAGGGAGGAGACAAGCCAGTCGGTACACTGTAGCAATGATGAAACATACAATTTTCCTCTAGTTCTTTAATGCTTCCTTCCCCCACTATCAAGCCAAGCTGGACTGGAGGATGTACACCAGTCCAAGATAGGAACTAGAAACACAAGGAATCCAAGACAGATGACTCCCTCAGGACTAGTGGTGACAGTGGTGATACTGGGCGGGTGGAGGGAAAGTGAGGGAGAAAAGGGAGAAGAGCGTACAGGATCTACAGATAACCTCCTCCCTGGGGGAGAGACAGCTGAGAAGGGGGTGGAAAAAGACGATGGATGGTGTAAGATATGACTAAATAATAATTATAAATTATCAAGGGTTCATGGGGGGGCAGAAGTGGGGAGGAAGGGGGGGAATGAGCAGATGCCAAGGGCTCAAGTAGAAAGCAAATGTTTTGAGAATGATGAGGGCAACAAATGTCCCAAAGTGCTTGACACAATGGATGTATGTATGTATTGTGATAAGAGTTGTACAAGCCCCCAATAAAATGATTTAAGTATTAAAAAGAAAGAAAGAAAAATAATGAAGAAAATGTTGCAAAATTGTGGTGATGATCATACAACTCTTTGATGTGATCAAACTATTGAATTGTATCACATGTGGATTATATGCCAACAAAGCTGTTTTTAACAATCTGTGTGAGACAGAAATGATACAAATTATCTTGAAAGTAATTTGAAAATGTGTAGCAAGATCCTTAAAATTTTGACATTATCAGGTCTACAAGCCTAAACTTAAGACAAAGATTTATGTATCAAAATGTTCTTTTTTTTTTAAGTGAAAGTTTTTTTAACCTTTTTATTAGGGCCTCATACAACTCTTATCACAATCCATACATATACATACATCAATTGTATAAAGCACATCTGTACATTCTTTTCCCTAATCATTTTCTTTTTCAAAATGTTCTTTACAGTATTTCAACAGCAAACAACCGGAAGCAGCTTAAATATCCAATATAACAAAAAGGGATAAATAAATTGTGATAAAATCCAAGGGATAAAATCATATGATTGCAAACATTAAAAGCTGCAGGTAGAAAAGTATTTTTGTGACTAAGAATAATCATGAACTATGGGGAAAAGAAGAGGGGAAATAAGTGTGATTTCTCTTGAATATCCAATTGATCAGAATTCAGGAGAAAACCTGCATCCTATTCAAGGTTGTTTCCATATGGCCAGATAAAGCACTTCACTCATTGATGTCACTGTTCCGTAGTTTTGTATGCTGATTGAATGAATACATGGCCCGTTTGGATTTTATAACATATATCAGAGAGATATTACTACCACTGTAGTCATTACACTATGTGATTACTATGAGTTGGAATTGACTTGTGGCAAATGGTTTCAATAATGCTATTTTTAGAAAAAGGTGTCTGCCCCCCTTTCCTGTGCCTCCCTGTGGCACTTCCATGTTATTCTCAGCATGTTGGGTCAGTTTGGTTCAGTAGTTTGGGAAAAGACAATTGGGGAACTGGGAATGGGTATTTCTTTTATGGAAACCCTCTGGCTTTCTGATGCTGTCCCTTTCCAGGCTCCCAATTCACTCAGTGAGCTGCATGTCCCAACTGCCATGTCTGGAAGAGATCAGTTGAGAGCCAGATGAAATCTCTGTAGGCCACTGACAACCTTAAAGCCACAGACTTATGACTGGCAGTAGCTAGCTCTTGGCTGACATTGAGAGATCTAAAAGAAATCAGTTTTACTCTCTTTTGTGAAGAAAGCATGTTGGGTTGGGATTTCATTGAACAAAGGTTTGTTAAGTGCTTGTTCTGTACATTGTCCCAAGGGCATGATTAGGCCTAAAGCTTGCAGTCTCTATAGGTTCTGAGGCACAGGTAGGAGAAGAGGCTCTTTGGGCTGCACATTGCTCACAGCTGGCAGAAAGTGAGCTTGCCTCTGGAGCTGGGGAAACCAAGGTCCCTCTCGCTAGCACCATGGCATTTCTTAGGGTGACCTTGATCGTGCTTATTACAAGTTTCCAACAAGAACGATGTCAGAGCATACTGTAAAAAATGTGGTTATTTTTGTCATCTGGTTTTTGAATGCCATGATTTCTCTGAATAGACACTAAAAGGTCCATAATCTGGGATGTAAGCAGCACAATCTTTGAAGATAATGATAAAGAGAATAAAGAACTAAATAATTTACAGGAACTACAAGATAAAAGGATAAATGAAGAAAAGGATAAGAAGCCAAAGAGAAAAGAAAAATAATCAAGTTCAAAAAGAAAAAGTTCTTACTAATCTACTTCCACTGAAAAGAACGCTTCAAAGCCTAAGTAGCAAAATCACAGAAGGGAAAAAAACCAAGAATTGCCCCCCCCCCCAAAAAAAAATGGAATCACAAAAAGAAAAGCATTGTTTTTCTCCTAATATAACTGAAGTATCCAAGAATTAACTGATAATTTGACCTAAGCCATTACATTCTTTTTTTTAAAATTATTTGGCCATGGGATTTAATAGATAATAATTCCTTGCAATAAATCAAAACCCTTTCTGTATAAAAACAAAAGTTTACATATTATCTGCTTTGCTGGAAATGACATTTCCAAAGATAAAGACATATAATAAACAGGTAAATTCAGATTGTTGCAGGACGATAATTGAGCGAAGGTAAGAGCGTGATGGAAGAGGCTCCCTGCTCTTTCTGTGGAGGTGATCAGCACAGCGCTCCCAGCAAGGAGGCGGTGGAGCTGATAGAGTCACGGGAAGTCAAGATTCAGGAAGCACTGAGCCTTGTCACACCCTGGGCAGAAGTGTGTAGGCAGAAAGAAAACGTGAGTCAGAGTTGGGCATGGGCTCGGCTGTTCCAAGACAGAAGAATCCAGTGTGACTGAACTGAATGTGCAGCGAGACAAGCCCCGCCCCCCAGCTCTCTGAAGAGGATGTTCCTCTGAGTTTACTCCAGCCCCCCAAAACAAAGCAAAACGAACTAAGCTTAATGTTATCGAGTAGATTATGACACAGTCTGACCCTATAGGACAGAGTAGAACTGCCCCCTGCGGTTTCTAAAATTAAATATGAGATCAAGCAGCCTCAGCTCTCTGTGGCAGGACTGGCGGGTTTGAACCACTAACTTTATGCTTAGCAGCTCAGTGTGTAATCCGTTATGCGCCTTACATTCTGATGTCAGGAAAACAGATATTTCACTAGTCATACAGATAGAAGAGATTATGCGCTCCTCAAGACCAAGACCCTAGAAAACTCAAGGTAAATGTTGCTCACTTTTATAAATGCTGCGCAAATATAATGGGACAAGTTTCTGTAACACACAGGCACACACAAGTGCATATACATATACACATAAACACAGACCATGCACATACACATGTAGATATGATACACAGTATACATAGACACATGCACATGCATACAAATAGACATATAGCACATACATCTACACATACCGCACACACAACCCCAGCTCTCTTTGACTTCATCCTTCTTATTTGACCCTCATTTTGGCATTAACCTGATTTCTTATTTTTTTTTAAATTGTTTTATTGGGAGCATTTACACCTCTTATAACAATTCATACATCCATCCATTGTATCAAGGACATTTGTACATATGTTTTCATCATTTTCAAAACATTTGCTTTCTACTTGAGCACCTGGTATCAGCTCCTCATTTCCCCCTCCCATCCCCCACTCCTCATGAACCCTTGATAATTTATAAATGATTATTTTTCTGTCTTACTCCTATTGCTGTCTTGCTGTCTTCCTTTACCCACTTGGTTGTTTGTCCCCCTGATTGGTTCCCCTTTCTCCCCCGCACCTTTCCCCTACCCTCCTGGTATCACTACTTTCATTATTGGTCCTGAAAGGTTTATCTGTCTTGGGTTTCTTTTGTGGTGAGCTCTTATCTGTACCCGTGTACGTTCGCTGGTTGAGCCAGATTTGTAAGGTAGAATTGGGATCATGGTAGTTGGGAGGGGGAGTATTAAAGAACTAGAGGAAAGTTGTATGTTTCATCAGTGCACCTTGACTGGTTTATCCGTTCCTTGTGACCCTTTCTGTGAGGGGATGTCCAATCGTGGACAGATGGGTTTTGGGTCTCTACTCTGCCTTCCGCCTTGTTTGCATTGATATGATTGTTTGTTCTCTTTGATGTCTGACACCTGATCCCATAGACACCTCTTGATCATACAGGCTGGTGGGCTTCATCCATGTGGGCTTTGCTGTTCCTCAGCTGGATGGCCGTTTGTTTATCTTCCAGCCTTTAAGACCCAAGATGCTATATCTTTTGATAGCCAGGCACCATCAGCTTTCTTCACCACATTTATTTATGCACCCATTTTGTTTTCAGCGACCATGTCAGGAAGGTGAGTATCACAGAATGCCAGGTTATTATAGAACAAAGTGTTCTTGCATTGAAGGAGTGCTTGAGTAGAGACCCAATCCATTCGCTATCTTAATACTTAACATATTAAAATATGTGCAAATATCTAGTTCCCTACCATTATATATAAATATATTTACATATGTATGTGCCTATATTTAGACCTCTATAAATATCCTTTGCCTCCTAGTTCTTTCCTATATTTCCTCTTACTTCCTGCTTTTCCCACTATCATTTTGACCTTCATTCGCCTTTCATTAATTCCCTTTGTCTACATTGCATCAAGCCCTACCAGGCATCCTATACCCTCCTCACCATCGATTTTAGATCACTTGTTCATTTGTGCCTGGGTTTGTTGGCTCCCTGCTTCCTTTCCCCCACCTCCCCCTCTCCCATGTTCCCCCTGAAGGATTGGCTCCATTGTTTTCTCTCAGGGATTGTTTATCCCTTTTATCTTATTTTGATAGACATGGAAAAACAATAACAAACAGAAAAACAAAACAACAATAACAAAAGCCTATAAATAGTTCCAGGTCTGTCCATTGACCTTGATGAGTATTTTCTGGTCAAGTCGGATGAGAGACACAGCCTGCCCCTAAGACTATTTTTGGGATAACTTGGGGGACTTCATTGCTTTGCTCCTTTGGCTGCTCGGTTGCATGCCCGTCATGTTTCTCCCTGGGTGGTGGGGTCAGATCGGACACGATTCCTGTACTGTGTCTCCAGTATTGTCCCCGTACCATTATTGGTCAGTGAGGGATGTCATGGTCCTCTCTGTTCATTGACTTCTCCAAGCAGGAATATCATCCTCAGGGTTTGATGGGCCAGGATGTGTTCTACTCTCCCATTCTCTCTCCTTTCCCCTTAGTTTGCTCCTGTGTGTTCTGAGCAACACGCCCCTCTCTGAGAGCTGCAGCTTCAGTGTTGTCCTCTGTAGTGCATTCTTCTGGGGAAGGGGTCCATGTAGCTGGGATTGGGGCCGGCTCCTCAGACCACTCTATTGGTTCACTGCTTCATGCCAGCATGTTGCACTCACCTCATGGTGTACCAGTTAACCGGATTTCTTTATCCATTTTACAGATTATGCTATTTATAAATTTTTAAATAGGGGAAATTTTTTTCCATCTTAAAAATTAAGTTAATATTTTCTTACTACAGAACCTACTACATAATAGGTTCTTAAAGGATGTGTACTGAACTGCACAGGATAGAGGAGAAAATGCCCCTCCTTTGGCAGAGCTAAACTTGGCAGCTCAGCCCACATATCCATCATTCATTTCCCTGGGATCCCTTTGTTGGGAACAGAAGGCAGAATTTCTCAGGTACATATGTATACCGTGATGTCACAGGCTAAGAACATCAAATATCTGCCCTGGGGTCTGTTTAATTATTTTTAAAAATTAATTTTGATGATTACAGCTGATTACACCTCAGTGAGCAATGTAATTGATATTTTCTAATGCATCCCAAGGATAATTTTGTACAACATGCTTTTTGTTGTTGAAGGTTAAAGACTCCATTATTGGTTTTCCCCTAAATATGCCCACATCATTAGTTCCTCCAGTGAGAAGGTTGCCATCTGGAAAAAGCAGCATGGAGAGATTCATTACTCAAGCACAAGTGCATGAAATTGGTGTTTCTACATCTTCTGTCTGTCTCCTGAAAAGAAGAGTCTTCTAATTAAAGGCACTGGAATTGGAGGAAATAATGCTCATTTGGTGTTATTCCTTATCATGTCAGTGCTGACAGTTCTGTAACGGAGAAACTTTTCCTTGGAGTGAGACATACAATTCATAATTCCTCTTACTTATCTTTATTTTCAGTAGAAAATTTTGTTTCATTGGCAGGTAAGCCCAACTTTAAGGTGAGACTGATAGGAGAAAGGTTAATTCTTTTTTTTCCTTTCCCTGGTCCTCAGCAGCTTGTGCTGGAACTGAACTGTGAAATCAGTGATTCTAGGAAGGGAAAAGGCCATTAGTATTGGCCTGCTGGGCCAATCTGGGGACCTGTGCTTCTTGATTCTACTAAAGATCAACTCAGGGTGTTGTGGAAGCCACATCATACATCCATCCACACCTCGGAGAGAGGCAGGGTATAAACTGTGACTAGCCATTCACTTCATGGCGGTGGACATGGCTTTGCTTACCTCCGTATGTTCCGGATTTCTTAATGAAAAAGAAAGGAAAAAACAACAAAACCTAACGAAACATCAACAGTTGATGTTGTGCTTTTAGTTTTGACAGATATAGCTTGGTGTTGCAAGACAATAACAGCAGGAGAAACTGGAGACAGCTATTCAGGAGCTCTCTATCTTTGATACATTTTTGTATATCCAAATTTATTATTTATCTTAATATATAATATCATACATTTTAAAATAAACACTAAATGGCAAAAATGGGCAAAAGGTTGCTAGGGTCATGGAAAGGAGTCTGGAGGAATGAGTTGAAATAAGAGTCTGGAAGTCTGTGTGGGTTTGAACCATGTGCAGAATAGCATGGCCTAGATGGAAGAATTTGAGAGTCATCATTGAGAGACACACAGGCAGGGGCAGGGTAGGGGGTGTTGGATACAGTGTGTTTTGTCCATGTACCCATAGAGGAGGGGTAAGCAGGACAGGTGGTTCTTCTGGAGGTTAGATGAGAGTTTAGGGTCCCTGGGAGGTGTAGTGGCAGGATTCTGTAATTCTGGTGAGAGCTGCTGGGGCCTGCAGTAAGATCTTAGAAGTGGCAATTGTTCCAAAGTTACAGTAGAGCAGCGGTTCTCAACCTAGGGGTCAATTACCTTTTCACAGGAGTCACCCGATTCATAACAGTAGCAAAATTACAGTTTTGAAGTAGCAACAAAAATAATGTTATGGTCAGGGGTCACCACTATATGAGGACATGTATTAAAGGGCAGGGCCCCTAAGTGGGCAAGGTGACTATGGGTCTGCTGGTGGTTACTGTCCTGATGCCCAGGCCTATTTGTTCTACCCCCAGAATGGAGCACCTTTGCCATGGTGGGGGATAAAGTGTTGGCTGAGACCAGAAACGTGATGATAGTTCAACTCAGGACAGTATTGGCTGAAGGGGAATGACAGTTTGGGGCATCATTCTGTGCTAATGCCACAGTCACTAGCAATAAGAACAAGTGGCCATTGTGGGAGAGGTGGAGCAATTCCCAGTCTTACTTTGCTTCGTGCCAAATGAAGCTGAAGACTCATTTTGGTCAGAGAGGCCCTGCAATTGTTTCAGCAAGGAGTGTAACACCTAGTAATAATCCCCATGTTTCCTAGCTTAATGCATTGACATGCTTGTGTCCAAGGGTGAACATTTGAGCAATTGATGTTTAAACCCAAGATTGCCCTCATATAAAAGTCTCCAGAATCAGAATAGCCCCAAAGTTAGAAGAGAGTTTTGAAAATCAAAAGAAATAGACGTGGAAGCAAAGGAACAAGTAAGTGGTAGTAGAGAACGTAGGAGATTAATAACTCAAAATGAAATTGTACAAACAGAAGTTAGACTTATAGAAGTAGAGTAATTATGTCATATGAGAGTAGAATCAAAGACCTTAAAGAGGTTCCAGAAAATGATTAAGTATGAAATCCATAAGGGGAGTCACCTGGAATATTTTTACTTAAATTTGTAGAGAATGCAACATGTTGTTTGTGTGTAAGAATAGGGATTTCCCAGGAGATGGCTACTGTATTAATGTTTGGATGTGGAGGAGAAGGGCGGTAGCAGTGGGGTGGTGTGTGTGTGTGTGTGTGTGTGTGTGTGTGTGTATGTGTGTGTATTAAGACACATAAAGACCTATAAAATTTAAGGACTGAACTCTGGTAGCACTGTTGAGTAAGCATTGACCTGCTATCTACAAAGGCAGTGATTCAACACCTACAGTTGCTCCATGGAAAAAGATGAAGTTAGCTGCTCCTGTACAGATTTACAGCCTCATGGACATGAGGGCGGTGGGTTTCTTTGAGAGTGGACATTTTGAAAGAGTTGGGGTTTTGTTGATACATTTTGTCTGGGATGGCAGGGATGTAGACATACAGCAAAATGACAATATAGCAACAAATCCAAAGAGGAGGAGTCTAAGGTAAAAGGATGAAGGACTCAATAAATAAGAAAATACGCATTTAATACCTCTGGTTTTTTGAGAAGTCGCAATCCCGTGTTGCTGGAAGACTCCGTTGTAGTGGGGAAAGTAGCTCAATCAAGCAATTAATGGGACAGTCTGTTAGAGGAATAAAACCACTTAGAAACAAATTAATGTCTGATCAAAAAACCCCAACAATTTGAAAGACTGACTTGCTGTGATTGATATGAGACCTTTTCAAAAGACCTTAGGTTTTATTTTTTAATTTTTTCAGCACTCTTATTGTCACATAGTTCCCATATTAGACAATTCAGTCATTCAGAAACATTGAGAAGAGTTATACAGTCACCACCATCATCGGTTTAAGGACACTGTGTCCCTTTAAAAATATTGTTATCAGCTCCCCATTTCCCCCAGCCTCCCCTGGCACTGCCCAAGGAACCATGGATGTAATCCCTGTCTCTGTACATGTACCCATTCTGGATTTCATCCACAGAGAAACAATGAAAACAATCAAACAGAACCAAGAAGAATAACAAAGTTGAACAGAGAAAAGTATCAATTGAAAAGAAAGTAGAAAATATTAAAAACTAGAAAAAATTTAAATGGATCATAAGGGAGATCAAATGATAGGGTGCCAAATTTTAACTTAAGTGTGTCTTCAACAATCCACTTTCCAATTTAGCCTGCACATTAGCAAGACTATTTACATCCCTGGTCTGTAGTCAGAGGAGACTGTGGTGGTGAAAGCTACCAAGGGCTGATTTTTCCCTTGAAACTTTTGGTAAGATAACTAACTAGCAATAATATTACTGCCTCCAGCCCGGCCTTAGAGATTCCCAGTCTGGGACTATTTTTAGAAAGGATTTGCATTGTGCTTCTTCAAGTTGTGCAGTGTTGGGGAAAGGGAAGGGTGAGAAAGAAAAAAAATCAAGTATCATGTTTTATTTTTTAAATCTCAGTAAAGATTCTATTCCCCTTTCAATGAAAAGTAGAGTCTATACAGTGTAGCTCTTGTCCTTCAAGGACTTGTGCCCCAACAACACGCCCAGGACACATGAAGTGTTATCCTGGGACAGAGAAATTAGGGAACACAGCAGTTCAGGCACAGAGAGGAAATAGACTCCGGGCAGGGGAGAGTAGGGAAAGAATTAGCCCTTTCGATTTTCGTACTAGTAACCTGTACACCAAATCAGAACCCTCTGCTTTATTTTTTCTCTTCCTTTGACAATTGTACAGATGCACACACACACACACACACACACACACACACTCACACATTAGTACCTGCACAGACAATTCCATCCTGTAGACAGGCAACACTAGAACCCACTCATAGCATCACTGAGAAAGGAGCAAGAAGGAGCTCTGTGAACAAACTGCCCGGAACTAAGCATGATCCATACACAGGGGTGTGGAAAAGGAGCAGCCTCGAGACAGCATTCATCCGCAGAACGTGTGTAAAGGGCCGGCGGAGATTTGTCCTTTTTTCCCCATTTGGAGGAGTCTTCGCTGAGACTAGGCTGCCAGTTCCTGGTAATAAGATTTTTTTAATAGAAGGAAGTGAACAAAGTAAACACTGATACTTTAGAAATTTCTTTACCAAGTGCATCATTCATGAGACATCTTTATCTTCATAATAGAAAGATAATTAACATCACTAATTATCTAATTAAGTTCATTAAGCATCCACCAACAGTGTGCTGTGAAGTTGACATTATGTTCTGTCAACAAACGCTTTTGATTTCTTAGAAAGTAATTAAAATGTAAATTAGCATGCCATTATATGCTCAGAGGAAGATTTGAATCAGATATTCATTTTAAAACTGCTTAGAGCAACAAGGATTTTTTTCTTCTTTTTCAATAAAAGCAGGTTTTATTTGCTATTAATGATATCTATTCAAGTTACTATTCTATTATTCAACATTTAGATTTTGGCAAAATTATAGTAATACAACACAGTGTTACTGTTTTCTGTGACTTTTTTCTTATTTGATGATTTTTTGGTAACATTTGTGTTATTTTTGTTGATTTTTAGTTACTGTATTTGTTAAAACATTTTGTGCTTTTTGCTTTATATTGATCATTTTATGTATATGGATCTTTGGTTTTAAAATATCACAACTTACAATTTTGGATTTTGTTTGTTTTACCTTTTGTAAACTATATTATGAATTCTCTAACTGAGTCTGCCTTTAAAGACGTTGTGAGGAAAACCTTTCACGATGACATTTATCCTGTGTTACCGTGGGGAAATAGTGAATGCCTTGTTGAGTATAGATTACATAGGAACCCCATATGCCCAGCAAAGAGAGAAGTTGCTTACATCCAAACCAGGATCCAACAGTCCTCATTTACAAATTCATATTTTCAGTTTTGTAGAGCAGCTGCTTTGCTTTCTGAAAAAATATGCAAATACAGTCATTCAATTAGTAATATACGTTAGGTCCTGTATTGAAACATTTGAGGGCCCCAAAGATCTCCTGGAAAAGAGGTGCCCCTAGATAAAATCCACATGCCCAACACCCCAAAGTTGTCATTATATATAAAACCTGATGGGATACCAGAGATTCCCTTGCTTGCTATAAAAATCAAAACCAAAAGCAGTCACTATGGTTCCTGGAGACCACCTGTGTGTTAGAATAGAACTCTGCTCTATGGGGTTTGGAATGTCTGACTTTTTAGAACTGGATTGCTAGACCATTCTGTTGAAGTACCTTTGGTCTTTAAACACCAACCTTTTAATAGCTAACATGTAACCATATGCATCACACATGGACTTATCACTAAATGGTAAGTATTATTGAGAGCAATCCATGGACATGCTGTGCAAGGGCCAATGAGCTCCAAAGTAGTGCTTCTTGATCCATAAGAGAAGGCCGCACAGATGCTTTTATACCCAGCTATCCTCTCCTTGAGCAATTTGAGCAAATGTTAGATCCAGGCCCCTCAGGTAGTGTGAATGAACTTGTATATCAATGTAAATATCATGACCAAAATGGTATGGTACCCTGTCCACTTTGAAGCAAGCGTCTGAGGGTGTGACAATAAGCTGTTGAATCACATGTGGTCTCATCCCTGTGGAGGGAGAAGCTGTTCTTCTGGGACAGGCATGCCTGTAGCTATAATTTTCATCCACTGATATGTGGTAGGTAGAGTCTAGCTTGACTATAGGCATCAGTGATCTCTTTGACCCCTATACAATATCATACGCATCACAAACAGGCTGATTTATTTGTGGTCCCTGATTCTTTCTGACCTCTGCTTGTCAAGTCCTGCGAGTGTTCACATGAAAAGGAGATGCCTTTTGTGCGTTCTCTCTGGGTGGGGTGGGGGTGGCCTCCCTTTTTTAATCCATGCAAAGGACGATGATTAGATCAGCTAGCAAGATTAGATGACCGTGGTCTTTCCCTGTGTGCACACCATCCCTCAGTGGATGGATACAATTTCCCTTTAAGAATTTATTCTTGAAACGCATCTTAAAGCATAGTCAGCTGACATCAACAGGCATGTGCTTGACATACAACAGATAGATGCACGGATTGCGATGAGTTATACAAGCCCCCCAATAAAATGATTTAAATAAAGAAAGAATGCAATCTTTATACAGTAAGTGAATAATTATTATGCCAATGAAGTCCCTGGGTTATATCAATGGTCAGTGCTAATTAAACTAAAAAGTTGGGGGTTTAGTTCATCCAGATTCCCTTTGGGTCTTCTTTAGAAAAATCAGCTATTAACAAGCCTGTGGAGCATAGTTCAACGTAGAGTTACATGAGTGGGAGTTGACTAAATGATAACTCCCCATCCCCCATGTGTCATGTGATTCATTTACCCACTACAGCGCTAGTGATACTTCTTGTCAGGAGCTGGTACTAACCCCACAACTCATTTCCAAGATTCTACAAAAGTCTTGTGCTACCTTGAGCTATGCATGAGTTCTATAAAAGTGGCGATAAGTTGCTAAGTGCTCTTTTGATCATTCTATCTCACAAAATGTAGATTTGTTAACTTGCTTAAGTAACTTGATGATATTTTGAGACCTTTCTAGGGGAATAGATACTATATTATGAAAATTCTATGAATCAATAAAATATTCTCAACTAATAAAGATCATTACCACTGCCTATTGGAAAGAACATCACACTTTGAAAAATCTTAGGGCCAGATCCTTAGTTCCATCTCCAAAGACCTCTTTGTCACAGTTGAAATGTCTGGTGAAAAGAATCTAACTAGATGTTTTTTCCTTCTGGGACTTATGTATTGATTTTCTTTCACTCTTGATTTTAGAAAAAAATCAAGTAAATCATGTTTAAATACTGTACAAAGGTAACTGCTGCTTAATAATATTTCAAATAACTTACAATCGACGACTATAGCCAAACTTACAATATTTTGGTGTACATAATTATGCCATCAAATACAATTAAACCAGGCAAGGATTTATTGAGTAGGCACAATATTCCTTGCTGAGAATATAGATATCAGTAATGCAGGTCCTCTATATTTAAGTCTTTATGATGGCTATTTATCTCACGTGTTAGATAACAAACCAGGATGATCAGAGCAAATATGTTTCTGAAAGAAGTGTATACAAATCAAGAACTGATAAATTAATTTGAAATTAATTTAGGAAACTAGTTATTTAAAATAACTCTAAGCTAAATTCTTTTGAAATAAAATTAGTTCTTAGAGCAACAAAGTCGCCAGAGAACAATAAAAATAGAGCATGGCACACCATCAGATTCAACGGGAAAATACTCCTTTAACAGACCTTGAACTATTTAGTCTTTTTTTTTGTCATCGTTTTGTTGTTGTTGCTGTTGTTCTGTTTTCTTTTGTTGCTTTGTTTTGTTCTATCTTGGTTTTTGGTGTATATTATTATCTCTGCAGTTCTATTTAGATAAAGTGGGCGGGATAAACAATCGAGGAGAAAACAACAGTTCCAGAGGAACATGGGGGAGAGAGAGGTGGGGGAAAGGCAGTGGATGTTAATAAACCCAGGAACAAAGGAAGGGTGCAGGAGGCCTGATAGTGCTTGGTCAAAGATAATGTAACCGAGAGGAATTACTGAAACCCAAATGAAGGCATGATAGTAGGACAAGAGGAAAATAAAAGGAAATAGAGGAAAGAACTAGGAAGCAAAGGACATTAGTACAAGTCTAAATACAGGTGTGTATCTCTGTAAATATATTTATATATGGCAACAGGGAAATAGATCTATGTATGTATATATTTATAGATCTATGTATGTATATATAGGTTTAGTATTAAGGTAGCAGATGGACACTGGGCCTCTGTGCGAGTACTACTTCAATGCAAGAACACTTTGTACTATTAACCTGGCATTCATTTTGCTCACCTTCCCAACACAATTGCTTAAGACAAAGCAGGTGCATAATCAAATGTGGTCAAGAAAGCTGATGGTGCCTGCCTATCAAAAGATATAGCATCTGGGGTCTTAAAGGTTTTAAGATAAACAAGTGGCCATCTAGCTGAGAAGCAACAAAGTCCATATGGAAGCACATCAGCCTGTGTGATCACGAGGTATTGATATGATCAGGTATCAGGCATCAAAGAATCATATCATTGCGAATGAGAGGGAGTGCAGAATGGAGACCCAAAGAACATCTGTAGGAAACTGGACATCCCCTTATAGAAGGGTTGAGGGGAGGAGATGAGCCAGTCAGGGTGCAGTATAGCACCAATGAAACCTACAACTTTCCTCTAGTTATTTAATGCTTCCTCCCCACCACCCCACCCCACTATCATGATCCCAATTCTCCCTTACAAATACAGCTAGACCAGAGGATGTACACTGGTACAGATAAGAGCTGGAAACACATGGAATCTAGGACAGATGAACCCCTTAGTATCAATAATGAGAGTAGAGATACCAGGAGGGGAAGGGGAATAAGTGGGGGAAAGGAGAAACTGATCACAATGATGTACATGTAATCCCCTCCCTGGGATACAACAGAAAAGTAGATGAAGGGAGACAGCAGTCAGTGTAAGACATGTAAAAAAAAATCTCTGTTTATCAAGGGTTAATGAAGGAGGGAGGGTGGGAGAGGGAGGAGAAACCAGTGAGGAGCTGATACCAAGGGCTCAAGTAGACAGCAAATGTTTTGAGAATGATGATGGCAACAGATATATAAATGTGCTTGATGTTTGGACTGTGATAGAGTTGTATGAGTCCCCAATAAAATGATTTTTAAAGAAATAGTTCTCTAATTTAAAGAGTATTATACAAAAGAATCTATTTAAGGATCAATATTTTATATATTGGATTTCCTAATTTGAATTATACCTGCATCATAACTAGAAGGCATGGGTTGGGGACACAAGAAGGAGATCTCACCATCCCAGGAAATCTTTAAATTCTTAAAATGTATGATTTATGCAAAAAATGATTTTTGTCTTTTTTCTCTAAATTAAATATTTAAAGCTTAAATGTCTGCAAACTGCTTTAAAGTGAAAAAAAAGCAGAAGTGTACTAAACTTTATAAATTAAAAGACAGCAGATGGTCCTGGAGTGGAGCATCAGCCTGGATCCCTCTAGAGATGATGCTGCCATTCACAATCCTCTCGGCCCCACGATCCCAGCTTGGCCATTTTATGTGAGTTACAGCCGTGTGCTTACCCAGGGACCTATCTATTATGAGAAACCATTTTCGTTAATTAAAAAAGTCTTTCAAAGTCTCAGAACAGAAAGTTACAAAATTTTCTTCTTTTTATCATTATTGGTGGCGCCTGGTTGTAACTTGGCTGGTTGGCCTAGCAAGGAAGAAAGGAGAGATTGAAGGTTGAGAAGGGAGAATGGAGACCCCAGAGGAAGGCTCCTAAATCTACACCTGAAGAGCATGAGAGTGAGATTCAGGAGTTCTGGGTGCCAGTTTATCAGGAATGATTTGGTAGTATAAAATGAAGATGGAGTTGTACACGTACAAGTGTAGCAATGATTCTTGCAAAGGGCTCCTGATTCATGGACTTCTTTGTTAGGACCTGTCGAACTGGCTGGTGGGTGTCCTCTCTGTTTGATGATATAGACTGACAAAATAGGGGGTGGGGAGTGTCAGATAGTCTGGAGGAAAAAGGTTATATGATACACTGCTCTATGATAGGTAGATACTGATCCATGATTGCCATAGCCTGAATCATCAAAGAAGGCTTCTACAAGAAATGATAAAGAAGCTAACATAATAGTGAAACTCCTCCCCCTCCCTGTGACCCCTGTCTACAGAGGACACAGCTACTGCTAAGCTCAAGGGGAGAATGAGTTTGGTATATACAAAAAAACAAAAAAAGAGCAAGGCAGATATGGCTGGAGTGATCAAAGAGGGGCCTGGTACAGGAGAAGGATGGCGGGAGCCAGTTGTCAAGCACTCCTCCAAGTTCTAGCCAGGCTACCATTGGTTCACTCTGGCTTATGGTAACCATGTGCAACAGAACAAAATGTTGCCCAGACCGGTGCCACCTCTATGATTAATGGTATGCTAAGTCTACCATTGAGAACATTGCGTATTTCGAGTGCCTTCCAATGTAAGGGGCTCATCTTCCAGCACACACAGGCCACCACAATGTGACACAGTGACAAATGGTGATCCGAGTTCCCTCAAGGATCGCCAAAATATCTCTGTCTGCCATCTATCTACCTTTCTCTGTCTCTCCTCTATTAACACCACTTCCTCCTCTGAACAGTCCTTCCTTTGAAATGCCACTTCCATTCACTTATTTCCTACCATATCCTATGGCCTTGGTTAGAGAGATACTGATGAGTAAGGGCGCTATTCCTGATTTGGGAGTTCCATCTTCTATTGTTAGGTGCCATTGAGTCAATTCTGACTCATAATGAACAAAAGTGCCAAACACCACCCTGTCCTGTGCTATCCAGCCAATTGTTCTTATGCTTGAGACCCTTGTTGTAGCCAGTGTGTGTCAATCACAAGTCTAAAGTAAGTGAGATGAAATCTCACCGTTCTCATTTAAAAGAGGCATGCCGGCTGTACTTCCTACAAGACATGGCTATTTATTCTTTGGGCAGTCCCTGGTACTTTTTTAACTCAAGGTTTTGTCATTTTTCTTTTTAACATATAAGAAAGAGCTTCAAACAACAAAAAAGCTTTATATCAAGAATTAATCGTGTGTCAGTAAAACATCAAAGTCCAGTGCAACTCAAGTCAATAAGACCCTCTTCAGACTCATGCAGCCAAATGCAATGATGCAGAATGAAGGCTGGTGGGTGGAGAGCTGTGTGGATCCAATGCAGTGGCCATATCACAGGGCTCGCTCAGATCTCTGTGTGGTTTGCCAACAGGAAGGTGATGGTAGGATAGGCTACTGGACATCCGCTTATAGAAGGGTCTCGGAGAAGAAGCGAGCCAGTCAGGGTGTGATGTAGCAACGATGAAACATACAACTTTCCTCTAGTTCCTAAATGCTTCCTCCCCGCCACTATCATGATCCCAATTCTACCTTACAAATCTGGCTAGACCAGAGGATGTACACTGGTACAGATAGGAACTGGAAACACAGGGAATCCAGGGTGGATGAACCCTTCAGGATCAGTGGTGATACTGGGAGGGTGGAGGAAGGGTGGGGTGGAAAGGGGGAACCAATTACAAGGATCTACATGTGACCTCCTCCTTGGGGGACGGACAACAGAGAAGTGGGTAAAGGTAAACGTCAGACAGGGCAAGATATGACAAAATAATTTATAAATTATCAAGAGTTCATGAGGGAGGGGGGAACGGGGAGGGAGGAGAAAAATGAGGACCTGATGGCAGGGGCTTAGGTGGAGAGCAAATGTTTTGAGAATAATGAGGACAACAAATGTACAAATGTGCTTTACACAATTGATGTATGTATGGATTGTGTTGAGTTGTATGAGCCCCTAATAAAATGATTTTTTTAAGATATGGGTAGAATTTAGCTTGTCAATCAGGTCGCAGCTTGATGAGCTCCTTTGATGGGATCAAGATAGATGGCTCACTGGAGGCTGGCCCCTCTCGCTGTCTCTGCCAGTCCCTGGTACTTTCAGTATCCTTCCCCAGCCCTGTGATGCAAATGCATCAATTCTTCTTCCGTCTCCCTTATTCAGCGTGCTGCTGTCACGTGCATATGAGGCGACTGAAGATACTGTGGATGGGGTCAGGTGCACCTGCATCCTCAAAGAGGCATCCTTACTCTTCAACGCTTCAAAGAGATTTGGGACAGCTGATTTGCCCAGTGCAGCGCATAGTTTGATTTCTTTACTGCTGCATCCATAAATATTGATTGTGGATCTAAGCCAGATAAAATCCTTGGGAACTTCAAACTTCTCTGCATTTATCATGATGTCACCTGTTTATCCTTTATGAGGAGTTTGGTCTTTTACACTGAGCCGTATGTAATCCATACTGAAGGCTGCACTCTTTGAACTTTATCAAGTGCGTCAACTCGCCCCTTTGTAGAGATTCACCTTCTAGACTGGTAAAATTGCTATAACATGACAAGAAAACCTTTTGAAGTGTAAGGTGCGTGGATGTGAATGGTGCCAAGTGGGGTAGAGCTTAAGCCGAGAGGTGGAGGAGGTGGGCATGAAGACAGGTGGGAAAGCAGGCTAGTGGTGACATCCTTTGTGACGGTGGTTTTTCATGTAGCATAATGTGTTAAGGTTTGTCCATATTAAAGTATGACTCAGTATACTTTCTTCCCAAGCCAGTTGGTTTCAATACATGATGGCTGCTCATGAGGAAGTTGGGTAAGCTCAGTCTGAAGGAGAGATTGGGTTGGGGTTTACCAGGCTGCCTAGGATGTGCATGCAGCGCAGCCATGGAAAGCTCCCGGAAAGTCCCCGCTCACGCCCTGCGTTTTCCTGGGTGAGGCAGCATGTGTCACATTTAGGAGGTGGTACATGAGGTGGTACATGTAGACCTCAGGAATCTGGTAGGGTGAGGAGCAGATTACTCCATTAGCAAGATGGAAAAGAAAACCTCACTGCCATCAAATTGTCGATGTTGACTCATAGAGACTCTAGAGAATAAGGAAAAACTGCCACTGTGCATTTCTAAGACTATAACCCTTAATGGGAGTAGAAAGGCCTCTCTTTCTCTCTGGGAGCAGCTGGTGGTTTCAGAGTGCTGACTTCAGTAGTTAGTAGCCCACTTCGTAACCGCTACACCACCAGGGCTTCCATAAAAAGCCAGGTAAGCACAGGTTTGCTAATGCTTACGAACTAATTTGTAGTGAAGTGAAATTGTTCACTACAGATTATTAATCAGAACAAGTAAATTCCTGCTTACCTTACTTATTGAATCCTTCATATCTGTTATGGACTTTACATTTGAGAAAAGGCTTTGATTCTCTTGGAAGGTTCTATGGGATTGGGAGAGCGATCCCAAGTACACCTAGAAGCAGAATTTTTAATGAGGTTAAATAAAAGTGAAATTATTCACTACAGATTAGTAACTAAGCAAAGTAAACCATATTCATTTTGCAAACCGAGTATTCCTAAGCTGTCTGATGTGGAGCCAAGCCACAAGTAGGAGCCCACATGATATATAAAAGTTCTAATGCGATTCCATGATGACTCTTCATAACATTTATGGTGCATGTATTAGGAAAAATTAGGGTGTGCTTCAATAGCTAATACTCCCAAATTTAATTGACTGGATATTGTTTTCCTTTGGAATCATTTTAGATAAAACAATGTTGTTCTTAGCTTCCAGCAAGTTGGCCCCATGCTGACTCCATGCACAGTGTGGTGAAGCACTGTCTAGTTTGGGGTCTTTGCTGTGAGATGAGCTGTAGTTCAGACTATTGGGGTCAACAGGCTTTTCACTGGCTGATTTTTGGAAATATCTTTGCAGGCCTTTCTTCACAGTTCATGTTAGTCAGCAATCTCTGCTGAAACCTGTTTAGCATCCTAACAAGGTGCAAGCCTCCACTGACAGACAGGAATGCTCTTGAAGTGCATTGACCAGGAATTGAACCGACCTGAACACAGACTTCTACCACTGAACTACCAAAACCCCCACTGGCCCATAATAGTAATGGGTTAATTCACAACCTTGCTATTAGTGCACTGGGGCGTTGGTTGAGACTCTACTGTGTCTAATCCTCACTCAGCGAAAGTGACTGAGGGAGTAGCTACCATCCAGACTATTGGATGCTGCTACTGTAGCGAGTAATAAAGGGGAGCTGATATCAGAGTTCAAGAAGGAAGACAATGTTTTGAAACGGATCTGGGTAGCAATGCTACCATACTGCTCGATGAGATTGAACTGTAGAATGGTATGATGTCTGGATTAGTTCCTAATAAAATTCTTTGGGGGTAGGGTTAAAAAGGAAGTCAACTCAGGAAATTGCCTATAGATCTTAAAGTCTCTCCCTGCCCACATCAAACTCCCTGGCCTTATCTAGCTCAAACGGACCAGGAAAGTGCAATCAATCATGCTCCTAAGAGAGAAGATCATTGAAAATCATTGGAAAACAGCTTACTGACTGTTGTTCTTTGGGTTTCATGGAGTTGGTTCTGACCCACAGTGACCCTATGCACAATGTAACCAAACACTGCCCGGTCCTACGCCATTCGCACTACTGTCGCTGTGCTTGAACCCACTGTGTCATTCCGTCTTGTTGAAAGCCCTTCTCTTTTCCCTGCCCTGCGACAAAGCATGGTGCCCTTCACCAGGCACTGTTCTTTCCTGACATCGTGCCCAAGTGTGAAAGACGAAGGCTCACCATCCTTACCTCTACATCCTTGTACCACTTGCCTGTCAGTTTGCTGTACTGTGGAGGCTTGTGTGTCGCTATGATGCTGGAAGCGATGTCATTGATATTTCAAATTCCAGTAGGATCACCCAAAGTGAATGGGTTGCAGGGAAGCTTCCAGACAGAGAATGGACAGTGAAGAAGGAATCAGCTGTCCACTGTAGAGGAAGTAGATGCTGAAAACCTTGTGTATAACTTTGGGGCATTTTCAGATATTAAGGCCTTTCTGACTGCCACACTAAAATGCCAGGTTTCCGTTGTATAGATTTGATAGCTACCATACTGTGTTATTCCGGGTTGACTAGCAAAACAAAAATTTTACATGCATGTATTTGTAAGATATAGTTTTTTTATTAAAAAATTGCATATTAAGAAAACATCCCAGCCCAGTCAAGATCAAGTCCATAAGTCTGACATAAGCCTATAAGTCCAATACTAGTTCATAAATGCTTCTTCAGACTCACACTGTCACATGCAATGATGCAAAATGCAGGAAGATCAGAGGTTGGTGGGTGGAAAGTCTTGTGGATCCATTGACAGTGAAAGCATCTCAGCACTGGCATGGGTCTCCACATGGCTCCTCCAGCTCTCAAGTGTGGCTCTTCAAGAGGACGGTGAAGCAGAGAGAAAGAGGACATCTTGAAGGCCACACCAAGTCTCTGCCTAGCTTGTCAACAGAAAGACAAAGACAGAGAGAGAGGAAGTTCCCAGAATCTTCATTAGAAAACCATGCCCACAAGGAGGCATCATCAGGCTGTAACCTGATTGACAGGCTAGACTCAACCCCTTTGCCCTTAATTCCCTCAAGTTGACATGAGATGATTTAACTCTCACACCACTGCACATGGTAATATTCTAAAATAGATCACTTGATTGACAGGCTAGACTCCATGTCCACACGTATTTATCAAGTTTACATGACATTATGTAAGTACCATGCACACTATCTTCTAACCTCTTTTTCATACCTCTATATCACAAGTCATAACTCCTAATCATCATATAGGTTGTCTATAAGGACATCTGATCAAGATGCTAGAGCAGGTCAAAACCCAGACTTTGCTCCAGTTTTTATATCATCCATCTAGGTCCAGTATGATGCCTGCCCACAGGAGACCAAGGATTCTGTATGCGCCCTTGGCAGCTTCTTGTAAAGGTGGTTTCTGATGATTACACAGTCCTCTATCACAATATCACAGCGATGTGGCATCATTATTGAACTGTGTTTGTGTAGATTGCTTCATCTTTTTTGCTACTATGAATAGGATGGTGAAAATGTGGACCACTGATCTTTTCTATATATCTATGCTTATTTCCTTGGGATTAGGTATTAGTAGAGAAAGTGAGTCAAAAAATTAAATGGAATACACCAAGTATTCCATTTAATTTTTACACCAGTATTCCATTTAATTTTTACACCAAGTATTCCATTTAATTTTTACACCTAGTATTCCATTTAATTTTTGCACAGCACCTACTGTGCCAATTAGGAGCCCTACTGTCAGTGTTGGGTAAACATAGAACTACTGACTGCAAGGTAGGGAGTTCAAACCTATTAGCTACTCCTCAGGAGAAAAATGAGGCTATCTGCTCCCATAAAGATTTACAAAGCCTAAGAAATCCTACAGAGTTGCTATGAATCAGAATTACTTTGATGGCTGTGGTTTGGGGTTTCTGGTGCCCATGAAGAGTCACTATTCCTCACTACCGAAAGGAGGCCAGAATCTGTGGTTTTACTCTTTGTACCACATTTCTGTTAGCTTTGATGTTGACCTTTCACATTTTGTGAGGCCACATAACTGATTAGTGGACTAATGATGCTACAAACAAGTAACTGTAATAACTGTTATCAATGTGTAACACAGTGTCTTGGGGGATAACTCCGGCAGGAGTGTCTCCAGCAGATGCGCATCCCCGGGGGGGGGGGTGCCCCTAGCAAAGGTGAGCTCCACTAAGCTCCAGGAAGCTCCAGGTAACTCTCTATGACAAGGCCCTGTTTGTGCCCCATTACTCATTTCAAGATATGACTTTAATTCTGATGCAGATCTTTCTTTAGGGAGGCACTGGTAAGTCAGACACTTAAGACCACAACTGTTTTCTTGCGCAAACCTCTAAATGGCCTTTAGAAACTCTTTATTCTCCTTAAAAGGTTCCCAAATGTTTTGATATACTGACACTTGCTAAGCTTGGGTCATTTAGCTCGAATACGGGATACAGCTCTCATAAGCAGTGCTCTGGATTTGCTTGTGCTCCACACGCTGCATGTCCAGAGTTCCAGGCAGATAGGCCCTTGCCCTTGGACTGACTGGAATCACCCTCTGCTGATCTCCAGATTAGGTGTGAAAACCTTGTGGGGCACAAAAGGTTCTAACGGTCGCGTACACTTAATATTCAATGTGAAGTTAATGTACAATAGGAATGTAAAAATGTACATGGTGGAACCATCTACGAGAACAGAGTCTAAGGAACCCATGTTCAACTTTGCCACTGTACTAGCTGACTCACTTCACTTGATCTAAACATTCTCTTCTACACAATGGAGATGATCGTAATCTAGATTTGTCAGGGGAGTGACATTAAAAGTGTTAATGCCTATGAAAACTCCTTGTAAAGTGCTGCATTAATTAATTAGATTTAATGTGGAGAGAACAAAGAAATAACAGGTATTCGGGTGTAAATGATCAGTTTCTATGCATTTGGACAGCATCTTTTTATATTCCTCCTATTTATGGTTCCAAACTTACATCATACATTTAAGACCGTTCCTCAGCTCTCATGGAAAACAGATTGCTTTGCTTCCTAGGTCTCCTGAAAATATAAGGCACCCTGGGTAAATCAACTCAGTTTCTAATATTCCCTATAAATCTAATCACAAATGCCTCATACACTCACCTTCTTCCTCCATTCTCCAATATAAAGAACTCTTCCTTATTCTTTGTTCATGTTAGCCTCTACATGGGCTTCTGATCCTACCATTACCCTTTCCCTTTCTTTCTTTTTACACAATGGGTAATTTTTAAAAAACATTTTATTAGGGACTCAGACAACTCTTATCACAATCCATACATACATCAATTGTATAAAGCACATCTGTACATTCTTTGCCCTCATCATTCTCAAAACATTTGTTCTCCAAGCCCTTTGCATCAAGTTCTCTTTTTCCCCTCCCTCCCCGCTACCCCTTCCTTCATGAGCCCTTGATAATTTATAAAATATTATTTTGTCATCTCTTGCCCTGTCCAGCGTCTCCCTTCACCCCCTTTTCTGTTGTCCCTCCCCCAGGGAGGAGGTCACATGTAGATCCTTGTACACTTTCCCTTTCTTAGAACCTGCTCTATAATTGACCTTTCAACCCTGTCCCTTTTTTTTCTACAGTCAAGCTCCCCTTAGATATATTAATGTATTTGAAATTTTTCCTTCCTGTTTTAATTTGTGGCCCTATACTCTTTCTCTTCTCGTCCAGAGTCAGACATTTGTATATGCTTCCTATTTCTGTTTCCTTATTACTAAACCTCGTCTAACCATTCCTTTAAAATGACTCCTGCAGAGTTTCCAATGACCTTCTTCTAAAATATCGAATGGACATTTATTCCAGCCTTACCTAACTGGACTTCTCGATTTTGTTCATTAGGGCAGAAATACCATTGGCTTCCATGTCATTTTCGTTCTAGTTTTTCTAAAAATTTCTTAATCCATCTTTTCCTAGCCTAAACTCCCTGGCATTTTCTAGATTCCTGACCTTGTTTCATCAGTTTCTTCTTCCATGTACTTAATCACCTTAAAATTCCAAAAAATCTCACCCAGAGGTAGTAGTGGCTTAGTGATGGGATTCTCTATTTTTGGGTGAGAGACTTTGGTTCAGCTAATGCACCTGATGTACAGCTGCCATCCATTGAGTGTTGCTATGATACTGAACTAGTTTCATTAGAGATTCCAGATTAAGATACACTGTAAAAAAGCCTACTTGGTTTCTGAAGATCAGCCAATGAAAACTCTATGAATCACATCAGTGACCTGGTGCACTTGGTAGTCTGGGTGGTGTAGGACTGGAAGCACGTCATCCCCTCATGCATTGGATCATCATGCATCGAGGGCTGATTGGCTACCTTAATAACAACATCATTTCACTTAAATGTCCCCTATTTCTTTATCTTTTTTAATTTCTCATAAATTATATAATTTAACTTATTTCATTGAATAAACCAGATATTGTGGTATAATTCTAGCCCTCTCATATTCACTGACTGATTCATACCAATTTTGCATTCTATGTAGTTTTTTTGAGGGTTTTAATTTTTTTTTAAATTTTATTTTATTGGGGGCTTTTGCAGCTCTTATCACAATTCATGCATACATCCATTTTGTCAGACACATCTTTACATATGTTGTCATCATCTGTTTCAAAACAATGTCTTTATATTTTTAATCATTTTATTGGGGGCTCATACAATTTTCATCACAATCCATACATACATACATTGTGTCAAGAACATATATACATTTGTTGCCATCATCATTCTCAAAACATTTGCTTTCTACTTGAGCCCTTAATATCTGCTGCTCATTTTCCCCCTGCCTCCCCACTCCCCCCTACCTTATGAACCCTTTGTCATTCATAAATTATTATTATTTTGTCATATATTACACTGTCTAATGTCTTTAACCCTCCCACTTTACTTGTTATATAACTGCTGCAATTCAGGAACATCTGAACTTTCACTTGTACTATTTCACTTGAATCCTAATTGATTTCCCAAACGCCAATTTTGCCTCTTTACTCAATCCATGCTGACAGAGTGAGAGATCAAAAATGCTGACGTCACCATTATCCTATGTAACCTCTCTCATTGACTCTGCCACAGGATCAGTTCCTTCTGAGCCTTTTCTCTTAAAGCCTATTGCCTTGGCCTTCACTCTTTATATTTAATCACAGAGAGTTTTTTGAACCATTCTGAATTCAACCCACAGGATTTTTCTCATTGTCTTTCATTGGTCTGAGAACTTTTCAGCCATCTTCCCTTGGTGAAGTCTTATTCCTCCATATTAAGCTTATGTAACGTCTTACTGGGTCCAGGCCATAATCCTCTGTGGTATAACCAAATGCGTCAAGAACCCTAGACTGCAGGTTTCATAGGCAAGCTGTTCCTTTGAACAGTGAAGATTATTGTTCACTAAGTTCATACAGAATTTTCTGTAATCCTTAATTATGAAGCAGGCATCAAGGTCCAATTTTCAGCTAATATGATCAATGATTCCAATATATTTTATCCAAATAGTTTCTTACTTTTTCCTGATCCTTAGTTGTATACTGTTTCTTTCATTCTACTCTGTCTAGCTTTACAACATCCCCACATAATAGACAAATTAGGCACTGTCAACATTATTTCCTAAATGATTAACCAAATTTAAGGAAGACTGAAAATATGTTTCCCCTAGTAAGGATCCAAATTTCAGATATCTGGATTTTTGAGCTTTCCATCTCCCATATCTTTATTTTGCCACACTCAGAGCAACATGAAAGCATAACTTAAATATATATATATATGTGTGTGTGTGTGTGTGTATTCATTTCTCTGAAATTTCCTACCCTAGTCACAGTTACACTCCCTGGGGCCATCCAAACAAGTTCAATCCATCTTAGATGAGATGACATGTTTGCTATTTGAAGATTACATCTTTGTATCCAAGTGTCTCCCAAGGGTTCTCTTCTCTTGCAGAATGTCTCCAAAGCAGCATATTAAAAAGATGTCTGATCTTTTGCCTTAGATGTAGAATTAGACAATTTTGTCAGCATTTTATGTCATTTATGTGCACATGATACTTCCTTTACTTATAATGTATACCGTCAATATAGCAGCAATATAAAAAATTGCAAAGCAAAAGAAAAGAAAAACCTAATCCTATCACTCCCCAAGATTCATTGATTGTTATAATAATAATAATAAATATTGACATACTGTTTTGTTTAAATATTTTCCATCTTTTCCAATAAGTACTTCTAAAACTTTTGTTAAGGTATAATATACATGGAAAAATAATTAAGTCATAAGTATTTAGATTGAAGAATTTTTAAAAAGTGAACATGGAACTACCACCAAGTAAAAATAAACATTCGTGGGAGAAAGAATCTGATAAATGTATACCCAGGAATGCGTTTAGTGCTTGAACTTAATCCTAACTCCAATGTAAGAAATAATTACCTCTTTTGACCTGACCCTGCTCAATACTTGCTCAACTAAGTGCACATGTAAAAAAGCACACTAAAATGTGTGACCCAAGGATTGTACATTATAGATTCCAAATCCAAATAAGGGAATGGTATCAGAGCTTAAATTGGTGTGCAGAAGGCTGTGGATGTCAGGAAATAGGCCTCAGGTGATTTTCCTCTAACCATGATTGAGGGATGGCAATAAACTGGTTATCAAACGGAGAGTATTGGAGAGATGCCTTTTTCAATCTTTTCACTTCATCGATATCTTACTTGATAACTATACCTTAATGATAGACTTTAATGTCTTATAGGGTAAGAGTCTCAACTCATTTCTTTTCTTTGACTATTCTTAGATCACTGCAGTCTTTGTCTTCAAAGTGTAAGTGGGCACCTCGATGCCACCCTGGAGTGATCTAATTGGAGGCTGGGTTTCGGTGGAACTTGGCCACTTGCATTCAGACTTTGTTCCTTCCCAGATTTCACCTTTACAGTCCTCCTCCTATTGCTTCGTACAAACCGAGAAGATGGGAGGTTTTGCCCAGGTTCTCAGTCTCATACTACTAATGACTCAGCAGCAGTAAAAGGGGACATCAAGGCAAAGTCTTGGCTGGCTTCTTTGTATTACCTTATTTTAGGAATCTTGGTTCTATTGACCAGATTACGTTTTGTTTTTATCTCCCCAGCTAACTGAGACTCCCCAGAGCTCCACTAAGCTTCTCTGCCATTACTTTTGCCCAATTTCTGTGCCTATTCTGCTATTTTCAAATGTGTGAGTATTTCTCGGGTAAATGAGGCAGAAACTATTTGGCACACGTCAGAAAGTTTCCTTTCTCTTTCAGATCTTGGCTCCTCAGCTTTTGTCTTGGTGGTTCTCTACTTTCTTAAAGCAAGTTACTCACATCTAAATTTTCTGTTTGTCAAAGGAATGTTGGTCTGTTATAAACTAATTCATCAACTGGGAATGGAGGTAAACCATAAATATATACATGAGTATGTGCATATCTGAGTGTATAATTATAGTTGAGCTCTAGTTATTTGATTGTAGTTTATGTTACTGAAAATCCCTGTACCCACTGTTTAACCCTGAAAATGTATGAATAGAGCGGTTCTTACTGAGAATCACACTATCATCTAGTTATAACTTGCTTTATCTTTTTTCCAGGATTTTGTGTCATGTATCGAGAACTACAGAAGAAAAGGTCAGGAACTTTATGCTTCTTTATACAAAGACCATGTGCAGGTAAGAAAAGGGAAAACATTCTTTCTGTTAACAGTAGACTACAATACACCTTGAACCAGATCTGAAAAACTAAAATGACCTTTGAGTTCAAGTTCACATAAGCCAAAATATAACCCACCTTGAATTTAGCTTAAATAACCATAAAGGGTATTTGTCTGAGTTCTAGATTAAATATGTACTAAAGAGCCATAATGATCTTTGTTCACAGTTCTAGATTGCCTAAATCACAATTAGACTATCAATCATTCAGTCTTACTTACCTGAAGTATACAATAGGATTTGGATTCACATGGTCAGGAACTGAAGCCCTAAGGCAGCTTGTGCACTCAGTCATTACTTCACCGACCCACGCCATCACTACATATTGATTCCAAGGATGACTCAGATGCTGTGTCAGTATATAAATGTGAGTGAAACAAAGATGGGCCTTGCTCCCAAAGAGCTTCTTTGGGGAGGAAAGATACACATTAAACCAAAAAGACAAATCCACTGCGGACTCCTATCAACCCAATAGGACAAAGTAGAACTCCCTTGAGTTTCTGAGGTAAAGATACCCTCATCTGTCTCCTGTGGAGTGGATGCTTTGTTCGAACTGTTGACTTTGCAGTTAGCAGACCTATGCATTACTCACTCTACTCCCAGGGCTCTTTCTATGTATTAAAAGACCTCACAAATTAGTAGATAGTTATAACTCGGGTTGAGTACTAACCCAGGAAAATAGAGGGAACGATGGGCAAATGTGGAGTAATAATTTAATTTGGGGATCAGAAGATCCTCTCTGCGAAAGCTACAAAAAACCCGAGATCAAAAGAAAAAGAGACTATTAGTAAAGTAGTTTGGGTGAGGTGTTGGGGGCTCAGAGTTGAGCTTGTCTGGGAGTCTTATGACAGGAGAGAGACGAGTGGCAGTAGACTGTAATGGCCTGAAAATGACTGGTACAGATGGCCCAGGGACAGAGTAGACCACTGCTGAGATCCCATTAGGTTTGTCTGACAGACAAGCTTTACAGACTTAGAACACTTCTTTATATGTGGTTTTTCACACTCTAGGGAAAGAGTAACATCTTTCATACCACTCCGTGTCCTACTTTAATCACTTCCTGTGGCTGTAATCTGAGCCATTCTGACCCCATCTTTAAAATGAGACAACACACCTAACTCCAGATATTACAGAACAAGCGTAAAACATCCGCGCAGCGACAGAAAGAGAACAGATGTCCCAATGGCAGCAGCAAAAGATGGATTTACAGTCGGTGTCACCGTTGTTAGCAGGAGAAAACATGTGATTCCTAGCAATAAAGCACAGTGTGCAGTATTAGAATTTTGTTAACGGTATTACTTACTGAGAAACTTTCTAGTTCCACAGTCTGTGTTGTTGAAGCTGTCAGGTGCCATCCAGTTGGTTCCAGCCCACAGTGACCCAAGGCACAGCAGAGCAAACACTGCTTAGTCACCATTCTTATGTTTGAGCCCATTGTTACAGCCACTGTGTCAATTTATCTCACAGAGAGCTCCCTCTTTGTAGCTGACCCTCTAGTTTGCCATGCCTGCTGTCCTTTTTTAAGGACTGGACTCTCCTGATAGCATGTCCAAAGTAGCTGAGAAGACTTGCTGCACTTCTTCTAAGACAGATTTTTTTTTTGCTTTTGGGGGGCCATCTGTTGTACTTTTCCATATGTTTCCCTAACACCCTATTTCAAATGCACCCCGGTTTTTTACCTTCCCGTACATCGAAGTCTATTGAAGATACCCTGGCTTGGGTCATATGCACCTTAGTCTTCAAAGCGGCCACCTTGCTCTTCAAAACTGGAAGAGCAATATTCGTCAGAACAGAGGTGGTGGGAAAAAGTGTTGGGCTTATTCAGTAGGGGCTCTTTGCTGCTTTCCGAGGGGTTCTCAGGCATGTCTCATATCTGCAGTACCTCTACTTTGAGAGGCTGCACAGTGGGCACCTACTTGCATACTTGGGTAGTTGTCTCACTAGTATATTTGGTTGTGTCCACTCCCATTAGAACACTTGAAGATCACTAACTTTCTTTATTCAGGACTAGCAACATGGGGAAAAATTCCGTTTTCATCAAGGAAAAAAGTAGAATGAGCTGAGTATGAAGCCATCCTTTATTTATGGACTATCTAGGCACAGTTGTACTATTTTTTGTTTGGTTGTAGGCAGATTATATTGTTTATCTAAATTTCCAAATGTAGTCAGGAAGATAGCTATTTCTTTCTGTGTTGGAAGAAACTAAGCGATCTTGTACGATGAAGCAAGATATATTCTCTTGTACTTGCATGGGTTTCTATTGACATTCATGATAGGTTAGGCCCAGGTGAAGGGGGACTCACAAGAAGGAGCAAACCTTCAAAAGGAGCTCTCAGCCCGTGAGAAAGGGACCCTGACCTCCGGGAGACTCGCCCAGGAATCCCTTAATCTTATCACTGCGCCCTTCATGGGAAGGCCCTAAGTGGGTGTTCTTGATACAAATAATTCCTAAAAAACATGGGGTCCAACGGGGGTTTACAGAACACTTGAGTAAGTTGTGCAGAGGTTTACTTTTTATGCAGGTATTTTCAAGAAAATAAGTATTAGGGGGCTAATTCACAAGATAATTTCAGATTGTTTCAATGTGCAAAATAAATTATTCTGATATTTTAGGGCATGAAGAAGTCATCACTGTCTTTAGAAGATATCAGTGTCTGTCTAGATTGCACTTTTCCACGCAGTCCCCCTCCACTACCGGGAAGTCAAGTCCAAACTCTGGACCTGACTCGGGCTTAACTAGTCGGCCATGTTCCTCAAAGAGTGCGTCTTACCAGGTGTGCCCAATGTGGTCCTTCCAAAGGGAATGATGAAAAGATTCAGAGGCCTGGGACACAGAGCAGTGTATCCAATCCATTGAAGAGTTCTCGAACCTTGTGCTAATTGAAGTTGCCTGAACCCAGATCTTGAAAGTAAAATAATACCAGAGCTTGGAAATTAACCCAAGTATCCTTCTACACCACAAACTGTCAACAGCAAATATTTCCATTCTGATATTTCTAACAATTCTCATTCTTCTTGTTTGATCCAACATCTTTGTCTTGATGTTATCTTCTTAAGCCAGCTCAGGTTTATAACGACCTCATCATTATTTATAGATATGTTTTATCATGACTATGCTTAGATTTTTTGTTAACATTATTAGTTTGTTTTATATACTCTTCACTGGTTGAAATTCTTTGAAAGTGACTTGCCACCTCAAAAATGGACTTTCTTTTCATCTGTATGGGCCTTCTGGCCATCTCACTCTCTTCTGGGCCATTCAAAGGCCCACCAGCTGTTTCTCCTTCATTCTCTATGAGTATATGTGCATTCGAATCCATCAAAGCCCTTTCAGATGTACAGATCAGGAGCTCAGCTCACAGGGCTTAGGCACCATTCGGATGAAATATCTGGATTTATATTACTGAAAAATCCAGGATAAAATTGGGCCACAATAAAGCTGGATCAAGATATTCAAAACTTGCTTTTCTATACAATAGAAACTCACACATACATTTATTGCATCATCTAGACAAAACAGTATGCTCGACATTCATGATGTTTGACCAGTTCTCCTGTGTGTCCTAATGACCGCAGGTATGGAATAATTTCAAATGCTCCTCCAACCTATGTATGTGCCAGCACATCAATTCTTTCTGTGACCATGAGTTTTGGGAAATTTAACCCACCTTTCACCTGAAAGCCATATCATTCAAAGAATAAATTAGATTTCTAAACAAATAGAAATCTTATGGCCTGAAACCTAAACTTAGTTCGTGCTATTAATTAAACTTTAAGTCAGACAGGTAAAGTTTAGTTATATTTAAGAATGAGCCCTTCAACAATTGTTCCTATATAAAATGAACACACTATTTAGCCTATATGTTATATATACATATATATAAAGATTTTTAGTCATGCATATATTTTCTATTTAAAATATCAATATTATTAATTTAACAATTGTTAAAAATATAAATTACTGAATACTTTATTACTTTATTATGAACTCATGATTTATAACATTCATATATTAAATATACATATAATAGATATTAAAAGTCTCTCTATATAATATACCCTTTTTGCCTCCAAACAAAGCTTGCTTTAAGGACTCTCTTTTTGCCTGTCTTTCCCTGTCTGTCTATATCTGTCATTCTCTTTTTCTCACACATTTAAGTAAGCATATATGTTTGCATGTGTATGTGATTACTAATGAGTTTAAGTCACATAGACATATGGATGAATAAATGAACCTGAAATAAATCCATGCTCTACTCACCAAACTACACATGCCGACATGAGACAGGTACATGTAAAGCCTGATATTAAGATAATATCTGACTACCAAGCTGATGTCTGTAGGGTAGTGTCTGACCCGGAGCAGGAAATGACCTCTGTTCATGTACATATAGGAACAATATGGGCTGGAACTTGGGGTTCTGAATGGACGCTGGTGTGACCAAGCTTCTGTTACATCCCTGGGAGTTCATAAACAAACAATCCCGAGAACAAGAATCTAGCACACACTCCAGTGAAGGTTTCTGAATCAGTCGGACTCAGTTTAGATCTCATTTGGGCCTTCTGTTTTCCTTGGGCAAGTCACTTTTCCCCAAGATTTCATTTCTTCGGAAGAATAATAGAAATTACTTCATAGTGAGAATAGAAATTACTACCATGAGTAGATTCTATGACACAAAGCAGACAAAGTGTGTGCTAATGAGTTTCTTTTCTATTTATATTAAATGTCTGTTACTCATACTTTTTGTCATTGGCATTGTCACTTTCCAATTTTCTAAAAAAAGTTAAATATAGAAAAAATGCAAGTAACTAAAATTTTACCCTACCTACAAAGGAGAAACTTTACTATTAAACTGAATTGGAAAGTGACCTGGAGAGATATTTACAAAAGTTCAGTGTAGCATACAAAAGACATTTTATGGGTATCTGCATACATACTGAAGTTTGAATTTTACTTAAATAGACGATAAAGTATCACATATACATAATAAGATTTAACAAATTTTTAAAACAAAACAAAGACAACATAAACTAGTTGCTAATGAGTGTACTTCAATTCATGAACATTAAACTTTGATGAATATTCCAGAAACCTGAATATTCTATAATCATAGTATTAAAAGGTTCTTAGAAATCATCTATACCTAACATATAATTTAATAGTTGGCACATCTGGGAACAGGAATGACTTGTTGAAGTCGACCAACTAGTAGCACGTATGTTAATTCTCATTACATGGTCAATTCAGACGAGTGGGGCAAGTACCTTTAGCATCATTTTTCAAGCATTGCTGTTGTTAACTTTGTTAAGTCAGCCTCATCCCATGCACAATAGAATGAAATACTGCCCAGCCCTGTGCTATCCCCGTGATTGATTGTGTAGCAGATTATTTTCCTAAAAAACATTTATTTTGTGGTGGTTGTTGAGAATACGCACAGCAAAACATACACCCATTCAACAGTTTTTACTTGTACTAATTAGTGACGTTAATTGCATTCTTTGAGTTGTGTGACCACCCTCATTCTCTTTTTTTGTGTTATTATTCACTCATTAACCTAAACTCACTTCATTTTTAATATTTTTTATTTTATTAAAAATTTTTTTTTACATTTTATGAGGGACTCACACAACTCTTATCACAATCCATACATATACATACATCAATTGTATAAAGCACATCCATACATTCCCCGCCCCAATCATTCTCAAAGCATTCTCCACTTAAGCCCTTTGCATCAGGTCCTCTTTTTTTTTCCCCCTCTCCCTCCCAGTCTCCCTCCCCCGCCTTCTCTGCCGTCCCTCTCCCAGTGAGGAGGTCACACGTGGACCCCTGTAATCAGTTCCCCCTTTCCAACCCACTCACCCTTCACTCTCCCAGCATCGCCCCTCACACCCTTGGTCCTGAAGGTATCATCCACCCTGGATTCCCTGTGCCTCCAGCCCTCATATGTACCAGTGTACAGCCTCTGTCCTATCCAGTCCTGCAAGGTAGAATTCGGATCATGGTCTAAGCTCACTTCATCCTAAGATTCCTACATAAAATTTTGAGTTGCTGTTTTCAATTTGACCCCATATAGATCTTTAAAGCGTATAGTGTTCAAGGTAGACACTTGTTACTGGTTAAACTAAATGATTGCTAAGTTTTAAGACAACTTTAGGGAATATTTTTGTTAGGATATAAATATTAACTCAGCGAAATAACTTTAGTGGATCATCCACCATCCATGGCTCTAGGAAGTCTAGAGCCCAGGAAAACTTGAAATTATGTTTTGCATTTTCCTATTTTGATTAGATTTCTGCTATGGAATACATAATCAAATATTCAGTAATGGCAGCTGGGCACCATCTAGTTCTTCTGGTCTCATGATAAAGGAGGTAGTTGTTTATGTGAGCAGTTAGCCACACGTTCCATTTCCTCCTCTAATACTGAATCTCCTTCTTCCTTTCCTATTGCTGGAAATAGAGATTAGGTTTCGTCCCTTGGAGTTTCAAGTAAGACTCCTAGGATCCTAGGAACTACACAACAAAGATGAATGCCTAACACAGTATTAGAAGAGTTAACTTGGATGTCCCATGAATCTATGAGCCTAAATATCCTGTGCTGGATTATCTAGAGTAACAAAACCAGTGACACACATGTATGTCTAAGAAAGAACTTTATATCAAGAAGTAATTTTAAGTCAAGAAGGTTTAAGAAAAAAACTTTATATCAAGAAGGCATCTGAGCCTAGTTAGCCTGAACCCTCTTGAGATTCGTGTAATTGCAGACTGATGAAGCAGAAGTTGAAGCAGGGTGATCAGAGGCTCATGAATGCAGAGTAGCATGGATACAAGGTCTGTTGGCACATAAACTAGATGCTAATGAGCGGTCTTCAATTCGTGAACATTCAACTGACAGCCCCTAGGTTGCTTTCCAAGGTCAGTGACTCACATGGAGCCCGCCACCTGATTGACAGGTTAAACTCCGCACCTACGTCCGCATAGGTACCGTCAAATTGACATGAAATCTAACCACCACCTCTCCAAACCAAGGAATCAAACCCCATGAGGTGTTTGTACTCAGTAGCTCCTCTTTTTTAATGTGTGTCACAGTTGTAAATATATCTATCACACAATTTCTCCAAGTCAACTTTTTACAGGTGGACAACTTATTGACAATTGGCTGATAATTTCCATCACCACAAACTATCCCCTTCTCACCTTCCTGCCATCCCTGATAACCCCTATAATAGGAGTTTGTTCTCTATACATTTGTTCTATCTTGTCTTTTTATATAAATGAGGTCATATAATAATTTCCATTTTGTGATTGATCTGTTTCATTCAGCATAAATTTTCCAGTACCATCAATATGGTAACATGTATTAATACTTCATTTTTCCATTGTATTATATATTTAAATTTTATTTTTCTATTCGTCTATTGGTTGGCCTTTAAGGTGTTTCCACTTTTTGGCTTTTGTGAATAGTGCAGCAAGTCTCTGAATCTCTGCTTTCCAATTTTTTGGGATATATGCCTGTCTTGGAATGGCATTGCTCAATCATATGAGAACTCTGATGTTAGTATTTTTGAAGAACTACCACACTGCTTTTGTTTTATGGTTTTATAATTTTTCGTTCCCAAAAGCAATGAATAAGAGTTCCAATTTTCCCACAGCCTTGCCAAAATTTGTTATTTTCTATTTATGTTGCTATTTAATATTAGCCATTCTAGTGGGAGTGAAATCGTATTTCATTGAAATTTTGGTTTGCATCTCTGAAGGGTGGTTATGCTGAGCTTTTTTTCCCCATATATTTGGTAGCCACTTGAATGTCTTCTATGGTGAAATGTCTATTCAAATATTTTGTCTATTTTATGATAGGATTGTCTTTTTATTAAATTGTCTAAATTTTATATATAGTTTGATTATTAGATTCTTTTTGGATATATGGTTTCTAAAAATATTCTTCCAGTTGGTAATTTACATTTTCACTTTTCTTGGCAAGGTTTTTAATGAAGGAAATGACTTTCATTTTTAAGAGATGCAAGTTATTTATTTGTCTTTTTCTATTTGTGCTTTTTATGATATATTTTAAAATCTACTTCTGAATACTAGGCCTGACAGTGTTGTCCCTCTAAAAATTTTATGATTTTACTATGCACACTTTAATGCCATATCCATTTTGAATTTATTGCTTTGTTTAGTGTGAGGGATGTGTTCTGTTTCATTGGTCTACATGGGGAAACTCAATTTTTTCAGCACTGTTTATTGAGAAGATTTTTCTACTTCCATCTAATGGATTTAGCATCCATAAAATTTTAATTGACTGCTTGTTAAGAGACCTTTCTTCCTAATCATAGTCTGGAAGTTCCATTGAACCCTGATCAACTTTACAACCACTTGCAAGCTTCTTTGACAAATAGAAGGAATTCCTTGGGCCTTGGCGAGGAATCAAAGCTAGATCTCCTGCATGGAAGCTGAGAACTTTACCATAGAGCCACCCGATTAGTGTGGGAAAGTGTTTGTCCAGGTTATATTTTCTAAAAGAGCCGTCTATTCGTCCAGTTGATGGCCTTTAGGACTCTAGGACATGGTGTTTTCTAGCAGGCACTTTTAGTGGCCAAAGGAACATAAGTTTTCTCCAATTTAGAATCAGTGCCCAAATCTGAGACATAATTTTCCTTTCCGCAGCCTGGTTCTGGCTTCAAAGAGTTCCTCCATGCCCGTGTGGGGTGAGGGAAAGGGTGGTCTTTTTCAAACAGTTATGGAAGCTGTTGAGCAGAGGAGGTTCGTGGTCGGTCCGGAAGGCCGATGTAACCAGTGTGATGTTGCACTTCTCCTCCTCAGAGACAGAGCTGCGGCCACATGAAGGCAGCCAGTGCGTGGGCCAGCACCAAGGAGCAACTCTTTGGGGAGCTGGGTTTGTGGAGCCAGAGAAGGGCAACCCCGCCTTGGTCGCGGTGGGAGCTGGACTGGAGAGAAGGACCTGCGCGCATGAGGAGGAGAATCAGATGCTTGTCTCCACTGGTGGCCTTGAGCCAAGCAACTGACAAGGTAAGGGCTTGGTTCAGTGGGAAAAGCATAGGCTCTGATGTTATGTTTGAGGCAGAATTTATATAGAAGTTTAACTACCCCATTTTCACTAGTAATTTTCATTTTCAGAACTGTTTTAGATTTCCAGAAACTACAAAACTGTACACCACACCCATCGCCCTCTACATTATAGCTTCAATTAACATTTTATATTCTTCTGAGACATTTGTTAAAAGTAATGAATGAACAGTGATTAATAGGTAAAGCCCATCGTTTTTATTACAGCTTACTCTTTGGGTTAGAAAGTCCTTTGGATTTCAACAAGTGAATGATGCCATTTGTCTACAAATAGAGGAACATACAGAACAGTTTCTAAAATACCCTGTTTCTCCTTCTCCCTCTCTCAACACCATGGGAATTTCTGATCCTTTCCCTGTTCTTATATTCAATTTTTGAGTCGGACAATTATATGGTTTTCTGTGCAGGCAATGACAAATTCAAGAGGAATGCTGATACATTGTCAAAAACAATATTTCAAGATCTGTCTTTAAGTACAATGCTATCTGTAATAGGATACTATCAATAGCCTCCAAGGGAGTTCAGTTAATACAACTATTATTCAATTTTACACACCAACCACTAAAGCTAGTCATAAAGAAATTTAAGAATTGTACCAACTTCTTCCATCTGAAGTTGATCAGATATGCAATCATGGTGCATTGATAATTATTGTAAATTGGCATACAAAAATGGAAATTAAAAGGGAGGATCAGTGGTCTGATACTATGGTTTTGATGACAGAAATGAAACTAGAGAAAGCATTGTAAAATTTTGCAAATCCAATGACCATAATAAATAACTTTTTTCAACAACGCAAACAGAACTATGCATGTGCTGTTTGCCAGATAAATATATAGGAAGAGTAAAATTCACTATAGCTCTGGGAAGAGTCAATTATAAAATGGCCCCATATCATCAGCTAAAACAAGGCCAGAAGCTGACTGTGGAATAAAAAATTGAATATTCATATACAAGTTCAGGTTAAAGCTGAGGAAAATTAAAGCAAGTGCATGAGAACCAAACTATGACCTTGAATATGTCCAACCTGACTTTAGAGAAAACCACAAGAACAGATTTGGTGCATTGAGGTCTAAGGAGTGAATTTTTGGATGACAGCAAGAACATCATATATGAAGAAAGCAAGAAGTCATTAGAAAGACAGGAAAGGAAGAAAAGGTCAAAGTCAATGTCAGAAGAGACTCTGAAAGTTGCTCTTAGAGTAGTGAACGCTACTGGGGGAAAAATGAAGTGAAAAGAGATGAACAGAAAATTTCAAAAGGCAACTTGAGAGTACAAAAGAGTATTACAATGAAATGTACAAAGACCTGGAGTTAGAAATCCCAAAAGGCAAAATATACTCAGTATATCACAACGTGGAAGAACTGAAGAAAAAAATTAAGCCTTGAGGTGCAATAGCGAAAGATTCTGTGGACGGAATATTTGGACAAGGCAACAAAAATCAAAAGAAGAAGAAAAGAATAGACAGCCACGCTCTGAGAAGAAACGTGCTATTCAACCATGTCAGCAAACACCATCCTATCAAAAACAAAGGGAATCTAAGGCAGAATTCCAAGCTACATTGAAGGCAGCAGCCCCTTTGAAAGTGTTCACACAGCTGATAGAGAGCTGAAAGTACTCGCTCATCCATGCCATGGCATTTGTAAGACAGCTACCTGACCAACCTACTGGAAAGGATCCGTATTTGTACCCATTTCAAAGAAAGGTGACCCAACAGAATGGGGAAATTATCAGACAGTATAATTGCTATCACATGCAAGTAAAATTTTGCTGAATGCAGCAATGGTTGCAGCAGTACAGCACCCGAGAGTTGCCAGTTCAAGCTGGATTCATATGAGGAAGTGAAATGAACACTAATTCCTGATGTCAATGCATCTTGCCTGAAAGTAGAGAATCCCAGAAGGATGATAACTTGTGCGTTATTGACATGTGACTGAGTAAACTATAACCAACTATGGATGACACTGAGAGGAATAGAATTCCAGAACACTTAGTTGTGTTCATGTGGAATCGGTTACATGGACCAAGAGGCATTTTTTTCAAACAGAACAAAGAAGCATCGCATACCTTAAAACCACAAAAGCTGAAAATCACAGTTATATCTTTTTACCATAGTTACCCCATTTGAATACTGAGAAAATAATAAAAGAAGCTGTGTTGTATAAAGAAGTGTGTGTGGCATCAGGATCAGGGAAAGGTTTATTCACAACCCAAAATATGCTGATGATACAACTTTACTTGCTGAACATGTGAAGAACTTGAAGCATTTGCTAATGTAAATCAAGGACAGCAAACTTCAGTATGAATTGCTATTTAAAATGTAAAGAAAACCAAAATCCTCACAACCAGACTAATAGGTAACATCATGATAAATGAAAAAAAATTGAAATTGTAAAGGATTTCATCTTGCTTGGATCCACAATAATCAATGCTCACAGAAACAGCAGTTAATAAATCAAATATCACTCTATGAATTCTGATCCACGTCCCAGCATAATTGCTCAAAGTAATGGAAAAACAAATCACCAACTTTATATGGAAAATCAAGAAATCCAGGATAAACAGTACACTAATAAAAAACAAAACACATTGAAAGCCACCCTCTGGAAGTTGTGTTATATGTTTTTCTGTGTTTTGGTGTATGAAACCCAGGACTGATGAACCTATTGGGACCACAAGTAGAATAAGGAATTTGGGGGGTGAAGGTAGGGGGTAGGGGTTAGGTGAAAGGGAGACAATGTCAAGGAGTCCAGGGAGAAAAAGAATGTTTGGAAACATTGTGGTAGCAAGTGTACAATTCTGCTTGCCATGATTGAACTGTGGAATGATATGATATTTGTATTAACTCCCAATTAATAACAAATTTCAAAAATATAATAAAAAAGTAAATTCAGGAAAGGTGTGAAAAGCCAAACTAAAACAAAGTAGGCCATTAAGTCCCAGATTTCAAAACCTATTTTATAGTCACCACAATAATCAAAACAGATTGGTGTTGGTACGACAATATATAGAGAGACCTGATTTTTGATAAAAGACTAAAAAGCATTAACTAGAGATAGCCTTTTCAATAAATAAAGTTGAAAACATGGATCTCCACCTGCAAAAGAATGAAACAGAACCCATACCTCACACTATGAGCAAAAATTAACTCAAAATGAATTAAAGACTTAAATATAAACCCTAGAACCAAAGATCACCAATGAAATAAATAGGGACAAACTTCAGGGCCTAATACAAGGCATAAGCACACTAGCAAACATTATGAAACGACTACAGCACCACAGGAGAAAAATAGAAGACCGAAACCTTCTAAAATATGACATTTTTGTACATTTAAAAACTGCCTTCAAATAGTAGAAAAAGAATACACAGATTGGGGGGAAATAATTGACAATTATATATCAGATAAAGGGCTAATTTCAAAAATCTGTAGAAACAAAACCACCTTACTAAGAAAAAACACAAATAATCAAATAAAAAAAGGCCACAAGATGTGAATAGATGATTTACAAACTATGACTTCAGGCACCCAACAATCATGTGAAAGAATGCTCTCATGCATTCATTTTAGGAGAAATACAAATTAAACAAAAATGAGATACCACCTCAACCAGATACTCTTAGCAACGTTCAAAAACATAGAAAATAATAAATGCTAGATAGGCTATGGAGAGATTGGAGCAGTGATGTGTGGGTGACACTATTGAACAGCCTCTATGGAAAACAGGATGGCCCTTCTTGAAACAAACGTGAATTCAAATACCCCATGATCCTGCTACCTCTCTGTTGCATACACCCCCTAAAGAACTGGAACAGATATATGCACCACCACGTTTATCACTGCAATTTATTAATAACAAAACAGTGGAAATGATCAAAAACTTGGTGCAAAATTGGATAAACAAAGTCAGTTACATACACAAAATGGAATATTACACATCCTTAATAAAATACAATGATGAGTCTATCCAATACCTCATGATATGGGCTAATTAGAGCACAGTACAGTTAATTAATATCATAAAGATAAATATTTCGTGACACCATTATTGTAAAGGGGAAAGAATTTTTTCACACCAAAGGAAAATACTTTGAAGACTGTAAGGAGGGCAAGTGGTAGGGAAGAGTGGGAAGGTGTACGAAGGTAAGACAGGGTGGAGAAATAAAAAGAAGAATCGTCTACACGGGGTGGTGGGTACTTCGATAATGTCACTATTTTGCAATGGGCTGTGGAATGGCATATAGTCCGTTCTTCTTTATATGTGTCACATTCTTCACACAAAAGGTAAAATAACAGTTTTTGTGGCACACAAGCTAGTTTCAAACAACGCAAAGCAGAAATCAAACAGACCGCATTGGCAAAATCAGCTGCACAAGACCTATTTAAAGTGTTGAAGGGGAAGGGTGTCACTTATGGGATGAAAGTGCATTCTCCTCACGTGGTGGTATTTTCAATGACCTCATATGCTTGTGAAAGTTGAACAGTGAATAAGGGAGATCATAGAAGAATTGATGCACCTGGATTAGGGTGCTGACAAAGAATATTGAAAAGGCCTTGGCTTGTCAGAAGAACAAGCGCATCTGTCTTGGTGGAAGGACCACTAGAAAGCCCCTCGGACGCAAGAATGGTGAGCCGTTTCTCCGTGCTTTGGACACGGGATCAGAAGAGACCAGTCCCTGGGGAAGGACTTCATACACGAGAGGAGAGACTCAGTGAATCAGAGGAAGCTGTTCAGTAGATGTTCAATCGACACAGTAGCTATAGCACTGAGCCGAGAAATAACAAGTGTGAGTTCATTTTAATAGCGATTCTGTTCTTGTGTGCTTTGGATGAGCTAGGAGTATAGGTAGGCAATACATGCAGATGAATATATATAACACAATAATTTACTTTTGATGTCGTTTAACAGAGTAAAAGATCCACGAATCCTCCCAAGTATATAGAAATGACTTTCAACATAGTTCAAATGTACAATTTCGTTGCATTAATTACTTTTGTCATGTTTTACAATAATCACTTTAAACTAACAACAGATACTCATTGTTCCCCAATTGCTCATTTTTCTCTCTTCCTTCGCCCCCTGCGGACTATTAATAGACTTGAGATTCCTTACACTTGCCTTCTCTAGATGTTTCGTCTCAGCGGGGCTCTACAATGTTTTAAATTCTGTGACTACCATACTAAGCATAATGGGTACACTAAGCATGATGACAAAGGTTATCCAAGTTGGGGTGTAATTTTTTTTCTGCAATAAATTTCCTGGGGAGGAAAAAGAATTAGCCTTCCCATTGTGCAGGTGGCACCGCTAAATCTTCCTACAAACCTGCTCTCTGGTTATAGAAGCTACTCAACCCCAGGCCCTCCCCTGCTCCCCTCGCCAATACTGCCCACAAAGCAGCCATTCAGTATGCTATTCAATCACATCTTGACATGATCTTTGGTAATTACTCTAGTTAATGTATGATCATAGACCCCCTCCCTTGATCTGGAGCATTTATACTTGTAGTTTATTGTACTCCTTTAGAATTTAACATTTATGTCTCCTTGATGGTCAGTCTTAAAAGCATATGAGTAATCCAAAGGGGACACAAGCATATGTATGTTTGTGAATCAGTGAAATGGGAGATCAGGTACATATGAGGGTGCTGTATCCAGGATTTAATTTCTCTCTTATTTGGTCTTATTTCAGGAGAATGAAGACAGAAATGATGCTATTTTTCAAACAAATGCTAAGAACCAAGGTATTTTGTTTATTTAAACTTTTTGTTCACTAGCTAAACAAATGATTAGTTCATGTAATCTATCATTAATTTTATTAAACATTCTGATTTTAATATTTTGAAATAGAAAAGGCTTCAGGTCCACAGTAGACAGTGCTAAGATGCTTTTCCATTACTTCATCATCTCAATGAAAACACCCTGCTTCATATCTAGACCATTCAGGGAATCTCTCTTGAAACAACAATGGCTTCTCCCACACCCACACCCACACCCACCCCGTCTGCCTAGGGAATTGCCTGATCAATTAGCTATACCATGGAGAGCTTACAAGTTTTCCCCATTAATGAAGATATATATTGGAAAATAACCCAAAGCATATGGGATGAAAATTTAAAAAATAATTGGTCTAGATATTTAATAGATAAATTGCTCCATTCTTCAATTATAGCAGCTGAGAATATTTTGGATATATTAATGTGTTCAATACATTCATATAAGTAATTCAGTGTCAGATTACTCAATAAGCAAGGCAGGCCTGTGGTTACTTGTGCTTAATTACTAATCTATTATGAATATTTTCACATTTTTTCACTACATCAAAGATTCTGCTTTCAGATGTGGTTCCCATCTGTCTCTTTCCCAACTAGACAGCTCTTTCCTACAAACTAAAAGTCTGTTTTTGTGTAATCCTTCACTAGGATAGAGTACCCAGTAAGCAACATAAGTGATATGGTGAAACCCATATGAAATTGCTCACTGCAGATTAGTAAATAAGCACAAATAAGTTAGTGCCTTTGGTCAACGGGTCCCTGAGGTAAATGGATAATCAAATGAGCCTCCAGGAAACTATTGTTCCATCATAGTTCCTTTTGCAAATCTTCCCTGGATTCTCTGAGAGCTGTAGAGCGCCCCGCTTCAGGCACTCCAACATCTTCCGGAGCGAATCACCTGGAGGAGTGTTACAATACCACAGGAGTAGAACTAACATTATGCATCAGAGCCATGTCATTCATTTTCAGAGACGGTTAAGAGGTACACTGGGAAAAGCATTCTGTTTGCATCTGTCCTGGAACCATGCCAACACTATGTGTTATGCTGCCACAGATGAACTGATGCCAAAGAACGCTGAGAGCAAGAAAGACAAGGTGGTCATGGATTGCACCCAACTGACATTCTTCCCTGCCTTACATGAAACTCTGCACTCAGGAGACTTTTTAGAGCTGTGCAAGGAAAGACAAGTTATTTTACAGGAGCTTCTTGATCGAGAAAAGGTAATATATCCTATCAAGATTATCCTTAAAGACTGTTAGATGTGAGAAAATTAAGCTTCATTCATTTGTATTGGAAGTGATGTCCCCATTCACTATAAAAGATACCAATTGAATAATCAAAGACACAGGTATGCCCTTAGATTTGTGGGTCCCGAGCCAAGGGTTCAATTGGAAACCTGGTATCAACATATTTTAAAGTTTTAATTAAATCAAACAAATTAAGTAAAATATGCTCTATCCTCATATTTTGCCCTTTATAACAACCTAGGAGACCTGTTTCAAGCTTAAAATTCTTGATTGTCTTATAGTTTGACACCCAGGTCTCCTGCCCATTGATTGCTGACATGAATCCCTTCCATACCTTACAGGGCCTTGGGTGCATGCATTTGAACGACCCAACCCCTATTGCCATGCTGCTCTCACATGCCTCAGCCCAGTCAGGCCTGGGAGAAGGCACACTGTGGTGCCATGAACCTTCCAAAGAGTGGTTGATTGTGAAGTCTGCATATGTTCAGGAAACAGACTCGGGCTCAAATGAATAGGAAATTTAGGGTTTCAGATGCCTGGACCTGGGTTAGGGGAGCCTAGACTCCAGGTTTACATGGTTCTTTGGCATGTGTGGACAAAAGCTGGAGGCCATTCCTTAAAATATAAGGCCCAGAAGGGGTTCTCTCTAATCCAAGCCTTAAAATGGAATGCAAAGCACATGACTTAAAATGAAAAGGATGGGAGTTCAAGTCTCCAGTTGGCCGTATTCTTAATGTCATGTTATTTAGCAAGCCTTGGTTTTCTCATCTTTTTTTAAAATCTTTTTATTGGGGCTCATAAGGCTCTTATCACAATCTGTACATACATCAATTGAGCAAAGCACCCTTATACATTCGTTGCACTCGTCACTCTCATAATTCACCTTCCAATTGAGTTCCTGGAATCAGCTCGGTTTCCCTTTTTTTCCCCCCATCCCCCTCCCTCCCCGATCCCACCCCTGGTCCCTTGATAGTTTATAATTATTATATCTTATCTTATACTCCCCGGCGTCTCCCCTCACCCGCCTCCCCCTTGCCAATCTCCCTTTTCTCATCTTTAATGTGGATTTTATAGCAAACATATGATTAAAGTTTTTCTGGGTACAAATGGAAGTTAAGGGACTAACTCAGATCCAGTCACTTAGAGGTTCCTATTAAAGAGTAGTTTTGCCCCCTTTTCCAAAGGTTGAGTGCTTTAATGTTTCCTAAACAACCTTGAATATAAGTGGTGATAATATTCCATTGAAACAGCAGCATAGATAGGGCAAGATAAACAAGGCATGTGATGATGCTACAGATATGAAAATAGAAAGTGAAGGCTTATCTGTCCCCGGGGTAAACAGCCCATGAGGATGAGTGTATATCTTCCTGAAAGGCCACCATATGAGCATCCCAGGCTTCTGGGAGTGAGTCATGAGGTCAGACAGTCTGTGATATATTTGAGAAAGTGTCCTTTCCAAGGAAAGTTCCTTACTGAGACTCCAGGAGAGAGCTTATCTCAGGGTTTTCAATTTTTAGAAGTAGTTTCTAATGGCTAGTTATAAGTACACTGGCCCAATGAACTGCTACATAGGTTTAAGTGAGTTGGTTAGTTACTTTCAGATATGGTAAGAGTTCAAGGAACATAGTTCTGTAAAAGTACCATACTTATGCCTGTATGACCTGAAACTTCCAGAAATGGAACACATTTTAAAATTCCAATACACATAGCCACTATGCCTTTGATGATTCACCTACCTGTAATAGCCTGCCCATAGACATCCTGACCAATAGCAGGGAACTAATCTTGACCTCTCCTTGCCATGAAACCAAGAGAACTGGTCTCTTCCTCATCAATGTCCCTAGTGCCCTCGCATCAATTCCTACTATTGGTGCTGGCACAGATTAATCTTCATTACTTCACCTGTCTGTCTTCCTCACCATATTGACATTCTTTAATGAACAGTTACTAAATGTCTATTCTCAAATATGCCTAGATAAGCCATGCAGTAAATGCTGATAAATGACTATTTTAAAATTCATATTAATTTTATTTTATGAAAATAATACATATCAACATACTGTACAAAATTTGAAAAAATGATATTCAACCATCTTAAATATACACATTTACTTAGTTCTTAAGGAGTAATAGCTAATAACATTTTGTAATAAATCTGTACATGTATGAACTCAAACCCTATAAGCATTTTGACTCATACATCATATAGGTGATAGTTCGGTTTATTGTGCCAACTAGGCCTCCAAAGGAACATGTGGGCAAAATTTAATCTGGTGACAGCTTGTTTGAAGGGTGACTGAGATAAATGCTTTCCAAAGCTGGTATCTCATCTTTCTTTCTCTCCGGTGATCAGACCCACATGCTGCTGCTTAAGCTAGTTCTTTACCTCAACTGTGTGCTGCACTACCTGTAGGCTGAGCCAACCCGTGGATGTGCCACTGTGCATACATCTCTAGAGCTTGAGACTCCCATAGGGGCCTGCTTCCTTAAGCTCTAACTCTACTGACTGTTGCTGCCCCACCCTGATGCCTGCTGCTTGTGGGCCGAGTCTGCCTGTCTTGCTTGAAGGCATACTCTGCTTTCAGCTTCCTTGACCTTGCACCCCAGCCTTCAGTATTTTAACTGTTCCAGGAAAGTGAATTGAACTGCGCCCTTTGTACTTCTGTGTGGCTGTGGGGACTAATTAACCATTGTATTCCTTCTCTCTGAATAAACTTTATGTATGTATGTATGTATGTATGTATGTATCTATCTATCTATATAAAATCTTAAGTGTCCTACTTTTGTTTCTCTGGAGAATCCTGCCTAACACAATAAACATGCTGATGTATGAGGGAGCATTGTACATAGGGTTTGAGTTCACACATGCATGGACTTATTACAAGCAAAATATATTTAAACATGCTTGTGATCAATGGATAGCTACAAACAAGTTCTCTCAGTAAAACATTTGCCTTAGTTTAATTGGAGAGCCTTCAAAAGGAGACAAGTCAAAACAGTGGCTTCCAAAAGTCCAGTTAAATTTGAGATAGCGAGTGGTCAGTTCAAGAAATCATGGTAATGTTTTTTTTATGATTTCTTTTTATTTCAAAAGACAATCTTCGTAGATTTTCTTAAAAGATATAGGGCAATGATGTGGGCTTATAATGAAAAGGTTTAAGAAAATTGATTGTGTTGTTGAGAAAAAGTTCAGGATGTTCCTCTGAGGATTTCCCCCCATTACAAAAATGTCCCTGATCATTATTTGAGGGTACCAAGGGCTGTCCTATGATAATATTATTGGAAAACTTTGCTTGGTCCGCCCTATGCCTGGATCATGTCCCTTCAGACTTCCTAAAACTCAAAGAACATTTAAAAGTAGCCGAATTTGAATCTCTTGAATGTGCCTAAACTGCTATTTTGATAAGGATGCAGAAATGGTAGAAAGATAGAATCATGCTTTTAGAAGTGCAAAGCCATAGATGGAGTAAGTCCTGGTGGTCTAGTGGTTATGTGTTCAGCTCTGAGCTGCATGGTCGGCAGTTTGAAACCATCAGCAGTTCCTCAGAGAAAGACTGGGCTTTCTACTCCCATAACCAGTTAAAATAAAGTCTTGGAAACCCACAGGGGGCTGCTATGACTTGATGGCAATGAGTTTGTTTGGGTTGGGTTCTCCTAGATGGAGACTATGATCAGAAATAATCACGTCATACTACTTATTATTGTGTCATAGAAATGTTAGGATTCTTTAGCAATACTTTTTGACTTACCCTCGTGTTGCTTGTTAGTTGTTGTCTTAGTGATTTCATGCTGCTATTACTGAAATATCACAAGTAGACGACTTTAACAAACAAACAAAATTAAGCTTTAGAGGCTAAAAGTCCACATTAATAGCACTCGTTCTAGGGAAGTTCTGGAGGAAAGTTTTGGTCTCTTCAGGTTGCTTCCTGACTCCGCGGACATTACCTTGTACATTGACATCTAACTTCTCCCATCACTGCCGTTTGCTGGCTTAATTCCTTTTATGTCTACAAATAGATCGATCTGATGATGCCTAGACAAATCCACTATCAGCCACTAAACAGACAATTCATTCCCAAATGGGATTTTAACCACAGTATAAACCTAAACTAAATTCACGGCTATCTAGCCAATGCTTACTCTTATCTCTCCTGCAGGGCAGGACAGGACTTTTCCTGTGGGTTTCTGACACGCTAGCTTTTTACAGGAATAGGAAGCCTGGTCTTTCTCCCACGGAGCAACTGGAGGTTGCCGTTAGCAGCCAAATTGTGACCATCCCACCTAGTGGTGGGACTCAGATAATTTAACAGCCAGTTCACTTCCCTAGTGACCATTTTAAGTATAAAAAAAGATACACCCAAAGATACTTTATTATTTAATACAATTATTATGTAAACAAAAACCATAGAAGAGGTACACAAAACTTAGATCATGTTATGAGTTTTAAAATATTAATGAAAAAATTTAATAACAGCTGAAAAAGAAACAATAAAACTGTTCAAATATTCCCTATTGCTTCTCGATTAAGTTCCTCACGTGCAATTTTCTTCACTTTTCTCCGAGCAGCATTTGCTGTTTGATTTCTCCTTCACTGTGTTTCCATTGCGGGAGAAGGATCTCAGCTCTGCAGAGGTAGACCAGTTAGACAAGGGTCACTGTGTTTGACAGCGTCAAAACAGGCGACTGCTCTTCGCTGAACATATTCTGTTCATCTTTGCAAAACTCCTTTCTGCTTCTGCTGAATTTGCAACTATTGCTCTGACAATGTTTTAGCTCGTTGAAGACTCTCAGGAATGGCATCAAGCACTCATAATATCTCACAGGAATTTGGAGCATAACATAAAGTTTAAAGTAATGAGTGTGTCGCCCTGTGGTTATTTGGCACTTTTTATTTTTAGGTTATGTTTGTTTACTGAAGTAACAAATGCAAGACATAAAAATGTAGTACTTAGCAGAATTATAAGTTTCATAAAATGAGTAAATAAATATTACAAGCAAAGTTCCATCTAATTTTTTACATGTACGGATAGAATGAACATCACTATAGGCGCATAGAATACACTATTGAGCAGAAGAATGTTAAAAAAATTTTTAAGGTAAGGAGTATAAATTTATTATTTCCCCATTGAGTGACTTCCCAGCTGCCCACCTTAGAACTCTGATAACAAGTGCCATCTTAACCAACAGTTTGCCAAACTCAACAAAAACTTAGGTAGCAGTTGTGAAGAACCATTGTGAACTGGCTGACTCCCACCACTGAGTATGCTCCTGGAGGAGGTTATTGTACCACAGCCTAGAGCTTAAGATTGACAATACCTCCACCCCCACAGGCAGCTCCAGGAGCCTGATATCAGGAGGCTGTGCCAGCCAGGGTTGACCAGGCCAAAGTGGCACCTCGGCAAATGTATGCAGGCAGTATAAATCCAAGATAGTGGAGCAGTAGGGCAGGTGTTCATCTGGAATCTGATGCTTTCCACATCTAGCCCAGTCATTCACCGGGCACAGAGAAGAAGGTATGAAGCTGCGTGTCAGAGAGCTGAAAGATGATACGAGAAGTGGCTCCAAATTTGCACGTACGAGAGCTCAAGACCAGTAGTTGTTGAAAAGGTTGACACTGTGAAGCTTAATCAGAACCCTTCTGTCATTATAGTGCCCTGTTCTGATAAGACAAAGGACAAAGTGGAAATTTCTCCAAAGCAGTTGTCTTTTACTTCAATGAAGGCAGAAAGATTTCCCCACGAGAATTGTCAGATGGTATTATTTCTATTTTCATATATAACTGTCTGGGCATCACATATTGACATTTGCATACAAGCTATTTACTAGGCAATGGATCAAGGTTTTGTAGGGCTATTTTTTCCTGTTTTATAAAAGATAAAAGCACAAAGATTGACCAAATGCTCTCTTTCCTTCCAATCCATACGAGCCCCAAAGAGCTACAAGACCCAGTCCATACAAGTCCCCTCATACTCCATGAGACTTCGGGAGCTCCAGCTAGCCCATCTTACTTTGAGCCTGAAGGAAGATGAAAGTTATGAAAAACTTGAAATCCCAATCCATCTTGTATCTCGTGTCACCAGTGGGAAAGTATTCCTTGACTCAGGAATAAAGTTACCTAAGATTTTATACATAAAGGAACAGGGTGTATATAGGAGGTTCCACAGCCTTGCACATCTGGACTCAGTAATCAAGATCCATAAGGGTTCTGCGTTTACCAAGAATCCGTGCAGTCAGATGTCAGTGGGCTTCCCCCACAGTTGTTGGAGGACAGATTGCAGCAAAATCAATAGCATTTGCAGGAGTTGCAACAACAAAAAGGAGTGGATGCAAGAACTTTTCCCCCTAGAATAAATCAGGAAACCAAATAGAGAAAGACAAAAATTTAGATTTAAAATTAAGCTAAATCCATTTTGAAGAAGTATAAATCTGGAAGACTCACATTACCTGATTTCAAGACTTACTCTAAGGCTCCAGTCATCAAGAGGACCTGGTATTGGCACAGGATGAATACACAGAACAATGGAACAGGGTAGCGATGCCAGAAACAGACTCTCATAAATTCACACAACTCATTTTTACAAAGGTGCAAAAGCAATTAAATACAGGAGGGGGTAGTCTTATTAATAAGTGGGCATCTGTAGGCAACAAGCAACAAACAAACAAAATCCTTTCAACCTAAACTTAATACTTTTAACAGAAATTAATTCCAAATGAATCATAAACTTAAATGTAAGATATAACATTTTTAGAAAAAATCATTAGAGAAAATATTTAGGATCTAGGGCAAGTGGTAAATTCTTGAAGTTTACCTTGAAAGCATGTACCACAAAATGAAAACATTGACATACTGGATTTCATCAAGATTAAAAATGTTTTGCCCTGTGAAAAACTGAAGAAAAAGAAAAGACAAGCTACAAATCAATAGAAATTATTTGTAAATCTTATACATCCCTGACCAATCTAAAAAATATAAAGAATGTCCTAACTCCAATACAAATCATCAAGAGATGGACAAAAATCATGAGTAAATATTTCAATGAAGAGGATGTGTGAATGGCAACTTCAAAATGTTTTGGATACCATTAGTCATCTGGGAAATAAAATAATGTCACAGTGTGCAGCCTCACTGCACATGTATCAGAATGTCTAAAGGGGGAAACAGTGATTATGCTGCTGAATTGGAACAGGAAAACTCATCTGGCAAATATTATACATGGGAAGATCTGAATCTTTGAAACCAAAGAGGCTGTGGCACCACCCTTTAAGATCCTGAAGACTACCGTCCAATCACATGTTGTGGCAATTACATAATCTCCTGTCAACTTGAGTGAAGGGATGGAGTCACGCCTATCAACCAGGTCCCAGTTTGAAGACCTCATTTGGAGCAATGAAGGAGATAATTATTGGGGACCAGACCCAGTCTTTTTGCCTCCCCTTTCTTGTCGTGGAGACACTAAGCTGGAGGAGAAACATAGAGACCCACCAGCATTGAGATGCTTCCACTGCCACTGGATCCATAAGACCTTGTACCCACTGGCATGTGATCTTCCTGCATTTGGCATCATTGCATGTGCTGTGTGAGTCTAAAGAGGAATTTATGGACTGGTATTGTGCATATGAGCTAATATTGGACTTATGGACTTGATAAAGACTCGGCTGTGATGTTTTCTCAATATACAATTGCTCTTTTACACAAAGCTATTTCTTATCCACATATGAGTGTCTGTGAATTTGTTTCTCTAGTCAACTCAGGCTAACACACATGTCCACCATTTTCTTTTGAGGAAGAGCAGGGCTCACAAAGAGAAATTTTATTAAGAATCGGCCAGAGACATTCTATGATGCTCACCTTCCCAACACAATCGCTAAAGACAAAGCGGGTGCATAAGCAAATGTGAAGAAAGCTGAGGGTCCCTGGCTATCAAAAGATATAGCATCTAGGGTCTTAGAGGCTTGAAGGTAAACAAGCAGCCATCTAGCTCAGAAGCAACAAAGCCCACATGGTAGAAGCACACCAGCCTGTGTGATCATGAGGTGTCGAAGGGATCAGGTATTAGGTATCATCAGAACAAAAAAATCTTACCATAGTGAATGAAGGAGGGAGTGTGGAGTAGAGACCCAAAGCCCATTGGTAGGCCACTAAAGATCCCCTCGGGGAAGAGATGAGCCAGACAGGGTGCGATGAAGCAATGATGAAAAATACAACTTTCCTCTAGTTCCTAAATACTTCCCCTCTTTCCCCCAACCAACATGATCCCAATTTTACCTTGCAAGTCTGGCTAGACCAGAGGATGTACACTGGTACAGATAGGAACCAGAAACACAGGGAATCCTGGGTGGATGATCCCTTCAGGACCAGTGGTGTAAGTGGAGATACTGGGAACGTAGAGGGAGGGTGGGTTGGAAAGGGGGGCCTGATTACAAGGATCTACATGTGACCTCCTCCCTGGGGGACGGACAACAGGGAAATGGGTGAAGGGAGACATTGCACAGAGCAAGATATGACAAAAAATAACTTATAAATTATCAAGGGTTCATGAGGCAGGGGGCAACGGGGAGGGAGGGGAAAATGAGGACCTGGTACCAGGGGCTTAAGTGGAGAGCAAATGTTTTGAGGATGAGAGCAATGAATGTACACATGTGCTTTACACAATGGATGCATGGATGGATTGTGATAAGAGTTGTATGAGCCCCTAATAAAATGATTAAAATAAACCTCAAACTAAAAAAAAATTTTTTTAACCGGCCAGAGAGAAAGAGAATTCACCCACCAGCCTGCATGTCTGGCTCTCTGGTGCTCCGCTTTACTTGCCCGGGTGACAGTCTTTGTCATCTTTGAGCACACATAGGGTGCCAGCACCAGAAGGTTGTAAAAATGTGGATATTGAATGTGCTTCCAAAGAGGCTCCATTCACCATCTACATGGGTAGCCTCAGTCTGTTGCTGGTACCCTATGTGTACTCTAGGACGATAAGACTTTCCCTATAGCTCGCGTCACTAACTTCTGAGCCCTGGCCAGAATGTCTTGTGATGTCCATAATTCTATTGCCAGGCTCTTCAAGGAAATCTAGACCTTCATGATTAGACACCTTAAAATTCTTTCAGTTTTTCCCATTACCCAATTCCAAAAAAGCATCCACACTTCAGGTATCTGTGAGAGCAGCACTTCACTTGCAGTACCAAATTCTGTTTTACTTATCTAGTCCTACTATAGCAAAATACCACAGAGGGATGACTACAACAAACCAATTTATTTTCTCGCCGTTTACGCTGTTAGAAATCTTAATTCAGAGCATCGACTCTAGGAGAAAGCTCACTGTCGGCTCTGGAGGAAAGTCGTTGTCTCTTTAGCTTCTGCTTCCTGCACCCAAGTATTTGGCATCAATCTCTCCCCTCTCCTCTCTGCTTGTTGATTTATTCTCTTTCCTATCTCAATAGAGATTAACTAAAGATATACCCTGTATTAATCCTCCTCCATTCACATAACAAGAACTCCAATTTCCAAGTGGGATTTAAAGTAACGGCACTGTTGTTGACAAAAACTACTTTGGGGGAATCATAATTTTGACAGTTGCCATTAAGTTGATTTTACTCAGTGACTTTATGTATGCAAAGTGTGCACAACTGCTTCGTGGGCTAACAGGTGACCTTTCAGAAGGTCAGCTGGCCTTTCTCCTGAGAGGCCTCTGGAGGGGTCCAAACTGCCAACCTCTCAGCTAATAATCCAGGTCTAGCTGCTTGCGCCATTCCGAGACTCCTGCACATAAGCAATGTTACCTTTCTAGAAAAACTTTCTATTTGCCTTATCCCCATGAAGAATTAGTTAATGCTGCCATTCAACCAAGAGATCTTGCCTCTAGAAGACGTTTGCCAATGTTTGGAGGCATTTTAGATCTTCACAATAGGTAGGGACCAATGTCCCTGGCATCGAGTACATGGAGCCCAGGCATGACACTAAGCATCCTGCAATGAAACTATTCAGCCTAAAATGTCTAGAGGGCTGAGGTTGAGAAACCCTGAAATGAAAAATAGATAGTGAACAAAAACCAAGTGTCCAGCTACTTTTTCCTGTGAGGGAAAGTCTAAATCCTGTATCTTCTTATTGACGTTCTCTTCAATTTTATTTAAAAAGAGAAAAGTATGATGTTTGGGCTTTATTTGGTATATTTCCTTCTGTGGCTGTGTAACAAATTCCGATAGTGACTTTAGACCATACGCATTTATTCTTTCAGATTTTATAGGTCAAAAGTTCTAGAAGGCTGACATTAAATTGTTGGTTGATCTACTTTCCTTCCTGAAGTTCTGGGGCTGAATCCGTTTCTCAACTCCATGGTGTTTGCTCAACGCCGGGCCGTGCTTCCTGGAGACGGAATGCTGTTCATTTCTGGCTGTCAGTGGGGGCTGCTGCACCGTCCAGAGGCTGCCTGAATTTCTTGGCCGTAGTCTGCTGGCCCTTCCATCTGCAATGTCAGAGGGCGGCAAGTGCTCTCACTTCAAAACTCTCCTACTCCTCTGTCATTCTCTCCTTTGGCTTCCCTCTGATGGGCTTGTCTGCAATTCTCTTCTCCTGTTAATGGATCATTTGGTTTTGTTGGGACCACTGAATCATCTAGGAAAATGTCCTTATTCTTAAAGGAAGTGATTGGTAACCTTAATCCTATCCTCAAAGTTCTTTCTCTGCTATATCTCTATAAGAGTTTGACTGCAAAACCAGGATCAAGACTCAGGCGACAGGGGGTACTATATTTGGTGTGACAAAGGCCCATTTCCGTCCTTAATCCACATCCTCAGCAGATACCTGATCCCAGGAAGACCAGCTTGGTATGTCCAAAACCAGCTTTGGCCAAGTCAGATCTCACAGTTACAGCAGAGAGTTGGCCCCAGACATTTCTTCTCACTGAACTTGTCCTGATCTTTAAGAGCCACACTATCACTCTTGCCTCGTGCGGTGACATTTCCTTTGGGAGTCTTTCTGGGGAAGCATTGGGCTGATGTCCATGAGTGACAGGCGTTATGGCAGATAGACGAGGCAGACAGACTAGGATCATGTTGCTCCTGTCCCCTCCCTTCATGTACTTAAGCTTCTGTCTTACTTGGGCTCTGTGTCATCCTCAGAGCAGCTGTCAGAACTGTCAGACCCCATGCTGTGGCAGCAGGGATCCTGAGGTGGTGCTCACAGGAGCATTGCAAACCCAGCAGGTGGGAATATGGTGTTTCCGTTGTCACTTAGTATCTGGTATACTACTCCTGCCTAGAGGAAGGAGCCATCCTGGTGGCACCTACAGGAGTGCAGGAAGCTGGGCATGCCATTACCTGGACACTCCAAAGGATTGAAAGTCTTCTCCGTGTACGTGTTGTTTTCATTCGTTCCATTGGGTTGTGGTGCTGCCTCTAGTTTCATGATTAATTGTGGAGGATGTTTCCCAGTCCAGCTTGTTTTCCTCAGGCATGCTGGCTCCCTGGAGAAGCAAGTCGAAGTAGGGGAGACAGAGAGTGCTACATGAGAGAAGACTCTTTTGGCCAGAGGAGAAGTGATGGGAGTGTACAAAAGCTACAGAAATAACTCAAAGGAGTAGTGGGCCACCTGATTATGACCCAGCTCTTATCACTTACCCACTAAGTGTGCCTCATTTTCTATATCTCCAGAGTGGGGTAATGATCCTTCACTCACCAGTCTGTGATGAAGATCAGTGAGAGGCTGTGTGTGTCTGGCAGGTACTATCTGTGCCCTGGCATCGAGTGAGCTCTCAGTGGTTTATATCTGCTGTTATTCCTGTGTCCTTTGCTGGTCTTCTAAATTATGGCAAAAATGCTTAAGCAAACTATAAATTCACATCCACCTAAAAGTTTCAGTAGAAAGCCTTGCAATCTGCTTCTTAAAGGCCACAGACATGGAAAATCCTGTGATGCACAGTTTTACTGTGACACACATGGGCTTGCCATGACTTGAAATCAATTTAACAGAAACTGGTAGAGTTCTCCCAGCTCTTATTAGGAAGGAGCACCGAAACATGAGTTCCTTCATAGCAGATGGGGGCTCTGTTCCTGCCCGAGAACTCTGAGACCGTAGCCCTTCATCTTAGGGGGAAAATACAGTTCTAGAACTCAGGATGGCAACAACTTATTTCTTTGTGCGAACAGTCAAGTGCTGATTGCCTTGAGCAATACCTAGTATGGTAATTATTCAATTGTTCTGTCACCTTTGCATCATTGATTAATGATTCCCAGAACCATAAACTCATTTTCTCTGCAAACAGCCAATTTGAAAAGAGCAGTGGTTTGTTTAATGTATGTTAATTTGGGGTCCATGTCAGTACTCTGCTGTCTCATTACAGCAGCCTGAAAGCCACTGCATGGAAGAAGGCACCCCCTTCCCACGCACACTCACCTTCTAGCAGCTGCTCTCAGAGTAGACTGTGCTTGGAGAAATTGGCTTTTTGACCCAATCTGAGATTCAGAGCTCAAGCGTAGCATATTTTTTTCTGTTACCATACTCTCATCACGTGATAAATTAAACATCACAATCATAACTAGATTTCTTTGTATAAACTCCATGTAAAACTTAATTTGATCTTTTTAGAGGCAATCCATTCCAAAGGGAGATATTTTACTCTGTACCAAAAACTGGATTCCTCCACGAGCCCTTCACAGGCATTTTAGCAGGATCTCTTAGTAGAAAATGCAGAAATGTGCTCATATTTTCATTACCAGCCCATCCACGTTAATTAGCAAAACATGTGGCCCTGCTCACACCTTCTATAACTGTGTGACATCATATTTACATGGCTAACCCTGAACAGGCCTCATCTGTGCCCCTGAATTTATCTTCCTTACCTTTATAAAAGCAAGCAAGTTTAGGACTAGCTTATGCACAAATTATGCCAAACAGGATCGTAAGGTTGTTGACCCTGTTCCCTGGATCTGTTCCCTTATCCTTCCACACCACCATTTTGTCTGCAAGCTTGTTGTATGTTGCTTTCATACTGGAAGCTATGACATTGGTATTTCAAATGCCAGCAAAGTGATCCAAAGATAACAGGTTTCAGCAGAGCTTCCAGACAAAGAACTGACTACAGAGAAGAAAGGAGTTTTCCACTTCTGACTGTGCCTGAAAACCTTATGCATAAAATGGAAACACTGTCAGATAGTGAAGGCTTAAATTATGGAAGTAGAATATTGTCAGAAATGGTGCCGGAGTGTGAGCCCCTCGGTTAGAAGGGCATTGAAATGTGACTGAGAAGGAGCTGCTTTTTCAAAGTAGAATCAACTATGATCATGTGGATGGAGTAAAGTCTGTCAGAGTCTATTTTCACAACTCAAGGTGAGAAGAAACAATGCCAGAAATCTATTAATAAGCAATACTTGGAATATAGCAAGTATGAATCTAGGAAGACTGGAAGTTGTCAAAAATGAAATGTAACATGTAAAGATCTATATTCTAGGCATTAGTGATCTGAAATAGACTGGCATTGGCCACTTTGAATCAGAAAATTTTATGGTTTACTATCCTGGGAATGACATAATCAAGAGGAGTGACTGCATTCATCATCAAGAAGGGCATTTCAAGATCTATCTTGAAGTACAATGCTGTCTCTGATAAGATTATATCTGTCCACATTCAAAGAAATACAACAATATAACTATTATTCAGTTTATGCACCAACCACAAAAGCTAGTGATGAAGAAATTGAATAATTCTAATAACTTCAGTGGAAAATTGATCAAACATGAGATCAAGAGGCATTGATACTTATTCCTATTGCAATGTAAAACTTGGAAACAAAGAAGAAGGAACAGTAGTCGGAAATGTGGAGTTTGTGAAAGAAACAAATCTGGCATGAGAGGATTTAGCAAGACCAATAATTTGTTCATAGGAAATACTGTTTTTCTACAATACAAGCCATACCCATGCATATGGGCGTCTCCAGATAGAATACATAGAAATCAGTGGGAAGAGATAATGGAGAACTCCATATCAGCAGTTGAAACCAGGTCAGAGGCTGACTGTGGAACAGACCATGGGTTGTGCATATATATGTAAGTTCAGTTTGAAGCTGAAGAAAATGAAAGCAAATTCATGAGAGCCAAAATTAGACCTTCAGTCTATGCGATCTGAATTTTAAGGACATCTCAAGAACGGATTTGGCACATTGAAGATTGACAGAAGACCTGATGAACTGTAGCAGTACATCAAGAACATACATCATTCATGAAGAAGGCAAAAGATCAGTAAAGACGGGAAGGGGGAATAAAAGATCAAATTGTCAATAAAGACGGGAAGGGGGCAATAAAAGATCAAATTGCATATCCGAAAAGACTGAAATTTTCCTTAGAGTAGCTGAGGCAAATGGAAGAAATGAAGTCAATAAGTTGAATAGAAAGTTTCTAAGGGCAGCTCAAAAAAGAAAAGTAAAATATAATGAAATGTGCAAAGACTGAGAAAAATGTGTTAGTCTGGCTACTTTAGAGAAACAAATCCACGGAAACTCATATGTATGAGAGAGTTTCATATAAGGATTAAATGCACATCAAGAAAACATCCCAACCCCATGCTGCCCAAGCCCACAAGTCCAACATTAATCCATATGTCTGACACCAATCCATAAAGTCCTCCTCCATCTCACATGAAAGATGCAGTGATGCCGACTGCGGGAGGAAATCTGAATCAACGAATGTGTAAGCATCTCAGCGCTGGCAGGGTTCTCCTCATGGCTGCTCCAGCACCCAGGGCTACATTAGGGTAAGCCCATGCGGCTTTACCTCAGGGATATCTTTCAGGAAGTTAGCCTTGCAAGCTTAAGCAGGGAACTGGCTAAGGCAGCTGCACCCTGGTCTGACCATCAGAAAGCTAGAGACCTGAGAACCAGAAAGGCAGGGGTCACTGAGCCATTTATCTCTCTGCCTTTCAGTGGACCCCACTTGTGTTTATCGGCCAGGTTGGCACAATAAACTACCTCAAAAACCAAAGAGGAAGGATATCTTAAACTGAAACTAACCATATCTTAAACTGAAAGAACTCAAGAAAAACCTCAAGCCTCAGGTTGCAATATTGAAAGATTCTGTGAGCAAAATTTTTAATGATACAGGAAATATCCAAAGTAGATGAAACGGATACACACACTTTCTGTAACAACATGAACTGGCGAGCAAGCGGCACTAAAAGCATTAGCCGAAAGAAGGTCCTAGGAATGGGTGGAATACCAGTTGAAAGGTTTCAATACGCAGATGAAAAACTGGAATCACTAACTTCCTTTGGGAGACAGTTATTTGGACAATTGACTCAAAGAGACTTATATTTGTACTGATTGAAAAGAAAGGTGATCCAATTAAAATTTGCTCAAATGATAGAATAATATTACTGATGTCACATGCAAGTAAAATTTGCTGAAGACCATCCACCGATAGTTGCATCATTACACGGATGGAGCTGTCAGAGGTTTAGGCTGGATTTAAAACACAACATGGAATGAGGGCTATCATTACTGATGTCAGATGGATCTTGGCTAAAAGCGGAGAATACCAGAAAGATACTTGTGTTTTATTGACTATGCCAAAGCATTCGACTGTGTGTATCATAGCAAACTCTGGACAGCCTTGAGAACAATGGGAATTCCAGAGCACTTCATGTGTTCATGTGGAACTTGAACAGTTGTGCAGACAGAACAAGAGAATACTTCATTGTATCAAATCAGGAACTTTTGCTCAGGTTGTATCTTCTCACCAGACATATTCAATCTACATGGAAAGCAAATGATCAGAGAAGCTGAATTATATAAAGGAGAATGGGGCATCTGTATCGGAGGAAGCCTTATTAATGATCTTTGATAGGCAGGCCAAACAAGTGAGGACTTGAAGCACTTGCTGATGAAGATGAGAGTGTGGACTTCAGTATGAATTTCAACTCAATGTGAAGACCAAAATTCTCACACCTGGACCAATAGGCAACACCACAGTACATGGAGAAAAGACTGAAATTGCCAAAGAGTTTGTCTAGCTTGTGGAAAACTTTATGCCTTAGAATGTTCTATTCGGCTTCTTTGTTTTCTTAACTTGTCTTCTCAGTCTTAGTGTCACCTCTTCAAGAACCACTTTCTTTTTTTATCATTTTATTAGGGGCTCATACAACTCTTTTCACAATCTGTACATACATCACTTGTGTCCAGCACATTCGTGCATATGATGCCATCATCACTCTCACAACACCTGCTTTCTACTTGAGCCCTTGGTATCAGCTCCTCATTTTCCCCCTCCCTCCCCACTCCCCTGAATCCTTGAAAGAACCCCTTTCTTTCTAACCCTGGCCTACTCAGATCCCCTCTTTGGGTTCCAGATCCCACGAATTCACCCCCAGCATGCTGATAGTCTTCTCTCACCTGGGTTGTGAGCACCTTGCAGATAAGATCATGTTTTATCTTTGGGCCTAGTACAGTATGGGACACACACTAAAAATTCAGTACATATGTACTGAATTAATGCACTTAATTAATGCAGAGCCTACTTGTCACTTGTGGATCGGTTTTCTTTGTATGGTATTAATATTACCTCCATTAGAATATTTCAGGCTGCTTGTTAAAGTACAGGTACCAGGGCCCTAGTCTGTATCTACTAAATCATGGCTTTTGAAGATATAGCCTGAGAATCTCAACTTTATGAAGCTTCCCCGAGGATTATGATATATATTAAACTTTTCATATGAATATACTACATCTATGAGTGTTGTTTGTTGCTAGGTGCCACTGACTCAGTTCCAACTCAAGTGACCCATGCACCACAGAACCGAACACTGTCCCACCCTCACAATAGCCCCGTGCCTGAGCCCATTGTGAGCCACGGTGTCAGTCCATCTCCTGGAGGGGCTTCCTATTTGTTCCTAGTCCGCTACGTTACCAGGCATGATTTCTTTCTCCCGGGACGGCGCTCTCTTGAAAATATGCCCAAAGTACGTAAGATGAAGTTTTGCCATCCTTACCTCTAAGGAGCACCCCAGCTGTGCTTTTTCCAAGGCAGATGTGTTTGTCCTTTGGGGGTCCGTGGCCCTTTCAGTGTTCTTCTGAAGCACCACAAGTCAAATGCATCAATTGTTCTTTGGTCTTCCTTAGTCCATGTCCAACTTCCACATGCACATCAAGTAACTGAAAATATCATGGCTTGGGTCACGTGCACTTTAGTCCTCAAAGTAACATCCTTGATTTTCAATTCTCTAAAATAGTCTTAAACAGCAAATGTATCTAATGCAACCCATTTTTAAAAATCATTTTATTGGGGGCTCATACAGCTCTTATCAGAATCCATACATCCATCCGTTGTATCATGCACATTTGTATATATGTTGCCATCATCATTTTGAAATATTTTCTTTCTACTTAAACCCTTGGTATCAGCTTCTCTTTTTTCAATCCCTCTCCCACTCTCATGAAAAATTATAAATTATAATTAATAAGTTATATTTTATTATTATTTTCATATTTACACCGGCAGCTCTCTCCCTGCACCCACTTTTCTGTTCGTACCCCTGGAGAGGGGGTTATATGGCGATCATTGTGATCAGTTCCCCTTTCCCCCTCCCTTCCCCCTACCCTCATGGTATCGCTATTCCCATTATTTTCCTGAGGGTTTATTTGTCCTGGATTCCCTGTTTCCAGTTCCTATCTGTACCAGTGTACATCCTCTGGTCTAGCCAGATTTGTAAGGTAGAATTGGGATCATGATAGTAGGAGAGTTTCTTGACTGATGCTTCCATGAGCATTGTTTATGGATCCAAGCAAGATGGAATCTTTGACAATTTCAACCTTTTATTTATTTATCATGTTAACTATTGTTTCAGTTGTGAGAATTATGGTCTTCTTTACATTGATCCATAATCTATACTGAAGGCTACAATCCTTGATCTTCATCAACATGTGCTCCAAGCCTTCCTCAATTTCAGCATACAAGGTTGTATCATCTACATATTGCCTTCCTCCAATCCTGATGTTACATTTTTCTTTTCTTCTTATAATCCAGATCCATGAGTATAAAAGTTAAAATCTCCAGAGGCATTCTGACAAAGAGAAACTTTTTTTTCCTTACTTTTATCGGGGGCTCTTACATCTCTTATCACAATCCAGACATTCCTCCAGTGTGTCAAACACGTTTGCACATATGCCACCAACATCATTATCAAAGCATTCTCTTCCCACTTGAGCCTCTCATATCAACTCCCCATTTCTCCCCCTCTCTCCCCAACCAACCCTCCCTCACAAACCCTTGATAAATTATAGATTATTATTTCTATATCTTACATAGTCCTCCATTCATCCCCCTTGGAAGGGGTTATAAGTTGATCCTTGTGATCCATTCCTCCTTTGTCCCCCACCTTCCCTTTATCCTCCTGGTATCTCTATTCTCATTGTTGGCCCTGAGGGGTTTATCTATCCTGGATTCCCTGTGACCCCTCTGTGAGGGGATGTCCAATGGTCTACAGATGGATATTGGGTCTCCACTCCATGCCACCCCCACCCACCCACCCTTCACCTTGGGTATGGTTTTGTTCTGGGACTTAGATGCCTGAAACTTGATCCCATCAATACCTCATGATCACAAGGGATGGTGTGCTTCTTCCATGTGGGCTTTGTTGCTTCTGAGCTAGATCGTCACTTGTTTATGTTCAAGCCTTTAAGACCTCAGACGCTATATTTGACAAAAAGAAACTTGATCCTATTTCCCTTCATGTACATTGAGCAAATCATTAGTGAATGCATTGTGCTTTGAGGAGTCTTCAAGGGTTGGAATACATTTAATGTTGTTCTGATGCCACCAAGCAAGATCAAAGGCTTCACTAATTCCATATGGTTTCTGTGGGGTTTTTTTTAAACAGTTTATTAGGGGCTCATACAACTCTTATCACAGTTCATACATATACATACATCAATTGTATAAAGCACATCTGTACATTCTTTGCCCTAATCATTTCCTTTTCTTTTTTTACATTTTATTAGGGACTCATACAACTCTTATCACAATCCATACATATACATACATCAACTGTATAAAGCATTTCCACACATTCCCTGCCCCAATCATTCTCAAAGCATTTGCTCTCCACTTAAGCCCTTTGCATCAGGTCCTCTTTTTTTTCCCCTCCCTCCCCACTCCCCCGTCCCTCATGTGCCCTTGGTAAATTATACATTGTTATTTTGTCATATCTTGCCCTATCCAGAGTCTCCCTTTCCCCCCCTTCTCTGCTGTCTATCTCCCAGGGAGGAGGTCACATGTGGATCCTTGTAATCAGTTCCCCATTTCCAACCCATTCACCCTCCACTCTCCCAGAATTGCCCCTCACACCTTTGGTCCTGAAGGTATCATCCACCCTGGATTCCCTGTGCCTCCAGCCCCAATATGCACCAGTGTACAACCTCTGCCCTATCCAGTCCTGCAAGGTAGAATTTGGATCATGGTAGTTGGGGGGAGGAAGCATCCAGGATCCGGGGGAAAGCTGTGTTCTTTATTGGAACTACCTCGCACCCTGACTGACCCATCTCCTCTCCTAAACCCCTCTATGAAGGGATCTCCAGTGGCCAACACTTGGGCCTTGGGTCTCCACTCTGCTCTTCCCCCTTCATTCAATATGGTATATATATGTGTATATATATATATGCACATATATACATATACATACACACACACATGGTTTCTGTGTTAACAGAGAAAGTTTGACTTTGTACAGATGAACTGCGGAAGTGGCACCGGCAGGCAGGCAGGGGGCATCCCTACTCCTTGGCTAAACCTGAAAAGATGTGCTGATGGGAAAAGATGCACACAGTATCTTCCCTGGGTTATTTGCCAAATTGATGTATGAAAAATAATGCCTTGTTATTGTTGTAATTTATAGTTCTTTGATTATGAGTGTGATTGAAAACTCAATCTAAAAGTGATCGTAGTAGAAAAAAGATTACAGAGTTCATAGAGAATAGATTTGTTGCTTTTGTTGTGCAGAGATTCTACATGACTGGTTATAATTTCCCTGTAAGATTTCGTAGACTGGAATTATTACAAGAGCAAATTTCCAGGTCTTTTCTTCTGTGAAAATATTGAGCTCAAACCATCCACTTTTCTGATCACAGCTCAGTATTTAGCAATTGCACCACCAGAACTCCTAATAGACACAGCCAGCAGAAATGTACCTTAAGTTCCCTCTCCTCGTTTTTATGCTTATTTTTCTTAATAAATTGTGCTCTTTTCAAAAGCAAGGATATTTGGCTAAAATGTATTGATAAGAAGGTTTAAACAAGCAAAGATATAAGAAATGGAAGGTTCAATACATTTGAGTAAGGTTCAAGGGCTCTTTATAACAGGTTCATGTCTATCTCTGATCCCCCGCCACCTTTCACACGAAGGTAAGAACATGTTCATATTAGCTCTGACTGGGTCTCGCTAAAACCCGTCTGATCTTCAGTCTCTCTGCATATAAAACGAGGACAGTGCATCAAATTTCAGACTGCTAATGCTAGAAAGTACTTTAGAAAGTCCTTGACAGATGTAGACCATAAGGCCTTCTAAAAAACATTCTACCATGTAAACCCTCTAGAACTGCAGGTTCAGCTTTTGTGGACTTACAGACAACTTGTGTGTCATCATATGCAAGGCCAGGTGAGATCACATATTGAACTATTCACCTGTCAAGAGTGATGATATGTCAGCTAGTCCATCTTAAAGAATATGCACCCTTTTCCAAGTGATCAATAGAATCATGATATGAGTGATTTATTAATTACTAATAAAATTTGGATGAAGACCTCCCAGGAATAACTAGAAGAGAAGGTAATAAGTAGTTCACTTGTGTTGACTTTTCAATTTTCAAGATGTCATTTCTTTCCTAGCAGAATCATTTTTTAGCTAAAAACTCAATTCTTTTCATAAAATGTCCTTGTGCTTTGGTTTATTCCGGTTGTTGAGACCAAAGCTGGGGCTATGACTTCACAGGATGGACTTGAAGATGCTTCTTTGAGTCTCATCTTTGAAAAGGCTAAGTCCGAGCTAAAGTTCAATAGCCTGACATGGCCCTCTTAGCATTGCTGGTGTGATTGCAGCTTGGTGTCACCTCACTGGAAGGCAGCCTAGCTGTGACTGTCAACATTTAAAATGACGTGCCCTTCGGCTTGCCATTTTACTACTTAAAATGTATCCTACAGGTTTACTTGTGAGTTCACAATGACATATGTCCAAGAATATACATTGGAGAATTGCTGTCAATGTCATAGCTTTTCAAAACAACCTAAGTCAATAAGAGAGATTGATCAATTAAACCATAATGTGTCTATGTAAGGGAATTGTCTACAATAATGAACCAACTCATTAAGAAGTGATAAGTGTGGGAAAATTTTTGATAGTATTAAACGAGATAGTATGTAAACCTATGGGCCATTTTTTTCTGAAAACATATGGACTAGGTGTACATGTTCGTAGCCCCTACTTAGCAGATAAACTGATAGTGAGGAAGTGGATCAGGGAGGTTGGTAGCACCGATTGTTGTCTGACTCCGAAGGTAGACATCTATCCTCAATCCTTTCCTTTATTCCTCTCTCTTTTGGCTTTCCACTATTTGTCTTCCCCTTAGTCCAGGAGGTTCCTAGCTCAGGGACCTTAGGTCCAAAGGAGTCTCTCCACTCCTGGCTCTTGTCTCTTGATGGTACTGAGGTTGCGCCATCTCTGCTCACTAGTTTAATCTCTTTTATATCTCAAAAGAGATTGGCTCAAAATACAATCTAATCCTGTACAGTGTATCCTAACTCATTAACATCAGTGACTCTAATCCTGCCTCCTTGACATTGTAAAGGTTAGGATTTACAATATTTAAGGTAATTACATCAGAACACAAGATGGAAGATAATTACATAATATTGGAATGTGAGGAGGGGGAGCGGCAATTTAATCCACCAACCTAGGGGATTACTATTCCAGTACTATACTATCAAAATAGAATATTTTGATACATAGGTTTTCATTGGCTAACATTTGGAAGTTGTTCACTAGTCCTTTTTTCCTAATTTACCTGTTTGAAAGTTCTGCTAAACCTGTCTATCATGGGTGTCTCCGTATTACACATATCTATGGCATAGCTTCCACCGTCATAGAAATACACATCATAGTAAGACAGACTTACAGAAAGGTGGCAAGTTTCCTTTGTATTAGCTGATTTTTCTTTCTCAGCATGTATTATGACTTGCAGTTATGTATTGATTGATATGTATGTCTCTTATCCATCTCCCCACAAAGGATTTTCAGTTCTATTAAGACACAAAGATGCCTCTCTCAGGACATGGACATGGTAGGTGCTAGATGACTAATTCCTGAATTGATGATTTTTAGGATGAGTGAAGGAAATTGGAAATGAGTCCATGTGGGAACTTGTATTTCCCAAAATGGTCTTCTGGCCCACTCTTCTTGGGGGGGGGGGGAGTAGAAGAAGGACAGCCAGCTTCTGCAGCAGACCTGGTGACAAGAACCAAACCTGCTGACCGGATAACATTTAGGAGCAAGAGCTTGACCCTGGCCACCCTAGGTCACAGTAGCCAAGGCTTCTCTTGAAACAAAAGGCTTGGCAAATCTTCGCTTTCTGACTTTGGCTTTATTTTTGACCCATGCCATTGTATACGAAAGTGCCCAAAGTAGTGCTGAAAACTCATTCTCCAAGTTTCACCTCTGTGACTTCATCATTGCTCAAATGTAAGCATGGAGCTTAGAGAAAGTTCCAGGCTCTGCCTTTATTAGGCAACTGGTCATTGGCAAGGTGCTTCCCTCTCCAAACCTTGTGCTTTTAATCTCTAAATTGGAGCATAAAACCATCATAAAGTTTATAGTAGTTCATATGTGTTACAGCTGTTAAAAATAGTGTAAAGAAAAGGGGGGGGTTGTTTGTTTGTTTATGTGAAATAGTACTGAATTTCCCAGAGTAGATGCTGGCAGTAATTTTACTTTTGATTGTTACCAATCCAGTTAGTTCTCTAATTTTCTAGAACTCATTTATGGCATAAATGTTTCTTTCAGCAAGCACCCATGCAGAACTCTGGACCAAGATCACTGGTCAAGGTATTTTCAATGTCAAGAAGCCAGTTCTGAGTCAGAGATGTGTGTAAGGGTATTTACCTAGCATCTGCCCACACGAAGGAGTGAAGGACATGGGATTAGGAAGTTGGGGAAGTTAAACCACAATTCAGCTGACTCCTTCAGAACTATGGATGATCTTCCAGAGTTACCCTAAACTGAGGCAATAGTCTTTCATATTCTACACTAACCATTTGCTGGACACATTATACTGGGCACCTAGGAAGGGAATGTCATCATAGGACAAATGATCTCTTCATCAGAGGTACTTCTGCAAAGTTGCCAATATTGCCAGCAGCTGGAACAATGAGTGTGTCGGTCCTCAAGGCAGGTTCTGGGCAGAGTGGTGCACATCATCTACGTACCCCTCAGACTAGCCTTGACCTTGTGAAAACATTGTTTCTATTTTACACTTCTGATTCTAGGCAAAACTGGTTCTAGTCCCTCCCTAGCCACTTACCAGCTGGTCCGTGGACAAGCCCTTTCATCTGAAACGGGGGTGGGGTGGGGGGTTTCTTGTATCTTATCCACTTTCCTCACTGTTGACTGTGGAATATTTTGCATGGTTTGGGAGGCATTTAAAGAGAGAAGAATGATGATGTGCCTAATACAAAATGAGGCAGTCTACCCCACATGCGTTGGTGGACTAGAATGATACAGATAATCATACAACATGGTGTGTGTAACAGTGGCAGTCATACAAGCTACAAAGAGCTGCAGTGTCCTTGGAAAGCCGCACTGTAACTCTTAAAATTCTTACTCCCAAAAAACAAACTCACGGCCAATGAGATGCCAATTCATAGTGACATTTAGCACAGGGTCAAACTGCCCCTGTGGGTTTCCAAGACTGTAACGTTGTACAGGAGTAGAAACCCCCATCTTTCTCCCACAGTTCTTACTAGAAGACCTAAGTAGTTCAGGCACTGCTCTCCAGCCTAGGCACAGGTCGTGAGTGTGTGACTCAACTTTTGCACTCTCTCCTCCTAGGTGTCGCTGAAGTACTCCCTGGTGATTGTGCAAGGACATCTGGTGTCAGAAGGGGTCCTTCTCTTTGGCCAGCAGCACTTCTACATCTGTGATAACTTTACATTATCTCCAAAGGGCGATGTCTACTGTACCCACCACTGCTTGTCCAAGTGAGTCCTCCTTTTCTCCCATTCCATTTTCCCTGAATCCCCTACCTCCACCCTCGCCCTTTTCTCTTATGCTCAACAGCAAGCTTAGGTTTGGCCTTGAAATGAGATAAAGCAGAAGACCCTTAAGACATGGGCATCTTTGACCCTGGCTCCCAAAGCTGGAGTCTAGAATGGCAGCTACCTGTTTCTCTGCTGACGTGGAATGCATCAAAGGACAGTGGTTTATTTACTATTTTTATTAGCTCACTCAGATAATGGAGTCTAATTGCCTCCACTTACTCATTACAATTTGCCGCGAGCACATTTTAGCTAAGACAAGGGCACTCGCTGTCTTTCCACTCCAGGGCACACTATTCCACTTGGCAGCATCACAGGGAAGCGTCTAACGGATCTTCCCTGTGGGACAAGAGGTGACTCTGACTTGTATGATGAGGGAAGGCTACTTGTAGGTAGGACTAAGGTCTGGATCTTGGTCAAATTTGGAGTCCTTTATACCCATATCCATGCCAGTGGTCAGTAGTAAGTTTCTTCTTTCCGATCAAGCGTATTTGGTCTACCTGGATCCAGCCAGAGCTTATGGATTTGGAGTCAATCAAATGGCTTGTGTTTTACGGTACTTTTAATTTTCATCTAACTTGTTTTTTTCAGATTTGCTAGAAATACATTTGCCAAGTCGTCTCTGTCCTCTCTGTTGTGGTGTATGAACACATTGCGTCAAAGATTGACGTATGAATGCTGCATCTTCAGTTCTCCACAGTTCAGATGATGACAAGTTGGCTTCCAAGCCCACAGGCTCTCATGTAGCTTCTGTCCGACTTCCCTGGAGAGCTTGGGCCCCTCCCACCCTCATTTTAGCAAGTTCCCAACCAATACTGAAGCTGCAATGCCGGTCCTATTTTGAGACCCACTGTTTTAGACCATTGCAAGAGGAGCTAGTAACTTAGAATTTAGACTCCTATTTGTTGTATTATTTCCAGTTTATGTCAGAAAGCAAGAGTTGGAGGAATATGGGAATATGGACATCAGTTCATCCTCTTTGTATTTAGAGTTGCTTTAGAACTCTGGACATTTTCTTTTCTGCTAATTTTTATCTTTTACTCATTCTAAACTGTCATAGATTGCTGTGCATATATATACTTCTTCCAAGGCTGGAGGTGCATGATTAATACTTGGAGCACTCACCCTATGCTACTGACCATGCTTTATTACTACTGATCAATATAAACAATGGGTCTGCAGACGTGCCTTTCTGATCATGAAAGCTCTACCTGTATGCCTGCCATGCCCATGTAATTACTGTACATGCCGTTGCTTCCATCTTCATATCTGATTCATACTGAATTAGGGTTAGATACAATCTTATTGATTCGATATATCTTGTTTACAAGATCCACCTAATCATGATCGCCCTGAGCAGACCTGCACTTTATAGAAGGCAATTTGTCAGCGTATGCTCATTCCCTGCCCACTCCCATGGTTTGTATGGCAAAGGGGACTTCTTATGTCTGAAAATGTCCTTTCCGAAACTGGAAGAATACAGGCCTAGTGGAACAAATTGCTTCCCTGGAATTTCACTTGAGGATTATATAAGCAATTTTAGTCACCATGCCTTAAAATATATTTTTAATTTGTTAACCAGACAGTATTTTCTCTCCTGGGTTTTGTCTTCTACCCTAAGAAATTGTTGGCTCTTATGGAGATGTGGTATTCAGAGACAGGCTTTTAGATCATGCCAGATCAATGGGGAATAAATCTTATTTTGACCATGGAGACTAAAGCAGATACATAAATAAACGTGCTAAAAATAAAGCAAAATCAACCCTGAAATGTTTCTCTAAAAGACTGCCATTAAATTAAACACAGTTAAGCATTAGACCTTGAAAGATGTTCCCTGGTGTACTGTAAAAGTGTGTCCCAAATACAACTCAAAAAACATGAGTACTTCATCAGTGAGTGCTGAGAAATCAAGAAACTTTTGAATAGGTTAGATTTTACTTGATGAACTAGGGGGCAGGTTGTGGCAGTCCAAGTCACAAGGCATTTGATTCCTTTGTTGGGACTCAAACTATTTACCTGTTTGCCAGAACTTAAACTTCATGTTATTGAGTCGGTGTGAACTAGAGTGACCTTATAGGACAGGGCAGATCTGCCCTGTGATTTTCTGAGACTGTAACTCTTTATGGTAGTAGAAATCCTTGTCTTTCTCCCATGGTCTGGCTGGTGGTTTTGAACTACAGACTCTGCAGTTAGCAGGTCAATGCGTAATCACTATGCCACCAATGTTCCTCACTCTTTGCAAGAGAGAACTTTAATCATATTATTTTCTCCAAATCAATCTTAAAGTATATTTTATGCGTTTAATTCAATTATTTATTGAAAGTCTTCCTTGTACTGCACTGTGCTAGATTTCATTCATTTAAAGGGATTAGTCAGATGTGGGATGAGTCAGATAAAGGGCTTATGATCATGTGAATTATTCTAAGTATAAATTCTAGTTATAATCAGTTAACTTTAGATGTAAGGCACATCAACAAGCATTTGATTCTGAAATTCACTTCTACTCTCCTAGACCAGGTCAGGAAATATTATAGTTATCACGTGATACTATGACACCCCTGAATTTACTTAGATCATGATAGCTGTCATGAAAAAGAACTGTGTACGCATCCAGGGAATTTGGCAGCAACTCCCCCAAAAGGAAAACATAGATCAGCTTCCCTGTTCTACCCTTCAATCTTGGGGTCCTGCGTTCAGATTGCAGAGACCATGTAGAATGCCTTGTTGGCAAAAAGAGCAATACTGTATGCAAGAGACATCTATGTGAAAAATGCTACATAACACAGACCAAAATTTAGATCTATCAATAAATAATGGGATATATGATTAGCCTTTCTAAGGATTTAGGCCTTCCTAAAGACGCTTGCCCTGCATCTTCAGCCCTAACATGTGGGCACAGGATTACTGTTCCAGGAGCACAAACTGGGGGAAAATGACAATCTTCCTTCTTAATCCCCTTGTTTTCCAAAGCATTTTCCATGATGTCTGTTATAGAATCCTTGCTAGCAAGCCTCTCCCCCTTCAGGAGGCGTGGGGTGGGGTGGGTTTTAAAGTCAGAAAGTCTGGATTTGTATCCTGTTTCCCCTTTCAATAATCTCATGACCTTGGGAAAGCTACTTCTCTCTGGGTTGAAATTTCATCATTTTTAGAGCTAAATAGTCGCCATCTGAGTGTACTCCAGCTCACGGTGACCTTATGAGCATCAGGAACAAAACATTGCCTGCCCTACAACATCTGTATGATCACCAGCATGTTCAAGTCCATGTGGTAGCCAGTGTGACAGTCCATCATTAGCCCTCTGCCAAACCTAACTTCCTCCTCTAGAAATCGGTCCCTCCTGAAGACCTGTCCAAAGCAAACATGTCAGGTAGTGTTCTGTTGTGGTTCATAAAGTTTTTAGTGACTAATTTTTAGAAGTAGATCACTACAGTTGTTTGTTGTTGTTGTTGGAAGCCTCAGGTGATCATCAGATAAGCAAGATCCTTGATGATCTTGCTGAAATTTTAAATACTGGTGGCATAGTTTCCAACACCATAGCAAAACAGCAGTCACCACAGGGGGGGAAATAACAGGAATGTGGTGGCTCCTAATTTATAACATACAAATAACATGCTAAATGGAAGCATATGCAATGCTCAGGGGAAGATTTAGGCAGGAGAGCACCATGAATAGGAGTCTGTACCTCCAGGAGCTTCCTCCTTGCCTGCCGAAAAGAAAAATTAATCAACTGTAAGCTAAGTCACAAGGATGGTGTTGTGGTTCAGGTAAGCATGGGCCATGGTCTCATAGAGGAGTCATCAATGTTATTGCCAACAATGCAGTAACTTGACGTGCTATTTGATCTAAGCTTAAAATAGATACCACCCCAGTCCAGAGGGAGTCAGGGAAGTTTATAGGAAGTTTATCTCAGACTCAGGAAAATACAATAATGAGCAGATTTGAATTAAAGCATACAAGCAGAAACAACCACAAGTTTGTTATTTGTCCCATTTTACAGCTTTGGCTGAGGGCCAGAGGGTTGGTCTGGAAAGAACAGGAGACGCTCTGACGGATGTGCAATCCTTACAGTTCCATTTTCTAGGGAGTCTCAGAGAATCCATTGTAGTACCTTTACTCTTGCCTGGCCTTGAACATCCTGCTTAGTGCACAAATCCAAGTTCTCGAGACTGTTAGGCTATGCCAGCCCCCACTGACTCACCAAGTGGTGAAGTCTTCCTGGTCCATGAAATGCCAATCGTTCTGCTTCCCCTAGAAGCAAAGTACAGAATCTCGTGGATTCTCCATAGGCTGGTCAGTGGGGGACAGAATTCCAAGTCCAGATAGGAAGGAAGAGAAACACCATCTCACAACCTCTTCTCTGATAAATGGAGCAGAGGCTGTCTATAATATTGGCTTGTTGATCTGTGAGGATGCACGGGCTTCTTAAGTGCTGAGGTGCTTAGAAGGCCTTTGACATCTACCAAGATTAAAGGGGCTCATTTTCAGATTTTTTGATAAGGAACATAATTTTAAATCACTAGCTAACTCATATTCAGAAATTCAACTGTCAATAACTAAACTTGAATATTGTTGAAGATCAAGGATTGCAGTCTTCAGTATGGATTACAACTCAATGTAAAGAAAACCAAAATCCTCACAACTGGATCTATAGGTAAAAACATCACAAATGGAGAAAAGATTGAAGATGTTAAGGATTTCCTCTTGCTTGGATCTATAATCAATTTTCACGGAAGCAGCTGTCAAGAGACCAAATGACACATTATTGTGAAAATCTGCTGCATAAGACCTCTTCATGTGTAAAGTAATATTCTTACTTTTAGGATTAAGGTGCACCTGATTCAAATCCTGATATTTTCTTTCACCTAATGTGCATGTGAAAGTTGGATATTGAATAAGGAAGATGAAAGAAGAATCAATGTATTTGAATAATGTTGCTGGAGAATAATATTCACAGTACCACGGGCTGCCAAAAAAAATAAACATACTCATCTTAGAAGAAGTACAGTCAGAATGTTCTTACAAGCAAAAATGGTGAGAATTGGTCTCACATACTCTGGGCATGTTATAAGGAGAGGGGCATCTTGGTTGGTAAAGTAAAAAAAGGAACGCCTTTTACAAGGTGGATTGGCCCAGTGGCTGCAATCGTGAACTCAAACAAGAGCAATTAATCGACAGCGCAAATGAGAACAATTGTGAGGATGACACGGGACCAGAGAGTGGTTTTTGTTTGTTTGTTTGTTTGTTTAAATCATTTTCCTGGAAGGTCATTCAACTCTTATAACAATCCATCCACCCATCCATTGTGTCAAGCACAGGTGGAATAAAGATTTAGAAACATTTGTGATTCTTCTTTTTGCCTCCTCTCTCCTTCTTCCCATGAGGCATCATTTTGATGTCTGGGAAAGATTTCTGGCTGGCTGGTGCGTCCTTGATTCTTGTTGACTGCTCCTGCGGTGTGGCTGACTCCTGGCTATGGGCATTAAGGTTTGGTGAGAGTCTTTCAGTCGTGCAGCCTGTCTCTTTGGGAGATCGTAGTCACTGCTGCTTTCTCCCATGCTGTGCTCAAACCACCCTTGGTATGTCTGGTCTAGGCCCAGCTTCCATGCTGCCAATACCATGGGCTTTTTATGGAGACTTGTTACCTTTCTATTCACCTTCAAATATAATTGGGGGATTTCTTTTATTTTTGACCCTTCCAAGAAAAACAAATTTACTGCCATTAAGTCGATGCTGACTCATAGTGACCCCATAGGGCAAAGTAGAACTGCCCCTGTAAATTTCTAAGAGTGTAGCTCTTTATAGGAATGAAAAGCAGACCATTGTTGAAGAACTCAGTTTAAATGACTCACTGTAATATTTCCTGTAAGTTTGGTCTGATTTTTATAATTCCCTTAATTTATATTTCACTGGCAAATTTCCTAATTTTGCCATCACATTTGAGAGATAATTTTTCTAGATATATAATTAGGTTGCTAAATTTTTTTCCAGAGTTTTATATGTCAGCCATTGCCTTTTTGCTAGCATGATTTCTGGCAGGAAATGGTGGATATAGCTAGGTGGAATTGCTAGCTCCCCACTTCTGGAGAAATATAGAAAATGGGAAGGGAACATACTATAAGAGGAGAAGAAAGGACAAGGGTGAGGGGAGAAAAGGAGAAGACAACTAACCAAACGCAGCACAATATTGGCCCTAGTTGCCAAACATGAATTCAGTGAGAATGCGGTGCTCATCTGTAGGAACACATATAATTGAGTGGGGCAGGTGAGGCTGGCATTACTAAACGTGAAATTATTGATTTTTCTTTCTTCTCAGTTCCTCCTTCCTCTTACCATTTTATTTTATTCTATTTCCTTAACTTAAAAAATTCTGAGAAAGAAACAAAATAAGAAACAAATAAAGCTGATATGTGTTACCTGTTGTGATATGTAGGTTTATTGTGCCAACTTGGCCAATGAACAGTTGGGATTAACTGAAGGGAGGGTAGATAAATGACTCATGAGCCTCGCCTTTCTTGTCTCTTGCGCTTTGCTGATTGGACCGTGTGCGGCTGCCTTAGCTGGTTGTCCCCCTCAACTTGGCAAGCTACACTACCTGGGGACACCCAACCCATGGATTGTGTCACTGTAGTTTGAGGTTCCTTCAAGACCTGCTTCGCCATGCTACTGGAGTATGCATCGCCTGAGCTGGGGACTGTGGGACCCTGTCATCTGGCTGAATGTTGGTGACTGCCTAGCTGCTTGCTGCCTGTGGCAGGATTGTCTGGATTGTTCTAAAGAGGACTCAGCTGTCTGCTTCATTAACTTGCACCCAGCGGCCCTCAAGAGTTGTAGGACTGCCAGTGTATTAGCTGTCTCACAGAAGTGAGTTGCACTAAGCCATTTGTACTGCTCTATAGACTAATTAGCTGTTTATTTCTTTATATATATACATATAGATATATAATCATAAGTATTCTCATTTTGTTTCTCTAAAGAACCCCACCTAACACACCTGGAAAACACAACTTTAGTGGAGAATATAAAGGGATCTGACTGAATGTTACTGCCCATGTGGGTGCTGGTGGTAGGATGCTGCTGCATGGGATCCAAATAAATAAATAATAGAAAATGGCAATGGACAAGTAGTGGGGGGACAGGAAAGGCAAAGGTCAGGACTAGAGCCACGAATAAAGATAAAGGTACTGGCAGTTGGGATGGAGTTGCCACTCACTAGGGAAGAGACGGGGGTGGAGGAGGAGGTGAGGTTGAGGTGCAGCGCACATCTGGTCACTGGGAGGTAAGGGAAGAAGTCCACCTCTCTGGTCGCCGATCATCAATGTGGGAGTGCTGCTCCCCCACATTACCCAGGGCCAATGGAGCTGGTTATCTTGTTCCTGCTCCAATCAAAACACTTCTTGTAATTCCTCCAAATAGTCATGCTGTGCTAGTTGGCAGTTTACCCCGCATGTTTTTGTTTAATCTTTCCTCCTCATCAATATGTGATCTACTTCCTTATCCTTTCCTTTAATATCTGGGTTCTAGGATTGCCACTATGTCTGTTTACTTGGGGTGGTTTTATTTTGTTTGTTTGTTTGCATCTTTGATACAGAGGGTCTGTATAGTATATCTGACTAATGCACCCTTTTGAATCCTTCCTCCCAGAGCATTTTCCCCTCTCCTTCCACGTTCTGAAGTCAAGATAGTTGTCTGTATGTTCATTGAACCAAATTCCAGAGCTGGCTGACACCAGCAGGTGCAAAGAGAGGGGTTGGGGCGGGGGGAGACTGTCAGCCTCACTGACAGTGAACAGGGCAGGCAGAGATGAGGTTCACCAAATTCCATTTCATGCGGATGTCTGGATATAAAGTCCATGTCTCGATTCCTTTCAGCATCAGCGATCCATTCATTTTCAACATGTGCAGCAAAGACAAGTCCTGCGATCCTTACTCGTGCCAGCGCTACGGCTACGCGGACATCAGGGAGATTCGCGCGACACGCTTTCTTCTGCAGGTACGCCTTTGCCGATAGAGGGAAGCCAACTTGTTCGTATGATGTGACGTTTTTGTTTCACCAAGGCCCTAACATCTTTAGTAAGGGACCTGCCTCCATTGAGAGCATTGAAGCATGAGTTCTGTGACCCAGAACTCTGATTCTCTGTGCAGTTTTCCCTGTAACACCACGGAAATGTCCTACAGACTTAGAGCAGGGCACGGTAACTGCACTGCATCATGGAGCTAACAACTGAAATTTGAGGCCCAGCCTTCTTGATGTGGAATGACCTGGCCCACCTTGTCACCCAGTTCTACTCTCACCTTGGAACACATGGTCCCCCCTCTACCTTCTTTCCTCTCTCCCCGTTATTCTCGTCTATCTCCAAATACCCAAATCTCACCTTAGGCACATCTTGCCATCTTCAACCTCATGTCAGCAGACTCACTGTTGCTTCTCTATCCCCCAAAAGATCATAAGGGGCCTCTGTCATGGAGTATGAGGGGCAGGGGCAGGCCCAAGATGTAGCCCACACTCTCTGTAGAGTCACTGTTGGCTCTGCAGACACCAAGTGGGGAGAATGCCAGGCCGAAGAGAGATGATAAGAATCTGATATTTGTCACTTCTTTCTGGGTCCACAGCACATAAATTCCACAAAACATCCTCATGCACGAGTCGTTGCTATTATTCTCTGAAACCGCTTCTCAGAAGCTAGTTTAGCAAAGTTCTGCTGTCCTGTAAATATCAACCCACCAGGTATTCTGGTGTCTGGGCATCTGATGAGGCCTTTCCATCCCTTAACTCCCTGCATTTGTCCACAAAGTAGCTGGTTCTCATTTGTGTGATTCTTTGCAAGAAAAGCAGAGCACCAACAGAGTGAGAACCTTCTTCCCTGATGGTTCGGAACAGTCAGAGTGAGTCTGGACTTAGGGTCTCACCTTATGGGCTCAAGCAGGGTTCAGCCACCTGACACCCTTGGAAACCATTCCAACTTAATTTCCCTGCCAACAAACGGAAAACCATGACTTTTCCCCTACGACTATATAGAACACTGAGCACACTTTGGTACATAGACTAAGTACCGTAAGCACCTGAAATTAGTTTTATGATTTTTGTATCTACTTTACAGGTACCAAGTAGATATCAGTGAGTGCGTTTCTTCTTCTCAAGTAAATGGTGTTTGTTTCTAGATGGTGCTTAGTCCTACTGTCACTACACACCAGAAATGTGTGGTTGTATGTTCGCCAAGAGAGGACAGGATATGGGGGAAGAAGGTTCTGTGAGCAGTCTTGGATTCTCCCTCTAAAAGGACAAAGCCTTGGAACTAGAGTTTTTTTTTTTTCAGGGAGAATTGTGTCATCCACAGAGTCCACCCATTGTATCTCTGGGTTTTGTTTGTGTGTGTTTTTTACCTTGATGTACACTCAGAAAGAACAGGAATTTTGCACTACCATTGCAAATATCTTCCCTCTTCTTGGGGAACTTAATGAGTCCTAATGAGCAAGGCTTTTAAAAAAAAAGCCTACCAGCCAGTAGGGGAAAGGGAAGAATTGGGGGTTGTATATAATAGCTATGTCTGTATGTTGGTGTAGAACATTTGCTGGGGAAATAGTCAACGACATAAAGACAGATACCCCTGTTGTCTGCTCCACTTTTGATCTCACTGTGCCAGCTCCTCTATGCCCAGCTCTACTCCCAACTTCCCCACACCCTCCCCTGAGAATGGTTCCTCCTGACCCTGTCTCATTCCTGAACTTTTTCCCATATTATAAATATGTTGTTTAAACCTTATTCTGTATTTCAAGTCACTCTGTCCCTTTCTTACAAGTCTCTTGTTTACCTAGCTTAGAAATTGATTGAACAGGGGGACAGAGGAAGGAAGACAAAAGGGAAAGAAAAATTAAAAGGAAATAAAATCTTGTAATTTTGTCTGTTTTATGTTGATGTATTAATGAAGCCAGGAACTGTGGTAACCCAATATTTAAGCCTTTGGCTGCTACCAGAAAAGTTGGTGGTTCAAGTCCACCCGGCAGTGGCTCTGTAAGAGAAAGGCCTGGGAATCTGTTTCCATCAAGATTACAGCCAAGAAATCTCCCTATGAGACCCTTCTACTCTGCACATGTGGGATTGCTGCAACTTGAAAGTAACTTGAGAATACCTTATGCAGCATTTTGCTCAAAATGGCTCATTAAAATAGACTCAGCAAACTATCTTGTGTGTCAAGTCTATAGCTAAACATGGGAAGCTTCCTGATTACATCCAACCTGCTAGTTCCCCTCGTGTTTCTGAGAAGGTAACCCTCCATTTCAGGAGTCCAGGTTCTCTACTACAAAGTGAAGGTCTCTGAGGTGCTGTTGGGTATTTTCTCCCTGCTCATCATGCTAGGAGCCTGATGGTGTAGGGGTTGCCTGTTGGGCTGTGATCCGCATGGTTGGGAGTTCCAGGCCTCCAACAACTCAGTGGGAGAAAGATTGGGCTTGCTCTTCCCATAACATTACAGTCTTGGAAACCCAAAGGTCACTCCACGTCAGCATTGACTCGCTGGCAGGGAGTTGGGGTCGACTTGGGTTGTCTAGTACTGCTGCAAGAAAAACTCCCAGGAAGGCGGTTCTGGAGGAGAGCAGTGGAGCTCCTCAAAGCCACGAGACAGCTTGTTGCGTGTCATTGAGTCAACTCTGGCTCAGAGTGAACCCACAGGACAAGGTTTCCCATCAGGTTCCCCAGCGTGCGGGCCGGCGCTGTGGGGGCTCAAACACCCACCTTCCAGTCATCAGTGGAGCATGAGGCACTGTGCCACCAGAACTTCTGTGCGACCGCAGCTTGGGGAGTCTAAATGTAGGGTAGGAACTTTAAAAGATGGTTTTGCCGCTTCCGATTCCAGTTCGGGGGAACCCTATAGGACGAAGCAGAAGTGCCCTGTGTGAGTGCTACAGCTCTTTTAGAATTTGTCTAGCAGGTTTTCTGGTCTTCCCGGAAAACCCCCAAAAAAAAGAAAAAAAAGAAGAAGTGCCCTGTGTGTTTCCAAGACTATACCTTTCTCTTGCAGACCCCCTGCTGGCTGGGTTTGAACTACCAACCTTTTGATTAGCAGCCAGGTGCTCAACTGTTGGTTAGCCAGGAACTCCGGTTTCATGGATACATCAATTAAAAAAAAATACAAAATTACTCTTTGTGAGTGTAGAAAAGCTTACCATTTGGGGAGTGGGAAGCCTCACCTTTCACCCTCGGAGTGGCGTGCTGAGGAACTGCTGAGCTTGGTTAGCCTAATGTGTAACCCACGGCACGTCAGGGATCCTGTTTAACTTCTAAGTACTTGTCAGTTCTTTAGGTTGTGCAGACTCATTCTTCTCTGTCATTATATGTGTTCCTCCTATTTTCCTGTATTTTTTTTTAATAGAAGACTCATCAGAAAGGATTGGGGTGTGGAGATACTCAGTGTGGCCTCATTATCCCAACAAAATGACAGGGCTCATGCTCACTGGTACAGGACTTTGAATTTCCGTAGATCTTTTTCTGAGCGCTACAACTCATTCCATGACAGTCCCGTTGTCTACTGCTCACTTGCTTTGGGGAGAAGTGATGCTCCTGCTTTGTTCTGAAGTCAAAGGAAATAGAGCTGTTGTCTGGTGCTGTATCCCCTTTTCCTATCACTTCCTGCTGAGATAATTGATCATCCCTGTCCCTGTGGACTTCATACCCCTCTGGGAGAGCCTAAAAATTAACCAGGAAGGGCTTCCTGATTCGGAAACACAATACCAATTCCTAGCTGCTATGTCATTTAAAGACACCTTCATTCTCTAAACTGCAGAGTTCCTTCAAAGAGACATCGGGAATAATAAAAGGACTTTTTCTTTATAGGACATCTCCCTGGAAATCTTTTTCCAAAATGGATATTCCAAGTTTCTTGTCTTCCACAATAGTGACCGGAGTAAGGCCTTCAAAAGGTAAGACTTTGCAACGTGCCTCCTTTTTGTGGAACCATCATGAACTGAGAACAAAGGAGTAGACTGGCTCCCTGTTCTCATGAAAAGTCTCTACATCTGAAGGAAGTAGTACTTACTACGTTAAAAATTAGCGAGAAGAGAGCGGCTGGATCATGGCACAAAGTACAGACAAAAGGCACACATGTTCTCATGAACTAGAGTAAAATAAATCTATCCAACTACTTTATACACAAACAATGTGCACGTGAAAGACAATGGTAGCACTGTCTGGAAAGGTACAGGTTCGATGACAATTTATCTGCACCATGGTTCTCAGAAGTTTGCAAATTATGTAACAATGCAATTTGGCGATTACGTAATGAGGTGGCCATCTTCCATGCAGTAATCTGATATAGTCAGCTTCCATCCTTTCATGATGCCAAATTTCACATAGGGATCTGGTTTATGAAGCTCAACCATGTTGTTAAGTGCAGAGTATAACATATTTAAAAACTGGCTATTTAATGGACCCTCCAGGATTGTTTGACTTTATTTTGTTTTCTAAATAGCTTTATTTTTAATTTTTTCAACAGTTTTATTGCATGTGGTTTATATATCAATAGTTTAATCATTCAGTCAAGTCAAGGAGAATTATACAATCAATTTTATACGTGGTACATCGCCTCCATGGTTACATCACCTTTAAAGAGTTCCGCGATCACAATCCGTTCTAGTGCTCCCTCCCCCCAGCCTTCATTATTTAGGACCCAAATCCCTTGTCCTCCCTATCACCCACCCTTGTATTCCCTATATCCCCGTGTGTCAGTTATCATTATGTATCCACTCCTCCTGAGCTTCACAGCTTCGAGACCCAACAGAAAACAATAAAAAAACAAAATCACACTAAGGTGGCAAGGATAAAATCATAATAGTACAAAGAAAAAATGCAAATGATGCTTAAGACAAAAAGACCACCATCAACATTCAAAAAGCCGGGGAAGAAATTTCTGTCATGGAACAACTAAGAGATACTTGCACCCAGAACAAATTCCGGTCGTGTCTATAGGGAGGTCAAGTATCAAGTTGGATCCGACATAAGCAAGATGACAATGGCCTCTACCGGATAGTAAGGCTGTTCATGACTCTTGCCTGTGACTAGAGGGGATCTGCCAGCAGCTCCTTCTGTCCAGACACTGTGCAGATGGGTGCCTCATGAGGCAGATGGGTGCAGATGGCTCCCACTCTCCCCCACAGCCCTCCACAAATTGGGGGTTCATCATTTTAGCTCAGGTGCTCTTCTCCTCACCATATTCGTATTTTGTCGTTGTCATCTTTGGATCGCACAAGCTGGTGTGCTGCTTCTGTGTGACTTAGTTGATTCCTTGCCTGAGTGCCTGGTTTGAATATAAGCCTTTAAGACCCCAGCCACTATTCCAGTTAATACAATTCATAGCAGGGCACCATCTGATTTCTTTAACTCACTTTGCTGTAGCACTTTTATCTTCAGTGATCATTTCCTGAAGGTGAGTACCACGCAGGGCCGTGATGTAAGAACTAATTATTCTTTTTTTGGTCTTTGTCACGCTTGGGTTTTATGGTTCACTGCCATCATATATATGGGAACATGGGGATGAAGGTTCAAACATACACCCTCCCTTCCCACCCTCCACTCTGCGCAGGCCCTCTTCCTTTGTGAAGAGAGGTGATGGATGGATGGATGGATGGATGGATGAGAGAGAGAAACAGAGAAGTCTCACACAGGAGGGCCTTCTCTAGGCTCTCAGAGGAAAGGATCAGACTGACTGAGAGTAGGAGGGAGCGGTGGTCTACCGTGTGTGCCGTAGAGTACATCGAACTAATTATTCTTAAGTTGGAGCCAGGATTTAATGGTAGCCAAAAACTCATTACTGGATCTATGCTTTTTTTAAAATTTGCTATAAATTGGGAGTTAATACATATGTCATATCATTCCATAGTGTAACCATGTCAAACATAATTGTACAATTGCTTCCATAATCAGTATCCAAACTTTTCCTTCCTGAACTTCTTGTATCAGCTCCCTTCTTTCTCCCACCCCTATACATTCCCCTTCTCCCCAAACCCTTGTTATAGTTTCTTTCCCTAAAGGCTCAAAATCCCTGGGTTTCATTTACCGAAAAACAAAGAAATAAAATAGCTCAAAAAACTTTATTTATATTTCAACATTTTTTAATCTCTAGTCCCTAAAATATTTAGGTATTCCAATAACATATTTTCTTAGAAAGAAGTCCAAACAACTGAATTTCCCACTTGTGTACTAAATATCCAATTTTCTTCAAGAAAGACGTCTACTACTTTAGTTTAACAATAGATTAATTTATCTAAGAAAATTAAGCCAGTGTGCATGTTTTTAAAATTCAATCATCATAATTTTCCTCATTATTGCTGTTATGGGTTTTGTGTAAAAAATCCGGAAGGGACAGACAGAAAGGCGTGCTCCCCAGTATGAATGGACCACAGGGATGCATTCTTTTAGATTCCCTCTGTAATTGTCTCCAAGGTCCCTGTTAAACCAAATCTAAAATACAGGCTCTCAGTGCTCAACTTTAGATTAATTTCCTCCCATGATTTATGTATGTTAAACATTTGCCAAAGCTTGTCTAGAGATCTTGTGACTCTCTTGAGTAGACAATAAATATCACCTAGCAAAATTCCTTAACTGTACCCACCCTCTCAGGAGCATTAAATTATAAAAGCATTTTTCTCCAGAGGGACATGCTAGAACACGCAGGAGAGCTGTTGAACTGGCCAAGGGCAGTATCAAATGCTTCCCACTGAGGAGAACAAGGTGTCTGGTCATTATTGTTTAACTATTATCATTACCATAAATAAGACCAGAGTTTGCGGTACTTGAACTTACTGAGAAAGATCCTACAAGGTACAGCCAGGACAGGTGAACATGATCTAGTTGGGTGAGATGTGTACGTCGGTAATGAATCTTATCTACTTTTCTGATTCTGCAAGTGACTCCACTGGTTCTGAGACTATCTGGATTCTACTGAAAAAATTATCCTTTCTTTTTTTAGTTTCTGCTCTTTCCAACCCAGCTTGAAGGGGAAAAACATCATGGAGGACTCTCTCAATCTAAGGTAATAAGTCAGGGATGCATCAATCATGATTTCTGGTCATGGTTTGGCTTTGTTCTAATATTTTACTTACCTGATCATATTCTAAATAACTTATGCAAAAGCATGTGTTTGGGCCCTGTTTCTTTATTTCCTTTTTCCTGTCCCAATATATCCCTCATCATATTCCTAAAATCCTTTATGACAAGCCTCTAAAAGTAGATTTAATGTCCTATGTGCTCTGTGATTTGCTCACAAAAAATGCAAGGATGCAGTTCTTGGCTTACGGTTGTAGAGGCTGCTTACCAGGAGGGGGGTCAGGAGTAGGTCTACATAACCTTTCTGTGTATTCCCTTTGTATGCTCAGAGTTCTGAAGCTAAACTAAGCAATGATGTGCTGGTCAAATTCTAATGAATGAATCTTTGTAATGGGGAATAATTACTGATGCAAAGCCCCCTTTATAAGGACCTAATTCTCTGTAGGGCCAACTCAGTATTAGTAGGTGCTTAAATTTAAGTTAGAAATGAGACTATGTGGGGAAAAAATGGGGAATGGCTTTCAAGAGGAGTATGTGTGGACATGGATGCCAGGAAGAGTGTTTCTAAGGATAATATTAAAAACATTTATGAGTGTGGATTAGGTACCACACTTTATCCAAAATTATCTATTTATATCTTATATGTGATTATACAGGGGGTGTTAAAAGCTGTGGGAAGCAGAATTGATCATAGAAAATTTCCACCACTATTTTGAAACCCTCGCGTATGTGATGTTTGCAGCTTATCAGAGCAAATAAACAAGATAATTTTGTCAGTGAAGTTGGCTTTTGGTCAGACCTCCAGTGGAGATGGAGTTCCGGTGAGAGGCTTAAGAGAGGTATACTTTTGGAATATTAGCCAAAGACATGAGACTGGATGAGGCCACTCAGAGAATGCGTGACCATGGGAAAGAGGTCCACGGACTGTTTCTTGGGGTGTGCCAACATCTAGAAATCAAAGATAAGGAGGAGAATAGGCAACAGGTCTTGGGAATGAGTATAAGACAAGTAGAAACTACAGGTAGGGGAGATGCTACAGAAACTATGTAGAGTGTTTCAACCATGTTGCTGAAACGCTATGGGAAAGCCAAGGTAAGGACTGAGAAATGACCATTGATCTTTGAAATATGAAAGTTATTGGTGACTTTGAGATGACTCATCAAAGGGGATGATAGAGAGGCTTCCCACTGTACCTGATATTAACCCTTGAATTGATCAATGTGAAGGAGTCCAGAGTACCAAGGGGATGGTCCTAGAGGCCTGGACAGCAATGGGTTACTGGGGCTTATTACTAGGTGGCAGCTTACCAACTGGAATGGAAAGATTTCCGTTGTCAAATTGTGTACATCCTTTGTTCTCAGATTGCTTATTATTTATATGCAACTGGAATAAAGCCACTTTAAATTACCTGAAGCAAAGCAGGAAAAAGGACACACTCCCTAACATACATGCAAAGACCCAACTGGCAGTTAGACTCAAGTCGGTCTGCAGGAAGCAATGTTTTCCATCTCTTCTCGAAGATGTTCTCTGGACTGGCTCTGTTCTCAGGGCACTTATGCCATGATGCCATCAAATCGTCCAGCAGCTCCAAGCATAGAGGACCTCACAGGAGCTCCAGCACACAGGGGAGTAGAAATGTTCTGTCCCAACAGACGGAGGAACAACCCCACATTTCATTGTCATTTGTCTTCGTCCCCAAATGAAAAGCCTACATTTATCAGTTCCAAGTAGTGTGCCCATCTAACTTGTGAAGGTGGAGTCAGGCCCACCTAACAATGAAGACCAAATTGGAGGAAGGTGCTTCTCCTAAAGAAGCAACCTGTGGGGCTGCTATTAAAATGGGCTGAATGCTAATGTGTTCACCAACCACCTGCCCCAAATAGGAATCACCCCCAGAGACCGCAGGAATTGCAGCCCTCATTTCCTCTGTCTTGCCCCCTGGAGAACTGCATTATCAGTTGAGACAGGTTGTTTCATTGACTCCATGACTCTAACAAATTTTATGAGGGTGATGTAAGTTATATCACCCTCATAAATTTTTATGTAACAGTGCTCCGCATCCACATGGCTATCCCCATGAAGGCCGGCAGCGCTCACCAATTCCACTCTATTGAGCTCATAGTCGTAGGGGTACTTTTCCCAAACGGTGTAATCCTTAATCGGCATTGCAAAACATCTGGCTTTTCCACTTCAGATCTCAGGATAGTGTGAGTTTATGGGGCAGACAGAGGAGGGGCAAAGGGAAGAAAGCACAAGAGGAGATGAATTATAGCTATGGTCACTAACCAGGTGACAAGATGAGAAATCTCTGGCTTTTAGAGGAGTTACATATTTGGCAATCACTTCTCACTCAATCCTTTGGATAACTTTAAGCACTAACCTAAGTACTGATCTGTGCTGACTTTCCATTCTATTTATTTTTACAATTGTGGGAGTATTATCTGTCAGATTGTGTTTGGCACAACCGGAGCCTAGCTCCAAGCATGGAAAGTCTTGGAAAATATAGAGTGGGAAAGCATCTGGGGTCATTTAAAACATTGCCTGATGTTGCAGACAATCACTAGTGACAAATGGACATGTGAGAAAACACACATGTTTCTGCTAACTGCTGTTGAGTTAGCGTCCCATCATGCACCATTGTGTACTGTGGGACTGGATCATTGTGATTCACAGATTTTTTAATTGGCTATTTTTTTCAGTAAAGCACTAGGTTCTTATTTCTAGTCTATTTTAGTCTGAAAGGTCCAGAAACCTTAAACCATCATGACACTCATATATAAGTGTCTAATGACTTGAGGTGCATTAGATATGAATATTGCCCTTCAAGCTACCTATAGCCTTCCAAAGAGGGTTCAAAATCACTGTCATGGAGTCAGTGCTGACTGAAAGGACAGGGCAGAACTGACCCTGTGGGTTTCAGAGACTGTAGCTCTTCGGACCACAGGCCAGCTTGCAACCACTACACCAGCAGGGTTCCTGGGAGAAGTTGACGACAGCTTCAACATTAAATACAAAGTACAACAATCCTCTCTAAATTTTCCAGAAACCCCTTAAAGCATAAAACAATAGATGTAGTCAAGTACCTGGAATGCTTTATTTATTCGAATAATCCTGAAACTAAGAAAAATAAAATGATCATGTTGAGTTAAATCATTAGCCTGTGAAAGATAAACAGAAACCAACTTTTTAAAATTTTTGTTTCTAAAGCATACTTTCTCTTTGTACTGAGTAATAAAAATTTCCTTTTCTAAATAGTAGTAAGCAAAAAAAGGCAATTCTTTTCTTACAAAATATGAAAAACAGTCCTGAAGAATATAATTTTCCATACTGGTTCTCCAGAAAAGAAGGGAGGGCTAATTTTAACTTATTTTTTATAAATGTGTCTTTGGGGAGCTACCATAATCTGACCCAGTGTTATTGCTTCTCTATGATCTCAGTTTATGTGGAGCTTAGCAACCTCAGAGTTTAGAAATTTCAGAGAGATACATGACCGGAATATATGTCTGGCTTTCTCTCTCTCAATAGCTGGAAGTTGAGGCAAACTTTGAACAGTGAACTAGAGAACATCCTTCTAATTTCACTGTGATAAAGAGTCTACGGTTCCCAGTTCTAGAAAATGCTGTTGGAAGTGACAGTGCTTCCCTTGTGGACCATCAGCTCATGGCATCCACTTTTGACAGTATAGCTACATTCCCGAGGATTTGTAGTAGCTGATTTTTCGGCAGTAGGACACACGTCTTTCTTTCAGGCAACTTCAATGTACTTGAACCACCAACCTTTTAGTTAACAATCAAATGTTTTCATTGATTGCACTACACAGAGACTTATTTGTAGCCAGGAGTTTGTAATTCTTGCAATGTAATGATTAGAACTAAGTTATATGGGGGCTCAAACTGTCCAGTTGAGTGTGTCATTGAGTCAGTTCTGAGTCAACCCTATGTAAACAGAAGGAAACACAGCCAGGCCCTGTGTCATGCTCACAATTGTTGGACTTGAGCCTATTGCAGCCCCCGTGTCAATCCAAACAGTCAAGGGTCTTCCTCTTTTTCAGCTGATCCTCCATTTTATCAAGCGGACTCTTCTTTTCCAGATAAGGGACTTTCCTGGTACCGTGTCCAAGTATGAGAGCTGAAATCTCACCATTCTTAATTCCAATGCGCATCCCAGCTGTACTTTGTTCTTCTAGTAGATCATGGTGCTTTCAATCGTCTCAGGCAGCTTCATATTTCAAATGCATCAATTCGTCTGTGACCTTCGTCTGTGACCTTAATCTCAGAGTTACCTCCTTGCTCTTCAACACTTCACAGAAGTCTTGTGCAGCACATCATATGCTTTCTTGATTGTGGTTTCCATGAACATTGACTGTGGATCCAAGCAAAATGAAATCCTTGGCAACTTCAATCTCTTTTCCAATTATCATGTTATCTATTGGTCTAATTATGAGAAGTTTTTATTTCTTTAATTGGAATTCATACTGAATGCTGCAGTCTTTAATTTTCATCATCTAATGCTCCGGCTCCTCATTTCAGCAAACAAGGCTGTGTCATCTGCATTTACATGCATGTCACGGGGTCAACTTGCCACGAATAGCAGAGCCCATTAACCTGCAATCAGCTTTGTCTGGGTCATGCTGACTTCATTATCCATGTTACTCTTGGTCTGTCTTACCCTACTAAACCATAACTCCTCTCAGCTCTCCCTTTACCCAATCCATTTCTAGGCCTCTTCCTCTGTTATCTGTACCCAGTCTCTCTTGTTTCCCTTTGGTTCATCCAGCTGGGTTGCTTCCATAGCTGTCCTACACCATCATGCTGGTGTGAAAGACCGAGGCCAGGAAGAATTCATTCAGCATCATGACCCACTCTACCTGCACTCTAGCCACCTACAGGATCCTTGTACAAAGATAGAGAAACAGAGTAGCTTATTTTTATGATTCTAGCATATTTCTCAGAAATCTGACAGAATGTGATTGAGGACATGTAATTTTTGATTAGTTCTGTGATCATAGCTTAAGATGCTCTTTCTTCCAAATGCCCAAGTCTTTTGGACCATTCAGGAGTTTTAGCGCTGGGCTAACTGGGTGTGTTATGTTCTCCCCTTAAACTTAACGTATTGTCGTTAGTTCCTTTGCAGTTGGCTCGGATTCCTGGTCACGTTATGTGCCACAGCATGAAACCCTCTCTGGTCTTGTGTCAGCCCCACCGTGGCTGGTATGCGTGAGTCCATGCTTGCAGCCGCTGTATAGTTGAGTGTCTTTCAACCGAGGGCGTATTTCACAAACTGGCTGCTACTGCTCCCTGTGGGGCTGCTGAAGGGCTCCAGGGCCAGCAAAAGCAGATGGCCGACATTCATTGCCGGATTCTGCATGATAGCACAGGAGGTTTGAATTGGCAAGCTGAATGCTAAGTAATTTTTTTTCTGAAAAGCGGATGATAGGCCAAATATGTGTGGGAACCTGTGACAGAACTCATCTTCCTGTATTTCATTAGACAGTCTAGAGTTTTCATTTTATTGCCTATTATTTAGAAGATTGCTAGACCCTTCTTCCTAGTCTGTCTTAGTTTAATGTCTCATAAATTAGCTCTTGACCCATTTAAGAGCTTCCAAAAGGTTATTGGAAAATTCCATTTTTTACATTTAATTTTTCCACTAATTTTTATAACCCCCTTACATATGGTCTGTTTGTTGTTACATGTAGGTAGCATCATTTTTTCTTTGCATTTGGTTATTGTTATTTAATTCAGTACTTTTATTGGGGGCTCATACATCTCTTATCACAATCCATACAATCATCCATTGTCATGCACCTTTGTACATATGCCACCATCATCATTTTCAAAGCATTTTCTTTCTACTTGAGCCCTTTATATCAGCTCATTTTTCCCCTCCCTTCCCCACCCTGCCTCCCTCTTGAACCCTTGATAAGTTATAATTATTTTCATATCTCACATCGTCCTCTGCCGCCCTTCACCCACTTTTCTGTTGTTGGACCCCTGGGAAGGGGTTATATGTTGATCTTTGTGATGGATTCCTCCATGTGCCCCCACCTTCCCCTTATCGTCCTGGTAACTCTATTCTCATTGTTGGCCATGAGGCATTTATCTATCCTGGATTCCCTGTGTTGCAGGCTCTTATCTATAACAGTGTGTATGTTCTGGTCTAAGCCAATTTGTAATGTAGAATTGAGATGATAGTGGGGTGAAGGAAGCACCAAAGAACTAGAGGAAAGTTGTGTGTTTCATTGATTCTGGACTGTACCCTGACAGGCTCATATCTTCCTTGTGACCCTTCTGTGAGGGGATATCCAATTGTCTACAGATGGGGGGCATTGGGTCTCCACTCCATGTCACCCCTCCACTCCCCATTCACATTGGGTATGATTTTATTCTGGGTCTAAAATGCCTGATACCTGATCCCATCGACACCTCACGATCACACAGGCTCTTGTACTTCTTCCATGTGGACTTTGTTGCTTCTCAGCTAGGTGGCCACTTGTTTATCTTCAAGCCTTTAAGACCCCAGAGGCTATATTTTTTGATAGCCGGGCACCATCAGCTTTCTTCACCTCTTTTGCTTATGCACCCATTTTGTCTTCAGCAGATTGTGTTTAGAAGGTGAACATCACAGAATGCCGGATTATTAGAATGAAGTTTTCTTGTGTTGAGGGAATGTGAGTCGAGGCCTAATGTCCATCTGCAACCTTAATGATTAATTAAAAATATCTGTATTTCAAAACAATTATAGATTTACAGAACATTGTTATAATAGAGAGGTTCCAGTGATGACATATTTTTATAAATTATTTAATTAGGGCCTCATACAACTCTTGTCACAATCCATACATACATCCAGTGTGTAAAGCACATTTGTACATTCATTGACCTCATCATTCTCAAAACATTTGCTCTCCACTTAAGCCCCTGGCATTAGCTCATTTTCCCCCTCCTTCCCTGCTATCCCCCTCCCTCATGAACCCTTGATAATTTATAAATTATTTTGTCATATCTTGTACTATCCGATGTCTCCCTTCACCCCCTTTTCTGTTGTCCATCCCCCAGGGAGGAGGTTATATGTATATCTTTGTAATCGGTTCCCCCTTTCCACCCCACCCTCCCTCCACCTTCCTGGTACAGCCATTCTCACCACTGGTCCTGAAGGGATCATTTGCCCTGGATTCCCTGTGTTTCCAGTTCCTATCTGTACCAGTGTACATCCTCTGGTCTAGCCACATTTGTAAGGTAGAATTGGAATCATGATAGTAGGGGGAGGAAGCATTTAGGAACTAGAGGAAAGTTGTATGTTTAGTGGTTGCTACCCTGCACCCTGAGTGGCTCGTTTCCTCCCCACATAAGAGGATGTTCAATTGCCTATAGATGGGCTTTGGATCTCCACTCTACAACCCCTTATTCACAAAGATATGATATTTTGTTCTGAAAATGCCTGATAGCTGATCCATTTTGACATCTCATAATTGCACAGGCTGGTGTGCTTCTTCCATGTGGGCTTTGTTGCTCCTTAGCTAGATGGTCACTTGTTTACCTTCAAGCATTTAAGACCCCAGACACTATCTCTTTTGATAGCCGGGTACCAACCAGTGATGATACCTTACAGAACTTTATTATAATATTAAAACTAAGAAAGTGTCATCAATACAATGTGTGAGCATAGTATATATTTTTATCACATATATAGGTTATTGCAAAAACCATAATAATCAACATTTTATCACTTCAAATATACCTTTAGTGTTATCTCTTTAAAATTGTACTCACATTACCATCTCCCATTATTGCTAATCATTGACAACCACTAATGTGTTTCTGATGTCAATAGTTTTATAAATATTATATAAATGGAATCATACAATATGATGCATTTGAAGGTTGTTTAGTCACTCAGCAAAATGTTTTTAATCCATTCAAGTTCTTGTGTGTATCAATAATATGATGTTTTTCATTGATGAATGGTGTTTCATAGTGTTGATGTACAGTTTACCACTAAGGGACATTTGGGTGTTTCTAGTTTGGGGACAATACAAATGAAGTTAACTATTTGCATTTAATCAATATTGATATGCTATAATGATTGGTGCATTGCAGTTTCCTCTATATACATTCAAAATCACATCAAATATTTCTCAAAGGCCACACATCGATGGCCTAAAGCAAAGTGAGGCAAAATGAGCTGAAGCAGCAAGTCAGTGGCTTAACTGTACCAGAGAACCTGGCCCAGAATAGTCCCCTTGCCACTCTCTGTCTTTTACTTGAAGATTCCTCTTCTCTAGGGAGACAGCCGAGTTTAACCTAGGGAACGGAGACACAGAAACGGAGGCATTTGTTCCAGCCTTCAGAAGCCAAACAGGAGCAAACACACAGGTCATACCTACTCCGAGATCGTCAAAATCACTCCCAGCTTTTAGAAAGGGCAACTGGTTGGGCTCAATGAATAGGGTCTTTTTTTCCCTTTTGAGAATAAACACACATTGTTGTTTTACTATGTATATTGATAGGCTTAGTACAATTCCAGTAAGTAAGGATGACTATGGTGGATTCAAAGAACTTAAGTGAGACTTCAATTCCAAGCCTTTCTCTTTATAGAAATGGAAAACAAAATGTAGGAGATTAGTCGTAACCTCAGCTGTTGCTGAAGATAATTCTATCTTCAGCTGTTGCTTTGCTCTAATGTCAGTGTTTTCTTGCTAAAAGGCACTGTCATTTGAGGATCTTCTATTCAGTTAAACTGCCCTTCAAAAGAGGCTGAAATTAAGACATTCCCAGATCAACAAAAGCTGAACGTTTGCTATAAAAATACCAAAGAGTCACCCAATTTGAAAGAATAAGATATAATATAAAGTCAAAATTGTATGAAAAATTACCTATGGTAAAAGTGATTTTGAGGAAAATTACAAAAGTCAGTTTTGTTTCTTTTTTGGTTTATAACCATCTTGTGTTCTATATGACATAAAATACAAAAACAAAATTAATAGTTATAAAATAATTATACTGGACACATGATGTATAAAGATGTAATTTATGACATGAACATCATAAAGAGGTGGGAGAGGAACAAAGTTGTTGTATTATACTCAAGTTAAGTTATTATCTATGAAAACTAGGACATTAGAAGTTTTGGTTGGTAAATATAATCCCCTTGGTAACCACAAGAGTGGTTTTAAAGAAAGATGTACAAAAGGGAGGGAGAAAGTAGTGAAAATTATTATCTTCAAAAATCAACTAAGCGTGCACATGCAAAAAATCAGTGTCTAAGGAGATGAGACACAGGTAGAATGCCAGACACGCAAAAAAAATCACAAAATGAGAGAAGTTGTCCTTTACTGATAGTTACTGTACCAATGAACAGATTGAACTTTCCAATTAAAATGCACAGATTGACAAAATGATTAAGAAAACTTGACCTAATTAATATGTGCTATCTATGAGATATTCATTTAAAATAATTTTTAAAACACTAATAAGTTAAATGTGAAAAGATGGAAAATACTTCATAAAAATAGAAACAAATGAACAAATGCTCAAGTGATTATATTAATATCAGACAAAATATACTTAAGCAACAGAAAAAATATATGAAGAGACAAAGAAAATCATATTTAATGTTAAAAGGATCAATAATCAATAGAAATAAGTTATAAAAATGTGTCAATCTGACAACAGAATCACAAAATTTGTGAAACAAGCACTGACAAACTGAAAGAATTGAAGACAGTTAAAAGAGTAGTTGGAGACTTAAGTACACTACTTTCAATCATAAACTATCTAAAAAGAGCAATAATGAAATAGAAAACCTGATTGACACAATAAATGAATTGAATCAAACAGGATTTTATAGAACACTTGTCCAAATATCATCAACATAGACACACTTCTCTGCTGCAGGATAAACCATATGTTTGATCAGAGAACAAGCCTTAACAAATTGAATGGCATAGGAATCTTACAAAAATCTTCTTTGCTCATCATTCACTCTTTGCCATCGAGTGAATTCTGATTTATAGTGACCTTGTAGAACAGAGTAGAACTATCCTTTGGGGTTTTCAATGCTGTAAATATTTAGGAGAGTAGGAAACTCCATCTTTCCCCCATGGAGCCATTGGGGAGTTCGAACTGCCAGCCTTGCAGTTAGCAACTTAATGAATAACCCACTAAGCCACCACGGTGCCTACTCTGGCCATAGTGGGAGGAATATAAAAATCAGGAGTAGAAGAATAACTAGAAATTTCACAAAAATGTGGGTGTTGGGAGAAGAAATCATGAAGGAAATTAGAAAACACTTAAAATTTAATAAAAAGTACAAGGGGAAGCAAAAAAATAGAAACTCTTAATAAGCAAAAATATTAAAATATGAAGCTACTGTTCCTCAACAAAGAGGAAGCTATTGTTCCATCTGCATGTCCACATTTCTGAAGTCATTGTTTCCATCTATCTAACCCTTCTCAAACGAATTTTGTACTCCTCAATTTACAGTACAGCAATATTGTGAAAGTATCCGTTTGGGTATCCTGAAAGGCCTCAATTGTGTTGCCTTTAAATTTTCTCTGAATTTAAGGAATAAAAAGGTCAGAAAGGATAAGGTCATTTCTGCTAGGTGGATGGGGTAGTTTCCCAAGGAATTCTTGTAGGACAGCCATTGCTGGAAGAATGAATAGCTACATTGCCATTACAGAAACAACATCAATGGCACAAATTCCCTAGTCTTGTTTTCACCCATGTAATTTTCAATTTTCTTAAAACTTCTTCAAAGTACATTCTTCAGGAAAATCTATCAAGGTTACTTCTTTGAGGTCCCTGAAACGGTAGTCACCATAAGCTTCTAAGCTGACCTCTCTCCCTTGGATTTAACTGGACCAGGAGAGCCCCATGGAAGCCATGATTCTGACTGGATCCATTTTCAAAGGCACCCCAAAAGATGAACATAAGTGTATTACTAAAGGAGTTTGTCACGGTCATCGGTGATTGCATTCTTAAACAAGGCTGTTTGTAATAAGCCTCTGTGTACATGAATTGTGTGAATCATAACAAACTGTGGGTAATATTGTGAAGAACAGATCATCCATAACAATTGTGTTTATATGAAACCTTTACATAGACCAAGAAGCAGTTGTTCCAGGAGAACAGAATATATTCTGTGGTTTACAGTCAGGAAAAGATGGAGGAAAGCTCATTAGCAACCTTGGAGATGCAGATAGCACCATCTTACTTTCTGAAACAATAGAATTAAAGCCCTTTAAGAACAATGAAGACTAGAGCCGCCAATATGAGAGACAATTCAGTGAAAAGAAACCAAACTATCCTTACAACTGGACCAATAGACAACACGTGATGAATGAAGAAAAGATTGCAGTTTTCAAGAATTTTCTTTCATTTGTATCCACAATTAATGATCATGGATACAACAGCCAAGAAATCAAACAACATATTTAATTGGGTAAATTTGTCGCACATACCCATCTAAAGCCTTAAAGAGTACAGCTGCTACTTTGAGGACTAAACTGCAACATCCAACGCTTCACATGCATGTGAAAGCTGGAAAGTGAACAAATATTTTATGCATGTGAATTATTGGTGTGGGTGAAAAATATTCAAAGCACCACAGACTCCCAGAAAAGTATATAAATCTGTCTTGGAAGAAGTATCGCCAGCATGCTTTTTAGAAGTGAGGATGCCAAGACTTTGACATATGTATTTTGGAAATGTTATCAGGAGAAACCAGTCCCTGGAAAATGACATCATGCTTGATCAAGTAAAGGATCAATGAAAAAGAGGAAGACTTTTGATGAAGTGAATTGGCACAACAATAGGCTCAAATATAGTTCTCAGGATGGTACAAGGACCAAGCAATGTTTCATTCTGTTGTGCATAGGGTTACTGAACTGGAGCTGACTCTACAGCTCCTAATAATAATATATATTAACTGAAATCCTAGTAGCAATTGTTTTGACTTACCTTCATAGCACACATCAAAGCCTACAGTACTCAATACTGATACAGTACTCAGAGAGCAATTTATAGCATTGAATGCCTACATTAAAAAAAGAAGATCCCAAATCAATGACATAACTTGACACCTTGAAAAAATGGGAAGCAGAGGAGCAAATGAAGTCTAAAGCAACAGACTTTGATTCCTGATTCCTACTCATAGTGACCATGTAGGACAGAGTAAAACTGCCTTTGTGGGTTTCTGAGGCTGTAAATCTCTACCTGAGTAGAAAGCATTCTCCTTCTCCCAAGGAGTGGTTAATGGATTTGAACTATCAACCTTGTATTTAGCAGTCAAGCTCACAACTCACTACACAATCAGAGCTCTCCTAAAAGCAACCAGAATATATAATAAAAAATTAGAACAATGATAAATGAAGTAGGATTAGAAAACTAATAAGCGTAAAAATCAAGAAAACCAAAGGTTGGTTGTTTGAAAAAAATAATTGATAAATCACTACTCTGACAAAGATGATACTGGAAATGATAAACTAAATTGACTTAAAATGCTTTAAAAACAGATAACATTAGAAAGTCCTGGATATAATGGGAGAAAAACATGAATAAAACTCAAAATCATAATTGAGACCAAATTTACTGGTTGATAGAGACTGGTAGAACCTCTGATAATGTAGTCCTTACCTTTTATGTCTGGAACTAAACTTACCTCTGGATTACAATAATAAATCATTCAAGATCCAAAGGGTAGCATTTACTCAAGTACAATATTCAGAGGGTGTGAAGGAGGAAGGAAAATAAGAAACATAGGGGAAAAGTGAGATAAGCAATGGTACATTAAGGGTATTGCAATAGATGCATTGACTCAGAAAATATATGAATTGCTGAATATTAAACTATAATCTGTTCATTAAACCTTCACTAATGCCCAATAGAAAGTAATAATAATAATACATGATAATATATAAATGGTAAAAACTACTTAAATTAAAATTTTTTTAACTCAACAAAAATAGTTCTAGTACAGATTGGAAAATTTTGAAACACATTCAAAGAGAAAATAGCACCATTCTACTCAGACTCTTCCAAGCATAGAGGAGGCAGGAATACTTCCTAATTCATTTTATGAGGCGATCATTACTCTGATACCAGGGGCAGCTAAAAATTCTATAAGAAAAAACACTCCAAAATGAATATCAAACTTGCTGCCATCAGTGAACATCCATATGAATATAGATTCAAAAACCCTCAATAAAACACCAGAAACTGAATCTAATAGCATATGAAAACGATTGTACATCAAACTGAATGTGATTTATCCAAGGACTGCAAAAATGGTTCAACAAGAGAAAACCAACCAATGTACACACCACCTCAGCATGTGTGGAAACAAAGGAGTGGGGAGTGGTCACCATAACTGAAGAGTAAGAGGCCTTTGGCAACATCCAACATAACAGATGTATGCAAAAGACTGAAAGCTATCCTTATAAGCTCAAGAGCAACACTATACTGGAAGTCTTAGTAAGAACAATTAAGCAAAAATAAAATAATAAATTAGGAGGCAGCAAAATTAGAAAAGAAAAACTAAAGCTGTCCCTAGTCACAGATAACATGATCCTATGTACACAAAATCTCAGTCACCATAAGAAAGCTAACAGAATAAAGCGGTTCATCAACATGTCATACAAAGTGAACAGAAAGAAATCAAGTTTTTTGTGAGCAGCAGCAATCTCTGTAAGTACATCATCTGTAGAAAATATGTTCTATGACTTCTTTTGAAGTTAAACATAAAATTGCCATATGACCCAATAATTGCACTTCTATATATGAGGAGGTCCCCCCCCCCCCCACCAAAAATTGGAAAAAGGCCCGCTGGGCAGAGCTTTCATAGTGCAAAAGTTTCCCCCTAGGTGAGCTCTGAGTAGTGGGCCAGGTTTACTCTGGTCACAGTGAAGTTTTCATAAAAGCAGCTTCACTCAAACCTCGTTTTTTTGTGATGGCCAACTTGAGAACAGTGTGCCACTGTGAAATTTTGTTTCCTGCTTTGGAAAAATGCCATAGAAACTGCTGTGATGTTAAACAACTTACAAGGACAGCTATGGGAAAAACTCAAGTGTATGGGTGGTTTTCTCATTTCAAAAAGGTGAAATGTCGATTGATGACAAACTTTGTTCTGGACATCCAGCAACTTCCCAAACGATAAAAATGTCAACAAAATCCATGCACTTGTTCCCAACAATGGACCGGTGAAGATATGGGGGAGTTATGTGGTGTATCCTGGAGCTCAGTTCAGCGATTTTTAACAGAAGATTTGGGAATGAGATGTGTCGCTGCAAAATGTAGGTCTCGGGTTCTGACTGACCAGGAAAAAGAGCGTTGAGTGGAAACATGCTGTGCTTTGAAAGAACAGCTCCAAATGACCGAGCCTTTTCCCCCAAGGTCATTAGTGGTGGAGAGACATGGTGCTGTTCTTATGACCCCAAAAGCAAGCATCAATCAAGCTAGTGGAAGACGCCATCATCCTTTCATCCAAAAAGAGTTCATCAAGTGAAATCAAAGATCAAGACAATGCTCATTTGTTATTTTTTAGATGTGAGGGGGAAAGTGTATTTAGAGTTCATTCCACCAGCTTAGACTATTAATCAAGCTTTCTATTTAGAGATTCTAAAAAGGTTGCATAACCATGTGCGACAAGAAAGGCCTGATTTGTGGCAGACAGAATAGTTTTGCCACAACGACAAGGCACCTGTAATGCAACCAATCTCAGTGCGCTGATTTTTGACAAAAACCAGCATGCCTCTCTTGCTCCACCCAACTTCCTCGCCTGACCTCGCTCCCTGAGACTTCTTTCCTTCCTCCAATGCAGAGGGTCCTGAGAGGACAGTGATTTGACAATGTAGAAGAGGTGAAGCAAAAGACAAGGGAGGTGCTGCTGTCTGCCATCGGAATAAACGAGTTTAAAGAATGTTTCCAAGAATGGAATCACAAATTTGGTAAATGTATTGATGTAATGGAGGATACTTTGAAGGTGATATGGTTGTTGAGTTAGAAAAATTAAATATATAGCTTTGGGAAAAATTCTGGTTTTTTGGGGGGGTTCTAGTCACTCATATACCCAAAGGAGTTGAAAATAGTGAATCAGACACATGTACAGCAGTGCTCATTGCAACATTGTTGATAATATCACAAAGATAGAAGAAACCAACTTAGATGAGTAATCAATGAATGGTATACCATTTACTACGATATATGCAATGGCGTTTGACTCAGCAAGAAAGAGAGATGAACATTTGCTACTTGCACCACATGGATGGACTTTGAAGATATGCTCAGTGAAATGTCAGTCATAAAAGGAGAAATGTTGCTCCCCAACACTTACATAAACTATCTAGAATAGGCAAATAAATAAATAAAGGCTAGTAATACAAAAACTAATGGGGGTAAGAAAATAAAAATGATAAAAATGAAATTAAAATTTTAAATTTTTGTAAAGCTAGCTTCCTCGATCTTTTTCTCCAGGAATAATCCAGGTGTCGGTAAGCAGTTCAGAACAAATCCAGAGAGTGGTCCGCCTTTTCAAGGATTCATTCTACTGTTAATTCTGCCTAAACATGTAGTTTGACTAGGGACACTATCCAAAATGATATTTCAGCTGTAAAGAGAACTAGCATATTTTGAATGATTACTCTGTGCCCCACCATAGGCGTCCTGCTTTAGAGGCTCAGCCACCCTTAGAGTTAGGCTTGGCTATTGTTCACTCTTTGCCAATGAGGGTAACAAGCTAAACAAGATGCCCAAGGCAGGGCTCTCATGACCCCAGATCTGTCGGAATCTAGATGTTTGGTTTTTTCCTCTGTGCTAGTCCAGTACCAAACAACCTCAGTAACACAGGTTTCTCAGACAACTAAGTTCTGTCTCATCATTCAACTGGTCTCACCTACAAGCGTCACAAACAAAGCTAAGAGTTCCACACTTTAACCAAGTCCCAGCAACCAGTAGGGTATTTACATTGAATGCACCAACCTACATCTCTCCCTATTATTTAGTATTCCCCAAAGTATCTGAAAGAACATCGGACATAATGTAATTGGACTGCAGTCTTATTCATTCACAGCCGCCACCACCACCACCAAAAGAAAAGAAAGCATAAAACCAATGGTGACTGATCACAGCGCCCTGTGTGTTTCTGAGACTAACTGTTTGCAGGAGTAGAAAGCCCCCTTTCTCTGTGGAGCTACTGGTAGTTTTGAGCTTCCAACCATGTGGATTGCAGGCCAACTCGTAACATCACAGGGTTTAGGAGGTTTAGCCTGGAAAGCTCCTACAGCAGATTATAAAAGAATAGATAAGGACAAAAAAAGAGAGTACTTCTTTGGGCCTGAGATGTTACTTGCTAATACTTAATGAAAATACTTGCTGTCCCCCGGATTTCCCTCCTATTCAAACCAAATGCCTATTTATTTGTTCTTCTACCAACTCAGGACATGGGATCTCTGACTTCTGAAGCCCTGACCTAAAATATTTCTGTATAATAAGCTCTACTTCTTGATGTTGGTGGCTGCCCCTGAAATGTTGTGTGTGCCCAGGCTGTAGACTCTCGATTGGAGAGCTCTGGGAGAGGAGTGAGAAGAGACCTTGCATGACTCACTGTACATGTATGTACAGGCACAAAGGAGAGAGGCAAGTGGAACCAAAAGCCCTCGATCAACAAACTCACAAGCATAGGGGATAGGGAAAGGTGTTTTATGGACGTGGCTGTGGAAGTTATAGCAGTGCCCACTACAATCTTCCCTGCCCACCCATTTTTCCCCACTGCTTGAGGGTCAGGGTCCCCAGTCACCTCCAGTCTTCTTGAGACTCCTTGGCCATGGAGTTGGGTGAAACCAAATTGGAAAAAATGGGTTTTCTTGGTGCTGCCAAGGCCATGCTCTTGATTCTGTTGAGTTTATCGCGGGCTTGTTGGCATTTTCTCAGGCAAGGCCCACACAGATCTTTCTCCTCCACTAGATATAAGCTCTCCAGCCTTTTGATGGAATCTAGAAAGAGTTCGGATTCTCCTTCCTTGGGAAAGGGATTTCGTTTTACATTAAGCTTTTTCAGCTTGGGGAGCTTGCTAATGCTATTGGGAATGCTGGTCAGTAGATTGTCAAAGAGTCCCACCTCATGTAGGTCCTTTAGAGCACCCAAAGTGGTGGGCACACTGTCCAGATGGTTCAAGCCGAAATTCAGGGTACGGATATTCTTGAGTTGGTTCAGTTCCACAGGCAGCCCGTTGGTAGTCAGCTTGTTGTTACACACATTAAGGTAGAGCAGGGTGGTCATTTGGCCGATTGATTCAGGAAGCTTGTCGATGTAGTTACTGTGCAGGTCTAGCCAGCGCAGGTTCTGGAACTTCGAGATAGAGTCAGGGATCTTCCTGATCATATTTCGACTAAGGTCGAGCTCGTCCACATCATTGAGTCTCAGGATACACTTGGGAAAGGTGGTAATTCCCATTTTGCTCAAGTCAAGGCGTTTTCTTCCATCAAATGTTATCTTGATACAGTTCTTGGCCACCTTCAGTGTGATCTTCTTGCCCTTGGGGCCTTTGCCTCCCTTCGCCATGCTTTATAATGAGGGTGTGTGTTTGCTGTATGATGTCTCGTTGATCAAGTGAAGAAGACACGTGGAACTAGAAGATAAACTCTGGAAGAAGAGAGAGAGAAAAAACAAACACTTGTTAGGAACTGACAAAACAGCAAACCATCAAAGTCTGCTTAAAAGGAAAGAAAGTTGGAGTGGAGAGAAATTAGACATAGTATGCTAGCTTTGAATTGTCATTTTGGTGAGAAATAGAGAAACAACCATGGCCTGCCAGGTGAAATAACAAATCTGCCGTGGAACATTTACAGTCAGAATGCTTGTTGGAAGTGACAATTGTGAGACTGTGTACTTTTCACATGTTACCAGGACAGACAGGTCCCTGGGGAAGAACATCATTCTGGAGAATGTAGAGGTCGTGAAAAAGAGGAAGACTCACAATAAGATGGATTGACGCACTGGCCACAAACTTTTAGAAGACTGTAGGATTTTGTAGGACTAAGCAGTATTTTGTACTGGGGTCACTGAGTTGAAACCAACTCGTTGACACACAATATCCACAATCTGAGCACAAGTCAAGCTGTCAATGATAGTTGGTTCAGTGTCTCCCCTCCCCAGACCTTCACAAATAGAGTAGAGGGGTGCACAGTTTGCCAGGAGCATGAGAAAGGCCTGTATAGCTGTGCGTGTATCCCCCATTGTCTCAAACTTACACGTATGAGGGGTCCCCCCCACACAAAACAAACAAACAGGAAAAGCTCTGCTGATGTGAGGGGGATAATGCACTTGGAGTTCATTCCACCAGGTCAGACTGTTAATCAAGCTTTCTATTAAGAGGTACTGAAAAGCTTGCATAACAGTGTGCGGCAAAAAAGGCCTGATTGGTGGCAGATGGGAGACTGGTTTTGCCACCACAACAATGGCGTTGCCACCATGACAATGCATCTGCTCATGCAGCCTTCTCAGTGCACCAGTTTTTGGCACAAAACTGCATGCCTCTCTTGCCCCACGCACCTGACTCACCTGACCTCGCTCCATGCAACTGCTTTTTATTTCCTCCAATCAAGAGGTACATGACAGGACAATGATGTGACAATGCAGAGGAGTTGAAGGAAAAAAACGAGGGAGGTACTGTCAGCCATCCAAAAGGATGAGTTTGAACTATGTTTCCAAGAATGGAATCGCAGATTTGACAAATGTATTAAGGTGTAGTGGAGAGTACTTTGAAGGTGATAAAATTGTTTTGCTAAAAACAAAAAATTAAATACATAGCATTGAAAAATCTGTTTTGGGGGGCTACCACCTCATATATCTTCCCCTAGGAGCACAGCTATTTTTAGGGTTGTTGCTAGATCTGTTCTGCTCACCATGTCTCTATATGAATCTAATGCTCCCTTAGAGTTATTACATGAATCATCAGTGTGGAGTTGTTAAGCTCTCAACAACAGCATAAACTAGATGTAAGGGAGTATGGTAGGAGTTAAAAATTACTGTATCAACTTTACTTTCTCAACCTAGAGGAACCATCAGTCCTTGACTCCTAGAACTACAGTAAAAATAAGGAAAATAGTTTTACCCAGGCCACTACCACTCTCAATAGGTACCTACTTAATGCCCATCAATATCTCTTCTCTCAATGGGTATGGAGGGAGCCAAGGGAGCACAGCAGAACTTAGAAACAAATGATGCCTTTTTCCCACTTCCTACCTCTTTCGATTATGATTGCACCTATTAATTTAATAGCGTATACACTTGAATTTCGATCTGAAGGATGTAAAGAAAGGTAATGAAGGAGGGTTGTGTTCTTCTGTTGTGCAGGGTCGCTGTGGGTTGGCACCAGCTCTACGGTGCCTAATAACAACAAAAACAACAGTCTCAACCGTGTCTTCTGAGTGCCTCTGTGTGAGTTTAAACGGTCATCCTTCCAGCTGGAAGTCAAGTACTTGGTCCTTTGTGCCACTTAGGGGCAAAGGTCTCTAGGTCTCTTAGCACTTAGTTGCCAAACTAAGGTTTGGAGAGTTGACCCCAACCAGGGATGCTAGAGTAGAAACACCTGTCAACGTGTGCCCATAAAGATTGTCGCCATTGGTACGTACCATCATGTCGGTTCTGACTCTTAGCAACCCTGACTGCAATAGAAAGCAACATTGTCCTGTCCTCTCCTCTCCTCGCAATCTTTCATCTGTTTGAGCCCATGGTTGTAGCCACTGCACTGGTTCTTCTTTCCTGCTTGTTACTTTATTAGCATGATATTCTTTGCTAGGGACTAGTCTCTCCTGAGAATGTGCCCCAAGCACGTGAAACAAACTCTTGCCATCCTCATTCCCAAAAAGCATGCTGGCTGTACCTCCGTCAAGATCTTCATTTATTGTCCACCTTTTACATGCATATGAGGACATGGAACGTGCCGTGCGTTAGGTCGGTGCTCACTCTAGTCCTCCAGGTGACGTGCTTGTTCTTTGATACGTTAAAGAGCTTTATTGCAGCAAATACACCGAATATAACACATTGGTTTGTTGAGTGCTGCTTGCATGGATGTTGATTGTAGACCTAGGTAAAATGAATCCTGGACAACTTTGGTCCTTTCTCCATTTATCGTTTTATGGCTTTCTACGTCTATAAAACGTTAGTCTCAGAAACTGACAGAGGCACTTCTACTCTGTCCGGTCCGGTCACTGAGTCAGAATGAACTCAGTGACAGCGATTTTGATATCTTGTTTTTTGGGGTCTGGTTGTGAAGATTTTGGTTTTCTTAGATGGAAGTGTGTGATTCATACTGAAGGATGCAGTCTTTGATCGTCATTGGTGCTTCTGTAAGTATTGCAGCCTAGACGGTGCTGTGGAGTGGCGGCTGTTGTTTTCTGTCATATGAGATTGCTGAGTTGAAATAAACTCAGCAGCAGCATGTACCAACAACATGAAATACTAGAAAAGTACCAGGCACATGGTACATTTTTTATTACTATTAGATGTTAAATATCATTACAGGATCTGTACACAATCTAATCCTCAGTGATTCAGTCTAGTTCATAGATCATTCATATTGTAAACAGAAAGAGACTGGAGCTTAGCAATGTGGAATTCTCCACTAGAAAGAGGATGAAAATTCCAATCTTCCTTGTCCTAGTACCCCTGCTTGCTACCATACATGATTTTTGCTTAGTGGTTTTGTACTGTGAATGAGTCCAACACCAGACAGAAATATGCGATTGGAGGCAAATACTGACACTGCTTCTATTTTTCCACAGGAGTGAACAGGGAAGATATTCTGTAGTGCTTGTATTTCACCAAGCAAATTATTTATCAGAAATCAAGTTTATAAAATTCATTAATAGCCAGTAACCAGGCTGTTAAAACCAATTTTCTTATCCCACCCCATCCCCCAAACCATTTTATTGGGAGCTAACACAGATATGATGTTGTTCCATCATTCGGTCACATCCAGCAGTATTTTGCAATTGCTACCAGTTTCAAAACAGTCTCTTCTTTCTTGAATTTTTTGCCATCAACTCCCTTTTACGCCCCCTCCCCGCTGCACCCCCCAGAAATCCTGATTCTACTTGCAGTTCATTAATAGGTTCATTAATCCTGGGTTTCATATACCAAAAAGCAGAAAAACATAGAACAAAAATTCAAGAGGGTCACCCCAATGACAAAACACATCTGAGATAAACACCGATATGAACAAACAAACAAACAAAACAGAGGTAATGTTGAAAACCATTTCAGGGCCAATGGGCATCAGAAGGGGGATCAACTGACAAAGTAAATAAAATGTTATATGATTTCCATACTTAACCATACTTAGAATCAAAGGGAAAATTGTGAAAAGCATCTTCCATGTACGTATTGTAATTGCTACCTCTCAAACATAAGAACAATTGTGAGGATGGCGCAGGACGAGGCTGTATTTCATTCTGTGGTGAATAGGATGTCTGAGTAAGAATGGACTGGATGCCACCAGCAACAATATAGCTACTTGTAGCTGAAGGTCAGCGACCCCATCTTCTGGAAGACCAACTGCGTTAGAATTTTCTAGAATGAGCAAGAGTATTCAAAGTAAACACAATATCAGTTTTAAGAGGAATTTGTGGTATTGATCAGGCTTTGAAAACTGACCCCATTCTTTAGAAAGGATGTAGAACAATCATAGACAGTATTAAATGATTGGTGACCTCAAACAACACTATACTCAACAGTACTGAAGTTTCTATATAACACAGTTCTGGATTATCACAAGGGCTAAATCATCTTAAAAATAAAAGTTGAGGCGCTGTTACACATTCTGCCCTGCCTTACCCACTTTGTGCAACTATAAACACTGCCTGGAAAGAAGGCCTAGAGTGCTCCTGGCAGGTTCTGGAACTAAATGGTTGCAGGCGTATTAGAGAAAAAAATAACTCAAAATGAGGTCAAACTGGTGAAAAGTTTTTCAAGTAGTTTTTTTTCTGGTATGATGTAGCCTTGACTCAAACACAAAACTATTTTTTCTTTTTTAATTACATTTACATTTTTGATTGTTGTCCCTTGAAGCTACAGCTTTATTTATTTATTATATTCAAATTATTTATTTTTATTTATTTATTTTTGTTGTTTATTTCATTTGTTTGTTTTAATTTTAATAAATCATTTTGTTGGGAGCTCTTAAGGCTCTTATAACCATCCATACATCAATTGTATCAAGCACATTCGTACACACAGTAGAACTCCGGACCTGGACACTAATCTCTTCTAGAAGGAGCATCGAGATGCGATGCAATCAAGTTCCTAATCCATTTTTCCCATAAAAATAACTGAACACTGGATTAATACATTACTGACTAGCAAGATTTTACCCGTACCTTGCCTTTTTATAAAAAAACATTACACAGATATTTCAAAGTCAATAAATTCAGTATCAAATAATATAAGTTAAACAAGAAACTCAACATGTAAAAAGTTTTTAACATGGCCCATGCCTTGAAACTGATGAGGAGCTGCATCTGTGGACACGGATGTGGAGAGGAGGTGTGGAGAGAGAGTCATTGTTTGGAAGGAGAATCCCCTTACATAAAATCAACTGGTAGCTGCTTTTCAGGAGTTTTTTCCACTCTTTACCTTTTTTCACTGGGACCTGGCTGGCTTTTTCTAGGGTTTACTAAATTATCATCCACAATATCGATAGCACAATTAACCAGTACTTTATCATGATGATTCTTTTCAAAAACACGTCTTTTATATAAATACAGTACAGAAAGCCACAGCAACTAAGAAAATTATAACAAAACCTTTGAACACACCCACAAAGGGTTTAAATGAGTACTAACTACTCCAACTAATATGGAGTGACCCAAACATGAACTGATTTTCTTTACAAAAATCACATGCACCAGTTTGGATTCCGATGTTCTGTTCAAGCTCCGATGCAAAATTTTCTCATCATTTAGTGTGGAAATCTGATTATGTTGAATACTGATGCAGTTGAATACCAGGGTTCTACTGTATGTTGTCATCAACGTTTGCAAAACATTTCCTTTCTACTTGAGCCCTTGGTATCAACTCCTCTTTTTAACCCCTCTGTCCCCCACCATCCCACCATCATGAACCCCATGATAATTTATGAGTTATTTGTATTTTCGTATTTTACACTGTCTGCCCACTTCGTCCCCCCATATTTCTGTTGTTCATTAGGGATGGGGGCAGGGTGTTGATCATTGCAATTGGTTTCCCCCTTTGCCCTCTCTTCCCCATCTTGCCCCTACACTCATGGTATAGCTACTCTCATTATTGGTGCTGAGGGTTTTATCTGTCCTGGATTCTGTAAGTGGAGAGCTCTTATCTGTACCATAGAGTTGTAACATAGAACTAGGATCATGCTGGTAGAGGGGGGGTTGGGGGTGGAATGCAAGGAAGCCCTAAAGAAAGAGAGGAATGTTGTGTTTTGTCGTTGCTATACTGCACCCTGGCTGCTCTTCCCTTCCTTGTCAAACACAAAACTGCACCAGATATAGGCGAAAGATCCTCAAGAAAACTGTCTTTCTCATCCAAAGAACAGAAAAGCTGACATTTAAGGATCAGAGTGAATGAGGGAAATCCCCTATTTCCCTTGATTTTTTGTGTGTTTGTTTTATTTTTCCATTCTCTCTGCCTTGGCCCCCATACAATCCTGTGTTAATGGTGTCAGCTAGGTTCAAGGCCACTGTCATCAAACAGAATCAGACTCAGCACCCTGAGGCTGTATCAATCCTTACGGGAGCAGCCACCCTCATCTTTCTCTGGAAGAGCAGCTGGTGGATTTGAACTGTTGTGCTTGTGGTTAGCAGCCCAACAGTTACTAGTCAGTATCACTAGGGCTCTTATACACCCAAAATTCGAAGGGAAAAGAATCACTCTATCTCACAAAATGCTGCCAAGAGCATAAAATCCTTATTTTTCTTTTTTCTCCATCTCACTGCTACTTGAACTTGGAATCAGAAATAGTGGTAGGAAGTATGTAGTGGAGTTAAGGGAATAAACAACAACAGTAGCAATTATGGATTTATAATTAGAAAACTAAGGAAAGGGGAATCTTCTGGGACTATGGAAAGGAAGAAGCTCAAGGAAGTGATTTTTAAAGTTGTTTATGAACTCTTCAACTCACTCCAACACACAGATGAACATACAAAGCCCTGAACAACATGCAAAACACTTTGAGAACTGTCGTAAGACATGGACCTCAGTGCAGGTTCCAGACTTATGACTGAATAACAACACGAGAGACAAATCTGAATCGTACTGCAGATACTTTAAAAACTGGAGACACTTTCGTACCATAGTGTGCTGAAGAGATTTCAGAACTAGACATATACCAAAACTAGACATATACCAAAACTATTCATAGAAATTAAGCAAGGAACCAACTTTTGTGATATCCAAAGTATGTAAGAATATAATCTATATTACTCAACATACAAAAAGCAGAAACATCTCAATCTCTTGAAAGGAACATGACCATGAACAGAGGAAAAAACTACAATGACCCAGTCACTGGAATTATCAAAGACCATAAGACAGCTATTAGAACTTTGGAAAACATCTAGTATAACATCGTTTAACACTAATATAAGTGGAGCAATACAATTGAAATGAATGGGAAAATGGAAAGTTTCGTTTGAGAGGTGATGTTGTAAAAAGACACCAAATAGAAATTTTAAAACTCTAGAAATACAGTGACAAGTCTCTGGAAGCCCAGAACAAAGGTAAGTGAAACCATCCCCGACCTTAAATGTAGATCAATAAAAATATATTCTCTCTAAACCAAAGAAAGACAAAGAATAAACACAGCCTTCGGTATCATGTGAAACAGACCCCCTTGCACCAGCAGACTGTCCGAGGAAAAGGAAACTTCATTACAGTGCAGAAAGCATTCTAAGGAACAACGGAAAGACCTGCAAGTATGAATGTAAGACATGCAGCAGCTCCACACCTCAAAGAAACCTACACTTGGACACATCATAATCAAACTGCTCAAAATTAGAGGGAATTCAAATAAAATTAATTTTTTAATTAAAATCTTTAAACCTGCAGAGAAAATGGTCAATTGCTTTTAGGGAAATACCAATAACAAATGACCACTGAGTCATCATCAGAAACAAACAGGGAAAATGACTTTTTGAATGAAGACAATAGAAAGACATTATTAGAGAAATGAAAACTAAAAAGCTTAGGTTACTAACTCAGCTATTAAAAGCAATAAACCAAGTGTTTCATATGAAAGAGAAATGATGCCAGGGAGCTACACAGAACTTTGGAAATAAAGGACAAAAAATTGAAGTGGTAAATATTTAAGTAAACATCATGGGTTTTTTTATCTCTTAAATTCTGTAATACAGACATACACAGGATAAGTCAAAACATATCGACACGAAATCATGCAATCTTTTACAAAATATCCGTGTGTGAAGCTATTGTTTCTCAACATAACCCCATCCAGGTCTAGACACACCTGAAGGCAGGGTGGCCATCTCTCTGACCCTGCTATAAGAGTTCTTCACTGACCACCACATCAAAACAGTAATTTTGACATCTTTGAGTGACTCAGTATTTGGTCAATTTAAATGTTCTTTGAGTTTGAGGAGGGAAAAAGAATTTTGAAGGGGCGAAGATCAGGATTGTAAAATGGATTGGTAAGGTTTATCAACAGAATTCCCACATTTTAACCTTCATGAGGTCATCATAAGGGGAATAAATTCCTGGCTGCAGTTTTCCTGGCGTTGTCTTACCAGCACAGTGAAATCCAGCTGGCACGGCAGAGCCTCTAGGTCAGCGGTTCTGAACCTGTGGATTGCGACCCCTTTGGGGGTAAGGCCATCAGAAAACACGTGTTTCCGATGGTCTTAGAAACCTAGACACCTCTTCTCTATCCGTCTCCAGGCAGGTCCGCCCACATGCAGATATGCCCACATACAAGTACCCCACATGAACACTGTTACCCATGCTACACCATGCTTCAAGACAAAATTTCATGTACTTATAATTAGAAATAAATATTTCACAATGTATAATTACATATTGTTTTTGTGATGAATCACTATGCTTTAATTATGTTCAATCTGTAACAATGAAAATACATCCTTCATGTCATATATTTGCATTACGATTCATAACAGTAGCAAAATTACAGATATGAAGTAACAACGAAAATAAATTTTATGGTTTGGGGTCACCACAACAGGAGGAACTATATTAAAGGGTCATGGCACAAGGAAGGTTGAGAACCACTGCTCTAGGTCCCTCAAAGCCTAGAAGCAATAATTTATGACTTACCCTGCTGTGTGTGTGTGTGTGCACACTTCTGTGTGTATGAAAGACTTCAAGAATTTCATAGAAAACTTCCATGATCTTTTAAATCCATTTCCATACATTTTTATGTATTTGTGTGACTTAAGGTAAAAATCACCACACTGTCTGATGGGGGATGTGGCAACTATAATATATAGGTGATCCTTCTCTGGTGATACAGTTTTTTCATTCTTTTGGAAATGATAACATATCAATTCTAAGTAAACAATGTAAAGTTAAGAATGTACATTTTAATCCCCAAGGCAATCACTAGAGAATAAAAACACAGAGAGCTATAGTAAAAATAAAACTTAAATAATTAAAAAAACGTTTAAGAAAAAAATTAAACAAGGCAGAAAAAAAGAAATGGGGAAGAAACAGACTTCAGACTCTGTTCTTTCAAGTTCCACAACATCCTTCCTTGGTCACACCAGAAGGATTCAATGTGAAAACCTCATTAAGTGAACTGGGCTTTACCTCAAGCACCTATAGATGATTTCTGAAACTGACATACCCCGATAGACTTAGGGCTGACACGCTCTGTCTAGGTGAAAAGCAGCAGAGGACTGCTATGCCAAGGCTATGGAATTGTCGGTCTTTGGGCTTTGCTTTGAGGGAATCAGATGAGTGGTGGTCTGGGAGTACTATATATTTATATTAAATGCCCTCCTTGCTTTCTTATGACATGTATTAACCCTATAGATATGGTTCTGCCTTTGCGATAAAATGTTACTGAAAGATGTACCCCATCACCAATCCATTTTTTGTGTAAAGAGTGTCCACCACTTAAAAATTTAATCCGTATAAGTCAACAATTCATGCATCATGGTCTGACAAAACAATAAATGATTAAAATGGGAGACCTAAGTGTAAACACACCAATATTACATTAAATGAAAATGTTCTAAATACACAAGTAAGTAAATTTCAAAAATGAGTAAAAATGCAAAGGGTGGAATTATTTTCTATTTATAGGAACTCTGGTGATGAAGTAGGCTTAGCATTAGACTATTAGCTGCTGCTGATTCAATTCGCCAGGCCCCTTGCAGGAGAAAGATGGGCAATCTCCTTTCATGAGGATTTGCAGTCAGCATGTATTTCATCACAGTGTTTTGTTTTGGTTTAGGATATCTATATGAAATTCACTTTAAATATATATGAATACGTGAAAATGAGAAAATGAAAAAGACACAGTGTGCAAATATGAATCAAGAGAGCTGCAGTGACTATATTAATATCAAAGTATATTTCATAACTAGAAAATGTTCTTGACATAAGGAAACATATTACATAATAATACAAGGACCATTTTACTAATAACATTTTAAAAAATCTTAAATGTCCATGTATGCAATAACACAGCTTCAATATTAATAAATCGAAGCTGATAAAACTGAAAGGAGAAAGGGGCAGATTTTCGGAGTCGGATACATCTTGTCTCTGAATATTCCATAGAACATAATAAAGAAAAAACCAGCAAGGATATAGAACAAGTCTTCTCAGTCTCTGCTCTGTTGACAGTTTGGGGCAGATAGTTGTTCGTTGTGAGCACGGGGTGGACTGAGAAGACTTTCCCTGTACAATAGGAGAAGGGAAATAGCTTCTACCAATAGCTTCTGCCAGTAACAGCACCCCCACACACATCTCTTTGTTAGCTGAAACAGCCAAAAATGTCTGTACACATTGTCGAATTTCCACTGGAGAGTAGTGACAAAATTTTTTCCAAGTGATAACTGTGGATATAGGAATAATCATTACCAGCCAGTGGATCTAATTGACATTTATAAACATTCTCTCAGGATAAAGCAGAACATGCATCCTTTTTAAATGCACAGGGACCATTCACAATGATGTGTCATATTCTGGGTCATCATATAAACCTTGACAAGTTTAAAGGAAATGAAAGCATGTAGAGAATGATTCCTAACAACAAAATAATTAAATTAGAAATTAATAATAAAAATATTATTGGAAAACTCTTTAAATAGTTATAAACTAAACAACAGACTTCCAAAAATTATCTATGAGTCAAAGAAGTCATCCAAGGAAAAATAAAATATTTTTAACTGAACAATAATGAAAATGCAACATCATAAATTTTGTGGCATGCCACTTATGAAGGGATAGGGGGACAGTTTAAATGCTCGCTTACAAAGAAAGTTCCCAAATTAATCATCTAAATTTCCATTTTAAGGAACTAGTTGAATGAGAAAAAATACAACCTTAAGCATATCCCCAAACCAAAATATCCGATGTCAATGCCAATTCATAACAACCCTATAAGACAGGGGTTGACTGCCCCCTGTTTGTTTCGGACACTGTAACTCTGTATGGGAGTGGAAAGCCCAGTCTTTCTCCAAGGAGGCGGCTGGTGGTTTCGAACTGCTAGCCTCGCAGTTCACAGCCCACTGGTGTAGCCAGTGTGCAGCCAGTGCTCCATTAAGCATGCAGAAGGAGGAAATAATGAAAATAAAAGCAGAGATCATTATTTCACTTTTTGCCTGTTAACAGCAGAAACAGTAGAATGAAATTACCAAAGTTACAGGATTTCACAATTCGATTTGGGGACTAACTTATTAGGAAACTTCAAACTATGCAGATAAAAAGGATCTTTTGTTTGTGGGGCATTCTCTAAGAGAAAATAATGGAAACTTTGCCGACTAAATTAATTCATTCAAAACCAATTTCATTTATTGTTTCTTCGCCCTCGTGACTCACAGGGATACTGTATATACTCAAGGATAAGCTGACCCGAATTTCAGCCGAGGCGCCTAATTTTACCACAGAAACTGCATTAAAATGTGCTGGGAAACAAGGCTTAGACTCGAGTATGATTGGCTAATAGGCTAGTTTGCCTTCTGCTGTCACCTCCCTGGTAGCTTCAAATGCCTTATTCTCTGTATCCTGAAATGGTGTTATGTCTTCTCAAACACAGTGAAGTGGGAAAATGAAAAAGGGTGATGGCCTTGGGGCTGCAGAGTAGCTATGCCCGAAACCTCTGGACAGATCTCTCAAATCTCCAATGCCTCGCTCCAGGAGGCTGCGAGGGAGGAGAGAGAATCACCAGACTCAGCCCCCCAGTCTTCCTGGAACTGTGTACTGCTTACTTTCTTGTTGGTGGTTCTGGAAGCAAAAAAACTCATTGAGGGTATGAACTAGGTGGCTTCTTTTTTAAAAATCAATTGTCCCTTACTGAATTATACTGAACCTTTCTGTCTGGTGAGAAAGAAAGTTGCTAGCAACAGGGCAGACTGGAGGCAGAAAGACTACTGAGAAACTCACATAAGAAGCATCATGGAGCTCTGACAGCTTTTGGAGACACTACAGATGTGCAGAGATCCAAGTTTATAAGAACTCCAAGGTGGGGGTCAGGGGAAGGCCCTGACATCAATTTTGAAAGAGTTACAAAATGTCAAGAGCCAGTAAGCAGCCATCACGCACACAGATGATCTATGAAAGCAACAGTGCAAACTTGCTGCTGAGCCCTTTCTACAGCTCCATAGCAATTGTGCCCGTGTCAGTTCTATGATTAAAATAAGGGAGCTGAGAGCTAGAGATGTCACGTGACTGCTCCACAGTCATACAAACACCAAGAACATACCTAAAATCCACCTTAGATGTACCTGGTGTGAACGCATACAGTCTGACATTATGGTACCTCCCTCTCCTACCCACTCTGTTACCTTCGCTCCAGCAGACGGAAACATGTTATTTTACTGGACACTTCTCTGGACCTCGATCACTCCCAATATCTTTCTGGAATCATGGTCCTAATCCGGATCTTCTCAGACCAAAAACTACTACTATCTCTTCAAGAAAAACATAAGGCCACCACCTACCCCCCGACAGCTGCAAGAAGTTGCATTGCCATTTTGGTACCTCGGGGGCTCTTTGGCATTGGAGCAAGAAGTGTAAGAGTCCCCCGGACTCTAGAGGCCCAGACAGTCTCTCAAGTCCACTTTAATTCACCATGAGTTTACCACAAACTGTACTGGCATTCTGCTCTGCTGATTAGAGGGTATGGAGTGCACTTGGGTGATGCTGGCCTAAACAATAGAGATTGAGGACAAGTAGTTATCATATTTGACCCAAATCTCTACAGAGTTTAGTAATACAGATGTCCCACTGATTTGAGTTAGGAACTTTTGTAGAGATCAAGTGAGAATCTGGATCTCTAAAGATATTATTTTAGTTAGATATTATTGACTTGACTCTGACGGCCAATGTGTAAGTTGTCTGTTTTCATAGACACATGTAGATAATGTACATAATAAGCAGATCTGTATTTATATATATAATGCATAGTACGAATTTAGTTATATTTTTATAGCATTAATTGAGTCATCATTTAATTATAAGAACTTGCCAGTTGCCAATGTGAGAGAAGGGGAGAGAGAGAAAGAGAGAAAAGAATTTAAATAGTATATGTTATGCCATAAGCCAGTTCACTTAATAGACAAGTGTCCCCAAGTGGATGGTTATGCAAACAGGGATCTGGTGTTCCCCGGGTCCTTAGCCCCTATGGCTCCCCTGGTGTGGGCTCCTTGCTTCATATAGTGCTAGTCCCTGGGAGTCTACAGGGGGTAAGCAAAGCAACAGAAGCCTGTTGGGTACATGTAGAGGTCCTTTGTGCTGTGGGGATCTGAGCGGCTATGTCCAAGCTCCAGAGCTTTATTTTATCACAAGAGCTGACTCTACTATCTCTCTAGTTGTAAGATTTCTACAGCTCAGAATAGACTATTTCCCCGTGTCCGTCAGATGAAATGATTGACCACATCTACCCAAATAGACACACCTTTGCACCAGTCCTTAGAGGCAATCCATGCCTTCTCCTTCACAAAGCAGCTTCATATGTGCCATTTTATTCCACCATCCTTGGAAATAAGAGTAATGCTATTGTTGTTGGCAAGAATGGGTACGTAGCTAGTCCAAGATCACACAGGGAGTGTTATTCCAGGTTCCAAGTGGAGAGTTCTTCCCATTCCATCCTAAGTCCCTCTCCCATGTAAAACAGCAAACAAAATGTTCATGTGGAAACCATCAGGTTCACCTCAACTGGCAAGTATCTGTTGATATGACTGATGTAGCTCTAAGTAGTTTGGGCTATTATGCATTTATTTCTTTTTCTACCCCTAATAATATTTACTTCTACACCATAGGACCAGTGTGACTCTGCACATGTGCTACCAGGAAGCCATGACACTCAAACTGTCCCCTATGCCCTGGTGCATAACAATAATTCAACTTTTATTTGGAGCAAATATTCCCAGGGGGGTCACATGGCCAGGGAGGGGGAGATTATCCCGTTTTTATTGGTTTAACAGCATCTATTTTGTTATTCTCAGTGTGTTTTAACTGCATTTGTTTAAGAAACAAAGGGGATAGGTGACTGACAATTGAAATAAAATTTTAAAATTAAGGAGCATACTAGATTTGTTTTGTTCACCAACTAACACATTCAACACATACGAACACAAGAGAAAGTGAAAGAAACATGGACAGCCATGCAGTACCTTTGAACCTCAGGGTTAGTTCAGCTTCAACTGAAATGCTTTAAGCATTGTTATTACCAGTTGGAAATATTTGTTTCTTGTAATTATCATCCCTTGCTCAGATAAGGAAACCAAGGTATAGAGCAGCTGCCAGATAAACATGATGGGGAGGACTTCAGATCCTGACATTACTCGCCAGAGATGGCAATGAAAGGGTTTTGTTGAGACAGGACAGCCATTCGACAATTTCCAGAGAACAGTCAGTCATCTAGTAGGCATCCTCTGTTGTGCACAAAAAATAGTTAATAGGAGGAAGGATCGGTGTTGTAGAAGGCAGGCTGAAGATCAAAGGTAGGGAAGTAATTTGAGGCCATTGGAACTGGGTCCAACCCCCTTCCATTGCTGACCTTGTTCTAATAGTGTTACATGTCTGACCTCAGTTTATTAATCTGCAGAATAGATAAATGTTGGAGCTTTTTGTGAAATAGGTGAAGGCATAATCATGTATTGATTACCATTAAGTGCTCTATGAACAGTAACTTCTATTATAATTAATGAATAAGGTTTTATGATGTCTAACAAAATGCTACTAGCTTTATCATATAGCGTTATCTGTTTCAAGTTAGCAGTCCTAGAATATACATCCCTGGCCATTAACATCAGATTTGGTAATAGGGGAACATCTTTGTTAATTCCTACACATAAAGTCATTGTAACCTTTAAAATACCAATAAATAACTAATGATGATAATGAAAATTAATGCTGATAATTAAAGCAACATATAGGTATTATTATACCTTTGTACATTTTATTCTCTAAAACTCCTTTCATCAGATATATTTTCTTATCTATCTATCCAGCCATCTAGCTATTCATTCATTCAACTATTTTGTTTGAATCAAGATAATCAGTGAACAAGGTAGACACCACTTTCTTTCTTATGAAACTTTCATTCTAGTAAAGAAAAAAAGCTTGTCAAGCAAATAAACAAAACCAAGATTACTTCAGTTGGTAAAATGCTTTGAAACACACACACACACAGATAGATGATGATGATGATGATGATGATGATGATGATGATGATGATGATGATGATAGATAGATAGATAGATAGATAGATAGATAGATAGATAGATAGATAGATAGATAGATAGAAAGAGACGCAGGGGCAAGAATGGCAGGGACAGGAGGAGAATGCTATGGGGAACGGCTAAATTAAAAGAGTTCAGTTAGGGAAGTCCTTGCTGTGAAGGGGACAGATAAGCTGGAGATTAAATGCTAAGAAAAAGTCCCATGGAAAAATCTGGGGAAGAACATCTCAGAAAGATGATGTACCAACCACTGAAGCCCCATCACTGGGGAAGGACTTGGGTGGTGTGGTTGAAGCACTGGAGGAAGGAGTGAATAGGAGATTAGGACAGAGAGGTGGGCAAGGCTTACATGAGGGTGGACCAGGAGATCTGGGGAAATGACAACTTGTGAATGTTTGGAAGGATTTCGTTAGCTGTCATAGGCAATAGAGGGGAGGTGAGAGTAGAGGGAGGAAGGCCAGCACCGGTATGAGGATGGAGGCTAGCTAGGTGTTCTAAAGGGTAATGGTAGAGGAGGGAAGATGTGGAAGCAAATTTATGAAAATGTTCTGGATAGCATGTCTAGGTCAGTGAGAGAGAAAACGCATGGGCAGGCTGAAATTTCTAGTGGTCCCTCGTCTTTTCTATATATTTTCCACTCTTCTCTGTTGGGTTCTACCCATGTATTAACTCTGTAAGCATATCTCATTAATCCCAGCCACGCCCACTTTACAGATAAAATCCAGAGACCTTGAGCACCTATTGCTCACACACTGTCAGTCACACACTGTCTCCTGGGTTCTATGAATTTAACTACTGTTTGACTTTTCCTTAAGAGTTTGACTTCGTTGTCCTATGACAAATTTGATTATCTGCATAGACAGTGGAACTCCTAATTCGTTGTTCTTGAGACTCTGGCATAAGTGGGGCTTGATCTTACAGGGGACTGAAGAAACCCATTCTGTTGGATTGTCTCTCATCAATAAGAAACCATATCTGGGTTACCATACTTGGCTCTTGAGGTAAAACAAGGTGTTGTTTGAGATTCAGTTGACCTTACTCACACCTAGCTGTGGCTCTCTCACCAACCAATTGATGAGTGGGACACAGAGCATGAGGTCGCCTTTCCTCAGCCACCAGCCTGGTGATTTTTGACAGAAGTGGAGGACCCTTGAAGCTCAACCAACAAGCTAGTGTCTAGATACCCTGTTGTGTCACCTCCCTTGTACTCTAATGCTCCCAGAGGCAATGAAATCACCAACTCACAGCTCTGTCCTTCATTAGATGTGAAATTTTGAACATGTTTAGCCTTTCTGAGTCCAATGAAATTTCATAGGAGCTGTTATTCAATTCTTAGTTCACATGACATTCATACAATACACAAATGCGTTATCAAACTACTGTGTCTCAGATTCTTCACACAGTAATGACACTACAAGCATCATATGGACACAGTTACAGTGGATTCCTAACTTCAGAATGTATGGCTTATATTAATGACATGCATGTAGTCGATAAGCATAATTCCAGTTGCTGTCACATTGACTCTGACTCATGTTGATTCCATGTATTTCAAAGAACTGTGCTCAGTAGAATTGACAGGAGCCTTTTTTGTTTGTTTTTTAAGTAGGCTGCCAGATCTGTCTCGAGGTGCTTGTGGACTTCAGCCTCCAACATAAAATGAAGTATTTTAACTCCTGAAGAATTCATTTGTTTCATCTCCACTCGACCAAAATAACTAAAGCTCTAAGATAGCAAATATAACTTCTCCAAAGTCACAACGTTTCTATGTAGTGGATTTCGTTTTTCCTGCTGTACTTATACAAATAAGGACATGGGCCATAAGTTCTAGGGTTTTCTAGGAAAAGTCCCACCTTCCATGGTCCAGCCCTAGCCAAGAATTTATCGTTGGTGAGTTCTGCTGTAAAGAAAAACCTGTACTGTTGGTTGCTGCTGTCCAGTTGACTCCCAGCTCATGACACAAAGGAATGAAATATTGCCTGGTCCATGCCACACCCTGTGCTCAGTTGTGGATTAAACCATTGTGGAGTACAAGATTTTCAGGGGCTGAGTTTCCCAAGTAGGGCGCCAAGGTTTTCCCCTCACCCCATAGCAGCATTCTAGCTTCCACTGACAGATGGGTGGTGATTGCACTTGAGGCTGGAACTTGAACCCAGTCCTCCCACTTGGAATTATGACAATGCACTATAAACCAATCTGTCCACAAAATGGATTATACTAAAAAGCCCACTGATCAGGCAAGGTTTCACCCAGGTAACTTAAACCAATTTTGAACCTTCTGAAGGAGCTCCTATTTCCGTTCCAGTTTCCTTAGAAGGGTAATTGGATGCTAAAAGCAAGTAGCGCAACCAAAAATCTCCAACTTTTGGTGGAGCAGCAAAATGGTCAAGGCAACCTAGATTTTGTAAGGAGAATAAAATGAGACACACACACTGCACCCTCCCCCCCAACACACACACACACAAACACACACACACACACACGTGATTTATGTTTCCATTTCCTAACAAGGTCCCAAGCCTCCAGCTGTGTCCTCAGCTTTCTGAGCTTCCTGCCGTGTGCTCCAGGCAGGCATCCTCTCCACTTGAATAATTAATTATCATGTGTCTGGGGTTTGTAAATAAAGCATGCCAGTGAATTGGCATTTCCAATATTGCTTATTCTAAGGAGGAGAGGAAAAAATCCATTTGAAACCGTAGTACATCAAAAGAATAAAGTAATAAAGGCAAGACCACCACCGGAGCAGAACTTACCTAGTGTGCCAGTGTTTACTCCTCTGACTGTGAAACTTTGTTACCTGGCAACCAGAAGTTTGCACTGGGAGGTTAGTCTTGAAGCCAGTCTTGAAGGTCTCGTTACATGACAACAGCCAAAGGCTCCTCCTGGATACCACAGCTCTGACTCCTGTGCTATTGGCTGCTGCACGTGTGCTCCTGGGTTTGCAGAACACTGGAGGAACACGCTCAGCACAAGATCAGCTGGCTTGCTTTTTTAAAAAATCATTATATTCGGGACTCTTACAGCTCTTATCACAATCCATACATCCATACATTGTATGGAGCACAATTGTACGTTTGTTGCCATTATCATTTTCTTTTTTTTTTTCATTTGTCGTTTTTATTAATCATTTTATTAGGGGCACATACAACTCTTCTGACCATCCATCCCTCCATCCATTGTGTCAAGCACATTTGTACATTCATTGCCCTCACCATTCTCAAAACCTTTGCTCTACAAGATCAGCCTCCAGAGAGACTCATCTGAGGTGGAGGGTCCTGTTGGTGCAATGGTTAAGCACCTAACTGCTTTCTGAAAGGACAGCAGTAAAATCCCACCGGCAGTTCCAAGAAGAAAACAACATGGTGATTTCTTCCAGTGAAGAGATGCTATTGTCGTCAGGTGCCATGCAGTTGGTTGTGACTCATAAGAGCCCTGTGCACAACAAAACTAAACGCTAGGTAGCCCTCCCCTGGTTGAGTTCATGGTTGCAACCACTGTGGCATTCCATCTCCTTGAGCGCCTTGCTGCTTTGCTGCTCCTCGGCTTTGACAAGCACCATATCCTTCTCCAGGGACGGGTCTCTCCTGACCACGTGTCCAAAGTGTGGAGGCCAAGCCTCACCATCCTTGCTCAGACTTCTTCTGAGAAAAACTTGTTTGTCCTTATGGCAGTCCATGGTACTTTCCATTTACTTTTCAAACCCCAATATTTCAAACACAGCATTCTTCTTCAAGCTTCCTTGTTTGTTGTCCAACTTTCACACGCACATGAGGCCATCGACTATACCGTGGCGTGGGTCATGAAAACCTCAGTCCTCAAAGTAATCTCCTTGTTTTACAGCCCTGAAAAGAGTGGTCCAAGGCAGGGAGAGCCAAACTGATAGAGCGTGACTCGTGACTGTGTGTCCCCTTGTACTGTCCATAGTATAGTGACCTCCATCGAGGACATACCTAGGCAAGCCCCCAAAACAGAGACTGTCCCTCCCTGGGCGGGCCAGAGGGGTGGAGGCAGAGGGGAAGCTTGTCTACATCCTTGGTTAGTGGTCAGAAGGCGTTCAGTGGACACTCAGTCAGTCCATGTGGGGATTTGGGTCTGTCACTGCCAACCATAGGCTCGTGCACCCCAGGGAGCTCCGAATGTAAACTCTAAGACAATGGTTTGATTGGTCCTTTGACCTATGAGTAGGGTCTACTCAATAGCAGTTGGATTTTGTTTCATTTTGTTTCCGTTTCCTTTTACCTATTATCTATTTTAATTTAATCATTTCTTTGTAGTTTTGGGTCCTTCTACACCTTTTTGAAACTGTGAAGGTGACTAGTTATATGCTTGTAAAAACATACAATTCTATAATACTTTTCTTAATATTCTGCCCCATTATAGTCTCTAAAGTCTACAGTTTGAATGAATGCACAGCATTAAATCTGAAGGAATTTTCTTTATCTGTAATTTTCATTTTAACACCACCAAGAAAAAAAAGCAGTGAATATACTATTTGTGCAGTTAGCCCTTCTTTTTTATCTTTTTTCTCTAAATTAGATACCCAGAGATTGAAAAATTAGGAAAAAGAACATTAAGTGACTGTGCCATAACATTGTAGAAAATTAGAAAAAAATATATATAAATAGAAAAAAACAAAATTACTCTACATTGTACCAGATATTAACTAGGAAAAAAATATTTAGCAAATGTGTAAAATAAAACAAATAATTTAAAATAAAAATTAACTTAAAGCACCAAAGGGGAACAAAATGAAATAATTTGAATTAAAAAGTGAAAAAAATCATTAAATAAGAAATTGTTTATGCTATAACATATAGTGTTTGCTACAAAAAATTTTAAATACATGAGTACTATCACTATTTGTGCTTTTAATCCTAAAAAATGTGAAATCAATAATTTAATTTTTAAAATAACTGGAATTCATGAATCAGTGAAACAATTTTAAAAAATAAAAATTATTTGAAATCCCACAACTTAATTAGTGTTGTATTTCTAATTAGGATACACATGAAACATAAGTATTTACATAAAAATATATAATTTAAAAATAAATGCAAAAATCATAAAATAGACCCAAAAAATCAATATTTCAAGTAAGGAAATGCATGCAAAAAGAGTAAAGATATTTTAATTGAAAATATATAAAACTATTAAAATTAAAAACCTCATAATTCTGATATCCAGAGGTTACTTTATATTATGTAACATTTTAAACTTTTAAAACGTCGGTAGTATCATTTTTATCACATGTATATATAATAACAATTCAGTAATTTACAATTTTTAACTGAATGCCTCCAAATAAGATTTTAATTCCTTGTCAGCTGCTTTTTAATCAATCAGATTTTGCTGTGTTCTTTTTGCGTTTTGTATTTTCTTTTCCCTCTGTGTTACAAAGAGTCTAAGCTCAAATTCTGGTTCTACCAGGTACTTTGAACAGTCCATTGTATTAGCCATTCACTGAGTATGTGGTCTGTGGCAGGCCATCAGGTCAAACAATGGTTGCTTTTCTTTCTCACATGGAGTCTAGCCGCTGGGCACTAAGAAAACAACCTGGCAGACACACACGGGCCCACCTGAAATCTGGGCTTATGACCAGACACACTTCAGACTCCTACTAGCTCTCCCATTTCTCCTCTAACTTATTCTCAGAACATCTGGGCGAACGTTGTGAAATGGGTTAATGAATGACAGAAGAGCCTTGGTTCCTAGAATAAGAGATGTCAGAAAAGGATGAACTACAATGAGAAAAAAATCCACTTAATTGTGGTAAACTGAAAAATACATGTCTGCTGATGCCTGTGGGATATTTCTCAGGACAAACCAAGTGCTACTGAGTTGATTTAGACTCATCGGAACCCTGCATAGGTTTCTGAGACATTGCAAATGGGAATGGAAGTAGGCAGCCCATCTATCTCTGAGAAGCTGATAGGTTTGAACCACAAACCTTGTGGTTAGCAGCATACCTGAGCGTGTAAAGCCAAGGGCCCTCTGTGACATCTTGTTCCATTTAAAAGTCATTACATAATAATGAAACGATTTTATCAACTCATAAGGAAATAATTTTAATTAATCACAAAGTACATAAAAACTAACTTGGAACATTTTAAGACCTGTAGAATTCCTTCCGATTCATAACATTTATACAGATACATACATTTTTGAAAAACAGAACTCACTATTGGTTCCGTCTCTGCTCAAAGTGTGTCTTTCTCAGATGGCAATGTAGTTGATGGGTCTTCCTTGGAGCTCAGAGCTGGTGAAACGAGGACTGGGGTGGTTAGTGACTTTATCTTCTTTTGACCATTCTGCCTGGTGGCAACATCACAAAAGGCCACAGATAAAGTTCTAGAATGCTTTCTGAAAAAGAGAATGACAGAAGTAGGCTCTTTCCTAATCCCCCATATTTCATCCCTAGCCCTGTCAAAATTCCCTGTCAAATTTCTAAAATAAATAAACAAAAGTAGTAGGTTTCCTCATGTCATCTCCTTACCCTTGTAGCTCTTGAATATGCCACAAATGTGTAGTGACCCTCCGTGTGCTGGTTCTGTGCTGGTTCGTAAGAGCAGGTTATCCTTCAGAACCGGAGAGGTGACACTATCCCATATTGTACAGCAAAACCACAATTTTACTTGAGCGTTACAGCTTAAAGGAATAAAATGGACCCTTTTCCCTGCATTGTTTTGTTTTTATTCATTCATTTTTGAGTGGTAAGGCTGGATAAAATAGACTAACTAGGCTCTTTCTACTGAAGGAAAAGCTAAAGTCTAAAGCCGGGTGTGGCGAGATGGGTGACCTGAAAGAGGACAAATCTGAGGGCAAGGCTAATTTCCCATCCCAAATGTTTTTAATCTGTATTTTTTTAAAGAAATCCTTTTCTCTTCATCATTGCCTTTTTGTGGTTGTAAATAGACTTACTTGCACTTTGAAGATGAGTATTCCTTGTCATCTTATAAATATGTGATGTGGTAATTTTCATAGCAGATGGCAGTTTTGAACCAAGGAATGGTGATTTGTTTATAAGAAAAAAAACTGGCTTCATTTCTGTGAAATTTCTCTTTGAAAATTTATTTTTAAACATGTAAGTCAACTGAGATACGATGATGGTATTGATTGCTTTAAATGAGACTTGTCTTTTAGCTACTGAGTCTTTTATTATTTGTCTATTTGTAAAGTTTGTCTTAACTCATTTAATAAACATACTGTTTATCTGTTAAAAAAAAAGATGAAGAAGCTGCACTTGCTCAGGTGCTTGAGCAACTAGACCACATGCATTCTGCATTTCATTTCCTGAAACTATCTGAGATCCTTCGCATAAATAATGGCATTAAAGGGTACTTGGGGCTTGGGGCATGGACAGCATAGGAGGATCATTAGAAAATGTGAAGTGATTTGCTTTGATGTAACATCTCGAGCAAAGACTAGATCTTGAGAGCGCTATGGAGAAAAAAGGATAAAAATCCACCTGGAAAGGCCCCCAAAGAGTCCATAGAGGGTGAGGAACTTGGATTTTCAAAGACACTGTACATTGTCTGCCTTCACCCACTTTTCTGTTGTCCATCCCCCAGGGAGGGGGTTATATGTAGATTATTGTGGTTGGTTGCCCCTTTCTCCCCCATCTTCCCCTTACCCTCCTGGTATCTCTACTCTCATTAATGGTCCTGTGGGGTTTATCTGTCATGGATTTCCTGTGTTTCCAGCTCTTACCTGTACCAGTGTACATTCTCTGGTCTAGCCTGATTTGTAAGGCAGAATTGGGATCATGATAGTGGGGGTGGTAGGGGTGGTTGGACGCATTAAATAACAAGAGGAAAGTTGCATGCTTCATCGATGCTATACTGCAGCTTGACTGGCTTGTCTCCTCCCCACGACCCTTCTTCTGTAAGGGAATGTTCAGTTGCCTACAGATGACCTTTGGGTCTCCATTCTGCACTCCCCCTCACTCATAATTATATGATTTTTTGTTCTTTGATACCTGTTACCTGATCCCTTCTACACCTCGTGATCACACAGGCTGGTGGGCTTCTTCCACGTGGGCTTTGTTGCTTCTTAGCTAGATAGCCCCTTGTTAATCTTCAAGGCTTTAAGACCCCAAACACTATATCTTTTCATAGCCAGGCACCATCAGCTTTCTTCACCACATTTGCTTATGTTTTCAGTGATCATGTCTGGAAGGTGAGCATCATGGAATGTCAGTTTAATAGAACAAAGTGTTCTTGCATTGAGGGAGTACTCGCATAGAGGCCCAGTATCCATCTGCTACATTAATACTTAACCTATAAATATATGCACATAGATCTATTTCCCTATCTTCATATATAAATATATTTACATACGTACATTTAATTAGACCTCTATAAATGTCCTTTGCCTCCTAGTTCCTTCCTCTATTTCCTTTTACTTTTCTCTTGTCCCACCCACTATCATGTTCAGCCTTCATTTGGGTTTCAGTGATTACTCTCAGTTACATTGCCCTTGATCAAGCCCTAACAGGCCTCCTACATCCTCCTCACTATCAATTTTGGATCACTTGTTGTTCCCTTGTCTCTGGATTTGTTAACACCCACTTCCTTTCCCCCTCTCCCATGTCCCCTGAGAACTGTTGGTCCCGTTGTTTACTCCTCCAGATTGTTTATCTTGCCTATCTTATCTAGATAGACCTGCAGAGATAATAATATGCACAAATAAAGAAAGCAGAGCAAAACAACAAAATAAGAAGCCTGTAAATAGTTCAAGGTCTGTTTGTTGACCTTTAGGAGTGTTTTCCAGTCGAGTCTGATGGGGTACTACGCGCTAGCCCCAAAGTCTATTTTTGGTATTCCCTGGGGACTTTGTTGCTCTGATCCCCTTGCTGTTCTGTTGCACATCCTTATTATTTTGCCTCAGTGTGCTTGGGTCAGGTAAGGCGCACTTCCCGCACTGTGTGTCCAGTGTTGTCCTCCGTAGCACTATGGGTCAGTGAGGGACATTGTTTCTCCTAGTGGGACCCACCCTATGGTCCTTTCTGTGCCTTGGCTGCTCTGAGCAGGAATATTGCCTTCAGGGTTTGGTGGGGCAGGATGTGTTCCATTCTTTTCGTCTCCCTTCATTTGCTCCTGTGTGCTCTAATCAGACATGTCCCTTTCCCTGAGCTGTAGCTTCAGTGTTGTCCTCTGAAGTGAATTCTTCTGTGGAGAGGGGGGCTATGCCAGTATGTTGCATTCATGTCTTAGAGCACCGGATTGTAGTCTGCTCCCTCTTTCCCTGTGGAGCTAGGATTCAGTGTGAGCCCAGAACTCATTCCTGGATCTATGCTTGTTTTTTATTTGTTTGTTTTATTTTAATTTGCTGTGACTTGGGAGTTAACACATAGTTCAATCACATCAAACATAATTGCACAATTGCTTCCATAATCAGTCTCCAAACATAACTTCTCCTTCCTGGGATTCTTGACATCATCTCCTTTATCCCCTGGCTCTCTATACTGCCCCTCCCCCAACCCCTTATTATATTTTCTTTCCCCATAGGCGCAATGTCCCTGGATTTCATTTACTGAAAACAGAGAAACAAATAACACAGCTTCAAGAGGGTGACCCCCCCCCCCAACAGCAGCACACCTCTGAGATACACCGTAATATACACAAGCACAAGCAAAATGCAACAGAATGGCTGTCACAAGACTGCCGGGATAATACATCTCTTAAGATGGCATACAAGGTGTTAATGTAGCGAGATCCTGTTTTTTCTTCCAACCAACACTATATCACTCTTGCCACATGTGTTTTCTGTCTCCTTAGACACGATGTGTTTTCTGTCTTAATTCCTCAGGTTACCGGAGTGTCTGAGGGTTACCATATGGGGGCCTCACCAAGGCAGCTTCTGGCACATGTCATGCGCTAGAAGATGCAGAATAGAGTGCCCCAGTACTATGTGGCTCCCAGTCCGGGCTCCTGGGATATGTCCAGACGCCCTAGGTCAGTTCTGCCTACCTGCTGCATGCTACTAGTCACCCTCCCCACCTAATGTTCCCAAGAGCACAGTTTCTCTCCCTGTCACCTGGAGGTTAGCCCTCCCTCCCCTACCCTCTACAGACACACACTGCTGTTCCCCCAAAACTGAGCATTCCCTCTCCCCACTTCCGTGCTGCCTCTGCAATCAGTAAGCCTCATCCCTCTGACAGGGCCGCCTCCCTCTGGGAGACCTCACCCCATAGCCATATGGCTACCACTCATCAGACAGTATATCCCCTCCACTGCCACCACAACCCCACCCCGGCCTCTTCCCTGTCCGTTTGATCCCAGCTGTCATGAGGTGCCCTCTGGCCAAGTGACCTGCACTATACTTACCCAGAGCAAATGGTGTGTGGTGCATTAGCCTGGGCCCACCTCTTTCCCAGGCTGTCTGGTCCCCGGCCAGAAGACTGGAGGCCTGCAAGGTTGAGCTTGTGCCCGTTCTTCTGCTCAGACGGTATTTGTCCTTTAGTGCTTGACTTGCTTCACTCTGCATAATGTCTTCCAGAGCCCTCCCGGAGTTGAGGTGTCTCATGGTTTCATCGCTGCTTCTTTAGGGATGTATTCCATTGTGTGTATGTACCAGGTTTTTAATCCACTCTTCTATTGTTGGGAATTTCGTCTGCATCCAGCTTCTTGCTACTGTGAACTGTGTTGCCATGAACATGGGGGGACAAAGGTCTGCACGTGATCTGTTTCTTATTTTGGGGGTGGCATACGCCCAGTATTTGCTGGGTCCTTTGGTAGTTCAACTGCCATCTGTTTTGGGCATTGCTATATTGCCTTCCATAGTGGCTGTATGTGTTTTCAAGTGCACTAGCAGTGGATACGAACTCCTATCTCCCCACACCCTCTCCAACATTTGCTGTTCTCAGTGTTTTTAAACTGTGCTGCAGAAATGGGTGTTACACGGTATCTTATGGTTGTTTTGATTTGCATTTCCTGGATGGCTAATCCCTGGGAGCCACTTCACAGTGATTTTGTGTGGCACGTGGGCTCAATGCAATGCACTGGTTGATTCCTTGACCGCTGCTTCCATGATTGTGGATTGTGGATCCAAGTAAAATGAAATCCTTGATCACTTCAATCTCTCTCCATTGATCATTATGTATTTTTATTGATCCTGTTGTGAATATTTTTTCCTTTTCATGAATTAATGCTGAAGGCTATAAAGTGCTATTTATCATAAGTGCTGTAAGGCCTCTTCGTCTGTAGCATGCAAGGCTATGCCATCTGCACATTGCACGCTGTTGGTGAGCCTTCCTCCACAACCAGTGCTGTGTTCTTCGTATAGGCAAGCTGCTTGGATCCTTGGCTTACCATACAAACTAAACAGAGAAGGTGGAAGGATAAAGTCCTGGCATGCACCTTTCTTTATTTCAAAGCATGTAGTCTCCTCTTCAGCAAATGTTACTTATATATAATTTTAATCATTTTAAAAATAATTTCTACTTGATGTACTATACTTCTTTGTAATTGGCACACAGATATGGACCTATTCTAACCAGTTAAGGTGCCCTGGTGGCCTAGGGGGCTATTCATTGGGCTCTTAACCTGAAGGTCAGCAGTCACTCCTCCAGGAAAAGACAACGCTGAAAGCCGGATGGAGTCGTTCTACTCTCCTATGTGTTGGAATCAACTCCACGGCAGTGGTGGGTGGTGCAGTCAGTTGCCCAGGTAACTGTCTGCCAAATTTCTTGGCATAAACTAGAGAGGGCTTCCGGTGCTGCATCAGATTTTTGAAATATTTCAAAGGGTATTCTGGCATTTTCTGAAGCCTTGTTTCACCTTACTGCCTTCAGAGAAACTTGTATTTCTTCCTTCAATACCATGGGTTTGTGAACATACAGTGTCTCACAAAATGGTTGAATAACAGCCAATTACTTTTGATATAATGACTCTGTGTGGTCTTTTCATCGTCTGTTGATGTTCCCTGAATGTTACAGTATTTTGCTCTTAGAATCTTTCATTATTGAAATGTTACCTTGAATTTCTTTATCCAGGTTTTTTACCTCATGATATGCTGAGGATGTTCTTTTCTTTTGATTTTCCAAATCCAGATTTTTGTTTATTTAATTACAATGCTTTACTTTTGTTTCCTGGAGCGGCTTTTTGAAATTTTTTGTTCCGCCCTGTTACTTTATCATTTTGTTCCGTTTTCTTTAGCTATTCTGCATTCAAGAACCAATATCAGAGTCTCTTCTGATATTCACCAGTAATTGCTAATGCATCTTGATTACATGTTTGATCAATTTCAGGCTGAAAAATCTGGTAGAATTTAAAAAAATTCTTTGTCACAGACTTTAGTGGTTGAAACATGAATTTGAATAGTAGTTGTATTAACTGATCTGTTTTGTATGGATATTATTAGATCACATTCAGCATTGCACTTCAAGATCTAGATGTTGAAGTATACTTTTTGAAATGTTCAAGGTCGATCTTGAAGTGTTCTTTTGATGAGGAATATAACCCCACTCCTCTTGAATTTGCCATTCCTTGCATAGTAAATAGTATTATTGTCATTTATCAAAATGGCTAATACTAGTTGATTTCAGATCATGAATATCTAGACTATCTAACCTGTGTGTTCCATTACATTTTTGATGAATTCCAATTTTCCCAGCATGATTCATAATTCTGGATTTGTAATATGAGTGGATGTTTGGGGCTGTTTCTTCTCATTTGAATTTGTGACCCATCAAATAATGAAGGTCCCAAACCCAAAAGCTTTGCTCCATCTGTGTTATTAAGGTCAACTCTTTGAGGAGGCAGCTCATTAATTGTAGTTTGTGTGCCTTCCAGGCTGAGGGTGCATCTTCTGACAGACATCAGACAATGGCCTGTTGTTATTCATAAGGTTTTCAGTAGCTAATTCTTTGTAGTCTGTTCTTAGTCTAGAAAAGCAGTTCTCAGCCTGTGGATTGTGACCCCTTTGGGGGTCCAACGACCCTTTCACAGGGATCACCCGATTCATAACAGTAGCAAAATTACTGTTATGAAGTAGCAACAAAAATAATTTTATGGTTGGGGGGGTCAACACAGCACGAGGAAGAGGAACTGTATTAAAGGGTCACGGCATTAGGAAGGTTGGGAACCACTGGTCTAGAAGCTCCCCTGAAACTTGTTCACCCGTGGGTGGCCCTGCTGGCATTTAGTGTATTGGAGGAATAGCCTCCATCGTAACAGCAACATGCGAGCTACCACAGTATGACAAACTGGTATATTTTAGGGGGATTTGCCTTTAAAGGCAATATGGAACAAAATAACCAAATTAACTCAGTCATGCCTCGGGTAGTTTTATCTCCTGATTACATTCACCAAGTATGAGATAGTTCTGTCCAGTGGAGGCCATGGAGTCAGGCTCATGACTGTAGGGTGAGGACTTATGGATGAGAAAATATTTATACATAGGTTGTTGTGCTGCTGGTGACAGGGAGGGAGTGAGCTCTGGGTGCTGATATTCCTGGGTGCTGTCAAGAACATAAATCAGAATGGATAACTGTATATAACGTGAACCCATCGTGTCAAAATTGGAAGACTTTCTAAATATGAGGAATGGGCAAAAGGTTTTCTGAAATAATACCCAAGCTACACTTCTTTATTAAGACCCTAAATGTGGAAACTGATTCTATAGCCTTCCAGAAATGTTATTTGTGATTTGATTTTTCTTTTTATAGCATTTACCACCAGCTGCCATCAAGTCAAGCTCAACTCCAGGTGGAGCTGTGCCCCACAGGCTTTCCCTGGCTTTTTGTTTTGCTTTGTGAAATAGATGGAAAGGCCCTCCTTTTCTTCTCACTTTCGAATGGTGATTCATTCATTGCTTACATCACATAGTTCTTCATCATTTAATTTGACTTTAGTGTCACCTTGACTGTACTTATCCTTTGGCCTTAGCTTTTGACCTTATTCACAGACATTTTTAGTTAATTAAAATATTAATACAATGACCTACTTTGATTATGTAAGAATACATACTGTTGTGGGTTCAGATCAAAGAAGACCACTACAATGCCCAATTAGAGTTATTGAAGTCTATTTTTAATATCAGGCTAGCCTGGGCTGCAGAGGAAGTGTTCAAAGGGAACCTATCTCCAGACTGCAGCCCCCTTTTCCCTGGCCAGTTTTCTGTTATATCATTCAGGGAGCGTAGCATACAGAAAGCAGAAGAAAAGGCAAGTTAAAATGCATATATTACTAAGTGGTATTGGCAGAAGTAAAACAAAAGTATATTTAGGTAAACTTTCAGGAGCCTTGGCTTATGATGCCCATTCCTGATTTCAGGTCTAGCTTGTCCTCCTAGCAGGGGAGGGAAACTGTGCTGCTGTCCCCCAGAGAAAGACTTAGAGCTTCTCTTGATTAGGGGAGAGAGTGATTTAAACAAGAATTCTCCAAGAAGGCACTTACACACTGAGATCCTTTGTAAAGGCCAAGGTGGGGGGAGGGGTGTCTGGGAAATGCCTCAGGCACAGTTCTGCTTCAATGTGGGGATGGGAGCTTGTCTATTTCAATACTTTCTAAAGGAAATCAGAGATTACCGAAACTATGCAGACAAAAATAAAATCAACTGTCATTTGAACACACAGAGGTTACCATATTATTATTTTGGTATACTTTCTCCAGATTTTAAAGCAACTTAAAATCAGGCAGGAGCTTACATCTCAGACCATCAACTTTTATTTACTTATTTAGAAGTGCCTTTGGGTGAACTCTAGCCTCCAGCCTTTCGGTTCGTAGTTGAGCAGATGAGACATTCGGACCACTCATGTATTAATTAAGTTCACATTTATTTTTTTTTTTTGATTTTTTTTTTTGTTTTTTCTTTTTTTTTTATCTTTTTTTTTTTTTTTGTTTCCATCTTTTCTTTTTTACAAACCCTTGTGTCGAGGGCTGACTTTCAATAGATCGCAGCGAGGGAGCTGCTCTGCTACGTACGAAACCCCGACCCAGAAGCAGGTCGTCTACGAATGGTTTAGCACCAGGCTCCCCACGAACGTGCGGTGCGTGACGGGCGAGGGGGCGGCCGCCTTTCCGGCCGCGCCCCGTTTCCCGGGACTAAGTTCACATTTAAAAACGGAAAAACCAGCTGTGGTCTTGGGGCTCCGGAGCATGGCTGAGAGTGTAGACTGCGTCTGCCTCCAGATTTCCCTAGGCCTTTTCCCCAGGCTGCAGACGTTTTCACATATTTGGGTGTCACATAAATGGGATGGTGGGTGCAAAAATGGAACCTTCCACTGTGCAAGGGAGGGGCAGAGGGAATGGAGGCAGCAGTCTCACTGCATTGGCCTGGAACACCACTAGGTTTACCGGGGGGGGGGGGGGGGGGGGATAGTTTTCCTGACTGCCTTGCATCACCGAGCCCCGGGGCAGTCCACTTCCTTTCTCCCTCAGGCATTGAGATGGTTGCTCACCTCCATGTTTTTTCTGTTCACAGGAAACACCCTGGCTCAGACAGAACCATGCTTCAGAGGTGGCAGGTATGCTTGCTCCTTCAAATAAGCTATGAGTCTGAGGAAGGCCCCAGAAAAATCTCAGAATGATGGCAATGATGTGAGAAGTCTGTAGATAAATGAAGAGATCATGGGAGTGGAGGGTCTTTTTAAAATTTTTTAAAAGGTCCCAATATTTTTCTCAGAAAATCCTAGTGATTGAAGGACATAGGGAGTAAGCGTAGTATGTGTGCCTACATAGATTCATATGTGTATTAGCATGTCACTATGTACAGATGTGTACATACATATGTATTGTGTATGTGAACATGAACTGAATGCTTCTGTGTCCATGCATGTGCTCCGTTCATGAAGATGTGCACATGGAAGGGGCCTATGTGTTCCTGCCTTGTTCTGGGGAATACACATGGGACTCCAGCCTCACTGAGTCTGCCGGGCAGCCAGGGGTTCTGAGGACAAGGAAGTAACCCCCAGGGGCCATCCTGGAGATCACGTGACAATAAAAGGAGGTCCTTGGTCATCACGTTGTGCAGTCTTTTCCCAGTAAGCAAAGGAAAGGTGAGCGTGTAGGTCTCACATGGAAATGACGGCTACACAGCACTGCTCTTTCACCCATTGACTTTGGTGAATTTTTGCCAAAGGATCATTATCCCAATATTTAGGGACAAGGAATAGGCAACAGTAAAAGTCCTGGAGGAAGACTATCCGAGAACGCAGTGCCCCAGTCAGTGAAAACTTCTTTCTCTGATAGTAAGCTATCCCTCAGCTTATTTTCCTAAACACAACGAAGTCAGCGGTAAGTTTACTCACAGCGTTTGTGTATTTCATCAACATTTGAAGGGCACATTCAACAGTTCAAACAGAAGATGTTTTATCCTTGCCTTTGGATTGCTAAGCAGCACTTACTGTTTGCTTGTTTTTGTTAATTATAACTTCCCAAAATGTTTTCTGCTGCTCCTATTGAAATTATGTATGTTCCTGAGTTGGCATTTGTTGCTGGCTGAGATGTATGAGAAAACCACATCGATTAAATGGACTTCTCACCTACAGAGAGGGGCTCTGCTGAGGCCTGAGAGATAAAACCTTGTGGAATCAAACCCAATTGACTTTTCCTTTTTCTGTTCTTGCGTGTAGAAAAGGGAAATCAGCAATTTTGAGTATCTCATGTACCTCAACACACTGGCTGGGAGGACCTACAACGATTACATGCAGTATCCAGTATTTCCCTGGGTTCTTGCTGACTATACCTCAGAGGTAAGAAAGCCCATGGAACAGACTTCCCAGCACAAACCAAGTCAAAAGGCAGAGACTGCCATGTAGCTCACGACAGGCCTGGGCCCAAGGACTATTGCGAAGGCTTGGGTCTCTTGCTACATGTAGGTCCTTGACTTTTGGCTACCTGAGTACATGTCCCAGCCCCACCCGTAGGAAGGTGGGCAGGGTCACGGTGATCCACAGGAGGAGTCCAACTTCCAACATTATCTGCCAAGAATTTCATGGCAACTGGTCCTACTATATTGAGATGCCGCAGTGAGCAGCAGTCACAAGTGAGGTGGGTCATAGGATTTGCTCAGGAATCAACATGAGGGGTTGGGGGGGGGGGAGGGAGAGAGAACACTCCCCATACATGGTTCCTGTCATTAAGATAGTATATCTGGATTTCACCCAGATCTGAACCAAAACACACTAGGGGAGGCTGGTCTCAAGAACAGATCATTCATCCCTCTTGGTCTGTCACTGGACCTCTGCAGGCAATGAGGGAGGAGGAGGGAGGGTATCACTGGGCTGATCTAACATGGTCCAATACCCTGATCTTCTGACACTGGCCACCAGGAAATAATCTGGGCTGTGGGTGTGTAAAAATAGATGGCTGGATCCTTGGTTTGAACTAACTTGGCCAGTCCTTCCTGCAGCTGCTCAGAAGACTGAGCCCCAGAAGTTGGGAAATGAGGCTCAGGGCCTACAACCTTCAATACTCACTTCAGATATTAAATAAAATACGTTGTGTTTTTTTTAACCATCCCTAGGTTTCTTCTGTCTTAATAATCCAGTTGAGGTGGAAACCTCACAAAATGAATCCCTGGGTTAGCTATTGTAAAAGGGTGGTTGGAAAGTATGCTTTGATAACTCATACCCTATATTTAAAATATTAGCACTTATTAGTATTTAAAATTGGGAGATAACTAATATTTTTGAGATATTAAGAGCTATGGCCATTATGAAGATCCCTGGTAAAATCTCAGTGTCCCTGTCACTTGTGGGCCTGTGTAATTTTTGTACCACCCTGGTCTCTGCAGGCTTCTGAAATGTGGCACGCCACACTTTCTCCCATTAGAATTGAGGTAGGGCATCTGCTAGTGATGAAAAAAAGCAGTTGCTACCAAGTAGACTCCAAATCATGGTGCCTTCATGTGTGTCAGAGTAGACCTGGGCTCCATGGAGTTTGTTACGGCCGATTTTAATGAAGGTTTTAGAGGAATGCTCCCGTCTATAAAGAAAGACAAAGGCTAGAGGACCAAGCAGCTCCTCTGCTAATATATAGATAATTTCTGTTCAAAGAAAATACTTCTGAGAAGACCTGCCCATGAGAAGGTATCTCTCTACAGGCTGCATCTCTAAGACAGATGTTGAGGAGAGCGCTCTCTTTCCATTGCTTGGAAATGAGCACACCTTCAGAAATGAGTCCAACCCGCTCACATTCTTCCCCAAGAGTCCCTCCTAACTTTCTAGTAAGATCAGCAATGTTCTATGCAAACATCTAGAACAATTAAAGTAATTTTCTGTGCTTGAATAGTAGAGACATGCCTTATAGACAACTGGGATTCTTTTAAAAAATCTCTTTCCAGTAGCTAGAGAAGATTTTCTGAATAGGGTCAAATTGGAACAGGTTCAGTGTGAACTCAATCTTTCCCTCCTCTTATTTTCCATCTCTCCCCTATTAAGCCTTTGTGGATCAGTGACTCCACGAGCATAAAACCCCCGAATGCTTGCTAATCACTAGAGAGGGTCAGGCCAAATGACAATAAACCAATAAAGAGAACTATAAAACTAAGCAGCGTGGCTCCCAGACTCTCTCCGGAGCCCCCAAGGGTCAGGGGGGAGTTAACTCAACTGTATATATGCCTTCTAGACATTGAACTTGACAAACCCCAAGACTTTCCGGGACCTTTCTCAGCCCATGGGAGCTCAAACTAAGGAAAGGAAGCTGAAATTCATCCAGAGGTTTAAAGAAGTTGAGAAAACTGAAGGTATGTAGAGGGCAACTTGATTTGCCTGCTAGTTATCTGAATGCCTAGAAATGACAGTTGGTAATAATTTAGGCAGTCCTGTGATAGCAGCGTCATGTGTGGGGTACACGTGGTATGGACCACAACAGGTGACACTAAAATAACTACCTATAAAAGTTTCGTGTCTTGTTTCAGCAGAAATTTTTAATAAAAATATCCTTGAAGTTAGTTATAACAACAAAGACATTCTTTAAAAGTCGGGTTTACATGTACCAATATACCTAATCCATGATAGTTAACTTTGGAATTTCTAATCTGCTCCAGTCAAATCTATCATTATCACCAAAGTACAATAATTTGAGTCATATGGCTTAGTTATACCATGCTACAAGCACACAGTAGTGGTTGTTGCTGCCCATGATTTATTGTCACTGATTTTGTGAGATTTTCTGGTGTTTTAGCTATAATAATTTATATTTGTGAACATATATCATCAAAATTTTAATGAAAGAGTAGTTAACAGTAAAGAGGAAAAAATTTAAAGACCTTTCACTCAGGTACTAATAATGTAGACTACTAATATTATAATTTGATGTAGAAACATTTTGCAGAACGATTTTGCTGTTAGTATTATATAATCTATGAAATGTTACATTTAGGTTAGTTACAGCTAGTGCACATTGTTCTATGATTAAACCTGATAATAAACATTACTAATTATTCTGTAAGGTGGACTAATGATGCTGTATTGTTTGGTATGGAAGAACGTCTTTGGGAGAGGAGTTTACCCCATGAGTCACTGCACTGGGTGACACCAGCCCTAGTGACGTCACTGTCCCCGAGCCTATACATGGTCTGACGTCACTGTCCCCGAGCCTGTACGTGGTCTGACGTCACTGTCCCCGAGCCTATACGTGGTCTGACGTCACTATCCCCGAGCCTGTACGTGGTCTGACGTCACTGTCCCCGAGCCTATACGTGGTCTGACGTCACTATCCCCGAGCCTGTACGTGGTCTGACGTCTCTGTCCCCGAGCCTGTACGTGATCTGACGTCACTGTCCCCGAGCCTATACATGGTCTGGCGTCACTGTCCCCGAGCCTATACATGGTCTGACGTCACTGTCCCCGAGCCTATAAATGGTCTGATGTCACTGTCCCTGAGCCTATATGTGGTCTGACGTCACTGTCCCAGAGCCTATACGTGGTCTGATGTCACTGTCCCCGAGCCTGTACATGGCCTGACGTCCCTGTCCCTGAGCCTATAATGGTCTGACATCACTGTCCCTGAGCCTATACATGGTCTGACGTCACTGTCCCCGAGCCTATACATGGTCTGACGTCACTGTCCCCTAGCCTATACATGGCCTGACATCACTGTCCCTGAGCCTATACATGGTCTGACGTCCCTGTCCCCGAGCCTGTACGTGGTCTGACGTCACTATCCCCGAGCCTGTACGTGGTCTGACGTCACTGTCTCCGAGCCTATACGTGGTCTGATGTCACTGTCCCCGAGCCTGTACGTGGCCTGACATCACTGTCCCTGAGCCTATACATGGTCTGACGTCCCTGTCCCCGAGCCTATAATGGTCTGACATCACTGTCCCTGAGCCTATACATGGTCTGACGTCACTGTCCCCGAGCCTATACATGGCCTCACATCACTGTCCCTGAGCCTATACATGGTCTGACATCACTGTCTCCGAGCCTGTACATGGTCTGATGTCACTGTCCCTGAGCCTATACATGGTCTGATGTCCCTGTCCCCGAGACTATACATGTTCTGAGGAGAAAATGCACAGGTGTTATATTTTGCACCCTGCTGCCTATAAGAATCAATGGGGAGCCCTTTAAAGCAGTGATTTCCAGGCCCCATGTCTTGAAACGCTGACTTCAATAAGTTGTGATGGGATACACCTTCTGTGTGTTAGCTGGGACCAAGCACTGTGGCACAAAGAGTGGACATGTGAACAAAATTCCATAGTTCGGGCCAAGTAAAAGCACAGGAACCAACGTTCTTTCAGAGAGTCAACGTGCATTTTTTTCACCTTGTGTTTTTCACTCATGGCAACCTATGTCCAACAGAATAAAGTGCGGCGTGATCTTCCATTACCCTTAAGAGCATGTTTGGATGCATTGTAATAGCTGTTGTGCCAATTCATCTCACTAAGCGTCTCCCTCACTCTCAGTGTTCTGCTTCACCAACCATGTACTCTCCTTTAGTGACGGATCCTTCCTGATTTTAGGTCCAAAGCAATTGAGTCAATGTTTTGTAATATCCTTAAAGTTTTATTTGACTAATTTTTAAAAGTCGTCTGCCAGAATTGTCTTCCTCATATGTCTTAGTCTGGAAGCTCTCTTATAATCAAACTGACTTGTGCTCGCAACAAATGTGCCCCCAGAAACACTGTACCTCTTTTCACCCTGGGGTGTCACTGACCTAGCCTGTCTTTTACCACAGAGGGGCAAGCTAATGGTGCAAGAATTGTCGGTATTCTTCAGTCTTCTCCCGATCCCTTAAGTTAGAAAATCAAAGCACCATCTCCCCAAGAGTCTGTGAGTTGGAAGATATGGGTGCTATAGAAAAATGTGGTGAAGAAATTATAGGGTGCCGGCTATCAGAAAGAATCGCATCTGGGGTCTCAAAGATTAAAAAAAATTTTTTAATCAGCAGCCATCTAAGTGAGATATCAACTAAAACCCACATGGAAGAAGCACACCAACATCCATGATGCAAGAGTTGTAATTATATAATTCAAATTCAAAGGAGGGGATAGTAACAGAATTTATTTTGAGATAAGTGAGATTCTGGTGTGCAGAAGGCTACGGATGACAGTGGCAAGCCAAATGCACTTGCAGGAGCTACCCAGGGACTAAGCCTCCGGTGACTTCCCTCTGACCATGAGGGAGTGACGAGACTAACCTGGTGATCAGACAGAGGGTATTGGGGAGATGACTACCTTTGATTAAAATGATAAATTTGAACAGTTAAACATTTGCATTTGATTGCCTTATAGATATACTTTGTGCTTGATCTGGTTTTTAATATTTTCTGTTTTAAAAATATTTTATTGGGGTTTATCTCTGTTGTATTTTGTTACTATTGATAACCTTCTTGACTCTCTGTTATGTATTTTCCTGTTTTTCAATATACTAAATCCCCAATAGGTGAATCTATAGAAAAAAATCTATAGCATATAAGGGTTCCTGAGGGTATGCCAGGGGAGATCGAAGGGTAAGGTGGAGCTGATATCAAGGAGTTCAAAAAGAAAATGTTTTGAAACTGATTGAGGTAGCAGTTGTACAGCACTGCGTGACATCATTGAATTGTGGAGTGGCAGGATGTCTGGGGTAGGTCCCAATAAAATGGCTTGGGAAGGGAAAACAAAACAAAAAATAAATCCATGGTTATAACCTTCCTGGAGCTGATCTACCCCACACCCTCGAAGGCAGACACCTTGGTTGTTATAGCTGCCAGGTCTTGAAGGAGCTTTTTACTCATGGGGGCTATTGACCAAAGCAGTGGCATCTGCTCATGGACGAGCAGAGCTCCTGTTTGCTGCTCCAGTGTGATGTGGCACATGGTCCACGCATCTGCATCTGACAGAGGTTGCAACCCTTGGGAACTGCCCTCTTGTTGCAGGAGACCTGACTGTCCAGTGCCACTACTACACTCACTACTCTTCCGCCATCATCGTTGCCTCCTATCTGGTTCGGATGCCACCATTCACCCAGGCCTTCTGTTCTCTGCAGGTAAGCCCGCCCTTAGCACCCCCTCAGGCCCCTCCTTCCCCCGCCACTGTATCTTACTAACCAAGGTTCAAGCTTGGCTGTGGAAGCCACCTCCCTGCTAGAAACCCCATCTTTAGCCCATGAGTCCCACTTAATATTCTCCTAGGATGATGAGACTCTCGGTGAGTCTGGTTGTTCTTCCTAGTTATGTTTGCACATCTGCCCAGCAGTCCTGTAGAAGGACTCCAAAATATAGAGTAAGTGTTGCCATTCATCTTCAGTTTTCATCACCTTTCTTTCCTCCGGAGAGAGCGAGAACAAGCTTTTAAGATGCCAGTCACTCATAAAAATAGAATGTAGAACATTTTCTTTGTGGACTAATTGATGTTGGAGTTTCCCACTAGACTAGGGTCCTACATACCAAGGTCCAGCAAATCACTCTCTTAAAGTGTTTGATTATATCTAAGTTTTACAATTTTTCCCTGTAGACTCTGCCACATTCATAGATACTCTGTAGGACCCACCTTTGTGGGTTTATAAGATTAATTTCACGGGAGTAGAAAGTTGCACCCTTCTCCCTTGGAGAAGATGGTGATTTCGAACTGCTGGTCTTACATTTAGCAGCTCAGTGTGTAACCACTTTGCCAAACTTTGCTCCAAACTCTAAATACTCATGTACAAATATCCTCTGTCAAGCCTAGAAATCTTTATGGGTATCACCCATTCTGCCTTCCACGCCCATCCAGTCTACATGCCCGTCTATGCAAACACATGTAAGTCACCATCAATTGCTGGATCATGTATCTAGTAGTGTTTACCTCTGTTGCATTTAATTCTTGCATAGCCTCCGTGATTCTTTGCCAACATCACTTATTGTATAATGTAATCTTTACAGAAGCACTGTCACATCTTTCTCATATGGAGCAACTGGGGGGTTAGAACTACTGATGTTTTGGTTAGCTATTAAGTACTTAAGCCACAATGCTCCCAGCGTCCACTGACATTTCTAGTGGATCATAATTGATCTAAGCTTCAAGGATAGCTGTTTGTGTAGAACAAAAGATGTGCTTTTGCTGACAAAGGAATGAGTATAAAAGATATATCCAGGACAATCTGCCCCTGCCAGTGCCCCTGACTTTTGGGGAATCAAGGAGCCCAAAAGTGGGCCTGACTTCTTTTTCTTTTTTTAAATCATTTTATTGGGGACTCATACACTCATCACAATCCATACATACATCCATTGTGTCAAGCACATTTGTGCATTTGCTGCCATCATCATTCTCAAAACATTTGCTTTCTACTTGAGCCCTTGGTATCAGCTCCTCATTTTCCCCTCCCTCCCCACTCTCCCCCCCTCTTGTATCCTTGATAATTTATAGATTATTATTATTTTGTCATATCTTACACTGTCCGATGTCTCCCTTCACCTACTTTTTTGTTGTCCATCCCCCAGGGAGGAGGTTATATGTAGATCCTTGTAATCGGGTCTCCCTTTCCACCCCACCCTCCTTCTACCCTCCCGGTATTGCCACTCTCACCAATGGTCCTGAAGGGTTCATCTTTCCTGGATTCCCTGTGTTTCTAGTTCCTATCTGTACCAGTGTACATCCTCTGGTCTAGCTAGATTTGTAAGGTAGATTTGGGATCATGATAGTAGTTGGGGGGGAGGAAGTATTTAAGAACTAGAGGAAAGTTGTATGTTTCATCGTTGCTACACTGCACCCTGACTGGCTTGTCTCCTCCCCATGACCATTCTGTAAGGGGTTGTCCAGTTGCCTACAGATGAGCTTTGGGTCCCCAGTCTGAACTTGCCCTCATTCAGAATGATTTGATTTTTTGTTCTGTGATGCCTGATCCCTTTGACACCTCATGATCACACAGGCTGGTGTGCTTCTTCCATGTGAGTTTTGTTGCTTCTGAGCTAAATGCCGCTTGTTTACTTTCAGGCCTTTAAAAACCCAGGTGCTTTATCTTTTGATAACCGGGCACCATCAGCTTTCTTAGATCACAACTCTTAGAGGGTACCCTGCTAGCTTCCCTAGGTTATCAACAACAGGGAGGAGCCTAAATCACTCCCAGTAAATAGAGCAGTAAGGTCTACAGTGGTTGTTTAGAGGGCACAGGTTGTTTGTGGAAATGGACAGGTCCCCCACCCCACCCCACAACACAGGGACATGGATTGTATAACGAGGGGTTTCACCATGAAGTACCACGCCACACCATGTGCCCTGTGATGTATGGACACTGCCGGCAGTGCATCAAGGACAGGGTGGTATGTCTGCATGATAGCCTGGCTGTTGAGCACACATGGCATCTCACCATTACTGCATGCCTCCGTGATGAAGGTCTGATGACTGACTGAACAGCCGGTACTGGGCTAGTTCAGCACTGTGGCTTCCCACTATAAAGGATGTGGAGTGGTATGGCTGGCACCAAGGGCTCTCCAAATAGACTAAGGACTGCCGTGTATGGATGCTGGAGCAAGGCATACTTTTTCTTCATATTCCACTGTTAGTAAATGAATCAATATCCTAATAGATGCATAACTCTATTGTTCTCTGTTTGCTTTTATATTTAGACCTTTAATTGTTATTAACTGCTGTCAAGTCGGTTTTAATTGTGAGGACCCCATGTGGGACACACCACTCTCTCTCTCTCTCTCTCTCTGCCCAGTTCTGACATGATTCCACAAAGTCGCAGTCAAGGCATCAACATTTTCTTGTGTGAGAGCAGTAGTTGCTTTCTAACTTGAGCTCAGATCCAACCTGGGTGGGTGAGTTAGCTTATTGTGCCAACCTGGCGGATAAACACAAGTGGGATTAATTGAAGGGCGGAGAGATAAATGGCTCTATGAGCCTTGCCTTTCAAGTTCTTGGATCTCTTGCTTTCTGATGGTCAGACCAGGGTGCAATTGCCTTAGCCAGTTCCCTGCTTCAACTGGCAAGGCGCACTTCCTGCAAGACATCCACGTGGAGAAGCCACATGGACCTATCCTGATGCAGCCCTGGGTGTTGGAGCACCCATATGGAGATCCCCACCAGCGCTGAGATGTTTACACATTCACCGACTCGGCTTTCCCCCCTGCAGTCAGCATTATTGCATCTGTTTTGTGAGATGGAGGAGGACTTTGTGGATTGGTGTCAGACATGGGTTAATGTTGGACTTGTGGGTTTGGGCAGCACTGGGTTAGGATGTTCTCTTGATGTGCACTGAACCTTTATTTAAAACTCTCTCTTATACATGAGTTTCTGTGGATTTGTTTCTCTAAAGTACCCAGACTAACACAGTGGGCCTGAGCCAGGCAGCCAGCACCCCAGTGAGGAAACAGCCTCCATCACTGCTATCGTTGTATTTAATAAAGAACAGAAATAAAATGCTGTGTTAATTAAGTCACAACCCATGTGAAGTCAGCTGTAACCAGCCGTTACCACCAGCAGGAAAGCACTTTCTGAACCACCTAAGATGAGCCAGGCTGGTTTTGTGTAAGACATATGCTTGCAGCTGCAGAGAGCCATGCGCTCTGGATGGGTGTCAGCCGAGTCAGCAAGCGGGTGCCAGGGAGGTGGACCTACAGTGTCTGTGTCTGTCCGGGAGAATGATCCTGGGCCTCTTTATTAGTGTCCCCATCACACCCAGTGCCCTGTGGGTCAGTACCCCACCTTCTTGTAACCATCACATTATATGAGGCAGGGACAGTAGGGATGCAGCCTAATCTGCACTGCAAATTGAGGACAGCTGTCGCATGACAGATCATAGAGGGGACAATAATCAGACAGCATTGGAGCCAGGATCTAAAAGGCTTACAACAGTGCCTTGATGAGAACCCTCCAGGGTCTCCAAGGTTTTGACTAAAAATATAAGTATTGTAGAGATTCGGTTAGCAGGATCAGTAAAGGCAAGGGTGGTAGTCCGAGGAGTTGCTGGCTGGTGTAAATGGTTAATGTTCTCGTTTCTCGAAGGGTGCAGTTTCAAGGCTGCTCAGAAGCACCTCATAAAAAAGATCTGGAGATCAAATTTTGAACAATCAACCACCCAAAACCCCACGAGCTCAGTTTGCCCTCCATATACGGGCGCGTCCTGAGTCAAGATAAATTCAGTGGCAATGGTGACTTAGAACTTCCTAATTCTTAGTGTTCAACCCTTCATGCTTTAAAAAGAAAGCTTGATTCAGTGAGTTATGTGGTTAAGTGAGACACAATTGAGAAAAATTTGGCTATTTTTAATGCTTTACAAATAGCCACTCTCCTTACCATTTTGAAAGCATCTTTTTCAAACACCCTCTTGGCAGTTTTATTTATTTAATACAAGGTCACATCTTACAGGGAAAGCAAGCTAGTGGTTTCTCTGAGGTCAGTCCCACGCTCTGCTGAGAACCAGACGGAGCTGGCAGCTGGACTAATGAGCCTCACAAACAACAACAGACTTACTACTGTTGAGTCCATCTGGATGCATAACCACCAGGTAGGACAGAATCGAACTGCCTTTTGGGTTTCTGCAGCTTTAAATCTTTACAGCGATTGACAGCCTCCTCTCTCTCCCCAGGAACAGCTGGTGGGTTTGAATCACTGACCTTGTAGCTAGCAGCTCAGCGCTAGCTCACTGCACCACCAGAGTTCCTGTCGATGAATGCATAGGTTTCCCAAATACACTGTTACAGCAAGAGCTTTTAACAGCCTATTAGTTAGGATGTTCAACAAGCAAACACACAGACATCAGGACGCCGTTGCGTCACGTTGACTCATCATGATCCTATCCAAAGTTGTAATCTTTAAGGAAGCAAATTTCCCCAACTTCATTCCATGGATGAGCTACCTGTTCAGTTAACAGCTAAGCACTTGAACTCTGCCACGAGGGCTCCTTAATGTAGGATGTTAGGGCTTCGCTCCACTTCAGATCATGCTGATGGATAGACCTTGGTCCAGTACTTCTGCCTGGACACTTGGTTTACTTCAAATGGCTAGCTATAATTTTGATGTTGTTTTACTTCTTTCGTTTGGACCTTCCTTTAACAGGCACGCTGTAAAACTAAAGATGCCTCTCTCTCTTCCTCTCCGTTTCTTTGCTGGTCTGCTCTTCTTTTTCTCCCTTCTTTGGTTACTAAGAGTCTAGTCCTAGCTGGCACTCATTGCAGACAGCCACCAGAGTTATGTCAATAGACTCAATTATAAGTAACAAAGTAACTCTACTTTTCTTCTAGGGAATTTGGCATTTTTCTTTTTATCACAGAAGGGAGAAAACCCATTAATTTTGAAACAAATGTATGCAAATACATTTATTAATACAGGAAATAGGAAAATCAGTTATTGCTTCCTTTATAAATAATACAGGCTTAAGTTTTAAAGATATTACTTTTGCTAAAATGCATTAGAAGCTGTGAAAAAATAACATTTTTCTTTGTGGTAATATCTTTAACCAGATTTGTAGCACTAACAATATTTCCTATGTATATATTATTTTTATTTAATACAGCTAATCTTTTTATTACCATATCATATTGTTTCTCTGGAGATTACCATCAGTGCTCATAAAAGCTGCAAACGGAGAAGGGGCAATGAGAAGGCATCCATCTCCAGCAGATATAATGCTTCATCTGTAGATTAAATACACAAAGCTCTTAATATGCTTCAGTGAGTGCCTGGTTAGGTGCATATTTATTTAGACCCTTCCCCCATTGGGCTTACATTTCTGTTTGAATATGCTGAAGGACAACATTACCCAGTTTAAAGCAAGAGCAAAGCAACCTTGGGGGAAAAGCCACATCTTTAAGCATCCCACATACTGTGTTTTGTTGAGACTCCAGAGGTAATGGAATCCCTGTACAGCAAATGACTCAAAGATCCCAGTGGATCGTCTGTCTCACCAGGAAAATTACTAATCAGGCCTTGACCAATGGGAACCCCAAGTGTGTGGCATCTTTTCCTTCTCAGACAAAAACAGAAACAAAACTGAGTCTGTTGTGGTCCCACACAGTTTGCTTATATCGATGTGTATCTGCACTCAATTCAACTTGTGGTTCACACTGTAAACTGGCACAGGACAAAGCCTGACCTTGGAGTGACCTCCAAAATTTGATCTCAGGTATGTCATTTGCTTCTGTGACTACTAAATATGTAGGAGCTTCAGTCTTCTACAAAATGGAAATGCCAATTCCTTCCTAATTCAACCACTGCCACGATTAAAAGTGATTGTTAATGTGTGTTTTAAACAAAATACCAGAGAGCAATTGAGGTAAGTACATTATATCTTTATGAAAATCCGACATTTTGTATCAATGACACATGGAATGGATGGATGAACAGATACCCACACAAGTGATACTGGTGTAGCCAGAGGACTCAAGCCCTTGCTGATGATCATGCTGACCCTTTGTCCTTATAGGGTGGAAGCTTTGATGTGGCAGATCGAATGTTCCACAGTGTGAAAAACGCATGGGAGTCTGCCTCCAGGGAGAACATGAGTGACGTCAGGGAACTGACACCAGAGTTCTTCTACTTGCCTGAGTTCCTAATGAATTGTAATGCAGTGGAGTTAGGTAAGCAGAGTTCCTACCTGAGACCTGGATGGGGTGAGTTCAGTGCCGGCTCTCCTTCTATCCTGTCCCTGCTAATCTTATCAAAATCTTTGTTGAGCAAGTAAGCAGCAAAAAAAAAAATCACTGCTAACCCATTGATTTGGACTCTTGGTGACAGTACAGGACAGAATAGAACTGTCCCGTTGAGACTTCACATTTTGATGGGGCAGGCAGCCTAATCTTGCTTGAAAGGAGAGGCTGGTGGGTTCAAACCACTGGCCTTGTGGTTAGCATGTGCATGCCATTGTGCTACCAGGGCTCCTTCAGATAAGCAGTTAGGTCCTTCAAAGAATCACGTGTGGTTGATGTGAGGTCACCACTTGGAGGCAGCATCGGAATGGAGGGTCAGAGCTGTGGAAGGACACCAGCTACCCTGAGTGCTCTGAGCCAAAGTACCCCAGTGAATGGTCTGCATTTGTGAGTCATGCCTCCAGAGCACTTAGAAAAAGGAAGCAAACAACCCCAGAGTCACAGTGGACCATGTTAGGATGATCTCAGACTGTGGCTGCAGCCTGGGGCAGGAAGGAGGCAGCAGTAGGCACTGGCCAGGGAGGGAATAAGCCTCAGTCCTTAGCATTGTTTCCTCTGGCTATTAATTTCTCCTTCAAATATTACTCAGGGCATGTTCCCCGAGGCAGCCATAGCACACTGCTGCTGCACAAGGCTTTCAGTCCTGGACATGCAGAATGTTCAAAACAGATGTGTGGAAGCCAGGTGAATCAGGTCCCAGGATTTGGGGCAGGGCTGGCCTCATCAGTGTCCAAATCTTCTGACGCCTCATGTGAATCAATGCTGAGAACCAGACAGATATAAAAGTCAGTTATCACAACATGTAGACCATGAAAGAAGTCATTCAGGAACTTGGCAACCAAGAGGTGGGCAGTTCACCAGCCTGCTGGATCAGGAAAGGTACCAGAGACTGAAGATCATCAGTGCGCGCTCCATTTTTATGGGGTTTATAAGTTAAAATGGGGAAGAAAAGCACATAAATAAACATATAAGTAAATAATCAAATTAAGCTTGCAAAAAATTCAAATTAGCAAACATAAAATTCCTCCTGTTAATGAAAGAGATGCTGGTTTCTCTATTTATAAATAATCTAGCAGAGGATCCTGGTGGCTCGGCGATGAAGCACTCAGCTGCTAGCTGGAAGGTTGGTGATTGGAATCCACTAGCCACTCCGCTGGAGCAAGATGCAGTAGTCTGATTGCATAAAGATTACAGCCTGGAAACCCTATGGGGATACTTTTCCTCTGTCTTCCAGGGTCACTATGAGTGGGAATCAACCCTATAGCAGTGGGTTTGCTATAAATAGTATAATAGATATTTCAAGTTCCCATTTACTCTTTCATTTACTTATTCAACAAAATTAAATGGCCCAGATACTCAGATAGAAGGCCTAGTGTAGGGAGAGGGACATACCGTGATGACGCTCCAATATGAAAGGAGAATGTATTACTGAAATAGTCGGCAGAGAATTAATATTCCGTGGGAAGCCAAGGGGACCACTTGAAGGAGACAAAGACATGAAGGCCAGGTGGGGATTCTCCAGTAAACGAGGAGGGAACACACTAATGGCAGAAGAGTCCTGAGCACTGTGACCTGAGCAGAACATACTTCCCACTTGACCTATGTCATCAAAAGCCCTGCGCAGCACAGTGCTTCCAGCTGCTAATTTCTGGCCAATTCATACTTCCATTCATCCAAAGCTCCACTATTTCTCTTTCTACGCAGGCTGCATGCAGGATGGGACAGTGTTGGGGGATGTACAACTCCCTCCCTGGGCTGATGGAGATCCTCATAAATTCATCAGCCTTCACAGACAGGTGAGTCAAGCTAGGCCACTCTGAAACCCCTTCCTCAAATGAAAGTATTTAGATATAAACTTCAGCTTCATCTTAATTCCATGGAGTCTTTCTGTCTATGTAAGGCGGTGAGAACAAGCAATTCCCAGGCTCCTGTGTCTGTAGAGCATTGAGAAGGGGCTGGAGTCTGTCCGCCAGGCTGGCAGATAACATTTGGGTTGGGGCTCTTTCAAGAGTTCTATTAGGGTTTGCTCTTATACCAATTTGTTGTGGGAATCACGGAGATAGAAGGAGAAATTCTTCTTAGATTCCCTAGAGCAGTGGTTCCCAACCTTCCTAATGCCGGGACCCTGTAATACAGGTCCTCATGTGGTGGTGACCCCCCAACCATAAATTTATTTTCATTGCTACTTCATAACTGTAATTTTGCTGCTGTTGTGAATCTGGAAACCCCAATGAAAGGGTCATTTGACCCCCAAAGGGGTCATGACTCACAGGTTGAGAACCGCTGCCCTAGAGGGAAAATCATTGCACTTACCAAACACTATACACAGGGTCATTCCCAATTGCCAAATGTACGCCAACGATTGGTTGTAGGCCTGAAGAGGCTCCTGGCCAAATCCTTTGCCAGGTCTGAAAAGGATTTGGCTTAGTACCAGAAAAGGGCATGTCAATATAGACTAGAAGCTATTTTGTAATTTTGTGAGATTTATCCTGGATTAGGATAGCCACTTGAAAAGATGTTTGGCATCATTTATATCCACAAAACATGGAGTAAAACCAGTTGATATTGAGGGTATTTCAATGAAACAAAATGTGTGTGACTATTTGAGTGATCTTCTCTGTAAATCGTCTCTGAATTCACACGAAAGCCATTTTTAGAAGCACAGGATAAAACTGTGGGGCGGAATTATATGGTCACTGCCTTGATTGTAGTAAAAGTTTCACAGGTGCATGTATATGGCAGAGGGAGTGGTAAAGCCATCATCACATTCCATTTTATAACACTTTCTTCTTTTTTGTGCGCATTATTATTAGCACCTATCCCGCCCCACCCACCACCTCCCTGCCATAACATTAGAAACTATTAATCTAGTTACTGTCTCTATAGATTTACCTGTGCTGTACTTCATACACACAAGAACAAAACAAAACACCAAACTAAACAGAAACCTCAATTACAAAGAAATCAGAAAATATTTTAAAAAATAGAATGCATTGAAAATGGGTCAAAGGGAAGAACAAATGATAAGGTGTTAAATTGTAACCTAACTCTATTTGCGTTAATTTCCTTTCCTGTGCACTCTATCTGGTAGCATGGTTATTCCAAACTCTGTTCAATAGTCAGAGGGAAATCAGCAGAGGTTAATTCATATGGACACCCTGTAAATCGACTGTCGAGCTTTCTCTGTCATCCATAGCGTTCTATAAAGTGAATCTTCAGAACGTTCCCCTCCTCCATTTGTATTTTATTATTTACAATCCTTGAATCACAGAGATTGGGGTGCTCTTTCTGTGGGGAGTTGGCTACCTTGGGTGACTGCTTTAGTTTAAGACAAAGGCTGTACATACTTACGAGAGCAGAAAGCCTAGCATGTCTCCGACAGGCTGGCAATGGGTGCGAGCTACTGACCATGCCGTTAGCAGCAGCCTTGCATGTCATCTGCTCCACCTCCAGGACACCTTTGAAAAATTAAATTAAGTCTAAAAAAAAAAGACTATGAGGGGTGGAACCTGGAAGTCTAAATAGTGACAAGAAATCTGTGCCCTTTCCGCTGTCCATCTCTCTTGGTGAGGAGAAACGTGTTCTTGATTGATCATTGATAACAGCAGTCATTCCAGCCCCCACCTCACCCCCTTCCACGCCTGTGGTTTCGAGTACTAAGGCCAAGATCAGCATGGCCTGCCGGCAACAACAGCCTTACTTCAACATATTCTCAGAAAGACCCGTCCCAGGCCGTGTGTATCTACCTATCCAGGACTCACTATAGCCCTGACTACAGGTACCTAGGAGCTAGTTAAGGAAATAAATTACTCAAACAACCCTCACATTATTGGAAAACCGAAACCAAGAAAAATGGCACACGGAAGATTGCCCCTCATGTGAGGCACAGTGAAAGGCGCGATTCTTCTGAGTCTACCATTCAATCCGAAGAATATCTAAGAGTCTTCTGGAGATACTCCATATAATATTTTTGTTACCACTACAAAAACATGTCATGGTGGGAAAAGGGACACCACAGACCAGCACACCTGTCTTTCCGCTGGACCGCGTTCCTGCAGTTCTCACGACAGCACGTTGCTCATCTCCTCAAGCTCATCCTCCCTCCGCCTGGCCTACTTGTCTTCAAAGCCGCCTCGGCCATGTAGCTCCGAGAAACATAGGTGGCCTCACTTGCTAGACCCCCTTATGAGGCTAAATGCCCTCCTCGGTGTCACTAAGGCTCATTGAAAGCCATCACATATTTGCCCTTAGGTTTCCTGTACGGACACAGGTTTCTCAATGAAGAAATTTCACGTCCCGTCCTTTCCATGATTGATAAAGGAAGGGTCCTGTACCCATTGTTAATAATTTATAAGTACTCGAGTGAAGTAAAGGAACTCTAGTAGCATAATGGATTATGCACTGGTTGCTAACACAAAGTCAGCAGTTCAAAACCACCAGCTACTCCCAGGGGAAAAGACGAAGCTTTCTGCTCTAGTAAAGATTTACAGCCTTGAAAACCTACAGGGTGAGTCCTACCGTGTTCTTCAGGGTTGCTGTAAGAATTGACTTGATGGCAGTGGGCTGGGATTAGAGTGAAGTAAGGTGGCCCTGAGCGGTGCATGCAGAGGAGTGTAGCTCTAAGTTCATGAATAGGTCCCTTCGAAGAAACGCCTACTACTTCTAACAAACTAGTCATTGAAATCCTATGGAAAATGGTTATATTCTGGTACACAGGGGTCACCAGGGTGCATTAGAATTGATTCAATGACAATTGGCTTGGTATTTGGTTTGGGGGAAGTCAGACTTGTTTATGGAGGGTGGATGATCCCGGAGAGGTTCTGAGATCTGGAGGTTGGGAGCGGGAAAGTTAGTTAAAAAATACTCCCAACTCCAGTCATAATGTGGCTTAATTATACATGACAGCAAAAGCACCCATGACTGAAAGAAAATACACACACAAAACGCCAGTGCCCACATGGAACACTCTTCAAGTAAGAGCCAGGTGTGTGGGTATCAACTGGGCAGCCTTTTGTAAAGCATCTCATCGGCCGCTGATTTGGAAATATAGTGAAACCTCAGAGAGAGTCCGTGCAAGAGGGTGGGACAGGGCAGGTAGGCTGGAAATCTGCCTTCCTTCGCTGATCTTTTCTTTTTTGCTTACACAAAACAATAAAGAGAAAATAATAGAATACAGGGAAATAATGTTTTTTTACCAAATGTGCACACCACTAAGTCTTCACCTAAACCTATAGTCATTTCCCTATTTTATAGATGCAGACACTGAGGCATAGTAGTATTGGGAATTTGAGGTCAGTGGATGCCAGCTCAGAGGTCCAGGGGCTGACTAGGTGAGCTGAGGCTGAAGGGACCAAGGAAGAGAATGGAAACACATTCAGATTTCAATGTTTTAAAAATCAAGCTACTTTTAACCCTAGCATCCGGGGACAGCCACAGCACAGCCGTCTGGTAGGTTGTGGGGCCTCAACTAAGTAAGGGTAGTTGGGCTATTCACGTGTTGTTGCTTTAAGAGAATGGCTGGGAAGCCTGGATTAAAGGAACCAAGTAAAGAGCCGGAATGCTCATGCATCTATGCAAGCAAGTAACTCACAGCCAAGCCAATGATCCGGAGGAGAGAGAGTGCAATGAAATCTCTAATGATCCTTCTCAATGGATCAGGGTCATTAAGCCATGATCCACAAGTCAAGCCCAACCTGCGGCCTGTTTTTGTACATCCCATGAGCTAACAATGGTTTTCACATTTTTACATTGCTGGGGGAGGGGGAAGAGGGTGGTGTTAAAAATAACACTCATATTTCATAACATGTTAATATTCTATGAAACTCACATTTAGTTGACATAAACAAAGTTGGAACATGACCATTAAAAAAGAGAAGAGAGAAACTTGAGCGACTGTGTTCGGATTCAAAGGAAAAGATGTCTTTAGAGCTTAGCACTACAGTCCGTCTCACTTCCTCACAGGCTGCAGTCAAAATCACCTCTCTCCATATGCCGGCTCTCATGAGAGATCCAAGGGTTACTTTCCAATCTAGTAACTCAGGTTAGACACCACTTGCAGGCCAGCACAATATAGCTGTTCTGAATTCCATGGTTAATTCATGAAGTGAATGAACAAAGGTGGTAGGAACAATCAGATTGGCTTTGGCATTTGCTGGAAGCAGGCATTGGGATGGGTCTCTGTTGATGATATCTGCCTCCTGGAACCCAACTGAGTGCAGGGACCACTACTTTTCTTTCCTGCACACATCAGTGTCTAAAGTGTATACTTCCTTGCAGCTTGTGTGGAGGGAGCCTGACTCTGGGATAGGCCTATAATTTTCACGTCTTTTGGGTCTTGGGTCCAGGCTCTGGAAAGTGACTTTGTCAGCTCCAACCTCCACCATTGGATAGACCTCATTTTTGGATATAAGCAGCAAGGCTCAGCTGCGGTGGAGGCTGTTAACACCTTCCACCCCTACTTCTATGGCGACAAGATGGACCTCAGCAGCACTGGAGATCCACTGATCAAGAGCACTATCTTGGGCTTTATCAGCAACTTTGGACAGGTGCCCAGACAGGTATGCCGTGTCACTTGTCTTCCCTGTCAGAAAGTTTGTGAAGCATGAACTTGGAGAGGGAAAAATATTATCTCCTTGAAGAAGGGCAAGAACAAAAACTGGAGAGGAAAACAGTCTTTATTTGTCTATGCCTTAAATATTAGAACTAAACCTTCATTGTCACTTGATGATGATGATGATGATGTGATGAATGTCAATAATGAAAGCTACATCCATCTGTGACATATGTGATAAGTGTTTTCTACATGGTATTTAATTCTTATTTTTTAAAGTTTTATTGGCACTTCATCCACATAATTCTTTTTGTATATCTACTTCACAGAGTTGATGTAACTATCCAATGAGTGAACACACTGTAAGTGCCTAAAATGTGTTAAAACCAGTCGCTTCTAACTCATGGCAACTCTGTGTATGTCGGAGTAGAACTTTGCGCTGTAGAAAATAGTCAATAGTTGTTTTTTGGAAGTAGACTGCCAGGAGTTTCTTCTGAGTTGCCTACGGATGGACTGGAACTTCCAGCCTTTCAGTGAGCAGCCAAGGGATCTAACCATTTTTACCATCCAATGTCTCTGAAATATTATTAGCACTCAAAAATTATTATTAAAGATTAGTGTGAATAATTCACTGACTCCTCTCAAGAATTCTGAATAGGAGTTATTTTGTGTTTACAAATCAGAAAAGCTCAGTAACATCCCCAGAATCATACAATTAGCAAGTGACCGGGGCAGAGTTCTAGTCCTGCCTAGCCAGCTCCAAAGCCTGAACTGTATTGTCACAGGTTTGAGGATATCTACTAGCCACGTGCTGTGTAACTCAGGGAAAGAGCCTCCCCTGTGAGAGTCATGGACCACTGTCAAACTCCTCCATAAGGACAACTCCCACTGGGTCATCACAGAAAATGCCAGCATGGCTGCACTGGGAGGATTCCGTCCCTGTGTATTTTTTCCTTAATTATCTATGTGGTGTGCATTTTCCCTTTTGCCTCTCCAGCTCTTCACCAAACCCCACCCAACAAGGACTTCCACAGGAAAGCTGTCCCCTGGGAAAGAGATGAACACAGCGCTGAGTCTGCTGGGTCACCCCCAGCCATTCTTCTACAGCCTGCAGTCTCTGAAGCCTTCTCCAGTCACAGTCAAAGGTAAGCCTCTGGCCATGCCCGTCAGGGGCCCAGTCAGCGGGATCACAGCTTCAGTATGGAGGGTTAGGAGCACCGATTTGGTGAAAGGGTTGTTTTTGACGTGGGTTGACTATGTCTTTAGCCAGGTGGGAATCTGGAGAGGCCTTCACTCATGGCAGGATTCTAGCATTCACCTCTGTTGGACTGACTTCAACCTCTCTCTCTCTCTCTCTCTCTCTCTCTCTCTCTCTCTCTCTCTCTCTCTCTCTCTCTCATAGTGGATTCATGCATATGTGTACAAACACACACTCATACCCACAGACGAACAGGGAGCCTCCAGGTCTCCTGGCCACCATTTGTCTGTCATGTTGTCATACTGTGGGGGGTTGTTGTGTGTAGTGATGCTGCAAGTTATGTTACTAGTATTTCAAATACCACAGGATCAGGCAAAGTGAACAAGTTTCAGCAGTGTTCCCGACTAAGAGCAGACTACAAAGAAGGAGTAAACCATTCACTTCAGAAGAATTAGCCCCTGAAAATGATGTAACTAAAACAGAACACTGGCAGAGATAGTACCAGAAGGTGCTGCCCTGTTTGGAAGAGCAAGACGAATCCACTGCCATGGAGACAATGCTGACTGAGAGCACCCCCTGTGGGTTTGGGGACTGTACCATTATAGGATGGCGCTCAGACTCTGACTGAGGAAGAGCTGCCTCTCAGAGCACATGTGACCATAATTACATACGTGGAGTATATCCTGTGGGAGAAAAGCCTTCGGGACCTCTATTTGCTGATGAGGAATGACTCAATAAGATACCAATTAGCTGCAAACATCTATTAATAATTGGAAATTGGAATGTACTAAGTATGAATATAGGAAAATTTAAATTGTAAAAAATATGGACTTTAGTGATATGAAATGAATTGAAATTGGCCATTTTGTAGCAGAAAATCAGATGGCTTACTCTGCTAGGAATGACAGATTCAAGAATAGGATCACATCCAACATCTAAAATGACAGTTCAAGGTCTGTTGAAGTACAATACTCTTAGTGATAGGCTAATATCTACTCACATACAAGGAAATCCAGTCACCACAACTATTACTTAAATTGATGCACCAACTCCTAATGCTAGTGATGCAGAAATTGAAGAATTTTATCTACAGCCTGAATTTGATCAAACATACGATCACGATGCACTGATAGTTATTGATAACTGGAACGCAAACGTTATGAATGCAGAGGAAGGAGGAGTAGTTGGAAAAGACAGTCTTGTCCGTGAGAGAAAAGAAGCTGGAAATCACCTGATAGAATTTTGCCAGAATAATGGCTTCACTTCAAACACCTTTATCCAACAACAGGTGTCGACTTCTCCAAAAGGAACATCCAGAAATCAGGTGAACTACGTCTGTAGAAAGAGGCGATGGAGAAACTCGGTATCAGCAAACAAAGTGAGGCCAGCGGCTGACTCTAAAACAGATCACACATTACTCGTATGGAAGTTCAAGTTAAAATTGAAGAAAATTAAAATAAGGCAAGAGCCAAGATGTGACCTTGAATATATCCCACCTGAATTTTGAGAACAAGAAGTGCAGATTGAACTCTAGTGACAGAAGACCTGATGAGCTGTGGGAGGAAATCAAGAACATCATCACGAAGAAAGCAAAAGGTCATTTCTGGAGGCACGGGGAGTCCAGGGTGGACGATACCTTCAGGACCAGGGGGGAGAGGGGCGGCACTGGGAGAGTAGTGGGTGAGTGGGTTGGAAAGGAGGAACTTATTTCAAGGATCCACATGTGACCTCCTCCCTGGGAGATGGACTGCAGAGAAGGGGGGGGAGGGAGACTCCGGATAGGGCAAGATATGACAAAATAACAATCTATAAATTATCAAGGGCTCATGAGGGAGGGGGGAGCACGGAAGGAGGGGGAAAAAAGAGGACCTGATGCAAAGGGCTTAAGTGGAGAGCAAATGCTTTGAAAATGATTAGGGCTTAGAATGTACAGATGTGCTTTATACAGTTGATGTATGTATATGTAAGGATTGTGATAAGAGTTGTATGAGCCCCTAATAAAGTGTAAAAAAAAAGAAGACAGGAGATAAAGAAAAGATCAATATGAAAGGATGGGGGGAAAATATATCAAGCCAACAGAAGTCAAAAGAAAGCTGGAGCACCCATAATAATCTCAGACAAAATCAACATCAAATTTAATGACATAATGAGAGACAAAGAAGATCACTGTATAATTATGAAAGCTTTAATTGAACAAGAAACTATAAGCAATATATATGTGCCAACTCAAAGACCATCAAAATAGACTAATCAGATTCTTATAGAAATGAAGAGAAAAATAGATCATAATATGATAGTACTGTGTTATATGCATGTGAATTTTTGACATTGTACAAGGAAGACCAAAGAAAACTCCATGCATTTGAATCATGGTGCCGGTAAAGAATATTGAAAGTACCCTGGTTTGCCAAAAGAACCCACAAATTTGTCTTGAAAAGAGCCAGGCTGCTCATTAGGGGCAGGGATAGTGAGACTGCTTGGCGTACTTTGGAGATGTCATCGGAAGAGACCGGTTCCCTGGAAAAGGACATAATGCTTGGTAAAGTAGAAGGACAGAGAAACAGTAAAACCCGTGACAAGATGGACTAACACAGTGGCTGCAGCCATGGGCTCACACATAAGGACACATTTGAAGATGACGCAGGACGAGGCAGTGTTTTGTTCTGTTGTATTGGGGTCTCTGTGAGTTGGTAATGACAGAACGCCAACTAACAACAATGCATTTCCTGGAAAATGACCCAGCTCTGCCCCTTGGAGGTATCCCCAGGGCTGCTTAGCCTCCTGCTGGACAATCATGAGCTCTGAACCAGACCGCCCAAGCATGAGTTCCAGTCCTACTGTGGCCAAGATGTGAGACCTTAGGCAAGTCTCTGGGCCTTTGTGAGCCTCTGGACACAAGGGCAGTGCACAATGAGATCATTCATAAGTAGCCCCAGCACGTGGTTAGCACTCTGTAAACATTGTTGTTTATCCATCAGTCTTTTTATTTACTATAAGTTTGGTAACTTCTTTAATTTCCACAAAGCTTGGAGAGACTGTGGAATGGCCGGAAGTCAGCAGAGGAATGTCCCTCAAACCAGATTAGAACAGTCACCCAGTTGGGACAGAAGGTTTGGTGGGTTGGCCCTCAGGGTCGTGGGTATGACGTCTGATGACTGTACCACATGGGGAGATGTCACTAAATGGAGATGACATGTTCATCCTAAAGACTTGAATTAAAATTAAACTTGACCACCGGGAAAAAAAAAGCATGTTTAAAGGTCAAATTTATTGGGAGGGAGATAGTAAGTTCTCTTTTATTTCTTTTGGACTGTTTGTGTTTTACCTCAACCTGATTGATTATGGATAATACACTACCAAACACATTTTATGAAGCAAATATAAAAATACCGAAACCAGGTAAAGCTATCACCAGAATTGAAAATTACAGATCAATACCCTAATGAATATAGATGCCAACAGAATTCAACTAAACATCAAAAAGTAAAACAAAATTTAAAACTCATGAACAATGCAAGGATCAAATATGCAAGGATGGTTTATATTAGAAAAACAATCCATTTAATTTATCACATAAACAAAATAAAAAGCATATTATTAATTGATGCAGAAAAGGAACTTAATAAAATACAACATCCATTCCTGATAAAACCTCTCAACAAAATAAGTATAGAAGGGACATTTCTCGAAAAAGAAATTAAAGAACGATACCACTTACAATAATTACACAAAGGTAAAATATTTAGGAATCAATCTTACCAGAGAAAAGAAAGATTTGCACAAAGAAAACTACAAAATACTCTTTCAAATAACTGAAAGAAACTTATACATATGGAACAAATTAACATGTTCCTTGATAGGCAGACAAAACGGTGTAAAAATATCAATATTACCAAAATTGCTTTACAAAATAAATGCAATTCTGATGCAAATTCCACTGCAATTTTTCAAGGAAATGGGAAAAATGAATTACCAACTTTATATAGAAAGGAAAGAAACCTAGGATGAATAAAACAGCTACAAATTAAAAACAAAGTAGAAGGCCTTTCACTCTCGGACCTTAAAACTTACTATATAATCATGGTAATGAAAACAGCCTGGTGTTGGTGCAATGACAGATATGAAGACCAGTGGATTAGAACCGGAAACCCTGCAACACAGCCCAGTAGCTACACAGCCCAGTATCTGCATGTTTCTGACCAGGGCAGGAGTGGAGGCACTGTTTGCCCCACCAGTGAATCAAGGCCAGCAGGTCCTCTCCGAGGACTCTAGCACACCAAGACAAGAGTTGTGTCAGGATGTGACTCTGGTCTCGGACATGTAACATTTTTTATAACTAAACACATTAAATGGACAAGAGGCAGTCTTTTTAACAAATGGTGCTGGAAAAACCATCTTCAGGAAAAAAAAAGTGGAAAAGGACCCAAACCTCACATCCTGTGCAAAACAAACTCCACCTTTCAGTGCACCAGTGAGAAAAACAGCATGGCTCTCTTGCCCCACGCGCCTTACTCGCCTGACCTCACTGCGGGTGACTTCTTTTTGTTTCTGTGAATGCAGAGGGACATGAAAGGACAAAGGACAGTGATTGGAGGACATAGAAGAGGTGAAGAAAAAAATGAGGGAGGTGCTGTCAGCCATCCAAAACAGATGAGTTTGAAAAATGTTTCCAAGAATGGACTCGCAATTTGAGAAATGTACTAAATGTAATAGAAAGTGCTTGGAAGGTGATTGGGTCTTTTGGGGGGGGTACCCCCTCATATATATACACCTATGTTGATTACAGAAATTTCCATAATAGCAAAAACCTAGAAGCCATCAATACTCCAACTACAGAAGAAGGATAAGCAGTCCTTTCACCTTCGGACCATGGAATGGCGTGCATATGTCACTAATAAACCAGGACAGCCCTCTCTAACACCAGGAGACACGGACAAAGCACGGCAGCATTGTGCTTAGCAAACGCCGTCGATCTTCCGAAGATAAATATCTAATATCATCATGATTCTATGGAAAATCAAGAAGAAATGAGGTCCATATACTAATGGACAAGACTGTGGTGACTGCGGGGAGGCCCGAGACAGGAGGGGGAGCAGGGAGCAGGGAGAGATGGGGGTTTGCAGGGAATAAGCACATAAACAGGGACGGGCTTCCCGAGAGAAAAATCAGTGAACATAATACAATAAAAACTGCTTCCTGGGGAAAAGCCTCCAGATTCCTTACTCCTCAGATCCAAACACTGGGCTGAGTGGCTCAAAGGAAGACAGTAGCAGTAGCCTGGACTGGGGGTCTTTAGTGACTTACAGGCTCCTTTCCACGTAAGCACGCCCAGAGCGTGGCTGGCCTGTTCGAGTGGCCGTAGGGAGCGGGCTACAGTGAAAACTCATTCCTGTTCAGACATTGAAAAGGTCGAGAAGTAAACCCAGTTTTTCCATAGGAAGTAATGGAAAACCAAATAATTAGTTCTGAGGCCCCCAAATTACACTAAGAAATTCATTTTTCCAGGGCTTTAAATCACTGCGGAGGCTTTGCGGCTTCTCTCATATCACTATTTCTGATACCTATTGTCGTCAAGGTTTTTTTCGCTGATTTATCCATATTAACCGTAACTTTCTGGGTTCTTTGCTTCATGGTTAACAATTTCAAACCTTTTACTATATTAGCCACTTTCATCAGATTTTTTTTTTCAAAAATGGTGATACAGTTGACTTAGTCCTGTTGTATTCAGCTGCCAGATCAGAGGAGCAGTAACCTGATTCAAAGTTTACAATGGTTTCTTTAATTAACTCCATGGTAGTTCTGACAGTTTTCCTCTTATCGTTACGGCTGGGATCACGAACTTCATCTGGAGTCATGGTTACGTTATTTGACACAAAGAAAGAGAACAAAAGGCCCGTTCCTGACCGCTTTCCTGTGCTAGCCACAGTCCATCTGAATAAGAGGCCCTTAGACGGATGCCACCCCCTCTGGGACCGTGATCTGCCGACGCATTGCTGATTCAACTGTTGGCAAAGCTCCAGACCGCGTGCAGTTTGTTTCTAACCTTGCTGTTCGAGCTGGCAGCCATTGGACGACCGAGCGCTAACTGCACAGTCACGGCACTGGAGGAGAGCACCGGTGCCGGCTCGGAGCCCGGGTGCTGTGCTTAATCACAATTCTTCTTTTTTCAATCATTTTATTGGGGGCTCATACAGCTCTTATCACAATACATACATACATACATTGTGCCAAGCACATTTGTTGCCATCCTCATTTGCAAAACATTTTCTTTCTACTTGAGCCCTTGGTATCAGCTCCTCATTTTTTCCTCTTCCTCTCCCACCCTTCCTCCCTCCCTACCTCCCTCCTGAACCCTGGATAATTTATAAATTGTTATTATTTTTCATGTCTTACACTGACCTATGTCTCCCTTCACCCACTTTTCTGTTGTCTGTCCCCCAGGGAGGGGGTTATATGGAGATCTTTGTGATCCGTACCCCCCCCACCTTCCCCCTTTTCTCTTGGTATTGCTACTCTCATTGTTGGTCCTGAGGGGTTTATCTGTCCTGGATTCCCTGTGTTTCCAGCTCTTATCTGTACCCATATACATGCTCTGGTCTAGCTGGATTTGTAAGGTAGAATTGGGATCATGATAGTGGGAGGGAGAAAGCATTAAAGAACTAGAGGAAAGTTGTGTTTCATCGGGGCTAAACTGCACCCTGACTGGCTCATCTCTTCCTTGTGACCCTTCCGTAAGGGGATGTCCAATTGTTTACAGATGGGCTTTGGATCTCCACTCTGCACTTCCCCTCATTCACATTGATATGATTTTTTTGTTCTGGGTTTTTGATGCCTGATACATGATCCCATCGATACCTCATGATCACATAGGCTGGTGTGCTTCTTCCATGTGGGCTTTGCTGTTTCTCAGCTCGATGGGCTTAATCACAACTCTCCACCGGCCATTTTCTTGGGTTGAACCTGTTGAAGCTTCCATGGAATCAGTTCCCTGACCTATAACATGGAGAAAGCACATTTATGTCATCCAACGTATGGTGCCAGTGCTGCCTCAAAGACAGGGCTAGTTTGGGGTGTCCCACATGCCTGCCCTGTTAATCCTCGCAGCAGCCTGGGAAAGAGGCCTCCTCTCCATCGGTGGGGCATGCCAATGTGCTAACCTGCGGTAACAAAGCCTGGGCACCTGGATGCTAGCTACCATGATGACTTGTAGAGAATGAAGTAGGGTGAAGACAGGGGAGTGTTGCCTGTCACAAGAAACCCTGGCAGCCGTCCTGGTCAGGGACCAGATGATTGGGTCGTATAAGGGTTCTTTTGTCCCTGGAATCAGCCCTGGCAACTCAAGCTGCTGTTCTTCTCGCGAAGAAGACCCTGAGGACCTGCATGGCTGGATACTCACTATATCTGCCCAAGCGAGTGGAGGAGATAAGGAGCAGACTCTCTAGGGGGACAAAGAGCCATTGGTGGCCTGACTCCTGCTCTGGGAGAGACTTATGTAGCCCTGGATAAGAGGGTCCAGTAGGGAAAACCCTGATGAGCCCCTAGCTAGGTGGGGGCGGGGCTTGGACAAGTTCTGCCATCCCAAGGCTCCCCTGTCCTGGTCAGGTCCAACTAGAGCGGGACACATGAACTCCACTATACTAACTGGACACAGATATGTACCTCTTTTCTCTAGGCTCTGAATCCCCCAAGGGAGCCATCGGCCAAATTATCCCCACGGAAAAGACCATCTTGGCTGTGGAGGAGAATAAGGTGCTCATGCCTGACGTCTGGAACAGGACTTTCAGCTGGGGCTTTGATGACTTCAGCTGCTGCTTGGGCACCTATGGTTCTGACAAGGTGAGATGGTCACCAGAGAGAAAAGTGTCCCTCAGCACCCCAATAATCCGCTGGGGGGAGGCAGAGTGGTCAGAGGATTCACAGCCCAGCAGAGGGGCAGTTGCCCCACGCCCCATTGCAGTTGTGCCCCGCCTGTTCATGAGCCATCCGTGTGACCCTGCAAAGGTCTTTGTCTTGAAGCCCTATTTCAAGAAGTCATGCCTACAAGTTCACAGTTCACACTCACACGTTCAAAGCAGTTGTCCTTGCTGGCAGGTTACTTGGTTAAATCTAACCCTCCCAGACAGTCAGTCTAGGATCCTAGAGTACATCGTGGGGATTTCTCCTGCCCAGACCTGGCTTACAGAACAGATAATGAGCTTTCTGTAAGATGCCAAGAGTCAGCTCTCTTGATACTTTTCCACCCCATCCCCACATGGCTGCTTGTTTGATACAGTCCCCTCTTCCCAGCCTTCTCTCACCCCTCCTTCCTCTCACCACTTTATCACATTGGATTCAGTCATGAGCCACCACGCTTCCCCTCCCTCGCACATCTTCGGTGTCATCTTCAGGAGGAAGCCATCGATGCGGGATCTAATGCTACCTTCTCCTGAGAGCTGTTTCCACAGACGTTGGTTCTGTCACCAGGGCCTGACCCAGTGCACATCTCGATTAAGCAATACTAAACAAGTGTCACCGCACTCTCCCAAGTCACTTTGTGCCGCCCCAGCCTGGGCTCGCACCAGCCTTGAACCAGCATCAGCCCCGCCCCTGTCTCCGCAGGTCCTGATGAAGTTTGAGAACCTGGCTGCTTGGGGCCGCTGCCTTTGTGCTGTGTGCCCCTCTGCAACAATGGTCATCACGTCCGGGCTCAGCACGGTGGTGTGTGTGTGGGAGCTCCGCACAACCAAAGGCCAGGCAAGAGGGCTGCACCTCAGGCAGGTGAGTGTGGCCCTCCAGCACAGGAGACAACTGAGGGGCAGAGGGTAGGCACCAAGATGGGGGGTACTCTGCATATTATCCAGGGCTTACCCACCCTAGCACCACTGGAGCTCCTTTACCTCTCAGCAGCCTGTACCCCTGTTTTCTAGGTGAGGTGCTCTGATCGCTCACCGCAAGGCCAGCTATTTGAAACCCCCAGCTGCTCTGTGGGAGAAAGAGGACACGTTCTACTCCCGTAGAGAGTTACAGTCTCAGAACCCCCACGCGCAGTTCCACTCAGTTTCTTAAGTCTGTGCTGACGTATGGCAGTGAGGTTGTTGAGGTTTTATAGATGAGGAAGGTCCAAGGGGGTAAATTACTCATCAAAGATCATATAACAGAAAATTAAAGACTCGGAGCATCATAACTAGGTACACAACAATAGAACAGGTGACGGACCATGTGTTAGTCTGGGTAGCCTAGAGAAACAAATTCATAGGCACTCATGTGTGTAAAAAAGAGCTATATATAATCATATATTCAATAATATTCCATATCAATATTGAATATTGAGAAAACGTTCCAGATCAAGTCCATAAGTCCAATATTAGCCCATATGTCTGATAACAATCTATAAGGTCCTCTTCAGACTCATAAAACACTTGCAATGACACCAAATGCAAGGAAATCACAGGCCAGTGGGTGGGAAGTCTTGTGGATCCAGTTGTGGTAGAAGCATCTCAGTGCTGGCAGGGGTCTCCATGTGGCTCCTCCAGCTCTAGGGCTCTGGCTGTCATCAGCATAGCTCCATGTGGTTTGTCAGTAGTCTTTCAGAGAGTGAACCTGTGTCCCACGCCTCAAGTGAGCTATTTATCTCCTTAGTTTTTCCAAATGAGGTCATCAAGCTGTGACCTGATTCATAGGCTAAACTCCACCCCTTCACTCTTAGTCCTGTCAAATCAACAACAGATTATGTAACTACCACACACCAGGAGGCAAGGAATTCACCCTTGTCCTACCTCATGGACCACCACCACTTGCTATAACCTGAGCAATACCTATTGCTTGCTTAACACTTAGAAGGCACCAGAATCTCCCTATACATTAGTTTCATGCCACATGCCCAGTACCTCCTTCATGTGAAGGCTTGCATGTTGGTGTGAAGCTCAGCTGCTTCTAGACTAAGACAGATTAGGCAGGACAGCTTCATGCTCTACTTCCAAAAATTAACCAGCGAAACTCAGGGGATCACAAGAGTCTGGTCCACAACCCATCATAAGAATGACCCAAAAGCAGGCAGCATTTCACTCTGTTGTGTGGGGTCACCATGAATCAGGGAATGTCCACAGCATCTATTATCATCTCCACTTCTGACGAGGAGACAGATCCAAAAAGACTTGACCTTGCGTTGTAAATCCTTTGCTTTCTGCCTGTGTATTTTTGACTTGTGCTGGGATACTCTAGGAATACTTCTTACTCTAAAATTTAATTCATTTTTATTTCTGATTTTTAATTAGCCATCCAATCTCCCAAATCAGAGTAACACTTATCAAAATCTTCAGTGGGAAGGTTTTTCCAAACTGAACATGTTTCATTGACCTGATGCTGAGTATCTGAATAATTTCTGAGTCTCTCCTTTCTCCTCCATGTTGACCCAGGCATGTTGCATGAATAAAAGGTCTGTTTTGAAAGTGATGGCCACCTGTTACCCCTTCTAAGGTTACTTGTTCCTTTGTGCTTGGTTTACTTTTCCTACCCTAAGTATAGGGTCACTGTGAATTAGCATTTCCTCGGTGGCAGGGAGCGAGTGAGCGAGTAAAGTGGAGAATGGAGTCCTTACATGGTATAAACAGCTAATACACTCAGCTGCTAACTGAAAGACTGATGTTTTGAGGTTTTTCCCCGAAGGAAGGCACGGAGATCTATTGCTGAAGAATGATGGATGGCCAACTCTGTGAAGCGCAGTTCTACTCTGACACAAATGGGCACACCATGGGCTGGTTCAAACAGAGAGGTTCTGCATCGCCTCCTTGTAACGCTTATCCTCTCTGAGGCAGGGTAGCCAGCTATTTAGACTCCCTGAACCTTGAGGAGCTCCCCCATGCCTCCCCACCACTGCCCAGTGCCCTGCTCAGAACTGAAGATGCTCTGTAAAAGCTTCTGTTTTATCGATGCCATAAAATATAATTTATCATCCTGTCCCGAGTCCAATTCAAGAGAAGGTGGTTTGAACAATTCTCCATGCTTTTAGTTCCAGGTAAAAATAAAACACTTTATCATAGACCCATGAAGCTTGCTATGGCCTTGATGATCCCTGAATGAGGGTCTGGACTATACTCAGAATAGTTATTATGAAATAGGCTTGAAAATAGTTTTTAAAGTCTTTTATTTTTAATGATATTAAACTATTAAAGAAAAACTTTAAATTTACTTCAAAACAGAATAATCTCTATACTAAATGGTGGTGGGTGTAGGGAAAAAATTCAGGAATACAAATTTTTTATTTTGCTATTTTTACATAGCTTGTCAAATTTTCTCTATTTTATTGGTTTCTGTAATTTACATTTCAATTGTTCTCTATTCCATTCCTATAAAATTACATTTCAATTATTTTACTGCATCAATATACCACAGTCTAATAAACACTTCTAAAACTAGACAACTTGTTTCCAAGCTTTAACTATTATAAATAGTGATGCACAAAATATCTTATATTGATTGTTATTTGCTTCTTATAAGATAACTATTTATTAGAATTACTAAGAAGTAGATAATGATTTCTAAAATTATTCTATAGATTTATAATACCACTAACAATTAAGAGTCCTATTCTCACCCACAGTGAGTCCTATTCTCACCGCAGTTATTTTCAGAAGTTTCGATTTTATTTTAATTTTTCACTATTTTACTTAGGAATCCTAGGGGTTCTATGAGTGAGGTGTCGGGCTAGTAACCACAAGATTGGAAGTTCAAACTCACCACCCACTCCATGGGATAAAGATGATGCTATTTGCTTTTGTAGAGATTGTCCATCTCAGAAACTGCATAGGGTTGCCATGAGATGGAATCAACTCAATGGCAGTGGGTTTTGTTTTTTGTATTATGTTTGGAAGGAAATATAATGAAGTTGTCTTATGGGTCTTGTAAAAATGCATTATTCTAAAAAAGAACACAAAAGAGCCAGGTGGGAACAAATTAAAATTATTTCCTCATCTCAAAACCCTAAGAATCACAACAGATATTGTTCTGTGTATTATTCAATATATTGCTTTAAACCAAAACACACAACAAGTTGAGCGCAACTCCTAATGACCATCTAGGACAGTGTGAACTGCCCCTTTTGTTTTTCCAAAGTTGTAAATCTTTATGGGTGCTGAAACCTCATTTTTCTCCAATGGAGCAATTGATGGGTTTGCTCAACATGTAGCTTACATGTAGCTCAACATGTAGCTTACAATTCAAGGCACTCAAAATGCCCAGGGACATGACAGTGGACTCCAGTATACCAGTGATTACCAACGACACATAGGGCTAGGTAATGCTTCATTCCATTGTACAGTCTGAACTAGCTCAACTGTGGGCACTACCAACAACAATTTTCATTGGCTCCTAATGCACTAAAACACAGTATTCCAAGTATGGTGCCCAGACCAGCATTGTCATATTAGAGCCCGGCAAACATGTGTTTCCTTGGGCCCTACCCAAGGCCCGTGGAGTCAGAATCTCAGGATTCGACTCAGCAATGGTGTGTTCACAGCCCTCCAGGGAATTCTTGTACACACTCAAGAGCACATTCCTACATTAAGAAAGCCCCAGAAAACATACCAGCCCCCTGGAAACTTAACCACAGATAAATATGATACATCAGGTCACAATATTTTTTTTTAATTTTGGGAGTCAATGAACCCAGATTCATACCTCTTCTGGTCACATAGTAGCAGAGTTATTTAGAGCCCCAGGTCTGATCCTTAGAGTTTGGCTTCTGCAGGGCATGACCTAGGCTGTTAATGGTTATGTGTACAGGTTTGGCTGAAGGATATCTCTTTATGGACATATCCACAGGGAAGTCTGCCAAACCCACTGGTACCCAAGGTCTCTGCTGCCAGGAACAGCATGGTCTTCATTACAGCCACCTGTGATTATCAGCTGAGACTAATCTGAGATCTCTGTGCACAAATATGTATTTTGTGCTCTGAAATCAGCCAGCGAGGAGTCATCAGAGATATCCTTGGGAAACACAATCAGCCAGGCTCACATGGTAATAAACCTCTGCCTCCAGGAGAGACACAGCTACTCATTCATTTGGGCCAGGAGGCTGAGCATCAGTTTTTCAAAGCTGTCACGTTAGTCAGTCATAACAATTAATAGTTCTGACATCAACTCTAGCTTGTCCTTGATGGATCCTGAAGTGTCACCAAATAGATGATGCTGGCAAGTTGCTGACCCAGGAAAGAAGGTGTGATACGTGTTTGGAAAATGAAAGCTATCTGCATGAAATGGCGGAAGCAGGGGATTTGACAGGAACTTTCCAATTCTCTTCCCAGAAGAAACTTCCCAGAACTGAGGAGTCAGTTCTGACCACAAAAAAGGTGGCTCCCAGGCAGGGGAGGTGACAAAGCACAGGGCCTGGGGATGCAGAGAGAGATATTCTGCGTGAAAAATATTATTAATAGTATTATTAGTAGTAAAATATTAATGCAACAAAGTCTTCCCTGCTTCTTGTAAAGGAGGCTGCCAGGAATGAACATACCAGCTTGTGCCACAGACACTGCACATCTAAGAAAGGCATACCTTCAGCTTAGCCAGAAACTATCGCCTAAAAGTCCATACCAGTCTCCTACCTTCTTGCAAGTCAAAGGGAATCAATGAAGGAATTGTTACTAGTTTCCATCAAGTTGGCTTGCTGACAATGAGGACTTGAAGCACTTGGTGATGAACGTTAAGGATTAGTCTTCACAATGGATTACAACTCAACAAAAAGAAAATAAAAATCCACACAACAAAATGATGGACCAATAGGTAACATAATAAATGAGAGATTAAGAAAAAGGTTGAATTTCTCAATAATTATTTCTTGCTTGGTGTGATAGGTAGGTTTATTATGCCAACCTGGCCAGTGAACACATGTGGGATTAATAAGGTTGTAGTTTAATTGACGAGCAAAGAGAAAAATGGCTCGGTAAGCCTCACCTTTCTGTCTCTTGCTCTTTGATGACTGGGCCAGTGTGCAGCTGCCTTAGCTAGTTCTCTACCTCAACTTGTGACACCCAACCCATGGACCGTGTTGCTATAGTTTGAAGTTTCTTTGAGACCTGCTTTGCCACACTGCTGGTGTATACATCACTTGAGCTGGGATCTGTCAGACCCTGTCATCTGGTCTACTGTTGGTGACCTGTCCTGCTGTTTGCTGCCTGTGGTTGGACTGCTTGTATTGCTCTATAGAAGACTCAGCTGTCTGCTTCTTGACTTGCACCCAGCAGCCCTTGTGAGTTGAAGGACTGCCAGTATATTAACTGTCTCATGGAAGTGAGTTGAACTGAGCCCACTGTACTATTAATTAGCTGTTTATGTTTATTTCTTCATGTTACATATATCTATCCATATATATATGTATATATATATATGTATATAGGTATATATGTATATATTAAGAAACAAAACCAGAACACTTATGATTAATGTCCTGGTTTTGTTTCTTTAGAGAACCCTGTCTTGGATGCACATAAATATTTATGGATGCAGCAGTCAAGAGATCAAAGGACACTTTGCATTGTGTAAATACGCTGTAAAAGACCACTTTAAGGGACTAAGAAGAAAGATTTTGCTTGGAGGACTCAGGTGCACCTGACCCAAGTCATGGTATTTTCAATCACCTCATATGCACGTGAAAGTTATGTATTGAAAAGAAGAAAAATCAGTGCATTTGAATTATGGTACTGACAAAGAATATTGAAAAAGTACTGTGGTAGTTACATAATCTCCTGTCAACTTGCAAAGGGGTGGAGTCTAGCCTATCAATCAGGCCATAACCAATGAGGTCTTCATGTGGGCATGGCCTTCTGAGGATTCTGGGAACTCCTGTATCCCTCCATGGAGGTGGGGAGACACTCTCTACTTTGTATTACTGATGAGAAGACACACGGAGCTACTCTAGATCACTGGAGCTGGAGGAGCACGTGGAGACCCACTCCAGTACTGAAATGCTTCCACCACCACTGGATCCACAAGACTTTCTACCCACTGGCCTGTGATCTTCTCGCATTTGGCATCATTGCATGTGTTTCATGTGTCTGAAGAGAAATTTATAGATTAGTATAGGACATCTGGGCTAATATCAGACTTATGGACTTGATCTGGACTGGGCTGGGACATTTTCTCGATATTTAATTGCTCTTGTATATAAAGCTCTTTCTCATACACATATGAGTGTCTCTGATTTTGTTTCTCTGGTCAACCCAGACTAACACAAGTACCATTGATGAACTAAAGAACAAACACTTCTATCTATCTTGATAGAAATACAACCAGAAGCCTTATTAGATGCAAGAATGACCAGACTTCTCATGTATTTGGGGCATGTTATCAGGAGAAACCAATCTCTGGAGAAGGGCATCATGCTTGCTAACGTGGAGGAAGACCCTCGACAAGATGGATTGACACAGTGACTTAACGATGTGCTCCAACATAAGAGCAATTGTGAGGACGGAGCAGGTGTTTCGTTCTGTTGAACCTAGGGTCGCTGTGAGTTGGAGCAGACTCAATGAATCTACCACCAACAATATCAACTTGGCTCCTACTAATGGCTACCTGTGGATAACCCAATGAAATCTTGAACCATCATCTTCTAGTACTTACATTGGATGATATTCTGTTACGTTCTTTGTAAAATTAGTTTTTATTGGCTAATTATGGAAGTAGATCATGATCCCTTTCTTCCTTTTCTGTCTTACTCTGGCAGCTCTGATGAACCTGTCCACTATAAGTGATTTGGATCCTTTTGGAATACTAGTGGTCTAACTTCTAGCATCATTCCAACAGGCAGGTCACCTCAGTACAACAAACTGACGGGCTGAGGGTGGCAAGACAAATGAGGAAGATAAAAAGATTAAGGAGGTTGTTGGTGTCAGCTTGGACAGATTATTCTTACCTCGCTGGGCATTGGCTCCTGGACATGTTAGACATGAACAAACACACATACATACATGACCACAAACTTGGGAATGATTGAGTATCTCTAATCCCTTCTCATCTAGGACTCAGTGGTAAAAGGAAGGGGTGGTTATGGCCACAAGTTGCTGAATTAAAGTACCCTTCTTATAACTGGTGTCTCCTGTTCCCAGGCCTTATATGGACACACCAAGACTGTCACGTGCCTAGCAGCATCAGCCACCTTTAGCCTCCTAGTGAGTGGCTCCCAGGATCGTACCTGCATCTTGTGGGACCTGGACTACCTCAATCATGTGGCCCGTCTGCCTGCTCACCGGGAGGCCATCTCTGCCATCACCATCAGTGATATCTCGGTGAGACTTTGGTTTCTCAGTGTTATATGCTGCTTGTTTCTGGTAAGCCTGTATGATAGCATATTGGACAATGTATTGAAAAGGGGCCATGGACAGAGAGGTGCTAATCACCTGGGATGTTAAGCAGACCCCTACACTCTAGGGACAAAGTGCAGCCAACAAATACAGCACTGTGTATAGCTCTTGTATTTGGCTGGGACTATGGAAGAAGTGTGTTCCCAGCATGACCACCAGGGAGTTTGGATCGTAAGATCTGACTTTGATGAGAGTGGCCCTGTGCTCAAATTCAGCACATTGACTACAAATCAGTGTTGGCTTTGCAAGTGGTTCTTATTATCATGGCAAGAAGGATATCTACTTCCTCCATGCTGGGTATAAAAGATGAGCTCTTCCGGGAAAGAGAGAGAGAGAGAGAGAGAGAGAGAGAGAGAGAGAGAGAGAGAGAGGAGAGGAGAGGAGAGGAGAGGAGAGGAGAGGAGAGGAGAGGAGAGGAGAGGAGAGGAGAGGAGAGGAGAGGGGGAAAGGTTCTTTATCGGAAGAAACCATCTATCCTCGATGAAATGAGGGGCAGATGGTAGCTACAGCTTGCATAGACTTTGGAGATTCATAGGAAGTCATGGTGCACACTGTCTGTAGGTTCTGGCATACCTTATTCTTATTCTCTGGGACATAAATGAGAATGTGATATTTGCACTGAAGGATTTTTTTTCTTTTTCTTAAATCATTTTATTGGGGATTCTTACAGCTCTTATCACAATCCATACATCCATCCATGTATCAAGCATTTTTAAAAATCAATATTATTTTTAAATCATTTTACTGGGGGTTCATACAACTCTTATCACGATCCATGCATCCATCCATCCATTGTGTTAAGAACATTTATACATTTGTTGCCTTCATTATTCTCAAAACATTTGCTTTATGCTTGAGCCCTTGGCATCAGCTGCTCATTTTCCCCCTCCCTCCTCTCTCCCTCCTCCCCCTTGAACCCTTGATAATTTATAAATTATTATTATTTTGCCATATCTTATACTGTCCGACATCTCCTTTCCCCTGCTTGTTGCACTAAAGGATTTTATTGAGTTTACAGAGACAAAACTTATAAAATACCAATATATTTAGGCACCAACTCATGCTGCAAAAGATGTAAGGTGGCATTGCTCACACAAAGTATGTTCTCATCAACGGTAGCTGTCAATATTGCAGCATTTTGCTGTGAAAATTCTCTCAGGATGAGTACTTTGTCATGAGACATGGGGTTCCCTGAAATTCAGAGACTCCTGAAGCTGTTCATAGAAAACCCTAGAGACTCAAGTAATAGATAGAATGGGTATGAAGGGAGGAGAAGAAGATGACTGAGATGCCAGTCAGCCGTGCCTTCAGCAGGCTTGAGTCCAGTGTCAATATAATATGATGAATGTCGATGGGTAGGTGGAGGTATGGTTGATTAGATAGATGGATAGCTAAATAAATAGAGTAAAGGGTGGGTACATAGATTCATGTGCAGATTAGTGTATGAATAAGTCGATTCGTGAACGGATGGGTAGATAAAATAGTTGGGTTTTCTGGCTAGACCAGAGGATGTACATTGGTACAGATAGCAACTAGAAACACAGGGAATCCAGGACAGATGACTCCTTCAGGACCAGTGGTGAGAGTGACGATGCCTGGAGGGTGGAGGGAATGTGGGGTATAAAGGGGGAACTGATTACAAGCATCTACGTATAGCCTCCTCCCTGGGGGATGGACAGCAGAGAAGAAGGTAGGGGGAGATGTCAGACAGTATAACATATGACAAAATAATAATAATTTATGAATGATGAAAGGTTCATGAGGTGGGGGTAGTGGGGAGGGAGGGGGAAATGAGCAGCAGATATTAAGGGCCCAAATGTTTTGAGAATGATGATAGCAACAAAGGTACGTATGTTCTTGACACAATGGATGGATGTATGGATTGTGATAGGAATTGTATGAGCCCCCAATAAAATGATTAAAAAATAAATTAAAATTTTTTAAATAGTTGGGTTTATGTGTAGATTAAGACGCCCTGGTGATGCAGTGGGTTAAGCATTTGACTGCTAACTGCCACATGGTAGTTCAAATAAAGTAGTTGCTCTGTGGAAGAAAGATAAGACTGTCCCCATAAATATTTACAGTCTCAGACACTTTATGGAGCAGTTCTTCCTTGTCCTGTAACATTATTATGAGTCAGAATGACCTCAATGGCAACAGGTTTAATGGCTAGACAGATTTCTGGTGATTTTGACAAGTGGATGAGTAGATGAAGTATGGCTGGATGCTGGTGATTGAATGGATAGATAGCTCTATCGAGGAAGATACCGAATCCTGATCTGGGAGAACATAAGGAATTGTGTCCTATGACCTCAGAGAAGACTGGCACCAGGACAGTTTTCCTGGAGCCTATTGAATTCTGTTGATGTGTGTTCTGGGCTCACTGTTTGGTGCTTAGTACAGAGATGATCAGACATGGACCCTGGCCTCAGGCAGATTTTAGCAAGCATTCCAGGAGGTACCATGGTAAATCCCAGTGTAGCGGTCACGGAGAGTCCAGGTGAGAGGTACTGAGCTTCCTCCAAGCACTGGCATGCCACCAGCTGACTCTCAGTTTCCTCGCTGACAGGGGCCACTACTGCGTGTTGCATGGACAAGGACGTGAAGAACAATGGCTCCACACATTATCTTCCATTAACAATGGCTCCAGACATTAACTCCCAGGCTAGAATGGGGATATGCTCCTCAGAAACTGGCTTTTGAGGAATGCTGCTGAAGTTTGAGCTGTCGGGTGTCTTTTAAAAGTTAATGGAGTCATTCAATCCCCTTTTCCCACTAATTTTTGAAGCTCCCATATACTTTTATGAATTTTTGCCTCTGCCTTCCATGAAAGAGCCCTAAAGTTTCTTCATGCGAAAAGACTAGCTAGTTAAGTGCAGGCCTAATCTCTAAAGTCACGGACAGTCTCCATGCTGGTCTTCTTTGCCAGTCAGTGTCAGGCCAGGGAGAGTTCTGTGGCTTGATCCCAAAGGGTGAGACACTTAGAATTTTCCAGGAAAAAGCAGTATCCAAAGACATGATTACAGTTTGAAAAGAGCAAGAATTTTCAGGAAACATTGCTGACCTATAAGTTGGCTTAGAGTAAATGGGTGCTGTAGAGAGTCTTGGTGTACCTGGGTTCAGAGTGGGAGATTGGGGCATTCAGACACAAACTGGGTAAGTTCCAGAGGGGCAAGCAGTGACCCCAGCTTGTATTGCTGCAGGGCACCATCGTCTCCTGTGCTGGAGTCCAGTTGTCCCTGTGGACTGTCAATGGACAGGCACTGGCCAGCATCACCACAGCCTGGGGTCCAGAAGGAGCCATAACCTGCTGCTATGTGATGGAGGGACCAGCATGGGACACAAGCCACATCATCATCACGGGGAGTCACGATGGCATGGTCCGGGTAAGTGTGCCATGGTTAGGACAGAGTCGTGGTGTTAGAAATCTGTTGATCTGCATTCTTCTCACCTCCTCCGGGGGGCCAAATCTGAAGTTACACATTTAAGGTCATTCCAGACCAGGTCTCCACACCAAGTAATGAATGTCAAGGCTGGTTCTGTCCTCCAGCAATAGCAAATTCAGACTCAGAGAACACGAGAAGCTGTGAAAGATATATTGACAAGCAGGCTAAGAACAGGGTGCTGGGCATGTGATGGGGGGATAAGAGGCGTGGTTGACAGGCTACCCAAGGATGGCAGCAGGGAGGACACGGGAACATTACCTAGGGAAAGACTAATGACCTAACTACTGGGTATCATTTTGCAGGTAATGGGATGCAAGATGCACTCCTCCAAGTTGTAATGTTGATTAGCCAACGCCCTCGGAGGGAAATTGCAGCCTCAGTAATTATTTTTACTGAAAATAAATAAGCATCAGAAATAAAATTGGGACCAAGTCTCACCTGCTCACTCAGAGTCCATTGAAGGGGATGCGTGTCATTCCCCAGCCTGACATTTTCTCTTGTTGGACAGATTTGGAAAACTGAGGATGTGAAGATGTCTGCTTCTGGGCACATCATGGCAGAGGGTGAGCCCTCCTCCAAGCCTCCAAGTCTAAAAGGTAACTGCCAGTGAGTGGTAGAGCTTGCCGTGGCCCTTTTCCTTCTGTCTTCCATCACGGGACTGCAGCTCCAGCCAGGCCAGCGAGTCAGCTGAGAGCAGTTGAGAGGCTCTCAGTATTGTTGCCATGCTTTTGCAGAAGACTGTGCGTTGCTGGTGAAATGTGAAGCAGTTGGAGATGCCCTGCTGAAGTCTTTCTCCTTCACAAACTTTGTGATGCTTCTTGGCATAAAAACTGGGACCAGAGTGGTTCTTAGAAATTCGTGAGTTTTAATAGGGAAGCTACACTTCATTGAGCTTGATTTGAGCCCTCTCTCTGCCTGGGTGACTCTCAAATGCCAAATTCTCCTAGGCTCAGCTGGCTTGTGGCCTAGACAGACAGCCTGCAGACGGGAACAAAGGGAGGACTTTGCTGTGTCCCCTGAGAAGAGGAAGAATTCACATCCTGCTCCAGCCTGTCCCCCAGACCCCGGCGCACCCACACAACTAACTCTCTGTGGCAAGCTCCTCAAAGAGGGCCTGAACATAAGCAGCATCAGCATCACTAGGATATTTATTTAAAATGGCAACCCTAAGTCCTGCTCCTCAACCCAACCAACAGGGGACAATAGTTCAGCATCCTTCCTCTTCTGACTGTTTGATGTGAGGTTCCTACAGCTCACAGAATGAATCCCCAGGGTTTTGATTACAGTTTAATGGAGGATTCTGATGAAATGACATGGAGGAAAGATGTAGTCATTAAAAGGATCCATAAAGGATCTGTCTGCGCCACAGTTTAATGTTAACAAACCCATGGCCAGGTGTTGTAAACTCAATCCACTGACGCTCTTTAATAAGGATCCCTGGTGTCACAGTGGATTAAGCAATTTGGCTGCTAAGTCACTGTTTCGACCCACCAACCATACAAGCCTGGAGGGGAAAAGATGAACCTGTCTGCTCTCTTGAATGCTTTTAGAAATCAGGAATACACAAAGCCCCATGTTTCTCTGAGGGAGAAAGAAGAGCCTGTCAGTTCCTGAGATTCATAGTCTCAGGGACCCTATGGTTCCATTCTACTCTGCCCTACAGGTTCACTCTGAGTAGAAATTGACTCAACAGCAGTGGGTATTTGTTCTTATGTTCTCCTAATAATTTTTGAAACAATTGTGTTTTAAAGGAATAAGTATTGGGCACATATTTGGTGCTACATCCCTTGTGTGTATTAAGGTATAAGAAACTAGATCTTTGAGATATTAAAGATGCTGCATTTGTTGGCAGATACTATCTAATTCCTGTCTTGAATTCACTTGTTTATCGTTTGCAAGAAAGATCAATCCAGTGAGTATAATTTATTTCAGGGATCATCCCATAGACTTGGACCAGCTCTAATATATTTAAGGCTTGCTTGGTGTTATGCACAAAACAAACTTGAAAATTCCTTTTTCTGCTTCATGTTTCCCTTTTTCCCTCTCATATTTCCTGGCACACAAGCCTGTTTGCACACAGAGATGGCCACCCAGAACAGCTCAGCCAACAATATTCTTTTTTGCCTTAACTGAGTGGCTTTGCAGATTCCTGGTCTGCTGTATGTATCTCAAACCCCATTCTCCACATGAAAGGAGTTAATGCTTATCCCCAAATGCAGTCATTAAAATGAGTGAAGTAACAATCATTGAGTTACATTTTTTGAAAGAATGTCCTCAGCATTTAATTATTGGTTGCGGTGTGAGAGGATTTAGATAAGTTGATAATGCCAACTTTATGCAATTTATTTTTACTAGGCAATTACACAGGCTGCGTTACATCCTGGCAGCAAGGTATTGTGGGGCATCTTATTAAGCATAAAGCCAGTAAACACTGATGAACAATTTTGCTGAACTAGGCATGCAATTTAGAAAGCAATAATACACAAATCCAATTTGGTATACAATGGATACCGCAGCACGTCAGCACATGTAACTATCACAGCTTGCAAATTAAATTGTGATGGCCCTTTTTGCAACTGCACAGGCCAAGATTAAATATATTTTCTCTCTCAATTTAACAACTTGCTGACCACAAATATAAATACGTGTGTTTGTGTTCCTGTGTACAGATGTGCATTTGTGTGAGGCCGCTCGAGGTTTTCTAAATATTCTCCTGCACCCTGCCCACAGGTCACAGGTGGGAGAAGAACCTGGCCCTTTGTCGAGAGTTGGACGTCAGTGTTGCTTTGACAGGGAAGCCAAGCAAGACCAGCCCTGCAGTGACAGCTTTGTCTGTGTCCAGGTAACTGCCACCTGGTTTCTCCAGATCGCCAGCAGAGGGCACCACAACTAGCGAGCACATTACTGCACTGATGCTGGAGTCATATGCGTGGGAGATGGCTAGGTGACCTGTGCAGGATCCTTGGAGACGTTTTTAACAACGCATTTGCCTGTTCTCCCACTCTTGAATATTATGGATTCGAAACGTAATTCAAAAACAGTGAATGCAGTTTCTCAAGTACTAGGCTCACAGGCTTATCTCTAACTTTTTTTTTTTTTAATTCTCTTCCCAAGGAACCAGACCAAACTCCTGGTTGGTGATGAAAAGGGGAGAATCATCTGCTGGTCCGCAGATGGGTAGGAGCAAAGAGACAGCATTAGGCTCCTCCTGGAGGCTTCGAGGGCATCAGCCAGTGCGCTCTCAGGGCGATGGCATGAGGTAAAATTGGTCTGTGATGCACGACCTGAGTTCGGCTGCAAGAGAAAGCTCCTCCATTTCCCATTGCAACTAATACCCACTCAATACTCCGAATGGCCCCAGAATTTTACCTTTGATTCCGGAAAGATGTGCCTCTACTACTGGATAAGATCACACGTTCAAGGACCTGCAGGCAGCCTGATGATAGATCCTGGAGCTATGCTTCACACAAAAATACTCATAAGTTGCTTTATTAAAGGTTTATTGCATTAAAATTTTTGTTTACTTGCTGGAAACTGATAGAAAATAAGTGCTGTCTATTAAAGTACATTTTCCCCAAATATTAGAAGGCTCTTAAGCTAAAAATCATTGTCATTTTCTACTTGGGTATTTGCTTCTTCGTACTTACAAAGACAAGTACAGACTCTAGTGTACACCAATACACAGAGGCCAGCGGTCCCATGTACACATGCTGACTTTGAACTGGAGCTCACCCTGGGGAAATCTTGACACTGTGACTTTTGTTTCTGCTTTAGAATTCTGGCTGATGGGGTTGAGCCCTACTGAGGAATTTCAGGTACCTCGTTGTGTTAGGCTTGGTTCTCTAGAGAAGCACAACCAGTGATCTGTGTATGTGTATGTATATGTATATAAAACAAGATTTATATCAAGAAATGACTCACATAGTTGTAGAAGGGGGTAAATCCAGTCCATGATCAGATATAAGCTGAAGTCTTCACCTGACTTCTTCTGTAGGTGCAGGGGCTGATGAACAGTGGGCAGGAAGATCACAGTCTGGTCTAAGTCAAGCTGAGTGAATCTGAGATCACTGGTGTGCTGCTAGCTCCTGGGATCGGCAGGTAATATAATAGGAGATCGATGAACTTGATGGAGGATCTTGATCCAGCAGTAGAAGTGGGCCAACTTCTGCATTCTGAGTCTAAACTAAGAGTAGGCCCTATCCTGAATGTAAACTCCCTCAGAAGTCTCAAAACGATGACTAGATTAACTGCTTGGCTACTTCACATCATGGAGTTGACCGCACTATTGGGTCATATCAAGGGAGAATCCTGACCCACCACAGTTGATAAAAACAAATCACATTCCTAATGTCTGTATGGCAAACATGACTTCTTTTTTAAAGTATTTTAATAGCATAGATTTCACATATTACATAATTCAATGATTCAAACATATTAAAGATGTACAATCATCGCAACCATTAATTTCAGAACATTTCTTTCTTCTACTCATTGTCATCAGCTCCCCACCTCCCCCCAACCTCTCTCACTACAATCGTCAAGAAACCAAAAATTCAGTCATTGTCTCTATCCTGGATTTCATATAACGAAAATAGCATACAGGAAGAAAACTAAAAAACAAATCCCACTACACTATGTATTGGTAGCAAGCCTATTCGCATCCCTGGCCCATGGTCAGAGGAGATTCACCGGAGGCTTGATCTGTGTGTGAACCCTGTGAGTGGATTTCACCTCCCGCTGTCATCCATAGCTTTCAGCACACTGGATATTTACAGTGGAAGCTTTGATACCGTTCTCTCTTTGGGGTTTCAATTTTAACATTCACAATTACTGGATCACACAGGCTGGTGTGCTTCTTCCATGTGGGCCCAGTTGGCACCTCACTCAAATGGCTGCTTGATTGAAGACAAATTTTTAAGACCCCAGATACTGTTTTTTCTAAGAGTTGGGCACCATCTGGTTTCTTCTCCACACTTTGCTACAACCCCCATCTCTGCAGGGATCTCTTAGGAGGACAAGTATCACAGAGGGTCATGTCATAAGAACTGATTAAGTTAGTCAATGTATTTTAAAATGTGGGATTTAAAACACTGTTGAGAAAAGGATATTATCAGTGCAGGATGGCTGCAAGCTGCAATACATTGGTTGGTACAGATTAAACTGTTATGTGACAGAACACTGTTCACACAAACTATGGGGGTTGGTGGTAGAGTGAAACTTTTAATAGCATTCGTTCACAATGACAGATTCATGCCTACCAGATTAAAACATCATAAAAAAGGAAGGAGAGCATAGAAACAGTAACAACATGATAGTCCTGGGCCACTATCCATTTGTACCCTCAGGGTAGCAGGTGTGTACCAAAAGCCAATGGTAGCTAGTTCTATAACCTTGGGTTAGCAGCCATCTGGTTCTGAAACACTAGAAGGTTTCAACCTTAAGACCAAGAGCTACAGCTGAGTTTGAGTTAGAGCTCAGTTCACTTAGTGGGGTTTCCACATCTAGTCCTTCTGCTGTGACCTGTGGACAATGGTGTGTGCCTCAAAAGAGCAGTCTAAACTCACCGTAGTCAGCACACAGCCTGGATTCCCAAGGCTGGATAGCAACTAAGCCAAAAGCATCTCATTAGGAATCGTTCAAGGCATATGCTCTCCTTGGGTTCTATATAAGTACTGCTATGTGCTTTGTTTTGTTTCTCTTCAGTGGGAGATTGCTTCTCCATATTTACCCACCAACAGAAAAGTAATTGCCTTCTCTGAGACCTGTATGCCCTTCATCCCATTCAGACTTGAATTTCCACTAAACATTTCTAGTACTTTAGGGTAACCTCAGCACAGTGTTATACGGTAGAAACTGAATGTCCCTCTCCTTTTCCCCACATCCCTAAAAAGGGAGTGCAGATGAGATGAAGTCTCTCTGTTGGAGTAGTCTTATTTCTTTCTGTTGTCTAATGGTTCTGGCTAAAATTTCCAACACAATGTTCAATAAGAGTGTTGACAGGAGACATCCTTGTCTAGTTCCTATTTGGGGGGAATGTTTTCAGTTTTGCCCCATTGAGCAAGTTGTTGGCGATTGGTTTTTCATGTATGGCTTTTATTATATTGGGTGCTTCCCTTCTATTCCTGTTTTGCTCGGTGTTTCTATCAGCAGTGGGTGTTGGATATTGCCAAATGCCTTTTCTGTATTTGTTGATATGGTGATATGGTTTTTATTCCACAGTGAGTTTTATACCAAAATGAGTTTAGGAGTTTCTTGTCAATTTCTATGTTTTGGAATACTTTGTGTAGTTCCTCACTAAAGACTTGTTAGAAGTCCCCTGTGAAGCCACCTGGGCTTTTCTTGGTGGGGAGTTTTGTGATGACCTTCTCTATTTTCTTCTTTTCTTAAGGATTTGTTGAGGTGGCGGTATTATACTTCTGCCTAGGTTAATTAGAGAAGGCAGTCTTTTATGTATGTGTTTATTTCAACTTGATGGGATGTAGTTTTTCATAGATGTTTATTATTTTTATTTTATTTGGATCTGTTGTGACATCACCCTTTTCATCTCAAAGTCTAGATATTTGCATCATCCCTCCTTTTTCCTTTGTTACCGTTTACCGGCAGTTAAAAATATTAATAAATACTTTACTTGGGGGTTTTTATACCTCTTATCACAATCCATACATTCATCCAGTGTGTCAAGCACATTTGCATATAGGCTGCCATCATAATTTTCAAAGCATTCTCTTCCCACTTGAGCCCCTAATATCAGCTCCCCATTTCTTCCCCCTCCCTCCACTACCCACCCTCCCTTATGAACCCTTAATAAATTACAGATTATTATTTTCATATTTTACATTGTCCATTGCCCATCACCCACTTTTCCATTGTTCATCCTCCTAACGAGTTTATAAATTGATCCTTGTGATTGGTTTCCACTTTCTCCCCGCAACCTTTCCTAATCCTCCTGGTATCTCTACTCGCATTGTTGACCCTGAGGTGTTTAACTATCCTGGATTCCCTGTGTTGTGGTCTCTTGTCTGTAGCAGTGTGCATGTTCTGGTATAATCTGATTTATAAGGTAGAATTGAGGTCATGATCATTGGGGGAAGGTAACACCAAAGAACTGAAGAAAGTTGTATGTTTAATCAGTGCTATAATGCACCCTTCCCTGTGACTCCTCTATAGGGGATGTCCAATAGTCTACAGATGGGCATTGGGTCTCCACTCCATGCCTCCCACCACCCCATTTACCTTGGGTATGATTTTGTTCTGAGTCTTAGATACCTGATACCTGATCCCATCTACATCACATGGTCACACAAGCTGGTGTGCTTCCCCCACGTGGGCTTTAATTCTTCTCAGCTAGATGGCTGCTTATTTATCTTCAAGCCTTTAAGACCGCAGATGCTATAGCTTTCAATAGCCGGGCACCATCAGCTTTCTTCACCATTTACCTGTACACCCATTTTATCTTCAGCGATTGTGCCTGATAGGTGAGCTTCACAGAATGCCAGATTGTTAAAACAAAGTGTTCTTGTGTTGAGAGAGTACTTGAGTTGAGGCCCAATGTCCATCTGCAACCTTAATTCTTAATATATAGATATGAGGGCATAGTTCTTTTCCTCTCTTGATATATATATGCCTGTATTTAGACCTCTATTAATGTCTTTTGCCTCCTGGTTCTTTCTCCTATTTCCTTTTACTTTCTTCTTGTTCCACCATCATGTTCAGCCTTCTTTTGGGTTTAGTAATTTCTCGCTGCTACATTTCCCTTGATTACGCCCCACTAGGCATCCTACGACCTTCTCTCCCTTGATTTTAGTTCACTTGTTGTTCCTTTGTCCCTGGGTTGGTTCCACCACCCTTCCTTTTTCCCACCTTCCCTTCCCCCCACCCCCTCAGAACCATTGATCCCCTTCTTTTCATCTCTGAATTATTCATTCTGCCTATCTTATCTAGATAGACATGCAGATACAATAATAAGTGCAAAAACCCAGCAAAGCCAAATAAAACAACAAAGGAAGTTGAGACCAACAAAACAATAACAACAACAACAACAAGAAAGCACTGACAAAAATAGAAAGGCCTGTAAATAGTTCATGGTCTGTTTGTTAGTCTTTACAAGTGTTTTCCATTTGAGTCTGATGGGGTGCCACAATCCCACGTCTATTTTTGGATACCCCAGCAATTTCATCATTTTGCTCCCCTTGCTGCTCTGTTGCATGCTCTTAGTGTTTAGCCCAGCGTGATGGGGTCAGATTATGCACAATTCCCACACTCTCTCCAGTATTGTCCCCTGCAGTGCTAGGGTTTAGTGAGGGATGTTGTGTCTTGTGGTGGGGCCAGCCCTTTGGTCCCCTCTGTGTGTTGTGTGCTCTCAGCAGGAATATGGTCCTTGGGTTGGTGGGCCAGCATGTACGCCCTTCCCTCTCCACCCCTTTTAATTTCTCCAGTGTACTCTAATCAGATGTGTCCCACTCCCCATGCTGTCCCCAGTGCTATCCTCTGAGTGGGGGACTGTCCACCTAGTTGGGTTTGGGCCGACCTCTCTATTGGTTCCCTGGTACATCCAGTATATTGTATTCACATCTTGGCACATCAGGTTAAAACCTGGTCTGTCTCTCCCTCTCCTGTGGAGATATAAACAATACCCTCCCCTTGGGTGATTTAGTTCCCTGCTCCCCCTCTACCCATGATTTTTTTCCCTATTTGTTTCCCCCTCTTGTTAGTTGGCTGCCATATGTATCCCTGGATTGGGTTTGGCCCCTGCCGTAGTTGCTGCACATCACCTCAGGGATGTATGTATATAGTAGATTTCCTCCTATGCCCCCTTGTTTTTAAAGCTTACCTCAGTGGACTCGTGTTATACATGTCCTTTTGTGCTTTGCTTACTTCACTTAGCATGATTTCCTCTAGTTCTTCCCATGTGGCAATGTGCTTCATGTGTTCATTGCCACTTTTTAGGGATGTGTAGTACTCCATTGTATGTATGTACCAAAATGTTTTGATCCATTCATCTGTTGATGGAAATTACGTATCAGAGTTATACTAGCTTCATAGAAAGAGTTTTCCATCTTTTTCTATGTTCTGGAAGAGTTTGTGTCACTTCTTCCTTGAATGCTTCATAGAATTCTCCTGGAAGCCATCTGACCTGTGGGGTTTTCTGTTGGTAATCCCTTGATAAACTTGTCTATTCTATTGGTATGAGTCTGCTGAGGTTCTTGAGGTCCACCTGGGATAGTCTAAGGAGGGATTGTGTTTCCAAATATTTGTCCATGTCTTCCAAGTTGTTGAATTCATTACAGTACAGGCCTTCATAGGACTGTGTAATTATCCTATTGATTTCATTAGGGTCCAGTATAATGTCCCCTCTTTCATCTCTCATCCTTGCTATTGAGATTTATTCCTTCCTTTCTTTTGTTAGGTTTGCCAGCAGTCTATTAATTCTGTTGATTCTTTCAAATAATCAACTTTTAGCTACATTAATTTCCCCCCATAGTTTTCTTTTCCGTCTCCTATATCTCAGCTCTGATTTTTATTATTTCTTTCCTTTTGCTATTAGTAGGATTGTTCTGTTGACTCTGCTCTAATTGGTATGTTTTGTGCCAGCATTTGTACCATAAGTCTCTCTTCCTTTTTCATGTATTGCTAGCAGCCTTACTCTGATAAATGCCTTTGCTGTGTCCCAAATGTGAATTTTTTTCATTTGGGTGGAAAGCTCTGAAGATATCTATCAGGTCAAGTTGTCCATTTGTGCTGTTTAGATCTGTAACCTCCTTGTTAAGTTTATTCCCTTGTGATATGTCTTTTTCAGAAAGTGGTGTATTAAAGTCGTGCAGTATAATTGTTGTGCCTGTGCTTTCTTTTTTCATCTTTTGGAGTGTTTGATTTATGAATTTCAAGGGTTCCTCATTAGGCATGCGTGTATTTATGATGTTCACTGGTTCTTGGTCTACTGTTCCCTTGAGCATTATATAGTGCCCCATCTTTTGTTATGGTTAGTATTTTGAGATCAATTTTGTCAGAGATTAAGTTGCTACCCCTGCTCTTTTTGCATTGCCATTTGCTTGGTATATTTTCTCCACCCTTTAATTTTCAATCTGTTTTTGTCTGTAAGCTTGAGATGTGTCTCCTGTAAGCAGCAGATTGATGGGTTATGTTTTCTAAGCAGTCTGTTAGCCTCTGCCTTTTAATGCCCGCATCCAGTCCATTGATATTAAGTGTTATTACAACCATCTGTGGACTCTATGAAGTCATCTTGTACCTTTTGTGTTGGGTGTTTTCCTACCTACCTATCTTATTGGTTTTTGTTGTTTGTGTGGGTGGCTTATTCCTGCCTTTTTTTCACGATTGAGCTAATGCTATCTTGGGTGCTGTTTTCTCTTTTCGCCCTCTGGGTGGAGTTGTTCTCTGTGAAGGGTCTCTTATTTTTGTTTGGTGAGTGTTGATCTTCTGGCCATATTGGGTCAGCAAAGATCTTTTGTAATGCTGGATTTCGTTTTACATATTCTTTGAGTTTTTCCTTGTCTGGGAAGACTCTTCTCCATTGATCTTAATAGATAATTTGACCAGATATGGTATTCTTGGTTTTGCATTATTTTCTTTCAATTTTTGGAATACGATACTCCACTCCGTCCTCTTCTTCATCGTGTCTGCTGATAGGTCTAAGCACATTCTTATAAGGGAACCTTTATAAGTGACTATTTGTTTTTTTCCCTAGCTGTTCTTACGATTTTCTCCTTTTCCTCATAGTTGAATAATTTAACTATCTTGTGTCTTAGTGACTTCTTCTTGGGGTTCAGTCTGGCTGGTGGCTGCCTGATTTGTATTTATTAAGTTGGGGAAGTTTTCCTCTAAGAATTACTTCACTTTTTTCGCTGTTGACTTCTTTGTTGTATCTTGTTCGGTCGTCCAATTATTCTCATATCATTCCTCTTCCTAGCATCAGACATGGCTCTCAGATTTTCTTCAGCTTCTCTGATTGTCTTATTTGACAGCTTTTCCCATTTACTGAAGTGTGCCTGGTTATCATCTAGGTCACTGGTGTGATTCGCTGGCTCCTCAAGTCTGTTAGCAATGTCTGTTAATTTGCTACTGAATTTTGTTATTTCATCCCTTAGGTCTTGTATTTCCCTTTGGTGCATTGCTTTTATGTCCTCTATCATTTCACCCCTTTTCTGTATAGCTTCCCTCATATCCTGTATGACTCCAAGCAGCATCCTGAAGATTTCTTTCTGTGGCAGGTCAATGTATCCTTCCTCTATGTATGTTGTTAGGTTCATGACTTCTTCCAGCATTGTCTTCTGTTTCTCCTGATTTTTTGTTGAAGCTGTTGGGGCTGGTTTCTATTTACATGTTGATTTAGAGGAGCCCCACGCCATCTTCCAGAGATGATGTGCACTGGACTCTCTTGTGGGGAATTCATATGAGTGTTTCCTCAAACTACCTGTAGGTAGATTTACTGGGGTTCTAGCTACCGCTGTATCTTCCTGTGGTTTCATTCTTGCCCTAGCCAACCAGTATCCTGTTATTTGGAATGTGACTTGGATAGTCCTCTTACGGGACATTGGTTGGGTGGTTGTTGGCCATGAGGATGGTGTCTCACTGGCTGATCTCCCAGGAAGCTGTAGTGGTGTGTCTCACATGGCTAGGAGTACCTTGGATAGCGTGTGGTATTTCCATCTGCAACTGGAGTATGATGGAGGGTGCAGGGGTGTAGAGCACTGTGGATGGCAGGCAGAATTAACCTATTCAGAGAGATCGCTGTGGAGGTTTGGTTGATATTCCTACAGTAGTGTGGAGCATGACAAACAGTGGGCAGGAGTTATCCCAGTCACTTGTATGGCCTTGGGGTTTAGGCGGGAGTTCCCCCCATCCGTTTGAAGGGGAGACCCCAAGCCGCTTGGGGTGTAGTGGAGGTTGGGTGTGATTTCCCCAGCTGCATGTAAAACCAACAAGTGCATGCGGGAGCTCCCCCAAGTGGGCCATCAGAGTTGCCCTAGGCTGAGGGGAGTGGCCTAGAGGCCAGTAATGGCTTGTGATAGGAAAGAGAAGGAGAAGAGAAGAAAAAGAGAGGCAAAAACAAAGACAAGAACAAAAATAAAAAACAAACTAGCACACACACACAAAGCAAAGACAAAAGTAAAGTAAAAACAAAGAATCAAAGAAAACGAAAAAGTAAAAGTGCATCTGCTGAAATTGGTGGGAAAGAGAAGAGATAGAAGAAGAGGAAAAAGGGAAAAAATCAAAAGAAGAAAGAGAAAGAAAATAGATAAAGATACAGCTGAGCCCCATATAGTACTGTGTGTAGTACTGCCTCGTGTCGTGTGCAGCAATGCAATAGGAGGCAGACTGGAACTCTCCCTACTGTGTGCACAGAGTTGCCCTAAGCAGACAGTAGTGGGCTGGAAACCAGCAGTGGCTTGTGGAAGGAAAGAGAGGGAGAGGAGAGAAACAGAAAAGAAAAAAAGAGGAACGTAAAAAGAAAAGAAGGGGGAAAACACAACTGTGCTTGCTAAGACTGACTAGTGGAAAAAGAGATGAAAGCAGAAAAAAGTAACGAGTAACGAGATAGCTGATCCCTGATACCCTGAATGTGGGGCCAGAGGGGTTTAAACGTTTCCCCAAGGTGGCAGGTTGGTGTGGCCTTTGGTGTAAGATCCCACTGGTGCTGGATAAAATTGCCTAGTTGGCAAGATCACTGTAGAGACCAGACAGTGGTTTCCTCAGCAGCGTGGAGCACTGTAGAGGGCTGTCCCAGCTGCCTTGTGTGGTGTGCAGCGCTCCCACAGAGGGCAGACTGGAGTGCCCCAGGCTGTTTGCACAGAGTTACCCTAGGCGGAGGGTAGGGCCCAGATTCCGAAAGTGGTGCATGAAAGGAAAGAGAGTGAGAGAAGGGGGAAAAGAGAGAGAAAGAAAAAAAAGAAAGATAAAAACAAAACAGAACTGGGCCTACTGTGACCGACCTGTGGTGGGTAAGAGGGAAGGGAGAGAGAATAAAGAGAACTGTATGTAAGGAGATAGCTGAGACCTGACCCCCTGACCAGGGGGCTACCTCAAGGTGGCGGGGTGGAGGCCAGGCAGTGTTCCTGCAGTGGTGTTGGGTACTGGAGATCACTGGTATGGCTGCCTTGTGCTGTATGCAGCACTGCAGCAGGCAGGGAGGAGAGGTGGAGTTCCCCCAGCCACATGTAGGGCCTCAGAACAGGCAAGGGATCCCCAGCTGCGTTTAGTATCACTGAGAGTGGACAGTAGCTCCCCCTGTGGGCTTGCATAGTTGCCCCAGCTTATGCCAAGACTGCTCAGAGGGTTGTTTTTTTTTTTCCCCCACTGGCCAGCTGGAATTTAATTAAATCAAATTGGCCCCCTGGCTCTGGGCTCTGGGTTCTGGGTATGTACTCAGTGAGATATTCTGAAACTGAAGGTAGCTGCAGAGGGTCTTTGTTTTGTTGAAATCCTCTGGGCATTGTAGCAAACTTCTGGCCTTCCTTAGCATTGACTCCCTTATTATGCTAATGTGTGTTAAAAGACTCATTCTGCCAGTTTGTCTTGGAGTTAAACATTGAGGCTGGGATTTGCAGTTTTTACTGAGAAAATATTTTTTCTCATTTTTATATTGAGATTATGGGGTGCCCTGATTTCGGGGCTATCACATTAACCCCCAGGGAAGGAGATTTAGCTTATCAGAGAAGTTGTTTTCTTCTCAGGCAAATGGAACTGAATTCTCCCCCTGGGCTATGGCTACCCACTTACGCTCCACCACCTGGATCTGACTCAGGTAAATTTCCTGACATCTTTTCAATTGCTCCAAATCTATGGCTACCCATGCCAACCCTGTCCACCAGGCTAGAAGCACAGGCAGCTAACAGCACAGGGAGCTCTGGTGTGGGAGCCTGTGACTAGCTTTCAGAGGTTCATTCTCAAGTCTGGGATTATGACCCCTTTTGGACGTCAGCCTGGGGAAATCGCTACTCGGGGTTGGACTAGAGCACTGGTAGCTACTCTGACCGGAACCCACAAGCTGAGCCCAACAAACCTAGAGTGTTTCAGTGAGTTCTCATTTTGCTTTGTGAGTGAGAATCAAAAAAAGCGGGTTGAGGATTGACCCTAGTACCCTGATTCTAATTTTAGGACTCCACCTCCCAGTCTCCTTCACCGTAGCTCCAAAATTTCTGGTCTAGCAGCAGGAACTCTGGGTGGGTAAATCTAACTGGACTCCAACTTCTTCCGTCTAAAGATATTTTTAATAATCTCTGATTTTGGCCAAGATCCATGTGACATCTGCAATAAAATCCCTTGTTCCATTTCCTCTTCTGAATCCAGCTTGAATTTCTGGCAGCAATTGATATACTGCTACAACAGAAAATATTAAAATGATTTTTACTTGTGTTTTATTGACTACAATGGCAGTTGACTTTGTGGATGCTAATAAACTATGGGTGGCATTGAGAGGAATGGAAATTCCAGGACACTTACATTTGCTGATGTGGAACCTGTACATGGACCAAGAACAGAACCAGGGAATACTGTGTGGTTTCAAATCAGGAAAGATGTCCTATCTCAGAGCTGTATCCTTTCACCATACTTACTCAATCTGTCTGCTGGACAGATAATACGAGAACTGAACTATATGAAGAAGAACTGGCATCAGGATTGGAGGAACCCTTATTAACTTGTTATAAACAGATGGCATCAGAATTGGAGGAAGCCTTATTAACAACCTGTCATATGTCGATGCCACAACCCTGCATATTGAAAATGAAGCACTTGCTGATTCAGATGAAGGATTATCCGCTTCAGTATGGATTACAACTAAATGCAGAGAAAACAAAAATCTTCACAACTGGGCCAATAGTTAACATATTGATCAATGGGAAAATATTGAAGCAGTCAAAGATTTCATCTTGCTTGGATGCACAATCAATGCTAATGGAAAAAGCAGTCAAGAAGTCAAATGACACATTAAATTGGGTAAATCTGCTGCACAAGACCTCTTTCGAGTGTTGAAGAGCAAATATGTCACTTTGAGGATTGATATGTGTCTTCCCCAAGCCATGATATTTTCATATACATCTTCATGTGAAAGTTGGACATTGACTTAGGAAGACCAAATAAAAACTGATGCAAAGAATCTTGGACTATCAAAAGTAGAAACAGTTCTGCCTTGGAAGAAACACAGACAAAATGCTTATTAGAAGTGATTATGGTAGGACATAGAATCAAGTATTTTGAAAATGTTGTCAGTAGAGACCAGTCTGGAAAAGGACATCATGCTTAGTAAATAGGTTCATAAATGAAAGGGGGAAAAAAGGAAGACCCTCGTTGAGATGAATTGACATAATTCAGATGGCACAAGAAGGCAGTGTTTCATTCTGGTGTACATAAAGTCTCTATGAGTGGATCCAACTTGATGGTAACTGAAAACAACTTAGCAACAACTCAGAAGTGAGGCCTACATATGACTTCCTATGTCTCCCAAGACGGCTTGACAAAAAACAGAGGTCAAATATGCCTCCCCACTCCATCCTATTACCGTCTTCTGACACCAACCATTCCTACTAGTAGCACTTTCTATTTTTCCAGCTGGGTTCTATAATTCATTGTAATGGCCATATGGAACTCACAGACTATGCTCCTGGTTTTGAGATTTAATTGGGAAGTTAACAGGTTACAATTCAGGGGATAAATCCTTGGGGCACAGTTCTTTTGGTCTGAGCAGTATCTTGTTACTGTGCCTTCAAGCAGGCTTGCCTCTGGCCCTCAGACTTTTGGCATGGCCTCTGCCATGCTCAGGCAGCATTACAAAGCTCTTACAGGGGCTTCTCTACCTTTCTGCTATACGTCTCAACCAAAGGTACTCACTTCCAGTTCCATGGGTCAACAAACCCACCTCCCTCAATTAAGTGCCTGGAGGTAACCGAGGCATTGCACTGGCCAAGCAGCTTTACTTGTGGGTTGAGAAGTCCACTTCTGTCGCACGTTCTTGCTCCTGGTTCAGCTGTTGCTATTCCTCCACCATTTTCCTGGTGTCCAAGCTGTCTTCTGGATCAATGAGGTTCAATGCTCAGGGATGTCAGGGTCCAAGGAAACACTCTTACTTCTTTTGCTAGTAGTGAAATCCTGCCTTCCTGCTTCTGAAATGCCTCATTTTATATCCAGCAGGCTGACTGTACAATTAACCTGGTTAACAACTCACAGCTGAATAACAGAACATAATCAGTATGTCCCCCTTCCATTTTACTAAGACTCATCAGAAAAACAAATGTTGTTTGATGAGCTTAACAAAGGCTATGGGTAAAAGGGTAATCTTAAATAATGCAGTGGCAATGATTATGTTGAGGACTCATCCTGTTTTAGTATGAAAAACCAAACTGGGTCATATTTATAGGCAGAGGGCTTTAGGACTTCAACATAAGTGTTTTGAAAACCCAATTCAATTACAAACAACTTCCCTTGACATTTCTTTTCTAGAAGCCAAAGGGGGTATAAATCTTTCTCATAGTTTTCCATGTCCTGTTCTTGTTAGGTGCAATTGAGTTGGTTCTGACTCATAGTGACCGCATGTATAAGAGAACAAAACAGTCCTATCCTGTGCCATCCTCACAGTTGTTCTTAAGTGGCAGCCACTCTGCCAATCCATCTCACCTAGTGTCTTCCTCTTTTTCACTGTCCCTCCATTTCACCAAGTATGATATTCTTCTCCAGGGATTAGCCTCATTTAATAACAATGTTCAAAGCACATGGGAATAATTCTACATCTTTGCCCATAAGGAACAATTTTGGCTAAACTTCTTCCAAGACAAATCTGTTTGTTCTTTGGCACTACATGTTATTTTCAATATTCTTCACCAACATTTTTCAAATGCATCAATTTTTCTTCACTTGTCTTAGTCAATGTCCACGTTTCTCACACACACACACACACACACACACACACACACACACACACACACACGAGGCCATTGAAAATACCATGGCTTGGATCAGGTGTATCTTAATACTAAAATTGACAATCTTGCTTTTCAACACTTAAAAGAACTATTGTGCAACAAATTTACCTCATGCAATGTGTTGATTGACCTTGACTGCCATGCCTCTGAGCATCGCTTGTGTATCCATGCAGGATGAAATTGTTAACAACTTCCGTCTTTTCTCGGTTTATCATCATATTACTTATTGGTCAAGTTGTGGGGTTGGGTTTTCTTTCCATTGAGGGGGAATCCATTGTGAAGGCTTGATCTTAATCACCAAGTGCTTCAAATTCTCCACGCAAGGAAGCAGGATTGTATCACCGGCATAAGGCAGGTTGTTAATAAGCCTTCTTCTAATCCTGATACTGTATTCTTCTTAGTCTAATCCAGATTACCTCATCATGTGTTCCACATAATAATTTAATTAATATGGTGAAAGGATATTATCCTGACACACATCTTTCCTAATTTTAAACCGTGGTATATCCCTTTGTTCTGTTCACATAACTGCTTCTTGATCAATGCACAGGTTCTGCCTAAACACAATGAAGTGTTTTGGAATTCCCATTTTTCTCAAGGCTTTCCAAAATTTATTATAATCCACACAGCCAAACGCCTTTGCACACTTAATGAGACACAAGTGAACATCTTTCTGGTACTCTCAGCTTTCAGCCAAGACGCATCTGGCATCAGCAGTGATACCCCTGTTCCACATCCTCTTCTGAACCCCTGTCCATGTACTGTTGGAACCATTATTGGGTGATCTTCAGCAAAATCTTTTCTATTTTATGTGACTTTGTCTTATTTTATTATTACATTTCATTGGGATTTGATATAGATGACATTATTCTATAATTTATTCATTCTGTTGGGTCACTTTTTCCTGGAATGGATACAAATATGGATGTCTTCCAGTCAGTTGGTCAAATTTCTTGGCATAGACATGTGAGTGGTTCCAGTGCTTCATCAGGGTGTTGAAGCATTTCAATAGGTAGTCCATCAATTCCTTGAGTCTTGGTTTTGGCTAATGCTTTCAGTGAGATTTGGAATTATTCCTTCACTACCATTGCTTCTTGTTCATATGGTACCTCTTGAAATAGTAGAATGTTGGCTAGTTCTCTTGGTACAGTGACCGTGTATTCTTTCCATCTTCTTTTGATACTTCCTGCATCATTCAAGATCTTCTTGCATTATTCATTACCTCTATGTCCTACCGAGACCTGAGTGGAATATCCCAGGCCAATGTAGTTCAGAGCTAGGCATGGCACAAAAGTGAACTCAGTGTATTAGCACCCTGAGTTATCTATCTTCTATCAATTTAAAGGTAAATATTTCCATAAATAAGATGGCTTGCAACTATAACAAAAACAATGAGTGATAAACAGGTAGGATTCACTGATCTCCCTGAATAAAATGAGCTATTTTCCAAGGCAACAATGACAGAGGTGGTGCATCACAGATCCAGGACAGCATCCCAAAGTGAGAAGTGTCTCTGCCTGTCCCAGAGCCCAAGAATCTCACTCTCCCTAGCACTGTCTCCAGTAAGCATTAGCAGACAGCCTATTTTCAATTCCCTACTCAGTCTGGACTTTAAATGTGTGGGCCATAAATTTTAAAGCAGAAAGTACCACTCCCAGGAAGTCCAAGAAGTAGAGTCATAAATAACCATGCTGGTCTGATATCATTTTCAAAGCATAACTTCCAGCATTGACCCAGACTAGAAGGTTGCTGACAAGAAACTGTCTTGGGAACATTCATCCAATAAGCACTTTCAGAGCACTCCCTTTTGCTTCCCTGTTATCGTGGGGAAAATGAGAAGGAAGAATAGTTTTAGTGCTAAGAATTGTGTGCAAACAAATGTAACTAGAGGGAGAAGGACTAAAAATGGAGTAAAGAAATATCCCATGTCCTAGGGAAGACACAGTGATAATCTGACTGAAGGAGGTAGCCCTAGAGTAAGACCAGAAAGAGAGATGTGCCTTGGTCTTGCTGAGATTAGAATGAAGCATTATAATCGGGAGTGGTTTAGTCAGAGTCACAGGGCACACTGGGCTGGGGACAAAGGACCAAACAGACAAAGAAATAATGGAACTTAGAAGCCAAGAGGAGGAGTTGCCATTGGTTTGGTGTTGGGGTGGCTATGGGTTAGGTGAGAAGCAGGGCTAATATGAGTTGGAGGACCATCATGCCACTAGGACGTCATCCAGAGCCCTGCTCACAGGTGGTATTCCATGCGGGTTGTGAGGAATGAAAGAGAGTGGCAGGCCTTCAGAGTTCTGGTTCTGGGAAAACAAGAATTATATCAGGTACAAGAAGTAGTTTCTTGTGGGTCAAGTGAAGTCCCATGGCAATGGAGAGGTGGAGAGGATTTGAGATTACCATGAGGGGAAGCATATCAAGCTCGATGCCATTCCTGGGAGGATGCTAGCACCCACCGTACAGTAGCTGAGTGCCCTCATGAGAGCAGGAATACTGGAGGGGCCAGGCTATAGACTGAGCCAGCCCCACACAAAGTAGGCCAGGAGGAAGCAATCAATGTTAAGGCCACTTCAGAGTGTCACATCAGAGATATATGATTTCCTTCCTAGTGGCAATACAGTAAAGGTTTTTGTGTTTTCCCAGGACATATAAGAACAGTTCTCCAATTTCTGAAGGACCAGGAACTGCTCAAAACAAACCACAAAAGGAGCAGAGAGTCACCATGGGGCCCTTGCAACAAGGTCCAGCTATGGGGCTAGGCACCAGAAACACAGGGCAGGATGAGGACAAGGAAAGGCCTACATGCATAGTCTGAAGATTTCAATCACATCTGTGACGTGCAAGATCCCTGCTGGCCTCAGCAGATGCAGGAATCTGACAAGTTGGGCAAAAGCCCCTTATAGGTGCCAGCAATAAAGGTAAAGCCAGGGCAGTGGGGCTTAACCCCAAAGCCCCCAATGCATTGGAAACAACTGAGGGGTAATTGGGGAGAAGCAGCCATGATAACTCCCTGAGGTCCAAAGGCAAGAATCTCATGGTCAATGGGTTTTCCTAGAAAACCGCACCTGGGAGAAGCAGGATACCTGGGTATAGGAGTTGTGCCCAGCATTCAGGAGCTTGGTATTAGATGGCCAGGATCTGAAGACAGGTGTGTACAGGGAGGTACAGAGATCCTGGCTCAATCTTTCTCAGCTCTCACTTTCTATCATTTCTGTTTCAGTTGCTATAGCATTTTATTCTGACTCTTGTTGACCTCTGGGTTTTCTATAATACTAAAATCCTATCTGTTATTTTATTTTATAGAGGGAATTAAGCAGATGACAAACCCTATCTGAAACAATTTCAGGCTATCACTATTTATTTACTCATTCATTTTTCTTGCTGGCCTATCTCTGTGACTGTACCCTGCATACAGACAACTACTCTTGACCCCAATCCATCCTCAACCAGAGTAGACTGGGACAGGCATTAAGGGCACATGATAAGGGCACATTGCATCTCCCCGAGGTTCATCAGGTTGGAGCAGAGGTTCTTATACTTTGGAATGCATTGCTTCCGAACATCTGGAAAGGTACCTCACATCTCCTGGCCCCACATAATCTGTATGATTAACCATCTCTGGGTGATGTTGATGGAGGATTCCCCAGTTCCCTCTTGGAGAAACTCTGAAGGATAATAAATAGTAACCTTTACCCTCTGCTGCCCAGAGGCGTGAGGGTAAAGGCCTTTAAGGACAGAACCCCTATGCCACTCATTTTCTTTTGCTCCGCTCTTAGATATCAGCCCAGTTGAGCTCCTCTTCACGAGATCTCTATAACTAGGCGATGAGCCCTTCCCTTCACACCTTCCAAGGCCCCACACCCACAGCATTGTCAAAGCCAGTTTTCCCCTCATGGGAAAATCTCCACTTTCATTAATTTTCCAAATAAGCACTGTTTCCAATGCACTATGACTGCTCACTGCCATCTCCTCTCTGGGTTCAGGGAAGGGTACATGCCAATGCTCCTTCCCAGTGAGACTAGATGTCTCTCGAATGCCAGTACACAGAAAGGAACAGCAGAGGTTCCGTTCAGATTTCATAGCAAAGATCAGCATTGAGGGGTCCACTGACACCAACCCAGGAAATGTGGGTCCCATTATGGAGTAGGTTGGGTTCCTCTCTCCTTGGCCAGTCCGGGCTACATGAGGATATGTAGGCTTAAAACAAGGAGTGAAAGTTCAAGGAGAGCCCTTTGCAGCTTTGTGCTACCCAGTTTGGGGAGTTGTTCTGCTGCATCCTGGGCCCACTCTTTGAAAGAAGTTCTGTCCCTTGGTAGCCAAAGTGACCTCCTTGGCTCTAGTCTACCAGCCAGGAGTGAGTCCTGATAACCCACTTGTGGGATATGCAAGAACTCAGAGATTGAACTTACCCTAATTAAAATGCAGCCAAGCAGGGCATATTTGGAGAGGAATAGACTCTTTATATTAAAATCCCGATGAAATTTCTTGAGCATCAAATCAGATCTCTCTCAGTGAAAATCACGTTTGCTGTGTGTGTGGATTCCTATTTCTGCCAGGAACTGGACACTGACAGCACTGCAACGACTTCAATGTCCATGCACTCTGCATGAGTGCATTCATTCACTCATCCCTCACTGGCATTTCACAAGGACACAACGAGTGCTCAGCCATGACAGGCTGAGAGCCTCACTGAAGGAAGCGGAGTTCTGGGCACACATGAAATGCAGACCCTGAGAGTCTATGGCTCACAGGTTCTCTAATCTTAAGGAAATGGAGCCATGGAGCCCACTTAGCCATATCTGAGTCAGCCGTTCTCAACCTGTGGGTCAAGACCCCTTTGGGGGTCGAATGACCCTTTCACAGGGGTTGCCCAATTCAAAACGGTAGCAAAATTAGTTATGAAGTAGCAACAAAAATAATTTTATGGTTGGGGGTCATCACAACATGAGGAACTATATTAAAGAGTTACGGAATTAGGAAGGTTGAGAACCACTGAGCTAAGTGATGTAGCAGATCAGCGGCAAAAATAGGTGAAGATTCCACATCCAATTGACCTGTTTTCTTAGGTTTGGGTCGATTCCAGCCTTCTTTGAGCTTCTGAATATATTCTCTCCTATGCCTCAAAACAAACAAACTGCCATGGAGTCAATTCTGACTCATGACAACATGGTAGGATAGGGTAGAACAAACCCTGTAGATTTCCAAGACTGCAACTCCTTAAGGGAGTGGAAAGCCTCATCTTTCCCACATGGAAGGACTGCTGGTTTCAAACTGCTGACCTCGTAGGTAGCAGCCCAGCATGCAGTCGCCAACCAGAGCTCAGAAGCTCAGGTTTCCTCAAGGATTTCTAAGAGCAGTTATTCTTCCCGTCTCCCAGTGAATCACAGGGAAGAATGGATTTGAATGCTTCTTGGAGCGTCTGGAAAATGGGCCAAGACCTTTATTTCAGAGGTTACCAGGTTAGATACCTCCTTTACAAGCAGCTCACAACCATATCCTCTTCTGTGGCTACAAGTTTCATGCTCACATGAACACCAAACCCAAACCAAACTCATTGACGTCTGCTGAATTCTCACTCACGGTAACCATATAGGACAGAGTAAAACTGCCCCTTAGGGTTTCTGAGACTCCAATTAAGAAAGTATTATTAATTGGGAGCTAATAAATATATCATATCATTCCATAGTTTAATCATGGCAAGCAGAATTGTATAATCGCTACCGAAACCGTTTCCAAAGATTATTTTACTTCCTGGACTCCTTGGCATCAGATCCCTTTTAACATCCCCTCCTCCCCCAAACCTTTATTCTACTTGTTGCTCACCAGTCCTCAGTGTCATATAACCAGAATCAGCAAAAACATTTAACTCAATGTCAAGAGTGTGACCCAATAACATAACACCTCTGAGATAAACCCTAATATGAACAAACAAACAAAAATACAGGAGACATTCCATTTTTAAGAAGACAACCTCATCTTTCTCCCACTATGCACACCAGTGATACTTTAATCCCTCCGCTTGCAGCGTCAGGCCTCTGGATCCCCTCAGAACAGAGACCTCCTCCTCTTCACAATAGTTCTGTCAAGTTAATGGCACTGTGGGTTCATTTGTGCTCCGTCCCAGCAGAGCGTCATGATAAGTGAACTCTGCCCCAGCAGACTCCACTTGAAAGGAGTGGGTTTTCTCTTGTTGCTCCTATTGTTTTAGCCTATTTGTGTGTGTGTGTCGTTGTACAAAATAAGAGTAACAGTTCTTGACCTCTTAGGTTGTTTTGAAGATTACATGAGATAATATGCTTAAAATCCCAAGCACAGAGCAAGTGCTCTGGAAATGCTAATTATTATTTTAATCAAAGTAATTTCTCATATAAGGTCTACACTTTTCTTCCTTCCTTCTCTGAAACATGCCCCGCTTATTCAAATGTATCCCAAATTTTTCAACGATCTTCATGATTTTTCCTTACTAGCTATGTAATTGTGTTCTTAATCTTTTTATATACACTCACTTAAAAATGGCAGCTTCATCGTAAGCATTGTCGTCTGTGAAATTACTGGTGGTATGTATTCTTAATTACATCAAATACATTTTCTTTTAATTAGGAAAAAAATGCTTGCTTATGTACCACCTAAAATTATCTCATGCGCTTACAAGTTTCCTGACAACTTAGTGGTAGAAATGGTTACTGTGCTTGACTGTTCCAGTGTGAATCTACCTAGAAACACCTTAGAAGGTCTAGTGATTTCCTTCTGAGAAATCAGAGCATGAAAAGCTGACACATACATGGTCACCATGGGTAGAAGTCAGTTTGGTGGCAACAGAGTACCCAATGGTTAGGATAGGCCTTGTGTTTACCCAAGAAGGAAGGTGAACTTGAGCAGCAACACTGGTCTGAGAGAATGTCCATCGAAGCTGGGTTAGCAGAACCGGAGGGCAGGAAAGGGCCAACTCCAGTCTCACCACATTCTGAGGAATGCCCTTCGCTGAACCCCTGACTTGAGCTATCAGCGGATCTATGGTTTACATATGTAGGAAGACATCTAGGTTCTATGTCTTACTTCCTTTCATGGGGAAATTGGCTAATCTACTTGAACCTGGGAATCATAGTACCTACCTCATAGAGTTGTAAGAATTTAAGGAAATTATACATGCAAATGTGAAATTTAGTACCTAAGCATGGAGAATTCTAAATAACATAATATTAAGAAACAAACTCACTGCCATCAAGTTAATTCTGACTAAACTCATAGAATAATAGTACTACGCTACATTATCTTATTATAAACATTTGCTCTCTGCTTGGCTATCCTCAAGAACGGCACGCCCTCTTACAGTTCCTTAACCCCAATACCTTTGCAACGAAAGTCTTCTTTCTTTATGCTCCACAATCTCAAGAAATTTTGTCAGCCTTCAAAATTCACTAAACTCAAGATGTCTGTACCATGTAGAAGCAAATAAAAGTAAATAGGACAGAAATGTGCAAGAAATCTGAAAGCTACACCGGAACCTACAAGTATTGTGGAAAGAAATAAAAAACCTAAATAAATGAAGATGCATGCTATGTCCATGCATCCGGAGATTATTATTGCTGTCTATTCTCCAAAATGGTCTACAGACTCAATAAAGTCTCGATCGAGATTACAAAGTACTGCTTTGTGGAGTTTTATTTTATTTATAAACTGATTAATTGGTTCTAAAATTCATATGGAAAATCAAATATCTAGAATAATCTAGATAACCAAATCAACTTTAAAAGAACAAAGAGAACTTTTATTGTTTGATTTCCAAATTTATTAGGAGGTAAGCAATTTAGTAGGTTAATATAAGTACTATAGTGTGCTACGGGCAACAAGATACAGAGAACCGTAAACACACCTATTACAATCAAGTTGATTATGACTTCTCCCAAGCCCATTGGTGTCCAAAGTTGCAAAACATTACAGAAGCAAACTCCCAGATTTTTCTCCTTGTTAGTGATGGGAAGTTTCAAACTGCTGACTTTCTAGTTGGCTAACAGAACTTTAACCATCACACCTCCAGGTCTCCTGGTAGAACAATAAGACACAATAAAATTTAAAAATAAACTCGCATGGTAAATTGGATTTTGACAAGGTATCAAAAGCAAATTAGTGAATAAAGAATCATTCTTTGAGCAAATGCTGTTGGAATAAGTGAATATCCATATGTACAAAAATATATATGAATGGTGATGTATACATCCCACCATACGAGAAATTAATTTTGAATGGATCATAGATCTAAATGTGAAATATAAAATAATAAAACTTCCAGGAAAAATGAGGAAAATATTTGTTCCTTGTAGTTATTAAAATCATTTTTAGATAAAACGTTAAAAGCATGATTAAAAATGAATGATCAATTGCATTTTATAAAATGTAGTGACTTCTGTTATTTAAATGTTACCTTTTTAAACATGAAAACACAGGTCATTGATTTAGAGAAAATACTTTAGAATCACATCTGCCATTAAAGACAAATACAGAGTCTACAAGACTGCTTTCAAAATTCAGCAATAGCAAATGAACAAGTTGCAAACAATGAAATAGACATAGAACACTTAAAGGTCAACATTTTAGGCATTATAGAGATGAAATGGATTTGTATTGCTCATTTTGAATCTGAAAACCATATAGTTTACTGTAAGGTAAACTGAGGTACAGAGTGAAACCAGAGTCGGATTAATGTGAAGTAAGTCAGCAATAGCTTTATTGCTGTGAAAGAGCTCCCAGGTGAGGTTCCGTGACCTAGTGAGGCAGGTCGTGGCCGTGTGGAAGTTGCTCCAGATTTAGGGTTTTTAAAAGGCGCCTGGGGGTGGGGAAACCATCCAAGGCAGCAGCTGTTATAAGCTGGTTCGAGTACAGTTTGTCAGCTTCTTGCGGTGCTCTGTGGACCGGAACTTGTGGTTTCACTTCCTGAGCTTCTTGCAGATGGAAGTTTGTTTAAAAATGGGTTGGAATATGTTATTATTTTTGGTGTCATTTTGGGAATTTTTTGCATTCTATTTTATCTGCAATGTCTTCCAACCCAGCTGGCACAGGTTCATCTGAACAGCCTTGAGTTGAATCAAGTTCGTGGAATTACCCCCCTCCGCAAAGTCTGAAGGTCTGGCAGTCAATGACGGGTAAAGGGATTGAGTCCAGATGTACCAACCTAAGACAGGACGCTGTTTTTAAATAACAGTAGACCCAATGACGGGTAAGGGCATCAGAACCTCTCCCAACCTAAGCCAGACGCAGCCCCGCTTTGCTCATTTTTAATAACTAAGAAGGGGGATATGTAGGAAGCATCCAGCTGATCAAGGTGTTTACTAATGGGCGACTATTTAGTCCCCTGCGCCTCTGTGTCTCGGCAGACAAAAGCATTGCAAAATGACTGTTGTTTGTGACTTTGCTGCTAAAAGCATTTAGGGATAACTCAGCTATTTACGATCTCTTTGAGACTCTCTTGAATCTTGCATATCCGTGTGATTGTCTGTGAACCTAGTGCTTTTATTATTCTAAGGTTAAGAAACTGTGACTAGTTAAGTAACATTTGCATAGATAAGAGTTTAGGAATGTTTAAATTCTTTGATGTTTGTTTTGTAACCAGTTCCCTTGTGTAAGAAGAGTATATACCAAGCTTCAAATATACTGGAGACTTCAGTCCATGAGATTGGAGTCCTCCCGATCCCATGCTTTGTACATAGCTCTTTCTTTTCCATTCATCCGCACGCCTCAGTTCGAACCCAGTTTGATGCGGGATAGCTGGTCTAAATCCCCGCAGATGATGCTGTGTCCCAGAGTCCCACTGGATAATCCTGCTGACGCTAGGGCGGAGGCCAAGCTGACATCCACCAAGATGGGCAGAAACACTGCCCGATGGTTGCGGGAGGCAAAGCGGGTTTCTACGGTCCATAGTGATTTGGACTCTGCCCACCCACACGTGGTAAACTGGGGTACTATAGTTACTGGGAGGCAACGGGTGGTGGTAGAATCATTGAGGCACTTAGTCAGCATGCCATTGCACCAAAAGAATGTCCCCAGAGGGGTTTTGATAAGACCTACAATATTGCAGGTAAAGTTGCAAGCCAGGTTTGCTGTGACTTCCTGTTGTTGATAACGCGGAGGGTAAGTAACGTTGGGTTCTGTATTTGGGGTGTGGAATGCCAAATAGTGGGGCCGGGGAATCACTACTTTCGTTGCGAGGGGAAAATGTTAGTAAGGGAACCGGCCAGTAAAGGACGTTGGAGGGAGGCACAAAGGAAGCAGGATGGATTATTTATTCCCCAGACGTTGAGGAGTTTTGCGGCCTCCTGGATTAATTTTCCCCGTTCAAGAGTCAGCGGGTTTCATTTCTGTCTTTAGTTTTTTGACTAACTAGAGCCCACTCATTGTTTCAATGTCCTTGGTTGCCACATCTATGTTTTTCATTTCCCGTGGAATCTGGGCATACTGCCTATGTATTTTTAAAATGCTGGAGGGTCGTGCAAAGGAAACACCTTGATTACATCTGCCCTCAACACCTTTCCCATCGGGGTCCCAGGGATCCCTAATGTTTAAGTGAAATCTCCCTCAGCCATCCATGATGAAAACCTCATCCCTGTCCAAGTTGGTGTTTCACCAAAGGGCTCAGTGCATGATGCACGAGTAGTAAGGGCAACCACTGGACATCTGGCCACCAATGGCAGTAGTCCTTTTTCTGATCATAAAGGAAACGAAGGGCAGGGGCAGATGCACTTGTGGAAGTTTTTCTGCATCCCTCCGAAAAGAAAAAGTTGGTTTAGTTAAAGTCTATTTGGACTTTAAATCGACACTCTGCAGGGGCACAGTGTCCCTTACTGACAACATGGTTACACTTCCAAAGGTTCTGAGGACTACAAACTGCTACACACATGGGTTTGTGGGGGTGCTGGGGCTTTACTCTGGCTTGAGGTGGCTTGCAGGAGGCACCCTAGCAAAGTGAATGCACATGGACCCCACAACTTAGGAGGAAGACCTGGCACCATAACTTGGAGTTGTTTGCTTAACTCGGCTGAGGTCATGCCAGTTGGGGTCCCCAAGTTCCTTAACCGCTGTGGGAGTAATGAGGATGACGGTGTAAGGTCCTTTCCACTTTGGCCGGAGGGGCTGTGGATGTAGTTCTTTCAGGAGGACTGAGTCTCTGGGGCTGACAGCAGGCAGGTCAGGCCATGTTGGGTCCGGGCTAGGCAGGCACCGATCTGAGTGTTCTCGAAGAAACTGTCTTGGAGAGAGAGGTAAGGCAGGTCAGTGGCTAGAGGAGGAGGCTGTGTTGGTAACTTGTGGTTAATTAAGAAAGGCTTGCTGTACATCAACTCAGATGGGCTTAAAAATGATGGGGAGTGCGGAGCTGCACAAACACAGGCCAAAGCTAAAGGGGGCAAATCCACCCAGGACTTTCAAAGCCCCAGCGATAGTTTGGACAAATGAATTTTGATTATGCCGTTTATCCTTTCCACTTTCCCTGATGACTGGGCCTGGTAAGGGATATGCAGCTGCCACTTCATGTCTAATGCAAAAGAGACCTGCTGTGTAATTTTTATATAAAGCCTGGGCCATTGTCTGACTGAATGGAATTGGTGAGTCCAAACCTAGGAATAATTTGGGAAATTAAAATGTTGGTAAGGAAAGCAGGTGTTTTGAGAATGATGATGGCAACATATGTATGAATGTGCTGGACGTGAATGATGTATGTACGGATTGTGAAGAGTTATATGAGCCCCTAATTAAATAAAATGATTTTTTAAAATGTTGGTAATGGTATCTGTCATTTCCTATCTGGTAGGGAAGGTCTCAACCCATCCTGAGAAGGTGTCAACCACGGTGAGGAATTTGAGACCTTCGTGTGCGGCTAATAGTGGCCTGGTAAATGGCTGCACAATTGGTGTGTTGGTATTCGAGGTTTAAGCCCACCTTGGGCATTAATGGCTTTGGAAGTTGCATAAGAGCCGACTGAATGAGTTGTAAGCACGCAGGATGATGGAAGAGTGGCTGTCAAAACTGCACTAGGGCCTGGGGTCCTAGATGCATGGAGTGATGTATTCGGTAAATAAGGTCTTCAGTCTGCGGGAGGGCAGTTGCACCATCTTGCTCCAGAGGTCATTCCGGCTGTAAAACTAGCTAACATTCAAGAGTGACCGAGAAACTAAACTTTTCTTTGCATTTAGTGGGAATGGAAACGGTGCAAACAATATGGAAGACAACTTGACCATTTTTAGAAACTTAAGCATGTATCTCCTCCAGATTTAGCTATCTCACTTCTAGATCCTAACTGGTGTGATTTTGGATTGGTGCTCCCAAGTCAGTTCTGATTCCCAGTGACCCAAAATACAAAAGACCAAAACAATGCCTGCTCCTGAGCCATATTCACAATTATACTTCTGAGCCTGTTGTTGAAATCACCGTGTCAATATATCTGACTACTCATGATTAGGGATCAACAAATCATGGTCCTGTTTGAATGTAGTTCTTAAGGTGTTGTTGCTAGTTGAGTCTGACCTATGATGGCCCTAGGCCCAACAGAACAAAACACTACGCAGTCCTACGCCATCCTCACAATTTTCCTATCCCTGAGCCCACTGATGCACCCACTGCTGTCAATCCTTCTCATCGAGGGCCTTCCTCTTTTACACTATGCTTCCACTGTACAAAGCATGATGTCCTTCTCCAGAAACTGGGCTCTCCTCACAGTATGTCCAAAATATGTAAGACAAAGTCTTGCCATCATTGTCTCTAAGGAACACTCTGGCCTTACTTTGTCCAATACAGATCGGTTTGCCCTTTTAGCGGCCCATGGTACTTTCAATATTCTTCTCCAGAACCACAATTCAAATGCATCAATTCATCTACAGTCTTCCTTATTCAATGCCCAACTTTTACATGATGCATATAAGGCAATGGAGAATACCATTGTTTGGGTCAGGTGCACCTTAGTGCTCAAAGTAACATCCTTGCTTTTCAATACTCTAAAGAGGTCTTGTGAAACAGATTTACCTAAGGCAATCCATCCTTTAATCTCTTGGCTGCTGCTTCCATGAGCATTGGCGGTGGATCCAAGTCAGACAAAATTCTCGACAACTCCAACCTCCCTCCATTTATTATGATGTTACTGATTGGCCCAGTAGTGAGGATTTTGATGTTCCTCACATTAAGTTGTAATCCATACTGAAGGCTACAATCCTTCATCACTAAGTGCTTCCAGCCCTCTTTACTGTCAGCAAGCAAAGTGTGTCATCTGCGAGTCACAGATTATTGATGTCTTCCTCCATCCTGATGCTGCACTCTTCATATAGTCTGGCTTCTCTGATGTTGTGCTCAGCACACACATTGAATAAGCTGGTGAGAGGATACAACTCTAATGCACACTTTCCCTGATTCCCACTCATGCAGTATTCCCTTGTTCGGTTCACACAACTGCCTCCTAATCCACCTGCAACTTTCTAATGAGCACATTGACGTGTTCCTATTCTTTCCAAGGTTATCTACGGTTTATTACGGTACACAATGAAACACAAGTAAACATCTTTCTGGTATTTGCTGCTTGGAGCCAAGATCCATCTGACATCATCAATGATATTGTTTTTTCCATACCCTTAAAAGCCTTACGGAGCAGATTGCTCTGCAGATAGCGTCCATATGTGTTAGACCAGGTTGACTAGAGAAACAAATCCAGGGACACTTATATAGAGCTTTTGAGGTATCATCGGGACTGGGAAAACAACATCAGAAGATACAAAACAAACAAAAATGCATTGTTGAGAATGGGGGATGCTGGAGCAGAGACCCAAAACCCATATGTGGACAATAGAACATCCCCCCACAGAGGGGACAAAGGGAGGGGATGAGTCACTCAGGGTGCAGTAGAGCACCGATGGATCGATCATGCACTATACCTCTGATCCTGTGAGGCCTCCTCACCCGCCCCCCCCATCATGACCCCCAGTGCTTCTTACCACACTGGACTGGACAGGAGCATGTACATTGGTATAGGCAAGAGATAAAGCTAACGAAACATGGAACCCAGGGAATAGCAATACCAAAAGGGTAGGGGGCATGGGGAGAATTGGGAAGGAAGGGTGTACCAATTGCAATGAATGGCACATAACCACATACACCCCTCCAGGGAGGAGAACAGCAGAAACCAGAGGGGAAGAGAAAAGGGAGATATGAAAATTATAGCAATTTATAATCTATGAGGGGCCATGAGGGAGGGGGGAGGGGGAAAATGAGGAGCTGATCCCCAGGGCTCAATAGAAAATAAATGTCTAGAAAAGGATGATGGTAATATATTTACTAATATGGCAGATAAAATTGATGTATGGATTGTAACAGGAGTTGTATGAGCCCCCAATAAAATGATCCCCAACAAAGAAAGAAAGAACTTTATGTCAAAGAGTAATCACATCTTGAGAAAACATCCAAGCCCAGTTCAGATCAAGTCCACAAGTCTGATTTTAGTCCATAAGTCCCATACTTCTCCATAAATTGCTCTTCAGACTCACACAGCACATACAATAATTAAAAATGCAAGAAGATCATAGACTGGGGGGCTGCAAAGTCTTGTGGATCCAGTGGTGGTGGAAGCATCTCCAGGGCTCTTGCAGGTCTCAGTGTGCTCCGGCAGCTCTCCACGTGACTGAACAGCAGAAAGGTGGTACAGCAGAAAGGTGAAGAAGAGAGAGAGGGTGGCCCGCCCCCAGGGAGAAAGAGGAAGTTCCCAGAATCCTCAAGAGAAGACCAAGGCCACAGGGGCATCATCAGGCTGTGACCTGATTGATAAGCTAAACTCCACCCCTACATTTATTTATCAAGTTGACCTGAAATTATGTAACTACCACACCATGAGTTAGATTTGACTTGATGGCAAGTAACAAGGACAAGTCTTGCACTGGTCAGAGCACAAGAGAATTTGTAGTGAATAATAAAAGTTCTGTCCCATAAGGAATTTTCATTCTAAATACGGGGACAAACAATAAATACATTTGTAAAATGCTTAGTCAAGAATCTACTAGTCTGAGAAGAGTGGGGGTAGGGCTTGAGGATATGCAGAAAACAAGCAAGGAGTATCAGGGGAAATTCATAGTGGGCTGGTAAAGAAGGCATACAGACAGACAACTAGTTTAGCATGTCTCTCCATCTATTTGATTCCAACTCCCTTATGTACAACAGAATGAAGAAGGGTTGCGTGGTCCAGTGCCATCCTAAAGATCACAGAATGTTCAAGTGCATCGTTGTAGCTTTTATGACAATCCATGTCGCTAAAGGTTTCCCTCAACCTTACGGTCCTCTATTTCACCAAACAACCTTCTGATGACATTGCCAAAAGAAGTGAGTCGGTGCTCTATTGGGCTCCATACGGTTTTCATAGCCTAATTTTTGAAAACATATCTCTCTTCCTACTCTGTCTTAGTCTAAAAAACTCAGTTGAATTCTCTACACCATGAAGGACCCTACTGATACTTGAAATATTAGCCACCAGGGTGTAGAAAGGCAACTCTACTCAGGTAACACTGTAGACCTGAAGTAAGTGAGATTGTGAACCAATTGGATTTCTGTGAGAAGAACATTGCAGGCACAGGGACAAGTAAGTGCAAGTGCCTGCTACAAGAGTTCGCTTGCTTGGAGAAACAGCAAGGAGGCGCAGGAATGAGAAGAGTTGCGGGGAAGAGGTCGGAGAGGAAATGTGAGTGCAGTGCTATGGATCTTTTATATAGACTTTCTCACCATGGTCTTGTAACTCCTGCCAAATGACAGGCTGGGGGTATGCAAATAGGTGTTTGCACCCCACCAAGGAGATTGGACAGATGGCTAATAATGTGAATAAGGAGAATGACACTCTTGAGGGCATGGGACCATGCAAATAAGGAGTACAGAGTCCTGAAGAAGGGATTGGTCAGTTCTGCCACCCTGCTAGACCATCTCAAAGATGGAAAGGAAGGACCTATTACCACCAAGGAAATAAAGACAGGTGTGGACTTAGGTTCCCGGAAGCGAGAACTTCTTAGAGAGAGAATACACACACGGGAAGAAAGAGGGAGAGAGAGAACAAGACAGACAGGCATACCACACACAGGAGAGAGAGAGAGAGAGAGAGAGAGAGAGAGAGAATCTCTAACATCAGAGCGTGTATGATGGCAAGCAGCAGCTGCTGAGAAATGGCGGCAGCAGACTGGCATGAAACGGTACAGTGAGCTTCCTGGTCCACAGAGTAAGGTGCTTATAGTGAATGTACTGACCCGAGGAACAAGAGAGCCAAGCGCTTTCAGGCAGGATGGTTTCTGGTGCAATGAGTTCCTCTGTAGCTAGGCTTAGCGGAGTGAGAAAGCTGAACTCCTTGAGCTTTGTCATTGCTGCTCCAGTAAGACACAGTGACCAGCCCTGGACATTGAGGTGCGGGGCTGAGAGACAGAGAAGCTTGCCTGTGGGCACAGAGGCTGTCCTAAAGAAAAAATTGTATCCTTCATCCTGAATTGTAACCTATTACTTCCTCAATAAACCCCAACTCACCTTCATTTTAGTCTGTGAATTCTATGTGGCTATTCCAATGACTTATTAAACACCTAAGAGAAGTAGATAGTGCTGTGGGTGGTTAAGGGGGTGGGGACAATTTGGAGGGTGGAGATATGTCTTGTCTAAAACTCAGAGCATCAGCCTTGGATTGCTGATGCTAATGATTCTCCTCCCACGCTGTGAAGTTGGAGGAGAAAGTCGGGTGCTGCCACCAGGAAGTAAACAGATCATACAGAGTTTGTATGATCTCCAGGTCACCAGGGAGCAAGGAGGGCAGCCTCTAACAGATACCAGGTGGTCCCGGCCATCAGAACGTCTCACCCTCTGGGAAGGTAACGCTTCACTTTGTCCTACCAGCTCACATAGGCCCACATACTTTGGGTCCCAGGGGCCTTTTGCGCGTACTATACGTGAAAGCAGGTGCTTGAATTGCTTGCACAGTGTCATTCACATTAACCAAGTTAGGAGGCCCATTTCAAGTCATCTCCTCCCCCCTTTTCCCGAAGGTTGAGCTAGGACTCACTCTTGATTCTTTCCAGATCAGCAGCAGTTCTTTCACTTGGGAAAAATCCCAGCTGCAGAGCCCAGGGCCATGTGTGGGGAATCGCTGTAAAAAATAGCACAGATTGTGAGCTTCACTATTTCCTGCACAACACGTAATTAGGTTAGATAAGAAACTAGTTGTGTCTAAGTGCTATAAATGTCTATATTAAACTCTTTTGAAAGTGCCAAGCACTTTGACATTTGAGAGTTCACAGTAATTGCGGTATTGAAATAAAATTGCTTTTGTTATTTAAAAGGTCATTATCGTCTTCAGCTAAATATATGAGGACTATTTTCCACTCTAATGAGCCGTTCTCTCTGGCACAATTAGTACCGCCTGAGTAGAGGCCTGCTGGGGAGTCTCCCACCCTGCAGCCCCCGCTCGAGGCCCAGAGCGGCCATTAATATACAGAGCACAAGAGAAGGGAAGAGAAGCCTGTGCTGCCAGCATTCCAGGCAGCCTTTGGAACAGCCCCTTACTCTGCATCTTCTCGGAACAGGTGCTTCAGAGGCATGTGTAGTCTGTCCTCGCAGACAGCCTTCAAGGATTCCGTTTCCCCCTCACATTTCAAGGGGAAAACATGTGTTTGGTCTTTTGGAGGGTCTCTTGTGGGATGCCAAGCAAAACTGACCACTGTTTACTCAGCACTTACTCATAGAAATCATCTACCAATTCCAAGAAGGACAGTAGAGACTTGGTGGTAGAATACTTGAATTTTATTGGAAAACCTCAGTTTAGATTCCCAGCCAATGCACCCATGCACAGCCACCTTCTACCTGTCAGGGGAAACTTCATATTGCTATACTGGACAGGTATCAGAACTTCCAGACTAATCGAAAGGAAGGTCCAATGATCAGTTTCCAAGAATCAGCTAATAAAAGCCCTATGATCACAATCACCTGATCATACATACATTAATCTTTCAGAAGGGCCAAGACTGGCAGTGTTCTGCATGAGGTCACCGTGAATTGTAGAGAACTTAATAGCAGCAATCAGCCAAGAGAAATCATCTCCATTTCATAAACTGAAATCACATGCAAGCATATGCATGTGAAATGTGTTAAAAACTAGAGAATTCTACTTTTAACCCAGTGCCCACCCCCCTTCACTCAACTCCCTATAGCTCAGAGAGATATGATCTCTTTCTGCCACGGCCTTGCCCTCTTCCTGCCTGCTGAATGTTTGTGCATTTAGAGCTCCTTTCACAGAAAAAAGGCAAAAGTGGCTTCAGTTGAGCTACCAGTAATGGATTGACTGAACTGCATGGTAGGTTCTGGGATAGCGACTTCTGGGAAACATACTGGCTTACAAGAGAATCAGGTATCACCACTCTGAAGCGAGGCAGGGGTGATGAGTTAAATAAAGTATTGATAAAACTAAGTAGAATGCTCTTAATTATAATTTAGATATCTAATTTGGTATCAATTTTTATATTAGAATATATCCTTAGTTATTATACTATAATATATATTTCCCAAATGACCCTCAAGAACTTCCTCATTCTTTTTCTTTTATAAAAATAATTTTAGGGAGGGCTCTTACAGCTCTTATCACAATCCATACATACATACATTGTATCAAGTGCATTAGAACACATGCTACCATCATCCTTTTCAAAACATTTTCTTTCTACTTGAACTCTTGGTCTCAGCTCATTTTCTCCTCTCCCCCACCACCCCTTCCTCATGAAACCTTGATAATTTAGAAAACTTTTTTTTTAATGTCTTACACTGACCACTGTCTCCCTTTATCCACCCTCTGGTTGCCCATACCCCTGGGAGGGGATTATATGTAAATCATTGTGATAGGTTCCCCTTTTCTGCCCCCACTTTCCCCTTCCCCTTCTGGTATTGCTACTCTCATTATTGGTCCTGAGGCTTTATCTGTTCTGGATTCCCTGTGTCTAAAGCTCTTATTTATACCAGTGTACATGCTCTGGTCTAGCCAGATTTGTAAGGTAGAATTGGGGTCATGATAGCAGTGGGGGGTGAGCATTAAATAACAAAAGGAAAGTTATATGTTTCATCAGTGCTCTACTGCACTCTCACTGACTCGTCTCTTCCTTGTGACATTCTGTAAGGGGATGTCCACTTGTCTACAGATGAGCTTTTGGTCTTTATTCCATCCTTCCCGTTATTCACATTGATATGATTTTTTTGTTCTGGGTCTTTGATGCCTGATACTTGAATCCATCGACATCTCATGATCACACAGGCTGGTGTGATTCTTCTATGTGGGCTTTTGTGTTAGTCTGGGTAGACTAGAGAAACAAATTCATGGACATTCACATGTGTATAAGAAAGAGCTTTATATACAAGAGCAATTATATATTGAGAAAACATCCCAGCCCAGTCCAGATCAAGTCCATAAGTCTGATATTAGCCCATATGTCTGATACCAATCTATAAAGTCCTCTTCAGACTCACAAAACACATGAAATGATGCTGAATGCAGGAGGATCACAGGCCAGTGGGTAGAAAGTCTTTAGATACAGTGGTGTTGTAAGCATCGCAGCACTGGCAGGGGTCTCTACCTGGCTTCCCCAGCTTCAGAGGTCTGGTTGCATCACGGTAGGTCCAGCTCAAGACAGTAGAGTAGTTCCATGTGTCTGCCAGCTGCAATATCTCCCAGGGAGTGAGCAGAGAGAGAGGTGTCTCCTGCCTTCAAGGAGGAAAAATATAGGCATTCCCAGAATTCTTATGGGAAGACCATGTCCACAGAGGCCTCGTTGGCTATGACCCAATTGACAGACTATATTCCACCCCATTCACTCTTAATCCTCTCAAGTCCCAAATTAACACTGGATTGTGTAACTACCACAGCTTTGTTGCTTCTCACGTAGATGACTCCGCTTGTTTATCTTCAAGCCTTTAAGATCCAAGAAGCTATATCTTTTAATAGCCAGGCACCATCAGCTTTCTTCACCACATTTGCTTATGCATCCATTTTTCTTCAATGATTGTGTTGGGAAGGTAATCATCACAGCATTCTGGGTTATTAGAACAAAGTATTCTTGAATTGAGGGAGTACTTAAATAGAGGCCAATGTCCATTTGCTACTTTTTACTTTCATCTTGTCCCACTATGATGTTCAGCCTTCATTCGAGTTTAAGTAATTCCTCTTGGCTACATTGCACTTGGTCAAGCTCCACCAAGCATCGTACACGTTCCTTGCCAATGATTTTAGATCACTTGTTCCCTCGGCCCTAGGTTTGTTGACAATCCCTCTACCTTTCCCCTGCCTCCCCTTCTCCCATATCCCTCCCAAACCATTGATCCCATTGTTTTCTCCTCTGGAAATTTTATTCCCGCTATCTTATCTAGATAGACATGCAGAGATAATAATAGGCACAAAGACAAGACAAAGCAAAACAAAGAAAAAGAAAACAGCAACAAAAAATAAATGACAAAAGAGAAAAGCCTATAAATAGTGCCAGGTCTGTTTGTTAAAGTTTAGGAGTGTTTTCTGGTTCAGTCTGATGGGGTGCCATGCCCTGGCCCCAAAGTCTAGTTTTGGTATTCCCGGGGAATTCATTGCTTTGCTCCTCTTGCTGCTCTGTTGCACACCCTTAGTGTTTTGTCCCAGAGTGGTGGGGTCAGATCGGGATTCCTGCACTGTGTCTCCAGTGTTGTCCCTCATAACATTGTAGGTTAGTGAGGTATGTCATGTCTCATTGTGGGGGCGGCCCTATGGTCCTCTATGTGCATTGACTGTTCTGAGGAGGAATATTGTCCTAGGGACTTGATAGGCCAGGATGTGTTCCACTCTCTCCTTCCCTCTTCATTTGTTCTTGTGTGCTCTGATCAGATGTGCCCCGCTCCCTGAGCTATAGCTTCAGTGCTATTGTCTGAAGTGCATTCTTCGGGGGTGGGGTGATGGTCATGGTGGTGTCCATGTAGACCTCTGGATTGGCTCCCGGCTTCATGCCAGTATGTTTCATTCAGATCTTGGCACACCTGGCTGAAGTCTGGTTCTTCTCTCCCTTTCCTGTGGGAACTTCTCCATTCCTATCAGCCATATAGAACTCCTGTCAGGATCCAAATGCACAGATCTCAAGTTATGTTCTACGAACATCACTACTAGCATGCTCCACTAGAAAAAGCAAGTATGTGATTTTTCTCTCATTCTCCTTCAGCCCACTCTCTCCCACTCCCATAATATTAAGTTAAATAAATATAATGTTCTTAATTACAAATCAGACACCTAATCTATTATTGCACTAAAAATCCAGATTATATTCTTGATTGTCATAAATGTAATATAGTTTATAAGTATTCATCAAAGAAAGCCTTAATATCTACTAGCATTTTCTTCTCCAGGGAGGGAATAAATGGTGATACTAAGTTGCACTAATGCATATTTATTGGGGGACCCAATAGAATGTGAAAATTATAAAGCTATCATTAATAGCACATGCAAATAAAATTTTGTTGAAGTTAAGTCAAAAATATTTCAGCAGCATATTGACAGGGAGCGGTTAGATATTCAAGTTGGATTTAGAAGAGGTCACCACAAAAGGAATATTATTGCTAATGTCTGATAGATGTTGGCTGAAAGTAGATGATACAAGAGAGATGCTCACTTGTGTTTTATTGACTATGCAGAGACCTATAAAGAATACAAACAGAAAACAAACTCGCTGCCATCAAGTCAATGCTGACTCAGTGACCCTGTAGGATCTGGTTTACTGCCCCTGTGGGTTTCTGAGACTGCAATTCCTATGGGAGTAGAAAGCCTCATTTTCTTCTGAGCAGTGGCTGGTGGATTTGAAATGCCGATCATAGCTGTGGCAGTGAGTTTGTCAACAGGGCTCCTCTTACAAAGCATAGACACTCCAGAACACTTTGTGTGTTCATGGAAAAAGGGGCAGCTGTTTAAACAGAACAAGGAGGTGTTGCAGGGTTTAACATCAGGAAAGGTGTGCATCACGATTCCATCCTTTAACTGCAATTATTCAACATATAAGGTGAGCAAATAATTCAAAAGCTGAACTCTATAAAGGAGATAGCAGTGTCAGATTTGGAGGAAGGCTCAGGAACATATACAGATACACAAACTGAACACTCAACAGTGAAGAACGAAGACTACGGCCTTCAGTATGGATTACAGCTCAATGAAAAGAAAAGTCCTCACAACTGGACCAATCGACAACATCATGATAAATGGATAAAAGACTAAAGTTGCCAATAACTTCATTTTACACAGACCCACAGTCAACGCTCATAGAAGCATCAGACAAATCAAATGACATCTGACATTGGGCAAATCTGTTGCACAAGACTGCTCAAGCAAATATGTCACTTTGAGTGCTAACTTAAGTCATGGTATTTTCCATATGCATGAGAAAATTGGCCAATAGATAAGCAAGACCAGAGAAGAATTGATGCATCTGAATTATAGTGCTAGGAAGAATAATGAAGTTTCCATGGATTGCCAGAAGAACAAACAATTCTGTCTGGAAGAAATATAGCAAGAATGCTCTTTAGAACTGAGACTTTATCTTACCTCCTTACCTTCTCTATCCTGTCATCAGGCCAGAGAAGTTCTTAGAAGAAGATATTTTGTTGTGCAATATGTGGGATCAGCGAAAGAGAGGAAGATCCTCACTGAGAAGACTGACATAGTGCCTGCAACAATGGCTTAAACATGACAGCGCTGTGGTGACGGTGCAGGACCATGCAATGTTTATTTTTGTTGTACATAGTGTTGCTATGAGTTGCAAACTAACAATGACAACATACACTATTTACTCTTTTGGGTCTGCCCTATTTTACTATGCATAATATTTTCATGCACTGGCAAGCATCCAAAATGGATTGTTTTACTTTATATACACAACAGTAAATGTTTGATTTCTATGATTTCAAGATGTGAGTTTGCAAGATGTAGATTCCATTGTAAGACTTAGAGGAAACTACTGGGGCATAGGGAACATTATGCAAATTAGGGTGATGGGGTGTCAAGTGACTGTAAGAGCGAATTTGATAAGGATGAGGAACACTATAGGGGTCAGCCAGGTCCAGAGGATGGAAGGAGGTGTGGAGAATAAATTGCACTTTGGTTAAGTGGATTATAAGAGTCCTTGTGATCTGAGATTAGACTAACTGCTAGTCCTTCCTCAGATGGGGTACTTTAAAAATGTGTTGTACAGAGAGGACCACATGGTCATTCCCACAATGAGACACGACGTCCCTCACTGACCTGTGGCCCTGCGGGGGACAGCACCGGAGACACAGTGTGGGAATTGCACCCGACCTGAACCCACCACACTGAGGTGAAGCACTGGGAAGTGCAGTGGAACATCAAGGGAATGGAGCGACAAGGTTCACAGGGAATGCTGAAAGTGGACTTTGGGGGCAGAGCGTGGTGCCCCAACAGACTGGACTGGAAAACACTCTAAAGGCCAACAAACAATCCTTGAACCAACTACAAACTTTTCTTTCTTGTTTTGTTTTGTTCTTTGTCAGTGGTTTGTTGTTGTTTTGTTGTATATTGTTGCTTGATTTTGCTCTGTCTTGTTTTTGTGCATGTTATTATCTCTGCAGGTCTGTCTAAATAAGATAGGTTGGATGAACAAGCTGGAGGAAAAACAACGGGACTGACAGTTCCAGGGGGAAATGAGATAGGGGAAGGTGGGGGTGGGTAAGGAAGTGGTGTTAACAAACCCAGGGACACGGAAAAACAAGTGATCCAAATTGGTGGTGAGGTGGGCGTGGCAAGCCTGGTAGGGCATGATCAAGGGTAATGTAACCAAGAGGAATTGCTGAAACCCAGGTGGGGATGGAGCATGATAGTGGGACAGGAGGAAAGTCAAGGGAAATAGAGGAAAGAGCTGGGAGGAAAGGGCATATATAGAGGTCCAGACAAAGACATGTACCTATGGGAAAAAAAAATATATATGGATAGGGAAATAGATCTATGCGGCTACATTTATAGGTTTAGTATTAAGGTGGTGAAGGACATTGGGCCTCTACTCAAGTACTCCCTCAATGCAAGAATACTTTCTTCTATTAAATTGGCATTCTATGATGCTCACCTTCCCGACACAACTGCTGAAGACAAAGTGGGTGAATAAGTAAATGTGGTGCAGAAAGCTGATGGTGCCTGGCTATCAAAAGAGATAGCCTCTGGAGCCTTAAAGGCTTGAAGGTAAACAAGTGGTCATCTAGCTCAGAAGCAACAAAGCTCACATAGAAGAAGCACACCAGCCTGTGCGATCACGAGGTGTCAAAGGGATCAGGTATAAGGCATCATCAGAACAAAAAAATCTTACCATAGTGAATGAAGGGGGAAGTGCAGAGTGGAGACCCAAAGTCCATTTGTCATCCACTGGAGATCCCCTTGCAGAGGGGTCTAGGGGAGGAGATGAGTCAGTCAGGGTGTGATGTAGCACCGATGAAGAATACAGCTTTCCTCTAGTTCCTAAATGCTTCCCACCCCCCCAACCCCAACTATCATGATACAAATTCTACCTTGCAAGTCTGGATAGAGCAGAGGATGTACACTGGTGCAGATAGGAGCTGGAAGCACAGGGAATCCAGAGCGGATGATACCTTCAGGACCAGTGGTGTGAGTGGCGATACTGGGAGGGTAGAGGGTGAGTGGGTTGGAAAGAGGGAACCGATTACAAGGATCTACATGAGACCTCCTCCCTGGGGGACAGACAACAGAAAAGGTGCTGATGTTAGACAGGGCAAGATATGACAAAATAATAATTTATAAATTATCAAGGGCTTATGAGGGAGGGGGGAACGGGGAGGGAGGAGAAAAAGGGCATAAGTGGAGAGCAAATGCTTTGAAAATGATGAGGGCAATGAATGTGTAGATGTGCTTTATACAACTGATGTATGTATGGATTGTGATAAGAGTTGTATGAGCCCCTAATAAAATGTTTAAAAAAATCAATACAACAACACTGGATGACAAATAAATAAAAAAAATGTGTTGTATTGAGGGAGAAATGCACACACCATGAACATCCTTTGTAAACTGTAAGCATCTGACAAATACAAGCTACAAGTCAAATACAAGTCAATAGCAAAAATAACACTGCTGTCCTACTTCAGAGTGAAGACTTTATTTTATTTTTCTCCCATTTAAAATCATACCTCTAACAATTTAAAAGTATCTAGGTATCGGTGTCAGATCTCTTTGTAGGGCGCTGAAGACTTTGTCCCAAGCCAAGACTTCAGGTAACGTGGTTGTGGGGAGTTTGGGTCTGTGGGACTAGCCTGAACTGTCTTCCTGGCCCAGCATTGATTTAACTCACCATATTTCTCACGAAAAATACACCCGCTCCTTCATATTCCAAAGAGGAAGAGGTCTTTCAGGGCCTCCTAAAGGGATAGAATTACCAGGATTCCTATCACGCCCCACTCCAGGACTATTTGCAACCAGGGAGACTGTCAGTCACCAGAGCGGGCTCACGCACACTCTAAAACAAGAGTATTTTCCGCAGGTCTCTTATGAAAACTGGATAAACATAGCAGCGTATTTGCTGAGTTGTGAAAGCTCAGACAATAGCTTGGGGCAGAGGATTTGCCTTTAGGAAGAAACAAAATCTATAGAGAAAAAATAATAATCCCTTTTCTCTGTGTGGAATGTTTTACTTCTCAATGACCCTCCAGAGGCTTGCTGGTTCTAAGTGTTGAGAAGCACGTGTGTAATCAGCTGTTTTTCAAGGACATATAACAATTAAAGACTGATCCTAGATTTAGACCCAGATTTTTTCCATGCTACTTATTGACTAAGGAGCAAAGCCATGACTTCAGCAAGTCATTGAAAAGCATATGAGGAGACATAACTCCTGATATATAACTCCATTTGGGGAATTTAGTACTGATCTTGGTACCTGAACCATTGGATATGACTTGAACACAATTTGTTAGTTGGATATGATTTGAACACACTTTGCTAGTTTATTACCGACAAAATACAAATAATCTTTCCACTTGCCAATGGATTAAAGGGGCATAGAAAGAAGAAAAAGGAAAGAATATGGAAATAAAAGATATTGGGGTAAAGTTAGATTAGGAAGACTATATGGGAGATCATAAAGAACATTTTTTGAGTCAGAAGCAACTAACTGTGATGGAGTAGGGTGGAGAGTCTTATGTGTAGGATTCATGGAATTGAGTGCACCTATTTCTATTGCGCCAATTCTGACACATAGCACTCTCACATGCTATAGAGTAGAACTGCTCCATAGGGTTTTCTTGGTTGTAATCTTTCTTTTTGAAAAGGGAAGATGTTCCCGATTTTATTTTGTTGAGAGCATACATAATGAAACATAATTTCTACATTTACAAGTTAGTGACACTGATTACATTCCCGCAGCTATACAACATTTGCCCCTTCTCTCATTAGGAAACTCATTACCCCATAAAGCCTCTATCTAATCTTTCAAGTATGTATTGTAACTTTTTCCCCACATAGACTAATGTTAAAATAGCCTAACACTCAGGCAGGCAGGCTAACTTTAAGATAACTTCAAGGTATATTTGAGAAGAAAGATTTTAATACCATTCCAGGTAACTGAGTATACCCGTGATAGGTGGGTTTATTATGCCAACATGGCCAATGAACACGTGTGATTAATTGAAAGGCAGAAAGCTTCGCCTTTCTTGTCTCTTACTCTTTGATCATCAGAGCAGGGTGCGGCTGCCTTGCTTGTTCTGTGCCTCAGTTTGCAAGCTACACTACCTGTGGGACACCTAACCCGTGGACTGTGTCGCTGTAATTTGAGGTTCCTTCAACCTGCTTCACCACACCATTGGAATTTACATCTCTTGAACTGGGGACAGTCAGACCCTGTCATCTGGCTGACTGTTGGTGACCTGCCTTGCTGTCTGCTGCCTGTGCCCAGATAGCCTGAATTGCTCTACAGAGGACTGCCTGGCAGCCCTCAAGACTTGAAGGACTGCCAGTGTCTCACACTGTCTCATGTGAGTGAGTTGCAGTGAGCCATTTTACTGCTTTATAGATTAATTAACTGTTTATTTCTTAAGTTATGTATCTATCTTTAAAAATATATATCAAATTATTAGTGTTCTGGTTTTGTTACTCTAGAGAACCCTGTCACACATAATACTTCTTTGATACAAAACCTAAACTTGGCTAATGTTAGTTTCACCAATACGTAATTTTATACTATTACATTAAAATCAACTGGACTCTTTCACTTATAATGGACTTTTAGTAACATTTGGTTCCCCAAGTAATGCAATACTCATTACTTTTAAAAATTGGCCTATGAATTATTCAAAAAGTTTATTTGTTAATGTTATCATTAATATCAACTGAAGAGAAGCTGGCAGCAGGAAAGTGTGCTCCATAATCCTAATTTCTGTATAGCAATGTACATTTTGTCTTGGCAATGAACACTGCCAGTTGTTTATGTGAAGTAACAGGTAGTTTGAAAACTTATCTGCCCCACAACGATGTTTTAATAGCCATCAGCTGTCCACTACTCATTCTTTCAACAAGAATGGTCTGTGAATGAAGTGAGTAGGACAACTCACAGCTCAATCTCACAGGGGCTTCTCCAATTCAAGCATCGTATTTGAGTCTGCAGCAAAGCACAGTAAATATCCCTCCCAATTTGTCACATAGGTTTCTAAAATGAGTAATCTAGGGTCAAGACTCAATAAATTAATGATTTTTACCTCTTTGATGACATTCTTAGGATTATAACTATTCTTTTTGATTTCGTTGCTAACCCAGTAGATTTATAATTTTAATAGTTTAATTTCCACAAATTCATTTAACTTTCCTTATTCTTTTTGTTATTGACTTGTTATTGACATAATAGCTTCTTTCTATTATGGTCACATTAGATGCTTTTAGGTTTCAAATTTTTTAACTTACTGAGATTTACTTTGTGTGTAAAAATAGTCCACACCAAACACGTTCAATGAAGCAGCGTATGTACTGTGCTACTGTTGAGTCTGTTAAGTCCAAATGGTTAATGTTATGCAGGTCTTCTGTTTCTTTATTCCGTTTTTAAGTATTCCAGTCATCATCAAAAGGTGGTGCACATTTCTTTCCCTGTCTCACAATAAGTCTTCACTTAAAATGTATCGTCATATATTAACCTTGCCAATCCCGTTCACTTTGCATTACTGCTTACTTGCTATGTCACTCATCTCTGCCCCACTTTCATCTACTTATCCACCAGTGCTTAAGGTGTGCCCCGTCATATTTGTAGTCCACTCTACCCCTGTTCCTTGAGAATAATATTTAATCCATTTATTTTCACTGAAATTAATTACCAAAAGAGAAGAATTTAGTTCAACCATTTTGTTAAACATTTTCCCCAACTCCTCTCCTGGTGAGATTGATGGCTTCTCTGTTTTCTACTTTCAAAGGTAAGTTCTTTTTAGGAATATATTTTTTCCTTTGTTATTATTATTATTAAATGTATCCAGGTGGTTGCATAGTATTAACACTGTGGATTGTTGGGCTGGGATCATGTTTTCTTTCTTCAGAACTCCCTTTAATATTTGATGCAGGGCTAATTTGGTGGTAAATTCCCTTTAATTTCTGTTTATCTGGGAAATTCCCAATTTCATCCTTACTTTTGAATGATAATTTTTTTCTTTTAACATTTTATTAGGGGCTCATACAACTCCTATCACAATCCATACATATACATACATCAATTGTATAAAGCACATCTGTACATTCTTTGCCCTAATCATTTTCTTTTTTTTACATTTTATTAGGGGCTCATACAACTCCTATCACAATCCACACATATACATGCATCAATTGTATAAAGCTCATCTGTACATTCTTTGCCCTAATCACTCTGATAATATTGCTGTGTAAATTATTTATGGTGGATTGATGGGATCAGGTGTCAGGCATCAAAGATCCAGAACCAAAAATCTTATCAATGTGAATCAGTGGGAGCTTGGAATGGAGGCCCAAAGCCCATCTGAAGACAATTGGACATCTCCTTACAGAAGGGTCACAAGGAAGAGATGAGCTAGTAAGGGTGCAGTATAGCACCAACAAAACATACAACTTTCCTTTAGTGCTTTAAAAAAAATCATTTTATTGGGGGCTCTTAAAACTCTTGTTATAATTCAGATATCAATTGTATCTAACATATTTGTACAAATATTGCCATCATTCTTTTCTATGCATTTACTTTCCACTGAGCCTTCGGGATCAGCTCTTCCTCCCCCCACCCCAACCCTCGTGGCCCCTTCATAGAATATAGATTGTTATTATTTTCTATTCTCACATTGATCACTGTTTCCTTTCCCCTCCGGTTTCTGTGGTTCTTCCCCCTGGATGTGTGTATGGTCATGTGCCATTCATTGTGATCGGTAGCCCCTCCCTCTCCACCTCTCGCCACCTCTCGCCCCCTCTCCCCCTACTCTTTTGGTATCGCTATTCCCATTCCTGTTCCTGTGCTCCATGTGTCATGAGTTTTAACTCTTGCCTATACCTATGTAGGGAAGCAGAAATGGGGTCATGAAAGTGGGGGGGGTGAGAAGGCCTCAAAGGGTCAGGGATCTATTGCATGATGTATTGATGCGCTACTGCACCCTGATTGACTCAACCCCTCCCTGTGACCCCTCTGTGGGGGGATGTTCCATTAGCCACAGATGGGCTTTGGGTCTCTCCTCCAATCCCCCCATTCTCACTAATGCAATTTTGTTTGTTTGTTGTGAATCTTCTGATGCCTGCTGCCCTGTCTCAGTGACAACTCATGCTCACACCTGCTTGTGTGCTTCTTCCACAGAGGCTTGTTGCTTCACTTTTGGATGGCAACTTGTTTAACTTCAAGCATTTAAGACCCCAGACACTATATCTTTTAATAGCTGGGTACCATCCTCTGTCTTCACTACATCTGCCTATGGACCCATTTTGTCTTTAGTGATCATGTGGGGGTGTGGAGTGAGCATTACAGATTGCCAATTTTGTTAGAACAAAGTGTTCTTGTATTGAGGGAAGGTATGGGCTGAGGCCCAAGGCCTATCTGCAGCCTCAGTGTATTGCCTCATAAATATATGTACATAGGCCAATACCTCTATTTTTTAAAAATGTTTTATTAGGGGCTCATACAACTCTTATCACAGTCCATACATATACATACATCAATTGTATAAAGCACATCTGTACATTCTTTGCCCTAATCATTTACTTTTCTTTTTTTTCCCCTTTTCTTCTTTTACATTTTATTAGGGACTCATACAACTCTTATCACAATCCATACATATACATACATCAATTGTATAAAGCACATCCATACATTCCCCGCCCCAATCATTCTCAAAGCATTTGCTCTCCACTTAAGCCCTTTGCATCAGGTCCTCTTTTTTTTCCCCCTCCCTCCCCACTTCCCCCTCCCTCATCTGCCCTTTGTAATTTATACATCGTTATTTTGTCATATCTTGCTCTATCCGGAGTCTCCCTTCCCCGCCTTCTCTGCCGTCCCTCTCCCAGGGAGGAGGTCACATGTGGATCCCTGTAATCAGTTCCTCCTTTCCAACCTACTCACCCTACACTCTCCCAGCATCGCCCCTCACACCCTTGGTCCTGAAGGTATCATCCACCCTGGATTCTCTGTGCCTCCAGCCCTCATATGTACCAGTGTACAACCTCTGCCCTATTGAGCCCTGCAAGGTAGAATTCTGATCATGGTAGTTGGGGGGAGGAAGCATCCAGGATCTGGGGGAAAGCTGTGCTCTTCATCGGTACTACCTCGCACCCTGACTGACCCATCTCCTCTCCTAAACCCCTCTATGAGGGGATCTCCAGTGACCGACACTTGGGCCTTGGGTCTCCACTGTGCACTTCCCCCTTCATTCAATATGGTATACACACACACACATTCTCTTTTTTTTTTTTGCCTGATGCCTTATACCTGGTCCCTTTGGCACCTTGTGATCGCACTGGCTGGTGTGCTTCTTCCATGTGGGCATTTTTGCTTCTGAGCTAGATGGCCGCTTGTTTATCTTCAAGCCTTTAAGACCCCAGACACTATCTCTTTTGATAGCTGGGCACCATCAGCTTTCTTTGCCACATTTGTTTATGCACCCATTTGTTTATGCACCCATTTGTCTTTATCATGGAGGTGTGCAGCCAATGATATGATGATTTTTTGTTCTTTGATGCCTGATAACTGATCCCTTTGGGATCACTTGCTCACACAGGCTGGTGTGTTCTTCCATGTGGGCTTTGTGGCTTCTGAGCAATACCTCTATTTTTATGGATTAATGTGTTTACATAAGTACATACCTCTGTTAATATCCCTATTTATACCTCTGTTTCCCAGAGTTTACCTCTGTTTCCTTTGCCTTCTCCTTCCCTGCCATCACTTTTCCCCTTCTTCTTCCCTGCCTTCTCCTTCCCTTCCATCACTTTTCCCCTTCTTGGTACTTCCTCTCAGCCAAATTGGTGTTGCTCTAATACTCACAGGACCTCTACACCCTTCTACATGTTGGTTTTGATTCCCTAGTTGTTCCCCTGTCCATGACGCCATCTGCTCACCACACCCTTCTCCCTGCTCCTTCTTCCCCCTAGACCTTCTGGGGCTACTTTCTCCCCGAGCTTCCCTCCCATGCCCTTCCCATATAAATAGGCAAGTCAGCAATGTCCTAGTCTGAGCAATAAGCAAACATATGGTTGAAAAATAGAGAGGAGAAAAAATAAAACTCTACATAGATCCAGGTCTGTTCACTTGTCCCTATGAGTCCCTACCCCCTGGTTTTGGGGAAGTTCTAGGGGCTGCCTCTCCTGGCTCAAAGTCTATTCTTGGGGCTACTAGGGGGCTCTGTGGATTGGCTTTACTCCAATTGCTTATCTGTTGTGATCCACTCCTGGTTTGTCGCATGGCGGGGAATTTAGTACACACTGTCTCCCCACCGCGTGTCCCCATTATTGTCCTCTGTCACCATACACTCCAGTTGGGGGACATGTCTTGAGTTGTTGGCACTCCCACAGTCTTCTCTGTGCCTTAGCAACTCTGTGCAGGGACCTCATCCTCCAGATTGGTATGTCTCTATAGAGTCTAGGCCGGCTGTCACGTTCCCTTTTTCTTCCTTGGTTTGCTTCCATGTGGGCACGGTAAGTCGGATCCTTTCCCCTACCAGAAGGTCTAGTGTCGTTCTCTGCGGCACACACTAGGGCAGTGGTCAGGCTGGCTCTGACTGGGGCGGGTCCTGCCGTCCAGCCTTTTCATGCATTCCTCCACATAGTTATGTTGCCCTCCTAGTTTGGTGCGCCGTGGTAGGGTCTGTATGCACGTCCCAATTCTGTGGAGACACAACCAATACTCTCCCCTTGTCCTTTAATTCTTTAATGCTTCCTCCCCCCACTATCATGATCCCGATTCTACCTTACAAATCTTTGTACCTGGTTATGATATGTCGTGTGGTGTTTCTCTTAAGTTTAACCTATATGGATCTCATCTTGAATCTCATCTTCCAATTTGGGAAATTTTCTATGTTCATTTCTTCGAAAATATCTTCTTGACTTCATTTCTGTTTTTCTTTTTCTGGAATTTTCTAGCATGTGTATATTATTTCTCTTCATGTTGTCCCACAGAGCACTTGTGTTCTGTTCATATGTTTCCCTTAGTCTTCCAACTGAGTAATCTGAGTCTTTGTCTTCTAGTTCACTGATTCTTGATTCCATGGTTTCCATTTTACTTCTGCATCTAAGGTTAATTACTGTTATTTTATTACTAAGCTTCAGAATTGCTAGTTACTTTTTATTTGGGTTTCTATCTCTTTACTAAATCCCTTGCTTTGTTCTATTGTTCTTTTTTTGAAATCTTCTAAAATTTTCCATTTTCAAATATCCCATCAAGAAAATTTAATACTAGTTTTTGAATGTGTTTGTTGAGAATTTCATAGCAATAAATGCCTGAAGTATTAGGTTTATCTTTCATTGGTGAATAAACAGAAAACATCCACTGCCCTGGAGTAAAAAACTTCAATATCTTTCACAATTCCTTCCAAAGTTTCTTTTCATCTTTCTGCTCATCAGTGCTAAGTGATGCAAATGTGTTCTGAGAGACTGCTTCCCTGCTGGCACTGCCGGCTGAGGCTCCACACTGACAAGAAACTAATGACTTCTTGTGATCTCTCTGTTGCCCTCCCCCTCTCCCCCCATGGTGCAGATTTGTAGAAACTGGACGGCTGTGTGACACCAGAGTGCCTCTCCTTTGACACATCCTATCCATATCTGTTACTACCTGAGGGCTGTTGCCCAGGTTGCTGCAGTCCCCAGCCATACTCTTGGCCCCAGGATGTTCATTCCAGCACCAGTCTCCAAAGTGGCACTGACCTTGAAGGAAGAATTGATAAGTGGCCAGGGACACAATTATCTTGCAGAGCGATCTTCATTAAGTACCTAGGAAAAATGGTTGTAATCTTTAAAAATATAGATTTTCAGGCATTTCTCCTACAGTGATGTTGGATTGGTTCAGGTCATCAACATTTAGATTTGTAATCAAATTTGTACCGTGAGGCACCTTTAAATTGAATTAGGCACTTAAGTTCTCAGTGAAGGACGTCAATATTGCTGTCAACCTCGCACAGAATGATTGCTATTCAGAGTAAGCCAAAGAGGATCAAAAGTGGGTGAACAGAGAAAGGAAGTGACCAAGAATAAGTATAGAGGGAAGGGTTCAGAAACAGGGCGTCACCATCACATCCTGTGTATTAACTCACAAATTCCAAACCGTGGAAGAATACAGATTCACTGAGACCTTTTTAAAAGTCCCATGCCATCAATGTGCTCTTTCTGGTTAAAGGCCACTGCACTCTCTCGTGCCCCTTCAACAAAAGGCAGACAAGATTTGTGAATGAGCACTGCTCTCCATCACATATCTGGGATAAATAGGCCACGTGGACAGTTATTTGCATAAATCTCACATTTGTTGCGTATCTTACCAATCTGTCAAAATAAAGAACAAATAAAAACTAAAAGTAGCCAGACTACCAAGCACCTTTCACTTGGCATTGGAACGGGAGGACGCCTGAACTTTCGACTTTAAAGTAAATGGTTTTTTTCTGGGATATACCTTCTTGCTCTTTCTGTGTTTCAATGAGCACACCAAATTGTCCATTTTATTGCAACTTTCCCCCTCACTTTTAAAAGGCCTTTATATCCTAAAGAACAAAGTAACACGAGTTTACACTGGAAATCTCCTGTTCTAGCTCACTTCCCGGCAGCTTTTGGTTTCCCCAATCTGCCACGCTGGGTAAACCACAAGCCTGGTGCTCCTTTTCCTTGGGACATGGCCCCTTCCCGTGAGGGGGTCTGCATGAAGATGGTTGTCTCCAGCCCAGCCCAGAAAGGCCTCTGCCCTGACCTTCCTGACAGAGTCTTGCTCCTACACGTGGACTCTGTTCAGATGGACACTCCCTCCAACTGTATTACTTGAACCAAACTCTTCCTTCTCCTGGTTTCGTGAGCACTTTTGGATTACTGCCTTTTTGGATCTTATACCAGAACACAATGGAAAGAACTCAGGAGTCTTGGTGGGCAGTCTTAAATTCGAATCCAACGCTGAACCATGTGATCCTAGGAAAACCACTTACAATCTGCCGATCTCGTTTATAACAGCCATAAAGCTATGCTAACAGCTCCTTTTGGTTAGTGGTTATTGGGAAGCCCTAACACTTTGTCTGTTTTATCACATGGGAAGTATTCTGAGAATAGTAGATGTCATAAACAGGTCTTATTCATTGACTACACTCTTCATGCATAAATCTACATTCAAAGTCAAACATAACAGCTTAGTAAAATTGAGGGCACGGACTGTTGACCTTAGGTAGCCTTAGAGGGAGCTAAGCTTGTTCTATTTAATAATCGCCACGTACAGAAGGGCTGATCCAGAGTATTTTGGCTGGAAACCACCACCTGCCACCTTTCTTTGGGGGCCCAGCCATGCATTCCTAAGTAATGCTAGGGAAATTCTTAGGGTCAAGAGGTAAGGTGAGACCATAAATGAGGGGAAGGCCAGAAGGAATTTTGTAATTCTACTCCAGATGTGTTTCCTTTACAGGGAACCTTCCAATGAAGATGAAGAACTGTAGCCTTCTGTATGCATTGCAACTCCATGTAAAGCAAATTAAAATCCTCACAACCGGACTAACATATACAACATCACGATAAAAGGAGAAGACTGAAGTTTTCAAGTGTTTCTTTTTGCATGGCCCCACAGTCTTGAGCTCAGCTCTCTGCTCATAGAAGCCGCATTAGGCAACTCTGATACACCGGACCTCTTTAAAATGGTGAAGAGCGAGTCTGTCACTTTGAGCACGGACTAAGGTGCCCTCGATCATATTTCCAGTAGCTTTTGAAATAGCTTATTAAAGTTGGACTTTAAGGGAGACTGAAGAAGAATGGGTATATTTGAATTATGATGCTGGAAAAGAATACTGAACGTATGATAGACTGTCAGGAAAGTACGCACATGTGTCTAGTAAGAAGTAGAGCAAGAATGCTCATCAGAAGTAAGATAGTCTGTCAGTGGAAGCCAGCCCCTAGCACACCAATACGGGTCTGGAAGGTGCAATTGTACAGCGACAATAAGTAAAGATCATAGTAAAGTTATAGAGAGCATGAGAGATAGAAGAGAAGCATTGAAATAAATGGAGTCACACACGATTCATGGTAGCATGCTCACCTCAGCCCTGCTTGGTGGTTCACGTGGAGGGAGAGAGAGATCTTTAGTGCTAGCCCAGGCGTTTTATATCCTCAGGGGACATGCAAGCCCCCTAATTACAGGTGAGGACGTACGTCACAGGAAGGGGCTATGCTATAGGTAATACAGTAATGAGAGGGGATGGTCTAGGGAAATACACGCAATAGGAAGAGGAGGGATTGGGGGTATACATGTGACAAGATGGGCGGATCCTAGGTACAGGATGGCATCCTAACCTTGGATGCCACAGATGAGTTTGGCCTGTTCCCTGGCTCAACTGATAGAGACCACTAATCCATTGTCTCTAGCAGCAGGGAGCAAGCCCACTCCTGTGCTGTGGGGAGACAGCAGTCTGGCAGGGACTGCTTCCAGGGAAGATGCCCGTGAGCACCTGACCACCCCCCACAATGGTCAGACTTTGTCTCATGTACTTTGGATATGGTATCAGGAAAGACTAGTCTCTGTGGGAGGGGCGTGAAAGGAAAGGAAGACCCTGAACTAGACGGAATGACACCGTGGCTGCAACTACAAGCAGAAGCATAGCAACAGCGAGGATGGCAGTGGTTTATTCTGTTGTACATAAGGTTCCTTTGAGTTGGAAGCCACTGGAAAGCACCTAATAACACCGCCGAGCGACACACTGGATGACGACTGATGAGGTTCTGGAATCTAAAAGACAAACAAACCAAAGAGCCTCATGGCAATTCAGTTAATTCTGACTTGCAGTGACTACGTACAGGTTTTGAGACTAGAACTCGTTATAGGAGCAGGCAGCCTCATCCTTACACCTCAGAGAGGCTGGGGGGTTTCAACGACACACCGTGCAGTGAGCAGTCCAATTCCTAGCCATCCAGGGCTCCTTTTCAATCATGGTCTAATTGGGAAATGGAAAAGCAATTTAAGTAGGTGCAAAACGGCACGAGGGCCTTATCTTGTCTGACCACACACAAGAGAAGGAGAGTCTATCTCCACGTCAGCCCATGGCCGACCGCTACCAGGCAGGGGCAGACAGAGCTCCAGTCCTCACGCTTCTCTTACCCTCTTTAACCCGACACCAGCTATCCCGACCAAATCACTCTACTTCTTTACTGGGCCCAATAATCCATTGCAGTACCACATAGAGCCCACAGACTATACTTACTATGAAGGAGGTTTACTAGGGAAGCTAACAGGCTACCACAAGCCCAGAACATAAAATAAAGATTTAGTTTTTTGTCCATGGCAGTGTTTCTGGTCGACCAGCATCAAAGTCTCTTTCTGGTCCTCAGCCTCTCAGCCAGGTAGGTGGTCCCTTTGCCGCCGGTCTCCATGGCCCAGAGGCCACTGCTTCTCTGCTTTGCAGTCTCATAGCCTTGGCATGGCTCCTCGCTCTCGTTCCTGGCCTCCTTGCCTCAGTCTCCGCTTTCAGAGCGGCACTGTGCCTCCACCACTTCAGGCAGGGATTTTGAATGTGCTCCACTGGTGGCTCCTTTTCTTTGACGGTACCAGGAATTCTTTCTCTTTCTGCGGCTCTCGTGTACACAAGTGGGTGGAGACTGGAACTTACCAACCTTTCCCTTCAGGGCCGACATTGCAACCCCTCGTGCATCAGAAGGACGCACGGCCCGGTCCTTTGCATTCCTCACAAGTCTGATTGTGTTTGAGCTTTCCTCAGGGAAGGTCTTTCTCTGCGTTTGCTGTCCCGCTACGTAAGCACGCATGATGACCTACTCCAGAGACCGTTCTCTCCTGACATGTCCAACGCACATGAGATGACGTGTCACACTTCTTCCGGGACAGATTTGTTTGTCGCTGGCAGTCTACACTCCTTTCACTCTTCCCTGCCGGGTCCAAATCAGTCACTTGGTGAAAATTACAACGACATGGCTAGAAGAGCCACATGAAGAAATTTCACTTCACCGAAGTAGACCTGCAGGAGCTCTTCAGGGAACAGTGTTCAATTAAAAAAAATCCTAGACATTGTTGTCAGCATGAGGTAGAGGCTACATCTGTTCCCGGTGCTCTTGGCTGGACAGTGCTATTGTCCAAGCTGTGTGTCTGTCTGCAGAGATTTTGTCAGTGGCTCCAGAGCACTGGAGGCTCTAATACCAACCACCATTGCTAACATAGGCCACGCAGCTTTCTGAAGCCAGGGGCCCCAGGGGGGTTCCCAGAGGCCTAAGCAAGTAAGGAGGGAGAGGAAAGAGAAAACCGGAAAGGCAGGCAGCGGCCAGGTCCTCAAGGCCTGGAATATTCTTGGGAGACTGGGTTGTATCCGGAGAAGTGTTAGAAGCAGTTTTCAGGCAGGAGGGACCTAAGAAATCTGCAGCACTTTGTATGGAGGACTAGATAGGTCAGAGAGCAGTGGTTCTCAACCTGTGGGTCCCGACTCCTTTGGAGGTTGAACGACCCTTTCACAGGGGTCGCCTGATTCATAACAGTAGCAAAATTACAGTTATGAAGTAGCAACAAAAATAATGTTATGGTTGGACAGGGTCACCACAACATGAGGAATTGTATTAAAAGGTTGCGGCATTAGGAAGGTCGAGAACCACTGTCACAGAGGGAAGAGACAGGGAAATACAGAATCAACAGGGTTCCAGCTCTATCATTTTGGGCAAGCTATCTTGGACTTCTAAGCTCTATTTCCTCATCTGCAAAATTGAACAGAATCACATTAACTGAAGTGGAATAATACTGAAAATGGGCCCAGAGTAATTCTCCTGTTGTACTTATTAACAACATATCAAATTTCCAGCTTTAGTTACAGGATGAATAGTGATGTTCTCAGGGGTATCTGTATTCTGCAGATGGTGAGTGCATTCTGTTCCTAACCAGCAGGTTGGTGGTTCAAGTACATCCAAAGGTGCCTTGGAAGAAAAGCCTGGCAATGTACTTCTGAACAATCAGCCATTGGAGCACAATTCTATTTCAATGTACATGGGGTTGCCTTTAGGCACAATCTACCTGACTGCAACTGATTTTACAATGTTTCTAAAGGGCCATTATTTTGTAATCAAGGAAACCCTTTAGAAAACCGAAGAGAGGAGCAGACCTTCACGCACAAGCTACATGCAAATTCTACGCACAGATTCCTGTGTTCGTGGATTCCCTAAGGTCCAGTTGTAGATCCGAGGGTCTGAGGATATAACCATAAACAGGAAGCAATCATACCCTACCACCCCTTCAAGCTAGAATGCTGTAATAAAGCAAAATGCAGCAGTGGTCACAGCCCCACACAGAGCAGCGACTAATGAGCTTGTCTCCGAGTTGCTGATGGGGGACACTTGTAATAAAGTTTAATGTGGAAGAACAAGGTGCACTTATCCCAAACTGTAAACATCTCTAATTCTATTTAAAATTATAGGGTACAGTATATTAACATTTAATAATTACACACAAAATTGGTGTGAAGCTAATAGAGCTGGGTTATTAGAAGGTGCCATGTCATCTTCAATCAATAACAACAAAAAGTGCAAAAATCTGATGAAGCCTCCTTTCATACTCACTCTAGTCATTAAGAGAGTTTTACCCCCAAATCACCATCTTATGGAAAGATCGCAAGGAGATCAGCCAAAACTCAGTGCCAAAGTCCCTTTGCCTTGTGCACTTGGGAATATTTTCCCATGCAGTTTTTAAAGATATAAAATGTTCAATAATTCAGAGTGAGCTCAGGCTCAATCTCCGTCCCACTCAAGACCTCTGTGGAATGAATCCTGTTGCAAACCTCCTTCAGGAACCTCGCAGGCTTGTTTTTCCTGGGCTCCTTCCTGCCTGAGCGAGTCCCTGCGGGGCTCCCAGTCTGCCCCTAGACTTATCCATGTGGGGCTCCTCACAGCCTAGACCGAGGCCCTCTTCTCCGCCATCTGGTGGTTTCTTCTTAGTGACCCATTGCCAGGGTCTAAGCCATGGCCTATGCACGGAGGACTCCTGCAGACCCCTCACGAACTCCAAAACCAGATTTCCAACAGTTTACATCTAAGGCTGTGGAGGTGGCCTCAATTAATTTAGTGGCCTGTGGGGGTAGCCAGCCCCCCACAACTAATTGTGGGTTTGGTAGGCACAATTGTATAATTAAGATATGTAAAGATTACAGTAAAGTCATAGAGAGGTAGGAGATAGAGTAACATAAAGAAGTCAGGCCCATTTCATCGTGGCATGCTCACCTCAGCTCTTCTTGGTGGTACACATATAGGTGACAGATGAGAGGGCAGGAGAGAGCGCTTGTGAGGTTTTATTTCTAACTAAAGCTTATGTATCTTTGGGGGCATGCAAGCCCTCTGACTATAGGCAACAACCTACGTCATAGGAAGGGGTTGTAACATAGGCAATACAAGCATTAGGAGGGGGATGACCTAGGGGTATACATGCAATAATAGTAAAGGGAGGGAGTAGGGGTACATATGTGGCAAGATGGGTGGACCCTAGACTATAGTAACCTAACTTTAGTCATCCTTGAGTGGTCCCGGGCTTGCCTTTGGGCACTTCTTCAAGGGAACAATATTAGAAGGGAGTGGACCCTACTTGGGGTGAGTCAGACTATACAGTCTGGTTGCTCTAGATGGTTGATACCCTTAAGGAGAATAACCTCTGACCTATTTTCATTTACCATGTGTAGCAAGCAGCATCTTGGGTTTGGCATATATTTGGGGGAGATGACTTGGGAGAATTCTTTCTGTGTCCCTCAAGTGGCCGACGGAAAGATTAATGGATGGTTCATGTCCATCCAGATACTTTGGAAGGAAGACCTGGACATTCTACCACAAAGGCCATATTTTCCAATTACTGCTCCTTCCTCTTTTGTTTTCCACTTTTGCATTTTAAAAATAATTTTATTGGGGGCTCGCACAACTCTTTTTTTTCCAAAAATCATTTTATTGGGGGCTCGTACAATTCTTATCACAATCAATCCCTCCTTCCATTGTGTCAAGCACTTTTGTACATTTGTTTGCCTCATCATTCTCAAGACACTTGCTTTCTACTTGAGACCTTGGTATCAGCTCATTTTCCCCCTCCCTCTCAGCTCCCTCCCCCATGAACCCTTGATAATTTATAAATTATTATTATTTTGTCATATCTTACACCATCCAACGTCGCCCTTCACCCTCTTCTCCTCTGTCCTTCCCCCAGGGAGGAGGTTATATGTAGAGCCTTGTAATCTGTTCCCCCTTTCTCCCTCACCTTCTCTCCAGGCTCCTAGTATCACCACTCTCACCACTGGTCCTGAGGGGTTCATCTGTCCTGGATTCTCTGTGTTTCCAGTTCCTATCTGTACCACTGTATATACTGAAGTCCAGCCGGATTTGTAAGGAGAATTGGGATGATAGTGGTGGGGAGGAAGCATTCAAGAACTAGAGGAAAACTGTATGTTTCATCATTGCTACATTGCACCCCGACTGGCTCATCTCCTCCTCCCTGTGGCCCTTCTTCAAGGGGATGTCCAATTGCCCACAGATGGGCCCTGAGTTCCCTCTCTGCGCTCCCCCTCATTCACAATGCTATGATTTTTTGTTTGTTATTTGATGCCTGGTCCCTTCGACGCCTCGTGATGTCACAGGCTGGTGTGCTTCTTGTTGTTTCTCAGCTAGATGGTAGCTTGTTTATCTTCAAGCCTATAGGACCCCCGACTCTATGATCTTTTGATAGCCGGGCACCATCAGCTTTCTTCACATTTGCTTGTGACCTGCTGTCTTCAGTGATTGTGCCAGGAAGGTGAGCAGATATCTCAGACTGATGAATTGTTAGAGCAAAGTGTTCTTGTGTTTAGGGAGTACTTGAGTAGGGGCCCACTGTCCATCTGTTTCCTTAATACTAAACCTACAAATATATGTACATAGATTTATATCCCCCTTGTTGTAATCAAACATATTTACATCTGTATATGCCTGTATTAGATCTCCATAAATGCTCTTTGCCTCCTAGTTCTTTCCTCTATTTCTTTGTACTTTCCTCTTGTCCAACTATCATGTTCAGCCTTCATTTGGGTTTCAGGAATTTCATGAGCCTTGGGATCAAGCTTCCTCTAGATTTATAAGTATCTTAGCAGAGGGACCTCAAGTCCAAAGTATGTGCCCTTCTTCTAGTTTTTTTCTTCTTCTGGTGGCTCCTCTGATCTTTGTTCAGATGTTTAAATTCTTATATATATTTAAAAGAAATTAATTCAAGATAAACATTAATCTTGCATATAATACTCTGTCATATTTATATAAATGCCTTCCATTCTGCTTATTAATAGTAAAAGATTAGGATTTAAAACACAGGATAATCACATCAGATTGCAAAATGGAGGCTAATTAAATTATACAAGAATAAGTTTAAAGCATTGCTGCTAAATCAGAGAAATACTTATTACACAAAAATATCAAAAGGTTAAGCTATTGTTTTCTAACATCTTTTAATTACGTCTATACATTTCTGAAAGGAATGTTTCTATAGATCATTTCCCAGAATAATTGTGTGCTCTTTGATGTATATCATGTCAAACTGGCAGTGTGGACTTCCTTGAGGGACTCAAATCACGTTCCTTCGCAATGTTTTTTGAGTGCAGAAACATAAAGGGGCAAGATTAGGGGTGTAGGGTGCGTTAAGTAAGACTTTTCAATAAAGTTCTCAAATCACAGCTCTTGCTGTGCTCCAAAACTGAGCAGCCGCAATGCTGTTATTGCCAAAAATGCCTAGGCACAATGTTTCTGACCTGTCCTCACAACTGCAGTTTCCATTTCAGTAAAACTTCTTCCTAATAGCCATTGTGATTATCTTGGATCCTTCAAGAATATCTATCAAAATTACCCCTTTTGAGTTCCCTAAAATAATTTTCATAACTTTCTGAGCTGACCTTTCTGTACTGAACTGAACTGGACCAGCAGATTCCTTCAGAACACATGTTTTGATTGGACTTAATTTTGATTATTTTGAAGTCACCCTAACAAAACTAAGAGAACTAGCCTCTATAGCATCCACAGACAGAAGAGACCGGTGCATGAATGAACTGGAATTCAGTAGTAATACTTTTCTACTCACCCTTCTACTAAGAATCGTGGCCTTGGTAAGTTGACACACATCTCAAGAAGTCTGAAATTCATAACAACTATGCAGCACAGGTCAGTTGGGACACAAATGGGAACACTATGCGTATCAACTTGACAGCAAGTCATTTTTACTCAAAATGTGGTTTGAAGAGAAGCAACATCACATGCTCTTGTGTGGTTGTTTGTTTCTTTTTTGATTTAATCCCGTTGTATTTGGTTTAGAATCATATCAGCCTGGTCGCAGGTTGCTTCCATCAGACTGCTACCTTGAGGGAAAGGGCAGCATTTTGTTCGTGCTGGAATCCACTTACCCTGGATATGGATCTCACTTTTTGACATGCAATCCTTCTTCCAACACTACCCTCCATGGATTTACAGAATTCCATTTCCACCAGCCCGGTATCCCACACAGCATAACCTGGAAACAGGGGACTCACTTCTCAGTAAATAATGTAGGGAAGTGGGCCTGTGCTCATGGAATGCATTGGTCTTGCCAAGTTCTGTATCATCCTGAAACAGTTGGTTTGGTAGAATGATGGAATGCCCACCTAGAGGCACAGTTAAAGCACCAGCTAAGTAGCAATAGCCTGTAGGGCCAGGAGGAAATTCTTTAGCAATTGGTATATGCTCTAAACCAGTGTCCAATACATGATACTGTTTCTCCAATAGCCAGGATTCACAGGCCCAGGAACTAGCACGTGGAAATGGGAGCAGCACCCCTGCTGTTACTTCTAGTGGCCCACCTGTCATCTTGTGCTCCCTTTTCCTGCAGCCCTTTGCTCTTTCAAGCTGGAGGTCTTAGTTCAAAAGGGAGGAATAGTCCCAGCTGGGATGATGACAAGGATTCCATTGAATTGGAAGTCAATAATGCCGACCAGCCACTTTGGATTCCTCTTGCCTCTGGATTAGACCAAGAAGAGAGTTATTGTATTGAGTGGTGTAATTCATCATGATTTCCAATAGGACATTAGGTTGATACTGTATAATGGGAGTAAAGAATAAATATATGATAAACTATAGTACCCCAATTCTGACATGACAAATGGCCAGTCCCCGGAGAAGGACATCATGCTTGGTAAAGTAGAGGGGCAGTGAAGAAGAGAAAGATGGACACGGCGGTGGCAACAGGGCACTAAAACATAAGAAGCATTGTGAAGATGGTGTCGGGCCGCACCACATTTCACTCTGTTGTCCTTAGGGTTGCTATGAGTCAGAACCAACTCACTGGCACCTGAGAACAACACCAATGGCATAGATCTGAGAAGGTCTGGCCACCCTACCAGGCAAAGAACCATGGCCAGCTGAGGTCATGAGGGAAAAAGGAATATAGAATGTGTGTTGGAAGAAAGTAGGTCTATATACCAAGTGATCAGTTGCAGAAATCAAGACTGATTGTAATTGCTGAGTATTTACTTCTTGTATGTATGCATCAGATAAGTTTTATTCACTTATAAAATGTAAGATGTAATAAATATGTTATAAAGGGGTTAGTGCCATTCTGGTTTTATGTGTGCAATAATGAGTTAGGGACAGATATGAATTTATAATACTCTCTTATTTAGTGATTATGCTTGGTTTAAAGGAACCTTGGTGGTGTAGTGGGTTATGTGTTGAACTAACTGCAAGTCAGCAGTTTGAAACCACCAGCTGCTCTATAGGAGAAAAATGAGGCTTTTACCCTTGTAAGGAGGTATAGTTTCAGAAATCCACGAGGCAGTTCTACTTGGTCCTTAACGTTGCTATGAGTTGGAATCAACTCAATGGCAATGAGATGTTTTTTGTTTTTTTTAGGGGGGGAGTGTATTGTATAAGGAGATATGTCAAGTTGACAAAGAGTGAGTTTTGATAGTTATGTTTTGTGTCAACTTGGCTAGGCCAGGTTTCTGTGTTTGGCAGCTAAGGCCTCATAATCCCCCATGACGTGACCTAATAAGGGATCAAGATGGCCTCTTGGTCACAGGTTGAGTGTGGGAGGGAAGTGGGATAGAAGCCAGCAAGGCGGGCTGGTCTGTGACCAACAAGACACTCAAGTGGGAAGTTGGGCTTTCTGGGGAGTGTTTAGTCTCATCCATCAACTCTCAAGAGACCCATGTACTCAGTGGTCACTGGGACCTGAAGAGAAACACTGACCTGGAGCTGCACAGCAGCCGTACAGTCCACGTCTCTGCTCGCTGCAGCCAGGCGCCAGGGCTGGGTGGAGGCTGAGTGAGGCTGAGCTGGGCACAGGCTCTGTCTCCTGGTGTGGAGGAAAGTGCTGTCAGCCCCCGGGGTCCTGTCAGCAGAATTTGTCGATTCTGACTCCCTAGAACCCTGTCGTCCCTAGGTGGCTGCCCAGCTGTTGCTCTCCCTCAAAGAATAGCTTGCTGACTCATGTCCAGAAGACTCCATTATCTGCTCAATCCCCTTTCAAGCTTTTCACTAAAAAAGCCATCGCCAGAGTCAATTCTGACTCGCACTGACCTCACAGGCCGGGGTAGGCTTCCTAAGGTTTCTGGGGCTATAAATCTTCATGGGAGCAGGCGGCTTCGTCTTTATGCCTCAGAGTGGCTAATGGAGTTGAAGTGCTGACCTTGCAGTTAGCAGCCCGCTGCGCAGCCCACTACACCCCGGGGGCCCCGGCTTTTCACTAGTGATGGAAAATTCTTACTTTACACTGAAAATTACCCCTAAAAGCTTCTGCCTCAGGAGCAACAAGATCCTTGGCATTACGTTTCCGATCTAGGCTAAAAGCTCCCAGACCTTCAGCTACGCTCACTACACTTCTGGACCCTGCTCTTAAGCGCAGTCCTTTCCTTCCAACAGTACAGTCTGAGACGCTCAGTTCGATGCCTGCTGTAGAAAGGGGGCCATCGTGGTGCCTGGCCAAGGAAGGCTGGTCATGCCGGCTGCTCGGCCGCCCGCCAGCACCCTCTACACACTGCTTGTTCGAAGCGGCTCCTCAGCAGCCCCTCAGCCCCAGTGCAAGCCAACGCGGGCACGGATTGACTGAAAGGCGCTGAGCGCGGCACCTTTTCCAGGGTGGTGGCTACTGGAGCGAGGGGCTGGCTTCTCCGCCCTAGATGAGGGCTGACTCCTAATGCAGACACTTCCTTCCCGCCCCGCAGCTACAGAGCCCTTTCCAGAAACTTCCGCAGACTGCTCTCTGTGGGCTGTGCTGGCCCTTGCTGCAGGATTTGGAGATGCGTTTACGCTCAGAGGTGCAGAGCAGGCCCTTTTTATCAAAACTCCGCAGCCCTTTCTTAGTTAGGTCCCAGGGTCTCGGGACTCATGTTCACCTTGTTACTAGGAAAAGAAAACGACCCCAGAAAGGGGAAATTGAGGCACGACTAGGCATGGTGCATGCTAGCATCCTTCCAGGAACGTGCAGGCACAGCTTAGCAAGAATCAGAAAAATGCCCACGCGCCCTGACCCAGCGACTTCGAAAGGAGGGAAGGCGCACCGTGCGGTGAAAGAAAGCGTCTGGCTAAACAGAGCACATGTTCTAATAGCAATGGAAGCGACCGCAATGCCCTGAATCAACGAATCAGAAGACAAGCCACCACTGGGCCCATTCTGACTCACAGGGAGCCCAGAGCACAGGGGAACTGCCCTCGTGGGTTTCTGAGGCTGTAGATCTTTGTGGGCGCACAAAGCCCCATCTTTCTTCTGAGGAGTCGCTGGTGGTTTCGAGCTGCTCACCATGCAGTTAGCAAACAATGTGCAGCACACTATGCCACCAGGGCTCCTAGTAAGGGAATAAATATTGGTGCACCTACTAATTGAAATATTCTGTGGATTTTAAAATTTTTTTACGTGAAAGTCATTGAATACTACAGTACAGAGGAGAATGGAAAAAATAATATGAGTCTAAGTGAAAATTTAGGATGCAAAAAGTACTTCCTATAATAACAATACAAAATGTCTGTAAATGGGTGAAAATTAGAAGGCTATATACACAAAGGTGTAAAAGTTGGCCTGAAGTGGCAAGTACAGACAGGACTCTGCTCCAGGTGGGTAGGCAGTGCTGCCTGTCTGCGACTGTCCTCCCCCCTTCTTCCTGGCAGGACACAGCAGTCCATGTGCCCACGGCATCCTGGATGGACCAGTAGCGTCATCTGCTCAGGTACTCATCGCTTACGTACACTGCCCATGCCCGAGCCCCTGCTCTGTCAGCTTTTCCACAAGACACTGGGCTCAGGGATCAACTGCCGTGATGCCCACTCTCCAGAAGCTCATGTCAGGCAGAGAGGCAGAGTAGAGACCCTGGTACTCCACCATCACATATTCCCCCTCCCCCCGGTCACTGGAGGCATGCCCGTGTCGTAGGAAGCAGTGAGAGAAAACAGAGGTTCAGGTCTGCCTGAATTCAGAAGGGGCATTCACACATACTGAAGGGAAAGTCCTTTACAGAGTACTGCAATTTGGGTACACACACCTGTCTTCACCCTGACAAGAGGTCAGATTTGTTCCTTTGAGCAAAGCCATGCATTGGCTCACTGCGCAAGTGACTAATGAGCAAACCGCCAGAAGCTCCTGAATGACACAAAGCCCTGTGCAGTCCAGTCTAGGCTTGAGTGAGATGCTTCTGGCTCACCTGCAGACGCCTGTTTCCATTAGGCTCATGGTCTGTACTCTCTCCTTCAATGGTATTTGCAGGTTCTTGAAGAGACCTTTGGGTGAGTGTACATACATTGTGAATGGACCAGGAAAGGTCTAAGAATTTGACAACTGATAGCAAGCTTGTCGGGGGTGGGTGTGGGTTGGGACTATGCTTTTTAAGTGGTTACCTCCCAAAGTCTGCAGTGGTTGAGAAGAGCTGGGCAGGAGTGTTGTCGGTTTACTTGGGCTCAGGCTGGAAAAGCCCTCTTATCAGTGGGACCAGGGCACAGGCAGACAGTGTACTTTCTAGCCAGAGACCAGAGAGTTTGCATCCTGGCTTTGTCGGTGACTAGCTGTGTGCATGAGACGTTGAACAAGTCACGTAAACCTCCTCCACACTGGGAATAAGGTAGCTCTGAAGGGAAATGAGGGATTCATGCGTACATGATTGCTCAGGGCCTGGTACACAGAAGTAATGTGGGTTGAGCAATCCGCAGAGATGTCTCCATAAGACCTATGGGCCTGACAATTGCTCAGTCTTACAGGGGAGCCGAAGGAACGTTACGGAGCCGGATATGTCCGAGTGCTTTACCCAGGTCCAGCAGGGCTCTCCACCACATAAAGCAGACAGCAAGGAGCTGGAGCCCCTGTGGGCTTGAGCAGGGCTGACTGGCCAATGGAAACAGTTAAGATGCGAAGACTGAGGTGAGGACCAAAGGTCACATTCATTCCTGTCACAAGTGGTGGGTATATCACGCGATCAAATGGATACCCTCTAGATCAGCGGTTCTCAACCTGTGGGTCACGACCCCTTTGGGAGTTGAACGACCCGATCACAGGGGTCGCCTGATTCGTAACAGTAGCAAAATTACAATTACAAAGAAGGAACGAAAATAATTTTATAGTTGGGGGATCACCACAACATGAGGAACTGTATGAAAGGGTCACGGCATTAGGAAAGTTGAGAACCACTGACCTAAAGCAATGTAATCACCTCCATAAAATACTTTCCTTTGTGCAGCAAATTAGTTGAAATAAGTTTAGGGAGGATAAAATAGATTCACTTAGAGTTAGCCTGAGACTATCAACTGAAAGGAATGTTTCACAGGAGTGTGGACTGCTTTCAATATAAGTGGGCGCTGTGGAAGAGCTTGCTTGATTTTGCCAAGTCTGAACCCTGTATCTGACTCATTAGCCTCCAGTTGTTTGGACTTGGGCCAATGACCTAACTGATTGACTATGATCCTGGAAGTTGTCAGGGGTCTGCCATCTATTTGCCAACCTTGGACTCAATTGATTCTGCAACCAAAAGACTCACCTGCTGACCATGAATTTATCCACAGCTGCAATCACCAGCCTTAAGTTCTGCCATCTTGAATTCATCAGCCCCTGAAACTACCTCACCAGGAGAAGTCCCTGGCCTAACCGCTGACCTGTCTCTAGACTTGGATTACCTGTTTCTAAAATTGTGTTTGAGCCATTTTGTTGATGTAATTTTTCTCTCTGTAAAGATAGAGATATTTATGTATCATTGATTGTACTTCTCTACAGACTCCAACCTAAGACTTCCGTAATCTATTTTTTTTTAACTTGGCGCTCTCAAATTTATTCACAAGTCAAGTATAGTCCATTAGGTTACTGAAGTCATTTCCTCATCAGTTGCTGGATTCGTCACTTAGTTCCAATTCCTTTAAGACTTTGTCTACAGCTGTAAAGTTTTTCTTCTTGCATTTCTTGGGAATTGCATCATTTTTACAGATTTTCCTCATCTTAATGTTTGGCAATTTCTTCAGATCAAAATCCCATTCCCGAAATGTTTTCAGATCACCTGCATCTACAATGTCTGGAATCTCAAGGCCATATCCCTCACATTGCTGTTGCTCCTGCTCCATCGTCTGCTTGATAATCATCCCCTGGGAAACGTGTCGCCAGTCCTGCCTATCTTTGATACTGTTATGTAAATCAATCTGCTCCAACTCACTGTGAATCTATTTAAATAACTTCCAATTAATGAACCACTGTCTTTCTTTGAATATTCGACTTTTTTGGCACCAAGATGATTTTGAAGCCACTTTTCATTCTTTATTCTTTCCCTTCTTTCTTGTTTGTGAGACTGCCTGGTAATCTGTGCTGCTCTTCTACCATGTGGGTGAATGAATCTTTTGTCCCGACCTCTACTTTTCCCTTTGGGCGCTTTAGGCAGGATGCCATCCTCGTGGGCCCAGTTCCAATAGGCAAAGACTACAGAACGCCTAGCAAGTGGAGGCTGCACGCTCGCGGGTCTGCCGGATACTGTAAACTTTATGGAAGCATAAAATCTTTTTCCTGTGGAGATGCTAGGTGAGTTTGAACTTTTCAATTAGAAGCAAAATGCCTAACCACTGTGACACCTGTGATCCCTTAGTTGTTTGACAGAAACTCATCACCTCAGATCCCAGCCCAGATCTGGTGAATCTGAATTACAGTCTACCAAGACTTCATGTGATTTACAAAGTTTAAGTGCACTGTATGTTATTATAGATGTACATTATTACAGGTGTCCCACAGAAACAAGCTCAACATGTCTACCCTGCATGAAGATCCTTATCTCCAAATAAGTTAATCTTTGTTCATCAACCCCATAAACATTTCTGTCTCATGTATGACAGGGGAGTATCAATCATAAGGCTGCATGGCTATATAATGGACTCGAAATAACACAGAACTGGGTCATTCTTTGACCACTGCCTCCTGCATCAAAGGTACTATAAAGGCAAGAACTATGTGGAAACTAGACTAAATTTCTGGACCAAATTAAGAAGGCTCACTCAATCAGTCAGGCTGCTAACAGAACTGCGGGGCTTACACAGGCTGTACTGTGTACAGCTGGTACGTCCAGCACCTCTTGGCACTGCTCTACTGCTACTGGTGTCCCTACCACAAACGCAAGGTTTTCCGTTCTTTGGGAGGTTTCCAATCCTGGAGGTTTGAATGTGTCTCGTTACTGATGAGCAGCATTTTGATGCCAGGAGAGGATACACTGAGTTACACTGAGTCCGTGTAGCAGGAGCTGCAAAGTTGGGAGCTGGTATTCTGTGCTTCTGAGATATTCTCTTCCCTGCTTCTTTCTCAATGTCAAGTTCATTCTTGATGGCTTCTCCGCTTGGAAGGAAAAGGAGTTGGAGACAGAGCTGATACTCAGCATCCCAAAACAGCTGCCTATGGGAAAGACGGTTTCTTCCTTCCAAATATGCCCATTCTCCTAGACCATGCTGTATGTGACCTCGGGCCTGTGTGCCAAATGTAGCCCAGTGAAAACTAATCATGCACAGGAGGGGCAAGGGCTAGGTAATGGACAAGGTCATGAATAGTTCAGAAAATTATCTATTGGTTTAATGCTTTGATTGAGAGTGAATCTTTGGGTTTATCGGTGTGCAAGCTAGAAAAAAATCAAGCTCAAGTCCTTTTAGTGCCAGCAAATGACACAGATGAGAGACCTGGCTTGCCCTTATCTACATGTGATTTAACTAAGTCAGATAGTCTAGGGCATTTGTGATCCTAAAGTACTTTCCTCCAACCATAGGTGCTTTATTTCAGGGTTTGTAGCTCTGACCGGGGAAAACCGTTTCTTTCAAATGAATTACTCTTACATCCCACCTTGCTTCCTGTGATAATTTCATGCCATATACGGTCAAGGCCCAAATTCATCTCCAATCTGGAGTCATATACACATGACTGCAAGAAGCCAGTACATCTTAAGCAATGTATTCATATTTGCTTTAATATTACTTAAATGTGTATGAAACTGTCCACCTACAAAATTACTCATGTCTTACCACAGAAACAAACTGAAGAACTCATCCTTGTTCATATGCAAAGGCACATGCCATTTAAACAATAAGCCAATATATAGCTCCTTATTTACCTTAAACACCAAAGCTTGGTTGCTGGGGTACTTGATCACAAGGAGTTGACCCTCTTTTTAAGCGTGTGGCAATGATGTCAAGATTTATCGCCCTAAAGCAGCACCAGGTGTAAATGATCCAGTGTCTTCATTTCTGAGCTGAGGTTGGATGGTTTGCGGAGATAATTGTCAGGCAATTTGTGCTTCAACGTTGCCAGTAACTTCCATAACGGCCTTGGAAAACATTTTTAGGAGGAGGTAATGATCTTTATTTTTATACCAAAAGAATACAAGGCCTTAACTTACACAATTTAATGAGTGTTTGGGTCAAAGTTTGAGAGAAAGAGGCTGAACTGAAAGTACAGTGGCCTTGTTAGATGCAGGTGGCTATTCATCCCCGGAAGTGTTTCTTTTGGTAAGGCGCATTGGCTTCCAAACTCGATCGCTCCAAGCTCCCACAGAATTTGAGGAGGTGAGTGTGGGGAGAGGTTATTAAAGTTCAATTTAGTTCTCAGAGGCCTGGGGGTGTCAGAAGATACTGCCTCCCATTCTGTTCCTCTTTCTCTATCAACTCTACTTACTTGCCCTCACTACCAGCTCCTGCCAACCCATAATGCTCTTCTGTGAAAGTTAAGGAAAATACACACTGGCCATCCTTGAAAGACTAATAAAAATCATGTACTTGAAAACTGTCATGAAAATATAAAAGGAATAAGATGGCATGAGCCCTGTTGGCAGAGTGGTTAAGGATTGGGCTGCAATCCACGAGCATCGGGCTGCCATGGTCAGCAGTTTGAAACCACCAGCCACTCTGTGGGAGAAAGACAGGGCTGTCTTCACCGTTGAGAGTTCCAGTCTCAGAAACTCACAGAGGCGGTTCTTCCCTGTTCTGTAGGGTTGCTATGAGTCAGCATCGACTCTATGACTGTACACTTGGCTTTGTGGTAGATGACAAGAATGATGTGCTAACCTTATATTCCCCACTCCCAAACAGATGCTCTGGGGAGTTCTAGGCAGTTCTTCCAGTCTTTCTTCCATAAAATCACACAGTGTCGTCACTCCTTTGGTAGGCTGAAGTCCAGTGAGGGAAAGAAATGGAAGTTCAGACCAGGACGTGTGCGTTCCCTCTTTGCAAAGGCAGGTCATTTTTGCCTCTGGAAAAGCAATGCTGCTAGTTGTCATTAGTCTGTTTCCACCCACCCCCCCCCAAAAAAAATCAAACTTACAGCCATCAAGTGGTGACTCATAATAACCTCCTGTGAGTTTCAAAGGCTGTGTGTGGGTATACAGGAGTAGAAATCCCATTCTGTCTCCTTAGGAGCTGCTAGTGGTTTTGAACTGCCAACCATGTGGATCTCAGCTTAACACTTAACCACTAAGCCATCAGGGCTGCTGCTTAGCCCTATGGTGACCTGGATGTAATAGAATGAAACCTGGTTGACATCCACACCATCCTCATAATCACTGGTACATTTGAGTCTACTGAAGGCAACACCAATCGATCTCACTGAAGGTTTCAATTTTTTTTTTTGCTGATGTTTCACGTAATCAAACATGATATCCTTCTCCAGTGATTGGTCCTGCCTGATTATACATCCAAATAAGCAATCTCCACTTTCAAAGCACACTCTGGATGTGCTTCCTCCAAGACTTTTTTTTAAGCTCCTGATATATTTAATTTTCTTCACCAAGACAATTTGAAAGCTCCCAGTTTGAACCCTTTCCAGTAAGTTATGTAAGGTGCCTGCAAGCCATTTTTTCAGGGCTATAGGAAAGTTCTTCTAAGGCTAAAATAGCTGAAAAATATATTTATATTTTAAAGCTATTGTAAAGAAAGACAAACGATAGAAAATATTTCACCTCAAAATTGCAGCTGGCATTAGTGTGAATGCCAATATAATCTACATCTGTATAGCAATTTATACACTCAAGCACATTGAAATAATTTTCATTCCATTTTACTCATTATCCCATGTATCCCAAATGGTGCTCAGTCACTTTAAAACAAACATAGAGTCTTGGGCTCATAAAAGTTAACAGTCCCTTAGCAATTCTGTTGGTGTTTGATGGCACTGAATGGGCTCTCTGACCCATAGTGACCCATAGCACAACAGAATGAAACACCACACAGTCCTGTGCCATCTATACATGGTTCCTGTGCCTGAGCCCATTCATACAGCCACTGTGTCAGTCCATCTCATCAAGGGCCTTCCTCTTTTTCACTGCCCCTCCTTTTTATAAAACATGATGTCCTTCTCTAGAGACTGGATTCGCTTCACAATAGATCCCAAATGCGTAAGACAGTGTTGCCATCCTTGTCTCTAAGGAGCACTCTTGCCTTAATTCTTCCAATACAGATCGGTTTGTCCATTTAGTAGTCCATGACACTCAATATTCTCCTCCAGAACAATAATTTATATGTATCAATTTTTCTACCACCTTCCTTATTCAATGTCCAACTTTACATGCATATGAGACAATGAAGAATATCATGGTTTGAGTCAGGTGCAAATTAGTGCTCAAAGTAACATCTTTGCTCTTCAATACTCTAAAGAGGTCTTGTGAAATTGATGTACCTAAGGCAAGACATCTTGTGATCTCATGACTGCTGCTTCCATGAGCATTGATTGTGAATCCAAGTAAGACAAAACTCCTTGACAACTTTAATCTTTTCTCTATTTATCATGATGTTATCTATTGGTCCAATTGGTCTTTCTTCTATTGAGTAGTGATCCATACTGAGGGCCACAGTCTTTGATTCATCCCCAAGTACTTTAAGTCCACCTCACTAAGGCTGTGACATCTGCGGATCGCAGGTTGTTCATGCGCCTTCCTCCAGGCCTGATGCCGTGCCTTTCTTCACCAAATCCAGCTTCTCTATGATTTGGTCAGCATAGACTGAACAGTGTGGTTAAAGGATCAACCCTGATGCGCACTTTTCCTTATTTTAAAGCGTGCAGTATTCCCGACTTCTGTTTCCACGACTGTCTCTTGATCCATGTACAAGTTCCAAATGAACACAATGAAGTGTTTCAGAATCCCCGTGCTTCTTAAGGCTACCCACCATTTATTCTGGTTCACACATGCCCTTACGCAGTCAATGAAGTACAAGTAAATATATTCCTGATATTCTCTGCTTTGAGACAAGACCCATCTGCATCAGTGATGATTTTCCCTGCTCCATGTCCTCTTCTGGGTGCAGCCTGAATTTCTGGCACTTCCCTGGTAACTTACTGCTGAACTGCTGTTGGGTGAGCTGTAGAAAAGAATCTTCTTTGGTGGGATACCAATGATATTGTTCTATAGTCTGAGCATTCTGCTGGCTCATCTCTCTTTTCAATGGGAATAAATATGGATTTCTTCCAGTCAGCTGTCTTCCAAATCTCCTGGCAGAGACAAGTGAGTGCTTGCAGTGCTTCCGCAGCTTGCTGCAACCTTTCAATGGGCATTCCGTGAATTCCTGGAGCTTTTTGGCTAATGCAGTGGGTGCTGGATCTTGCTCGCATGCTAGTCCCTGAAATGGTGGCTGCTGACCACTTCTTTTGGGTACAGTGAGTGATCTATGCATTCTTTCCATCTTCTTCATTCTTCTAACGGCATCCAATAGTTTGCCTGCAGAAGCTTTCCAGATCGCACTTCTTTCGTTTTCTTGAGTTCTCTCAGTTTGCTAAGTACGGTCTTTCCTTTTGTTTTTCTAATTCTAGGTCCCTGTATATTCTGTTTTAATATTTGGCTTCGTTGTCTAGAGCTGCCCATTGAAATTTTCTGTTCGGCTCCTTGACTTCATCCTTTCTTCCATTTGCTTCAGTTACTCTATGCTTAAGAGCGAATTTCAGTCTCTTCTGACATCTACTTTGATCTTTTCTTTCTTTGCTGTCTTCTCACTATCTTCATGAATGATGGTCTTGATGGACTCTCACAGCTTATCAGATCTTGCCATTAGTGTCGTTTACACTTTTTATAGTTGCCAGTAAATACCAGAGGACATTCTCACATCAATAGTTATCGACAGTAACACAGTTTCTATGATGGTACTCTTTCAGAATGGATTTGCTTTCAGTGAGTCGTCCAAGATTATTGTGTTTCTTACAAGTACACAAAGTATCTTCCACATGAAGGGTTTATATACTCTCACTCCTTAATCCTCAACCCCTCACAACTCATTAGAATTCATGAATTTAGCAAGGCACTTTACAACAGAAGGGGCTTAAGGGTATAGTCTCCCAGTTTGGCTTGTACAACCTATTGTACAGTGAGGGAACCTGGCATAGTACTTTGCTCTCAAATGAATACGATTCAATTAGAGCTTAATAGACCTGAGGAGGTATACTGGCCATTTGGGGATGAATTTTGATGTCCTGTTGAGAAAAAAATGAGTATAAACTTCTTATAGAATCTAAATCTCTATAGCAGTAGAAGGAATCTTGATAATGCCAGCAGTTTGTGAGCAGATACTAAATTAAAAGTGGGTACGTCAAACCCAGTCAATGAGCTCATGGAAGAGAGGCATGGCTACCTGTGTCTGTAAAGTCTTAAGAAAACCCGAAGCGTTACAACGAATCTGAAATGACTTGATGGCAGGAGCTATACCAGCTATCTTGCCAAAGGGGCAGCATTCAGCTTGTGCTATCGCCTGCAGGGACCATAGATCCGGAAGCAGAACTGAGAGAGAGGTCTCTATCATTTGTAACCTCCGACTTTCCCCATAATGTCACCAGCATGGGTCCATCTGTTGAAAATACCAGGTGTTCTCATGAGTGACTGCACGCAACCCGTGTTTTGCTTTGCTTCTGGTATCTGACCCAGGTAATCCCAGGCTTTGAAAAACAAGTGCTGCTTGACTGCCACCTTAAACTTTTGTACTTGATATCACAATAAAGGAAGAGAAGATTAAAATTGAAATGACAAAGTATTAAAAAAACAACCCCAAGGGAAGAAGATACACATTGGAGTTGGCTCAGCAGAGAATCTCCGCAGGCACTGTTAGCACCAGATTCTGCACTCCTCAGAGCTTGGGTCCAAAAAATTCTTCTTTTGGGAGACTCTCCCAAAGTCCATGGTCCCTAATCTTCAGTGGGGGAGCACCCTTGTTCCTCTTTTAATGCATTTGGAATTCAGATATAAAGAGTTCTCACCACACAGAAGACACACGTAAAAATACAAAAATAATAGCTTTGTTTCCAAGGTATCATAAATAGCTGGGGTGGCAGGCATATTAAATAGGACCGATGAAGAAGGTGTGATGTTACAGCTTATTCTCTTCGAAGAGGATCTGGGCATAGACTGTGCTGGTTGGAACACCCTTGGCTTTCTTGTGGGGTTTAATCAGTTCCAGCTCCGCATAGGTCAAGCTTTCCTCAGCAATCTTTGGCTACAACACAACACAAAAAACAACAGAATTAGAGCTGACCAGAAGGAGTTCATTCATTTATCATTCATTTATCAAATATAAATTTCCCCAGCATTTCAGGACTCAAAAGGAAACAAACACACACAAAAATTAAAGGATATAAACCAAGAAGTATTGCCATTGAGTTAATTCTGATCCATGGTAACCTTACAGGACAGAGTAGAATGGCCTCACAGGATTTCCAAAGCTATAATCTTTGTGAAAGCAGACTGTACATCTTTCTCCTTTAGAGTGACTGGTGGGTTCAAACCACTGACCTATCAGTTAGCAGACAAGCGCTTCAACAACTGCACTGTTAGAGATCCTTTGAAGGGTATATACAACTTAAATTAAAAAAAATTGTTGGTTATTGTATTTTCTTTTAAAAAAACTTTATTATTAATTTGGAGTTAATATCATATCATTCCACAGTTTAATCACATTAAGCAAAATCGTATAATTGTTACCACAGTCAATTTCCAAACATTCTTTTTTCTTCCTAGACTCCCTGACATCACCTCCCTTTTACCACCCCACCCCCACCCCACCCCCCCACACTGGAATAATCCTTATTTTACTTGCGGTCCCTATAGGCTCATCAGTCCTGGGTATTATATACCGAAACACAGAAAGACAGGTAACACAACTTCAAGGAGGTGACCTCCGATGACAGAACACCTCTGAGATAAACCCTAATATGAACTAACAAACAAAAACAAAACAAAACAAAGATACAGAAAATGTTGAAAACTAAATCAGGACCAGCGTGCATCAGAGGTGGGATCAACTGGCAAGGTTTTAACTGTTCGAGTCAGATTTATGTCTTTAATCTTCTATATGCTTCTCTCCAATGCACTCTGAAAACAAAAACTTTTTAAAGTTAATAATGAAAGCTAGAAAAAATAAAAGTCTTTACTACTTACAGTATTATTTGATGGAAGCAGAATGTGTAACCACTATGCTACTTGGGATTTTTACTACTTACAGTAGTTTTAAGAGAAATGATTTAAGATATGAAGTAAAAGTTTCAGACTATTTTGAAAATAATGATAGAGGAAATATTACTTACTAGAACCTAAATAGAATTGCTAAAGCAATGCTCACAGAAAAATTCATTAACATTGCGTGTTTATATTACGGACATTTGGTGGAACAAGGCTTAAATACTTGGCTACTAACTAAAAATGTGGAGGTTGGAATCTACTCACTGACTCTATGCGAGAAAGATCAATCTACTCTCATAAAGATTACAGCCTAGAAAACAACAGTTCTACTGTTGTGTCCTATCACATGGCGTCAATAAGAGTTGGAATGAACAAAACTGTATCTAACAACAACGCAACTCACTGCCATCAAGTCCATTCCAATGCCTAGCAACCCTGTGTGCATTGTAGCACGTTGTGACTGTAAATCATTGTAGGAGTTGACACCCTCATCTTTCTGCCTTGGAGAGGCTCGTGGGCTTGAGTGGCTGAGCTGAATGACAGCAGCCCGATGCTCTGGGCCACCACATCTCCTTTAACAAGTACTCATATTAAACAATCTAAATGAAATGGATTAAGTATTCAATTCAAGATGTTAGAAAATGAACACCAGATCAAATTAAAGAAAAGCAGTAGGAAAAAACCAATAGAAATAAAATCAGATTGCATAAATAAATAAAACACTAAAATAAAATTTTATTTAAAAAAATTCTAAAAGCTGGTGCTTAGAAAAGCACCAATAAAATAAATTGCTCACAAGAGTGAAAAAAATAAATGAGCAATATTAGAAATGGGCATAAACATAAATGAGGGAAACAAATATTTAAAAGGTTTACTTTGCTCAGTTTATTTGGAAAAAATTTGAAATATAGGGTAAAATAGACAACATTCTAGAAAAATATTAAATTTAAATATAACATCAGAAAAAATAAACGTACGAGTTGCCAAACTTAAAAAGAGAGATTGCTAGTACAAACTGATATTGTGTGGCAGTGTTTACTGATCAAGCAAAAAGCTGGAAGCACTTTGATGGCCATCAGTAAAAGACAGATTCTGCACACAGCAGAACAGACAGCACAGGCTTTCACCAGGTTGGCTTCACCATAAGCACATAACACATTTTACTGTCATCTGTACAAACATGCATATGCTTCATATTTTTGGAGGCCCTTGGAAAGAGACAGGAGAAATTGAGAAACAAGGATCTTTCTAGGGAAAGCAACTGGACTTCATGGCTAGGAGCAGGAATAATAGTGAAAGTTATTCTTTATTGTTTGGATGTATCTTTGGGGTCTTTTTGAATTCTGTAGTAGGCACATGTATTTAAACAATGCCTCGATGTTTAATTAATAATATAAAAACTATGAATTGGCCATTAATTTATAGTGATAATAACACATGACTTTCATTAGCAGATTGGCTTTCTATAGAAACTGGAATTTCTTCTTGAATTTGGTTTCTATTTTGGTTCTGTAGTTGATTCTTTTTGACTTTGCTTATTTTGTCCTAATAAATCCTTTCCCCACCACCGGTCTGTCGGTTTGCCACACGGCGGTGGCTTGCATGCTGCACTTATGCTGGAAGCTATGGCACTGGTATTTCAAACACCAGCCCCATCACTCATGGGCAAGGTGCCAGCAGTGCTTTCACACGAAAACACACTAGGCAGAAGGCCTGGTGATTTGCACTTGAACAACCAGCCACTGAAGGCCTTATGATCACAACAGAACACTACAGATATGGACAGTGCTGGATGTTGAAAGGCACTTGAAATACAAAGGGCCATACACTGGGCTAGAGCACACCAATATTGTGAACACAGTGCAGGATCAGGCAACATTCTCTTGTGTTGTGTTGTGAGGTCTCCAAGAGTCAGAGTCAACTCGCGAGCAACTAACAACACAGCCATTTGCATTTAATTAGACTTTCTGCAAAAGAGGATCAAGAGCAAACGGACCTTTTAATTTTTAATTTTTAAAATGACCTAGAAATAGGCTCAAGGAGCAGGAGACAGGGAAGGGATATATATGTATGTATATATAAAACTCCTAAAAGAGAGGATGCCAGGTGAGCTCCACAAACAGCCTGCCCTTTGCTAAATGTCCAAGTTAAGGAAATTCACAGGGATGAGAAATTTCTGCCTGCATTTTGACACCAGAAGTATTTACATTTCATATCTTACCAGTCACAAAACAGTTTACAGCCTGCCTCTCAGCTTAATTACATTTCACATCATAATGATTCCATTTAGAAATGCCATGTGTCCGCAATAAGCACGCAAAACCCAACTCATGTAAGTTTTAGAACCAAGATTTGTGAAATCATATTGTCCAGGTGTTTTATTACATTACCTTGAAATTGCATTGTTTTCTAGTGTAGGTTATCTGTTTATTCTTAAGTTATTCCATTATACTTGGATATGAAAAATAATAGTAGGTTTCTCAATATAAGTTACCAAACTGGCCTGGCTGATGTGTTGTTTTCATACATTTTTATGATGTTCCTATAGTAAACATAATTTAATAAAGTCAAAGCATACTAAATAAATAATTGCATCTAGAAAAGCAATAAAAACAAATAAAATTAGCACTTTCATAAGTGGAAAAGGTACTTCAATTACTGCTATAAGCAACAGCCCACCATAAAATGTGTAGAATCATTTCCCTTATGCATATTTCTGAAATATAATAATTTGATTGAATATATGAGGCAGAACACAGGAGGCTCAAAATTGTGAAGTGTATAGTTTTCAACAGAAAAATGCATAATATCAGCCCTTGGAAACGTTAAAGAATCTATTGTTTTCCTGTATACACACTTGGATAGAGCCTTCATCCATGTGTTTAATTACCTTCCCTGAGCTTGTTTAACTGGAAATAATTTCCCAAAAGTCCATGAAAAGAGGCAAATTTATAGCTATCACTACTTTTCACCAATCTACCTTTCTTTGCACTGAGAGTTTAGTGGAAGACAAGTGCACCTGAGAACGGGTTTAAAACAAAGCAAAAACCAACCAAACTAACTGTTGGCATATCAAACGGGCAAGACAAGAATTGCAGGACTGGTGCTGAAACCAGAAGCCAAGAAGAAAATGTATCGGATTAGAGCAGGTGAGTACAATGGGGCAGCACTAGGTGGAGGGATCCGCTGCCGGACCTCATTTATGTACCATGCTGGCAATGGTGGACAGTACAAACCCAACCCATTGTGCACTGCAATGTGGACAGTACAAACCCAACCCAAACTTCAGCTAAGGAATCACTCCTGGCATTGGTGGCAATTCAACAATAGGAAGACAGAAAGTGGCTTTCTGAAGCTGATGTAGAGAGAGTCCTTCTGGTTCTGCGGGTCTCTGGCATTCAGAATGACCTAGTTTAAGACCCCAAACTACCCTTGGGGGTGCAGGGAGTGCCCAAGGACACAGGTGCATTTGTACTCAAAATACAGATTTACATAATCCTGAACTGGTTGTTGACCAACACTCCTGAGACAACTTTAGACTTCACTAAAAACAGAAATGAAAGTACCGTTTCCAGGCTTCATGCCTGAGTATTTACTCTTATGTTTGGAAGCTGTTGTGCTCACAGTAAGGAAGGGGGAAGAAAAGGCAGAAGACGCAGATCAACTGCTTGAAGTCCCACACTTTCCCAAATATATGCAAAGCAACCCCACCATTTCCTCTGTCATAGAACTGTTCGTGTTCAGCCGGTTTGCAGAGATTTCAGGTCAATATCTCACTGTATTCCCCAAAGGCTTGATATTTGTGTTCAGAAAGCCTTGGTTATCCAGTATCAGAGTTACAAAAGGGATACCTGGTTTGATTCCCAGCCAATGCATTTCTTAGGCAGCCATCACTGGATATGTATGTTGCTATGATGAGGAACAGACTTTAGTGCGTATTCCAGACTAAACGAGGTAAGAAGAAAAGCCTGGCTCTCTTTCCTTCCCCCCAAATCAGTCCATGAAAAACCTCTGGATTACAATGGTCCGGTTCTGCTTTGCAAGGTGTCGCCAGGATAGAGGAGCCAGCACAATGTAAACTAACAGTACCAGGCCTGACACCAAGAACTATACTTTGAGAGGGTAGTGCAGAATACACAGCTCTCCTCCTTTTCATTGATAAGGACAGGCAATTCAGAAAGAAATCAAGAAGGGGAGGAGGGGAGGGAGAGAAGGAGGGAGGGAAGGAGAGAGAGAGAGAGAGAGAGAGAGAGAGAGAGAGAGAGAGACTGACTAGTTCCGCCCCTGCCACTCTTCACCCTCTGGGAAATCAGCGTTTGCTGATTGTCAGTCCTGAGGATGATAACAGCAAATGCGAACATGCAGGCCGATGGGAGGTTGAGCATACATCCCACGGCAAAGGGCAAAGGGGTCTTAGGCTGTGCCAGTGTCAGTCAACGTATGGGTTCTCAGCCCTTTGCGAGCAAGCTTTCTCTTCCTTTTCCATGAAAAACAAATGCACCAGAGGATGTAACAAGAATGATAACCAAGGTCATTATGCTAAGGGGAGTGGGGAGGAACAAGAGGCATTATTTTTGATGGCCTTTAAACTACTAGACCAGCTTGGGGATCTCCCAAGGGTCATCCGTTCAAGTGGTTAAGAGTAAACACTCATCTCCTATTCAGGCACATTTTTTTCTCAGCTGTAAGACTCTACAGGACTTTCTGTCTTATGTATATCCAGAAAGGGCAACTTCTTGTAGTCTATACAGAAAAGCCATGGGACCGACATGCCAAGCGTATGTTGTTGTGCAAGACAAATGCCCCAATCTGTTTCAAGACAAGGTGAGATTCATGAACTAAATCAAGGTTTTGTGACCTGAGATGGCCAGACCTCAGTGGGATGTCCTCTTAAGCTTCTCAATAATCACAGTCTCCTAGAGCCCATGTCCTTTATGCTGAGAAACTCCACATCCTTCTCACCAAATCAAAAGAGAGGTATTAACATGAACCAGAAGGATGTATTTCTTCACAATACAGAAAACTTGACATTCCCTGGAGAAACTTTCTGACCCATTATTTGGATTATTTAAAGGATTAGCTACCATTAAATGTTATTGGTTGAAAATCTCCAAGAAAAGGCACTTATTGACTCTTGACAACCTGGCAAAATCTAATGTATTACTTGTTAAGCCATGGATGTAAAATACCTTGGAGCCCCACCCTGTCTTTCTCCTAAGCTCTCCGTTGGATGCTGCTCTAAAAAGTGGAGTGAGTTTAGGTGTCCGTTCACCCTCAGGAGGTTGCCTCCCTCAACCCCCTTGGTGAACGCTTGCTCTCTGAGTCAAGCCTCACCCTGTGACATAAGCCAGCACCACACACTCCCCACACGAATGCTGCACCGCAAAAAATCTCCTGCTCATGTACTGAACCCACTGCCATTCTCTCCCTCACACAATAACCCCAGAACTCTTCACTGATGAAAGAAGGAAGAAATGGAAGTTTAAAACTTTCTAAGCGTGTTCCTGAGCTATGTTCTCAACTATGTGAAATGTGAGGTGTGATACATATGCAAGCCTATACATGCAAATACCCATTTGGACTTGTACATGCATGCATGTGTACACCCCTGTAGCCCATGATTACAGTCCCTTTCATTCATCCTACTATGCTTTCGAGTCTCATGAAGGAGTTTTTAAAGTGTGGTAAAATGGACTTTTTAGGTATACAGTTCTATGAATGTTATCCACACATTTTGAACACAACGAGATTGATGTAGCCACCATGGAAATCAAGATGCAGAAGAGAGTCATCAACCCCTTCTCTGGACCTCTCTTTAAGTTGTTGTGTGCAAAAATGGCTTGCTTCTTTTTATTGCTGAGTAGCAGCATGTCTTGGCATGGATATACCAGTTTGTTAACCTATTGACCTGTTGAAGGACATTTGAGGTGTTTCAAGTTTTGGGAATTTATGAATAATTTCTAGAACTATTTGTGTACAGATTTTCTGGGTGACGGGTTCCTTCTTCTACAGCAGAAGAGAGGAAACGGTTTTCTACCAAGGGACATTGGGTATTTTCAACATCATTCAAGGGTCCTACTGGTAGACTTTATAAAACCCCAAAGCTGAAAATTCCCACCACCCTTCTAGAGGGTTACACGAATAGTGAGCTTACTGAATCAAAGGGAAAATATATGTTTAACTTTAAAAAGAGATTCTCAAACTGCTTTGTTTAGCATGGCTACACCACTTTTCCCTCAACCCATGATAAGCGAGAATTCCAGTTACTCTACAGCCTTGTCAGCAACTGCTTTTGTCTTTTATTTTATTTTTTTTAACGTCAGCCAGTGTAGAAGGTATTTGGGGGAAAGATGGGATTTGTAAGCCCTATAAGCAGTCCTAGTCTCAGAAACTCGCAAGGGCAGTCCTACTGTGTGCTATAGGGCCTACCGTAAGGTGGCACTGGCTCAGTGGCAGCGAGTTTGTTGGGGTTCGAGTAGGCATTTACTGGAGCTGGAACTTGCTTTTGGCTGTCTTTAAGAGACTTGCAATTCAAGAATCAAATTCAAGTGTTCACTCACAGATGATAGGCCAGAGTAATTTTTCAGTTCTCAAAATTTCCCCTCAAAATATTAGGAAATAATTACCACTGCTACTTTTCCAATACAGTGATGGAACCTAGTGGGTCTAAGATGTAACAAACAAATATGGAAGTTTTATAGCTTGAGATATTATGTCATGTCTCTGTTTTATGAATAGTTGCAGCAGCATACCAGCAGATAAGACCATCCCAACTGAACTACCAATGTCTAATTTCAGCCCTTCTTCCACCAGTTTAAGAGTAATATTTATGCAGAGTATGTCCACAGAGAAGGTATTTCCTGATAGGGCTAGTAATAGAAAAGTCAACTCCTGCTACCCTACTACTGAACCTATAACTATATGCACATAGGTCTATTGCCCCCATAATCATAAATATATTTACATATGTACATGTCTGTATTTAGGCTTCTCTGTATACACTTTGCCTCCTACTCCTTTCCTCTATTTCCTTTCGCTTTCCTCCTGTCCCACCACCATGTTCAGCCTTCATTCTGGTTTCAGTAATTCCTCTCAGTTACCTTGCCCTTGGCACTCCCTACCAGTCCTCCCCTCCCCTCCCTCCTCTGGTTTTGAATCACTCGCAGTTCCCAGGTCCCTGTGTTTGGAGAAACCTCCTTCCTTCCCTTACCTCCCATGCTCTCGTGTCCCTCCAGGACCGTTGGTCCCGTTATTTTTTTCTCTCATTATTTGTCCAGCCTATCTTGTCTAGTGGACCTGCTGATATAGCAATATGTGCATACAAATGCAGATGACTTTGACAGTGCCTAAGTGGCACATATGAACATGGCTTCAACAGCAGCAACACCAACACGCTGATAATCAGAAAAGCCACTAACATACAAAATTTATAGGTTCAGTAGTAGGGTAGCAGATGGACATTGGGCCTCCTCACGCATACTCCTCCAATACAATAGCACCTTGCCAAGCTAAACGGTCATTGCATGATACCCACCTTCCCGACATGATCACCGAAGACAGACATGTGTGTAAGCAAACGTGGTGAAGAAAGCTGATGGTGCCCGGCTATCAAAAAGATATAGCGTCTGGGGTCTTAAAGGCTTGAAGGCAAATAAGCAGCCATCTAGCTCAGAAGCAACAAAGCCCACAGAGAAGAAGCACACGGCCTAAGCGAATACAAGGTGTTGAATGGACCATGTAGCAGACACCAAGGAACAAAAACAATCATTGTGTGATCACCTTCCTCACATAATCGCTGAAGACGAAAGTGTGCATAAGCAAGTGTGGTGAAGAAGGCTGATGGTGCCCGGCTACTGAGAGATATAACGTCTGGGGACTTAAAGGCTTGAAAGCAAACAAGCGGCCATCTAGCCCAGAAGCAACCAAGCCCACATGGAAACAGCACACCAACATAGGTGATTGTGAAGGGCAGAGGAGACCAGGTCTCAAACAACAAAGGCAGGGTGGTGATGAGAATCACATCACCGTGAATGAGGGGAAGTGCATGATGGGGACCCAATGCCCATCTGGAGACAGCTGGACACCACTTTCAGAGGGGTAGTGTGGAGGAGATGGGCAACTCAGGGTTCAGTGTAGCAACAATGAAACTCAAAACCTTCCTCTAGTTCCTGAACGCTTCCTCCCCTCCCAATTATCATGACCCCAATTCTACCTTGCGGACCTGGTTATACCAGAGGATGTAGTAGGGATCTGGAAACACAGGGAATCTAGGACAGATGAACCCCTCAACACCCGAAGTAGGAGTGGCGACACCAGGATGGAAGGCGGCGTAGAAAGGGAGAACCGATCTTAGAGATCTGTGTATAACCTCCTCTCTGGGAGATGGGCAATGGGGAGGTGGGTGAGGGGAGATGCCGGGGAGTGTAAGATAAGATATAATAATTATTTATAAACTATCAAGGGACCAGGGGTAAGGGGGGAGCAGGGAGGGAGGGGGAGGGGAGAAAAAGGGAAACTGAGCTGATTCCAGGAACCCAAGTGGAAGGTGAATTTTGAGAATGACGAGTGCAATGAATGTATAAGGGTGCTTTGCTCAATTGATGTATGTACGGATTGTGATAAGAGTTGTATGAGCCCCAATAAAAATCTTTATTAATTAAAAAAAAGTCAACTCCAAAGTATTCAGAAGTTGTACATCTCTTTGAAATGCACAACACTTCAAGCTCATAATAATTTCGGCATGTTTAATTTTGTGGATATTGTTCTTAAGTTTTGTTGTTTGTTTTTAAGCCATTTTATTGGGAGCTAATACAGATATCATATCATTCCATGGTTCAATCATATATCAAGTAGTATGGTACAATTACTATTGTCAGTTTCAAAATGTTCTCTTCTTTCTTGAACTCCTTGATATCAACTCCCATTTGCCCCCATCCCAGGAACCCCTATTCTACTTGCTGAATCTAAAGGTTCACCAATCCTGGGTTTCATGTACTGAAAAACAGTAAAACATATAACAAAAATTCTAAAGTGTTACCCCCAATGACAAAATATATCTGAGATAAAACCCAACATGAAAAAAACTAAAACCCAAACAAAACAAAAAACACAGAAAATGTGGAAAACCAGTCCAAAGTCCACATTCTTACTGAGAGAGATTTAACAATCCTTTATGCAGACTCTTGCCAATCATATCATAATTACCACACTTGAATGAGCAAGTGGATTTAAGTCATAGGAATCAAAGAAAAATGTAATTGTGGTAACTGCAAGTTCTCCAATGTCAGAAGTTCAATTGGGTAACACCATTATCACAGCAACAGATCAATAAGTAGGACATAAGGGTGTTCATTCTAACATCACGTTGGAGTCAAAAAATGCGATCGCACTTTTAGAGCACTGAACTATCAGGATCTATTTGCCTGAGAGAATTACATATAATCTGGGTCAGTCTTCCTCTTCCCCCTTTAAAATAAGTACTCATTTTTTATTCAACAGAGGAGTGGCTGATTAAAAACAATTGCAACAATAACCAACCCCCCGCCTTTAAAAAATCGAATGCACAGAAAAATATGTCCACCAAATAAAATTGAGGTGCGTAAGCAGGCTCTGCTTGGGACAGGAGCCTCAGCAGTGAGTCTCTGTAATTGCAAACGCAAGAGAGAAAACTGTCATGGTATCTATCAGTTCAGTTTGATTCAATACGCCTTGCTTATGAACTTGGCTTAACTTTCAGTTCCACATTTCTGTCAACTGGCATATTTATTTTTATGTAAACATTTTATAAAGAGAATGTAAATTTCTTTGATGCTAAATAAAAATTAGCACACAAAATAAAATGTACAGCGAGATTAAGTGAAAGCAAAAAGGAAATAATCCAAATTCGATTTTGGAAATAGTAAGAGTATGGTGATTAAGATTCAGTTCTTAAAAAAAAAAGATTCAGTTCTCTGAGTACAGAAGTCTCAGGTTGACAAAATAAGAATCCAGCAAATGGCAGCTGATTTTCACTGTCTCACTTAATTCTCATCCCAGTCCTATAAGTATTCAATTATTAAGTCCACTTCACAGATAAACATAGGAATATAAGGAAAATAAAAGGAATATTTGTGGAAACATAACACCCACCCACCCCCCAAACCTAGCAAAATTGGTATTGGGACAATTCCAACCATACCAAGCCTATATGGAAATGTAAGAATGCTGTACATAAATCTGAATATGTACAGAAAGAGGCCTGTCACTTGCTAATGGTTACATGGTCATTTCCAGGTGACACAGAGATTCAAACCAACCAGTCATTCATGCAGGGACCACACTCTTTCCTGTCCTGTTGACCAGCAGTGCCCACCACTCGACAGTTCATAGACAGAGAAGTTCTTGTCTATAAACAGACAACACGGCTTTCATGGAAGCAGAAGGGAAGGTATCACTGGGAGAATTCATTACCAGTTTCAGGACAGCCCATGCCACATGGTAGGCAACATGAACACCAACCAAAAAGGCAGGCAAGGAGCAAGGAGCTGGTCGTGTCCCCCTCAGAGAACAGGGGGGTTGATCTGGTGTTTGTGTGTAGGGAGGACAGGGCAAGAGGCCATCAGGAAAAAGAACTCATAGACGTTTCATGGCAAACACAACTGACCAGTCACTAAGTGGAGGAGCCGTAACGATAAAAGGAAATCTATTGGGATGCCTCAGGTGAGCCCCCCCCCCCCCCCCAAATCTAGCTTCTCCAGACTCTTAGTTTGAGACTAGAACAAGAATCGAACAGGTGGCACCTCTGGCAGCAGTGTATGCAGGCCCGAAAAGTGCAAGCTCGGATTTGACTAGGCTGCCTGTTCTGATCGGAGGTGCCTGCTGAACAGGTAGAAACATGAGATTAGGTGCCAGGTGGAGAGAATGAGAGCAGTTCAGGGCATGATTCTAAGAATCCACTGTAGTCACATAGCCTGCTACCTTCCCCATTTCCTCACCAATGAATGCCCTGGCTCTAGTCGCGTAACCCCTATTGACTTCCCCACCCCCGCCCCCCAACTCCTATTGCTTGATAGATATGGTATTCAGAGGTCAGGTCTGGGATTCATTTGCACTGCCCAGATCCAGGATGCAGCTGTGATGGTTGACTTATGAGAATATCTACATCTAAGCAAGAGTCCTGAGACTGGAGTCTTGAGCCACTGCAGGTGGGAGCCCACGCACCTTCTAAGACACAATATCCACAGTCTTCTGTTGCTTCAGCCATCTCTACACCTTGGGAATCTATCTTCTAGGCTCTCACTTCAGTGACTTACCCAGGGACAAATGGTCAATAACCCTGGATTTATTCTCTACAACTCCACAAGAACTAGAAAATTGGAAACAAAAATCTGGAATTCAGGAAAAAAGCTTTACATGGAAATGAGGATTTCAAAGTCCAATCTAGCTTTTCAGAAAGAGCAAAGCAAATTCATGCCATGGTCTTGAGCCTGGAAGATACAAAGAAACAATGTAAAATGCATTCCCAGAACAAATTTGATACGACAGAAAGTCACCTGCCCAGGCTAGCTGCTCTCATCAAAGGAAAGAAGTGACCAACTGCAGTCCTTGCTAAAACCAGGCAGCGAGGCAGGGGTGAGACGCTGGTAAAAGTGCTCAGCTGCTGAGTGCGCCACAGCTGACAGCCAACTGGTTGTCCTTCAAGTATACCCCCTTATGGTTCAGAAGTATGATTATATATTAGGCAAGGTCCTGATACATGAAGCTTTTCATAATTCTGCTCCTATAAATACTACTCCTCTGATCTAACTGAATAACTCACTTTCTCTTCCCTGTGGATTGCAGACATATAAATGCTTAACAGCTTTCCAAAAGCACTTTAACTGCCGGAATTATTCAAGGAGATGTCTATAGTTAGAAAAAGTGTGTGTTTCATTATATAGTTCTGCATAGAGGCCTAGTCTGAGAATACTGAGAATTTGCTGAACATTTCAACACTTTCCTAAATTTATCTGACTGTGGTCAGTCCATTGGTGTTCAATAAGAAGGCCTCTTGGAGACAGAAAGAAAGTCATCTATGAGTTATGTGACTTTGAAAATGTTACTTAGCTTCTCTGGGCCTTGCTTGTTCATCTGTAAAGTGAGGATAATAACAGTACATACGTCACTGGATTATACTGAGAATTGCATATATATTTAATCATTTTATTGGGGCTCATACAACTCTTACAACAATTCACACATACATCGATTGTGTAAACCACACTTACACATTCCTTGCCCTCATTATTCTCAAAACTCTGGCTTTCTGCTTGGGCTCCTGAAATCAGCTCATTTTCCTTTTTTCCCTCCCCCTCCCTCTCCACTCTCCCTTCCCTCATGAACCCTTGATAATTTATAAGTTATTATTTTATCATATCTTACACTGCCCGGAGTCTCCCTTCACCCACTATTCTGTTGCCCATCCCCCAGGGAGGAGGGTATATGTAGATCCTTGTAATCGGTTTCCCCTTTCTACGCCCCCCTCTTTCCGTCTTCCCTCACAGTATCGCCACTCTCACCACTGGTCCTGAGGGGTTCATATGTCCTGGAGTCCCTGTGTTTCCAGTTCTCATCTGCACCACTGTGCATCCTCTAGTCTAACTAGGATTGCAAGGTAGAATTGGGATCATGATAGTGGGGTGGGGGGAGGAAGCATTTAAGAACTAGAGGAAGCATGGTGCACATCTTCCTGATACGATTGAAGAAAAATGTATATATAAGCAAATGTGGTGAAGAAAGCTGATGGTACCTGGCTATCAAAAGATATAGTGTCTTGGGTCTTAAAGGCATCAACATAAACAAGTGGCCATCTAGCTCAAAAGCAACAAAGCCCACATGGAAGAAGCACACCAGCCTGTGTAACCGTGAGCTGTCTAAGGGATCAGGTATTAAGCATCAAAGAACAAAAAAATCATATCATTGTAAATGAGGGTGAGTGCAGATTGGAGACTCAAAGCTCATCAGTAGGCAACTAGACACCCCCATACTGAAGGGTTGTGGGGAGGAGATGAGGCAGTCAGGGTGCAGGGTAGCAATGATGAAACATAACTTTCCTCTAGTTTTTAAATGTTTCCTCCCCCCACCCCCCACTATCATGATCCCAATTCTAGGTAGATGGCTTCTGGGTAGATGGCCGCTTGTTTGCCTTTAAGCCTTTAAGACCTCAGGTGCTGTATCTCTCAATAGCCGGGCACCATCAGCCTTCTTCACCACACTTACTTATATACACATTCATCTTCAGCATTTATATGGGGAAGGTGAGCACACAATGACGGGTTTTGTTCTGTGGTGTGAAGGTAAACAAGCGGCCATCTAGCTTGGAAGCAACAAGGCCCACAGGGAAGAAGCACATAAGCCTGTGTGATCACAAGGTGTTTAAGGGATCAGGTAGCAGACACCAGAGAATTGACTATATTAATACATTTCATGTACCTAGAAAAATACTTATGTATATAGTAAACACTATACAAGTGTTCTATCATTATTAAAACAAAACAGCAAAAATCAAGTAAATTCTGACTCCTAAAGATTTTAATGAGTTGACATCAACTCTATGGCAGTGTACTTGATTTTTGGTTAGAGATTCTAAAGCAGGACTGCCCTACAGGGTTCCCAAAGCTGCAGTATTTATGGAAGCAGATGGGAAAACCTTTTACTCATGAAGTGGCTAACTCTTTCAGTTTGGGGTCTCAGGGTGGTACAAAGACTTCATGCTTCTCAGGTGCTAACCAAAAGGTTTATGCCCACTGAGAGGCACTATGGGAAATCTACTACAAAAACATAATTAGACATTGAAAATACTGTAGAGCACATTTCTATTCTGAAACATGGAACAGCTACATGTTGGAATCAACCTAAAGATAGCTGGTGATTATTATTGTTATTGTTAATAACACTATTTCACACTTAGGGAACTATCACACATGCCCAGAACTATCACACAAACAACACCGAGCTTCAGGATCCCTTTTAAAAACACGAGTCAATCCATGTATCACATCCATGAACAACATCCTTCCGCATATTCTAGTCCTACTTAAACTCCAAAGCTCTTATCTGGATGGGCAGGCCCTGTGTGAGCTTAACCAGGTCCCCTGTGTCCTTCTCATCCATGTTGTTCCCCCTTGCTCACTCAGGGCTGTCACATGGTCTCATGCTCAACAGGCATAGTTGGCTAGCACTCCTTGCTCAGGCTCACCTCCGAAACTTGACTTTGTCCTCTCTGCCTGGAATGTTTCCCGCATCAAAGCACGGCATGCTACTCCAGTGTGGTTTTCTGCACAACCTCGCTCCACTACCCTTTGTCAGCTTTGTTGACCCTCGTGGCATGTGTCACTTCTGGCACTATAAGTTACTGTCCATTTAGTTCTTTTACTGTTACTGTCAATTCCATTATTCTCCAGTCAGAAGATAGCACTCCCTGCTTACTTAGAGCAACCGCAGCACTATGCGGCAGGCCCTCTTGTGATCTTCATTTTGCACGTGGAGAGGCTAAAGCCAAGGAGTGGCACACTTCGGACCACCACGAGACCAGTGGCTCACACTTGTTCACTGCCGCATCCAGGGCGTTGCCGGCCAATGTTTAACAACTGGTTTTCTGGGCAAAGATCGTTGTTCATAGTTGGATATTTCCATAACTGATGGCAAGTTACCGAGACCCGGCTCTTTCAAGCCTACCACTAGCTCCTGACCAAGTATGGCCTGACCATTGACTTCTGAATCCTGCATCTGACCTCGATTCTTTGTACTAGAGCTAGTGGCCTGCTGCATCTGGGAGTCATCAGTAGCTTGCTATCCTGGATTTACTCACCTCTGCCAGCAGAGGCCTGTATCTGTCCTTTCAATCTTGGGCTTATCAGCCCTTGCAACTTTGTGAGTCAGGAGAAGCCACTAGCCTGACTTCTGACCCAGACTTGAAACTTGTTTGCTTCTACAACTATGTGATCCATTTCCTTGATACATACTACTATATGTGTGTAAGTGTATATATAACATAGTGTAATACATTGCACACACATAGCTACCTATGTAAGTATAACTACACACACATGCTCTGGTTCTGTTCCTCTAGAGAACCCAGTAGAGACACTAACGCTTCTTTAGTCTGCAGGATGAAGAGATCCACAGAGGAAGGGGCTGATCCCATGAGTTACTGCCCTGGGTAACACCATTCCTAGTGATCCCACTGGATACGGCAGTGGGTACTCACTAAACATTTTTAAAAGAATGCATAGATGTGTAAAAAAGATGAAAAAAATCTGGTCTTTACATGATGAAACTTCTATAGATAGCACAGGTCTCACAGACATGAGGAACTTCCATTCTGCTCCTAATTTTTCCATGGAACGGAGTTCATGAGATCACCAGATGGGGAAGCAGTCACCCAGGATTTACTGATTACAGTTTTTAAAAATATGTGGATATATGAGAAGGCTTTCAAAAGTTCATTAACTTTCTATTCCATTTTTGCTGCACACATTTTGAAGCATTTCACATTTTACCTCTGTGGGTTAAAAGAAACAAGAGAATATAGATTGATTATACAGAAACAAAGAGATATAAATCATCCTAACTTGAGGAAGATTTTGGAAAATAGTCAAACCCATGTTATGTAGGTAAAAGAGCAAAATGGAAGAGTAATTTGTGAGAGTATAGATATATTTTCACACGATATAAGGGTAAATAAAAAAGCATTGCCTCCAGGGATCTGGTTAATAAATGCACTGGATTATTGTAAGGACAAGTAATTACATATGTCTCAGTGATCAGGGATGGCTACCGATAAGCTTTCTATGTAACATACTTGTCTCATTCTGGTTAGGAATCTTAAAAAAGATCAATCTTGTGCCATGGGGTGGGGTGTGTGTGTGTGTGTGTAGATTTGAGGGCAGAGTTAATATGGAAAGTCAAGTGGATCGCTTCCTAAATCACTGACTTTCTGCAACAAGATTACAGAAATGCTGCCCCAGGTAAAACAACAATTGGAGGTGGGTAAAGCCTTTTGAGGAAGGTAGGGAAAGCCTTGTAACGTCTTGATGTTTTCTATTTTACTTCTCTGGGTTCTAATCGTCATTTCAATGGCTACAGAGAGTTCACAGATAAAATTCAAGATTAAAGCATTTATTAAGGAAGTGAACAAATTGTAATATCAATTATTACTCATGGTCGAGCTGTTTATCAGAACATGTTACAATGTTGTTTCCTATCTGCTAATAAATGCCAAAAGGAATATGCCACTCTTTCGTAAGCCTCAACCCAAAGGTTTTCAGCTCAAAGTCCATGGGTCAGCCAGCCCAACTCTCTGAATTAAGTGCTCACAGGCACTCAGCTGTAATTGCCTGTCGGGTTGGGCGCTCCATCATTCTGTTCCCTGCTTTGATTCCTGGCTCTGCTGCTGCTCCTTTGCTGTTTGAGGTTCACTGCGCAGGGATTGCAGGTTTCGGAGATAGGCTCCACTCCTGCTCTTGCCGGCAGTAAGATTCTTCCGCCTCAGAAAGCTCACTGTATCGACAGCAGGATGGCATTCCAGGGATCCCTAATCACAATTATTCACACATGTACCCTATCAGTATCTTCCTCCACCTTCTTTTCAGACCCAAGCAGGGAAAGGTTATTTGGTGGGAGTTAGAAATAATGGCTAGAGGAGACACATTATATAATTCCCTGTGCTTGCAGACCTCAAAGATGAGCCAAGAGAAGGAAGATCAACACCTTAATAAGCGACAACACTGATGAGGTCCAGAAAGCAGTGGAAGAACCCAGTGAAATTGTCATTGATGCAACAGCTACTAAAGCTTAGAGCTCACATGGTTTGACATTTTCAACTTTGAATGAACAGCTTGGCCTCAGCAAGCTTTTGGCTAGATTGGTGGACTGTGTCAATCCATCTTACTGAATGAGGGTTTTCCTCCTACTTGCTCACCCTGTACCAAACATGATATCCTCCAGGGACTCCTCCCCCTGATCACATTAATTTTCACCATCATCACTTCTAAGGCACATTCTGGCTATACATCTTCCAAGATGTATTTATTCTGTCTTCTCGCAGGACATAATATAAACAATATTACACACAAGCATACCCTAAATGCATCAAGTGTTCTCTATTTTTCTTTATTAAATGTGCATCTTTCACAGGCTACTGAACATACGGTGGCATCCGTCAGATGCACCTTAGTCCTCAAAGTGGCATCTTTGCTATCCCACCCTTTGCAGAGGCTTTTCCATCAGAATTGCCCAGTGCAGTGTTATTTCTTGGCTGCTGCTTTGATGGCCATGGATCATGGATGGCCAAAATTAAGTCCTTAAGAACTTCAACGTTTTCTCCATTTGTTACTGTGTTATTGGTCCAGTTCTGAACATTTTTGTTTTCTTGACGTGGAAAGTGTAATCTTTATCTTTACCAGCAAGTGCTTCAAGTTTTCTTGACTTTCAACAAGTAAAGCTGTGTCATCTGCAGATCACAGGCTGTTACTAGGTCTTCCTCCAAACTTGATTCTGCCTTCTTTTCTGCATAGTCCACCTTCTTGGAAGATTTTGAAAGATCCTATGGACAAACTATTGAACGATGCAGGAAGCACCAAGAGAAGCTAGCAAGGATACACAGAGTATCTGTACCCAAAACAACGAGTCCATAGTCCACCATTTCAGGGGGGATGGGTAGGACGTGAGCAAGAACCAACAGCACTGGAGGAAGAAGTTCAGACTGCACTAAATGCATGAGCTAAAAACAAGGCTCAGGAATTGATGGTAGCCATCGAAGTGTTTCAGCAAGCGGAAGAAGCCCTGGAAGCGCTTACTCCTTGATGCCAGGATATGTGAAGACAGGTACTGGGTCAATTGACTGGAGGAGACCCAAATTGGGGCCCATTCTCATGCAAGATGACCCAAAAGAATGTTCAAACTATAGAACAATATCAATGATATTGTTCACAAAGAAAAGTTTGCTGAAGATAATCCAACAGTGGCCGCAGCAGTGCATTGACAGGGAACTGTCAGAAATTCAGGCTGGCTTCAGAAGAGGATATGGTTAACAATATAGCATGTATCAGTGCCGATGACAGATGCATGTGTTTACTTGTATTTCTTTGACCATGCAAAGGCATTTGACTATGTGGACCCTAAGGAAACTGTGGAGAACCTTGGGAAGAATGGGAATTCTCAAACACTTCAACGCGCCCATTCAGAACTTGTACACGGATCAAAAGGCAGCTGTGTGAACAGAACAAGGGGACACTGCATGCTTTAAAATCAGGAAAGGTGCGCATCAGGGTTGTATCCTTTAATCACACTTGTTCAATCTATATGCTGAGCAAATCATTAAAGAATTTTTGGTTTATATGAAAAAGAGTGCTTCATCAGGATTGGAGGAATGCTTATTACCAACCTGCGATAGGCAGAGGACACAACCTTGCACGCAGGGGGACTGAAGCACTTGCCGAGGAAGATGCAGGATTGTAGCCCTCGGGATGGATTACAAGTCAATGCAAAGATCACGATCTCACAAATGGATCAATAAGTGCCATCGTGATAAATGGAGAAAAGGATGACGTTGTCAAGGATTTTGTCTTGCTTGCTCCACAATCAACGCTCATGGAAGCAGCAGTCAGAGATCAAAAGGCATATTGCATTAAGTGACTGCGGCACACTGCCTCTTTAGAGTACTGAAGAGCAAGGATGTTACTTTGAGGACTGAGGCACAGCCTACCCAAGCCACGGTATTCTCCATTGCCTCACAGGCATGTGGACACTGGACACTGGGTAAGGAAGACCAAGGAAGAATCAATGCATTTGAATGGGGGCACTGGAGAAGACGACGGAAAGCACCATGGGCTGTGAAAAGGACAAACCGATCTGGGTTAGAAGAAATAAGGGCTGAGTGCTCTTTGAAGCAAGGATGACAACACTTTGTCTTACCTACTTTGGACATGTTGTCGGGAGAGACCAGTCCCTGGGGAAGGCCATGATTTTTGTTCAAGTGGAAGGGCAGCAGGAAAAAGGAAGGCCCTTGAGATGGACTGACCAGTGGTTGCATCAACAGGCTCAGGCAGAGGAACAATTGGGAGGACGGCATAGGCCCATGTAGTGTTTTGGTCTATTGTACACAGGCTCTCTATGGGACGGACCTGACTCAGTGGCACCCAGCAAGAACAACAACCCTCTTCGATGCTTTGCACGGCATACCGATTGAATAACTATGGTGAAAGGGTACAACCCAGGTGCACACCTTTCCTAATTTAACCATTTGTAAATTTAACCTTGTTTTGTTTGAATGAATGCCTATTGGTCTATGTACAATTTGTCATGAGCACAGTTAAGTATTCTGGAATTCATAGTCACAATGCTATGCATATTTTGTTATTATAGAATAATATGCCTTTGCAGAATCAATTAAACAGTACACCAAGAAAAACAAACTCAGTGCAATCGAGTTGATTCAGACTCACAGTGACCCAATAGGAAATTGTAGGACTGCCCTTGTGGGCTTCCAAGACTGTAGAACTCTCAGGAGTGGAAAGGCTCACCTTTCTCCCACAGAGAAGCTGGTGGTTTTGAACTACTCACCTTGTGGACCTCAAATAGATGGATGGACACAGTGGCTGCAACAAGGACTCTAGCACAGGAAAAATGGTAAGGATGGTGCAGGATTTCATTCTTTTTTTAGAAAAATCATTTTATTGGGGGCTCGTACAACTCCTATCACAATCTATACATACATCCATTTTATCAAGTACATTTGTACAATGTTGCCATCATTGTTTCAAAGCATTTTCTTTCTACATAAGCCCTTGGTATCAGATCCTGCTTTTTTCCCTCTCCCTCACCCTTCCTTCCTCCCTCATGACCCTTTGATAATTTACAAATTATTGTTTTTCATGTCTTGCATGGGGCAGCGCGTCATTCTGTTGCGCATAGGGTCACTATGGGTTGGAGCTGACTTGATGGCACATACAAATGACAACAAATACCTTTTTGTCATTTTCTGATGTCACTTAAGATCCACCTGACACCAGTAATGATATCTGTTATGCCATGGCTTCTGAATCTTTCTTAAATATCCAATCCTTTCCTAACAAAATTTTATTTGCATGCGATAGTATTGATATTATTTGATAATGTCCTCATTATGTTTGATTACTTTTCTTTGCAATGGACACATCTCTCGGCATAGATGGGTAAGCACTTGAAATGTGGCATTCATTTGGTGAAACACTTCAATTGGTACTCTGTCAGTTCCTGGAGCCTTGATTTTCAACACGGTCTTCAGGGCACCTTAGAGTTTTTCTTCAGTAGCATTGCTTTTAAGTCACTTGCTAATTCATTATATGGTTGAATGTCAAACAATCCTTTTTGATATATTAGTTCTCTTTATTCCTTCCATCGCTGTTGCTGCCTCCTGTATTATTCAATATTTTGCCCACAGAATCCTTCAATATTACAACTGGAAACTTGAGTTTTTCATCAGTTCTTTCAGTTTGAGAAATGTAGAGCATGTGATTCTTTTTTGGTTTTCTAATTCCAAGTCTTTGAACGTCTCATTATGATGTTTTCTGTTGTTTTATTGGACTCTTCTTTGACATCTCTGGGCGAGCTTTCACTGCATCGTTTCCCCTTTGTTTCAACTTCTCTGTAATCAAGGTCAAGTTTTGGGGTTTCTTCTGGATCCTTTTCCCTCTATTTTATTAAAACTGACAGAGCTGTATTTCAGGATAGATCTGTAAATGTTCCTTTTCAGTAACGAATGCAGCATCACTCCTTCAATTGGTCATTCTTGGCTGTAGGGAAAGGAAATTATTTGGTACAGCTTTTCTATGCACCATTTTTGTATCTTCCACCAAATGACTGGTGAGAAACCAGAAAAGAGGTGTAGAGGACTCTAACTTGAGGAAAGGTCCCTTTTGTCACTTCAGAAGCAGGAACAGGGAAGCCCGTGACAAGAAAGAAGGAAGAAGCAAGGGTGAAGTGCGTCTGAGAGCCTTGTATGGAGAGAGAAGAGCACGCTGGGATCATGAACCAGAGCGGAGGAGCAATGCTGAGACAGTGAGGCAGCGCAGCAGGGACTGAGTAAAACTGCGCGCCTTTGGGCAGGAGGCTGCCTTGGTGTCCTTTCGACATGTATCAGTGCTAAAGGAGCTCCGCGATACTTTACCAAGCCAGGCAAAGGCACGGTGCCATATACCGAGAGGCCAACCAGGGAGAGGTGAGTCTCCTTAAAGAGCCGAGAAGAGGTGCAGTAGACAAAAGAAAAGTATCCTTGATATTTTATAACCTGTTAACTCACTCTCTGCCGTCAGGGTGATGCTGACTCATGAGAACCCGCTGTGGATTTCTGAGACTGCCAGTTGGTGCGAGTCGAAGGCGCTCCCTTCTCCCAGAGTCCTAGTGCTGTCTTGTTTACACCTCGCCTGTGATCTGCATTAGCAATTTGAAACCACTAGCCACTCCATGGGAGAAAGACAGGACTTTCTACATCCCTCAGCCATTCGTTCTGGAAATTCGAAGGGGCAAGGAAGTCCTACTCTCGATAGGGCACTGACTTGATGGCAGTGAGTTTGGATTTGTAACCTGTTCGTTTCCCTAATTAATCTCATGATCATGAGCAATATCTGTGAGTCTTGTGTGGATTGCAGAACCCAGCAGAGAAGCAGAGTGCTGTGGGAGTGAGAGCTGGTGTTAGAACAAGGCAAAGTAGATTGGAGGATGGAGGAATGCCTGACTTCTGCCTCATTGTACTCCTACTTGGGCAGACGGGAGTTGGATTCTCCTTTTACCTCTTTACCTGGAGGACACAGCTTCTACCCTCACTGATAAAGTAGGTGACAGGATAGTCTGATTCAAAAGGTCCCATTCCCAATCCATCTCAGCTCATTAATACTAGGATATTGATCTTTAGACATTTCATTTAATTTTTGACAGCCTCTCCGTTTCCTTGAGTCACACTTCATACAGTCCCATTCCAATTATTAATGGGCATTCACAGCTGTTTCTTCTTATTTTAAGTTACGCTTTATGAAGCTGTAGTAGATTAGACTGAATCAATCTAAAAAATCATTCCCTAAAACACAGTGTTTTATTTTTATGATCTTAGAATTTTACATAGACATTTTTCCCTTTTTCTGGGCATATCCGCTTGATGTTACAGATTATATATAGTTTTTATCTCTTTTGTTCCCGACTGGCACCCCGTCTGGAGATGTCTCTATTTGAGACTGAAAAAATCTTTTAATAACAATTGTGAGTACTCTGTGCTCAAAACAGAGACTTTAAATAATATAGGCTTTAAAAAATAAAATGTGAGCACACATGATATTGTTTTGTGAGATTATAAAAATAAAAACAGTAAAAAAAGAAAAATCCCAACAGAGCAATGATCACTGCAATGAAACTCTTGATAAAGGCAGCAAATCAGCTGAGCTGAGATGGAAAGATTCCATACACAGATGGTTTAGGCCCTTCCAAGACTCTCAAGTCCCCAAAGTGGTGGGCCTAGGCACCCATTCATAATCACGTCTGGGCCTGGGCTTGGGCCTGGTGAAAGTCAGGGCCAACTTAAGAAGTCTGGAATTCATTCTCTGCCACTCATCCAAGTTTGCTGGGTGACACCAAACTGTCTCCACAGCATCTAACACACCGACTGCTGCTGGTGCCTAATGCTCCAGTAAGGAATTAGTGAAAGTAGGGAAGGTTGATATGGATGTACCCTTGACGCAACAGACCAGAGGAACACTAAACCCAACACCAAGCTCACTGCCATCAAGTCAGTTCTGATTCATAGTTACTCAAAAGGACAGAGCAGAACTGCCCCTGTGGGTTTTCAAGACTGTAACTTTATGGGAATGGACAGTCTTGTCTTTTTGCATGCAGCAGCCAGCGGTTTCTAACTGTTGGTCTTGTGGTTAGCAGTCTAAGGGGTAATCCCTACACAATGAGGCTCTATCTACAGTGTTCCATTAAAATGTCGCCTGTCTGTTCAGGATAATAAACATGTCCCTGCTCTCAAATGGTGTGAAGCCATCTCTGCAACATTTCTGGAAGACATTTCTCATTGTATCCCCAAAGGGGGCTCCTGAGGTGCACTTGGGGCAATGACAGTTCAGTGGTAGAATTTGCAACTTCTGTGTAGGAGACTCAGACTCTATTCATGATTAATGGCTGTGTGTGTGTGTGTCCATGCGCGCGTGTTTATGATGTTAAGAAGTTTTCAGTGGAGTTAACAGACTAAGATGGACTAAAAAGAAAGGCAAATTCTTATGGCACGTATGGGTCAGGACCAGGGAACAGTTTGTCCTGTTGTGCATGGGGTCAGCATGCATGAACTGTCTGGACTGTAGCTGACAGTAGCAAAGGAGTGCGTCAGGTGTCAGCCAGTCTTCAGGAAAAGACTTCTTAAGACGATTTTAATTCATTTTTTTCTACATTAAAAAAATCCCCTCATATTATACTTAACCTTAAGTAATACATTGTTTAATAGTATTTTTTAAATATTATATGCCATCTATGTAAGAAAAAAGAAAGAAAGTGTTTCGAAACCAACTGTGGTAGCAATGGTACAATACTGTTTTATGTGATTGATGGAATGTTATGATATATATAAGAGCTCCCAATAAAATATTTTTTAAAAAGTAACCATTTCAACGGACACATTTTAAAGAAAATCAGCAAAGCCTCAACCAATCTCCCTTCATCTCGGAAGCCACTGAGAAACATTAAGAGAAATCTGCTATGTGGAAACAGCAGGAAGCAGAGAGACCTGAGAACCCATTGCACGACATGTGGTTAAAGGCAGTCCTTTTTTTCACGGTTAACAGACTCTGTAATACAAGATGCTCCCACTTTTACTGTGAGGAATGTCAGGTTTCATCTTGACCAGACCCAGCTCGAGGAAGGTCACAACTACCTGCTCTCTCTGGACTGAAGGAAAAAACCAAACAACTTCTGTTTTCCCTTTTCTCATCCCTTTTGAAGCCTCAACATCGATTCTTTGCTGTAATCTACACATCCAACTCCCGGAGACAATAAGGGGCTGTACATGGGTCCTGAGGGGAGCATAACATTTTTATCTCTATAAAAACGGTACTAATGTGACATGGCAAAATTCTTGTTTTTTTCCCAAGGCTTTTACTTGAGGGCAATATATTGTACATATGTTTTTTTCTTTTTAATTTTAAATTGAGATTAAGAACATATTTTATGCAGGTTAATATATCCTTTTCATGTAAAATTTAACTGAAACCAGTCCTGGCACATTAACGACAACAAGAGAAATTCTCCAGCTTATTATAAACATACTTCAAGAAACCTGAAATGCATATCCTCTGGAAACAATTTTGCTAGGAGTTAGGTTATTATTAAAATCCTCTCAGGATTCCATCACCAATGTCTGATATTCCTCAAAGCCCTTTTGTGCTACCGATCAGAGTAAAACTCTTTTAGCACTGAAAATGTGTATGTTTGCAACAGTGAAAACAAAGATGGGGAAGAAGCTTTTCTGACATGAGGCACAAGCAACTCAGGGGTTGTTAGAAAAGTGATGTCCAAGTAGAGTCATCAGGCAGGTTCTGAATTGCTTCCCTTCTGTCCATTTTAAGTGCCTTATCTTTGAGTTTCCATATGAGAAGTTGTGTTCATTGCTGACTTTATTGAGAATTGCGGGAATTCCCCATTCTCTACATGCCATGGGTTCTAGGAGATGGAAGGGCAGGGCTACACCTACTCAGGTAAGGATATGGTCTTTCGAAATGAAGGAAACCCAGATATCTTTGAGAAGCAGATACCCATGTTACGTGTTTGTTGATGAATAAGAAAATCACCACTCTGTGTTGGGATGAATACTCTTACTAACATTTAAGCAGAATCCTCTTAGCAGAGTTGTGGGCATTATGACATTGAGCTTGTCAGAGATGGATATTAGGCTTGATAAGTTTCTCAGAGCAGTACATTTCAAACCCTAATGGTCACTTGAATTTTCTGGAGGGGTAGAGGTTATCTTCTTGAATTATGGATTCTAATTCACTTATAACTCTAATTCCACCAGTTTGTCAATTTGTCATTCTGTGGTGGCTTGCATGTTGTTAAGATGCTGGAAGTTATGCCGTTAGTATTTAAAATCCCAGAAAGATCATCCATGAGAGGCAGGTTTTAGCAGAACTTCTACACTAAGACGTACTAGGAATATAGTCCTAACATTCGACTTTTGAAAATCAGCCAATGAAACCATATACAGATCACAACAGAACACTAAGCAACTCACTTGCTTTAGACACATCATCAAAAAAGATTGACAATGATGTCTGTAGGGTGAACCGGAGACATATAGAAACTATAGATATATGAATGGATTTGGGACTAACAATTCTAACTCCAATCTAAAATCAGTTTTTAAAACATAGTCCTGCTTGATGTGTGTCCTCTGGAAGAGATCACTGAATATTTGGGTGCTATAGCAAAGCGTGGCGAAGAAACTAGATGGTGCCCAGCTATTGTAAAGAATAGCAGCCATCTAAGTGAGGTGTCAACTAAGTCCACAGAGAAGAAGCACACAAGGTTAAGTAATCCAAGGGTTGCAAATAATAAAAGACAAATCCAAAGGAGATGTTATCAGAGCTCACATTGCAGACACCTGGTTTTCAGAAGGTTATGGATATTGGTGGAAGCCCAAAATCCATTTATGGGGTGCACACTTGGATGAAGCCTCTGGTGACTCTCCTCTCACCACAGTCGAGGGGTGTGAATAACCTTATTACCAGACAGAGCGCATCGTAAATCGTTATGACAAACATAGTTAGACTATAGCTTAGACTACTATAACATTTGACCCCCTCGGACCTATTTTAAAGTAATTTCAGTTACAAAACAAAGTGAAGGAAAACCCACGTGAATTAAGCCTCTATGCGAGCGAGGTGGCTAGCCTTGTGACCGTGCGGAGGACACTGTGAAGTGAACCGCTGTAGATGCAGTTAGACTGAAGTTTAACTCCTTCAGTTGTGAACGCCTGGTTTGAAGAAGCCCATAGATGCCAATGGAAAAGCAAAATCCATTCGCAAGCTTCACACATGAATTAAGCCTCCAGAGAATCCCTCCTACCCGAGTGGAAGAGTGTGAGCAGCCCTATTGTAGGCCGGGGGCACTGTGAAGTTAATTAGGGCGGACTTCGGTCAAAATGTCTGTCACTTTATATCTCCTTTTTGACCTCTTTAAAGCTGTTTCAGTCTAACTAAAAATAAACAAGTAAGGAAATAAAATAAATATTGAAGGGGAAATACCCAATGGTGATTAAGGTGCAATTTAGTTAAAATTCAGCATCCCACCATTTGATCTCCCTTATGATCCTTTTAAATCTGTTGCGGTTTTTAATATTTCTGCTTTCTTGTTTTTATTCCTCCCTGTTAAGGGTGATGGGGGAAAACGTCACAGATTTTCCTTAGCAGTTCTTCTCTGATACACATGGGGCTGAGTCAAAGTGAATTTTGCAACGGGCGTGTGTCAGGCACTACGTTAGGGACTTTCACACCTTGTTTCTTTCAGCTTTAACGACACCACATCAAATATTATTCTTATTTTAAGATGTGGCAACTGAGGCTTAGAGCTATGACAGAGGAATCTAATTAGGTAGTTGTGTACTCAGAACACCACCCCAAGCTCTCAGGATTCAAAATCTATGTTTGAATTCCAAAATCTGTACTTCAGTTCTGAATGTTCGGTTCCAAAGCTTGCATTTTTAATTTTTCACTGTGACTGCCGGCTTAAGGGGGAAATAGACCTCAAATTCCACTGTAACTTATAGATACCCTTGAGTAAGTCTTTAAGGAAGACAAAATCAAGACAAAGACAAGTCATCCGATGAAGGAGGCCATCAGCCTGGGGTCACAGCAGTTTTCCCAGGAGGCACACTCACGAGGCCACCTAAATGGTACCTGAAACACAAGACAGCTGTTACTACCTCAAGACTGGAGGCAGATCAAATCATCCCCGTTGCAGACAGGGCACCCTACGTGGGAAAGGGACCATCCTTGCGATACTGAAGACATGTTGGGGGCTATGTCTGACTTCTTCTGGCTACACAGAGAAGGAGGAGATGCAGTTGGCTTGTCTGTAGCAATGGCCTTTCCCAGCCATGTCTTTGGGTATGCCTCTCCCTTCCTTGTCCTCTGAGCTCGAAGTCCCTTGGCCTCTGCTCTGCTTGGACAAATGTTCCAACCCTAGTTTTGTTAGCTTTCTGGATGGGACACCTTGGTTCTTGCTTCACAACGCTGAAAGTATTCACGTGGCAGAAGCAGGTTTGTAATCCAAGTGACTTGCACGAGGCAACGGGAAGTTTCAGGTATTACAGTTTCAAAAGGTACGTGCTCTTTCAGGAAAGCGTGTAAGGAAGCATGTAAGGCTGGGTGGAGCCCTCACAGGAGTTTGAGCCTGAAAGCCAAAAACCATGTGCAAAGAATCCAGGAACAGGAGCACAAAACCAAGAGGGGGGAACCAGGAACCTCCCAGGGGCCCAGAGGCCCGAGTAAGAGGTTGGGCACCAGGGCCCAAGCGGCTCGTGCCTGCACGTGGGAGGGGGTTCCCACCCTCTGCTTTCCAAGCATGCCTGAAGGAATTCTGTGTTCTTTTCTATTGTGCTTTTTATCTGCTTTTGAATGCTATTCCTGTTACGTTTGTTCTTGTTTGGCCTGTTGTTTCTTAATTGTTTTTCTGTGTATGAAATCCAAGATAGGCACGTCTATAGAGAGAGCAACTAGATTAATGGTTCTTTGGGAATATGACAGGGGAAGTTGCTGGGAAATGGGGAGCTACAGTAATGACGAAAATGATTGAAAAGTGATTGTGGTGATAATTGTACAACTCTTCTTGATATTATTGAACTACTGAATGGTGCGATAGGATTTATATGCCAATGAAACTTGAAAAACTATAAAAAGCAGTAGAAAAAGTTTAACAACTATTATTTGATCTTTCTTCTGACTCGTTTCAAATTTGTTCTATTCTTTAATGTTTTCTACTTTCTTTTTGATTCCGTTTTTTCCTCTGCTTTACTTTGTTATTGTCGTTGCTTTTGGTATGTTTTCTGTCTATGAAATCCAAGATAATAAAACTTGTAGAGATAGTAAACATTAATGGTTTGGGGGTGGGGGTGGAGTGGGGGTATTGGGAGCTAATGAGTACAGGAAATAAGAATATGTTATGTTTTAAAATAGAATGCAGTGAAAACTGTGCAAGTATTCTTAATATGACTGAACTATTGAATTTTATGATATGCAAATTAAATGCCAACAAGCCTGTTTAAAAAAAAGCAAACCAAAAACTGACATAATAATATGGATTGGGGAAAAAAAAGATAAAGTGCTAGAAGAGGACTTATTTGGTAGCAGGCCAACAAGGGCAAGAGGCACCTTTCGTGAGATGAATTAGCACAATAGCTATCATGATAAATTGGCGCCTGCTGGAGATTTTAAGGATATCGCAAGATCAGACCACATTTTGCTTTGTTGTGCAAAAAGGTCATCATGAATTAGAGTCAACTCAATAACTGCTAAAAACAACAACAACAAACTTGCTATGTCCACAGTGGGGTCCGAAATTCAACATTACCAACATGCTCCCAGATGAGGGCCAAACTGCTGGTCCATGCACCACACTGGAGTAGTGGCGACTCAAATCTCCAATCAAATGCTCTTGTTTATTTATTTGCTCCTGGTACAAACACTGGCTGAGTGGACACTTTCCATAGTCTAGAAAATATCCAACTATGAAAACATGAAATATGACACAGTGACAAATAGGATAGTTTCTCGTTGACTTTAAAAAACAGTTCTGGGGAGTTCCAGGAAGATGGTGCCCATGTAGAATCACCAGCTGTGGTCTCCCACTGTTAGGCCAGAAATTCAAGAGGCCAGGAGGGCCACATTGGGAACCCGGGTGCTAAACTGCAATCCCAGAATCCTAGGGTTCACGTTTAGACTTCCCCTTCAGATTTTCACCCACGGAGTGAATCGAAAGTAAATTGTGGGGCTCTGGTTTCACGGAGCCTGCCTACAGGCTTTCCTCATCCCCCTCAAGGACAAGTGGGAAAATGTCCGCCACCCCCACTTCACCTAGATCTACAAGCCACCAGCATGTAGCAATTTCCCCAAACTGCTGCCCAAGAGCAGGTCATAGTCCTATGCCCCACAGAGAGCCTCGGCAAGAAAGCCAACCCCAAGAGTCACCCTGGCGCTTTGCTCTCTGTGTGTGCACATCCACAAGATTTCTCCCTCCCCTCCCTTGCCAGAACCAGAGAGACAGCATTGGCCACCCTACTCCTTCTTTACCCCAGCGTCTCACAAGGTGCAATAAAAGATAACCAGGCACAAATTTGCTAAAATCACTGAGCAGCAACAGCTGCCTTTTGGAAGCCTCTGGGTCATTTTTCTGCACTGTGGAATGCAAACCCCAGGAACACAGCCTACTGAGCTGCACAAGGGTGAGTTGACTGGACAGCCAGGGGCAGGCTCAAAGACTGCATACCCAGTGAGACTCAGACCCAGGTCTCAATCTAATCCCCCTTCCCTGGGGTTTAGTGCAGCACAGCCCCCATACCATAACACCCTAATAGCCCTTAAAAGAAACCTTAAAAAGCACTGCCATTCTGGGGCTTTGTTAGCTACTTTGACTTCTGAAATTCAGCCATCTCACACCTGGTTCATTAACATAAGCACGGGAAAACCACAAGGGACTACAGGCAGCAGCTTCTTGTAGCCATTCCACACACCAAATCATCCCCCGAGCCTGAATCTCACCACACTCTGGCACCTTACAAGATCACAAGGTATTAAAATAATATGCTACCAAACACCGTACCTACACAATATACAGGGTTGATAAGGGACTCTGGTAGATTTATTATATTCCTCTGTGTTAGTCTGGATAGACAAACAAATTCATAGATACTCATATGTGTATAAGAAAGAGATTTATATCCAAGAGCAATTGAATATTGAGAAAACACCCAGCCCTGTCCAGCTCAAGTCCATATGTGCAATAGTAACACATACGTCTGGTAACCAGTGTATAAATTCCTCTTCAGACTCACGCAACACACGCAATGATGCCGAATGCAGGAAGATCACAGGCCAGTGGGTGGAAACTCTTGTGGATCCAGTGGCAGTGGAAGAATCTCAGTGCTGGCGTGGGTCTCCATGTGACTCCTCCAGCTCTAGGACTCTGCTTCCATAAGTGTAGTTCCATTTGGCTTATTAACAGGAATGTTTCACAGCAAGTGTGCCTCACCTCCAGGTAGGAATACAGGACTTCCCAGAATCCTCTGGAAAAAGCCACGCCCATATAGAGGTCTCATTGGTTATGACCCGATTGAGAGGCTGGTCTCTATCCCTTCCTCAAGTTCACAGATTACATAACTGCCACAGCTTCCCTTACCCCAACCAAGATAACCTCTGGAATCTGTTCCTTCTACGTCAGCAACATACAACCTCCTTAAACTTACCAAGTAAAATTGCATCTTCCGCAACCCTCTTCTCTAACTAATTAAAAATTACTATACCTAAGTGTGTTAGTCTGGGTTGACTAGAGAAACAAATCCAGAGACACTCATATTTTTTGTGAGAGTTTTATATGAAAGAGCAATTGTATATTCAGAAAATATCCCAGCCCAGTCCAGACCAAGTCCATTAAGTCTAATATTAGTATATATGTCTAAAGCTAGTCCATAAATTCCTCTTTAGACTAACACAGCACATGCAATGATGCCAAATGCAGGAAGATCACAGGCTGGTGGATTGAGAAGTCATGTGAATCCAGTGACAGTGGTATCACCTCAGGGGCTCTGGCTGCCATCAGCATGGCTCCATGTGGCTTGTCAACAGGAAGTAGAGAGAGTGTGAGCCACCTCTTCTTGTGGTAGAATCAAGAGAGAGGAAGTTCCCAGAATCCTCATGAGAAGGTCATGCCCACACAGAGTCATCATTGGCTATAACCTGATTGACAGGCTAGACCCCGCCCCTTCACTTATAATACCTTCAAGTTGACACAAGATTATGTAACTATGACACTAGGGTAGACTTCCTATGAGTAATACCACCCCTTAAAACATACTCCAGGGCATCTAAATTCTAATTATCCTTCTCACCCAACCAACACTCCCTCCTCATCTGTGCAAAATATATTTCTCAGCACCTAGGTGATCCTACCCTAAGCTAAATAACCAGTTCCTCCCCTCCCACACAAGTCAGAAGATTACACTCCATCTTCAGCTCACTGAAGATGTGATGCAGGCAGCACCCAACACCTGCAGCTACTGTAAAAATTCTAGAGGAACAAAAGTCAATTACTGAAGACGACCCAACCCCAAAGGTTTACACAGATGAAGCATCACTAGAGCTGTCAGTGAAAGAATGATTGAGAATACTGCTAAGTGCTGTATAGGAAATTAGGGAATCAATCTTGAATAGTAATGTAAAAATAGGAATACTGGCACCTCACACTGAAGGAAAATCCGGGAATGAAGGAATAACATAGCAGAAATAGATAAAAACGTGAATGATATCCACAACAGATGATAGAACTGAATCAGTGATCTCAAAGATAACCAGGCAGAATTCAGCAAATGCAAAGACACTGAAGAAAGTCTGAGGAGGAAGGGGATTCCAGGAAGCGTAATAATATTCAAATCATTGGGATCCTGGAGCAGGAATAAATAAATAAGCCTCCAGTAAAAATAGGAAGGGAATTCTTAGAGGAACATTTCACAAATATCACAAAGGAGGAGACAATAACCATTTAGGAAGCAAATGAACACCATTTAGATTTAACCCTCTTAAAAAATACACTTCAAGACATATAGTAGTCAAATTATCCAATTCCAAGGAAAAGGACAGAAGCATGAGAGCAGCTACAGAGGAAAAGCAGTCACATGTAAAAGTAAACATATAAGAATAAGCATAGACCTCTTCTCAGGTTTTTTGCCTCAACTTGTGAACTATACTACCTGTCGGACACCCAACCGTGGATTGTGTTGCTGTAGTTTGAGGTTCCTTCAAGACCTGGTTTGCCATGGTACTGGAGTATACATCGCTTGAGCTGGGGACTGTGGGACCCTGCCATCTGGCGGACTGTTGGTGACCTGCCTTGCTGTTTGTTGCCTGTAGCTGGATTGACTGAAGTGTTCTACAGAGGACTCAGCTGTCTTCTTCCTTGACTTGCACCCAGGCCTCAAGACGTCAAGAACTTCCAGAATATTAGCTGTCTCACAGAAGTGAGTTGCACTGAGCCATTTTTACTGCTCTATAGACTAATTAGCTATTTATTTCTTATGTTGTATATCTATCTATCTAAATATATATAAAATCATAAGTGTCCTGGTTTTGTTTCTCTAGAGAGCCCTGTCTAACATACCTGATACCAAAACCAGGCAAAGACCCCAAAAGGATAGAGAACTACAGACAGATATTTTTTTCATGAACATAGATGCTAAAATTCCCGCCCCCCCCCCACAAATCCTGGCCAATAGAATCCAGCAACATATCAAACAAACTAATACATCATGATCAAATGGGATTCATACCAGGGATGTGGAGCTGGTACAATATTCAAAAAACAATTAATATAATCCACCAAATCAACAGAAAAGGGAAAAGAAACACATGATCATATCAATTGCTGCAAAGAAAATTTGATAACACCCAACGCTCATTCCTAATAAAGACTCTCAAGAAGATAGGATTAGAAGAGGGAATTCACAATACAATAAAAGCCAGATACATAATAAACCAAAAACAATAGATAATATTACAATCAATGGAGAAAAGCTAAAACATTTCCATTGAACAAGGGAACTCAACAAGAGTGCCTTTTCATTTAGTGTGAGAAATCCTAACAAAAGCCACATGACAATGACAAGTTATCAAGAGTGTACAATTATATATACTGAGAAGCCCAACGGGTCCACAATAGGATTGCTGGAAACAATAGTGGGGTTTAGTAGAGTAACAGGATTCATATATACCAATGATATGAATAAAGAAAAAGCTATCAAGGAAACAGTACCATTCACAATTAAAAGCTGAAGTACCTAGTGATAAATGTAAGAAAAAAACCCAAAACACCTTTACAACTTAAACTACAGAACGTTACTACAAGAGACCAAAAGGTATCTACACAAATAGAAGAATATTTGTGTTCATGGATCAGAAGACTCCATGCAGTGAAAATGTCAATACTACATAAAGCAATCTACAAAGTCAATACAATCCAAATCCAAATTCCAGCATCATTCTTCAAAGAAATGGAAAACTGATTATCAACTTCATATAGGAAGGGAAGAAATCCAGGATAGGCGAAAACACTTTTCAAGAAGAAAAATAAAGTAAGTGACCTTGCGCTACTTGACTTCAAACCCTACTATGCAACCACCCTTGTCAAAATAGCCCGGTACTGGAATAAGGATAGATACATGGATCAATGGATAAGGACAGAAATCCCCAAATGAAAATATCTACCTATAGACCACTGGTTTTTGACAGGCCTCAAAAACATTGAATGGGAAGCAGATGTTCTCTTCAATAAACGGTATCTGAAAATATGGATATTCACATGCAGAAAAATGAATCAAGACCCATATCTCACCCCATTCACAAAAACAAACTCAATATGGATTAAAAACACAGATGTAAACCCCAAAGTTATCAGGATCATCAGTGAGAAAATTAGGACCAAGCTAGGAGCCTTAGTGCAGGGAATACATAGGCTAGGAGAATTAACCAAGGAAACATTCTCTGTGGAAGATAAAATAGATGAATAGGACCTATTAGAGGTAAAATCCTTGTGTACTTCTAAAAACTTTATTAAGAGAGTGAAAAGAGAGCCCACTGATTGGGAAAAGATATTTAGTCACAACATAACAGAGAAAGGACTAATTACTAAGAGCTATAAATTTTTACAAGCTTACAATAAGAAAAAAATTAATAACCCTCTGAGAAGGTACACAAAAGACCTGAACTTACGATTCACAAAGGATGACACTAGAATGGCCAATAAACACAAGAGGAATTGCTCCAAGTAGTCAGCCATCTTGGAAATGCAAGTCAAAACAACAATCAGATACCACCTAATGTCGTTTACAGTATCCTAATTAAAACAACAACAACAGGACAACAAGTTTTGGAGAGAGTGTCGTGAGATAAGACCTCTTATCCACTGCTAGTAGACTTGTAAATACGAACAGCAACTCTGGAAGGTGATATGGCGGTACCTAAAACAGACGGAAACTTAACTACCGCATGACCCAGCAATATTATTTTTTTATCATTTTTTAAAACATTTTATTAGGGACTCATACAACTCTGATCACAATCCATACATACATCAATTGTGTAAAGCACATCTGTACATTCTTTGCCCTCATTATTTTCAAAGGATTCCCAGCAATATTATTACTGGGAATCTACCCAAAAGAAATAAGAAACAGATCATGGACATACATTTGCTTCCCCATGTTCATTGCAGCACAGTTCACAATAGTAAGCAGCTGGGAACAGCCTGAATTCCCATCAATGGAAGAGTGGTTAAAACAACCCTGGTACATACACACAATGGAGTACTTTGCTTCCGTCAAAAGCAGCGATGAACCATGAGACACCTCAACTCCGGGAGGGGGCTGGAAGACATTATGCTGAGTGAAGCTAGTCAAGCACAAAAGGACACTATGAGTCCACTGTGGTAGGAACAAGCTGCAGAACTGGCACGAGCCTAAGCTTGCAGGCCTTCTGGCAAGAGCCCAGACAGCCTTGTACAGGATCAGCACCAGGTCAGTATAATGTAGTTCACTTGACCGGAGGCACCTCAAGGCAGTTGGCATCAAATGGTTGGGGGAAAGGGATTGTGATGCTGTCTGTAGAGTGGTAGCCATGTGTATCTGGGGTGAGGTCTCCTAGGGAAGGAGGCAGCCCTGTCAGAGGGATGATGGGAGGGGCAGTGCAGGAGAGGGGAGAGGGAATGGTCAAGCCTGAGTGAACACAGGTGCATGTCTGTTGATGGGAGGGAGGGCTGGCTGCCTGGTCAGGGCAGGAGAGACTGAGGAAGCTCTTGGGATCATTAGGTAGGGAGGGTCTTAATAGCGTGCAGCTGGAAGGCAAACCTGACATAGGGTGTCTGGGAGTAGCCCAGGAACCCAGGTTGGGTGCCACATAACTCTGGGACACTGAAGCGTGGATATTTGGGTGCACATCGTGCTTCAGAGGCTGCATCAGTGAGACCCCAAATAGGAACTCCACTGGCTGAACTGGACTCTACCCCAGACACACTTGTAACCTGAGGACTTAAGCCGGAAAACAAGATTCCTGAGGTAGAAGAAGACAGCCGTACCAAGAGCGGTGTCCTTTGGGTGGAGAGCAAACAAGGTCTTGGTACATCAACGCCCTGTATGCTGTATTAAGATAAGCATTATTCCGGCAATCGTGTGACAGCCATTCCATCAGATTTTGCTTATGCGCGATTGATTATATTACAGCATACACCAGAGGCACCTCTCCATTGGGGCTCACTGTCTTGAAGCTGCACTATTTGTTTTATTTTTCAGTCAATGAAACCCATGGGAGTTCAGTCTACAATGAAAGAAAATATAACAAGGGTTTGGGGAAAGGGGGATATAGATGGGTGGGGGAGATAAGAGGGAGATGATGTCAAGAAGTCCAGGAAGGAAGAATATGTTTTGGGAAAGATGTATGATCATGGAAGAAATTATACAATAGTGTTTAACATGATTGAACTATGGAATGATATAACATGTATTGGCTCCCAGGTTGCAGGAAAGAAAGAAAAAAAGGAAGGAAGGAAGGAAGGAAGGAAGGAAGGAAGGAAGGAAGGAAGGAAGGAAGGAAGAAAGAAAGGAAAGAAGGAAAGAAGGAAGGAAGACAGGCAAAGATGCAGGAATGGTGGGAGTCACACTAAATCCTAGCTCCAACTTAAGAATATTCCGTTCTTGCCATCATGGCCTTGCTTAATGTTCAACTTCATGAGGTGGTCGCTGAAGATGGTGCCTGGCTCTCAATCAGAGTAGTGTCTGGGGTCTCAAAGGCTTGTACATAAACAAGTAGCCATCTAAGTGAGGATTCAACTGAGTCCACATGGAAGAAGCCCACCAGCTTGTGTGATCCAATAATGGCAACTACAAAGTTCGAATATGAGGGAAAAAGCACCAGAGCAGAAATTATGAACATCCAATTTGTGGAGGGCTAAGGGGCACGGTGGGAGCCCCAAACCCTTATCTAGAGTATCTAGTCAAACTTAGCCACTGGCAGATCTGCTCTAGCCACAGGCACGAGTGAGTCTCAAGCAGCCTTACCCTCAGGTAGAGACCATTGTAATATTGATTATGGTGCCTGGAACTCAAAACTTGGCAAGCTGACCACCCTTTAGACGTGACCTGAATCTGCTTTGGGTGCAAGTATCTCTTACTGGTTCCACAACAGAAATTTCTTCCCTGGTTTTTTGAGTGATGTTGGGAATCTTTCCCTTCTTACACATTATTTGTATTTTTGTCTGTAAACTATTATGTTCTGAACCTTACTACCTTAGCACGATTTGTATTTATTGTTTTCAGCTGGATCTCCCAGCTATGAAGCACAGGAAGAGTGGATGCATAATGATAATAAGTGATAAAAGGGGATATAGGGTTACAAGTGTGTCTGGGGAAAACAGGGGTGGGCTGGGAGGGAAAACACGGGTAATAGGGAGGGACAGAGGGGATATTGAGGGTAAATAATGAAAGTGGGAATGGGGAGGGAGCACTAAAATGGATTGTGATTGCACAATTCATTTTGAAGGCAAAGTAACCATGTGGTGAGGAGTGGGGGGAATCCTCTAGAATTGATGTGATGAATGTACAACTCTCCTTGAAATTATTTAAAGATTGAGCAATAGAATTATTTGACATGTAAATTATGTGCCAATAAAACTGCTAAAATATAAAAGTTAAAAAAGTTCTATGTTCTGCACTATATTTTCTATTATATATGACTTTTATAGTATTAAAAACATATATGTCATTTATTTGATGAGACTGGCAATTCAAACAGCCTCGCTACATAGAAAGAATTGCTAAAATACAGGAAAGCATACTATAGGAGCTCAAGGTGAAGTGCTGAGGGCGGAAAAGTTTAATGGATTGTGGAACTACCTTATTAAAGATATCCATTTGGTATTTTTGGTCCTAGTTCCATAGCCCAGCATTTACCTGGATTGGTTGAATAATCCCATCTAGCCTGACCTTTACTTGAATTGGCTACAGTGCCCCATTTAGTAGTTGACCTTCACTGTGATTGATTGGTGGACTTCATAGGTCTGGCAGAGTTAGGTGGGGAGTCTAACTGATGTTTCATAAAAAAAACCAAGCATATCCTGACCCAGGCGAGAACAAGCAAATTCTTGAAGATGGAGGATCTATGCTAGGAACTTCCCAGCCAGTAAACTTGCAATGGAGATGAAATTTCAAGGTCAACCTAGTGGAAGCAGAGCGTCAAGAGAAAAATCAAAAGCTGAGAAGAGCAAACTAAAGCCAAGTCATGAGTGTCCTGTCTAAAACGTCCCTGATGGGAGAAAATTAACACTGTTTTCTTGGAAGAGCAAGTCTCCTTTCTGATAGTAAGGACCCATGGTATGACCCTTTCCAAATATACCCTTTGCATATCTTCATTTATGTTTCTGTCCTTCTCTGTTAATAAAGTTATTTTAGTTATATTATTTCTGTATGTTATCTGTGACTCTTCCAAGGAATTATCAATCCAATTGAGAATTTGTTTTGTGGGGAAAATGGTTGGTCAGAAATGGTGTTGAAGCTGGAGAATGACAATTTTCTTTTCACCTATCTCATAGGAACCTGGTCCACGTGTATCTTACATTCAGAATTATTCTTTCAGTTTGTGTCCAAGAAATTTCTATTACACAGGCCAGAAGGTGGCGTTCTAGAAACCAAGCTGTGACAAGACTGAAAGGGGAAAAGGGAAACACCTGAGGAATATTGGCAAGTAGTAGACTGATCAGATATTCCTAGGTGGTGGTTAAGCATTAGAGTATAAACGGAAAGGGTGGCAGTTCAAACTGCCTCAGAAGAAAGGTCTGGTTATCACATTTCAAAAGGTCACATCCTTGGAAACCCTATGAAATAAAGGGTCAGTAGTTCGAAACTACCAAACACAATTTGGGAGAAAGATGAGCCTTTCTATTCCCTTAAAAATCTTGGAAACCCAAGTTCTATTCTGTCAAGAATGATGTTTTGGGTTACAACTGACTGGATGGCAGTGTTGGATTTTGGCTAAGTCTAATTTTTGGCTGAGTCTAATTTGCATGAGTCTAATTTGCTGGCATCTGTCTGGCAAAAGATCGAGATATTTTGGATGAAGGAGAAGAATGTATTTCCTGGGACTGCCATTACCTGGAATAGCCCAGGTAAGTCGGGTTTGTATTGTATTGTTCATTGGAGTGAATTTGAAGTGCCTCTGTGACCTCCAAGGAGGCCCATTGGCATGGTGGTTGCAGTTTGGGGCTCTTACTTGAAAAGTCTATGGTTCAAGCCCACCACCCACTTATGGGGTGAAATATGTGTGTGGAAGTTTGCTTCTATAATAATTATAACCTTGACATTCCAATGGGACAGTTCTACTCCATGCTACAGGGCTGATATAGGTCAGAATCCACAACAGTAGTGAGATTGTTTAGCCTTCCAGGGATGAGGTCTTATAAGTGCTGAGCTAGTAGGTCTGGAACTGATTTAACCAAAGGTGTGGCTGTAATCGCGGTCACTGCGTCTGAAAGAGTGTAGATTCTCCCAGGATGCGTGTTCTCACACAAGAAGAGAATCTCACAGCAGGCCAACACTGAAGGGGATAAGGGAAACCTAACAATGTCAAAAAGAACAAGAGCCAAGAGGAAGTATGTGCCTCAGCAGTGTCAGTGACATAGGAGGGCAGACTTAACAGACCGATGATGTAAAGTGCCCGAAAGAGGTGGAGAGGTCACTGACATGAAAGGGTATGATTTGGTTATCTGGACAAACCTAGATTTGAGGAGAAAGAACTGGAGAAGTATTGACTTGCTCCTGTATCTCTCTCTGTCTCACACACACACACACACACACACACACACACTGTGTCTGAGTCTGGTATCTCTGTGGAGGGTGAGGAAGGGTGGGATGAGGTTCAGCTCCAAAAGGTCTTTGGAGACAAAATGCAGGCATGGATGTCACAGGAAGTTGTACTTCATCCTGGAGGCCAGAGGGAGCCATTAGAAGATGTTAAGTAGGGAAATGACGTGGTTGTAGTTGTGCTTTAGAAAAATCCCCAGGCAGCAATTCAGAAGATAGAGCAGAGGGGGAGAGACAGAATATAAGAGACTCAATGGGGATCTTGCAGTAATTAAGCCCACAATGTTTCTGATTTTTCAATGTCTCCAATCTCTTGCTCACAAAAGATTCCCCCCCCCCCCCCCCGGGAAAGTGGTGGTGTGGCTGGATCTTTCCACATCTGGCTTGTCCTGGTGACTTACTCACAGACAAGGAGAAATTAAGGTGAATTACTGATAGAAAGATTGGTGAAGCAGGTCCTAACTTTGATCTCAGGGATGGAGTATTGCATATAAGCCCTAAGAACTGCACACACTTCTGATTGAGCTCATTTTGGGATGCTGAATATCTTCCTACCTTGCGTAAAAGTTAAGATTTGTGCCAACTTGAATGGGCCAGGGTCTCTCAGTAGTTTGACAGTAATCCTCCATGATGTGATATAACATAATGTAATCAACTCCATGATGGGATCTAATATAACATAATCAACTCTGTGAGCAGCCAGCTGCTGTGGTAGAATGCAGACCCTTTAGTTAGTTTCAACCTTGGTACAATTGGAAGAAAGACTCCTTAGGATTGTGGTCTGTTCCCTTTTTAGCAGAGTCTGTGGAAAAGCTTCAGTTATCCTGATTTTGGATGCTAAATCTGGTTTGTTGGCCTCTTGCCATATTGCCTGCCGATCCCAGGAACCATCAGCAAACTGCCATCCTTGGATTTGAATTTGTATTCATTAGCCTGTGTTCTTCCTGCTTCCTGGTTTATCAATCCCTGCAGCTAAACCAGTCAGGAAAGCCTCCAGTCTACCATATGACTCATGGACTGGAACTGGACTGGACTTGTATGCATCTACAACTATGCAAGCCATTTCTTAATATAAATATATTTCTATATACATACACACATAAGTATCACTGGTTTTGCTTTTCTAAAGAATCCAGTCTAACACACCTTGTTTCCATTTTTCTTTAAAAACTGTGGTTTTGCTTCCACATCAAAAAAAAGTTTTCTCTTCCTCCACTCAGTCTCAAAATCAATAACTGACCTAATGCAATAAAAATAAATCCAATGTGCTGGGACTTTCTCAGGTTCATTGGAAACAATTACTGCTTTTCCTGGAAGTGTGTAAACTACCTCAGTGGTCCCCAAAGCTCTACAGCATATCAGTGAACTAGGGGGAGGAGACCAGTGTCCTTGAAACCGTTGGAGAGTCTGTGAACCGGTGAGCACTCCTTACCTCCAGTTTAAAGGGATGCTGCACAGGCATCTTCTGCAGAGAGCATTTTCAGTGTTTGTGAAAGTGCATTCTTGACCCCAAAAGATTATGAGCCATTGACTTAGTTGGTATAATAACCAACTGTATACCTTTAAAGGTGCATTGTGGGGGATGAGCTGGGCTGATAACCACAGGCTCAGCATTTCCAGCTCACTAGACTTTGCATGGGAGAAAGATGAGGCTACTTCTCTTATGAATATTTGTCCATAGAAACCCTAGGAAGTAGTTCTAATCTGTCCTATAGGATCATTAGTCAGAAAGCCAAGGTGGCCTCAGTACTTTATCAATCGAACTTTGAAATCAGGTTGCTGAGTTCGATTTTTCTTGTTGCTGTTGCTAAAATGGCGGGAGTGTAGATATCTTGATTATAATTTTTTCTGTGATACATATGATACATGCATATGTTGTTATCAGTTGTTTCTAAGTGAGTTCTAGATTTATGGGGGCCCCATTCACAGTGGCATGAAAATCCTGCATCATCCAAGTGATTAGTTGCAAACTGTGATCTGTAGAGTGGTCCCTGTCTGACTTTCTTCTTGGTCCATCTTCCTTTCAAAGCATCACTGAAACCTGTTGGTGTCAGAGCAACACACATGCGTCCACTGACAGCTCCGCCGGAGCGGCACAGGAGGCGTACTGGTCAGGAATCGAGCCTATTTGAAATACCAATGCATTGTGCATCACCTTTCACTGAATTCTGTCATCTTGGAAAACTAAGATTCCCTTTGTTAACACCTCGGGGGTGAAAACGTGGAACACTTATGTTTATAACGTTTGCCGAAGGCACCTGGTTGCACAGTGGCGAGGATGTGGGCACTTGACATACGTGAGAGCGAATGTGAGACTCAAAGCACCTCAATAGTAAATGTTCTTTCCATCAGCCTACTTCCTCTCTTCATGGCCTTGCCGATCAATATGCTAACGGGGGTTGGCAAGTCGTTTGATTGGTGTGAGGATGTGGCAGCAGCATCCTAACAAATGGGGTGGCCTACGACTACCTCAGAAGTCTCATGCTATGGAGCTGATGGAGAAATAGAATACATGCAGAATCAAATATGCAAACCAGGAGGCAAAGAATAGATGCCTTTGAGTTATTTTCTCAATTACCATCCAAGGTCTGTGTGAGCCAACAAGTAGCCATCAACTTTAGTTTCAGCTACCATCAAAATGTATTGATTAAAGAGACAAATATTGATCCAATTGAAATTAAGGTCAGTGCTGGTCTTCTGGGAAAATAAATATTAATATTCTCCAAAAACGTACAGATGCTATATTTAAAAAAAAATTTAACTCTAATCTTCGGGTCAGACAGAGGTCCAATTGGGATCAGCTGTTTTCTTCACTGTGCACTATTACAGGTACAAACTGACTCCTAAATGGATGTGTGGCTGGAAATTTTAGTATAAAATGTTTAAGTCTCCATATCTTAAATGATCAAAGAGCAAATGGTACTTAAAGAAATGTTACTTTTCTCCCATAAAGATTTTATAGTCTTAGAAACCCACAAACGCTTCATCTTCCCCCCTTGGAATGGCTGGTGGTTTTGAACTGCTGACCTCACAGTTAGCAGGACAATGCATTACCCACTATCCCACCAGTCATTCATGTTTAGTCGTTCTTGCATCTTGAATGTAAATTTTCTTTTGTCAAGTGCATGTTTGAGTCTTCTGCCTGTTTTCTGTGTTGGCTTTTAAAATTGTATTATTTCTTATTGACTTGCAGCTGCCTTTCACATATTGTAGGTATGAATAATTTGCCATCCAGATGCATGACAGATAAATTCTCTCCATCTATGGCCTATCCTTTTCATTCTTTTGTTAATATAATGTATTGAATAGAAATGATTAATTTAATATAATTAGCTATACAGTCTCCCCCTTTATGATTGGTGCTCTTATATCTTGTTAAAAAATCAACTTTACCACTTGGAAGAAACCAGGTGGTGGCCAGCTATCAGAAAGAATCACATCCGGGGTCTTAAAGACTTGTCTTAAAACAAGCAGCCATCTAAATGAGGTGTCAACCAAGTCCGAATGGGAGAGAAACACACCAGCATGTGTGAACCATGGAATGTAAATAACAAAATCCAAATCTGAAAGAAAGGATCAGACCTTCAGTTGTGAACACCCGGTTTGCAGAAGGCTGAGGATGACAGTGGAAGCACAACCCCTATTTGCAGGGTCCCTGTGTGGACTAACCCTCCACTGAGGCCCTCTGACTGTGGTAGAGAGTTGTGAACAGCCTTGTCATCAGACAGAGAGAATTGTAAAATTGATCACACCAGCTAGAGTTAGGTTAAAATGTACCTTAGGATTTTATTTCTCTTACGACCCATTTTCAAGTTGCTTCGATTTGTGTTACGCTTTCTTTGGAATGAGGCTTTTAAATGTGAGGCTTTTAAATATTTTGTCTAGTCTTTGTTAATTGAGTTTGTTTGCTTGATTTCGATTTGTATTACTTATGAGTTTCTGTATATGAAGCCCAGAATCTCTATAGATGGTAAGCACCTGTGGGCATGGGTGTGGGTGTGGGGGACTAGGGACCATGCAGATAAGAAGAACATTTTCTGAAATTTTGTGATTTTGTGAGGATACTGCACAAATTTTAACATAGCTAAATTATTAAATTGCAGGATATGTGAAGCATATCCCAATAAAAATATAATTTCAAAAAGTCTTTGCCACACCCTTCTAAAAATGTCATGTTTAAGAAGCAATGTCATGCCTTTCATATTTAGTTATGATCTCTCCTTAATTTTGTGTGTGTGAGGTAAAGTAAAAGTCATGGATCATTTTTCTTACATATGGTTCTTCAACTGACCTATCACCAAATACCTAAAAACTAACCCCTTCTGTACTGCACTACCTTGTCTCTGTTGTCATAAATTAAATGATATTATGTATCTTGATCTGCTTGGGACTCATGTTCCTTTGATCCCGTTGTCTATTAGTGTGCCAATACTACATAATATTCATTGTTGTTGCTGTTATCCATTGCCATTGAATTATCTCTAACTCTTGGTCATTTTGTGTCATAAAGTGAAACGTCCCCTAATCCCCTGATATATTCAAGTCAGTTTTTGTAGCCACGTGCATTTCGGGTACCTGCCAACCCAGGAGCCCCTTCTCCAGCACTGTGTCACACACTAGCCTGTTACGATCCCTGGACTAACGCTTAGAAGTGGATTTCAGGGCTTTCGCCCTAGTGTGTCACAGTTTGGATGCTCCAAGGAAACTTGCTCATCGCAGCTGTGCCGGCAGTGGAACTCCACTAGTGCAGCTACCAGCATCGCAGCAACCACTGCAGCGTGCCAAGAGGACAAGGGGCGATGGCGGCTTTAATTACTCTAGCGCTCATGTAAAGCTCGGTGGAGGGCAGCACATTTCTTGATGTGGCTCTTCTAGTCAGTCTTTGTGACGCCCACAAAATGACATTTAGATGATAAGGCTGCGTAAGAGACAGGGGGGAAGATATTGGGAGGCATACACAATTCAGCTGTGAGTTGTTGTTAATAGGGTTCATTGTGGTTACGCAAACTCAGAATTCATGCTAGGATCGGTCAATTTTGTCATCCTGCTGGAGTCTCACTACCATCAAGAAAGAAGAGTGGATTGTGTCCTCTGGACCTGAGAGCCTTGCACATTGAGCCTCCTACAACCTGGAGACAGAAAGCGGTGACACCAGAGAATCAATGAAGCAGTGGCAAGGAGTAACAGCAGCAGAACAACAAGCCTAGGCAGAAAACAAAATGGTTGGCTTCTGGCTTTGCTAAATAAGGTAGTGTTCTCAACCTTCCTAATGCTGCGAACCTTGAATACAGTTCCTCATGTTGTGGTGACTCCCCAACCATGAAATTATTTTTTTCATAATTGTAATTTTGCTACTGTTATGAATTGGGTGATCCCTGAGAAAGGGTCATTTGACCCCCAAAGGGTTCATGACCCAAATGTTGAGAACCACTGGAATAAGGAAAGCTAAGTCCCTTCAGACAAGAGGAGACTTGCTTACAGAATGAGTTATCTTCAGGCACTTACCATATATACTTGTGTATAAGCTGAGTTTTTCCAGCACATTTTTAAATGCAGTTTTTGTGGTAAAATTAGGTGCCTCAGCTGATATTCGTGTTGGCTTATACTCAGGCATATACGAAAATTGGGAAGATGTATTTGCTGGTACACAGAGCTTAGCCCTTTCAGGCTCAAGCTTAGGGCAGAGTGGTGTGCCCTTTGGCCATTAAAAGAGCTCTGAGAAATCAAGGCCCAGAGAAAGGCTTGCCAATGGGCATGACTAGGAATAGCCTGTTCTTAAAAAGAACTGAAACTTGAGAATTTCTGATCCTGAACTTTAATTTTGACTGACGTGAGTTTTGTCATAGTCAAACCTAGCAGTGAATTACCAAAATGAATTACCAACCCCGGCAGAGATGTACAGAATGCTATTGGAGGGATGGATGGTGTCAGAGTTGGTAAAGAAGGGTAGAAGAGTGCCTGACCTTGTCAGACAGGATAAGACATGACAAAATGACAATAAGTTATAAAGTATCAAGGTTTCATGAGGGAGGGGGAAGTGGAGCGGGAAGGGGAAAAATGAGCTGATACCAAGGGCTCAAGTAGAAAGCAAATGCTTTGAGAACGATGAGGGCAACAAATGTATGAATGTGCATGACACAGTGGATGGAAGGATGGATCGTGATGGGAGTTGTACGAGGTCCATTACAATGATTGTTAAAAAGACCGTCTGACCTCAGTCACAGGGACCCATTGGTGTTGATGACCCGTCCTCTTGTAAAGTCAGAGGGACTCAGATACTGGCTCCAACTTGCTGGAATTTACCAATTACATAAGCAGGTGCATTTTTTATTTTATGTATTTGAGTATCACTTTATTATTTTTTATTTTAAAAGTAGTATTTATAATAAAAATAATAAAAATTCCATTTAGATTAAAAAAGGCATTATGAAAATTATACATGGAGAAAAGCTGACTCGAAAGATGATCTGAAGTAAGATGAAAGCAAGTCTATGCTGTAGAGGATTAAAAACAAAACCAGTCTTTCCTCATGTTTTGAGTTAATAAAGGCATTCTTTGGACCATGAAGTGAGCCTACAACTTAAGGGAATGATAATAAAGAAAATGTCTACTCACCAAGTTGACTTTCCTCTGTGGTTTCAGCAGCTTCGGTTTATGGAAGGCGGCAGCTATTGGCACTGTGGAAATGGGTCCAGATTTTATCTTCTGCATCTCACTTAGGGCTGTCAACAACCACTGTGCAGCATGAGCAGGAAAACTCCGACCCCTTCTATAGCCATGGAAGTCTCCAGCATTTGACTCCTAGGCCATATGGAGGCCCTCAGAAGGACCTAGTCTTGATGCGCCTCCATTCCCCTCAGGTAGGTCAACAGAGGCGCTCTGCAAAACCACTGCTGCATACTATGAGGCCAGGCCTGATGACAGGCTGAGAGCTTCGCCTTCCCTCAGAGCCCCTCCTGACTGAAAATGAATAGCATCAATAGAAGCGACCTTCAGTCCTCGCAGGTGCCATGTGACCTAATTAAGGGGGTTCTTACTGTGCCCATATAACAGAGGAAGAAACAGAGGCTCTCCGCACAACTAGTTCTTATATGAGCTGGAACTTGACCTTGACCTTAAAAGTCAGAAAACCCCCCTCTAAAGCAGGCCCTACCACCCAAGTTCCTAGGTCTCATTTTCACCTTTTGTAAGACAAAAGGCAAAATAGGATTGAATAGGACAATAAATTCCAAAAGCTCCCTGCCACTGAGTCAATGTAGACTGGCAGTGACCCTCCAGGACAGGGTAGAACTGCTCCTGCTGAGTTTCTGAGACTGCAACTCTTTAAGGAAGTAGAAAGCTCATCTTTCTCATAAGCAGCAGCTGGTGGTGTCAAACTGCTGACCTTGTCATTAGCAGTCCAATGCTAAACCACTGCACTACCAAGGCTCTTTGATTAGGCAATAGAACAGTGTAATTAATAGTGGCTCAGGGTTGTGTTTCCTGACCCCTGCGCTCCCAGATCTGCACTCTCCTTCCTCCCTAACATGACTATGCCTTTCAGCCCCTTTTTCGTATAGTCGGGGGCAGCTTTGCCCACTATGGGATTCCAATTGTTCCTTCCCAGGAAGTCACAATTCAGGAATGACATTTATTATATTGTATTATTAAAGCGTTGATCTGAGAAATCCTTGAACTCTTAACTATATTTCAAACTGTTTGCGACATGAACTGCTCCTCAGTAGGTCCCTGCTATTTTAGGATCTCACATGGACAAGTCTTAGTTTTCCTGAGCAGTTCTTTCCTCCAGAATCACCCATCTTCCTCAATTAGATTTCTCTAAATGATTGCTGAAGTCACAGTAAACTCATTTTCTCTCCTGAATATATCTGTAGTGAATTGTAATCTATATTTGCATCTTTATGAAACCAAATAATCCTTGAATAGATAAATATGTTTCTGATACCCCTGTCCTCGTCCCAACATGGACAGTATTTTAACAGCTCAAGGGGAATGCCACATTAATTCAATGGAGGCTGATCCTTCCCACTACTGAAGTTTTGCTGGTTCAATGGCCTAGGACAGGTTAGCAAGATTTTAGACAGAAAAGACAATCCTGTCCCTAATAACAATATAAAATGTAGTTGATAGCCATAAATATATTTTACCATCAAATGAAATCACCATAATTTGAAAATGAAACAATGATACTTTTTTTTTTTCATTTTCAGTCGCTCTTCCGAGCCACATATGTGTACCGAAAGAGTCACATATGGCTCAAGAGCAGCAGTTTGTCACCCCCTAGCCTAAGGGATAAGGCTAAAGGGCTGAAATAGGCTAGCACCATATGTTCAGAATCTAGGGGAGGTCTGAAACTATATAATCATCCAATGCCATGTCATCGTATTATCCATCCCATATCAAAACCTAGATACCACTAGGTCAATTATGGTGGCCTAAATGTGGTGTGGGCAAAGACTTTTGAAAGTATCATGACTGAGGAAAGACCAAACAAATCTTTCTTGGACGAAGCACAAAAGAATGCTCCTTAGTGGCAAGGATGGTGAGACCTTTGTTGAATGTGTTTTGAACATATTATCAGGAGAGACCAGTTCCTAATGAAGGACATCATGCTTGGTAAAGCAGAGGGGCAATGAAACAGAAGACCCTCACTAAGATCGTGGCCACATAGTGGCCGCAGCGAAGGGTCAAACATTTGAACAGTTGTGAAGATTGCAAATAACTGGCAGTGTCTCATTCCATCATCCCTATGTTTTCTGTGAGCTGGAACTGACTTGACAGCACCTAACAATCACGACATGGGAAACTGTTGGCCAGCTGCATACCTTTGGCTGGGACTTCAGGAGGAACATCGGCTTTTTCCTTCCACCTCTTGCCTTTCTTGAGCTGCAGTGGGGCTAAGCTGGCCATGCTGGTGACAGTTTCCCCTGAGCTGTGGAAGAAAAGATCCTGGCGAAGTCAAATGCACTGCACCAAAGGGGAAATGTTCAGGAAGCAGTAATTTGTGTGGCTCACAAGGTCCATAGGCTGGATTCACTGCATGCTTATACCCAGGGCCCTCTGGAGGTCCAGTACTGACACCTGGACCAAGATGACTAGTCTTGGTGATTCATAATCTAAAGACAAAGCCCCCTAGTTTAGTTTCTCTCTCTCTCTCTCTTTCTCTCTCTCTCTCTCTCTCTCTCTCTCTCTCTCTCTCTCTCTCTCTCTCTCTCTCTCTCTCACCCAAACTTGCAAACTTGCAAATACACTTCTCTTTAATGTTCCAAGTGCAGACAATAGCAAAACAATTTATCTGTATGATTTAATGGGAAAAATGAAAAAAAAACAAAACACTCAGGCTTGTTTTTCAATTTCCACAAGTTGAGACTGCAAGTGCGTGGAAGGTCAAATCTCCGTGGAAGATACCGTTTTCATGTTAACACAATACTCAAGTATGTCTTTCACTATCTTGAAACCTGTATGCTTTAAGCAAAAGTTACTGGAATAAAATAGCCTAAACCCGCTGCCATATAGTGACATATATGGGGTTTCTAAAGCTTTATAAATCTTTACCGGGGCAGACAGTCTCATCTTTCTTCAGAGGAGTAGCTGGTGTATTTGAACCACAGAGGTTGGGGGGTTAACTTTTCAAAGCTTAAATCTCTGAATTCTATGGAAGCAAGATTCTTTCACATGAGGGAAACATTCCTCTAATTTGAAAATTGTTTATTAAATCATTAAAAACAAAATAAAACAAAACTTACTTCCATTAAGTTGATTCTGATGCATAGTGACTGTATTATTAAATCATAGAGGAATCAAGTATCAGACAAGTTAGTTCTTTTGAACTAATACATGATTATGCTTTTAACATGGAAAAATTCAAAAAATACAGTTGCCACTGATAAGGTGACAAAAATACGGTGGCTTATTTTTGTTAGGCATAAAAATTCTAAATAGCCATAACTTAAGACCATAGTGTCAATCTGTATAAATTCACAAATAGCCAAAAGGAATGTCAGTTTACAAAACTCTAGTAAGATAAAGGGGAGAAGTGAGAGATTCCCATAACTGCATAAACTTACAAGCATTTGTGCAGCTTTGTCCTGTAGCATATAAAAGTCTTCAAAAGTTTATTTTCCCCCATTATAAGGTAATGCATTTTCATGTTTTAAAATGGAAATTATAGATAAGAAGATGAAAGGAGTTCATTATAGTTCTGTAATCAACACCCTCCAAGATAACTCCAGGCTTTTTGTTCTTCCTTGGTCTTACTACTTTACTATTTGACATATGCTGTATAAAATTTTGCGCTTGCTATGGAAAACCTCAGACCAATACCCCTGTTTATTGATCTGGGTATTCTGTGAGCCATTCTTCAATGATCTAATCTTGTATCTTGTGAACTGTGATGATCAGCATTTCATCCCATGACCCCTCTGCAAAGAATGGCTCCCAAGCCCTCCCCCTTTGGACTCAGTCTGAGAGCATGTGCAGTCTCTGGATCAGTGTGCTGCCATTCACCCCCGACCTATGAATCACAGAAGGGGACACTGATCTGCTCACTGTTCCTCCTGTTGCTATTTCTCAAGTGAGAGCGCCATCTAGAGAATAGCGGGAGGTCATGACTCATCAACCAAACCCCCCAAATAAACTCACTGCCAGAGTCAATTCCAATTCATAACAACCCTACTGAATAGACTTCCAGAATTCTGATTTCCTCCTCCCCTCTCGCCCGCCTTTCTCCATTAGTGGAAGTCTAAAGCAATAAGAGACACTCCCTACTTGCAGACAACAATAACAAACTCACTGCCATTGAGTCACTGTTGATTCATAGAAATCCTATAGGGCACAGTAGAACTGCCCCGAAGGTTTCTGAGACTTTAACTGTTCATGGGAGAAGAAAGCCTCATGTCTCCTGTGGAGAGGCTGATGGCTTTGAACTGCTGAGCTTGAGGTTAACAGCTCAACATGTAACCCACTGCACCACCAGGGCCCAGGGATCTGCAATTCAGGGAGCCTGTAGGATTTTGACCACCAGACCTGAGCAATGCCTTGTCTGCACAGACAATAAGATTCCTTTCTGTTTCCCATGCACACAATATCGGCTTTATTTCATTTGACTAATAAATAATAAAGGACCCATAGGCTGGGTGACAATATCTTTTTTTACTTAATTTATTATTTTTCATGTAGCTAACATCCTCATACTGTCTTATTGACCCATTCCTTGACATCTAATTTGTTTCCCACTTTTGATCTATAAATAATACTGTTATAAATATATTAGTGCATAGTGATTTTCCATTCTTAGCCTTTTTACTTTTAAGTTAAATTCTCATATCTGGAATTACTAAGTCAAAAAGACTATTTTTGAATTTTTAAAAAAATCCACTGTCAATTTGATTTCCAAAGAGAGAACGACTTTGTAGACAGACCATTAACAAATAGGGGTACTAATTCTGTTGCTAAGAGCCCCGGTGACACATTTAAAGCACTTAACCAAAAGGTTGGCAGTACAAACCCACCAGCAGAGCATTAGTAGAAGATGTAACCGTTTACTTCTGTAAACCTGGGAAAGCCAACGGCGTAGCTCTACTATGTCTTATAGGGCCTCTGGGAGTTGTTATTGATTTGATGGCCTTGTCTCAGTGTTGTACAGTGTGGAGTGCATTGTCCTCTCCCCTATTTTGAGATGGTTTATATGAAGTGCACATAAGGTGGGTGATGTATGGTTCATGGCAAGTGGACAGACATTCTACCCCTTTGTTAGGGAATTGGTCTCTAAAATTAATTTAATTGGTTCTTCTCTTTATAGAGTAGACTCATATAATATTTGTCCTCTTGTTATTGACGGCTCCTTTTTTTGTTAAAGTTATTTAACTATGGGAGTATATGATATGTGACTAATATATCAAGAAAACTACTTAAAAAAAAAAAGAAACCAAACTTGACTGACTGTCAAGTAGGATGAAAGAGGAAGAGTATTTGGTTAGTGGACATTAAGTTTATGTTAATGGTGGTGGAATAATTTGCAAGATGCTAGAGATAATGGTTGTACAACCCAAAGAGCATAATTAATGATATTTAATTATACATGTAGAAGTTGTTGAATTGAATGTTTTGTTGTATATATTTTTGGCACACGAAAAACAATTGCAAGAATAACAATGAGTACAAGGAAGAAGAAAATGTTCTAAAATGGATTGTGGTGATGAATGGACAACTTTTCTTGATATGAATTGTATGATATGTGGATGAAGTTGTAATAAATTTTTTTAAGTTTCTTAATCATTGTTATACATTCTTATGTTATCATGCTAAGGAAGCAGAACAAGATTTGCTTTGTCACCACTGTTTTCATTCAAAACAAAACTGAGTTAAACTACACTGAGTTCTAAAAATTGCTACTTCCAAATGTGAAAATGTGTCACCACAGTGTCATTGGATATGCAGTTTTTTCTTGGGTGGGTAAAATTTTGGAATAAGAGAGCCCACTGTATGACTCACAAGAAAAGTCATTCTGCATTTTGGTTAACACAAAGCTATATTTTCTCATGGGGGGTTCCAATGGAATAAGCTTAACAGGAGCCAGCAAAGCCGAGAACAGTGGAAAAGTAGGCTCAGCAGCTTCCTATAAATTCAAGTACTGATTTGTGGGCAGCTCATGTCTATCCAGGATTGTGTCCTTAGGATTCTGCACATGTAGCTCCCCTTTTTTTCTGTGAGATATCCAGGGGTCTGGCTTGGGCAACTGTCATTATGGTATGTCATCAGCTCACAGAAGTTTTGTCCTGTTGCTCTGGAAACTCTTGTCTAATTCAGTGAACTAAGTACTGGGATAAGACATGGAAACACACTCTGGTTCTACAAAGACTACATAGGTGATCTTAGAAAATAATTTGCTTGGCTTTCCTATACCTCAATCCTCCAATCTGCAGTGGGGAGATTTGACATGTTATCTAACTCACATGGGTATTATTAGGGTCTTAGGAGTCCTGGTGGCATAGTAGTTACACATTGGGCTGCTAACTACAAGGTCAGTAGTTTGAAACTACCAGACACTCCTCTGGAGAAAGCCAGGCCTTTCTACTCCCATAAAGAGTTACAATCTTGGAAAGGCAAATGGGCAATTCCAACTTGTTGTATAGGGTCACTATGAGCCGGCACCCACTCAATGGTAGTGAGGGATACAGAAGAAGGCCTGGCAGCACTGTGGATTACTGGCTGGGCTGCTAACTCCAAGGCCAGCAGTTTGAAAGCACTAGAAGCTGTATCATACAGGGTTTCTGTGAGTCAGGATCGACTTGATGGCAGTGAGTCTGGTTTTAGTGAAGGATATCACATAAGATGTTATTTTTGTTGTCATGAAGTTACTACTTCCGATTCCTAGAGACTCTGTGTACAACAAAATGAGACAGTGCCTGGTCCTGCACCTCACAATGTCACTGTGCTTTGGGGTTTGAGTCCACTCTTGCAGCCAATATGTCAATCCATCTTTGTGATCCTTCTACTTAACCAAATGTGATGTCCTTTTCCAGGGACTGGTCTCTCCTAATACATGTCTAAAGTACTTGAGACGAAATCTCACCCATCTTTGTTTCTACAGATCATTCTGGCTGCTCTTCCATGACAGTTTTGTTCTTTTGACATCCATGGGAGTTTCAATAGCCTTCACCAGCACTTTAATTCAAATGCATCAATTGTTCTTTAGTCTTCCTGAAGAATTTGATGTCCAAATTTCACATGCATCTGAGACAATTGAAAATACAATGGCCTGCGTCAGGCGCATCTTGGTTTTCAAAGGAATCTCCTTGTTTTTCAACAAATGTGAAGCAGGTTTACCCAATGTAATGCATCATTTGCTTTCTTTACTCTTGCTTCCATGAGCATTGATTGTATACACAGGCAAGAGGAAAACCCTGGCAACTTCATTTTTTTCTCTGTTTATCATGATGTCTACTGGTCCAGTTGTGAGGATTTCAATTTTATTTACATTGAATTATAATCCACATTGAAGGCTACAATCCTTGATCTTCATCAGCAAGTGCTTCAAGTCCTCTTCAATTTCAGCAAGGAAGACTGTGTCACCTATATATGACAAGTTGTTAATAAGCCTTATTCCAATCTTGATGTCCCCTTCATCTTCATATAATTTGGGTTCTCTGGTTATTTTCTCATCATACAGATTGAATAAATATGGTGAAAGGTATATTCCTGATTCATTCCTTTTGTGATTTTAAGCCATTCTGTTCTGTTCAAATGATTGTCTCTTGGTTCATGAAACATGAGCACAATGAAGTATTCTGGAATTCTCAACGCTATCCATAGTTTGGTGGTGTAGTTTCCACATTGGGCTTCTAATCACAAGGTCAGCAGTTCAACACCACAAGCAACTCCTCGGGAGAAAGACAGGGCTTTCTACCCCCTAAGCGTGAGTGTCTCGGAAACTCACAGGGGCTGTGCTACTCTGTCCTACAGGGTCACTATGAATCAGCACTGACTCGACGGCAGCGAGTTTAGGTTTTTTATTTTATCCATAGTTTGCTATGGTCACACAATTAAATGCCTTTGCATACTCAAAAAAACAATTAAATATTTTTTCTGGCTTTCTGTGCTTTCAGTCAAGACCCATCTGAGTCCAGCAATGATTCCCCTGTTTCATGACCTCTTTCTGAAACTGCCTTCAATCTCTGATGTCCTGCTGCAACTGTTGTGGAAAGACATTTAGGAAAGTTTTACATGGGCACAAAGGGCTCTCTGTGGTCTCACATGAAACTACATGGAAAACTAGATTGTAAGGCAGGAGCACCCGAGGCAGAAAATGCTTAGAGGGGCCAAGGGAACTCTGCCAATTCTGGTTCTACGACTTTCATCAGCCTTCTTAGTCCTGGCCTTGTCCTTTTCCTTTCAAAGTCAGTTCCTTCAGTTGGTCCATTTTACTTTCAGAAATGTCAGTGAGCTTTCTTTCTTCCTGACTATGTAGCTCAGTTCCAGCAAAGAGAATATCTCACAAAGAGGTCTCGTCTCAAGAGTATACATCCAATACTGGAAGACTGTCTTGCAGTCAACTTCCCATGAACCCTTCACTCAGCACATTTGCCACCCTATACAGCTTAACCAGCAACATTATATCTGCCATCTTACAGGTAGAAGATGAGCCAAAGCAACTTTGGGGGCAACTGGATGCACTTTTAAAACAAGAAAAATGTTATCAATAACTACACTTACCTCTGCCAAGGTCAGTTACCATTGATAAAGGCCAGGGACTCCAGCAAATATGCACATTTCCTGATATTTGGTTTTAGGCCTTTGAACTTGCTCTATGGGCTGTCCAGTCACATGACCCCAAATCAAAATCATTTAGATGATATCTACTCATATCAACCCCAGAATAACACCACCCCTTTAGGTTTCCAAGACTAAATCCTTATTGGAGCAGGCAGCCTCACCTTTCTGCTGTGAAGTGACCTGTGGGTTTAAACTGTTGACTTGTGGTTAGGAGCTCAATTCATAGCCAATTACATCACAAGGGCTTCTTGATCACATGGCAGATTTCAAGATAAATTAATGGTGTCATCTATTCTCAGTGACTTCCTTTAAACAACTCTTTTTCCATTAAATAAATTAGCACGTTCAGGCACATAGAACTGTGTCTGAATAAATGGCACTCTCATTCCTTTAAATTTATTATTGTTATCATCATTCTTATAAACTTTATATGCTGAGTCCTTGGCCCTAGTAGCTGGGCATAGGTAACCTCCTGGGCAGCTTTCCCAGAGCTGGTGCCCAGGAAAGCCTTTCCAGACCCTTCGGATCACTAGGTAGACATTCTTGCTGATCCTGTCGCCCTTGCTGCAAGGATATTCTGACACCATTATAGTACGTGCCGCTCCTCTGAGAAGTGCTGGCCTAGCCATCTTTGTCCACAGTCTACCCCGGACCTTTACATAACTCTTTACATCTCTCAGGAAGTGTGGTTGAGGGCCCTTGAAGAGTAGCAAGAAAGAAGATCTTATGGCCAATACCAGGGAGTTGATACACTGCAGTTCCCACCAGTTTTGCAAGATTAATGTTTCCTTACGAGTTTAATGACTCTGAACACCGGTGACTATAGTGAGACTGGAAGTGCCTCATTACCATTTAATGATTCTAGCCAGCATCCTGGCTTGGGTTATAATCACAATAACCAGTAAAGAAACACTAGATTTACCTCCCCAACATCCCCTTTCATGGCCCAAATTAAAGCCGTGGGTTTAGGGGGGATGATTTCAGCCCCCAGGTAGCACAATCTCACCCCAATATTCCTGTAACAGCGAAGTGTAGTTCTGTTTACTGGTTTGGAAGAGAAAACACAACTCTTTTTTGGAGACCTTGGACTAAACCAAATGACCCCAAACCTGTTGGCACTTATTTCTTCTAAGAGTCATGCACCTGCAGGCAATAGAGGCAAGAGGTGTGTGGGGTACAGAAATTACCACTCTGCTGGCACAAGACCTACCCACTGCAGCACCACTCCTTACAGCCAGAACATGGGTGGGACACTGAGCTAGGTTTTCTGTCCCTTACTTTGGGGCTGACATAAGACAGAGTACTAGCCATTCATCTAAGAGTTGACAGTTTTATTAATGTTCTTAGTCTAGGGAGACTAATTTGTACCTTGCAGGGATTTTATGAGGACTAGAAATAAATCCCATAAAGTGCTCCTGGGCACACTGTGAATTATGAATTAGTACACAAAATTCTGAATTCTCTCCACTATCCTGAACAGTACAGAGAACTGACTACTGTATATAATCATGTATAAGCTGAGTTTTTCAGCACTTTTGAAAAATCGTTTTATTAGGGGTTCATACAACTCTTATCACAATCCATACACACATCAATTGTGTAAAGCACATTTGTACATTCATTGCCCTCATCATTCTCAAAACATTTGCTCTCCACTTAAGCGCCTAGCATCAGGTCCTCATTGTCCCCCTCCCTCCCCCTCCCCCCTCCCTCATGAACCCTTTATAATTTACAAATTATTATTTTGTCATATCTTGCACTGTCCAACGTCTCCCTACCCCCACTTTTATGTTGTCCTTCCACCAAGGAGAAGATTATATGTAGATCCTTGTAATCTGTTCTCTTTCCAACCCACCCTCTCTCCACCCTCCCAGGATCGCCACTCACACCACTAGTCCTGAAGGGATCTTCCGCCCTGGATTCCCTGTGTTTCTAGTTCCTATCTGTACTAGTGTACATACATTCTCTGGTCTAGCCAGATTTGTAAGGTAGAATTGGGATCATGATGGTGGCGGAGGAGGAAACATTTAGGAACTAGAGGAAAGTTGTATGTTTCATCGTTGCTACGTGTACCCTAGCTGGCTCATCTCCTCCCTGAGACCCTTCTGTAAGGGGATGTCCAGTGGCCTATAAATGGGCTTTGGGTCTTCACTCCACACTCCCCACCTCATTCACAATGATATGATTTTTTGTTCTGATGATGCCTAATACCTGATTCCTTCGACACCTTGTGATTGCACAGGCTGGTATGCCTCTTCCATGTGGGCTTTGTTGCTTCTGAGCTAGATGGCTGCTTATTTACCTTCAAGCTTTTAAGACCCCAGATGCTATATCTTTTGATAGTTGGGCACCATCAGCTTTCTTTGTGACATTTGCTTATGTTCTCATTTGTTTTCAATGATCATATCAGGGAGGTGAGGATACAATGATATGATTTTTGTTCTTTGATGCATGATAACTGATCCCTTTGGCACCTCATGATCACACAGGCTGGTATGCTTCCTCCATGTAGGCTTTGTTGCTTCTGAACTAGATTGTCCGCTTGTTTACCGTCAAGCCTTTAAGACCCCAGATGCTATATCTTTTGATAGCTGGGCACCATAAGCTTTCTTCACCCATTTGCTTATTAGCTGCTTTGTCTTCAGCAATTGTGGTGGGAAGGTGAGCATCATAGAATGCCAATTTAATAGAGCAAAGTATTCTTGCATTGAGGGGGTACTTGAGTAGAGGCCCAATGTCTATCTGCTACCTTAATACTAAACCTATAAATATATGCACATAGATCTATTTCCATATCCTCATATATAAATATATTTACATATGCACATGCCTTTATTTAGACCTCTATAAATGACTTTGCCTCCTAGCTCTTTCAGCTATTTCCCTTGACTTTCCTCTTGTCCCACTATCATGCTCTGTCTGCATATGGGTTTCAGGAATTCCTCTTGGTTGCATTACCCTTGATCATGCCCTACCAGGCCTCCTACACCCTTCTCACCACCGATTTGATCACTTGTTGTTCCCTTGTCCCTGGGTTTGTTAACACCACTTCCTTTCTCCCCACCATCCCCTCTCCCATGTCCCTCCGGAACTGTCAGTCCCGTTGTTTTCTCCTCCAGATGGTTCACCCAGCCTATCTTATTTATGCGGAGATAATAACATGCACAAAAAAGGCAAAGCAAAACCAAGCAACAATAAACAACAACAAACCAATGACAAAAAACGAAACAAAGCACAACAAGAAAGAAAAGCTTGTAGTTAGTTCAAGGACTGTTTGTTGGCCTTTAGGAGTGTTTTCCAGTCCAGTCTGTTGGGGCACCAAGCCCTGGCCCCAGAGTCCACCTTCAGCATTTTCTGGGAAATCTCTGCTCTGTTCCCTTGCTATTCTATTGCGCCCCTTTAGTGTTTTACCTCAGTGTGGTGGGATCTGATTGGACGCAACTCCCTCACTATGTCTCCAGTGTTGTCCCCTGTAGGGCTATGGGTGTCTCACAGTGGGGCCAGCCACATGGTCTTCTCTGTGGACTGGCTGCTCTGAGTGGGAACATCGTACTCAAGGCCTGGTAGGCCAGGATGTTCAGCACATTTTTAAATGCAATTTCTGTGGTAAAATTAGGTGCCTTGGCTGATATTCAGGTTGACTTATACTGAGTATATACGGAAGTTTTTACTCATCTTTTGAAAGATAAAACATTCTTGGAGAAGTTCAGGGATATGCCTAAAATCATAAAATTGGGACGGTGCAACTACAATGGAAACTAGAATGTATTTTTGTTTGTACCATGCGTCACAATCAGCCCTGGCTACTGGGGGCCCTTTTGCATGGTGTGGGGTGGGGTATACATCAAGGAGAGAGAGGCTGGTGGGACACACGCAGCTGGGTTGGTCTTTGTCATCAGGCTTGCTAAGGGGTGGCCATACAGCATAATCCAGCAATAACATAAAATAATTGGTGCCCAAACACTTCTGTTTAGTGTTTTAATGGGTTCTGAGACTGAAGACTCTCCTTAGAATATAACTTTCTTCTCAAGAGGAAAGTGACTGTCCCCAAGTGCTGAAATGTGTTCAAGAAATGCTCCTGTGAGAACTAATGATATCAAATCCACAGTGACAAAAAATACCACCCAACGAAGTGGACTTTAGGACATTGATGCTACACTCAGAGGCCACTGGCCACCCAGACTCAGGCCGCCGTGAGAGAGAGCTGCAACTATTTCCAGCATTCGGGGCACTTCGCTCTGCTTCTTCGGACAGCCACAGGTCCCTCCCTTCTTTGTGCTCATGCCAGCATTACAAACACTCACAATCATACCCAAGCATCTAACTTATCTGCCACAATGCTCTGGGCTTGGCGACAGGTAACTTGGCTGGCAACTGCTGCTGGTATCCAATTCTCAGTGAGGTGCATACAGCAAACACCAGTGTTCTAGGTCTAAGTTTCTCATCTGGAAAATGGGCATAATGGCGGCACCTACCTGTGAGATTGTGGTAGTGACTGGAGACACACACATGCTTATGCTGGGCCCAGAATATGTCATGTATTAAAGATCACAGTGGCTATTGTACCGGGTGATTATGCACTGGCCACTAACCCTAAGGTAAGTAGTTCATAACCCCAGTAGCTCTGTGGAATAGAGATGAAGCTTTCTACTCTGGTAAATGGTTATAGTCTTTGAAACCCACAGGGGCAGTTTTACCCTGTCCTGTAGAATTGCTATGAGTTGGAATCAACTCGCTGGCAGTGAGATTTTCTTTTTTGTTTAATTTGGTGGATATTTTAAAAATATGACTAGTCCCACGCCATGGCTGTCTGGCCCAGCCAACAACTGTAGCCCTCTCTCTCCTTTTCTGCCCGGATTCTCCTGTGATTCTAACCCATTGGACCGAAGTTTCACCAAGTTCATTGGCACTCGACCTGCTATGCTGTACCCTGCTCCCTCCATCACACCCTCCTCTTATTCAACCGTACATGCTTTCCTCTACTTGACCTTCAAATAAGAGAACATTTCTGAACTTAGAAGATTTGACCCAAATATTATCTCTAGAAATCTCTCCCTATACCCACAGCCCAAAGAGAAGGGACAGGGAACTTCTCTGGGTACCCTAACAGCTCTATAGGAACCCTCCATGTGATTTGCTGGCACTTTAACGTCTCTGTGACTCCATGTATATAAATGGTGAAACGTCCACGACTAACCAAAATGTTGGCAGTTCAAACCCACAGAGAAGCACCTCAGAAGACTTGTGAATCTGCTTTTGAAATTTTACAGGAATTAAAAACCAAGTGGGAGGGCAGTTCTACTGTGTAACACATGAGGTTGCCATGAATTAGAATTGACTTGACAAGATCTGGTGTGTGTGTGTGTGTGTGTGTGTGTGTGTGTGTGATTACACACGGGCCTCATAAGGGCATAGACAGTATCTTATTTCATCTTTGCTCTATGGACCTTACAAAGTGCCAACAATTTAATAAGTACATACTGCAAAACAAGAGTCAACATTTGCATTCAGCACGTTCACTACTGCATTCTTTACTATTCAACATTTTACATAGATTAACACATGTTAATCAGCCCAGTGAATTTATGAGCTAAGACAGCGAGATTAAAGAACTTGGTAAGAGCATAAAAAAGACCAGTTGTAGAATCAAGGTTTCCATCAGGCAAAGTAGTCTCCAAGGTTTAACCATGCTAGCGGACTGCCTTCCATTGAAGGGAAAAAAATGTTTGAAATTCTGCTACTACCAAATATACAAATAAAACAAGTATTTATATATCCAGGTTGTCATTTAATCCCTAGATTTTCTTTGGCAGTTCTACCTTTCATTTAAGACCCTAAACAAATAACTTATTTATCAAATCCCGCACTGTAATAGTCAGTGTATATTTAAAAATCTCTGATGGTTTATAACAGCCTAAAAAATGCATTAAAGTAATCTCATAGTGCACACTGAAACGGTGCCTCTAACTTATGCAGCATATGAGTCGTCTGTGCCCCGAGATTTCTTTATCCGTGATAAAGTGTAGGCGCCACACGGCATTCAGAAGCCTCTGAGAACTGCAGCTGTAGCTTCTCTTGGCATTGGTAGTTGAATATCCACTTTCATATCTCACACTTATGAAGTGCTTTGTTATCTCAAACTCATAAGAAGAAGTCAATTAGGTGAAAAACTACTGGCCACTTCGCAGTCTCTTTTTGGCACCTATCTGGCTCTGGGGCACCATTCTTTAGCTTGACCTTCACGAACGAATGCATCCTAAAACTAGTCGAGAGGCCATGGTGAAAACTATGTCAACATTCTATGCTACTGGAGGGATTTTATGTGCAATCTGAAAAACAAAATTGTGGGAAGCATGCAGGAAACAAAAGCAATTGCCTTTTCAAGAGACACCTTCATTTTACTCCCATTCACGCACTCGGCTGCAGGTACGTGTACCAACGCTGTCAGCATCACCTTGGGCCAGCATGAGTCACATATTCTCTGAGCTCTCTGGGGCTGATACCCAATCTCCAAACTAAGGAAACGTCTGCATCCATGCAGAATGCACAGTTTTAGACTATTTTGTGGACTTATGTGGTATGATTTTGAAGGCTAATTAAATAAAATTATTAATAGGTTTTTGCTTTTATTTATTTATTTTAATGAATCAACTTTATTGGGGGTTCCTACAGCTCTTATAACAATCCATACATCAATTGTATCAAGCAAATTTGTACATATATTGCCATCATCATTTAAAAAATATTTTCTTGAGCCCTTGGTATCAGCTTCTCTTTTCCCCCCTCCGTTTCCCACCTTATCACCTTTATTAACCCTTGATAACTTATAAATTATTTTTATTTTCATGTTTTACACCACCTGCTGTCTCCCTTCACCCACGTTTCTGTTGTTTGTTCCCCTGGTGGGGGTGTGTGAGTTGATATCAATCATTGCAATAGGTTCCCTCTTTCTCCCCTGTCTGCCCCCACCTTCCCCCTACCCTCATGATATCACTAATCTTATTATTGGTCCCAAGAGGTTTATCTGCCGTGGACTCTATGTGTCAAGAGCTCTTATCTGTACCAGTGCACATGCTCTAGTCTAGCCAGATTTTTAAGATCATCGGGCCATGTTAGTGGGGTGGGGGGCCTTAAAGAACTAGCGGAATGTTGTGTGTTTTGTTGGTACTATACTGCAACCTGGCTGGCTTTTCCCTTCCTTGTGACCCTCCTGTGTGGGAATGTCCAATTGTCTACAGATGGGCTTTGTGTCTCCATTCAGACACCCCGCCCCCACCCCACGTTCCCATCAAAATGGTTATTTGTTTTGGGTCTTCTGATGTCTTATACCTGATCCTGTCAACACCTTGGGATCACATGGGTTGGAGTGCTTTTTTCATGTGGGCTTTGTTGCTTCTCAGCTAGATGGCCACTTGTTTAACTTCAAGCCTCTAAGATGCCAGACACTATATCTTTTGATAGCCGGGCACCATCCGCTTTCCTCAGCACATTAGTGTATATATTCATTTTGTCTTCAGCCATCGTGTCAGGAAGGTGAACATCACAGAATGTCAGGTTATTAGAACCAAGCATTCTTGTGTTGAGGGAGGACTTGAGTAGAGGCCCATTGTCTGTCTGCTACTTTAATACTTAGCCTATAAATATATGTACATAGACTTATATCCTTATTATTGTATATTAATATATTTATATATGACCATATTTATACCTTATATATGACCATATTTATACCTTAATTTAGTTACATATGTACATGCCTATGTTTATTAATGTCTTTTGCTTCCTAGTTCTTTCCTCTATTTTCTTTTATTTTCCTCCTGCCCTATCATGTTCAATATTCATTCAGATCTCTGTACTTCCTCTCAACTACATTGCATTTGATCGAACTCCACCAGGCATTCTATGCCCTCCTCACCATCAAGTGAAATTTCTTGTTCCCTCGTCCCTGAGTTTATTGGCTCCCCCCTTTTCCCCACCTCCTGCTCTCTCCTATCCCTCCAGAACTACTAGTCCCAATGTTTTCTCCTTGGGATGGCTTATCCTGCCTATGTTATATTGATCAATATGGGGGGGGGGGAGGAGGCCTATGAATAGTTCCAGGTCTTTCTGCTGACCTTAAGAATGTTTTCTGGTCATTTCTGATACAGTGCCATGCATGCCCTGTGCCCTGAGTCCAAAGTCTATTTTCAGAATTCCTCGGGAATTTTCTTGTTTTGCTCCCCTTGCTGCTATATTGCTCTCCCTTTGTGTTATGCCCTGGTGGATAAGAGCAGGCATAATTCCCACACGGTGTCTCCAGTGCTTCCCCCACCCACACCCCCCAGTAGCACTGTGGGTCAGTAAGGGGACGTTGTATCTCATGGTGAAGAATGCACTGTAGAGGACAGCACTGAAGGTACAGCCGGGGGAGAGTGGCAGGTCTGCCCAAACTGCACAGGAGCAAACTAAGAGGTAAAGAGAGAGAAAGAGATAGAGAGTGGACAGCATCCTAGCCCACCAAGCTTCGAAGACAACATTCCCACTGAGAGCAGCCATTAACAGATTTTTTTAATAACATAAAAATAAAATAAAACAGAATAGTCTCATTTTAAAAACAAAGAAAGAAAACATTCCTACCTGTTCTGAGGGCACTTCACCAAATAATGTCTCACTGTGAAAAGAAACAAACAAACAAAAAAGAAGTAAATAAAAGCTACTTTCAGATGAATGTGCTCTAGGAGCTACTAGAAACTATTGAGACTAAGTAGTTACTTAGTCTTGGTACAAGCCAACTACATGGGCCTAATCGCTTATCTTTGGAGGAGTACAGCAGAGCCAGAGCAAAAATAACCCAGTGCTTTCATGCTGTTGGACCACTGTCCGGAGCCATGAGGCCCGGCCGTTACTTGGAATTCACTAGCCTGAGCTCTGGGTATTCTTCCGGCCCAGCCTGCAGCACTGCAGCTGTAAAGCTTGAGCAAACAAGGGGTGATGCTCTTGAGATAAGCACCTGTGTCCTGCATCCCCTTGATTGGGTAAAAGATTGTCCCCACCTGTGCTTTATTTGCATAAACATGCCACTCCAAGGAGTACCTAATTGAAGACTGTAAGCCCTTACTGACTCGGGCAGGGCTTGTTCCCCTGAACTCCCTGATTGGCCTGTTGCCAAAGTAGCCTAATTTGCATGTGTGGCGGATGCTCCCCCCCGCCCCCACTTGCTGGCTGATATAAGCTGTAACTCTTTGTTCATTAAAACAAGACTTGATCAGGATACTGTCTTGTCTTCATTCTCTGTGCCTCTTGTCCCCCCCCCCCCCCCCCACCCAATTCCCACTCTCTCCTCCAGGATCCACGTTGAATGTCCCGCGGGATGGGACAGACCACAAAATTAGTCTGATGAAGCCAGAAACCCATACTTCCTGCTACATAATCTAAACAGTTTATTAGATGGCAGGCAAGTTAAGTTAGATATTAATTCTAATAGTAAAAAAAATAGATCTCTATTTACTTTTGCTGCAAAGATATCCATGAATGTGGCGGAGTATACAGGGGAAAAGCTTTAAAAACTTAGAAAAACCACGCCTTTTGAGGGAATGAGTCACTGACTGTGGCCTCAGCGTGCTCTGAGGGGACACCAAGTCCACCTGGCACAACATTGTTTACAAAATGACAGGGGACCCATAGAGGTGACAACTAGAAGATTTCATGGCTTACACTGGGGGCTGGTGCGGGGTAAGTGGGAGCTGACATCAAGGAGTTCAAGAAGAAGAAAATGTCTTGGAACCGACATGGTGGCGAATCTAGAACATTGATATGATTGAATTATGGAATGGTAGGATATCTGGATTAGCTCCTAATAAATTGGTTTTAGAAATTTTCGGTTAATAGTGACTGGAGACTTAAAAGCTAATAAATATCCATCTAAGAGCAATTGCTCATGTCTCCGCATCCAGAGGGAAGACCAGTGGTGAAAATACACAGAAGCAATTAGTCCATGAACCTTAGTCTCCACAACCCCAAGACAAGAAGAACTAGATGGTGCATATCTCCCACTAACAACTTCTCATACGAATCATATTAGAAGGCTGTAGGTAGAATAATAAAAAACATGGAATAAAAATCATAAAAAATTTACTAGGATGATAGATATTAGTGGATGGGAAAATAGTGACCACACCAAGGATGTCCAGCCAGGGTATGCTATGAAGGATGTGTGATGATAGGCAAGGGGTGGTACTCTGTGTACTGAGTCAGCCAACTGAGGTGCACGGTGGTGATCAGGACAGGTCTAGGTGAGTAATATGAGTCACCAGGAAGGCTGGGACTCGACAGAGCCTGTAAACTGCAGGGCCTCAAAGGTGGAGTTTTGGGCAGCAAAAGGGTAAACCATGCGTCCTGAAGTGCTCACAGTTTTCATATCAAGAGAGCTGAGACAGCAACCCAACTTTTTAAAGCCCAAACATCATCAGTGAAAAGAAATACAAACAAAATTTCATCTCTGTGCTGCACAGTAGTTTGGGAGCGGAGAACTTCTGGACCAGGTCATGCTGAGAGCCACGCCATTGTGAATGGTAACCTGATGATGTACTCTTCATTGACTCCCTTCTCCTCCCCACTTCACTTCTCCCCTGCCACGAGGCTCTTTGGGATCACCACCCTGAACCACTCTTTGTACGTGAATCCCAGGCTTCAAGTCAGTCCCTCAGCTACCCAGAACAAGTCCGGAGACTCTCTACAGGTCTGGATATACTGTTCAGGGTGGGTGAGAAAGCAATGGGAAAGGGAAGGTGGGAAAGGAATATAGTCACCTCTGACACATTCCCACATCAATTCGAGGGAAAGATATATATGGAGGAGGCAGATATGGAAACTTACTATCTCAAAACTGCTCTTCCTAAGAGAGACCAGGGGTATCCAGATGCTGCTTGAAGGCTGCTGATTGCTGTAACACAGGAGTCTTGATAATAAAGGTAGGAAGCATTCAGAGGCTAACCCAAAGGCTGGCAATTTGAACGTTCACAGGACAAAGATTTGGTAGTCTGCACCCATCAAAGATTTGCAGCCTTGGGAAGTTTCTCCTCTGTCTTGGGGGTGGCGCTTAGTCAGAATTGACTCAATGGCAGTGATTTTCGTGCTAGCCATATATGAAATGCTCAGTAAAGGTTAATATAGTGTTAGGAAGTCCTTGGATGATATAATAGTCTTGGAGCAAACCTTACCTCCACTGGAGATTTCCTTGAGTAAAACCAACTGGTTTTAGCTTCAGAAGCAATTAGGAAACCCAAGCATAGATCCCAACAAGTGGCCACACTAGGGGCATGCACTTGAGTCACATCAAATAGAAAGAAAACAGAAACAGCTAGAAGAGCCATGGGGTTCTGTAGCAGTTGATTGCATCAGAGGACCCAACTGAATCACTTCCATGTACCTTTCTATCCATCCTGTCCCACACTGACTCTGGACTTGCGAACACAATTTGCTCTAATCAATGGAACAATAGCCAATGAGCTAACCAAAGGCTTCCTAATCAGACACTTCAAAGGCATTTATGCTCTTTGATTTGTCCTTTATCTTGTTGGCAGGGCTCTTCTGCTACCACATGAAGAACCTGGTGAGATGAGCCCACGAGGTGTTATGGGGTACTGTGTTTTAGGGACAGAAAGCTAATTTGGGCAATGGATATTCTCAGGGAAATGGCCTGGCACAAGAGCTGTGCCAATGTATTCAAACATGCTAGTCTCACAAGAACGAAGTAGCACTGGATGCCATTTGGCTACTACTTGCTCATCCGCTGCCCAAAATTACAGTCAACTTGACAGTAACAAGCAAAAGCACCAAATGCTTTATAAGAGTTCAGTCACTGCCATCAAGATGATGCAATGCTGTTATAGAGCAATGTGTATTTATATGCAATAATAAAACTGTAATGTATATAGAGGCCTTACAGATTCACGTACAGAGCACATTCCATTGACTCCTTTCTCCTGGTACCGACCTTGGATTCCTGAAGGCCTGCCTTTGTCCTGTTCGATGATAGAGCAGCTGACTTGGGGTAGTTTGCTCAAAGGCCACACCTGTCAGTTGGAATCACCTTGCTACAGGGGAGCATTTGGAACTCTGAATTGTCTTACTCAAGGAGCCCTTGTGAGGGAGTGGTTTTGCATTGGGCTGCTAACCACAAGGTCAGTGATTCAAAACCAACCATCGCTCTATGGGAGTCACAGTCTTGGAAACTCACAGGGGAAGTTCTGCCCTGTTTTATAGGACACTATGAGTCAGCATTGACTTGATGGCAGTGAGGGTTATTTTGTTTTTGTTTGTTTGGTAGTTTGTTTTTGAGGGGGCTGGATCTATCACATTTATGGGGATAATAACTGATTATAGAAGGTAGAAAGAAGGGATGGAAAATACTAATATACAAGCTGAGAAATATTTCTCCCCCAGGAGTCTGGAGTGCATACGCACCCTTCTTCAACCGTTATGATGAGGAAAACCATGTTCATAAGTTTCTAAGCATTAGACCTATGCCCATTTTATACAGACATACACGTTTTGCTTCTGCTCCATTTTAATATGTCCTAGATTTGTGAGTGAATTTATAATGACTGTGACCCCTGGGAAATCAGGCAACTTCATCAACAGTTGGGGTTGTCAGGGCAGAGCCAATAAAGGCAGAAACACCTGGGCCAGCCTGTAATTGCACTTGTTCCCGTCACACGGTTATTACGTGTCTGTGTATGTGTTCTTAAAAACTTCCTGGAAAAACTCCATCTTTTAATTATATTTTTCCACAAACTTTTTTCCATAATTATATTTTTCTATAAACCTATCACATTGGATAGCAAAAGCAATTACTAACTTAATCTTATACCAAAAATATCCATGGGGATCTTGGAAGAAAAATCTACCACAGTTTTGAAAACTGGATGAGGTGTGAACCTCCGTGGTGACGGGTAGTTACAGTCCCTGCATCTTGCGGGCACTGTCCCGCCCAGCAGGGTCTCTATGAGTCCGCACTGATTCACTGCCAGTAGTTATGTTTCTGCACTGATTCATTGTCAGTAGTTATTTTTTTGTTTTGTTTTCTTCCAAGACAGAGCCATTTGTTCTTTTGGCAGTCCAAGGTACTTTCAAATTCCTTGCTCCCACCATATGCATTGTTTCTTCTTTATTATTCAATGTCCAACTTTCACATGCACATGAAGCTATTGAAAGTACAATGGGTTGGATTAGGCATACCTCATTCTTCAAAGTGACATTTTTGCTTTTCAACCCTCTAAAGATGTCTTGTCCAGCAGATTTATTTAATGCAATGATCTCTTGCCGAAAGCTGTCCTGAGCACTGAATTTTGGATCTAAGCAAGACAAAATCCCTGGCATCTTCAACATTTTCTCCATTTATCATATTATCTGTTGGTTTAGTTGCGAAGACTTGGGTCTCCTTTACATTGAGTTGTGATCAAGGGTGAAGGCTGCAGTTCTGGATATTCATCTAGTGCTTCAAGTCCTCCTCACTTTCAGCCCTCAAGGTTGTGTCATCTGCATATCATGGGTTGTTAATAAGCCTTCCTCCAATACTAATGATTTACACAGCATAAATACTGAATAAGTATGATTAGCGGATACAATATTTATACTACTTGTCCTGGTTTTAAAGCAAGCAGTATTCTCTTGTTCTAATTGAATGACTTCCTCTTGATCCATGGGTAGGTTCCTCATGAGCACAATGAGGTGTTCTGAAATTCCCATTCTTCTCAAAGCTGACTTTGTTATGATCCACAAAGTCAAATGCCTTGGCCCAGTCAATGAAACACAAGTAAACATTTTGCTCTGCTCTTACCCAAGATTCATCTGACAACAACAATAATAGCCCTTGTTCCATGTCCTCTTCTGAATCAGGCCGGAACTTCTGGCAGCTCACAGCTCACTGTCAGTACACTGATTCTGCCATTGTGGGATGATCTTCAGAAGAATTTTACTTGTATGTACTATAAATGATATTGTTCTATAATCTGTTCATCCCCCTAGGTCAACTTGTTTTTGGAATGGGTACAAATATGGATCTCTTCTAGTCAGCTGTCCCAGTAGTTGTCTATCAAATTTCCTAGCATAGATGATTGAGTACTCCCAGGCCTTCATCAGCATGTTAAAACATTTCAATTGGTTTTCCATCAATTCTTGGAACCTTGTTTGTGGCTAATACTTTCAGTGCAGCTTGAACTTCTTCCTTCAGAACTGTTGGTTCAAATGGGGGTGTCGATCAGTTCTCAGTGCAGTCACGGTGTATGCTTTCCATCTTCTTGATGCTTCTACCATGTAATATTCTGCACACAGAATCATTTAATATAGCATATTGAGGCTTGAATTTTTTTCTTGATTTCTCTCAGTTTAAGATATGTGGAGCATGTTTTTCCTTTCTTATTTTTCAACTGTAGGTCTTTGAACATTTCATTATAATATTTTACTTTGTCTTTTCAAGCTGTCCTTTGAAACTTTCTGTGCATTCTTTGACTTCATCATTTCCTCCATTTGCCTTAGCTGCTCTACAGGGAAGAGCAAATTTCAGCCTCTTCTAACATCTTCTTTGCTCATTTGTTTTTTTGTGTTTTTCTTAAAGTGGCTTTTTGCATGTCTGATGTTCTTGATGTCATCCCACAGTTCATCAGCTCTTCTGTCATTAGTGTCTACTGCAGCAAATCTGTTCTTGAGATGTTCTCAAAATTCAGGTGGGAGATAGACTCCAGGTCACATTTGAGTTCTTGGGGATCTGTTTTCATTTTCTTCAACTGCAACTTGAGCTTACGTAAGAGCAATTGATGGTCTGTTCCCTAGTCAGTCCCTGGACTGGTTTTAGCTGCTGATGCCGAGGCTCTCTATGTTCTCTTCCCACAGATACAGTCAACTGGATTTATGTGTATTTCATCTGGAGAAGTTCATGTGTATAGTCACTTTTTGTGTTTTTAAAAAAGGCATTTGTGATGAAGAAGTAATTGGTCTTTCAAAATTCTGTTATTACTAATCATTTTATTGGGGCTCTTAGAGATCTTAAAACAATCCATAATTCAATTATATCTAGCACACTTATACATATGTTGCCATCATCTTTTCCAACAACTTTTCATTCCTACTTAAGTCCTTGCTATCAGCTCTTTTCCCCCTCCCTCCCTTACCCTCCCACACTTAGGAATTCTTGATCAATTATATATCATTATTGTTATTTCACACCTTACACTGTATGCTGTCTCCCTTCTCCTACCTTTCTATTATTTGTCCCCTTTGTGCGGGGTTTCATATCCAACCTTGTGATTAGTTCTCGCTTTCTCGCCACCCCACCACCGCCCCCCTATCCTCATGGTATTGCTACTCCCACTATTGTTACTGAGGGTTTATCTGTCCTGGATTCCATGTGTCCAGAACTCTTATCTGTACCAATGTACATACTCTGATCTAGCTGGATTTGTAAGGTATAACTGGATCATGATAGTGGGGGGAGGAAGCACTAATGATCAAGAGCAAAATATTGTTATGAAGAAAATAATGCTTAGGGGACATCGAGGCAATACTGTCCACACAATTCCCTCATTACATATTATTTCAGAGCATTGTGGGCCACAAAAAATTACCTTCGGAGCCGCATGCAGCCCGCAGGCTGCCAGTTTGATACCCCTGATCTAGAGGAATGTTGTGCGCTTCATCAGTGCTAAACAATACTGCACCTGTCTGAATTGTCCCTTCCTCATGACCTTTCTGTGTGTGTATGCCCAATTGTCTATAGATGGGCTTTGGACTTTCACTCAGAACCCCCTCGTTCACATTGATATAATTGTTCATTTGGGATCTTTTGATACCTGATACCTGATCCGTTCAACATCTCATGATCACACAGGCTGGTGTGCTTCTTCCATGTGGGCTTTGGTGCTTCCCTGCTAGATGGCCCCTTGTTTAGCTTCAAGCCTTTATGACCCTAGACACTATATCTTTTGATAGGCAGGCACCATCCCCTTTCTTCACCACATTTGCTTATGCACCCATTTTCTCTTCAGTGCTTGTGTCGAGAAGGTGGGTATCACAGTGGGCAGGTTTGTCTTGCAAAATTTCAGGTTGGTCCGGCTACATTTCTATCACTGAGACCATATTTTTCAACTATTGTTCCTTCCTCTTGTTTCCAACATTGGCATTCCAATTACCAATAATTATCAATGTATCTTGATTGTTTGATTAATTTCACACTGATGATATTAGAATTATTCAATGTATTCATCACTAACTTTAGTGACTGGTACATAAATTTGAATAATAGTTGTATTGGTTGGATTTTCTTGAATGTGGATATGCAATATCTCATCACAAACAGCACTGTATGATGGTGAATAGATTTCATAAATGTCAGAAAGATTTTTACTTGTGTTTTATTGATCATGCAAAGGCTATGTGCATCATAAGAAATTATGAATATCATTGTGAAGAATGGAAATCACATCGAACTTAACTTTGTTCATGCAAAACCAAAATTTTGTTCATTCAGAGACCAAGAGGCAGTCATTAGAATAGAATAGAGGAATATTGTCTGGTTAAAATCAGAAAAGGTGTTTATCACAGTCACACCTTTCACCATACTTGTTCAATCTGTATGCTCGACTACAGGAAGAAGAACAAGTCACACGACTGGAGGAAGAACAATGCTATTAACAACCTATGATATTCAGATGACACACTTTTCCTTGCTCAAACTCAGAAGGACTGGAAGGACTTACTGATGAAAATCAGAGACTATAGGCTTCAGTATGGATAACAACTCAACAAAAAGATTTTTTTAAATCCTCACAACTGGACCAATAAGTAACATCACAGTAAAGGAAGAAAAGATTGAAGTTGTCAAGTTTAATTCTACTTGATGCTGTGTTATGCTAGGTTGTCTAGACAAACTAATCCAGTGACATTTATCTATATATGAGTTTTATACCAATGTAATTATAACAAAAAGGCATCCCAGTCGAATCCAACTGAAGTCCATAAGTCCCTTTTCAGACTCACAGAGCTGCATGCTGGTGAGGCAGAATGGTGAATCAGGAAAGCAGAGATAACAGGCCAGTGGTCATAAGACCACATGGATCCAAAGGTCAGTGGAAGAATGGCAGGGTTCTGGCACCTCTCAGGCTCTGCTACTTCTCGAGGCAGATATAAAATCCCATTCTAGTCCCAGTGAGAAAAAAGATGAAGTGACATCAGTGTTAGCCTTCTCTTATACAAAAGGCTTATGACATTAAGGGGGTATCATCAGGTTGTAACTTGTTTGCAGGTTTAAGTCTACCCCTAGCCAGGAGTGTCTAGTTGACATAATCCATAACTAACACAGGTGCACATCAATGATCATAGAAGCTAACAAATCATGAATCAAAGAAGTTAATAAATCAAACTGTGTATTGCACTGGGAAAATCTGCTGCACAAGATGTTTTTAGAATGTTGAAGAGCAAAGGAGTCATTCTGAGAACTAAAGTGCACATGACCTACGGTAAGCCATGGCATTTTCAATCACCAAGTGAAATCTGGACATTGAATAAGGAAGAATTGATGACCATTAATTACGGTGTTGTCAAAAATAATGAATATAACATATATTGCCAGAAAAATAAAACAAAGCAAACAAACTTTTGGAATAAGTACAACCAGAATGCTCCTTAGATGAGAGGATGGGGAGACTTTGTCTGACATACTTTGGACATGTGATCAGGAGAGACTGGTCCCTAGAGAAGGACTTCATAATTGATGAAGTAGAGGGTCAGTGAAAAAGATGACTCTAAATGAGGTGGATGGACACGGTGGCTGCATGAATGAGCTCAAACATAACAATTATGAGAATAGCTTAAGACTAGCAGTTTTTTGTTTTGTTGGACCTACAGTTTCTATGAGTTGGAATCAAGTCAGTCTCATAACACCAAAAACAATAACAATTGGACTCAGTTTAAAGGAAAGCCTAGCCCTATGAACAGTCCCTATGCTGGCTTCAGGGTGCATCTGAGATGGGCTGGCTTCTAAGGAAGCATGAGGCAGGGTCCACCCCACAGTAGCACAACTTAGCCCAAATCAAAGCCAAATTTCCTAAAGAGCCGCAAGGACTATAAAAGGTTATAGGGGAAGTTGACTGCTAATCACGAATTCAGAATCTCAAAACTACAAGCTATTCCACTAGAGAAAGACGAGGCTTTCTACTCCCATAAAGAGTTAGAGTCTCAAAAAAATTTTTTTTTAAGTTATAGTCTCAGAAACTCACAAGGGCCGTTCGCAGTTCTACCCTGTCCTATGCCATCCCATAACTCACTGATCTTCAGTTATTCATGTTAATGCATCGAATCCGTGTTTGAGACGGTCTTTAAGTTCAGGTGGCATAGACTCTTAACTCCTATTTTGGTTCTTACAGACTAGTTTTTAATTTTGTTCAGCCTAAGCCTGAGCCCGTACATAGTGCTATTTTTCCAAGATTCAGGGTTCACGGGTCCAATAACCTAGGAGGTCTGACTCTGGCCTTGTTTTGGCTACTGATATTAGCTACTGTCTATTCCCACAGATGTAGTCAATTTGATTCCTGTGTATTCCATGCCATGTGGTGAGGTGCATACGTATTGTTACTGTTTATGTTGCTTGAAAAAGGTATTTTTAACGAAGAAGACATTGGTCTGGTAAAATACTATTGTGCAATCTCAAGCTCCAGTCCTGTCATCGAGGCCCTAATTTCCAACTCCTGATCTTTCCTCTTTACTTCTAATTTTCTCACTACAATCACTAGCAATTATCCATCCAACTGGATTCCATGTATTTCAGCCAACCATGCAATAATAGTTGCATTAACAGATATATTATCTGCTTACATTCTGCATTGTACTTCAAAACTGATCTTTACATGTTCTTTTAGATGAGGAATGGGATGCCATTTCTCCTGAATCTGTCATTCCTGGCACAGTAAACCATATGATAGCTGATTCAAAATGGCCAATACCAGACCATTTCAGCCCATTAACGCCTAGGACATAGATCTTTATGTGTTCGATTTCATTTTTAAGAGTTTATAATATTCTCAGGTTCATAGTTCCTACGTTCTATGCTCTGATTATTCGTGGATGTTTGCAGCTGTTCTTTCTAGTTTCCTGCCACATGAGCAAATGAAGGTTGTGGCGCCGCTTTGTTGAGGAGGTAGCCCCTCCCGAGGCACATGTTCAATTCCTCCAAATCGAAGGGCTCATCTTCTGGCACTGTATTAGACAGTGCCTGCTTTGATCCCTAAGGTTTTCAGTGGCTGGTCCCTGAGAAACAGACAGCTTTTGCTACCTTCCTAGTCTGTTCTTAGTCTTTGGGAGCTACGTGAGACCTGTCTACCATGGGTGACTTTACTAGTGTTTTAAATAAAGGTAGCATGGCTTCTGGCATCATAGAAACATGAAAGTCACCATAGGACACAAATGATCAGATGTGGGGCTTTAGGCACAATCTGTAAATAAAAACAATTATAAAGTCATGCTTGCATCCAACATGATGCAACTAACATACATAGTCCCATGTGCATTTTGTACATGAAAACAGAACTATTTGATGCACACATATAAGAAACAAATACTCCTAGCAACCATAGTTCTAATTTCTGCAATTGGACAAGTGTTTACAGCTGGTATTTAGAACTACCTTCTTCCAGCAGTCAAAAAAAAAGTGCCATGCCCATTTATACCTCGTGGTTTCTGGGTTGATGAATCTGGCTATTAAAGAAACAGTAACATATATTGGATAAAGATTTGGAGCCTCTTGGTGAATACTGTGCCAACCCTGCAAGGTATTACCACCTATCTGACACCATAATTGTGTCTATAGAAGATCATTCTATTGCTTGATCAAGCAAGTTGCATTGTACCCTACAAACACCATGTCTTATAGGGCTGCCATAGTCCGTATAAGTAAATAATTCTGCTTACTTCATTGACTCCGGTGTCCAATACAGTAATAATGCCAACCCAGTTTTTACCAATCAAGTGCTGCCACTTGACTACTACTACCGTGGGCCTAAACAGCTCCTTTGTGGTTGGGTGTTTTCATTTAATTAGGTCAGTTCCCATGATCAAATCTGACTTAGAACAAATACCAATTATACCAGTTTTCAAGGTCACTGAGACCCCATTCACAAATTTGTTCTTCACCATTGTGGTGAAGACACCTTCTGAGTATTTCCATGTGCTGATCTACGGATCAAACCTGACAAATACACACTGAAATGCCAATTTCCCAAAGTCTTTGGGGAACTAGCTCTACTGCTAATATTGCAACAGTGTATGCCACATTATCCATACTTAAGTAAGCCAATCAAGTGAATTATTAGGTGCTTTCCACACAAGTTTCTCGGGCTTCTTCTAATATATATTAGAAAATTCAAGCAGCTCTTTTGGAGAGTAGAATCTCTTCCTGGGAAACATTTATGCTTCTCCTTTTGGGATTTTCTATACTTGTCATCTAATTATAGACCTAGAAGCAATTTCCTGTGAATATTCAGTGGGGGTATTTCCTGTGAACATTCTGTAATATCTTTTAGACGTCTGCTTCAGGCATGATCCTAGGTAATAGCTCAATGATTCACCAGGTACACCCACCAAGTTAATTTATCATGTGAAGGTAAGGACTGACTGCTGACAGGGGTGCTCCAACGGCATTTAGGCCTCCTGCTTATGTGTCAATATATCCCTATGTCAAGTTTCAGGTACTCATTTCTTCCCAATCAATGCCTTCTCTGTAACTTTGGTCATCATTCCAGGGTTGGAATTCAAATGGTGATATAATTCAGTCACTTGTACATTAAGATTCAGCTTAGTTTTTGACAATATCAACTCTGTTAATGTAAGATTTCCTGAAAACTTTGGGATCCATTATATAGCGGTTGATTTGTAATTCAGAAGCTCCGAACTCATCTCGTTTCTTAGTACTTTCTCAAGTGTAAGGAAGACCAACTTTCCAGCTTCTTTGTACTTCTCATGCTGATACAATTGTACAAAAGTACCACATACACATAATCATCCAGAGCCTCACTTCTCACTGCGTACTGACCTTGCCACCTTATAGTGTGGATTAGCAGCAACCCCTTTACAATGGAGGAGGTGCCTTTAAAAGCAGTCAGGCTTGAGAACCAATTTAGAAAATTCATCCACTTGATTTTGTTTTTCTAGAACTGCTATTTGTATCAAATCTTGGTATTGAAAGAGCAGAAATCAAATAACATAGCTGCAGGGATTGATGAACCCTAGATCAGCAGGCAGGACAGCAGGTTACTGGCTGCATTGGTTAAGGACCTACTAAGATAGTCAGGCCAGTAACACCAACAACCAGAGGTCGAGTGATGGCAAACACAGTACCCAGATTCAGTAAAAAGCAAGCATTTTTCTTAGGCAGTCAGTGTGTATATATTGGAAGTAGGCAACAGTCCTGAGGAAATTCCTTTCCAATTAATTGGGTGCTCACAGCAGCAGATGGCACCATGAAAGTAATTACATTTCAGAGCTCATGGGGGATGACTATATCATAACTATTAAACCACTGAGAATCATGGCCCAACCAGGCTGGCACACAAATCTCAAGCACCACACGTCCTGAACTTGTGTTTCTATTTTATTAGCTCAGCCCAGCCCCAGGTCCCTTCCACTGGAGGTGGCTGTGCTCAGGTATGCTATGATGATGTCATCTGATTCCGGGAGACAAGACTGAGTCCCTTTCCTTCCATTATGATTAAGCTGGGGACACTATCCCAGGGCTGTGTAGGTAGAAATCATGGGACTTTGGCTCAAATCTCTTGCTTTGAGGGTGGTCAATAACTGCGAATTTAAGATCACCATATTTTTGCTGTTTTCATATTCTCTTTGAATTTTCATGACATGTGTGAGTCCAGTAGACACAATTCTGCCTTAATTAATGAGTATTATTGAAAGTTTTACCCTATCTCCACACTTCATTGTTTACATAATAGTGTTCAGTCACTCATGTTTTTAATATGTACAAGTCAACAATCTACGTATTTTGATCTATAAAGCTGCCCTATACATGTATACTTTTCTTTTCCCAACAGTACTTAAAATTCTGTACCACTGGCTAAATTAATTATACCATTAATTCAATTACCATGTGCCCCTGACAATTTTTAATAATATTTCTGAATAAATAATACTGCTGCCTCTAAAATGGATGAAGAACATATATAAACCATAGATTATGAATGGATTTTGAGCTCATATGAAATTGAAAGCCCTAATCTAAGAATAATTAGTTCTTATGATGTGGCCTTACTTGATACTTGCCCTTATGAAGGGATCACTGAAGATATGGGTGCTATAGCAAAGTGTAGTGAAGAGATCAGATGGTGCCCAGCTATCAGAAAGAATAGTAACTGGGTCTTAAAGTGTCATCTTAAAACAGGAAGCCAGGTAAGTAAGGAGTGAGATAAGTGTATAAAAGGAAGAGGCACACTAGGTTGATGATCCAAGGATTATAAATAATAAAATCCAAGACCATACGAAGACAAGAAACTCAAAGGGATAGCAGAACTACCCTGTCCTGTAGGGTCGGCATAGGCTTGATGGCAGTGATGCTTTTTTGCAGGGGGTAGGGTGGGGTGGGGAGTCGGGGCATAGTTTAAGGAGATACACACAGGTATAACGTTACAAAAGTGGGCCATGATGGTTAAGGTTGTGTGTCAACTTGGCTGGGCCATGGTTCTGTGGTTTGGTAATTTTGATGTAGTTATCTCCTATGATGTTAACCAGGATAATAATCTTCATGATGAAATTTGATATGAGCATACAATCAACTGAACGGGAGTTTCACCGAGGTAAGGTCTGCTCCCAATGTATGTGGATGCTCTGGGAAAGCTTTATTGATTTTCACTGAATATGCATCCTGCATATAGCTGGTAAATATCTGATCTTCAGTTCTTTGGACTTGAGCCAGTGGCCTGCCATATTGCCCACTGATTATGGGAGGCATTACCCTCTGCCACCTGTGAGTCAGCAGCCTGTTATTCTACCTGCTAACTTGTATTAATTCACCTCAGCATCCTGACATCTAATCCACTGATCATGGGTTTGTCAGTCTTAGTGCTATGTGAGTCAGAAGCTTCCAGCCTGACACTTAACCCACAATCTTAGCGTTTGCCAATATGTACAAAAGTACAAGCTAGCTTCTTAAAAAATTACACACGTGCATCACAAACTTCATTGGTTTTGTTTCTCTAGAGAACCCAGGGTACTGCAGAAAGGTTGGGAATCTTGCCTCAACATCAGTTGTAAACGGCAGAATCAGGAGTCAAACCTAGACTCAACTGAGTATACAGCCTCAATTGGGACAATGGAGGGGCCAGAAACCTCACAAACCAAGAAAAGAGACATTGTTGACAAATGGAAAAGTTAAAATTAGGCAGTGGCACTCATCAGTGGTAGATTTCTTTTCTCCGTGCTAGAGGTGTAGTTTTGATTCCCATATCATAACCTCATGCCCTGTCACCAGCTTTATGTCAGTGGAAGACTGTATGTTGCTCTGATGCTAAGTTTCAGGAGGGCTCTTAAAAAAAAATAAAAAACTAGGAAGAAAAGTCCAGTGATCAACTTCCAAAATCTCTAAATGTTAACATAAATAAAAACCCTGTGGATGACAACAGAGATTGTTCAAAGCATGGGTTAAGCACAGTATTGGGCAACATTCTGACTGGTTGAACTTGGGGTCATTATGATTTGGGAGTTAAGTCCACAGCAGCAAACAACTAGAAGAAAGTATCTTCTCATTTTTAAACTCCTCTTTGCTCACTAGTCACATTCAAATGACCTTAAATGACTATACCTCCCCCATCTCCAAACCCCTGTCCAGCATCCTGTGCTTATTTATGATTCATGTGTGTACAAAGTCAGGCCTTTAATGCTGCTCCCACTCCAAAAAAGGAGTATCCATTTTCTTACCTCTAGATTTCTTCTTGTTGAACACTGACTGCCAGATGATAATCAGTGTGAATAGAAGAATGCTGAGTATACCAACACAGCACACAAGTATGGCATACACATAGAGATCTGAAAGGCAAGGACATGACATCATCACTGTAAGAGGCCATAGCAGAAGAAGTGAACTGTCCTTTGCACAAAACATGTGAGAAACAAGTATTGTATAAGCCCCAGCACTACAATGATGAAGTTCATGTGTATTGGCATGGAGTAGACATAGGGAACAATGGACAGAATACAGTACCCATAAACAGACCCACAGGATCTGTCCAGTCAATTTGTGACATAACTCGATGGCAGCAAGACAGCTTTTCAACGAACGGTGCTGGAGCTATTAGACATTCACTGGCAAAAACTCCCACAAGCCTCACATTAAACTACATACCTGATATAAAAAATGAAGTCAAGGTTGAACACAAACCGAAATGTAAAATGCAAAAGTAGAAAAATTTCAAGGCAAAAAAAGGAGGAAATCTTCAGGATCTAGGGCTAAGCAAAAAGTACTTGAAACAAAAATGATGACCCATAAAATGAAAGACTGATAAATTAGGTGTCATCAAATAAAAGAACATTTGCTCTGTGAACGTCTATGTGAAGAACACAAGCCGCAGTCTCTGTAGAGTCCCGCACAGCACCCAGCACGGCATACACATAAGGGTCTGCATGACGAGGGCATGGCACGAGGGAGGGAGAAAATATTGGCACACCACATGTCTTCAGAAGACCTAGTATTTGAAATACGTAAGGAACCCTCAGAATTCAATGGCTGAAAAGAAAATCCAATTAGAAAATTTTAGTGCTGTAAATCAGTTAATATGGCCCTTCTAGTGATTGTCTTTGTAACTCCAGCAAGGGGATTAAACAGCTTTTAATACTGTATGTAAAGTATACGGCACCCTTGTAGTATGGGACAAAGCAAATAAGTTGTATGGAATTCTAATGAGAGGTGCAGTGAGTTTGGCCATCCTATTAAGTGTAAACTCAGTCATCCCAATGTCAGAAAGGAGTATCTCATTACTATCAAGAAAGAAGACACAGGAGTGGACCCCAGATCTCTTCCCTGAACCTCCTCGATCAAAGAGAGCTGTGGATCTAGAGATAGAAATATACAGCTGCAGACAAATGGCAGCAGCAAAGCCAGCAACTCAACAGAGTACTGGCCTTCCCGGGACGCGGTACACAAGAATTCAGTGCCTCCCGGCAGGAGACTAGTTAATGGAGTGCAGTACTTTTGGTCCTTTTTGGCACAGTGAAAGGGGTTTGTAAGACTCCGTTGAGCAGAGCACATGTCGAAGGGCTACAGGGTCTGAGGGTGCCTGCAGGAACTGCTGAGAAGAGGCTGTTCTGCTGGAAGAACTGTATCCTGAGTCATTTCTTCTCCCGAGGTATAACCTGTTTATTACCTAATACATCTCATAACTGTGAATTCCGTGTTATTGCAACAGATTACTGAAGCTAATAGATTCCCATAGGAAAGAGAATTAATGCTAGAGAAAGTTTGGAGGGTGAAGGTTATGTCTGAAGTCCACCTCATACAAATCATCTGGGACTGCTGGCTTTGATTCTCCTTTTTCTTGTGAAGTTAGAGGACATCAGTCACCACCTCCACACCCTTTTTGCCAAAATATACCAAAAGACATGAGCAGATATTGCACCCACAATTGGAAGATGGGAGGAAAGTAGTTATTAAGCAGAGTGCAATGGAGAGATGAGTACAGAAGATCAAAGGGCAAATCTGACTTGAACAATTTAAACAGTTGTCAGTTGATCCCACCTCTGATGCACCCTGGACCAGAACTGGTTTCCAAGATGTTTTTTCCATTTTTTGTTTAGTTTTGTTTTTTGGTTTGTTCATATTAGAGTTTATCTCAGAGGTGTTAGGTCACTGGGGGGTCACCCTGTTGAAGTTATGTTACATGTTTTTTTGGTTTTTGGTATATGAGACCCAGTATTGATGAACCTATAGGAACAGCGAGTAGAATAAAGGTTTTGGGGTGGGGAGTATCCTGGTTGGGGGGCGGGTTGGTAAAAGGGAGACAATGTCAAGGAGTTCAAGAAGGAAAATAATGTTTGGAAACTGATTGAGATAGTTTGCTGTGCCAGTCTGGCCGATAAACACATGTGGGATTAATTGAAGGGTGGAGAGATAAATGGCTCAGTGAGCCTCACCTTTCTCGTCTCTCACTCTTTGATCATCGGACCAGTGTGCTGCCTTGCTTGTTCTGTGCCTCAATTTGCAAGCTACACTACCTGTGAGACACCTAACCTGTGAACTGTGTCGCTGTAATTTGAGGTCCCTTTAAGACCACATGATTGGAATGAACATCTCTGGAGCTGGGGCTGATAGTTGGTGACTTGGCTGACAGTTGGTGACCTGCCTTGCTGTTTGCTGCCTGTGCTGGGATAGCCTAGCTCTCTCTCTACAGAGGACTACCTGGCAGCCCTCAAGACTTAAAGGACTGCTAGTGTCTCACAACTCTCTCACGGGAGTGAGTTGAACTGAGCCATTTGTACTGTTTTATAATTTAACTGTTCATTTTTTGTATTATATATCTATCTGTATATAATTTAACAGTTCATTTCTTGTGTTATATATCTATCTATCTTTATATATATATAATTATCAGCAATCTGGTTTTATTTCTCTAGAGAACCCTGTAGAACACAGTGATTGTGGTAGCAACTGCACAATATTACTCAACATGATTATATGATGTATGTATTAACTCCCAACTAATGAATTAAAAATAAGAAAATATACATATGACAAATAAGTATTTGAAATGTTTCATATCATAACTACTAAGAAATTAAAATAAAATTACAAAGAAACAGCAATACAAATATTTCAAAATAGCTAAAAAAAAGTCAAGAAAATATAAAATGGTGGTGAAGATGCAGAGAAACTGGACCAGTCACAGATTGTTGGAGGGAATGTAAAATGATCCAGTCACTGTGGAAGAGTTTGCAGAATTCTTAACTGCACAGGCAACTACCACACAACATCACATTTACATGAGAGGAATTTAGTCCAACAAATGAAACTCTAAGTTCACCCAAATATCTGCCTATGCATGTTTATAACAGTTTTATTCATAAAAGCCCCAAATGGAAACAGCACTGAGTCCTTCAACAAGTGACAGAGTGGCTAAACAAACTGGTACGAGAGTAAGTAAAAAAGTGCCGGTATTACTACAAAAATCAGAGAAAGCTTTATTAAGCCAAAATACCACAAGGTAACACTATTGTTTCTTAACATCTATCCCATATAGCAACACTTCTAAGGTCATCCATGCATTTAATAAGGATTATGTCTTATCTTTCCCTGAAGAATTCTGAATCCTTTCTTTTACTTCACACCGAAAGAGCAGTGAGGGTATCCTAGAGGGAATCGAACAGTGGACCTCTTACAGCTTCTTTAAGTTTTGAAATGAAAATAAACTTCTGCGGAGGCAAGATGAAGGCTGTGGGCTGAATGCAGTAAGGCTTCCAGTGAGACTGCCACAGGAGAGCCATCCCAGAGCTCAAAGAAGTAGTAGGCACATTAGTGTGATTAAAAAAAAATAACCCTCAGTGCAACTTTCTAGGTTATTTTCCTACCAATGAAGTTAAAAATCCTTGTTCTCATTTTATGATCTTTGAGGAAATCTGTAGAAATTAACCCTTTGGGATGAAAAAATTCAGTCACTACTTCTGAGTGGATGTCTCTGCCTTGACCGGAACTGGCAAAGCAGATGCTCTAGAAAGCCATTGTTTTGATTGCACTTTTTTACAAGAAGGAATACTAACAAGTGCACTCCTGAGAGAATGTGTTTGCAGCCATCCACTGGCTACCATGTTGACGTATCATTACATCTACAGGGGATTACTCACAGCAATAAAAAGCACTATTGATGCAAACAATAATTTGCATAATGTTCATCAAAGAATTATGCTGAGTGATACAAATAAATTCCAAAAGATCACATGATATGTGGTATATTTGGAGCACATTTTTGCTATGACAAAATAATACAGAGAATATATGTTAAAGATTAAGGTGAGAGGAGAGTGAAAGATGAAATAGTTATAAGGGGCCCTCTGTGGTGATAGAAATGCCCTACATTCGTTGGGACAAAAAATTATTGGGAATTAGATGAAGATTTGCAGAGCACATAATCAATTTTACATTCACAGATGCATACATGCTATACTTCAACTCATGCAGTTCAATCCCCTCAATGTATAATCATGTCCCCTAATCTTTCTTCTGGATGTCATTTCAGATCCTTTTTCTTCTCTTAATTTCTGAACTTTGTCATTGGGTAAAGGCTCCCATTTTGATATTAATTGGTTGATTACTTTAACATTTGGTGAGTTTGGTTCCAGATCTGAAGTGTGATAAACGCCATAGTCTTTGGGTCCCATGAGTCTCTAGCTGACCAGTAACGCTGGTCTTTTTTGTGATTTTTAAGTTCTGTTCCACATTGTTCTCCCACTCCATCCAGGACCTTCTAATTTGATCCTTTCCAAAGCAATTGGTAGTGGTAGCTGGGCACCATTCACTACTTCTAGTCTCAGGGTTATGTAGTCTAACACTTAGCCTAATACACTAATAACCGTAAATCTAATATTTTGTTCTTCTAACCCCAAATAAGTAGTTCAAAATCACTAGCCATTCTTCTCGAGAAAGATGAGGCTTTCTACTACTGCAAAGAATTCGTCTCAGAAATCCAGAGAGGCAGTTAGTTATACCCTATCCTTATGGAGTCAGAATCAAGTTGATGACATTGATTTGGTGTTTCCATTGATTGATTTGGTAACTCATTACAATTACACTGGACTAATTGGTTCCATATGCCTTGTATGTTAGGCTGGGCTGTCTATAAAAACACAATCAGTGACAAGCATACATGTATATGAAACAGCTTTATATCAAGAAGGCATCCCAGCCAGGTCCAAAGTAAGTCTATGGATCCTATGCCAATTGGGACCCTCTTCAGACTCACACAGTTGCATGCTGATGATACAGAAGGACAAAGTGAGATGCAAGAAGATCACGAGCCAGTGAGTAGAGTCATGTGGATCCAAGGTTAGTTGAAACACGGCAGGGTACCAACAGCTCCTAGGTTACCTCCCAGGTTCAGTGACCTCATGTGGGCAGACAGTGTTCCAAAAAGCAGGAAGGTACAGGGCAAGAGAGAAGTTCCTAGTTTACCCCTTATAAGAAGGCCACGCCCCCAAGAAGATATCATGAGGCTGTGACTTGATTGATAGGTTGGACTCCTCCACTATACACAGTGTCAAGTTGACATAAAATCCAAATACCACACCTTTCAATTTTCACCAAATGTCTTTCCCCTGGATGGAGAGCGACTAATCATGGCACCTTAGACTACTGCTCATGAGCTTGTGCTGATCTCCCTCTCACGTATGGCATGCCGCCTTGCCCTTCACCAAAGTTCATACTTCACTATCTGCTAGTCTGTGACTTGCCCTCCTTCCTTTCTCTTCCCATCCTTGGTAACTATTAAAGAATGCCTCTTATATTGTAAAAATATTTTTACATCTTTGATATTAATGGTCTCATACAATATTTATCCTTTTGGTGACTGACTTACTTTACTGAGTCTAATGTCCCACCAGGTTCATGCATGCTATGAGAAGTCTTGCAGATTCAATATTATTCTTTAATGGGGCATAGTATCCCATTGCATATATGTACCAAGGTTCATTTATTTATTCTTCCACAGATAGACTTTAGTTTGGTTCCATATTTTTGCTATTGTGAATTGGGCTGTGTTGAATACAGGTGTGTATACATATCTATTCATGGTGCTGTAATTATTTCTCTAGGATATATACCAAGTAGAGGAATTGGTGTATGTATGTAGTCCAATAGCATTTGTCGCCCCGACCACAGTGAAGTCATCATTCTATACTGCCACTAGCAGTATATGAGGGATCCTGTGTCTCTCTACCTTCTCTAGCACTTGTTGTAATTTGTTGGGTCTTTGTTGTTTCTTTCATCTGTTATTAATGCTGCGGTGATACCTCAATGCTATTTTGATTGGCTAGTGCATTTCTTTATATGTTTCTTTGGCCACTTAAATATCTCCCTTCTTGAAGTGTCCATATCCTCTGCCCATTTGGGTTGTCTTTTTCTTGCTTCTTATAAATTTTAGAAATTAGTCCCATGTTCAACGTGGCTTTCGCATTTTTTTCTCAGTCCTTCAGTCCTCTTTTTACTCTTTTAATAAAATCGTTTTCTGTACATGAGGGTCTGTTATTTAAGAGGTCTCTACATTTCCTCATAATTTTGTTGTCTGTTGTTTATATTTTCCTTTTTGATAGTTTATTTAGGCCATGAAATAAGGTACATAAATCTGCTATTTTTCCCCTTCAAAAAGTTTTATTATATATGTTCACATATAATACAATTCAATGCTTTACTTATTAAAAGGGGTGGTGTGATCATAAACACAATCAATTTTCTACTTTTTTTGTATTTGTAGTTACTAGCTCTCCATTTCTCCTCAGCCTTCTCTGCCAGAGCCTTAAAAACTACTAATCCAATTACTTTCTTGGTAGAGTTATCTGTCCTGGTTTTCTTTTTTAAAAATCATTTTATTGGGGGCTCATAAACTCTGCTATTTCTTTCATTGATATATGCTTCTTTGTTTTGCATTTAGGTCTTTAACTTAGTCTTTTTGAGTTTGTTTTTGTATATGGGGGGGGGGGGGTTACCAAAATAAAAACCTGAATTTTTTTTCAAAGCTCTGTATTTAAGTTTTTTTGTTTTTTTTTTTTACAAAACAACCTTATCACCTTCAAAATACCCTCCATTATACTTAATACATTTGTTAAATTTGTTATACCATGCTTGGAAACATTTTCAAACTCATGTTTGGATGGCTGACAGCACCCCCCTCGTTTTTTCTTCACCTCTTCTATGTCATCAAATTGCTGTTCTTTCATGTCCCTCTTTATTTGCAGAAACAGAAAGAAGTCCCATGGACCCAGGTCAAGTGAGGAAAGAACTTTGGCAAGAGAAGCATTATGTTTTTGCCAAAAATGGGTTCACTGAGATGGCTGCATAAATTGGCATAAATCTGAGGAATATTTGCATTGATTGGGCATTCTTCAGAATAGATATACTCCTAACACAGGTAGCATTGGACTGGTCACAGTGAATTTTTTCATAAAAGCACTTTCGCTGAATCTTGTTTTTTGTGAGTGCTGATTTAAGAGAACAGTGCATGGCTGTGAAATTTTGTTTTCTGCAGAAAAATGCCGCAGAAAATGCTGTGATGTTGAACACAGCTCACAAGGACAGTGCTGTGGGAAAAACTCACGTATGTGTATGTTTTCGCGTTTCAAAAAGGGTGAAATGTCGATTGACGATATACCTCATTCTGGACACTCGCCAATTTCCCGAATGGATGGAAATGTCGACTTGTAGTGAGTGCATTTGGAGTTTGTGCCAGCAGGTCAGACTGATATTCAAGCTTTCTATTTAGAGGTTCTGAAAAGATTGCATAACAGTGTCTGACCAAATAGGCCTTACTTTTGGCAGATGTGGAGGGTTGGTTATGCCTCCACGACACTGCACCTGCTCATGCAACCATCCCAGTGCATCAGTTTTTGGAAAAACAGCATGCTTCCTTTGCTCCACGCATCTTACTCACCTAACCCCAATCTATATGATTTACTTTGTTTCCGCAAATGAAGAGGGATGTGAAAGGACAGCCCGACCCTGCCAACTCCTCCCACACACCCCACTGCCCAACCCTGCCAACTGCTCCCACACAGCCCACTGCCCGACCCTGCCAACTCCTCCCACACACCCCACTGCCCGACCCTGCCAACTCCTCCCACACACCCCACTGCCCGACCCTGCCAACTCCTCCCACACACCCCACTGCCCGAACCTGACAAATGCTCCCACACACCCCACTGTCCAACCCTGCAAATACCTCCCACACACCCCACTCCCAAACCCTATCAACTCCTCCCACACACCCCACTGCCCGACCCTGTCAATGCCTCCCACACACCCCACTGCCCGACCCTGCCAACTGCTCCCACACACCCCACTGTCCAACCCTGCCAACTGGTCCCACACACCCCAGTGCCCGACTCTGTCAACTCCTCCCACACACCCCACTGTCCAACCCTGCCAACTGCTCCCATACACCCCTGTCCAACCCTGCCAACAGCTCCCACACACCCCAGTGCCCGACCCTGTCAACTGCTCCCACACACCCCACTGCCCGACCCTGCCAACTCCTCCCACACACCCCACTGCCCGACCCTGCCAACACCTCCCACACACCCCACTGCCCGACCCTGCCAATGCCTCCCACACACCCCACAGTCTAACCCTGCCAACTGGTCCCACACACCCCAATGCCTGACCCTGTCAACTCCTCCCACACACCCCACTGTCCAACCCTGCCAATTCCTCCCATACACCCCTGTCCAACCCTGCCAACTGCTCCCACACACCCCACTGCCCAACCCTGTCAACGCCTCCCACACACCCCACTGTCCAACCCTGCCAACGCCTCCCACACACCCCACTGCCCGAACCTGCCAATGCCTCCCACACACCCCACTGCCCAATCCTGCCAACTGCTTCCACAGACCCCACTGCCCAACCCTGCCAACTCCTCCCACACACCCCACTGCCCGACCCTGCCAACTCCTCCCACATACCCCACTGCCCAACCCTGTCAACTCCTCGCACACACACCAATGCCCAACCCTGCCAACTCCTCCCTTAAGTATATTCCCTCACATCCCATATTTTGAAAATTACTCCAATGTCTGACAGAAACTCAAAATTTTGAAGAATTTCTCATGTGTTGGTGGGTGCTGTTCAGTCCATAATCTGAGGGTGAGACAGAGTTGAGCCAGATGCAGGGTCCACAGCCCAAACTCAAAGATGTACCAAAGTCACAGCAGGTCCTTTTGCTCCTACCAAAGCTGGGTCAGGAAATGGGGGTCTGGCTTTCCAGGCAAGATGATGATGCATGGAATTGTATGGGGGCACCAACTTGGTTTTCCAAAATAACAAAGAAGGTGGCCTGGTTCATGTCCAGTTCCAAGGTGGGATCTAAAAAATATCATCAAGGAAACAAAGAATGTGGCCTGAGTCACATTCTCTACTAAGTCCAAAATGGTGTATAAAGTACAGAATTATACCTCATAAGACATTATGGCCGGAAAAGCCATATTTATTGACTATAACTCACTACACATATATTGTTTTATATTTATATATAGACATACATATATATGCACACAGAGATATACATGTATATATGAGAAAGATGAAATTGCCTTTTCTTATAATGATTTATAGTTCTTACATATAAGAGGTACTATGCATTGAAATTCATTTAATTACATGGGACATATATACATATACAATTTATAGTTATTACATATATAAGATACTATGCATTGGAATTCATTTGATGGCATGGGACATCTATATATATGTACATATATAAATGGGCTTCAAAAATTTTTTCTCACCACCAATTTGGATCACTTGTTGTTAATACCACTTCCTTTCCCCCCCACCTTCCCTTCTCCCATGCCCTCCTGAATGGTGGGTCCCATTGTTTTTTCCTCCACATTGTTTACCAGCCTATCTTATTTAGACAGACCTGCAGAGATAATAACATGCACAAAAACAAGAGAGTGTAAAACCAAGCAATAATATACAACAAACAACAATAAGAAACCAATGACAAAAAACAGCCACAAAACAAAACACAACAAGAAAGAAAAACTTGTAGTTAGTTAGCTCAAGGGTCGTTTGTTGGCCTTTAGAAGTGTTTTTCAGTCCACTCTGTTGGGGCATCAAGTCCTGGTCCCAAAGTCTACCTTCATCATTCCCCCAGGACCTCACTGCTTCATTCCCTTGATGTTCTACTACACCCCCTTAGTGTTTTGCCTCAGTATGGCAGGATCAGATTGGGTGCAATTCCCACACTGTGTCTCTGGTGTTGTCATCTATAGAGCTGTGGGTCAGTGAAGGTTGTCATGTCTCATAGTGGGGCTGGCCATGAGGAGGGTATGGGAGGCCTGGTAGGGCATGATCAAGGGTAATGTAACAAAGAGGAATTGCTGAAACCCTGATGGGGACTGAGCATGATAGTGGGACAGGAAGAAAGTCAAGGGAAATAGAGGAAAGAGCTGGGAGGCAAAGAGCATTTATAGAGATCTAGATAAAGACATGTACATATGAAAATATATTTATATATGAGGATGAGGAAATAGATTTATGTGCATATATTTATAGGTTTAGTATTAAGGTATCAGAAGGATATTGGGCCTCCACTCAAGTACTCCCTCAATGCAAGAATAATTTCGTCTATTAAATTGGCATTCTATGATGCTCACTTTTCTGACACAAGTGTTGAAGACAAAACGGGTGCATAAGCAAATATGGTTAATAAAGATGATGGTGTCCTGCTATCAAAAGATATAGCATCTGGGCTCTTAAAGGCTTGAAGGTAAACAAGTGGCCATCTATCTCAGAAGCAACAAAGCCCACATGGATGAATCACATAAGCCTGTGTGATCACGAGGTACAGAAGGGATCAGTTATCAGGCATCAAAGAACAAAAAGTCATATCATGTGTGCTCACCTCCATGATACGATTGCTGAAGACAAAGCGGGGGCATAAGCAAATGTGGTGAAGAAAGCTGATGGTGTCCGGCTATCAAAAGATATAGCATCTGGGGTTTTAAAGGCATGAAGGTAAACAAGCGGCCATCTAGCTCAGAAGCAACAAAGCCCACATGGAAGAAGCACACCAGCTTGTACGATTACAAGGTGTTGAAGGGATCAGGTATCAAGCATCATCAGAACAAAAAATCTTACCATAGTGAATGAGGCGGGGAGTGCAGAGTGCAGACCCAAAGTTTATTTGTAGGCCACTGGAGATCCCCTTGCAGAGGGGTCTCTGGGAGGAGACCAGCCAGACAGGGTGCAATCTAGCAATGATGAAAAATACAGCTTTCCTCAAATTCCTAAATGCTTCCTCCTTCCCCCACTATCATGATCCCAATTCGACCTTGCAAGTCTGGCTAGACCAGAGGATGTATGCTGGTACAGATAGGAACCAAGAATACAAGGAATCCAAGGCGGATGATCCCTTCAGGACCAGTGGTCTAAGTGGCGATACTGGGAATGTAGAGGGAGGGTTGGTTGGAAAGGGGGACCTGATTACAAGGCTCTACATGTGACCTCCTCCCTGAGGATGGACAACAGAAAAGTGGTTGAAGGGAGACGTTGGACAAGATATAACAAAATAATAATTTATAAATTATCAAGGGTTCATGAGGGAGGGGGTAGTGGGGAAGGAGGGGAAAAACTGAGGACCTGATGCCAGGGCTTAAGTTGAGAGCAAATGTTTTAAGAATGATGAGGGCAATGAATGTACAAATGTGCTTTACACAATTAATGTATCTATGGATTGTGGTAAGCGTTGTTTGAGTCCCTAATAAAATGATTAAATTTTTTTTCTATGAACGTTTTGAAAAACTTTAGATAGATAGATAGAGATAGAGAGAGAGATAAAGATTGAGAATGAATCAGTGGTAGAATTCTTGCCTTGCAAGTGGGAGGTCCAGTTTTGGTGAGCAGTCACCAATCAACCATCAGTAAAGGTTTGCATGTTGCTGTGATCCTGTACACATTTCAGCCGAGATTATCCATGGACTTGGAAGAAAGAGGTGGCAACCTATCTCTAAATGGAAGCCAATAACCCATATAGATCACAATGTTCCAATTATTCAACTGCTCATGAGGACAGTACAAGACTGGGCAGTGTTTTGGTTATTTATACTTAGGAACATTATGAGTCAAGGTCTGATTTTAGTGTAGCTAGTAACAACCCATATATATAAGTAAATATTATAATTGATAATTTAGTTTTATACCTTGTTTTAATAATAAATCTCTTTTCTCATCAACTTTGATAAGAATTGATTCTAAACTGCTTTGAAAACTAAGATAACAGCATATCATAAGTGATTTAACAATATCCTACTGTTGGCAATTCAAAGTGCTTATACTTGTTCCCCAGAATAAATGCTTCTATGATGAACGTTCATAAACGGAAACCTTAATGCACCTCTCACATTATGTCCTTAAGATTAAGTTTCTCGAAGTGGAATAGCTCAGTCAGCATGAACGCGCCTTCCTCAAGAGCCCTAGGGACTGGAGGAGCGGTTCGTTAAATGCTGAAAATGAAAACGCACGCAGACTGGTGGCTGGCTTCCAGCGTATGTTTGCACAAGCAGGTGAAGCTCGTAGTCAATGAAATAAGGAGAAGTGAAAGGGAAGCGACATTTCAGAGGAGGCCTGAGGACCTGGAGGTGAGGGCATGCCCACCTGCACTGATCTTTAAGGGAGCTTGAGCTAGTGGGATGTGAGAAGTCTCCTATAAAAGTCAATGTCGCTTGCAGACAGAGATCACAGGCATCTAAGACTTATCGAGTCCCATCCTGCACAACAGCTCTTAAAAAGGGTGTGTCCTGCGCCTAAGAGCTCTTGATAACCGTGTGCCTTGTGGGGCAAATGGGTCTTAGGCAGAAATATGGTCTCAATGTTGTTATAGCTTGTGACTTTGCCTTCATCTTTCTTATAAAATTCACTGAAATTCAAACTTTAATTAGACTACCTTAACCTCATAAATAAGGCTTGTTTGTAGATGAAACACAAACCTTCAGGGCCACACATTTTAACAAAATAATCTGCACTTATCCAAATCTGGAATGAATTTCTAAAATACCAACTCTACTTGCACATCTGGAGGTGCCCTGGTGGTGCAGTGGGCTACATGCCAGGCTGCTAACCACAAGGTCAGCAGTTCAAACCCCCACTGCTCTGCAAGAGAAAGATGAGGATTTCTGCTCCTGGTTATGGTCATAGTCTCAAAAACTTACCGGGGCAGTTCTATCTTGTCCTGCAGGGTCCTTGTAAGTCTCACTCTACATCACAGTAGTGAATTTGTTTGTTGCTTAAGGTTTTTGTTTTATTTTTGACCTACATGCCAGCACTAAGCTGGTTATAGTCACTAAATTCATTGGCAGTTCTGTCATTTGTCACTGACTTCAAAAGGGACAGATGCCATTTTTAGACTAAATGCAAACTGCCACACAGAAAATGCCTCCCCACAACCCCAGCTCAGATATCCTACAGCAGATGGCAAAGCAGACATGCTGGAGTGCGTGCAGAGGCATGACAGGAAGGCCGACACAGGGGAAACAGGGAGTCAGCATGCCAGCTCCCAGCGTCCCCACATGCTGAGCGGCAGCAGTACATAGCACAGGCTATTGCCACTGCAACAAAAGACATACAGCACTTGTTGCTGGGCAACCCTATTCCCAGCAGGTGCATTCAATGCCACTTTGCAACATGGTAGGCCCAAACTTAATCAGAAGAATGGAGGCATCCAAGCCCTCTCCACACAAAACACATACCTCAGGAAACTGGGCCTATCTAGATGCGTGGGTAAAAGGCGTGATTTCTGAGTCAGAATCAAAGTAAACGGCAATGCCAAGGAAACAGCAGTTGCAGTCGATGAACACCTGATGTACATTGCCACTGGGTTTTTTTGTTCAGCTTGTAATACCATCTTGCTGGGGTAGACATACCTGGACACCAGCCATGCGAGATTTTAACTCACTCCAACCTTTTGGTGAGAAGATGAACAATGTTTTTTTTTGTTCGGTGGATGAAAAGGCCTAAGACCAAGGAGAACTGATATCTGTTTGCAGTCCTATTGTGTTTTTCCCATGACAGAACAAAAGGGCAACAGCCTGAAGTCCTAAGCCTGGGCATTTCAAAACGGTCACGGACTCGCCAGAAGCTGTGGTTGGGCTAAAAAGGCAGACCACAGAGCCGCTGCCACCACAGCTGCCGAAGTCAAAGGAAAACAACGCTCTGGGAGCAGCTGTTCAGTGCATTAAGCAGGGAGAATTCCAGCTCTACATTGCTCCAAGGGCCAACTACTCTCTGTTGAGAAGATAGTAAAAATTAGTCTACAAATTTCACAGAGTTGGGTCAGGAGTAACCCGACAGTTTCTAGTATGAGTTTTCAGATATTGTGAATTTTTCAAAGTGTTTTTAGATGGAAATTATGCTGCCAGCGTGTCTGGAGTAAGGTTGCAATCCTTCCAACTATATAATGTCTTGTTTTCCTACCAGAGTATTTCTCAAAATATGGTCCTCAGACTATTTATATTAGAATTATCTAAGGCTCTGATCAAACACAGATGTTTTAATTCCTTCCTAAAATTCCTACACCAGAATCTCAGGGTAGCACGCAGAGCCAAGACTGCTAACACAGTCCCCACGAGATTCTTATGCATCTAATGATCAATGGAGTTCCCACTGTCACACCGTGGGGGCCCTCTACGGCCCTCCCCACAAACACTTCCTCATTGCACTGGCCATGGTGTGGCTCCAGAAATGTGGGGGTCAATCAACTACATCACTTCAATTTTACTAAGTAGTAAGTAAGAAGAGCAAATGTGTTTATTCCACTGTTTTATTTATGAAGACTAAACTCACGTCATCTCTTTGTCAAAGAATAGGTACTCACTGAATGAGAGCTAGGGAGGGAACTAGAAATTATTTTCCTAGGAAAGGTAATCAAATGAAGAGGCCATTAGTGAATACGAAGAAGAAAAGTTAGGGAATACAAACAGTTTTTATTTGAGTAAAGGGCAATTTGAGAAATGAAATATTTGTAATTATAAAACTATACAATGAACTAAAGCAGCTTATAGATCATCAGTGCCAACTTGTGATTCACAAACTACATTCACATTCACGATTATATTTCTAAAGGAAGTGCCACAGTCCATTGGAGATAACACCTTATTGGAAGTGTTTGAGTCAACTTTCTTTCACAAATCATTCCATGGTAACTAGTACGTGGAAGATTCTAATTGAATCCCAATGTCCTCCCTCTAAGTCCAGCTCCCCTTCCACCATAACCTGTTTGGCGAACCAAGAAAGATGTTACGTTTCAAAGAACACCAACTCCTTCCATAACTTTAATCAGGTCCATAAATGGTACTTAAATGCCAACTCTTCACAGGATATATTCCTTTGCAAGTTCCTGATCACCTTATAACATGAATTGGTCCTTAACGATCAATAACTCTCTCTGAGAAATCAGAAAAAGTATTTTCTTACATTGCTTATAGCTGAGAATGTCAAATGCTTGTGTCAATTTCTGTGAACTTTCCGTATTCTAAGACAGAGCTTGTTCATTTTAGACACTCTTGGCATTTGGGGTACGATAAGTCTTTTTTACAGAGGCTATCCTGCCTAATAGCATCCTTGCTCTTTACTCACTGGATGCCAGTAGCACCACACACACACCCCAGAGTGATGCTATCCAAAATGTCTCCAGACATTGGTAATCACCCAGTAGAGGATTGCAAAATTATCCCTAGTTCAGAACCAGCTCTAAATCTCAAAAACTAGAAAAAGTGCATCTGAATTACCTAGCAGTCTTAATAAAAACAGACTGCTGATCACTATCCCCGAGAGATTCTGATTCATAAGGTAGGGGTGGGGTCCAACAATGTATATTTATACCAAGTCCCTAGGTGATGGTGATGTGACTGGGGAGACATTATGAGAGTCACTGCCAACACATACCAACTCACTCAAAATCTCCAGAAATAGATTTAGGCATCAGGGCTCCTTTTAAAGCTCCTCTGGTGATTTCAACATGCACCCATGGTTGCGATCGCTTGCTCAAGAATTTCACTGTTTCCTTCAAAATTAAAAAAAATGTACTCACACAGTATTTTTCATTTTTATACCACTGAGCAACCAGTTGCCACTGAATTGATTCCAATTATGTAGAACACCGTCACACTGGGTTTCAATAGCTGATTTTCAGAATAGCTCACCAAGGCTTTCTTCCAAGGTGCTCCTAACCCAATATTTGGGACTCAATTGGAACTCAAACCTTCAATCTTTTAGTTAATATCCAAACCATTTATGCCACACATCACATAGACCCCAATAATATAACTAGGAGTAGGAATATATATATATATATATATATATACGTATATATATATATATATATATAATATTAAACACAGAGACTAACTTTGAAAGTCTGTGGAGTTATGACACTAGAAATTCCCATTTTACTTTCTGCGTAAGTGTAGAAAACCACTTGAGACTATTGTAAAAGTAAGACAGAAAGGTCTTTTCTTCCTAGTCTATTACTTTCCGTTTACTTAAAAGCGAGACTCTGTCTTAAAATAAAAAAATAAACAAACTTTACCTTCAAAAACAGCCCAGGTCGCTTTCTTTTTCCCGAAGGAGGGACCTTCAGACACTTTGAGGGCAGTCACTATAAGGCACAAAGAAACAGCATGGCATGAAGTTGAGCAGCCCCAGATCTGCCCACATTACAAATAGAACTCCTCCTTGTACAAAGCAATCTTCACCAAACCACACATACTTGCCACAGTTCACATATTCGACAACTTTCACAAAACAGATGATAAACCTTCACTCTCAAAAGCAGACATTAGCTGTCCGTGTTTAATGGTCAGCAAATGGCAACGTCAGGCTTTAACTATGTTTCAATAAAAGCCTCAATTGCCTCATATTCCTGTCACATAAAAGTTTCCTTAGCAAGAATTCCAGGAACCAAAATATGGTTTATTTTACTAGTTTCATGGGAGTGTTTCTAAAGTAAGTTTACTTGCCCCACTAATGCTCATTGGACGAGCCTACCATCATGTTAAGACTGCGAACTGTCTTGCATGCTGAAAGGAGTCATGACGCTGGTCTCCTTGGTTAACCCAACACTTCGTGGTGGACGGAACTGGACTTAGAGGGAGAGCATAGCATGAACATCCAATTTTCAATATTATTCTGTCGGGCCTGCTTTTAAATGGGCATGGAAACACAGAATTGAGCTAAAAGGAAATTTGTAAACATGGAATGTTTTTTATTCAGAGCAGACAAGAAAATCACAAGTTAAAAAATATATATAAAATGTATCCTGAAAAACAAAGTAAACTATCAGGGAATGAGATTGCTATCCAATAGAACTTTAATTAATGACAGAAAGGTTTTATAACTGCATTATCCACTCTGAAAGCCAGTATGCAGATATGAGTATTGGGTACTTGAAATGTGGCTAGAATAAGTAAGAAACTGAAATTGTAATTTACTTAATTTTCATAAATTTAAATGTGTATCACTGAATGTGGTTAGTGGCTATCTTATTGAACAACTCAAAACAAGAGAATCTAGGATCTGAATACAGGGCCAAAGGTAGTTAAAAGGGAGATGAAGACTAAATGTTGGACACACACTAAAGAAATGAATCAATATGAAAGGCAAGGAACATGGTGAACATGACCTGGAACTCTATTTATTACCTCTCCCACAAGCATTTGTCCATTGTCATGTGTGTTTTTTTAATTTAATATCTATCTATCTATCTATCTATCTATCTATCTATCTATCTATCTATCTATTTATTTATTTTAAATCATTTTATTGGGGCTCATACAACTCTTTTTTTTACATTTTATTAGGGGCTCATACAACTCTTATCACAATCCATACATATACATACATCAATTGTATAAAGTACATCTGTACATTCTTTTCCCTAATCATTTTCAAGGCATTTGCTCTCCACTTAAGCCCTTTGCATAAGTTCCTCTTTTTCTCCCCTCCCTCCCCACAGCCCCCTCCCTCATGAGCCCTTGATAATTTATCGATTGTTATTTTGTCATATCTTGCCCACAATCCATACATATATCAATTGTGTAAAGCATACTTATATACTCATTGCCCTCATCATTCTCAAAATTCATGTATTTTTATTATATATTTTTCTTTTGGTCTCTCTAGGGTCTACTGAATATATGCTATTATCCTATCTTCCACATTATTAATCTCTTCTTTATCTGTGCGATTGAAGACATGTATTATACTCAATTTAATTTATTGAGTTTTTCATTTCTAGACTATACATTTAACTTGTTTTACACATTCTCATTCTCTGATGTCTCCAGAAGCAGCCCTGGTGTCATACTGGGTTATGAATTGGGCTCCAAAGTCCACAGTTCAAACCTGTCAGCTTCTCTCAGGAGAAGCATGTCCCTTCCTGTTCCCACTAAGGGTTAGCATCTCAGAAGCCGCAGAGGAGTGCTACCCCACCCTACCAGGCCACTGTTGATCAGAAGTAGCCCCATAAACATTTTGAAGCCTCCTTGTGGATTTATGTTTGTGTATAATTGTCCCTCAATATTTAAGGAGATGGGTCGGCTCCAGTGTCACCACATCCAAGGAAGTTCAAATCCTTTACATTTGACTGTCACCTATGTACATTATCCCTTACTTAAATCATCTCTAGATGACTTACAATGTCTAATAATATATAAAGGCTATGTAAACCTATAAAGAGAGAGAGACTACATAGTGGGCCCTTTCAGCACATGGGTAACTCATGCTGCTACCAAGTAAGGAAACTCCATCAGGCACTGTGAGAGATTATAGCTTCAAAAATGCAAGAAGCAGTTATACTCTGTTCTACAGTGTGGCTATGAGCGAGAATGGATTATAAGGCAATGGGCTTTGAATTATATAGTGGAGCTTTAAAAAGTTAGTAGAAAAAAAAGACATTCAAAGATAACAGAAATTTTTCATGAACTTTTTGAAGGTCCCTCATATCTGTGTGTGTGTGTGTGTGTGTATGTGTGTGTTCCATGGATCAACCATAACAGTATCCACAAGGATCTGTCAGAACTGAGGAGTATCAGTTTCCACCACATTCTACTGAATCTGAATGAGTTTTTAAACCTGTTACTTGCAGGTCCTGTGAGTTTGGGGAAGTTTCCCACTTTGCAAAATGGGGCAATTACTCACAGGCCGCATTAAGGAGCAAAGCTGGCCCTTGCCATAGCATTTTCAACTATTTCATATGTGAAAGCGGGGCAATGAACAGAGAAAAATCTGGTGATGCATGGAAGTACCACGGATAGCCAGAAGCAAAAACAATTCCGTCTTGAGGAAATACAGCCAGAATGGTGCCTACAAGTACGGATGATGAGACTTAATATCACATGCTTTGGAAATGTTATCAGGAACGGCCAGCCCCTGAAAGTAGAGGGCCAGCAAAAAGAGGAAGAAGCCCAGCATGATGAAGCGGCTACAACCTTGGCTGCAGCAATAGGCTGCGACATAGAAACTGTGAAGAACGGCACAGGAGCAACCAGCATTTTATTCAGCTGGACAGTGTCGCTATGCAGCGGTCAACTCAATGGCACCAATAAATATACAGGGTAGGAGTCTCTATGTGGCACAGATGATGAGGTCTAGATTACAAATCAACAGAGGATGCTCAGAAGTAATCCTGGTGATAAGTTTCTGAAACTTTATAGCCTTGAAAATACTAGGGAGTATAAATTTACTCTGCACAATTGGATTTGCCATGCGTTGGAATAAACTTAACAGCAACAGTAACAAGTCACAATGCATGTGTGAAATGCTCAGGATGGTGCCTGAAACCCAGTGAGCCATTCTTACCAGCAAGAATGGTATCACTGTAAAAGCAAGCCTAGATTGGCCCTACCTTATCACTTCTTTACCTCAGAGCATGTCTCCTCAATTGTCCAAATGGTTACCAAGAAATCATGCCCTGCCAAGTCATGAAACTTCTTATAAATCACCATACACTTCAAGGGAGAGTTTTGGGCCTGGGAACCAAGCCAGAAGATGCCTCCAGTTTAACATCTCATGAACAGACTTGCAATAGATTGGATTTATCCATTTCTACACTTTAAACTACATTCTTGATGTAATTTTTTAATATATTTACAAAGATAAGTCTCATTGGTTTTGCTTCTCTAGAGAACCCAACCTATCACCAAGTGGGAGAAAAATGTGGAAAAAAACTCAAAATCAAAAAAGAGACCAGACTTACTAATTGACTGGGGACTGATGAGACCCACAAGACTATGGTCCTTTCTCACATTTCACGTCTGAAGCTGAACTCACCACTAGGTTAGAATAATCAACCATTTAAGATGAAAGGGCAGCATTTACCCAAAGACAAAGCTCAGGAGGTTAGGGGAAAAGAAATGCAAAAAGGAACTGCAATCCAGTCTCATATTGTTGTTAGGTGACATCTAGTCAGTTTGACTCAACAGAATGAAACACCTCCTAGCCTCACAATTGTTCTTGTTTGAGTCCATTGTTACAGTCACTGTGTCAATACCTCTCATTCAGAGGTTTCTCTTTGTGCTGCCACTTTACTAAGCATGGTGTCCTTTACAAGAGACTGGTCACCTCTGATAACATGTTCGAAGTTCATGAAATAAAGGGTCACCATCCTTGTGTCTAAGGAGCATTCTGGCTGTACTGCTTCCAAGCAAAGTGTCTGTTATTTTGGTAGTCCATAATGCCTTCAATATTTTTCACCAGCACAAAAGTTCAAATGCATCAATTTTTCTTTGGCCTTCCTTATTCAATGTCAAACTTTCATATGCATATGAGGCCATTGAAAATAACATAGCTTAGGTCAGGTGCATCTTAGTTTTCAAATTGCATCCTTGAATGGTTTGATCTCTTGATCTCTTGGCTGCTTCTTCCATGATTCATGATTGTGGATTCAAAGGAGATGAAATCCTTGACTTCAACATTTTCTCCTTTTTTTCCAGGATGCTACCCATTTGGTCCAGTTGTGAGGATTTCTGTTTCGTTTACATGAGTGGTAATCCACACTGAAGGCTGTAATCCTGATCTTCATCTCCGAGCATTTCAAGTCCTCTCACTTTCAGCGAGCAAGGTTAGGTCACAGGTTGTTAGTAAGCTCTCCTCCAATCCTAATGCTGTAGTCTTCTTCATGTCATCCAGCTTCTTTGATAATTTGCTCAGAACACAGATTGAATTTATATTGTAAGAGGACACACACCTTTCCTGATTTCAAATCATGCTGTATTCTGTTGTTCTGGTCACACAACTGCCTCTTGATTCATGTACAGGTTTTACATGAGCCCAATAAATCAGTACACTGGAGAAGAATGAACAACAATAAGAAAGTAACTTTGTAAGCTGCTTATCACCCTGCCACCCTGTGCAGATATAGTGTTTTATGAAAAATGCAGCAACTTTGTTCACAGGGGATGCTTAGAAATACTAATTATAACTCAATCTGTCCCTGCTAAAATAAATAATCTTTACATAGTCTCTGTCAGAACTTGAGGAATTTTCCAAATGTTTCTCTATAACTATCTTGTTTTAGCTGCTAATCCTGTATTATCTTCAAATTGAGTTGCCAACCATGTCTGAGACCACAGATTATAATGAAATAACATAGTTTAATATAGACAGATCAACAGCAGAGCTGTTTTTAAACAGTTTTTGGTTGAATATTTAAATTTGATTTTATTTATTTTTATAATGATTTTATTGTAAATTAGGTGGAGTGGCTGTTATATCAGATATTCAACTTGGTATTTAACAGTTTAAACTACTAATAAAGTCCCCAATCATTTACCCTAGCCTGCATCCTCGGATTTCTCCCTCTTATGGACTTATGTCCCTTCAGTCAACTCAATATCTGTCAACCCGCTAACCCATTGTTTTTCCTCTGTTGACTCACCACCCCCCATAAACTTTCACAGTCTATTCCATATGAAAATCTTTGTCATTTTTTTTCTTTATAACAGTGGTCTCATAAAATATCTGTCCTTCTGAGATTGTCTAATTTCACTCAGCATAATGTATGTTCTTCAGTTTCACCCATGCCATGATGTGCTTCATGGTTCTGTCATTTTTGTTTATTTTTTTAGTAAGAATTAATATGCCATTGTGTATATGTACCGAATTGTCTTTATTCATTCTTCCACTGATGGGCATTTTAGGCTGTGACTTTATGAACGCACTTCTCCCACTACAGCTCCACACATCTGCTATGAGTCTACTACGATGAACTTGCAGATAGTGAACGGTTAATAACAAAAGAACGACCGCTTGTCTGTCACTTTGTCTCACTGTGGTGCCTTGTGTTTTTCTGTGGTGTTGGAAACTATGTCACCAATATTTCAAATGCCAGCAGGGCCACCCAAAGTGAACAGGCTTCAGCTGAGCTTCCAGGTTAAGCACAGACAACAAAAAAGACTCAGGGCTGGGCTGCTCACTTCAAAGGAAGCAGGAGCTGAAAACCTTATCAAACCTTCAAAACGTTGTCAGACGCTGAAGGCCTAGTGAATGGACGCAGAACACTGTCTGAGGATGGTTCCTTGGGCTGCAGACATCTGAAATCTGACTGAGGAGAAGCTGCTTCCTTAGACTGCAGTTGACCCTGGTGATGGGAGTGGGGTAAAGTCTGTGGGAGGGGAGTGATGCGGCAGGACTCCAGACAAGGAGAAACAATTGAAAATAGCTGCTAATGATAGCGTGGAATGTGTGAAGTATGAATCTAGAAAATTAGAAGTCAAAAAATAAATTGAATGTATAAAGATCAATATCATAGGTATTAGTGAACAGAAATGGACTGGTAATGGCCATTTTGAATCAGAAAATCATATAGTTTACTATGTCAGGAATGACATAATCAAAAGGAATGGCATTGCATTCATTGTTAAAAAAGACATTTCAAAATCAACCTTGCAGTACCATGCTGTTGGTGTATGGATTATATGTAGCTGCCTTCAAGGAAATCCAAATTATACACCAATGAAAAAATTAATGATGAAGAAATTAAAGAATTGTACCAACTTTCCCAGTCAAAAAGAGAGAAAATGCAATCAAATGGATTTATAATTATTGGTGATTGAAATGCAAATGTTTTAAGAAAGAGGAAGGAACAACGCTGGAAAACATGACCTTGATATGGAAATGAAGCTGGATGTTTCAGGATAGAATTTTGCAAAACCAAGGACTTCTTCATCAGAAATACCTTTTTCAACAACACAAAAACTGACTCTACACATGAACTCCAGATGGTATACACTGAAATCAAACTGACTACATGTATGGGAAGATATGAAGGAGAAGCTCGCTATCCGCAGCTGAAACGAAGCCAGGGGCTGACTGTGGAAGAGACCATCACCTGCTCATATGGAAGTTCAGGTTAAGGCTAAAGAAAATTCAAACAGCACACAAGAGACAAAAATAACTTTGAGTCTATCCGACGTGAATTTGAAAGCACCAGCATCATTAAAAAGATAGGAGAGAAAGAAAAGACCCAAGAGGATACCAGAAGACGCTGACACTGAAGTTTAAGCTTGTTGGTGGTAGGTGTCAGCAAGTCGGTTCCCACCCACGGCAACCTTATGCACAAGAAAATGCAACAATGCCGTCTTCACAAGTGCTTCCATGTCTGATCCAACTGCTTCGGCAACTGAAAGAAATGAGGAAGCCAAAGATATGAAGAGAACATGTCAGAGGACAGCTCAAGAAGAGAGTAGAACATTTAATAATGAAGTGTGCCGACGCTGTGGTTAGAAAACCAAAAAAGGAAGAGCACGCTCAGCATGTCTGAAACCAAAAGTAACAAAGGGAAAAGTCAAGCCTCGAGTTGCAGTCTAAAAAGATTCTATGGGCAAAACATTGAGTTATGCAGGAAGCATCGAAGAAAACAGAAAGAATACACAGAATCACTTACCAAAGGAGGAAACCGGTCCACATTCAAACATTGCGGAAGGTAGATTCTGAGCAAGAACCAATGATGCTGAAGGAGGAACTTCAAGCTGCACTGAAAGTATGAGCCAAGAAAAGACCCCGGGAATTGATAAAATACCAATTGAAATGTTTCAACAAGCTGATGAAAAACTTTCTCATCTAGGCCAGGAAATGTGGAAGACAACTACTTGGCCAACTGCCTGGAAGGGATACATATTTGAGCCCATTCCAAAGAGAGGTGAGCCAACAGCATGCTCACAGAATAGCTTCGATATCATATGCCAGTAAAATTTTGCTGAAGATCATCCAATAATGGTTGCAGTATGTGGAAAAGGAGTTGCCAGAAGTTCAGGCCTGATTCAGAAGAGGACATGGAATAAGGGATATCATTGCTGATGTCAGATGGATCTTGGCTAAAAGCAAAGAACACTAGAAACATGTTTACCCTTGTTTTATTGACTATCCCAAATCATTCAACTGTGTGGATCCCAACAAACCTACGGATAAATTTGAGAACAGTGGATATTCCAAAACACTTCACTGTGGCTCAAGTGGACCTTGTAGATGGATCAAAAGGCAGACGTACAAAAGGAACAAGAGTGTAGCTCATGGTTTAAAATTTAAAAATATGTCAGGGTTTTGCCCTCTCATAATATTTATTAAATCTGTATGCTAAGCAAATAATGAGAGAAGCTGGCTTATTTGAAGAAGAATGGGGCATGAGGATAGGAGGAAGGCTTACTAACAATCTGTGATATACAGATGATACCACGCTGCTTGCTGAAAGTAAGACTTGAAGCACTTGCTGCTGAGGATCAAAGATTGCAGTTTTCAATATGGATTATGACTCAATGGAAAAAAGACCAAAATCACAACTTGACCAGTAGGTATCATTATGATAACAACTTTAGGGTATGGAAGAGCAAAAATGTTAGTCGGCGGAGGACTAAGGTTCCACCTGACAGAAGCCATGGTCTTTTCAATTGTTTCATATGCATGTGAAAGTTGAACCTGAATACGGAAGCTCAAAGAGGAATCAAAGTATTTAAATCACAGTGCTGGAGGAGAATATTGAAAGTACCATGGACTGCTAAAAGGACACGCCAATCTGTCTTGGAAGAAGTATAAACAGGATGTTCCCCAGAGGCACGCTGGAAAGGCATTTCATGGACTTTGAACATGTCAGGAATGGCACGTCCCTGGAGAAAGACATCATGCTTGGTAAAGTCGAGGGGCAGTGAAAAAGAGGAAGTCCCTCAAGGAGATGGTTTGAGGCAGCAGCTGCAACAATGGGCCGAAGCATAAGGACCAATTGTAAGGGTGGCTTAGGACCAGGCAGTGTTTCCTTCTGTTGAACAGAGGGTCGCTAGGAGTTGGAACCAACTCGATGGCACCTAACAGCAACAGCAACCACAAAAACCTGACCGAACAGAAAAGAAGTGTCTGAGATGTCCAGAGAACCTCAAACACAATGGACCCCAGAGAAAAAGTCTCAGCACATATCAAACGTTCTCACCTTAAAGAAAAGTGAAAACATCACCTACAAAGGTGACCCGAGGGGAACATGCTCAGCTCTTTCTAAGGAAACTATACAGGTAAGAAGACAGGGAATCGATCAATTCAAAATCTCAGAAGAAAAAATACTTCAAACCAAGAATCTTATGGCCGGCATAATTATCCCTCAAATATGAGGGAGAAATAAAATTACTTCCAGACAAGGAAAAACTAAAGGAATTTGTATAAACAAGGTCAGTCATACACAAAATATTAAAGGGAGTTCTTTAGACTCTCTCCTGGTGTTCAGTATAAACAACAGACAGCAACCTAACATCAACGCACAAGGCACTGTTATTGAGAAACCGCCCTACTTAGTGAAACACAATAAGAGGCAAAATAAGAAATGACAGACAACATTCCACAGGGAAGACAACAAAAAATAAGAGGAACCCGAGTAGGTATTTAACAATCAAGTGGAGGATATATCAAGCAGTTTGCAAAAATATTTTTAAAGGAACCTGAACGAAAATACTAAAATATTAACAAAATAAAGATTTAAAAATCCAGTTCAACAGTAAAATAAAAGCAATGATAAAAATTAACAAGAAAAACCCATAAACAAAATGAAAAACCACAAAGGAAAAGAAAGAATAACAAATTCTGGAGAAGACGCAGAGATTGGAGCGCTAACACATTGCTGGTGAGCTTGTAAATATGTACAAACATTGTGGAAAACCATATAATGATATCTAAAATTCCTGGCAACAGAGATACTACATAGAATATACCCCAAAGAAATAAAAGACAGACACAAAAAGATGTAGGCTCTCCCATATTCACTGCAGCACAGGTCACAGTAGCAAGAGGCTGCAAATGGCCCCAGCACCCATCAGTAGCAGAATGAATAGACACTCGGAACAAACCCACAATGGAATATTATGTGCATCCCTAAAAAGGCAGTGATGAAACCATGAAACATCTCATGACATGGAGGGAACTGGGAGTCAATTACAGGAGGACAATATTGTTAGAGTCCACTACTATAAAAAGACCCACCAAAATGAAGGACGGTGTGTAGTCCCAGTTCATCTCATCTTCTAATCCAGTCGCCCAAGCAACAAGGTAGAAAGCCTGACTATTGTCTGTGGTTTTACCTCTTGGTCAAAATTGTAAGAACTTTGGTCTTCTTGCCATTTAGTTGTAATATATACTGAAGACTGTGCTTCTTGGTGTACATGAGCAACGCCTTCTCATGTTTAGCATGCAAGGTTGTTTCATCTGCATATTGTTAAGAAGTTTTCTTCCAATTTTGATGCTGCGTTATTCTTCATATAGTCCAGCTTCTGATTATTTGCACAGTACAAGATTACGTATGGACAAAGGATGCAATCCTAATGCACACCTTACTTAAGTGTAGACCATTATTCCCTTGTCCTGTTTGCACAACTGCCCCTCGATCTACGTACAAGTGCTACGTAAGCACAATGAAGCGTTCTGAAATTTCCATTCTTTTCAAGACTATACATAGATTGTTATGATCCACACAGTTGAATATTTTGGCATAGTCCATAAAAGACAAATAAACATCTTTCTGGTATTCTTTCTGCTTTAGCCATCCATCTGAAATCAGCAATGATATGCCTTTTTCTGTATCCTCTTTTGAATCAGGCCTGAACTTCTGGCAGCTCCCTGTCAATGTACTGCTGCAACCACTGTTGGAAGATCGTCAGGAAAATTTTACTTGCATATGATATTGTTCTGTAATTTATGTATTTTGCTGGATCATCTTTCTTTGGAATGGGTACACATATGTCAGTGGCCAAGTAACTGTCTTACACACTTCCTAGCTTGGATGAGTGAGTGCTGCCATCAGTTGGTGGAAACATTTCAATTGGTATTTTATCCATTCCTGGAGCCTGGCTCTTTGGTTGATGCTTTTTGCAGCTTGAACTTCTTTCAGTATCATTGGTTCTTGCTTATATCCTTCTTGAAATGGCTGCATGCTGATTAGTAATTTTAATACAGTGACTGTGTACTCTTCACATTTTCTTTGAATACTTCAACATTTGAACATTCAACATTTGGTTCAAAGAATGTTTCCATATGGCAACTCAAGGCTTGAATTTTTCCTTTTTGGTTTTCTAGCTCCAGATTTTTGTACACTTCATTGTAATATTTTACCTTGTTTTCTCCAGATGCCTTTGAAATTTATTGTTCATCCTTTCAATTAATTAATTTTAACCCTTCTTGGGGAGGACATTTTATTCATAGAAGTCTAAGAAAAGTTACTTCAGCTTTTTAAATTTCTTTCTGCCTTTTTCCATGGCATTAATTAAAATCTGAATTCTTTATTTTTATTAAGTGATTTTAATATCTGTCTTCTTGGATATATCTTTTTTATTACTTTTTTTCATTACATAAAAATTTTCAACAATTTAATTTTTTAAATCATTTTATTAGGGGCTCGCATACTTCTTATCACAATCCATACATACATCAATTGTGTAAAACAGATTTGTATATTCGTTACCCTCATCATTCTCAAAACATTTGCTCTCCACTTGAGCCCCTGGCATCAGCTCCTCATTTTTTCGCCTCCCTACTAGCTCACCCCGCCCTCATGAACTCCTGATAATTTATAAATTATTATTTTGTCATATCTTGCACTGTCCGACATCCCTTCACCCACTTTTCTGTTGCATGTCCCCAGGGAGTAGGTTATACATAGATCCTTGTAATCGGTTCCCCCTTTCCACCCCACCCTCCCTCCACCCTCCCAGTATTGCCACTCTCACCACTGGTCCTGAAGGGATCATCTGCCCTGGATTCCCTGTGTTTCCAGTTTCTATCTGTACCAGTGTGCACCCTCTGGTCTAGCCAGATTTGTAAGGTAGAATTGGGATCATTCTTACTTTTATTGGGGGCTTTTACATCTCTTATCACAATCTATACATTCATCCAGTGTGTCAAACACATTTGCACACATGCCGCCATCATTTTCAAAGCATTCTCTTCCCACTTGACCCCGATATTAGTTCCCCATTTCTTCCCCCTCCCTCGCTCCCTCCCTCATGAACCCTTGATTAACTATAGATTATTATTTTCATGTCTTACATCATCCTTCATCACCCCTCACCCAATTTTTCATCATTTTGAACCCTAAGAAGAGTTTCTTGGTTGATCCTTGTGACTCATTCCCCTTTGCTCCCCCCACCCTCCCCTAATCCTCCTGGTATCTGTACTCTCATTGTTGACCCTCAGGGGTTTATCTAACCTGAATTCCCTGTGTTGCAGGCTCTTGTTTGTAACAATGTGCATATTCTGGACTAATCTGATTTGTAAGGTAGAATTGAGGTCATGACAGTGGGGGGAAGGAAGCACCAAAGAACTAAAGGAAAGTTGTGTGTTTCATCATGCTATACTTCACCCTAACTGGCTCATCTCTTCCCTGTGACCTCTTTCTGAGGAGATTTCCAATAGTCTACAGATGGACATTGGGTTTTCACTCCATGACACCACCACCACCCCACCACCCCATTCACAATGGGTATGCTTTTGTTCTGGGTCTTAGTTGCCTGATACCTGATCCCTTCGACACTTTGTGATCACAAAGGCTGGTGTGCTTTTTCCATGTGGGCTTTGTTGCTTCTGAGCTAGATGGTTGCTTGTTTATCTTCAAGCCTTTATGACCCCAGACGCTATATCTTTTGATAGTTAGGCACCATCAGCTTTCTTCACCACATTTGCTTACGCACTCATAATTGCTTCAGCAATTGTGTCGGGAAGGTGAGCATCACAGAGTGCCGGAATGGTAGAGCACAGTGTTCTTGTACTGATGGAGTACTTGAGTTGAGGCCCAACGTCCATCTGCAACCTTAATTCTTAACATATAGATATGAGTACAAAGTTCTATTCCCCTCTCATTTTAAATATATATATATATACACATATGCCTGTATTTAGACCTCCATAAATGTACTTTGTGTCGTGGTTCTTTCCTCTATTTCCCTTTACTTTCCTCTCGTCATCCTTTTATTTTATTGTTTCTTCCATTTGCCTTAGTTACTCTAAGATGAGAGCAAGTTTCAGAGTCTCTTCTGACATCTACTTTGATCTTCTCTTTCTTTCCTGAATTTTTTGACTTTTCATGTTCTTCATGTAGGATTAAAAATAATAATTTTACAGAACTGTACTGCAAGTATACAATTTAAACAATGAATTATATTAAGAAGAACTTTGCAATCACCACTACAATCAATTTCAGAAAATTTCATTTTCATACTCATTGTTGTTAGCTCCGCATTTCCCCTCATTCTCCCTTGGCATACTTCTATCCAGTACTTTCTCTATAGATCTATTTTTGATATCTTATACAGAAAAATCATACTAAACACAAACAGAAAGCAAGCAAGCAAACAAAAATAACAATGACTGCATAAAATGTAGAAATCAAAGTGATAAAAAATCAAAGTGAAAGCAGAAAATATTTAAAACCATTTAAAATGGGTCTAAATGGAGATAAAAGGATAAGGTATTACCTTTCAATCTAACCACATCTACTATAATCAACTTTAAAATGCTCTCTGTTAGATAGCAAGGTCCATGGTCAGAGAAGCATCTATGGTCAAAGGAAATTATACAAGTACAGACCCACTTCAAACTTTTATACATAAATTGTTGGTGGCTTATATAGATTAAACACTTTAATGACTAGATACTATTTACATAAAAATGGGGGTTCATGATAGGACAAAATTTTGAATAATCATCATTTGCAAAGGCAGAACCATGACTAAAAGATCAATACATGTCATAAGACAGCAAGAAGGGCACTAAAATAGTAAATATATGGTAGTCCCAAGTCACCAACATCAAAGTCCAGGGAATGCCAATACCATAACGTTGCTATAGCAGTCATCTGGTTCTTCTCACAGTAGATTGTTTCAGTCTTTTAAGCCCAATGGAATGTCATTTCCACATATTAGCTACAGGTGAATTTGAAATAATGTCCAGTTCACTTAGTGGGGTTTCCACATCAGATCATGCACCTAAATGACAGAGTCTAAAGTCCTAGTAGTTTATAGCACACAGCCTGGCTCACCAAGGGTTGGATAGAAACTAGGTCAAAAACATCCAATTAGGAGCACAGTACTGGACATATTGCCCCTTGGGTTCTATATGAGTGTAGTTAAGTGACCCCCCCCACCCCAATTAGAGGTTTCTCCTCCCCATTTACACACCAACAATAGTATAAGCTCATTCTCTGAGACATAATTGCTCCCCTCTTGCCATTGTGACTTGAATTTCCAGTACAAGTTGGCTTATCACTCTTTTAAGAGGGACTTTTGATTTGGGATGACTTTAATGCAATGTCGTATAGCAGCAACTGAATGGTCTTTTCCCTCTACCTTCATCTTGGAAAACTGGCTCCTGCTGAGGGGAGGTCTCCTCTGATGAAGTGTTGTTTTCAGATGTACGTGTACAGGGTCTAATATATAGTTAACAGATTCTAGGTGGGCTATCTACCTTGTTGCATGCAGATCAGATTAGAAATACTGGACCGAAAAAGAGAAACCTGCCTTCTCTTTAGCAGTGGACTCATACATTATTTACTCTTTTGTGATTGACTCACTTCACACAGCATGATGGCTTCCAGGTCTATCCATGTCATGAAGTGTTTCATCACTGTTTTTCAGATTTGAGTAATATTCCATTGTGTTTATCTACCGGGATTTTTTGACTCATTTTGATGGGCACTAGAGCCAGTCCAGACTTTTGCTAATGTGAATTGTGCTGCAATGAACATGAGCGAGCATGCTCTGTCCATGTTTTGTCTCTTTGGAGTATGTGTCCACCAAAGATATAATTGAGTCATATGGCTTTCCACAATGTTTGTACATAGTTACAAGCCCACCAGCACTGTATATGAGTTCTAATATCTCTGCATCCTCTTCAGAATTTTAGTTTACTATTTGTTTTTTAACTGGACCATCATTGTGGGTTATAGATTGATGTCTCATTGTTCATTTAATTTGCATCTCCCAAATGGCTAGTGATCATGAACATTTCCTTATACATACTCAATGTATAAGTTGAGTTTTTTTTAGCACATTTTTATGTAGTTTTGTGGTAAAATAAGGCGCCTCAGCTGATATTAGGGTTGGCTTATACTAGAGTATATATGGTATTTGTTAGCCATTTGAATGTAATCCTTTGTGAACTGTAGATTCATGTCCTTTGCCAACCTTTTAATTGGATTATTTGTTTTTTCTTATTAAAGTGTTTCATGATTCTATAGATTTTAGTCATTAATCCCTTTTCTGTTGTGTCATTGCTAAAGATTTTTTCCTAAGCTATGGGCTCTTGTTTCACTCTTTTGATGAAGTCTTTGGATATGTTAAGTGTTTTATATTTAATGGATCCCAGTCATCTCTTTTGCCTTCCACTGTGTGTGTGTCCTTTATTACACTTGGCAGTTGTGTGTGCCCTTCAATAGAGCCTTTTAGTTTGTCCCAACTTTCTTACTGATGACCCTTATACCTCTGGAGTTCACATTTAATTCTCTAATCCATCTTGAGTTCATTTACTTCTCTAATCCATCTTGAGTTCATGGACAAGGTATGTATCATGTTTCATTCATCTACAGGTGGGGATCTACTTTTTCCTATACCCATTTAAGTGAGTGTCCCTTTTTCACTTAATGTTATTTAGTCCTTTGTTGAAAGGCCTGCAGGTGAATACTTTTATGTCTGGATTTTCCATTGTTATATGTAGCTATCATGGTACCAGGTTGGTTTGACTACTATGGCTGGGTTGTAGGTTTTGAGGTCAGGTAGTGCAAGGTTATACATTTCTGATGTATTGTTCCTTTAATAATTATGTATATTTTGTCTCTATGTCATTTGCCTTTAAACCTATCTTACCAGAAATTACTATTGCCTTATGTGGTTACCATTGGCTTGGTAGTTTTTTCATCATCCTTTGATTTTTTAGTCTACTTTTGTCTTTGAGTTTAAGGTGTTTTTCTTGTAGTCAGCATGTAGACGTGTCTCTTTTTTTCTGATTGAGCCTAGTACTCTGTCGCTTCATTGGTGCATTTAATCCATTGACATTCAGTGTGATTATTGATGTATGCCTTTTTGTTGCCATTATTTTACTGTGTGTTTGTTTTCTTTTCTCTTTTGTGGCTTTATTGGTGTCTTCACTGCTCCTCTATTTCTGTGTTGTCTTTTATTGCTGCTTTCAATATATTGGTTTATGGGTGTTACTGTTTTTTTCTGATGCTCTCCTGTTTGTGCTGTTTTTGATTCTGTGTCCATAGCTAATATTATTTTTTGTAATGCTTATCTTATTTCCATGAATTCCTTTAGTTTTCCCTTCTCTGGAAATGCCTTTATTTCTCCTTCATATTTAATTTGGATGGATATGTGCTTGACACAATGGATGTATGTATGGACTGTGATAAGCGCTGCATGAGCCCCCAATAAAACGATTTAAAAAAAAGATTTTTTTGTTGGCAGGGGGCTTTTTTCTTTCAGAACTGTGCCTTCTTGCCTCCATAGTTTCTGCTGAGAAATCCAAGCTTACCCGTATCAGTTTTCCTTTGTAGGAAGACTTTTTTTTTTTTAATTACCCTCAGGATTCTCTCCTCATCCTTGAAATTGGAGAATTTGACTTGATATGTCATGATACAATGGCAGGGGGAGGGGGATCTATCTTTTTTGGGATTTTCTCAGCTTCTTGAATAATTATTTTAACCGCCTTTGTGATGTTGAGGAAATTTCCTTCCATGATTTCTCGTACTTTCTCGGTGGACTTTTATTTGGTTATTTATTTCTCTCATTTTTGGAGGCAGAGTGATTGTCTTTGAGCTTACTGGCTTGATTTTCCTTTTCTTCCATTCTATATCTATGTTGCCTAATTCTGATGTCTCAGTTTATCTCCTGAGATTCTTTTTGGTTCATGGATTTTAGCATTTCTATTTATTCTATTATACTCATCACTGTTCCTCACATCTCTTGGTATGACGTAACCATCATTCCTGGAATTCAATTTCTGGTAATCCCAAGACCTCTTCTTCAGGATACTCCCCTTTGTTTGGGTTGTTTTTGGATATTTGCATTTACTCTTCTTTATTTTTTAGGTTTACTGTGGTTAACTGCTGTTTTTGTAGCATCTGATACAGCTATTAGTGGTGTATGAGCTACTGATTCATCCAGAGGACATAGTTGGCTATGTCTAGTGATGTGGGAAAAGTCTAATAGTCAAGTGGTTCCAGGTCGGCTGCTCCAGGTTGCAAAAAAAAAACCACCAAAAAATATCAATAATGGAATATTTTGTAGAGGATAATTCAAAATCCTTTCTGTACTGTTTGTTTTTATAAAAACAAAGGACACAAGGTCAACTTGACTCTGGATCCAGGAGACAAGTTGTTTGCCCTTAATACAGTGCATTTCTCTCCATCTCCCAAGACTGACCCTCTAGGCTTCTAGTGAGTGCTGCAGTATCTTCAACTCCATAGTTGCTTCCCTACTGAGAATATTTTGCTCTTCCACACAAACACAGCACAGGAAGCTCGTCCTTCTGCCCTAAGTATTGATGTTGCTCAAACCCTGTCATGGGTCCTGAATTTGGATATCTTATTTACCCTTTGGCTTCACCTGTGTTGCTCAGAAATCAGTTCCTGCCTGCTAGATCAGACTGGATCACCAGGCCTGTACCTATATGTATTTGCTACACATCACCTTGGTTTTTTCATTTTCATTTCCCCGTGAACTATGCCCAGTTATTGGCATACTTACAGAATGAGACTTGGTGTCACACCAGTGTTCTCTTCCTCTCTCACATCTCTAACTAGCTGATGCTACTCATGTGCTAGACTGGGGCATCAGAACCATAATCTCAAGGTACAGTAAGATCAATTGGTATAACTTTATTCACAACGACATCCTAATCTACTGAGTAGTAAATGGAGTTTAAAAGGTCACAAAGAGTTATTTAGGGTGTAAAGATTGGTCATATGCTGTCCAGAGGAAAGAATGAAGAAAACACAAAGGTACATGGAAACAGTTAGCCCAATGGAAACGTCCAGTAGTCAGAAGGCAAACACCAGTTTTTGCAACATTGACACCAGAAAAAAATGTTACCTAGACACTAATACCAACTGCCCTTACGGGGTCACATTAGTAGGTCCTGTATAGTGTGGGAGGAAAAAGTTGAGGAAAACTCAAAATTATAAAAGAGAGTAGGCTTAACTGGTTGAATAGTGCGGGATATCCCCCACCCCTTACCCTTGAATGTAAACCTATGGTCTACACTGTAAACCTTCATCTAATCCACAATTTAAAAAACGTTTTAAAACATAAAAACTTTACATTTGACCTCCTACTATCTCTCCATTCTTTTTTTTCCAGATTGTTTTCTTTTTTTATATATGTAAATTTTATTGAGATATAATCCAAATATCATAGAATGCAATAGTTCAGTCATATCAAGGAAAGTTGTACAGTCACTACCACAGTCAATTTTAGAACATTTTCTTCTTGTTTGTACTAGTTATTAGCTCTTCATTTCCTTTCAGCTCCCCTGGCTTACCCTCAATGAACCATTAATCCAGTTACTGTCTCTATAGATTCACCCATCCTGGATTTCATACACTCCAAAACATACTGAAACAAAAACCAAAGAGTCAAAAAGCTAACAACAATAACATAATAAAACAGAGGAAAACCATAGTTGAAAAGAAACAAAGTATTAAAAATGAGAACAGCTTTAAAATGGGTCAAAAGGGAGATCCAATGATAAGGTGCTGGATTTTAACCTCACTACATCTGCCATAATCCATTTTCCAATGTATGCTTTGTGATAACAAGGCTATTCACATCCCTGATCTATGTGAAGAGGGGACCCAGCTGAGGCTTAATCACTTCATTAAAAAAAATTAAAAGGAAAAAAAATGAGCTGTACCAAGGGCTCAAGCAGAAAGAAACTGTCCTGAGGGTGATGATGCCACACGCACAAACGTGCTGACACAATGGATGGATGGATTGTGAGAGCTCTAACAGCCCCGAGGAAATGATTTATCGGAAAAATTAAATGGTGTATTAAAGAATCAGCTAATGAGAACAACATGAGTTTGAACTGCATGGACTATGGAACACAAGGATTACTTTTCGTTTTGCTATGTGGTGAGCTCAAGTGTTGATGATATCCATTTAAAACACCAGGGAAGGGGAGAGAAAGGTGGTTCACACTGAGATGGTTCATGGAATCTCTCCATTCTTATTGCCAAATCCTGCCCTTCATTCCTTTATATCTGGATAACTACAAATGTCTGTCCCCTAACCCCTAGTGTGGTGTCCCTAAATCCACCCACAAGCAAACATCAGAAGGATGTATCAAGAGACTTTCCAAAGCAGGGGTGGCTGAACTGTCTAACTATAAACATGCTCCTAGACTGCATGTTAAGTAGTCAGATCTCCTTCTTACATCTTATAAGCTTGATTCTTCAGGACAGATACTTGTGAGTCTGCTTAACTGTTGTCACTTGTTTGGCAGGCTCCAACTCCCAAAGACCTCCTACAGTACAGGAAGTAGCACTGCCTTGTCCTGCACCATCTTTATAATCATTGGAATGTTCTAGCCCATTATTGTGCCCACTGTGTATGTGGAGTATCATCCAACCTAAAGAACATTTCTCCCAAAACTATATCAGACAACGCTGTAAAAATAAAAAAGTTGTATCGACTCATTTTGCCAGTTCATATTCCAGCCATCCTGACCCTTACGCTGCAGGTCTCTCAACACAGTGCAGTTCCCACTCCATGCCTTTGTTCACTGCACTGGCCTTTATCGCTTTAGTCCTGGGTGCTTCTTGTCAACAGACACGGTTAGGAGTACTAGCCCACAAAATACGCTTGAACGTTTTAATACCCCGTGCTAGCCTCTCCAAGAGCTGCTCTGTTAGCCTCTGCTACATATGGCCACTCCTGCTTATCAGCTCATACTCCAGCGCCCCTGGCCGCAAATTTCTCCACATGCTGGGTTCCAATTTCCATGCCTTTTTTCACCTTTCCTTTACACCAGAGTTATTCTTGCCTTCCTGTTCTGGCTCTCCTTAATTGAAACAGTACAAACCACCAGCTTCAGTTACAAATGTGTCTTCTCCCTTAGTCGTCCAAGAGCTCTCCTGTGAATTCCCAGAATGCCCTGTGCATACCTTCCTTACTTGTACACTATAGCAGTCTGTCTGTGCATCTCCCACCGGTCTGTATGTACTCCATGTGCGCCCAAGTTTCCAGCACAGTGCTCAATACAATGCCCATGAAATAAAGGGATGAATGAGTTGAAATATGAATCTCCGAGCACTGCAAATGCTCAGCACACTTGGCTGCTAACAAAACATTGGAGCCTCAAGCCCATGCACAGGTGCTTTGGAGGGAGGACCTGGTGATCTGCTTCCAAAAAATCATTGTTAAAAACGCTATGAAGCACAGTTCCCCTCTGGTACATGGGGATATCTTAAGTCAGAACTTTCCTCAGCAACAAGGAAATTTTTTAGTATTGCTGAACACTTTATTAAATACTTAATGAAGCAATTTTGTTATTTCCCAAGCAAAGCTTCCTTGACTAAACTAATACTCCTGTGTCTTAAGGCAGCTTCTTATTTCCTTGTCATTTGTGCCACTTTAGTCTCAATCAGTCTTTCTGGAAATGAGGTTCCTATAACTGGTTATGGTGTCCACACTACAGGCCCACCAGTGTAGTATACAAGACGCAATCACCTTCCTTCTCAGGGACACCAGGCGCATTTGTGCATGGACGGGAATGGTACTGACTGTCCCTGCTGTTGAATCACATTGCTAATGCATGTCTCATTCACTCTCCATTATCACTCCCAAGCCCCTTCCTCAAACGGCCTCCTTTCCTTCTGCTGACTATTGAAGACTGTTTAAGATTTGTGTTCCCCAAATGTACTACTCTGCTACTTCCCAAATTGAAACTCATTTTGTTATTTCCTGCCTGTATTCCTTACCTCTCTGCATTCTCTTTTATTATGTTTTACTCCTCAATGACATTTAGAATACTTCCCAATTCTGTATTTTCTGTAAAATTCATTAGAGTGACATGTGCCCCTCATTTATAAAACAAATGAAATAAAATTGAACATTGATCTTAGTGCTTTCAAAGGGAACTTCTCCAGGGGGTTCCAAGGCCACAGCTCACTGAGGACCTTTCCATTCATTTAATCTACATGTTATTTCTCTCCCTGTGAAATGGTCACATGACACAAGCAGTTGAAGAAACTGCATGCTGCTGTTCAAGTTTCCTTCTACTCTTCTGTAATAAAAATGATACTAACAACTTCATCTGGCATGCTAAGCCTCTAAGATAGGCCGAGTAGAACCCCACTGTCATGTAAAGGCTCACATATACCCACTCTCCGTTATTTACTGCATCACTGCCCCAGTAACAGTTTAATTAGGAGGGTCTTCCTGTAACACACAATATCACACTGATACTGCTTACAGATAAACAAGATTTAATTCTTCCTTACTACTGGAAATTCTCAATTCTCTACCATATTTCTACAACCGGCACAGTTAAAACATAAAATGACAACTTGTTTTCATTCAAATTAATAGAGAATTTCCATCCTCAGGTGATGGAAATACTATGTTCTTGCCTACTAACTAAAGAACTGTCATTTCAAATCACCCAGAGGTGCCTCTGAAGAAATTCCTAGGAATGATGAAATATTACAGCCATTGAAAATCAAAGCAGTGATAAACGTATGAGGCACATAGTGGCATGGGAAGAACTGGAGGAAATCATGCTAAGCGAAGTAAGTCAGGCACAAAAGGACAAGTACAACATGAGCCCGCTGAGGTAAGCATTAAAAAATAATTTTTTAATGCAAAAGTGGCATACGGGAAAAAGCTACTGTATACAAACATTTGTGGGGTGAAGACTGTGTACTATGGCAGAGACCAGACCAAAACCAGAGATGCACATGGTAGACAACAGTGGAGGAGGTGGGGAAAGGAAAATAAAAGGATGAATATAAGGAAGAAAAGGGAAGTGGGGGCATGGGGCACTAATCCACCCAAGGGGAGGGTATCGTTTATATCTCCACAGGGAAAGTGGGACCAGACTTCAACCCAGTGCTGCAAGGTGTGAATGCAACATCCCGGCGTGGAGTAGGGAACCAGTGGAGAGGTCTGGGAGGCTGGCCCCAGCACCAAAAATTAAGTGGATTCCTGCCCCTCCCCCGAAAAGAATTTGTTTCAAAGGATGACATTGATTCTGCAGCTCCGGGAGATGGACATATCTGATCAGAGCACATGGGAGCAGATGAAGGGGCAGGAGGAGACAGTGGAACACAGCCTGGCCCACCAGGCTGTGAGGATGATGTTCCTAATTAGAGCAGCCAGTCCACAGAGAGAACAACATGGCTGGCCCTACTATGAGACATGATGCCCCTCAGTGACTAAGGGCAATACAGGGGACAGCACCGGAGACACTGTGGGAATTGCACCTGACCTGATCCCACCACACCGAGGCAAAGCACTGGGGGAGTGCAGCGGAACAGCAAGGGAATGGAGTGGCAAGGTCACCAGGGAATGCTGGAAGTGGACTTTGGGGCCAGGGCGTGGTGCCCCAACAGACTGAACTGGAAAACGCTCCTAAGGGCCAGCAAATGATCCTTGAACGAACTACAAGCCTTTCTTTTGTGAAATGTTTTGTTTTGTTCTTTGTCAGTGGTTTGTTTTTGTTGTTTTGTTGTCTGGTTGTATACTGTTGCTTTGTTTTCCTCTGTCTTGTTTTCTTGAATGTTAGTGTCTCCACAGGTCTGTCTGAATAGGACAGGCTGGATGAACTATCTGGAGGAAAAACAATAGGACAGACAGTTCCAGGGGGACAGACAGTTCCGGGTGGGGGAGGGGGAGGAGGGTAAGGAAGTGGTGTTAATAAACACAGGGACAAGGGAACAACATGGGACCCAAAATGGTAGTGAGGGGGGAGTGGCAGGCCTGATGGGGAATGATCAAGGGTAAGGTTGCGTAGAGAAGAGGTATACCTGTAGCCCAGGTGGGGACGGAGCATGGTAGTGGGGCAGGAGGAAAGTCAAGGGAGATGGAGGAAGGAGCTGGGAGTCAAGGGGCATTTATGGAGGTCTAGACAAAGACATGTACATGCAAACATATATATGAGGATGGGGAAATAGATCTAAGTGTCTACATTTATAGGTTTAGTATTAAGGTGGCTGAAGGACCTTGGGCCTCTACTCAAGCACTCCCTCAATGCATGAATACTTTCGTTTATTAAATTGGCACTCTATGATGCTCACTCTCTCGACACAACTGCTGAAGCCAAAGTGTGTGAACAAGTAAATGTGGTGAAGAAAGCTGATGGTGCCCGGCTATCAAAAGAGATAGTGACTGGGGTCTTAAAGGCTTAAAGATAAACAAGCGGCCATCTAGCTCAGAAGCAACAAAGCCCACATGGAAGAACACACCAGCCTGGTTGATCGAGTGGTCCCGAAGAGATCAGTTATCAGGCATCAAAGAACAAAAAAATCATCATATCATTGGCTGCACACCTCCATGATAGGATCGCTGAAGACAAATGTGTGCATAAGCAAATGTGGCGAAGAAAGCTGATGGTGCCAGGCTATCAAAAGAGAGAGTGTCTGGTGTCCTAAAGGCTTGAAGGTGAGCAAGCGGCCATCTGGCTCAGAAGCAAAAAAGCCCACATGGAAGAAGCAAACTAGCCAGTGCGATCACGAGGTGCCCAAGGGACCAGGCATAAGGTATCATGCAAAAAATAAAAGAATATATGTATGTATATATATGTGTGTGTGTGTGTGTGTGTGTGTATACCATATTGAATGAAGGGGGAAGTGCAGAGTGGAGACCCAAGGACCAAGTGTCGGCCACAGGAGATCCCCTCATAGAGGGGTTTAGGAGAGGAGATGGGTCAGTCAGGGTGCGAGGTAGTACCGATGAAGAACACAGCTTTCCCCCAGATCCTGGATGCTTCCTCCCCCAACTACCATGATCCGAATTCTACCTTGCAGGGCTGGATAGGGCAGAGGTTGTACACTGGTACATATGAGGGCTGGAGGTACAGAGAATCCAGGGTGGAGGATACCTTCAGGACCAAGGGTGTGAGGGGCGACGCTGGGAGAGTGGAGGGTGAGTGGGTTGGAAAGGGGGAACTGATTACAAGGATCCACATGTGACCTCCTCACTGGGTGAGGGACAGCAGAGAAGGGGGGAAGGGAGACCCCGGATAGGGCAAGATATGACAAAATAACGATGTATAAATTACCAAGGGCACATGAGGGAGGGGGGAGCGGGGAGGGAGGGGGGAAAAAAATAGGACCTGACGCAAGGGGCTTAAATGGAGAGCAAATGCTTTGAGAATGATTGGGACAGGGAATGTATGATGTGCTTTATATAATTGATGTATGTATATGTATGGATTGTGATAAGAGTTGTAGGAGTCCCTAATAAAATTTTTAAAAAGAAAAGAAAAGAAAATGATTAGGGCAAAGAATGTACAGATGTGCTTTATACAATTGATGTATGTATATGTATTAATTGTGATAAGAGTTGTATGAGCCCCTAATAAAACATTTAAAATAAAAAATAAAGAATAAATATTAACTAGAGAAAAAAAAGAAAAGAAAATCCTGTGGAGCCCAGTTCTACTCTGAAACACATGGGAGACCATGAATCAGAATAGCTAGACAGCAATAAGGTTATGTATCTGTACATGTGAGTATTTATATGTATATACATATACTCACACACACACACACACACACACATCTCTCCTTCTTGGAAGAGGCTTCTGGGTGAGTTTGCCTATGTCAGTGAGCCCCAAATAAAGCCACTCAAGATACCCTAGAAAGATGCCAGACATCTAGAAGCATATAAGCAACTTGATTTTTTTTAAGGTTTTTAAGACTGTGATTTTTCTCTCTTTATATAATTTCATTTACTTATTTTTTATTTTTCCCTTTAATTTATGGAATATAGCACGTAAAAACAAAAGAATTTAAAAACATCAAAATATTACAAAGTATCATTTCATATCACATATTATAAAATTAGGAATCTATAATAGAAAGCTCAAGAGAAATAACAAAATACATGGACATATATTAACATCCTGGAAAGTGGGAGAAAAATTCTAAATGAAATTGAAAATCATAAAAAGACCAAGCATACTGGTTGGAGTGAGATTGCTAAATCACCCTGGTTAATGAATGGCTTCAGAAAGTTGTAAGAAGAAGGACAGCAAAGTGAAATGGGTGCTTATAGGGCTTAATTACCTTTCTCCCCAGAACTGAACATATCACCACGTCTCAATGCTCAGCTAAAAAGCAGAAAGGTCTATAAAGTGAACACACGGACTCAGTTTTCAGTTGCTGGAACTGTGGTGGCTTGCCTCTTGCTGTGATAGTGGACGCTATGCGATCAGGATTTCAAACTCCACCTGGATTTCCATTGGTGAGTAGGTGAGCTTCAACTAAGGCAGACTATGAAGAAGGAATAATAAATACCCTTCTGAGAAATTGGCCTCTGAGACTCCTATAAATAGCAGCAGAACACTGCCTGATTCGTGTGGCAGTCATCCGGGAAGAATAAAATGGGAAGAACTGCCTCGAAAAAGTGGAATCAACTTCAGCATCTTCATCTGCTGATGTGGCATGACTCAAAATGAAATAAAAATCAAACCTCCATGAATCATCAGTATACAGAATGTACAAATAATGAATATAGGAAAATCAGAAGTTGTTAAAAATAAAATGTATAAAGATAAAGATCCTAGGCATTAGTGGACTTAAATGGAGTGTTGTTGGCCATTCTGAAACAGATAATAAAATAGTTTATTCTGCCAAGAATGATAATTCAACAAGAATGACAGTACATTCATTATATAAAGCCTGTCTCTGGATCTATCTGATGTATAATGCTGTCTGTGATAAAATAATATCCATATTCCTACAAGAAAGATTAGGTATTATGACTATTATTAAAATTTATGCACCACATCTAGCTGAGAAGCAACTAAGCCCACATGGAAGAAGCACGTCATTCTGTGTATCATGAGGGGTCAATGGGATCAGGTATCAGGCATCAAGTCCCAGAAGAAAAAATCACATCAATGTGAATGACGGGGAGGGTGGAGTGGAGACCCGAAGTCCATCTGTAGACAACTGGACATCCCTCACAAAAGGGTCATAAGGAAGAGACAAGCCAGTAAGTGTGCAGTACAGCACCGATGAAACATATAGTCGTCCTCTAGTTCTTTAATGCTAGCTCCCCACCACTATCATGACCCCAATTCTACCTTAAAAACCCAGCTAACCCAGAGCACACATGCGGATACAGATCAGAGCTCTAAACACAGGGAATCCAGGACAGTTAACCCCCTCAGGACCAATAATGAGGACAGTAATACCAGGAGGGGAAGGGGAAGGTGGGGGAGGAAGGGGGAGTCAACCACAACGATGGACATATAATCCCCTCCCAGGGGGACAACCAACAGAAAAGTAGATAAAGGGAAACAGCGGTCAGAGTAAGACATGAAAAGTATAATAATTTATAAATTAACGAGGGTGCATCAGGGAGGGGGGAATGAGCTGATACCAAGGGCTCAAGTAGAAAGAAAATGTTTTGAAAATGATGATGACAACATATGTACAAATGTGCTTGACACAAAGGATGTATGCATGCATTGTGATAAAAGCTGTAAAAGCCCCCAATAAAATGTCTTTTTTAAAAAGAGATCAAATTCCCCAGAAAACTATCATTCATAATTTTATACTGTGGAGATGACAAAAAAAGAGAATAAGCATTTCTCATTGATTTTCCAAGTTGATTTGAGGATGTCCAATCTAAAAGCAATACAGCCATCCTGAGGGGCGGTTGGGGGAAGATATCAGTTAACTCCACCACGGCATTTCCTAAGATACGAATCACAATTAAAAATTTGGAGAAGGGTTATATTTTGCTTCATAAAAACATTTCACAGTCAAATAAGCTTAATAAAAGCAGCTTATATTTTATTACATAGATTTAAATTCTGCATAATGCAGTCAGGCTTGTTAATTTGCTTTCAATCAAGCTTAGGTGGCAAATGTTGAGGAGGTGGCTGCTAACTAAAAGGACTGTGGTCTGGTTCCCTCCGTGATTCTGCAGAGAAAAGACCTCGTGATCCACACATAAATGTTACCTATTGGAGAACCATGGACAGTCCTCATCTGTCTGCTAAGCTTACAATGAGTTGGAATTGACTCAAACACACAAGAATGATATAATATGCAGCACAGCTAAATTTCAACATTTTAACCACAGAACTAACTATATTTACCTATGGGCACTAATGTTCTTTGCTTTCTTTGGGGGCAGAAGGGAATGTCTCTCTACAAAAGGAAAACAGGACTACTTTTTAGTCTGGGTTGACTAGAGAAACAAATCCACAGAAAGTCATATGTGTACAAGAGAGAGTTTTAGGTAAAGAGTAATTGTACATTAAGAAACCATCTCAACCCATAAGTATGATGAGCCCATATGTCCAATACAAATCTATAAATTCCTCTTCAGACTCACAAAACACATGCAGTTCCCAGAATTCTCAGAAGGTCATGCCCACACAGAGGTCTCATTGGCTATCTCCAGAAAGACAGGCTACACTCTTAATCCTTAAAATGATACCAGATTAGGTAACTACCAAAAGTCACATCTTGTTCATGTATGTCTGATCTTATGCACAGTAAATATACACTGATAATAAGATGTCAAAAATAAATAAATAAATATTGCCTTTAGACTACTTTAAACTATATAACAGTTTAGCTCAAAAAGTAAAGGTTACCACCCTTGAGAACTGCACTTTAAAAATATATTTCAGTAAATGAACAATAGTTACTTTAAAGGAAAGATGAGAAGTTCGCCAGCAGTAAGTTTAAGTTAATATTAAAAAAAGGACTAAAACATCAATAACGAGTCTACTGACACAATGTGAAGGATGTAACCAATGTCATGTATAATACTTATTGGATTAAAGTATATTTCTTGTGCATTTTACCAAAATATTTTTTTCCTTTTTAAAAATTTATCAAAACAATACCATTATGACCTTTAATATTATATTACATGAAAAATATCAAATTATATTACTTCTCATATTTGGTCACTATCAGTTCTACTTTTTAATTCTTTTGATCACACAATTTGATTTCAACTGTGTTGATAAAATTCAATTCCAAAACAACCCAAGATGTACATAATGGGAAGTCTAAAATTTCTCAAGGTATGTCTTTTAAAATAGAATGTTTGTTATACAAAAAATTATAGCCGTCAAATGTGCTACTTGGTATTTCAGACATTCCAGAAATGCAGCCCACCTTCTGATCTGCATCCAGGAAGGCAGGGCTACTTCTTCTCAGTGAATTTCTCTGTCTAAGCCTGCACTCCTCCTAGACCTGACACATATTCTAAGGCCAAGTCCCCTGGGTTCCAAAAGTCCCAGTCAGAGGAAAAGGCTACACGGCCTTAGTTTGGAGGTGAGCACACAGTCAACTTAGAGTTTCAGACATGAGCTATTGCCCAGATGCTGGGTTGGATAGTGTAAAAGCTAGACTTTGCTTTATTCTAACTTTACATCCTTGTCCACAACACACCTCTGCTCTTATGTCCACATAAAGATCTGTCCTGCATGCCTATGGCCTGACTCAATGACCACGGCCCATAGATGAAACAGAATGTTGCACCTCAGAGCGATCCTGAGGGCCTGCCTTGTAAACAGAAAAGCAATAATCCTTCCCATAGGATTGTCCCCGATCCTTACCTCTCATTTCTGTAGCTGAGGAGCCATTGGACCATGCCATCCACTTATTTCTGTGCTTGCTAATTTCCTGGGCTTTGCAGATGTAATGGCCTTGATCCGTGGACTGGAGAATCAACACCGAGAGCCTGTACAGGGTCCCACGCTGTTCTTCAAGGAAGTGTAGTCTTCGCCTGTTGGCACTACGACTGTAATTCCCATAGTAGTGCACCACTCTAAGCTTCGTCATCTTAATCATCAAGGTCTCCTGGCTGTCAGACAGGGCAAAAAGCCAGCGCACAACTAGCAGGCTGTCTCTCCGTCGCTTCTGGGTAATGTGGCAGTAAAGAGTAGCATTTTCTCCCTCCAGGTAGTCCACCACAGGCCCTGGAGACACAGTGACATTGAGGGCCCAACAGACCTCTGTAGAGAAAAGGGAGGGAAAAGTCATGAATATTGCCAACTTTTTCCATATAGAAATATGCTCTCTTTAGGAGCCTGGGAAACTCTAAGATCGCAAATACCCCTGAGGACCCACACTACAGAAAGGTAGGCTACGGGATGTCCACACACTCACTCTCTGCCTTCCTGAGGACAGAACAATGTAGTTTTCTAGGGTGTGAAAGGAGGCAATTGGTCTACATTGATTCTAAATGCTGGTACCAGGACCCAGACTAATTTTTTTATTAAATCATTTTATTGGGGGCTCATACAACTCTTATCACAATCAATACATCCATCTGTTGTGTCAAAAACATTTGTACGTTTTTTGCCATCATCATTCTCAAAACATTTGCTTTCTACTTGAGCCCCCGGTATCAGCTCCTCATTTTCCCCCTCCCTCCCCACCCTCTCTTCCTCATGAACACTTGATAATTTATAAATTATTATTATTTTGTTATACCTGACACTGTCCGATGTCTCCCTTCACCCACTTTTCTGTTGTCCATCCCCAGAGAGGATGTTATATGTAGATCCTTGTAATCAGTACCCCCTTTTTACCTCACCTTCCCTCCACACTCACAGTATTGCCACTCTCACCACTGGTCCTAAAGGGATCATCTGTGTTTCCAGATCCTATCTGTACCAGTGCACATCCTCTGGTCTAGTCAGAATTATAAGGTAGAATTGGGATCATGATAGTGGAGGGAGGAAGCATTTAAGAACTAGAGGAAAGTTGTATGTTTTGTCGTTGCTACCCTGCACCCTGATTGGCTCATCTCATCCCTGTGACCCTTCTGTAAGGCGATGTCCAGTTACTTACAGATGGGCTGTAGGTCCCCACTCCACACTCCCCCTCATTCACAATGATATGATTTTTAGGTCTTTGATGCCTGATACCTGATCCCTTCTACACCTCGTGGTCACACAGGCTAGTGTGCTTCTTCAATGTGGGCTTTGTTGCTTCTGAGCTACATGGCCGCTTGTTTATCTTCAAGCCTTTAAGACCCCAGACATTATATCTTTTGATAGCCAGGCACCATCAGCTTTCTTCACCACATTTGCTTATGCACACATTTGTCTTCATTGATCATATCGGGAAGGTGGGCACCCACAGATGATTTTTTTTTGTTCTTTGACGCCTGATAACTGGTACCCAAACTAATTTTTAAAATATTCTTTTATAACTAAATTAATTCTTAATGTACCATATATACTCGAGTATAAGCCAACCCAAATATCAGCCAAGGCACCTAATTTTACCACAAAAATTGCATTAAAAATGTGCTGAAAATTTTGCCTTATCCTTGAGTATATATGGTATATATTTTTATGTGCTGGCATTTAAAACTTAAAACATTATACATAAAAAAGGTTTTGAATTAATCTTTTGAAAAATTTTCAGCTCATACCCAATTTCGCCCTGACATTCTCAATGCCCCTGCCTGACATCCCACTAGGAGGTATGAAAGGTTCAGGCTCACAAAAGGACACTGCAGAGAATGCTCCAGAACTACATTTAAAAATAATTTTGTATTTTACATAAAGTAGGTTTACATGTCAGAAAATCAGTTTTATACACAGTAAGTTAAACTATTTATCAAACTGCCTCAATAGTTTGCCCTGCCCACCCCTGCCTTTGATTTCTCTTATTCTTATCGTGGAATACTATCTTCCCCTTAACCCCCATTAATCCCTGGCGACCTTCATCTTCTTTCCATGCTCCCCCATATTAGTAAACAGCAAAGCCTGTTTCCTTTGGTATAAAAACCTTTGTCTTAGTTTTCTTCTTTATAGTGTGGTCCCATACCATATTTTCCATTTTGAGACTGACTAATTTCATTCAGCATAATGTTCTCCAGGGCAATCCATGCCAAGAGATACTTTCTTGTTTCATCATTTATTGCTCAGCCATGAAGTGTGTGTGTGTGTGTGTGTGTGTGTGCGCGCGCGCACACGCGCGTTTTCTAGAGAACACAAACCAGTGACACTCAAATATATGAATAACAAGAAAATGTATAGCAAGCAAGGAATTTATATAAAACAAGTAATCAAAAACATGGCCAAAGTCAAGTCCAAGGGTTAGATGCCAGCTGGAGGCCCTCCAGATACATACAACTGCTGGTCAAATGAGCCCGAAAGTGAAGCAGGAAGCTCGGAATCCAGGAAGCGAGTGCAGTCGCCTAGAGCACTGCCGGCCCCAGAAACCAGGCTCATGATGCAAGCAAGGAGGTAGGCAAGAAGAGCAAAACTGGGCTAGTTCTCCACAGTGTCTTGTATATAAGGGTGGACGCCCCCAAGCAAACATCATCAGGCTGTATTGTGATTCAGAAACTGGACCCTGCCCATACCGTCGCACAGTGTAACCAAGTTGACGCAAAAAATAACTATCACAGGTAACCTTTGCCAACTTGGCACCTATACACAACTCTTTAATAATACATTATCTGCATAAAGACAATAACAAAATCACACTTGCATACAGGATACAACCAACACACAAACAACCAAAATAGCACATCCCACTTACATCTTATATTTCAAATGTGAGAGTTACTTGATACTTAACAATCTGTTAACAGTGACCTATATCTGAAACCTATAATGGTCTCAACATCTTCCGCACATTCTCCCTTCCCTAGACACATTCAGAAAACAGAAAACTACTCAGTGGAGAGCCTCTCTTGTTCTGTTTAGTTGAGAATGAAAACACCTGTGCACCTTTATCAGCCAGCCAACTCATGCCTTTATTTCCCCCCACTAGAATATCCAACGCCTAAATTTCTCATTCCTTTCAATGCAGCAGTGTAAGAAGACAAGGGTATTATCTGAAGTGAAGAATCCCCATTCCAGTTGAGTGCATTCTTAAACAACATCCAATCTAGAGCAGCAACTAGTTCATAGGTTCATAGGGCCAATATCTTCTTCTCATTCACTCGAGTTCTGATCAACTCAGTGTTAGCCTTTCCAAGCTGGGTCAATTGGTACCAGCAGCAACCTGGGGAGTTCACACATAAACTACCCTGCATGTCAGACCGTCTGGCCTCTTCTTGTGTTCTCAGCAGCCCTAGGCCCCTCAGGCTGTCATGCCAATAGTCATGTTCTGCAAAAGCTCTTTAAACTTCAAACCAGACAGCACTTCCTCATTTCTTCACTCTCATCTCTAAGGACCAGATTAATTGGTAGGAGTGACCAAACTAAATCTGCCTCCTTATTGCTGCATTTCCCCCATTTCCACTCAACAACTGAATCCAGAAAATCACCATGTGAACCTAGAAGGCTCCTTTGCGTGCGATAAAGGACATTCTGTGATGGCTACTGGCTTTTCCAGCCTAGCCACATGTAACAGTACCAGCTTACATTCATTCACCATCCAAAAGCCAGTCACCTTTTCAGTCTCTCAACAGTTTGGGGCAGGTCTGAGTGTTGTTTGAAATGCAAATATCCGGAAACTCAAGGTTCTGGGTGAGGTTCAACCTCTATCTACATTGGCTTAAAACAAAAGCTTTTGTTTATTTTTTAACCCCTCTTAATTTCTATCTCCCCTTTTAGAAAATCCAATTGTAAAAACTGGTGGCAGGGTTACAAACTCTACAATCATAACATCCAATATTCATTTCTATCACACATTATGTTTTTAATACTAGGTCAGAGAAATCAATATACATGTGCTAAAGCTGGCTAAACAAATAACGAAAGACAGTCCTTTTGAAACTCTCAACATTCTCGTCTATAGACAGCCGTATTTATACTTGTAGATGTCTTTCCATTGTCTTCTTACTGATTCTCTTTGTAAGGAACTATTTTTTCCCAATCTGCTTTTAGGATTCTCTCGTGCATGATGCTGCAAAGTTTGACTATGTTATGTCCTAGTGATTTTCTTTTGGGGTCTCCATCCAGTTTGGAGTTCCCTCACCTTCTTGCATAGCTATTGTCTCCTCATATATGCTTTGAATTTCCAGGATTCCTTGTACTATTTTCTCCACATATATTTTAATTTCTTCCTGTTCTGAAATTCTAATGGGACATGAGTTGTTCTTCTTGACAGTGTCCCACACATTTTTAGGCTTTATTCAGAATTTTTTACTCTTTTTTGTTGATTGTTCTTCTTGATTACAATCAAGAGATTCCAATCACCAAGCTCATTAATTCTCCCTTTTCATTTAATCAGTTCTATTGCTTTACTCTTTCAATATGCTATCTAATTCTACTATCTTTGTATTCATTTTCTGGATTCCTATTTTGTTGTCATTCTTGCTGTAAGGCTTCTGAATTTCTATTTTCCCAATAGTTCTTTCATTCTTTTTTTACATCTATTTAAAGTACCTGACCATCATTTTTAAAAAAATTTTTCTGGTAATTCCAGAGCATTTTCTTCTTTAGGAAATTCCTTCGGATCAGTGTGCTGGTCACTGTTGTGTCCCTATCATTCCTGTATTTTTATATGGACAAAGAGATTGACTCCTGACTCTGTGAAATCATGATGTAGCTCTAGTAGTAAGAAAGTGCCTGGATTTGTGGGGACAGTTGACTCCAACAAGCGGTGGAGGTAAGTAATAGTAAAAGCCATAAACCCAAACGGGGGGATGCACTGTTTGTTGGGCCCTTGCCCCAGCCCCAGAGAACAGCGGGAGGGGGTATGTCGTCAGCATCTCTTTTGCGCTCTGTGTTGATGGGTTCTCTCCTCGGTCATGGAGAGGCGTGGGCAATTTGTAGCTACAGATAGAGATGACCTGGCATCTTCCTATGAACCTGTCGATTTAGGGGGAGAAAAGTCTTCTTTTGTTGTTTGTTTGTTATTCACCAGGATTAAGGGAGTGATATGGGAGTGAGCGGGCACCATCCTTAGTTTTAGACGCTCGGGTTCAATGAGGAATCAAAGTTTCACACGCAAAAAAAAGAAAATAGAAAATTAAAATTGACTTTCCCACTCCGAAGACTCTATAGTCCCAACCACTTGCCAACCTGTGGACCTGTATTTCCCCAGAGTACACAGAATCCCTAGAGACATAGGGTTGGTCAGACCCCATTTCACCCACCTCCCAGGACTGTTATAGTTGCCTCTTCTCCCTTTTCTATCCATACCCACTCTCTCTTCTCTTCCAAGATTCTAGGCACCTGGTTCTTCTTCCATCTTGATTTTCTCTGCATGTTTTATAAAGGAATCGTGTCATGCATGTGTCCGGTTGGCCATCTTGACCTGGAACGCAGAACTACTTTTTGTTCGATCCCTTCCTTACATGTGTACAAGGCAGAAATCCATGCACCGACCCTTCTAATACACAAGCAGATATACCTGGGGCACCCCCAAAATCAAATAGGGTGCCTGTATCTCAGATGTCAAAAAGTCACCAAAGTTTTGTTCTTCAATGAAGCAAGATGTACAGATGAAAAAGATATCAAACCATGAGCACTGGCAAACAGTCTTTCAGTCAACCAAGGGGCGGGAAAGAGAAGAATATCGTGTACAAGGTCATCTTCACGGTGAGGAGCACACCAAGAAGGTCAACACGAGGACAAGGAACCATTCTTTGTATGGCGCCACTACTGATTCATTACGTACTCCGAGAGAGATGATTTGTGGGTGTTTTCGTTGTTCTCTCTGAGGAGTTTGGTAGTCGCCTATTAGGCAAAAAGCAAAAGCGGAGTGAGGAAAGGCTCCAGTCTACCCAGTGAGAAACAGGAACGGTAAAATGGCAGGTCAACTCATCCTGAATAAGAAGAAACTTAGACCAAAAAGGGAATTCCCTAATGTTGGCACGGATGCGCAATGAGCACTTGTAGCCTTTGTCTCATCACAAAGTAATGAGCATTGCAGTCAGCTTATAAATCTGATTACAACAGAGGGAACTGTGGGAAGGAACATGCAGATAACGGTTTTAGTAGATAAGATGACTGGCTCTCAATAATTAAAGAGGCAGAGGAAAAGGGGTATAAAGACTCATAATTTGTTCCTTAGTGGGACTCTCCTCATTGGTAATGAGTAGCCCATTCTCCCGCTAGAGAACATACTTTACTAATAAACTTTGCTCAAGAGTGCTATTTCAAACTACGTGTGAGTGCTAGGTTCTAGGGTGGCAAACTCCACCTGGTGTGACTTCACTCCCACCCTTTCTATTCTTTGGAATGACTCTGGCCAGACAAGGCAATTCGTCACACTGCCTCCCTGCCCTCACTTCCTTCCCTACTGCCCTCCCCAATAAAAAGTCCACCGAAGATCCCTAACTTCACATCCAGAAATTTGCTTTTACTATGTAAAATAATCTATTCACAGGTAATGGATATTAAAACTTAGACATATTTGGGGATCGTTATTCAGTGTCTCACCTCATGATAGTCTTTTGCCACCTTAAAAGAAAGAGTCAAAAATAAATGCAGAAAAGAATGATGATGAAATGGACTTCAAGCTCCTTATGGGCAGAAATCAAAGTATTATATAGCTGTAGTGATGAGAGGAAGAGACGGGTCAGAGATCCTTAGGAAGTACTTGCGGTTCAATAGGACCTCAAGAGAAGTGTGTGCTTTCTAGTGTCCACCTCACTGTTGACAATCACACGAGAAAAGAAGTACTAGCCCTTCACCATCACCCTGCATCCTAACCACCACATTCCAGAATAAATCAGCAAGCAGACTTCAATCCAGGGGACCAACTCCTGAATCCTAAGGTTCTCGCTGAAGTCCACCCCTGGCAAGCACCGACACAGTCTTACCACAGCAAGTAATTCCAGGTCAATAAGGTCTCATGGCTAGCAAGCAAGCAGAATGGCAGAAACACAGCTTCCAGAATCACAGTCCATCCCATACGTCCCCTAGGGTCCCTCGCTCGAGTCAAGATTTAAGGAAGGGCAGAAAATGAAGCGAGATGGGTGGACTAACTGCACTCATCACCACCACATGCAGGAGCAGATATTTATAGTGACTAAAACCAAGAGAATGTGCCCCATGCCCAGCTCTCATGGGAGACCAAATTCCATACTGGAGGCAGAGCAGTACCTCTGCTGTTTCCACAATCCCTTACTGGAGCTCTTGTAGAAATGGGTGAACTAACTGAACAAACGCTCCAAGATGAACTTCCTGTTTTATTTTGTCTACATGCTTTTCTGCCTTAGTTTCAACCTAGAGTCTCTTGCATGTGTTTCTCTGCACAGAAAGACTCATGTTACTGCACTGGATAGTGCCTCAACACCAGGAATAGGTGGTATGGGTTAAAATTGAGATGACTATGGTCCCCACAGAGTCATAACGTTTTTTCCAGGAGACACAAGCTCTTTAGGTTGGAGATTCTCAGCAACTGCTGGAGGTTTCCTAGTAAAGCCGATGCTGTAGGTAATGCTCTCAGGAGATGGACACTTTTAACGCCCTAATGTGGTTCATATGCTCATATCTCTGGAAGATGGCACACCACAGCAAGAGGCAGGAGAGAAAATGCAGTCAAAGATGCGACACCCAGCAAGCATATGCTGAAGGTCTGTCCACTTAAATATTAAGAGAAAATTATACACATCTGCCCCACTACAATGTCAGGTTAATGAAAGCTCAATAGAGAGAACCCCAGCAGGAATCAGAATGAGGGGAACAACTCAATGGACAGCTGCAGCCAAGTAGAATGCAGGATGAGGGCTGGGAAGGAAGAGTTCAGGCCTTTAATTTTTGTGTCTCAGACAGAAGGACCTGCACTCACCTATAGGGAAGAGGCGCAATCTGAGTAAAAATGGGTCCATGCTGAATCCCAGGTCCCTCCTCACACCAGCTGTGTTAGTCTGGATTGACTAGAGAACCAAATTCATAGACACTCATATGTGTGTAAGAGAGAACTTTTTACAACTTTAAACAATTGTACATTATGAAAATATCACAGCCTAGTCCAGGTCAAGAAGATAAATCCGATTTTAGTCCATTTGTCCGTTACCAGTCCACAAATTCTTCTTCAGACTTACACAGCACATGCAATGAGTGGGTGGAAAGTTTTGTGGATCTAGTGGTGGTGGAAGCATCTCAGCCCTGGTGTCGGTCTCCATGTAGCTCCTCCAGTTCCAAGGCTGCCATCAGCTGTAGCTCCATGTGGCTTTTCAGCAGGAATGTCTCCCAGGGAGTGTGGGTGTGTCCCACCTTCAGGGAGCTACTTCTCCTTATTGCCTCCAAATGAGGTCATCAAGCAGTAACCTGATTGATAGGTTAAACTCCACCCATCCACTCTTAATAGTTTCAAGTTGACAACAGATTATGTAACTACCACACCAGCTAAAAAAGGAAGCTATCTTAGTCGGGCAGATTCTTTCCTGCCTTGTCCTCTTGTGGTTAGAAACAGTAAAATGAATTTCCACTTAAAGTGACAACGTGACAGAATAGACCTGCCCACCAAGTTCTCTAGGCTGTGCCCTTTACAGAAAGCAAAGCAAGTCTGGTGGCACAGTAGTTAAAGCACTCAGCTACGAATGAAAAAATCAGAGGTTCATCAAACCCACCAGTGCTCTAAGGGAGAAAAATACGGCAGTTTACTTTCAGAAAGATTACAAACATGGAAACCCTTTGAGATTTTTCTATTCTGCATATATAGAGTTATTATACATTGAAATCAACTTGATAGCAATGAATTGTGTTTTATTTTGATTTCTGAATTTTTATTCAGAAATTTAACCAGAAAATTTTAATTTTCTCTCCAGAACTACTCACAATTCTCCTTCATCATCCATTTGGTTACAGTGTGTGTTCATCCACTGTGTCATCAACGCTCCTTCTTTCTGAAGCACAGAGAATTGTTGAAGGCACTCTGATCTGATCTGAAGACTGTATTCCAGGAACCAAGCTGAACAGTAGGGTCTTTGGTCTCCTGCAATCACCAGCTTATGATTTACTCAGTTCATTTATTCATCCAACAAATAATTGTTGAGCAACACTTGATATTGGAGCTTGGAATCCAGTGGATACAGCAGTTGTGAATCAGAAAAAAAAGATGTTTAAGTCTGTAGCTACCAACAGTTTCAAGTGCCACGGAAAAAATATACTTAAGAAAATCCTGGTTGGTTCTAGATCTATTCTATGCATCAGGAAAGAGACCCTGAGAAAATGGCCATGACCTAAAGGTTGAGTTTGGCAGGGTAAGGTGAAATTCCTAGGAGAGAGCCTCACAGCAGGCCTGGTGTAGTCTAGGAAGGGAAAGCTTACTGCCCTTTAGAGAGCCACACTGTAGCAGTTACATAATCTCCTGTCAATTTGAATGAAGGGGTGGAGTCTAGCCTGTCAATCAGGTCAAAGCAGATGAGGCCTCTGAGTGAGCATAGCCTTCTCCTGAGGATTCTGGGAACTCCTATCTTTCTCCCTGGAGGCAGTACACACACTCTCTCTGCCTGACATTCCTGTTGACAATCCACATGGAGACACAATGATGGAGCCAGAGCCCTGGAGCTGGAGGAGCCACATGGAGACCCATGCCAGCACTGAGATGCTTCCACTGCCACTGGATCTACAAAACTTTCCACCACTGGCCTGTGATCTTCCTGCATTCAGTATCATTGTATGGCTGTATGAGGCTAAAGAGGAATTTATGGACTAGTATTGGACATATGGACTACTGTCGGACTTATGGACTTGATCTGGACTAGGTTGGGATGTTTCTCAATATACAAATGCTCTTTTATATAAAGCTCTTTCTTATACACATGAGTATCTATGGATTTGTTTCTAGTCAACCTGGACTAACACATGCACCACGACTCAGACAACCACCCCTATCTGTACATAGGAATATGTCCCCATTCCAATTGAGTGCCACAAGACGAACTCTGAAGGGAAATATGAGAAAAATGAGCAAGGAAGAGACTTATCAAGGCACAGAAATGAGAGGCTCTGTTGAAATAAACCCCTTTCCTTTAACAAGTACATGCTCTGGTCCTGACATCCCTCAGTTCTGTGCCCGGACCTGGGCTTTGGGAGGCTCACAGCTTAAGTCTCATGTGCCAGGAGACACATTCACAGTGTCATGTGGGAGGCTCTGGGAGGCTCAGTGCCTTCATATGAAAATGAGAGGGGAAAGATCTTGCATGGGAATGTAAGGCTCCAGTGGGAAATGTTGGGTTCATTTGTTTGTTTGTTTTTTAATACCAGCATTGCTTTGTATGTCTGGCAGACGGGGAGTTAGACAAAAGAAAGTGAGCTGGAACTTGAGTCAACCCCAAATTTAGGTTAGTCTCTGCTTATCTATATAAATAAGCTTTAGTAACTTGAACAAAGGGTCAAATGTTTTCATCTTGTAATGTATCCCATAAATTGTATAACCAGCCAAACTTATCAGGAGTCCTTAAAGTCCCATGAATGAGTTAAGGGGTCAAAATCTGCCTCACCTTTCAATCATGTGAAAATGACTAACCCAACTCTGAAAACAGTCTGAGAAGATATTCAGACAGCCGCCGCGTAGAGTATGATCTACTCAACAAGAAGCACAGAAGGGAGAGCAACTTCCAGACGCAGGGGACACAGGCCACCCCCCAACAGAAGGAAGGTACTCCACCTCACCAGGCTAGGAGGCAGACAGACGGAAAATGGGCCTCTCCATTCTCACCCGACCAGTGGTGTCCTCTGTGCCCAATATCCCCCTTTTCCCTGAAAAAATTGCCATATTTGTTTTAGTGGGCCAGAAACTTCTACGTTTCAAATAAGCAAAAATTTTGTTCTTGTTAGGATGATCTGAATTCATAACAAGTTAATTCCTGAAAGAAATACAGCTGGGTGTCTTAAGACCTCATGGCACTAGCAGCAAGTAGTTATGGAGCAGAAAACAAAGATGTTTGCAGACACAACCTATGAGATGATGTATTTACATTAAGCACATCCCCTAAAATTTTTTGTCATTTAGAGCACACATGCCCCTTTCCCTACTGATCAAAGTTAACATTTGCCGGGTGTTAAGTATAAGACAAACTCAGTTATAAGTGCCTTAGATACAATTCTTCAATTTATCTTTATACTACGCACATGCTCATTTTATGGGTGAAAGATTGAGGTACAGAGAGCCTAAACAACTTCGTCACGTGCAGACGGTATGCAGCAGAGCGACAATACAAACCCAACCAACCTGGCTCCAAGGATCATTCTTAACTGCTTAATACTCTAGACTACAACTAACCTTCAGTAAATGTTTTGACCACTAAGGTCCCGCTCTGTCCCAATAGAGAAATAGAAGAGTGTGGCAATTAATCCCATCTGACCATGGACTGGGTTGTTAATAGCATTGATACCATGCAGAATGCAATGGGAAGTGGATCGTTGGAGATGAAGTTGGGTTGAAACTTAGAATTCTATCAATATATCTCCATTTTGAGCCATTTATATTTGGTCTAGTTTTTAATATCTTCTGCTTTCTTTTCAATTGGGGTTTTTAGGTATTTTATTTTGTTATTATGTTTGTTTAATTTTTTCTGTATATGAAATCGAAGATAGGTAAATCTATAGAGACAGTAACTAGATTAATGTTTCCTTCGGGATGTGGCAGAGGAGGTTGGGGTGGGGGAAACTGGGGAGCTAATAACGAGGAGCACAAGAATGAAGAAAATGTTCCGAAACTGATTGTGGTGATGATTGTACAGCTCTTCTTGATGTGACTGAGCTATTGAAATGTATGATTTGTGAATTACATACCAATAGAGCTGTTTTAAAATGGGAGTCTGCGTGGCTATCATGAGCGTGTACAGAGCATCCCATGAGGATCACACCGAGGACTTCTGTGTGAAATGGTGAAGGGGGAGGGCATACAGTTTCAGTGACTTCTGGAAAAGTCCGAGGTTGCTATTCTCCAGGTGGCTCTCAGCAAAGCCACAGTGGGTCAGAAAGGAGCTCAAATTCTAAGCTTTAAGTTTCTAGAGTTATTCTCAGAGCATGAAAGAGGTGCTCTGAAGCCCCTGCAAATAAGAAGGCTTGGAAGAGGAAAAGCCACAGTCAGGCATACCTGTGGAGCTCTCTGGATAGGTGAGGACATTGCTTTGGACTGAGTTGTGTGGTCCGCAAAATGTGTTCCAGGTCCTAATCCCTATAATGTGCACACCTAGCTTCATAGCAGAACCATTCCCTATACTAGAATCATGGAAACAACCTAAGTGCCCACCAATGGATGAGTGGATAAGCAAAATGGAATACTCCACAGTGATAAAGAAAAATAAGCTCCAAAATATTTGGGGACATAAAGAAACCTGGTTGACACAATTTTGAGCACAATAATTCAGTTACATAAAAACATTGTCTGACTTCACTCGTATGATGAGAAGAGAGACAATGTTAATAAATTTACAGAAACTTACATTCACTCATGGTTACTAGGAATTGTGGGGGTGGGAGGCAGATTCCCTCTCTACACAGTAGATATGCTATTTCTCCGGATGGACAGGTAACACCAAACAAGATTAAAGTGTAGACAGTTTGGTGAAGGTGAACAATATCACCAAAAAAGAAAGGCTTCAAACTGCTTCAGCCCAATTCAATTTGGCCAACAAATCCACATCACAACAGACCTAAATTCTTAAAATAAGAGTAAACTAGAACATAAAGGAACACACTGGGGCAAAGCCGTGCTAGCAACATAAACCCCCACTTAGAAACCAAGCACTGCACATGCAGCATGCTGACCAAATCTACTGACGAGATGAGTCAAAACAGCAGTCCCTGGCTCAAATATGGCTGCCAACTAGAATGAGTGTAAGTCTCCACAATCCTGGCAAAAATCCACTATCAAATATGAGGTTCCAGGAAGGGTTCACCATGCCTCTTCCAAGTCTCTCATTTGAGGGCTTTGGCCCAGAAAATGTCCCATTCCAGTTATAGTCCTGGATTACCTAATTTAAAAAAATTGAGTCTGTTTGGTTCCACTTCATCAGTCAGGAGTGAATCAGTTCAAAGCAAATCAAGGCCCTGCTGAAACACAGGAAAGACCGGTTGGTAATTGCTGGGGCATCTATCATTTTGAAACACCAGCAATCAGATGCATAAATACAGGCCTTTTCTTCTATCTCATTTTCAATTTCTTGAAGGTCTCTCATGTATGCATGTCTATAGATATACATATACCCACTACTGTTGAGTTGCTTGCAACTCATAGCAACCCTAAAGGATATAATAGAGTAGGTTTCAAGGCTGTAATCTTTAAGGAGGCACACTTGTATATCTTTCTCCTAAGAAATGGCTGGTGAAGTAAGTGGCTGGTGGCTTTGAGCCAAAGGCCTATTAGTAAATATCTGAGAGCTTAGCCACTAAGCCACGAGGACTCTCATATGTTTTTTGGTGTGTATATATGTGTGTATCTGTTACATGCATACATATTACATGCATGCATATATTACACATATATGTATATTACACATCTATGAATATATTACACATGTCTATTATGTGCATGCATATATATTACACATCTATGTGACTGTATAAATATATACTCATATAGGATATCCGCAGGTTAAGAACGTCTCACTTACATCCAGCTAGTACTTAAGGAAAACTGTTATAAAGCTTTTAAGTTAAATACAATGGTTTGTATGAGCAAATATAGGTAGCCTGTGATATTAAAACATTGAGTCACATTGGATTGGGGTGAGTCAATCTGTGCTAATTTAAGTAGGTTAAGTAGGTTCTGTGTTTTTAAAATATTGTCCATTTCATATGAGTTTCAACTTGTTGGCATACAGGCTTTCATAATATTGTATTTGTATCTTTTTTATTTCACATGGTTCTGTTGTGATGCCACTCCTTGTATTTCTTAATTTTGATATCTAACACTTGTCTTTCTTTTCAGTCTGCCAACATCCAGGTGGATGGCAAAAACCGTAATCATCTTGCTTCTGCTTGCCCAAATCTCATTTCTTTAGCTGCAAAACTTCTGGGAAGAGTAAAGAATAGACCTAAATGTGGGAAACAGGATGGGGAAAAGGCTGGATATGGCCAGATTCTCCACGCTCATAATTACAGGGTAGAGAAGGCTGGCTGGTGCAGGAAGGCCTTCACCTTTGTAAGCTAGCAATGACTCCCAATCACATTCTCCATACTAAAAATCATCCCCACAATATTCCCCCATAATAATGCTACTTTAAAGATGCCTCTTACAAGCATATGGCTGCTCACTATATGCCCAGACAATATCTAGCTCTAAGAGTAATCAGGTTCTATTGTCCATCCCACTCAAAGCACAGCCCACTCCCTCCTGATACCAATCACAGGCTGTTCCCCTAGAGAGAGTCCAGGAGCATCCAAGGTTGAACTAGCTCAGGGACATCCAAGGTTGAGCCGCCAAATTAACCCTAGTACCTGCCCACGCTGTTACATATGTGCCTCTAGTATCTGCCCACTTTGTTACTTATGTGATTGACGTGGCTTGCAAGCCTGATGATTATATAAACCTAATGGAAAATACATTCTCTCTCATGATCCTAATTTCAGATAATGTGAGAACCATGGACGAGTTGTCTGTCTTTATTTTACAATTGCATACACCATCCTGAGGACCCTTTCAATTGTGGGGCCAGAACCCACACTGAAAGAGAATTTTTCCTCCTCTTTTTTTTAATAACAATCTTTCCCACCTATTTCTTCTTTCTTTTTTTATTTCAAACTGCTTTTGTTTTTCTCATTACTTTTTCTTTATTCCTTCTTTTCCTCTTTCTTCTTCTTTCTCACTTCTTCCTTCTTTTGTTTTGTGATTTTTATTATTCTGTTCCAACACCACTTGGCAGAGTCAACTACCCCTACAAGGCTAGCAGCAATTCCAACCTCTACAGGTGTGCCATGTTGCCATGCTGATAGCAGTCAGTACCAGTCCACACATACGTGCACCAGAAACAAGTGAACAATACCACGATCCAAAGGAATTTTCTGAAGGAAAAAATACTTTGTAAATATATGAATACTAATATAGAATTATACAACACCTCTGTGGCATATGGTTACACACTGGGTTGCTAACCAGTCAGCGCTTTCACACTACCAGCCACTCTGTAGGAGGAAGATGCGGCTTTCTACTTCTGTAAAGAAGAAGAACCCACAGGTGCAGTTTTAACCTGTCCCATAGGGTGTCTATGAGTCAGAATCAACTCAATAGCAGGGATTTGGGTTTAGAGTTTTTAAATAACAGAGTAATAGAAATTTGAAAAATGACAAGTTAAATTAGTGAGCTTAAAAATAATTCTCTCAATTCCAAACTACAAAGAACAATCAGCAATCAGAATAAATTCTAAGAAGTATGTGGAACTCTATAAAGATTCTACAAATTAAGTGTGTCTCACTGGGTGTATTATGTTGGGTTGACTTATGAAACAAATCCAGAGACACATTGCTGAGCGGAGCTTTCAAAGCCACGATTTTCCCACTAGGCGAGCATTCAGCAAATCACTCTTGGAGTTAGTGCACCTAGTGGCATTGCCTGGGAAAGTTTTCTCGGGTCACAGTGAATTGTTTCATAAAAGCACATTTGCTCAAACCTCACTTTTTGTGATGGCGGGTTTAAAAGAACAACCTGTGACTATGAAATTTTGTTTCCTGCTTAGGAAAAATACGTCAGAAATACCTTGTGATATTGAACACAGCTTACAAGGATGGGGCTATGGGAAATATTCAGTGTATGAGTGGTTTTCTCAGTTTAAAAAAGGTGAAATGATGATTGATGACAAACCTTTTTCTGGACATTGACAAAATTTGTGCACTTGTGCTCAAAGACTGACAACAGATCATTGAAGAGATGGGGGAGTTTTCTGGACTATCTTTGAGCTTGGCTCAGTGAATTTTAACAGAAAATTTGGAAATGAGAACTGTCACTATAAAATTTGTGCCTCAGGTTCTGACTGACCAGCAAAAAAAGCATCAGGTGGAAACAAGCCCTGCTTTGAAAGAACAGCTCCTAAGTGACCCAGACACTTTTTCCAAGGTGAAGAGGCTTGGTGCTATTCTTACAAACCTGAAAGTAAACACCAATCAAGCCAGCGGAAGATACCATTGTCACCTGCTCAAAAAAGGCTCATCAAGTGAAATCAAATCAAAGGTCAAGACAATGCTCATTTGTATTTTTTTAATGTGAGAGAGACAGTGCAAGTTCCTTACAGGAGGTCCGAATGTTCATCAAACCTTCTATTTAAAGCTTCTGAAAAGATAGCATAATAATGCATGACGACAACAAAGGCTTGATTTGTGTCAGAAAGGGGACTGGTTTTGCCACCAGGACAATGCACCTGCTCACACAGCCATCTCAGTGTGCCAGTTTTGGCCAAAAGAAAAACCAGCCTGCCTCTCTTGTCCCATGCACCTTACACACACCTGACCTTGGTTCGTGCAAATTCTTTTAGTTTCTGTAAATGAAGACAGGCATGGAAGGACAGTGATTTGACGATATAGAAGAAGTGAAGAAAAATGAGTGAGGTGCTGTCGGCCATCCAAACAGATGAGTGTGAAAATGTTTCCAAGAACAGAATCGCAATTTGACAAATGGATTAAATATAATGGAGAGTACTTCGAATGTGATAACGTTGCTTTGTAAAAAAAAGAAAAAAATCAAATACATAGCTTTGAAAAAACATTCCAGTTTTTTGTAGTACACCCTCATATATCAGGAAAACATCCCAACCCAGTCCAAAACAAATCCGTATGTCTGATACTAGCCCCAAAGTCCAATTCTTGCCATAAATGCCTTTTCAGACCCACGCAGTCACAGGCAATGATGGAGAATGCAGGAAGATCGCAGGCCAGTGGATGCAGAATATTGTGGATCCAATGACAGTGGAAGCATCACAAGGCTCTGGCAAGTCTCAGCCACATGACTCACCAGCAGGAAAAAGGCAGAGGGAGAGGACGTCCCCTGAATCCTCATACAAAGGCCATGCCCACCAGGGACATCGTCAGGCTCTGACCTGATTGACAGCTCGACTCCACCACTTTACTCTTAATACTCTCTAGTTGATAAGAGATTATGTAACTACCACACTGGGAATCCAGAAAAGGAGGAATCAAAAAATCTACAGAGAAAATAGTACAAGAAATCCTGGAAGAAAATTTCCCTAACAGCATAAAAGAGAAAATATAATAATACAAGAAGTTGAGAGAACCCCAAACAAGATGAACTCCAAAAGAAATACACTGCAGCATATTGTATTTAAATGTGTCAATATCAAAGGACAGAAGTCTGAGAACTGCTAGCGATCAAAAGAAAATCACCTACAAAGGAAAAGCAGTAAGAATTTGCTCAGACACTTCAGCATGATCTAGTGGGTAAGAAAACAATGGAACGCACACACACAAACGTGTGTGCCTATGTCTCTAAAAAAATCAAGGGGAAAAACTGGCAATCAAGAATCTTATGTCCAGCAAAATCACCCCTTGTACTAGACAGGGTTCTCTAGAGAGATAAAACCAGATTGCTGATAAACATATATATAGATATAGATATATACCACAAGAAATGAACTGTTAAATTATATACAGATAGATATATAGATAGCACAAGAAATGAACAGTTAAATTATAAAGCAGTACAAATGGCTCAGTGTGACGCACTCCCGTGAGAGAGTTGTGAAACACTGGCAGTCCTTCAAGTCTTGAGGGCCGTCAGGTAGTCCTCTATATATAGAGAGAACTAGGCTATCCCAGCACAGGCAGCAAACAGCAAGGCAGGTCATCAACCATCAGCCAGGTCACCAACTGTCAGTCCCCAGCTCGAGATATAAATTTCAATCGTGTGGTCTTAAACAGGCCTCAATTTACAGCAACACAGTCCACAGGCTAGGCGTCCCACAGGTAGTGTACCCTCTAAATTGAGGCACAGAACAAGCAAGGCAGCCACACACTGGTCCGATGATTAAAGAGAGACAAGAAAGGCGAGACTCACCAAGCCATTTATCTCCTTGCCCTTCAATTAATCCCACTTGTGTTTATCAGCCAGGCTGGCACAGTAAACTATGTCACCCCTCAAATATGAGGTATAAATCCTGATAAGGAGAAAATGAGAACCACCCTCCCAGTGGGGGGGGGGGAAATGACTACCAATCCTTCTATAGACCCCAAGGGGAGAATATGCCTGGTACTATGTTCCTAATAGAGCACACTGGACTGAGATGCTGCACAGCCCCTTGGAAATCAGGCCATGTGCCATAAAGTACGGGGATGCTGAACCCTGGGTTTTAGAGTTGGACAATATTCTCCAAAGGCTACACCAGAGGAATATGATCTGGAAATCCCCCTAGGTGAACTTGGCTGTACCTCAAATGCACCTGGAACCCAAGGGCTTAAAGCTAAAACTATATGACATAGGAAGAAGCAGAAGACAATTAAACCAAGAATACTGAATTGTTGGTAGGTAGACTACCATTTACTACTTCCTACTTCAATGTCCTACTTGCCTTATTAAAATGTGTATTAAGATATGGCAGACCTGGGCCTGACATTGCCATGGAATATTATTGTAAGTTTTGCCTGACCACCAACTCTCATCACTGTGTATATAGTATCCAGGCATCTAAAGATCTAATCTATACAAGTCAAGAAGCCATGTATTATAATTTGTATCCAGCCTACACTGTTTTGACCTCCTTTTCTTAATTATGTTTTAAATACATGATCAGGGGCTAAATCAATGGCAGTATAAATATAAGGACCTTATTTTCCAAGAAGGTGATTGATAATGTTCTCTAATATAAAATAACAAAGATGTCTCCACAGTGAACCAGAAGCATATATAAAACATAGATGTAGGAATGGATTTGGGGCTCACACTTCATCCTAGCTCCAATCTAAGAATAATTAGTTCTTACAAATTAATGAACCTGCTCAACAAGTGCCTTCATGAAAGAAGCACACCAGCCTGTGGTCCAAGGACTATAAATAATATAATCCAAATCTGAGAGAATGGTATCAGAGCTTAAATTGTGAAATTCTGGTTTGCAGAAGGCTTTAGATGACAGTGGAAACCCAAAATCCATGTGCAGGATCTACACATGGGATGAGCCCCCAGTGATTTCCCTGACTATAATCAAGGGACGAGAATAGTACGGTTATCAGATAGAGAGTATTGTAGAGATGATTACAGATTAAAATGAAAACTATGACACATTTTGTAATGACACATTTTGAGTTTGCTCTGGTTTTTAATATTTTCTTTCATTTCAAACTGGTTTATTTCTGCTGTATTGTGTTATTGTTTTGATAGCCTTCTTCACTCTGTTATGTATTTTTCTATGTTTTTCAGTACAGGAAACCCTGGATGGGAGAATCTATGGAGAGAATAGCTAGATTTAGGGTTCCTCAGGGGTACAGCAGAGGAAGGTGGTGGGTAATGGAAGCCGATAGCAAGGAGCACAAGGAGGAAATGTTTTAAACTGATTATGGTAACTATTGAGGAAGTACAGCACCCTTCTGGAGTTGACTGAACTATTGAATTGTATGATGTCTGGATTATGTCCAAATAAAATGGTTTGGTTTTTTTCATGTAGTTGCTCTTGCAATTATTACTTTGAAATGTTGTGTTGATTACATAAAACCGCATGTCTCACATGATTGAACCAGCAGGCACCTAGGGGACTAAGATGAGCCCTTCAAACTCACAAACTCGCTGTCATGAGCAGAGGATGACTCATGGTGACACAACAGGGCACACTGGACCTGCCCGCTGTGGGTTTCCAAGGCTGTAAATCTTTGAGCAGAAAGCTTCTTCTTTCTGCCACAAAGTGAGCCCTTTTCACTACCCGAGAGCTAATGCCAACTCAGTGACCTTCTAGAAGAGGGTAAAACTGTCCACGTGAGTTTCCGAGACTGTAGTTCTTTATGAAAGTAGAACCTCTCGTCTTTCTCCTTCAAGGTGAGTCCTTCCCGCCACTATCAAGTGGAGTTTGACTCATAGTGTGGCCCATGAGTTTCCAAGACTATTGACAGAAAGTAAATAGAGGTGGAAAGCCCTGTCTTTCTCCCACAGCAGCTGGTGGTTTCAAATCCTGCCCTTGCAGTTAGCACCTCAAATCTTAACCACACCCCAGCGCTCGAATGTGAGTCCTTAGTATTGTTTTTTATCATTACAATCATCCTACCAGCATGATCCTGTACCCCTGAGACAACTGGGGAATACGGGCAAAGTTCTTCAGCAACTTCAGAGAGAGCAGTAAATCGTCAGTGGAAGTCAATGTGGGCAGAAATGTTACCCCTAGAACACGCAGGAGTGAGGGGGACATGAGTCTCTTGTCAAAGCCCCTTTCGTCCCATTTCTGACACCCTCTTTCCAAGCTTCTTCATCCTAAAGCACCCAAGAACAAGTTCCCAATTTAATCAGTGCGGATCCAGCCACTCAGACTCCATCTTCTAAGTACTTTCCAATCAGAGCACAGCCAGCCAGCCAAGAAGTGACGGTTCTGACTGTCGAGAAACACAAACCCAAGGGTCTTGCATCCCAGGCGAAATCTTCCAAGCCGAGAACTGCGCACAGGGCAGGCAAGCCGAGCCTCAGAGTTTGTGCAGGAACGCCAGAGCACTGGGGTGCGCGAGCAGCGGCCCCACCGCCAGCATCCGCACAAAGTTGGTCTGAAGTCCCAGCTTTGCGTGCCTAGGACCCAGAAGGGCCCGCCGAGGGTGACAGGACGGATGTGAGCTGGCAGCAGCAGAGGCGGCGGCCTGACAGCAGAGCTGCTGTGGGGCTCCATCTGCGGGGCCCAGCCCCCTCCAGATGGGCAACGCGCCACTTTCCAGGGCCCCCACCCTCGGCTCCAGGCCCCAAGCGCGGCTGGCCCGGGAGCCCCCGCCGGGGCCGGGGGATGGGCAGGAGACCTGGGCCTCAGTGCCAGCTCTTGGTGACCCCCGCCCGTTCCCGCTCCTGCTTACCCGGCGCCAGGGGCCCTGCCAGCAGGACGGCTGCCGCCCAGGCCAGGAACCGCATCTCCTCCGCACAACTCCGCACTGTGACGCAGCCCCGCGGGCGCCCGGGCTGGGTCCGCCCCAGGATGCCGCCCCGGCCCGCCCCGGCCCGCCCCAGGATGCCGCCCCGGCCCGCCCCGGCCCGCCCGGCCCCGCCCAGGCCCCGCCCAGGCCCCGCCCAGGCCCCGCCCCCTCTGGAGAGCAGCGCGTGCTCCCGGGTCCTGCAGCCACAGGACCACCGAGAGTGGCCCCCAGGAGGCGCACAGTTGATTTCACTCTCCTTTTCATGACCACTCCCTTGTCTCAGAGGAAATACTGAGACTTTGCAAAGTGCTCACCTCAGCCAGAGGTGACTACGTCCACAAAATGTGTCCCGTGTTGTGTGTGACGCCTTGTGAGGGTGCAGGTACCGCGAGGCCCCAAGATTAGATGGAGTAAAGGGAAGTCCAGGGAGGACTCTTCCAAAGCCTGGTCTGAAGTTAGCCCGTTGGCAGTTAGCCCCACAGAGGCAATGCCTGGGCCAAGCCGCTGCGGAAATGGGGAGGATCCACCTCTGTCCGAATGGACACGGTGTCCATGATATGAGACCCCTGGAAACGGAAAGGCTCCCCACCGTTCAGAGTATATGGAAACTCGTAATAACATCAGTAATGACCATCAGTGCCCTGAGTCAGTCTGAGCTTTGCCCGTGCTTTGCACTTTGTCACTGAATCGTGGCTAGAGAGACAGGTATTGACTCTTCCAGCTGTAAGACCCTCAGAAGATCCCTTTATTTTCATGCACCTCAGGTTCATCCTCTGGACAGTGGAGAACGTGAGTGCATCCCTTGACATGTAGAGGATTAAGTTAGAGTCTCTGTTTATTGGGCACTACCTCTGACACTACAGCTGGTGGCTAGAGGGTTACACACTGGGCTGCTAACCACCAGGCCAGCAGTTCAAAATCACCAGCTGCCTGAAGGAGATAGATGAGGTGTTCTACTCCTGTAAAAGGTAACAGTGTCATAAACCCACAGAGGCAGTTCTACTCTGTCTTGTAGGGTTGCTATGCGTCAGAACCAACTCACTGGAAGTGAGTTTATTTTTTGAGTGCATACCTGGACACATGGATGTCAGCAATTGTTGTTGTTAAAGTCACAAAGCCAGGAAGAGGTGACAAGGACATTAATTCCAAGTCACTCTGAGCCCATACCTAGTGTCTTAGCCATAGGTGGAAACTTGAGTTTCCCAGGCACTTCCACAGGTCCCCTGGGCAACATGGAAATCTGTCAGCTGAGACACCCTCACACAAAGCAGAATCCACTGCAGAAAGGAAGTCAGGGCCTGAACTAACCATTTAGGCAGCAGCACTAGGAGTTCCCTCTCTTCAGCCATTCTAGCGGGAGGATTCGAGGAAGCCATGCTGAGCTAGTGACAAGGCCCTGGGTAGGATGCTAGGGATAAGAAGTGAAGACAAGAACTTTCACATCAGCAGTGGGGAAGAGGGTGAGAGGAAAGGGAGGGAGGTGGAATATTTATGTTGGCGTTAGGTGCCATCAAGTTGGTTCCAGCCTATAGCAACCATGTGCACAACAGAATGAAACAGCGCCTGGTCCTGCACCATCCTCACGATTGTTCCTCTGCATGAGCCCACCGTTGTAGTCACTGTGTCGATCTTGAGAGCCTCTTTCTCTTTTGCTGTGCCTCTACTTTACCAAACATGATGTCCTTCTCCAGGAATGGGTCTCTCCTAAAAACATGTGCAAAGTATGGAAGACAAAGTCTCCTTACCTCTAAGGAGCACTCTGGCCTTACTTCTTCCAAGACAGATTGGTTTGTCCTTTTAGCAGGACTTTTCAATATTCTTCTCCAGCACCACAATTCAAATGCATCCATTTTTCTTCAGTCTTCTTTAGTCAATGTCAAACTTTCATATGCATATGAGGCAATTGAAAAGACCATGACTTGGGCCAGGCACACCTTAGTCTTCAAACTAGATTGTCCAATAATCTAAAGAGATGATGTGCAGTAGATTTAATTAAGGTAAAAAGTACTTTGATCTCTTGACTTCCGAGAGCATTGATTGTGAATCTAAACAAGATGAAACCTTGGCAATGTCAAACTTCTCGATTTATAATGATGTTGCCCATAAACCCCATTTTGATTATTTTAATCTTCCTTAAATTGAGTTGTAATCCACACTGAAGGCTGCAATCCTTGATTTCGTCTTCAAGTGCTTCAAGTCCACCTCTCTTTCAGCAAGCAAGGTTGTTGCATCTGCAGATCACAGAGTATTAATAATCTTTTCTCCAATCCTAATGCAAGATTCTTCTTCATACAATTGGGCCTTTTCTGATGATTTGTTCAGCATACACATTGAATAAGTCTGGTGAAGGGATCCAACCCGGATGCACATTTTTTTCTATTTTAAACTATGCAGTATTCCCTTGTTCTGTTTTCACAACTGCCTCTTGATTCGTGTACAAGTTCCTCATGACCACAATGAAGTGTTCTGGAATTACATTCTTCTCCAGGTTCGTATTGTTCTGATCCACTCAGTTCTAGTATTCTCTGCTTTTAGCCAAGATCCATCTGACATCAGCAACAAATCCTTGTTCCATACCCTCTTCTGAATCCAGCCCGAACCTCCGGCACGCCCTGTCAAATACTACGGCAACTTGTTGAATAGTAATGATACAGCCCTATAATTTGAATATCCTGTTGGGTCACCTTTCTTTGGAAAGGGTACAGATATGTATCTCTAGACAAAAATTCTCAAAAACTTGCTCCTATTGAATCAATGCTGACTCATAGCAACTCTAGGGGCCAGGGTAGAGTGCCCCCTGTGAGTTTCCGAGACTGTACCTGTGTGTGGGAGTAGAACGCTCTGTCCCTCTCCCTGACAGAAGCTCATAGTTTGAATTTCTGGCCTCCCAGATTACAGTCCAATGTACAACCACTATGCCAACAGGGCGCCTTCACTTAACCAAGTAGTGGTGTGTCTGTCTATATAGCTCAACCTCACTTCCATGGAGTATTCTGGCAATGCTTCCTCCAAGAAAATGTGTTTGTTCTTCTGGTAGTACCAGGTAAATTCAGCAAAACCATACTTCAAATGCATCATGTCCTGTCTTCCTTATTTATTGTCCAGCATTCGCACAGTTGAAAATACCATGGTGGGGTCAGGGCCACTGTAGTCCTCAAAGGGACACCTTTGAGCTTTCACGTCTTAAAGACACACAGAAGACTTCCCTCCAGTGGTATGACATGGCTTGATTGCTGGTCCGGTGAGCATTTACTGTAGATCCGAATAAAAATAAAATTCTTCAAAACTTCAATATTTTCTGTTTATTATGATGTTGTTCACTGGTCAATTTATGAGGATTCTTCTTTTCATTCTATTGAGGTGTAATTTGCACTAAAGACTGTGGTTACTTACCTGGGTTAGTAAGTGCTTTAAGTTGCCTTTGCTTTCAGCAAGCGTGGTTGTGTCATGTGTATGTTGCCAATTGTTAGTGATTCTTTTCCAAATCCTGCTGTCACCTTCTGCATATAGTCCGGCCTCTCAGATTGTTTGTTCAGCACACAGGCTGAATAACTAGGGTAAAATGATACGCCCTGGATGCATATTTTTCCTGATTTTAAACTACTCAGGGTTCTGTTCAAATGACTGTGTCTTGGTCTATGTACTGGTTATTAATGAGCACAGTGAAGTCTGTAATTGCATTCCTTGAACTATTATTCATAGTTTATCCTGATGTACATGATCTAATGCCTTGGCATAGTCAATGAAACAAGTAAGTTTCTGTCTGATAGTATTTACTTTCAGACAGGATGCCCCTGACATAAGTAATGTTATCCCTAATTACTCTGACCTCTTCTGAATCTGCCCTATATTACTTGCAGTTCTCTGTCAATGTACTGCTGAATACATTTTTAGATTCAGCATAATTTTGCTTACATATGCATTAATGTATTAATTATTCAATACTTTCAACACCGTGGGGTCACCTTTCTGTGGAATGGGAACAAATACAGATCTCTTGCAGTCTAAATTGGAAGCAAGGTGGTTGCATCAGTTTGCTGAAACTTTCCCACGGTTACTCTGTCAATTTCTGGAGCATTACTTTTGCCAGTGCCTTCGGTGCAGCTTTCACCTATACCTTCAAAGCCGTTGGTTCTTGATCATGTGTTACCACTAGGAATGGTTAAGCATCTACCCATTCTTTTTAGTAGATGGACTGCATATCCCTTCCATCTTCTTTCGATGCTTCTTGCATCATTCAAAGATTCCAAAACACAACTTCAAAACACAACTCAAGGCTTGCATTTTTTCTTGATATCTTTTACTTTTTGATACACTGAGAATGTTATTCACTTTGATTTTCTAACCGCAGGTCTTTGCACATTTCATTATACTGTGTCTTCAGCTGCCCTTTGAAATACTCTGTTCAGCTCTTGTACTTAATCGGTCCTCACTCTCTTGCAGTCTACACTCAAGAGCGATTTTCAGAATCGCTTGATCCTTTCTTTCCTGTCTTTTTATGACCTTTTGCTTTCTTAATCTTAAAATGTTTTCTAAATTTAGGTGGAACATACTCAAGGTCAAATTTTGCTTTTGTGGACTTGTTTTAATTTTCTTCAGCTTCAAGTTAAACTTGTATATGAGAACTGTATAGTCTTTCTTGCTACTTGGCCTATTTGGCTAATGATATTGAATTTATCCATCATCTCTAAAATGTAATCAATAATTTGGCAAGGTTCATGTATATAGTTGAAGTTTATGTTGTTGAAAACATTATTTATAATGAATAAATCACTGATGTAATTTTTAAAATATAAGTACTAGATATCTAAGATACATGTTTATGTATTGTTTTAGTCTGGTTACTTTAGAGAAACAAATCTATAGAAACTCATGTGTAAGAGAGAGTTTTATATAGAGGTTAAGTGAGCATCAAGAAAACATCCCAGGGTTAGGGTTAGGGTTAGGGTTAGGGTTAGGGTTAGGGTTAGGGTTAGGGGTAGGGTTAGGGTTAGGGTTAGGGTTAGGGTTAGGGTTAGGGTTAGGGTTAGGGTTAGGGTTAGGGTTAGGGTTAGGGTTAGGGTTAGGGTTAGGGTTAGGGTTAGGGTTAGGGTTAGGGTTAGGGTTAGGGTTAGGGTTAGGGTTAGGGTTAGGGTTAGGGTTAGGGTTAGGGTTAGGGTTAGGGTTAGGGTTAGGGTTAGGGTTAGGGTTAGGGTTAGGGTTAGGGTTAGGGTTAGGGTTAGGGTTAGGGTTAGGGTTAGGGTTAGGGTTAGGGTTAGGGTTAGGGTTAGGGTTAGGGTTAGGGTTAGGGTTAGGGTTAGGGTTAGGGTTAGGGTTAGGGTTAGGGTTAGGGTTAGGGTTAGGGTTAGGGTTAGGGTTAGGGTTAGGGTTAGGGTTAGGGTTAGGGTTAGGGTTAGGGTTAGGGTTAGGGTTAGGGTTAGGGTTAGGGTTAGGGTTAGGGTTAGGGTTAGGGTTAGGGTTAGGGTTAGGGTTAGGGTTAGGGTTAGGGTTAGGGTTAGGGTTAGGGTTAGGGTTAGGGTTAGGGTTAGGGTTAGGGTTAGGGTTAGGGTTAGGGTTAGGGTTAGGGTTAGGGTTAGGGTTAGGGTTAGGGTTAGGGTTAGGGTTAGGGTTAGGGTTAGGGTTAGGGTTAGGGTTAGGGTTAGGGTTAGGGTTAGGGTTAGGGTTAGGGTTAGGGTTAGGGTTAGGGTTAGGGTTAGGGTTAGGGTTAGGGTTAGGGTTAGGGTTAGGGTTAGGGTTAGGGTTAGGGTTAGGGTTAGGGTTAGGGTTAGGGTTAGGGTTAGGGTTAGGGTTAGGGTTAGGGTTAGGGTTAGGGTTAGGGTTAGGGTTAGGGTTAGGGTTAGGGTTAGGGTTAGGGTTAGGGTTAGGGTTAGGGTTAGGGTTAGGGTTAGGGTTAGGGTTAGGGTTAGGGTTAGGGTTAGGGTTAGGGTTAGGGTTAGGGTTAGGGTTAGGGTTAGGGTTAGGGTTAGGGTTAGGGTTAGGGTTAGGGTTAGGGTTAGGGTTAGGGTTAGGGTTAGGGTTAGGGTTAGGGTTAGGGTTAGGGTTAGGGTTAGGGTTAGGGTTAGGGTTAGGGTTAGGGTTAGGGTTAGGGTTAGGGTTAGGGTTAGGGTTAGGGTTAGGGTTAGGGTTAGGGTTAGGGTTAGGGTTAGGGTTAGGGTTAGGGTTAGGGTTAGGGTTAGGGTTAGGGTTAGGGTTAGGGTTAGGGTTAGGGTTAGGGTTAGGGTTAGGGTTAGGGTTAGGGTTAGGGTTAGGGTTAGCGTGAGGGTGAGGGTGAGGGTGAGGGTGAGGGGTAGGGTTAGGGTTAGGGGTAGGGTTAGGGTTAGGGGTAGGGATAGGGGTAGGGGTAGGGATAGGGGTAGGGGTAGGGGTAGGGGTAGGGTAGGGTTAGGGTTAAAAAAAAAGAAAAAAAAAGAAACTATCCCAACCCAGTGCCGCCCAAGCCCACAAGTCCCATATGTCCGACAACCCATATGTCCGACACCAATCCACAAAGCCCTCCTCCATCTCACAAAACAGAGGCAGTGTGCCAACTTCAGAAGGAAAGTCAAGTCAGTGAATGTGTAAGCATCTCAAGCGCTGGCAGAGGTCTCTACCCAGGTGCTCCAGCACCCAGGGATGCATCGGGTTAGGTCCATGTGGCTTCCTCTCAGGGATGTCTTGCAGGAAGTGAGCCTTGCCAGCTGAAGCAGGGAACAGCTAAGGCAGCTGCACCCTGGTCCGACCATCAAAAAACAAGAGTCCCGAGAATGTGTTACCCAGAAAAATGCATTTTGTACCAGGAGTGCTTCTAAAGAAATAAAATCATAAATATGGGCTTCTTAAATTGGCTCTCCAGCCTGATTAGTCTTAACAGCACTAATAATGCTACTTCAGTGCCCCAAAGCATGGATAAGTCTGCTACTCTTACTAGTCCATGGTGTGATGTAGCAAAGCTAGTACCTACAGTAGCACCACCGATAGATGACGTGCTGTTTAAGGACAGTGATCGTATCTTTGATATTCTTTGATATTCTTCAGGAGTTTTTTCAGGATGACAAGTATAGGGAAGCTGGTTGGCTGGTCCTTCTTACAATGGAAAGTGTGATTAAGGGGAGGGGTGGTCTCAGAGCCTCAGAAGAGCGCCTCAGGTGCAGACTATCAGATTTGAAAGCTTCCGTCTGTGCTACAAAGGAGAGCCTTCTCTCCTCTAGTAAAAGAGCTGACATTGCTGAGAACCAGGTCCAGAGTCTCATTATCCAAGTGGCTGAATTACAACGGCAGCTGAATTGCAGATGTAGAGCAGTGTCTGATACCAAAGTGAGGGCATTGATCAGAAAAAATGGGACCCTGAAACATGGGATGGGAACATATGGGCAGATGATCCAGAACAGGAGGATATTGAGCCCCTAGAATCAATTGACCCACCCCAGTCAAAGAACCAACCAACACTCCCAGCTGATAGTACTAATTCACTATCAATAAAACAATACACACCTGAGCAGATTAGCCAAATTGTTCAAGCAGAAATGCCAGGTGGGGTTGCATCAGTAGTATTGCCTGAGGGAGAAGCCTTACAAGATATTGCTGAGAGCACCCAGGAAATACCCTCACCACCCATTATTTCCGCAAGACCTGTAACTAAAATTAAGTCTCTTGCTCTTTGATCATCGGACCAATGTGCGGCTGCCTTGCTTGTTCTTTGCCTCAGTTTGCAAGCTACACTAACTGTGGGACACCAAACCCATGGACTCTGTCGCTGTAATTTGAGGTTTCTTCAAGACCTGCTTTGCCACACCATTGGAATTTACATCTGTTGAGCTGGGGACTGTCGGACTCTGTCATCTGGCTGACTGTTGGTCAGCTGCCTTGCTGTCTGCTGCCTGTGCCGGGATAGCCTGAATTACTCTACAGAGGACTACACGGCGGCCCTCAAAACTTGAAGGACTATCAGTGTCTCACAGCTGTCTCATGTGAGTGAGTTGCACTGAGCCATTGTACTGCTTTATAATTTAATTAACTGTTTATTTCTTAGGTTATATAGCTATCTATCTGTACAAATATATATAAAATTATTAGCAGTCAGGTTTTGTTTGTCTAAAGTGCCCAGACTAGCACATGTATCTACCTGGAGATCGCTGTTTTCCTGTTGCTGCAGGATTGTGTGTGCAATAGTATTTACCTTTGTTGCCTTAACCCTTGTGTTCCTCTCAGTGCCTTCCTTTCCCTTTTGCTTACTTTCCTCTTATTGCCTTATTTGTCACTCATGTTTGTGTGTGTTTGCTTTCTAGATAATAGTGTCCCAAATTTATGTGGCCCTTTTTATAGGAAAAAATTACTCGTGACCATCCCCCACCCATTAAAATCTTTTGTACTAAAGCCTATAATCTAGGATAAAGTTAAGAATTTGCTTTTGTATCTCCCCTGAATCTTTCTAGTGACCTCAGGGGGCAGTATCACCTACTTTGGGACACACTGCTCTAGTTAATGCTTTACTTCCACTCTCCCACCCCTTGGGATCCTTCAAAGAAAGTTTCTTTAAGTTTGTACACCTTTTCTTGACTTCTTATAGTGGCCTCGAATAATATGTGTGTATGTGTGTTACTGACTTCACTCAGCATAATGCCCTTCAGGTTCATCTGTATTATGAGGTGTTTTACAGATTCACTGTTATTCTTTAATATTGAATAGCATACATTTGTATATATGAACCATAGTTTATTCATTAATCCATTAATGAACACTTGGATTATTTCCATCCTTTTGCTATTGTAAATAATGCTGCAATGACCATGAGTGTGTCACATCTTTTATTTAAATTTTTGCTTGAACTAATTTTCCAGTCAACCTACCAACCAAATTCAGGTCTCAGTTGCATCAAATAAGAGACCTTTATTTGTCTGTCTAGAGTCTGAACCCTCTCCTAGCTGCAATTCACCCAAGCTGCAGGCCTTGTCCTCATAAGGATATCTGACCAGGAATCATGGCTCCCTTGAGTCTTCCTGGCTGCTACATTCCTGATCTGGCTCACCATCATCGGAATTCACTGCTGAACGCTCAGAAACTGATGTCTCCTAGGGAAAGGACCATCTGAATCTCACCATCTTAGAAAGGACATTCACACACCCCTACATGCCTCCTATGTGGACCCCTTTTTATGTCTGATTTCAAGTTATTGTGCTTTATGATTATCCTCATACTTTCCCCACACCCTCTTCTAACTCTCTTTTTGTCCTTGAGTGGCCCTATTGACATGATTGTTTTTTATTTGCATCATCATTGTATTTACCTGTTGTGTTAGTCCAGGGAGACTAGAGAAACAAATCCAGAGACACTCATATGTGTAAGAGAGAACTTTATATCAAAGAGCAATTGTACTTTAAGAAAACATCCCAGCCCAGTCCAGGTGAAGTCCATAAGTCTGATATTACCTCTTATGTCAATACTAGTGCACAAATTCCTCTTTAGACTCACACATCCATGCAATGATGCTGAATGCAGGAAGATCACAGGCTAATGGATGGAAAGACTTATGGATCCAGTGCTGGTGGAAGCATCAGTGCTGGCATGGATCTCCACGTGGCTCCTCCAGCTCCAGGGATCTGGCTCTATCAGCATACCTCCATGTGTCTTGTAAGCAGGAAAACAAGCTGTGTGTGTGTGTGTGTGTGTGTGTGTGTGTGTGTGTCGCCTCCAGCAAGCTATTTACCTCCGTAGCATCTCCAAATGAGATCATCAAGCTGAGACCTGAGTGACAGGCTAAACTCCACTCCTTCACTCTTAATAGTCTCAAGTTGGCATCAGATTATATAACTACACATGTCAACTGAGTTCCTCTGTTTGTGATCAGCAGTATTGACACTACTATGACTGTCTCTCCAGATCTCACAACTTTCAACCTTTAAGAAACCTGAGAAAGGCCTCAAAATGGCTTTTAATTGAACAGTTTTCAGTTGGTAAGATCCTTATTCGTTGTAGGTTTCTTGAAAACTAATTAGCTCTGCTTTGATTCTGTAGGATAAAGACCTCAAGAGCCAGATTCTCCAAGGTGATCTGTAGATGAGAAGTGTGGACCATGAAGGGACCAACATTACTTCAAGTCTGAGGTAACGTTTAAGACTGTGTTGTACTGACTTTTCACTATGAATATTTCTTTATCTAGTGAAAGGAATATTGTCCATTTGATTAACTAATTGGTCATATCAAATATATAAGAAAGTTTTGTTATACAATTTCCAAATTCATTGATGATCTGTTTTTACAATAAATCTTCAGTTAGTTAACTTGGGCTTTCAAGATAAACATACTGTCTTTTCCTGAAAATGATAACGGCCTGCCCTTTTTTAGATTACATGATATTTCTGCTTCATTTCTATTGTATCAGCTATAGCTTTTGAAGTAAAAAATTGTAGTAAATGGGAACCTTTACTTGATTCAATCAGAGCATTTGTAGATATTTTTGCTGTTTAATTTGAGATAAATATGTCATCTTAAGAATGTATTTTCTTAGTGTCTATGGATGTATAGAGAATAATTATATTTTGTTATATATGTTTTAAAATATGGTTTACATGCCATAAAATTCAACCGTTAAAATGCATAATTCAAAAAGTTGTGCAGTCATCACCATCTAATCCCAGATAATTTTCATTATCTCAAACAGAAACCCTTTACCACTCTCTATCGATCTCTTCCTATTTGTGTAAATATTAATCTACATTTTTCCAGACATTTCCTCTGTATGGAATTATATGTGAGCTTTTGTTTCTGGTTTATTTCACATAACAGTGTTTTCCAAATACATATTGAGCATCTGTCAATCCATTAATGGAGCCTTGATGGTGCATTGGTTAAAATGATTGACAGCTAACTAAAATGTCAGTGGTTCAAACCCACCAGCCAGTCTTTGGGTGGAAGCTTTATCAGTCCACTTCCATAAATATTGACAGACTTCGAATTCTGTGGGGCAGTGATATTCTATCCTTTAGAGTGTCACAATTAGTTAAAATAGATTCAATGTCAATGGGTTTGGTTTAGTTTGGGATTAATATTACATTGTATGAATAGATGGAATTTTGTTTAGCTACTCATCTGTTGATTAAAAAGTCAGTAGTTTTCTTCACTTTTATGTTTTAATGAATAAGGCTGCTATGAATATTTGTGTAAAAGTCTCTTTTCTAGTGATAAAAAAATCTTAGAATTGCTGGGTCACATGGAAGCCCTAAGTTTAACGTTTTTGAGAGATTGTTGTTGTTGATTGCCCTAGAGTCAATGTCAATTCACAGCAACTGTATAGGACAGAATAGAATTTCCCCCATAGGATTTCCAAGTTTATAATCTTGGTGGGAATAGACTGCCAGGTTTTTGCTTCCATGGAGCCATTGGTGGGATCAAACCACCAACCTCTCAGTTAGCAGCTGTATACTTAACTGTGTGCAACAAGAAACTACACATTATTTTCCAAAATGTTTACACCTCTTTAGATCCCTACTGCTATTATAATTCCTCCATCTCTTCACATTTATTGTATTGCCCATATTTCTTATGGTAACTGTTCTATTGGATTTGGAGTAGTATCACATTTTATTTGAAATTCCCCAATGACCCCAGTTTGTCATACTGCACTGGTTTATGTGTTACTCTGATATTGGGAACTAAGCTATCACTATTTCAAATACTAGAAAGATCACCCATGGGGAATAGTTTTCAGTGGCGTTTCCAGACTATGAATAAACTAGAAAGGAGTAATATGCTTTCCACTTCTGAAGGATTGTTCACTTTGAACCTAATGAATAGCAGCAGATGAGCTTATCAAATTGAAAATCCCTTAAAAATATGAATGGAGAAAGAGCTGTCTCCACAAAATAGAGTTGACCTTGATGACATAGATGGACCAAAGCTTTCAAGACCTTCATCTACTGATGGAGAATGACCCAAATTGGAAGAAAAAGCTCTCTTGTACATTAATAATAGGAATGCAGAACATATAAAATGTAAATTTAGATGTCATTTAAAACATAGTAGAATGCATAAAGATAGATATCCTAAGCACTACTGAGCTGAAATGGGCTAGTGTTGGACACTTTGAATGAAACAATATGGTTTATTATGCAAATATTGCAATTCAACACTTATCCTCAGAATGAGCTCACTGAAGATATGGTGCTATAGCAAAACATGCTTAATAAATCAGTTGGTGCCAGCTATCCGAAAGAATAGTGTCAGGGACTTGAAAGCTGTCTTAAAAAAATAACAGCTATTTAAGTGAGGTGTCAGTTAAGCCACATAGATAAAGCACATCAGCCTGTGTGATCCAAAGATTGTAAATAATAAAACTCAAAATCAGAGGACAGAATTGCATTGCAGCTTACTTTTTCACGACCTGGTTTGCAGAAGGCAGTGGAAGACAGTGAAAGCCCACAATCCATTTGCAGAGATCCCACAGCAATTATGTCTCCATTGAATTTTCATCAGACCACTGACCAGGGATGTAAATAATCTTATCATTTATTTTCCCTTTTGACTAATTTTAAGTTTGTTCTAGTTTTTATTACTTTCTGTTTTCTTTTGGATTAGGGATTTTCTGTGTCTTATTTTGTTGTTTTTGTTAGGGTGTTGTTGTTTTTTGGGGGGATTTGGGGGTTGCAGTTATGGTTTTCTTTATATAAAATCCAGAACAGGTAAATCGATAGAGATGGTAATAAAAGTAATCGTTTCTTGTGGTTTGTGGTAGTTACATACTTTTATGTCCACTTGAAGATAAATTAATGTGTAGGGGTGGGACTCACCCTCTCAGTCGGGTCACAGTGTGTTAGTACCTCCTTGTGGGTGTGGTCTTCTCATAAGGAAGGCCTTTGAAACCTCTTCCTCCCTCTCTCTCTCTCTCTCTCTGCTTTCACTTTCCTGCTGGCTGATCCTGGTTGCAGCCAGAGCACTGTGAAGTTACCACCACCATTGGATCCACACAACTTTGCACCCACCAGCCTGTGGTTTTCCTGAATTTTGCATTGTTGAATGTCGCTGTGTGAATCTGAAGAGGGACTTATGGATGAATATCAGACTTTTGAATTTATGTTAGACTGGGCTGGGATGTTTTCTTGATACACATTTACTTCTTGATATAAAGTTATTTCTGAAACATATATGAGTGTCACTGGATTTTTTTCTCTAGTCAAACTGGCCTAGCACAGGGTTAATAATGGGGAGGGGGGAAGGGGGGAGAGAAGGGACATTAATAACAATGAATACAAAAATAAAGAAAATGTTCTGAAATTGATTATACTGATAATTGGACACTCTTTTTAATACATTCAAACTACTGAATTGTATGGTATGTGACTTATCTCTCAATAAAATTGCTTAAAATGCTCTTATTCAAGTTAGAGTTGATGATGAAGAAAATGAAAACAAGTCCTAAGTATGACCTTGAGTACACCCCACCTACATATAGAGAGTATCTCAAGAAAACATTTGAACAGAGTAAATGAGTTGTGGGATGACATCAAGAACATAACATCATAGGTAAAGAATTAATACAGATCATTTAAAATACAAGAAAGAAAATAAAAGTGGATGTCAGAAGAGACTTTGAAACTTGTTCTGGAATGTTGACTAGCTAAAGAAATTGAAAGAAGTGATAGTGTAAAGAACCGGACCCAAATTGTCCAAGAGCATCTGGAGACTACAAAGTTATAGAAGACATTCTAGGACTATGTGCACAGAGTTGGTCATAGAGAACCAAAAGTGAAGAATATTCTAGCATATCTATACCTGAAAGAATTGAAGAAAATTTAGCCTACAGATGCAATATTGAAGGATTATATGGCCAAATATATTGAATAATGCAGGAAGCACTAAAAGAATGTGGAAGGAATTAAGTCACTGTAGAAATAATAATTGGTTGACAGTCAACCATTCAAGAGCTAGTATATGATCAAGGTGCATTGAAAGTGCAAATGTGAAAAGCATTGTGCCAGGAGTTGACATAATTACAATTAATATGTTCCACCAAACTGACACAGCACTGGAAACATTCACTGGTCTGTACTACAGAATTTGAAAAAAAAACTAGCTAACCAGCATACTAGACGAGATCCTTATTGCACCTGTTTTAAAGAAAGATGACCTAACAGAATGAAAAATCATTTAACAATATAATTATTATCAAATGCAATTAGAACTTTGTTGAAGAGAATTAAAATCTATTGTATAAGTATATTGACAGGGAGCTGCTAGATATTCGAGCCAGATTCAGAAGAAAATATGGAATGAAGGGCAATCATTGCTGATACAAGATGGTCCTGAGTAAATCCAGAGACTTAGAAATATATTTACTTGTATTTTATTGACTATTCAAACACATTCAACTCTATGGATCATAACAAACCATGGATAATACTTTGAAGAATGGAAATTACAAAAACCTTAATAGTGCTCATACAGAATTTATGTATAGACCAAAAAGGGATTTGAAATAAATTCCTTTGAAATAAAAAAGGGGATACTGCATGATGTAAAATCAGGAAAGGTGTGCATCGGGATGTATCTTTCACCATAATTATTCAATCTATATGCTGAACAAGTAGTCTGAGAAAATGGATTACATGAGGAAGAATGCAGAATCTGGATTGAAGGAAGGCTTATTAGTAACCTGTGGACTGAAGATGACACAACGTTGCTTGCTGAACCTGTGGAAGACTTGAAGCATTTGCTGACAAAGATCAAAGATGACAGCCTCAGTGTGGATTCCATACTTGATCAGTGGGTCACATCATTAGAAACATAGAAAAGATTGAAGTTGTTGATCATTTTACTTGGATCTGCAATCAGTCCCCATGAAAGCAGCAGTCAAGAAATCAAACAATATAATTCATTGGGTAAATATACTACACCAGACCTATTTAAAGTGTTAACAGAAAATAGGACACTTTGAGGATTAAGGTGCACCTCACCCAAGACACGGTATCTTCAATCATCCCATATAATGTGAAAGCTGGACAATAAATAAGAATTGATTCATTTGGATTATGGTTTTAGCAAACAATTTTGAACTTACCATGGATCATCAGAATTGCAAACAAATCTGTCTTGGAGGAAGTACTTCCAGAAGGTTCCTTAGAAGCCAGTTTAGTGAGACTTAGTCCTGTGTAATTTGGATGTGCTGTCAGGCTAGAATAGTCCCTAGAAAAGGTCACCATGCTGGGTAAAGTAGAGGGTCAGATAAAAGCCCTGCAATGAGATGGGCTGACACAGCACCTGCAACAATGACTCCAAATGAAGCAATTGTTGGACGGTGCATGACCAGGCAGTGTTCGTTCTGTTGTGTGTGGGTTGCTATGGGTCACAAGGGACTCTCGGATGCCTAACAAGAATAAATTACTAATGATGTTGAACATTTTTTATGCCCATTTATATATTTACTGTGTTTTTCTAATTTTTCCTCATTTTATTTGTTATTTTAAAGTTTCATTTGGCATGTACTTTACAAATCATACAATTTAATTGTTCAATCATATTAAGAAGATTTGTGTAATCATCACTACAATCAATTTCAGAACATTTTATCCTGGTACTCACTGTTGTTATTGCCCACATTTCCCAATCCTCCCCTGCCTTGACCCTAGGCAAGATGTATCTCTCCTGGATTTCATATACAGAAAATCATACAACATAGACAGAAAGCAAACAGACAAACCAGAAAAACAACCACAATAACAAGACAAAATATAGAAAACCTCAATCAAAAAGAAAGCAGCAAATATTAAAAACTGAAATAACTTAAAAATGGGCCAAAAGGGAGACCAAATGATTAAGATGTTACATTCCAATCCAGCTACATCTGTCATAATTGACTTTACAATGCTCTTGGACTGATAGCAAGCCTATACTCATCCTCCCACTATGGTCAGAGGGGATTCACTGGCGGTTTAATCCATGTGGGGGATCCTGCAAATGGATTTTGGGTTTCCACATCATTTTCTGCAACCAGGTGTCCACAATTTAAGCTTTGAAACAGTTCCCTCCTTTGGATTTGGATTTTATTTTTTATAATGCTTGTCATAAAATCGTTTACACAGGCTGGTATACTTCGTCTATATGGACTTGGTTGACATCTGACTTAGATGGCTTGTTGTAAAACTAGATTTTTAAGGCCATTCTTGAAGGGATAGCTTTCCCAGATAGTTGGGTACCGCCTGGTTTCTTCATCACACTCGTCTGTAGCAGCCATATCTTCAGTGATCTCTTCATGCTCTTTCCAGAATTTAAATGGGGTTGACTATCTCTTCATAAGTGGCTACACCTTTATATATTCAGTACACTGGCCCATAGAGTTTCAATGACTGTAAGTCTTTATAGAAGTAGATTATCACATCTCTTCAATAGATCTGCTCATATATTGGACATGCTGCCTTTTTTGGTTGGCAGCTGTGTTTGATCATTGCACCATTAGGGTTCCTCAGATTTACTTAAATTGCATAAAAATAGTGGCATCCTCTTTTATGTGCTGGAAGAAGCAAGTAAAATGGTCTGAGGCTTGAAGCCCACAGAACCCTCGGGAAGAAATCCTCTTACTTTGATGCTAGCGTTATCTGATTTACGTCTTAGGTTTTCACATATGGAAGTGGTAAAACATCTAACTTGAATACTTACCTTAGATGAGTTGTTGTTATTGAAATTATTCCCTCCAAGTGAGGTGTCAACAAAGAAGCACACAGCTTGCGATTCAAGGATATGGTAGCTTCGCTATTAGAGAGCATTGTAAAGTCAATTATGACAGATGATGTAACTAGATTAAAATGTAATATCATTTGTTCCCCCTTTTGATCCAATTTAAAGTTGTGTCAGTTTTTAATATGTTCTGCTTTGTTTTTTATTAAGGTTTTCTGTTTTGTTTTGTCCTTGTCATTTTTTGTTTGTTTCTTGTTTGGGTTTTGTATGATTTTCTGTATATGAAATCAAGGATAGGTGAGTCTATAAAGCCAGCAACTGGATTAATAATTACCTGGAGGCATGGCAGGGGAAATCGAGGAGCTAACAACAAGCATGAGAAAGAAGAGACTGTTCTGAAATTGATTGTGGTCATGATCACACACCTCTTCTTAATGTGAATGAACAATTAAATTGGGTGGTATGTGAATTCGATGCCAATAATTTATTTTAAAATTACTGCCTAGCAATAATCCTATGTCTTCACACTGCCCCACCTCCAATCATGTTAGCTAAAGTTAGTTATCTTTTCATTAAAACTCTGCTAACCAAAGGTTGCTGTCTTTCATTTTTCCTAAATTCCCATTATCTTCCTTTGATTTCTCACCAAATGCTGCTAATTTAGAGACATTAGAGCCTATAGAGTTGACATGTTTGCTTTTCTTTATACCAAGCCTCTGACTTGATGGTAAAGTGTAGCTTCTCTGGGTGAGGGTGAGAGCAGAGGCTCTGGAAGGAGGCTGCCTCGATCAGCAGTGTCATCTTCGCAAGCTCTTAATTTACCAAGAGAGCTAATAAAACGGACCGCAGGTGCAATAATGAGGGAGCATTATAAAATTTAATCTCGATAAATTGTGTAGAACAGAGTTGAGTCCTACATGAATTTACAATATAAATATGCTTTTTAAAGGGGCTGAAAGTCCAGAGCTTAGGTGTCATTCTTCATTTTAGTTTCTTCACACTGATTTTCAAATTAAACAATTTATCCTTGTATCATCTCCCTAATGAGATCCCTCAGACACTGAGATGAGTTTAGCAAAATCTGTGCCATCATCCCATCCTCTTGTCTTCTGGCTGAGCCTCTGGTCTCTGTCATAGTGGAACCAGAAATTCGGTGCCTCTGTCATCTCTTGAAAATGCCAATTAGAAAACAGCTCATGTTACTTCTGACCTGACATCCAGGCTTCCTCCTATACTGGAACCAGAAGAGAGACTGCCATCAACACGATGCCCATGTGAAAAGCCAAGGTCTTAATTAAACCAATGCAGATGAATATTTATCTCCAACCCAGTTACCACTCTTTCAAGCTCTTACAACTGTATCCCTTCTGAATATTTCCATGATAAATTCAGCATTTATCCCCAATCAAATCTTCCCTTTCACCGACATTCCCCTAGCTGCAGATGACATCATCATTCACCAACCAATCTGGGAAGAAATCAGGTGGTCTTCTGGGAGCCTTTGCTCTAAGCACCCTCTTCAAATACTCACTGTAGTCTATGATAGCTCTCTCCTGAGTCTCCTGAACTCACCCTGTCTCAGTGAGGTTCTCTCCAATCTATCTTTGGTTCTGCTCACCAGAGTGGACTTAAATTAGGGATGTAAATCTGACTTGCTTAATTGTTCTCGAGTTCCTTGTAGTTTCCAGGAGGAAATTATCAAATTTCCCAATTTTGTCTCCAAAGGCCTTTTGCCCATCTCCCAATGTGATGTCTACTAGTCAACAGAGAACACACAATTGCCTATTGCAATGGCTGGTGTGGTAGTTACATAATCTGGTGTCAATGTGGGACTTGAGAGTATTAAGAATGAAGGATGGTGTCTAATCTGTCAATTGAGTCATAGCCAATGAGGCCTCTGTGTGGGCATGGCCTTCTCCTGAGAATTCTGGGAACTCCAGCATTTCCTCCTTGGAGTAGGGACACACTTCTCTAGGTTCACTCCCTAAAAGATGCTCTACTGATAAAACACATGGGATTATACTGATGGAGCTGGACCTCTAGGACTGAATAAGCTACATGGAGACCCCTTCCAGCACTGGGATCGTTCTACCACCAGTGGCTCCACAAGACTTCCAACCCACTGGCTTGTGGTCCTGTGTTCAGCATCATTAAATATATTTTGTGAATCCAAAGAGGACTTTATGGATTGGTATCAGACATAGAGGCTAATATTGGGCTTATGGATTTCATCTGGACTGGGCTGGGACATTTTCTCAATATTCAATTGCTTTGTGTATAAACCTCTTTCTCATATGCATATGAGTGTATTATGAATTTGTCTCTCTAGTCTACAGAGACTAACACAGCTGGCTTCCATATATCCACACAGGACAGTGCTCTCTCCTCTCCTTTGATTACCTCATTGTTTTCCTTACATTATCAGAATCTCTTCTACTGTATCACTCACATTGGCCTATAAAATTCATGGTTCTTTCACCAAGCTACAATCATCATCACTGTTATTTTCAGGTACACTTGCCAACAGAGCTGTCCAACATTTGCCTTGGGTAGTGTACTTGCTCTGGTGTCCAATACTGACCTGTACCTATCTTGCCCCTCTCTCTCCCACCCAATGATACAACTCTCCTCAGAGACACTGTTGCCTCAATGCTGGCAAGGGAAATAGAAACCATTCTGCCCTCAGCTCTCTTGACCTCTTCAGGATTTATCATTGTTCTCTCTCCTCAAAACAAAGAAACAATTTCCCCCCTTAGTTTCATTGACTCCAATAAGCTCCTAAGAAATGTTCTAGGCAAACAGAGAAAGTCCATCCTCTCCCACTTTTTCTTCCCTTGCATATGCTATAGTTGACTTTAAAATGCTCTCTGGTAGCAAGGCTACTCAGACCCTCCCACTACGGTCAACGGGGATGCCCTGGAGGCTTGGGGGAACAGTGAAAATGGGCTTTGGGTTTCCACCGTCATCTTCTACAAACCTGGCATCTCACGGCTGGCACTCCTTCCCTTTCTAACCTCGAACATTTGGAGTACCCCAGGCCCCGGCCTGGCCTTTGCTCGTCTCTGTCTCTCAGCTATTATCACTCTAGGTCACTGTCATGGCTTTAAATATGGAGCCATCCATGTGTCGCTATTATCCTAACTTATGTTTCAAATTCAGACTTGTTCTTCTGAGTTCTGAATCATAAACCACTTTCAACTTGACCTCTTTACTTGGACAGGCCCTTAGCACTTAAAGAACAATGTCCTAAGTGACCTCGATTGCCCACACTCCAGAACTTATGCCTGAGCACACACATACAAATACATGCACACCTGATCTCCCTTCAGTGTTTGCTATTGCAGGAAATCCACAGGCACCCACCCATGTGCTCTTCCCAGGATCCTAGGAGTACACCTCGACAGACTCCTTGCTTCTGCTCACCTTCCACCATCACGAAGTCCTTTTCATTCTATTTTTTAATATCTTAAATGCATTTTTCTTAATTTGACACAACTCCTATCCATGCCGCCATTTTCGCTCACGTAACTAACACCCACTTCTTACTTTGTTGCTTTGTCACAATCCCACAGTCTACATCACAACCAGATTTATTTTCATAAAAGTAGCTGCACTTAAAATGAGGTGTGTGCTAAGGCAACATGATTAGGGAAGATTTGTTTGAAAAACGACATTTATGCTGAAACCTCAGATATAAATAGAGATCAGTCAGAAGACTGACAGAGAAGGTTTGAGTTTCACAAAGAGGAAAGAGCAGGTGTAAAGGGTCTGAGTGAAAAATGACTAACGAGTATTTAAAGAAAGAAGGAAAGCCATTGGGATCTGTACATAAAAATGAAAACAGGGAATACTAACAGATGATAAAGAGTTAACAAAGGCTGCGATTATCCAGGGCTCTGCCCATCATGAAGCAGCATTTGTATTTCATAATTCAATATTGTCTATGTGAATTTCAGTTCCTTTAAATTTGAAAATCCCAACTATATATATATGCATGTACTAATATCAATAAGGAATATGACTAGAAATATGGAAACCTGGAGGTGTAGTGGTTATGCATTGAACCGTTTGAACTGCTAACTTCAAAGTCAGCAGTTTGAAACCACCTTGGGAGAAAGATGAGGCGTTCCAATCCCATAAAGATTTACACTCTCAGAAACCCCCAGGGAGAGTTTCACCCAGTCCCACAGGGTCACTTAGGAGTCAGCACTGACTCAATGGCAGTGAGTTTGCAGTTTTTTGGTATCGGGTTGAAATTGACTCAGTAGCAATGAATCGTCTTTTTGGTGACAATCTGTCTGATTTTGGACTGCTAGCTACAGGTCACCATTTCAGGGTTATAACCTCAGAAATCCTATGTGTGGTCTCTCAGAATCAACACAACTTCAAAAAATTCATAGAAAAATTCTATTTTTAATTTCGTTTTTCATGAATTTTGGAAGCTCTCTCATATTTGGGGAGTGGGGCCACGGGCAAAGTAGGTAACGGAAATACCCCAGGGTGGGCTTAGGTCTAGGCCAAGCCTCAGGTCTCTGTTTCCTTTGAAGCCCTGCACAGCTCCTTTCCTTCACGTGTCCCTAGGATTTCTAGGCTGACAGTGGGTCACACAGGCCATCCCTTGGGCAGGACATCATAAGGTTCAGATACCAGCTTCTCATCACGTCTCACTCATCTTCCACCACCACAGCCTTGGCGGAGCTGGTGTAGGTGAAGGAACTGGAGTCTCCACTAGAGTGGACACTAGACTGTCAGGAGCACAGGACCCAATTGAAGCCAATGATTGTGAAGTCCTTGTAGCCTAAGGTCAGTCCACCAGGGTAGCTATTGATGAGTCTTCATGAGGACGCTCATGTTCTGCATCCCAGATTTCAGTGGCTCTCCTCACCCTCCAGCAGCAAGTGGCCATCTTGATAACCAGCTTGATGCTCCTCAGTTCCTGGTACATGTCCTGCTTGGCTCACCCAAAGGGCAGCCTCCAGCTCAGTCAGCTTGTTATTGATGTCCATATTGGCTAGCTCTCCACAGTGCTCAATGTCAGCAAAGGCAGCCCCCATGAAAGCCCTCTGGCTTTTGATCCCCCCATCTCAGCCTAGATTCACCAGAGGCTCTGGTTCATCTCAGTGATCCCAGTCTTCAGTACATGTCACCCCATGCTTCCCAGCTAGTGTCTGTAGCTCTTCATACTTGATCTGGTATATTCTCTCAGACTTTGCTCATCTGTGGTTGTCAACCTCCTTGAACTTGGCTTTGACATCAGCAATGATACCATCCATACCCAGGGAATGGTATTGTCCATGGACAGCACCAAGATGTGTCAGAGATCTGGGCCCACAGCCCAGAGAGCTCCTTGCTCTCTATGCAGTTTCCTGGGGACTTTTCTCAGTCTGCCCTTCCAGGTGACACTCCAGTTCATCTGTTCAGTTATTGATCTCTTCTTTGCACTTGTTCTTGAAGTCCTCCACTAGCTCATGTATGTTACCCAGCTCGACCTCCAATGTCAGTTGCTCTTGGCCCAACTTATCCAGCTGCTGCCTCTGGTATTGAGGTAGATCTTGAACATGTTGTCCATGTTGCTATGAGATGTCTTCCGTTGGACTTGATCTCTGGCATCTTGTCCTGCTGCGCTAGATCCTGTGCCTTGTCAATGATAGGTCCTGGATCTGCTCTTTCTCCTGGGGGTGCCTGGCCTGGATATTGGATGTCTATCTAAAGCGTAACGGGGCTCAGCAAGCTCTGGCTCAGATGATGTCTGTGATGCCCACCCCTCACACCTCCTGCCAGCTGAAGTCCCAGATCAAACCCATGCCACTTCCCAGGCTGCTCCAGGAGCTGCTGCTGCTTTTGCCCACCTGGGAAAACAGGAAGCAATTTTTGGTACCATGCATACTGGTATAGGAGTAGCTGCTAAAGACTGAAGGGCCAGAGGAGGGCACCTTATAGGACTTCTGAGTTAGCCTAATGGATGACATGGTGGGGCCACGTGGAGGCAGAAGGGGAACCAAACAGAAGTTCTAGAAGGAGCTAAGAGGCTGATTCTAGGGGGAGCACTCATAATGTAAAGCCCTCTCATATCACCGTGATTTTTTCAAGTTCTCTTGTATTCAAGCCCTCTCCTATATATTCATATATATATTTGCATATACTCATAGAGTCAATTTTCATCCAGAAGCCCTGGTGGTAAAGTGGTTATCAAGTGCTTGGCTGTTAACTGAAAGGTAGGCATTTCAAACCCACCAACCACTCCATGGGAGAAAGAAGTCTGCTTCCATAAAGATATATGGCCTTGGATCTCTTTTGAGCATTATCAGTAGGAATTAAGTCAATGGCAATTTGTATTTTCACCCACTCGCCAAAAGCGCCACATAATATTATCAAGGTCTATTTTACTCACTTTATCCCCCCATGTTTAGTACACTGACTGGCATAAACCTTAAACCCAACCCCTATCCTGACCCCTAGTAGCCCTATATAGGGGTTGTAAGGCAGTAAAACTTTATGAGAGCAAAAAGCCTCATTTTTCCCCCCTCAGAGCAGCTGGTTGTTTCAAACTGCTGACCCTATGATTAGCATTCCAACCAATAATTCTCTTCATCACTAGGGCTTCTGGGTTACTCATAGTGACCCCCTTGTGGATTTCCAAGGCTTTAACTGTTTGCAGGAGTGAAAAGTCACAGCCCAGTATGTAACCACTACATCCCCAGCCCTCCTAGGGCTGGCACATCAAACCAAACTCACTTCCATGGAGTCAATTCTGCCTCACAGTGACCCTTTGTGGATTTCTGAGGCTGTATCTGTTTACAAGAGTAGAAAGCCCAGTCTTTCTCCCACAGAGCTGCTAGTGAGTTTTAACTGTGGACCATACTGATGGCTGTCCAACACGTAACCATTATACCACCAAATCTCCCCAGGGTTAGACAGAGGCGGTTTTAGTGTAGAAGAGGATAAAGGTCTCCATCACTCCAGTTCCTCCGACAATCCCTCCTCTGAGAGCCTCACTTTTGTCCAAGTCATTGATTTTTAACCAAGGTGATTTTGTGAATCATTCCCCTCCCTAGTGGAGAGGAAGATGCTACTGTTATCTAATGGGTAGGGGCCGAGGGTATCTGAAGATCCTATCATGAAAAAGTAATCATTCAGCTCAAAATGGCAGTAGTGTCAAAGATGAGAAACCTTGTTCTAATTCTACGTACACTTCAAGTTGTGAGCACGATCCATTTTAGACAGCTTGTGTAAGATCCCTCTGGGATCTCCCAACATGCCTTGTGTGATTTGTCCCTGTCTTGCAATTCCCTACTCTCTCTCTCTCTCTCTCTCTCTCTCTCTCTCTCTCTCTCTCTCTCTCTCTCTCTCTCTCTCTCTCTCTCTCTCTCTCTCTCTCTCTCTCTCTCTCACACACACACACACACACACACACACACACACACACACACACAGGACCTCAGTGCATTTTATCGAACAGTATAGCTTCCCTTGGACTTGACCGAGATAAAGGAATAAAGATGAATTTTGTATCAATATTTTAAACCTTGATTAACATATGAAAACTCCTAAGTCAGAAGGAACTATCCAGCACCCATAGTCACCTCTGGGAAGCTGCTTTTGTGAACCTACAGAAACAACAGTATCATATGGGCGTAACCTCAAAGAATGGCGGATTCAATTGGCCTTTGACTTAAATTTTTAGTTATTAAAGTTTAATCTCGTTAACATTATGACATAGAACTAGGCATTATGAAGGGCCGCTCACAGTGAATAAAATAGGAAGGATGCTTCCTGTGTAATGGGCTTGCTTTTTGAGTCTTGCTACTTCCATCCAGCAAGTCTGGACTCTCCAATCCCCAGCAAAAATAAATGCAGTCTCTCACTTGTGGATTCCAGAGCTGGTGACCGCCACGGGAGAACTCAAAGCCCTCCTCTTTGGCTTCAGATTTTGGAATGAGCTCTGATTGAGATGGTATGCCCAGTGGAAGGGATCCTTCTCCCTCATCTCTGACGATTCTCCCTGCTCTGCACCTCACTCACTGCCTTCCCTCCTCAGTCCTGTGGGCCTCTCTCCGGGCCCAGGTAACTATGGTTCTCTGCTGGGGTAAGAGGGAATCAAGATGCTGGTTGTGAGGACAGAGCCGGGCACATCACCCCTACGCTCACTGGTTCTTCTGCTGTAACTGAGACAACTTGGGGGGATTCGACCATTTACTGCTGCCTGAAGGGTCCTGTTCCTCCTCCTCCTCTTGCTGGTCATGAGCTTGATCCTGAACCCGCCTTCTCTCTAGCATCTCCTCAAAAAAAATCTGGCAGCTGAAGCCTTCTCTGATACCATACTGGGCATGCTCTAGCAGCGCCTCCAGTGTGGGGAAAACACGACAGCAGGCCACACAGCGCAGCCCAAAGTTCGTGGTGACTAGCCAGTCAGGGGGGTCCCGCAGCTCCTGCAAGCAGCAGTCCAGGGGTCCCAGGAGCTCAGAGTCATCCGACTCCGGGCAGCAGTTCTTGATGGCTTCCAAGTCCCAGCGCAGGTCGGTGTTAGAAGCTGTCTCAAAGGAGGATCCTTTCCTTCGCTGTCTCTTGATGAATTCAGCTTCATGAATGCGAGGCTTCGCGCTGACCGACTCAAAGCCATCCTCCGTTTCCCAGGCAACAGCCACCCCCCTCACGGTCTGCACGTGGGTGTAGAAGGCACACGTGCTCTGCTGGGCTCCATTTTCCTGCTCGTGCAGGCATGAAGGGCACGGCTGGTACTGGGAGTAGGACTGGTACTCAGAAGAGGACTGGGAGGAGGGCGAGCTGCTCCAGCTGAGCACCCCTCGAAACCTGGAGAAGTAGGGGTGCTCATCGTGGGGAATGGCAGGCCTCTGCGGAGGAGGAGACTTCTCCCTCTTCATGGTCTCTGAGAAGGAAAGAACATTTTCATCAGTCTGCCTAAGGGAACAAATGCTATTTTTTACCTTTCCATTCTAATTTAGGAGCTAAGGACCCCAAAAGGGTATAGGTGCTAGGGACCCTTGGATATGTGACACCACACCGTGGGCCTGTTTGTAATATCTATTTTAAAAGGCAGGTTTTATAACATTTAATATAGTCTATCAGAAGAAATAGAGCCAAAATGCTCTTTAGAAACAAGGATTGTGTGTGCTTTACACAATTGATGTATGTATGGATTGTGATAAGAGTTGTATGAGTCCCTAATAAAATGTTTAAAAATAAAACAAGGATTGTGAAATTTTATCTCATGTCTTTTGGACATGTTATCAGGAGAGACCAGTGCCTGGAAAAGGACATTTTGCTTGATAAAGTAGCAGGTCAGCAAAAGAGAAGACGACCCTTGGTAAGATTCATGGGCTCAGTGCAGTGTTGTCTTCTGCTGTGCAGGAGTTGCTTGAGTCAGCATCGCTCCAAGGCCCCTCATAACAGCAAGAGCACCTGTCTCGTAAGGATCAAACAATGATGAAAACACCAAAAGGAATACCATGGTGGGACAAAGAGTTTGGCTGCCAACTGGAAGGTTGAAAGTTTGGGTTCATCCAAAACAACCTCTGAAGAAGGTCTGAGAGTTCTGCTTCTGAAAACATCAAGCATTGGTAGCCTTTAGGAATGCTTTAACTTGAAGCTGACTCAATAGCAACTGGTAAAAATCAACAAAAGCTCTGAAAACATCCCCAGAAGGTCATCACCTGGCAGATAAGCAATAGAAACTTGCTAACTGATTGGTGCTGGGTATTTCTGACTCAGGGTGAAGCTATGGAACAGAGTAGAATTGTTTAGTGGGATTTCTAAGTCTGCGCATCTTTGTAGAAGTAGACTATTCTCACTTTCTCCCATGCAGCATCTGCTAAGTTCAAACTGTGACCTTTTAGATGACAACCAAGTGCTTAATTACTTTTCTACCAGTAATCATTAACTGGTATATACCAAAGCAAACAAACAAACAAAAAACCCCAAACTCGTTGCCTATGAATAAATTGACTCACAGAGACCCTAGAGAACAGAGTACAACTGTTCGTATGGATTTCCAGACTGTTAATGCTTTATGAGAGTTGAAGCCTCATCTTTCTCCCATGGAGAAGCTGGTGGATTCAAATTGCTGAATTTATGGTTAGCAGCCCAGTTCATAATGTGCTGACACTCCTTGATGAATAGATGAGTAGACTGTGGTATATTGATGCAATGCATTATTATTAATGAAAAGGAATGAACTGATGCATGCTACACTATGGCAGAATCTCAAAGGCACTTCACTAAATGGAGAGTCCGACTTTCGGGGCTTTATATCATAGGGAGTCCTCAATTTACAGTTTTCGAGTTACAGTCAGCTTAGACCCATCTGTTTTGCTTGTTTGTTTTTTTGAGTAATAACCACAACATCAGCAGTTCAAACCCACCACCAGTTCCTATCTGCTTCCTTAATGATTTACAGTCTTCAAAACTAGATATAGGGTCACTATAATTGATTCAGGTGGCCATGAGTTTTATTGTTAGTAATACATACTGCAATACAAAGTTAAAGTAATACAGAGTTAAAATATAACTGTAAATTGATATCTAAAGTTTTCAGTCCTCAAAGAATATGATAGGATTTATAAAGATATTGGTAATAAAGGGCAATAATAATGAAAACTTAAAAAAAATAAAGCATTTAATTTCTATCAAAACTGACTTAAGACAGATTCATATGGAAAGGAACCCTATCAGAAACTAGCTGTACATGTCACTTTTATAGGACATTATAGAAAAGGCTGACACTAGAGAGATAGCAAATAGTGTTATCAAGAACTACAGTTAGGGAAGGAATTGCCTGAAAGGGCAAAAGAAACCTATGAGGCGGTGACCACATATGATTTTAAATGTGATGACCATTTGATGGCATGCATCTGCCAAAAGTCATCAAATTGTACAGTTAATATTAGTGAAGCTTATGTATGTAAATTACAATCCCACAAAGCCCAGGAACTACAAGCAATGTATGGAAAGGGTATATCTGCTACACCACGTGTGACCTGTCTCTATATCCCTACCCAGGATCACCATATGCTTGAGCCTCATGAGCCTCCCCCCACCGTCATGTTTTAACTCAGTGTTCAAAACACCTTAAGAAATAGGATTATATATTACTATCTTACAGATTAGAAGACTGAAGCACAGCAAGTGTTAAATATCTGAACGCTCTAGGGTTGGCACCAGGCTCTTGGACATGAGACTGTGTTACCTTTAAGAATAATCTCAATACTCCTTCCTAGGGAATAATATTGCGCTTTTTAAACTTGAATAAATTTATTTTAAATATATTTTCATATCATTACAGAAATCAGAATATTAGTAAATGTTTGATTTTTTTCTAGTACATTGTCATTGATAGTGACCGTAATCCTGGCCCATCATCACAACCATTGTTATGTCTGAGCCTTTTGTTTGCAGCCATTGGATCAGTTCATCTCCTGAAAGGTCTGCCTGTTTTTCACTGCCCTGCTACACTACCAGGCATGATGCCTTTTCCCAGGGACTGGTCTCTACTGATAACATGCCCAAAGTACGTGAGATGAAATCACGCTATCCTCCCTTCTAAGGAGCGTTCTGAGTATACTTCTGAGACAAACGTGTTTATACTTTCAGTGTTCTTCACCAACAGCCTGCTTCAGTTGTTTCAATTCCTCTGCAGTCTTCCTTACTCGTACTTTCACATGCGTATTAGGCGAGTGAAGATTGCTTGGGCAATACATATTTTAGTCCCCAAAGTAACATCCTTGCTTTTCAACACTTTAAAGAGATCTTGTGCAGCAGGTTGCCCTAAGGTAATATGTTGATTTATTGACTGCTGCTTCCATGAGCATTGACTGTGGATCCAAGCAAGAGGCAATCATTGACAACTTCCATCATTTTCCCCATTCATTATTATGTTGTTGGTCCAGTTGTGAGGGTTTTTTTTTATATTGAGTTGAAATTGTCTTTGATCTTTATCATCAAGTGCTTCCAGTCCTCCTCATTTGCAGTAGGCAGTGTAGTCCCATCTGCATGTCACAGGTTGTTAATGAGCACCCTCCAATCGTGTTCTTCTGCGGATAGCCTAGCATCACAGATTATTTGCTCAGTACACAGATTGAATAAGTATGATGAAAGGTGTAAACCCTGATTTCATCTTTCCTGACTTTAAATCCCTGTTTCATCCATACAATTGCTTCTTGGTCCACATACAGGTTTCACAGGATCATAGTAAAGTGTTTCAGAATTCCCATTGCTCCCAGTGTTATCCATATTTTGTTTGCACATAGTTTAATGCCTTTGCACCCTCAGTAAAATACAAGTAAACATCGGTCTGGTATTCTCTGCTTTCCACAAAGGTTTACCTGACATCAGCAATGATATCCTTCTTGTCACATCCTCTGCTGAGTTCAGCTTGAATTTCTGAGATTGCCTTGTCACGGTAATGCTGCAACCGTGGTTGAATTATCTTCATCAGATTTTGCTTACATATGATATTAATTATATTGTTCATTAATTTCCACACTCTGTTGGGTCACATTCATATGGAATGGCTGTGAATATAAATCTCTTCCTGTCAGTTAGCCAGGTAGCTGTGTTCCAAATTCCCTGAGATAAATAAGGGCTTCCAGTGCTTCATCAGCTTAATACATTTCAATTGATATTTTATAAATTCCTGTAGCCGTGGTTGTCACTATGCCATCAGTTCAAGTTCGACTTCTCTTGTCAGTATCACTGACCCTTGTTCCTATGCTACCCCTTGAAAGAGTTGCATGTCAACCAGTTTTCTGTGGTACAGTCACCCTGTGTTCCTCCCAGCTTCTTTCTTCTTTTCTTTGTGAAACTCGAACATCTATGACCAGAACCCTTGTAGCAGTACTTTTTCCCTTACCTTCATCATGGCCATGAGCTTCTCATGTTGTCTGCATTATTCAGAGAGAGAGTCCTGACAGTATAATGGGCTAAACTGCAAGGTCAGCACGTTGAAACCGGCAGGAGAAAGATGAGGTTTCTGCTCCCATGAAGAGTTATGACCTCAGAAGCTTACAGGGGTAGTTCTGCCTGCAGGGTCACTGTAAGTCAGAAGTGTCTCAGTGGCAGTGAGTTTGGGGTTTGGGGTTCACATCAGTCAATAGTTTGCTTATAGAATCCTTCAATACTGTAACGAGGTTCAGTTCTTCCTATTTGAGATATGTTCAGCATGTTTGTCCTTTTTGGTTTTTGAGGTCCAGGTCTTTGCACATTTCATTACAATACGTTGTCTTCTTATACTGTCCTTTGAAATGTTCTATTTGGCTCTTTTAGCTCATCATGTCTTCCATTTGCTTCACCTACTCTGCATTCCAGAGCAAATATTAGTGTGTCTTCTGACATTCGCTTTGATATTTTCTTTCCTTTTTGTCTTTTTACGAACTTTGGCTTTCTTCATGTAACATCTTCTTGATGTCATCACAGAGCTCATAAATCTTCTGTAATTAGTGATCACTATATCAACACTGTTCTTGATACGTTCTCTAAATGCAGATAGGATGTACTCAAGCTTGTATATTGTTTCTCATGGACTTGCTCTGATTTTCTTCAACTTTAACATGAACAATTGGTGGTCTGTCCCACAGGTGGCCCCTGGCTTCATTTTGACTGCTAATCTGGAGCTTCTCCATTATCTCTGCCTGCAGATATAGTCCATTGGATCCCTGTGTATTCTGCCATTTAGGTTGTTGCAGAAAATGTTTGCAACAATGAAGTCTTTTATCTGGAAAAATTATATCACACAATGTGCAGCTTTGGTTGTATCACCAGGGCCATATTTTCAAACCACCATGCTTTCCTCTTTATTTCCAACTTTCAAATCCCAATTGCCAATAATTATCAATGCCTCTTGGTTACATGTTTGATCAATTTGAGACTGAAGAATTTGGAGGCTCGGGTATAATTTTGAATAACAGTTGTATTAACTTAATTTCTTTGTAGGCATATAGATAGTATCCTATAATAGACAGCATTGCACTTCAAGAGAGCTTCAAATGTTTTTTGATGATAGATGCAATATCATTCATCTTGAGTTTGTTATTCCTGGAATAGCACCATTTGCCTGTCCAGGCCTGTGCACTAATACCTGATATATCATGTGTTCTATTTCATTTTTATGGTTTCCAATATTTCTAGATCAGTATTTAATACATTCCACATTCTGATTATTAACTGATGCTTGCAATGGGTTATTATTTGGGGTTGTTCCCCATCAGCAGATGAAAGCCTGAAAAATTTACTCTGTGCATATCATTATGGTTGACTCTGCTGATTGAGGAGGAAGTGGTTCTTCATCTGTTTTATTTTGAGTGTTTTCCATCCTGTGGGGCTGAGGTTATGACAATAAATCTGACAATATTTTCTTGCTATTCTTAAGCTTTTCAGTGTCCAATCCCTCAGAACTAGAAGCCTATTCCTTCCTTGTATTTTCTCTTCATCTGAAACCTCTGCTTTAAACTCGGTGACTTTGAGTGACCTGCTGGGATGTCGCTATTTCAAACGCCAGCAGGGTCCCTTCAGGTGCGCCTGCAAACATCCACTCATCATCAGGATGTGGAATGCCAACCTGCCTACAAAAATCACAGCCAGTGCCTGCGGGAGAACTGCTAACTTCCCAGTCCACCGTGCAAGTAAAACTGAATACTTTTGAGCAGGAGACTGGCACATGGAGTAGGGTGACTCTGGGCACTTGAGGGAGTTGGTTTGCTGCCTCAGGAAGCTGGAGCTGAGTAGTGCCTGGCTGAGACTTCTAGTAGTGTGGCATGTCATTGGGACTCTTATTGGGAACTCTAAAAGACCTTGCGACGTTGCCTGAGCACGGCAGAGGCCAAGACAAGAAGTTGAAGGCCAGAGAGAGGTCAGTCTGCGGACATAGCCGAAAGGAAATTGTTCTGAGTGAATGAATGAGTTTTGTGAGCATTTCTCATGTGCGAACTCCCTAATTATGAGTATCATATGTAGCAATATCCTGTGCAAGTTGGTAGCTTCCATCCTTATACCTTGCCGCACCTACCAATTCCTTTCTTTGACCTACCTGACCAACACACTCCCACACTCTCATCAGTAGACTCAGGACTGACCAAGCTGAGAGTGGCCCCATCTGGTGGTGATTTCTCTCCTGTGTGGTCCATGAAGTGGCGTTTCATGATTTGAATCCAGCACGCAGGGTTCTTTCTCGGGTTTGTTCTAGCTGTTTCATGAAAGTTTTCTTGGGCTGTGCTGAAGCCCTTCAGCTGGCCCCAGCCTGAGTGACTGCTGGGCTCCCCATAGTTACTAAGATTCCGGCATCATTCTGTGACCTCATCAGTGACACTGGCCAGTTCTGTGACTCATGGCAAGCAGAGTCTCGGTTAGGATGGCCGAAGAGGCCCCTACCATGATCTCATCGTGGCCTTGGGCCTTTTCTACCTGGTACACGATGAGGGTACGCATGAGCACAAGTCACACAGACACACACTCATAAACACTTTTACACGTGTATACACACATGCATATAAACTCACACATAGACACATAAAAATAGACTCTTACCCAAACATAAATGCACACAGACTCACAAATATATAAATGATCACTCGTACACACTTAGATACGCAAAATATGCATAAACACATATGTAAAGGTAAGTTAAAAAACACAATGCTGCTTGGGGATCCAGTTTATACATAACAGGTTTATTTTAAACCAAAGATGTTTAAACATGTCTCTCTGATCTGTGGAGGACGGCAGACAACTTCTCTCAGTAATATATTTGTCTAGTCTACTTAGGTTGCTCGAAACACGGGCCAACCAAAAGAGAGGCTTCTGAGAGGATCTGCTGGGCCTGTCCAATTCAACGTAAGGACTTAACTTGGAATGTTACAGGGGCTTTTTTTGTGGGTTCCAAAGGGGAAATCTTGGTAGATTTTCTTGAAAGACACAGGTACTTATGAAGAAGTCCTAAGAAATTTGAAAGCTGCATTGGTGAGAGATAAAAATGACCAAGAAAGTTAGACTGAGGAATTGTTTCCCTCATGACAAAGCACCTGATAATTTTTGGATGGTCGTAAATTCTCAATCCTATGAGAATTTTGTTGGGTAACCTTACTCTATCCACCCTAAAGTCTTGATCTTGCCCTTCAGTCTTTTTACTCTCAAAATCCAAATGACATTTAAAAATAACACATTTTGAGAAAGTCAAAACTGCCATTTTGAGATGATGTAAATTGAGTACAAAATTCTTTGCAGAAGAGCTAGATAGAAATGCCACTTTTAGAAGTGTATGGGATTAGATGGCATCTATACTAAGAAACAGCAGCTTAACAGTTTGATGTTTTTGTTTAGTAAAGTTTTCTATGATTTCAGAGCAATACTTTTGTACCTTTGTACACACCAGGATACGCAAATAAAATTTACATAGTCTCTTAAGCACATAGACATACACATAAATACACATGCACAATTACAAACAAAAACATCCATATTCATAGCGAGGCATTCATAGAAACAAACAGATTCACTTACCTTCACATGTATACATACAGTTATAAACCATATCAAAATGAACCTGCCTTCCACTTTGGATACAATGGGTGTAGTGTGCTGACTAGTACCCAGCAAAATTATATTTCCAAGTCTTGACCTGTGAATATGACCTTATTTCCAAATTAGCAGATAGTATTGAACTAAGGCTTATGAGATGCTATCGCACTGGACTGAGAGTGGGACTTCAGTACAAAAACTAATGTCCTTATTCAATAAAATGATTTTTATAAAAGAACGAATAATAACATACAATCAAGGATTCCCAAGGGTGGGAAGGGGAATAAAGAGGAGCTTACACCAAGGGCTCAAGTAGAAAATATTTTTGAAATGATTATGGCCACATATGTACACATATGCTTGATACAATTGATGTATGGAATGGTGTAAGGGCTGTATGAGCCCCAAATAAAGTGATTTTTTTTAAATAAGGAGGATACATGGACACAGAGGACCTTATGAAGATAGGGGTATAGACTAGAGCAATGCGGTTATTAGTCAAGGACTTCCAGAACACCCAAAGCTAAAAGAAATTAGGCAAGTTTTTATCTTGGACTTGCTGGCTGGAGCATTGCCCTCCTTTTTTTAAAGTTCATTATTTCATTGGGGGCTCTTGGAGCTTTCCTAACAATCCATCATTCAGTTGTATGAAGCGCACATACTTCTGTTGCCATCAACACGAACCTTTCTGTCATCCTCTTTTTAGGCTACTTCTTTCCAGAGAACATATTTCTATTGTTCTAAGCTGCCACGTGTGTGGCCCTTTAAAGTAGACTCAGGAAACATATGTATTTTGGTACTAGGAAGTGGGTGCTGTTGTAAAAAGTACCTGAAAATGTGGGATTTGCTTTGGAATTAGACAATAATTCCAAAGAATTTTGAAGTGCTTGATAGAAAACAGCTAGAATGCATTAAAGAAAAAATTGGTAGAAATAATGACATGTAAAAATAAAAAAGTAAATAAGTAAAAGAAATAATGACATGTAAGGTCATTCTGGTGGTGGGTCAGATGTGTATGGTAAAGAAAATGTCTATGGTCTTAAAGAATGCATATATTATTATATACAATGTTGTTAGAGATATGAACATTAAAGGTGCTCCTAGTGAGACCTCGGATGGAAATGAGGAACATATTAGTAGACCCTGGGAGAAAAGAAATCCTTACTTTAAAGTGAGAGATAATTTGATTAAATTGTGTTCTACAGTTGAATGAAAAACAAAACTGCAAGCAGTGAACTTGGATATTCAAGGAGTAGATTTCAAGCAATGTTGTTAAGGTACAGCCTGGTTTCTCCTTGCGGCTTATAGTAAATTGCGAAAAGGAGAATAATTATGTGAGGCTGGGGCAGATCATAAGCTACTTTGGGTGGCACAGAGAATTAACACATTTGCCTGCTGAGATTGGAGGTTTGGATCCACCTAGAGATGTCTCAGAAGGATGTCCTGGAGATGTATTTTAAAAACGCCAAAAATACCCCACCTATTAAAAGTGCCATGAGACGTGGTTTAACTGTAGACATAAGGTTTAGCATGAGAGTTAACCTGAAATCAATTTGTTTGTTGCATGTTGTATCTTCCAAAAGTGATTATACCAGTGCATGCCCCTCCCATGCGCTCTTTTACAATGTAATATTATGCCCTTCTTCCTCTAGAGTGAACGTATACCTGGGAATACTTTTGTAGCTGCTTCAATCAACAGAATGCAGAGGAAAAGATTCTTTGTGGTCTCCAATACTAGATCATAAAATACGTGACTTCCTCTGGATTCTCAGCTTTAATTTCTTTCTTTCCTTGTCCTAACCTGTGGATCTAGCCAGCTAGTGAGATAAAATCAAGGGGCCACATGGAGCTATTTCAATGAACCCCTCCAGCAAAGGTCTCAACCAACCACCAGCTAAGTGAGTTAAGCCTTCAGATGAATCTAGCTTCCAACCCTTGAATCCTACAGTGGAGCCTCAGACATCATGGGTCTATGGTAATCCACTCTTGATGAATTCTGCCTAAATTTCTACCACGCAGACACCATGAACATGAACAAAGGTGTCTTTACACCGCTGCATTGTGGGGTCGGTCGCAATAGCACAGCTGCAGAAAACTGCCAGACCTTCAAGCCACATTCAGAAGAGGACATGGACCAAGAGCACTGCTGATAGCAGATGAATTTGGGATCAAAGCAGAGAATATCAGAAAGATGTTATCTGTGCTTTCATTGATTACGCAAAGGCTTTCCACTGTGTGAAACATAACAAATTATGGATAATATTGCAAATCAGCATAGAATTTCAGAATTATGTTCTCGTGGAACCAGTGCATAGCTCAAGCAACAGTGAGTCAAACAGTACAACATGGCTTAAAACTATAATATGTGCATATCATGGTTGTTTCCTTCCACCATATTTATTCAATCTGTTTGCCAAGTAAATCATCAAAGAATTAGGACTATATGAAAAAGAACCTGGCTCTATGATTAGAGGAAGACCGGGTACGATTATACAATGTACAGATGACACTGGCTTCTTTGCTCAAAGTAAGAAAAAATTGAAAACCCTACTGGTGAGATTGAAGATTATACAACCTTTTGTACGACTTATGCCTGCAAGTGCCAGGAAGGACTTGACATGGCCCTTCAAGTGAACGTCTTTCTAACACCGACCAAAGGACTGGGTATGACCATACATGCATGAGGGGTTGCTCACGCACAATGGAGATGAACTGTAACAACTATTAAACTTTTCAATACTTAAATATTTTCTACTGAGAGCTCATTCCACAGTGTCTACTGCAGGCTATTTTCCTTGCCTCAACAAGGAAACCTGAGGGCCAGCATTGGAGACAATTCAGGAGCATGGATTTCACCATTCATTTACTTATTTCTTCAGTCATAGAATTTATGTGCATCAGTTTCAGAACTATATCCCCATATCCCTAAGGAGGTGGGGGGACTTTTACCTTGGAAACAACTTTACCAACTAGTAGTGTTTATATGTGTGGTTTTTTATCACTAGCCTTATAATTCTCATCCCAAATTCTATTTTCCAAAGTTACTTATGTCAGATGCTCCGGACCACCCCCATCCCACCCCACTCCCAGAATCTTACTCCTTATAGTATTCCTACATGGTAGGCACAAGAACAGCCCAAAGTGTGTCAGAATAGTACTGTCCTCCATAGGATTGTTAATGGCTGAGTTTTGGAATCAGATCACCAGGCCCCTTATTTGAGGTGCCACTGGATGGACTCAAACCTCCACACTTTAAAAAAAAATCATTTGATTGGGGGCTCATACAGCTCATCACAATCCATCCATCCATCTATGTGCTATCACCATTTTCAAAACATTTCATTTCTATATGGGCCCTTGGTATCAGCTTCTCTCTCTCTCTCTCTCTCTCTCTCTCTCTCTCTTCACTACATCTGCACTACATAGGGACTCCAGGCATTATTCCCAAACTCCAAACCATCGAGTTGATGCTGACTCATATCAACCCTGTAGGACAGGGTAGAACTGCCCCTGTGAGTTTCCAGGACTTTCACTCTATATGAGAGTAGAAAGCCCCGTGTTTTTCCCAAGGAGTGGCTGGTGGTTTCAGACTGCTAACCTTGAGCTTAGTAACCTAATGAATAATCACTATGCTACCAGGGCTCCAGGAATTATTACACTATTTAACAGGTAGGGAGGTTGAGATTCAGAGGGGTTAGGAGACAGTTGAGGATGGAGAGTTGGCAATGAGGACCTTATGGACTTATTGCCATCTCTGGGACCTGCTGCTTCTCAGTGGCTTGGAGCAAAGTACCACCAATGTCCAATGGTCCACATAGCTTTGGCGCTCCTTAAATCCACAGGACCCCTTTGTCTTGTCCCTTTACTTACTCTGTGCTATCACTCAATAGAGACAACCCACTCAGATTTCCCACCCTGGAGGATAGGAATTGCTTATTACCTGAGTCCACTCACTCTGCTCAACCCAACAATCTCAACCCAGCAGTTTTACAGCTGGTTCTGGCCTTGCCAAGAGCTTTTGTGCTCAATTGCCTCAACCAAGAGCGTTTGTGTTCAAAATCCCAAAAGGACAAGCGCAGCACTTTCTCAGAGCTTGAATTTCAGCCAGCTCATTTCACACTTTGCCTTTGGGTCCAGAATTTCATCAGGAATGCCTGGAGTGCTCCCCGGTCTTGCCTTTTCATCCAAAACACATTCTATCCACTCTATTTTTCTTAGCTGAGAAGAAGGCTCGCAGGAAACAAACCAGCCACAGCCACAACAGGAAACAGATACCACATCAAACGTCCTTCACTTCTAATTCCAGAAATGGGCTCAGTCATAATGTCAACTATAGAGAGAATCAAATCATTCCTCTCAGGTCAGGCCAAGATCCAGAAATAGCGTGCACACTTAGCCCTGGAGCCTGCTGTTGGTTGGACTAGTGTGTTCGTTATAGCATTTCTATGGCTCCATCCTTGGGTAAGATATAAATGCTAAAGGGGCAATTCTCTTTTTCTATAGGAAAACACCCCAAACCGTACTAGCTGGCATTTACTCAATTTTGATTCAGAGTGACACTATATGACAGACTAGAACCTGCCCTTTTGGGTTTCTGAGACAAGAAATTTTTCTGGGAGCAGGCAGCCTCATCTTTCGCCTGCAAAGCAGCTGGTGTGTTCAAAATGCTGACCTGTAGTTAGCACCCCAGTGCACAGCTCATCGTGATGCCAGGGTTTCTTCACGTCAGAAAATAGGGCTGGCTGCTCGAAGGGAGAAGCTGTCCCCATCCACAAAAGTTCTTAAGAAGAGGGGGGCAGTGAGCTTCCCCAGGATCCAGGGAAGGAGTGTTCTGAGTGAAAGTAAATCAGTCCACAAGAATTATTGATACCCTTGATGTTGTGTTTAATGCACGAAGTAGGCCCCAGGATAAATCGGTCATATTTAGGATTAGCGTAGGCGGGTATTATCATTGCGGCTTATTTTCTCTTGCTGCTTGCAACTATTAAAAGTCAAGTGACTCAGTTGCCTGTGGAAGAGAAAACTCAGTCACAGAGAAATATAAGCTGAGAAAGTCTTCCTCCAACTCCTTCAAGCAAATTAAGGAAGGAGCTTGGTTTTTGTTTTCCCTTTGACTTAATAACAGGCTGTTTTCCTGTGCACCATCCCCCCCGCCCGCCCACCCCCCAACACACACCATCAGGCCCTCTGCTATTTATTTGTAGCTCTCTGGGATTTTGCCTTAACCTCAGCACACCCACACAAATAGCGCTGACTGTCTTGTCATCAGGAAAGGGGACGCCCCCTTGACTGAACCCTCAGGCATGTCCTTGGCTCTGCTCCAGTCCCCAGACCTCAACTTGACCCAAAGCCTGCCTACAGTCCGTTCTTGGCTCAGGGAGACTGGGAATGAGCAAAGAGATTTTGGGATTCAGACAGATCTTCTTCCAACTTATGCTTCCTAGGAAGGTGATCTCAGTTGGGGGAAAGGATGTCCCAACTGTAGGCCGTGCGTGTGATATGACATAGGTGCTAGAAGATCCAGAATCTGACTGCACCCTCCACTTGTTCTTACCTACTAACTAGGAGCTCTGGGAAAAGCACGGGGTCTTCCCTCTCTAAGGCCACATAGGCTTCATGTAGTCCCAGCCCCATCGATACTGCTGGCCCAATGTAACTGACCCTTCCACATTTCCTAGGCTGACTTAGTTCTTCCTGACTGCAAGATCCCAGGAGTCCCTGAGCCAGCTCTAAGCAAGCAGCGCTTGTTCTCATGCGGCGTGGAGTTTACATCCAAAACATTTACAACACCCTCTGGAAAGTACTATATGTGTATATCCACAGAACATCCCAGAGCATAACTGGAATAATTTATTTTCATCCCCACAATTAGATCCTGTCCAGGCCTGCATGAAGGCAGACTTCCTCCCACCCAGTCTCTCTGGGAAACGGTTAGCTTATGTGGGGTAGATGGACTGGAAAGAATATGAGAGCAGCTCTGTCCCAGGGGAGGCCAGCAGCTCTCTCTTTCCATGCCCCATCTAAGCTTTGTAGCTCTGCCCAGGCCCTCCAGGAATGACAAAGGGACAGTGTGCGGGTCTCCTCCTAAAGCCAGATCACTCCAAGGAAAACCCCTCCAGGAATGCTATCAAGAAAGGACTTGAGGCCAAGGCATGGGGTCCAGACTGCAAGGCTGTGCCTTCATCCATCTCAGTAAACTGCCAGCGGCTCTTTCTGAACTGTCTACAGGAAGGTATCTTCTAACCCTGCTCAAGGGAGCTTGGCTACACTACAGGATAGTCAGCCATTAAAAGAAAATTACCTTCCATCAGTAGCCATTGAGTTGATTCTGAACACGGAGTACCCCATGTGTGTCAGAACGGGTGGTCCCTTGGGCCCTCCCTGGAAGGAGATAGCCAGGCCTTTTTTCTGAGGGAACTAATACTTCCATTAGCAGGCAAGAACTTTAACTATTTACACTACTTAAGGACTCCATGTAAAGCCTAACATAATTTGAAGATATAAATGTCTAAAGTTTTTAACCAAAGTGACTATGATCACCAGTGGGCAGCACTCAGTTATATAGAACGTAAAAGTTGAGGGCTTTCATGCATTATTCCCCTTAAGGATGGAAATATGACTTACATTTAATGAGCTAATGATGAAGATGGGCATCCAGTGATGCGCTGGAACATACTGGTGCTGACTGATGAAAGTCGGTTGTTAAAATTGCAACGACTTTGTAAACCAGTTGTTAAACATAACCTTTAAGATTAAAATAATATAAACAGATAATGCTTCAAAAGGACTATAACTATGAAAACCTCATAAATTTCTAATTATTTTCTAAATTTTCTAACACACATTGGTACTTGTGATCAGTTAGGCATGGGAAACATTAAAATTGGGGCTCCCCAGCCACCCACTCTTACCCCTACCCCCAAGAGATGATTGCTAAACTTTTACCATTCACCGCTGGAGTCTCTCACTGGAAATGACCATAGTCAGTATGGCTGGAGATGAACAGAAGCTCTTCCCAAACCGAAAGAACAGACTACTGCTTTCGAGTTGATTCTGATGCACAGTGACAGAATCAGGCAGGATAGAACTGCCCCTGTGGGTTTCCTTGGCTGTAGCTCTTTATGGGAGGAGACAGCCTTCTTTCCTCCCTAAGAGCAGTTGGCATTTCAGAACTGCCGACTTTGCAGCTCGCAGCCCAATCTGTACCCACTCCACTTGGAACGTTTGAGAACACAGGCTGCATCTCAGTCCTTCAATGAAGTGCTCAGTCTTCCTATCTGTATGTGCCTTACAATTTTTAAATGGGTGTCTCTGCCCATTCTTGTATGACTCTAGGGGCAACCCAAAGGGATGGGAGAACAGTTACTAGGGGCCATCAAGTGATTCATGGCAGCCTGTGTGCAATGAGACACAATGTTGCCAGTCCTGTGCCATCCCTATGATCAATAATGATTCACTGGGTTTCCGTGAATTGATTTTTGATAGTAGAACATTAGACTTTCCTTCCTAGTCCATTTTAGTCTAGAAGCTTTGATGAAGCCTGTAAAGCGTTATAGTAATTCCCGGATTGGTTTTGGGGTGGCTTAACATGAGGGGCATTGGTTAAGAATCTAGTCAGGTCTCCTACATGTGAGATAGACATTCTACCACTGAACCACCATCACTGACCCTTCAACTATTATATCTCCTGATGGTGAAACTGAGGCTCACATCGGTGATGGAGCTTTCCTCGACTCACATACACAGTGGATAAGACATGGAATTTAGCTTTCTTGATTGTATTAGTTAGACAAGGTAGATGTATTTCATGTAAAAGAAAAAAAAGATCATCACTGGCAGAACTAGAATCTGTTGTGGAAAAATACATTCAAACAAATCTACACATCTAGTGATACATAGCAAATGCTACAAACCTATGACACTGTCTATTTCAGCAATCCCACTTCTGAAATTATGTTCATAAGGAAATTAAGAACATGCCCAAGATTTTGCTACACATTTTCGTACTCCATGTAATGTCGCTAAGAGTAAAGACCCAGAAGCAACGTCAATGTTAAAGTTCGAATGTTTGTTTGATTTGTTGACTGCACTCAGTCTTTCATCAGAACGTGTTAGAAATGCCCGTCCCCAGCTCCCTCCTCAGATGGACTGGATGAGGTACCTAGGAGTGCTCCCAGCAATCTGTGTTTTGACTGGCTTTTCTTGTGATTCATCCTCATGCTTGCTAAAATGTTGAATTCTTGGGTTCAGTACAGTATGGAGTAAACAGGCAATGAAATACAGTATAGTTAATTAAGAGCATGAAAAACTCTCTTCACAATATATTAAGTGGAAGTACACACAGTTTAACCCCAGAATGGAAAATCTCTGCATGTACACACAAAGTATAGAGTTTCACATACCAAAGCCTTGACAAGTTTACCTTTTCATAGCAAAGCACTGCCTTTTTTTGTTTTTATTTCATTACTCTCTGATAAATTTGAAATAAAATGCAACAATTTAATCAGTTGCCTTCAAGTCTATTCTGATTCCCATCGACTCCATGCGTGTCCAAACTCTACCCAAAAGTCCCTGCTTCTTCAGTAGGAGACTGCCAGGCTTTTCCTCTGAAGAGTTTCTGGGTATCCTCAAACCTCTAACCTTTCCTGGAAACTGAGAGTGCTCACCATTTGTGTGACCCCATAAACCCAAACCAAATGTGTCAGTTCTGACTCGTCAACACTGTAGGACAAAATAGAACTTCCCTATAAAGATTGCATGAGTGGAATTTTAAAAAAGAATTAAAACTTTTATTGGCAATTAATTCCATATATCATACAATTCAGTAGTTCAATCATATCAAGAAGAATTGTATAATCATGACCATATCAATTTTAGAACATTTTCTTCTTCCTTGAACTCATTTGTTATTTGTGTAATTATTTTTATACGCAACAAGCATTCTCCAATTCAACAACTTCTGCAAATATAATTCAGTGCCAATGATTATATTCTTGTTGTACAACCATTATTGATCTCCTTTTCCACACAATTCCACCACTAATGACACAAACTCAATGGCCCCTAGGCAAAAACTCTTCCTCCTTTACCCATGATCAACTGTGTTCCAGTGCTCCCGACCCTCTCCAGCATTCATTGTTTGCTCCCTGATTTTCCTCACCCTTCCCACCCCACATCCTGGATTAACCATTGCATCAGTTATTGTCTCTCTGCATCCACTCCTTCTGGGCTTCATAAACTTGGAACTCTAACAGAAGCAATCAAAATACAAAGTAACACAGATAGAGGAATTGATGATAGAAAGATAAAAATAAAGAGTAAGAACGAAAAGCCTACCAACAACATTTTAAAAGTCCGTGAAAAAAATCTGTCATGGAACAAGTAAGGACTATTAAGCCGAGAAGGGAGATCAATTGACTAAGTACGTGATACCTTCGTTTGCTCCACCATAATCGAGTTTACAGTAATCTCTGTCGGATAGTCAGACCTTCAAGTCCCTTGATGGAGGCCGGAGGGAATCTGCAAGAGGATCCGCCTGACTCTGCGGGTGGGTTTGGGCTCCCACTGTCATCCGTAGCCTTTGGCAGATCCAGTGTTCACAGTTTCAGCTCTGGTACTTTCCACTTTGTCACATTTGAGTTTGTTACTGTCATCTGTGGATCACACACACTGCTGTGCACTCAGTTGACACCTCCCTTAGATGGCTGCTTGTCTGAATACAACCAGGCTGTGGTCTTTACGGAGGCAAACTGTCACATCTTTCTCCCCCCAGCAGTGGGTGGGTTGCAACCCCTGACCTTTTGGCTGACAGACTAGTCCGTAAGCACCACATGACCACTGCCTCCTCTAAAAATATCACTGCCATCAAGTCCGTTCCGGTCCAGGGCCCTGTGCAGGGTTGTAGACTGTACATCTTTGGAGGCGCTCATGGATATGTCTTTTTCCCAGAGAGTAGCTGGCAGGTTTGACACCCAGCCTCTCCAGTGAGCAGAGCAACGCTTACACAGCGGTATACCAGAGTTGCACTGCCCAAGGACACCTACATTATTTCTAGTTTTCATGTGAAACCAAGAAAATTTGGGCCCACGAGCAAGATGCTGAAGAACTTCACATTTCTCGCCATCCTCTCCCCCCTCCACCCCCAGGAGGGTGGAGGCCTGGCTCTGGGGGCACTTCCCTCAGCGTGGAATCTGAGTAGATAGCAGCTTTCGTATCTCTTTACCAGGGTCACATGTGGCTGACTGTGCACAGAAAGGCTGGTGGTAGGGAGCAGTAGAAAGCCAGCCATATCCATGAAGTCGTTAAATTCTAGCTGGCGAAAAAGAAGACATGGGAAAGGCATAGCATTTATTTATAAGGAAACGAAACAGGCAAGTGAAGGCTCAGCCAGAACATGATAAAAGACAGCTGGGCTAGTAGGCCAGGCTGCAGGGAAAATCAAGATCTGGTTTCAATCCTGTCAATTCACCTCATATGCCATCATCACTGTCTGTCAGTAGTGGCCTGTATGTTGCTATGCTGCTGAGCACATTCATCGAAGCTTCAGAACAATGAGAGATTGGGCGTGGGGTGGGGGTGGGGGGAGCAATCTGCTTCCCAAACCATCCATTTGAAGCAGTATGAATCACAAAGATCCTAGATGAGACAAGCAACACATTTAACAACGAATCTTAAAGTTGGAGGTCTGAAGCCACCCACAGGCACCTCAGAAGAAAGGCCTGGAGATTGACTTTAAAAATCCACCATTGAGAGTTCTAGGGACCACATAATCAACTGGTTGGCAACTGGTAAGCTAACTACTCCAAAGAGAGGAGACAAGACATATTCTTTTTGTTTTTAGAACATTTTACTGTGAATTAGGTGAAGGCATAGCACTTTTTCATCCAATAATTCATAAACATTGTTTCATCTCACTGATTGTAATTTCCACAATGAAACATCACTTATTCTACTTCCTCTCAATATTTCCTGCTTCTATGCTGTTTCTTTCTTAACCCTCATGAACCTTGTTCTTGTATAAATGCCACCTTTTTATCACATGATTGATTATTTTAATATGTGAGTACCATACTAGTGTTATTCCCCTAATTACACCTGTATATTGTTTGCCTGAAAATTGATCCTTGTGGGGTGTGTTTATTTTCAGACTTAATGACTATGGATCATAATCTTAGTAGTACTGGTCTCTGTCTGGGTAGCAAGTCTGGTCTCTTTTTTTAACTTTAAGTTTTGTTCCACAATCCCCCCCAAACACACACACACACACACACACACACACACACACAGTAACTAGGGCCTTTTAATGCACTCTCTTTCAGAGAAGCTGGTAGGGGTAACTGAGCACTTTTTCTGTTCTCAGGGTCATGAAGACAATGATTTATGGTTCATTGTTCATTGGGCTAATTATTTCCATGCGCCTTCAATTTTCATCATTATTCTTTGCACCATCAGGAAGATACCAGCAATTGCACCTTATACAGACACTCACAGCTTTTAAGATCCCAGTCCCTATTCACCAAAATAACATGTGGAATTTTATCTTTGTGTATTATGTTCCCCCAATAATTCTCCCCATTATTAACATTGCAAGAGTCGCTCATCTGACCAAGGTCCACTGCCCTAACAAGGCCCACAAGCTACTCTTGTACCCGATGGCTGCTTTTCCGTCTATTTTGGCCATGTTGTGATCCTTTCTGCCACAGTGCACTCCTAGCTCATCCTGTCCAATTTGCTCCCTGAATGGGGGACACTTTTCGCCAAGACTGAAGCCACTACATTCAACTTCCCACGCAACCTGTCTTCTCTGTCTTGCACTCTTTAAGGGCAGCTGTAAAATCTCAGGGGTTGCTATCATATTGCTGCCGGAGAAAAACATGCTTCTGGTGTGACAGCAGAGGGCCAGAAGCCTGGGAGACCGCATGCTCCATAGTGACATCACTTGGACCATCTCCATCCTGGCCAAATTTAGGAGTTCAAAGCCCATCTGCCCTAGAGAAATTCTCAAATATGTGCCAAATGTTTGAACGCATGTGGTTTATAGACGACACAGATTTTAAAAGACCAACTAAAACATCAAAATTAATTTTAATCAGTAAAAACATCAAGAGATTTAAAAGGCAAAAAGGAGTGGTAAGTATATAGGGAAAGGATTTACCTATGTGCTGTTAGTAGGCAAAATAACTATGTAGACTGAAGAAAAGTTTACTGGTGACTGCTACAATTTTTATTTTTCATTTTGCCCTCTCCCCACCCCCAGGATTTCGTCTGTGTAGTGTTATACTTTGTTTCCACAGTCTTTAAAGGCAGTCTTGGATTTTCCTGGCCATGTACCCATTTTATCTAGGTTTGCTCATTTCCATAAAACTCTTCTATGTTCCTGTATTCTTGTAATATGTACAAAGCCTATAGTCTGTAATTCATGAGGAGCCCTGGTGGTATACCGCTTAAGTATTGATCTGCTAAGCACTGAGCTGCTAACCACGTGGTCACTGGTTCAAACCACCCGCTCCTCCAAAGGAAGAGGAGGCCCTCTGCCTCCATGAAGATTTACAGCATCGGGAAACTCTATACCGCAGTTCGACTCTGTCCTGTTAGGCACTGTGAGTGAGTGTGGATATTGGTAGTTCAGTAACAGAACTTGTTTACCGAATATAAGCCATCTATGTAGTACTGCCCTAGGCAGTCGCTCTACAAAGTAGCCACTCTTAAAGCTAATGCCATCAAGTCAACTCCAGCTCAGGGCAGCCCCATGTATGCGAGAAGAGAATTGTGCTCTATAAGGCTTTTCAATGCCTGGTTGTTGTTGTTTTTTTTGAAGTAGATTATCAGGCCTTTCCTTCAAGTACATTTGAATCTAGTGTGTTAACCATTTGCACTCAGGAAGTTCAAGCTGGATATGTTCAGCAAGTCCTTCTACCTTAAAAAAGAATTAAACCTCAAACTCTCCCTGGAAGAGAACAGCTGTTCAAAGTTCTGCTTAGCTTTTTTTGACTTCCATCTGTTGTTTTCCACCTAGTTTATTTTTTTCCTGTCATTTCAACATGTGCATGTCCGATTTAGGAGTCTGTCACATACTTCAAAGCAAACCGAAACAAAGCTCATTGTCATCAAGTCAATTCTGACTCATAGAAACCCAGTAGGACAGAGTAGAACTGGCCCTCCAGGTTTCCAAGGCTGTAAATCTTGATAGGTCTGAACTGCTGATCTTGTGGTTAGCAGTTCAATATGTAGCCAACCCCCTATGTCATCGGTGCTCCTTGCCAAGTATTTAAAACTATTCAGATTTTGAGTTTCCCTCGTTCATGTTCCTTCTTTTCTTAGATTATTCTCCTAAATTTCTTGAAGCCACTTTAGTTGCTTCAGTTTGGGTTCCCAAACCAAACTCACTACAGTTGAGTCATTTCCAGCTCATTGTGACACTATCAGGCAGATGTACTGTCTCTGAGACTGTACATCTTTAGAGGGGTATAAAACCTCATCTTTTTCTCTCAGAGCCAATGGTGGTTTTGAACTGTAGACCTTATGTTATCAGCCATGTCATAACCTATTATGCTACCAATATCTCTGTCTGCTTAGGTTTGGAAGCAGTTATATGTAGAGTCACCCACTTCTCTTTGTTCAAGAACCAATTTGGCCTTGATTTCTGCCTGTATTTGGTGGCTTTTCAGTGCCTTTAAAGAGTTGTTTTTCTATGTTTTATTATTTATTATTGGAAGAAAAGTTAGAATGATACAGTATTCTGTGACTCTCTAGAATCCGTCAAAGATAATTTTGAAACTATTTTAAGATTTCAAAGCTGTGTTAGGGTGGGTTGACTAGAGAAACAAATTCATTGGCACTTATGTATATGTATGAGAGAGCTTTACATAGAAGAGTAATTGTATATTGAGAAAACATCCCAACCAAGTTCAGATCCAGTCCATAAGTCCGATATTAGCCAGTATGTCCGATAATAGTTTCTAAATTCCTTTCGAGACTCATGCAGCACATGCAATGATGCTGAATGCAGGAAGATCAGAGGCTGGTAGGTGAAACGTCTTGAGGTTTCAGTGGTGGGGGAAGTATCTCAGTACTGGTGAGGTTTCCATGTGGCTCCTCTAGCTCTCGGAGTGTCTCAACAGTAGGAAAGTGAAGCAGAGAGGGAGAGAAGAGTCTCATGATCCTCCTTGTGAGAAGGCCATGTTCACCAGGAGGTACCATCAAGCTGTGACCTGATTGACAGCCTAAACTCTACCACTTCACTTCTATATCTTCAAATTGACACAACATTATATAACTACCACACAAACGAAGAAATAATTTTTGTGCAATCTTCCTAAATATTTTTAATTCTTTGATTGATCAATATATAGAGCATAAATTCAATTCTTTATTATTTGTTGAGATTATTTTTGTAGCTTTGTAGGCTTCCTAATATATGTTCCAAATTTGATATGTTGATATTGAGAAGAACTACTTTAAACTCTCTAATGATATCATAATTTAAGAAACCCAACACCCACTGGCAGAAAATTTCTTAAAGTCTAGAACTACTCTGGCTTTCCACATTTTAATAAATGGTACCCTATTCTTATCAAGACCATTACACAAAACAAAACCTAGGAGTGAATCTTTTCTCCACTACTCCCACCAAATCTATCCAACAGCAAGCCCGTTCAGCTCTACCTCAGCCTGTCCTCAATGCATCTTGCTACCAGCACCCCAATCTAAGCTGTTCTCATCTCTTATTTAATGTGTCAAGGATGCTGTAGAGAACTCCAGAGGATATCAACTGATATTAACAGATCATATTTGAAAATCATAATAGCATTGATATTGTAGTATCTACCTCACATTTTTTGTATAGTTAGTAATTTTTGAAGTCTGATAATGAAAAAAGAAGTCACTTATTAACTCTTTCAAGTACTCATTATTTCTTGGAATTCTGTGATATTTGTATTACTAATATGCATAGTTACATAGTTACATATACATACTTCGAAATGTGTTGACTTTGTACTTCAACATATTTTGATGTATAGATTTTTGCATATTTTTAATTTGATTGCTTTGCCAGATAACTTTCTCCCATCATACCACCTTTTCTTCTTGGTACTAAGTCCTGACATACCAAGCCACTAATCTCATTGGATTTGGACTGCCTGCAGTGTCTTGTAGCCCACCTCCCCCATGCTGGGATGACTGTTCTCAGCATTTGAGGGCTGTTGGTCCCCTTCCCTCTGGGCAGGATGTTCTTTTGGTCATGGTAGGCTTTCCTGAATCTGTATGTGTTCCTGTGATCTTAGAACCTACAGAAGAAGAAAGGTAGGGTTTGTTTAAGCCCAAGGCCTCTCCAGGTCTATTCCCAAACTAGTGGTGAGACAGCCATGCATCAATTGCCTAATGATTCAGGAGGTTGCACCAAAAGAGATGAAGACAACATTGTCTTCATCACCAATAGAGATGAAGATGATGTTTTCAAATACTTCAGAGTGTCTCATTGAAGCCCCATTCCCAACACCTTTCCAATGAACAGGGACTGTTAAGAAGAGCTTCAGACAACTTCCAGGACTACCATAGATGAAAACCACTAAGCTTAGTTTGGGGTATAAGCCAGGGATATTCCACTCCCGAGCAGTGACATGCCAACCTTTATTGCTCAAGAAGAAGTGCTAGTCTTTAATGTACTTCTCTCTATTCTTCATACAGGAGATACTATATGGGGGTTAAACACAAGCAGGGCCCATTTGTGGTACAAGAGAATCTATATAAAGTAGGGAGAGATGCAGTAGGGAGAGATTCGCTTGCATTTAGAAAAGAAACGATTACTGAGAATCCAGATGCATTCACTTTCCATTTGTGAGTGTCTTTACTATGCACAAACCAGATGTTTTTATTAAAGGGCTGCTAAAAGATGCAAATAAATTAACAGGTACCTTACAAGATGGTTTATTTTATTTTGTACACAGTATTGTACAATGAGTATTGTTATTGCTTTAAGTTACCAATTTTAAAAGAAAGTTAATGTACAACACTGTTATCAAATCAGATAAAAGATAACATAATGGGAACTATGGGCAATTGTCCAAATTGTTGAACTTCTCCTGAGGAACCTGCTTTGCTACATCTCGATTGCCTAGACATGTCTGAAGAGAAAGAGAATTATGTTGAAGCTCTATTGGCAGAGTAGTTATGCTTTACCTAGTCTTGATGTAAGATTAGGCAACACACACAATTAAGCAGGTATGAAGGCACCAGTCACTAAACCCAAGCAAGAAGAAACATTTCCTGGTACAGTATAAAAAAGGAACCTAAAAACCAGTGTCAGACAGAGAAGGGGTTGGGAGAAGAGCATTTTTCAGGTAGGGCTCAATCTATATTTATTTTCGGTCTGCCAAACCCAAGACCTCAAACCCCATTCACTTTGATGACCAAAGGTAAAAAGCCATTCCCAGAGACCTATTGACCTATTGACATATCCTTTAGTTGAAGCATTTGTACTTATCTGTCAAAACACAATGTAAACAGGTCTTTAGGGCATGTAATTTGTATATGATACTTTAATATCTGTACTATAAGCTGTTCAGAGTCTTCTTTGTATTAGTGCATCAGCCTGAACAGGAGAAGATATCAGTCAATTCTTTCCATTGTTTTTAATACCATGGGTTGGCCATTGGTCTGCTAAGCACAATCTCAGTGATTCATCCCACCAGCTACTCCAAGGAAGGACGTCTCTTGATAGCCAGACTATGTATGCCTAGTTCAACAACTATCCAAGCCAGCAGATGCTACCCAATTTGATGAGACTACTCTCATAAATATTTACTGTCTCAGAAATATTACATAGGGTCACTAGAAATAACAACCAACTTAGCTTAATGGCAGCCAGCTTGATTTGGGTTTCTATTGTCTTTAGCATAACAACAGTTGTGAGGGTAACACAGGGCCAAGAAGAGTTTCATTCTGTTGTATGTAGGGTCACTGTGAATCGATGGCACCTAGCAACATCGTCTTTAACAAGTCCGGAGTTAAAAGACTTCTTCAGATGTTGTAAAGACTAGGCCTAAAATGGCTCGACCTAGCCAGCATACGTGCAGGGAATTAGGAGAACAGCTCTTCCCACGCTTGACACCAGGGAGGGCTTATCCAAAATGCAAGATAAACATCGATTTAATTGTGATGACTAGCTAACCTGCAGTGAAATGCTTTACACACCAAGTCTGATTTGGGTAGCATTTGCCGACTGGACTATTTAGTGAATTAGGCAGTCCTGTGAGAAACGCTATGAGAAAGAGACTTTGGACATCTGTAAATGATAGTGACTTTTTAACCACAAGCCTCTTACTACACCTTTCAACAACGATGCCGATCAATAAAAAGAAGAGAAAAAAAAACAAGCACAACCATGGGTATGTTATTTTCCTTTCTAGGACAGCCCTGAAGTATATCTGCTGAGAATAAGTTTTGTTCCATTAATGATGATAGGACATGGGACAAATTCCAACAAACATTTCTGAATGAAAACTCAATAAAGTAAATACTAATGTATACTTCCTTAACTTCCTTCATAATGAAATACATATGTCTGAGCCCTGTTGCCAGCATGCATAGTCTTAGTAGGATTCCAACACAGGTCAGAAACAGCAAATATGCTCACTACTTCACTATTATTTAACTTTGGTGGTTTAAGCTCAGATAATTAAGCAGGAAAAATAATTAAAGTTATAAAAATTGGGAAGATCTGTATATTGGCAGATGATATAATATTGTGAAAACTTAAAAGACTTAATAAGAAAGCAAAGACAGTAGAAGTATTTAATATAATTTCCAGTTATAATGTTAACACACACACACAAATTCAATATAGCATCACTGACTAGGCAGAAGACATAATGGGAGGAAAGCAACAAAAATGTCATAAAATGATTAAACTGAACAAGAAATGTGAAATAGTCAGATGTGCAAAGTCTTAAGCCTTGCTTGAAATACCAAAAGCAGACTAAAAAAATGTTACTTTTCTTGGAAGATGCTTAATGTCTTATAGAAGTTAATTTCCTTCACTTTAACATATAAATACAATGCAATAGTAATAAAATGTCTATGTATATGAACAAGTATCTTTGTTCATATAAATAGAATCTGACAAAGATTCTGAAATTTATATTAAAGATTAAGTGTGCAAAAATAGTTAAGCAACTCCTAAAAAGGAAGAGCCCTACCTAGATGGAAATTACCATGAACCCTCCATAGGTTTTCTTAAGATGTTAGCACATAAATACTCATAAATACAACTTTAAACTAATATAAATTCTAGAAATATATCCAAGATAATATGGATATTTAGACTATATGATAATACCAGCCAAATTACTGGGGAAATTAGGGTGTTTAAAAGCATAATACTGAAATAATTGGATTGATATTTGGGGAAAGCTAATTGGATCTTTGTCACCTACCTTACACCACAATAAATGTCAAATATATTAGCAATCTAATAAAAAATGAGTTCTAGAAAAAATATTATGTATCTGTATAAGTGGAAATAAAAATTTAACTATGTTTCCGTAATAGGAACACAGGGATAGAATAACCTTGCTAACATAAAGAATGCATTGGAAAGAGGGATGTAGCATATATAACTAGATAAAATGTAATGCCTTATCATTTGATCTCCCATTCAACTAATTTTAAAGTTGTTCTTATTTTCAGTATTTTTTCTTCCAACCAGGATTTTGCTCTGTTTTATTTTGTTATTTGTATTAGTTTTCACTCTTTGTGCATATATTTGTGCATGCTCTTCAGTATGTGAAATCCAGGATGGTGAAATCTATAGATAGAGTAACTCAATTAATGGCTCCTGGTGGTATGGCAGGAGAGGTTGGTGAAGAAATGGGGACCCAATAACAAGGAATACAAGAAAAAAGAAAATGGTGTCAAAGTGACCGTGGTAATGATTTTATACTTCTTGACATGATTGAACTATTGAATTATATGATATTTGGATTATGTCTCAGTAAAACTTTATAAAAAAGAACTGCAAAGAAATCATCAGTTGAATAAGCAAAGTTGCTATTGGTAGCTATATAGGGGCAGTATTTTGGAAAGAGTTTTGTATGTGTTACAGGACAGAGAAAATGAATAACAATCTATTTTGACAGCCTTATTGACATATAATTCACATATACAATTCAATAGTTCATTCATATTTTAAAACGTGTACAATCATAAACACAATCCATTTTTGTCAGAGGAAACCAGCCTCCAAAGACTGAAGGGCCAGAAGGTGCAAATGTGCGGCAATAATGTATAGGGATGATGGTAATGTCATAGAGGTTCAGAAAGACAGGAGAGAAAGTAAAATAAGGGAGTCAGACACATTTTTTATTATTAAAGATCATTTTATTGGGGACTTTTATAACAGCTCTTATAACAAACAATCTATACATCAATTTTATCAAGCATATTTGTATACATGTTGCCAACATTATTTTCTAGACATTTACTTTCTATTGACCCCTTGGTATCAGCTCTTTGCTATCTCCCCCCAAGCCCTCATGACCTCTTGATAAATTATAAATTATTATTATTTTCATATCTTACATGGATCGCTGTCTCTCCGCATGGTTTCTGTTGTTCATCACCCTGGAGGTGGGTGTGTGATTATGTGTTCATCGTTGCTATCAGTTCCTCCTTCCTCCCCTCTTCCACCTTTCCCCGTACTCTTCTGGTATTGCTATTCCCATTCCACTTCCTGGGTTCTATGTGTCCTGAGCTCTTATCTCTTATCTGTATCCATGCGAATGCTCTGGTCTAGCCCACAGTGAAAGGCTGTACTGAGGTCATGATAACGGGAGCTAAGGAAGCCTCAAGGGACCAGATGAATATCCTGTTTCATCAGTGCTTAACTGCACCCTGGTTGACTCATCCCTTCCTTGTTATCCTTTTGTGAGGGGATGTCCCATTGTCTACAGATGGGTTTTGGCTTTCTACTCCGACCTCCCTCATTTTCAACAATACGTTTTGTTTGTTTGTTTGTTTCGGGTCTTCTGATGCCTGTTACCGGTCCTGTTGACACCTCATAATGACACAGTCCGGTGTGCTTCATCCATTTGGGCTTGTTGTTTCTCATCTATATGGCTACCTGTTTAAATTTAAGCCTTTTAGACCCCAGATGCTGTGTTTTTTGATAGTTGGCCACCATCTGTTTTTTTTCACATTTGCTTATGCACCCATTTTGTCTTCAGCTACTGTGCTAGGAGAGTGACCATCAGAGAATGCCAGTTTGTTAGAACCAAGTGTTCTTGCTTTGAAGGAGGGCATGACAGAGGTCCGAAGTCCATCCACTACCTCACTGTACTGCCATATAAATATATGTACTTAAACCAATACCTTTATTTTTATGATTTAATGTATTTACATATGTACACACCTATGCTTATACTTGTATCCATATCTTTGCTTTCTATCTTTCTTCTGTTTCCTTTTACATTCCTCTTGCCACACCCTCATGCTCACCCTTCTTCTGCCTCTTAAAATTCCTCTCAACTAGATTGCTGTTGCTCCAAGACGCCCAAGATCTCTTTGTCCTCCTTGTTGTTGATTTTAGTTCCCTAGTTGTTCCCTGGTCTGTGGCATTATTTGTTCACTGCTCCCTTCCCCCACCACCTTCTTTCCTAAAGTGCCTCTGGGACCCTCAGTCCTGTTGCTTTCTCCTTGTGCTTGCTTCCCATGGCTATCTTATATAAGTAGACAAACCAACAATAACAGAGACCAAACAAAAAGAAAACAAAAGATTAAAAAAAGAACCCAAAGAAAAAAGAAAAAAAAAGCATATATAATTCCAGGCCTGTCCACTGACCTTTATGACTGTCTCCCCACTGGGGAACTCTGGGAGCTGCTCTTCCTAGCCTGAGGTCTATTTTAGGGGATTTTCAGGGGCTTTGTGGCTTTGCTTTGCTCCCATTGTTGATCTGTTATTTTCCCTTCTTGGTTCGCCCTGCTATGGGGGTTCAGACCGAACTAACTCCCTTCTGTGTGTCCCCAGTATTGTCCTCTGTTGTGGTATGCTCCAGTAAGGGGATAGCATGTCAGTACTGTTGTCAACCCTACAGTCCTCTCTGTCTTAGCAGCTCCATGCAGATATGTCGCCCTCCAGACTTGGTGTGCTGATTGATAGGGTGTCTAGACAGTCCATTTCTCATTTTTCTTCTTGGTTTACTTCCATGTGGGCATGGCATGCTGGCCCCTCTCCCCAACCTGTTGGGTTTAGTGTTGTCCTCTGTAGCTCATACTTCTAGGGAGGGGGTCAGTTTGGCTCTGATTGGGGCCGGCCCTGTAGCCCAATCTTTTTATGCATTGTTTCATGTGGTTTTGTTTCCATCAAGGTTTGGTGTGCTGTGATGGGGTTTGCATGCAAGCTCCCAATTCTGTGTAAACATAACCAATACTCTCCCCCTGGATGGGTTAGTGCCCTGCAACCCCCATGCCATCATCTCCCTCCTTCTCCCCTTATGACACCCTTGAGGATAGCCCAAATCAGAAAAGAAGAGAGCAACAAGTGCTGGAGGGGATGCAGCGAGATAGAAAATCTCCTCCACTGTTGGTAGTGGTATAGATATGTACAGCCTCTGTGGAAAGCAATCTGGTGTTATTTAAAGCAAATGGAAATTGAACTACTTTCTGACCCAGCTATCCCTCTACTGAGCATACACCCAGAAGAGGTAAGAAATAAACCAGGACCAGTCGTCTGTGCTCCAATGTTTATTGTGGTTCAATTCATAATCACAAAGAATTGGAAACAACCTAAATTCCCATCGATAGATGTGTGGATTAGAAAACTCTGGCACATACATACAACGGAGTACTATGCATCACTAAAAAGCACTGATGATCACATGAAGCATGTTGTTTCACAGGGAGAGTTGGAGGAAATTATGCTAAGTGAGGTGAGCCAATCACAAAAGGACAAGTACAACATGAGTCCCCTGAGGTAAGTATAATGGGCACAGTAGGTATAGAAGAAAAGCCACTTATCTCACACTATATTGATTGAGGGACAAGCAATCCAGTGGGGGTAAGATCAAACCCAAGCAGGTACATGTTATTCCAACACAAAGACTCAGACACATTTTATGGTAAATGCTCACCTCAGTTCTTCTTGATTGACCACATGGAAGTGGGAGAAGTGAGAGCGAGCCTTTGCTATCTTGGGACATTTATAGGTAGCCTTAAGACATGCGTATTCCATAGTTACATGTGTCACAAGGTGGGTGGTATCTACAGTAACACCTGCATTGAGGGAAGGTACCGGGGGGGGAGGGGGGGTTGGGTGTCACCGCAGGTAGAGAGAGTAAAGGATAATGTCTGCTTCTATAGGGAGATATAATCAAGCATGTGCTCACTTGAAGACAGCATAGCTGTTAAGGGGAGAGTCCGTGGAAATGATATTTAAAGCAGGATAATGTACTTGAACGTTACCTCTAACTCTCCAAAGTGGAGGCTTTCCTACGGTGGAATACTGCCTTTCCAGATTTCCTGTTATCACTCAGAGAATAGAGTCCTCGTCATAGCTCCCTCCGTGTTAGTTCCCCACACATTTTAGGACACCTTCTTCGTTCTTGTTCTTATTGTTGTTAGCTACTTATTTCCTCCTATCCCCGGTAGGATAACCAGCTACTGTCCCTGTAGATTTACCTATACAGAAAACCATAGCCCCCAAAATCAACAATGACAAAACCAAAGAAAAACCGTACTCAGAAAGGAAGCAGAACATATTAGAAATGGAAACAGCTTTAAAATACGTCAAAGAGACATCAAATGATATGATGTTATTACACCTTCCAACTATGTTCAGAGAGAATTCACTGGAGGCTTAATCCATGTGTAGACATTACAAATTGTTTTTTGGCTTACATTGGCATCCAGAGCCTTCTGTTACAACTGGATAGTCATTCTCTCCTCGGGCTTTGAATTTTATTATATATATATATATATATTCCCACCCACCCCCCTTGGATCACACAGGTGTGCTTCATCCAAGCTGATGCCTCTTTTTAGATGACTACTTATTTTAAGGCAAGTCTTTAAGACCTCAGCTCCTTTTTTCTTCCTGATAGCTGTGTACCACCTGGTTTTGTCACTACCTCTTGCTATAGTGTCCATACCTTCAGTGTTCTCTTCATGATAGCACATATAGCGCAGTCATAGCTTAAGGAAGCAAAACAAGATGGAGAGAGCATGGGAAGAATCAGATGTCCATTCATTGAGGGGAGGGGGCCTGGTGACTGGGAGCATCACTATGTCTCTGCAACTGATTGGCTGGGTCAGGTGTGTATCTCTGAGCCCTTCTTTGTGGCTGGTAAAAGACCACTGTACTGAAGAAGTCTAGATCCACAACCATTACTTAAACTCTTTTGATTATAATCAAAGATTGTAGTCCATGCCAAGAAAACTCAACAGAGAACCCCAAAGCCATGTAGTGAGCATTGCAGACACACATGACCATCCAAAACTGACTCCCATGTTATACAGCCCCAGAGGCACCAGGTAGAACAGTGTAAAGGCAGCAGTTTAGGTTCTGGACTTTGTTGGCACCTAGTCACTTCTGGTTCCCCTCACTTCTAGTGTGACCCAGCCCCACTGCAGGTCAGAGTTCTACCCCAATAAGCAGAACCAGGACATCTAGTGAGTTCACAACTGCATACTTGGTAGATCTTGGCATTACGACAAGCCTCTAAAACAAACAAAGTTACTGCCATTGAGTCAATGCTGACTCATAGCAACTCTCCGAGGATTTCCAATACAGTAACTGTTTTCAGGAATAGAAAGCCCAGTTTTTCTCCTATTTTTTTAAAAATTATTTTATTAGGGGCTCGTACAACTCTAATCACAATCCATACATACATCCATTGTGTCAAGCACATTTGTACATTTGTTGCCCTCATCAGTCTCAAAACATTTGCTTTTAACTTGAGCCCCTGGTATCAGCTCCTCAAATTTTCTCCTTCCTCCCTCCCTCCCCCCTGATAATTTATAAATCATTATTTTTACATGTCTTACACTGATTGTTGTCTCTCATCACCTGATTTTCTGTTGACCATTCCCCAGGGAGGGGGTTATATGTAGATCCTTGTAATCAGTTCCCCCTTTCTATCCCACCTTCCCTCCACCCTCTCGGTATCGCCACTCTCAGCACTAGTCCTGAAGGGTTTATTTGTCCTGGATTCCCCATGTTTCCAGTTCCTATCTGTACCAGTGTACATCCTCAGGTCTAGCCAGGTTTATAAGGTAGAAATGGGATCATGATAGTGGGTAAGGGGGAGGGAGGAAGCATTTAAAAACTAGAGGAAAGTTGTATGTTTCATCATTGCTACACTGCACCCTGACTGGCTCATCTTCTCCCCACACCCCTTCTGTAAGGGAATGTCCAGTTGCCCACAGATGGGTTTTGGGTCCCCACTCCGCATACCCCCTCATTCACAGTGATATGACTTTTGTACTTTGATGCCTGATACCTGATCCTTTTGACAACTCTTGATCACACAGGCTGGTATGCTTCTTCCATGTGGACTTTATTGCTTCTGAGCTAGATAGCCACTTGTTTACCTTCAAACCTTTAGGACTCCAGACACTATATCTTTTGATAGCTGGGCACCATCCCCTTTCTTCACCACTTTTGCTTATGCACCCCTTTTGTCTTCAGCAATTGTGTAGGGAAGGTGAGCTTCATGGAATGCCAGTTTAATAGAGCAAATTATTCTTGCATTGAGGGAGTACTTGAGTGGAGGCCCAATGTCCATCTGCTGCCTTAATACTAAACCTATAAATATATGCACATAGATCTACTTCCTCATCATATATAAATATATTTACATATGTACATACCTTTATTTAGACCTCTATAAATACCCTTGGCCTCCTAGCTCTTTCCTCTATTTCCTTTTACTTTCCTCTTGTCCCACTATCATGCTCAGCCTTCATTTGGGTTTCAGTAATTCTTCTCGGTTACATTACCCTTGGTCATGCCCTACCAAGCCTCCTACTCCATTGTCACCACTGATTTGGATCACTTGTTGTTCCCTTGCCCCTATGTTTGTTAACACCACTTCCTTTCCCCCCACCTCCCCCTCTTCCATGTCCCCCTGAAACTGTCGGTCCTGTTGTTTTCTCCTCCAGGTTGTTCATCCAGCCTATCTTATCTAGACAGACCTGCGGAGATAATAACATGCACAAAAACAAGGCAGAGCAAAACAAAGCAACAAAAGAAAACAAAACAACACCAACAAGCCAATGACACACACAAAAAACAACAACAACAAAGAAAAGTTTATAGTTAGTTCAAGGACTTTTTGTTGGCCTTTAGGAATGTTTTCTAGTGGAGTCTGATGGGGTGCCACACCCTGGCCTCAAAGTCTATTTTTGGTATTCCCTGGGGACTTCATTTCTCTGTTCCCCTTGCTGTTGTGTTGCTACTCCCTTAGTGTTTTGCCTCAGTGTGGTGGGATCAGATCGGGTGGAATTCCCACACTGTGACTCCAGTGTTGTCCCTTGTAGGGCTATAGGTCAGTGAGGGATGTTGTGTCTCATAGTGGGGCCGGACATAAGGTTTTTTTCTGAGGATTGACTGCTCTGAGTGGGAATATCGTCCCCAAGGCATGGTAGGCCAGGATGTACTCCACTCTTTCTTTCTCCACCCTTCATTTGCTCCCATGTGCTCTGATCAGACATGTCCCACTCCCTGAGCTGCAGCCTCAGTGCTGTCCTCTGAAATAAATTCTTCTTGGGGGAGGAGCAGGTGTCCACATAGTTAGGATTGGGGCCAGCCCCTCAGACCTCTCCACTGGTTCCATACTCCATGCCAGCATGTTGCATTCACATCTTGGAGCACTGGGTTGAAGTATGAGTCTATACAAGATAGTCTTCATTACTTTTGATTTTCTAGAGAAACCAACCTAAGACATTTGGTACCGGAAGTGAAGTGACCCTTGATTAACAAAATTGTTGGGTTGCTTTCCAAGATGAATCTCAATTTTGACTAGTCTTAAAGGTCCTGAAAAGTCTGTCTCCATTAAAGAGACATGGATGATAATATTAAGATGAAAATATTGCCACAAATAGGTCAAGCATTGGTGAGAACTAAAGTTCTTGGTGATCATATATTTAATACTTTGCTGAAAGTTTGTCAAGATGTGTAGAGAATGCTGATTGGACTCGGGGTTTCAGAGTAATAGTCCAAACACCACATAAAAGACATCAAAATTTTCACTTGCTTCTGTTATTATAAGAAATCCTTATTAACAGAACTGATATCACCAAAAACGAAATCCATATTGTGAGTGGTTGGATTGTACCACCAATTTAATTCTCAAGTTTAATTGGTGTCTGAAGTTAAAGTGAGCATATTTATCGGGAAGTAATTAGATCCTGAAACATAGGATGGGGACATGTGAGAAAATAATCAGGAACCTGGGGACACTGATTCCCTAAATTTTACCCAATCACTGCTACCAACAGAACAAGTGTCTGTCATAGCTGAGACTTTGTGTACTTGATGAGTCATTGAGCTATTGCCTGGAATGGCCTTGAAGCAGACACCTTGCAAGACATTGCTGAATGCTCTCAAAAAACAAAACCTCATCATTCACCATTTCTTTTTGATCTGTAATTAGACACAATACCTAGCAAACACCAAAGGTCAAACTACAAAATGTGACCCAGGAAGAGGTATACTATAGTCCAAAAGAGCTGCTTGATGTTTCCAATACCTTCAAACAGAACAAATGGTAAATACGGTAGTAACTATTATGGGTGTGAGATGGTGGTACAAGTAACATAAACTTGGATCACTCTGAGTTTATTATATGGATCCATTAGCCATAGATTCTTCTTTTAAAGTTTTAAAACAAGGAATCAGAATAGGATTTGATTGTCTCATTAAAGCATTATTGTGTGTTTATTCTCATCTATAGTGACCCTAAGTTGGGTTTCTGGGGCTGGAGATTGCTAGCCACATCTTTAGCAGAATGCCCCATCTCTCTCATTGAGCAGCTGGTGAGTTTGAACCACCAACCTTGTGCTTAGCAGCACAATGCTTGCCTGACAGTGCCAGGTGCAAGTATTGCTGTTTATTGTCTTCTTTATTTTTAGAGAGAGATTTTATATAATTGGTAAAGTAGAGAGGCAGTAAAAAAGAAGACCCTTGACAAGATGGATTAACACAGTGGCTGCAACAGTGGGTCAGACATAAGAATGATTTTGAGGATGGTAGAAGACTGGACACTGTTTTATTCTTGACAACATCTAACAACAACATGGTTAAGAAGTCATGTACATGTGTCAAGTTGACAAGATGTGTGCAATGATGGTTAAGGTTGTGTCAATGTGACTGGGCCATGAGTCTCAGTGGTTTCACAGTTATGCAGTATTCATACCCATGATGAGATCTAATATAAAGTAATCCAATGATTATTTTTCTATGAGTAGTTAATCAACTGAAAGAAGTTATGGCCTGTGTCATATATATATATATATATATATATATATATATATATATATATATATATATATATATATATATATATATATATATATATATATATATATATATATAGAGAGAGAGAGAGAGAGAGAGAGAGAGAGAGACAGCAAAGCTCTCTCAATTTTCATCATGATCTGGCTGCAGATCCTGGGAGTCACTAGTCTCTGCTCTCTGCGGCTTGAGTTAGCAGTCTGTGGTCTTACCTGTATATCTTGTATTTATCAGCTCCTGAAGCTCTCTGACTCAGGAGAAGCTTCCAACTTAACATCTTAACCACTGACTTGGTACTCGCCCACCAATACAACCACATGAATCATTTACTTGAAGTAAACCTCTTTATCTACACCTGCATCTATATCTGAAGAGGTTTAATTGATTAGCACTGTGGACTGCTAACTGCAAGGTCCAAATTTCAAAACCACCAGTCACTTCTTAGGAGAAAAACGGGGATTCTAATCTATAAACAATTACATTCTCAGAAATTTACAGGGACAGTTCTACCCTGCCCTATATAGTCGCTGTGTGTCGTCTTTGACTAAATGGCAGCAAGTTTGGTTTTGATATCTATATCTAAATATCTATCTGTATGTATGTATATAAGCTTCATTGGTTTTGCTTTTGTAGAGAACCTAGTCTAAGGCACTTAGTAATGTTTACTATCGATTTTAATAATATAATACGTCATGCAGTTTTAAATTGCTCAAATGCAATATTTCTTTGATTATGTGAATACTTTAAAAAGTTATGTAAAATTTTTCTACATTGAATCATAACATTATTTGTTACCTAGCAGAAGCCTCTTTTGAATTAACTAGTGTTTCTTCAAATGCTACTTTATTCTCAAAAAAATTAATGTGGGTTCACAAATACTATTTCCCACAATATTGTAGCTAAAATATAAGGAAAATCTGACATAGGAACTATAAAAATGATGGAAGCAACAAAACAAGAGCTCATGGTTGTAGTGTGCAGAAAAATCATATAATTCAAAAATCATTGCAATTGGGTAATAATGACGGTTCTGACGCGAGCACATTTAATTGTCCAAAAACAACATCAGAATGGAGATTTAGCCTTGTAGGTCAAACTTAGGTTTGAAAAAAGTTTTTGTTGTGCTAACGGATGATAGGGATTTTAAAAATAGTCATTTATTAAAGTAGGAGTGCCAAATGAACCGCTGTTTGCACTTTCTGTGTTTACTCTCACTCACCCATACCACACTGCACTAACCCCTGACCCCTCTGCCACAGTAATTACTTCTTTAATCCAGACCAGTCAGTCACTGCGACTCGTTAGCTAGGCACACAGGTGGGACTAAGGATGTCCCTTATTTCTCTCTGTCTGTCTTTGCCCAGTTCTACCTTCTACATCCTTTGGTCCTGGCCCTCTTATTAGTTGCTGTCCTCCAGAGATCAGGTTGCTTAGCTGCTACATGAGTAAGTATTTGTTTTCTCACCCAGTTTATTTATAGAGATGGAAAAATCAATGATCAAACTCCTGTGACCCATTAACCTTCTTCTACCCTTGCCTATGCCAGCATCTTAGGAAGTCAGAGTGATCTTGCCTCACCCTTGCCCTTTTCCTGGCCCAGGTTATCCCTATCCCTGAATACCTCCACAGCTAATAATTACATTTTCCTGAAACAGTGAGGCTTCTTCTTCCTCACCCTCATGAACACATCCTGAAAAACTGCTGAGTTGTTTTAATGACAGAGGTCATTTTTTGTGGGTCACATTTAGGAAGGAGTGGTTGCAAATTTACGTTGTATCAGAACTCACAAACTACTTGGCATCTGTTTGAAAGGCTCACTCCCCTACAGCGCTACAGGACCAAAGACCCAAATAGCCCAGCTCTGACTGGGACATGAGGCTTCACTCAGCATGACTCAGGGTGGGATGTGCTCAAACTATTAAAAAAAATCACGTGAATCCTGCATGATGAGTACCTTCTACCGCTTACCCACACCGGGAGCAATTTTACTTGGTTGTTTCATTTGTAAAGCAGAATATAAGTTTCTATATGGAACTAATTTCAGCATTTCTGACTTCTTTTCCCCAGGAAATAGTATTCTCAGGAATACTAAAGCAACTGAATGAAAAAGACAGGGAGATGTGAAAAGAGCAAAGGAAGGAAAGAGGATGCTCAGGAGAGAAGCAGAATGGAGGGTAGAGAAAAGGGAGGGAGAGAAGTGGTGAGGGATATAAGGGAGAGGAGGAAGGGGGCTGGAAAAGGGAGAGAGTAGAGAAAGAGGAAGAAAGGGTGTTGAGAGAAGGGACAGGCAGAGACACAGACAAAAGTCACTGCACCCTGCCTCGTCTGACCAGCTCTGTGTCTTCCAAGATTTTCTGCCTTCCTCTGATCAATATATGGAGGCCCTCCGCTGATATGGGGGTCCACCTGCTGGATTCGGAGTCCTTTCCATTGAGTCAGTAGCAAACCTGGGCTTTATGTCTTCAGGCCCAGGAAATCCATGGACATGGCAACTCCCAGCATCATTACCACGATGACATATTCGGCATCTGCAGTCCAGGAAAGAAGAGAACCCTGGGCTTAACCAGTCATTGTCCAGCTCAAAGGCTTCCGTTCTATTTACGACAAAGTCACCCTCCAATCCCAGGAAGCAAATGTAACTCTCCCCCTGTCCCATCATGCACGTTTGCTCCTTCTTCTCAGAACACCACCCAGGTTCCTTCAGGTATCCGATCCATTCCCATTTTGTAAGGATGGCCTCTGTAAATGCCCGACAGGTTTGATTACTCCGTCCTCAGTGGCTCATGTCTTTGATGTTTGCATCCCTTTGTTTGGTAACCCTTCATTCATTCATTTACTAATGTCTCAAATACGTGAACCTGCTCGTGTGTTAGTACTGAATGTAAAAAGTGAGGCAGCTCCTGTCTCCATCTTTGAGGGACTTGATGTTTACTGGAGAAAATGGTCAAAGAACTTCCTCTACTGTCACACAACGGAACCAACTGGGCTGAAAAAAGAGGTACCTACTCCTCTACATCTCAACGTGAGCCTCTGAAATGAGAGAAGTAGATGGGTCTCTGTGGAAGGAGCAGCACTTTGGGATCCAGACCAGGGCAATGCATGTTTTTAGGGAGGCCATCGCAGAATTGAGGATGCTCATATGGCATAGAGTCAACGAGGCATTTTTGTGATGTTTCATATCCTCTTTGAGACGGAGACTAGAACTCTCCCAGGCTTTAGTGTAGCACCTTACCCCAAGGATAAGCAGGTAAACCCACTCAGGGATCCTTGCTCTGTACTGATGCACGGGGAACAAAGGCTAGCCCTCTATTTATATGTCCATGGCAACCCCACACAGTGACCTTCAGCCTCAACTTACCAGTTTCAGTGACAACAGACTCAGTTTTGCCAACACTTGAGCTTCCCTAGCATCTGTAAAGAAAGAAAACACAGAGTGGTTACAATTGCGCTGTGTGTGACCGATGGGCATAGGAAACATCCATGTTCCCAGTCGCCCTGAAAACAAGTACTGGGGAACTGGCTTTACTTATCCCTTCCTTCAAGGTCACCACTGCAGGAGCACATAGATGGGATCCCAATTGTTAAAGAGCACCTTGGAGCTATAGTGGGAGATTACAGCTCTTCTCAAAAAATTCATTCCAGGAATATTGTGTCTTCGAATTCAATCAAACTAGTGTTTTAAAATGGTTTCCAAGACCTACAATCCGCCCTCCACCTATCTCTCTAGCTCCCTGCTGTCCACCTACAAAACCAGTTGTCATCAAATGAACTCCAACCTGTGGTGACCCTGTATGTGTCAGATTAGAATTGGCTGGTTTTCAGAAGTAGATTGCCAGGCCTTTCTTCTGAGATACCTCTGAGTAGACTCATTTAGCAGCCAAGAATGACATTATGCTCTTAATCTTACACTTCCCCAAATAAGCAGTCATCTCCTTCTCTGCAACTTTCTTCTGCTTGGCCTGATCTTTGCCACTTCCCTCCTTGATTAAGTCTTAGTAACATGGTATGCTAGCTTGGATTTTCTAGAAAAACAAAACCAAAAATCAGCCCAGCACAGGCCAACTCAAGTGCATGGGCCAATGCCAGCCAGAGCCCTTTTCAGACTCACATCGCTGCAGTGATGCTGTAGAAAGGTGAAGTGGGAGAATGGAGATTATAGGTCAGTAGAGGCAGAATCCTGTGGACACAGGTTGGTGGGAATGTGGCAGGGCACCAACAACTCCAGGGTCAGCAGCCCACATGAGCCCACCGCTGAAGGCAGTCACAGAGTCCAAACAAGCAGGAAGGAGACAGGCCAAGAGAGAGTAAGTAAGAGATTTCCAATATCTCTCTTATTAAAAATAGCCTCACCCCTAAGGATTCCACCCCACAGGTACCATCAAGTGGGCATAAATCTAACCATCACACATACTGTGTTCCCCCAGACTTGGGTTAGCTGCCCCTCTTGTGTGCCCTCACAACACATAGTACCGACTCCATCACACTGATCATACTCGTATTGTTTCTGTAATGTTTACATGACACCCACTGCATACCAGGAATTGTCCTAAGTGCTTCTCAATTATTAGTTCATTTAATGTTTTTCCTTGATGCCCCACCTCCAGACTACAAGTCTCTTGAGTGGGGTACAGCACCCTGCAAATGGTTTTGCCACTAGGAATGACACAGGCACAGATGCTGCTGTTACTTGCCATCGAGGCAACTCTGACTTATGTCAACCCATGTACATCAGTACAAAACTTTGTCTGGTCCTGCGCTGTTTTCACAATCACCACTGTGCTCAAGTCCACTGTTGCTGCTACTTGGTATTTTAAGTGTCTTACAATCTAGGGGCTCATCTTCTGGCATTCTATAAAATAATATTCTGCTGTGATCTATGGAGCTGTGGGGGTATGATTTTTGAAATTAGATAACGAAGCCATCCTTCCTGATATGTCTTAGTCTGGAAACTATCCTCAAACATGCCCATCATAGGTGATCAGCTGGTATTTGAAATACTGGTGCTATAGCTTTCGGTATCATAGAAACACTTACGCCACCACTGTATGACAAACTGACAGCTATGTGAAGGGCCTCACCCTTCTAGCTAGTGTTTGAAGGTTGAGATGTGGACACAGCTCACAAGCCACGGTCATAGTCCCTATAGATCAGCAGTTCTCAACCTGTGGATCACGACCCCTTCGGGGTTAAACAACCCTTTCACAGGGATCGCCCAATTCATAATAGTAACAAAATTACAGTTATTAAGTAGCAATGAAAATAATTTTGTGGTTGGGGTCACGACAATATGAGAAACTGTATTAAAGGGTCACGGCCTTAGGGAAGTTGAGAACCACTGCTGTAGATGGACCCTACAGAGTTCTTACAGGGGAAGAAGCTCATTAATTGACCTTTACTTGAAGCAGGATACTGGGTGCAATGCCTGTATTACTACACTAAATACAACAACACGCATGAGCTAGGCACTGTAATCATTCCCTCTGGATAACCAAGGTACTGGTGACTTGAGTATCTGACAACATGCTGAAGGACCAAGGGAGCTAGCTGTAAGCAGCAGAGCTTGATGGTGAGCCCACTTGTCTGAACGGCAGTTCCCATCCTCTGTGCTACACTGCCCTGCCCAACCAGGCCCTGCTGGTCTCCGAAATGAAACCAGGGAAGCCAGAAGATGGTGTAAAATCAAAACCATTAATGGCAAAGTGAAATGACAGCACCCGGAGACTTTAGAGGCTGGTGCGAGAGCAGGGCAGATGAAGAGGGGACAGTCAATCCTGAACCTCATGTCTAATCCTCAGGTAGCAGCAGAAGCAGGAAGAGCTACTTCCTCCACACCTTATAAATTAAAGTAGACCTCCTCATTTTTCCAGCTTAGCTCAAGAACTCAGCCTTCTGATTTCTAAGCCTCAGGAGGTTGAATGGCAGAGCAGATGCTGCAGCGGCACTGGTCCCTCAAGAGTAGCAAAGCCATGTCTGCTAAGCACCCCCTATAGTGGGCGCCCCAGGTGATAGATTCTGTGGAAGCGTTACAAAGCATCTTATTATTGTTTAGGGGCATGGAGATGGCGCTCTTAGTTTAGGACATTTTTCTTATGGCCTAACTTTGTGGAGAGATTAAGTTTGGAGATTCTAAAGCGAACGCACTGCTCTGCATTAGTCCCAGATCTTTTGGAAACTTTGAGGAATTTTCTCTCTCCCCCAGCACACTGCCCCACAAGGGACACAACCATGCATACACATATTGTCCATCCACCTCAATGCTGTCATTTCTCAGAAGCCCTGGGTTATGCTCCATCCCTTTGTCTACTGCTTCAAATAAGTTAGGAGATATCCTGGGGTGGGAAAACTGTGTCCTTACCATCTGATAGGGTCTGGGCTGCATAGTCAGCCAAACCACATAAGAGTCTGAGATGTAGCTATGGCAGAAAGAGAAGAAAGAGCACGTCGCTAGCGAGAGAGCTACAAGAAGGGCAAGAGAGTCATAGCGGCACTCACCGAGATACAAATAGAAACACAGCGACGCACACAGAAACAGAACCAAAGAGACACATAGAGATACATACACACACAGAGGGAGATGTACACAGGGAGCATAGACCACCAGAAGGGCCCTGAGGGTGTAGTGGTTACGCATAGGACTGCAATACAAATGGTCAACAGTGTGAAACCACCATGAGCTTCGTGGTAGGAGGCTGAGCTTTCTAAGCCTGTAAACAGTTACAGGCTGGAAAACCCAGGAGGGGTCTCTCTAAGTCAGCGTTGACTAGATGGCAGTCAGATTGGTTTGGGTTCTAGACCACCAGAGTGAGCCCAGAGCAGGAATGAGAACGCCCATGAGTGAAACGACCGTTAGCAAAACTGTAGTGGTCGTTAAAAGAGGGAATTTTCAAAGCAAGGAAAGAAGTTTCCATGATACTGCAATGCTAAGCACACATCATGCCATAGGACTGCACAATAGCAAGACTGAATACTAACGCAAACTGTGCCTTCTCCCCACGTACCAATTATCTTATCCTAACGTTTCACATTTGCAGCAATAGTAAAAAAAAACTGTATCCATTTATTCTGTGTATGTAGTATGTCTTGTAGCAATGACTTTGAGTTGCAAGGCAAAACTAACACTGGCTGAGATGAACAAAGTTGTGTATCAGCTTCACCGGGTATGTTTCTCGGTGGTGTGGCAATTTGACAGTGATGGACTGATGTAGCCATTGTTCATTTGCCATCTCCTGTGGACATCCTTCATTTGCTCATAGGTTGATTTTCACATGAGGATCTGTTCTTTGGGACCCAATCATGTCAGTAAGTGAGAGGGGCTGTATAAGGTTTAGTGAATAATCACGTATTGTTTTGAGTTCATCGGTTGTAACAAATGTATCCCAAGAGCGCCAGTTTTAATAACATGATAAAGAGTATGCATGATGGAGAGTGGGGAATGGGGGCACTCTGTATTTGCTATATAAAAGTTCGGTAAACTTAAATGGCTCTGAAGATAAAATCTATTAAAAATGCCCGTCTTCTGGCTGCAGCCTGTCCTCCTGGGTGCATAGCAGCCAGTCTCCACAGTTTCACATCAACCTCACCCTCCAAATGAGACTTCTTGAGCACCTGACTCTTCTACCCTTCCCTAACAGGGGTTCCCCTGCTGGGCTTAGCTCAGTACCCTCATCCAAGTCCCCAGTGCTTTTTGGGAGTTCAGCACCCAGCCATGAGGCTCACCTGAGTCCTGACCCCAGACAGGTGCTCCTATTCTTCATCTTGGCTCCCTCCAGTCCAAAAGAGAGGCTCCAGGAACTACACATAGTGGGTCAGGTTTGCTCAGGGACGAAAAGAGACAAGAAGGCTGGGGCAGAGCCTTGCCACCTCAACTTCATTCCAGCAGCTCTTGGTAGTTCTGTTAGATCTCCGGTTGCCACAGGGCGGCAGTCTTTCCCCTCCTCAGGGAGACAAATCCCTCAAGTTGCTTCCTCCTCCTGTGCTTCCAATCTCCACAGAGCCTGACCCTTATGCTCTAAGTCCCTGGGCAAAGATCTTTTATACGTATATTAACTCTGTCTGTCCCTGCCTCTTACTGGGGCCAAAAGCAGAGGAGCCCCTCCTGGACCATAGAAGCCTTAAAACACCCACACTTGATTTCTCCTGGTTTTGCAAAGTGCCCGAAGGATGGATGGCTCCAGGAGAGTTGGGCTTCTTGCACGCCTCTGACTGGGTTGCAAGTAGAGTGGTCCCTGTGTTCAGACATTCACATCTTTGCTTTGCCCTTTTCTGCTGGGACTCTCTGGGCTCCTGTGCAGCAGTGGAAGAAGGACTTGCGATTCAAAGGAGTCGAGCCAGATCCCGGGGAGCATCCAAGAGAGCTGGGTGGTAATTAGTTGTATCCGGGCAGGTTCACTTGATGGGGAAGGTACAGGAATTCTGCTGACCAGTTGACTTGTTAGGACAACAGGAGAGCAGAAAGACAGTCCTCACCTCACCCCACTCTTAACACCCTGCCACCTCCTATATGCCCCTGGCACCACACTTCCCAGAATGCCCAGGATGAACCAGGAACCAAACCCAGAGCTGTGACCAGAAGGCCTGCCAAGGCATGACCCAGTCTTTGCTGCACCCTGGATCAAAGAGCAGGAGGCCCTGCTTAAACCTGAATGCAGGCCACCTTTGCCAGCGCCCGCTCCCTCTTTCCCTGGCCCTTGTTCTACATCCATATAGAACAATAGCACAAGACTCCCCGCTGCAGAACACACCCAACAGCCTGCCTTTCCCCCACTGCCTCAGCACCACTTCTGAGCCCCCTGCTTTGCTCAGTCAGGCAGAGCCCTGCACACAGGCTCTCTGAGCAAGTTAGCCACCTGCAAGCTACCTCTGCCCCACACGCCTCAAGGTCTGCCCTGTGCAAACGCGCACAAAGGCCTTCTGCCGGCTCTCCACTTAGGGGCACTGCTTCCATGTCAGTGTCCACGCAGACCCGCTCTGCTACGGTTGCTCAGCGACCTGCCACGGTGTCCTCACTGCACAGAGACCGTCTCCAGCTCTCTCTGCAGTGCCCCCCCGCCCCCCCCCCCTGCCCCTGCAGAGCAGAATGAAACCGCTCTCCTCAGGGCCTTCCTGAAAATGGAAGATCCTCCTAAGAGCGTCTCATGCTACCTGGGGCCCAGAAAGTGAGAGGCAGGTTGCAGACTGGTTCACATAGTGGACACTGGTCACTGACATAAGCACAAGGCAAGAGAGCAAGGCATAGCCAGGAGTGTGGCCCACAGGGAACCCCTTCCTGGCAGCCCTCTGTGTTACAATATCTGGCAGGACATCTTTGGTAGGGGCTACATTGCTGTGCCATCCTTTGGGCAGAATTGGGCTGGGGATCCCCAGCTATAGGCAGTGATATGCTTGCAGCTTGCTTGCTATAAGGACCCGAACTACAGATAGGCAGAAACAGCCCTCATGTTGGCCATTTCATACCTGGACACACTCAACTTGGAGCTGAAATGCTACAGAAGCTCTCTTAACTTTGGGTCTCATGAATTCCAGAGTTCTCAGCTACAGGATGGGGTCAGAAATGTGTGGGGCTGCTAAGCTGGTCATCTTCAATCCCCTAACAGGGGCAGCATGCAGGAATGGCCTGCCCAAGGGTTGCTGGGCAGTCTTAGTAGCATCCCACGCCCCATGTCTCCCCATGAAGGGGCTTGAAGTTTGAATGGGAAGAGGGTCAAGAATCACACACACACACACACACAACAAAATTAAAAAGAATTTTTTTAAAGAATCACTCAGAAGATCAGAAAGTCACAAGGACTTCTCAAGGACCTCCCATTATCATATCCCTTCTTCCTGTTGGTAGTGATTAATGCCGGGATGGTGCAGCTGATCTGATTCAGCTAATGAGACTCAAGTATGAGCCGCTGAGAACAACATTGAGGAGGAGGAATGCTTAGCTCCTGGCAGTGGTTCCCTGACGGTGTGGAGGACCGGAGATGACAGAGCCCGGACTCCCCTTCCCACCCCAGCCCCCACCCCATTATCAGGTGAAAGGACTTGATAAGACTGAATCACCTTCAGAAGAGTTGAGACTGAGTCCTAAAGTAGTTTTTATGCTTCTGAATCCCTCCGTGTTTGAAGCACCCCTCCCTGGACTTTTCCAACACCCCAGTGACCTTCAGACACCTACTTTTTCATAGGTTTCACCTACTTGCTTAGATTAAGGTCCTTTTATCTGCAATCAAAGAAATCCTGATAATTAGTAGCACTTAACCAGTCACACTGCCCAAGGACTTCTATGTAAACTTTAGGAACTGCCTCGAAAGACATAAAGGTCAGAGTAATATTGACTAAGAGGGGAAGAGACGACGCAGGGCACTGTTTCCTCAGAGCTGGGATCCACAAGCCAAGCATGCCTGCCATTCAGTGCGTCTGCAGCCGTGGGTCTCTGCCTGAGGGGCCTTCTTCAGTCCCCAGAAAATGGCTAGCCTAGCTCAAGAGCTGCCTCTGCTAGAAGCTCTCCACCGCCTTGTTCTATTGGTCCACAACAATCCCTGCCACATCTCATCACATCTACCTGCTGACGCCGGACCACCGGTGGCTCTTCGTCATGAAGAATGCTCAAGTTGCAGAGTGAAATTTGAGATCCTCTGAAATACAGATTCCGCTCTCAAAAGATGTTAGGTGAAGGTGAACGGAAAAATGTGAATTGACAGAGCAGTTACGCCCAAACTACTGAGACGTAAAGTAGAAATTGGTTGAATGGATACGATCGGGTTTCCCGCACTGAATGGCAATCAAGGTTAGGGGCTAAACGCACCCATTGTTGTGTGCCTTTGGGTTCATTCCCACACATAAGGAGAAACACACCAAGTGATAGCATTGAATCCATGACTGAGCTGGGAAAGCTCCTATCTGGGCGTTGTGGAATTGCACTGTGTACATCGGTCTCACCCACATGTGTTAAGCCAACACAGCTTATATGGCTGGTGGAGGGAGAACTGGGAAGGGGGCCAGTAACGTACAATAGAACATGGCTATCTCCATGCGCACTTGGAGCTGAGTCCGCTGATGTTTCCCACCACAGTGGGACTTTGGCCCTTACCTTTCCCATCTGAACATAGGGACTTAAGATCTGGACAAATTGAAAAGGGTTCAACAAAGATTGTTTCCTGCTTTCTGCCCCCTTGATCGCGAACCTCCCTGTAAAAAGACGTGGCCCAAAGGGTCACAACAGAACCCTGTCATGTTAGACTGCCTGGCCTGGATTTTATGAAGTGGGTGGGGGCTCATTTATTCCCTTCCTCATTAAGGTGGATGGCGCTGGTCCTTTGCCTCCTCTCTGGGACAGTTCTGTACTGGAAGTAAGCTGTAACTCCCTCCATCCACGATTCAGAACCATTTTCTTAGCCTTTCGCTAGCAGAGTACTTGAGGGCACAGGAGGTACTGTCAAGAACCAGGCAGAGGGAGAGCCACGATGAAAGGCCGGGAAGCCGAGGCAGCCTGAAGGACAGGCTCAGAGAGGTGGCAGAAGTGGATAGCGGGGCTGCAGCATGTCAGACAGACACTGGATGGCACTGTGCATGTAGTAAGGGTCCTGGGTAAATAGAGAGGAAAGCTATTGTCTGAAGAACTGTAGTAAAAGAGGCTACATGGCTCCTTGGTGGTGGAAGGGGCTTGGCGTCTGTTCATATTGTGTTCTACTTCAATGGCTCTGTCCTCTCTTCTAGACTGACCTACTGCTGTCCTGAGCTGATAAGCGGAGGGTCTTGGGGCTTTCCATAGCCTACAGTGTTGGTGACGGGTCAGCAGGCCAGGGCATGGCATCCTGGGAAGGAACCAAGAGCGGGAGGTTGAGAAAGGCCACCTGGAGGATGAAGAGGCTGACCTGATGCTTTGAAACATAAGACAAAATGCCTCTAGGTTCCAGAAATAGCTTTGTAATTAAGAGGAAAACAATAATGGTTGGTGACCAGACTGTATCGTCTTTTGCCCACTTTGTTTTTCCTGAGCAATCTTTGCTAATTAATTCTTAAAGATTCACACACTGGGATTAAAACACTCAGCTCACAGAAGCCAAGCTGATCAATACCCTTTCAGCCTAATGGAGGAGCTTGAGGCAGACATCTGGCTTCAGGCCTAATGTGGAACTAAGGTGCTCTGGGTACTGGAAATTCTTCCAGGGAGGTGGACACTCCCAATGTGTACCAGGGAGGTGTGCCTACCCTCTCTAGCCAGAAAGTGGTGAAGAGGCAACATATGGAAACAGTGCGCCACATGTTACCAGGTAGCTGTTAGAGCCTTAAGGGAGTGACCGAGGGAAACTGGAAGTCCAAGAGTGGGGATGAGAATAAGGTTTGGAGTGGTCCTTGGTAGTATGGGTGAAAGTGATCAGGGAAGGCCCGACAAGGGATTCAAGGTCAGGACCCCCAACCAGGCCCTACATTCATTGAGGTAGGTTATGTTCCATCTTAAGTTCATCTCTTTTGGGACCAGAAACTTCCATATGACCCTCAAAAAGAAGGAAATACACGTTTTAGCCAGAAGACCTGAGTCCCTGGTCAGCCATTCTTTACTCCGCTCTTGGTTTGGGGCCAATAGGACGCTCACTTTGAGCCTCTGAAATGGGCCTAGTCATAGCAGCCTGCTGATCTGCACCCAAGAGTGGATGGGAGCAGGCCTGAGATGAGGCTATGTAGAGTTGGGAGCAAGAGAGAAGGTCTTGTCTTTCTACAAGCACAACTGCAGCCATTGACCTCATCAGCTGTCTGGGAGGCTTTGAGATAAGTACACCAGGAGCGACTCTGGGAGGGGCTGGATCAGAGGGAATTGCTCATCCCGACCCTTCAAGTGCATAATTCTCAGCAATTCCCAGAAGTTATTGTGCTGATGCCTCCTGAAGCCACTTGACTTTTGAGCCTCAGACCAGAGAGGCCTATTTTCATGATGGAATCTCTTAGAGCCTGCCTTCCCAGAGCCAGCAGGGAGGCTGGAAGCCATGCAGAATAACTAATTAATGGCGGTAAAGTATTGTGGAAGAGGAAAGCCTTGCATAACCGCTAAGTGGTAGGGTTATTATTATTCATGCAAAATTCATGCTGTGCTCTCCAGCCTCTGGGAAGCTTCCCTCTGATGTCCTCAGGGACTGGGCTGGGGGAGCATGTGCCCTGGTAACAGGGCTGTGGGACAGCTGGCCCAGACAGTAGGGAGGGGGCCACCAGACTGCAGAGAAAGGCAGACAAGCTATCAGTACTGCAGGCCTCCTGTTTGGGAAAATGGGACCTGGGCAGAGTCAGGGAGGTCAAGTGGGATGGTCTGCCTCCATGTATTAGGAAAGGTCCTTAACAGGGCCCTACTGTGTGCTAAAGACTGGGTCAGACACTCTGACCTTCATTTCCTTCAAATCAGTTTCGAACATTTGCATAGGAGTCCTTGGGTGGTGTGACTGGTTAAGTGTCACTAAATGAAAGGTTAGCAGTTTGAATCCACCCTTGAAAGAATGGTCTCTCTAAATATTTGCTTCTAAAATGTCACAGTCACGGTCAACAACGACATTATGGTAACTGGTTTGTTTTGGATAACATGTGCACTACCTCTAAATATTTCAAAGTTATACCATGGCCCCACCTGTTTCCCACCCTAGAACCTGCATATCTGTCTCCGGTGATCCCCTTCTGATGTGTGCACTCTTCTGTGCCACACAGAAGGGGACCTGGCTAAGATTCCTGGGAAGAACTGAATCCCCCAAGACTCAGTTTGGAGCTGATCCAGTCAGATGCACAGGCAGGTTCTAGACCAAATGCCATGCCTTCCCAAAGTAAATGTGCTCCCGACAGGTCCTGCCATGGAGGGGGAGGAAACACAGCTATCTGAGAATTTGGCCTGCCAAAAAATGCATATTGACAAGTGGAGTCAAGTGGAGTCCAAGCTGCCTTTCACTCACTCGTATTTCCAAAGCTGTGGTTTTGCCCTCCCCCAACACTCACTGCCCACCTGCCAGCCCTTTCTAAATTCAGGGGTGCTGCTGACTCAGGCGGTGCTGAGCTTTCAGGTAGCTTTCTCACAAGGCAAAAGCTGGAAGGGGAGCAAGACAAGTCTGCATGTTGGACATACGTGTGATATCCATGGAGACTCTAATTCCAGGACTGTTGTGTGAGAGGTGCAGGCCTCATGTCACAGGGCGGGAGCCCCCTCAGGGTCACTCACCCCAGTTATAAACTCCAGTAGTCAAACCTAGTCTGTGTGAGTCCACAGAAGAGCTGCACACCGGCATGGCTGAACAAAGCATGTTGGTGTGCATATGTGGTTAAATGGCCTCTGAAACATTGACAGCCTCTGTTCTCCAGGGCTCTGAGTATGATTACTGAGTCCCTCTGAGTATCTGCAAACTCTTGGCCTACCTACTTCATACAGTCTTCTAGCGAGACAAGGACAGGTTCAGGTTAAACAGTCTCACTGTCTGGCCTTAGCAAAGAACACAGTAGTGCCGGTGCACTTTCAGAATCCAGTGGTAGACCCTGCTTACTTGGCCCTGACAAAACCCAGCCACTCATCTCTATCCCCGAGGATGTAGTAACTGCACCTTACCAGTCTGTCTCACTAGGCATTGGTGGGTCCAGGGTAGAATTCTTGCCTCCCAGCTGCCCAGCAAGAGACCTGTGCAGCCACCACTTACCTGCCAATAAAAGCTTGTATGTTGGACAGTTCTCAGCAAAGCTTCCAGGCTAAAGTAAGAATATAGACTAGGGAGAAAAGTTTGATGATAAATTAATGAAAACCCTTAGATTATAATAGTCACAACTACAGCCAATTGCATGGCTGTGTGGTGTTCATTTCATTGCATATGAGATCTCCATGAGTCGGGAACCAATTTATTGGCAGCCAACAACAACATTCATAAGCCTTCCTGCTGCACTGCTCTCAGATTTTCTTTTTCCGAGGTTGTTTCAAACCCTTTGCAGAAAGTCCGTCTTTCTGACAAAACCCAACAAGCACCTCAGTTGGCTTGGCAACTTCTCAGCTTTATTCCTCACACCAGCTCTTTAGCAAAAGCTGCTTCTAGTCTTCAGGATTCCATCCCTCATTCCCCAGCCAGATCCATCCTTGCCATCGTGCCTATGGATTGAATCTGGAAATTGAGAATTCAATTCACCTTTGACACTAATCACATCACACTCGTTAGGGTGTGGCTTGCAGGACAGAAACTGGTGGGGTGAGGGGCTAGACTAGTGGTGAAAAAAGAAGGGACATCTGCTCTAACACAAGTCAGATCATCCCCATAGCCTTTTAGAAGGAGACAGAATGCACTCCAGGCAGAGGACACCCCTGAGGAAGGCTGACGGCAAGGAGTGTGCCATGAACTTGATGCTTAACAACATTATGCATGCAAGGAACAGAGGTGCCAAGTTGGAGGTCTGATGGAGCTTGGGTAGTAGTAGACTGATCTACAGAAGTAGGGTTTTGTAGGCCACAGAAAATAGTTAGATTCTCCCAACAGAGATGAGAAGTTACTGAAGAATTTCAGCAAGGCAGAAGCCGAATTGATTTCTGTTTCCTCGGCCTCCTCCTCTAGGAAGTCTTTCTGGACACCCGGTATAAACCAGGAGTTTCTTTTGCCTGACTTTTTTCTTCCTTCCTTATAGTACTTAGCATGTTAAATTGAAACTCACTTCCTACAGGCTGTCAACTCCATCACTTTAGGGCTTTGCTTATCTTTGTGGCCCAGCAAAAAGTCTGATGAAAATCAATATTTGCTTAAGGAAAGAGAAAGTCCCAGTATACCTGTGTCCATCCTTCTGTAGTATCCCATTGACGCTGCTCCAGAGCGTTTGTCTCCTTCCTTGGAAGTGACTTCTTGAAGTGTATCTCAAGGGTCTGCATCAGCTCCTGGGGTACTTACAGCTGAGCATCACATAGACTCTCCCCAGATATCCACCTATTTCATGTTTATACAAAGAGAGTGAGCTAAGTTCATCTTCCTGAGAACATTAGCAGGTTACTTAATGAAATAAAATTTAATACGAGGAGCAGCTCAAGCAATGTTGGTGAGCAAATGAGAACGCCGACAAATGAGAACACGGCCACGCCACTGATGCTTACAATGACGTTGAAGAAGGACGGGTAGTTTCATGTGCGAGCCAGTAGAACGCATGCTGTCTGTGTGTCCTCCAGGTCAACGTGGGCTCTTAGCTGCCCAGCAGTGCCTTTCAGTAGGGACATTAGGATTGTAGGGTTCCCCCAAAGATGCTTTCTTGACATTCCTTCTGCTGCCTTCCCTCACAGAGAACTGACCCTTTCAGGAGCTTCCAAGCTCACAGATATGTCTCTGAGATGCTAGACAGAGTAAGTCCCCCTCTCAGATACATTACTTGAAATCATCTTATTCCCCAGTTTCTTCAAAATTCATTTCATACTTCTACCTCTAGAAAGATGAAGCAGGTATACTTTTCCCGATGCCTCACATTAAGTACAACTAAAAGCCCTGAATATTACATTCTTTAAACATAAATAAGACTACTCTCCAAGACAGAGAGAAGATGGCAAACCGTCGCCATTGCGCCACCAGGAATGTGATGCTGTGGTGAATTCCCTGGATTTTCTGTTTTGCCTCATATAGCCCAGACTCCATGCGGGCCCCAGACTCTGTGCGGGACCCAGACTCCGTGCGGGACCCAGACTCTGTGCGGGACCCAGACTCCGTGCGGGACCCAGACTCTGTGCGGGACCCAGACTCCGTGCGGGACCCAGACTCTGTGCGGGACCCAGACTCCGTGCGGGAGGAGTAGCAACTCAGAAATGCCAGTGGACACATGGCTGCCTTGGGCTTGCATCATCAAGTCCGTTGTGAAAATGACTGGGCCAATCCTCATCAACAAAGATTTTGGTTTTCTCTTTACCTGGAAATGTGCTAATTTTGCGGTTGTAGTCAAGGGACAATTTTTCTGTGTACATGATTCTTGGTAGGATTTCTTTTCTCAGGATTTTACACATGCGATCTGATTGACTTGCCTGCGTGGTTGTTGCATGGTTTTGATAAATCAGGCTTAGTCTGATTTGTACTCTCTGTAGATACTTTTCAAATGTCTTTCTTGAGGCACTCTTGGGTTCTTTCCATGTCCTTGGCTTTGGAAAATCTGATTAGGATGTGCCTTATAGCTTTTCTTTCAGAAGGTCTAGCCTATCTATCCTTTTTGGGTTTTCTTCAGCTTCTTGGATGCATATCATCCTCTTGTCTTTTCATGATATTAAGGACGTTTTCTTCCAACAACTCTGACAATTTTCTCTTTTGCGCCTTTTGTGAGGTGGGAATCTCCTTCCTGTTCTAGAATTGGAGTGACATGTAAATTATGCCTCTTTTTTGTGCCCCCATTGACTTTCTTAGAATTTTTTCACTTTTTTAATTGTTTTTTTTCTATCTGGTTAGTATTGAGAGATTTGTCTTCAAGCTCATTAGTGTGACCCTCTACTTGTTCAATTCTACTCCTTTGCCATTTGAATGTATTGCCATATTTTTAATTCTTTATTTTTAAAAGCACTAATTTTCTATTTATTGTTTTGGCATATTTGAGCAACAATTAATTTCTATTTGTTGTTTTAGCATATTTTCTAATTTTTCATTTATTCTGTCAGTTTCTTCTTATTGTTTTTCCCTCTAGGTTATCCTAAAAAAATGTTCTGGGCTTTCCTTGATTTCATCTGCCTCTTTCTTGAATTTTCTCTAAATTCATTGAAAGTACCTAAATATCATTCTTTTGAATTCATTATGTCTGCATACTTTTTTCACTGATCTTAAACTATGCAGTATTTCCTTGTTCTGCTTGCTTCTTGATCCCTGCACAAGTTCCACATGAGCACAATGAAGTGTTCTGAATTTCCTGTTCTTCTCAAGATTATCCATAGGTTGTTATGATCCACACAGTTGAATGGCTTGGCATAGTCAATAAAACACAAGTAAACATCTATCTCATCTTCTCTGCTCTCAACCAAGATCCAGCTGACATCAGCAGTGATATTTCTTTTTCCAAATCCCTTTCTGAATTCCACCTGGACCTCTGGCAGCTCCCAGTCAATGTACTGCTGCACCCGCATGGTGTCAATGATATTGTTCTGTAGTTTTAGCATTCTGTTCGGTCACCCTTCTTTGGAATGAACACAAATATGGCTATTTTCCAGTCAGTTTGTCAAGTAGCTGTCTTCCACATTTCCTGGCATATAACAGTGAGTGCTTCCAGTGTTTTATCAGCTTGTTGAAACATTTCAATTGGTATTCTATCAATTCCTGGAAACTCATTTTTGGCTAATTCTTTCAATGCAGCTTGAAACTTCTTCTTTCAGTACTATTGATTCTTACTTATATGCTACCTTCTTTTTTTTATTGGGGGCTTGTACAACTCTTATCACTGTATATATATATGTGTATATATATATATATATACACACACACATGCATGGATCAAACACATGTGTACATTTGTTGCCATCATCATTCTCAAAGCATTTGCTTTCTACTTGAGCCCTTGATATCAGCTCCTCATTTTTTAAAAAATAATTTTATTAGGGGCTCATACAACTCCTATCACAATCCATACATACATCAATTATGTAAAGCACATTTGTACATTCGATAAAGGGTGGGATGTTCACAAGTTTTGGGGTTTGGGTACAGTGACTCTATGTATTCTTTCCATCTTCTGATGCTTCCTGCATCATTCAATATTTTGCCCATAGAATGTTTCAATATTGCAACTCAAGACTTAAGATTTTTCTTTCAGTTCTTGCATTTGAGTATATACTGTGCTGTTTCTTTTTGGTTTTTTAACTCCGAATCTTTGCACAACTCATTATAATATTTTACTTTGACTTCTTGAGTTTTCCTTTGAAACTTTCTATTCTCTTTGACCTTGCCACTTCTTGATGATGTAAATTCATCAATTAAAAGATAAAGATTAACAGAATAAAAATTAAGTATATGTTGTATACAAGAATCTCATCTCAAATATAATAACATCAGTAGATTAAAAGTAAAAAATGTAAAACGATACACCACACAAGCATTAATATAAAGAAAGCAGGCTTTCAAGGCAAGCAACAAAGCCAACATGGAAGAAGCACACCAGCCTGTGTGATCATGAGGTGTCAACATGATCAGGTATTAGGCATCAGAAGACCTAAAACAAACAACCACATCAATGTGAACAGTGGGGGATCAGAGTTGACACCCAAAGCCCATCAGTAGACAATTGGACATCACCTCACAGAAGGTTCACAAGGAATGGATGAGTCAGTCAGGGTGCAGTATAGCATTGACAAAACATACAACATTCCTCTAGTTCTTTAATGCTTCCTCCTCCCCACTCTCATTACCCCAGTTCTACCTTACAAATCTGGCTAGACCAGAATATGTAAACTGGTACAGATAAGAGCTCTTGACACAACTAATCCAGGACAGATGATCAACCCCTCAGGAACAGTAATGGGAGTATCAATACCATGAGGGTAAGGGGAAGGTGAGTGGAGAAAGTGGAGAAAGGGGGAACTGATCGCAATGATTGATGTATAACCCCACCCCCACCCCCAAGGGGAACAAGTAACAGAAACATGTGTGAAGGGAGACAGCAGACAGTGTAAGATATAAAAATAATCTATAATTTACCAAAGTTCATGAGGATGAGAGGTTGGGGGAAGGAGGAGAAGAAAGGTGAGCTGATATCAAGAGTTCTAGTAGAAAGAAAATGTTTTGAAAAGATGACACCATATGTAAAAATGTGCTTGATACAATGGATGCATGGTTTGTTGTAAGAGCCCCCAATAAAGTGATTTATGAACAAAAAAGAAAGTAGGCTTAATTTTTAGCCAAGTAATAAATTCACAGTCATTGAATTGATGCCAATAAAAGAGGGTAGAACTGCCCCTGAGGGTTTCCCAGACTGTACTCTGTATGGGAGTAGAAAGCCCCACCATGCTCCCACAAAGCTGCTGGTGATTTTAAACTGTTCCCCTTGGAGCTGGCAGCCCAGCATATAGCAACCATGCCATTGGATTCATGGAAAAAAGGTTTGACCTCTCAGGTCCCAGGGAAGAGGAAAGGCTACAAGGGGCACAATGACTCTGGTGGCACTTGCCCTTCTTAGAATCATCAGCCCTTTTAGATCAAAAGGGCAAAATTTTACCCAAAGACCAAGTTCAGAAAGGTTGGAAAAGAAGTAGAAACCCAAACAGAAGACGGAGGGGGAAGTGGGATAAGTGATGCTATATTAAGGGAATTGCAATCAGTGCCATAAAATGAAAAGTTTATGAGTTGTTGAATGAAAAACTGATCTCTGTGAAGTTTGACCCAATACATAATAAAAGTTTTTAAAAAGAGAGTAGAAATGGCCATATTCATACCAGATGAATTTCAGAGCAAATGAATTGATCAGTGCCAGAGACCTAATAAAATTATCGTCATTTAGTAAATTCTAAATCAGAGGGACACTAAATTGTGATAAGTCCATCGACCAATGCACAAGGAGACAAACTGAACGTATCTATGCATCAATCAGTAGAGCAGCATAAATGTAATGCAAAACTTATCAAACTAAAGAAGAAATGATAAATGAACTTTAACACCACTTTCTCAACATTTGATAGAACAACTGGACAGAACATCAACAATAATATACAAAAAAAAATAGGTTCCATCAAGTAACACAGGCTATCAACATTTGTAGAATACTCCATGCCACCACAGCATAATATACATATTTCTTAAAAATCCTCATAGGACATATCAAGATAGACCATTTCTGGGATAAAGAAGAAGGCATTTGGAGTGTATTCTCTGATCACACTGGAATTAGGAAAATACCCTAACCTTTACAAGCACAGGGATTCTTTTAAATAAACTATGGGTCAGGGAAAAAAATCTCAAGAGGAAAAATAATATTGACTGAACAAAAGAGAAAATAATTTTTATATGTGAGATGTAACTGAAGCAATATTTATAACATTAAATACTTACATTAGAAAAAAGAAAAATAAAATTAATTATCAAAATCCCACTTCAAAAAAGCTGAGAAAAGAAGATCTAAAGAAAGCAAAGAAGATCTATTGGTGCCACTAACAGGTTGCACTTGCTGGTCAACCACAGTTTGCTTGTACAAACCATCCAGCAGTGGGTGGAAAGATGAATATCTACTTCCATAAAGTTTACCGACAAGAAAGCTCCATGAAGCAGTTTCACTCTGTGATATGTTATCATCACGAGTTATAATTAACTTGAAAGTGCAATATAAATTATGATATAATCATGGGTAGTATGCTATTCAGCTTTTAAAATAATCAAGTTTTAAAAAAAGAGCCTAAAATTTATTTACATTTTATTGTTCAACAAGTCCTAACAATCAGAAGAAAGTGTGTTAGACTAGGTCGACTAGCGAAACAAATCCAGAGACATATATGTATAAGAGAGAACTTTATACCAAAAAGCAATTATATATCAAGCAAACAGCCCAACCCAGTCCAGATCAAGCCCATAAGTCTTATCCTAGTCCATAAATCTTTCTTCAGACTCTCGCAACCACACAGTGATGCAGAAAAATCACAGGCTGGTGAGTGCAAAGTCTTATAGATCCAATGGTGGTAGATGGATCTTCAGGGTTCTTGCTGCCATCAACATGGCTCCAAGTGGCTCATCAACAGGAAGGTGAAGCAGAGACAGAGGGGAGGTTCTCAGGACCTTTCTTATGAGAAGACCATGCCCACAAGGAGGTACCATCAAGTTGTGACCCAGTAGAGGCTACTCTATGTATCAAGTTGACACGTGAATATATAACTACCACAGGAAGTAAATACTAAGAGCAGAAATTAATAAAAATGGAAAAACAAAAAGATGGACTTTAACAGATTCATCAAATTGGCAAACCATTACTAACATAAAAAGGGAGAAAAGACATCAATTAATTGCTATCAGGATTGAAACAGAGGATATTACCTATAGGTAATTAAAGGATAATAGGGGCATACTCCAAATGAGAAGGAACCACTGCAAACATGCATAAATAATAGGTAGATACTAAATATGAATATAGGACAACTGGAAGACATGAAAATGAAAAAAACAAATATAGTTTTGTTAACCATTAGTGAGCTGACCAATTCAAGGACAATTAGTTCTTATGACAAAGCCCTGCTCCATACTCACCCCCATGAAGGAAAAACCGAAGAAATGGGTGCTATAATAAAAAGTGGTGAAGAAATTAAATGGTGCCAGGTTATCAGATAGAAAACATCTAGGGTCTTAAAATTTGTTTCCAAAAAAGCACCCACTTAAGTGTGACATCAACTAAACCCACACAGAAGAAGCACACCCACATCCGTGATCCAAGGATTGTAAATTACATAATCCAATACCAAAGGGGGAATAGTATCAGAGTTTAAGTTGTGAGATTCTGGTGTGCAGAAGGCTATGGATGACAGATCCACACAGGGATTAGGCTTCTGGTGCTTTCACTTAACCATAAGTGAGGGATGGGAATAACCTGGTTATCAGACAGAGTATTGGAGCGACAACTATAGTAGATTAAAAAGGCAAATCTGACTTGAATGGTTAAAACCTGTCACTTGATCTCCTGTCTGATAGCGTTTGGGCTTGATCTAGTTTTTAATATTTTCCTTTGGGCTTTTTTTCACATTGGGGTTTATCTGTGTTGTATTTTGTCATTTCTTGGAAGCCATCTTGACTCTTTGTTACGTGTTCTTAGTATATGAACCCCCGGATAGGTGGAGCTGTAGAGGCAGCGACGCGGTAAGGATTCCTGAGAGGTACAGGAGAAAGGTGAGGGCAAGCTGATGTCAAGGAGCTCAAGAAGGAAAAACAATGTTTTGAAGCTGATTTTGGTAGCAATTCTACAACACTGCTTGGCATGATTGAACTGTGGAATGGTATGCTGTCTGGATTAGCTACTAATAAAATTCTTTAGAAATAAAGAAGAATTAGCTGAAGTGAACTGGCATTGGCCATATTGAATTGAATAATCAGATAGTCTATTGTCCTGGGATGACAGTTGAAAAGGAATGACATCACATTAATTGTCAAGAAAACAAACAGGACCCCCAACCCCAGAACATTTCAACGTCTATTCTGAACTAAAACACTGCCAGTGTTAGAGTATAATATTATAGTATAATATTATAGTAAATGGCTATGCACCTAAAAGAGGAACAGCTAATAGTACTGTCACAGATTAAATTGTGTTACCTCAAACCACGTCTCAATTTTTTTTGCTATTAGTTGTCTTTTATTATTTAAAATTATATATTTTCTTTTTTAAATCATTTTATTGGGGGCTCATGTTTTGCTAGGCAATACTCATCGATGATTTGACAGTTGTTTGAAGGTCCCTCGTGATGTGAGCTGGTGTAGTAAACCAATCAAAGGTGAGCTGCAACACCTGATCCAGTGTAGGGGCGTTTTCCTAGGGGTGGCCTGCAATGCCTTTTATCTTACAAGAGATGAAATGAGAGAGAAGTGAACAGGTATTAGAGGAGCCTACTTCCCTGAAGAAAGAAAAGCCATGGGAATAGCATGTCCTTGGAACCTCAGATCGCTACATCATAAACTTCGTAAGAGAAGCAGACGATTGATGACAGATGGACATACGTTGACAGAAGATAGGAACTTCCCACAAAACTAATGTCGAGAGAAAAGCCTTCATTGAGAACTAGCACACTGACCTTGGATTTCTAGTCTCCTAACCTATGAGATAATACATTCGTTTGTTAAAGCCTTTCAATTGTGGTATTTCTCTTATTTCAGCACTAAACTAAAACAACTATTATTCAAAGTTATGCACTGATCACTAATGTCAACGGTGAGAATTGGGAACTTTTAACTAACATCTGTTGTTAGTTGTCATTTAATCAGCTCCTACTTATGATAACCCTATGCACAACCGAGTAAAACACTTCCCTGTCACGCCCCATCCTCACAATTGCTCTTATGTTTAAGCCCTTTGTTGTAGTCACTGTGAAAATCCATCTGGTTGAAGTTCTAAGCCCGTTCTCTTTTTTGATGCCCTTCTACTTTACCAAGCATGATGCCATTCTCCAAGAACTTGTCTCTTCTACTGTATCTCCAAAGTGTGTAAGATGAAGTCTTGCCCTCCTTGCCTCTAAGGGGAACTCTGGCCATGCATCTTTCAAATAATTTTATTGAGGGCTCATACAACTCTTGTTGTAATCCATATATACATCCATTGCATCAAACACATTTGTACATTTGTTACCCCCATCAGCCTCAAAACATTTGCTTTCCACTTGGGCTCTTGGCATCAGCTCCTCATTATTCCCCTCCCTCCCAGGTCCCCCCTTCCTTATGAGCCCTTTATAATTTATAAATTGTTGTTTTATCATATCTTACACTGCCTGACTCCCTTCAAAGGATGTACAGTAGTGCAGATAGGAACTGGAAACACTGGGAATCCAGGACCGATGAGCCCCTCAGGACCAGTGGTGAGAGTGGTGTTACTGGGAGGGTGGAGGGAGGGTGGAATAGAAAGGGGGAACAGATTACAAGGATCGACATATAACCTTCTCCCTGGGGCAAGGACGAGAGTAAAGTGGGTGAAGGGAGACATCGGGCAGCTTGTCCCTTTAATAGTTCATGGCACTTTCAATATCATTCAACAGCACCATGATGCTTCCTTATTCAGTGTCCAACTTTCACATGCATGCGAGACAGTTGAAAATACCGTGGCTAGGTCCTGCCCAACTTAGTCCTCAAAGTGGCATCCTTGCTTTTCAATATTCTGAAAAGGTCTTTTGCAGCAGAAAGACTAGTCTGCCCACTTCAGTGGGAGTAGTTGCTAAACACCCTGCATAGCTCAAAGGAGGTAGATTTATGATTCATTAATCTCAACAATCTAGTGACACAATAGAGGTTCCCAGGCTGCTTCCTAAGGGACTCCAGTGCTCCCAGACACTTGTGAGCCAGCAAAGGCTTACAGCTTGTTGTTCGACCCCACTGCTGTGTGAACCACTTCCTTGAAGTAAAATGTTCTAAGGGCAAGTCAAAAAATATTGTTACAAAATCACAGAACTTATTAAACACCCTCTTGATACAAAAGTATCAAAATGTCAAGATATTGTCTCTCAAAATATCATCCAACATATCACGTATATACTTCTGTAGGCTGTGTTTTCATCTTTCCAATCCTGCCCCAAAGTATTCTATACTGCTCAATTTGTACCATATTAAAGAGGCAGTTTTAGTATCCTCAAGGGTCTCTTATTATATTCCTGTTAAATTTTCTTGGAAATATGGAAGAAAAAGGAGCCTGAAAAGAAGAGATGAGGGAAGAGGAGGGAAATTAGGGAAGAAAAAAAGAAGAGGCAAGATCTAGGCTGTACAGTGGACACCCCTTTACAGAGGGTCTTAGGGAGGAGAGGAGCCAGTCGGGGTGTGATGTAGCAATGATGGAAAATTCAAATTTCATCTAGTTTCTAAATCCTTCCTCCCCCCACCTCACCTCCACTATCATGATCCCAAGTCTACCTTGCAAGTCTGGCTAGACCAGAGAATGAACACTGGTACAGATAGGAACTGGAAACACAGGGAATCCAGGGCGGATGATCCCTTCAGGACCAGTGGTGTGAGTGGTGATACTGGAAGGGTAGAGGGAGGGTGGGTTGGAAAGAGGGAACCGATTCAAGGATCTACATGTGACCTCCTCCCTGGGGGACAGACAACAGAAAAGTGGGTGAAGAGAGATGTCGGACAATACAAGATATGACAAAATAATAATTTATAAATTATCAAGGGTTCATGAGGGAGGGGGAAATGGGGAGGGAGGGGAAAATTGAGGACCTGATGCCAGGGGCTTAAGTGGAGAGCAAATGTTTTGAGAATGATGAGGGCAATGAATGTACAAGTGTGCTTTCCACAATTGATGTATGTATGGATTGTGATAAGAGTTGTATGAAACCCTAATAAAATGATTTTAAAAAAAGATCTAGGCTGTAGGCTTATGAGGTAAGGTTTCTAAATGAAATTCTCACGTGGCTGCCCTTGTTACCTTTCATAATGTAAGAAAACCTCTTGACTTTCCTAGCCCTTTTGTTACCAGCACAACTTTACATTTTCTGAAAATTTCTTCATAATTACCTCCATGATCTTGTCTGTCCTTTGAGAAAATCTATCAGGATTACCCCTTTGGAATAAAAAAAAGTCTACTGAATTTAACCTCTCTGCCTTGAATTTAACTGGATCAAGCTACTGTTTTGATTGGACCTTGCTCTCTGGCTCATATTGGTAAATCAAAGATGTCCACCTAGATGATTAATTACATAAATTTATCTTCACTAGCTTTAATTTTAGTTAAAAAGCTTATGGAAATATAAATTCCTTGGGCTAAGCGGTATTCACTCAACAATTATTATTTTTTGTTTGTTTGTTTTTTGTCCTTTTGAATAGTCTTATTAGGGGCTCATACAACTCTTATCAAAATCCATACATACATCAATTGTGTAAAGCCCATTTGTGCATTCATTGCCCTCATCATTCTCAAAACATCCACTCTTCACCCAAGCCCCTGACATCAGCTCTTCATTTTTCCATCTCTCTCTGCTCTGCCCTCCCCCTCCCTTATGAATCCTTGATAATTTACAAATTACTATTTTGTCATATCTTGCCCTGTCCAACGTCTCCCTTCACCCACTTTTATGCTTTCCATCCCCCAGGGAGGAGGTCATATGTAGATCCTTGTAATGGGTCCCCGCTTTCCAACCCACCCTCTCTCCACCCTCCCAGTATCACCACTCACACCACTGGTCCTGAAGGGATCATCCACCCTGGAATCCCTGTTTCTCCAGTTCCTATCTGTACCAGTGTACATCCTCTGGTCTAGGCAGATTTGTAAGGTAGACTTGGGATCATGATAGTGGGGGAGGGGTTGAAGAAGCATTTAGGAACTAGAGGAAAGTTGTTTGTTTCATCATTGCTACATTGCACCCTGACTGGCTCATCTCCTCCCTGAGACCCTTCTGTAAGGGGATGTCCAACGGCCTACAAATGGGCTTTGGGTCTCCACTCTGCACTCCCCACCTCATTCACAATGATATGATTTCTTGTTCTGATAATGCCTGATACCTGATCCCTTTGACGCCTGTGATCACACAGGCTGGTGTGCTTCTTCCATGTGGGCTTTGTTGCTTCTGAGCTAGATGCTGCTTGTTTACCTTCAAGCCTTTAAGACCCCAGATGCTATCTCTTTTGATAGCCAGGCACCATCAGCTTTCTTCACCTCAATCCCAACTATGTGGACACCTGCCCCTCAACAATGATTTTTAAAGACAACCTACCAAGATTAAGACAATTGTATTACTCAGAAGTCTTGTCTGCCTTACCATGACATGTTGAACCATGCTTTGGTTGGAATAAATCTGTGCATGTATGAACTGGAACCCCAGTAGCAATGCTTTGTACCACCCATTTATATTTATATTTGTTTCACTGCTTTTGCTACTCGAAAGAACTCAGACTAAAACAGCAACAGTAAACACAACTCATCCCTACATTGCCTTTTATAAACCCAATATTACCTTGATATCAAAACCAGACAAAGGCAATAAAAAGAAAACTGCAGACTTATATTTCTTATGAAAAGTGATGTGAAAACCCTTAAAAATTGCTAGCAAGCAGAATTTAGCAAGTATAAAAATAATTATATTTCATAACTAAATAGAGTTTATTCTATATTTGCCTGGCTGGTTCAACATCCAAAAAGTAATCATATAACCTACCACATTAACAGGCTAAAGAAGATATTAATAGGCTAAGGAAGAAATTTTGCATAATTATCTCTATTAATTCAGAAAAAGCATTTCACAAAACTCTACTGCACCCATTCATGACCAGAAATACTAATAGAAATTAGTAATAGAAATGAACATCCTCTGTTTGATAGGGCACATCTACTAAAAATTCAGAAAACCAACTTTAGAATAAGCAATCTATATTTGATGTCACAGTAAGTAATTTACAGTTAATATTATCCTTAATGGATAAATATTGAATACTTCTCCCCTAAGATCTACTAAAAATTCAGAAAACCAACTTTAGGATAAGCATTCTATATTTGATAAGTCACAGTAAGTAATTTACAGTTAATATTATCCTTAATGGGTAAATATTGAATACTTCTCCCCTAAGATCTGGAATATGGCCAAAATGTTCACTGTCACCACTATTACTCAGCACAGAACTGAAAATTTTTGCCTATCCAATAAGGAAAAAAGGGGGAAATATACACAGAAAGATGAGAAAGAAAGGAATAAAGCCTCCAGGTGATATGAAGGTCTTTGCAGAAAATTCCAAAGAAACTAAAGTGGGGGAATTAATCTACCTAAATCCAAGACTTGTTACTGAGCGACAGGAGTCAAGATTGTGATATTGGTAGAGGGATTCTTTTTCAGTGTAAAAGGAAGAAAATCCATTAGACGCATACAATGATGGCCAGTATCAGAGAGCCTTTGCAAGCAAATGATGTGCAACAATTAAATCTTTATAGGCAAAGAATTAAAAAATGTTTTACACTTCATACCTGATGCAAAATTGAACTCAAAATGGATGATAGGATAAAATATATAACTATTGCATTTTAGAAGAAAATCTTGGGGGCTTAGGACTTGATAAAATTTCTTAATCATAACACCAAAAGCATGATCCATAAAAGAAAAAAAATCTTACTTAATTCAAAGCAAACTTTTGCTATCTGAAAGATCTGAAGAAGACGATGAAAACCGAATGGGAAAAAGAATTTTCAGATCACCTATAGAAAAATACTCGTATTTAATCACAAGGGCTTATATATAAATATGTTAAAACCCTGAAAATTCAACAGTTAAAAATCCATAAATCCAATTAGAAAATAGACGAAAGTCATAAAGAGGATTCTTCTTCCATCAGGGAATTCTTCTTGCTTCCTGGGGCCCAGTGTCTTCCCTCTTCCCTCTGCCTACTTGCCCAGATCTTGCTGTATTAGTTTCCTGTTGTTCATTTGGGATAATTTGTTACACAGCAAAAGAAACTAATTCACCAAGAATTCTTTTTAAGTGGAATCCACACAGGACTTTGAGTCATTGTCTTGGCAGGAAGTTGAAACGAACGGGAAAAGCTGTCAGGAAAGATTTTTACAATGATCTCAGGGACTAAGAGCCAAAGAATAAAGTGATTACTTTGACTTGTAAGATAAAAACGAATTTAATTCTCTGTACCCTGGCCCCTGCCATCTTTTCATTACAAATTGAGTGGGGTGGGGAGAGGAAGAAAAGTCTCTTCTCTCTTCAATAACCCTGGCTCCTCCAGTGAAGACTGTTTTAGACACTGAAACATAATTAAGTGATATTGTATTTCTTTTATTATTATGACTGTTATAATGCATAGATTTCGCTGAGTGCTTTCCAGCAGAATTTAACTGGAGACAGCTTGCATTTTGGTTAGAATTAGAGTCGATAAGAATATTTTATTTGTGTTTTTCTTTTTTAAAAGAAGATGCAGTCCTTTAATAAAATGCCTAGAATTACCCGCAGATACTTTCAATAGTTCTTCTTAGATCAGTAGTTCAACAAGATTTAAATGATTACTCAATTGTCATTTAAATAGCAACACATTTATTAACCTTGTGATATCTATGATTCAAATCCTAGTCTTAAGTATTTTGACCTTATGCCAAAATAAGAAGCAGAGACAAAACGAAGTCCTAGAGATACCCCACCCAAGTTTCTACAACAGAGACACCCCCCAAATCCCCAGAGAAACACATATAAATGATAATCCTGGGACTCTGACCATCAAACAGGAAGATAAATCATTGGATTGAACTCTGGAGAGACAGAATGGAAACCATGAAACAGGAGAGACTGCATGGTGCTTTCTACTGCATCTGACCATTGTGGGAGACTGAAAGCAAAGCGCAAGGGGTAGAAGTAAGCTTCATCGAATCCTTATCAGGACAGAGACGCTGTGTGCCCAGAACCTGAGTGCAGTAATGTGAGCAGAATGTGGGGCTGGCGGGGGTGGGGGGGAGGCAAATGCAGCACAGCAAGCACGAAGAGTCGTGTTATGGGAACCAAAGGGTGAGGAGGGCCCAACAACGCCCTAGGAGATGGTCCCCATAGGAGAGTAAGGCCTGTGGATTGGTAACTGTCGATGCTGCACTATGGCTCCTCTCTCCCTGCCCAATCCACACTGACTCTTAGCAAGAACTGGATAATGGACTGTGCCCACCCTACAGTATACTGATTCACATCAGTCAACTGGAACTAAAAAATGATTGTTTTTCCTCCTGCTTTCCCCATTATACTTTCCCAGTGACCAGTGATGAAACTCTTCCATCCTCCCACCAATCTGGTGGCTAGGAACAGCTCCCTAATTACCCCACACCATACCCAACCACTATATTCTTGTCACTTCCTGCTGCCAGTAACCATGCCACCCCAAGCTCAAGTTGATTGAGCCCCATATATGCCATACCCATGTGAATGACAAGTTGTATTCTCAGAAAACTCCGTTCTCCAGCCCACCAGCTGCCATCAGAGGTTCATGCACATGAAAAACATGCTCCACATTCCTGACCCACCACAGGAAGGATCTGGCCACAGGCAGCTTCTAGCATTATTTTTCTGTTCGTTTGTGTATTTTTTTCTTCTTTTTTCCTTGTTTTGGCTTTTGTTTGTTTCTTGCCTTTTCATTTTATCCTTCATTTTTCCTACTTGTATAAATTGTTCCTCTTTCTCTTCTCTTTTCTTCATATTTTTACCCATTTTTTCATGCCCTATTTTTTATTTCTTCTGTTTTCTTAATTTTTACTTTGCCTTATCTGACAAGAAGACATTGCCATCTCACTGGTTCTCATCGATACCACACCTCTAACCTATTGCCCTACCTAACTAGAAAGTGACAGCGCCGTTGGATCAATAATAGACAGTGGAAAACACTTGTTTACTCTGCCTGCAGCTGCTCTTCATGGCCAGAAAGCACAGATCTGGATCCATAGTCCCTGAAGTTGCTCTACCCAACTGCAAGCAGGTTAAGAGTGGCCCAGTGCCACCAACTAGCTTCCAACATAGCAAGCCCAGCCTGCCTTCATGGGTATATCAAAATAAAGCACAAAGCAAAGCAAGATTTGTGCCAAGATTTTGGGAAGGGACACATAAAGAAAGAAAAGGAGCTATAGGACTGAAGACAGTGAGAGATGGCATGCAGCAACAACCAAGAAATAAGCAGCAGCAGCGAGTAGAACAGAGTCCAGCAGCAAAAGAATGGTGACAGCAGACCCAGGAGATGGAGCCAAGACTGCTCAGTGAGCTTCCTAAAACACTGAACCAAGTGGTTACAGTGGCCGCAGTGACCCATGGAGAAGGAAGCTGAGCAACTTCAGACAGGAGACTTGCTGTAATCTTGCCTCAGCACACTTAACACAAGCGCAATGGAAAGTGTTGTAACACTTAACCCCAGCAGGACAGTGGCAAGGCCCAAGCTGGGACCAAGGGGGAGAGCTGAGGCATAGGACAAGAGGAAAAGCCTGCCCCAAAGAAGCTCTGAAGCTATCCTAAATGTATCCTAAGCTGTTACTGTTGCTTTCTGATCCTGAATTATACCTTTTTACTCCCCTAAGAAGCCCCAGAACCATTAACATGGTTCATAAATTCGGTGGGATTTTGCAGTAAATTAACGAACTGAAAGTCGAGAGGCAGAGGAGGGAAGGGGAGCAGTGAGTGTTAGAGGCGGTTGAATGGCACAGCAATTTAGAAATTTGGATATTTGTGGCATCTTTAACCTCAGTTGAGGGATCCTGGTAGTGTTGTGCAAATAGGCCCTGGACTTGTGATTTAACCCACCAGTGACTCTGCAGCACAAAGACAAAACTATTTACTCCCCTAAAAGTTTGTAGCCTTGAAAACCATAATATGGTCACTATGAGTTGCAATCCATTTTACCACATTCAGTTTTAACCTTAGCTACATACATAAGAATGAGCTCTGAACTAATTTGCGTGAAAAAAAACTATTCAGTTAGCTGCTAAACCAAACTGTGATTCAAGTCCAGCCAATGGTGCCTCGGAAGAAAGACCTGGTTGTGTATTTCTAAAAAATAAGCCATTGAAAATCCTCTAGAGCACAGTTCTACTCTGACACATGAATACTTTATAAGTCTGAATCAACTTGATGGGTGTTGTTTTAGTTAAATAGGAACTTTTCATGTTTTTCCAAATAAACTAGCTTAGAGTCCCTAGTAGACTAGCACAGAGCGGTGATTAGATGGTTGGTGAAATCCTAGAATCTAAATTGAAGAATTTTAAAATCATCTATGGCATCCCAGTATGTACATGTAGGAAATAATAATTTGGAACTAAGGAAGCCTAGGCATTGTGGGCCAAGGTAAGTCTTATGAGGAGCTCTAAACTTGACATTGCCCTCATCCAAATTACTTGAATGAAACAAAGTTGAGCTGGGTCAAGCCAGTGCCAGCTGGAGTTGGTGAGTTATCAACAGAGTGGCCCTAGATTGTAGAGTAGCCAATACCAACAGTAAATGCAAAGTGTCCCACACTGAGCATTTCCTAACACCTCATCCATTCCTTTTGCATTCTCAGTAAGTATGCATTCCCAGCTCTTTCCATTTACAATGGAAAGACTAAGTTCAATTACTTAGCAACCCCATGATGACTGCTGCATTTTATAGCTTGTCAGCAGACCCCAGAAAACAAAGTCATGGCTGTAAAATCAATTCCAACTCATAGCAACCCTACAGAGCAGAAGTGCTTCATAGTGTTTCCAAGGCTGTAAATCTTTACAGAAGCTGAATGGCACACCTTTATCCCACAGAGCCTTGATGGGTTCAACCACTGGCCATTTGGTCAGTAGCCAAAATCTGTAACTGCTGAGCTTCAAGGACACCTTTTGGAGGTGGAGAAGGTATAAAAATAAATGTGTGAACACAGATCATAAAGTTAGTAAATCTTCCCAAACATGCCTCTAACTCTCCTTGTAAGGCACCATGACAGCTGATTGTCCTATGATAGTATGAATTTTCAGGGAAATAGTGAGATATCCAAAAACAACATCATGACAAGTAAAAAAAACAAATGAACAAACGTGATAATTGAGAGAGCAGAGTTAACAGAGAAGAAAAATAATAATTTAAAATAGTATTTAAAGTAATAAATGCAGTTATGAAAAAGCAAAACTGAGTATAAAAGATGAAATAAGGAATACTTCAGAGAAAATAAATAAAGGACCTCTCTATTAAAACTCACTGACACCTAGTGTTGGTGACTCATAGTGATTCTATAAGACAGGGTAGAATTGCCTCCTGTGAATTTCAGAGACTTCAAGTGTTCCTGGGAATAGTCCCGAAGAGCAAACAGTGGTTCTGAACTTTGTACCTTGCAGATCGCAGCCTGGTTCATAACCAGCAGAAAAGCAAAATTTCTCCTAGAAAACAGGAAATAAAAAAGGAGATGGTAGAACAGGATAAATGTCAAGAAAGAAGGGTAGAAGTGAATCTATCAACATTGATTTAGCTGAAGTGTTTGAATTGGGTAAAAGATAAGAGGGAGCTAAGGACTATTCGCAGAAACAATCAGACAGCTTATGGAATTTGATTCCTTGGTTTGAGATTAAGAATCATGCTTTGAGGAGGCAGCTTCCATTAATTTGCTTAATAATATGGTTAGTGTTTTAGTTCCTTGTGTATGCTTAGAATCTTAAAGTTTTCAGGCACAATAATTGTCTCTATTTACTTGGAGTGGTAGAGGAAGAAGAGGACTAATGAGTAGAAGGATCAAACGGAGGTGAGACTAATTGCCTCCATTTGTCTCCTCTGCCATGAGACCAGAAGAACTGGTTGATGCCCAGCTATTGCTCCTGAACATTATGATAAAAAAATCGTTAGAGGAATCCTGCTCAAAGAGGGGAAACATATGAGACGATTAAATTTTCAGGTATTCCAAACTATTCCCATGAAATAATCACTGACTTTAAACTGAAATAACCCCTGAAATATTTTTAAAACCAAACAATTGTTTAGTTAGCTAAAGAAAGAATGTACTTTTCATACTAGGGTCTTTTTCGTTCTCTCTCTATGGGAATAAGTTGATAAGAGCAAGTTGAAACATTTGATAGGAAACAGGAATGGCAAGTTTGGATTAATGAGGGAGAACAATTCAAGCAAGGAGGGTGACCATGCTGGCAAAACTCGAAGACTGCAGTCAATGTCCCGGAATTATCAATATAGAAATCACTAAGTGTACATTGTTATAGTCTGCTGTGTATTTCCAACAACAGAAACATAGAACTATTTTTAAATGATTTTAATGACCTATCTATAATTTATTGAAATGAAAGCCTCATGGAAAAAGAAAATATTTTAATTTTCAAGAAAACTATTTGCATCAGTGGTAAAGAAAATAGAATGTAATTGGCATCCAAGATCCATGAGAAACAATCGATGCAACCATAAAATGGAATGCTGGAGACAAGGGCTTTAGACCAAGAGCCTTTGTCCTGATGAATTCTCAGTTGAATAATCACAGAAGCTAGAGTACACGAAGAAGAATGGGGCATTTGGATTGGAGGGTAGCTTATTAATAACCTGTAATATGCAGATGACCCAAGCTTGCTTGCTTGCTGAAAGCGAGGAGGGCTTGGAGCACTTGCTGATGAGGAACAAGGATTGTAGTCTTCAGAACAGATAACAACTCGACGTAAGGAAGACCAAAATCTTCATAACAGGACCAATAGGTAACATCGCGATAAATGGAGAAGAGACTGAAGTTGTCAAGGATTTTGTTTTGTTTGTATCCAGTGCTCATAGGAACATCACTCAAGTGATCAAAAGACACACTGCATTGTGTTAATCTGCTGCACAAAGCCTCTTAGAGTATTGAAAAGCAAGGATGTTACTTTGAGGACTAGGTGCACTTGACCCAATCCATGGTATTTTCCAGTGGCTTACATGCATATGGAAGGTGAGCTTTGAATAAGAAAGACTAAAGAAGAATTGGTGCATTTTAATGTTGGTGCTGGTGAAGAATACTGGAAGCACTGTGTGCAGCCAAGAAGACACACCGATCTATTTTGGAAAAAGTAAGGATGGAGGTCTCCTTAGAGGCAAGGATGATGAGACTTTTGTCTTCTATACTTTGGGCACATTGTCAGGAGAGACCCATCCCTGCAGAAGGACATCACGTTTGGTACAGTGGAGGAACAGCAAAAAAGGGAAGGCCGTCAAAGAGATGGATTGGCATCAGGGCTCCAACAATAGGAAGGAACAATTGTGAGGGTGGCAGTGTTCTGTTCTGTGCTGCGTAAGGTCGCTGTGGGTCAGAACCAACTCAGGGGAACTGAACAACAAACACTCATCTGCTGTAATCTACTTTCCAATCCACTCCACTTCAGACTGTTCATATCCCTGTTTAATGCTCTGAGGGAATTCAGCCGAGGCTTAATCCACATGGGACTCCGAAAATGGATTTTGGACTTTCACTGTCATGCTTAGCCTTCTAGGTGTTCAGAATTTAGCAAACCAGACGATCACAGAATTTAAGCTCTTACATATGGTAAATCCTTGGTGGGATTTTTTTTTCTTTTTTTACAACTTGGCATCCTTGATTCACACAGGCTAGTGTGCTTTCTCTGTGTGGACTTGGCTGGCAATTCCCTTAGATGGCTAGTTAAGACAACCCTTTAAGGCTTTAGACAGTATTGGCTCTCATCTGATTTTTCACCACACTACTGACTCTTTCACTGAAGTAACCTTTGAACTTTCTCCATTGTTTCATGTCTTCTTTAAGAAACCTTGTCTGCTCAATCACACGGATATTTTCTCCATTTTCATTTATGTAATTAATTTTGTAATTATTCAATGATATCATTTGTGCCATACTCTTTAATGTTTTCTGTTTACTATCCTGTTTGTTGTTTCTGTTTAATCTCTTCCTCCTTTCTTTTTTTTTTTGTTTTTATTTTATTTTTTTAACAATTTATTGGGGCTCATGCAATTCTTATCACAGTTCATACATATACATACATCAATTGTATAAAGCACATCTGTACAGTCTTTGCCCTAATCATTTTTTTCTCCTCTTTTCTTTTTTTACATTTTTTAGGGACTCATACAACTCTTATCACCATCCATACATATACATACATCAATTGTATAAAGCACATCCATACATTCCCTGCCCCAATCATTCTCAAGGCATTTGCTCTCCACTTAAGCCCCTTGCATCAGGTCCTCCTTTTTTCCCCCCTCCCTCCCCTTCCCCCCTCCCTCATGTGCCCTTGGTAATTTATACATCATTATTTTGTCATATCTTGCCCTATCCGGAGTCTCCCTTCCCCCCTTCTCTGCTGTCCCTCTCCCAGGGAAGAGGTCACATGTGGATCCTTGTAATCAGTTCCCCCTTTCCAACCCACTCACCCTCCACTCTGAATAACTTTTCTGTTCATCCGAAATGTATCCAGATTGTTTTTATTAAATTTTATGGTCACATATAATTTATCAAGAGTCTTCTTATCAATTTCTTGAGCTTATCAATTATTATGTCTTCCTTTAAAAATAATGAATTTATCATATATAAATTCTAGGCATATTTGGGGTAGGGTTCCACTCACAGATCTTGTTCTTTTTTCAAGCTATTTTTGGGGAGCTAATCCAGATATCATACCATTCCATAGTTCAACCCCACCAAACTGTATTATACAATTGCTACCAAAATCAGCTTCAAAACATTTTCTTCTTGAATGCCTTGATATCAGCTCCCCCTTATCCCACCACCATCTCTATCACCAAACTCCCCAGGAACTCTTATTTTGATTGTTGTCTCTCTAAGTTCATCAATCCTGGGGTTTTCATCAATCCTGGAGTTCACATACCAAAAATAATAAAAAGATTAAAAAAACATATAGAAACACATAGCAAAGATTCAAGCAGGCTACCCACAATGATGAAATACTACAAAGATAAACCCCAATATAAAAAAACCATATACAGAACATATTAAAAACCTGATCGAGTCGAAGTGTAACAGAGGGGTGATCACATGACAAGGTTTTAACAGTTCCCGTTATATTTATCTTTTTATTCTACTATTAAAATAGTCATCTCTCTGTATGGCAGTCAGTTTATTCTCATCCCTCACGATGCTTACAAGGAAATCGCCGAGGCTTTTTCCTGCAAATGTATTGGGCCTTCCACTGTCCATCAGTAGCCTTCTACAAACTAGAACCCGGTCTTGTTTTTGTGGCTTTTCATTGTCTGACTAGTCCTCTGACACCTTTCAGCAAAGTTTATAAACCATATTTTGTCCGATTTTTATAGTCATTTGTACTGGGAGAAGTTGTCCAAATTACCAGACCTATATTTGGGGAAATTTTACTCGCCCCAAAATAAACTTGTTCCAGTACATCACAACACTGAGTGTGGGGGGCATCGTCAAAGTTTTCTATTCACGTAAAGTTAAAAAACTGAATGTAGTTGGGTTTCATGAAATTTGTAATCAGTAACTGAAAACTCAAAAGAGTTTGATCTTTATATTAGCATGAATTCATCAAGTCATGTAATTGAAGAGAAATTTAGGCCATTGTCTCTAATACAAACTTCTGTTAGCAATTCCTCCCCTTAGCTACAGAAAAATGGATTTATATTTTCATACAATACGCTAATATTATCATAGAAGGTACATCCCACACTCTGAACTCACGATATAAAGCCTTTTCTGTCTCTGTCCTACGTGTAATGCTCCTGCTCCCAAATGATCCCAGGCCCTGACTGAGTAGCAGCCCAGTGCCAAGCATCACTCACTCCGTTCCAAGACGTTCTTATAGAACAGACCACACCCCTTCTCCCTCTCCTCGAACTCCTTCTCATCTCTCTGTTGCAGCCCAGGATATATACATTTAATTAATTCAGTTTTATATTCAACCTGTATGTAGTGGAAGTGTCGGATTTATATGGTGGATAAACAAGTTTTCCCAAGAGACCATCCTGGTGAAAGAGGGTAACTGTAATTTTCAGCCATGAGTAATTGTACACAATATAATCCTAAATGATTTTTCTTCTGTAATTTCATTAGAGTTTTGAAATTTAATTAGATTTTGAATCACTCTGAAATAAAGTAGCAAAATACCAAGAGACTGAAAGCAGTGGTTATTTTCTCCTTCAAGGCCACATTCTTGGTCTCAAATTGGCATGTCTTCATTAGGAGGAAATTTGCAGAACTTCTTGATATATTATTGTCTTTCAGAATGGACTCTGAATAGGTCTTTGGAGAGCATTAGAAGAGTACACAATTATTATGCACACCCTTCTTGAGGTTTAAGATCATCTGCCTTGCATATACTTAATAAAAATATGTCTCTAAAGTTGTTTAAGGAACTGTGGAGATAGGAAAGACATTCCTTGAATGCCCAATGCTGTTCTTGGATTATTAGCAACTACCTGTACATTATGATGCAGTGAGGGGCTGTTTGCTTTACTTTAATGATTATGTAAGGTTTATGGTTATTTTTATTGCTACAACATATGAACTGTCATGGTGGCTGTAATTAGAAGCAAGCTAAAGTGTTACTGTTACGGTCCTCGGGGATTGGAAAGAAACTACTTCCTTCTCATCAAATTTGCCTCTGTAAGAATTGTTGGCAAAAAAAAAAAAAGAATCACACTGAAATGAAGAGTTTTTACCCCCAAACAGGTCATGGCAGAGAAAACCTGAAAAAGAATCGAACAAATTTAAGGTTAATCGCTTGCACAAATGAAGCTATAAGGAAATGATTTTCTGTTCCCTGAAACATCTGCAATCTCTGAAGGGCCATGTCTTTTCCCAAAGACCATCCAAGTGGCTCAGAGATAGTAGAAATGCTGTAAGGTGCTTCTGTATATCTCTACCACAGCTACTGCTTCTGTTCAGATAGCTTTCCAGCATCCCAGGTTAGCAAGCCTAGGGCCAATTGAGATGTGCAAAGTAAATAACCAAGAAGCTTTGGGGAAATATTCAGGAGTCCCAGGGCTGCAGAGAGAGAAACAAAGCAAAACAAGAGCCCAAAGCATCAGGTGATAAGACAGGTTGGATAATTTGACTTCATGACCAGTCTGAAAGTGACTTAAATAAGAAGCTGAAAGTACAGTTATCTACTTAGGATTGCTGAGAATTCTGTGTTTTAAAAATAAGGGCCAAGAGGGCTCTTGGGAAAAAGGGAGAGGATAGTGATTCTGTGTAAGAGGGGAGCATGAAACATGCCAGGACTAGGGAGTTGGAATCTGGGTCCAATGGGAGCAAAGCCAGATGCATGCTTTTCTCTGAGCAAGAAGAGTATAGCAGACATAAAAAAAATAGAGCACAGATTCATCTCCAGCCCACACAGATAGGCTGTTTCCTGCTTTGCTTCTTTTCTACACTGTAAGCTCACTAAGATGCAATTTATTTTGGGTTGTTGTTTTAATAATATTTTACTTTATTTTCAATAAAGGTTTACACAGCAGTTTTAAGTTCCCATGCAACAACTGCTTCTCAAGGTGTTCAATGATGATGGTTACATTCTTCATAAGATATAAACACTATTACAATTTCCATTCTTGTTCTGTTTTCATTGGTCTATTTTTATGTCCTTTTACTTCTCATCTTTGATCTAAAATCATTGTTCACAAGTTAGTCTTGCTATAGGTGATTTTTAAAAAATGAAGTTCAGTGCTTATGAGTGATACTTCTTATTCATGCCTATATTTTTACTCAGCTACAAAGGAATCTCAGGATTAGTTTGTCTTTAAGGTTTGAAGTATATCTCAGGGAAGTAATAGCGGGGAGTCCTCCAATCTCAGTCTAGTAGGCATCTTTAAAAAATTTTGGGGGCAGATTTTAGACATTTTAGGTTCTATTCCACTTTGCCCCACATTCTATCAGGACCCAGCTCTTGTGGTCCTGGCTAGAATGGCTGTTAATGATAACCAGCCACCCTCAAGGTCATTTGATCTCAGGATAAATGAGGTCGTGGGTCATGCTGACTATTTGTCCTGTTGACAAGTTTCTTCTTTGAGTATTTGATTTCCTTCTTTCTTTTTTGAGAACAATAGTTGTATCTTACAATGCCACTCAAAAGCTTTTAAGAAACTACTGGAGACACAAGTCACCAAACTAGGATGTAAAACATAACTTCATGAACTATATTATGCCAATTGGTTGAGATGCCCCATGAAATCTAGTCTTCAAACACAGAATTACAATCCAATGAGAAGTTTGGGTAGGTCTACGAAGTGTCCATTACTATGCCCACTATTTGCTTTATTACATATTTATTACAAATATATGGGCACATCATCACAAAGATGCATATATTTCTATACAAATATATGAAGGAGCACCTGGTTTCACAGTGGACAAGCGTTTTTTACTAGCTTAAAGGTCAGCGACTCAAATTCCCAAGCTTGGGGTAAAGATTTAGCATAAGGAGCACAGCCTCAGAAACCCAATGGAGAGGGTCTCCTCTGCCGTGTGGGTTCCTTATACGTTGGAATCAACTTGATGGCAAGGGGCTTGGAATCTATGAGTCTATTCCTACCTGCATACATGTGTACACAGCAACACATATGTATTTTTAGTTATTTTTATATTGTTTCATTCCATTCTATTTTTGTCTGCTAAACACATTGCAATGCCTGGCATACAATAGTGCAGATAACTATGCAGTAAATGAGTGAATTAATGATTGAATGAAATTATCTTCATCCACTGAAACACTCAAAAATGATGTTTCCTTGTGGAAGACCGGGAAGCAATGAGTAAGCACTCAACTATTGACCTAAGTGTTGTCAATTCAAATTGGAGGTCCCTTAGGAAACCACATCTTTGAAAACCATCTGAGAGAAGGTATACTCTATATTTGGAATTGTCACAAGTTGAAGTCAACTCAACAGTAATTTGATTGGCTTCTTATTTCATTTTTAGAAAGTCAGTTGGGAATTTTGATCAAAAGTGTTCAAATTGAGCATGTCCTTTGACACAGAAACTGTATTTATAAAGATCTTTTTAAAAATTACCTGAAACAGAATATAACCTTATATATTTTTGTGCTATGCACAAAAGCAAAGCAGTGAAAAATTGAAAATAATCCAAGCATTCAAAATGAGCATACCATGTGCCATTATAACTAATTATGTGTGTGTGTGTGTGTGTGTAGTAATTACATGGAAAAAGCCATTGTAGGGAAAATATATATGTAAAATTGCTTTCACAGCATGAGCATTAAAATATACAGATGTGTTAGTCTGGGTAGACTGGAGAAACAGATTCATAAACACTCATATGTGTATAAGAAAGACCTTTAGGTAAAGAGTTATTGTACATTAAGAAAACATCCCAGCCCCATCCAAATCAAGTCCATAAGTCCACTATTAGCCCACATGTCTGATACCAATCTATAAAGTCCTCCTCGGACTCACAAAACACATACAATGATGCAAAATTCAGGAAGATTACAAGCCAGTGAGGGGGGAGTCTGGTGGATCCAGTGGCATTGTAAGCATCTCAGTGCTGACAGGGGTCTCCACGTGATCCCTCCATCTTCAAGGTTCTAGTGTAGCTCCATGTGTCTTGTCTGCAGGTATGTCTTACAGGGAGTCAGCATAAGTCCCGCCTCCAGTGAGATATTTATCTTCTTAGTGTCTCCAAATGAGAGCATCAATCTGAGACCTGATTGACAGGCAAAATGCCTCCCCTTCACTCATAAAATTCTAATTGACAACAGATTATGTAACTACCACAATAAGTTGAAAAAAACAGTAATGAAATACAAAAAAAATGGCAATCTGATTACTGAACAAATCATCAAAGAAGCTGAATTATATAAAGAAAAATGTGACATCAGGATTAGAGAAAGGTTTAGTAACAACATGAAATGTATAGATGACACAACGTTGCTTGCTGAAAGAGGAGAAATTGAAGCGCTTGCTGATGAAGATCAAGGATTGTAACCTTCAGTATGGATTGTAACTCAAGCTAAAGAAGACCCAAAGCCCCCACAACTGGACCAACAGGTAGCATCATGATAACTGGAGAAAATGTTGAAGTTGTCAAGGATTTTTTCTTGCCTGTATCTACAATCAATGTTCATGAAGCAGCAGTCAAAAGATCAAACGACATATTGCACTGGGCAAATCTGCTGCATAAAACCACTCTAGAATATTCAAAAGCAAGGAAGTTACTCTGAGGACCAAAGTGAGCCTGACCCTGACTCTGGTATTCTCCGTTGCCTCATGTGGATGCTGAATAAGAAACCTGAAGAAGAACCAGTACTTTGAATTGTAGTGCTAGAGAGGGATATTGAGAGCACTATGGAATGATAAAAGGACAAACCGAGCGAGATAGTTAATGTTTATTGTGCCAACCTGGCCGATAAACACATGTGGGGTTAATTGAAGGGCAGAGAGATAAATGGCTTGGTGAGCCTCGCCTTTCTTTTCTTTTTTTTTAATTTAATAAATCTCTTTATTGGAGATCATACAACTCTTATCACAATCCATACATACATCAATTGAGTAAAGCACCCTTATACATTCGTTGCCCTCATCATTCTCAAAATTAGCCTTCCACTTGGGTTCCTGGAGTCAGCTCATTTTCCTTTTTTTCCCTCCCCTCCCTTCCTCTCCCCCCTTCCCCCTGCACCCTTAATAGTTTATAAATAATTATTTTATCTTATCTTACACTGCCCGGCGTTTCCCCTCACCCACCTTCCCATTCTCAGGCTCTTTCTTTGTGATGGTCAGACCAGGGTGCAGTTGCATTAGCCAGTTCCCTGCTTCATCTTGCAGGGCTCACTTTTACAGAAAAATGAAGCAAGACCCTTACCTCACTCTGTGCCCAAGAATAAAGTCAAGGTGGATCACAGACCTTTGGATACAACCCCAAAGTATCAGGGGCATTGATGAGGGAATTGGGACAAACCTGAGAACGTTGGCTCAGGGAATACATGGGCTATCAGGAATAGGGAAGGACACAAACACAGAGGAAACACAAATCGACAAGTGGGATATACTGAAGATACCCCACATGCTTACATTGAAAGACTTCACCAAGAGAGTGATAATAGAACCACAGGTTGGGAAGACATCTGTAGGGATGACACACCAGACCAAGGTCTTATCACTAAAATCTACAACACTCTGTTAGCTTACAATGAGAAAAAAATGAATTGCCCACTGAGGAAGTGGGCAAAGACTTGAACAGAGGTTTCACAAGAGCAGAAAATTGAATCACCAATAAACATATGAGAAAAGGTTCCCAATCATTAGCCATTATAGAAATGCAAATTAAAACAATGATGAGATACTACCTAATACCGTCAAAGATGGCCCAATTAAAAAAATCAAAAAGTAACAATTGTTGGAGCAGCTGTGATGAGATAGGAACTCTTGTTCACTGCTAATGGATGTATAGGTATGTACAGCCACTATGGAAATCGATTTGGCGATATCTAAAATACATTGAAATCGAGCTACCATATGACCCAGCAACCCCCCTATTGGGCATATACCCAGAAAAGGCAAGAAACAAGCCACGCCCAGACATCTGTTCTCCAATGTTAATCGTGGCACAATTCAAAATCACAAGGAGTTGGAAACAACCCAGATTTCCATCAACTGGCTAATGGGTTAAAAACTGTGGCACATACATATAATGGAGTACTATGCATCCTAAAAAGCAGTGATGAACGCATTAAGTAAATCACCACATGGGAAGATCTGGAGGAAATTATGCTAAGCAAAGTAAGCCAAGCACAAAAGGACAAGTACAACATGAGTCCACTGAGGTAATCTTTAGAAAATGCAAAAGGGGTGTAGAGGAAAATCTACTATATACATATATCCTTAGGGCAAGGTCCAGGTACTATTGCAGGGGCCAGACCCAATGCAGGGATATGCATTGCTGCCAACCTAAAAGGAGGGGAAACGAATGGGGGAAAACGATATGGGTAGCAGGGGAACAGGGCACTAACCACCATGACCTCCCGGAGGAGGGTGATGTTTGTATCTCCGCAGGAGAGAGAAGGACCAGACTTCTACTCAGTGCACCAAGACGTGAATGCAGCATGTCAGCATGAGGCATCGAACCAGCAGAGAGGTCTGCAGGGCTGGCCCCATGCACTTCAGAGGACAGCACTGAAGCTGCAGCTCATGGAGAGGGGTGCTTCTGATCAGGAACAAATGAAAAGGGAAGGATAGAGAGTGGAACACTTCCTGAACCACCAAGCCCCAGGACGATATGCTGCCTGAGAGCAGGCAATGCAAAGAAAGGATCATAGGACCCGGCTCCACCACAAGACACGACGCCCCTCACTGACCCATAGCACTCCGGGAGACAACAGTGGAGACACAGTGTGGGAACTGTGCCACATCTGACGCCACTGCACTGAGGTGAAACACTAAGGGCGTGCCACAGAGCAGCAAGGGGAGCATAGCAATGAAGTCCCTGGGAAATACCAAAAATAGACTTTGGGGCCAGGACATGGCACCCCATCAGACTCCACCAACTAGAAAACACTCCTAAAGGTTGACAGACCTGGAAATATTTATAGTCTGTTCTTTGTTTGTCATTGGTTTTGTTTGTTTATTTTGTTCTTGTTGTATTCTTTTGTTGCTTTGTTTTGCTCTGTGTTGTTTTTGTTCTTATTATTGTCTCTGCATGTCTATCTAGATAAGATAGGTGGGATAAATTATTTGGAGGAGAAAACAATGGGACCAATGTTTCTGGGGGGACATGGGAGACAGGAAGGCAGGGGAAAGGAAAGGGGTGTCAATGAACCCAGGGACAAGGGAATAACAAGTGATCTAAAATTGATGGCAAGGAGGGTGTAGGATGCATGATGGGGCTTGATCAAGTACAATTTAGCCAAGAGAAATTACAGACGTTCAAATGCAGGTCAAATATGATAGTGGAACAAGAGGAAATTATAAGGAAATAGGAGGCAAAGAGCATTTATCAAAGTCTAAATACAGGCATGTACATATGTAAATATATTTATATTTAAGGATAGGGAAACAGATCTATGTACATATATTCATGTTAAGTATTTAGGTAGCAGACATTGGGACTCTACTCAAGTACTCGCTCAACACAAGAAAATTTTGTTCTAATAACCCAGCATTGTGTGATGCTCACCTTCCCAACCCAATTGCTAAAGACAAAATGGGTATATAAGCAAATGTGGTGAAGAAAGCTGATGGTGCCCAACCATCAAACCATATAGTGTCTGGGGTCTGAAAGGCCTAATGATAAACAACTGGCAATCTAACTGAGGAACAACAAAACCCACATGGAAGAAGCACACCAACCTGTGTGTCAGTGGGATCCTGTATCAGGTATCAAAGACCCAGAACAAAAAATCATATCAATGTGAATGAGGGGGGCTGCGGAGTGGAGATCCAAAGTCCATCTGTAGGCAACTGGACATCCCTTATAGAAGGTTTGTAAGAAAGAGACAAGCCAGTCAGAGTTCAGTGTAGCACCAATGAAACATACAACTTTCCTCTAGTTCTTTAGTGCTTCCCCCTCATCAACTATCATGACCCCATTTCTACCTTACAAATCAGGCTAGACCAGAGCATGTACGTGGGTACAGATAAGAGCTGGAAACACAGGGAATCCAGATAAAGCCCTCAGGACCAATATTGAGAGTAGCCCTACCAGGAGGGTAAGGGGAAGTTGGGGGACATAAGGGGAACTGATCACAATGATGGACATATAACTACCTCCCAGGAGATGGACAACAGAAAAGTGGGTGAAGGGAGACATCATTTAGTGTAAGACATGAAAAAATAATTTGTGAATTATCAAGGGTTCATGAGGGAGTGGGGAGAGGAAAATGATAAGCTGACATCAAGGGCTCAAGTAGGAAGAAAATGCTTTGAAAATGATTATGGCAGCAAATGTACAAATGTGCTTGACACAATGATGGATGTATGAATTGTGATGAGTTGTATGAGCCCCCAATAAAATGATTATTAAAAATACCATTATAAATTTAAATGAGAATAAGTAAGCGTTTAGTGGCTTTTGACAATATGAAGCTAACATATGACAAGTGCTTAGGAAATATTTGTTCTTTTCACTGTTCTAAAATTTTTTAATGAAAAATTTGAACTAAAAATATCATATCGACGTGAATAGGGGGAGTGTGAGTGGAGACCCAAAGCCCAACTGTGGACAGTTGGACATCCCCTACAAAAGGGTCACAAGGAAGAGATGAGCCAGTCAGGGCGAAGTATGGAACCAAAGAAACATACAACTTCCCTCTAGTTCTTTAATGCTTCCTCCCCCCCACTATCATGACTTTAATTCTACCTTGCAAATCCAGCTAGGCCAGAGCCTGTACACTGGTACAGATAAAAGCTAGAAACACGGGGAACCCAGGACAGATAAACCCCTCAGGATCAAGAATGAGAGTAGAGATACAAGGAAGGTAGGGGAAGGTTGGGGGGAGAAAAGGGAAACCTATCAGAATGATCTACATATAACCCCTTCCCAGGGGCACCAACAGCAGAAAAGCGGGTGAAGGGAAACAGGGTCAGTGTAAGGCATGAAAAAAAAATTGTTTAATTATCAAGGGTTCATGAGGGACAGAGTCTGGGAGGGGAGAAAATGAAGAATTGGTATCAAGGGGCTCAAATTGAAAGGAAATATTTTGAAAATGATGGCAATATATGTACAAATGTGCTTGACACATGGATATATTTATGTATTGTGATAGAGCTGTACAAGCTCCCAGTAAAATGATGTTTTAAAAAAGAAGGACATCATGTTTGGTAAAGTGGAGAGCAGTGAAAAAGAGGAAGCCCCTCTATGCCATGAATTAATATAGTTGTTATATCAATGGCTTCAGGCATAGGAACAGTTATGGAGATAACATAGAACCATGCATTGTTTTCCTTTGTTTCGTTGTGCATAGGGTCGCTATGGGTAAGAGCTGACTCAATGGCACACAACAACACGACCTTTGTATTTAGATTATAGACCCATGGAAGACTCAGTGTCCTCCCCACCACCACTTTTTTTTTGTGTCTTCCAAGCTCTCATGACTAGGAACCCTGGTGGTTAGGCTTTGGGCTGCTGACAGCAAGGTTTGCACTGTGAAACCATCAGCCACTCCTTAGGAGAAATATAAGGCTTTCTACTCCCATAAGGAATTTCAATATCAGACACTCAGATGGGCAGTTCTATGCTGTCCTATACAGTCTTTATGAATTAGAATTTACTCAATGGCACAGAGAGAGACAAGCTCTTATGAATGAGATAGCACAAGTCTTACTTGTAAAACACCAGCAAAAACCCCAGACACCAGCAAAAAACAGGCAAACAAGCTACTCAGGAGATTCTCACAAGAGAATTGTCTTCCACTCTCAGTTCCTTAGTGGCCCATACCCAAAGAAACCTAATCCCCTCCCTGTGGCAGTCACCTAATCTGGTGTCAATTTAATGTTAAGAGTGTAGGGGTGGAGTCCAGGCTGTCAATCTGGAGATAGCCAATGAGACTTCTGTGTGGGCATGGCCTTGAGAATCTAGGAAATCTGGTACTTCCTTCTTGGAGACAGAAGACACCCCTCTCTCTCTGCTCACTTCCTGGCAGACATTGCAGAAGACAAGCCACATGAACACAACCAGACCTCAGAAGCCAGAGAAGCCACAGAGAGACCCCTGCCAATACTGAGATGCTTACAATGGCACTGGACCCAAAGACTTTCTACCCACTGGCTTGTGGTCATCCTGCATTTGGCGTCATTGCATATGTTTCGTGAATCTGAAGAGAACTTTATAGATTGGTACCGGACATATGGGCTAATATCAGATTTATGGCCATGGACTGGACTGGGTTGAGATGTTTTCTCAAGGTTCAATTGCTCTTGTATATAAATCTCTTTCTTATACACATATGTGTGTCCATGGATTTGTTTCTCTAGTCTACCCAGACTAACACACTCCCTGTTCAAAATACAAGAATCTGACCTCGGCTTTACACATTTCCCTCCTTGCTTTAAATTATTTTATTTTATTTACGTCATTAAGACTCCATTGTGCCTGACTTCTGACTTAGGTCCCAGTTGAGACCATTATCTACCACTGCTGTCATTGTTCCTGGAGTTGAATGTTCTAATCACATCCTTTGGTGGCGTCCTAACAGTTAGGAAGCATTCTGTCATAGGTCAGACATCATTTCCCAGCCTTGATTTTTGTGGTTCTGTATGTGGCTTCATCTGTTGTACACCAATTAGCTACCCTAAGCCAGGGGACTCTTTGTTCAGGTCATCTTCTCTGCACGAAGTGAGCGATAAATAAGTAGGACTCTGGGAAGTGATTGCATGGAAGGAGATCAGGAGTTGCTCATGAGCTCTAATTAAAATTGAGGGTGGGGTGTAATTAGGGATGACCAAAAATAGCTATGCAGGCAGGAAGGTGGTAAGTGTTCCGTGGGAGGCTCAATTCTCTGAAAAAGAAGTAGAGGAAGTAGGGTCCTCTCCTGAATGTCTATGGTCAAAACTCGATGGGTCCAGACAGCACTGAAGGCTCACATAGGGTCCCAACTATGAGCCCCAGCTTCATTCCTCAGCAATCATGGTTCTGTGCATGGATTTACTTATGAAAAGGAGAAATGATGCTGTTTCCTCCAGTGGTCACAAGGTGTACCAGTGCAGAAGGGAGGAAGTGCACTGCAGTGGTTATGGAGCCTCACTGCCCTGGGTCGCAATCCCAAGTTCTCAATTGTGTACATGGTGCTACCTGGGATAAGTCACATAACCTCTCTGGGTCTCAGAATTTTCACTTGTAAAGTCATGAAAATGGCAATAATAAAATATGCCTCCTTGAGTTAAATGAACTGGCACATACCTGTTCATTGGGATGATACTTTCTATGCACCAAGTGTGCTCTCCACTCAATGAAGCATCTATCGCCTGACATCTGGCCTAATACAGTTCTCATACCTGTGGGTCTACAGATTGTCCAGCCCCCTCTGAAGTAGGGCACTTCTGTGGTTCCTCCTGCTCCCTACTACTGCTGTTCTGCTGGCCGTGTAAAGCTGGACCAGAAAGGGTCCCAGTCCCATAAGATCATATCCTTTTCCTTCCCTTGCTGGGCCCTTAAGTTCAGATCAGTTTTAACTGGCTCTTCTTCCCACCTACCCTACCCTACCTTTCCTCGTGATTAAAATATCTCTGGCTTTTGCTCTGTACAGATCTCTGTCACACTTGCTCCAGAGAGGAGGGAGGCAGGACCTCCATGGAGTGCCAAAAAAATAGGGCCTTGCACATATCCAGGAACTCAATTGAGTTCTACTACACACAGTCCATGAGTTGTATGGATGTAAAATTCAGAAGTAGAAACAGACACACACACCACAACCACCAAAAAGATGCCCTCATGAAGTTGCAGGCACTCCTGGGAGAATTGTAGTGGAGTTTGAGTGAATATCCTAAAGAGAACTCTTTTATTTCCTAGAAGTAAGCAGAGATTAGAATGTTCCCCTCCTCAGGACCTGGGGAATAGCGTTACATTCTCGTCATCTTTGTTATCCCTCGGAAGCATAATGTATCATGCTCACATAACTTACAATGGCTGTGATATTCACTTAGTACAGTGGAAGGGCAGCGAAAAAGGTGAAGGCCCTCAATAGCATGGATTAGCACAGGGCTGCGTCAGTGAACTGAGGCACAGGCACAATTGTGAGGATGGTGCAGGATCATGCAGTTTTTCATTCTGTTGTGCAGAGGGTCACTATGGACCGGAGTTTACTCGATGACATCTAACAAAACCGACAGATAGCACTGACTCTTTCATATAAGGCAAACAAACAACATTCCCAGAGGCAACAAACGTAAACTCTTGCCTACATGACTTCCATTCATAAAATTATGTCTGTATTCATAAATTAGGTCCAGACACTCGGAGTCTTTCTGCCAACTTGACCAATTTGGCTCTAGCATGGTTTATAGTGGTGGTATTGGGATAGGAAAAGTCTTTCAAACTCTGCCTGGTCTCTGATGGCTAGCCTTATCCCTGAACTGAAATAACTTTAGGTACCGTGAAATCTGCACTACCTTCACAATTGCTCTTGTGCCAATCCATATATATGAGTGTCTTTGTTGTTGTTGCTGAGCCTCCACTTTACCAAGCATGTTCCTTTCCAGGGACAAATTTATCCAACTAGGATATCCAAATTATGTGAGAATAATGCTCAGCGTCCTCACTTCTAAGGAGCATTCTGCCTGTACCTCTTCCAAGACAGAATGTGTTTGATCTTCAGGCCGTTCACTGGACTTTCAATATTCTTCACCAACGCCATAATTAAATGTATCAATTTCTATTCATTCTTCCTTATTCATTGTTGATATTTCACATAAATATGAGGCGATTGAAAATATGATGGGTTAGGTGAAGGGTCTCTTAGTCTTCAAAGTGGCACGCTTGCTCTTCGACAATTCAAGAAATTTTGTGTAGTAGATCTATCCAATGCAATGCATTTGATATATTGACTGGTGCCTTCCATGAATATTGATTGTGGATCTAGGCAAACGTAATTGCTTAACAGCTACAATCTTTTATCAATTTATCAAGATATTGTCTATTGGCCCAATTTTGAGGTGCTTTGTTTTCTTTGCATTAAGTTGTAATCCATACTGAAAGCTGCAAACAGGTTTGCATTATCTTCATATGATAGGTTGTTAATAAGCTATCTTCCAACCCTTATGTTATGTCCTTCTTCATATAACCCAACTTCTCAATAATAGGCTCAACATACAGCTAGAATAAGTATGAGTTCAGCCTGACACGTCTTTCTTGATTTTAAATCATGTATTTAAAATCGAGTATTCCCTTGTTTAAAAAAAAAAGGCCACCTCTTGATCCATGTTTAAGTTCCAAATAAATGCAATGAAGTGTTCCAGAATTCCAGTTCTTCTTAATGTCCAAGGTTTGTTATGATCCACACAATAGAATGCCTTTGCACAGTCAATAAAACACAAGTAAATCACATTCTTGTGTTCTCTGTTTTAGCTAAGACTGACCTAACATCAGCAATTATATCCTTCATGCCACATCCTCTTCTGAATCTGGCCCAAGTTTCTGGCAGCTTCCTAAAGATATACTTTTGGAATCATTGTTGAATTATCTCCAGAAAAATTTTACTTGTGTGTGGTATTAAAGACAGTGCCCAGGGACTTGTTCTGGAAAAGGCACACATATGAATCTTTTTCCATTAGCTAACCACGTAGCTGTTTTCCAAATTTCTTAGCAAAGATGAGGGAGTGCTTTCAGCTCATTGAAATATTTGTTGTTATTAATTCAATTCCTGGAGCCTTGTTTCTTGATAATTCAGTTCTGCTTGAAATTCTTCCATGCAATTGGTTCTTGATCATATGCTATTTCTTGAAATTGTAGGCTGTAGATGAATTCTTTTAGTTACAGTCAATCTGTATATTCTTGTTACCATCTATGATGTTTACTGTATCCTTAAATATTTTGCCCATGAAACTCTTAAATATTGTCACTCAAGGTTTGGATTTTTCCTTTTCCATAGAGTATAGAAAATATCATGAAATATGCTATAAATACCTTTGTAGTCTATAAAAGATACCCTCTAGCATAGGATGCCTGGTGGGGCTTGATCAAGTACAATGTAGCCAAGAGGAATTAACGAAAGTCCAATGTAGGTCAAACATGATAGTGGGACAAGAGGAAATTAAAAGGAAATAGAGGAAACAACTAGGAGGCAAAAGGCATTTATCAAGGTCTAAATACAGGCATGTACATATGTAAATATATATATAGGGAAATAGATCTATGTACATATATTCATATGTTAAGTATTAAGGTAACAGACAGACATTGGGCCTTTACTCAAGTCTCCCTCAATGCAAGTGAGGTAGTTAGTTTTTCGTGAAAAAAATAATGGCCACATATGTACAAATGTGCCCAGCACAGCAGTACATGTATGTATGGATTATGATAAGAGCTGTAAGACCCCCCCCACCACCAATAAAATGATTTTTTTAAAGAAGAAGAAAAACTAAAAATATCCTCTAGCCACTGCTCTAACCGGGGAGCATCTTGAGGGGAGACACATCCTCCACACAGTATTCATGGAAGAAGCCAAATCAAAGCATACCAAACCCAGCCCACTGTGACTGCGTATCTTCTGATCCTGAGAAAAGCACCTCTCATCTGCTTCATGAGCTCACGGACCAGCCCTCGGCCACAGAAAGCACAGAGGAAGCACGTCTGGGTGATGGGACACCTCCCAAACCTTGAAGCCGCTCCCTTACTGTCTGGCTCCTGTGTTAGGAGTCTTTAATGTGTAGACTTTGTCTATCATCTCAGATTACATGAGTGCCATCTTTTTATTCAACTAATATGTGCATTATATGTTCTTGACCAGCATTGTTTTAAAATGTTAGCAGAACATGCTTATCAAGGTTGCTTGGGGAGTGTGTGAAGAATGTAGTTTATTTGCTTAAAATACACAAATAACCCACAGGATAGTCATCTGGAGATAAAGAATGGAGTCCTAAGTGTAATTCTCCACACTATCAGCGAATGCTGGATCTCGTCCTTTTGAAGAGCCGAATGCCTCCAATAAGAGAGAATAATGATAATTGTTCCAGGAGGCAGGGAATACAAACCATTGTTTAGAATGATTGATTTTATCACATTCTACTCTCAATATACAGAGATGTTTAAAAATGAGAAAAGTAATGTACCTGCACAGTTTTCTATATAAATGTCTTGGGGCTTGAGTTAGATTTCATTGCTTTTGGTTAAAAGCCCATAAGATTTATACTAAAATGCAGATCAGCTGTGATCTTCGAAGTGGTTCAGGGTGACAGGGAGAAAATGTTATTTGAGCAGAACTAAAGATTTAATATTTCAAATACAGCTTATAAAGTAAATCATAGTAGTCCATCCTATTGGTTTATCTGGGATATCTAAAATCTCTTTAGCTCCAATTTTTTTAAGTAATTGAAGAACAAAAGTGACTTTGTAAGTAATACAGTTGTCTACATCAACAGTTAGGGCCTTGTCTTCTGTTGATTGATTTTGTGAGTACTGGTTACTAGTGGGATTCTGGGACAGATGATACCATGGAATTCTCCCACTTTAAGGATAGAAGTGGCAAGGATACTGGCCCCTGAAGCTGGGTGTGCATAGGAAAAAGCTCTGGATAGATCCAACAAGTTCAAAAAGATTTTATGCTACAACTCCATACCACACATTGAGTGCCTTTTTATATTCTACCGTTCGTGGATCCTTTTCACCCACACATAGCTGATGTTTATTAAATTCTCAGAGGAGGCTGCACCGATGGATGGAGCAGGAAGGAATGAACCTAAGAGACTACCTAAGTTAAATTGCCTGGAGATTACTTAAAGAAGGTGATGCCCAGGGATGGAAAGGGCCTCCCCTTTAACATGGGTCACCAATAGCTCAGACAGACCTCCCTACTCTTGGCCATGTGTTTTATCTCTCCCACACTTGCATAGGCTTAATTTGGCAAAAGAGCTGGAAATTTCACCTGGAGTCAAGTCTGGAAGCAGTGAAGTTAGGCAATACCTTTTTAGAAGAGAAAGCACAGGTAAGGGTCTATGACAGTAAATGAATCTTTTGTATTTTTAACTAAAAGCCTTATGATCAACTATCCCCTTAGAGACCACACTTAGAAACCATATCTGAAACAACTACCTCAAAATGGCTCTTAGGAGTACTCTTCATCAGTCTGTGCCCTCGGAAATTGCCTTAGCTACAAAGGGCAGCTCTCCTTTTCTCCTCCTCGTGTACATCCCGGTCACTCCTGCTCTTTTTGGTGTTAGTCAGGGTTTTCTATATTAAGACACGCGTCTGTTGCTAGCTGGAACCCTCTTCAGGCTCACACAGCTGCAGGTAAAGGAAGCGAAAAGGTGAAGTAGGAAACTGAGAGATCACAGGCCAGTGAGTGCACAGTTGTGTGGATTCAAGGCCCATAGGAACAGATAGGATGCCACAGCTTCCATGCTAACAGGCCATATGGACTGCCACCCCTAGATCCCCAGAGCCAGATACACAACCTAGAAAGCAGGAGGTGAATTGAGAAAGAGAGAGAAGTTCTCACTGTCTCTCTAATTAAAAAGTCACAGCCACAAAGAAGCATCACCAGGCTGAGATTTGATTGATAGGATGAACTCCATTTCTACCTCCACACAGTTACCTTCAAATTAACGTAAAATCTAACCCTGACACTTTTCTCTCCAAAAATATTGCAAGCTCAAAGAGAAAAATTTGATTTGATATTCTCTTATGAATAGACACTAGCTTTCAAGATCTCTTATTCTTCTTATAATTTCTTCAGTATTAGCTAATATTTCATTTCTCAAAAATCTGAGACCTGAAGCAGAGCTTTTGGCTCAGCTCTTAAATATATCAAGTATGAACTGATATATGGAGAGGGCAATAAACATTTGGAAAGCTGCAGCCAGAACCCCTGCTAATGAAGCTTTTCATGTAGAGCCAAAGCGAGCCAAAGGGCAGGAGGGACCAAGTGGAGGGAGGGAGGCAGAAAGTGAGTGCCGGCCACTGTGTTATCACCTATTCAGGCTCTCCTGAGCAGTAAATTCTTTAAGGGTCTCATTACACAGAAACTTGCTAGTTGTCAATGAGATGCCTAAGACAATGTTGCTCTGTCCTGTTTCATCTTCATGATATGGTGAGTAGCTCATACCTCTAGTGGGTGATTTATTGGGAGTTGATTATTTCAAATATTTTGTCAATCCATTTCACAAATTGTTTCCTTCACTTCAGTTTTGTTGACCTTTTATATGATCAACCATGATGTCCTAGTTTTTTCTGATGATTTTCTGAAAATGATGACAGCAGTAAATTCATGCCTATCATTAATTGCACTGAATGTAAATAATATAAAGGTGCCAATCAAGAGAGAGTAATAAAATTAATAAGGAAACAGGAACATTAATATGCTATCTACAAGAGGCTCACCTTAGACACAAAGTTTTTTTTCTTAATAAAGAATCAAAGAAAGGGAAATAATAAATATCAAGCTAATGTCAGGCAACAAAGGAGCAGAAAGGACAACATTAATTCCTAAGAGGAGAGAATTCAGAGAAAAATCCAAGAAAATAATAATAAGAGGAATTATATAATGTTTGATGAATCAGTAGAAAGGAACACAACCATAATTAATGTCTATGAACTCAATGAAAGAGCCCTTACACAGACAACTCTGCAATACTAGTAGGAGATTTTAACACATCACTTTTGATAGAAGAACTGAAGAGAAACTTAACAAAGATGCTGAAGACCTAAACAACATAATCAACCAACTTAACCTCATAGACATTTGCAGCACACTCCAAATGGGGGAAACAAAAGTAGACATGGATCATTCTGGTCCCAAATAGACACAAATAGCAACCAAACAAACCTCAATAAATTTTAAGACAACACTATAACAATCTATATACCCTAAATTCTTTGGGACAAAGGACAAGTGCTAACATGTCAAATTATGCCAAAAAAAAAAATACAAACAGGGAAAAGAGGAAACTCTCAAAATCAATACCTTAGCCTAACAATTCCAAAACTAGAAAAATAGCAGAAAATAAATAAATAAGGTTAAAGTCTCTAGAAGAAAGAAAATTTTAAAGATAAAAAGAAAGATATGAAACAGAAAAGCATGGAAATAAGTCAAGAAGTTGGTTCTTCAAAAAGATTAACACAATTAGCAAACCTTATCCACTGTCAATTGCACTGTGCATGCACTCAGCTGGTGGCTACTGTACATACTTGCTTTGTCACTGGCCACCATATGAACTGGCCCTGCTGCCCATCTCCAGCTGTTGCATATACCCACTTCCCTAGCACCAGGTGCTGACTGCCCTCACTCCACCCAGGTTAACATGCAAGCCTTCTGCACACCTGGAGCCCAGCCATCACATACACTGACTCCATTCCTGGTTATCATGCATGCTGATTCTGACTCCAGCCACTGAACATGCCTGACCCACTGGCCCAGGCCTACACACTTCTCTGGCACATGCATTACACCCACCCCTGCACCCAACCCTTCTTGTGGCAGCACACCTGTGCTCTCATCCACAAAAGCTACAACACTCCTGGGCAAGGGAAGACTCCAATAAAACAGTGTCTTTTTTCAAAAATAAATAATATTTATACATTTTAAATTATTATGTTTTTCTATAATATTTCCTACTTTTTGTCTCTTTTCTCATCATTTTTCCTTTTCCTTTCTTCTTTTTTTTGGTTTCTAATAGTCTTCTCTTCTGCACCCTTTGATGGAGTCAACTAGACACCACAACCTAGCCTCCCTCCAACCCCTAGTAGATGCATCCTGATGTCACAGTGATAGCAGTCAATATTGGTTCGAAAGGAAGGAAATAAAGAAGGAAGGAAGGAAGGAAGGAAGGAAGGAAGGAAGGAAGGAAGGAAGGAAGAGGTACAGAATCAAATGAACAACACTCAAACCCAAAAGAAATTTCTGAAGAATAAAAGGCTGTGTAATTTTAAAATTAAAAAAATAGGGGGTGGGGATCAGAAGAATGATGTTCAGCTACTTCCAATGGATGGAGAGATGGAGAGAGCAATGGAAAATTTAGAAAAATTAAAAACTTTACCACCACAAAAAAAATCGAGAAGATGAATAATAAGATAACAGAAGTAGAGAACACATTTAAAAAGCAGAGTAATAAAATAGAAGAAATAGAAAACTCAATTAGGGAGCTCAAAGAAAAATCCCTCAACAAAAAGAGCAGAGAAGTCTAGGTAAAGCCTACGAAATATATATCTATCAAGAGGAACAGCTCACATCTCATTCAAATTCGGAAAGAAGAGGAAACAAACATACAAACAAATCCACCGAGAGAAAAGCTCCAGAAATTCTGAAAGAAAATATCCCTAACAGCATAAAACTGGAGGAAACAACTATCGAAGAAGCTGGGGAAAGCCCTAACAGGATACGTTCGGAAAGAAAAGCACCTCTACATAGCATAGTCAAACTTTTCAAAATCAAGGACAGGAGAGGATCCTCAAAGCAGCTAGGGAAAACAGAAGCATTATATACAAAGAAAAAACAATTAGAGTATCCTCAGATTTCTTTTTTTTTCTTTTTTTACATTTTATTAAGGACTCATACAACTCTTATCACAATCCACACATATACATACATCAATTGTATAAAGCACATCCATACATTCCCCGCCCCAATCATTCTCAAAGCATTTGCTCTCCACTTAAGCCCTTTGCATCAGGTCCTCTTTTTTCCCCTCCCTCCCCTTTCCCCTCTCCCTCATGTGCCCTTGGTAATTTATACATCGTTATTTTGTCATATATTGCCCTATCCGGAGTCTCCCTTCCCCCCCTTCTCTGCCAGGGAAGAGGTTACATGTGGATCCTTGTAATCAGTTCCCCCTTTCCAACCCACTCACCCTTCACTCTCCCAGCATCGCCCCTCACACCCTTGGTCCTGAAGGTATCATCCACCCTGGATTCCCTGTGCCTCCAGCTCCCATATGCACCAGTGTACAACCTCTGCCCTATCCAGCCCTGCAAGGTAGAATTCGGATCATGGTAGTTGGGGGGAGGAAGCATCCAGGATCTGGGGGAAAGCTGTGTTCTTCATCGGTACTACCTTGCACCTTGACTGACCCATCTCCTCTCCTAAACCCCTCTATGAGGGGATCTCCATTGGCTGACACTTGGGCCTTGGGTCTCCACTCTGCACTTCTCCCTTCATTCAGATTTCTTACTAGAAACCATTAAACTAATAAAAATGGAATGACATACATAAACCTATGAAAGAAAAAGCGCCAAGAAATATTCCTCTGTTCAGGAAAATGTTCTCTCAAATATGAGGGAGAAATAAATATGTATCTGGATAAATTACATGAATTTGTAAAAACAAGACTAACATTACAAAAACTGCCGAGTGAAGTACTTTGGATAGAGATTCATAAACAGTAGACAAATCTGAGAGCAACATGTAAGACAACACTACCCAGAACTAAGCACATTTAAAACCATTTTCTAAAAAACCCCCCAATTATGGCCCATTTGTAGGTCATTGGACATCCCCTTATAGAAGGGTTTCGGGGAGGAGATGAGTCAGTCAGGGTGCGATGTAGCAACAATGAAAAATACAACTTTCCTCTAGTTCCTAATTTCTTCCTTACCCCTCCCCCCCCCTCCCCCAGACTATCATGATCCCAATTCTACCTTGCAAGTCTGGCTAGACCAGGGGATGTATACTGGTATAGATAGGAACTGGAAACACTAGGAATCCAGGGCAGATGATCCCTTCAGGACCAGTAATGTGAGTGGCAATTCCTGGAAGGTGGAGGGAGGGTGTATTGGAAAGGGGGAACCAATTATAAGGATCTATATGTGACCTCCTCCCTGGGGGACGGGCAACAGAAAAGTGGGTGAAGAGAGACATCAGACAGGGCAAGGTATGACAAAATAATAATTTACAAATTATCAAAGGTTCATGAGGGAAGGGCTAGCAGGGAGGTAGGGGAAAAATGAGGAGCTGATGCCAGGGGCTTAAGTGGAGAGCACATGTTTTGAAAATGATGAGGACAATGAATGTACAAGTGTGCTTTCCACAATTGATGTATGTATGGATTGTGATAAGAATGGTATGATCCCCTAATAAAGTGAGTTAAAAAACAAACCAAAATTATAAGACTAAAAAGTGGGGACCAGAGATATTAATCTGCAGTGAAGACAAATAGAAATAAAATGCAGGGAAAACTGTCTACAAAAAAGCATTCAAATAGAGAGAGAGAAACAATTCATAAGAGAGATAGACTGTATTAAATAAGGGAAGTAAGAAAATAACACAGCAACATAAAGCAAATGGGAAAATAATTAAAACAGAAAAAAAGAAAATGACATGAAGCTCATAAAAAATGGCAGCAAAGGGAAAGACAAGAAAATCCACAAGTAAAATTAACTCAGCACAAAAAAAGGGGAGAACAAAAAAGCTGATAACACCACACGCATCAAAATGACAGCAACAAATCACACATATCAATACCGGCAGTAAATGTAAATAGATTAAATGCATGAATCATGAGAGAGAGCATAGCAAACTGGCTAAGAACACAAGACCCATCAATATTCTATTCACAGAACACACACCTTAGACACAAAGACAATAATAGACTAAAAATCAAAAGATGGGGGGAAAATATCAAGCTAAAGGCAACCAAAAAAGCAGGAGTGGCAATATATACCTACAATACAATAGACTTCAAGGCAAAAGTCTATTTAGTGACAAAAAAGGTCACTAAAGGGACAATAGAATTAGAAGACATAACCACAATAAACATATACACATCAGCAATTGGCTGTTGAAATACAATAATCAAAATCTTATACACCTGAAGCATGAAACAGACAATGCAACAATAATAGTACACCACGTTTGAGGAAGGACAGATCAAGGAAGAAATGCAATAAAGATACAGAATAAATGACACAATTAATCAACATGATCTCCTAGACATATACAGAGCACTCCACCCAATGACACCATTGTATACATTGTACACATGAAACATTCTCTAAAATAGACCATACATTTGAACACAAAACAAGCCTTAGAAAATTTTAAAATATTGAGAAATCCATTTTCTCATACAAAAATTATATAAAATTAGATGTTAGAATTAGGAAGAGCAAGGGCAGAATACCAAATTCATGGACTTTAAAGTGCTAAAAAAGCATGAAAGTCACTTTGAGGAGTAAGACGGGCCTGATCCAAGTCATGGTATTTCCAAAGACCTCATATGCATGCAAAAATTGGATATTGAATAAGGAAGACCCCCCCACCCCAATACATTTTAACTATGTGTTGGTAAAGAGTACTGAAAGTACCATGGACTGCCAAAAAGAACAAATATGTCTCATGAAGAAGTAGAACCAGAGGGGTTTATCTGGCCTGGATTCCCTGTGTGCAAGCTCTGGTCTAGCTGAATTTGTAAGGTAGAATTGAGGTCATGATAATACGGGTGAGGAAGCATTAAAGAACTAGAGGAAAGTTGGATGATTCATGAGTCCTATACAGCACCCTGACTGGCTTGTTTCTTTCTTGTGACCCTTCTGTAAGGGGATGTACAATTATCTACAGATGGGCTTTGGGTGTTCACTCCGCCCTCCTTCTCATTCACATTGATATGATTTTTTTTGTTATGAGTCTTTGATGCCTGATACCTGATCCCATCAACAGCTCCTGATCACACAGGCTAGTGTGCTTCTTCCATGGGGGCTTCATTGCTTCTCAATTAGATGGTCGCTTGTTTATCTTCAATCCTTTAAGACCCCAGACACTATATCCTTTGATAGCCGGACACCATAAGCTTTCTTTGTCACATTTGCTTATGCACCCATTTTGTCTTCGGCGATCCTTTTGAGAAGGTGAGCACCACAGCATGCTGGGTTATTAGAACAAAGTGTTCTTGCATTGAGGGGGTAGTTGAGTAAAGGCCCAATGTCTGTATGCTACCTTAATACTTAACATATAAATATATGTACATAGATTTATTTCCCTATCCTTATATATAAATATATTTACCTATGTGTGTGCCTATATTTAGACCTTGATAAACGTCCTTTGCCTCCTAGTTCTTTCCTCTACTTCCTTTTACTTTCCTCTTGTCCCACTATCATGTTCGGCCCCTGATTAAGCACCCTTAGGCATCCTATACCCTCCTCTCCATCAATTTTAGATCACTTGTTGTTCTCTTGTCTTTGGATTTGTTAATATCCACTTCCTTTCTTCTGCCTCCCCTTCTCCCATGTAGAGATACCAGGTGGGGGGAGAAAGGGGAACTGATCACAATGATCTACATTAAACCCCTTCCCAAGGAGAACAGACAACAGAAAAGTGGATGAAGGGAGATGGGTACATGTAAGACATGAAAAAAAAAAACATAAATTATCAAGGGTTCATGAGGGAGGTAGGGTGGGGAAGGGAAGAAATGAGGAGCTGATATCAAGGACTCAAGTAGAAAGAAAATGTTTTGAGCATGATGATGGCAATATATACAAATGTACTTGACACATGGATGGGTGTATGGATTGATAAGAGCTGTAAGAGACCCCAACATAATTATTTTAGGAAAAAGAGCCAGAATGCTTCTTAATGACAAGGCTGATGAGACGGCATCTCACATACTTTGGACCTGTTATCAGGAGAGAGCAACCCTAGAGGAGGACATAATGCTTGTTTAAGTAGATGGGCAGCAAGAAAAGAGAAAGCCCCTCGACCAGTTGGATTGCCATGGTGGCTGCAACACTGGGTCTCTATAAGAAGAATGAGAATGGCACAGGATGAAGCAGTGTTTCACTCTAGTGCAGACAGGGTCCCTGTGTGTCAACTGACTCAATAGCACCGAAGAACAACAGCATAATCTTTGTAACTCCTATCAGCTGTGAAAGTGACTTTGCAAATGAGACACATGAGACCTTAATACGGTAATTGGTCAATTTCTTATCTGACTCTGCTTAAAATGAACTATCTCAGAGACAGAATGACAATCATAACACAATCACTAAATAAGAAAACTAAGCAGTGGAGCACATCCTTTGGACCCTCGATCCCTGTGCTGGGAGGCTCCTAGACCCCGGACGCAGAGAACTGAAACACAACAGAGGAGAAGCATCTGCAACACAATTTCAGCAGTAGAGACCACAGGAGACCCACACAGGACAATATATTGGGCTTCCCAGACCACAGAGCAAGAAAATGAGGTAGGAGGCTTGTTGGCAGAAAGCATACCTCTAGGCCCTTGACTGGGTACAATTGGCTCAAGACTTTACTGGTTAAGTGAGTTGTCTTTGGACACTTACCAGTATAACTGAAAAAGCAGGAGGTTTCAGCCCAAACGGCTGAAACCAAAGAGAAACCTGACTATTGGTAGAACTGGTAAAAGGATGTCCTGATGGCGGAACTGTATTTCTGAGCCTGGGAAGTAACTGTTAGTTTCCTAGTAAACTCCATAACAGTAACCATGGTCTGTGATATCTGCGTGAGCATTGTAGTGAATTACTGAACCCAGGAGAAAAGTAGAATGCCATGAGAGGGATGGTTGGTTTCACAAATATTTAAATGGGTTGAGGGTAGAAGCATGTCAGACTTCTACCTCCTAGTAATTAACCCTGGACTATTAATAATGATTTTCCTTCCCTCTCAGGATGTTATAGGAAGTCAGATGTTATATCTTCTACACCATTTTTACATGACCCTTGAAAAATCTTCGAATATATTAGGGGAAGAGGTACTTACTTATTCCCGACTGTGTCACACCCATACATGCCATACCGATATCTATTATTCTTCTGTTTCCCAGGCCAGCACAGGAGTTTTCATTCGTTCTTGCTCCACTTTTATATGCAAAACTTTCTTTGGGAAATGCAGAGGTAAAAGCATCCCCTAACTTACCCTGATTATCTCCAAATTTGCTTCTTTACCTCACTTGCGAGATCAATTTTACAGTTTTTAGATAAACCTGGTGGAGAGAAACCTGGATTCTATCATCTTCCACACTCATATAGTAGCTTCTGGATCTAGAGTTTGTTATCTCAGTTTCTGTCCAGTTGGACAATGACCAGTGGGGTTCATAGTATCCCCATGTCTTACAGTTAGAAGGCAGGAGAGAACATTCTGGTGTCTTATGATACAGTGACCAGTGGGGTTCATAGCATCCCCATGTCTTACAGTTAGAAGGCAGGAGAGAATATTCTGGTCTCTTATGATAGCCCCTCCTGAGGGGAAAGTATGTCCAAGTTCACAAGAAGAGTGGTCCTTCCTCCTGTGTTCTAGATCTCATACTCTCTCATTTTCTGGTGGTTTGTATGTCTTCTGTCATTTTTTCCCTCTCTCCTACAGCATCAATCTCTATCCTTACCTAATTAGTCATGCATCAGTGCATATGTGCTCTGGTGTCTCATCTTTAGGCAAGTTAAAATTCCTTTGACTGTTTTCTGCTCTACAGAACCATTTAATGTGTCCACCCCATTACTGGGAAAGCATTTGAGGTAGGCCATCCACTCTGGCTTTTACCTTTTCATCTTCTCCACACATTTTTCATGAATTTATTTAAATTACCCTTTATCGATCATCAAAGACCTGCCCAAAATCAGATCAAAAGATGCTTTCTTACTCTTCTTACCAACCTCTCAACAATACAGTGAGTGGGCCACTCCTTTATCTAAGCTCCCATGACATCATGATTTTCTTGCTGCCCTCTCTTCCAGAAGGCAGGCGCTCTCTCTCTCTTTCTCTCTCTCTCATAGATTGGCAGGTTCCCATCCCTCCAGCCCCTCTACCTTCCATCTGTTAACACCATGACCTTAGAATGTTTCTGGTCTTTTTTCTCTTCTTCAGTACACTTTTTCCTCCCAAAGCAGATGGTTCTTACATTTATTCTCCAAACAAGTCCCCTTCTGACCATCACATGCCATCATTCAACAGCCTTACTGACCACTCCAAATACATTTCAAGCTAGCATCTATATATAACATAATTAGGATGGACTATATATAACACAATTAGGATGGACATAATGCTCTTGCTTCACCCCTTTCGAAGTTTCATCCATCCTCTCCTTCAAGAACACATTCAAGTCATCGAAAACAACAACAAAAAACAAATCTTCCATGCTTGTTCTCCAAGGGGATCACCTGGCTCAAACCACTGTTCTCTCTGAAGGGACAATTTTTTTTATTTTAATAAATAATTTTATTTTGAGCTGTAAAGCTCTTATAACAATCCATACATCAATTGTATCAAACACACATGTTCATATGTTGTCATGATTTTCAAAACATGTTCTTTCCATTTGAGCCCTTGGTATCAGCTCCTCTGTTTTCCATTTCTTCCTCCCTTCCCACCCTTGTAAGCCCTTGATAAATTTTAAATTTTTTCATATTTTACACCATCCACTGTCTCCTTTCACCCATGTTTCTGTCTTTTGAACCTGCCTGGGGTGGGGACTGGGAGTGGGTTTTACGTTGATCATTGCAATCGAACAATTTTGATGCCACAGTCAATCACCTAACTTCTGTAATGATCTCCTGTCCACATACCAACTACAGATTTTTTTTAAAAAGCATATCAAAGTTCCTTGCATAAATCCCTTTAAAAGTATCCATTTAGTCTTAACATAAAATTCAAACTCTATGCCAGGTCTTTTTTATAAAATATTTTTCAGTGATAGTCAAACCTATTTTACTTCATTTTTCAGAACCAATTATTAATCCCCTGAAAACACAAAGTTCATTGACGAGTCTAAGTCAATGTCTCCAAAACTTTGGCACAGATAATTTATCATTTCAGTTTAAGTCAGCTAACCATTACCTAACATTAGCATTAAATTTGACAAACTTAAAGTTGAGAGGTGTTTTAGAGACATATTCATGCTGCCTTCAAGGTTTATACTAAGTATCAGAATGATCTGTTGTTTTAAAAATATTTATTGAGCTATGTACAATGAAATTCCAGTGTGGTAGTTACATAAGCTATTGTCAATTTGAGACTTATGAGTGAAGGGGTGGAGTTTGGCCTGTCAGTCAGGTCACACTATGATGACCTCATTTGGAGGCACTAAAGAGATAAATAGCTCATTGGAGGCAGGGCACAAGCTCAATCCCTGGGAGGCATTGCAGCTGACAAGGCACGTGGAGGTAGGCTAGTTCCCTGAGCTAGAGGAGGCATGTAGAGACGCCTGCCAATGCTGAGATGCTTACACTGCCACTGAATCCACAAGACTTCCCACCCACTGGCCTGTGATCATCCTGCATTCAGCATTGTTGCATGTGTTTCATGAGTCTGAGGAGGAATTTATAGACTGGTGTCAGACATATGGGCTAATATCAAACTTATGGACTTGATCTGGACTGGGCTAGGCTCTTTCTATACATATAATGAGTGTCTATGAATTTGTTTCTCTCATCTACCCAGACAAACACATCCAGTATCTGTTAGAAATGTGAGGGAGCCGGGTAAAGCAAGTTGCCCAGGGCCAGGTGGCAAACTTCTGGAATACACTTGGCAGAGCTGAGAAGCACCATAAAAACTACTATTTCTCAGCCTCTAGGCAAGTTATGATGATCTCTGACAGCTACTGGGCTTTTTATCCTGTAGGAGTCTTGGTGACATACATGTACTTTACATTCATGGTCTCATTGAGTCCCCATGACCACCCAATGTGATATGCCCTGTGATTATCTCCATTTGCACCCACAGAATGGTATCACTGAAAACCACATCAGACAGCTGGTAAATAATGGGGCTTGGATTTAAAACAGTTCTATGTGATGTGACAGTCCTCAATGGAGTCATGCCGCTATCCTGCCACCCCCACTGCCCTGGAATCTCAAGAGCAAAAGAAAACCAGCTCCCTCGGAGTGCAAGAAGATGGTGGTTGGCACTAGGGCTGCAGTGGAACAGCCACAGGCCAGACTGCAGGTCCCACATGATCAATGTCTTACAGAGTGACTCCATCCATGATAAAACTCTGTCTGATGGTATTGGGTCCAGATGACCAGTACAAGGGGCCAATCGTCTACACATGACTGGCACACGCTGTGGGAGACCCAGATGGAAAGCCGAGACTGGAGTCTCAGGGTTTAGTCCTTCTCACCCCCACATTCCTCCTAGTACCATGTTCTGGGAGTCTCTGGAAACATCTTGATATCCTACAAGAAGCATTAGATCATCATCGGGTCCCAGCTCCCTTGGGGCGAATGGTTCATCTGGTTCCCTCCCATCTTTCCCTTCATGCTTGTCCAGGTGACATCTTTCTTCAGCATCTTCAGCAGAATTGATACCAAATCCCTTCCTCTTCTTGGAGCATAGGAAGACTTCTGCTATCATTCACCACCAGAGCCCCGGAGACAGCGTGGCTTAGGGTGTTCATCAAGTGTCGGGCCTGATGGTCAGACAGAGGCAGGTAACTTGAGCAGGGAAAGATAGTGACCTGGAACACTCCCATTCCATTCCGTTTCTCATGAGAGGAATGTCCCCTGAACTTAGAATCTGTTTGATACCCCTCTAACATTGACCCCTCTAACATTGGATGTGACCTCCTGGCCCCCGGGGAATGTCTATGGACTTCCCTCCTTCTTAACCTATACAATGGCATGCTTAGTTAATCCCATATTTAACATAACCCCCCTCTAAAAGTCCTGTAACTTTTCTCTTTGGGTGATGTGACAAGGACCAGACACATAATCTCAGTGGTGACTACTGAGCAAGAGGACCAGGCTAACTGGCTCGGGGATTTGAGTGTCCCACCACCACCCTGCTGAACAGCTCTGCACAGGTCTATGCACCAATGTTTGAAGGAAGTCCCTTGATGTCTTAATATTATGTGACTAATGAAGTATTACTTTGAAAACATTGTGGCTCATAAGGTTCCCCTAACAAGACAAATTTGAACATCAAATCGAAAGTAACTACTTCTTCAATTAGTTTCCTGGTTACCCACCCCTTCTCTGAGGTAGCCACAGACAGACCCAAGGAAGAATTTAATGAAGCTGCACTGTTTTTATTGATTTCTGATAATACCAGTTGGCTCTTTAATATACTTATCATTTAACTGATGTTATTCCCAAACATTTCCAGACAAACATGTCCAAAGGTTTAACCTCACCTGTGACTCCAAAGTAGAAAATATTGAACAATGCGTTTGGCTACTGGAGAACTTCTCCCATAGGCTGATCTTTCAACAAGGATCAGCCCAGGGCAGTCAGTGACGTATAGTCAAGGTAGCAGCCAGAAGCAGCTAGCTCCAAAGAGTCACTGGGAAATGAGCTCTGCCTTCCCATGGGCCATGATCTCCTCTTGTAGCAAGAGCTACAAGTTATCCAAGCAGGACAACAGAAATGCATAAATGACCTGATTTACTGAAGATTTACTTAGACACGGTGGCCATGAACAATAGATTCTTTCCATTACCTGTTACACTGACTTCTCCCACTCTGCAGTCCCCCTCCCTCTCTCAAAGTTGCTAGACTGTCAAACCTATAGAGTCCCTTCCACTTTCTCAGCCCTACACCTCCTGCTGTCTTGCTGACCAAGTTATGCTCTTCTCGGTGACTGTGATGTGGTAGTGGAAATCCACAGAATACATATAAACAGGCATTTCCATGTGAAGAACGTCTTAAAGGATTTGTTTCCTGGTCTTTTTACTTAACCTGCAAGCCCCACTTTTTTTTTTGTTTGATAGTGATCTGTTTCCCATCCCTCAAATTCAATTTTACTTCAAACATTTTCTCCACCATAAAAATCGCCCTGCTCAAGTAGAAGGCAAATGTTTTGAGAATGATGAAGGCAATGAATGTACATATGTGCTTGACACAATGGATGGATGGATGGATGGATGGATGGATGGATGGATGGATTGTGATAAGAATTGCATGAGCCCCCAATAAAATGATTTTTTAATCACCCTGATCATCCTATCTCAATATGAGTTCTCTCACATTGATCTTCCTACTCATAACAGTACCTGGTATCTGCTACATGATTTGTTTTACTCAATCTAGAAATCTTAACTGATTATCTATCACTACCTTTTAATCAAAGTACCCACATAGGCAGAAGGAGCCCTGGTAATGTAGTGTTTAAAAATTTGACTGCTAACCAAAGGGTGGTAGTTTGATCCCACAAGGGTTTGGTCCCACAGGGTTTTCTCTGTTACAAATCAAGAACAACATTTGACAAGATGCTTTCAGTCAGAGTTGATAGATATGTTAGGAACTTGAGGATATTCATAGAAAATAAGCAAGCTCACAATATACGTACAACAGAGTCAAACACTATCAGCCATTCTCATAGTTGCTATGTTTGTACCCTCTGTGTCAGTCCATCTTGTTGATGGATTAAGATGGATCAGAACATTAAGATCTGTGTTAGTCTGGGTAGACTAGAGAAACAAATTCATAGAGACACTGTATATGTGTGTGAGAAAGAGATTTATATACAAGAGCAATTGAACATTGAGAAAACATCCCAGCCCAGTCCATATCAAGTCCATAAGTCTGATATTAGCCCATATGTCCAATACCAATCTATAAAGTCCTCTTCAGACTCATGAAACACCTGCAATGATGCCAAATGTAGAAGATCACAGGCATTGGATAGACAGTTTTTGGATCCAGTGGCATTGGAAACATCTCAGCACTGGCAGGGGTCTCTGCATGGCTTCTCCAGCACCCAGGGCTGCATCAGGGTGGGTCCATGTGTCTTGTCAGCTGCTATATATCCCAGGGTGTGAGCAAAGAGTCTCCCAGAGACCCCTGAGGAATTCCGGAGGAAATACCGGAATTCCCAGAATCCTTAGGGGAAGGCTATGCCCACACAGAAGCCTCATTGGCTATGACCTGAATGACAGGTTAGACTCCACCCCTACACCCTTAATCCTTAAATTGACAATTATATAACTACTACAGGATCATAAATAAAAGGCACTATATATATAAATGTTTAAATAGAAAGAAAATAAGCATAAACTAAGGATTCTATTCCACGGGAGAATGTGCTGGAAACCCAGCTGCTGAAGTATGAGGTAAAGAACTAGGGTATGCAGCCTTTAGCTCTCAAGAAAACTTGCACTGTGTGTAGGCGGGGGGTTGGGGGTGGGGTGGGGGGTAGCATGCCGGAAAGGCCCAAAATGCAGCCTATGAATGCAATATAGTGACCTGAAAGTCTATCATATTTGTAAAATATAACACACCCATATAAATAATGCACACATGTACACAACTTGCCTACTGCAAGTAGGAAGCATATTTTCCAGGGGGTATATGTGTATGTGTTGCATAAAAGTACAATAGTTGTTTCCAGTCAACCTGTGAGCTGAGACTACTCCTGACCCATGTATCCCACTCCCAGGATTCATCTCAGCTCTTTTCCTCTTCCTCCAGTGAAATGGCCAAGGAATTATCATCCAAACGCAGGAAGTTCTAGGTGGCAAACAGCAAACTGATGAGCTTCTGCATTAACCTAAGTGTGGGGTGCCTTACTTTAGAGGACAAAGCCATTTGGTTAAAACTCCTCATGTAACCCGCAATCCTCGTGACCTAGATTGGGTCGTATTTTCTAGTTACTGTCCCCCAGGAAAACCAAGAGAAAGGAGAAAGGCAAAGCTAGTCCCCTCGCATTCATTTATACATTTCAATGAAATGTGATGGAAAAGCATGCCCTGCACATCTCCCGGAAACACACCTTTCCTTCATGAACATTTCTGATGAGCACAAAGTGGAATTGCTCGCAAAAATTATTGGTTCATCTTGAAAGTAATTGCCACTTATTTTGTTTATAGCGCAAACTCTGCTAGTGACATCAGATTAGACTTAACTGCATCCTGTTTTGATGCTAACTAATATTTGCCCTAATACGAAGCATAAATAAGTAGGAATTTCTCCTGAGACCCCAGAGATATTACATCTTTAATGGGATCTATTAGTCAGAGGTAAGCCAATTGCCCTGCTGTGGGATTGTAATTATGTGAGTTCTTCCCACCCCCCTTTTAAATTTCATGAACAGGGAGGAGCACTGGAAGCCATTAAGCTTTCTCCAGAAATGTGGGGTAAAAATAAAACCACCAATGTGCAGGCTCCAGTACCCTCCATTCCAGATGGGAATTGCATTCTGAGCGCTCCTTCAAACGCATGTCTTTCCTCCGGCTTCCTGGAACGTGACTAATGCCACAGGGTGCTGGCAGGTAATAGAGTGTTCGTGGGTGGGTGGGTGGAGGAGGGGGGTTGTCACATCTCAGTAGAGGATCCTATACCTGTGCTCTAAGACAAGAGGTTCTTACAGCCTCCTTCTTTATCTCTTACTTTATTCCATTCTCTGTTTTGGAAAAGCTACTCCAGGATGGTTGCTTTTCTTCTGTGAAGGTGCTTGATGGTGAGCACTCCTAAATACTTGATAAATAGAGCTCTTGAGTTGCCTGTACAGATTGGCAAGCCCCAAAAAAAGAACTTGCAGAAGCCTGAAGGATGTAAGTTATCTGAAAGTGATTGTTGGCAGTTTCAACCTATCCAGTAGCTTCATAAAAGAAAGGGCTGATGAACTATGTTCATACAATTGCAGCCAAGAAAACCATATGGAGTATTTCTACTCTGAACAGGGATTGAAAACATTAGAATGGACTCAGTGGCAAGAGTTTGTATTATTTTTCAATCCACGCCTCTAGCCCAAGGACTGACCCCTTCTCTGCACCTCCAAATGGCCAAGAACCTACTTTTAGTTGGTTTTCTTGGGGTCTCAAAATTTTACAAACTAATGGAGCCTGTTTCAAACCATGGAGGCTTTTCTTAGCTTCTAATTTCTCTACCCCTTAATCAAACTATAAACGTCAGTTAGTAATGCTGTCTGGGCTGACAATGAAGCACTCGATAAGTGGTAGCTATCACTTTATTAGGAGTTCTTGAGTAGCTAAGTGCTCAACTACCAGCTGAAAGGCCGGCAATTCAAGCCCCCACACAGAGGTGCTTCAAAAGACAGGCCTGGCAATCTAAGTCCAGACTGTCACAGCTTTGGAAAATCTATGGAGAAGTTAATCAGACTCTCTGCAACAAAGATGACAAATCAAATGAAACAAATATGGATGATAATACCGAAACAACGTGCATCAGAGGAAAAGATAGACGTGGGCTGAGTACCGAATAGAGAAGCTGAACAAAAGTGGGGAGTCAAATAAAACGGGTGAATTTCCAGCTGGCCTGACACAGGGAGGCCATTTTGAACTTTTGCAAGCAATGGTCACTCAGGACAGGGTCCTGATAACGGACTCCATTTACTCACGATGACGGTGATGCCTCCTGGCTAGAAACCAACAGTGTTCATATCATCAGCCATCTCCTAGACCTTCAGCAGCCCCGCCTATGAGATGAGAGCCGCCACACATTCCGAGACCCCATGGTCAGCTACAGATGGAAAGTAGCTCTAGTCCAGCACACTTCAATTGTGCTACATGAACAGTGAACAAAGAACTGCACAAATACTCCTATCCCCTATTACACCCACCAGGATGCTAAGAAAATACCAACACACAATACAATCAACCACCCAAGCACAGTGTCTTGGGGACAATATACAATCTCAGTTCACACAAAGACATAAAATAGAGTGACTCAAACAATTGAGCAAAATATAGACTGAAAAACAAACCCTGAGGAAGAAAACACATTAGAACTACCTGTTAAGTAATTTCAAAGAATGCTACTTTAGATAGCTTCTATTAATTCAGAGAAAGATTCAGAAAACTACAGACAAAATCAAGGCAAACTCAAACTAAACTTTAGAAAATTCAGGAAAACACTGCATTGACAAACTGACAAATAAATGAGAAGTATAGAAAAAGAAATAAAAAGATTAATATTAAGATTTTATAAATTAATACTACATATTGAAAGGGAAATAAAGTAGACTTGAATCAATGGACGGCAGAATTAGTGGGATTGAAGATAATTCTCTTAACACTAATCTGCTAGTGGAAAAATCTAGCTACTGTACAGTAAAAATTGAACTGCTATCCACAAGCTAGGTATTTCAAAATCACCAGCAGTTCCAGAAGAGAAAGATGAAGTTTTTTTGTTTCATTAAAGTGAGAATGGCTCAACAGAAGTGGGTTTGGTTGTTGGTTTTTAGTTAAAAAATAAGAAACCATAAGAATTATGTGTGATATTATCAAGGGGAATAGCATGTGTGATCAAATTTTCAGAACACGGAGAGACAGGAGGGTTAATCAACAAAGAAAATACTTTTTTAACTAGTGAGATTTATTATAGCTATCAATCATATGATTCCATATTTCAGTCACATCAAGTAGAATTGAATAATTGCTACCAAAATCAGTTTTCAAACAACCTTTTTCTACATGGATTCCTTGACATCATCTCCCTTTTACCCCACCTCCACCACTGTGTACCCTTCCCCCTAAATCCCTTTTTCTATTTGCTGTCCTTATAGGTTCATCGGTCCTGGGTTTCATAGACCCAAAAATGGAAAAGCATAGAACACAGCTTCAAGAAGGTGACCTACATTGACATAACACCTCTGAGATACACTCTAATGTGAATAAACAAAACCTGAACCAAACAATACAAACCAAAAATACAGAAAGTTTTGGAAACCAGAGCAGGTTCAGCCTACATCACAGCGGGGTTTGCGGGCACAGTTTTAACGGTCCAGGTCAGATTATGCCTTTGACCTTTTATACTCCTCGCGCCCACACACTCTGTGTAGGGACCACCTTCTTCCCATCCCCCAATTTTAAATAGGGGGAGTTCTCTGCAGGCTGATTTCCCATGAGTTCCACTCATGGATCTTGGGCTCCCAGTGTTACCCATCACCTTCTGCATACTGGAATCTCAGAATTTAGGGTCTGCTATTGATGCGCCTCCAAACTCACATTGCTATATATACTCGAGTATAAGCCGACCTGACTATAAGCTGAAGTACCTAATTTTACCACAAACACTGGGGAAACTTATTGGCTCACGTATAAGCCTAGGGTGGGAAATGCAGAAAGTACTGGTAAATTTCCAAATAAAAATAGATATCAATAAAATTACATTAATTGAGGCATCATCAGGTTAAATGTTTTTGAATATTTACTTCAAAGAAAAACAGTAAACTAGTTCTGTAAGTGGAAAAGAGGGTCAACAAAAAGTATGGTAACAATAGCAAATAATGCATGGGGAGGACCATAGGGCTGGCCCCACCCCAGGACACAGCATCCCTCACTGAACCATGATGCTGCGGGGGACAACAGTGGAGACAGGGTGTGGGAATAGTGCACCCTCTGACCCCATAATGCTGGGGCAAGGCACTGAGGGCATGCAGTATAGCAGCAGGGGAGCAGACTGATGAATCACTAAACCCAAATGAAGGCCAAGCTTGATGGTGGGACAAGAGGGAAGTAAAAAGGAATTAGAGGAAAGAATCAGGAGGCAAAGAACATTTATAGAGGTAAAAATACAGGCATGTATATATATATATGGGATAGAACTATGTATTCATATCAGATGAACATTGGGCCTCAACTCAAGTACTCCCTGTGATAGTTTATTGTGCCAGCCTGGCCGATAAACACAAGTAGGATTAACTGAAGGGCAGAGGGATAAATGGCTCGGTGAGCCTCGCCTTGCTTGTTCTGTACCTCAGTTTAAAGGGGTACACTACCTGGGGGATGCCTAGCCTGTGGACTGTGTCGCTGTAAGTTGAGGTCCCTTTAAGCCCACACAATTGAAATGTTCATCTCTGGAGCTGGGGACCGACAGTTGATGACAGTTGGGGACCTGCCTTGCTTTTTCTGCCTGGATATATATAGCCCAGTTCTCTCTACAGAAGGGGACTGGCAACTGGTGACTCTCAAGCCTTAAAGGACTGCTAGTGTTTCACTGCTTTATAATTTAACTGTTAATTTCTTGTATGATCTATCTGTATATAATTTAACAATTCATTTCTTGTATTATATATCTATCTTTATAAATATATTTATATATAATTACTAGCAATCTGGTTTGTCTCTCTAGAGAACCCTGTCCAACACACTCCCTTAGCACAGAACACTTTGTTCTAACAATTGGGCATTCTGTGATGCTTAACTTTCCAACATGATTGCTGAAGACAAAATGGGTGCATAAGCAAATGTGGTGAAGAAAGCTGACTGTGCCCGGATGTCAAAAGATATAGCATCTGGGGTCTTAAAGGCTTTAAGATAAACAAGTGGCCATCTAGCTCAGAAGCAACAACACCCACATGAGTTGTCGATGTGATCGGGTATCAGTCATCTAAGACAATAAAACCATACCCAAGGTGGAGGGGAGCGGGGCATGGAGTGGAGACCCAATGCCCATCTGTAAACAATTGAACATCCCCTCACAGAGAGATCACAAGGAAGAGATGAGCTAGTCAGGGTGCAGTATAGGACCAATGAAATGCACAACTTTCTTCTAGATCTTTGGTGCTTCCTTTCCCCCACTATCATGACCTCAATTCTACTTTATAAATAGGATTAGACCAGAGCATACACACTGCCACAGATAAGAGCCCACAACACAGGGAATCCAGGATAGATAAACCCCTCAGGGCCAACAAGGAGAGTAGAGATACCAGTAGGATTAGGGGAGAGTGGGGGGAGAAAGGGGTAATTGAGCACAAGGATCAAACTCGAACCCCCTTCCAGCAGGACAAGTAACGGAAAAGTGTGTGAGGGGTGACAGAGGACAATGTAAGATATGGAATAAATAATCTTAAATTACCAAGGGTTCATGAGGGAGGGTGGGCAGAGGAGAGAGGGGGGAGAAATGGGGAGCTGGTATCAGGGCCTCAAGTGGGAAGAGAATGCTATGAAAATGATGATGGCGGCATATGTGCAAATGTGCTTGCCACCCTGGAGGACTGTATGGATTGTGATAAGCGATGTAAGCGCCTCCAGTAAAAGTTTTTTTTTTTTAAGTACAAAACCTTAGTTCAATCAGCAACCAAACTAAAAGACAAGAGTTAAAATCCTTCAAAACTGGATTCCTCATCATCTGTGTGTCCAAACAGAGCTCCAGCTTGAGCTGGTGTGAGGTCATCAGCATGGACATTGTCGTCATCACTGTGTTCATAGTCATCACCATCACTGCTGTCATTCTCACACAAAGTGCTGTCGTCACTGCCATCCACACCATTACTGACGCCACAGTTCTTGAAAGCACATTGCACCATGTTCTCTGGAATCTCTCCCCATGCATCACAAACCCACATTGCTATGTCAGGCTTCATCAGATTTCCAACTCTTGTCGGTCAGGCTTGACCAGGTGACATCCATTCATGTCACATCTTTCGCACACGGTCTTTGAAAGGTTTATTTAAACACACATCTAGGGGCTGTAATACAGATGTAAGCCCACCGGGAATAATGGGAAAAGTAACTTGAGAAGACTTTGCCAATTTTTTTATGTCATCAGATGTGTGGGCTCTGAACATATCCCAAAATAGCAATAATAGTTTTTTCTTTCTTTTTTTGATGGATTTTTCTTTAATGCTGCTCCTGGTCATCCATTCCAAATTTCTTGCAGCCATTTTTTAGTTCTGTGTTCATCCATCCAGCCTTTAATATGTATGTGCACTGTAATTCGTGGTGAGAAGTTAATCTTTTTAGGCAAGGTCTTTCTTTTAAAAATAATGACAGGCCACAGCTTAGTTCAATTAGCCAAACATGACAGAATGACTGTGAAATGTTTTCTTCATTTCCTGTGATTCTGAGAAATGCAGTAGTTTTGTCTCCCAAACTTGCCGTAGTTCTGTTGCGTGGAAGATCAAAGGTCATAGGTGTTTCATCCATATTCCCAACATCTCCCAGGTCAGAGTTATGCATCCTTCTTTGTTTTATGATGAATGAATGGAATGACATCACTTTTTCATCAAGATCTTTTGGCAACTTCTGTTAAATCTTTGTTCTTTGACGTAAACATAGGGCAAACCCATCTGCTGACACAACAAAATTTTCAATGCTTGGTGCTTTTAATTTGTCATCTTTAGCCATTTGAAGGACACATGAGCAAATTCCAATGCATGTTACGCAGCAACCATTTTGACGATGCTTCAATCCCCATTTATGCATTTCAGTCTCAAGAGCTCCAGATGAACTCGGTAAACCATGCGGGGCTCTTTTTACCTTGGGAATCTTTTTCAAGTCAGCTTTCATTTTCACCACTCCTTCTTGTTTTTCTCAATACAACAATCCCTACTTGCAGTATTTTTATTGCTTTCTTCTGCTCTTGACACAACCTTAGGTTTTGAAACCATATTCACATGACCTACGTTTTTGTTTTGGTCCAGGATTAGAAGTATTGTCATCCAATTCTAGCAAGATTTTAAAAAAAGACTTTGAAAAAGAATGCCACACCATAGCGATTGCATTCTCAAATATACAGTAAGACCTACTTCAAAAATAAGTCCTACTTATAGTTCTTAAAAAAGGTCAACACAGTAAAAATGGTGGTGTCCGGTCAACTACTTGTGTACATATAAACAAGTAAAATCAATTTGTAATGAATGCAGCAAGATAGATAGACTTCTCCATGGAAAATGGATACCCTACAAAAGACTCACACTCAGACACCACAAGACCCAAAACATGCTGGATTGCCAAGGGAGCTGACAGTAATTGAGATTTGGAGAGTTTGGTATGATGATATTCCAGAATATGATAACATGACTACGTTTGCATAGAGTGTTAGGGTTCATACTCTACACGCTGTGTTACTGCATATGCTGCCTTACTGCGTGCACACCACACAGCGTGTATAGTTTGAGGCTTAACACAGGCTGATGATATTCTAGGATGTGATCACATGACTGTTTGCATAGAGCAGCCTGAACATAACACAGCATGTATATTATGAGCCCTAATACAGGCTGCTGTGTGCAAGCATAATCAATACTGGGTCCAGATAGGGGGTAATAAGAAAATAGAAAATAAAATATAGCAGACTAAGTACTGTAAATAAACGTACTGTATCTCCAAGACCAGAGATATACCAATACTTATATTCAACAATGCTTGGGCAAAACAAAGGGGCGTGACCAATCACAGGTAAGATTGTAAAGGCTACTTCATCAGGAAGTGCTTCAAGTCCTCCTCACTTTCAGCAAGCAAGGTTGTGTCATCTGCATACCACAGGTTGTTAATACATCCCCCAATACCAATGCTGCTTTCTTCTTTATATAATCCAACTTCTCTAATTATTTGCTCACCATACAGATTGAATACGTATGAGCAGATACAACCCTGATGAGCACCTTTCCTTATTTGAACCATGCAGTATTCCCTGGTCTGCTTGCACAACTGCCTCTTCATTCATGCACAATGAAGCACATGAGCACAATGAAGTGTTTTAAAATTTCAATACTGCTCAAGGCTATCCATAGTTTGTTATGATCCACACAGTTAAATGCATTAGCATAGCCAATAAAACACAAGTAAACATCTTTCTGGTATTCTCAGCTTTCAGCCAAGATCCATTATATCTTGTTCCACATCCTTCTCTGAATCAGATCTGAACCTCTGGAAGTTCCCTGTCAATGTACTGCTGCAGCTACTGTTGGATGATCTTCAGAAAATTTTACTTGAATGCAATATTTTAACAGTTTTATTGTCATATAATCCACATATTATACAATTCAGTAGTTTAATCATATCAATTTAATCATATCAATTATCACCACAGTTTTAGAACATTTTCTTCATTCCTGTATTCCTCTTTATTGGTGTCCCATATCCCCCAATCTCCCCTGCCACACCCCTATCACGACCACCACTCACTGCTATCAAGTCGATACCAACTCATAGAGACCCTACAGGACAGGGTAGACTGCCCTTGTGCATTTCCTAGACTGTAACTGAACAGGAGTAGAAAGTCACATCATTTTATTTTTAAATGTTTTTAGCTTGGTTGATTTCTGAGTGATGTGGTCACATGTCTTTTTTTATATTAAAAAATTTATTTTTAAGTTTTATTCACATGAAATTCAGTGGCCTATGCATATTTTAAAAGAGTAGTGCAATCATCACCACAATAAGTTTTAGAACATTTTTTCTTTTTCATGTCTTATTATTAGCTTCCCATTTCCCCCCACCCTTTCCTGCCATAATGCTAATAATCCAGTTGCCGTCTCGATAGTTTTACCTATCCTGGATTTTATCAAATAAAGAACATATCAAGAAGAAACATAAAATGTCCAACAACAATAGCAAAATAAAACAGAGAAAAGTCTCAAACAAAAAGAAAGCAGAAAGTATTAAAAACTAGGACAAATTAAATTCTATCAAAAGGGAGAACAAATGATAAGGTTTTCAATTTTACCCTAGCTACATCAGCCCTAGTCCACTTTCCAATGCGCTCTGTCTGATAGCACGACTGTGCACATCCCTGGGCAGCGGTAAGAGGGAATTCACTGGAGGTTTAAGCCCCCTGGGAACCCTGCAAAGGGGTTTGGGGCTTTCCCTGTCAGCCATAATCTTCTGCAATCCAGTTGTTTTAATAGAGTTCTCTCATCTGCTCTTAGAATTTTAAAATGTACAGTCCTTGGACCACACAGACTGGTGTGATTCTTTCCCGTGGACTTAGCTGATGCCTTTATTGGGGAACATTATAAATCATCATCATGGGCACATGGCAATTATGATAGGATTATTAATTTAGCCAATGATATAGAATTTAAAACATTTAACTTGTACAGATTTAAAATTTAAGTGACTGGTTACTATTTACTCAAATAATGAGGGTTGTAGTTAGCCCTTTTCCTTTCCCTACCAACAGATATGCCTTTGCGTTCCCCAAGAGTTGTTTACTACCTTTCCCCTCTCCCGCATTATTCTTCCTATGGTATCCCTCCTCCATCGGATAGGGCTGTCTACCTATCTGGGGGAACCTCATCAAAGATTTGCGCTAGCCAATGGTCATGTAGAGTGCATGGAGTGCAACCCAGCTGGGGCGTTAAGCAGTCTCTCAAGTCTACTGAGATCAGTGGTTGACCAGGGAGGAGGAAGAGCTATGGATATCCCCTTTCCACCATCCATGGGCCTTGTCTGTTACTTCCTTCATAAGGAGTCTGTTGAATTTTCTACTGCTTCTGTGTTAATTTGGTAAATAGTGTATTTCTTAGGATTCTTTCAGGTTATCAAATTTGTTGAAGTACAGCTTTTCATATCAGTGTGTTGTTAATCTTTTTATTTCATTTTAATCTTGCGATTCTCAACCTGTGGGTCGTGACCCCTTTGGGGGTCAAACGATCCTTTCACAGGGGTGGCCCAATTCATAACAGTAGCAAAATTACAGTTATGAAGTAGCAACAAAAGTAATTTTATGGTTGGGGGATTACTACAACATGAAGAACTGTACTAAAGGGCCGCAGCATTCGGAAGGTTGAGAACCACTGTTTTAATCTGTTGTGATGTCATCCTTTTCATTTCTAATTCTAGCTAATCCCATCTGCTATTTTTTGCTTTGTTAAGTTTGCTAGCAATTTGTTAAGTTTGCTAGCAATTTGTTAATTTTGTTGATCCTTTAAAAATATCAACGTATTGTCTTAATTTTTCCCCATTGTTTACTTGTATTCTGGTTCATTTATTTCCGTTCTATTTATGATTTATTTCCTCCTGTTATTTGAGGATTTATGCTGTTGCTATTGTTGTGATTGTTGGAGCTGTTGCTCTCTCCTCTTGTCGGTTTGCTCCTCTTTTCCTTCAAGCATTGATGGCTATACATTTCTCTCTGATATCTGTTTTTGCTGTGTACTGATATCTGTTTTGGTGTGTTGTGCTCTTGTTCTTGTTTATTTAAAAAGATTTCTTAATTGTATCCCTTATTTGGTTTATTACTCAGTCCTTTTTAAGTAGTTTGTTGTTCAGTTTCCATATGTTTGACCTTATGTTCCTGTTCTTTCTATTGTTTATTTCCAGTTGTATACTATTGTGATCTGAGTAAATTGATTGTAGGATCTCAATCATGTTGAATTTCTTAAGGCTTGCTCTATGACACTGCATTTGATCTATTTTAGTGTATGTACCTTGTGTACCAGAGAAGGGCACATACTGATTTGTCTGGTGGAATGCCTTGTATATATATCTAGGAGGTCAAGCTACATGACTGTGTTGTTCAGCTCTTCTGTTTCTTTATTGCGTTCCTTTCCTGATCTCTTTCCTTAGAGTGGTGTACTGAAGTCTGGTGTACTATTATTGTCCAGCTGTTGATTGCTGTCTTGAACACTGTGAGGATTTGTTTGATGCATTTTGAGGGTTTTTCTTTGGGTGTGTATATGGTGAATATGGTTATATGTTCCTAGTCTATTGTTCTTTAATCATTATGTAATATCTGTTTTGTCTTTCATTTTGTTACTTGTTGGGGAATCTGTTTTATCAGAGATTAATATTACTACACTTGCTTTTAAAGGTTGCCATTGGCTGAGTAGATTTTCCTCCATGCTTGGGTTTTAGGTTTCTTTGATTTTAAAGTGTGTCTCTTGTAGGAAACATATAGGTCTGGTTTTCTAACACAGTCTTTTACCCTCTGTTTGTGTGTTTTTTTATTGGTGCATTTAGTCCATTGATATTCAGTGTTACTATTGATCTATGCAGGTTTCTTGATGTGCTCAATTTGGTTCTTTTTCCTTTATTGGATATCTTGGTGTCTTTGTTCTTTCTTCAGTTCTGTGTTGTTTTGGAGGCTCCTTTTATTGTATTTGTTTCTGAGTATTGCTGTTAGGTTTGTAAGCACTTGTTGATTTCTGTACTTAGTGATATGGTTAAATTTTTGTAATAATGCTGGTCTTGTTTTTAATGAATCACTTTAATTTTTACTTGTTTGGAAATACCTTTATTTCTCCCTCATAGTTAAGGGATAATTGTGCTGGAAATAGGATTCTTATTTACTAGTTTTTTTACTTCAAAATTTGGTATATGCTTCTCTTTGGTCTTCTTGCCTACGTAATTTCTGTGAAAAAGCTAAGCTATTCTTATCAGTTTTTCCTTGTGGATAATTGTTCTTTCCCCCCTAGATCCCTGAGTCTTCTCTCCTTTTCCTTAAAGTTGAATAGTTTTATTACAATATGTCTCAATATTTTTATTCTCGTCTATATTTGTGGTTCTCTCAACTTCTTGATAGTTATTTCTCCCCACTGTTGATGTTGGAGACATTTTTCCCATGGTTTTTTGTTACTACTTTCTGTACAAAATTTGGTTTTCTTCTTGCTCCATGATCCTGACAAGATGTCGTTTGTTGCTCAAAATAGTGTCCCACATCATTCTTAGGATTTATTAGATTTATTAGTTGGTTGGTTGGCTGACTGCTTTTCTCATTGGCTGTGATGAGTGATTTTCTTCGAGTATATTGGTTTAATTTTCTTTTCTTCCATTCTATTCCTCAGGTCTTTTACTGTTTCACCTTTTTCTGTTACATCATTGTTTATCTTTTTAGATTCCTTTTGGTGTGAGATTTTAGTTTTTCTATTGTTTTGATTTTGTTTTCTTTCCCCTCCAGAAGTAATCCCCATGTCTCTTAAAGGTACCTAAACACCCTTCTTTTAAATTCTATTTTAATAGTTTCAGGGACTTTGTTTCATGGTACTCCATTGTTCTTAAGTTATTGTGGGTTGTTTGATTTTGTTATTCTTGATTCCCCCTTCCTCCCTTTAGTGTACTGCAGTTCACTATTGTTGACATGTATCCCAGTGAAGCTTTCAGTGGTGTATGGGCTGTTGGGTTTTGTAGGTGTAGTTGGCTCTTTTGAATTACAGGAGAGAAGTCTAACAGGAGCAGGGAATCATAGATAGAAAATGTAGAAAAGGGAGAGAGTTACATGAGTGGGGAAGGTGGGAGTAAGAAGAGGAAGAAGAAGCTATAAGAATAAAGTATGCAAGGGAGCAGGCGGTGGCCTGCGGCTCAGAGCTGAGGAGGTGATGCTGCCTAGCCTGATCCATGCGGGTTTCTTTTAAGCCTCTCTAGTGCCCACCCCTACCCTTAAGCCCATGGAGGCGCATTCTTCACCATCCTCAGCCTGGGACCATTGATGTAAGTGACCTCCAGCCTGTCCTGGATAATCAGGAAGTTTTCTGCCATCGCGGCGACAGATCAGAGCCAGGTCATTTCCGTAGCTGCAAGCTCACATGCAGGGTGAAGAGGCTGCGCTGTACCACTTTGAGGGTGTTGGCGGGGTGCAGGGAGTTAGGGGTGCGCACGTGGAGGCTGTGCGGCCCCTCCCTTTGGACAACCTCACCTTGAGTGGCTGCTGTCAAGAGTCGTGGATCCTCTGTGGCAAGCAGCAGTTATCGAAGGAAACCAGCAGGGGGCAAAGGAGGTGAAACTACACCCAGCCTTGTTGCCACTGGCTCTGTACCACACCGACCTCCTGCTAACCTTCAAGCAGCCCCATCCTGAGAACGGATCTTCTCATGGCCCTGAAAATGTATCATCCAGCCCTGGAGCCTGGACCACTTTGAACAGCTTGTGACCAGTCTGACCCTTCATGATCTATCCCAACATCTTTGGTCCCCAGTGAAGATGCTGAAGCAAGAGGCTGGAGCCCAATGCCATGCTACTACTGTGGACCTGTGGGACCAGTCCTACGAGGAGAAACATCAGACACACACCTCCATTTTGCAGAAATAAACTTGCTTTATAATAAAATAAAAAGAATAAAATGTGTACGTAGGGTGGGGTAAAGGGGGTGAAAAAGTAAAGGAAAGCTTAGAAAAATTGACAAAATTGCAAAAAAATGTTTTGAGGAAGCCTGCACCAGGTTTCCCACACCTGCCTCCAAGCATGGCTCCTAGAAGGCAGTATGGTAAGGGACTTGGCTAGGTGAGTCGGACAGGGGTTTCGGATGAATCTGTTCCTGCCAGGTGAAGGAAATGTTCCAACTGCTCAGGCCTCCTTTTAATGGTGGCATGAGCCATAAAAGCTCAGCCTGTGGCTTTGATCTTGATTGTCTCAAGAAAGAGAAAAAAATAAGGTGGGACACATTTCTTTTCAGTCAACCCTCTGGTTTCAGGAAGCAAAGACCCCTTCCTGGAGGAACTCTGTGGGACTTCCTGAGGACTTCCTCCCATGTTTGTTATCTGGTGGCCATTTTCCTTTATACTGTTGGCTTTGTTTTTATGAATTTGCTTAATTTTCTCTTGTCTGTAAATGACTTTATGTATACCTTGTATTTAAGGGATGCTTTTAAATAATCAAATATTTTTGATTGGCAGTTTTTTCTTCAGAATTTTATATATGTCATTCCATTGTCTTTGCTTGCATAATCTCTACTGAGAAATCTGAGCTAATCCATACTTGTTTTCCTATGTAAGTGACTATTCTTTTTCCACAACTGCATTCAAGATTCCTGTTCTTTGAAACTCTGGAGTTTTACATTACATAATGAATTATTTTTCTTTTGGAGTATATCCTGTTTGGAGTTCTCTCTGATTCTTCAATAGCTATTGTTTCCTCCTTTGTGAAATTGGAAGCATTTTCTTTATTGATTTTTCATGCTTTTTTTCCCTGTCAATTTTTATTTGTTTCTTGCTCCAGGATTCCAAGGAGACATACGTTGTTTCTCTTCATGGTGTTCCACATCATTGCCAGGCCTACTTTGGACGGTTTTGCTTTTTCTGTTGTTGTCGGTTGTTTCTGTCCTCGATTGCAGTCAGAGTGATCAACTTCAAGCCCATTGGTTACGTTTCCCTTTTCCTCTGTTTTCTTATTCAGATCTTGTACTGTGCTGACTAGTGCTTCAGCCTTATTCTGTATCACCTGGTATTCTTTTTGGTGTAGGGCTTCCCGTTTCTGAAGTACTTCTATTACTTTCATAAGCATCCCCACGTCTTTCGAAGGCACCTAAATACCATTCTTCTGAACTTTACTTCTGAGAGCCCCTTTTTGAGAGCCCCTTTTTCAGAGTACTCCCTTGGGTTTGGATGATTTTCAGTTGTTTGTTTCCTTTTCTTTATTTTCTGGGTGTAGTGAGATTGGCTGCTCTCTCTGCAGCATATTGGTGCATCTATACGTGTTGTATGGGTGGCTGGATCATGTAGGTGTAGGGAAGAGATTAAGTGAAATGGAGAAAGAGGATGAGTGGGGAATATGGGTGGGGAGAAAAGATAGAGAATAAAATAAAAGTAATAATAATAAGGGACCACCCAGCAAGATCACAGATTTTGTCAAAATAATGGAAAATGTTTATAAGAAGGGTATTTTAATAGGTATTGTGGAAATATATTTCATTAGGAAAGAAAGAGATAGAGCAGGAAGAGAGGGTGACTGGGGCAAGAGAAAAATTTAAGCAAATAATCAGACCAAAAGATATATATATATATGTGTGTGTGTATATATATATATATATATATATATATATATATATATACATATATACTTTCTACTCTTGTAAAGAGTTGCAATCTTGGAACGTTATACCCTATATATATCTATATCTATATCTATATATATATGGTTATTTAATTATATGTTTAACTAAAGAAGAAAAAAGAGAGAAGGAAGGAAAGTATGAAAGGGAAGAAGACAAAAGAGGAAAAAGGGCAAAATGAAAAGGTAGAAGAAAAATTTAAAGTGCAGAGAAGAGAGGAACAAGCCAAGGGTGTAGCTTTAGTGTGGATGTGGAGTTCTGTTGCTATGGCAGCACAAACATTGGGTGAGTCTCTGCCCTCAGGGGAAAGGCAATAAATCTTTGTAAAAACAAAAACCTCGTTTGGGAGGGTGTGCCTGGATCTGTGGACTAGGCTATGTTTTCCTGGGGTGGGGATGAGGGTGAGCTACATTAGTATCCTCAGTGGAGCTGGGGCACACTGAAAGGAAATGATGGAAAATAAATAAATAAAGCAAGTAATCAAGAATAGGAAAATTGAAGAAAGAGAAATAAAGAAAATAAAGTAAAACAATTAAAACCACGGTTTGAGTGGAGATCCTTGATCCTTTGGCAGTGCTAATGTGTTCAGGTGTCTACCATGTGCATGAGGAATAGGTCATGTAGGAGGTACCAGAGTAGGAAGAAATAAGAAAACTGGGGAAGAACTTATCTGGAATAGTGAGAGTGTCTGCACTATGCTGCTCTCACAGTCTGCTATATATTCAAGGAATGCAGACGATAGCTATGCAAAGGTTTGGCTGGATGGGTTTTAACAGGGTCATGGGATGATAGTCTTGTCCAGAGGATAACTTATGCATAGAAGTCACTTGGGCCACTGGTCAGTGGTGAAGAGCAGTCAGCAGGCATTGCTGATTTCCAACAATCTACATGGAACTGTTGATCTCTAACGTTAACAAACTTAGATATACTTAACTTTTAAATTGTTTTCTGGCCCAGGGAGCTCATGGCTTCCCTCTTGGTGGGACATCTCTATTAGATGCTGAAGAGATCTTCTTGTGCTTTTTACCTGGGAGCCCTATTCCCTGAGTATCTCTGCCATGTGTTTTAATCTCAACTGGTTTTCTGATAGTCTTGGTTGTCTCCCTGAAGGATTCCATCTAGCATTCCTTGTAAGATTAGTGTGGTTTTTACAAATTCCCTTAAATTCCCTTATCAACAAATGTCCTAATTTAACTAACAGTTAAATAAATAACAGTTTGGCTGTATATATAATTCTTGGTTGCCTTTCAGGACTAATGTCATTCTATTGTCTTCATGCCTATGTAGCTTCTATTGAGAATCAACATTTAATTTTATTGGCTCTCCTTTGTATGGAACATTGTATTTTTCTCTAACTACTTTCAGGATTCTTTCTTTGGCTTTGATTTTGGAAGTTATTATTATGAGCAATTTGGTGATTTTCTTTTGGAGTCTACTGTATTTATCATTCATTTAAATTTTATAATGGATATCATTTGAATTGATAGCTATTTGAAATGTTTTCTGTCAATAAATCATCAATAATTTCATCTGTGCTTTTGTTCTCTTCCTATTCTCAAACTCTAATCTTTCATAAGTTTGATGAGAGATGTCCCTTTTCGTGATGTTCCACAAAGTCCTTATGCTTTCCCCTCCTCAATTTTCTTTGCCTTTCCCCCGATTGTTCCTCTAAAAGAATAATATTAAGGAATTTGACTTCAATTTCATTGATTCCATCCTCCATTGATTGAATTTAACCTCTTTGCTTTTACAGATATTTTAGTCTGAAACTATGAATTTCTAGTTGCCATTTTTGTATGGCTTTTGTCATTTTATTTTGTCAATTTATTCTTGTATTGTTTTTCTGAATTATTTTGACTTTGGGATCTATGTTTTCCTTGTTTAGTTTATGATTGCTTTGGTGCTGTCTTGGTTTTCAATGAAGTTTCCATAAATCTGTTGGAGTGTTTTAAATATAATTCTTTAAAATTCTTTATTGGGTATTTTCAATACCACTTTTTCCTCTGAAAGATTTTATGACTTTGTGTTTTGGTCAATTGCTTCATCCATCGTGTGTGTGTGTGTGTGTGTGTGTGTGATTTGAAGTTGTTGTATTTATTTGTTGATTGTACAATGGCTTGCTGCACCTTGATTTTTGTTTTGTTTTAAGATAGTCGTATGATGGGACTGCATCCTACTTTGGCTTCTCTATTTTGGCAGCTCTAGGATGCTCACCACCTCTCCCAGGGTGAATTTGGTACTGAGTATGATTGCGAGCATGTATATCTAATTGCTGAATATGAGGAGAAGCTGAGGGCATGCAGAGTGGGTGTTGGGTACTGGTTGGCATCAATACAGTGATGATAGAGTGGAAGTCACCCAGTGGGTGGGGTGGGGTGGTAGGTATGATGGCTATGGATGGTTAAGGTAGTTGACTTCCAATTGAGGGGTAATGGTGATGAGAAAAAAGAAGTTGGAAGAAGAGGATAAAAAGTGTGGGAGAGGAAATGGAATGACAGTGAGAAAGGAAGGAAGAAGGGAAGGAGGTAAAGAGAAAGATGAGAAGAAAGATGGCGTAAGATGACACAAAACTAATTCAAATAATTGTTGTTAAATGTAGCAGCAGCAAGAAAATGGTATTGCTCCATGGCTGTTCATACCACTAATCATGTAGGCAGTAGAGCCAATAATTCCTGATGACAGAAGCTGTGATCATGTAGTACGTGGCCTCTGAAAGTTTGCTGTGCAGATGTCTGTGGCAAGGGGATGCAGCTCTTCACCAGGAGTTTGTGCAGGGAAAGAGAGGAGTACTCATTTTTCCCAGCCACAGGTGAAAGGTGTGGTCCTTTGTTCACTCTTGTGTAAGTGTAGCCAGTTACCTGGTTTCTGACCTGATCACTTAAAGGGATAGGGAGCCAACCAAAGTTTCAGCTACCTCACCATAGATTTTTCTCAGCTATGGGGGTGTGTTCCAATTATTCAACCTTACCTTTGATGATGAGAGTTCCAAAGTTATATATTTCATTTGTTTTTTAGGTTTCTGTTGTAAGAGGGACCTTGAGATACTGGAGTCAATAACAAGGAGGAGATAAGGATACAAGGTGGGTTGTGCTGGTGTTGTCAGAACAACAGCAAACTAAGAGGGGGTACCAAGAAGCATTAATAAGGGAAAAGTGACAGCAAGGCAGGAAGAAGGTAAAAGGAAACAGAGGAAGTACCAAGGAAACAAAGTAGTGGATAGAGGTAAAAACATAGTGGTGTATATATATGTCAATACATTAATCCACAAAAATAGAGGTATTGTCCCATGTGCATATATTTATATGGCAAAAAACTGAGGTAGGGGATGGACTTTGGGCCTCTGCTCATACCACCCCTCATTACAAGAGCACTTTATTCTAACAAACCAGCAGTCTGAGATGTTCACCCTCCTGACACAATCGCTGAAGACAAATGGGTACATAGCAAATGTGGTTAAGGAGGCAGATGGTGCCAGGCTATTAAAAGATATAGCATCTGGGGTCGTAAAGACTTGAAGTTACATAAGTCGTCATTCAGCAGTGAAGCAACAAGTCCACATAGAAGAAGCACACTACTGGTGTGAGCATGAGGAGTCATAGGGACCAGGTAAAAAGCATCAGCAGACACACATAACAAACAAACATATTGTTGAGAATGAAGGGGGCTGGAGCCTCCAATGCCCATCTGTAGAGAGTGGAGCAATCTCCCCACAGAGGGGCCACAGGGAAGGGATGAGTCACCAAGCTGCAGTAAAGCATTGATGAAACACACTATATTCCTCTACTTCCTTGAGGCTTCCTCACCCCCCACTACCATCACCCCAGTGGTGCTCCTAATTCAGACTAGACTAGTACATGTACACAGGTATATAAAGGGATGGGAGCTCACGACACACAGAATCCAGGAACAGGAATGGGAATAGTGACACCAGAAGGGTAAGGGGAGGAAGGGGAGAAGAAGGGAGAAAGGGGGAACCGATCATAATGATCAACACATACCCACACACTCCTCTCCAGGGGGAAGAACAAAGAAAAAAACATGGGGGATGGGAGACAGTGGTCGGTGTGAGAGATGAAAATAATAGCAATGTACAACCTATCAGGGGGTTGTTAGGGTGGGGGGAGAATAGAGGGGGGAAAAATAATTGATACCAATGGCTCAATAGAAAGTAAATGTCTAGAAAACAATGAGGGCAACATATGTACAAATATGCCTCATTCAATTAATGTATGGATTGTGATGAGAGTTGTATGAGCCCCCAATAAAATGATTTTTTAAAATTTATTAAGAAAGAGGTGTTTATCTAAGATGCCATATTAGACCTGCTCCTGAGCATAGATTCATTCTGTAGCACACTGAGTTGCTACAGGTTGGAACCAGCTCAATGGTACCTATCAACAACAAAATATTTGTCAACAGGTATGATATGACCTCTTTCATTGATAGTTGAGGTGTTAGAATTTTCATAACAAATAAAAACAACTCATTACTTACATATACTACCTGCTTGCAGCAACCACAGAAATACTAGTAAAATGGCTACTTTTTGTTGTTGAAAATAATTAGATACAAATAGGACTAGCAGGAAAGGAATTAGGTATAACTTGGGGAAAGTTTAAAAAGAAGTAGAAAAGATGCAATCATGAACCTTAGAATTGCTATATCTCTCCTGACCTCTATCCTGGCCTTTAGTTGACTACAAAAGGACCTACGGTGCCCAGGAGTTTCTGTACCACGAGAAGTTATGTAGTACTATTGATAGAATCCCTGGTGGTGTAGTGGCTATGCATTGAGATGTACTCCACACATTCAGCAGTTTGAAACCACCAGCAGCTCCACAGGAAGAAGACTAGGCTTTCTACTCCCATAAACAGTTACAGTCTTGGAAATCCACAGGGCTCACTATGGGTCAGCGTTGACTCAATGGCAGTGATTTGGGTTTGGGAGTTTGGTATTTGTAATGAAAAGATTAGAAACAATCTGAATGCTCCCCTATGAGGGACTTATCAAACAAATTAAGATTTATCTGGAATATTATGCATTCTTTCAATTAATGTGACAAAACTATATGCATTCATAAGGAGTTCTGGTACTATTGTGCGTTAAGTGTTGGCTACTAAGACTATATGACCTCACTTAAATGAAAGGACAAAAAAGAGTAAAGTTTGTTTATGGTTACTTGTTTATGGTTTGTGATGGTTAGGAATTATGTCAACTAAACATTCCTGGATAAAGGTAGATACAGAGCCCCACCTTCAATTGGATTGCATCCTGCTGGTGCTTTTTGTATGAGAGACCCAGCAGAGCCAGACTCTCCTTGCCCTTCACCTTCTATTGGAGCTGAGTTTGCATCCAGCTCTTCAATCTTCTGTTGCATCGCCTGCCCATTCCAGGAACTGTCAGTGAACTACTGATTGTAGAGTCATTCGGCTCTCTTGAGATTTACATTATTTCTGCTTCTGCCAGACTGTGCCCCCATTGTGTCGGCTCCATCATCCTTCTTGTTCATCTGCTTCCATGAATCAGGAAAATACTGACTTAAACTAGACTGAACTTAAAATCCTACTTCTCTAACTGTGCAAGCCATTTCTGGATATAAATTGATTTTTATATACCACACATACAAGTGTCACTCATTTGCTTCTCCTGAAAACCCAACTGAACACTGAGAATCCTGCAATTCCTGAGTATTCTCATTTGATCATGATGGCCACATATGATACTTCCTAGAACCTCCCCAAAGCTTCTGTTCCCCATTGGTCCCTCAGAACCTCATTGGCCACTCGAAAACTCAATGTCCTTTCATCACAGTACACAAAATATGTGAGTCCCAGCAGGCCATACCCAGGCCCGAGCACGGAGACACCGTAGAAACACTGGCATGCTCCCTATCCTCCTAGATATACAACTGAACTGCATTGCCTAACCACCCTCCATTGGGGAGGGAGCATATCACTAAGACTAGTCAAAGGAACATGATGGAGTGGAGCTCACCCTTACTGACCAGGACCCCCAAATCTCTGTGTCATCTTCCAAGTGCTGTTTCCCCGTTTCTGTGCCTGGTTCATCTGGTCAGAAGACACAGCAGAGAACTCCAAAGCTACGGACACATCAGAGCCACTAGATGCAGCACTAGCTTAGCCTTCAACCAAGAGACATGACTCTGGTTTCTTCAATTAGTTGATTCCTCTGTTTGGCTACACTGTTGCTACCACTACAGGTTAATCATAGCCTGACGCTATCTTCTTCCAATGCATCAAGCAGTTCTAGTATAACATCTAGGACTGTGAGCTAGCAATTCCTGCTCTCTGGGGTTTCCCTGCATTTCTAATCATGACTAATCGTAGCACTGGAGAAGAGAGATAAAGACCCTGCATTTGGCTAAAATGTCCTTACTCTCTTCTCTCTTCTTCTGAAGCCCACCAGCACGATAATTATATTACATTGTGAGTTTTGCAACCTATGCCTTTTTGTAATCTTGATGTTCGGATTTGCTGGGCGTGGCTAATAAAATGTGAGTTAATGAAAGTCCCAGGGTAATGTCAACAGCTAATCAGCTCAGCTGATAAACAAAAAATGGTGGTTCAGTTCCACTCAGAAATGTCTCAAAAAAAGGCCTGATGATATCATTTAAAAAAAAAAAGGTCATTGAAAATCATATGGTACAGAATTCTAGTCTGACAAATGTTTGAGGATGTTTTTTTGCTTTGCTTTTCTCGTAAAAGATTTTATAAGAAGCTTTCTTTCTCTACAGATCTTGACTTTCAAGCATAACTTCTTTTTAAGAATTTAAAAATGTATTCAACTTGAAAAGTCTGAGTAAGAGCATAATTTTCTAGCTAATATCTGCCTTTCCTGGAATCACTGAAAGCTAGAAACTATATTTCCCAGACACCTTTCCAGAGAGGACGTCACCTGTCTACCACCAACTTGAAATGCCTGTTCAAGACTTGGAAATTAAAATGTAAAGAGCAGACTGTGGCCATACTACAAGACATGGTATCTTCCAGGAGGTTTTGTGATGGAAGCACTAGTTCATCTCAGAAACTAAAATGGAATCTTTGTGCTGCTAGTGCCATGGATATGCAACATGGGTGGTGGATACTGTGTCATTTTGCTAGAATATTCTGTGAATTATTAAGCATTTTTTTCTGGATATGTGGCATTTTTTCTGGATATGTTTCCCTGGAAATCCTGAAAGTAATATCTTTTGAAAATCTTCTCTGTTACTAAACTAATATGGATTTTGTTAAACCCTCTTGGTTACTAAACTAACTAAATGGATTTTGTCATGAGGAGGCCAGGGTGTGAAATGTTATGTCAGGTTGACTAGAGAAACAAATCCAGTGACACTCATATCATATATCTATATATGAAAGATCTTTATATCAAGATGTAATTGTATAACAAGAAAGCATCTCAGCACAGTCCAACTCAAGTCCATAAGCCCAACACTAGTCCACAAGTCCCTTTTGGGACTCATGGAGTCATGGGCAACTATATATCCAGCAATTGATTAATATGGTGTGAAAATTTAACCATTATCTTAGAAAGAAATATGGAACTGGGCTAGAAGATGGAGCGTTCCTTTCCAGGCATAACATTTTACAGCACTGAAAATACACTTGCTAAAGCACTCAAGTTATCAGTTGGTTAGACTACTTCGCATCCATCTCTGTGATCCACATACAGCTTACCTGATTCCCAGTGTTCAGGTATAAACCCAAGAAAAGGGCCTGAAACCTGTGATTGGTCTATCTTAGCATGTAGATGAGGGAATTCTTTGGCATAAAACACATTTTCCCAGACCAGAGGAAGAGAAGAAAGTAAATAGACCCCTCTACCAATCTGCTGGCAACTCCACAAAGGAAGACCTGTAGCCGGAGGAGCCAGTGGCTTTGCTCCGCTCTGGCATCAGAGGCCATTCCAAACACTAGGACTTTTTAATGGAGGAGCCCACGTGCATCACTTCATTTCACTGAGTCTGCCAGATTTTTAAGAGAATTAACGAATATTGGTTAACTGCTTGGCGGCTAAAGAAAGACTCAAACCCACCTGCTATTCTGTAGGGGGATAATATGGTAATTGACTTCCATAAAGATTTACAGACTTGGAAACTCTATAAGACAGTTCTACTCTGTCTTATAAGATCAATCTGACTTGGAATTAATTCAGTGCCAATCTCTTTTGTTTGTTTGCATATGCTAACAAATCACAGACCCGAGGGTTTTGAACAAGTCATTCTGAAAATGTAGTGTTTGGGTAAGAAGCAGACAATGTTTAGGGCTTTCCTGAGCATGAAGATGAGTCTGTATTTGAATTTGGAGAAATCATATCTCATGCTTCTCAGGGCTGAATTGAGTTAGTGCACCATGTAGTTCCATCTTGGTTTCCCAGTTATTGAAGGTCAGATAGTTTGCAGGGAAAACGAGGCCCCTTGCTGACAGCCCTCAGTGGTATGACATAGTAAATAATAGCCCAATTACTCACACTTGGTTCTCCGGTTCTCTGTGAGTGCTTCTGCCTGGTTTGTTTTACCAGCTCATCTACTCATCCTTTCCTCTGTCTCTGTGCTCATATGCTCCAGTTCCTGAAGCATTCCAAACACTTGCTCACACTATTCTTCCTGTACTAGGCACTGGTAGTTCAGTGGTAGAATTCCCCACCTTTCATGAGAACAGGAGTACAATTCATGTCCAAAGTATCCAATGATGCTACTACCTGTAAGTAGACACTTCCAAACTCAAACTCATTGTCACTGACTTTATTCCAACACATGCCAAGGCTGTAAAGCTAGATTTTTTCCTGAGGAGACGTTGGTAGGTTCAAACTGCTGACCTCGCCATTAGGAGTCCAATGTGTAACCCACTATAGTACCAGGGCTCTAGCAGAGACTTAGGTCTTGCAACTTGAGACTAATTTTTTTTCTTGAGTTCTTTCTGTTTCAGATCTTCTGATTAGGTTCTTCCTTTTTGGTCTTCTAATTCTAGATGCTTGCACGTGTCACTATAATATTTGGTTTTGTCTTCTAGAGCTCCTCGTTAAATTTTTTAGTCAGCTCTTTGAAAATGTTTGTCTTTTGTGTTTGACTAACTTCGCTCAGCATAATGGTTTTCAGGTCCTTCCATGCCATGCAATATTTCATCACTGTTCTTTAGTGATATGTAATATTCCATTGTGTGTATGTACCATAGTTTCCTTATTCATTCTTCCATTGTTGGGCACTTGGGCTGCTTCCAGTTTGTTGCTATTGTGAACTATGCTGCTATAAAAATGGGAGAGCATTAAAAAAATGAGAGCGCATACATCCACTCTTTTTTTGTGTATTTCTTTGGAGTATATGCCTAATATATCACTATATCATTTTCCATAGTGACTGTATGTATTTACAAGTCCCCCAACAGTGTATATGTTTTCCATTCTCTCTACAACCTCACCAGCATTGTTATTTTCTATTTTTTAAAATTTGGCTAGTATTGTGGGTGTAAGGTAGTAACTCATCATAGTTTTAATTTGCATTTCCTGGATGGTTAGTGATTGTGAGCACTTTTCATGAGTTTGTTAGCACTTTGTGTTTCATTTTTAGTGAACTGTCTGTTGATGTCTCTTTCTCACTTTCTTATAGAGCTGTTGTAGAGTTCTGTAGATTTTGACAACGAGACCCTTAACGATGTGTCATTGGGGGAAAAAAACTTGTTTCCCAATCTGTGGGCTCTCATTTTACTCTTTTGATGAAGTCTTTTGATATACAAAAGTGATGCATTTTTAACATGTCCCAGTCATCTACTTTGTCTTCCATAGTATGTTCTTTATTATACTTGATAGTCTATGTATGCCTGTTATAGGCCCTTAAATTTGTTCCAGACTTCTCATTGATGATCTTGATAGCTCTGAGGTTTATAGATAGGTATTTAATCCATTTGAAGGTGTTTTTGTGCATGGGGGGGTTTATGAGTCTTGTTTTACTCTTCTGCATATGGAACTCCAGTTTGTCCAGTTTGTCATTAGTTGAAGAGGTTGTCTTGTCCCATTTGATAGTTCTGAGTCCTTTGTCAAAGATTATTTGACTGTAAGCTGATGCGTTTATGTCTTGGTTTTCTGTTCTGATCTCTTGGTCACTATATATCTCTCATTGTAATAGGTTTTTAGGACAGGTATTGTGAGTTATTCCTACTTAGTTATTCTTTTAAAGAAGTTCTTTGCTTTTTGCCTACCCATATGAAATTTGTAATTATATTTTTCTATTTCTTTAAAGAATGTTTTTGGGATTGGGATTGTGTGACATGTGTACATTGTTTTAGGTAGCATTGATATTTTCACATTATCAAGTCTACCTATCCATTAATATGAAATATTCTTCCATTTATGTGGTTTATTTTTTTGTTTTTGGTTTCTTGAAATAATATTCTTTAGTTTTCTCTGTTTGGGTCTTTTGTTTCTTTCATTAGGTTTATTTCTGAGTATTTTACATTTTGTGTGGCTATTTTAAATGGTACTATTTCTTAATGTGTTTTTCATTGCTCTCTTTGCTAGTATCCAGGAATCTGATTAATTTCTAGTTGTTATTTTTGTTTCTTTCTACTTTGCCAAATCCCTCAATTGTTTCCAGTAGATTGTGTGTGTGTGTGTGTGTGTGTGTGTGTGTGTGTGTGTAATTTTGGGTTTTCTGTATATAGGATCATATTGTCTGCAAATAGCAAGGGTTTCACTTCCCTTTGCCTATTTGTATTCCCTTGATTTCTTTTTGTTGCCTAATAGCTCTAGCTAAGACTTCCAGTACAATATTAAATAAGTGGTGATAGGGGACAAACTTTGTTGTTCCCCAATTTTAGGAGTGATGTTTCTAGTTTTTTCCCATTGAGCATGATATTGACTGGTTGTTGTTGTTGTGTTTTTTTTTCATATATGGCTTTTACTACGTAGAAGAATTTCCCTTCTATTTCTATTTTGTTGAGTGTTCTTCTAAAAAATGGATGTGAAATATGGGCAAATGCCTTTTCTGCATCTATTGATATGATCATGTGGTTTTTATTCTTTGCCTTATTTATGTTGTCTATTACATTGATTTTTTTAATATGTTGAAACTTCCTTGCATCCCTGAGATGAATCCCAGTTGGTCATGATGAATTATTTTTTTGATATGATGATGCAGTAAACGTTCACCAGAATTTTGATGAGGATTTTAGCATCTTCGTTCCTGAAGATATCCTTAATTTTGGCCTGGTTTGGGGATCCATGTTATACTGGATTGATAGAATGAGTTAGGGATTTTGTTGTCTTTTTCTGTGTTCTGGAATAGTTTGTGGAGTATTGGTAACAGATATTCTCTGAATACTTGGGAGGATTCCCCTATAAAGCCATCTGGTCCTGGGATTTTTGTGGTTGGACATTTATCAGTGACCTGTTCTATTTCTTTGTTTGTTATATGTCTGATGAGGTTTTCAACATCTGTCTGCATTAATCTGAATGGATGATGTATTTCTAGCTATCTGACCAGTTCTTCTAAGTGGTTGAAATTTTTAGAACATATTTTATATAGTAGCTTGTATTATTCTTTTTATTTCATTTGGATCTGTTGTAATGTCACCCTTTTTAATCTCTTATTCTAGGTATTTACATCCGATGTTTTTTTTTTTCCTTTGTTAAGTTTTCTGGTGATCTATTTATTTTATTAATCCTTTCAAAAATAAACTTCTTGTCTTGTTAACTTTTCCTTATTTTTTGTAATGTTTATTTCTGCTCTGATCCTTATGATTTCTTTATTTTTTTTATTGGGGGGTTTCCATCGTTGTCCTTGTTCCAGTTCTCGAAGGTGTTGTGTTAGGGTGCTGTGTTTTGGATTTCTCCTCTTCTTTCGTGTTTGTATTGATCACTATGGGTTGGCCTCTAATTACTGATTTGGCATGTCCCAAAGGCTTTGAAATGTGTGTTATCATTCTCGTTTGGCTCTAGGATATCTTTTATTGCCTCTCTTAGTTTCTTTATTGCCCACTGATTTTTTTCAGTCTCCATGTATTCACTTTATGTTTCTGTTCATTTTATTGTTGAGTTCTAGTTTGATAGCATGTGATCTTAGAAGATAGGTTGTAGGATCTCAATTATTTAAAAAATTTTGAGGCGTACTTTGTAGTCCAATATGTGGTCTATCCTAGAAAATGTCCCATGTGTGTTGTAGAAGAATATATATTGGGCTTTTGTTGTATGAGTGCATTCTGTTTATGTCTATGAGGTTGATTTTGTTTATTGCATTGTTGAGCTATATTTTGTCTTTATTGAGTTTTATTTTTGATGTTCTTGCTTTTCTTGAGAATAGCGTGTTGAGGATTCTTGCTATACTTGTTGAGGTTTCTATATCCTTTTCAATTATATGAGGATTTGGTTGATATTTTGGAGGTTTTCCTTAGGTGCATATATGTTTATTTTGGTTACTTCCTCTTGGGCTATTGTTACCTTGATTATTATTTAGTGTTGAGTTTTGCTTCTTCTTACATTGTTTGCCTTGAAGTTTATTTTCTCAGAGATTCATATTTTCTACTCCTGTTTCCCTTTGGTTGCTGTTTGTTTGGTCTGCTTTCCTCCAGCCTGTGATTTTTAGTCTGTTTATATCTGTGTTTCTGAGGTGTGTTTCTTGTAAGCAGCACATGGACAATTTTGTTTTATTATCTTATCCATTCTGCTACTCTGACTCTTTACTGGTGCAGTTATCCCATTGACATTCAGTGAGATTTTTAATGTATTTATTACTTTCATTTTGTCTTGTATTTGTGTGTGTGTATGTGTGTTATGATTAATTTCTTTGTTCTTCCTGAATTACTTCATTGCTTTTGATGCTTCTCTGTGAGTATTGATTTTTGTGAGAAATTGTCTTGCATTTTGGTTTCAAGATTGTGTGTTGATGTTGATTTTTTTTTTGATGTTGATTTTTTTGGTTGTACTACATCATTAAGTATATTTAGTAATAGTGGTCTTGTTTTTACAAATTTATTTGATTTTTCCTTGCCTTGGAATATTTTATTTCCCCATGATATTTCAATAATACTTTCGATAGGTGCAAGATTGTGGGTTGACAGTATTTTTCCTTCAGGGATCTATATCTATATACATTACTCCATTTCCTTCTTGTCTGAATGGTTTCTGCTGAAAAATTGTAGGCTATTGCAATTGTTGGCCCTTGGCGTGTAGTTGCTCGTTTTTCTCTAGGTGCTCTTAGGGTTTTTTTCCTTGTCATTGATGTAAGACATCTTGACTACAATATGCCGAGGAGTTTTCCTTTTGGGATCTCTCCCAACTGAGGTTCTTTCAGCTTCCTGTATAGTTATCTTTTCATCCTTTAGGCATCAAGGAGAACTCGCTTGCAGTTCTTGAACTACTCTATGTTTAAATTTTTGTTTGTTTGTTTCTTCCTCCTCTGGAACATATATGAGATGTAGGTTGTTGCTTTTGACTGTGACCCACACTATTCCCAAGCTTTTCTATATATTTTTTCTTTTGCACTCTTTTTTATTTGTTCTGATTTTATATTGGAGTCTATAGATTTGTCTTCAAGCTCATTAATTCAGGTTTCTATCTCTTCAGTTTTGTTTATCTGCTCTTTTAAAGTACTGTGTAATTCTGCTATTATCATGTTTGACTTTTATGTTTCTGCTTAGAGTTCTTTTAAGGTGTGCAGTGAGGTTTCTAACTTTTCTGTTCTTTCACTTTTCCTCTCAAAATCTTCCTTCATCTGTTGTATGAGTACAGTCATCATTCTTTTTAGTTCCTTTTCAGATAATTCCATAATGTTATCATTTTCAGGCATTTTGTTTATGTGTAGGTATTGTTCGGCTACTTGTGTCTGTTTTCTTGAGCTTTTGTGTATGTGTAACCATATCTTCTGTTGTTTCCTTGACATATCAGTGTAACTATTAGGGACTTTAGGGAGGTATGTGGTGTGTGGGTAGTTAATTCTGTTGTGTGTTGCAGTAGAGGGTGGTAGACATTTTAGAACAAATAACTAGGGGAGAGTGTTAGAGTAATTGTTAGGGGGATCTCAAAGTATGGAGGGAAATGTTAGAGGCAGTAGAAAGAAAAGAAAAAGGAAGCAGAAAAAAGTAAGGATCAAGTAGTGCTAATTGATGGGTTAAAAGAAAGAAAATTAAATACACACACGAATTTCTTACTTTGCAATGACAGAATAAAGAGTAATGACAATTGAGAGAAAATAGAAGAAAGAAGAAAACTATATATTTTTAATTGTAAGAGTAGTGTAAGGTTTTGGTTTTATGAGGGTACTAAGGAAATAACAGGATTGACCAGAAGAAAAAATAGAGATAGGTTTAGAGAGCTACAAAATAAATGTTTAGATATGGAAATCAAAGGAGGAATGGCACAAAAGATGATAACATTGAAAATAAAAATAGAAGTAATAATATGAGATTAAGAAGCTGGAATTGTGTTGATATGTTTGTTTTCCCTCAAAGCTTGCCCAGACACTCTGTCCCTGATATAGGCAAGAGGACTGTGTTTTCTGAGGACTTGTCAGGGACTTTGGGTAGATTCTGGGCCTATGCTTAGAGCACACTGGATGAGGACTTGTTGAGTAATTATTTTCAGAGTATGTGGGACAGTGGGGTTGGATGTATTTTCCTGGTCAGAGACTTGGAGATGGCTGGAATTGGCTTATGATCTTTGGTGATGTTGGAGATCAGGGGATTGTGTGGAATGTTAGTATATGGAGAAATCTCTCTGGGTAGTCTTAGTCTGAATGTATGTGAAATGGGCTGGGGCTCACACTTTTCAAGGGGCAGGGGTTCCAGAGAAGGATTAGGGGGTGAACCAAGGTTGTGCAACTGATCTTGGTGATGGTATTAGGGGAGGAGGTGAGGGATGAGTGTCCCAGGATAGGCTGCACCTCTGAACTGCCTGATATGGTCTAGCATGCACTAAATGAGATTCTAATCGAATGAAGGGATATTGCTAACTTTCTGGTTAATAGTATATTGACAGCTAAATGAAAGGAAAAGAGAAAGAAAAACTGTAACAAAGCTTTTTTTTTCTTCTTATATAGACAGATGGAGAAATACTGATTAGGATTATAAAAATAGTGCATAACTTTGTTTTAAGGAGAGGGAAGATATAGGGATCCTGAGACAATCTGTGGATTACACAGTCTATTCATTGGAGCCCTTGTAATATAGCGGTTTTATATTGGGCTTTGGTCCACATGGTCCACAGTTTGAAACCACCAGCAGCTCCACGGGAGAAAGACTGGACTTTCTATTCCCATAAACACTTGCAGTCATGAAAACTCATGGGGCTGCTGAGTCAGCATTGACTGAATGGCGGTGAGTTTACTTTATTCCTTACCTTATCCCAGAACGCTGTGAGTGCTAAGGCCCTTGACTCAAGCCCTGCCTGTGGTAACTCAAAATCATCAAAGCATGAGGTTTGCCCATCTGTCTGTGTGGTCACTCACCCCGGAATACCCAACCACTCACTTCAGGATGTGTAGGGTTCCTGAATTGCCTATAGGTAGGTGGTGAGTGGTGTTTAGATCCAGGATATAAATAATTCTCTAAGTATGATCTCAGCTTAGGTTCCCCTGTCTCTCACATCTGCCTTATTGTTTTGCTAATAACCTTTGTTTGGGAGGAGAGAAATGGTTAGACAAACAAAGGGGAATGGGGAGGAAGGCAGCATGCGAAAGACCAAACTTTCTGGTGCCCAGAGCCAGGCCATGTAGAGCTGTACACCCATAGCAGAGTCCTTCTTCAGGGTCTGGTGGGGTTGGAATTCCCCCACCTGCACAGAAAGGCCAGCAGAGTCCTCCCTCTGTGGCTTAAATAAGGAAGTCCGAAGAAGAATCGATAGATTTTCATTGTAATACTCGAGAAGAATATTGAAAGGACCATGGACTGCCAAAAGGACAAGCCAATTGTCTTGGAATAGTATGGCCTAGTGCTCCTTAGAAGCAAAGATGGTGACACTTCATCTTATATGTTTGGGACAAGTCTGGAGAGACCAGGCCCTGGAGGAGAACATTGTGTGTGGTAAAGTGGTGGAGCATCGAAAAAGCAGAAGGCCCTCCATAAAACAGATTGTCACACAAGCTGCAATAATGGGTTCAATCATAAGAACAATTGTGAGGATGGTGAAAGACTAGGCAGTGTTTTGTTATGTTGTGCATATGGTCACTGTGGGTTGGGACTAATTATATGGCACCTAACAAAACCAGCAATTCATCATCAGGAGCCTAAGCTTCAGATCCTTAGAAATGTTGGTCAAGGTCACACTTGCTGTAAGTTGTACTATCAATTTTAACTCCAAAGTCAATATAGAGAAATGCCCTAAGGGAAACACCTTACTCGTGAATTGGAGCCATTTGATGACAAGGTTGGCACCCCTGGGTGGTGCAAACAATTAATAGGTTTGACTGCTAGCAGAAGGATAAAGGTGCTAAGGAAGAAAGGATTAATGGCACAATTCGGAAAAATCAGCTATTAATAATTTTACAGAGCATTTTACTTTAGCACACATAAAATCGCCCTATGTCAGAATTGACTAAATGACTATTAGTTTGTTTGTTTTTCTTCTGACTGAGAAGGTTGGAAGAGGTCAAGCTATAGCTAGCTCTCAAATCAAAGATGAACCAGCAATCAAGCTTGCATAGGGTGTGGCCTGAGCTGTGAGTGACTGTATTGGATGGCCCCAGGCAAAGACATCGGCCTTCTTTCACCAAAGTAGTCTCATTTCTAGGTGGGAGAATACAGCTACTAAAGTCTGCTGACAGCACTAAAGTACTGAAAGAATTAACTAATAAATGATTGGGAAGGAGTCGGCAAATGTAAAGTGCTATATAAATGCTTAATAGTAACAACCACCCTGTCAGCCATCCAATGCTGCTTTTGAGAGCCATGGTTCTTGTGTAATGTTACTGAACTCTATCAAGTGCTTTACAAATAGTAAATAATTCATCCTTAGGGAGCCCTAGGGAAGTGAGAAAGTATTCCTCTTACTTGGGAGGGATGGAAATTCAGCATTTGCTGGGCATGCTCAGCCAGGAGTCCTGGCAAAGCCAAGTTCAAATGCCTATGACCTTCATGGTCAGGCCAGGATGGACTCAGCTCCCAGGAGCTGGGTAACCCAGCCTCGGGCTGAGAGGGAGCTTATCCTCCTCTGCACGATGGCCAGGTATTGTCCTACTAGACCCTAGAGCTGCAGGTTATGGCTTAGAAGAGTGTGTGTGCAGGGGTGGTGGTTAACAAGAAAATTAGAAAATATAGTCTGTAAATAGAAATTGCACAAGTAACTTATTGCTGTAAGAGGAGAAAGAGTTACCATAAAGGGAGGGGGTGGACTAAGGTGGCTGAAGCCAGCTAAATTAAAGTTTTCTTCTGAGAAATTCTGAATCTAGTAGACCTTGCAGGAGGCCTTTTCTCAGTCGAGGCTACATAAGTTAAACTTGGCCAGATGGGAGAGTTAAACCCTTGTTTTGGTGTAGGAATACACTCTTCAGCCTCCTGTGCTGATGTCTGTTCCAGAGGAATAAAAAATGACATATCGAAGACATGGACAGTGGGTTTGAGAAAGGGGTAGGGTTTAGACTACTCAGTGCTTTCAGTGATGTTAGATCTCTGAATTTCTCTTCGGACACCATCCCCGTTGGCTGGACATCCAGACAGGCTGGAAACGCTGTGCTCTGTTCACCTACTATAAGCACAATGCTTCTGCTACTTTCTTCTTCCTCCATAAATCAGGAAATCAGTAGCAGAGAAAACAAGCCCACAGGAACAAACTCGAAAGCAAACACGGAACCATTCCTTTCTGGAAATGGCTGGACGGGTCCAAGAAAAATAGCAAAGGCACAAAATTAGATGTTCCCACTTTCTTGTTGTGGAATTAGGAGAGAGAATCTAAAGAAGGAGGGATGATACGATGACTGTGGGTGAAGGGAGACATCAGATGGTGTAAGATATGACAAAATAATAGTAATTTATAAATGATCAAGGGTTCATGGGGGAGAGGGGGGCGGGGAGGGAGAGAAAAACGAGGAGCTGATTCCAAGGGCTAAAGTCAAAAGGAAATGTTTTGAGAATGGTTATGGCAACAAATGTACAAATGTGCTTGGCACAATGAATGGATGTATGGATTGTGATAAGAGTTATATGAGCCCCCAATACAATGATTTAAAAAATAAAAATAATGGCAAAAAAAGATAACTGTCAGAGAAAATAAAATTTGAAGTAGAAAAAATAAAGATATAAAATAGGATTTGTTATCTATAATTGACTAAGTGGTTCTTTTACTTAATTGTTTTTATGTAATAAATATATATGTAACAATACCTTGCAGTTTGAATCTACCAGCCACTGCATGGGAGAAATATGTGACAATCTACTTCCTACAATACTATAGCCTTGGGAGCCATATGGGTCCATTCTAACATGTCCTATAGTGTCTCTATGAGTCCAGATCAACTGAATAGCAATAGAACAAATGAACAATTTAGTGGCATCAATTGTATTGATCCTGTGCAACCATCACCATTGTCATTAGTTTATCAAATAACACACTCATATAAATAACGCACTCACAGTTACTGATCTAATGCTTACCAAAATAGCATGTGCTAGAGATGCTCAGCTGGCATAGAAATGTCTCCAATGCTCCATCACCTGCTTTTTCAATAGTTTTTTGGCATATAATTCACAGATCATACAATCCAATAGCTCATTCACATCAAGGAGAGTTGTACAATCATCATGACAATCAGTTTTGCAACTTTTCTATATTTTTGTACTCATCATTATTAGTTCCCATCACCTACCCCCCAACTCCCAACCTTCTCTGCCCCCCAAGGGACTACTTGCTGTCTCTATAGATTTACCTATTCTGGACTTCATATACAGAGAAACATTTAAAAACCAAGAAATAAACAAAACTAACAAGAATAACAAAGTAAAGCAGATAAGAGCCTCAATCAATAAGTAAGTCGAAAATATTAAAAACCAGAACAAAATTAAATGGATCATAGGGAGAGCAAATGGTAGGATGCTAAATTTTACCCTAACCGCATCTGCAACAGTCCACTGTCCAGTGCATTCTGCATGTTAGCAAGGCTCTTCACTCCCAGGTCCATGGTCATAGGGGATTGACCAGGGGCTTAACGCACATGTTTCCGCCCCCCCCCTTTTTTAGACTGAAAGAGCTTTAAAATGGGCCAAAGGGGGGATCAAAGAATAAGACATCACAACTTGACCTAATTATGTCTGCCATATTGTCTTTACAATGCTCACTGTCTGATAACAGGGCTTTTCATATGTCTCAACAATTATGATGGGAGGGAATCCACTGGAGGCTTAATCTATGGGTGAACCCGGCAAATAGACTTGGGACTTTCACTGTCATTCATAGCCAGGGGTTTATAATTTAAACTCTAATACAATTCCCTCCTTTAGATTTGGATTATATTATTTATAATCCCTGTATCACACAGGCTGGTGTGCTTCTTTCCTGTGGATTTAGTTGATGCCTCACTTAGATAACTGCTTATTTGAAGACAAATCTTTAAGACCTCAGATGCTATTCTTTCTGGTAGCTGGGCACTGTCTGGTGTCTTCACCACTCTTTGCTATAGCACCCATATCTTTAGTGATCTCTTCATGAGGGTGAGCATCAAGCAGGACCATGTCATAAGTACTAATTGTTCTTATATTGGGACTAAAATTAAGTGCAAGCCCCAAATCCATTCATATATGTCTTTGGTTCACCTTAGAGACATCATTGTCATTTTCTGTTAGAGAACATGATCAATCAATCATGTCCCTGGGGCATCATTTATACTGGTAGCAAGTCAATGCTGACTCATAGCAACCCTATAGGACAATGAAGAACTTCCCCTGTGAATCTCTGAGTCTGCAAATTTTCACAGCAACAGAGAGCCTTGTCCTTCCCCTGTGGAGCTGGCTGGTGGTTTTGAACTATTGACTTTTCAGTTAGCAGCCCAATGGGTAAACATTAAGTATTGATGTTTTAAATTAAAGTGTCTTTAATTTAGTTAATGATATAGAATTCAAAATACTGATGAGAAAAGGAAATTATAAAATATACACCAGCTCTTAACTGTAATACATGAATTATTGATGTGAATTATTTAAGATTAAAATCTTAAATTACTAGACACTATTTACATAAACAATGGGAAGTGATGATAGAGTGAATCTTCCTATCAATCATCTTCATTCACATCAGCAGAACCACACCTACCACAATGATACATGTCATAATGCATTAACATAGTGAGTGTATGGTAGCCACCACTCCTCGGCACCCTCAAGGCAAAGGATGAGAACCAAAGGCAACATCCACCAGGTCTAGGCCCTTGGACCAATAGTCATCTGCTTCTTCTCATAGTAGGGGATTTCAGCCTTAAGTCCAATGGCTACAGGTGAAATTGAGGAAAAGTCCAGTTCACTTAATGGGGTTTCCACATGGAGTCCTTCTGGTCCATCACACTTAAAAGAAGTTCAGTGTTTCCTAAGCAACAAGCCCTCTTTACCCCGCCCTCTCATCTTCCTCTGGTAATAACTTTAGGTTTGTGAGAATTTGCCTATTGTATATTTTCTTTTCTTTTATAATTTAATACTTTTATTGGGGTTTTGTACAACTCATCACAATCCATGCATCCATCCATTGTGTAAAGCGCATTTGTACATGTTGCCATCATCATTCTCAAAACATTTGCTTTCTACTTGAGCCCTAGGTATCAGCTCATTTTTACCCCGCCTTTCCTGCTCCCCCCTCCATCATGAACCCTTGATAATTTATAAATTATTTTTATTTTGTCATATCTTACACTGTCCAACGTCTCCCTTCACCCACTTTTTTGTTGCCCATCCCCCAGAGAGGAGGTTATATGTAGATCCTTGTAATCCATTCCCCCTTTGCACCCCAACCTCCATCTACCCTACTGGTATCACCACTCTCAGCACTGGTCCTGAAGGGATCATCTGTTCTGGATTCCCTGTGTTTCCAGTTCCTATCTTTACCAGTGTACATCCTCTGGTCTAGCCATATTTGTAAGGTAGATTTGGGATCATGATAGTGGGGGAAAGAGGGGAGGGAGGAAGCATTTAGGAACTAGAAGAAAGTTGTATGTTTCATCATTGCTACACGGCACCCTGACTGGCTGGTCTCCTCCCTGTGACCTTTCTGTAAAGGGATGTCCAGTTGCCTACAGATGGGTCTTGGATCTCAAATCTGCACATACACCCTCATTCCCAATGATTTGATTTTTGTTCTTTGATGCCTGATACCTGATCCCTTCGACACCTCTTGATCACACAGGCTGGTGTGCTTCTTCCATGTGCACTTTGTTGCTTTTGAGCTAGATGGCCGCTTGTTTATCTTTAAGCCTTTAAGATCCCAGATGCTATATATTTTGATAGCTGGGCACCATCAGCTTTCTTCATCACTTTTGTTATGCACCCCTTTGTCTTCAGCGATCTTGTCGGGGAGGTGAGCACAAAATGATATGTGTTATATGTATGTTTTCAATAAATAGAATCATACAATCATACAATATCTGTGTTGCAATATGTCTAAAGAAGTTAATTTCTCTTTATTGCTGAATAATATTTTGTTTAATGTAAGAGGGGGTCTTCAAAAAGTTCATTTAAGATTCATATTTTTAAAAACTATATATGAATCTATTTTTTGTACCAAAATAAACTCCTACTAACTCATTATAAAATTTCTGAGCAGTATATAATTTGAGACACTAACAAAGAAATGACACAAGTGTATAAAGAACTGCTATTAAAACAACATGAATCCTGATAAAGTTGAAGCAAGAATGAACATCAAATTTATGGTGGTGAAATTCTGGTAGAAGAATAGTTGAATTATTTATAATTTATAAAAAGTTTATGGAAACAATGTCCCAAAGAAATCAGCAGTTTATATATGAATAACTTATTTTTAAAATCATTTTATTAGGGGCTCATACAACTCTTATCATGATCCATACATACATCAGTTGTGTAAAGCACATTTGTACATTCAATGCCAAATAACTCATTTTAAGAAGAGTCAAAATTACATTGAAGATGAAGTGCACTATGGCAGACCATCCAGATCAATTTACAATGGTAAAAATTAACCTTGTTTGTGTTCTAATTGAACACAAACTAATGGTTTGAAACACAATAGCCAACATTATAGATCCATCAACTGATTCAGAAGTCCTGGTGGTATAATGGTTACACGTTGAGCTATGGCCCTCAAGGCCAGTGGTTCTAAACCACCAGCCACTCCATGTAAGAAATAAAAGGCTTTGTGGACATAAAAATAGGTACAGTCTCAGAAATTCACAAGGACAGTTCTTCCTTGTCCTACTGGGCCACTATGTAGGCATCAACTTGATAGCAGTGAGTTTGTGTTTTGATTTTACACAATTCTAACAGAAAAATTAAAGTTTAACTTAAAAAACCTTTTTTCAACTTCTAGTTTTACAGTAACTTGTTTTACATTTTTTACATATATATAAAAATCGCATTGTAGATTTTTATTTGTGAATTATTTTGTCGCTCTCTGAGGATGAGGATGCTTAGATTATTCTCTGTTTAATTTTTGTCTCTGGTGGTTACATACTCTGGTTTCAATTTGGGACTTGACAGGATTAAGAATGAAGGGGTGGAGTTTAGTCTGTCAGTCAGGTCATAGCCAATGAGGCTTCTGTGTGGGCATGGCCTTCCCTGGAGAATTCTGGGAACTCTGGTATTTTTCCTCTTTGGAGACGTGAGACACCTCTTTCTCACTACTCAACTTCCTTGGAGGCTCTAGTAACAATGCTCACTCCCTGTGAGACATCCCTGAGGAGAAGCCACCTAGACTTGCCCTGATACAGCCAGAGCCCTGGACCTGGAGAAACCATGTAGAGACCCCTGCCAGCTCTGCGATGCTTACAACGCCACTGGATCCACACGACTTTCTACCCACTGTCCTGTGATTGTCCTGTATTCAGTGTTGTTGCATGTGTTTCATGAGTCTGAGGAGGACTTTGTCGATTGTTGTCGGAGATATGGGCTAGTATGGAACTTAAGGGGGTGGACTGGACTGAGTTGGGATGCCTTCTCAATATTCAATTGTTCTTGTTTATAAACCTCTTTCTTATATACATATGAGTCCCTGTATTTATTTCTCTAGTCTACCCAGACTAACACACTATTATAATACTCATAACCAATATCCTTTATTTCTTAACCATTGTTTTATCAAAGATTAAAAGATATGTCTTTAAAATCCATCATAATAATGATCTCCTTTGTGGTACTTTATTTCAATATTTGTTAACATATCTTGAAACTAATATTCCATTGTCCATCAGTATAGCCTCCAGATGGATTAGGAAGAAAGCCCTGCACATCTACTTCAAAGAAACAACTAGTGAAAATCATATGGATCATTAGCGAACATTGTGTAATTATCAACCAATTATAGGAATGGTAAAGGATTGGGCTACTCTCCCCATGATACCTCCCGCCCCACTGTACATGGCAACTCAGTGACAACCAACAACACTTGGTTCTAAGCATACAGATTGTGAGTGTAACGTATTTACCGTTATTTTTTCTTTTATTTGCTTTAATATTACTTTCTAAATGTGACTTTGTGAAACAATTCCTGCCCTCTATTTCTGAACACTTACCACAATATGACCTATTCATTTCTTTCTAGTTTCTTTGCTTATGATTTCCCTCATCAGTGTTCTAAGGAACCCTTGTGTTGCTGCAGACCTTGCGGATCTCAGGCCAACTCACAACCACTACACCACCAGAAAGAAGGAAAGATTCTGATGACACTGTGTCCACGTTTTTGTTACCAGGGTGTAGCACACCTAAATTGACAAGAAAAAGGAAATGTGTTGAGTCGTTTTGCAATACCAGTTTACTACTAATAATGATGATGTAGAAAACACACTTTGCATTACTTGTGATGCAGTTTTAGCTGTGGAGAGAATGAAACCAGTCAAACCAAACAACATCTTAATACCAAGCACACAATATATTGCAATAAAACAAAGGAATATTTTAAATGGCTTAAAATATTCAAATAAAGAAAATATATTTTGAGAAATTTGTTACTGTTGAAAAATATTTACTTGCATCTTAAGGATCTTGTTATTTAATTGTAAAAACTAAAAAGCCACATGCTAGAGATCTCCTATTAACCTGCTACTATTAAAGTGCCAGAAATCATTCATAAAGAAAAGCATGGATATGAAATTCATAAAACCCTTTTATCAAATGATACTGCTTCAAACAGACTATAACATCCTTAGGTTAAAATATACAATTGTAAGTTTTACTTTAAAAAGTTAACTTATGGCAGAATAGGGTGGAAATGGTTCTTTACAAATGTTTACAACTACCGATACCTTGAAAATAACCACCTTAAAGGTTTGACTTTAAGAGTTAAAACTGGTGTTCTGAAGTGCTTGCAGATATATTTTCAGAAATATTTCCCTTAAATTTTGATAAAAAACCCACTAAGCTGGGTTCATAAACCATACTCAACTGATAATTTAAAATGTAGACATCTACCATTAACAATTCAAGAAGAATTAGTCAATCTATCAAGTGACACAAGTTTTTACCTTGAGTTGCCTAAAAAGTATATAAATGGATTTTGGCTTGGGATTAGAAGAGAATTTCCAACAATTTATGAAATAGCTCTGAGCATACCACTGCCATCTTGGCTATGTATTGCTGTCAAGTAGTGGTATCAACAGCGATGATTATGAGATTGAAATGCCAATGTCAACTCTGAAAAACATTGAACATGTTCTACTTCCTGCAGTAGCTGATATTCTCTTAAGATTTATTTCTTTGTGCAAAAATAAACAAGCACATTCATTTCTTTAGTTTGCAAATTTGCTATAATCTTGAACAAGTAGTATGTGTTCTAAGGAATTGTTTTAAAATAAATTTCTTTAAGATTTGTGATCAAGAAATGTCTGATTCATATCCATATTTTATATACCAATATACCCGGAGTCACTCAAAAATCTCTATGGCAAGAGGAGAAACAAGTGGGAAAAGTTTAAGAAACCCTGCTCTAGAGAGGCAAAATCACTGAAGCTGATAGATATCAGATGGATGGATGGATGGATAGATAGATAGACAGATAGACAGATAGATGAGAGAGAGAAGCTTATATCAAAGAAATGGCTCAGTTAGTTGCAGAAGCAAGCAAGTTTAAGTCAGGAGGTCAGATGTTATCTGGAGGCTTTGCCTACTCAAGAAGGAGCTAGGGACAGGCTTCTGACTACAGTAGTGAATGAATTCAAGGTCAGCAAATAAAACAGCATGCTGCTGATTAATGGGTAATATGGCAGCTTGTTGGCTCAAATCTGAAGAACCAGAAGTTGGCAAGCCAGATTCAAGAATCAAATGCAGCAAAATATGAGTAAACTTTGTCTCAACATTACCTTGGAAGCAGGTCCCGTCCTGGAGGACGTTCCGTCATTGTAAATTATTAGGTCACAACTAACCACTTGTCAATTGTCATATTGTGGTGGCTTGTGTATGGCTTCCATGCTGTAAACTTGTCATTGGTATTTCCTTATTCTTAAATCATTTTATGGAGGACTCATCCATTGTGTCGAGCACATTCTTTTTTTTTAAAATCTTTTTATTGGGGCTCATAAGGCTCTTATCACAATCTGTACATACATCAATTGAGCAAAGCACCCTTATACATTCGTTGCACTCGTCACTCTCATAATTCACCTTCCACTTGGGTTCCTGGAATCAGCTCGGTTTCCCTTTTTTTCACCCATCCCCCTCCCTCCCCGATTCCACCCCTGGTCCCTTGATAGTTTATAAATAATCATTATTATATCTTATCTTACACTCCCCGGCGTCTCCCCTCACCCGCCTCCCCCTTGCCAATCTCCCAGAGAGGAGGTTACACATAGATCTCCGAGATAGGTTCTCCCTTTCTACACGCCCTTCCCTCCTGGTGTCGCCACTCCCACCGCTGGTGTTGAGGGGTTCGTCTGTCCTAGATTCCCTGTGCCTCCAGATCCCCACTGCACCGCTGTACATCCTCTGGTATAACCAGGTCCGCAAGGCAAGGTAGGATTGGGGTCATGATGATTGGGAGGGGAGGAAGCGTTCAGGAACTAGAGGAAGGTTTTGAGTTTCATTGTTGCTACACTGAACCCTGAGTGGCCCATCTCCTCCTCACTACCCCTCTGGAAGGGGTGTCCAGCTGTCTACAGGTGGGCATTGGGTCCACATCATGCACTCCCCCTCTTTCACGGTGATGTGATTCTCACCACCACCCCACCTTTGTTGTTGGAGACCTGGTCTCCTCTGTCCTTCATGGTCACCTATGTTGGTGTGCTGCTTCCGTGTGGGCTCAGTTGCTTCTGGGCTAGATGGCCACTTGTTTGCTTTCAAGCCTTAAAGTCCCCAGACGCTATATCTCTCAGTAGCCGGGCACCATCCGCCTTCTTCACCACACTTGCTTATGCACACTTTCGTCTTCAGCAATTATGTGAGGAAGGTGATCACACAATGATTGTTTTTGTTCCTTTGTATCTGCTACATGGTCCATTCAACACCTTGTATTCGCTTAGGCCGTGTGCTTCTTCTCTGTGGGCTTTGTTGCTTCTGAGCTAGATGGCCGCTTATTTGCCTTTAAGCCTTTAAGACCCCAGACGCTATATCTTTTTGATAGCCAGGCACCATCAGTTTTCTTCACCAAATTTGCTTACACACACGTCTGTCTTCAGTGATCATGTCGGGAAGATGGGTATCCTGCAATGGCTGTTTAGCAGGGCGAGGTGCTATTGTATTGGGGGATTGTGCATGAGGAGGCCCAATGTCCATCTGCTACCCTACAACTGAACCTATAAATATATGCATATAAATCTATTGCCCCCATAATCATAAATATATTTACATATGTACATGTCTGTATTTAGGCTTCTCTGTATGCACTTTGCCTCCTACTTCTTTCCTCTATTTCCTTTCACTTTCCTCCCGACCCATTACCATGTTTAGCCTTCATTCTGGATTCAGTAATTCCTCTCAGTTACCTTGTTCTTGGTCACTCCCTTCCAGTCCTCCCTCCCCTCCCTCCTCTGGTTTTGAACCACTCGCTGTTCCCTTGTCCCTGTGTTGGGCAACACCTCCTCCCTTCCCCTACCTCTCATGCTCTCATGTCCCTCCAGGACCGTTGGTCCTGTTGTTTTCTTCTCTCATTATTTGTCCAGCCTATCTTGTCTAGGTGGACCTGCTGACATAGTAATATGTGCATACAAATGGATATGACTTTGACTGCGCCCAGGTGGCCCATAAGAACATGGCTTTGACAGAAGCAACATCGACACGCTGATAAGCAGAAAAGCCACTAACATACAAAATTTACAAGGTAAAAAACAAAACAAATTTTAAAAAGACTAAACAAAAAGATAGCAAATATTAAAAGAAAAATTGCTAGTAGTTCAAGGTCAGTTTGTTGGCCTTTAGGAGTGTTTTCTAGGTGTAGCTTGTGAGGCGCCACGTCCTGGCCCGGAAGACCATCCTTTATACTCCCTCGGGATCCCTTTGTGTCGAGCACATTCTTAAATTTGTTGCTATCATCTTTTTCAAAACATTTTCTTTCTACTTGAGTCCTTGATATCAGCTCCTCATGTTTCCCCACCGTCCCTTACCCTCCCTTCCTTACGAACCCTTGACAATTTATGAATTGTTATTATTTTGTTATGTCTAACACTGGTCAATGTCCACTTTTCTGTTGTCCATTCCCCAGGGAGGGGGTATATGCAGATCCTTGTGATCTACCCCCTTTCACCCTTCCCCTTCCCCTTCTGTTATCGCTATTCTCATTGTTAGTCCTGAGGGGTTTATCAGTCCTGGATTCCCTGTGTTTCCAGCTCTTATCTGTACCCATCTACATACTTTTGTCTTACTTGATTTGCAAGGTAGAATTGGGATCATGATATTAGTTGGGAGGAAGCATTAAAGAACTAGAGGGAAGTTGTATATTTCATTGGTGCTGTACTGCACCCTGACTGACTCACCTTTTCACTGATATTTCAAATGCCAGCAGGGTCATGCAAAGTGAATAGTTTCAGCAGAGATTCGAGCACATGGTGAAGAAGGAACCAGTTGCCTACTTCAGAGGAAGTATCTTCGCAAAACCTTAAGCATAGCACAAAATATTGTCAGCTGATGAAAACCTAATGGATGGAATGGAAGCATACATTGTCAGATATAGACCCTAAATATATGCCTCTTGGGTTGGAAGGCACTTAAGATGTGATGGAGGAGGAGTCCGTTTTAAAAGCAGAATTGACCATGGTGATGTGACTGGAGTAAAGGCTGCAGAAGTAAAGTCTTCAGGATACTCATTTGCTGATGGGGCACAATTCAAAATGAGAAGAAACAGCTGCACAAATCTAATAATTGGACCTTGAACTGCACAAAACATGAATCTAGGAAAATTGGAAGTTTTCAAAAATGAATTGCAACATATAAAGATTGATATTTTAGGCATTGGTGAGCTGAAATAAAATTACATTGGCCATTTTGAATCAGAAAATCCTATGGCTTAATATTCCAGAAATTATACAACCAAGATGAATGGCATTGCATTCATCTTCAAAAAAAGGACATTTTAAGATCTATCTTGAAGCACAGTGCTGACTGTGATAGGATTCTATATATCCACCTCCAAAGAAACTCAATCAGTAGTTATTATTCAACTGTATGCATCAACTACAAAAGCTAGTGATGAAAAATTTGAGGAAGTGTAGCAATGTCTTCAGCCTTTGGTCTAAAATTGATCCAACAGGCAATCAAGATGCATTGATAATTATTGCTGTTATTTCAAATTGGAATTCAAAAGTTGGAATAAAAGACTAGGGAACAGTATGTGGAAAATATAATCTTGGTGACAGAAACAAAGCTGGAGACTACATGCTATAATTTTGCAAGACCAATGATTTGTTAATAGCAAGTACCTGTTTTGAACAATACAAATGACTACTATGCACATGGACTTCTCCAGATGTGATAATACACAGACACCAAGTTGACTACATCTGTAGAATGACACAATGGAAAACTTAATATCTGCAATTGAAACCATGCCAGAGGCTGATTATGAAACAGACCATCAATTGTTCAGATATAAATTATGGTTGAAACTGAAAAAAATTAAACCAAGTTCACAAGAGCCAAAATATGATCTTGAATCTATCCAACCTAAATTTTTAGACCATCTCAAGAAGAGGAAAGAACACAAGAAAAAAAAATTAATCCTCAAGTTTCAATAGTTATACAATCTATGGGCAAAATACTGAATGATACAGGAAGCATCCAAAGAAGATAGAAGAAAATACACAGTCACTGTGCCAAAACAGAGTAGTTGATATGCTACTACACCAGGAGGTAGCGTATGAGCAAGAAGTAATGGTACTGAAGGAAGAAGTTCAAGTGCACTGAAAACCTTAGCCAAAAGGACGGCTTGGGAATTCATGTGATACACATTGAAATGTTTCATTAAACTGGTGAAGCACTGGAAACACTTATTCATCTATTCAAAGATATTTGGGAGTCAGCTACTTGACTAACTGACTGGTACCCATTCCAAAAAAGTGACCCAACAGAATGCTTATAGAAATGATAGTACACTATCATTAATAGCACATGCTGAAGAGCATCCAACAATACTTGCAGCAGTATATTGACAGGGAGTTTCTAAAGGTTCTGGCCAGATTCAGATTCAGAAGAGGACATGGGACAAAGGATATTGATGTTAATGGATCTTGACTGAAAGCAGAAAATATCAAAAATGGTGTGTTTTTATTGATTATGTCAAGATGTTAGGTTGTGTGGATCATAACAAAGTATGGACAGCCTTGAGAAAAATGGGAATCCCCAACATTTCATTACCTCCTGTACATGGAGGTAATTATGTGAATAGAACAAGGGAATACGGTATGGTTCAAAATCAGGAAAGATGTGTGTCAGGGTTGTAGCCTTGACATACTTATTCAATCAATATGAAAGGCAAATATTCAAAGAAGCTAGATTATATGAAGAATGAGTGTGGGGGGACCGTGGTGGGGAGGAGGGGAGGAAGGGAGAAGGGGAATCAATCATGATGATCAACACATAACCGCACCCCCCAAGGGGACAAACAATAGGAACTGTGGGGGTGGGGGGACAGCAGTCGGTGTAGGATATGAAAATAATAATGTGTATTTTATCAAGGGGACATGAGAGTAGGAGAAGATGGAGGGAAGAGAAGCTGACATCAAGGGCTCAATAGAAAATAAATGTCTAGAAAATAATGTTGGCAATATATGTACAAGTGTGCTTGACACAATTGATGAAAGGATTGTTACAAGAGCTGTAGGAACCCTCAATAAAATGTTTCTGTTTTTTTAATGATTAGAGCAGTGGTTCTCAACCTTCCTAAGGCCACGACCCTTTAATACAGTTCCTCATGTTGTGGTGACCCCCAACCATAAAATTATTTTCGTTGCTACTTCTTAACTATAAATTTGCTACCATTATGAACCATAATGTAAATATCTGATATGCAGGATGTTACCAATTGAACATAATTAGAGCATAGTGATTAATCACAAAACAATATGTAATTATATAGTGTGAATTATTTATTTATAATTACAAATAAATGAAATTTTGTCTTGAAGCATAGTGTAGCATGGGTAACAGTCTTAATATAACAAGAGTAAACTACGTTGCTACATTTTGCAACAGTATGCTTAAAAAGTCAACTCAGTGTGAAGGTTGAGATAGCTTCTTTCTCACCAGATCAGAAATTCTTGGGCAGTCTTTGCAACAGCACAACAAAAATTATCTCCTACAAGTCTACTTCTGTATTTCAACTTGATAACCAACAAGCTGGAAAACTGTTTCACAATGATATGTTGTTGGAAATGAAAGAAGACACAACAGTCTCAGACAGAACAGGATAGGACTGCAAACATTTGATCTAGAATTTTGTAACTGGCTTTGTAGAGAAACAGTTTTCACTGCATTGCTGTTAATAAGTTCAATGAATTCCTCTTGTGCTGTCTCAGGAACGTCTTCAACGTTGACTGTGAATGGGCTGTTGGCAAGTGCAAATGGGGTATCCGGTAGATTTGGAAAATACGATGAAATTTCATTTGCAAGCATGTGCAAGTGTTCTTTCACAGAAATTATCATCATCATCCTTTTGTCTGGGTCAATGTCATGTTCCTCAAAGAAAGCAGATAAGGTAGGCAGCATGTAAATTTTATTTTCATCCAATTTTTTTCTAAAGCTGAAATTTCATTTGGAATTATTGGATCTTTTCAGACAAATTGAGGCATGTTGCATTTGGTCCTTGCAGTGATAAATTTAACTCATTCAAGATGACAAAGATATCGACCAAATAAGCTATTTTATGCAGTTCGTTTTTATGGCTGAAAAGTGCTTCGAACTGCAGTCTTGCTTTCTGATTAAAAAACGTTTTGAGTTCATAAATACATTTTAAAACTTTTCCTCTTGACAACCATCTCACTTCAGTGTGAAATAGCAGAGCATTATTTGGCACATCCAACTTGTTGCACAGTTACAAAAACAGTTGACAATTTAAGGTGGTCGCCTTTAAAAAATTGACAGAGCTTATACTTTTCATTATTTCTTGTAACTCTTGTGGCAGCATCTTTATCTTCGTTGCTAACATGTGCCGATATACAGTGAGTTTCAATGACTTTTGGAGACTCATTCAGTACCAAACATTAAAATCCAAATTGACCATCCTAGCATAGCTGGAACACCATTTTTGCAAACACCACAAACCTTTTCCCAAGAGATCCCATGCTCTTTCTAAATGAACCAACTGTGTCAAATACATCACTTGCAGTAGTTGTCATTTCAAGGGTTTGCAAAAAAACAAACAAACCCATCTTTAAAGTCGCCATCATTAATATTCCTCACATAAACCAGTAACTGTGAACAGTTTGCAATGTCTGTAGATTCGTCAAGCTGGCTGCTAAATATTCGAAGTAGAGCAGATTTAATTTCCTAGATTACCTGATCAATAATATCAGCAGATATGTCATCTATTCATCTGCAGACAGTGTCGTAAGATAAGGAAATTGCACTAAATTTCATAACAAATTCATCTCTGATCATAACTTAAACAATGTCTGACTGCTGGCAAGAGTAAATCCTCAGCAATAGTGTAAGGTTTCATAGCTCTGGCGATTCTGAGTGCCACCAACTATGAAGCTTCAACTGCTGCTACGTTTTGTTTGTGGTACTTGACACCAGTGTCAAGTCTGGCTTTCTTGAGTCCATCAGCTTTGCTTCTAAAACAGTTGGTGTCCTTGCTGGCAAAGTTCACATGGTTGCTATCAAAATGGCATTTTAGTTTGTTTGGCTTCATAATTTGGCAGATAGAACTTCCCAACAAATAATTTATTGCAGTTTCTCAATTCCTGCTGTAATTATTGAGGTAAAACAATACTGTAAAAAACCTTCACTGTATTTTCTTTTCTTAATGTTCTTCTCTACATGATCCATTGTCATGGGATGGTTTGTTAATGAAAATAATCTGTAACAATAGCTTTAATAATACAATACACATTTCCTATTATTTACCATTCTCTGGTTGGATTTTTTTACATACCTGTTACTATCACAAGGGGGTAGTATTCACATCAACCACAGCTGAATATAAAAGACCAATCAGCATCCGGATTAAGTTCCCATGGAACAGATATTTTTTTTGCTGTAGTTGATGATTTTACAGTACATGATTTTACATTTACCAAGTAATTATAATTCTGCTGCTTTCAACACAGTAGCTGCTTTTAACAGTGGCTGCTTTCAACACAGCAGCTGCTCTCTACACATGTGTGACTGATCCTCATAAGTCCATTATGGCGCCAACCCTGCCACATACACCTGTGTTTGTACAGGGTGTATGTGATGGGGTTGACACGATGATGTCATCACGCTGGGTACTCATATGTGGGCATATTCTGCACATGGCCAGACCTGTCAGGAGACTAATAGAGGAGTGGTGTCTGGTTCCTAAGACCACTGGGAATATGTGTTTTCCAATGGTCTTAGGTGACCCCTGTGAAAGGGTCGTTTGACCCCCAAAGGGGTCACAACCCATAGTTGAGGACCATTTGATTAGAGAAAGGCTTGTTAACTGCCTGAGCTATACAGATGAAATCATGCTTGCTGAAAAGTGAGGAAAACTTTAAACACTTGCTGAGGAAGAAAAAGGATTACAGCGTTCAGTATGGATTACAACTTAATGTAAAGAAAACCGCACAGAGACGGTATTGTTTATGTCTCCATAGGAAAGGGAGAGAAGAACCAGACTTAAACCTCGTATACCAAGCCTCGAGGACAACATACCAGCATGAAGCAGCAAACTAACAAAGAGGTCTGCAGGACTGGCCCCAATCCCAGCTACATTGACCCCCCTCCCCAGAAGATTGCACTGCAGAGGACAGCACTGAAGATACAGCCCAGGGAGAGGGGCAGGTCTGCCCAGACCACACGGGAGCAAACTAAGAGGGAAAGAGAGAGAGAGAACCACAACCTGGTCCACCAAGGTTGACACTCCTGTTCAGAGAAGCCAAGGCACAGAGAGGATCATAGGGCTGACCCCACCACAAGACATGACGTCCCGTCACTGACCCACAGCGCTTCAGGGGACAGCACTGGAGAAACAGTGCAGGACCAGTCTGCACATCTGGACAAAACACAAAGGGACACAACAGAGCAGCAAGGGGAACAACACAGGGTAGTCCCTCAGGAATCCCAAAAATAGACTTCAGACTCAAGGGCAGGGCTTGGCACCTCATCAGACTTGATCAGAAAACATACATTAGGGTCAGCAGACAGACCTGAAACTATTTTTAGGCCCTTTATTTTTTTTTCTTTTTCATGTCTATCTGTATAACATAGGAAAGATAAACAATACCCAGGAGAAAAGAATCGAAGCGACAGTTTGCGGGCGGGGTGTGTGTGTGGATAGGACAGGGGTGGGGGAAGGGAGGGAAGAGTCAACAAATGCAGGGAAGAGAAAAAAACAAGAGATCTAAACTCGATGGCAAGGAGGGCATAGAATACCTGGTGAGATTTGGTCAATATAATGCAATGTACCTGAGAGGAATTACTGAGGACAAAATGAAGGTCAAACATTACAGTGGGACAGGAGGAAAGTAAAAGGAAATAGAGGAAAGAACTAGGAGGAAAAATATATACATAGAGGTATAAATATAGGCATGCACATATATAAATATATTAGTATATAATGATAGGGATAAAGGTCTATGTACATATATTTATATGTTAAGTATCGAGGTAGCAGATGGACATTGGGCCTCTACTAAAGTCCTCCCTCAATGCAAGTACACTTTGTTCTAATAACCTGGTATTCTGTGATGCTCACCTTCCCGACATAATTGCGGAAGTCAGAATGGTTACATAAGCAAATGTGGTGAAGAAAACTATTGGTGTCTGGGTATTAGAAGATATAGCATCTGGGGTCTTAAGGGCTTGAAGTTAGACAAATGGCCATCTAGCAAGGAAATAACAAAGCTCACAAGGAGGAAGCACACCAGCCTGTGTCATCATGAGGTATTGACAGGATCAGGTATCAGACATGAAGAGATCCAAAACAAACAATTATATTGATGCAAACTAGGGGATTCAGAGTAGAGACCCAAAGCCATCTGTAGATAACTGGACATTCCTTCACAGAAGGGTCGCAAGGAAGGGATGAGTAAGCCAGGGTGCAGTATACACTGATGAAGAACACAACAATCCTCTCATTCTTTAGTGCTTACCCACCCCCACCCCCATTATCATGACCCCAGTTCTACCTTACAAATCTGGCTAGACCAGAACATGCATGTACACTGGTACAGGTACAAGCTCTCAACACACGAAATTCAGGACAGACAACCCCCTTAGGAACATTAATTGGAGTAGCAATACCATGAGGGTAGGGGGAGGTGAGGTGAGAAGGGAGAGAAAGAGGGAACTGATTGCAATGACCGACATATAACCACCCCAGGTGATTGAATGTCAGAAATGTGGGTGGTGAAGGGAGACAGCAGACAGTGTAAGATATGAAAAAATAATAATTTAAATTTATCAAGGAGTCACAGGGTGAGGGAGGGAGGGAAAAGAGAGTGTCAATACCAAGCGCTCAAGTAGAAAGAAAATGTTTTGAAAATGACGATGGCAACATATGTGCAAATGTACTTGATACAATACATGTATGGATTGTTTTAAGAGCTGTAAGAGCCCCAAATAAAATGATTTATTAAAAAGACAGAAAGAAAACCAAATCACAACTGCATCAGTGGGGTACATCACAATAAATGAAGAAAAAATGTTGTCATGAATTTCATGTTGCTTGGATCTACATCATGCTTGGTAGGGTAGAGGTTCGTCTAAAAGGAGGCAGGCCCTCAGAGATGGATTTGCACACTGCTGTGGCAATGAGGATCCAGGACTGCTCAGCGTTTCATTCGGCTCTGTGTAGATGGCTTTGTGTTGGAACCAACTTGACAGCACTTAACAACTGCCAAACTGCTGAGAATCACAGCCCAGCCAAGTTAACAAAACATCTTAACTGAAGCAATTGCTCATTCCTTCCTTCTTTCTTTTTTTTGCATAGTATAGTCCCATGGCATAGGTGTGCAATTACATTTTTTAAACTATTCACCGGTGAAGGACACGACACCTGAGTTGTTTCCAGTTTGGAGTGTTTGTACATAACACTGCTATCAACATTTAAATGCAAGTTCGCAAAATTATCTTTCTAACAATATAAAAATAATAAAGGTAAACATAACTTAGAATTCAAATGGCCAGCATTAGAGATATGGCAAATTGAATACACAATGGCAAGTTGAATATTTTGGGATTATTAAAATCATGTGTAAGTAAGTGGTGCATTAAGTTAGCAAAACTAAGGCACAAATATGAATGTTCTCCAACCATTTCCTAGAATGGAAGAACTAAACTCTATCCCTTGGCCCTGGTCAATATTTGAGCAAATTCCTTAGCTTTCCGTCACTTGCAGGCATCTTATAATCAGTTTTACAGGTATTAAATCCAATTTAAATATAAAACTATGTCTCTATTCAATTAAAATCTTCTGCCTCCTGCAAAGTAAGGAAGCAGGGATTTATCTGATCTTTCCTCTTCCCGACACCTGTGGCCTTGCCTGCTCACTCTGCGGCTTCTGCATCTTCCAGGGATGGGTGTGAGGAAGGAAAGGACAGATCACAGATGGTTCAGCTCCCTGATAACTAGATCTCTCTGTGCAGTTTTCTCTCTCTCGGTCTCTCTTCGCTCCACTTCTCTCTCAATTTACACATGCATGTAGTCTTTGGAGTTCCCTGATGTAAGGCTGGCATGGAGGTCACATTTGACCTCTTCTGACTTTACAATAGGAAAATAGAATTAAACTCAACATCAGTCCAATGCCAGTTCTATGAGTGAGAGGTCTAATTTCCCTCTACTATTTAAACTCCTTGCTAATCCTGACTACAATTGTCCTTCCCACCACATTCTCTACTTCTCTGTGGGGTTTGTAATAGAACTCACGGACCATATTCATGATTGTAGGGTTTATTAGGGAAGTTAACACATTGCAGTTCAGGATAGAAATGCTCAGACTGCAGTTCTTCTTTTTATAAAGAAATCATTTTATTGGGGGCTCCTACAACTTATCACAATCCATACATCCATCCATTGTGTCAAGCACATTTGTACATTTGTTGCCATCATCATTCTCAAAACATTTTCTTTCTACTTGAGCCCTTGGTATCAGCTCCTCATTTTCCCTACTCTCTCCCCCACCCTCCCTCACAAGCCCTTGATAATTTATAAATTGTTATTCTTTTTTCAGGTCTTACACTGTCCAATGTCTCCCTTTACCCACTTTTCTGTTGTCCATCCCCCAGGGAGGGGGTTATATGTAGATCATTGTGATTGGTTCCCCTTTCTCCCCCACCTTACCCTTACCCTCTGGTGTCGCTGCTCTCATAATTGGTCCTCAGGGGGTTATCCACCCTGGATTCCTTCCAGCTCTTATCTGTACCAGTGTACATCCTCTGGTTTAGCTGGATTTCTAAAGTAGAATTGGGACCATTATAGTGGGGGGTAGGAAACACTGAAGAATTAGAGGGGAAAAAATCCATGTTTCATCGGTGCTGTCCTGCACCCTGACTGGCTTGTCTCCTCCCATGACCCATCTGTAGGGGGATATCCAGTTGCCTACAGAGGGCTTTATGGTCAGAAATGCTGCTTCTCAGCTATGCCCATAGGAATGACTTCTGTGGTTCTCTGGTCTCTTGACCTCTAACCTCATCAGGCAATGTTATAAATCTACTTTAGCATTACTGATAAATTCCCAAAGGGCACTCCATTCCACAGTAAGTACTTGGAGCTAGCTCAGCTGATCAGCAAACCTAGCTGGAGAAAACCTACTCTGCAAACAAGCCTTCAGCTTGTGTCCTGCCCAGAGTCACTCAACTTTCCTTGCTCCATGGATCAAGATGACTTCTCTAGCTCATACTCTGCTCCTGATACTTCTCTGCTATTCCTCTGCTGTCACAGATCTGTTTCCTAGAGCGCGAAGGTTAGTGCACGGGAATATCAGGGTCCAAAGGATATGTTCCAATCCTATCTCTTCTTTCCTGATGGTAGTGGGATTCCGTTTCTGCTCTCAGGTGGCTCATTTAAAAACCAGCGTGATGACAAACTTGACCAATCTCTATGTTAGATGGCCCCACCCTGTCGTATAGTGAAACTTAGAAAACTACGACTAGAAGAGACATATCAGTGTCTTGCATGACACTTGCTCTTTCTGCCAACTTCTGATTGTAATTCTGCCCCTATGTCCTGCTTCAGTCTCTTCCCGTGGAGGCACTTTAGTCCAATAGGCCTCTAGTTGGTGAGGAGCCCGTTTCAGATGATTTTATTGTCGTTAGGTACCATTGAGTTGACTCAACCCTATATACAACAGAAAAAAACACTGCCCAGTCCTGGACCATCCTTACAGTTGTTACTGTGCTTGAATCCATTGTTGCAAACATTGTTAATCCATCTCGCCAAAAGTTTTCCTCCCTTAATTTAAATTTGACTTTACCCAGTGTTATATCTCATCCTCTTCAATTCTAAGGAGCATTCTGGATATACTTCTTCTAAGGCAGATTTGTTTGTTTTCTGGCAATCTATGGCCTTTTATTATTCTTCATTGATTCATAATTCGAGTGCATAAATTCTCCATGGTCTTCCTTAGACACGGTCTGAGGCAATTGAAAATACTGTGGCTTAGGCCAGAGGCACTTTGGGACTCCTTTGCTCTTTAAAATGTTCTAGAGGCCTTGTGCAGCGGAGTTGCCCGATGTAATATGTTCCTTAATTTATTGAAAGTTGTGTCCATAAGCATTGATTGTGGAACCAAGTAAATGAAATCGTGGTATTTATGATATTGTGTATTGATCTGGCTATGGGGATTTCTGTTTTCTTTACATTGAGTTGTAATCCATACTAAAGCAGCAGTCTCTGATCTTCATCAGTAAATACCTCCTGTCCTCTTCGCTTTGTTTTCGCTGCATGTCACAGGTTGTTAATAAATCTTCTTTCAATTCTGATGACTTGTTTTTTTAATATAATCAAGTTTTGCAGATTAATTCCTCTGCCTACAGATTGAATAACGTGGTGAAATGATACAATACTGGCACTCTCTTTTCTTGACTTTGAGCCGCTCGGTGGCCCCCAGCTCTGCTCAAAAGGGCGCCTTTAGCTTGTGTGCACGTAGGCGTCTAAGCACAAGGAAATGGTCTGAGGTTCTCGTACTTTCCAAATTCTCTCTAGTTCGTTACGAGTCACCCATTCTTTGAGTGATTAATAAGTCACAATTAAGCATGCTTCCTGATATTCTCTACTTGCAGTCGGAGCCATCTGATATCAGTAATAATATCCTCTGCTTTACATCCGCTTCTGAATCTGGTTTGAATTTTTGGAAGCTCCCTGTGAATGCTCTATTGTATCCATATTGAATGATCTTCAGTAAGATTTTACTTGCATTTAATGATAGTGTTCAGTAATTTCTGCATTCTGTTATGTGACCCTTCTTTGGAATTGACACCAATATGGATCGCTCCCAGTTGGTTGACCAGGTAGGTCTCTTCCAAATTTTTTGGCACACATCATGAACTGAATCAATCTTTGGAAACATTCTGTAAATCCCTGGAATCTTATTTTCCCTCCTTCCTTCAGTGCAGCATGGAATTCCTCCTTCGATACGTTGGTTCTTGATGACATTCTCCTCTGGACATGGTTAAATGCTGACGGATTATTTTTTGTACAGTAATTCTCTATTTTCCTTCTATTTTCTTTGGTGCCTTCTGAAGCACTCAGTATTTTACATATCATTCTTTCCAAAGGCATCCAGAGTTTGTTAGGAGACACACAGTCTTTGCATAGTTAGTAAAACACAAGTTAAAATTCTTCCTGAAATTATCTGCTTTCAGCCATGATCTATTTGATGTCAGTGATGATATCATCTGCTCCACATGCTTTGGGACAAATCCAACCTCACTTTGAAAAGGCTATTTAAACTCATAGTGACCCTACAGGAGAGAGTAGAACTTCCCCTGGGGTATTTGAGGCTATGAATCTTTATGAAAAAGGAGACAGGCTCACCATTGTCTGCAGAGCAACTGGTGGGTTAGAACCATGGACCTTACAATTAGCACCTCAATGTGTAACCCACTATACACCACGGCTGGATTTTTTTTCTTCAATTCTTTCCATTTGAGATATATTAGCATGTTCTCCCTCTCGATTTTCTAGCACCTGGTCTTCTTTATATTCCATTATAATCTTTTAAAAATGTGTTTAAATCATTTTATTGGGGGCTCATACAACTCATCACAATCCACACATCAATTGAAACAGGCATGTTTGTACATATGTTGCCCTCATTCTTTTCTAGACATTTACTTTCCTTTGAGTCCCTGGTATCAGCTCTTCTTTTGGCTCCCGTCCCTCCCCTGCCACCCTCATAACCCCCTGATAGGGTGTACATTATTATTTTCATCTCTCATACCAGCCACTGTCTCCCTTCCCCCATGTTTTCCATTGTTCTCCCTCTCCCCCCTGTAGAGGGGTGTGTGGTTATGTGTTGATCATTGCAAGGGGTTTCCCCTTTTCCCCATCCTCTCCTCCTCTCCTCCTCTTCCCCCTACCCTCCTGTTCCTGGAGCTCCCATCCCTTTCTATACCTGTGTACATGTTCCGATCCGGTCCAAATTGAGAAACAGCACTGGGTCATGGTAGTTGAGGATGTGGAAGCCTCAAGGAACCAGAGGAATATAGCGTGCTTCATTGATGCTCCACTGCACCCTGCACCCTAGTGACTCAACCCTTCCCTGTGGTCCCTCCATGGGAAGTTTGTTCCACTGTATACAGATGGGCCTTGGATCTCGGCTCTAGCCCCCATTGTTCTCAACAATATGTTTTTGTTTGTTATGTGTCTGGAAGGCAGATTCCACAGCACCTCCGTTTACAAAGGGGCAACGGCAGTCAATTTTTGTTCTTCACTTGGAAGCGTGTCTGTGCTTCTATGTGCTGACTGAGCAAAAGGTCAAACATTTTGTGAGAATGAGGGCATCGTTCTCTCTGTCTCCTCAGACCTCATAAGTCTTGCTGTTTGTTGTCATCAAGTCAGCTCTGTTTTTTTATACCCAAATTGTATAGCCCGGATATGCACATTCTTCCGAATCACTATTTCTGAGCCCATTATTGAGATAATTGTGTCAATTCATCTCATTGGTGTTTCCCTCGTTTCCACTGATCATCTACCATGATGTCCTCTCCAAGATGTTACTTTCTAGTGATTGCTCTTTCCTGATAATATGCCCAGACTACGTGAGACAAAGTTTCCCTAGCCTCATTTCTAAGAATCACCCCTGTTACATGCCTTCTAAATTTGATTTGTTTATACTTCTGGTAATACATGATATATTCAATATTTGTCACCAACACCACAACACAAATGCTTCAATTCATCTGCCTTCTTTATTAATTTTCCAGCTTTTAAATACTCGTTAAGCAGTTAAATGGACTATTGCTTGGATCAGGTTGTGTAAACAAACCATAAATGATCATTAAATAAATAATAACCTAATCATATGGCAGGACTTGTGCTCAAAGCTTGACAGGTACTGTTTTAAGGATTCTCATTTTCCTTTTCTCCTTAGTCATAAGTTCTTGTTGATAGACAATGAACTAGCTGATATCTTTACTTATCTCCATCCCTTGCACTTAAAGGTAGTCACATGACTATATCTGGCCAAAGGAATGGCAATTATTATTCTATAAGCATTCTGAAAAAAATATTTTTCTCCCCCCTCTTTCGTATACCTCCTTATTGATGACAGCATGCAATACTGACATGTGAGATGAGTAGAGCTTTTGCAGCCAGTGTAGACCATGAAATAACCTCCAGGGTGACAACACGCTGAGGATGTGACAAAGCAAGAGAGGAATTTCCATGGCACCACTATGTCTCTCTGCAAATATCTTTTAAACACACTGGCATTTTGAGTGTTTCTATTCAATGCAGTTGAACCTAAGCCAAAACAAGGCAGAATATCTCAATAATCCTGAACGGTAGAAAAGGAAAGGTTCAGAATCAATTGATAAGCATCCCACTCTTCTGAAGTGATGCCAATTTGGCACCTAAAATAAAGTCAGACTGAATTTTTTCCTGACCCTGCAGAGCACTCAGATACATTCTGAAATGTGCTCTTCCCTCAAGTGATGGGAAAGGATGACGGACAGTCAAGAACTAGGATTAGCAAGAGATGCCCCACAAAATTGTTCACATACTCTCTCTGTGGCCTATGAAAGAATAGAAAGATCAAATATTTCCTGGACTTAATATTTATGTGAGAAAAAATTCATTTAAACATCCCCCTCAGCTGACTGTCTTAAACTGCAGAAGAATTAAGCACCCTTAATTATAGTGGTGATAATTACACAAAAGGGAGCCCTGATAATACAGTGGATTAATGGTGAACTACTAATCGAAAGGTCAACAGTCCTCCAGAACCCACCATCTGCTCCTCTGGAGAAAAATGAGGCAGTCTGCTTCTGTAAAGATTTACAACCATGGGAACTCTATGGAACAGTTCTGGTGTGTTCTATAGGTACACTATAATTAAGTTAGAATCATTTGATTGTGATGTTCTTGATATTTTAGTTTGGGATAGTATACAATATATAAAATATGCGATGCAGATAAAGTGTGTAATTAAATCATCAATATTTTATGAATTTTATGGGATTATTCTATGATAGTGAGGAAGGTTAATAACATTGATCAACTAACCCTACCTCCTTAGTGATGCCCTTTGCCCATATATCTACCTTCCTGTGTCTTACTACCCTCATCTTAAAAATGAAGGGTTTTATAGGAGATGCTCTCCAGGACACTTCAGGTCTCTGGGCTCTAATCGATGGTGAACATGTTTCTGTTCTTGGCCCTGAGAAAAAGAAACTACTTCCTTTGGGATATGGGATCCAACTTGGGAAACTGAGAAGGGTCTTTACTGCAATGCAAAGGTATTTTTGTCTTGTTCCAAGCATTCAAAATAAGCTCCCAACAGCAAAGTGAATTAAATAGTACTTCCTACCTTGTCAATGCTATGGAACACTTAAAAGAGAGGAATAACAACACAGGTTGCATGTAGTGGAGGATAATGATCTGACCCATCCACACATCTGTTTAGCTCTCTCAGAGCTAAGGGAAATAGTATGTTGGCGCTTATGAAACCCCATTTATGGTACAGTGAAAAGTGCTGCATTCAGAAACTCAATAAAAGCAAGCATTTATTACATTATTATCTGGTTGTCGATTTACTTGCTTCGTTTAGTTTTGTCTAAAATGCAAAATGTAACAAACTGGCCAGAAGCACCTCTGGATAACTTCCCTGGATCCTTAAAATCATGCTTCCACTGACTTTGTCCTTAGTCTAGAACATGTGTTCACACCTCCTGATGATGATTAGGCCATTCCTTAAGGACAGCAGAGCCTATCCTTCATTATAAACCCAAGACTAAGTTTGTTTAGATGGGATGAATGAGACCCAATTCTTCCTCTGGACAACCATGATAAGCTTCCACCACAAAAAGTATGGATTAATTAGGATTTGGAAGAAGCCTCGAAAGAGAGAAAATTAGTGGTTAAATTTTAGACTGCTAACCTCAAGGGCTGAAGTTTGAAACCACCAGTCTTTGTTCAGGAGAAAAAGGAGAGGCTTTCAGCTCCCATAGAGTTATAGTCTCAGAACCCCACCGAGGAAGCTCTACACTGCCCTATAGGATTATTATGAGTCTGCATCCACTTGATGGCAATGAATACCTTCTCTGATAACTGAAAGATGAAATAGGGTTTTCTTGGTGTGTTAATGATGACATATCAATGTTGTTTGTATCCTAACCCTAAATGAATCTGAATTACAATTGCTGAAGACAACATGGGTGCATAAGTAAATGTGGTGAAGAGGGCAGATGGTGCCCAACTATTAAAAGATATAGTGTCTGGGGTCTTAAAGGCCTGAAGTTACACAAGCCACCATTCAGCAAAGAAGCAACAAATCCACCTGGAAGAAGCACACTGCCGGTGTGATGATGAGGAGTCATAGGGCCGGGTTATAGGTATCTGCAGACACATAACAAACAAACAATCAAAAACATATTGTTGAGAATGAGGGAGATTGGAGCAGAGATACAAAGCCCACCTGTAGATATTGGAACAATCCCCCTACAGAGGGACCACAGGGAAGGGATGAGTCAACCAGAGTGCAGTAAAGCATCGATGAAACACACTATATCCCTCTGGTTCCTTGAGGCTTCCTCACCCTGGACCTACCATGACCCAGTGCTGCTTCTCAATTCAGGTTAGACCAGAACATGTACACAGGTATAGATAAGAGATGGGAGCTCAGGACACACAGAATCCAGGAACAAGAATGGGAATAGTAATACCAGAAGGGTAGGGGGAAGTGGGGGAGAGGATGGGAGAAAGGGTGAACCGATCACAATGATCAGCACATAACCATACTTCCCTCTTCATAGGGAAGAACAAAAAAACATGGGGGAAGGGAGGCTGTGATTGGTGTGAGATATGAAAATAATAACAATGTAAATCTATCAAGGGGCTATGAGGAGGTAAGGGGGGGGGGAGAAGAGCTGATACCAAAGGCTCAATAGAAAGTAAATGTCCAGAAAAGAATGAAAGCAATATATATACAAATTCACCTGATGCAATTGATGCATGGATTGTGACTAGAGTTGTTAGAGTCCCCAATAAAATGATCTTTTAAGAAAAAAAGACATAAAAATAATAATAAAATTAATGATTCTGAATTATAGAAGAAACAGAATAGACGCAAATACACACTGGCTTGTTATTGAAGAGTCTTGGTGGTATAGCAGGTTACATGCTGGTCTGCGGTCTACAGGTTCAAAGTCACCAGCCATTCTGCTGAGAAACATGAGGTTCTCCTCCCATAATAATTTAGAGTTTCAGAAACCTATGTGGGCATTTTCACTCATTTCAAAGGGTCTATATGAGTCAGAAACAATTCCCGAATTGAGTTTTGGAGTTTGACTCTTTTTTAATTTATTTAAAATTCATTTATTTTAGCAATTTCACTGACATACTAGTCACATATGATACAATTCCATCACATTCCATCACATTCATAAGAGTTGTGCAGCCATCAGTACAATCGATTTAAGTACATTTTTTCTTCCTTGTATTCATTGTTGGTAGCTCACAGCTTCCTGCAAGTCTCTACTGTCATGTCCCTTTGACTCTATTCATCCAGTTGCTATCTCTAATGGTTTACCTAATCTGGGTTTCATGCACAGAAAAAAAAGACAAAATACAAACAACACCATGAAAAAGTAAAGACAATGCAAACAGCTGACAACAATGACACACTAGAACAAAGAAACACTATAATAGGTAATAAAACAGAAAATGTTAAAAACTGGGGAATTATACATTGGGTCAAGAAGATCAATGACAAGCTGTCACATTTTTACCTAACTAGAAGAAGTGCAGTAATCCACCCTGTAAGGTACTGTGTCATAACAAAGCCTTTCCCATCTCTGGTTCATAGTCAGAAGGGATTCACCAGTGGCTTAATCCTAATGGGGGTCCCTATAAATGGGTTTGGGGGTCTCACTGTCATCTTCAACCATCTGAAAACAGGATGTTTAGAATTTAGACTCTAATACCATTCCCTCCTCCGGGTGTCTATTTTTTACTTTACTTGGATCACATGTGCTGGTGTGCTTCTTCCATGTGGACTTAACCAACACCTCATTAAGATGGCTAAGTATATTAAGACAAGTCTTTAGTACCCCAGACAGTATTCTTTCCTATATCCAGATATCATTTCCTTTCTTCACCACAATTGACTAAAGCACCCAGATCTTCACTGATCACTTCCTGGGGGTAGGTATCGAGCAGGACCTTGTCATGAGAACTAATTGTTCTAAGATCGGGACTACCATTCAGTGTAAACTCAAAATACATTCATATATCTATGGTTTAAAATGTACATCATTATGATTTTACTTAAGGACAATATAATTTATGATCATAAGGGTTTTCATAGTTCTATTGATAATATCATTGAGTTAGCCATTGGTATAGAATTTAAAATATTTTCAAGAGAAAAGATTATACGTGTTTTAGGACAGATTTTTAGACCAAAATACATGGATTTGGGGGAATTGCAAATCAAATCCTTCTGGTGTGGTCGATGAGAGATGTTGTGTACCTCTAAAAGATAGAATCTAAAATCCTATACATGGTCTGTGTCATCAAAGTTTGAATACAAACTAGGTAAAAAAAAGTCCAGTTAGGTACCTGATGTCGAGTTTATTCTACCACTGGTGGTCTATAGAGTAAATGTTGAGTCTTATTCCCAATGGTGTGCTGCCCCACCCAGTTTACCTGCCAATGTAGAGTAGTTGCCTTCTATAGGACAAACATGCCCTCCACCCCTCACCTCTTGATTTGGATTTCCAGTAAGGTTCAGTTATCGCTCTTGTACAGGTGTGCGTTCATTTGGGGTAACCATAGAGTAATGTTATAAGGCAGGAATAGATTGGTCTTTTTCTTCTCCAATCATGGAAAACAGACTCAGTTGAGGGTGGTTGCCCCCGTTGGAGTGGTTTAAAAGATTAACAAAGAAGGAGGTGAGCTCTAGGAAGAAACAGTACATCTTTGCCTGATAAGCTAAAATAAGAGTGGGTATCCCCCCAAAAATGGAATTTTGTTTTATTTCTTCAAAGTTATCTATTTAATTTTTTTAACACCTTATCACCTGCAAGTTACTCTCTATTACACTTAACACATTTGTCAAATCTGCTATTCCATTGTCGGGAATATTTTTCAAACTTATCTAGATGTTTTGATGGCTGACAGCCCCTCCCTCAGGTATTTTTTTTTACCTTGTTTCATCAAATCACTGTCCTTTCATGACCCTCTTCAGTCTCAAAAATAAGAAGTCACACGGCACAAGGTCAGGATAGTAAGATGCATGGGGCAAGAGAGTCATGCTACTTTTTGGTCAAAAACTGGTGCACTGAGATGGCTGCGTGAGCAGGTACAAAACTAGTCCCCCATTTGCTACAAATCATGCCTTTTATCATACATTGTTTTGCAATCTATTTAGAACCTCTAAATACAAAGTTTGATTAACAGACTGAGCTGGTGGAATGAACTCCAAATGCACTATCCCCTCACATGAAAAAGAAACAAATGAGCATCACCTTGATCTTTGATTTCACCTGACAAGATTTTATGGGTAAGGTGACGATGGCGCCTTCCACTGGCTTGATTGATGTTTGCTTTTGGGCAGTAAGAATAGCACCCTGTTTCATCATCAGTAATAACCTTGGGTGAAAAAAGTTTGGGTCGCTTTGGAGCTGTTCTTTCAAAGGACAGCATGCTTTTTACTCAACACTATTTTCCCTGGTCAGTCAGAACCAGAGACATACATTTTGCAGCGACCCTTCTCATTCCCAAATCTTACCTTGAAATTTGCTGAACTGAGCTCCAAGATAGTCCAGTTAACTTCCCCATCTCTTCAGTGGTTCGCCATCGGTCTTCAAACACAAGTGCATGGATTTTGTCCCTATTTTCCTTCATTTGGGAAGTTGACAGACGTTCAGATGAGATTTATCATCAATCGACATTTCACCTCTATTGAAATGAGAATACCATTCATACATTTGAGTCTTTCCCATAGTGCTGTACTTGAAAATTGTGTTCAATATCACAACAGTTTCTGTGGCGTTTCGCTGAGCAGGAAACAAAATTTCACAATGGCATGCTGTTCTCTTAAGTCAGCCCTCACAAAAAAAGGGGGGGCTTTGAGTGAAAATGCTTTTATGAAACAATTCATAGTGACCAAAGAGAACCTTCCCAGACAATGTCACTGGGTGCACGAACTCAGCAAGTTGCTCCATGCTCTCCTAACGGGGAACATGTGTGCCACAAAAGCTCTGCTCAGCAAAGCTTTTATTCTGGGGTATTTTAGGTACTCCTCTCCAGAAAATTAGATGATGTGACAACAAGAGCTTGTCTTTGTCTCAGTGTTGATTTCTGTTTTAGTGGCCTCGTGCGATTTTGTCCTTTTATAGTTGAATGTCACTCAACGTGATGAGTTCCAGGTCCATCCATATGATGAGGTGATTCGTGGTTTCATCACTGTTTTTAGGGAAGCACAGGATTCCATTGCGTGTGCACACTGGAGTCACTGCGTCCATTCTTCTACTGGTGCTAATTTCAGCTGTTTCCAGTTCGTGCTGTTTTGACTTGTGCTGCATTGAACACAGAAGAGCATAAGCCTGTTGGTGTTCTGTCTCTTACTTCTTGGGTACCATATGCCTAGTGGCAGTATTGCTGGATCATATAGCACTTTCATTCCCAGTTGCTTTAGGTAGTACCATAGAGCTTCCTATAGGGATTTTACATATTTACAAGCCCACTGCCAGAGAGTGTATAAGAATTCCAATTTCTCCATAGCCTCTCCAGCATTTGCTGTTTTCTGGTTTTGTTTTGTTTTCTTTTTAATTGGGCTGTTGTGGGTCTAAAGTGATACCTCATCATAGTTTTTATTTCCATCTCTGTAATGACTGGTGATTGTGAGAAAAGTTCCATGGGTTTGTTAGCCATTTGAGGGTTATTTTTAGCAAACTGTTCAAGTTTTTGCCCACTTATTAATTGGGACATTTGATATTATCTTATTGATATGTTATAGAGTTCTACAAAACCTAAACCCAAACCAAACTCACTGTCATTGAATCGATGCGATAAATAGAGACCCTACTGGGCAGGGTACAAGTTCCCCACTGAGTTTCCAAGACTGTAACTGTTTGTGCAAGTGCAAAGCTCTGTCGTTCTCCCAGAGTTGGTGGTTTCCAACTGCTCCCAGGATCAGCCCATTGCATAACCACTAGGCTTCCTATAGAGTTCTATTGTTGTTGTTAGGTGTCATGCAGTTGGCTCCAACCCATATCAACTTATGCAGAACACAATCAAACACTGTATGGTCTTGCACCATTCTCTCAATTACTTCTATGCCTAAGCCCACTGATGCAGTCACTGTGTCAATCCATCTCATTAAGGGCCTTCCTCTTTTTCACCACCCTTCCACTTTACCAAACATGATGTCCTTCTCCAGGGATTGATCTCTCCTGACAATTTGTCCAAAGTATGTAGAACAAAGTCTTGCTGTCCTTGCCTCTAAAGAGCACTCTAATCTTACTTCTTCTGATACAGATTGGGGTGTCTTTTTAGAAGTCAATGGTACTTTCAATTGTCTTAAACAGAACCACAATTCAAATGCATCTATTCATATACAGTCTTCCTTATTCAATGTTCAACTTTCTTATGAATATGATGCAGTGGAGAATACCATGGCTTGGGTCAGGCATACCTCAATCTTCAAAGTAACATCCTTGCTCTTAAATACTCTGAAGTGGTCTTGTGTAGCAGATTTACCTAATGCAGTACGTGTTTGATCTCTTGACTACTACTTCCATGGGCATTGATTATGGATCCAACTTCAAACTTTTTTCCATTCATCATGATGTTTTTTATTGGTTCAGTTGTGAGGAGTTTGGTCTTCCTTACATTGAGTTGTCATCCATATTGAAGACTACAATCCTTGATCTTCATCAGAAACTGCTTCACACACCATCATCAGTCACCGAATGGTTGTGAAATATACAATCCAAAGTTGAAGGGAAGGGTTAGTATCAGAGCCTAAAATTTGAGAAACTCGTTTGCTGAAGGTTGTGAACTATATAGGAAGTGAGCCTCTGGTGAATTCCCTCTATCCACAATTGAAGGATAGGGGGAAAGTGGTTACTAACAGAGTGCATTGGAAATTTTAGTACAGAAGATCAAAGGCATAAGCCTGACTGAACAGTTCAGCAGTATCCCCCTAGGATGAATGCTGGATCTGATCTGGTTCAGGTATTTTTGTGTTGTATTGTCTTGTTTGGTTTTGATTGTACATGTTATGGGGTACCTCAGAAGTGTTTGTAGTTGGGTGTCAACCTATTGAAGTTGTGGTACATATATTTTTTGTTTTTAGTGTATGAAAACCAGGACTAATTAATCTATAGATTTCTCAAGTGAAAAAAGGGTTTTGGCGGAAGTGGGGCACAGAGGTGGGGTGGGGGTAAGGGTGACAACATCAAGGGGTCCAAATAGAAAAAAAAGAATGTTTTGAAACAGATTGTGATAGCAAATGTACAATTCTGCTGGACATGATTAAATATGGAATGATTATATATATATATATATATATATATATATATATATTACTACCAATCAATAAAAAATTTCTCTCTGTGTTTGATGAGAAGAAAACAAAACTAAGGGGTAAGTAGAGAAAAGTGTTTCAATTCCTCTTTACTTTCAGCAATCAAGGTTATATTATCTGCATATCATAGATTAATAGCTTCCCTCCAATTTTGATGCCACGCTCATCTTCATATAATCCAGCTTCTTTGATGATTTTCTCAGCGTATAGCTTGAACCAGTATGGTGAGAGGACATAACCCTGGCACATGTCTTTCCTGGTTTCCAACCATGCAGTATGCCCTTGTTCTGTTCACACAACTGTCTCTTTATCTATATACAAGGTCCAAGTGGACACAAGAAGTGTTTTGGAATTCCCAATGTTCTAAAGGTTATTCACAGTTTATTATAGTTTGTATAGTCAAATGTCTACATAATCAATTAAACACAAGTAAACATCTTTCTGCTATTTCCTGCTTTGCACCAAGATCCATCTGACATCATCAATGATGTCTCTTGTTCCAATTCCTCTTCTGAATCCAGCCTGAACTTTTCTCTCTCAGACACTTTATTTGTTGGGTATGTACAATCATCATCCTCCTGAAATATGTTTCTGGTGATTCCATAGCCTGTTAAATTTCAGTCATTTCTATTAAGTCAAGGTGTTACTCATTTATCTGTGTCTGTTTCTCTTGGTGTGTGTGTGTAGACTGGTATGTTCTGTTGTTTCTTTGACATCTTGATCTAGGTGTTAGTGGTGGCATGGATGTTGTGTTTTACAGGGTAATGTACTCTGTAGAATGGTGTAGTAGACAAACAACTCACACTTCAGAACAAGCAGCCGAGGAAGAGTGGCAGAGCGGCTAGGGGAGAGATAAAAGAATGAAAGGGAAAGCAATAGAGAAAAGGGATCAAGTGCTGCTAATTAATGCATTGAAAGGACCAAAGAAAAGGCAACACTGATCAAAAAGAATTGTAAGTGTAGTATGAGCTTTTGTTTTAGAGAAATGGAGAAAGAAATAGAAGGATTAAAGAAAAAACAAAGAAAAGGAAGAAGGAAAAAAAGAGTTTTTGACGTTTGTCTGTGATCTGAGCTCTACCAAGGAGAACTGAAACTGGTGTGGATGAGAGAGAGCTGTGTTTCCTGAAGAAGGGTGGGAAGCTTCCATGGGTTCAGGAGTTCAAGAAGCACCAAGGGTGAGGATAAGTTGACCAGTTACAATCGGTTCCTATGGGCGAGTGGCTCTACTTGGCTGGGTACTTGGGATGTTTATGCTCTACAGTGGCTAGGAGGTGAGAATATCAAGTGGGATGGCAGGTTATGAGGAGATTCTAAGGGTGGTCCTGTGCTGAGTGGATGTGGAGAGGAGAGGTGCTCCCATATTCCAACGGAAAGATCAAGGACTGGGTACCAGCACTGTGCATCTTTTATTGAGATGGCCCAGTGGGGAAGGGGTGGGAAATGAGCATTCTTAGGGGTCAAGATATTGCTCTGAATGGCCTAGGCTGGACTAAGGTTGTCTAAATGAGGTGCTAGCTAGGAGATGAAATATTACTAATGTAAGGATGTAGATGTGGTAGAGAAAAAGATGTTTGTTAAGACCAACAGAAGGGATAGTACTGATTTAAAAAATAAAATAGCACTATAATTTGTTTAAAGAAAGAGAAAGAAGAAAAATAGAAGAATTAGCTGGGGGCCTAAACTCTGTCCTGGGAATGTTCAAGACTATGCAAGGCAGAATCCAATTGGACGCAGTTCCTATCATTGATTAGCGCTGCCCATTTGGGTGCTTGGAATGACAGGTATAGATTTAGGTATATCCCAGGAGAGGCAAAGGTGGGGCTATGAGAGTTAAGAGACCAATGATCTGGTAGTTTGAGAGAAAGTTTGGCTTCACTGGTTCGGGCTTGGGTGGTGTGGCTGGGGTGGAGCTCACACCTTTCAAGAGGCAGTGGTTTCTGAGAAGGGACCCAGAAGGTAGCACAACTGACATCATTTATTGGGATGGACCAGGGAGCAGGATATTACTCTGAATGACTTGGTTGGAGGATGAGGATATTACTGATGAAAGGACTGTAGAGATGGTAGAAAAATGTTTTTCTTAAAACACAGGAAATATAAAATACAACAGATTTTAAAAATTTCAAAAATAGTATAAGATTTTGTTTTAAGGAAACACGAACTGACGAGACTATTGACAAGGAAGGAATCAAGTCTCTAATTTTGAATTTTAGCCTCCAAAGGAGCGAGAAAGGAAAATTTTTGTTCTTTGGAGCCTTCTACTGTGGTATCTGTGTTACAGCAGCCCTAAGGAACTAAGAACAACATTAAATGACTTGAGTTGTGGGTTTCTCTTACTTTTCTATTTATTGGTTTGACACAAGTGTCTCTTTATAATAAAAATTCCCCTCATGCTTTAGAAAGAAAACTCACCATTCCCTCACGTTCTTTATCCTCAAAAAACCATTCTCACACATTTTCAAGGTGTGAATAACCCCAATAGGTTCATGACTAAAGTGTCTGCCTTGGTGGAAGCCTAATTCCAAAAGGGCTCCAAAATGAAAGAAGAGCTTCACCCTCCAGCACCAGTGACAACTTCCCAAGTTTCACAGTGTTATAACCAACTCTGCAGAACTGAAGTCCTTGGCTCCAAACCACTAATGAACTCCTTCTGGCTCCAGTTTAATTAGTTTTCATTGCAATATTAATGACCCTAACAAACCATTTCAACTTTCCTGTTGCACAGCTGGAATTCTTTTATTTGGCATTTAGTATCTTTATAAGAAAGTCCCACATGAATCCGCCTCCTCTCTTGCCCCATCAAGAGGGAATAAGATCACATTCTTACTTTGCTTATCACTTCAGCCAGCCTCGGGACAGTAGCTTTAATAATTTAGAAACTGGGAGCATTAAACACATCATAAACTGCCATACAAATAACATATAATATAACTCCAGGATTTTAATTACAGTGACTAATATATGTATCAATCCTAAAATCTCTGTGGTACCATTAGGTCACATGCATGGGCATTACGGGGAGATTTAAAATTTGCACAAGGTGTGTCATCAGTTGATCCAGAGCCTTCCAGATCTAGAGACTTCATCTGGGACTGGAAATTTATTTGTTGGGTTCTTTGGTCTACCTAGCCAAAAAAAATCACTATTTTCATTAGTGACTATGAAAAATTATGAAACTTTCTTACATTCAGGCCAGTTTTTGTTTTGTTTTTTAAAGAGTGGATTTGGCAAACGAATTAGGCATGTGCTGATCTTATCTCTATTGGAGCTAAATTCTGAGCATTAGATGTGGAAGGCAATGGTTTTCAGTAGTATTCCTAAATTCATTTTGATTTGCCACAAAAATTCAGCCTCTTTTCTCTCTGACCATTGACTAACAGTGTATGAATTTTCACCTAGTATGTTTACTGCTTCTCCTCCCTTACGAAGGGGAGGTCTTGATTACAGGGACTTGCCAGAATGTACTCTTGATAGAAATGGGAATTTTAGGGCCCCATCTATATTCGTGAGTCATACCCAGCCAAACTGCCAAAGGGGTTGGACTACACCAATGGATCTCAACCTTCCTAATGCTGTGACCCTTTAATACAGTTCCTCATGTTGTGGTGATCCCCAACCATAAAATTGTTTTTCATTACTACTTCATAACTATAATTTTGTTACTGTTATGAGTTGTAATATAAATATCTGATATGCAGGATATATTTTAATTGTTACAAATTGTACATAATTAAAGCAAACTGATTAATCACAAAACAATATATAATTACATATTGTGAAATATTTATTAATAATGACATATAAATGAAATTTTGCCTTAAAGAATGGTGTGGCATGGCTAACAATCTTCACGTGAAGAACTAGCATGTGGGCAGACCCACCTAGAGACGGATAGAGGAGCAGTGTCTTGGTTCATAAGGCCATTGGAAATATGTGTTTTCTGATGGTCTTAGGCAACCCCTGTGAAAGGGTTGTTTAACCCCCAAAGGGGTCATGACCCACAGTTTGAGAACCACTGGACTACACAGACCAAGTCTTGAAAGTTTTTTTTTTTTTATCTACAATAATGTACATGTCCCGATCATGGTCCCTTTCCTAATGTAGTGCCACCTAAAATTGTGTTGGATTGCACTTCTTCCCATCGTGATTTTGTGGTATTTACTTCTGTGTTACTTGTCATGTTTAAGTAGCTTGTGAATCTTTGGACACCATTATGGCCTCTTGCTGGTAGTCTCCCTTACCTGGATGCTTTGTCTTTTTCCTTTTTAAGACTTTATAAAATGGATATTTATCATCTAAATTTGAAGTTATTGTGTATTTTTCCCCTAAAGTAGCTTAAAATGCTCTTCGTTTTGCCTATTGCTTTGATGAAAGAAAGCAAAAAGAGCAAGCAACAATTTAATGGAAATATGTCCCACCGGCTTCCAAAATACAACAGGTTGGCCTCAGAAAGTTATCTGAATTTCTATGAACATCCACTAGATTTGAGATGCAGTGTTATTCAGGATGGTCCTAGGGTGGCATAGACTGATACTAATAAAAAAAATCAGCAGTTACAATCTACTCAGCAGAGCTACAGAACTTTCATAAGTCTACTTTTATAAGATCGCCATCATTGAAAGGCAGAGACAAGATGGCACCCTGATGACACACTTTTCTTAACCCCTCTACAACAAAATCAAAACCACTGTCACTGACTCAATTATTCCAAAGCTACCACCTTGAACTATGTAGAATTGGACAGTTAGATTTCCAAGAATAAATTTTTATGATTTATAAAATAGTACTAACTCATCTTTCATTCCCAAATAAGGTAGTATGTTCTAATCTCCAACCTTTAACTTAACAGCCAAATGTTTACCCCAGTAGAAAACCGGGCTTCTACCTCTACAGCAGAGGCTACAAAAACTGGATGGAGCACATACAGATTTTAATCTGGAGCTCTGAAAAGCAAATGAGAGAATTAAATAAAACGCACAGCATAGTTGGCCACAGGCGGTCCGTATAGTCATTTTTGCCAGACTCACAGAGAGTAAGTTCTTTGATTCCTGGGGAAATGGCACTTATCCCCTCCAAAACAACACACGGCAGCAACCTGCCTCAACATCTTCAACAAGAAAACAAGAGAAATAAAATGCAATGTCGGAGGAAGTCCTGAACCTAACAATGTTCATAGAAGAAGCTGAGGTTGATCTGTGACAAAAATAAATATTCAGAATGCTGCTTGGTGTCATACAGAATATGAGGGAAGCAATACACAAAAAGGATGGAACAATAGAAGAGTTAAAGTCCACAAATACAAGAGTTAAGGGATGAGGTAACAGAAGCAAAGAACAAGATAACAGACCTCGGCAACAGACTAGAAAAAGCGGGAAATAGTAAGAGCAATCTCAAGGACAACCAGGCAGACTTCATCAAACAGGAAAGACAGTCAAACTGATCATCAAAGAAGCTGACGAAAACTTGAGAACAATGGCTGATGTTATAAATAGGAACAAAATTTGAATAATTGGGATACTAGAACAAGACACAACAAAGAAGTCTATAGCAGAAGTAGTGAGGGAATTCCGGGAAGAAAACTTCCCCAACTTAATGAATAAAAATCATATACAGGAAGCAGAAAGGACACAAATTAGACTAAATGACTAAATCACATGAAGAATTCACTAAGGCATATAATAGTTAAACTATCCGATTTTGATGACTAGGGGGAAATAAGAGCAGCTATAGAAAATAAAGGGAGTGACATATAAAGATACTCAGATAAGAATATGCCCAAACCTATCAGTAGGTACCAAGAACAAGAGGATAGTGAAGCAACATCTTCTGAAAGTTGAAAGAGAGCAATGCAATCCAAGAATCCTCTATCCCACCAAACTATCTATCAAGATATACGGAGAGATAAGTCTTTCAGAACAAGGAAAAACTCAAAGAATACATCAAAAGAAATCCAGCTCTGCAGAAAGTCTTTATCAGCTCACTGTGGTGAGAAGATCAACATTCACCAAGAACAAATGAGATACCATCACATAGTGCAACTTCACCTAGAAGATAACACACCAGATACAACCCCCAAGAGAACATATCCCTAGTGGTGAAAAGAAGGCAAGAATGCAGCACCCACACACATACACAGCACACTGATAAAGAGGGAGGGAGGAAAACACCAATACAAAAGGTACGAGATGACAACAAAGAATCCACAGATGGCTATACAAACTCAGATTGTCAGTGGTCTGAATTCACCCATTAAAAGACAAAGGCTAGAAGACTGGCTCAGAAAACATAACTCATCAATATGTTGTCTGTAAGAGACATATCTTAGGCTCCCAGACAAAAATAGCCTGAGAATTAAGGCTGGCAAAAAATATGCCAAGCAAAACAGCATTAAAAATAAAGCATGGGTCACAATCCTAATCTCTGACAAAACTGATCTCCAGGTGAAAACCATAACAAGAAATAAGGATGAGCAATGTATAATGCTCAAGGGATCAGTAAACCAAGAACCAGTGAGCATTATATATATGTGCCCAATGTTGTGAATCAAATTCTTCACAACATGAAAAAAGAAATCATAGTAGGAGACTTTAATACACCACTATTGGATATAGATTACTGTGAGAAAAGCTCAACAAGAAGGCTACAGAACTAAAATCTACAATTAGGCAACTTGACTGGATAGTTTTATAACTCTCCACCTAAATGCAAAAATCAAAGCATACTCTTTTCAAGTTCACATGGCACATATTCGAAGATAGACCAGGTACTGAGTCACAAGTCGAGTTTGAGTGAATTCAAGCACATAGAGGTCACTCAGATGTCCCAGATTTTTTTCAAAGAATTGGAAAAATTGACTACCAACTTCATATGGGATGAGAGCATCATAGAACTACCTTGAAAGATGTGGACACAAGAAACTCCATTTTGGAAAAGAAATGAAAATGTAATGCTTAGGCCCAGACTAAATGCTGAGCCACTTCCCAGAACCAAATCTAAAGAGCCACCCCCAGAACATTTGGGAACCCCAATAGGACTTGGTGGGATGCCACAGAATTTCCAGAATGATGTCAAATGGCCAGCTGAATTGCCTATATAAACTCGGGTAGAGACACTGACTTTTCAGAAAGTTGGGAATCAAGGAGATTCAATTCCTGCTCTCTCCAATTCTACCCAGGGAGAGTACACTGATGAAAGCAATGCTTTTGTGGATTATGATACTGAAATAATAATGTGTGTAGTGTGTTGTCCTTGTATCTTGAAATTAGCTTTAATGTTATTATACTTGTTAATTTGGGTTAATTTTAAGATTATTAGATTGTTTGATGTATATTTGCAGTGAATAAACCAAGCATTAGAAAATGACAAAGAGTGTTAAGTAATTATTGATTGTGCCACTAATGCCAATGTGGAACGGGAAGAAGCCCAGAATTAGCAGAGAATTCCTCAAGGAGAAGCATAAAATCAGAGGGTTTGCTTTTCCTGATTATAACACCTATTATACAGCCACAGTGGTCAAAACATCATGATACTGCTGTAATGACAGATACTCAGACCAATGGAAAGGAACAGAAAAGCCAGAAATAAAATCATCAGCATATAGAAAACTGATCTTCAGTAAGAGCCTGAACAATATCAAATGGGAAGTGGATGCTCTTTTTAACAAGGTGCTGGAAAAATGGATATCTACCTGTAGGAAAAAAAAAATGAAGCAAGACCCTTACCTCACCCCATACACAAGAACAAATTCAAGGTGGCCCACAGACCTCGGAGTAAAACCTCTAACTATTAGGGCCATCAACAGAGGGTATTGGGACAAACCAAAGAACATTGGCACAGGGAATACATAGGCTAACAGAAAAGGGGAAAGATACACACAAAGAGGAAGCTGAAATTGGCAAGTGGGATATACTTTAGATATAACACCTGTCTACACTGAAAGGCTTCACCAAGAGTGTAATAAGAGAGCCCACAGACTGGAGAAAGATTTTAGCAATGACACCATCAGACAAAGGGCTTATAACTAAAATCTACAATACTCTGCTAGCCTACTAGCTAGTAAAAAAAAAAACAACCAAATAGCCCACTGAGGATGTGGGCAAAGACCTGAACAGAAGTTTCACAAGGAAAGAAACCCAAATGGCCAATAGGCATATGAGAAACTGTTCCCGATCATTAGCCATCAGGGAAACACAAATCAAAAGAGCTATGACATACCACCTAACATATTCAAAGATAGCCCAATTCAAAATGTAAGAGTGTAAAAGTGTTGGAGGAGGGTGTGGTGAGAGTAATTCTCATCCACTGCTGGTAGACTGGTAGGTACATATAGCCACTGTGGAAAGCATCCAGCGATACCTACAGTAAATAATAATTAAACTACTTTAGAACCCAACAGCTCCCACAACTAGTGATCTGCGTTCCAATGTTGAATGCAGCTCAATTCACAATCACAAAGAAATAAGGAGAGGCAAACACAGGTAAAATTTTCAGAAATAAAAATAAAATTCAGTTATCAACAAAGGAAGAAATATTTTCCTCACTTCAGTTCATGCATCAAACACACTGTTAAAAAGAAAATGAATCAATGACTTAAAATCTTTGAAGAAACATTTATTTCTATCTGAAATTCTATACCCAAACAAGTATAAGCTATGAGACAGTGTTACACATCAAAAGACAAGAAGGTACAGTTGCTTCACATTATTTCTTATGTATTACTTAAGGGTGCACTCCAGCAAAACAAGTGGCATACCAAGGAAAAGGAAAATATAATGTACAGGAAGTATTTCAGTAAACCCAAGAATATAGAAAATCTATGCATGAATTGTGGTGCTGTGGAAGAATATTGAAAGTGCCATGGATTTCTAAAAGGACAAACAGATCTGTCTTGGAAGAAGTATGGCCAGAGTGCTCCTTGAGGGCAAGTATGGCAAGACTGCATCTTATGTACTTTGGACATGTTGTCAAGAAAATCAGTCCCTGGAGAAGGACATCATGTTTGATAAAGTAGATAGCCGTTGACAAAGAAGATGGCCATCAGGAGATGGATTAACACCATGGATGCAACTATGGGCTCAAGCATGAAAACAATTGTGAGGATGGTACATGACAGGGCAGTGTTATGTTTTCTAAGTCAGAGCTAACTCTATGATATCTAATAACAACGATAACAAAGAAAGTAAGTAAGACATAAGCAAATGTCGTGAAGAAAGCTGATGATGCTGGGCTATCAAAAGATACAGCCTCTGGAATCTTAAAGGCTTGAAGATAAACAAGTGGCCATCTAGCAGAGAAGCAACAAAGCCCACATGGAAGAAGCACACCAGCCTGTGTAATCATGAAGCGTTGATGGGATCAGGTATCAGGCATCTCTAAGACCCAGAATAAAACCACACCCAAAGGGAATGAGCAGGGGGCATGGAGTGGAGACCCAATGCCCATCTATAGACAATTGGACATCCTCTCACGGAGGGGTCACAGGGAGGAGATTAGTCAGTCAGGGTGCAGTATAGCACCGATGAAACACGCAACTTTCCTCTAGCTTTTTGGTGCTTCCCTCACCACACTCTCATAACCTCAATTCTACCTTACAAATTAGATTAGACCAGAGCATGCACACTATTCCAGATCAGAGCCCCCAAAACAGGGAATCCAGGATAAATAAACCCCTAGCGTCCAACAAGGAGAGTAGAGATCCAGGAGGATTAGAGGAGGGTGGGGGAAAGGGGGAAATCACAAGGATCAATCTAGAACCCCCTCCCAGGGGAAGGGATAGCAAAAGAGTAGGTGGGGTGTTACAGAGGACGATGTAAGATATGGACAAAATAATATGTAACTTATTAAGGGCTCGTGAGGGAGGGTGGCCGGGGGAGGGAGGGGAAGAAATTGAAGAAATCGGGGACTCAAATGGGAAGAGAATGCTTTGAAACTGATGAAGGTGGAATGTGTGCAAATGTGCTTGACACATTGGAGTATTGTATGGATTGTGGTAAGAGATGTAAGAGCCCCCAATAAAAGTATTTTAAAATTTTTAAAAAGAAAGTAAGGCAAATATCCATTGAACACAGAGTAGGAGTCCTAGAATTCACAAGTTCAGGTTAGGATGGAGGCTGTGAGAGAGTAGTTGACAAACAGTTCAAAAAGTTAAGACTGAATAAAACAAAGAACACAAATATTTTTAAATCTACCACTGATTTGTCAACTTGTTGTACTGTAGTGGCTTGTGTGTTGCTGTGATGCTGGAAGCTGTACCACACATATTTCCAATACCAACAGGGTCATTGTGTTAGTCTCTGTACATTAGAGAAACAAATCCACAGAAGCTCATATGTATAAGAGAGAGTTTTATATAAAGGGTAAGTGCACATCAAGAAAACATCCCAACCCAGTGCTGCCCAAGCCCAGAAGTTCAACATTAGCCCATATGTTGAACCGACACCAATCCACAAAGTCCTCCTCTATCTCACAAAACACACACAGTGATGCCAACTGCAGGAGGAAAGCTGAGTCAGTAAATGTGTAAGCATCTCAGCGCTGGCAGGGGTCTCCACACGGTTGCTCCAGCACCCAGGGCTGCATCGGGGTAGGTCCATGTGACTTCTCCTCAGGGATGTCTTACAGGAAGTGAGCATCGCAAGCTAAAGCAGGCAACTGGCTAAGGCAGCTTCACCCTGGTCTGATCATCAGAAACAAGAGACCCGAGAACCAGAAAGGCAAGGCTCACCAAGCCATTTATCTCTCCACCCTTCAATTAACCCCACGTGTTTATTGGCCAGGTTAGCACAATAAACCTTAACTATCTCAGTCATCAATGACAGATGGGTTTCAGTAAAGTTTACAGACAGACTAGAAAAAAGGGCCAGGTGCTCTACTTTTAAAAGGAAAATGACCAGAGAAAGCTTCTGAACAAATAATTTGAGAAACCCAACTGTAAGAAGAATGATGCGTCAGGATTTGAGGAGGACTCATTAATAACTTGCTCTATGCAGATGACACAACCTTGCTTACTGAGAGCAAGACTTGAAGTATTTATGGATAGTCAAAGCCAACAGATTTTCTTTGTATTTTCATATAGTGTAGACTAAGTATCAGAAGTTCTGAAACCAAATTCCCCTTGGCAAAGTTGAAAGAAATAAAAAGTCCGCTCTCTGGCCAAAACATCAAGGGTTTAAAGTAGCAGCCTGATCTTCCAAAAGCTGTAGCACTAGAAGAACCGGGAAGAAGAACCATTCTCTGCCTCAGCTGTATCAGGAACAGTGAGCCTGATGTGTCCACAGTTTGCTAATATGGCTGGGAAGGGGTGCCAATCCTCTGCCTCACCCAGGTCAGCAGTAAGGTTGATCTGCATGTCGAGGCCACCAGTGTTGCCTAGGTAGGAAAACCTACACCTCATTTCACACCAACTGACAGTGGTGGTCCAATCTGCCCACGGCAGCACTGCCAGTAGATTCAGGGAGATGAGCTTATTCCCTTTTCACATTACTGCTTTAGTTTCTGAAGGTTTTCGCAGTAAATGACCATAATCTTAGTGGCTAAAAACAATACAAGTTTATTATATCACAGTTCTGTAGATAAGAAGACTTCCACGAGTCTCAACGAGCTCAAATAAAAGTAGCAGCAGGGCAGTGCTCCTCTTTGAAGGCTTTTGGAGAGCATCCTTTCCTTTGCCTTTCTCCATTTCCAAGGACTGACTGCAGACCCTGGATCATGTCCTGCTTCCATATTCCAAACCACCAACAGCCAATCAATGATTTTTCATGCTACCATCTTTCTGGTTCCTCTTCTACTTTTAAGGTCTCATGTGATTATGTCACGTGGGAGTACCTATCCTAAGGTAAACTAATTAGCACTCTTTTTTTAAATCATTTTAATAGGGGCTCGTACAACTCTTATCACAATCCATACATCCATCGTGAATTAGCACTCTTAATTGCATCTGCAACCTTATAATGCAACATAATATATTCAAAAGTTCTGTATTTAAAATTGGGAAATTTGAGGGAGGACTATTTTGCCTACCACACTGCTTTCTGCCGTGGGCTTTATCTACCCCGAGTAGAGATATCAACACAATCTAGAAGACTCAACAGATCTTATATGTTACACAACACAGAACAACTTACAGCCAAAATTGAACATTTAAATAGAATCAACATCTCCTAAAATGATGTTCAAAATGTACAGAGTAGAGTAAAACAATCATTCCTTATTCTAGAACCAGGAACATTGTGACTTAAATATTAAAAAGTCAATACTGAGATAAATTAGGTATTGAAACTATCTGACAAACATGATAGAGTGTTTTTTGTCATACTGAGAACATTTTTAAGACTTAAGTGAAGGACGTGTTCATTGAATTGGAAGTGAGCATAGTGTTGTTGTTGTTCTTGTTCTTCGTGTTGTTAGGTGCCATTGAGATGGTTCCAATTCATAACGACCCTATGTATAACAGCATGGAACACTGCCCGGTCCTGAGCTACCCTCCCAGCTGTTTCTACGCCTAAGGCCACTATTGTAGGCAGTGTATCAAAAGACCATCCTCTGTTTCACTACACCTCCACCCTGCCAACCATGATGTCCTTTCACGGGGACTGGTCTTTCCTAACAACATGTCCAAAATATGTAAGAAGACGTCTCATTACCCTTGCCTCAAAGGTCACTCTGATTGTACTTCTTGCAAGGTAATCAATTTCCTTTTAGCAGTCCATAATATTTTCAATAGCCTTCTCCAGCACCGCAATTCAAATGCGTCTATTCTTCTTTGGACTTTCTTATTCAATATCCAACTTTCATATGCATATGAGGCAATTGAAAACACCATGGCTTGGGTCAGGAGCACCTTCGTCCTCAAAGTAAAATCATTGCTTTCCAATACTCTAAAGAGATTTTGGGCAGCAAGTTTGCCTAATGCAACTCATATTTTGATATCTTGATCCTTGACAAACTCAACCTTTACTCCATTTATCATAATGTTACTGGTTATTAGTCTGTTTGTGAGGATTTTGATTTTCTGTACATTGTGTTGTATGTAGCCCATACTGAAGACTACTATCCTGATCTTCATCAGCAAGGGCTTCATGATATCCTCACTGACAGCGAGCAAGGTTGTATCATTTGCAAAGCAGAGATTGCCAATAAGCTTTTCTTCAATCCTTATGCTGCTTTCTTCTTCATATAATCCAGATTCTCTAATAATTTGCTCAGTATATAGATTGAACAAAATATGGTAAGAGGATACAACTCTGACACACACCTTCCTTGATTTTAAATTAACGACATTCCCTTGTTCTGTTTTCATAACTGCCTCTTGAACCATGCATAAGTTCTGCATGAGTACAATATATTGTTCTGGAATTCCCATTCTTTGTAAGGCTATGTAAGTTCCCATTTATAGTTTGTTATGATCCGCACAGTCGAATGTCTTGGCAGAGTCAATAAAGCAAAAGCAAACATCTTTCTAGTATTCTCTTCTCTTAGCCAAGGTCTATCTGATATCAGCAATGATACACCCTGTTCCATGTCCTCTTCTGAAACCCACCTGAACCTCTAGCAGCTCTCTTTCAATGTACTGCTGCAACCATTATTGAATAATTTTTCAGAAAATTTTTAATAATAATCTTTTTAAAAATAATCTTTCAGCAAAATTGTCATATCAATGATATTCTATTGTTTGAGCATTCTGATGAGTCACTTTTCTTTGGAATGAATGAAAATATGGATATCTTCCAGACATTTGACTTAGTAACTGTTTTCCAAATTTCCTGAAATAGACAAGTAAGTGTTTCAGTAAGGGAGGTGTTCATGAATTGGATATAAACATAGTGAAGATACTAATTCTCCACAAATTGATCTATAGTTTAATGAGTTCTTATCCTAATCCAAGTAAGGTCTTTTTGATACTTTTTTTGTAAGGCACAGGCTCTCAAATAACTTGAATAATCATAAATACAAGGAAAAAGTTAGAGAAATTTCTCTACCCAATGCTGCAATCTTCTTCATATAGTCTACCTTCTCAAAGCATTTGTTACATACAAATAGAATAAGCAAGGCAAAACATTCCAACCCTGCTGCAGGGTTGCACTGAACTAATGGAAGTTGCTCATACAGTCATCCTACATGGATCTGCAATCAACATTTATAAACCAAGTTGTCAAGAAACAAAATCACATATTACATTGGACAATTCTGCGAAGGATTCCTCTAAAAATTTAAAAAACAAAGTTACCCTGGTGATTAAGGTGCACGTCACCCAAGTCATGATCCTTTCTATTCCCTCATAGATATGTAAATGCTGAATAATGAAAAAAGGAAGGGAGAAGAATTAATGTGTATAAATAGTGGTGTTAGAGAAAAACAGTGACTATCTCATAACTTCCAAAAGAATGAATCAGTTGTAAAAGAAATACACCACAATGTTCCTTAGAAGTGAGGATGGCATGGCTTCAACTTAATTAGTTTTGGTACATATACAGAAAGTTCATTCACTAGCAAACATAACGTGTGGTAAAGCTTGTCTAAGAAAACAAGAGAAACCCTCAGTGAGGTGAACTAATACAATAACTAAAATGCTGAACTCAAACATACCATGAAATAGCACAGAACCTAGCAATGCTGGATTGTTGTTTTTTTATAAATCATTTTATTAGGGGCTCTTGTAGCTCTTATAACAATCCATACATCAATTGTATCAAACATATTTGCATATTTGTACATATGTTGCCATCATCATTTTCAAAACATTTTCTTTCTAGTTGAGCCATTGGTATCAGCTCCTTCACCACCCTGGTGAACCCTTGATAAATTAAAAATTATTATTGTTTTCATATCTTACAACATCTGCTGTCTGCTTTCACCCACATTTCTGTTGTTGTCCCCTTGGTGGGAGTGGAGGAGGGGTATTATGTTGATCCTTGCGATCAGTTCCCCCTTTCTCCCTCTTCTCATCCCATGGTATCACTACTTCCATTACTATTCCAGAAAGGTCTATCTGTCCTGGAGTTTGTGTGTCAAGAGCTCTTATGTACATGCTACTAAGGTAGAACTGGGGTCGTGATAGTGGTGGCGAGGAAGCATTAAAGAACTATAGGAATGTTGTGTGTTTCTTTGGTGCTATAGAACACACTGGTTGGTTCATCCCTTCCTTGTGACACTTATGTGAGGGTATGTCCAATTGTCTACAGATGGACTTTGGTTCTCCAATTCACATCAGTAGGATTGTCTTAGGTCTTCTGTTGCCTGATCCTGTTGACACCTCATGATGACACAGACCAGTGTGCTTCTTCCAAGTGGGCTTTGTTGCTTCCCTGCTAGATGACTGCTTATTTAACTTCAAGCCTTTAAGACCCCAGACACTATATTTTTTAATAGCCACGCACCATCAGCTTTCTTCACCACATTTGCTTATCTAGCCATTTTGTCTTCAGTGATCACGTCTGGAAGGTGAGCATTACAGAACAACAAGTTATTAGAACAAAATGCTCTTGCATTGAGAGAGTAGTTGAGTAGAGTCCCAATGTTCACCAGCTTCTTTAATATGCAACATATAAATATATATACATATGCCTATATCCCTATCATTATACACTAATATATTTACATATGTGTATGCCTATATTTATACCTCTATAAATGTCTTTTGCCTCCTGGTTCTTTCCTCTACTTTCTTTTGCTGTCCTCCTGTCCCACTAACATGGTCAACCTTCATACACCTCTCAGAAATCCCTCTCAGCTACATTGTACTTGATCAAAACCCACCAGACGTTCTACACCCTTGTCCTCGATTTTAGATCTTTTTCCCTTGTCCCTGGATTTGTTGGCTCCCACCTCCCCCTCTTCCTTGTCCCCACAGAACAGTTATTTTCTCCTCCTCATTGTTTATCTTGCCTATCTCATATAGATAGACATGAAAAAGAAATAAAAGGGGAGTCTATACATAGTTCCAGGTCTGTCTGCTGATCCGTATCCATGTATGTTTTCTAATGGAGTCTGGCAAGCCCTGCCCTTCATGTCTGAAGTCTCTTTGGGGGATTCTTTGGAGACTTCCTTGCGCTGCTCTCCTTGCTGCACTGGCGTGCTCCCTTCATGTCTCGGGGGAGGGGTGTTTGAGACCAGGCACAATTTCTTCAATGTGTCTCCAACGCTGTCCCCTGTGTCTTGCAGTAGGGCCAATCCTACGGTCCACTCTGTGCCTAGACTGCTTCAAGCAGAAATGTCGTCCTTGGGGCTTTGCTAGACAAGATGTGGTTCTCTCTCTTTCTCTCTCTTAGTTTGCTCCTATGTGTGCTAGGGAGACCTGTCACTCTCCCTGGGCTGTATCTTCAGTACCTAGCAATTTTTGTTCTCTTGTACATATAATCATCATGAGTTAGAGTCAACTCAACATCAACTAGGAACAATATTATCACTATACCCAATATTGTTGATGGGAATGTAAAATAGAACATCTATTCTGGAAAATAGTGTGGCAATTACTAAATAAATTCGATATGGAACTATTATATAACCTAGAAATTGTACTCTTTGACATTTACTCCAGAGAAATGGAAATTTGTATTTACCAAAAAACCTGTATGTTAATGTTCATAGTTGCCTCATTTTTAATAACTAAAACCAGAAAGCAACCCAGATGTGTAGAATGAATGAAGAAAACTGTAGCACAGCTGTATCTTCTACAACTACTTAGCAATATGAAGGAACAAATATAATAAAATAGATTTCTTAAGGCAATTATTCCCAGTGGGAAAAAAACCAACAAAGCTATATCCTATACTTGTATTGTTCCATTTAAGTAACATTCTTGAAAAACAAAATAATGAAGATGGAAAACAAACTAATTAAGGAGTGAGTGGGGCCAGCAAAAAATAAAGCAAGTCGGCATATTTATGAAAGGGTAACATAAGGAATCCGTACCGCTGTAAAACTGCTCCATACACTCACTGTGTAAATGCAGTAAAGTTATGCCGCGCTAAATACACACACACACACACACACACAAAGTAGTAAAAATAGAGTTATGCATCACTTAATGAGTCCAATGTATTCTGCAAAATAGGACATTATATGATTTAGACTAAACCATAAGCAAGAGCATCTACTGATTGTCCACCTTCGTTGTTGAATAACCTTTGTATCACTTCCAAGCAGATGCTTCTCTTTTGCCTGTTGCTGCTGCTGCCATTCGCACTGCGTCTACTGCAGTTAGGAGCGATGATGAACTTCACAGTAATGTTTTCAAAGTAAAATTAAACAGAGATATAAACGCTACAACACTCAATAGCCGTGCTGCACATGAGATTGTGGGTTACTGCCTATGAGATGAAGCACACATTGTTATATGGTAAACTTTTTATTTGTAAGTATGGAAAGTTCACATTAAAATAACACTAGGAAGTATAATATGGTACCCACATAAGCTGGTGATATAGGTGTTTACGAAGTAAGTCTGGTTACATTTAGCTGTATTATCCAATTGGGATTTTCTAATTTTTTATATAACTCTATGGGGTCATGGAAGTATGTACAATCACACATTACCCAAATAGATATCATGTGTTTCCTTGCTGTAAAGCGGGGGAAATGAATAAGGTGATCAGTTTCTTGATTGTAATATTGTCTGATAGTCATACAAGATGTTACAAGAGGGGAAACTGGGTGAAGGAGCTATGGGATGATCTCGAGGATTTAGTGTTTAATTGGTTAGCCCTAATCTTATGTGATTAAAAACAACAATAACAACAATACAAAATATTTTCCAAAGTAAAATGAAAGACAAGACATGAGGAGCACAAACATTAAGGAGCGAGAAAGAAAACACAGGAGATCTGTTGAGGACCACCCAGGACTGCAAGGGAGACAAGAACTTTGCAAGGAAGCCGGATAAGAGTTCAACAAAAATGGATACAACTGATTTAGGAACCCAGCTCAGTGACCAACACAACTAAGAGGCAAATTCAAGGTCAGAGTCAGGTGGTAGGCGGGTAATGCAACACAATCAAAAACTCACAGGAGACATTTCTCTGGACAATTTGAGGAGCTAGTTCTTTCTCAAAAGGCACTTTGTCAACCCAACTCCAACAAACATTTCCACTAGTCTTAAAGCGCTGCTTTCAGACAGAACCCAGCTTCTAGCACCGAGGCACTACCAAGACCCCGAGAGAATCAAGATCTCGTGAGTGCAGGTTGCATTTTCTTCTTGTTAATGAATCTGGCTTTGAAATTAGTAGCCTTAAGGAAATGGCAGGCTGGCCTTGCAGATAGGGTTGTGAACTTGTCTGAGTTATTCTGGTCATTCTAGGGCCAGTTGGTCCTTTCACAGGACAGGGAGTTTGGGAGGATATGGCCTTCATGATGCAAAGGACTAGAAACATTGAATGATAAATAAAAAAAGTCTAAAAATCCCAGAAGTTATATACTTGGAAGGACAAATTGTCATACCTAATGAAGAAAGAGATTTGATAACATACTAGCAACACCTGAAAAATAATTGCTCAAGAGAAGAATAGGGGCAAGAACTTCACCCCCAGTCTTGTACATCTGCTTGCAACAGTGAAAGTTTGAGTAAAGTCCATGGGTACCTGTGCTTATAATACCATCTACCCATCTATATCTTCCCACACGTCTGATCCCCCTAACCAGCCAGCTCTCTGCTTATTCATCCATCTCTCTGCCTACCACCCCTATATCCGTGTGTCTGTTCATCCATCCACCGAGCCGTCTAATCATTCAGAATGCCATGTAGATCGCATGCCAGGGTCCCACACAGTGCCAGAAGCAGGACTATTTCAGAGATCATGGCATAGTCCTTGTGGTCTCTCAACAGAGCAGATGCCACATGTGATGCCCTGAATAGTGAGGTGCCCCTTCTTGTTCTTTTATTGTACGCCCTACTCTCCCCTGATCAAACAGCATAATGATTTCCTCTCCTCTTGTCTGACTTACGACAGTCCCGGGCTATAAACTTGTGATTGAAAGAGTTCATATTTATACAAACTAACAGCACACTGCACTGTCCTAAGTACTCTGCATGCATTAATTCACAACACAGAAAAGCAGGAACAACTATGATCCTATATGAGTTAAGTGTTTGAGCGATTCAACCCCACTAGCCACTCTGCCAGAGAAAGGCGGGACTATCTGCTCTTATGAATCTTTCCCGCCTTGGAAACCCCATATTGGCCTGCTTTGAGTTGGAATAGGCCCAATAGCTGTTGTCCTTCATATATGAGATGGTAAGTGATTTCCCCAGGTTCCAAAGGTGCTCAATCTCAAACACTCTGGAGTACTGCATTCAGTGTCTCCTGGGAGAAGAGACTGAGCCACGGGGGTAAATATCATCAAATACTAGGCCCTATACAGTGTCTGGCCCACCCAGAGGCTAGGTGGCTACGAGTAGTCAGTCAAGTAGCAAGAGTGAGTTCTTGGTGCTGTGGAAACACAGAGGAACCTGGCACAAGGGTTCCTTGGGGATAACAAGGGGGGTGATCAGGCAAGACCACGATAAACCCAGGAGTGATCTAAACTAGAGGAGCAGCATGTGTAAATGGAGTTGGAGAGGGGTGAACTAGGTAGGTGTGGAGAAAAAAAAGACTGAAGAAGGAGGCGAGGTGGAAAACAGGAAAGGGGGTGAGAGGAAGAGAGGAGGTGAGGAAAGAGGAGATGATAGAGAGGGTGAAAAAAGACTAAAGATGAAAGTGGGGATGGGACAGGAAAGGAGGAAAAGGATGCAGGTGGGAAAGGAGGAGGGAGGCACAAGAAGAGCAGCTCTGAGCAGAGTGAACGAGGAGCAGTGAGCGGAAGCTGTCACGTGGGCAGGAGGAAAGCTGAGGGCCTCCCTATCCTGAGGGAAGGAGAAATCATAAACATTTTTAAGCAGGGAATGTGACAAGCTAAATTCCTGTTCCGAGCTCTCACTGACAATGGCTGCTGTGTAGAGTAGCAGGCACCTGAGAAAGGGTGAGAGATCAGGGGGCTGCAGCCAAGACCTACAACAGAGATCCATGTGGACCAAGGTGAGAACAGCCCTTTAGGAAATCAACGGGCCTTGGAGAAGGAAAGTGGGGAGGGGCATCAGTGGGAAGGTCTAGATGGGGGGAGCTTGTGGACTATGTTCTCCTCCCCTTGCACTGGAAGCAACTTTCTAACTGTCTGCTATGTCTCGGGTCCTGAATCTAGCCCTGAAGATGGACTCACAGGCTCATAGATTTTTTCCTCCTCATGTTACAGAAGGAGAGACAACTACACCTTCTGAAGAGCCACAGGAAGTGAGCGATGAGGAGACAGGATGCAGGACATCTATATAGTCTCAGAGCTTCATGTTTTTTCCACTGCACCATGGAATTAAACGCGGTCATCTTCCCTCATCAGGGAACATAACCCAGTGACAGCTGACAGGCTTTGTGAGTGTCTTAATAGTCTAGCGCCAAGTCACAAATCACAACATGTCCCTGGGAAAGCCAAAATAATAAGTGTCTGTGTGTGGTCTGCTTGCTCCAGCTGTCTTAACATAACCGGATCTATTGCCGATTCCTTAATCCAATGGATGGCTGCACAGCTGGCCAACAAAATGGCCTATTGACGACTTCGAGGTGACACCCAGTCTGCACCCAATCCCTCAGATTACTTGGTGTTACTTCACCCATTAAAGACTCAGCACTCAGAATAAAGTCGGATTTTCTCTCCCATGGGGAGTCCGTCTAAGCCAAACTTCAGACCCCTACATCCTGCGCCGCTTCTTCACAGTTCCCATTGATTTCCTCACTTGACCCACCCCTTGTCTGACCTCTCAGTGAGAACAGTACACAGAGGGCTGAATGGTGGTCCCCAAAAGATATGCTCACAGCCTAATCCCTAGAATCCAAAAATGTGAATTTATTGGTGTGGGTGGGGGAAGGGCAGAGAATTTTTTTACAAATGTAATTTAGTTAAGGATTTTGATCATCCTGGATGATTTACGTGGGCGCTAAATCCGATGAACCTTGTTCTTCTAAGAGGAAAACAGAGGGAGTGAAGACAGAGCAGGTGGCAATGGGACCACAGAGGCACAGAGGGAAAGAGGTGGCTACCAGCCCAGGAAAGCCAGCAGCTGTTAGAAACTGAAAGAAACAAAAACAGATTCTTCCTTGGAACCCCAGAAGGACAGCAGCCTTGCTGGGGTCCAGATTTCTGACCCACCGTGAGAAAATGCATTTTTTAAGCCACCCAGTCAGTGGTTATTTGCTACAGAAACCACAGGACACTCATCCACGGGGTAAATTGGATCGGAGGCTATTTGAAGAGAGTCTGTGATGATCTCATCCTTCAGGCTTGTGATGGTGGGACCAGCTCAGCTCTTGGCTGAAAAAGGAGTCCCACAGTTGCATTTGCTGCTTGGGTGTGGAGTTCCAGGCCTAAGCAAGATGAGAAATGAGCCTATTTATAAATGAATGGGGTGTGAGGGCAAGTGCAGGATTAGCCAAGGCTTCACCAAGGTCAAAGCAAGCTGGTTTCCTTGGGATAGGAGACCAGCAGAGAATAGTAGTGACATGGGAGGAAGCTGGGGGCCAAAGCAGGGGCATTCAGGGCCTCTCTGAATACAGGGATTTGGTCTGCCTCTGAGAGCCTGAGACAGGAATGTCCAGCTGGTTTCCAGTCATATCTAGTGTCCGGGGCATGGTGCAAGCCCTGCTGGCAGGAGCAGATTTTTCTTTTGGCCTCCTTGCTGTGCCGAGAAAGAAAGCATGAGTGCAGAGGGCGCACATCCATAAGCAGCCAGCCAGTTGCGTGAGGCGGTGGAGTGGAAGCCCAGCCATGCTCTTGCTGCCTCCCACCTTCTGTGGGGCGGGGGGTGCTGTGACGGTGAGTAACCCTCTTTGATCCTCTGGGCAAAGACCATTTTTGGAGTAGGGCAGATGGGAGGAGGGACACACAGCAGGTCTATGAGCCCAGGCCATCCCACAGAGCTGAGAACCTGGGGTGTGAGCAGATAGAGGTGCAGCTAGGCACTGGCTGATTTGTATTTGAATCTATTCGGAGCCTGGAGGTGTTGGGCATAGATGAGCCTGAGCAACCTCTCTTGAGGAAAGTGCAAGTCACCTGGCCCAGGTCCTCCAGAAAGGCCTACGTAAAGGACATGCCTTGTCCTCCTATTGTCTTGTACACAGACCAGCAGCGGGAGTTTCCCTTGCCCACCTCTAAGCTGGACACCTTAGTGATCATGTTACATGCTCCTGTCTTAGTTTTGTGTATCAGTAAATGCTTCCACATGCCTGAAGAATAAAATAAAAGGTGTCTGACCGAATAGCCCCTGAAAAGCGAGAAGGAGAAGGAAACCTGACTTGCTGAAGTGAGGTCAGCGGGACAAGCGTTAGCAAGGCTCGGCCTCTTCTTAACTATGGAACCAAGATACGTCTCGAAGTCTCATTTCCTAGTTTGGCAAGGAGAAAGGGAGGCCACTGCTAAGGGCTGTGTGGAGGATGCATGGGAGGAGCTGGAAGAGAAATGTTTCCGTCTCTGGGCTTGAGTTCCAGATCTCTGGACATCTTCTTAACCGTTTAATCTTTCTCCTGGAGAGGATCAGCCAGGGCCACAGTGGAGTGCTCCATCCCAGCTGTGCACCTAACGTGGGAGTCCGAGGCTGGGCTTGCCGGAGGCTTCGCATGCCAGAAATTGTGTAGAAGGATAGCATGAGGGTGGACCAAATGCCAGCACAGTCTCCGCAGGGCCACTGGAGACTCCGTTGCCCGTATTCCGCAGTCTTTGTTGCCACTCCATTTGAGAAGAATGAAATTTTCTTCCTCCTCTTGAACTCTAACCCTCCTACACACACACACACACACACACACACACACACACACACACACACACACACTCCCTTGCTTCCAAAGCATTAGGCTAATGTTATCCAATCACCTTCTCCCCAGTGTATGCTAGGTTGTGGACACCTGCTGTCTAACCTTTAACTTGTCTTTCCCCTGAAGCTTGCCTCAGCTCACATTTGCCTTCACTTGTCACATTTTAACGGGAATCCCCTAGGTGGCCTCTTCCTGCACATCCTTCCAGACCCGACCCTGGCACCAAATCTTCTTTAAAGGACCTTAAAGAATGCCCTAGCCCTCAAGACAAGGTGATTGTGCTGATTTTGACATTGACCTTTGCCTGTAGGACCTGCGGGGTCCAAGACTATTCAGTGTAGAGAGTGGATTTTTTATTCCTCCTTGAAACTGGAGAAAGAGATGCTTGCCCTCATCTCCCAGCATCTGAAGAGAGCCAACTAAGGAACAATCCCCCTACTGGCACACAACCTGTTCTCAGTGCTGACCCAATTCAAATCCCTTTCCCCAATACCAGCATCATGTACATCTACACTAAGGTGACCAGATTTTAACATTGGTAAAGGGGGACACCATTGACCGGGGCCAGGCAGGGGGGATCTTGATTAAAAATTTGGTCTATATGGAGCAACAGAAATTTTCATAGAATGCAAAAATAGTATTGTAATGTATTTTTTAATTTCAACATAAGTATAATTTACAAGTATGATACACTTAAAAATTTGTGTATAATATTATTTTATTTTTTGGCATATTTCTCATTTGAGTGGATTTTTTTTAGTAGATTGCCCCAGGCTGCCTCTCCACAACGACCCTCAGTACTGACCATGTTCTCCAACAACCAATCCTGTCTTCTCTGGGCCCACTGAGATTTATAGAATCCCACCCAGCACAGGAGAATTTGGAAAGCACGTGACATTGGGCAGGCAGGGTGCACACTGATCTGAATGGCCACCTTCACCAGCGGTCTCTGAGTGTAGACCGGCAGCACGGCCTGGGCATACCTGGGGAATCTACCCTATGTCAGAACAAACCCTCCTGGAAGGTGGCTCTGGCATTGGCTAAAGTTGGAGTCCTTCACATGCTTCTTCCAGGTCCCCAGAACTGTGTTCTTTGTTGTAACCGATGCATCACACTGCTTGGACAATCAAGTACTACAAGAGAGCAGTAAGACAGTTTGCCAAATTCCTAGATTAAAACCCTCTCCTTCCTGGTCCACTATATTGCTTGTTAGGGAGCAGGTGCACCTGGTGGGGTGGAGGCTCAGGACAGAGGCTAACTCTGAGTAGCGATCTGATCACAGGGTTGGATGATCGTGTATCAAAAAGCCTAGACTAACCTGGAAGTAGGAGTGGGGATGTCAAAACCCTAAGGCCCACTGTCGTGAAGCTCCCCTGGGGACATGCCCTCAGCCTTCCGTGCTGAGCTCAAGTTCATTCCTGGACAATCCTCAGTCTCTTCTCAGATTTGCAAAACAGTAGAAGGAGCAGGTCCTTAGAAAGAAATCTCCCAGGCAGTTTCAAAATGTTCTAGTTCCCAGGCCCTGACGTGAGTCTCGCAGCAACTCTGGCCACATACGGAAGGCATGGGCTTGAGGAGAATAATGTGTGTCAGGGCTGGGGGCGTAAGGGATAGGTAGGTGTATCCCACAGACCTCAACGAGGTGGCAAGGCCAACCTACTTGGGAAAGGAAGGAAATCCTCAAGCAGACAGAGTGAATGCAAGGGAGGTGGTCTGCTGATCCGTGAAGAGTCTGGTATGAGTCAAGTGAGCCGAGACAACAGGGGCCTACCATCCTGTGGAAAATGGCACCATGGTGAAGCTGAACTATATAGCCTGGCACTTGTGGGAGGGTGTGGAAATGGCAACTTGGTGGGTTGGTGGCCAGGCAAGCCCCATGCACTGAAGGGAGGGAAATCTGAGGATGTGAACTGCAGGGAAGGGAAGGACAGATGGCTGGGAGACAGTCAGTGCCATCCAAGAAATAATACCTTAACAAAGCTTTCCAAATAGCATTCACACCAAAGAAAGAGAGTTGGGTTAACTAGCCGGGTAAAAATCCCAGGTCCAGTATTGAAAGCTCTGCGACCTTTGGGAAAGAAAGAAACCTCTGTACGTTCTCTTCTCTGTCTGCTAAAGGCACATCCTAACCCTAAAAAAGTGTGGATTTGACCTTATTAGAAATGGAGATCTTTGCAAATACAATTAAGGTAACGATCTTAAGATGAGCTTCTTGTGGATTCAGAGTGGACCCCAAAAAGTCCACCGACAAGTGCCCTTGTAAGCACACCAAGAGAGAGTTCAAGTGAACACAGAGGTAGAAATTAGAGTCATGCTGTCCCACGTCAAGGAACACAAGGCCATCAGAAGCTAGAAAAGGCAAGGAATGGTGTTCCCCAGAGCTCTGCCAGATTTTGAATTTCTACCCTGAGGGGAAAAAAATTAATCTTTATTCCCCACCCAGATAGAATCTTTGTATTCAAGAATCCTTGGAGAATTATCTGTTCCTTGATAAAAACGTAATTCCTTGAGGATCGTTGTCATAGTTAATCATATTTGAAAGCCCCAAGCTTTTCAGCTAATCAACATTTTTAGTAGGCTGGAACTTAATATCTCATGAGGGTCATCTCTGACTTTGAACTTCATGTTTAAGTAAAAAATGCTTACTGTTCTCTTGTCATTGCCTTTATCCCTCTGTACCATATATACTCATGTATAAGCCTGGTTTTTCAGTTTTGTGGTAAAATTAGGTGCCCCAGCTGATATGCAGGTTGGCTCATACTCGAGCATATATGGTACTTAGTTCTTTTTTTATAAAATCATTTCATTGGGGGCTCGTACAACTCTTATCACAATCCATACATACATCCATTGTGTCAAGCACATTCATACACACGTCGCCATCATCATTCTCAAAACATTTGCTTTCTACTTGATCCCTTAGTATCAGCTCCTCATTTCTTCCCCGCCCTCCCCGCTCCACCCTCGTCCATGAACCCTTGATAATTTATAAATTGTTATCATTTTGCCATATCTTACACCATCCAGCGTTTCCCTTCACCCACTTTTCTGTTGTCCATCCCCTCAGGGAGGATGTTATATGTAGATCCTTGTAATCTGTTCCCCCTTTTTCCCTCAACTTAACCTCTACCCTGCAGTATGGCCACTCTCACCACTGGTCCTGAAGGGATCATCTGTCCTGAATTCCCTGTGTTTCTAGATCCTATCTGTGCAGTGTACATCTTCCAGTCCAGCCAGATTTGTAAGGTAGAATTTGGATCATGATAGTGGTGGGGTAGGGTGGGGGGAAGCAGTGAATAACTAGAGGAAAATTGTATGTTTCACCATTGCTACATGGCACTCTGACTAGCTCATCTCCTCCCAGCAGTCCTTCTGCAAGGGGATGTCCAATTTCCCACAGATGGGCCCTGGTTCCCCACGCCACACTCCCCCTCATTTACAATGCTATGTTTTGGGGATTTTTTTGTTCTTTGATGCCTGCTACCTGATCCCTTCGACATCTTGTGATCTCCAGGCTGGTGTGTTTCTGCCATGTGGGCTTCGTTGTTTCTCAGTTAGGTGAACATCTCAGACAGTCGAATTGTTAGAACAAAGTGTTCTTGTGTTGAGGGAGTACTTGCACAGGGGCCCACTGTCCATCTGTTTCCTTAATACTAAACCTATAAACATATGTAAATAGATCTATTTCCCCCTCGTCTTATATAAATATATTTACATCTGTATATGCTTGTATTTAGATCTCTATGACTACCCTTTGCCTCCTAGTTCTTTCCTCTGTTTCTTTGTACTTTCCCTGAGGAAATTTTAGAGAATACGATATTCTACTATTACCCATTGTGTGTAATTTGTTCCAGCAGCCATCAGAAACTCATACAGTGCCTTATAAAGTATATTAATAATATCACCCTCATACTTTTAGGAGAGAATTAGAAAAACAAGTGTACGCATAAAAAGATCTAAAGATCTAACAATATGTGATCAATATATATTATGCAGATTGATACAAAGGAATATTATGAACATTCAAAGAAGTTTGGGAATAATAACTAATGACATGCAGATGTTCATATTATAATACCAAGGAATAAAAGATAATATCATATTGGACTATAAAATTAAGTGTATATGAACCTAATTTTGTATGCCAGGAAAGCAAAATATAACATTGATCTTCAAACATTATGGTTATCTTGTTCTTCATTTTTATCTTTGTTGATGTCCATATATTTTTCTCATTGAGCATATGTTACTTTCATTATCAGAGAACAGAGATGTTCTAAAAGAGATTTCTCCCTACAAATACTCAGTTACCCCATTTCCACCTATAATTCCATGGGATCCTCACAACAGTCCCCTCGTGTAGACTCTGCTTACTCCATTTTGTAGGTGGAAGACCAGGCTTGATGAAGTCAGGTTCAACCATCGAGCTAGTGTGTGACCTGTCTGCCTTTGGAGCCCAAGATTCAGAAACACCCCAATTAGTTCCCATAAAGTCAATTCAGAGTCAGGGTGACCCCATGTGTGTCAGAGTAGAACTGCATCATCAGGTTTCCAATGGCTAATTTTTCAAAAGTAGATCACCAGTTATTTTTTCAAAGTGCCTCTGACTGCACTAAGATGTCTTCATTGTTAGCATCTGAGTGCATTGATGTCTATACCACTATAGAGACAGTGGCAGTAGTTGGAACTAGGCCCAGCTCCCTTCCTTGCCTTTCTGTTCCTGACACTGCCAGAGTGGGCTGCATCCTCCAATTTGGAACCAAACCCAAACCAAATTCATTGGCATTGAGTGATGTCTGCTCATAACAACCTTATAGGACAGGGTAGAACTTCCCCTGTGAGTTTCCTTGACTGTAGCCCTTTATGGGAATAGAATGCCCCATCTTTCTCTTCAGAACAGCGAATGTTAGAATTTCAAGAGTCTTCAGTCAGAGATTTTTTAAAAAGCACACAGGATCCTGGGATTTTATTTTCTTGGGTTTTATTTGAATGGAAGATAAATCAATTTTTCTTTTATCTGGCTGTCAGAAATGATGCATTGCCATCTTTGAATAAATAAATAAGCCTTTAATTCCATTGCACACTTTGCACTGGATATATGACCATCATTTCCTAATTTAGTATTTTGACATTTTGTGAAGTATTCTGAAATTATTGATGTAGCACTAAATCCAAGCACAAAATCTGGTTCTTAGTCCAAGGACCACAGAGTCTGGGGAGCAGTCAATTCAAGTTACAGGTGTGTGTATTCGTGTCAGAGGTGGTACCACATGGACAGGAAGCACCTCCATGGAGGTAAGAGCTAGAGGGGTCTGGATTCAAAGCAGGTAGCTCTGCCTTCAGGAGATCATGTGAGCTTGGGCATCTGCTTGTTATTCTGAAAGAGAGAAATAGCAACGTCTAATTCACAAAGATTTTGATTATTAAATGTGGAGTCCTTGGCTGGTGTAAACTGTTTAAATCAAGTCACCATGTTAAACACTGACAGGCACCCTGAGGTTCCTTGCAAAAAGGACTGGTGGGTTAATTGTAAAAGAGCAAAAGAAAGCAAACAGCAACAGCAAACAGACATGGAAAACCTTCAGAGCATGGTTCTACTCTGACACACATGAGTCAACATTTATTCCCTGGTAACTGGTTTCAAGGACGAAATAGAGACCAGGTGCTAAAAGCCTAATTCACAACAGCCCTAGGCAGACAGCTTTCCTCTCTTCCTTGACTAGCTGGCTGCACCATCATAGCATGATTGACAAGAATGGCAAGCAAGTGGCACCTGCTTTTTTGCTTTAAATTATCTATAGTCCTCAGAGGAAGTAAGGGGTGCCCCACCCATACAAGGGTCAGTCAAACGGTATTGCTGCAAAATTAGAGAAATCTATATTTAATAAATCTATCAAAATGTGAAGCTATTGATTTTCAGCATATTCTTCATGTAGGTCTATACACTTCTGAAAGTGGTGTTTCCATCTCTCCGACCCTACACTGAAAAATACTGCTCTCTTCAACTTATGGTCCAGCAACACCAAAATGGCAGATTTAGCATCCTGCAGGGGCTTGAACCATGCTCCTTTTAAATACACCTTGAGGCATGAAGAACAAAAAACAAATCTAGACGAGCAAGGGCAGAAATATAGGGTGAGTGGGATAAAGATTATGAACAAAATTCTCATAGGATAGCCCAGCAGGAATGAGCAGAAACATTACCATGAAGAACAAAATCCCTGGGCACATCTTTTCTGTTTCTTATAACCAATGAAGTTCACAATTTAAAAAATTCTTAATAAACTCTAATAACCATCCTATGTCCTTTGAGAAAATCTATCAAGATGAAACCTTGGATTTCCAAAAATCAGTTGCCTTCTGAACTGACATCCTTGCCTGAGTTGAACTGGTACAGTAAATCCTTTAAAAAACCAAAACACTGTTTTGATTGGATGTTTATTTGAAGGCACCCAAATGAGACTGAAAAGATGTACTACTGAGAAATTTTCTATATCCATCTACTGATTACAGGGTCATGTTTAAACACCTTAAAATATAATAAATCCGTGCATGCATGAAATAGAAGCTTAGTAAAAATGCTTCTTAATTTACCTTCCTTGTTTACAGATGCTCATACAAAAGCCCACATAAAACCTTGAAGTTGATCCCTCCAATATTTTAAACACTAAACCTTTATGACTAGATAATGACCTATCCAAAAAGACACCAGGAGGAAGCTTCGCCAGAGATAAAAGTCAGTATAAAAACAGCATGGCATCATTTGCTGATTTCCTTCTCTAACTTCACAAGGGAAGGGTTAGTTATTCAGATTCATCACCACCCTGTGTACTACCGAAGGAAGCGCTTGCTGGTTCTGTGGCATCCCTGCAATTGTTCTGATGTTTGAGCCCATTGTTACAGCCACTGTGCCGATCCACCTTACCAAGCCTTCCTCTTTTTCGCTACACTGTTTCTTTAGCAAGCACCATGTCTTTCTTCAGGGACTGGTATCGCCTGACAGCATGTCCACAGCAAGTGAAACTGTGTCACCTTGCCTCTAGGTGCATTCTGGCTGTACTTTTTCCAAGACAGATTTATTTTCTCTTTTAGAAGTCTATGGCACCTTAAATATCCTTTGCATTACTGTAGTTCAAATATGAGATGTCAAATGCATCAATTCTTCTTTGGTCTTCCTTATTCAATGTCCAACTTGAAAATACCATGGCTTGGGTCAGTGCTTGTTAGTCCTCAAAGTAACACCGTTGCTTTCCAACACTTTGTAGAGACCTTGCGCGGCAGATTTGTCCAATGCAATGTGTCCTTTGATTTCTTGATTGCTGCTTTTGTGAGTCCTTATTGTGTATTCAAAAAAGATGAAATCCTTGGCAACTTCAAATTGTCCCCATTTATCATGATGGTATCTTCTGGCTCAGGTGTGTGGATTTGGGTTTTATTTTCTCCGATGACCAATTGCTGGTTTTGTAGGTGCTATCGGGTCAGTTTCAAATCATAGTAACCATATGAACACAGAACAAAACACATTCTCACAAGTATCCCTATGCCATTGTTGTAGCCACTGTGTCGATCCATTTCCTGAAGGGCCTCCTCTTTTGCTGCCCCTCCACCAAGCACGACATCCTTCTCTAGGCCCTGGCCTCTCCTGACAACATGTCCCAATATATAAGATGAAGTCTCACCAACTTTGCCTCTAAGTCTCACACCAACTCTGGTTGTCTTTCTTCCAAGACATATCGGTTTGTCCTTTTAGCAGTTCATAGGATTTTCCATATTCTTCTCCAGAATCTCAATTCAAGTCTATCGTTCTTCTTCAGTCTTCCTTATTCTGTGTCTAACATTCACATGCAGGTGAGGTGGCTGTAAACACCCTGGCTTGGATCAGGGGCATGTTAGTCAGCAAAGTAACATCCTTGATTCCAATACTCCAAAGAGGTCTTGTGCAGCAGATTCACCTAATGCAACTTGTCTTTTGATCTCTTGGCTGCTGCTTGCAGGAGCATTGATTGTGGATCTAAGCAAGACCAAAATCCTTCAAAATGTCAACCTTTCCCCACAGATCATGATGCTACCTATTGGTTCAGTTGTAAGCATTTGCGGCTCCTTTACACTGAGTTGTAATCCATGCTGAAGGCTGCAATCCTTGATCTTTCTCTGCAAGTGTTTCCAGTTCTCCTCACTTTCAGCATGCATGATAGCATCATCTTGATATCAAAGGTTATTAATTAGCTTTTCTCCAATCCTGATGCCACATTCTTCTTAATATAATCCAGATTCTCCGATGATTTGCTCAGCATACAGACTAAATAACTATGGTGAGAGGATAGAACCCTGATGCCCACCTTTCCTGATTTTAACCCATCAGGATTCCTTTGTTCTGTTTGCACAACTGCCTCTTGCTCCATATACAGGGTTCAAATAAGCACAATGAAGTGTCTGGGATTCCCATTTTTCTCAAGGCTATTCAAAATTTGTTGTGGTCCACACAGTCAAATGCCTTGGCGCAGTCAATAAAACACAAATAAAGATCGTTCTGGTAGTCTCTGCTTTCAGGCAAGATCCATTTCACATCAGCAAAGATACCTCTTGCTCCACATCCTCTCCTGGAACTGGCTTGAACCTCTGGCAGCTTCCTTGTCAATGTACTACTGCAACCATTGTTGGATGATCTTCAGCAAAATTTTATTTGCCTATGATATTAATGATAGTTTTTTTAATTTGTGCATTCTTTGGGATTGCTTTTCTTTGGAATCAGAACAAATATGGTTCTCTTCCAGTCAGTTGGTCAATTAGCTGTCTTCTAAATTTCCTGGTATAGGCAAGTACTTCATCAGCTTGTTGAAACATTTCATGGGGAATGTTTTCTTGTGTATATTTTTGCCAAAATTGAAAACAATATGAATAATAATTAATACAAGGAAGAAGAAAATGTTCTACATTGATTGTGGTAAGGATTTTACAACTCCTCTTAATATGATTAAACTATTGAATTGTATGCTATGTGCATGAAGTTCCAGTAAAACTGTTTTTTTAAAAAGAAACATTTCAATTGGTATGTCATCAATTCCTGGAACCTTGTTTTTGGATAATGTGTTCAGGCAGCTTGAAATTCTTCCTTCCGTACCATTGGTACTTGCTTATGTGCTACCTCTTGAAATGGCTGAATATCCACTAGTTGTTTGGGGTACAATGACTTATACAATGTATAAATACAATGTATTGCTTACATCTTCTTTTGATATTTCCTACATTGTTCAGTATCATTCAATACTTCAACTTGAGGTTTAACTTTTGTCTTGAGTTCTTTCAGTTTAAGATCTGCTGAGTGTACCCCTCCTTTTTTGTTTTTTTAACTCTATTTCTTCACACATTTTATTATGGTATCTTAGTTTATCCTCTCAGACTGCCCTTTGAAGTTTTCTGTGTCAGCCCTCTGACTCATTCCATCCGTGTGCCTTAGCTGCTCTACAATGAAGAGCATGTTTCAGAGTCTCTTCTGACATACACTTTGATCTTTTCTTCCTCATTCCTATCTTTTTCATTATCTTTTATTTTTTCCTCTTTGGTATTCTTGGTGTCATCCCACAGCTCCTCGGGTCTTCTGTCATTAGTGTTCAAGGCAGCAAATCTTTGCTTGAGGTGTTCTAGAAGTTCCTGTGGGATATATCAAGGTCATGTTTTAGCTCTTGTTGAGTTGTTTTAAATTTCTTCAGCCTGGACTTACATATAAGCAATTTATAGCCTGTTCTTCAGTCAACCCTTGACCTGGTTTTAGCTGCTATTAAATATCTTCATCACCTCTTCCCACAGATGTAGTCAATTTGAATTCTGTGTATTCCATTTGGGAAAGTTCACATGTTGTGTCAATGAGAACAAGTATTTACTATGAAAAAGAACTTGGTCTTAGACAATTCTATCATGTGATCCCCAGCTTCATTTCTCTCACCAAGACCATATTTTTAAATTCCTGTTCCTTCCACCTATTTCTAACTTTTGCATTCCAATTGTCAATAATTATCAATGCATCTTGATTTCTTGCTTGATCAATTTCAGTGTGAAGACATTGGTAGATCATTTCATTTCTTCATCACCAGCTTTAGTGGTTGGTGCATAAATCTTAATAATAGTTGTGTAAACTGGATTTCCTGAAGGTGGATAGACATTATCCTGTCACCCATAGGACTATACTTAAAACAGATCTGGAAATATTCTTTTTGAGGATAAATGCAATGCATTTTTGACTATGACATTCCCAACACAGTAAGCCATATAACTGTCTGATTCAAAATGGCAAATACCAATATACCAATTCATTTCAGCTCATTAATGCCTGTAATATGAATTTTTGGTGTGTCCCATTTCATTTTTTAAATTTCCAGTTTTTCTAGATTCATACTTTGTACATTCCAAGTTCCGATTATCCTGAGATATTTCAGGCTATTTCTTCTCACTTTGAGTTAGATCTCACCAACAGGTGGAGGTTTCAAAGGCTTTTGTCCCACAGGCTTTCCTCCAGCCACGTCCCTGTGAATGGCTCTGCTTTGAGTAGGCCCAGCTCTTCCTCAGTGCTCTTGAAACCTAAGGGGCTCATTCTGGCCCTATCTCTGAGAACACACTGCCTTTTCCCATGACGTTTTCAGTATCTGACAATGTTTCCATTCTGTCCTTACAGTTTTCTGCGTCTAATTCCTCAGAAGTGGGTAACCTGTTCCTTCTTCATTGTCTGTTCTTAGTCTGGAAGCACCACTAAAACCTATTTACTGTTTGGACCCTGCTGGAATTTGAAATATGGATGACATAGCTTCCAGGACCATAGCAACACACAAGCCACCACAGTATGACAGACTGACAGACAAGTGGTAGAAGGGAAGAGTGGACGAATCATCAGTTAATTCCTAGGAGCTAGAGGTCAGACAACTCCTATCTCCAAACTTTGTACTAGTTCTTCTCATGGTACTCTATACTTCTCTCTTGGTTTCTAGAATTCATTGTGATGATGACAGTGTACTCATAGCCATACTCAAAGTTTGGTGTCTATTAGGGAAGTAACATGTTACAATTCAAGTTCATGAATAACTCGGAATACAGTTCATCAATTAGGACAGACTTTTCTTAGTCAGAGGCTGGCCTTTCTCACCCTTAGCATTTTGACCTCTTGAACCTTTGATGTGTCCTCTGCCCTGCTCAGACAAGTGTTAGAAAGCTCTTTAGCTCTGCCAATAAGTGCTCAGAGGCACCCACTCCACCCGGAATCCTCTTGCCCGAAGGCACTTGACTCTTTCATTCTGTGTATTCCATGGACCAAGAGGGTGGTTGTGTTGTCGCAAACCAGTCTCTTCATTGTAATGCCCCAGTTGTCTACTTCTGCTTCTCACTGCCCTGGACAATATCCAGTGTTACAGTGCTCTATGGGTGCTCACTCACTCTCTCTCCCCCTACCCCTTCCTCACTCCCTTCTTTGCTAAGTCAAGGATATCTTCCACACAGAGATATTGGACCCAAAGGTTTCACTCCATTTTCATCTCTTCTTACTGGTGGTAATAATTTTTAGCCTCTGGGATGGCTCATTTCAAGCTTAATGGAATGACAAAACTGACCAATCTCCTCATTATGGTTCTATATGCCCTATTTGTACAGTCCCATGCCCACAAGGGTGCCATACACCTTATTTACATTATTGGAAAGTTTTCCAATCTCTTTAGTGGGCCATAAGCACTTTATTTGCACAATCACTTGGTTAGAGTTACAAGACCATGGTGACAAGGCCATATAAAAGCAATCCATTCCTCTGAAGACAGGGGTTTAGAGGAGGTTAGGCCCCTGTACACTTTATCCCCTACACACTTGTAACAATGACCAGTGTGTCCATGGCTCAGATCATTTCTACTCAGGACTCCCAGGCTGCCTGCCCTTAATCGTAAGTGCCAGTGCACACGTGCCTCTCAACACTATCTCACTGCCATCAAGTCAATACAGCTCAGAGTGGCCCTGTAGGACAGGGTAGAACTGCCCCCTGTAGATTCCTGAGACTGTGAATCTTTACGGAAATAAGGACTGTCTTTCTCCTCGGAGTAGTTAGTGATTTTGAACTGTTGATCTTGCAGTTAGCACCAACAGGGCTCCTCCTGTGCGCACAGCAGGGCATTTTCAGTTCTGTAGAAACTGTTGTGCAGAAACTTCAAACTTGGCTTATGGATATTGCTGACATCTCCAGGACCTGTGGGTCCCCTCAGCTAATGGGCTCAAGCCTTTAGTATAATATAAACCCAACCACTCTACCATCCCTGGAGTCAGAGACAGGTACTTGCAATGGTCGGGGTTTTTTGTTTTGTTTTCAGTAAACTCAAAAGAGGAATTGCAACCCCATATTGTTGGGATTTTGCCTTCCCTGGACTTCCATCACACGTACCACACACAAGAACAGCAACGTATTGTCTCACAGGCTTAGATGTGAAGAATCCAAATTCAGGTCGCTCTGCTTTGAATCCCTGCCGTTCCAGACAGCCAGCCCATGCCGTAATATCCGTAAAGGCCTTAGAGAGAAATCCTTCCTGGTCTCTCTCGAAGGAGCCCTGATAGCATAGCTGGTCACAACAGGGTCAGAGTTGCACCCCACCAGTCACTCAATGGGACAAAGATGACAATTTCTGCTCCCAGAAAGATTTACAGCCTCAAAGAGACAGTTCTGCTCTATCCTATCGGATTATCATCTCTCACTGCAATCCATTTGCAAAGAGGCTTGTTTTCACTCATGGGAATCAAGCTAACATTTCAACATATCTTTGGTGGATGCAGGCACAATTCAATCCATGGTGAAGGTAAAGGCATAGGTCGAGAATCAAATGTGGTCCTGACCCCTTAGCAATCAACCCTGAGCAATGTTTCCTCTGATTTCCTGACCTTGTAACCTGAGAAGAAGACTCTGGTAATCAGAGGAAACATTGGAATTCTCCATAGCTTTTAAAGGGCACATGGGAAAGAGCCAAGATGCTGTGCTTGATCGCAATACCAAGCCCTACTAGCTAAATTCCTTCACTATGGATAGACTTGAGAATAATGAGAATCCCAGAACAAAATGCATTGTACGCATGTGGAACCTGCACATGCATCAGGAGACAGTGGTGCAAACAGAACAAGGGAATATTAAATGGTTGAAAATCAGGAAAGATGTGCAATAGGCTTGTATCCTCACACCATACTTATTCAAGCTGTATGCTGAGCAAAAACCAGAGAAGCTGTCATATGTGAAGAAGAACGTAGGATCACAACTGGGGAAACCTTAACAACCTGAGATAAACAGATGATACAACCCTGCTTGCTGAAAGTGAGGAGGTCTGGAAGCATTTGCTGTGAAGACCAAAGATTACAGCCTTCAGTATGGATTATAAATCGGCATTGTAAAATACTGTTGAAAAACAAAATCCTCACAACTGGACCGATAGGCAACATCATAATAAATGGAGAAATATTGAAGTTTTCCAGAGTTTTGTCTTGTATGCACAGTCAACACACATGGAAGCAGCCGTCAAGCAACCAAAGGATCCAATGCATTGTGTAAATATGCTGCACAAGACCTCTTGAAAGTGTTGAAAAGCAAAGATCTTACTTTGAGGACTAATGTGCCCCTGACCCATGCTAAGGTGTTTTCAATTCCCTCCTGTGAATGTGACAGGCGGACATTAAATAAGGCAAACCAAAGACGAATCAGTGCATTTGAACTGTGATAAGACTTCATCTCACATCCCTTGAGCCTGCTGTCAGGAGAGGCCAGTGCCTGCAGAAGAACATCATGCTTGGTAAAGCAATGAGGAAGTGAAGCAGAGGAAGAACTTTGACAAAATGGATTGCCACGGTGGCTGCATCAATGGCTGAAACCTATGAACAATTGTGAGGACGGCACAGAACCAGTCAGTGTTTTATTCTGTTGCACATCGAGTTGATGTGAGTTGGAACACACATGCCAGCACCGGAAATCAACTAGCTTAATGACCTTGAGAAAATTACTTAGATCATGATAACACCTAGCTCATAGGTTCATTGCAATTATTAAAATGAACCGGCGCATAGGAATTCCTTAAAGTCAAATCTAGCACATAGAATCATAAATACCTGTGAGCTATTGAGCCTGTTGCTGCTACTTTCAGTTACATTGAATTGGTTCCCACAGTGGTGACCTCATGTAAAACAGTTCAAAACTTTTCCCCCTCCTAAACTATCTTCAAAATCATTGATGTGCTTGAGTTACCTAATTGTGGTCACTGTATAGTTTGAATGCCTGCCAAGCCAGACATTGAACTTCCAATGCCAATGTTCCATTGTGATCCCTAACGTTTTAATTGGCTAATTTTTCTACCTTTTCACTCTATTTTAGTCTGTAAGCTATACAGAAACTGTCCACCATGCAGGATCCTGCTATTATTTGAAACAGGGGTGGCATAATTCCATCTACATAGCAACATGAAAGCCACCCCACTATGACCAACAGAAAGGGATGTTTTTTAATGATCATGCTAGCCAATTTTCATGGGGACTTCCAAAAGGATCTCTGGCTGCACTTTCAGGTAAGCATTGGACTGCTAACTACAAGGTTGGAGGTTCAAGCTCATCAGCCACTTCATAGGAGAAAGATGTCTGCTTCTGTAAAGATTTGCACTTTGTTAGACTCAAGTTGATGACAGTGAGTTTGATTCTTTGGCTTTTCAGAAAATTCAACTCAACCACAAGTGTGTAAGAGGTCCCCCTCCCAACTCCACAGAGAATATTGTTGAATAAAGTCCTGCTTGATTTTCCTTTTTCTCATATCCTCCCACCCAAGTCTCAACAAGTTCTTTTGTCTCGGGAGTCACCTTCTGCCCCATGTGGTCCTTCCTTGTTGATTTGCATCTGACTGCAATGTCCTCCTGAGGCTATTGGATCATCTGAGTTGAGGCTTCAATCTTTGAGATGCAAGTTACCATTATCATCAAGGTGACCTACACCTCAAGCCAGCCCTGTCTCTAATTAACGCCCTCCCCATACAACTTCCCACTGACTCTCTGAGTTCTCTAAGGGCTTATAATAAAAGTAGACCCAAGAAGGAGGTGGGATTCTTCTAAAAACAATGTATCTACCCCATAACTGAGTTTCACATTAAGTTATAAACTTAGGTCAGCTCTGCTGACAACCCAGCCTTACACACACACACACACACACACACACACGTGGAGGTACAAAAAAAGACCCGGATTTTTTTCAAGCTATGTATTTTTTACAAAAGAACTCTTATAACCTCCAAAGTAATCTCCATTACACTTAATACATTTTAAAATCTGTCAAATATTTCCATTCTTGGAAATGTTTATCCAAACTAATCTGTTTGGATGGCTGACAGCACCTCCTTCGCTTTTTTACTTCACTTCTTCTATGTTATCAAATCACTGCCCTTTCATGTCTCTCTTCATTCTCAGCAACTAAAATAAGTCACACGGAACAAGGTCAGATGAATAAGGTGCAAGAGGTGCATGCTGTTTTCTGCCAAAACCTGGCACATTGAGATGGCTTTCTGAGCAGGTGCATTGTTGTGGTGGCAAAACCAGTCCCTGTGTGTACAAACCAGGTCTTTCTGTCACACACTTTTATAGAAAGTTTGATTTACTGTCTAACCTGGTGGAATGAACTCCAATTGCATTACCCACCCCTCTCACATAAAACAAAAATAAATGAGCATCGGGCTTTTGGGGGTATCCCCTCATATTTAAACAAATACTCGACCTAAGATGTTGTACAGAGAAGAATCCTGGGTGGGGGGCGGGGCAGGGGAGTGACAGTGGCAAAAGACGCCCAAATGTCCCACCCTGCCCTGGCTATAGAATCCTGACTCTCTACTCTGGAAAAGTGTTCGTTTTCGTTTCCAGTTTAGGAAAGTTTTCTATCTTACCAAGTTCTTTGGTCCTGGGAGAGTAATGTAGCAGTGTTACTAGGAAGCAACTGCTAAAATTAATCAGTCCCATTTTGCAGCCAGAGAATTATGAAATACCATGATTCTGAGTCGCAGAGATAGACTGGCCATCCACACCTCTGCTCATGCCACATGGAGAAAGCGTGTGTTTAGTGCATAGGGCTTACACAGAATTCTGGGCTGGGAAAAGCACCTAGGCTATTCAGACATCATGAGTTGGAATCCTGACGAACACACCTCCTGCTGTGCAGAGTATTTGAAGAGACTCGATAAGATAGAATATAAAAAGATATACAGCCCAATTAATGGCATGACAGTTTTTCTCCTCTCATGCAGAATTCTATCAGGTGAGTGGTCATTTGTCCCCATTTTACAGATGAACACACTGAAAGTAACGTTGATTTGCTGATGGTCTCTGCTTGGGTCTCAGTAATACCTGTGGTACAGACACATCAATATCCCCACCTCTGGGGCTGACCTGTGGTAAATTGCTCAAGAAAATAAAGTCTGGGGAGAGGTACTAATTTCCTAGAAGCAATTTCACCTCTTCCTTGTGCGGTGTCCCATAATTGACCTGAGACTGCTCCTGTCAGCAGCACCGCATACACACAGCTGCTGATGGCACTTTTAGCACCTGATTAAAACAGAGGCTTCATTTTCCTGTGCCATTACCAGGCTGCTTCTCACAGTCTCATCTCAAAGGCAGGAGGGAGAGTGAGGGGAGTACTCCTCCCAGTGTCCACTGTTTAGAGTTGGCAGGACAGGCAGACCGCGGGGGCAAGGATGTCCAGAGCTGTTCTCCAGGAGGGATATTCAGCATTGAAGAGATCGTCTTTGTCCTCATCAGCCCTGGCAGAGTCAGCTGCAGCTGTTGGTTGCCAGTTGGCTGCTAGGGAAGTGATGAGGAAGGAGCAAGCTTGTCTGAATGTCTTCCTTTGGGAATATCATGCCTTTCATTTTCCAGAACATAGCCTCATGACAAATATATCTTAAAGAAATAAGGAAAAATACACCTTTTTGATAAGACCAAAAACCACAGCCTCCACTGTAGATTACACCTCATAAAATGAAAATCCTTAAACTGGACCGATTTGGAAATGAAAATCTTAATAATTAAGACAATAAACAGCATTATGACAAATGCAACAAAAATTGAAGTGATTGATATTGTCAAGGATTGCATTCTTTTAGGATAAGTCATGAATGCCCAAGTACGCAGCAGTTAGAAATCAAGCAACTATATCACTAGAGGACCAATGCCATGGAAGTTTTCCATATATACATAGGACCCCTGATGTTGCAATTTGTTAGGCATTGGACTGCTACCTACAAGGTCAAGGGTTCAAACTCAACCAATTAGTCAGATAAAGATTTACAGTCTCAGAAACCTCATGGAGAAGACCCACTCCTCCTTTATAGGGCTATTCACTATAAGGTTACTAAGCTGGAGAAGTGGTGGCGTAGTGGGTATGTTGGGCTGCTAACCAAAAGGTTGGCATTCAAACCCACCAGCTGCTGGGGAAATAACAAGGCTTTCTCCTCCCATAGTTACACTCCAACTGGGGCAGTTCTACCCTGTCCTATAGGGTCATTATGAGTCAGAATCGACTCGATGGCAGTGAGTTGGAGTTTTAAAAAAAATCAAACTTGATGGCAATAAACCATATGTATGTGAAACCTGGACAATGATTAAGTAGGAACAGAGAAGAAATGATGTACTTGAATTATGGTGTTCGAGAAGAATACCATGGGCTGCCACAATAATGGACAAATCTTTCTTAAAAGAAGTATAGCCCCAGAATGTTCTTTAGAAGAAGAGAGGACGCTTAAACTCCATCTTCCATATTTTGGACACAGCATCAGGAGGGAGAATACCTGGAGGTGGGCATCAAGCATGGTAAAGTAGAGGGTCACCATCAACAAGGTGGATGGACACCAGGCTGTACCTATTCGCTCAGAAATAGCAAGGATTGTAAGAATATCACAGTGCCAGACAGGGTTTCCCTCTGTTCCACATCAGGTCACTGTGAGTTGGATGGCACCTATAAAAGAGCAACCTGAGATTCTTCATTGTGGTGTTTTCCAAAAGAACCAACTAACACCCAACAATCATGCAAAGTACAGAGACTTGGAAGATGACCTCTTTCCCAACACCAAAATTATACCGCCAGGAGTGTGGCAGAAAGGGGACTCAAACTCAGACCTCAGCCTCTAAATGACATGCTTCATTATACACAGCATTCTGTGCAGCTTGTTAAAAACTCTTTTATTGTGATAATATATGCATAATAAAATGTCACTTATCCAAAGAGTGTGGGCATAGCAACAAAAAAAACATGGAAAACAATAATTAATTAACTTCACATATCACTATCGATGGAGTTGTTTTCCCTAGTTTGTCCCTGGGGCCACCTGGGTAGTACAACATATTAACACACTGGGCTGATAACTCAAATGTTAACAACTCCAGTGCACCCAGAGGCACTTCAGAAGAAAGGCCTGGTGAGCTTTTGTTTAAAACTCAGTCAATGAAAACTCTGTGGAGCTCAGTTCTCCTCTGACATACATGGAGTCATGCCCAGGAGTTAGAATGGACTCGGTGACTGATCCTGGTGCTGGTTTTCATTTATAAGAAAAGCGCGTTCTATTCGCCCAGCTGTAAGAAGAGAAGGAGGAAAGAGAAAAGGAAGCAAAGGAAGTGGGATTGAGGGAGAAAAAGAGGGAGAGACGGAAGGGGAGGAAAGATGGAGGAAGAGAGGGAAGGTGGGCAAAGATCTTAAATAAGAGGAAGAGAAAGGTTTATCCTTTGACTCTAGAGCAGAACACAAATAAGTCTTGACTGTGCCTTTTTCCTGTCCACTTTTATGATTTCACCAGCTGTTTGGATTTCTCATTACTTTCAGTCTGTGATTCATCATTAGCCCTGTCCACACCCATTCCCATAGGGAGGGGAAATCATTTTAATGCTCCTCAACTCCTATTGTCCTTCTCCAAAATACAGATGTCAATCCAGCTTCTGGGGCGTCCTCCTTAGTTCATTGTCCATTGCTTTACCTCAGAAATGTCCTCCCGTTGATACTGATCCTCCTCCAATTGACACCATCCAGGTTCTACCACCTGGCCTTGTAGGGTTTATAGTAATGAGGAGAACCATGACTCGCATGTATGGCATCTCCAGCAGGGGAAAAAGTTGTGCACCTGACTGTACGGGAAAGAGTTTTGCACTTGACTGGATGGAGCCTGTGTTCCCTGTATCTCTGTCCCCCTGTGGATATGGCCACAGGCCCATTTCCATGTCCCTTTGAGTTTAAATAGACAGAGGTACCAATGGTAGACTTATACGGTATGCATTAGATCATCTCACAGGTAGTATGGTTAGTATGTATCCTGTTTGGGCTTCCAGTAAGTCATTCTAAGAGCTTTTCTGATCCAACGGATTGAACTGTAGTCAGAGAGATGCCAGGATTGGGGTTTGCCATTCATACTCCACCTAGCCTTCTCTTCTGGGGCTTCGCTTCCTCTTGTAGAATGAAGAGGTGCAAAAATCTTTGAACCCCTTTCCACAATATTATTCTTTGACTTTAGTAAGCATCTCTTGATGATATAATAAGCTCTCAACATTAAAGTGTTTTCCAAATATAGAGCATTTTGGGGAATTTTATGTCATGTTAGATCATCAACAAAGAATTCAAGATAAAATTTTGAGGAAAATAAACTCATGTGAGTAGAAATCAACTTCTTGATATCTTTTTGGTAAATAACAACACAGAGTATGAAATCTAAAGTTTTCTATGTGCATATACATTTTCTCTCAGCCACACACACACACACACACACACACACACACACACACACACACAATTACACCTTCATACACATGCATGCACATAAATGCACATTTTCAGTCATATAAACACTCAATCACATACATGAAGGCATATGCTCTCAGTCGCAAACACACATATACTCAAACACTCTTATATTTACACACCAACTTACTCTCATGCCTTAACAAACATTTTCACACAGTCACACATACACAGGCATATGCTTAATGTGAGTCCACAAATACTCTCAGATGCACAGACATATACTCATACACAAAAACTTACTCTCACCTTTGCATGCACAATCATCTGTACACATTACTCAACACTATAACACACACCAAATGAATGCACTGTAAGTGCATATGGGACATGCAACAGATTATGAAAAAGAAACGATAAAGCTTGGATCTGAACTAGGAAAAAACTGTTGGTAGGAAATTTGAGGCTATAAGCAAGCTGTGCATCAGGTAGCTCCAAGACTAGGCTACTTTTCCTAGTCCTTGCGGGGAGGGAAGCGCTGAGGACTAAGAATGAAGACTGCTCAGTGAAGTTGGGTATGAAGGGAAAGCAGCAGCCGGGACAAGTTCTCTGGGTGTCATCCATCTGTCTTAGCCAGAAGAGGCCGTTTCTGTCCAAGGAAACTTCTTCTAAGGATCACATATAACATTTAACTCTATTAATCTGAGCTTCTTTTTACTGAGTGCCAATTTCAGGCTAAGTATGGAACTGAATAATAAATGCACGTTGTCTTATTTAATCTGCAGAATAACTATGAGGTCAATGTTAGTGTGCCCAATTTACAGATAACACAACCGAGGCTCAGAGTGGATGGAGAGTTCTCCCACGACCACAGAGTTAGTAAGTCCCCAAGTTACGATTGGAAGACACATGCCAACTTGTGTGTGTGTGTTTGTGTGCTCGTGTGCATGTGTTTGTGTGCTCATGCGCATGTGTGTTCTAGACTTTCTCTTTCAACTATGAGCATGTGAAATGGGATTCAACATTCCTGAGAGGTAGAAAACATTCCCTTAGTACACTGTTTTGTCTTTGACCTTTGTTCCTCTTGAACCTTTTCCTCCTGAGCTGACCTGCCATTTCTACAAAAAAATCGCCCTTAATAATTAAAATAGATTCTGGGGTCTTTAGTGATTTTATCTTGCTTCAAATTAAAAATATGGTCAGTGACCAAGCCATTTTCTGATGTACCTAGTTTTTCCCCCTGATACCTTGGGTGGTGATATTTATACTTACATCTACCTTGCCCCATGTACAATCTTTGTTTTAAATAATTCCTTTTAATTGTAATTTTGAATCCTCAGTTCTAATTTGGCCAAGAGGTTTTACTTTTGGTGAGTTTTTTTTTCTGTTTTTGAAACATGTCTTTGGGTGGGGAGTTGTTTATGTGTGTATTGACTAAAATATCATCTTAATTTATATGAAAATCATAATGTATGGCATATATTTAGTTCTTCCATCATTAGCTCCCCACATCTCTTGAAGTAAAATTAGAACCAGGGATAAGAAACAACCCACGGGTCTCGTCTATCCCATTACATTTGCCGATGATCACCAGACATAGGTACATGCGTTCAGAATCCTCTGCAGTGGGGAATCCTGGGCCTGAACTCCACCTTTACCCCTCATTTGCTGGGTAGCACCAATGGTTAATTAGCTCAACTCTCAGATTACATGTTGGGTTGGAGTCCACCCAGAGACACTTGGAAGCAAGCCCTGGCAATCTGATTCGGAAAGATCACAGACATAGTAAGGTTATGCTTCCCATGGCAGATAATTGGTGCTTGTTTTAAAGTCAAAACAAATTAGTAGGTCCCAATCTAACAGGTTACCTCATTTGCCCCACAAGTTGACTCCAAATCATGGCAGTTGCATGCATGTTACAATGGAACTGTGTTCCTCAGTTTCCAACCACGGTGAAAGAAGAAACCAATGACTGCAAGAGCAAACGAGTTCATGAATGTAGCTCAATTATACATGTGTTCTCAACATTGATAACCACAATTTTATGAGCAGTGTCTCCCTCATTATATTTCCTACTAGATTATTTCTGTGTTTCAGGATAATGTTATAGGTCTTCTGGTAGTTTTCTATCACCTTTGAATTGTGATGTTTTAGAAACAAATGAACAAATGTCCTGCTTCTCTTAGCACAAGTCCTTCAACACACGCATCCCAACAATGTCTGGCATGCAACCAGGCTGAAAACGCTTTAAGCCTGGAAATTGCTTCCCCTGTACTGTGTCCTCTGAGGCTAAAGGTGAATGTAACAGCCTGTATAGACATTGATGACCACTTCACTTCCTTCTGGTTTCTCTGCTGCTGGGTGATAAGGCTTGGGGTAAAATCCAAGGTAGGTCATTCTACTTCTTTGAATCTTTGCTTGAGGCCTCCAGAAACATTTACCCAAAAGTTTTAGATTCAGACCTCATGAGAATTACTAATTTGGGAATGTTTATTTCTCATGGAGTAGATGCTGTGACATCTTGATGTGGACTATTTACTTTCATGGGATCTCCACTGGTGAAAATAGATAATATGCCTAGCTACTAACCAAAAGGTTAGAGGGTCAAGTCCATCCAGAATTGCCTCATAAAAAAGGCCTGGCAATCCGCTTCAAAAAACCCAACCATCATCTGTTCTATGGAGCACAGTTCTACTCTGCCATAATTATTGGCGTGCTATGAGTCGAAGTCAAATGAACAGAAGTCAGAGTGCAAGGCCTTATGCTGGCAGCTAGTTTCTGATAAGCCTGCAGTTGTGTCCAGTTGTCTTCTTTAGCATCAGTTCCTGGCACACTGTAGGACTTCAGGCAGTACAGGCTTTGTGATGTCAAAACAAAGAGAGTGGCAGGAGGCACAAAAGAATCTAGGCCTGAGATACATTCAAGAGTGCAGACCAAGCTACCAGGCCTCCTGCACTGGGGCGGGGAGAAGTCTATGAGACCAGATCCTTATCCTCAGCCTTTTGAAGGCAGCCCCTCCCATGTCAATATCAGCAGAGGTGAATCGCTTTCATACTTCATTGGACTTCATTGGACACTGAGACTGAACCTAGCCCAATTTCTGATCCACATCCTTCCTTAAGTTTGCTTAGTAAAGACAGACTCCACTAAACATCATCATCACCATTCTAAGTTCCCCAAGGCAGCAAGACAGGAATTTTTCAGGACAAAGGTTCATTTTACACAAATCAGCAACTGGTTTATTCTAAGTGCTCAATAAATAGTCAATCATAATTGTCAATTGTTACAAAATGGCTCTCATAATTATGGAAGCAGTCAAGTCCCAGTCTGGGCATATTTCAAGCCCATGAGTCAGATGTACCCACCCGTGAGGGCTGATGAACACAAGATCACCAGGGATATGACAGACTGGTGAATTGTAAAAGAGAATGAATCTGTGGTTGGCAGGTCACTGAAGATTTCCAGGGTAGGCAGGCAATACGGGGGTGGATAAGCCAGATGCAGCATCCAGATGAAGCAAAAAGGCAAGCAAGCTTTTCCACAGCAACCACTTCCATAGGAAGGGGGCCACATCCCCAAGGAAACTGTTTCAATTGCATATGGCCATGTGGCTGTGACCCGGATAAGGGAGCTGAAGTACACCCTCAATCTCTTTTTTTTTTAGTCATTTTATTGGGGGCTAGTACAGCTCTTATCACTATCCATACTTCCATCCATTGTGTCAAGCACAGTTTTATATTTGTTGCCATCATCATTTACAAAACATTTTCTTTCTACTTGAGCCCTTGGTATTTTATTGGCGCTTCACTTTTTTCCCTCTCTCCCCCAACCTCCCTCCCTCCTGAACCCTTTATAATTAATAAATTATTATTACTTTTCATGTCTTACATTGACAGAGGTCTCCCTTCACCCACTTTACTTTTGTCCATCTCCCTGGGAAGGGATTATATGTAGATCAATAGATCAATGTGATCTCTCCTGCTACCACCCCCCCCCCGCCCCCTACTCTCATCATTGGTCCTGACTGTATTCCCTGTGTTTCTAGCTCTTATCTATTCCCATGTACATTCTCTGGTCTAGCCATATTTTTGGGGTAAAATTAGGGTCATAATATGGGAAGGGTGGGGGGTGAAGCATTAATGAACTAGAGGAAAGTTGTATGTTTCATCGGTGCTATACTGTACCTTGCACCCTGGCTAGCTCATTCCTTCTTCGTCAGCCTTCTGTAGGGGAATGTCCAATTGTCTATCGATGGGTTTTGGGTCTCCATTCTGCACTCCCCCTCATTGACATTGATATGATTTTTTGTTCTGTGTCTTTGATGCCTGATACCGGATCCCATTGACACCTCATGATCACACAGGCTGGTGTGCTTCTTCCCTGTGGACTTTGTTTCTGCTCGGCTAAATGGTTGCTTGTTTGTCTTCAGTCCTTTAAGAACCAAGATGCTATATCTTTTGATAGCTGGGCACAATCAGCTTTCTTCACCACATTTGCTTATGCACCCATTATGTCTTCAGCGAATGTGTCAGGAAGTTGAGCATCACGGAATGCCAGGTTATTAGAACAAAGTGTTCTTGTGTTGAGGGAGTACTTGAGTAGGTTGTGGGAGTACTTGAGTAGAGGTCCAATGTCCATCTGCTACCTTAGTACTTAATATATAAATATATGTGCATAGATATATTCCCTATCCTTATATATATTTACATAGGTACATGCCTGAATTTAGACCTATATAAATGCCCATTTACCTCCTAGTTCTTTTCTCTATTTCCTTTGACTCTCCTCTTACTATCGTGTATGGCCTTCATTTGGGTTTCGTAATTCCTCTCAGTTAGATTGCCCTTGATCAAGCCCTACCAGGCATCCTATCTCCTCCTTGCCATCAATTTTAGAACAGTTGTTGTTCCCTTGTCCTTAGGTCTGTTAATGCCCATTTCCTTTCCCCCACCCTCTCTCTCATGCCCTCCCCCCCAAATCTTCGGTCCTATTGTTTTCTCCTCAGGATCATTTATCCCACCTATCTTATCTAGATTGACATGCAAAGACAATAATAAGCACAAAAACAAGACAGAGCAAAATAAAACAATGAAAGAAAACAAGAAAATGAAACAACAAAAATAACCAACGACAAAAAAAAAGAAAGAAAGAAAAGCCTATAAATAGTTCCAGGTCTGTTTGTTGACCTTTAGGCGTGTTTTCCCGTCGAGTCTGATGGGGTGCCATGCCCTGGCCCTAAAGCACCTTAGTCTCCTTACAACTGCTTGGATGCTTATGACAGAGCCCATTAGGGAGTTGATTACACTGTGTTAGGTCACATCGTGGTGGAATTACCAAATCTCTGAAAATCCTGGCACAGTCAAGTTGGCACAAAACCTAAGTATCATAGTAACTATCTTCATTACTAAATTACATCATGTCTGCCTTAGGATCACGTATAAATAAATAATGCAATAATAATAATGAGACATTAGCTGAGAGCCGCTCAGTTGGTATCCCCATTACCACACAGTTGATTTTAATAAATTTGGAAGAAATTCCTATTTCATAAAGACATATCTATTCACAGGAGGAAATTGACAAGACAAGTCTGACAATATTAATGCAGCAAAGCATTTCTTGGGTTTCTGTTTTAAGTCCTGTCCAAGATTGTATTCAGTTGCATGTGTCACCCAGGCTCCCGAGTGTTTGAAAGTGTCTGTGGTCAGTGGGGAGGGGCTGGTAAACCTGGGTGTCCCAGGACCAATCACTCCCCCTGGCTTTAGGTGAGATGGGGCTTGGTTCTCACTGAAAGTCAGCCTGCACCATCCTCTGCATGGAATAAAGTTACAAACTCAGTAGACCTCGGGTAGGGCAGGTTATGTAAATGAGTGAAGTTGACCACAGAAGGACACCTGTCCTCATTTCAGAGTTCATCACAGCTCCAGCTTCCATTTCAAAAGGACCAGACTCTGTTTTCAGGAAACATTCTTATATGTAAATATTGCTGTGTTAGTTGGTGTTGAGTCATCTCTGATTCATGTCACCTTCATGTACAACAGAATGAAATAGTACACAGAGTTATGCTATCTACATGATCAGTGGTATGCTCAAGTCCGTTGTTGCGGTCACTCTTTTCAATAGGAGTCTTGTTTTCCAGTACTATTTGGGGCAGCTTTTTATTGTGATCTACAGAGTCTTTATTGGTTAACTTGCTGAAGTTATCATCAGAGCCCCCCCCCCCTCACAACCAGATTGTGTTAGTCTTGAAATGTTCATAGAACCTGTTACTCCAGCAAGAGTACCCTTTCCAGCATTTAAAATATCTATGGAAGCGCATTCTGCATTATAGCAACATGAAAGCCATCACAAGAGGACAAAATGACAGAAGAGTATTAATAAATATTACTAACCAGTTCAGATTATTTGAGAATAAAACCTATCAATGGTTTTAAAGACACATCTGGCCCTAGACTACCTGGCGTGCCATCAGCTGCAGAGGAATGGGCAGTGATGGCCCAAAGCCGGGCATCTGGAGTTGAGAGCTATGGCAGGGGAGCAAAGCATGTTCTGGTTCCTCCACAAAAGCCAGGGAGAGACAGGAAAGCATGCAGTCTGGGGATTCAAGCCCCCACTCTGGTTTTGGCTGCACTAGTCCTTCCTGTCTCTGAGACCTGTAGGACCATAGAGCAAGATGAAATAGCACCTGACTTTCCTCTATGGAAGCACTGAAGGGCAAGGTCACGGGAACCCATTACTGACCAGATAGCACCATATGTGCCAACAAACCCATGCTTGACAGACACCTAGGAAGCTGTGTGAAAGCTTCGCTTTGCCCTGAATATGAGCATCTGGAAGCTTTTGGAAAGAGGGCTAGTCTGAAGAATATCGTTTATCAAAACTGGAAGTGAAGCGGTGTCCTGAAGAGCCCTCATCTGAGGAGAGGCTATAGTTCTACCCCAACACCACACCGCATCTGAGTCAGTCCCAGGGGGCTTCAAAACCTTCAGGGGAAATGGACTTCAAAGATAAAAATAAGACTCTATTTTAAGTGATGGTACCAGCTATTTAGTTCTTGGCTAAATAACTGAAGATCCTGGTATTTAACCATGTCAGTGTAGTCTTTTTACATTAATTAACTAAAGGAAAATGGATGACCTTTAATACTTTTTTAAGATTCAAAACTCAAAACTCACAGCCATCGAATCAATACTGACTCAGAGAGAGCCTATACAACAGGGTTGAAGTGCCCGTGAGTTTCTCAGACCATAACTTTACATTGTTAGTTCTGTAAGGTGCCATCAAGTTGTTTCCAAGACATTCCAACCCCATGCACAACAGAACAAAATATTTCCCGGTCCCGAACCCTCCATAGACTTGGTCCTATGCTTGAGCCTCTTGCTGCATCACAGTGTCCATTCAACTCTTTTTTTTAAATCATTTTATTGGGGGCTCGTACAATTCTTATCACAATCCATACATACATCCATTGTGTCAAGAACATATGTACACTTGTTGCCATCATCATTCTCAAAACATTTTCCTTTTGCTTGAGCAGTTAATATCTGCTGCTCATTTTCCCCCTCCCTCCCCACTCCCCCCACCTCATGAACCCTTCATCATTCATATATTATTATTATGTCATATATTACACTGTCTGATGTCTCCCCGGCCCCCTTCTCTGCTTTCCCTCCCCCAGGAGGAGGCTATCCGTAGATTCCTGTAATCAGTTCCCCCTTTCTACCCTACATTCTCTCCACCCTCCAGGCATCGCCACTCTCATCACTGGTCCTGGAGAAGTCATCTGTCCTGGATTCCCTGTGTTTCCATTTGCTATATGTACCTATGTACATCCTCTGGTCTAGCCAGATTTGCAAGGTAGAATTGGGATGATGATGGGGGGGGGGAAGTATTTAAGAACTAGAAGAAAGTTATATGTTTCATCGTTGCTACCCTGAAATCTTCCTGATTCATCTCCTCCACCCAGGGACAGGGGAGCAATAAGTGATCCATTCAACTCTTAAGTGCCTTCCTCTTTTTCTCTGCCCTGATACTCTATCAAACATAGGCCTTCTCCAGGGGCTGGTCTCTCCTGACAACATGTGCAAAGTATATACAACGAAGTAACTTTATCCATGCTTCTAGGGAGCCCTCTGACAGTACTTTGAAGACAGATCAGGTTGATCTTTTTTTTTTCAGGTTGACTTTTTGAACAGTCCATGGTGGTTTTGATATTTTTCTCCGTAGTTCAAATGCATCCGTCCTTCTGTGGTCCTCCTTAGTCAGTGTCCAACTTTGACATGCATATGAGGTGGTTGAAAGTGCCATGCCTTGGGTCTGGGGCACCTTAGTCCTCAAAGTAACATCCTTGCTTTTCACACGCCAGAAGGCCTTGTGCAGCAGATTTATCAATGCAATGCATCTTTGCATCTCTTGACTGCTGCTTCCGTGCGAAAGCATTGATTGTGGGTTCCAGAAGAATGAATTTTTTACTTCACTCTTTTCTACATTTATCATGATGTAATCTATTGGTCTGGCTGTGAGAATTTGGGTCTTCTTCATGCTGAGATGTAATCCACACTGAAGGCTGCAATCCTTGATTTTCATCGGCAAGTGCTTCAAGTTCGCTTCACTTTCAGCAAGCGGGTGTGTCATCCACGTATCGCAGACTGTCATAATCCCTGATGACATAACAGTAACACTCGGGTTGCAGTTCTCCTGCTTGGCCATTTGAAACCACCAGCAGCTCCGAGGGAGAAAGACTAGTCTTTCAACTCAAACAGTTACAGTCTCCAAAACCCACAGGGTTTTCGACGAGCCCGCACTGACTCTATGGCGGAGAAAGCAAGTTAATAAGACTGCCTGAAACCCTGATGACACATTCTTCTTCTTCATAGAACCCAACTTCTCTGATGATTTGCTCAGCAAATAGATTAAATGCGGTGGTGAGAGGATGCAACCCTGATGTCCACTTTCCCTGATGTTAAACTATTAGTGTCCTCGTATTCTATTTGCACAGCTGCTTCTTGATCCAAGTACAAGTTCCACAAGAACACACTGAAGTGCTGTGGAATTCCCATTCTTCTCCAGGTTACCCAGATTTTTATGATCCACACAGTTAAATGCTTTGGGATAGTCAATAAATCACAGGTAATATTTTTTTTCTTTCTTTTTCAGTCTTCTTTATTCAAGGTCACCTTTCACTACATAGAAGGGGATTCAAAATACCAGAGTTTGAATCACACTTCAAAGGGACATTCTGGCTCCTCAATATCTTTTTTTAAAATTTTTTATTAGGGAATCATACAACTCTTATCACAATCCATACATATACATACATCAATTGTATAAAGCACATCCATACTTTCCCTGCCCCAATCATTCTCAAAGCATTTGCTCTCCACTTAAGCCCTTTGCATCAGGTCCTCTTTTTTTTCCCCTCCCTCCCTGCTCCCCCCTCCCTCATGTGCCCTTGGTAATTTATACATAGTTATTTTGTCATATCTTGCCCTATCCGGCGTCTCCCTTCCCCCCCTTCTCTGTCATCCCTCTCCCAGGGAGGAGGTTACATGTGGATCCTTGTAATCAGTTCCCCCTTTCCAACCCACTCACCCTACACTCTCCCAGCATCGCCCCTCACACCCTTGGTCCTGAAGGTATCATCCACCCTGGATTCCCTGTGCCTCTAGCCCTCATATGTACCAGTGTACAACCTCTGTCCTATCCAGCCCTGCAAGGTAGAATTCAGATCATGGTAGTTGGGGGGAGAAAGCATCCAGGATCTGGGGGAAAGCTGTGTTCTTCATCGGTACTACCTCGCACCCTGACTGACCCATCTCCTCTCCTAAACCCCTCTATGAGGGGATCCCCAGTGGCCGACACTTGGGCCTTGGGTCTCCACTCCGCACTTCCCCCTTCATTCAATATGGTATATATATATATATATATATATATATATATATATATATATATATATACATATATACATATACATATATATATATACACACATATATATATATACACACACATACATATATTCTTTTTTTTTGCATGATGCCTTATACCACAGGTAATATCTTTCTGGTATTCCCTGCTCTCAGACAAAACCCATCTGACATCAGCAATGATAGTCCTTATTCCAAATATTCTTTCCAATCCTGCCTGGACCTCTGGCAGCTCCCTGTCAATGCACTGCTGCAATCATTGTTGGGTGATCTTCAGCAAAATTTTACTTGCATGTATTTTAAAATAAAGTTCTTTTAATAGTTTCTATTGACTTGGTTTATGTGATGTTAATAAATTGGCAACACAAGGAGGGGCCAAGGGTGGGCTCCAGCCAGGCGCCTGTGTGTGAGCTTGGCCAGGACACCCTACTCTGGGGTTGGACACAGCCACCCCAGACCCCACAGGAAGGAGAGGAGGACCCCTCACTTCTAGAGGGAACCCTCACGAGATTAACACAGTGGCCAATGAGCAAACAACCAGATGAACTAGAGGAGAACAGGTGGGGCAGGTAGGAAGGCTGGGGGCACTCTCTTCTCCCCCACCCTTGCCCAGGGCTCAAAAACCTGGCTCACCGATCTCCTCCCCATCCTGGGACTGACAGTTGAGCTCAGACCGCTGTTTGAAATTCCCCCTTACTTCTAGATTCTGAAGTGAAAGGGGGCACAGTGCCCTGTCCTCATCAAAGGGAACTGGAGGGAACTGATGCTCCCTGCTGACCTGGGGCCCTTAGGCCCAAGGACGTCTAAGACATGCCCCCCACCAAGCCAGAACTGAAGACCTGGGCAGGCAGAGAGCAGCAGGGAGGTGGGGGAGGGACGGGGGCAGGGTGTGTGGCACTAGTACCCATGCTCACCGAACTGGCCCAGCCCAGCAGCCTGCCAAGGTCACTCCTCAGTGAAGTCCCTGTCTATGTCCATGTAGGGCTCCTCGGTGTAGCTGACGAGGGCCGAGGGCAACTGCAGTCTGGCTTCAGCAGGATGGACACCGTCCCCTTCCAGTATGAGACGCTCATACAGGAGCTATTCTCCAGGCAGGTGCTGCCCTTGTCCTTGTGCAGGTAACGCTGCTGCCAAAAGCGCAGCAGGCTGTGGAAGTTGTTGAGCAGGAAGCCTGGGTACTTCTTGCTGTGCTCCATCCCCTGCCACAGCCGCAGGGATAGGGACAACCGCTCTTTCCTCCGGGCCAGCATCAGAATCACCAGGCTGGTGTTGAGGCAGCTGACATTTTCCTGGGTCAGCGCCTGCATGTGGATGATGTTGACGAGGCAGAAGAGGAAGGACATCTGTGTGGGCAACTGGGATATGTGGGCAAGCAGGCGGCACTCAGGCAAGACCTCAGCCACTTTCATGTCCACCTGGTTTTCAAATTGGTCCAGTGACAAAGTGACACATCACACAAGCATGTTGGAGTCTGCCAGTGAGCTGTTGATCTGTTTCAGGAACACCTGGAACTTTGCATCAGTGTTGATGTATTTATTGAACCTCCTGAAGGCGTCAACATTGAATTTCATCAGCTCCCCCAGCAGGTCAAAGTAGCTCTGGAGCACATCCCTGGACTTGCGCTCGCTGTCCACAATGGAGTACAGGATGTGCTCCAAAAGGCCTCGCTTCAGCAGGAACATCTGGTCTGCATGCATCAGTGATGTTGTTCTGTAATATGAGTGTTCCTTTGGGTCGCTTTCTTTGGAATAGGTACAAATATGGATCCCCTCCAGTCAGTTGCCCAAGTAACTCTCTTCCAAATTCCGGGCATAGACTAGTGAGTCCTTCTAGTGCTTCATTCGCTTGTTGAAGCATTTCATTTGGTCTTCCATCAATTTCGTGAGCCTTGTTTTTGGCTAATGTTTTCAGCGCAGCTTCAATTTCTTTCTTCAGCACCATTGGCTCTTCCTCATATGCTGCCTCCTGAAATGATGGAAGGAAACCAATTCTTTTAGGTACAGTGACTGTGTTCTTTGCATCTTCTTTGGATGGTTCATGCATCATTCAATACTTTGCCCATAAAATTTCTCAATATATCAGCTTGAGACTTTCTTTCTTGAGTTCTTTCCGTTTCAGATATGCTGAGAGTGCTCTTCCTTTTTTGGTTTTCTAGTGCATATTTCATTGTACTATTTTACTTTGTCTTCTCCAGCTTCCCTTTGAAAATATATATTCAACTCTTTGACTTCATCATTTTTTCTGTGTACCATTAAGAAAATGTTTCAGAGACTTTTTGGACACGCACTTTGATCTTTTCTTTCTTTCCTATCTTTTTAATGACCTTTATTTCTTCAGGAAGGGCATTCTTACTGTCCTTCCACAGCTCATCAGGTCCTCTGTAGTTAGTGTTCAGTGTGTCAAAGCTGGTATTGAAATGTTCCTCAATATTCAGACTCAAAGTCATAATCTGGCTTTTGTGGATTTGTTTAATTTTTTTCCAGGTTTAACCTAAACTTGCTTATGAATTTGCATATGATCTATTCCACAGTCAGCCCCTGGCTTGGTTTTAGCTGCTGGTATTGAGCTTCTCTGTCATATCAATCATGTTTTTCCAGATGTAGTCAATTTGATTTCTGTGTATTCCATTGTTGATAAAAGGTATTTTCTGTGAACAAATCATGGGTCTTGCAAAATTCCAGCATTCGCTCTCCGCCTCATTTCTGTCACCAAGATCATATTTTCCAACTACTGTTCCTTACTCTATGTTTCCATCTTTTGCATTCAAATTGCCAATAATTATCAATACATCTTGATAGCTTGTTTTATCAATTTCTCGCTGAAGTTGTTGGTAGAATTCTTCCATTTCTTCATCACTAGCTTTTGGGGTTGGTGCACAAATTTGAATAATATTTGTACTGATTGGATTTCCTTGAAGATGGATAGATGTAATACTATCACAGACAGCATTGTACTTCAAGATTTATTTTTCAATGTCCCCTTTAAAAAAGATGTCAAACTATAGCTGTTTGATTGTGTTCTTCCAGGCATAGTAAATCATAGAATTTTCTGATTCAGAATGGCCAGTACAAGTCTATTTCAGCTCATTAATGCCCCAAATACTGATCTTTATGCATTGCATTTCATTTTGGATGACTTCCAGTTTTACTGGATTCATACTTTGCACAATCCAGGTTTGGATCATTAGCAGATTGTTGCAGCTGTTTCTCCTTACCTGGAGTCATGTCCCATCAGGAAGGCCCCACTCCCACAGGCTTTACCCCACTCCTGTCACCATGGTTGACTCCACTCTGAGAGTAGCTCCTTTCCAGTCACATATTGGGTGCCCTCTGACTCAAGGGGCCTAGCTTCCAGAAGTATCTCTAACAATGCTCTGCTTCCATTCATTGTCCTTTGTTATCTGAGCGTATTTTGAAACTGTGCGTAAGATTTTCAGTGGCTACTTCCTACGAAGTGTGCAGCCGGGCCCGTCTTCATTGTCTATCCTTAATCTGGAGTCTCCACTGAAATCTTTCATTTTGGGTGACCCTAATGCCATTTGAAATATCAGCGACATGGCTTCCAACATCACAGCAACACACAAGCCACCATAGTAGGCCAAACTGACAGACAAGCGGTGGTGTAATATTTGTGTATTTAGGTAAAGAAATGTAAGTCTTTATGGAAGTAGAAAGCTCAATCTTTCTCCCACAGAGCACCTGGTGGTTGCAAAGAGCTGACCTGGAGGTTAGCAGCCCAATGGGTAACCATTAAGCCAAGATTAGGAACCCCCCCCCCAAAAAAAAGAAAGCTAGAAGGGGCCAGATAATAACTTTAAGGTGAATAACTAATGATTTCCCATAGAAAAAATGCAAAATTGCCCTTGTTTGATCAGAGAAATGAGCAAGTGAATGGTCACGGTAGAGAAAGACTCTGTGGTGAAGTTCTCCTGAGTGTTCTCTGCTCCAGCACTGGCTAGCTTTCTCAACAAACACACTTAGCATAAGCAGATGTTCTAGTTCTTTGGCCCTTCAGACAATCAATAAGCAAAAGGCTCTGAGAATTCAAAAGTGATTTCCATGACTCACACAATGGGCTCGCGCACAGGAACAATTGTAATGATGGCTGAAGACTGCGCAGTGTTTGGTACTATTGTGCATAGTGTTGCTCTGGGTCAGGACTGACTTGATGGCCCAAAGTGCCTCTTGTAGGTGGTTGACTAGGTAGCTGATTTCTAAATTTCTTGCCATGGACGAGTGCATGCTTTCAGTATTGTCTCTATTTGTTGAAATATCTCCGTGGTGTCCTGTCAATTCCTAGATCCTTGTTTTTTGCCAATACCTTCCGTATATTCTGGACTTCTGTCTGCAAAACCAACGATTCTTGATTATCTGCTACCTCCTGAAATGGTTGAATGTCATCTAATTCTTTTTGGAACAGTGACTCTATATATACCCTTTCTTTCTTTTCTGATACTTCTTGCATCATTCAATATTTTGCCCATAGACTCTTTCAATATTGAAACTGGAGGCTTGGTTGTTTTTTTTCTCTTTCAGTTCTGTCAGCTTGAGACATATCAAATGTATCCGTAGTCTTTAATTTTCTAACTCTAGGACATTGCAAGTCATTATTGTGCAGTCTCTTATTTTACATGTTTCTTTATTTCCTATTTCTTTAGGGAATCCATTGACAATCATTTACTTTACCAGCCCTTAAAGTTAGATGGTTGACTGCTAACGACACTGTGTGTTCTTGCCAATGTTTTAGAGATGTTGGCCACCGTGAAGCCACTGGATATCCAGTAGCTTTAAGTGAGGTCACCAGACAGAGTGGAGCCTGTAGGACCAGCCAGGCAGCCCCAGAGCCACCTCCTTTGACACAGGACACAGGCACAGTCTTAGATGGTGCCCTGGCTGCTGATAAAAGAGCTACTCAGACGATCCACCTTTCTCCTCCCCCTTATCCTCTATTTACCCCTTAGCTCTTTCTAACTCCTGTTCTATCCTTCTATAACAAAGGAAGTTTCACTTTTTAAAACATTATAGAAAGTTTACATGTATATAAACATTTCAGAAAAGAGCATATAAATGTCTAACTTCAAAATGTCTAACTTCAAAAATCTTGTCTCTTCTATATGGTTGTTTTTGTATTTAAATTCAAACCCATAGTAATATCATAACATTTCTTACATGGTGATCTTTATGATGGTTCAGATGTTAAGCCCTCAACTGTCAACCATAAGGTCAAAGTTTAACCTACCTGCCTTCCTACAGGAAGAAGTTGTAACAGTCTGCTCTGTAAAGATTATAGCCTGGAAGCATTAGAGAGCGATTTCACTCGATTCAAAATGTGCTACGAGTCAGCAGGAATTCGAGGCAATGAATTTGTGTTGCAACTCTTCATTTTTATTCTAATATTTTTTTTAAATAGCCCAGTTTGCTAAATATTATTAAATACTGAGTCAGCATTCAAATTTCCTAAATTTCTTATAAATGTTTACTAGAAATGGTTTGTTTCCATCAGAATTCAAGTAGAATCTATATATGATGGAGGTGTATTTTATCTTAAGTGTATTTTAATCTGTAGCCCCTACCTGCTTTGTTCTCAACAATTTACTTGTTAATGAAACTGGTCACTTGTCCCATGGAGATTTCCACACCCTGGATTTTTCTGAGTGTATCTCCATGATGTCATTAAGCAGTTTCCTCTGTCCCTGTGATTTAAGCAATCTGTTAAATCCTGGTGTGTTATAGTTACCAAGTACTGTTGAAACACAAATAACATAGGAAATGGCTTTAAAGAATAGAAATTGACTTTCTTACCATTTCTAGGAGATCTTTGATATTCCCAGGCTTGTAGATATATCTGCCTTCTTCTTTGGATATCTGTAGGTCTATTCTCCTTTTAGAACTCATAAGTGATCAAGTTTGGGACCCACCTTACACTATTATGTTCTAGTTAACATAATTCAAAGAAAATCCATTTTACTAAACACGGTCATATTGGCAGGGACTATGATCTCATTTGAGAAAACACATCTTATTCCATAATAGCAGGTTTAGAAATATTTTTCTGATTTAGTTTTATTCTTGGGGTGGGGGCAGGAGGTGTTGGTAAGAACATTTGAGAAAACGCATTTTATTCCATAATAGCAGGTTTAGAAATTTGTTCTGATTTAGCTTTAATTTTGGGTGGGGGCAGGAGGTGTTGGTAAGAACATTTCATAGGTGATGTGCACTTTCATAAAGGCACATTTATGGTCCTGATCCAATACTCGGTGCTATGCCACTTTTCAGAAGAATAAAGCAATCCCCTAACATCCTTCAACTGATACTACCAAGTATTATTTGATTTAGGGCTGGTTGTTTTCAATATCTTTATGAAGGCATTAGTGAAAAGCAAATTGATGGAATACCAATAAAAAGATTTCAACAGCTGCTATAACCCTTATTAGTTTATGCCAACTGATTGTGAGAGTTTTCTTGCCCATGGAGATAAAAGAATAGAACGTGGAAGTTATTGAACAACCTCATTAGTATCACCTTCAAATAAAATTTGTTGAATACCATTCAGAAATGACTCCAGCAGTAAATCAACCAGAATTTCAAGGTAGATTCAGAGAGAATGTGTAATGAGTGATATAATTGTTGACATCTTACAGGTTTTGGCTGAAGGCAGAGAATACCAAAGGATATTTATTGGTGTTTTATGGACAAGGTAAAGGCACTCAACTGTGTGGATCATAACAAACTATAGAGGTATTAATACTGGCATGTACATATGGAGGTATATTTATATATAAAGCTGGAGAAATAGATCTATGTACATACATTTATATGTTAAGTATTAAGGTAGCAGATGGGCATTGAGCTTCTCGTTAAAGACAAAGTGGGTACATAAACAAATGTGGTGAAGAAAGCTGATGGTGCCCAGCTATCAAAAGATATAGCATCTGGGGTCTTAAAGGATTGAAGAAAAACAAGTGGCCATCTAGTTGGAAGAAGCACACCAACCTGTGTGATCATGAGGTGTCAATGGGATCTGGTATCAGGCATTAAAGACCCAGAACAAAAGATCATATCAATGTTAATGAGGGAGAGTGCAGAGTGGAGACCCAAAGCTCAACTGTAGATAATTGGATATCCCCTTAGAGAAGGCTCAGAAGGAGGAGATGAGTCCATTGGGATGCAGTATAGCCCCGATGAAGCATGCAACTTTCCTCTAGTTCTTTAATGCTTCCTCTCCATGCCCCGCCCTCCCCACTACCATGACTCCCATTCTACCTTACAAATCTGGGTAAGTCAGAGCATGGACACAGGTACAGATAAGAGTTGGAAACACAGAGAATCCAGGACAGATAAACCCTTCAGGACCAATAATGAGAGTAATGATAACAGGAGGGTACGGGGCAGGTGTGGGGGAGAAAATGGGGGAACCAGTCACAATGATCTACATATAACCCCCTTCTAGAGGGGTGGACAACAGAAAAGTAGGTGAAAGGAGACATTGGTCAGTGTAAGACATGAAAAATTAATAATAATTTATAAATTATCAAGACCTCATGAGGAAGGGAGTGTAGGGAATGGAGAGTGAAAATGAGGAGCTGATACCAAGGACTCAGTAAAAAGAATATGTTTTGCAAATGATAATGGCAACATATGTACAAATGTGCTTGACACATAGATGGATACGTGCATTGTGATAAGAACTGTATGAGCCCCAATGAAATAATTTTTTTAATGGGATTTCCAATGGCACTGAATTATACATGTAGAAGTTGTTGAGCTGGTGAAAGTTTTGTTGTGCATATTTTTTCTAAAATTTAAAAATACATGAATAACAATGAATACAGGAAAAAAGAAAGGTTCTAAAATTGATTGCGGTGAAGGTGGTATAACTCTTCTTGATATGATTGAACTATTCAATTGTAAGATAGGTGGATAAAGGGTCAATTAAACTTTTTTTAAAAGGGGATTTCTATAGCCCTTAATAGTGCTCATGAAGAGCCTGCACTAGACAAAGAGGCAATCATTCGAATACAACAAGGGAATAACTGATAGATTGAATTCAGGCATGGTATGTCTCTGGGTACTTTAGAGAAACAAATCCACAGAAACTCACATATAAGAGAGAGTTTTATATAAAGGTTAAGTGCACATCAAGAAAACATCCCAACCCAGTGCTGCCCAAGTCCACAAGTTCAACATTAACCCATTAATCCATACATCCAACACCAATCCACAAAGTCTTCCTCCATCTCACAAAACACACGCAATGATGCCAACTGCAGGAGGAAAGCCGAATCAGTGAATGTGTAAGCATCTCAGCGCTGGCAGGGGTCTCCACGCGGCTGCTCCAGCACCCAGGGCTGCATCGGGGGAGGTTCATGTGGCTTCTTCTTGGGGAGGTCTTAAGGAAGTAAGCCTTGGCAGCTGAATCAGGGAGCTGGCTAAGGCAGCGACACCCTGGTCTGACCATCGCAAGGCAAGAGGCTCACTGAGCCATTTATTCCTCCACCCTTCAATTAACCCCATATGTGTTTATCGGCCAGGTTGGCACAATAAACTGACTCAGTCAGTGTTTTATGCTTAGCAAATAATCCAAGAAACCAAATTATATGAAGGCAGACATAGCATCGGGATTAGAGGAAGACTTATTAACAACCTGTGGTCTGCAGGTGACACAACTTTGCTTGCTGAAAGTAAGGAGGACTTGAAGCATTTACTAATGAAGGCCAAGGACTGTAGCCTGCAATATGAATTGCAACTCAGTGTGAAGAAAACCAAAATCCTTTCAACTGAATCAAAAGACAATATCATGATCAATGGAGAAAAGTTTAAAGTAAAGGATTTCATTGTACTTGGTTCCACAATACGCACTCTTAGAAATGGCCATCGAGAGATTAAGAGTATTGTATTGGGTAATTCAGCTTCACTAAACCTTTTTAAACTGTTAAAGAGCAAACATGTCACCTTGAGGAATATGGTGTGCCTGACCCAAGCCATGGTATTGCTAGTGTAAGATAACAGAGAACACCAGAAAAATGTTTACTTGTGTTCTAGTGTCTGTGCAAAGACATTCAGCTGTGTGGATCATGACAAGCTGTGGTTAGCATAGGCAGCGGGGGAATTGGAGAACTCTTCATTGTGCTCATGCGGATCATACACATTGATCAAGAGGCAGTCAGTCAAACAAAGCATGGGACTGCTGCATGGTTTAAATTCAAGAAGGGTGTGCTTAGTATTGTATCTTTTCACCATACTTATTCAATCTATATGCTGAGCAAATAATCCAAAAAGGTGGACCATGTGAAGAAGAATTCAGCATCATGATTTCAGCAAGGCTTATTAACAACTTGCATATGCAGGAGAAAGCAGGCTCTGGAGAAGAACAGAATGTTTGGTAAAGTAATGAGGCAGCAAAAAAGAAGATGGTCTTCCACAATATGGACTGGTACAGGGGCTGCATCAATGAGCTCAAACATAAGAACCACTGTAAAGCTAACACAGGTCTGGGCAGGTTTTCAGACTGTTGTACATCGGGTCACTATGAGTTGGAACAGACTCGACAGCACCAGACAATAACAACAACATCTACAGATGACACAACTTTGCTTGCTGAAAGTAAGGAGGACTTGAAGCACTTGCTGATGAAGATCAAGGATTGAAGCATTTGATATTGATTTCAATTCAATGTAAAGAAAAGCAAAATTCTCACCATTGAACCAATAGATAACAGCATGATGAATGAAGAAAGGATTGAAGTTTTCAAGAATTGAGTCTTGCTTGGCTGCCCAACTAATTATCATGGAAGCAGCAGTCAAAAATAAAACGGCAGTGCATTGAGTGACTGCTATACACAGCCTCCTTAAAATGCTAAAGAGCAAGGATATCACTCTGAAGAGTAAGGTGTGCCGAATCGGTCATGATATTTTAAAACATGTCATATGCATGTGAAAATTGGAGCATTGAATAAAAGGGGGGAAAGAAAAAGTGATGCATTTGAATTATGATACTGGCCAAGAACACGTAAAGTACCATGGACTACCATAAAAACAAACAAATCCATCTTGGTAGAAGTACAGCCAGAATGTTCCTTGGAAGCGACATGTTTCATACTGTAAACATGAGATTTCTCTCACTTTGACCATCGAGTCCATTGCAACTCATAGTGACCTTATAGGATTGATCACAACTACCACTGTGAGGAGACATACATCTTTACAAGAACAGACTGCCTCATCTTCCTGCCATGGAGAAGCTGGTGATTTCTATCTGCTGACCTGTGGTTTGCAGCCTAAGGAGTAACCTACTATTCCACCAGGGCTCCCTTCAGGAGAGACCAGTCCTTGGAAAGAGCATCAAGCTTGGTTAAGTAGAAGGGCGGCCATAAAGAGAAGGATCGACACAGTGGCTGCAACAATGGGCTCACACGTGACAACAATGGGCTCACACGTGACAACAATGGGCTCACACGTGACAACAATGGGCTCACACGTGACAACAATGGGCTCACACGTGACAACAATGGGCTCACACGTGACAACAATTGTGAGGAGGGTACAGGACCAGATAGTGTTTCATTCTGTTGTGAATGAGGTTAAGATGACACCAACCCAACTCTATGGCTCCTATCAACAGCAACAACTACATGTTTTAATCTACTGAAAAATTTTTTAAGTTTTATTAGCACATAATCACATACCATTCAGGAGTTAAACCACATCAAGAAGAGTCATGTAGTCATCACCACAATCAATTTTAGAGTATTTCTTCTTCCTTGTCCTCATCATTCATAGTTCTCCATCCCCTTCAACCTCCCCTGCCATGCCCTCAAGGAACCGTTACTTCAATTACTGTCTGCATAGATTTACCTATCTTGGATTTCTTATACAAAAAAAAACATTTTAAAAAGCCACTGAAACTGTGCAGATTACACAATTTCATGTCAACTTGATAAAAGAATGCAGGGGTGCAGTCTAGTCTGTCAATCAAGTCACAGCATGCAGGTATGACCTTCTCATGGGGATTCTGGGCACTCTCTTTCTCTTGATTCTGCAATCAAAAGAGACACACTCTTGCTCTGCTACATCTTCCTGTTGACAAGCCACGTGGAGCCATGCTGATGGCAGCCAGAGTCCTGGAGATGCGTCCACTACCATTGGATCCACAGGTCTTTCCACCCACCGGCCTGTGATCTTCCTCCATTTGGCATCGTTGCATGTACCGTGTGAGTCTGAAGAGGAATTCATGGATTTACAGGCTAATATCAAACTTAATCATTTGATTTGGACTGGACTGGGCTAGGATGCTTTACTGATACATAATTACTTCTTAGGTAAAATTCTCTCTTGCACATATATGAGTGTCTGAATTTGTTTCTTTAGTCAAACCAGTCTCACACAAGCAACAGTAAGGTTTTATTCTTCCTGCTGCACCTTTTTCAAGTTCTTTGCACATGATCCCAGTAAGGTGGGCTGCCCTGGACCGTCTATGGGTCCTTAATTCTTCTGATGTCTTCCTTGCTCTATATCTAAACTGAGCAATGTTCCCAGCAGAGGCCTGTTTTTTAAATGATAAGTTATACTCATAGACAAACATCTATTACAAAGGATGTTGTTATTGTGTTGGTAAATGTGTCTGAATTTTTATAGTAGTGCTTTTTATTTATAGAGATAGTAAATTAAGAACTCTTATGAATCTACAACTAACTGCTTATTCTCATTATTCACTAATTCTAAATTTTCAAATTCTCCTACCAGTGGCACTTCTACAGTCATCCACATACACACATGGACTAGCAAAAATCTCAAGGCTTCAGTACACACATTTCCATCTGAGATCCTAAAGCGGGGGCTCTGCATCCTTTTTTCAGTTTACATATGTAACCAAGTGTCTCTTTCATAGTTTATTAGGTGCCAAATATTTTGAGCATTTTTGTGCTTTTTCTGTGTGATTCCATGTGCAAACCCCCCCACCTCCTCCACCCCACCCCCCACACACCCAAGTGCTGAAAAGCTGTTTAGTGTTCTAAGTGTGAAAAGGCCATGGTGTTCCTTATGTGAAACTGCATATGTTAGTTTTGCTAAGGCATTGATTATAGTATTGTTGTCCATGAGCTCAGTGTTAATGAACCACACATACACATAGAACAAGGTTATGAAGTGTTGAGTTAATGAAAATACTGGGAACAGAGAGTCACAGAGAATTTATCTCCATATTTTCCCTAGGACCAGTGGTTTCAGTATTTACCAATTCAATATCTACAGTAACTCATACAAAATAACCACTGTAAATATGAGTTAAGTATATGCGAGTAAAGGGTTTTGCTTAAGATTTTGATTTTCTATATATATCTCTGTTCTCACTAAAAAAAATCACTTGATGTCTAATTCCATTAATATATTTACTAAAGACAAGATAGTTTGACACAGTAGCTGGAAGAATGGACTCAAGCCCAAGAGCAATTGTGAGGATGGCCCAGGACCTGGCAGTGTTTCATTCTGTTGCAAGATTGCTATGAGTAGGAACAGACTCAATGGTACCTAACAACAACAAATCGATATTTCACCTTACTCATATAGGAGTAAGTTCAGTAGTATTGCTACTAGAGTACCAATTCATACATGCATGATTTTATTCCAAATAAAAAATGCTTAAGCCTTTCCCTGAGATCAGTGGATGATTTCAAACAAGTTCTCTCAGTAATAAATTATCTTTGACTCCTTAGGGCATCATCAAGAAGCACTGTAGATAGCTGCTCATGAGTTTGTATCCCAGTTGCTACTCACCAAAATATGATAACATTGTCTTCGTGCACAGTGTTATGCCAATTGACTTTGGTGTCCACAAAGACTATGGTCCTGAGACACCACCCCCCCCCCACCCAGCAACTCATTTCTCAAAGGGGTTGGTTATAGCTAAGAAGTTATTTACAGCAAAGGTGACATGAAAAACAAAAACTGTCATCTCTCTCTAAATACACCCCCAATGGAATTTTTTCAAAGCTATGTATTTAATTTTTTTTACAAAACAACCATATCACCTTCAAATTACTCTCCATTGTACTTAATGTATTGGTCAAATCTGCGATTCCCTTCTTGGAAACATTTTGCAAACTCATATGTTTGAATGGCTGAGAGCACTTTCCTTGTTTTTTTCCTCAACCTTTTCTGCATCATCAAATCACGGTCCTTTCATGTCCCTCTGCATTCACAGAAGCAGAAGAAGCCACACTGAGTGAGGTAAGGTGAGTCAGGTGCATGGGGCAAGAGAGGCATGCTGTTTGCTGCCCAAAACTGGCACACCGGGATGTCTGGGAGAGCAGGTGCACTGTCACGATGGCAAAACCAGTCCCCTGTCTGCCACAATCAGGCCTTTATGTTGCACACTGTTTCGCTATCTTTTCAGAACTTCTAAATAGAAAGCTTGATTAACAGGCTGAGCTGGTGGAACAAACTCCAAATGCACTATGTCCCTCACATCAATAAAACAAACGAGCATTGTCTTGATCTTTTTTGTTTGTTTCCTCTTGATATTTGAGTTCATTTGGTGGGCAATTTCGGGGTGAGTTGATGATGGTGTCTTTCATTGGCTTCAGTGATGTTTGCTTTCGGGATTGTAAGAATAGCACCATGTCTCATCACCTTGACAAAAGGTCTGGGTCGCCATGGAGCTGTTCTTTCAAAGCACAGCATGTTTCCACTCAATGCTCTTTCTGCTGGTCAGCCAGAACCAGAGGCCCAAATTTCACAGCGACCCTTCATATACCCAGATCTTCCCTTAAAATTCACTGAACCGAGCTCTAAGATAGTCAAGATAACTTACCCATCTCTTCAATACAGCAAATCGGTTCTTGAGCTGTTCTCTAAATTCAGGTGGAGTAGACTCAAGGAAATATTTTTTACTCCAGTGGAATTATTCTAAGTTTCTTCAGTTTTATCTTTACCTTCCATATGAGCAATTGATGATCTGTTCCAAAGCCAGCTCCTAGACTTGATTTCAAAAATTCAAACTCACAACCACAGAATCAATGCCAACTCACAGTGACCCTAAGAGACAGAGTAGCACTGTCCCTTGGGTTTGAGACTGTAACTCTTGACAGGGATCAAATGTCCCCTCTTTCTCCCATGCTGGCCTAAGTTTAGCTGCTGATATTGAGCTCCTACATTTGATCTGCCCACAGGTGTAGTCAATTTGATTTCTGTGCATTCCATCTGGAGAAGTCCATGTGTGGTTGAACAAAGATAAGTGCAATGAAGAAACTGTTGATCTTGCAAATTTCTATCATGAGATCTCTGCCTTAGCTTCCATCACCAAGGTCATATTTTCACATTACTGTTCCTTCCTCTTTATTTCCCGCTTTTATATTCCAATCACCAATAATAACCAATGTGTCTTGATTGCCTGTTTGATCAATTTTAGACTTAAGAAGTTGGTAAAAGCCTCCAGTTTCTTCATCACTTGCATTGGTGGTTGGTGCATAACTTTGAATAATATTTATGTTGATTGGGTTTCCTTGGTTGATGTAATAGGTTTAAAGGGATATATATATATATATATATATATATATATATATATTCCTGCAATAGATAGCATTGTACTTCAAAAATAAACCTTGAAAGGTCCTTTTTAACAATGAATGCAATTATCATTCCTCTTGATTATTTCAGCCTCATCAGAGTAAATCATATGATTTTTCTGATTCAAAATGGTCAATGCCAGTCCCTCTCCTATCTCCCAGGAAACATTGTTGTTGTTATTATTCTCCTATAATAGTTCTTTTGCCATATCTTACATGATCCGATATATCTATTCACATACAGTTCCATTGTTCGATCCCATCAAGTGAGGTCATCAATGCTCTCAGCTTCCTATCCCCTCCTTTACCCCCCTCTCTTCCCATACTCCCAGGGAACCATTACTCCTGGTGCTGTTTCTGAAGGGTTATCTATCTTGGCTTTCATGTACTGAGCAATCTTGAACATATAAATGAACCATAGGCAAATCTAACATGATTAATTAGCTAAAACAAATAAAAACCATAATAGTAAGGGGAGGAAATATGAAAGAACTAAAGGATAATTATGTAATTCATCAGTGCTTTACCACACTGGATTTCTAGTCTCTTGTGTGTGGCCCTTCTGAGAGGGACTATCCAATTATATTACAGATGGGTTTGGGGTCTCCACTACATCAACGCCCCTTCACAATGATGTGGTTGCTTGCTTTTGAACTCTTGATACCGCTTCCCGTTAACACTTCATGATCACACGGGCTGGTGTGTTTCTTCCATGTGGGCTTTCTTGCTTCACTGCTAGATGTCTGCTTGTTTAACTCATAGCAAAACTATAGGACAGAGGAGAACTGCCACTGTGAGTTTCTGAGATTGTAAATCTTTACTGGAGCTTAAAGCTTCATCTTTCTTCTGTGGAGTGGCTGGTAAAATTGAACCACTGACCTTTGGGTTCGCAGCCCAATACGTAAAACTCCTGTTTTACAGCACATCTCAATTCAGACTAGCCACACTTCAGGTACTCGAGGGCTACAGATGGATAGAGGCTTATAAATTGGACAGAGCAGCTCTAGGACAGGGGGCAATAAACTACAGTAAGTTATGACCCATGAGCTAAATCTGGCCTGTTACCTATATTATGTATAGTCTCATGAGCGGTGTCTCTGGAGAAGGACATCATACCTGGCAATGTAGAGGGGCAGTAAAAAAGAAGAAGCCCTCAAAAAAGATGAATTAACAGTAGCTGCCAAAGGGGGCTCAAACAGAACAATGGTGGGGGTGGCACAGGACTTGACAGTGTTTTGTTCTGTCGTATACAAGGCCTATAAAACCAAACCAACCTGATAGCCTCTAACAACACGAGTTATGGATTCTGATGTGCCTAAGTTGTTGGAGGGTATTCGGAAGAAAACTACTTTGTGACACATAAGCTTTACATGAAATCAAACTTCTGTGTTCATAAATAAAGTTTACTGGATCACAGTCATGTGCATTTGTTTACTATGCTTTGACTACTATGGCAGAGCTGAGAAGTTCTCACAAATGCCAGGTGGTCCGCAGAGCTGAATATTTACTATTTGAGCCTTTACAGAACAAGCCAGTGGAGCCTGTTCTAGACACCAACATGCCTCCCTAAGCTCCCCCTGACTATGGGTTTCCAGATCTCTTAGTGTGGAAGGAGGAATAACAGAGACCTCAAGGCTCATGGGGACCTGGACGTCTCAGCTGACTGCCAGGGGACTGTTCACGTTGGGTGGTATTCTAAGAAACTGTGTTTCTTAATTCCCCAAGGAAGGTTCTGCTTCTTTGTTAAATTAAATTTAAAGCTAAGTTCTTTGGTGGCTGTTAGTTGTACAACACAACAAAATGCTACCCAGTCCTGTGTCATCTGCACTTGACTATCACTTGAATAATGAGGAGTCTCACTGCCATGGAGGTTATTACTACTAGCAACAACCATGTACAGAGCTCCGGAGGCTGTACATCTTGACAGGAGCAAAGACCCGCGTCTTTCTCTCAGGCAGAAGCTGGTGGTTTTGAACCTTATGGACAGCAGTCCAATCAATGCTCACCAAACCGTGCCACTAGGGCTGTGCAGAGAGGAAGAGGCAATCCTGTGAACTAAGTTCCGGGTAGAGGGACACAACACATGCAAAGGCCCTGAGGCAGGCTTAAAGAACATGCTTAAAAAAGAGCAAGAAGGCCTTCTACCTGGAGCTGTATATGGAAAATACTCCTAAGAAAGCGAAGTACTTTTAAGGAAATGTCTCGGAAACTTCCTGACGAAAAGTTACACGTAACTATGTCCCTAAAGTCAAATAATTTACCCGATGTCCTTTATAGGGACTTAAGCTTTAAAATACCAAGAACAGAACTTGGCCTTAAGTGCCCATATTATATTACCCTTATGTCTAAGTCCCTGGGTAGTGAACGTCGCTAATCCATTCATCTGTGAACTGAAAAGTTGGAAGTTCAAGTCCATGCCGAGGTGTCTTGAAAGAAAAGTCTGGCAATCAACTTCAAAAAAAACAAGCCAAAAAAGCTGCCGCTACTATCCTCGTGTCACACAGTTCTACCCTAACACACAATAAGTTGCCGTGACCGTAGTCAACTAAATGACAGCGTTTTTTATTTCTCCACTTATACGCAGGCACAGTCTATGGTTCTGCTGCCAGACTGAGTTAGCCATCAGTGTGCACACTAAAGGAGCCTCCAGCTATTTCACCTGCACAGCTGGACACCAACCTGACCCTTCTCAGGGTTCCGCAGGGTCTGCTGCAAATTTGGCCAGTGAGATCACTGAGAGACGGTGACCCCGAAGCACCTTAGAGTCTGAGGGCAGCTTTATTTATCTCTTGCAGAAGGTACAAGTTTTTCTGGTTGACGAGGGAGCCTGTTGGCTCACTGAGCATACATGAGTCTACATTTAGAATTGTCTTCATCCACATTCTTTCCATACAACTCAGAGCTTCTAGACAGAGTGGCCACTTTGCTTGGGCCAGGTCCTGGAAGGGGGCCAATTGCAGCCCATGAAGGCCCCAAGTTGTTGATCTGGAGCATGTCCCTTGTGCTGGAAGGAGCCTGTGTTATACAGTCACGGGGATCAGTGCGGATGCTCAGTCGCTAGTGCAACTTAGATCAGAACTATTTTCTGGGGGAAATTGCGCTCTGCTCTGACCAGCTGTGATCTTCTTGATATGATGGAACTGTTGAATTGTGTGATGTGTGGAGAAAGTTGCAATACAACTCTTTAAAAAAAAAAGAAAAGAGAAGATCCCTAGGCAAGCTCTAAGAGGGACTTGCTCCCGTAAAGTCTCCCCTAGGAGCACAGTTCCACTCTGACACACATGGGGTCACCACGAGGTGAAGTCAGCTGAACAACAACTTATTGTTTTTGAATTTTTGTTAAAATTTGTATTAGGAAAAATTAGAACATCGAAGCAATAAATTTACTGATATTGTTGTTTATCACAAAGCTCTATTTTTTAAAGTTATTAAATTTTGAATACTTTTTGTTTTAGTGGCATGTACTTCACATATCATTTCATCAATAGGTCATATTTCTATTTGTGCAATCATCACCACAATAAATTTCAGAACATTTTCTTCTACTCATTGTTGTTCAATCTCCATCCTCTTCTACCATACCACCAGGCAATTATCCATCCAATTATTGTCTTGGTAGATCTACCTATCCTGAATTTCATACACAGAAAGTCATATAAAATACAAACTGGAAGCACACGGCAAACAAAAACCAATAACAATAACTAGACAAAACGTGAAAAACCTCAAATGAAAAGAAAGCAGAAAATATTAAAAACGGAAACAACTTTAAAATGGGTCAAAGGGAGATACAATAATAAGGACTTACATTTTAACCCACCTATATCTGCCATAACCAAGTTTGCAATGCTCTCTGCCACCAAGGGTATTCGCACCCCTTGGCTATGGTCAGCGGGGACTCACTGGAAGCTTAATACATGTGCAGATCCTGTGAATGACTTGGGGCTTCCATGTCGTTGGTAGCTTTCCGAAAGCCCGGTGTTCACAATTTAAGCTCTTATGCCATTGCCTCCTTAAGATTTGGATTTTATTATTTACAGTTCTTGGATCACACAGGATGGTGTGCTTCTTCCATGTGGACTTAGCTGACAAAGCACTTGGGCTGGTTGGTTTTGTTTTGTTTTGTTTTGTTGTTTTTTTAAAAATTTTTAAAACATTTTATTAGGGGCTCATACAACTCTGATCACAATCCATACATACATACATCAATTGTATAAAGCACATCTGTACATTCTTTGCCCTCATCATTTTCAAAGCATTTGCTCTCCACTTAAGCCCTTTGCATCAGGTCCTCTTTTTTTCCCCCTCCCTCCCCACTCCCCTCTCCCTCATGAGCCCTTGATAATTTATAGATTATTATTTTGTCATATCTTTCCCTATCCGGCGTCTCCCTTCACCCCCTTCTCTGTTGTCCATCCCCCAGGGAGGAGGTCACATGTAGATCCTTGTAATCAGTTCCCCCTTTCCAAACCACTCACCCTCTACTCTCCCAGCATCGCCCCTCACACCCCTGGTCCTGAAGGTATCATCCACCCTGGATTCCCTGTGCCTCCAGCTCCTATATGCACCAGCGGAGCTGCTTGTTTTAAGAAAAACATTTAAGATCTCAGACACTATTCTTTTTTTTCAGTTTTATAACTTTATTTTTTAATCATTTTATTGAGGGCTTGTACAACTCTTATCACAATCCTACGTACATCCATTGTGTCAAGCAAGTTTGTGCATTTGTTTCCTTCATCATTCTCAAAACATTTGCTTTCTACTTGAGCCCCTGGTATCAGCTCCTCATTTTTCACCTCCCTCCCTGCTCTCCCCTCACCCATGAATCCTTGATAATTTAGAAATTATTATTATTTGATCATATCTTACACCGTCTGATGTCTCTCTTCACCCACTTCTCTGCTGTCCATCCCCCAGGGAGGAGATTATATGTAGATCCTTGTAATCCCTTTCTCCCTCACCTTTCCTCCACCCTTCTGATATTGCCACTCTCACCACTTGTCCGAGGGGTTCATCTGTCCTGGATTCCCTGTGTTTCCAGTTCCCATCTTTACCAGTGTACATCCTCTGGTTCAACCAGATTTGTAAAGTATAATTGGGATCATGATAGCAGGGAGGAAGCATTAAAAAACTAGAGGATAATTGTATGTTTCATCATTGCTACACTGCACCCTGACTGACTCATCTCCTCCCCACGGCCCTTCTGCAAGGGAATGTCCAATTATCCACAGATAGGCCCTGGGTCCCACTCCACACTCCCCCTCATTCACAATGCTATGATGTTTTTGGTCTTTGATGCCTGATACCTGATCCCTTCGATGCCTCACGATCTCACAGGCTGGTGTGCTTCCATCCATGTGGGCTTTGTTCTTTCTCAGTTAGATGGCCGCTTGTTTATCTTTAGGCCTTTAAGACCCCAGATGCTATATCTTTTGATAGTCGAGCACCATCAATTTTCTTCACCACATTTTCTTGTGCACCAGTTGTCTTCAGCGATTGCTGAAGACGCTATTCTTTCTGATAGCTGGACATGATCTGGTTTCTTCACTGCACTTTACTCTAGCACTCATATCGTCAGTGAGCTCTTCATGAGAGCAAGTATCAAGCAGGGGCATGTTATAATAATTAATTGTTCTTAGATTGGAGCTATCATTAAGTGCAAGTCCCAAATCCAAAATGTGTGTACTTCTTAAAGAAAACTAGTAACTCGCTGATCATATACATGACTGAGTAAAAAGCATAAAAATAGCAAATAAGTACCTGGCGTTTAGGAAGGTTGACAATATACTAGCATATTTATGTCGATGAAATGATTTCATCTTTACATCCTTACATAGCATAGTCACTCTGTTATTTTTATTTTTTATATTTTGTTTGTTTATTTAAAGGTTGGTTCATATATCTATAGTTGATCTTTTTCATTTGCCAAGTAGACTGGTATGGTGTTGACTGCAAGGGTGGGGGGGGGGGATGAGTAAAATTAAGGGCTCCCTCAAATCATCTCAGAGCACTGAGGAGTGAACAGGAATCCTACAGGCCATAAAGCATGTTGGAAAGCTCCTGGGAAGTGGAGGATCTTGGACCTTCTTCCCAAAGTGCCTCCTGATTATGATCTGCGGCATGATGAGACTGTTGTTGTTGTTTTTTATACTCACGTTGAACTATAGTACATAATTCCAGGTCCTTGTGGTCCTGGCAATCAAAAGGTTCAAGATTGGAGGGAGGCCCTGGAGAGAGGGCCCTTGAGACGGCCACAAGGTTGGAAGGGTGCAATACGCCTTAAGAATGCAGATGCTGTGTGAGGCAGACCTCTCGAAGGGGGTCACTACGGCCTTTCCAGATTAGGAGCAGGAAAGTGCATAGAAGGACTCTTGTTTTTTAAAAAAAGACTTGATCTAATGCCTCACCACTGGGGAATGGTGTAGGTGGTGTCTAGAAAAGACCTCCCATAAGCAAAGGTTTAGCATTTGGAAGTGGCCTGGAGATCTTCACAAAATTGAAGAGCAATTAGCTACATGCAAGAAAGCGAGGTCCCTGGGAAGGCATGTGTGAAGGCCCTCCCAGGTCCTCCCAGAAATGACCCCACCTGGAATAAGACCGCCTCTGGGGTTCCGAGTCAGCCAGCTACCAGGCCACCTTCTAAAGCATATTCATATTGCCTCTTTCTCCTCCTGATTGTTTGAGAGCTTCCTGTCATCCTTACCTTGAAATCCCAGCCTGGCCTCCCCCAAGCCTGCAGCTGAGCGTGTTATTTCACGCCAAAAGGATGGGCTTCGTACTTGAAGAATGCAGCCTGTGACCATCCAGAGCCAATGATGAAATGAGCTATTTCTGCCTTGGACATCAGCAGGTCAGACGCTGGCTTGCAGGCACACATGCCTACATTTTTAACGTCTCCGTAAACAATTACTTTCACGTGTGCCTAGAGATGTGTTTACTTAAACTGGGATACTAGAGTGGCTTTATAAATGGTTCTGGATGGAAGTTGAAATAGTGGTTAGGACCTCAGTCAGCAGCCAGCAATGTCTCACTCCCCAAGTTATCTATTACCCCAGCCAATCTGGAGGTAAAAATAGCTACTGGGGCTGTTTGTTTAATCTGACTGTTACTTGACACCACACGAGTGTTGCAGTACGGACTGTTTGCCTCGTCCCACCAAGATCACCACTTGGACCCCTGGGCTGGGTCTCTGTTTGGGTGTGCTGCCTCGACTTTCAGGGTGCTGCCACTTCTGGGTATTTAACTTCCTCACTGGGCAGGTTTTGAAGAATCTATGGCTCAGGACTTGACTCCCTTCTCCTTTCCTCTTTGGGCAGCACAGCGAAGAAGAGAAGTTTGAGTGCCGGGCAGGGCCAGCTGCCGAAGAGTCGGGTGTCCTGTTCCCGGGAGGGCCTGGAAAGCAACGCAGCCATGCAGACAGTGAAAGGTAGGGAGTACAGGGGCTTGTTGGGATCCTTAACGTGGGCACAGAGATACCATTCACTTCAGACAGGCAGTTCCCGTCTGGATACTTGGGCTTCTGTGTGCCGGCGCCCAGGTAGGGGCATGAGGCGGCGGCAGTGTGAGCGGGTAGTGGGTGCAATATGCATGTGCTGTGTGCGCTACTGCAGATTTGATGGGGAGGAAAGGGCATGTGTACTGAGAAGGGTATGCCATTCTAGTACATGGTGTATGTGTGTATACATATATGTATCTACACATGGTGACTTTGCCCTTGTGTATCCTGAGTGCAGACATTCCCCTCCCACATGACCATGTGGGCACATGCCTGTGTATGTGACCTGGTTACTGTGCTGGCAGAGAGAGGGCGGGGCAGGGCAGAGGGGTGGAGGGCAGTGGCGGCAATCACCTAACCACAGGTTTGGGGGCTGGAAGAAAATGGCCATCTTTTTTCCCCAGTATTAAGCCAGACACTGTGTATCTTAAAATGCCTATACAAGAAGGGAATTTGCTTTCTTGAAAGTAGTGTCCCACAAAATCTGCAAACAAGTGTGGGCCCTACACCAGTTTCCCACTTCTTTCTTGAGGTGAGGAAAAGTGTTAAGTATGTGGGGGAAGGTAGATCCGCTTGAGAACAGTTATTATGTGGGACTTGGACACCTCCCCATAATTATAGAACACTGGTTGACAAATGAGGACCTGCGGCTTGGACACTTGCTTTTGTAAATTGTTTTGGTGGCACACAGCCACGCATATTATCTGTGACTGTTCTCACATTAGAGCCACAGGGCCCAGCAGTAGTGACAAAGACCATATGTCCTGCATAAACAAAATTCATGACCTTTAGCAGAAAAAGTTTGCTGACTTTGCTGTGCAGGAGCACCTATGAGAAGGGGAAAAGGTGGCTGTTCTAGTTGCTAACGTCGCCCCAGGCCAGCTCTCCAAGTCCACCAGGTACAGGAAGCAGGCAGTTTGCGTTGGGGCTCTGTGAAGGGAGACTTACTGGTAGGGATGCCAGACACACAGTGTGGCAGGGTAGACCAGCAGACTGTGCTTATCAGCATGGTTTATAAATAGTCACCCCTGGATAACCCAAGTCCAAGAGCATCTGTTCCTCGGTCTATGTAGATGAGACCCTCTGCTGAATGACAGTAATGCTTCTTCAGGAAGAAGATGGAAAGTGAAGAAACACTGTCTCCAAAAGCGGAAGTGCTTGTAGTTCCTGGAAACCCAGGGGAAACTGAGTGATGACTGGGAGGGGAAAGGGAGACGGAAAAGGTGTGCATCCTCAGGGGAATCGATGCCAGAACATTCCCAAGGACATGGAAAGTGTTTTTCTGCTCTCTGCTTCTTTACTTCTGTTCTTGTGGGAGCCATGGAGACCCTGATGTGCGAGGGGAAGCCCCACACCTTGAAATAGCTTTATTCCGCTAGCCTGTGCCAGATCTCAGCAACCAAGACCTTCTAGCAGATCCAAGGTTGGGCATCTTCCTTGATTACTTTGAGGAGATTACACCACCTGTCCAAGGCTACAAGAGAGAAGCCTGAGGAGCCTGAGAGGCAGACTGCGCTCTCATCTCTCTACAACATATAAGAAGGTTGGAATGGGTCATCATTTGCTTTCCACTGGAAAGTTCAAGCTATATTTTACCAATCCCAGGCAAACAAAATCGTACTTTTTATGTAGTCGGCTAAGACGCACTGAAGATCTCACCATACTTTCTATTTGCATAGAAGGAGCTGTGTGATAGGAGCTGGCGGATGCGGAGATGGAAGGTAGAAGGAAAGTAGGAGGGATGGGTAAAGACACATTAATCAAGACCCAAAACACAATGTGTGGAGCACATGCCGCCCCAGTGTAAATCATCAGTACATTTCTGAAACATTCCCTGGGGTAGCGCTCAGGGGACTAACGTTAATGTGAATAATAGTGTGTCACTGGGACTAATGTTAATGTGAGTAATAGTGTGTCACTGAGGCCAAGAGGGAGTAGAATTGGTCTGTGGTGGGAACTCAAGGACAGCAGATCTTGGTCCTTGGTGGAAACCTGAGAGCCACTGGTGGAAAACGTATTTTTTTATTTTGAGCTTACTTTAGTGAGCTTCAGGGAACTTGTGTGGGAATTAGCATGCTTGGGAATCTGGTAGAAAGAGGATCAGAAGAACCATTGAATGGTGAGTGGCATTTTCCCCAAGATGGGAAAGCCCAGTTGTTCTTCGAACTCTTGACCATGAAAAGTGGCGTGACTTATCTGAGGACCTCTCTGTTCTCTGCTGGGTCAAACTCCGAGTTGAACAGACATAAGCACTAATCCCATGGCCAAGGACTTGTGTATAGTCTCCCAGAACTCATGAAGCTGAGAATCAGAGGGGAGCACAGGAATAACTTAGGGTCTCCATAGCCCAGGGTTTGGTTCCTTCCTCAATTGGCTCCCCTTTCCCTGAGAGGCCCCTATCTCAGGTGGGCTAGAGCCCTGTGTCTAGAATGGCCAAGGGCCTGTATTTGGGATGTGAGATGGATTCCATCTCAGCCATCTCACATCTCACAGCCTTCACTTGCTTGACGAGACTCTGCAGGTGCATTCCATCCTCTTGTTAGTGCCACACATGGAGTCAGTTGGGTGGGCTTGCAGTTGTCCCCCTCACTCCCCCGCCACCACTCCATTTACAGCCGGACTTCAGACAGACTAAATCCTGCTTGCTCCCTGGAGCTATCCCGTGACTTTCCCTGCCTAAGGACAGTCGTGTTAATTGCCATAACTCCCCACTCATCCTTTGTTCTGGCTCGGCCTTCCCCGAGGAAGCTGTCCTAGAAACTACCTGGATCAAGGGCCAGAATTCAGATCCACTGACCTAAAACACACTTCAGCTCAGCCACCTAGCCCACCAGACTCATCATTAATTATGCTTCCCCTGTGGGCAAGGCCCTTGCTTAAAGTATCTGGTTTTAGCCTCAATAATCCAGAATTCTAGGTAGAATGACTCCATCTAGAGAGACAGGAAGGAGCTATACTTCAGAGAGGTTAAGGAAGTGCCCAAGGAGGCAAAGTTAATGAAGGTTGAGACTTAAAATTGAGATCTTAATCTAAATCTCATGTCTTATTCTTACTGCTTCCCTATAACTAAAACTCACACTAGAATGTAACAAATTCAATAGAAAGTAGGCCATATTTCTCTGCAAAGAGTCAAAGCAAAGGCATCAGAAGTCACCCTGAGGTGGAGATTCTGCACCCCTCTCAGGAGGCCTACTGGAGCCACTGGAAAAGACTGGAAAGAGGAGGTCTATATTCACAGAGCAGACCTGCTGGTTCTCAGTCAGGGCTCTGCACCGCATAATGCTCCTCTGCAATGTGACAATACTAACAGTCTCCATATCAAGGGAGCACTAGGAGCATTAAATGAGAAGATTTAGGAGAAGCATCTGACACATGGTAGAAATGTAACTGAGTTTTTTTTTCCTTCTCAACTGTCCTTTTTGGGTCATTTTTCGCCACCTGAGATTCTCCTTAAAGGGTCCTGGTGACATATGGGGCTGTGCATTGGACTGTAAGATGCCAGGTCAGCAGTTCCAACCCACCAGCTGCTTCTCAAGAGAATGATAAGACTTTCTGCTCCTGTAAAGATTCACAGTCTCCGGAAACACAGGGGCAGTTCGATTCTGTTCTATACAGTTACTGTGAGTTGGAATTGACTCAGTTACAGTGGGCTTGTTTTTAGGGTTGGAGGGCCTTGGTGATTTAATTGCAGAATTGTGGCCTTCCAGGAGGGAGACTCAGCTAATACACTTCTAGCACAACCACCACCATCCATCAGGGGAGGCATATATGTTGATATGATGCTAACCAGGTTTCCATGGGGATGACAGAGTGGAAAATCTTGGTAATTTACACTGGTAAATCAGCATGAAACCCCTATGGGTATGTGCTACTCTGCCACATATGGGACAGCTATGAGCCGTGGCCCACTTAATGACTAACAACCACAACTAACAACAATAAACACCAACATGGGTCACTGTTTTCCAGAGGGGGCAAATAGGAAAACTAGATTCTTCAGGGTTCAGCTAATTTCAGCTCATTGCTCCAATGCTGGTGACCTGTTGCTGTGCAGGAAAGAACTTAACCTACAGTGACTCCTGAATAGTAACATCCAAACTCACAGCTCACATAGACCCTGTAGAACAGAGCAGAGCTTCCCCTGCTGTGAGTTCCTGAGACTGCAGCAGAAAACCTCATCTTCCTCCCAAAGAGCTGGTGATTCCAAGCTACTAGCCTTCTGGTAACCCGACACATAACCCACCACACCCAAGGTCACTACTATAGGTAGAATGGCTCCTGTGGGCTTCTGACACTAACACTTTACAGGTGTATGAAGCCTTGTCCTTCTCCTGAAAAGTGTGGGAACTGGTCATTTCGAACTGCTGACCTTGTGGTTACTATCCCAGGAGAGTTAAATCTGCAGGAGCACTCTTAAATCTCATGGGCAAGGACTGGCATCTAAATTGTAACTGAGTAGTGATTTCCGAACTGGGGACAACTTTTTGCAAGTAAATGTTGGCCTATGTCTCAAGAGAAGTATCTCTGACTGACACTGTGAAGTGACTCTGGGGCAAACAAACCACTGAGCTCTGTCCTAAGTAATGAGGAAGATGAGCAACTTCATAAGGCAGAGACACCAGGAAAAGGAGGGCAAACACGAGACATGGGTCCAAGGCCAGGGAAATTCTGTGGTGAAGATTCTACTCGGTCCCTTTGCTTCTCTCTCTATCTTTTGTGGCAGAAAATTGCAAAAAGTCATCCCAGTTTTCTGGGTGACCCCATAGCAACAAGAGTCTGACCCTGAGGGCTGACATTTCTTAGATAGATACAAGATCCCAATCACTTCACAGACACTCATTCATGCTCCTCACAATAACCCCGCAAGATAGATGTTATGAGTCTAAATTTTATAGATGAGCAAATCCAAGCACAAAAGACTTCTGACCAGGGCTACATGCATCAAGGGCTGCCAGGATTTAAGCCCAAGGAATCTGGTTCCAGTTTAGTTGCTTTGCAATGCATTATACTGCCCAAGGACGTTGGAGACAATTCAAGCCACATTTAGTGAGTACCTACTATATACTGAGCAATCTTGGATAACTTTAAGGTTGGAGGCTCAGATTTTTAAAAAGAAAAGAATCAAGAAAAGTGGTTTTTACACCAAAAGAAGCAGACTGTTAAGGGTGTGGGGAGACTAGCAGCATCAAGTAAGAAAGAAATAAGTATAAGAGACACCTACACAATTACACACATATAGAGACACACACACAAGCATACATAAAAAGAAGGGGGGAAGAGACCGTAACATACATAAATAGTAACATAGATAAATAAATAGATAAACAGATACCTATTTGATAGTATGCACACAAAAAATCTAGATAGATGGTTGCACATATAGAAAAAAATAAGACAACAGGAGCCAGTAACTCAGCATTATTGATTTTTTGGTTTTTTGTTGTTTTTTTTTAAACATTTTATTAGGGGCTCATACAACTCTTATCACAATCCATACATATACATACATCAATTGTATAAAGCACATCTGTATATTCTTTGCCCTAATCATTTTCTTTTTTTTTTCCTTTTCTTTTTTTACATTTTATTAGGGGCTCATACAACTCTTATCACAATCCATACATATACATACATCAATTGTATAAAGCACATCCGCACATTCCCTGCCCCAATCATTCTCAAAGCATTTGCTCTCCACTTAAGCCCTTTGCATCAGGTCCTCTTTTTATTTCCCCTCCCTCCCCGCTCCCCCCTCCCTCATGAACCCTTGGTAATTTATACATTGTTATTTGGTCATATCTTGCCCTATCCGGAGTCTCCCTTTCCCCACTTCTCTGCCGTCCATCTCCCAGGGAGGAGGTCACATGTGGATCCTTGTAATCAGTTCCCCATTTCCAACCCACTCCCCCTCCACTCTCCCAGCATCGCCCCTCACACCCTTGGTCCTGAAGGTATCATCCACCCTCGATTCCCTGTGCCTCCAGCCTCCATATGCACCAGTGTACAACCTCTGCCCTATCCAGTCCTGCAAGGTAGAATTGGGATCATGGTAGTTGGGGGGAGGAAGCATCCAGGATCTGGGGGAAAGCTGTGTTCTTCATGGCCCCAGCACCAAAAATTAAGTGGATTCCTGCTCCTCCCCCGGAAAGAATTTGTTTCAAAGGACGACATTGATTCTGCAGCTCCGGGAGATGGACATATCTGATCAGAGCACACGGGACCAGATGAAGGGGCAGGAGGAGAGAGTGGAACACAGCCTGGCCCACCAGGCCATGAGGATGATGTTCTTGAGTAGAGCAGCCAGTCCACAGAGAGAACAACATGGCTGGCCCTACTATGAGACATGATGCCCCTCAGTGACCCATGGCACTACAAGGGACAGCACCGGAGACACAGTGTGGGAATTGCACCTGACCTGATCCCACCACACTGAGGCAAAGCACTGGGGGAGTGCAGCGGAACAGCAAGGGAATGGAGTGGCAAGGTCCCCAGGGAACGCTGAAAGTGGACTTTGGGGCCAGGGCATGGTGCCCCAACAGACTGGACTGGAAAACGCTCCTAAGGGCCAGCAAATGATCCTTGAATGAACTACAAGCTTTTCTTTTGTGAAGTGTTTTGTTTTGTTCTTTGTCAGTGGTTTGTTTTTGTTGTTTTGTTGTCTGGTTGTATACTGTTGCTTTGTTTTCCTCTGTCTTGTTTTCGTGCATGTTAGTATCTCCACAGGTCTGTCTGAATAGGACAGGCTGGATGAACTATCTGGAGGAAAAACAATGGGAGAGACAGTTCCGGGGGAACTTGGGGTGGGGGAGTGGTAGGGGGTAAGGAAGTGGTGTTAACAAACACAGGGACAAGGGAAAAACATGGGACCCAAAATGGTAGTGAGAGGGGAGTGGCAGGCCTGATGGGGAACGATCAAGGGTAGGGTTGCGTAGAGAAGAGGTATAGCTGTAGCCCAGGTGGCGACGAAGCATGGTAGTGGGGCAGGAGGAAAGTCAAAGGAGATGGAGGAAGGAGCTGGGAGTCAAGGGGCATTTATGGAGGTCTAGACAAAGACATGTACATGCAAACATATATATGAGGATGGGGAAATAGATTGATGTGTCTATATTCATAGGTCAAGTATTAAGGTGGCGGAAGGACCTTGGGCCTCTACTCAAGCACTCCCTCAATGCATGAATACTTTCGTTTATTAAATTGGCACTCTATGATGCTCACTCTCCCGACACAACTGCTGAAGCCAAAGCGGGTGAACAAGTAAATGTGGTGAAGAAAGCTGATTGTGCCTGGCTATCAAAAGAGATAGTGACTGGGGTCTTAAAGGCTTGAAGATAAAAAAGCGGCCATCTAGCTCAGAAGCAAAAAAGCCTACATGGTAGAAGCACACCAGCCAGTGCGATCACGAGGTGCCAAAAGGGACCAGGTATAAGGCATCATGCAAAAAAAGATATATATGTATATATGTGTATGTGCATGTCTATACATATACACACACACACACACACATATATATACCATATTGAATGAAGGGGGATGAGCAGAGTGGAGACCCAAGGCTCAAGTGTCAGTCACTGGAGATCCCCTCATAGAGGGGTTTAGGAGAGGAGATGGGTCAGTCAGGGTGCGAGGTAGTACCGATGAAGAACATTATTGATTTTTTAAAGGTATCTAGAACACAATTAGGAGTCATAGTGGCACAAGGTTTGACCAACCATGAGGTCTCTTTTAGCTATTGATCTTTTCTTCTGGCATGTCCAAAGTAACTGGGGGGACATCTCACCATCCTCACTTCAGAAGGACATTAAAAAAATTAAAGAAAATTGCCCTTCTCTACATTTCCCTTACGTCCTTCCACTGAGAAAGGCGAACTCCATTTAATTAGTGCAATTAAATCCACTCCAAGATCTTGAGCTCAAAACCACATAAAGGCAAGTGGTCAGACCCAAACAGCCAACCAAACCCCAAGAACTTCCTAGAGAGAAGGCAGCAGAGGGTACAGAAGAAACAAAGTCCTGTACACCAGCCTCCCGCAATACCAGACTCTCACTTAGATAGCAGATTCTTAGGTCTATTGGCTGATCCAACAGTTCTACTCACATCTTAGTACAATGACCTGAATATAGAAAGTTCTTAGGATACGTAGAAAAAGGAAAACCTTTATGTCCTCCTTGGCCCCTGGATTCTCCCATAACCTCCATCTCAGCCCATGGCAGTGTGTCCCACATCTCCCTGCACTGTCGAGAGACCATCTGGCATACCAAATAGATCAGGAGTTCAGGACTTCCTTATGGTGATGGCGCTGGATGATAGGGTGACATGAGCACTAGCTCAGAGTAGAGCCCAACGCCAGACAAATTCTGTATGATTGCTATATGGAATACACAATGGCCTGCTTCTCTTTGAGCGTTATTTTTCTACCTAGATGGTGGTACTAAAGCCTAATCAACCCATCAGAGCTCATGAGACTCAGACAAGCTCACGGATGTCAAGCTCTGTCATGATCTGCTGTGTAAGACACGAGTCATTACTAGCATTGTACTCAGTCCAGTATCACTAGCTCAGCTTCCTCTGACATTACAATGAACTTATACTAAAAGTTGGGAGAGGCCTATCAGCTACCTTTGTGAGTACTGAAAGTTGTTGAGACCATCACTCTACCAGGTAAAATACTGGATGACCAATTAATGAAAATTGAATTTCAGAAAAACGTCAAATAATTTTAACATTATGTTCCAAAATTTTATAGTAAAAAATGTGTATCCAAAATATTTACTTCAGTGGGCACCTGGTATTTTTATTTGCAGGATATGGCACCCAGCCATCCCAGATCTTGCAGGGAACTATCACAGGACCACACAGACCTGAGACTAAATCCAAGCTCACCATGGGAGACATGGAACAGTCACTGTGTCTCCCTCCGCCTCTGTTTTATCATCTAAGAAATGGAACCGATCATTCACAGTATGTGGGTGATTATCGCCCCTGAGCTAATCTGTGTTCTAGTCTGAGGGCCCATCATACTCCCTTAGAGAAGATCAGATCTGTGTGAGTCTCAAGACATCTGCTTGCTTACTTTGGACACGTCATCAGGAAAGACCAGTCACTCAAAAAGGACATCATGCTTCATAAAGAGTAGCATCAGAAAAACCCAGGGAGACCCTCAATGAGATGGATTGGCACAGTAACCACAAACATGGATCAGTGATCCATGAAGGTATTACAGAACCAGTCAACGTTTTTTTCTGTTACATACACGAACACACAGGCAACTCAACAGTAACCAACAACATGCCAAGTCACAGTCTTGGGGGTACAAAACTTTAATATGATAAACTAGTAAATGGAAGGTTAGCATTTGAGCCCGCCGGAGATACTTTGGATGAAAGGACTGATCTACTTCCAAAACAAAAATCACAGTCATTGAAAATCACAGACCTACTGTGACACGTGTAGGGTTGTCTTCAACTGGTGTGGGACTCAGATGAGTAACTCTAATTGGAGCATCAACACATGTTCTTTCTCCGATCACTTGGGGACCCTGGAGGCACTGCCACTTCCCTGTAACCTTCTCTCAGAGTCCATAATGGACAAGACTTCAGGAAGCACATGTAGCCACAGATCTGCTATCTGTCTTCACCCAACACACTTCTAGCAAGCGTCTGTCACCACATCCTTGCTCCCAGGCAATGGAATCACCCCAAAAACTGAACATCTTTACAAGAGGCTGCCATCAAACAAGGCAAGCTGGGTGGGGCCACTTCGTCTACAGAGTTTAAAGCCCACTTGGGGAGGTGGAATCTGAGCAATAACCAAACAGTACAAGAAACTTAAATCACAAAGAGAAAGACAGAGAGAGCGAGAGAGAAATTCTGAAGAAATGAGAGGACAGAGGAGGGGTGGCCAGCTGTTGCTGACCAGATGACACCAAGAGACCCCCGAGGCAGAGAAATTACCACTCACGTGTGCATTGAAATACTTTCTGTATACAATGTGACTGGAAGACAAGGACTGGACAGATAAAGGTCAAGCTCAGAAGGGAAGCAGTAGCACCACCAACAGGCCTTGAGGGTCACCTATGGGATGAGGAGAGAAAGAAAATCTGCATCTGCAAAAAGGTAGCACATTCTGATCCATGAGAGTTCATCAGCATTGTGCAGTAGCACTTGGAAAAAGCATCGCCTGAGAGAGGTACATAAGAATTAGAGTTTCATAAGGACTAGGCAAGGAGAAAGGCCCAAAGAATCTGACCTTGACTACTAACTGAAAGGTTGGTCATTTGAATCCATGAAGAAATGCATGGAAGAAAGCCTGGCAATCTGTTCCTGAAAAGATTAAAGCCAAGAAAACCTTATGACCTACTCTCTAATGTATGGGGTTACCATGAGTCAGACATGGGTAATAGGTTTGTTTCTTCTTTCTGTGCAAAGGATCATGACTGGTGGATGCTAACGAGCCAAAGTGTTTTGACTGTTAACCAAAAGACTATTGGCTTACCTCCACCCAGTGGTGCCTCATAAGGAAGGCTTAGCAGCCTTCTCCTGAGAAATCAGCTGTGGCAATCCTGTGGAGCACTCTTACACACTCCGGGTCATTTTGATTCAGAATCAATTCAGCAGCAGTGAGTTTGGCTTGAGCTGGTTTGCTTGACCCTGTTGCAAGCTTGACTAGTGTCCAGAGTTAGTGGATGCTGCCGGAAACCAACAAGTGCTGGTGAGTTCTCAAGGGTGGCCTCGACAACACAGGGCAGATGCTGACTTTTCATCTGCTGACCACACCATTAGATTTAACAAACTCTTTAATGACCTACCATGTGACTATAAGCAGGACTCCAGCTGAGTCTCGGTGGGATAGTGGATAATGTAGTGGGCTGAAAATGGTGTGATCAACAGTTCGAAACCATCAGCTGCTGTGCTAGAGAAATATGGAGCATAAAGATTTACCGCCCCAGAAACCCACAGGTAGAGTTCTACTCTGTCCTATAGGGTCCCTCTGAGTAGGAACCAACTTCATGGCAGTGAGTATAGAGATATTTTGATGCTTAATAACATAACATGGAGTTTGGGGTTGGTTTAGATAAGGCGATCTAAAAAGACAAAGTAAAAAGAAACCAACTAGAAAGATATACAGAAGCAGTCAGGAATTCCCTGCTTATTTCTCCCTGATATAAATGTTCATTGGGGCTGACCTTGAAACTCAATTCTACTTTAACTAGCGTGGGCTTGGGTCTAGATCCTTTAACATATACGAGCATGGTGTGGAAGGAACCCTGGCACTGTGTGGTTATGCAGTGGGCTGCAATTCAAGACTCCCAGCAACTCCACAGAAGCAAAATGAGGCTTTCTACTTCTGTAGGGAGTTGTCGTCTCAGAAACCAATATGGAGCACTTCTACATTGTCCTATAGGGTGAGATGAGTCAGAATTGACTCAATGGCAGTGAGTTTGGATTTTGGAATGATGTGAAGGTATGCCTTTCATCTCACAATTCCATGTTGGAAGGTCCTATAAATATTCCCTTAAAACCGTCTAGACCAACATGTTCTACTCCTTGTCACAGTTATACAAAGCAGTTGCCTTTTACTTATGGCAACCTTAGGTGTGTCAGAGTAGAACTTCCTCCATAGTGCTTTAAATGGCTTATCTGTCACAGATAGATTGCTGGGTTTTCTTCTGAGACCCCTCTATAGGTTAACAACTTCCACTGCCCAATGATTCCTATCACATTTATAGAAATGTTATATGGAGAAATATAGATCTAGAGACAGACATATTTCTGTTCCACAGTTTCACATATATTTATATTTCACATATATAGAAACATAGGTTCTAAGATTGAGTTAAGAAAAATCAAATTACCTTAAATTGAAGTTCACTAATTTGAAATTTGTAGTGATTTTGAAATTGAAGATAATTCTGTAATTGACTGAAGTTGGTTTTCCAATAAAAGCAATCCTGCTAAGCCAATCAATAATGTGAATAGTATTATGACCAGGGTACAAAGATTTGTTCATATGTGTAACAAATATTTTTGTGCTTCTGTACATGATAAGGGTTAACTGGAGAACAAGACAAATACAGGCTCTATCAGAGTATGGCACATCAAGCAGGATAGAAAAAACTTCAAACAAAAGAGGCGGATATAGCGTATTATAGAGAGCACAGTCTGAGGATGCTGACTTGTCTATGGGATGTATGAAGTGGGGTTCATATGTGTAAGTTAAGTGGAAAGGGAAAAGATGAAGGAACAAAGGAATTGAGGCTGGCTGGAAATCCAAGAGTGAGAGAGAAAATAATTCAACATAAGGACAGAGGGAAGCTCCTTGGGAAGGAGATTTGTTTCCATTCTTGGGATTTAGATATCTGGGAAGTGTTCTGGGCTAAACATGCTCTCAGTGCGCAGATGGAAACCATGGGTATGGATAAAATTTCCATGTAGTGAGAAGAGTCCCTGGAGTGAGAATGCAGGAAATTCAGCCTCTGATGGTCCAGGAGAGGGAGGTGAGAGGAATCAGGCAAGGAGAGGGAAGACTAAAGAGTCTAGGCTCCACAGTCCAAGTGAGAGCCTGCCTCAAGGAGATAGTAGCCTGCAGAGGGGGAGATCATTGCGACTTCAAGGTTAAGTCAGATGAAGACCAAAATTTACCCATTGGAAGAGCCATTTGAGGATTAGAGTGGGAGAGGCTACTGGCAGAATGAAATCGATCAGAGAAATCATGAGATTTACAGAGATGATGGAAACTTTTAAGACAACTGTTTTTAAAAGCAAGAGACATAAATAGGAATTTATCGCGTGTCTAAGTGTTCATTTTTGTTTCTACAAATTCAGTGGAGCAGACGCCAAGGCTTTAATGATGATGTGGCTTGGAACTATACAGTTTATCTTCATTCATGTCCATGGCCATTGAGTCAGAGTGAGTTCAGTAGTGGCTAACAATAATAAACATTGATCGGCTCAGTGTAAAAAGCAACTAAGGCCCCTTCCTTGGTTCAATAATTTTTTTTCTATTTAGAGAAATAAAGATGCTACCATCACTTCCTAAAACACATATATTAATATGACCTGTGATACATATAATACATGATCTGTGAGACAGCAGGAGCCATGGAAAGGAAAATCGAGTGTATTGTGCTGTGGGGAGACAAGGGTTCCTATCTGAGGCAGCCAAGGGTATCAGGTGTGGTCTAACCATATGGTGGTAAACACAAAACACTTTGATGATTCTCCAAAGAAATATGCTCTGCAAATTTGAGTTATTATGATCATTAATACTGTTAATAAACTATGTTAGATTAGATTAATATCCCAGAGCTTTGAGCTAGAGGAGGCCTATGGAAGCCCCAATGGTCTGCATTTAAAATTTCCATAGTGGATTTATTTTAATTAGTTTACATTTCATTCTAAGCACTCTTAAAATTCTCCTGGGCAGTTTTTAGTTTCTTTTAGCTGTCAAAATAGATGCTCAAGTCTCCTGCCAACAATAAATCGAACACTGTGCTACTTCTTGCTGAGTGGACTCAAGCTTTCCCACTCGAGAACTCTTTAGTGAAAAATCTGAGATATTAATTCACATGGAAAAAACAGTCGTTTATCAGATTTTACTAGCAAGAAATAATTCAAAAGTAGGTCAATCACATTTGAAATCCCAAAGGCTTCTCAAGATTTCCTGGATCATGGACACGTTCATGAATTTTGAAAGGGAAATAAATTGACACTATTTTAAACCAAAATAGTCATCAAAAATTGTTCAAAATCATGTTGAGTTCAAATTCAAGGGTATGTGGTAGTTGTTTGTAATATTTAAAGAGTTGTTGGCATTTATTCCCTTCCCCTTTCATTTATTCATTAACCAATGTCCATTGAATGCCTTTCATGCATGGAATATGTGCTTTGTTCTCCACTGAGATTATTTTCCTCTTATTTCTAGATGAGAAATGAGGACGCCAAATATAAGAATGAGCAGAAGTTTTAAAACTACATATCCAGAATCCCAGGCAGGCAAACTACAGCTGCTTGTAAGCCTCTAACAGGTATGCCCACTAGGTTTACGGGTTCCATCGGATGGTATGGGGCGAGTGTGTGTGTGTGTGTGTGTGTGTGTGTGTGTGTGTGTGTGTAAGGAATGAGACCATTAGATCAGAATTAAGAACAGTATTTAAATAAAACAGTGAGATGGGGCTGGTCCATCTATCTTTGTCCCTTGCACAGAAGACATGTGGTTATTTGCTGAATGCTCTGAATGACAGTTGACTTCTCTCATGACTGTTTGAAATCATGAAGGAGGCCTGAGATCAGTGAGGGCTCTCTGGCCACAAGCAACAGAAACATGTCCAGGAGCTGCTGACCAGGGGCACCTTGGCAGGTACCTTGATTCTCAGGCACACCAGGACTGTAAAAGAGATTCACTAAAAGTAGCAAATGTGTATACTTATACTCAAAGGAATGGAGAAGAAGCTGAGTACTCCAAAACAGAGCAAAGATCTGCTATGGGAGGGAGGGTCTCCCATGACCATCTGGCAGTATGTTGTATACAGTGTTAGCTTACATATATGTCTGGTATTGAGAGGTATGCAACCAGTATTTCAAATACCAACAGGGTCACCTATTGTGGACAGCTTTCAGCAGAGCTTCCAGACTAAGGCAAGCTAGAAAAAAGACCTGGTATCCTTCCATATATTAGACCATCACCCCCCAAAAATCTTTGAATTACAACAGACATTGTCCAATTCCTTTACTTTAGACACATCATCAAGGGGGATCAATATCTTGGGAAAAAACTACCTGTTTGTTGAAGTAAATAGCCAAAAATTACAAGGAAATGGATTGGCATTTTAGTCATAATGATTAACTCAATTTTCAGGATGCACATGACTGAGCAACTACTGGTATTTTCTCTGCTGTGCACACGTCATAAGGCAGAGTCAACCTGATGGCAACTGTCTATCTCAGGGGCATTTCATTGGTGGGCATGGGGGAGGAGTGCTGCTGGGCTCTGAGATTCCAAACTTAGATCTCCATGTATCCAATTTTCACCTTAATATGGAGAAATGTCATTTTTACTAAATTCATTCATTGCCAAGAGAAAACTTTCTGCATCCAGGCCAAGCCAAGCAACCTTGCCATCAGCATCCAGAGACTCCCTTCCTACTGGTAGACCTTTAATGGCAGAAAAATCTGACTTCCAATGGCTAAAACAAGTGAACTTCTATACACACACACACACACATACACACCTAACACAAAGTGCAGTGCGACATGACTCTGGCACAGGCCCGTGAGAGTCCCAGACTGTTCTGTGGACCCAGCACACTAGCAAGATGACCTGTGGTCGCCCAAGATTTTCTAGAGAGTCAAACGTGAATGTTTCAGGAGTCATGCCTGCTGAGACAGGCGTGCTTGAACTCATCAGGCGAAGGCAAGAGCAATGTGTTCCTTTACTCGGTAAGGTAGCTTTCCCAGGCGCGTCTTTCTCTTCGACAGGAACTGTGTCACATGATTACATGAGCTGTGTGGGAGTCTGAGTAGGTGTTCAACTTCTACATTTCTGATCATGGAAGTGGATCAGTGAGAAGGGGTAAGAGAGGACATGAGATCAGGCACTCAGAGAGCTCAGCCCCCACCCACCACCCACGCCTGATCCTATCACATGGGCTTAGTCTCCCCTTTCCAGTGGTCTCCTGAAAGGCATAAGCAGTCAGCGAACCATGCTTTCTGGGAACAAGCTGCCTTGGTTTTCAAAGCTGGGCTGCACAGCACATCACACAGCCCGACCAAAAAAAAAATTTTTTTTCTCTCAATGCCTTGGTTCTTAGGCCTGTTCCTGCGGTTGTTTGGGTGCTGCTTCAGAAAACCACGTTGGATAAAGCACACCAGCTCTAGTATCGATGATCTCTTGTCCACAGAGGGAATTTGCTAGGACGCAAGACCCTCATTTTCCTCGAGCAGCCCAAGCCCAAATCTTACACCCGTAAAAATCAGTCAGCATTTGACAGCAATGGTTGTGCAAGGGTTGTGAACTGAACTGTGTCCCCTAAAATATCTGTGGGTATCCTAACCTGACTGCTTCTGGATGCAATCCCATTCCAGAATGGGATTTATTTTCCTTTTCTTTCTTTCTTTCTTTCTTCCTTCCTTCCTTCCTTCCTTCCTTCCTTCCTTCCTTCCTTCCTTCCTTCCTTCCTTTTTTCCTTTCTCCCTTTGTTGCTGTTGTTATGTAGGTGAGTTCATTGTACTAGTGTAGGGTGTATCTTAAACCCATCGCTTTTAAGATCTAGAAAAGTGGACTAGGCACAGAAAAGCAAGCCCAGACGGGGAAATGCGTGCCATGTGCACAATGCCCAGAATTCCACTCTACAAAAATGGAAAGATATCTACCCTCGCCCCCTCGCCCCCAGAAGGCACAGCCAGAGTCTGCTCTAGAGGTAATGTCCTGAATTGGCCTTCTAGACTCCTACTGCTGAGAAAATAAATTTCTGCTCATTAAGGCCATTTTATGCCAGCACGAAGAAATTAAGGCAGCAAGTGTTGTAGACAAGCCTGTGGTGGCTCAGCACAGCGCAGTGGACTGCTATTTATCATCGACACCTCATGAGTTCACCCTCCCAGACTGGCATTAAAACCTTCACCTTCAATCCCCTACAGTGCTACTGGCTCTCTTGCTAGGTCAGCCAAGCTGGGAGAGAGAGGCAGAGCCCCGGACCTGCAAAATGGGACTGTTTGTTAGCACAATTCCTCTGTCCAATGAGTAGTCCAGACTGCCCTGTCAGCTGTGCCTGGTCCCAAACGAATGCGTGCGCCTGGATCCAGCACAGACTGACGGCTCTGTGCAGCTTGTGTGTTCTCACCCCAGGCCTCTCCCCTGCTGATCCTACTTCCTGTGGTTCTACCAACTAATACCACTGTGGGCCACTTCCGAGAACAAAGCTGTCCCAGTTCCTCAGGCTAAGAGTTCAAATCAGCGTCTCAGCCTTACTGATTCCTTCCTTGTCCTGGGTATGCCTTGAGGATTTCTTCACAATCCTCACTGTGTGTGTGTGTGTGTGTGTGTGTGTGTGTGTGTGTGTGTGTATGTGTGTGTGTCTAAGCTGCTCTTTTTTTAACTCAGAAATGCATGATCTAACCAACATAACTAAGGAAACGCTGTTTCCAGAGAGGTTAGGAAACTAACATATATTATGGGATACCTCATACCCTAACACTGTGCTGGGCACTGTGCTGGGTATTGGCAGTGCCCTATTCCTACTATTCAGGGTCTCAGCAGGAGACAGAATCCACAAGCAGGATTTGGAAGAGGGCTATAATTAAGAGATGGTAACAGAGGTGGAGGCAGAACTAGGACAACTCAAAAGGACATGGGATCATTCCAAAAGAGTGAGTGAACGATTTCCAACAGCAAAAGGGGCAGTATTTCTGAGCCAATGAAAGTTGATGTGTCACGCAGGGGGCACCCTCATGGAGGATGGTGGCAGTGTCGATGCCGCATTAGAGCGTAGAGGAGAGTAAGGGAGAAATGCCATGGATTTTTCACACATCCCTTCCAGTTCCCACAGCACCTCCCTCTGGAATCCCGGGAGTTAAGGAGACAGGTAGTGCAGGTGAACTATCCCTTCCTGGGTGGATGGGGATGAGGAACAAGGCGAGAAGAACCGGCACGGGGGGCCTAAGCCCTAGAACATATTCTAATAAAGGGACAAGTCACAGAGAGTTCGTTTCCTTTGAAACCATGGTCTGTGCCTTAAAGAGGACAGATAGGGCCCTGGGAAAGAGTGACAAGGATGCGAACCTCACATGGAAGGATCAGAGACAGCCATCCAGCCTCACAGTGCTCCATCTTCTGGCGCAATAGCACCTCTGCAGTGACTCACAGGATTGAGTGCGGTTTGGGTGGGGGAGGGGGGAAGATGGTTGCCAGGTGTTTCTGCCGACTCTGTTTTCATCGAGATGCGTCACTGAAGCCTGTCCGCCATACGTGCCGCTGCTGGTATTTGAAATACTGGTGGCATCGCTTCCTGCATCCTAGCATCACGGAACAAACTGACAGATAGGCCCTGCTCATGTTCTGTGTTTATTTCTTCTACAGAGAAAAAAGAAATTACACATTGCAACAGCACCCAGCCTGTGAGGAGAGCTCTTTTAAAGGGGCTACATCCACACCCCCAGAAAGAAGCATTTCTCGGAGTTTGCAAGTTGCCTAGCAGTCTTCTTGATTGGGAAGACCATGCAGGGCAACAAGAAGGGCACCGATGGCTTCAGTGACTCCTCAAGCATTGGGAGCTTGCTGGACGATGCGGACCGAGAGGTGAGCAGCCTCACTGACCGTGCCTTCCGCAGCCTGTGCATCTCTGAGGATACACACTTCAGTGAGTCCCCAGATCTCACCTGCCAAGTGCTTGGGGGCCTCCGCCAGGGCACTGTGAGCCACACCCAGAGAAAAAGTGGCATCTGGAGCCAGCTACCCTCTCAGGGCACAGAGCACACTGGCTGGGCAGCCACATTGCAGCAGTTACCCAAATACGTGCAAGGAGAGGAGAGGTACCCCAAAGGAAGCCCCCCACCAACACCAGCCCAGAGGAAGCTGGAGATACCGGTTTCTGGCCTGAGGAGCAGCAGCAAGCCCCTTTCCAAAGTATCATCGTTAATTAAATCCTTCGACAGGCCAGACAGCCAGTACGGTGACCTCAGGCCTTCCTCCAGCAAGCCTCCCACTTTGAAAACCACTCCCAAGTTTGCTCCTCTTCCAGAAAGCGGTGTCAACTTCTGCTTTGATTCCGCTTTCCTGACCGTCAGGAGGGTGCCCGCTGAAGTCTCCAGCGCTCACCCGAGCAGCCATCCGTCTGGCAGCATGCACAGGGAACAGGAGTCCCCAAAGAACTCGCAAGCAGTTGGTCACTGCTCCAGCAGCTTCCTGCCGGCCCCCAATGATGCCTCTGGCTCCTTTGAGTCCAAATTTCTCTCCCCAGCCCACAAGCCAGCCAAAGTGGAGCCCGCCAGAGGCAATGAGAGGGCTCACAAAGGGACTTTCCTTCACAGTGAGAACAGTGCTTTCCAGTCCTGGAATGCCATCCAGCCACGTGTGCTAAAGACAAATGAACTGACCAAGGCCACCCCAGAAAGCAAAGCGCCCAAATATTACCAGACAGTTCCCCTGCTAAAAGAACCCCACCTACCTGAGAGCAATGTCTCTCCCAGCCACGCTCGGACTGGCGGCAATCAGGAAGAGAGCAGGCTACCCACTGGGGCTCTCACCATATCCAGACCCTGGAGTTCAAGGGACCCTGCAACCCACATATCCACCACGGAGGAAAAAGCTTCTAACTCCCAGTCTGATCTGCAGAGAAAGCCAATCCAACCGCCGTGGAGGAAAACAAGAACTCACAAGGAAGGTAAAGAAAGTCTAGAAGATGCTTCAGAAGAAAAAAAACAGCCCTGCAAAAGGACCTCTCCTTTGTATGTGAACCAGAATCCCCAAGGACAATTTCCTGAAGATGAAGCTCCTGAACTGCCGGGGGACCTCAGAGAGCACTATACGCCTCCTTTCAGCATCAGTAAGCTTTTGACACCCATCATCCCCACCAAGCATGTCCTGGACTCATTGAACAGCCAGTCAACGGAGATCCCATCACCCCAAGGACAGTCCAATGGGTACCAGGAGAAAGAGCCAGATGAAGGACAGCCCTGGGATAGTTACAGGTCTAAGGCCCCTAGCCTGCTGTTCCATCTCAAGGATGTCCGCAAACATGTGAAAAGCACTTACAGTCCCAACCATCTCTTGAAAGGTGTTGATGTGAAAGACGTTGATGAGAAAGTCAGTGATAAGGCCAATGACAAGCAAGAGATTGTTACTAACGGAGTGATCTTTCCTAATAGGCTTGTGGACAGTCCTGTGGGTCAGTTTTCTAAAGAAAGATCATCAGAGGTTCTTACTGCACCATATGTCAGCACCCAAAAGGACCTCAGAGCCAATGCCAATGCGTCGTCTGCAGACAACTACCCAACTCCTAGCTCACCTCCGACTACTGCCAAAGCCTCCTTTTGTGTAAATGGGGAGGCTACTGAGACGCACAGCTGTGAGAACAATGCCAACGGAGAGGTGAGTCTGAACCTCACGAGGCAAGGTAGGGGTCCAGACTCCAGCCAGCAGAGCCGCAGGAAGCAGCTCTTTCTGAAGTTCTCCAGCCAAGAGCCTGAGAATGCAAAGGCTGCTGAGATGCTGCAGGCCCACCAGGTGCAAAACGGGTTCTCGAGATCAGACTCACGACCCAAGGAGCCTGATCAAGAGGCCGACCTGCAGAGCCCAAGCTCTCAACAGAGGCCTTCCCCAGGACCCCTTTCTCCTGAGGAGGAAGATGTATTTTATAGCGACAGCCAGTCTGATTTTATGCCAAGCCTCCAGAGCAAGACTAAATTCAGCACCAGTTCTTCGGATCAGTCCTTTGCCTCCTTCGAGGACCAGCAGAAGGTATGGTGTATCAACAGCCCGCACACGGACAGCAAGAACCATGTGGGTGCAGGGGAGAGTCAGAGGAATGAGGAGAGTGTAAGAGGGAGAGACAGGCAACCGTGCTCTGACTTAAGTAATGGGACTGTGTGCACGGATGAGCTCAGCAAAGGCGGAGGGTTGCAAAGTGGTGATGGAAGTGCGTCTGGAGGGACGCCAGGGAAGGCATCAATAGAAGAAGCAAGTTTACGAGACTCTTGGGTTGGGAAAAGGAAGGTCCCTCCACAGGCTGCAGACTTTACAGTGGCACCGAGTTCCCCTTCAAACAAGCACATACTGTTTGCAATTAAAGACAACACCCTCAGGGCCACCCCCATAATCAAGCCCATCATGCTGCCCCTCCTGAGGACCTTGTCCTTAGAGGATTCAGCCAGTGGTGGCCACCAAGAAAGGGAGTCACCCAGGCTAAATGAGGAGGGCCAGGAAATTCCCAGCACCCCAGCATTCCTCCACCCACTGCCTGCTAATACACAGGACACACACGGGAGGCCGGCAGTCCACCAGGACCCAGAAGACCACCAACCAACATCAGGCGTGGCCAAGTCAGAGACCGTCCATCCATCTGAAAAAGAAGATCGCCCATCTCCTCCATTGCTCCCTAAAGTGGTGGTGGCGGGAAGCAGAAGGAGCTCCACAGACCAGCTGAGACCGACTGCTCTAAAATTCATGTCCAAGAATGATTTTCCCGAAGATGACACAGAAGGAAAGTCACCTCCAGACCTGCTGGGAATGTGTTGGGAAGTGCAGATGCAAGATTTCAAAAATAACTTATTATCCACACCTAGAGCTGCAGCCCTAGAGAAAAGACTGGTCCCCAGTGAGATGGTGGCTTCACCCAACCCCAGCTCTCTGGAAGGGACCAGTGTGTGCTCTCTCACTGCCAGCAGTATATGGGATGATGCCTGCCAGACTCCCAGTGAGTTGGGTTTGCCACCTCGAGAGCGGCCTCCCCAAGGCAGCCTTCAGGCCAGTCCCATCCCTATTCCTGTCACCCAGAAGGAAGACCTGCCGCACACCCTCTTATTGGAGGAGGCCTGTGACTCCCAACTTGATACGACACTAGATCTCAGGCCTTTCTCCCTCAGAGACTCCCTTGTAGACATGACTTCTAATTCGGCAGACCTTCGAGAGAGATCGGAGCCACCTGGGCATCTAGAGAGGTCAGTAGGCAAGCCACCTGCAGTCCCGCCCAAAACTGAGAAGGCCCTGCGGCGGGCCAAGAAACTGGCCAACAAGAGGCGAAAGACAGACCAGAGGCAAGGAAGACCTGGTGAGTCCTGGGAAGAAAGACCTGGGACTGAGAACTCAAAGAGGGCTGAGTGGAGGCCGCTGTCCCCTGCAGAACCACCCAGACAAACTAGTTTCCCCTCAGTCCGGTCCCTGCCTTCTCCCATGCATCGCCACTCTGTGTCCAGCTTCTCAGAACACAGCAGGAGGGGGGCCAGGGAGCTTCAGTTGGCCAAGCCCTTGCTTCCATACCCTGCCACAGAAAAGGTCCTCCAAGACCCCCAGTCTGGGGAGTACTTTGTCTTTGACCTGCCACACCAGGTGAAAATCAAGACCTTTTATGACCCTGAGACAGACCAGTATTTCAAGGTCCCCATCCCATCCTCAGCAGGGGACTCTCCAGAGGCACCCCTGGCAGATGGACTGACTGATTCTCACCTGCTGTTTCCTGGCCTCCGGCCCCTGCCTGTGACTCCCTTAACACCCCTGCGTTGCTCCTCCCAGCTCTCCACCCCCACCTTCCTGGAGGCAAGTCCTTCCATGACCACCAAGGTGGCCACTGTGGGGCACCAGGGTCCCCATAAGACTGGACGACAGTGTGTCCCGCAGGTTTCCAGGGATTCCACCCAGAACGTGCCTGGCCAATGCCCTGAGGGGCCCCTCCAGAACTCAGAAGAGGAGGAGGACAGAGATGCTCAGAACCTGGAGCTCATCACCATCAATGACTTAGAAGATTTTGCTACTGAAGGCATTTCTTGAAAATCAAGGCAGACTAATCTTCCCCCCACATAAGCTCAGTAAAGCTTATTCCCACCCCCACCCCACCAGATCTCTCGCTCGCTCGCTCTCTCTCGCTCTTTCTTGCTCTCGCTCTTTCTCTCGCTCTTGCTCTCTCTCAGACACCCACATGCATACACCCTCACACAAGCAGAAATATGTACACACACACACACACACACACACACACACGCTCTTAGCCATTTGAACTCCTCAAAGTCCCAAAGAACATGGGGAACTCTGAGACAGTCCAATGGATCCCTTGAGAGGGCAGGTTTTCTATGGAGGTCCTGTCTGCATGAGCTCCACCTCGGTGCTCCTTCTCGACTCCCTCCCACCCTCCATCTTCCTGTCCTTTTGTTGCCCGTCTGCTGGACCGCTGCTTCTAGAATGAGGGTCTGACATAAGTTTACTCCGGTCCAGTGCTTTCCAGGTCAGGGTCGCAATGTGCACAGCTTCTGAGTCGCTCAGAAATGGCTTCTTGTAGAGGGGGCCACCTCAGACAGACATGCTTCTGTGAGACAGAGTTCATACCAGGGACACCCCGCACAGAACCATGGCAGAAACGGCATGACTCCACCTAACCCAGGACCACCACTCTCCAGTGTTCTCAGGCTCTCGGGCAAAATTGGCTCAGGACTAACTTAACCAACGGTAATGGAACACCTGAATGAAATGTTTATTTGAACAGGATGGGTTGTCTTTACCAGATGAACTTTCTTCTGAAGGCTGTTTTCTGATAAAGAAAAGATACCTTAAGAAAATGAAGCCATTTGTCTGCATGACTCTATCCCCGATCCTGTCTTCCAGCTAGTGGTTTAAGGTTCGCATGGACCCCAGGCCTATGTCCCTGCTGGCTGGTGCCTCCATATTTGAGTCTTCCATGGAATGTGAGGCCAAACATGGCTCCCTCCCAGGCCACTGTATCCTTCTTGTTCCTTCACCCTGCTGGTGCCATCCCTGCTAGGGGCAGGAACACAAAGGTGAAGACGCTCAGACCTGCCTCCTGACAGCCCAAGGGGACGAGGTTTGGCTGAACTGTCCCTAGTCACAGAAGAGAACTATCCCTAATTGGTCACCTGTACCTGTGCCCTAGTCTTGAAAAACAAACAAACAAGAAAAGCCTGCCCCTGGCCCTTGGAGTTTGGAGGGGCTATCTGAAGAATCAAAATAGCATGATGCCTTTGAGAACGGTCTATCTGTGCACATGTGTCCGTGGTGGGAAGCTGGAGTGGAAGAATAGAAGTAAGGTCATTTTTTGCCTCTTAATTATCTTTCTGTGGGAATCTAGGGGAAAAGCACCTCTCTCCTTTAGAAACCTCAGCAGCAAAGGGGACAGTGCTGTCCCAGGTCACTAGGCAAAATGCCTAGCCCTTGCTCTATTTTCAACTTAACCGTGGCACCAACTGAAAAGTTCAGTGTTTAAATCCAACCGGAGACTCCTCCAAAGAAAGACCTAGCAAGCTAATTCTAAAAAATCAGATTTTGAAAAGTCTACAGAACATAGTTCTACTTGGACTTCCACAGGGTTACCGTGAGCCAGAATGGACTCCCTGGCAACCCCGTGGCCAATCCGCAGAGATGCTGCTAGGACTGGGATGGCACGGGGACTGCACCGCTGCGAACCCCAGTCTCAAACTCACTCCGAGCTCAGTCACACATCTGGGTCAGTGACGGATTCAGGATTTTAGCTATAGTCCTTTCTCTTAACTTATACTGTCGCTCTATTTAACATCATTGTGAAAATATAACATACATAAACAGCCTCAATACTGGGGTATTTGGCTACCTATAAAGATTCAGTCAAAATAAAACAGACAAAATGGCTAGTAGATAGTTGAGGCAGTCCCAGAAAAATAATTGCCTAACAGAACTTCCTCATTTAAAAAATGGTAGAGCAACTATTCCCACCATGGAAAAATATGCTGTCAGTGAGCTTATAAGCGGTCATCTTCTGTCTTAATTCTGGAGTTGGAAACATCGGCAGATCTGATAACATAACAATAGATATTTTGAAACAGGGAATTTAACATCCGCTCGCATCAGAAATCAGGAATTCTTGAGGCACCTGGATCCTCAGCAAGTCAGCTTGAGGGCCTAGAGCACACAATGGCAAAGTAGTTTGTGTTGCTAAGAAACAGATTGTGTCTGCAGAGGGCAAAAATTACTAGCCAGTGAAGATCAACTCATTTGCCCAAGATGTTCCCCTCCTGTTTGTCACTCCTCCCTCTCTCCCACCCTTCTTCCTTCCCTCCATCCTTCTCCTTCCCTATCTTCCCTTCCTCCCTCTAACAGACATTGGCCATTTCTAATCTATGTCAGATACTTGGCGTGGTGGGGGTGGGAGGGCGACCTGAAAATATAGTGATCATAAGGTCTGTTCTCTACCACCAATGAACTAAAACTAACAGAGAAGGACAATTACAATTCTATGTGCTAAGTCACTTAAGAGGGTTCTCTGAAGGGACTCCCACTCCACCTGGAAGGAGAGGGAAATGCCCTGTAAAATGACAGGAGACGGCAACTGAGTACAGCAACAAACAAAACGCAGTGCGTTGTGTTTCTCTAGTGCACTTTATTCATGCTTTCGTTCTGACTATCCAGCAAAAATAACATCAATCAAATACAAATAGATTCATATTCCACATAATAATGTGTTTACCTAGTTAGTTGTTTATTAGCATTTTTCATCATTATAAAAACTGAGCGGGTGTTACCTCTGAGAATAGACCCTTGTTGCTCTGTCTTTTAGCTTCAGCTTGTGATTTCCCTCATTTCACTTACTGTTGCTGCCACTGTTTCCATCCATCTCATTGAGCCTCTCCCTCCTTTTTGATGTCTTTTTCAAGTGACTGCTCTTATAACATGTCCAAAGTACATGACATGAAGTCTCACCAGCCTCGATTCTTTTGTTTTTCTTTTTCAACAGTTTGTTAGCATATACTCTAAATATGATGCAATTCAGTAGTTCATTCACATCAAGAAGAGTTGTACAATCACCCGCATAATCAGTTTTAGAATATTTTCATTTTCGTGCTCATCATGTTTGACTCCCCATTTCCTGCCATATCCCATTAATTCTGATACTATCTCTATCTATCTATCCATATACATTTCATATACAGAAAAACTTTTTTTAAAAACTGACAAGAATAACCATGAAACCTTCAATAGAAAAGAAATAAGAAAACATTTCAAACTAGAACAAATTTAAATGGGTCATAAGGGAGATCGAATGATACAGTGCTGAATTTTAGCCCAAATATATCTACAACAATCCCTTTCAATGCATTCTGCACGAAAGGAAGGCTATCCACATCCTTGGTCCACGGTCCGAGGATTCACTGGGGGCTTAATCCACATTTAGTTCCCATTCACTTTAAAAAGAAATACTGAAATCGTTTTAAAATGAGTCAAAAGGCATATCAAATGGTAAGCCATCTCATTTCTAAGTAATAGAAGAAGTCTACACTTCTTCCAAGACAGAGTTTTCATTCTTCTGGCGGTCCACCGTCCTTGACTAGTGCTTCCATGAGCATTGATTGTGGATTCAAGCGAAAGGGAATCCTCGACATCATAAATCTTTCTCTGTTTATCATTAGGTTGCTTCTTGGTCCTGTTGCCCAGAGTCTCCAGTATTCCTACCATAGTGTTTATAGGATGAAACTCACTGCCATCAAGTCAAGTCCAACTCATGGCAACCCTGTAGGACAGGGTAGAACTGACTCTGCGTTTCTGAGAGTGTTAACTCTTTACCAGAGTAGAAAGCATGATCTTTCTGCTCATTTAATAAGATACTGGTGAAAATATGAAAACACATTGCTTGTGAAAAAATGTAGATAAGGACATGCCCACATCTATAGTAGCTACCCACTGTGAGTCGTGGCCCCTAAGTAACATACATGAGGGGCAACTCAAGGAAATGGCAAGGTTTCTCAGGCTGTTAAGCTGAAAGTAACCAAGTGCCAACCCCTTTTCACCTTCCAAAGCTAGGAGAGCAATATGCCATTAACCTTACTCTACCCAAATGAAACCAGGGCACTGGGAAGTAAATGCCATCCCAAGTCACAGAGCCAGTAGGTCAGCAGTTCTCAACCTGTGGGTCATGACCCCCGTCAAACAACCCTTTCACAGGGGTCACCTAAGACCATCAGAAAACACAAAAATTTTCACAATATGTAATTACATATTGTTTTGTGATTAATCACTATGCTTTAATTATGGTTAATTATGTTCAATTTTTAACAATGAAAATACATCCTGCATATCAAATATTTACATCGTGATTCATAACAGGAGCAAAATTACAGTTATGAAGTAGTAACAAAAAGAATTTTAAGAATTTCAGACATAAGCGACTGTATGAAAGGGTCGCGGCCTTAGGAAGGTTGAGAAGCACTGCAGTAGGCGAAGAGCCAGGTCTGGAACTTGGTCCTCGCTGGCCTCCTGGAACCCCCGAACTCCCCAGCATCACTTCTCTGAGCAGCAGCCTCCATGCTACTTGGAAGTTTGGGAGAAATCTGGAACCCCAGTCCACGTTTCCACTAGATGTCTAGGTGACTCCTCTACACAGGAAGCTTTGAAAAATACTCTTTTGCTTAAATTTCAGAAGACTTAAAGCTGCACTGGATATCTCCATAAATCGGTGTCACCGTCAGGTCCGGAAGGAATTGCAAGGAGCTGATTTACACTCAGTGTGGGAATGGCACCTCAAATGCTCAGAGCTCCTGAGATGAATGACCTTGGGAACCAGAAATCTCCCTGGCCCTGGGGCTGCGTAAACAAACTGAAAGAATGGCAGGTTCAGATGTCAGAGGGACCTAGATGCAGCTCAGGTAAAACCTTGAGATTCCAGAAATATTCGAGTTTAAGTATTTGATGTGTTATGTCCTCAGTATAATGAGTGATAGACCACATAAGAGTCATATTTGCATATGACTCAGACAACCCAGTGTAAGTGTCTTGTGTGACCCTCCCACACAGTTCAGATATTTAGGTTCGATGAGCAGAGAGGTGGCTCAGGTCAGGCACCAGCATGAAAATAACGAGCTAGCAAACCAAACCCTGCACATGCCAACCACCACCTCTTCAGAGGGCCAACTGGGGCTGGAACACCCACCTGCAGGCCTTGATCTGACCTTCCTCACGATCCCACCCCCAGAGAAGGAGCCCTAGCCCTGTGCAGGCTTATGATCTCCTGAAACCTCGTTGGCACATACTTCCCTGCCCCACTGCATATTCATATCACCAGACTTTCCAAGAACAAGGAACGGATCACTGTAGATGTAAAGGTTCACAGGAGATTATGGTGCAGCCTAATTATCAAGGGCTACTTCAGAGCAGGGTTCCTGCCTATATGCCAGCCCTGTGGCCTACTGCTCCCTTTGCCCAAATTTCTGGCCAGAAAAGACCATTCCATGGAGTTTTATGACCCTCTGGGAAAGGAGAATTCAGAGCCATGATCTTTGACATGACCCTGAATGGGGCGTGAACTCGGCTTGCAAACTGAAAGAGTTATAGTTTGTGACTCCACCCCCCCAGAGGCACGTCAGATGAAAAACCTAATGATTTACTTCTGAAAATCAGTCAATAAAGCCTTATGGAACACAACTGTACTCGGACACACATGATGTTGCCATAAAGTAGACACAACAGTTAACTCCAGCTTCTCTGAGGAAAGTCAGGGGCTTAGGGCCGCCACCCACTCCCAAAGTCTAAAGTGTGGTGGTGGACCAGCTGGCCATCATTCCCCTTTGCACTGTGCCTGGCCAATCCAGCTGTGCCCCAGATCTCTATGAACTGAGATCCACAGGGAGTAAGGAAGGAATAAGCCTAATGGATCTGAGTACTGTAGCCTAAAAAAGTATTTGTGGATTTAAGAGTTACACTGAGCATCATCATTCCCAAGCCAATGGCCCAGAGTTCATCATCTGCTCTAATGGCCTTCATCATTCTTTTTGAGTCGCTACTTATCTGGAGCCCTGGTGGCACTGAGGAACCAGGCACTTGACCAGGTTCTTCCATCTCCTGCATCACAAACCCATTCCTCATCCCCATCTTTCTTGAGCCCTTCAGAGTCCCTTTCTCCCTCATGATGATGTCATCACATGGTTCCTTACTCAATCGCATTCTCCCATATCTTTTCCTAAAGTCACCCCTTCATTCCATTTAATTTGGGGGAATTTTTCATTGTTGTGCTTTTCTTTTACTCTTTTTTTAAATCCTTTTATTGGGGTCTCGTACAATGTTTCTCACAATCCATACATCCATCCATTGTGTCCAGCACATTTGTTGCCATCATCATTCTCAAAACTCTCGTACTTTAAAAATCCTGAATTATCGGATCAATCCCTCTTGATACTCCAGCACTTAACCAACCCATTGTTCCTTACTGATCAAAATGAAATGCCAGCAAGCCAAGCGGCGGTAAAATGTTCTGTTTCCAACAGAGACATTCAGCCCATCTATTAGTAATGATGCTCCCACAGTGCTCTTTCTTGCCTCTGTAGACTATGGTATGGCCTGTGTTACCAATCTACCTGCAGTCCCTCAGCTAATCCGGTGACTAGGGTGGCTGAATGGGACAGGTGATTTCTGTGGTCATCCTTAACTCTCTTGACCCACACACATTTTACCCCTTTTCCACTGCCCAAAATGCTGCTGTCCCAGGAGATGGGTACCTCTGAACAAAGTGTTTTGAACAACAAGAGGCATCCCACTCATCCTCAGAAGGATTTAGTGCAGATGCTGGACGAAAGGAACAGTGCCTTCCACTAGTGTACTAGCGCTCCGACGGAGGGTCAATAGTCTCAGTCTTGCAGCTTCTTCCACAGACGATGGACAAGGGGCCAGTGCAGGGTAAACTTCAAAATCTGAGCCAGATAATATGAGTTAGATTGGCCAGTTCAATCTCATTGGTGAAAAAGAGGACTAACAAAAATGAGGGAGCTCCTCCACTAAATGAACTGACACAATGGCCACAAAGGATTCAAACATATTGAAAACATAGTTAAAAAGTGTGAGGATGGGGAGAGCAAGAGATATTTCATTCTGTTATATGTGGTTGCCATAAAGTCAGAATCAACTCAGTGTTGATTAACACATCCAAATGTGCAAGCCTGTTTTGCCTCCCTCTTGACGTCCAGAGAAACTAGCCTGTGACCGCAGAGTGGAAAAGGAAGAGAAATGAGCGTCTGGGACAGGAGAATAACATGCAATGTGTGGTTAATTGCACTGCCTTCTTTGCTAAGGCCCCAGAAGAACCAGATGTCACTTAACTGCCTTCATTAAACACTTTAATCCAAGATTCCATTAAAAAATTCTGATCAAAAAAGGGGAAATACAAAATAGAATTTCAAATTCTTATGGACTGTAGACTTTTTGGAGCCATGGACGGTGCATGAACCCTGAAACTATTGCCCTAAGACTATCTTTAAACTGTAAACAAACAAACAAAAATCCCATGAAGTTTACTCAAACCTTACCAATTGTTGTTAGGTGCCATTAAGTCCGCCCCAATTCAGAGTGCACACAGGAATGAGCCACACAGTGGAGCATTGCTGACCCTGCGCCATTCTCTGAGGTCTTGTCATGTTTGAGCCCTCTGTCGCAACCACTCTGTCAATCCGTCTCCTTCTCACTGAATTTCTACTTTCAAAACAATAGTTTCGCTTAACTAGTTAAAAAAAGGTCTGCCTTGAGCATTATGCCTTTTTAAAAACTATATGGGATCAAACTGACAATAACTCAAAAGATTAGACAGGAACCTTAGTGGGGCAGTGAGTTTATGTTACTGAGAGATGAACAATTCAGAATAGGAGAAATTAACTGAAATCATATAGTCTGATTCAGTTGTATATGTAGACACTATTGGATGATCTGTGCTTTGCTGTGTATTCTCAACAACAACAAAATAAAGTGTAGGGAAACGAGGGAAAGGAAACGTCAGGGTCCAGTCACAGTAAATTATTCTGGAATCGCCCTCCCCAAACAGCCTTTCTGACTCCCATCCTCTGAGGCTGCACTGACAAATGCATGACTGACAAAAACCATGAGATAATAAAACATTTGCTCTTGTTTTAAGCCACTACATTTCAGTCATTTATTACATCGAAACAGATGAACAGACCCCTCCCTCTCAGCCTTCCTCCTCTTTCCACATCCCTCTGTCGGTCAGCTCTCTTGTCTAATTCCAGTGTAACCTACCTCTCCTCTACGGGGCCATCTCTTGTGCCGACCTCCTGCCCATGTCCTCATACACAGGACCTTGGCCCTCACAGTCCTATGACGATAACCTGACTCAGTGCGCATCTACCTCCCCCATGTGATTTCTTTCTGGAGAAAGAAAACTTGCCTGATCAGATCATCACTATCAGCTAACCCAGTGTCAAGTACAAGACAGGCCATCGGTAAAAAAATCAATAAACTCAATGGAATTCTTATTTTAAAGGGGGTAAAAACTGTGACAATCCTTGCAGGCAATGCCATTTTAACTATATTGCTCCACTTTTCTCGGCTTTTTGCTTAGCACCATGTAGATGAGCTCCCAGTCCCAATCCAGAGCAGGCATGTTTTTGTTTCTTGGTAGTTGGCACCTGTGAACTTGCTCCCCATAAATGAAATTTTTGGGCCCTGAGTCCCAAGAACAGATGTTCTTCAATATAACCCACAAGTCAGTACTCACATTTAACTAATGTTCTTTGATGAAGAATTCCACAATTGCCAACACAAGGAAGCCAAAATGTGTGCCCAACACTCACAACTACATCCAAAACCCAAATTAGACCCCAATTATCATTTGGTGTTTTGATGATGAAATGATGAAGCTATTAGACAAATTGTATTTGTCTAAGCAGAAGATTGCAGTCTTCTGAAGTATTTAATCACATTTCGTGGCCAACTGGGAAGGTCAGATTAGTATACAGGTTTTTAACTCATAAATCACTGAAGAACAAACAAGGGTTGTACTTTTTAGGACCATAAGAATACAATAAGCTGATCATTTTATAAATCTTCCCATTTTCCCTCATCAATGAAATTATCAAATATTCATCGAGAAATTAATATTCCAACAGAAAAAAAGTATTTTGATAGTATGACTGCAAGTCAATCAGAGCCCTCATAGCCCAGGGACAAGCAGATGGGCTCTGAAACCCCACTTCATCCTAGCGCCGTCTATGGACCATTCTTGCCCCAATCTCATAGCATGGCTCTACTGGACACTCACCTTCACGACGAGATCGCTGAACACAGGGTGCTGCAACGACGTGTGGTGAACAAAGTAGAAGGCTCCCCGGTGTGGTAGGCCAGGTTGACTAGAGCAACAAATCCAGTGACACTCATATATGTGTACACGAAAGACTTTTATTTCAAGAAGTAACCATGCATCAATTAAACAACCCAGCCGCCGATAATAGTCCATAAGTCCCTCTTCAGATTCACACAACCACATGCAATGATGCAGCGTGCAGGAAGATGACAGGCTGGTGGATCCAATGGTGGTGGCCATATCGGCATGCCTGATCAACAGGAAGGGGAAGGCAGAGAGGGGGGCTGGCCTCCAGAGAGCCATTTATCTTGTTGCACCGCCAAAAGAGGTCATCAAGCTGCGACCTGATAGACAAACTAAACTCCACCCATATCTTTTTTTAACATTTGATTGAGGGCTCTTACAGATCTTGTCACAATAAATCCATCCATTGTATCAAGCACATTTGTACATATGTTGCCATCATTATTTTCTAGACAGATACAGGAACCATGTTGGCACAAAGAAACTGTCACACCTGCCCATCAATTGGAATAGTGTCTGAGTCAGGAATAAGTCCACACAAAAGAAGCACACCAGTCTGTGTGATCCAAAGATGACAATATCAATGTCCCAGTATACTGAAGGGCGAGGGATCAGAGCTTAAGTTGTGAACATCCAATTTGTAGAAAGCTATGGAGGACAATGGGGACCCCAAATCCAACTGCAGTGCCTCCAGCCAGATGAAGGCTCTGGCAGAGCTCCTCTGGCCCCCGTCGAGCAGCACAAACAGCTTTGCTAGCAGACAGAGGTTATTCTAAACGTGATGGTGGTGGATGGAAGCATGGCATAATACGACACCGGGGTGACCTCCCTCGTGACCCAACCTGAGTTTCTCACTGGCTCCACAAAAGAAGTTTCCTCTCTGGCTTTTAGAAATATTGCTTAGTTTTTGTTTTTCATTGTTTCTGTTTGGTGTTCCAGGTTATGAAGCACAGAAGGAGCGGCTGTGTAGAGACAACAACTGATGGGATGGTCTCTTGGGGACTGGGTGGGGAGTGTGAGGGGGGTTGGGGGCAAATAATGAATGTGGAAGGGAGCACTATGACAGATTTTATATCAATAAAACCATTTATTTAAAAGAAAGAAAGTATTTTAAAGGATAAGTGTTACCACTACCTAGAGTGTTGGCATATTCAGGTCTAATATGTTAATATAATCCAACACCAAGATGCTCTAGAAAAATTTTGTAGAATATTGCTTAGCATCTTCACATTTAATTTGATTCTTTCGTGATTGTCTAAAACTAGATGAATCCAAAAATTCTTTGGGGGCATTTCAAACACGTTAGTGGCTGATTTTAATTTCAAATTTCCAAAAGCTTTTGAAAAATGTCTTGAGGCTCCAAAAGTTGAAACCAAGTTGACCTCAGATTAGCACATCTATGAAGAGAGCCTGATCCTGCTTTTTCCAGAATATGTCACCACTTAGAGAGGCAACCCACTCCGCCCCACACTCTGTAGAGAAAGGTTATCCAGGAAGCAATGGGCTACCTGGTTTCAACAATGCCTAGGTCATAACTAAATCTATTATGAGTACTTCCAGTTCGTATTGGAAGATTCTGAGAGGTACGGTTTTTTCTTTTTTATTTTTAAACATTTTATTATGGGCTCATACAACTCTTATCACAATCCATACATATACATACATCAGTTGTATAAAGCACATCTGTACATTCTTTGCCCTAATCATTTTCAAAGCATTTGCTCTCCACTTAAGCCCTTTGCATCAGGTCCTCTTTTATTTTTCCCCTCCCTCCCCACTTTCCCCTCCCTCATGAGCCCTTGATAATTTATAGATTGTCATATCTTGCCCTATCCGGCATCTGTCCCCCAGGGAAGAAATCACATGTAGATCCTTGTAGTCGGTTCCCCCTTTCCAACCCACTCACCCTCTACTCTCTCAGTATAGCCCCTTACACCCCTGGTTCTGAAGGTATCATCCACCCTGGATTCCCTGTGCCTCCAGCTCCTATATGCACCAGTGTACATCCTCTGCTCTATCCAGTCTTGCAAGGTAGAATTCAGATCATGGTAGTTGGTGGGGAGGAAGCATCCAGGATCTAGGGGAAAGCTGTATTCTTCATCGATGCTACATCGCACCCTGCCTGACTCATCTCCTCCCCTAGGCCCCTCTGTGAGGGGATCTTCAGTGGCCGACAAATGGGCTTTGGGTCTCCACTCTGCACTTCCCTCTTCATTCACTATGGTATTTTTTTTTTTCATGATGCCTTATACCTGGTCCCTTCGACACCTCGTGATCGCACAGGCTGGTGTGCTTCTTCCATGTGGGCTTTGCTGCTTCTGAGCTAGATGGCCGCTTATTCACCTTCAAGCCTTTAACACCCCAGACACTATCTCTTTTGATAGCCGGGTACCATCAGCTTTCTTTGCCACATTTGCTTATGCACCCGTTTGTCCTCGGCGATCGTATCATGTAGGTATGCAGCCAGTGATATGATTTGTGTTCTTTGATGCCTGATAACTGATTCCTTTGGGACCACGTGATCACACAGGCTGGTGTGTTCTTCCATGTGGGCTTTGTTGCTTCTGAGGTAGATGGCCGCTTGTTTATCTTCAAGCCTTTAAGACCCTAGACGCTATCTCTTTTGATAGCCGGCCACCATCAGCTTTCTTCACCACATTCACTTGTTCACCCGCTTTGACTTCAGCAGTTGTGTCGGGAGGATGAGCATCATAGCGTGCCAATTTAATAGAAGAAAGTATTCATACATTGAGGGAGTGCTTGAGTAGAGGCCCAAGGTCCTTCCGCCACCTTAATACTAAACCTATAAATATAGACACATAGATCTATTTCCCCATCCATATATATATATATATATATATATATTTGCATGTACATGTCTTTGTCTAGACCTCTATAAATGCCCTTTGACTCATAGCTCTTTCCTCTATTTCTTTTGACTTTCCTCCTGCCCCACTCTCATGCACCGTCCCCACCTGGGTTACAGCTATACCTCTTCTTTACGTAACCTTACCCTTGATCATTCCCTTTTAGGTAGGGTTTTTTTCTAGGTAAAATTGAGCCCTATGTTGAGAGTCCTGGAGATTTTATTAAAAAACAAAACGATTTTATAAATAATTATTTTAACTTATCTTACACTGCCCGACATCTCCCCTTACCCACCTTCCTGTTGCCCATCCCCCAGAGAGGAGATTCCACGTAGATCCCACAGATTGGTTCTCCCTTTCTATAACCCCTTCCTTCCCGGTATCCCCACTCTCACCGCTGGTCCTGAGGGGTTCATCTGTCCTAGATTCCCTGTGTTTCCAGATCCCTAATGCACCGCTGTGCATCCTCTGGTCTAACCAGGTCTGCAAGACAGAATTGGGATCATGATAATTGAGGGGGAAGGAAGTGTTCAAGAACTAGAGGAAGGTTTTGAATTTCATTGTTGCTACACTGAACCCTGAGTGACTCATCTCCCCACTACCCCTCTTCAAGGGATATCCAGCTGTTTACAAAGGGGTATTGGGTCCCCATCACACGCTCCCCTCATTCACAGTGATGTGATTCCCCCTCCCCCTGACGCCTTTGTTGTTTGAAACCTGTTCCCCTCGGCCCTTCATGATCACACATGTTGGTGTGCTGCTTCCATGTGGGCTTTGTTGCTTCTGGGCTAGATGGCCGCTTGTTTACTTTCAAGCTTTTAAGTCCCCAGCCTTCTTCACCACACTTACTTATGCACACATTTGTCTTCAGCGTTTATGTGAGGAAGGTGATCACACAATGATGGGGTCATGGGGGAGGGGGGAGCGGGGAGGGAAGGGGAGGAGGAAAATGAGCTGATTCCGGGAACCCAAGTGGAAGGCAAATTTTGAGAATGACCAGGAAAATGAATGTATAAGGGTACTTTACTCAATTGATGTATGTATGGATTGTGATAAGAGTTATATGAGCCCCAATAAAATGATTTGTTAAAAAATAAAAAAGAGATGATCATATCTACTTTATAGGTTTTATGCATGATTTTATATGCCATTATATTTGTGAGTATTTGTTGTATGTTAGGGTGTATGTGTTAGGAATGAGGGCACAATTTAAATTTTAGCATGAAAAATAGAAGAAATAAGTAACATATAAAAACAAACCCAAAAAATGGAAACAAAAAGCCCTCACTGCCATCAAGTGAGACTTCAATGTTTTACAGGAGTAGTAAGTTTCATGTTTCTCCTTCAGAGCAGCTGGTGGCTTCAAACTACTGACCTTGAGGTTAGCAGCCCAACTCATAACTGAATTATGCCACCAGATGCAATAAAATCCTCAGTGTGGTGCCTTGTTCCCTCTCATATAGCACAGATTCAAGATGAAATAATAGAGAAAATTTCAAACTTCAGATTATAATATTGAAAGATTCTATAGGCAAAATGTTCAATGATGCAGGAAGTATCAAAAGAAAATTATGCGCTTTTTTTTAAAACCTCACGAACACGGACAGTCACTGTATCTAAAAGAACTGGTAGACAGGCAAACATTTCAAGAGGTAGCATAAGAATGATAAACAAGGGCCCTGGTGGAAGAAGTGCACATTTCTCTGAAGGTATAAGTGAAAGAAAGGAGGCTCCAGGAGTTGACAGAATACCAACAGAAATGCTTCCATAAGCAACCAGTCACCTATTCCAATGAATTTGAAAGCTGGCTACCTGTCCAACTGACTGAAAGAGATCCATTCCAAGGAAATGGGACTCAACAGAATGTGGACGTTAATGGGCAGCATCCTAGCACATGCAGGTGAAGTTTTTCTGAAGGTCAACCAACAAAGGCTGCAGCAGTACATCAACAAGCAGCTACCAGTGTTTCAAGCCGGATTCAGAAGAGTACCTGGCACAATACTTATTATTGAAAATATCAGATAGATCTTTACTGAAAGTAGAGAGTAGCAGAAAGATGCTTATTTGTATTTCATTGGCCATGCAATGTATGGATCATAACAGGATTTCAAGTGCTAATACTTGCCTGCTGGCAAATCCATACCCAAATAGTAATTGGGTCCAACACTAACATGTATACCCTGCAAAAGAACGTTGATGAATGCTGTTCTAAACAGTTATTTCTCTCCCCCATCACCCCATCACAATGGTTTTGTCAGTCATTACCAGGAATCCCTTAGTAACTTGGGTATCAGTCTCAAAATCAGGACGTTGATGGAGGAAATATTTAATTAGTTGCTGGTTTCTGCTCATGCTGAAGATAGGCTAGTGCCAAATTGCCTGGCCACCAATTGACTACTTGGGTTTCACAACAGTTGTGTGGGGCTTTACTTTTTATTCATAAGCAAACATAAAAAACAAATAAGCAGATAATAACACTATGTCTTGGAAGCAACCATCCATCTCTGCACACTTTCAGAAACAAGCGAATACAACTCATTCAACCACAGCATATATAGACATGGATCCAGAGGGCCTCCTGGAGGAAGAGGGGACCAGGGATATACCCATAAGAGAAATTACAGCAATGGAGGAAAAATTAGATAGGAATAGGCAAAATAAGGGGGGCACGCCTACAATCCAAGAACTCAGAAATTCTCTAAAAGATAATTCTAAAAAATGAATGGATGCTAGAAATAATTCAACAAATGGCAAACACCAAGATATTATAACTGGATAACACTGTGAAAGAACAGAACAGCAGGATTGAAGCAATGGAAACAGGAATCAGTGATTTCAAAGATAAATTTCTCAAGATCAAAGCACAAGAGGCTGGCTTCTAGTACTTAGACCAGGTCTGTGAGCTCGGTGCACAATTCTTCTCAGGACGCTGAATGTGTAGGTTGCAAAGTTGTGGTTGAACACTGGGTTAGTAAATCCATGTTTCATCCTAACTTTTAACAGAACAGAAAGGTGTCCTGCGAGCCTTTCTCTTCGTGTTGAGGGCTTGTGGACACCTGAGTTTCCAGGAAGGGATAGTGGTCTCTCTGTGACCAAGACCACAGAGAAAGATGTCTAACTGCATGCATGACTTGTGACCAGGCTGTCCACAGAAGGAATTCCCCATGACCAGCAGCTCCAGCCACCTGTCTTCCTCAAATTCCACCAGCCTTCCTTCCAGAAGCTCCTGCACCTGCGTCTCCATGCAGTTGCTGTCCTGCAGTCACAGCCAGCCCCTGAGAAGGGACAGATCACGGACCTGTGCCAGGAGGCTCCATCAGTGGGAGTGCAGACACTACTCATGCTCCTATTCTTGGAGCAGACCTCAACCCTGAATCGGTCCTCACTCCTGAATCGGTCACTCCCCCTCTGCAACACCAGCAGTCCCTGCTCCTGCTCCAGTTCCTGCTCCCAGGGCTGGTCTGCAGATAGGCTTGCCCAGGCATGCACAGCACCCTCCATACTACTGCTTCAGCAGCACCCACTACCCACACGAATGAAGGTTCATGGGAAGGGATCCCACCAGGTCACAGAGCTAAACCCCCTTTCACTGAATCAAAAAACATCGAATGGAGCTGTTAGAAATCGCAAAGGCCAGTGCAGTGAAAGCTTTAGGAATAACTAACCTTGACTTGACAGCTAGTCTCAGAATTCTGCCTGGAGCTAAAGAAACGAACATTGGAACAGCAGTACTGAATAACGACATGGAGTTGGAGCTGTCCGAAAAGTTAACCAAAGATGGAACGAAACGTCCCAGTGAAAATGTTCCTAGCCAAGAATCATAACTTTTAGTGTTAATATAAATTGTAGGGCTAAAGCTCCTGGTAAACAGACTTCTTCAGGATTGCCAAAATTGAATTTTAAAAAAATGCTCTTATGAACTGTAGTTTCCTAAGAGAAGAAAAATAAAGACTGAATTTGTCTGAGACAGCACTTAATTGAAAATTTCTAACATTATCCTATCTCCAAGAGCCATGTACTGGTAACTTGCCAATAAAACCCCCAAACCAAGAAGATTTAAGTACTTAAATATTTAACTATTAACATTTAAATCTGTCTTACAAATTAGGATTAGCTCAGGCTTTTCTACCAAAACCATTCAGGCAAGAAAGTAGTATATTCAAAACTGTGAGAGAGGAAAAAAACTGCCAACCAATAATATCCAGTAAAATTATCCCTCAAAGATGAGGGAGAAATAAAATAATTTACAGATAAACAAAAACTAAAGTAATTTGATAAAAGCAACAACTTTTACAAAATATATTAAAAGAAATTTTATGGACAAAGAATCTATCACAATAGACAGCCACCTAAAATTATCAGAAACAAATTATTATGGAAAAACCATTCTATTCAAGTAATACTCAAAGTCAAGCAGAACTACACAAATAAAAACAAGCAACCACAGATTACATTACACAATGTTTTTTAAAAAAAGGAAAATCAGACGGAAAAGAGTAGACAATAAACAGACAAATACAGAAGATATCAAGCCATTCACAAAATACAACAAACTGTTTTGAAATTGGCAAGAAAACCATAAAAAGAACAACCCTCAAAGAAAAAATTAAAACCTCAACAAAACAAAAAAGATCAAAATCATATGAGAAACAAACAATAAGATAAAAATGAAAAAGCAAGAGTTGTTTATAAGCAACCAACAAGTACAAGAAACAACACAAAAAATAACATGAAAATTGAAACCAGTAACACTACAAAAAAGCATAACAAGATATTGCCAACAAAACCATATTTACCATTAACAACACTGAATGTAAATGGATTGAATTCACCAGTTAAGAAACAAAGACTAACAGAATGGATAAGGAAACATAAACCTGTAACGTGCTGCTTACAGTCAAGTAATGGGAAATATACATATCAAGCTAACAGCAGTCAAAAGAAAGTTGGACTAGCAATGTTAATATCAGAAAAAATAAGCATCAAAGCTAATGACATAATGAAGCTTTAGTTGAACAAGAAACCATAACTAAAATGACCAATTTTGCAGCAAATGCAAGGTTATCAAAATAAATTAGCCAAACTCTTAGAGAAATGAAGAGACAAATAGAACATAATACAATAATACTAAGAGAATTCAGTACGCCACTTTCTAGCAAAGACTGCTCAACTAGAAAGAAAATAAACAGATTCAGAAAAATTAAACAACATAAACTTGATCTGTTAGACATATATATAGACACTTCACCCAACAAAAACTCATTTCACTTTTTTTTTTTCTAGAGCTCGTAGCACCTAATACAGGATAGATCATATTTTAGGCTGGCTATAAAGCAAGAATCAATCAATTCAAAAGCATCTAGATCTTACAAACCATCTTTTCAGATCACAATGCTGTAAAATTGGAAATGAACCACAGATTAATCAACTCAAAAAATCAGATACATGAGTGCTGGAACAATACTTGACTTAAAAAACACTGGGTTATTGAAGAAATTTTAAAAAACACCATCAAAACACTCCTTAAAACAAATGAGAACAAAAATATAAAGTATCAAAATCTTTGGGGTACTGTGAAAGTAATTCTCAGAAAACAATTTACATTTATAACTGCACGCATCAAAAATATAGGAAGAATTTTTTAAATACTTTAACATATACACTACAATAATTGGAAAAAGAAAAACTCTCAGATACTAGAAAAAGGAAATAGTAACAATTAGGACAGAAGTAAATGAATTAGAAAATTTTTCAAAACTATAGAAAAAAATCAACAAGATTCTTTGAAAAGATGAACAAATTGATAAACCACTGTCAACCCTAACAAAAGAAAAGAATGAGAAAAAGCAAATTACATGAATAAGAAATTAAATGGGCTACATTACAAAAGAACTAAATAGGAATAAAATAAATAATAAGACAGTATTTTTTAAAATTGTAATCCAACAAATTTGAAAATCTAGAAGAAATGGACTGATTTCTAGAAAGGCATTATTTACCTAAATTACTACAGATTGATGTGGCAAATTTCAACAAGCCTATAACACGAGAAGAAACAAATCTAGTCATAAAAAATTTCCCAACATGAAAAGGTCCAGAATCAAATGGGTTCACTGGGGATTCTGTCAAACATTTAGAGAATACCAATTCTATATAAACTATTTCACAACATACAAATGGACAATGTTCTACCTAACATATTTTACAAAGCAACCAGAACTTTTATATCTAAGCCAGCCAAGTGCATCGCCAGAATTGAAAATTACAGAGCAATAGCTCTAGTAAATATGCTATTTTGTTGTTGTTGTTGTTGTTAGGTGCCATCGAGTCAGTTCCAACCTACACAAGCCTCTGCACAACAGAACAAAACACTGCACGGTCGTGCACCTCTTCACGATGGTCCCTATGCCCGTACTCCTCCCCATCATTGCAGCCACTGTGTCTATCCATCTCGTCAGGGGCCTTCCTCGGTTTCACTGCCTTTCCACTTTGCCACGCATCCTGTCCTTCTCCAGTGACTGGTCTCTTAGGACAGACAATATGTCCAAAGTATATATGATGAAGTCTTGCCATGCTTGCCTCTAAGAAGAACTCTGGCAGTCTTTCTTCAAAGACTAAATGGCTTTGTCCTTTTAGCAGCCCATGGTATTTTCAATATTCTTCTCCAGCACCACAATTCAAATGCACCTAGTCTTCTACAGTCTTCCTTAGTTAATCCAACTTTCAGATGCAAATAAGGTGAGTGAAAATACCTTGAATTGGGTCAAGCACACCTTAGTCCTCAAAATGACATGCTTGCTTTTAAATACCCTACAAAGTTATTGTGCAGCAGATTTACCAAATACAACACAGCTTTTGATCTCTTGGCTGCTGTTTCCATGACCATTGATTGTGAATTCAAGCAAGAAAAAAATTGTTGACAACTCCAACCTTTTCTCCATTTAACATATTCCCTGATGGTCCGATTACGAGGAGTGTGGTCTTCTTAACATTGAGTCTTTGGAATCTATACCGCAGGTGACAATCCTTGCTCTTCATCGGCAAGTGTTTCAAGCACTCCTCCCTTTCAGCAAGTAAGGGTGTGTCATCTGCATAATGAAGGCTGTTAATTAGCCTTCCTCCAAACTTGATGCCACATATATTAGTATAATTCTTCAATTTCTTCATCCTTAGTTTTTGCAGTTGGTACATATATTTGAATAATAGTTGTATTGATTAGATTTCCCTGAAGGATGATAGGTATAATCCTATCACAGACAGCATTGTACTTCATGATGAATTTTGAAATGTCCTTTTGGACAATCAATGCCATGCCAATCCTCTTGATTGTGTTATTCCTGGCATAGTAAATCATATGATTTTCTGATTCAAAGTGGCCAATACGAGTCCATTTTAGTTCAATAATGCTTACAATGTTGATCTTTATGGGTTCCACTTCTCTTTTGTCAACTTCCACGTTTGCTAGCTTCATATTTCACAAATTCCAAGTTCTGCTCATTAGCAGAGTTTTGCAGCTATTTCTTCTTGCCTTGAGTCATGCACCATCAGCAAAGATAGATCCCAAAGTTTTAACTCCTACGGGCTTTCTCTAAGTCACACAGTCACGGTGACTCCACTCCAAGAAATTAGTTCCTCCTCAGTCAAAATTCCCATGCCCTCAGACCTGAGAGTCCCGTCCTCCAGCACCATCTCTCAAACTGATAAGCTTCCACTTTGTGGGTCTTCAGAATATGACAATATTTTTAAGTTTTGCATAAAATTTTCAATAGTTCCTTCCAAGTAGGGAACCAAGTCCTTCTTTGTTTCCTGTTCCTAGCCCGGAGATCCACTTAACACCTGTTTACTTTGGGTGACCCTGCTGGCATTTGAAATACCAGTGACATAACTTCCAGCATCACAGCAATATACAAGCCACCACAGTACAACAATGAATGTAGACACCAGTGTTTTCAATAAAACCCTAGCCAACAGAACCAATAGAGCACACACACACACACACACACAATACATCCTGCTCTAGCGAAATCCATACCAAATATACAAGGATGGTTTAATATTCAAAAACAATCATTGTAATTCACCACATAAATAAACTAAGGAAGACAAAGCACATTACAGTAATACTCCCGCTATTAAACAGCTCCAAGTTAGAACTTTCCATTACTCAAACAGTAAAGTTCAAAAGCATCTGATCAATGTTCATAGCTTTGCTCAATACTGGAACTGAAAATCTGACTTTAAAAACCTGTACTGGTCAAGAGTAAGTCAACCATCTCATCTCTCCTGGGACATAACGGAGCAATACTTCAGGCTGAGTGCTACTATTGATCAGACAACATATATTGCTTGTATTAGTGAATTAAAACATTCATCACTGGACCTTCTTTTTAGCTTTATTTTTGTAAAATATCTTAAGCATGGCTCCAAAGAAAGTGATACCAGCAGTAAAGCTAAGAGGAAGATTGTGAGAACAATACAGTTCAAGGTGATTTCTTAATCATGGCAGAATTTGGATTATATTGCTGCTTTGCTGATTTGGTGGTTGAAGTCAACATTATTGGTTTTTTTTAAAGGTGATTAAAGAAGCTAATGTAGGAAAAGGGGTGAAGTGGTTAACCTTGGGGGGGGGGTATGTGCAGACCATTGAGGAGGGTGAAGTTACTGTTAATAAAGCTAATAAATCGGAAAGTTACTATTAATGAAGGTAATAAATCAGGCACAACTTGATGGTCACAGCATGACCAAGACAGTGATATGAGAGGTTAAAAGTCTCCATAATGATTTGAAGTACTGGAAAAATGAATTTGTAAGTGTAATTTGGGGGTCTCAGAGCCAATTATTTTGTACTCCATTATTTCTGATTGGAAAATATATTCTGTTCTTGAACTTTTTGGTGTTTCAACCAAATGAATATGGGGAAACTTGTGTTTGATTACTGAAGCATCACTATTATATCAATCGATGCAGAAAAGGGCATTTGCTAAAATTCAACACCCATTTCTGATTAAAAAAATAATCAATAAAATACAAATGGAAAGGAAATTCCTCCACATAATAAAGGTTACATGAGACAGGGGAACAACAAGTGATCCAAAATCAGTGTCAAGGAGGCTGTAAGGGGCTTGGTAAGGATTCAGCAAGGGCAATGTAACCGAGAGAAATTACTAAAACCCAAATGAAGGTTGAGCATGATAGTGAGACAAAAGGGAAGTAAAAGGAAATAGAGGAAAGAACTAGGTGGCAAAAGGTATTTATAGAGGTCTAAATACTGGCATGTGCATATGTAAATATATTTATACAGAAGGGTGGGGAGAGACGTTCCAACCGGCTGCCCAGCCAACCCTCCATCAGCACCTCTCAGCCGCACTCTTGAGGCCCCCAGGCCTCCACCGCCGCCATGACTGCATCTCCCTCGCAGGTGCGCCAGGACTCAAGGCCGCCATCAACCGCCAAATCAACCTGGAGCTCTATGCCTCCTACGTCTACCTGTCCATGTCTTACTACTTTGACTGGGATGACGTGGCTCTGAAGAACTTTGCCAAATACTTTGTGCACCAGTCTCACGAGGAGAGAGAGCAAACACGCCAAGAAAAGGATGAAGTTGCAGAATCAACGAGGGAGCCGGTCATTCCTCCAGGATATCAAGAAACCAGACCGTGATGCCTGGGAGAGTGGGCTCAGCGCCATGGATGTGCGCTGCACCTGGAGAAAAGCATCAACCAGTCCTTGCTGGAGCAGCACAAACTGACCACGGACAAGAATGACCCCCATCTCTGTAACTTCATCGAGGCACATTACCTGGATGAGCAGGTGAAATCCATCAAAGTGCTGGGCGACTACGTCACCAACCTGGACAAGATGGGGCCCCAGATTTCTGGCCTGGTCGAGTATCTCTTCGACAAGCATACCCTGGGAGACAGTGATGGGATGGAAAGAGCTAAGCGGCAGCCTGGGCTTCCCCAAGCCACCAAGACAGTGCATGCATGTTGGGTAGACCTGCCCCTTTTTTGAAATTGTACCCAAGCATCCACTTCCGTTCTTCCATTTGTACCTTTCCTTCAGATAAAGTCTAAAGTCATTTAATAACCCCACCCAAAAAAATAACAGTAGGAAAATAGATCTACATGCATATGTTTATAGGTTTAGTATTAAGACAGCAGTTGGACATTGGGCCTCCAGTCAAGCACTTACTCAATGCAAGAACATATTGTTCTATTAAAGTGGCATTCCATGATGCACACCTTCCAGACATGATTGCTGAAGAAAAATATATCCATAAGCAAATGTGGTGACGAAAGCTGATGGTGGCCAGCTATCAAGAGATATAGCATCTGAGGTCTTAAAGACTTGAAGATAAACAAGCGGCCATCTAGCTGAAAAGCATCAAAGCCCACATGGAAGAAGCACACCAGCCTGTCTGACTACGAGGTGTAGAAGAGACCATTTATCAGACATCAAAGAACTGAAAATCCTATCAGTGAGTGCCCACTTTCCCGATATGATCACTGAAGACAAACACGTGCATAAGCAAATGTGGTGAAGAAAACTGATGGTGCCCGGCTATCAAAAGATATAGCATCTGGGGTCTTAAAGGCTTAAAGATAAACAAGCAGACATCTAGCTCAGAAGCAACAAAGCCAACATGGAAGAAGCACACCAGCCTGTGTGACAACAAGCTGTCAAAGGAATCAGGTATCAAGCATCGAAGAATGAAAAAATCATATTGTAAATGTGGATGCGTGCAGAGTGGAGACTCAAAGCCCATTGGTAGGCAACTGGACATCCCCTTACTGAAGGGTTGTGGGGAGGAGATGAGCTAGTCAGGATGCAGGGTAGCAAAGATGAACCATATAACTTTCCTCTCATTCTTAAATGCTTCCTCCCTCCCACCCCACTATCATGATCCCAATTCTACCTTACAAATCTGGCTAGACCAGAAGATGTACATTGGTACAGATAGGAACTGGAAACACAGGGAATCGAGGACAAATGGCCCCTTCAGGACCAGTGGTGAGCGTGGCGATGCCTGGAGGGTGGAGGGAATGTGGGGTGGAAAGGGGGAACCGATTATAAGAATCTGTGTATAGCCTCCTCCCTGGGGGATGGACAGCATAGAAGTGGGTGGGGGGAGACGTCAGACAGTGTAACATACGACTGATAATAATTTATGAATTAAGGAGGGTTCGTGAGGGAGGGGTAGTGGGGAGGGAGGGGAAAATGAGGAGCCTATATTAAGGGCTCAGGTGGAAGGCAAATGTTTGGGGAATAATGAGGGCAACGAATATACAGATGTGCTTGACACAATGGATGGATGAATGCATTGTGATAAGAATTGTATGAGCCCCCAATAAAATGATTTTTTTAAAAGAAACAAAAGTTACACATGCAAAACCAGCAGCCAGGATCTAACTTAGCTGAACGAACTTAGAAACAGAATATTCTCTTCAAATAGGAACTAGACAGGGTTGCTTTTTATCACAACTTTTATTTAATATAGCCCTGGAAGTTTTAGCTAGAACTATATGACAACAAAAATATATTAAACCAATTCATATAGTCATAGAAGAAACAAAATGCTCTTCATTCAGAGATTAGATAATCTTATATATAGGAAACTCAAAGATTCAATTAAAAACTGCTCAAAATAATTGAAAATTTTGGCAATGTAGTAGGCTGTAAAATCAACATACAGAAATCAGTTGAAATTTTGCATATTAAAGATGATGGTACTGTAAAGATATTAAAAGAACAATATCATCTACAATAACTACACAAGAGGTAAAATATTAAGAATAAATCTTACCGGAGAAACAAAAGTCTTATACAAGGCAAACCCTCCTACAAGAAACCAAAGGAAACTTACAAAAATGGATCATGCCATGTTCCAAGATAAAAGGCTAACTCCACAAGCAATAGAAAACTGAAGCATCTTAACAAGAAAAATAAAAATAACACAATCAAAAATGGGCACAAGTCATGAATAGACAGTTTACCAAAGATGACATCGAGAAAGCTAACAACCATATGAAGAAATGTTTGCGCTTGCTAGCAATCAGAGAAACACAAATTAAAACAACAATGAGATGCCACATCACAGAGACATTCGTAGCACAATTTAATTAATCAGAAAATAATAAATGCTAGAGAGGATGAGGAGAGATCAGAATGCTCTGACATTGCTGGGTAAACTGTAGAATTATACAACCATTATGGAAATCAGTATGGAACTTCCTTAAACAAATGCAAATACAAATACCTTATGATCCAGCAATCTCTCTGCTGGATATATACCAAACCAATCTTACTGTCAATGAGTCAGTGTGACTCATAGTGACCCTATATTTCAGGGTAGAATTGCGTCTGTGGGTTTCCAAGACTGTAACTCTTTACAAGAGTAGAAAGCCCTATCTTTCTCCTGTGGATCGGCTGGTGATACTGAGTTGCTGACTTCCCATTTAGGAGCCCAACATGCAACCACTACACCACTTGAACAGACATATGTACACCTGTGTTTATTGCAGCAAGTTCCATAGTAGCAAAAACAGAGAAACAACCAAAACCTCTGATTTTAGAGGAATGGATAAACAAACTCTGGTACATTCATATAAAGGAATATTATGCACCATAAAAAATAATATGACAACTCTCTTAAATACTACAAGGCATGGACAAAACTAGAGATTATGCTTAATCAATCTTATAAATATAATTATTTAATGATGCCATTATTATAAAGAAAAACAAAAAGGAAATGTAATTTTTACACCAAATAAAAAGATATTGAAGGCGACGAAGAGGCCAAGAATGGAGGTGAGAGCAGGAAGAGGAGTTGTCATTGTTGTTATTAGGTCCTATCAAGTTGGCTTCAACACATTGCAACCCTATGCACAACAAGACAAAATCATGCACCATCGTGAACTTCCTCACAATTATTCCTATGCCTGAGTCCATTGATGGCACCACTGTGTCAAGGGCCTTTCTCTTTTTCCCCTCCCTTCCACTTTACCAAACATGCTGTCCTTCTCCAGGGACTGGTCTCTCCTGACAACACATCCAAAGTATGTAGGACAAAGTATTGCCATCCTTGACTCTAAGGATGGCCTTACTTCTTCAAAGACAGAGCATTTTGTCCTTCTAGCAATCCATGGCACTTTCAATATTCTTCTCCACTACCACAATTCAAATGTGTTTACTCTTCTATAGTCTTCCTTATCCAAGGTTCAACTGTCACATGCATACGAGGTCAGTGAAAATACCTTGGCTTAGGTCCAATGCACCTTAGTCCTCAAAGTAATATCTTTGCTCTTAAGTACTCAAAGAAGTTTTGTATAGCAAATTTACCCAATACAATATCTCTTTTGATCTCTTGACTGATGTTTCCATGAACACTGATTGTGGATCCAAGCAAGACACAATCCTTTTCTCCAAATATCATAATATTACCTACCTATTGGTTCAGTTGTGAGGATTTTGGTCTTCCTTACATTGAGTTGTAATCCATTTTGTAGGCTGTGATCCTTGATCTTCATCAGCAAGTGTTTCAATTCCTCCTCACTTTCAGCAAGCAAGATTGTGTTATCTAAATGGGTGCATAAGCAAATGTGGTGAAGAAAGCTGATGGTGCCCAGCTATCAAAAGGTATAGCATCTGGAGTCTTAAAGACTTGAAGGTAAACAAGCAGCCATCTAGCTCAGAAGCAACAAAGCCCACATGGAAGAAGCACACCAGCCTGTGTGATCACGAGGTGTCGAAGGAATCAGGTATAAGGTATCATCAGAACAAAAATATCTTACCATAGTGAATGAAGGGGGGAATGCAGAGTGGAGACCCAAAGCCCATTTGTCAGCCACTGGAGATCCTCTTGCATAGGGGTCTAGGGGAGGAGACGAGCCAGTCAAGATGTGATGTAGCAACGATGAAAAATACAACTTTCCTCTACTTCCTAAATGCTTCTTCCTCCCTACCCCCCCTACCCCCCAACTATCTCATGATAGTTGATCTACATTGCAAGTCTGACTAGACCAGAAGATGTACACTGGTACAGATAGGAACTGGAAACACAGAGAATCCAGGGCGGATGAAATGTTCAGGACCAGGGGTGTGAGTGGCAACACTGGGAGAGTAGAGGGAGAGTGGGTTGGAAAGGGAACCAATTACAAGAATCTACATGTGACCTCCTCCCTGGGGTATGGACAACAGAAAAGCGGGTTAAGGGAGATGTCATACAGGGAAAGATATGATAAAATAATAATTTATAAATTACCAAGGGCTCATGAGGGAAGGGAGTGCGGGGAGGGGCAGAGAATGAGGACCTGATGCCAAGGACTTCAGTGGAGAGCAAATGAGAACGATGAGGGCAATGAATGTACAGATGTGCTTTACACAATTGATGTATGTATGGATTGTGATAAGAGTTGTATGAACCCTTAATAAAACGATTAAAACAGACAAAAAAGGTGTATCATATGCATACCACAGATTGTTAATAAGTCTTCCTCCAATCCTGATGCCCCACTTTTCCTCATATAATCCAGCTACTCTGATGATTTCCTCAGTATATACATTGAGCAAGTATCATGAAAGGATACAACTCTGATGCACACCTTTCCTGGTTTTAAACCATGCAGTATGCCCTTGTTCTATTCTCACAACTGCCTCTTCATCCATAGACAAGTTCTGAATGAGCACAAGGAAGTGTTCCAGAATTCCCACTCTTCTCAAGGTTATCCACACAGTTGAATGCCTTGGCACAGTCAATGAAACACAAGTAAACATCTTTCTGGTATTCTCTGCTTTCAGCCAAGATCCATCTGACATCAGGAATGATATCCCTCGTTCCATGTCCTCTTCTGAATCAGGCCTGAACTTCTGGAAATTCCCTGTCAATATACTGCTGCAACTGTTGTTGGAAAATCTTAAGCAAATTTTGCATATTTGCAGTATCACTGATATCATACTATAGTTTGAGCATTCTGTTAAATCATCTTATTTTGGAATGGGAACAAATATGGATTTCTTCCAGTTAGGTGGTCAAGTAGCTGCTTTCCAAATTTCTGGGCATAGAGTGGTCCCAGGGCACCTTCAGCTTGCTGAAACATTCAAATGAGTATTCATTCACCCATCCATTCCCGAAACCTTGTTTTTGGCTAATGTATTCAGTGCAATTTGAACTTCTTTCTTCAGAACCATTGCTTCTTGCTCATATGCTAAACCCTGAAATAGTGGAATTTCTACTAGTTCTTTTTGGTTCAGTTATTTTGTATTCTTTCCATCTTCCCTTGATACTTCCTGTATTATTCAATATGCTGCCTATAGAATCTTTCAAAATTGTAATTCAAGGCTTGAATTTTTTCTTGAGTTCTTTCCGTTTCAGATACACTGAGCCCATTCTTCTCTTGGTTTTCTAACTAGGTCTTTGCACATGTCGTAATATTAATATTGCTTTTTCTTCTGGAGCTGCCCTTTGTTATTTAGCTCCTTGACTTCATTTGTTCTTCAATTTGCCTTAGCTACTCTATGGTTAGTAGCAAGTTTCAGTGTCTCCTCTGACGTCCATTTGGATCTTCTCTTTCTTTCTTGTCATTTTAATGATTTTTGCTTTCTTCATTAATGTTGATCTTGATGTCCTATCACCATTCACCAGATCATCTGTCATTAGTGTTAGTGTTTAATGCATCAAATATGTTATTGAGATGTTCTATAAATTCAGATAGGATAGACTTATTGGGTAATATTTGGACTCTCATGAATTGTTTTACTTTCTTCAGCTTTATCTTACCTATGAGCAATTGATGGTCTGTTCCATAGTCCCTAGTCTGGTTTCAGCTGCTGATATTGAGCTTCTCCATCGTGTCTTCCCACAAATGTGGTCTATCTGATTTCTGTGTATTCCATCTGGGGAAAACCATGTGTTTTGTGTTGTTGAAAAAAAAGGCATTTTCTATGAATAAATCATTGGTTTTGCCAAATTCTATCATACCATCTCCAGTTTCATTTTTATCACCACGTCCAAATTTTCCAATGATTGTTGCTTCCTCTTTGTTTCCAACTTTTATATTCCAATCTCCAACAATTATTAATGCACTTTGATTGTATTATTTGATCAGTTTCCAACTAAAGTCTTTGGTAAAGTCTTTTGTGGCTGATGTATAAAGTTGAATAACCATTGTACTGATCAGATTTCCTTGAAGTTGGGTAGATATAATCCACTCACAGACAGCATTTTACTTCATGATGAATTTAGCAAGATCTTTTCTAACAACGAATGCCAACTCATTCCTCTTGATTGTGTTATTCCTGGCATAGTAAATCATATGATTTTCTGATTCAAAATGGTCCCTATCAGGCCACTGAAGCTCACTAATGCCCAGGATATCGATCTCCATATGTTCCATTTCATTTTTGACAACTTCCAAATTTTCTATATTCATACTTTGTACATTTGGAGTTCCAATCATTAGAAGATTTTTTCAGCTGTTTCTCTTCACCTTGAGTCATGCTCAGACAACAAATGAAGATCCTGAAGGCTCCACTCCCGCAGGTTTTACATGAAACACATTACCACGGTCGACCCCCACCAAGAAATCATCTCCTCTTCAGTCACATTTTGAGTGCCTTCATACCTGAGGGGCCCATCTGCTGGCAGTATTTCTGACAATGTTCTGCTTCCTTTATTTAGGCTTTCAATATTTGAAAATGCTTGGAAGTTATACATAAGACTCTCAGCGATTTCTTCCTCCAAAGTGAGGACTGAAGTCTTTCTGCCTATTCTTCGTCTGGATGGTCCGCTGAAACCGTTCATGTTGTGTAACCTTGCTGTCTGTCAGTTTGTCACAGTGTGGTGCCTGTGTGTGGCTATGATACTAGATGCTTTGTCACTGGTATTTCAAATGCCAAAAGACTAGGGAGGGATAGGATATTATAGCGGGAGGGAGGGAGGACAGGATGGAAAGAAAAAGAAAGAGAACCACATTTATGTGGATTTAATGGGATATTATTATGGATCTAATTTGTTGAGATGGGCTCTGTAGACTATATAGACTATGCTTCTTTAAATAGCAAAATAAAATTTTAAAAAGCAAAAACAAACATGAGTGAAAACCTCCAGATTACTTATCCTTCTGACCTAACTAGATATCTGAGAGGCTAAAAAGTGAAGAGGGAAAGTAAGACTGAAGTGAGCTCAGAATCTTTAGTGACAGGCTCATTTCAAACATCTAGAGGGGAAAAGAAACAAGACAGCATTTCTCTCTGTTGTACATAGGGTCACTATAAATAGAAAACAACAAGACAATCATTGAAAAAATAAAACAAAGCTATAACGGTAAAAAAACAATAGTAGAGTAAAATAAAATTACAGAAAGTAATTCATCAACAAGGAAGGAATGATCATAACACCCCACTTCAGAGGCAGAGATTCTGTCGCGCTCAGAACCTCCTTGAGTGGGAATGCACTTAACAGCAGCTATGTTACAGATATATAGGCATAGGCATGATATAGACAAATGTGTAAATTATAGCACCTATTTTAGAGGACATGGGCATAACAAATGCATTACATTATGTGTAAAACTACCAAAGATACAAATATTTGGGAAGCAAATGGGTAAATTCTTTTTTAAATTATTATTTAACTTTCATTTTTAATCATTTTATTGGGTCCTCCTACAATTCTTATCACAATCCATACATACATACATACATTGTGTCAAGCACATATGTACATTTGTTGCCATCATCATTCTCAAAACATTTGTCTTCTATTTGAGCCCTTAATATCGGCTGCTCATTTTCCCCTTTCTTCCCCCCTCCCCCTCCCTCATGAACCTTTCATTATTCATAACTTAGTATTTTGTCATATTTTATACCATCCAGCATCTCCCCCAGCCATCTTCTCTGCTGTCCATACCCCAGGGAGGAGGCTACACATAGATTCTTGTAATCAGTTCCCCCTTTCTACCCAACATTCCCTCTACACTCTAGGCATCGCCACTCTCACCACCGGTCCTGAAGGAGTCATCTGTCCTGGATTCCCTGTGTTTCCAGTTTCTATCTGTACCAATGTACATCCTCTGGTCTAGCCAGATTTGTAAGGTAGAATTGGGATCATGGTAGTGGGCGGGGGGGGGGAGCATTTAAGAACTAGAGGAAAATTGTATGCTTCATCGTTGCTTCCCTGCGCCTGGCTCATCTCCTCCCCACAGCCCTTCAGTAAGGGGTGTCCAGTTGCCTACCGATGGACTTTGAATCTCCATTCTGCACTCACCCACATTTACAACTATATGATTTTTTGTTGTTGTTCTTTGATGCTTGATACCTGATTCCTTCGACAGCTTGTGGTCACACAGGCTGGTGTGCTTCTTCCATATTGGCTTTGTTGCTTCTGAGCTAGATGGCCACTTGTTTATCTTCAAGCCTTTAAGACCCCAGATGCTATATCTTTTGATAGCCCGGGCACCATCAGCTTTCTTTACCACATTTGTTTATGCCCACGTTTGTCTTCAACTCTGGTTACAATCCATATATCGCTTGCATCAGGAAAATTTGTACATACGTTGCCTTCATTCTTTTCTAGACAGTTACTTTTTATTGAGCCTTTGGTATCAGCTCCTCTCCCCGCCCCCCACCCCCACCACCATAATCCCTCAATAGATTATACATTGTTATTATTTTAATATCTCACACCAACCACTGTCTCCCTTCCCCTATGTTTTCTGTTGTTCTTCTCCCAGAGAGGGGTGTATGGTTATGTCAATCATTGTCATCAGTTCCTCCTTTCTCCCTCCTCTCCCCCTCTTCCATCTACCCTTCAGATATTAATATACCCACTCCTGTTCCTGGATTCTGTGTGTCATGAGCTCCCATCTCTTATCTATGCATGTGTACATGTTCCGTGTAGTCTGAATTGAGAAGCAGCACTAAGGGCATGGTAGTGGCGGGTGAGGAAACCTCAAAGAACCAGAGGAATATAGTGTGTTTCATTGATGATTTACTATACCCTGTTTGACTCATCCCTTTCCTGTGGCCCCTCTGTGAGGAGAATGTTCCATTGGACTTTGGATCTCTGCTCCAACCCCCCTAGTTCTCAACAATATGCTTTTGTTTGTTTGTTTGTTTGTTTGTTTGTTATATATGTGCTGATGCCTATTACCCAGCCCCTATGACTCCTCATGATAACGCCGGTGGTATGCTTCTTCCAAGTGGACTTGTTGCTTCTCTGCTAAATAGTAGCTGGTGTAATTTCAAGCCTTTAAGGCCCCAGATGCTCTATCTTTTAATAGCTTGGCACCATCCACCTTCTTCACCACATTTGCTTATGAACCCGTTTTGTCTTCAGCGATTGTGTCAGGAAGCTGAGCATCACAGAATGCCAAGTTATTAGAACAAAGTGTTCTTGTATTGAGGGAGGGTATGAGAAGAAGCCTGAAGTCCATCCACTACCTCCATGTATTGCCATATAAATATGTGTACATAGGCCAATACCTCTATTTTTGTGGATTAATGTATTTACATACGTACACAGCTATGTTTATACCTCTATCCATTGCTTTGTTTCCTAGGTCCTTCCTCATTTTCTTTTACCTTCCTCCTGCCCCACCATCACTTTCCCCTTTTTTCCACTTCTTGGTACCTCCTCTTAGCTAACAAAAAATATATATATCGTGAAAATCTCTTACACAATAAACATTCATTGGTTTTAGACACAATACTTTGAGCCATTAAAAATAATCAATGTGCTCCACTCTATGAACTACATAACCTTCTCAGTATCTCTATACTCATTAATATATTCTTTCCTGGTTGGTCTCTCATAGAGAAGTTTTACTAAAAAAACTGTAAAATTAATATTTATCTACAGAGATAATCTCATGTTTAAAGTTGTCATTCTCTCAATATTTCAAAAATGTTTTTGGATGAAACAAAACAAATGAATTGTCAACCACTGGAATAATATAAATATGAAATATGGGATATCCCTTCAATTAAATAGCATACAGCAGGAAGCATAAATTAACAAACTGTACATAAAAACACAGTTGACTCCCATTGCTTTAATGTTCCCAGGAATAAAATCAAATTGCAAATGAAAGCAAGAAAATTAGAAATAAGGAAAGCTAAACATTTACTTGATCTAGTTATATTAATATCAGTCAAAAATAGATTTTAGAACAAAAACTATTACCAGGAATAAAAAAGGAACATTCCATAATGATAGATGAGCCAATTAATCAAGAAGACAATCATTGTAAATGTGCATACACTTCATAATACCTTCAAAGTGCATAAATTAAATTAAATCAAAATGAAATAGCATTAACTATATATCAGATTAGCAAACAAAATTTTCAAATTCTAACCAACCCAATGATTGGCAAAGGTATCAAGCAAAAGGAATTCTCATCTGTTGCTCGTGAGAGCATAAATTGGTACAAACATTGTATTTGTCTATTGCTACAAAACAAAATACCACATTAAAGCTACATTCACTTTCTCACAATTTCCTTGCATTTGGAATGCCGGAATGGCTTTACGGAATGCACTGGTTTGAAGTCTTTCATGGGGTTACAGTCAAGATGTTGACTTGGATGCCACTCTTTTTCTGTCAAGAGTTGTGAAAGAAAGTAGAAGCTCTCCATAGAAGGGGAATCCTGAAGGCTTCTGTGTTAGTCGGGCTACACAAGAGAAACAAATTCATAGACACTCATATGTGTGTAGGTAAGAGTTTTATGTACAAGAGCAATTGAATATTGAGAAAACATCCCAGCCCTGTCCAGATCAAGTCCAAAAGTCTGATATTAGCCTATATGTCTGATACCAATCTATAAAATCCTCTTCAGACTCACAAAACACATGACACTGAATGCAGGAAGATCACAGGCCAGTGGGTGAGAAGTCTTGTGGATCCAGTGGCATTGTAAGCATCTCAGTGCTGGCAGGGGTTTCCACGTGGCTCCCCAAGTTCAGGGAACTAGGGTAGTTCCATGTGTCTTGTCAGCTGCAATGTCTCCCAGGAAGTGAGCATTTGTCTCACCTCCAAGGAGCTATTTATCTCCTTAGTGCCACCAAATGAGGTCATCAAGCTCCGACCCAATTGACAGGCTAAACTCCACCCCTTCACTCTTAATCCTCTCAAATTGACAACAGAGTATGTAACTACCACAGCTTCTGATCAGAAACCATGTCAGGACAGATAAGCTACCTTTTGCCAACCAACAGCGTCACATCGTAAGTATTACGGAGTATCACCCCATCTGTGATTTCACCCCTCTGGACCACTCTAACTCTCAAATCTTCATCTGTAAAATGGAGATTATTTTAATCCCAGCCTCACATCCTGGTAACAAGGATTGGTGAATTGCTATGTGTAAGACACTTAGCCTAGAGTCATCAGCCACTGAGTGCTCAATAGATGCCAGGTAGTTTAGTAGAGGGAGAGAAACAACGAACTCCAGGTGCACTGGACAGTATGGCACCAGGAGAAGCTCTAGATCCCACTGCAGTTACATGTTTAGCCATTGTCCTGGCAGGGGAGACCCTAGTCTAATATCTATCAGCTAAAGCAAGGGACTATATTCCGATGGAAAAGCAAATTCAGGTTAATTGAAAAATAGCTATCCCTTCTTCCATGGACAGAGAACCCAACCAGTGATTTCAGCCTCTGGACTGATTTGAATACAAGAAGAAGCTGCCTATCTAAGCACCATCATGGTATTCTGCTTGGGTGACATTCAAGGGCCATACAGGGGTCTTTTGCCTAGAAAATCCTCATGCTTTCTGTGAGAAATTCTCTGAAGGGTGGTGGCTGACCCTGAACCTCATATATCCTGATGTGAGGAAAGCTGGGTTGTCAGGCTAAAGTCAGTCACAGCATCACAGAAAACAAAGAGCTTGGGCCCCAGCTTCCCTGGAGCAGTCAAGTATCAGACTAAGTTTTACAGTGGTCCCCACATGATCTCTTTCCACCTCCCTGTGTACAGTTTGTCTCCTGCTGCTCTGAGTCCTTGTTCACTTTGTTCTACTTCAGCCACACTGGGCTTCTGCTGGTCCACGGAGGCTCTTAGTGCTGCTTCTTCATCCCTCTCCTTCGGGATTTGGCTTCTATTGTACATTCTCAACCTGCTCTGACCATCTACTTTCTAGCACAGCCTGGCCAACTTCAGAACCCCGCCAATGAAAAGTCCCCTCCCCAACCTATCTCCCTCTTTGTGACTTTTCCCACAACATTTATCATCTTTTAACAAGCCATATTATTGAGAATTAAATCAGATCTATTTCTCTCCCCCACTAAATTAACAAGGGGAAGGATTTCTTTGTGTTTTCTGTTTTCTTCTTTATTGCTTCCAAACTACAGAGAACATAGCATATATTCAACATTAATTCAAAGCAGAAAAGAGAAAGCAATGAAAAGGAGGAGAAAGGAAAATTGGAGAGAAGTGGAAAGGAAAAAGCGAGAGGTGAAGGAGGGAGAGAAAAAAGGAAAGGGAGAAGGAGGAGAATAGGGAGGGAACAGAGGGAAGGCAATAAGAAATAGGGAGAGCAAGAGGAGAGAGAGAAGGAAGCGGGAGGGAAGGGGGAGAAATGGAAGAACAGAAGGCGGAGGCAAGGAGCAGAGAGGAAGGATACGATCGAAGTCCTGACCATGTGCACAGAGTAAGAAGGTTTTCTAGTTGTGAGGAGGTATCTGTCAAGGTCTGCCCCAACTCCTCAAACCGAGAGAGAGAGAGAACTGGGTGACAGAAAGCACTGAACTCCTAACGTGTGCTTAGAGAATGAAGGACCTGAATAAGGTTACCACCCAGTAGTAAAACTCCAGGTAGAAAGAACGATCAGAGAATCGACTAGTAGCAGTTCAGCAACCAGTGGGGCCTCCTACCTATCTGGATTTGGGCAATGTCACATTGAAGGCCTCCATCAGTCGGGGTTACGAATACCGTGGGCCTCACTGAGGGAGCTGTGGGGTAAAATCGCTGCTTATCCACTGGCAATCAGACTAGAAGATAGAGTTTAGGCACTTCAGGATTCTAGCATGAATCCACATCCCCCAAAGAACCAGGACCACTCTGGGTGGGAAATTGGAATCACAAGCATGGCTGGATCAAAGAGACCAAAAGGTCCGACCACACTCCAGTGATTAGTAGCAACACATTCTGACCAGTGAGATCTTCCCTGTTGTCAGAGATGGTGAAAGGCAGTTCTGGATCTTGGAAGGATGCCTTGATGCTCTGCAGGAAATAGACTATCCCTGCCACCAAGTGCCAGGAAAACAAGCTGAGACCAGCGATACATGGTCATGGTGCTTCTGAAGGAGGTACCAAATGCCCCAGGTCACAGGTCCCTTTTCAATGCATTGCCTTGTGTGAATGAATGAGGCAAACTACTTTCAAAAAATGCTGCAAAAACATTTTCCATTTCACATACTCTCCTGGAATCTTCTCATTCCCCCATTAAAAGGTGTAGTATAAGCGGATACCAAGGGTTTAAGTGGAGAGCAAATATTTTGAGAATAATGAGGGCAACATATATACAAATGTGCTTGACACAATGGATGGATGTATGGATTGTGATAAGAGTTGTATGAGGCCCCAATAAAATGATTTAAGAAAGAATAAAAAGAGTGTCGTATATGCTCCTTTCCCTGGACACTGAGCAGGCCTTTCTGATGGCCTCAACTAAGAGCACAGTAGCAGCGATTCTGTGACTTCCAAGCCTGAGCTGCAAAGTCACTGTAGAACTCTCACTCTCACTCTTCCTTTTGGAGCCCAGACCTGCACAATAGGAATTCTGATCCACCATGCAGTGAGGAAGCCAAAGCTATTCCAGATGAACAAACGATCTGAAGTCATTCTTCAGTTACCTCTATCCTCACATATGAATTACCGTTACAAGACAATTCCCAACTGCAAAACCATGATATGTAATAAGCCTTGTGCTAAGCCACAGATTTTGAGGTAGCTTGTCACTCAGCATTAGATTATCAGAATAACGGAAATTGTTCCACATGTTGTTGGAAATGTGAGAAAGATTGTGTATCAGTGCTTGTATTAAATGAAGAAAAGCATCCCATGGGGTCAGTATGGAGGAGGTGACAGTGGTTAGTCAGAGAGCAGCAAGGGAAACCAGGGGCAAGAGTAATGGCTATATAATCGGGCTAACCAACCCTCCCTACCTTAAAATACAGCTCACATTTTAGGGACCTGCTGAGCCCTTTGCCAGGCGAGCTCTGGTAGCCTAGTGGTTATGTGTTGGGCTGCTTACCGCAGGTCCACAATTTGAAAGCACCAGAAACTCTGTGGGAGAAAGACAGTGCTTTCTACTCCCGCAAATAGTTGCATCTCAGAAACTCCCAGGCACAGCTCTACCCTGTTCCATTGGGTCACCGTGAGCTGACTTCAACTCAATGGCAGAGTATTTGGTTTGGATTTGGAGCCCCTTGCCAAAAAATTGTCACCATCTCCATTGTACTAATGAAAATCTGAAGCTCAAACAGTTAAGTACATTTCAAGTGATTGTACTTGTAAGGTGTGCAGAAGTACTCTGGATCCCAAATTAATCCAATGGCAAAAAAAAAAAGTCCGAACTACTTCACCAAACACCGCATTTCCATAAAGAACTTTGTTGAGCTGTGCAGACAACACCAGTGTGAATTGTGGTGGACAGGTGAGGCCAATTCCGCAAGAGTTAGCAACACGAGCAGAGAGCTGGACACTGCTCCCCAGTAGCCTAAAATCACATCCATCTAGGAAGAATATTTACCCCAAGTAACTCCCACTGCCCACTGGCCTCATCCTTAGATCTCTCCTCATAGTCTCCACTAAGAATAGCAGGTGCATCCGGGAAAATGCATCATAGCCTGGGACATAGACCCTCAGACTTGAACTCTGGGCTTGGATCCTGTGGACTTTGGGCAATGCCTAAACACATTGCAGGTTCTAAGGTACAAATGCCAGGTTCATCCAGAACTGGGAAGCTTCTCAACTTCTTGCATCCTGGAACATGGGGTAGACCTGTAGCAGTAATACATTCGCCAATGAGGAATCATAGGTGTGTGATGGTACCAATAAAATGCCCAAAACTCCAGGTCTCTAAAGGGGCATCTTCCCATTTTCAAAAACTCTCCTAGTAATTTATAAGGAGATGCTGCTAGTGGAGGGAGGTGGCTCCAGGCTGTTATGATTCTAAATCTCCCTAAATGAGGAGGAGAGAGAAAAACTATTCACACCCTTCATGACAAAGGCTGCTGATGGCAATGGGGCTTTCAGGAGAGTCTGAAGGGCAAGTCTGAGGCCCAAGTTGAACAACCTCGGGTTTTGTGGGCACTGGTTCCCTCAGGACTTCTGGATGAAGGATGAGTGCCCAGATTCCTGCCCCCACAAATCACCTCACCTCCAAATTTACCCCACCATGTAAACAGAGATGAATCTTCTCCATAAAGGGAGACTCTGACTGATGTCATTACTAATTGCTGGCAATAAAACTGCTAAATAAAGAACCAAAAGTGAATGATAAATCTACAGGAAGGACGTCTGACAGGACTATTAGACTGAGAGATAAGCATTCATTCACAGACATCCCCACCAGACATGTATTATTAATTAAATATGCATAGAGCTCTGTTAATAATAAAGGTAAAGGGGGACCCAGGCCTCCCCCATTCCAAAAAAAAAGGTTCATAATTGGCATTGTGCTCTAAATGATATCAGCTCTGAGACCAAAAGGCTACCAAGGCTCTGCAGGGAGGTCCCTATCTCCTCTCTCTCCTCTATAGGGAGTTACAGGCGGAACTCCAATGACGTCTATTGCCAGTGTACACTCTGGTTCAGCTCCTTATGTCCACGTTTTTGTGGGGTTTTTTAAGTAAATCATTTTATTGGGGCCTATACAACTCTTATCACAATCCATACATACATCAATTGAGTAAAACACCCTTATACATGTGTTGCCCTCATCATTCTCCAAATTCACCTTCCACTTGGGTTCCTGGAATCAGCTCATTTGCCTTTAACCCCTCCCCCTCCCTCCCTGCTCCCCCTTCCCTCATGAATCCTTAATAATTTATAAATTATTATTTTATCTTATCTTACACTGCCTGGCATCTCCCTTCACCCACTTTCCTGTTGCCCATCCCCCAGAGAAGAGGTTATCTGTAGATCCCCGAGATCAGTTCCCCCTTTATACACCCCCTTCCCTCCCAGTATCACCACTCTCACCGCTGGTCCTGAGGGGTTCATCTGTCCTAGAGTCCGTGTTTCCAAATCCCAACTGTACCGCTATGTATCCTCTGGTCTAACCAGGTTTGCAAGGTAGAAGTGGGATCATGATAGTTGGAGGGGAGGAAGCGTTTAAGAACTAGAGGAAAGTTGTGAGTTTCATTATTGCTACACTGAACCCTGGGTGACTCATCTCCTCCCCACTACCCCTCTGCAAGGAATGTCCAGTTGTCTACAGATGGGCATTGGGTCCCCATCATGCCCTCCCCATATTCAAAATTATATGATTTTTCCCCGCCTTTGTTGCTTTAAACCTGGTCCCCTCTGCCCTTCATGATCACACATGTTGGTGTGCTGCTCCCATGTGCGTTTTGTTGCTTTTGGGATAGATGGCCACTTATTTACTTTCAAGCCTTTAAGACCCAAGGTGCTATATCTCTTGATAACCGGGCACCATCAGCCTTCTTCACCACACTTACTTATGCGCACATTCGTCTTCAGCGTTTATGTGGGGAAGGTAACCACACAATGACGGTTTTTGTTCTTTGGTGTCTGCTACCTGATCCCTTCAACACCTCGTGTTCACTTAGGCTTTTGTGCTTCTTCTCTGTGGGCTTTGTTGCTTCTGAGCTAGATGGCCAGTTGTTTGCCTTCAAACCTTTAAGACCTCAGATGCTATATCTTTTTGATAGCCGGGCACCATCAGCTTTCTTCACCACATTTGCTTATGCACATGTCTGTCTTCAGCAATCATGTCGGGAAGGTAGGTGTCATGGAATGACCGTTTAGCTGAGCAAGGTGCTATTGTATTGAGGGAGTGTGCATGAGGAGGCCCAATATCCAATTGCTACCCTACTACTGAACCTATAAATATATGCACCTAGGTCTATTTCCCCCATAATCATAAATATATTTATATATGTACATTTCTGGATTTAGGCTTCTATGTATGCCCTTTGCCTCCTACTCCTTTCCTCTATTTCCTTACGCTTTCCTCCTGTCCACTACCATGTTTGGCCTTCATTCTGGTTTCAATAATTCCTCTCAGTTACCTTGCCCTTGGTCACTCCCTACCAGTCCTCCCACCACTGGTTTTGAACCACTCCCCCTCCCTCCACTGGTTTTAAACCACTAGTTATTCTCTTGCCCCTGGGTTAGCCCATACCTCCGCCCTTCCCCTAACTCCTCTCATGTCCCTCTGGGACCCTTGGTCCTGTTATTTTCTTCTCACATTGTTTGTCCAGCCTATATTATCTAGGTGGACCTGCAGATATAGTAATATGTGCATAAAAATGCAGATGGCTTTGACAGCACCAAAGTGGCACATAAGAACATGGCATCGACAGCAGCAACACTGACACACTAACAAAAAAGCCACTGACATACAAAATTTAAAAGAAGAGATAAAAAAGAAAAAAGCAAACCAAAAAGACAGCAAAAAAAAAAACTGTTAGTAATTTGAGGTCTGTTTGTTTGTTGGCCTTTGGGAGTGTTTTCTGGTATGTCCATGTTTTAATGATAATCTCCCCACTATTGGTGTGTAACAAACTATCCCAGAAATCAGCAGATTGAAAAACAGCAAATATTTATTATCTCATAGTTCCTTGGAGGGCCAGGGCTTGAGTGTGGCTCAGTTGGTATATCTCACACAAGGGACGTCGTGACAATGCAACAAAGCTGCCAATTGAACTGTGGTCTCAAGGAAATCAATGAATATAACTATTATTCAAATTATGCACCAACCACTACAGAGAGTGATTAAGAAACTGAAGAATTCTACCAACTACTTCAGTCAGAAATTGATCAAATATGCAATCAAGATGCACTGATAATTATAGGCAACTGAAATGCAAAAGTTGGAAGAAAAGAAGAAACAGTAGTGGAGATCGCAATAGAATTTTGCAAGACCAGTGACTTGTTCATAGTAAATAGTTTTCTTCAACAGCACAAAAGGCTTTACACATGGACGTCTACAAATGGAAGACACAGAAATTAAATTGACTGCACCTGTGGGAAGACACAATGGAGAAGCTTAATATCAGTGAATAGAATGAAGCCAGGGACTGATTGTGGAACAGACCATCAATTGCTCATGTGCAAGAAAATGAAATTAAGCCCACAAGAGCTAAAATATGGCCTTAAATTTATCCCATCTGAATTCTGAGAACATCTCAAGAACAGATATGACACTAATGACAGAAGACCTGATGAGCTGTGGGAGAACATCAGACACAAAGTAAGCAAAAGGCCATTAAAAAAGAGAGCAACGAAAAGATATAAGTGGATTTCAGCAGACTCTGAAATTTGCTTTTAATCCTAGAGTAGATAAGGCAAATGGAAGAAATGATGAAGTCAAAGAGCTGAACAAAAATCTTCAAAGAGCAGCTCAAGAAGACAAAGTAAAACATTATAATGAAATGTGCAAAGACCTAGAGTTAGAAAACAAAAAAGGAAGATCACACTCAGCATGTCTGAAACGGAAAGAACTCAAGAAAAAATTAAAGTCACAAGTTGCAATATTGAAAGATTCTATGGTCAAAATATTGAATGATGCAGGAAACATCAAAAGAAGATAGAAATAATACAGTCATTGTGCCAAAAAGAACTAGTCCATATTCAACATCAAGAGGTAACATATGAGCAAGAGCCAATGGCATTGACAAAGAGCAGAATGCACTGAAAACACATCCAAAAAAGGACCCAGGAGTTGACAGAATACCAATAGAAACGTTTCAACAAGCTGATGAAGCACTGGAAACACTCATTCACATATGCTAGGAAATTTGTAAAATTACTAATCGGTTAACTGACTGGAAGAGATCCATATTTTTATCCATTCCAAAGAAAGATGACCTAACATCATACTCAAATTATAGAAAAATATCACTGATATCACATGCAAGTAAAATGTTGATTAATATTACCCAACAACAGTTGCAACAATACATTGACAGGGAGCTGCCAGGGGTTCAGGCTAGGTTCAGAATTGTGCTCATGTGGAAATTGTACATAGCTCAAGAGGCAGCTGTGCAAACAGAACAAGGCAATACTAGATGTTTTAAAATTAGAAAAGGTGTGCATTAATCAGGCCTGGATCCTCTCATCATAATTATTCAATCTGTATGCTGAGCAAATAATCAAAAAAGCTGGATTATTGGAGGAAGAATGTGGAATCAAGGAGAGAGAAAAGTTTATTCACAATGTTCTATATGCTGAAAGTTTGGAGGACTTGAAGAAGTACTTTCTGATGAAGATCAAGGATTTCAGCCTTGAGTATGGATAACAACTTAATCTAAAGAAAACAAAACTCCTCACCACTAGACCAATAGGTGACATCATGATAAATAGAGAAAAGACCTAAATTGTCAAAGATTTCTTCTTGCTTGGTTTGGTAGTCACATAATCTCGTGTCAACTTTAGGTTAGTAAGAGTAAAGGGATGGAGTTGAGCCTGTCAATCATGTTAAAGCTTGATATGCCTCCTGGTGGGCACAGCTTTCTAATGAGGATTCTGGGAACTTCCTCTCTCTCAGCCTTTGTCTTCCTGTTGACAAGCCACCAGAGACTTACTGAGACCTGCAATAGTTCTCTCTCTCTCTGCTTCACTTTCCTGTTGTTGAGACACACAGAGAGTTGAAGGAGCTACATGGAGACCCACACCAGCACAGAGACGCTTCCACTGCCATTGAATTCACAAGACTTTTCACCCACTGACCTGCCATCTTTCTCCATTTGACATCATTGCATGTACCTTGTGAGTCTGAAGAGGAATTAATGGTAGTATCAGACTTACGGGCCAATATTGCACTTATGGACTTGATCTGGACTGGGCTGGGCTGGGATGTTTTCTTAATATATAATTACTCTTCCATATAATGCTCTTTCCTATACATATATGAATGTCCCTGAATTTGTTTCTCTAGTCAACCCAGTTCAACAGACTTGGATCCACAATCAATGCTCATGGAGGCATCATTCAAGCAATCAAAAGAAACATTGCATTTGGTAAATCTGCTGCACACGGCCTTTTAATGTGTTGAAAAATAAGAAAATTACTTTGAGGACTAAGCTACACCTTACCTGAGGACTAAGCTGCACCATGATATTTTCATTTGTCACATAAGCATGTGAAAGTTGGGAATTGAATAATGAAGAGTGGAGAAAAATCCGTCCATTTAAACTACAGTCGTGATTATGAATATTGAAGGTAACAGGACTGCCAAAAGAACAAACAGGACTGTCTTAGAAGAACTACAGCCAGTATGATCCTTTAGAGACAAGAATGGTGAGACTCCATCTTAAATACTTCAGACAAGTTATCAGGAGAGACCAGTTCCTAGAGAAGGAAATCATGCTTGGTAAAGTAGAGGAGCAGTGAAAATGAAAAAGGCCCTGGACAGATGGATTGACACAGTGGCTGCATCAGAGACATAAGAACAATTTTAGGAGGCCCTACTTGATGCTTACCCTTGTGACGAGATCCCAGAAGATAGGGTTGCTATAGCAAAGTATGGTGAAGAAACCAAATGGTGTCTGCCTATCAGAAAGAATAGCATCTGGGATCTTTGCCTGCATGAAAGAAGCACACCAGCCTGTGTGATCCAAGAATCGTAAATAATAAAGGCCAAATCTGAAGAAGGGACTGGTATCAGAGTTTAAATTGTGAACATCTGGTTCGCAGAAGACGATGGATGACAGCTCACAATCCATTTGCAGGTCCCCGCATAGATTCAGCCTCCTGTGAATACTCTCTGATCACACAGGAGGGAGGTGACTAGCCTAGCTCTCAGACAGAATTGTAAGTGGCAGATGTAGTTTGATCTCCCCTTTGACACACTTTAAAGTTGATTTTGATGTTTTCTGCTTTCTTTTTGATTGAGAAAATTTCTGTTATGTCTAAACATTGTTATTGGGTTTTATTTGTTTGTTTCCTGTTTCTGTTTTGTATGTTTTTTTCAATCCAAGAAAATTAAACCTATAGAGACAGTAACTGGACTGATACTTGCCTGGGGGCATGGCAGTGGAGCATGGGATACAAGAAGAAAATGTTCTCGAAATTTATTATAGTGATAATTGTATAAAGTTTCTTAGTATGATCAAGCAATTAAGTTGTATGATATGTGCAGTATATGCCAATAAGATATTTTTAAATATATAATAAATAAGAACTATATTAAATACCTGTGAAATGGTGACATCAACAATGATCACATAAATATTCATGAATTTTTCAATATATGTGGCAATATTCCACTCCTATTCATAAGGGTTTCAGTGGTTAATTACTCAGAAGTGAACAGGCTACTTCTTTATATTCTGCTCTAAATCTGGAAGCTCTTCTGAAATCTATTTAGCATCAGTAACCCCACTAATATTTGAAATAACTGTGTGAAGTATTAGTGTCATTGCTTCCAGGATCACGACAACCTGTAAGTCACTACAAGGTGACATACTGACAGACAAGAGGTAGGTAAACTATTAAGTATCAGTGTATTTATAAATCTAATAGTGTTTGTGTTGTATTGAATTATATAAGTACGTAGAGATGATAGATGATAGAGAGATCGATAGATAGATCGATGATAGATGAATAGATAAGAGAGATGTACTGCCAGGCTATCTCCATGTCCTGTGACATCAACAGCATGTTCAAGTCCATCGTTGCAATTATTATGTTGATATATGCCACAAAAGGTCTCCCTCAACCTTGATATCCCTACACTTCACCAAATATGATACCTCCAGAAGTTAGTCCTGATGACATAGTCAAAACAAGTGAGTATTACATAAGAAGGTTTCATTGACTAATTTTTGGAAGTGAGTTGCCAGGCCTTTCTTAGTGTGCCTTAGTCTGCATGCTCAGTGGATATATCCTGCCCACAATAGATGATCATGCTGGTATTTGAAATAATGGCATAGCTTTCAGCATCCCAGCAACACACAAACCATCATAGTACAATAAACTAACCGACAGTTCTTATAATGTGTGGCAGTTACATAATTTCATGTCAACTCGAAGATATACAGAAGTATAGGGATGGTATTCAACCTGCCAATCAGGTCACAGCCTTAACCTCCCCTTCTCTCTCTGCCTTCACTTACTGGCTGGCTGACCCTGGTTGCTGCCAGAGTCCTGAAAACGCATCAACTGCCATTGAATCCCCAAGGCTTTCCACCCACCAGTTTGTGACATTCCTACAATGTGCATCAATGAGTCTTAAGAAGGGTTTATAGACTAATATCAGACTTATGGACTTGAGGTGGACCGGGCTGTGATATTTTCTCAATATATAATTACTTATTGATATAAAGCTCTTTCTTACATATAAGTGTCTCTGGACTTGATATAAAGCTCTTTCTTACATACATATAAGTGTTTTTCTAGTCAATCCAGCCTAACACATTATCTTAAAAAATAAAATATAAGAGGACTTGGGGGAAATGGTGACTAGTTAAGATTCACCTGTCGGGAGCTCCTGTTGCCAGACCAGAAAATTGGGAGGTAAGGTCAAGGAAACTTGTAGAGGGAGTACTAAAATTAGAATTAGGGTATTAGGATCTCTCCTGAAACCCCCTTTTTGTGTGATTTCCACTCACAAAGCAAACCAAGAATGCTCTAAATTGCTGTAGGCTTGGTGAGCTGGGCTCTCAGGGTCCAGCAGAAAAGCTCCTCCCACCCTTTCACCAGATTATCGATTTCTCCAGGCTGAAGCCCTAAAGGGGACATAATCCCAGACATGAGGAAAAACCCATACCAGAGCTCTCCCACTGTTGGCTACCTTGAGGTCATAGCCTGGGGAGCAAGGGTTGTGGGTAGCCATAATTTGGAGTAGAAAGAAAAAGCAGAATTTTACCTGAGGCAGATTGTAGTGTGGGAGAAAAGGGGTGGAGAGTCAGAGTCCAGGGGACAAATTCAGTTCCAATTGGCCAAGAAGGAAACAACCCCCCCTGATAAACTAAATCTTCCCTTCTGGAGGTCAGCATGACAGCCCCCAAATCAGAGCACCTCACAAGCAAAATATTAAAAAGAGTGAAATATATATTATTGGTAAAAACTCAAACCTCAGCCTTGTTGCTTAGCTCCAAGGAGCACATAGAAGGGGTCCCTTAACATAAATCAGCATAAGAAGAAATCCATGCCAAGGAATGCCAGGACTCAGCTACAGGGCCTGGAGGCTTTTTGCATAACAAATACCCACTGAAGCAAGTCTAAACTTCTAAGAGAGCACAGAGCTAGAGCCCAGAGCCACGGAGACAATTTAATTTGATTCTATTCTACCTGTCCAGGGAGCAAATTTTTTTTAAATCCTCTGATCTAGTAGGGCACCAGTGGTCTAGATAGGTCAATAAACCCAGCTTCCCTCTCAGTGAGTCTATGCACAGCTAGGGAGGTCCTGTCTGTCCTGGGGCCCTACACAGGCTGTGGGAACACTCCCCTGCCACTGCCCCCCCCACGCCCCCACCCTCCACAATAATGCTACATAGAGCACAAGGCAGGTATGCCAATGAACTCCAGAACTCAATACTGCAGTGGGAACTGATGCCTGACTGTTGGTGTGATCTTGCCTTGGAGATTAATCCCACCCTGCATCTGTGCACCCCTGCATCAAGCTAGAATTCCTCCAGCCCCACAGACAGGTGATCAAGTCTGTTATCTTCTTACCGACCACTCTATTTCTTCTCATTTTATTCACTCCCCTTCTATCTTGCCCACAAGAGTCGGTCTCAACAGGCTCAGGTTTGTTTTATTTTTTCTCTCTTTCTTTCTCCTTTTTCCCTCTGTTTTTGTTAGGTAGCTTAGCCTAGGGAATTGGGAAGTCCATTTACGCATGCCCAGGAGAGCCAGCAAAGGACAAAAGCTGGATTTTCCCGCCAGTGGGCCCAGATGGGCGTTACACCTGGAGCAGCCCACCTGGGCCAGGTGATTGCAATCCAGCCAATGGGATCGACCTGGGGTCGTTCACTATGCCTTCCCCGGGAACCCTTGAAAAGGCAGGGACCGGAAGGGAGAGGGCCTTGTCTTGGCTTGCTTGTGCGGTCTGGTCATCTTCGTGGGAGGAGAGAGATCCTTGCGTGACCTGGGGCAGTCTCTGCCAGGCCGCATGGTCAAAGGAATCCTAATGGGTGCCGCGTAAAACCTGATGCTTCTTTGAACTTCCATTAAATTCACTTGGATCACGAGCCCGGCTTCAGCGTGAAATCTTTCTTGCACGGAGCCAAGGACTGAGGTTGGAATCTAGTCCCGGAGAGACCTAACATTTTTATTCTTTTTCCCTCTTTTTCCTCTTCTTTCCCTCTCTTTCCTATCATATGCCACAACTAGCCTCCAGGACACTACTCTCCACCTAGGGCAAATCAACCGAAATAGCAGGGGGAACTCTAACCTTCCCTCTGTGGGATGCTGCACACCACACGAGGCAGCTGTGACAGCCATCTACAGTGTGTCGGACTGCTGAGAAAACCTCCACCAGACATCTAAGGTGACCTCATCAACTAGGGGAATTCCACCCAGCACCACTGGGTGCCTGAATTAAAAGAGCACACCAACTTGCCATCGTGGGGCAAGGTTTAAACCCCTCTGGTCCCACATTCAGGCAATCAGGAACCAGCTATCTCTTTATTCTTAATTTCCTCCTTCTCTCTCTCCTCCCTCTTTACCATCACAGCCAATCTCAGTGAGCCCAGTTCAGTTTATTCCCCTTCTTTCTCCTTCTTCTCTCTTTCTTTGTAATCTTCTCTCTCTCTCTCTCTCTCTCTCTCTCTCTCTCTCTCTCTCTCTCTCTCTCTCTCTCTCTCTCTCTCTCTGCTTTTATATTTTCTCCTCTCCCTCTCTATCCTTGCACATGACAATGCTGGTTTCCCTCTGCCTAGAGCAACTCTGCCCACCCAGTGGGGAGAGCTACATCCTGCCCCCTAAGACAGTGCGTCACGCAGCATGAGATAGTGCTACACATGGCACGGGGTTCAACTATCTCTTTATCTATTTTTTTTAATTTTATCTCCATAGTTTTCTTATTTCTTCTTTTTCTTTCTTTCTGTTTGTTCTTTCACTTCTTCTTCTTTTCTACTCTTCCTCTATCTCTTCTCTTTCTTGCCACAGTCTCAGCAGATTCAGTTCTCCTTTTTGTTTTCTATTTTTTACTGTCTTCACTTTTGTTTAGTCTGTGCATTTAATTTTGTGTGTGAGAGTGATTGCTAGCTTGCTTGACATTGTTGCTCCAGTCTTTTCTTATTTCTCTTTTTCTTCTCCTCTCCTTTCCATTCAGAAGCCACTAGCAACCTCCAGGCCACTCCCCTCTGCCTAGGGCAACTCTGAGGGCAAGACTGGGAGAGCTCCTGCCCACATTTATTGAATTTACATGCAGCTGGGAAATCACGTCAGTCCGCTTCCACATGCCAAGCAACATGGGGTTCTCCCATTCAAACAGTGGGTGAACTCCAGCCTAAACCCTGAGGCCCTCCAAGTAACTGGGGGAAACTCCTGACCATCACTGGTGGGGCTTCACATTACTGCAGGAACATCCACCCAACCTCTAAGGCGATATCTCTGACTATGGTAATTCCCCCTGACAGCTACAGTGCTCTGTACCAAGGAGGGTACACCCTCCTCAGAACTCCAGTTTCACGTTATTTCATGGGAAGAGCTGGAAGGAATTATGCTAAGCGAGGTAAGTCAGTCCCAAAGGGACAGGTACAACATGAGTCCTCTGAGGTAAGTACAATCAGCATGACAGAAATGGGGCATTAATCCACCCAAGGGGAGGGTATGGCTTATATCTCCACAGGGAAAGTGGGACCAAACTTCAACCCAGTGTCGCAAGGTGTGAATGCAATATCCCGGCGTGGAGGACGGAACCGGTGGAGAGGTCTGGGAGGCAGGCCCCAGCACCATAAATTAAGTGGATTCCTGCCCCTCCCCCGAAAAGAACTTGTTCCAAAGGACGACATTGACCCTGCAGCTATGGGAGATGGACATATTTGATCAGAGCACACGGGAGCAGATGAAGGGGCAGGAGGAGAGAGTGGAGCACAGCCTGGCCCACCAGGCCGTGATGATGATGTTCCTGAGTAGAGCAGCCAGTCCACAGAGAGAACAACATGGCTGGCCCTACTATGAGACATGATGCCCCTCAGTGACTAAGGGCGATACAGGGGACAGCACCGGAGACACAGTGTGGGAATTGCACCTGACCTGATCCCACCACACCGAGGCAAATCACTGGGGGAGTGCAGCGGAACAGCAAGGGAATGGAGTGGCAAGGTCCCCAGGGAATGCTGAAAGTGGACTTTGGGGCCAGGGCGTGGTGCCCCAACAGACTGGACTGGAAAACGCTCCTAAGGGCCAGCAAAGATCCCTGAACTAACTACAAGCTTTTCTCTTGTGAACTGTTTTGTTCTGTTCTTTTTCAGTGGTTTGTTTTGGTTGTTTTGTTGTCTGGTTGTATACTGTTGCTTTGTGTTCCTCTGTCTAGTTTTCGTGCATGTTAGTGACTCCACAGGTCTGTCTGAATAGGACAGGCTGGATGAACTATCTGGATGAAAAACAACGGGACCGACAGTTCCGGGGGGACTTGGGGTGGGGGGTAGGGGGGGGTAAGGAAGTGGTGTTAACAAACCCAGGGACAAGGGAAAAACATGGGACCCCAAAGGGTAGAGAAGGGGGAGTGGCAGGCCTGGTGGGAAATGATCAAGGGTAAGGTTGCTTAGAGAAGAGGTATACTCTAGCCCAGGTGGCAATGATGCATGGTAGTAGGGCAGGAGGAAGGTCAAGGGAGATGGAGGAAAGAGCTAGGAGTCAAAGGGCATTCATGGAGGTCTAGACAAAGACATGTACATGCAAATATATATAGGAGGTTGGGGAAATAGATCTTTGTGTCTATATTTATAGGTCAAGTATTAAGGTGGCGGAAGGACCTTGGGCCTCTACTCAAACACTCCCTCTATGCATGAATACCTTCTTTTATTAAATTGGAACTCTATGATGCTCACTCTCCCGACACAACAGGTGGAGCCAAAATGGGTGAACAAGTAAATGTGGTGAAGAAAGCTGATGGTGCCCGGCTATCAAAAGAGATAGTGACTGGGGTCTTAAAGGCTTGAAGATAAACAAGCGGCCATCTAGCTCAGAAGCAACAAAGTCCACATGGAAGAACACACCAGCCTGTGTGATCGAGTGGTCCCAAAGGGATCAGTTACCAGGCATCAAAGAACAAAAAATCATATCATTGACTGCACACCTCCATGATAGGATCGCTGAAGACAAATGGGTGCACAAGCAAATGTGGTGAAGAAAGCTGATGGTGCCCGGCCATCAAAAGAGATAGTGTCTGGGGTCTTAAAGGCTTGAAGGTGAACAAGCGGCCATCTCGCTCAGAAACAAATAAGCCCACATGGAAGAAGCACACCGGCCAGTGCGATCACGAGGTGCCCAAGGGACCAGATATAAGGCATCATGCAAAAAAAAAAAAGATATAAGTGTGTGTATGTATGTGTATTTATGTGTATATGTATATATGTATGTGTATATATATATTATATTAAATGAAGGGGGAAGTGCAGAGTGGAGACCCAAGGCCCAAGTGTCGGCCAATGGAGATCCCCTCATAGAGGGGCTTAGGAGAGGAGATGGGTTAATTAGGGTGTGAGGTAGTATCAATGAAGAACACAGCTTTCCCCCAGATCCTGGATGCTTCCTCCCCCCAACTACCATGATCCGAATTCTACCTTGCAGGGCTGGATAGGACAGAGGCTGTGCACTGGTACATATGAGGGTTGGAGATACAGGGAATCCAGGGTGGATGATACCTCCAGGACCAAGGGCGAGAGGGACGATGCTGGGAGAGTGGAGGGTGAGTGGGTTGGAAAGGGGGAACTGATTACAAGGAGCCACATGTGACCTCTTCCCTGGGAGAGGGACAGCAGAGAAGGGGGGAAGGGAGACCCTGAATAGGGCAAGATATGACAAAATAACGAGGTATAAACTACCAAGGGCATATGAGAGGGGGGAAAAGGGAGGGAGGGGGGGGAAAAAAAAAGAGGACCTGATGCAAGGGGCTTAAGTGAAGCGCAAATGCCTTGAGAATGATTGGGACAGGGAATGTATGGGTGTGCTTTATACAATTGATGTACGTATATGTATGGATTGTGGTAAGAGTTGTTGGAGTCCCTAATAAAATGTAAAAGAAGAAAAGAGGAGAAAAAAATGATTAGGGCAAAGACTGTACAGATGTGCTTTATACAATTGATGTATGTATATGTATGAACTGTGAAAAGAATTGTATCAGCCCCAATAAATTGTTAAAAAAAAATATTCAATACAAAAAAAAAAAAAAGAACTCCAGTTTCAGAGGGAAACAACACAGGCCACCCAAGGTGATCCAAGTACCATGAGGCTTACTTAGAGATCAGCCAGCGAAACGACACCCTCATGGACTCACTACAACCCGACCAGCGTCACATGAGAGAACTATCCAACTCATTCCAAATAATAGAATACTGGTTCACTAGGGTAATAGTGAAACCACAGGAAGATATAGCAATAGCCTGACCCATCAGTACAGCTACCAGCAGGTAGTTCGTAGCAGCACTCATATGAGTCCCCAAAGAGAGAGCCCAGTGCTCTTTGAATCTGGCAGATGGCGCCAAGTTCCTCTAAAAAAACACATAACCAGCAACCAGTCCTAACAGCCTCAATTAAAAAGAGGAGAAACAGAAGACAATGCCGGAAAAAGAAGATATTCACCTGCCACAGAAAGAAATTTTCAGAATGCTTCTTCGAGTCATACAGGATATGAGAGAAGCATACAGAAAAAGAAGGAACTGATAGAGGAGGTAAAGGCAATGTATCAAAGAGAAATAAAAGACTTAAGGGATGAAATAACAAAATCCAGTGGCAAATTGACAGACTTTGCTAAAGACTTGAGGAGGCCGAGAATCACACCAGTGACTTCGAGGATAACCAAGCAGACCTCATAAATTGGGAAAAGCAGTCAAATAAGACAATCAGAGAATCGGAAGAACACTTGAGAGCCACGTCTGATGCTATGAAAAGCAACAATATTAGAATAACTGGGCTACCCAAACAAAGCAAAACAAAAAATTCAACAGCAAAAATAGAGGAGGAATTCCTAGAGGAAAAGTTTCTCCGCAGCTTAATAAATGAAAATAAGGCAACCATTCAAGAGGCTGCAATAACACCAGCCAGACTGAATCCGAAGAAGAGGTGACCAAGACACATAATTGAGGAAAGGGAGAAGATCATAAAAGCAGCTAGGGAAAAGCAAACAGTCACGTATAAAGGTACCCCAATAATAGTATGTCCAGAACTATCAACGGAAATGATGAAGAAGAGAAGGGAATGGAGTAACATATTCCAAAAATTGAAGGAAAACAGCTCAAACCCAAGAATATTTTCCCCGGTCAAATTGAAGAAGTAAGCCAAACAAGGACAATCTCAACAAACACACAAAAAGAAACCCAACCCTACAAAAGATCCTTGCCAATCCAGTATGAACAGAAGATCAACACTCTCTGAGGGCAAATAAGAGACTATCACATAGAAGAACTCCATCCATAGGGCAACAAAGAGAAAACAGCCTAGTGGATATAAGGGAAACATAAACCACACACACAACGCAAGCGGATAAGATAGGTAGGTAGGAAAATACCCAACACAAAAGGTACAAGATGACATCACAGAGTCCACAGATGGATGTAATAACACTGAATATCAATAGACTGAACTCTGGCATTAAAAGGCAGAGGCTAAGACTGCCTCAGAAAACAACACATCAATATGCTGCCTACAAAAGACACATCTCAAGCTTGCAGACAAAAATGGGTTGAGAATTAAAGGATGGAGTAAAATATGCCAAGCAAATCACAATGCAAAAAAGCAGGGGTAGTGATCTTAATATCTTACAAAATTGACCTCAAGATACAAGCCACAACAAGAGACAAGAAAGGGCACTATATAATGCTCAAGGGAAGAGTAGACCAAGAACCAGTGAGCATAATAAATATATATGCGCCCAAAGAGAGCCGCAAAATTTGTAAATCAAACACTCCAAAAGATGAAAATAGAAACCACAGGCTCAAAAATTATAATTGGTGACTTTAATACACCACTCTGTGAAAAAGACAGATCACTGGGAGAGAAACTTAACAAGGAAACTACAGATCTAAACAGCACAATTGGACGACATGATTTGACAGATATTTTCAGACCTTTCCACCCACCTGAAAAAAAATTCATATTCTTTTCAATCCCACGTGACACATATTCAAAAATACACCACATGCTGGAACACAAGTCAAACCTGAGTAAATTCAAGCACATAGAGATTATAAAGGCATCTCTCTGGTTACTGTGCCACAAGGCTGGAAATTAACATAAGGACGGTGAATAAAACAAGGGCAAACAATTGGAGGATGAACAATTCTCTATTGGAAAAAGGGTGGTATTGACCCAGATCAGACATGAAACCAATGAGAACCAAAAGACAAAGTACCAAAACCTTTGGGATACAGCAAAGGTGTGATACAGAGGAAGTTTGATAACAATGAATGCACACATGAAAAAAGAAGAGAGACTCATGATATGCTGGCACAAAACGTGCACCAATTAGAGCAGAGTCAACAGAACCACCCTACTAATCGCAAGCGGATAGATATAATAAAAATCAGAGCTGAGATACATGAGAGGGAAAAAAACAAAACTATGGGGAAAATTCATGCAGCTAAAAGTTGGTTCTTTGAAAGAATTAACAGAATTGATAGACCACTGGCAAACCTAACCAAAGGAAGGAAGGAACAAATGACAGTTGCAAGGATGAGGGATGAAGCAGGGAACATTACAATGGACCTTAATGACATCAAAAGAATAATTACACCGTAATATGAAGGCTATACTCTAACGAATTCAACAGCTTGGAAGACATGGACAAATATTTGGAAATACATCCCTCTGTATACTATACCAGATGGATGTCAAGCACCTCAACAGAACCATAGCAATGGAAGAAATAGACAATGTTATTAAGGGATTACCAACAAAAAATCCCCTGGACCATATGGCTTCACAGGAGAATTCTACCAAGCATTCAGGCAAGAACTGAAACCAATCCTACAAAAACTCTTCCAGAACATAGAAAAAGACGGAAAACTCCCAAACTCTTTCAATGAAACTAGTATAACTCTGATACCTAAAGCAGGAAAAGATCCCACAAGAATTGAGAACTACAGACCAATATCCCTAATGAACAGCCATGTAAAAATCCTTAATAAAATACTGGCCAATAAATACAAAAGCAGATTTAAAAAAATTCACCGTGACCAAGTAGGATTCATATCAAGGATGTAGGGATGGTTCAACATAAGAAAGACCAATATTTGCCACATTGGCAGGAAAAAATTATAAGAACCACATGATAATATCGATAGATGCGGGAAAAGCATTCGACAACATGCAACACGCATTCCTGTTTAAGACACTCAAAACGATAGGAATAGAAGGAGAATTCCTCAATATTATACAAGTTATATGTGAAAAACCAACAGCCAACGTGGTAGTCATTGGAGAAAAGATGAAAACAATTCCACTAAAAAAGGGGGACCAGACAAGGATACCCATTGTCCCCCCTCATGTTTAACATCGTACTGGAGGTGCTAGCTAACCACATAAGACAAAGAAAAGATATCAAAGGTATCCATGTGGGAAGGAAGAGGTGAAATGATCATATTCGCAGACGCTATGATTCTATACATCGAAAATCCCCAAACTAGAGGAATATGGCAGAGTGGCAGGATACAAGATCAACAAACAGAAGTCTATCAGACTGCTATACACATCAGACAAGATCACAGAAGAAGCAATTGAAAAGGTAGTACCTTTTTCAATAGCCAAGTACTAAAAAAAAACCCCAAAAGATTTGTACAAGGAAAACTACCAAACACTATTACAAGAAACCAAGAGTGACCTCAACAAATGGATGAATATCCCATGCTCATGGATTGGAAGACTCAATATAGTAAAGTTGTCAGTTCTGTCCAAAGCACTATATAAGTTTAATGTTATCCTGATACGAATACCATCATTCTTCTTCAAAGAATTGGAAAAAATGATTACCATCTTCATATGGAGAGGGAAGAAGCTCAGAATTAGCAGTGAACTCCTCAAGAAGAAGGACAACGTGGGAGGGTTTGCTCTACCTGACTTTAGCACGTATTGTATGACCACAGTAGTCAAAATAGTGTGGTACCGGTATAACAACAGATATTCAGACCAATTGAAAAGAGCTGAAACCCCAGAAATAAAAACATCAGCAAACAGCTAATTGAATTTTTATAAGGGCCAAAAATATATCAAATGGAAAGCGGATGCCCTCTTCAATAAGTGGTGCTGGGGAAAAATGGATATCTACCTGCAGAAAAATGAAGCAAGATCTTTACCTCACTCCATGCACAAGAATAGACTCAAGGTGGATCACAGACCTTAAGGTAAAACCCCAAATGAATAGGAATATCTATGAGGGAATTGGCACAAACCTGAGAACCTTGGCACAGGGAATACATAGGCTATCGAAAACAGGGAAGGATACAAATATATAGGAGTCACAAATTGACAAGTGGGATATACTGAAGATAAATCTCCTGTATACATGGAAAGAATTCACCAAGAGAGTAATAAGAGAGTCCACAGACTTGGAAAACATCTTTAGCAATGACACATCAGACAGGCCTTGTTACTAAAATCTACAATACTGTGCAAGCTTAGAATAAGAGAAAAACTAACTGCTCACTGAAGAGGTGGGCAAAGGACCTCAACAGAAGTTTCACAGGGGCAGAAATCCAAATGGCCAATATACATAGGAGGAAATGTTCCTGATCATCAGCCATAAGAGAAATCAAATTAAAACAACTATGAGATACCACCTAACACCCTCAAAGGTAGCCCAATTTAAAAACTCAGAAAGTAACAAGTGTTGGAGGGGCTGTGAGGAGATAGGAACTCTCATCCACTGCTGGTGGATATGTAGGTATGTACCGCCACTATGGAAATTGATTTGGTGATATCTAAAACAGATGGAGATTGAGCTACCATAGGACCCAGCCTTGCCCTACTGGGAAAATACCCAGGAGAGGCAAGAAACAAACCACGGCCAGACAACTGTGCTCCAATGTTCATCATGGCACAGTTCACAACTGCAAGTAGTTGGAAACAACCCAAATTTTCATCTACAGACGAATGGATCAAAAAACCGTGGTACATACATACAATGAAGTACTACACATCCCTAAAAAGCAGCGATGAACTCACGAAGCACATTGCCGCATTCAGAGAACTGGAGGAAATCATGCTAAGTGGCGTAAGTCAAGCACGAAAGGACAAATACAACATGAGTCCACTGAGGTAAGCTTTTATTTAAAAGGGGGGGGGGGGACATAAGGGAAAAGCCACTATACACATACATCCCTGGGGTGAGGTCCAGCAATTATGACAGGGGCCAAACCAACCCAGGGATACATATGGCAGCCAACTAAGTAAGAGGGGGAAAGAAAGTGAAAAATAAAACAACACGTGCGTAGTGGGGGAGCAGGGCACTAGCCCACCCAAGGAGAGGGTATTGTTTATATCTCCACAGGGGAGGGAGAGGGAGACAAGTTTTCTACCCAATGCTCCAAGACATGAATACATCATACTAGCATGTACCATGGAACCAAGAGAGAGGTCTGCAGGGCCGGCCCCAATCCCAACTATGTGGACAATCTACCCCCCACCCCCTGGCCCAGAAGAATGCACTTCACAGTCCAAGACTAGGGCTACAGCTTAGGGAGAGGGGCAGGTTGGATTCGAGCACATGGGAGAAACGAACAGGATTGGAGAGGGAGAAGAAGACATCCTGGCCCACCAAGCCTCCAGGTCGATGTTCCAGCTGGGAACAGACAACACATGCACCGGTAGGACGGAAGGGCTGGCCTGACCATGGGACCGAGTGTCCCTCACTAAACCATGGTGCTGCAGGAGACAGCTCTGGAGACACAGAGTAGGAATGGTGCACAGTCTGGCCCCATCACACTGGGGCAAGGCACTGAGGGCATGCAGCAGAGTGGCAGTGGGAGCAGAGTAATGAAACCCTCAGGGACTACCAAAAATAGACTTAGGAGACAGAATGTGGCACCCCATTAGACTCGACTGGAAAACTCTTGTAAATACCAACAAACAAATCTTGAACTATTTATAGGTTTTTCCATTTTTGTCAGTGGCTTTCTTTTTGTTATTGTCATTTTGTTTTTTGTTGTTGTTATTGTTTTGTTGGTTTTGACTTCTTTTGTTGTTTTACTTGACTTTGCCTGGTTTTTGCACTGATTAGTGTATTTGTATGTTTGCCTAGATAAGATAGGTGAAAAGAATATGACCAATGGTTCCAGGGAGATATGGGAGAAGGGAGGTGGGAGAAAGGAAGGGGATTGGGGTGGGAACCAATCCAGGTACAAGGGAACAACAAGTGAACTAAAATCAATGGAAGGAAGGTCGTAGGATGCCTCGTGGAGCTTAATCAAGGGCAATGTAGCAGCGAGGAATTACTAAAACCGAATGAAGGCCGAACATGATGATGGGACAAGAGGAAAGTAAAAGAAAATAGAGGAACGAACCAGGAGGCAAAGGACATTTATAGAGGTTTAAATACAGGCAGAGAGAGAGAGAGATATAACTAATGTACTCATATCTGTATGTTAAGAATTAAGGTTGCAGATGGACATTGGGCCTCCACTCAAGTACTCCCTTAACACAAGAACACTTTTTTCTAACAACCCTGCATTCTGTGATGCTCACCTTCCGACACAATCACTGAAGACAAAATGGGTATATAACCAAATGTGGTGAAGAATGTTGATGCTATCAAAAGATATAGCATCTGGGATCTTAAAGGCTTGAAGATAAACAAGTAGCCATCTAGCTCAGAAGCAACAAAGCCCACATGGAAGAAGCACACCAGCCTGTGTGATCATGAGTTGTCAATGGGATCAGGTATCAGACATTCAAGACCCAGAACACAACCATACCCAAAGTCAATGGGGGAGGGGGAGCATGGAGTAGAAACCCAATGCCCACCTGTAGATAATTCAACAGCCCATCACAGAGGGATCAGAGGGAAGAGATGAGCTAGTCGAGGTGCAGTATAGCACCGATGAAACACACAACTTTCCTCTAGCTCTTTGGTATTTCCTTCACTCCACTCTCATGACCGCAATTCTACGTTACAAATCGGATTAGACCAGAGCATGCACACTGCTACAGATAAGAGCCTGCAACACAGGGAATCCAGGATAGATAAACCCCTCAGTGCCAACAAGTAGAGTAGAGATACCAGGAGGATTAGGGGAGGGTGGGGGGATAAAGGGGTAATGGATCACAAGGATCAACCTAGGCCCCCCTCCAAGGGAGATGAATAATGGAAAAATTGGTGAGGGGTGACAGAGGATGATGTAAAATATGGAAATAATAATCTATAAATTATCAAGTGTTCGTGAGGGAGGATGGACTTGGGAGTGAGGGGGAATAAATGGAGAGCTGATATCAGGGGCTCAATTGGGAGGAGAATGCTTAGAAAATTATGATGGCAGCATATGTGCAAATGTGCTTGACACACAGGATGAATGTATGGATTGTGATAAGAGCCCTGAATAAAAATATTTAAAAATAAATAAATACTTTATGCACATGAAAAGACTTCATCAAAAGAGTAAAACGAGAGCCCATGGATTTGGGAATAACTCTAGCAATGACATAATGGACAAAAGACTAATTACTAGAATCTATAGAATTCTGCAACACCTCAATAATGAAAAAAATACTAACAACCCAATTAAAAGGTCATGAATAATAGACCATTAACAAAAGATGGTACTTGAATGGCTAACAAACACATGAATAAATGCTCATGTTCACTAGCCAACAGGGAGATGCAAATCAAAAAAACAACGAAATAGCATCTTACATCCATAGCCCAAATCAAAAAAACAGAACAACAAATGCAGAAGAATGTGTAGAGAGACTGGTACACTGCTGGTGGGCTTTTAAATGTGTACAACCTTTGTGGAAAGCAACATAGCAATGCTTAAAACAACTGGAAATAGAAATATAATAAAATATCATACCTTAGCTGGGCATGTACCCCAAAGAAATAAAAGACAGACATAAACAGACATACACTTTTCTGTCTTCATTGCAGCACAATTTAAAATAGCAGGAAGCTAGAAAAATCCAAATCCCCATATTCAGATTGGTTAAAAAAATTTGTGTATGAATAGTGTCTGAGATCGTAAAGGATTGCCTTAAAACAAGCAACCAAGTGATGTGTCAACTAAGTCCACATGGAAGATGCACACCACCCTGTGTAATCCAACTATTATAAACATTAAAATCCAAATCTGAAATAGAGAATGTTATCAGAGCTTAAATTTGTGACGGTTAAGTTTGCCGACGGTTATGAAAAACAGTGGAAGCCCAAAATCCATTTCTAGGGCCCTTCTCATTCATTTCAAGGCTCACTTTTTTTTTACAGCCCTGGAAATTGAGGCTTAGAGAGGCAAGGGACTTTACTAAAGTGCCATAGCCAGTGAGTGTGGCGGGGCCCCAGATTCAAAGCCAGATCTGGAACACATCAGCAGCCGGTCTCCATCACCTACCAACATTGAAGAGCTGTCATCTGAAGGGCTAACCTCCTACAGCAAGTGTGAGGCAGCCAGTCAAGACCAAAGTCTTGAGTCAAGGCTGCAGACACAGCAGCTGTTCTGAGTCCCTCGTGGCCTTAGCCACGCTGCTCTTACATTCGTGGACAGAGTACTCCACTTAGGACATGCTCGCTCCTGACTCCGGGGCCATTAGCTCCTGGAACAAAACATTTGGCTCTCTCAGACAGATGTGGCTATTATGCAATCACTTAGTCCCTCTCAATACCAGGTCCAGACCTTGATGGGTGGAAGGCTGGGGAGGGGGGCGGGGGTTAAAAAACCTGGAGGAGAAGCCATCCATTTCAGTCCCTGTCATCAGCCTTGTGCTGGTCTTTGTTGATGTAGCAAGAAGTAGTTTTAAACAGGACAGCTCCAACACACTGCCACAAGTCTGATTTTATTTTCTTTTTTCACTTTTAATTGTGAATCATGTGAGACTTACACTTAAGATCATTTCTGTATTCAACAATTTAGTTAATTTATCAAAACTCTTCCCTTTTTATTGTATCTTCTCCTTCTTCTAGAATTTTTCCTCCCTTTCACTCAAGTTATACTCCAGTCTAGTCTCCAGCCTATTGCTTCTCTTTTGCTTTTCATCCCTGGTAACCATCAAATTTTCTGTTTCTTTTGATGTAAAAATTAAATTATATGCCTTTTAAAAACATGCAACAATAGTCCATACAATATTTGCTTGTTTGTGATTGCCTAACTACATTCAACATAGCATCCTCCAAATCCATCCATGTAATGAAGTGTTTCAAAATTTCATCATTACTGATTAGTAATGGGTAGCATTCATTAATAATACACAGTATTCTATTGTGTGTACGTAGTCGACCTTTGTTTAGCCCTTCTTCCACTGAAGGGTTGTTTCCATCTTCTTGCTATTGTGACTATTACTGGGATTAACATGGGTGTGCTATTCATACTACAGCTGTTTTTCTTCAGCATACAAGGGACTGCTGGGTCATATAGCATTTCTGTTTCTAGTTGTGGGAGAAAGCACCATACTGATTGCCACACTGGTTGTACAGTTTTATAGTTCCACTAGCAGTTTATGAGGATTTCAATCTTTACACATTCTCTCCAGCATCTGTTATTTTCTATTTGTTTGTTTGGTTTTTTAACTTTTCTATCAATGCTGGTGTGAGATGGTGTGTTAGTCTGGGTACTTTAAAGAAACAAATCCACAGAAGCTCATGTATAAGAGAGGGTTTTATATAAAGGTTAAGTATGCATCAAGAAAACATCCCAACCCAGTGCTGCCCAAGCTCACAAGTCCAACATTAACCCATTAACCCATATATTCAACACCGATCCACAAAGCCCTCCTCCATCTCACAAAACAGAAGCAATGATGCTGACTGCAGGAGGAAAGCCGAGTCAGTGAATGTATACGAATCTCAGCACTGGCAGGGGTCTCTCCACAGGTGCTCCAGCACCCGGGCTGCATGGGGGTAAATCCATGTGGTTTCTCCTCAGGAATGTCTTGCAGGAAGTGAGCCTTGCCAGCTAAAGCAGGGAACTGGCTAAGGTAGCTGCACCTTGGTCCGACCATCAGAAAGCAAAAGAACCAAGAACTAAAAAGGTGAGGCTAACCGAGGCATTTATCCCTCTGCCCTTCAATTAACCTCATGTGTGTTTATTGGCCAGGTTGCCACAATTAACTAACTCAGATATTATGTCATTTTTTAGTTTATTGGATGCTTAGTGATCACTAGCATTACTTCATGTGCTTGTTGGCTGCCTACTTTGATGCAGTCCATGTTCTCTGCCCGTTTTTTAATTGGATTCTTCATCTTTTTCTTGGTGAAGTGTTGTAGTTTTCCATAGATTTTAGAGATTACTCCTTTGTCCAAAATATTATTGCCAGATATTCCTAATAGATCTTTATGAATTATTTTAATACACATAACTATTACTTTAGGAGGTCTCAGTCATCTATTTTGTCTTCTGCTTTATATGTGTTTTTTCATTATGCTTCAGTGTGTTTATGCCATGTATTAAGGCCCTTCAGTTTGTCCCTATTATTTCATTGATGATCTTTACAGTTTTAAGAATTATATTTAGATCTATTGTCCATCTTGAGTTCATTTTTATATGGGGTGAGATATGGGTTCTGTTTCATTCCTCTGCATATTCAAATCCATTTGTTGAAAAAACTATCACTTCCCCCATTTAATCAACCGTTTTCCAAAAAAATTAGTTGTCTCTAGGTGAATGAATTTATTTCTGGTTTCTTTATTCTTTATTGCCTGTGTATCTCTCATTATACCAATACCTGGCTATTTTGATTACCATGGCTGTGCAGTAGGTTTTGAGGTCTGAGGAGAGTCCTAATCTGTCCTATATGGTCACTATGTGTTGGCATCCACTCAATGAAAATACTTTTGTTTAGCTGGGTTTTGGTGTTGAGTAATATTGACATTTTCATATGTTGAGTCTCCCTATCCATATTCTCCCATTTATGTAGGTTTGTTTTGTTGTTGTTGTTATTTGTAGTAGTGTTTGGTAGTTTACTTTGTAGAAGCATTTCAATATTTTTAGTCATTTTATTGGCATGTAATTCACGTATCACACAATTCAATAGTTCAATCATATTAAAAAGAGTTGTACATCATTACCACAATCAATTTTAGAATGCTTTCTTCTTCTACTCATTATTAGCTCCCCATTTCCCCCCAATCTTCCCTGCCATAGCCACACCCACACCCCAAAAAACAAGTGAATGTTAATGCAGTTGCTTTCTCTATAGATTCATCTACCTTGGATCTCATATACTGAAAAATATTTTAATAACAAAATAAAATAGAAAAAAATCTCAATCAAAAAGAAAGCAGAAAATATTAGAAACTGTAAGTCCAAGTGGAAGAAGCACACCAGCCTGTGCTATCCAATAATTGTAAATAATAATATTCAAAACTGAAGGAGGGAATCATATCAGAGCTTAAATGTGAATACCTGGTTTGCAAAAGGCTTTGGAGGACCGTGGAAGCCCAAAATCCATGTGCAGGGTCCACATTTGGAGCAAGCCTCCAATGAAGTCCCTCAGACCATAAACAAGGGATGTGACTAGCCGTGTAAGCAGACAGAGAACATTGTAAAGTTGTTTGTGGCAGGTGTAGTTAAGTTAAAAATGTAATATCTTATCATTTTATTTCCCTTTTGATCCATTTGTAAGTGTTTCCATTTTTTTTAAGTGGAGGACTAAGTGTGGATAAAGCCTCAGGTGAACCCCTCTTCATTCTACACCAGGAATATGAAGTCTTGCTATCAGGCAGAGACATTAGAAAGTGGATTATTGCAGATGCAGGTAGGTCAAAATTTAACACTTTAAATTTCATCTCCCTTTTAAAATTTGTTGGCTCATTTTAAATTTGTTCTAGCTTTTAATATTTCATTTTTTAGATGGAAATTGTAAATGGTATTGTTTCCTTGATTTCTTTTTGAAAGTTTCCTCATTTGTATACAGATTTTCCATGGGTTTTTGATTCTTGAACTTGTACCTTTCTATGTTGCCAAAGCTTTTGAATTATTTCCCACAATATTCTTACCAAGTTGTTAAGAATTTCTGTGTGTAGAATCATATACTCTAAAAAAAGTTTTACTTCTTTGACATTTTGGATACTTTTAAATTCATTTTCTTGTCTAATAACTCTGACTAAGATTTCCAGCACAACACTGGGTGGTGGTAAAAAGCATTCTTGTCTGGTTCCCGGTTTGGGGTGGGGTGTGCTTTCAGTGTTTCCCTATTAAATGAGATGTTGGCCATTCGTTTTATGTATGTGGTCTTTATTATGTTGAGGAATTTCCCTTCTATTCCTATTCTTCTGAGAGTTTTAAGAGGAATGGTTGTTGAATTTTGTTAAATGCTTTTTCTGCATCATTGATACAATCATATAATTCTTTGCCTTTGTTTTATTTATATAATTAACTACATCAATTATTTTTCTAATAATAAACTGTCCTTGCATACCTAGAATAAACACCACTTGGCCATGGTGATTGTATATGTGTGTGTGTATACATATATATTTATCTATAAATGGATTCTATTTTCTAAGATTTTGTTGAAAATGTTTGCATCTGTGCTCATAAGAGATATTGGTCTATAATTTTCTATTTTGTTCATTCCTTTTCCTGGTTTTGGTATCAGGGTTATGCTCAGTTCATAAAAGGAGTTCAGGAGTTTGCCATCATGTTCTATATTCTGGAATAGTTTGAGCAGAATTGGTGTCATTTCTCTGAATGCCTGGTAGAGTTCCGTGGTGAAGTGGTCTGGTGCAGAACTTTTTGTTGTCATTACTGGGGGTGTTTTGATGACATGATCTACTTCTTTTTTATGGGTGTGTTGAGGTTTTCTACACCAGACTGGTTAAGTTAGGTAGGTAGTGTGTTCTAGAAATTTATCAGTATGTTCTAGGCTTTCAAATTTATTGACATATAGTCCTTCATAGTATGTTTTTTTATTTCAGTAGATTATATTGTGATTTTGTCCTTTTTGTTTCTTCCTGGTGATATTTCTTGCTTCTTCTTTTATAAGTCTGCCAATGGCTTGTAAATTTTTTCATCCCTGTAGAGAAAATTTCTTGTCTTAACTATTTTTTCTATTCCTTTTCTGTTTTTGCTTCATTTATCTCTATTCTAACTCATTATTTTTTCTGGAACTGAAAGTTTATTTTAGTGATATTGTTCTAGTTGTTGAAGATGTTGTTGAAGATGGGGCCTTTCTTGTTTTTTGATGAGTGCATTTATTTCTATTAATTTCCTTCTGAATACTGCTTTTGATGTTCTCAAAGGCTTGCTTTGGAGCCTAATGTATGGTCTATTCTGGAGAATAGTTCATGTGATCTAGAGAAGAATTTCTATTGATCTGTTGTTGGGTCAAGCGTTCTATATATGTCTAAAACAGCAAAATTGAGTGATGGTGTTACTGTTCTTCTGAATCTTTATTGGCTTTCTCTTCAGTTCTTCAGCTCTTCCCTGAGATTGGCGTGCTGAAGTCTCCTCTTATTATAGCCATGTCTATTTCTTTTTCTTTATGTCGATTTCTCTATTCAAATCTATGAGTTGGATTAATATATTTTGAAAGTCTTTCATTGGGTGCATATAGTTTACTATAGTTGTGTCTTATTATTCCTTTAATCATTCTTTGTCTCTCATGATGGAATTTTCCTGGATGTCTATTTTATCTGAGACTAATATTGCCACTCCTGGATTGTCACTAACTTGATACATTTTTTCCAGCCCTTGATATTTATCCTAGCTTTGTCTTTATGTCTAAAGTATGGTTCTTGTAAGCAGTGGATTGATGAATTCTGTTTGCTTATCTATTCTATTACACTCTTCTTCTTGACTGGTGCATTTAATCCAGTGTCAATTTACATACAATGTCATTATTGATAGGAATAAATTTATTGTTTTCCTTTTGATGTTTTGCTTTTGTGGCAGTGTTTGTTTCTCATAAATTTCTGTTCTGAGTTCATTATGTTTGTGGATTTTCTTGTCATTTTTATTTTCTGATACCTTACTAATGACTAGTTTTTTGTACTTTTCTTTTTAATTTATACTTTAATGAGGCTTATCTATTTTCTTTGAGGCTACCTTGTTAATTATTTTCTTTCCAAGTTTAAGATAGTCTGTTCTCTCTTGAAGACTCCTTCACTCTTTGTCCATTACAATGCTTTATTTCTGCAGGATGCCCTCTATTACTTTATAATTGTCTTCATGTGGGAATGAATATCTTACTATTTTCAGTCTTGCAATTTTGTTTTATTTTCAGCAATGTTTTCTGTGGTTTTGGTTTCTTGGTAGTGGCTTCTTGTGACTGCTCTTCTTGTTGATTCTTTGTCCAAAGAACCTCCATTTTATAAGTTTGATTTTGTTTTTACAAATTCGTTTACATTCTCCGGATCTGGATATACATTTCTCTTTACATTTGAGAGATAAATTTCTGGATATAAAATTCTTGGTTGGTAGTATTTTTCTTTCAAAGTTTTATATGCAATTCCATTGCCTTCATGCCTATATGGTTTCTTCTGAACATTTTTTTTGTTATTCTTGTTGGTTACCCTTTGTAGGTAACTATTCCTTTTCCCTGGGCTTTTTTCAGGATCCATTCTTTGTCTTGAGGCTCCTGTTGAGGTTAATCTCCATGGCCAACAAAGGTGTGGACACCAGAAATGGTTCTACCTCTCTGTGTGTTAGCTGGCAAAGGTCAGAAGAAGGGATGTGAAAAAAAATGAAAGAGAAAGAAGAAAAATCAAGAAGAAAAGAAAATGAGCATGAAAAACCTTTCCTCACATGACAGAACTGCTTTAAAACCAGACTACTGCCACAAATTGGAGCCTTTGCTAAAACTGTATGTAGTAGCTGGGTCCAAGTGGTAGGTTTCAGCCTCTGCTTTCACATGTCTAAGGGAAAACCTATGGATATGTATCCCTTTCAGGCAACAGACTGTTGTGGGAAACAGTATGATTTAGCCTCCCTTCTGTCAGCACCCTATGCTGTGCATGGGTCCTGTCTGATCCAACTCACTTTCATAGTGCACATGCTGCCCCACAGGTATGGAAGAAAGGATGATAAATTGAATCAAGGTATTGCTCCATTCACCTTGTAGTTATGGAGAGCAAAGGGTCGGTACACCTCTCTCATGGTCAGGTGTCCCAGAAACTGTTCCTCATTGTGGGAGGTAATCCACCTTCTTTTTTACCAGTTAAGATTTCATTTCTACTCTTGATCTCTTATAGAGGTTCTTCCCTCACTTTTTCTGCATTAGTGTTCAGCTCACTTATTTTTTCTTCCTCATAAATCCAGATCTCCAGGTGTGTCTACCACATCTGTTTTCTCTACAGTTTTTTTTGAAGTGGGCCATATATCACATGTCTCTATGGCACCGTTTTTTAAAAAACACCAGAAGTCAGGCTTGGTTTTTTTTCTTGAGAAGTGCTCAAAAAACCATCTTTATATGCATGGGGATTCTGAATATCATAACAATGCTATGAAGTTAAACTTATCATGACAAATAATCTATCTCCTAGATACAGCCAAGTTCTAAAAAGATTAGGCCAGCAGGAACCCAAAATGCTCCAAACTCTTGGTGGCAGATAGAAGCAGCAGCGAGAGAATTCTCGGTTCAGGGCTCCTGCTCCTGAATCCATGTGACTGAGCACAAAGAGGAAGAGACCCAGGGCACATCTTGGTGCCAAGTTAATGTTATTTTCTACTAAGATATCCGCTTTACATTTATGTAGCTCATGAAGAGGAAGCTTGGAAGTCCATATAAAGGCATGGTCAAACACCACCCTCACCACCCTTCTTTTGAGGAGTTCTCCATAGATGAATTAATGAGGTGAAGCTTGATTTAATCAAATCCACCACACTGCCTCCTGTCATGGGATTTGGCAAGCAGATGGACCTGACTTCCAAGAGAACACTTAATGCTGGGAGAGAGAAGGAGACCAATGTTCTTGAATGTGAAGATCATAAACCCTTCACATCTGGCAGCACAGCATTCACTGAACCTCAAGAACAACTGATTGCTGGGGTCCTGCTGGTTCAAATGGGTGATGACAGTACTGATGCCATTGACAGAAGTCTGGACATGGAGAGATCAAGGGGACACCTGGGGTAATTCACAGCCCCAGATCCATGTGCTTCCAGAGTGAAAAGTGTGGGCATAACCCCAATCTTCCATACTTGTACAAGAGTTCATAGGAGTGACTATATAAGGTCATTGACCAAGTTCTGGAGTGAAAATCAACAAAATGTTGACTTTCTTGGAAGTATGACTAACTATACCCAGGAACAAAGACTGGAATTCCAATTGGCATGTCAACCTCTAAAAATGAACAGCTCAAAGCATTGTTGTGGCTGGTGGTGTTGTGAGGGTTTTGGTGTTCCTTACCTTGAGTAGTAATCTATACTATAATAAATCATATGCACCCAATGGTCTTCAAATTCACATATGTGCAGGCTAATGACATGGAAAGGTGAAGGAGGGCACAGACAGCTCATAGGTTGGTGACCCAAATGAGGCCACCCCTGGAAGCATACACAGATTTCCAGAAAGCAAGAAAGTGAAGGGGCAGAGAGCGAGAGAGAGAGAGAAAGTACCCAGTTTCTGTTTTATCAAAGGACTACATAATCAGGAGGCATAATCAAGCTGTGCCCTGTTTGACAGGTTGGATTCCACCCCTATACTTTCATACAAATTCAAGCAGATATAAAATCTAACTGCCACAGACCCCCTATTGCTAACTTGACACCTGTACACAACTCTTTAACCAAACAACGACAATAATAAAATCATGTTTGGGTCTAACAGGATAAAATTAAAACACATCCAATTGAAAATTTACCAGTCAAATTTAAACTTTATATTCTATAAGTGAGCAGAATAAAATATATTTTATGCCTACAAATTGCAGTTTTGTGAACATTTACACTTTAATCCTATCAACATCTTTACCACTCGGGAAATTTTATAAGCCAGCAATTTTATGACTTTATCTAATATTTCCATTTTGGGTATCCAATTTCTGAACTTTGGGCATCCAGTTCTATCAACCTAGTGCTTTGAAGGAGCAAGCCTGTCCTTTGATGTGAAGAATCTTCATTCTAGTTAGAACCTAGTGTTTATGCATCCATAGGCAAGCAAATCTAGGCCAGGCCATCCATTCACCAAATCAGCAAGCAATGTGCACCAGCTTACATGGTCAAACATCTTCCTCTTTATTTGGCCTGGTCTGGTCAACTGAGTCCTAGTCATTTCAAGCTGGGCTGATGTTGCTGAATTGTCTTGATTAGTGTTCTATCTTTCATTACTTCATATATCTCTACTTGATCTCTCTGGGTTCTAATATCCATTGTGATGGCTACACAGAAACTCACAGAAAAAATTGTGATTGATAGGTTTATTACGGATGTTAACAAGCTGTAATAATGCCAGCGTGTAAGAAATGCTAAGGGTAGTTGTTTATCAGTACATATTACAAGGTTTCAGGACTGCTAATAAATGCCCAAGAGGCATATACTCTGCTGTAATCCTCAGCCCAAAAATATTAAGCTCAAGAGCCATGACTCAGCAAATCAATCTCTCTGAATTTAGTGCCTACAGGCATGCCACTTCAGTAAGCCTCAGCCTGAAGTTACTCAGTTCCATTGCTATGGGCCAGCTAGCCTAACTTCCATGATTTTGTGCCCATAGGCAACACACTTCAGTAAGCCTCAGCCCAAAGGTAGTCAGCTCCACTTCTGTGAGTCAGCAAGTCCAGCTAAGTGTTCAATTAAGTGCCCAGAGACACCTGCAATCCTCAAGGCAGCCTCTGGCACAAAAGCACTCATCTTAACTCGATCTGGCTCCTGGTTTTCTGGTGTTCCTCTGATGGTCTAGCTGTCCTCTGGATCCAGGAGGTTCACTGCACAGGGATCTCAGATCTGGGGTCCAGAGGATCCACTTCTGGATCTTGCTGATAATGAGAGCCCTCCTTGTGCTTCTCAGAGGACTTGTTTTATACACAGCATGGTGCCATTCCAGGGAATTCTGTTCACAGTCACTCACAGGTGAATCCTATCAGTATCTTCCCCGACTTTCTTACCATACCATGCAGGGAAAGCTCATTTAATGGGAATTTAGAGACTTTAGCTAGAAAGACCATATTAAAAAATCCATTTCCCTGCAGATACAATGGCAAACTAGGGAGTTCCCTTACAACACCCCACACACCCCCATTTGATATATCTATAGGTTCAGGTTCCATGCAACTCTTAAATTGAAGACCAACCAGCCCACTCTTATCTCTTCCTCTACTTCCTGTGAACCAGGTTCATGGGCTTCCGTGGTCAGACTCAGCCCATCTTTGCATTGCTGTGTTTCTCCCACATCCACTCAACAAGTGGATCCAGGTGGTCACCTAGAAAGATTTCAGGTTACCCGTAGGCTCCCTTTTACTTTCAGTCCCAGGTAAGATAGTTCATTAATTGGCCCAGGCTTTTCTAGATGCAGACTACTTGCTCAAAAATTTAAAAAGCCAAAACCACTTTTTCCCCTTCAGTCTCTCAAAAGTTCTAGTTGCATATCTTTTCAAATGAGAATCTCCTGAGCACCCCAGGCACTAGGTGTGGCTAACCTTTTCAAACAAAAAGACTTTCTTTCAGGTACTTCCAAATACCCATTTTAGCATATCTAATTATAAAGGCTGAAGGCAGCTTACAAGCTCTCTCTAAAAAATAATTTCCAATATTCATTTCTATCACATACTATCAATAAGAGTAAGTAGGGAAAAAATCATTGTTATCTAAGTACAGCCAGATCCTAAATATGTTTCTTTTTTTTTTGTTTTGACAAGTTTAAAACATGTATTTAAAATACAATTTATAAAATGCTTAATCTGCCGACTCAGGAGCCCAAGGTGTGGGGTAGGCAGCTGCCCACTACACCAGCAGAGCAGGACTGCAGCCCTTCCTTCCATGCCCTTGGCTTCAGACACCCAAGGGGCTCACACACACTCCTGGGACCACAGGACAGGAAACAGGACCCCCGAGGTTTCTCAGATCTCTGCTTACCAGGGAGGCTGGAAGTAGGCCCGCCAGCCCATCCCTGAGCAGAGCACCCCCAGATGGGGCAGAGCAGGGTATGGCTGGGCTGGACGGGGCAGGGCAGGTGGGCTCTGGAAGGGTTTTATGGTAACAGATAGGGTGTTGCCTCCTGCCTGCAGGTGGGGAGCACCCTGATTGAATGGGCTGAGAAGGGCTGGTCACCAGGCCCGGACCCCCAGCTCCTTTGGTTATAGGCTGACATCAGAGTAGTGGCTCATGGGAAGCGGTTAGCTGGAAGGTCTGAGGCCTGGATCATTGGGTCAGGGAGGAGCTAGGGAAAGGGAACAAGGGGACAGTACCATGAAGGCAGAGAAAGGGGCAGCAGCCTCAGATTTCTGCCCCCCAACCCCTGGGATTTTCCAAGCCAAAGCCTGCAGCTCAAAAAAAAAAAAAAAAAAAGCACTTAAGGAAAGTTACAGACAACTACAAAAATAAAACAAAATCCAAACCGTTCTCCCGTCTCCCCTCCCGCCTCCCCCCAACACAACAGTATCCTGTTTTAGGTTTCCTGCCTTCCGCCCCTCCATCTAGGAAGCCAGGGCACGGCTGCTGGTGAGTGCGCCGGGCACACAGTGGGCAGAGCCCCATCTTTGGCTGGAGGGAGGTGGGTGCACCAGGCCTTGCTATGGCCTAATTGCAAACACCCCTCAGCGAGCCCTCCCCGTGAGGTCAAGGACCAGGTGGTCCCAGTGGCTGAGCAATCAGCACCTCTGGTCCTTCCCACCTGAGCCACCTCTGCCACTGAAGGGGCAGCCTCGCCTCCGGCCAGAGACCACTAGCACATGATGTCGGCCAACACCATACATCTGAGAGTGCAGAAACCTGGTCAGGGCAGTGGAACTTTAAGGATAGCAGCCAACATTCTCCCTTGCCTACTGGGGAGCTCAGTGCCCCTCAGAACATGATGCAGCTACCTGCACCTCTCCCAGACCAAAGCTCGGTTCCAGCTCTGCTCACCATCTCCTGGTTCACACAGCTTTAAGGCTGTGCTATGGGCTAACCATCGACTCAAGTGGCTAGCCCCGCCCTCTACAGGGAAGTATGGTGGCACCTGGCCAGCTGGGCCTGCCTACCATGCCTGCTGGCAAGGCTAAGCCAGGTGGAGTGGGCCAACTACAGCTAGCCACCACCATGAGCTGCCCTAATTGCAAAAATGTCACACCAACCAATCCCAAACCTATCTGCTGGTTGCGAGTGAGGCTGGCTGGCTGGCTGAGGGATAAGGTGCAGTGCAAGGAAGAGGCCAGCCAGCCAGCCATACACCCAGCTGCTCTGGGTGGCTGTCCTCAGAGCTCTGCCACCTCAAGGGCAAAGCCAATCTCCGGGATCCAGAGATGGAGGGAAGCTACCTTTCTCCCAGACTCTTGCTCTGGAAAGAGCCAGTCCGTCATCACCAATCTTTGCAATGCATAGTGTCACCTTCCCCGACTTCATCCAGAAGGGCCTAGCTCCCAGTGTCCTGATGTTAAAAGGAAATGCACCAAGTATATATAGTTGAGCCGGTGCCATCAACAGAGATGGAGCACTCGCTACAGACCCTGGAGAGCGCACGCCTCGCTAGAGGAGGAAGAGCCACCCATCTGTCTTTCGGCCACACTAGGCAGAAGACTCGAATACCTGGAGTCAGATCAGACTCTGACTCTCTACTGGCTTCCCTTGAGTGGACAGCAAATACTGAACATGTCTCGCATCCCTTACTTCTAAGCCCAAGAATGCAAAAGCCACTCTCAAATCCTGGGCTCTCCTCCGGAAGTAGCAAGCCTGGCTGGTAGGGAACCACCCTGAGGGGCATGAGGAGGGGAAGCCTGTTCACTTTCCCTATCTCCTGAAATACTAGAGGTGGGGTTGGCACCCTCCCCAGGCTCCCTGAGCCTAGAGCTGGCCCAGGTTCTAGGCAGAGCCAAGGTATGGCCTGGGCCTTAGCTGGGGGGTAGGGAGATATAGGCATGGGGTACTCATCTGTCTTGGGGGCTGCGGAGCCCTGCCCCTTTTCTGGGCGGCAGTAGGAACACAGAAGCTAAACTCACCAAAATCCTATTGGTTAATGTTTCTAGAGGATTTCCCAGAAACTTTTTTAAGTAGACTATCAAACTACCCTTTCTCAATTAAAAATTCATTAAACTGCTAACCCCCCCCCCCATGCGCTTTTTCTTGCAAATCAGATTATTTGTAAAAATAAGGGGGGGAGGAATCTTTTCAAATGGAACTTGCTTTTTAAGTGAAGACATGCACTTGGGAGGGGAGGTTCTCATTTGCGTTTTGAAATTCCAAATTCATGAGCATGATAAACTTATTGCTGGCACCGGCTTACCCCAAGTGGCACTGTCTGACTCTGTTCTGAGTCCTTGGTGAGTCCCCGCAGCCCTCCCCTAACCCTCATCCTTTCCCTTTCCGTGGACTTGGGACAGCCCTTGTAGACGTGCCAATCACAGTGGGAAGGGGGCTAAGGGAGAGGTCACAGTGCATGGGGTTCAAGGTCACAGTGGGTGGAGCAAGGGGGATCACAGTGCAAGTAAGTCAGGTCGTTCCCACTGCTCAAGTCCAGCTGTCTGCCACGGCAGTGCGACCCGTGGCAGACGACCCAGGAGGCGACCGCAGCAGTGGCGGCAGCGGCGGTGGCATCCTTTCTTGCCCACATTTATCTGCGCTGTTTGAAGCCTTGTGACCCATCGGGACCCAGGGGCTGTCTGATCACATTATTGGGCTGTCTGCTGTCTTCTGGCTGGGAGATCCTGGTTGGCCTGTCAAGGATGGGTATCTCCTGCTCCTCTTCTGGGCTGGCACTCCCCAGGATTTGCTTCCGGGCCTCAGCGTACTCTGCTTCCCGCTGGGCTAGGGACTTGACAGGGAGGGCTGGCCTGCTGGTAGAGTTGTGGCTGCTGACCACACCGTTGCTGGTGGGCCTCTTGAGGATGCGGATCTGTGGAGGGGGCCCCCGTGGGAAGGCTATCGTCCTGAATCACAATGGGCACTCTGGGAGGAGATTTGGATTTCCCCGCTGTCTGCCGCCTCCTCCCAGCTCTCAGCGACCTCCTCATCTTCCATCTTACTCGCCGCTCTCTCCCTAAATATGTTTCTTAAAACATTCAAATCCATTCCTTTCTAGACTATCCCAATCACATGCCACATGGCCTTCATCCCCAAACTGGATCAAAGTAGGGTCTAGCCTACTCTTAGCACTTTTGAGTAAGCAGCAAGTTTTTTGCCTCTGGAAAGTTCCAAAGATGATTTCGGTCCTTGAGCTTCAACCCAACACTCATTATATTCCTTTGCTCCATTTCAGATAGAAATAACCAAAGACAGCTCTTTGAATCAAATGTCCTTTCCAGAAATAACAGAGTAAACCATGAGGCCATAGCTGACCTCCTCTGGCTATTTAAAGAAGGGCAATCCAACATCATCTAAATGCTATAAGGCAGACTTCAGACAAGCCTCCTCTTTCCATCTTCATGATTTGTTTGTTCAGGATTCTACTCTCCTGATAGCGAATTTATAAGGCTACGGTGTGTAGAGAAACAAAACCAGTGATACTCATATATGTGTTAAAAAGAGTTCTCTATTAATAACTAATCTTATTTCAAGAAGCCATCCCAACCCAGTTCAATTCGAGTCCAATGCAAGCCTCTTCAGACTCATGTAGCTACAGGGTGATGACACAGAATGGTGGAGGGGAAAGCAGGACGATCAGAGGCCTGTGATGCAGTCACAGGTATCCAAGGTAAATGGGAGCATGCCAGGGTGCAGTCAGCTTGGACGCGGGATCCCAGGATTGGGGGCCTGTATGAGGCTGCCCCTAGAGTCAGACACAGAGTCTCAGCAAGCATGAAAGTGAAGGGGCAGAGAGAGAGATGGATGTTCCCAGTTTCTCCCTTATCAAAAGGCCACAACCCAAGGAAGCATCATCAGGTTGAAACCTGATTGCCAAGTTGAATTCTACCCCTACATTTTCATAAAAATTCAAGTTGACTTAAAACTTAACTGCCACACTCTGCTTTCACCTAAAATCTATCTGATATCAGCAATGATATCCCTTGTTCCAATCCTCTTCTAAATCCAGTCTGAATTTCTGGCAGCTCCCTGATAATGTACTACTGCAATCATTTTTTAATCATTTTCAACAAAATTTTACTTGCACATAATATTTTTCCATAATTATAACATTGTTCTGGGTCACCTTTCATTGGAATAGGTACAAATATGAATCTATTCCTGTCAGTTAGCCAGGTGGTTATCTTCCAAAAGATATTCAGTTGATATTCTATAAATTCTTAGAGCCCTGTGTTTGGTTAATACTTTCAACGAAACTTGGACTTATTCCATTAGTATCATTGTTTCCTGGTCATATTCTATCTCTTGGAATGACTGAATGTGGACTATTTCTTCTTGGCATAGCGATTTTGTGTGTCCCTCCCATCTTCTTTGGCTGCTTCTTTCATCATTCAATGTTTTGCCCACAGACCATTTCAATACTGCAACTTGAGTGATGATTTTTGCTTCAGTTCTTTCAGTTTGAGATATGCTAACTATAATATTTTACTTTGTTTTCCTGAAACGCCCTTTCAAAAATTTTTTGTTCAATTCTCTGACTTCATCGCTTTTACCATTTGCCTTGTCTAATCTATGATTCAGAGCAAGTTTCAGAGTTTCTTTTGACATCTATTGTGATCTTTTCTTTCTTTCTTATATTTATAATAACCTTTTGTTTTTCTGCATATTTGATGTCATCCCATATCTCACCAGAGGCTCTCACAATGGAACTGTGTTGGTTTAGAGCCTATTCCATCTACAATCCCACTCATTCTGCGCTGTGACTATGAGGGAACCACTTAGCATTTCTGTAGTTAAGTTCTCTTATGTGAAATGGGGAAGATAATAGCACCAACCTCATAGGGCTCTTCAAAGATTAAATAAATTAACATCTATATGGTGATTAGTACAGAGGAAGTTAAAGACATGTATAGCCTGTTCCCCTCCACCCCACCCCACCCCACCCTACTCACAGCTGAGACAAGTTAACCCCAAGTGTCAGGGACTGAATTGCATCCCCACAAAATATTTGTCAGTGAGGCTGGATCATGATTTTCAATGGTTTGGTTATAATATAATGATATAACTGCCCCCCATGATGCGATTTGGCATCATCAGCCCAGATCTGATGTAATAAAACTAGGGTGAGATCCAACACCCTTAGTCAGGTTATAGCCCTGATCCAATGTAAGGAAAATTCCCATAGGATGTGACCTGCACCACCTTTTATTTTACAAGAGATAAAAGGAGACTGAATGGAGCAAGGGGGGTGAGGGGGGGAAGTTCCTTAATACTACCAAGAAAGAAGAGCTGGAAGCAGAGTGAATACTTTGGACCCAGGGTCCCAATAAACCTCTATATCCAAGAGAAGATTAAAGCCAAAACACATGAGATCTCCAAGGAAGAACGTAACCACAGATGTTGGAGACCAGGACCTTCCTCCAGACCCAAAATAGAGAGAGAGCCTTCCCCTTGAGTTGATGCCTCAAATTTGGATTTTCTGGCTCCTAACCTGTGAGAGAATTTCTCTTTGTTAAAGCCATCCACTATCGTATTTCTGTTACAACAGTGCTGCATAAATTGGACACCTAGGATAGGATTTATGTTCCTTAGAGACAGGAATTCCAAGAGATGTATACTACTCCCGGATCCCAGTGAGCATCCTGCCTCAGAACGCTGTGTGTCTCGCTGCCGGTCGGCCTAGTGCTGCTATGCTTGGCCACAGCTAATTGGATACCTGAGTGCCTACCTGACCAAGGTGGGTCAGTCAGATTCACTCTCACTGGGAGCCGGCATGGAGATCTGAAAAACAAAGTAAATATCTCCCTGAGGCAAAAATTTGAGTGGTTTTGTAAAGTCTAAGTAGCCCTGGACACTATGTTGGGTAAGCATTAGACTGCTATTCACAAGGTCGGCAATTCAGACCATTTCTTGAAAGAAAAATGAGGCTCTCTGCTCCCATGATCTATAGCTCAGAAAATCTATATAGGGTTGTTAGGACTCAGAATCAACTAGAAGGCTGTGGATTTAAGTTTGAAAAATGCAGAGGCAGCCATGTGAACAATAAACCAGAAGGAACAGAGTTACAGGGCTAAGAAACAAAGGAGATGGGCTCCCTACAGCATTCTGGCTTCCTCGTGTCTCTACTACTGGGGTGCCAGGGCATGGGTTGTATCCTTCTCTTAAGGTCTCTCTTTAAGAAAAAACAAAACAACAACAACAAAACCTTTTTATTTTGAATTGGGTGAAAATTTACAAAGCAGAATATTATCAGTGTTACATTCAACAATTCATATACCTTTTATTTCATTTTATTCATTGTAATCACTTCAATTTCCTATATCCATCCTTCTTTTTTCCTAATCCTTCTGAACTGAGTGCTTGGGTAAATTACACCCTTTTCTCAAATGGCTTTTTCAAATGGTTGATTATTCTAAGATTTGCATACTTCTTTAGTGTTATTACTGAAAATTGAGCAATGGAGACAAGAATTCAGTTCCAGATGTAAAGGATGGTTAAGGGGAAGAGTCAAGGGAATTCCAACTTGTAAGGCTGGTCTTTTGTTTTGTTTTGCCATGATTTTGAGTTTTATTCCACATTTTTCCCTAGGCTATTAAGGACTTTCTAACATAACCCCATTCATAGCATTTGCTAGTGGTAGCCCAGCAACATCTCGTTGTTCTGATATGAGGGTAGTGGAGATTTGTTTGTATGGTCTAGTTCTCTCCATATATCTTTCAATGTTCATCATCCTTACTTCTTCCAACTCAGTAGAGATCAATAATTTCACCTTATATGAACAATCACAAGCTTTTAAGACCCCAGTCCCTACTAACCAAAGTAGAATATAGAACCTTATCTTTGTCAATTATGCTGTCAACTGACCTTGATGTCACCCAAGATTAGAGTCTTAAACCCCTGAGCCCAGTAACCTGTTCTCTCGTGGAGTTAGTTTATGTCTAAGATGTTTTCTTGACTTTGCCCCCTGAATGTTTCAACCATATGCTGATGAGGGGATTGAAAGTACCATGGCTTGGATCTGGCACATCTTAATCTTCTAGGTGATATCCTCAATATCCAAAACATTAAAGAGGTCTTCTGCAGCAGATTTGCCCGATGCAATACATTATTTGATTTCTTGACTGATGTTTCCGTGAGAGTTGATTGTGGATTCAAGCAAAATGGAATCCTTGACAATTTCAATCTTTTCTCAACTTATTATAATATTGTCTATTGGTCCAGATGTGAGGAGTTTGTTTTCTTTACATTGAGTTCTAATTCATTCTAAAGACTGAACTCTTTGAAATTCACCAGCCAGTGGAGTCAAGTCCTCCTTCCTTTCAGTCATCTGCAAAAGACTTCCTCCAGTGCTGATGCCTCATTCTTCTTTAGAGTCCAGCCGCTCTGAATATTTGCTCAGCGTACAGATTAAATAGCATGGTGAAAGAATAGGACCCTGATTCACATCTTTCATGGTTTTAAATCGTGTTTTGCTTTGTTCTATTTGAATGAGTACTTCTTGGTCTGTGTCCAGCATACTTGGTAAAGTGGAGGGTCATCAAAAAAGATGATTCTCAATGAAATTGATTGACACAGTACCTGTAAAAATTGACTCAAAAACAATTGTGAGGATAGCCCAGGACCAGGCAGTGTTTCATTCTGTTGTACATATGATGAGTGTGGGTTGGAAACAATTGACAGCACCTAACAACATGTTCCAACCACATTCATGGGTATATTAGCAACAAAGCTAAACACACATACACAAATATTCTGTGCAAACCTATATATACAAGGTGATACCCCCAAAACAGAATTTTTTCAAAGCTATGTATTTAACTTTTTATACAGCCACCTTATCACCTTCAAAATACTCTCCATTTTACTTAATACATTTGTCAAATCTATGGTTCCAATTTTAGAGACATCTTTCAAACTCATCTGGATGGCTGACAGCACCTCCCTCATTTTTTTTCTTCACCTCTTCTAAGTTGTCAAACCACTGTCCGTTCATGTTCCTCTTCATTTACAGAAACAAAAGCAAGTTGCATGGAGCAAGCTCAGGTGAGTAAGGTGCATGGGACAAGAAAGCATGCTGTTGTTTGCCAAAAGCTGGTGTCCCGAGATGGCTGCTTGAACAGGTGCATGGTTGTGGCGGCAAAACCAGTCCCCATCTGCCACAAATCAAATGTTTTGTTTGTTTGTTTCACAAACGGTTACACAATCTTTTCCAAACTTCTAAAGAGAAAATTTGATTAACAGTCAGATCTGATGGAATGAACTCCAAATGCACCACGAGTCAACATTTTCGTCCATTTGGGAAGTTGAAAGATGCTTTTCTGAAACAAGAAAATCACTTGTACAGTTGTGGGGGTTTTTCCCCATAGCCATGTCCTTGTAAGCTGTGTCCAACATCACAACTGTTTCTGCAGCATTTTTCCCAAGCAAGAAACAAACTTTCAGAGCCACATACTGTTCTGTTAAATCGGCCATCACACACACACACACACACACACACACACACACACACACACACACACACACAAACCAGCTTTGAGTGAAACTGCTTTCACAAAAAAATTCACTGTGACCAAAGAGAAGCTTCCCTTGGGCGCACTAACTCAGAACAAGGTGCTCAATGCATGTCTAGTGGGAAAACTGCGTATGGCAAATGCTCCACCCAACGGAGCTTGTTTCCTGATTTTTTTTTTAGTTGCACTTTGTATTCTTTGGGGATATTCCTGCTCTACCTTCCACAATTATTCAGTTGCCTGTCTATCCATCCATCTACTTGTAGATGACAGCTATTACAGGATTGCGTATATAAAATTATTTACCTTTAACTCTTGCAAATGCCGCAGTGTTATGCCACCATCCATCACCTCGTTTATGACCTTTCTCTTCACCTGCTTCAACACATCTACCCTCTAGTCCAAGACTCCCCTCTCCCCCTCCCTTCACGGTAATAATCAAAGAATGTTGCTTTTAGTGTTAAAATGCTTTTTAGTTCTTTTGTTTGTTTGTTTGGCATTTTACAGTGGTGGTCTCATACAATATTTGTCCTTTTTGTTTTTGTGGTATTGGACTTTGGGTTTTTGTGCTTTTTATTGTAAATGCACATACTTTGCAAGTTTTATTGATAGGTAATTCACATGTCATATAATTAAATGCTTTGAATATATTTAAAAGAGTTGTGCCATCAAGACCACAGTCGATTTTAAAACATTTTCTTCATTTTTGTACTCACTGTTATTAGCTCCCCATCCCCCGCAACCTCCCTGCCATAAACCTAAGAAATTATTATTCTCATTACCATGTCTATAGATTTACCTATCCCAAATTTCATATAAAGAAAATCATGCCAAAACTCCAACAATAATAAAAAATAAAACACAAAAACTTCAATCCAAAAGAAAGCAGAAAATAAAACCTAGAAAAAATTAAAAATTAATCAAAAAGGAAAGCAAATGATAAGATGTTAAATTTTAACCTAACTCTATATGCATTAATTCACTCTGACTCAGGTGAGGGCTCTTCCTATCAGTGGTCCAAGGGAATTCAAAAGAGGCTTAGTCCTCATGAGGATGCTGCAAATGAAGTTTGGGATTTCACTGATAACCTTCTGCAAATCAGGTGCTCAGAATTTAAACTCAAATACAATTCCCTCATCCAATCTTGGATTTTATGTGTTGAACTGTTAACTACAAGGTCAGCAGCTCGAAATCATCAGCTGTTCCATGGGGGAAAATGGGAATTTCTACTCCTGTGACAGTTACAGTCTCAGAAATCCACAGGGGCAATTTTACCCTATCCTACAGGGTTGCTATGAGTCGACATCAAATTGATGGCGGTGAGTTTGGTTTACTTTTGTGGTTTGGATCACACAGACTGATGTGCTTCTTCTGTCTGGGCTTGACTGGCACCTCACATAGATGGCAGCTTGTTTCAAGACAAGTTTTTAAAAGCCCCCGCACACTATTCTTTCGAATAGCCAGGCACTTTCTTCACCAAGCTTTGCTATAGCACCCATATCTTCAGTGATCCCTTCATGAGGGTGTCAAGCAGGCTGCATAATAAGAGCTGGTTGTTCTTAGGTTAGGGCTTAAGGTTAAGTGTGGGTTCAAAATCCATTCCTATGTCTGCAGTGTGTATATAGAGATCCCTGTTCTACGCTATTGGCAGCATAACAGCTTTTTCAGCAATATGTAAGTAATTGCTATGGGACCTTTGGTAATTCTAATAATAGTATTATTAAACTAGCCAAAGTTGGATTTTAGATGCTATCAAGATAAGGGCATTACTCATATATGGGAAAGTTTTTTAGACCAAAATAAATGGGATGTTCATGTATACATATTAAAAAACTTAAGTGACTGAATCCTCTTTAAGAAAACAATAAAGATTAGACATGGGGCACAAAATTCAATAATACCAATTCACTGTGGTAGATATACATCTGCAAAGCTAAGGCATGTCTTCAAAGGCTAAGAAAACGTGAAAGTTATGTATCCTCTATTGACTAACTTGACTCCATTTAATATCCTCAGTATAATGTTCATCCAATGTTTAGTGCTCTTTGCTTGTGGGTTCTTATTTTCTTCATTGCTGTTGTTTTAGTGCTCACTAAATCTTTATGGTTTCCATCTGGACCAAATTCAGAAGTCGTTTGTGCAACCTTAGATGGTGGCTGAAGTCAGGGCGCTTGTTCCCAAAAGAAACTCTTTCGGGATCAGTGGGGTGCTAGGGGCAAGGCAGGTGATTATAGAAATAATTCATACCCATCCAGGGTGGCCAGGAACACATTAGCCAGCACTGTACTATCTGCTGCTCTGACGAGGTGGTATACCAGGAGCCCATTTTAGAGGGTCGAATCTAATCTCACGCAGAGCAGGGATTGTACCGGGCATCATACCAGGCCACTGGGTGAAATGGAGGCAGAGCACTCCTTTGGTGTGAAACAATGGCGGGTCCTACCTTTCTCGCCTCCAGCCATTGGTACACATTTGGGTTGTCAGACCACTGTCTCCATCACAAAGCTACCTGCAGAAGTTCAGGATGATTGTTGCATATCAGGCCAATCAACAGTTTACCCATCTGTCTCATCTCTGGCTGATTTTGTTCTGTTTCTTCTCACAGTTGAGAGTTGATCCACTTCTCTATTTCAAGATTACTCTTTGACTTTAAATTTCCTCAGGGGTTCCCATTACTGGCAACTAAAAAGGTTTTATTAAAACATTCTCTTTCCCTTCCATCCCACATGTAGAATTGCCCTCACTAGTGTCTCTGGTGTTAGTATTGCCCTTAACTGTAACTAAAGGCAGATTACCTAGTCATACCTGGAAATAAAATCTTTGATGGGGTGAAACTTATGTGAGAATGTTCACTGTGGATTAGTAAATAAACAAAAAGGAAGCTCAGGTTTACATTGTTTATTGGATAATCTAAGCCTGCTGGCGGTGAGTGAGCCCACGAAGGTATTTAGGATTGCATCGCCTCCTCTTCTACTTCTAGGTCTGGGTGGCATCTATTTTTCTCCCAGTCATACCTTCTTACAGAATCAATGTCCTTTTTCATATTTAAAATTTCCTGCTAAGGGCAACGTACACAAGAAGCAATGAGAGATTATTTCTCCAGATTGGTAAATGAGCAGAGGCTTGCTTACTTGGTCTTATTTCCTAATCTGTAGTGAATAAGCTCAGGAGTCTCACTGTTCCATGGTAGAAGATCAAAGCCCAAGTGGCCCGCCCTGAGTCACATGGAAGGAGGAACTGCAATTAATTCCTTATGAAAGGCTCAGAGATGACGTACAACCTCCTCCCTGGGGGACAGAGGGCGGAGAAGTGGGTGAAGGGTGATGTTGGATGGTGTAAAATATGACAAAATAATAATGATTTATAAATGATCGAGGGTTCATGAGGGAGGGAGGAGCAGGAAGGGAGGGGGAAAATGAGGAGCTGATACCAAGGGCTGAAGTAGAAAGCAAATGTTTTGACAATGATGAGGGAAACAAATGTACTAAAGTGCTTGTCACAATGGATGGATGTATGAATTGTGATGAGTTATACAAGCCCTCAATAAAATGACTTTTAAAAATAAAATAAACATATAAAAGAAGAAAAAAGGTTCTCTCAGCTATATAATTCATAAAATTTGAATTCATAAAATTTTACTGTGATACTTAGGTTTATTGTGCCAACCTGGCCAAAAGGAATGTGTGGGATTAGTCAGGTCGGAGTTTGATTGGAGGGCGAAGAGATAGATGGTTCTTCAAGTCCCGCCCCCCCCACCCACACACACACACACACATCTTGCTCTCTGATGATCAGAGTGTACTGGAGCTTGTGTGCTGCTGCTGGAGCCAGTTCTCTGACTCAACCTGTGAGCTACACTACCTGTGGACCAGATTAGCCTGTGGATCCTGTCCCCTTGCATTACTTGCATTCCATAACCCATTCAGTGCTTCATTAAGCTCCCAAGCTACGGACTGCTGGTATCCCACCCTGCCTGTGGGAAGACTGTTTGCCTTGCCCTGGGGAGGGCTCTGCTGTCTGCTTCCTTGTCCTTGGACCCAGCAGCTCACATAAGTTGAAGGACTTCCAGTATAATAACTGTTCCAGTATAACTGTTCCATGGAAATGGGTTGGACTGAACCCTCTGTACTGCTATGTGGACTGAGCTGTTATCATCCTTTTCACTGGTTGTATATATATATATACATATATTTATTTATTTATATACAAATTGGTCCCCTGGTATGCCCCCACTGCCCTCTTGGACCTTAGAGATTGAGTGTAATTTTTGAATTGGGTAAATCTGCTGCAAAATGAGCTCATTAAAAGTATTAAAAAGCAGAGCTGTTTCCTTGAAGACTAAGGTGTGCCTTAGTCTTTGTATTTTCAATTTCTTCAAAAGCATGGACAAGGACTAAGGAGGATGAAAAAGGAACTGATGCCTTTGAATCATGGTGTTGATAAATAATATTACATATACCATCAACTTTCAGGAGGACATTGTGACACTTACATAATCTGTCAACTGGGGAAGGGGTGGGGTCTAGCCTATCAATCAAGTCACAGTCAATTGGGCTTCTGTGTGGGCATGGCCTTCTGCTGCAGATTCTGGGAACTCCTGTTTTACTTCCTGGAGGTGGGACACTCACTCTCCTTGGAGACATTCCTGTTGACAAGTCACATGGAGCTAGACTGATGGAATCAGCATCCTGGAGCTGGAGGAGCCACGTGGAGACCCACACCAGCACTGAGATGCTTCCACACCACTGGAGTCACAAGACTTTTCACCCACTGGCCTATGACCTTCCATCATTAAGCATCATTGCATGTGTTGTGTGAGTTTGAAGAGGAATGTATAGACTGCTATTGGACATATGGGCTAATATCAGATTTATGGACTTGATCTGGACTGGGCTGGCATGTTTTCTCAATACACAGTTGCTCTGTTATATAAAGCTCTTTCTCACACACAAATGAGTGTCTCCCTGGATTTGTTTCCCTGGTCTACCCGGACTCCCAGAGACCTCATTCTTGGTAGAGTAGAGGGTGGATGAAAAAGAGGCAGACCCTCACTGGGATGGATTGACACAGTGGCTGCAACAATGGGCTCCAACAAAACAATTGTGAGGATGGTGCAGCATCAAGCAGAGTTTCGTTCTGTTGTGCATAGGTCTGCTAAAAGTAGGGACTGACTTAATGGCACCTGATGACAACATTAATATCCTTTATTGTTTTATTAATCAATGTGTGACAATAGGACCCAGCTCCCGTTCTCGCCATCCAGAGATTACTGATAACGAAATGGTAACGAAATGGTAGAGAACTTGTCCGAGCTTACTGCACCATATCTACAAAATGGGAATAGCAATTCGTACCTTGTGAGATGATCATTGAGACTAAATGAACAGTGATAGAGTAGTCCTCCTATAGAGCTGTAACAGTACCAGTTGACATCAAATTAATTCTGACTTCTGGCAACTTCATGCTTGTAAACTGCTCGATAGGGTTATCAATAGGCAGTTTTCCAGAATTAGATCCACAGGCCTTTTTTCTGAGGTGATCTTCAGTGTACCTAAACTGCCAACTGTTCAGTTAGCAGTCAAATGCAAACTATTTGCTCTCCCCATGAACTGTCTCTATGAGGACTCTTTATTAAGAGACCTCTTTCTACGCAAATGAGAGGCTAAGTACTGGGAATTCCCAAGGTGCCCTAATGGGTGATGAAAAAGAGGTCCTTCGAGCCCGAGTACCAGAACAAGCCCCAACCCCTATATCCTGTAGTTCCTTCGCCACCCAAAAGGCCCTGGTCCACAGACTTCAAAGGTTCCTAAGTTAGGGCATCAGTGGTTTCTCCTCTTCATTCCCATAACTTGGAGTACATTAAAGAAGCTCTTCAGAGTGCTTCAACTAATAAATTATTAATAATAATTAATCAACCTTTGAAGAGTTTGAGCCTCCTTCAAGCTCTAAGGTTTATATGGCTACATTATGAGCTTCCACAGCTGTGTAACCTACAGGTTCCAAGGAAGTCAGTGTTCACTGAGGACCAGGCTCTGCCAAAGAGGGGGATCCCCAAGCCCTGTGCTGCAGGAGATACAGCAAGGAATGCCTATCTGTGCCGGGACAAGAGGTCTGACTCCTGCATATGCCAGCAGCAGAGAGTAAGGACCCCTGACTTGTCCCAACATTTGCTCAAACACTTCCGCCTGGAAGCTTTCAAAGGTTTATATTTGCATCCTGGCCAGCACGGAGGATTCGAGATCATAGAGCTTCAGGGCCAGGAGGAACAAAGACAGAACCTGAGTTCCATGAATGTTTTTCAATGCTTCTAAATTTATTTTGGTATTTAAACAAACAGATACTACATCATGCATCGGTTACTTTTTGCTTTTGTACAACAAAACTAAGAGCTCCATATCTCGGCAGAGGCTTGGAGCTGTGTTCTGTCTTTCTCTTTCAGTAACATCAGGCAGACTTTTCAATGTGATTCGGTTTTGCACAGTCACTCGAGTGTCGCATCATGAATTATTAAATCAGTGCTTCGTGGTAATACATAATTTCTTATCAATTATTCATGCTAATGTGTGTATAGTTTACTTAATTGTGTTATTGACGATCAAAAGTAATTTCCTGAAAGTCCTCAAGGACACAAAATTTAATCAGCATAACTACTTTACAGATGCAATGCTGTTAAGTATTCTTAATTTGCTCAACAGTTCACTTATTTATGTACCTTTCTGGAGGAAATACGAGTTTAATCAAACAATTAGATTGAAGAGTTAGTGTACATAAGGGCTTGAGCTTACAATGTTCAACCAAACATTTGTAATTACAGGGAAACGGAAGAGACTTTGCTGCTTTTTGGCAAATCATTTCATCTTTGTTCTCCACAAGCAAAACACAGCAGGAAGGAATGTTTGTTTTTTAGAAGGAGATTACGTATTTTATCAATGTTTTGCAGTACTCAGAGAGGAGGCATGATACACTTAGGAGTATTACTGGCGAGAGACTTTAGGAGGGAAGGTTATCAAGGGGGCCATGAAACAAAATGAGAATAATTGCAATAACAATTGCCGTTTACATGGAAACACCATCAGTAACCCAAGGACTGCCATTGTCCAGCTACCAGACCCCTAGTTAGGAGTGGTAGAGTTAACCCTATTGCACATTTCCCTTCAATCTCTTCAAGTTTACGATCCACAAGAGTGAAGGCGAGGCTTGGAGAAGTCACTATCCACTAGAAGTCACTATGCACTAGATCCAAACAGCAATCTATGGGAGTTCGTCCTTTGGAATTAATTCTCTTTGCACATAAGGAAGCCCTCCTCCCATGCTCCATTTCTGCAGATTCATCATGCCCATCTCATTTTTCCTCATTGTTTTTCTCAGTAAAAACACCAGCAAAGAGTTCCTTTCCCTTGCCATGACCCTGAGGGAAGGCAGTTCATTCAGATACATAATGATTCTAGAAGCTTCCTGGAGTGCTTCTTCCCCACAATGACTCTCCGTTTTCTCTAAACAGAGATGGGCTGTTGTCAAGTTGATTGACTTTCCAGTGGCCTAGAAGCCCGTCCAAAGTCACAGTCTAGAGGTGAGAGCTTCTGTGTGGAACCCAATTCGCTCATTGGCTAGAGTGTTAAGCACATGCTCCCCATCCATGGAAGAATTACCTGCCTGGTTGATCTCATTGCCTTAGCCAGACATATCGGTGGGAACTCATAGGAGCGGGGCCACCAGGTACCCCAGAGACATGCTGAGTCCTGTCACTTCTCCCACTCCATACCTGCTCAGACTATCTTTAAACCAAGTCAAAATCAACATCTCCCAACAAGAAAAGGAATGTTGTTAATCATTTGGGTGGAGGGCAAATAGATGACACCTGTGTCCTGGTCCTACAAAATGTCACAAGATAGTCCCATTTCATATGGTGATGACTTCAGTGGCCTCCTTCCCGGAGTTGGCCTATGTCTTGTTTCTTTGGGTTGATAAGACCTTCAGAGGGTGGTCCACCAGGAGGGGGTAAGCGATTTCACCTCCCTTCAAGGCTTCTGGGTCGGAATGGAAATGCCAGTGGTCACATCAGAGTGGGTGCTGATACCAAGCAGTGCCACTCAGGTTGCCCAGCAAGAAAGAGGTTATCACCCAAGAAGCCATAGGCATCAGTCCCACTGGCAGAACTCCAGAGGGACTGGGCTAGGCATCAGGAGAGCTGTGGGTCTCTTTTTCCCTTTCCAAGTGCACAAGGAGGGCCCAGGGGGCTGCAGGCTCCTCCTTGCTGTTCTGAGAGTTTTCTGCGGGGGCTGAGGCTAGGAGAAGCAGGAGGAGGGGAGGGCAAACCAGGTTCAAACACCCTGGGCCTCACACTGTCTTCTCACCCTCGCTCTGTTCCTTAGCAGGAGGGTTCTTGTCCTGGCTGCCATCCGGGGGCGCCCGCTTGGCAGAGGGACTGGGACTGCTGCTGGTGGATGGCAAGAGGTTGGCTGACTGCAGTACAGCTTCTGAGTGCTCTCGGGCTTTCATGCGCAGGGCGGCCACGCTGGCTGTGCGGTTACTCTGGCAGCCATAGGTAGGGAGGAAAGACAATCCCATGGGGTCTGGAACACAGCAAGAACACAGTGGACCCCCTGAAAAAAGAAAACAACAGTATGTTCCAGCACCATGTTAAGACAAGCTCTTGAGCTGAGGGGTGAGAGGGAGGGAGGTCAAGTCTAGGAACCTATAAGAATGATTCTTCTAATAGAGTCCACACATTGCTGGAGCGCTAATAAGTGCTTGAGACCCGGAAAACACAAAACCCAAGAGTTTAAAATGATAATCCCAAGGATTTTCAGAGTGTTTAGGACTTTATCTACTTCCCTGATTAACCCACTGTGTGGCCTTGGACCAATTCCTTGACTTCTCCAAACCTCATCTTCTGCTTCTACAAAATCAAAACCCAAACTCACGGCCATTGAGTCAATTCCACCTCACAGTGAGCCCTTCGGAGCGAGTTTCTGAGACTGTAAACCTCTGTGGAAGCAGAAGGCTTCATCTTTCTGCCTTGTAGCAACTGCTGGTTTCAAGTTTCTGACTTTGCGATTAGTATCCCAAAGCATAGCCCACTACTCCATGGGCTCTTTCTACACCCTGGGATCATACCTGCCTCAAGGGATTGTCATGAAGATTCAAAGAAGCAATCCCATATTCCCCACACCATATGCCAAAACACTGCCATTAATTCAATTCTCATAGTGGCCCTATTTAGGATAGTTTTCCCTTTAAAAATTAATATATTTCCATAGCATTCCATAGTTCAATCGCATCAAGAAGAATTGTATAATTGCTACCACAATCACTTTTCAAACATTCTTTTTCTACATGAACACCTTGACATTGTCTCCTCTTCACACACACACACACACACACACACACACACACCACCACCACCACCACCACCACCACCACCACCACCACCACCACCACCACTGCACCCCTCTTCCCCCAAAACCCTTATTCTACTTGCTGTGTCTATCGGCTCATCCATCCTGGGTTTCATATATAGAACAATAGAAAAACATATACAACAACTTCAAGAGGGTGCCCTCCAATGATATGGCACCTCTGAGACACACCCTAATATGTACAAGCAAAACCCAAACAGTACAATACAAAGCAAAGACACAGTGTAGGAAATCAGATAAAGTCTCGCATGCAGCGTAAGGGGGTCTACTGACAAAGTTTTAACTATTCAAGAGGGATCGTAAATCTTTCTGGAGGGAGACCTCCTCATGTTTGTTCCTCAGAGCAGTTGGTGGGCTTCAACCGCCAACCATCCAGTTACCTAACGCTTTAACCCTATGCCGCGGCATCCCTGAAAACTCACATGAATAAAGAGGGCGTCCTTTATACTTTCAAGTCGCAATGTCATACAAACTGCTAGCTCGAGGCAGCTCAAGCTTTCGTTCTTTCAACGACATCACAGCATTGTGAAGCTAGATTCCAGCCTGCAAAAACCTTCATTTGGCACTAAAATGAGCGCAATGGTGTCCAGGCGGGTCCCAAGGCTGCAAAGCCCACAGAGCCCATCCGTCACATCCCATCAGAAAGTAAAGTTACTTAAGAAAGAAAGAAAAGTATTATTTTACTATCAATTTATAAATACTAGTTTTCAAATGCTTGCTAAGCTGTTTGATGAACAGCATGAAAAGGTATTTCTTTCGTCCTTTGTTCCCTCGGGATCCTCCTCCCTTGAACACAGGTTTCATTACATTTCCCTTTGATTCTTAGAATTTTGTTATCTATTTTGATATTTTTATTCTTAGTTCTCTCCTCCTTCCTCTTCCAGTTCAACCCCTCCCATACCTGCAAATACACATGCAAAAAGAGGCGCCCACAGGTCCCAGGACACCCACCAAACTAAGGGTAATTTTACTTTTATATTTTACTACACTTGAGCTTAGCTGAGAAGCGATTCTACTTTTATTTTTTGATGGTAAAATTAAAATCTTTATATTTCTTATGCTTAACACAATGTTGATCTTTCACTACTCTCATTTTTAAATAGGTTTATTGACATATAATTCACAATTTGTAAAACTCAATAGTTCAATCATATTAAAAAGAGTTGTGCAACTATAACCAAAATAAATGTTTGAACATCTTCTTCTTTCTTGTATTCATTGTTATTAATTCCCATCCCGCCCCAATTTCCCTTGCTCACCTCTAGGAAACTCTTAATGCAGTTGTTCAGGTAAATCTTAGATAGGTAGATTTACCTCTCCTGGATTTCATATACAGAAAAACATATTAAAACAATAACAAAATAAAACCAAGAAAAATGTCAATTGAAAAGAAAGTAGAAAATATTAAAACCTAGAACAAATTGAAAATGGGTCAAAAGGGAGATCAAACGGTAAGATGTTAAATTTTTACCTACCTACATCTACACTAATGCACTTTCCAAAGCACTCTGTCTGATAGCAAGGGTACTCACAGTCCTGGTCCATGATGATATGGATTTCACCAGAGGCGTAATCCAGCACATGGGGACCCTGCTAATGGAGGCTAACCTTTCACTGCTATCCATGGCCTTCTGCAAATCCGGTGCTCAGAATTTAAGCTCTTTTAATACTGTCCCCTCCACCAGCCTTAGATTTTATTATGTACAAGATGTATAATGCACTAGTCAACGAGGTTGGAAGTTTGAGTTCACTTAGAGGGGCATTGGAAAAAAGGTCTGGAGATCTACTTCCAAAAATCCAGTCATTGAAAACATGTATGGCTGCCATGAGGTGGAGCCAAATTGGGTGTCATGAAAAATGACAGCACCTGAAGGTACCAGAATTAAAGAAGGGAGGAGAATCTCCAAAGGAACCGCTTTGGCAAGCACTTTGCGCAAGGTCTATTGTGTCCAATGGGGCTTAAGAGAGATGCCCTGGCTCTGAATCAGCCAGCAGTCCTGAGCAGGCCTCTCAGGAGCAGAGTAGCAGGTCTTTGCCACACTACAGCAAGAGGTCATCCACTGGCAATGCAGTACAGGTTCATCCACTCATGCAACTACCCAACAAAAAGTCCACGAGCACAAGGCACTGTGGTGTGCCCTAGTGAGTCAGTAAAACTCTGTGTCCTTGTGGGAGCGTGTGACAGGGAGATGCCCAGGAACCAAGTTCAATGCGACATCAATGATATAAGATCATGGGTGATGGGAGCTGGTTGAAGAAAAGTACAACATGAGTGTTAGGGCAGGCTTGACATCTAGGATCAGGGCATCCAGGGTGGGAAGAAGAGCGAATGACAAGCAACAAAAATGGAACGGTACTCACTTGTTCAAGAAACAATTGGACCTTCATAGTGACTAGAGTCACTGAACTGCAGGCAGAGGATGCGATATGGGCCAAGGGACCACCATGGTCAGTATGCCCTGAAGTCATGGCCAACAAGGGAAGGAGAGCCCTCCCTCATCGGGTTTTAAATAGTTTAGTCTAATCCCACATCAAGGAAAGTTGACAGTAGATGGGGTAGCAGGAATAGAGGTACAGCCAAAACAGTGATTGGACAAAGGTAGCAAGAGTGAGGCAGTCGGTCTGAAATTATGCTGAAGGTTGATCTGTGTGTACTGTTGAGGGACTATGAGTGAAACATGACAGAAAGGATTTAATGATGGCCCTTAGGCTCTAGCCTGACCACTGGAGTGAATGGAGATACCATTTCCAAAATGTGGTCAGAAAGAAATAGGTTTTTACGGAGAGGAATATCATGGGTACAATGAGGGGCTCTGGTGGCAGAGTGGGTTATGCATCAGGCTGCTAACCACAAGGTCAGCAGTTAGAAACAACCAGCCGCTCCAAGGGAAAGAGATGAGGCTTTCTACTCTGGTAAAGAGTTACAGTCTCAGAAACCCATGGGGGGAATTCTACTCTGTCCTAAGGATCACTATGAGTTAGAATCGACTCAATGGCAGTGAGTTTGATTTGGTAAGTGTGGGTCTAGTAAGTCTGAGATCCTGTTGGCCTGTCCAAACACGCTCAACAGTGCTAATGCCGGTCCCTATCCTTAGATGGGTACTTATGGACCACGGCAGTTTTCCTACCAGATAGAGCAATGGCAGGAGCTAGAGAGATATTCTCCCAGACAAGGTGGGTGGACTCACCTGCTGGCCTGGCATGACCGTAAAGATTATCTAACCCTCTTTCTGGTCCAATAGCAGACTCCACATGCAATCCCTACATAAGTGGTCATTTGCACCTCAGACAGCCTTCTGAGGCAGTTCTGACCAGGGCAAGAAGCAGATGGTCATGCCAATGACACTTGGAAATTAATGTCTGTTCCTGAAGCCCAAGGTCCTGGTCACAGCTGGCCACTGGCCTCCTCTACCATTTGGTGAGGGATGGGAAGCCAAACCATCACTTCATCCTCTATCCAGCTCTTAACTCTTTCTGAAAGTGCTCATCGACTTGGAAAGCAGCATTATTGCAAATAGGAAAAACCTTTTGGACCAAAATCCATGTTTGTTGAATAAAAAAAACAAATGAATCTTTTTGACCTACACATATGGGCCACCTTTCCAGATGTGATAGATATTGTGCTAACCTGGCCAATAAGAACATGTGGGATTAATAAGGTCACAGTTTAATTGGAAGGCAAAGAGATAAATGGCTCAGCAAGCCCCGCCTCTATCTCTCTCATGCTCTCTGGTGATCGGACTAGTGTGCGGCTGCCTTAGCCACTTCTCTGCCTCAACTTGTGAGCTACACTACCTGTGGGACACCCAACCTATGTATCATGTCACTGGAGCTTAAGGTTCCTTTGAGACCTTCTTCACCACACTGCTGGTGCATGCATCATTTGAGCTTGGGAATATTGGATCCTGTTGTCTGGCTGACTGTTCGTGACCCACCCTACTGTGGCCAGGGCCTGTATTGCTCTACAGAAGACTCAGCTGTCTGCTTCCTTGACCTTGAACCCAGTAGCCCTCATGAGTTGAAGAACTTCCAGTATACTAACTATTCCACAGAAGTGAGTTGAACTGAGCCCTCTGTACTGCTGTGTGGACTGTTATATTCCTTTGTACTGTATGTATCTATCCATACATAAAATCACAAGTGTTCTGGTTTTGTTTCTCTAGAGAACCCTGTCTAACACACCAGACTTCAAACATCCCCATCATCACCAGCCTCGTCATCATGATCATCATACCAGAGCAAATCCTCACAGAGGAATTTTATTAGCTATCTCATATACTTTGGACATGATATCAGGAGAGACCAGTCCCTGGAAAAGGATTTTATGCTTAGTAAAGTAGAGGGACAGTTTAAAAAAAAAAAGAGGAAAACCCTGAATAAGATAGACGACACAGTGACTACAACAACAGACTTGAACATAACAATTGCAACAATGGCTCAGGATGAGTATCACTATGAGTATGAACCAGTAGGAGGGCACCTAACAACAACACAGTATACCTCAGAAGCTTTAAAAAATCATGCAAAATTGAATTAAAAGATAATGGGATTTTCCCCAATTTTTCTGAAGCCCCCTTAATATGTGTGCCAAGTGTTATCTTCTGAGCAGTACTATGAAGTTAAGTTCTACCATTATCCTCTTTTGCAGTTCTTAATTCTGAAGCCGAATAGTTGTATCCTTACCAAAAGTAGCAGAGTTCAACTTCACATCATCAAAGTTACAAGCCTCTCGCCTGAACCACTGGGTTCATCTGCCTTTAAAAAAGGCAACACCCTTCCCACCAGAGCCCTCTGCTGAGCTCTGCCTATGAAAACAACCCAGGCTTAATGACTCTTCCCATAATCAGTTCCTTCCATCCGCTTTGGGTCTCATTGAAGAATTCCTCTCAGAGAGCCATGAAATAGCCCCATGCGAGGTCAGAGCCCTGGTGATGCTCCTCAGATCACTCTTCTTACATCTACCCTAGGATTTGCTACAACCAGTACTTGAATGTTTGTTTGTTTATTGTCTTCCTCTTCACTCCCACTCCAAAGCTGTAGGTTTTCCTGAAGGAGGTGCTTTCTCACTCTTGTTCACTCTCTAGCTCCCAAAGAAGCAAACACAAGGCCCTGGGAAATGTTTGTGAGAGACAAGAAGGGAGAAAATGGATGAAAACATAAAAGGAGGGAGGGGAGGGAAGGAAAAAGGATGTGAAAAGGGAGAGAGGAGAGCAGGAGAGAGCCGTGGGATGAGTCCAAGAACTCTAGAGGGAGTCCTGGTGGCACAGTGGTAGGTGTTGAACTGCTGACCACAGCAATTCAAAACAACCAGCCTCTCTGCAGGAGCACGGTGAAGCTTTCTACTCCTGTAAACAGTGACAGTCTGGGAAAGCCACACATCCAGTTCTAGACTGTCCAACTCACAGAGCACACAGCAGAGCCCTTTCAACAAAGCAGCAACGTGCCTGGAGACACAGAGTCAACAGACAAAGTCAGAGCTCCTGATTTCCAGGTGGAGGCCTGTCCTTTCTCTACAACTCTTGGCTGGTGACTATGGCAGACATTATAGAATGCTACACAGGTTACAACATTCTGCGGGGGCTACACACCTAGTTGTGGCCAGAATCACCTGGAACTTAGCTCCACACTGTTTCAATAAATAAGTTTTGAGATTTCCTTCCATTCTGACTATTGGCTAGAACCTTCCAGTAACTTCCGCTCTCCTGCAGGGTAGCAGGGGTTTTATATGCTGTTGTCAATTCCTTTTATGAATGAGTTGACAACGCAATAGGTAGCAGAAACCAAGATGACTATGAGACAGAGCACAGATACCAATCAACAGGGAATTCTGAATGACAGTTCAACACCCCCACAGAGTCCCCTGTTTCTTGCTAGGAACAAAGGAAGATGACTGCCACCATGTGCTATTGACAGGGATAAACTAGAAGGTAGGTTTGGTTAAATCCTGAATCCTGATTGCTCCTGGGCACTGTTCCACAGAGTCAGTGCACAGTGACACCAGTAACTGTGACAGCCACATAGAGGCAGCAGTCCTATCCCAGAGATGTACAAACAGCCACCAGTCACAGATTCATAGCCACACACTGACACCAGTGATAAGTGTGACCACGCACTGGCACCTGGCACAGAGACACAGACACCCATTGATTCTCATCACAGGCAAACATCACGCACAGAAATGGAGAAAGGAATGCTGAGGAGAAAGCTGCTAGCACAATGAGCCCAAGAGTCGCCCTGAGGCCTGTAGGGAAGATGATCCCATACCATACTCCCAAGTTTCCCTCCCAAAGGATATTTGTTTGCACATGGAGACATCTTAAGATAAATCAAACCAAACTCACTGCCATTGGGTCAATTCTGCCTCACGGCCACCCTACAGGACGGGATAGAACAGCTGGCCCTGTGGGTTTCTGAGACTGTAATTCTTTACGGGAGTAGAAAGCCTCATCTCTCTGCCGCCCCCTCCCTCCCACCCAAGGAATAGTTGGTGATTTTGAACTGCTAACCTCTCAGCATCCCAACTCATAATCATTGCACCACCAGGGTTCCCTTCTTAAGAATAGATATAAGAATGGAAATCTCTCTTGGGAATGGAATTACCTAAGTTTTCTATTTCTCTCTGTTTAACCAACATGCTCCTCATTTTCCTACAATGAACATGATTTTTAAATGCAAAGCCATAATTCATTTCAAATTAATATTTAAAAGGGAAGACGGAAGACAAATCCCTTGGCACATTTGATGGCTGGAGTGAGAGGCTGGGAGCTCCGCATCGACATATGGTGAAGGTCAGGAGGGCTGTGAGCTGTTGAAGGACCTGAAAGGGGCGGCAGCTCAGACTTGGCTCCAGGCACTCGGCCAGCCCGGGCCAGCCTGAGGAAGAAGGCCCAACACAGCTCAGGATGACACTTGCCCCAGCTAAGGACTTACTCCAGTGTGAACATCAAATGAGTCAGCTCATCTGTGAGGAAGGAAACACAGAGCCAGGGTACTCCTCCCTGCCCTCCCGTGTCCTTCTTGAGTACATGACCAGATCATACATAAGGACCCACGCAAGACTGAGAGGTGAAGTGTGCACTATGCAGAATCAGAAGCTAATGAGGAAATAAATCAAAGGTGATGATATTGAACCCAGAAAATGGAAAGTCCTGGGATTCAAAGGGATATGCAGTTCAGCATGCATGCATATGGAAAAGGGGCAGGCTTAAGGTGTGCGCTGCCTTAATAGAGACAGGTGCTTAAGAAAATGAGGCTTTCTTTGGGTGGTACAAGCAGCTACTGAAAGATTTAGTCTACCCAGTACCTCGGAAAAAACACCTGAAATCTGCTTCTGAAAAATCAGCCACTGCGAACTCTGTGGAGCACGAAGGGCTTCCTTAAGTTCAGAATCAAGTTCACAAGGGGGTTATGCCTTCTCTTCCCGTAATGGTCAGTCCACTCCTAAAGTCTACCAGAACCAACTCCTCTGCACTACCTCAGGGAAAGAGTAAAGGAGTGTTGGTGCCCTCACACGATGGAACACTACACTACACACTACACTACACACTACACTACACGCTACACTACACACTATACTACACTACACACTACACACTACACTACACACTACACTACACACTACACTACACACTACACTACACACTACACTCTATACTACACTACACACTACACTACACACTACACTACACACACTACACTACACACTACACTACACACTACACTCTATACTACACTACACACTACACTATACACTACACACTACACTCTATACTACACTACACGCTACACTACACACTACACTACACGCTACACTACACGCTACACTACACACTACACTACACACTATACTACACTACACGCTACACTACACTACACACTACACTACACTCTATACTATACTACATACTACACAACACTACACACTACACTACACTCTATACTACACTACACATTACACTACACTACACTACACACTACACTACACTACACACTACACTACACACTACACTCTACACTACACACTCCGTACTACACTACACACTACACTACACTACACACTACACTACACACTACACTACACTACACACTACACTACACACTACACTACACACTACACTACACACTACACTCTACACTACACACTCCGTACTACACTACACACTACACTACACACTACACTACACACTACACTACACACTACACTCTACACTACACACTCCGCACTACACTACACACTACACTATACTCTATACTACACTACATACTACACAACACTACACACTACACGACACATTACACTACACTACACTACACTACACACTACACTATACTACACAAAGGATAATGATGAAACTGCAAAGAACCTTAAGGCGTGGATGAGCCTGGAGAACATCATGCTGAGTGAAATCAGTTAATCACAAGAGGACAAATATTGTGGGAGATCATTAATATAAGTTTTTTACAAATCAAGACAACTACTTTCATACAATGGAAACAAATGTTGATGGTTTCCGAGGGGGATGGAGGGTGGGCAGTGCACCTGAGAGCGAAGCTAAAGCAATGAGCTACTGGGTAGACAGGTGTTAACTTGAGTGAAGGAAGACAGTATTCCACAAGAGGGAGAAGAGGAATCAGAGGAAGGTAGGGTCAAGATAAGTTATTTGAGGGGGTTGGTAAATAGTTTTGTGAGAATTGGCTTGGCAAACACCTTAACCTTGAGGCCAGGCCCCAGGTAAGATCCTGACACAGGACATGCTGACCAGAGCAGCAGCCCAGACAGAACAGAAAAAAACGATGCATGAGAATCAAGGACAAAGGGAACAACTGATCACACAGCTCACCTCTGAAAGTACCACTTACAAACTAGAAGTACCTGCTGTGCTCAGGGTCCGTTTCAGCTTGTGAGAGGGACCTGCTGAACTTCCTTTTAAGTGGCTCTATGCTTTAATAAAACTGTACCTTAACCCACTGTGCTGTGTACAACTTATCTCTCGCCCCTACAAACCACATGAATTTGGAGCTTGCTGGTTCCCCCATAGACTACAGTACACGTGCTGAATAGCACAGTTTAAGTTGTTGAATACAAAGTTGATTGTCCGAAACATAAATCCCCACATAATTCACCATAAAAGATATTTTTATAAAATATTCTTCTGCCCACTGGCTGCTCTGAAAAGCCATCTCTTTTTTAAAATCATTTTATTGGGGGCTCATACAACTCTTATCACAATCCATACATGCATCAATTGTATAAAGCACATTTGTACATTCATTACCCTCATCATTCTCAAAACATTTGCTCTCCACTTAAGCCCCTGGCATCAGTTCCTCATTTTTCCCTCTTCATCCCTGCTCCCCCCTCCCTCATGAACTCTTGGTATTTATAAATTATTATTTTGTCATATCTTACACTGTCCAACGTCTCCCTTCACCTACTTTTCTGTTGTCCATCCTCAGGGAGGAGATTATATGTAGATCCCTGTCATCGGTTCCTCCTCTCTACCCTACACTCCCTCCTGGAATCGCCACTCTCAACACTGGTCCTGAAGGGATCATCCATCCTGGATTCCCTGTTTCCAGTTCCTATCTGTGCCAGTGTACATCCTCTGGTTCAGCCAGATTTGTAAGGTAGAATTGGAATCATGATAGTGGGTGGGGAAGAAGCATTTAGAAACTAGAGGAAAGTTGTATGTTTCATCGTTGCTACCCTGCACCCTGACTGGCTCATTCTCCCTTCTGTAATGGGATGCCCAGTTGCCTACAGATGGGCTATGGGTCCTCACTCTGCACACCCCCTCATTCACAATGATATGATTTTTTGTTCTTTGATTTCTGATACCTGATCCCTTTGGCACCTCGTGATCACACAGGCTGATGTGCTTCTTCCATGTGGGCTTTGTAGCTTCTGAGCTCGATGGTCGCTTGTTTACCTTCAAGTCTTTAAGACCCTAGATGCTATATCTCTTGATAGCTGGACTCCATCAGCTTTCTTCACCACATATGAAAAAGCCATCTTTGCATTGTTACTGGGTGCCTAGGTCGCCCGGACTCCGGTGGCTCTCTTGTCAGTCCCTGGACTCTCGCTTTCTGTGCCATCCGCTGTAAGGCCGAGCACGCCCGCCACGCAGACACAGCGTGGGCACCGGCTGAGAGCACTCGGAGCTTACAGGAGAAGAAGGAGGTGGTGGAAGAGGCGGAAAATGGGAGAGAGGCCCCCGCTAACAGGAACGCTAACCAGGAACATGGGTAAGGAGGCTGACAATGAGGGAGATGAAGGAGAGGAAGAAGGTGGGGAAGAGGAGGAGGAAGAGGAGGAAGGTGGTGGTGGAAAAGATGAGGAGGAGGAGGAGGCTGAGGCAGCTCCAGGCAAATGGGCAGCTGAAGACAATGAGGATGACGATGTAGATACCAAGAAGCAGAAGACTGACGAGGATGACTAGATAGCAAAAGGAAAAAGTTCAACTTAAAACAACAAAACAAAACCACAGGGGCCACCGTGACCTATTCGCCCTTTACTTCCCATCTCAGAATGTAAACAGGGTCACCTTCGAGTAAGTGTCCCACCCGCCCACCTCAGGCTGCGCCCCCGCAGACACACAGCAGAACCACACCGTGAATTTGCAACAAGTGAGGCGAAAAGAGCCCAAACTTCCCAGGCCCTGCTTTTTTTCCTAAAAGTATTTTTAAAAGAAAATTTTTTTTTGCGTTTTTAATTTGCGTTTTATATTTTTGTACACATTGTTAGGAGTCAGCCATTGTGAATGCTCTCAGATGACCACACCAGCCGTAGGAGCGTTCTCCGTCCTACTTCTGACTTTCCTTGTGGCGTGACCACGTTCATTATAATCTCAAAGGAGAAAACAAAAAAACCCTTGTAAAAAAAGCAAAAACAACCAAAAATGCAATCTTATTTGGGATGGTCTAAAAGTGTGGAAGTCAAAGAAAATAGGGCTTTCTTGTCTTTACCACCAATATGATATGTTTTCACCCTAGGCTTTCTGAAGACTCTATTATGTGTTCACCATATGCTTTCTGAACTCCTTTTAGAACTGATTGTGATTATGAACATACAACTCTTTTACAATTGGTTTAACTACAGCACTGTATGATATGTGAATATTGTATCAAGAACACTACTAAAAGAAAAGACACCAAACTTGACCTATGTAACCATAGGTGAAGGGGGAAACGTTTTTGCTTAGGGGACATTGAGTGCATTTTAATGGTGGTAAAACAATTTGGAGAAGGAGATCAATAATGGTTGTACAACATGAAAAGTATAATCAATGGCTCTGAATTATACATGTAGAAGTTATTGAATTGGAGAATGTTTTATTGTGTATTTATTTTACCCAAATTGGAAAAAAAGTATACATATAATGAGTACAAATAAGAAGTTCTAAAATTCATTATGGAAAGAATGTCAGCCCATCTTGATATGATTGAACTAATGAATGGTATGATCTGTGGCTGAAGTGTCGATAGAACTGTTAAAAAAAACCCTAAAACATGAGGAGGTCCTGCCCTTAGCAAGAATGTAATAGAAAATCGTCAAGCATGGAGATCTCTGTGCATGCTGTTGGACGGCTTTTTATATTTTTTTCAATAAAAACAACAAAATTTATAATTTTACAATAGAAGATGAATAAGAAAATTCAGTTCTGTTTACAATTCTGGCATATTTTTTCAGAATTTCCATAACTGCAGCCTAATTAAAAATGCCCAACGACCAGCATGTTCCTGAGATCCTATAGCCATTCTTAAAAAAAAAAATTGTAAAATGATTTCTACAAACAGAACCCTTGGAAACTCTTGAATTCTGTTCTCTCACTATCAAATAATGTATTTTCTGCTCTAAACAACTATGGAAATCTTCAAAAATGAACTTAGTGTTTGTGGCATTCAGTGATGGTGTGGTGAAATGGCTCCTTTATGTGGCTCTTTGTCCTGTTTCTTTGGGAAACAAGCTGTGAAGGTTTTACTCCAACTCCTGAGGTGGTACTTAGCCCAAGTTTTCTAGCACAGAGTTACTTTGGTCCTGATTGATTGATATTTCCAGGGTAAGTGTAAGCAACTTGTCTGGGATACTTTTTCTGTGATACTGTCCTGCGATTGGTATGCAAGCACCTTGAAGGAGGAGTCAAGTTATGTGGCGAGTTGTAGCCTATTATGCAAATGAATATGCCCTACTGAGAAGGGATTGATCAGTTTGTGGTGCGGTGGGAATGCCTTGTCATGAAGTTGACTGGAGTTTGCGTATTTAGGCGGCAAGCCCCACAATGCTTTCTCAGACAGGAGCAGGCAGAAGCAACAGAAAGGGGAGAGAAGCAGTAGAAAGAAAGTGGAGGTAAGAATCCTTATAAACGAGGTGGAACCCGGGTCAAGGACTGTGACATTGAAGCAAGGCAGACTGTCTGCAGGCTTTTTGACCCTGACCCTAAGTTGTAGCCTGATGTTTCTGAACCCCGGTTGTTCCCTATCATTTCCCTAATAAACCATTAACCTTATAGCTATGGCCTGTGAGTTCCACCTGGCCGTTGCAAAGAATGATGGAACCTGCTGTGAGCGGAACAGTTGGTGCCAGAATTGGTAAGGAAGTTAGAGAACAGAGATACGTCTGACTTCCACCTCAAAGGGATCATCGTTGGATTGATCCTGGGTATTGTTCGCTCTGAAGTCAGGCGGGTCTGACGCTACTACTTTCGCCATTATTTGAGTGAAAATCCAGAACCCAGAGCCCACGTGCTCTGCCCATGAAAATATGCCCAAGGCCCTCACAAGTGCCTCAGTTGTCTGCCTTACAAAACTACCATAAACTAGAAAGAAATACAGCTGCTCGTGGCAAAGACCACACTGGCTACGTTGAGAAAAGAGACATAATTTAATCAAACTTAGCAAAAACCCTCAAAATGCACAATAACAAGTCTAATCTAAGAAACTGGGAATAAAACTACCTGGCCCCTGACTAGAAAAGAACCATATTTGTGCGTGTTCCTACAAAAGGTGGCCCAAGACAATGAAGGAATTAACAAGCTATGTTATCAATATAACCCACAAGCAAAGTCTTGCTAAAAATAATCGCGATATTATTGCAGCAGTCCGCTGGTGGGGCATGGAATGAGGAATACCATGGTGATAGCGGGTAGCTTGTGGCTAAACGCAGAGCACAGCAGAAGGACGTTTACTTAGGCTTGGCTGACTACGCAAAGGCATTGGACTGAGTGGGTTATAACCAACTCTGGCTAACACTGTGGGATGTGGAACCAGTACAGGGATGGAGAGTCGGCTGTGCAAATAAAGCAAAGGAACACTGAGAAGCTTAAATCAGGAAAGGTGTGCATCAGAGTTGTATTCATTTTCCACACTCAATCTGTACGCTGAGGAAATGATCTGATAAACTGGACTATTGGACAAATAACATGGCAGTAGGATTACAGAAAATTGTGACATGCAATAACACAGCCTTGCTTGCTGCAAGGTAGAACTTGTACTTCTAATGAAGACCAAAGACTACAGCTGCAGTATATACTGCAATGCAATGTAAAGAAAACAAAATGCTCCAGGCAGCAGTAGTCAAGAAATCAAATGGGCAAATCTATTGCACAAGACCTATTTACAGTGTTAAAAATTAAAGATATAATTTTGAAGACTAAAGTACATATGATTCCCCGTCATGGTTTCTCCAATAGCCTTGTGTGAATAAGGAAGACTGGAGAGAACTGATGCATTTGAGCCGGTGGAGCATATTGAAATACTGTGACCTGCCATAAGAACAACCAAATCTGTCTCAAGTTCAACCCAAGGGCTCCCTAGAAGGTAGGCAGTGAAGCGTGTTCTTTGGACATGTTATCAGGAGGGTCTAGTCCCTAGAGAAGGACATCATGCTTGGTAAGGTGGAGGGTCAGCAACCAAAAAGATCCCCCTCAATGAGATGGATTGACGCAGTGTCCGTCACATAGCAATTGCAAAGACTGGCACAAAACTGGGCAGTGTTTTGCTTTGTTGTACACAAAGTCAGTATGAGTCAGAACTGGCTTGATGGTACCTAACAGCAACAACACTTGGGTAACACAGCACAGAAAGTCTGTTATTCACTGCTATTGAGTCAAGTCTGACTGCTGGCAACCCTGCATTGCAGAGTAGAGCTCTGTCCCAGAGAACTTTCAAGGTCCTTTCAAAGCAGATTGTGAGACTTCAGAAGAGACTCTGAGTGGGTTTGAATTAGCAGCCTTTGACTAGAAGGCAATGTTTCACTGCTTGCATCACTGAGAGAGCCATTATTTCCATAACCTCATGCAAATGAATCCATCTGTCAGATTCTCACACTGTTGTGCTTTAAGTGTTAATAGTAATGTGTGTGTATGTGTGTGTGTGTGTATATATATATATATATATATATATATATATATATATATATATATATATATATATGAAAATGTTTTGCACACAAGGGAAGAGGGAGGACTTTCAATAGTTTGTGGGTAAAAATACAGTATCTTTTCATTCCATTTTTCTCAGAAACTTTTTTAAAGTTAAAGCTCTGTCACAAGTATTTCAAGTACTAGCAAGGTCATCTATGGTGGACAGGTTTCAGCAGAACTTCCAGACTAAGGCAGATTAGGAAGAAAAGATTGATAATCTACTTCTGAAAATCTAAACCATATGCACAATAGAAAATTGTCAGATATATTGAATATAAACTAGTTTCAAAAGTTTATGGGAAAGTGCCATTATCATTTAATTCTGTTTTTCAAAGAACTTTTTGAAACCCTCTCTTAGATGAGCTCCCAGGTTGGATGAAACCCAAAATATCCAGCAATGCAGAGCATCCTCCAGGATGGTACACGACTGGGCATCATTTTGTTCTGTTGAACATGGAGTCACTACGAGTCAAAGTCATCTATTGGCAACTCTAACAACATGCCAATTAAAGAGCAATTTTAAGCCACAATTTGTTTCTTCAACAACTAGCTGAAGAACTAGATTGTCCCCAAGGAGTAAACCCAGAATGAGCTGGTGAAATTTGTAATAAAGCCAAGTTCTTATGCAATATGCATTCTACCAGCTTTCCAAGTACTTAAAGAGTTTTATGTTAAACACATTTCTAGCATAAGTTCTCGGCACAAACTAGAAGGAACGATGTCGTCTCAGGGGAGACACACTGATAGATATATTTTGAAAAGAGGAAACAATTTTACACAATTTGGTCTGCATTATACATAATACCCACAACTCTTTTCACAGCTATTCCTGTGAAATCTTTCCAATCGGACCAAAAAGAATGATAATTTATTTTGCCAGTAGAATGTTGAAGAGTAAGTCCAACATTAAAAGCCCTATCTTTTAATTATTATTAGATGTTCAGAGAAGGCGCTCTCGAACAGAGTAGCAATTTTCTGTATTTTCGAAATGCCAAAATGTGGCAATTGTGAATGTGGTAAAAATAAAATTAGCTACAAAGCAAATGTGGCATATAGCAAGAAAAAGCTGTAAATAACCTGAAGCCCAATAATGGGAAATTTTGTTGACGATTCACTCACATAGACTGCATGATAGCTTTTATAAAATGATGTTATAGGGAAATATTTAATGACATAAGAAAATACATAATATAGAAAGCTTAAAACAGTATTACTAGCATTTAATTTTAATAATTATGTGAATATGAATACATACGCATATATACATACATGCATATAAATGTCTATATGGATAGCCCTTGATTTATAATGCATTCAAATTATAATGAACTGTACTTTATTTTTTTACTCTTCGGGATTTTAATTTCTTATTGTTTTATGGTTTATTTTTATCTCCTAAAAATCCATAATTCAATTGTATCAAGCACGTTTGTACTTCTGGTTTTACGTGTGATATATACATCTTACAGGAACTCAGGTGACATATTGGATTAAGCATCAGGCTGCTAGCCACAAGATCATCAGTTCAAACCCACCAGTTGCTCTCTTGAAGAAAGCTGAGACTGTCTGCTCCCATAAAAATTTAGTCTTTTGGAAACCCTAAAGATCAATTCTACTTTGCCCTAAAGGGTTGTTATAAGTTTGAGTCCACTCCATGAATTTGGGGACATTTTGTCATTAGTAATATGTACTACATATAATGTTGCAGCACATATTATTCTGATGTATTCTCACAAGTTCACTTGTCCAAAAATCAGATTTATACATATTAGTAATAAAAGGCAATAATAATGAAAACCTTTTTAAGGTAATATCAAACTTACATCAGAATTGACATGAAAGTCAAAGGAATGGAATCCCATTGTAAATTGGGGTCTGTGTGTGTGTGTGTGTGTGTGTGTGTGTGTGTGTATAAAATGTATCATATTTTTTCATGAAAATGCTTTGCACACAAGGGGAGAGGGGGGACTTTCAATAGTTTGTGGAAAAATTCATTATCTTTTGATTCCATTTTTCTCAGAAAAATTTTAAAACTCATTTTTGTGTGTACATATGTATGTGTGTCTATATGCATCTCCATGCACAGAATGAGATACAGTAATATGTGCTTGTACTTGATCCCTGGTGGAATCATGGTTATGCTTTGGGCTTCAATCCTCAAGTTGAGCAGTTCAAAACCACCAGCAGCTGTGCAGAAGAAAGACAGAGCTGTCAACTCCTGTATACAGTTCCAGTCTCGGAAACTAAAGGGGCCATTCTACCTTGTCCTATAGGGCTGCTATGAGCAGTCATGGACTTGATGGCAGAGAGTTTGGCTTTTCTTTCTTTCTTTCTTTCTTTTGTTCTTTCTTTCTTTCTTTCTTTTCCCTGGTGCTTACGTATATATATATGGTGTGTGTGTGTGTGGTATGTGCTTATGTGTATAGGCCTATTAACTTACTTAGAACTAGAAATATGTTTTTAAGTTTTATATTTATAATATTTTATTACAACATAGGGCTATTAGCAATAAAAAGATAGATATCCTAACATCAAAACAGTCAGTAATTTCTGGGGCCTAAGACTATACATAACTATTTTTTCTTACTGCTTTATTTTATTTTCCAATTTTTATTAACTAACTAGTACCACTTTTATAAAAATATCTTTATTTATTTGTGATTTCACTTCTCCTTTCAAATGATAAGATGTTTCCCTTTATAACAGAGTTGCCCTGATGTCACTAGGGAATAAAAAATGTGTCTTTATTGCTCAATCAAAGCTTCAAGATAGCTAATAACTTCCAAGCCTCCGCTTTGGGTAGTAAAGGCAAGCAAAAGGCTGAGGACACACCAGGAACACTTCTAACACTTTCCTTGTCTGGGGAGGTCAAAGCCATTGAGTACCTTTACATGGGAGCTAACCTGTAGCATTCTCCATCAAGTCTTATAATAAACATCACTCCGGTCCTTAAATGCAGCCTTAGAATTATTTTATTTGGAAAACATACTACCTCCTGAAAAATAAATTAAAACACACTTAGATTTCCATTAAGTTACAGCAAAATCTGGTGAAATGATCTAATTGGCCTATATTCCTACCTGACATCATGCTTTAAAGGCTTGGCCTGGACATAAATACTTAATGTAATAAATACAATCTGAAATAGTTTATCTTCTTGACAGTTTAATTGATCTACTACACAGACTGACAGAAAAAATTAAGTTAGTTCTGTCTCATCTCTGCCAATAGCACATTTGCCTCTGAAAGGGATATGAATGATGATTTTCATTTCAGGTAGAACGGTAAGCACTACTTTCTCTTTTACAAGTTGAGGGCCACACAGTTGAACAAGGAAACGAAGCCCTGGAATTCTGTGATGTTTAACAGGAATACGATAGCTCATTCCTTTCAGCTTTATAGTTACAATACCAAGCATCACAAGGAGTAATCAAATGTTCAAAGAGAATAAAGCCAAAAGTACTAGCTCTGATCTGTGAAGCGTTTATGTACTTTTTTCCATTCCCTCTGTGTATCAAAGATGAGTGTTTGTGTCACATTCTCACCATGAATTGCATTTGTTTTATTTACATTTCACCTCCCAAATGTGTAAGGCCAACACTGACACCCTCACCCCACAACACTGATCCCAAAACTGAACTGCCATGTTTTGGCCAGGTAGACATTCAGTCAGTGTTTGGAGGAGAAAGGGAGTCTGGTTTGGTTTTGTATTTTTAAAGGTGGCATATTTCAGTTCCTTGGAGTTATGCATCCGTGAGCTATAAGTTTCCTCTCTGGCCTGTGGAAAGAAAAGTGATGGCCACAATGTTATCCAATCTGATTAAAGCCAAAGCCCCAAGTTAATGGAGCGGCTGCTCTGGTAGACTCGGTGCTGCACTCACTTGCTCTGTTGTCATTGAAACAGCAAATGTGTAAGGAGAAGAAAGTCTCCGTCAATCTTCCAGACTAAGGCTTGGAGTATAATTCAGTCTTCGCCAGAGCAAGTGGCCCCATTTTGCTTGGATATATTTGGAACAAAAAATGACAGAACCTGACTCTCAGATGCCTAACAATATAAGCACCGAGATAGGTCATGTAGTCCAGGAAGTCTGTCATGAGACTCCAGTATTATGACAGTGATCATGGCCCTCAGCCAGGATGCTGGACATGGGCAGCTGCTTCTCTTGCCCCCTCTGGGCTAAAGCCAGAGCTTCTACCCTGCTCCCTGTACTCTAGAGCCACATTGATAAACAGAGAGGGAAAATGTATCATATGTAAAAGGAAATGACTTCTGAAAAATTAATTGAAAATTTAAAAACCAGAATATGATAGAAGGTGCCTGGAAAAGGAAGAGACTCAATAGCAGGTGTAGTTGACTGAGAGGTGAAACAACTGGATCTTCTAATAGAAGACACACTGTGTGGCCTCGGGTAGGCTTTGGCCCCCTCAGTTCCCTCCACTGTACCCTAGAAAGCAATGGTAACATGGGCATCAAGAGATTTCTTACAATGGCCTTCTGGCAAGATGGTGAACCAGGCAGACGCATTATCCAGACCTCCTAAACCAAAGACACCAAGATCTCCTGAAAATAGAGACACGTGATTAACCCTGGAACAATGAGCTTCAGAGGTAAGGGTGGAGACGTGCATGAAAGCAAACCCATTTGAATTTTGAGAACATCTCAAGAACAGATTTGATGCATTTTACACTACCAACAGAGGACCTGGTGAGCTATGGGATGGCCTTAAAAACATCATACATACAGTAAGCAAAAAAAATAAAACATTAAAAAGATAAGAAAGAAAAGAAAAAGTGTATGTCATAAGAGACTCTTAAATTTGCTCTGAATCGTAGAGTAGCTAAAATGACTGTAAGAAATGAGGAAGGAGCTAAACAGAAAATTTCAAAGAGCAGTTCAAGAAAGCAAAATAAAATATGACACTGAAATGTAATAGACCCGGAGTTAGAAAGCCAAAAGAGAAGAACAACACTCAGCACATCTCGAACTGAAAGAACCGGGGGTTGGGGGGAGAGGGGGATTTAAGCCTACAGTGGAAATATTGAATGACTCCAGGGGCAAAATATTGAAGATGCGCACACACATACAACCAAAAGCACTGCCATCGAGTCAGTTCTGACTCACAACAACCTGTGGGTCATGGTGGAACTACCACTATGGGTTTCCAAGGCTGTAACTCTTTACAGGAGTAGAAAGCCTCATCTTTCTCCCATGGCGCAGGTGGTGGTTTTGAACCGCTGCAGTTAGTCACCCAACTTGCCACCAGGGCTCCTCATTGAATGATGTAGGAAGCATCAAAAGAAGGTGGAAAGAATATACAGAGTCACTGTACTCAAAAGAACTGGTTGACATACAACCATTTCAAGAGGTAGCATATGACCAAGAACCAAGGAATAAGTCCTGAAGGAATAAAGCCAATCTGTTCTGAAGGCATTGGCAATAAACTACCAACTGAAGTATTTTTACAAGCTAATGAAGCACCCGAAGCACTTGCTCATATATACCATGAAATTATGAATATCTGGCTGAGTATATTCATATCTGTACCCATTCCACAGAAAGATGACCCATGAGAATATAGAAATTATCAAAAGATATCATTACTATTATGCAAAGTAATATTTTATTGAGGATAATTGAAAAATGGGTACAGCAATACAGCAACTGGGAGCTCCCAGAAATACCTGCTGGTTTCAGAAGAGGACAAGGCACTAGGGATATTAGTGCTAATATCAGATGGATCTTGACTGAAAGCACAGAATACCAGATAGGTGTTTGTATTTTATTGGTCAGACAAAGGAATTTGGTTGTGTTAATCATGTGTACTATGTATAACACTCAGAATGGGAATTCCAGAACATTTCATTTTGCAGAGATGCTACATGGACCACGAGGCAGATGTACAAATAGAACAAAGGAATTCTGCGTGGTTTAAAATCAGGAAAGGTGTGGTGTGGGGTTATATCCTTCCTCCCTACTTATTCCTTCTGCGTACGAAGCAAATAATCCTAGAAGCTGGACTACATGCAGAAGAATGCAAAATCAGGACTGGAGGAGTCTTACTAACCGCCTTTGAAGGGATGCTGATACATTCTTGCTTTGTGAAAAACTAGGAGGACTTGACGCACTTACAGTTTATTCTGTACATTACAACTAGAGGTAAAGAAAGCCAAAAACTGTATAATTGGACCAGTAGATAGAGCCTCATAAAAGGTGAAAAGATTGAACTTGAGGATTTCATCTTGCTTTGTGCCACAATCAGTGTTCATGGAAGAAGCGGTCAAGAGATCAAGTGCTGTGTCGCACTGAGCACATCTGTGACACAAAAGTCTCTGTAAAGTTTGGAAGACCAAGAGTGTCACTTTCAGAACTCAGGTGCACCTTCCCCAAGCCATCATATTTGCAATCACCTCATCTACATGTGCAAATTGGACAATAATTAAGGAAGATAGGATAAAATTGATGCACTTGAATTACGGTCTTAGCAAAGAATACTGGAAAACCTCATGGACTGTCAAAGAACAAACAAATCTGTCTTGAAAAAAGTACAGCCAGAATGTTTATTAGAAGCAAGGATGATGACACATCATCTTACATTCTTTAGATGTATTATCATGAGATACACTGGAAATGACATCATGCTTGGTAAAGTGGAAGGACAGTGGAAAGAAGGTAGAATCTCATTAACATGGATGCCAACAATGACTTCAAACATAACAACCATTTTGAGGATGGTGAAGGACTACGAAGTGTTTCATTCTGTTGTACATGGATCAATATGTGTTAGAACCCACTGAAAACACGGAATCACCACAAGAAGAAGCTGAACAGACTCGGACGGAGAGAAGACAGGTGAACTGTCAGCTAACCAGATGCAGTGCTGTCCTCTTGAAGTTTGGCCAGCAGCGTTCCATCCAGACAGCCGCCTGGCATACAAGTGAGTAATAAAGAGGACGGTAGGAACCTTCCCTGTCCTCTGCACCCTGAGTAGCCCCTACCCTTCCTGAAACCCAAGTCTTGGCCTCATGGATCAGATGTTGGGTGCCCGATCCCCATGTCCAGAGGCACGTGAACATCTCTTCATCGGACAAGCAAGACATGCAGTCCTAGGTCTCTGGCCACACCAGGAACACCTTCCATAACCAGCCACCCTGTCCCTAGCTGTCCTGTTAGCCTGAACTAATTCCTTAGGAGAACAAGCACCTGGACCCCAGCCACCATCTGAGCAGGCATGAACTACTTCTACACTGGGTACCCTGAGGCCAGGTAGCACAGAGATCAGCAGAAACTCCAACGAGGGCCAATGCACTAGCCCCCCTTCATAAGCTCTGGCAGGAAGTGCCAACCAATACAGGGACTGGTTCTTCTTCATTTGTTTGGTTGTTTGTTTGTTGTACTCGCTTCCCTTTCTTTGCCTTCCCTTCTCTCTTTGTTAAACCCATTCTTTCTCTGCTTTCTTTCATTCTCCTTTCCTTTATTTATTTATTTATTTCCTTCATTTCTTTATTTTCCTTACTATATCTTTTCCTAGTCTTTCCCCCCTCCCTCGCTTTGCTTAATATGTTTTTATTTCTTTTTTTCCTCTTTCCTTACTCTTTACTCTTGTTTTTAATTTCCTTCCTTTTGCCTCACCCTTCTATTTATTAAATTCTTTTATCTTGCTGTTGTCCACCTGTTTTCCCTTACAATTTTTTTAATTCTTTCTTTTTTGGATGTTACTTGTTGTTTCCTTTCCTTTTTTTGTTTGTCCCATCCAATATAAAACACTAAACGTATCCACAAAGCCCAGACCATGATAATCTCCTTGAGCCACACTGTGTTATATGTACAACAAGCAAAGAACTGTGCACATATTCACATTCTCTATTACACTCCCCTAGGTACAGGTGGTGGGAGGCAAACATCTCACCAAAAGACCCTCATCAATGAAGCACAAATACATCACCAGTACAATGTTTCATAGACAGCAGATGATTTTTTCTGCACAAATAAACAAAGCAGACAAGTATACAGGGCCAGAAGAACTTTCTGAAGAAACATTAAAATTGCATGATAAGGAATTTCATAGAAAGATATTTAGATTCTTTCAGTGGATTGAGAGAAAGATCAAGGAAGCTAAAAATGAAGTCCAGTAAAACACAGGTTTTAAAAAATTTAGAAGAATTCAGGAAAACACAATAACAAACCAATAATATTAGTTAAAAATTAGAAACTGTATAAAACACCAAATAGAAATAAATAGAATTTCCTAGTGCAATTGAAGACAAATTTCTCAAAATCAATCAGCTAGAGAACAAAAACATTTAAAAGCTGAAGAAATCCTATAAAGTACATGGAATCATCAAGAGGAATTCTTATGTATGATTGGAACTCCAGAACAGAAGTACAAAAAATATTTTTAAAGAGATGTTAGAAGAGAATTTCCCTAATGTAAGGAAAGACTTTAAGGTATCCATTCAAGAAGCAGGACAGACCACCACGACCCACCCCTCATCCCCTGCTCCTAAAAAAAAAAATTTACTATGATATATCATGCTCTACCTTTCCAAAACCAAAGACAAGGGGAAAAAAATTCTGAGAGCAGTTTGGGAAAAGCAAAAAGTTACCTAAAAAGGATAGCCAATAAAACTAAGTTCAGATTTCTCAGAAGTCATGTAAGCAAGAAGGTAATGGAATGGCATATATAAAACTCTGAAAGAAAAAAAGTGCCAACCAAGAAAGATCTACCCAGCAATGTTGCCCCTCAAATATAAAGGTGAAATTAGGATATTTACAGATAAACAGAAATTAAAGGAATTACTAAAAACCAGACAAATCTTACGAGAAATAGTGGAGTGAGTACTTTAGACAGAAAACTAGCAACAATAAACAACAACCTCAGATTAATTTACAGTCCAGATATAGAAAGATCCAAAGTAAAACAAGCCTACAAGTCTGAAACTAGAGAACCAAAGTTATTCATGTATAATGAAAATAATTACAAAATAATTATGTGGGGAATAATGTCTCTACATAAGTTTCAAATTGAGAGAAAGTCAAGTAGATTCCAAGATAAACTAAACTTTCAAATCCAGAATGAAATTAATAAGATTCAGGGTAACTTCAAATAAAATTAACAAGCCTCATCAAAATAAGAAAGCAGAAAGTCATAGTGAATTGGTAAACATACAACAGCAATGGAGAAAATTACAAGAAATCTGCAAACTATAAATCCCACGGAGAAAAGTATGTGTGTGTGTGGGGGGGGGGAGGGAATGATGCACAGTAAAATGACAACAATAAATTCATATCTAATAATAATTACATTGAATACTACTGGATTATATGAACATGTCAAGACAAAAAGAGTAGTAGAATGGATAAGAATACGGGATCCTTAAATATGCTATGTACAAGAGACACCGCTTAGACACAAAGACAAAAATAGACTAAAATTCAAAGGATGGAAAAATAATCACACTAGCAACTTTTAAAAAAGAATAGGAGTGGCAATATTAATTTCTAATAAATTAGTCTTTAAAATAAAATGATTCTAAGACACAAATAGACACATTATATAATAATTGAAAGGTCAATTACATTATATAATAATTTAAAGGTCAATTGAACAAGAGATATAACCATTGTATATATAATGTATATATACAATATTGTAATATATACACAATGAAAGAGCCTTAAGATATATTAAACCCTTACAAAACTGAGGAAACAGGAAAAAAACCTACAAAAATAGTAGGAGATTTTAATTCACCACTTTCAACGAAGAATAGGGAAAAAAAACTACCTTTAAACAATGCAACAAACCAACTTAACCTCATAGACACCTACAGAGCATCCTACTGCAAACTTCACAATATTTACCTTTTTCCAGAGTACATGGACATTCTCCAGAACAGACCATATGTTAGAGCACAAAGCAAGCCCCAATTTTAAAATATTAAATATTACAAAATATCATATCAGGTTACAATGCTATAAAATTAGAAACCAACAATAGAAAGATCATTGGCGGAGGGGGTGGGGAATTGAATACATAGAAATTGAATAAACCCTACTTAAAGACTACTGGGTAAGAGAAGAAATAAAAACAAAATTCAGACTGTCCTTGATCCAAAGAGAATGAAAGCGCACATACCAAAAGCTTTGGAAAAGAGAAAAGCAGTGCTCAGAAGGCAGATACCAAAAGAGAAAAAATAACCCAAATCAACTCCTTAACATATTATTTCCAACAATTTGAAAAGGAGAAATAAAAGGTATTGGCAGCCATCATAAGAAAAGAAATAACGAATATTAAAGCAATAATACATGAAACAGGGAAAACAGGAAGACTTGATACGACAAGAGTATGGTTCTGAAAGAAATAACAAACTTAACAAACCACTGACAAATCGAGAAAAGGAAAGGGAGAAGATGCAAATGACACAAATAAGAGATTAAATGGGCAAAATCACAACAGAACCAATAAAAACAAAAAGAATGGAAAAAAATACTAAGAACTGTACTCCCACAAATTTGAAAACCCAGACGAGAAAAAACTGTCTAGAAATACACTACCTACCTAACCTAACGTAAACTGCAGTAGAAAACCTGAACAGACCCACACAAAAGAAGAATTGATCATCATTTTTAAGACTCCAAAGAACAACGAAGTCTTGTCACAGACAATTTCACTGATGAATTCTCCCAAACATTCAGAGAGGAGCTGACATTCGTTCCACTCCAACTCATCTTCATGCCAGATATAGAAAAGGATGCATCACTCTCAACTCACTTTAGCAAACAAGCATAACCCTCCTACCAGACCAGGCAGAATCATCCCCACGGAAGAAGGTCGCAGGCAAATATCCCTCAGGATCACAGATGCAAGAATTCTTAATAAAATCTTAACCAATAGACACCAACAATATATCAAAATAATATACCATGACCAAATGGGATTTATACTAAGTATACATGGGTGTATGGACATTATGAAAGCAATCAATGTCATCCATCACATAAGGAAAACAAGAGAAAATACCTACACGATCCTATCAACTGACACAGAAAATCTATTTGTCAAAACCCAGCACCCATTCCGGATAAAACTTCCAACAAAATAGTAATATAAGGGCAATCTTAAAAAAGAAGAAGGAGGAGGAGAAAATCTCTCAACACAATTCACTCTCAAAGGAGAAAACCTGAAACCATTCCCCTTGCAAATGGGAGTCAAACAAGGATGCCTTGTATCACTACTCCACATCAGTATTGTGCTGGAAGTCTTCGCCAGAGCTATGGGACAGGAGGGGAGGCAGGGAATTCAAAGCAGGCAAACTGACAAAAAGGAAGTAATATTCTATTTGCAGGTGTTATGATCCTATACATAAAAAAATTACAAATTTGGGCAAGAAAATTGTTGGAATTCGTTGAAAGATTCAGCAAAGTGACAGGATGCATGATTAACATATAAAATCAGTTAGGTTCCTTTATGCTAACAAAGAGGGTCTGAAAAGGAAATAGGAAACAGGACCATTTATAACAGCCATTCAAAAGATTGGATACGGAGCGGAAAATACAACCAGAGAGCAAAAGACTTGTATAAATAAAGCTACAAAACATTACTAAAAGAAAAAGAGATCTACATAAATGAGAAAATATGTCAAGTTCATGGATAAGAATACTCATCATTGAGAAAATGTCTATCCTACCCAAAGTAACCTCCCAATGTAGTGCAGTTCCAATCCACAGGCCAGCATCATTCTAAAGACTAATCAACAAGTTTACATGGAAAGGAAAGAGACCTAGGTAAGTAAAGCACTCCTAAAGAATAAGATTGAAATGGGAAGCCTTGCACATCCCAATCTCAAAACTTACTACCCAGCTATGATAGTCAAAACAGCCTGGTACTGGTGCAATGATTGATATACATAGATCAGTGGAACAGAATATCAAACTTATAAGTCGATCCCTCCACTTATAAATAGCTGATCGTTGACAAAAGGCCAAAATTCATAAAATGGGGAGGAGATAACTTCATTAAAAAATATGCTGGTAAAACCAGATCTCCATTTGTAGTAAAGGAGGTCCTATACTCCATACTCCACACAAAAACAAACTTAAGTTAGACCTAAATGTCAAACCTAGAACTATGAAGAATATTCATGAAAAAATAGAGACAAACTTCGAGGCTCTAATACATAACATAAATACATGACCAAGCATAATGAAAAATACACAAACAGAAGAAGAAAAAGTAAATGAATGGGATCTCTTGAAAATTAGACACTTAGGTGCATCTTTCACCAAAAGAATAAAAGAAAGCAAACAGATGGGGGGTGGGGAGGAATGGCAATGATATATCAGGCAAGGACTAATCTCTAAAATGTATAGAAAACTTCAACACCTCAACAAGAAATAGAACCCAATGAAAAAACTGGGCAGGGAACATGAAAAGATACTTCACCAAAGACATTGAGGTGCCCAACGAACATATGAAGAAATGCTTATTAGCCATTTGAGAGATGTGAATCAAAACAACGATAAGGTATCACCTCACTCAAGTATCAACAGCAAATTTCAACACAGTAAATAGCAAAAGTGCTGGCAAGGGTACAGAGACTGGAACTCTCGGACACACTGGTGGGACTGTGAGGTGGTGCAACCGCTATGGAAAGCAATGTAGAGCTCCCTCAAAAGTCTGAAATAGAAATATATCACCCAGTATTCCTCTGCTCAACATATTTTAAAGAAATGAGACAAAAAACAAATAGATATATGCTCCTCTATGTTCACCACCAAATTATTCATAGTAGTAAAAAGATGGAAACAACCTAAATGCCCATCAGTGGAAGAATGGATTAAACAAACAAACATTGATGCATACCCAAAATGGAATAATGACAATCTGTAAAACACTTCACAATATGGACTACTTTGGAGGATATTATGTTGACTTTAACCAGTCAATCATAAAAGGACAAAATTGCATGTGACTACTGTAACAAAAAGTCAAGAAAGCATTTCAGATGAAAGAAAAACGATTTGATGGCGACTAAGGATGGGAGGGGAAGAGAAGGAGTAGGAATCACGGACTGGAGCGGACGTGCACAATGCTGGCCCCATGGGCCATAAAGGCCTACAAGTCCACCAAGACCAGCCAACATCACATGTCTCACCAAAGAGAGGCCGCGCCAGCCATCACATCAGGGTGAGTTAAATGTTTGACCAGAATGGTCTGCAAACGATGTTATAAGTATCCAAAGAGCCCTTGTCAAAAGAAAAGTTCCCCATCTTGAGCTAGAGAATAAACAGGTGCTAACTTGGATGAAGGGGAAGGCAACATACTGCAAGAGAGAGGTTGGTAAGAAAATGATAGAGACAGGAAAAGACCCTGGGAGGTTTTCAAGAGTTAAAGTACCAGAGGAGAGTACTGCTGTATCACCAATCCTGAAAGGGCTGGGCTCTATGAGTTGATACTTGGATAGACACACAGGATGAACAGATGGGAAAAGGAGAGCACATCTCTGAATATATGTAGGTTTTACAGGAGATACTTGTGTGGGTGTATTTACTTTTGCCACAAATATGTGGTACAGCAAACAGGGAACAAAGCTATTAAAACTTTTAGACGTAATCAAACATCTTGACGGAATGAGTGGCTGGGCCTGGGAGATCAGAACCATAGTCCTGGAGGATGCCAACTTCAATTAGGAGAACATAGCTTAGCAAGAAACAGTGTTCTTCATCCTCATTTGGCGAGTAGCCACCAGGGTCTTAAAAGCTCACAAGCAGCTACATAAGGTGAAAATACTGGTTTCTCTGCCTCCAGAGGAAAGAAGGGTGACAAAAATAAAATAAAATAAAAAGACACATGGATATAATTCATCCAGTGCACTAATAGACCATGCAAACATGAGGCTTCCCAACCCTGAGACCAGAAGAACTAGATGGTGCCCAGCTACCATCACCAACTAACTACTCTGGAAAGGACTACATTAGGAGGTCCTGAATAAAGTGAAAGAGGGCTCAAAGACACACAATACACCAGGGTTACTGGCTGGATAGGACGGTGCTATCCCCAAGACAATGGCCCCTGTCTTTCAGATCCAGAACTGAACTCATCCCACTAGTAAAGTAACCAACCATATAAGATTAAAAGGGAAACATTTACCCAAAGTTCAGAGGTTTCACAAAGAAGGAGGAATGGAGATAGGGAGCACAGGGAGGAATTGGAAAAAGGAATGGTTTGAGGCAGTTGCCGTGGATGAGTTGAATCAGAGTGTGTATGAATTGTTTCATGTAAAACTATGATCTTTCTGTAGACCATCAACTAAGTCACAGTAAAAAGCTTTGTTTTGAGAGACAAATTTCTAATAAATCTTAATTTCTAGGATTCTACACCCCTGTCTTCTCAATATGTGTGTGAGAGTATTCTCAACAAGATTCAGAGGACCTACTGCTGCCCTAACCACTATCGCCACAAAGACTGACCTGCTTCCCAAACAACTTCACCTTCGGAAATGAGTTGGTACTTTGGGGTAGGTGCTGTGCTGCTCCCATGGAACATCTGAGCTGCTCCCACATCATGAGCTACATTAAACTGTGTCCCAAATGTGGGGAGACTCTACCTTGGGAAGGAAAGACCAGCAGGAGCCAAGACAATATGCTCCCAAGGAGCCATTACAAAAAACCCAAACCCTAACGAGGTCCCAAGGAACCTTTTCAAAATGACAAACACGGAGTCATGAAAGATCTGCCACAAGCATTGACTTGTCACAGATATGACTGATGGGTGCCTCCTTTCCCAGGCAAGGAGAATGGGTGTGCCCTCAGCTGATTGAGCCTTAGAGGGAGGCAGAGCTGGGCCAAGGCTAGTGTGACAACAGTGCCTGGGCTTCCCCCTGGCTATGCTTTCTGCCTGCCCCCAAAACTGAGCTCCATCCAGACCTTTGGCTCTACCTTTGTTCCTGCCGCTGTCTGGTGGCCATTCTTACACATCCTTCAAGTCCCAACCTAAACACCCCCTTATATCTAAAGAGAGAGCATCCATGTGCTCCCTAAACTTTGCCTGTCTTTTATGACCTCAATAAGACCACCTAACTGTGTCTCATTAGATAAGCCAGGCCTTAGCCTGTGAGTCCTACAGTAGGAAAATATCCACCATTGGTGGATGCGCAACCCCTGGTTCAGAGTTCTACAAACTGCAGTCTCAGCACAGGCTGAGTGAAGAAGAGGAGGGGGCCCTGTACTTCTTAGAGTTCTGCAGGCAGCCAGCAGCACATTGACAGTGCAGTCCCCACTGAGTTTCCTATGGGAAGTATGTCTTCTGGGCCAAAAGCTTTCTTTTTTTTTTTTTTTTTTTGCTTCTTTATTTCTTAACCCAACATCAATGCATTTCATTCTTTACTAGACCTTGTGCTGTGGGCAGAGGGAGTGGCGTGGAAGGCATGTCAGAAATGAGCAAAACCCGTACAGTGCTTGTCGTGCTGGATTGGGAGGTAAGGTAAATTCAAAACATACACACTCAAGTCATGCGGCCAGCATGACCTTAATACTGACACCGTTACACTTTAAATGGCTTTTAGTGAGTCCTCTTTTCCTGTCTTCATGCCCTGGTGTAGTCCCCACCAACCCTGAAATTTAGACTCTGACTTGCTTTGATCAATAGAATGCCGTCGAAGTGGCTTTGTGCCAGGTGTCTGGATGGAAGCTTGAAGAAGCTCTGGAATTGTCTGCCTTTGCGCTCTCTGCTATCCAACCCCAGGCCAGACTAACCATGGGAAGAGACCATGTAGACAGAAAGGAGGGTCCTGTTTCCTAGCCAGCCCTGGCTCACCTATAAGTAAAGCCTTCTTGTAGCGACACTAGTTTCCGTCCGACTGCAACATCACAAGAAACACTAAAGCAAGAGTAGCAGAACACCTGCTCAGCAGAGCCCAGTGAATCCTCTTACACATGAGAGAGAATGAAGCAGTCGCGGCATTCATAGGCCACGTTTTGGAGTGACCACCATCTCCAAAACCATACTCGCTGCCATTGAGGCCTGCTGTGGGTTTCCCAGACTGTAAGTATTTAGGGAAACAGAAAGCCCAGCCTTTCTCTGTGGAGCTGCTGGTGGTTTCAAACTGCCCACCATACAGATCGCAGGCCAATGTGTAACCAGCACACCGCAAGGGCTCCTACCATTTAATAAAGCGATGCCAAAACCTGGTATGGAGAGTAGAAAAAAAGGAAAATCATAAGCCAATCTTATGATCCTAGATGCAAGATCCTAAACATTAGCAAACTGAATAAATCAAACGTACTGCCATGGAGTGATGTCTGATTTATAGGAGAGAGTAGAACTATTCCTTTAGGTCTCTGAACAGATGGTCGTATCTTCCGTGGAAGAACTGGTGGGTCTGAACCACTGATCTTGTGGTTAACAGCTCGATGGATATCCCACTATGCCACCAGAGATTTAGGAATGTATAAAAAGGATAACATAGCACATCTAATTTGGTCTTTTCCAGGAATGCACAATTGGTTTAACATTTAAAAAATCAAGTAAAGTAATTCACCATATTAATATCTTTTAATTATGTGATGTGATCTCCTCAATAGAATCGGAAAGATATTCAATAGAATTCAGCATCCATTCAGATTCATCATTTAACGCGTAATAACTCAAGTAAGACTCTTGGAAAACAAGTGCAAGAAGAAAATAGCTTCATCTGAAAGGAAGGTGCCTATAAATAATGTTAGAAAACATAATGAAACATTAAGAACTTTCCTTTGAGATCAAGAATCACAATGTTTCTCAAAAAAAATTAAGCATATACTTCCATATGATCCAGCAGTTCTATTCCTAGGTAATGCCCCAAACACTTGAAAACAGGGACTCAAATAGATATTTGTACACCGATGCTAATTTCAGTACCGTTAAAGAAACCAAAATGAAAACACAACTTGAATGTCCATGAAGGGATGAATGGAGAAGCAGACTGATACTCGTAGAATGGGATCTGAGTATTCTTCAGCCATAAAAAAGCAATGAAGTTCCAATTCATTTTACTACATGACTGAACCTGTAAAATATGCTGTCTAAATAAAAAAGATAAGTATTGTGAAATCCCACTTTTATGAAATACCAGCATAGGTAAATGCATAGAATCAAAATTTTACTAGTGGTTACCAGGGGCTGGGAACAAGGGAAAATGGTCAGTTAATGGTTAAGGGTGCTAAGTTTCTGTTTAGGATAATAAAAAAATCCTGGAGATACATATAGATAAAGGTAATAACATGGGAATGTAATTAATGCCACCAAATTATACACTTAAAAATATTAAACACTTAAAATGATACAAGTGCTTTGTTCTATAGATATAACAGTACACCTTTCAATTCCCAAATTTTAAAAAGTTTAGCTGCAAAGACCACATATATTATTATTCCATTTATGCAAGATGTCTACAGCAAACACAATCTACACAGAGAGCTAACAGATCAGTGATTGCCAGGGGTTGTGGGCCGGGGAGAAATGGGACGTTAGTGTTAATGGGAAAAAAGGCAATGAAAACGCTCTAAAACGGACTGGGGTGATGGTTGTGCTCTGTGAAGTGTACACTTTTATAGGCAAGTTGTGTGGTGTGTGAATTATATCTTAATATATAAGAAGCTGTCATTAAAAAGGCAACAATGCCTGTTCTGTCCGACCACTTGTATTCAACACTGTACTGAGTCCCTGAACAGTCAGACATTTAAAAGAAACAAAAATTATAAAGATTAAAAGGAAGAGACAAACTGTAGAAAGACTATCATAAAGAATCAATCACTAATCCTAGGTGAAACATAATGTGTGAATCAGTATAACTATATAGATGATATATCCCTGGATGATACAAACAATTAAAAGCTCAGCTATTAGTTAAGAGGTTCAAACCTACCCAAGGCTCCTCTGAAGAAAGACCTGGCTATCTGCTTCCGAAAGGTCACAGCCTGGAAAACCCCACGGAGGAGTTCCCATCTTCACCCAGTCAGGGGAGGGGGCTGCGAGCCCAGGGAGGGGAGCCATTGTGTTATGAAGTTCTCCCCTGGCAGCTGTAATTATTTCCACCTGACACCTAGCACGGTGAATCACAGGTTGGAGGCAACCAGCTGAGTGCACCAAAGAGAGTCAGTCTCCTGCCTGTAGCTTTAGAGCCGTGGTTCTCAGCCTTCCTAATGCCGTGACCCTCTAAGACAGTTTCTCTTGTTCCGGTGACCCCCCAGCCATAAAATTATTTTCATTGCTACTTAATAGCTGTAATTTTGCTCCTGTAACGAATCAGGTGACCCCTGTAAAAAGTTGGTTCGACCCCCAAAGGGATCACGACCCACAGGTTGAGAAGCGCTGCTCTAGAGTCTCTCAGCCATGCCTGATCTGCACTTCCATGAGGCAAATGCTGGCACACGCCCTCCTGCCATTAATAACATGCTCTGCATTAATGAATTGTGAGCATGAGACAAGAATGGCTGAGAAGCGTGGCAGGAAAATTACTTGTGTCCCAAAGGCTTTTTCTCTGAATATGCATTATTGTTATGCATGCGGTAGGGTCCTGCCGCCTTTTAATTTGTGTTTCCATGAAACTCCCAATCACAAAGCATGAGCCAATCCTGTTTACTCACGTGGGTAGACCCCACCTGCTCTGAGCATGAAATCCTAGAGGCACAGAAAAAAATCCCCAACTTTTCCCAAAACTGGAACAATGGGGGCAACAAGGAAAGGAGACACTTCAGCAGTAATGAAGTTCAAAGAAACTGAAAGCTGCGTTAGAACTTTGAAGTTGAGTGTAACTCAGTTGGCAAGGGGAAGGAAAGAATACTGTCACTGATGATGGTTTTGGTCAAGCACCTCAGCTGGTGGTCCTTTTTACGTAACACACCTTAGGCATTAATGGGAAACAACTGAAAAGCAATTAGTCTAGCACTGGGCACCTGCCTTCCCTTCCAGTCTTACTTGGGAAGCTGCATAGGGGTCCTTGGCTCCACATCCCAGGAGCTTGGCCTGGAGACCCAGGCAGCACTACCTGGCTTCGTGTTAGGACTAGGCCAGAGCACGCAGACCCCGGGGTCCTACTCTTGTTATCTCCAAGCTCATGTCCCCCTCAGGACTACCACACCTAAGACCTCTGATTTGAATCTGGGAACTGATATCAGTTTTGCCCGATTAATTTCTTTGTGTTATTTACGAATTCTCACAGGCCCGGGATGCCTGGATTAGAAGCTCAGCTCATATTGGTCCAGGACTCGGTAGTTCTGGTGAGGCCAGGGCTCCCACCCAAGAAGAGTCATGACTGTCTTTGTTTGCTAGGGAGAAGGGTATGGGTCGATATACCCTCCTTGTTTTCTCCACTAGCAGGTGTTGTTCCTGGGAAATGAGTGAATAAATAATAGCCAGCCGGGTGCATCAGGATCACATGGATAAAAGCCTAGGCCTGAAAGGGGAGACCTGGTTGAGCCAGGTTTGAATACGTGGCCTTTGTTTCTATTTGAGAAAGGATGAGTAGATTCACATAGTCAGGTGCCTTCTAGTATTGGCAAGCTTCTAGCATAAGCAAACAGAGGCTGCCCCTTATTGGTCAGTATCCCTATGAAAGTAGAGTCCAAACCCGAGAAAGAGAGAGAGAGAGAGAGAGAGAGAGAGAGAGAGAGAGAGAGAGAGGGAGAGAGAGAGAGAGAGAGAGAGAAGAGCATCTGCCTACTCGGTGCACAGAAGAGAAGAGGTTCCTGTCCTTATAGTTGTGATCACTAATTTATGGGGCCTAGATCAAGCTATACCCTCATATTTGGGAAAACTGGGAGGAGGAGGAGAAGGGTCTAATATCCTAAGTCCAAACCATGGTTTCACACCTCAAATGTCCATAACCCTGGTTATGGACAGACATATACTTCACCCCCTGGGACCTGAGGCAAGGCCTGGTTCATGAGGCAGAGCCTGGTCTCCCAGCACTTTCCAGTAAACACCTTTGATCTGGTCTAGCCCCAGAGTCTTCCAACTCAGGGCCCCTCCCCTGCAGAAATGTCCACATGAGTCACCTCACTTGTAGAACCAAATGAGAGTATCAAATCATTATTAGTACCGAGATCCCAGATGTCCTCACTAGCAGTGCAACTTTGAAACTCCTCATCTACCTGACGCTCAATGGGTTATAATTGGGACTCAATGAGATCATATCTTGAGCTCATCTTTGCAGAGAACAAAGGAACTTCCCACCAATTGTTTATGTCCTTCCCTTCCAACATAACCTAGTTTGCCAAAGCCCACAAAGTCAGGGTGTCAGGGTGAGCTGAGGGAGCGAATAGCCAGACCAATGATTGAGTGGAAGACCTGAGGAAAGGCGAAGTAAAGAGGGAAAGAGAAAGTGGAGATGAGAGGGACCAGAGATGACTAAGGCGCTCTCACTGGTTCAGTGGCACTCACAACAGAGCAGGACAGGTTACAGCTGACCCGAGATGTGCCATTTCGTCCCAAAGAGTTGGAGGTAACATTTTTAAATGGTACTCTTTCCTATTTAAAATTTTTTTTAAGATTTCCAGTTTCTCTTGAAAGTCAAGAATTTTAGCCAGCTGCAGTTTGTTGGGCTGAACAGCCGGGGGGAGGCAACCAGTCGCTCTGCCCCACTCAAATCCTACGTGGCACCCTAGTACGGGGCTTTGAATGGCTGATTATCCGCGTCATGAACTGTATCTTCGATCTGTGCTGTATCCGAAACTGGAAAACCACAAATAAGCCAAGAGACCCACATGGATTAAGAAAGATGAGCAAGGGTGTGTTTTAATTAAGAAAGGAAAACAATTCCCACTTGCTCTAGAATCATTTGAGTGTCACCAGCTGTAGAACAAGTCTTGTCCCTCCAATTACCAATATGACCCAACACAATATACAAAGATATGGTAGACACACGTGGGGTTTCAGTCACTTCCATGATTGATCAGATCCCACCTCCCCACCCCCACCCCAGCCATAAGCCACCAAGGCAGCATCAAAGGAAAGTCTGATCCCCAGGGAGGCAGGCACAGGGGTCACAGCCAACCACAAAGGCTTGGGGAAATGGCGTCCTTCCTCTGGAGAGGAAGAGAGTTGAGCTTTTTGTGCTAGCCCTTCCACCAACACGGGGCTCCCTGCACTCTGTGCTGCTGCTGAGCTGGGAGCATTGAGTTCACAGGGAGTCAGGGGATGTGGCTCTGACCCTAGCCCGGCCTCCCACTTACACACTGCAGTGCCCAGCCTGTGCAGCAGACAAGCCAGCCCTCCTGTAGCACTCACAGACCTCCACCCACAGGCTTCCACAGGAAAAGAGCTGAGAGCACTCACTGGCCTCGAGCAGGGCGAGCAAAAGACATTGACAGAAAAGGAGGTTCCTCTCAGGATCTGCGGCAGCAGACTTTGATAGGATGCTTGGATTGCTTCTTTACCAAAACTGCCCCCTTCCGTGATGCCCCCAATTTTTTTTATCACTTTATTGGGGCTCATACAACTAATCACAATCCATACATACATCAATTGTGTAAAGCACATTTGCACATTTGTTACCCATCATTCTCAAAACATTTGCTCTCCACTTAAACCCCTGGCATCAGCTCCTCATTTTTGCCCCTCCCTCCCCACTTCCCCCTCCCTCATGAACCCTTGATAATTTATAAATTATTATTTTGTCATAGCTTACACTGTCCAATGTCTCCCTTCACCCACTTTTCTGTTGTCTGTCCCCCAGGGAGGAAGTTATATGTGGATCCCTGTAATCGGTTTCCCTTTCTTCCTCACCTTCCCTCCACGCTCCAGTATCGCCACTCTCACCATGGGTCCTGAAGGGATCATCCGCCCTGGATTCCCTGTGTTTCCAGTTCCTATCTGTACTAGTGTGCATCCTCTGGTCTAGACAGATTTGTAAGGTAGACTTGGGATCATGATAGTGTGGCGCAAGTAAAGAAGCATTTAGGAATTAGAGGAAAGTTGTATGTTTCATTGTTGCTACACTGCACCCTGACTGGTTCATCTCCTCCCCGCGAACCTTCCATAAGGGTATGTCCAATTGCCTACAGATGGGCTTTGGGTCCCCACTCTGCATTCAGTCCCCCTCATTCACAATATGATTTTTTTTGTTGTTCTTCGATGCCTGATACCTCATCCCTTCAACACCTTGTGATCACACAGGATGGTGTGCTTCTTCCATGTGGGCTTTGTTGCTGTTGAGCTAGATGGCTGCTTATTCACCTTCAAGCATTTAAGACCCTGGACACTATAACTTTTGATAGCTGGACACCATCAGCTTTCTTCACCACATTTGCTTATGCATCCATTAGTCTTCAGCAATCATATCAGGGAGGTGAGCATACAAAGTTATGACTTTTTTGTTCTCTGATATCTGATAACTGATCCCTTCAGCACCTTGTGATCACACAGGCTGGTGATCTTCCTTGTTGGCTTTGTTGCTTCTGAGCTTGTGGTGCCCAAAATTACTGGTTGTCCCTTTCTGGAATGGCCTACCATCACAGTGCCCACTATGTCCTGAAATTGTTTCCTGGGGCTGCACTAGAGGGCTCTATTTGTCACCTGTACCCTGGAGCTGAAAGAAGAGTCATGGGATCTAGACTGGGGCAGAGATAAACTTGGTTGCTCAATGGAGCAAGAAGATTCATCCAACTCCCCCAGACAATTCACAGGTTCTGCCTGGTACTGTGGAAAACTTAAAGGCAGGAGTCTGTCAGGGCTACAGTTCTGGACCTGGTCCTGTAACCTGTGATCCTTGCTGGCACTTGGCACATGCTATCTTCCTGCTTCTTTTGAGATGCCTGGCCCATGGGTGATTTGGTTAGACTCTCATTCTAACTGAAGAACCCACATTGGTGTACAAATTGCCACACTCTAAGTATATGTCTGCTGCTCATATGCTGGAGGCACAGGGAGACCACGGGCCCTTAAGCAGGACAGACAAGAGATGTCCCAAGGTGCCAAACCCATTGCCTTTGTCACAGGATATGTCTGGTTAGTTTACTCAGAGAAAACACTTACAGCGTGAACCTGCAACCCCACCTCCCAGATCCTGGAGACAGATGAACCCCATGTGGGAGCATCAGCATCCATTGCTCCAAGCCTATCTGGACCCGGCCTGCCCCTACCGCTGCCCTGCCCACAAGAAGAATGGGCTTGGGAGACTAGAAGGGCCTACTTATCCAGTGGGACTGCCCAGAATCCCCAGGGGAAGGCCCCACAAGAGATTCTTCACTCCAAGCCTGACCCCACCCCCCCAAAAATCCCTGAACATTTTCATCCCTCAGAGAGCAGCAAACACTGAGAAAACAGTAAAAACATTGAAACAGCAGAAACCCTAAAGGCATTTCTGGATCAAGAGTGCACAGGGAAGGTAAGTGAGCAACGGCAAATATGGGGACAAGTTGTCAGCAGAGACAAGCAGCCATCACAGCTTCACCAAGAGCTGCGGCTTATCACCGAAAGCGTCACCAGGTAGAGGGTGGACTGTGTCGACACGAACACTGGCAGTTTTTCAGATGACTGCCTCGTGGACAAGCCACTTTGTTAAATGGAGCCATGATTTCTGCTTTCACTTATATCCCGATCTCATTCTTTAAAAGATGATGCAACCCTGACTGTGGCTGTGACTTTCAGCAGGAGGCTGGGACTGCCCTGTCCAGAGGTGCAAGGCTGACCCAAGGAGCAGGATCGTTAGACAGGCATTTCTCTACCCTGCCAGCTTGTTCAAAACTTACCTTTCAAGGAGGCAACGTGTGACAAGGCCTGGGCATATGTGGCCGTGTTCAGGATGGTCCCTGGCAAACAAGAGGGGAAGAAAGGTCCCGTGGGACCCACTGTTCGCCCCAGGCTGCCAAAGAGAGAAAATCACACTGAGTTTCTGAGCCACGGTGCTGTCACTGCGTCTGACCTCCCCAGGCCAATCTCACCTCTGCGGGGCCTCCAGAGTGTCTTTCTTGTTCCGGGCCTGGTCCCCGGGGGGCGGTGAGTTGATGTTTCTCACTGGTGGAGGGGTCACCTCGGCCATGGGCTCCTTGGCACCAGGTTCTTGGTCTGAGGCCCCTCGCTCTGTTTTCCTCCACTTGGCCCTTCGGTTTTGAAACCAAACCTGAGAGCAAAACACACATTCAATAAAGGAAGTAAAGCAGACAGGGGGTATTTCAGACAAGAGTCTGAAACCAACGCCATGGACCCCTTGCCTAAGGCTTGCAGGGTCCAACTGACCAGGTGTGTGATGAGCAGAACGAAAGACCTCCCAAAGTAGCGCTCTTGGAACTACAGTGTTTGACCCAGTCGTGGGTCAGTGTAGTAGGCCACAAAAGATTTTGTTAAGAGATGTTAAATAGCAAAAAGTATCTGAATGGTAATATTGTTGTTGTTATTCGATGTGGTTGAGCTGAATCCAATTCATAGCAACCCCATAATCATACTCAGCTCACTGCCAAAGAGTCTATCCCGACTCAGGGCAGAGTAGAACTTCCCCCGGTTTCTGAGACTCTTATCTCCACAGGAGCAGTCTCGGATTTCTCCCAAGGAGCAACTTGTGAACTGCTAACCTTGTGGCAGTTTGACCGAGCCCATCTTGTAACCCGCCTATTGGAAAGGTAAAACTGTTCCATATTGTCGAAACGTTCTACCTCAACTTTCATGTAACACACTTTCGTGAAACAAACTAACAAACGCATCCCCATCAGCCATGTGGATTCTGAGTCATCACAACACCATTAAACAGCTCACCGAGTTCCCACAGCTGTGATCTCCAAGATGATGACGGTCACATAGCAAAACAACTGCTGCTGGGCTTGAACTGCTAACCTTTCAGTTAGCAGCCAAGCACTTGGACTCCTTGCAAGTACACTAAGTGTGTGCAATAAATTTACTACTAAGCGTAATGAATGGTCAGGGAATTTCAAAAAGACTGCCCTAGCTCTACCTCATTGAAAAATACTCCTTAACTTTTCCAGTAAGTTTTATTTACGCATCCTCCTTTTGTGTCCCAAATCTCACACCTACATTTACTCCCAAAGTCATCCATTTTTCCATCATGACAAGTTCATTACCATCAGCCCAGTATACCTACTAGAAACTCAGTCTCTAAAATCCAAGACCAAGTCTATAAAGTAGGTCATTCTATTATCCCTGTTCTACAGCTGAAAACATTAAGCAGCTCATTAACCCCCCAGAGGTTGTCAGGTGGTAAGTGGCGACTCCAGGATTTGAAGCCCAGTGTCCTGCCTAGAAACCAAGATACAAACCAGCTAGGGATAATAGTGGCCAGCCCCTGAGCATTGTTCGGAAGACCATGCCGAGCACTGAGCACAGCACTCAGCAAGCAATCCCTCAAGAAACATCTGCTGCTTGATAAGGTAAGAAAGCAGCTCATGATCCACTACATCGTCTTAGAGGCTGGTATCAAATTCTTTACGCCTTAGAACCCAAACTGTCTTTTCAGAAAAGCAACCTTGTGGAAGACAAGTATCCCAGCCCCCAAATGCTCCCAGAGGTCAGTGGAATCCTTCTGTTCTTGCCTCCATCCAGCAAGCCTCTCCCTTCTCCTCTTAGGAGACAATTCCTGGCTTTAAAAAATTAAAATGCTTGGCTTGATTTCCTTCCTCTTCCCCAAGACAGTATTCTCTTCCTCCCCTGGCTGCCGACAAGTCGGTCCTTGGGAAAAACTGGGTCCCCTGGCTGAACTCACCCCACCTTTTCATTCTCCTTTAATTTCTTTCTTTTTTAATTTAGTTGGCTTTTAATTGCACATATCAGCAACCACTGAATAATGATTTTATCTATATTCTAAATTTAGGGCAGTTAAATGCAAAGCAAAATGCAGACACTTTCTTGCGTCTTAATTGAATGAAGGTCACAGCTATAACAACATTTAATTGAGCCATTTTTCATTATCATATTCTAATGACTTTGCACTGACAGTTCGCCTGCTTCTGAGGAAGGAGCATGATGGAGTCGTTTATTTCCCTATTTAGTTATTGTTTGACAACATCAGCTTCGATTAAGACACTGCTTTATAGAACATTAATCATATTTGAATGAGCAAGGGGTAGAAACGTAAACACATCTCCCTTCCTGCCACCCAAGCCAGGGCCCCACACGAAAGCTCACTGAATAAATGTACCACGGCCATTGTCTGCTTGCAGACTTGCCAACAACGGCCGAAACAACAATTCCTTGCTCTAATTGTCACCACCTCTATCTCACCCTTGCACCTTTCAGGGAGAAGTTATGATCTTCCACTTCTAAATGCCCAATAATTGTGTCATTTATCTCAATTTGCAGTTCAGTCTTTAGGCAGCTATTGGCAAGCTGGCATTAAAAAAAGAAAGGATAGACATCGTCCTGGCCAAAGGAGATTTTCATTTTCAAATAATAATCAGTTTAATTTGCCTGTCTATGACCAATGATTCATGTTCAGATTTAATAATCAGGATCATATAATCTGATTACAGGGAAAATAATTTGTTTACAGCTCCCAATTTACTGCTCAGAATTCCATTCTCTCTCTTCAGCCATTGGTTTTTAAGAGATAATAACATGACCCAAGGGAACCAAAAGCAAACTATTATATTTGCTGCAATTAGATCTTTGCATAGTCTTAACCCCAAGCCCCTACATAAAACTAAATAAATAACAGAAACATCACGGAAGAAAAAAATCCATCAATATAAGAATGTATAATTGTGCTCAAATAATAACTCGACTGGAGAGGCAGCATTGTGAATCAGTTCCTCCAGAGCTTAGGCACATCTGCTGGGTTCAACAGGCTTGTGCACTTAAATATAATCACGGGGTAGCTTCTAAAAAGAACTCTTGCTTCCAGATTGTCACCATAAACCAGGCCCATCCAAAGGGCCTGCCCTTACACTGAGGCCACTTAAAGATTTTTAAATTGCACATGTTCTTTGGATCCACTTCACTGAAACCGTTCACATACTGAGGAAAAGTTGGCCATGATGCAATTTCTGGAAAAAGCTCCTACGCTGCTTCCCATCTGAAAACTCTGTTCTCTGCATTGACTGGCCTTACCCCAGAGCGGTCAGGGAAGCTTTGAGAATAGCATCTCAGCTTTTTTTTTTTTTCCAAAGCAAGGAAATGGATGTGCATTGATGTAATTTAGTACCTTAGAGACGCGGACAAATTAGTGTAGAACATTATCACTAGTTAATTATGAATGACCGATTAATCAACCTAATCTAATATTCCACATTATGTTGATGTTATTAAAGTGCATCATGAAAATGACAGATAGTCTTCATTTGCTTTCTTTGGCCAAATGCGCACTCTGCAGTCATGATGTCAAAAAAAAAGTTTGCCAGTTTTAATATTCGAGAGTTAAATAATTAAAAAGAACGCTTACCTGCACTCTAGCTTCTGTGAGGTTTATTTTCATGGCTAGCTCTTCTCTGGTAAAGACATCTGGATAGTGCGTTTGAGCAAAAACTGCCTCAAGAGCTTCCAGCTGGTAAAAGGAAAAAATATTTACTAGTGAGAATCTGTGGTTCGGTGGGGAGCAGAAGGTGCATATTGCAAATGTGCCGCGAGTGGTGAGGAAGCAGTTTCACAATCAAGTAGAGGAAGGGGTGAGGAAAGAGCTATCTGAAAAAATCCCACAGAATTAAAATTTCAACCACAGATGACTTCGAAGCAAAGACTTACTGACATCCTCAGTGCTCTCCAAAGGAGAAGATAGGAGTGGAGTCAGTAGTCATAGGCATTTATATTAAAAAACACTGATAGCAATCACAAATCCCAGGCTAGCATTATAAGTTATAGTAATTCACCAAACTTTCACAATGGGGTGAAAGAGAATGGAAATAATGCCCTCGGTGTGTTAGTTCAACCAAAATCACTTGGCTATTTGGGTCATCCTCACAGTTGACCCATTCTGATCCAGGATTCTGACAGCAGCTGATCTAAGAAAGGTCAGCCATATCGGGATTCTTCATGTCACTCCTCCACGCATTAGATAAAAAACCTTGGGCAACTCCGTCTATTTCATAAACCCTAGCTTTTAATTAGGGATAGGATTGTCTGCCCCACTTTACTCTTAGGGTTATTGTGAGATGCCAATCCTATTTGCTGATATAGAAATATTTTCCAAACTAGTAAATTAAGGCCGGTGAGGTAGTCATCTGCCCTCCCCTCAAGACAGATTCCTTGATATATAAATTACTCCAGAAAACACAAAGGTCCAGATAAAATAATCACTGGCCTTATTATAAGCGGTAGGAGTTACTCGATCTCTGCTATGTTTTCTGGAGCCGGAAGTTCTCAGGAGGAGGATCCGTTTTGTTACCTGCTGGAGAGTGAATGTTGTCCGGTTCCTCCGCTGTTTTCTGCGCAAAAAGCCATCATCAAAGTCCCCCGTTGAGTGGTTGCCAAAGGGTGCAGTGCCTACTGGGAACAAACTGGATCAGCCTGAGCACGGACCTCCAGTCTTCACACTGCCTCCTCCGCAGTCAACTCATGGAGCAGGACCCTGCCACAGCTTTCTCCAGCTGCGCTCACCTGAAGTTTCTTTCTCTGCTCCTCTTACAGGCAAGCAGTTGCTGTGAAGTGAATTCCAACTCATGACAGACAACCCCAAGTGTGTCCGATTCGAACTAACTCCTCACAACGGCTGGTTGTAGTCACAAGTCGATTTCCAGATCTTTCTTGCAAAGTGTCTGGGTGGGCTGAACCTCCAACCTTTGGATTAGCCACCAGGAGGGTTATCCATTTACAGCCCCCAGGAACTCCTCCTCCTAGTGAAGCCCCCTCCCCCACCCCAACCCCTGTGTTGTTTCCCTCTTGCCATTCACGCTCTCTCCAAAGCTCCAAACTTGGACCCCACTTGCGTACTTACTGGGGGCCCTGGAGGTGCTGATATGTAAATGTTGAACTGCTAATCTTAAGGTTCCAACCCAGGAGCCACTTCACAGGAGAAAGATGGGCTTGTCTGCTCCCATAAGAATGTGGAGCCTCAGAGACCCTGGCCAGCAGTTCTCCTCTGCGCTACACGGTCACGATGACCCCAAATCGCCTCCATGGGTTTGGTTATTTTGGTCTGATGCACACTCCGTTGGGAGTATGAAGACCTTGGCCCCCACACCGGTTATTTTTGTGGGCAATTTTTAACTCTAAGGCAAGAAGGGTCACTGGTTAGAGATGGAGCCTTAATTTACCCTAGGACTCCCATTTATACCCCTGCCAATGCTCCATTAGCTCTTATGAGTTTAATATGAATGTCCATGTCTTTGATTAAGCTGTGAGGCTATTGCCCCTCATTCCAATAAACAGCAAGGGTTAAAGACTGGGGGTGGGGAGAGTGGGGGGGGGGGCAAGGAAACACCAAGCAGCACTTCCCTCCTAGAAATGCAGGCCCCCAGGAGGTAAGAAGTTTATGAATGAATATTAATTACCATTCGTCACAGCTCATTAGCGCCATAGTGGATGTGTTCTATAGATGTCAATTAACAAAAGACCTGCACCAATAGCAGCTACCCTGAATTCCTAGCAGGCTGAGATGTGGCCTCTCTCAGAGGACACCTTACCCTCTGGCCAGGTCTTATAAAGGACAGACAGCTCCCTGGAAAAGAAAGACATTGTCTCCCTGATGGTCTCCAAAGCTTTCTATAAAGTCAGAACAGAATTTCAGATCAATTTCCAAATGTGCATTATTTACTGTCCAAAATGACTTCTTAGGAAAATTAATGAGCAAGTGTCCATTAACCAGGAAATGCTTTACCTGCCATGGATACTGTTTGTGGAATCACTGTCCTTTCAGCCAAACTGCCCAAGCAATCTCTCCCAGAAAGGCCTCAGTCCCAGGGAAGCAGTCGTTTGGCTTTCTAAATTTTATCTATGAAGCAGAGTCTGTCCGAGTTATTATTTTATTCTCCAGGGCTATATATTTTGCTAGGACGCCCCTGCTCTCTGCCAAAGCTTCCCCTTTCCGTCTTCCTAATCAAATCACATTATTATTCAAAATCCTATTTACAAACATTACTCTCCAGCTCATTCTAAACTTCAAAGGGAGCACCTCAGAGCAATCTTACTCCCATGATTTTTCAAGAAAGTGAATTGCTTCCTTTTGCAATCTCTGAGGCTCTTCAGGCACAAATTTTCCCAGTCCAATAATCTATACCTTGTTAACCCAAATGTTTTACAACATGTATTTAAGGGAAACACTGCATGTCAAATTTACCCAAAAGACAGTGGATGCCTCATCAAAATAATTTTTTTAAGTGGAGACCAACCTCATACAAAATTGAGGGGAAATGGCAATTGACTGTTTATCTAAAAATAAATATAATTAATGGTTATGATATTATGAAAATGCTAACCCTCACTGATAATTAGATACACCAAAAGAAGAACAATAATGAAATACTATTTTCACCATGTTGGAGAAAATAAAGAGCATTGTGACATCCAGTTCAGATAAGAGGGTGAAAAAATGTTCACTCCCATTGACCAATGAGTTATAGGAACATCGATTAGTGCTGCATTTGGGAGACGATTTGGAAAATATTTTTCAAAAACAGTATTTCCTGTATGAATACACGTATTTTAAAATGTGCCAAAAGAAAGCAACAAGAATGTTCACGGCAGAAATGGGAAGCAACTCAAATGCTCACCGGTGGCCACTTTTTGTACAGCATATATTGGAATCCTACACAGCTGTTTAGAAGACAGCAGTGTGTGAGCGTGCACGGAAAATCATCGAGACATATTACCAAGTGAATAAAAAGTACAGTCGGTGCAAATAATACAAAGCACGCTAATAGAGAAAAATACATATGTGACAGTAAAATTGTTTTATTTTTAAGGGATAACAGGGCCCAGCAATAGTGAGCACCTTTCGAACAAGAGGTGAAGGAAGGTTTCACATTTCCTAAGCAGCTACATGTACTAGCTCCAAAGTTCATATCAGTAATATTATTTAAGAGTGGAGATTATGAGCTGTTTGCTTTCTGCTTTAGGCCTCCCTATACCAATAAAGGAAAGAATAGTGAATAGCTGACAGATTGGAGCTATCACAGTCTGAATTCGCATCTCTGCCTGTGTGCAGCACATCACCTCTTCCCCAGCACCACGAAACTAAAATGCATACAGCGTTATGCAAAACCGGCATGGAGCCACCTCTGTAAAGGGTTAAACAGGCTCTGGAAGACCCAACTCCTTTCTTTCTGGTCATATCCATCAGAATCCATGCCGTGCAAGGGTGCAAGGGGATAAGGACAGAAGATGTCAGATGGGATGAATTGAAAGAAGCAAGCTGCTCACTGCCCTGAGGCTCTGACAGACCATACCAGGACCTGCCCTAAGTGATTCTGAAACCTGAAGGGCACTTACTTTAAGACACCCAGGAAGCCCGCCACCTGCTAAGTGCCCAAGCCTCTGCCTTCTCCACTTTGGGGTAGCTGGGGAAGTCATTCCAAACCAGAGGTTCAGAAGCTCAGAGAAAGTGCACCCTGCGTAGCTATAGCTGGCTCCTCCAGGCCTGGAATGTATTTCCTGAGGTATGCCTCTTCACCTAGTTCATACAACTGGCCTGTTCTTGCTAAAGGGGTAAATAGGGTAATTGCCCTACCTTCCCTTTTGCCAGAGCCAGCAGGCTTCTACACCAGTCCTCATTAGCGTCCTTCAGAAACCCCTGCTGAATTCTTCAGATCTTTGCATGGGGAAAATAGCCACAAAACTTTCTGAAATCCCTGTGCATGTTTACTAGCTGAGGTAAGATTGCTTGCAGGGAGCCATTTGATAAGGCCCTCATTTCTTCAGCCCCTTTTCTCCTGTCTCTTGTTCCCCTCAATTTCTTTGCCTCCTAATCTGGGCCCACTGCCCTCTCCCCCCAGCCCCCTTACAAATAAATCAAAGGAGTAGATTGTCAAAGCCCAGTTCTGGTACTGCATCCACTACATGTCCAAACTGAGGATGACGTGGCAAAGGAGCATAACCTGCACGGCCATTACCACCTGTCCATACTACCCAGCCCCTCCCCTATGTGGCGGGCACACGCCTGGATCCCGAGGCAACCAGGGGCAGAGACCCCAATGGGGCTCTTGAGAAATTTCTTCCAAGGCCTTGAGACCCTCTGAGGTATAAATGATGGTCGTGGGGCTGTCCCTTGAAAGTTAGAAATTGTGGGGAGTGGTCGCTACTTGAGGTGACAAGCATCCCCAGGCACAGTGGTCAGCAAGCAGTTGGAGCATCAGTGCAAGTGTTGCAAGGACACCGCTGGGTCCTGAAGCTGGGCCAAGAAGTCTCTCCCTCCGCCCCAAGTGAGAATACCCCAAGACTTGGGCAGTTCCTGGCTCGGTCCAGTCAACTCCACAGTAGGCCTTGGCTTTCTGAGGATGTTGACAAAACCCGTGAAAGATTGACGTGGTCCCCTAGGCGAGGGAGGCCAGATTAAAGGCGAGACACCAGCATCTGAGCCCTGAGTACCCCACCAGTCCCTGGAGCAAAGCACATAGCCTGGGGCCCCTTGGCCCAGGCTGAGGAGAGCTGTGGGAAGCAGGTGGTGGCGGGGGTGGGGGTAGCGGGATTGGGGGGGAGGGCGGGGGGGAGGGCTTCCACCCTCACAGCCTGGAGGCTGCATCCTTCTAGGTCTGTGGGCCTCCCCACCCACCAGCCCCGCTGCCGTTCGGGTCCTTGGCGGCCATCGCAGCCTCCGTGAGCAGTGGGGACACTGGTCTGGCTCGGGCGCGGCGTTTACTCACCCTCCAGTTGTGGCGGGCAGTGGAAATAAAACATCGCCGACGGTCGGTGGGCTGGAGGGCTGAGTCTCTGGAGGGTGGTGGCGGAATTGACCAAAGCACGGGGCTCCCGCGCCTGCCTGCAAAGCAAACAGTGAGCAAGCCTCAGCCTCCCGCTGCTAGCGCCTTGGCGCGGCCCCGGGCCCCTGAGCGCACCTGGCGCACCCCCCTGAACGCACCTCCTGAAAAAGCCTCTGCGACGTCCTCGGCCCACCGCGGGGACGCGACAGGACTTGGCAGTTTCGTCGCCCTTCAGTCGGGGCCACCTCCCCCCCAGCGGTGACCCACCCCCGCCCAACTCCAAACTCCTGCAGTCCAGGGATCCCGGCCACCACCCCGAAGCCCGGGCACCAGAGCCGGGTCCGGCGAACGCGCCGGCAGACAGCCGAGCGCCCAGGCCCAGGCGCGCGGAGCCGGGGCCCGATCGCCGCGCGTACCTCGGCGGCCGGCGGGCGACAGCAGGGAGGGTCCGCGTGTGACAGCCTCCTCGGGCCGGCTGTCCCCGGAGCGAGGCGGGCGGGGCTGCGCGGCCGGCGCCCGCGGACCCACAAAAGTGACTCGCGAAGTAGCCAGATGTCTTGCTGTCTGTCTACAGCTCGCGCCGCCGCTCAGCACTCGCCTTTATAATCTCACGCATAATTGGCCTTAATCTGATTATTTCCAGCGCTGTCTACAGCGAGTAACTTGGATAGGTCTATTGGGCCTTACAAATGGCCCACGTGGTGTTAAAAAAAAAGCCGTCGTTGCTCAGCAAACATCAGGAATGGTTTTCTTCGTTTAAAGAGGATACAAACCGCCACTCCTCACCGCAACCCCCCCGCCCCCCGCCCCCCAAAGAAAGGCGTGCTCGTCTAAACACCCAGGCTCCTCCGTGTCCCCTCTAACTCAGATCTCCTTTCTCTGAGGCGCCTCAGATTTGGCCTGGCCCTTCTCAGAGGCCTGAGCACTACTGGGCTGGCAATTGACAAAGCGCGCCTAATTGTCGCCGCCCGATGGGTTTTGGGGGGGACTCTTTGCGCATGGCTTCTCTTTCCAAGCGATCGTACAAAAGCAAAGTTTGATTTTGTTCTCAGCAAGGGGTTCCTGAATTTATGTTGCTTCGAGATGCAAATGATATGCGGTGGGACCCTTCGCAATTACTTTTAAAATGCATCGGAGGCAGACACTCAGCGGAGAGAGACAGCCCTTCCCTCTGCCTGGGTGAAAATTAAACTCTAAAGTGCCGGGCTGAAATTTTCAAGTCAGGGGCGCGGGATTGGATCAAATCACATAAACTGCAAAAAAAGCAAGCCTAATGGCGCATAATTGGTTCTGTAATAGCATTACACCAGGATAATAGCCCGTTACGGCCCCCTGCACTATTAAGTGCTTCCCTGGCGGAAAGCCTTTATGATATTAAAGGGGGAATATGATGATATTTTGGTTATTAAATGCATGTAATTAATTTATGCACCACCGAAAATAAAGTTGGTATTATGACCCACTCAAGATGCATCAGAAGATGCAAGTCAGACAACTGTTGATAAATTCTGGTGTCTGTGTTCCGTCTAGACAGCTGATTTTATTTTGGGAAGATGGTTTCTTGGACAGACTGAATAAATTGAATATTTTATAAACATTCTAAAGTTGTGATGGGGAGCCTGGGTCGAGACGGTGGGTCCGTCCCCTGCAAGGCCCAGGAGCCAGCCAGCCTTAAATTTGCAGAAACAGAGCATTTAAAACGAAAGGCCTGGCGCGCCACGCAAGAACACCTGGACCGCCCGGGAGAGGAGCATTTTGCTTGAGGATTAAGGGCGGGTCGTGGCCGCCTGTGGACACCCTCCGAAAAGTTCCCGGAGAAAGGCACTATTCCTGCCCAGGCAAGTCGGGGCTCCTGGGACGCAAAGCTTCCCCTCCTGGGGTCAGTGCTCCCCGGAGCTGAGAGTCGCTCTGCGAAAGGAGCCGCGGGGAAACTGAGGCGGTTCACAGCGGAGAAAGTCCGAGTCACCACTTCTGCCAGGATCACGGACTCCAAGAGTCCAGGCGGCCCTATTGGGGGAGGCAAGGCGACAGATGCCCCAGGCTGGGCTGTGAGCCAGCTGGGCTGACGGGCCAGGAGCGGTCAGAGACGCGCTCCCGCTTTATCCAGAGGGCTGGCGCTGGGAAGGATCAGCAACGGGCGTTCTCTGTCCGGGCCAAGAGTCTGGCTAGCTCTGATGCCCCTTTCCTTGTCTCCCTCGGAGAACCCCTGATCTCGGGGACCCTGCTCAAGAGCCTGAGGTCCCCACAGCCACAGCTCGCCACAGCCTCCAAACGGCCGCTCCCGCTGCCACCCACGCGAGGGTCCGGCGCTCTCCCGAGCGGGGCTCGGACGCCAGGCGAGGAAAGCGTCTGGCTGCCCGGCGGGATCCGTGGCTTGCTGGCGAGGCTGGCTCGGGCGCCGTTGGGGGGCTACGCAGACGGCCCGTGCCCTCCTAGTCCGGCGCCGGATTCCGCTGAACCCCAGAAACCAAGGCGCAAACCCGATTCTCAGTCCCTTCACCCCCACAGCCTCCGAGTCAAGTTCCCAGCAAGTTCCTAGCAAGGCCCAAGGTGCCGCAGGGGGTGGGTGGACTCATACAGGGGTGCAGGCAGGGCGCTCCCTGGCAGTTCCTGCGGGTCAGAACCCCGAGCCGCAGGCAGCACCGGCGCTGCTCCGGCTGCAGCTTGGCGACGAGCGGCTCCAACTATTCTGCTGCGGTCCTCGGTGCGCGGCACTGAAATCTGCTGAACTCTATCTTGTTCCTTTGGGGACCAACCCCAAAACTATCTGGGTCCAAATTGGTTAAAGTTTGGGGGAGGCGAAAGTTCATCACACGCAGCAGAGACCGAACCTTTGCACCCCCAAGTGAGGTTCTTGCGGACCCTCCCGCCAAGCCCCGCCGCATCTCCGGACTTCAGCCGGGCTGTGTCCCCAGGGAGACGACCCGCTAAAGGAACGGAAAGCACCCACCTCGGGAATGACTCGAGGTCAACTTGAGACCCTCAGCCTCACCTTGCCCACAGTCTCTCCCCAGGAGCAACGAAGCTGGGCTCCTCCAGGATGCAAAACAACAAATAAACAACAAACCAAATAACCCTGGAAAGAAACTTGGATGCCTCTGGGGGCCTCGGGTTTATCCCCGATTGTTTACTGCATTCAGCGCCCAGCAAGTGACTAATAATGTATCCATTATTGAACCTCTTCCCCAAAACGGGTATTAACGGGAGGTTTTATTTTGTTTTCTTCTCACCTTAATTCTTGTGCAACAAAGTGTATTTTCCAGTTAACCAAATTCTCCAATCTATCCCGCCTGGACACGCTGATAATTTACAACCTAAAGGTGTACTTTCTTTATCTAAAGACCAAGGTGACTGCTTTTAATTTTCTCTAACCTCTTTACACTTGATGTTCACCAGACTTATAATGTTAATTGGCTTCATATACGGATCATCAGTTTAATGAAGAAATAAATCCTGTGTTGCTTTATGTTTTAACAGTGATTGCTTTAATGAGGAATGTGACATGTTCCAAAATCAAAACTGCAGGAGACATTAGAGGGGGGTTCTGTTAGGATGGAGATGCTTGTTTAAAGCTAACCATGGCCACCTTATATTTCAACAGTCTCACGTCTTCCTTGTCCTCCCACCTCACCCCAGGTGCTTCCAACCTCAAAAGGCGGCAATCCCTGGGGCTTCCGCAATCCTGCCTTCAGTATTTAAGACACAACAGCTGAGGGATCAGAACTTCTGATAAGAATTATTTTCTGGATACTAAATAAGGTTCACCAATTTATCCCCAATCTAACAGGGCAGAGAGAAGCCAGAACAGAGAGGGAAGTTCAACTTTTGAGAATTGTGCTAAAAAATAAAATAAAGCAAATAGAGAGCAATACACCTCCCCTAAAACATGAGTAGAATGTGCTGGGAGCTGTCTCACTGTCTCCTCTAGTGCTGTGCATCTTTAGAGAGGAAAACTCAAAGTTCTAGCTCATCACAGCAGACAGTTCTGGCTTATGCCAAGTTGGTTGCTGACCACCAGGCTCTGGTCCCTGAAAACGTCTGGCAAGGATGCTATGGGCTTCCAGGTGACAGGAGCTTTACAGCTCTCTATCAATTAATAGGAAAGTAAATCTGCGTTTTCTCTGATTGGTGTGTGATTTTTTTTTCTAATTTAAGCTTGTTCTGTGGAGGGAAACCTGTCATCTCAAAAGCACTGGAGCAGCAATAAAATGCTGGAAATTGGAGCATCTACATATAGAAGCCCTATATTGTCTTTTGATTGAATTGTGAGTAGTTTAAAATTGATTCCTGAAAAGAATATTAAACCCAAGCAAATATCAATTTCTTAGAAAATGTGAGGGTTGTAGGCTAAGATTGATGTTTCAAATATCACACACAATTGTCATCTCTAATGTTAGTTCTGTTTTAGAAGAAATGTGGAGTCATTTGGGGACTCCATTGTTAACATTCCTGGAGCCCACAGATATGAATCTGCTGGTATGTGAGGCTTGACCTCTCACTTGAGCTCACGAGGGATTTTCCCAACATCCCTCTGAACATTTTTAATTAGCAGAAACAATTTTTTAAAATATATTCTGAATCTAACGTAATGGAGAAAGGGAGATAAAATACTTCAGTTCTCAAGGAGGAAAAAAAGCCACACCGAATTTCATAATATAGGTTTCAGAGGAGTGGAGTACAGGTGATTTGCAATGTTGTTGTTTTTTTAGTAAGTAGCACTCTCCAGTGCAGTGCCCGAGGGACACATAACCTTTCTGAGATAGAAGGGATGGCATGTGCATGCTCATGTGAACATCACACACTCTCAAATTGTTGAAAATCTATTGCCATTTTGGAAATTGCCAAGCAAAGCTTTTGGTAGCTAAACACAATAGAGTATGTGGGGGGAAAAATAGCAGTTAACTGAAATTCCTGATGAACAAGGGATAGATATACATTTCATTATCTTGAAATTCACTCATTGTACTGTTGTGCAAAAATAATAGCAGTCCAAGCTAACTTCCAGTGTTTCCTTCGATTGTGCATAGGGTTGTTATGAGTCAGAACCAACTTGATGGCATCTGACAATAATTTCCAATAACTTCACCTACAGTGACCATAGAACAGCATGAATGCCCAAGAGGTTCCTACGGATCCCCCAGGCTCCATTTCAGTGCTTCCTCCTGTCCTCCTTTAAGCTCTCCTCATCCTGAGGTAGCAGGATGGAATTAGGCCTCTACATGCAGAGTTGATCCAGACCTTGCTTTAGCCAAGGTAAGCTCCAGTCTTCATAGGTGTGTGAGTTTGAGTAGGTCACTCGTTCTCTCTGACCTCTCTGACTCTCACTATGAAGTGGAAATAGCAATCACAGTGTTGGTGAAAGGATTAAAGGACAGTGTTTGCGCTTCTGTTAAGGGTGATGGAAATTTTTAGAAATGATTGTACATGATAAATGTAAATTGCATATGTAAAAATATTGAAATAGAAATTTTAAAATGTTACTTTATTGGCGTATACTTCGCAAATCATAGAATTTAGGGGTTCAATCATATTAAAAAAGAGTTGTGCAGTCATCACCACAATCAATTTCAGATTTTCTTCTCATGCTCATTGCTGTTAGTATGAACATCCTCATCCCCCCCCCATTCTCCCTTGCTGTACCCCTAGGTAATTATTAATATAGTTACTGTCTCTAGATATTTACCTATAGTGGATTTCACCTACAGAAAACCATACAAAACACAAACGGGAAGTGAAAAGTACCCAAAAATGACTAGACAAACCAGAAAAACCTCAATCTAAAAGAAATCATAAAATATTAAAAATTGAAAGAACTTTAAAATGGACCAAAAGGAAGAGCAAGTGATTGGGCATTATATTTTCACCTAACCACATCTGCCAGAACTGACATCACAGTGCTGTCTGATAGACTATCCATCTCCCTGGACTGTGTGTGCAGAGGGGATTCACAACGCACTTAATCCACGTAGGGACCCTGCAAATGGGTGCTGGGCTTCTACTGTTCTCCATCGTCTTCTGCAAACAGGTTGTTCACAATTTAAGTTCTGATACCAGTCCCTCCTGCAGATTTGGATGTTGCTATTTACAATCCTTGGGTTATACAGGCTAGTGTGCTTCTTCCATGTGGCCTTAGTCAAGGCCTCAGGTAGATGGCTGCTTGTTTGAAGACAAGCCTTAAAGACCACAGATGCTAGTCCTTCTGATAGCCAGGCACCATCTGCTTTCTCTCTTCCTTTTACAAAAAATTAGATTGTTATTTTAACAATTTCACTGACGTACAATTCACACATCACACATAATTCAATCGTCCAATGGCATTCATGAGTGTTGTGTAACCATCACCACAATCAATTTCAGAACACTTCTTCTTCCTTGTATTCATCGTTAGCTCCCCATTTCCTGCCAGCCTCCCTATCACGTACTTGAATCTATTGATCCAGTTGTTTTTTCTATAGGTTTGCCTAATCTGAATTTCATATACACAAACACCCCAACAACAATGACCCAACGAAGCAAAGAAAAACATCATTCAGTAGCAAAGCAGAAAATATTTTAAAGTGGAGCCATTACACAAAAGGTCAACGACGAGTCACATTTTGACTTAACTGCACTTGCAGTGATCCACCCTGTGATGTGCTCCATCTGTAGCCAAGCCCTTCCCCTCTCTGGTCCATAGTCAGAGGGGGTTCACTAGAGGTTAACCATAGGGGGGCCCTGCTCATGGGTTTGCAGCTTTCCAGCCACAGTCTTCTACAAACTGTTCAAAAGTTTAGCTCTAGCACCATTGCTATTCTCTGGCTTTAGATTTTATTATTTATAATTCTTGGATCGCACCTGCTGGTGTGCTTCTTCCATGTGGATTTAGTTGATGCCTCACTTAAATGGCTGCTAGTTGTAAGACAAGGCTTTTAAGATCCCAGACTGCTATTGTTTCTGATAGCTAGCACCATCTGGTTTCTCATCCCACTTTGCCCTATAGCACCACATCTTCAGTGAGCTCTGCATGAGGGTATCAAGGTAGGGCCATGTCATAAGAGCTCATTGTTCTAACATTGGGGCTGAAATGGAGAATGTTTTTGTTATATATACAATAAAAATTAAAATGCTAAACGCCATGCCCAACACTAGTGAATACACAGTAAAAAAGCTCCAACAGCTCTTGTATCATTATTATTATTGTTTTATTATTGAGGCATCAGTGGTGTGGTTGCCGATTTCTTCCACGCAGGAGAGTCGGGCTCATTTCTTGGGCAATAGAGGTTATGCATGTGTCCCTGGGATGGTGGGGAGGATAGGGTTATATGTTTGCCCATTAAACTACTAGTCCACAGATTGGTGATTCAAATCCACCACAAAGCATGTTAGAAAACAGGCCTGCTTATGAAAGTATGAAGTGGTACTACTCTGCACACCTGTGGTCTCTCTGAGTAGGAATTGACTCTGGCAGCGGTTCTCAACCTGTGGGTCGTGACCCCTTAGGGGGGCTGTCAAATGACTCTTTCACAGGGGTCACCTGATTCATAACAGTAGCAAAATTATGGTTATGAAGTAGCAACGAAAATAATGTTATGGTTGGGGGGTCACCACACCATGAGGAACTATATTTAAGGGTCACGGCATTAAGAAGGTTGAGAACCACTGCTCTATGGCAATTAACAACAAGCACCTTACAGAGCTAGCGCTTGTCTGTCAGTGAAGGCTTATGTGTTGCTATAATGCTGAGCGCCTTTCAGCAGCGTGTCCAGCGTAAGACTGACTAGGAAGAAAGGGCGAGTGCGTGAATTCAGGAAATCAGCCAGTGGTCTAATGCACCGCTAATGATGAGAATGGCAGGTGGTTGAGCAATATTTCATTTGGTTGTGCATGACATTACCACGAATTCGAATCCAACTCAATGGCTAACAACATTTGTTTTATTTTATTGTTGTTGTTATGTCAGTCTCTAAACATGGTATCTACCTCTCAGGTTCCTGGTCCCTTGTTTCCAGAAAGGGCACCATGAGTGCTTCCAGGATCTGTCATTACCTCTCTGAGTCCTGCTTCTCCCTGGAAGGAGCCCACCTTGACAGGAGCAGGGCCATCCTCAGGAGAGCTCTTATACGTTCCCTCAGTTTAGCCCTGCTCCCCAGCTGCCCATGCTTGCTTGCTCACATTTTTCCATTCTTCACATTTAATTTCCTTTACTTAGCCTATCTGTTTGTCTAGGAAACATAAACCAAGGGTCAGTGAGCTGAATCAGGTCTTTTGTTTGGCCAGCAGATGTAGCTATTTAAATTTATGGCCTTTAGACAGGGTGTGCCAGCTCCACTCTGCCACAGGTTCTTTTCGTCCATAGCTCCCTATGGCAATTCGCCTAGCTGGCTCCTGTGACCAGTCATCTGTCTTCCCCACTGCTAATACAAATTCTATAAGTCTATAATTATTTATCAGCCAGTAATGACTTCTTTGCAAGTGTAAGGATAAAAATGCTTGTTTGAGAGAGAACAACTGCATGGTCTCAGGAGTCTCGGTGTCTAGTTCTCTCCTAATAAACAAACACTGATATGGCACCTACTCTGTGCGGAGGCAGGAAATACAAACTGGGTCAACCCTTCGAGATTTGGCTAAGAAAGGAGATGGAGGAGGTATCTTCTGGAAACCACACTAGAAAGTGCTGAAGTCATTGGAAGAACTGCCTCTCAAAATACATGATGGGGTGGGCCTCTCTCTCTTTTTCTCCAGAATCTATAAAAAACAGCTGCTTGGTTCCAAGTATTTAGGCCATCACCTAGAGCTGAGGGGCCTTGATGGGGCTCAGCTATCAGTCTATTGCTTTCTAATTCTAGCTGCGGAGAAAATCGCAGAGGGCTGGGCCACACATGAGTCTGGGATCGATGTTATAGAACTTACAGAGGTCAATCTTTAAAATCCAACATGCAAGACTATTTGAATGTATCTACTGAAATTGTTCGTTGAAGCAAATGTTGTTGAGTTTTCTGTTTTAGGTTTTTCTATCAAGACTTGATTGTTATTTTACCTGAGAGAAGAAACTCAAAAAGTAATGTCTTTACTTTAGTAATGTAAATGAAGTTTTCTGAACACATCACATGGTAGTTTCATGGAAATCAATTTCTGCCTGCAGAATATGCTACACCACTTAGAGTCTCGGATTCCAACGTTTCTTTACATTATTCAAGATCAAGCTATAGCAGCAATGAAAGTGTTGCCTCTTCTCTATAGCAATAATTCTTCCGGGGGGGGGGGATTAGTGAGGGGTTTTTCAAGATTCCTAGCATAAAAGCTTGCTTTATGAGCAGGTAGATCTAGAGTGAAGTGCTCCAGACACAAGGAGTTCTTCGAAAATGTTCAAGGTCATCCTTTAGAGCAGAAATTTGGCAAGGCACAGCTCACATGCCCCTCTTTTGGTCCTGGGCTGATTTGCATCTGTAGGACGGTGATCATGAGCATTTCTCCATTTGTTGGTCATATAGATGTCATCTTTGATGAACTGTCTGCTCTTGTATTTTGCCCATTTTTATTGGTTTTTTCATAATTTTCTTACTGAAGTATTGCCGTTTTCTATAGATTTTTGAGATACATCTCTTGTCAATGGTATCATTGCCAAAAAACTTTTCCCACTCTGTGGATTCTCTTTTTATTCTTGATGAAGACTTTCGATGCACATAATTTTCCTATTTCTAGCAGGGCCCAGGCATTAATTTTGCCGTCTATGATGTATATTTCCTTCCTTATATTTGAAAGTGTGAGGGTGCTATTTCAGTCTTCTGCAGATAGAAATCCCAGCACCATTTATTGAAGGTACTATATCTTTCTAATTTAATGGATTTTTATTTATTTGGGGCCCTTTGTCAAAGATCCGTTGTCTACAGGTGAATGGATCTATTTATGGGTTCTATACTGTGTCCCCTTGGTCTATGCACCTATCATTATACCAATACGGACTACTGAGCCCATGTAATATGTTTGAGTCAGGAAGTGACCGGCTTCCTACTTTATTCTTCTTCTTAAGAAGCTCTTTACTCAGCCTATGTCTCTTTCCTCTCCATGTAAAGTGCCTAATATGGTTTTTTCCCATTTCCTAAAAGAGTAAAGTTGGACTCTGGATTCGAATTGCATTGTGTTTATAGATTACTTTGGGTAGTATCAACATTTTCACCATGTGAAACCTTCCACTCCATGAACATGGAATCTAGGCCTCTTTGGGTTTCTTATAATAGTGGTCTGTAGTTTTCCTTGTGCAAGTCTATAGTTTCTATGGCTAAGTTTTTTTCTAAGTGTTTCATCTTTTGTAATTATTGCAAATAGTATTGTTTTCTTTTCTTGTTCATTGCTCTCTTCTTTAGTATACAAGAATTATTTTGACTTTTATAGATTAGTCTTGATTCCTTCCACACTACCAAATCTTTTGATATTTTCCAACATTTTTTCTCTGTATACAATCATATTTTCTCCAAATAATGAGAATCCCACATCTTCTTTACCCTTTTGGATTCCTTTTTTTGTTGTTGTTGTCTAATAGTTCTAAGACTTCCAACAGAAAATTGGATAAAAGTAGTGAGAGGGCCACTGGTTCCAGTTCATGCTGGGAATGCTTTTGTTTGGGTCCCATACAAGTTGGAATATTTTGTTTTTTCCCTGTTGATAGAGTTGATACTCATTGGCTTTTCATATATTACCTTATTGTCTTGAAATTTTTCTCTTCTTTTCCTCTTTGTTAAGTGCTTTTATCAGGAATGGGTGTTAAATATTTTCAAATGCCTTTTTCTGCATTGATCGATATGATTCTGTTTCTTATGTTTTTTTATTTAGATGATGGATTAAATGATTATTTTTCTAATGTTGAACCATAGTTAGGTATCTGGTGTGAATCCTACTCAATCATGATGTATATATACTTTTATTGTTGGAATTTATTGGCCTGTATTTTGTTGAGAATGTTTACATCTGTGTTTATAAAGGATATTGGTCTATAGTTATCTGTGTTGGCAAAGTCTTTGCTTGGTTTTGATATCATGATAATCCTCGTTCCATAAAATGAGTTGAGAGTTGCCTATTCCTTTCTATATTCAGAAATAGTCTGTGGAGAATTGCTTTCAGCTCTTCTCTGAATGCTTGGAAGAATCCACCAGTGAAGTCATTTGGCCCTGGACTTTTGTTGTTGTTGGAAGTTTTATTTGGAATCAAGACTTTCTATAAACATTTAATCAGTAATTCTAGTTACCTATTAATAAAATAATATGCTTCATTTATAGTGCTGAGAAATTTGGCAATAATTATGGATGATAGTTTTACAACATGATTAATCTAATTTATGTCACTAGGCTCTACATATGAAAATGTTGAATTGACAAATGTGTCATACTTTTTACAGTAAAATAAAATTTAAAAGACATAATAATGATTCAAAATAAGATGTAATAATTAATTCACAAACTCAATCCAAGAAAATCTCAAATATGATCAAGCTAAAACAAGAAAGATATCAGTCACCAAACTTAAAGGATCTCACCAATGAACATCTAGGAACAATAACCTCAAAGATCAGTTATTTGGTACGAAAGAACTCTAATCCAAATAGAGAAATTAAGTGGTAGACTGCAGTAGAGGGCAGGAAGAGGAAGCTCTTCCAAGCTCATGAAAACAAAATCAAGATTAGAACTCAGACCTCATGATTCCAAGTCCAATATTCTTATCTATACCCTCTTTCAACAATGCATATTTTCCATTAAATAAACTGCCTGTGCTAAGTACTTGATGAATGGGAGGGTTCTAATTGCAATGACTATTGAATGAATGAAATAAGTGATACATGTATAATTTGTAAACACAATGAGGCTTCCAGGTTTTAACAGACTTGAATTATACAAGCAGCTACAGTGGGAAGGCTTCAAATCCAAGGACTTGGAAGTTAAATTCGTCTCCTTCAAAATCCTGTGTATTTGCACACTAGTGAGTTGACAATGCCTGGTTTTCTGTACCAGACCTGTAATCATCAATATCTTAAGTGCTGATACTTTCTGTCTCTCTCTTACACACACAAACGCATAAACATATACAATAGGTGCTTAATGCCTCTGACTTTTCTGGAAGGACCTCTTGAATTTGCCATTGGAAGATCTCTACCAGTCTAACTTGCCCATGGTGAGTTGACCACATGCCTCCAACTCTGTGCTCTATGTTCTAGGTGACTGGTTCCCTATCTGTGACTTGCCTAGCATGAAGAGACCATGTGTGTGACTTCTCAGCACACTCCTGGCCTTTTCAGTAGCTTCAACCTCTCCCAACATAAATATTTATTGAATGAAACTTACTGGTCTCTAAGAAGATGTCCTGGTGATATAGTGGTTACTACTTGGGCTATGATCCACATACTCGGCAGTTCAAAACCACCAGTTGCTCCCAGAGAGAAAGATTGGGCTTTCTACTCCTATAAACAGTTGAAGGCTCGGAAACCCATAGAGGGTCACTGTGAGTTAGAACTGACTTGATGGCAGTGAGTTAGGAAGGTTGGTATGGACAATCCCCACACTTCAGCCCAGCCAGTTGAAATTGACCTGAAGCCCCTATAGGCCATCCTGGTGAGATTATTTACTTAATCATCACTCATTTCAAAATTCAGTCAAGAGATAGTTATGAAATACTGTTCAGGGCATGGAACATACTGGGGGCGTACCTGCAATCTAAGAAGTAGGAAGAACAGAGTGTTAGAAAAACCTCTCTACAAACATTTAGAAAAACTTAGTTCCAATTTTATGTAAGCAATTCCACAAAATACAAATGGATAGCATACTGCCAGCCTCATCTTATGAAGCAATTATAACTCTGATACCTAAACCAGGCAAACACATCACCAGAATGGACAACTACAGAAAAAAATCTCTAATGAATATAGATGCTGAGATTTTCAATAAAATACAAACCAACAAAATTCAACTAAGCTTCACAAAACTACATCATAATCAAGTAGCAGTCATGCCAAATGTGCAAAGATTATTTAGCATTACAAAAAAAATCAGGGGAGGGGAAAAAAAGAAAAAATCAATATAATTCATCTCATAAATAAAGGAGAAGACCATATGATTATATCAGTCAATGCAAAATAGGCATTTGATAAAATTCAACATCATTCCTGATAACAACATTCAACAAAATAAGTATAGAAGGAAATTCTTCAGCATAATAAAAGTCATATATGAGGAACCAATAGCCTGCATCCCACTGAGTGAAGAAATTAAAGTCATCTCCTCTTTGAACAGTACCTAGACAAGGTTTCCGTTTATCACTACTTGTATATTATAGTTCTGAAAGTTTTAGGTAGAACTATAAGACATCAAAAAGAAATGAAATATATCCACGTAGGGGCAGAAGAAATAACAATCTCTATATTTGAAGATGGCAAAATCCTATATACAGAAAAGATTAAACAATTACTCTCACTAATTGAAAAATTTGGCAGCATAGCAGGCTATAAGATCAATATACAGAAATCAGTTCTTGTATATTAATAATTATAATACTGAAAACGATATAAAAAGAGCATTTACTGCATAAAAGATAAAATATTCAGGAATAGATCTTACCAGAGAAGCAAAAGGCTTATACAAAGAAAACAACAAAATACTCCTTAAAGAAACCAAAAAGAATTTACATAAATGGAACAAATTACCATGTTCCTAGATAGGCAGAGTAAATATTGTGAAAATGTTGATATGACCAAAATTACTCTACAAATTCAATGCAATGCTGATTCAAATCCCACCACAATTTTTCAAAGAAATGGAAAACGTATTTACCAATTTGATATGCTCAAGAAAGAAACTAGGATAAATAAAACAGTATTAAAAAACAAAAACAAAGTAGGAGGCCTTTAGCTACCAGTCCTTAAAACATACTATATAACCACAATAATCAAAACCGCCTGGTACTGGCACAACCATAGATATGAAGACTAATAGATTAGAACTGGGACCCAGAAATACAACCAATTATCTATAGTCATCTAATTTGTGAGAAAGAGCTAAAACAGTCATATGGACATGAGACAGTCTTTTCAGTAAATGGTGCTGGAAAAATTGGAGCTTTACCTACAAACCAATGAAATAAGGCCCGTACATCACACTAGGTACAAAAACAAACCCAAGATATATCAAAGACCTAAATATAAATCACACAATTATTAAAATTATCAATGAAAAAATAGGGACAAAGTTAAGGACCCTAATACAAGGGATAAATAAACACACTACTAAACATAATGAAAAATATCTACACTATAGAAGACAAATAAAGAACTACTACCTATTAAAAATATGACATTCATGTACTACAAAAGATATCATCAAAACAGTCAACAGGGAACCCACAGATTGGGGGAAAATGCTCAGCAATAATATATCAGATAAAGGGTTAATCTCCAAATCTAGAAAAAAAATTACAAACTCTTAAAAATACAAATAATCCAATCAAAACTGGGCACGAGACATAAATAGGCAATTTACCAAAGATGACATACAGGGAGCCAACAACCACATGAAGAAAAGTTCAAAGTCTGGGTACTTTAGAGAAACAAATCCACAGAAACTCATGTATAATAGAGAGTTTTATATAAAGGTTAAGTGCACATCAAGAAAACATCCCAACCCAGTGCTGCCCAAGCCCACAAGTCCAACATTAACCCATTACCCATATGTCCAACACCAATCCAAAAAGTCCTCTTCCATCTCATAAAACATACACAGTGGTGCCAACTGCAGGAGGAAAGCAGAGTCAGTGAATGTGTAAACATCTCAGCGCTGGCAGGGGTCTTCACACGAGTGCTCCAGCACCCTTGGCTGCATCGGGGTAGGTCCATGTGGCTTCTCCTCAGGGATGTCTTGCAGGAAGTGAGCCTTGCCAGCTAAAGCAGGGAACTGGCTAAGGCAGCTGCACTCTGGTCCAACCATCACAAAGCAAGAGACCTGAGAACTAGAAAGGCAAGGCTAACTGAGCCATTTATCCCTCCGCCCTTCAATTAACCCCACATGTGTTTATCGGCCAGGTTGGCACAACCAACTAACTACCTCATTCATGATCATTAGCAATAAAAGAAATACAAAGTAAAACAAGAACAAGATATCACCTCATGCTGACATTTTTGGTAAAATTCAATAAAGCAGAAAATAACAAATGCTGGAGAGGATGTGGAGAGATAGGAGTGCCTTTACGTTTCTGGTTGGATTGTAGAATTGTACAACTATTATGGAAATCAGTAGGCACTTCCTTAAACAAATGCAAATCCAAGTGCCTTATGATCCAGCAGACTCACTACTGGATATTTACCCTAAAGAAATTAGAAAAAAACATGAACAGACACATGTACACCTATGTTTATTGCAGTAATTTCCACAATAGCAAAATCATGGAAACAACCAAAAACCCCAATAATAGAGGAATGGATAAACTATCTCTTGTACATTCATACTATGGAATTTTATACATAAATAAAAAACAGGGATAACTCTCTTAACCACCACATGACACAAAAATAACATTATGATTAGAAAACTCAATCTTTTTTATGTCATTTTATTGGGGGCTCATACAACACATCACAATCCATACATCCATCCATTGTACATATTTGTACATTTGTTGTGATCATCATTCTCAAAACATTTTTTCTACTTCAGCTCCTCGCTTTTTCCCCTCCCTCCCTCCCCCACCCTCCCTTCCTCCCTCCCCCTTGATAATTTATAAATTATTACTATTATTACATGTCTTACACCATCCAATATCTCCCCTCACCCACTTTTCTGTTGTCCATCCCCAGGGAGGGGTTTATATGTAGATCATTGTGATCAGTTCCCCCTTTCTCTCCCACCTTCCTCTTACCTTTCTGGTATCACTACTCTCATTGATCCAGGTCGCAGGGGGGGGGGGGAGGGCGTTATCTGTCCTGGATTCCCTGTGTTTCCAACTCTGATCTGTACCAGTGAACATCCTCAGGTCTAGTCAGGTTTATAAGGTAGAATTGGGATCATGACAGTGGAGGGAGGGGCCGGAGGAGGGGGCAAGCATTAAAGAACTAGAGGAAAGTTGTATGTTTCCTCGGTGCTATACTACACCCTGTCTGGCTCTTTCCTCCCTGCGACCCTTCTGTAAGGGGATACCCAGTTGCCTACAGATAGTCTTTGGGTCTCCACTCTGCACTCCCCCTCATTCACAATGATATGATTTTTTTGTTCTTTGATGCCTGATACCTGATCCTATTGACACCTTGTGATCACACAGGCTGGTGTGCATATTCCATGTGGACTTTGTTGTTTCTTAGCTAGATGGCCGCTTGTTTATCTTCAAGCTTTTAAGACCCCAGATGTTATATCTTTTGATAGACGGGCACCATCAGCTTTCTTCACCACATTTGTTTATGCATCTTCTTTGTCTTCAGCAATCATGTTGGAAGGATGAACATCATAGAATGTCAGTTTAATAGAACAAAGTGTTTTTGCATTGAGGGAGTACTTGAGTAGAGGCCCAATGCCCATCTGCTACCTTAATACTAAGCCTATAAATATATGCACATAGATCTATTTCCCCATCATCATATATAAATATATTTACATATGTACATGCCTATATTTAGACCTCTAAAAATGCCCTTTGCCTCCTAGTTCCTTCCTCTATTTCCTTTTACTTTCCTCTTGTCCCACTATCATGTTCAGCTTTCATTTTGGTTTCAGTAATTCCTCTCAGTTACATTGACTTTGATCAAGCCCTACCAGGCATCCTACACCCTCCTCGCCATCGATTTTAGATCACTTGTTGGTCCCTTGCCCCTGGGTTTTTTAACACCCACTTCCTTTCCCCCTTCCCCCCTCCCATGTCTCCCTGAACCATCAGTCCTGTTGTTTTCTCCTCCAGATCGTTTATCCTGCCTATATTATCTAGATAGATCTGTAGAGACAATAATTTTCTTAAAAAACAAGACAGAGCAAACAAAACAACAACAAAAAAGAAAAAGAAATCCTGTAACTAGTTCAAGTTCTGTTTTTTGACCTTTAGGCATGTTTCTGGCCAAGTCTGATGGAGTGCCACACCCTGGTCCCTCACAGTCTATTTTTGGTATTCCCTGGGGACTTCGTTGCTCTGTTCTACTTGTGTTTCACATCAGTGTGGTGGGATCAGAGCAGGCACAATTCCCACACTGTGTCTCCAGTGTTGTCCCCTGTAGCACTATTGTTCAGTGAGGGAGGTCAAGTCTCATAGTGGGGCCAGCTCGATGGTCCTCTCGGTGCTTTGGCTGCTCTGAACAGGAATATTGTCCTCAGTGCTTGGTGGGCCACAAAACTCCATCTTACAAAGATAAATATTTGATACCAACATTGTTATAAGTAAAAAACAAAGAAGAATAAATGTAGTTTATAGTCCAATATACAAGACTTTGATGACTACAAGGAGGCCAGGGACAGGGTGGGACAAGGGAGGGGAGGGATTGCACAGTGACAAAATAATGGACAGTTTAACAAGAAAAAGAAAGAAAGAAAGAAAACAAAAATTGCTTCACGAACAAAACCCCTCAGATCTAAATATTGGTTTCAGTGACTAAAAAAAAAAAAAAAGGAAAGGAAAACAAGCTAAAAGGGACTTCGGGTTTTCAGTGACATACAAGTTAATTTCAAACATGCAAAAAGAGGAGGGCCTCTCATAGCCAATGTCCAGCAGAACACCAAATCCAGGTCTCCAGCAACAAGCGAGAGGTCCCTAGGCTGCACCCCTGAAATGCTTAATTTGTCCAGAAATTTCCCACAAGATCTCAGGCCAAAGAATCAGAGCAGGGGAAGCATCCTCCTTTCATAGCATCCCAGAACCCAACTGAACAGGGGACAGTTCAAGCAGTCAAGATATTGCCTGCACCTTTGCTAAGTCAGGACATCTCTAGCACAGCCCCCCAGGTAGACTTCTTGTGGCCCCACACATTCTTCTCTTCCTTCAACCTCCAATTCTTTTAATAGATGTTTATAGGGAACCATATCCATACCAGTCTTATACTGAGGGTGAGAGAAAACTGTTATCTGTCCTTTCATGGTGCTTACAACCTTTTAGTATAATCTCCAATTGTTTTTATTTTTCATCAGTGAATGCTAGCTACCCTATTAGACTGTCAATACTTCTTTGTCAGCTGTTGTCCTGAAGTGGTTTGCATGTTGCTATGATGGTGGAAGCTTTGCTACAGAAATTTCAGATACCAGCAGGGTCACTCAGGGAGAGAGGTTCCAGTGAATCTTCCATATTTAGATAGACCAAGAAAAAACATTTGGAGATCTATTTCTGAAAACTAGTCAGTGAATTACAGGGGGATAGTGCCTACTATCGTGCTGGATTTGAGCCTGGCTACCACTCTCAACTGCTCTGAAATGGATCACAGCAGAAGGTCCTACAGAGAGTAGGAGAAAAACTATTTTTTTAAAAAAGAAACAAACAAAAACAAGCTTTCTAGGCAGAGACTGGTGGAAGACCTGCAACTGCCTATGTCACCTTTCTGAAAATGGCCTGGAAATTAACTCCCTCCATGACTCCATTTTTAACCAAACAATAGACAGTTGCATAAGGCATCTAATAATAGTAAGGCGAGTACACACACCTCAAAATAACCAACCATTTGAGGTTAAAAAGGTAGCATTTGCCCAAAAACAAAGTTCAGAAGGATTAGGGAAGAAGGCGGAACAGAAATAGGAAATACAAGGAGAAAGTGGGATAAGTGATGTTACATTGTGGAAATTGAAATCAATGACATGAAGCAAAATATTTATGAATTGTTGTATAGAAAACTGATCCGCTCTGCAAGCCTTCAGCCAGCACACATTTTTTTTTTCAATTTGGATTCCATTCCACAGAATACTAATGGCAATAATCCTCTTTAGGTAACACCTTGCCTCTTCCTATAATTGTGGTTTCTTTTTAACATCTAAAGGCATCTGAATTCTCAATTTCTAAAGAATTTTGTTTTAAGCCCAGAGGAACAAAAATAGATCTATAATCGATGTCAATGAAGGCATAGAATTCTTGGTGGGGTTTGATCAAATGCAATGTAGCCAACAGGAATTACTGAGAGCCAAATGAAGGTTGAACATGATAGTAGGACAGGAGGAAAATAAAAGGAAATGGAGGAAAGAACTAGGAGGCAAAGGACATTTACAGAGGTCTACATACGGGCATGTACATATGTAAATATATTTACATATAATGATAAGGAAATAAATCTATATACATATATTTATATGTTAAGTATTAAGATAACAGATGGACATTTGGCTTCTACTCAAGCACTTCCTCAAGGCAAGAACACTTTGTTCTAATAACCTGGCATTCCATGGTGCTCACCTTCCCCACATGATCGCTGAAGACAAAATGGGTGCTTAAACTAATGCGGTGAAGAAAGATGATGGTGTCCAGCTATCAAAAGATATAGCATCTGGGGTCTTAAAGGCTTGAAGATAAACAAGCAGCCATCTAGCTGAGAAACAACAAAGTCCACATGAAATAAGCACACCAGCTTGTGTGATCACGAGGTGTCAATGGGATCAGGTATCAGGCATCAAACACCTAAAACAAAAAACCATATCAATGTGAATGAGGGGCAGTGCAGAGTGGAGACTCAAAGCCCATCTGTAGGTAATTGGACACACCTTACAGAAGGGTCACAAGGAAGAAACAAGCCAGTCAGGGTGCAGTATAGCACCGATGAAACATACAATTTTCTTCTAGTTCTTTAATGCTTCATTCCCCCTACTGTAATGACCCCAATTATACCTTACAGATCTGGCTAGACCAGAGCATGTTCACTGTTACAGATAAGAGCTAGAAACCCAGGGAATCCAAGACAGATAAACCCCTCAGGATCAATAATGAGAGTAGCGATTCCAGGAGGGGAAAAGGAAGCTGGGGGGAGAAAGGTGGAACTGTTCACAATGATCTACATATATCACCCTCCCATGGGGATGGACAACAGAAAAGTGGATAAAGGGAGACATGGGTCAGTGTTAGACATTATAAATTATCAAGGGTTCATGAGGGAGGGAGGATTGGTGAGGGAGGGAAAAATGAGAAACTGATACCAAGGGCTCAAGTAGAAAGAAAATGTTTCTAAAATGATGGCAACATATGTACAAATGTGCTTGACACAATGGATGGAGGTATCGGTTGTAATAAGAGCTGTAAGAGCCCCCAATAAAATTATTTTTTTAATAGAGGAAAGAACTAGGAGGCAAAAGATATTTATAGAGGTATAAATATAGGCATGTACATATGTAAATATATTAATATATAATGAAAGGGATAGAGGTCTATGTACATATGTTTATATGTTAAAGAATTAAGGTAGCAGACAGACATTGGGCCCCTACTCAAGTACTTCCTCAATCCAAGAACACTTTATTCTAATAAGCTGGCATTCGGTGATGCTCACCTTTCCGACACAATAGCTGAAGACAAAATGGGCACATAAGCTAATGTGGTGAAGAAAGCTAATGGTGTCTGGCTATTATATGATATAAAATCTGAGTTCTTAAAGACTTGCAGTTAAACAAGTGGCTATGTAGCACAGAAGCAACAAAGCCCACAAAGAAGAAGCACACCAACCAGTATCATCACGAGGTGTCAACAGCATGAGGTATCAGGCATCAGAAAACCCTAAACAACCATATCGATGTGAATGTAGGGAGTCAGAGTGGAGATCCTGAGCCCATCTGTAGACAATTGGACATCCCCTCACAGAAGGGTTACAGGGAAGGAATGAGTCAGCAAAGATGCAATATAGCACTGAGGAACCACACAACATTCCTCTAGTTCTTTAGTGCTTCCCCCACCCCACCTCACTATCATAACCTCAGTTCTACCTTACAAATCTGGCTAGACCAGAGCATGTACACTGGTACAGATAAGAGATCTTGACACACAGAATCCAGAACAGATAAATTCCTCAGGAACAGTAATGGTAGTAGCAATACTGTGAGAGTAGAGGGAAATGTGGGGGGAGAAAGGGGGAACCAACCACCATGATCAACACAATGGATACATGTATAACACCCCCCAGGGGGATGAACAACAGAAACATGGATGAAGGGAGACAGCAGATGGTGTAAGATATGAAAATAATAATCATTTATAATTTATCAAGGGTTCCCGTGGGTGGGAGGGGGAGGGAAAAAGAGGACCTGATACCAAGGGCTCAATAGAGAGAAAATGTTTTGAAAATGATGATGGCAACATATGTACAAGCATGTACATTTAATACATTTAATGTGTGGATTGCTATGAGCTGTAAGAGTCCCCAATAAAATGATTTATATAAAAAATATTTTGTTTTAAATAGTGGGCTTATGACTGTCTTTTATTTTATTGTGCCCTTCAGAAAAGTTGTCTAAAAGAAAAAAATTAATTAATTGTCTAAATGTTTTTATAAAACAATTTTTTAATGATCCATAACCCCACACCCTATAGGTAACCATTATGTATGTGTATATTTTTAAGAACTAAGTGATCATTACCTGGTTTTATAGGTTTGTTTTTTTGTTTTTCACTTGCTATAGTGTAACTTTTCATGTCATTACATAGTTTTCCACAATATTCATCTACATAATTAAGATATAGCTTCTGTTGCTATAGCAAAGACCCATAACTGTAGTTCAAATAAAATGAACATTTATTTCCTTTTCAAATAAGTATTCAGCCTGGAAAGGCTGTGCCTTATAAGGATAGCATGACCATTTGGTCAGGTTTCTCAAGCATCCCTAGGGTGCAGCCTTTGTCGATCTGGTCCAGGATGCCTCTCATCATGTGTACATTGCACTCAACAGGACTTTAAAAATGAGAGTGGAAAGACCCACCCCTTCCTTTGAAGAACAAGGCCTAGACTTTTCACACAGTCTCTGATTGACCAGAACTTAATTACACGGACATACTAATTTTAGGGAGAAACATGATTTCCATCCGAACATCTATATACATACCTGTCAGGGGTCCTCAAACCACAGCCCTCGGGCCACATGTGGCCCACTGAGGACATTTATCTGGCCCACAGGATGTTTTTGCCTCGTTTATTTTTTTACTTCAAAGTAAGATATGTGCAGTATGCATAGGAATTTGTTCATATTTTTTAAAACTATAGTCCATCCCTCCAACGGGTCTGAGGGACAGTGAACTGGCCCCCTGTTTAAAAAGTTTGAGGACCATACTCATGTAAAAGCCAAGTTTTTACCCCCTTTTTATGCTGAAAAAGCCCTCCTCGGCTTATACTCGAGTGAGGGTCCCACTCAACTGTTCTCCGGTGCAATACAGGTGTTCTCCGGTCTCTCCCGCTCATCTGCGGGCACCGGCACTGTGTCACTGCATGTGTCCCCTTAGCACTTCCCACACTTACAGGTAATGCTGCATATGCAGGAACGCAGTGCGTACACAGTGCAGCGTGTATATTCTGAGCCCTGACACAGGCTGCTCTGTGCATAAAGTCATGTCATCACTTTCTGGAATATCATCAGCCTGTGTTAAGCCTCAAACTATACAAGCGGTGTGGTGTACATGCATTAAGGCAACGTATGTAGTAATGCAGTGCATGCAGTAACACAGCGTGTGTAGTATGAACCCTAACACAGGCTTCTCTATGAAAACACAGTCATGTCATCTGTCTTGCTGCATTCTTTTGCCAATTGATTTTATTTGTTTATATGTATAGTTGCCTGGACACCAGTGTTTTACTGTAAATTGACCTCTTTTAAGAACTATAACTAGGGCTTATTTTTGAAGTAGGGCTTACTGCATATTTTGAGAATTCAATCCCTATGTTGCAACATTCTTTTTTTGAACTTTTTTAGAGTTATGTAATTGAGTTTAATTTATTTTTTCCCTTTTTTTGTTTTGTTTTCACTTTTATTATTTTATTTTTAAACATTTTATTAGGGACTCATATAACTCTTATCACAATCCATATATACATCAATTGTATAAAGCACATCTGTACATTCTTTGCCCTCATCATTTTCAAAGCATTTGCTCTCCACTTAAGCCCTTTGCATCAAGTCCTCTTTTTCCCCTCCATCCCCACTCCCCCCTCCCTCATGAGCCCTTGATAATTTATAAATTATTATTTTGTCATATCTTGCCCTGTCCGGAGTCTCCCTTCACCCCCTTTTCTGTTGTCCGTCCCTCAGGGAGGAGGTCACATATACATTTTGTAATTGGTTTCCTCTTTCCAACCCACTCACCCTCTACCCTCCCAGTATCACCCCTCACACCCCTGGTCCTGAAGGTATCATCCACCCGGGATTCCCTGTGCCTCCAGCTCCTATCTGCACCAGTGTACATCCTCTGCTCTATCCAGACTTGCAAGGTAGAATTAGGATCATGGTAGTTGGTGGAGAGGAAGCATATAGGAACTGGAGGAAAGCTGTATTCTTCATTGGTGCTACGTCGCACCCTGACTGACTCATCTCCTCCCCTAGACCCCTCTGCAAGGGGATCTCCAGTGGCTGACAAATGGGCTTTGAGTCTCCACTCTGCACTTCCCCCTTCATTCACTATGGTAAGATTGTTTTTTTCTGATGATGCCTTATACCTGATCCCTTCGACACTTCGTGATCGCACAGGTTGGTGTGCTTCTTCCATGTGGGCTTTGTTGCTTCTGAGCTAGATGGCCGCTTGTTCACCTTCGAGCCTTTAAGACCCCAGACACAATCTCTTTTGATAGCCGGGCACCATTAGCTTTCTTCGCCACATTTGCTGTTCACCCGCTTTGGCTTCAGCAGTTGTGTCGGGAGGGTGAGCATCTTAGAATGCCAATTTAATAGAAGAAAGTATTTATGCATTGAAGGAGTGCTTGAGTAGAGGCCCAAGGTCCTTCCGCCACCTTCCTACTAAACCTATAAATATAGGCACATAGATCTATTTCCCCATCCTCGTATATATATTTGCATACGTACATGTCTTTGTCTAGACCTCTATAAATGCCCTTTGCCTCTTAGCTCTTTCCTCAATTTCCCTTCACTTTCCCCCTGTCTCACAATCATGCTCCGTCCCCACCTGGGTTTCAGCTATACCTCTTGGTTACCTTACCCTTTATCATTCCCTACCAGGCCTGCCACTCCCACCTCACCACCAATTTGGATCCCTTGTTGTTCCCTTGTCCCTGGGTTTGTTAATACCACTTCCTTGCCCCCCACTTCCCCCTATCCCATGCCCCCAGGAACTGTCGTTCCTGTTGTTTTCCTCCAGATAGTTCACCCAGCCTATCTTATTTAGACAGACCTGTGGAGATAATAACATGCACAAAAACAAGACAGAGGAAAACAAAACAACAGTACACAACAAAACAACAACAACAAACCACTGACAAAGAACAAAACAAAACACATCAAGAAAGAAAAGCTTGTAGTTAGTTCAAGGATCATTTGTTGGCCTTTAGGGATGTTTTCCAGTCCAGTCTGTTGGGACACCACGCCCTGGCCCCAAAGTCCACTTTCAGCATTCCCTAGGGATCTTGCTGCTCCATTCCCTTGCTGTTCCACTGCACTCCCCCAGTGCTTTGCCTCGGTGTGGTGGGATCAGGTCGGGCGCAATTCCCACACTGTGTCTCCGGCGCTGTCCCCTGCAGGGCCATGGGTCAGTGAGGTATGACATTCTTTTTCAAAGTCTTTTTAATATGTTAGAAATGGATCCCAATACTTCTAATCCTGGACAAAACAAAAAACAAAACAAAAAAAAACCCCGCAGGTCATATAAAGCTGGTTTCAAGCTTAAGGTTGTATCAAGAGCAGAAGAAAGCAATAACAGTATTGCAAGTAGGGAATTTTGTGTTGATGATAAACAAGTGAGGGATCGGTGGAAAATGAAAGCTGATTTGGAAAAAGATTTCAAAGGCAAAGAAAGCTCGATGTGGTTTACTGAGTTCATATGGGGGTCTAGAGACTGAATTGCATAAATGGGTTATGGAGTGTCGTCAAAATGGTTACTGTGTAACACGTGGGGATTCCCTTATATGCCCTTCAAATGGCTAAAGATGACAAAGTAAAAGCACCAGGCATTGAAAATTTTGTTGCAGCAGCAAGATTGTGAACCCATTTTATGAATAGGTTTGCCCTATGTTTTCAACAAAGAAGAGAGATTTCACAGAAGTTGCCAAAAGGTCTTGATGAAAAAGTGATGTAATTCCATTCATTCATCATAAAACAAAGAAGGCTCCATAACTGTGACCTGGGAGATATTGGGAATATGAATGAAACGCCTATGACCTTTGATCTTCCAAACAACAGAACTGTGGAAAGTTTGGGAGACAAAATTACCGTATTTTACTCAGAACCACAGGAAATTTTAAAAAATTTTCAATCTGTCATGTTTGACTAATGGAACTAAGCTACAGCCTGTCATTATTTTTGAAAGAAAGACCTGGCCTAGAAAGGTCAAATTCCCACCACGAATTATACTGCATACACATATTAAAGGCTGGATGGATAAAGACAGAACAAAAATGGCTAGAAGTAATTTAGAGCAGATGACCAGGAGCAGCCTTAAAGAAAAAAACCATCGCTGCTAGTTTGGGATATGTTCAGAGCCCACACATCTGATGACATAAAAAAATTGGCAAAGTTTTCTCAAGTTACTTTGGCCATTATTCCAGGTGGGCTTACATCTGTATTACAGCTCTGAAATGTGTGTTTAAGTAAACCTTTCAAAGACCGTGTGTGAAAGATGTGGCGTGAATGGATGTCATCTGGTCAAGCCTGATCAACAAGAGTTAGAAATCTGATGAAGCCCGACATAGAATTGACAGCAAAGTGGGCTCGTGATGCATGGGAAGAGATTCCAGAGGACATGGTACAACATGTGTTCAAGAACTGTGGCGTCAGTAATGGTATGGATGGCAGTGACGACAGCACTTTGTGTGAGAACGACAGCAGTGATGGTGATGACTGTGAACGCAGTGATGACGACAGTGTCCATGCTGATGACCTCACACCAGCTCAAGCTGGAGCTCTGTTTGGACACACAGATGATGATGAGGAATCCAGTTTTTAAGGATTTTAACTCGTGTTTTAGCTTGGTTGCTGATTGAGCTAAGGTTTTTGTACTTTTAAAGTTATTGTTGATACTATATTGTTTTAGTTGACCCTCTTTTCCACTTACAGAGCTAGTTTACTGTTTTTCTTTGAAATAAATATTCAGAAACATTTAACCTACTGATGCCTCAATTAATGTAATTTTATTGATATCTATTTTTATTTTGAAATTTACCAGTAGCTGCTGCATTTCCCACCCTAGGCTTATCCTCAAGCCAATAAGTTTTCCCCTGTTTTTGTGGTAAAATTAAGTAAGTTGGCTTATATTTGGGTCAGCTTATACCTGAGTATATATGGTAAATATCAGGCATCCTGTTATGAGGAAGTCCTTAGGTAGTGCAAAAGGCTACGACACTCAGCTGCTAACCAAATTGTCATAGATTTTAGTCCAGCCAGGGGCATCTATAGGGAAAATCTGATGCCACAATCACATTTGGGAGGGGACTTCTTATCTGTCATTACCACATCTACTGTTATATTTTTAATATAAATTTTCAGTAGAAAAAATCTTTCTTTAGTCACAAGCAAGTTCGTCTCAAGCCTAAAAAAAGAAAGAAAAGAAAAAAATATTTCTTAGAGAACAAGCATGTTTAAGACTCTTCACAATAGGGCACAATGATTTCCATTTCTGTGAAAGTCAATATCCACCTAGATATTTACTTTTAAAAAATTTATCTTTTAACTTCCCTTCCAGTGTCAGCATCTTTCAACTCACCGTCCTTGAACAGAGAAACCAGCCGGCATATGTAGTGGACCTCAATGAACATGTATTTTAGCTGAAAACCCACATAGATAATTCAAATTCCCTGGCTTCTGTGCCAGCCCCTAGATTTCTGGGAGACAAGACTGGAGCTGGCCAGGGTCTGAAGAATAGTCTGAGATGATAGACGCCACTCCTGGTGAAGACACAGAGGTCAGAAGAAAGAGCTCCAGATGGAAGTCCCTGTAACGTCTGACCTTACAGACAGTGACACGAGGAAGCTCAAATCTGCAGGACACTGGGATCAGAATTGGAATTAGAGCACTGTGAAGGTAGGTTCTGGATCAAAAATGAAGTCAAGGATTTCTCTTGCAGGGCTGCGGAAGAAATAGTAATATGGTCAAATATGAGGAGAGCCAAGATCTCAGAAAAATTGCTGAATTCTCTCTCAAGTGAGGGTGATTTAGAAGCCTCCTCAGGCTCTCCTTTGAGTCTACTCTATTCACCTCTGGGTCTGAGAGGACTGCAACTCTGCTGGGCTTCTACCGAGAGACCCCTCTATGGTTATACTTCCTGGGCCCCTGGATCAACTACACAATAATGTAATTTGTTATTAGCAACTGGTGCCTTAAAGAGAAAAGAGGGGAAGATAAAAGGCCAAATAGGAGAAGCCTAGGCAACCTCATCTTGGGAAGCAGGAAGCAGATGTTGGGAGAGGAGGGTCTCTCTATCCCCAATATTCTCCCAGCCCAATATGCTCAAATTGTGCTAATTAATCTGATAGTCTTCCAGGTGAAAGTTCACACAGCAAGTTAGCTTCTCACTTACCAAAGGCTACATATATTGCTCAGAGACATTAGTTATATTTCTCACAATGTGCTACATTCTCATCAATTCCTTTCTGGTAATCTGGTCTCCCTGTCTCTTGTGCTGTCATCTTTTGTTCTGAGTAATTTTGACAATTTGGTCTCAAAGAGAAAAAGGTTAGATGTGCACAGTACTCATTGATAATATTCTTTATTTTATAAGTCAATCTATTATTTAGATAAAAAGTGACCAAAGGGGTTAGTTTCAGTGATGATCTTAAGGAGTCTCCGAGTCTTTACTAATTCAGTAAGTCTGAGCTTTTAAACTATTTGAGTTCTATTCCACATTTTATTCCCTTCTCTTAGGATCCATTTATTGTGGCACTAATTGGAATCATCATTAGTGATACCTGGGCACCATCTAGTCCTTCTGGTGTCAGGGTAAATGAAGCTGTGTAGGCTGTTCATCATGTCAATTAATTTCTGCCCCGAGTACTTTCTTCATTTTCTTTTGCCCAGTTAAGAAGTGACTGATAGTTGTAGTTTAGATGGCCTTTCATAATTTTGAGGACTTCAGACACTACTCACCAAACTGTGATTAGAACTTTGTGAACTATGTCCTATCAATTGACGGAATTGTCCTACAGGACTATGGTCTAAAGCTGCGGTTCTCAACCTGTGGGTCAGGTCTTAGGAACCGAGACACTGCTCCTCTATCCGTCTGCAGGCAGGTCCACCCCCATGCAGCTATGCCCACATATGAGTACCTGGCGTGAAGACTTATCCAAGCTACACCATGCTTCAAGACAAAATTTCATGTACTTTTAATTAGAAATAAATATTCACAATGTATAATTACATATTATTTTGTGATTAATCACTATGCTTTAATTATGTTCCATTTGTAACAATGAAAATATATCCTGCATATCAGATATTTACATTAAGATTCATAACAGTAGCAAAATTACAGTTATGAAGTAGCAACAAAAATAATTTTATGGTTTGGGGTCACCACACATGAGGAACTGTATTAAAAGGTCACAGCATTAGATAGATTGAGAACCACTGATCTAAAGCCTTCAAACTCTGAAAAATAATCTCATGGGGTGTTTGGTTATTTGTAACTGTACTCCCTACGTGCTTTATTATATAAGCGCATCTGTGAGCACACACTATATATACATGTGTAGCTTCATGTATACATACATACATACATACAAGAGGGTTATGGTAGTTAGATAATCTGGTGCCAACTTGAGGATTGAGAGTGAAGGGGTGGAGCCTAGCCTGTCAATCAGGTAGTAGCTTGATGACCTCATTTGTAGGCACTGAGGAGATAAGTAGCTCCCTGGAGGCAGGACACGTGCTGACTCCCTGAGAGATGCTCTACTGACAAGACACATGGTGCTGTGCTACTACAGCCCATGCCCTGGGAGCTGGGGGAGCCACGTGCCAGCGCTGAGCTGCTTCTACCTCCACTGGATCCACAAGACTTTGCACCCACTCGCCTGGGATCTTCCTGAGTTCAGCACCATTGCATGTGTTTTGTGAATCTGAAGAGGACTTGATAGATTGGTATCAGACATATGGGCTAATATCGAACTTATGGACTTGATTTGGACTGGGCTGGGATGTTTTCTCAATATTCAATTGCTCTTGTATATAAAGCTCTTTCTTAAACACATATGACTGTCTGCCTGGACTTGTTTCTCTAATCTACCCAGACAAACACATGGGTACCCCCCCCCCCAAAAAAAATAGAATTTTTTTTCAAAGCTATGTATTTAAATTTTTTTACAAGACAACCTTATCACCTTTAAAGTACTCTCCACCTAATACATTTGTCAAATCTGCAATCTCATTCTCAGAAACATTTTTCAAACTCATCTGTTTGGATGGCTGACAGCAGCTCCCTTGTTTTTTTCTTCATCTCTTCTATATCATCAAGTCGCTGTCCTTTCATGTCCATCTTCATTCACGGAAACAAAATGAAGTCACAAGGAGCAAGCTCAGTTGAGGAAGGTGCATGGGGCAAGAGAGGCATGCTGTTTTTTGCCCCAAAACTGGTGCACTTCCATGGCTGCTTGAGCAGGTACATTTTCGTGGTGGCAAAACCAGTCCCCCATGTGCCACAAATCAGGCCTTTTCTGTCACACACTGCTGTGCAATCTTCTCAGAACCTCTACAGAGAAAGCTTGGTTAAAAATCTGACTTGATGGAACAAACTCCAAATGCACTATGAGTCGACATATGTATCTGTTCTGGAAGTTGACTGATGTCCAGAATGAGGTTTGTTATCATTTGACATTTCACCTTATTTTGAAATGAGAAAACCACCCATACTCCAGTTTTTCCATAGTGCGATCCTTGTAAGCTGTGTTCAACATCACAAGAGTCTGCAGCATTTTCCCCCAGTGGGAAACAAAATTTCACAGCTGCACACTGTTCTCTTAAATCGGCCATCACACAAAACAAAACAAAACAAAAAGGCTTGAGCTAAACTGCTTGTATGAAAAAATTCACTGTGACCTGAGAGAAACTTCCCAGGCAACGCCACTAGGTGCACTAACTCAGAGTAAGATGGTCGATGCTCACCTAGCAGGGAAAAATAAAACTACGAAAGCTCCCCTACACCCATAAAAATTCTGGTCTTTTGGGGGATGTATCAATATCCTTCAAAAAGCTGGTGGTAAAGTTCCAATATCTTTTAATTCCATATCTATGAACAGTTTGATAGCCCCACATATATACATACATGCATACACATATAAGTAACCACATACATACATAATTTTGGTTGTTATTGCTGTTGTTGTTGCAAAATTACTTTTGTCGTAGTATCTCCCAAAATAACGTGTGGGTGGGTGGGGGGAGGGGGTGTCTACTTCTAAAGGACATCATTAAGTTGTATGCACGTCAATAATATACTTTTTCATCGCAAAAATAACAAGTGTCTACTATCTACAAAGTGATCCCCTTTATTCACACTCACCCATTCCTGGTAATCACCAATGAACATTGGCTTCTATAGGTAACTCAGCCACTTGAAATTCCCCCCGTTTCCCTGAAATAAACAACCCCACCCCCACCACACCGCCAAATAGCCCCCATCAATGTAAGCCAGTACCGACAGCTGCCACAAGGTGGCACCAAACTGCAAAGGAAGCAATGTCTTTTCTTCAGCCAAGCAATATTGAAAACTGGAACTTGGCTCCTACCATGGCCTTGACTCAGAGTGGGGGCTCATAACATATGCACATGTATGTGAGTTAGAGGATAGAGATGGATGGGTACATAAGCAGGTGGGAGGATTTGACGTTCCACAGAGGAGTCTGCTTGAAGTAAGCATTGCAGATAGAGCTCAAGATGCGTTTGGACCCCCACAGGACATTTCAGCTCAGCAAAGGATACTCTTGATGCCTCTGCCTTCTGGTGCTACCTGGGGTAAAGACCCCGGGCTAGGATATTTATTACATTTATATTGCATTAGAAACTGGTAGAGAACTCCGTGCCAGCACTTCCTCATACTTTTCACCTCACCCTGGGACAGTCAAGAGAACTGGCTTTCCTGAACCCAATCCCTCCCCAGACTGACCAGCACTGTTAGCTTAGCCACTTCCCATCCTTGTCCTTTCTATTCTATTTGGGAAGCTCCCTCTCCCCACCCACAGGGCTTCAAGACTCTGGCCATGACTGGCCCTTGATGGTGCTGTCTACTGAGAGAAGGCTTCTCAGGCCACCACAGTGCACATTCTACACCAAATCACTATCACTTCCCTGCTCTGTTTTCCCCTTTGGCTCTTAACCCTTTCCAAGGTGTTTTATTGGCATCCTTTCCTGCTTGCTTCCATGCTGACAGCAGTTTTTCCAATGCCCCCTGGTGTCTGGGACAGTGCCTGCACATAGCAGTCACCCAGTGCACTGGTCCCCATTCGGTCGGCCCCAGCCAGGACTACCCCTCCCTTGGAGAGGTTATTACCCCTGAGACGTTCACCTATGCACTAGACAGGCCATGCTTCTTATTACTCTTCTCATTACAGGCACTGGTGTCCTCCGCCTCCGCAAACACCTTGGCAAACCTTGTTTCCTTCTAAAGTCTAAGAATTCCAATGGTTTGGGTTTAATCACTTCTATTTAATGACCCACAATTAAGCTGTGGTGAGGATGCCAAAAAGGAGATAATTCAGAGAATCCACGAGTGCTGGACTGCAACTGATAGCACATTGCTATGCAGGTTCCCTTCCTGCAGGTCTGTGCCCAGAAAATTTTTCTTCGGCCTCTCCCTCTAAGCCCGCACCCCTGCAGGATATCTGCCCTCCTAAAAAGCCACGGGAACATGGGGGTCTTTGGGGAGGGTAACTATTCCTCAAATGGATCTTGTCTCCATTCTGGTGGAGCTGTAACTTTTTAAATTATTCCTGGCAGCCTGATAAATCACACACAAAAATAGCATCTTGTACTTTGTATTAAACAGTTTATCATAAGCTGTTTACCATATGTGCTATATATATAGTACTATATATATGTTGACTATTCTTTGGGGGAGTACTTCTTATTCTCTGTCTAGAAGAATTTGTCCGAATGGTTTGTAAGAGACCTTGATATGATAAAATCTTAATCTTCTGTTGCTTGTATAGTGGTGGTTATGTGTCCACTCACTTGGTGGGAGAAGGAAGGCTGACTTCACAACTTGGGATCACCATGAGGTTCACACAGCCGGCGAGAACAGACTCCTGAGCCCTCCTCCACAAGCCAAGGAAAATGGCATGCACACTCCTTAGCGCGGTGGCCCTTAGCGCGGTGACTCAGTTTATCTGAACCTCTGGGAGGGATCACCTATTTCTTCTCTAGCCCCAAGGAGGATTCTCATTTCATCTGCCTCACATACCTCAGTTTCTCCTCCATCCTTCCTGCCCACCCATCCCCAAATCTTTTCCAACTCTGCTGTTTTTAGCTACCCTCAAGTTGGTCCCCAAATAATAGTCACTCATGCACAACATTGAAACATTCCTGCCCAATTCTGTGTCATCCCCATAAGACGCATTGGACTATTGCAATCTATAGGGCTTTTATCAACTGATTTTTTTGGAAGTAGACCAGCAGACCTTTCATCCTAGTCTGTCTGTGCCCAGTGAGAGAATTATGGGGCAAGGAAACATGCAGAAATAACACACAAATTAATAGATGGTTATATCTCTGATGTGTTACCTTTTACTTTTTAGTGCTTTGGATAGAAATGCTGATATTTTAGTGGCAGATCTATGAGCTAGAAGCTGATTTACACTCAGACTTTCAGCAGAAGCTCCTTTCCCCATCTTCTTAGGGGAGAGTTGGGGAGGGGATGTCAGATTGTGGGGAAGGTGGAAGACTCTGAAACAGCTGTGGCTTCAGCTGCCAACTCAGCTTACAAAGCCACAGCCAGCTACTCACCAACTGCCCTTAACCCTCATGGAGCCTGGATGGAACAGGCATATCTCTCTCATGAGGGGGATCTCCATGACTCTGGCTGGGCTGGGCTGGCCCTGGGGAGAGAGACCTCGGAGGCAGGTAAAGAAGAGTGTGTTCAGCAGTTCATCCTGGGAAATGATTTGGGGAACTCATCATAGCCCTGGGGTTATCAAAAGACATGGGTATCAAGTTTGCTCCCATTTATTCAACTAACAAGCTACCCTGAGCACTATATAAGCCCCGGAGGCCCATCCAAGCATAGACTATCCTGCTCTCGTGTCACCTCCATGCTGATGGAGGTCCCTGCTTGTGTCTGCTTAGGAGCCCACCCTCCTTGACTCCTGCAATAGCCCATCCCTCTGCAGGCTGGCTCCAGTTGAGCAGTGATTTCACTGGAAAACAGTAAAGCCTCCCACTCAGAGGTGGACTCAGAGGAATCTGATGTTTGGGAGCTATGGGACCATGAGCCTCTGACTGTCGTAGCCTCTGAGACCCCAACCCCACAGAAGATCAGAGGAGTGGGTAAGGTCACAGAAATGCATAATGACCAAACCAGGGCCAAAACAAAGCACCGCTACCCATACTTCCCCAACCGTACCCTCTCTGATGGACTGCGCTGGGGGTGAGGAGAGCAACCATGCGCTGGCCTGGTAAGACCCTGCTGGGACAAGGCATCAGAGGAGAAGAGAGGCTGGAGCCCTGGAAGAAGTGCCTATTGAACATCCAGCACTCTGGACGGTGGCCCTCCCTCCTCTTATCAGCGCCACCTTCGTGCCTCTCTCTACTGGGGATATTGATTAAACCTGTGGTTCACAGCCAGAGAGACTTTACCTCACAAGTTACGCCTGGAAATGTCTGGAGATATTTTTTATTTCTCATGATCTGACGGACAGTGCTACTAGCGCGTTAGAGGCAGAGACCAGGGACGCTGTAAGCACTTTGCTTTTCACAGGACTGTGTCCTCCACACATACAACAAATAACCTTCTGGTTCCTAATGTCAGTCATGCTGAGGTTAAGAAACCCTGTTCTAGACCCAGCTCATCCATTCATTCATTTAGTCATCCAATGCATATATGCTGAGTCAGCACCAGCTATCTGCCAGCTTCAATATCTCCTATATTCGTATACTGCTCTGACCTTCCCCTCTTCCCCATTATCTCCTGGAGACCTTCATCAATTCACAAACATGTACCCAGCCTCAGCTCTGTGCCATGCCTGGGCACTGGAAGGCATGCCTAGTCCAGACCACCAGTAACATCCTTGCCACTTTTGTAAAATTAACTAATGTTGGTTTCATTCCTTAATAGAAATGACCCTTTTTATTTGTTCCCTACAACATTTAGTCCTCCATTAAACTCGTGGAGAGGTTACCTGTTCCCTGTGGTTACCAACAATGAGCTGCCTGCTCACAGAAGGAAAACAAGTATCCTTAGGCCACCAGCACAGGGCTTTGAACACATGCTCACTGTAAGGGGGGGGCTGGAATGCGACCATCTGCATCCCTGGGGCTTCAGAGCACTGAGAGATGGTCCTTTCGGTGTAGATTAGACTGATCCTGGAACCTCAGATTGACAGAAGTCTTGGAGATCAAACGAAAGCTGATTTCTGTAATGCAGGAGCTCATCACAGCCTGACAGGGACATCCTTCCTAGACCATTCTCCCTTTCCCCCATTCAGATACACACCACCCATACACAATGCTCCATTTGACTTGGCACAGAAACAAGTCTACTGTCTTCTTTTAAAGATGAATTGATTTATAAATCTGTGACCTTTGGAAATGTATTAATTCTTTAAATCTCAGCATGCCTCAGCTACACCCCTCTTTGGAGTCCCTGGGTGGTACAAATGGTTAAGCTCTCAACTACTACCAGAAAGATTGGCAGTTTGAAACCACCCAGAGGAACATCAGAGCAGAGTCCTGGTCTTCTGTCTCTGAACTTACCCTGGAAAACCCCACAGAGCCATCGGTTCTACTCTGACACAGAAGGGGTGGCCATGTGTCAGAAGAGAAAAAAATATACGCACATCTTTAAAAATTGTATTTTAAAGCTGTTTCAACCTCATATTTTTAAAGGGCAGTGTTTACTTAATATGGCTTTTCTAGCCCAGTCTTCATAACTCCCACCAAATGACTACATGCAAATGTAAAGTGTTTGTGACCTACCAAAAGGGTTGGATAGCTTGCCAATAATGTAGATAAAATACTTGCCACTCTTGTGGTTGTTGACCAGGCAAATAAAGTGTAAGGAATCCTAATATGGGAACTGTTCGGTTTTACCATCTCACTAGATTTAAAATGAGCCTCCCCCAGATACAAAAAAGAGGATTCCATCCCCATCAAAAAAGAAGAACCGAGTGGAGCCCCAAAGTCCATCTGTAGACAATCGGACATTTCCTTACAGAAGGGTCACAAGGAAGAGATGGGTCAGTCAGTGTACCGTATAGCACAGAAGAAATATACCACTTTCCTCTAATTCTTTAATGCTTCCTCCACCCCCACCCCCCACTAATATGACCTCAATTCTACTTTACAAATCTGCCTAGACCAGAACATGTACACGGGTACAGATAAGAGCTCGTAGCACAGGGAATCCAGGATAGATAAACCCCTCAGGACCAGTAATGAGAATAGAGATACCAGGATGGGAAGGGGATGGTGGGGGGGAGAAAGAGGAAATTGATGACAATGATTGACATATAACTCCCCACAAGGGGGACAAACAACAGAAAAGTGAATGGAGACAGCAGACGATGTAGAATTTGAAAATAATAATAATTTATCATTTATCGAGGGTTCATGAGGGAGTGAGGGTGGGAGATGGAGAGGTAAATGAGGATCTGATATCAAGGGCTCAAGTAGAAAGAAAATTCTTTGAAAATGATGATGGCAACATATGTACAAATGTGCTTGACACAATGGATGTATATAGTGGTTGTGATAAGAGCTGTAAGAGCCCCCAATAAAATTATTTAATAAAATCAATATTATATTATTTAATAAAATCAATATTATAAAATTATTTAATAAAATCAATAAATAAAATAATAATAAAACATTTTCTCACTGGGGAAATAATAATAAAAACAGAAAGAAAGAAAAAAAATGAAGAACCAAGAGTGGAGTGCACTATTTTGACCTCAATATTCCTGAGCTGAATTTCCTTGATTCAGGAGACAGAGAACTAGTGACAGAGATGGCAAGTGACAGCAAAAAGTAGTGGTAAAGAATACAAATTGTGCGAAGATCACCCCAAACCAAAAGACTCACCACCGGAGTGAAAAGGAAAACTTCCTAGAAATTCCAGTCAAGATGTGGGGAGAGGAGACATATATGTCTCAGAGTAGGCAATTACATGTATTGGTAGGAAAACTGGGAAGAGCAATCTCCAAATGGGGGGGGGGAATACATAACAATACATCTGTGGAACCCCAAGGGGAAAATACACCTGGTACTAGGTTCCTAATTGGACACTTTTGACCCAGTGTCTATGTAGTCCTTAGTGACCAATCCATGGGGAACAGACTACTGAGACTTTAGCCTCTGTGCTTTTGGGGTGCACAACATCCTTCATAGGCCACACCAGAAGGCCCCAATGTGGAAACCCCATTAATTGAACAGGACTTTACCTCAAACTAACTTGTAACTTTTGGACTTAAGACTCCCTGGTGTGAGAAGAAGCAGATGACCAGCTCAAGGGCATAGAACTGGTGGACAATGGACTTTGGTTCCAATCTCTTGCCTTGAGGGTGCCCAATGAATGGTGACCCAGAAGTATTATATACTATTTTAATGCCCTCCTTGCTTCATTATGATATGCATTAATTTGGTACACATGGCTCTGGTGCTGCGATTGAATATCATTGGAATATTTGCCCTATCATCAACCCCCATTGTTTGTATACAAGTCAACAGTTTCTATATTGTGGTTCATAGCTGGCTTATATTCATGTAATTTCCCTTTCTCAATGGTGTTTTATATTCTGTTTAAGATGTTGGCTAAAATAATGACACTATCAATTAGTAGTTGTGTTAGTCGAGTTGACTAGAGAAACAAATCCAGAGGCATTTGTAAATGTGTAATACAGAACTTTATGTCAAACATAATTGTATATTAAGAAAACATCCCAGCCCAGTCCAGATCAAGTCCATAAGTCGATATTAGCCCATGTGTCTGATATCAGTCTATAAAGTCCTCTTCAGACTCATGCAACACATGCAATGACCACAAATGAAGGAAGATCACAGGCCAGTAGGTGGGAAGTCTTGTAGATCCAGTGGCAGTGGAAGCTTCTCAACATTGGTGTGAGTCTCCATGTGACTCCTCCAAATCCAGGGCTCTGACTTCATCAGCATAGCTCCATGCGGCTTGTCAATAGGAATGTGAAGTAGAGACTGTGTGTCTGGCTGCCAGTGAGCTATTTATCTCTGTCATGTCTCCAAATGAGGTCATCAAACTGCAACCTGATTGACAGGCTCAATTTCACCCCTTCCTCAAGTTGACAGATTATGCAACTGCCACAGTAGGGTTATGTCTTGGGCTGCTAACTACAAAGTCAACAGTTCCAACCGTTCGAAGCCACTAGCCAGCTCCACAGGGGAAGGATGGCTCTCTACTCCTGTGAAGATTTCCAGGCTCATAGACTCACAGGGGAAGTTCTATCCTGCCCTACAGGGTCACGATGAGTCAGTATTGACTTGATAGCAGTAGAAATGATGCCCCAGGGAGATGATTGATAATGTTGTCTAACATTAAACAATAATGATGTCTCTAAGGTGAACCAGAGACACATATAAACCATCGTTGCATGAGTGGATTTCGCACTTATTTCTAGTCCCAATCAAAGAATTATTCATTCTTATGGCATGGCCCTGCTCAATGCTAACCCTCATGAAGAGATTGCTGACGATATGGGTGGTACAGCAAAGTGGGGTGAAGAAACTAGATGGTGCCTGGCTATCTGAAAGAATAGTGTCTGGGGTCTGAAAGGCTTGTTTTCAAACAAGCAGCCATCTAAGTGAACTAAGTCCACATGGAAGAAGCACGCCAGCCTGTGTGATCCAAGGATTATAATAAGAATCCAAGTCTTAAGCAGGGAATGGCACCAGAGCGTAAGTTGTGAGCACCGGCTTTGCAGGAGGCTGTGGAGGACAGGAAAGCCCAAAACTCTTTGGCAGAGTGAACACGTGGATTAAATCGCCAGTCAATCCTGTCCAATCACAGCTGAAGGATGGGAATGGCCTCGTTGTAGAGAGATAACATTGTAAAGTCCATTATTGCAGATGTAGTTAGGTTAAAACACAATATTTTATCACCTGATCTCCCTGTTGACTCATTTTAAAACCGTTTCAATTAAAAAACCGTGAAGAAGAAATACTTTTGGAGTAAGACCCTGGTGAATCCCCTCAGACCATGAACCAGGGACGTGAATACTGTTATCATGCAGAATGCATTGGAAAGTGGAGTGTCGCTGATGCAGTTTAAAATTGTTTCTTTTTTATTATTGTTATTTTTAATTCAACAAGCATTTATCTAATACCTCCTCTGGGCTGAGTCTTGTTTCTGTATCTGGGACACATCAGAGAGCTTGCAGCAGTTTGGTGTTCATGACCACATCTGCTGGCAACTGAGACCTGGGCAGGTCTGCACCTCTCCCTCCTTCAGCTGCCCATGGGGGAAATAAGCAGGCCTGGCACACACATAGGTGACGTGCTGGGTGTCCTGCAGTGTCAAATGGACACCCCACCCAGACAGGAGATAGGGCTGGAAGTTGATTTTTGATAAAGAAAGCATTCGGCAGGCAGGTCGCAGGTGTGGGAGGGGTTGGGGGCTGGGGGAGGGGGCTGGGCTGGCCACACAAACTGCTGCTGCTTGGTGACCGCCTTGCTGGCAAGGTCCTCTGCCTTCTTCTGGGAAGCTGCCCTTGGCATCTCCTTTGCCTTTTCTGTGGCTTCCTTGGCGGTTTCAACAAGCGTCTTGGAAGGGGCCTCACCTGGCAGCTTGGCCAGGATGTACTCAAAGCTTTTCATCGTCTTGGTCACATTGCCTTTAGACCAAATTCCTGGATAGCTCTGGAGACGCCAAACACGTTGGAGGAGACCCAGGGTTCTCAGTGGCTTTCTGCACAGTTGGCGTTTACACAGGAAACAGCCCTCTTATATCACCGTGCGAAGGTGGTCATGGTCTGATTCTGTGGGTCCACAGTGGAGTTCTGCAGGATGTACTCCGAGTGAGCGGCATTAACAGAGAACAGTCGCTCAGCCCAGCGTTGCATGCTGCTGGTCAGGAGTCGCCTGGATGGAAGCTTCTGGTCGGGGTCACTTCCCAGTGTGCTACATGCTTGCTGCAGGGCTTTGGGTCCCACTGCCAGAAGGCAGCGCACACCTGATCCCAGGAACTCCTGGGCAGGCTCTGGCCCAGGAACTTCTTCAACACAGTACCCAGGGCATCAGGGATGCACGCGGAGGTTGGGCTCCGGCTGGCCCCACGCCCGCCAGGTTCACAGCCATCTACCGCAACCCCGCACCCAACTCGCCGCACCAGGCATGATGTCGCACAAGCAGTTAATGAAAATTTAGCACCCTATCATTTGGTCTCCCTTCTGATCCGCTTAAATTTGTTCTCATTCGTAATATTTTCTGGTTTCTTTTCAATTGACGGTTTTGTCTATTTTACTTTGTTACTTTCGTTAGTTTGCATTTACTTGTTTTTTTTTTAACGTTTTTCTGTATATAAAATCCAGGGTAGGTAATTCCATAGAGACAGCATTGGTGGTTCCTTGGGGGTATGGCAGGACTCCGTAAGGTGACCAGCCGTCCTGCTTTTGGCGGGACAGTCCCGATTTTTAACAATTGTCCCGCGTCCCGCGGTATTTTAAAAAAGTCCCAATTTTTGGAAAGAATGCACGACAAGCTAGGGAGCGGCGGGAGATAGGGAAGGTGATATACCGTAATACATAACGCCATTCAAACAGCTGCTGATTTGCTGCCCGTAGATGTGGAAATGTCGTTATTAAAATATATTCTTATTTCTATATATACACTGTGCGCGTTGAAATGCTTAAAGAATTTTGTGAAACTACGGAAGTAGAATATCAGAAAATACTTGGATACAGTAAAACGCGCTGGTTAGCTCTTTCGCCAGCTGTCAAAAGAATTTTGAAAATATACGATCCTTTGAAATCCTACTTTCAATCACAGGATAAACGTCCTAGAATTTTAGAAGAGTATTTTGAAAAAGTATCTTCAAAAATCTGGCTAGACTTTGTACACAATCAAGCAGCTCTTTTTCAAAATGTTATAAGACTTATTGAAGGTGACAAAATTTCAGTAATCGAAGTAGCAAATGAAGTTAATCATTTAAAATTCCAGTGTCAAGAGCAGTTAGAAAATAATTTTCTTCCGTTAACTATCCGTAATAGTATAAGCCAGCTAGAAGAACAAGGTGCAATAAATTGTGCAGATGTCATGAATCACGTTAAAAAGTTCTATAGTAACTGCATAGATTATTTAGAAGAGTGGACGGAACGTTACAATGATATTGAACATTTCATTGGGTTACATTAAAACAAGAACTTAAGAGGAATGATGTGCAAGAACTTAAGTGGAATGATGATCATTCGATCATATTACTCAAAATTTCCCATATATTAATATTTCCAAAATGATATTTTAATGAGGTATCCTTATTAAAATATATATTGATAAGGAAAAGGTTCAATCTTGGGCATGAGCAAAAATCACAATAGAGAACAAATGGTTAGAAATATTTCATTTTGAAACAAACCATGTTCCATACAATAATACACTAAACATTGTGGAATACGCACTGTCCTTACCAAGAACTAATGCTGCGACTGAACATGTTTTTTCTACAGTAAATAAAGTGTGGACATCAGAAAAATCACAATTAAGTGTTGAGACTTTGAAAACCATTTTATGTGTGAAATATAATTTAACAAATTATTGTGAAAATTTTCATGACCTTTTAAACAATGACAGCAATCTACTAAAAAAATCACTCAAATGAAAAGTATGCCAAAGAATAAAATAATACTATACATAATTTTAATGTATTGTATTTGTAAATAGTACTTATATTGAAATTTTATAAATATATTACAATACTATTTTTGCATTCTATGAAAATTTTTGTTGCTCCATATAGACCAAATTTTTAATCAAGAACCACCCCCACTCCCCATCAATGGTGTCCCGCTTTAGCTTTACCAATGTTAAAATCTGGTCACCTTAGGCAGGAGGTATTGCAGGGAAATGGGAAGCTAAGAATGTGTAAGAATAAAAAAATGTTCTAAAACGGATTGTGGTGATGATTGTACTCTTTTTTATGCAATTGAACTATTGAATTGCATAATATATGGCTTGCATGCCAATAAAACTGTTGAGGGTAAAAATGGTAGTGGCAAAGTAGCTACAATAGCACAGGCCACAAAATCAGGAAACCAGAAGGAGAAGGTGCAGTGGGTTTCCCAGCTCACAGAGCAAGAAATCTGAGTGCTTTGGAGGCTTACTAGGAGAGTGAGATTCCTTTGACCACTTACTGGCTGAGTTAAGCAAGCTTTGAAATTTGGGCTCAAGACTGAAGAGAAGAGTGCCTGTGAGCATGACTGAGAAGAGATGGCCATGATGGAAGAATTGTATGCTGAGAGTTCCTGATCCTAAATCTGTTACTTCCTTAAAGTTGTTGTCGAGTTGGATCTGACCCATAGGGAACCTATGTACAACAGGATGAAATACTGCCCAGTTGTCCACCAACCTCATCATTGTTCCCATACTTGAGCCTATTGTTGCAGCCACTGTTTCAATCCATCTCCTTTAGGGTCTCCCTCTCTTTCACTGCCGCTCTATTTTACCAAGTATGATGTCTTTCCCAGGGACTGATCTCTTCTAACACCATGTCCAAAGTACATAAGATGAAACTTGGTCATCCCTGTCTCTAAGGAGCACTCTGACCATACTTCCTCCAAGGAAGATTTGTTTATCCTTTTGGCAGTCCATGGTACTTTCAATATTATTCTCCAGCACCACAGTTGATTCTTTGATTCCTTCAGAGTGTGAAAGAGATAGTTGTGCCAGAATTAGTAAAAATGTTGGAGAGCAGAGGCAATTCTGACTTCCCCCTCATAAAAGTCAGCCTTGGGTTGTTGATTTTGATTATCTGCCTCCCTTTTGAAGTGAGAAGAGGGTAGGTGCCACTCCCACACCATTTAACAGCTTGTGAATCTCTACCCTATTTCGATCGCTTGTCTACTTTCTACCTTATTGCTGTTAGCTTCCATCGAGGCAGCACGGACTCACATGACCCCATACCCAATGCAACACAATGCTACCCGAGTCTGAACCATCCCGATGATGGTTTGAAGACGAAACAATGTTCCGTTGGGAAGCAGAGGGAGAAGTGGCTGGTTTTGGGCAGTAGGCCTCCAAGCCTTTTCTCTTAGTTTCTCTTAGTCTAGAAGCTCTGCTGAAACCGATTCAGCGTCAGAGCAACAAAAAGTTTCCACTGACAAAGAGAGGCTTCTGTACATGAGGTGCATTGACTGAGATTATACATAGTTTAAACTTTTTATTGTGGTAAAAAACATATGATAAGTATTTTAAATTCCAATTATTTTATATTTAATGACATTAATTATGTTCATTGTATCATATCACCACTGTTTTTTAAAGTACCTTGAATTATATAGTCACTGTATAAAATTAATGTTTTCATTTTAGAAAATTTAGAAACATAACTGAGATAAAAAATAAAGACCATGCATGATCTCACAGACTAGAGAAAAATAATTGGTAAGTGTGATATATTTCTATGATGTTCTTTCTATGCAAATGTTTCTGAGCAAAAAACAGGATCCACCTGTTGTTTTCTGTTTTTTTTTCATTCAACAATATGTGGTAAACATCTTGCTGTGAACATCATAGAATATTAGAGAAAGAACCTATGCCTTGATCATGGTCACATAAGATGCTCAACATTTTATAAAAATTAGAGCCCAGTATCGTGCTCAGTCTTCATTTGGGTTTCAGTAATTCTTCTCAGTTACATTGCCTTTGATTAAACCCTACAAGGCCTCTTACACCCTCCTCACCACTGATTTTGGATCAATGTTGTTCCCTTGTCCCTGGGTTTGTTAACACCCACTTCCTTTCCCCCATCTCTTCTCTCTCTCCAATGCCCCCCAGAATCATCTGTCCCATTGTTTTCTCCTCCAGATTGTTTATCCCACCTATTTTATCTATATAGACCTGAACAGATAATAATATGCACAAAAACAAGACAGAGCAAAACAAAGCAACAAAAGAAACAAGACAACAACAACACACCAATGACAAAATTAAGAAAAGCCTGTAAATAGTTCAAGGTCTGTTTTCTGGTTCAAGGAGTGTTTTCTGATCAAGTCTGATGGGCTGAGTGATAGTGGGACAAGAGGAAAATAAAAGGAAATAGAGGAAAGAACTAGGAGGCAAAGGGCATTTATAGAGGTCTAAATACAGAAATGTACATATGTAAATATACGATGATGGGAAAATAAATCTATGTGCATATATTTACAGGTTTAGTATTAAGGTAGCAGATGACATTGGGCTTCCACTCAAGTACTCCCTCAATGCAAGAACATTTTGTTCTATTGAACTGGCATTCCATGATGCTCACCTTTCTGACATGATCACTGAAGACAAAGCCGGTGCATAAGCAAATGGTGAAGAAAGCTGATGGTGCCCGACTATCAAAAAGATATAGCATCTGGGGTCTTAAAAGCTTGAAGGTAAACAAATGGCCATCTAGCTCATAAGCAACAAAGCCCACATGGAAGAAACACACCAGCCTGTGTGATCATGAGGTATCGCAGGGATCGGGTATCAGGCATCAAAGAACAAAAAAATCATATCATTGTGAGAGGGAGTGCGGAGTGGGGACCCAAGGCCCATCTGTAGGCAACTGGACATCCCCTTATAGAAGGATTGCAGGGGGGAGACCAGCCAGTCAGGATACAGTGTAACAACGATGAGAGATACAATTTTCCTCTAGTTCTTAAATGCTTCCTCAATGCTCCCCTCCCCCACGCCCCCACTATCATGATCCAAATTCTACCTTACAAATCCAACTAGACGAGAGCATGTACACTGGTACAGATAGGAACTGGAAACACAGGGAATCCAGGACAGATGATCCCTTCAGGACCAGTGGTGAGAGTGGTGACACGGAGGGTGGAGGGAAGGTGGGGTAGAAAAGAGGAACCGATTGCAAGGATCTACATATAACCCTCTCCCCTGCAGGACGGACAACAGAAAAGTGGGTGAAGGGAGATGTTGGACAGTGTAAGACATGACAAAATAATAATAATTTTTAAATTATCAAGGGTTCATGGGGGGTGGTCTGGAAGGGAGGTGAAAAAAATAAGGAGCTGATGCCAAGGGCTCAAGTAGAAAGCAAGTGTTTTGAGAATGATGATGTATAGATATGCTTGACATAATGGATGGATGTATGGATAGTGATAAGATTTGTATGAACCCCAAATACAATTATTTTTTTATTTTTTTATAAATCATTTTATTAGGGGCTCATACAAGTCTTATCACAATCCATCCATACATCAATTATGTAAAGCACATCTGTACATTCATTGCCCTCATCATTCTCAAAACATTTGCTCTCCACTAAAGCCTTTGGCATCAGGTAATAAAATTATTTTTTAAAAATTAGAGCAGTGGATATTGTTCCTTCCCACAGTCTACCCCTTCTTCTCCTTATCAGAAGAGACAGGAACCCACTGTTCAGACCATTTTCAGCCACTGAATGTCTGTCCACAGTCCATAACAGTCCACCCTCATGCCTGTATATGTACTTGTAAACTGGTGCAGCACCACCATCCTCTGCTCATCACAGCCGAGGATATTGATAGAGTTGAGTTGGTGGAGACACAAGAAGGGCTGGAGATGTCAGGGCTACCTTTAAGGGGAAGAGGAAGGACACGATGGAGGCATCATTGGAGGCATGGTTCCGATGGCTCAATGTTGTAGATGCACTGACCCTTGCAGTAAGTGACTTGGTAATCAGGAGGGGAGATTCTCCAGTTCCTCCAGCCAATAGTCTGAAAACCATACAGCAGGGGTAGCTCTGGCAGCTCATAGGCCTCGGGGGAAGTGTTTCCCTCTGTGATTGCCAAAGGTGGCCAACAGTGGCATCTGAGGGTAGCTCCCATGGAGGCAGATTATCTTGTTCTGCAGGTGGCTGTAGAAGATGGTGCTTTCCACTGAGTACTGGCCTGGCCCTACATCATCCACACCTCACCTCTTCCTTCGAGAGAGGAAGTAGCCACAAACACAACATGACCAGGAACCAGCATGTTACTGCCTCTCCAATGCTGACCCCAGCAACAACTGTAAGCAATGGCACTTGTGTACCAGGCACCAGTTGATGTGTTGTACTTGTCTTATTCATTTACTGTCCCAAGAATGGTACTAATATTTACCCCACTTTGGGGAAAAGGAAATGAAGTTTAGGGAAGATGCATAGGTTAAACAAGTCAAGAGGAGGCAAGTGGCAGAGCTAAGATCTGAACCCAGGCAGTATGGCTTTAGCACCCAGGTTCTTAATCCATACAAAGTACTGCCTCCAAATGACCTTGCTGTGTTTCTGTTTCCTCACTTGTGAAATGTCAACACCACCACCTACTTGGCAGGGTTGGGGTTCTGATATTATTAGAGGAGGGATATGAAGGACACGGCCCATGATCTGTGGCCTAGTAGCATTACAAGGCTGCTGCTTAGACAAATGATCCTGTTTATCTCCATCTAGACTCCTACCCTCACCATATATACCTGGTGCTCGGTACCTTCTCTGTTTATCCAGAGCTCTGAGGAGCTCTCTCCAGACAGACTCAAGGCTCTTCCTGGCTCAGGGTGAGTATGGAATTACTTCACCAGTGAGCCGAGTGGGGTAGTTTGGAGGGGGGAATGGAGAGGGGGGAGGAGGAGGTGCTCCGTGTCCTGCCTAGTGGTTGGTGTATATGACCAACAAGGAGCGTCTGCTACCTTTCCCAGTCTCCTTGTGGACAGTTTCACCATTACTGCATGTCAGTGATTTGCCCGCATTCTTGGTGGCCATCGCCAGAAAACTGCCAGTCATCCCCTGCTCTAGATCAAGGCAGCCACCTGGGAACCTCGTCTGAGTGCTAGGGTTCAAACCAGAAGAAGTTAAATAAGATGTCCCTAAACTTTACTGCCAGGACTCAAACTTGGGCTCAGGAAGCTATTAACAGGGTATTCTTTTTGAAACTCAGTTTCCCCATCTGTAAAACAGTGATGACAGAGACATAAACCGCATAGGTTTTCTGAGAGCATTAATGAGGCCATGTAATACGGACGTCACCCTTCCTAACCCAAGCCAACTTACCCTCAGGTCGGCTGTGGACCGGGGGGCCCTTGGAGCGCAGTCAGGCCTAGTGTAACCCGGCGCCGCGCTTTCCTTGATCCTTCATTCTCACCACGATGGCCTCTGGACCATCCGGGTTCCGTACTGACTGAGTGCTTTCTTTAGAAATCACCTTGATCTCTAATCCAGATTTTATGTTGAAGTGACACTAGCATAACACAGCATCCTTGTCTTCACGAGGATAAAGATAACAATAAACACATAATAAAAATGAGACCCAGTGGCAATGAGCGCACTGGGAACCTGATTTCTAAATACCGTTCCCCACTAAAATAGGATTTATGCTTGCAAAATTTATGTAGGTTTGGCATTGTTGCAGAAAGGTTTTTTAAAGAGAAAGAAAACCAAAAAACAAGGCTTCTCAAAGGAATGGATAATTTCAAACATGGCAGGAAACGTGCTCAATGAGCCTGAACATCTTTCTGGGCCACACGATGAGGATGGGGCAACAACAACAAATGGTGAGGACATGTCAAAAGGTCATAAGAAAGCTTTAAGTAGACCCTGACTAAGTCGGGAAACCTTTGAGCGTCCAAGTTAATTATGGTACTAATGAATTATAATCTATTGGGGGAAAATTCCATGGGTTTATCCTGGAAATAAATAAGAAAGAAGGTAGAAATATGTCTTTCCTTACGTCTGCCAATAGTAAAGTTAGAAGGAATAATAAAGGTAGAAAATCACTTGGCAACAAACAGTGAAAACCAATTCAGACAAAATCATTAATAAAGGCTAAACCCAGTGGGTGAGAGTTTGATGAGAAATGTAATATTTATATAATCTCAAATGTCTGTCCCCATAAATTACTTACAAAGTGGAAGGGGGAAAGACTAACTTATGATGGAGAAGCTTGGCAAAGCACACCTTATTCAGGTAATCAAAGTCAGTACCACCAACAAAGAGATAAGCCCACATCATGTGCCTCTTAATACAGTGTACACCATTATGTCTGTTAAAATTATTGAACCTAATCCAAACCACAAAGAAATATTTGACAAACCCAAATTGAGGGCCAGTCTATTTTTCCACAGAGAGGCTATTGTTTTATTCACTTAGGGAATATTATATTTAAATGAGACTGACACATTGAATTGAATGCATTTTACTTTTATCCTGTTAAGCACAACTATTTTACTTTTTCCTTATTTTAAGAATTATATGTGACTAAAGAGTTGTGTAAAGATGTCAAGTTGACAAGGGGTGGTCTGTGGTAGTTACATGATTTCATGTCACCTTGATTAAGAGTGAAGGGGTGGAGTCTAGCTTGTCAATCAGGTCACAGCCTGGTGATTCCTCTTTGTGGGTGTGGCCTTCTCATGAGGATTTTGGGACTTCCTCTCTTCCTCCCTGGAGGCAGGACACACTCTCTGCTTCACATTCCTGTTGACAACCTACATGGGACCACACTGATGGCAGCCACTGCCCTGGAGATGTGCTTACTGCCACTAGACGCACAGGACTTTCCACCCACCTGGCTGTGATCTTCCTAAATTCAGCATAATTGCATGTGCTGCATGAGTCTGAAGAGGAATGCATGAGCCAATAATGAGCTAATATCAAACTTATGGACTTGATCTGGACTGGGGTGGGATGTTTTATTGATGCATACTTACTTCTTGATATAAAGTTCTCCCTTACATATATATGAGTATCTCTGGATTTGTTTCTCTAGTTAACCTGGACTAACACAGAGTTCATGAAGTTCAAGACAGAGCTGTCCAAGGTTAAAGGAGACCATAAAACTGTGAAGACTGAAAGCAGTACATTACAGTCCTAATATGGATTGTATGTTGCATTATAGAATCATAGGAGTGTTTAACTTCCTCATCTTGCACTGTGTTTAAGATACTGTTTGCCTTCTTACAAGCACATACTGAAATATTTAGAGGTAAAGGAGCATAATGTCTTTACCCTACTCTGATATGCTTAGGAGAAATGTGCGTGTGTAGAAAGAAGGAAGATATAAAGGCAATAGAGGAGGAACAATGATAGAGAGCATATTATTACAGTCCCACAACTTTTCTATAAATTTAAAATCATGTCAAATAAAATTATTTAAAAATATAATAATCTCCTAATCTGATAAACTCTTCTCTGAAATTTATCAAATGTTTAAATATTTAGCCTTTGATTTAGCAAGCTTGGGCTTCTTCTAGATTATACTGAATTTAGAGGAAGTTTCTACTTATTTTATATGGGAATTTTTTAAAGACACAGAAGAATGGCTAAGACTAAACAAGCTCCAAGAACTCACTGTCAAAGAGTTGATTCTGATTTACAGTGAAACAAAGCTTGCCATATACTTTACTCCCTCTGAGCATTAAGGGGTTTCCATGTTAAATATATTTACACACACACACACACACATGAGTGGGTACCCCCCCAAAGACAAACACTGGAATTTCTTTTTCAAACCTATGTATTTAAATCTTTTAACAAAACAACCTTATCACCTTCAAAGTACTCTCTATTACACTTAAATGCATTTCTCAAATCTGCGATTCCATTCTTAGAAACATTTTTCAAATTCATGGGTTTGGATGACTGACAGTACTTCCCTCATTTTTTTATTCACCTCTTCTATGGCAGTCAAATCATTGTCCTTTCATGTCCCTCTGCCTTGTGGAAACAAAAAGAAGTCTCCTGGAGCAAGGTCAGGTGGGTCTCCACTCTGCATTCACCCTCAGTTACAATGATATGATTTCTTTTCCCCTTGATGCCTGATATCTGATCCCCTCGACACCTTGTGGCCACACAGACTCATGTGCTTCTTCCATGTGGGCTTTGATGCTTCTGAGCTAGATGGCCGCTTGTTTACCTTCAAGCCTTTAAGACCTCAGACGCTATATCTTTTGATAACCGGGGACCATCAGCTTTCTTCACATTTGCCTACGCACACATTTGTCTTCAGAGATCATATCGGGAAGGTGGGCATCCACCGATATTATTCTTTGCTCTTTGATGTCTGATACCTGATTCCTTCTACACCTCATGGTCACACAAGCTGGTATGCTTCTTCCATGTGGGCTTTGATGTTTCTGAGCTAGATGGCTGCTTGTTTATCTGCAAGCCTTTAAGACCCCAGACACTATATCTTTTGATAACCGGGCACCATCAGCTTTCTTCACCACATTTGCTTATGCACACATTTGTCTTCAGTGATCGTGTTGGGAAAGTGAGCATCATGGAATGTCAATTCAATAGAACAAAGTGTTCCTTCATTGAGTAAGTGCTTGAGTAGAGGTCCAATGTCCATCTGCTGTAATCAGGCCTTTGTTGTCGCACTGTTACACTATCTTTTCAGAACCTCTAAGGAGAAAGCTTGATTAACAGGCTGACCAGATGGAACAAATTTCAAATGCACTACATGTTGACATTTTCATCCATTCTGGAAGTTGAAGGATGTCCAGAATGAGGTTTGTCATCAATTGATATTTCACCTTTTGTTTTGAAATGAGAAAACCACTTACACTCCATCTATGTGCTGTCTCAGTTATTCTGCTTTGGGAAATACTGACAAGAGGGTGTAGCAGACATCCTGGCCCAATGCCCTGCTGGTAGTCTGCTATGTCAAGCTGTCCTGGAAATTTTCCAGCCTAAGTTTGTAGCTTTAAGATAACTCTCTACCTCTACCCTGTTCCAGGATGTTATTGTAGAATAACACTTAGTTTAGCTTCCGTAATCAGCTAGAATAATCAGAGTGGGAAAGCAGGATACAGTTGGTGCCTTGTACTTTTCAGCTTGGAAAAAAAAAACAGGATAGGGCTTTTGCCTTTATATACCTTACCTGGATGCTATTTGAGGCTTCAAGGTTTAAATTTTGTAAGTAACACTAGTCCTCCTGGTATCCGCCAGCTTAATAACGACTCCTAATTTGACTTCACAGCATTACAGCCGTCTTTCATCTCTCACAGCATATAACACATTCATGAACTGAGCTACAAATCCCACCTGTGCACTCATTAACTGAGCTTCAAGCTGAGCTAACTGAAGTCAAACTCCTCAGGCCTGATGTTGTAAAGCGTTTTCAGAGACTCTGTGGGGCACGGGTGTGCAACTACTAGAATCAGCAGAGTAAAAGTTAAAACAGGCTGTATGAAAGTCAGGGTTTGAGGTAGGCCTTGGTTTCGGTTGTGGTTTCGGTTTCGGTTTCAAGTTCCTGGTCACTGATGCAACACATCACCTGATCCACCTAACCAATGGGACATCTCCTTTTCCAACCTAACCAATGGGACACATTGCCTGACATCTCCTGATCCAACCTAACCAATGGGACACATCTCCTGATGACACCTTAGCCAATAGAGTTCGAGTGACAGCCCACCAGTGACCGACCAATCAGGAAAGCAGGCACAAACCTACTCACCAATCACTGCTGGACAATGCTGGTGCCAGAAGTTTTCTCCAATAAGTTTAAAGAACAGCAACCCTGGACTGCCCCTTGCCCCGCCCCTTGCCCCTGGCCCTATAAAAAACTCGGAGAACAAAGTGCTCAGGGCTGATTGCCTTTAAATGCTGGGTTCCCGCTGCACCTGCCAGCGGAGGGAGGAAGCCCTAGCTCGAGCTAGCTAATAATCTCCTTTTGCATCTCAACTGGTCGTGATTATTCTGTGCATCCAAGGTAAGCTCGCCTTCCTTCCCCAAATCTAACAACTCCTGTAAGATTAAGTACATGCCAGCAAGAGTGTCGGCCGAGCACATAAAATGTCCTTGACAGTCCATTTCTCTCACTCCCAGGATCCTCCAATCAGATGGCTGCTCCCCTTTACCATCTGGGTGATATCAAACATGAGCCAGATTTGGGAGATCAGAGAAATGAAGTTTCTTCCTTCAACTCCAGGGTGGAGTCCAGAATCTCATTCATTTCTACTATCACAGAACAACTAACTATAAACGGAGCTTAGTCTCCAAGTGAAGAAGAAAACCTAGCCATTAGAAAATGTTTTGAGAATGATGATGGCAACAAATGTGCTCAACACAATTGATGTATGTATGGATTGTGTTAAGAGCTGTAAGAGCCCTCAATAAAATATATTTTTTAAAAGAATTAAGATCTACATGCCAAGAAACATGACTGAATTGACTACCCCAGACACCTGGCTTCCCCCAGGGACTCTAGCTCAGAAAAATAAAATCCTCATGCACAGGAATGTTCACAGGCTTCCCTTCCCATCCCCCAACAGAATAAAGGGGGAAACAGACGGTTGTTAAGACAATTATGATTCATATGCATGAGAAACTAAAGCCAGGAAAGAAACCTTCCTTATGGATTCCCTCCCCCTCAAAAGGCCTCAGGAAAGACACTTTTAGATTGAACTTTTCTTCCAAAATATTTTCTCTCAAGTCACATAAAGCAACAAAAATGGGAGACTAACCTTCCCACCCAGTTATCTGTACATGGTGGGCATGTACATACACTCAGAAACTTTGCTCACTGTGGCAGTTACATGATCTGTTGTTAATTTGAGATTTATGAGGAAAGGGATCGAGTTTACCTGTCAATTGGGTCACAGCTTGATGACCACATTTGGAGGTGCTAAGGAGATAAATAGCTGACTGGAGGTGGACACTAGCTCAGTCCTTGTGAGACATTCTCATTGGCAAGCCATATGGAGACCACTGCCAGCACTGAGATGCTTACAATGCCACAGGATCCACAAGACTTCCTACCCACTGGCCTGTGTTCTTCCTGCATTGCATGTGTTTAGTGAGTCTGAAGAGGGCTATAGATTGGTACTGGATATATGGGCTAACATCAGACTTATTGACTTGATCTGGACTGGACTGGGTGTTTTCTCAATATTCAATTGCTCTTGTATATAAACCTCTTTTTAATACACATATGAGTGTCTATGAATTTGTTTCTCTTGTCAACCCAGACTAACACTCACTCTAGAAATGATGGGTTTGACTGAGGATCAGGGTCTTTTTTGGGTTTTTTTTAATCATTTTATTAGGGACTCATACAACTCTTATCGTACACACATCAATTGTGTAAAGCACATCTGTACATTCATTGCTCTCATCATTCTCAGAACATTTGCTCTCCACTTAAGCCCCTGGAATCATGTCCTCATTTTTCCCCTCCCTCCCTACTCCCCCTCCCTCATGAGCCCTTGGTAATTTATGAATTATTTTGTCATATCTTTCCATGTCCGACATCTCCCTTCACCCACTTTTCTGTTGTCCGTCCCCCAGGGAGGAGGTCACATGTAGATTCTTGTAATCGGTTCCCTCTTTCCAACCCACTCTCCCTCTACCCTCCCACTATCGCCACTCACACCACTGGTCCTGAAGGGATCATCTGTCCTGGATTCCCTGTGTTTTCAGTTCCTATTTGTACCAGTGTACATCCTCTGGTCTAGCTAGACTTGCAAGGTAGAATTCGGATCATGATAGTGCAGGGGGGAGGAAGCATTTAGGAACTAGAAGAAAGTTGTATTTTTCATCGTTGCTACATCGCATATTAACTGACTGATATCCTCCCATCGACCCCTCTGCAAGGGGATCTCCAGTGGCCGACAAATATGTACACGTCTTTATCTAGACTTCTATAAATGGAGGGTCAGGGTCTTGTGCATTTGTTGGAGCCTAGTGTGTGGAACTCTGCTCTCAAAATCTTCTCGTGCTTTCTGTGGTAGTTACATCATCATCTCATGACAACTTGAGGATATTAAGAATGAAGGAGTGTAGTCTAGCCTGTCAATCAGGTCACAGCCTGATGATATCTCTTTGTGGGTATGGCCTTCTCATAAGGATTCTAGGAACTTCTTCTCTTTCTCCAGGGAGGTGGGCCACACTCTTGCACTGTTCCAACATCCTGTTTACAAACCACATGGAGCCACACTTATGACAGCCAGAATCCTGGAGTTGGAGGGGTCACATGGAGACCCATACCAGAGCTGAGATTCTTCCACCACCACTGGATCCACAAGAGTTTTCACTCACCGGCCTGTGAGTGGAATTCCTGCATTCGGCATCATTGCATGGCTGTGCAAGTCTAAAGAGGAATTTGTGGACTAGTACTGGACACATGGGCTAATATTGGACTTACGGACTTGATCTGGACTGAGCTGGGATGTTTTCTCAATATACAATTGCTTGTTGATACAAAGCTCTCTCTTACACACATGAGTGGCACTGGATTTGTTTCTCTTGCCCACAGAGGAGATGTAGAAGAAAAAGTAGGAATGGCTTATGTGCACTGCGAAGACAGGAGGAGTGGGGAAACAGTGATAGCCCTACCACAGAGCCTATGACTCTTGGATAATGACCTGTAGTTAGTCACTTGGGAAAAGGAGGATAATATAGGGGCTCGGTGGGTAAGTGGGAGAGAAAAATTGGATCCCAAACTCCATCCCCCACTCATCCTGAAAACTAGCTTACCCTTCTGGAAACATCAAACCATGTTGCCTGTGATGGTGTGTGGGTTCTTGGTGACCACTTTGGATCATCCACCCTTTGTAAGAGGTCCAGAATAAGACTTGGTGGTTGTTGGGGCAGGCCCAGCGCATAGCCAAGCTCTCTCATGGTGAACAGGTGTTCCATATCTTGCACCAGCTTCTCCTTCCAAGCCTTATCCCAGTGGTTCTCACCCTTCCTAATGCTGCGACCCTTTAATACAGTTCCTCATATTGTGATGATTCCCTCACCATAAAATTATTTCTGTTGCTACTTCATAACTGTAATTTTGCTACTGTTATGAATCATAATGTAAATATCTGATATGCAGGATGTATTTTCATTGTTACAAATAGAACATAAAGAATAGTGATTAATCACAAAACAATCTAATTATATATTGCAAAATATTTCTAATTACAAATAAAATTTTGTCTTGAAGCATGTGTAGCATGGGTAACAGTCTTAATACAATAACGGTAAACTACATTGCTACATTTTGCAACCATATGCATAAAAAAGCATCAAAGAGACGGTTGAGATAACTACTTTCTCACCAGCTCAGAAATTCTCGGGGGCCAGACTTTGCAAGAGCACAACAAGGATCATCTTCCACAAGTCTACGTCTGTATTTAGATTTGATAGCCAACAAGCTGGAAAAAACCTGTTTCAAAAATATTTGTTGTTGAAAATAGAGGAAGAAGGTGCAACACAGTCTCAGTCAGAACAGGATATGACTGCAAACACTTGATCAGAAATTTGTAACTGGCATTGTAGAGAAATCAGTTCTCACTGCATCGCTGTTAATAAGTTCAATGAACTCCTCTTGTGCTGTCTCAGGAAACATCTTCAACTTTGACTGTGATTGGGTTTCTGGCAAGGGCAAATGGGTGTCAGGTGGATTTGGAAAGTACAAGTGTTCTTTCACAGAAATTATTATCGTAATCCTTTTGTCTGGTTCAATGTCATGTTCCTCAAAGAACGCAGATAAGGTAGGCAACATGTAACTTTTGTTTTCATCTTTTTTTTTTTTTTTTTATGCCAAAGCTGAAACTTCATGGAGGCAAGAGTGGAACTTCCATTGAATTTACTCACACAGACAGAAGAAGGGTCACAGACCCTAAATTCAGACTGAAAGTCAAAAGTGGGACTCTGATCCTGACTGCCACTAACCAGGGGTGGGCAAGTCCTCTTGCTTTGTTCTGTCTCCATTTCCCTATTTCCAGATGGGAACTAGCACTTCACTTCCAGGCCTCTTACAGAACACGTCAGTCCACCCAGCTCTGTGAGGATTGCACTGTGTGCTGGGATTATTAGAATAGCAGGGGTTTGTCTGCATCTGTATTCAGAGGCTTGATTCTACTCTGAATTCACCTCTTGCCCAGGGAAAAATCCCAGCAACCTCTTAGCCACTGGGGGCTTTAGAGAGTGTTAGGTGCCACCTCAAGCTCCTTAACCTACCTTTATCACCATAGATCAGAAGGAAACTTCTCCAGGAGCAAAGAACAGTTTCTAGACCACCCACCCTGCCAGGCACCCCAGGCCTTTGCTCAGAATTCTTTTAGCCCTAGGTAGGAACTATCCTGGGTGTGGTTTGAAACTGCCATGAAGGCCAGAGCCTAATGCCCGTGCTTCAGAGTTACAGCTAACAAGGAAGGATAAATAAATCTATTTAGCAGTGGAGCATAGGCTTAAACTCTGTCTGAAGTCTTCTAGGATGTAGCAGCTGCACAAGTTCTCAATTAGCCAAAAGCTCTAGACTGCCCTAAACCATTAAGGCAGAAGACCAATCAGACAGAAGGGAGGCTTCCAGGGGGCCTCTAGCCCTTCTCCCCAGTTAGTCACTCAAAGGCCCTAAGGATAAGGTTCTGAATGACTTTGAAATTCCAAAGAAGGCAACGGAGTTGTCATCCCAAGGGAAAACTATTGCACGGCCTTGTATTCCAATACAGCTGCCCATTTGGAATGCCTTCTGGGAAGGGACTCCAATTTTGGTCTTGTTATTTGGGCCTCAGAAGCCCTATTTTGTCTTGGGGGTTGTCACTTGGAGGAGTGGCCGCAGAGCCAATCATCTACCCTGGGTATTTCTCCAGTGACCGTTAAAGAAGCCCCACGCACTGCAGTAAGTCAGCAACCATGCTCCTTGCTTCGTTTAATACCAGACCCCCATCGGCAGGTACTTTTCAAAGAAGACCTTTGAAGGGTAGACAGAGCAAATATGGTCATTGAACCTTACAAAAAGAGTCTTCTTTTTAATTGATGTTGAATTTGAGTTCAAATCATATGTCCAAATTTATGCAGGTGATAGATTAAGAAAGTAGAGTTATCTGATTCAAACTATGTTGCTTTTCCTCTGCCAAATTAGTGCAGGAGCCACAACATAGTTCCCATATTTTTACCAAATTAGTGTCAGCCTTTTTAATTTCAGAGGTGAGTGTAAAAGATATTAGGGGTCAACCAGGTTTGCTACCATTTTATGTTGCCAAGTCAGGCGTTTGAAAGAGCCCCACCTTCCTAACCTGTATTGATGTAAAAACAAGACCATGTTACATTAATACCAAAAATCAGCCTAGTCAAAGTCTCCAAATCCAGGACAGTCCTATCTAGGAAAATGTAGACAGGTGTCTTATGCCAGCATCATTGTCACCTGAGGAAGATAAAGTGAGCCACTTGCCAAAATTGCCATTTAAGTAAAAGGCAAAGCAAGAAGTTGAATTCAGCATTGTGCTAAAAAAAAGTAACCACCGTTAACATCTATATGTACTTGGCACTTGAAGTCACATCAACTAATGTTCACAGTCGCCGAGCAGATAGATAATGTGACGTTTGCCACAGCTTTTGTGGTCATGGGAATGGTCTGGGAACATGCTGAGGACATGGTGTGGTGCAGATGATACCCAAGCCAGCATCTGAGTAACCTCGCCTCACCCTTATCTTCTTTACCAGGAAATCAGTACTCCCAACCTCCACTCCCTACTCTAATGTCGGCAGCTGCTGCATGAACACCCAATAAATAGCTTGAGCTTATCTGTGTTCTCAAACCTAACAGATGAAACAAATCTACTTACTAACCTTCTAACCTACTAATCTTCAGCTCTAATTCCAATGTGTTCCTGATAAGTAAACATTGGTGTCTACTTGTTGAGCAACTTTCCACACCTTACCACACATGCACATGAGTACATAAAGAAGAGAATTCTATGTGCATGCATGTGAATACTTTTTAATGTTTTAGAATTATTTTCTATCTAAATAGAAGAGATACAAGAGCAGCACATAAAACTCCCACATTTTCTTCACCCACATTTATCAGAGGCATTATGTCTTTTTCCCAGTCATTCAAGAGGTAGCTTGAGGTACCAAGAGGTAGCTGTGGCGTGATGCATGACTTTCTTCTAAATACTTCAGCATGTTTTCTAGGAACAAGGGGAATTTCTTACATAATGACAGGCCCATGATCATACCTCATGAAATTTAACAGTGATAGAACATCAGTATCTAATATTCAGTTTACATTCCTATTCAAATGTCAACTTTTCCTTTTCTCAAAGTCCTTGTGTCCTTTTCAACTTCTTCCATCTTTAACAGTTAGTCAGGCCTTTCTGTGTCTTTCAGGGCAGTGATATTTTTGAAAGGTCCAGGATAGAATTTGTTTAGAACGTGTGCTTTTAAAAAGATTTATGTTTTTTAACAAAAATATATGATAGTGTGTGTGCTATTTCACAAAAGCTTACTTCCACTTCCCTGGTTATTTTAGAGAGCTTTTCACATGAAAAGCTTTTTACTATCCATCTAAAGAGCTCTGGTAGTGAACTGTTTAGCAGTCTGAACTCCCCGGAAGCTGTACAAAAGAAAAGACATGGTGATTTGCTCCCATAAAGATTAAAACCGAACCCAACCCACTGCAGCCCGATAGAGTCTGACTCACAGAGAGCTTGTAGGATAGAGTCATTGTTTTTGTCAAGTGCTGTCAAGTTTGTTCCGAATCATAGAGACTGTGTACAACAGAATGAGACACTGTCTGGTCCTGCGCATCCTCACAATGGCTTCTTTGTTTGGTCCCATTGTTACAGTCACTGCGTCAACCCACCTTGTTGAGGCTCTTCTACTTTGACCTGGCCCCTGCATTTTACCAACATGATGCCCTTCAGAGGTGGGTTCCCCTGACAGCATCTCCGCGGGGTGTGAGATGAGATTCCTCATCTTGCCGCTAAGGGGCATTCGGTTCTGTTCTCTGGCAGTCCGTGGCACCGTCCATATTCTTCACCGGCACCATGATCCAAATGCATGAGCCCTTGTTCTGTCTTCCTGATTCAGTGTCCAATTCCATGCATACGAAGTGACTGAAAATACTATGGTCTTTCCGAAGTACTCCAGGCAGGTGTGCCTTAACCTGGTGCACAGGAGTTCTCAGAGTGCTATGTTTGCACTTCAAAGAGGTCGTGTGCCGCAGATTCGCTCAGTGCGATATGTTGTTTGATTTCTTGACTGCTACTTCCGTGAGCATTCATTGTGGATCCAAGCAAGAGGAAATCCTTGACAATGCCAATCTTTGCTCCATTTATGATGATGTTGTCTCTTGTTTCAGTTGTGAAGATTTTGGTTTTCTTTACACTGAGTTCCAATTGACACTGAAAGCTGCAGTTGTTGATTTTCATCATATATATGTATATGTGTTCTGTTCTAGTTTTTCACTTCAGTTTACTAATTCTCTCTGCTGTCTTCCCACCCCATCTTTCTCATCTCTACTTTAAATAGCTGTTGACTCTTTAGTCCTATGTATTGTGTAAAATAGCTCAGCGGCTATATCTGACCTCTGGCTTCCCTATTGCCATGAGGCAAGGGTCGAATATGCCTCCACCCTCCATCCATCTTCATCTATTCTGACACCAACCATTCCTCCCACGGCACGACTTCTGGGCTTAATTTGTTGCAAAAGCCACGCAGAACTCACAGACAATTCTCAACATTTCAGAGGATGTATTAGGGAAGGTGCGCATCCCTGGTGGCATAATGGCTATGCACTGGTCTGTTTCCGGTTACAAGGCCAGGAGTTTGAAACCACCGGCTGCTCCATTGCAAAGAGCTGCAGTTGTTTATCTTCATCAGCATGTGTGTGTGTGATTTATGTTCTAGTTTTTCGCTTCAATTCTACTTCCATAAAGAGCTAGGGTCTCAGAAGCCCATGGGTTCCGCGCATTCAGCTCAATGGCAGTTAGTTTGATTTGGATTGGGGAAATTGACAGGTTACCACAAATCAGGATCAGCCAGCAGCTCAATCTTTCTCCTGTCCTTAGCCTCTCAGCCATGTGGTCCTTGGGCCTCTACCTTCTTGACCAGGAACTCGCTCCACTGTTCTGTCTCCCAGTCTCATAGTCTAGACACTGTTCCCTCTGTTTTGTCTCATGGTCTCCTTGCCAAGGCCTCTGATCTGTATGTGGCAACTTTGTTCGGTCCTATGCTCTCCAGGCCATAGCTCCTAGTGCCTCTGGTCTTGAGCTCTGCCAGTTCAGGCAGGTCTGGAAAGTGCTCTATTGATGCCCTTCTTCCAGTCGCCTTGGGACTTCTCTCTGTGTGTTCCTGCTTCTGAGATGGCTCTTACACACAAGAGTGGTTTTTATGGAGGTGTAGTCCTGGTTATTTAGTAGAATATAAACCAAATCCCCCACCAACCCAAACTCACTGCCATCAAGTCCATGCTGACTCACAGTGACACCCCGTGAGTTTCTGTGGCTGTAACTATTTACAGGAGTGGGAAGCCCCATCTCTCCTGTGGAGCTACTGTTGGTTTCGACCAGCCCAGGAAGATCACAACCCGTCTTGTAACCACTACTACTAGGGTTCTATCAGTAGACTATACTGCCAAGGAAAATAATAGATGGTGATTCAAGTCACACCATCTAGTCAAGTGGAGACCTAAAAATACATCCCATCTTAATCCTATACCATAAAGGATTGTGGCTAGATGCACCATATAAGCAACTGAACACCTCTTGCACACACACACACACACACACACACAAAATTGTTTTTTAAGCACAAGACTCAAAGATGACAATTTTTACTCTTTGGCCTAAAATTTTAGTTAGTTTAAAGGACATTTTAGCTAATACCTTCAATTCAAGGTTTGAAATGCAGTTTCTGACCATAATCTTACTGATTCCTCCAGAGTCAATATGTCTAGCAATTCTAGATTATTTAAGAATTTGATGTTCTGTTCTACATTTTCTCCCTTTTTGCAAAGATTTCTCTATTATGTTCCTGATCAGAATCTTCAGTAATGGGGGTCAGGCACCATCTAGATCTTCTGGAGTCAGGGTGGAAGAAGCAGTGGTTTATGTAAAGTTTATATTATAGTTAGTCCTATAACTTAGTTTCTTCTGTGAGTCATGGATGTCCTTCTTTCTCCTTTGTTTCAGATAAAGACCAATGGGTGTCTTCTTTGGCCACTGAAAAGCTTTTAAGATCTCAGACATTATTCATTATAATGGCAGATGGAATATAAACTTTAAGAATTATATAATGCCAATTGATTGTCCAACCTGACCACAGCCCTAAACCCAAACCATGAGCACTAATCCCCTGAAATGATTCATTGTGTCTAATTAATATCAATATTTTGATGCATTGAAAAAAAATTAAGGTTTCTCCTTTCTCTCTTTTCACTTGGTGGTACTCCCATTAGGTATATATTGGTGCCCTTAAGGGTGTCTCACATGTTTCTGTGGCTCTGCTCATTTAAAAACATTTTTTTCTCTCTGCATTCAGCAGGCACAATCTCTCTCGAGCGATCTCCAATAAACTGATCTTGCCTCTGCCCGTTCATATATGCCACGGCGTAAACTCAGTGCCATCAAGTTGATTCCAGCCTCTAGAAACCCTATCAGTTCAACTACAAGGACACCTTCCCATTTAGGGTTATATGTATATTTAGGGTGATGGCTGCAGGATCGGTTAGTTTAACTTGTAAAAACCTCCCGGTGTTTTCCCCCTGCCTCCATCAGTTTTTTTGTTAACCTTCCCCTTCAGCAAAGTTATTAGCTTTCTATCTTGTGAGCAATGATTTCCCCTCTCCTACCTTTGAGAACTATCTACAATGTTGCTTTTAGTGTGGAAACCTGTTGTTGGTTTTTGATAATAGTGGTCTCACACAAATTGTTTGTTTTTGTTTGACTAATTCGACTCAGCATCAATCCTCCAGGTTCATACAGATTGTAAGGTTTCAAAGACTCATCATCATTTAATGCTGCGTGGTATTGCACTAAATGTATTACCAATTCTTAAAATCCATTTTCCACTGGGGACATTTAGGTTGTTTCCATCTTTTTGCTTTTTTGAATACTGTGCTATGAAGCCATGGCATGATTGTTTCTCTGGGATACAGACCAAATAGGATGGCCGAGAGGCCGCTCGAGTACTTCTATTATACTACTACACGCTGATCACACCATTTTACAGGAGCAACTGCACTGTATGATCATTCTTTTTCTTTTTTACGAACGAGGCAATTTATTAACCCAGCATCATTTGTTCTAATGTTTCTTGTTGGCAGCTGCCACCTGTCCAGCGATTATGTCCAGATCTCTCTGTCCCTGAGCTGTCAGTTTGCAGCCGCCGTCTTAGTCCTTCTCCACCATCTTGAGCCCTTCCAGGCCTTGAAGGAGCCGGCGGGCCGCGCTCTTGCAACCCGGGCTGAAGTGGCTGGGCAAGACACCATTCCTCTGCCGCCCCCCTGTAGATCTTCATCATTGAGCAGACCACAGTGCCACCCTGAAGGTACAGGTGCTGTGCTGTAGAGGCAGCTCGTGCGTAGAACCAGTTGTCGTCATAGGGAGCAAGCTCTTTATGCTTGGCCAACTTGACTGTGTCTACCCGTTCAGGGCCTTTCAGCTTTCCGGACCTTGTTGAGGAAGGCTGCCAGACCTCTGACAGACTCCTGCTGGTTCACCTCTTACAGTAACACCAGGCATCATGCTCTGCCGGCCAGGGGAAAGGGAGTATATGATTATTCTATTTTCTCTGCACTATCACCTGAATTTGCTGTTTTCAGGTTTGTTTTTTAACTTTGCTATTAATGCTGGAGTGAGGTGGTATCTCATTGCTGTTTTGGTATTTTGTACTCATTTACTCGTACAATTCTTAACACAATCCATACATACATCCATTGTGTCAAGCACATTTGTTGCCATCATCATTCTCAAAACATTTGCTTTCTACTTGAGTCCTTAATATCAGCTTATTGTCCCCCTCCCTTCCTCATGAACCCTTGATAATCTTACATTTTGTCATATCTTATGCTGTCCGACGTCTCCCTTCACCCACTTTTCTGCTGTCCATCCCCCAGGGAGGTTATATGTAGACCCTTGTAATCGGTTCCCCCTTTCTACCCCATCTTCCCTCCACCTTCCAGGCATCACCTCTCACCACTGGTCCTGAAGGGGTCATATGTCCTGGATTCCCTGTGTTTCCAGTTCCTATCTGTACCAATGTACATCCTCTGGTCTAGCTGGATTTGTAAGGTAGAATTGGGATCATGATAGTGGGTGGGGGGGGAGGAAGCTAGAGGAAAGTTATGTTTCATCGTTGCTACCCTGCCCCCTGACTGGCTCGTCTCCTCCCCGCAACCCTTTAATAAGGTGGTGTCCAGTTGCCTACAGATGTGCTTTGGGTCTCCAATCTGCATTCACCCTCATTTACAATATGATTTTTTGTTCTTTGATGCCTGATACCTGATCCCTTTGACACCTTGTGGTCACACAGACTGGTGTGTTTCTTCCATGTGGGCTATGATGCTTCTGAGCTAGATGGCCACTTGTGTACCTTCAAACCATTAAGACCCCAGATGCTATATCTTTTGATAACCATGCACCATCAGGTTTCTTAACATTTGCTTATGCACCAGCTGTCTTCAGCGATCGTGTCGGGAAGGTGAGCATCATGGAATGCCAGTTTAATAGAACAAAGTGTTCTTGCATTGAGGGAGTACTTGAGTGGAGGCCCAATGTTCATCTGCTACCTTAATACTAAACCTATACATATATGCACATAGATGTATTTCTCCATCATCCAAAATGTTTTCTATATTAGCTGTACCATGTTATGTTCCCTCCAGTAATGGATAAGGTTTCAAGTTTTTCTACATCCTGTCCAATACTTGTTCTTACGTTTCTTTCAGATAATGAACTTGGCTCAATTCACTGACATTCAGTCAATCCTGCTTCATAACAACTATCCTGAACCCACTACAGATAAACTCCTCAGGTAGAATGGGAGTAGCCATATCATGAGGGTAGGAGGAAGGTGGAGGGAGAAAGGCGACATCGATCACAATGGTTGACATTTAACTGCCCCCGCACCAAGGGGGATAGACGACAGAAATGTGGGTGAAGGGACATAAGGCCAGTGTAGATATGAAAATAATAATAATTTTAAAATTATCACAGGTTCATGAGAGAAGTTGAGGGAGGGAGGGAAAAATGAGTTGATACCAAGGGCTCAAGTAGAAAGAAAATATTTTGAAAAGGATGAGGGCAAATGTGCTTGACATAATGGATGTATGGATTGCTAAAAGAGATGTAAGAGCCCCCAATAAAATTATTTTAATAAAAAAATTAGTCAAAAGGGTCAAATGATATTAGATTTTAATCTAATTACATCTGCAATAATCCACTTTCGTATGCCTTCTGTATTCTAGCAAGGGTACCCGCATCCTTTTGGTATGCTGTGTTCGTCATTTTCATTTGATTCAAGGATTTTAAATTTCTCATCTTTAAAATCTTCTATTATCCAGTAGTTAAGAGCTTAATTCCATTTCCATGCATTTCTTGCTTTAATCTATTGTTGATTTTTATAACATTGTGGTTTGAACTATTTTGATATTTTAAATTTTAATGAGACTTGTGTTGTGGCCTAACATATGGTGTAGTCTGGAAAATGTCCTATGTGTATTGGAAAGGAATATATATAGTACTATTTTGGGGAGGAGTTCTCTGTGTATGTCTATGAGGCCCAGTTGGTTGTGTTGTGTAGTTCTGTGTTCAGGAATAACAAGGGACCCAGTACTGGATCTCTCATTTCAGGTCCCTAGACACAAGGTTGGTTCACCCAGCACCTGATCCACAAGAATCTTACCTCAGGCAGAGTTATTATCCATGAGGTGTGACCAACTGCTGTTGGATAAGGGTAAGCCACATTAGGAATAAGGAATGATTTTACTTTTTTTGTCATTAGCCCCTGATGGCTGTACCACATCAGTTTGGCTGACAGTCATGTTTGTCTCCACTCTGGCCACTTCTGTTCAGTTTCTTCTCCTAGTTGACAATCCACTTCTCTATCATTCCAGAGAAGTTCAGGTTTCCAGGATTATCAGCTGTATCTTTCAGTCAGTAAGTTTCTGTCTTCGTTGTGGAGGGTTCGTATAGCACGTATACCTAGTTTGCCATCTTGCCAGAAGTCCAAGACATAAACTAAAACATATTTTGCCAGTTATGGTTACTTCCTGGGTAGTAGACCCTATAGGATATGTCCTGGTGGTATAGTTGTTAGACTTTGGGCTTTGATCTGCAAGGTCAGCAGTTCAAAACCAGCTTCAGTGTCTAAGAAAGATGGGGGTTCTACTCTAGTAAAGTTAGTCTTGGACACTCACAAGGCTGTTGCACCTATTGGGGTGCTGGTTAGCATCAACTTGATGGAAGTTGAGTGTGGTTTTGGTTTACAGACCATAGAAGTTGAAGTATAAAGGCTTTTTTCTCTCACAACTTTGGTGAAACTATACACAGTAATACACACTCCTATTAATATTTACATGTACAATAACACTGGTTACATTACTGTCATCATTCTATCTATCCATATTATTTCACTATCAACTTTGATTCATTATACTTTAACTTCTCGTCTATTCTCTATTTACTTTTGACATTTAAACTCATATTTATAATTCTTAATGATCACAGCAAATATTTTTTACTGATTTGACAACTGTTTAAACAAGGCTTCAGGAATAATTTTGCTTCATGATTTGAAATTTTTCTCAATGAGATATATTTAGAGGTTCCTACAGTCTCCATGGATCCAGGAAGAATTTGAATTCTAGTCCACATCGTTCCTTTTTGATCAGGATCTATTTATGCCTTGACCAAAATATTCAGTAATGGTAGCTGGACACCATCCAGCTCTATGGTCTCTTGGTTAAGGAGTCAGCAGTACCCGGAAGCAAGACAACCTACAGTCAAGTTCCTTCTTTAATTTCTGGATCTCCTTCTTCACTTCTGTGGAAGAACAGAAACCAATTGATATATCATAAAGGGTCATTTACCAGCTTTGAAGAGCCCAAGTTCTACTCACTGAACTAAGTAATTTAGTAATTCTAAAAACAATGTTCAGTCAATTGACTAGACAATTCTACAATGCCATACTTGTACCTTCTAACCAACAGATCTAATGTCAACGGATGGTTTTCATTTACTTAAGTAGTATCATTAACTTTAGTGCATTTTTTTGTTGTGGTATAAACATATAAACACATTTGCCATTCTCCCATAAAAGATAGTAAAAGCAGAAAACAACACAATTTCATCAACATATGCAGGAAAGTAATAAATACAGCACCCATTTTTTTTCAAAAAGCATAAAAACCCTTATAAAATATAATTGGAAAGAACATTTTATTAAATCTAGAAAGCCTTGGTGGTGTAGTGGTTACATATTGGGTTGCTAACCACAGGGTCAGCAGTTCAAAACCTCCAACCACTGCACACCAGAAAGATTAGGTTTTCTATTCTTGTAGAGTCACGGTCTCAGGAACTCTCAGGGAGCAGTCCACGACTCCTCTAAGGGGTCAGTACAAAGTCTGAATCAACTTGATGACTGAGTTCTGGGAGTCAGGCTAGTAAAGACAATCATACACTAGAAACAAAATAACAGCAACTGCCTTGTTCAGTGATAAATATTGAGATTTTATTTCCAATGTCAAGAATAAGACAGGGATGCCCAACATTCCCATTTTACATTTGTTAATATATTGGCAATTATAAAGTATAAGAATTTAAATGGAGAAAATACAATTGTCACTATTTAGTTGACATAACTGTAATGCATAATCCAATTTATAATCTATTAGAAATATAAGAGTTCAGAAGGTTAACAGATGTAAGATTAATATAAAAAACAATACTCTCCTAAATTAGAAAATGATTTTAAAAACATACCACTTACGATACCAACGAAAACTATGATACTTGGAGTAAATGTAAGATGTGCATGACTTTTACATTAACACAGAATGTAGATACTCTTTGCTCTTATCTCATGGCCATTCAGATAGAGCTCTCAAACATTCTCCACTTCTGATGGTCCTGGGACTTCTCTGTAACCCTGCTTCTGAAATGACTCTTCCACACAGAGGAATGGCTTTGATGTACGTGTGGGCTTTGCTTTGCAGCAGACTATATATCCCTAAGCAGCAGAGTGGTGGCTTGGTTTATACCTTCTCCTACAGTGGGACATTTAATCCCACCTTAATCCTGTCAATTAGCATAGCAGAGACATCTCTCTGAAATGGGATGACAGTCAAAGGTGGAGCCTAGACTCCTTTACCGCTGTAGGACCACCTTAAGTGACTGTGTCTCAGCATTCCGCTCAGTCCACTCCCAGTTACTTATTTAAAGGTCCAGTAGGGAAAGTTCACCTAATCTCCGTGCCTAAGACCTAGTCAAGTGGCTAAAAACTAACTGAAAGGAATCTAAGAAAGAGTTTTTAGCTTAGCAGCCAGGCGCTCATGTAGAAAAATTCAGAATTTCCTAGTAAGGTGAGAAGGTGAAACAGACCGGAACAATATGCATCAAATAGTACTTGGCTCTGGAATAGGAGTGAGATTTGTGTGGTCAAGTAGAGTATTATTTGAAAAACTTTGTGTACTTAAACTAATGGAGATATTTATCTACATTGTACAAAACCTTTAAATGCCCCAAATTAGAAGTTTCTCAACCTGAGGCATGACAAAGTTTAGGTATTGACATGGAAACACAGGTAGAGCAGTGGTCTACCCAAGGCAGAGGTAAGAGTCATGAGAAGGGGTACATTATTCTTACTGCATAATAACTTAGCAGTTTTTATTAGAAATGGCTACAAGTTCCTTATAACTTATGTTTTAGATAATACAGGATAATTAGGTATGCCATAATAAAATAAAAATTATATGATGTCTAAACTCCAGTAAACTGGATGTAATTCACCCCCAAAACGGGCATCATTTTTTTATAGGCTGATGATTATAATAAAGAACCTCCTAGAAACAAAAACAGTCAGCTTTGACTGACCCTTGAGTCAAATACTCATATTTAGGGTTTGACTTGTTATAAAAGGTCCTTTCCACTAGGAAAACTTCTCTAAGGAAAAAGCTCAGAGGAGGAGGAGGAGGAGGAGGATGGCTGCACAACATGAAGAACAGTAACAAACCATTATGGGCAGACACTGTCAGAATTCAAGTACGCTGTGCGGAGTATATTCTCAACAATAAAAAGAAACGGCTTTTTAAAGTTTATGGAAAAAACTCGTTATCCTTTCATTCCATTTGCTCACAATTGTTTTTATGCCTGTGTGTGTACATGCATAATCATACCCATAACTTGTAGATACTGGTGGGAGATTAGGGAAAAATAATTTAATTTCCTCTATTAATATTCAGTGCATCAAATTAAAACAACAACAAAATAAATTAAATGAGAAAACCAGTCAGGCCCCCCAAACGGTAAGTTCTGATGAGAATACTCACTCCTATCTAAAAGGGGCGACCCTTGGCACAGGCTGTTTAATTTCGGAACAGTAACAGCGAATCCTAAATGTTCCAGCTACACCCCAGGCAGTCAGAGGGCCAGAGGCCTCCTCATCCCACTTCAGACGCCACCTTTCTGGTCTGCGAGACCAAACAGAAGATCTGGACCTGTATGCCCACTTTAAGAGTAAGTAAGAAATAAGCAATGGCATTGCATGAAAGTAAACATAATACAGAAGATATCAAGCTAAAGAAAACAACATAATTACAGAAATGTGTGTCACTGCTAAGAAATTTAAGCAATACAACGAATTCAGGAAAATAATAAAAACAAAGGGAGGGAGGGAGGAGATAAAATAACAGTAAGGAAACAAGAACATTTATAAATCATCAAGGGTTCATGACGGGGAGAGGGGAGCGGGGAGGGAGGGGAAAAAATGAGGACCTGATGCCAGGGGCTTAGGTGGAAAGTAAATGTTTTGAGAATGATGAGGGCAATGAATGTACAAATGTGCTTTACACAATGGATGTATGGATGGATTGTGATGAGTTGTATGAGCCCTTAATAAAATGATAAAAAAAGAAAATGTTTTGAAAATGATGATGGCAACAAAATGTACAAATATGCCCGACACAATGGTTGTATGTACGGATTGTGATAAGAGCTGTATGAGTCCCCAATAAAATGATTAAAAAAAAGAAAATGTACCAACACAGAACTATAAACACATAAGCACCAACCAGAAATGGGCCACACATAGAGCTGAAAACCAAACACTAACACAAGAGAGTCTACAGTGAAGGCAAGAGAGAGGATGGAAGACCACAGATAAAGGAAGCCAAGGATGCTCTCATATAATCGGCATCCTTAGCAGAAGCGCACTCAACAAGGAAAAAGAAATCAATTTAAGGATAGCCATCAACATTTAAAAATCAAGAGGGATGCTGCTTACTTCATGATAATGATGGTTACTTCTGGGTGTAGCCCTGGAGTGATGCCTGTGCCTGTATGTGAGTTGTTTTATTTGTACTTGTAGTTTTGATGAAAACAATTAAAATATATATTATCTTTTCCTTATAATCAACGGTCACTGTTAGAGGAGGAAAGACACCCTTAAAGCAAAGGCATTGTAAACTGGGTACTTCCTACCAAATACTTATCTTACTATTCATGATCAAGCTACTCTATTCTGTACTGACAGGGCTACTTGCCAACTGAACAGTGCCTCAGAAGGAAGGCCGTTTCTGCGATCAATGGATCCTGTTCTTAGTGGCAAATCATACACGTAAATGTTTACACCTTATACACCAAAATAGTAATAAATATTAAAGCCATGTTTTTAGTACCAATATATTTTAAAATCTTGAGATTTGTTTCACACACTTCCAAATGAGCAATGATGTACGGTCTCTTTTATTTAGGTAAAAACAAATGTGTTCCAAGGAGCAAATGGTAGGCCCGATTACTGACACAAGTCATCGTGGGAAAGAATCACTTCAAGTATTTTCTCCTTAATCAGCATTATCATCGCTTTGAAATTCGGAGTTTCTTTTTCCTTGAAGTTTTAGTTATGAGGTAGTTGTAATTCTAAGTAAACACAAGGTGCAGCCAACTTCTGTTGACACAAATATGATTTTTAATCACAAGATTAAAAATCAGAAATTTCTAATAAAGTCCATTAAAATTCTTAAAAAGTCATGTTGCTCAGCAGTACTCTGACTTAAGCTTCCAAATCCCTTTCCCATCCGAAGTTCTATGAAAAGTGCAAAGATTTCTCAATAGTTCTCGAAACACACAAGATTGCGACACTGACAACTTGGCCTCAAAGTGCTGGAGGATTTCCTGTGTGCTGGCCTGCCCGTCAAGTCGGGCCTGAAAGGCAATGAAGTTTCTCATTTCTACCAAGAGGTCATCATGTTCCGTGAGGGAAGGGAGAGGGCAAGAAGTCTCAGCAAGAGACACGTTTTCACTTTCCAAGCGCTCTGGCAAGATTAGGTGGTTTCTAGCTCTCATTTTAGTCAGGAGTGATGACGAGGTGGGAGCCACGGGTGGAGAGGCAGCATCCTCTGATTTTCCACTAAAATGTTCACGAGCGTGATCTTTTTTCACAGTGCCATCCTGGAAAAAGAAGACAGTGGCATTTATGTTTGCATCCCCAGCGGCTTTGAAATATCACAAATGTGTGCATGTGGCAGTGAGTAGAGTAAGCAGCAGCAGCATGAAACACCTGTTTCTCTGCTTCTGTCTTCCCAGCATGACTTTTACCTGGGCATTCTGCAAGAAGGAACCCGAGTGCAACTGTACTTATTTTACTTCACTTTTCAATCTTTTCACTCTTTCGGATCCTATGCTTTCCCTGAAAACACCGACACGGATGGATCTGACTTTGCAAAAGTCTCAGCACCTCCTGCTGAAAGACCACAGGGTGCCAAAGAGGGTCTCTATTCTTAAATGGCTCATGTTGACCTAAAATTAGATTCTGGTCGTTTACAATTTTTACCACTAACATAAGCTTATGCAGAAAAGACCAAGGAGAGTCTTTAATGATGGGGTTTGGCCTGGTGAGTAAGGTCAGGAGCACTGCCCCTCGCCGGAGCAGCGCTGAAAGTGTGCAGGGTGTTGTGAACAGGGTGGAGACAGGCTCTCTGCCACGAAATCATGGATGCCCACATTCGAGGATTCGAGGTAATGCTCTTGCCTTCATTTCAGAGAGCATGGGGTTTCAAATGCGTCCTCTTCAACTCTGGCAGTGGCCTGCCACATCAGCAGTTACACACACCTCACCTATCCCCACTTTAGCTTTCTGAGAGCAAAGCAGAGATATTGCTACATTATCTTGGGTTAAATATTTTGTATTTTAGGAAGTCAACTGGTTCATTTATATCCAAATGAAGGTGTTTCAGAAATTAGCACACACAACAGAGATGCACCGGGGTATCTCTATACCAGTGGTAGCCATGTTCCTTTAACACCTGGAATACGGTACGTTTCAAAGTAGTTCACCCACTAGGCAAGTCATACTCCCCCAAACACGAGACTACCCTATTACCTGGTATTTCTCTTTTGGAAATGTTAAAGAAGGATGCTTAACAGAGACATTAGAATTCCTCTTCAGACCAAATCTTCTCCTAAGTCAGGAAAACAATTACAGTAAATATAATATGCACGCTGACTTTTGTAACTTAAGAAAGCAAAATAGCCATTCAGCAACTAAAATGCCCTGGAAAAGTTTTTATCCACAAAGTGATTCTTTCCTGGCTATGGCCTTTCTCTTCTCTTTATTCTTGGAAATTAACAGCTGCCTCGTGAGGAGAACCGGCCATATTCTCATTCAGCATACACTGGAAACCCCAGTCTTCTGCCGTTTGGTCAATTCTGACTCGGAGTGACAATACAAAGTTTCCGAGGCTGTAATCTTACGTCTCATCCTTTTTCCCTGAGAAGAAGCTGGTGGCTTTGAAACATTAACCTTACAATTAGCAACTCAATGCTAGGACCACCAGGTCTCAGATTCTAGGTAGGAAAATTATTATAAAAGGGCACACTGAAAATGGCAGGAATGCAAATTCACTAATGGCCTTATTGAAATTTAGTGATTTTTCTGTATCTCTATGTTTAAGGACACCATCTTCTCATTTCCCTGAAAACGAACTGGCTTTGAGAAGTAGGACAGAGTGAAAGTCAGTAAAATTATAATGCCATCCCCAAGGTCACCTAAATTAAGCGGATAAAAGGTCAGTTTATAATCCTTCTCTCAGGGTTTCTCTATGGCTCCAGAGATTCAAAGGGAAGCTGTCCCACCTGCCCTAACTCTAGCTCAAGCATAATTCACTCAGCTTGTCACAAGCCGAGAAGGGCAGCAATCTCTTACTTTACTACTGCTGGCACGCCAGAAATCCCCTGCTGGCCTGTCCAGGTTGGCACACCAGACACAGCTCCCAGACAGCGCTGACGTGAGTGTCTCAGTGCTCTCAGAGCATCCTGGGCCACTCTGGTGGCCTCTGCCTCCACCAGCACATAGTCTGCACTGGTTCCATCCACGATGGCATCATGCTTCATGACACTGTGCACGCCAACTAACCACGAAAGAAAAAGCCAAGTGACATTTCAGTTTGTATAAGGACAATCATGCTTTTATATATAATATTCTATTGTGCTGTAACAGTAAAAATAATGAATTCTTTACCTCCTGTTACTGAGTGACCCAGGTACTTAACAAATAATGTTCCTATTAACCTCACCACCACCTGACAAAGTAAAGACTATTACTATTCCTGTTTTACAGATAAGAACACAGTGAATCAGTCAGGATACATTGGTCCAAAGGTGGCAAAATAAGAGTTCAAAGCCTGTGTACCCTTAAATATTGTCTTTCCATATAACAAAACTTCTCAAATACCAGAACTGAATCATAATGCTTTAATCACAGCTTTAACATTTAACCTCTTTCTACCTGGAAATTTAAAAGAAGAAGATTCTAATAACAAATTTTCTGTGTTAAAGAAGAAAGTGATTATGAACACATGCTACATGGAAATTTATAGGATACATTTAATACAGTGGTTAGAAGAAAATCCAGTCTTAAATGCTTACAATGGGGCTTCAAAACTATTGTGAAAAAAATTACCTTCAAATTTCATTTTCCATGAACTTAGTGAACACATGTGTGCATACCGGGGGGAGGGGGTGTTTGGGAGGGGGCGCCTAGAAGGAACACATGTACAAACAGATGAACCAAAGTATCTTAAATGAAACCTAACTGCCCCTCTTAGGAAGTACTAGACTGCTAACCTCAGGGTGAAAGGGCAGAAGAAAGCCGACTTGCTCCCTGAGTTTCCTTTTTCTTTCCTAACCTTCTAAACTCTTCTCCTCGGGTAAATGCTGCCCAGGTGATTTCAAATGTTTGTATCTCATTGGTGTTCCCCTTATAGACCTGTTCCCCTTATAGACTGTTCCCCTTATAGACCTGTTTATCACTTGGCTGACGATGAGTCATGGGAATGAATTAATTCTCGAACCTGAAGGATGATTACAGGTCATAGTCCTGGGGGTTCCACCATCACTCTACTGAGCCTGGGCTTTCTTTGATTTTGAATTTTGTTGTACATTTTTCTTTCCCTCTATCTAGCAATCCTTTTCTAAAGCAATCCCTTTCACAGCACTTCATAATTATAGCCAGGCACCATCTAGTTCTTTGGGCCTCAGAGTCATGGAGCTAGATATTCACGTGGTCCATTGTTGAGATTCCAAAGGGATAATCTTGAAAGATTTTTTTAATGGAAAAAAGATAAGTTACAGTGGCTTATTATGAAGAAATGTTTAATAGAAAATTGCATTGGTGAGAAAAATACCAGGAAAGTTGTGTCAAGGTCTTTTTTCCCATCACAATGATTTCCGGCTTATTTTAATGGGATAGCAAGGGTTATTCTACAAGAATTCATCAGAGTAAAACATCAAACATCATACTCAAACTTTATCCCTGTATACCCCACAGACGTGATACAGTTTCTTCAGACTTCATATTTTGAGTCCCTCAAGGATGGATGCCAGAATTCCTGTTCTGATGGTCTAAATTGAAGAGTACAGAATTCCTTGGGGAAGGGTTAAACTGTTGAAAACGCTGCCTTCAGAAATATATAGAACTAAATGGAAGATAGGTTGAGAGACAATAGCATAAAGTTTTTTTTAATGATTTTATATTAATACTTCTCTTATTTACCCCCATAAATATGTGAAGGACCTTATGGTGTTGGACTAAAATAAGAGATAACAATGAACTCATGACTTTTGCCTCCCCTTCTCCATGAGTGTTACTGAGGTATAACGCAACTATTTAAAGCTTTCTGATAAGGTTTGAAAGATCTATGAAACTATTACTATAATAAAAATGAACACATTCATTCCATTACCCCAAAAGTTTCCTTGTGTCCTTTGAAATCCTATCCTTCCACTCCATGCCAATCGTCCTATCTCCACATAACCATTGTGCTGCTGTCACTATATATTAGTTTGCATTTTTTAGAATTTTATATAGAATCATAGTTTACTTAACATAAGTACTGAGTTACCTATCCATGTTGTAGTGTGTATCAATAATTCCAATAGTTCCTTTTTTATGCTGAGTAGTATTCACTGCTGGAATATTCAATGATTAGCTTAACCAGTCACCTACTGATTGGACAATGGGCTGATTCCAGTTGTTGGCTATTCCTAATAAAGTTACTATGAATATTCATATACAAGGTTTTGTATGGACATATTTCCATTTCTCTTCGGTAATTACCTACCTCTCTCACAGCCATCAAATGTAAGTGCTGAGGCCAACGCAGTTTATAAGAGACCTCTGGATGAGCTGCTACTACAGTTTTGGGTTTTTTTGAGGCATCAATGAATAACTAAATTTATATATTTTAATCACTTTCAATCAATAAACAAATCTGTCTTGGAAGAACAGCCAGAATGCTGCCTTAGAGTTAAGGGAAAGTGAGACTTCAGCTCATTTACTTTGGACATGCTGTCAGGACATGCTGTCAGGAGACAGCAGTGCAGGCAGTGAAAAAAGAAGAATACCGTCAACAAGACGTTCGACGCATGGATGCTCTAATGGGCTCAAAGGTAAGAACACCTGTGATGGTAGCACAAGCCGGGCAGGCTTTCATCCGGCTGTACATGTGGTCACTGTAAGCTAAAACCGACTCAACGGCACCCCCCAACAACAACAAAATCAGTTTAGAAAGTCTAAGCTTCATAATAAATATTGAAATGCCCAGAATTATTTCAGTCATTTCTGCTAAAAACAAAAACAAAAAGTGTGCTTGAGAAATTGGCTATTAATGTTCAGACAGTACAAATCAATTTAAAGTATGCAGCACATAAACAGTGATAAGTACTATTGTCTAAAGTTAATAATAATTTAAAATTCTGTAAATCTTTAGATAAGAGAGTAGACACTATTTCAAAATGTCAATGCACTCGAAATAAGAATTTTAAAAGAAAAATATTTTCAGTCCTTTCTGCGCTATCATTAACAGCTACTATTTCTAGAAGTATTCATTTCCATTCTTAGCTCACTTGTGAAAAATTTATCAAGAGATTACCTGCTTTTTTGAAAAGCTTTTCCAAAACATAATCATCATTGTTCCGTTCCTTTGCCTCACTCTCTTGCTTCCGGTACTGCCTTTTCTTCACCAAATGTGGAATTCGAGTCCCTTCAAATTTGGCATCTTTGCAGTGCTTAGAGGACTTTGGCTTTTCCTTCTGCCTCAGATATTTCTCCAGCGTCTTCTCTTCTGCCATATCATGATGTTTTTTTTTTGACTTGCACTTATAAAAATGATTCCCCAACTGTTTATTCTCCCCACCAGGCACGGTCTGAAGCTGGCTGCTGTCCTCACCAGGTGTCCTGCATGTTCTTGGATAGTCAGACAACTCCCTGTTTCCAATAATCAGCGATGGCTCTGCTAGTTGAGAAACGGCATCTGTCTTCAAACATCCCTCATCTAGAAGTGTATCACTGCTTTCTGGAAGATCACTTGTTTGAGGGTCACCTAGCAAAGGTTCACCACTATCGGAAGTGAGTGCATGTATTTCAGCTCCTGCAAACTTAGACTTCTCTTCAGGTGACACAGTCTCATGTGCAGCTATGTTAGAGTCTTGTAATTTTCTGCATTTTGGATCATACTGGTCTACCCCCGAGGCTGCTTGAATCTTTCTTTTAAAACGGTGTTTGGGGGCCTGAACATCTGAGCCAGTTCCTTTAAAGAAAGAAAACACAACTAATGTTATCTTAGACAATTGTACGGCTTAGTAATTTAAATTAAGTGATTTTATGTAAAGTCACCTGCAAAAATAGCACTTGTCTCAGTGCTCTGGGATGGATCAGGGCTAGTCAGAGTAAACAGCTCATAGAGATCATTGGATTTAAAAAATCTCCGTTGCTTGGGATCTTTTAGCACTCTATTTGTTAAAAATTGCTTGAAGATTTGTCTAGAAAGATAACATTAAAAAGGTGGCATGAAATAATATTCAGTTCAACCTTAAAATTGAGTTATAAAACAACACAAGAGAGCACTGTTCATTGCAACTGCATAAATATCTAAATAATCCCTCAAACTTTAGCCTTCGGAAATCACAATTCAGGAATTACATAGTACTTCAGGTGGGTTGATCTTCAGAGTGCTTCAGAATGTAAATTGTAAAACACCTTTTTATATCCAGTATTTTTTTCCAACCTCCAAGAATTATCACATTTCAAGAAATAAATTTTTTTTAAAGAAATACATTTTTATACACCTTCCCATGACTGAGCTGGAAGAGTTAGTCTCCACAACTCCTGGATGTTGGGACTGTTGACTAGCCCATATGGGAACGTCCTATGATGCGCTTTTTGCTATTTCCCTTTGATCCATGCCTCCAAGGCTCCATCTGCTGATAGGCTTTCTATGCTAAAGCTCTACACTGCTGCCCTCTTTCATGGATCTCCCCAAGCAGCCCAATCCTCTCCCAGTCACTTATTCTGCAGACACGGATCTCAGGAGACGCACCTGAGGAGATGAAGTAGGGCTCAAAATTAAAGTATTTGGTGGGGAGGGAGATAAGCAATACCTTGATTAGACTGCTAAACTTCTAATTGTCTAAAATTCCTTAGACATTAAACAAAATATGGAGCAATGCAAAAGGTGTTCCTCTTGCTCAGCCTTCTCTCAGGGGCATCGAGACTGCCAGGGCATTCATACCAATTATACTTTTGAGTAGTGTGTATAGCTTTCTTAAACAGGAAGCACACCAAACCTGATAGGAACATCTTTCTCAGAAAATAATTAAGGGATCCTCTAAGATTAATAAGACATAAAAATGGTCATTACTGAAAATATATACCTTTAAAAAAGCACCTCAAAATAAAGCCACCTAAGCTTATATGAATAAGGGGGAAAATTATTTTAAAAAAACTGAAAACAAACAAAAAACCCATGAAACAAAACACCCTCAATCCCTTAGCGTAATCATTGTTCTATGATGAAATGATTTACACTTCAAAAATATTCCTCACAAAAATTAATTAATAAACACACACATAGATATTCCTCACGCAAGTTCATGGTGGCCTAATTTCTCTATCTTCCATATGATGCAGCCAGGGTGAGCCGAGATGACCCAAATACTGACCGGTGGTAAATCTTCTCTTCAATGGTTCCTGCAGTTAGAAGTCTGTACACAGTCACCTGTTTCTTCTGGCCTATTCTCCATGCTCGCTCCCGTGCCTACAGTAGAGACACAGCTCAGCACACAACTTCCCAAGGAGAACTAACTGAAAGGAACAATGATGACCTGGTATATGACATTTCATTCCCAAAGTTAGCACTTTCGCTAATAAGGACAAAGCCAAATACACCAAAGGCCTATATTTATAGAAAATCAACAGTCTAACAACAAAGATATACTGATATCTCTACTTGAAAGAAGTAAAAAAAGGCATGTTTGTAACTCCACATAATTCCCACAGCAACAAATGTTAGGGACAAAGTGCTACAATCTCTACATAGGTATGGGTCGTTGTGTGTGTCAAGATGGCGGCCAGGTGAGCAGCACATACAGAGAACTCTTTCATGCAAGGAGAGGCTGGTGTCCAGGCAGCCTCGTGGAAGGATTGTTGTGAATGAGAGGACCCCTGGGATAACACCCCCCTCCACCTCCATGCATCTGTCCTGAGATGGAGCCCCTGAGATCTGGGATCTGATCCTTGGGACATCTCGGCTCACCGGGCTCAGATGCCCTAGCCCGATGCCACCACTGCTGCAGCCACCGCCACGGTCAGCGATTGGCTCACCCCACCTCCAGTCCTGGACTCCATGCCAGGAGTTGCTTGGCTGTCACACGCCAAGGCACACGCAACTGTGGCGGGACCCCCTGCAGCATCTACCCACTCACAGTGCTTCACTTGGAGAACGGCTTTCTTCTCCCGTGGCTCCCCTCTTCCCACTTGGCAGAGATACTCCACCAGGCTTGGGTATTTCCTTCCATTCACCCAGGACCCGTAAACTGACCTGCAGTCTACCTGTAGCCGGTTAGGTGACCTGCAACTGGGGGAGATCCACACCCTATGTTGCTCAAGACACCTCCACCAGCACCCCAGCTTGCCCGCCTGCTTCCACTGCACGAGTGTGCTCCCTGCAGTCCCGCCAGCACCACTCCCACTCCCACTCCCGGCCAGCGCATGTCACTACAGCACGCCCCAGCACTGGCAACCCTGAGCGCTCCCGCCTTGCCGCTCCAGCCCACTCCTGCCAGGGCGGGCTCATGCCACGACCACTTCCCTGCTTCTGCCAATTGGCTCAGCACTCCAGGCCCGCAGGGAGCAGGGGGGAGTGCATGTTTGATCTGAAGAGCAGACATTCCCCACACATAGCCTGGATTCAGAAACCCTCAATCAGCACCACCTCCCGTGGCAGTGAGCACCCCCGCCCCACCTTTGACTTCTAATAGGCATCTTTAAAAATTAAAATTAAAAAAATTAAACAAAAAGGCTGCTAAGCGTGGCCTGAAAGACCAGGCCAAAGCAGCCCAGGGGCATATATACATAGGCTCAAGGCCCCACTCCAGTCCTGAAACTCATCATGTTGGCCATTGAACCACCAATGAACTCTGCCTACACCGCCCTCTGACCTACCTCTATAGATCACAGGCAACCCCCTGAAAGCATTCATATCAGCAATACAGAGAAAGACCTCAGGAGCCCCTGGTCTACCAGAAACATGGGGCCTACTAAGGGGTCAAGGAAGCATCAACAGACCACATCACTGTCAACCAGAGACAAAACACAGAACAGTTAACAACTGTCATGGTAGAATCAGACACAGATCTGCCACAGAAAGAAATCTTCACAAGTCTGCTTGGAGTAATACAAGAGTTGAGGGAAGCAACGCAGAATAAGGATGCAATGATAGCGGATATGAAGTCCACAAAAGGGGATGAAGCCCCACACACCAAAGGGAAATACAGGAGCTAGTGTAGGAGGTAGCAGAAGCCACACCCGAGGCTATAGAATTTATCATTAGACTTGAGGAGGCAGAGAAACCTATCAGCTATCTTGAAGACACTCAGACTTCACAAAGCGAGAAAGACAGTCAGATAGGACAATTACAGAAGGGGAAGAGAGATAGGACAATTACAGAAGGGGAAGATAAGCTGAGATGAAGAAGAAGAAGATTTGAATAATTGGTCTACCGGAGCAGGACACAGCACAAAAGTTGACAGTTCAGATAGAGAAGGAATTTCTGGAAGCAAACTTTCCCACCTCAATGAATGAGAATCAGGCATTCATACAGGAAGCAGAGAGGCTACCAACTAGATTAAACCGCCAAGAGGAACTCACCAAGACATATAATAGTAAAAATATCCAACTTTGAGGAAAAAGGAAATTTTAAGAGCAGCAAGAGAAAGGAAGACAGTCACATACAAGGGAGCTCAGGTAAGAATATGCTCAGATCTATCAGCCAGCAGACACCATGAAGGGGAGGATTGTGGAGCAATGTCCACCAAAAGCTGAGAGAAAAAAAAAACGCCTGCCCAAGAGTCCTTGACCCTGCCAAATTATCTATTAAGATAGATGGGGAGATAAGGGTCTTCCAGGACAAGGAAAGACTAAGAATAGGCTACAACACACCGGATCCTACAGAAGATACTGGTACAAGTATCTTTACAAAAACCATACAAAACGTGAAAGACATGGATAAAAACTTGGAAAAACAGTCCCTCCCCTAGATTATCGCAGACAGATCTTCAACAAACCCATAAGGAAAGAAATAGATAGGGTTATCAAGAAGCTACCAACAAAAATAGTCCTCGGACCAGATGGCTTCACTGGGGAATTCTACCAAGCATCTCAAAGTATTCCAGAGTATAGAAAAGGATGGCAGACTCCTAAACTCATTCTACAAAGCCAGTATAACTTTGATATCCAAAAAGGGCAAAGACCTCACAGGTATAGAGAACTACAGAGCAATATCTCTAATGAACAGACAGAAAAATCCTTAACAAAATATAGCCCAATAGGATACAAAAGTATATAAAACATATCATCCATCCATCACGACCAGGTAGGATTTATCCCAGGGATGCGGGGATGGTTTAACATCTGAAAATCCATCAATATTATACATCACATTGATAAGAAAAAGTATAAGGACCACATGATAATATCGATAGATTCAGAAAAACCATTTTGACAACATCCAACACCCATTCCTAATTAAGGCACTCATGAAGCTAGGACTGGAACGAAAATTCCTCAAGCTGATACAAGCTATCTATGAAAAGCCAACAGCCAACATCATAGTCAATGGAGAAAAGACAAAAGCAATCCCACTGAAAAAGGGTACCAAACAAGGATGTCCCTTGTCTTAATTTCTATTCAATATTGTACTGGAGGTTCCAGGTAACAACATAAGATAGCGGAAGGGCATTAAAGGTACCCAACTTGGAGAGGACGAGGTGAAACTATTGCCATTTGCAGATGACATGATGATCCTGTACATTGAAAACCCCAAAAGCTCCACAACAGGAGTACCTATAGTGATAGAGGAATATGGAAGAGTGGCAGGATACAAACTCAACAAATAGAAGTCGGTAAGTTTGCTATATACATCAGACAGGATCATGGAAGAGGAAATCAAGAAGGCAATACCCTTCACAATAGCCAAGAACAAACGGAAATACCTAGGAATATATTTAACCAAAAAACCCTAAAGACCTATGGAAGGAAAACTATAAGACCCTAATACCGGAAAGCAAAAGTGACCTCCACATATGGAAGAACATCCCATGCTCATGGATTGAAGGCTCAACATAGTAAAGATGTCAATTTCACCCAAAGTACTTTATACATTCAATGCTATTCCAATTCAAATACCAACAACCTTCAAAGAATGGAAAAAACTGACCACCAATCTCATATGGAAAAGGAAGAGAACTCCTTAGCAGACAACGCCTCAAGAAGGACAAAGTCGGAGGGCTCGCTTTACCTGATTTTAACACCTACTACACAGCCACAGTGGTCCAAACAGCGTGGCACTGGCATAATGATAGACACTAGGGTCAGTGGAAAAGAACAGAAAGCCCAGAAGTAAAACCATCAGCATACAGACAACTGATCTTCGATAAGGGTCCCAAAAGCATCAAGTGGGAAGCAGATGCCCTCTTTAACAAGTGGTGCTGGAAACAATGGATATCCAATGTAGAAAGATGAAACAAGATCTTTACCTCACCCCATGCACAAGAACAAACTCAAGGTGGATCACAGACCTAGAAGTAAAACACCAAACCATCAGGACCATCAAGGAAGGAATAGGGACTAGCCCAGATCATTTGTCCAGTGAATACATAGGCTCACTGTAATAGGGAAGGGTACACACACAGGTGAAATGGAAATTGGAAAATAGGATTTAACAAGAATAAAACATCTGTGCACCTCGAAAGACTTCACCAAGAGGGTAACAAGGCAACCCACTGACTGGGAGAGGATTTTCAGTAATGACACATCAGACAAAGGGTTTAAGACTAAAATCTCTAACACCCTCCTGGCCTGCAAAAAGAGGAAAACAATTAGCCTCCTGAGAAAGTGGTCAAATAACTGAAAAGAAATTTCACTAAGGAGGAGACCTGTATGGCCAATAAACACATGAGAAAGTATTCCTATTCATTAGCCATAAGAGAAATGCAAACTAAAATAACCATGATACCATCTAATACCCTTGAGGTTAGCCAAATCAGAAAATCAGAGAGCAACAAGTGTTTGGAGGGGCTGTGGTGAAGTAGGAACTCTCCTCCACTGCTGGTGGTCATGTAGATGTGTACAGCCACTGTGGAAAGCAATCTGGAGATACTTAAAGAAAATGGAAATTGATCTACCTTATGACCCAACCATCGCTCTACTGGGCATATACCCAGAGAGGAGGTAAGACCAGTATCTCTGCTCCAATGTTTATTGCGGCGCAATTCACAATCTCAAAGAGTTGGAAACAACCTAAATTTCCATCAACATGAATGGATTAGTAAGCTCTGGCACATAAAATAATGGAGTACTATGCAGCACTAAAAAGCATGGATGACATGAAACATGCCATTTCATGGGAAGAGTTGGAAGGAATTATGTGAAGCAAGATCAGCCACTATCAAAAGGACAAGTATAACGTGAGTCCCCTGAGGCAAGTATAATCAGTAAAGTAAGAATAGAAGAAAAGGCACTTATCTCACAATATACGGGTGGAAGCATAAGCAGTCAGGGAGAAGTCAGACCAAATCCAGTGAAGTACAGGTCAATCCAACATAAAGAAGAGGAAAGGGGGAAGGAGGAGGAAGAATGGGAGTGGGAGAAACTGAAATGATAACATGGGGTGAATAAGGCACTAAGCCATTCAGGGGGAGAGTATTGGTTGTGTCTCCACAGAATTGTGTACACAGAGCCCACCACGGTGCACCAAACCAGGAGGGCAACATAACACGTGGAGAAATATGGCCCCAACCAGAGCCAGCCTGACCCCCGCCCTAAAAGTGTGTGCTGCAGAAAGCGACACTAGACCAACAGGTAGGGAAAGGAACCGACTTACCCTGCCCACATGGAAGCAAACCAAGAGGAAAAAGAGAAAGGGGCAGACAGCCAAGACTCTATATAGACACACCAAGCCCGGAGGATCAGGTTCCTGCATGGAGCTGCTAAGGTACAGAGAGGATGGCGGGACTGCCAACTACTCAAGACATGTCCCCTAACAGGAGCATCTGGTAACGGGGACACACGGCGGGGAGACAGTGTGGAAATGAAATATAACAGATCAGAAATTTTTGTAAAGCTGATCCACAGATCCCCTGGGGAGCCCCAAGAATGGAGTTCGGGCTAGGAGGTGCAGCCCCCGCCTCTCTCCCAGACTGAGGCTACAGATAGGTCCTGGGCCTCGGCTCATACCTTCCCTCAATACAAGAACACTTTGTTCTAACAAACTGGCATTCTGTGATGCTCACCACCCTCTCCCCACTACATGATTGCTGAAGACAAAAGGGGGAAATAAATAGATGTGGTGAAGACAGAGGATGGTGCCCGGCTATTAAAAGATACAGTGTCTGGGGTCTTAAAGGCTTGAAGTTAAACAAGTAGCCATCCAACAGTGAAGCAACAAGCCCCATCACAAGCTCTGGTGCGATCATGAGGTGCATTGAGATTGGGCAAGGGGCATCAGAAGATTTACAACAAACAATAAACAAACAAAAATGCATTGGTGAGAATGGGGGTGGTGGTGGCAGTTTGGAGGAGACCCAAAGCCCATCTGTGGATAATGGAACATCCCCCCCACAGAGGGGAGGGGATGAGTCAATCAGGGTGCAATAGAGTATCAGTGGATCACACAATACACCTCTGATAACCCACTATCATGACCCCAGTGCTGCTTGCCACTCTGGACTAGACGGGAGCGTGTACATAGGTACAGGCAAGAGATAAAAATCACAACGCATGGTACCCAGGAACAGGAATGGGAATAGCGATACCTAAAGGATAGGGGGAATGGTGGGGGAGAGATTGGGAGGGACAATGAATGCCACATAACCACACAGCCCCATCCAGGGGGGAAGAACAAGAGAAACCAGAGGGAAGGGAGACAGCAGTCAGTGTGAGATTTGAAAATAATTAACAGTCTATAATCTATCAAGGGGCCACAGGGGTTGGGAGGTGGGGAAGGAAAAAAAAAGAGGAGCTGATCCCAAGGACTCACTAGAAAGTGAATGTCTAGAAAAGAACGATGGACTATATATACTAATATATCGGACACAATTGATGTATGGATTGTAACAAGAGTTGTAAGAGCTCCCAATAAAATAAATAGAATCTCTGTATATTTGGGAGTATGCTTTGCACTACACTAAAGACTAAGAAAAAACCCGAAGATGTGAGATGTGTACTGGAAGTTAACTAGAACATCAAAAAACAATCACAAGTATTGACAATTAAGCCATTTTCCCACTGATTTCTAGAATCTGAAACAAACCTGTGTGTCTGTGCTTGGATTCCAGTCAGGATCATAGATGATGACTCTGTTTGCCCCTGTCAGGTTGACTCCTAGTCCGCCCACTCGAGTGGTCAGAAGAAACACAAATATGGATGTGTCCTAGAGGAAATGCACAACACGCAGGACACACATCAAGTCATGACAGCTTTTGGCCTCCATTTGTACACATGCTACACATGCCCGTCTTTCCCAGGGTAAGGATCCAGTTATGTCACAGAGCTCTTCAGTGAATCAAGGTCCCAGGTCACTTTTAATGTCACTAATATTAGCAATAGTTTAAGACTGGGGATTCAAAACTGGGGTATGCATTCTTTCTTAAATATGAAGCACACGCACACATTCAGTAATTTAGAAAATTCAGGAATAAGACAATTAAAAGCGAAACTTCCTTTTATAACCAGCTCGACTCCAGTTATTAATAGTGCTGTCTGGCATGGATACTCTCACTCCTTCTCTGCATTAAAAGAAAACACATCAGAACACAGGGCAACCCTATGTGTCAGAGCAGAACTGTGTTCCACAGGTTTTTAATGGTTGATTTTCTGGGAAAGTAGACTATAAGGTCTTTCTTCAAAGGCACTTCTCTATGGACTTGAACCCCAAATCCTTTGGTTAGCAACTCAATGAATTTTGCACAACCCAGAGATGCTCTCTCTGTATATAGTAAGGAACATTATTGCTGCATTTACTCATTACCTCATTGTATCTTGTAATTAATGGTTGTCTCGAAGCTATTGTAGTCATGCCATCCATCTTGAGATAGGAATACTTTTGGGTTCTAAGAAATACTTCAAATATATCCAGCATCTATTTTGGGTGGGGGTGGAAAGAATAATTTAAAAATGCAATATATACTCCTAAAGAGACCCCCTATATTTCTATCAACATAGTGACATCTCCCCCAGATAACTTTCTATGGACCAGTTTTCTTGTTTTGAGGCTGCTAAATATAGCTAGTTAAGAGTGAATTTATCTAATGTTAATTCTTAGAAATTTTGTAAACAGCCTGGCATTTATTTTATTTCAAGTCTAAACTCATCCCCACACAATTACCTGGTGATTCTTAAGAAATCACCTTCTAGGTAGAGAAAGACTTGAGCTCCCAAGGAGATTTAAAGACTATCACTCATCCCAATTAAGAGTGGTAAATAGTTAGAGGCCATTCCGTTTTTGCTACGTTGTTTACTCACCTGTCTTGACTGAGAAAACAATAATACTCGCTGGCCCTGCTTGTGCCAGATTTTCAACAAGGACTCAACAACTATCATTTTCCCAGAACGCTTCCAGTAGCCAAACTGGTCTTCCTTTAATTCATCATCAGGGAGACCTCCGGGATTCCTGGGGCCTCCAGAAAAGAGATCTGGGTGGTTGCATATTTTCCTTAGGGTTGTAAGTCCAGAGAAGATCTGTGGCATAAACAAGCATGTGCACTCAAGATTACTCCACGAAAAATGATATTCAGTTAAGACGAGAGGAGAAAAAAGGGGATATTCCAAATTTACTCCGGATTACAGCATCTTAGGAGTTGGAAGGCATCAACCCTTATTCATTTTTTTTTCCTGTTAGGGAAAGTTCTATGAAAAAATAATTCTATTGGGCCAAGTGTGTTAATTTGGGTTATATTCAAATGCTGAAAAATGATTTTTCTTCAGTAGAAAAAGAGGTACCATATATACTAGTATATAAGCCAAGTTTTTCAGCACAATTTGGATGCAGTTTTGTGTTAAAATTAGGGGCCTTGTCAGATATTTGGATCAGCTTATACTCGAGTATATACGGTACATTGTTCACAGCATTATAAATTCAACATAAAGATTGATTCACCTTTCATAACAAGAATGCCATACATAATTACATTTAGAGAAATTACATGTGACTAATCAAACACACATAATATTACATTGTAAGGTACTTCACTACATATTCTGTAGCTTAGTATTTAATTTCAAAAATGAAGTTCCATTTACCTTTATATTTTTATTATGTTACAAAAAATATATTTGCATGAAAAATGCAATACTAGGGAAGAAGCAAAGGATGGCTTGAACAGCAAAAGGCACAGGAGACCAAGGTATGCTGCCTCTACCTCCAAGAGGGCATTACTGAAACTTTACTAAAGGCTCTCTCACAGCTTTCAGAAGGACTCACCTAGAAGTAGGAAAAGCTAAATCACAAAATAAGCTCATTGTCAAAGGGTTTGGTTGTTTAAACTAGTATTATGCAGTTTAATAGATAAAAAATAAAGGATCAGAAAACGCAGGAGCACTGTCCAAATTCCTCAACAAGTCATCTTTAGATTTTTTTTCCTGTGCAGTTTTAATACAGTGTCTACCAGCCACATAAAATTGAGATGCCCTATGAATGCAAAGCATATAGCTATTTTCCGAGATTTAGTATAATTATCTCTATATATTGGGCCTCCACTCAAGTACTCTCTCAATGCAAGAATACTTTCTTCTACTAAATTGGCATTCTATGATGCTTACCTTCCCGACACAACCGCTGAAGACAAAGCGGGTGCAGCATAAGCAAATGTGGCAAAGAAAGCAGATGGTGCCCGGCTATCAAAAGATATAGCGTCTGGGGTCTTAAAGGCTTGAAGGTAAATAAGCGGCCAGCTAGCTCAGAAGCAACAAAGCCCACAAGGAAGAAGCACACCAGCCTGTGTGACCACGAGGCGTGGAAGGGATCAGGTATCAGGCATCATCAGAACAAAATATTATATCATAGTGAATGAGAGGGGGAGTGTGAAGTAGAGACCCAAAGCCCATTTGTAGGCCAATGGACATCCCCTTATGGAAGGGTCTTGGGGAGGAGACGAACCAGTCAGGGTACGATGTAGCAAAGATTAAACATACAACTTTCCTCTAGTTCGTAAATGCTTCCCCTCTTCCTACTATCATGATTTCAATTCTACATTACAAATAATATGGCTAGACAAGAAGATGTACGCTGGTACAGGACCAGTGGTGTGAGTGGCGATACTGGGAGGGTAGAGAGAGGGTGGGTTGGAAAGGGGGAACCAATCAATTACAAGGATCTACATGTGACCTCCTCCCTGAGGGACGGACAACAGAGAAGTGGATGAAGGGAGACGTCAGACAGGAAAAGATATGACAAAATAATAATTTATAAATTATCAAGGGTTCGTGAAGTAGGGACAGCAGGGAGGGAGGGGAAAAATGAGGAGCTGATGCCAGGGGCCTAGGTGGAGAGCAAATGTTCTGAAAATGATGAAGGCCATGAATGTACAAATGTGCTTTACACAATTGATGTATGTATGGATTGTGATAAGAGTTGAATGAGTCCCTAACAAAATGATTTTAAAAATTATCTCTATGTACATATGAGAGGATACCCCAAAAGAACTGGAATTCTCACCCCCAAAGCTATTTTTTTTTTTTTTTACAAAACAACCTAATACCTTCATAGTACTCTCCATTACACTTAATACATTTGTCAAATCTGAGATTCCATTCTTGGAAACATTTTTGAAACTCATTTGACAGTACCTCCCTGGTTTTTATCTTCCTCTTACCTACGTTTCAAATCACTGCCCTTTCATGTCCCTCTTCATTTGCAAGAAACAAAAAGAAGTTGCATGGAGCAAAGTCAGGTGAGTATGGTGCATGGGGCAAGAGAGGCATGCTGTGTCTTGCCAAAACTGGTGGCAATATGGCTGTAAGAACATTGTCGTGGTGGCAAAACCAGTCCCTGCCAGCCACAAATCAAGCCATTTTTTTGTTGCACAACTTTAAGCTATCTTTTCAGACCCTCTACATAGAAAGCTTGATTAACAGTTTGACCTGGTGGAACGAACTCCAAATGCACTACTCGTGGGCATTTTCGTCCATTTGTGAAGTGGATGGACGTCCAGAATGAGGTTTGTCATAAATCATCATTTCACCGTTTTTGAAAAGAGAAAACCACTTGTACACTTGTGTTTTATCCATAGCACTGTCCTTGTAAGACGTGTTCAACACCACAACCTTTTCTACGGCATTTTTCCTGAGCAGAAAACAAAATTTCACTGCCGTACACTCTTCTCTTAAATCAACCATCACCAAGAAAAGGGGTTTGAGTAAAATCGCCTTTGTGAAAACTTTCACTGTGAGCAGCAAGCACCTTCCCAGGCGGCACCACTGCATGCACTAACTCTGAGCAAGTTGTTCAGTGCCCATCTAGCGGTAAAAATGCATACTACAAAAGCTCTGCCCCGTGGAGCATTTGTCCTTTTTTTGGTATATTTCATTTAGTAAATTTTTGTTTTGATGAAATTAAATTATATTTTGAATCTATTGAGTTAAATAAAATATCAAAATCAATTTTACCTAGTTTACTTTGTACTGTTTTTCATGTGACTATTAGAAAACAAAAAAAACTATCTGTGTGGCTTGCATCTGCATCTCTTAGTGCTGATCTACAGTGATCATGTAACAGGCTCAAACAAAAGTCAGTGCCACTGAGTTGATTCCATATCACTGTGACCCTACAGGAGGAGTAGAATTACCCCTTTGGGTTTCTGAGAAAGTAAATCTTTATGGGAGCAGACAGCCTCATCTTTTTCTTATAGAACAGTTGGTGCGTTAAAACCTCAGACCTTGTGGTTAGCAGCTCAATGCACAGCCACAGTACTAAGACTCATGGCTTCATAATTTGGAGATACAGAAAGGGTATATGGGAATATTTAGGCTACATGAATAGATGCTAATGTTCTACCAATCTCCTAGAGATATCGACATGAGGGATAAATTAGGAAATTGTGAGAGATGGTTAAAAGAATAGAAATTATGTAGGCTGATAAAAAAAAGCAGTTAACCTCTACAGAAGACATATAATTCATGCATCTCTTTATCTACATAAAAGTATGGAACACAGAGACAGAGGACAAACGGCTCTGCTCTTCTATCTCCAAGGAAGTCAAACGATGTGGGTCAAAGGATCAATATTAGTTAAACAACATGTGAGGATGACTTGGAGAACAAGACATGCAACTTCTGACCAGTTATGGTCATGTGACGCACACGAGAGCGTTCATTCAAAATGGGTGATGTTGACAAGGGCAAGACAATCTTTGTTCAGAAGTTTGCCCAGAGCCATACTGTGGAAAAGGGAGGCAAAAACAAGACTGCCAAATCTGCATGGTATCTTTGGGCAGAAGCCTGGTCAGGACCCTGGATCCCCTTACAAGTGTGCCAACTACAGCAGAGATGTCACCTGGGGAGAGGACACACTGATGGGAGTACTTGGAGTATCCCAAAGACAAAATCATCTTCACTGGCATTAAGGGGAAGAGGGAAGATATGACATCTAATCTCAAGAAAGGTACACATGAGCAATAGTCGGCCACTGCCTTTTTAACTGTAAGATAGGGATGTCTTGTTCTCTTCCCTGGGTGGTGTAGGGTTATGAGTTGGGCTGCTAACTGCAAGATCAGCAGTTCGAAATTACCAGCCACTCTACTCCCATGAAGAGTTACAGTCTGGAAAACTCGCAAGGGCATTTTACTCTGTCTTAACAAGACAGTCAGCGTCGACATTGACTCAACGGTAGTGAGTGTGGTATCAAATTTAAATTGATCTCAAATACCAGAAATCAGATCAAAGAAATCAGATCATGATTGCCTGGTACAATATTCTGGTTGGACAGTTCTAAACTAAACAAGTTTGGCTATGGTTAAATGACTCTGATCAAACTTTATAAAATTTTTGATAGAACTTTCTGCCCATCATTGCTTTTCCCTAAAATATGATCGACTTGAAGCTAGAGTAGATGAATAATGCTGAATTTTGCACAAAGATGGTGAATGCTACATCACAACCTATAGATTGATTTTATATTTAGATGTATATAACTGATTAGATGAATATCTTTGAATACTGGGAAGTGTCTTTACTGCTTGATAGAACAGAGCACGACTCACCTATTTCAATTTGTATTCACAGCCTGTTTAAATGAAGATAAGGCAGCAAGGGCCACTTGGTCGTTTTGCTCTTGCTCATGTAATTTAATTAAAATTTCCTGTCCTTCTGTCCTGGTGGCACAGTGGTTATGTGTCGGGCTGCTAACTTAGGGTCAGCAGTTCAAAACTATCAGGTGCTCCACAGGAGAAAAATCAGACTTTCTGAAGATTCAGTCTCAGGATCCCACAGAGGCAGTTCTACTACTCTGCCCTACAGAGTCACTATGAGTTGGACTTGATGGTGGCAGTGAGGGGAAAAAAGACCACATGAGGATGAACTTGCTGACCTAATAACTTCTATCCGACAGACTAGATTCCTACAGCCAATTGTGACACCATCTCTGAAAAGCAATTCTGCTGAGATGACAGCAAGGAAAGCATGGCTGCATTGCCAACAGTCTCCTGGAGCTCTGACAAGTCTGACAAAGCAGGTAAGCAGTGCTCAAAGGCATCGAATGACTCACCTGAAGCTTTCTGGACTAAATGCTGATTATAAGACACATACTATGCTTACTGAACAGACATCTATCCATGTGTACTGTTGACTACTGCCTACAGCTCAAATGTTTATTTACTTACAGGAGGTTTTAGAAGAAGTTCTCCTCCATGCATTAGCTAAAGCAGAGTGCCGTTTTCCTAGATTTTGTACAAGATCAGCAGATCCTACAGGGCTCATCTTTACAGACCTAATTCCTTAGCACAGTCCTCCTACTACACCGTGCAGTCTGGGGTTCAAGGACAACAGCCCTGCACGACAGACACAAAGGGAAGATGCAGAACAGCTATGTGCTTCTTACTTCTGCAAGTGTTCACATGAAGTTAGAGTTCTCACTCAAGGGTTTTTAAAGGGTCGTAAAGAATCCCTAACCTAGGGGCCAGCACATGCACCTGAATAAAAACAGTGCCTTGAGTACCAGTATGAGATTGGCACCCTTGGTACATTCCCACCAAGTCATTCTTATTCAGTGCTCTGGGACAGTCTGGTTTGAGCAACATGTTCCAGAAAGCCAATTTTATGATGCCACATTATTTTTTCTATAACGGCACTTTTCCGAGAGGATGCTATGCTATCTACAACTTCTGAATTCTAGGCAAAAGAAAGAATGTTTTCTCAGTCATGGGGACAATTAGAACTGGGGATCGTAGAACCAGAGATTACCGTATATACTCGTGTACAAGCCGAGTTTTCCAGCACATTTTTAGTGCAGCTTTTGAGGTAAAATTAGGTGCCCCGGCTGATATTCAGGTCAGCTTATACGTGAGTATGTACGGTATATCTGGTTTCTAATATTACCGTAGTTCAAGAACTTTTAATGGCATAGAAGTTCCTTTAAAAAGCTGATGAAAGCTATCAACCTCTAGAACAGGTGTCCTCAAACTTTTAAAACAGGGGGCCAGTTTCCTTTCCCTCAGGCCCTTTGGGTGGCCAGACTGTAGCTTAAAAAAAAACACTATGAACAAATTCCTATGCACACTGCACATATCTTATTTTGAAGTAAAAACAAGAGGGGCAAAAACACCCAGCAGGTCTCATGTGGCCCGCGGGCCATAGCTTGAGGACCCCTGCTCTAGAATATATAATGCCCAACAACTACCCATCTACCAAGTAAGAACTTTGGAGTGATAGAAAGGTAGGGCTTTGTAGTCCTACTAGAGTCGGGATTCATGCTCCATAGCTTATTGACTATGCAGCCACGGACCAGCTACTCAACATCTATTATGCAAAACTACAGGAGATAAGGGAGATATGACATGAAATGTCTGAAACATTCTGAATACTTCAAGGTTAGTTTCGTCTCCTCCTCACTTCCCTTTCTTCAAGGATGACTGCTTCTATTCTTTGTCTGACCTGCATTTCTCCATTGAGAATCCTGTAAACTTCTTTGGAATCAATGAAAGTTTGGTAGACCTTATGCTGTTCATCTGTAAGCCGGCAAAATAAAACCTACAAGGAAACAAAATGGAGAAGCTATGATTTCCAGCAACAGCAACAAAGAAATTTCAAATGGACTATTATAATTCAAACACCATGTTTCCTACTTTAAAAAATAGTGCTTACAGTTTAAACAATGTACCGCTTAGTAAAAAAAGAAACAAAATGGATTTCTGTTTCCTCTCCTCAGTCCTTCCAGTTCTCCAAACACCCTGATCCAGTCTGCTCCCTGCCATCTGACCGCGGGCCTGAAACTCCGCATCAGCAGCTAGTCTTGTCAACACACACACAGGAGAATCAGAATGAACATGCGGGTATATATGTGCTTTACCTCCGGAATTTACTCACCTGTTCATTTTTATCTGGTAAAGAAAGGCTCATTTTGACATCTGACTTCATTCTCCGAAGTAAGTATGGATTTATGGTATCTCTTAAGACACATGCACACTTGTAGGCAGTTTTAACCTTTAATGAAGACAAGTGGGAGAATTGCTCTATGTTTAATGAATGCAGTTATACCTTACCTCCCAACTGATTCCACTCCTTTAAGTAAATTAGTTGTTTTAATGACAACACCTGTAGAAAATTGGTTGGAAATGGTTGGAAAAACAAGTATAAGTCCCATACACTGTAGCTTTCACACTAATATCATAGGTAAATAAATTTGTCACATTACCAAAATATACAACAAAATACAAATTAGTAATCTGTGCTGCACATTATTCTTCTACCTTTTGCTTTAATTATTATTACAAAGTTAAACCCTAAAGATTTATTTGGTTCTTGATCAGTCTCTAGGGGTAGAATATTTCAAAATAAATTTTTTACTCATGTATTCTCCAAATGCTACAAAGGAACTGCTAATCTGCAAGGCTGAAGATCAAAGTTAGGGGAAAGCACAGCAACGGGAGGCTGGATAATCAGCAGATTACTGCCCACAGGAGACTGATGAGGATAAATTCAATAAAAGCCTTGTGATCCCAGCAATGAAAGGTCGCATTGTCTTAAAATGGAGTACATGGTTCTGTAATGGAGCACATGCACATGAGATGGGTATGAGCTGTAAAAGACCCCCCACGACCCAGAAAAACCACTCCCCCTGCAATGCACTTAAAAGTGAACAAAGAATTGAATAAATTATTGATACTTAAAAACAAAAAAACCTAAACAGACTTACCAACTTAAGCAAATTACTATTTAATGGAACACAAAAAAGTTCAACCAAATTTTAAGAAAGTTGAAAAATGAATAACTATAAAAGTTTTGCTAAAATATTAAAACTTTAACATTTAAAAAAAATCTTAAAGACCACAATAACACCTCGTTTGAGTTTGTAACACATATGTATGTGTAGTTGTGTGCAAGTATGAATATAAAATGCAGGTATAAATATAACATGCTTACTACCTGAAATAACTGGTAATAAGTTCAACTAATTCACAACTTTTAGTTTATGTAATCTCTTATGTCATTCAGACATGGATAAAAATTACTTCTAGGGTGAAGGGAGACAGTGGACAGTATAAGATTAGAAAATAAAAATAATTTATAATTTATCTAGGGTTCATGAGGGTGAGAGGGAAGGGGAGGGAGGGTAAAAAGAGGTGCTGATATCAAGACTCAAGTAGAATGAAAATGTTTTGAAAATGATGATGGCAACATATGTACAATGTGCTTGATAACAATTGATGTGTGAGTTGGTATAAGAGCTGTAAGAGCCCCAAATTTAAAAAAATTACTTCTAAATGAAAAGGTAAATATGATTTGTAATGCAGAGAAGATTAAATATCAGAATTTTAAAATGTACTTTTGTCTTACTAAAAAATGATACACATTGCTTGAATTCTTATTAAAAATATAAAAGTGTGTTAAAAAATGCCCGTGACTCTCCATATACTATGAATTTCAGCCAACGTCTCTTTCCTCCAGAAGGAATGAGCTGGTTAATGATGCCACGTACATGTTTGTGAGCATCATGCTCTCTTAGCTCTTGCTCTCTTACATGCCCACCTCCGTGGAGAATTCCTCCTCCCTGTTTTCTTCAGCTTCTGGACCAAGGTGATGAACTCACATAGGCCAGGGCCCCCAGTGGCTGGAGACTGGCATGCTTTCCACACCTGACTCTCACTAAAGGAAGAGCTAAAGCGTTAGACCGGAGTGGGGATAGGGGAGCAAGGATCAGCAGGAATAGGAATATAATCTGTGCTCCGATGGCTCATTTATCACCAGCCCTTCTAAAGTGCCTCTTGGTAGACAATAACTGCCAACCTTTCAGTTAGCAGCCAGCATTTTAACCATTTACACTACCAACCAAGCACTGCAGGAACAGAAGAGAAAGCCCTATTTCAGACTTAACATCATGTCTACGCCCCACAACTTCAAAGAATCCTGTGCATTGGACATTAAAGCTGATCCTGTATTTCCATGGTGGCACAGTGATTACAAGTTGGCCTGCTAACTACAAGGTCAGCAGTTCAAAACCATCAACCACTCCAAGGAAGAAAGATGAGGCTTTCTACTCTTGTAGTTACACTCTTGGAAACTCACAGGGTCAGTTTCACTCTGCCCTATAGGGTCACTATGAGTCAGATGTGACTCAATGGCAGTGAGGGTTTATTTTTGCCCCCCCCCCCATGTGGCTCTTGCATCTGTTTATTCTTTAAAAACATACAGTGGATGGACCAGCAATCCTTCTACCCCGCAGTAAGAGCCAAGGCACAAATATATCTACACCCATGTTCACGGAAGCACTATTCACAATGCAAAAAAGATGGAAACCACCTAATTAGTCCAGCAGTTGAAGATCAATTATAAACTTTGGAATATATGCACAAAGAAAGATTATGTAACTTTAAAGAACTGAGATGAATCTGTGAACCACTTCATAACATGAATAAATCTGGAGATTATAAGGCTGAGTGAAATTAAGGAATCACAAATAAATAAATACTGAAGGAGACCATTACTGTAAAAAGTGAAGAAAAGGTTTTCACATGAAAAAGAACATTCTTTGATGGTGAGCTGGGGTAGGAGAAAAAGAGGGGCGGTGGAGAGACTACAGGCCGCGGATAGATGGACACTTGCTAAGTTAGGTAAAGGGACGGTAATGTACGATGAGATAGGGACTGGCAACAAGTTTGCAAGAGTGCAGGGCAACAGAAGCAAATACTGTTAAACATAAGCCTGCAACAGTCAGGATCTACAAGTGGATGAGTGAACACAAGAGGCATGGGATGAAGAGACTGAAGAGATATGGGATGGAGAGGAGGAGTCAACCCAGGAAAAACAGGATTTAACAGAGGATATTTATATACATGCATTTGTCTTTGCTGCAAATATCTGTGAATGTGGTGGCAAAGTTATGAAAACTTCTTAGACATAACCAAACACTTTGGGGAATGAGTCACTGGGCCTGGGAGACCATGCACCAAGTTAACCGGCACAGCATAAAGTTCACAATGTTCTACCTCTACTTTGGTGGGTAGCAATTGGAGTCTTAGAAGTTCATGAGCAGCCATCGAAGATGCAACTATTTTTTTCTCCTCATGCAGAGAAAAAAACAATGAAGGAAATTGAAATACATAATGAAAACAATTAGTCCCATGGCCTAATGGGCCTTAACAAACAGTCTCCACACCTAGATATCAGAAGAACTAGATGATTCCCACTATCATTACCAACATCTCTGAAAAGGATCATACTAAAGATCCACAATAAAGTGGAAGCAAAATGCAGAACAAAACTCAAAAAACATATAACAGAGACCAGCCTTACTGGTCAGACAGTGTTGAGATTCTCAAACTTAAGGCTCTTTGGCTCCACTCTCTGGTCTAGAGTAGAACTCACAACCATGTTAGAATAATCAATCATTTAAGACCATGTGGGCAGTATTTATTTAAGGACAAAGTTCAAAAGGTTAGGAAAGGAGGAATGGAAACAGGAAACAAAGGAAGTAGGTGGAATAAGCAATGAATGAGTTTAAACAAAATGACTATAAACTGTGGGTATAAAATTGATCATCTGATCTGTAAACATTCACCCAATTCACAATAAGAAAGTCTTAATAATAATAATTTTTAAAACTACACACACAACACATGGTGGGTGATTAAACTGTCTAAGGGGTTTCAAAAGTTTGTGAAAATGGAATTAAAAGGTAGACTTTTTCCATGAATATTTCGAAGCCCCTTATATATATATTATATCCATTCCTAACTGCCTCCTACCACCCCATGTCCCCTTCCATGGAACACATACCTAGATGAGTATATCCCAAGCCACCTTAGTTCTCAAATGATATCTTTGATCGTTAACACTTTGATGCGCCCTTGGGAAGATTTGCTGACAGCAGTACATAATTTTATTTTCTGACAGCTGTTTTCATGATAAGGCCACTCTTGAGAAGGAACTTCAGAAAAGAAAACGATCATATGTGCATGATCTCCAATTATCTCTCAACAATTTACCATATATACTCATGTATAAGCTGAGTTTTTCAGCACATTTTTTCATGGAGTTGTGGTACAATTAGGTCTCGGCTGATATTTGGGTTGGCTTATACTCGAGTATATACGGCACTTACTAATTACACAAGAAAAATGCTTTTAACTTTACAGCTTAGAAATATGGCAAACAGCACCTTATCCAAGTAAATCGGAGGTAAACATCACCAGCATAGGCAAACACCGACAGCATGTGCCTCTGTGAAAGTCCTGCCAAAATTACATAACCTGAATCTAATAATAAACATAAGACAAACCCAAATGGAGGTACTTTCTACAAATGACTTCTATTCTTCAAGTGGTGGTGTACTGGGTGGTATACTGGGTGGGTACACTGTGCTGCTAACCACAAGGCCGGCAGTTAGAAAACACCAGATGCATGATGCTCTCTACTTCCATAAAGAGTTACAGTTTCAGAAACCCACAGGGGTAGTTCTACACTGTTCTACAGGGTTGCTTGAATCAGAATTGAGAGCAGTGAGTTTGGTTCTTGTAGTTCAGTCTTCAAAAATGTTTAAGGTCTTGAAAGGCAAAAATCAAGACCATTCTTTAACCATTCTTGATTAAAGGAGACTAAAGAAACATGGAAACTACTAGAACAATTGGCAAAATCTGAATGAATAAAGATTAGATAACAGAATTATGTCAACGCTAGGTTTCTGATTTTGATTATGTATATGATTATGTTTTTAAAAAATCCTTGTTCTTAGGATATACCCACTAAGGCACGCTTTCTATAACTTTCAAATGAACCAGAGAAAAAAATCTCATTAATTTGTATACACACAGAGAGAGGTGGAAGAAAAAAAGGATAAAACAAATGAGGCAAAATGGTAACAACGGAGTATAAAGGTGTTCGCTTTGTAATCCTTGAAAGTTTCTGTTAAGTTTGAAATTACCTTTTTTAGAATTAAAAAAAGATATTATATATCAAGGACAATAGGGACTAACAGAATGATGAAAGAACCCTTACCCACAGTTAATTAAAAATCATTCACTCTCAAAATGGAAAACGTAGAAAGCAGTTGTTATTTTTAAAAAAAAAGTCTAAAATTCTCTTTTTAGTTCAACTTCAAAGCATTGGGAATTCTTTCAAGGTAAAAGGTTTCTCATCAGGTTCAAGCATACCTGTCTGGTTGAGTAGGGTTTCACAGAGACCTCACTCTCACTATGGCTGGATATGTATTAGAAAACCAAGATCTGTGTGACTAGCTTTATTACAATGGTCTGGAACCAAAATCAGAGTAGCGCGGATATGTCAGTACACATCCTTTTTTAGTATCTTAACATCAATTTAAAGAGAAAAGGTCTAAAACTGACCACAAGTTGGCTTCACAGACAATGCTGCTGTCGGTGCAACACCATTTTACCAGTCAGTCACACCTAAAATCCCTGGCTCTGCTGCCGTAGCCTCCCATATCCCTAACTTTACTTTTTGAGTTTCTACATCTCAATTGTTATACCTAAAAACATGCCACCTGGGCCTCTTGGTTGTCATCTTCTTTCTCAAGACCACCAGCCGTGCACAGGTGCCAGTCCTCATCATGCTTCACCCCTCTCATCAATTCTTTCAATGTCAGCCTCCATTCTGAAATGCTCATTCCCAACCTGGTGTTCCAAACCCTTCAGTGACTCCGCCTTGCCTAAGAGCCCCCCACCCCCCACCCCCACCCCTGCCCAAGGCCCCTCCACAGCGTCCCCACTGCTCTCCCAAAAGCATCTCCAATTCTGACTGTTCATGATGACACAGCATGGATTCCCTTATCACATTCATCCCTTACTCGGAATGCCCTCCTTACTCTGGGCTCATTTTCCTAGAATCAGGTCAGGGCATGCACACCTCATAAATCTTCCTGGAATAATCCAGTCCCTCCTGCTGTCTTGCTTTCTAAGCTTCAACAATGCTTTATAAGATGCATTCTACCAATTTGCAATAAGTTATATGCTGCCCAGAACAGATTCACTTTTGATTCATAATTTCTGACTGCTCTAGAAATAATCAAAGCAAACCATTTAATTCTATTTTGTAAGAAGTTTTCTGAGTGGATGTCTCCCATAATTGAACAAAAAGAAAACTCATTAGAAAAAAAATGTATGATCTATTAAGCCAAAACAGTTTGTGATTTTATCAAACACCAAACTTGACCATCTCCCCTATCTCTTGAAATAACTTAGCTACAGTTATTTAGGAGTAAGAGTTTAAATATTAAGATGTCAAAAATGTTACCTGCTCAATAGTTACCTGTACTGGGGAAGCATTTGAATATCCCCCCATGGTGATGGGAACAGAGAACTGCTCCATAAACACCGGCAACGTTCCTAACTTTCCCGGGAAGACAAAGTCGAAGAGTGACCACAGCTCTCGGAGGTTATTCTGCATTGGTGAGCCTGACAAGATGAGGCGATGCGGGGTGCGGAACTGTTGGTGAAAGACAATACCTTAATATAATTAACTTTTTAGCAGAAACTGAACAACCCTGTTCCAAACACTTCCACCCACAATTACTGAACACATTGGTATCATTTTAGTTCTTAAAGCTTATGTTTGGTTTTCTCCAAAATATCAAGAAAAATTTATATAGCTATAATTCTTCAATTACATATAGGTGGAAAATACAGGGGAAAAGGTTTTCTTAATGACAAGGTGAATAATAAGGATTAGGGTTAGATTTGGTAATATTTTAATAACTAGTCCCCCCAAAAACATTAAATATTGTGAACAATTAGAAAAGGGGGAAGGAGGGGATGAGGAAAAGCAGTAATAAAACTTTGTTTGACATTATGGCAAAAATGTTTGTTTCAATTTCTTATGGAATGGTATAAGAGTCAATAAATGTTTTTAAAATCTTATTAAGCAGACCAGTTGATTTTGATTTAAATACTGTATCCACGTAGAAATCCCACTTCTTATAAAAATAGGACATACCTGTTTGCAAGCAAGGGTTATAGCAGCATTTGGATTTCGAATTTTGTGTCCTTCATCTAAGATCACATAATGCCAGTCATGCCTGCTAATATTATCTTGCATCAGTCGAATGTACGAGTAAGAAGTGATCAAAATTCCATGATAATGAGCAATATCTCCAATTAGTTTCTGCAAAAAACAGAAGATGGTAAATTGAATTTTAAATGAGAAGTTAAATTAAGCATAACTATTAAAATAACTTTCTAATGCTATCTAAACATTTTATAAATAGCGACAATGCCATCTTAACTATACAGTATAACACAGGAAGTTTACATTTAGTTACATTTGCAAAGTTAACACTGACTAATAGATCCACTGATGTAACTGTTCTTGTCTCGTGCCACATTAAATCGGTTCTGGCCCATAGGTGCACTATATATATGAAGGAGGACACTATACATAAAGAAGGAAACACTGCCAGGGCTTATGCCATCATCACAATTATTGCTATCTTTGGGCCCACTGTTACAGCCACTGTGTCAATCCATCGGATTGAGGGTGAACTGTGCTTTCCTGAGGTTTTTTGTACTACTGTAGCACACTTGCCCAATGTAGTATGTTTGATTTCATAACTGCTGCTTTCATGAGCTTCGATTGTGGATCCAAGTTAAAAAAAAATCCTTGACAACTTTAATCTTCCTTCCATTTATCATGATGTCAATGGTCCAGTCCTGAGGACTTTTGTTTGCTGTATATTGAACTGTAATCATTATTGGAAGCTTTGGTCTTCATCAGTCTTCATATCCTCTTTGCTTCTGGCATGCAAGGTTGTGTCTTCTGATGTCTCATTCTTCCTCAAATAGTACAGCTGCTTCTTTTTTTTTTTTTTTTGGTGGTGGTGGGTGGGGTGGGGTGGGGTGGAGGGTGTCCAGAAAAAAACAGAAAACCTGCTAGACAAATTCTGAAAGAGCAGTAACACTAGTACAGCTTCTTGAATGAGTTATTCAGCATACATATTAATAAATTTGGTAAAAGGATAAAACATCAACACCCACCTTTCCTGATTTTAAACCATGCGGCATCCCTTCGTTCTGTTCACTGCTCTTAGTCATTGTACAATTAAGTGGTCTAAAATTTCCATTCTTCGCTATGTTATCAAGAGTTTATCTTGAACACTTTTGCATAGTCAACATTTTTCTGTTATTCTTTACTTTCAAGAATATTCTTCATTTCACACCTTCTTCTGACTACAGCTTGAATTTCTGATAGCTCTCTGCTGATCTATAATACAACCATTTTTTATTTTAAAAAAATACTACTTGTGTGGTATTATTCAATAATTTTCACATTCTGTTGGGTCACCTTTGTTTGAAATAGGCACAAATCTGGATCTCTTTCACAGTTGACTACATAGCTGTGTTAGTCTGGGTACTTTAGAGAAACATGTCCACAGAAACTAATTATACGAGAGTTTTATATAAAGGTTAAGTGTACATCAAGAAAACATCACAACCTAGTGCTACCCAAGGCCACAAATCCAACATTAACCCTTATGTCCAACACCAATCCAAAAAAGTCCTCCTCCATCTCACAAAACACACGCAGTGATGCCAACTGCAGGAGGAAAGCAGAGTCAGTGAATGAGTAAATATCTCAGCGCTGGCAGGGGTCTCCACATGAGTGCTCCAGCACCCAGGGCTTCATCGGGATAGGTCTATGTGGCTTCTCCTCAGATATGTCTTGCAGGAAGTCAGCCTTGCCAGCTAAAGCAGGGAACTGGCTAAGGCAGCTGCACCCTGATCCGACCATCAGAAAGCAGGAGACCTGAGAACTAGAAAGGAGAGGCTTACCGAACCATTTATCCCTCCGCCCTTCAATTAACCCCACATGTGTTTATCGGCCAGGTTGACACAATAAACTAACTATATCTTTAGCTATCTTCTAAATTTCTTGGCACTGACTAGAATAAGCACCTTCAGCATTGTATCATTTTGTTGAAACATTTCAAAAGGTATTCAATCAATTCCTGGAACCTTGCTTCCTGCCATTGCTTTCAGTACAGGTTGGATTTCCTTCAAATAACACTGGTTTTTGATCATAAGCTACCTCCTGAAATGGTTGAGTGCTGATCAATTATTTTTCCTCCAGTGACTGTGCATTCCTGCCACCTTCTTTTCATGCTTCCTACATCATTCAATAATTTACTCATAGAATACATCAATAGTGTAACTTGAGGCTTAACTTTTTTCAGCAATTCTTCCAGCTTGAGAAATACCATGTTCTTCCTCTTTGGCTTCCAATTCCAGGTCTTTGCATGAGTCCTTATATTTTACTTTGTCTTCTCTAGCTGTCTTTTAAGTTGTTTTCTAATAAGCTCTTTTAGTTAGTCATTTTTTCCATTTGCAATAGCTACTTCGAGTTCAAGAGCAAGTTTCAGAATTTTTCTTCTGGCATTTTCTTTGGTTCTTTCTTTTGTTCTTTTATACCACACAGCAAAAATGACTTATCATACAGTCTGTTGATGGCACTCATTGAATTAGAAATAGAGTTGTGATACAGTTTACATACTTTCAAGTACAGTAAATCAAAAATCAAACTCACGGCCACTGACAATTCCAATTCATAGTGACCCTTATTGGAGAGGGTAGAACTGTAACTGTAAGTTCCCGGGACAGTAAATCTTTTTCCTCCCATAGTTTTATTGGCATATGACTCGCATATCATACAATTCAATATTTCAATCACATCAAGAAGAGTTGTACTAACACCACCACAATTAAAGTGAAACAATTCATAGAGTGCCTGGTAGAAACACTAAAAACAGACATACGCCTAAGCATATTTTACTTAATTATATGAATAATAAATCATATATAAAAATAAAGAGACAATGCCATAGCATCTAGTCAGTATAAAATAGGAAAAGCAAAAGCAATGACAAAGATTCTCTGTTAAAAAAAATGAATTGACCTGTATTGGGCATTTTTTCTATAACACTGAAGATAGCAAAAGACAAAGGGAATATGCTGTGGATTAAACTGTGTTAAGCTAACATATGTGTTATAAATCCTAAGTTCTGGTGGTACATGCGGTTACGAGTTGGGCTGCTAACCACATGGCCAGCAGTTTGAAACTGCCAGCTGCTCTGCAGGAGAGAGAGAAGGCTTTCTACTCCTGTAAAGAGTTACAATGTCAGGCTCACTGCTCCTCCTCGTGCAACAGCGGCCTCATCTTCCCGGTCCCCTGTCCTACCAGTCCCATCCCGGAGACATGGTGATGAGAGTCGGAGTAAATAGATTTGAGCACATTAGGTGCCTGGTCACCAGGGCTGCTTTCAACTCTGGCAAAATGGACACTGTTGACATCAATGATCCCTTCATTGACCTGAACTACATGTTCCAGTATGACTCCACCCAAGGCAAATTCACTGGCATCATCAAGACTGAGAACGGGAAGCTTATTATCAATGGGAAGTCCATCCTCATCTTGTAGAAGTGAGATCCCACCAACATCAAGTGGGGTAAGGCTATTGCCGAGTGTGTCATACAGTCGACTGGTGTCTTCACAACCATAGAGAAGGCTTACAGAGTGTCACACACTCTTCCACCTTTGATGCTGGGGCTGGCATTGCCCTCAATGACCACTTTGTCAAGCTCACTTCCTGGTATGACAATGAATTTGGCTACAGTAACAGGGCGGTGGACCTTATGATCCAAGGAGTAAGAGCTCCACTGGACCACCAACCCCAGCAACAGCATAAGAAGAGAGGGACCCTCAGCTGCTGGGGAGTCTTTACCCTCAAATTGTTCCACCAACACATTGAGAATATCCCTTCATCTTGAGTTTCCATCCAGACCCCCTGAAGGAAGGGGAGGGGCTGAGAGAGCTCAATCTTGTTATGTAACATCAATAAAGTACACTATACCCAGCCTCAAAACAACAAAACAGTAAGGTAGTCTCAGAAATGCACATCGCAGTTCTACTCTGTCCTATGACTCAATGGCATGGAGTCTGGTTCTGGAACTTTCCTGGCCATCCCTGGTCCTAGCACTCGCACAAGCGCAGGTGTAAAGTCTGGGGGAGGGACCCGGGTTGCCTCACCAGATTTTGGATTTTTAGTTTACGGCCTATGGTTATAATTTAAGTATGAGTTGTTTGTTATGTTAATGAGACACAATTAGTGTAGGTTCTGCCTTGAGTCAATCCTTTACATATATAAAAAGAATAGACTAATCCAAGCAGAGATAGGAAAGGAATGATTTTAAGTTACAAGAAGCTCAAGAGAAAGATCTTGCCCCAGGACTGCATCCTGGATTTGGGTTTCTGGCCTCCTAAACTGTGAGAAAATAAATTTGTTTGTTAGAGCCACCCACTTATGGAATTTGTTACAACTGTACTAAACAACAAAGACAGAATAGCTGTACATAATTCTAGAGTGGAGAGGGGATGGCAATGGTAACCTTGGTATTCTATAGCTAACCAAACGAGCTGTTATACTTGATAGAAATATAAACTTCACGTTCAGACATGCCAGGGCTCAGAAAGAAACCACCTTGATAGTGTAAACAGCTAACATTCTGGGCTGCTAACTGGAGGTTCAAGTCTACCCAGAGATCCCTTAGAAGATCTCCCCCACCGCCCCTGACCCCAAAGCGGGGAGCACTGAACACCCTATGGAGTGCAATTCTACCTTAGGGGGTTTTACCAAGAGTTGGAATCCCTGGATGAGTGTATCTAAATAATGGAATATAGCAGTCATTAAAAGAACCAGCTTTTTATAGGCTAAAAAAAGGAAGACATTCACAGTAAGCTGCTACTTGGAAGCGGCAATCTGTAGAACAGGACAAGCAATGGTTATTCATAACCTTGAGTATTCTGCTGGTACTCCCAGACTAAAGGCGCATTCGAGTTACGACACGACACGCTTACTACTTTGGGGAGTACTTTTTGTAGTTAATAATGGAGCCCTAGTGGCACAGTGGTTATGTGTTGAGTAGATAATAAAAAAGGCTGGGAGTTCAAACCCACCCGTCACTCAAGAGGAAAAAGACATGGCTGTCTTCTTCCATAAAAGTGTACAGCCTTCAACATCTTATGGGGCAGTTCTTCTGTCTAATGGGGTCACTTTGAGTCAGAATTAACTTGAGGGCAATTGGTAGAGATTGTTAGTAAAATGTATCTATTCATGTAAAGGCCTTCAAAATTTTTGTCAAAAGATGGAAGTTAAAAGATAACGGATTAGTTCCCATGAACTTTTGAAGCCCCCTCATATGCACGAAAATTTATCTGCAAAGTTCATATGTTTCCAACTCCACAAAGATTAAATTTATAGATATTGACGACAAAAGGCACTAACAATAAAAACAGAGCGCGCAGGGGGGAGGGGACTGTAAGTTTCCAACTTACATCAAAACCAAATCAACTGGAAAAAAAAACCCACCAAAACACTCAACTTATTGCACAGAACAGAACTCTCGAGTCAAGGACTACCCACAGATTCTATGATATATCTTGATCATAAAAGTTCTTTCAGAAAAGCCATTTCTTATGATTAAGTATTGATGGTATTGAAGGAAGAAGTCCAAGCTTCACTCAAGGCATGGTGAAAACCAGAGCTCCAGGGAATGATGGAACGAATACCAACTAATGGAACAACAATGCTGCAAGAGCTCTCTTGGCTATGCCAAGAAATTTGGAAGATAGCTACCTGACATACTGGCTGGAAGAAATCCCTATTTTTTGCCCATTCCATGAAAAGTGATCCAATAGAAAGCAGAAATTATTACAGAATGCCGTATTAAGTAACATTTTTCTGTAGTTAAAAAAAGATTGCAGCAAGACACAAATAGGAAACTGCCAGAAATTCAAGCCAGATTCAGAAGACAACATGGAATGACGGATATACTGCTAAGGTCAGAATGATGCTGGCTGAAAGCAAACGGGTTTATATTGGCTGGTTTATGAGAGAGCCAATGGAATAGGACTTCACTGTAAGGTGGATGCTACCTGTTCTATAGAGTGTATAGAAAACTATTACGCCAATGAACATGACGAAAGTATCAGAATGTGGCAAAAATAGGGGATCACTGTGAGTAAGCAAGATGCCACACTGAGTGGCACTGAATGTTAAAATCAGGGACTTATTAATGGCATACCAGATAAATGCAAACAAAAATGGGAAGACTATAAATCAGATAAAATGAAACCAATAGGACACAGAAATCCAATTTCCATTTTAAAAAAGGTAAAATGCTGAACAAGGGAAGCCATGACGCAATACTTATTAAAAAGTAACATTCCAGAAAAGCAAACTCTGAAGCTGTTTGGACAGACCAGCCACGCAACAGCCCTGCTGGAAGGCCACTGACAGCTTTTTTCAGAAATTTACCGAGCCAAAGAGACAAATTAAGACCAAAGAAAATTTTAAAATGTAAAAAAATAAAGATACTTGGGATGTGGATATCACTATCAGCATCCTTTCAAACGCTGTCCTAAGAGCTTTAGATCACAGAAAGAATGCTCATTCTGTGTCAATACTCCATGAAGAAAAACTTAAAAACCACATAAAATATACAAACCTGTGAAAACCAGGACCAAAGAAAAAAATTCAGAATCACAGCATTAGAAAGATCAAAGTATATATTCACAGATAAAGAAAATACAAAAGTGTTCACGAATATCAAATTTGGTTTAATTTCACCAAAAGTATATAAAAACCAATAGGAGCTGAAGAAAAAGTAGACAAACAGAGGAGACAAACAAAGAACTTGAAAATGATGTTTAATTGCCTACAGGTGGGCTTTGGGTCTCCACTCTGCTCTCCCCCTCATTCATAATGATATGCTTTTTTTTTGGTTTGGATAATGCCTGATACCTGAACCCTTCGACACCTTGTGATCACACAGGCTGGTGTGCTTCTTCCATGTGGGCTTTGTTGCTTCTCAGCTAGATGGCCACTTGTTTACCTTCAAGCCATTAAGACCCCAGATTCTATATCTTTTGATAGCCGGGCACCATCAGCTTTCTTCACCACATTTGCTTATGCACCTCTTTTTCTTCAGCAATTGTGTTGGGAAGGTGAGCATCATGGAATGCCAGTTTAATCAAACCAAGTATTCTTGCATTGAGGGAGTACATGAGTGGAGGCCCAATGTCCATCTACTACCCTAATACCTAACACTAAACCTATAAACATATGCACATAGATCTATTTCCACATGCTCATATATAAATATATTTACATATGTACATGCCTTTATTTAGACCTCTAAGCCCATCTGTAAGCAATTGGACAGAGCTCCTAATGAAATGATTTAAAAAAAATTAACATCCTCAAAGAAATTTTATTTAGCAAATTGGGATGTGAAGACTTACTATTTCTTAAATCAATAGAGTATCAAAGCATACACAATCAAGAAAATTATGAAGGGAAAGGAGAGGGGAAAATTATCCCCTCCTATGTCACCATAGATCAGAGACTTCAAAATTATACTGGAAAATAGCAATGATGCTCCACACTATTAAAGGCTCAGTAGGTGCTAACTATGCTCACTGCCATTGTGATCATTTCAACTCATAACAACCCTCCATGGCAGAGTAGAGCTGCTCCTTTGGGTTTCCAGACTTTAAATCAGGAGAGAGGAGCTTGGGAGTGAGGAACTGCCAAGGACCATTTGGATATTTATAACATCCTTCTTGAGTCATACTGGTCAAACAAGCTCAGCCCTACTGGCCTCTCTTTGGTGGGGGATGTGATGGTAGCTGGTACTGATGATTCTGCAGGCCTTATAAGGCCTGTGGGCTGGACATTCTCCACCCCGCCTTTATATCTTCACAGGAGTAAAGTTTTATCCTTCTCTAATGGAGCTGGCTGGTGGATTTGAATTGCTGACTTTTTGGGTAGCAGCAAAAGGTGTAACCCACGATGCCCCAGAGCATCCTTCTGCAAATTATATTTTAATAGTATGCTAAATTATTACAATTTTCTAAAATTTATTACTATTTTTATCATCTTATTTACAATTTTATTTAACTATTTTATTATTTTAATTTTATGATTATCACATGCACAGGAAATACTCAGAGCACACAGCTTTACCCCGACACATAGGTCTTTTCTCAGGACTTCAATGCTCCTTCCCTGGTGAGGGGCACGGCGTTCAGAAGCTGCACTCTCCACTTCCATCACCACCTAGCTGAGCCCGAGTTGACGGTGAGAAATCATAGTTGATTGTAATGCTTCCTCCACATCTTTATTTTCTACCCTAATGCTGGGTAGGTAGTTTCCCCCAATTCTGTTCCTAAACTCCTCTGTAGGAATGTGACCAGAAGCTGTACCAGCAGGTGGGGTCTGAAGCGAACTGCAACATGGGAATACTCCACACCGTATTCTGGAGCCATGTGTGTGGACAGAGATTAGAGAGGTGAAAACAACTGTTAGGGGGCTCAATCACCACTTTCCTCTACAAATAGACTGCTTTATTAAGAGTTCACCTCTACAAATCTGCATAACTCAACCTGCTCATGGATCCCTGTAACTCCTAATTGCTGGATGCACAGACTAGGCATTAGTCTGCAGAGAATAGAATGTTGAGCTGAATTTTGGACACCACACAGAATGTACTAAGAAATTTACTGCAATTAAACAAATGAGCTATCAAGATTCTCAAATACACAAACATTGGTAAAATGTTTAGATCCTTTTGCTTGTTTGTAAGTTCAAATTTATTTGGAAAATTCTAGAGTTAGCTACATCAACACATATTTTATACCACGTACAAAAAGAGATAACGAGTAACAAAAATTAATAAAGATTATTTTAAGAGAAACAGGAAAAAATGTAATTGAGAAAGATAATTTCCGCTTGCAGTCACTGGGTAGAAACACATCTCAGACTATTTGTTTTTACCTGATTCAAAATCAGAATTTTACAACTGCCTACAATGGAGTTTCATTAATGGTAAATTGTTGGATATTATGGACGTCTCTATCCAAACACTTAAGACAAATCATCTCGGGCGATTTCAAATTAAAAGCTTGTAAAATATGTATCCTCTCCTAGTTTTTGCAATTAATAGGGTACATCTGCAATTAGCCTGACTTACTGAATGCAGGGCTGTTGTCATTAAAAGATGTCTGTGAAAGTGCTGCTGCCATTATGGAAGCTCAGGAGACCAATCCCTCCTAGAGGGCAAACAGTGGACTGGTGGAAAACAACAGCCATAAATCACACTGGCAGGCAGCGGAGCAGGAGTGGAGCACAGGCACATGAAGGCCATTCACGGGAAACACAGCACAGCAGCTTCCCAGGAAGGATTGCTGCACCTGTAATTAATTAAAATTTCCTTCAAGCTAAATCTTTAATAAACAAGGATTTGTGCTGACAATGAAGGAAAAAAAAGGACTCTAGCAACATAATTTTATAATATACCTCACAAAACAAGCCTAGCATTTATCATTTCTTATATCAAGCATATACACCAAAAAGTTAATAGGAATTTTGTGTTATAATTCATGTATTTGGAATAGGCTTGGGATATTTAGGATAGTTGGGAGAGTATGTGGTGCTTTCTAGCTTTATTTAAGTTTTTTACTGGACACTTTCCCAGTTTGTTTTTAAATAGCGTTCTTGCATTGTTTAAACAGGCTTTCAAAAAGAGCTGATGATGGTATTTGCATTAGATAGTCACATTTTTATGTGGCTTGTTTTTTAATCACACACTGTATTTCTAAAAAATAATTTTACTGTTGTTGTTTACAGTTGGGGTCAAAATGTCTCTGGATCCGAGAGGAGAAAAAAGGTCTAGATGTTGACGGAAGTGGTATTCATGAATATATTTAGTAAAGCAGGTGGCAACCTGCATTCTTGAATAGATTTATAACGAATCAACTCAAAATGCCTTTCTTAGGCTCTCTCTTCAGTGCAATCCGCTCTTTCTCAGAGCAGCAGGAGCCACCAGAGCTAACACGTTGAGGACCACACGAAGCTCTTCACACAGGCACTCAACCCAACGCCTTCTCACCAATCCCAGGACTTTTACCCTCCTTTGACAGGCCATCAAACTAGATGCAAAGTAACTAAGTGACTGGCCCAAGGTCACAAGTCAGAATCAATATTCCAACCTTGGCCTGGTTAACTACAAAGCTAACCCTCTTAAATTTTCATGCCTTAATTATTTTTTCTACTCTGATGATTCTACATGGCACAACAAAATGAGAATTATAGAAAATATTCCACAGAATTTCAAGATTCTACATAGCAGAAAAGGGTCAGAGAGTTAAAATAACTGCATAAGCAAAAAATGTCTAATTACTATATAAACTCAAGGATAACCTGACCCGAAGTTCAGCCAAGGCACCTAAATTTACCACAAAAACTGCATTTAAAATGTGCTGAAAAACTCGGCTTATACACGAAATATGGTATATATTTTCCAATAAACTTAAAGAGAACTCATAATCATAAATAAACTTTAAAACCCACCACTACAGATGCTCCCACTCACCTGTCAACTATATAATTACATAAAACTGTTGTCTCTCATGCTCTTTTCAGAGACTTTTATTTTTAACTACCCTTAGCTTGTCAGTTAATATCCTATCCATTTTGGGGGAACACAAAGTATTCAACAACAAACATTTGTTGAATGAAAAAATATTTCTCATTAACACATTGATATTTTCATTAACAAATACAATTAACAAGTTATTCTCTATTAATAAATAATTTACCAAAATAAATATTTTCAAATATTTTCATCAACAAATAATTTTTGAGTAAACAAATTAGGTAATTATTCACACAATACTCTATGTTATAAAACGGTGATCATAAAAGCGAAAAAATGAGACTTCCAGCAAAAACAGGGCCTCAAACAGACACGTGCACAGACTGGCCAATAAAAATGTGATTTAAAAACAAACAAAGACAGATATGGAGGAAAAACCTAGTGTCCCAAATCTCTGAGGAATGAAAAATAACAATCAAACACTGACAAGAGAAAATTAAGGGATAGCATCCACACAAAGAGATCATGAGGAAGAGTGAATTTGCGGCTGGCCAACAATGAGCCAAGAAAGCCCTGGTGGTGTAGTGGTTACAAATTAAGTTACTAATGTGAGGTCAGTTCAAACCAGAAAGACGGGGCTCTGTACTCCTTGAAGAGTTACCTACCGCCTTGGAACTGCACAGGGCAGTTTTACCCCACCCGAAAGGGTACATGAGTTGGTACTGGCTCCATGGCAGTCAGTTTTGGGGTTTTTTTTAATAACCACGAGTCAAGCCACTCATGCCACAGGGTAGAACAACCTCCAGAACATCCAACAAGCAAGAGGAGAACCACATTCTTGATCCTCACACCCACATCCACTGGAAGGATGGAGGAATATGCAGGATCCGATGCAGTCCACTCAAAGGGCAAATGAATCCTTCCTTCCACAACCCCGAGGAAGTGAATGCATTCTGACAGAACCACAGGCCAGAGAAGCAGTGCCTAATAAATGTGAGGCTGAAGCAGGCTGAGTTCCCACAAAGTCCTGGGGCCTATAGGGGACATAGGCCCATGAATTTACACCTCAATGATGGCAATGGAGGCTCCAATCTACCATTCAACCCCTGGTCTTTTCATTCAGTCCCAGTGAAGACTAAGACTAAGGGAAGTGGCCTGGGCTATGAGCAGCTCTGTGGCAGAGAGGACTGGCTGGTTTTGTTAGTTCTGGTTTCACTTCTTTGGGCCTTTGTCCTGGTAAATAGCAAATGCCGCATCAGGAGGCAGAACTATCCCCTGTGCCCAAACACACTGGCAACTACACAAATCAGATTCTGGAAGGTGACCTTGATAAAAAGCAGTGGCCAGTATTGATTTTGGATTTGGGTTTTATATTTCTGCTAATTTTTTGCTGTTTGGATAAATCACAAGTGGAGAGACAGAGTGTAACAGGAATGGAGTCATCCCTCACTCCCACCACCCTCTGTTAATCAGGGAGGTAATTAACTCCCAAGCTAGTGGTACCTAAGACTGCACTCTTCCAGTGCTCACCCTGGGTGGACCCTAGTAAGCGAGAAAGATAAAGTGACAGGTCACTAGATTAGGGACACAGGGATCGACTTCCCTACTGCCTGTGCTAAATGAAAATTACCTGCCCATGCCACAATAATGGAGTTGGAGAGAAATCAGGCACCCATTAGACACCTATGGGAAGATTCAAACTAAGCATGCTCAGACACAAGCCCCCTAGGCCCTTGTAGGAGGTCCACCTGGGCACACAGACTAGCCCCAGGCACATCACATCACAAAGGTTGGACTAGACTCAGCCAGTAGGATCGCGGGAAACACTCTCAACCATGCCTCCCCCAGCTAGTGGGGCAGGAGAGAATAAAAGCCAGGTAGGTGTGGGGTCCAGCACATCTTCTTGGTTTACCGCAGGCCTCTGTAACTCGGCTCTTGTTCAGCTGCACGCTGCAAGCAGAGGGTGGAGTCCCAGCCTGCATGTCCCCCAGGGCCTGCTTGGAGGCCCGCTCTCTCGGGGCCTCTGGGATTTCATAGTGCGGCAAGCATGGGTTTGCGTCCCTGTTCCTATATACTTTCCACGTGGTTTTTCAGCCATGAAGCCCTGCATGAGTTCTGCACAACCTTGCACACTTTCCTAAAACTCCATGTGCTTTTTGAGACTGTAAACCTGAAACTCCCCCTTTCCTCAAAAAAGTCACTTGAATCACAAACGTGCTACTGGTGATGAATTCTTTCAGTGCTGCGAAAGCAAGAACTGACTGATGTACACCTACCCAGGAACCTAACAAAAGCAGCTATTTGTTTAGCGTGAGTTAGTGTGTAAGTGAGTCTGGTTGTTGAGCAAGACTAATTGCTCATTCCACAGCCTGACACCTGATCAACAGCTCCAAAGGGAAAAAAAAACAAACAAAGAAATGTCTTGGAAAGAAGAGTTACTGTATGCATAAAGAAGGAAGAGGGAGAGGCACAAAAGAAGTGTGCCCGATCTGTGCCATGAACAGGGGGATGAAACATGAAGGAAGTGCAACTAAGCAGCAAGGGAAACAAAGTAACCAAGTCCCCAAAGAATCCTGAAAATAGACTTCCAACTTGGGGACAGAGCTTCCCACCTCATCAGACTTGATCTGAAAATATATATATGGGTCAGCAGACAGACCTGGAAATACCTATTGGTTGGTTTGTTTTTTTCCTTCTTGTTTTGTTTGTTTTATTATGTTTTGATTTTCCTATTTTTTCACCCTATGTCTATCTATGTAAGACAGGCAGGATGAACAATCCTGAGGAGAAAACATGGGACAGGCGGTTCTGGGGAGACATGGGAGATGATGGGACAGGGAGGGGGAGTGGGGAGCCAACAAACTGAAAGATAAGGGAACAACAAAAGAGCTAAAATTGATGGTGGGAGTGGATATAATGTCATGTAGGGTTCTCAAAAGCAATGTGTCCGAGAGGAAATACTGGAGGGTGAGCATGATAGTGGGATAGGAGGAAGGTGAAAGGAAGTAGTGGGAAGAAATAGGACGCAAAAGCTCTTTACAGAGTTACAGCTATAGGCATGTATATATGTAAATGCATTAATTTAAAATGAAAGGGATAGAGGACAATGTACTTATATTTATGTTAAGTATTAAGATAGCAAACAGATTTGGGGCCTCTACTCAAGGCCTCCCTTAACACAGAACACTTTGTTCTGATAACCTGGCACTCTTTGATCATCACTTTCCCAACACGATCCCTGAAGACAAAATGCGTGCATAAGCAAATGTGGTGAAAAGAGTGGATGGTGCCTGACTATCAAAAAATATAGTGTCTGGGGTCTTGTCTTAAAGGCTTGAAGTCAAACAAGCAACCATCTAGCAATAAAGCAAATAAGCCCACATGGAAGAAGCACACCAGCCTGTGTGATCGTGAGATATCAACAGGATCAGGTATCATATATCAAAAGATCCAAAACAAACAACTATATAGAAGTAAACGAGGGGGGGTTGGAGTAGAGACCCAAAGCCCATATGTAGACAGTTGGATATCCCCCCACAGACAGGCTGTAAGGAAGGGATGATTCAACCACGGTGTAGTATAGCACTGACAAATTACACATAATTTTGCTACTTCCTGAATACTTCCTCCTCTCTCCTATCATGACCCATTTCTACCTTAAAAATCTGGCTAGACCGGAGAACACACATTGGTACAGATTAAGAGCTCTCAACACATGGAATTCAGCAATGATATCTCCCCCCACACCCCCAGGAAGAGCAGTGGGAGTACCGGTATCATGAGAGTAGGGGCATGGTCTGGGAGAGGGAAGAGTGAGATTGCATATACAACCATCACAAGATTGAATATACAGCCCCCTCCAAAAAGGGCAAAAAAACAGAAATGTGGGTAGAAGGAGACAATGGACAGTCCAAGATATGAACTAATAATAACAATATATAATTGATTGTGGATTCATAAAGGTGAGAGGGGAGGGGAGGGAGGGGAAGAAAGAGGAGCTTATACTAACGGCTCAAGTAGAAAATGTTTTGGAAATGATGATGGCAACATGCGTACAAATATGCTTGATACAATTAATGTGTGTAATGTTTTAAGAGCTGTAAGAGCCCCAATAAAAGGACTTTAAAAAAAAGAGCAAAAAGAACCCACAGATTGGGAAAAAATATTTGGCAATGATATATTGGCCAAGAGAACTGTCGCTAAAATCTGAAGTGGTATAGAAAACTGTATCACTTCAACATGAAAAAGGTGAATAATCCAATTAAAAATAGGCCAAAGACATGAATATACAGTTCACCAAAGATTCTAGAAGTCCAAAACACAAAGAAATAATCCTCCTAAGAATTAGCCATTAGAGATGCAAATCAAAACAAAGATGAGATACCACTTCACATTACCAATGATAGCAAAATTCAAAAAAGCAGGAAGCAATGTTGGAGGGGTGTGGAAAGACTGAAGCCCTCATACTAGGGGTACTACAAAACCAAACAACTACTGTGGGAAGTGGTCTATTGATGTAAGAATCAACTGAGAACAGCAATCCTTCTACTCATCATATGTCCTAAAGAAAGATGGAACAAAGCATAAGTACATATGTGCCCACATACCACCACCATTCACAAGTACATATGTGCCCACATACCACCACCATTCACACCAGTGGAGAAACGGTTAAATCAACTGGTGGTGGTGGTGGTGGTGGTGGTAGTGGTATTAGACGTGCCATCAAGTGAGTTCCAACCCACAGTGACCGGAAGTGCACAATAGAACGAAACACTGCCCGGTCCCACACCATCCTCACGATTGCTCCTCTGCGTGCTTGAGTCCATGGTGGGAGCCACAGTGTCAAACACTGTGCATATTTTGAAACTCTGATACATACACACAATGGAATAAATACTAAGCATTGCTAAAGAATAACGATGAAACTGTGAAATACCTCATCACACAGATTAATCTGGAGGACATTATGCTGAGTGAAGTTAGTTAATCACAAATTAAAAAACATTACATTGTTATAATAGAAAGCAAAAGACAAAACAACAAGATAACGATTTTTATACCACAAGAAATAGATGTTGATTGCTACCAGGGGTGGGAGGTGAAGGGAGAGAAGTAGAAGCAATAAACTAGAGGGCAGACAAGTGTGAGCCTGAGTGAAGGGAGAACAAAGTATTCTGAGGTTAAGTTATGCTGTTGAATTATAAAATGACAATAAAAAGTCACAATAAAAAATTGGAATAAAAGTATAAAGATTTGAAAGATTATAATCTTTCTAACAAGAAGAAAACATTTTATTGTAGTTAAGCAAAAACAAATGAGGAAAAGAAAATCTTATATCCCAATATATAAGATTTCAACTAATCACTAAAGGAAATTCAGAAGTCTGAAAATTTCTTTATCTGATTTTACTGGTTGAAATATTGGCTGCATAATTTTCATAAGTAACAGCATTTTATTTTATAATTCTAAATTATGCTGCCAATCAAAGAAAATATTAAAGCTAATACAGGACCAAATGCTAAGAGAGATGGAACGTATAAGGAAACTTGGAGAAAAACAATGATAAACGTGCTGTATTTAGAAATTCTTTGATTATTTGATATTCATTCTTGAAACAAAAAGTCAAAATATTAGATCATACTAGTCACAAAATATCATTAGGAGTATCATTAGGAAAATAAAGATAACATACTTGAATGACAATGAAGACAATTCTAGTATACTCTTAAATACTTCTAAAGAGAAATGTCATCATCTTCTCTACCTTCACTAACACCAAACAGCCGGCGTCTGAGCTTCATTTGTCAATTTCGGTACAGTAGCCAGTGGGAACCAAAAACATACTTGTGGAATAAAGAAATATCACCTGGTAAGATTGGAAGCCATGCACGACATGAATGATATTTTTAGCAGAATGGAATGGCCTTAAAAGAAGTTTTGAAACAAAAATTAAAAGTATAAATGCTACTACAAAAGTAAAACCCTGATGTAAGCCAGCAAGTGTGTGTGTGACAGTGGTGCAAAGACCTAGACATGCAAAGAAAGGGAAACACAATGGGGCTCAAACGCTACTTAGAAGATACAATGTGTGAAATAAATAAACACTACCCTAAAACAAAAGACAAATAATAAACAGGAAAATACAAAAAGTTTATCTTTTTCAGACAAATATAAACTACTGAAGGAATTTTTAATACAAAACATTGAAAGCTAATACACAATTGAAATTTAGAAAGGAATTGAAAGTTGTTTTTAGTAACACTGAGGGGAGAGGAGTTGGAAAGTGAGGTGTAGTTGTGTGTCATAACCCCTTGTTACAGACCCTGGCTTCCATGCTGTGGTTACAATCCCACATTGGGGGGCGCTCGCGGCAATGCTATTGCATAGGATTAAGGTGAGTTGTATTCTGAGTGTTCACCTAACTAGTGGGTGTGAACAAGTCACCACCCTATCTCACTGGGGACAGGGCCGGCTGAATGACAACAACCCCACCTCCAACAAAGTCATTCTTCCAACAGCCACCTCCGAAGCTCAGAGAAATCTGAGGCCCACAAAGAAAATGTGTAATTAGCATTACTGAGCAAATGCTAGAGGACACTCTTGTAGTTGATGAGTGACGTCAGGCTGGTTCTGACTCACAGCATCCCTATGTATAATACAAGGAAATGCTGCGGGTCCGCCTGTGCCATCTCACAGTTGTTCTTATGCTTGGACCTATTGTTGCAGCCACGGTGTCAATCCATCTCCTTGAGGACTTTCCTCTTGTTTGCTGTCCCTCTACTTTACCAAGCACGATGTCCTTCTCCAAGGACTGGTCCCTCCTGACAACAAAGTGGGTGAGATAAAGACTTGCTATCCTTGCCTCTAAGGAGCACGTTGGCTGTATTTCTTTCAAGGCAGACTTGGCAGTTCATAGTACTTTGAATATTTTTTGCCAGCACTGTAATTCAAATGCATCAGTTCTTCAGTCTTCCTTATTTAATGTCCAATTTTCACATGCATATGAAACAACTGAAATGCCATGGCTTGGGTCTGACACACACCTCAGTCCTCAGAATAACATCCTTCTTTTTCAGCTCTTCAAAGAGGTCTTGTGCAGCAGATTTACACAATGCACTGTATCATCTGATCTCCTGACTATTGCTTCTATGAAAATTAACTGAGAATACAAGCAAGATGAAAGCCTTAACAAATGGCAATCTTCTCTCTCCTTGTCATAATGTTACCGAGTGGTACAGTTGTGAGGATTTTTCTTTCTGTACATTGAGTTGAAATCCACACTGAAGTCTATGATCTGAGATCAGCATCAGCAAGTGCTTTAAGTTTTCCTTACTTTCAGAGCAAGATGTGTCATCTGCTAGCATAGGTGGTTAAGAAGCCATCCTCCAATCCTGATGCCACATTCTTCTTCATATAATCCAGCTTCTCTGATGATTTGCTCAGTGTACAGAGTGAGTAATATGGTAAAAGAATGACACCCCCCCTCCCTGATTGAAAAATGGGGCACTAGAGATAACTAAAATGAGAAAGATACAGTTTCTACTCGCAACACAGGCTAGACCAGGGATTCTCAACCTTCCTAATGCAGTGATTCTGTATTCACATTTCTCAAGTGGTTTAAAGCCTCTAGTGCCCCAAGGCCAGCCAGTGACTGCTACTTAAGTTACTTGATTCCATTTATACTGATAAGTGGTGGTATCTTTTCTACATCCTTTTGTTACTCTGGACAACAACATGTCACAACTCCACAAAAGGTTAGATAGAGCTTATTCACAATTGTTTTTAAAATGCAGAATTATAAAGTAAGCTAAAAACAATGAAGTGAGTCTAAATGCACAAAAGAAACACACAAATATACAATTTGAGAGTAACATGAAAATCCAAATAAAATGGAGGACTTTGAAACAAAACAAAAATATTGCAGCATGACAAACTTTACCTTTTTATGGGCACAGGAACCAGTATCATGTAGCACCGCCACTCTGAATGGAGGCCACCACGTGTGAAATTCTTTCACCCACTGATGCATCACTGTTGTTGGACAGACAATTATAGTCGGACCCAACCCCTCGAACCTGTACCCAAAATATTCAAGAAAGTACAACCATGAAAGTGGTATACTGAGTAATCAACACACTCCCTCCTACCCACCCAAATCTTAACAGTTTTCTAAAGAAATTGCAAGCTACAGAAATTTATTGATATTTCCTTTTTTAAGAAAAGGCTTTTAAGGCTAAAACCCAGTAAGTGAATGCTCTACAATCCCAATCATTCATCTATTATAGATGCAGGTATTCAGAGAAAGCTCCAGGGCATTAAAAGGTAACAGCATCTATGCTAAAGAAAATGAAAAAATCATTTTTAGAGAAGTAAGTATAAAGTCTATTTCCACATAAGTGAACAGGGGTCTTAAACATGTGTGAAACTTTATAGCCAGCCTGAGTTACCCACAGAACTTCAATCTTCACAGTCCTAGGCTGGTTCCCTAGGGTTCTCCTCCCTAGGTTAATTTCCCGTGTGCAGGGTTCTGGAGAGGAATGTGTCTAACAGAATACAGCTACAGTCGTGGGCAGTGATTAGAGCACAGGCCTCTCCCTCCAGCTACGCTACGCTGTGGCTGCTCCTCACGTGATGAAAACTCCGTGGATGGGCTGAAATCCCCTTAACTGGCATCTGCTGGAAGGTCCAATGAATGGAGAGTGCTGACTGGCACTATTCCCATGGGCTTATACACTGCAAAAAAGCTGTTACCAGTTGACCATGAGAGCCCAATGAAAAGACTTGGGTATCAGGATATACACTGTAGCAGTATTTCTACTATAGAAAGAATGGGCACTACTTCTATGTCCACATTAAATAAGCAAAGGGGCGAATAAACTGTGCCACTGCTCGAGTACAGGCTAGCAGGGGCACTGCCTCGGTCAGGATCGCGTTCACTGTACGACCTTGGACACACAGTTTAACCTTTCTGAACTTTCTCATCGTCAGACTTGGAAGCAATGCACCTATTACAAGCTTATTGTGAATTATTAAATCATTTAATATCTATAAAGTACTTAGAACAATGCCTGGCATATAGTAAATGCCATGTAACAGTGTGATAAATAGGATAGCACATCAACAACCACTAAAAACTAAGTTCGATGAGTATTTAATGACATGGAAAAATGCTCATCAGTTTAAACAAAAACAAGGATTTATGGAATTACCCAGATTCATAGACACACAGGAAGATCAGCACATGTTCTCATATCCATGTGTCTCCTTGCTCTTTCCTAACAGAGTTATATACTCGTGTAGTACCCCCACTTCCCTCCAGTAAATGTGAGCTTTATGAACTGAGGAGAGCAGAAGTGAATATTGTTTTACCTACAGCCTTCTAATGATTCCCATTCTCCTAGAAACAATTACCACTCAACAAAGCTGTGAGGAAGGACTTACATTCTAGGTTGGGGGGAACAGATTCCTCTCTCCTGTTCTCCTGCTGTATGTGAACAGGGAAACAATATAGCCCAATGGCCACTGGGCAGTGGGTCTACAAGGGCAAGATCTGGCCACTAGGGGAAATGAACACACTTAAGACTCTTAATTTTATCACTGAACTACTAATCATGTTGCTTCTATAACTCACCCTTTCTGTTAGCTTTTCAGATTTATCATACATTTCATTGAACCCAATTTGAGGCCAGCTCTCATCCACCTGCAGCCAAAGTCTCCGAAGACATACACACCATAGGTGCACATCTACACTCATCCTTCCCTTCTCTCCTCCTATTACATTGGAACTAGTTCCTCTCCTTGGGTGAGACCAAGTCTGTTAGCAAGGTTCATTGCGCCCATGCCTCCACTACATCAATGTTCCATTGTCTTCTAGCCACGTTGTCTTCAGGCTTGCTGAGGGTTAGATGCTATTGCAGAGTTGAAAATTAGCCAGCAGCCAAACTTATCAGTGGGAGCTGGGAGCTGACACACTAAGCTCACGCTACAAACAGCAACTGGGAACCAAGACTGACTGAGCAGCCACAGCTCGTCTAGCCTCTCTCTCACTCTCATTCGGGAGCAATTCAAATTAGCTCGCTTGCCCCTCTTCTACCATTTATGGCCAATAAGTATGTTGAATGTGTGAAATTAAATGTGAACATGATATTCCACTGTTCATTCTTTCCCTGTATTATCTTATTAACTCCCAAAGCTTCATCATTGTTGTTCCGTGACACCAAGTCAGCTCCAACTCATGGCGAACAAAACATTGACCTGTCCTGTGCCATCTAAAGCTAGGTCTCCAATCATCCTTTTCTGAACTCCCAATAACCACATGCCTAAGTATCTGCCAGTTAAAAGGCAACACACATCACCCTCCCCACTCCTTGTACCCTGTGTTCCTAGTCCAGTGAACATAATTATCACCCATTCTCCAGGTACCCAAACTCGAAATCTGAGCCTCACCCTCTTGATCTCTGCTGCATCAGATCTCTGCCTACCTAGGTCATGGCACTTGTACCTCCTAAAGTCCTCCCCAGTCACCCAGGTCTCCACACCTATCCTATGGCCATTTCTATCATCTTTCATCTGAATTTCTACAACTTTCCAGCATAATTGCTAAGAAATTAAAAAATCTGAATGTTTCATCCTTTTGTTTAAATAATCTCTAGTGGTATTGGGGCAGTCTAAACCTGTTAGCCTAGCCTATGAAACCATGAGCTTCTTGCTTCTGCTCACTACAGTCTTTCATCTCTCATTTCATTAACCTTACCACTTGCACCCACAATTCAGCACCCCACCAACTCAAACTTCCGCTAGTTTTTAGAGGGTGAATATTTCCCCAACTTCTACTTTTTTTGCCTTGTTCCTATTTGATCTCTTATCCTAGCCAACTTCTATTCATTCACCCTTCAGATATTGACAGGGATGCACATCCTTCATAGAGCTTTTGTCTCTTTCTTTCAGGAAGGCTAAGGCTCCTTCTTAGTACATCCATCTAGCTAGTGCCTATACCAGAGTTGCTATATCGCTCAGCGCCCTTATTTTAATTGTTTATGCCCCTTATGAGCCCCTTAAGGGCAGAGAAAAGTTCTCCTTTGATCTCAGTGCTTAATCCAAAGTACCTGAAATATTAAAATTAATCTTCTGCATACTGAACAGTAATCTGTAATTCTAATGAGAAAACTGAAATTTTAGTCAAGCCAGAGAAGGCTGACCCTTGTTCTCTGCCCCAAAGGATGCTATTCCCATGTTCTTGGTGACTCCAATGTGAGTAAATGCCTCTTACCTACACCTAGATTCTCTCTGCCCCTAACCTATAGTTGGAGCCCTTCCACTTTGCTTACTAGGAAGAATCCAGACAACAAAAAGCTAGGGACTACAGTGGATGATTGTTTCTTCATGTAGAAATTCCAAGTCATGATTCTCACCAAGAAGTGTGGAATACACTAACATGGTCCTGTGCAGGTACCACCTCAAAGTTCCCTGGACACAGCAGTGGCTCAGCCCTACCCCAATATGAAATATTCATTTCTGAAAAGGGTTAAACGGATTCGTTTTTCTATGACCTCCAAGAGGAATGAAGTTATCTTTAATATGTACTTAGCGGATATTAAGAAACAATCAAAAGCTGTTCTACAGGTATTTTTAAAAAGTAAAAAACAAAAACTCACTCAAAATAAGGATAAATACAAATACACCTATTCCTCATTTACTGACATATTTAGGTTTTAAGGTTCATTATGGGAAAATGGAGGATGACCACATCAGATCACCAAGTAGCAGGTGACTATATCTGTCACATTAAATCATTAAACAATCTCCACATTACACAATTGTCAAACCAGTGAGAATCATGGTTCAGCCAAACTGACACATAACCTTAACCATCACAGCCATGCTTGTCAGATATATGTCATTACTGGGCAAAACAGTTGGACAGCACATTTTTTTACCACAGTATTAAATATAAAATGTAGGATAATGAAGTAGTCAATAATGAGGCACGGGTGTATGAGTTTTCAGGTCACACAGCACTGTTTCCTCTGCTTTAACTTACGTTCTATCAACCGCCAGGGTGATGACTTTGTCATTTAAGGTCAGCATGTCACTATGCTTAAGCGTCTATCATTACACCTGTAGACGTTTGGTCAGTCTCCCTCTAACATAATAGAAATGGGCATTTTCACATTGATTTGGGTTTTAGCAATGCTGAGGCAATAAAACCCAATAGCTGTCTCACACATGGAAGCACCTCTTCCCTCCCCTTAGTACCAGGGAGATGAGTAAAAACGATGATGATGATCATTTACTAAACTGGCTACAATTTATTTCACCTTTGATTATCATTGATCACCTAATGAAGCTAATACCTTCATGGCCAAACAATTCAATCTGCAGAACAGAAATTTGCTATCCAAACCTTAGAATTTTTCAGGAATTAGAAAGTGAAATATTTACCTTAAAAGTTAATGAACTTTTTCAGGACACTTATTCATAATTAGAAACTTATTAAATAATATCTTACATGGTAAAGCACTAACTTAAGTTTGAGAGGTAAGTGATTTATTCGCTTTCTATCAAAAGTGTCAGAGGTTCTATCAACAACATAATGGAGCCCTGGTGGCACAATGGATAAATTTAAGCACTTGACTGCTAACTATAAGGTCAGTAGTTCAAACCCACCAGCTGCTCTGTGGGAGAAATGACCTGACAATTTTCTTCAATAACGCCTAGGAAATCCTATGGAGCAGTTCTGCTCTGTCATATAAAGTCACCATGAGTTGAAATTGACTTGACACCTAACAACAGCAACATAATATGTATGGTAACATATTAATTATCAACTGGGAACACAAAAACCAGCTTTTATTAAGCACAATATGCTTCTAGGTCCATAAGGTGACCAGACGTCCTGATTTTTAACAATTTTTCCTGCGCCCCACGGCGTTTTTAAAAAGTCCAGATTTTTGGAAAGAATGCATGACAAGCTAGGGTATACGGTTTTCGGCTGCCATGTGGCTATTTCGCCAGAAGATGAGTTTTCTCAATGGTGTCCCGCTTTATCAATGTGAAAATCTGGTCACCTGAGCCTAGGAGCCCAGGGCAGTGCAGATGGTTAAGTGCTCTGTGCTAACCCAAAGGCTGAATTTGCCCAAAGGCAGAAAGACCTGGCGGTCTACTTCTGAAACTCCAACCACTGAAGGGCTATGGCCTGCAGTTCCTTTGCTCCACACACGGGGTCGCCTCAGTCGACCAGACTTTAATATGAGTGTGCCTCTTTTAAACAGAGCCCTGCGGGCACAGTGGTTACGTGATGAGTGGCTAACTGCAAGGTTTGCAGTTGGGAACCACCATCCATCCGCTCCTTGGGAACAAGATGGAGCTTTCCACTCCTGTCAACAATTACAGTTTCAGAAACTCACTGGGCAGTTCTACTTTGTCCCACATGAGCACTATACAAGGGCAGGGAGAGGGCGAGCCTCCTTTTATAACAAACACACATTTTTCTTTAGGAGAGAAACTAAAATAGCTATGAAAATGTTGAAAAATTCACTCTGGCACATTTAAAGAGAGAGACCAAGTTCCTTAGACGATCTTGGTCTACAGCTGGTCTTTCTACCAATACTACTTTAATAAAGATGATCTGGGCTATCATCCAACATGCCACACTATTTCATTACAGAAAAGAGGATGAGAGCATGGATAGTTAATTGATTACAGCTGCTGCTCATTATTAGCCCTGACTTCACTCCTAGTAGGATTGCCACTACTCAAGAGAGCATGTTTTAATTTTTAAATCAAAAATACACTGTAGGGATGGCTTCAGTTAGGCTCAGAGAATTAAGTATTAAGTTTCATAACAGGAAAGGAAGAAAAGAGATGGGAAATAAGAAAATCCCAGAAATCATTTAAAGAAAAAGAGACCGTCCTCGAAATCATCTGGAGTGGCTGGGGGCATTTCAGTTATCAAACAACAATAAGCAAACAAACAAAACAAAAAACCCAGTAGAGTCACAGAAACCAGGCCAAACAAAGGTTTCTTCTGAATAGAGCAAGCATTTTCAAGTTGCAGAATGAGTCATAAATAAGGAAACTAAATGCTCATATCCCACTCGGACTTTTGCTGTGGTTTGCAATGCTTTCGTGTGTTCCTGGAAAAATGTAATTTCCAAATGTGAAGAAAAAAACCCTGTTTCTATACAACTCTTTTTTAAATAACAACAAGAAATATTTCAAGTTATCCAAATGCTGTTCCACCTCATATCTACACAAATACAACTGGGATGTCTTAAATATTTGAAAAATCTTTCACGCCAGTGTTGATCTTGGTCTGCTAAGTGAATGAAAAGGTAATGAAGGAAAACAAAGAGGTGGCCTCTGAGGACTGCAACCGGCTCCTGACTCCTAATTTAAGATTAGCTTTGGCTCCCAAAGAGTAGGGTCCCAACTTGCTGACTCAACTACAAAACATGGACATTCTTTCAGAAATGTCTCCAGATTGAACTACTAAGTGGCTAAGGTTTCTACAACACAACAATGTGGTAAATAGCTTGTTGTTCCTTCTTATATATAACCCCACTGTAACCCAAGGAGTTCTTGATTTCTGGCTTAAAAAGAAACAGTCTACATAATTTAGTCAGAAACATTTTTTACAAAAACGGATGTACAGAAATAGACACCTTCAACACAGAGAACCTCACAGTAATGCAATATAAAGTATTTCAATGCAATAATGAATTAACTCAGATTCAATAAATGCTTATTACTTAGGAACACTAAGGTCCTACTAGTTTGTTCACATTTTAAAAGAAAACAGTGATTAAAACTTAAGCAAAATTTTCTTTTTTCTTTGAACAGCCATTTATGCGTTGGCTTTAAAATTTTATAAATTTCTCAAATATTGTAGAGGGGAGTAAAAATCATACTGCACAGTCTATTTTAGAAAATAACCTCATTTAAAAAAGAAAAAGAGCTATACATGCCAAAATGAATACTGATTACAAAAGAAATTCAAGAGAATGACTCTTCCAAAGCTCCAACTTTCCCCATGAATAGACTTTGCACTTATGTAATACTCACCGGGTCTCTTGCCAGAACAAATATTTTAATGTAAAATTTAATAAATGGAACAAAAGTTATTATGTCTAATTTAAAATTCCATATTGTATAATCTATTGATATTAACATAATTTGGTTTGTAAACAATCCATTGGTAAAAGCTAACCTTAGACATTGTATTGACCCAAAATATCTAGTGGGGCTCATCTGCAAAATGAAGCATCAATGCTTGGAATTCATTAAAAGTGTTACATGTTTAATTTCTCCTGCCCTACAGCTCCATTGTCTCGTAAAAATTTTCCTTTGATGTCCCCCACTAAAAGAATTAAAGGAATATTGTAATTGAAATGTCATCAATAATTCACAAGACCCTCCTCCACAGCAATACATCTGATGAAATATTAATTGAGCTCCACAGACTGACAGTCTGCAGAGGAGCACTTGCCTGTAATTTGAACCACGAGTCCTAATCTTGCTGTAGCTCAGACCTGCCAAGAAGGCAATTATCTGGATGGTCTTGCCCAATCCCATTTCGTCTCCCAGAATTCCTCCTACCTGCTGGCAGTGCAATTCCCACAGCCACCTAACACCTGTCTGCTGGTACCTACAACAACAAACACCAACAAGAAAAAAGAAAATAGCAAATGTTGGATAATACATAACAGAAAGTACTCATGAATTAATCATTTGTCTAGGTTCTAGTTCCAGTCATAGCAACATGCCGGATGTGTGTTTTACATGAGTATTATATTTATAAGGTCATACATTTTTGATCACCTAGGCATAAAATCACAAATTTTTCTTTACAGAGCGTTAACACGTTTCTAATTAAACTGATGGATGGGGTAGTTAGGGGGCTATTTAATTTCTTTTTCAACATTAGAAATAGCTTAGTGAAGTTATTATCTTCTATTCACTATCTTTCTGAGGAAGGGGACAAGTAATTTTAGTACATAAAGTTGCATTAATTTATCCACAAAAAGGAGGCATTAATGTTTATTTTTGCAATCTGACTAGTATCAAAATAGAAAGACAGACGACACTGCAATTTACAGCTTATATTGTTGAAAAGCCACTTCAAAATCATATTACTCTTACATAAGAAAAATTAAGTTTTAAGGTAATAAACCAGTTGAAAGACACATTCTCAAAATTAGTGCTTAACAAAAGATTTTTATATTACAGATACAACAAAGAAGTGTTTAAAGACAACAATACACAATGAAATAAAGGATAAAGGCTATGGAAGGTCTTTGAAAGGGTAATTTGGAAAAGGGCTTGTAAATATTTTAAACCAAAACTTGATTATGATTTTGTCATAAACACAAAAAGATCGGCATGATCAACATTTTAAATAAGGACTTATAGGAATTATATATTTCCCCTCCTTAAAAATAGGTAACACAGGACTAGTATTTTTCTTTCTCCGCCAAAGCACCAATATTTCATGCCCTACAGGAAAATAAAAAGGAGTACTGAAAAAATGTTTTCAAAGGCAAAGGGGAAGAGTTAGCATCATGAAATAATATGAGATTTATTAGCCATTTTAACAAAAACTATCTAAGATGAGATATACTTAAAAGACAATGAAAGCTAAAGGATTATTTTTATTTAAGACAAGTCTAAGCATTTGTTGTTTTACCTTTGAACTCACAGTTATCTGTTCCGTGGCATATAGCCTCAAAGGCTCATTTTGGATTTCAGATCACACTGAACTAGTTTTACTTGATTTCTTTTCTCAGTAAAGATGCTACAATTAATGAATGCCCCCTACTCTCGATATTTGAAAATCAATTTTGGAAGTCTGACTGCATCTACTGCCATTAAATGAGAATCTGCTGCTTACTAAACCTGCTAAGTATAATTTACACATTGGGTATGCAACTTGGATACAGGATTGAAAATCAAAACAAAATTATGCCCAGTATGTATAGAAGATCATTAATTCAGGGATGGCAGGTTTTTCAGTACATGGTATGTAGCCAGAGAGTAACGGTTACTATTTAGGAGGCACTAGGCCACGTGCTTTGGATACAGCCTCACAACAACCCTTAACAGATAGTCAGCCCATTTTATACTTAAAGAAAGGAAAATTCAAAGGAATTTAAGTACCCTGCCAAAGGTCATACTGATAGAAAAAGAACAAGTTAGAATTCAAACCCTAACCAGCCCTATTCCAAAGTTTACTTTGGAGATAAACTAGACCAGTGGTTCTCAGTCAGGGGAAATTCTCCTCTCTTATAATGTAATTGGCAATGTCTGGATACTTTTGTTTGTTAAAAAATAGGAGGGGGTACACTGATGTGGGAGCTGATTAAAAGTTTAGGCTGTGGAATACAAAGATCTGAAATGTAAAATCCACCTAAGTCCCAATTTTTTTAAGGGAAAAAAATTAAACATTTCATAACTTGGTCTGCTGTGTGTTCTACCACCTCCATGGACATATTTGCAAGATAGGTAATACACATATGTAAATGTCCTCATTATGTTTTTTAAAAACTTAATTTGTCAAAAAACATACTAACATGTATCTAATTTAAAGATGTAAACATTTCATAAATAGATTAATACTAATCTAGTAGTATTTGATACCATATTTTTCTTTTATAATTAAGATACTTATTATAACCATGAGGTAGAAAAAAAACAGCAGAGAGTCCCTACAACCAAAAATTATCTGGCCTAAAATGTCAAATGTGTGAGGTTGAGAAACTCTTCCCTCGAACAAATGCAGAACCTTGGCTTTGGAAAAATACAGACTTTACAAAGCTTTCCAAATGGCTTTGAGGTACTATCAGTTTCCAGAATCACTACATTCTACGCAACTGACATCCATTCCCTGAGGTTCACAACAGTGGTATCAGCTTCTCTGGGCAGAGCCAAAACCCCCAGAAAACTCATGCCATGGAGTCAATGCTGGCTCATAGCGACCCCTGTGGGTTTCTGAGACTGTCACTGTTGACGAGAGCAGAAAGTCCAGTCTTTCTCTCATAGAACTGCTGGTGGTTTTGAACTGTGAACCATGTGGATCACAGCCCAACATGCAACCTCTCCTCTACACCACCAGGCACCAAACTACCTCCCTCCAACAGGAGCCCGAGGCTTTTCTGTGTTCATTAAAATAGGAAGGGGTGGGAGAAAAGATAGTGAGAAATCATAAGCGGTACAAAAAGACAGGTGCAGTAACTAGAAAGAGTCCAGGAGGGAATTGGGACATTTAGATACTATGTTATATACGAGAAAAGTTAAGTTTGTTGGTTGTGTTTCTTCATCTACAACTGTAATGTATATGGATTTTCAAACAGCACACAACTGTGTTTATAATAGGATGATTAGCACTAAATAAATGACTTTAAAAACACCCTCCACCCACTTTTCCTTATTTAACATTTTGTATATACAGTTGATTACAACTCACAGTGACCCTAGAAAACAGTAGAACCACAGGGTCACACCTATGGGTTCCTGAGACTGAATCTTTACAGAGTATTAAGTCTCAACTTTTCCTGGTGGTTTTCATGGTGGTTTCGAACTGCTGATCTTGCGGTTAGCAACCCAGTGCATAACTCACTAAGCCACCAGGACTCCATGCAAAAAATGACTTACTTGGCTAGGGTCTGATGCTCAGTTGTTTGGCAGTTATGCAGTTATGTAACTTGACAGCTATTAAATGATAAAATATAGCAGTTATATAATTATATAACTTGGCAGATGTGTAATGATATACTCATCCTACATTTTGTGATCTGATGTGCTCATGCTCCATTTTCACACAATACTGATTTTCATATAATGACTTGGTCTTTTAAACCTAAGCATGTTATTAAGTGAGTATGTCTGCTACATAATACCGTTGTCATATCACTAAATGGAAAACTCCAACAAGGACCCTGTACAAAGGTGGGAAATGGTGGCCTTTTCTTTCTATCCGTGACACAAGATGGCTCAGAGAAATTCATTTGCACATTGGACCTTCCAGACACATTGTTGGGTATGTATGCATCCTAAGCTGAGTCATTAGGGAATCTGGATTCCAGTTCTAACATTGCCACTGAGTGGCTGGCCTTACTGCCTTAATCTCCTAGTAAGACACACAATAGAACAAATACATGGCTTAAACTAAAATGGGTTTTAGAATCTAATTTTCAGAACCTTTGGGATACAGATTTTTAAAAATCACTCCTTAAGAAAAGTCACAGATTCTTACAAGCTGTTGTACAATAGTAAAGAAAGTGTTGAACTCTGCTACTCTCATCACATAACCAAATAACCATGGACAGCTGGTACAAGTTTGCATTGTCACATTAATCCAACGAAAAGTAAAGCCAACTGACTGAAGTTTGCTACTCAACTGTTTAATTATGGAAAAGAATGACTTTGATGGATAAACTTTCAATAACGAATTTTAAACATTATCTTGCAGAAAATAGCACATAAATAGATCATTTTTACCTTCCAACTCCCTTGAGTACAATACACTGTTCATTTAATTCCAAAGAGTGGTTATTATAGTAAAAATACATTTACAGTGTAAAATTAAATTGGCTTAGGTAAATACTAATCACAAAATAAAAACAGCAATCCTATTAATTTTTGATATAGCAGAATAAATCAAAGTTTTAATACTTATAAATATTTAAAATGGTTTTTAGACATGAAAAGAAAATAATTTCCAGGAAGGAACAATTAAGATTAAATTTTAAAAAATCAAAAACATGCATTTGTATGACCTCAACAACAACTCATTGCCACTGAGTCCATGCTGACCCATACAACCCTACAGGACAGGGAAGAAGGACCTCTAAGGGTTCCCCAAACTATAACTCTTAACAGACGCAGAAAGCCTCATCTTTCTCCCTAGGAACCACTGGTAGTTTTGAACTGCTAACCTTGCCAGGTTTTTTGCATTAACTACAAAAAGGTTAACATACTGAATTCCATCTACCCTTAGTAAGCAATGATTGGTTCTATTAACTGTGAATCTTCTTTGTGAAAAAAAACTTGGACATTTAAACAAAAATACACAATCTATTTGACTCTGAAGGATATTTGACAAATCCCTTACTATACATTTAGAAATAACTTGTCTTCACTAAATTAACGTAACCTATCATTTGAGTATTCCTCTCACTAGCACAAGACTGACACTACTTGGACTGTTCCTTAAAAGGAAATCACTTTAGAGAAGATGAGAAGCGTTGCCAATAAATGTTGTTTTTATTTACTTTTCCTAATTAATTTTCATCTGGGAGAAGCAATTAAAAAAACCAGCCACCTCTCTGAGCTATAAAATGAACAGTCTGCAAAAATTAGTCATGTGATTCTAACTTGAATTCCTGGCGGTTCTGTTTGTTACAGCAATCCAGTAAGTCACTCCTATGTTTAGGATTCAACTTTCCTACAAGCTTAGTAGAATAAAATAATTACCCACTACCACTACCTTGCTGCCCAGACAAAATTTAAAACTATAAAATAAGCTCTTTTAGAGGTAATAGAAAAACATGTCACTTTTAAATAGACATTGCACTAACTTAGAATATGGCTGACAGCTGTATCTCAAAAGAAATCAGTATCTTAAGCCCAACTACCAATTGATAATACAAGAGACAGAAGCTACTTAACAGTTTAACTTCCAGTACACATGTAAGAGGGTAAGGTTTCCTAAAGCATCTTGTTAAGTAAATCCCATGAGTGACACGATTGACAATGTTCTTCGGTGTTTACATTCATCACTGAAAACTCATCAGCTCAGGGATACACTACAAATGCAACATCTAACAGGAAACCTTGTCTCTACTATGCTTGCCACTTGACAACTGAGACAGAGCTTAACATAGCAATTTAATCTTGACTATGCTTGAATACATCCTCATTTTTTAATATTAGAACATTTACATAAAATAATAAGATACACATTTGGTGAACTCAAAGGTATTAAAACCTTAGGTATACTATAAGGCAACTAGAAAATAATCTCCCCAATTGTTTGTTTTTAATTTACATGTAAAAGTTAAAAGTTTCTCCAATATTGGCTTTATTATTAGTCTGATTTACAAATCAGAGGTTGGTCCCACAAATAACAACCAACAAAGTTTAAATATAGAGTATAAAGTATATTGTTCTTAGTCAATCGAAATAAGTCCACAGATTTGTGAGTTGAAAAACATAGCCAATATACACGTTAGTCAATTTATTATCTAATTTTAATGAACCATGTGGTTAAAATATCATTTCACAATGTCTTTATTTGCAATAAATTGCTGCAAGTACCTGAAAGTAACTATGGTGCAGTTCCTAAAACATTAATTTGTGCATAAAGGTTTGATGACTAACACACAAAGCAGAGCACACAATACTTACTTAAAGAGCTTTCTGAACAGGAAACCCGGCATTTTGAAACCTTCATCAAACTCAGCATCACTGTCCTCAGAGTTGTCTTCCAGCTTTAGAGATTTCTCCTTTTCTTGCAGTCTTAGCTTATTCCATTTCCTACATGAAAATGAAAATGTTTCCATATTTTAGTCACAAAAGATTTTTAAAGTTTTAAATTACAAAAATTGTCTTTCAGGTTTTTGCTGCCATCTTTACCCAAAACACTGATATACAGAGAAGGAAAACAATGATCACTTCCTTCCTTTTTTATTCAATTCCTACTTTAATCAGCAGAGCTACTCTAGGAATATTTCGGTAAGGCCTCGTTGTATTGTCAAAACCACTTGTGTCTCTTCTGGCACAGCCTAAGGGAAATTTTTTCTAGATCTAAGACATATGAGCTGAGTTCGACAAAAAAAAAAAAAGTGCAGCGAGTGTTTCCATATAATTAAATAGCTCCAAAATGGCAACAGAGTGTAACAAAAAGTAAATCAATTTACTACTTACTATTTCTGTGCTAAAGATATGATAGTAATGGTTTGGTGATTACTTAATTGGTACATAGTATAAAAGTACTGATATTACATTACTTAGAAAAAGCATGCTTTTCTTGCCCCACACACCTTATTCACCTGGTCTTAATCAGTGCAACTTCTTTTTGTTTCCACAAATAAAGAGGGGCATGAAAGAGCAGCAATTTGACATAGAAGAGGTGCAGGAAAAAAAGGAGGTGCAGAAAAAAAATGAGGGAGGAACTGTCAGCCATGCAAACAGATGAGTTTGAAAAATGTTTCCAAAAATGGAATCACAGGTGTGACAAATGTAGCAAGTGTAATGGAGAGTAGTTATTAGGAGATAAAGATGTTTTTAAAAAATATTTCAATATATAACTGAAAAAAATCTATTTTGGTGGCTACCCCCTCATATAAGAAACCCTTTATCTGCTATTGACTACAGAAGACTACTGAAGTATCTGAGGGAAAGCAAAGGAGACATGGAAAGGGTAACATTGTAGAAATGAACCACATACTACTCAGTTAAAGGTACGGTATGTCTTCTAGTTTCAATTTCAAAATGAAGACCAAGACAAAACAGGTGACTGAAGCTCCTAGAGGACCTTGAAAGAAACCCTCTGATTCAAATTCCTACCTTGTTAGAAATGTAACTCTTCCAAGTAACAAAACTAAACAAAAGATCTAAGACTTAATTTTGAGCAGGAAGAAAGAGCTTGGTCACGGGCAATGTAACTGAGTGTTATTACTGACACCGAATGAAAGCCCACCATGATAGTGGAAGAACGAGGCGAGAAATAGAATACAGGCATGTACATATGTAAATGCATTTATCTGAAACAATAGGGAAATAGATCTATGTACATATATTTAGTTTTACGTTAAGGAAACCATGTAAGCCACTACAAAAATGATTGCATTCCAGAGCCTTCCCAATGCACTTCAAAAGAAGATTTAAAAAAACAAAAACAAAAAAACTCTGCATATTTATTTAGCTAATGGATGACTAAAGGTGGAGGGGGGAGATCATTAATGTCTACAACTATCTGAATTATAGTGAAGATAAATCACTCCAATAGAATCATATACACACATTAAAGACAGAAAACATCAAAATTAAAAGCCACATACATGTGTGGCTCAAGCTAAAAGAGATTCTTCTGTTATTGAAAGCAGTGATTCCTCAAATGGCTTGTGGCCAAAATATACCTGACTGTCTAAGTACTGCCCACTGAGAAGTGGCTCAGCACTAAAGCGCTGGTCAACAAAAATAAGCCATGCCCACCACCAGGAAACCAGAGAGGAGGCATGTTCCCTTGCACACTGGGAGATATCCCCATCCTACATCTGACAGGATTTAATTGTGCTTCTGTTCACAGGTTTGCCCAGTGACAAGGCAAGCCAAGTTATCTGTCCTGCCAGAAGATGTACACAGATGTAAACAGAATGTGGCCCAGGCAGTAAAGACAAGCCAAAGCTCAGTGCCTAGACTCAAGACAGTGTGGAATCAAGTCCTAGGGTGACCGCCTCAGCACCTCAATTTTCTCAGCTGTGAAAAACGCTGACAACAACACCTACTTCTCTGGGTCTAGTGGACAAGTTATTAAGTGGCCACGTATAAAGCACTTAGTATGGCCCCCAGAACACAGTACATGCTTAATGAGCCAACAAGCTAGCACTGTTCCCAAGTCCTCAACTTTTCTGCCACTGCTATCCCATGCTTAAAGTTGGAAAGGTGATACAATCTGCATATGAGGGTTACAATCTCTATCAGCAATGCTTGGCAGACTTATCTAAGAATACACTTGAACAAAAAAGAGGATACGCTATCAAATGGATACTCAATACATTATTAATATGAGCGTGATCATTGTACAAATGAAGAACCCTAGCTTTCAGAAAGTACCTTCTGCAATATGGAAGCTAAAAATTCCAGAACAAATTTTTAAACAGTAAGTTGCCATAAAATGAAGTATGGTCTGTAACAAACTTACTGAAGGCTCTAAAACTGGTTAGGCGTGAAGTCAAACAAGATGGGTGTACAACTGATCTCAACATTGAAAAACAGAAATGGCCCTGAAATGTCTAAGTTCTGTTATTTTAGTAAGTAATCCAAATAATCAACTTGAGGAGAGGCACTAAGTAGTCCAACAGGTACATTTTTAGAAAAGGACAACTTTAAAAATGGTTTCCACTCTCCCGCGTCAAAACATCTATGTATGTAAGAGTCACAGATGGCCTGACGCTTACTGGCAGATGCTCCAACTCCTCCACTAACGCCCCCCAGCCCCTGCCAACTCCGCAAGCAGCCACCTGGAGAGAAGGCAGTAGTAAATATATAAGCTTGTAATTCAAATCGAATGTAGGGAGAGAAAACACTCCCTGGCTTTCTACAATCCTATAGGAATGCAAACCTGGCCCAGCCTGTGGGAACTGGGGCTGATTTTGCAATGATGCCAGCAGTATCTCATGCCAGCAGTATCTCATATTAAGGACCAGACAGACAGCTAGTAACATGCACTGCATAACCACCTGAACTGCAGGAGAAACAACACTTCCTCCAGTAGTAAGCTGTTGGGGTGTCTATCAATGAAAAACCAACATATGCCTGAGAATCAATTACCACTGTCCATCACTGCCCCATTTACAGTTGACTTATTATAGGAAAATTTCCAGTATTCCAAGGAAGTTCAAAATATAACAAAAGCAAAGCATAGCTTGTTGCTATTACACAACATGTATGTGGCTTCCCCATCTCTATACATCTGCACACCTTGAGGCCCTCGGGCCTCCACACTAGCAGTGGTTCCAGATGAAACCTTCCCTAAAACAGCCCAGAAAGTTAGGCATTCTGTCTCCTAAGTTCCCTGAAAGCATTAATCTTCTCAGGTAACCTGAAGGATGCTTGGTAACTCTACCAGAACACTCGTCAAGTCTTAGCGTGTTTTAAAATCCCTGTCTCCCCCATTTGATGAAGAGTTACTTGAGAAAAATGACTTACTTCATCATTTATATGCCTAGGTATTAGTATCATGTCTGCATCAGTTATTGTTGTTAGTGCCATCGAATCAGTTCTGACTGAAAGCAGCACAGCAGAAAAAAACGCTGCTTGGTACTGCGCCATCTTCACAGTTGTTCCTATGTTTGAGTCGACAACCGCAGAAACAGTGTCAATCCATTGCCTTGAGGACCTCTCTCTTTTTGGCTGCCCCTCTACTTTACCAGACGCGATGTCTTTCTCCAGGGACTGGTCTCTCCTAACAACATGTCCGAAGTATAAAAGGCAGAAGTCTCACCATCCTTGCCTTAAAGGAGCCATTTGGCTGTTTTTAGAGACAGATCAGTTTAACCTTTGAGCAGTCCATGGTCCTTTCAATATTCTTTTTCAGCACAATTCAAATCAATTCTTCGTTCATTATTCAATGTCCCACCTTGCACATGCATATAAGGTGTCCCTTAGTGCTCAAAGTAACATCTCTGCTTTTCAGTACTCTGAAGAGGTCTTGTCCAGCAGATTTAACAAATCCAACTCATCTTTTGATCTCTTGATTGCTGCTTCCGTGAATATTGATTGTAGATCCAAGAAAGACAAACTCCTTGACAACTCTAACCTCTTCTCCAATTATTATGATGTTACCTATAAGTCCCATTGTGAGGTTTCTGGCCTACTTTATATTGAGTTGTAATCCATACTGGAGGCTGCAATACTTGATCTTCATCAGCAAGACTATCAAGTCCTCACTTTCAGCAAGCAAGTTGGTATCATCTGCATATTGAAGGTTATTAATACGCTTTCCTGCAATCCTGATGCTACATTCTTCATACAATCGTTTCTCTGATGATTTGCTTCGCAAACAGAATGAATAAGAATGGTAAAAGGATACAGTTTTGTTGCACACCTTTTCTGATTTAAAACCACGCAGTATTCGCAAAACTGCCTCTTGATCCATGTGCAAGTTCTGCATGACTACAATGAAGTGCTTTGGAATTTCCATTCTTCTCAAGGTTATCTACAGTTTGTTATTATGACACAATTGAATGCCTTTGCATTGTCAATGAAATACAAGTACACATTTTTCTGGTATTCTGTGCTTTCAGCCAAGATCCATCTGACCTCAGCAATGATAATGTTTGTTCCAGTTCCCTTTCTGAATCCAACTGAACCTCTGGCCACGGCCTGTCATTGTAACTCTGGCAACCATCATTGGATGAACGTCAGCAAAATTTTACTTGCATGTGATATCGATGTTATTATTATGTAAATTGAGCATTCTTTTGGGTTACCATTCTTTGGAATAGGTACAAATATGGATTTCTTCCAGTTAGTTAGCCAAGTAGCTATCTTCCAAATTTCCTGGCATAGAGAAGTAAGTACTTCTAGTGCTTCATCAGCTTGTTGAAAATTTCAGTTGGTATTCCATCAATTCTTGGAGCCTTGTCTTTGGTTAATGCTTTCAGTGCATTTTATTGCTTTCAGTTCAGTTTGAACTTCTTCCTTTAGCACCATTGTTTCTTGTTCATATGCAACCTTCTGAAATGACGGATTTAGACTAGTTTTTTGGTACAATGACTTGGTGTATTCTTTCCATCTTCTTTTGATGCTTTCTGCATCATTCAACATTTTTCCCATAGAACCTTTCAATACTGCAACTTAAGACTTGAATTTTGTGTTTCCATAGCAGACAAAAAAACAAACAAACAACAAAACACTGAATAAATTAAGTTGATAATTTGATTTGGCAATATGGAAGGTGCCAGAGACAGGAAAACATGGCCTAAAAGTGGTCACAGTGGGCCACCAAGAACAGAGTTCTGGAAATTTCCTGTCCATCTCATTTTTTATATTTTCCTAATCAAATGACGTATACTACACGTAGCTGTACAGTTGTGCCACTGAATAAACATGGCCAATTGCTCTCCAATGAATGACCAACAGGAAATGACAACTGCAGATTGAATCTACTGAAAGATTAAGAATAAAGAGTCCTACAAGTTTTTCCCAAGAACTAATTAGGGTAACTAGACAAAAAACTTCAACTTCTTATGAAATAACTTTTCTTATAATAGAAGAAAAGTAACCTTTAAATAACGTTAAAGTACATACACATGAATTTTGTGTATATAAATTTTCCCCCAAAATGTTAGCACTTCATATTTTCTAATCCACATTTGTAATCTAAGCATAACTGCAATCAAGTAAAATAAGTGAAAATTTCACAATAACAGGTTGCAATTTGTATAGTCTTTGCCAGACTGATGGTGGCTAATTATAAGAGAACCCAGTAATACACACAGATTTCAAACACCCACTAAGGAAGGACACTATGGACCAAAACTCAAAATCAGAAAGCAGATCAGGCTTAGCTGGGTTGGATAGTGATGGACAGAACCCCGAAAACCCAGACCGTCAGCTATCCTTCAAGCCTCAAAACGAGCTAACTCCCATAGCTCAATTTTCAGTCACACAACAGATAGGGCTTTACGAGAAACAATAACACAGGCCTTAAACTAATCAGCCACTGAAGACCATTTGCCCAAGGGCAAAGTTCTGAAGTTAGGAAAGAAAGAAGAATGGAAATAGAAAACGGAGGGAGAAAGTGTGATAAGTGTTACATTGTGAACATTGCAATCAATGAAATGAAACCAAAATAAGTATGAATTGTTAAGTGGAAAACTAATGTGCTCTGTAAGCCTTCATTCAATTCACAGAAATATAAATTTAAAAATTATAATGTAAAAGATCCACTGAGAAGAAAAATCAGAGCTAGACAGAAAGTTGCATTACAGTAAAATCTAAGTATGTATATTAAACTACAGAAAAATCAGTTGATATCACTGCACTTTTACCTCAATCTCAACATGATCCCAATAAGAGGTTCTAATGAGAACCAAATGGAATGATAATTATAAAACACCTTTAAAACTATTTTATACTAGCTAAACATGAGATGCTATCAGATACTTATTGGTAGCATATCATATAAAGATAAAATTAAGACTTTTTTGTTAACTATAGGTTAAATGTGAACAAATAACAAAGGTCAAGACACATACAAGGTCAAGACACATACTGCAACCTCAAGCAAATATAGGTTCACCTCAAACTGAGGAAGGCAGCCATGCCACTCTATCCTGATACTAGTCAGTATGGATCCAGAATAGGAAAAGGTCTAGAAATCAAGCCATACAAAGAACAACGAAAGTATTTGGAACAGCTACCTGAGAATAAGGAGAACGTTGAAGAACTAAAATGCAACACTGGCCTATCTACACTTACAAGCACGGAATAGAGTATGAAGTTTTTGTATCCGCTAAGCTGATGTCTAGAGTCCAAGGTGCCTGTATCACCGCTTCCAAACCATGAACACTGTATTTTATTCATTTAGATATTTTGTCACTATGTGGGCCTTAATTATAAGAAATGTATAAAAAATTATCAACTAGACTAAGTTTATAACAGCAAAGGCTTTGGTGTGCACAACACTAATCGTCACTCTGCTTTTTACTTTCCACATCTACAAGGATAATGCAAGTCTTTGGTAGCAGTGGGTTTAGGATAGTTGCTATGAATCAGGATTGACTGAATGTCAGTGAGTTGAGCCAAGTTCATCTGAAAGACATATAAGACCAAGTATTGGACAGGATGTAGAAAAACTTGAAACCTTATCCATTACTGGACGGAACATAGCATGGTACACCTACTATAGAAAACATTTTGGAGAATGGGGAAATAGATCTATGTGCATATATTTATAGGTTTAGTATCAAGGTAGCAGATGGACATTGGGCCTCCACTCAAGTATTCCTTCAATGCAAATATACTGTGTTCCATTAAACTGGCATTCCATGATGCTCACCTTCCCTACATGATCGCTGAAGACAAAGTGGATGCATAAGCAAATGTGGAAAAGAAAGCTTGATGGTGCCCGGCTATCAAAAGATATAGCATTTAGGGTCTTAAAGGCTTATAGGTACACAAGTGGCCATCTAGCTGAGAAGCAACAAAGCCTACATGGAAGAAGCACACCAGCCTGTGTGATCATGAGGTGTTGAAGGGATCAGGTATCAGGCATCAAAGAACAAAAAAATCCTATCATTGTGAATGAGTGGGAGTGCAGAGTGGGGACCCAAAGCCCATCTGTAAGCAACTGGACATCCCCTTACAGAAGGATCACAGGGAGGAGACAAGCCAGTCCGGGTGCAGTGTAGTGTAGCAACGATGAAACATACAACTTTCCTCTAGTTCCTAAATGCTTCCTTCCCCCCCCCCCACTATCATGATCCCAATTCTACCTTACAAATATGGCCAGACCAGAGGATGTACACTGGTACATATAGGAACTGGAAACATAGGGAATCCAGAACAGATGATCCCTTCAGGACCAGTGGTGAGAGTGGGGATACCAGGAGGGTGGAAGGAGGGTGGGATAGAGAGGGGAAACCAATTATAAGTATCTACATATAACCTCCTCCCTGGGGGACAGACAACAGAAAAGTAGGTAAAGGGAGACATCAGAGTGTAAGATATGACAAAATAATTATAATTTATAAATTATCAAGGGTTCATGACGGAGGGGTGAGAGGGGAGGGAGGGGGAAAATGTGGAGCTGATGCCAGGGGCTTACGTGGAGAGCAAATGTTTTGAGAAAGATGAGAATGATAAGGGTAACAATTGTACAAATGTGCTTTATACAATTGATGTATGTATGGATTGTGATAAGCATTGTATGAGTCCCCAATAAAATTATTTTTAAAAAAGATTTTGGCAGTTCTTCAGAAAGTTAAACAAATAATTATTATTTATCCAATTCCACTCCTAGATATATATACCCCCAAAGACTTGAAAGCAAGCACTTAAGATGTTTGTACACCAATATTCACTGCAATATTAGTCATAATAGTCAGAAGGTGAAAAAATTCAATGTCTAATAAGATAATGTCAAACATGTTGGCATAGTGGTTACATACTGGGCTCCTAACTGCAAGGTCAGTAGTTCAAAAATACTAGCTGCTCCATAGGAAAAAGATGAAGCTTTCTACTCCTGTAAAGAGTTAGTCTTGAAACCCTTAAGGGCAGTTTTGACTTAAGATAACCTGTGGGCCAAGTCTACTACACCATCTCCTCAGTCTCCTGGTTTTGCTGCTTCTGCTGTTGTCGAATCTCTATCACTGTTACTTGCCATCCCTGTGGTTGCTACTCTTTCTGTGTCTCCTGGGTCCAGGATCCCAATACAAAGGCCGCACTCTACTGCTCGCTCTCATTCATGGTGATCGGGAGGTGGCCCTTTCCACCACAATGATGATTCTTTTGAAGACCAGTGGGATGACAAAGCTAAGCAATCCCCTCATTATGATTCCATACACTTTATTTATATTATTAGTGAGATATCCAATGCCCTTAGTGGGCCATGTGTACCTAATTTGCATAGCTGTAAGCAGTCATCTGGCGAGAGTTAACAGAATCATGATAAGAAAGGCCACATAAAAGCAACCTACTACATTTGTTTTACTTTGTTATTGTGGTGTTTCTATAAGTGCTTTCCGTATAGGAAGTCCAGGATAGGTAATCCTATAGAGATAGTAACTGGATCAATGGACGCTTAGGGGGTGGCAGGGCAGGTTGGGGAAATGAGGAGCCAATAATGATGAAGAAAATGTTCTAAAGCTGATTGTGGTGATGACTGCACACCTCTTCTTGACATATGTATATGAATTATATGCCAATAAAACTGTTGGGGGCGGGGAGCAGCAACCTACTGCACCATAGATAGTGAGTTTCTGTTTAGGTTTATGAAAAACGTAAAGAGAGAGTAGCAATGGTGTGAACAAATTGCTGAGCATAATTAATGCTGCTTGTATTGTAAAAATGAATCATACCCTTTAAATGGTTAAACAACAACAAAAAATAAATTAAAAGAGAAAAGGTATTTTTCAAGCTCCCTAGAACTGTCCTTTTTCTCATAATGCCAAAGTGTCAGTAATGTCTTTTAATTGCCACAAAGTAAAAACAATTGTCAAAGAGCAAACAAAAGTCTAAGACTTCTTTTAAATTTTATTTTTAAAATGTCAGTGCAAAAGATTAAAGGAGAAAAGATTACTTCCTTTGAGACCTCAATCTGCCTGCGTAAGGAAAAACCCACTTTTCACGAGCCGGTCAGGGTGCATTACAGCACGATGAAACATACAACTTTTCCTCTAGTTCTTTAATGTTTCCTCCCCACTCCTCCCCCCACCCCCCGCCACTATCATGACTCCAGTTCTACCTTACAAATCTGGCTAGACCAGAGGATATACATGGGTACAGACAAGAGCTGGAAACACAGGGAATCCAGGACAGATAAACCCCTCAGGAACAAGAATGAGTAGCCATACCAGAAGGATTAGGGGAAGGTGGAGTGAGAAAGAGGGAACCGATCACAAGGATCTACCTATAACCTCCTCCCAGAGGGATGGGTAACAGAAAAGTGGGTGAAGGGATACATCGGTCGGTGTAAGACATACAAAAATTATAATAATTTATAAATTATCAAGGGCTCATGAAGGAAGGAGGGAGGGTGCGGGAGGGAGGGGAAAAATGAGAAGCTGATACCAAGGGCTCAAGAAGAAAAATATTTTGAAAATGATGATGGCACCAAAAGTACAAATGTGTTTGACACAATGGATGGATGCATGGACTGTGATGAGTTGAATGAGCCCCCAATAAATGATTTTCTAAAAATCCATTTTTCATTGGACACTTGTAAACTTTACCAAGGTATAATAAAATTGGTATAAAGTTTCTTGACTACATATAATCTGGAATGAACAATCACATAAGATACACTTAACATCAGACAAATCAATGTATGCAATAGCTTACAGCATCTCACAAAAAGGAAAACTATACATATTAATGGGAGCAATAAAATACTCAATGGCAGTGACTTTGGTTTTTTTTTTATTAAGGTCATATAAAAATAAATAAAATGAACATGCCCTCTCCCAAATGTCAACTCCATACTGAACTGCGCAACATTTTGAAAATGATTCAATTGCTCTGTCTTATTTCTATGTTGCAAGGGTCACCAGCTTCATAGAAGTGTAACTCTGCCCTGACTGGGAGGTAAAACAACTGTGTATCATACAATTACATCATTCTTAATGTAGGATAAAATTTAAATATCAAGATCCTTCTCCATATATTGCCACATTCATAAAAGAAATTCTACATCAGAGGAATAGTGAGTACAATTTGATTTTTTAAAATTTAGTCAAGCAAAAAATATATATATATTCAAGCACAAAGCTGGGTATTTAATAAAGTTTGCAATTCTGTAGTGCAATAGGTTTTTCTCTTCTAGACACTTAGGAATCCCTTACAGATTAGTCTAATTTGCTAAATTGAGATACTCTGTGTTTTTGCTTTTCTTATCTGCCTTTTTATGGTCTAGCTGGGTGAGCTTAATTGGCACATACTAACAGATGAAGCACCCTTAGGTAGGCCCCAGAACTTCTGCAGTAAATGAAGACTGATGCTGACAATTACGCAATGGAACTGAGAGAAGAAGGTATGTGCAGAGCTAGAAGAGCGGGGTTTTCAAATCATTGTATTAAAATTTCTGGAACAAATTTAGGCTCATACTGTTATTAAGTTCAGATGTCCAGAGACAGAGAGGTGTTGAATCTCAAAGAGTAAAATCAACTCTACAATGTAATTTGGCATTTGTCAAACTATAACCTTTGCCAAATTATAACCTCAATGTCCTGAGTCACCACCAACTGAAATAACATAATGAAGAATAGATGGACCACCACCAGTGCAGAGAGGGTCAGGCGTCAGCTCTAGACAAAGAGGAGAAAGAGACTTCATAAGAACTATGAAATTGAGACAATTTAGTTCCAAATTTCCAAATCTACTAGACTTTTAACATTGCCCCTACTTGACATGAGTTCTCACAGCACCTGAAAATGTTCAGCCTTCTTCCCAGAATTCCACATACGCAGCACTGAACCCTCAACAACAGGTTCCAGCTCAGCCTGCCACAGTAGCCACGGTGCTCAAGTGGGAGGGCACTGAAGATGGATTTGCCCAAAGGATTAAGCCGTGCAACTATTAGAAAATACTTTGTAGTATTTATATCATGTGGAGATTTCCCGCAGTCCAAAGTAAATGTACAATATAGATAAGAAAAATCTTTAGGATGAAAATATGTGTTAAAAGCTAGTTACAACAGGCCCAGATGACACATGAGCATGATGCAAATTCTATCTTCATTCTCACCATACTTGTCAGGTCTTCTAGACTCCCTAATAACAAACAAACAAAACTTACTCTGATCAAGCTAATGCCAACTCACAGCAACTCTACAGAGCAGGATAGAGCTGGCCCAATGGGTTTCCGAGACTGTCACTCTCAAACAACTCCCAAATGTCTGGGTTAGGATTTTGGGTTGGTTTCCCATCCAGGGAGGTGGAGATGGCGATGGCCATGTGCTGTCTTTTGGCACCACCTTGTGGTCACATCTAGACAATGGCTATTCCACCAAATTCAACAAATGGAAGAATTTTGGCTTCAAATCCTTCTAAGAGCGAGAAAAGTAGACAAGGTCATTAGCTTCTCTGAACCTTATATAATTGAGATATTACCTCACAAAACAATATTTACCTAAATGGTTATTGTGAGAATATAAGTTTGAAGAATTGTGACAAAAAGTGTGTTCAGTTTATTAAAGCAATGAACACAGAATCAAAAAGTAAAATGAAATATAGAAAAATAAAAAATAGAAGACTAGGTAGTTTTAAAATCTTAATATTGTCATGTTTTCATACACAAATCAAATTGATACTTTGCTATGATCTCACTAATCCAATGTCCCAAAAAATTTGAGATCAAGCACCACCTACTGAAACAACTTTTCTGAACTCTCTAGTGGGTGAGAGTGGGAATTAACTCCAGCAGGAATATCAAACTGACTGTGGGCTAGAGTGGACAAAAAAGCATGGTAATCCTCAAACAACAATATCTTCACTAACAATTCTTCCTAAATGCCTAAGAGGTTTTCTGAATGGGAAATAAATTGCTAGGTGTCATGAAATCATTTAAGAATTTCGTGTTTCTTTTGAGTCATCTTTCTTTGGAATGGGCACAAATATGGATCTCTTCCCATCAGTTGGTCAGGTAGCTGTCTTCCAACATGGTTTGCATAAACAAGTAAGTCAGTGCCTCCAGCACTGCATCAATTTGTTGGGACATTTCTGTTGGTGCTCTGTCAATTCTATGAGACTTGTTTTTCACCAATGCTTTCAGTGCAACTTCTTTCGATATCTTCAGTTCTTGACCTCTTAAAGTGGCTAAATGGCCACCAACTCTTCTTGGTCACTCTATGTATTCCTTCCATCCTCTTTTTGATGCTTTTCTTCATTGTTCGATATTTTGCTCATAGAATCCTTCAATATTGAAAGGTGAGGGTTAATGTTTTTTGAGATATGCTGACCATCTTCTTTCCTTTTGGCTACAACTTCAGGTTTTTGTACATTTCATGTACACCTTAAGTTTTCATAATAGGCTTTACTGGGTTTGGTTTGTCATGGGTTATATTTAAGCAGGTTCTTTATAACTGTGAACTCTCTGTATAAAGAAAACTAACATAAAGAAAGTAACATAATATAAAGAAGGGTGGTGAGCAGTTCTAAAATGTTCTGAATATGCTTCTCAGTCCTGGCCTTTTTTCTTTTTCTTTTAGTGAGCCCATTTCCAAAGAGTCAGAGGAGATTTAATTAATACAAGTATACAATGCGGATAACTGCAATTTAGAAGACTTCATAATCAAGCTATCAAATTTTAAGAGTTACGGTATTTTGGTGGCAAGTAGAATTATTTTTGTTTCTGAAATTTATTTGAAGTTTTAAAGTAACGTCAGGCAAAAATTTTACAAAAGGTTTATAATAGGAATAAAAACCATTTTATAATCTTAGCATTAAGAAAAACTATTGTCATGAATTCAAACTAAACCCTTACTTAAAATGCCATCAAAATAAATTGCTCTTGATCAAAACACTGATATAGGTAAACTATATTTAATATTGAGCCAATTCAATTAAAGAATATGTTTTCTAAAATCGATAACTTGAGATGAACACTTTTATTAATTTTCTAAAGTAATTAAGAAAAAACACATGAGTATTTGTGCCATACTCAATTTTATCAATCTTAATGTGCAAAATAACTTCAAAGCAGCAATGAGAAATGACAAGTTTAAGTGATTCTTCAACTTTTTTTCTACATAAGGTAGCACTAGAATGTGAATGCAACACCTCTCAGAACTGAGCATGGGTCAGTTCATTACGTCTGTGAATTATTTTCTTTAAAGAACTATGCTGCACTTGAAGAACTTGCTGATGAAGATCAAGGATTGCAGGCATCAGTACAGATTATGACTCAATATAAAGAAGATCAAAGTGCTCACAACTGGACCTACAGGTAACATCATAAATGGAGAAAAGGCTGAAGTTGTCAAGGAGTTTGTCTTGCTTGGATCCACAATCAATGCGCATGGAAGAAGCAGTCAGAGATGCAAAGACAATGCAGTACACTGGGGAAATATGCTATACAAGATCTCTGTGAAGATCAAGCAAGGATGTTACTGTGAAGATCAAGCAAGGATGAGAACTAAGGTGCGCCTCACCCAACCCACAGATTTCCAACTGCCTCATAGGCATGTGAAAGTTGGACACTGACTAAAGATGAATGAAGAAGAATTAATGCATTTGATTTGTTGTGGTGGAAAAGAATACTGAAAGTACCATGAACTGCTACAAGGACAGACCAAGCTATCTTGGAAGAGGAATGGCCAGAATGCTCCTTGGAGGCAAGGTAAGGCTGCTGAGAGTTCATTTCACATATTGTGCACCTGCTGTCCCTGGAGACAGACATCATGCTTGGTAAAACACTGGAGCAGGGACAAAGGGGAAGGCCCTCAACGAGATGGATGGAGACAGTGACTACAACAATGGGGTCAAGGACAGCAACAATAGTGAGGATGGCGCAGGGCTGGGCAGTGTTTCCTTCTGTCGTGCACGGGGTCACTCTGGGTTTGACCGCCTCCATTGCTCCTAACAACAACAACATGCTGCATCTACTTTTAAAATGTTATAGAATGTGGATGGCAAAATGGGCAGAGAGTATCAGCAGTTGTAAAGAACTGAAGGGTAAGAGAGGTAAATCTTCATGTACTGAAGCTGGTAGAAAGCTATGATAAATACAATAAACTAGGTCTCCTCCCTCAATTTCCCATTGAGAAATAGAGAAAAATGTTTAGGATTATGAAAAAGCCATCTCTAGGAACAAACATCAAAGAATATTCTGCTACTAAAGCCAAACAGATTTTTTTTTCACTCTAAACTGCTTAGTAAGTGACTGCATATGACATAACAGGTGCCGGTCTACCATTCAACAGAACCAGTTGAGAAACCGTTAAAACACATTTTTATGGCTCACAAAGAACAAAGTAATACATAGCACTGATTTTTTTATATATATTTATCTTTTCTTATACATTACCTTTATCATATGCTGACAAAGTCAATGACATAAAAGCAGGGTCAATCTCTGGTATAAAATCAAGGGTTTAAAAGAAGCATACACTGTACAGTAGAAGTACAGTAAAAAAAGGAAGCTGACATTTTACCCATAAGTAAAATGAAAAGGAAGTGCATACTATATTCCTTAAGTATAGTTTTGGCACGGCAGTGGTTTGATTCTGTAGATCACTACTTTATCAAAACAAAGAAGAACTTGAGAAAGCAAGCTTTTCTTTCATATACTAAATCTGAAATAAATTTTAGCTTTTTGAAAGAATGTTCTCAAAACAATATACTTTGCTGCTTTGAAAGAAAGCCAACTGTTTCATTTCCCTGAGCATTATTCAGGGCAACATTCTCAATGTCAAAGTCAATCAGCTCAAGTCTCACTCAGGCCTCTGCTCCAGCCTTTCTTCTAAGCGTTTCTTCCCCTAAGCTTTGCCACCACCACCCCACCCCAAATGTGAATGAAGACTTTGAAGTATAAACCTTGTTTGAGGCAGAGGACTCAGGGTCTCTGCTGGTTCCAACTGCCTAAGGCTACAGAAAATCAGATACAATAGGGGGCTAAAAAACTCTATCTACAATTCTTATTTAATCATAAGTCTGCTGCCTGAGACAAAACAAGTACTTCCATCTTTCAATCTGTTTGCAATCTTTGCAGACTGACCTTAAGCGCTGCTTAAAATAATCTTCATCTCCGTCATCTCGACATCTCACTGTTTTACGACCTCCCCCACTTCCTCCTGCTGCTTCAATTTCTTCTTCAGAACTTGGTGAAAATTGTTCATCAATCTCCTGCACTGTGACTTTTTTCTGCTGTTTCCGACCCCTGAGCAGAGGTTTCAATTCATAATCAACACTTTCAGACAGGTCGGACTCAGCCACTTCTTCCTTCTCCTCTTCCTTGGGTACAAAATCAGACTCGTCACTCTGGGAGGCTCCTTCTTCCCCCTGCTTATCTGCTTCTAGTGAGTTTTTCCCCTGTGGCAATCCTACTTTCCCTTGGAACTGAAGAGCCCTCTTCTGAAGTTTCTTGATATGCCTTTTCAAGCGCTTATCTGTTTTTGAGAGAATTTTTCTTCTCTTGTTTTCATTTAGTGTTTGATTCAACTCAGAAGTAGCTGACACTTGAGCTTTTCTCGTTGCTCTTTTATTACAAACCTTCTTTCTTTCAAAAGACAGTTTTGCTTGATCTGCCAAATACTTTTCAAAGCCTGATACTTCATTGAGCATTAGTTTTCTAGGTTTCTTCTCCAACTTCTGAGGGATATGGGTACCAAAAGGTGTCATCTGTCCCGTGCGGATGAGCTCCTCCCAGGCAGTCTCCTGAGCAGGCATCAGCATGCTCCCCAGGCAGGATGGTCCTGGCTCTGCAAGAACAACACCACATGAGCAGAGAGTCAGTTATTCAGTACACAGTAAACCCATTGCTGTAGCAACAATTCCAACTTATAGCATCACTATGGACAAAGCAGAACTGCTCATAGGGGTTCCAAGGCTTTAAATCTTTACAAAAGCAGACTGGAGAGCTTTCTTCTACAGTGAGGGGTGAGTCTGACCACATCTTCAAGACAGCAGTGAGCACTTAACCACTGCACCAGAAGGGCTCCTTTCAATATATACATATCAAAAACAAACAAACAAAACAAACCTACTGCCATGGAGTCAATTCCAACCCATAGCAACCCTAGATAGGGTTTCTGAGACTGTAAGTCTTTAGCAATCTCATCTTCCTCTTGAGAAGTAGCTGGGGGGGGGAAGGGGGGAGTTGAACTGACTGTGTGGTTAGCAGTTCATTTCTTATCCCACATAAAATTTTTCCTTTAAATCATTAATGTACCAGAACATAATAGATATGGAAAGTAGAGTGCAATTTATTACAGGATAGACTGTGTTATTTTCAAAATAATCCTGTTCAGATTTTCCAATACCCTTTCAGCAAGATATGCCATTTTAATATCCTCCCCTGTGCATCCAAAGACAGACTTATTTAGTGATGGCTCCTTTACCAAGGTGGAATAGCCTATGCAGATACACTCTCCCAAATTTTCACATCATTGCAAATACTAGCATTCAAATGGACCTGATTTTAAAAGGTGAAAGTACACACACATGCACCTAAATAGGAAATATAAACATTAACTCTCAATATGGGAGTTAACAGTACATGTAGCTATATAAACTCAAATTTAAAATTCAGTTCCTCATTTCTATTGCCTACATTTCAGGTCCGTAACAGCTATGTGTTCATACTGCAGCTACAGAACATCAACATGTAGTACTTCCATCACTGAAGAACAGCCTAACCGGCCTCACTGTTTTAGACAAATAGGGAAATTATGCCCTAATAAGTATAAACCTGGTGCAGTATCAGTTTCATTAGTGGGGATTAATCTCTGGCAAAGTTACTTTACCATATCACAAAAATACCAAAGGAACTAATAGCTTAATGACAAAGAATTCATATTCTAAAATATCAGATTCTTGTATACTAATAATGCTGCAACCAGATTTTCATGAATCCATCAAAGTGCACAAATCATAAATGTACAGCTAATGAGTCATCAGAGAAAACATACCCACATACCAGCACCCACATCAAGAAATAGAAATCACCAGCAACTCCAGGTGCCTGTGGTGTCCCCTTCCACTTATCACCTCACCCCAAGAGTCATGACTATGCTGCCCAAACATTTTAAGTGTAACCTACCTTTGAAATTTTAAAAATGGAAATATCTGAACACTTCATGTTTAGCTTCTTTTACAGAAGCTTTTGATATTTTTTACTTGTTGAATGTAACTGTAGTTTATGTCTTCTCACTGTTGCTAGTATTCTATTATATGAATGTACCACAATTTCCCCACTCTACTACTGATAGGCACTTGGGCAATTTCCAGGTTTTAACTACTGAGAACAGTGTTCCTATGAATATACTGTGAGAATATATGGATAACATTATATGAGCTAGTTAACCTTTAGTTTAACATATACTGTAAATTGTTTTCTAAAGTGGTTTGTTAATTTTCAGTTGCATCAGCGTTGAAGAGTTCTAGCCGCTCCACATATGTTTCACGTCATCTGTGCTCTTGTGGTGTATGTGCAGTGGAATCACACTGTGGCTTTATGCACTTCTCTGATGACTAATAAACTTAAATGCTTTGAATGCTGGTCAACCAGTAGGTTCCATCTTTGGGATATTTTCTTTCATAAAGAAAATACTTCAGTATTGTATCTACTTTTCTCTTTGTCTATCTTCTTATAAAAAATGATTTCTAAGAGTTTTTACCCATTCTAGATACAAGTGTCCTGACTGATACATACACTACACGTATTTTCTCCGTAACGATAGCCTGCCTGTTCATTCTCTTAACACTATCTTTTGACACCAACATTCTTAGTCATATGTAGTCCATTTAATAGGTTTATTCCTTTATAGTGAGCATTTTTGTGTCCTGTTTACGAAGTCTTTATCTAGCCCAAGATCATAAAAGTGTTTTTAATGTCATATTTTAAAAGCTTTGTTTTACTATTCACTCTTGGATATACAATTCATTTAGAATTTTTGCATATGGTGCAAGGAGTCAAAATCCATTATTTTCATAGTTTCAACTAGCACCACTTATTGAAAACACTATTCTCCTTCACTTCACTGACCTGCCTCTTGCCATAAATCAAATGTTCATATATGGATGGCTCTCTGCTGAGCTCTTTATTCTGCCTCATTAATCTATCTTTGTGCCCAAACTGCACAATTTTAATTTATTAGAGCTTAATAATGAGTCTTGACATCTTGTTCTTTAGGACTGCATTGGCTATTCTTGGCTCAATGCATTTCCATGTAAATTTTAGAATCTGCTCTCAAATATTCTAGCTCAACCTAGTCTCTTCCAAATCCCAAAATTTTTTATTGAAATTGCAATGAAATGATAGGCAGCAGAACTGACATCGTAACTATACTGAATCTTCAAATCAATGATCATAATGTTCCTCTCCATTTATTTAGGTCTTCTTTAATTTCTTGGTGCTATTTTACAGCCTTTAGTGTAGAAATAGTACATAAAATTACTTCTTTTTTGGTTAAGGTTTTTCCTTTTCTTAACATCTCTCTTAGGTATAAATTTTTGCGGGCATTGGCATCTTTATTAAATTAAATATTTTTAGTTATATGGAAATACAACGGATTTTTATATACTGATGTTATGTTATAGTCACGCAATACTACCAATGGAATATCCATTGACTCTTCTACATAATAATCATATTATCTGTAAATATTGATGGTCTTATTTTCTGAATCCTAGTGACTTTTCTTCCAATACTACACTGGTTAAGAACATCCAGTAAAATGTTTGACAGTAAGCACACTTGTCTCATCTCACACTCTCATCCCAGGTGAAAGAGGTCAAAGCCAATTTTCACAACGTTTCTTTGTTTTTTCTTCTTCCATTTATCCTCAATGGATCTAACACTAGAAAGAATTCCCCGTTGATAATCTTCACAACAATCTCATGGAATGGCTCACCATGTAGGGAATGGGGGCGGGGGGGGAGATAGAAAGCTCAAGGAACCAAGTGAGCAGAAAGTGAAAAGTCAGCTACTCATGCCTATTTCATGGGCACAAAACAGAATGACAGAGGTTAACGTTCATAGCCAAAATCCACACCTAGGAAAAGTAGAGCTGAGTCCACAAGTCGGGATTCTTAAATACTAGGTTCTATAACTATCTCAGATAGGGTTCAGGGTACCAATGAAGGGGGAAAATCATTGGAAGAAAGGTGGCAAGAGAAGCCAAGCGTTTGAAGGGTTTGCAAATGCCTAGATAGACACATGTACAATAAGACCCAGGCGTTAAGAAAAAAGGTCATGGTCAGAAACCTACAGGCTTGTTAGATACTGTAATTCTGGTAGTGCTGCAGGGTAAGTGGTGAACTGTTCATTATAAGGTGGGCAGACCACCCGAAAGCCACTCCATGGGAGAGAGATGACGTTGTCTGCGCCCATAGAGATTCACGGCCTTGGAAACCCTATAAAGGGTCTCTCTGAGTAGGAACCAACTTGGTGGCAGTTGGTTAGTTTGGCATTACATTGGTGGCTATAACTGCTACGGTAAGTAGATGGGATTATTCAGGGAGAGACTCAAGAAGAGGGCTCCACTAAACAATCCCCACAGACATAACATTGAAAATATGGCCAGAAGAGCTGACCAGAAATAAATGAACAGACGTAGTCAGAAAACCAGGAGAGAGAGGGCACAGGAAGTGTCGGGCTGCACGGGTGAAGAGGTGAGTCTGGATCTGGAGAAATGACTAGCTCTAGGCAAAGACTGACCAAAGTGGCAACCTGAGGTGAACAATAGAAAACAAAAACTCTCTCCAATAAGGGAAATGGAGCCAAGCAGCAGGAAGCACTAGCTGTAGGCCTAGCCAATTCTTAGCCTGAACATTAAAAGCACACCTAATCTTTTTTCTATTGCCTCAATAAATTCGTTAAAATTTTCTCATCTTACGATAGCAAACTTATGGAGCTAGTAGAAGATATTTGCTTGAAGATCTTAAATGCTAAGAAGGCTTGAATTTCAAGCAGCAAATGACTGAGTAGCTGTAGATAATCTCTGTTCTCTCTGTCTACACATAGGAAATAACAGCATAGTTATTTAGCTCCACAGCCACATAGTTTCCCAAAAAGTTTTCCAGAAAATGACCATTCAAGGAAGACTGTATGGCCCTGTCTAGCCCAAATAAAGATGGCGTTTTTTATTAAATACTTTTATCGGGGGCTCTTACATCTCTTATCACAATCCATACAACATTCATCCATTGTGACAAGCACATTTGCATGTATGCTGCCATCATCATTTCAAAACATTTTTTCTACTTGAGCCCTTGATATCAGCTCATTAAGCTCCATTCCTCCTCCGCCCTCCCTCCCTCATGAACCCTTGATAAGTTATAGATTATTAGTTTCATATAAAGATGGCATTTTTAAAAAAAATTGATGCTTGAAAAGCCTGAAAAATATTTTATAAAGATATATAAAAACAATTATATGGAAGCTAATTGATGATTCTGAGCTTTCAATTTAATGAAGATGTACACAATTCAATCAAGATGTTGTTTTGTTACCAACTTAAATACATAAAACATACTAAATTTCCAATTTATTAAGTATAAAATAAAATTTACAACAGAAGCCTCTAATGAGCTAAGTAAAAAGTTTTACTTTCGTTCTCTAAAAACCCATATGACTTAACAGATTTGGTTTTGCAGGTATGGAGGATGAAATTTCCCTGTTTTGACAGTAAAGGCCAAGAGATGCATTTTCCACAAAATCCAGCAAAGGCTGAACAAAATCCTCTCCACTCAGTCGAGGCATCAATTCAAGAGAACAGTACAACGGGTCAAAGATTCCTTACCTGCATCTTCCTCCACGCTGACAGACTCTATTTCAACTTGTACCTCTGCTCTTTCAAGGGTGGTTTCAAGATGTTTTTGTTTTGCTGTGATCTTCTTTAGCTGTTGTTCCTTAAATGGCAAAAACCAAATATAGACAACAGCAATGAAATCATTACTAAATAAAAGGAACCATTAAAAACTTAAACACTTCAATCAACAGCATAATGCTGTGGACTACGTGTGGCACTGCTAATCACACAGTTGGCAGTTCAAACCACCAGCCACTCTGAGGAAAAAATGAAGCTGTCTATTGCTGTAAAGATTCAGTCTCAGAAGTGCTTTGGGTTAAAACCAACTTGATAGCAGTGAGTTTGCTTTGGGGTAGAATAAGGGGCAGAACAGGATGGCAGTGTGAACGGAAGCTCCTGTTTTCTCTTCCAACTTCCTACTTACTGAACACTGAATAACAGCAAGCCCAGACTGAGATCAGAGAACTTTCTGGATGGCAGCTAAGAGAAGCAGGGATGGCACAGAAACTGGGAGAACCAATCCCCTGACATCAAGAGTGCTCGCTCCTTGCAGCCATTCTGACTAGGTAACACCCCAAACAGGGAGCACAGAAAAGGCAGTAATCTGAGGAAGGAAATTGTAGCCCAATTTGTTTAAAGGAATATTAACTAGCCGTGGAAGTTCTCGGGCCACACAACTAGAAAGGGGCAAAGGGAGACAGGAGCACTGCAAAAGAGTGCTGGCGAACCTCACTGCAGCCCAAGACAGGCAAGCACAGGACTGGAAGAGCACGTACAGCAGGGCAAAGGGAGTACTTCAGATTGACAGGTCAGCATAAACGGAAATGTCCTACAGCAGCATACCATTCGGTGACCCTATGCAGGAGCATCCACCATGAGGGAAAGAACAGAGTCAGCCTCCTTAACCACAGGAAAGTTTAGCCCCATCAATTATGTCAGTGCTTGTGACCAGTTAAACCCCTCCCCTATGCATGCATACTGAATGTCAGAGAGAAAGCATCCATAACTCCTAAATCAACAGTGAAAAAAGTCCAAAGGATAAGAATTCCCTCTAGTAATTCTCAAAAGATGCCATTCCCTGCCATTGGGTAAATTTTGATTCATAGCAACCTGGTATGACTCCTGTTGCAGCAGTAGGTTACATATAAGGCTGCTAACCACAAGGTTAGCAGTTTGAAAGCACCAGCCGCTTTCAGAAGAAAGACTTTCTATTCTTGTACAAAGTGACTGTCATGGAAACCCACAGGGGAAGTTCTACTCTGTCCTATAAAGTCACCAGGACGGTATCAACTAGAACTAGATGGCATGGCAGCGAGAACAATCCTAGTGGACTAAGAAGAGCTGCCCCCATGTGTTTGGGGATTGTATATCCTGGCAGAGGAAGCTTGTCTTGTCTAACTTTACCCTCGGGGCGGTTAATTAGTACCCCAGCTTCTTAGTTGCCAATGGGCACTTGGCCACTGTGCCCCTAGAGCATAGTCAACATTTCCAACAAAAACCAGAACATATGTAAAATTTAACAAAAAGGTTTACAAAAAATAGTAAAACAAAAATCAAGAACAGGAGGGCCAGTCAAAAACAAAACATGAACTAAGGAAGGCACAATAATTTAAAGAATTGATCATAATCATAAGTGGATGGTGCCCGGCTATCAATAGGTAGAGCGTCTGGGGTCTTACAGGCTTGAAGTTAAACAAGCGGTCATCTAGCATAGAAGCAACAAGCCCCCATGGAAGAAGCACACCAGGTTGTGGCAAATGATCATGAGGTGTCGAAGGGATCAGGTAACAGGCATCAGAAGACCCCAAACAAATGAAAAAAACATATTGTTGAGAACAAGGAGGGTCGGAGCAGAGACCCAAAAATCCATCTGTAGACAATGGGACATCCCCTCACAGAAGGGACACAAGGAAGGGATGAGTCAACCAGAGCACGGTATAGCACCAACGAAGCCCACAATATCCCTCTGGTTCCTTGAGGTTTCCTCACCCACCCTACCCCCACTATCATGCCCCTAATTCTGCCTTTCTCTGTGGGCTATACTAGAGCATGTGCACAGGTTCAGATAAGAAATAAAGAGCTCATGACACACCAAATCCAGGAACAGGAATGGTAGTATCGATAATGAAGAAGGCACCATTGCGATCACATAACCAGAAGGGAGACAGTGGTCACTGTAAGATAATAAAAATAATCATTTATAATTTATCAAGAGTTCATGAGAATGGGGTGGGCGGGGGGAAGAGAAGCTGATACTAAGGACTCAATAGAAAGTAAATGTTTAGAAAATAATGATGGAATGTACAAATATGCTTGATACAATTGATGTATGGATTGCTGTAACAGCCCCTAATAAAATGATATTTTAATTTTAAAAAAAGAATTATTACAGACTACACTGCTAAGTAAGCTTAAAGAAAGCAAAAAGCACACTGAAAACAAACTAAAGAAGAGCAAGAAGCAAATAGAAGAACAAAACCAGAGTCAACATGGAAAATGAAAACACCAAAAAGACAAAGACAACTACAGGAACTGAAAATAAAAGTTGATTTAGAAAATCAAGGGAAGTTTTCAACAATAAAAACAGAAGACAGAATAAATGAACTAGAAGACAAAATAACTGAATTTATCAAATCTCCAGGGAAAAAATAACAAAGAAAGTAAAAATAATCTCAAAAGGAAAAATGGGATTCAATCACTAAATCAAACATTAGAATTACTGCAACTCCAGAGCACAATGACAACAAAGGCACAAGAACTATTTCCCAAAAAATAATCAAAAAGAATTTCTCAGTTCTGAACAGAGAAGAAAGTATTTGGAAATACAAGTTACACAAACTCCACTTAGAAGAGACAAAAAAAAAAAAAAACCAAACAGATTGTGTGCCACATGCTAATAAAATTCTTGAAAATCAATTTTAAAAAAGTATTCTGAAAGTAGAAGACAAAAAACATAAAACACAAGAGACTTTCAAAAGAATCAACATGGACATCTCCTTAGAAACTCTAGAAGCCAGAAAACAATGAAATAAAATATATAAAATACTGAAGGGAAAAATGCCAACCAAGATTTCTTTACCCAGAAAAGTTGCCATTAAAAGTAAGGGGGAAAGCAAAACAGCTCAAACAAGCAGACACAAACCAACCAACCCCCTGACAGTGAGAGTTTTTAACTCATAGGGATGCTATACGGTTTCCAAAGCTTTCTGGGAGCAGACAGCTTCGTTTTCCTCCCGAAGAGTGGCTGGTCTTGGAGTCAGCAGTCCAAAAGTTACCTGACAAAGCCACTAGTTTGAGAGAGAAGAAAAACAAGGATACTCATTATTAACCGTCTTATTCAACGTTGCACTCAAAGTCCTAGCAAGAGCACTAGGAGAAGAAAGGGGAATAAGAAGTATCAAAATTAGAAAGGAAGAAGCAAAACTATTTGCAGTCTCGGAAGATTCTAAAGATTCCACAAGAAAACTAGTGAAAGTGATAAAACCTAACATGGCAGGGTAGAAGATCAACGAACAAAATCAACTGGCTTTTTCTACACTAACAAAATTACACTGAAAACAAACGAAGACAATGACATTTACAATCACCCCCAAATCTATAAAATACTTAGGAACTAACAACTGGAAACACAAAATACAATGAAATTACAAAACACTACTTTATCATAAGAGACTAACTCAAAACCCTCACTACCATCAAGTTAATTCTGCTTGATTGGCAACCCTATAGGACAGGGTAGAACTGTTCCTGTGGTTTTTGAAAGTGTAACTCTTTACAGGAGTAGAAAAATCTCATCTTTCCTTTGGAGCCACTGGTGGTTTTGAACTGCTGACCTTGAGGTTCTTCATTATAAGGTCAGTTGTTCAAACTCACCAATGGTTCTAAAAAGAAAGATGAAGTTGTCTGGTCCTGTAAAGAGTTAAGCCAGGGAAACCCTAGGGAGCGGTTTGACTCTGCTCTGCATAGTTGGTACGAATCAGAATGGATTTGGTGATACATTGGACAAGGAGTCAAAGTCCATTCAGTGGGGATAAAAACAGTCTCTTTAACATACAGTGTTGGTAAAATTGGACACCAATTTATCCCCCCTCCACTTAAAAAACAAATAAACCAGAGCATTTTTTAAAAAGGGAAATCAAATGTTAAAATATTACATGTTAACCTAACTATGTCTGCCATAATTAACTTTACAAAGCTCTCAATCTAACATTAGGACTATTCACATTCCTCAAATATGATCAAAGGGGATTCACGGTAGGCTTCATCCAGATGTGGACACTGCAAATAGATATTTTAAAAATAAATAATAGTTTTGGGGGGAGGTTGGTTTTGTTTTTAAATATAAAAACAATCTGTCACTGGAAAAAATAGTTTAATTGTATTTTGTCAGGTATTTAATATTTTTCATTAATATTTTAAAAGTCTCATAATATGATCTAGTTTTGTGTACTTCTTTTGTTGTTCAGATTTAATATTAACTGTATGAAAAAATAAACTACATTTCGATATACCATTTTTTATACTTAAAATGGTCTTTAGGGCAGCAAACCAGTTGTTAAGTCATTGAAGACCTCCACTGCCCGGCTGGCATTTGAAACATCAGTGACATTAGCTTTCAGCAACCCACAGGCCACTGCAGCAGGACACACTGACAAATGGTGGCTCTGAGGCCAGTGACACAGCACAATGGCCCCCAGGGCTTCCAAGCTGTAAATGTCCACAGGAGAAGCCTGCCTCGTCTTTCTCCTGTGGAGTGGCTGGTAGGTTCAAACCACCGACTTTCAATTAGCAACCAAGTGTTCCAACATTGTAAATCCGGCCTTACCACAGAGCTTGATTCTTTGAAACCAATATGTTAATAAAATACTTGAGTAGATCTGTCTAGCATCCGGAAACTCACAAGTTTTAGGTTTATTTTTCTTTCTTCCAAATGTTTGTCAGAGGTAACAGTCATAGAAATATATCTACTTTTTCCCTAAACCTTGGTTCTTTTTCTGGGGGGAGGGGGGTGTTTCTTTTTTTAAAATCATATTTTGGGGGCTCTCACAGCTCTTATAACAATCCATTCATCCATTATGACAAGAACATCCATACATTTGTCGCCATCATACTTTTCAAAATAATTTTCTTTCCACTTGAGCCCTTGGTATCAAAACCTAATTTTTTTTTACTCCTTCCCTCATGCTCCCACCCTCAGGGACCCTTGAGAAGTTATGTATTATTATTATTTTCATGAGGCTTAATCCATGTGGGGACCCTGAAAATAGATTTGGGGCTTCCACTGTCCTCCATAGCCTTCTACAAACCAGGTGTTGACAATTTAAAATCTGTTATCATTCGTTTATTAGATCTGGACTATATAATTTATAATCCTTGGGTCACATAGGATGGTGTGCTTCTTTCATGTGGACTTAGTTTACACTTCATTTCGACAGCTGGTTGATTGAAAACATGCCTTTAACACCCAAGATGCTACTCTTTCTGATAGCCAGGCACCATTTAGTCTCATCACACTTTGCTACAGCACCTATATCTACAGTGATGTCTTCATGAGAGCATCAAGCAGGGCCATGTCATAAGAACTACTTGTTCATCAACTGAGGATAGAATTAAGTGCACGCACAAACCCCATTTCTGCATCTATGATTTATATATGTCTCTGGTTCACCTTAGAGCTATCATTGTCATTTTGTGTTAGAGAACATTATCAATCATCCCCCTGGAGCATCACTTTCACTGCCATCAAGTCAATGCTGATTTACAGTGAACCTACGGGGCAAGGTAGAACTACCCCTTAATCAAATTCTTAGAGTTGAAGAAAGACAAATACAATACTATGATAATAGCAGGAGACTTCAATACACCACTTTTGAAGAAGTATAGAACGAGAGAGAAATTCAATACAGATACAAAATAACTAAATAAAACCATTAAAGAACTTGACCTCGTAGACCATGGTTCTCAACTTTCCTAATATTGCAACCCTTTAATACAGTTCCTCATGTTGTGGTGACCCCCAACCATAAAATTATTTTTGTTGCTACTTCATCACTATAATTTTGCTACTGTTATGAATTGTAATGTAAATATCTGATATGAAGGATATATCCATTGTTACAAATTGAACATAATTAAAGCATTGTGATTAATCACAAACACAATTATGTAATCATATATTCTGAAATACTTATTTCTAATTACAAATAAATGAAATTTTGTCTTGAAGCATGGTGTAGCATGGATAACAGTCTTCGTGCCGAGCACCTGCCTGTGGGCAGACCAGTCAGTCTTAGAGAAAGATAGAGGAGCAGTGTCTCAGTTCCTAAGACCATCGGAACTGTGTGTTTTCTGATGGTCTTAGGTGACCCCTGTGCAAGGGTCTTTCAATTCCGAAAGGGGTCGCAACCCACAGGTTGAGAACCGCTGTCTTAGACATATACACAACACATAACTGAAAAAAAAAACACAATATACAATCCTTCCCAGAATATATAGAAGAAACCATAAATTTGGTCATGAAGCAAGCCTTAATGTATTTAAAACACGGATATATTACAAACGATTTTCTCATACCACACTATAAAATTAGAAATCAGCAACAATAAGAGCAAGGGGGAAAAAAAGCCAAACCCATGGAAACTTAACACCATGCTTAAAAACTACTGAGTAGTTGAAGAAACCAGGAATAAAACTTAAAAATTCATTGATACAATGAGAACAAAAGTACAACATACCAAAACTTTTGGGATACAGTAAAAGCAATACTAAGAGGGCAATTTAGAGTAGTAAATGCATATACCAAAAAATCATCAAAATCAACACTTTAACCTCTATCTTCAACATTTAGACCAAGAATAGCAAAATATGCCTTCAGCCACAACGAGAAAATAAATAATAAAGATCAGAGTAGAAAATAGCAAAACAGAAAAAATAATCAACAAGACAACGAAGTTGGTTCTTAGAAAAATTAGCAAAACTAACAAAAATGATAAATTTTAAAAAATGGAGATGATGCAAATATCATAAGACATAAAATGGGCGACATGACATCAAAACCAACTGAATGAAAAAACTAGTAACACAATACTATGAAGGACTGTACTCCAACAAATTTGAAATGGACTGTGTTAGCCAGATTGACTAGAGAAACAAATTCGTAGACATGCATATGTAAAAGAGAATTTTTTATCAAAGAGCAATTATACATTAAGAAAACATCCCAGCCCAGTCCAGATCAAGTCCATGAGTCCGATATGACCCTTTATGTTAATACTAGTCCATAAATTCCTCTTTATAGACTCACACAGATGCAATGATGCTGAATACAGGAAATCACAGACCAGTGGGTGGAAAGCCTTGTGGATGTACTGGCAGTGGAAGACTCTCAGCATTAGCATGGTCTCCATATGGCTTCTCCAGTTGCAGGGTTCTGGCTCCATCAAGGGTCTTCATGTGGCTTGTCAGCAGGAAAATAAGCAGAGTGACTGGCCTCCAGTGAGCTATTTATCTCCTTCGCGGATCCAAATGAGGTCATCAAGCTGCAACCTGACTGGCAGGCTCGACTCCACCCCTTCGTAAGTTGACAGGTTACGTAACTGCCACATGGAAAAATATCTAGAAACACACAATCTACCTAAATTAACATAGACTGATATAAAAATTCAATATCCATAAAAGAAACACACCAGGTCATTTTAAACTCCCAACAAAAGAAAAGGTGCAGAACTATGAAACTATTCTAAAATAAAGGAGTAAACACTCCCAAACTCATTTTATGAAGAGGCTATATATATCCTGATACACAAACCAGGCAAAGACATTACCAGAATAGAATACTACAGATCAATATCCCTTAAGAACATACACAAAAACTCTCAACAAAATCCAAGCCAATAGAATTAAACAATATTTTTAAAATTAATCATGGCCAATTGGGATTCATACCAGGTATGTAAAGATGACCCAACATCAGAAAAGCAATGTAATCCTCCATACAAATAAGACAAAGGAAAATAACTACTTGATTATAATTGATGCAGAAAACACATTTGGAAAATTTCAACAACCATTCCTGATAAAAATTCTCAAGAAAATAGAAATAGAAGAGAAAATCCTTGACATAATAAAGGTCATATATATATATATATATATATATATATAAAACCAATGGTGAGAATCTCACTCAATGGGGAGAAACTTAAAGCATTCCGCTTGCAAAATAAACAGATAAGAATGTCTTTTATCACCACTCATATTAAAAATTATGCTGGAAGTCTTAGTTAGAGCTGTTAAGAAACAAAAAGAAATCAAAGGCATCTAAATAGGCAAAGAAGTAGAACACTCGCTATTTGCAGATGATATGATCCTATGCATAGAAACCTCAATCGACAAAAAAAATTCTTGGAAATAAATCAGCCTGTAAGGTCACTATATAAAATCAATCAGATAGAAGAACTATAAAAATCTACTATGAAAACATAGGGACAAACTTAAATGCCCTAACACAGACATAAACACACAACTAAACAAACCATATATACTCGAGTATAAGCAAAGTTTTTCAGCACATTTTTTTGTGTGCAGTTTTTGTGGTAAACTTAGGTGCCTCGGCTGATATTTGGGTCGGCTTATACTCGAGTATATGCGGTAACAGAAAAGCAGAAACAGAGGTAACTACTAAAAATAAGACACTTATGTGCACTAAACAACTTCATCAAAAAAGTAGAAAGAGAACCCACAAACTGGTAAAAATTTGGGGAACAACACACTCGACAAGGGACTATTGTCTAAAACCTATAGAAAACTACATCATCTCAATAAGAAAAGATGAATAATCCCATTTAAAGTGGGCAAAGTACATGAACACACAGTTCATTGAAGAATACATTCAGATGGGCAACAAACATGGAGAAATGCTAACCATCACTAGCCATCTGAGAAATGTAAATCAAAACGGTGAAATAACCTCTTACATTAGCAGTGACAGCAAAGTTCAAAAAAGCAGGAAGTAACAAATATCAGAGAAGATGTAAGGGGTCCTGGTGGTATAGTGGTATGCATTGGACGCAATCTGCAAGTTGGTAGTTCCAAACCACCAGCTGCTCCATGGGGCCTTTCTTTTCCCATTATGAGTACCATAAACACACAGGGGCAGTTCTACTCTGTTCTATAGGGTCTGTGTGTCAGTACCAACTCCTTGGCAGTGAGTTTGGTTTTAGAGGAGAGGAGATGAAGAAAGTGGAGCCTTCACACACTAGGAGTGTAACTATAAACATATATATCGCCACTTTGAAAGCCACCTCACACAAGGGGGACTAGAAATTCCATATGACCCAGCAATCCTTTTGCTGGGCAAATAGCCTACATAAATGACATAACACAAGCAGACATATGCACACCCATGTTCATAACAACACTGTTTACAATAGAAGGAAGATGAAACAACATAAATATCCATCAGTAGTAAGAAAACTGGTACATACATACAATGGTATTATATATTGCTAAAGAATGACGATGAAACTATGAAGCACTTCATGGCATGGATAGTCCTGAAGAACATTGTGGAATTAGTCAATCACAAAAGGACAATGATTGTAGTATGAGACTGCTATTATTAAAAGAAAAAAAACTCGCACACAGGCAGGGGACAGAACAAGCCCAATGATGCGTCCCAGTTACATCAACTCCCCTCCCCAGACGACTACATCAGAGGACAGCACTGAAGATGCGGCCCGGGAGAAAGTGGCAGGTCTGCCCAGACCACACGGGACACATTGGGGGATGGTGGGTGGGGAGGTGGACAGCATCCCCACCAAGCTTCGAGGACAACCTTCCCACTAGGAGCAGTCAATGAATAGAGAGAACCATAGGGCCGGCCCCATCACAAGACACAATGTCCCCTTACTAACCCACAGTGCTACAGGGGCCAGCACAGAAGCCACAGTGTGGGAATTGTACCCAGTCTGACCCCCTAAAAACCAGGGAATAACACAAAGGGAGTTCAACAGAGCAACAAAGGGATCAAAGCAACAAAGTTCCTGAGAAATTATTAAAATAGACTTTAGACTGGGGGAGCAGGGCTTGGTACAGCCTGGCTTGCCAAGCAGGGTTTGGTATCAGACTCGATCAGAAAACATTCATAAGGGTCAGCAGACAGATTTGGAACTATTCATAGGTTTTTCTTCCTTTTTTCATGTCTATTTATATAAGCCAAGCAGGATAAGCAATCCCGAGAATTGGTCTAATAACCTGGCATTCTGTGATGCTCACCTTTCCGACAAGATCGCGCAAGACAAAATGGGTGCATAAACTAATGTGGCAAAGAAACCTGATGGTGCCCAGCTATTTATAAGATGTAGTGACTGGGGTCTTAAGTAAGTTAAATAAGTGGCAATCTAGCAAGGAGCAACAAAGCCCACATGGAAGAAGCACACCAACCTGTGATCACAAGGATCAGATATCATGCATCAGAAGACCCAAAACAAACAACCAGATTGATGCAAGCGAGGGGGGTTGGAATGGAGACCCAAAGCCAATCTGTAGACAATTGGACATCCCTCACAGAAGGGTCACAAGGAAGGGATGAGCCAGCCAGCACGCTATATAACACCAATGAAACACACAACTTTCCTCTAGTTCTTTAATGTTTCCATCCCCCCACTATCATGATCCCAGTTTTATCTTACAAATTTGGCTGGTTCTATCTTACAAATCAGAGCACATACACTGGTACAGGTAAGAGCTCTTGACACACAGGATCCAGGATAGATAAACCCCTCAGGCACAATAATGAGAGAATCGATGCCATGAGGGTAGGGAGAAGGTAGGGAGAACTGGGGGAGAAAGGAGGAACCAATAAAAATGATCAGTGTACAACCCCTAGTACACCTTCCTACAGACAAGTGATCTTTGATAAAGTGCCAAAAAAAAAATCAAATGGCGAAGAGATAGTCTCTTCAACAAATGATCCTGGCAAAATTTGATTTCTATTTGTAGAAGAATGAAACAGGACGCATACCTCACTCCATAAACAAAAACAATGGGGTAAATATATAAACCCTAGAACTAAAGATCAATGAAAAACCAGGAACTTAAAAACTCTAGGCACAAACACACTATCAAATACAATGAAAAATATATCGCAGCAAAAGATAAAATAACTGACTGGAACCTCCTCTAAAAATAAGACTTACATGCATCAAAAAGTCAATGAGAGGGCTCAAATAGAAAGCAAATGCTTAGAAAATAATGATGGCAACATATTACAAATATATTTGATACAACTGATATATGCCTCCAATAAAATAATATTTTAATAAGAGAAAAATAGAGAATAAATGAGAATCCACAAACTAGGAAAAAATGTTTGTCATTGATATATTGGACACGGACAAATTTCTAAAATCTTTAGAAACTGCCAATACAAGCAAAAGATGACTAATAAGACTAAAAAACTTAGACTCTGTCCTTTCAAGGAGCGCCACACATGCTTCAAAGGCTATGCCAGAAGGGCTTGGGGTAGAGACCTCACTAGACAATCAGACATGTTTGCTCTTTTGGCAGCCCATGCTGCCCTCCATAGTCTTCACCAACACACAATTCAAATACGCCAACTCTTCTTTGGTCTTCCTTATTCTGAGCTGTTTCATTAATGTTCTGCTTTACCTCTCTAGCTTCTACTATGCTCTACTTCTCTACTTTCTCTCTCTTGGTTCTAATATCCACTGTTATGGCTACAAAGAACTCATACAAAATTCATGATTAAAGGGTTATTAAAGAAGTTAACAAGTTGCAATGGCAGTGAGAAATGCTCAGAGTAGTTGTTTTCCAAGACATATGATAAAGTTTCAGGTCTGCTAATAAATGCCCAAAGGGGGCATATAGCACTGCTAGAAGTCTCAGCCACAAGGCATTCATCTCAGAAGCATCCCACTCCAGTATTCCTCAGCCCACTCAGCTCCACTGTCGTGGGTCAGCCAGTCCAACTTCCCACGTTAAGTGCCCAGAGGCACTCCACTCTTCAAACCAACCTCCTGCACAAAAGCACTTATCTCTACCTGCTCCATGGATTGGGAAGTCCGCCACTCTGTTCAATGGTCTGGCTCCTGGTCCTGCAGAAGGTTTACTGTGCAGGGATCTTGGGTTCAGTGGACATGCTTCACTGCTGGTTCTTGCTGATAAATGTAAGCCCTTCTCTTGCTTCTCAGAAGGTTCTTTTTACACAGCAGGCTGGCACACCACGGACTACTGTTCACAATTACTCACAGGTAAATCCTAGCACTCTCTTCCCCCACCTTCTTACCAGATTCGTGCAGGGAAAGGTCGTTTTGTGGAAATTAGAGACTTCACTTTGGCTAGAAGAGCCACATTAAATAAGTCATTACCCCTAGAACGCAGTGTCCCAACTTTCATATACATATGAGGCAACTGAAAATACCAGTCAGGTGCAGCTTAGTCCTCAATCCTTGCTTTTTAACACTTTAAAGATGTCTTCTGCAACAGATTGATCCAATAAAATGTTATCATTTGATTTCAACTGCAGCTTCCATGAGTACTGATTGTGGGGCCAGGCAAGACAAAATCCCTGACAATTTTAATATTTTCTCCATTTAACGTGATGTTACCTACTAGTGTAGTTGTGAGATATTGGTTTTCTTTACATGTTGTTGTAATCCATACAGAAGGCTACAATCTTGATCTTCAGCAAGTGCTTCAAATTCTCCTCCCTTTCAGCAAGCAAGGTGTGTCATCTACATAGCACAGGTTGCTAAGAAGCCTTCCTCCAATTCTGATACTGCATTCTTCTTTATCCAATCAGCTTCCTTGATTATTTACTCAGTATACAGACTGAACACATATGGTGAGAGGATACGACCCTCACACACACCCTGCTTGATTTTAAACCATGCAGTATTCCCTTGTACTGTTTGCACAACTGTCTCTTTGTCCAGGTACAGGGTCTGCATGAGCACAACCTGCTGAAACCTTTTCACTTTGGGTGACCAGCTGGTATTTGAATTAACAGTGACACAGCTTAAAGCATCACAGCAAAACACAAGCCACCAGAGCATGGCAAACCGACAGACAAGTGGCAGCCACTCAGCATAGACCCTAAAGAAACAAAGCACAAGCCAGCAGAGCATGGCAAACCGACAGACAAGTGGCAGCCACTCAGCATAGACCCTAAAGAAACAAAGCACAAGCCACAAGTAGATATAAGCATGCCCATATTCATCACAGCACTATTCACAATAGCAAGAAGATGAAAACAATCAAAATGCCTATCAGCGGAAGAAAGGTTAAATAAACTACGACATATAAACACAATGAAAAAGTATGCATCATTAAAGAATGATGATGACACTGTGAAACGCCTAATGACGTGGGTGGATTTGGAGGATTCTGGGCTAAGTTAGTCAATCGCATAGAGACAAATTAAGAAAGGTTATTATACCAAAGGAAACAGACTTCAATTTACCAAGTGTGGGAGGGTAAGATAAGAAAGGAAAATTAATAGGACATAAGGAAGACAATATCCAACATTAGGGAGAAGCAAAGGGGGCGAGGGGGTTGGCAAGGCTGGGCAAGCTAATGGCTGCTGTTAGAATATACCAAGGCTTGAGTGAAGCTCACTTCCATCCTCAAAATGACATCCTGACTCTTCAATACTTTAAAGAGGTCTTGTACAGATTTGCCCAATTCAGCGCATTGTTTGATCTCTGGACTGCTGCTTCCATGAGCACTGACTAGAAACTGAGCGGCCTATCTGGCCTCCTCTACCCCTCAAAATCCTAGCCCACCATAAGCTTGAAAGGGTCTCTGCAAGTGCCTATATGAGGCCAGCTGTCCTCTCTTTGACTCAGGAAGGGCACAGAAGCAGTTCTAACATGTGGGCTGCAATGTGGAGTTGGCTGGACTGAGGTGTGGAAAGTGAACCATGTTTATAAACACACTCCCACTACTACAACATAAGCTGTAAAAGACCGGACTCCACTTGCTAAAATGAATAAATCACAAGCAAAAGAATCTGTTAGTCATTTCAGATGGCAGAACTGAAATGATCAAAACTAGTCATTTCTATCTATTTCAAAATATTTTAAAGTATTATATAAATCCTGAAATAGGTTTCCAAACTCACAATGTTGGACACGTCTGTAATAGCATTTGCTCTCCATTTTTAAAATGTTTCAGTTAAAAAAACAAAGGTTTCTTGAGTGAGGGGGAAATACACATGGATTAAGCCTCTAGTCACTAGAGAGTCTAGTGAATCTCCTCTGACCAAAGGCCAGTGATTTGAATAGGCCTGCTATCATGCACTGGAAAGATTATGACTGCAGATTGAACACCGTATCTTCTGATCTCCCTTTTGACTCCTTTTAAAGTTCAGCTTCTAATATTGTCTGCTTTTTCATTGAAGTTTTTTTCTGTTTTACTGTTGTTGTTGCCTTATTGGGGGGGAGGGGTGTATGTTTTTCAGTATATAAAATCCAGAATAGGTAAATCTATAAAGATAGTAATTGGATTAATAGTTTCTTGAGAGTATGACAGGGGAGATTGGGGGGGGGAGGGGAGCTAATAACAATGAATACATGAAAAGAGAAAATGTTCTAAAATTGCTTGTGATGATGATTGTACAACTTTTTAATATGATTGAACTATTATTGTATAATGGGCAAATTATATGCCAATAAAAATGTTTAAAAATGTTTCCAATCCACACCTGTATAAAATTACTTTAAGAAAAAAGTTTTACACCTCATTAAAACGATGACCTAAGAAGACACATTCCCTGCCCGGTACGTTCTACAACTGCACATGCGGCCCCACATGGCTACGCGAGGACTGGAAGCCCTAGGAGCTCAGCTCAGCGGCGGTAAGTCCGGGAAGGACAAGAAAGCAGAGTGCGGGTAATCAGTGCAACCAAGAGCTGAGCATGAAAAATCCAAAACAAGTTCATACAACATAAAGAAGCTGATTCCAAGGTCAGCAAGCCCAACGGGAAAATGAGTGACGCAAGGAAGCCTATGGATAACCAAACTCCTTGAGGGGATGAGTCACTAGCCCTGTGGGAGCACGATCGAGTCCCAAGGGATATCACAGTTTACAATATTCTACACCCGCTGGCATCTAGCTCATGAGCAGCCACGGAAGGTAACACTGTTTCTTCTTTCCCGAGAAAAGCAGAATGATGAACGACCAATGAGGACAAACACATCAGTCTCCACAACCCTGCAACGACAAGGACGAGGTGGTGTCTGGCCATGCCTACCAACTGCTCTAAAAAAGGATCACGTTACAAGGTCATGGGCAGAATGGGAGAGAAATGTATAACAAAGTTTAAAGTCATATATATAGAAGAGACTACCTTGGAGACGCGGCACCCTGAGATTACTGGCCCTTACGCTTTAGGTCTACCATCCGTGGTAGAATCATCAACAATGTATAGTTATCAAAAGGGCAGCATTTACCCACGAGCAAAGCTCAGAAGTTCTGAGGGTTAGGAGAGGAGGAATGGAGACAGGAAACACAGGGAAGAGTGGGGTTAGCAATGGCACACTGAAGAGATTGCCGTGGCTGAGCTCAAATCGTGTCTGAAGTGTTGGATGTGAAGCTGAACATCTGCCCCTTAAACGAGCACTCAATTCACAATAAAAAGCTTTTTAAAAGAAGAAAAGTTAAGTTCATGAGAGTCGGGAGACAAGCAAAGTCAAAACAAGAACTCGTTTTCATACAGGGGCAGGTCCGTATAGCTGAAAAATACATACAAGGGTGACTTATGTGTGATTTTTCCCCATTGTTTAATGTGGGGCTTCCCAGCTGTGAAGCACAAGAGTGGATGCATAATGACAATAACTGATACAAGGTGTTATCGGGAATGCAGGAGTAGGAGGTGGTGATAGGGAGGGAAGGGAGGTCAATAGTAAACAATGAACACAGGAGGGGAGAGGCAACACTGGAACTGATCACTAATGCACAGCTCATTTTGGGGGTGATTACTCAATTCTGGGGGGGTGCTCTAGGATAGATGTGGTGGTGATTGCACAATCCCCCTTCATATGATTAAAAAAATTGAACTATTTAATTGTGTGATATGTAAATTATGTGCTCATAAAACTATTGGGGGGGAAAAAGTAACTCATTTCTCTAGTGTAATTATAAATATTTGCTTCACATCACAGAACTACTTTGAAAATACTAAATGAACCAAAAAGATGATTTTTTAAAATTCAAAATATGTTCACTTGTATTACCTTATTATACTTCTGCCGTTTTACAGAATCTAGTTTCCTGCTGATGTCTCTGCTGGTGGAAGCGTGAGGGCTAAGTTGTTCAATAATTTTATTGACTTGCTTGAGGGAAGCTGTACATGACCTGAAAAGTAAGAGAAGTTGTCAAGTTCCCACTGAAACATTTTGTAGTACACAATGCAAATGTTAAAAACAATTTTTTTCTTTTAATTAACGAAAAGATAAGAGAAACTCAACCAGAATGCACATTCGTATTGGCTAAACTATAACTTGAAGAGTCATCACAGGTTTAGGATTGACTTCTGGTGTTTTTCTTTCATCTGGCTGACTTAAATCAGTTCACTTTCATTTGTAAACTGATTCAATCATTTTTAAGTGCTTTATTTACTAGACACTGACTGCACTAGAACAATGTGAAATAAATTGTCCTTTCATATGAAGTTTTGAAAGCCCGACAAATGTTTAAACAAATTAGCTATCTGGGATATTTTATTTCATACAAATGGAAGATTTATTGACCACAGCACTATTTTTGTGGTAAAAGGGGGTGGTAGTGGGGGGGCCAATAATAAATTACAGGTGTCTCCCACTTTCCTGTGAGCACTTTCAGGTAAGCATTAGACTGCTAACCAACCACAAAGCGGACACTGAACTCACTGGCCGCGCTGCAGAAGAAAGATGAAGCTAACTGCCACCATGAAGACTTACGGTCTTAGGAAGCCTACGTAGGTTCACTGAGGAACCAGAATCAACACGCTGACAGCTTTTTCGAAAGTCCGCTTTATGTCACTCTTACGAATGACTCACAGTACCTGTTTGCATTAAGCAAAGGAAATCTGAAGACTTTCACTCTTAGGAGAAAAAGGCGAAAAATGAAACTAGTGTTGCTTGCTTTGCAGAGAGGCTGCCTTTAAGGTGGTGGCGCACACGTCAAGCAGCGGGAATGGAATTGCCCAACTTCTTCCTTCCCCAGGAACCATACTCAGCGTCTCAGCGTCAAGTTGCCACAGCTCTAAAGTGTTCTCAGTGAACCAGGCATGGCACTCTTGTTTTAGGTTTTGCATATTATTTGGCATGGGATTTGAGAGGTTATTTTGAGTCAAGGAACACTTAATACTTTTTCCTATATAAATTAATGGCAACTGCTTTATTTCTTTACACCATTTCATCTTACAAATGGTTTCTTAGGAATGCTCTACTTCAGTATAGTGGGGGAACCGTACTCTTAAAATAAAAACAGAATTCTAGTTTCTAATTTTCAAAATACAAACCCAATCTTCCTGACACTTAGGCAATTTTCTGTTTGTGTCCTATGTGAATCTCAGAATGAAATTTGTTTTCCATGAGAGTCACTGGCTATCAAAGACACCGCGTAACCATCTGTCTGACACTATCAGCCTTGTGACTATAGCACGCGTTATCTGAGACATCTGTAAAAAGGAACATGTTACAGGGTGCAAACACACCTGATGGTAACCACAACTACGCAAGGATACCTGCTACTTACAAGTCCAAAAGAACACATTGGGGAACAGGAAGAACCACATCAAATGACTGGCTCTGGAATTACTCAATGAGGGAGCAATGTGGGTAACTGACACACATATTCAATCCTCCATGTCCTCTTCTTGCATCTCCTAAGCCTACTTTAGCCTAGATTCAAAGCCTCTCCCCATCCCCATCAATGTGTTATGCTCAACAGAGCTCAAACTCATTTTTAGTCTATATTATAAATGATATAATTTCAGCCTCAACTATCTCCACAGAACTTCATCTTTCGTTTGAAAATTAGAATGGAAAACAGGGGAAGGAGAGAGCTCTTTTTTTCCAGCTATATATTTTTTTATTCCTAGAAATTCAAATATAAGGAACTGCCAAAGGACTGAACATTCAGTTTAGGGACAAAAGGCTAGGGGAAAAACACCAGGCAAAGAACAATCTGAAGGCAGTAGACTGTTCCTGGTATCTCAAGTGGTGAACAACAAAGCTTTAGCTGCAGTTCTCCAGAGAACTGTTCCACACACCGCAAGTCGCAGGGCACTGCTGGTACAGCACTTCTCCTTAGGCATTATGGAAGACACAGGCTCTTCATGAGCTACACAGACCTGTGCTACGCAGTCGCGCCGGTGAGAAAGGGGGCATGTTCAAATTCAAAGCTGATGACTACTTTTATCGACTTGTATCAACCTGAATAAGAAATTTTACAAACTTCCTAAGTTTCTATCTTTTACATTCTCAAAGTCTCTAAAGCAGAGGTGTTATGTACAGCATACAAACTCACTTTCGATCATCCAGGACTGACTGATACTGTTTCTCTGCATCAGCAAGCTGCGCTGCACGGCTGGCTTCATGGACAACATAATCTACCTGCTGAAGAACACCCTGCTCCAGCACTTCTTGATCATAGACATCCACACCCAGGCCCTGCAGTTCAAGGGCCTGAGCACTCGGATCCACTGCCTGGATCTGTCGCCTGTCGATCTGTATCCTCTCTTTGGAACTTCCCATGAACATGCCTTTCCTTGGAAGTTCCAATGTCCACGGTTCTGACAAAGTGGACCATCCATTACTGGAGGAGCCAGAGGTGAGGCTTTTCTCCGCCTCTGTATCTGGCACACCAGTTTCTTGCTTGATGACCATCTCTTCACCATCACTGACATAGTGACTTTGCACACAGTCTTGGTCCTGAGCTTGACTAGGGTGGGAGATTCTCTCATTTGGCATTCTCCACACTATCAAAGAGAGAGAGAAAAATAAAGTTAAGTGTTCTGGTTATAAAGAATTGATCTTTACAGATGTTCTTAACTATTTTGTAACTAAGGCAAATTGATTTCTCAAAAGTAATAATTCTCCAATATGTAAATATATTTGAAATACTTGCAAGTCACAAATTCCATGCCTTAAGTTCTGATAGTCGGCAAGAAAAATTAACCATCACCAAAAGGGACAGAGGTGGGAGAGAAGTGCAGTGTCATCAACAAAGGACGTGCCACAGCCACCTAGAAAAGTCAGCAGCCAGAATCCAAATGACACTCAACAGATTTTCCAGAAGAGAAAAAGATATCTGGTCACTGTTTGCCAATTTACCAACTTTATTATGTTATAGCATAGGTGATTTATATTATAGCTATATGATCAATTTTAATGTACAGACTTAGTGATGAAAACAAAGAATTTCTGTAGGAATCTGACATTAGAAACTCAATAAATAGGAACTTTAAACAAAAATGGCCACACTATCCAAATCAGAAGCTAAGATTTAAATAGCCTCAAAAATAACTCCACTTCAATATGCAGTATCATACTGGCAAGAATGAAAAGTCTCATAAGATCCAGTTTAGACTAGATGGCAGCTCTATGTTGCTGGTGGGAATTTAAACTAGGCTATTTAACAATATTTATCAACATTTTGGCGTAGTAGTTATGCATTAGGTTGCGATCCACAAGGCTGGCAGTTCAAAATCACTAGTCACTCCTCAGGAGAAAGTCAAGGCTTTCTACTCCCAAAAAGAGTTACAATCTCAGAAATCCACAGGGGATGTCCTACCCTGTCCTAAAGGGTAGCATCCTGAGTCAGAATTGACTCCATGGCAGTGAATTTGATTTGGGTATCAGCATTTTAAGTACACATGGCCTTTGACTCACAAATTCCCATTCTAGATATTTAGTCCAAAGAAAAATTCGTATGTCCAAGAATACTTCTTTGCATGTTTTAAATAGTTTAATGAAACCAGTAAAGCAGGTGTAGTTGTACTGAAAAGGTTTCCATGAGCCACCGTAGACTTGACAGCAGTGAATTTTTGAGTTGTACTGATATTAAAGTCATGGTAAGTGAAATTCATAGAATATGAACCAATTAATGTATTACACATACATCTGTGTGCATAGAAAAGCATTTGGAGTGTTGTATCCTGAACCTGCAACACAGGAGCTGAAGGAACAAAGATGAACAAAGGAAAACATTGACATTTTTATGCCAAGTGCACAGGTATTGCTTGAAAGAGAATGTATTGCCTATATTACCTATGTAACCATGCTATCTAATAAATACATTACAAAACAACACAATAGTCAAGAGACGGTCTATCTTTTATTTTAACTATGAAGAACTATGGTTTCCTTCAGAACAGAAACTTCAATTTTTATGAAATAACCACCGTTTTAAAAAGTTACCAAGGAGCAGATCACAATTCATGAAGCCCTGAGTGTGTGTAAGGTTAGAACTACGCTCCATAGTCTTATCAATGGCTGATTTTTCAAAAGTAGATTGCCAGGTCTAGGGTCTAAGAAATATTATAAAAGAGATGAAGCTGGAACATGAGACCTAAAGTCTGATATATGAGGGAATTAGTATTTACAGAAAGGACATATGGAACAGAGAGAAGTAAACTTATAAAGTCTGGTCTGGCCACAATCGCTGAAGACAAAATGGGTGCATAAGCAAATGTGGTAAAGAAAGCTGATGGCGCCCGGCTATCAAAAGATATGGATAGCATCTAGAGTCTTCAAGGCTTGAGAAACAAGAGGCCATCTGGCTGAGAAGCAACAAAGCCCACATGGAAGATGCACACCAGTCTGTGTGATCATAAGGTGTCAATGGGAACATGTATCAGGCATCTAAGACCCAGAACAAAATCATACCCAAGGTGAATGGGAGGGGGGCATGGAGTGGAGACACAATGCCCATCTGTAGACAATTGGACATCCCCCTACAGAGGGCGCAGTATAACACCAATGAAACACACAACTTTCCTCTAGTTCTTTTGTGCTTCCTTCCCCCCACTATCATGACCTCAATTCTACCTTACAAAACTAGATTAGACCAGAACATGTACAGTGATACAGATAAGAGCCTGCAACACAGGGAATCCAGTATAAATAAATCCCTCGGGTCCAACAAGGAGAGTAGAGATACCAGGAGGATTAGGGGAGGGTGGGGGAAAGAAAGGGAGAATTGATCACAAAAATGGATAAACCTATAACCCACTCCCAAGGGGATGAACAATGGAAAAGTGGGTGAGGGGCAATGGAGGACAATGCAAGATATGAAAATAATAATCTATAACTTATCAAGGGTTTGTGAGGGAGGACGGGTGAGGGAGGGAGGGAGAAGAAATGGGGAGCTGATATTAGGGGTTCAACTGGGAAGAGAATGCTTTGAAAATGATGGCAGCCTATTTGCTTGACATGATGGATGGATGAATGTATGGACTGTAATGGATGTAAGAGCCCCCAATAAAAGTATTTAATAAAAAAAGAAAGCTATGTAAAGAAACGTAAGATTGAAATGCACGTCTGTCTTTGGTGGCAAAAAAAAAAAAATTCAGCTCAAACAGACACAAAACTTTCTCCTTACAAGAGTTTGCTTGCTGCTTTTTACCTTGTACGCCTGGTTTTTCTTGTTAAAGTTTGTGATTAATTGTTGCAATCCTCTGCGTTCTTATAGAATCCCGATTATAGTTCTGCAATTGCTTTTTTGGAGCTTGTGTAAGACAGTCAGAAGTTTAGACCTGTTTATGACATCATCTTCCCAGAAGTGCCTCTAGTATTAGTTTTATTTTTCTTTCAAATTTCTTCAAAGGGCTGAGTCCAGCGTACCCACAGCCAAAGTGTTTGATAAAACCAAGACACGATGTTGGTAATTGAAAATAATCTCACAAATTCCAGAATCACAGTGGTTTGACCTGATTGGTGGGTAACCCTAGTTTGTATTCACTAAAGTTACTAATTAAAAAAATTTTTTTTTAATCTGGGTTGGGCAACTATCTCTAAAAGGCAGCGGATGGCAGGTGGGCAAGGGGATAGTGAGGCCAGTCTGGAGCTCCTGAGAAAGGTATGGACTAGATTTGGATGTCATCAGCAGAGCAAGTAGCCTCAGTGTCTCCAAGGGCTATGACAGGTCCCAGAAATAATTTTATTTTACGTTTTATTGACACATAAATCACCCATTACACAATAGTTCGATCATATTAAAAAGATGTATAATCATCACCGCAATCAATTGTAGAACATTTTCTTCTCTCTCGTACTTACAATTAACTCCCCATTTCCCAACAAACTCCCCTGCCATACTCCTAAGAAACTATTAATCCTGTTATTCTTTAAAGATTTACCTATCCTGAAAAAGACATATAAAGAAAACATACAAAATAAAACATGAGAAAAATTCAATATAAAAGAAAGCAGAGAATATTAAACACCAGAACAAATTTTAAATGGGTCAAAACCCAAACAAAACCAAACTCACTGCTATCAAGTCAATGCTGACTCAGAAACCTCTTGTTTCCGAGGCTGTAACCGTTTAAGGGAGCAGAAAGCCGTTTTTTCCTTCATGGAACAGCTGGTGGTTTCAAACTGCTGACCGAAAGGATCGCAGCCCAATGTCTAACTACAAACCAGCAGGCATCCTAAAATGGGTCCAAGGGGAGAGCAAATGAAAAGGTCTTAAATTTTAACCGATCTCTGGAATAATCCACTTTCTCATGCACCCCAGAGATCATGGCAGATGATAAGAAGCTACAGTAAAGGCAAAAGGGGAGCAAGAGAGTGAGAAAGTTATTCCTTCTTAGGTTCTTTTGATTAGTGAAAGAAGATGGGTTAGCTTGATGTTCTATCACAAGCTAGTCACTTGTTAGCTGCTATTTTGGTCGACACTAACACAAGGCCACCTATGCACAAAAAAACAAAGTACTGACTGGTCCTGTGCCATCCCTATGAGGCATCAAAACATCTGTGAGCCACAGGGCTTTCTTTGGTTGACGATCAGATCACCAGACCTTTTTTTTCTCATCTTAGTCTATAAGCTTCACTGAAATGTGCTCAGCATTATGGCAGCACACAGCCTATCCTCAAAAATGGCTAGTGAATGCACTTGAAGGGCCCAAGCTAGGAACCATTGAAGGCAAGAATTATACCACTGAACAAATAATGCCTTGATACCTAGCTTTCTTAGTGTATAAAATGTAATACTTAATATACGTTGAAGCAAAAGAATTATCAATTCATTCTTCCAGTCCTACTCAAGCCCTGGGTTTCCTCAGGTCACTGCCAGACTGAAGCTGATTCTACCACAGGGCCACAAGCTATTACAGAGATCAATTATAACCACAAGGAAAACTTCCTCTTTAAGGTGGCCAAGGAGCCTATAGTCAATGCCTGGTAATCCATGAAAAGAACGAGACTGGGCACCTCCGGAACTCCAATGATATGTGGATGCTGAAGGAGACACCAAATCTGTTCTCACAGGTGCAGGTGACAATAGCTGTCGTACCTGGGACTGTGAACATGGAAACAGCTGGCCCTTCTCAAAACCAATTCTGGTGTCCAGACCTGTGGTTCTGACTTTGGGGGTGACATGGTCATGCTCTCCATGGGCAAACAGATGGGCTATGTCTGCTTTGTGAGCTGCTTCAACCTGGGGGACCTGAGCCCCATCAGCAGCAACAAGCCCTACATGAAGATACCTTGCAGTAATTCCAGGATCACCAGTGCAGCTTGGGGACCCCTGAAAAAGTACATCATCACAAGCCGCTCAAACAAAGAGCTAAACCACTACAACGCCAAGTCTGGAAAGGGATTAATGAATACTACAGAGCACTCTTGGCAAATCAATGACACTTATTTATTTAGGGACATACCGATAACTCTATTTGTTACTGCATCCAAGGTCTTTGACTCCACGACTCTTGAACTCCAGAAGACTTTCTGGATAGAACATCCTGTCAACCCAGCTGCCCTTTCTCTCAACAAAGGCCACATGGTGATAGGTGTGTTCAAGAACCCAAGATATAACCTCCATCCACCAGGCCTGGCAAATTTAAACCAGGTTCTACCATTTTCCCATTTTAAGTCTCTTGGGGAAAACAACACATTTAAAAAGTTACGTGTATAAGTATGCAATTATAACTGCTGACAGAGACAGATACAAGCCTGCATATCACAAAACAACCAAACCAAAACCCAAGCCCACTGCCATCAAGTCAATTCCAACTCAAAGCAACCCCTAAAGGAGGTAGATGTGAGGTCAGAGTGGCCATTCTGATAACATACCATTTAAGGCAGTATCTGAAGCATGAATGGGAGTCAATCAGACCAAAAGCGGTGTGAACATCTCCTGGGCAAACAACATGTATCATTCCTGAGGCTGAAGGAGCTGCTGCCCTGCTGCGTTGGGGAAATGAAAGATGGCTGGGACACAGTGAGAACTTTTTCCTTTTATAACAATAACTTTGAGTTAAAAAGAACTAATAAGGACTGCATTCTTGTGTACATTTTACCAATTATCTCCGGATGGTTTGCTAACCTTAATCATCAGAGAAAATAAATCTTCACTATCCTCCATTGAGCACACAGGGGTAAGCTGGATCCTGGTGAAGGTTTGGTTGTGTAGTACTGCAAGGTGTGGGGAGATGTTGGGGGGCAAGCGTCAGATGGCATAGAGCCTGAGAAAACATGAGTTTGAATTTTACTCCCAAGTGCAATGGAGGGTTTCACGTTGGGTGATGATGTCATGACCGAGGGATGCTGTAAAAGATCATTTCGTATAAAATCAGGGGGCGGTGGTAGACCTTCTGGGTGAAGGGAGGCGTCGGACAGGGCAAGATATGACAAAATAATAATTTATAAATTATCAAGGGCTCATGAGGGAAAGGGGAGCGGGGAGGGAGGGGAAAAAATGAGGACCTGATGCCAAGGGCTTAAGTGGATAGTCAATGTTTTGAGAATGATGAGGGCAATGAATGTACAGATGTGCTTTACACAATTGATGTATGTATGGATTGTGGTAAGAGTTGTATGAGCCCCTAATAAAACGATTAAAAAGAAAATGACAGAACCTTGGAACAGAATGCGAGCAACACCATTTACCGTGAATGGCTCACTCCTTCACATACTCCACCGTGACAGGTACTTACCGGCTTTTTACAAACAACTCACGGTTGAATTCCAATCGCTATCAAACAGGCCTCAGGTGGCCCTGGGCCGCGGGAGCTCCTACAAAGTCAGAGATACTGATGCAAGGGGGCAAAAGCGTCAAGTCGACGGACAACCAAGCGCACAGCCGACCCAAGTGCAAGGGCGCTCCGCGGCGTCACTTCCGGCCGCCGGAGAGCCGAGCGGAAGTCACCGGCGCCTGAGGGCTGCTCGCATCCGCCCGCCCGGACGGGCTACAATGTGGCAGCCACACCCGAGAGCCCGAGCAGGGTCCGCGACCAGTCACGGAGACCAAGACACCCACCAAGGCACCACTCGCTGGACATTCACTCAGGCTGCGCGGACACTGACCTCGAAGTGGCTTGGCCGATAAGGAAAGACGCCCCGCCTCCAGCCGCGAGAGAGCCCAGCGAGCGGTACTAAGGCGCATGCGCTGCTCGTCGCCGTAACCCCGCCCCCTACAGTGACGCTCGCGCTTCCTCCGGGAAGCCCCCAGGGCGCTTGCGCGGGGTTGCGCGGGGTTGCGCGGCGTTCTTAGAACCGACTTTGACCCAGAGCTGTGCCAAACTTGTCTCCTCTGCCAATTAAATGGTAATAAACACGTAAGCTCTGACTAGCTGTGTGACTTTGACTAGAACCCTCACTTGTAGCGAAAAAATACCTCGCTAGTAAAGCTGTTACAAAAATTTAAATATGTCGAGGACCTATAAATGTAAATGCGTACATGAACTAAAAAGAAAAAAAATAGCACCCGGGAAAGGTGATAATTCCTATAAAGCACCACATATTTCAGGAGCGACAAGGTGCCCCGGTGACGCTATCGGGCTACTAAGCACACGGTGTCAGTTCAAATCCACTAGGTTCCTGTCTAACGCGTCGGGCTGCGATCACAGGGTGGGCAGTGCAGCCCTATGGGAGAAACCCTGGGCTTGTCGGAAATCCATGGGAGGTCGCTATGAGCGAGCGTTAACTCAATGGCAGTGAGGTTTGTAGAACCTCCTGAAGGGAAAAAGATGAGGCCATTTCCTCTGATGAAGACTGACAGCCTTGTTGACAGCATGGCAGTGGGTTGGGTGCGGTACACACACAAAGGAGTGCTGGTGGTGCAGTGGGTTAAGTGTTAGCCACACCTTTTATGATCTCTGCTTGGACTACCAACCTTAGAGTCAGCAATTCAACCTTACCAGCTGCTCTGGGACAAAGAGGAGGCTTCTGCTCCTGCAAAATCTTAGTCTCAGACTGTCTTCTAGGACCGTAAGCGTTAGAATCAATTTGATGGCAATGAGTTTGGGATGGGGAACCTATTTTCAGAGTACACCACACACACACACACACACGCACACACAGGGTGGGGGGGTTGTATATGGTGGGACTACACAAATGACTTGTATTAGTTAACCATATAATTTCTGTCCTCCGTTCTCAGAGGCAGGAAAGATTTTTATTTGGAGCATTTGAAGAAATAGTGCCTGCACCTAAGTTCACAACAGTGGTGGGAAGTTGAGCTTCAGTTTAGGATAGGGCAGCCAAGGTAGATAGTGTGTGAACTACAAGGCAGCTTGAAAACTGCAGAAGTGGAGGTGTCGAGAGGAATACTATTTGAGGGTGAATAGGTAAGCCCATTTAGGAGCTTAAAGTTGTACTGTAATAAAAAGGAGTTGGGAAGCAGATTTGGTAATACTTGGTAATATTACCATATAACTTCTGTCATTGGTACCAACCTACAGCTGCATCAGATATCTCATGTAAAAATATTTTATTTTGCTTTGTTTAAGGGAAAAAAGATGCTAGTGCTTTTCTTAAAATATTGAAAATGGAAAGAATTGTTATGGTATTCAATTTAGTGCTTGAAGATAAAGACAGTTTCCCAATCTTTGTAAGACATAGATGCAGCATGCAAATGGAGTGATTGAAGAGTTAATAACTTCTACAATGGTGTGGGTGGGTTGCAGGAAGCAACTCAGAAAAGTGCTAACCCTGGGCCTATCAAGGAAGAGGGGGTGGGGGGGGGGGGTGGCTGTGACAATCACCGAGCCATAGAGGGCAGTGGGAGGAGCAGTAAACTGAAGGAAGGTGAGATCTATAAACTGGGAGAATGCACGTCCTCAAAGGGACATTTTTGCTTTTTAAAACTTTCATTGATTGTGGATTCAAGTAAACTGAAATCGTTGATGTCAATATTTTCTCTGTTTATCATGTTGTTGCTTATTGGTCTATGTGTGAGGACCAATAACCAACAACATGATAGAAGATTGCTTTTACTTTCTTTATGTGGTTATACTCCATACTCCAAGCTGTGGTCTTTGGTCTTCTCAATGAGTGTCTCAAAGGCTCTCACTTTAAGTCAGCATGGTGTATCATTTGAATGTTGTGGGTTGTTGACCAGTCTCCCTCCAGTGCTGATGCCACATTCTTGGCAAGATGAGTTCTGGGATGACATCTAGAATATCATACATCAAGAAAGCACTTAAAGCAGGAAAGGGAAAACTAAAGTCAATGTCAGAAAAGATCCTGAATCTCGCTCTAAAAGTAGAGAATCTAAAGCAACTAGGAGAAATGATGAACTAAAAGAAGAGAACGTGAATTTTCAAAGCGAAGCCCAAGAAGACAAAGTACCATATATAATGAATTGTATAACAGCCTGGATTTAGCCAGGACAGATGAACCCTTCAGGGCCAGTGGTGAGAGTGGTGATACAAGGAGGGTGGAGGCAAGGAGGGTTATAAAGGGGGAACTGATTACAAGGATCTACATATAACTCCCTCCCTAGGGGATGGGCAACAGAAAAGTGGGTGAAGGAAGACGTCCGACAGTGAAAGACATGACAAAATAATTTATCAATTATCAAGGGTTCCTGAGGTGGGGGCGTGGTGAGGGAGGGGGAAAAAGGAGCTGATACCAAGGGCTCAAGTAGAAAGAAAATGTTTTGAGAATGATGATGGCAACAAATGTACAGATGTGCTTGACACACTGGATGGATGTATGGACTGTGATAAGAGTTGTACAAGCCCTCAATAAAATTATTTTTTTAAAGGCCTGGATTTAGAAAACCAAAAGGGAAGAACACACTCAGAATTTTTCAAGCTAAAGAAAGTGAAGAAAAAGTTCAAACCTGGGTTTTTAATAGTGAAAGATTCAATAGACAAAATATTAAACAATGCCGGAAACATTAAAACAAAAGGGAATGAGTGCACAGTCACCACACCAAAAAAAAAGTGGTCAGTGTTCAGTCACTTCAGAAGGTGATACATGATCGAGAACCAATTAATTGTGCCAGTGATTGTACCACTCCTCTAGGTATGATTGAATTATTGAATTGTATGACATGTAAATGCAGTGCCAATAAAAATGTTTTTAAAAAAGAACTACTGGTATTACCTCCACCCACCTGAGAAGTCTAAGAGGAGCAGTCTTCCTTTGGAGCTTGCCTGAATGTGTCCTTGATAGAGGTCACTTTGTGAGGGGTTTACATAGACAGGAGTAATTTCCTGACTGCCTTGGAGGTCTCTGAACCAACCTTATAATCTACTCTGTTACCACAGTCATATATGTATCCTAATCATGGCCCCGTTCCTAACCCAGTAACCCACCTGTAACTAGGATGATTTGATTTGCCACACACTGTGCATGTGTGAACTTTCTAAAGTTTTGTTTATCAGAAAACACTTGGACTCTCTATGGTCCTGTGCCATAGTCTACCCCCATCTGGATAATTTGTGCTTGTCTTCCCCTTTCCCTGTTTAAACATTTTCTTAAAAATAAGAATGAAATAAATTCATTTTAAAGGCCCAATGGTGCATTGAAGGAAGAAGTCCAGACTACACTTACAGCATTGGCAAAAAATAAAGGGGGGGGGGCAATTGATTGAATACCAGTGGATATGTTTCAATAAGCACATGCAATTCTGGAAGCATTCATTAGACTTTATCAAAAGATTTGAAAGGCGGTTGTCTGAAAGAGATAAATGTTGGTGCTCATTCCAAAGAAAGAGCATCCAACAGAATGTAGAGATTATTGAACAATGTCACTATCACATCATGCAAGTACAATTTTGCTGACGATAATTTTAAAATGGTCAAAGCATTACATTGGTAAGGAACGACCAGAAATTCAAGTCAGATTTAGAAGAGGAGAAATAACAAGAGATATAATAGTTCATGTCAGATGGGTCTTGACTGAAACCAGAGACTACTAGAAAAAATGATTATTTGTGGTTTATTGATTATACAAAGACCTTTGACAGTATATTTCAAGACAAACTATGGATAGCATTTTGAAGAATGGGGTTTCCAGAACTTAACTATACTAGTGTGAACCTATTCATAGACCAAGAGGCAGACATTCAAACAGAGCAAAGAGGGTTAAAACTAAGAAAAATGTGTGCCAAGTTTCTATCCTTCCACCATGCTTATTCAGTATGTATTCTGAGCAAATGATCTGTACTATATGAAGAAGAGCAGATCAAGATTAAAGGAAGACTCATTAAGAGCCTGCCATATGCAGATAACATGACCCTACTTGCTGAAAGTCCAGAGGACTTAGAGCATTTACTGGTGAAGATCAATGGCTTTTAGTATGGATTACACCGCAATGTAAAGAAAACAAAAATCCTTCACAACTGGGTCAATAAACAACATCATGATAAATGGAGAAAATATTGAAGTTGTCAGGGATTTCGTTTTACTTGAATCCATAAGCAATCCCCATGGATGGAGCAGTCAAATCAAACCAAGTATGGCTGTCATAAATGTGCTCCAAACGACTTTCTTAACCAAGAGCAAGATTGTCACTTTGAGGACAAAGGGAAACCTTCACCTAAGCCATGTTTCTTCCAGTTGTCTCTTTATCCAGCCAAAGCTGGATAAAGAAGAAAAGAGACCAGTGTGTTAAAGAACTAGTGTACTAATGGCCAGAATGGGATAAGCCAGTTATCAAAAAAAAAAATTAAAACAGTCTCCTGCCCCTCCAACTTCCCTACTAAAAAATCAAAACTTTTTAAGGAGTAAATATTTTAAAGTTTGCAGATGATAGATCCTGTCTTCAGCTTGATCTTTTACAAAATATAAAATTGGAGAAAACATTTCCTCCTCTCTAGTCCTAGTTTATGCATTGGGCTCCTAACTGCAAGGTCAGCGATTCAAATTTGGGAGAAAGAGGAGGCTTTCCAGTCTATAAAGAGCGCAGTCTTGAAAACCCACAGGGGCAGGTCTACCCTGTTATAAAGGGTCGCTATGAGCCAGCATCAACTAAATTGCAGTGAAGTTTTGTTTTTTTTAATGTTCACAATGAAACTAATGAAACAAAGGATTGGGTTGTGGACAACTTTCTGTAATCCAAATACTTTTATTTTATTAAATGACTACTGTGAACCAGGTACTCTGTTAGATATGGGCGCACAGAGGTGAACAATGCATGCAAGGTTCCTGTTCTCATGAGACTTATCTGGTAGCAGAGAGATATTAAAATAGATATATTAAATAAATGAAATAGAACAAAATAGTAAAGACTATTAAGGAAAATAAATTAGGATAATGTCTGTGTTGGACTGGATTGACTAGTGGAACAAATTCAGAGACACTCATGTGTAAGAAAGAGCTTTATATCAAAGAGCAATTGTATATTGAGAAAACGTCCCAGCCCAGTCCAGGTCCAGTCCATAAGTCATATATTAGTCCATATGTCTGATAGTAGTCCATAAATTCCTCTTTAGATTCACACAGCACATGCAATGATGCCGAATGCAGGAAGAACACAGGCCAAGGGGTGAGAAGTCTTATGGATCCAATGGCAGTGGAAGCATCTCCAGGGCTCTGGCTGTCATCAGCATGGTTCCGTGTGGCTTGTCAACAGGAAGGGGAAACAAAGAGAGGGTGGGTGCATCCAGCCTCCAGGGAGGAGGAGAGGAAGTTCCCAGAATCCCCATGAGAAGGCCATGCCCACAAAGAGGCATCATCAGTCTGTGATCTGATTGACAGGCTAGACTCCACCCCTTCAATGTTAACAACCTCAAGTTGACACAAGATTATGTAACTAACACACTATCATAATTACTGTGCTACAGCTTCAGTGGGTATGAGGTGCTATCTGAATATATGACGTTTAAGCAGCCATCTTAATGGCAGGAAGAAATTAGCTATGCGTTAGTCAGACAGAAATAGATTTGTGACAGAGGAAACAGTACTGCAAAGTGGTGAAGGTAAAAACAAGTTTGACAAGTTTACAGTCTAGAAATTGATCCATTGTGGCTGCTGCAGGGAAAGTCAATGTCAAACACCTACAATTCTGTATTGTAAGCTTGGAATTTTTATTTTATTTAAAGTACAAGACAAATCCATTAGAGTATTTTACATAAGGAGGTGGCATGACTGGATTTATATCTTTTTATTTACATTTTTAAATAGTACTCTACCATAATGATAGACCTACTGATCAATGATGTAGAGATAAACTTATACATCAATTTCTTTTGATTTTCCACAAGACTGTGAAGACAAGTCAGTGGAGGAAGAATATTCCTTTAAACAAACAGAGCTGAGATAACTGGATCTATATGTGCAATAATGAAGTTGCAACCCTACTTCACACAATATACCAAAATTAAATCAAAATGCATCAAAGGTCTAAATTGGAGAACTAAACTCACTCAGGGAAGAATCTACCCAAACATCATTTTTGAAACATTTTGTTTTGTGATTTCTATTATTTCTTTCCTGCACTATGTGATAGGGTCATCTATGTCCACAAGACCGAGTCCCCGTCTCACCCCTCACAGCTGCATCAGGATATCACAAGGATCCCCATCAATCTCAGGCCACGCAAAGCAGCAGCAAAGATAAACACAAACAAGTGAACAATACCCAGATCTAAAGAAATTGCTGAAGAAGATAAGGTTCTGAACTACCAGCAAAATAATTTACAATAATGATGTTAAAGTATTTTCCATTGGTGTAGAAAAAGATCAAGAGAGCTACAAAAAAATACACTGGCCAATGCACACTTTGGTGCTTCAAATGTTAGAATTGTCTCTGGGCATATTTAACCTATGGGTTTTAAAAAATGACACCAGTTCACCACCACCACCAGCAGCAGCTCTAGTTTTTGAAATATAGAACATATGCCAGAGCCCCCTCCTCACTATACTCCCCCATTTTTTACAAAAAGGGATGTTTAATGCAATGTTAGCTAGTCTGGGCTAGAGAAAGTACAACCTGGCACTATTTAAAGTAGTGTGTGTTTTACCAAACATTTAAATAAAGTTATTATTCACATGGTGTTCTTTGATCCAAAGATATATGTGAACAGTACAAATTACATGAGTTTAGAGTCTCCCCCAAATATCACTTTACCTTTATTAGGAAACGAATAGCAGACAATTCCAATTTGTTATCTTAAAAAGAGGCTAGAAATAAGAGTTACTGTACAATAAATAAGAAGTCCTAATGGCACAGTGGGTTATATGTTTGACTGCTAACCACTAGTCAGTGTGTTAGACTGGGTTGACTAGAGAAACAAATTCAGAGACACTCATATATGTATAAGAAAGAGTTTTATATCAAAGAGATTTATATCAAAGAGTAATTATATATCAAGAAAACACCCCACCCAGTACAGATCAAGTCCATAAGTCTGATACTAATACATAAATCTCTCATCAGACTCATGCAGCCACATGCAATGCTGCAGAGTTCAGGAAGATCACAGGTCTGTGGGTGAAAGGTCTTGTGGATCCAGTGGCAGTGGATCCAGATGCTTCTCCAGGGCTGGCACAGGTGTCTTCTGCTGCATGGCTGGCTCCGGTCTCAGCGTGGCTCCACATGACTTGTCAACAAGAAGGTGAAACAAAGAGAGGAAGTTCCCAGAATCCTCATGAGAAGGCCATGCCCACAAAAAGGCATCATCAAGCTGTGACCTTATTGCAGGCTAGACTCCACCCCTACATTAATTTATCAAATTAACACAAAATTATGTAACTACCATGTCAACTATTCAAGCCCAACAGCTGCTCTACAGAAGATGAGACTTTCTGCTGCCATACAGGTAAATGCACAGCCTCAGAAACTCACAGGAGACGTTCATGTTGTCCTGTAGGGTTGCTATGAGTTTTGATCGACTGACTGGTAGTGAGTTTAGTGCAATAAAAAGAGATCAAAATGTTCTGAAACCTCAAATGAGTCTATCAGAGTTCAAATTTCTTTATTAAAATCAACATGTTTTGGTCTTGTTATAAGATGGCACAACTTGTCCACCTGTGTACAGAAACTCTTGAAAGAAAAGTCAGAATATTTTTATGAAGAATCTTGGGGGCCAACCTCACCTCTGAAACATTCAAAGGAATTATCCAGGTACTTCTATATATTAAATGTGTTCTGAAATGTTTGCTGCATAATTTTGAAGAAGAAAAATTTAGATCTTCTAAACATTTATAAAAATTGCTAAGAAGTCCTACACAAATTGCCCTCGTACCTGCCAAATATGTGCCTTTTCAATTTTCTGCTTTAGTTTCCACTCTTCTCAAACTCTGTTCTAGCTTTACAGTATCCACATTTTAGTCTCTGCAGATACTGCACAGCTGCCCAAACCAAAAAGTAAAACCTGCTGCCACCTAATCAATTCTAACTCATAGTGATCTTGTAGGACGAAGAAGAACTGCCTCTTTGGGTTTACAAATCTTTAAATCTTTTAAAGGCTGCAGAGTGGCTGGCCATTTTGAACCACTGATCTTATGACTGGTAGTTCAATCCTTAACCATCCAGTCACCATGGATCCATATGCAGCTTTCTTTTTTTTTTTTTTCCATATGCAGCTTTCTTTGGAAGTCCCTCAGTACTTAATTCTTTAAATATTTTATGCCTTCTTTTTGGTCTTATCCTGTAATTTGTGGGTCTGAATTCTTCTTATATTTAAAAGTAGGATGATAAATTAATAAATGAGAGTAACTTAATAACTGACAGTGGTAGAAAGAGAAGGCTTTCTACTCTTGTACAAGTTACAGGGGCAGTTACTCAGCAACCCACAGGAGCAGTTCTACCCTGTCTTAGAGGGTTGCTATGAGTCAGAATCAACTTGGTGGCAATGAATAGACTGGGTAATAGCTGAAGACATTGGGGAACACCCTAGCTAAGAAACTAGAGCTGAGGTGGTCTACCCAATGCAATTTTCTAATAGTGCCCCAGGAACAGGCCTAAACACTAAGACACCAAGAAAGAAAAAGAATTGTTTGGCTGAGTAAAAAGAAAAATTAGATACTTTACAACAACAGAAACAACAAAATAGAAACAAAGAAGATAAATATTAATATATTAGAAATAGACAACATGGCAGAAGACAAAATGGATGACTCAGATGCCTAAAACCAAAGACATCCCTGGGTATCAAAAGCCTTCATCAAAAGAGTACAAAGAGAGCACATAGACTTGGGGCGGAGGGATGGCAAGTACACATTGCACACGGACGTAATCTCTAAAATCTATACAACATGACATCTTCTCAACAAGAAATAAAAAGAACAACCCAACTTTCAAATGAGCAAAGGACAGAGAGTTCACCAAAGAAGACATCCAGGCAGCCAAAAACCATATGAGGAAATTCTCATGATCACTAGCCACCTGAGAGATGCAAATCAAAATGATGAGATGCCATTTTTCACTGGCATTGATAGTAAAGTTTAAAAGGAAACCAACAGAAAGTAACACGTGCTGGAGAGTGTGGTGAGATTGGCACCCTCATTAGTGTTGGTCTTTCAGAAACTCCCCGCCATCAAGTGGCTCCGACTCAAAGTGACCTCCAGGGCACAGTAGGACTACCTCTCTAGTTCTGAAACAAACTCTTCCTGGTACTAGAAGCCTCGTCTGTCTTTGGCTGAGGGTCTGGTGAGTTCAAACTGGCTTTGTGGTTGTCAGTCTAGCACCTAACCGACTCGGCCACCAGGGATCCTCTAAGCCTGTGGAAATATGCAACGACTGTGGAAAACCATATAGTGCTGCCTCAAACCACTGGGACCAGACACCTCATCTGACCCGGCATTCCTCTGGCTGGTGTTTGCTCTAAAGAAGTAAGTGCCATAACAGGAACAGACATGAGCACATCCATAGCCATCACAGCGCTGCTTATAATCACAAGAGGATGAAACCAATCCAAACGCCCGTAAACAGAAGAACTGATAACGAAACATTGGTGCACACGCAATGGACTATTATGCATCATTAAAGAATATTGGAAACTGCAAAAAGTCTCATGGCATGGGTGGACCTGGAGAACATTATGCTGAGTAAAATTAGTCGCTCACAAAGGATAAAATATTGTATAAGTCCACTTTTATAAAGAAAAAATCAAGATATGTTTTCATACCACAGGAAGCAGACTTTGATGGTTACTAAGAGGGAGGCGAGAGAAAGTGCAGAGAAAATGAAGCATCAGACAAAAGGGTAAGCAGGGAAAAGAAAAGATAATATTCTATAACAGAGAGAAGAGAAACAAAGGGGTCGGACAAGTTACAGGGAGAGTGTTAAGTAGTCTAAGCTGTGAAGTACAAAAGTTATTATCTGAATATAAACCCCGACCTGCTTCACAATTTAAAAAAATTTAACATACAAACAACAGTAACAATAAAAAATATAAATCAGATTTCATACAAATTAATTTTTGTATATCAAAGGGCACTATCAAGAATTATCTTTTCAGATAATTTACAGATGAGAGATTTTCAAAATAATATTTCTGACAAGAGTCTAAATAACATGAAAAAGACAGGTCAATTTAAAAGTGAGCAGAGGATTTGAATAGATATGTCTGAAAAGAAGATACGCCAACAAGTAGATGAAAAGATGCTTAGCATAATTAGTCACCATTATTAGGTGCTATCAAATTGATTTCCACTCATAGCACATAAAGCACATACATACAGCACAACAAAGCTGGTCCTGCATCATCCTCACCGTTGCCAGCATTTTTCAGTACATTGAAGTGTGATTGTGACTATCATCTCACCAAAGATCTCTCACATCTCATTGACCGCTGTCTTCAAACATGATGTCCTCTATTGATGACCTCTATGCATCTTCTGATGATGCATTGATAGTCAAGAAAAGCTTCACATTTGAAAACAGAACATTGCTTACTGTTTGGGGAAATAAATTGTTGGTTTGCTTCTTAGTCCGTAGTCCAAAAGTTTTGCTGAAACCTGTCCACCATGGATTACCCTGATGGTATTTGAAGTCTTGGTGGCATAGGTTCTCACTTCATAGCAACAGACAAGCCACCAGGACATAATAACATGGCAAGTGGATTTTAGAATTAGTCATTCAGGAAATATAAATCAAAACCACAATGTGATACCACTTTACACTGATTTATATGACTATAAGAAAGAAAACAACAAGGTCAGCAAGTTTGTGGAGAAATTTGAATACTCACACACTACTATTAGCTGTAGTGGTTTGGAAAACATGTTGGAAATTCCTCAAGAGTTAAACATAGACTTAACCTTGAGTCATTATTGCTTTGGGGTAATGGCAGCCTAAACAGATATGCTACCCAGATCCTCTACCAAAAAGAAACAAGAGACCAAATGAAACATATGGATGATAATCCTGAAACCCTCGGCCTCAAAGGAAAGGACAGAGAAGTGAAAGCTGAATACTAAGTAGGAGGATAAGGTAAAGAAAAGTAGCAAGCAAGGTAACCACACCTGCCTCTCCTACAATCCTGCCCACTGGCCAAGGACCAGCACTCACTCCTGTACCATGTGATCAGTGCTAGACTGAAGCAAGCCTCAGCACAACCGGTCATCAGTTGTACTCTATAGTGAACAGAGTAGTGCATACACAGTCCCATGCTTGATCACAGTCACCAGAAGACAGGTGATGAGCATGTAAGAATACATCAGCATACAATCACCAATTAAATATAAATGCCGAAAGTCCACAATGTCTTAGTGATAACAGACAATATCAGCTCATGCAAAACAAAACAACAGCAAAATAACCAGATAGGGTGACTCAGACAAGTGACCCAAACACAGAGCCAGAAAACCTTTCTGAGGAAGAAATGACATTGAAATACCTGATAAGAGATTTTTAAAATGATATTTAGGTACTTTCCATGGACTAAGAGAAAGATTGAGAAAGCTACAGATGAAGTCAAGGAAAACACAGGGGAACCTTGACAACAACTCAGGAATACACTACAGAAACAAAGTGACAAGGTAAATGAAAAGTTAAGCAGATAAACATCCAGATTACTACTGAGCTTTCTGAAATAGATAATGCATCAAAAAGGCAAAGAAGTACAGCTGACTCAATGAAAGCAGGAAGAGACTGAAGACACGCCTTTCTGTGCTAGTCTACTCGAGGAACAGTTAGAGGAAAGGGTGAGGAGAGCCTAAGAATTGTGTGGGGCATGATGTTAGGGTTGTTGTTAGATGTCATGGAATCCATTCCAACTCCTGGTAACCCCATATAACAGTAGAACTCCCCATAGGGTTTCATAAATTTTAATCTTTATCAGGGTATTTACCAGATCTTTTCTTCTGAGGAGCCAGTTAGTAAAACCATTGACATTTTGGTTAAGCAGCCAAGGGCTTAACTATACCATATGACCCAGCAATCAATATTCACTACTAGGTATAAAATCAAGAAAATAAGAAATATGAGAGTAAGTCAAAACTATTGCTACAAAAGCTTAGAAGGCATTATTATACAAAAATATCAACATGTCACAGAATACAGGAACAGGAATGGGAATAGTGATACCAGATGGGTCAGGAGAGGAGATGGTGAGGAGAGGAGGGGAGAAAGGGCGATCTGATCACAATGATCGACACATACATAACCACACACATCCTTCCAGGGGAGCGAACAGCAGAAATCATGGGGAAGGGAGACAGCGTCGATGTGAGATATGAAAATAATAATTTATAATTTATCAAGGAGTCATGAGGTGGATGGGGAGGGAGGGAGAAAAGAGAGAGGATCCAAGGGTTCAATGGAAAGGAACTGTCTGGAAAAGAATGATGGCAACATCTGTACAAACATGCTCAAAACAATTGATGTATGGATTGCTGTAAGAGTTGTTAGAACCCCAATAAAATGATCTTTTTAATAATAAAATATATATATCACTTAAAGCTAATGGTTCTTGACATATTATCTATCTGGGTCTATGCACTTGGACGATGGCATTTCCATCACTCTAACTCTTCTCAGAAGAATGCTGTGCTCTTTGACTTGCAACACATTAAAGTGGAAAATTTGGCATCCCCAAGGAACTTAACTTGTGTTCCCTTGTGTTCCTTTTAAATGCTTTTTGAGTTTGGGAAATAAAAACAAGTCTGAAGGGGCAAGATCAGGGTGGCAGGGTACATGAGACAAGTTTCCCAACAAATTATTCTAAGACAGACCTTCCTACCTTCAAAGATAGGGCAGGTGAGGAGACAAACAAACAAACAAACAAACACCTCAGTGCAATGTTCCTGGTCTTTTCCACCAATGTTGTTTTCAACCTACTTAAAACTTCTCCCTAATAAGGCTCTATATTTGTCCTGTGTCATTTGAGAAAACTGATCACGTTTACCCCATAAAGACTTCTGTTAAGATATAGGATTAGGCAGACCCTCGACAGCAAAGACACAAAAGACCAAAAGAAAGCTACACATGATAATCCTGGAACCCTGAGCTCAAAGGAAAGGATAGAAAAGTGGATTGAATACCAAATAGGAGAAGGAGCTTAAAAACAAACAAACACATAGCTAGGGAGGACACAAATGGTTGAATTGTTGGCTGGTCTGATCTGTTGTGACCATCTGGAACTTCTGCCAGTAATGTTTATTGGAGGCAACAGTCGAAAAGCACAGGTGCACACCATGGCTGGCAACACCCAGTGTGAGATCATCTCTTGTTCTCCTCACCCTTAACGTAACCGGAGGAGTGACCAGTCACCATCTATCCACCTAGCAACCCATTACATCCCGCAACATTCCCTTCTCTGCCTTAGGCTAGAGTTGTGCCACTATATTGGGCTCCTGGTGCACCAGCCCCATGTTTGGAGGCCCATGCACGTGTCCTCATCAAACCAGCAGAAAATGCACTGTGGACGAAGTGGCTTGTTACCAGCCATGTTACGTGGGTAAGAACTCCTTCTCTGACCACTTACCCTGTTCCCAGCTACCCTCTGCGCCTGAAAGTATTCCTTCTGGAAACAAATGCCATGACCTCAGCCACCATCTGAATCTACATGAACTATTTCTGGATCAGGTCATTGAACAAAAGCAGCAGCTAAGGCAGCAGGATCATCATTTAGCCCTGAGCTTCTCCCCATCACACACACCCCTCCCCTCTTCCCCTCCAGCCCTGTGAGCGCCTTTGCTCCACAGTTTTCTGCTGTCTGGGCCCTGCCCCTGCTGGAAGTTTCACCTTTATTTGTTGTTTTTTTCTTTTTTTCACCTTCAGTTGTTTTTTATTCTTCCCCCACCTCAGCTTTTATGTTTTCTTTTTTCTATTTCTCTTTTCTTTCATGCCTTTCTAATTTTTCACTTAGTTTTTTTCCCCTTTACCACGCTCTTCTTTTTTCACATTTCCCCTTCCCTCAATGAGACAGGTTGACAGTGGCTTCAACGAAGGGCTCAGGGATAGCAACAATTGTGAGGATGGCACAGGGCCATGCAGTGTTTTGCTCTGTTGCGCACAGGGTCTCTATGTTGTGCATATGGGTCTGAACTGACTTTATGGGACCTAGCGATAACAGTGTTGCTGATCATATTGTCTTTCTTTTTTCTCTTTTCTATTTCTCTTCCCCTCTTTCACTTTATTAATCATTAAATTTTCTAGCTTTTAATTGCCTTCTTTCCCCTACTTGTTTTATTCTCTTAAAATTTTCTCTTTTGTCATTGTTATGGTTTTCCCTTGTCCCACCTGATGACAGACATCTACTGTGTCTATGGCCTGGTGACACTTGTATCTCCTGAAGCTCCCCACCTACTGGGTGAGGGCCACTATTCCCTCCTGTTTGATATGGTCAGTAATAGACAGTAGCCTATATCAGCCAAACCCATTCTCAAATATGCTAGAGAGAATTCTGCACATGCTTACATTTTCTAGCATATCCACCAAGATTGCCCAAGATCACACCAACATGGAATCATCAAACACAAATATAACAACACTACACCAAAACAAAACAACATCCAAAAAACCATTGTCAAAAAAAAGAGAAAAGCCTATAAATAATTGTTGACCTTCAGGAGCATTTTACAGTTGAGTCTGATGGGGTGCCATGCTCTGGCTCCAAAGTCTATTTTTCCCAGGGACTTCATTGCTTTGCTCCCCTGGCTGCTCTATTGCACACCCTTAGTGTTTCACCCTGGTGTAGTGGGGTCAGATCGGGCACAATTCCCACACTGTGCCTCCAGTGTTGTCCCTCCTAGTGTTATGGGTCAGTGAGGGACATAATTTCTTATGGTGTGGCCGGCCCTATGGTCCTTTCTGTGTATTGGCTGCTCTGTGCAGGAATATCATCCAGGGGCTTGGTGGACCAGGATGTGTTCCATTCTATCTCCTTCCCCTTTCGTTTGCTCCTGTGTGCTCTGATAAGATGCACCCCTTTCCCTGAGCCATAGCTTCAGTGCTGTCCTCTGACGTGAATTTTTCAGTGGGGGGTGGGGCATGTCCATGTGGTTGGGACTGGTGCCAGCCCCGCAATCTCTATCGGTTCACTGCTTCATGCCAGTATGTTGCATTCTCCTCTTGGCGCACTGAGTTGAAGTCTGATCCCTCACTCCCTCTCCTGTGGAGATATAAACAACACCCTCCCCTTGGGTGAGTTAGTGCCCTGAACCCCACGACCTGTGTCTTTTTTCTCTCTCTCTTTCTTTTCTCCTCCTTTTTCATCAGCTGTCAAATGTATCCCTGGATTGGGTCTGGCCAATAGTACCTGGACCTCGCCCCAGGGAATGTAGGTATACAAGATCTACTCATCTATGCCCCTTTTGCAATTTTAAGCTTACCTCTGTGGACTCATGTTGTACTTGTCCTTTGGTGCTTGGCTTACTTCACCTAACATAATTTCCTCCAATTCTTCTCATGTGGCAATGTGCTTTATACATTCATCACTGCTTTATAGAGATATGTAATACTCCATTGTATGTATGTACCACAGTTTTTAAATCCATTAGCCCATTGACTAAGGTAATTAGATTTTAACATTGGTAAAGCAGGACACCATTGAGAAAACTCATATCCTGGTGAAATAGCCACATGGCAGCCGAAAACCGTATACCCTAGCTTGTCATGCATTCTTTCCAAAAATCGGGGCTTTTATAACATCGCAGGATGCAGGAAAAATTGTTAAAAATTGGGACTGTCCAACCTTACCATTGAGGGAAATTTTGATGTTTCCAACTCCTTGTGATGGTAAACTGTGCTGCGATGAACATTGGAGCACAGATGTATGCCATGGTTTGTTTCTTGCCTCTTCTGGTTATTTGCCCAGTAGGGGGATTGATGGGTCATATGGTACCTCGATTTGCATCTTTTTTAGATAACGCCAAATCTCCCAGCAGTAGATGAGAGTTCCTATTTCATCCCAGCCCCTCCACCATTTGTTACTTTCTGATTTTTTAATTGGGCTAATTTTGAGGGTGTTAGGTGGTATCTCATTGTTGTTTTAATTTGTATTTATCTTATGGAGAATAAATGATTGGGAACATTTTCTCATGTGCTTATTGACCTTTCAAATTTCTGCCCTTGTGAAACTTCTGGTCAGGTCCTTTGCCCATCTTTTCAGTGGGCATTAGTTTTCTTTCTTATTGTAAGTTAGCAAAGTACTGTAGATTTTAGTAATAAGACCTTTGTCTGAGGTGTCATTGCTAAAGGTATTTTCCCAGTCTGTGGGTTCTCTTATTACTCTCTTGGTGAATTCTTTCGATGTACACGGGTGTTTTATCTTCAGTGTATCCCACTTGTCAATTTGTGCCTCCTCTGTATTTGTGTCCTTCCCTATTTCTGATAGCCTGTGTATTCCCTGTGCCAAAGTTCTCAGATTTGTCCTAATTCCTTCATTGATGACCCTAATGGTTTGGGGTTTTACCTTGATGTCTGCAATCCACCTTTAGTTTTTTCTTGTACATGGAGTGAGATAAGGGTCTTGCTTCCTTTTTCTGCAGATAGATATCCATTTTTTCTAGCACCACTTATTGAAGAGGACATCCGCTTCCCATTTGATATATTTCGGGCCCTTACCAAAAATCAGTTGTCTATATGCTGATGTTTTAATTTCTGTGTTTCCAGCTTTTTTCCATTGATCTGAGTATCTGTCATTATACCAACACCACACAGTTTTAACCACTGTGGCTGTATAATATGTGCTAAAGACAAGTAAAGCAAACCCTCCTCCCACTGTCCTTCTTGAAGAGTTCTCTGCTAATTCTGGGCTTCTCCCTCTCCACATGAAGTAGGTAATACTTTTCCATTTGAAGAAAGATGATGGTATTTGCATTGGGATAGCATTAAACTTATATAGTGCGTTGGGCATAGCTGACATTTTTACTATATTGAGTCTTCTGACCCACGAGCACGGGATATTGTTCCATTTGTGGAGATCGCTCTTGGTTTCTTGGAATAGTGTTCTCTAGTTTTCCTCGTACAGATCTTTTGTGGGTTTTTTTTCCAGTCAGGTACATCCCTAGATATTTCCATTTGTGTTTAGCTATTGTGAAGAGTACTACCTTTATTATAACCATTTCCGTGGTCTTCTCTGATGTGTATAACAGTCCGATAGACTTCTGTTTGTTGATCTTGTATCTTATCACTCTGCCCTATTCCACTATTGCTTCCAGTACGCCTCTTGTGGAGCTTTTGGGATTTTCCATATATAAAATCATATCATCTGCGAATATGATAGTTTCACCTCTTTCTTCCCCAGGCAAATACCATTGATGTTTTTCTTTGCCTTATCTTGTTAGCTAGGACCTCCAGTATGGTGTTAAATAAGAGTGGGGACAAGGGGCATCCTTGTCCGGTCCCTTTTTTCGGTGGGATTGTTTTAGTCTTTTTCCCATTTACTACCACATTGACTGTTGGTTTTCATATATAGCTTGTATTATATTATTGAGGCATTTTCTTTCCTTTCCTTTCCTATCGCCTTGAGTGCCTTAAACAGGAATGGGTGTTGGATGTTGTTGAATGCTTTTTCAGCATTTATCAATATTATCATGTGGTTCTTATAATTTTTCATGTCAATGTGGCAAATAATATTAATGGTCTTTCATATGTTGAACCATCCCTGCATCCCCAGTATGAATCCCATTTGGTCATGGTGAATTATTTGTTTTATATACTTTTGTTTTCTATTGGCCAGTGTCTTGGTTAGGATTTTTGCATCAATGATCATTAGGGATATTGGTCTGTAGTTCTCAATGCTTGTGGGATCCTTGCCTGGTTTCAGTATCAGAGTTATACTAACTTGCTAGAAAGAGTTCAAGAGTTTGCTGTCTTTCTCTACATTCTGAAAGAATTTCTATAGGATTGGTGTCAGTTCTGCCTTGAATGCTTGGTAGAATTTTCTTGTGGAGCCATTTGGTCTGCGGGGATTTTTTTTTGTTGGTAATCCCCTGATAATCTTGTCTAATTCTTCTATTGCTATGGGTCTGTTGAGATTCTTGATATACATCTGGGATAGTCTAGGAAGGGATTGTGTTTCCAAGTATTTGTCCATGTCTTCCAATTTGTTGAATTCTATGGAGTACAGTCCTTCATAGAATTGTGTAATTATCCTTTTGATTTCATTGGGGTCCATTGCAATGTCCCCTGCTTCATCCCTCATCCTTTATATTGAAATTTATTCTTTCCTTTCTTTAGTTATGTTTGCCAGTGCTCTCTTGATTCTGCTAATCCTTTCAAAGGATCAATTTAATTTTAATGTATTAATGCATTAATTTTCCATCGTTTTCTTGTTTTTCCTTTCATGAATCTCAGCCCTTATTTTATTATTTATTTTCTTTTGCTATTAGTAGGATTTTCCTGTTGACTCTGCTCTAATTGCTGTATGTATTGCTATCAAACTTCCTCTGATAACTGCCTTTGCTGTGTCCCAAAGGTTTTAGTACCTCATATTCTCATTCTCACTGGTTTCTAGAAACTTCCTAATTTCATCTCTGATCGGGGTCAGTACCCACTCCTTTTGCAATAGAGTGTTATTCATTGTCCAATTGTTTGCCCTTGTTTTTATAATCGTCTAATGGCATAGTGGTCAGAGTAAGGAGTCTGTATAATCGCTACATGCTTCAATTTACACAGATTCGATTTGTGTCCCAGCATGTGATCTATCTTCAAGTATGTGCCATGTAACTTAAAGAGAATGTGGATTTTTTTTGCATTTGGGTGGAGAGCTCGGAAGGTATCTATCAGATGAAGTCACCTAATTGTAATGTTTACATTTGTTCTCTCCTTGTTAAGCTATTTTCCCTGTGACCTATCTTTCGCAGGGTGGTGTATTAAAATCACATATTATAATTGATGAAACTGTGATTTCTTTTTTCATCTTTTGGAGCATTTCATTGAGGAATTTCGTAAGTCTCTCGATGGGTACATATATATTTATTATGCTCACTTGTTCTTGGTCTACTGTTCCTTTCAGAATTATATAGTACCCCTCCTTATCTCTTCTTACAGTTTGCACCTTGAGATCAATTTTGTCCAAGATTAGAATTACAAGCCCTGCTTTTTATGAATTGCCATTTTCTTGATATATTTTTCTCTAGACTTTGATTCTTAGCCTATTTTTGGCTGTAGTGTAGAAATATGTCTCCTATAGGGAGCAGATGGATGGGTTGTGTTTTCTAAGCCAGTCTGCTAGCCTCTGCCATTTAATTCCTGAGTTAATTCCATAAATATTCGGGGTTATTACGTCCATCTGTGGACTCTGTGATGTCATCTTGTACCTTTTGTACCTTGTATCTATCTCCCTTTCTTATCAGTGTTTTGTGCATATGTGTGTGTTTGGTTTATTCTTGCCTTCTTTCCACCTTTGAGCCAATGTTATCTTGGGAGCTATTTTCTCTTTGTTTCTCCTGGGTGGGGTTGTTCTATGTGGTGGACTCTTATTTGTGCTCAGTGAGTGCTGCTCCTTTGCCCAAACTGGGTCGGCAAGGATCTTATGTAAGGCTGGGTTTCTTTTCATGTATTTTTCTTTTGGTTTTTCCTTGTCTGGGAAGACTCTTACTTCTCTATCTATCTTGATAGATAATTTGACTGCATAGAGTATTTAGGGTTGCATTATTTTCCTTCAATTTTTGGAATATGTCATTCGACTCTCTCCTCTTTCTCATACTGCCCACTGGTGGGTCTGAGCATATTCTTATTGGGGTGCCTTTATAGATGACTGTGTTTTTCCCCTAGCTGCTCTTTTGATTTTCACCTTTTCTTCAAGTTGGACAGTTTAACTATAATATGCCTTGGTGACTTCTTTTTAGGATTCTGTCTAACTGGTGTTCTTTTGGCCTCCTGAATGGTTGCCTGGTTTTCATTCATTAAGCTGGGTAGGTTTTCCTCTAATAATTCCCTCACTATTTTTGCCATTGACTTCTTTGTTTTGTCTTGTTCAAGTAGTTCAATTATTCTAATGTTCCTCTTCATAGCATCAGACATGGCTCTCAGGTTTTCTTCGGCTTCTCTGATTATCTTATTTCAGTGTCTTTCCCATTTGTTGAAGTCTGCCTGGTTATCCTCTAGGTCACTGGTGTGATTCTCTGACTCCTCGAGTCTGTGAATTTGCTCCTGGCGTTTGTTATCTCATCCCTTAGGTCTTGTATTTCCCTTTGGTGTATGGTGTTTATCGCTATCATTTCATCCTTTTATTTATTGCTTCCCTTATGTCCTGTATGATGCTGAGCAGCATTTTATCGATTTCTTTCTGTGGCAGATCAATGGCTGCTTCTTCTATGCCCGTCATTAGATTCAGGACTTCTTCCAACATTGCCTTTTGTTTCTCCTGTTTTGTTGTTGAGGTTGTTTGGGCTGATTTCTGTTTGCGTTGTGTTCTTTTAGAGGAGCCCTGCACCATTTTCCAGAGAACCAAAGAGCACTGGGCTTTCTCTTTGGAAGACTTGTAGAAATATTCCTTTGAACTACCTGCAGCTAATTCCACTGCGGGTTGAACTACTGCTTTATCCTCCTGTGGTTTCACTCTTTTCCCAGCCAACCAGTATTCTGTTATTTAGGAAGCAAGTTGGATAGTCCTCTCAGTGGATGTTGGCTGGGTGGTTTTGAACCCTCTACGATGCCGCTGCACTAGGTGATCTCACAGGAAGCCATGGTGGTGTGGCTCAGGGTGAGTTGGAGCCCCTTAGATGGCATGTTGGGGTGCCTGCTGCAAGGGGAATTCCGTGGAGGGCAGGTGGGCCGTGGAGGGCAGGTGGGTATGCCCGCTTTTGTATAGAAGACTGGATGGTGGGCAGAATTGATTTATTCAGCTAGATCACCACTTAGGTCAGGCCAAGGTTCTTACAGCAGCATGGAGTGCTGGAGAGGGTTGTCAGAGCTGCTTTAGGCCATGTAAAGAACTATGGTAAGTGTGAGGAAGTTCCCTCAGCCACGTGAGACCATGGCGATGGGTAGGGGCTCCCCCAGCCACGTGCATTACCCCAAAGAGAGGACAGGAATTCCCTCAGCTGCTTAAAGAGACTTGGATGAAAGGTGTGAGTTCCCCTATGGTGGAAGGCAGGCGGGATTCCTCAAGCCTCATGTGATACTGTTGAGTGTGGGAGCTCCCCTAGCTGGGTGGAAGGTTTGTGTAATTTCCCTAGGTGAAGGGTGGTTGTCTGGAGACCAGCTGAAGCATGTGAGAGGAAAGAGAAGAGGGGGAAAAATCTAAGCCTGCTGAAACTAGGGGGAAAGAAATAAGAGAGAAACAAAAGTAAAGATATAGCTGAGCCCCGAATACCTACCTGACCATGGGGCTGGAGGGGTTAAAACCTTGCCCAGAGTCTGTGACAAGCCTTGGCTGTGTTGAAGTAAAGTTCTTGGACTGGTCAAAGAGCCTGGTTCTGGCTGACACTGTGTCAGGGTTTAGCTGGCCTCCACAGTGGTAAGCCAAAAACCACAGCCCACCTAGTGGATCTTTGTCTACTTATCTTTATGATGCTCTTCCTGTGACCTGGACGATTGGAATTTCCCTCTCATTTGCTCTCCTGAGCTAATTTCTGTGGAGTCCCTCTGGTATGTGTTATTCAGTCACCATCTTGCCAGACGTTCATTTGCATATAGTTAAGGCAGTTGGCATTCTAGAAAAAGTGCAACCCAAGGTGCAGTTATCCAAGAGAGCAAATACATAAACACACTGGCCCCTGATGGGGTGGAAAGTGCTTTAGGAAGAGCATGTCTGCAGCTGTTCCTCAACCATCCCTTTGACCTATCATCATCACTCACTGCTTCAGACAGTTTAAAGCATCCTGTCCTATGAGTGGGTTATGAGAAAACAAGACATGGAAAAAGCCAGCCCTGCTGCAATGAGGAAGAAATAGACTGTTCACTTCAGAGGAATTAGCCATTGAAAACCTTATGGAGAGCATCAAAATATTGCCAAATACTGGAAAACCTCATGAATACAAGCAGAAAATTTTCAGGTAGTTACAGCTGATGAGGCCTTCGGGTCAGAAGGCACTCAAAATGACCGAGGAAGAGTGGTCTTTCAAAGTAGACTCAACCATAATGATGTGGATTAAAAACAGCTTGTGGTCACACAGGCTGATGTGCTTCCTCCATGCGGGAGCTAGATGGCCATTTGTTTATCTTCAAGCTTTTAAGACCCCAGGCACTATAACTTTTGATAGCCGGGCAACATCAGCTTTCTTCGCCACATTTGCTTATGCACCCATTTGTCTTCAGTGATCATGTCGGGAAGGTGTGCATCATGGAATGCCAATTTAATAGACCAAAGTGCTATTGCATTGAGTAAGTACTTGAGTGGAAGGGACCAGGTACAAGGCGTTAAACAACAAAAAATCATATCATTGTAAATGAGGGTGACTGCAGAGTGGAGACTCAAAGCCCTTGTGTACGCAACTGGACACCCCCTTACAGAAGGGTTGTGGGGAGGAGATGACCCAGTAAGGGTGAGGGTAGGAATGATGAAACATACAACTTTCCTCTAGTTCTTAAATGCTTCCTCCCCCCACTATCATGATCCCAATTCTACCTTACAAATCGGGCTAGACCAGAGGATGTACATTGGTACAGATAGGAAATGGAAACACAGGGAATCCAGGACAGATGATCCCTTCAGAGAGGCGATACCTGGAAGATGGATTGAAGGTGGGGGTAGAAAGGGGGAATGGATTACAAGGCTCTACATATAACCTCATCTCAGGGGGATGGACAACAATAAAGTGGGTGAAGGGAGACATCAGACACTATAAGATATGACAAAATAATAATAATTTATAAATTATCAAGGGTTTATGAAGGAGGGGGAACAGGGAGGGAGGGGGAAAACGAGGAGCTAATATCAAGGGCTCAAGTAGAAAGCAAATGTTGAGAATGATGATGGCAACAAATGTACAAATAATGCTTCACACATGTATGTATGTATAGATTGTAATAAGAATTGTACAAGCCCCCAATAAAATGATTTTTAAAAAAGAAAGGCTTGTGAGGATAAAGCCTTTGAGACCTTCATTTGTTGATGGGTCATGACACAAGGTGAAAAGAAACAACTGCTAACCTCAATAATTGGAACTTAGAATGTATGAAGTATGAATTTAGAAATATTCCCAGTTGACAAAAATAAAATATAACACATAAATATCAATATTCTGGGCTTTGGTGAGCTATAATGAATTGGTATTGACCATTTTTAATCAGAAAATCATATGGTTTAATATGATAGGAACAGTTACATTCAAAAGGAATGGTGTCACATTCATTGCCAAAAGGACATTTCAATATCTATCTTGAAGCACACAATGCTGTCTTTGATCAGATTATATTATCTGCATACAAGGAAAACCAGTCAATATAACTGTGGCAGCTACATAATCTCCTGTCAACTTCCAAAGGGGTGGAGTCTAGCCTGTCAATCAGACCATAGGCAATGAGGCCTCAATGAGGCCTCCATGAGGATTCTGGGAACTCCTGAATTCCTCCCTGGAGGTGGGAGACCTCTCTGCATGGCATTTCTGTTGACAAGCCACATGGAACCCTACTGATGACAGCCAGAGCTCTTGAGCTGGAGGAGCCATGTGGGGACTCGCACCAGGCCTGAGAAGCTCACACCACCATTGGATCAACCACTGGCTGGTAATCTTGCATTCAGTATCATTGCATGTGCAGCATGAATCTCAAGAGGAATTCATGGGCTAATATCTAATAAAGACTAATATTGAACTCATGGACTTGATCTGAACTGTGCTGGGTTTTTTTTAATGTATAATTGCTCTTTGATATAAAGTTCTCTCTTATACAAATATGAGTGTCTCTGAATTTGTTTCTTGAGTCAACCCAGACTAACACAATAATTGTTAAAATTTAGGCACTAACCACTAGCACTAGTGATGCAGACATTGAAGAATTTTTCAATTGGAAATTTATCAAACATATAATCAAAATTCATGAATAATTATTGGTGAATTTAATGCAAAAGTTGGGAACAAAGAAGAAGGAACAATAGTTGGAAAACTATGATCAGTGTGATAGAAACAAAGTGGAGATTAAATGATGGATTTTGCATGATCAATGACATCTTTATAACAAATACCTTCTTTCAAGAACCCAAATGGTGATCCTTTTCATGGATTTCTCCAGTTAGAATACACAAAAATAAAAGTGACTACATCTGTGGGAAGAGGTAATGGAGAAGCTCGAAATCAGTAGCTAAAATGAGGTCAGAGGTTGACTGGGGAACAGACCAGTAATTACGTAAATGAAAGTTAAGGTTGATGCTGAAGAAAATTCAAACAAGTTCACTAGAGCTAAGGGAAAACCTTGAGTATAGCCACCTGAATTTAGAAAACATCTCAAGAATAGACTTGATGCATTGAACACTCATGACAGATGAGCTGTGGGATGACATGAAAGACTTTATATATGAGGAAAACAAAACTCACTTAAAAGATAGGAAATGAAGAAAAAATCAGCATGGATTGAAGTGTGCTAAGAGTATCTGAGGTCTACAGCTAGAAAACCAAAAAGAAGAGTATGCTCAGCTCACCTTAAACTGAAAGAACTGAAGAAAAAAATCAAGCCTCAAATTTCAATATTTAAAAGTCCTATGGATAAAATATTGAACAATGTAGGAAACAACAAAAGAAGTCAGAGGGGTGTGTGTGACACCCATCTGCATGTGTGCATTCACGACGTGTTTGCAGCTGAGAGCATGCAAGAACCCGTCACACGGTCCAAATCACTGTCCTTGCTTTCTCTTAGTTGTGGCACAGACTGTCCACAAGGAGACGCCCCAGAGTTAGCTCAATGTGGTGCCTCGAGGGGCAGGAGATGGAACAAGAATTGTTGGGCTCTATTTACAAGGGAAATTAAAATTTCTGGAAATTAAGTCCAGTTTCATTTCAATATAGGATAAGAGAAAAACCTTTCTTTAAAAAAAAACATTTTATTGGGGTTCTTAAAAATCTTGTTACAATTTATGCATCAATTGTATTACATATTTGTACATATATTGCCATTGTTCTTTTCTAGACATTTACTTTCTATTGGGCCCTTAGGATCATCCCTCTTTTATCCCTCTCTCCTCCACCCTACCCTCATGTCCCCTTGATAGATTATAGATTGTTATTATTTTCATATCTCATACCGACCACTGTCTCCCTTCCCCTCTGGTTTCGTGTTGTTCTTCCCCCTGGAGGGGGATTTGTGGTTATGTGCCATTCATTGAGATCGGTACCCCCTTCCACCCCTCCCCATTTCCCCCTACCCTTTTGGTATTGCTATTCCCATTCCTGTTCCTGGGTTCTCTGTGTCGTGAGCTTTAGCTCTTACACCTATGTACATGTTCCGTTCCAGTCCAGAGTGGGAAACAGCACTGGGGTCATGATAGAGGGGGGTGAGGAAGCCTCAAGGAACCAGGGTTATAGTGCATGATCCATCGGTGCTCTACTACACCCTGATTGACTCATCCCTTCCGTGGGACCACTCTGTGGGGGGATGTTCCATTGTCTGCAGATGTGCTTTGGGGCTCCGCTCCGACCCCCCTCATTCTCACCAACGCATTTTTGGTTTCTTTGTTTGCTGTTTGTTGTGAATCTTCTGATGCCTGTTACCTGGCCCTGATGACACCTCTTGATCGCACTGTCTGGTGTGCTTCTTCCATGTGGGAGAAAAGCCTTCTTAATAGAGATTTTCTGGAAAGAAACATATCCCCAAACAGCTCCGATAATATCTATGAATGCATTTTAACAATACCATATCATCAGCTATAAAGCAGAGTATATTAGCCAAGTTATAAGGAGCAATTGAAGTTAATCTTGGAACTTCTATGACCTATACATTATTTGAATATGCCAAGAAAAATGAGGAACAGGTCATGGAGAATCACCATCCCATTCATTCTACGACATCCATAAACAATATCATCTCAGTTGGAACTCCTAATTCCACCCCATCAAGTAAGAAAAAAGACAATAAAGAACAACTTTCAACAGCCCAGAAATGTAAATTGACAGATAAAACCGGTAACAAAGGGAAACTTCCTCATGGATGGAACTGAGTTGGTGTGGTTAAAGATGACTATAAAACTTGAAATCTGAGACAAGGAGAAAGCTGGAATCTGCAAATACAACACAATCCTAATCCAAACTCCAACATCATTTTTAATGGAAAAACTGATTACCAAGTTCATATGGAAAGGGAAGAGGCCCAAAATACGAAAATAATTTCTCAAAAAAGAACAACGAAGTAGAAGGTTTTGCACAACCTGACCTCAAAACATCCTATACAGCCACAGTTGTCAAAACAGCCTGGTAATGGTATAATGATAGATACAGAGACCAAAGGAACAAGATAGAAAACCCAGAAATAAAATCATCCACCTACAGACAACTAATTTTTGACAAAACAACAACAACAACAACAACAAATTAAATGGGAAATAGGGGACCTCTTCAACAAATGGTACTGGAAAAATTAGATGTCCATCTGGAGCAGAATGACACAAAACCCATACCTCTCCCCATGCACAATATCTAATTCAAGATGGATCAGAGACCTAAATGTAAACCCCAGACCTATCAGAATCATCAATGAGAAAAACTGGAAATACTTATGTGTTCTATTGCAGGGCATACACAGACTACCAGATAAAATAAAGGAAGCACAATCAGTGGAAGACAGAGCAATTGACTGGGACCTATTAAAAATAAAACACTTATGCACATGAAAAACCTTCATCAGACAAGTGTGTGTGTGTGTGTGTGTGTGTGTGTGTGTCGCATCCAGACACAATATCCTAGAGAACTCTCCCAGACCAGTCTCAGTCACATTCTGAAACCAGACACAAGATCTGAACTGCTGACACTGGTGAAAAAATAATAATAATTCATAAATTGCCCAGGGCTCATGAGGGAGGGGTGCAGGGATGGAGGGGAAAAATGAGGAGAAGGTACCAAGGGCTCTAGTAGAAAGCAAATGTTTTGAGAATGATGATGGCAACAAATGGGCAAATGTGCTTGACACCATGGATGTATTAGGAATTGTGATAAGAGTTTAAAATTATTTCAATATATATATTTACTGATATGTTTTAAACTGCAACATAGCATCTGATCAGCGTAAACCTGTGTTCCAATGTTTGTTTATGTGCCCTATTGTTACATGGTATTAGGTCAGAGTGGAAACTTAAAGTACCCTTGGGTTTGTTTGGCTTTTATAAAAATGGATGAGGAGCTGGCATATGGGATCGGCGAGGAATGCCCCTAGCTCCGTGGGCCACATACAGGATGAGAGTTAGTCATTAAGACCCTCAGACAAAGTGGCATATATCTGACCCATCTTATCTTTAGGAAATGCCCCTTTCTCTTTCATTGTTCATCCTTAGCACACTGCCTTGGGTTTGGCCAACATCTGTTTTCCTTACATTCACTCCAACCTCTTTATCTTCCCAGAAATAATCAGTGGATAAATTGTATTTTTTAAAAACTTACCTTGTTTTCTACTTCCCATTCACAAAAGGTAGTATTTTATTTGTAACTGGTTGTACTAGCCTGCAGGTCCATATAGAAGTGATATAGGTAGGAAACAAGGAGTAAATGTATAGAAATCAGCAGTTGCCTAGGAGGTAAAAATCCCAACTTAACAAAAACAATATGCAAGAAAATCATACAAAGCCCTTGCAAACAATTAATTCCTTGAGATCATAGCTTTAATTTAAAATAATAAAAATCCTTATTGGAGCTAAGTACTATAAATCCAAACTTATATGGTGTGTGTTGTTTTCTGATGGAGAAAGGAATCAGAGCTTTTGGTTTAACAGAGAAAACGCCAGCCTCGGCAAATTTCCAAAGTGGAAGCAATTTGGGAATTGTTTGGAGGAGCTCAATTCCATGCTCAAAAGGTTTAAACAAATCTGAACTCGAGCTTTCTACACAAATGATTAGAAATGAAAGTGAAAATTTCATCAAACAAAGGTGTGCATGCAACATATTGGCCCCTCGGTGTCATTTGAAGTAAATTAATGTGGAGGGCCAAAGAGATGGCGTCTGCAATATGCAATGCTCCAGAGACCTGCCTGTGAGTTTGTTCCTGGTGTAGTAGAAATAAATGCTCTAGCAAGCCTTCCGGGAGAAATAAGACATGTGCATAAGTAAGATTAATCAGTGGAGCTAGTGTCAACCTAATGAGTCATCTTTGACATCATAAAGCTAGAAAAAAATACAAGGCTGTGGCATGTCAGATCTGGGCAATAGTAATCGCAAACGAAGCAAAATGAGGCTGTCCTAATGTGGGCAGGGGTAGGAGGGGGCACAGTTATTGGGCACAGAAGGCTCAGCAAATTAAAGATGGCTGCATAATGGGTCTTCTTGCCCTAGCCTGGATCTATTTCTTAAGGTAGTGGAGATGGGTGTGGGATGGACAAAAGCAAAAAGTCTTGGGCTCTGTATACCTTTACCCCACAGGAAACCCTTTCCTCCTAGTCCACTGAAACTCCCCAGGAGAAATGTGTCTCTATCCAAACTAACCATCAGTCAGGTCCCCTGTGATGCAGCATCTGGAAGGTTGGCGAAAGAAGGTGCCTACAGCACATCCAGGACCCACCCCACCCTTTCTGTCTCTAGACTCGGATGCGAATCTTGCATGTTCAGTGTGTGTTCTTGGTCCTTCCACACAATGTTTGCATTTTATTCTTTTGGCAGTTCTTCACTGTTTGCATTTTTTCACATTTTCTTAATGAATAATCTAAGGTCCCAAGCAAGTAGGAGGGGAAATCAAGCACAGTTCATTAAAGAAGACATCCAGATGGCCAACAAACATAAGAGAAAGGCTCACAAACCCTAGCAATCTGTGATGTGTATATCAAAACAACAGTGTATCTAGATAACCTCTTACACCGGCATGGACAACAAAGCCCCCAAAAGCAAAAAATAACAAATGCTAATGGGGGGGTGGAAAGATATTGAAACCCTCAATCACTTTTGATGGGACTGTAAAAATGTGCAACTACTGTGGAAAGGAAGGTGACACTACCTCAAACAAGTGGACATAGTAATCCTATACAACCCAGCAAGCCTTCTGCTGAGTAGACACCCCAATGTGCACTTCCATAATCTGAACAGACAAATGCGTACCCTTCTTCATCTCAGCGCTGTTCAAGAAGATGGAACAACCTAAAGGTCCACCAGTAGCAGAATGAACAAAGAAACTTCGGTATACACACACAATGGGATTCTATGCATTGCCCAAAAAGAAGATGTTATCTTGGCACACCTCATCGCATGGACAGACTTGGAGAAGATTATGTTGAGTGAAACTAGTCAGTCACAAAAGGACAAATATTGTATGTGACTACTGTTATTTTGGTTTTTCTTATTTTGTCATTTTTGTAGCTCAATAAAGCATTAGGTTTAGGATCTACCCTAGCTTGGAATGTATTTATAAATACAGGGGTTAGAGGTCAACACACACAGGGTGCGAGGTAGTACCGATGAAGAACACAGCTTTCCCCCAGATCCTGGATGCTTCCTCTCCCCAACTACAATGATCCGAATTCTACCTTGCAGGACTGGATAGGGCAGAGGTTGTACACTGGTGCATATGGGGGCTGGAGGCACAGGGAATCCAGGGTGGATGATACCTTCAGGACCAAGGGTGTGAGGGACGATGCTGGGAGAGTGGAGGGTGAGTGAGTTGGAAAGGGGGAACTGATTACAAGGATCCACATGTGACCTCCTCCTTGGGAGAGGGACGGCAGAGAAGGTGGGGAAGGGAGACTCCGGATAGGGCAAGATATGACAAAATAACAATGTATAAATCACCAAGGGCACACGAGGGAGAGGGGAGCGGGGAGGGGGTGAAAAAAAAGAGGACCTGATGCAAAGGGCTTAAATGGAGAGCAAATGTTTTGAGAATGATTGGGGCAGGGAATGTATGGATGTGCTTTATACAATTGATGTATGTATATGTATGGATTGTGATAAGAGTTGTATGAGTCCCTAATAAAATGTTTTTTAAATAAATAAATTAATTAATAACACTTGCCATGCATAGAATTGTAAGAGAACATTTACATACTCCTCCTCATTATAGTCATGGAATGTGTGGAAGGGCACAAGCTTTGAAGCAACTCACCTGGCCTTTTGTCTTGGCTCAGTCACTGATGTGTGCTTTTGTCAGATAAGTTAATATTTCTCAGTCTTGGTTGCCTTAATTTTCACTTACTGAACAAATATTTATGTGTGCTTATTCTATACCTTTACTATTCTAGGTGATGAAGACACAACAGCAAATAGCAAAGATTCAATCTCCACTCCCTTCTTAGAGGAGGTTACATTTGCATAGGGAAAGTAAGACAGTATAGATATGAGCAAGCAAAAAAAATCCAGGAGGGTGATGTGATGGGGTGTCTAAATAGACAGACTTTGTCCAGAGGCTTCCTGCGAAGAAGCATTTGAGTTGAGGTCGGATAACCAAGAGGATACCAGTTATGAAAGAACTAGGGGGAGTTGTTAGTATTGCAGATAAGACCAGAGTGCAAGGCTTCTATGGTCAGAAGGATGCAAATGTAATTAAAGAGTAGAGGGAAGTGATCAGAGTGAGCAGCCATGGGGTGGCATCGAGTGGGGTTTAAGGATGGTATGCAGCCAAGAATGGGCAGGACCTTGGTTATGCATGGCCTTCTGAACTACAGATAGGAGTCTGAGTTTTATTCTAATTGTAGTAGAGAACTACTGAATGGTTTTCAGCAGAGCATACTTGGAATTGCAAAATTTTATCTGCTGCATGATGGATATGGAGAAGAGGTAAGAGTTGGTTAGAGGGGCAGAGATGACTAATTAAGTGGTTACCGCCTCTGTGGGGTAGTGATTGTTCATTGAGCTATGATTCACATAGCTGGCAGTTCAAAACCACCAGCAGCACGGCAGGAGAAAGACTGGGCTTTCTACTCTCAGAAATAGCTACACTCTTGGAAAAATTTTAGCTTACTCTTATTGATCTTCTTTGTAGGTACCTTTTTTATTTTTCCCAAGATATTCTTATGATTCTGTCCAGGTCCTACATATTGGAAAGTTTGATTTCCACATGTCATGGTGATTTTCTTGGGGAATCCATATTGTTTAGGGTTTTTTCAACTTCTTGAACTTTTTTAATGGTGCTGAGAAAATTTCAGTCCACCAGTTCTTGGACTATTTTCTCTGTGGGATTTTTTTGTTTGATTCTGTTTTGGAACACCAATCAAGTGTAAGTTATTTCTCTTGATTGTGTCTCACATAATTAATTCTTAGACTTTCTTTGGATTTTGTTTTGTTTTGCTTTTTATTGATTCTTCTTGTAGACTGGAATTGAGAGAGTTCTCTCACTAATTGGGCCTTCTATTGCTTCCCATCTACTTTGTATTTCAAAGTGTTGTCTAATTCTTTTATCTTAGCATTAATCCTCTAGATTTCTATACCATCCAGTCTGCAGTCCACTGCTCTGCCAGCTAAGCTATTGAAGGAGGCATAATCTTCTGGACTTCCTTACGGTGTTTTTGTAAAGTTTCTGACCTTTTCATTTATTTCATTAGATTGTTCATTTAGCATTTTCCTGAGTTCTTCTGTTTTCCACAGCTCTTTCAAGCTGTTGAAAGTTCTTGTGAACCAATCTTCTGACTTATTTTACAGTAGTTCCCATTCCTTTTCTTCCCCAGAAAGGTCCTTTTGATCTGTTCATTAGTCAGTCATTTGCCATCTTTTAGCTAGTTTCTTTTTGTGAACATAAATTCATGGTGTGTTCAAGACATTGCGTTGTTTAGTATATTTGTTTCAATTTGTTGATCAGGTGGTAAAGGTGTGGGTAGTGATCCTTGCCTACTCTTTGGAGCTGTTGAGGCATAGGGGTGACTGGGTAGTGTTGTTACAATTAATTGCATCAGGGGGAATAGAAAAACGTCCTGGAATCTCTTTAAATCAAGCACTATTTTGTGTTGCTAACTAGATAAAAATGCCTGCCTTAGGTACTATGCTTGTGTAAGCTATATGAAAATAAGTTTAAAAAGTATTGGTTTAAAATCATGGAAACCTTTATTTAACAAATATACCAAAATGTGAAGCTATTGTTTCTCAAAATAACCTCCATCTAGGTCTGTATACTTCTGAATGTGGTGCTTACATCTCTTGAAGAATTCTGTCCACTTTGATTTATAGCCTATCAAAATGGCAGCCTTGGGCTCCCCAAGGGACGCACACTGTGTTCCTTTTAAAGTTCTTTGAGTTTGGAGAACAAAAAGAAGTTTGAAGGAGTAAGATGCAGGGTGGATGGGGTAAGGTAGCTCAGAAAATACTCACCATGGAGAGACTTCCGGGAAGATGGCGACTGAGTAACACATACCAGAGGGACTCCACAGAAATCAGCCCAGGAGAGTTACTAAGAGGGAAATCCAACACTGCTGGGTCACAGGAGGAGCATCATAAAGATAAGTAGGCACAGATCCACAAGGTTTTGAGGGGCTGAGGGCTTTTGACTTACCACAGTGGAGGCCGGCTAGGGTTTGACCTTAGCCCTGCCACTGTCTCAGCTGGAGCCCGGGACCACTTGGAAGTGGCTCAGGGGCTTTATCGCTACACAGCCACAGCTTGCCACCGCCTTGGGACAGGAACTAAACCTTTGCATCCCCAAGGGCAGGGCTCAGGGCTCAGCTATATTGTTACTTTTGTTTCCCTCGCCTCTCTATCACCCCACAGTCTCAGTGGCTTAGTTTGTTTGTTTTTTCTCTTCTTTGTCTCTTCCCTGGTCTCTCACACTCCACTGCTGACCTCCAGACCACTGCCCTTAGCCTAGGGGATTTACACCTGGCCCCACCCAGTTAGGTGAGCTCTACACTGTGCTGCATAGCCCGAGGCTGGGGAAATCCCACAAGGGGAGCACTGGAAGCAAATGAGGATTTTGCCCAAGTGGCAGGATACAAGATCAACAGACAGAAATCCATCAGACTGTTATACACATTGGATAAGACCAGAGAAGAGGAGATTTAAAAGGTGGTACCCTTCACAATAGCCAAGCACAAATTGAAATATCTAGGGATATACCTGACAAAAAGAACAAAAGATTTATATGAGGAAAACTACGGAACACTATTACAAGAAACCAAGAGTGACCTCAACAAATGGAAGAATATCCCATGCTCATGGATCAGAAGATTCACTATAGTAAATATGCCAGTTCTGCCCAACACACTATGTAAGTTTAATGCAATCCCCATACAATTACCCTCATCTTTCTTCAAAGAAATGGAAAAACTGATTACCAAATTCATATGGAGACGGAAGAAGCCCAGAATTAGCAGAGAATCCCTCCAGAAGAAAGACACAGTGGGAGGGCTTGCTTTACCTGACTTTAGCACATATTATACAGCCACAGTTGTCAAAACCACATGGTATTGGTACAATGACAGATACTCAGACCAATGGAAAAGAACTTAACACCCAGAAATAAAATCATCAGCATACAGACCACTGATCTTTGATAAGGCCCCCCCCCAAAATATCCAATGGTAAGCAGATTTCATCCTCTACAAGTGGTGCTAGAAAAAATTTATAGCTACCTGCAGAAAAATGAAGCAAGATCCTTATCTCACTCCATGCACAAGAATAAATTCAAGGTGGATCACAGACCTTGAAGTTAAACCCCAAAATATTAGGGCCATCAGTGAGGGAACTGGAACCAACTTGAGAACTTGGGCACAAGGAATCCATCAACTATCAAAAATAGGGAAGGACACAAATACAGAGGAGGTACAAATTGACAAATGGGATATATTTCAGATAAAACACCTATGTACATTGAAAGAATTCACCAAGAGAGTAATAAGAGAGTCCACGGACTGGGAAAACACCTTTAGCAATGACACATCAGACAAAGGCCTTATTACTAAAATCTACAATGCTCTGCTAGCTTCCAGAAAGAAAAAAACAACTAGTTGAAAACTAAGGAGGTGGGCAAAGGACCTGAATAGAAGTTTCACAGGTGCAGAAATCTGAATGGCCAATAAACATATGAGGAAATGTTCTTGAACTTTAGCCATAAAAGAAATGCAAATTAAAATAACAATTAGGTACCACCTAACACTCTCAAAGATACCCCAATTCAAAAAATCAGAAAGCAACAAGTGATGGGGGGAATGTGTTGAGACAGGAACTCTCATCCATTGCTGGTGGACCTGTAGATATGTACAGCCCCTGTGGAAATCGATCTGGTGATATGTAAAACAGATGGATATTGAGCTACCATATAACCCAGCAATCCCCATACTGGGCATATACCCAGAAGAGGTAAGAAACAAACCACAGCCAGACATCTGTGCTCCAGTATTCATTGCAGCACAGTTCACAATTGCAAGGAGTTGGAAACAACCCAAATTTCCATCAACTGACAAGTGGATTAAAACACTGTGATACATACATACAATGGAGTAGTAAACATAACTATAAAGCAGTAATGGATGCATGAAGCACATCGCTGTATGGGAAGAACTGGAGGAAATCATGGTAAGCGAAGTAAGTCAAGTACAAAAGGATAAGTACAACATGAGTCCACTGAGGTAAGCTTAAAAAAAAATGCAAGAGGGGCATAGGAAAAAAGCTATGGTATACAAACATCCCTGGGGTGAAGACCAGGTAGTATGGCAGGGGCCAGACCAAATCCAGGGATACATATGGTAGCCAATTAAAAAGGAAGGGGGGGCAGGGAAGAAAATAAAATAAATGGGTAGTGGGGGCACAAGGCACTAACCCACCCAAGGGTAGGGTATTGTTTATATCTCCATAAGGAAAGAGGGACCAGATTTAAACCCAGTGCTCTAAGATGTGAATGCAACATGCTGGCATGAAGTAGGGAACCAGTGGAGAGGTCTGAGGGGCTGACCCCAGTGCCAACTACATGGACACCTGCCTTTCCCCCAGAAGAATTTACAGCACCGAAACTGCAGATCAGAGAGAGGGACATGTCTGATCAGAGCACACGGGAGCAAATGTAGGGGGAGGAAGAAAGAGTGGAGCCCATCCTGGCCCACCAAGCCCACTCAGAACAGCCAATCCACAGAGACGACCATATGGCTGGCCCCACTATGAGACATGACATCCCTCACTGACCCATAGTCCTACAGGGGGCAACACTGGAGACACAGTGTGGGAATTCTGCCCAATCTGATCTCACCACACCGAGGCAAAACACTAAGGGCGTGCAAAAGAACAGCAAGGGGAACAGAGCAACGAAGTCCCTAGGGAATACCAAAAATAGACTTTGGGGCCAGGACTTAGCAACCCATCAGACTCCACTGGAAAACACTCCTAAAGATCAACAAACAGTCCTTGAAGTAACTATAAGCCTTTCTTTCTTATGTTTTGCTTTTTTGTCATTGGTTTGTTGTATATTGTTACTTGGTTTTGCTCTGTCTTGCTTTTGTACATGTTATTATCTCTGCAGGTATGTCTAAATAAGATAGGCTGGATGAACAATCTGGAGGAGAAAACAATGGGACCAACAGTTCCAGGGGGATGTGGGAGAGGGGGAGGTGGTGGGAAAGGAAGTGGTGTTAAAAAACCCAGGGACAAGGGAACAACAAGTGATCCAAATCAGTGGTGAGGAGGGTGTAGGAAGTCTGGTAGGGCGTGATCAAGGGTAATGCAACCAAGAAGAATTACTGAAACCCAAATGAAGACTGAGCATGATAGTGGGACAAGAGGAAAGTAAAAAGAAATAGGGAAAGAGGTAGGAGGAAAAAGGGCACTTATAGAGGTCTAAATAAAGGCAGGTGCATATATAAATATATTTATATATGAGGATGTGGAAATAGATCTATGTGCATATATTTATAGGTTTAGTATTAAGGTAGCAGATGGACATTGGGCCTCCACTCAAGTACTCACTCAATGCAAGAATACTTTGTTCTATTAAATTGGCATTCCATGATGCTCACCTTCAGGGATTGTCACACAATCACTGAAGACAAAGCGGGTGCATAGCAATTGTGATGAACAAAGCAGATGGTGCCCAGCTATCAAAAGATATAGCATCTGGGGTCTTAAAAGCCTGAAGGTAAATAAGCGGCCATCTAACTCAGAAACAACAAAACCCACATGGAAGAAGCACACCAGCCTGTGTGATGAAGAGCTGTCGAAGGGATCAGGTATCAGGCATCATCAGAACAAAAAAGTCATATCATTGCGAATTAGGGTGAGTGTGAAGTGGAGACCCAAAGCCCATCAGTAGGCAATTGGACATACCCTTACGGAAGGGTTGGGGGGAGGAGAGGAGCCCGTTAGGGTGCAGTGTAGCAACCATAAAACATACAACTTTCCTCTAGTTCCTAAATGCTCCCCCCCCTCCCATGACCACTATCATGATCCCAATTCTACCTTACAAATCTGGCTAGACCAGAGGATGTAAACTGGTACAGATAGGAACTGGATACACAGGGAATCCAGGGAAGATGATCTCTTTAGAACCAATGCTGGGAGTGGTGATACCTGGAGCTTAGAGGGAGGGTTGGGTAAAAAGGGGAACCGATTACAAGGATCTACATATAACCTCCTTCCTGGGGAATGGACAATAGAAAAGTGGGTGAAGGATGACGTCGGACAGTGTAAGATATGACAAAATAACAATTTATAAATTATCAAGGGTTCATGAGGGAGAGGGGAATAGGATGGAGGGGAAAATGAGGAGCGGATACCAGGGGCTTACGTGGAGAACAAATGTTTTGCAAATGATGAAGGCAACAAATGTACAAATGTGCTTTACATAAATGATGCATGTATGGATTGTGATAAGAGTTGTATGAGCCCCTAATACAGTGATTTTTTTTAAGAAGAAAAAATATACTCAACCTTGAAGAATGAGTAGATGTGTTGTCATATTAAAGGGGGGGCTGGGTGTCAGGGAATCCCTTTCTATAAATTTTGTAGACTTTTTCTCATCGATATATTTTTCAATTTTCTTAAAACTTTCTCATAATAGGTTTCTGCCATCATTCTGTGTATTTTGAGGACCCTACAGGACAGGGTATAACTTCCCCTGTGGGTTTTCAAGACTGTGACTCTTTATGGGAGCAGAAAGCCTCATCTTTCTCCCTTGGAACAGCTGGTGGTTTTGAACTGCTGACCTTACAGTTAGCAGCCCAGTGATATACCTGCTATGCCACATGGGTCACTATAGAAACATAAGTTTCTTGCAAAATAAAATAGATAACCTTCAAGGGACATTTTAATAATTATATCACTTTATAATTTAAAACATGAGTGAGAAAAGGAAAATGTATATATATATATACATATATATATATGAAAGTTTATTAGATTAAAATGCACGGAACTTCTACAAATTAAAAACAAAATGACTGAATACTACTTAAGAAAACAATGAGGGAATTGCTCAGTTGGGGATCCAGCTGAGTTCAGTGGAGATGGGCCAGAGTGGGTCAGACACGGCCAGGATATTTGAGGGAGAAGCCCAGCAGTTGGCCAGTCATGCCTCGGCAGTCCTAGCAAAATCTGGGTAGGGCAAGTCCCTGGTTGGGGCTTGGCGCCATGGTTTGGCATCCCTTGTTTGCAGTGCTTTGGGGAGGAGTAGCTGATATTGAAAGGCAAGTCAGTGACACCCCGCCCCCCACCAGTCGTCATCTTCTTCTCCAATGCCCTCTCACATTTTGATAAATATTTTTCCCAATGTCTCGTTGCCCCATCTGGTTTACCACCAACAGAATTAAAATCACCTTCTCCAACACATATCTCCTATTTCCATCCCTGGACCTGAAATTCCATTAAGGTTCACTAAGTATCATTGTGTGAAGGTCTGTTGGTTTGGGGTGAAGTTCGAACGAACAATGTTATATGGCAAGAAGTGATTTGTCTTCTCCTCCGTGACCCCAGCATGATAAACTGATCCTAGCTCAAGTGAGACCTCCTCTGTTGAAGTGGTTATTAAGATGTACAAATAAAGGGATGATATATGGATCGTGAACATTAGGCAGGCACACCATTGCATGGTCTCATACAATATGTGTCCTTTTGAAACTGACTAACTTCACTCAGCATAATGTTTTCCAGGTCATGAGACATTTTGTGGTTTCGTCAATATATTTTAGGGATGCTTAGTATTCGACTGTGTGTACGTACCAGTTTCTTTATCCATTCTTCTAGATGGGTGTTTGGGCTGTTTCCGACTTCTCGCTGTTGTGAACTGAGCTGCAATGGACATGGTCTCCCATACATCATTCATGGTGTGCCTCTCATTTCTTTGTGCTGTATATCCAGCAGAGGTATCGCTGGGCCAAGTCTCATTTACCTTTGAATCCACTTTGTAGCTTATTAGGAGAAAGACAAGGCTTTCTAATTCTGTGAAGGGTTACAGGGTTGGAAACCCATGGGCAGTTCTACTTGCTCTTTAGGGTCCCTATGAATCAGACTCTACTCATTGGCAGTGCGTTTGATATTTGGTTTTGTAGATTATATTATTATTGTTGTCGTTGTTAGGTGGCGTTGAGTTGCTGCCCCTCTACTTTATCAAACATGATATTCTTCTCCAGGGACTGGTCTGTCCTGATAATATGTCCAAAGTATGTAAGAGGTAGTCTCACCATCTTTGCCTCCATGGAGGACTCTGGGTGAACTTCTTCCAAGGCTGATCAGTTTGTCCTTTTAGCAGTCAATGGTTCTTTCAATATTCTTCCCCAGCACCACAATTCTAATACATCAATTCTTGTTCAGTCTTTCCTAGTCAATGTTCAACATCTGGATCAAGAAGATGTTGTGTGAACAGAACAAGGGAATATTGTATGGTTTAAAATGAGAAAAGATGTGCTCAGCGTCTCATCATCCCTATTCAGTATGTATGCTGAGCAAATCATCAGAGGAGCTGGATTATATGAAGAAGAATGAGACATCAGGATTGGAGGAAGATTTGTTAACAGCCTGCACTAAGTATATGGCAGAACCTTGCCTGCTAGAAGCACTTGCTGATGAAGATCAAGGACTGCAGCCTTCAGCATGGATTACAACTCAATGTAAAGAAGACCAGAATGGTTACAACTGGACCAATAGATCACATCATGATCAATGGAGAAAAGGTGGAAGTTGTCAAGGATTTTGTCTTGCTTGCATCCACAGTCAATGCTCATGGAAGCAGTAGTCAAGAGATCAAAGGACACATTGCGCTAGGGTCTACAATGTCGATTTTTATGCTTTCCATTTCATTTTTTACAACTTGCAACCTAGACTCATACTTCCTAGAATCCAAGTTCTGAGTATTAGTTGCTGTTTGCCACTGTTTCTTCTTATTTTGAGTTGTGCCCAGCAGCAAATGAAGGTCCTGAAGGCCTGACTCCCACGCGCTTTACTCCATCCGTGTCATTGTGGTCAACTCTACTTTGAGAAGGGAGCTCCTTCTCAGTCGTGTTTTGAGTACCTTCTGACCTCTGTCAATGCTCTGTTTCTTTTCAGGAGGTCTTGGGTATCTGAAAACTATGCTTCCATTCTGTCCATATGTTTTCCACAACTAGTTTGTAACTCAGAAGTGGACAGCTTATTCCTTCTTCGGAGTCTGCTTTTAGTCTGGAAGCTCTGCTGAAACTGCGGGTGAACCCACTGGCATTGAAATACCAGTGACATCGCTTCCAGCATCACAGCAACACACGAGCCAACACAGTACAATAAACGGAGAGGCAAGTGGTGGATTGCTTTTGTAATCTCTGTGAAACCTCAAACAACATTCTTTCTCCAGCTATACTGGTAAGCAAATTTTATCCTTGGTTTTCATAGTAAGAACCCAGTTCAACATAATGATGACATAAGTCCATTTCACTTAAATGCATCTCATTTAAAAGGACCACTTCATTTTGCTCATACCTGTTCCAGAGTAGGAAGCCTGGGGAAAGGTATATGCGAAGGTCATCCTCATGAGCATTTGCTAGCTCTTTACTAAAAACCCCACCACCCCCACTGGCCACCGTGGGTTGGACTCCTAGGGAGACATCATTAGCTTCAAAGTACAAAAGCCATGGTCATTTGGTACAAGTAACCCCTGGCTGCCAGATGTCCAATTGCCAGTATTCTTTGTCATTAGGTAATTACATAGAGGCATTGGCAGTCCCCAGCTGGGGTTATCTGCTTAGGAATCTGGGGGATATTTTTTAAAAAGACTAGCATCTTGCAATATGGAAAGATGACTCTCATTTCCCTTTGCAAAGTTACAACCCAGAAAGAGCAGGGACCCAACTTCACTCATAACATTTCTCAAAGTGTGACACCAAACTAGCATCATCATCATCATCACCTGGGAATTTTCTAGAAATTACTTAAGTGTACATCATTAAATTAGACAAGATCTCTGAGTATGGAGCCGAGTTATCTATATTCAGTAAGCCCTCTGGGTAATTCTGGTGTATGCTCAAATCGGAGAATCACTGCTCTAAGAAAACCCCTTGAACATTGTTTCTTAAATTTGATGGCTTATTAATCAAATGAGACACTTTAATATATACAGTTACATAGGTCCTACTTCTAGAGTATCATGCTTTATTGCTCTGGGATAATACGTGAGCACCAGGATTTTTAAATTCACCTACTTATTTTAATGGGCAATCGAACTTGAGAACCACATACCTATAGGTACGGTCCATTAGTTAAATCATACCCTCTCTGCCTTCTCTTTTCACCCAACCACCTCTCTCTAGCCCTGCTAATCTCCCTCTGGGTCTCTGAGAGGGCAGGCCCCCATCACATGAGCTGTGCCTTCATTTGGAAGATCAATTCCTTCTCTTTTATGTTCAGCTGACTCTGACCTATTCTTGCATCCACTTGAGAGCCCAGGAAGTAGGCTCTACCACTACCTGGCTGTTAGAAGATTAGCTTTCTACTCTGTTTTCTCTCTCCCTTCTCCTTTCATTCGCATTGGGATTTTCTGAAAACCAAAGAAAAGATCCAAACCACTTATCACAGGGAAAGAGAAGCAGCATTACCTAAGGCAAGAATGTGAGCTGTACAACAGGATGTATGTGTGTGTGCATCAGCTGAATGTTGGTGGAGACAGGTAGGGCAGTCCCTTGCCCTGTCTGAACTTCCAAGGGCTTTTCTTTATTTCTTTTAAAAATCATTTATTGGAGGCTCGTACAATTCTTATCACAATCCATACACACATACATACATTGTGTCAAGCACATTTGTACATTTGTTGCCCTCATCATTCTCAAAACATTTGCTTTCTACTTGAGCCCTTGGTATCAGCTCCTCATTTTCCCCCTCCCTTCCTGTCCCCCCTCCCTCATGAACCCTTGATAATTTATAAATTATTATTTTGTCATGTCTTATACTGTCTGACGTCTCCCTTCACCCATTTTTCTGCTATCTGTCTCCCAGGGAAGGGGTTATATGTAGATCCTTGTGATCGGTTGCTCCTTTTTACCCCACCTTCCATCCACCCTCCCGGTATCACCGCTGTTCCTGAGGGGCTCATCTGTCCTGGATTCCCTGTGTTTCCAGTTCCTATCTGTACCAATGTACATCCTCTGGTCTAGCCAGATTTGTGAGGTAGAATTGGGATCATGATAGTGGGGCTTGGGGCTGGGGGAAGCATTTAGGAACTAGAGGAAAATTGTATGTTTCATTGTTGCTACACTGCTCCCTGACTGGCTGCTCTCCTCCCTGCGACCCTTACGTAAGGGGGTGTCCAGTTGCCTACAGATGGGCTTTGGGTCCCCACTCTGCATTCCCCCTCATTCACAATGATATGATTTTTTTGTTCTTTGATACCTGATCCCTTTAACACCTCATGATCACACAGACTGGTGTGCTTCTTTCATGTGGGCTTTGTTGCTTCTTAGCTAGATGGCTGCTTGTTTATCTTCAAGCCTTTCAGACCCCAGATGCTATATCTTTTGATAGCTGGGCACCATCAGCTTTCTTCACCGCATTTGCTTATGCACCCATTTGTCTTCAGCGATCACGTCAGGAAGGTGAGCATCATAGAATGTCAGTTTAATGAAGAAAGTGTTCCTGCATTGAGGGAGTACTTGAGTGGAGGCCCAATGACCATCTTCTACCTTAATACTAAATCTATAAATATATTCACATAGATCTATTTCCCCATCATCATATATAAATGTATTTACACATGTACATGCCTATATTTAGACCTCTATAAATGTCCTTTGCCTCCTAGTTCTTTCCTCTATTTCCTTTTGCTTTCCTCTTGTCCCACTGTCATGTTCAGCCTTCGTTTGAGTTTCAGTAATTCCTCTCGGTTACACTGTCCTTGATGAAGCCCTACCAGGCCTCTTACACCCTCCTCATCACTGATTTTGGATCCCTTGTTCTTGCCTTGTCCCTGGCAAAGGGCTTTTCAATGACTGGTTTTCCTCAAGTAGATCACCAGGTCTTTCTCCTAACATGCCTCTGGGTGGACCCAAACTTCCAACTTTTGGGTAAGCAGCACACTCACCATTGAACCATCTGGAAACATTCTACCACTTCACAAAACCAAAGTCAATGTCTTACTTGAACCAGAATCTCTTGATCTGCATGTCAGTGTGTCATACTAGCTGAGTATGACTCCATGCTGGAACCACCAGCACCCTAGGAGGACCTTCTCAGGAAGAAGGCAGAGCACAAGATTCTAAGCCTCGGAACACAATTCCACCAATCAGAATAACCACAAGACCTAAACCAACTCCAGTGGAACAAGGAAGGATACATCGCCTATAGGACAGCAAGGAAGATAGTACATACACAGTGTAATCTATTGGCGATGTCATAGTTAGATTTTATGTCAACTTGCACTTGGGGGGATGGGGGAGTCCAACCTGTCAATCAAGTCACAGCTTGAGGATGTCTCCTAGGAGTGTGGCCTTTTTCTAAAGGAGAAACTGGGAATATTCCTTATTTCTTTGCCCCCTTTCTTTCCTGCTTGCTGGACTTTGTGCCTGCCTCCAAGGGTGGCCACAGGTGGGTTGCCTGACCTTGAGAGCTATCAGCAACCTGCCATGTGTCCTTGGATCCACGTGACTCTACAGTCACCAGCCTGGGGTCTTCCTGCAGCCTGCTTCACCTTTCTGGGTCATTGGTCTGCAGCTATGTGAGTCTGAGGAGGGCTCCGGGTAGCATCGGACTCATGGACTTAAACTGAACTGGACTAGGCTGCCATTTTAATATAAGATTACTTCTTGATATAAAACTCTTTCTCCTACATATGTGAGTATTACTAGTTTTGTTCCTTTGGACAACTGAGCCTAACACAAAAGACTTCACCAGAGAGTCGGTCTTATCAACTTCAGTAAATCATGCAGCCGTATTAAGAGGCTGGATATAGGACTCTTGCTGACCTCTACCCTAGCCTTTAGCAGCTAGCTCAGCAATGTGTTCACAGTTTGTTCATGAAAACATATGATTGTGTAAGACAAAGATCAATAAAGTCTTGCTTCTTTCCTTGTCCCGAAACTAGAGATGCTAACTAGATCAGTACATTTTGGAGACTTCTGCCTCAAGAGCCAGCAAGCATATTTACACTAATCTATGCAGCAGCCATCCTTTCCCAGGGGTTGGCATAGTTACTATATGGTCATGGATCAGGGGGGAGATCCAGTTTGATTCATGAAACCTGGGAGTACAGAAGGAGTTGACAATGTTTGGTCTTTCCAGTTTGATCTCCAAGTAATTTCTTATTATATGGGTGTTTCTTATACATATTTACTCCTTAAAACTATACTCAAAGCCCGTTGCTGTTGTGTCGATTCGCCCTCATAGCAACCCTGTAATGCAGAGCGGAACTGCCCCATAGGGTTTTCTAATTTGCAAACCTTGATAGAAGTCGACTGCGACATCTTTCTTGCTCTGAGTGGCTGGTGGGTTCAAACTGCTGACCTTTTAATGAGCAACTACGTGTTTTACCATTGTGCCACCAGGGCTCAAGAGAATAAACGTTTGGAGTGGATAAATTAGTTTGGAAGAAAAACGTAATGCTCATAGATGTTTTTGATTGTACAGATAAAAAATACAACAACCCCCTTAAAACAAACAAACAAACTTTAATGTTGTTGCTCTTCAACCTCAACCTTTGTGAATTTTCAAGACACCAGTACTCGTTGCCATCAAGTTAATTCTGCCTCACAGTGACCCTGCAGGACAGAGTGGGGCCCCCTCTGTGAGTTTCTGATACTAGAAATTTATAAGAAGTGAAACCCTTGTCTTTTTCCTGGAAGCAGCTGGTGGTTTCAAACTGCTGACCTTGTGGTTTGCAGCCCATTGCATAACCACTATGCAACCAAGTCACTTCAGAAAATGATGTACTGAGTTCTAAAAAAAAGGGGGGGGGGGATTTAACAAACCAAAGAAAAATTTCTGAATATTTTGACATTTGGTGTCAGGTAGCACTTCCCAAATATTAATAAAATAATACCGATGGGGAACTTCCAGAAAAATTCTCTGAGTGGGGCTGTGGGAATAGCTTGATCCAGAAACCATTCTTCTCTGCGGGGCCGATGCGCAGTGAATGTTCTTAAGAGAAGCTCTTCCAACAAAGGGACTTGTTTTAAAGGAAAGAATGCACGTCTGCTGCTCAGACAGATGCATGAAAGTCTACTTCTTTCCAGAAGCCTTCATGCCGTGCTATAAACTACTGAAGTCAGCATGTGGTATATAAGAAGTCAACAACATTCAGTGGCGTCGAGTTCCTTGTGACTCAAGAGCAGCCTTCCAGAACTGCTCCAGAGACTTCTGCGGGTGTAAATATGCAGACAAGCAGATCGCCTCACCTTCCTCTCACAGGGCACCTGCTGGCTTTGAACTGCTGCCTTGCGGTGAGCAGCCCAATACTTAACCCCTTCTGCCACCAGGGCTCCTCTTCATTTAAAAGATCCTACTTGCTTTGGCATATATTTCAGTCAACGAATTGGCTTGGGGTGGGGAGGTGGTGCTCATACCCTTATGCCCACCAAGGTCAAGCACGGTACTCACCATGGACACACAGTTTCTGCCCCAAAGAGTGCAAAACCGGTCAGAACATTCTTACCCTTTTCTGGGACAAGTTTCCTTAGGGCAACTTTTGCCTAGTTTCCCTTAGAGGAGCCTAACTCAGGCTGCAGGAAAACACCACATCTGCCCCCAAGGCCAAGGAAAACCACCAGCTCCATGGGATCATCTTCAGATGACTACACTGTTACTGGGAGCTGTGTTTTACATCTATAATCATCTATGTGTTTGATGTCTATAATGTATTTGTACATGTATCTTATGTCTATAATCATCTATGTGTTTGATGTCTATCATGTATTTGTATATATATATCTTATGTCTATAATAATCTATGTGTTTGATGTCTATAATGTATTTGGATATGTATTTTATGTCAATAAATCATCTATGTGTTTGACGTCTATAATGTATTTGTATATGTATTTTATGTCTATAACCATCATTCTGGGGTGGGGCTATTTCCATTTTAGGGAAAACAAAAACAGTCTAAGCAGAGAGGGGTGCAGTCTACCTCCTTGCAGCCGTAGACACCTACTATGCACTCGGCGCTTAATAGACATGATTTTATCTAACCTCAGGAAGCAGAAAAGCAGTGAAGTGCTGGAAGATCACATGGTAATGGAAAGATCCTGAATTTAAATCCGGGTCTTTCATCCTACTGTTTTCAGGTTGGATGCTGCTGCTTAGAAAGTGGTCACTTCACAATCCTGAGTTAATTAAAGAGAGCAGGATTGGATGACACTGCCATTTTAACTCTAATGAAATTCTGGCCAAATCACCTGGGAAAAGAGAGGTTTATTTGAAATATTTTTTAATGAAATAGGTAAAGTAGCATAGATTAAAACACCAACTGATTAGAAAATAGAGATAGATGATAAAGTGTAAGTAGGGAGGGAGGGAGATTGGGGGACAGATAGATAAGATAACTTCCTTCAAGTTAGCTCCAACTCATGGCAATGCAGCAGAACAAAATGTTGACTGGTTCTGTGCCATCCTCCTGATTCTTGGCATCTCTAAGTCCATCACTACATCTGCGGTGCCAATCCAGCTGACTGAGGTTCTCCAGGACCCTGGCTGGCCCTCTCCTTCACCAAACATTATATACTCCACCAGCGATTAATCCTTCCTAATGGCACATTCAAAGAAAATAAGTTAGGCAATGTTCTGATATGATCCATAAATTTTTCATTGGCTACTTTTCAATAGAATGTATGGTTTTTCTTCTTAGTCCGTTTTTTTGGCCTGAAAGCTCTTCTAAAACTTGTCTGCCACGGGGGGTGCTTTTGGTATTTTAAATGCTGCAGCAACAGCGTCATAGCTAGCACAGAAGCCACGAACTACAGTAGGATAAACACATGATGAGTAGTTTATTTTTCAAATCAATCCATCAACAATAATAAACAACGTCCTTTTATAAAACTCCCCGAGGTAGAAATTACATTGAAACACACACACACACACACACACACACACACACACACACACCATTTAGATTCTTCTCTTAATTGGCGGGGGGAGACAGCGGGGGATAGTGAAGACACACACACCAAAACAACTTCCTCATATACAATTCAGTAACATTTCTCACGTTGTTCATGCTGTCACCACCGTGTCACAACATGCTGTGATATTTTCACAAAGATTTTAAAACCTAAGGGATAACTCCAAAATTTATCCCTGTGAAATTACTTTCTGGGAAATAACATTTTAAATCAACAACCAAGTAGAAAGAGTAATTGACAGCACAAGAGGAAGACCATGTTGTTCTGCAGAGCGACCACACGATGGGAGCAAAGACCAGTGAAGCATCACCCCAGTTAAATGCACTGGCTTGTTAATACCCATTCAGAGTGATTCTGCAGCAAAGGGTAGAACTACCCTTGTGAGACTGTGACTGTTTACAGGAATAGAAAGCCCTTTCTCCAGAGAGAGGCCGGTGGTTTTGAACTGGGCTCCTTTCCTCAGTGGTTCGCAAAGTACAGTCTCCTGACAAGCAGCCAATACCCAAAACTAAACCTACTGTCATAAAGTTGGTTTCCACTCATAAGGAGCCTAGAGAACAGATTAAAATTGCTCTTTGGGGTTTCTGAGACTGTGTATCTTTATAAAAGTAATCTGCCTCATTTTTCTCCAACAGAATGACTAGTGGATCCAAACCATGGACCTTTCCATTGGCAGCTCCACATTTAACCCACTTTACCTCCAGGGTTCTTTGTTGCAAATTCAGAAGATACTAAAGAATATCAATCAGAGCAAACAAAGCTCTGCTGAGAAAAATGTTATAGCCCTCCATAAAAATAGAAAAAAAAATAGAGATAAAATGTTATGGAACTTATTTTAATATGAGTACAAATCCCCAGCTCACTGAATCAGGACCTCAGGACTGAGGCATAGCAATGCATATTTTAAGAAGTCCTCCAGAGGGCTCCGATGCAGTTAAAGGAGCACCGCCCATCTGTCAGTAGCCCCACTGTGGTGGCCTCCACACTGCGATAATGCTGGAAACTGCCTCTGATTGCGCCAACTGCATCACTTGTGGATAACAGACGTAGCTGTACCTGCCAGACGAAGATGTATCAGGAAGAAAAGCCTAGTGACCAAGTGCGGAAAATGAGCCAGTAGCAACTGTGGGTCGTGACAACGTATTATTGGGATCAGTGCTAAAAAATTAGCACCGTTAATTTGGAAGGAACTCAAAATATACAGAGGCCTAACAATGGAGTAGAGCCTGTAGCAATCCTAAACCAGGCAATGTTCATCTGTTATACACAGTGATCTTCACAGCCACAAACAACGACCAAATTTCAGAACCACCACTGTCCAGCCAAATGCAGTGGGTTGTTTCCCCTTCAGCATTAGCAAGCACTCCTGTAAGAGTTAATTATGTACTTATTTTACCAGCGTGTGCCTAGCCACTAGACTACTTAAAAAAAAAAAAAAAACACCACTAAAGAAAATGCCAGCATCCAGTTCTGAACCAAGGATAAGCCGGGTTCAAATTCTGTGTCTTTAAGGACACCCCTGGGTGCCATTTGTCCTCCTGCTGGAGCTGTCTGCAGCCTTGCCTCCTCTTGTCTCAAGGCATCTCACACTGCTGGCATGGACACGGGCTTTTATCCTTGACCTGGAGGTCTCCTCTTGGGAAGGAATCCCATGACCCTCCCCAGGAAATATCGTCTTTATTTCTGAGTCCTGACTCCTCCCAACTCGGCCACTAGAGGTCAGATATCACATACCACAGAGTTCCCGCTCCATAGTCCCAAATTAATAAAAGCAGAGGGAAATCGAAACCCGGCCTTCGTATTCCACCACTTGGTCCCTGGATTATTCTCGAAAGCTTTGGCCATACCCAGAGTCATACCCATCGATGAACACAGCAGCAGATGATTAGATGAATATGATATTGTCCAAAAGACCTTGACATAAAAGTTCAGGGTCAGCAGCTGAAAGAGCCTGAACTGCAGAAAAGGCAGACCAGGTTTCTGTAGCTTTTGGAGAAGTCATCATAGCTTGTCATGCCTCGACGTTCATATCTGTAAAATGGAGTTTATTCTATAGTTGTCTTGGGTTCTCTAAATCCGAATGTCTAGCATGGAGGGTAGTACACTTGAAAAGAGCATAGGCCCCTGATAGGAGGAGCTATCCCACTCTTCCCTCATGAAGGTGCAGTGTCTGGCAGGATATGAGCAGAGATTGTCGCTCATTTTGCTAGCTAATAAAGCCGGATGCACACAAAATGCAGGAGGCATAAAAGTAGTGCAATGCTTAGATGGGGCCCGAGAGGCACAAGATGGGGCAGAGCTACCACCCGGGGAGCTGCCGCCGCCAAGCAGAATGGTCCCATTTCTATTTTTTAGGAGAAACTAGACATGTGCACTTTAACAGGAAGCTGAGAACTTTCCAGGAGAAATGCTGCCCCAGGTTCCTAGAGCTCTGCTGGGAGGAAAGCGGCCCCGGAGGTTTGCGGAGGGGCAGTTGACCGGAGGACAGGAAGAGCCTGTTACTGGGTCGGTCGGCAAGGTGAATTTAGAGTTCAGTGCTAACACTTAGAGGCGCTTCTGAGTTGTGGTGCTTACTGATTCTGGTGCTTTTAATGAAGGAGAACGATGTAGCGCTCTGCTTCTGTGAAGATCGGAACGTTGGTTCCAGTAAAAGACGGCAGCAAGAGACGGATGTGTGATTCCTCCCATCTACTATAGCGTCCCCAAAGTGCAGGCAGTGGAGAAATGCGGAGTCCTGATCTCTGAGGAAAGGGTAGCTGAGGGGACCAAATATACATACAGGGAAAGCAGGAAGCAGAGCCCGCAGTGATCGTTGGCAAATTCAGCGGCACCGAGCTGCTCCAGCTGTGGGGCTGCATGTGGTGACGCCCTGAGAACCAGACCGTTATAACCTGGCAGCAGCTCCTCCACCCCACAGAGCGGATGAGAGCGGACTTTTATTGATTTCATGTTTGGATTTGTCGCTTTTATTATTCCTTTCTCACACCACTTGACGAAATGAACTGCTCCGCACAACCCAGCTGCCCTCACGGTTTCAACCGTCGCAACACAATACCTTGGAGACAACAGTCATGTCCGTTCACATGAAAAAGCCAAAAGAGCTGGCACAAAAAAGTGACCAATGTGCTCGCGCAAAGACCTTCCCAAGGGAGAAGCAGCACCGCAGAGACTGGAAGGGATTCAGGAGAACGGCGTTGAGGTCCTTTCACGGGATGCAGAAGACGGTCGGGAGCTTTTAAAAATAAATGAAAAACTAAGAAAACAAAACAAAAGTAGGAATCCAGAACCCTAATACTAAGACAATAAAACCAGAAAAGACTTTCAAAGAGCAAGGCAGTAGAACGGAAGCAATGGAAGGCCAGCAGACAGCTTGCTCAATGGGGAGAAACTGCAAGCATTCCCCTGTGAACAGGAAGCAGACAAGGACGCTCTTATTGAATATTTTACTCCAAGTCGGTGTGAGTCTGGGTAAACTAGGGAAACAAATCCACAGGCACTCATATGTATAAGAGAGAGTGCTATATAGAGAGTAATGTGCATTAAGAAAGCATCCCAACCCAGCACAGCCGAAGCCCACAAGTCCAACATTAACCCATATGTCCGACACCATCTACAAAGTCCTCCTCCATCTCACAAAACACACGCAATGACGCTGACTGCAGGAGGAAAGCAGAGTCAGTGAATGTGTAAGCATCTGAGCGCTGGCAGGGGTCTCCACACGGCTGCTCCAGCACCCAGGGCTGCATCGAGGTAGGTCCATTCGGCTTCTTAGGGATGTCTTGCAGGAAGTGAGCCTTGCCAGCTGAAGCAGGGAACTGGCTAAGGCAGCTGCACCCTGGTCTGACCATCAGAAAGCTAGAGACCCGAGAACTCAAAAGGCAAGGCTCACTGAACCATTTATCTCTCCACCTTTCAATTAACCCCACATGTGTTTATCAACCATGTTGGACCATAAACCTTACCTATTGCAAAGTCTTAGCCAGAAATAGTATGCAATGGAAAGAAATCAAAGGCATCCAAATTGACCAAGAAGTTAAACTCTCTCTATTTTAAGATGATGTGATTCTATATGTAGAAAACCCCAGAGATTCAACAAGAAAATTGTTAGAATTGAAAGATTCAGCAATATTGTGCAGTATAAGATCAACATAGGAAAAAAATTGAACAGATTCCTGAATACTAAAGAAAAAAGCTTGGGGAGAAAAGAACACCACTTATCATACCTATTCAAAAGATGTAATACTTAGGAATCAACTTAATCCAAGAAACAAAAGACGTGTGCAAAGGAAACTATAAAGAATTACTGCAAGAAAACAAGTGAGTCAACCATAAAACGCCATGGAACTTTAAAGAATAACAACAAATATATGCAACCCCTCATGACACGGAGGGATTCAGCTGCTGAGGTCAAGGTTATGATAAGTGAAATTTGTCAATCAAAAGGATGAGTACAGACCACACTTACAGAAACATCAAGAAAAGGTTTGACACTAAAAGAAACAGACTTTGGTGGTTACAGGGGTGGAGGAGGGAGTTACAGGCTAGACAGTAGACAGTGTTCACTCGGGTAAAGGGGCAGAGAATAGCCAACAAGAGGGAGACGGGCAAAAGGTTCCAGAAACAAGGTAAGCCGTTGGAAAGGTCGATACGCTGTTGAATGAAAAACAAAACAAAACAACCCATTACCTAATACACAATAAAAAAGACTTTTTTAAAAAGAAAGAACTCAATGTTTTTTTTTTCTTTTAATGACTACTACTCTGAGAGCTGAGAAGCTCTGGTAGCTTAGTGGTTATTGTTGGGTCAGGCACCAGTGGGGGGCATTAGGAACAGCCTGACCTGCCCTTGTTGGATGGACGGATGGGGTCTATGAACCCCATCCAAGAGCTCATGGCTCCCATCTCTCTCTGCTCCCTCCTCCCTCCTGGGCAGCACGACTTCACTGGAGCCCATGAATCTTTGCTGGAGCCCATGAATCTTCGCTGGAGCCCATGAATCTTCGCTGGAGCCCATGAATCTAACCCGGGAGCGCAGAATAAACTTCTCCTTTTCCTTCTCTCTGGTCTGGCCTCAGTTTATCTTTGCGGCGAACCTAATAGTTATGTGTTTGGCTGCTAACGTCAAGGTCAGCAGTTTAAAGCCACCAGATGCTCTGTGGGAGAAAGATGGGACGACTTTCTACATCCAAAAACGTTAACAGTTTCAGAAACCCCCCATGCTAGCGCGGTGCCATGAGACAGAATCCTCTGGATGGCAGTGAGCTACTTTGCCAGCTTCTGGAGACAGCTAAATGAAGTAGAAATGGTACGTGTGAAAGGTGCTGGAGGCCCGCGCGTGAGGTGTTTCTCTTCATTTGTAATATTGCAAAGCTCGTTGACAGAGACCATTGGAGATATACCGTTGGTGTCCTCCAAATTAGGTTTACTTACTGCAGCGAGGGAGACTGCACACAGGGGACTCATGGATGTCCTACCGGAGCATGCGACATGGCTGCCATCGGGTCTGGCAACTTGTGGAGCTAGAGCACAATTTAAATGAAGCAGCACTTTGCATAGCCAAGGCAAAGCTTTGCGTGTACTTCCCACGAAGTGCTCTCTGAGAAGTAGACTTTCCTGAGTAGGAAAGGGAGATGGAGTCAGGAGTCCAAGAGAGTAGTGAAAGCGTTTCCCATATGCAGCTGAGAACTGAAAGGGTAGCTACTTGAACCCACCCGGAAGACCTTGGAAGTCTAATAATCTACTTGTGGAAAGCCAGTCTACCCGGAAGAGTACAGTTCTACTCTGACACCCAGGAGTCGACGCAATTGGAACTGATCTCTGGGTCAAAGTCAGTCCTGAAGTGTGCCCCCAAAAGGGGCTTTATCCTGTTCTCACATGATTTCAACCAGCAAAATCTCTGTTAGTTTCTGATTTTAGAAAACACATTTTCTCCATACCCAGCCTTGATGCTGATACTTGGTGCTGTAAAGCAATGCTTACAGATGTAAGAGCGTCGTGGCGCTATCAGAGACACACCGGTTAAGACCCTGTCTGTTGGAACCACAAAGAGCAGGTACAGCCCCAGCTCTGCCACTTCCTGGCTGTGCGATCTTGTGTAATCACTTAATCGCTCTGAGCTTCAGTTTAGAGATTAAGTACAGTCCATAGTACTTTATCTGCAATTTCAAATTTTAAAAAGCACCAAAACACTTTTTTGTAATTCACATGGCTGCAAGGAATGCCACGCCTAAACTCATTTGGCGGCAAAAACTGACGCTACCTGACATGAGTTGTGTTGTAGTGATCTAGTGTTGTTATAACAGAAATATCAGAAGGATATGGCTTTGAGAAACAATCCTTTATTTTCTCACAGTTTGGTTGACTAGAAATCTGATTTCTGAGTAACAGCCCTAAGGGAAGCACTTTGTCAACGTTTGGGCAAGATGTCTTTCTCTGTGTCTCTAATGTTCTTTGTGGTGCTCCTTGGAGCTCTCCATTCGATATCTATCTTTGTCCCTTTTGTCCTCAACTTTCTGCAGTAAGTGTCAAGTCAAGTCTGCTTTGATTCATATGGACTTCCTGTGACAAAGTAGAACTGTCCTGTAGGGGTTTCTGGGCTGCACTCCTTATGGGAGCATATTACGAGGTCTTTCTCTGGTGGTGGTGGTGGGAGTGTGGCCGGCTAAGTGGGCTGAGCAAGTGAGTGAGTGAGGAATGAGTGAGTGAATGAGAATGAATAAGAGAGTGAGTGAGTGAGTGAGTGAATGAGTGAGTGAGAGAGTGGGAATGAATGAGTGGGTGAGAGAGTGAGAATGAATGAGTGGGTGAGAGAGTGAGAATGAATGAGTGAGTGAGAGAGTGAGAATGAATGAGTGGGTGAGAGAGTGGGATTGAGTGAGTGAGAGAGTGGGAATGAATGAGTGGGTGAGAGAGTGGGAATGAATGAGTGAGTGAGAGAGTGGGATTGAGTGAGTGAGAGAGTGGGAATGAATGAGTGGGTGAGAGAGTGGGAATGAATGAGTGAGTGAGAGAGTGGGATTGAGTGAGTGAGAGAGTGGGAATGAATGAGTGGGTGAGAGAGTGGGAATGAATGAGTGAGTGAGAGAGTGGGATTGAGTGAGTGAGAGAGTGGGAATGAATGAGTGGGTGAGAGAGTGGGAATGAATGAGTGAGAGAGTGGGATTGAGTGAGTGAGAGAGTGGGAATGAATGAGTGGGTGAGAGAGTGGGAATGGATGAGTGAGTGAGAGAGTGGGAATGGATGAGTGGGTGAGAGAGTGGGAATGAATGAGTGGGTGAGAGAGTGGGAATGAATGAGTGAGTGAGAGAGTGGGATTGAGTGAGTGAGAGAGTGGGAATGAATGAGTGGGTGAGAGAGTGGGAATGAATGAGTGGATCAGAGAGTGAGTGTGGGTGAGACATGGAGCTGTTACACACAAATAGAAAGCCTCCGTGAGTGCTGTCAACGACAGTTATGGTTACATGCTGCTGGTGTCTCTCCTTTTCCATGTCCCAGACTGGTGTCTCCGCTTCCTGGGCATCATCATCACCCTGGTGCTGTCTCCATGGAGTGAGTATCATCACAGGGCAAGTGAGTCACTACATTTGCTTATGCACCTGCTTTGTCTTCAGTGATTGCGTCGGGGAAGGTGAGCATCGTGGAATGCCAGGTTAATAGAACAAACTATTCTTGCATTGAGGGAGTACTTGAGTAGCGGCCCAATATCCATCTGCTATCTTAATACTAAACCTATAAATATATGTACATAGATCTATTTCTCTATCATATATAAATACATTTACCATCATATATAAATATATTGACATATGTACAGGGTACTTCTTTTTTCAGCAGCTTAGGGTGTAGGTGTAAGCCACAAGGTGGTGTTGTGATCTCAAGATGCAGCCCACCTACGTTAAGCATCCCTAGTTTGAGCCTGACCAACTCTCCTCCAGGTGGGGGTCCCACAGTGTACTTGGTTTCTATGGAGAATACGCACAGCAAGCATGCACCAACCAAGAGTTTCTACATGAGCAGCTCAGTGGCATCCATGCTATTCTTGGAGTTGTTCAGCCAGCCTCAGCCTCTTTCCACCAGCTTTTCTCCCCTATTAACATAAACCACTGCCTCCCAAGGTCATCCTGTAATTTCCTCAGTTGTGGTTGTCAAGGTGATCCTAGATGGATATATCTTAAAAGTGTATAAAGCTCATGGCAGACATTCTCAGCTACTTAACCGCTGTGTTAGGCTGGGTTGACTAGAGAAACAAACACAGAGAAACTCATACATGTGTAAGAGAGAGTTTGATATCAAGAAGTAATTATATATCAACAGCAACTGCGGTCTGCCAGCAGGAAGGTGAAGGCAGAGAGAAAGGAAGAGGGTCCCAAGTCATTCTTTTTAAAAAAATCATTTTATTGCGGGCTCATACAACTCTTATCACCATCCATAGCTACATCAATGGTATAAAGCACATCTGTACATTCGCTACCCTCATCATTCTCAAAACAAATGAGAACGCCATGCCCACAAGGAGGCACCATCAGGCTGTGACCTGATTGACAGGCTAGACTCCACCCCTACAGTTTTATGTATCTGTAAGTTGACGTGGAATTACCTAACTTCCACAGCTGCTAAAATATTACGTATTTGGTTTTAAGTAGATATCAGGAGGTGCTTTTTGTTGATGGTTTAAAGGTCATCTCAGGACCTTTTTTGAAGGTACTGACATTACTAGAGGGAGAGAGTAAATTCAGGTATTAGCCTATTGGTTAGTCATTTGGTTCATGTATCATGAGAAGTAAATGGCTCTATCTTCCGGGATCTATGACTGCATCCTTTCAAAATCTCACACATGGGGATTCTTATTTTAATTCTTTCCCCTTGGCTGTGCACAGCCCGTTGGAGCCCTGCACACTACTCCCGCAGCCCCAGGCACCTCCTTTTCATGCCCCACAGGCCCCCTTAGCACCTGCCCCTGACTCCCCTCGGGAGCACTTGCCTCACCCCCAGCACTGTTCGAAGCATGCCTTCTTGTGCTAGGTAACTTTGTGTGTCAGCATGGCACCTGCAAGAAGACGTGGGGGGAGGCTGCAGCCTTGCGATCTCCCTGGAAGTGTGGCCTAATATAGAATGGCCCTATGGAAGCTGGCCTCTCTCCTTTCCTCTTTGCTGGTCCGATCAGTGCGCTGACTAATCCATCCGCCCAGCTGCATCCTGTTTGCTGTGTTACCTGTGGGCTGTGCCGTGTGCTCTGTACCACGTTGTGGAGCCACCTAACCATGCCATGCCATTCAGAGCCTGGCCGCTCCACCTTGTGGGTAGGGCTTCCAGTGGGCCGACTCCACTTGACTGGCCACACCTACCAGCCAGCACTATCAGCCAGCCACCTCACTTTGCTATGCCACGTGGCTCCCCCAGACTTCCTTCACCACGCTCTGATACTGGCCTCTGCTGCACTGTGCCACCTCACCTCCCTACTTTCTGCTTCTTTGGCCTTTGAGTCTAGAGGCCTCCAGAGTTGGGAAGTCCTTCAGTCTATTAATTTGTGTGAGTCAGATTGAGCTCTGTGGATGGCTTTACTGTTCATTTTATTTTTCACTATATAAACTTATCTACTTATGCATACATACTTATAAGCGTACTGGTTTTGCTTCTCTAGAGAACCCGATCTAACACACTTCCTCTGCACATTTTGTCAGGCTTTCTGCCCTTTGTGCTTCTCTGGAACTTTCCATCAGGAAAATCTTATTTTCCTTTTCCTTTGCAGGTGCCCACATTACTGGGCCAAGCGCCTCTCTGTTTCTACCCTTGGCTGAGCTGGTTGGTCTGACAGAGAAGAGGCACAGCTTGGAGCGGCCATCTGAGAGACTTGTGCTCAGAGTGACCCCATATGTCACCAGTGATGGCCTGGACTTACTGGTCGTTTCTCCCTCTGGTGATCAGGGGAAGGGACAGAGGCTTTCTGAGATAACCAAATGAGCAGAGTGAACACTCCACTGATGTTTAGTCTGGAATATGCTCAATATCTGGGTCAGTCCAGAAGAACATTCCAAGTCACGCCGTACGCTGCCAGTTGACATCTGGCAAGTTCAAGTGAGGAAATTGTCCCGGTCCTCTCATCACCCCATCGTGCAGCAGCTCACAGGTCTCGGGCCAGCCCCTGTGGGCCCCTGGATTCACAGAGGGTTAAAGTGCACCCTGCTGGGACCCTGTAGACCTTGGAAGACAGACAGGTCTGGTTCTTATGAGGATTCACTCATCTGTGTCATCAAGAATTAGTCTGAAACCAGCTTTAAATGAAGGGAATCAATAGCATTTTAATTACTGGGGGAAAAGTGGTCTGGTTATTTGTCTCGACACACAAAATGGATCATGTGTCAGCTGAGTCTAATGCTGGGTTGACTTTTTATACGACACACTCTCCAGCTGCCTGGGCGCCTGGATCCGCGGCACTGCTTTTCATGCCTGCAGGAAGGTGGGGGCCACAGCCACATCTGTATCGTAGATCACAAAATATCTCATTCAGCCCTCTCCATCCACCAATTGGAGAAGTTTTCAGGAAATGTTGTTCTCCCTCAAATAACCTTAATCGACTCCACTGTAGAATTTGGGAGATGTGTCCAAAGGTAAGCTCAATCAGAATAGCCATAGCCACTTTCCTGAGTTCCAATTTCTCCAGACCTTTCAGTGAAAACGAAAGCATTGATCCAAGCCATTCCCACACATCAGCTGGGGCATCGGAGCTAGGACCCCTCAGGTCCTCCCATCACAGAGAGGCCCTCGCAGGGTCCTGTCCTAATTGGCAGTATGCCCACGTTCAGGCACAACCACACACCACACGCGTTGTAACATCTTTGTGCCTTGGCAAGAGAAGTTGAGGACTCCAGTACTCATATTTTTTAGTTATCAACAACATGTTGTTGTTGTTAGGTACCATCAAGTCAGTTCCAGTTGTAGCTACCCTATGCACAAGAGAACAAAACACCACCTGGTCCTACCCCCCCTCCCAATTGTTCCATGTGAGTCCATTGTTGCAGCCACTGTGTCAATCCATCTTGCTGAAGGTCTTCCTCTTTCCACTGCCCCTCTAATTTACCAAGCATAATATTCTTTTCCAGGGACTAGTCTCTCCTGATAACATGTCCAAAGTATATAAGATGAAGTCTCGCCATGCTTGCTTCTAAAGAGCACTGTGACTGTACTTCTTCCAAGACAGATCTGTTTGTTCTTTTGACAGTCTCTGGTACCTTCAATATTCTTAACCACCTCCGCAATTCAAATGCATCCATTTTTCTCCGATCTTCCTTATTCAATGCCCAAATTCCACATGCCTATGAGGCGATTGACGATACCAGGGTGTGATAGTTATGTGCTTTTATGTCGACATGGAGATATATAAAACTGTAGGGGTGGTATCTACCCTTTTCAAGTATCTGCCCTCAATCGGGTCGCAGCAGATGGTGCCTCGTTGTGGGCATGACCTTCTCATAAGGAAGGTCTGGGGAACCTCCCCCTCTCTCTGCCTTTCTTTACATTCCTGCTGGCTGGAAACGCTGAGAGTTGATGGGGCCTGTGGTGCTTCCACCGACTTGCATCCATGTGACTTCCCACGCACCCACCCACCTTCGATCATCCTGTATTCTGCGTCATTGCATGTGATGGCATGAGCTTAAAGAGAGACTCTTAGCACTGGATGGATGAACTTGAGCTGGGCTGGGTAAGGACACTTCCTTGTCGTATAATTGCTCCTTGACACAAAGCTCTTTCTTAGATGTGTGAGTGTCACTGGATTTGTTTCGCTCGTCAACACACATAGCTTAATCTTCAGAGTAATGTCCTTACTTTTCGACACTTTAAAGAGGTCTTGTGCAGCAGGTTTATCCAATGCAATGTGTCCTTTGATCTCTTGGCTCTTTCTTCCATGAGTAGTAATTGTGGGTTCAAGCCAGATGAAACCTGTGACAACGTCAAACTTTCCTCTGTTTATCATGATGTTACCTACTAGTCTAGCTGTGATGGTCCTGGTCTTCTTTGCACTGAGTTGCAATCCATACCAAAGGCTGCAATCCTTGATCTTCATCAGCAAGTGCTTCGAGTCCTCCACTTGGACAGAGCCACCTCCTTCATCAGTCATGGTGCTGCCGCAAGTCAGCAGTTGGGAACAAATGCTGAGATGGGGATGTTGACTTGGAGGGAGTCATAGAGTACAGATCATGACTGCCAGTGATTTGGAAAGCCATGGTCCTATGCTTTGCTGTCTGTCCTCTGGTGCTTCCCACGCATCCACTAGCCATCAAAATATCTGTTTCACTGGAATCTCCACATGCTCCACTCTCCTGGTCCCAACTTTGGCCTTTGCATACAGATCACAGATGAGGAGATGATTCTGATACTCCTCAGGTCAACACTGGGAGGTTCAATGAGGAACTAAATGGCCAGGAACTCTAGTGGGGAAGAGTTGTATTCTGGGTAGAGCCACTGGACCCCTACAGGCAGTGGGGGGAGGGGACTCACCGCTACCTGTGGCCATCTTTCTTGTTGAGGTATGTTTTCTTGAACTACTGATTCACTCTCTCATCAACCATCAAAACTTTCTTTGTGGGAGTTAGAAGCATGCTCTGGGACCACCCTGCCTGGCTTCAAATACAGCTTTGTTTTCTGCTAGCTGTGTGACCTTGAATAAGTGCGTCAACCTCTCCATACCTGTGGCAGTTACATAATTTCCTATCAACTTGCAAAGGGGTAGAGTCTAGCCTGTCAAGCAGGTTTCAGCTTGATGCCCTCATTTGGAGGCACAGGAGAGACAAATTGCTCACTGGAGGCCAGACACACATGCTCAGCTTCATATTCCTGTTGACAAGCCACATGGAGCTACACTAATGGAGCCAGCACCCTGGACCTGGAGGAGACGTGTGGAGACCCATGCCAGCACTGAAATGCTGCCACCACCACTGCATCCACAAGACTTTCCACCCACTGGCCTGCATTCAGAGTCATTGCATGTGTGTCTGAGTCTGAAGAGAAATTTATCTACTGGTGTTGGATATATGGGCTAATAGTGGATTTAGGGACTTGATCTGGACTGGGCTAGGATGTTTCCTTAGTATACAATTACTCTTTGATATAAAGCACTTTCGTACACACATATGAGAGTCTATGATTTAGTTTCTCTAGTCAACCTGGACTAACACAGTGCCTCAAGTTCATCATATAAAAGATGGGAAAGATAACATCAACAGGGCAAGTTTCTTCTGAAGAATTAATGTGTCAACACAAAGCTTTTAGAGTCAGTAATCATTTGTTGGTTATAAAATCACATCAGTGAGTTGTGACCAGCATGGAACATAAACAGGACAGAAAAAGTATGTGCCTCCCTTCAGAGGGGCTAAAAGCACACATCTGTGTGTGTATGTCTGCAAACCATCCCTAGTGATGCTCTGCCTTGTGGACCTATTCAGGGCTTTTGAGATGTTATATCAATTAAAAACATTGACAAGAGGTGAGGGGAACCCTGGTGGCATAGTGGGTTATACATTAGGCTACTAATAGAAAGTTCAGCAGTTCAAAACCACCAGCCGCTCCACAAAAAATCCACTGGGGAAGTTCCACTCTACCTATATGATCACCATGAGTCAGAATTAACTAGGTGGCAGTGAGTTTCAGTTTTTGAGTTTAGGAGCATGAGTGGAGCTCTTCATCATGATGGGAAAACACATTCCTTCAAGCCCCAGCAACTCGGCCCATGCTAATAGGACAGAGGCATGGGCTCCGGAGCCAATTTCTTCTGAGAAGTGGGAAAAACTTGACCCAGTGCTGTAATAGGATTAAATCCTGAAGCCCACAGAGCCAACAGTAGAACCAGGACCGCAGCACCCAGGCCTGGGAAGGCACCTGTGCAAGTGTGGCCGGAAGAGTTACAAAAGCAACAGCCATGTGGAGAGGGACTCAGCTCACCCACTAAGGACCTAGGAAGTCAGATAAGCTTGTGAACTTGACCCTCAGCCAGTGGGAGTTGCAAGGATATTTAACAAATATATATGGGGAATATTTATGGTTTAAATATCTGTTCTGAAAGAAGTCAGGATAAGAATTTGGGGGCAACGTCGGAGATCAGAGACAACTGCAATAATCCTAGCAAAAGACAGAGGGTAAAATAGCTAGAAAAGGAGACCTGGGCTGGATGGTACCCAATCTACAAGGAAAGGCGGCAGTTAGGGGTGAAGTGGGGAAAATAGGGTTGTGAAGGCAGCAGAATTTCACAGACTCCCAAAGCCCTGGAGCTACATATCCAAGTAGATAAACATGGGCCTGAGTCAGACAGCCAAGTGACCTTGGCCCATTACCTAGCTTCCCTGTGCTGCATAGTTTCAATTTATAAAATGAAACCAAAAATAGAATTTACCTCACAAGAATGTTCTGAGGAGGAAAGCTAATCATCCTAAAAGCTTTGGGCACATTGTTGGAACCCCATGACCTCCCTGTGAAAGCAAAGACATGCCTGAGAAAAGTCAGCTTCAGTTGCTCAGGGTTAAGTCATCACAACTGGGGGCGGGGCAGAGCCTCTATAGGCACTGATATTCTGTTGAGGCTCCTGCTGAGCTTCAGGGGGCAACAGGGCCTGAAGAACAAACCTTCTTCCCAAATGGACCTTCTTCCTCACATGCTGTCAGTCTGCACTCGGAGGCCTTCGTGAGGGGAACTTTGGTGTCTTTGTTGGTATCAGATACTCTCAAGCCCAATGAGTGTATCTGAGAACTACAAAGACGCCAAAGGTCCTTTGTACTCACAGCGACCTCACGAGAGGGCCACCGGCTCTCCTCGCCACTCTCTGAATAGTCCCGATGTTGGAGCCCGTGGTTGCAACTCACAGGTCAATGCATCTCATTCAGTATCTTCCTCTATAGTTTTCTGACCCTCCACTTTACCAGGCATGACATCCTTCATCAGGGACCGGTTCCTCCTACTACCATGTACAAAATGCATGAGACAAGCCACGCCATCCTCACCTTCCAGGAGAAATCTTATTGCACACCTTCCAAGACGTACTTATTCGCACTTCTGACAGTCCATAGTATATTCAACATTCTTCAGTGACACCACAATTCATGTTACATACTTCAGTCTTCTTTATTCATTGTCCAGCTTTTTCTTTCAAAATAATTTTTATTGGGAGTTAATACAAATATCATACCATTGTATTGCTCAATCACATCAAGCAGTATTGTACATTTGCTACCACAATCAGTTTCAAAAGACTCTTGCTGTCCTCCTCCTTTCCTGGCCCAGATGAGTGAGGTTCTCTTTGTTGGATTCCCAGTGGCTTGTTTTGGGGTAATGCTTTCAGTGCAGCTTTGACTTTCTCCTTCAGTATCGTTGGTACTTGCACCTCCTGAAATGGTTGCACGTTGAGCAATTTTCTTTGTTTATTTGATATTGTGACCCTGCATATTCTTCTCATCTTTTTAATGCTTCCTACATCACTCAATATTTTGCCAATAGAATTATTCATTATTGCCAGTCCAATATTGTATTTTTAAATACTTTTATTGAGGGATCTTACATCTCTTATCACAACCCATACATTCATCAAGTGTGTCAAGCACATCTGGACATATGCCACCATCATCATTTTCAAAGCATTCTCTTCCCACTTAAGCCCCTGATATCAGCTCCCCATTTCTTCTCCCTCCCTGTCCCGCCCTCCCTCCCTTCCTCCCTCATGAACACTTGATAAGTTATAGATTATTATTTCCATATATTACATCATCCTCCATCTAAATATTATATTTTTATTAACTTCTTTAATCTTGAGAAATGCCAAATATCTTCTTCCCTTTTGGTTTTACAACTCCTGGTTTTGAATATTTCATTGTAATACTTTACAATGTTTCCTTGAGTCACCTTCGAAATCTCTGTCCAGCTCTTCTACTTCATTGTTTTTTCCATTCCAAATTTAGAGTACGTTTCAGAATGGCTTTATGAAAGTCAGTTCCACCCACCAGAACTGATGTGGTACCTGCTCCACTTTTAAATAGAGGTCTACCCCTTAAAATGTGGTGAGCGCTCTGAGACCAGCATCACTAGATGCTGTCTAGCTGCCAACGTCACACAGTCTAATAAGGGCCACTCGAAGTGGACCCTGATAGAATGAAGGAAAAAATGGAACAGAGTTGCAAATTTATAAAAAGACAAATAGAGGAGAGAAAAACTTACTGGGATGACTGAGACACGAGAACTCTCTAAAACTATTGCCCTGAGTTACTCCTTAAACTTTGAAGTAAAACTAACCCCTAAGGTCACCTTTTAGCTAAATAACCAACTGCGCAAGCATAAATAAATATCCCCCATAAGTACTAGATGCTCCTTTTTAAAATTGCGTATATGAGACTAAATCATCAATTACTTTAAAACAAAGATGAAAACATAAAGGGGCAGGAAAACTAGATGAATAGACCAACCGGAATAAAAAGAACTAGAATGTTTATACATCGTGAACAGTGTAACCAATGCCACTGAATAACCTGTGTAGAAATTGTTTAATAGGAACCTAAACTACTATGCAAAACTTCACTGAAAACATAATGGAGTAATATTTTTTGTAAAGCCTAATGGGCAGTGACTAACTATATCCTTTGTACCAAAGAAATAGTGCCTCTGCCCCCATGCCCCTCTGACAGGCTTATTTCCAGAATAGGCCTTTCCTTTTCTTGAAAGACAGCAGATATTTGCAACCAAGTGGCTCATTGGCCCATTTCCTGCTTACAGAATTTCAGGAGCTGGATAGTTTTCCTTAAGTTTGTCCTGTCTCTGTCCTTTTCAGTCTTAGCTGGTAGAATTTTTTTCCGAAATGATTGATTAGATTCATATTTCAGACCTAATCTCTAAAAAAAAGAGATGTGTCTAAAAAAATGTTTGCAACAGAATTTACCATATCTTTGGGTTTTGTTGTCTCTTTGGTTCATTTTTGTTTTGTATAGTCACATCTCAACCTGTAATTTTCTTCCTACATTTTACGATGAACAAGGAAAAACCATATAAAAACTTTGAAATCTTACTAAAAAATCTCAGTGAAATCTGCAAGTTCATTGCTTACAAGCTGTACCTTTCACAAAACACTCTAACATATTTGAGACAATTCCTTGGCCATTTTGTAACAAAACTGTCTTTCCTCCATTATCCAATAATATGGTCACTGTTTTCTGTTAAGTCTCATCGGAAGCACATGTTAGCACCCACCGTGCTAACAACATTGTTGTTGTTAGGTACCATCCAGTCAGTTCCCGCTCAGCCACAGAGCGCAACATGGCCCAGTCCTGTGCCACGGTCACTACTGTGCTGATGGTTGAACCCATTGTTGCAAGCAAGGCGTTCCTCTACCTCGTATTGGATCTGCCTCTTTCCACCGCCCCTCTGCTTTCCCAAACATTATGTCCCTCTCCAGGGACTCGTCCCTCATGACAAAGGACATGAAACAGTCTCGTCAGCCTTGTCTCTAAGGAGACTTCTGGTTGTACTTCTTCCAAGACAGATTTGTTTGTTCTTTTGGCAGTTCATGGTACTCTCATTATTCTTAGCCAATACCATAATTCAAACACATAATTCTTCTTTGATCTTCCTTATTCAATGCACAACTTTCACATGCATATGAGGCAATTGAAAATGCCATGGCTTGGACCAGGTACCCCTTAGTCCTTGAAGTAGCTTCCTTGCTTTTTAACTCAATGGAAGCTCTCTCTTCAGAACCACCCCTAATGTCCCTGGTTCTACCAAAGAGTCTTCTAGGCAGTCTGTTATCTCACTGTCATATTCATCAATGTTCCTCCAGCCACTAGCCATTTCCTCATTCCATAATCACTTCCATATTTAGATATTTGTTCGAGCAGCACCCCCACTCTCTGATAGCAAATGCTCTCTTATTTTCTATTGGAGCACAAATACTGCAGATAGTTGACTTTAAAGAACAAAAGTCTTTTTTCTCATAGTTCTTGGGCTAAAAGTCCAAGGTTGTGGCTCTTGGAGGAGGCCTTTTGTTTTTGGCAGCCCCAAGAATTCTTTACCATTCCTTAATGTTCTTTGGTTTTCCTTGGCAGCCCTTGGTATTTGGCCTCCCCTGTGTGTATCTCCATACCTAAAAAATGATTAGTTTTAGGACACAATCTACCCTACCGGGGTATGGCCCCATTGACATAACAAAAAATCCATGATTTCCAAACAAGCCTATATTTACAGGTGCAATGGTCAGGCTTTCAACACATAGTTTTGAGAGATATAATTCTATCCATAACAGAATCTGTTTTCAGAACTTCAAGACAGAGCATCTTGAACCAATGGTCATAATAACCAGTCACATTAGGTTTCTCCACTTATTAATAAGTATGAACTCCTCAGACCAATTCAGGTCACTTTGGATGTTCATTCAGACCTTCTCTGTGCCAGACATTGTGCTAGGTGCTGGAGTTCCTCTGACAGAGGTTGTATCCCTCTGAGAGATGGGGCAGGGAGCTGGTTGCAGCCTTGTATGCACTAATACAGATTATAGAGTCCTCCTGAGACATTCTCTGTCCCTATGCCTTGTCTTCCGTCTTTAACTGGCTTCTGGGATCTCCTTGGTCCAAATCAACACTATTCAAGTTTGAAGATGGAAGAACCTCTTACGGACCATTGCTTGCCTTTCCAATTAAGGCAAGTCTCCCATACCAGAAGAGATTTTCAGCAACCTCCATCTGTCTTGCTAGCCAAGTTATTTGATTGTAATATTTAAATTTGCTCAACTTTAAAAAAAATCATTTTATTAGGGGTTCATACAACTCTTATCAGAATCTGTACATACATCAATTGTGTAAAGCACATTTGTACATTCATTGCCCTCATCATTCTCAAAACATTTGCTATCCACTTAAGCCCCTGGCATCATGTCCTCATTTTTCCCCTCCCTCCTCGCTCCCCCCTCCCTCATGAACCCTTGATAATTTAAGAATTATTATTTTGTCTTATCTTTCCCTGTTCGATGTCTCCCTTCACCCCCTTTTCTCTTGTCCATCGCCCAGGGAGGAGGTCACATGTAGATCCTTGGAACTGGTTCCCCCTTCCTATATCCTCCCACTATTGCCACTCTCACCACTGGTCCTGAAGGGATCATCTGTCCTGGATTCCCTGTGTTTCCAGTTCCTATCTGTACCAGTGTACGTCCTCTGGTCTAGCCAGACTTGCAAGGTAAGATTGGGATCATGATAGTGGTGGGTGGGGAGGAAGCATTTAAGAACTAGAGGAAAGTGGTATTTTTCACCATTCCTACATCGCACCCTGACTGGCTCGTCTCCTCCCTGAGACTCTTCTGTAAGGGGATCTCCAGTGGCCTACAGATGGGCTTTGGGTCTCCACTCCGCACTCCCCCCCTCTTCAATGTGGTAAGATTTTTTGTTCTGATTATGCCTGATACCTGATCCCTTCGACACCTTGTGATCTCACAGGCTGGTGTGCTTCTTCCATGTAGGCTTTGTTGCTTCTGAGCTAGATGGCCATTATCTTTTGATAGCCAGGCACCATCTGCCTTCTTCACCACATTTTCTTGTTCACCCTCTTTGTCTTCCGTGGTTGTGTCAGGAAGGTGAGCATCACAGAATGCCAATTTAAAAGAAGAAAGTATTCTTGCATTGAAGGAGTACTTGAGTGGAGATCCAATGTCCTTCTGCTACCTTAATACTAAACCTATAAATATATGCACATAGATCTATTTCCCCATCCTCATATATAAATATATTTGCACATGTATATGTCTTTATCTAGACCTCTATAAATGTCCTTTGCCTCCCAGCTCTTTCCTCTATTTCTTTGGACTTTCCTCCTGTCCCACTATCATGCTCAGTCCCCACCAGGGTTTCAGCAATTCCTCTTGGTTACATTACCCTTGATCATGTCCTACCAGGCCTCCAACACCCTCCTCACCACTGATTTGGATCACTTGTTGTTCTCTTGTCCCTGACTTTGTTAACACCACTACCTTTCCCCCCACCTCCCCCTCCTCTCATGTCTCCCCGGAACTGTCGGCCCGGTTGTATTCTCCTCCAGATTGTTCATCTAGCCTATCTTATTTAGACAGACCTGCAGAGATAATAACATGTACAAAAACAAGACAGAGCAAAACCAAGCAACAATACACAACAAAACAACAACAAAACAATGATTAAAAAGATACAACAAGAAAGAAAGGCTTGTAGTTAGTTCAAGGATTGTTTGTTGGCCTTTACGAGTGTTTTCCAGTCCAGTCTGTTGGGACACCACACCCTGGCCCCAAAGTTCACCTTCAGCATTCCCTGTGGACCTCACTGATCCATTCCCTTGGTGTTCTGTTGCACCCCCTTAATGATTTGCCTCGGTGTGGCGGGATCAGGTCGGTTGCAATTCCCACACTGTGTCTCTGGTGTTGTCCCCTATAGGGCTATGGGTCAGTGAGGGGCATCATGTCTCATAGTGGGGCCGGCCATGTGGTCCTCTCTGTGGACTGGCTGCTCTAATTGGGAACATCATCCTCACGGCCTGGTGGGCCAGGTTGTGCTCCACTCTCTCCTCCTCCCCCTTCATCTGCTCCCGTGTGCTCCGATCAGATATGTCCCTCTCCTGGAGCTGCAGATTCAATGCCATCCTTTAAAATAAATTCTTCTGAGGGGAGGGGCAGGTGTCCACTTAATTGTTGGGGTTGTGGCCAGTCCCCCATTTCTCAACTTTTTATCCATCAGACTAGTTAATCGGGATTTTTAAACCAAGTAACAGTGCTCATGTGCCATTGGGATCTCTGATTCCTTCTTCTTCCCAATTTGTGCCCAGGTATTTTTCAGGAAACTTTTAGTTTTCCACTAAATATATCCTAACTCCAGGCTCAGGAAAAATTTTTACACAGTTAGGAAAGTCCTGTTCTTTTCAAAAATAGCTAATATATTTTTCTTCCATCCTACAATCATCTACGAGGTGTATTCTAGGCAGCGAGTGGGACCTAGCCACCTCAGTTTCTACCTTCAAGGGTGTAAAATCTGTAACAGAAACAGTCATGTGAACACGTATTAGTGACGGGATTTGGTAATTTCAATGATACAAGGAGACTTCAAGAACTTTGTGAAAAAATTCCATTACCTTTTAATTCCTTTATTCATGAGATTTTTAAAACCTCTTGTAGAGGCATGCTAGGGATTGCTTTAAGTTGAGTGAACAATGAGACCTCATTTGATCATAAACGATGGCGAGAAGCCGTCTAGACAAACAGGAGAGTAAGTCATTAACAATAGCATCCATTTACGTAGATCTACCAGGTGTCGAGCACTCCACCAGTATTCTCATTTCATCAATACCAAGCCTTAAAAGGTAGCCAACATTGCACCCACTTTAATAATTTATGGATGAGGATGAAGAGATTAGTCATTTGTACAAGGTCATAGAGTTAGAAACTGGCAGAGCAGGGCATCTTTCGGATGAGGAAAACACTGTGTCGAGCTTTGAACTAAATGTGATTGGGGTTAGGTATTAGACAGGTAGTAGAATCTAGAATTAAATGGAAGCATCTTAATAAAACTATAGAGGTAGATGGATTATAACAATCAACCAAACAGTTGCTGTCAAATCAATCCTGACTCCTGGCAACCCCGTGTCAAAGGTGAGTTCTCCGTATCTGTGATCTTTTGGAAGCCAATTAAAAGGCCTTTCCCCTCAAAGTGTTTCTAGATGGATTTGGACCATCAAGTACTTACCTGTGCCACGCAGGAATATCTAGATGGATTATATTGTTGTTAGGTGTCATCAGATTTGTTCTGACTCACAATGGTACAACAGGACGTGTCTGCCATCCTCACAATCATTATAATATTCTGCATGTCTACATGAGATTTTCCATAACTGATAACATTTTGACGCTATCCATAGATTTTTTGTGGCTAATCAAGCCACAAGATCAGCAATACAAAACCACCAACTGCTCTGCGGGAGAAACATATGGCTTTCCGCTCCAGTAAACAGTTAACTCCCTGGGGGCAGTTCTATCCTCTCCTATAGGGTCGCTTCGAGTCAGCATGGACTCGATGGCAGTGAAACAAAGGAAGGGACTCCTCAGAAGTGGACAGCCACTTCCTTCTTCTTAGTTCATTCTTCGTTTGGAAAGTGAAGACTGCTCGCGTTGGCTGACTCTGCTGATAGTCTAAATACCAGTGACATCGTTTTCAGCATGAAAACAATTGTGAGGGTGGCGCAAGACTGGACAGTGTTCCACTCGGTTGTGCATAGGGTCGTTATGGGTGGGACTGGACCCGATGGCACCTAACAACAACAACAACAACAACAACAGCTTTCAGCATCACAGCAACACATAAGTCACCACAGTATGACAAACTGACAGACAAGTGGTGGAGCTCCACTGGTCGATGTAGTGATTATGCACTGGGCTGCTAACTGCAAGATCCACAGTTCAAAACCTGCCCCTCCGTGAAAGAAAAATGAAGCTTCCTACACCTGTAAACAATCACAGTCTCAGAAACCACCGCGGCAGCCCTAGTCTGCATGATGGGGTTATTCTGAGTCAGAATCAATTCGATGGCAGTGAGATAAATTATAGAGACCTTTTCTGTAACGTTAAATAATTTGAAGTGACTCTGAAGGGTTTTAATTGGGTGCATCAATGCAACTTTACACTGTCCAATAATTATACATTATAAAATTCAGTAGTGAATAAGTAGTAATAGTTCCCAGTCACAATAGACATGTTCATGGACAAAGATAATCTATTTTTTAAATAATGAAATTCCTACAAGCCAAGAAGAAAAAGGACATAGAAAAATGGAGATAGAAAATAACAGGTAATTCTGACAAAAAAAGGAAGAAGGAAGACAATAGCAATGGCCAATAAGTATGTGAAAATACTTATGCAATAAAACAACAGCAGATATAATTTTTCTCCCAAAAATATCCGTATAAAAACATATTTTCTCAAGAATGTGGGAAATCTTGTACTCTTACGCATTGCTTGTTGGAGTAAATATTTAATCAGACACTTAAAGTAATTTGGAAATTTCTTCTAAAATGTAAAATGTTCAGGCCCCATGACATAGTAATTCCACGTGTTGAATCTTGTAGGGAGACATCTCCACCCACGAATAAGAAAGCTGTACATCATATTATATGGCCACAGTGGTCAAGACAGTGTGGTAGTAGGATAAGGAGAGATATTCAGACCAATGGGAAAAAGCTGAAAACCCAGAATAAAACATCAGCATACAGACAACTGAATTTTGATAAGGGCCCCAAAAATATCAAATGGGAAGCAGATGCTATCTTCAATAAATGGTGCTGGAAAAAATGGATATCTACCTGCAGAAAAATGAATCAAGACCCTATCTCACTTCATACACAAGAAAAAACTCAAGGTGGATCACAGATATTGAGGCAAACCCCCAAACTATTAGGACCAGTTATGAAGGAATTGGGAAAAACCTGAGAATCTTGGCACAGGGAATACATAGGCGATCAGAAATAGGGAAGGACACAAATACAGAGGAGGCACAAATTGACAAATGGGATATACTGAAGATAAAACACCTGTGTACATCGAAAGAATTCACCGATAGTTTAATAAGAGAGCCCACAGACTGGGTAATATCTCTAGCAGTGACACATCAAACAAAGGCCTTATTACTAAAATCTATAATACTTTGAAAGCTTACAATAAGAAAAAAAAAAACTGCCCACTAAGGAGGTGGGCAAAGAACCTGAACAGAAGTTTCGCAAGGCAGAAATCCAAATGGCCAATATACATAGGAGAAAGTGTTCCCGATCATCAGCCATCAGAGAAATGCAAATCAAAACAACTCTGAGATACCACCTAACACCTCAAAGATAGCCCAAGTCAAAAAATCAGAAAGCAACAAGTGTTGGAGGGGCTGTGGTAAGATGGGAACTCTCATCCACTGCTGGTAGACCTGTAGGTATGTACAGCCACTATGGAAATAGATTTGACGATATTTAAAACAGATGGAGATTGAGTTGCCATACGACCCAGCAATACCCCAAACTCAGAAGAGGCAAGAAACAAACCACAGCCAGACATCTGTGCTCCAATGTTCATCGCGGCACAGTTCACAATTGCAAGGAGTTGGAAACAACCTAAATTTCCATCAACAGATTAATGGATCAAAACACTGTGGTATATATATATATACACACATCCCTAAAAAGCAGTGATGAATGCATGAAGCACAATGCTTCATGGGAAGAACTGAAGGAAATCATGCAAAATGAAGTTAGCCAAGCACAAAAGGATAATTACAACATGAGTCCACTGAAGTAAGTTTTTAAAAAAATAAAGGGTCATGGGGGGAAAACTACTAAATACATACATCCTGGGGTGAGGTCCAGTAACTAAGGCAGGGGCCAAACCCAATCCAGGGATACATATGACAGACAACTAAATAAGGGGGTGAAGAAAGAGGTAGGGGAAGACATGGGTTGTTGGGGAGCAGGACACTAACACACCCAAGGGGAGGGTATTGTTTATATCTCCACAGGAGATGGAGCAACCAGGTTTCAACCCGACATACCAAGACATGAATAGAGCATACCGACATGTACCAGGGAACCAATAGAGAAATCTGCAGGGCCGGCCCCAACCCCAACTTTGTGGACAACCTCCCTCAGAAGAATGCACTTCAGAGGACAGCACTGACGTTACAACTTGGGGAGAGCACTGTATCAGATTAGAGCACACAGGAGAAATGCAAAGGGATAGAGAGGGACATCCTGGGCCACCAAGCCCCGAGGACACTGTTCCTGTTCAGAGCAGACAACACACGGGGAGGACCATAGGCTGGTCCCACCATGGGACACAGCATCCCTCACTGAACCATGCACTATGAGGGACAGCACTGGAGACACAGTGTGGGAATAGTGCATGGTCTGGCCCCATCACTCTGGGGCGAGGCACTGAGGGCATGCAGCAGAGCAGCAGGGGGAGCAGAGTGAAGAACTCCCAGGGAATGCCAAAAATAGACTTTGGAGACAGAGTGTGGCACTCCATCATACTTGAGTGGAAAACACTTGTAAAGGCCAACAAACAGACCTTGAACTATTTATAGGCTTTTCCACTTTTGTCAGTGACTTTCTTTTGTTATTGTTATTTTGTTTTTGTTTTTGGTTGTAGTTGTTATTGTTTTGTTGGCTTTGACTTCCCTTGTTGTTGTTTTATTTGGCTTTGCCAGGTTTTTGCACTTATTAATGTAGTTGTATGTCTATGTAGGTAAGATAGGTGGGATAAATAATTTGGAGATGAAATGAATGGGACCAATGGTTCTGGGAGGGGGGAATATGGGAGGAGAGGTGGGCAAAAGGAAAGGGGCAAGGTAACAAACCCAGGGACAAGGGAACAACAAGTTAACTATAATCAATGGAAGGAAGGTCATAAGATTCCTAGTGGGGCTTAATCAAGGGCAAGGTAACAGCGAGGAATTACTAAACCTGAAGGAAGGCTGAACATGATGGTGGGACAGGTGGAAAGTAAAAGAAAATAGAGGGGAAAAGCAGGAGGCAAAGGACATTTATAGAGCCCTATATACAGACATGTACATATATATATATATATATATGAGAGGGGAATAGAGCTATGTACTCATATATATCTATATGTCAAGAATTAAGGTTGCAGATGGAAATTCGGCCTCGACTCAATTCTTCCTTCAACACAAGAACACTTTGTTCTAACAATCCGGCATTCTGTGATGCTCACCTTCACAACACAATCGCTGAAAACAAAATGGGTGCATAAGCAAATGTGGTAAAGAAAGCTGATGATGCCCAGCTATCAAAAGATATAGTGTCTGGGGTCTTAAAGGCTTGAAGATAAACAAGTGGCCATCTAGCTGAGAAGCAACAAGCCCACATGGAAGAAGCACACCTGCCTATGTGACTATGAGGTGTCGATGGGATCAGATGTCAGGCATCTAAGACTCAGAACAAAACTATCTCCACGGTGAATAGGGTGGGGGTCATGGAGTGGAGACCCAATGCCCATCTGTAGACAATTGGACATGCCCTCACAGAGGGGTTACAGGAAAGAGATGAGCTAGTCAGGGTGCAGTATAGCACCTATGAAACACACAATTTTCCTCTAGTTCTTTTGTCCTTCCTTCCCTCCACTACCATGACTTCAATTCTACCTTACAAATTGGATTAGACCAGAGTATGCACATTGCTCCAGATAAGAGCCACAACACAGGGAATCCACGATAGATAAACTCCTCGGGACCAACAAGGAGAGTAGAGATACCAGGAGGATTAGGGGAGGGTTGGGGGAGAAAAGGAGAATCAATCACAACCTATCACCATGTAACCTATAATCCCCTCCCAGGGGGACGAACAGTGGAAAAGTGGGTGAGGGGTGACGGAGGACAATGTAAAATATGGAAATAATAATCTATAACTTAATAAGGGTTCATGAGGGAGGGTGGGCGGGAGAGGGAAGGGGAAGAAATGAGTAGCTGATATCAGGGGTTCAAGTGGGAAGAGAATGCTTTGAAAATGATGATGGTGGCAAATGTGCAAATGTGCTTGATACACTGGATGAATGTATGGATTATGATAAGAGATGTAAGAGCCCCCAATGAAAGTATTTTTTAGCCCAGAGCCCCGGAATCAGAGCCGGTTCCTGTTCCATCTAAGCGGTCGCCCGTCGCCTCGTTCTCTTCCAAGTTCCTTCGCCAAGGACTTCTTGGCAGGTGGAGTGGCCGCGGCCATCTCCAAGACGGCGGTAGCGCCCATCGAACAGGTCAAGCTGCTGCTGCAGGTGCAGCATGCCAGCAAGTAAATCACCGCAGATAAGCAGTAGAAGGGCATCATCGATTGTGTGGTTCGTATCCCCAAGGAGCAGGGAGTCCTGTCTTTCTGGCATGGTAACCTGGCCAATGTCATCCGATACTTCCCCACCCAGGCTCTCAACGTTGCCTTCAAAGATAAATACAAGCAGATCTTCCTGGGTGGTGTGGACAAGAGGACCCAGTTCTGGCGCTACATTGCAGGGAACCTGGCATCGGGCGGTGCTGCGGGGGCCACATCTTTGTGCTTTGTGTACCCTCTTGATTTTGCCCGTACCCGTCTAGCAGCTGATGTGGGCAAAGCCGGCGCCGAACGGGAGTTCAAAGGCCTCGGTGACTGCTTGGTTGAAATCACCAAGTCTGATGGGATTGGGGGCCTGTCCCAGGGCTTCCCCGTGTCTGTGCAGGGAATGATCATCTACGGGGCTGCCTACTTCGGCATCTATGACACCGCAAAGGGAATGCTTCTGGATCCCAAGAACACCACATCTTCGTCAGCTGGATGATTGCACAGTCCGTCACAGCCGTAGCTGGGTGACATCCTACCCATTGGACACCGTTCGTCGCCGAATGAGGATGCAGTCGGGGTGCAAAGGAACTGATATCACCTACACCGGCATGCTGGACTGCTGGAGGAAGATCGCTCGGGATGAAGGGAGCAAAGCGTTCTTCAAGGGCGCCTGGTCCAATGTGCTCAGAGGCATGGGTGGTGCCTTTGTGCTGGTCTTGTACGATGAAATCAAGAAGTACACATAAGTTATTTCCTAGTGGGTTTCCCCGTGAATGGGCATGTTGTATTATATAACATATCCCAAGCATTCTTGGCAGACGGTTGGCTGTCTAGATCAATGGCAACTACCTATTGATTGAAAATGGGAAGCAATAATATTCATCTGACCAGTTTTCTCTTAAAGCCATTTCCACAATGATCATGATGATGATGGGACTCAATTCTGTTTTTTATTTCAGTCACTCCTAATAAATAAATAAATTTGAAGAAATAAAAAATACCTGAAACACACACACACAAAAAGAAAGTATTTTTTAAAAAAAGAATAACCACTATACTTTACACCTTTAGATAAGTGTTAGAAAAGATAGGATATCTTATTACTATTTTTGTTATCTTTAATTGCTTTGCTACAAAATAATGTCCATTGACAAATTTGATGTTTTCACACTTTATGTGAAAAATAATTATTTTAAAATTGCAATGTAATAAACCATGATCAATGCAAAAAAGCTGTGCATCACAACATTCTAACACTTAAAAATAGCCTACATGTCCAGCAATGGAACAATATCTAAAAATTGTGGTATGTCCCTAACCCAAAATATTACTCAGTAGTTATGAACATGAGATATTTTCATATAGACTAAAGTGGATACATTATTGAGAGGGGAGAACAATCGAATAATATCTATATAGCAACACTTATGTTAAATATACATATTTTAATACAAATGTTCTTTATATTACATTTCTATGGGTCCATGAATGTATACAAAACAGATGTAGACTGGCATTCCATGATGCTCACCTTCCCGACACAATCGCTGAAGACAAAGCAGGTGCCTAAACAAATGTGTTGAAGAAAGCCGATGGTGCCTGGCTGTATTAGACAGGGTTCGCTAGAGAGATAAAACCAGATTGCTGATAATTATATGTATATATATTTTTATAAAGATAGATATATAACACAAGAAATAAACTGTTAAATTACATACAGATAGATATATAGATAACACAAGAAATGAACAGTTAAATTACAAAGCAGTACAAATGGTTCAGTGCAACTCACTCCCGTGAGAGACTTGTGAGACACTAGCAGTCCTTCAAGTCTTGAGAGCCACCAGGTAGTCCTCTGTAGAGAGAGCTAGGCTATCCCAGCACAGGCAGCAAAACAGCAAGGCAGGTCACCAACTGTCAGTCAGGTCACCAACTGTCAGTCCCCAGCTCCAGAGATGTAAATTTCAATCATGTGGTCTTAAAGGGACCTCAACTTACAGCGACACAGTCCACAGGCTAAGCGTCCCACAGGGAGTGTAGCCTGTAAATTGAGGAACAGAACAAGTAAGGCAGCCACACAGTGGTCCGATGATCAAAGAGAGAGACAAGAAAGGCGAGGCTTAGAGAGCCATTTATCTCTCCGTCCTCTAATTAATCCCACTTGTGTTTATAGGCCAGGCTGGCACAATAAACTATCTCAATCCACCCCTTGCCAACCTGGCACCTGTACACAATTCTTTAGCCATATATACTTATATAATTTCTGGATGAAATTGATGAAATCACACTTATACTTATCATCAATCATCTATCATACATATAAACAAAAACACACTGAGTCCAATTGTATCTGATATATCATACCTGAGCAAAGGAAAGATATGCAATAAGCACATAAAGAGAAAATACATTGACAATTACAAACCTAGCTTTTGCAATTGATCATGTGGTCGTAATTGATAGGTAGAACTACCTTCTTCTACTACCCATTCTGTATTACCTTTGCCCTCAGCAAGCACCTCAACTGGCTGTGGTTTTTTGCCTGGTGGGGTGACCCAGACCTTCAATACTGAGGGGTCTGGGTCATTATAAGTCTTGTCAGGATTGGGTTGCTGCAACTTACCATTTACTTTAATAACATGGCATGGTAACACTAAGAGTCAGCCTATGGGATCTCCTGGATTCCAGACACATTCTTCTTTACCTCCATTATGTAACACTAGTCTAATTTCTCCTTGGTAATCAGGATCAATCACACCACTTAATACACTGGCATCCTTCCTGGGACCACTAGGAGTAATAGTGAGTGGTGCCACTCCAGCTTCCAACCCTTGGTTCCTGGATCCATTCATTCGGGCTATTGGAGACACAGCACCATATATTGGCCATGGTTTAGAGTGTATACAGCTTACTGGAGAACATTGCCTCAGCCCCGCAAGTTGTTACCACCTAGTTGGTGCCATAATTGTGTCTGTAGGAGCCTATTCCATCGTTCTATCGAGCCAGCAGCTTCAGGATGATGAGGAACATGATACGACCAGTGGATTCCATGGAATGGGCCCATTGCTGCACTGCATTGACTGTGAAGTGAATTCCTTGATCTGAAGCAATGCTATGTGGGATGCCATGCCGGTGGATGAGGCATTCTGTAAGTCCACGAACAGTAGTTTTGGCAGAAGCATCACGTGCAGGGAAGGCAAACCCATATCCAAATCCTGAGTAGGGAAGGCAAATCCATATTCAGAGTATTCCAGTAAGGGCAAAATGCTGTCCCCTCCATGATGGAAGTGGTCCTATGTAATCAACCTGCCACCAAGTTGCTGGTTGATCTCCCCGAGGAATGGTCCCATATCTTGGACTTAATGTTGGTTTCTGCTGCTGGCAAATGGGACACTCAGCAGTGGCAGTGGCCAAGTCAGCCTTGGTGAGTGGAAGTCCATGTTACTGTGCCCATGCATAACCTCCATCCCTGCCGCCACGTGCACTTTGTTCATGTGCCCATTCGGCGATAACAGGGGTGACAGAGGAAAGAGGAGGACCAGTCTCCACAGCGTGTGTCATCTTATCCACTTGATTATTAAAGTCCTCCTCTTCAGAGGTAATCCTTTGGTGGGTGTTCATGTGAGATACAATTAACTTTACTTTCTTGGCCCATTCAGAGAGGTCTATCCACACCTCTTCCCCACACCTCCTTGTCACCAATTTTCCAATCATGGTCCTTCCAAGCCATTAGCCACAGCCAAGCCATTAGCCACAGCCCATGAATCAGTATACAGTCTCACATATGGCCATTTTTCCTGATATGCAAACTGAACAGCCAGGTGCACTGCTCAAAGTTCTGCCCATTGGGAAGATTTCCCTTCACCACTATCCTTTAGGGAGATCCCAGAAAGGGGCTGTAGTGCTGCTGCTGTCCACTTACAAGTGGCACCTGCATATCATGCAGAGCCATCCATAAACCAAGCATGACATTTTTGGTCTTCAGTTAAAGTATGATAGGGAGATCATAGGTGCAGACTGGGAGAAAGAAGGTAATGTGACAGACTATGGGCATTTGGGCCACTTCTTCATGTAGCTTACTTGTTCCTTCAGGTCCTGCTTTGGCCCGATCTCATATATACCACTTCCATTTAACAATGGAGTGTTGCTGCGCACGTCTAACTTTATGATTCTGTGGGTCAGACAATACTCAGTTGATTTTAGGTAGTTCAGGCCTCATGGTGACTTGGTGGTCCATGGTGAGGCATTCAGTCTCCACCAAGGCCCAGTAACAGGCCAACAGCTGTTTTTCAAAGGGGGAGTAGTTGCCTGCAGAGGATGGCAGGACTTTACTGCAAAATCCCAATGGTCCACGCTATGATTCTGGGTCTGCCAAAGACTCCACACTGCATCTTTATCTACAACTGACACCTCTAGCACCATTGGGTCAGATGGATCATATGGTCCTAGTGGAAAAACAGCTTGCACAGCAGGTCACCAACTGTCAGCCAGGTCACCGACTGTCAGTCTCCAGCTCCAGAGATGTAAATTCCAATCGTGTGGTCTTAAAGGAACCTCAACTTACAGCGACACAGTTCACAGGCTAGGCGTCCCACAGGTAGTGTGCCTCTAAATTGAGGCACAGTACAAGCAAGGTAACAACACACTGGTCCGATGATCAGAGAGTGAGAGACAAGAAAGGTGAGGCTCACCAAGCCATTTATCTCTCCGTCCTTCAATTAATCCCACTTGTGTTTATCGGCTAGGCTGGCACAATAAACTAACAATCTCACCGGGTCTTAAAGGCTTGAAGGTAAACAAGCGGCCATCTAGCTCAGAAGCAACAAAGCCTACATGGAAGAAACACACCAGCCTGTGCGATCACGAGGTGTTGAAGGGAACCGGTATCAGGCATCATCAGAACAAAAAAAAATCCTATCATTGTGAATGAGGTGGAGTGTGGAGTGGAGACACAAAGCCCATCTGTAGACAATTGGACACCCCCTTATGGAAGGGTCTCGAAGAGGACACAAGTCAGTCAGGGTGCAGTGTAGTAATGATAAAACATACGACTTTCCTCTAGTTCCTAAATGCTTCCTCCCCACCCCGACTATCATGATCCCAGGTCTACCTTACAAAACTGTCTAGACCAGAGGATATACACTGGTGCAGATAGGAACTGGAAACACAGGGAATCCAGGGTGGATGATCCCTTCAGGACCAGGGTGAGAGTGGCAATACCAGGAGGGTGGAGGGAGAATGGCTTGGAAAGGGGGAACCGATTACAAGGATCTGCATATAACCTCTTCTCTGAGGGAAGGACAACAGAAAAGTGGGTGAAGGGAGACGTCAGACAGTGTAAGATATGACAAAATAATAATTTTTAAATTATCAAGGTTTCATGAAGGAGGGCAGAGCTGGGAGGGAGGGGAAAAATGAGAAGCTGGTGCCAGGGGCTTAAGTGGAGAGCAAATGTTTTGAGAATGATGAGAGCAATGAATGTACGAATGTGCTTTACACGATTGATGCATCTATGTATTGTGATAAGAGTTGTATGAACCCCTAATAAAATGATTTTTAAAAAGGTTTATGCTTCCCCCCGTTTATTGTGAGATGGGTGTTTATTCTTCTATTTCTGTCATGCTAATTATACTAACCTCAGGGGACTCATGTTGTACCTGTCCCTTTGAATCTGGCTTACCTTGGTTAACATAATTCCTTCCAGCTCTTTCCATGAAATAACGTGTTTCATGTGCTCATCCGTGCTTTTCAGTGCTGCATAGTACTCCATTGTGTGTATGTGCCAAAGTTTACTAATCCACTCATCTATCGATGGAAACTTAGGCTGTTTCCAAGTCTTTGCGATTGTGAATTGTGCCACAATAAACATTGGAGCACATATGACTGGTCGTGTTTTATTTGCTGCTTCCACCGAGTATATGCCCAGTAGAATGTATAAGGGTGCTTTGCTTAATTGATGTATTTATGGATTGTGATAAGAGTTGTATGAGCCCCAATAAGAAGATTTATTTTTTTTTTAAGTTTAGAAAGTCTTGGAAAATAAACGTAAAAAGTTACAATGGTCATATCTGAGAGGCATTAGAGGGGACCAGGTTCAGGACTAGGAATATATATTAATTATGTTTTAATTTCTGTATGAACAATGCATTGGTATGTTACTTGTGTGATAAATATTCATATTAATAGATGTAGAAATGGATTCAAAAACTACTGACATTTCAGCCCAATTGAAATGTGCTATGGCAAGTTATAAGGAGTCACAACTTGCTCCCAAGGGGAAAGTTGAGTCTCTCCATGCCCACAAAAATTTACAGCATTGGAAAGTCAGAGGGACAGTTCTATTTGGTCCTATACGGTTTCTATTAGTTGGAATCCACTCAGTGACTGTGTATTTATTTGCATGATGATTACTATGCAGAACACATAGCAAGTCTAAGATGAACATCTTGTGTCCAAGGAACTGTCAGAGAGAAGCAATCCCATGCAGCATAAACTAAGTTCCAGAACAGGGGCAGAAGAAAACGGGATTTCTGCACTGGTGCGGGAGGGCGAGGCGTCCCTAGGATTTTAGTGATTAGGGAAGAATTTATGACAACCTAGGAGAGGTAAATCTGTATGAGATTCAAGAGGACCAAAGACTGAAAGGAGCTTCAGGGAAGGGAACTTCAGGCACTTGCTTGAAGAAGAAAGAGAAAACAGGAGAGGTGGCATGTAACCAGACTGTGGAAGTCCATGATGGCTCAGAGAAGAGACTGGACTCTCATCCAGAGCAAAGGGGTCCCTGTTTGTGAACAGTCTAGGAATAGGCCTGAAACTTTACAAAGAATAGTAGTTAGGCACCTGCACGGGGATACATTGACCAGGACAGGAGGCAAGGGACAAGTTGAGCGACAACTGTCAGGACACAAAGGAAGATGTAGGGTCTGGGCAGGAGCAGGGGCAACAGCATGGGTGGACTTGGAGGAGGGAGGGCGGAACAGATTGAAATGGCAAGTGACTTGAGGGAGCAGAAATCAAAGGGGATTTCAGGATCATGCCGCCCATGTGCAGTTTGGGGAGGAAAATCAAATGGGAGAGACCTCCTTGTGGGGGAAGATACAGCAAGAGCTCCAAGGTCTGCCCAGAGCGCAGAGGTACAGTATTCTTTTTCCACTAAGAACATTTTATGTTGGAGCTTGTGAAGACAGAGCTGGCCAAGGGCAGTCAGGCACGTAGTCTCTCTGGCTTCCAGCCAATAGACTCATAGGCTTCCGGGAAAGGCTGACGCAGGGCCCCTCTGTTCCTTTGGATCTGAGAATATGTGGCTGGGGAAGCCTAAATTAATTAAGTGATGCTAAAGCCCTCTGGAGGCAGCATCCTAGGTGGGGGAGTGAAGGGCTGGATAAACCACCTTATTTCCAATTCTGGAATCCAAATAGGTTTCCGTGCTTCACTGAAACTAAGCCTGTCTTAAAGCACTACCAGGGAGACAAAGAAATAATAATTCATGAGTGTGTGCCCCACTCACTCACTATTGAGACTAACACCAAACTGCTTCTCCACAGAAATATGATGATTTTGCTTCTTTAGGATCAATGTTCTGGGAAATCAAAAGATAGCGATTCCCAAGGATTTACTCGCCTCATGGTCTTCCCCGAAATGAGAGGTGAGCTGATGACTCCCTGCACGAGTGTCCCCTCAGTACCCGCCTAAGATCCTCCCACACACCAGACCTCACGTGGTCCTGGGGCTCAGGCTGAGAGGCTATCCATCTCCACACACACACACGGTCCTGTGCACCAAAATTTCCGACATCCTCAAAAAGGTCTGATTATGACACCGGTCCAGGATGAAACAGACTCTTCTATCAGGCCGACGCTGCAGCTATAGCCAGTTAATGAAAGTTTTCAGCTCGAAATCACCAAGCTATCTCTATCCAAAGTAACAATTAAGTTCATGTTTAGTAGCTCGCGTGGGGAAATTGATGGTTCAGAGGTCGTATTTTTTGCCTTCCATGTGAGAATCCTGGCAAAGTGCAGCACGTATACAGCTAACAGATGGGTATCTGTTAGTGGAGGCTTGTCTGGTGCTATGATGTTGAAAAGGTTTCAACAGAGCCTTCACACAAAGACAGACTAGGAAAACATGGCCTAAGATCTACTTAAAAAGAAGAGTCAGGGGAAATCCTATAGATCATCATGGGAATAGTGCAGAACTGGACAGTGTTTTGTTCTGTTGTCTGTGAGAGCTAACAACAACGTGTCAGGTACTTTTACATAACTTACTTATAACTAACCGTCAGCAGTCCTGAAGTAGTGCAGAACAGTGCTTGAGAGCTGTATGTTACAGCTGAATTACTTGGATATGAATTTTGTTTTGACCATTTGCGAGCTCTGTGACATATGATAAACTACATTGCTTCAATTTCCTTGTCTATAGAAAAGTAATATAAATGAGTCCTTACCTCCTAAGGCTGGTAAAGGATTAAATGACTTAATTTTTGGAAATGCTACAACACTGCCTGACAGAGTTTAAGTCCTTCTCTTTGTCTAATGAATAAATCACTTCCTTTAGTCATTCAGCATACATTGAACATCAGATAAATATTTTGAAGAATCTGTACCTTAACCAGGAGGCAGTACTTTGAAACAAAGAAGAGGATACTGCCTGTTTTAAAATCAGTAGGATGAGTATGCAGCATCCATGCTCATTGCTTAAATGTCACCTATGGCTGCTTTCATTCCCTGAGTGATGAACATGGTTAAGTTCTTAACTACTAGCTGAAAGGTTGGAAGGTCAAACACCCCAACAGTATCTCAAAAGTTAGGCCTGGTGATCTGCTTCCGAATGGTCACATCCCTCTAGAAAGGATTACAATAGAATCTCCTAGATAGAGTAAGAGAAAAATGTGGAATAAAACTCAAGACCAGACTTATTGATCTGATGGAGACTGATGAACTCTCCAAGACTAGGGCCCCTAGTCAGTCTTTGGGACTGCAGCTGAAGTCAACCTTTATAGCTCAACTTTCATATATATATATGCACACATATATATATGAATATGTGTGTATTCTTTTACACATATATTCTTTTACATATATATGACTACTTTTGCTTAAGTAAGATTTTTCTCTGTTTTATTTTGTCATTGTTAGGTTTTTGTTGTTTGTTTCTTGTTTTTGTTTTGTATGATTTTCTGTATATGAAAACTAAAATAGATATATAGTATACATATACCTATATAAGTATGCTATAGGTATATGTATCCCTATATATGGCATGTGTGTATAAGTCTGTGTATATACACACATGTATATATACCAATGTATACCTATATATAGCTATATAAGCGTATATACATACATATGTGTGTATTGCCTATTGCTATGATATTAAAAGGTTTCCAGCAGAGCCTCCACACAAAGACAGACTAGGGGAAAAAGGGCTCAAGATCTGATTATAAACAACTGTCAATGAAAATCTTATAGAATATAATGGGAATGGTGCAGAACTGGGCATGTTTTGTTCTATTGTGCTGTAGGGACTCTGAGTCAGAAGCCTACTCTAAGACAGCTAGCAAGAACAAAGTGTCAGGCATTTTCAAATAACTCACTTATAGCCAGCCTTCAGCAGTCCTGAAGCATACACATACACACATATATGCAAAACTACATATATAATACCAATCTCAAATTTCTTATACAGAATATCATACAAAACAAAGACATGAAACAAACAATAAAAAATGACAAAATAAAACATAGAAAAACCTTACTTACCAAAAGGAAAGCAGAAAATATTAGCAACTGAAACAACTTTAAAGTAGGTCCCAAAAGAAAACAGAATCATAAAATTTTAAAATAATGAAATAGGTCAAAAGGGAGATCCAATGATAAGGTGGTACATTTTAATTCAACTGTCTCTGCCATAAATTACTTTATACTGCTCTCTGTCTGATTGGAAGGCCATTCACAGCCCTAAACTATCGTCAGAGAGGGAATTCATCAGAGGCTTGATCCATATGGAGACCTTGCAAATGGAGTTTGGACTTCCACTGTCATCTATATCCTTTTGAAAACAAGATGTTCAGAATTTGAGCTCTGATCCTGTTTCCTCTTTGAGATTTCTTTTTATTATTTACAATCCTTGGGTTACACAGGCTGGTGCGTTTCTTCCATACAGACTTAGTGGAAGCCTCACTTATGGGGCTGCTTGTTTAAGACCATCCATAGAACTTCAAACAGAATAGACCCTAAAAGAAAATCACCTCAACGTAGAACAATCAAACTTTCTTTTTTTCCTTTTTAAAAATCAAACGTTCTGAAAATAAAGATAAGAACACAATCCTGAGAGCAGCACGGAAGAAAAAGAATATGCAAAAGCCAGGTAATCAAGATAAGTTGAGATTTTTTTTCCAGCAAAATCATTCAAGGAAGAAGAAAATGGAATGATACATTCAAAATTCAGGGGTGGGGTGGGGAATATTGCCAACCAAGAATCCTAAACCCAGCAAAAGTATCCCTCAAAATATGAAGGAGAAATAAAAAGATTTATATATAAGAAAAAAACTAAAGGAACTTATACAAATATGACCACTTTTACCAAAAGTAGTAAAAAGGAATTCTATGGACAGAAAATCTACAACAACAGACAACGATCTAAAAATTTTGGAAAAGAAATTATTATGGAGAAAATATTCTATTTAAGCAGTACTCAAAGTGAAGCAAACTAAACAAATTAAAACAAGGACTAATAGATAACATTCCACTTTACAGATAAAAATAAACTAACATAACTAACCCAAGGGGAGGGTATTTTTTATATCTCCACAGGAAAAGAGGAACCAGACTTCGACACAGACTTCAACCCAGTGCCCCAAGATGTGAATGCAACATGCCAGCGTGGAGTAGAGAACCAGTGGAGAGGTCTGGGGGGCCGGCCCCAATCCCAACTCCTAAGTGGACACCTGCCCCTCTGCCCAGAAGAATTTATTTCAAAAGATGGCATTGAATCTGCAGCTCCGGGAGAGGGACATATCTGATTGGAGCACAAGGGTGCTGATGAAGGGGGAGGAGGAGAGAGTGGAGCACATCCCTGGCCCACCAAGCCGTGAGGACGATGACCCCAATTAGAGTAGCCAGTCCACAGAGAGGACCACATGGCCAACCCCACTATGAGACATGATGCCCCTCACTGAACCATAACTCTACAGAGGACAACACTGGAGACACAGTGAGGGAATTGCACCGATCTGATCCCGCCACACTGAGGCAAAACATTAAGTGGGTGCAGCAGAACAGCAAGGGAATGGAGTGGCAAGGTCCCCAAGGAATACTGAAGGTGGACTTTGGGGCCAGGGCGTGGTGCCCCAACAGACTGGACTGGAAAACACTCGTAAGGGCCCACAAACGATCCTTGAACTAACTACAAGCTTTTCTTTCTTGTTGTTGGAGTAGTTGGGTTTTTTTGGGTCATTTGTTTGTTGTTGTTTTGTTGTATATTGTTGCTTGGTTTTGCTCTGTCTTGTTTTTGTGCATGTTATCTCCGCAGGTCTGTCAAAATAAGATAGGCTGGATGAACTATCTGGAGGAGAAAACAATGAGACCGACAGTTCTTGGGGGGACATGGGAGAGGAGGAGGGGGGCGTGAAAGGAAGTGGTGTTTACAAACCCAGAGACAAGGGAACAACAAGTGATCAAAATTGGTGGTGAGGAGGGTGTGGGAGGCCTAATATGGCACGATCAAGGGTAATGTAACCAAGAGGAATTGCTGAAACCCTGGTGGGGACTGAGCATGGTAGTGGGAGAGGAGGAAAGTCAAGGGAAATAGAGGTCTGGATAAAGACATGCATATGTGCAAATATATTTATATATGAGGATGGGGAAATAGATCTATGTGCATATATTTCTAGGTTTAGCATTAAGGTAGCAGAAGGACATTGGGTCTCCACTCAAGTACGCCCTAAATGCAAGAATATTTTCTTCTATTAAATTGGCATTCTATGGTCTCACCTTCCCGACACAACTGCTGAAGACAAAGGGGGTGCATAAGCAAATGTGGTGCAGAAAGCTGATGGTGCCTGGCTATCAAAAGATATAAAACTGGTACCCAAATCGGGAAAGGATCCCACAAGCATAAAGAACTATAGGCCGATGTCTCTAATGAACATTGATGGAAAAATTGTAAACAAAACTGGCCAATAGAATACAAAAATATATAAAATGAATAATTCATCATGACCAAGTTGATTCATACCAGGGCTGCAAGGATAGTATAAAGTCTGAAAAATCATCCATCACACTGACAAGAACCACATGATAATATCAATACATGCACAAAAGACATTTGACCATATTCAACACCCATTTCTAATAAAGACATTTAAAAAGAAGGATTGGAAGGAAATTATCTCAATATAATACAAGCTATATATAAAAACACTAAGAGCTTTACAATCAATGGAAAAAGACAAAAAGATTCCCACTGAAAAAGGCGATGAGGATGCTCCTTGTCCCCACTTTTATTCAACATCGTCCTGGAGGTCCTAGTTAATAACATAAGACAAAGGAAGGATGTCATAAGTATTCATCTGAGGAAAGAGGTGAAACTAGCATTATTTGCAGATGATATGATTTTATACATTGCAAACCCCAAAAGTTCCACAATAAGAATCCTGGAAGTGAAAGAGGAATATGTAGAGTAGTAGTTGATACAAGATCAACTAACAGAAGTCATTTTGAATTGCTAACTGCAATTGATGGGATTACAGAAAATGATATCAAGAAGGAAATACTCTTCACAATAACCAAGCATAAATTGAGATATCTAGGTATATATCTAACCAAAAATAAAACCCAAAAGATCTGCATGAGGAAAACTACAGAACAGTCTTAGAAGAAACCAAAAGGGACCTTCACAAATGGAAGAATATTGCATGCTTATGGATTGGAAGACTTGATATTGCAAAGATGTCAATCCTACCTAAGGCATTCTATAAGTTCAATGCAATGCTGATACAAATACCAGTGTCTTTTTTCAAAAGAAATGGAAAAAATTTACTACCAATTACATATGGAAAGGGAAGAAGCCTAGAATTGGCAAAGAACTCCTCAAAAAGAAGAATAAAATGGAAAGGCTTTCACTACCTCACTTTTAAAACTTATTACACAGCCAGAGTTGTCAAACAAGATTGTACTGGTATAATGATAGATACACAGACCAATAAGAACAGAAAAAAAGAGAAATAAAAACAGCAGAATACAAACAAATGATCTTCAATAAGGGCCCCAAAACTATCAAATGGGAAGCAAATGGTGCTTTTACCAAATGGTGCTAGAAAAACTGATATCTATTTGCAGAAAAATGAAGCAAGACCCTTAAATCACTCCATACACAAAAACAAATTCAAGGTGAATCACAGACCTCGAGGTAAAACCTCAAATTGTCAGGATCATCAATGATAAAATTGAGACAAATCTAAGAACCTTAGTGCAGGAAATACATGGGTTATTAGATATAAGGAAAGAGACACACTCAGAGGAAAATAAAATAGATGAGTAGGACATACTAAAGATAAAACACTCGTATACATCAAAAGAGAAATAAGGGAGCCCGCAGACTGGGAAAGATATATAGTAATGACACAGTAGACAACGGGCTTATTACTTAAATCCACAGAACCCTGCAAGCACACAAAAGAAAAAAAAATGCCCACTGAGGAGGTGGCAAAAGATTTGAACAGAAGATTCACAAGGGAGGAGACCCAAATGACCAATAAACACATGACAAATGTTCCTGATGATTAGTCATGCAGAAAATGCAAATTAAAACAACTATGAGATACTAGCTAACACCCACAGAGATAGCCCAATTCAAAAAAGCAGAAAGCAGCACATGTTGGAGGCGGTTGTTATGAGATAGAAACTCTCATTCCCTGCTGGTGTGGAAAGCAATACAACAATACTTAAAACATGGAAACTGAGTTACCTTACAATCCAGCAATTCCACCACTGGACATGTACTTTTAAAAACTCTGGAATATACACACAATGGAGTATTACACATCCCTAAAATATAGTGAAGAAAGATTAAGTACCTTGTGTTGTAGAAATAATTGGAAGATATTTTTCTGATTGAAGTTAGGCAAGCACAAAAGGACAAGTGAAACATGAGTCCGCTGAGAGTCAAACAGCAAAACAGGGATGGGGGAAATGCACCCAATGCATAGTTCCCAGGCTGAGGACTATGGCATGAGCCAGACCAAACCCAATGATTTATATGTGATCTAATAAATAAATAATTTAAAATGCAGATAACACCTCTGTTGAAAGACATTACCCCCCATCCCCACCACCACCACTTCTCATATGCCCTTAAGGCTCACAGAGGGGTGGGGAAAGAAAAAAAAAAGATGGCAATGGGGGACCAGGGAACTAATCCACTCAAGGGAAGGGTATTGTTTATGTCTCCAGAAGAAAGAGAGAGAGAAAGAGAGAGAAGACCACATTCCAGTGCGCCAGTCCTTGAGGGTGCCATTCCTGTTCAGAACAACCCATTCACTCATTCACATAGAGGATTGCAGGGCTGGTCTCAGCTCAAGACATGATGTCCCCTCCCTAGATGACAGTGCTACAGAGGACTGTATCAACTGTATCAGCACTGGTAATACAGCTCAGGAAGAGTGGCCAATCTGACTCGCAGACATGGGAGCAAGCCAAAAGGGAAGCACACCAGAGCAGCAATGGGAGCAAAGCCATGACGTCCCTGAGGAATCACAATTGTAAATTTCTGACTAGGAGGGCAGTGCTTGGAAACTCATCTGAACTTGTTGGGGGTTACTTACAAAGGGACCACACTTAAAGTCTAAAAGTGTAATGGGTGGGGTGGGGGGCACTAGACTGATCCATCCCTGACTGTAGGACAAGCAATGGGGACTTGTAGGATGTGTGGATTTCAGTCACGAATGCTAAGGACTAAAGGGGGATCCTGACACAATCGCTGAAGACAAAATGAGCATATAAGCAAATGTGGTAAAGAAAGCTGAAGGTGCCCAGCTATGAAAAGATGTAGCTTCTGGGGTTTTAAAGGCTTGAAATTAAACAAGCGGCCATCTAGCAGGAAAGCAACAAAGCCCATATGGAGAAGCACACCTTTCAGTCACGAATGCTGCCCATGTGATCATGAGGTGTCTACAGAAATAGGTATCAGAAGTTCAACAACAAGTAATCAAATTGATGTGAGGGAGCATGGACAAAGTGGAGAACCAAAACCTGACTGTAAGGTAATTGTACAGTACCTCCCTCTCAGAAGAGCCACACAGAAGGTTTGATAAAACCTGGATGCAGTATAGCACTGATGAAACATATAACTATCCTCTAGTTCTTTAAGATTTTCTCCCCTGACTATTATGATTTTTGCTTTACCTCATTAACCTTGTTAGGCTTGCGTATGTTCATTTATATAATTAAGATTGTTTGATGCATGAAAGCCAAGATAGATAACCCTTCAGAAACAGTAATAGGAGTAATGTCCCTGAGGCTCCCAGAAGATCGTGGAGAAGGAGGAAGGGAAGAGAGGGGAAATGGGAGAAGGGGAAGCCGATAGCAATGATGATTATAGAACCCCACTTGAGGGGAATGAATAACAGAATTGTAGGGAATGGATATATAGGATGGTTCAAGTTATGGCAAAATAAAATAATCTAATATAATAATAGGGGTTCCTGGGTGGTAGGGAGGGGCATGAAAGGGAGCAGATATCAGAGTTCATGAAGAAAGAAAGTGTTTGGAAACTGATGGTGGTAACAATTGTACAATTATACTTGATCTAACTGAATTATGATTGTTATAATATCTGTAAGAGCTCCCAATAAAATTATTAATAAAAATAAAATGAACTATAACACCAAAAAAAAAAAAAGAAAACTTGGTGAAATTACCAAAGAAAAGGAGACTGAATAAAGCCAAAGAACAATGGGTGACACAATCAAGAGGAGTGGCCTATATCTTTGAAGGCTTCCAGAAGGGAAGAAACAAAAATATCCTCAAAAGGAATAGTACAAGAATTTCTGGGGGAAAAATTTTCTCTCTGCATAAAAGATGAAAAATCAACTATCAAGGAAGGTGAAAGAACCCCAATCAGGAGGGACCCTCTAAAGAAAAACACCATAATACATTTTAGTCAACCTCTCCAACATCAAACATAAGGAAAAAATTCTAAGACGAGCCAGAGAAGAAAGAACAATCACACACAAAGGGACATCAATGGACCTACTTATATACAGTTTTGAATGGGGGGTAGGGGGAACTCTCAACCAAGAATCTTGTATCCAGCTCAATTATAACTCAAATATAAGGAAGAAATAAAAGTACTCCCTGACAAGGATAAATTAAAGTAATTTTCAAAAAGAAGACCACATTACAAAAATTACTAAATGAACTACTATAGCCCAAAAAATCAACAACAGCAGCACATAAACATAGACCAACTCACAAGACAATGTCTCACAAAAAACAACACACAGCAGTATCTAAAACAGCACAGAAATACAGAAAAATCAAAGAAACTAATCACACCACAGAAACACACACTCATAAACCAAATCAAAATGAAAACAACAAACTCAAACGCAAAACCTCACTGAGCATTAATGGACTAAACACATCAGTAAATGAAAGAGTAGCAGGCTGGATAAGAAAATAAGACTCTTCAAGAAACACATTTCAGAAAGAAAGACAAAAGCAGACTAAAAATCAAAAGCTGGACCAAAGCATATCAAGCAATTGGCAACTTAAAAAAAAACCAAAATGACAACAGTTGTAGCCCAACTTGTTGAAGGCTCAAAATTCATATTAAGTCTTGGGCCAACAACACTTTGGCCACAGTCAAGGGAAGTGAACAGCCTTGCTAAGGTAGACAGAGTTCTCTAGAGAAAAAAACCAGAACACTAATAATTAGATAGATAGATAGATAGATAGATAGATAGATAGATAGATAGATAGATAGATAGCATAAGAAATAAAGTTAATTAATCTATAAAGCAGAAAAAACTGGCTCAGTCAACTCACTCCGTGACACAGCTGTGAGACACTGGCAGGCCTTCTAGTCTTTTTTTTCCCTAGATACGTTTATTTATTCTTCTAGCAGTTCATGGTACATCCAATATTCTTCGCCAACACCAAAATTCAAATCCATCAATCCTTCTCTCTTTTTTAACCATTGTCAATTTTCCAATGCATACAAGGTGCTTGAAAATAGCATGGCTTGGATCAGGTGGACTTTAGTCCCTGTTGTGACATCCTTGCTCTTTAACACTTTTATTTTATTTATTTTTTTCTTTAACACTTTTAATAAGTCTTTTTTCCCCCTTCTTTAAAAAAAATATTTATTTATTTATTTAACATTTTATTAGGGAATCATACAACTCTTATCACAATCCATACATACATTAATTGTATAAAGCACATCTGTACATTCTTTGCCCTAATCATTTTCAAAGCATTTGCTCTCCACTTAAGCCCTTTGCATCAAGTCCTCTTTTTTCCCCTCCCTCCCCGCTCCCCCCTCCCTCTTAAGCCCTTGATAATTTATAAATTATTATTTTGTCATATTATTTTTCCCTGTCCGGCATCTCCCTTCACCCCCTTTTCTGTTGTCCATCCCCCAGGGAGGAGGTCACATGTAGATCCGTGTAATCGGTTCCCTCTTTCCAACCCACTCACCCTCTACCCTCCCAGTATTGCCCCTCACAACCCTGATCCTGAAGGTATCATCCACCCTGGATTCCCTGTGCCTCCATCTCCTATCTGCCCCAGTGTACAACCTCTGCTCTATCCAGACTTGCAAGGTAGAATTCGGATCATGGTAGTGGGGCTGGGGGTAGGGGGAAGGAAGCATTTAGGAAATGGAGGAAAGCTGTATTCTTCATCGGTGCTACATCTAGTCTTGAGGTTGGCCGGGTAGTCCTCTATAGAGCAATTTGGGCTGTCCAGCCACAGGCAGAAAATAGCAAGGCAGGTAGGTTACCAATAGTCAGCCAGACGACAGGGTCCAACAGTCCCCATTTCCAGAGATGTATATTCCAATAGTGTAGTGAAGCAGATTTTGAAGGAACCTCAAATTACAGTGACATAGTCCACAGGTTGGGTGTCCCACAGGTAGTGTAGCTTGCAAATTGAGGCACAGAACAAGCAAGGCAGCTGCACACTGGTTCTATGATCAAAGAGCAAAAGACAAGAAAGGTGAGTCTCACTGAGACATTTATCTCTCCGTCTTTCAATTAATCTCACATGTGTTCATTGGCCATGTTGGCACAATAAACGTTAACTGTCTCACTTGCTATCAGATGGATACTATTGTAAACTTGATTATGTTGTATGGAAGTATGGTATAAAATGATACCTGGTTAATCAACCTCCTTCTTGACGCATCCTGGATTTGCTCTAGGTTTAAATATTTCTCACTTGTTTCACAACATAAATTTTATCTCTGGCTAATTTCAATATTGCTGGGAGGTCATTTCTTGCTTCATTTTCATTAATATGTTTTTCTGTTTTATTTTTAACTTGTAATTTCTGATGCGTCTTAACTTTTGGAACATAGAGAGAATAACTGATGTAATAGTTTATTGGGAATGGGTGGAGGGGAAGTGGGAAGAATACAGTCCTTTTTAAGAAGTGACAACTGTGGAAGTGAATAATATTTGAATTTTATCAATAAAATTCCAAGGGGAAAAGCAGTTGTGGTAATATCATCCTCTGAAAAAAATAGACTTCTAGGCAAATAACATAATGAGAAACTTGAATTGTTGGCATATAGTGATTAAAGGAACAATAGTCTAAGAAGACATAACTGTATTAACATATATGCATGTAATTAAAGACCCTCAAAATTCATTAATCAAACTCTCAGAGAATTAAAGTGATATGGATAGCTCCATTAAAATAATGGTAGACTTTGATATGCCACTCTCCAGGAAAGACAAATCATCAGGAAAAAAAAACTCAATAAATACACAAAAGAACTAAATGTGTTACATAGGGTGGATGTTAGACAAGGTGGACTAGAGAAACAAATTCATGGACACTCATATGTGTATAAGAAAGAGATTTATATATAAGAGCAATTGAATATTGAGAACACATCCCAGCTCAAGCCCATAAGTTCGATATTAGCCCATATGTCTGATACCAATTTATAAAGTCCTCTTCAGACTCACAAAACACATGCAATGATACTGAATACAGGAACATCACAGGCCTGTGGGTGGGAAGTATTGTGGATCCAGTGGCTTTGTAAGCATCTCAGCGCTGGCAGGTGTCTCCACATGATTCCTTCAGCTCCGAAACTCTGGCTGCTTTGGGGTAGCTTCATTTGGCTCCTCCTCAGAAATGTCTTACTCAGAGTGAGCCTTGTCAGTAGAGAGTCTTCAAGGGAGTGAGCAGAGAGAGAGTGTCTTCTGCTCCAAGGAAGACATCCCAGAGTTCCCAGAATCCTCAGGAGAAGACCATCCCCACACAGAGGGCTCATTGGCTATGACCTGATTGACAGACTAGACTCCACCCATTCACTCAGAATCCTCTCAAGTCCCAAATTGACACCAGATTGTGTAACTCGACTTTCCAGACACATACAGAATACTCTGTCCAATAAAAACACAGTGTACATTCTTCTCCAGTGCACATGGTCCATGGAACATTCTGAACAATAGAGCATATACTAGGCCACAAATAAAAAACAAATTAAAACACATTGAGAACCTACAATTCATTTTCTCAGATCACAATGCTATAAAACTAGAAATCAAAAATAGAAGAACAGAAACATTAAGACAAACACTTGGAGATTGAACAACATACTACTTAAAAACAATGAGGTAATAAATCATATAAGGGATGAAGTTTAAAAATTCCTGGAAACAACATTCCTGGAATGATAGCATACCAAGATCTTTGGGACACAGTAAAAGCAGTTATTAGGGGTCAATTTATAGCAATCAATGCACACATGGAAACAAAGGAGATATACAAAATCAACACCTTAACACAGCATCTTTAACAATCGGAACAAGGGCAACAACATAAATCTTCCAAAAACTAAAGAAAAGAATGCATAAGGAACAGAGCAGAAATAAACATGCAAAAAGAAACAAATGAAACAATAAAAATGCAACTCTACAAAAAGTTAGTTCTTTGAAATGATTAGCAAAATTGACAGATTATGGACAAACTTAATAAAGGAAAAGAAAGAAAATATGCAAATACCTAACAGAGAAGATGAAAAGGTGACATCACAACAGATCCAAATGAAATAAGACAATAACATACTACTATAAAAGAGTGTACACCAATAAATCTGATAAATTAAAAGAAATGGACAAATGCATAGAAAAATATTAACTGCTGCAGAGGGATGTATAAAACCACAATAAACCCATAACGAAAGAAGAAATAGAGGCCTTCAAGAAACTTTCAACCAAGAAAAGTCCAGGACTAAGAGGCTTCTTGGGAAATTAGACCAAATATTCAAGAAGAAAATGCCATCCATATTTTGCCAACTATTTCAGACAATAGAAAAGGACAACAAACTTCCAACCTTATTCTATGAAGTGAGCATAACGTTGATACCAAAACCAGGCAAAGATTCCCAAAAGACAGAAACTACAGACCAACCTCCTTTACGAGGATAGATGCAAAAATCCTCAATAAAATTCTGGCCAATAGACTCCAACAACACATCAAAAATAATACAGCATGACCAAGTGGCATTCATACCAGGAATTCAAGGACAATTCAACATTCAAAAATTTATCAATGTACTTTACCACATAAATAAAACAAAGAACAAGAACCACAAGACCATATCAACATTCAACAATACACAACACCCATTTCTAATTTTTAAAGAACTCAACAAAGTAGGGAGAGGGGAAATTCCTCAACTTAATAAAAACCATATTTGAAAAACCAACAGACAATGTCATGCTTAAACCCCCTCAGGCATGGAAATATTTCCCATGAAAATGGAAACCAGACAAGGGTGTCCCTAGCTTCATTCTTATTTAACACCACACTAGAAATCTTACCCGGAGCTATCAGACAAAAATAAATCATTGTGATCAAGGGGATTCATACCAGGGATGGAATAATTCAACATTGGAAAAACAATGGATGTAATTCACTATTTAGGTAAAATTAAATGAATACATGATTATATCAATTGATGCAGAAAGGCATTTGATAAAATTGAGCAACGTTCCTGATAAAAACATCCAACAAAATAAAAATATAAGGGTAATTCTCAACATAATAAAGGTCATATATATAAGGTCAATGACAAATGGATAGAAAATGAAGGCATTCTTCTTGCAAATGGGAGCCAGACAAAACCAAAAAGCCAAAATCACTGCCATTGAGTTGGTTCCAACTCATAGTGGCCCTGTAGAACATAAAAGAACTGTCTCGTGTAGGTTTCTGAGACCACAACTCTCTAAAGAAGCAGAAAGTCTCATCTTTCTCCTGCAGAGCAGCTGATGGTTTTGAACTGCTGACCTTTCAGTTAGCAGCCCAACATGTAACCCAATATGCCAAACAAGGATGCCCTTGATCAGTATTTTTATTTAACATTGTGTTGGAACTGTTATCCAGAGCTATTAGGCAATTAAAAGAGAAATCAAATGAATTCAAATTGGCAAAGAAGTAAAGATCTATTGGCAGATGATATGATTCCATATATAGAAAACTCTAAAGACTCGTCAAGAAAACATTATTTTAAATAATACCATGTACAATAGCCACACAAAAGATGAAATACTTATGAATAAACAACTAGAGAAACAAAAGATTTGCACAAAGAAAACCACAAAACACCACTACATAACACCAAAAGAGATCTATATAAATGGAAGAATATTTTATGCTTATGGATAAAAGGCTTAATAATGTGAAAATGTCAATTTTACCCAAAGCAATCTATAAATATAATGCAATTCCAATCCAGATTTCAACTTTATTCTTTAAAGAAACAGTCAAACTAATACTGACTTTATTTAGAGAGAAAAGAGACCCGGGATAAGCAAAGTACTCAAGAAGAAGAAAAAGCAAGCGCCCCCATGACCTGTTCTACAGCCACAGTAATCAAAACTGCCTTGTACTGGTACAATGACAAATATGTAGACCAATGGAACTGAGTAGAGAACCGAGAAATAAATCCATTCAAAATACCGTTGATCTTGAAAAAGGTTTTGTTTAAAAAGAAATTTTTTTAAAGCATTAAATGGGACACCAAAAACTAAACTCACCGCTATACAGTTGCTTCTGACTCATAGTGATCCAACAGGACAAAGTGAAACTGCCTTTTGTGGGTTTCCACGACTATACTTCCTTTTATTCTTTTCTTTCTTTATCATTTTATTGGAGCCTCATACAACTCTTATCACAATCCATACATACATCAATTGCGTAAAGTACATTTGTACATGTGTTGCCCTCCTCATTCTCAAAACATTTGCTCTCCACTTAAGACCTTGGCATCAGCTCCTCATTTTTCCCCTCCCTCCCCGCTCCCTCCTAGCTCATAAATCCTTGATAATTTATAAATTATTATTTCTTCATATCTTATACTGGCCGACGTCTCCCTTCACCCACTTTTCTGTTATCCATCCCCAGGGAAGAGGTTATATGTAGATCCTTGTGATCAGTTCCCCCTTTCCACCCCACTCTCCCTCCACTCTTCCGGTATCGTCACTCTCACCACTGGTCCTGAAGGGATCATCCGTCCTGGATTTCCTGTGTTTCCAGTTCCTATCTGTACCAGTGTACATCCTCTGGTCTAGCCATATTTGTAAGGTAGAATTGGGATCATGATAGTGGGGTGGGGGGAGGAAGCATTTAGGAACTAGAGGAAAGTTGTTTGTTTAATCGTTGCTACCCTGCACCCTGACTGGCTTTTCTCCTCCCCACGACCCTTCTGTAAGGGGATGTCCGGTTGCCTATAGATGGGTTTTGTGTCCCCACTCGGCACTCCCCCTAATTCTCAATGATATGATTTTTTTGTTCTTTGATGTCTAATACTTGATTCCTTCAACACCTCATGATCACACAGGCTGTTGTGCTTCTTCCTTGTGGCTTTGTTGCTTCTCAGCTAGATAGCCGCTTGTTTACCTTCAAGCTTTTAAGACCCCAGATGCCATTTCTTTTGATAGCCAGGCACCATCAGCTTTCTTTACCACATTTGTCCATGAACCTATTTGTCTTCAGTGATCATATTGGGGAGGTGTGCACACAATGACATAATTTTTTGTTCTTTGATGCCTGATAACTGATCTCTTCAACACATCGTGATTACACAGGCTGGTGTGCTTCTTCCATGTGGGCTTTGTTGCTTCTCAGTTAGATAGCCACTAGTTTACCTTCAAGTCTTTAAGACCCTAGACACTATCTTTTTTTTGACACTATATATTTTGATAGCTGGACTCCATCAGCTTTATTCACCACATTTGCTTATGCACCCGCTTTGTCTTCAGCGACTGTGTCTGGAAGGTGAGCATCCTGGAATGCTAGTTTAATAGAACAAAGTATTCTTGCATTGAGGGAGTACTTGAGTGGAGGCCCGATGTCCATCTGCTACCTTAACACTAAACCTATAAATATATGCACATAGACCTATTTCCCTGTCATCATATATAAATATATTTATATATGTACATGCCTGTATTTAGACCTTTATAAATGCCCTTTGCCTCCTAGATCTTTCCTCTATTTCTTTTTGCTTTCCTCTTGTCCCACTATCATGCTCAGCCTTCATTTGGGTTTCAGTAATTCCTTGTTACATTACCCTTGATCATGCCTTACCAGGTCTCCTACATCCTCCTCACCGACTACTAGCTCTTTGGAGGAATAGAAAGCCTCATCTTTCCCTGTGGAGTGGCTGATGGTTTATGCAATATGTACCCCAGTACACCACTAGGGCTCCTATTAAATGGTGAAGAGATAGTCTTTTCAACAAAGGGTGTTGGCCAAATAGGACCCATATGCAAAAAGTGAATCAAGATGGATTAAAGACCTAACTGCAAATCACAGAGCAGCAAAAAACTATCAATGAGAAAATAAGGATAAGCTTAAAGGGCCTGAATACAGGCCATAAACACACTACTCAACTTAATGAAAAGCAAAAAACACAGTAGAAGACAAAAGAGATGACTGGGGCTTCAAGAAATGTGCATATAAAGTTATGTGCATCTAAAGCAGTGGTTCTCACCTTCCTAATGCTGCGACCCTTTAATACAATTCCTCGTGTTGTGGTGACCTCCCCCCCAACCATAAAATTATTTTCGTTGTTACTTCATAGCTGTAATTTTGCTACTGCTATGAGTCAGGTAACCCCTGTGAAAGGGTGGTTCAACCCTCCAAAGAGGTCGTGCGCCACAGGTTGAGAACTGCTGATTTAAAAACAGGATGAAAAGAAAACACACAGACCAGGAAAAAATTTTGGCAATGACACTTGGGACAAGGGAATCATCTCTAAAATCCATAGAAAATTACATTACCTCAACAAGAAAAAGATAAATAGTACAATTTTTTAAATGAGTAAAATCAGTCAAGATTTGCAGTCTCAGAGACCCTTTAGGTCATTATGAACAGTTAGTTCTGATAACATGGCCCAGCTCCATTCTTGCCTTCATGAACTATCACTGAAGATAAGGATGATATAACAAAGTGTGGTGAAAAGAGAAGATGGTGCCCAGCTATCAGTCAGAATAGTGTCTGGGGTCTTAATGGCTTGTGTTCAAAGAAGCAGCCATCTAAGCGAGGAGCCAACCATGTCCACACCAGCTTGTGTGATCAAAGGATGACAAATACAAAACTTAAATATGACAAAGAGTAAAGTATCAGAGATTAAATTGTGAACACCAAATTTGTGGAAGGCTGTGGAGGACAGTGGGAGCCCAAATTCCATCTGCAAAGCATCTAGTCAGATTAACCTGCTAGTAGAACCCCTCTAGCCACAGATAAAGGTCTAGAACAGTCTTATTATCAAACACAGATCACTGTAATCCTGATCAGGCTGGATAAAACTTGATTCTTGGCCAGTTGACCTCCCTGTAGATCCAACCAGAATTTGTTCTAGGTGCAAGTATCTTTGCTTGATCCTGGCATTTTAAATATTGATGGAGGTCTTTTCTTTCCTGCTCATAGTGGTATTTTTACCTTTATATTTCTACTGTTCTATACTTACCCATTCATTTTGTCTTTGTTCTTTATTGTTTCTGTTGAGTTTAACAGTTTATGAAGCACAGAAGTGGATGCATAGAGGTAATAACTGATGAAAGGATTTATAGGAGATGTAGGGTGGGTAAGGAGAAGAAATGAGGAGGGTGAGGAGATGTGGGGAGTAAACGGTGAAGGCAGAAGGGGCGGGGAGCAATAGAATTGAATGTGATTACACAAATATTTTTCTTTACACAACTCACTTTAAAGGTGACTTAGTCATGGGGGAAAAAAGAAAATGTTCTGAAATTGATTATGCTAATGATTGTACAATTCTTCTTGACATGATTGAATTGGATGATGTGGAGTATGTGGTAATAAAATAAAAAATATATAATAAGATTAAGAACATTAAAAGTTAAGAATTTAATATTACTAAAATAATATTTTACATTTTAAAAAGAGTCTATATGAGTCAAAATTTATTTGATGATAGTGGAAGTGATGCTCCAGGGTGATAATGTTCTCTAATGTAAAATGACAATGATGTCTTTAGGGTGAACCAGAGACATATATAAAAAAATCCATCAATGTATCTGGGACTTGCACCTAATTCTAGCCCCAGCTTAAGAACAATTAGTTCTTAAAACATGGTCCTGCTTGGCAGTCACCTCATGAAGAGATCACTGAAGATATGGGTGGTAAAGTCTGGTGAAGAAACTGAATGATGCCCGACATTCAGAAAGAAAACATCTAGGGTCTTAATGGCTTTTTTGTTTGTTTCACTTTTCAAAAAACAGCTGTTTAAATGAAGCATCAACTAAGTCCACATGGAAGAAGAACACCAGCCTGTGTTATTCAAAGATTGTAAAGAGTATAATCTAATTCTAAAGCAGGGAATGGCACCAGAGCTTGAATTAGGGACAGTTGGTGTGCAGAAAGCTATAGATGACAGCAGGAGCCCAAAATCCATGTGCAGGGTTCACACATGGATTAAGGCTCCAGCAAATCCCCTCTGATCATAGTTGAGGGATACCAGGGAGAGGGCATTGAAAAGTTGATTATGGCAGATATAGTTAGTAGGTTAAAAATGTAATATCTTTTCATTTGCTCTCCCTTTTGACCCATTTTAAAGCTCTTTCAGTAAAAAAAAAAATGAATGGGAAATACAGGTGGATTGAGGCCCTGGTGAACCCCCTCTGACCATGGAAGAGGGGTGTGAAGAGCCTCGCTATCATGCAGAGTGCTTCTGGAAAGTGGATTGTTGCAGGTGCGGTTAGGTTACAGGTTAGCATCCCATCATTTGATTTCCCTTACAATTCATTTAAAAAATTGAAACAGTTTTTTATGTTTTCTGCCTTCTTTTCTTGTGAAGTTTTGGGCTTTAATTTTTTTCTTTTTTAGTGTTCTCTGCATGTGAAATCCAGGACAGGTAAATGTGTAAAGACAGTACTTGAATTAATGTTTCCTTGAGTGTGTGACAGGGGAGGTTGGGGGAAAACGGGGAACTAATAATGATGAGTACAAGAATGGATGAAAAACGTTCTAAAACTAATTATGCTGATGATTGTACACTCTTCTTGATGTGACTGAACTGTTGAATTGTATGATATATGAATTATATGCTAATAAAACTGTTGAAAAAATTAGAAAGGACATAAAGAGGCATTCACCAAAGAAGACATCCAGAGGACCAACAAACATATGAAGAAATGCTCCCAATCACTAGCCATCTGAGATGTGCAAATCAAAACAATAATGAGATGTTCCCTTCCACTGGCACTGACAGTAAGGTTATAAAAACAAAAAAATAACAAATGTTGGAAGATTGGAACCTCCCTAAATTGCTGTAAGAATGTAAGGACTGTAAAAATGTGTAGCCACTATGGAAAGTGGTATATTGCTACTTTAAACAATTGGTAATAGAAATTTCCTGCAAAGGGCTTAAGTGGAGAGCAAATGCTTTGAGAATGATTTGGGCAGGGAATGTGCAGGTGTGCTTTATACAATTGATGTATGTATATGTATGGATTGTGATAAGAGTTGTATGAGCTCCTAATAAAATGTAAAAAAGGAAAAAAATAGCAAAAACCACACACACAAAAGAAATTTCCTATGGCTATTTGCCCTATAGAAGTAAGCATCATAATATGCAGATATGTGCACATTTATGTTCATTGCAACTCTGTTCACAATATTAATAAGATGTAAACAGCCTAAGTATCCATCAGTAGAAGAATGAATAAAGAAATTTTGGTACATACACGAAAGAGAATACTACACATCTCTAAAGAATGATGATGAAACTTCAAAGCACCTCATGGCATAGATGAACCTGAAGAACATTATGCTGACTGGAACCAGTCAATCACAAAAGGACAAATATTGTATGAGATCACTGTTATAAAGTTAAAAAAAATCAAGACAAAAGTATTCATACCTGTACTGGTCTGGGTACTGTAGAGAAACAAACACACAGAAACTCATGTATAAGAGAGTTTTATATGTAAAGGTTAAGTGCGCATCAAGAAAATATCCCAACCCAGTGCTGCCAAGTCCACAAGTGCAACATTAACCCATCAACCCATATGTCCAAACACCAATCCACAGAGTCCTCTTCCATCTCACAAAACAGATGCCGACTGCAGGAGGAAAGCCCAGTCAGTGAAGGTGTAAGCATCTCAGCACTGGCAGGGTTCTCCACATGGGTGCTCCAGCACCCAGGGCTCTATCAGGGTAGGTCCATGTGGCTTCTCCTCAGAGATGTCTTGCAGGAAGTGAGCCTTGCCAGCTGATGCAGGGAACTGGGTAAGGCAGCTGCACCCTGGTCTAACCATCAGAAAGCAAGAGACCTGAAAACTAGAAAGGTGAGGTTCACCGAGTCATTTATCCCTCTGCCCTTAAATTAATCCCACATGTGTTTATTGGTCAGGTTGGCACAATAAACTAATTACCTCAATACGAAAAGAAACAGACTTTGATGGTTACCGTGAGGCCTAGAAGGACAGTATTTCACAAGGAGGCAGAAAAGAACAAAGAGAAGTGAACTCAGGATAAACTATTAAGGATGCTGATTATTATTTTAAGTTGTTGAATACAAACTTGATTGTCCAAATTGTAAACCTCCACTTAAATCACACTAAAATGATTTTTAAAGATCTTCAAAACTGAACCAATGACAACATCATGATAAATTGAGATAAGAGAAGATAACCAAGAATTTCATTTTACTTAGTTCCACAATCAACATCATGGAAGCAGTAATTTTAAAAAGAAATGATAACAAACTTTGGGCAGATCTGATGCAAAAGATGGCTTTAAAGTGTTAAAACAAACAAGCAAAACATGTCACTTTGAGTAGCAAAGTACGTGTATCTGACCCAAGCCAGGGCACTTAAAATTGTGTCATATACATATGAAAGTTGGACAATGCATAAGGAACACCAAATAACTGATGTATAATGAGTATACATGGGCTGCTGAAGAATAAACAAATCTGTCTTGGTGGAAGTATAACCAGAATGCTCCTTAGAAGCAAGAATGTTAGAGCTGTATCTCATGTACTTTGGATATATCATCAAGAGGAATCAATTCTGAGAGCAGGACACTGTCACGTTAAAGAAGAGGATCACAGAAACAGAGGAAGGCTTTCAATGAGATGGATTGACATCGACAGTGGCTGCACAGTCACAAAACATAGCAACTATTCTGAGGACGGCACAGAATCAGGCCATGTTTTGTTCTGTTGATATGAGTAAAAATATGACTTTGGGCCAACTAAGAACAAGAACTGTTTGGTTAAGAAAAGGTAGAAAATTGTTTCCACATTTTCCTATAGAAGTGGATCTGAAGTTTTGTCGGTAAATTATGCTTAGACAAAAGTGACAAGAAAAGGACTTTACCAAGAGTTCTGTTTAGTACAGGTGATTTGTTCTTGGCTGTTAACGGAAAGGTCAGTGGCTGGGACTCACCAGTGGGTTCATAGGAAAGATGTGACATTCTGCTTGTGTAAAGATTTACAGCCTGAGAAACCCTCTCAAGAGGTTCTACTTTATCCTACAGGGTCTCTGTGAGTCAAAACCAACTGTACACATTCAGTTTTTGAGTGTTCATTTAAAAAGCCAAAACCAAACTCACTGCCACGGAGTTGATTCTGATGCTCAGGACAGGGTAGAATTGCCCCTGTGGGTTTCTGAGGCTGTCAATCTTCGTGGAGTAGAAACCCTCCTTTTTCTCCCAAGGAGCAGCTGCTGTTTAAAAGATGAGATTTTCTACTCCCATAATGATTTACAGCTGAACACAAGACTGGGGAAAATATTCCCCCACCCCCCAGGAATGGAAGAAGAACCTCTCTGGAAATTCAAGGCAAAACCATGAGAGGGGACCACTTACATTGTGAAGGAGACACTGATCTGTTGGTGAATATGGTGAGTGACTGGGGAGAACTAACCACATAGCAGGAAGGGATGTTAAACAATGAGTGTAGGGAAACTAGGGAGGTAACTGGTCAGATTTTAGGGATCCGTTTGGATACTACAAATTCATTCCTACCTAACCTTTGATGAACCACACCATGCATGAAACACCAGGATCACAGAAGCTGACCTGTCAGGCAGCAGGGCACAACGGAGGGGCTACACCAGAAGGACTTAACATAGAAGTCCCGCTAAATGACCAGAACCCTACCTTGAAGCTGCCTGCACTCTTGGACTGAGGGCTGGGGTACTTGGATGGGAGAGGAAGCAGAGGCTGCCCCAGGATTGTGGAAGTGGCAGTCACTGGGCATTGGGGGGAACTTCCAACTTGGCAGGTGTCCAGTGGAAAGGTCCCAGGAACACCATACATGTAGTTAGTTCCTCAATGCCCACCCTGCAGTGACATGACAGTTCAACAGGGATATACACTTGGACGAATTGACCCAGGAAGGCTTCTGCTGATGTGAACTCCCATACTTAGGGTCAGCAGAACCCCGTCAAATGAGAGATCACACTGTGTAGGACAAAAACTTGAGGGTCGCAGCTCAAGGTGAAAGTGTACACACCTAGACTCCTCATACTGACAGTGTTTGGAGTGCTGAATCATGGGGAAAATTGATGATAATAGTGCAATCAACTTATATGCAAGGGGGTTGATTGACAATGCTGCACATCTTTTTTTATATGGGTTTTTGTTTTCCTGGTTGTAGCTTGCTTTTATGTGTTTTTGTTTATCTTTCTTTCTTTTTGGGTGTATGTATTCTGTTTGTTTGGTTGCTGGTTGGTTTATGGCTGCTATTGATGCAGTTTATATTATAGGGTTGTGAATTTGTCATATTATGACTGCCAAAGTAAACCTGAGATGTGCAAACCCCATGGAAAAGCAGATGGAGCCTAGGCTCCTACATACATCTAGCCCCAATTCAAGAACAGTTAGTTCTGATAACATGGCCCTGCTCGATGCTCATCTTCATGAAATGATGTCTGAAGATAAGAGTACTACAGTAAAGTGTGGTGAAGAAAGTAGATGGTGCCTGGCTATCAATTGGTATAGTGTCTGGGGTCTTAAAGGCTTGTATTCAGACAAACAGCCATCTAAGTGAGGAGTCAACTAAGTCCACACAAAAGAAGCACACCAGCTTGTGTGATCCAAAAATGACAATTAAAAAGTTTGAATATAGCAAAGAGGAGAGTATCAGAGCTAAAATTATGAACACCCAATTTTTAGAAGGCTATGGAAGACAGTGAGAACCCATAAGCCATCTGCAGAGTATCTGGTCAGATTGAGCTACTGGCAGATCTGCTTTAAGAGTCTTGAACAGTCTTACTATCATGCAGCCATACAGACCACTTGAATATCCTGAATCGACCCCAATACTTGGTCAGATGACCTACCTACAGACCAAACCTGAATTGGTTCTGGGTGCTAGTATCTCTTACTTGTTCCCTGATGGAAATTTCTTCCCTGGTTTTTGAAATGTTGATGAGGGTCTTTTCTTTCTTACTCATTATTTGTATTTTTCTCTTTATATTATTATTATTTTATCCTTTCCAACTTATTTTGATTTTGGTTTTTATTGTTTCTGTGGGATTCTCAGATTGCGACCCAGAGGAAGAGTGGATGCATAGAGGAAATAACTAATACTAGGGTTGATTGGGGATGCAGGCATCGGGAGTGGGTGATAGGGAGGAAAAGGGGATTTCAGTAATAAAAAGTGTAGGTAGGAGGTGGGAGGGAGCACTAGACTTGACTGTGCTTGCACAACTCACTTTAAAAGCTATTTAACTATGGGGGGGTTGTTCTAAAATAGATGTAGTAATGGTTGTACAATTCTCGTTGTACAATTCTCAATCAATTCTCATTGATATGATTAAATGATTAATCATTGAATTGTATGATATGTAAATTATGTGCCAATAAAACTGTTTTAAAAAAAGATTTACAATGTTGGAAGTCCACAAAGGTAGTTAATTCTACTCTGGCCGGCTGTACACTGGTACATATGAGGGCTGGAGGTACAGGGAATCCAGGGTGGATGATACCTTCAGGACCAAGGGTGTGAGGGACGATGCTGGGAGAGTGGAGGGTGAGTGGGTTGGAAAGGGGGAACTGATTACAAGGATCCACATGTGACCTCTTCCCTGGGAGAGGGACAGCAGAGAAGGGGGGAAGGGAGACTCCGGATAGGGCAAGATATGACAAAATAACGATGTATAAATTACCAAGGGCACATGAGGGAGGGGGGAAAGGGGACCTGATGCAAGGGGCTTAAGTGGAGAGCAAATGCCTTGAGAATGATTGGGGCAGGGAATGTATGGATGTGCTTTATACAATTGATGTATGTATATGTATGGATTGTGATAAGAGTTGTATGAGTCCCTAATAAAATGTAAAAAAAAGAAAAGAGGAGAAAAAAATGATTAGGGCAAAGACTGTACAGATGTGCTTTATACAATTGATGTATGTATATGTATGAACTGTGATAAGAATTGTAAGAGCCCTAATATATTGTTAAAAAAAAATTCTACTCTGGCCTATAGGTTGCTGTGAGTTGAAATCCCCTCTATGACAGTAAGTGGAAGGAGTTAAGTGGCTTGTGGGAGGCTGTCTGTCAAGCTGCAGAGCCAGACCGCCAGCACCACGGACAGTTCCACGCGTACAATTGGAAGGACTATGCTTGTCTTTCAAATCCTGCCTTTCAGGAAGTAGGCTTAAGTTGAAGAGCACCATTGCCTCCTCCTGCCCCCTTTCCCAGCAGGATTCCTACCCACAATCTAGCCTTTGGGCCTGCTGATGAATAGTGTTTGCCTTCTGAGCTGGGAGTGGAGTGGGGGTTAGGGACTAAGGGAGTTTGTGTCTCTTTCCAGAAGTCTCCATCAGTATCTCTTTATACTTTCGAGTATGCCCACTTTGTGAAGCATCAACAGCACAAGCAGGCACAGGTCATAGGAGAGCAGCATGAGGACCACAAGACAGAGTCAGCCTGGTTGACATCCAGGTTGCTGCTGGGACCTGGGTACACTCAAGGTTCTCCTTTAGAAGACAGGGGGAATGTTACTTACATTGTAACAGGATAGAAGGAAGATTAAATCAAATTGCATGTACAAGAAGACATCAAAAAGTCAATGGACAAAAAGCCATTGAATTTCATTCAATTTTTCCACAAAATTTTTGAAGCCTCTTCATACATTAGTCTTGACACAGAATAAACAGGGTTTGAAGAGTGAACGGATGGGCATAAGCCAGAGATAACCTGGTTTAATACTTTAGAAAACCACAAATTATGTGGATCAGATGGCTGGAAGAATTACGTCGGCCACCTTGCAGGACTTTGGAAAAGTTGCTCTCAATTAGAATTTCATAATTCTTCAGTAGAAAATCTCTGCCTCAAATCTTTGTTTCCCTTTTTTAAACAGACAAGGAAAACAGTAAATAAACCATAATTATTTTAACAATAGAAAGTACTCTTTGTGCTGGAGGATGAAAGACCAGCACTTCAAAAGCCTTGTAAAGAGAGAAGCAGAAGAGTCTAGAGCAGTGGTCCTCAAGCTTGCTAATGCCGTGACTCTTTAATGCAAGACCTCATGTTGTGGTGATCCCCAACCTTGAAATTATTTTCATTGATTCTTCATAACTTCAATTTTGGTACTGTTATAAATTGAAATGTAAATATCTGATATGCAGGATATATATTCACTGTTAAAAATTGAACATAGCCACAGCTTAATACAAAAAGACAAGTCATCATCTAGATTAAAGTCTCATGGTACAGGTATATATAGAGAGAGCAGTAGTTGATGATTTTACAGTATATGATTTTACATTTATCCAGTAATTATAATTCATGAAGTGTCATTTTACCTCCAATACTGCTGCTTTCAACACAGTAGCTGCTTCTAACAGAGTAGCTGCTTTCAACACAGCAGCTGCTTTTTACACAGTAGCTGCTCTCTACAAAGATGTGACTGGTCCATATGAGTACATTATGGTGTCAACACAGTCACATACCCCTGTATTTGTACAGGGTGTATGTGATGGAGTTGGTGCGATGATGTCATCTTGCCAGGTACTAGTATGTGGGCATATCTGCATGTGCGCAGACCTGCCTGGAGACACATAGAGCAGTGGTGTCTTAGTTCCTAAGACCATTGGAAATATGCGTTTTCTGATAGTCTTATGTGACCCTTGTGAAAAGGTTGGTTGACCTCCAAAGGGGTAGAAATCCACAGGTTGAGAACTGCTGGTCTAGAGATCTCAAACTTAATTAACCAGGCAAGTTACACAAGTGTTCAGAAAATATATGAGTGGTGGGTGGTGGGCTTCAGTAAGAGTGTGTATACTGACTAACGGTCTTAAATAAAATTTTAGATAATTCTTCAACGCAAACCACCTTGTTGAAGCTCTGGTGTTGCAGAGTTATAGTGAGGGGCCTTTTACCTAATCCCTTACTTGACAGGGAACAACATGGCCCAGAGAGGGACAGTAGCCATCTAGTTCTGCTATAATGGAAATACCACAAGTGGAAGCGTTTAACAAACAGAAATTTATTTTCTCGCTGTGTAGAAGACAAAAGTATAAATTCAGGGTGCCAGCTCTACAGGAAAGCATTCTCTCATTGTTGGCTTTGGAGGACAATCCTTGTCTCCTTTCAACATCCGTGGGTTTGGCATCCCTTGGAGATCTCCATGTGTCTTGACATCAGTCTTGCCCTGGGTTTAGGAAGGTCACAGCACGGAGGCCCTGGGTCCCAAGCACATGTTCCACTCCCAGCTTCACTGTCTAAGCAGTTAAGTCTCTCTCTCTCTCTCTCTCTCTCTCTCTCTCTCTCTCTCTCTCTCTCTCTCTCTCTCTCTCTCTCTCTCTCTACTGTTTCCTCGTTCTTGTAAAATACAATGTGTTGCCAGCCACACCTTAGGGAACCTATTGCTGCATCCCACCCTGATCCCTTGAAACTGATTAGCTGATCACATCAGATCATATTGTGATATATGACACATATTTTGAGGAAACACCTGTTGAACCTCAGAAGTCATGGCAAGCTGATTTTGAGACCAAGGCAGCTGTGTTGTCACATACTCCTTGTCTGTTCAGCTTCTGCTTCCTGGTGCCTAGTTCTGCTGTCAGTGTTTCCCTGCTGCTGCTTCTGCCCATCTGCACCATCCCCAAGGTGACAGCAATCCTCACTTCAGCTGAATCCTCACTGGAATTCTCTTAGGTGTCCAAAATAATACCAATGGTCTCTTTGAGACAATCTAGCCTTTCCCTATGAGTCCACTACCGTCAAGTCAATTCCAACTGATAGTGATATAGGGTTTCCAAGGTTGAACGCCTTTACGGGAGAAGAAGGTCTTATCTTTCTTGCTCAGAGGAGTAGCGAATGGGGAGGGGGCGGGGTGGAGACTGGTGTTGAAAGCAGTAGTTGCCACCAGAACCTCTCTATTCATTAACCAATTACAAAGCCACTTCCACATTTCAGCTATGCTAGAAGAGCACCTCATTTACTCAATGCAACATTCTGTCTTTGTGCTGCTGTCATAGAAATACTATAGACAAGTGGAAAGTTTCCCACAGTTTAAGGAGCTATGGATTTGGGTGACAGCTCCAGGTTTTCTCTCTGTTGGTTCCAAGGAAAGTCTTTGTTTTGGAAATTCTGGGTGACAATTACTTCCCATGTCACTGCTTTAATCTCTTCTCTCTCTCTCTCTCTCTCTCTCTCTCTCTCTCTCTCTCTCTCTCTCTCTCTCTCACACACACACACACACACACACACACACACACACACAAAGATTCTCCCAGTAAAACCTAATCCTGCCTTATTAACATAACTGTCTCTAACCCTATCTCATCAACATACTAGAGATGTGGATTTACAATGCATGGGGTAATTACATCAGAATTATGTAAAACTGCCCCAATGACAAATTTTGGGAAGACACCATTCAGTCCATACCAGAGTTTTTCCCCTCCGCTGGGAAACTGTAGAAGGCAATGTGGCTATTGCAGAGCCTGTCCTGATAGCTTCTTAAATGAATGAATTTCTCTTGGATGCCTAGGTGGGTGAAAAGAGTTGCCAATAGGTAACAAAGCTGCTGCCTTACTGTGCTGAAGCACTGGTCTCCATCACCTCATCCCAGAGCTGTCTCAGGGATAGAAGCCAAGACAATGCTCTTTGGGTCTCACCACTCAAGACACAGCCCAGATTCACAATGTCCACCTAACCTCAGAGGGAGCAGCAAGGAAGCAGGGTGCCTTCTATATTTTATCTGCTCTTCATGAACCCCAAAGCTGTGAAATAGAGATAAAGCAGACCACTTTACAGATAATAACATCAGTAAGTATTACACTGTTCTTACTATGTTCCAGCCAACCTGAGCAGTAATACTATTATCCAGTTTTATAGATAAGAAACCTAAAGAACAGAAAATGAAATAACACCTCTCCCTCCACCAAAACAAACAAACAAACAAACAAACAAAACATCCTGTCTTATAACCCAGTTGCCTGCTTCCAAAGCCAAGGGTTTTTTTTGCACTGCTCAGTGGTACTCCTGGAGTGCAGGAAGCATGGCAGGACTAATGCTACTTTGCCTTTGAAGCGACAAGATTAGGGAGGCTCCTCTCTGAAGCTCAAATCCAGATACAAACTACAATCTCAACAACAGACCCCCCCCCACACACACACACACACCAATTGAATGAGTTTGTAATCTGCTTTTGGACCAGGGCACAGGCTCTTTGTGCCATCCAGGGTCACCACTGTGGTGGGTACCCCTGCCTGCCAGGCCCAGTGCACAGCTGAAAGCTCCTGTCTGTCTACTAGAACTGGGCATCTCATTGGGAGCAGCCCTCATTGAAGGTGAGCCTTCTCTGAGCCTCTGATGAAAGCAAAGCTAGTAGGCGCTTTTCTGAGAGTAGGTAAGCATTGGTGAGGGGTGTTCTACAGGCCTTAGAGTGGATCTGGGCCACATAACCGTCCCTCCTGGAGCCACCTGGTCTTGGAGGCAGCCAAATCCATCTATGAAGATGGAGGGTAGGGGGGTGGGGAGGTCGCAAGGCCTTGATGGAGGAGTGAGGTGGAAGGGAATGGAAGGCTTGGTCCCCTGGATACAAAGCTTGAGGAATGGGAGGAGGTTAGAGTAAGGGAAGGAAGACTGTTCGAACAGTCCAGCCTAGAGGGGGTATTTGGTAGGCCCAAACAGTTAAAGCCTAAAGGTGGGAAGGTAGGAGAGACCGTGCTGATTTTCCTGGGGGTGGGGGGTGGGGGAAGAGGTGGGTGATCTCTCTCCACAGTCTGAATTCGCTAGTTGGACTTTCCTAAGGAGTCCTTTGGATTTCTGATCCATCTGTTTCTGCACCTCACTCCCTTTTCTGGGGTGCATGGGCTCTGGGGCGCGGCTAGAGGAAAGGCCGGGGTTCGGGGTTCCACGCAGGAAGTTCCTCTGGTCTCTGCGGGCACCTCAGCTGCTGGAACAGATGGACTCCGTGGAGGCTCACCTAGAGGGCTCCCTGCCCGCGGTGCGCGGAGGCGCAGATCTGGAACCCGCTGTGCCCCGCTCTCCCGCGGGGTCTCTGGAGGTTCCCTGACGCGCCCCCATTCCCGGGGAGAGAAGGAACGTGGACCCCGCAGGTGCCGGAACGCAGTGGCCGGAGCCTAAACCCCTGCGGTGCGCCCATCCCTAGGACCAGAACTCCTCCCGCACCAAGACCCCTTTTGGAGCCTTCAACCCGGATGGTTCTGGGAATCCCACCCCCACCCCACCCCGGTCCCCCGTCCCCCGCCTGCCCGCGCCCCGCCCCGCGCCCCCGCCCAGCCAACGTAGTAATAGCCTGAGAGACGCCAGTGGCCGGGGCACCACTCCCGGGCCGGGACTCGCCGCGTCACAGCCCCGAGTGGAAAGGGAAAAAAGAGGCGGAGGAGGGAGGAGGCACGAGCCGACGCGAGGGGAGGGGAGCGGCGTGGCGTGGCGGGGCGAGCGAGCAGGAGGGCGGCCAACAGCAGCATGCCCCTCGGTCCGCGGCCGGCCTCTCCCCGCGGCAGGCTCGGCTCCCGGCGCGCGCGGGGCGAGACCCTCTCCGCCTGCAGCCCCCGCCGCTCGGAGCGCCCCCCGCGCCGGCCTCGCCGGCACCCGGGCTTGCCTTGAAGCGGCGGCGGCGGCGGCTCGCCAGACGGGGTCCCTGCGGTGCCCGGGGCCAGGGGCCGCCCGAGGCACTGCGCGTTCTGCACGGCGTGGCCCGAGCCCGGGGTCTCGCGCACGGCTCGGGGCCCAGCGGAGGCGTCTGAAGGGAAGCGGTGGGGGTAGGGGGCCATGGAGCCCGAGGAGCCGGCGGGCCAGGCCAGGGCGGCAGCCGCCAAGTTGTCCGAGAAGGTCGGCGCGGCGCTGCAGGAGCCCAGGCGGCAGCGACGCCTGGTTCTGGTCATCGTGTGTGTGGCGCTGTTCCTGGACAACATGCTGTACATGGTCATCGTGCCCATTGTGCCCGACTACATCGCCCACATGCGCGGCGGCAGCGAGAGTCCCACGGTGAGCCCCGAGGGGTGGGTGCCCATCCCGCCCACCCCCACTCCAGCCAATGGCAGCGCCGCCACCGCCAACGGCTCGGCGCCCCCGACGGCTGCCTGGCCCTCCAGGTCGGCCCTGCGGCCCCGCTATCCGACGGAGAGCGAGGATGTGAAGATCGGGGTGCTCTTTGCCTCGAAGGCCATTCTCCAACTGCTAGTGAACCCGCTGAGCGGCCCCTTCATCGACCGCATGAGTTACGACGTGCCGCTGCTCATCGGCCTGGCTGTCATGTTCGCCTCCACGGTGCTGTTCGCCTTCGCCGAGGACTACGCCACCCTGTTCACCGCCCGCAGTCTGCAGGGCCTGGGCTCGGCCTTCGCGGATACGTCCGGCATCGCCATGATCGCCGACAAGTACCCCGAGGAGCCGGAGCGCAGCCGCGCGCTGGGCGTGGCCCTGGCCTTCATCAGCTTCGGCAGCCTGGTGGCGCCGCCCTTCGGAGGCATCCTCTACGAGTTCGCGGGGAAGCGGGTGCCCTTCCTGGTGCTCGCGGCCGTGTCCTTGCTCGACGCGCTGCTGCTGCTGCTCGTCGCCAAGCCCTTCTCGGCCGGAGCTCGGGCGCGGGCCAACCTGCCAGTGGGGACGCCCATCCACCGCCTCATGCTGGACCCCTACATCGCCGTGGTGGCTGGCGCGCTCACCGCCTGCAACATCCCGCTGGCGTTCCTGGAGCCCACTATCTCCACTTGGATGAAGCACACGATGGCCGCGTCCGAGTGGGAGATGGGCATGGTCTGGCTGCCCGCCTTCTTGCCGCATGTGCTCGGCGTTTACCTCACCGTGCGCCTGGCGGCGCGCTATCCACACCTGCAGTGGCTGTATGGCGCGCTCGGGCTGGTCGTGATCGGTGCCAGCTCCTGCGTCCTGCCTGTCTGCCGCTCCTTCGGGCCGCTAGTAGTCTCGCTCTGCGGCCTCTGCTTTGGCATCGCCCTGGTAGACACGGCTTTGCTGCCCACGCTCGCCTTCCTCGTGGACGTGCGCCACGTCTCCGTCTACGGCAGCGTGTACGCCATCGCCGACATCTCCTATTCCGTGGCATACGCGCTGGGGCCCATCGTGGCTGGGCACATTGTGCACTCGCTGGGCTTTGCGCAGCTAAGCCTTGGCATGGGCCTGGCCAACTTACTTTACGCACCAGTGCTGCTGCTGCTTCGCAAAGTGGGCCTCCTAACGCGCTCCCGTTCTGAGCGCGACGTGCTACTAGAAGAGCCCCCGCAGGGGCTGTACGACGCCATGCGCTTAAGTGAGTGCCCGGGACGGGGTCCAGACGGTGCGCCAGGCATCCCGCCTTGTGTCTTTGATGAGTGTGAAGACGACTACAACGACTATTACACCCGCAGCTAGTACGCTGTTTCTTCTTCCTCGGAATCACCCCTCTGCTCCCTGTCCCGGTGACTGCCCTGCATACCCACTGGGGAAGTCTGGCTTTGGGCTTGCCCTCATCAATCAGTACCCCAGCTTCCCCGCCCGTCCCCACCTTCTGTCTTGGTTACCCCTACCCCAGCTCCTTCTCCCTGCCCAATCCCACTTGTCTAACTGGGTGTGGAGCATCAAAGCCTGTGAATTGAATGTACACCTAGCAGGGGTGACAGGCACACACGGGTCACCACGTTGGAGATCCTCTGCTCTGCGTGCGTCTTTGCTTTGCGTGCGTGCGTCTGTCTATCTTTTCACCCACTCTGCATCTGTCTGTCTTTTCACCCACTCTGCCCAGTGCCAACCAGGCCCGCTGCACCGCGGTGCTTTCAGCCCAAGTCAATAAACCATGTCTATCAGAGAATGGTCTTTTTCGTGGTGCTAGTGGGCGGCCAGACAAAAGGTCCAGTGCAGAGGGGAGGGTGATGCGGGTTTGCAAGGGCCAATTGAGCCACCAGCACGACGGGATCTTTTGCTGCCTGGAAAAGGGAATGAGTAAGAGGGAAGCAAGCTCAAGGGCTCTCACTCACTGACATTCCTAGCCCATCCCCTTCCCATAGCTTCCGCATATAGGCCAGTCCACCCAGACCTAGAGCTGAACCACCAGAGGGGCTCACAGCAGGGGAACCTGTGCCCTAGACCCAGCCCCTAGGGGACACCCCTTGCACCAGGAGCAGAACTCCCCGGCCTTCACTTTGAGCTGAGTTCAAGCCCCTCACCCCCCAAGCTTCCGGAAGGGAGTAAGAGAGAGCTGTTCTGGACAGAAGAAGAAAAACTGGTCCCATCTTCAGGGATGTGTGTGTGCTGTTGAGAACTAGTTGTGTGGGGGTCTGGGCTCTGGGCTCTTCGCGGGAGTCTCTGAACTGACAGGTGTAGATTTGAGTAGAAAACCCCAAGAGCATGAGAGTGTGGAAGCCTGTGCCCAGCTTAGTCAACCAAATCTCTGTCCAGAGCTGTTAGTGAATGAAGCCTCAGCCTTAACTGAAGTCCTGGCCACTCCCAGTCCCAGAGCTGGCAACCTAAGAAGCCTACCTACCCACTTAGGATTTCCGAGCCTAAATCTATTGGAGAGCAGAAAGCTTCATCTTTCTCCCTCAGAATGGCAGAACCCACTGTGTCACGGTGGCTCTAAATGAAGGCCACCGGGAGCTGTGATTCAACAAACAGGTATGGGGTTGGGTCCACCCGTATGTTTGACTGAGTTTGGGGATGGGGGGCAGGTGTTGTACTGCTGGTGTGCGTGTCTGTCCTTGTTCTGCTTATGAGACCGTTTGTGGGACCCATTTTTTAGGGCGGGGGAAGTGATGATTGCCTGGAGGGAGAATCCATCTCTGGTTGGGTGTCCTTAAGCATCCCCAGTTCTGCAGTCAGGATCTACCAGTCGGTAATGCCTCCCACCCCACCCATAGTGTGAGCGGTGGTAAGGTGGAAATATAGGAGGGGGCTCCAACTAACATTTACTACTACTATTCTGAAAGGGATTGTAGCAGATTTGAGACCAGCTGGGGTTGGGGAGGCACAGAGTTCGAGGTAGGGATAATGGAGTTATCATGTGAATGTGAGGGAAGGTGGGAAGCGGGCTGGATACAATGGCTGCAGTCAGGGATTCAGCCCACCATGGCCGGAGTTCTAAGAGGCGCCGTCCAGGCTTGTCTGAAAGGTTGCTGCCGCGAACCTGGAGAGGCTGCGGGAGGGGGAACAGAGGACCCAGAGGAAGAGAAAGGGGAGGGAGGGGAGTGAGGAGGAAGAGAAAAGAAGAGAGTAGGGAGGGGCAGAGAGGCGCGGCCAGCAAGTTCATAGCCAGTCGGGTGGCCGCAGGGACCTAGACAGAGGCGCCTGCCCCTCCCGCCGCGCTGCTGACGCTCACACCCCCGCCCCACTCTGGCCTGTCCCCATCCAGCTTCGTGCAGCTCCGCGACTGTCGCTGCAGCCAAGGAGGAGAGCAGGTGAGGCGGGGCGGGCCGCCAAGCGCGGTGCTGGAGCGATGCACTTAGGGTAGCGGGCTGGGAAGAAGTCTCCGTCAAGGACCGCATTAGAGCTGAGAGACCCCCGGTCCTTGGATTTTGAGTCTTGGATGACTGCGGCCGTCGGGGATGGCGAAGAAGCCGCATTGGGTGTTTCCTGGCCCAGGGTGGTGTCCCTGCAGTGGTGGTGCTGGAAAATGAGAAGTTAGGAGGTAGGGCTTGGGGATTAACCATCAGGCAGGACTCGGTGATTCACGATCTCACTTCATCTGGATCCTATCTGCCAACTGCCAAGGGTGCTCTTTCTGCCCTTAGGGGAGCTCCACCGGTCTTCCACGCACCCCATCCACTCCTGCCCCGATTTCCCAAAATGCCCAAGCTAGAGTGAAGAGTGGGAGGTGGCTGTAGGTGGTGCCAAGAGGTTGGAAGGGGTCCCTGGGGTCCTGGGACAGTCTGAAATTCAGGGCTGGATTTCCTGGCCGGAACTGGACTACCTGGTCGGAATTTTTTTTTTTTTTTTTGAAAGCTAGGCCAGCGGGAGCATGAACTGAAGGGCACTAGACAGACAGGACAAAAGTCATATCCACACAGACCCTCTCTGGGCGCTGGGGCTCCAGAGCCAGGGTGGCGGGAGAGTTGACTGGCAGAACTGTGCCATCCATCCCCTTGGCCTCCTCGCTCCACTCCTCTAGTTCTGGATACACCACTAAAATCATTGAGGTCCTCTAGTCCTGTCTAAGACTCCTCTCCAGGACCAGTACTTTGCATCATTGTCTCTGGCACTAGAGCCAAAACAAGAGAAGGTGTTGGCTGCAGGGGTGCCTAGGCCTTCCACCTGACTCTGTCCTCTCTGCCACATAGCTCATCAGGTCCTGCTCTAGACCCGCTGCTTCCACTTTGTAGGTCTGAGTAGCTGAGCATACCCACCTGGAGGTGGCTCAGTTCGGAGCACTCCTGCTAGGTGTCTGTGAACACTCTACTTTTGTTCGTTGTCCAGAGCCACGATTCGAAAGGGGCAAGTAAATGCTTTAGGCTCTTTGGGAGAAGAATATGAATAGGAGGGTTGGTGGAGGAAGTCCTTCGTGCGTGCTTCTGTATGTTTAAGCTTAGGGGAATCTCCCACGGTAGAGGTTGGAACCTCACTAGCCTTAAAAACCTGCCTTTACTCCTCTAGACCTAGCTTACTTCTACTGGAACTTCTAAAGTAACTTGAAAACACCAGGTTGGCCCAGTGGTTTCTAGGAAGCCTAGCTGCCCACCTTCACTGCACTACACATACCAGCATTCACACATTTCAGCCACTGACACTGAGATCCTGCAGACCAAAAGCTCCTCAAGTTCCCAGCTGGTCCTGCAGGTCCCAGGGTCCTCTCTGCTCTGGTCACAAGCCAGGCTCCCAATCAACCTAGAGCGGGCCTCCTGGACTTCAGGGCTGCAGAGAACCTTGAATGCATTCATTTACTCATTCATGCACTCACACACATGCATGCTTCATCACTTCATTTATAAGCATTGATCTTTGTACAAGCAGCCACCTTGACAGGCCCCCAGAGTACAGAGCAAAGCAGGTATGATCTAGTCCTCACTGAGTTCACAGTCCAGTGGGAAAAGAGAGCCTGTAATCAGCCAAGCACATGTGTTTTGGAACCCCTAGGTAGGAACACAAATGTTCTGCCATTGACCCTTCATAAAGGTGGAGGTGTGGCTACTTGGGAGGCTTTGACCTACTCCCTCCAGCATTGCCCTGGGGTAGTATCTGGGATCGATGGACTGGACCTGAGTGATAGCAGTCTCATGGGAACAAGTCCTAACTGGAGGTTCACCTCAGGACCCATTATCTTCTGTTTAGGGGTTCAGAGAGAGCACTATGGCCAGGGGTCTAGTCTAGAAGCCAGGGAATTGGAGCTGGCCTGCAACAAGTATACTACTGTTCTTCTCTAACCTCTTCCTAGGTTGGGGTGCAATGAGGGGCTACAGGTTGTCATTCCAGGGACCAAGGCAAGTCTATGTGGCCCTAATGTTGATGATACTCTTTCTCTGTTTCGAGGTCTACATTTCTGCTTCCCCAGTCTAGGAGTTCCTACGATGCCTCTACTGGAAAAAGCCCCAAATCAAACAGTGGCAAAGCCTCCCAGCAGTGCAGAGGAACCTGTGAGTGACGTTTGGGCCCCCCCACCCCTCATGATGGCCACTCTCCTCACTCCCAATCCTCTCCCCAGCATGATGCCTGGGCCTGAACCCTTCCCTGAGCCAGTTGAAGAGCCTGAGAAGCCCTGGAAGAGCTGGACGTGGCCTTGGGGGGCAGGAAGGGGTGGGTTAGGTGTGGGAGTGGGGTGGCAGCAGGGTAGGAGAATGCTCACAGTGACATCTTTCCAATTCTCTACCCCAAAACTTATTAATTCACCCTAGAGCCTTAAGCACATCTTCCCAGAAACCACTCCACCCTAAGGTAAAAAGCAGCTTGTCTTTTCCTTTTAAAAAATATTTGATTATGTTTTAGGTATAAGTTTACACAGGAAATTAGGTTCCCATATAATGATTTTTGTACAAATTATTCCATGACATTGGTTACATTTTTCACAATCGGTCAGCAAATGTGTCAACTTTCTTATTATTTCCATTCTGCTTGTTCTGCTTCCACTTATCTAGTTTCTCTGTCTCTTTGCACCTTCTTATTTCTGGTTTTAGGGTAAGTGTTAACTGGTCTCATTTAGTTGACTATTTAAGGGGGCACACTACTCAGGAGTGATATTGTTCATTTCATAACACAATCTATAAAAATTAAGATGTAAGACCGCCTTTGGGAGTGACTTCTGGTCCAAGTTCAAAGGGTATTTTAGGACAACAGTCTCATAGGTTCCTCAAGTCTGTATTGATGTAGTAAATATGGCTTCTTAAAAAGGAGTTTTGAGGGTTTTTTGGTTTGTTTTATAGGGCATACTATGTGCCCAGATAGTTTTTTTATTTTAATTCACCTTTAGTTTTTTGCTTTTCCGCCACTCCTTTTGCCTCCTCCGTCAACCCCATTTCCATTAGCCATCAAGGTCTATTTCTTTTTATATGAAAATATTTTTCTTGATATTTTTATCTTTTAATAGCGGTCTCACACAGTATTTGCCTTTATGCGATTGACTACCTTTATTTAGCATAAAGTCTTGCAAATTCATCCATGTCATGAGGTGTTTCACAGATTTATCATGATTCTTTAGCAAAGTGTAGTGTTCCATTGCAACGTTCATTGATTCATTCCTCCAGCCATGGGCTTTTAAGTTGTCTCCAACTTCACTATTATGAATAGTGCTGCAATAAACATGGGCGTGCAAGTGCTGTTCCTATTTTGCTCCTCATTTGTTTAGGGTTTGTACCAAGTAGGAAGACTTCTGGATTGATAGTATTTCTATTTCCATTTATTTGAGGAAGTGTCCGAATACTTTGCACATTGGTTGCACAGGTATGTAATCTAACCAGCAGTGTATGAGGGTTCCAATCCCTCAACACTGTGTGCTGTGTGTTGTGTGTGCGTGTGTGTGTTAACGTTGCTATAAGTACCAGTGTGAGGTGTTATTTCATCATGGTTTTGATTTGCATCGCACCAATGCGTAGTGATCGAGAGCATTTCTTTATATGCTTTTGGCCACCTGGATTTTATCTTTGCTGAACTTTCTGTTCATGTCCTCTGCCCATTTTAAATTGGATTTTCTTTTGCTTGTTGAGGTTTCATAGTTCACTATAGATTTTGGAGATTAATCCTTTATCTTCTATATCATTGTCAATTTCCCCCCTCCGGTCTGTGTGTTCTCTTTTGACTCTTCTGAGGAAGCCTTTAGATACACATGAATGCATTTTTAAGGAAGCCTCCGTCCTCTGTTTTGTGAGTGGTTTTCACTATCGTTGATAGTGTGTTTATACCATGTATTAGGGCCCTCCCTCTGTAAGTTTGTCCCTACATTTTTCTTGTTGATTTTTATAGTTCTAGTGTTTATACTTAAGTTTTTAATGGATCTTGAGTTCATTTTTACATGTAGAATGAAGTATAGGTCCTGTTTCATGCTTCTAAAAATGGAAATTCAATTTTCCAAGCAGTATTTGTTGAAGGCAGGAGAAAAATTAGACTTTCTAGTCCCATAAAGATTTCTAGTCTCAGAGACCCAGAGAGACACTTCTATCCTGTCCTCCAGGGTCATTATAAGTCTGAATCACCTTGATGGCAGTAAGAGATTTGTTGAAGAGACTTATCCTTTGTCTATTTTGAGGACCTTTGTAAAATCTTAGTTGTTTGTAGGTTCATGGATTCATTTATGAATTATATATTATATTCCATTGATCTATATATTCATCATTGTACCAGTACAAGGCTACTTTGACTTCCATATCTGTCTAGTAGGTTTTGAAATAGGGAGGTAAGAGGCCTCCTGTGTTGTTCTTGTAGGTAATGCTTTACTTAACTGTGTTCTTTACTTTTAATATAAAATTGGTGATAAGTTTTTCCATTTCCTTGAAGGCTGACATTAGTATCTGGATCAGAATTGTATTATATTTGTAGTTTGGGTACAATTGACATTTTTCACAATATTAAGTCTTCCTATCCATGATCATGGATCATGGAACATGTTTCCATTATGTAGGTATGTCTTAGTTTCTTATGGTAGTGTTTGTAATTTTCATTGTACAAGTCTTTAACTTTTCTGATTAGGTTTAGTCCTAAGGATTTAACTTTTTGGGTGGTTATTATGGATAGTATTGTTTTCCTAATTTCCTATTTAATGTTCTCTTTCTGGTATACAGGAATCCAATTAATTTTTGTATGTTGATCTTGTAGCATGGCATGTTTGGACCTTTTCAATTAGTACCAACAGTTTTCTCGTGGAGTCTTTTGTATTTTCTACTTACACAATCATATAATCTGCAAATGGAGTGTTACTTCTTTTCCAGTTGGATGGCTTTTATTTCTTTTTGTTGTCCAAAGCTCTTTAGTACTATATTAAAAAATAATGGTGATAAAGTGCATCCTTTTCTGGTTTCTGGTTGCAGAGGAATTCTTTTGATTTCACCCCATTGAGCAAAATACTGGCCATTGGCTTTTGCTATGTGGATGAATCTCTCTTCTGTTCCTATTTTACTGAATACTTTTATCAGGAACAGGTGCTGGATTTTGTCAAATGCCTTTCTGCATCAATTGATATGATCATATAGTTTGTTTTATTTATTTTATATGGTGGATAACATTGAATGTTTTTTGAATGTTGAACCATCCTTGCATACCTTGTGTAAATCCCACTTACTCATGATGTAGTATATTTTTGTTGTTGTTGTGATATTCTGTTGAATTCTATTGGCTACAAGTTTGTTAGAATTTTTGCATATATGTTCATGTGGAATGCTTGTCTATGGTTTCCTATTCTGGGGATATCTTTGACCGGCTTGGGTGTCAGTGTTATGTAAATTGCTTTGTAAATTGAGTTCTTGAATTTGCTGTCCTTTTTTATATTCTAGACTAATTTTTGTAGAACTGGTATCAAATCTTCTCTGAATACTTGGTAGAATTCCCTGTGGTGATGCTGTCTGTCTTGGGCTTTTATTTGTTATTGAGAATTTTTAAATTACCAGATCTATTTATATTTGAATTATGTCTTTTGGAGTTTTTCTAAATCAACCTCAATTAGTTAAGGTAGGTAGTATGTTTTTAGAAATGCATGCATTTATTCTAGATTTTCAAATTTGTTAGAGCACAATCTTTTATAATATTGTGTGATTATCTTTTTTATTTCAGTTGATTCTGTTGTGTTGTCATCCATTTCATTGCCAATTTTTTTATCTGTTTGAAATGAACTTGTATGTCACTAAAGACTCCACATCCACTTCAGTTTTACTTTTCTGCCTTTTTTTAGCCACTCAAAAATTATTCAGGTAAGGGATCTGGAGAGTTTTTAAGGCAGTGAGCCTTCACTCTTTTTTTTTTAAAAGCATATTCTATATAATTGCACAGCTCGTCTTAACAAATGAAATCAGAAATAATATCGCTTTATCCCCACCACCACTACCACCATGGAGATGGTTCTCTTCTCTTTTCTTCTCTTGTAAACCTCCTCCTTCCCTCTATAATTTCCTATCCACCCCTCTGTGTCCCTTCTCATAGTCTTTAAAGTTATCTGTTGATGAAAGGAAAAACTTCTTTTTCTTTGTTTTTCCTTCTACAGATGGTGTCATTAAAGATTTACTTTTATAAGATTGACTAACTTTGCTAAGCATAATGATCTCTAGTTTTGTACATGTCTTGCGGTGTTTAAGAGAGTTGTCATTGTTCCATTGTACCAGATTTTTTTTATCCATTATTTTATAATTGGAGTTTTTGGTAGTTTCCTAGTTTCCATGTTGTTCTTATTATAGCCCATCTCATGTACTATTCATGATATTTGCATTTTATCCTCTTCCTTTGTTAAGTTTGTTCATGGCTTGCCATTTTTAAATTCTCTCAAAGCTTTATTGATTTTCCCCTACTTTTGATTCATTTATTTTTGTACTGATCTTTATTATTTCTTTTCTTCTGATGATGGTGTGTGTGTGTGTGTGTGTGTGTGTGTGTTATTTTGCTGCTCTTGTTCTTGTAATTGAATGCATTGAGCTAAAGTGTTGATTTGGAGTCTCCTGTTTGGATGTTAGTGTTTAGAATTTCCCTTCTGAGTCCTACTTTTGCTGTGTCCCAAATGTTTTAAGGACACAGCAAAAGTAGTACTTTTAGTTAATGCTGTATTAATTAAGGCAGGTAGTGTGTTTTTAGAAATGTGTGCATTCTAGATTTTCAAATTTGAAGAGTCCATTTTTAATATTGTTATCATTTTAATTTTTTAATTCAGGAATTTAAAAATGATACTTCGTACTTCTTCAATTATTCAGCAGTTTTAAGCAGAATGTTATTTAATTCCCATGCATTTTATTATTTTCTTTTCTTATTATTGACTTAATTTTATAGCACTGTGGTCTGAGTAAATGGTTTGTATTATCTCGACATTTTAAAATTTATTAACTTACGTTGTGACTTAACATATAGTCTATCCTGATATGTGTTATATGTGTCCTCAAAAAGAATGACATTATGCAATGCCCTTTTTTATTATTATTTTCTTCCTAAGTTTAAGACAGTTTTCCTTTTCTTTTGTGAACTCTTCAACCGCCTATCCACCTAATTAAGTTGTATCTGATCTGTTCCTTCCATTAGTTTATTGTTGTCTGCCTTGGGGAGTGTCTTTTTCCTAGTTTTCAGTCTGCTTTCAGTGAGTTGATTTCTGGATGGTGGCGTATTGTATATGATTTCAGCTTGCTTTTCTTGTTGATTTTCTGAACAAGGAATTCTCCTTAGTATTTTTGGTATAGTTGGTCTTGTGAATACACTGTCCTTTAATAGTTTCCTTGCTGAAAAGACTATTTCTCCTCATAGTTGAGGGATAATTTTGCTGGATGTAAGATAATTGGATGCCAAATAATTTTTCTTTCGGAGATTCGTACATATCCTTTCATTGCCTTTCTGGATGCATGGTTTCTATTGAAAAAATAGGAACTTATTCTTATTGATTCTCCTTTTTAGTTAACTTCCCCCACTCTCCACCCCCCAAAAATTTTCTCTCAGGATTCTTTGGGGGTCAGTCCTACCAGGGTTACTTTCAACTTCTTGAATGGTTACTTTCTCTTTCCATGGTGTTAGAAACATTTTCTTTCAGTCATTCCTGGATTACTTTCACTCTAGTTTGTTTTTGCTGGCTTGTTTGATTCTTCTTGCTCTGGAATGTTTATAAGGTATAAGCTATTTCTCTTGATAGTTTCCCACATAATTATTAACTCTCAATTTGCGTTTGTAAATGGTTGTTCTTATAAATTGGTCTAGAGAGATTTGTTTTCAAGGTCAGTAATTAGGCCTCTATTCCTTCAATTCTACTGCTTTGCTCTTTCAACACATTATCTTGTCCTAATATCTTAAGGTTAGTATTCTGATGTTCTTGTATGATTTCTAATTTTTCATTTGTCCTATTGGATTTCTCTGTAGTGTTTTGCTGAATTCTTCTATCTTCTTGTCTCGTTGATTTTTCTTTTCTGTAGCTCTTGTTTCCTCCACATATTGAAAGCACTTGAATACCATTCTTCTGAGCTTCATTGCAGGTCGTTTCAATGCCTTTTCCTCCTCGAAAGGTCCCCTGGTTGGTTCAGTGCTTTGGCCACTCTTTTGTACTACGTAAGCATACTTTCTCATGGGTACTGAAATTGTTGTCTTCAAGAAAGCATTATTTTTAAGTTTGTATTAGACTAGCTACTAGTAGCTTTTGAAGGTTTGGGGGGCTGGGTCTTGAAGTAATAGTTGGCTCCAAGAAAGGATTAATGATAAACAAAATAAGAAGGTACATCCAAAATAAGAAGGCCAACATCAACAAACCTCACCTCTCTCCCTTCTACCCCACCCTCCCTCCCCACTCCCCACCACACTAAAAACAAAACCTGGGAAATAGGGGGGGGGGGCGACTAAAAAGAAGAAAAGCCAAAATCACAGAAAAACACTAGATCACCAAATCAGAGCTACCATTGCTTCTGGTCAAGACCTCAGTCCTCAGGTTGATCTTGGTGGTTCCCAGCGGGTGTGCAATGATTGAAGTAGTTGTTTCTCAAGGGAAACAGCTGCACAGAAAGAAGGAAAGAAAGCACCTGAAAGCTCTACCCAGTTCTCCTGCTGTGGAGGCATTCTAGCCCCAGGGCACTGGAAGAAGTCTTTACATTTAATCACTTGAGGTGAGTGCCAGAATAGGGTTTATTGCATCCTCTGCCACTGACCATGACCTATGTAAACCTGTGTCCCCTGCGGACCCTAAACTGCTGTAGGGGACTTGGTGAAATTTGGCTTCCTTTTTGCTAGCTTCCCTTGCTGTGTGCAAGGATCTGGTCAGGGCTACCTTCTTTGAGCATGTGTTCACAGTCCCAGGTATGAGGGAGAGGTTCCCTATGGGATGATTGGATCCTGGGTATTCCACCATACACCCAGCTAATGGGGAGAGCAAAGGAGTGGGTCCCCTCTTCCTTTGCTGAGTGGACCTGAGGTTTTTCTGTGCTGTGGGAGAGTGCTGTGTTTGGCTGGCAGTTGGCCCATTGACAGCGTACTGCTCTTTCTGGTCTCAATGTATAGGTTCCACCCGTTAATTTTCTCAGTTGCTGCTTGGCTCACATATTTCTACTTTCTACGAGATTCAGACTCCCAGGTTTTTCTTGTATATCTGTTTATTTCACATCTGTGTTGCTGTGCGTCAAAGTATCACATCTTTCTGAGCTACATCTTTTATTGAAAGCTTGGAATTTTGAGTGGGTTCTACATATTTCTTCCTTTCTACCCAGAAAGGAAGGTTCTACATATTTCTTCCTTTCTTCTATTATGTACTTGATCAGGTGTTTGGTAGTGTTCGTCAGATATCACCCAATTCCGCTTTCTATCTAGATGGGGTCAGTATTAACTGGGGCTTTCAGTCCTGTGGAATAGTTTCTTCTTTGAGTCCTTGGTTTCTTTCATTTCCTTTTGTTCCAGATGGATAGAGACCAGTAATTATATCTTCAATGGCTGCTTCTAAGCTTTTAAGACCCCATAATCTCTATGAATTATATTGTGGCAATTTACCAACTTGTCCCACAAGACCATGGTCCCAACCCTTCAAATCCAGTACACCAATCCCACAGCTCCACTCTGACACATATGGGCTCACCATGAGTCAGAATTGACTCCACAGAAGCTGGCTTAAGCGATGGAGGAGAGGGAAAGGATGGAAAAGAGCAAGTGAGGGAAAGTAAGAGAATTATCAAGGTGACAGGAAGAAAACACGTAATACTTTATGATGTCTCTGTTTGGTACCAGTTGTTGACCTCCTGTAATTCTCTTAAATCTCTCTCAGGTAGGAATTGTTACATTTGTCACATAAATGAGGAAGTGAAAACTTAGTGGGATTTGGAAGAGGATCAACTCTCCATAGATACATAGAATGAAATACCCCTGATTAGATTTGATAACCCTAGCATGGATTTAACAAGGATCTCAGGCCATGAGTCAGTTTTCCAGGGGAAAATTTTCAGAATTCTGATTATTAGAGCAACACTAAGATATGTTTTCTACCATTCAAACATCATTCACCTGTCCAACTCTCCTCTTTAGAACAATATCCTCTGGGTTCAAAAGATTCATTAGCTTCTGAAGCCCCAGCTAAGAACAGTCCTTAAATTAAGAGTAACCAGTAGCCAGCAATACCAATAGCCAGGAGTATTTCATTCTTTATGGAGTAGTTCCATCCATCCAGGAGTAGCCCCGCCCTTTATGGTTTATAATCACCTTCCCATTCAGTATCTCTTTGATCCTGTGAAAGGTGGGCTTTTATAGGAAAGATATTGAAACATAAGAAGGTGGAGTGACTTGACCAAGGACACACAACTGGTCAGTAACTAGGTCAGGGTATGAACCTAGGTCTGTCTGATGCCAATCAATCTTTTTTCCCTTGATTTGAATTTGGGGGTGAATTTTGGAAAGGTGAAGACCTCAAATAGGAGTTTCCAAAGTTAATAATTCTACTGAGTTATAACTTCAAAATACACAGATCCGAGGATAGGGAAAAAGAATTTTTTAAAAAGTGGAGGACAGAGGATAGTTATTGGGGATCAATTTTTAAAAATGGATAGGGGCCACACATAAGGATAAGGAGAAGCCTAACTTCATCTCTTTCTTCCAGGGCCTACCCAAACTGCCAGTACCCCCTCTGCAAAAGACTCTGGCCACCTACCTGCAGTGCATGAAGCACCTGGTGCCTGAGGAGCAGTTCAGAAAGAGCCAAGCAATTGTACAAGAGTTTGGAGCCCCTGGTGGCCTTGGTGAGGCCCTGCAACAAAAGCTTCTGGAGCGACGGGAGAAGACAGCTAACTGGGTAGGAGTTGATAGGCTGCTGGGTGTAAATGGCTGGGGAATGGGCACACTGGGGGTAGTGGACCCATGCAGAGGAGGCAGGAGGTAGAAATGAGAGACAGACAGGTTTGGATGGAGGACAAGTAGGTTATGAGGAGGGGTCAGATGCGGGGACAGAAATGGGTTAACCATGGAAGAGGAGGAGAGACAAGAGACTGTAAAAGATGAGATTGAGGGGCAGACTAGATGTGAGGGTGGGAACTCTAGATGAGGACAGAGAGAAGAGATGGGGATAAATATTGGGGATGAGGAGATCTGGGGACAAATAGGAAGACAAAATGAGGGACAGATAGACATGAGACTAAGAGAGATGAGGTAAAGACAGGAGGAAAAGGATGGGGGTCACAGAGGAACAGATGGGAATAGAGATTCGGCTGAGGAAATGCACAGGAATGGAAGGCAGGGATATGACGTGCCTAAGGATAGACGTGGGGATAAGACTGACGAGCCCAAGAACCAAGGTGAGAAACTGGTGGAAGAAAGGAGACAGGAATGGGACAGAGATAAGGGCAGGCGTGATAGACTGGGATACACATGGGACCTCGAATACAACTGGGGCTCTGTATAGGTTTGTGAATGAATGAGATGGATAATCCAGGTGTGAACTGACAGAATCCTCACTTAGGAGAGAGTTGTAGACTCTGGAACTACCCACCTAACAGGTCATGCTACACGTCTGCCCTCCCTGGCAGGTGTCTGAGTACTGGCTGAACGACATGTATCTCAATAACCGCCTGGCCCTGCCTGTTAACTCCAGCCCAGCTTTGATCTTTGCAAAACAGAACTTCCAGGACACCAATGACCAGTTAAGGTGAGTGAGGAGCTCTTGGGCCCGCACGTTGGGAATACCGAGGGTAGAGGGTCCGGTCAATGTCCCTGAGACAGTGTCTGTTCCAGTGACAGCAGCTGGTTGACGAGGAGATGAGGTGCAGTGAGGCTGCAATGGATAATGGCCCCTTGACTTTTATGTTTATTTGAGGAAGGGGGGGGCATACATGTAGGTCACGGGCCCCCAGGTGCGCACTGGCTGAGGCTGTAAGCTGAGGCACGTGCCCCAGACCCTGCTGCTACTAGTAACTGGGGACATGCTGCCCCATCTATCTGACAGCCTCTTTGCTGCCCTCCAAAACCCCCAGCTCTAAACACAGGATCCCAAGGGGGATGGGTTTCTCCCTGCCAGCTTCTGCCATACCAAGGCTCCACCATCTGCTGCAATTTCAGAGCTCAATGAGCTGAGGGGAGTGCTGATTGATGATTGCGGGAGCTGTACACCAGGAGTGGGGACGAGGGAGGGTCTCCTGCAGGGGACTCTTAAAGCCATGCCTGAGTCCCTAGTCTCATGGCCAGCATGTGCTGTAGGATGGGAGCAGTTTAGAGAAAGGGAAAAAGACAAGTGCTCACCCTCAGATTAGCTGGAGCCCACCTCTCATTCCAAGGGGTGGGGTTCAGCCAGGCTTAGACGGTTCCCACTCCCTGAGATGGGCCTCAGACTGACTGAAGTCTGAGAGTGGCTGAAAGAGCTTTGAAAACAGTTCTCAAAATTGCTTCCAAGGGGCTAATCTCCTCCCAGTGCAATTAAGCTGAACCGCCTCATCCATGGACAATGAAGCTAGGACAGTCCCCTGGCCCCTGTTCTGGATGCCTCCCCTCCCCCCCCCCCCACCCAGCCTTCCTTTTCATTAGCACTAACCAGTTGCCAAAGAGTTAATTACACCTTGTGGTAACTCCATATTTGTCAGAGTAGAGCTGTGTTTCATAAAGTTTTCAATAGTTGATGTTTCAGAAGTAGATAACCAAGTCTTTCTTGTGAAGTACCTCCGAATGAACTTGAACTTCTGACCTTTTGGTTAACAGTCAAGTGAAAGTGTTTGCCATTTGTATCCTGGGACTCATTGCAGGGCTTGGGCTCTGAAATAGACGCACCCTCATTAGCATTATTGACCTTCCCCACCCCCAGCCTGGACTCCCCAGAATCTCAATGTTCACCTCATTGCAGGAAGAGCCCTAGCCCCTTAATCCAGTCCCTTCCTGTTGCTTTTCCTGGTTCCCCCTCCCTCCTTCTGCCTCATTCACTCTTGATTTCCTTTCCTCTCCCTGAGATCTGCCCCACCCCACCTCTTTCCAAAGGACCATTTTTAATCCAAAGCTTGTGAAGGGCTGACAGCATTTAGTGAAGGATGGGGGCGGGGAGCGTAGGGGGAAGACCATTAGTGGGAGCAGGTGTCACCAGTCTTTGTGGTGATCATTGCATTTAAAAGGGAGGGTGTGGGATGGGAGGAAGAGGGGGAGGGAGGAAGAAAGAAAGGGAAAGGGGGAGAAGGAAAATGGGAGACAGAGGGAAAAAGAAAAAAAAAGGAAAAGAGGGAAAGAGGGGAGGCTGGTTCCCCGAGAAGAAAGATTGAGGCCCAATTTCTCTTTGCAGGTTTGCAGCCAACCTCATCTCTGGTGTGCTCAGCTACAAGGCTCTGCTGGACAGGTAGGACTGCCACCGACTTGGGAAGGGTAAATCCTGCATAGCACAAATTGTTTATGCCTCTGTCTTTCTGCTGCACTAGACAGCAGCGTTCTGCCTTCTGGATGTCCCAACTCCTGTTTTTGCAGTCACTCCCACCCAATTCCCACAGCATTTTGATGGCTGTAACCCCAGCTGGCCTGACTAGCAACAGTTTGTTTTCCTAAAGTAGCATCACCCGTCCTTAATCTCTTAGAAAACCCCCTCTTCCTTGCTTTGTGCCTCCTTAATTCACATTTGGCATGATTAGTTTGTCAGCAATCAGAGAGCACACCTGAAGGTAGAGAAAGAAGAAATGGAGTGAGGAGAAGGGAGTTCCAATTTGCAATGTGGGCAAGTATAGCTTCCTCACGTTGAGCATATATCTTTTTAAACCCACCAAGCTTGAAGGATGATATAGATGACTCATACACAGGTAGAGACAGCTGCATAAACTCAGTGAAGTGTTACTGATTTAGGAGGAAATCTCTCCTGTCTAGAAGCAGTAGCAAGAGGGAGCGAGCCTGGAGAAGTCAGGGACCTCAGTCAGTGAAAATAAGGGCATCAAACGTCAGCATGGGAATAAGAGCAAGCCCCAAACAGTGTCCAATAAAGGAATGAGACAGCAGACATTCAGAAAGGTTAAGTGACTTTCGTATAGCCTGAGGTAGTTAGTTGATTGTGCCAACCTGACCCATAAACACATGTGGGATTAATTGAAGGGCGGAGGGATAAATGGCTCTGTGAACTTGCATTTCTAGTTCTCGGGTCTCTTGCTTTGTGATGGTCGCACCAGGGTGCAGCTGCCTTAGCAGTTCCCTGCTTCAACTTGCAAGGCTCACTTCCTGCCAGACACCCCCAAGGAGAAGCCACATGGACCTACCCCGATGCAGCCCTGGGTGCTGGAGCAGCCGTGCGGAGACCCTGCCAGCGCTGAGATGCTTACATGCTCACTGATTCTGCTTTCCTTTTGCATTCGGCGTCATTGAGTGTGTTTTGTGAGATGGAGGAGGACTTTGTGGATTGGCGTCGGACATAGGGGTTAATGTTGGACTTGTGGGCTTGGGCAGCACTGGGTTAGGATGTTTTCTTGATTCGCATTTAACCTTTATATAAAACGCTCTCTTATACATGAGTTGCTGTGGATTTGTTTCTCTAAAGTACCCAGACTCACACATAGGCATCAAGCCAGGAGATGGCAGAATGAGGAAATCGGCGGGGGCAAGCTTTCCTCTTTTCAACTTTGATCCAATTCAATCTTTGCCCAACCTTGGAGCAAAAGCTCAGCATCACAGTCACTCCAGGAAACAAGAGGGTCTCAAGATCCAGAGCAGAGCAGCTCAGGTCCTGGACTCTGGAGTGGGTCTCAGAGCTCAGTTTGAATTCCAACACCCAAACACTTCATGTGTTATCTTTGAGCGAGTCTAATTAATCTGCTTAGAGTCTTTTTGTCTTTCTAATGGCTTGTTTTGAGGAATACTCTCTCCTATGAAATCACAGCTCTGGTTTCCTCTGATACCCAGGCTCGGATTTCATAAAGCCTTCTTCCTCATAATACCAGTGCTTAGCAGTGGAAGAGTAGATGCTATATTTTTGGTCTGCTTGTGTGTCTATCTTGCCCATAGCTCCATTCCCTCCCCAGCCCCACTGGGACATTTTGATCACTGTAATGAGCTTTCCTCTGTAGAAATTTTGATACCCTTTCAAAGTCCCAGTTGACCTATCAAGTCATCTCAGTAAATGCATTAACACATAGCTAGGTGGTAAATCCAGAAATCCAGAGGTGCTATGGCTCCTCTAGCTGCAGATCCCTTTTATCACAGGTGCTGTCGGCCAGCCCTCCTGAACTAGCCCCGGAACCTCCCTCTTTCTCTTGCCCACAACCCACACCCCCTTCCCATCTCAGCCGCAGCCTCCCCTCTTGCTCTTCCTATGCAATCAGGTCACCGAAAAAGCAAAACATAAATGGAATCATGCCACTAAACACTAAAGCCTTCTTGCGGCTTCTGTTGCCTGGAGAATAAAATGAAAATTTCTTACCTCTACATATCGGGTTGTGCATAATCTGAATCTTTATGACCACGCTGGCTTTCTCTTCATGATGGTTCAACCCTGGAGACTTCCTTTTTACTTTTCATAAATGTTCTCAAAGAGTCTTTGGTAAAAGACCCCTTTGTTTTGTTTTTAATTTTATAAAAATTTGCGTAACCAGCAACTAAACAAAAGGTGCAAAGATACAAAACAGAAGGCCAGATATTTTCTTATCCTATGTTAGGTTGCTACAAAGGTTTCTGAGTGTTTCCTCTAAATTTTTGCCCTCATTCTTTTGTTAGTTCATTCTGATAAAATGGGTTCAAGACCAGTAGCAGGGTCATGAGACAGCTCCTGCCCCTGACTCTTCTCAGGGCTGCCTCCTAGCCTTACAGGACAGCTCAGACATCCATACTCTGTATGGCCACCCCTGAAGCCTCCTCCTAGCCTGCTGGTCACCATCTCGTTGTTCTGTGTCACTAACACAGACGATCTTGTTCCCTGCTTTGTTATTTGGTATCTACCCCTTGCCTCTGCATCCCAGAACTTGCACTCCATTACAGGAGGAAATTCATCTATCTCGTTGGCTGTTATATCCCTGGATACCAGAATGGTGCCTGGTACAGCAGAGGTGCTCAGCAAATGTTTTTTGGTTGAACAGATGAATGGATTGATGGATGGAAGGAAAGGAAAGAAGGGAGAGAGCAGAAAGAAAAGACCACAAGACAGATTGAGGCCACACGGGAGAGTCAACTCTCTGCCTTGAACTCAGAAGAGACCTTTAGAAGAGGTGATTGAGGTAGTGAGTTATTGTGCCAACCTGGCCTATAAACACGTGGGGTTAATTGAACGACAGGGGGATAAATGGCTTGGTGAACGTCGCCTTTGGTCTCTTGCTTTCTGATAGTTGGACCAGGGTGGAGCTGCCTTAGCCAATTCCCTGCTTTAGCTGGCAAGGCTTACTTCCTGCAAGACATCCCCAATGAGAAGCCACATGGACCTACCCCGATGCAGCCCTCGGTGCTGGAGCACCGGTGTGGAGACCCCTGCCAGTGCTGAGATGTTTAAATATTCACTGACTTGGCTTTCCTCCTGCAGTCAGCATCATTGGGTCTGTTTTGTGAGATGGAGGAAGATTTTGTGGATTGGTGTTGGACATATGCATTAATGGGTTAATGTTGGACTTTGGGACTTGGGAAGCACTGGGTTGGGATGTTTTCTTGATGCCCTTAACCTTTATATAAAACTCTCTCTTATACATGAGTTTCTGTGGATTTGTTTCTTTAAAGTACCCAGACTATTACAGTGATGAAGGAGGAGGCTCCGGAAGGACAAGGTTTTTCTAAACAGATTAATGAAGAAGATGGGTGGGTGCAAGGGCAGGTTCAGCAAAGATCAGCCTAAGCAAGAAAAGTCACTGAGGGTCAATATGGCAATGTATGAGGCAGGATGGGGATGCGTTGGTAGAGATTTGAGAAAATTCTGGCACATTCCTTTGAGAAAAAAAATGGGACACTTCTTGACTGTAAGTAAGTGGAGATTTACCTTTTTGATGCCTATTACTATGCAGGTTTAGTTTTTGTGCCCCGTTTTGCCTGACCCTGATTCCTTGTCCCTTCTCTAACCTATCTGCCCTTCCAGCCATTCCATTCCCATCGACTGTGCCAAGGGCCAGCTGTCAGGACAGCCTCTTTGTATGAAACAATATTATGGGCTCTTTTCCTCCTACCGTCTACCTGGCCACACTCAGGACATACTGGTAGCCCAGAAGAGCAGCGTCATGCCTGAGCCTGAGCATGTCATTGTGGCCTGTCAAAACCAGGTAAGCAGCCTCTCCCACCCCTGTCCCTTAGGCCAAGGAGGGTTGTCAGACCAGCAATAGTCACTGGTGCTTATCCCTTCCTGCTGCCTCACAGTGTTCATCCCATTGCAAGCAGGGTGGAATGGCCCAGAACTTGGGTCTCCTGACTCGTATCGGCAGATCTCCACTGATTGGCTCTAAGAACAAGAAGAACTATGAATTATGGGATACTCCTTTGGACTCACATCTGCATCCCCCAAAGTCGGACAGGTAGAAAGAAGCCCTTCTTGGGCTACTGGTCCTGAATGCAAGCCCTGTGTGGTCATGGCCTAATCACCCAAAATTATTCTTTTTTTTCCACCCCAAAATTATTACCCACCTCATTACCCTCCTGGAGATCACAGACTGACAAAGTTACAGTTAGACTAACTGGGTGTGCCAGCTGTGGGCTCAGCATTTAAATACATTTATCCCATGTGATCTCCCCACAGTGATCTGGAAGGTGGAGCCTTAGAATTTGCATACCACCAGAGGACGTGACACTCGGAGAAGTCAGAGAGCTTACAAGTCAGATAGGTTAGCAAGACTCCTAGGTGTGGCCAGTGCCATGAGTCCAGGTCTGTCCTTAGAAGAGCCCAACAAGAGAGCGGTGGGACCAGGGAACAGGCTGAGGAGGAGGGCTCCTCACTGCCCACCAGACTTTAGAGTCTACATGTAAAGAGTCCACATGTATATTTTATCTGACAAGAAAGGTGAAAGTCTTTTTGTTCTGTATTGGTTTTACTTAAATAATTACAAACCATGTTTGATGATAACCATCCATGTGCTCCTTTGGTAATTTTTTAAGATTCTGTGTTCTCGGGCTTATTTCACATTTTCAATAAGCTGAGAGCTCAGTGAATGTCTGCCATCTGAAGGCAGCATCTCCGGTCTTAAGTCCGGTCGGAGCAGAGGTACTCCAGTCCGTCCCACACCCTGGTTGGGCGGTCGCAAAATAAGAACACTTCTTTCAGAGCTGCAAGCCACTCTGCCCCTGGTCACCATGGTCCCCACCCATCCCAAACTGCTCACGGAACACCTGTTCTGGACTCGGCCATGGCTCAGGGCTAGGCAGAGGACTCTTTCAGCCTGACAAAAGGGGTATTGTGGCCTACGTCAAGGGATAATGCCCTTTCCGTCAAAACTGCATCCTGAAGCTCCACAGGCTTACGCCAAAAGCAAATGGAAGTATACATATGTATGTGCGCATGTCTGCGCACAGCATTTTGGGTGTTGGTTTCCATTTGTAATCTTCTTCTGCATAGGATTCACTGACTTGCTTTGTTGTCCTCTCATCAGTGTGTTTACCCTTGCCCTGTCATCCCTTCCAACTGCTGGGTAAACGCGTTGGACAAATACATTTTACTTAGCTATTCCCTACTGGAGAACATTTGGATTGTTTTTACTGTTTGTTATTGCAAAGATATGCACATTCCTTGATCTGTCTTCTGGTGTACACAGGTGGACATGTTCCTAAAACCTTAGACTAAATTATGTTTTTAAAATAATTGTTTGCTGAGTCATAAGATACATTTTTAAAAATATAATAGACCCTGTCTTTCAGGAGGATTTGTACCAATTTATACTCCTCCAACAACAAGAACTCAAATGTCCACAAATACGATGGTTTTACATGAACTACAAAACGCAAAACCACATTTTCTTGTAGTGAAATTTAATGGTTGAATTGGGGTCCAGCTTGGACTCCAGCACAGCGAAGAGCTTTAGGTAGACCCCAACATTGTTACCACTCAGAACACCAAATCCTAGGGGATCCGGGTGTGATATCTATCCCTAGATCCGGATGAAGTTGTCACGTGGGCCCCCGTGCGGAGCTCTGCAGCCACGAGTGACCTGTTTGACCTGTTTTCCCACAGTTCTTTGTCTTAGACGTTGTCATTAATTTCCGCCGTCTCAGTGAGGGGGATCTGTTCACTCAGTTGAGAAAGATAGTCAAAATGGCTTCCAACGAGGACGAGCGCTTGCCTCCAATCGGCCTGCTGACGTCAGACGGGAGGAGTGATTGGGCCGAGGCCAGGACGGTCCTCGTGAAAGGTTAGCAGCAGTGCCTGGCACCTACCCATGCTCATCTCATCCTCATCCTCCAGGGTCTGGGGCCATGGATTCATCACCACAACACATGGCAGATGGTCAGCCCTTCCAGAGGCCACTCCAGGAGGAGCCTTATGCATTGGGCTGCCATTCGAATGGTCAGTTGTTCGAAACCACCAGCACCTCCGCGGGAGAAAGACTAGGCTTTCTACTCCGGTAACAGTTACAGTCTCGGAAACCCACAAGGGATGGCTATGAGTTAGCACTGATTTGATGCCAGTGAGTTTTAGGTAAAAGGACAAAACCCATTGTGCCCGCGATTCACTCGCATCTTCTAGCTTTCTGGGCAAGGCTCACGAGGAGAAAACACACGCTGTCTAGAGCTGTCACTGTACAGCTAGTCTCGGATACAGTCGTTCGAGCCAGAAGAAGAGGGTGCAGAGACGCCGTCGTGGCTCCTGGAGGGCAGGGTAGTGCTCATTCTGGTGGTCTGGTCACTGGGGATCTGAGCGTAGAGACAAGTCCGGGGACTGTGCATCTTTAAATGGATCTTTATCTTTCTTCCTGCTTGGGTACTGCTTTTGTGGAAATCTCTAGACATTCCCTAAAGACAGCCAGTAATATTCTAAAATGATTTTTCAAATCCAGAAATAGCCCCTCTCCCAGGAACTGGTTCCAAAAAGTCAAACTCACTACCATCGAGTCAGTTCTGACTAATAGCTACCCTTTAGGACAGAGTAGAACTGTCCCTGTGGTTTATGCATTGGGCTACTGGCCATAACATTAACAGTTAGAAACCACCAGCCACTCAGTGGGAGGAAGGAGAGGTTTTCTACTCCCATAAAGAGTTACAGTCTTGGAAACCCAGGCAGGTGGAGACTGGGCAAAGCTACCAGCTCCGGGGGAATCAGATCAGCCTGCTCAGGAGGTCATAAGAGATGTTTGTGCTAGACATCCTAGGGGGATGAGAAAGGGGCGAGGACTGGAAAATATACTTTCTGGTCCCCTGTCCCTTGGAGGTTTTCTCTGCAGGCATGACTGACTCTGGTATCATCAGTTTCAGAGTCAACACCTCAGGACCCCTTGAATGTCCCTTTTGCATATCCGCATACTATCACAGGCCCGGTGTCATTGTCTTGGTTTCATTCCTAACTCTCTAAAATTTTATTTTCATTTATTTGATCAACATTTCTTGTCTTCCACCTCTAGCTTCTAAAGTCCAGGAGAATAGCATCCTTGTTTGTTTCATTTACCACATGAATCTGCTGTGCCCAGCACAGTAGGGACCGAATTATATTTGTTGAATAGAAGAATGAAGTCTTACTAACGACACCGGGCCTCAAGTTTCTTTGCTAGTTGTCAATTCATTTGTCATTCAGTTCTTGGGTACTTGCTGCACGCTCAGCTCTCATGGCAGGTGACCCTGCCACAAGGAGGTGACACTGACTTTGTTCTTTTGGACCTGACCACCAAGTTAAGAACTCAGTCACTCATTTCAAAGAGGAGTCCTGGACGGGTAATGGCTCAGCTACTAACCCAAAAGTCAACAGTTCTAACCCGCCACCCGCTCCATGGGCCACACACACACAAAGAGGAATTTACTCCAATAAATATTAAAGCTTTGGAAGTCCTATAAGGCTGTCCTAATCTGTCACACTAGGCTGCTATGAGTCCGAATTAATTGAATAGCACACAACACCGTTTGCAAGTGAATTTATTCCCATGGGAGATCACAGTGTGATCCGATCCCACTGCTTTCCTATCTAGGGACAGAGACAGCCATCATCACTTCCGCTTCTTATATGGTCTCCACTTTATTAGTGGCCAGGTCCATGACATCTCCCTCCAGGACTGACCAGGATTACCCTCAGGCCTGAGTGCTTAGACATAACTAATTGGAATTAATTTGCTAATGGCATTTGATTTCTATTTCTGAATTGAAATGCTGTTGCTTGCACCAGCAAAGAGAGCAAAGTCGGGCATTCCTTTCAGAAACCCAGTTAATCCATTTAGCAATGATTCTGTCCTCAGCCATGGGAAGAAGTTGTAGTCCTCCCTTCTAGGCACAGGAAGGGAACCCACAGACCATGCAAGAGATTGTTTAAATTTAAAAATGAAAGATTGTGGAGCTTCATTTAGAGATGGGAATGAAAATGAAAAGAGATTAATTAAGTCTTGATATATTTTGGAAGTAGAACTAGGATCAGTAAGAAGGAAAAGAGAAGTGGAAATGATCACTAGGGGTTTTTTGTTTGAGCAATTGAGTGGATAGTGGTAGCATTTACTGAGATGGGAAACATGTTGGGGGAGTAACTATGGAATGGATAAATCGTTTCCAAATATATTAGGTTTGAGATGCCTTGAGTCATCTAATTGGAGATGTCATGTTAGATCTATGTGTCTGAAGCTCAGAGGAGAGGTCGAGCCAAAGAGATAAATTTGAGAGCCATCAACATGTAAGTGATATTTAAAGTCAGGGGCCTGGATGAGATCATCCAGAAAAAGAAGAACAGAAGCCTCCGGGTCACATAGAGAAAGGATGAGGAGGACAGCAAAACGACCACCAGAATCGTAAAAAGAAAGCCAGGAGACGAGTCACAAAAGTGCAATAGGGAAGATGGGTTTGGGGGAAGGAGGTAGCCAGCTATGTGGAATTCTGTCAAGGGTCCTGGTTTGCAGAAGCACCAACTGGTGCCCTACTCATTAGCATAGGAGCCAGCATATGTCATGTTCCTGCTTGGTGTTGAACCCTGATTTAAGTGCTTTCTCCCTCATTGCGGCTATAAATCTTCAGAGATGAAGATGCATGCCCCAGGAGTTAGGCATAACATCACAAAGGTGGTAAGTGGGAGAGCCGGGTTAACTTCTAAAAGCATCGGGCCTCCAAGCCTGTGATCTGCTGGGCCCAGGTGTCACAAAAGGGCGAGAGAAGAGCTAAAGGCCCCAGAGGGAGCTGCACATCTTCTCAGGACTTCCTTCCCACAGAGCCCCCCTAATCCCAGGAGAAGCCAACAGAGTTATCCTGGTCTGGAAATTTAATTAAACACTCAGCCCCGAGTCTGGAAGACTGCAGCACTTGTCAATTTGTAGGAAAAGGATGGTGGCTCAGAAAGCTCCCGAGCCGCTGGCTTTCCTGGGTGCCTGCTTGGAGACACTGAGCAACAGACTTACAAGGCAGATGCTCTGCATTTGCACAGCCCCGTCGATATGTATGCCCAGCAGGCAATTAGAGCCATGCACCGTCTTCATGAAGGTCTCTGGCAATTGGCAGGGTCCTCAGTCTTGGTTTGCAGATGTGCTCAAGATTGGGGCATTTGTCTAGTTAAACACTGTCATCCAGAGTTCAGCAGCAAGTCTAGTTTTCAAACCAACTACATATTGGCAAGAATAGTCTCTCCAATATAATTGGTGCAGGACTGTCTCCTGAGCACTTGAGGATGAATGCTGGTACCTTTCTTTTTGGAGAAGTTAAGAACCATGCCTCTCCCCACAATAAATTAATAGGTTATGGATTTTTAATGCATCAGGAGTTTCGGGGTGGTGCAAAATATTAATGCACTCAGTAGTTCTCCGAAAGGTTGGAGGTTCAGGTCTACCCAGAGGCAACTTAGAAAAAATTCCTGAGCACCTACTTAGAAAAATTAGTCATTAAAAATCCCCACCATACCAGGATGAACCGCTAAGGGCATGCAACAAAGCAGCAAGGGGAGCAAAACAATGAAGTCCCCAGGGAATACTAAAAGTCGACTTTGGGGCCAGGGCATGTTACTCCATCGGACTTGACCGAAAACACCTGGAACTATTTATAGGCTTTTCTTTTTTGTGATTTTTGTTTTCTATTGATCTGTCTTGGGGTTTTTTTTCTTCCTGCCTATTGTCTCTGCATGTCTATCTAGATAATATAGGCGGGGTAAACAATCCGGAGGAGAAAACAAGGGAACTAATGGTTCTGGGGGGACACAGAGGAGGAAGCGGAAGAAAGGAAGTGGTGTGGTGGTAACAAACCCAGGAGACAAGGGAACAAGTGATCTAAAATCGATAGCAAGGAGGGCATAGGATACCTGGTAGGGTTTGATCAAGGGCAATGTAACCGAGAGGAATTACTGAAACCCAAATGAAGGCTGAGCATGATAGTGGGACAAGAAGAAAGCTAGAGGAAATAGAGGAATGCACTAGGAGACAAAGGACATTTATAGAGGTCTAAATATAGGCATATACATATGATAGGGAAATAGATCTATGTGCATATATGTCTATGCACATAATTGTTAAGGTAGCAGACAGACATTGGTCCTCTACTCAAATATATCCTCAATGCAAGAAAACTTTGTTCTATTAACCTGGCATTTCATGATGCTCACCTTCCTGACACCATCACTGAAGACAAAATGGGTACATAAGTAAATGTGGTGAAGAAAGCTGATGGTGCCTGGCTATCAAAAGATATAGCATCTGGGGTCTTAAAGGCTTGAAGATAAACGAGTGGCTATCTCGCTGAGAAGCAACAAAGGCCACATGGAAGAAGCACACCAGTCTGTATGATCATGAGGTGCTGATGGGATCAAGTATCAGGCATCAAAGACACAGAACCAAAAATTAATATCAATGTGAAGGAGTGGGAGTGAGGAGTGGAGACCCAAAGTCCATCTGTAGACAATTGTTCATCCCTTTACAGAAGGGCCGCAAGAAAGAGATGAGCCAGTCAGGGTATAGCACCAGTGAAACACACAACTGTCCTCTAGTTCTTTAATGCTTCCTCTTCCCCCTACCCCCTCCCCCATTATCATGACCCCAATTCTACCTTACAAATCTGGCTAGACCAGAGGATATACATGGGGACAGATAAGAGCTGGAAACACAGGGAATTCAGGACAGATAAACCCCTCAGGACCAATAATTAGAGTAGTGATACCAGGAGGGTAAGGGGAAGATGTGGGGAGAAAGGGGGAACCGATCACAATGATCTACATATAACTCCCTCCCAGGGGGATGAACAACAGAAAAGTGGGTAAAGGGAGATATCGATCAGTGTAAGACATGAAAAACTAATAATTTATAAATATCAAGTTCAGGAGGAAGGGGTAAAAATGAGCTGATACCAAGGGCTCATGTAGAAAGCAATGTTTTGAAAATGATGATGGAAACATGTACAAATGTGCTTGACACAATGAATGTATATATGGATTGTGATAAGAGCTGTACAAGCCCCCCAATTAAATGATTAAAAAAAGGAGAATAAATAAAAATTCTATGGAGCACAAATTTATGCTGACACACGTGTAGCACCATGTGTTGAGTTGGCTTGATGGCAATCTTTGTTTATTTATTGTTTTATGCATCTGGAAAAGAGCACTCAAATAGGGAGTGAGGGAGAGGTCAGTGATCCATATGGAGAGGCTTGGCCTTGAAAGGCCTTTTCCTGATGGTCGTCTTATCTGCAACATGGAGATCTCCTGTTGGAGATCTGAAAGGATGGTGAGTCGGTATCAAACAAGTGTACTGGAGCCAGAGGGTGCTTACTAACTTGATTCAAGGAAACATTCTGGGGCACCTACTTGGCCTGGGGTAACATTAGGGATGGTTTGGCCAAGGCCTACAACCTACTTGGGAAAATATGACTATCTAAAAACTAATATTTGTTGAATAGGTATTACCCAAGTGGTCAATGACTGTGACCAAAGGACTGCAAGTACCCTGTTTCCCCGAAAATAAGACATACTTACAGTTTTGCCTCTTGCTAAAATATAAGGCATTCCCCCAAAATAAGACCTCCCTGAAAAGGGTTTGGATTGTTATGATGATATTCCAGAAGATGGTGACATGACTGTCATTGAATAAACGAGTAAATGTACCATAGATTGTTGTACATGGAAATAATGGTAGTAACAAGAAATTCTTGATACTGAAGGATTCAGTTTGTCTGGTTATGCTGGTTTGTGATGTCAACTACTACCATACTGTATACAGGTAATAAATTTCCTTTTTGGTTGTTCAATAATAAATGTGTACCATATTCTTCTTCATGGAAAAATAAGACATCCCCTGAAAATAAGACCTAGTGCATCTGTGGGAGCAAAAATTAATATAAGACACTGTCTTATTTTTGGGGAAACAGGGTAGGATGGCCTTTATTCTTTCTGTCTCAGCCTGAATTACCTATGATGGCGAGTGGCTATGTTGCTTCACCTGTCCAACCCTCCTACAAAGTGCACCTCCTCCTTACACATACATACCAGAACTCAGGATTCTCTGGGGTTTCCCTGGTTGTCATCACTCTTATCTTCATTTGAACGATGTACAGCAAAATATTTGGGGTATAAGGTATATGTTTTTTGTGTTCTGCCCTTTTTCATCCATTGTGCACCCATAACCTCAGTTCTGGAAGCATGAGAGCCCTTTTTTTCCTTGCCTTTCTGGAGAGGGTAGATAGAATCCAGGGAAGAGAATAATTATTAGCTCCTAAATTCTTTTTTTTTAAATCATTTTATTAGGGGTCCATACGCTCCTAAATTCTTTTACTCACAACTAAAGTTTTTATTTTGGGATAATTGTAGATTCACAGGTAATGCAAACAATTGAGGACCAACTACTAATCTAAAAGTTGGTAGTTCAAACTCACGCAATGGCACCACAGAGGCAAGACCTAGTCATTTGTTCCATAAAGAATATTCCACGCAACAATTCTATTCTGTTGTCATGAGTGCTTCTTGAGTTGGAACTGACTCAACGAAAACTAGTTGTTTTATTTTGGTTGGTAACTTCACATGCAGCGGAAAGAAAAAATAATACATGGACGCTTTACTCAGTTTCATCTTACAAATGTGACAGCCAGGATATTGATATTGATATATTAGATAAAAAACATTTCCATTACCACAAAGATCTCTTATGTCCATCCCTACTTTCCTCAATCCCAGGTCCTCTTTAAACTGACAAACTTTCATTTGTTTTCCCTGGCTATGATTTGGTATTTCAAGAAGGTCATATATAGTTATACAGTATGTAATTTGGGGATTGACTTTTATCATTAACTGTGTACTTCTCTGAAGACTCCTCCAGATTGTTGTGTATATCAATATCATTCCTTTGTATTGCTGAGTAATATTCTATAGTAGGGATATAACCATTTTCCCATAGAAGAAAATATTGTTTTTTGGTTTTAGTTGGAGACTATTGTGAATAAAGCTTCTATTAACATTCATACACAAGTTTTGTTTTGCTTTGTTTTTGCAATCTATATTTTCATTATTCTGGGGTATTTCAGAGTACAATTGCTGTTTGAATAAGTGCAAGTGTAATTGAGGTTTTCTGTTTGTTTTTAAGAAAATGCCAAACAGTTTTCTAGTGTCTGTAGCATAAAATGCTATACCAGCAATGTAGGAGGGACCCAGTTTCTTCACATCCTTATCACCATTTAGTGTTATTGTTTTTATTTCTGTCCTTCTGATAGGTGTATAAGGAGCCCTGGTGATGCTGTGGGGTTGGCCTTGTGCTGCTAACTATAAGGTTAGTAGTTTGAAACCATGAGGCTCTCTGAGGGAGAAAAATGAGGCTGTTGGCTCCTATAAAGATTTACAGTCTCAAAAATCCTATAGAAGGTCACAATGTGTAGAAATCATCTTGATGGCAGTGTGTTTGGAGTTTGAATAGAATATAGTGACTTTTCAATTTTAATTGACATTTCCCTAATGACTAATGCAGGAGAAAGGCAGGGCATTCTCCTGAATTAAAGAGTTACAGCCCCAGAAACTCACAGGGGGCAGTTCTATCCTGTCCTGTAGGGTTGCTATGAGTCAGCATCAACTCAAAGGCAGTGAGCTTGCTTTTTTTTTTTTGCGGGGAGATGAGGGTGGAGGGCCGTGTTTGAATGTCAAATGATGCTGAACTATTTTTTTAAATCATTGTATTGGGGGCTCATACAACTCTTATCACACTCTATACATCCATCCATAGTGTCAAGCACATTTATACATTGTTGCCATCATCATTCTCAAAACATTCGCTTTCCACTTGAGCCCCTGGTATCAGCTCCTCATTTCCCCCCTCCTTCCCCGCTACCCCCTCCCTCATGAACCCTTGATAATTTATAAATTAGTATTATTTTTGTCATATCTTACACTGTCTGATGTCTCCCTTCACCCACTTTTCTGTTGTCCATCCCCCAGGGAGGAGGCTATGTGTAGATCCTTGTAATCGGTTCCCCTTTACCAACCCACCCTCCCGTATTGCCACTCTCATTACTGGTCCTGAAGGGTTCATCTGCCCTGGATTCCCTGTGTTTCCAGTTCCTATCTGTACCAGTGTACATCCTCTGGTCTAGCCAGATCTGTAAGGTAGAATTGGGGTCATGAAAGTGGGGGTGGGGTGGGGAGAGGAAGCATTTAGGAACTAGAGGAAAGTTTTATGTTTCATCCTTGCTTCACTGCACCCTGACTGACTTGTCTCCTCCCCGTTACCCTTCTGTAAGAAGATGTCCAGTTGTCTACAGATGGGCCTTGGGTCCCCGATCTGCACTTCCCCTCATTCACAATTTTTTTTTTTGTTCTTTGATGCCTGATACCTAAGTTTTCAAATTTGGGGGGATAAAAATACTTCATAGTATTGTGTTGTTGTTTTTATTTCAATTGGTTCTAATGTATTGTTGCCCCTTTCAGATCTAATTTATGCTTATTTGCTTCTCTTTCTTTTCCTTTAAGTTTGCTGACTCTGTCAGACCTTTCCAAAGAAGAAACTTCCTATCTCATTGATTTCTTCTATTGTTTTTCTGTTTTCTGAGTCATTTATTTATGCTCTAATTTTAATTATTTCTTTCCTTCTGGAGACTGAAGGTTTATTTTGCTGCTCTTGTTCTACTTGAAGATGTTGAGTTCAAGTGTTGATTTCATTCTTCTTTTTTGTTGTGTGCATTTATTGATATACATTGCCCTCTGAGTATTGCTTTGGCTGTGACTCAAGGGTTTTGATACATTGTATTCTCATTCACTTCAAGGTATTTTTATTCCTTATTTCTTCAGTTACCTAGCACTTTTAAAGCTGAATGTCATGTGAATTCTGTATATGTGATTTTCTCCTTGACCCTACAATTATTGATTTCTAATTTTATAGCCTTGTGATCTGAGAAAATATATTTGTAATATCCCAGTGCCTTTACATTTATTGAGATTTGCTTTCCAGAATTGGAAAAAGTGCATAATGAGTTTTCATTGGACTGAGTGTTCTGTATATGTCTAAGAGGCCAAGTTGATTACTTGCATTGGGTAGTTCTGTCTTTGTTACATTTTTTTCAAGTTGTTCTGCCCTTCCTTTAGAGGAGTATATTGAAGTCTCCTACTATTATTATAGTATTGTCTGTTTCTCCCTTTAACACTATAAGAGTTTGATGACTGCATTTTGAACATCTTTCACTCATACAATGAACATCTTTCCTTGATAAATAGATATTTATGATAGTAATGGCTTCTTACTCAATTGTCCCTTTAATCATATGTAGAGCTCTACTTTGTCTCTTCTGATGGAATTTTAAAATCAGGGATTAAGATTGCCACTCTTTTAAAAAACATTGCCATTGTACATATGTAAATATATGATGATGGGGAAACAGATCTATGTACATATATTAAGTTTAGTATTAAGGTAGCAGATGGACTTTGGGCCTGGACTCAAGTACTCTCTCAATGTAAGAACACTTTGTTCTATTAACCTGCCATTCCATGATGCTCACCTTCCCAACACCATCGCTGAAGACAAAGTGAGTGCATAAGTAAATGTGGTGAAGAAAGCTGATGGTGCCCGGCTATCAAAAGATATAGTGTCTGGAATCTTAAAGCCTTGAAGATAAACAAGTGGCCATCTATCTGAGAAGCAACAAAGTCCACATGGATGAAGCACACCAGTATGTGTGATCATGAGGTGTCGATAGGATCAGGTATCAGGCATCAAAGACCCAGAACAAAAAATCATATTGTGAATGAGGGGCAGTGTGGAGTGGAGACCCAAAGCCCATCTATAGGCAATTGGACATTTCCTTACAAAAGGGTCATGGGGAGGAGATGAGCCAGTCAGGGTATAGTATAGCAATGATAAAACACACAACTTTCCTTTAATTCTTTAATATTTCCTCCCCGACTATCATGATCCCAATTATACCTTACAGATCTGGCTAGACCAGAGCATGTACGTGGGTACAGATAAGAGCTGGAAATACAGGGAATCCAGGACAGATAAACCCCTCAGGACCAATACCAGGAGGGGAAGAGGAAGGTGGGGGGAGAAAGGGAGAACCGATCATGAAGATCTACATATAACCCCCTCCCAGGGAGATGGGCAACAGAAAAGTGGGTAAAGTGAGACATTGGTCAGTGTAAGACATAAAAAAATAATAATTTATAAATTATCAAGGGTTCAGGAGGGAGGGAGGGGAAAATGAGAAGCTGATACCAAGAGCTCAGGTAGAAAGAAAATGTTATGAAAATGATGATGGCAACATATGTACAAATGTGCTTGACACAATGCATGTATGTATTGTGATAACAGTTGTATGAGCCCCCAATAGAATGATTTAAAAACAAAAAAATTTGCTATTAGCTTGATATATTTTTCCACCTTTTTATTGTTAGACTATTTTTGTCTTTCTGTCAAAGGTGTCTTTCTTTTAAGCAGCTTACTGTTTTCTTATCCATTCTTCTGCTCTCTGTCTCCTGAGTGATTCATTTAATCCATTTACGTTTAGTGTCATTACTGATAGGTATGAATTTAAAGTTGTCATATTGCTGTGTGTTTCTTTAATCCTCAGAATTTTCTAGGCTGAGTTAATTTTGTTTGTGAGTTTTCTTTGATATTATTTTACTGCTTACAAGATTTTTGAACTTTTCCTTTCATTATATTTTGATGCTTTCTATTTTTTTAGCTAACCTTATTTATAATTTTGCTCTAAGTTTAAAATAGTCTATTCACCTACAAATCCTTAACTTACTCTCAATTACAATGTTTTGTATCTACACAATTTTTCTATCACTTTATCATTTTATTCATTGTAGAATGACACCTCGTGTATTTTTGTTTTCCTTTGAGTACTGCTTTAAGTGTTTCTCAGGCGGTACTTACTGTCTTGTATGTTGATCTGAAGTTGATGGTTACTGCTGTTGTTGATCCTCTATTCAAGAATTTGTAAATTTGGTCTTGTTTCTACAATTCCTTTAATTTCTCCTTACCTGGGCATGCCCTTATTTCACCTTCCTATTTGAGGGATCATTTTGTTCAATATAAGATTCTTGACTGGCAATTTTTTTCTTTCATGTTTATATACATGTCATCCCATTAATTTCTTTTTTGTGTGGTTTCTACTGAAAAATTCAAGACTAATTTTATTGGTTCTCCTTTGTAGGTAGCATTTCTTTCTTACCAAGCTGCTCTCTGGATTCTTTCTTTGTCCTTGTCATTGGAAAGTTTGGCGATGATATGCTGTGATTACTTTCTTTTGAGGACTATCTTATTTGGGGTCCTTTCGACTTCTTTGGTGGTTATTTTCTCCTCTTTTATGCTTTTGGGAATGTTTTCTTCCAACAGTTCTTGGACTATATTCTCCGTGGATTTTTGTTTTGTTGTTTCATGCTGTTCTAGAGTGCCAGTGATGTGTAAGCTTTTCCTCTTGATAGTGTCCCACATAATTCTTAGACTTTCTTTGGATATTTCTTGTGTGTGTGTGTGTGTGTGTGTGTGTGTGTGTGTGTGCGCGCGCGCGCGCGCACGCGCTTATGAATTGTTCTTATAATTGGAATGAGAGATTTGTCTTCAAGTTCACTAATTCAGCCTTCCATTACTTCAGTTCTACTGCTTTGCTCTTTTAAAGTGTTTTCTAATTCTAATATCGTAGTGTTACTTAGTGTTTTCTAATTCTAATACTTAGTGTTTGGGGTTTGGTATGGCTTCTCACTTTTATTTTTCAGACTGCACTTGTGTTTTCCTAAGTTCTGTAGCTTTTATTGGCACACACACATCTTCCTATCAGGCCCCCTGCCCCTGCTGTTGAAGGTATAGGAGGGTGTTGCTGGATAGTGTTGGTACAGTTGATTGGGTCAGGTGGAACAGGTAAGGAGTTAAAACAAACAAAACAAAATCACAAAGACATACACTAATAACAAGACCAGCCTAGCAACCACAACAACTATACACATAAACACACCTGAATCAAAACTGCTCTCTCTTTTTAAGTTACTGGTACATGCATGGCACAGGCTGCCACTGTAAGAGTGTAGCCTTGATGTATGAGGGTGAGAGTTAGTGATCTCCCTGATCTACAGAGGGGGCCAGGCAGTGAGAAATGGCTCCACACCTGTTGTCCTATGCTTCTATGTTTGTGGTTGATAAAGAATAAGAAGGATAGGGAGAAGGAGAAGAGAAAGAAGATGACTACGGGTAGAAATGAGACCAACACCAAAATCCAAAACCAGAACTGGCCACTTCGCTTTTTCCAAACTCTCCTTCTGGAGACTGAGCTCTGCTGATGCTAGGGAGTGTGGACCCCAGGAATGATGGCACCCTTTTGTGTCTGTGTCTGGGATTATGAAGCCCAAAGCCAGAAGAAGGGACGAGGGGGGGAAAAATGGGGGAGAGGGGAGCAAGTATAAGGGGGAAAAAATCCTTATCCTCTAGCCACAGAGGTGCCACAGCCCCAGACTAAAGCCATGAATCAGCCGTCTCTGGAACTGTGCAGGAGCTGAGTTGTAAACTGTAGCCCCACTTCTGCTAGTCCAAGACCAAAAGCATGTGGGAACCTGGTACAATTCAGCCTTCCTTGTGTTTGCCTCTGTGTGATAGTGTGGTCCTGTCAAGTTTTCATGTGCCTTCAGAGCACACTTGCTACCCTGGGGTGAGGGAGTGGAAGGAGGGGTTCAGCCTGTTTCTCATTGGATTAGATTGAATTCCAAGTGTTCCTCTGTTTACACAGCAAGTGTGAAGCAAGGGGTTGGCCCAACTTTCTCAAGGATGGGAGCTTCAGCTTCCATGCTGTGGGAGGGGCTGGCCGGCTCACGGTCGGCAAGGTGAGAGTTTGCTGCTCTTCATGATCCCTTTGTGTGGATTTCACTCACAAATTTCTCTGTCAGTGTTAAGCTTATCTTTCATTCCTCAGAGATGCTGATCTTCGGGGTTTTCCTCCATATCTGTTTTATCTATGACTTGGTTAAAGAGGATTGTGTAGTACGTCTGCCTAAGGTGCCGTCTTTTCTTGGAAGCTTACTGTAGGTTACTATGCATTCTCCTTATCAATATGAGTTCTAATTTTCTGAAATATTTTACTATGAATAGATGTTGAATTTTGTCAAATAATTATACTGCATGTGAATTTACTTTAGTCTGTCAATATGGTGGATTATATTAGTTACTTTTCAAATATGGAATCAGACTTGCAATGCTGAAATAAATCCACTTGGTTTTGGTGTATATTTGTTTTATATATTGCTGAACTGTATGCATTTCACCTAGTATTTTTGCATCTCTGAGTATTCATGAAGGATACTCATCTATAGTTTTGCTTGTAAGGTCTGTCTGGTTTGTTATCAGTGTAATATTTAATTTATTAAATGAATTTGTTTTCTAGAATAGATTTGTAGAATTCATGCTAATTCTTCATTAAATGTCTGGTAGATTTCTCCAGTGAAATGGGTTGGTCCTCAGAATTCTTTGTGGAGCATTTTGAGATTAAAATTTTAATCACCTTAATATTTATGTGACTATTTGAATGACTGATTTCATATTCAGTGAGTTGTAATAATCTTTGTATTTTTAGGAATTAGCCCATTTAATGTCAAATTTATGTTGCATAGTTTTTAATAGTATGGCTGATTATTATTTGATGTCTGCAGGGTTTGTAGTCATACTACTTGATAATCAAACTGATTGATCTTTTTAAGGAACCAACTTTTTTCCCATTAATTCCAACTATCCCCTTTAATTTCAATTTCATTGAATTCTGTTTGTTGTTGTTTTTTCTTATTTCAAATGAGTTGCTTTAATTCCAGATGGTACAGAATTCTGGGCATAACACAGACTAAAGCGCTGTAGGTCAGGATTCTGGATTGGGTTCACTCTGACCTCACAGCTAAGACAGTAATGGCTGAGGAACCAAACATTGTATGATTTTTCTTCTTTTTTACAAAAGTTTATTCTTAAATGTACAGCAGACTTTCGACATGGTGCCTGCCACCTCTTCCCCAGACTATCACAGAAAAGCGAATTCTGTTCTTATCTTTGTTTTCTTCCTTCTACATGTCCTTGTTTTATTTTACTTTTCTTTGTCTACATTCTTCAGAGCTTAAATGACTGATTTAAGATTTTTCTTCCTTTTCCATGCAGGAATGTGCGGCTAAATATTCCCCTGCTCCTCAGTGATCCGGCTGTATCACATTTAGAGATGTTGTATCTTTATTTTCAATTAGTTCAATGAATGTTTTTAAACTTTACCTTGAGACTTCCTCTTTGATCCATGGATTATTTAAACATATGTCATTTAATTTCTAAGTGCCTGGAATTTTTCTTCTTATTTTTATGACCTATTTCTAATTTGTTTCCATGAGGCCAGAGAATACATTCTGTATGATTTTAATTCTCTCAAAGCATTTGATATGTGTTTTCTATTTGTTTGTTTTGTCTTTGTGGTCCAGGATGTGGGCTGTCTTGACATATGATCCATAGGGACTTGAATGGGTGGAATGCTCTGTAAATGTCAATTAGATCCTATCAATGGTATTACTGGATTTTCCCCATATCTTTCTGAATTTTTGTCTAGTTGTTCTATCAATTGTTGAGAAAAGTTTATCAAGGTCTTCAAATACAATTGTGGATTTATTTTTCTTTTAATTATATTAGATTTTACTTGACATATTTTGCATCTCTATTGTTTTGTCCATATACATTTTAAATTGCTCTTTCTTCTTGGTGGAATGACCTTCTCTGGCTCTATACATTTTCTTTCGCCTGAACTACACTTTATCCACTATTAATATAGCCACTTTTCCTTTCCTTTGACTTATGTGTGCATGGTATGCCTATTTCTATCCTTTTACTTGCAACCAGCCTATATCATTATATTTGGAGTGATTTTATTGTGATATGTTAATGCAAAAGTCCACTATCTTTTTAATTTTCCTCTTTATTTTCTGTTTTCTTTTTCCTACCTTTCTATCATTTACTTGAACATTTTATGGACTTCCACTTTGATAGATATTATATATATTAATATATATATAATTTAGTGCTTCTGCTTCCATTGCTTTTTTAAAAAGTAGTTTCCGTAGAGATTGCCTTATGTGTGAGGGTAAGACAGAAAGTATTACTCTCATGGTTCCAGTTCTTACATGCATGGTTTGATGCCCCCAAATAGTGTCTCTGCCAAAGGGGGAACCCATCATAGGTTTGGATATATAGCTCCCTCCCACCCAGTGGGATGAATAATAGAAATGTGAGTGAAGGGTGACAATGGACAGTGTAAGACACACAAAAACAACAATAATAGATAATTGATGACAGATCCACAGGGTGGGAGGGTGGTCGAGGGTGGGAGGGGCTAAAAGAGGAACTTATACCAAGGGCTCAAGTAGAAAGAAAATGTTTTGGAAACGTTGATAGCAGCATATGTACAAGTGTGTTTAATACAATTGAATGATGGATTGTCATAAGATTTGTAAGAGCCCCCACAATAAAATGATTAATAATAATGTTTAGAAAAGGCATCTCTGCAATTAGTGATTGACTACAGCTAAGTTCTCTCAGTAATACACTGTTCTTCATCCCATTAGGGTCACTTCACATACACAAAGTACAATACAATCGTGATTTCTGAAGGGATCTACTTGGATGAATTACATTCAAGGATCTAGAGGGGGCAGAAGATTAGGTGACTGTTTTCTGGGATTTCAACTGGGTAATCTTGATGGATTGTATTAATCGTATAAGATGATCGTGAAGTGTATTCATGAAGTCTTAAGAATACTGAATTCTGCATTGTTGGGGGCGGGAAAGGCCAGGGGAGTTGTGCTGAAGACTTATCCGCACAATCACAAAGCACCTGCTCACCCGTCAAGGGCAGCAAGGGCGTCCTGTGAGCAGTTCATTGGGAAACCTTATCCCAACAACCTTAAAGCCATGATCTTGCTCCTTCAAACATTTTTGTTCCCCAAATTCAAGGAACATTTTAAGTAAACATAATTTGAGTCCTTTTAAGATACCTAAAATGGCATTTGATGTGGGGACAATCACATAATTCTTCAGTGAAGAGTTAGATGAAATACCATCTTCACATGTATATCAGCCTAGATGGAGGACATGTGGAGGAACAAACAGTAGCCTCACATTTTGATCATCTTATCTAATGAAAGTTTCTATGGTTTTGTAGCAATACTTTTTACCTACCCTGATATATGTAACTTATCACAGTCTATCATTTAACCCGTGTCAATATTTTACTAAGCCTAATGACATACAGAAAACCTAAATATTTTTGCTTTAAATATTTTTTCTACCAACATTTAGAATATTAGCCAGAGCTATGTTTGCTTCATCCACCAAATATAAAATGTAAAACTCAGAAGGAGAATGAAAATGAATTTTATATTCCCAGACTTTTGTTTTCCATTGTTTTCTTCTGCCTTGTTCAAATATTTTTCTTTTTACTATTTCCTTTTTAAATTTTTAAATAATGATTTTAAATTATTAAAATAAAAAATTTAAATAATGATCAAATTTTTCCTATTTTAAAAGAAAACTTCCTGGAGTTATTCTTTTAGGGCAAATCTGTTGCTGATAAATTTTCATAGTTTTGATGGATGGGCGATTCTGGATTGACAGTTTGCTTAGTACTTGAAAAGTTGTACCACTTTAGTCTGCTCTCCATGTGTTGAGCACTCTTTTGTCACTCAAATTGTTTTCCAGCTACCATCACCAACTTCTCTGAAAAGGATCACATTGCAGGTCCTGGACCGAGGGTGAGAAAAATGTGGACAGGACTCAAAATCATGAGACCAGGAAACTGGTGGGATCGGCCTTAGTCACCTTCAATGTCTGAAACTGAACTCATTTCCATGTTAGAATAATCACCATTTAGAATCAAAAGGGCAGCATTTCCCAAAGGACAGAAGGTTAAGAAGGAATGGACCAGGAAACTTGGTTGGGGGTGGGGGAAGTGCAGGGTAGGTGAGTGAGCAGTGAGAACAGAGATGGTATATTAAGGAGACTGAAATGGATGAGTTGAGACAAAATGTGTATACATTGTTCAATGTAATATGCATGAGCTGCCCTATAAATGTTCACTTAAATCCCATTAAAAAGTTTGACTTTAGGAAAGTTTTCTCCCTAAAGATAGGTGTCATTTCTCCCTTACTTCATTCAATTTTTTTTTAAGTTTGCAGAAGTTTGACAATTTGTTGATGTGGGTATCTTATCCTAATTGTGGTTTACTCTATGGGCTTTCCTTTGTGAATTTGTGGATTTATGTATTTTCCCAAATTTGAAACGCTTTCAACCATCTTTTTTTTGCGTATTTTCCACTTCTTCACAGTTCATGCTCTCTTTCTGGGAATACAATGACACAAGTTACATCTTTCCCCACAAGTCCCTGAGGTACTCTTCTTTTTTCTTTTTTTTGTTTTTGTTTTTTTGATTTTTTTTTCTTTTTTTTTTTTTAAACTTGCAATTGACCTTTGAACATTATGGACGTGAAGAGCACCAACTTCCCCTCTAGTTGAAAATGCACATACAATTTACAGTAGACCCTTGACAGCATGAGTTTGAGCTGCGCAGGCCCCTCTCTGTTGCAGTTGCAGTGAACCTGTCTTCTATCTGCTTACAGCGCGGTGTGATGGAAGTAGTGCCGACAGCACTTGAGCTTGCTGCAATAGCAGCTGGGAAATCCACACTTACCTGAGCCGAGGCAATTCAACTCTACGTTGTTGAGGGGTCACCCCTAGTTCCTCTCTCTTGTTCAGATTGACTAATTTTTATTGTTTAACCTGAAAATTCAATTATGCTTTTCTCTGGCTCCTCCATTCTGCTCTTGAGTCCTGCTACTGAGTTTTAGATGTTTGTTCTCATGCTTTCGGTTATGAAAATTTCATTTGATTCTTCTTATGCGTTTCATTTATTGCTGAGGCGTTGCTTTGTTTTCTGTTTTCTTTTGTTTTAAATGTATTTATCATTGCTTTCTAAGGCATTTTTTTGATGACTGCTTAAAAAACACCTTTGTTAAATAATTGCATCTCTATCATTTCAGCAATGGCATATATTGTCTTTTTCATTAAGGTTGCGATCTTCCTGGCTCTTTGTTCGACAGTTGACTTTGTGTTCCATCCTAGTCACTTTTGTCTTATGAACCTGGTCTTATTTAAGCTGACATCTTTCTGGCATTGCTCCTTCGGGGAGAAGTATGCGCTTGACTTTTTCTAGGTGGGGTTAGAAGTCCATGTGTCCTCGCTTGGTCTCTACGGACTCTCCTGGCTGAGGGTAAAGTGAAGAGAGCTCCTTACTATTGCTGGGTGGGAGTCAAATTCACACTGTTCGTAGAGTCTCTGATGACACCATCAGCAGAAACAGCTACCGCTGTGTAATAGGTGGGATCATTATGAGTCACAACGGACTTTATCCTTTTTCCGGTAGGCCATCGAGTAGTATACAATATGGGATGTGTGATGGCAGGTTTCCCTGGGAACCCTAGGGAGAAATTTGCTCATGAGATTAACAGTCTTAGAAGCTCTAAAGTCCCAGCATGAATCCAGTGCTCCAGAGGCTGTGTGAGCTAGGCGAGGCAGGGCAGTAGAGATCTGAGACTATGAAACACTTGGGCCAACCACCCTGAAAGTAGACCAGAGAGGGAAATGCCCTAGAGAGGATCATCTCGGTGAACAGGATTGGTGTCTGTGTGTGTGTGCACACAGATGGATGTTGGCCGAAGCGGCTAGGGAGTCTCCAGTTCCCTAAAAACAGAGGTATCAGGGTGTATTTTATCTTTGCTCACCTGAGTTACAGTCGGTCTATTTTCAGCCTCCAGCAGAAATAGCATGTTCCTCAAAGGTTTCATGGCCTCTGGCATGTCTGCCCTGCCAAAGCTGCCACCTCTAGCAGGTGTGGGTGACAGAGCAAGCCCTTCCTATTACCCGGTTCCCACTTCTCAGGATTAAGCAGGAAGATTGATTTGCCACATTACTGGAGCCTCAATGTGCTCCATGTGGTTGTCACAAGACAAATGGCCCCTGCAGTGTCCCTCCAGCCCACCATCCAGTATTTCTATTACATTTGGGCCAGAGTCGTGGCCCATGAGTTTGGGTATGGTTCATTTTCTATCTTACATAATAAACGTGTCAGCATTCAACCAATCCGTTACTTGTCTGCAGGGAGTTCATTTGTAAGGCCACCTGGCTTCCTGGCACTGCTGTTCTGCTCCCATTTCACTCTGTCTAATGATCCCGGACCTAGCTCCTGTTGGGCGGGCCAGTGAGCCTGGCCTCTGTGGAGCCTGCATGTCTTGCACTAACAAAGAGGTCTCAGGCCTACCTCAGGAATTCCTTTTATCTGCCCTAAGGTGCTGAGCAGACAGGAAGCTATTCTTTCTAGCCGCCAGACTCACAAGCCCCTTTCCCCGCCCCCCCCCCCCAAGCTCTACTCCCCTGCCTTCTGTCTGAACAGGGTTGCCCTGGGCTTCCAGTGAAGCTGCATCCTACCCTCTTCAGCCCATGCCCATGCCCTCTTGCTCTGGGCAGGCAACTCTTTCTTTCTTTAAAACTCCCTTAAATGTTTATTTTCATGACCTGAGGTCACCTTGCAAAACTCCCCAGGGATATCATATTTGACACAGTGCTTAATAGAGTTCTATTGGTTAGAAATGGTTGTTTCATAGATTTTTTAAAAATAAATCTTTTTATTGGGGGCTCATACAACTCTTATAACAATCCATACATACATCCATTGTGTCAAACACATTTGTACATTTGTTGTCATCATCATTCTCAAAACATTTGCTTTCTACTTGAGCCCTTGGTATCGACTCTTCATTTCCCCCCCTCCATTCCCCACCCTTCCTCCCTCACAAACCCTTGATAATTTATAAATTATTATTATTTTTCTGTGTCTTACACTGTCTGATGTCTCCCTTCACCCACTTTTCTGTTGTCTCCATCCCCCAGGGAGGGGGTCACATGTAGATCATTGTGATTAGTTCTCCCTTTCTCCCCCCCTTCCCCTTACTCTTCTGGTATGTCGACTCTCATTGGTCCTGAAGGATTTATTTGTCCTGGATTCCCTGTGCTTCCAGTTCTGATCCGTACCAGTGTACATGCTCTGGTCTAGTGGGATTTGTAAGGTAGAATTGGTATCATGATTGTGGGGTGGGGAGGGGGGAAGCATTATAGAACTAGAGGAAAGTTGTATGTTTCATTGGTGCTATACTGCACCCTGACTGGCTTGTCTCCTCCCCGAGACCCTTCTGTAAGGGGGTGTCCAGTTCAGGTAACTATTTCTGAGTAGACATTGGTGAAGGAAAAAAACAAGCCTGAGCCTACTGAACTGACATGACTATATAGGTGCCCATCAGATTGGGCCAGTGAAGACCAAGAGGCCCTGAGGAAGGCAAAAGGCCCCCTGACCGCAAGAGGATCCTTCAACTCCAGTATTCCCCAAACACTCCTCCCTAGAGTGAATCCACAAAGGTCTACATGTAGGACCCTGGTATCTCCTTCACTGGGATTTGCAGGCACGAAGAGAAAGGGTATGGGCAGTGAACTTGATGATTGCTTCCACTAGAGGACATCTGTGGATACACACCATGAACCTGGAAAAATCAGCTTTGTAGAATGGGGCTTCACAGATGGTCTTAGCATCTGTGTGCTCTGGAGGTGATGAAGAGACACTCAGGAGGGTCTTGGGGCTTGCAACAGGCAATAAAGACTGCATGGGATGAAGCAATCCAGTGAGACAGGGAAGGCCAGGGGCTGGCAGAAACAGAGAGGACCTCAATTGCTGGATGAAGAGAAGGGCAGGGACCAGTCTAGGGTCACAGCGGGACCGTGCTGAGAACCATGAGAGAAATCTGATGGTGAACCGAAGTGGGAGGGAGTAGCTGTGCTTCAGTAAAGACCCTGAGCATAAGGGGTGGATGCCTGATGCTCTTGAACATCTCCATTGACCCCAGGAACACATATTATCAAAGACTCAAAGAAATTGTGGAATTGAACCTCTGCTAGGAGTGGCACCTCCGGGATGGGGTCTGGGGCAAGGACTCTGGAAGAAGGAATTCTGACTCAGGATCCCAATGGGGAGGGAAGGACAAGAGTTGAGAACCGTGCGAAGCCTCCTAGGGCACACCATGACAAGCTGTCATCACAAAGGATGGAGCAGATAGCTTGTGCAGAAGGCTACAGGCCTCGACTTGGAATCTGAGGACATGGAACTGGTTGTGGGAAATAGCAGGATGCCATGCCTGTGGGTTGCAGGCATGGCCATTATCAGTCCCCCTGGGCCAACTTTCAAGCCTCCCATGCTCAATAGAGGTAGTTCCCTGAGGCGGCCCATCTGGCCATGCCCAAATCTACTCTCAGGGAAGAACTTGCATGCTGATGCCCCATAGGGAGGAACCAATGTCCTTGCTCACATTGCTTTATTGCTACATGGAGGTGGGCATTGTTCTAGCTACCTTTAGGATCACAGCCAGGGTTCTGAGCACTGTTAGGGGCTTAGTGTCAGGTGCCAGTTGCTGGCCAGGGTTAGGGTCCCTTCGGCAATGTCTCCTGCACAGTTCAATGATTGTTTGTCTAGGAAGCTTCACACTGGTGAGCCACTCCCCGTAAGCTTACCCTGTAGCCCTGGCTCCTCCCACCCTACTTTGACACAAGCAACAGCTGAAATGCTGTTGCAGAATTTCATGTGTAATTGCCAGATTTAAATTTGGCAGTTCACTTAAAAGTTTGAAAACCATACTGCTGGACAACTAAAACATGTCTCTGAGAAAGAGGTAGCTCATGGGTGCCAAAGTGGGGATGGCGTTGAATCAGACATTTGCGCCTTATCCACTACTTAGAAGTATACTCAGCCATGAAAACCTGTGTAGCTGCCTTTGTCCGAGTTACATGATTCTGACAGGCAGGACCATGATTCCACTATCTGAAAGGCACCTGCAGGACACTGAGGATAAGTTGTGTTATTGTGGTTAGGGAGAGGCTTGGGGTGGGTAGGTGGAGGTCAACCCTGGCTCTAGCCCTAGGTATCTTAGGGAAGAGCATCATTCCTGGAGTGAGCAGGGTTTGGGGAGTAGACACCACACTTGACACAGAGCAGGTGCTCAGTTCCTGCGTGTCCTGCCTACCCCCACCAGATTCCACCAACCGAGACTCGCTGGACATGATTGAGCGCTGCATCTGCTTGGTGTGTCTGGACATCCCAGGGGGTGTAGAGCTGAGTGACACTAATATGGCCCTCCAGCTCCTTCACGGCGGAGGCTGTAGCAAGAATGGAGCCAATCGCTGGTATGACAAGTCTTTACAGGTAAGTGCTGCATGAGCACGACTTCCCAGTGCACAACACAGCCAGTACCAGTGTTATGTTTGGCTGTCTCTTGCTGGCCTTAGCTACTCAGGATGCTGGACTGCTGAAAGAGTTAAAAAAACATGACATCAGCTTCTGCATTGGCCAAGCCTTTCTCAGAGCAAGGGGCAAAACTAAACTCAAATTACCCTGCCCTTCTTGCAATTTATGGGCAGACCTGGGGTCCATGCCCCACAACACCCACCACACACACTGAAAGGTGGGTCACGCCAGGGGTCAGTGAGCAGAGTAGCCCCTCTGTAGTAGGCCCTCAACAAGAATCACATTTTATGCATGGGAAATAGTGGCTTTCTTAGATGTCTGTCACCCTGATCGGGACCTTTCAACTCATCTCCCTCAATTCCTGTGAGGGAGGAGCAACACAGAATTTCCATGGAAAGAAAGCTGTAACAGAATAAAACAGCTTATATTTTTTCTTTCCCGTGACATGAACCAAGAAATAAGCTTCCCTTAGCATTTGTGTGGTGTGGAGTAAAATAACCATGTGGACGGCAGAGAGCTGAGGTCGGCGATCCACCCTGCTCCTCCATCCGCCGCCCCCCCCACGTCAATTCCAAATCAAAGCTCATCTATTTTTAAAACCACTACACTTTTATTGTGAATATATTAAGGCAAACAATCTTGATACTCTGGGTTAGCAGCTCATATTTATGAAAATTTCTAAACATCTCATTTTTTCTTTCTCTGTCCTTTACGTTCTGCAGGATAGCCTTTTTACTTGTTACCGTATTGATTCTGTTCTTTCTAATGACTTCTCTTGCTGCTGGGTCGGCTATTTTGGCCCCGTCACTGGGGCTAATGGTTTACAATCTGTCCTGGAGCAGCTGTGGAAATTAAGTAAAGTAATGAGTGCTCAGGACCTGGCACAGAGTAAACCTTGGTAGCAATGTTTAAAAGTACACATTTCCTCCCTTTCTTTCAGTGACAGAAAGCAGAAATATCAGGGTAGACCCAACTCCTCTCCCTTCCTTGCCTGGAGCAAGGACCTCCTGATGCTTCTCACAGCTCCTTAGCCCCTGGGTTTTTTCCTATACATGTATTATATGGTTTGGGGAGGGCATACATATTATATATATAGGCTAGCTGGAGAAGACAAAGAGGCTATATGGACCTGAATTTGAAAAGATCGAGAGCTAGTTTCTATACAGAAATGCAGAAGAAGCAAGAAAATGAGAGATGAATTTTCAGAAAAACTTTACAGGTTTCTGTGTTTGTTGTGCTACCTTGTGGGAGAGACTGGGAAAATGATGTGAAGAAAGACAATTCAGGGCACACGCTGTACATTATGCTCTCCTCTCTGTGATGGGGGGAGGAGGGCATTTCAGAAAGGTCTATGGATATTGGAAGGTTCTGTTGGATGGGACACTGCGCCGACACGAGCCAAAAGGAAGCCCGGCTTTCCTGGGGCTTCGCTTTAAAAGCCCACGCTCACATCCTCTCATCATTTTCTACTAGCACTTTTGGCCCTGAATGTTTCTTTCCCTAGTCAGTTCAACGCGTGTTTTTAAAGGGAAAGTTATAGAAAGTCATAACTAATCTTGACAGTTCATCTAGATCATTTATATCTATTCTTACATCAATCCTGTGAGCTGGGAGTGAATCGACCCATTTTAAAGGAGAGCACGCTCAAGTCCAAGGGTTGCAGCACCCTGGTGAGTGTCATGCAGGCATGCTCGGAGGCAGCAGCAAAGCTGGGCACAGGCACAGACGCCACGTCAGAGGATGTCTTTAGTGTACCTGCCCGTTACTCACACCAAGAAGTATTTTATTTCTCCTTGCAAATGCCATCCACATGGAATACAGGAATACCTTGGAATTATTGTGGTTTTAGTCCCAGACCATCAGCATAAAGTAGATATTACAGTAAAGTGAGTCACACAAATCATTTGGGTTTTCGGTGCATAAAAAAGCTACGCTGGCACTATATTATAGTCTAGTACGTGTACCGTAGCATTATGAAAAGAGATGAAATACTGTGGGAGTGACCAAAATGTGATGCAGAGCACATGCTATTGGACAAAATGACCCGGAAAGACCCGCTCAGTGCAGACCTGCCCCATCTTTCAATTTGTAAAAAACACATGATCCATAAAGTGCCATAAAACGAAGCCTCATAACATAAGGTGTGCTTATAATTATCTACCCTTCATTTGTCCAACAAAGCCATGGTGCATTTACTCTGGGGCTGGCACTGGAGCCAGGAGCATGATCAAGGGCGGCCCAAACCAACACGCTCCATCAAACGAATAGTCACACAAAGAAAAGCCTGGAGGTGTGGCTGCAACGAGCCTGCGATGAGGGGAAGTGGGGCTCACAGAAGGCGACGGGCTTGCCCAGAATATGAAACACATGTGGGCAGACTCGTAAAGCGTCACTAGCTCATTTCAATTATGGAACTTTGAGTTCGACCTTCACTGTAGATAACATGTGCTGGATTGAGGCTGAAGCATGAGACCTGCTCTGAACGCCTGTCATCTCAGGCTGCAGTGATTACGCACTCCATTCATTTGGGGAGATGGTATGTTTGGTGTTCTTAGGGGACACCCGGCCTGGAGCCAAAGGGCCGGTTTGAATGCTGTCCTTTCTCTTGCCTCTTTCCCTCTGCAGTTTGTGGTGGGCAGGGACGGGGTCTGTGGCGTGGTGTGTGAGCACTCCCCGTTTGATGGCATCATCCTGGTGCATTGCACCGAGCACCTGCTCAAGCACATGTAAGTCTTCCAGAGCAAAGCTCTGCTGCTGAGGGGCTGCCATGCTGGGCTGTACAGGAGTTGGGTGGCTACCTGGGGCTGCATGCACCTGGAAAGGGTTTAATTTTTTAAAAATTGAAAATTAGCATGAATGGATACCGAGTCCTTTACCAGACAGGGGGAGCAGAACGCATCTGGGCCACACGTTTGAAACAGTGGGAGAGGTAACAGAGAATCCCAGCTAAACGGGAATGTTTGTTTTGGTCCAGACATGCCCAGATCAATTCCTATTGCTTGTCCTGGGTCAGTCAGGGTCCTGCCAGCTGTTGACTTAGTGAAGCAGGGAGGTCTCTTCATGGGGCCTCTTGTGTGGGGTCTCTCTTTAGCTTCAGAGTTGGACAGATTGTGAGGGATTCCCTAACCCATTGGGACCCATGCTTCCAACATTCCCCATGTTGCTCATTCTTTTCTTCTAGAACACCCTCCCTGCTCCTAAGTTCTAAGTCCCTTTGCCCCTTAGGACCTCCGAAACAAAAACCAAAGAGTTCTGAGTGATATAAACAGGTAAATACTTGATTGTGGACTGAAAGAGTGGTGGCTTGAATCCACCCAGAAGTACCTCAGCAGAAAGGCCTGGTGATCCGATTTCCAAAAGATCTCAGCCAGTGAGAGGGGCAACTCTCATGGATCAAACAACACAGTTTGGGTCTTAAAAACGTCCCTGGGTGTTATAAAAGTGTTACTTGAGTAACATTAGCTGGCAGGAAAAAGACAAGAAACAGTAGACCTAGAATCAGATGGAGTGGGACTGAATCTGAGCTCTGCCGCTCACTAAGTCTGATTGCTTGGCTGAGCCCCTTTCTTCTGTGTAATGACTCGAGGGCAAACCAGCCGTGAAAGTCCATGACTATACACACCGGCAGTTAAAACAATGGCAGAAAGCACTGCCTCCAGTCGACAGGACACCAAGCTGTCCCCTCTGTGCTGACAGGAAGGAAAGCAGTGAGAAGCTAGTCCGAGCAGACTCTGTCAGCGAGCTCCCAGCCCCTAGGAGGCTCCGGTGGAAATGCTCCCCTGAAATCCAAGGCCACCTCGCCTCCTCCGCAGACAAGCTTCAATGGTAAGTCGCAGCCCCAGTGTCCTCGGGCAGAGTGGGGGAGTTACTGTGTGCCCAGCAGCTGCGAAGGCACCTCCAAATTCCCAAAGACCCCAGCTCCACTCTGCCTCTCACTGCAACCCTCTCATGTAAATGTAATCAAATTATAGGAGAATTATAATCCTGGGGAAATAACCTTGCTGAAGTATCCATCATTTTCATAAGATGCAAATGTTCAGCTTTTTTTGTTTTGTTTTTTGTTTCACAGGTTTCACCTGACTGAGCCAAGTCAAAGCCAGAAAGTCACCCCTACTTCGAGGGGTATAATAGACAGCTCGTTTGAATAGGCTATTTGAATCCAAGTTATTGATTTGCTTGAATTTACGCTGCAATTTGACAAGGGGGCCTTTTGCTTCAGGTGCAGAGGAGCAGGTCAGTCCCTAACGGGACAGAAGAGGAAGGCTACAGACAGTGTGGGCAATCTGGGGTCTTATCATGTGCCTGGCATGTGCTTATCATGTGCAGTGCTGGAGATAAGGAGGAAGCCAGAGACTGACAATTGAATCTGGTCCCTAATTGTTCATTCCTACATACTGTAACATAGCACTGTGGCCCAGAGGCAAATTGCTATATTCTTTCACTCATTTGCTCATAAAATGTGTGTGTGACTGAAGTCAGTATTAGGTTCTTATAAGGTTCTGGGAGTGAAGGGCTTATAACTCTATGTAAGATACAATAATTAAACCTCAAAGACCTAACCTACAGGGAAAGCAAATGCTAAGCCCTTCAAGGAGAGCGAGGAAGGCTTTTCGAGGGAGGTGGAACGTGTGGTGCAGATGGATGGGAGAAAAAGGCAGAAGGCAGACATAAAGGTTGATAGGAGAACCGGGCTGGCTCACCTCCTGAGTCAGAACAAAAGAGGAAATGAGGTGAAATTGTGAGGAGTAGTATAACTATCGTATGATGGAGTCTGGCAATAAGGAGCCCTGGAGGCATCTTTGTAAAGTGTTCGAGAAGCCAGGGAGGACACTTGGTCATAGTGCTGGTTAACAGAGTAGAGCCCTGCACGAGAGCAGAGAAATGAGGAACGTGCCACCCCTGAGTCACTGTGGAGGGGAGCAGGCTTTCGTGGCACAGGCAGAATGGCCTCCACTTTTCCTTCATGCAAGGGGCTGATTTCTCCGCCCTGGAAGTGTGGTGTAGGACAAATGAGCAGTCAAGTGAGCAGACCTTGATCTTGTGTTAGGCAGAAGGAGATCCTGCTTACTTTCAGGGAGCCAAGCAGGCCCACATGCTCCCGAAGCTCTCAATCTCTCTCTCTTACAGAAAATAAGGGGCGTGGGGAGAGGCTTGTGCTCTCCAGCTGTTTGGGGAAGGATGAAGAGGCTGGGGGAGCAGTTTGCAGGTGGCTCTGTGGAAGGCTGGCTGCGACTCCGGAGGAGCCCACATGTGGCCGGACAGCGGTGCCCCATGGGACTCGCAATGACTGAATTTTGGGAAGTAGCTTGCCAGGCCTGTTTTTTTTTAAGGCCCCTCTGGATGAACTTCAGCTTCCACCATTTTGAGTAACAGCCTAACGTTGGATGGTGTGAGCAGTTCAGGAGGAGCAGCAGGAAGGGGGAGGGGAGCCATGCACTCACCCTGCAGGGCTTTGCTCCAGGAGGAAGCCAACGTGCTCTAAGTGTCCTTCTTAACGGAGAGAGGTCGAGGTCCGTGTGGACCTAGAGCCAGGAGGAGGGAAACCAGAGCTTTAAAGATCTAAGAGCAACTAAGGCCACCATTCCTGAATACCATGGGTTCTGAGCTGCTGGTAACGCTGTCCACAACTCTAGCTGTGGTGACTGTTGCCGCCTGTCACCTCTAGCCCTTTCCTCTCCCATCACAACCAGGGTTAGTCTGTAGGCTCCTCCCTGGACAGAGGGCACTTGCCATGTCCCAACAGAATGGCCTGTGCCAAGAGAACACTCGGGATGTTGAACACGCCTCAAACAAACCACATGAATTAACCCTTTCCAGTCGCTTCTGTGGATAGCCAAGACCCCAACCAAACTCACCGCCATTGAGACGATGCTGACTCCTAGCAACCCTATAAAACAGGATAAATCTGCTCCTGTGGTTTCTGAAACTGTGATTCTGTTCAGGAGTAGAGAGCCTGATCTTTCTCCTGAGGACCAGCTGGTGGTTTTGAACTGCTACACTTGCCGTTAGCAGCCCAACACATAACCACTACAACAGCAGGGCTCGTGTTTCTGTAGACATCAGGCTTCTAAAAATGTGTGGGCACTGTTTTCTTTGCCAATGCAAAGGTCTCATCCTCTTGTGCTCATGTGCTTCACTGCCACAGCCTGGCCCACCCTGCCTGGGAGCTTCACTCTCAGCTTCAAGTCACCTACAGTGTGGTGGCATGGAAACATGTCACTGCTCTACAGCAAGGCCTGTCTCGGACTCCTGGCATGATCCTGGCCACAAGGACATCCTTATCTTCCGGGAGCTAGAATACCAACTGTGCTCAGAAACCTGGGGCAGTGACTATCCTGTTCTATATATAACCAGAGCATCTTCTCTTCCTTCCACAGGATCGTGAAGAACCTGGACTTCACTGTTTATAAGTTCAACTTCTATGGGAAAACTTTTATTAAGCAGCAGAGGTGCAGCCCTGATGCCTTCATTCAGGTTGCCCTCCAGCTGGCCTTCTACAGGTGAGCTGGTGGAAGAAGCCTTTTTCCAGTGATCTGGTAGATCAGATGTTAAGATCCTCTCATCTGAAAACACAGTAGAGGGATTTATGGCTTTCTATAGGCCTGGAGGAGGGGAGGGTGATCACGGGAGGAGCAGTCATCTGATCTGGACTTTAGAGTAAGAATCTAGTCTCTGATAGAAGGAAGGATGCTCCCATATGAGGAACTCCCTGAATAGAGACCTAGAGCAGCGGTTCTCAACCTGTGGGTCATGACCCCTTTGGGGAGTGAACGACCCTTTCACAGAGGTCACCTAAGACCATCGGAAAACAGATGTTTCCCGATGGTCTTAGGCACTGAGACACCGCTCCTCTCTCCGTCTCCAGGAGGGTCCATCCACATGCAGATGTGCCCACATATGAGTACCCAGCATGAAGACTGTTACCCATGCTGCACCATGCTTCAAGGCAAAATTTCATTTATTTGTCATTAGAAATAAATATTTCACAACATATGATTACATATTATTTTTGTGATTAATCACTATGCTTACTTATGCTCAATTTGTAACAATGAAAATACATCCTGCATATCAGATATTTATATTATGATTCATAACAGTAGCAAAATAATAGTTATGAAGTAGTAACAAAAATAATTTTATGGTTGGGAGTCCCCACAGCATGAGGAACTGTATTAAAGGGTTGTGGCATGAGGAAGGTTGAGAACCACTGTTCTAAAGGCAGGTGATCCAAAAGCCAAGGGGAGACCAGCTGGGTGGTGAGGACTTTGAGGTAGGTGGGGCCCAAGGAACTGAGTTAAGGAGCAAACCCACTGCTATTGTGCCATTTTCAACTTACAGTGACCTTACGTAGGGTTTCTAAGATTATAAATATTGATGGAAGCAGACTGCCTCATATTTCTCCCCGGGAGCAGGTGGTGGGTTTAAACTGCCCACCCTGCTGTCAGCAATCCAATGCCGAGCCGCAATGCCAGCAGCACTCTTTACTTGATTCCAAACAGCAACCAAATCTCCACGCGCCACCCAGCTCCATGACATTGCAGACATTTTCTTGTTTTAAGGATAAATCATTATTAAATTGAAGGACATTATTCACTGATTTATTGACTGTTATCTAGAGTGTCACCCAACCTGGACATTTTAGTACCTTGATATCTCTGTGTCTCTAGGGCCTTTCCCGTGTTAGGCACAGAGTTGGCCTTTAGAAATGTATTAGCTGAGTCATAAGAATGAGGTGACATTATACAAAATGTTCAAGGGATGACTGGCTCAGGGCTGTGATTCCTGAAAACCCCAGTGGTGGTAGACATGGGCTTGGGAGGGAAGACTAAGGAGATAAAGACAGAAGGCAGAGCTAGAGAACCAAGACGGCCTTGTACACGGAATTAAACCCAGGCAAAAAAGACCTTCCTCAAGGCAAGGGCGATTTACTTCGCTCCTGAAGCTACGTAGTTTGTCTAGCACAGAAAGCACCAATTTCAGTTTGCCCAAGACAAAAATTGCCACATTCGTGGGCACTTGCAGTGAAGCTGGGCCTGGGAGGCCTCACTAATGAGCAGCAGAACCTGTATGTCCAGAGTAGTCTCATGTCACTCTAGGGCTGTAACTCATAGGGATGTGCGTACAGACTTGTCAAGCCTCATAGAATCTTTGGGAAAGGCTGATATCACGCCAACCTCACCCCACCCCCCAGATAATATTACACATATACTGAAGTCTCACAGGCATTTGAGATCGCACAAGACTTGGACTTGCAACTGCAGTCCCTACCATTCTGATGGGTACTCGATGGAATATAACTGAAATAGGCCTTGATTACTGAAGCCGCCTTGACCAACATCTCGGACCCTGTACCTGTGAGTGCCCAGTCTGAGGATGAGGCCTGTGGCTGTATTGAGCTCAGATCATCTCTGTCTCTACTACAGTGCCTGTGCTGTGTGTGCAGGCCTCAGAGTGGGTATGGCCAGAGGCTCCTAGACTCCTGAAATAGCCATTTCTTTTCTGTGGATAAAATTCTTTCAGTTTAAGCTGTAACAACAACAAAACCCAATTATGAACCTCCTAGATATGGCCAAAGAGTGGTGTGGTGGTGGTCCCACAATCCCACGGGGGTCAATATGAGGCAGCATTGACTGGATGGCAGTGAGTTTTTTTAGATTTGGCAGAGACCTTGAAGTAGTCTAACAGCAGTCAGTGAGATCATCTGCTCATGTGGTCGGCATAGTATTTGCCTCAAGGGACCATGGAAATCAAACCAAATGAGTTGAGTTCATCTTAACTCATGGTCACCTCGTGTATGTCAGAGCAGAACTATGTTCCATGGGATTTTCAACAGCTGAATTTAAAAAAAATAGGCCACCCGGCTTTCCTTCTAAGATGCCTCTGGGTGGACTTTAGCCTTCGACATTTAGGTTAGTAGCAAGTACATTAACTATTTGTACCACCCAGGGACCATCAGGGACTAAAACAAAAGGAAAGCACATAAATGTCCACAGATTATTCATTCATCTACCAAGTAACACAGCGCCAGCACAATGCTAAATCAGATATGACCTTTGTCTGGGGGCAATTGTGCTGAGAGGGCCAAGGCAAAGGGCCTGTTTCATGCTGGGTTACAGTTGATGGTCATTGCCTCTCTTTGAGCTCTGGATCTTTCTACTTGCCCACCTCCAACGTGTATGGACTTTGTTGACTGGTGAAAAAAGAGTATTCGAGTAAAGAAATTCAAGCTGAGACCATGGGCTTAAGGAAAGAGATTTGCTCTGGTTAAAAGTGGGGAATTTCCTGCTACTCTAGACCCAAGGAACAGTTAAGGAAACGTGGCACACACAGGTCTACTGGAAGGAGGCTTGACTACCCTTGTATCTTTGTTCTCTAGGGCCACCGTAACAAATTATCACTAGGTGGGTAACTTAAAACAAGAAGAATGTATGATCTCACAGTTCTAGGGGCTACAAGTCTTAATTCAGAGTATCATGAGAGCCATGAAGATCTTCCTTGTCTCTGCCAGCATCTGGTAGCCACAGGTTCTCTTGGTTTGAAGATGCATCTTAACACGTTGGTTATTCCTCTCTAGACATCTCTCCATCTCTTCCCTTTCATAAATACATTGCTCAGATTGAAAGAGGATCCATAATTTAGTATTTTGGCATTGTAAATGGTTACATTTTATGCTATTAATCCATCAGACATCCGATTATCACAAAATATCTAGTCTTCCTATTAGATCTGACCCCCCCCCCCCCAGCAAAAAGTTACCAGTCACAAAGTAACAATTTTTATATCCATGCAGATTTAGAGATTCTCTAACATTGATCTTCGGGACATCTCTTCTAGAATCCTATTAACATAAAAAATAAAATATCCAAAAAAGTCAAAACTGTGAAAATCAAGCCTGCTACAGTTATTTTCCTTTTAGCATTTATGTTTCCCCATAAATAAGTTACTCTTGTTAATCCTACTTCACTTCATGTAGGTGCCATGGAAGGCTCATGCCCACCTATGAGAGCGCATCCATTCGCCGGTTCCAGGAAGGACGAGTGGACAACATCCGGTCAGCCACTCCGGAAGCCCTGGCTTTTGTGAAGGCCAAGACTGTCCACAAGGCTTCCACCTCGGTAAATCCTATTCAATTCAAAGCTGAGGGGATGCCCACCTATTTGATTCTTGGATAAACCTCTCCAATTCTCCATTTATCGTTAAGCAGACTTCTAATGCTTTGTGTGCTTTCCCTCTGGTTTGTTGACAGGACACAGAGAAGCTACTGCTCCTGAAGGATGCCATTCGTGCACAGACTGAGTACACAGTCATGGTGAGTGGCACTGCGAAGCCTCAAGCTTGAGCTCATCCCCGCCGAGGCACCACACCATGTGTAAGCTCAGCCACCAGCTTCCCAGTGATAGCATCGCCACCGCTTGGGGTAACAACACAACTCCTTCCCACCCCACATGAATCTTACAAGTCTACGATGAGTTATTTTCACATAATGGCAACAATGATAATAACAGCATGCAACGTACAATAGCATCCAAACTCTATAGCACTTTATAGGTTTTCGGAGAGAAGTGTGAGGAGCTGGGTGTGAGCCTGATAAATGATGTCAGACATTGTTTACTCCACTCTCCTAGGTCTAGGTCTAGCTTCTTGTTCTCCATGTGTGAATGTGTACTACCTCCGAATGAAAAATATAGCCCTAGTAGCTAAGTGGGTTACAGATGGGCTGCTAATCATAAGGTTAGCAGTTTGAACACACCAATATCTTGGGGAAAAAATAAGATAGTCTGCTCATGTAAAAATTTACAGCATCTAAAAAATTTTTTTTTTCATTTATAGCATCAGAAACCCCAGGAAACAATTAAAAACCAACAACAACCCAGGGAGCAGGAATAGAAAAAAATACTAAAAATCAATAGTGAAATCAAAACTGGAAAGGAAATGTTTCCCAGGTTTAAGGAAAAAATTAATTTTTTAGCTCTATAAAGCCATTATTTGCAAATAAACTATTGCTTGGGTTCGTGATCAATGTGCTAATTGCAAACCATTCTGATAGTAGTTTGGAAGATCATATAATCTGTGAAAATATGTTCATTAAATTTCCCTCTATATACTTGAAAGCAAGTGCTGGTTTTTAGAACCAGCTAATTTAGCATTTTTCTAATGCAGTTGCCAAGTCTCGAATTCATTTGAGTAGATATGTGTTCTGCTTGGAGAAAGCCATCTTGTATCCAACAAATATCTTTTGTTCTCCTGCTTTATGGCAGATCAAGCTCTGGGTGCTAAGAAATTAAAAATGAAAATCCATATGGCATCTCCTTCATGAGATTACTGGGCTATGATCTGCAAGGTCAGCAATTTGAGACCACAGTTGCTCTGTGGGAGGAAGATGGGGCTTCTTACTCTTGTCAGTTATAGTCTCAGAAATTCGCCAGAGCAGTTCTACCCTGTCCTTTAGGGTTGCTATGACTTGACATTGGCTCAAGGGCAGTGAGTTTGTTGGGGGTTTACTTGGATTTGTTTTGCTAATGCGTTTCTTATCTAGGACAAACCTTGATGCAGAGAAGTATAATCCCATATGAAAAGAGTCCTCCAGGAGGTAACCAAGAGCAACAAGGAGAAGTGCTTCACCCTGCTGGGGGAAGACTTCACAGAGAATCTGTTACTTTATGTGGAACTTAAAGGATGAAAAGGTGTTTGGGGGGCAAGACCTAAAAAGAAAACCTGGTCTAAGAAGGAACAGCATTTGTGGACAGGGCTAGAGTCCTGAGAGAAAAGTAAGTAATTTATGATGTAGCCCTTGCATAGGAGAGAGAAGCAGAGACATTCAGGATTTCAGATTTCTCTCTTGCAAAGCTTAGTCTGGTAGACCAAGTAGAAGAAGGATTTGTCAAGGGTGCGTGTGGTTTACCAAGCAGAAGAATGCTAAGTAAGAGGTTATATTTGGAGTTGGTCACCAGAGAAGACCCCAAGGCATTGGCTGTGGCTTTGAACTGGGGCACAGAGAAAACAAGAACTGTTCAACAAGCCTGTGTGCACGAGCCCAGCCTGCGCCTGAGCAGATCCAGATCCTGCACTTGCTCAGGAAGACGCCACCGCCCCGACAAGGGCAGCATCCCCGAAGAGCCGAGCAAGACCCCACCTAGGCCAGCTGGAGAGGTGTGAAGAAACCCATGTGGCCCTTCTGCCTGATCCATTTGGCCACCTGCATACTCTTTACCCCCTGCCTTAGGACATGCTCTCCTGGCACAGGCTGGACAACTGGCTTTATGCCCCTGCAGAAAAGCCATGAACACATCTCAACAAGCACCAGTCCTGTCCCTCTCCTATGCTTACATGTCGCTCTGTTTTCTGTTTAAAAGTCACTGTGGAGAGCTTGTCATACTTTGGGCTAAAGGAGTCCCCGCGTGGCACCAATGGTAACCAAGAGGCTGGAGGTGTCAGTCCCCTCTGAGGCAGCTTGGTGGCCATTGCAACCACTGTGGAGCACAGCCCTGCTCTGATACATGGAGGATCTTACAGCAACGGATCACTGGTTGTCCTCCTTCTAAAAACAGAGGCGGTCCTGGTTTAAGACTGCAAACTATAACCATGACTCATGGGAGGGGAGGGGATAGAGTGTGGGTGAGGACTGTTTCACAAGTTAATGCACAGGTTTGGCTGTTTGTTTAAAGGCAGTTATTAAGTGTACCGGCCACAGGGACAAAGTATAATTCACCATTTTGAATATCTAACGCAGTGTTGTGAAATTATATCCGCTACCACTGTGAGACGGGTTTCATTTTCTAAGCTGTTCTACCAGCGGGGGCGTATTAAGGCCATTAAAGCTCATTCCCATGATATCTGGGGGGAGTATATACAATGTGTAGTTAGGGGCAGTAGCCACGTGACTGAAGCAAGGGCTGCATGGGGTGGCTAGGAGGCGGACCGCTTAAAGCAGCCAGCAAGAGGGCAGGGGCTGTGGGGATTAAAGAGGAAAAGATGCACTTTGGATTACACATTTGCTTTCCTCTGTTTTGGTAAACAGTTGGTTCCTTTCACTACATCTTGAACCCTTTCTTACACAAAGTCAAGGTGGCAGCTGAGACGTCACAATTGGTAAGCCAGATAAATAGGACATGGAGCAAAGGAAACTTTCACAAATTCAAAAATGGTGGCAGGTCAATAAATACAGCAGAGTTCCAGGTGGGAATGGCTTTTATTAGCATTCTCTCCCCCAAGTAAGAGATGAAAATATTCCGCTATCATGAAACTCATCAGGCCAAGAGAACAGACTCACAGAGACTGACAATTGAGGTCTTCCAGTTAAATTCCCGAAAGTAAATAAAAAGGAAATACCCAACCAGTACACCCCAGAGTGAAGTCTACCAGTTGGCAAATTCATTCTCATACACACATACTTTAGTCATCTTTTCAGTACTTGATTCTTAAATATAAGCAGATAGCCATAATAAGTCTAGGAACTGAGGAAAGTGTCTAACATGAAAAACTGATATTAATTCAAAGTGGTATTTTTAAAAGGATCTAAAGGGAATTAAAAGAATGTAGATCCTCTGAAGAAAAGGGAAATTATTATGTTCTTAAATAATAGCCAAAAAACCCCAAGACTCCATTTTCATAGAGTTGGTTCTGACTCTTAGCAACCCTATGGGACAGATTAGCATCACCCCATAACAGTGCAATTTCTGAGGTGGTAACCCTTTACTGTCACATCTTTCTTCCTGGAGTAAATGCACGGATTTGAAACGTTGAATACTTGCCGTTAACTGCCTAACACTCAGCCACTGGGCCACAAGGGCTCCTTATAAATCAGAACCAAAAATTATGAACCCTTCTCAGGAAATCAAAATAACTCTTGGTGTCTGTGTGTTGAGGAATATGATAGTAGAAACGTTCAATGAAAAGACTGGAAGATAAAGCTGAAGCGATACCCTCCAATTAAATGAGAGGCTCAGTTCAGGTAGACCAAATCTCAAATAATAGATGTTCAGGAAGAGAAAACGTGTGTAGTGGTGGTAGGGGGGAAGGGCAGCAAACGAATTCAAGAAAACATCCCAGAATTTAAGGACATGCCTTCATAAGAGAACCTACACATTTGTTCAGCAATCAATTAGAATACTTATGTCAAGGATATTTCACAATATTAAGAGTTCCTAAAAAAGAGAACGACCCTAAATATTCACAGAAAGTAAACATAGACCAAATTTTAAAACCAGTAATAAAAATGGAATTGAATTTCTCAGCAGCATCACTGAGATGAAAGACAGGGAGCAAGGCCTTCTATGTCTCATGAGCAATTATTTTTGAGAAACCTTCTAGATTGCGGTGAACCATCTCCAGTTTTGAAGACAGGCAAGCTCTCGATGTTTTGCCTACGTAGTGCTCCGTTTCATAAAGCTTCTGGAGTATAGAGTCCACTACTGAGAGAATGAAGCATAAAGTAAAAATCAGGCTCCACACCAGTCAGAAAAACACAAGAAAGATTACCCCTTGGGATGCCTCTAGAGCCAGCAGACCTAGGGAGTCCATGAGAAAGAAGAGGTAAGTGAGTAATGGAATTGATAAATTATCTGATAAGGGAACCCTTATACTTCTGGCTGAATGTTTGGAAAGTAGCTAGCTATGCTTAGAAAGCTGAGCAAGTAAAATGCCCACAATTTAGTCATTTTAAATGGTTAATTCTCCGGAAACCAAACAAAAGAATTCTCACTCGATGGTCCAGTTGTGAATATCTGTGAGTATCTTATAATCATGTAAACACTAAGTACTGATGAAACAACAAAGAGTTAAGTAGCTCTGTTGGGTGAATGGAATAGGTGAAGTATGCTTGGGGAGAAGGTACAAAAGATCGAAAGCTTCATCTTCAATTGCCAGAAGATTATATATAAAAGTGAAAAAATGCAGCAATTGTAGTCTAAGCATGTTATTTATAACTATGAAAGTAAATAGCAAAGGAAATAATTTAAAAGATTGAAAGTGTTTGCGTCCGTAGAATGAGAATCAGCATTAGTGTGGTGATATAAGCCATTGGCTTATTTGGATTTTTTAAGTACATAAAATATGACATTGTTAATATAACAAAACCCTCTATATCTCAAGAAAACTGTATCCACAGGTATAGAGGTTAGGATTCTAATATATATTTGGGGGGGATATAATTCAATCTATAACAGAGAAAAAAAATCCTAATGGGGAAACAAGTGTGTTCTGGGTCCCCTACCAACATCTCTCCCAGTCCCCCGAGCTCTTCTATCATATCACTTATCTCAGTTTATGATCACACATTCATTTGTATGAATAATTTCTATTTACTTCCGAAAGATACAGTAAGCTCTGTGAGGGCTGAGTCCTCCTTTGTAACTCCATAACCTAACAGCATCCAATAGAGAGAGCACTGATTCCCAGAGTCAATGAAAGGCTGAATGGTGAGCCAGTTTACTCATTGTTACTTGTAGCTTTAACTCCGTCTACTAATCTGACCCCAAGTACTAGAGCTAATTCCGAGATGGTGAAGATGGGAGTGGGTTGACCAGGTCACAGAGTAACTGCTTCTGTGTACCTGATCCAGAAGTCAGACCCAAAAAAGTAACTGTGAACTCTACTTAGCCTATCAGTTTATAGTTCTCTCCCTGTATCTTAATGGAGCTACTTCTAAAATGGCCTGTGGTTAGTTGCATCCCTTCTTTTGTCAGCATCTACATAGGAGCATTGGAAGGACCTCAGACTCAAATTCATCTCTACACATTCATTTTCTTTTTCAATTTTTAATTTTTCATTCTGTATTTAATTTTATTTATTTTTGAATCATTTTATTGGGGGCTCTTACCACAATATTCATTTTTAATTGAAAGGAACAATTGTCATATCATAAAATGTGCCTTATAAAAGTGAAACAACCCAAATTGTGATCAAGGTTTCTTCCATTGTGATTTATAACAGCAAAGTGGCTATCTTTTATAACTGTGAAACTAACAAGAGCTACTTATTTACGAAGAGTTAGCCGTCATAGGGTATATGATGTCATGGGTACAGTAATTATTCAACACCCTGAGGTTGACTCAAAGGTTATAGACAGAAGCCTGAGGTGACCCCAAATCTTCATCATGTCCCCAATTCCCTGCCATTATGTGATTCTGATTCAGCTATTGATCCTAAATAAACAAAAAGCTATTGATCCTAAGATCATCTAAGAATGAACTACATGTTTGCTATGGACAAGGCATAGAACATGTACCCTACCCCTAATTCCAGCCACATTTCCATTCCTAAACTCCTCCTAGACAAGAGTTAATGATCCACATCTGCTACTAACCTCATCTTTTGATAAGACTTTAAATATCCTAAGAATAAAAAGGGCAAAACCTTTCATCATTCCAATAGCTTTCCCTTGGAAACATCATGTGAGTCTCTGGTAAGGTGTTTAGATCCTACTTTAAAACAATGTTTTAGATTATTAATCCAGTTTAGTGAAATTGCTTCTAAGTCCATGAAATAGCAAACATGATTCAGAAACTGGCCTTCCTACTACCTGCCTGAGAGGTCAGGACTAAGGATGGCCAGTCCCACACTTTTCCCATGAAGGCACCATCACATTGTGCATATGTCAGGTCAGCAACACTTAGCTTTGTATGTGTGGAGGATGGGGAATGAAGTGTCTCAGTGGTCTTTAATTGGAACCCAAAGCCTACAACCAAACTTATTGCAATCAAGTCGATGCTGACTCATAGTGACTCTATGGAACAGGGTAGAGCTAGCCCTGTGAGTTTTCCAGATTGTAACTGTTTGTGGGATTAGAAAGCTCCATGTCGTTTCCAACAGTGGCCTCAAACAGAAGACTGCAGTTCGATACATAACCATTATGCCACCAAGGCTCCACAAGGGTGGGACCCCAGTAGCTCTAATTTCATTCTATGCTTGTAGAGATGGGCAGTCCCTCGCGCAGGCCATCACCAAGTTATGAATGATAAGCTCAGGGTGACCACGCCCATCTTTATGTTATGCTGATGAACTGGAAATGAAGAGAAGAGGCAGCCAGGTCCCACATCACCTTTCCTGTTCTTTGTCCCCAATCACCAGGCTCTAACAGGTATGGCCATCGACAACCATCTGCTGGCACTGAGGGAACTGGCCCAGGAAGTGTGCAAAGAGCTGCCTGAAATGTTCACAGAGGAAACATATCTGATGAGTAATCATTTTGTCCTGTCCACCAGCCAGGTATATATATTTAAGGGGACATAACCCAGCCTTCTCACTGACTAAGAGCCCATTGGTAGATGTCGCGTAAACCTTACCTCTGCTGCTTAGGGGTCATGTGACCTTCAGTAAAATGATTTAAACTCGCATAGCACTTGTGTCCCCACCTTCTCTATGCCTTAATCGTGATGCTGGATGCCTTTCAAACTATGGCCTGGGAGATAGCATGACATCATGATGACTACAAGCACTGAAGTCCCCCAGGCATGGGGGGGGGGGAGGTCTTGTCTCAACTAGATGCAAATTTTGGGTAGAAATCCCAGTACTCTGCCTGGCTGGACAAGGCCTTCCCAATCTAAGGCATTGTTAAAAAGGGTGATACAACCAGCAGCCTGGAAATACAAGCCTCGGAGCCCAATGTTTCCCAACCAGGTCTGTGGGCTCACTCTTTTGAGAACTACAGAAAGAAGCCTATTAGTAAGAAGGAGCAGTTTAGGAAAGGAAATAAACCAGTTAATGTGGAGTAGATTCCAATTTATGCTGACTCCATGTGGTTCAGAGTAGAGTTTGTTCCATGAAATTTTCAGTAGCTATGATCTTTCAGAAGCAGGTCTCCTGGCCCTCCTTTACAGGCACCTCTGGTGGACTGGAATTGGTAGCAGATTGAATGGGTAGCAGTGAGTACGTAAACATCTCTGGAACCCCTCAGAAAGGGAGCGCCCCACTGTAACTGACTGCAATTCCTTCTCTTCTGGAAAAGGCTGGACTGGGCAATCAGAAAGGCTGATAAAATTGTGTCCTCTCAGTAATTCAGTTTTGTCGGGGTGGCAGTGAGCTTGCAGACATGAATGAAAGAGGGCATCTGCAACAATACAACATCAATTCTTTAGGAAACCATCCATGGGCAAAGGATGCTGCTGACAGGCTTTATGGCCTGAGGCTGTTATGACAAATTTATCTAAAAGTGCACTCGCTCTATTAGCAAGACTAATGGCTTGTTCTGCCCATTAAAATAGTCAGAGTCACTTCCAAAAGCCCAAGCACACACCACAATCCTGTGTTTAAAATAAAACCTAGCCCTACACCTGCCTATGAATAGTTTTCTTCCTAGGAAGAGCTAATAAATTTAATTTGGAGTGGTAGGGTTTTACCAACTTATGATTTGCATACCTTCAGAAATGTATTTCCTTGGTTTGTGCCTCTAGATTGCTCCATCTCAGAGTTGTGAGTACAAAGCGTATTAGGCACATCACTAAAACTCCAGTTAAAGGCAATCTTGGAAATCCCCAATGCTGGGTAATTGTGTGTGGCCAGGCTGTGGGAGGAAATCAGACTAGCTAAGCAAACCTGGCAGTAATTAAGGATCAGGGGAAAGCAACAGAAATGATAGGCCCGATTTCCTCCACTTTTTAAATGACTCCCGCTGGGAAGCCATTTAACTGCCTGGTGCAATCAGGGGGCCATTTAGTAGATTACCTGGATTGCCTCTGTGCCTCAAATGGTCCCCAGGTAAAGGAAGCATTCAGCCCAGACCCTGCAGCAGCTCACACTGGGAGCAGCAGACAGCAGGTGGAAGGTGTGATCCACCGTAGGGAGGGGGCTTGTTGCCCTTCTTCCTCTGATCTCATGCAGATGAACATCTAAAAGATAAATTAGATGGGCTTCTATTTGTGACAAAGATTGTACCCATTTGTGCTTCAACAAGTGGTAGATTTGGCTAATTCCGTCAGGCATACAGGTGGGAAAGAGTTATGAGAGGAACAAATAGGAAGTTGATGCTTCCAGCTTGATCGGTCAGCCCTTGTCCTCCGAGAACCGCATGTTGACTGAGTACATGTTATCTCAACACCCTGAGCATCTGAGGATTGTCGCCTGAGCATCCGTGTCATTCGAATACTCCACTTTGTCTGTGTGTCTTACATTGTTACAGTGTCCAGCAGTCTTTCTGGCTGTCAGGCTACATTTTAGAACAACCAGCCCTGACCCGTCTTCCCATCCAGGTACCTACAACCATGGAGATGTTTTGCTGTTACGGTCCGGTGGTTCCCAATGGGTATGGTGCCTGTTACAACCCGAAGGCAGAGAGCATCCTCTTCTGCATCTCCAGTTTTCACAGCTGCAAAGAGACCTCTTCTACCAAGTTTGCAAACGCAGTGGAGGAAAGCCTGCTTGAAATGCAAGAACTCTGCCTCCTTCCCCCTCCTACTGTGAGCCAGCCACTGACAGACCAGGGCCAAAAGGCTGCAAGGGCTTGCATTTGACTCCTCCTAGGTTTCCGTTTCACTTCCCTCACCTTCCACAGTCTGCGGCTACCGGACCCTTCCAAACCTCTGCTCACCCCCATCATCTTAGCTTTCTGCAGTCTTCCAATTCTCAGACCCAAATCATAGACTACACCAAGGCAGTTGTAAGAGATAAGCATTTTATGCATGGACATGGTCATTCCTTGTGGAGATGCCCTCTGACCTAGAAACTGGAAAGTGAGCCCAGCTGGGCTCAAGCTATGAAGGCAGGGCTTGTCCTGGCTCCTCTGGAAGCCTAGTGTTCCTGCTTCTCATCCACCCAGGCAGAGCATGTCCAGGTACAGTTTTTGCGCAAGAAAAGAATGGGTCACCCTATTATATGCAACATACTAAATTGATCCTAAAGAAAGTTTTGGTGGGGGGGTTGTTTTCACATGCTAAGCATGCTGATCTTCAGGGGGGCTTCTACCATGAGTGGAATCAACTCAGTGGCCGTGGGTTTCGGGGCTGCATGCACAGTATTAGCCAGAAGGTCAGCTGTGGGAACCACCAGCCACACTGTCAAAGAACGCTGTGCAAGGCAGGCTTCACATGAGTCAAAAAGTTGGGCCATGCTGTTCTGAAAGGGAAGACACAATAGTCCGCTGCTGTTCTTCTTCACTGTCTCAGTAAGCGGAGGCACACAGCCAAGGACAGATGGAGAGGCGTATACTGAGCCCCAGCAGAAGGCACCTGTGGGCACAAGGGCCCTGCCACTGTGCTTTTTTTGGGGGGGGGGTTATTTCCCCAAAACCCCTTCCCACAAAACATGCTTCCTTGGTGGTCTATTTTTTTTCCAATGGAGGAGGGAAAGGTTTGCTTTGGGGTTTCTTTGGGTCGGTGGGTAGAGATGTAGAGGGCAGTGTTTTGTTTCAACACAAACCGTTACGGTATTAATTTCAGGGAAAAAAACGACCACAGTGACTTTAGCATCTTAATGGATTAAAAGAGGCAGGTTCTTGCCTGGTGAGGGCAGGCTGAATAACAGCTGGCTAAGAGTGGCTGGGAGGAGGGGATGGCCAGGCCCAGAGTGAGCAATGGGCGGGGGTGGAGGGGCACCCTGTAGGTCTGAAGCTGAGAGTGGAGTGGGCAGTTCAGAGAGAGTCACATGGAGTTTGTCCTCAGGGACTGTGATTGCAGAGGATACTTCCTACTGGGATGTATTTTCATGAGAAGTCTAAAAGGTCAAGGGAAAGGGAGTAAGGAAGCAACCAGGAACGTAAAAGTTCCCCAAAGGGCAGCCTGCAACTACCTAGAGATGGCAACACAGCCACTGTGGGGAGTTCTAACAGGCTCTTGCATGGGGCCTGACCTTCTATTCTACCATGTGCTGTGCTGTCCAGCATTGCCCCTAGCCCAGGAGCCTGCAGCTGCCTCTTTTTTCAGACACCGTGAAAGCGCTCTGCACTTTGATCTGAATGAAGCTGGTGGGGCTGAGGTGGGGCAAATATTTTGATCTCTGCTTAGCTCTTTGAAAACACAAACAGTTCAACCAATAAATTTCTTAAGCCCAGGTTTGCGATTCCAGGCTCAAAGAGAGTACAGAAATAGGATTTCTATTAGACAATCAGGCAACTTTTGGTATTGCCTTTTAAAGGTGTATACCTTCCCCCTGCCCTGGAGAAGTTACCACTAAATGTCTAGGGGCCTCAGTGTGTGTGTGTGTGTAGATGGAGCAAACAGTTGGGGGGAGCAGAGCAAGAAGGTGTCTGGAAGTCATTGTCTAACTACCATACACTTGTCTGTACTTACCAAATGACCAGATGGAGGACTGAGCTGGTTTCCCTGGATTTCTGGGTAGGCAGAAAGCTCAGGCTTGGGGCCAGGAAGACTCACTGGCTTGTGCTAAAATTAAATAAACAAAAAACCTGAAATAGAGTTGATAGGACTTAGATGCTCCGAGACTCATTTCCCCTCGTTGTTAAATGCAGAAAAGAATGGTATTTTCTTTCAAGGTCCTTAGGGTCAAGGAATCGTGGATGAAGGACCTTGCACCAGAGAGCAGATAGAGGTGCCCACCACTAGGGGTGACTACCCTTTCAGGAACATTTCAACTACTTTGCCAAATTCCTCTCCAAACAGTAACTCTTTCTGTACATTCAAAGATTAAACCATGCACTGTGAGGACTTCTGAGAACTTTTAGAAGTGTGGCTGGCAGGAACTTGTCAGGAGGGAACATTTCCTCTCGCAGAAAAAGGTTGGAAGCTGGTCTTCCTCCTTCAAGAACAGGCAATGAGGCTTTATGCAAAGGTAATGCTGAGCCACGGTTATGGGTATTTCTGTGGGTTCCCCAATAAAGGAGGCTGTTTCAGGTGTCCTCAATGATATGGAAAAATGAAACTTACTGAAGGTCATTTCAGAACTGTGATGTATAATAATAACATACAAGTTGCCAAAATACATAAAGTTGATATTTTAGTTTTATTTTCATAAATAGATCTAGATTTATGGCAATATGTATATGTGTATTTATAGTTTTTCAAGCTTAAGATATCATTTTGAATTTTAAAGAAATGCATATATGATTAAAGAACTATATATCAGAAGCATTATATTCAAATTATTTAAAGAATATAGCCTGAACTCAATAAAATGCAATGTCAAGAAAGATTGTTTTGGTCATCATTTCTTCCAAAATGTTATGTTTTTTTATTATTATTATGTAGTCTAAAGTTGTCCAACAATTAATTCATTCATTTGATTTTAAGTGGTGTCTACCAGAAGCACTAGTGTAGATGTCTTAGAAATACAGATGGGTGGAGAAAAGGGAGCAGGACACTTGTTGAAACTTTTCTACTTATGGCATGAAACCATGGAGCAGATCGGGATAGAAGAGGAGGTTTCCTGGGATGCTTGTGATAAGGCTGGCAGAAACCTGTCCTTAGAAATAGATGTCTCTACCTAAGTCTTCCCAAGTTTATACAGGCAACATGGATTGGGGGGAGAAGGGAAGCTGGGAGACCATCCATCCAATTGTCCCTCCAATTTGCTAAGGACTTTGGGTAAGTCATTTCATCTCTTTAAGTTGGAGCTCCTCCATTTAGAAAATGAAGTATTATCTGTATCATCTACTTCCAAAAACGTGCTGAGATGACATGAGATGGATATTATTGGAAGTAATAAAAAATGTAGCGTTCTTGACTTCCAGCAATATAGCAGCTAGGCAAATGCACTGCACACATCCTCCACAAAAAAGATGTGAGAAAACAGAGTTGAAAATACTGGAGCTCTGAGCCTCTACATAGGTAAGCAGAATACTGACTGAGAGAAAAAAAGGTGAACGTAGACCATAAAGGTAATAGGCAAATCTTGGCTGATCTGCCAATGGGCCTCAATCAAAATCCGCTCCACTCACAGCACAGGGCACTCTCTAGTGGCTGGCAATGGGAACAGTGGATCTCTTCTTGTTCCTCACACCATCCTGGTGAACAGAGGTATGTCTAGCCCCCACTCTCCCACACCCAGTGGTTGATTACATGTCCCTTCAATCCAGTACCCTTGGGACAATGGAACACTCTTAGAGGAAAAATAAGCAGAATACAAGAAAACGGTAGCACAGCATGACCTTGATAAACTCCAGACACACTAACATGAGAGAGGCAGGGGCTCCTTCTTTGGTCCCCCAAACTTCCTGTTGACCAGAGGAGTGACCAGCCTCTACCCTCACACACCCCGCAGCCAACTACAATGCCAAGAACACCCCCAGGTTATAGAACACAGGCCAAAAATGAGATCTGGAATGACCTGCATTGAGGTTGGCTTTGATAAATGTACACTAGTGAGTGACAAAGAGAAAGCAGTTACTTACTCTGATCTGGAGTGTGACTTTTTGTTTTAAATTTCTTGCCCCAGCTGATAGAGGCAACTAACCAAGTTGCCCTCCCTCATACTTCCAAAAGCTACACTCATTGGGCAAGGACTACCCCCCACTCTAATGCCACCTGATCATCAGTAAATACAACAAAACCACAATGTCCTGGCGGCAGGAAACAAGCTCAGTTCAGAGAAAGAAACAAGATAGAATGGCGCAAACACGTGATCAGTAAACGGAACAAAAGAGCTTCCAGAGAAAGAAAGGATAGACACTGAAACCGCAGGACAATTAATTAGGACAATGGTATCTAGGTGTCTTCAATGGATTGAAAGAATGACTGAGATAGCTGCAGACAATACCAAGGAGGGCGGGGAATGAGAAGAATTTAGGAAAATACTACATGAACAATCTACCAAAATAAATGAAAAATTAGAAACCATACAAAAATAGAAACACACAAGTTTAACACAACAGACCAAGTACTAATCACTAAAATGTATAGAATCATGAAATATCTCAATAAGAAGAAAAATAATCCAATTTAAAAATGGGCAAAGGACATGAACAGATAATTCACTAAAAAAGACTCGCAAATGGCTGACTGATTAACAAACACATGAGGAAATCCTCATCACCATTAGCCATCTGAGAGATGCAAGTCACAATAACAGTGAGATATCACTTTACACTCAAAATGAGAGGCCAATTCAGGGAAAAAAGAGAGCTCAAGCAAATATTGGAATGGGTGCTGGAGAGACTGGAACTCTTACACATACTTCTGATGGGCTCGTACAGCTATTGTGGAACATTGTACAGCATACCTAAAAGAATTGGCAATAGAAATACCATATTACCGTACGACCCAGCGATAATTCTCCTAGGCATATACCTCAAAGAAATAAGAGAACATGAGCAAACATATGCTCTCCCATGTTCATTGCAATGCAGTTCACAATGGCAAAAAGTTGGAAACCATCCAAATGCCCATCAGTTGAAGATAAAGAAATTGTGGTGCACCGTGGAATACTATGCATCCCTAAAAATTAGTGAGGAAATAGAAAACACCTCATGCTATGAAAGGATCTGGAAACCATCATGATGAGTTACAGCAAAGTATACATTGTCCCCTTTTTAGAGCATGTTATGGGGGGGGGGGGAGGAAGATCAATCAGTCCCTACCACATAACCATGTTTGGTTGTCATTTCAAATCAATAGACAACACTGCAAGACTAATTAGTGAATTTTACGGGGAAATTAGATTAAGTCAGGCAGTGAGTATGAAGGAAAATGTCTTTATTAGAGAAAGCAATTGAAGTTTTTATGATAGGAAAGATAAGTGAGGCACACTACTATTGACAAAAAATTTACATTATTTAGAAAGTACCACAGGGAGAATATGCCTGTATTATGTTCCTAATGGGACACTTTTGATCTAGTTTCCAACCAACTCCTGGTAATCCAGGCAACATCCTACGGACGACTGAGATTTTGAACTCTGTCCTTTCAAGATAAACAACACCCTTCTTAGATCAAAGAATAGGATCAAAATTGGAAATCCTATAGGGCGAATTGGACTCTGCCTTGAACTAACTTGCAGCAGAACTAACGTACTGCAATGGTTCCCCTGAACTATAAGCTGGAACACCCTGTTGGAAGAAGTAGATGATCCCCACCCCCAAGGTTAGGCAAATGGTAGTTGATTGACTATGGGTGGGTTTGAATCTATTGTTTTGATGACCCAAGACCAACATATAGTTCCTGTTCTCAAGCTCTCTCTGCCTTTTGGTGACATGTATTAGTCTACCAGGTGAGGTCCTCCTTTGTACATGAACGCAACTGAAAGTATTGTCATGTCCCCAACCATCACAGCTGTGTAATTAGTGTCCATTCACCCAAGTGATGAGGATGTACAAGTTAACAATTCATGTATTACGGACTAATAAGATGTCCTGTGTATGTTTAAGATCCTTCGCACAACACTGTTTTACCATTGACTATAATATCATTATCAATAGAATTACTTTAAGCACCATGAAGATGACATTTGATGTACTACAATAAAATGGCAGAGCTGTCTTCAAAAGGGAACACAGAAAATACAGAAATCATAGTTATATGAATGAATTTTGAGCTCTTACTTGATTGTAGCCTGAATATAAGAACAATTAGTTCTTGTGACGTAGCCCTGCCTGGTAGTCAACCTCATGAGATCACTGAGGATATGGGTGCTATAGAAAAGTGTGGTGAAGGAATTAGGGCCTGGCTATCAGGAAAAATAGCATCGGGAGCCTTAAAGACTTGTTTCAGAACAAGCAGTCCTGTACTTGAGGAGTCAGCTATATCAACACAGAAGTACACCAGCCTGTGTGATGCAACGATTGTAAACAATAAGATCTAAACCAGGAGGAGGAAATGATATCAGTGCCCAAATTCTTAACACCCAGTTTATGATGTGCGATGAATGACAGTGGAAGTCCAAAATCCATTTGCAAGGTCCCTTCGTGGATTGAGTCCCAGGTGAAGCCCCGCAGCCCACGACTAGGAATGTGATCAGCCCTGGTGTCAGACAAAGAACATTGTAAACAGGTCCTTAGCAACCGTACTTAGACTGTAAGGTAGCACTTTGCCATTAGCTCTCCCTTTGGGCCCACTTACAATTCATTCTAAATTTTTAATATTGTCTGCTTTTCTTAGATTGAAGTCTTTCACTGTTTTATATGATCAGTGTTTCTGGGTCTTTCTTTTTCTCTTTTGTTCTTGTTTTATATGTTTTTCTGTATAAAGAAGCCAAGATTTATGAAGACAGTAACTGAAATAATAATTACCTGTGATCATGGAAGGGAAAGAGAGGATAGAAAGTCAACACCAATGGATAAGAGAAGGAAGAAAATATATATTCTAAAGTTGATTGGGGCGGTGATTGCATAACCCTCCTTAATATAATTGAACTATTAAATTGTATACGTTACCTATAGCTCAATAAAACTAATTTTTAAAAGAACCCTATAGACAGCAAAATTATTCCTCAAATATGAGGGAGAAATAAAATTATTTTCAGATAAGGAAAAATTATGAAGTTTGTATAAAGAAGACCAGTCTTACAAAAGTTACTAAAGAGTTTTTGGACAAAGAATTAAAAGCAACAATTGACAGCCACCTAAAATGTTCACAAGACATTATTATCAATAAATCATTCTACTTAAGTAACATACAAAATAAAAAGAACCACACAAATCAAAATAAGAAATCACAGACAGCATTTCCACAATGAAGACAACAACAAAAAAAGAGGGAGAAAAGTACATAATAAATAACCAAGTGGAGAAAATATTGAGTCATTCACAAAAGACAAAAATTTGGAAATAATCAAGCATATTTGTACATGTGAACAACTCTTGTTAATATATCATATTATTTAATCGTATGGTGTGTGAATTATATGTCACTGAAATGGTTATATATTTTAATAAATTAATTTTTTAGATAACAAAAAAATTGGAAAGAATAACAAAGCATAAATAATAAAAATAATATAAATAGATGAAGGAATAGATAAAAGAATAAATAACAATAATGAAAAAGAAAAAATGAATCTCTAAAAAAGTTAAAACCTCAACAACCCAAAAGAGGAAAACTGTTTAAATCCCATTAAACAATAAGATAAAAATTAAAAAGCAAAAAAGTATTGACAAATCCATAAACAAACAAAAGGTATGCAGCACACTAAAGCCAATAATACTATGTAAAAATACCAAAACTGCAGCAATGACAACATCGGATGTAAATGAATTGCATTTAAAAAGAAACAAAGACAAACAAAATGGATAAGAAAATGATCTTTACTAGTCTGCTTCCAAGAAACACTCCATAGATATAAGACGAGTGGAGACTGAAACATCAAAGGATGAAAAAATACATATCAAACTAATGCTAGTCATAATATAGCAAGTGCACCAATATTCATTTCCGTCAAGAAGACAGCAAAGTAAAGGCCATAATGAGAGACAAAAGGCCATTCTATAATGATGAAAAACACAGTTGAACAAGAAGACGTAACTATAATTAACATCTATTCACCCAATGAAAGTTCTTGAAAATACATTAAAAAATTCTTCTTTAAAAGAATCATTTTATTGGGAGCTCTTATAGCTCTTATAATATTCCATATATCAATTGTATCAAGCATATTTGTACATATGTTGCCATCATCATTTCCAAAACATTTTCTACTTGAGCCCTTGGTATAAGCTCCTCTTTTTTCCCCTCCCTCCCCAGCCTCCCACCCTTGTGAATCCTTGATCAATTATATATTGTTTTTATTATTTCATTTCTTACACTGTCCTTCATCTCCCTTCATTCACATTTCTGTTATTCATCCCCTTCGGTGGGGTGGGGGCTATATATCCAACCTTGTGATGGGCTCCCCCTTTCTCCCCCTTCCCCTTCCCCGACCATCCCGCTACACTCCTGATATTGCTACTCCCATTATTGTTCCTGAGGGGGCTATCTGTCCCTGTGTCTAGAGCTCTTATCTGTACCATTGTTGTTCTCCAGTCTAGTCAGATTTGTACTGTGGAACTGAGTCATGGGGGTGGGGGTGGAGGTGGGGGACGGTGGTAGGAGGAAGAATTGAGGAACTCTAGGAGTGATGTGTGTTTCCTCGGTGCTATACTACACCTTGGTTGAATCATCCCTTCCTTATAACCCTTCTGTGGGGAGATATCTAATTGTCTACAGATGGGCTTTGGGTCTCCACTCCAAAGCCCCTCATTCGCATCAATATAGTTGTTTGTTTTGGGTCTTTTGATACCTGATACCTAATCCTGTAGATACCTCATGATCACACAGTCTGGTGTGCTTCTTCCATGTGGACTTTGTGACTTCCCTGCTGGATGGCTGCTTGCTTATCTTCAAGCCTTTAAGACCCCAGATGCTATATCCTTTGATAGCCAGGCATGTTCTGCTCTCTTCACCACATTTGCTTTTGCACCCCTTTTGTCTTTGGGATCATGAATCAAAGAATGAGTATCAAAGAGTGCCAGGTTATTAGAACAAAGTATTCTTGTGTTAAGGGAGGCCTTGAGTAGAGGTTCAAAGTCTGTCTGCTATCTTAATACTTAGCATAGTAATATATGTACATTGTTCTCAGAGTGAGTCTGGGTACATTAGAGAAACAAATCCACAGAAACTTATATATATAAGAGAAAGTTTTATATAAAGGGTAAGTGCACATCAAGAAAACATTCCAACCCAGTGCTGCCCAAGCCCACAAGTCCAACATTAACCCATTAACCCACATGTCCAACATCAGTCCACAAAGTCCTCCTCCATCTCACAAAACAGACACTATGATGCTAACTTCAGGAGAAAAGCCGAGTCAGTGAATGTGTAAGGATCTCAGCGCTGGCAGGGGTCTCCACACGGGTGCCCCAGCACCCAGGACTGCATCAGGGTAGGTCCATGTGGCTTCTCCACAGGGATGTCTTGCAGGAAGTCAGCCTTGCCAGCTGAAGCAGAAACTGCTAAGGCAGCTACACTCTTGTCTGACCATCATAAAGCATGAGACCCGAGAACTAGAAAGGCGAGGCTCACAGAGCTTTTAAACCCTCCGCCCTTCAATTACCCCACATGTGTTTAACAGCCAGGTTGGCAAAATAAACTAATTCATTCTCTATCCCTTTCATTATAAATTAGTATATTTACATATATACATGCCAATAGTGAGACACCTATAAATAGCTTTTGCCTCCTATTTCTTTCCTCTCTTTCCTTTCATCTTCCTCCTATCCAACTATAATGCTCACCCTCCATTCAGCTCTAAATAATTCTTCTCAGATACAGGGGCTTTAGTGGAGAACAAATGTTTTGAGAATGATGAGGGCAATGAATCTACAAATGTGCTTTACACAATTGATGTATGTATGGACTGTGATAAGAGTTGTATGAGCCCCTAATAAAATAAAATAAAAAATCCACACTCACAAACCAAAGATGGAAACATGTTGCGATAGTGCTGCTTTATATTAAAGAGTTAACCCACTTAAAAAAAAAAGAAGAAGAAGAATTACAGTCTCTGAAACCCTTGTAAAGGCAGTCCTACCCTGTCCTATAAGGTCGCTATGAGTCGGAGTCGACTACCTGGAAGTCCTGGTTGGTTTTTTGTTTTGTTTTGTCGCTGTTTTAATGGTATGGGCTGTGCAAATACATAGGATATGTTTTTCTTTGTATGTGGGTTATATTCCACAAATAAAGGGGGGTGCAGGTTAAGAGAAGGGTCACAGCCTTAAAAACCCTTGATATTCCTTACCCATCATATCGAAACACCGGTATGCGTAGTTATAAAAGGAGGAAAGTAAAATTGAAAGTGATTTCCACTCCTTTGTGACACGCAAGTTAGTTAAAAAATAAAGTCTATAAACTTCCATGTGGCAGTTCTGCTTGGGCATGGGGGTCACTGAGTTAAAACTGATTCCACAGCATCCAGCAACAAAACATGAAAAAAGATTGATAGACAAGTAAACCGTCTATAAATGTTGGTTGCTGCTCTCATCAGTAACATTTACCATATTAGGTCAAAATAACGTTTTTGTGACCATGAGTACCTTGTCCTTGACCTTACCCTCAATCTCTGCACTTTCTTTGCCCGATTCGCTGGCACACTATGGGTGTGGGCAATTTGGAAGGGTAATCTAGCAACAATTTTGCAGGGAGGGTGCCGGAGACCCACCGGAAACCCAATTTGCTCCGCCCACACACGTGACCACACCCACCCAGTTTAAGAGCCCAAGAGAGCCGTTGCCTAGTAGCTCCTGTTAGCAGTCACCAGAGGGAGCCACCAAAGGCAGAAGGGGAACCGGGACATGCCCCAGAACGCCTTAGTCTTCCTGCGCTATGGCCCATACAGCGCCGCTGGCTTGTCAGTGGAACACCGCTCCTTCCGCCTGCAGGGCCTGCAAGGTGGGCAGTGTAGAGCTTGGGGCCTTCTCCCGCCGAGTGTTCCTCCGAACACTGCCTTCGTCTATGCTCCTTGCCTTCATCTTCTTTGTCCTCAGACCAGCTCAAATGGTACCTCCTTCAGAAAGACTTTCCTGAGCCTACTCCCTCAGGGTGGTTTGTATCTTCCCCCAAGCTTCCACTGCTTCATTACGAGAGTGGAGCAAACATGAGTTGGAAGCATTATAAAACTTCCGGTTTTACAAATCAGCACAGTGGCTCGTAAATGGTAGGGCTGAGGTTCCATCCCTTGATCACTCATTTATCCAAGGAACTTTATTGAGAGTCTAGTATGTGTTGAGCACTCCCCCAGATATTGAAACGCTATTGGTGTGAAAGGATGTGTGTCATTGAGGTGACCTTCGTATGATTACGTCACACTTATGTCAAGGTGCTAACCGAGAGCAGTGTGTCCTGGGAATGCGATCAAAATGAAAACTGTGAGTTGGAGAACAGATGGGTCTGGAAAGGAACTTGCAGATTGATTTACAGAACAAGTAGAAAATAACTAGGTAGACAGAAGAAAGAGCATTCCAAGCAAAACAACGACTAGCTGCACAGGTTGGAATCGCGAACAGGTGAGGAATGTTGAACTTGTGGGGAAAGTGATCCAGGATGAGTCTGGAGAGGTGAACATGGACCAGATGGTGCAAGATCATGGATCACAAAAGAGTTTTAGACAGAGGACACACTGTGGCTGCAGTGAAGAGAACAGATTGAAGGACTCCAAAGTGGTTGCTTAAAGACGAGTTGGGGGTTCCTGAGTTGTTTCGGGGGAAACAGTGGCTTTCACTGATAGGATGCAAGTGACAGCAAAGTGTCTGATTTGCATGAGTGTTTACCAAAATAAGCACGCTCTACTAATGCTCTTCTTTTTGATCATTTTTTAGGGGCTCATACAACTCTTATCACAATTCATACATACATCAATTGTGTAAAGCACATTTGTCCATTCATTGCCCTCATCATTCTCAAAACATTTGCTCTCCACTTAAACCTCTGGCATCAGCTCCTCATTTTCCCCCCTTCATCCCCGCTCCCCACAGCTCATGAATCCTTGATAATTTATAAATTATTTTGTCATATCTTACAATGTCCAACATCTCCCTTCACCCACTTTTCTGTTGTCCACTCCCCATGGAGGAGGTTATATGTAGATCCTTGTAATTGGTTCCCCCTTTCCACCCCACCCTCCCTCCACCCTCCCAGTATCGCCACTCCCGAAGGGAACATCCACCCTGGATTCCCAGTTCCTATCTGTACCAGTGTACATCCTCTGATCTAGCCAGATTTCCAAGTCTACTAAAGCTCTTAACACTGAAAATGAAACCCAATTTGAAGGAATACCTTCCATTTTGAATATATTAAATGGCCTGTGCTTTCAGTTACTTTGATTGAAGTTCTGAGTTAACTCTGCAGTTCTGGAGTTCAGAAGAAAATCTGAGTTGGAAAAAGATAGTAGTTATTCACTTGGGGAGAACACACAGCCTGCAAAGAGAACACAGTACATGAGCCAAGCCCAGAGTCTTCCAGATAAAATTCTGTGGCCATTCGGAGGAGTTAGCAGCTCTGGCCTGGCAGTAGTAAAAGGGCTGTGGAAGAGGTGGCATTGAGTTGGGATTGGGAAGCTGGGTAAGATTTCAAACCGCAGAGACTGTTTTACACTGTCAGTGGATTTAGTCAATTCACTCATTTTTGCAGCAAGTATAGTCTATTAAGACATATCTGTTGTCAATAAACAAGAAAAGAAACAAAGCCCACTGCCCTTCAGCCAACTCTGACTCATAGTGACCCTATCCATGGTTTCCAAGAATGCAGATCTTTACAGGAGTAGACAGGCTCACCTTTCTCTCGTGGAACAGCTCAGCGGTGTAAGCTTGTGAATTAGCAGCTCAGTGCTTAGCCCACCGTTTTCAATTGTGAAGCACTCAGTATAAAGTTAGAACAGAGGAAACACCAAACCGCCACTGCAGTCGAGTAGATTCTGTCTCAGGGTGGTCGCATATGTGACAGAATAAAGCCGCTCCGTGGGTTTTCGTTGGTTGTAATGTGTACAGAAACACAATGCCAAGGCCTTTTTATGTTGTGCCACTGGATGAGTGAAAACGGCCAACCTTTAGCTTAGCTGTCAAATGCAAGGCAGTTGAAACAGCTAGGGACACTTAAAATGTGTTATAGTCGTGGCATTAGGATACAGCCTAAATAACCGACTTTCTTTTCCTCTCCCTCTGAAAAGACCCCACCCACTGCACCTCTGCCCCAGAAAGGATTTCCGTTGATGTTCACTGAATGAAGAGATTGAACAACTACAGCAATTTTTAACCAAACCAAACCAAACACACACACTGCCACCGTGTCCATTCCCAGAAAGAATCATTAAAGAGCTCTCTGATTCTTCTTATTGCTTCTTCCTCTGCCCAAATTCTTAACTTTTACAGACACCTTTAAATTACTGCTGCCATAATCAGCCTACTGTAAAGTTCCAATTAGAGCATCTCCATGCCAAAATTCAAGCTAAAGCAGAATGTACAGATTAAAGGTCATATATATATTTTAATCCAGCGGTTCTCAACCTATGGGTTGCAACCCCTTTGGGGGTCAAACAATCCTTTCACAGGGGTTGCCCGATCCATAACAGCAAAATTACAGTTATGAAGTAGCAATGAAAATAATTTATGGTTGGAGGCGGGGTGGTCACCACAACATGAGGAACTGCATTAAAGGGTCACGGCATTAGGAAAGTTGAGAGCCACTGTTTTAATCTAGCATCTACAACTACGATAAGGGGAAAACCTATCTACCATGTCTGTTCACTTTTCATTGTGAATTGAGTGAAGGTATACAGAGAAGACCATCAATTTCACATTCAATAATTCACATAATTTTGTTCTAACTCGTTCACTATAATAACTTCAATGTACCACCACATAGCCCACTTTCTCACTGTGAAGGTTTTCATCCCTCCTTCTGCCTTAGCCCGTCTGGATTTATTCTTCAGTAAATGCTGCCTGTGGTAGTTGAGTTTATGTCAACTTGTCTCTGCCAGGGTTCTCAGAAATATGACATTGAGTACCCCCTCCCCCCTCAGTAATGTGATCTAATAATATAATCAGCTTCATAATGGAATTTGCTGTGAGCAGCCAAGCAATTGTGAGCTGAGGGTAGATGCAACCTCATAAATCAGGTTACAGGCCTGTTACAATTGAAAAGCTGTTTCCTTGTGGGTGTGGCCTACTACCAAGTAGACTCTGTGGGAAGACCTCTTTTCTTGCTGATGTAGATCCTACATCTGTCACATTGACCTCTAGTTATTTAAACTTAAGCAAATGGTCCTCCAGATTTCCTGCCAACACTGGAAGCTGTCAGCAGCATGCCATATTGCCTGCTGACACTGGATTCATCTACCTCTGCCTCCACCAGCCTGTGATCTCCTGGACTCCTGGATCATTTTTCCGCTTCTTGGTTTGTCAGTAATGGCAACTATGTGAGTCAGGAAACACCTCCAGCTTAACATCTGACCCATGGACTTAAACAGGCCTTGCCTTGCCCATTTCTACCACTGTGTAGCCACCTTCTTGATATAAAGATTTCTTTATGCTCGTTGGTTTTGCTTTTCTTGAGAACCCAGCCTAAGATATTTGGTAAAAGGAGTGGTTTTAGAACAAGGCTGGGAACCGTTTTTTCTTTGAAGGATCATTTAGACATTTGTAACATTGTTCATGGGCCATACTGGTCAAGCATTTTGATGGTGAGAACTGCTTTTCTTAGGTGAGGCATGAGGCGTGTTAACTGATAATAATCATCTGGGTGCCTTATTTTGCTTAGAAGGAGAATTATCCAGAGGTAACACTATATAATGATTTATGCACTGTGGCCAATGATTTGGCTTGATGGTCAAATACATGATTGGAAAATTGGTGATCAGAAGGTGTGAGGAAAAGGTACGTGGACTGACTTCTCTGAGAGGGGCCCTCAAAATGGAAATATTTGTGTCATGTGAATTCTCACCAAAATCTGTAGAGGAGGATTTTGTCAGTCAACTGGATAGGACACATTCTGTGGACACCGGTCATCTTTCCTCACTCACTCTTGTCCTTTCCCAATGGGCTCATGAACAAAGTGGCAATAGTGTCAGGGATGGAAGTTAGGCATGGGATTCACCAAGGCTGGCATGGCTTCTGCCACTGCTGAATGCTAAATATATCAGCAGCAACGACCAACACTTTAATGTCGTGGAGTTGTGTGTGTGTATATTTGTCTGTGTGTGTGTTTTGCTGGTTTCTTCGTTCCACATAATTTCCCTGCTGATTTCTTTTTTATTATATAAGTGGGTTTGGGGGCATGTTTTTTAATACTCTTGTTTCGGTGTTTAAGAAATACTTATGATTTTTCTCTTTTGTTCTCAAATAATATTTTATTGACATATCTTATTTATTCCAATATATCCCTTCCCTTCCCATACAGTTCTGTTGTTCAGTCCCATTGGGTGGTCTCTTTTTTAATTTTGATGAGTTTTATTCATTTTCTTTGAAATTACCTTATAACGTACTAATTTTTCTCAAGTTTAAAATAATATTTTATCTTAAAACTACTTAACTTCTTTATTTAAAAATTATAAAACTGCACTATTTCCTCTATGTACTTTGTAATAGTCAAAGTAATAAATTGGTATTTCTGGTTCCCTAGTTATAGTTTATTTTACTATGGATGCCTCTAAATCTTGGCTGTCTTCTGGGTGATACTGTCATGCATCTTAATTTCAAGTTATTGTCTACTTTTATTGGTTTGCTGTCCAAAAAGTTCCCTTAGTATTTCTTATAAGGTTTATCTGATTTTATAAATTCTGTTTATCTGGAAATGTTCAAATTTCATCACCCAAAAATTCGGCTGGGTATAGGACTCTTGGTTGGAAATTTTTTTTCTCTATCAGAGTTAAATGTATGCCATCCATTGCCTTCTTTCCTGAATGGTGTCTGCTGAGTAACTAGCATTTAGGCTTAATGATTCCCTTTGGTAAGTAACTTTTCATTTTCCCCCAAGGTGTTCTCAGGATTTTCTTCCTTGTCTTTGGTTTTAGCAAATTTGATTATGATAATCTTTCAGGTTTTCTTTTGAGGTCTGTTTGGGATTTATTCCGTTTCTTGAAAGCATAACTTCTCATTTTCATGATGTTAGGGATGTTTTCTTCCTCCAACTCTTCAACAGTTTTCTCTGTGCTTTTTGTTGTCTTTTTCTTCTGGAATTCTGATCACACATAAATTATTTCTCTTGATGGTATCCCACCTAATTATTATACTCTCTTAATTTTTTTCCAGTTTCTTTCTCCTGATTGTTCTTCTAGCAGATTAGTATTGAAATATTGATCTTCAAGCTCATCAATTCAAACTTTTATTGATTCAGCTCTATTCTATTGCTCTTTTAATGTATTGTCTTTCTGAAATCTTATCATTAGTCTTCTGAATTTGTATTTGTTGTTTTTGTATGGTTTCTAAATTTTTAATACTTTTATTAGCTTGTTCTTTAATGCTTTTCTGAATTCTTCCACCCCACCCCACTGCTTTGCATACTTTCATCCGCAGCTTTCTTAATATTTCTGTCAATCCATAGAAGGAACCTAAGTACCATTCCTTTGAATTCTTAATCAGAGAGTTCAATGCCATTTCCTCTTCAAAGGGTCTTCTGATTTTGCATTTTCACCACTTGGTTGAACCACTCTCTCTGGTTTCTTTGTGTGAATAAGCTATTTGTTGTCTTCAAAAGATTGTAGTGAAATAGTATTCAATTGATATTTGTATGTTGGTATGATCTTTGGCACCCATCATTTGTGTCCTGGTGGGTATGATATAGAATGTGAGTGCATTCACAGGTATCTGTTCATTGTATATTTAGCACAGTTAGGGAAGGCTCAGTTGATGTTGGCTGCTGTCTATGAATGATAGGCTGGTACAGAAAAGGATAGTGGCCCTTGCCCAGTTGATAGGCTACAGGAGGTATGGGTAGGGTCAACTGTGTGTATATGGATTCTGTTTCCCACCAGGGAAGGAAAAAACAAACAAACTACCTAAACAATCAGAAGAAAGAAAGCAGCAGCAGCAAACATGCCAAAAATATCATGCAGGAGAAAACGGACAAATAAAATCAAGAAAAAGAATTTCCTAACTATAAAGAAAAACAAAAAAAGGAAAGGAAAGGAAAATGAAATAAAAAAAGCAGAAGGAACAAAAAAAATAAACACAACAAGGGAGGGAGGAAAAGGAGAGAAAAAACTAAAAGCAAAGGGGAGGGGGGAAGATGTGCTGTTGGTTCCCATTAAGTCAGCTCTAACTCCTGTTGATCCCACGTACAACAGAAAGAATGTTTTCCACTTCTGTACCATCCTCAGGATTATTGGCATGCTCAAGTTCATGTTGTGGCCACTCATTTTTTAAATACCTTTTAACCTAGGGGCCTCATTTGTAGCACTATTTAAAAAAACCTGTTGCGATCAAGTTTATTCTAATGCATGAGGACTAATTGATATAAATGTATATACTTTAACATATAAATACATTATAAATCACATGGTTGTTGAAGTAGGCATTTTTGAACTGCAGGCATATTAAAAGTCCATAGTGCAAATGTTAGGCTATAGGCTTCTCCTAATTTACGTAGCTATAAGGAGCTGGTGTGTCCCTAATCAGCAGGAAAATCACAAGTTGTGGCTGCAGAGGTAAATAAATTCATAGTCAGCAAGCAGGTCAAATGGCAGGTTTCTGATGACTCCCATAATTGGCAGGTAGTATGGCAGGTCATTCATTGGTTCAAGTACAAAGAACTGAAAATCAACGAGCCAAATGCAGGATTCAGACTCAAAAAATTGCAAGCAAATTTTTCTATTAATATTGTATCCATTTATATTGGAATTAGGCCACACCCGGAGGAAATGTCCTTTCAATGGATTGGATCCTCGTAGAAGATCTCACTATAGAAGTGACTATATTATGTTAGATCTCACCATGGGGATTACAAGATGTCAAGGGGAAAACTACTAAGAATTCTGGCAAAACTGCATTGACACAAAACCTTAACTATACCAGATACCCTATGTGTTACAGAGATCCATAAGATTTTCTTGGCTTTAATCTTTTTTAAGCTGATTTCTAGGTCTTCCTTCTGTAGACCTACTTAAGGGATTTAAAATACCAACCTTTGGGTTGGTAATTGACCACAAGCTGTGTACATCACATCATCCAGGGACATGATCTAACACTGCATTAGACAATATTCTGTTGTGATTCATAGATTCTATTGTGTTTTCATTGGCTAATTTTTGGAAGTAGATCACCAGGTTTACTTCTTTGTGTTTTACCTAGAAGCTCCTGCCCACCATGAATGACTTTGTTAGTATTTGGGATACCAATGGCATAGCTTTCAGCATAACAGCAACGTACATGCCTACACAGTATGGCACACTAACTGATGGGCAGTGATAAAAAATCATATATTTTATTCATTTACTTTGCTAACCTCTTCCTTACTTAATGTTAAATCTTACCAAGAAGACATTCTTATCTTTTTTTTATTCTCTTTGCAGCCTAGAACATAGGAGAGTGCCTGGAAAATCATAAGGATCTGTGTGTTGGTCTGGGTAGACTAGAGAAACAAATTCATAGACACTCATGTGCATAGAAAAGAGCTTTATCGCAAAGAGTATATATTTTTAAAATCATTTTATTGGGGGCTCATACAACTCTTATCACATCCATGCATACATCCATTGTGTCAAGCACATTTGTACATTTGTAGCCATCATCATTCTCAAAACATTTGCTTTCTACTTGAACCCTTGGTATCAGCTCCTCATTTTCCCCTCCTTCCCCGTTACCCCCTTCCTTATGAACCATTTATAATGTATAAATTATTATTATTTTATCATATCTTACACTGCCCAATATCTCCCTTCACCCACTTGTCTGTTGTACATCCCCCAGAGAGGAGGTTATATGTAATTGATTCCCCCTTTCCACCCCACCCTCCCTCTACTCTCCCAGTATTGCCACTCTCAGCACTAGTCCTGAAGGGATCATCTGTCCTGAATTCCCTGTGTTTCCAGTTCCTATCTATACCAGTGTACATCCTCTGGTCTAGCCAGATTTGAAAAGCAGAATTGGGATCATGATAGTGGGTGAGGGCCAGGGGGCGGGGGAGGGTGAGGAGGAAGCATTTAGGAACTAGAGGAAAGTTGTATATTTCATCGTTGCTACCGTGAACCCTGACTGGTTCATCTCTTCCCTGAGACCCTTCCCTATGGGGATGTCCCCTTGCCTACACCTGGGCTTTGTGTTTCCACTCGCACTCCCACTCATTTACAATGATATGATTTTTTTGTTCTTTGATGCCTGATAACTGATTCTTTCAGCACCTCGTGAGCACACAGGCTGGTGTACTTCTTACATGTGGGCTTTGTTGCTTCTGGGATAGATGGCCGCTTGTTTACCTTCAAGCCTTTAAGACCCCATGCTATATCTCTCGATAGCCGGGCATCATCAGTTTTGTTCACCACACTTGCTTATGCACACATTTGTCTTCAGCATTCATATGGGGAAGGTGAGCACACAAATCTTTTTTGTTCTTTGACACCTGATAACTGATCCCATCAACACCTCGTGATCACACAGGCTGGTGTGCTTCTTCCATGTGGGCTTTTGTTGCTTCTGAGCTAGATGGCTGCTTGTTTGCTTTCAAGCCTTTAAGACCCCAGATGCTATATTCAAAGAGTATATTAAAAAGAAATCCAGCCCAGTCTAGATCAAGTTCATAAGTCTGATATTAACCCATATATTCTTTAGACTCACGCAGCTCATGCAGTGCTGCTGAATGCAGGAAGATCACCGGCCAGCGGGTAGAAGGACTTGTGAATCCAGTGGCAATGGAAGTATCTCAAAGCTTCTGTAGATTTCTATGTGACTCCTCCACGTCCAGGACTCTGGCTGCATCAGTAGGAATGTCTCATAGAAAAAGGAAGAATGTGTGTCCCACTTCCAGGGATGAAGAAAGAAGTTCCCAGAATCCTCAGGAGAAGTCCATGACCACACAGAGGTGTCATTGGCTATGACCTGATTGACAGGCTAGACTCCACCCCTTCACAAGTTGACAGGAGATTATGTAACTGCCACAATCAGTATATACTAGTTAAGTAAAGGAGCTTGCATGAAACTGAACACCAGGACCATGGGAAATGAGGTTGCCAGAGAAGTAAGGCAATCCAGAATACTGCAAGAGGTCTTGCCAAGAGTTGACAGGTAATAAAAGCAGCTGCAGAAATAGTGGGTACAGAGGACATAGAGACCCTAGAAGTATGCAAGAGGAATTAAGAGCATTTCAGAAACAAAATGACTAATGGGGAGCTAGCTGTTGAGCAGTGTCTTCAGAATGACACAGATTATTGATTGATGAAGAGTATTCACTTACACAGCAATTCAGGGTAAACTGGCAAGCAATTTGGAGAGCAGCATAGCAATATTAAGTGAAAATGAGCCACGAACTGCCTACTAGAGCTGGCCTGTGTCTCAGAATCTTCCTTATGAAAAGCTCTCAAAGCCTGCGAGGATATGCCCGGGCCTATTTGTAGCTACGCTTTTCCTAAGAGGGAGAAAGTAAGGTGTCATAGGTATTGTGTCAACTTAGCTGGGTTCGGATTCTCAGTGGTTTAGCAATAATCTCCCATGAGGTGATCTAACACAATATAATCTACATAACATAACAAAGGCAACCCATGAGCAGCCATCAGTTGGGAGTGCTGCCCCTGTTTCTTGGAAGAAAGTACAATTGGAAGAACACTTGGTGTAATCGGAAGAAAGACTCCTTTTTAAGCAGCTGTGGCTTGCTCCTTTTAAAGAAGACTCTATGGGAAATCTTGTCACTTATGGTAGAACTGGATCATGCATCTGGTTCAGTGACCTTCCTCCATATTGCCTGCCTATCTAGGGAGCCAGCAGTGGACTGCCAAGCTTTAATTCATTTAACACTGCATCCATTAGCCTGTGCTCTTCCTGTTTCATTTTCCTGATTGCTGGTTTGTCAACCCCTGCGTACATGAATCAGAAGAAGCATCCAGTTTACCATCTAACTGGACTACAATGGTGTGAGCCATTTCTTGTTCAAATACACATGCATGCACACACACACACACACACAAGCATCACTGGTTTTACTTCTCTAGAGAACCCAGGCTAACATAGAAGGACTATGCAAATTGTTGTGGAATCCTGGGTGGTGCAAACAAGCTGCATAACTATTAACTAACCATTGTGATTCTAGTCTACCCATCCCCAAGTCTTGACATCCCCCCAAAAGTCACAGCCTTAAAAATCTTGTGGAGCACAGTTCTACTCTGGAACACACAGAGGTCACCATGTGTTTGAACTGGTTCAGTGGCAAATGATTGACTTCTGGTTTGGGTTACATAAATTGCCTTCTCTCTTCCTGAGGAATGGATACAATATAGCAATGATAAGGATGCAGGTGCTCTACATTTGGACAGGCCAAAGCACATAGTGCTGGAGGAATAGAGCAAGGGGCAAAAGTCCACAGTGTGATTCCATTTCCAATGAGAATGACAAAAGGAGAGAAAAAAGGAAGACTGTTGAGGATATTTTTTGTTTTTAATTTAGCTCTGTACTTTTCTGTAGTGTAACATGTATTTTTTCAATCACAAGTTTGGACTACATTTATGATCCTGGTACAAATGTAGAATTTGAAACAACTTTTATTGACAAAAGGACTTTAGAAAAACAAAAAGAAATAAGGTAGCAGTGTCACTCTGCTGCATGGGGTTGGGGGGACCTGGTGATGCCATTTAAGATGGTGATGGGTTCTGACTGCTGAAGGTTAGGCTCAGCAGAAAATAAAATAAGTAAAGGCTCAGCCACAGAAAATCAAATAGACCTGGAAATGAAGAGTAAAGGCACCAGGCACAGCAGGCTGGTCTTCCCACGGTGAGCGAGGAAAAGCGTTTTGAGAAGCTATGTGGAAGAACTGTTTGGTTGAACACTTGAGAATGTTCAAGGTATCAACAGGTGGTTGATTTTACAAATTAGCTCTGCATAGCCGAGCATGATAATTTAGGTAATACTGGCAGTCAACATTTACAGAGGGAGAACAACAGGTGCCAGGGTGTTAGTAGTAGCAAAACAGATTGAGGTCCACTTGCTACCACCCCAGCACTCATCCTCAGACCTAACATTCAAAGAAAGAACAGAGCCTTGCACTTGTGGGCCTTCAACTGGAATCTCTGCACCTGAATTCTCAGTGTGTGTTTTAAAACCATAGTCCTTTATCATCTTCCAAAATCTCACTGATGTTGGATAGCAGGTTTTTCTTTCTCTTATTATCTGAAAATAATATCTCAGAAAAACATCCCCAATATTGAGGAGACTAAACTAATGCTTAATAAAAGATTCTAAGTAATTTCCCTGAATCTGGTTGTTTCTAGTTACATATATAGATAAAGATATAGATTTAGATGTAGATATAGTTGTAGTTATAGTTATATATATATGCTAAATGACCCACCAAAATAATTAGAAGGAATTTAACCCTTAAAATGAATCCAAATAGATCGATCCAGTCCCCATGGAGTTGACTCTGACTCATGGTGAACCTATGTGCAGCATAGCAGAACAGTGCTTCATAGAGCTTTCATTGCTGGGTTTTTTGGAAGTAGACTGGCAGGTCTTTCTTCCAAGATGCCTTTGCTTAAATATAAGCCCCAACCTTTCTGCTAGCAGCCAAGTCCTGCACCACTCAGGGACTGCTTTAAAGGGAAGAACATACCCTCTCAGTTGTATTTGTAGAAATTGCTGAGTTAATTTTTGTTGTGTTGTATATTTTTCACCACAATAGAGAAGTAATAGGTGCTTTTATTTAGCTAAGATCCCCATATGTCATTCTCCTACAGAGTCATATATCCACCACACACATTAATGATCATTTGTTTTTGGTATCTGTGCCAGGCAGAGGAGAGAACAAGGACTATCTGTAAACTGTGGTTTCCTAACCAGCAGTATATAAAGGATTCCTTGATGGGTTCAATTCCAGGAGTCCTGAGAGAAGTGAATTTTTTCTATGTTCAGCTTACTCAAATTGCCCTGGAAGAATGATGTGCCGCTTCAAAGGGAAATGTGTTCTGCGGGTGGTCTTATAGCTTCTAGTTGATTTATGCTGGAGTTTAGTCCCTGACTTAACAGAGACTTTGTTTCAGGAAGTCTGTTTTCCTGACCTTTCTTTGAATATATAGCCTATAGCAGTGCATCAGAAGAGCTAGGTCCTCCGTGGAGTGGTGACATTTGAATGAGCTGCAGGAATCCTGGCACTTCTCTTTGTTTTAATACTTTAAGCCTGCACTGTCCACCCTACTATTGACTCGACACATCCCAAAAGAAGAGAAGAGGACAGACAACTTGTGGGCAGAGGTATACAATGTAGATTCTAAGGCAACTTGTCACTTTAATTCATGAGGATCAAACTTGAGCCACTCAATGCCCAAAATTACTGCAGGCATGCCCAGTGACTCAGTGCCATGATGAGTTATAAATTCAGTGAGCATGGAAGTGGATTTTATAGAGAAGGAGACTTGGGCCTTTAAGAAACATGATGAAAAGTTCTTCATGTCAAGCTGATGGTGCCTGGCTATCAAAAGATATAGGTTGGGGGGTGTTAAAGGCTTGAAGGTAAACAAGCGGCCATCTAGCTCAGAAGCAACAAAGCCCCATGGAAGAAGCACATCAGCCTGTGTGATCACGAGGTGCTGAAGGGATCAGTTATCAGGCATTATCAGAACAAAAAATCATATCATTGTGAATGAGGAGGAGACCCAAAGCTAATCTGTAGGTAACTGTACACCCCTTACGAAAGGATCGTGGGGAGGAGAGGAGCCAGTCAGGGTACGATGTAGCAAAGATGAAACATATAACATTCCTCTAGTTCGTAAATGCTTCCTTCCCCCCCCCCCCCCCACTATCATGAACCCAATTCTACCTTAAAATCTGGCTAGACCAGAGGATGTACTATGGTACAGATAGCAACTGGAAGCACAGGGAATCCAGGGCGGATAATCCTTTCAGGACCAGTGCTGAGAGTGGCGATACTGGGAGGGTGAAGGGAGGGTGGGTTGGAAAGGGGGAACTGATTACAATGATCTACATGTGACCTCCTCTCTGGGGGACGGACAACAGGAAAGTGGGTGAAGGGAGACGTCAGACAGTGTAAGATATGACAAAATAATAATTTATAAATTATCGAGGGTTCATGAGGGAGGGGGAGCAGAGAAGGAGGGGTAAAAATGAGGAGCTGCAGCCAGGGGCTTAAGTGGAGAGCAAATGTTTTGAGAATGATGAGGGCAATGAATGCACAAATTGATGTATGTATGGATTGTGATAAGAGTTGTAATAAAGTGATTTCAAAGAAAAGCTCTTCATGTCAGGCTTTATTTGTTTATCTACAAGACTGTTGTTGCTAACTGCCATCAAATTGGCCTAAGCACAACAGAATGAAATAGAACTTGGTTCTGAACTACCCCGAAGATAAGTTATGCAGTATTTTAAAAACACTTTTATTGGCACTTCATCCACATATCATACAATAATTTAATCATACCAAGAAGAGTTGTATGATATTTACTACAAACAATTTGAGAAGATTGTCTTCTTCCTTGTACTGCTATTTTTGTGATTTTTTTTAATTTTGGAAAAAATATACATAACAAAAAATTCTCCAATTCAATAACTTCTACAAGTATAATTCAATGCCATTAATGATACTCTTTGTGTTGTACAACCATCATCACCCATGGGATGTTTTCCATGGTTTTGTTTCATCTTTATTTTTTAACAGTTTGATTGGCATATGATTCAGACCTATAGGGTTTTTATGAGATGTTTTTCTGAAGTAGACAATAGGTTTTTATTTTTTGTATATTTTAGCTCTGTTGACATCTTTTTAGAACCACAGAAACGTGAAATAGGAGAATAGTGCTCCTTTCCCCAAAAGGCAGGGTGTAAGTTATCAATAGAAAAGCGATTTTGCTCCTTATTTCTCCCAAACAAATTAAAGTAATTTCCAGGATTGTCTTTGGGCAATGGAATGACAAACTGATGACCAGATTGTACCTACCCACTTGCAGCTTTTCCCCTTAAATGAAGCAGTTGCTGCTAGGAGAAGTGTGTGATGCCCCAGAAATCTTTCTAGAGACGGTCATCTCTGTATAAGGTTTTCAGTGGCTTCTTCCTGCTAAATGGGGAGCCAAGTCCTTCTTCAGTGTCTGTTCTAAGTCTGAACACTTGGCTGCAACCTGTTGCCATTGGGTGACCATGCTGCCATTTGAAGTACTAATGGCATAGTGTCCCACATCACAGCAATACACAAACCACTACAGCATGACAACCCGTGGATCAAACATACAATCAAGATGCATTGATAATTGTTGGTGATTGGAATTCCAAAGGTGGAAAAAGAGAGAGGACAGTAGTTGGAAAATTTGGACTCTGTGTTAAAAATGAAGCTGAAAAATTAAAAAAGAAATGAAGCTGGGGGTCACATGATAGAATTTTGCAAAACCAACAACTTGTTCACATAAATACCTTTTTCTCAACAACATAAAAGGAGATTACATAGAAATCAAAATGTCTATTTCTGTGGAAAGATACAATGGAGAAGCTCAGTGTCAGCAGCTAAAACCAAATCAGGGACCATCAATTCATATGTATATTCAGGATAAAGTGGAAGAACATTTTAACAAGTTCCCAAGAGCCAAAATATGACCTTGAATCTGTCCCACCTGAATTTCAAAAATATCTCAAAAACAACTTGACACATTTAACATTAATAACAAACGACCTGAGGAGTTGTGGGAGGACATCAAGAACATTATTCATGAAGATATCAAAAAGACAGGAAAGAAAGAAAAGAGCAAAGTGACTGTCAAAAGACACTCTGAAACTTGCTCTTATTGTAAATCGCTCTTACCGTAAATATTATCATAAAATAGCTTAAGCAAATGGGAGAACGGATGAAGTCAAGGAGTTGAGTAGAAAATGTCAAAGGGCAGCTCTAGAAGACAAAGTCAAATATCATTATGAAATGTGCAAGGTCCTAGAAACCCAGTGTATCTGAAACTAAAAGAACACAAGAAAAAATTCAAGCCTCACATTGCAATCTTTAAAGATTCTATAGGCAAAACATTGAGTGATGCAGGAAGCTTCAAGAGAAGATGGAAAGAATATAGTCATGGTACTAAAAAGGAGCTAGGGGACATTCTATCATTTTAGGAGGTAGCAATTGAGAAAGAACCAATGGTTATAGGAAATAATTCAAAGTGCATGGAATTCATTAGCCATAAACAAGTCTCCCTGGATTGATGGGATACCTATTGAAGTATGTTTCAGCAAGCTGATGAAGCACTGAAAGCACTCACTCATTTATGCCAGGAAATTTGGAACACAGCTACTGGGCCAACTGACTAGAAAATATACATATTTGTGTCCATTCCAAAGAAAGGTGACTCAACGGAATGCTCAAACCCTAGAGCAATATCACTGATATTGCACATAAGTAAAATTTTGTTTAAGCTCATCCAACAGCAGGTGCAGTAGTCCATTGACAGGGAACTGCCAGAATCTCAGGCCTAACTCAAAAGAGGATGTGGAACAAGGGATAACATTGCTGATGTCAAATGAATATTGGGTCAAAGCAGAGAATAATAGAAAGATGTTTCTTTGTGTTTCATTGACTATGCCCATGGATTCAAATGTGTAGACTATAATGAACTGTGGATAATCTTGAGAAGAATGGGAATTCCAGAATACTTCATTGTGCTCATGAGGAACTTGTACATGGTTCAAGAGGCATTTGTGAGAACAGAACAGGGAATACTGCATGGTTTAAAATCAGGAAAGGTGTGCATCAAGTTTGTATCCTCTCACCATACTTCTTTAATCTGTATGCTGAGCAAATTATCAGAGAAACTGGATTATATGAAGAAGAATGTGGAATATGGCATCAGAATTGGAGAAAGGCAATAACCTACAATATGTGGATGACACAACCTTGTTTACTGAAAGTGAGGAGGACTGGAAGTACTGACAAAGATCAAGGATTATAGCCTTCACTATGGATTACAACTCAAATGTAAAGAAGACCTAAACCCTCACAACTGGAAAAATAGGTAACAACATGATCAATGCATAGAAGATTGATTTTGTTAAGGATTTTTGTCTTGCTTGGATCCACAATCAATGTTCGTGGAAGTAGCAGTTAAGAAATCCAAAGATGTGTTGCATTAGGTAAATCTGTTGCACAAGACCCCTTTCGAGAATTGAAGAGCAAGAATGTAATTTTGAAGACTAAGTTGAACCTGGCACAAGCCATGGTATTCTCCGTTGTTTCATATGTATGTGAAAGTTGGACATTGAATAAAGAAGACCAAAGATGAATTGATGAACGTGCATTGCGGTGCTAGAGAAGAATATTGAAAGTACCATGGACTGCTAAAAGGACAAACCGATCTGTGTTGGAAGAAATAAGGACAGAGTGTTCCTTAGAGGCAAGAATGGCAAGACTTGGTCTTACTTTGGACATATTATCAGGAGAGCCCAGTCCCTGGAGAAGGGCATCGTGCTTGGCAAAGCAGAGGGCACAGGTAATAAGGAAGGCCCTTGACAAGCTGGATCAACAAATGGCTGCATCGATGAGCTTGGGCACAGGGACCATTGTCCAGATACCACGGGACCTTGCAGTGATTCATTCTGTTGTGTTTAGGGTCATTATGGGTTGGAGTCAACTCTATGAAACCCAACAACAACAACAACAGGATAGTTATCATGGCTTCCTAGATGATGAACTAGTCAGATGGTTAACTGGCACTACTTCCTTTAAACAAGTCTGGCCAAAGCGGAATGCCTTCTTTCAAAGGATGTTCATAACAAGACATTTAATTGGATACAATAATATCAATATGTCAAACAAAAATATTCAGGTATCTTTTTGAGAGTTGTTAACTGGTGCGGGGTCAATTAGTGCCACCTCTGGATGTCCAAGGAACACTGTCTTGTTAATGGAGATCCCCACTGAGTCACTTTCTGAAGTACCTTTCAAAAAGTGACATTAAAATCATGCAATTAAAATGTTCACAGTTGGGGCTGAATGTTCACACTGAATGAGAGATGAACAAGTGGATGTGACAACATTTTGAATCAGCAATTGTTTTGTAATTCAATGAAATTAATTGTTATAATTGCTTGCTTTTCTCCACTTAAAGTTGATTGAAACACTAAGATTTTTAAAAGTATACCTTTCTCCTTTCATCTTATCCAAAAATTCTCACAAATTAGAAAAAACTACAAAGGTGATGATTTTTCATGCCAACTCTAATATGAATGCTATGGTGGAAGTATATCAAGAAAACAAATGACAGATTGAAAAAAAATAAACTTTAGGCTGTCCAATACACATAATTTCTCCTAAATTCAAACAATCTCCCTTTGTCAGATATTAAATCTGACAGTTTCCCCTAGCTGACCTTTGAGAATAAAGTTGTTGAATATAAGTGATAACCAAAATGCAAATTCTAAAAGTGAGAAGAAAAATCTAGCCCATCAAAAAAAAAAATCTAGCCCATCAGTCTTTTACAAAAACATGTTGGATAAAGTGGGAAATGCTAAAAAAAAATGAAGAAGAAAAGTTCTATAAAATCTTATCTCAGGGAGATAGTCACTGGCTACTTGATTCCTTACATCATATATATTTTAATTATGTGTTATGATGAGTTAATAATGAGTTATGGATTGGACTATTAATTGCAAGATTGACGGTGTGAAACCACCAGCTGCTGCAAGGGAGATGAGACCTTATAGTCCCATAAAGACGCACAACCTTGGACATTCACAGGAACTGTTCTTGGAATTGACTTGATGGCAATGAGTTTGGATTTTGACTTTTAACTTTTCAATTATATTGGAAGTCTTTTTCTTACCATTAAATAAATCCATAAATATTATTTAAAACATCTTCATAAACTCTCAGCTTACAGCTTTACCATGATCTACTACCCTCTTATTATTAAACATTTAATTATTTGAAGTATTTTGCTGTTATAATACTACAAAAACATATTTTTACAAAAACTCCCTGGGTTTATAGGGTTTTTTGTTTTGTTTTATCTTTAGAAAGCTTTCTTTTAAGTGAACTTCTCTGGGTCAAACTTTAGGATTATTCTTTGAAGCCTTTAGTACAACCTGCCAAACGGCCCTCCAGAAGATAATTTATTTTTCCCTGAGTAAGATTAGAAACTGCCTAACTCTCAATCTTGTAAAGTATTGTCCCCATAAGATTGACCCTTTTGGACATCTCCTTACAGAAGGGTCTTGGGGAGGAGACGAGCCAGTCAGGGTGAGATGTAGCAATGATGAAATATACAACTTTCCTCTAGTTCCACCCCCCCCCCCCCCCACTATCATGATCCCAATTCTACCTTACAAATCTGGCTAGACCAGAGGATGTACACTCGTACAGATAGAAACTGGAAAGACAGGGGATCCAGGACGGATGATCCTTTCAGGACCAGTACTGAGAGTGGCAATACCGGGAGGATGGAGAGAGGGTGGGGTAGAAAGGGGGAACCAATTACAAGGATCTACACATAACCTCCCTGGGAGACGGACAACAGAAAAGTGGGTGAAGGGAGACATCGGACAGTGTAAGATATGACAAAATAATAATAATTTCTAAATTATCAAGGGTTCATGAGGGAGGGGGGAGCAGGGGGGTAGGGAAAAATGAAGAGCTGATAACAAGGTCTCAAGCAGAAAGCAAATGTTTTGAAATGATGTTGGCAACAGATGTACAAATGTGCTCTACACATGGATGGATATATGGATTGTGATAAGAGTTGTACGAGCTACCAATAAAATGATTTTTTTAAAATTAACCCTTTGGAATATACCCAGAACCTCCCCTCACCCAACCCTCACAAAGAAACAAACAGCTAAAACCTTTCCTACAGAAAAATAATTTGTTAATAGAGTGTGGTTGTGGAGGTAAATTAAAACTGAAACCTGGTTTATTCAATCTTTGTCTGTTTCCATCCAAATGGGGCCATGGGACCTAGCACAGGCCAATTGCTCTCCAGGCAGGTAAGTTTTACCTTTAAGCAGCCAGAGAACAGAGTAGCTGCTGTCATTGATGAGGACATCAGCATATTAGACTAATCTGAAGTCTATCCACATTTCACTCACCACACCCTAACCCCTTCTTCCTTTTCAGCCGTATTAACTGAAGATGGACATGAAGTCATCTTAGAGAAGATAGACGACTGGAATGTGGTTGAACTGGTAGTGAATGGAGATGTTGTCTTCCAGTGCAAAATCAATGACCTGGAGTTTGGTAAGCCTTTCAAGGTTTCCAACCTCAGTTTGGGTTCCCTAGGGAGATAACCATTTTTCACTGGACGTCACCAGGGCCTCATACACAATTCAAATCAAGATTCTTTCTACGCTTTCACTCTAATGAAAACCCTGTGTGGCACATGTATATACAATAAAATGTTCCAGGTCCTTAGGGTTTTCCCCCCAGGACACTGGGAAGAAGTGATGGCAAATATATATATATAAATGGAGCTTTCACTCTGTACTTCAAGTGATAAAATCCAAACCAGACTCACTGTCCTCAAGTCACAGCCGCCTCATAGCAACTGTACAGGACAAGAGGGGCCTATCCATAACTCTTTTCAAATAGAAAGCCCTGTCTTTCTCCCACTTCAAATGAAAGAATGGAAATTTAGGTATGGTACAGTTGTTCTTTTTAGCTTTGCTTTCACTTTAATGTAGGTCTTTATTATTTATTTTCAAAACAGGCTTTGTTCCATTTCATTTTTAAATCTAGGCTTCCTAAACCAGTCAAGGTTGGTGTGGCCAGCTCTGTGTTGCACGCATTATCTTTAATAAGCTAGGGATTTCCTGATGTGCAATTGAGAACCTCTGATTTGGTGGCCTGTTCAGGTATCCATGTGCTCAATTCAGATAGATGAACACTAATCGATGTATCTCTATTAAAATTCATTATTATTTATTAATATTTCACACACCAGTGACCTTTTCAAATGTATTCTTGTGAAAGCTGTATATTTAATATGATATCAAATGGCATATGAAGCTAATCAGAATAACATTAACTATATTTCCCTATGATTCCCCATGTGGAATAAATGGTTAAATACTTGATTACTAATCAAAATGCTAGCAACTTAGATCTACCCAGAGGTACGTTGAACCAAAGGCCTGGTAAGCTAATTTGAAAGATTTGTCATCATTGAAAACCCTATGGAATATCATACTTCTCTAACATACATGAGGTCACCTTGATTCAAAACCAACTCAGTGGTGACTAGTTTGTTTTGTTTGTTTTCTGTCTTTCTTAAGGCGGCGATGGTAAACTGGACCCACTGTGTGAACAGGCCAGGATTGCAGTGTTAAATGCCTATTGATCTCCTTGTCAGCACAATCATCTCAGGCAAATGCCTTCTGTCCTGTGAGGCATACCAGGGTGGTCTTGCCAGGGCCAGGCTAATCAGACCATAGCTACACCAACCCATTATTCATCCTTCACTATGACAGGTTTTTCACCTGGCTGCAGCAAAGGTCCCCACAAGTAATAAAATCAACGCATTGGCAGCAGTCTGGACTCATAAAGAGAGATCTCCAATATCAGGTATATATTGAGTTGAAAGTAATAATAAAATGCAATCTAATAACAAAGCACCAGACCTTACTAATAACAAATTGTTGCCAGAAGCATTTGGCAATTCCATTCCATAGAAAGTAAAGAGCCAGGAACAAGATGAAATTAAAGATGGGGCTAGGAGTGGGAGTGGAAAGTCGGAACCAAAGTTAATATCAGTATTGGAAACTTAGAAGCAGAACAATTCCTACAGATTCATTTCTTGGTACCAATAAAATATATACTTTAAATTGTTCATATAAACTTACCTGAAGCCAAACTGTCCATTATTCTCAGTTAAAACAAGAAAATTATCTATCTTCTTTTGTATTACCCAGTCCAAGGGAATGTCCTCAGGAGTCCAGGGGAGGGCATAAAATGACTTTCCTATGCCTTGGAAGAAGACACAGCCCTGAAAAGTTGAAGAAAGGTTTAATTTTGGTCACAGTGAAGCTGAGGCACATCAAGATGAACTTGTTTTAACTTCAGTCCACGGGCACTAAACTAGTATAAATCGTCAGGTATAGGTAAGGAACAAGAAACCCTGGAAAGTGATGCCACGGGGGTTGGGGTCACCCAGTACCTCGATTCACAGTCACCCCCACTATGGTCCTCCTCCTGGGCCAGAGCTTACAGCATGTTTAGTAATGTTTATTATGAATTTTAATTAGGGAATGTGTGATCGATGTAGGTTTAAATGACTTACACAAAGTACAGCATATAAAAACTAACCATTTTTATAGATTCTATATTGAATTACATTATGAGTGACATTATTAGTAACTGAGTGGAAGCCTATTTTGACTTTTCTCCTTTTCCTTTAATTCCTACATCATTATTAAAAAATATATTTACATAGGTTCAGAACTACTAATTGCCACAATATTGTAATTAGAACACCAGAGAATTTGAAAAATTCAGCATCTATAAAAACATTTAAAGCAAAAAAAGAAACCATCTTGAACTTGTAGTGCCTGCAGATCAAACCATATGATTCTCTATGTGCTTTTGTAATTGGATAATTATGACAGCTCTGACCAGAATGCCTTAAGCTTCAAGAAGTAGAGAGTTTTAACTTTCCAGAAATCTATTTATACATGTAGCTGGACTTATGAAAAAATCCTTTTGTTGCTGTAACTAACAACAGAGATACATTTTATTTTTAAAAATTAGTTTCTGCTGAAACACAACATGGAAATTTCATACACAGTCATTTCTTATGTGAGCCCGTCTGAAAGTGTCACCTGGTGTCACCCCATATTACCCTGTGAGGCCACAGACCATGGTGACACAGTGATTGACACAACAATTGGTGCCACTGAAATGATTGCTGTCAGCTGAGCGAATGGCAGTTTGAACCCAACAGCCACTCCCTGTGGGAAAAGACCTGGTGACCTGCTTCAATAAAGATTACACCTAGAAAATCCTATGGAACATTTCTACTTTCTCACAGGGGGTTGATCTGATTTGGAACAATTACATGCCACGCAAGAACATAGGCTGGGGAGGAGTACACATATGGAGAGAATGTCACTAAATTTAAGTTCTTGATTAGACAGTATCCCATTTTGTGGGGAGGGGGCAAGTGGATTCCTTAACAAGAGACTATGTGGAAAGAGAAGAGCTCTCAGAGGCTTCAGAAATACTTCTAAAGAGAACTGGCCTTCCCTGCTCTGCCCCCTTGCTACACAGTAAAGCAATTCTTTCAGCTGCACCTAATCCACCAGCTCCTTCCTTTGCACCTGAACTTAAAAGGCCACCAGTGATTCCGTGAAAGCACTGGTATACGATCTTTCACTCATAAGAGGAAGTAAAATCCCAGGAAAGCCTCACTTGCAAGGTTTGATTCCCAAATTTTAAATTACTTGAGAGTCATTGTAAATAATCATCCTTCACAAGCAACTGAGACTAATAAAAACATCTTCCTCAAGGTATCTTGTGCTGGTTTCATGTGTTTCTTTCACTGCCATTGAGTCAGTGCTGGGTTTCTGAGACTGGAGCTGCTTACAGGAGTAGAAAGCCCCGTCTTCCTCCCACAGACCTGCTGGTGGTTTGGATCTGTCAACCATACGAATCACAGTCTAAACTGTAAACACTGCACCACTAGGGCTCCTCCTATGTATAGTCTCTAGTAACTCTAAATTTAGTCTAATTTTCTCAAAGATTGCTATCGATGTTGCAGCATACATATCTTTATTTTAACATAAAAATTTATTATAACAGAAATATATTATTTATTTATTTATTTAAATCATTTTATTGGGGGCTCGTACAATTCTTATCACAATCCATACATGCATCCATTGTGTCAAGAACATATGTACATTTATTGCCATCATCATTCTCAAAACATTTGCCTTCTACTTGAGCCCTTAATATCTGCTGCTCATTTCCCCCTCCCTCCCCACTTTCCCCTACCTCATGAACCCTTCATAATTAATACATTATCATTATTTTGTCATATGTTACACTGTCCAACATCTCCCCCGCCTTTTTCTCTGATGTCCATCCCCCAGGGAGCAGGTTATACATAGATTCTTGTAATCAGCTTCCCCTTTCTACCCCATATTCTCTCCACCCTCCAGGCATTGCCACTTTCACCACTGAGCTTGAAGGAGTCATCTGTCCTGGATTCCCTGTGTTTTCAGTTGCTATCTGTACACGGTGGCTGTATAGTACGTGCTAAAATCATGTAGAACAAGCCCTCCCACTTTGTCTCTCTGATTTCTTGATGTAGTGTTTTATCATTTTCCTCGTACAAATCTTTCGCTTTTCTTAGTCAGATATATCCCTAGGTATTTCAATTTGTGCTTGGCAATTGTAAAGGGTACTGCCTTTTTAATCGTCTCTTCTGTGGTCTTGTCTGATGTGTAGAGCAGTCCAATAGACTTCTGTATTTTGTATGCTGCCACTCTGCCATATTCCCCTCTTGCTTCCAACACTCCACTTGTGGAGTTTAAGGAATCTTCAATATATAGAACCATATCGTCTGCGAATAATGATAATTTCGCCTCTTTCTTCCCCAGCTGAATACCTTTAATATCTTTCCTTCTCTTATGTTGTCAGCTAGGACCTCCAGCACGATGTTAAATAGGAGTGGGGACAAGGGGCATCCTTGTCTGTTCGCCTTTTTCAGTGGAATTGTTTTAGTCTTTTCTCCATTAACACCATATTAGCTATTGGTTTTTCATATATGGCTTGTATGATATTGAGGAATTTTCCTTCTATTCCTATCTTCTTAAGTGTCATAAACAGGAATATGTGTTGGATATTGTCGAATGCTTTTTCTGCATCTATTGATATTATCATGTGGATCTTATAATTTTTCCTGCCAATGCAGTGAATAATGCTGATGGTCTTTCGTATGTTGAACCATTCCTGCATCTCTGGTAGGAATCTGACTTGGTCGTGGTGAATTATTTTTTAATATGCTTTTGTATTCTATTGGCCAGTATTGTGTTAAGGATTTTTGCATCAATTAGGGATATTGGTCTATAGTTCTCGATTCTTGTAGCATCTTTGTCTGCTTTAGGTATCAAAGTTATACTATCTTCATAGAAAGAGTTTGGTAATTTTCCATCTTTTTCTACATTCTGGAAGAGTTTGTATAAGATTGGTGTCAGTTCTTCCCTGAATGCTTGGTAGAATTCTCCTGTCAAGCCATCTGGTCCAGGGGAATTTTTTGTTGGTAATCCCTTGATTACGTTGTTTATTTCTTCCTTTGCTATTGGTCTGTTGAGGTTGTTGACATCCATCTGGGATAGTCTAGGAAGGGATTGTGTTTCCAAATATTTGTCCATGTCTTCCAAATTGTTGGATTCATTAGAATATAGACCTTCATAGTACTGTGTAATTATCCTTTTGATTTCATTAGGGTCCATTGTAATGTCCCCTGTTGCATCCCTCATCCTTGCAAATGTCGTTTGTTCCTTCCTTTCTTTGGTTTGGTTCGCCAGAGGTCTATCAATTCTGTTAATTCTTTCAAAGAACCAGTCTTTTAGAGGCATTAATTTTTCCATAGTTTTCTTTTTTCCCTCTCCTGTATCTCTGCTCTGATTTTTATTATATCTATCCTCTTGCTATTAGTAGGATTCTTCTGTTGACTCTGCTCTAATAGTTGTAAGTTTTGTGTCAGCATATCATCCACGAGTCTCTCTTCTTTTTTCATGTGTGCATTTATTGCCATCAGCCTTCCTCTGATAAATGCCTTTGCTGTATCCCACCGGTTTTGGTACGTAATATTTTCATTCTCATTGGTTTCTAGAAACTTCCTGATTTCATCTCTGATCTGGGTCAATACCCACTCGTTTTGCAATAGGAAATTTTTCATCCTCCAATTGTTTCCCCTTGTTTTCTTCACTGTCCTTCTGTTAATTTCCAGCTTTATGGAGCAATGATCTGAGAGAGATGTCTGTATAATGTCTCAATGTGTTTGAATTTACTCAAATTCGACTTTTGTCCCAGCATGTGGTCTATTTTTGAATGTGTGCCATGTGAGCTTGAAAAGAATGTGAATTTTTTTAAATGTGGGTGGAAACTCTGAAAATATCTATCAAGTCAAGTCGTCCAATTGTACTATTTAGATCTGTAACCTCATTGTTGCGTTTCTTTCCCAATGATCTGTCTTTATCAGAGAGTGGTGTATTAAAGTCAACAACTATAATTGTTGAGCCTGCGATCTCCTTTTTCATCTTTTGGAGTGTTTGATTTATGAATTTCGCAGGTCTCTTCATTAGGTGCATATATGTTTATTATGTTCACTGGTTCTTGGTCTATTGTTCCATTGAGCATTATATAGTGCCCCTCCTTGTCTCTTGTTATGGCCTGTATCTTGAGGTCAAATTAGTCAGATAATAAGATAGCTACCCCTGGCTTTTTGCATTACCATGCTTTTGGTATATTTTTCTCCAGCCTTTAATTCTCAGCCTGTTTTTGTCTGTAAGCTTGAGATGAGTCTCCTGGAGGCAGCAGATCGATGGGTTATGTTTCCTGAGCCAGTCTGCTAGCCTCTGCCTTTTAATGCCTGAGTTCAGGCTATTTATATTCAGTGTTATTATATCTATCTGTGGATTCTGTGATATCATATTATACCTTTTGTGATGGATATTTTCCTCTCTACCTATCTTATCCACTTGTGTTGTGTGAGTGGTTTATGTTTGCCTTCTTTCCACTATTGAGCTGATGCTATCCTGGGGGCTGTTTCCTCTTTGTCACCCTATGGGTGGACTTGTTCTAGGTGATGGTCTCTTATTTGCCCTCTGTGATTGTTGATCTGCCCATACTGGCTCAGCAAAGGTCTTTTGTAGGGTTGGGTTTCTTTTTATGTATTCTTTGAGGTTGTCCCTGTCTGGGAAGACTCTTACTTTTCCATATATCTTAATAGATAATTTGGCTGCGTAAAGTATTATTGGGTTTGCGTTGTTTTCCTTCAACTTTTGGAATATGTTACTCCATTCCCTCCTCTTCTTCATTGTTTCAGCTGATAGAACTGAACATACTCTTTTGGGGGTACCTTTATACGTGACTGTTTGCTTTTCTCTAGCTGCTTTTATGATCTCCTTTTCCTCATAGTTGGATACTTTGACAATTATGGGTCCTGGTGACTTCTTCTTGGGATTAAGTCTGACTGGTGTTCTTTCAGCCTCTTGTATGGTTGCTTGATTTTCACTTATTAAACTGGGGAAGTTTTCCTCTAAGAATTCCCTTGCTATTTTCGCTGTTGACTTCTTTGTTGTGTCTTGTTCCGGTAGCCCAATTATTCTAATATTGTTTCTTTTCATAGCATCTGACATGGTGCTCAAGTTTTCTTCAGCTTCTTTGATCATCTTATTTGACTGTTTTTCCGGTTTGCTGAGGTCTGCTTAGTTGTCCTCTAGGTCACTGGTATGATTCTCTGCCTCCTCAAGCCTTTTCACAAGATGTGTCAATTTGTCACTGGATTCTGTTATTTCATCCATTAATTCTTGGTGTGTTGCCTTTGGTGTGTTGCCTTTATCTCCTCTATCATTTCATCTTTTTTCTGCATTGCTTCCCTCATATCCTTTATGACATTAAGCAGCATTTTGAAATTTTCTTTTTGTGGCAGGTCAATATCTGCTTCTTCTATGCACATTGTTAGGTTCATGACTTCTTCCGTCATTGTTTTCTCTTTTTCCTGCTTTATCGTTGAAGCTGTTAGAACTGGTTTCTGTTTATGTGTTGTTTTAAAGGAACCTGGAGCCATCTTCCTGAGGTGAAGATCCCTGTGCTCTCTCTTGGGGGATTTGTATGAGTACTTATATGAACTACCTGTCCGTAGCTGTTCTGAGGGGTCAGGCTATTGCTATATCTTCCTGTGGTTTCACTCTTATCCTTGCCATCCAGAATTCCATTACTTTCAATGTGTGTTGGATATTCCTCTCATGTGACACTGGTTGGGTTGCTGTGGGCCCTCAATGGTATTGCTTCTCTGACCTATCTCTAAGTAGCCTTCACAGTTCTTGGAGCACCTCGGCTGTCCTGTGGTGTTTTTGTCTGCAACTGTAGTGCTGAGGAGGCCATGCGAGTATACCTTCCTTAGTGTAGAGCTCTGTAGCTGGCAGGGGAATTACCATAGACAGAGAGATCGACTTGGCGGATGAGGGGATGTTCCCGCAGTAGCATGGAGCCTCACAAGTTGTGTCAGTCATTTCCCCCAGTCACGTTTAAGGCATCAGGATTTAAGCTGGGGATGCCCACACTTTTTGTATCAGAGAACCCCCTGCTGCTTTGTGTGTGGGAGAGGTCCGCCGTGAATTCCCCAGCTGCTTGCCAAGCCAATAACAGCCAGTGGGAACTCCCCAAATGGGGCCTTCAGAGTTTCCCTAGGCAGAGGGGAGTGGCCTGTTGGCCGCTAGTGTCTTGTGACAGGAAAGAGTGAAAGGAGAGGAAAAAGAGAGAAAGATACAGACTGGGACAATCATGTCAAGCAAACTGACATCCTCTCACCCACGCACACCTAAAATGCACAGAGTAAACAAAGGTGAAAACAGTAATAAAAAAAGAAGAAATAAAGAAAAGAAAACAACTAAAAAGGATAACTAAATCTGTTGAAGCTGTGGTCGAAAATAGAGAAGAGCTTGAAGGAGAGGAGAAAAGAAGAAAATGTGCAAGAAAATCACAATGAAAGAAAAATAGAGAAGAGAAAAGGAAGGAGTAGGAGATAGAATTTTAAAAATAGTTAAAGAAATAGCTGACCCTGTGCTGTGCTGTGTGTAGCACTGATTTGTCTTGTGTGCAGCACTGTCTTAGGGGTCAGGCTGCCCACTTGGAGGACAGGGTTGCCCTAGGCCAAGTGTAGGTCTCTGGGAACCAGCAGTAGCATGTGAAAGGAATGAGAGGGAGCAGAGAGAATCATACAAGCAGAGAAAGAGGTGAAGAGAGTAAAGACAAAAAGAGGAAAGAAAGAATAAAGAGAAAGAAGGAAATAAACCCAACCAAGTTCACTAAAATTGGCTGTGATGGTAAAGAGGGAGGAGAGAGAGAAGGAGGAAATAAAGAATAAAGAGATAGCTGATCCCTGATTGTTTGGATGTGGGGTCAGAGGGGTTTAGACCATGCCCCAAAATGGCAGGTTGGTGTGTCCTTTTAATGCCGGGACCCAGTGGTGCTGGGCAGAATTTCCCTACTTGATAAGATAGCCTTAGAGGTCTGACTAAGGTTTCCTCAGCAGTGTAGCATGGTGTATGTGTTTTTCCCAGGTGCCTTGTGTGGTGTAAAGCACTCCCATAGAGGGCAAGTTGGAGTTCCTCCTGCTATTTGGGCTGATTTGCCCTAAGCGGAGGGCAGTGACCTGGAAGCCAGTAGTGGCATATGATAGGAGAGAGTGGGAGAGAAGAGGAGAAAGAGGGAAAATGAAGGGAAAAAGAGGGATAAAGAAGAAAGAGAGAAAATAAAACCCCAACACAAACCTAAGCTCATTGAGATTAAGTGCAGTGGCAAAGTTAGAAGGGCTAGTGAATAAAGGGAGAAGAAATAGAGTAGTAGGTAAGGAGATAACTGAAACCTGATCACCTGTCCATGAGGCTAGAGGAGTTCCAACTCTTCCTCAAGTTAGCGGGATGGTGTACCCATTTGATGTAAGGTTCCACAGATGCTGTGTGGGATTATTTCAAAAGCTAGGTCACACCCGTGGCCAGGGGTCACTTGGGTACTGGAGTTCGCTGGTGTACCTGCCTTGTGCTGTATATAGTAAGGCAGCAGGGCCTGGGAGGGGGGCACTGGGGTGTTCCCACAGCCCCATCTAGGGCCCCAGGACAGGCAGGGCCTCCCCAGCTATGTGTAGAATCACTGAGAGGGAAACTGGGCTTATTGTCCTATCTAGTCTGCCTGTGCTTACTAGATCAGAGGATTTTATTTTTTATGTTTTTATCACCCTGGCCAGCTAGAATAAAATCAAATGAATTGTCTCTCACAGTCACTGGGCTGAAGTTCCTTGCTGTGTAAAGCTGACACTTGCTACAGTGGATCTTTGTTATGCTAAAAGCCTCCAGGCCCTGGAGCTGAGTTCTGGCATTTCTTAGCTAGGTTTGTTCTTATGCTGATTTATGTTAAGGGTCTTAGCCTATGTGCTCTTTGGAGCTGAGCAACCAGACTTGGGTTCGAGTTTTAAACCAATAATATATTTCACCCTTTTTTTATTATGCTTGTGATGAGCTCTGATTTGGGGACTGTCAGCCTGACCCCAGAGGGGAAGATCCAGCTTATCAGGGAGGTTGTTTCCTTCTCAGCCAATTGGAACTAAATTTGCTCCCTGGTCTCCCGACTTTCCACCTATTTTCTCCCACACTGTGATCTTCCTATGGTAATAATATATTTTTTCTTCTAATCTAAAATATGGCTACCCGCCACCATTCCCCTGGCTGTGAGCTCAAGGCAGCCAACCGCGTGGAGAGCTCCGGAGTGGGGCTTTCCTCCTGTCTGGGATTCTGTCCCCTCTCAGGTGTATGGCTGCAGAAATTTCTGCTCCTGGCAAGGGCACAGCAGGCGCCTGCAGGCTTGCCAAAGCTAGAGCGCTTTAAGGTATTTTTGGTTTGCTTTGTGAGTGGAAATCCCACACAAAATGGGGTTCAGGAGAAACTAGTTACCCTAGTTCTAATTTCAGGACTCCACCTCCCCGTTTCCTTCTGCCATTTTTCTGTTCTGGCAGCAGGAGCTCCAGTTGGATGCCTCCTATCTGGTCGCAATTTTCTCCCCTCCCAATATGATTTTTTAAAATAATTTTATTGGGCTCATACATCTCTTATCACAATCCATACATACATCAATTGTGTAAAGCACACTTATACTTTCGTTGCCCTCATCATTCTCAAAATTCGCTTTCTGCTTGGGTTCCTGGAATCAGCTCCTCATTCTCCTTTTTTCCTTCCCCTCCCTCACCCTCTCCCCCTCCATCATGAACCCTTAATAATTTTTAAATTATTCTTTTATCTTATCTTACACTGCCCAGCGTCTCCCTTCACCCACTTTCCTGTTGCCCATCCCCCAGATAGGAGGTTATATGTAGATCCTTGTGATCAGTTCTCCCTTTCTAGCCCTCCCCTTCCCTCCTGGTATTGTAAGGTCTCTCTCTCCTGGCTAAATTCCAACCTCAGTCCTTGGCTCTGCACGAGAAAGATTTCATGCCGAAGCCTGGCTTGTGATCCAAGTGAATTTAATGAGAGTTAAAAGAAGCTTCAGGTTTTACGCGGCACCCATAGGATTCCTGTTGACCTTGTGGTCTGGCAGAGACTGAACAGGATCACGCAAGGGTCTCCCAAGTTTTCCTCCGAAAGAGCAGACCAGACCAGCCAAGACAAGACAAACCCCTCTCCCTCTCGGTTTCTGCCTTTTCAAGGATTCCGGGGGGAGGCGTGGTGAAGGACCCCAGGTCAATCCCATTGGCTGAATTGCAATCACCTGGCCCAGGTGGGCTGCTCCAGGTGTAACGCTCATCCGTGCCCACCAGCGGGAAATCCAGCTTTGTCCTATGCTGGCTTTCCTGGGCATGCATTAATGGACTTCCCAATCCCTAGACTAAACTACCTAACATTCCCCCATGAAGAGATATGGACCCAAATTTTGGGGTACTGGATGACGAAATCTCTAGCTGCTTCCTGCTGACAAAGAGGCGTAGTTGGGTTTTGGATCCATACCTTTCCTACTCTGTTAGAAGAGGTTGTCTATTTAGAGCCTAGGATGGATAAGGTCGAGGTGGGTTTAAGAGGCCGTGGTTCTGGAGCTGGCACACTTGGTTTACAGGCCTTTGTAACCTGAGAACTGGAAAACAAACAACAGGTGACCAGCTTAAGTGAGACATGGTAAGATTGTAAGGTGGCAGTGCCCTTGAAGTTAGGTTAGTGTCACAGAGTTTGGTCATTGTAAACACAGGAATGGAGGAAAGGTATTCACTGGCCTAAAGGCAGTGAGGGGTCTGAGGTAGACTTATTTGTCCTGGGGTGGCGATGAAATACCATCCTAAGACCGTCCAGTGGGTCACTGGAGTATTCGTCTGCTCCCACGGTTCCTGTGGGGGAATCTGAGGCTCCTCCACTGTGAGGAACAACTGGAAGCTGTCGAGGGGCGAGGATGAGGTCTGTTGATTGCAGGTGTGCAGTTTGGACAGCCGGTCTCGGCCTATGAGAGGAGCTGGACATTCAACTATCACTAGGAAGCTATGAGAAAAATAGAAGTTATTCCAAAGACATCTGAGAGGTTTTCCTGACACTTTCAGGATGGAGCAAGTGCGGGGTGCCAAGGATCCAGGGAAGGAAATAAGGACAGAGAATGTGGCCCCCGTATCCAGAAAGTCCACTAACCTTCCCACTACGTCAGTGCTCACCCTAGGTTCCAGACCAGTGACAGCTATCTTATGTTGCACCTTCAGTCCTCCTCCTCCGTTGTCAGCTGCCAACTGGCCTGTGGGTGCCTCCCCTCCAGGTTTTGGGCCATAGGACTGAGGCCAGCCCAGTGGCCAGTCTGCTTGCAATGGACACATGGCATCTGAGGAGGCTCGTTCCGGTCAGGGCAGTTCCTAGCCCAATGACCCGATCGCCAGCAAATATAGCACTTGGTACCTGGTTCAAAAGTCTGGGTAACCTGGGAGGCATTGGATGGGCATCTGCTATTGAGTGCAGCTAATATCTGGGCGTGCCTAATGTCCTTTCTTTCCTCCTCCTCCTGGGCTCGAACCTCACTTTCCTGCTCCCTATTGTAAAAAGCCGTGTTGGCACAAGCAACCATCTCCTCCAGGGTAGCTCCTTCAGGCCTTTGCACTAGTTTTTGGGCTTTCTTGCAAATGCCCTGTGCAGCCTGTGTGAGGAATTTGTCTTTAGCAAGACTTGCCCCTCATAGGAATCAATATCTACAGCAGTATGATTCTTTAAGGCTTCCTTTAGCCTGTCTAAGAAGCTTACAGGAGACTCGGTAGGTCCCTGGTGAATCGCTGTCACCTTGGCATAATTAATGGCCTTTTGTCTGCCTTTTGTCCACCTGTGATGCACATCAGGAAATGTTCCCGTGCCCACTTGTGCTGAGGCTCACTGTGACTCCAAGCAGGGTCTGTGAAGGGTACAGCAGTTTTCCCTACAGGGTATTTTTCATTCATCACATGTAACTCCTCTGAAAACTTTCTAACACCTTTGAGCACACGCTCTTTCTCAAAATCTGTCATGGTCTGTCCTAGTATGAACATGACATCTTTCCAGGTTAAATCATACGCTAAGGTAAGGTGCTGGAAGTGTTCTACGTACTGTTCAGGTTTGTTAGAGTAACTGCCCAAGTCACTTAATTTGCTTGAGTTCAATTAGGGTGAAAGGTTTGTAAATTGCTTGGGGACCACGTTCCCCTGCTGCCTCTACTACAGGTAGAATACTCGGCTACTTCAGGGTTGAGACCACAGTTTCCCTCTTGTCCAGGGTCCCTCAGGGGATCTTGGGTGCACTGGGAATAAACCTCCCTGTTCTTCCTTAAAAGGAAGAATGTTCTAATATACGGCATCTCCAACCACTTTTCCATCCTTCCACAGAACAGTTCTAGCTGCTGCAAAGTTGAGAGGGAAAGTGTACCATTGATTGGCCATGATTCTCCTCTTCTAAAACATACTGCGGCCAAATGGAATTGCAGAGCGTAATCAGCTTCGGTTTGTCCAGCTTTTCCCAATAAAATCTTTCCCAATTGAACAGGATGCATCCAAGGGGGCAATCCTTGGGTATCGGTATCGAGCTGGTCTGTCCCTTCTGGAAAGCAAATACACGAAGATTACCAAGAGCTCAATGCCTCGAGGTTGGATAATCACAGATTCAGCGCCCATCGTGAATCTGAGGCCTTAGGCGGGTGCCTCTGCCCAAGGGAGGAGTCAGAGACCAATCACGACATTCTGGTCCAACCGCTTTCCAGATTACAAGCTATGAGGGCCACTGCATGGTGTGGCACCCCAGCCTTCAGAGACGCCTGCTGGCAGAAACAGACTTCCAAATCTCTGAAGGGAAGGCAACGTCTATCCGGCAGCTCGGGAACCTCTAAAGAATCGGAATCTCTGGCTGGAACATCCTGGCGGTGGAGCTGTATTAAGAGCTGTCCCATAAAGTGCCAGAGGCAGCATCACTGGAAGGCGAAAGTTAAGTTACTCGGGCTCGGCTTCCGAACACCTTGGGCCTAGGCCTGGGCAACGGAAGACCAGCCGGTATTAAGGAACAAACCCACACAGATATAACACCAATGCAGCTTGTTTGGAAGACCAAGGGAAGCTAGAAGGGAAAAGCGGGGAAAGGGGAACATTCAGCTCCGGGACTAGAGCAGGGGCTAGCTCCCGGAACCGGAAGAAGGGCTAGCTAACCAGGCAATGCCCGCGCCCCCACATGGTTGGAGCAGTCGGCGCCATCTTGGCAGGGTCACGTGCTCCACTGACCCATAACAAAAATGGCGGACACCAGGTGGTGCCATGTTGCCGTGGCTCCACGACACGTGGTCTGGAAAATGAAGGCCGCCACTTGCAGCCTAGAGGGAGATCAGCATGGGGCAATTGAGATGCAAAGAGGCTTAGGGAATGACCTTCAGCCCACAGAGTCCCAGACCCCTCCCAGCAATCCAGGCTGGGGAAGACATGCAAACTCCCAAGAAGGCGAGCACAGAGAGACAGACGTAAAATCCTGAACACCAAAAGAAGGAGAGGGGTACGGGAATACATTACTGATGTCTTCATGGGTCGCCTGGGGAGCCATCCATCTCCCAGATGTTGACAGAGCACTTCAGCCCAAACTCCTTAGTTATGCACCGTCTTGTACATCTGAGTCACGCAGCAACATATGTAAGGTCTCTCTCTTTGCTAAATTCCAACCTTGGTCCTTGGCTGCACACGAGAACGAATTCACGCTGAAGCCGGGCTCGTGATCCAGGTGAATTTAATGAGAGTTAAAAGAAACTTCACGTTTTGCACGGCATCCATAGGATTCCTTTGACCATGGGCCTGGCAGAGACTACTCAAGGTCACGCAAAGATCTTTCTCCCAAGTTTCCTCCCACGAAGACGACCAGGCAAGACCCCTCTCCCTTCCGGTCCCTGACTTTTCAAGGGTTCCCAGGGGAGGCATGGTGAACGACCCCGGGTCGCTCCCATTGGCTGAATTGCAATCATCTGGCCCAGGTGGGCTGCTCCAGGTGTAATGCCCATCCACGCCCACCGGCGGGAAAATCCAGCTTTGTCCTATGCTGACTCTCCTGGGCATGCGTCAATGGACTTCCCAATTCCTAGGCTAAGTTACCTAACAGTATCACCACTCTCACCATTGATCCTGAGGGGTCCATCTGTCCTAGACCCCTCTGCAAGGGATGTCCAGTTGTCTACAGATGGGCATTGGGTCCCCATAATGCGCTCCCCTCATTCACGATATGATTCCTGCCCCCATCCCCAGCCCCCCCCCCTCCATTGGATGCTTGAAACCTGGTCCCCTCGCCCCTTCATGATCACACATGTTGGTGTGCTGCTTCCTTGTGGGCTTTGTTGCTTCTGGGCTAGATGGCCGCTTATTTACTTTCAAGCCTTTAAGACCCAAGATGCTATATTTCTCAATAGCAGGGCACCATCAGCCTTCGTCACCACACTTACTTATGCACACATTCATCTTCAGCGTTTATGTGGGGAAGGTGATCACACAATGATGGTTTTTGTTCTTTGGTGTCTGCTACCTGATCTCTTCAACACCTCGTGTTCACACAGGCTTGTGTGCTTCTCTGTGGGTTTTGTTGCTTCCAAACTAGATGGCCACTTGTTTGACCTTAAGTTTTTAAGATCCCAGACACTATATCTTTTGATAGCCAGGCACCATCAGCTTTCTTCACGATATTTGCTTATGCACATGTCTGTCTTCAGTGATCATATCAGGAAGGTGGGTATCATGAAATGACCATTTAGCTGAGCAAGGTGCTCTTGTATTAAGGGAATGCATGCAAGGAGGCCCAATGTCCACCTTCTACCCTACTACTGAACCTATAAATATATGCACATAGGTCTATTTCCCCCATAATCATATATATATATGTACATATGTACATGTCTATTTAGGCTTCTGTGTATGCCTTTTGCCTCCTACTCCTTTCCTCTATTTCCTTATGCTTTCCTCCTGTCCCACTACCATGTTAAGCCTTCATTCTGGTTTCAGTAATTCTTCTCAGTTACCTTACCCTTGGTCACTCCCTACCAGTCCTCCCATCCCCTCCCTGGCACTGGTTTTGAACCACTCATTGTTCCCTTTTCCTGTGTTGGCCAACACCTCCTCCCTTCCCCTACTTCCCACACTCTCATCTCCCTCTGGGACCATTGGCCCTGTTATTTTCTTCTCATATTGTTTGTCCAGCCTACCTTATCTAGGTGGACCTTCAGCTATATTAATATGTGCATAAAATTGGGGATGACTTTGACAGCACCAAAGTGGCACATAAGAACATGGCAATGACAGCAGCAACACCGACTAGCTGACCTACCACACCACACCCAGAAGGAAGCTGAAGCAAAGGAAGGAGGAAGAACGAAGCAGAGCACACCTGGACCCACCAAGCTCAGAGGACGATAGCCCAGCCCAATGTACAGAGAGAACCATATAGCCGGCCCCACGGCTAGATGCAACATCCTGCACTGACCCATGGCCCTACACGGGACAGCACCGGAGACACAATGTGGGATGTGAGACTGAGCTGCCCCACCACACTGAGGCAAAACACTGGGGCGTGCAATGGAACAGCGGGGGAAACAGAGCAAGGAGGTCACGAGGGAGTATAAAGGATGGACTTTTGGGCCAGGATGTGGCACACCATCAGACTCATCTGGAAAACACTCCTAAAGGTCAACAAACAGACCTTGAACTACTAACAGGCTTTTCTTTTTTTTTTTTTTTCTGTCTTTTTTTTTTCTTTTTTTCTCTTCTTTTACATTTTGTATGTCAATGATATGATTTTTGGTCCCGAGTCTTTGATACCTGATATCTGATCCCATTTACACCTCATGATCACACAGGATGGTGTGCTTCTTCCATGTGGGCTTTGTTGCTTCTCAGCTAGATGGCCGTTTGTTTATCTTCAAGCCTTAAAGACTCAAGATGCTATATCTTTTGATATCCATCAGCTTTCTTCACCACATTTGGTTATGCACCCATTTTGTCTTCAGCAATCCTGTGGGGAAGGTGATTATCACAGAATGCCAGGTTATTAGAACAAAATGTTCTTGTGTTGAGGGAGTACTTGAGTAGAGGCCCAAGGTCCATCTGTTACCTTAATATTAAACCTATAAATATATGTACATAGATGTACATATTTTCCTTTCATTATATAGAAATATATTTAAATATATGTACATGCCTGTATTTAGACTTCTGTAAATGTTTTTTGCCTCCTAGTTCTTTCCTCTACTTCCTTCTACTTTCCTTTTATCCCATTATGTCCGACTTTCATTTGGATTTCAGTAACATTGGGCACATTGATTACATTATAAAATTGGTTACATTTCCCTTGATCAAGCCCTACTGGTCATCCGATGCCCTCCTTGCCATCGATTTTAGATCACCTGTTTTTCCCTTATCCCTGGGTTTGTTAACACCCACCCGCCCCCTGCTTCCTTTCCCTCTCCCATGTACCCCCGGAAACATTGGTCCCATTGTTTTCTCTTCCAGATTGTTTATTCCACCTATCTTATCTAGATAGATGTGCAGAGACAATAATAAGCACAAAAACAAGACAGAGCAAAACAAAAGAGAAAAAAGAAAAGCCTATTAATAGTTCCAGATCCAATAGCATCTGGGATCTTAAAGACTTGAAGGTAAACAAGCGACCATCTAGCTCAGAAGTAACAAAGAAGCACACTATTCTGTGCAATCATGAGGTGCAGAAGGGATCAGTTATCAGCCATCAAAGAACAAAAATCATATCATTGTGTGCTCACATCCCCAATATGATAATGGAAGACAAATGGGTGAATAAGCAAACATGGTAAAGAAAGCTGATGGTGCCCAGCTATCAAAAGATATAGCATCTGGGGCCTTAAAGGCTTGAAGGTAAACAAGCAGTCATCTAGCCCAGAAGCAACAAAGCCCACATGGAAGAAGCACACCAGCTTGTGTGATCACGAGGGGTCAAAGGGATCAGGGATCAGGCACCTAAGAACAAAAAATCAAATTATTGTGAATGAGGAGAAGTGCAGATTGGGTACCCAAAGCCCATCTGTAGGCAACTGGACATCCCCTTACAGAAGGTTCTCTGGGAGGAAATGAGTCAGTCAGGGTGTAGTGTAGCAACAAGGAAACATACAACTTTCCTCTGCTTCCTAAATGCTTCCCCCGCCCCCGCCTCCCATCATGATCCCAATTCTACCTTATAAATCCAGCTAGACCAGAGGATGTACACTGGTACAGATAGGAACTGGAAACATAGGTAATCCAAGACGGATGATCCCTTCAGGACCACTGGTGAGAGTGGCAATGCCAGGAGGGTGGGGTGGAAAGGGAGAACCGATTACAAGGATCTACATATAACCTCCTCCCTGGAGCACAGACAACAGAAAAGTCAGGGAAGGGAGATGTTGGACAGTGCAAGATATGACAAAATAATAATTTATAAATTTCTAGGGTTCATGAGGGAGTTGGGAGCAGGGAGGGAAGGTAAAATGAGTAGCTGATGCTAGGTGCTTAAGTGGAGATCAAATGTTTTGAGAATGATGAGGGAAATACATGTATAAAAGTGCTTTACACAATTGATGAATGTATGGATTGTGATAAGAGTTGTATGAGCCCCCAATAAAATGATTAAAAAAATAGCTCCAGATCTATTTGTTGACCTGTAGGATTGTTTTCCAGTTGAGGCTGATGGGGTGCTATGTGATACCAGGAGAGTAAGGGGAAGGTATGGGAAGAAAGGGGGAATGGGTCACAATGATCTACATATAACCCCCTCCCAGGGGGATGGACAACAGAAAAGTTGATGAAGGGAGACAGTAGTCAGTGTAGGACATGAAAAAAAATAATTTATAAATTATCAAGGATTCCAAGGGTTCATGAGGGAGGGGAGGAAGGGAGGGGAAAAATGAGGAGCTGATACCAAGGCTCAAGAAGAAAGTAAATATTTTGAAAATGATGATGGCAACATATGTACAAATGTGCTTGACACATCTGATGGATGGATTGTGATAAGAGCTGTACATGCATCCAGTAAATTTTTTTTAAGGAAATAGCAACATTGAAGAAGTTATCCTTAACATGAAGTCACACTGGAGTAGGGTAGGTCCTCATCCAATATGAATGGTGTCCTTATAAGAAGAGGAGACACAGAATGAGGTCGTAGAGACAAACCCATCATACGAAAACAGGACCGAGATTGGATGCCCAGGATTTCTGGCCATCACCTGAAGCTAGGAGGGAGGTATGGACCAGCTTCTTCCTCAGAGCCTCAGAAGGTATGAAGAGCCTGACTCTGCTACAACAGGCTTGGAAAGCTGAGACAGCATGAATGGATTTTCCTTGGGAATTTCAAGAGAAGGCCCAGCCAACTTCTTCAGAGAGATGAAAGGCTGTGAAAACCCCATGCAGGGAATGAAGTTCCAGCCCCGCAAGGGCCACAAGTCAGAATCCACTCCATGGAGGTTGATTGTTGTTTTTTTTTTCTTTTGGAATATTGTCCTAGGAAGAAAGATTGAGTCCACTTTTGGAAAAAGAGAGACCAACAAAATGTTGTTCGGGGCCATCCAGTGTGTTCTGACTCGTAGCAAGCCTGGGAACAAGCGAAGGAAACACTACCTGGTTCTTCACTCGTCTCACAATCGTTCTTATGTTTGCGCTTGGTGCAGCCACTGTGTCCATCAGTCTTTTCGAGGGCCTCCCTCTCTTGCTGCCCAATTTGGGAAGATGGAAGACAGCTACCTGGTCCACTGACTATAGGAGATCCACATTTGTGACCAACAAAGAAGAGAAGGAAAGAAAATAGAAAATAAAATAAAAGGAAGAGCTGTTTGTATTTGTTTGTTTAGGCTCTAAGTCTTACCCAGAGGACTATTGCTGTTATCGGACAAAATGAGAGAGAGAGCGAGAGAGAGGGGGGGGGGGGTTGTTTCCTGGAGAAGTGTGAGGCACTTGGGTTGATTCAGTTGGGCAGTTATAATTAGTGATGGTGCACATGTGGTTCCCCCTCACTGAGCGCTTGAGGTAGCTAGAAGTTGTATGTTCTGCAGTGACCTGGAGGCAAGGGGCTTGAGTGGAATGGCAGGCTATGAAGAAGTTTCTCTGGTTGCTTCTGAGGTGAGTGGGTATACATTTTATTTGGATGCGAGAGGGGAGACATAGGGATGTGGAAGCTGTGCTGCCCCAGGGAGCAGATTATAGCTCTCCATCACAGGAGATAGTCCAGGGGTGATTTAAAGGAAGTATTAGCTGAGAGGTGGGGTGGTATTACTAATTTGGGGATTGTAGATGTAGTCTTACCACTTTTCTATTACTCTCTACTAATGAAATATATTTTTCTACCTTACTAAGGTTTTAGTTTTCAAACATTTTACTATCATTTCAATTCTATTTATACTTGCAAGCATGAATTTTAATAAAGAAATCTATATGAATGGCCATTTATTTTACCAATTTAGAATCACATATAAGTACACAATTTTGTACTGTTGAAGAGTAAAATTAATTTCAGAAATCTTACTTTGAATTCAAAGATTTCTATGCACAAAACCAAATATTGACCATTAAGAAGCTGTCAGAAACTGCTCTCAAACTCAAAGTCAGTTTCATTGAGTCAATGCCTTCTCATGATGACCCTATAGGACAGGGTAGAACTGTGCCTGTGGGTTTCTGTAGCTTAACTCTTTATAGGAGGTGAAAGCTCTATCTTTCCCCCAAGGAGCAGCTGGTGGTTTCCAATCGCTGTCCTTTCAGATTGCAATAACCATGATCCAACCAGGGCTCCTCAGCAGTGTAGTCATGTCTTCTTCTGCTTGACAAGGACAGTTAACGCCAATTGCCTCCTCACTTAAATCTCAAAAAGTCTCTTGATTGAAAATGTGTGGAGTCAAATTATGTATTAGCAGCCATGCCAGAAGTAAATTGTTATCAGTAGATTTCACTAAAGCAGAGTTCAGTCAATCAAGTTAAATGGTTAATCTTCGATATTTCTCCCTCCTTTTCTCTTTATAAAGTCCATTGTACCTAGCTTCATTGAGTCATTGTGTTTTTTGGAAATAGAATGACCTGCCGTTATTCCAAAGAACAGGAGCCCCGGTGGCATTGTGGGCTATGGGTCGGCAAAAGTCAGAGGTTCAAACCCACTAGCAGCTTGAAGGGTGAAAGACGAGACTTTCTGTTCCCTTAAAGATACACAGTCAGAAGCCACTCAATGGCAGGGCATGAGTGAATGCTAAAGAAGTGTGATGCTTTTGAATTCATGGTATTTGCAAAAATTATTAAATATGCCATTAATTACTAGAAAAACAAATCTGTGTTGAAAGAGTAGAGCCATAATGATTCTTAGAAGCTAGCATGATAGAACTTTGTGTCGCATATTTTGAGCATGTTACCAGGAAGGACCACTCCTTGGAGAAAGACACATGCTTGGTAAACCAGAGGGCCAATGAAAAGGAGAAGATCATCTTGAACACAGCACCAAAAAAGAAAAGAAAAGAAAAGGGTGTGGTATTAGATGACATTTGCCTGCACAGTCGGTATGTACTTTTATGAAATGTGTTTTCTAGTTTGAATGATTGTTTAGAGGTGGGCAAAAGCTCAGAGCCACAAAGTTAACACCAGAAAAGTACATTTAAGTCCGCTCTTTACATGGGAGATGCTCAACTTCTGAGTTACCTGGCTGATAAATAAATGTGGGCTTAATTGAAGGGCAGAGGAATAAATGGCTCTGTGAGCCTCGCCTTTCTAGTTCTCAGGTCTCTTGCTTTGTGATAGTCGCACCAGGGTGCAGCTGTCTTAGCAGTTCCCTGCTTCAGCTTGCAAGGCTGACTTCATGCAAGACATCCCCAAGGAGAAGCCACATGGACCTACCCCAGTGCAGCCCTGCATGCTGGAGCAGCTGTGTGGAGACTCCTGCCAGTACTGAAATGCTTACACATTCGTTGATTTGGGTTTTTTCCTGTAGTCAGCATCATACTGTGTATTCTATGAAATGGAGAAGGACTTTGTGGACTGCTGTTGGACATATGGGTTAATGTTGGACGTGTGGGCTTGAGCAGCACTGGATTGGGATGTTTTCTTGATGTGCACTTACCCTTTATATAAAACTCTCTTATACATGAGTGTCTGTGGATTTGTTTCTCTAAAGTACCAGACTAATACACTTTCCCAACATAATTGCTGAAGACAATTGGGTGCATAAGCAAATGTGGTGAAGAAAGCTGATGGTGCCAGGCTATCAAAAAATATAGCATCTGGGATCATAAAGACTTGAAGGTAAACAAGTGGCCATCTAGCTCAGAAACAACAAAGCCCACATGGAGGAAGCACACCAGCCTGTGTGATCACAAGGTGTCAAAGGGATCATGGATCAGGCATCAAAGAACAAAAAAATCAAATCATTGTGAATGAGGGGAAGTGAAGATTGGGGACCCACAACCCTTCCTTACAGAAGGATCTCAGGGAGGAGATGAGCCAGTCAGGGTGCAGTGTAGCAACAATGAAACATACAACTTTCCTCTGCTTCCTAAATACTTCCTCCCCTCCACTATCACCCCAATTCTACTTTACAAATCTGGCTAGACCAGAGGATGTACACTGGTACAGATAGGAACTGGAAACACAGGGAATCCAGAACAGATGATCCCTTCAGGACCAGTGATGAGAGTGGCAATACCAGGAGGCTGGAAGGACGGTGGGGTGGAAAGGGGGAACCAATTACAAGTATCTACATATAACTTCCTCCCTGGGGGACGGACAACAGAAAAGTGGGTGAAAGGAGACATTGGACAGTGTAAGTTATGACAAAATAATAATTTATAAATTATCAAGAGTTCATGAGGGAGGGGGGAGCAGGGAGGGAGGGGGAAAATGAGAAGCTAATGCCAAGGGCTTAAGTGAAGAGCAAATGTTTTGAGAATGTTAAGGGCAATGAATGTGCAAATGTGCTTTATACAATTGATTTATGCATAGATTGTGATAAGAGTTGTATGAGCCCCCAGTAAAATGATTTTAGAAACACAAAAGGCCATCTGTGCTTTGGAAAAAAAAGGCATTAGGTCTAGATCCCGGGCCTCTAGGTTGTTGCTGTTAGTTGTCATCCAGTCCACTCATGGTAACCCTGCAAGCTACAGAACAAGACTGCTACAGAGTTTCTTGCCTGGAGCCTTAGGAAAAGCAGATGGCCAAGGCTTCCTTCTGCAGTAACAATGGGCAGATTCTAATTGCCAACCTGTAGGTAAGCAGTAGAACACTCTGTAGGTAAAGGTGGGATTTCACCCGGAATGAATAGATTTTTCCTCTATCAGTCATCCTGGAAAGGGCTAGATGGCCCAAAATTGGGAGGTTCCCCCCCCCCCCTTGGGGCCTCAGTTTCTCAGGCCTGATTATCTGAAAGTCTAGGGTACCTTCAATGACTCCTGGGTACTGAGAAGCTGATCTCTGGAATATGGAGACGGGTCAGAATGAAGCTGGGAAGCAGCTTGTGACCGGTGCCTCTTGAGTGTGGTCAATTGTCGCAGTGATGGAGAGGGCCTGTCTGACCTCCTCAGACAACACGAAGGAGAAGGAACATTCATTTCTACATCCACATAAGGCAAAGATCCAAACAACAGTAACCAGGGCAGTTTGCCACAGGGCATTAATCCAACATGACACCATCCTCTATTTTTTTAAAACATTCTGACACCAACCATTTCTCCCACAATCCTTTTGTTTTTATGCTGCATTTGATCATTGATTGCAACGGCCACACAGAACTCAGACAATACTCACAAGTCTGGGTGTCTATTAGGGATGTTAAAATGTTACTACAATGGAGGATCAGAAAACATTAAGTTCTTTTGTTCACAGCCTTGATGCAATTGGAAGAAAGTGTCTTTGGGGCTATGACCTAATCCTTTTTAAGCAAACTTCATGGGAAAACTGGTCACTTCTGCTGGATCTGGATCCTGCATCTGATCATCTGGTTCAATGACCTCCTGCCATATTTTCTGCCCATCCCAGGAACAGTGCCAACCTTGGTTCATTCGACCCTGCATCCACCACTCTGTGGTCTTCCTGCTTTCTGCGTCATCAGCTTCCACAGCTGCATAAGTCAGGATAAGCCTCCAGCTTACCATCTAACCCGTGGACTTGAAGGGGACTAGACACTTCTACAACTGTGTGAGCCCTTTCTTGGTAGAAATATCTTTCTGTATACACATATAATTATCACTGGTTTTGCTTCTCTACAGAATCCAGCCTAATATAAAAAGTTAAAACTGAAGTTGTGGATGTGATCTGAGTGCGCAAAGAGAGAAAAATACTATGAACAGAATTACTAGATGAGCCAATATTTGTTAGCAAGCGCAGCAATTATGCACCAGTATTTCAGTAGTAAAATTCCCTCCTTCCGTAATGGAGACACAGGTTTGAGTTTCAACCATTACACCTCTTATACAGTTACTACCCGTCTGTCAGTGGAGGCTTCCATGTTTCTATCATGATAATCATGTTTCAACAGAGCTTCCAGGCTATCGCAGAGTAGGAAGAAAGGTTTGGATTCTACATTCAAAAACCAGCCATTGGAAACCTTATACCAACGGTCCTATTCAAATTGATCAGGATGGGAAGTATTTTTTTCTGTTGTTTATGAGGTTGCCATGAGTCGGGGACCAATTCAGCTCAACAGTATCAGCACAGAATTACACTTAGAAATGCCGAAAAATAACTTCAAACAGTAATAATGAGACTCTTCTTGTAAAGTACTAATGTTTATAGTGGATCGAGAAAAGAGTTACTTATAACAGCTAAAAACATAGAAGCAGTGACTTTTTCCTTTTTAGAAGAAAACCATTGACATGCTATTAGTACAAAACAGAACGTACATGTGTCTCCCAGAACATTTCCAAGTAGGCCTAGGCTATTCAAATGGCATGTGATAGATAACTGGCTTTAGTACCACGCCACCACTTGCTTTGGAAAGGAATCAAAAGTAGTTTCAGATATTTTTTTCCATTGTGAATTATGGCATTTAACTCTCCTTTTCCCCAGTGGTACTTCATTCCTAATTAATATTTAAATGATTGGAACATTTTAAAGGCAAGAATCAGTCAAGCCTTGGAGCATGATTACCAGCTGTCCTGGGCCTCCTTTTAGACTCATTCTAAAATTAGGTGGTTTGAAATTTGTTCCACAAATTTGCATTATTTTATATGGACACTTGGCCTGGAGAATCCCTGTTATCCATTGTTGGTGTGGTAGACTCCCAAAGGTCAGTTTTGGGAACAGTAACAAAAACAACTTCAGTCCTGTTCTGGCAATGAAGGGGATGCTGTTATTTGGTGCCATTGAATTAGCTCCAACCCATAGTGGCCCTATGCACAAGAGAAACAAAGCACTGCTTGTAACTACACCATCCTCACAACCATCTCATTGAGAGACTTCCTTTTTTTTTTTTTTTTTGCTGCCCTTGTTCTTTATCTAGTATGATGTCCTTTTCCAGGAACATTTTTCTCCAATAATATATCTGTATATAGTACATGAGCAAAGTCTTACCACCATTGCTTCCATGGAGCATTCTGGTTATATGTCTTTCAAGTTTGATATTTATGTCTTTTGGCAGTACTGGGTACCTTTAGTATTCTTCACTGGCCCCATAATCTAAATGTAATGATTCTTCTCCAGTCTTCATTATTGAACATTCAACTTTTACATGCATAAGAAGCAATTGAAAATACCATGACTTGGGTCAGGTGCAACTTAATCTTCAAAGTGATAGCCTAACTCTTGAACATATTAAAGAGGTCTGCTGTAGCAGGGCAACCCAGCACAGTGCATCATTTGATTTCTTGACTACTTCCTGCATGAGCATTATTGTGAATCCAACCAAGATGAAACCCTTGACAGCTTCAATCTTTCCTCCTGCTGTCGTGATGTTATCTATTGCTCTTGTTGTGAAGAGTTTTGTTTTCTTTTCATTGAGTTATAATTAATGCTCAAAGCTGTACTCCTTGAACTTTATCAGCAAGTAAGGTTGTATCATCTGCATATTTCAGCTGTTTATAAGCCTTCTTTCAATATTAATGCTGTATTCTTTTTCATAGAGTTCAACTTCTCAAATCAATTTCTCAGCAAACAGATTGAATAAGTATGATGAGAGGATAGAACCCTAATGCACACCTTTATTGATTTTTAAGATTGTATGAGACTCACATGATTGTATGAGACTGCAAAAAAGTTGTATGGAACGCATGATGATATGATTATGTGTCTGCTTAGCTGGGCCATGATTTTCAGTGTTACATAATATAATGATATATGTAATGATATAATTGTAAGGTCATAGCCTCTATACATTTGCTTATGGTCCCATTTAGGAGTGAATTGTCTATTATGTTAACAAGGTGGACTTAGTGTGGTATGTATCCTGAGGCTATAACTTAAGTCACCATCGTCATTCTAGTCTTAAACTTTCTTAAGTCACACCTTTACATTGCCTTGTTTAAATAAGGAGCATTTCCTTGATGGCTTGTTCTATATCCAGTGTATATGAATCATCTGGAGACATTCTCTCCTTGGTTCTGGATCTTGCATTTTCTAGGAACTTGAACCAGCAAAATGCCAGCAACCTCATTCCCTAGTTTTCTGAGCCTCATGACCAGCAGCCTCTCATCTGACCTACTAATTTGAGTTTCCTAGTCCATGCAATTATGTGAGACAGGATAATACCTGGCCCACAGATTTAGGAGTTACCAGCCTCCACAAACACATGAGTCATTTTATTGATGGCTTGGGAGTTATATGAGACATTGCAGCTAAGAGGAGTACTGGGAGGAGGAGTTTATGTTAGAGACAAAGGAATGGTGCATTAGTTTGGGAAAATTGAACATTCGGAATATCTTTAATCACTATCTCATGGGTACCAGTTTTATGCTGTTTGTTCTGAAAGCAATTATTTATTTACCATGTCATGAGCTGGTTTTCTTCTGTATCTTGGCTTCATTATCAAATAAGTTTGCCCAAAGTTATGGCAAGATAGCCATCAACAGTTCTAGACTGACATTTTATCAGTTTAGTAGCTTGGATAAATTTTTTTACCTTCCTATCCTAATGATACCAGCAAAACTCTCAGGGCCTGACTTTCATTGGTTCATTTTAGAATCTTGTTTCACCATGATTTTTGTTTATACTCCTGAAATGTCACTGTTTTCTCCTTCTTTAACAATACTAGCTCTAGTTTAGTATTTAGACCTCTCAACTGTGTTAGGCTGGGTTGAATGGAGAAACAAACCCAGTCATGTGTGTATATATATATAACAACAAGTAATTATACTCGTGTTTCAGGAAAGCATACCAGCCAAGTTCAAGTCAAGTTCAGAAGTCCCTCTTCAGACCTATGAATCTACATACAATGATGCCAAATGCAAGAAAATCCCAGGTTCATAGGTGTAGAGTTGTGTAGTGAATCCAAAGTTGGTGAAACTATGGCAGGGCACCGGCAGCTCTCAGGACAGCCACCAGAGTCTCAGCAAGAAGAAAGGTGTAGTGGCAGAGAGAAGAGGTTCCCAGGGTGTTCTTTTAGAGACGGCCACATCCCCAAGGAGGGACCATCAGGCTATGACCTGATTGACAGGTTGGACTCCACCCCTACACTTCCATACATCTTCAAGCTGACATGGCATTATCTACTACATCTACTTAGGTGTTTAAATATAATACCTAGATGCTGTCAGGTAAATATTGGACTTCTAACTACAAGGTCAGCAAACAAACCCACCAGCCTCAGAAGAACGATGGAGTGCCTGCTCCTGTAAAGATTCAAACAACATTAAGTAAAAGGAAGAAGAAAAGCTTCTAGAATTGAATATGATGACAATTACTCACACACACACACATCACAAATATTTACAAAAGCCTTGGAAACCCAACATAGGGTTGCTATGAGTCAGAAATTACCCCATAGCAGTGAGTAGGTAACAAGCAATTTTGTTAGCATTCAATCTTCTTACTGAGTCTGTCATATTCTTCTGCAATTTATTCTCCATATTAAGGCCAAAATGATACTTCTAAAATATAAATTTGACCATTTCATTTCTGTACTTCTGTTGTTGGTTTGGGTTCTATGTAATTTCGATGTTGTTTGAGTTTTTCTATCCTTTATCGAAAATGCCCTATTAGGGTGCATCTCAGATGTGTTATGCCATTGGAGGTCACCCTCTTGAAACTGTGTTATAATCATTTCTGTTTGGGGCCATATGAAACCCAGGATGGATGAACTTATAGCAAGTAGAATAAGGGTTTCGGGTGGAGTGGGAACAGTGGTGGTGGTAAAGGGAGACGATGTCAAGGAATCCATGAAGAAAAAAAATGTCTGGAAATGGATTATAGTAGCAGTTGTACAATTCTACTTGATGTGACTGAACTATGGAATGATGTATGTATTAAATCCCAAGTAATTTTAAAAAAGACCATGGTAACACAATGAGTTAAGTGATGGGTTGCAAACACAAAGTTGGCAGTTTAATCCCACTAACTGTTGCACTGGAAAAAGATGAAACTGTCTGTTCTCATAACAATTTACACTCTTAAAAACCATATAGAGTGGTTAAAAAAAAAGCTGATGGTGCCCAGTTATCAAAAGATATAGCATCTGGGGACTTAAAGGCTTGAAGGTAAACAAGCGGCCATCTAGCTCAGAAGCAACAAAGCCCACATGGAAGAAGCACACCAGCCTGTGTGATCACGAGGTGTCAAAGGGATCAGGTATCAAAGAACAAAAATCATATTGTGAATAAGCGGGAGTGTGGAGTGGGGACCCAAGACCCATCTGTAGACCACTGGACATCTCCTTACAGAGGGGGCTCAGGGAGGAGGTGAGCCAGTCAGGGTGCGATGTAGCAACGATGAAAAATACAACTTTCCTCTAGTTCCTAAATGCTTTCTCCCCACCCCACTCCACGCCACTATCATAATCCCAATTATACCATACAAATCTGACTAGACCAGAGGATGTATACTGGTACAGATAGGAACTGGAAACACAGGAAATCCAGGGCAGATGATCCGTTCAGGACCAGTGGTGAGAGCGGTGATACGGGAGGGTGAAGGGAGGGTGGGGTGGAAAAGGGGAACAGATTACAAAGTCTACATATAATCTCCTTCCTGGGGGATGGACAACAGAAAATTGGGTGAAAGGAGATGTCAGACAGTGTAAGATATGACAAAATAATAATAATTTATAAATTATCAAGGGATCATGAGGGAGGGGGAAGTAGGGAGGGAGGAGAAAATGAGGAGCCGATACCAAGAGCTCAAGTTGAAAGCAAATGTTTTGAGAATTATGATGGCAACAAATTTACAAATGTGCTTGACAATGGATGGATGTAAGGATTGTGATAAGAGTTGAGCAAGCCCCCAATTAAAAAAAAAACATGGAGCAACTATCTCTTAGAATCTATCATCTCATAGAGTTTATCATCTCAGAGTCTATCATCTCATAGTCTATCAGTTTTTGCTTTTCTTTTTTTTACATTTTATTAGGGACTCATATAACTCTTATCACAATCCATACATATACATACATCAATTGTATAAAGCACATCTGTACATTCTTTGCCCTAATCATTTTCAAAACATTTACTCTCCACTTAAGCCCTTTGCATCAAGTCCTCTTTTTACCCCTCCCTCCCCACTCCCCCTTTCCTCATGAGCCCTTGATAATTTATAAATTATCATTTTGTCATATCTTGCCCTATCCGGAGTCTCCCTTCACCCCCTTTTCTGTTGTCCGCCCCCCAGGGAAGAGGTCACATGTAGATCCCTGTAATCAGTTCCCCCTTTCCAAACAACTCATCCTCCCTCCCAGTATCGCCCCCTCACACCCCTGGTCCTGAAGGTATCATCCACCCTGGATTCCCTGTGCCTCCAGCTCCTATCTGCACTCGTGTACAACCTCTGCTCTATCCAGACTTGCAAGGTAGAATTCGGATCATGGTAGTGAGGGGGGGGGGAGGAGGAAGCATTTAGGAACTGGAGGAAAGCTCTATTTTTCATCGGTGCTACGTCACACCCTGACTGACTCATCTCCTCCTCTAGACCCCTCTTGGAAGGGATCTCCATTGGCCGACAAATGGTGGGAAGGGATCTCCATTGGCCGACAAATGGGCTTTGGGTCTCTACTCTGCACTTCCCCCTTCATTCACTATGGTAAGTTTTTTTTTTTTTTTTATGATGCCTTATACCTGATCCCTTTGACACCTCGTGATCGCACAGGCTGGTGTGCTTCTTCCATGTGGGCTTTGTTGCTTCTGAGCTAGATGGCCACTTGTTCACCTTCAAGCCTTTAAGACCCCAGACACTATCTCTTTTGATAGCCGGGCACCATCAGCTTTCTTCACCACATTTGCTTGTTCACCCGCTTCGGCTTCAGTGGTTGTGTCAGGAGGGTGAGCATCATAGAATGCCAATTTAATATTCATGCATTGAGGGAATGCGAGTCTATCATTTTATAGAGTCTATCATCTTATAGAGTCTATCATCTCATAGTCTATCATCTTATAGTCTATCATATAGAGTCTATCATCTCATAGAGTCTATCATATAGAGTCTATCATCTCATAGAGTAACTATGAATCAGAATCAACTTAAAAGCAGTGGATTTGGCTTCAGGCATCATCAGACTCCTGTCCTATGTTTGAGATTCTTTCTTGTAGCAATGTCATGACATTAACAAGTTAACCATATTTAGTCAATTGTATTCCCTATTGACTGTGTAGATCATAACAAACTATGGATAGCCTTGAGAAGAATGGGAATTCTAGACCACTTCACTATGTTCATGTGGAACTTATACATGGATCAAGAGTCAATGTTCAAACAGAACAAGGGACCATTGCATGGTTTAAAATCAGGAAAAGTGTGATCAGTGTTGGATCCTTTCACTACATTTTTTGAATTTGTGTTGAGCAAATAATTAGAGAAGCTGAATTACATGTTGAAGAATGGGGCATCAGGATTAGAAGAAAGTTTATTAATCTATGATATGCATATGATATAACCTTACTTTGAGAAAGTGAGGAGGACTTGAAGCACTTGTTTACAAAGCTAAAGGATTGCAGCCTACAGTATGGATTACAATTCAATGTCAAGAACACTAAAATCCTCCCAACTGATCCAATAGGCAACCACATGATAAATAGAGAAAAGATTTCAGTTGTCAAGGATTTTGTCTTGCTTAGGTCCACAATCAATGCTCATAAAGCTGCAGTCAAGACATCAGGGAGCACATGATAAGACTGAAGAATTCATGCATTTCAATTGTGGTGCTGGAGAAGAATATTGAAAGTATTGTGGATTGCTGCAAGGATAAACTGATCTGTTTGAGAAGAATTAAGGCATGGGTGCTACATGGATGCAAAGGTGGCAAGACTTAGTCTTAATACATTGTACATGTTGCTAGAGAGACAAGTCCCTGGAGAAGCACAGCATATTGGTAAAGTAGATGATAGCTGAAGTGAAGATGCTCCTCAAGGAGATGGTTTGACACAGTAGCTACAACAATGGGCTCAAACATAGAAACATTTGTGAATGGCAGAGGACAGGGTTGTGTTTCATTCTGTTGTGCATAGAGTCACTATGTGTCGGAACCAACTCGATGACACGCAACGACAACAACCCTTACCTTGTCCTGGAGCTTGTGACACAAGAATGCTGGGAAAGGGCATAATATTTTCTTATTGTTCCACAGTTGCCGCTGCATCCAGTTTCCAGGAGGGGTAAGGGCAGTAGGGTTAGTCATGGTATCCAGCATCCAATATGTGGTACAAGGACTATGGGGTCCTCTTAGCACTGGATTTTGTTTTGGCGTGCGTGCGTGCGTGCGTGCGTGCGTGTGTGTGTGTGTGTGTGTGTGTGTGTGACTCTAACTGAACCTATAGCTTCATGGGCTCTCTTTGTGTCCTTTATCCAAACTGATTCATCTGTCTCTCAGGTAATTCTTGATTTCTTTTTAAATAACTCCTTCTCATCCAAGGTCAGCTTTTGGTGCTCATGCATAAATTTCTTGCCTGAGACACCCTCAACTCCTCAGGTAGGCATAAGAGACCCTTCGTGGTTTGAGCCTTACTGACATCTCTTCTTGCTCATTGTTCATGACTATGGGTTAAATGTAAGTTGGATATTCATGAAGCTTTGCTAGAGCTTTTGAGACAGCAGCTTTGCCATTCTAACGTGGTGTAAAATTTCACCTGGGGATTGCTGTACCTGCTTTGAGCTAAGAAAGTATGCAGCACTCATCAGGTGTGTTAATGAGTTCCCAGCAACCTATCAACTTACAAACCTTACCGTCTGATTTTTTTAAGCTAGTGCTTCAGTGGAATAATTTGTGCAAGTTCAAGTTATGGGGAAGATGCATGACTCAAGTCCAGGCCTGTGTTCCAGACTAGCTGAGATGGCAGCATGGACAAGATGAGTGTTGATTAACTGAGGAAAGGGGAAGATAATGGGGGTGGTTGAGAACAGGAATTCATTTCATTAGACAGGGAGAAGTTAAAGCAAGTCTGGGTTTTTAGCAAAGATACAGAGATAAATGTGGTGACATTTTTCCTGAGAAAAATGATTGTAACTGTGATGTGTTTGAGAAAATAACCCCAATTTACACTTAGTTGTTCAATTTGTCATAGTGACTACAGCTATTTCCCAGAAAGCTTGACTTGCAGGGTTATAGGAATTATAGTTCTGCGCTGGCTTGGAGCTTTCCTAGAGCTTTACCAGACAGCAGCTTTGCCATTATAACTGGCTGTCCAATTTTAGCAAAAAGTTCTCCAAAATATTTTCAGTGGTTTCTCAAATAGAAGAATATTTGTCTTTTTATGGAAATGGAGGAGAAAAATAGAAGAACAGATTGCTATTTTCCTAGTTCATTAAGCAGTAAGTTTGCATACAGTTTTTTGGTGAAGATTCAGAGCTAGGGTGAGAAGCCTCCTGTTTTACCTTCTATACAACTTTGAAACATTGTTATTGTTGTTAGGTGCTATCTATCTAACACATTAGGACCTCATGTACAAGAGAACAAAACACTGCCTGGTCCTGTGTCATCCTCAAAAGTGTTGTTATGTTTGAGCCCATTGCGGCCATTGTGTCAGCCTATGGCTCTGGGAGTCTTTCTTTTTCACTGACCCAAGCACCCAACCTGGTGCTGTTCCTCTCTGATACCATATCCAAAGTACGTGAGAAGAAATCTCACCGTCCTCACTTCTAAGGGTAATTTGAACTATACTTCTACAAATATATTTGTTTATTCTTCTGGCAGTGCAGGATATTTCCAATATTATTCACCAAATATATCAGTTCTTCTTTGGTCTCCCTTATTCATGTCCAATGTTTTACATGCATACAAGGCACTTAAAAAGGTGATGATTTGAGTCAGGTGCATCTTAGTCCTTAAAATGATATCTTTACTCTTCAGCACTTTAAAAGGGTGTTGTGCCACAGATTTCCTCATTCACTATGTTGTTTGATTTCTTTGGCTGCTGCTTCCGTGAGAATTTATCTTGAACCCAACCAAAATGAAATCGTGGATAACGTCTATGTTTTCTCTGTTTATCATGATGTTGTCTATTGATCCAGTTGTGAGAATTGTTTTCCTTTTCTTTGAACTGTAATCCATACTGAGCAATGTTATTATCTTCATCAGCAAGTGCACCATATCTTCCTCACTTTCACCAAGCAAGGTTGTGCCATCAATATATGGCAGGTTGTTAAAAAGCCTTCCTCCACTCGTGGTGCCACATTCTGCTTCATATGTTTCAAGTCTTCAGAATATTTGCTCAACACACTGATTGAATAAGTTTGGTGAAATAATATAAACCGGACACACACTTTTCCTGATTTTAAACTACAGTATCCCCTGATTCGGCTCGAATGATTACTTCTAGTTCTAAGCATAATTTCTGCATGAGCACAATGAAGCATTCTAGAATTCCCATTTTTCTCAATATCATCCATAGTTAACATAACACAAGCAAACATCATTCTGGTAGTCTGCTTACTTACCAAAAAAATGGCAAAGACTAGAATTTAAGATCGTCTGCAATAAAGCAACAGCATTTGCTTTCTTTGGCTTTCCTATTATGTTCCAGCAGCCAAAGAAGAAAATAGCACTGTACTATTTTCTTTTTTAAAAAATTTTATTAGGGGCTCATACACCTCTTATCACAATCCATACATATATACATCAATTGTATAAAGCACATCTGTACATTCTTTGCCCTAATCATTTTCAAAGCATTTGCTCTCCACTTAAGCCCTTTGCATCAGGTCCTCTTTTTTTCCCCCTCCCTCATGAACCCTTGATAATTTATAGATTGTTATTTTGTCATATCTTGCCCTATACGGAGTCTCCCTTCCCCCCTTCTCTGTCGTCCGTCTCCCAGGGAGGAGGTCACATGTGGATCCTTGTAATTGGTTCCCCCTTTTCAACCCACTCACCCTCTACTCTCCCAGTATCACCCCTCACACCCCTGGTCCTGAAGGTATCATCCACCCTGGACTCCCTGTGCCTCCAGCTCCCATATGCACCAGTGTACAACCTCTGCCCTATCCAGTTCTGCAAGGCAGAATTCAGATCATGATAGTTGGAGGGAGGAAGCATCCAGAATCTAGGGGAAAGCTGTGTTCTTCATCGGTACTGTATCGCACCCTGACTGACCCATCTCCTCTCCTAAATCCCTCTGTGAGGGGATCTCCAGTGGCCAACAAATGGGCTTTGGGTCTCCACTCTGCACTTCTCCCTTCATTCACTATGGTATATATTTGCATGATGCCTTATATCTGGTCCCTTTGGCACCTCGTGATCGCACAGGCTGGTGTGCTTCTTCCATGTGGGCTTTGTTGCTTCTGAGCTAGATGGTCGCTTGTTCACCTTCAAGTCTTTAAGACCCCAGACACTATCTCTTTTGATAGCTGGACACCATCAGCTTTCTTCGCCACATTTGCTTATGCACCCGTTTGTCTTCGGCGATCGTATCATGGAAGTGTGCAGCCAATGATATGATTTTTTGTTCTTTGATGCCTGATAACTGATCCATTCGGGAACACGTGATCACATAGGCTGGTGTGTTCTTCCATGTGGGCTTTACTGCTTCTGAGCTAGATGGCCGCTTGTTTATCTTTAAGCCTTTAAGACCCCAAACACTATCTCTTTTGATAGCTGGGCACCATCAGCTTTCTTCACCACATTTACTTGTTCACCTGCTTTGGCTTCAGCAGTTGTGTCGGGAGGGTGAGCATCGTAGAGTGCCAATTTAATAAAAGAAAGTATTCATGCATTGAGGGAGTGCTTCCGCCACCTTAATACTAAACCTATAAATATAGACACATAGATCTATTTCCCCATCCTCATATATATATATATTTTCATGTACATATCTTTGTCTAGACCTCTATAAATGCCCTTTGACTCCTAGCTCTTTCCTCCATCTCCCTTGACTTTCCTCCTGCCCTACTACCATGCTCCGTCCCCACCTGGGTTACAGCTATACCTCTTCTTTACACAACCTTACCCTTGATCATTCCCTACCTGGCCTGCCACTACCCCCTCACTGCCATTTGGGGTCCCATGCTGTTCCCTTGTCCCTGTGTTTGTTAACACCACTTCCTTACCCCTCCACCTCCCCCTATCGCAAGTCTCCCTGGAACTGTCGATCCTGTTGTTTTTCCTCCAGATAGTTCATCCAGTCTGTCTTATTTAGACAGACCTGTGGAGACAATAACATGCACAAAAACAAGACAGAGGAAAACAAAGCAACAGTATACAACTAGACAACAAAACAACAACAAAAAATCCACTGACAAAGAACAAAACAAAACACATCAAGAAAGAAGAGCTTGTAGTTAGTTCAAGGATTGTTTGTTGGCCCTTAGGAGTGTTTTCCAGTCCTGTCTGTTGGGGCACCACGCCCTGGCCCCAAAGTCCACTTTCAGCATTCCCTGGGGACCTTGCCACTCCATTCCCTTGCTGTTCCACTGCACTCCCCCAGTGATTTGCCTCAGTGTGGTGGGATCAGGTCAGGTGCAATTCCCACACTGTGTCTCCAGTGCTGTCCCCTGTAGCGCCCTTGGTCACTGAGGGGCATCATGTCTCATAGTGGGGCCAGCCATGTTGTCTTCTCTGTGGACTGGCTGCTCTAGTCAGAAACATCATCCTCACGGCCTGGTGGGCCAGGCTGTGCTCCACTCTCTCCTCCTCCCCCTTCCTCTGCTCCCGTGTGCTCTGATCAGATATGTCCATCTCCCGGAGCTGCAGAATCAATGTCGTCCTTTGAAATAAATTATTCTTGGGGGAGGGGCAGGAATCCACTTTATTTTTGGTGCTGGGGCCAGCCTCCCAGACCTCTCCACTGGTTCCCTACTCCACACCGGGATGTTGCATTCACACCTTGCGGCACTGGGTTGAAGTCTGGTCCCACTTTCCCTGTGGAGATATAAACAATACCCTCCCCTTGAGTGGATCAGTGCCCCATGCCCCCACTCCCCTTTTCTTCCTTATATTCATCCTTTTATTTTCCTTTCCCCCCTCCTCCACCGTTGTCTACCATGCACATCCCTCATTTTGATCTGGTTTCTGCCATACTACACAGCCTTCACCCCAAAAATGTTTTTATACAGTAGCTTTTTCCCCTATGCCCCTTTTGCATGTTTTTTTTAATACTTACCTCAGTGGGCTCATGTTGTACTTGTCCTTTTGTGCCTGACTTACTTTGCTTAGCATGATTTCCTCCAGTTCTTCCCATGCCGCTATGTGCCTCGTACATTCATCACTGCTTTTTAGTGATGCGTAGTGCACTGTACTATTTTCATTTTGTACTTCAGCTGGAAAGAGAGGTGACAAGAGCATGCAGAGTTTGATAATTTGTGACATGGTTCCACTATAGCATCACATTTTTTATAATGTATATTGGTTTGAATACTGAAATAGAGTTTTCTTGGATAGACAAAGATAAAATACCTCCTAACATCCTCTGTCCCCAGATATGAAAATATATATAATAAACTCTGAGAGGACACACACAGACCAGCCTCACTCGACATTCAACGATGACCATGGACTGAACACTACACCAGATGCCCTGTCTCATTTAATCCTTATGTCAACCTCATGAATAAGCACTTGAATCCCAGCTATGTGACTTTATGAAAGCTAGTTAGCATCTCTGAGCCTCAAAGTCATATTAGTAGCATGAAAGCAGAGCTAGAAAATGCCTCATAAGAACAGATTCACTGTCTTTGAGTCAGTTCAAATTGATGACAACTCCATGTGTTTCAGAGTAGAAACAGGGTTTTCAATGTCTGTAATCTGTCTGGAATCAGATCACCAAATCTCTCTCCAAAGACTCCCTTAAGTGGACTCAAATCACCAACCTTCAAGTTAGTTGTCAAGTGTAAACAATTTGCTCCCTCTGAGAACCTTCATAAAAGTACAGTAAGCATTAAAAGTGCAGTAGATGGAAAGGACCAATAACAATTCCTGGCATGTAATAAATATTTGAATCAAAACAAGCTCACTGTCATTGAGTCAATTTTGATTCATAGTGGCCCTACCAGGACTAATCACGTGTTTTAAAGTACTTGATCAATGTCAGTTGTTCTCATGCCCATAGCATGACCAAGTAAGTAGACTGGGCAGTTACAGTTTATTCTGCTTCAAACTCATTTCTCCTCCCGATAACCAGAGACAAATTTTATTTGGGGCCTCTCCTCCACTCATTACACATAAACTTAGGTAGATTATCAATCAAATTAATCCAAGAAAGATACAGATGACCCTCAGAAATACCATGAAATATTAGTTGCTGGAAAATGACTCCCCAAAACACAGGGAATCCAGGACAGAAAAATCCTCTGGACCAATAATGAGAGTAGAGATACCAGGAAGGTAAGGGAAAGGTGGGGTAGAAAGGGGGGACCAATCACAACGATCTACATATAACATCTTCCCTAGGGGATGGACAGCAGAAAAGTGGGTGAAGGGAGACATCAGGCAGTGTAATACATGAAAAAATTTTTATAAATTATCAAGGGTTCATGAAGGAGGGGAAAAAACAAGGAATTGATACCAAGGTTTCAAGTGGAGAGCAAATGTTTTGAGAATGATGATGGCAACAAATGTACAAATGTGCTTGACACAATGGATGGATGGATTTTGATAAGAGTTGTTTGAGTCCCCAATAAAATGATTTTTTTTAAAAGAAATGTTTCAAGAAGCTAATGCAGCATTGGAAACATTCTTGCATCTATGCCAGGAAATGTGGAAGAGAGCTATTTGGCCATTCCAAAGAAAGATGACAATTTAATTCCAAGGAAAGGTGACCCTTTGACTCCTAGCTCTTTCCTCCATCTCCCTTGACTTTCCTCCTGCCCTACTACCATGCTTCATTGCCACCTGGGCTAGACTATACCTCTTCTCTAAGCAACCTTACTGCACACCTCCATGATAGGATCGCTGAAGACAAATGGGTGCATAAGCAAATATGGTGAAGAAAGCTGATGGTGCCCGGCTATCAAAAGAGATAGTGTCTGGGGTCTTAAAGGCTTGAAGGTGAACAAGCGGCCATCTAGCTCAGAAGCAAAAAAGCCCACATGGAAGAAGCACACCGGCCAGTGCGATCACGAGGTGCCAAGGGACCAGGTATAAGGCATCATGCAAAAAAAACCCAACAACTATATAAGTGTGTGTATGTATGTGTATATATGTGTATATGTATATGTATATATATACCATATTAAATGGAGGGGGAAGTGCAGAGTGGAGACCCAAGGCCCAAGTGTCAGCCAATGGAGATCCCCTCATAGAGGCGTTTAGGAGAGGAGATGGGTTAATTAGGGTGCGAGGTAGTACCGATGAAGAACACAGCTTTCCCCCAGATCCTGGATGCTTCCTCCCCCCAACTACCATGATCCGAATTCTACCTTGCAGGCCTGGATAGGACAGAGGCTGTACACTGGTACATATGAGGGCTGGAGGTACAGGGAATCCAGGGTGGATGATACCTTCAGGATCAAGGGTGTGAGGGACGATGCTGGGAGAGTGGAGGGTGAGTGGGTTGGAAAGGGGGAACTGATTACAAGGATCCACATGTGACCTCTTCCCTGGGAGAGGGACAGCAGAGAAGGGGGGAAGGGAGACTCCGGATAGGGCAAGATATGACAAAATAACGATGTATAAATTACAAAGGGCACATGAGGGAGGGGGGAAAGGGGAGGGAGGGGAAAAAAAAAAAGAGGACCTGATGCAAGGGGCTTAAGTGGAGAGCAAATGCCTTGAGAATGATTGGGGCAGGGAATGTATGGATGTGCTTTATACAATTGATGTATGTATATGTATGGATGGTGATAAGAGTTGTATGAGTCCCTAATAAAATGTAAAAAAAGAAAAGAGGAGGAAAAAATGATTAGGGCAAAGACTGTACAGATGTGCTTTATACAATTGATGTATGTATATGTATGAACTGTGATAAGAATTGTATGAGCCCCTAATAAATTGTTAAAATTTTAAAAAAAGAAAGGCGACCCAACAGAATGCTCAAATTATAGAACTGTATCACTGATATCACATGCAAATAAAATTTTGCAAATTACAGGGAATTGTCAAGTTCAGGCTGGATTCACAATAGGGCATGGAACAACGGATTTCATTGCTGATACCAGATCTTGGCTGAAAGAAGACAATAACAAAAATATTTTTACTTGTGTTTTATTTGACTTGAAAAGGCTGTGTGAACCATAATGAATTATGAATAGCCTTGAGAAGAATGGGAGTTCCAGAACACTTCATGTGCTCCTGCAGAACCTGTACATGGATCAAGAAGCCATTGTGTGAACAGAACAAGAGAATACTGCTCATTTTAAAGTCAGGAAAGGTGTGCATCAGGACTGTATTCTTTCACCACACTTACTGGATTTGCATGTTGAGTAAATAATTAGAGAAGCTGAATTGGATGTTGAAGGGTGGGGCATCAGGGTTTAAAGAAGGCTTATTAACAACTTGTGAGATGTAAATGACACAACCTTGCTTTCTGAAAGTGAGGAGGACTTGAAGCACTTACTGATGCAGATCAAAGATTGTAGCCTTCAGTGTGGATTGCAATGTAATGCAAAGAAGAATAAAATCCTCATAACTGGACCCATAGGTAACATCATGATAAGTGGAGAAAGAAATTGAAGTTGCCAAAGATTTCATCTGGCTTGGATCCATAATCAATGCTCATGGAAACAGCAGTCAAGAGATCAAACAGCACATTGCATTGGGTAAATCTGCTGGATAAGACTTCTTTAGAGAGTTGAGAAGCAAAGATGTTACATTTAGGACTGAGGTGTGCCTGACCCAAGCCATGGTATTTTCAATCACCTCATATGCATGTCAAAATTCAACACTGAATAAGGAAGTCTGAGGAAGAATCGGTGCTTTTAAATTATGGTTGTGGCAAAGAATATTGAAAGTACTGTGACTGATAAGCACCCTTGACACACGGAGTCCAGGACAGATAAACCCCTCAGGAACAGTAATTGGAATAGCACAATGATGAGGGTAGGGGGAACATGGGGGGGGGGGAGAAACTGAGAACTGACCATAATGATCGACGTATAAACACCACCACCCACTCCAGGGGCACAAATAACAGAAACATGGGTGAAGGGAGACAGCGGATAGTGTAAGATATGAAATAATAATAATTTATCAGGGTCCCCTAAGGGTGGGAGGGTGAGAGAGGGAGGGAAAAAAGAGGAGCTGATACCAAGGCCTCAAGCAGAAAGAAAATGTTTTGAAAACAATGATGGCAACATATGTACAAATATGCTTAATTCAATTGATGTATGGATTGTTACAAGAGCTATAAGAGCCCCCAATAAAATGATTTATTAATAATAAATAAATAAGTGTTGTGACCTTCTAAGAAAGCAAAACAAAAAACCAAATAAGTCTGTCTTGTAAGAAGCACAGCCAGAATGTTCCATAAAGGCAAGGATGTGGAGACTTTCACGAATGGACTTTGGACACATTGTCAGGAGAGACCAGTCCCTGGAGACAGACACCATGCTTCGTTCAATAGAACAGCAGCCAAAAAAAGAGAAAGGCCTTCAACAAGATGGATTGATACAGTGGCCGCAACCATGGGCTCAACCATAAGAACAATTGTGAAAAGAGCTCAGGATTGGGCAGTGTTGTATTCTATTTTGCACAGGGTTGCTATGAGTCAGAACCAACTCTGGTTCCTACCAGCAACAACAACAAGAACATTACAGTTTATCACCCTTGGAAGATGTGGTGCTTCATATGCTTTAAAGGAAATTTGCCTCCTAATTTAAAACTGGAAAGTCACTGGAATTTAGAAAAGAATTGTGATTGAATGTTATTTTAGAATTTTGGTATGTACTTTAGGAATTGTGTGCACTTGTAACCTCAGGACTTAAGACTGAAATTACATGATATGTGAAGAAGCAGAAGACAGCTATACCAAGAGTATTGAACTGTTGGAAGGCAGACCAACACTGTCCTACTACTTCAATGCCCTAGTTGCTGCATTAAGATATGTATTATTATGGCAGACCTATGGCTGACATTTTCAGTGAATATTATTGTACAGTTTGCCTGACAACCAACTCCCATCATTTGTGTAAATAGCATCCAGTCACATAAGGATTTATTCTGTACAAGTGAATCTGGTAATTCAGGTATTGAAATATATAGTTAGTCTACACTTGTCCAATCTCTCTCTTTTAATAGTGTTTTTAAAATTAGTACCATAGGCTAATCAATGATAATATAAATGGAAGATCTTTATGCTCCAGGGAGATGACCAATAAGATCTCTACCACAGATTAACAAGGATGTTTCTGAGATGAGCCAAAGGCAGATTTTAAAAAAAAATTAGGAATGGGTTTGGGGCTGACCCTAGTTCCAATCTAGAAAGAATTAATTATTTTATCATGGCCCTGCTTGATACTCACCCTCATGAAGGTAACGCAAAAGATATGGGTGCTATCGGAAAGTGTGGTGAAGAAATTAGATGGTGCAGGCTATCAGAATAGCATCTGGGGTCTTAAAGGCCTTTTTCCAAACAAGCAGCCATCTGGATGCGATGTCGAATAAGTCTATATGGAAGAAACACACTGCTAGCGTTTACCTGATTCTGGCCAGAGCCAGGTAGATGGTGGGGGTCTCCCTCTCTTGCAAGGGCGCTCATCTGCTGGCTCTGGGCCTACTGGGGCCCAAAGCCTCTTGGCTAAGGTGACCAGATTTTAACATTGGTAAAGCGGGACACCATTGACCGGGGGGTGCGGGGGTGTTCTTGATGAAAAATTTGGTCTATGTGGAGCAACAAAAAATTTTCAGAGATCACAAAAATAGTATTGTAATATATTTCTTATTTTCAACATAAGTACAATTTACAAATATAATACATTAAAATTATGTATAGTATTATTTTATTCTTTGGCATATTTCTCATTTGAGTGAATTTTTACTAGATTGCTGTCATTGGTTTAAAGATCATGAGATTTTCACAAGAATTTGTTAAATTATATTTCACACATAAAATGGTTTTCAAAGTCTCAACACTTAATTGTGATTTTTCTGATGTCCACACTTTATTTACTGTAGAAAAAACACGTTCAGTCGCAGCATTAGTTCCTGGTAAGGACGGTGCGTATTCCACAATTTTTAGTGCATTATTGTATGGAACATGGTTTGTTTCAAAATGATGAAATATTTCTAACCATTTGTTCTCTATTGTGATTTTTGCTCATGCCCAAGATTTAACCTTTTCCTTATCAATATATTTTAATAATGATACCTCATAAAAAGATCATTTTCAGGAATATTACTATATGGGATATTTTTAGTAATATGATCGAATGATTTTTGCACATCATTCCAATTAAGTTCTTATTTTAATGTAACCCAATGAAAATGTTCAATAACATTGTAATGTACCGTCCACTCTTCTAAATAATCTATGCAGTTACTATAGAACTTTTTAACGTGATTCATGATCTCTGAACGATTTATCACACCTTGTTCTTCTAGCGGGCTTATACTATTACGGATAGTTAACGGAAGAAAATTATTTTCTAACCGCTCTTGACACTGAAATTTTAAATTATTTGACTTCACTTGCTACTTCGATTACCGAAATTTTGTCACCTTCCATAAGTTTTATAGCATTTTGAAAAAGAGCGGCTAGATTGTGCACAAACTCTAGCCAAATTTTTGAAGATTCTTTTTCAAAAAACTCTTCTAAAATTCTAAGACATTTATCCTGTGATAGAAAGTAGGATTTCAAAGGATCTTATATTTTCAAAATTCTTTCGACAGCTGGCAAAAGAGCTAACCAGCGCGTTTTACCGTATCCAAGTATTTTCTGATATTCTACTTCCGCAGTTTCACAAAATTCTTTAAGCATTTCAACGCGCACAGTGTATATATAGAAATAAGAATATATTTTAATAACGACATTTCCACATCTACGGGCAGCAAATCAGCAGCTGTTTGAATGGCGTTATGTATTACGTATATCACCTTCCCTATCTCCCGCGGCTCCCTAGCTTGTCGTGCATTCTTTCCAAAAATCGGGACTTTTTGAAAACGCCGCGGGACGCGGGACAAATTGTTAAAAATCAGGACTGGCCCGCCCAAAGCGGGACGGCTGGCCACCTTACCCTTGGCCCACATGCTCTTATCCTCTAGGGTTCTTGGGCTTCTGGCTTCCTGAGATTCCCCCAACCAAGTTCCTCACACGTGGGTGCTTTTTCCACGAGGCTGTTGGTGCCCAGTCGTGAACCCCAGCACTGCTACCCGCAGCTTGGCGCGCTTTCCAGAAACAGTGCGTACACTGGTGAGACTGTAAAACCTGAAACTGTCCTGTCCTTCACAAAAGCTCCCTCGCATCGCACAACGGGCTTCGGCGGGAATTCTTTCAGCGGGTGCAGCAAAGAACCGAGGTAGAACCCACTCCCAAACCTCACATTCTGGTGCCGGCTGGCTCAGGTACAGACCTTTGGGCTCCAGCCCTGAGGCAAGGCCAGCTGGGGACGCTCTTCTGTCGCGGAGCGCACAGATCTCCGCCTCACTGACTTTCCGTGCGCTTTCCTTTTGGACTTGCCCTTCCAGAGACCGGAAAGCTCCGGCGGCGAGGGCAGACTTTCTAAGCGTGGGACTTAATCTGCAAAGGGTGGGTTTGAAAACGCCTGCCTCTGTAAGAGGGAGATGGAAACGCCTCTCAAACTTGTCTATGGATTTCACGGATTCAACTCTGCCTCCTGGAGCTGTTGCCAGCTCTATGGCAGTTCCCCCTGGGCCACGTGTAATCGATGGGGACAGTCCCTGACCCTTGGCTTGAATAAGCATGCACACAAAGAAGAGCGGACAGAATGGACCTCACAGTAAGGACCTGATGCAGTAGAAAATGACTATCAGCACAAAAAGAGTTTTCCTATTGTGGAAAATCATGGGATATTTGACTTACATGGAAAAAGCTGTGAAGACCATTTTTAAATTTCTCAAGAGTCAACCAGAGCAGAAGCCAGAGATTAAAGGAGTCTGTTGTGCTTAATGGTGAGACCTTTCTCTATGCCGACCCAGAGCAACTTTGTGCTGTAATGGAATTCCTTGAGTGTAAACAATCTAATAGCATTAAATCACAATGCAGTAAGTGCCAGGAAAAGAACAACAATCCCAAGGCTCATCAGCGATCTCATAGCGGAAAGAATCGCCATGTATGCAATTACTGTAGAAAAGACTCTTCACAGAAGACAGAACTCGTTATCCATGAGCAAATCCATACAGGTGAGAAACCCTACATATGCGTTCAGTGTGAAAAAGGCTTCACCAGTAAACATGCTCTCACTATTCATCAATGAACTCAAACTGGGGAGAAACCCTATACATATAGTCAATATGGACAAGGCTTCAGACGAAAGTTCAATCTCACAGTACATCGGTGAATTCACAATGGTGGGAAACACTATGTATGCAATGAGTGTGAAAAAGGCTTTACCTTGAACTCTCAGTATTCATACGCTATTCATAATAGAGAAAAAAAAAAATATATATATATATATATATATGCACACTGATTGTGGAAAAGGCTCCTAAGGAAAGAGACTGCTTTTTCTCCATCAGTGAACTCACACTGATGAGAAACACTATACATGCAGTCAGTGTGATAATGTCTTCACCAGGAAAGGTCCTCTCAGGAACCATTAGCAAATTCATAGTGGAGAGAAACCCATATATGCACCATTTGTGGAAAAGGTTTCTCATTCTCCACCATCAGGTGCATACTTTTGAGAAACTATAGATGCCATGAACACGGCAAAGGCTTTAGCAGAAGCGGTACTCTTAGCACTCATAAGCTACCTCACAGTGGAGAAAACCCCACATATGTATTGATTGTGGAAAAGGCTTCTTATGGAAGAAAAACTTTATTCTCCATCACTGAACTCCCCATGTATGTAGCAAATGTTGCAGACGTTTCTCTCAGAAAGGAAATCTCCCAATCCATCTACAAACTCATACTGGAAGCAAACCCTATGTGTGTGGTAAATGTGGTAAAGCTTTCAGCCCAAAGTCATGTCTTACAGCACATGGGAGATTTCACATAGGGAAGAATCCCTTTCCATGCAATAAATATGGAAACTCTTATACGCAGAAGTCAGTACTCGATAAACATCTAAAAATTCACAAAGAGCAACCCTTTCGATACAGCGAGGGCTACAAAGCTTTCAAAACAAAGGAAGCGCTCGTGTCTCATCAAGGCTATCTTCTAGGACTGTGATAAGAGTCGTATGAGCCCCTAATAAAAAATTAAAAAGAAATTGCATAAAGTAGCAGGAAAAAAGGGACATCTTCTAGATGCAATGTGTGTGGGGAAACTTTTACCTTTATTTCTAAGTTCTCTTCACATAGAAAACACACAAAAGTGGAAAGACTTTAAATTCAGACATGGTGGGAAACCTCTCCCCAGGGAGTGAGTCACATGTCACTACATACCAGTGATCTCATGCAGTTGGAAACCCCTGGCAATAAATGAGTTTGCACTTCCTTCCGTGGCTTCTCGTGTGTCAGTAAATATCTGTGGGATCCCAATTAGGAACTCATAGTTCTTGTAGGAGAGCCTTTGGCCAGAAAGGAATCAAGTGACAACAGAGCATTTGTACAGCAGCGAATCCCTTAGGGTCCAGTGAGCGTGGCAGTGTCTATGAAACCAGTGACTGTGGTAGTTCCTCCAGCATCTAATTACAATTTATTTTAGTTATAATCCCATAGGACAAACTGTGATACATTAATGAGACAAGAGACTAGAGCAAAATATCCACCTCGTCATATGACTACAAAGTGTACCTGGGAAATCATGAATACAGAAGCTGGGAAATTCTAATAGATATGTACATTCATATCGGGATTAATCTGATTTTCACTAAAACACATGTCAATTCATTGCCTGGTTGTATCAATTCCATGAATGAAAACTTGAGTTCATGCCATAGATAAAATAAGAAGTGTGAATTTTAAAATAAAGGAGTAGTTGGTAAAAACAAAAAAGGAGAAGGAGCACGCCAACATGAGTGACTGAAGGACTGTAAAGCATGCCATCCAAAGCCAAAGGAGGGAAGCGCATCAGAGCCTAAGTTGTGAGAACCCACTTTGCACAGGGACATCGATGACCACGGAAGTCCAAAATACATGTGCACGAGCCTCTGGTGATTTCCCTCGACCGAAATGGAGGGACGGGAACAGCCAGGCAGAGTATTGGAGAGACAGCTGTAGCAGACTAAACGGATAAATCTGACTTGAACAGTTAAAATGTTGTCACTTCATCTCCCCTCTGATACACTTTGGACTTGATCTGGTTTTTAATATTTTCGGTGTTTTTCTCCTATAGGGGTTTATCTCTGTTGTATTTTATCTTTGGGGTTGCCTTCTTGAATCTTTATTGTGTGTTTTTCTATGTTTTTTGATATATGAAGCCGAGGGTAGATGAACCTATAAAGACAACAACTAAAATAAGAGTTCCTGGGGGTACAGTGGGGCAAGTGTGGGGTCAGGGGTAAGGGAGAGCTGATATCACGGAGCTCAAGGAGGAAGAAAGTGTTTTTAAACTAATTTTGGTAGCTATGATAGTTAGGGTTTTTTGTGCTAGCATGGCACCCTAAGACGATATGGGTGGATTTTAACCTGTCAATCAGGTAACAGCTTGATGACCTCCTTTTGAGATGTGATGGAGATAAATGGGTTTCTGGAGGTCAGCCCCTCCAGGCTTAACCTTCTAGTTGGCAAGACACAAAGCTGAGACCTGCCAGAGCCCTGGAGATGCACCCATCGCCCTTGGATCCATAAAACTTTGCACCCACCAGCCTGTGATATTGATGCATCATTTCATGTGGCTTCATGATACTGAAAAGGGATTTATGGACTTGAATTGGATTTAAGGACTAGTATCAGATTCATGGACTTGAATTGGACTTGGCTGGGGTGTTTTATTGATGCATAATTACTTCTCGAGATAAAGCTCTTTCTTATACATATGAGTGCCTCTGTATTTATATCTCTAGTCAACCCAACCTAACATGGTAGCGATTGCACAATACTGCTTGAGGTGATTGCACCACATACAATGGTATGATGTGTGGATTAGCTCCTAGTAAAATGGTTTGGAAAAAGAAAAAGAATTGTGTGCAAATTGTTCATAATGTCTCTGTACTAGTCCTCAAAACAGCCAACAAAATATCAGTAATGGAAAAAAATTCTTTCTTTTGAATGCATTTAAAGGAGATTAAAATAAATGTATTGTAGAGAGGTCTTGTTTGCAGCCACCATGGCTCACAGAGAGATGTTTAAACATGTTTTGTTTGGAATAAGCCCTTGCATGTATGAACTGGACCCCTGCTTGCAATATTTTTATTTGCCTCTTTAGTTATGTGGATTACATTTAGTGCTCCAACATTATAATAACCTGTTTTAATTAATAACAATTTTAACTTTAATAAATATCAAGAATCTATTTCTATATATTGTTCTGCCTCCATTTTGCTATTATAATTTATACATTATTAGGCTAAGAAGATAAATTTATACATTTAATATATTTTTATTTTAAATCATGTAAGACACAAAGTAGAGTTAGAAACAAAAAAAAATACCATAAACTGGCCTTGATATTTGCTCATGAAATTATCTTTGTTGGATTTTTTCCCTTCATATGACTTGCAGCTGCTGTTTTCAAGGATTCTCTCACTGTTCTTGTAGGGCAAGATTGGCCATGATGAACTCCCCCAGATATAAATTATTTGTATCCCAAAATAGGCAGTGGCTTAGATTTGATTTGTGGGTTATATAGTCTGCTGAATTCTCCTTTAAAGGTCCCACTGCACATTGATGGTAGTGTGGTGGTTTACACATTACTGCGACGCTGGAAGCTATGCCTCTGGTGTTACAATACCAACAGGCTTACCCATGGTGGACAGCTTTCACTGGAGTGGGGGAAAGGTCTAGGCAATTTACGTGTAAAAATATTTGCCAGTGAGAACCTAATGAATCGTAGGAGAACATTGTCTGATACAGTACCGGGAAATGAGCCACGCAAATTGGATGACTCAAACGGAGAAGAGCTGCTTCCTCCAATTAGAGCTGGCTTTCACGATGTAGAGCAAAGCTTCGGAACGCTCGTTTGCGCACACGGCACGACTCAAATGGGAAGGAACGGCTGCAACCCATTAATAATTAGAATGTGGCATGTGTGCAATACGAATCCAGGATATGGCATGTATGCAATACGAATCCAAGAAAGCTAGAAGGTATTTTAAAGGTGGAATGTATTAAGATCAATATCCTAAGCATTGGAGAGCTGCCATTTTGAATGAGACGATCATATGGTCTACTATGTTGAGAATGACTAGTTGAGGAGGAACAGTGTCATTCCGCACCTAAAAGAACTGAGGATCTACCAATGGAGACATTTCAGCAAACAGACACCTCATCAATAGCAAGACATTTGAAAGACAGATACCTGACCAGCTGATTGGAAGAGATCCATATTTATTCCAAAGAAAAGTGACCCAACTAAATGTAGAAATTATTGAATAATATCATTAATATTATTATTATATTTACATGTAAGTAAATTTGGATAATTTAAAATTGAGTGCAGCAGTACATTGACCTGAAATTGTCAGAAATTCAACCTGGACTCAGTAAAGAGCATGAAGCAAGGTATATAATAAGTGATGTCAGATGGGTTTGGGCTAAAAGCAGAAAAATACAGAAACAGGCTGTGTTAAGCTGGTTCCTAGGGAAACAAAACCAGGACAAAACTAGGAAAAGAGGGAGAGACCAGTCAGGCTTACTTTTATGGGTCCCTTGAGATACTGAAGGTCTTTCGAACTAACATGGCTACCAGACCTGAGTGCCAATGAAGCAGGAGGTAGAAGGTTAAGGCCTGATGTCACATAGTAGGGTCTGCCAGCCCAGGGTGGCTATGCAAGGCACAGTGGGACTTCTCAGGTTGCAATGCATGGCCACAATCTGGTGGTACAAGGTGTTGATACAAGATTGTGAGGCCTTGTGGCTCAGCGTGTCATGTAAGACAGCCACCTCACCTCAGGCAGTGCACAGGGTTAGGCAAGAAAGAAAGAGAAAAGAGATGACCAAGCCTCCACAGGACAGTCTTATAACTAGGCCACACCCTCAAAGAGATGTTTCCAGGCTGCAACCTGATTGATAACTAGACTTCACCCATATCTATTACCGTTGCCCCATTGGCACAAAAAGGGGTAGCCATCACAGATGCTTATAGTGGTTTCATTTACGAAGCCAAAGTATAGTAAATGTGTGATTCACAACAAAATATGGATACCATTGTGCATAATGGGAGTTCCAGAACACTTCATTGTGCTCATGCACAACCTGTACATAGTTCAAACAGAAGGGGATGTGACATTCAGCACTGAGCTGTAGTGTACCCATGTATTTGTAAGGAGCCAGCAATAAGCCTCGCTCACACACAGCAGCAAGTTAAGCGAAAGTTTTATTAAAGCATAGGGTCACTTCAAAAGAGATGAAGCAGTTCCTCTGTGCAAGGTGGGAAATATATGTTAAGCATAGATAAGATATGCCTCCAGGGAAGCAGGTCCTCCTCTTCAGTTAAGAAGGACATTCATTGTCTAGAGAAGCGCTTCCAGCTTTTAAAGGTACAGTCAAAAGGGAGGGAACCCCAGCTCCTCAGGTGGTCAGGGTGCTTTCCAATTAGCTACTAAGTTTATCCTTGGATCTCTTGCAGTTTCTTTCAAATTCATCTCTGCTATGGCTCTGGGTTAGAATGTTTCAGATTTATCCCAATTTACCATTCTGTATCGAGATATATACCAGGGCCTGGTTATCGGGTTAAATATTTACCAAGCCAGTTCTGTCCCTGTTAAGGGACACCGCGTGGTTAAAATCAGGAAAGATTTGGATCAGGGTTGTATTCACTATACCTAATCTATATACCGAGCAATAATCCAAGACACTTGAATATTTGAAAAAGCATTGCATTAACATCCTTCCATATGGTGATGACACAACCTTGCTTGCTGAAAGGGTCCTAGGTTTGAAGCACTTACTGATGAAGATTAAGGACTACAGCCTTCATTATGGATTATACTTCAACATAAAATGCAAACCCCTACAAAAAGCAACAATAAACATGATAAATGGAGAAAAGATGAGTTATGGAGGATTCATTTTACTTGTATCTACAGTTGATGCCAATTAAAACAGTAGTCAAGAAATCAAATGACTAATTGTAGTGGCAAATCTGCTGCAAACGACTTCTTTTAAGTGTTAAAAAGCAGATACCACTTTAGGACTAAGGTGCACTTGACCTAAGCCATGGTATTTCCAATTGTCTCAGGCATGCAGAAGCTAGACAGGAAACTGAGGAAGAGTAAATGCCTTTGAATTAGGGTGGTTTGAACTCTACAATATGTGATAAAATGGTAGAGTTGTGTTCACACATTGTACTGATGTGAAGTTTCCTTTATTGATATTCTGTTTATAAAATGTAACCTGTGAGAGAACAAGGCAAAGGGTATGTGAGACCTTTGTGCCATGTTTTAAATAGTCCATAATTCATTTTTCGAAAGGAAAAAGGACTTACTTGAGATAGTTAAGCCTATAAACTTGTTAGGTGCCAAAGAGTTGGTTCCCATTCACAGCAGTCCTATGTACAACAGAACAGAACACTGCCTGGTGTGATGTCCTCTTCACAGTAGTTGCTGGTTTTGGTTATTGTTGCAGTGACAGTGTCAATCCCTCACATTGAGGGGCTTCCTCTTTTTCACTGACCCTCTACTATTCAGGGAGAAGTAAATTCTGGAACTATGTCCAAACTATGTGAGAGACAATCTTGTCATCCTGGTTTAGAGGAGCAGTCTTGTTGGATTTCTTCCAAGAAAGATTTGTTTACTCTTCTGGCAGACTAATAGTCTATATTCTTTGCTAACATCATAATTCAAAGGTATCATTATTCAGCTTTCTCACCCACATGCAGAGGTTGAAAATATCATGGCTTGAGTCAGACACACTTTTTCCTTTTGAAACTTTTTTTAAAATCGCTTTATTGGGGACTCATACAACTCTTATCACAATCCATACATACATCAATTGTATAAAGCACATTTGTTACCCTCATCATTCTCAAAACATTAGCTCTCCTCATAAGTCCCTGGGCATCAGCTCCTCATTTTCCCCCCTCTCTACCCGCTGCCCCTCCCTCATGAACCCTTGATAATTAATAAAATAATATTTTGTCACATCTTACACTGTCCAATATCTCCCTTCACCCACTTTGCTGCTGTCCATCCCCCAGGGATGAGGTTATATGTAGATCCCTGTAATTGGTTCCCCCTTTCTTCTCCACCCTCCTGGTATTGCCACTCTCACCACTGGTCCTAAAAGGATCATCCATCCTGGATTCCCTGTGTTTCCAGTTCCTATCTGTACCACTGTATATCCTCTGGTCTAAACAGATTTGTTAAGTAGAATTGGGTTCCTGATAGGGGTAGGGGAGAGGGGGAGGAAGCATTTAGGAACTAGAGGAAAGTTGTATGTTTCATTGTTGCTCCACTGCACTCTGACTGACTCATGTCCTCCCTGCGACCCTTCTGTAAGGGGATGCCCAGTTGTCTACAGATCAGCTTTGGGTGCCCACTCCCCACTCCCCCTTATTAAAAATGATTTGATTTTTTCTTCTTTGATGCCTGATAACTGATCCCTTTGACACCGATCACACAGGCTGGTGTGCTTCTTACATGTGGGCTTTGTTGCTTCTCAGCTAGATGACCACTTGTTTACCTTCAAGCCTTTAAGACCCCAGATGCTATACATTTTGATAGCTGGACACCAGAAGCTTTCTTCACCACATTTGCTTATGCACTTGCTCTGTCTTCAGCAATCCTGTAGGGAAGGTAAGCATCATGGAATGCTAGTTTAATAGAACAAAGTATTCTTGCATTGAGAGAGTACTTAAGAGGAGGCCCAATGTCCATCTACTACCTTAATACTAAATCTATAAATATATGCACATAGATCTATTTCCCCATCCTCATATACAAATACATTTGCATATGTACATGCCTTTATTTAGACCTCTATTAATTCCCTTTGCCTCCTAGCTCTTTCCTCTATTTCCTTTTACTTTCCTCTTGTCCCACTATCATGCTCAGTCTTCATTTGGATTTCAGTAATTCTTCTCGGTTACATTACCCTTGATAATACTCTACCAGGCCTCCTACACCCTCCTGGCTATCCATTTTCAATCACTTGTTGTTCCCTTGTCCCTGGGTGTGTTAATACCACTTCCTTTCCCCCACGTTCCCCTCTCCCATTTCCCCCCAGAACTGTCAGTCCTGTTGTTTTCTCCTCCAGATAGTTCATCCAGCCTATCTTATTTAGAAAGACCGGCAGAGATAATAATATGCGCAAAAACAAGACAGAGCAAAACGAAGCAACAAAAGAACAATGACAAAAACAAAACAAAAAAGTCACAACACTACCACAAAGAAAATCTTGTAGTTAGTTCAAAGACTGCTTGTTGGTCTTTAGGAGTATTTTTCAGTCGAGTGTGATGGGTGCCAAGCCTTGGCACCAAAGTCTATTTTTGGTATTCCCTGGGTACTTTGTTGCTCTGTTCCCCTTGCTGTTCTATTGCATGCTCTCAGTATTTTGCCTCAGTGTGGGGGGATCAGATCAGGTGCAATTCCCACACTGTCTCCAGTGTTGTCCCCTGTAGGGCTATGGGTCAGTGAGGGATGTCATGTCTCATAGTGGGGCTGGCCACATGGTTCTCTCTGTGAATTGGCTGCCCCAAGCGGGGAAACTGGTTGTCGAGGCTTGGTGGCCCAGGATGTGCTCCACTCTCTCTTCCTCCCGCTTCATTCGCTCCCATGAGTTCTGATCAGACACGTCCCTCTCCCTTAGCTGCAGTCCCAGTGCTGTCCTCTGAAATAAACTCTTCTGGGGGGAGGGGCAGCTGTCCACGTAGTTTGACCCCTCCACTGGTTCCCAATCCATGCTGGCATGCTACATTCACATCTTGGAGCACCGGGTTGAAGTCTGGTCCCTCTTTCCCTGTGGAGATGTAAACAATACCCTCCCCTTGGGTGGGTTAGTACACTGTTCCCCTGATACCCATCTCTTTTTAATTTTTCCTTTCTCCCTCTCCTTTTTAGTTGGCTACCATATGTATCCCTGGATTTGGTCTGGACACTACCATACTACCTGGTCCTCACCCCAGGATTGTTTGTATACAGTAGCTTTTTCCCAAGGCCCCTTTTACATTTTTTTTAAGCTTACCTCAGTGAACTCATGATGTACTTTTCCTTTTGTGCTTGGCTTACTTCACTTACCATGATTTCCTCCAGTTCTTTCTATGTGGCGATGTGCTTCATAAGTTCACCACTGCTTTTTGGCGATGTCTAGTACTCCATTGTATGTATGTACCACCGTTTTTTAATCCACTTGTCAGTTGATGGAAATCTGGGTTGTTTCCAACTCCTGGCAGTTGTCAACTGTACTGTGATGAACATTGGAGCACGGATGTCTGGCCGTGATTTGTTCCTTGCCTCTTCTGGGTTTATGACCACTAGGGGGATTGCGGGCTCATATGGAATCTCAATTTCCATCTGTTTTAGATAGTGCCAGATCGATTACCATAGTGGCTGTACACACCTACAGGTCCACCAGCAGTGAATGAGGGTTCTTGTCTCCCCAAAGCCCGTCCAACACTTGTTGCTTTCTGATTTTTAAATTGGGCTATCTTTGAGGGTGTTAGGTGGTACCTCATTGTTGTTTTAAATGGAATTTTTTCTTTCTTTATTTAAAAATCATTTTATTGGGGCTCATACAACTCTTATCACAATCCAAACATACATCAAGTGAGTAAAGCACCCTTATACATTCGTTGCCCTCATCATTCTCAAAAGTCGCTTTCTGCTTGGGTTCCTGGAATCAGTTCATTTTCCTTTTTTACCTCCCCCTCCCTCCCCGTTCCCCCTCCCTCATGAACCCTTAATAATTTATAAATTATTAATTTATCTTATTTTACACTTTCCAGCGTCTCCCTTCACTCACTTTCCTGTTGCCCATCCCCCAGAGAGGAGGTTATATGTAAATCCCCGAGACTGGTTCCCCATTTCTACCCCATACCCTCCTTCCCTCCCGGTATTGCCACTCTCACCATTGGTCCTGAGGGGTTCATCTGTCCTAGATTCCCTGTGTTTCCAGATTGCAACTGTACCGCTGTGCATCCTCTGGTCTAACCAGGTTTGCAAGGTAGAATTGGGATCATGACAGATGGGGGGGAGGAAGCATTTAAGAACTATAGGAAGGTTGTGAGTTTCATTATTGCTACACTGAACCCTGAGTGACTCATCGCACCCACTACCCCTCTGCAAGGGATATCCAGTTGTCTACAGATGGGCGTTGGATCCTCATCATGCACTCCCCTCATTCACAATGATATGATTTTCCCCCCACCTTTGTTGCTTGAAACCTGGTCCCCTCAGCCCTTCACGATCACACATGTTGGTGTGCTGCTTCCTTGTGGGCTTTGTTGCTTTTGGGCTAGATGGCCGCTTGTTTACTTTCAAGCCTTTAAGTCCCCAGACGCTATATCTCAATAGCTGGGCACCATCAGCATTCTTCACCACACTTACTTATGCACACATCATCTTCAGCATTTATGTGGGGAAGGTGATCACACAATGATGGCTTTTGTTCTTTGGTGTCTGCTACCTGATCCCTTCAACACCTCGTGTTCACACAGGCTTGTGTACTTCTTCACTGTGGGCTTCGTTGCTTCCAAGCTAGATGGCCGCTTGTTTGCCTTCAAGCCTTTAAGACCCCAGACTCTATATCTTTTAGATAGCCGGGCACCATCAGCTTTCTTCACCACATTTGCTTATGCACACGTCTGTCTTCAGTGATCATGTCGGGAAGGTGGTTATCATGGAATGACCGTTTAGCTGGGCAAGGTGCTATTGTATTGAGGGAGTGCGTGCGAGGAGGCCCAATGTCCACCTGCTACCTTACTACTGAACCTATAAATATATGCACATAGGTCTATTTCCCCCATAATCATAAATATATTTACATATATTTATGTCTATATTTAGGCTTCTATGTATGCCCTTTGCCTCCTACTCCTTTCTTCTATTTCCTTATGCTTTCCTCCTGTCCTGCTACCATGGTTTCAGTAATTCCTCTCAGTTACCTTGCCCTTGGTCACTCCCTACCAGTCCTCCCATCCCCTCCCTGGCACTCATTGTTCCCTTGTCCCTGTGTTGGCCAACTCCTCCTCCCTTCCCCTACCTCCCACGCTCTCATGTCCCTCCGGGACTGTTGGTCCCGTTATTTTCTTCTCACATTGTTTGTCCAGCCTATCTTATCTAGGTGGACCTGCAGTTATAGTAATATGTGCGTAAAAATGCAGATGGTTTTGACAGCACCAAAGTGGCACATAAGAACATGGCATCAACAGCAGCAACACCGACATGCTAACAAACAAAAAAGCCACGGACATACAAAATTTAAAAGAAGAGAAAAAAAAGAAAACAAAAAGACAGCAAAAAAAAAAAAAACCCCAAAAAAAGCCTGTTAGTAGTTCAAGGTCTGTTTATTGACCTTTAGGAGTGTTTTCCAGATGAGTCTGATGGGGTGTCACATCCTGGCCCAAAAGTCCATCCTTTATACTCCCTCGTGACCTCCTTGCTCTGCTTCCCCCGCCGCTCCATTGCACACCCCCAGTGTTTTGCCTCAGTGTGGTGGGGTCAGCTCAGTCACACATCCCCCCCACTGTGGCTCCGGTGCTGTCCCGTGTAGGGCCATGGGTCAGTGAAGGATGTCGCATCTCACCGTGGGGCCAGCTATATGGTTCTCTCTGTACATTGGGTCCTTTGAGCCGGGCTATCGTCCTCTGAGCTTGATGGGCCCAGGTGTGCTCTGCTCCGTTCTTCCTCCTTCCTTTGCTTCAGCTTCCTTCTGGGTGTGGTGTGGTAGGTCAGTTCCTTTCCCACGCCAGATTATCTATTTTCATTTTCTGTGGTACTCCCTTAGATTGTGGGGGTGGGCTAATTCTGGTTGGGGCTGGCATATGGTCCAGTCTCTTTGTGCATTCCTCTGTGCTTTATGTTGCCCTCCTGGTTTGGCATGTCACGCTGGGGTCCGTGTGCATCTTCCAATTCTGTGGGGACACAACAAGTACTCTCCCCCTGGGTGGGTTAGTGCCCTGTTCCCCCCATGCCATCCACCCAGTTTCTCCCCACCCCGCTTCTCCCTCCCACTGCCCCACTTTCCCTTATGCTTCCACCCGTTTATTGTGAGATAGATGTTTATTCTTCTATTCCTGGCATGCTGATTGTATTTACCTCAGGGGACTCATGTTATACCTGTCCTTTTGAGTTTGGCTTACCTCGTTTAAAATAATTCCTTCCAACTCTTCCCACGAAACAACGTGTTTCATGTGATCGTCCGTGCTTTTTCAGTGCTGCATAGTACTCCATTGTGAGTATGTGCCAAAGTTTACTAATGTTCTCATCTATCGATGGAAAGTTAGGCTGTTTCCAAGCCTTTGCAATTGTGAATTGTGCTGCAATAAACATTGGCGCACATATGACTGGTCGTGTTTCATTTGCTGCTTCCGCCGGGTATATGCCCAGTATAGGGATGGCTGGGTCATAAGGTAGATAAATTTCCATTTTCTTTAAGTATTGCCAGATTGCTTTCCACAGTGGCTATACAAATCTACACGACCACCAGCAGTGGAGGAATGTTCCTACTTCACCACAGCCCCTCCAACACTTGTTGCTCTCTGATTTGGGCTAGCCTCAGGGGTGTTAGGTGGTATCTCATGGTTGTTTTGATTTGCATTTCTCTTATGGCTAATGACCTGAATCACTTTCTCATATGCTTATTGGCCATGTGAGTATTGACCTCCCGAGTGAAAATTATTTTCAGTTCTTTTGCCCACTTCCTTAGGGGGTTAACTGTTTTCCTCTTTTTGTAGGTCATGATGGTGTTGTAGATTTTAGTAATGAGCCCTTTGTCCGATGTGTCATTACTAAAAATCCTCTCCCAGTCTGTGGGTTGTCTTGTCACCCTCTTGGTGAAGTCTTTCGAGGTGCACAGGTGCTTTATTCTTATTAAATCCCATTTGTCAATTTCCAGTTCACCTGTGTGCATACCCTTCCCTATTGCAGTGAGCCGATGAGCTCCCTGGGCCAGTGCTCTGAGGTTAGTCCCAATTCCCTCCTTGATGGTCCTCATGGTTTTGGGTTTAACTTCTAGGTCTGTGATCCACCTTGAGTTTATTCTTGTACATGGGGTGAGGTAAACATCTTATTTCATCTTTCTACATGTGGATATCCATTGTTTCCAGCACCACTTGTTAAAAAGGGCATCCGCTTCCCACTTGATGGCTTTGGGACCCTTGTTGAAGATCAGTTGTCTATATACAGATGATTTTACCCTTGGGCTTTCTATTCTTTTCCACTGGTCTGAGTGTCTGTCGTGCCAGTACCAAGCTGTTTTGACCACTGTTGCTGTGTAATAGGCATTAAAATCGGGTAAGACGAGTCCTCCTACTGTGTCCTTCTTGAGGACTTCTCTGCTAATTCTGGGTTTCTTCCTTCTCCATATGAAATTGGCGGTCAGTTTTCCCAATTCTTTGAAGAAGGTTGATGGTATTTGAATTGGTATAGCATTGAACGCCGGGCAATGTAAGATAAGATAAAATAATAATTTATAAATTATTAAGGGTTCATGAGGGAGGGGTGAGTGGAGAGGGAGGGGGAGGGAAAAAAGGAAAATGGGGAGCTGATTCCAGGAACCCAAGCAGAAAGCGAACTTTGAGAATGATGAGGACAATGAATGTATAAGTGTGCTTTACACAATTGATGTATGTATGGGTTATGATGAGTTGTGTGAGCCCAATAAATGATTTTTTTTAAAAGAAATAATGCAATCAACACAGAAAACTAGGAACCAAAAAGGAATTTAAGGAATTTAAAAATTAATATATCTAGATATGTATGTTTTGAAATAGAATTCCTTGACTGCATTTTGAAAACGAATCAGGATTTCTGTGAATATTTGTGTAAGCATAGTGATTGAGCTGCTATGACTTTTGAAACAAACTCCTCCAGAAATCATTCCAGGTTAAATATATGTGTGTGTGTGTGTGTGTGTGTATTCCATGTTCAGGTTAAGGTCTTACCGAATGTAAAATAAAATTTCACTGTCATGTTCCAGCCCGCCCCCCCAAAAAAAAAACAATGACAAAAATAAGAAAAGCCTATGAATAGTTCAAGGTCTATTTGTTGACCTTTAGGAGTGTTTTCCAGTCGAGTCTGATGGGGCACCACGCCCTGACCCCACAGTCTTTTTTTTACATTCCCAGGAGACTTCATTGCTCTGCTCCCCTTGTTATTCTGTTGTACACCCTTAGTGTTTCCCCTCAGTGTGATGGGGTCAGATCAGGCACAATTCCCGCAGTGTGTCTCCATTGTTGTTCCCCATAGTGCTATGGGTCAGTGAGAAATGTTGTGCCTCGTGGTGGGGCCGGCCCTATGGTCCTCCCTGTGCTTTGGCTATTCTGAGCAGAAATCTTGTCCTCAGGGCTTGGTGAGCCTGGATGTGCTTTGTTCTTTTTCCCTTCCCCTTCATTTGCTCCTCTGTACTCTGATGAGACATGTCTCTCTACCTGAGCTATAGCTTCAGTGCTGTCCTCTGAAATGAATTCTTCTGGGTGGTGACTGTTCACTTAGTTGGTAATGGGCCTGACCCCTCAGGCCTCTCTACTGGTCCCCTGCTTCATGCCAGTGTGTTGCATTCTCCTCTTGGAGCACTGGGTTGAAGTTTGGCCTCTCTTTCCCTGTGGAGATATAAACAACACCTTCCCATTGGGTGTGTTAATGCCCTCTTCCCCCAGATACTCATGTCCTTTTCCCCCCTCCTTTTAATTGGCTACCATATGTATTCCTGGGTTTAGTCTGGCCCCTGCCATATTACCTGGACCTCACCCCAGGAATGTACATATAAAGTAGCCTTTTCCCTCTGCCCCTTTTGCATTTTTGAGCTTACCTCAGCGGACTCATGTTGTACTGGGACTTTTGTGTTTGACCTACATTGCTTAGCATGATTTCCTCCAGTTCTTCCCATGTGGCAATGTGCTTCATGCATTCATCATTGCTTTATAGAGATGCATAATACTCCATTGTATGTATTATCACACTTTTTAATCCATTTGTCTCGATGGAAATTGGGGTTGTTTTCCAGTCCTTGCAATTGTGAATTGTGCTGCGATGAACATTGTTTCTTGCCTCTTCTGGGTATATGCCCAGTAAGGCAGGTTGCTGGATCATGTGGTAGCTCAATTTCCATCTGTTTTAGATATCTCCAAAATGATTTCTATAATGGCTGTACATACCTACAGGTCTACCAGCAATGGATGAGAGTTCCTATCTCACTACAGCCCCTCCAACACGTGTTACTCTCTGATTGTTTTAATTGTGCTATCTTTGAGTATCCCATTTTATATAGGGAAACTTCCAAAAGTTCCACAAGAGTAGTACTAGAAGCAATAGAGGAATATGACAGAGTGGCCATTGCATTTCTCTTTTGGCTAGGGATCTGAAACATTTTCTCATATATTTATTGGCCATTTGAATTTCTGCCCCTGTGAAACTTGTGTTCAGGTCCTTTGCCCTCAGTGGACAATTGGGATTTTTTTTTCTTGTTGTGAGTTAACAGAGTATTGTAGGTTTTAGTAGTAATGCCTTTGTCTGATGTGTCATGCTAAAGATGTTTTCTCATTCTGTGGTCTCTCTTATTTATTCTATTGGAAAATTCTTTTGTTGTACGCAAGTGTTTTATCTTCAGTATATACCACTTGTCAATCTGTGACTCCTCTGTGTTTGTGTCCTTCCCTATTTCCCTATTACATATAGCCTATGTATTTTCTGAGTCAAAGCTCTCAGAATTTATTCCAATACCCTTGTTGATAGTCCTAATAGTTTGGGGTTTTACTTCGAGGTCTGTGATCCACCTTGAGCTTATTCTTCTGCATAGAGTGAGCTAAGGGTCTTGTTTCATTTTTCTGCAGATGTATATCCATTTTTTCCAGCACCACTTATTAAAGAGGGCATCTGCTTCCCTATTGATATGTTTAGGCCCTTATAGAAGATCAATTGTCTGTATGCTGATGCTCTTATATCTAGGTTTTTAATCCTTTTCCATTGGTCTGAATATCTATCGTCATACCAATACCACACTGCTTTGACCACTGTGGGTGTGTAGTCGGTGCTAAAGTCGGGGAAAGAAAGCCCTCAAACTTTGTCCTTCTTAAGGAGTTCTCTGATAATTCTGGGTTTCTTCCCTCTCCATATAAAGTTGGCAATCAGTTTTTCCAATTATTTAAAGAAAGATGATGGTATTTGTATCAGGATAGCATTGAACTTATATAGTGCCTTGGGAAGAACTGACATCTTTACTATATTGAGTCTTCCAATTCATGAGCATGGGATAGCCTTCCATTTGTTGAGGTCACCCTTGGTTTCTTTTAATAGCATTCTGTAGTTTTCCTCATACATATCTTTTATTTTTTCAGTCAGGTATATCCCTAGATATTTCAATTTGTGCTTGACTGTTGTGAAGGGTACCACCTTTTTGATCCCCTCTTGTGTGGTCTTATCCAATGTGTATAGTAGTCCAATAGACTTCTGTTTGTTGATCATGTAATCTACCATTCTGCCATATTCCTCTATTGTTTCCAGTACTCCTCTTGTGGAACATTTGGGATTTTCCATATATAAAATCATATCATCTGCTAATCATGATAGTTTCACTTCTTCCTTCCCCAGATGAATACATTTGATGTCTTTTCTTTGCCTTATACTGTTAGCTAGGACCTCCACTACGATGTTAAATAGGAGTCGGAACAAGGGACATTCTTGTCTAGTCCCCTTTTTCAGAAGGATTGATCTAGTCTTTTCTCCATTGACTACACATTGGCTGTAGGTTTTTCAAATATAGCTTGTATTATATTGGAGAATTTTCCTTCCATTCCTATCTTATTGAGTGTCTTAAACAGGAATTGATGTTGGATGTTGTCAAGTACTTTTCCCACATATATCAATAATATCATGTGGCTCTTATAATTTTTCATGTCAATGTGACAAATAATACTAATGGTCTTTCATATGTTGAACCATCCCCGCATCCCTGGTATGAATCCCACTTAGTCATGGTGAATTATTTGTTTTATATACTTTTATATTCTGTTGGCCAGTATTTTGTTAAGGATTTTTGCATCGATGTTCATTAGGGATATTGGTCTGTAGCTCTCAATTCTAGTGGGATCCTTTCCCGGTTTAGGTATCAGAGTTATACTAGCTTCATAGAAAAAGTTTAGGAGTTTGCCAGTTTTTTTCTATGTTCTGGAAGTGTTTGTGTAAGATCAGTATCAGTTCTTCCCTAAATGCTTGGTAGAATTCTCCTGGAAAGCCATCTGGTCCAAGGGATTTTTTTGTTTGTAATCCCTTGAAAACCTTGTCTATTTCTTCTATTGATATGGGTTTGTTGAGGTTCTTGACCATCGGGGATAGTCTAGGGAGGGATTGTTTTTCCAGAATTTGTCCATGTCTTCCAAGTTGTTGAATTTATTGGAGTACTGTCCATCATAGTACTGTGTAATTATCCTTTTAACTTCATTAGAGTCTGTTGTAATGTCCCTTCTTTCATACCTCATCCTTGCTATTGAAATTTGTTCCTTCCCTTTTTTGGTTAAATTTTCCAGTGGTCTGTCGATTCTGTTTATCCTCTCAAAGAATCACCTTTTAGCAGCATTAATTTTTTTCCATATTTTTCTTATTTTCCCTCTCCTAAATCTCAGCCCTGTTATTATTTCTTTTCTTTTGCTATTAGTTGGATTGTCTTGTTGACTCTGCTCTAATTGTGGCAAATTTTGTGCTAGCATATCAATTGTAAGTCTCTCTTCCTTTTTTATGTGTGCATGCATTTCTATGAAACTTCCTCGGATGACTGCCTTTGCTGTGTCCCATAGTTTTGTTATGTCGTGTTGTCATTCTTGATGGTTTCTAGAAATTTCCTAATTTCTACTGTGATCTGGACCAGTACGCACTCTTTTTGCAATAGAGTTATTCATCTTCCAATTGTTTGCCCTTGTTTTCTTCATCTTCCTTGTGTTGATTTCCAGTTTTAGGACACAGTGGTCAGAGAGAGAGGTCTGTATTACTCTGTTTCCCCAAAAGTAAGACATATCCCCCAAAATAAGACCTACTTACAGTTTTGCCCCTTGCTGAAATACAAGGCACCCCCAAAAAATAAGACCTCCCAAAAATAAGGCCCCCCGAAGCTACCATAACTCTTGATTCTGGACCATAGTAGTGGGTGCCACCACGCAGCTCACTGTTGGCCGCAGCACAGCCGGAGCAGACAGGAAGTGTGAGGTCTCTTTTAACAAAGCAATAAATGTGTATCGTATTCTTCTTTATGGAAAAATAAGATATCCCCTGAAAATGAGACCTAGCACATCTTTGGGAGCAAAAATTAATATAACACTCTTATTTGGGGGGGAAACAGGGGAAATAGGGCCTCAGATCATTGACTTTCCTAGGCACAAGTCCCACCTGGGGCCTTCTAGCCTCTAAATGGAACACTTTAGTAATAGGAAACTCCCCATCCCATCTTTAGGGGACACACATGAGGTGTATTTCTTTATACATTTCATTCAGATTCAAGACAGTCTCTAATATTGAAAATTGCTCATTTATTTTGTGACTTTCCATTATTTTGTGACTATTGACTATCTACTCACTTCCACTGAATCAATTCCAACCTAGAGCCCTTATAGACTCTATAGTATAGAGCAAAGTAGTCTACTCTATGAAGGTGTCCAAGACTGTAAGTTTTTATGAGAGTACAAAAGGCAGCCTCATCTTTCTCCTGTGGAGTGGCTGGTAGTTTCAAACTGTTGGCCTTCTGGTTAGCAGCCCATCAGGACTTAGAGGTAAGGATAACAAGACATCATCTCATGCACTTTGGACATGTCAGGTGAGACCAGTTCCTGGAGAAGGACTTCATGCTTGGTTAAGGTGACCAGATTTTAACATTGGTAAAGTGGGACATCATTGACCGGTGGTGGGGATAGGGGTGGTTCTTGATTAAAAGTTTGGTCATATGGAGCAACAAAAATTTTCATAGAATGCAAAAATAGTATTGTAATATATATTTTTAAATTTCAACATAAGTACAATTTACAAATATAATACATTAAAATTATGTATAGTATTACTTTATGGCATATTTCTCATTTGAGTGAATTTTTTAGTAGATTGCTATCATTGTTTAAAAGGTCATGAAAATTTTCACAAGAATTTGTTAAATTATATTTCACACAAAAAATGGCTTTCAAAGTCTCAACACTTAGTTGTGATTTTTCTGAAGTTCACACTTTATTTACCATAGAAAAAAACCATTCAGTCGCAGCATTAGTTCCTGGTAAGGACAGTGCGTATTCCACAATTTTTAGTGCACTATTGTATGGAACATGGTTTGTTTCAAAATGATGAAATATTTCTAACCATTTGTTCTCTATTGTGATTTTTGCTCATGCTCAAGATTTAACCTTTTCCTTATCAATATATATTTTTAATAATGATACCTCATTAAAAAGATCATTTTCAGGAATATTACTATATGGGATATTTTTAGTAACATGATCGAATGATTTTTGCACATCATTCCAATTAAGTTCTTATTTTACCGTCCACTCTTCTAAATAATCTATGCAATTACTATAGAACTTTTTAACGTAATTCATGATATCTGCACGATTTATTGCACCTTGTTCTTCTAGCTGGCTTATACTATTATGGATAGTTAACGGAAGAAAATTATTTTCTAACCACTCTTGACACTGAAATTTTAAATTACTAACTTCACTTGCTACTTGGATTACCAAAATTTTGTTACCTTCATTAAGTTTTATAGCATTCTGAAAAAGAGCTGCTAGATTGTGTACAAACTCTAGCCAAATTTTTGAAGATTCTTTTTCAAAAAATCTTCTAAGATTCCAGGACATTTATCCTGTGATAGAAAGTAGGATTTCAAAGGATTGTATATTTTCAAAATTCTTTCTACAGCTGGCAAAAGAGCTAACCAGCGCGTTTTACCGTATCCAAGTATTTTCTGATATTTGACTTCCGCAGTTTCATGAAATTCTTTAAGCATTTCAACGCGCACAGTGTATATATAGAAATAAGAATATATTTTAATAACAATATTTTCCACATCTACAGGCAACAAATCAGGAGCTATTTGAATGGCATTATGTATTGTGTGCACTGCACAACCAACACCAATAATGTTTTGATTAAGGTTTTTGTTTAATTTATAAAAAATATTATTTGTATCTCTTCTCACTTTTCCTCCAAAATTTGTGTTCGCGTTGTCTGCACAATATGCAATCGTTTTATGTTTTAAATTGTTTTTTCCAAAATATTAATAATGGAACTGAAAATTCTTTCGGAAGTTTCACCAGGTATTTTTCATTTTAATCCTATATTTCTTTCTAAATAATAATACTAACTTGTATTATTTTTTCTCTGAATTTGCCATAAAGTAAGTCGTGTCACTTTCAAGGCCAGCGCTAGATGTTTTGCCACCACTATAAAATATAAATAATATGAGTACTGTCTGCTAAATTCAAGAAAATTTATGGATTTATGAAATAAATAAATTACTTACCTAAATTATCTGAATAGCTGATTTGTTGACATCACTTGTTTAACTAGCAGTAACATGCAGTAAGATGTGTATCGTCTGAGAGACAGTTACAAAATGTTTTTGTTTTTGCCTATGCCAAAAATTGCTATTGTTCATTAAGTCCAAACAATGGTGGTCAAATTCTAACAACTGATCAGCAATGCAAACTTTGATAAGCAGCTCTTGATAATCAGTTCTCAACAATTATTTGTTATTATTATAGTCTAACATAAAATCAACAAAAATAATATAAGACTCATATCCTGGTAAAATAGCCACATGTCAGCTGAAAACCATATATTCCCTTCCCGTTCTCCCGTCGTTCCCTAGCTTGTCGTGCATTCTCTCCAAAAATCAGGACTTTTTAAAAACGCTGTGAGACGTGGGACAAATTGCTAAAAATCGGGACTGTCGGGCCAAAAGCAGGATGTCTGATCACCTTATACTTGGTCAAGCAGAGGAGTGCAGAAAAGAGGTAGGCCCTTGAAAAGACGGATTGACACAGTGGCTGCAACAATGGGCTCAAACATAAGAGCAACTTTGAGGATGGTGCCAGGCCAGGTGGTGTTTCATTTTGTTTTATATAGGGTCACTGTGAGTCAGAACCAACTTGATGGGGCCTTAACAAGAACAACTTCATTCACAGACAAGCCTTCTGAATTTTCCCCAACCCATCCTATTCTCATCATGGGACTTCCAGGTCCTGTGCTGGGCCTTGGATGTAGAAGAATGTCAAACCATTGTGCAGGATAGCTCCTGGCTCAGAACCCAGGTTTCTCACTGGCTGTCTTAGGTCCCTCCCTGTACATAGCTTCAGTTCAACTTCAGGGAGAGTTCAATCACCAAGTGAGAGGGTCTCAAAAAGTTCAAGGAAACATAGAATTTAAAGATAATGCAATGTCTCCATGAGCTTTGTGAATCCCCCTCGTATCATTCCAGGAATGCAGGAGATGGAAACAACTTATTTCCCAAGAACAGACACACACTTCCAACCCCGCTAGCCCAGTGCCTAGCATATCCAATAGGATGAAGAAACAACTTGAGAAAGGCCAGAAAGTTCCCCTGCCTCACACTGCCCCTTTTGCCACAACAAAAGAAAAAAAGCAGAGATGCCAACAGATTTACAAATACTGGTTCATGAAAAAAATCTGAGTAGGAGGAGCACATTTTTATAAAATAATTTTATTGTGAATTGGGTGAAGGTTTACAGAGCAGCTTTACATTTCAACAACTCATATACATTTTGTATCCTGAGGCAAATATTTAATCTGCTACAGGTTGTTTTTTTCTTCCTATCCAACACCATATTTGAAACCATCACCCCACTGCCTACTGTAGAACATGAAAATCCCTATGGATTGTTTATTTCTCTGTTATTTGGTTTTCTACTTTGGTACACATGAGCTGTGGCTGTTTTACATGGAAGCTGATATATCTTATAAACACACCCCATCAAACAGCACATATAAATCATCCAAGCACAGTTTTCTGTCACCTGGCTGTTATTGCTGAAATCTCTAGTTCTAGGAGCACAAAAGAAAGCATTCCTTTGAATCTACAGATAAACTAAGGTAGGGGGAGACAGAGGTGAATCTTCCAGGATGAGTGAGACCAAAGAAATGGGTTTCCAAGTGGCTCTGTTCACAGAGATTAACTAGCGATGTAGCATCAATTACTTACACACACCACGGTAGCTGGAGAACACTCTGGAACTGAAACGCTATCTCTCAGACCACTCTGGTTTTCTCAGTCAAAATAGATTCTGAAACATACCTAAAGGCCAAAGTTGGCATGCCGTGGACACCAGCTCTCAGGTCTCAATCACTGAGTGACTTCATTGGATCACTGGGCCTGAGAAGCCATGCCGCCCCAGCCCCCTCAGCTCCAGCCACCCCCACAACAGGCTTGCGCAACCCCTAAAAGGTCTGGCCCTCAAAGGCCTGAAGATTGAAAGCAGTGTCTAGAAACTTCTTCAGTGACACCAGGTGAGTATTCCTATTTCCGGTAGCTGGTGCAGCTGCTGGGTCACGGCCAACATACCTGGGGAAAGAAGACAAGATAGGAGAGGGCTGAGACTGGCATTCCCCTACCCATACCCACCCCAAGACCGCATGATGGGAATCTACCCGAAGAAGTTGTGATGCCTGAATCCCTGCCCCCATACCAACAAGACTGGGGAGAGGCAGCTGTCTCCTCCAGGCCACTAGTTCCCAGGATGATCATAGGGCAATAAAGAGGACCATGTGTTTCTCATTCTACTCACTTGTCTTCCCAGGCACCATGTGGTACTTTTCCATGCCATGCACCTCCCCTCTGCGCCCATTCTGCCTGAGAGGTGAGTGCCTGAGGTTCCAAGAGTCTAAGTAAATGGTCTAACCATAAGAAGTAGGTTTGAGAAAGGTTCTCCAACTCTTCTGAATGCAGAACGGAAACAAATATTTGCTATCCATAGAGTTGGTACTAAACAGCCTTGATGCTGGCTAGGAAAACTGATCTGTCAGTGACTGAACTCTTAAGTGCAAAGCCATGGGCCCAACTCAAATGTGTGGCAGGGTAGGGCAGTGGTTAGTTACAGGCCATAGAGCAATGGGGGTGTGCAGAAACTGAACAGAACACATGACGCCTCTCTCTGCTCTAGGTACAATGAGCAGGCCTGGCAGAGGGAGAGTAGTGACACTAGGTCTGTCCTGTACCAGATGGGCCGCGCGCGGCTCAGGATGGTCATAAAGCGTGGACTGATGTAGTCGTAGTAGCCCATGTTCTTGTGCTCCTCCTGGCACCAGACCAGCTCTGCACCTTGGTACTTCTCTGCCTCCTGCTTGATCAGGTCAAAGGGGAATGGAGATATCTGGGAAAAGTGGGGGGAAAGGTGGGGAACAGTCAAGGGGTATGTGGTATACCCAAGGCTTGTCCCCCACAGGAACAGTCACAGGGTCACAGCCAGCCACCCCCATGACCCTGGCCCCAGCCTTGTGTGCATGCTGCCCAGCAATAGGGGCTGGGACTTGACCGTATCTGCCGCTCTTGGGTAAGGGTGAGGGTGCACCTGTTCCAGGCGTGTGATGGCCACTTGCCGTTCCAAGCCCTGGCTGCTCCGCTCCTTCACCAGATCATAGTACACCTTGCCTGTGCAGAAGATGAGGCGCCGTACCTGCTCCGGAGCCTGCACTGCAGCCCCATCCTCAGGGATCACTCGCTGGAAGCTGGTCCCTTGGTGGGTCAACAGGGCAGGGCAGGGGCTTCAATACCAAGAGGGCACTGGTATCGAGACAAATCAGCACCCAGAGTCATAGCATCCAGAAGCGTGCCAGCACCCAAAGATGCACCAGTACCCAGAGGGGCTGGGTGACCCTCAGAACATCCCCACCACACCAGCATCTTCAGGCTCACCCCAGCCCATTTTATACTTGCATTTACAGTGGGCACCCTGGATCAGGGGAAGGGCGACACCCTGAGATGTCTTGGCAAAGAAGTGAAAGCTCAGGTTGAGGCAAACGCCAATTTTGGGAAGCACCAATGTTTCAGGTTATGGTGGGGGAATGACAGGGAGAACTGGGAAGAAGATAGGTGAGGTCGTGCCCTTACCTGACAACATCACCACCTATCCTTTACTCCCCAAACCAGTTCCCTCTACCGTATCCATCTCCCGTGAAGCACACCAGTCTCCTTACATCCCTAACAGAAAGGACGGCATGCCTTGGGCGGCAGCTATAGATTCCTCCCTCCCTCGACCTCTGCAACAAGCCGCTATCTCAAAGGCTGTCAATTTTTATGTGTAAACATTAACAGGAACTTTCTGAGATCATGCCAAGTGCCAGATGCTATGCCAGTCATGTAATAAAAACCTCCAAAGAAGCTCATAGATCCTCCTAAACTCCATGAGAACATGAAGGCCAAATGAGGGCAGGTGGTCCAATCCCAAACCACAGTTCTTCCCTGTCCATCCAGCAAGGAACTTTGGTGTAAATAGGCTAGACCCAATTCCCGAGAATGCCCTGTCCAGCCCCAGTGTTGATGGACTATGTTCCCAGGTAGCTCTGCTCTCTGAGTCTCAAGGACACCTGCTCCCGCTTGGCTTGACTGATCTACATCTCATCTTTCAACTCTCAATTCCAACATCATGTACTTCATCTGACCATGACCCTGAGGTAAATGAGACTGAGAGATCCTAGAGGGACACTGGATCTTAAGAGGCAGTTGCATTCGTTTGACTCGAGTGAACAGAGATGAATGAATAAATGATTCTCAGTGAGTCCTGTAAAAAAAACTAAACAGAGCTCCACCAGGCTTCTTGCCTCTCGGCTTGCCTGAACTGCACTGCTGATGACTTCTGAGAGGGCCAGGTCTATCCTCTGGCCCAGTGTCCAGCTTAAATGAACACTCAGAGCTAGCTGGTCACCATACCAACTTCCACCCTTGCACCTGGTATAGATTGTGCTAGGAACCACTGTATGGCCACAGCTGCAGGCAGAAGGGATGGCAGAATGTTAGGCTGTGGGATACCAGTTACCAAGTTGGAGATCTCCCCAAAGTGAGCTACTCCCTTCCCCCAATCACATACCAGATACCATCTGGTCAAAGCTGGACTTGGCGTCTGGGTGCCTCAGCAGAGATTTGGGTGTGAAGATGATCAGCTGGAAGGGAAGCACACACCCAGCTGCCATCTCTCCCTGCCTGGCCCCAGGGCCACCTCCTCTGGTCCTTGCAATTAGAGGGAGGACAACTCACAGGTTTTCGAAAGGGCAGCAAGATCTGCCGGCGTAGAACGTGGAAATAGCTGGCTGGTGTGGAGCAGTTGACCACAATCCAGTTGCAGTCATAGAGCTGGCTCACCTCGAAATCCTCAGTGAATGCCTGAGGGAACAGAGTAAGGCTAGGGAACAGCACCCCTGCAACCCCCCATAGCCCAACCCCTCTGGGCCCAGCAGGACTAGTCCCTGTCCGCAGGGTTTAGGGCAGGACTCACGGGGTAGGCATCTGAGTCATCATTGCTCATCTGCAGAAACCTCTCAGGCCTTGCCGAAGAGTGCTCTGGGCCCTGAAATACACACCAGACGCCAGCCTGATGGGGAGCAGGGTCTGCACACTGAACAGACACCCTAAGCATGTGGGGAGCCTGGGAGTAGGAGCAGTAGGTGTGTCTGGAAAAATCTGGGCAGGCTTCTGCGGGGAGACGGAAAGAAAAAGAGGCTAGCACTCTCGGAGGGTGTGTGGCCTGAACCCAGGAGGGTGTGGCATGAATTTCATGGAGCAGAGGGGAAGTTCCCTCCATCAGTGCAGGCACCCAAGGGCCCCAGACCACAGGCACCAAATGCACCAGACCAATTTTCCTTACCTAGTTTAGTTCAAGGTCTACCTCCTACGAGGCTGACCTTTATAGCTGTGAGATCTTAGGCAAGTCACTTCACCTCTCTGTGCTTAACTCTCCTCACAGGCAACCATGAAAGTAATGCTTCTGGCCTTCTGGGCCTGGGAGGACTCTACCCGACAGATATGTGCAGTACTCAGAACAGTGAGTACCTGGTTTTTAACAAACCACCTAAAGATAATGACAAATGTGATTTGCTGACCAGATAACTGGTTTAAGATAAGCAGACCCTCAGAGACACCTACCGCAGTCAAGAGCCCAGGTTTGGGCAGTACTTTGCCAGGGTCAACTGGTCAGTTAAGTGGCTGAATTGTCCTACACCTACACTTGCCATTTTTGCAGCTGACAGAGCTCTGCCCCATCTATCACCCCTGCCTGAAGTCCCACCCTGTGGCTCATTGTCCCCTTCTCTATCTTCATTCCTCCGTGGGTGGTCCCAGTCTACACATCCTTTGTCACCCCCCTAGATGGCTAAAAAGGCTAGAAAAAGCAGAAGTTCAAATCCAGCTACTAACTTCATGACCCTGAGAAAGCTACCTTTCCTCGATATACCTGAGTTTCATTATCTGGAAAGCAGCCACTGTATCTCTTTCAACTTTCTGTAAGAACTGAGAGTCAATATATTACACAATCAGGGACCCCATGTGCATCAGAGTAGATCTGTACTCCGAAAGGTTCTCAGTGATGGATTTTTGGGGAAGTTCTTCACCAGGCCTTTCTTCCAAGGTACTAATGATGACCTTGAACTTCCAACTTTTCCATTAGCAGTTGAGTGTGTTGATGGTTTGTACCATTCAGGGACTCCAAAACATATTACAAATAGAATTTTTTAAAGTGTTGCTTCTGGTACTATGATCATGAGCCACCCCCACACCCAGAGAGGCCTCACCATGCCCTCCATGCCGTGGGGTAACAGCAGTACGATGCCATTGTGCCGCACCCACTTGGCTTGGCCAGTGCTGATGAACTGGTCGATGATGCACTGGGCTGTGTTGTGGAAGTCACCAAACTGAGCCTCCCAGAGGACCAGGGCATTAGGACTAGCCATGGCATAGCCGAGCTCAAAGCCTAAAAAGAAGACACCAAGCAAGAGCCTGCCACACACTGTCACAAAGTGGTGCCCTCCCTACCCTGCCCACCGTTCCCAATGGACCAGGAAGCACCCAGGGACTCCTGGCAGCTCGTGTCATAATTTCTCAAGATGCCCAATGATGTCACCCTGATGCGATGCATGTCCAGGCTCAGCCATGTCTAGAGCAGTAGCCTAATTTAAAAATAGACTGGGGAGATCAAAGGCAGTCTGACAATAGGAACCCTAAAGTTTTGTGCAGGGCAGCTGAGGGAAATGGACAGGAACAGCTCCAGCAGTCTGGCAACTTCTAACTTGGACGGAAACTCCTAAGGTAGCTGGCTGGACCCCTGACAGAGAGGGAGAAGCAGTTGAGCAGAGGAGGCCTGGTCTGGGAAGCAGCCCCAAACAGGGAAATGACCTCAAAGCAGGACAAAGGCAGTGAGCTCAGGATCTCACAGACACAAGGACAAGACCCTTGTCCCCTGTGGACTCAGGAGCACTTTCTATATGATTTGCTTGGCCAGTATCCAAAGGAGGTTGGTCTGGAATCCATCAAACCCCATCCGGGCAAGCAAGCCTACTCCCTAAGAATCCTTTCCCAGGTGGCCTCAGGCCCAGGAAGCCCTGAAAACCTGGGGAGGTGAGGCTAGCCCAGCTCCTGGGTCCACCCAGGGCCCCTGGAACTCCTCCCAGGCCTGACCCACTCCCTCTCAGCCCTAGGCCCAGTCCATGGTCAAAACAATGCAGCTGGGCCACCTTAGGGAACTGAGTCCTTCTCTTGGCCCTAGACCTTTCAGGGCCCATGGTGGATTGTCACCTACCCAGGACCCCATATTCCGAGAGGGAGCTGTTGCACACGGTGTAGGGTGCCTGGTCAGGCCAGAGGTGGTTCATGGGCACGCATGTCCTCCGGTCAACGTCCTGGTCATGGAGAACATGGTGCCTGTGGCTGGAGCAAGAACAATGGATGGACAGAAGGAGAGGTGGGGTCCACAGCAAGTCTGCAAGGTAGCCCTGTCCTAGCTGGCCAGTCACCACAGGATGGAAATGCCAAGAAGGCATTGGAAAGTCAGGGCCCCGATCTGCTCCTCTGAGTTGCATGGCTCAGTGGAGGGCCTGCACCCTGTTTTCCACTGTCAGGGGCCACAGACAGTGGACTAGGGTCCTTGCAAACAGATTTCCCTGAGCACAAGGCCCTTGCACAGAGAGGGCCCAATGAGAATCGCCCTGCTTTGAGGAGCAGCGATGATCTGCCAGCTCCAGAATGCCCTCATCAGTTCTGCCCCTCCTGGGTTCAAACAGGAAAAGCCACTTGGCTGAACCCTGAGCCCTGCCACCTTGGTTAGGACAGGGCCAGTGACCATGTATGATGGGCAAGTTGCCAAAGCCTGAATGCCACACACTATTATTGGATGGCAGGGCAGTGACAGAGGCGGGACCTAAACATCTAGGTGAAATGTAGTAGGGCACAGTGATCAACATAAAGCCCTTCATTTGGATTAAAAAACTCCACTGCAAACATCAAGAGAGCTCGCTTAACAGCAGTATAAACTCAAAATATGCAGGGGTCCTTAAAGGACTGTAGTTATCACCAGTGACCACCTTGACCAAATGGTCAGCTTTTTCCCACTAGAAGGCAGGGCCGTGTCCTACCAAGCATCATTCTAATGACTTGACTCAGCCACACCTGGGCCCTCCTTTGACTCCCCAAATGATGTCAGGGAAGAGCAAAGATAATTCCCACTCCCGAGGGCCTTGGGTCAACTCTGGGAGGCCACAAGTACAGCTCTAGGTTCTTAGCTGTTCCCCCACCTCCACATAGAATATAACGAGACCCAGTATGCCCAGGGCCCGAGGGCTCTGCCTTCACCTGAACGTGCCTCTCTCCACGTCCTGCCCACTCAGCCGGACGTGGATGCCCTCCTTTAGGAGGGAGCCGAAGGCCATATACTCTGCCAGTGCCCAGTCCACCATCTGCTTCTTGATCATGTCTGCCCGACCCCGCAGGATACGAGAAAGACCTGTGGGAAGCAAGTGTAAACTGAGGATCACAAATGCCTGGCCATCCTCCTGGTCGGCAGCAGCAACAGGGCCCTGGGGAGGGGCAGATGGACACAGGCACCCCAGCGAGCAGGGTTCTGACAGGCAGGAGAGACCAGTGTCATGTGCCCGCCCCGAGCCGTCCTCATTCCAGCCTCTAGTCCATACTATGGACCCCTAATGGGGCCCACTATCAACACGCCTGCTTCTTCCTTCCCTACAATTTTCTGTTAACAAGTTACTGTGTTGTTTCTCCCTCCCCAAAACCCATCTCAGTGTCAGAGTAGAAATGTGCTCCATAAAGTTGTCAGTGGTTGATTTCTTTAAAGCAGATCACCAGGCCTTTCTTAAAAGGGTCTTCTGGGTGAACTTGAACCGTCAGCCTTTTGGACAGTTCCGAATCATAGTATCTTTGTGATCCTGTGAGGCAGAGTAGAACTGCACTACTCTATGGGGTTTCTGAGACTAAGTCTTTATGGGAGCACACAGTCTCATCTTTCTCCCTAGGAGTGAGACACCAAGAACCCAAAGTCTCCAGACTTCCCAAGCAAAAGCCACTTTGGCCAAGGCAATTAGAATCCCAGCAACCACACCACTTGAGCAGGCACCTTTGAAGGGCTGCCTGTCATTGCTCCCCACCATAGGCAAGCCCCATACTCCCACCCGACCTACCCTGCCTGCAGAATCTTGCCTGCATTCCAGGGCCTACAGTCCCTCCATGGGACCCCCTCACCTCCCTGCTTTCCTTCACCCCAATTCAGGCATGCCCCAGCAGAGGTGTTTGGAAAATCCAGGGCATACAACTTAAAACCAGTCCCCAAGCCCCAGCTGGGAGTGTGGTGTCTGGACCTGCCCAACCCTCAACCCACCCTGAAAGGAACTAGTTCACAGGCCCCACAGAAGCAAATGAGGGGCTTTGAGCTGAGCTGGCCTGACCTGTGGATGGCAGGGTGAGAATATGGGCCTGCTGTCTGAGCAGTGACTTACCTGGGTGGATTCTGAAGCCCTCCAGGGGCACAGAACTGGCCACAGTACCGATGTGGGTCAGCATGTTCTCAGGAATGCCGGTGGCTGGGCACGTCATGCTCTTAGGCTCTCCATCCATGTTGAAAAAGCCTGCAGGCAGACTTCACTGTCAAGCTGGGGCTGGGTACTCAGATTTCTCTGGTCAGCATTTCCTTCTGGGACCAAGGGACCCACCCGATTCTTAGTCCCACCCAACACTTGGCTCCAAACCTGGGCCCTAGCTCTCATCTTCCCTGCACTGCTGCAGTTAGAACCTCTACTATTCTTTCTGGCCGGGGGTGCCTGTTATTCCCTGGATGTGAGGTGACACGGAACCAGTCACCTCCATCCCAGCCATTGCATCAAGGTGGCTGGGCCCAGCAAGAAGGGCACATTCTGCAGGGAAGATGTGGTGGGGTACCTTCCCTTGCTTCTACCCCTATCTATTTCAGCCCCATTTTTCTAGGAAGCATCCTGCCTCTCCCTCTCTCTTGGCTCTCCCTGACCTAAAGAAAGAAGGCACAAATGAAGAAGATGTTCTCAAACTGAGTGTGGTGATGATTTCACAACACATTTTAATATGTGTTGTATGATATGTCAACTATATGTCAATAAAACTGCTAAAAATTTAAAAACACTATGAAAAAAGACACCCAAATAGCGTCTTGGTCTCAGGAAGAGCCAGGACACTCTGGGCGGGGTAGTGATTGCTTTTGCCTGGGCGGCTCTAGTCTTAGTTCCCACGCCTCCAGGGGCGGTGCGAGCTCATGGCCCCAGAAAATCACACCAAGAGCACAACTGCTTATTTACTTACCTGGCCAAGGAGAATCTAGCCAGTGTTTGATATCCAGGATCTTTTTGTCCTTGGATCTTCCATAAGCCTCCTCACAGATTCTGTCATACTTGGCAATTTCTTCCTGAGATTTGATGGATTGAGGTCATGATGTCCTGGGCAGCCAGAGGCTGGATCTACAGATTCAGAAACCCTGGTCCCCTTCACCACCCTCTGTAATTGTCTCTCTACTAGCCTGAAGGGGACAGGGGTCAAAGTCTCAAGTTCACAGGGCAACTAGTATTCAGCAAGTATTAGGGAGACACAGGAAGGCCGGTCAGCCCCTGCTCTCAGAGCTCGCCGAAGATGAAGAACTACAGGTCCGCAGGTAACCAAGCCAGCTTGGGCCAACTCCGGAAGATAACCTTCCCTGGCCCTTCGCTAAGGTAGGGCATCCCTGCACCACAGAACTCATCGTCCAGGCAGTCTCAGAGCAAAACTAGGGGCCCATGGGAACAAGAAGCTTTGCAGCAACATCTTCAAATCCCAGAGTTCATCACTGGGCTGGTGAGGCCAGCAGTCACACTGGCTCCTCTCGTTCCCACCCCTGAGGTCCATCCAAGGCCTATCCAAGGTGCCCTGCTCACCTCAAATTCCTGAAGGGTGACGATGCCCTGAGCAATGAGCTTATCTGCATACTTCTTCAGCACAGGCACCTGCCTGTGGATCTGCTTGTACATGAGAGGCTGTGTGAACATGGGCTCGTCCATCTCATTGTGGCCACGCCGGCGGTAGCAAACCTGCAGAAGCAGCAAGGAGGCTGAGGCCCTACTCAAGGCAGGTGACCACTGTAGGTTGGACCCACAGGGCACACCGACCCACCAGGGAATATGCCACAAGTGGTCTGGGGATCACCAGCTCCTTTTTGTCCAAGAAGTGCTCTCAGACCTGACTGCTGCAGATGCTGCTGCCTACCCGGCCCTGCTCTGCAGGACAGGGATGGCCATTCACACCTTCACCCTCCCCGCACACCCACCAGGTCTACAACGACATCTTTGTTGAAGGTGTTCCTCCACTCAGCTGCCACACTGCATACATATATCACCGCCTCTGGGTCATCGGCATTCACGTGGAAGATGGGTGCGTTAACCACACGGGCCACGTCCGTGGGATATGGTGAGGAGCGAGCCATTCGGGGGTCTGTGGTGAAGCCGATCTGAAAAAGCAGGAGGAATTGACAACATCTGTCATAGAGCTTGACAGGCCAGGGTTGCCTTAGACTCAAGCAGGTCATTGCAAAGGGTAGGTCATATGTGTCCAGGTGGGAGAAGGAGGGGTACGGTGAACGGGCCATGGTCAGAAATAGCAGCCCCCATAGGGACCAGCCAATAGCTGGGGAATCATGCCTTTTTTTCATAAAAAGAGCTCCTGGACGTTGCCAAGAGTTCGTGCGCTCAGCTAGTAATGGCGGGGTTAGAGGCTTCAATCCATCAGAGGCATTTTGGAATAAAGGCCTGGAAATCTACTTTTGAAAAAAATCAACTACTGAAAATCTTTTGTAGCATCAGTCTGCTTGGACACACATGAGACTGCCATGGGTCAGAGTCAACTCAATGGTAATTGATTTCATTAGGAATGTATGCCTGGGTAAATCCCAGTTCTACCGTTACAAACTATATAATCTTGGGCAAGGTACTTAAATTCCCAAAGCCTCCATTGCCTCTTCTATTAAAAGAGCTAGTTGAAATAGTTATCACACAAGATGCAAATAAATTTGTAAATAGAGATTTTATAAGCTCGGTAACTGCTTAATGAATATGAGGTGATAAATCTTTTGGAATTAGCTGGAGGTGAGGGTTTCACACTATTTTGAATGTACTAAATGCCACTGAAAGTTACATTTTTTAAAGTTTATGTTATGTGAATTTTACCTGAATAAAACTAATGTAAAATAAAAGGATAGACCTTATTATATTTATGTTCAACCAAAATCTAAAAATAATATCTAGTTACATATCCAATATCCATGCTAGGAACTTGTTACAGAGTGATTCACTTCATCCTTATAATCTTATCTTTATTCTGAATACAAGGGTAAGTCATAACGTTTTGCTATAAAATCATACATATTCACTAAACAAAAAATATCAAAATGGGAAGCTCTTGTGTCTAGGCATATTATCGACACACTTCTGAAGGCGGTGTTTCCATCTCTCCGACCCTCCTCTGGGAATTCTGTGCTCTTCCATGCCAAACAGCAGCTCTGGCATCTTTGACGGACTCGCATCATGTTCTTTTGAAACAAAAGAAAGGATTGCTACAAGGGCTTCAGTTCATAGATGCAAACAAAAGACCCCTGAAAGAGCAAGAGCAGAGTTGTGAGGAGGACTGGGTAAGGTTCCCGTGAAATTCTTGTAGGACAGCACTTGCTAGCCTTGAAAAATGAGCAGGCGCGTTGTCATGTGACAGAAAGAAAAAAATCCTTGGTAGTGCCTTTCTAGCCTTGTTCTCGTCGAATGCAGTTTTAAATTTTCTTTTTTTTTTAATTTTCTTAACTTAAACTTCTTCATAATAAGACAGTGACCATTGTGTTCATCCAGAAATCTATTAGGAGTATCCCATGAAATCCCAAATACCAGCTGCCACAGCTGAGCTGACCTTGCGGCCTTGAATTCACTAGTCTAGCAGGTCCCCTTGGAAGCCACTATTTTAGCTGAACCTTTTCTTTCTTTTTAAAAATCATTTTATTGGGGCTCTTACAGACATTATAACAATCCACACATCAATTATCTAAAACAACACAAGTTGCCGTCATCATTGTCAAACATTTTCTTTCTACTTGAACCCTTTTTATCAGCTCCTCTTTTTCCCCTCCCTCCCCCGCTCTCCAAGCCGTGTGAACCCTTGTAAGTTACACCATCCACTGTATCCCTCACCCACATTTCAGTTATTCATCCCCATCAGGGATGTGCATCCATCATTGCTATCGGCTCCCCCTTTCTCCCCCACCCTCATGGTACTGCTATTCCCATGACCGTTTCTGAGGGATTTACCTGTCCTAGTTTCCATGTGTCAAAAACTCTTATCGGTACCAATGTACACATTCTGGTCTGGCAGGATTTGTGCGGTAAAACTGGGGTCATGCTAGTGGTGGGGAGGAAGCATTAAAGAAACGGAGGAATGCTGTGTATTTAGTCACTGCTATGCTGCACCCTGGCTGAATCATCTCTTCCATGTGATCTTCTGTGAGGGATGTCCAACTTTCTATAGACAGGCTTTGCGTCTCCACTCGGACCCCTCTCTTTCACCTCGATATAATTGCTTCTTTTTGATCTTCTGATACCTGATCCCATTGACACCAAGTGATCACACAGGCTGTTGTGCTTCTGCCATGTGGGCTTTGTTGCTTCCCTGCTAGATGGGCACTTGTTGAACTTCAAGCCTTTAAGACCCCAGACGCTATATCTTTTAATAACCAGGTACCATCAGTTTTCTTCACCACATTTTCTTTCTTTTTTTTTTTTTATTAGCAATAATCATGCCTGGGATAAACTCACTGGTTACGATATTGCCACTGTGCAAAGATCACCACATTTTCTTATGCACCCATGTTGCCTTCACCTTTCTTGTCCGGAAGGTGTGTATCACGGAGTGCCAGGTTATTAAAACAAAGTATTCTTGTGTTGAGGGATGACTTAAGTAGAGGCCCAAAGTGGCTGGACTTTTTAAAATCACTCTAATGAGACTAAGACAAGCATATTACTGAGAGAAGCTGCCTGCGGCCATCCACTGATAGTAGAGATGCATTTACACATGTTATTTGTTTTCTTGTATGAACTGAAGCCCTGAGCAGTCCTTTCCTTACTGGACCTTGTATATGGGAGTGCAGTTTCACGCAAATCAAGAAACCGAGGCTGAAGGGGATCAGGTGACTTGCCTGAGGCCACATACTAGGAAGTGGCAGAGCAGAGGGATTAGAAGGAGGACGGTCTCATTATTTGCATAAGACATGTTGATCAGACCCAGTGGGAAAACCTTTCCTTACCTGGTTGTTGACAACGATGTGCACAGTACCATTGGTGGTATACGAGGGCAGGTCGCTCAGGTGGAAGGTCTCGTAGACCACGCCCTGACCGGCAAAGGCAGCATCCCCATGTACTAGAATGGACATGATCTGCAAGGACATGAGCCAGAAGGAGTTGCCTGGCCCTCCTCCACTGCTGAGACCTAGAACCCAACCCTCAAGTCCCCAGCTCCTCCTTGAGCCCAGCCACCAGAGGCCAGCCCTCGGAGACAGCCCCCAGAACCCATCCGTTGGTGCCCACGCTGAGTTCACCTTCTTGCCCTCGGAGTCCCCACGGTAGAACTGCTCAGCCTTTGTCTTTCCTTGCACCACAGGGTTCACAGCCTCGAGGTGGGAGGGATTGGCCACAAGTGACAAAGTGATATTCCTGTTTGTGGCCCGATTGATTCTCTCGTGGTACATGCCCAGGTGATATTTGACATCTCCAGAGCCCTGAGGGTTGAAAACAAATAACTGGATAGACAGATATTCAAGTCAACAGTCTCCCCTGGTACCCACAAAGACCTGGATTCACTACCGTCTCTGACGTGCACCGTCTTCTCACTGTCCTTCCCTCACCACCCTCCAGGCTAGACTAAGGGAAGCTGGTTCCTTCTGGACCCATAATGTACCACCCCCTTCTTCAAGGTCTGAAATCAAGTATTGTCATCTCAGCATTATCAACCACAATACACCTTAGGTGTGCAGAAGTAGTGAGAGTGGTAAAAAAAAATAGTATGTCCCAGATTACAGTAGATGTGAAAGTAAGGGAAGAGACTCCTAAACAATGCTGAGACTCCTGGTGGGGTCTCTGGGAAAACAAAGGAGCAACATCCCTACTGCATCCCTTAGCCCAAAGTAAATTCTGGACATATCAAAATAAAACATGACAAATGTCTTTTATAATCTTAGAATAGGGAAAAGCTTCTTAAACTATATAAGTGATTGACAGCCATAAAATACTCTGTTAAATGTGTTGCTTGTTACTGAGTTGGTTCTGCCTATGGCAGCCCCGTGTTGCAGAGTTCCACGGCATCTTGAAAGTTGTGATCTTTCCGAAGCAGGTCACTACACTCAACCACCAATCTTCTGGCGTGTAGCGGAGTGCGTACCTGTGTGAGCCACCCAGGGAAGACAACTAAACCCTAACAAAGTTGTCACGGAGGAAGTAAATCCATGCGATTTTAGTGAGGAAAGTCAAACTGAGAAAAGTAGTTATAAAAATAAGTAGGAGTGCTGAAAATCAAAAGACACGGGGAAACAATTAGTTAAGTGAACTAGTGGACCATGCAAACCAGGTTCCAAACCCTGAGACCAGAAGAACTAGTTGGTACCCGCTATGACTACCAAGTACTCTGCAAAGGATGGCGCTTGAAGGTCCCAAATACCGTGGAAGGGAAATGTGGCATAAAATCCAAAATCATAAAAGAGGCCAGATTTATTGAGATGGTCTATGGCCCTTAGTCACTCTTCAGGTCTGGAACTGAATGCACCCCCATGTTAGAATGAGCAACAATTTGAGATCAAAGGGCAACATTCACCCAAGGACAAAGGTCTGTAAACTTTCACCTAAATTAACAAGAAATGATTTAAATAAATAAATGCAGACATGGGACTAATTTCCTCAACATACAACGCACTTTACAAGTCAATATGCTAAATGACAAAAGCCAAAAGGAGAACTTAAATTTTTTTAAATGGCTTTAAAATATATGAAAAGATACTCAGATGAATTGATGGCAAAAGGTTTACATTAAGATACTGGCCAAAAAGAAAAGGTTTAGCAGAAGCAGAGAGACTGCGGGGCAGTAGTGCCCTCACACGTCTTCAGTGGGCTCACTGAAGAGCAAACCTTCAGTGTTCATGACACGCTGACACTCAGCAACTGCATTTCTCAATCAGCCCTAACAGAGAAGTTCATTTACGCCTGCAGGCGCGGATGTTTGCTCTCCCAGCCCTGATGTCAATCGGACCCAGTGACACGGTCAGCAGCTGTAAGAACCCACACAGCTCTGCATTGGACGCAGGCAGTGTCGGTGGGGTGGTCGGAATGACAGGCTGCCGAGTGAAAGCAGCGAGGGGCCAGTCAGCAGCTCAGCGCGGCCCAAGGTGTTTTACAAACCAGGCTTCCCAGAGCATGTGTGGATGTATCTGCATGGAACCTTTCTGGAAGCACGTACTGAACATAAACAAAACCCACAAGCAGGATCTGGCTGCCATGGAAGCTATAGGAGCAGAAACTGGGGCTCACCAGGGAAACGGACTCTTGCTGAATTATCTTTTTTTTTAAATGATAATTATATTCCTTTTTAGTTTAAATTAGTTTAAGTTTATCCTTTGATTATACACATACATATCATCACCTTGATTCTTAATGATTACTGTTATATACTCGGGTATAAGCAGAGTTTTTCGGCACATTTTAATGCAGTGTTTGTGGTAAAATTGGGTGCCTTGACTGATGTTCGGGTTGGTTTATACTGGAATATTCATGGTAACGATTCTGTGGGCAGATGCTTTTATGCCCATTTTATAAAAAAGCCAATCTGCCTCAGTATAGTAACGTTGTTTGGGCAAATGATGGATTCTGGGCTGGGACCCCATAGGTTAGGCTCTCGTTCCTGCTCTGGAATTGTCGTTCACACGGTTCAACACCAACTAAATCCCTGTGGCAGGCCCTCCCTTCCCCTGCTACCCACCTGGAGGTAAAGAAAAACAGACACACACACATACACAATGGGTGTGCACACACATGCACGCATGCATGCACATGCTCACAAACATACATGTCACAAGCAAGCTGAAGAAAGTCTGACAAAAAATAGTCCTGAAGTCAAAGACGATGGACAGGGCTTTGAAAAAGAAGTTGGCAGAGAAGTGGTGACAGCGATGTGAGCTGAAAGCCGAGCATTGGCAGAGGTCTGGGGTGTGACGTGGTAAGATAAGTGGACCCTCCAAGGGAGCTGTAAGCAGAAAACTGTCTCATCATGTCCTCATATGCCCCAGCCAGCAGGACACTGACTGCGGAGACCGTCCTGACCCACAAGGCGAAACATAAGACTGAGGGGAAGTGGACAGACTTTGGGCGCAGAAGCAGGGCCACACTTGCTGGGCTGAAGATGTTCAGAGCAGCCCCCCCAGCTCTGGGTCTTAGGCTCCCTAGCTATCCAGCTAGCAGAATCTTACACTTCTTCAAAGGTCATACAGGCATTATACAATCATTCCCACCTTCTCACCCACTCTTTCGCATGTCTGTCCATCGCCAGTTCTGTCTGAGCCTGGGAGCTCCTGTTGTTGGCCCAGCCCGGCTCCCACATACCTGGCTTGTGGGATCAGAGGCTCCACGGTCTGGACTGGGTACCCACCTCATCTGCTGCCTCCAACTTGGGGTCAAACTGGCAGAAGATCTGCTCCAGCTCCTTCCGAATCACGTTCGCCAGCACATTCAGTCTGCCCCTGAGGTCAGAGGGGTGGTGGTTTCACCAGGCACACAGGCTGCCTGCCTTCACTGGCCCAGTATTACCATATCCTCCTGGCAGACACAGTCTGCCCCTGAGGTCAGAGGGGTGGTGGTTTCACCAGGCACACAGGCTGCCTGCCTTCACGGGCCCAGTATTACCATATCCTCCTGGCAGACACAGTCTGCCCCTGAGGTCAGAGGGGTGGTGGTTTCACCAGGCACACAGGCTGCCTGCCTTCACGGGCCCAGTATTACCATATCCTCCTGGCAGACATCAGCCTGCACATTTCAGGCCAAGGTGGGTGGGCCAGGCCCTTGTAGCAGGGAACCCATTCACCCCACCTCAAAGCCCAACACAATACCACCCAGCTGTATCTTGAAACACAGTATGGAAAAGGAGTCTCAGTTGATCCTTAAGAGGCTGATTCGAGGCACTGAGGTTCGAGAGATCAGAAGGCAGCCAGGGACCCAGGGTTCTCCAGTCCAGCTAAACATCCCGCCAAAGGGCACTTATTCAACGATAGGCACCATTCAATGATAGGCTGGGAATGATTCAGAACATGCCCTCTCCCTCATCAGCCCTCCCCTGCCCCTCCTCACCCCCTGCAGCCCACCAAGCACTAGGTCCACACCTTTGGCAAACTCTATCTGCCTGGCCTGCTATAGAAGAGTGACTCTCCCATAAGTGGAGCCTTGCTCCTATTCTGTGGGAACAAAGCTCAGTGCACAGGCCCCAGTTCTGTCCCCAAACGGCAGGACAATTTTCCTCCCCCAAACCTGAAACCATATGAGTTTATTTTGCCCCAGACACCCAGACTCGCTCTGGATGACCCTTCTGACCAGAGACCAAGTGTCTCTGGGCCCCCTGAGCAATGATCCCGACGGATAGAATCCTATTCTCCTGGTGGCCTAGTCTGCAGGATAGGGACTCTCAGCACCTCAGATATGAGTCCCCTCATGTAATGTGGCCCCCACCCACAATTAGTTGCCAAGTCTCTACCTCAGTACCAAAAAGCTATGCCACCAAAAAGCATCTCATCATGTCCTCACATGGCCCAGCCAGCAGGACACTGACTACCATGGTCTCAGCATCCTAGGGCTCATTCCCTGTTAGCTCTCAGGCTCCAGCTCTAAGCAGAGTTTTCTAAGTCCTTGCCATGATTCCTATTAATCTTTTTTTTCTCCCGCCCCCACCTCGATTCTAGTTAATCTTGTGGGCAAATTTATAGGGGAAAAAAATCCTGGACTCAACTCTAGACCACCTGCCCCTCCACATATCTTCGTACCTATTGGAACCCCAAGCAGCATCAAAATCCCTTTCTGAAATTGTTCTTTCTGGGGGCAGTGGCAACATGGTGGGAGAAGGCATAAGTCTGAGAGAACCCAATTATCCTTGGACCTGTGGCACTGGCCACATGCAAGCCCTTTTTGTGATGAGCAGACTCAGGGACTCAGAATTTTCCGGGTCACTCCTTACCACCCCTTGGTCCCACCATGCTCCCTCCTCTAATTTGCATCACCTCTCTGCCCTGTGAGCCTGGAGAATGAGCAAACTGGGAGGTGGGAAGGGCGTGGGGCCCACCTGTGAGGCATTCCCAAGATGACGTTCTCAATCCCCATCTCACTGGATTTATCTATAATGGTCTTGAGGGCAGGAATCATGACCTCACAGCCCTCAAGGCCAAACCGCTTCTCTGAGGACCACTTGCGAGCCAGGAAGTCTTCGAACCTGGAAAGGGCACAGGAAAGGGCGAGGTCTTAGAGGGGCTGTTCATGCAGCAGCTTGCTGCTGTCTAGGACAGAGGATGCTGAAGAGCCACCTCCTTCTGCAGACTCTAGGACATCTCATAGACCCAACCTTGCATATGCAGCAATAAATACAGGTTCGGGGCAAGACTAGGGGTCCCCATATTAACCAAAGACCCCTCTATGCCCTATACTGCAACCCTTCAAAGCTACATCCTCTATCCTACTTCACAGTCAAACTTCAAGAAGTCATCCCTGGGGGATGTCTCAGTATTCTCACTGAAGCCCCAAGCTATCGAATCCATGTATTAGCCTACCCCTCAGTTTTCAAGAAGTCATCTTTGTACCTGGAGGTAAGCCAGAGGCTCCTCCAAGCCCTTGCATCCCTGGGCAGATGCTAATTTAGAGAAGACTGATGGGCAGAGTCAGCAAGTACTCCATCTACTGGGAGGTGCTGATGCGCACACTCAGACCAATGGCTGTATTTCTGCCCACACGTGCTGAGTCATTCCTGTCCTCTCTGCCCTTGCTCAGGATACAGACTGAGTCTCCTGCAGTCTCTGCTATCATGGTTGCCCAGTGCTGCCCACTTGTTCACTTCTACAGGAGACAGCTCTCCTCTAAACTATCCAAGGACATGGTGCCTCTACTCTTCCTAGAGCTCCCAAGCCAGTGGTGTGGCTGCTCCGGTCCTGCCTCCCCTTCCCTAGCAAACTCCGGAGTGTCCCATGCAGCTGCCCATATGGCCAGGAGCTCACCTCATGGAGCGCACCAACCGCGCCAGCAGGGTCCGTTTCTCTGCACTGGAGAATCGCATGACACCAGGGGTCTCGAACTTCTGCCGGATCCACTGGCACTGTTCTACATCATTAATGAACATGAACTCCAGGCCAATGTGCTGACAATAGGTGCTCTGGGGTGGGAAGAGACGTGGGGGCCCATAAGGAACAGGAAGAGGCACACAGGCCCTAGTAATCTGAAATGGAAAGGCAGGATCCACTTCCCCCAGGCTGCTTATGCAGAGTCCCCACAAATGAAGACAAAAGGCCCTGTCTAGGCTCACCTCCAGGCGACGAATGATTTCCCGCAGAGAAAGGGTGCTTTCTGTGCCCCCAATGAAGGTGGTCATGGGCAGCTGGAATTCCTTATCTAAATCAGCCTCTCGTAGATCATAGAAGGCTAAAGGAAAGGGAAACATTTTTTTTAAATCCCCAGACAGCAGAGGGGAGAATGGTGTAAGATCAGACCTAAAGGCCCCGGAGTATCCCCAGCTCCTCCCAGCGGCCTCCCCAGAACCCTCCCTCCACTTCCCACTAAGAAGCTCAAGGACCCACTGTCAACAGGGACATAGGTAAGAATTGGAGATAAATCCTGCCATCATGCAATGGAGAACCTGCACAAGTTGCTTGCACATCCCAAGAGTTCTCCCAGCTCAGCAAGATTTCATGTGAGACTTCCCTCGCAGAGACACCATGCTCTGGGGGTCCAGGGTCAGAAAGAAACCAGTAGTCTGTAGGCCACACAGACCCAGGGACGCTGGTTCAGTCTGCACTCAATCTGCCAAGAGCCCTAGCGCTCTGGCACTGCCACGACAATGGGAAAAGGTAAGGGTGCTCACCCAACTTATCAATGGTTGTGATTAAATCAGAGGGCACAAAGGAGTCCAGGTCTGCATCCAGAATGCCCAGTGGGTCCAACTGAGCCACATGGTGGCCCCGGATCTGGAAGGAAATGGGGGGAAAGCTAGAGCTGGAACCTGCAGAAAAGACTTTCACCAACAGTGAGGTTCTGTGCCTCTAGCCCTCACTTCGGGTTCCAGGATTCCGAGTTTCCACATGTCTGTATCACCAAGTCACAGGCAGACACTCCACACAGTTTTAAGGTATAGTATGCAACTGGCAAAAATACAGAAGGACCTACACACAAAGGCATTCAGTGCAGTACTCAGTAATTTCAAGATTCTAGAAGCTTAACAGTGTCACACACAGGAGGGTTAAGTAAAGTGTTGCTGAATAAACATAGAAAACTTTAATAACAAAAATGTCAAAATGTATTGTTCCTCAACATATCCTCTATCTAGGTCTATACTTTTTTGAGATGATATTTTCCATCTGCCTAGCCTCTCTCCGAAGAATTTCTCTCTTAAACCTACACCATGTCAAAATATTCTCAAGGGACTCAAATTGTGTTTCTTTTAAATGATCTTTGAGTTCTGGGAAGAAAGGAAAACTTCAAGGGGCAAGATAAGTGCACTAGGGTGGAAGGGTCAAGGTTTTCCAATGAAATTTGCATAGGAAGGTTCTTGTTGTCCTACAAGAATGTGCCATTGTCACTAACCCCCCCAAGGGGAGGGTATTGTTCATCTCTCCACAGGAGAGGGAGAGAGAGACCCGGCCAACACGTGAATACAACATACCTATGTAGCAATAGACCAATGTAGCAATATCTATGTAGCAATAGATCAATGGAGAGGTCTGTGGGGGGGGGGTAACCCCCGAAGAATGCATTTCAGAGGACAGCACTGAAGCTACAGCTTGGGGAGAGGGGCACATAAGATTAGAGCACACAGGGAAGGAGAGTGAGTGGAACACATCCTGGCCCACTAAATCCCAAGGACGATATTCCTGCTCAGAGAAGATCATGCACAGAGAGGACCATAGGGCCGGCCCCACCACGAGACACAACATCCCTCACTGAACCATTACACTATGGGGGACACAGTGGGGGGGATTGTGCCCCATCTGAACCCATCATACTGGGGTGAAACACTAAGGGAATGCACAGAGCAGCAAAGGGAGCAAAGCAATGAAGTCCCCAGGGAATACCAAAAATAGACTTTGGGGACAGAGTGTGGCATCCCATCAGACTTGACTGGAAAACACTCCTAAAGGTCAAAAAAACAGACCTGGAACTATTTATAGGTTTTTTGCTTTTTGTCATTGACTTTCTTTTTTGTTGTTGCTATTTCGTTTTTGTTGTTGTTTTGTTTGGCTTTGCCTGTTTTTTGTATTTATTAATATCTCTGCATGTCTATCTAGATGAGATAGGTGGATGAACAATTCGGAGAAGAAAGCAACGAGACCAACGGTTCCGGGGCGACACAGGAAAAGGGGAGGTGGGAGAAAGGAAGAGGGGAGTGTCAACCAACCCAGGGACAAGAAAACAACAAGTGAACAAGTGAACTAAAATCAATGGAGAGAAGGGTGTAGGACCTAGTGGGGCTTAATCAAGGACAATGTAACAGCGAGGGATTACTGAACCTGAAGGAAGGCTGAACATGATAGCGGAACAAGAGGAAAGGAAAAGGAAATAGAGGAAAGAACTGGGAGGCAAAGGAAATTTACAGAGGTCTAAATACAGGCATGTGCATATTTAAATATATTTATATGTAACTATAGGTAAATAGATCTATGTACTTATGTTAAGTATTGGGCCTTGACTCAAGTACTCCCTCAACACAAGAACACTTTGTTCTAATAACCTAGCATTCCATGCTGCTCACCGTCCCTACAGGATTGCTGAAAACAAATGGATACATAAGCAAATGGGGTGAAGAAAGCTGATGGTGCCAGCTATCAAAAGATATAGCATCTGGGGTTTTAAAGGCTTGAAGATAAACAAGCAGCCATCTAGCTGAGAAGCAACAAAGCCCACATGGAAGAACACACCAGCCTGTGTGATCATGAGTTTCAATGGGATCAGATATCAGGCATCAAAGACCCAGAACAAAAAATCATATCGATGTGAATGAGGGGAAGTGCAGAGTAGAGACCCAAAGCCCATCTGTAGAAAATTGGACATCCCCTTACAGAAGAGTCACAAGGAAGAGACGAGCCAGTCAGGGTGCAGTATAGCACCGATGACACATACAACTGTCCTCTAGTTCTTTAATGCTTCCTCCCCGACACTGTCATGACCCCAATTCTACCTTGAAAATCTGACTAGACCAGAACATCAACACTGCTACAGATAAGAGCCTGAAACACAGGAATCCAGGACAGATGAACCCCTCAGGACCAGTAATGAGAACAGAGATACCAGGAGGATTAGGGGAAGGTGGGGGGAGAAAGGGAGAATTGATCACAAGGATTGACATGTAACCCCTTTCCTGGGGGATAAGCAACAGAAACATGGGTGAAGGGAGACAGAGGACGATGTAAGATATGAAAATCATAATCTATAATTTATCAAGTGTTCATGAGGGGGGGAGGGTTGGAGAGGGATGGAGGAAATGAGGTACTGATATCAAGGGTTCAAGTAGAAAGAAGAGCTTGAAATGATGATGACAACATGTGTACAAGTGTGCTTGACACAATGTATGAATGTATGGATTGGGATAAGAGCTGTAAGAGCCCCCAATAAAAGGATTTAATTTTTTAAATTAATTTTAAAAGAATGTGCTATTGCATTGTCATTTTATATATAGATTCACGTTTCCTAGCCCTTTCCTTCTCAACGCAGTTTTCAATTTTCTCAATGAACACTCCTTCATAATAAGCCCTATGGGCATATGTGTCCTTTGAGAAACCTATCAATGCTATTCTTTTTTTTTATCATTTTATTGGGGACTCTTACAAATCTTGTTACAAACCAGACATCAATTGTATCCAACATATTTGTACATATATTCCATCATTCTTTTCTAGACATTTACTTTTCATTGAGCTCTTGGGATCAGCTCCTCTTTTTTCCCCTCCCTCTTCCCCCCACCCCAATCCTCGTGGCCCCTTGATAGATTGTAGATTGTTAATGATTTTCAAGTCTCACACCATCCACTGTGCCCCTTCCTCTCTGGTTTCTGTTGGTCTTCCCCCTGGCTGGGGGTGTGTGTTTATGTGCCATTCATTGCTATGGGTGCCCCCCTCCTTCCCCACCTCTCCCCCTTCCCCCTAACCTTTTGGAATCTCTATGCCCATTCTCAAGGCTCTTCTTTTAGAATCCCATAAAACAGTGATCATAAACTTCTGAGCTGGTCCCTCTGGCATGAATGTAACTGGTTTAGCAGATCCCTCTGGAAGTCACTGTTTTAATTGGTCCTTTTCTTGAAAGTACCCCAGTGAGACAAACACAAGGATATTACTGAGAGAACATAGAGGTAGCCATTCACTGATGGCAGAGATGTTTTAAAATGCTGCCTTTGGAATTAACCCATGCATATAAGAACTGAGCCTCTAGTAGCAATACTTTTGGACTCACCTTCGTGAGTGTGTGTGTGTGTGTGTGTGTGTGTGTGTGTGTGTGTGTGTGTACAGTCAAAAGAGGACTTCAACAGTTCATGGGGGAAAAATCCATTACCTTTCTATTTTACTTTTTTCCCATAAACTTTGAAACCCCTTTGTACATGTGTATGAATTCTTCACCCCTAGAATATGTTCCAACTTGCCTGGGGCATGACTCTCAGTGGTTTAGCAGTTACGTAATGATGTGATTTGGCATTTCTGTTACTGATGCAATAAGTCCCCATTATGTGATCTGATGTGAATCAGCTGTAAAAGAATTAGGGTGGATGCAACACTCTGACTCGGGTCATAGCTCGGACCCAGTGTAAGGGAAGTGAACCAGGGATAAGACCTGCATCCCCTTTTGTCTTACAAGAGATGGAAAGAGAGTGAAGGAAGCAGAAAATGAGGGCTTAACATCAAGAAAAAGAGCAGAGTACAGAACAGTCCTTGGAAGCCTCAGTCCCAGTGATGAGAACTTCCAAGACCCAGGGGAAGATTGATGCCAAGACATACTGAGATAGCCAAGAATACCAGGTCCCTAGATATTGAACAAGGAACAGATCTTATTCCAGAACGGATGGACGAAGAAAACCTTCCCTTAGAATTTGGACTTCTAGGATTTTGCCTCCTAAACTGTGAGAGAATAAATTGCTATTTGTTAAATCCATCCTCACGTTGAGCTGCTAATCATAGGTCAGCTGCTTGAACCCACCAGCTGCTTCACAGGAGGAAGAGGAGGATTTCTGTTCTTGAAGAGACTGATAGCCCTGGGGACCACAGGGGCAGTTCTCCGCTGTGCATAGGCTTGCTATGATTGAATTGAAAGGAATGAATAGCCTTGCTTAGTGGCAGTGAGTTTATATTTTGGTGGCATTTCTGTTACAGCAGCACTAGATAACTAAGGTTATTTATCTATTCCGCTGTCTTTTAATTTTGTTTTTAATGAACTTTTAAAAGACCTCATAAATATGTACACATACTTAATTGTGTGCATATGGATGTAAATTTTATATATACCTATACACACAAATATCAGCGTAATAAACCATAAACTAGCGAAAATCATCTATTGGAAAAGGATGACATCATTTGTAAGGTTAGGAATAAAAGCTAACATTAAATATATATCTTGTTTGATAATAATAATTACACTAATAACAATGCATAGAAGGTAGAAGAAAAGGTTCTAAAATTTACTGTGTCAATGACTGTACAACTCTTCTTGATATGATTGAACTATAGACTTGCATTTATTGACAAAGTGCCAATAAAACTGTTAAAAATAAAATATCTTGCTTGAAATATTTGACTTTAGAAACCTATTTTACTTAAGTATAAAACAATCAAAAATTTAAAATAAAATGAAACAAAGGAATAAGTGTATCCATTTTGTGGCATAACTACATAGAGTGGAATAATCACAATTAACTAACATTCCCTAAAGATAAAATGGAACTATGGATAGAAATTGATTTGGCTTGGTTACCAGCCAAGCATTTTAATCATTGTGCCACCAAAGTCCTTAACTATCTAAAAGCAACAATATATTCCCATAATGTATGTTATCTTTAAGAAAGTATATACATCTTAAAACAAGGAAGTAAAAATTATATATGTAGGAATAAATATAGCTATGTATATATGTAAATATATAGATAGATCTATTTATCTTTGTATGTATACATATGTAAATACAATAAGAAAGCAGATGGACTTTGGGCCTTTACTTAAATCCTACCTCAGTACAAGAACAGTTTGTTTTAATAATGTGGCAATGTATGGTGCTCAGCTTCCTGACACAATTGCTGAAGACAAAATAGGTGAATAAACAGATGTGTTGAAGAAAGCTGATGGTGCCAGGCTATTAAAAGACATAGTGTCTGGGGTCTTAAAGGCTTGAAGTTAAACAAATACCCACAAAGCAGGGTAACACTCATGAAATACATATCTATCCTCTATTTCTTTAAAATTTCCTCTTCCCACTATTGAGGCTTAGTTTTACCTCACTAATCTTGTAAATGTACATTGTATATGTAATTGTACATTGGTACAATTAAGGTCTTTCAATGCACGAAGCCCAAGATAGATAAACCCCTCAGAAACAGTAATGGGAGTAACGACTCCCTGAAGATGTGGGGAAAGAGGAGGGGAAAGAAGGGAAAGGGGGAAATGATAGCAACAAGACTGTATTACCCCACTTGAGAAGAACAAACATCAGAATTTTAGGCCAATGGACACATTGGATGGTGTAAATTATGGCACAAAATCAATAATAATAATATATAATATATTAAGGGTTTAGGAATGTGGTAGTGTAGGGGAAGGGGAGGATAAATGGGAGCTGATATCAAGGAGTTCAAGAAGAAAGAAAATATATTGAAAATGATGATGGCAGCAATAGTACAACTATCCTTGTTCTAATGATACTATGGATTATAACTATATATGTAAGAGCTCCCTATAAAATGTTTGAAAAAAGAAAGTACATACCCCTTGACCAATCACTAAAAAGACCTAGAAGTAATGACCAGACCTCTAGCAACAAACACTCCTAGTGGCCAGATATGGACTCAAAATACCATTCTTCAGTGAAAGGAACCAGCATTGCTTGGATAAATAGGTAATCTAAAGGCAGGGGCAGAAAACATATAAGCTGAGCTTAGAACTTCTTGTCCTACCAGATAGCATGGGTGTGCTCCAATGCTGCTCAATCAACTCACTGCCACAGAGTCAAATTTGACTCTATGTAAAACTGCCCATACAGATTATCAACACTATAGATTTTTGTTGTTGTTGTTGTTAGGTACTATCAAGTCAGTTCCAACTCATAGTGACCCTATGTACAACTGAACGAAACACTGCCCAGACCTGTGCCATCCTCACAATTGTTATGCTTGGCATCACCGTGTCAAACCATGTTGTTGAGGGTCTGCCTCTTTGCGCTGCTCTGCCCCTCTGCTTGACCAAGCAGGATGTCCTTTTCCAGGAACTGGTCTCTCCTGATAACATGTCCAAAGTTCATGAGACGAAGTCTCACCTTCCTCACTTCTAAGGAACATTCTGGCTGTACTTCTTCCACAACAGACTTGTTTGTTATTTTGGCAGTCCTTGGTATTTTCAATATTCTTTACCAGCATCCAATTCAAATGCATTGGCTCTTCTTCAGTCTTCCTTATTCACCGTCCAGCTTTCCTATGCACATAAGCTGATTGAAAATGCCATGGCTGGTGCCAGGCATACCTCAGTTCGCAGAGTAACCCCCATGTTTAACAACTTTCTTGCAATACAAGGCATGTACCATTTGATCTCTTGACTGCTGCTTCCATGAGCATCCATGCAAGGCGAAATCCTTGACAATTTCAATCTTTTCTCTGTTTATTATGATTATTGAACTAGTTGTGAGAATGTTGGTTTTCTTTACATTAAGTTGTAATCTGTATCGAAGGCTGCAATCCTTGATCTTTATCAGCAAGGGCTTCAAATTTCTCACTTACAGAAAGGTTGAGTCATCTGCCTATCGCCTTCCTGCAAAAGCCTTCTTCCAACTCAATGCCTTGTTCTTCTACATATAATCTAGCTTCTTGGTTGATTTTCTCACTTGTCTTGTCAGTGTGTTGGGCTGTGGTGGCCTGTGTGTTGCTGTGATGCTGGAAGCTACTTCACTGGTATCTCAAATGCCAGCAAGGCCACCTAAAGTGAACAGGTTTCAGCGGCGCTTCCAGACTAAGAAAGACTACAATGAAGGATTCAGTTGCCCACTTCAGGAGAAGTAGTTGCTGAAAACTTTATGCATAGAATCAAAACATTTCCAGATCCCAAAGTCACCGGTTGAGGTAGTTTGTTGTGACAACCTGGCCAATAAACACATGTGGAGTTAATCGAAGGGCAGAGGGATAAATGGCTCAGTAAGCATCACCTTTCTAGTTCTCGGGTCTCTTGCTTTCTGATGGTCGGACCAAGGTGCAGCTGCCTTAGCCAGTTCCCTGCTTCAATTGGCAAGGCTCACTTCCTGCCAGACTTCCCTGAGGAGAAGCCACATGGACCTGCCCCGATGCAGCCCTGGGTGCTGATCAGCCGTGTGGAGACCCCTGCCAGCGCTGGGATGCTTACACACTAACTGATTAGGTTTTCCTCAGGCAGTCAGCATCATAGTGTGTGTTTTGTGAGATGGAGGAGGACTTTGTGCATTGGTGTCGGACATATGGGCTAATGTTGGACTTATGGGCTTGGGCAACACTGGGTTGGGATATTTTCTTGATGTGCACTTAACCTTTATAGAAAACTCTCTCTTTCTGTAGATTTGTTTCTCTAAAGTACCCAGCCTAACACACTAGTCTTACAAAATTCTATCATATGATCTCTAGGTTAATGTCTATCATCAGGGTCACATTTTCCAACTATTGTTCCTTCCTCTGTGCTTCCAACTTTTGCATTCTAATAATCATAATCACCAATGTATCTTGATCGTGTTTGAGCAATTTCAGACATATGTAAAATTCTTCAAATTCTCCATCATTTAGCATTTAGTTGGTATATAAATGTGAATACTGGTTGTATTGACTGGATTTCCTTCTATGAGGATAGAAATGATCTTATCACAAACAGTATTGCAAGACACATTTTGAAATGTCCTTTTGGATGATGAATGTGATGCCACTCCTCTGACTCTGTCATTCCCAGCATAATAAGCCTTATGATTTGCTGAATCAAAATGGCCAACACGTCCACTTCACCTCACATGTGCCTATGATGCCATTATACGGTCCTTTTTTTCTGATAACTTCCAATTTTCCCTGATTCAGACTTTATACATTCCAATTGAGTTTTAATGGAGTAGGAAATCTCATCTTTCTCCCATGGAGGGGCTCATGGTTTTGAACTGCTGACCTTGAAGTTAGCAGTCCAATATATAACCCATTACATCCCCCAGGGCTTCCCCAACACTACTAGGGCTGTAGATAGAAGCCATATTTTGAAAACTGAATATCAAACTTTTGAATATCAATAAAGTTATTATTTCTAGCAGATTGAGATTCATCAAATGGGCTAGAATCAGTGCGATGGCAACTTGTTTTTAATAGAGTAATGGATCTAGCAAATGAAAGTGCCATGGCCACTAGCTGATGAAACTACCCATCACCACCTATCTGGCAGACTTTGAAAACAGTAATCAAACGGAAACCTGACAGGCGTCTCTTTGTCTGCAAACTTCCATAAATGACAGACGACGAAGAAACTGGTGAAGTGGCACCATGGGGGTGCAATCAGCAAAACTAGAATGAGTAACACCACAGCAGAAACAGCCTTGCTTCTGCAACAGACAATGACTGGGGATAAAAAAGTGATTGAGAGGAATTTATATGGACCCTCATCCACTACACCACCAGGGCTTCTATAATTCAAACAAGCAGTTTTAAAAAATCATAAGACTAACAAGCTATTATAAATACTAACCCTAGATACCTGATAGGTCTTAGGAGTATTGTTGCTATGTTTAGATGTGATATCATGTTACTTTTCTTTAAAAAGTCCTTATCTCTAGACTATTTCTCACTGAGTGGGATGGCAGAATTAGCTTCAAAATAATCCATCCATGAATGAAAGAGAAAAAATGGATCATTGATTGATGGATGTGAAGGTTCGCTATTCTCCTACTTTTCAAGTGCTTGAAAATGTCCATAATACGTTAGGTTTTTCCCAGCACAGTGAGCAGCTGATAGTCCTGGAAGGAGCCCCAGCCCCAGTGGGGAGCTCCCCTAGAGTCACTTCAAAAGTCTGGAGTCTCCTGGGAGCTAAGGCCAGGAGAGATCAATAAATAGTGACCCAGACTTTGGTACTTAAAAAAAAAAAAGTCTGGAGTCAGCAACTTCACTTTTTCTCCACCTTTGGCAGATGATTACCAGACAAATGCAGAATAACACAACGAACTACAGAGATTACTGTGAGGGGGGGCACCCTCGAGCTTGATCCTAGCGAAGTAAAGAGTTGCTGATGAGCTGGGAACTATGCTTAGAAAAGAAAGCCATCCACTCCTGGGATTGGCAAGTAATATAACAGGAGGTGGAAGAACCAGACACGGGATCCCCACCCAGCAGTAGAAGTTCGCTAGCTTCCACACAGTGCCAAGATATACTAAGAGCAGGTAACACCCTAAATGAAACCTCCCTCAATTGTCTCAAGGATGGTACTGTACCTATTCTTCCCACGCTTGCTTGGCTGCTTCACAGATCATGGAGGTGACCACATGAGATACAGCCATATCAGGCGAGAATCCTGTAGGCTAATGTGAGGTCTTTCCAACATTAAGTGAACCCTAAGTAAGTCTGTGTGGTGTACTGACAAAAGAGAAGTGACACAGAGAGGAAGATCAAGGAAAACAGTCATGTGACTAAGGGATTATGTTGCAGCTCCAAGCCAAGGAGCAACTAAGACAGTATCTTTCCCAAGAACTTTAAAAAGAGTTCCTGGTCCTGTTGACATCCTGAATTTGGACTGCTAGCCTCCAGAACTATGAGACAATAAATCTCTTTTCTTATAAGCTAAAAAGAAAAGTTTCTATGCCAAATAGGAAGCTATTTAGTCTCAGGAAGTCCCTAATGCATTAAGTGCTCAGCCAGTGGGGACAAGCCCTGCTCCTTTGCCTCCTGCATCCACGATGGCTTCAAAACAAGTGGTGCCCAGGCCGCACAGTGGCCCTCCCGCGCACAGAGTCCACTGCACTCAGGCAAGGCACCTTTACCATTCCATTTGCTAAGGCGCCGTCAAGCCAGCACACCACTGCTCCTGCAGTGGCTTGTCAGACCCTCCCACAACGTCTGCCAGGAGCTCACAGTTGGAAAGCACTCAAAATATAAATCAACTTAAACGACGTGATGGAACAAAACTTTGGGGATTTTTATTTGCTAATGTAAAATGATTCCAAATGAGAATAGACAGCTGCAAGCAACCACTAATCATCAAAATGTGAAATGTACAAAAAAAGAATCAGAAGGCATAAAAAATGAAATAGAACACATAAAGATCAATACGCTAGACAACACTGAGCTGACTGGTATGGGGGTTTTTGAAGCAGACAGTCATATTGACAGGGGCAGGGAAAGCCGCCTGATCAATCTAAGTGAGGAATCACCATATCCCAGAAACAGGGAGAGAGGAGGCCCTGAGTATGCCCACCTGGGACCCTGCCAAATAAGGACAGAGTTGGGACCCAGCCAAGCAAGAGCCACTGCCTTTTTTTTTTTTGGAAAACCCCAGCCCTGAGCTCAATAGCTGCTTGCCACACTATATGAAGGATCTACTAGCTCTAGACAGAATCTCACTACTTTCACCCTTTCAGTATTTTAGACCTGCTGGGGGCCTGTCCCAGTGTATCTAGACTTTACTGCTCAATAAGGGTGCTGTGCTGCCTCCTCCTACTGGCTTGTTCAGTCTCGGTGTTGCCGTCATGTCACCGCTCCTTTATAGAAGCTAGAAGTGCCCCGATCCATCTGGAAAGGGGGCCACCATACCCTAACAATGCCAAAGTACTGAAAAAGAATTATATCACATTCATCAAAAAAGAACATTTCAAAATATATCCTGAAGTGCAACACTGTCTGATCAGTTAATATCCATATATCTATATGAAAGGCCAGTTAATAAAACTACCAAATTTATACACTAAATACAATAGAGAAAAAAACAAATAGAAAACAATCCAAATCCTCCCTACCATCAAGTCAATTTTGACTCAGAAACACCATAAAATAGAGTAGAACTGCCTCTGTGGCTTTCAAGGCAGTAAATCTTTCAAAAGCAGAAAGTCTCATCTTTTCCCCCTGAGTGGCTGGAGAGTTTGAACTGATGACCTTGCAGTTAGCAGCTCAGTAAGTAACCCACTATGCCATCAGGGCTTCTGCCCACAATTCCTAAGACGAGGAAATTAAAAAGTTTTACCAACTACATCTGAAATTGATCAAACATGAAATAAGACTGCATTGATAATTACTAGTGACTGTAATGCAAAAGTTGGAGACAAAGGAGGATCCATAACTGGAAAATAGGACCTTGGTGATAGAAATTATGCTGGAGATGACATGACAGAATTTTGCAAAATCAAGGAGTTATTCATTGCAATTATCCTTCCAACAGTATAAGTGGGAATTATATATGTGGATCTCACATAATACACCAGGATCAAATTGTAAAAAATTTCATTCATTGCCTCTTTACATTTGTGTAAAGAGATGAAGTTCATTCTCATCAAAATCAGGCCGAGGTCTGATTATGGGACCAATTGCACATATGTAAACTCAAGGTGAAGCTAAAAACAAATAAAAGCAATCCTATGAGAAACAGAATCTGAACACCTAGATTTAGAGGCTATTTCAAGACTAGATTTGACATACTGAACACTGATGACCGAAGACCAGATGAGCTGTGGGATGACATCTAGGACAACACACATGAAGAAAGCCAAAGGGCATTAAGAAGACAGGAAAGAAAGAAAAGAACAACATGGATGTCAGAAGGGAGTCTAACATTTTATCTTGAACATACAGTAGCAAAAGGAGGAAAAAAGATTGAGTAAAAGAATTAAACAGAAGATTTCAAAAGGTGACTTGAAAAGTCATAATAAAGACCTGGGACTTGAAAACCAACAAGGAAGAGCACAGGCAATATTTCTCAAGCACTAAGAACTGAAGGAAAAAATCCAAGCCCTATGTTGTAAGGCTCCTATGGAAAAGATGCTGAACCACATCCACCAAACCCCCTGCCATCAGGTTAATTCCAAGTCACAGTGCAGAGTAGAACCACTCCTTACAGTTACCAAGACCATACATCTTTATGAGAGAAGCCAGCCTCAACTTCCTCCTGCAGAACATCTGCTGGGTCAAATCACCAACCTTGTAGTTAGCAGCACAAAACTCATCCCACACCACCATCATGATATAAGAAACATCAAAAGCAGATGGAAGAAATACATAAAGCTATTGTATCAAAAAACATTGGTCTATGTTCAACCATTTGAGACCACATACGGTTAAGAAGCAATGGTACTGAAGGACAAAGTCCAAGCTGCATTACCGTGGCAAAAAACAAGGCTCCCCAAATTGAGGGAACACCAATCAAAATGTTTCAACAAACACTTGTAATGTTGAATGTTCACTCGTCCGAATCAAGAAATTTGGAAGACCTGGTCAATCAGCTGGAAGAAATCCATATTTATGCTCATTCCAAAGAAAGGTATCCCAACAGAATTGTAGAAATGACTGGCACTACAGTAATTTAGGGGTTGCTAACTGCAAAGTTGATGATTAAAACCCACCAGCCCCTCCACAGGAGGAAGATGAGGCTGCCTGCTCTTGCCAAGATTTACGGTCTCAGAAACCCTACAGAGGGTTACTATGGACTCAATGGCAGTGGATTTAGTTCTTTTGATTTATCATTAATACTACATGCAAGTAAAAATTTATTGAATATAATCCATAAGCTGTTGCAACAGTATATCAACAGGGAATAGCCAGAAATGCAAGTCAGACTCAGACAAGGATATGGAATGAGGATTTCATTACTGATGTCAGAGGGATCTTGGCTGAAAACAGTGAAAACCTTAATGAAACGTGTGTTTCATTGATTATGTAAAGGCATTCAACTGTAGATCATAGCACATTACGAATGACATTGTGAAGAATGGAAACCCTAGAACACAAGGAAACTGCAAGAAGACTAAGGAGCGGTCATTCAAACAGAACAAGGGGATACGGAATCGTTTTAAATCAGGAGTGCATTCAGGGCTGTATCTTTGCACCAAACTATTCAATCTCTATGTGAAGCAAATCATCTGAGAAGCCGGACTGCATAAAGAATAATGCAACAACTTTGCTTGCTGAAAGAGAGGAGGATTTGAAGCACGTACTTATGAGTATCAAAGACTACAGTCTTCAGTATGGATTATACTTCAATATCGTGAAAAAATTATGCAAAATTGGGTCTCTATGCAAGTACTCCCTCAATACAAGAACACTTAATTCTATTAAATTGGCATTCCATGATGCTCACCTTCCCTACAGGATTGCTGAAGACAAAGCGGGTGCATAAGCAAATGTGGTGAAGAAAGCTGATGGTGCCCACCTATCAAAAGATAAAGCATCTGGGGTCTTAAAGGCTTGAAGATAAACAAGTGGCCATCTAGTTCAGAAGCAACAAAGCCCACATGGAAGAAGCACACCAACCTGAGTGATCACGAGGTGTCGATGAGATCAGGCGTCAGGCATCAAAGAACAAAAAATCATATCATTGTGCATGATATGAAGGGGAGTGCAGAGTGGAGACCCAAAGCCCAACTCTAGGGACATCTGGACATCCCATTGCAGAAGGGTCATGGGGAGGAGATGAGCCATTCAGGGTGCTGTGTGGCAACGATGAAACATACAATTTTCCTCTAGTTCTCTAATGCTTTCTCTCCTCCACTATTATGATCCCAATTCTACCTTACAAATCCGGCTAGACCAGAGGATGTACACTGGTACAGATAGGAACTGGAAGCACAGGAAATCCAGGACAGATGAGTTAACTCTTCAGGTCCAGTGGTGAGAGTGGTGATACCAGGAGGGTGGATGGAAGGTGGGGCAGAAAGGGGGAACCAATTATAAGAATCTACATATAACCCCCTCCCTGGGGGATGGACAACTGAAATGTGGGTGAAGGGAGATGTCAAACAGCATAAGACATGAAAAAAATTTATAAATTATCAAGGGTTTGTGAGGGGCGGGGCAAAAAATGAGGAGATGATAGCAAATGTTTTGAGAATGATGATGGCAACAAATGTACAAATGTGCTTGACAAAATAGATGGATGTATGGATTGTGATAAGAGTTGTGCGTGCCCCCAATAAAATGATTTTTTTTAAAAAGAAAGAAAGAAAAGAAAAAAATTCTTCACATCTGGATCAAAAGCAACATCACAAGAAATGAAGAAAAGACTGAAGTTGTCAATGATTTCATTTTTCTTGGATGCACAATTGATGCCCTAGGAAGGAATTTAAATGAGAGTGCACTGGGCAAACCACTGCAAAATGATTTCTTTACATTGTTAAAAATCAGATGTCATTTTGAAGACTAAGATGCATTTGACTCGTGCCATGGTATTTTCAATGTCGTATGTGCGTGTGAATAAGGATGACTGAAGAATTGATGCCTTTGAGTTGTGGTGTTGGTGGAGAATAGTAAATATACCATGTACTGTTGGAACAGGAACATGTAAGTGTTGGAAAAAGCATCGCCAGGATGCTTCTTCAACATGAAGGTGGTAAAACTTTGTTTCACATACTTAGGTCATGTCTTGAGGAGAGCACCAGTCCCTGGAAAAGCCATCATGCTTGGAAAATAGAGAGGGTCAGTGAGAAAGAAGGCTGTCCAGGAGATGGGTGGCACAAGGGCTCTAACAATGGGCTCAAAAATAGCAACAATTATGAGGATGGCACCGAGTTTCATTCTATTGTACATAGCGTAACTGAACTGGGACTAGCTCCAGGGACTCTAATAACATAAGTATACTATTCCCTGCCTTCTTGGAATGCACAAGAGTCAAGACTAGGCATCAATCAGGGTCAATCTATTCAGTTTTAAATTCAACACATATTTACAGAAATCAATACTAAGTACTCTCTAGGTACTTAGACACCATGCCTGCTCTTATAGATTAGATGAGATTGAAAAAAAAATCAGTGCATACAAAAGTACTGGGGGGCAGCAAATACTATGAGTATGACAAAGAATGGCCACGGGAACAAGGCACCACTTGCTAGAGATTTCAGGGGGCTCTATGAGCAAATGACATTGGAGTTGAATGACAGCTGTCCCCATCAGCACCCAAGCAGTCCTTCACCCTTATTGCCCCTACCTGGTAGGCCCGGATCAAGGACTGCACTGCCAGATGATCCTCCACTAGCTTGCTGGTCTTGGTGCTGTTTGCGCTTGATGGCCTGTGCTCAGAGACCACAGAGGGAAGTTGTGGCTGCACCAGGCCAGAAGAGGCCTCTTCACTTGCTTTCAGGAAGAAGTAGTTCCAGAACTGGTCAATGACAGAAGTGAGAACACCGCCAAGTCAGGATCTGAGAGAAACTGGGGTGCCCCAGCGGGGGAGGGGTATCAGGTGTTCCTTCCATTCTATATATCTCAGAGGCTTTCTGATACCCTGCCCAGGGGACCCCTCACACCTAGCCCAGGTCCCCTCTTCCGAGCTCATACCTCCCAGGATCCTGCTTGGGAAGAAGGGGCTATAATTATGATTCAGGTAGTTGGAGCTTATAGTTCTGGGAGAAACATGCCCTCACTCACCATGGGTTGAGGGGCGCTCTTGCAGAGGGCAATTTTGTAGGCAGCTTGTCCACATTTCAAATGAATGTATCTTTGAACCAGCAATTCCACTACTCCGTATTTACTCTATCAAAATCGAACCCTAAACTCACTGCCAACAAGTCAGTCCTGACTCATTAGCAACTATACAGGACAGAGTAAAACCATCCCTTTGGGTTTTCAAGGCTGTAAATGTTTACAAGAGCAAAAAGCCTCATCTTTCTCCTGCAGAGTGCGTGATTACATATATGCTTAGATATGTGTACTCAGATGTAGGTATAAGGATGTTCTCTATATGATTGCTGATACACATAAAAACACCTACATGGTGGGCATCAGTAGGAAACTCGTAAAAATGTATATTTAGTATCTGGACAACTGTAGCTTTTAAAGTATAAGGTACATTTATTATTGTGACTAGGGAAGATCATTAGGGTAAGAGAACCAAGCAAAAAATGTATGCTTTCCTACTATGTGTGTAGAAGCAAAAAATGTACATATATACCCCGGCATATGAAGGTACCGCACGTGCAATACTGGCGGGGCAATAAGTTGTCCCAATCTGGATGAGAGTAACTTGGGGTACCCATCAAAATTAAAGACACATATAAGCTGTGAGCCAACAATACACTTGGGGGATTTATCCTACAGAGAGTTGCACAGATGATGTACACACAGACTTATTCATTGCAGCCTGTTCAAAATCTCCAGGGTTGGAAGCAAACCAAATGTCCATTATGGCTCTAGTTAAATTAATTCTGACACAGACATATAATGGAATTTAACTTGCGGGTGGGGAGGGGAGAATAATGAAGCTCTTTATGCGCTGGCATGGGGAAAGATCTTAGCAATAGATTGCCAAGTGATGAAAGCAGGGAGCCAAGTGTGCATCACATGTTACATTTGTGTAAAGGTGGTGATGGGTAAGTGGGGGGATCTCTTCCAGAGTTATGTCGGCAAACAAGTTTGCATACAGGAGCTCTCTAAAAGGATACAGAAAAAATTAAGAATAAATTGGAAAGGGTAGAAACTGAGCAGATTGGTGATGGGCTGGGAGGTTTAGTTAGTGGTGTATATTTTTCATGCTCTTTGGTATTGGATCATGTGATGTGTTACTTTCCTGGAAGGGTTGTGAGTGAAACACAGAGAGAGAGACTTCACTTTCTCTGCCACGGATATTTTATTTTTTCAATCATCTATGAGCATTTGCCTCATGAGATCAATACATCCAGAAACCCTTGTACTTGCAAGGGCCCATCTGGAGACAGTATGTCAGGACAAAGGGACAGGGCCCCTGCTCAGAGCAGGCCATGATCCGTTTTCTCAGGCAAGATCATCACTGTCGGCCAGTACAACATCGGGAAGGCAGCAGGCTCTTCTCCTCAAAGGTAAGTACAAAGCTCTTTTGCAAGCAGGGTGACTGAGGGCCTAGAGGGCAGAGAACCACCCCCAACCCATAGCAGGCAACCTACTTTCCCCACTCTGTCCACCCATACCCAACACATATGGATTTCCCTCCCACCAGTGAGCAGGGGAGGCAGGGAGCCAACCTTGTGGACACTCTGGGGGTTTTCCAGCCAAGCGAAGTACATTTCCTCCATGTAACTGGAGCCGCTGCCACCTCTGCTGTTGGGGAAAGTGGCTGGGGGCCCAGAGGATCTGCGCTGCCAGCTGAGCACCTGGGCATCACGTAAGGCCAGAAACTTTGTGGCCTGTGGACCAAGTCGAGACACCAACAGCCGCAGTGAACTCATCCTCAGTACAGCAGGAGGGGGAAACACCCCGCAGGAATGAACAATGCCGAGCCTACAGAAAAGAAAGGCCTGTTGACTGACATTCCTCCATCTACTTGGGATGCCCCTGGGCTAGGGCAGAAGAGAGAGAGAGAGAGTGTGTGTGGTGAATGGGACAATCTCTTCCTGCTCTAGAGTTCACTGGGAATTAGCAACTCAATTACTTCCAATCCTAGCTCTGGGTCTGCCTGGCACAATCATCTTAGCCAAGTCACAGCTTAGCTGTCAATCAAAGTTGCTACCTAGGAGGTTATCAGAGGACTAATTAAAGATCTTATCAAATGTCTGGCATGCATGCCTGTTGCCTTGGCTCTGAGTTTTCAAAGTTAAAGGTACATGCCACTGCTAGATCTCCAAGCACTGGGACTGGAAATTACCAGTTGTTCCCTCTTGCTACAGTACCAGCTCCCTCCTTCTCAGGAGGCTGGAGCACAGGGCTCAAAGGCTCCATGCCACAGAGGAAGGACCACAGCTCTGAGAGGGACTTGGAGGCCAGGGAGACCAAGACTCCCTAGGCTAATGGCCCGGGGGCTCGAGGACAGCCTGGAAGTCCATTCATGCTAGGAAGAAGTGAGTCTAGGTTTTGTCTCATTCCACTCCTGCCTTTTACCTCTGTCACCTACCCTTTAGCCAGGAAATTTCCTGAATAATGCACTTCTCCAGCAAGCCAGAGTTCTAAGATTCCCCTTCAATTCTGAAGAGCCTTCATGGATCCTGATCCATGCAGTCTCAGATTGACAGTCTGAGTCTCTTGCTCTGAGTCTCTAGTCTCTTGCTGCTCCAAGATACTTACTGGACCCCTCATCCTATACAGGATGTTTATTAGGTGTGCCTCTGCTCGCCAACCCTCACCTCCATCCCATGACTGTGAGCGCTGGAAGGGCAGACTCTCCCCTGAACCAGTACATAGAACAGTTTCCCAGCAATACCCATGCCTAGGGGTGTGCAAAGCAAGAGTCACTCAGCAAGGACCCTTGTTCCAGAAAACATGTACACGGAGGCATAACTGGCCCCTAGGTCCTTCCCCTAAGGTCCATTTGCCCAGCCACCCACCCCCCCCACACCATTGACTCACCTGTCAACATGAACCTGGGCACCTGGCCCTTCACTACAGGGAAGGGTCTTCTCAGTCCCCCTCTTCCCTCCCTCCCTCCCTCCTTCTCTCTTCCTCAGAGCTCACTTGAAGCACATGGAAGAGGAGTGTTCTCATCAATCAAGGGAGGGCGGGCTACTATTCAGCATCAGGTTTGGAGAGAAGAATTAAAAACAAAAACATATTCCATTGCAGGATGAAGGGGTTGGGTTCAGCTGGAGTCTGAGGCCCAGGCACCACTCCTTTCCCGCCCAGATTAGGAGCTGGCTCACCCTGGAGGGGTACCTTTCCAACCACGGCAGGGCTCAAGGCTCTAGCTTGGATTGGAGTCAGACTGCAAGGATTTGATCCATTAGCGCTGATCCTGACACCCACCCAGCTGGCCACCATACCCAGGGGCTAGTGGCCTAAGGTTCCCAAACTTATTTGGCCTACTGCCCCCTCTTCAGAACAATAAATTCATTCCCCCCTGGCAATATTTATACCCTGTCCTAGGGCATCAAAATCTACCCAGCCCTGTTGTCCAGCAGCCCAGATGCAGAGAGCGCTCCCATGGTGAGCATAAGTCAGCAGCAAGCAGAAAGTCCCGGCAGTAGGGGTGACCGGGGTCTTTTAATCCTTGCAACAATCCTGGGGTTGCCATTTGTAACAGCCCACTTTTACGACTAGGGACACTGAGGCAAAGAAACCATAAGTCATCTGCCCCAGCTTGTAGCTGGTTAGTGTAGAAACTCCGTGTGGGTTTAGAGCCTATGTGCCCCCTGCTGCAGGGTCCAGATCTAGCCTAGGCTAGATCGCAACAGTGCATCTGCCACCTATCGTCAGTGCCCCAAGGGACTGCTCAGGCCAAGGCAAGAAGAGCCCTGCATTTCATCAACACTGGATGGTGTGGCTCAGCCACTAGACACTGCTGTGGCCTTCAGCAAGCCTAGCAAGAGGACAGTCAGCCAGCCACTCAACCCCCACCCAGGCAAAGCCTGAAGCATCCAGATGGTCTGAGTGTTGGGCAAAACAGCAGATCAGCCAATCAACACTGCACAACAGGCAAATAAATGCAGCAGGGGAGAACCCAGGCGCCTCCCACCCCAAGTCCAGTCCCAGCAAACTAACACATTGTTGCTCTGGACCGTCGCCTCCCTAAGGAAAGCATCACGTACTGTCTCCAGGAACACAACTATGGGAAGTGCCTGGTCACTAAGGCCCTCCTTCCCCAGGAGCCCTGTCAGAGGCACCCTTGTGAGGGCTCCCATTTTCCAAAGGTTGGGATCAGATGAGCCTGAGCTCTCACTGGGGTCTCCTCTGGGCTAACGGTTTGAGAATTCGGTGGACTCTACTCAGGAGTCAACCCCAACTCTAGTTTGTTGAACCTAAGAGGCAGTAGTGGGCCCAGAAAGGAGAAACAGCAGAAAAGGAGGCCTTCCATCCATCCCGTAATGCCTTAGAAGGGTAGACTTGGGTGCTGAGTGGGGGCCGTCGGGGTCAAATTAATGTTGACTAGAGCCAGCTGCAGATAGAGAATCCCCCCCCCCCCCCCCCCCCCCGCCGCCCAGCCCCGACCCGCCTCCGACGCTGGCTGTGTCCCCAGGCCGGTCCTGGCCTCTGGGGACTTGCTGCTTTCCCTCTGAGCAAGGCTTTAAGAAATGCTTTGAAGGGCCGTGCCACCACGAGGTCCTGCGACTCTGCCGTGCTGGACCGCTCATAGCTGTCCCCACCCCCACCCCAAAGGAAGCCCCTTTGAGAGAGCGAAGAGCAGCAGCCCCGCCCCGAGCCCAGACAGGCGGTGTGGACATGGAGCTGCATGGAATCACTGATGCCCGGGATCGCGCCGTCAGCTTGCTACTCCTTCATAGCAAACGCTGCGCTCGGTTCGGGGGTGGGGGGGGGGGTGGCAGGGGAGGCGAGTCTGCCGGCGAGGGCTTGGCCAGCCAAGGGCAGAGGCAAGATCATCATGGCTTCCCCCCACCCTCCCACCCCCACCCCCGCAGCACGGCCCTGACCGGCACCTCTGCACTGGAACACCCTGTCCGAGTGGCCTGTGCGAGTGGCGCCGAGGGAACGGCCTCGCAGGAAGAGAAGGAAAGGGCGGCCGCGCTCACCCGGCCAGGTAGGAGGAGCGGCCAAGCGTTCCGGATGCTGCGGGCCGGAGGCTGCGTAGACCGAGGGCGCGGGCGGGCGCACAGGCACCTGTATCCGAGTCACGTGCCGCCGCCGCCGAGTCCCCGCGCGTCCTTGCGTCACTCCTGGGCACTGTCCTCGGTGCTGAGAGCCTGGGGACTGGCACAGAGAAGGGAAGGGATGACGCTCCAGAGCCTAACCGGCGGGCGGAGCCCCTTACCCCTGGAGCCCAGAACTATTTCAGAGACTGAAGGGAAGCTAGGAGGAAAAGAAGCCGCGGTTTACATATAGGAAAGAACTTCAAAATGGAAAGCCTGTTGACAATGTGATAGGAAAATGACACCGATTAAGGGTAGGACAGCACTGACTGAAACTGCTCTACGTTGTACACTTATTTTTTAAGAAGAAGTGTGGCTGAGGATGCTTACATACAACTAAAACCCACAAGGATTTGGTTCCTTTGTGTGAGATCATAATTTCATGGGACATTCTAATTAATTGTCCTAAAACAATTTTAGTGCTTTTTTTCTACCTTCTAGTTTATTACATAGCGCCTGGTATCTTGGAAGCTGGTAAACAGCCATGCAAGGTACAGCAATTGGTCTCTCTTCTCTTGGAGCAACAGAGAAAGGAAGACTATTCAGAAGAGGAAGCAGCCAATTGCCTGAATGAACAACTGACTTCTTGGCCATGAGACCAGAAAAACGGAATGGTTCCTAGCTACCATTGCTGAACGCTTTAATCAATGATTCTGTAGAAGAGTTCTCATCGAGGAGCTGATGCCAGGGGCTTAAGTGGCGAGCAAATGTTTTGAGAATGATGAGGGCAATTGTGTTAGTCTGGGTACTTTATTATTTTTTTTTACATTTTATTAGGGACTCATACAACTCTTATCACCATCCATACATATACATACATCAATTGTATAAAGCACATCCATACATTCCCTGCCCCAATCATTCTCAAGGCATTTGCTCTCCACTTAAGCCCCTTGCATCAGGTCCTCTTTTTTTATCCCCTCCCTCCCCTTTCCCCCCTCCCTCATGTGCCCTTGGTAATTTATACCTCGTTATTTTCTCATATCTTGCCCTATCCTCAGTCTCCCTTCCCCTCTTCTCTGCTGTCCCTCTCCCAGGGAAGAGGTCACATGTGGATCCTTGTAATCAGTTCCCCCTTTCCAACCCACTCACCCTCCACTCTCCCAGCATCGTCCCTCACACCCTTGATCCTGAAGGTATCATCCACCCTGGATTCCCTGTACCTCCAGCCCTCATATGTACCAGTGTACAGCCTCTGTCCTATCCAACCCTGCAAGGTAGAATTCGGATCATGGTAGTTGGGGGGAGGAAGCATCCAGGATCTGGGGGAAAGCTGTGTTCTTCATCGGTACTACCTCGCACCCTAATTAACCCATCTCCTCTCCTAAACGCCTCTATGAGGGGATCTCCATTGGCCAACACTTGGGCCTTGGGTCTCCACTCTGCACTTCCCCCTTCATTTAATATGGTATATATATACATATACATATACACATATATACACATACATACACACACTTATATCATTGTTGTTTTGGGTTTTTTTTTTGCATGATACCTTATACCTGGTACCTTGGCACCTTGTGATCGCACTGGCCGGTGTGCTTCTTCCATGTGGGCTTTTTTGTTTCTGAGCTAGATGGCCGCTTGTTCATCTTCAAGCCTTTAAGACCCCAGACACTATCTCTTTTGATAGCCGGGCACCATCAGCTTTCTTCACCACATTTGCTTATGCACCCATTTGTCTTCAGCGATCCTATCATGGAGGTGTGCAGTCAATGATATGATTTTTTGTTCTTTGATGCCTGGTAACTGATCCCTTTGGGACCACTCGATCACACAGGCTGGTGTGTTCTTCCATGTGGACTTTGTTGCTTCTGAGCTAGATGGCCGCTTGTTTATCTTCAAGCCTTTAAGACCCCAGTCACTATCTCTTTTGATAGCCGGGCACCATCAGCTTTCTTCACCACATTTACTTGTTCACCCACTTTGGCTCCAGCCGTTGTGTCGGGAGAGTGAGCATCATAGAGTTCCAATTTAATAAAAGAAGGTATTCATGCATTGAGGGAGTGTTTGAGTAGAGGCCCAAGGTCCTTCCGCCACCTTAATAGTTGACCTACAAACCCAGGGACAAGGGAAAAACATGGGACCCCAAATGGTAGAGAAGGGGGAATGGCAGGCCTGGTGGGAAATGATCAAGGGTAAGGTTGCTTAGAGAAGAGGTATACTCTAGCCCAGGTGACGATGAAGCATGGTAGTAGGGCAGGAGGAAAGTCAAGGGAGATGGAGGAAAGAGCTAGGAGTCAAAGGGCATTCATGGAGGTCTAGACAGAGACATGTACATGCAAATATATGTAGGAGGATGGGGAAATAGATCTATGTGTCTATATTTATAGGTCAAGTATTAAGTCTGGGTACTTTAGAGAAACAAATTCACAGAATCTCATGTGTAAGAGAGTTTTATGTAAAGGTTAAGTGCGCATCAAGAAAACATCCCAACCCAGTGCTGCCCAAGCCCACAAGTCCCACATTAACCCATTAACCCATATGTCCGATACCAATCCACGAAGTCCTGCTCCATCTCACAAAACAGACGCAATGATGCCGACTGCAGGAGGAAATCCGAGTCAGTGAACGTGTAAGCATCTCAGCGCTGGCAGGGGTCTCCACACGGGTGCCCCAGCACCCAGGCCTGCATCGGGGTACATCCATGTGGCTTCTCCTCAGGGATGTCTTGCAGGAAATGAACCTTTCCAGCTGAAGCATGGCACTAGCTCAGACAGCTGCACCCTGGTCCAACCATCAGAAAGCAAGGGACCTGAGAACTAGAAAGGTGAGGCTCACTGCCCTTCAATTTACCCCTCTGCCCTTCAATTAACCCCACATGTGTTTATTGGCCAGGTTGGTACAATAAAATGACTAACTCAGAAGATTTGCTTGTTTTTAAGTTTTCATGCTGTCTATGCTGCATGATCTTTTCTGTGATATCAATACACAAATAAAGAAGCTAATCAGAAAGTTAAAAAAATGACTAACTCAGTAATAAATGTACAAATGTGCTTTGTCACAATTGATGTATATGTGAGTTGTGATAAGAGTTGTATGAGCCCCTAATAAAATGATTTTTAAAAAAGAAGAAGAGTTCTCATCAAAAGAGGGGAGATGCAGAATAGAACTTCAAATTTTCATAGAGACCACATTTCCTGGAACCAATGGAGCTGGGTAATGCCCTGTAGCTATTGCCCTAAACCAAAAATACCCCCTGATGTCTTTTAAAAAACAAACAATAGCTTAACAGTTAAAAATTGTCTGCCTTGAGCATTATTCTCTTTTAAGAACTATAAATATGGGCCAAAGTGACAACAGCAACTTGAATGGTTAGATAGGACACTTAGGGATTGTGAATATATTAATGGGGAAGGAATAACTCAGAAAACGAGGATGAGAATGGTTATACAACTTGAAAAATAATCATCACTAATTTTACATGTAGAAACAGTTGAATGGGTGTAAGTTTTACTGTACTCCTAACAATAACAGCAAAATACATATTAATAAGAAGAAAACCTCTTGCCATTGGGAATGAGAATGCTATTCAAATGCCCTCTGCCAAGGGCTGCTTTGAAAAGATGGCATAATGCACAGAAAGTACTTAACACAAAGTCTGACACCAGAAATTGTTTAATGAATATTTCTTACTCTTGGTGACCACAGAAGGACTGGGTGTTTGAATTATGGGGATGACGAAGCACACTGAATATTCAATGAACTGCCAGAAGAATAGACGAATCAGTTTCAGAAGAAGTGCAACTAGGATGTTGCCTTGAAACAAGGGTGGCAAGACTTCATTTCATGTACTTTAGACTTGGTATCAAGAGGAAACAGTTCCCGGAGAAGGACATCACTGTTCGTAAAGCAGACGATCAGCGAATAAGGTAAAGACCTTAACGAGGTGCATTCAGTCATTTGCTGCAACAATGTGCTCAAACAATAGTTGTGGAGATTTCATAGAACTGGATAGTGGTTCATTCTGTTGTACATAAAATTGCTATCAACCTGATAGCATTGGACAGAATGACAACCATTCCTGGTGATATCACTATAATCGTGAATGAATAGTCATAATTTCTCAGTTCCCATCAAGCTTGGCCTATAGTATTCAACACAAATGATCATTTTCTCCATAATTTTCTTCTCTAACGATTCCCTTCCTGCTTGGCTCCTGCCTCCTCAATCACCCCTCTGATCCCTTTCCTTATTCCTCTTCATTTCCTGACAATCCCTTGGGACTTAGTTCTTGATCCTCTTGGATTCCCTCTCTCCAGTTATTTTCTTGGTGAGCTCATCTATTCTCTTGGCTTAAACACCAGAAATCCAGAACTTTATATCCAACTGCTTTTCTGACATCATCCCTGATGTATCAATTCTTATTGTTGCATAACAAAATTCTACAAATAATAACAGTTTTAACTGAATTTTTTCAACAGTTTTATAATCCATATATCATACACAAATAACGAGTTATCTCACAGTTTCTATAGGTCAGAACTCTGGCCATGGCTTAGCCACATCCTTTGTAAGGCTGCGATCAAAACATTGTCCAGGATTGGGTTCTCATTTGGAGACTCCAATGAAAATAGAGCTACTTCCAAGGCCTATTATGTAGTTGAAAGAATTTATTTCTTTATGAGGAGGGCCCAGCTCCTTGCTACCTGTCAACTACATAACCCCTATATCCTAGAGGATGCCTTTCACTCCTTGCCATGTGACTAATATAGTCACTTATTTCTTCAAAGGCATCTAGAGAGATGGTGTCTCGAGAGCCAGTCAGCTAGCAAGACAGAATCTTCCTAAGATAACATAGCATGGGATAGGAGTTACATCCTACCACCTGTGTCATATACCATAATGTCCTATTGGTTAGAAGCAGGTCACAGGTCCTGTCCATACTCAAAGAGAGGGGATTATTCAATGCTCTAGATATCAAAAAGGAGAGATCTTGGAATAAGTTCACCCTAAGCTTTATCATTGTACTAGGGATAGCTATTAGATATCTCAAAGTCAACCTATCCAAAACTAAATTTCTATTCTCACTACCACCAAACAAATATGTATATATTCATTCCACCTATGGCCTTGTGTCTCTTGGTTGATGGCAACTCTTCCAGTTCCTTAATCCAAAAATGCTGTAGTTGTCTTTTACTCTTTTCTTTCATTCCCACCCTGCATCCAATATGTCAGAAAATCCTATTGATTTGCTTTCCAAATTTCTCTAGAATCTGACAAAATCTCACCACCTTTATTAATAATGCTATAGTTTATTTTATTTTTTAATCATTTTATTGGGGGCTTGTACAACTCTTATCACAATCCATACATCCATCCATTATGTCAAGCACATTTGTACATTTGTTGTCATCATCATTCTCAAAACATTTGCTTTCTACTTGAGCCCTTGGTATCAGCTTTGCCTTTTTTTTCCCTCCCCACCCCCAACCCTCCCTCCCTCTCTCACTCTTGATAATTTATAATTTTTTTCATGTCTTACACTAACCAATATCTCTCTTCAACACTGGTTTTTATAAATAATAAATTGCAGAGTATGTTAGAATAAGATAAATACCAGGCAAGTTTTGAACAAGAAGGTCATTACTTTGTTGTTAAAGTAATGTTTGCACCAATACCTGAAGGAGATGAATATCTGGGAAAACAGAATTCGTAGAAAGAATGAATGTCCAGTTAAAAATTCTAAGTTGACAGTATATCATAAATTTTGAGATAAGCTCATGGGAACCAGATCAATTAGGGGCTTCTCAGCTAATGTGGAGCTATTGGCTTTCATTCTGCGAGAAATGAAATGTCTCTATAAGGTTTTGGGCAGAGGTGACTCAATCTGAATTGAAGCTTTACAGTGAAAACTGACTGTGCTGAGATTAGATTTCATAGGTACAATCATGGAAGGAGGAAGACCATTTTGGAGGCTCTTGCAATGATTCAGGAGATTCAAAATAATTTAAACAAATGTGGTCTTTTATCATATAAACTTCCAATATCCCCCAAACAAACAACTCTTGCAGGGACTTTAGGTGGAGAGATAGAGTTCTTGTATTCCTCAGTTCATGGTACCCCATCAACATTGGTCTGGTCAATTGATTAATTACCTTGTATACCCACCCTCAAGGATCCATGGTGGCAGAGTGAACTAAGCACTGCACTGCACTGCTAAATGCATGTCTCCATGGGAGAAAGAGAAGAGTGTCTGTTCCCATAAAGATTTACAGTCTTATAAACCCTACAAAGCAGTTCTACTCTGTCCTATTGGGTCACCAGCAATCAGAATCAACTTGATGACAATTGGTTTCGGTTTACAGTTTTCAACTCCCATCAAGATTTACAGTCTCAGAAACACAGGAGCAGTTCTACTCTGTCATACAGGATCACGATGAGTTGAATTCAACTCGATAGCAATGAGGTCTTGGGCTTGGACCCACCTTCCAAGTCAGTGTGTTTGATATATAGTTGTATTTGAATATGTTCTTAGATACCGTCTCATGTAGTTTGTGAATATGTCCCTCTATTTATATAATTTGGATAGATAGAGAGTTTGGATTCTGTATTAGTCCAGGTAGACTAGAAAAACAAAGCAATAGAAACTCATATCTGTCTAAGAGAGAGTTTTATATGAAAGGTAATTGTACATTAAGAAAGCATCCCATCCCAGCCTAGTCCAAGCCCATAAGTCTGATATTAGCCAATCTGTCCGATACCAATCCATAAAGTCTCCTCTTCAGACTCATGAAACACATGCAATGATGCCAAATGCAGGATGATCACAGGTCAGTGGGTAGAAAGTCTGTGGATCCAGTGATATTGTAAGCATCTCAGTGCTGGCAGGGGTCTCCTTGTTCCTAGGGTTGCATCAGGGTAGGTCCATGTGACTTCTCCTCAGGGATATTTCGCAGGAAGTGAATAGAGAGAGAGAGAAGTGTCTTCCATCTCAAGGAGGAAAATCCAGCAGTTCCCAGAATTCTCAGGAGAAGGCCATGCCCACACAGAGGTCTCATTGGCTATCTCCGGATGGACAGGCTAGACTCCACCCCTACATTCATAATCCTCAAATTGACACCAGATTATGCAACTACCACAGATTCCTGTTTTTATTTATTAAACATTATACTTTAGAGATCATTCATGTTACTATGTATATACTGAATTTATGATTTCAAGTGCTGTTTTACATGGTATCATAGTTTCCTGATGCTGACATAAGAAAATATCACAAGCTAGGGGACTTAAAACAACAGAAATGTATGTTCTTTCAGATTTGTAGGTTAGAAGTCTGAAATCAGGGTGTCTGAGATTAGTGTTCAGAGAGAGACTTTTCTCGTCACTTTTCTAGTTCCTAGTGATCAATGCATAGCAACTCCTTGACCTTCTTTTACTTGTACACTACAGTCTCTGGCTCTGTTTTCATTTGGCATTCTTCCCGTGGAGCTGTTTCTTCTCCTTTTCTTATAAGGACACCAATTGTGCTTGATTAGGATCCACTCTATTGATCTCATCTTAATGTGATTGCAGCTAATGTGACTATAAATAAAAATCACAGTAGCAAGTACTGCATTTTAGTCGTGGAACGTTTATTTTGGGGGGACCAGATTCTGTCCTTAATATTTGCTATTACATGTATCCATCACCTTAAATGCATTCATTATCCCAGTGCTGGAGACCTAGGCTGTCTTCAAACAGTACCACAGAGAACAGCTTCATACCCAGTTCCTTCTGAACACCATGTGTTAAGATTTCTCTGCAATATAAACCCAGGAATCGAATTACTATGTGTACACTTAATTTACCAGGGTCAGGTTGTTGCTCCAAAATGAAAATCTATATTCCCATTATCAATGTGCAAGAGGACTTCTGAGTCCTCACATGCTAGCCAACGCATGTTGGCATGGTCTGACTTCCTAATGTTTTGCTAGTATAACAGATGTAATGTCATGCGTTATTGTTTTTCAATCTGCATTTCTCTGATTTGGAGTGCTTCACGTGTTTTTGTTAGCTTGGGGCCTCCAGTTTATATTCCTTGTCAAATTTTCTACGGCTTTTTTTCATATGACATGTAGCCATACTTTACATAGTATTAAAGATTGAATTGGCTCCACTCCTCAAAATATGTGTTGGAATTCTAACATCTGTAGTTATAAATATTATGATCCTGTTTGTAAATAGGGGTTTCTTTGTGATGCAAAAGAATATTCTGGGTCCTAAACATAATCACTTCTGACTTATAAAAAGAATAAACACAGAGATACACACAGGGGGCAAATAAATACCAAGGAACACGAGGAACTTGTCAGTCTTCCAAAGAAGATAGACAGACCTCAGACTTGTACATGCCTGAACTGTGAGAAGAAAATTGTCTGTTCTTTAAAGTCACCCAATGTTAGTGTTTGTTTAGTGCCTGCAGCATTAGATACTAAGATATACATGTATTAAGCACTCATAAGTTCTTAGTAAAGACATGTCTATGATTCAAACTACCATGTTTAAAGAACTAGGTTCTAGGGCAGTGGTTCTCAACCTGTGGATCATGACCCCTTTGGGGTTCAAACGACTCTTTCACAGGGTCGCCTAAGACCACCGGAAAACACATATTTCTGATGGTCCGAGAAACCGAGACACGGCTCCTCTAGCTGTCTCCAGGCAGGTCCGCCCACATGCAGATACACCCACATACAAGTACCCGGAGTGAAGACTTATACCCATGCTTCGAGACAAAATTTCATTTATTCATAATTAGAAATAAATATTTCACAATCTATAATTACATATTGTTCTTGTGATTAATCACTATGCTTTACTTATGTTCAATTTGTAACAATGAAAATACATCCTGCATATCAGATGTTTACATTATGATTCATAACAGCAGCAAAATTACAGTTATAGAGGTAGCAATGAAACTAATGTTATGGTTGGGGTCACCACAGCATGGGAACTGCATAAGGAGGTCTCGGCGTCAGGAAGGTTGAGAACCTAAGGCACATCTGTGATGGCGAGCCACCATCAATTCTTCTCTGTTGTGACAACCACCTGTCTTCCTGCTTTCCAACTTGCACTCTTGAAATAGAAAATCAACATGGCATCCAGTTGTCATCAAAAACACCAGTTCAGGTTGAGTTACCTTTCCCTTGAAAACTTTCAATGGCTCCTCGTGTTACTCAGAGTAAAAGTCTCCATTCATTTCTAGACCCATCACCATTACTTAAGAAAATAAATACTGCTTAGGTGTTATAACAGCACATGCTCACAAAATTGTAATGTACATTTTATAAAAACACTAGTGGTGGTGAAATAATTTGGAAAAGGATGTCAATAATGGTTGTACAACACAAAGAGTATAATCAATGGCACTGAATTATACATGTAGAAGTTGTTGAATTGGAGAATGTGTTGTGTATATTTTTGCCACAATTAAAAAAATAATTTCATGAATAACAATGAGTACAAGGAAGAAGAAAACATTCTAAAATTGATTTGGGTAATGATTGTACACTCGTCTTAATATGATTGAAGTACTGAATGATATGACCTGTGGATGAAATGCCAATAAAATAGTTTTAACACATTTTTTAAGTAAAAAGAAAATAATATTAAATACAATAAAAGGGATGTCTATGGTGGAACGGCTTGAAGAATTGGGATATGAAGTAATTAATCAATTGCTGAGACCAGACCAATGTTGATAGGGTGCCATGACCTGAGAGATTTTGAGGGTGCTTCCAAAAATTTGCTGAAAAATTCCACTGTTTTAATTCCCTTTTCCATGAATTTTTGAAACCATTCATTTAATCAACTCTACTCTCTGAAACTGAGGTCCCTATAAGTTCTATTTGGTGATATTTTGGGGTCTATTTAGTCAAGGACTACATTTACTTTATTTACTATTTATCTTTTATTAATCATTTTATTGGGGGCTCATACAACTCTTATCACAATCCATACATACATCAGTTGTGTAAAGCACACTTGTACATTCATTGCCCTCATCATTCTCAAAACATCTGCTCTCCACTTAAGCCCCTGGCATCAGCTCCTCCATTTTCCCCTCCCTCCCGCTCCCCGCTCCCTCTTACTATTTTATCTTCCACGTTTAGCACAGTAAAGGTTTGCTAAATTAACGAGTTATTGAATGGGCACTTGACTTTGGTGCTAAAGGGTAAGTAAGAATGTGCTTTCTGGGGAAGAGCAAGGTTTGTTGGAGTTTATTTGACTACAAGTATCAAATACTGATCTCTCTGACCCAAGGCAACAAGGAGTTGATAGGAAAGCTATCAAGAAGGCAATTCCAAAATCAGAGGGAAAACGGAACGATTTGTGCCTGAACCAGGGCTAAGCCAGAGATAGACTGTCTCTTCAAGACTTCAAAATGTTCCAAATTCAAATTCCAGGAAGAGAAACTAGATTGCCTGACTTAGCTTGCAGCCAGGAGGTGTGTGTGTGTGTGTGTGTGTGTGTGTGTGTGTGTGTGTGTGTGTGTGTGTCTGTGTGTGGAGTCACACTTGGGCCGAGAGGTAAGGCAGGTGGTTCATGGGAGAAGAAATTTGAGTAGATGATGGAGAGGAAAAAGCTGAACTGACCATTTGTAGCATGAGGGGGCACTTAATGCAACAGCAGAATTGTAGGAAGGGCCCTGGCAGAGCTTTAATTAACAATGACCAATTAGGTTTGCTTTTTTAGAAAGTTTTCTCTGGCAATTATAAAAAATGTTGATTGGTAGAAGATGAGAGTGAAAATTTATCTAGATGAGATGAAAGACACTAGTAGTAAAAACAGAAATGAGAAAACAGATTTGAAAGTTATTTAGGGGTCAGCTCCACAGGATTTGATATCTGACCCCTATATTAGTCAGGGTTCTCTAGAGAAAGAGAACTAATTAGAAGTGTGCATGTGGGTGTACTACATATACATATATGAGCTATATATAAATACAATTACATGTGCATATATGTGTTTATATCTACATATATCTTATATATGAGGGTGCTTCAAAAAGATGCACAGGAAAAAATCCATTGTCTTTTCATTCAATAAGCCCCCTTATAAAACTTAAAAAACCAGACTCCCTGCCAGGGAGTCCATGTCAGTCATGGAAATGCTATAGGAGAGTCTAGCTGTCCCTTTGGTTTTATGAGACCAGAAACTTGAAGGAAGCAGAAGGCATCAACTTTTTCCCATGGAAGGGACGATGGGTTTGAAATGCTGCCCTGTGGCTGGTATCCCTACACAGAGCCCCATGCCCTCTGTGTATGTATACGTGCTATACATATACAAATACATATATGTTTACATATATGTTGTTATTGTTATCACGAAGCTAAAGACTTCTTTAAGCTTGCAGCCTCAGATTTGTAGATTTAAAGATGGAAAGAGTAGAGTGAAGAGACGGAAAATTATATCAAAGTTTTTATTTCTAAAGTAGAACACACCCTAAGGAAATTCATTTTGTCAACTGAATAATTATATTTCATTAGTTGACATAGTGGGAGATGATTCCATTGCATTGCATTCGCTGTATTATGAAACTTTACTAGACAAGTATTTCTCCAGACCACTGTGACCCTACTAGATCCAAGCTGACACGTGAAATTAGCCAACACAACCAGGTAGGAGTGGTGGAGGCCATGAGAACTCCCAGATTTCTGGTTTTAGTAATTGAAGAAGAGGCCAGTAGAACCTTTTGGTGAGGTGGGAAATGGTAGGAAACACAGGAGCGGGGGACCCAAAGATTACAAATGGGGGCCACCACTGAAGAATTTTGCACAGAGGCCAGCAACTAAAAAGATTCTGAGACACTGTTCATACTGATAATGTCTAGACCATGTATCAAACCTGACCTATACCCTGTTCAGCAGCCACCCAGGACATCAAACCACAACCTGTGCCCCAATCAGCACCATGGTCAGCACTTGGCCAACAACTGCGAGTTTCCGCCACTCTGGCTCCACTTCCAACTCAGGACAAACCAGAGGGAGCCAGTGTTTCCCCCAAAACAACCACAAACAACCGCTCCACTACTCGTTCATTTGCCTCCATCTTCTCCACACCAACATTCTCCAATCAGGACATACTTGAAACTTTCCCCTTTTTTCCAGATAAAGCTTTCCCACTCCCCAGCCCACATTCAAGGATCTGCCAAAAGCAAATAATCATGACTGACCTCTTGCCAACATCTGGGCGATTTAAAAATTTTTCTCATTTACCCACAGGTGGTCCTCAAAACCCTGAGAGGAGACTAGAGCAATGAAGAAGAGACCCACCCTGGAGGGGAGCTGAGTCCTTACAGAGCTTGTACAGGCAGCATGCACAGCTGTGGGCCCCTGCAGGGGTGCCAGGACTTCCAGCCTAATTGATGCTCTGCTAATTACACTGATTAAAGTGAATGTTTGGAGCAATCAAGACTCCTGTGACGGTAGTTCCTTTTCTCCGAGACCTGGGCGGCCTGAGGTAATGCTACAGGCTCTGCAAAGATCTTCAGGGGAAAAACTAACTTTCCTTTCTTCTTTGCTTAGGTTTTTATTTCTTCTCTTCACACAGAATTTAAACAATACAGACTGGTGCAAAGCCAATGTGAAAATCCCCATTTCCCTTACCCCCTTCCACTGCTACCATCCTCCAAAACTAATGATTGGCCACAGTTTTCAAAACATCTTTACAAATGTTTTTACATATGTTATCAGGCTTTTTCATATATTTCAATCTGACAGGCAGAAACAAAACTCATTTAGTTCAATTTGCATTAAATCTAAAGAAGAATAGCATACTGATATTTGTTTATTGTTACGTATTCTGTTTCTGTGAATTGCTTATTCATAGTCTTTGCATGCTCTCATATAGAATTGGTAATATTTTTGCTGATTTATATAGTCTGGATAATAAAGCTTCATTTGTCATAAAGATTGTAACTATTTCTCCCAATCTGTCACTTGTCTTTGGAGACTTTTGACACAGTTGTTTACTTGCTGTTGGGGGCTTATTCATTGAGTGGAGGACTCAACTCCACGTTCTCCCCTCAGTTCCAGCTGTGCACGTATTTCTGCCTTCTCCTGGCAGAGGGCTTGGGTACACTGGGAGCTGTCCTCCTGAGGAGAGGCAGTGTGGACCCGTCCACCCTCTCAAAGCAGGACTAGTTGTTGTAGCGTGCATTCTGACTGTGACGTTCCATGTACATCAAAATAGAATGTGCTCCCTAGAGTTCTCAATGGCTGACTTTTTTTTTTGTTTTTGAAAATAGGTTGACCTGCCTGCTTCTGAGGTGTCTCTGGGTGGTCTCAAATCCCCCACCTTTTAGGCAGCAGCCAAGCACTTTAACTCTTTGCACCACTCAAGAACATACTTTCCAACACCATCCCATTAAGCATCCTTTGAGGCTTACTTGTAAATCTCTTAAGTCCTTTTCCTCTCCTGTCTCATAATATTATTACTTTGAAAGAGATGCCAAAAGAGTCACCCCTCAGCGGCAAATATTATCAATTTTGAGGCAGATTTTATCTTCATTTAAAATGTACCTTTTAAATATACAATTGAGATTTTTTGGCCTACTTTTTCTTTTTTAAAAAATGATTTTATTGGGGGCTTGCACAACACTTATCAAAATCCATCCATTGTGTCATGCACATTTCTACATCATTCTAAAAACATTTGCTTTCTACTTGAGCCCTTGGTATCCTCATTTTTTCCCCTCCCTCCCTGCTCCCCACTCCCTCACGAACACTTGATGATTTATAAATTATTATTATTTGTCATATCTTATACTGTCTGACATCTCCATTTGCCCATTTTTGTGCTGTTCCTCCCCCAGGGAGGAGGTAACATGTAGATCCTTGTAATTAGTTCCTCCTTTCCAACCCATCTTCCCTCTACCCTCCCGGTATTGCCATTCTCACCACTGGTCCTGAAGGGATCATCTGCCCTGGATTCCCTATGTTTCCAGTTCCTATCTGTATCAGTGTACATCCTCTGGTTTAGCTAAATTTGTAAGGTAGAATTGGGATCATGATAGTGTGGGGGGAGCAGGGAAAAGCATTTAAGAACTAGAGGAAAGTTGTATGTTTCATAGTTGCTACACTGCACCCTGACAGGCTCATCTCCTCCCTGAGATCCTTCTGTAAAGGGATGTCCAGTTGCCTACAGATGGGTTTGGGGACCCTAATCTGCACTCCCCCTTATTCACAATGATATGATTTTTTTGTTCTGAGGATGCCTGATACCTGATCCCTTCAACACCTCGTGATCACACAAGCTGGTGTTCTTCCATGCTGGCTTTGTTGCTTCTGAGCTAGATGACCACTTGTTTACCTTCAAGCCTTTAAGACCACAGCTGCTATAACTTTTGATAGCCGGGCACCATCAGCTTTCTTCACCACATTTGCTTATGCACACATTTGTCTTTAGCAATCGTGTTGAGAAGGTTGCATCGTGGAACACCAATTTAATAGAACAAATTGTTCTTGCATTGAGGGAGTATGTAAGTAGAGGCCAATGTCCATCTGATACCTTAATACTAAACCTATAAATATATGCACATAGATCTATTTCCACATCATCATATATAAATATATCGACATACGCACATGTCTGTATTTAGACCTCTATAAATGCCTTTTGCCTCCTAGTTCTTTCCTCTATTTCCTTTTACTTTCCTCTTGTCCCACTATCATGTTCAGTCTTCATTTGGGTTTCATTAATTCCTCTCGGTTACATTTCCCTTGATCAATCCCTACCAGGCCTCTTAAACCCTCCCTGCCACTGATTTTGGATCACTTGTTCCTTCATCTGTGGGTTGGTTAACACCACTTCATTTCCCCCACCTCCCCCTCTTCCATGTACCCCCAGAACCATCGGTCCTGTTGTTTTCTCCTCCAGGTTGTTTTTCCAGCCTATCTCATCAAGATAGACCTTCAGAGATAATAACATGCAAAAAAACCCAGAAAACCAAGACAGAACAAAACAAACCGACAAAAGAAAACAAACCAACAACAACAACAAAAATACCAATGACAAAAAAAGAAAAGTTGGTAATAGTTCAAGGTCTGTCTGTTGACCTTTAGGAGTGTTTTCCAGTCGAGTCTGATGGGGTGCCACGCCCTGGCCCCAAAGTCTATTTTTGGTACTCCTTCTGGACTTCCTTCTTCTGCTCCCCTTGCTGTTCTGTTGCGCACCCTTAGTGTTTTGCCTCACTGTGGTGGGGTCAGATCCGGTGCAAGTCCCACACTGTGTCTCCAGTGTTGTCCCCTATAGGGCTATGGGTCAGAGAGGGATACCATGCCTCCTACTGGGACCTGTCATATAATCCTCTCTGTGCATTGGCTGCTCTGAGCAGGGATATTGTCCTCAAGACTTGGTGGACCAGGATATGCTCCACTCTCTTCCTCCGCCTTCATTTGCTCCCATGTACTCTGTTCAAACATGTCCCTCTCCCTGAGCTGTAGCTTCAGTGCTGTCCTCTGAAATAAATTCTTCTAGGGGTAAGGGGTGGCTACCCACATAGTTGGGATTGGGGATTGTCCCTCAGACCTCTCTGCTGTTTCCCTGCTTCATGTCAGTATGTTGCATTCAGATCTGAGATAATATTTTATTTACCCAACTGGATAATTTAAGAGTTTCCCCATGAGGAGAAAGGGGGAATCAATCACAGTGATCTACATATCACCCCCTCCCAGGGGGGTGGACAACAACAGAAAACTGGATGAAAGGAGACAGTGTTTGGTGTAAGACATGAAAATATATATATAAATTATCAAAGGTCATGAGGAATGGAGGCGGGGGAGAAATGCGCTGATACCAAAGGCTCAAGTAGAAAGGAAATGTTTTGAAAATGATGATGAAAACATATGTACAAATGTTCTTGACACAATGGATGGATGGATGGATTGTGATAAGATCTGTAAGAGCCACCCAATAAAATGATTTAAAAAGGAGTATTTCCCCATGTTATTAATACTTACAAGCCTGATTTTAGTGGCTATAAATATATCACTGTATGGGTGTTTCCATATATATAACCACCGCATTAGTCATTCTCTACCTATGGCCTGTACTGAGACCCACAGTGTATGTGCTTTGTTACCACTCTGAACAGCACCCCACTAAGGTGCTAAGCCATGTGCTATGCACTTTACCCAGATCATCTCATTTATTCCTTAGAACAGTTAATATGGAAGGAACTGAGTCTTGCAAAAGTCAGTGCATATACTCAGAGATCACCATTAGTGTAGAATTGTGTATGTAACAGTGTTGTCATCTCTTGTCTTTCACTCTGACACTCCTGTCTTCCCCTGCCTCCATCATTTTTTAACCAATCTTCCTTGTCGTATATTGCAGTTTCCCCCGTTAACCTCTACCCTCTAGCCAGTAACTTCCCCTCTCTTCCCCTCACACCCCTGGTCACCATCATAGAATGCTTGCTTCAGTGTGACAACTCTTTCTAGACTTTTTTACAGTCGTGGTAGATTGGCTAGAAGACATTGTGGTATTGCTGCATTTGTATTTAACTGATGATTAAATGTTGTGCATTTTTAGGCATTCACCACTTGTCTCCTGGTGGATGTGACAAAGACTCTGATTGTGTTACCAGCTCTCTGTTTGATCTTCTTGTGGCCCAATTAAGGTTGTATTGGCTGGTGTCTATTAGTAATTAGGTAGTACTAGAAAGAATGAGTGTGACTGGGCAGACCATGGGGATACCATTGCTGTCTCTAGCCAGGTAAAACCAACAAAAAGAGAAAAATACAAAAAGAAATAAGAGCAAAACAGAATATTTTTTAAAACAAGGTAAAGCGTGAAAACAATAGCAAGGAAAAAGGGAATTTAATAAAACAAAAAGGAAAGGAAATAAACAAAGAAAGAGAGAAAAATACACTCATCAAAACTAGATAGAAGCAAAGAAGAGCATAAGAAACAGCTAAGAGAACAGCGGAAAGAAGGGGGAAGAGAACAGAGGAAATGAAAGCAAAGGGGGAAAAGAAAAGATAGCTATCCATAAAGGTAAAGAAAGAAACACAAACAAACAAATGAGAACACTGGATCAGAGGCAGGACTTAGAGAGAAGAAAACTGTGGGAGGCAGGCCATCTGTTGTGGTTTGGCACCCACTGCCAGCCAGGCACCCTCTCAGAGAGTGGTTGAGATTGCCTTATAATAAGTGGAATTCTTGCCTGACCAGGTGTTATCTGAGTTCAGAGCACATGATCTGAAAATAGTTCAGGCCAGGTAAGATGGGATTGAGGTCAGGGTGCTTATTCTAGAATGGAACTGCTTTAGGCCTAAAGGGAAGCTGGGGGCAAGACAACTAACTTATTATGGAGGGAATTCTTGACTACTCCCCAGGAGTTGTCAGGACATGGCACTGTGAATTTTGCTGGATTGGTGAAGTATAGTATGCACCCCTCCAGACGTGGAGGTGGGGCACTAGAAGCCCAATCTGTGAATGGGCAGTTCCAACTTCAAGCCGACCAGAGACTGTGCTGGTGGGTGTGTCATTGACCACTGGGTGGCTAAGGATGGGGTTGGCTATTTTCCTGGTAACTAAGGTCGTGTGAGAGCAAGGGAAGATCACCAGTCCCGAGTGTGGGTTTGTGTCATCAAGTTGCTGTCTAAATCGAATGCTGTTCGCCAAAGTTCAAGAGAGCTGTTTAGTTCACCATTTATTTCCTCTCTTGCCATTTTTGTTCACTCTCTCCTAGTTGATATTCAATCCACCTATCCATCCTTTCCTATGAAATTCGGGTTTCCAGAACTACCATATATATTTGGTCTCTTGTCTGTGTTGTAAAGGTTCTGGATAGTGTATCTACCCAATATACCATCATGCTGGAAGTCCTGTGCCCTAAATTATGTTCAGAAATGCCCCTTGTAGGAACTGATTACAAGGCTCTACATATAACCTCCTCCCTGGGGGACAGACAACAGAAAAGTGAGTGAAGGCAGACGCCGGACAGTGCAAGAGATGACAAAATAATAAAGCTGATGCCAGGGGCTTAAGTGGAGAGCAAATGTTTTGAGAATGATGAGGGTAATGAATGTACAAATATGCTTTACACAATTGATGTATGTATGGATTGTGATAAAAGTTGTATGAGCCCCTAATGAAATGATTAAAAAATAAAAGAAGAAACACCCCTTCTATTTCTATGTTGCTGAGAGTGGTGTAGTAACTCTAAGCATGAAACTGATCATTAGAGGTTAACAGTGCAAAAGCACCAGATGCTTCATGGGAGAAACATAACGAAGTCTACTTACATGAAGACCTAGAGACACAGAAACCCTCAGAAACAGTTGACTCAGTGGCAGCGGGATTTCTATACAGAAAATGAAATACTAGTCATAAACCAAAGAAACAAAAGATGTGTACAAAGAAAACCACAGAGCATTAATACAAGAAACCCAAAGAGACCTACAAAAATGGAAGAATGTCTCATGTTCTTGGGTAAGAAGGCCTAATATTGTGAAAATGTCAATATTACCTGAAGCAATCTACAAATGCAACGCAATCCTGATCTGAATCCCAACACCATTCGTTAAAGAAATGGAAAAATGAATTACCAGCTTCATATGGAGAAGAAGCCCAGAATAAGCAAAGAATTCAAAAAGAAAGGAAAAGTAAGAGGTCTTGCACTATCTAGCCTCTTGCACTATCTTGCACCTACTACACAGCTACAGTCGTGAAAACAGCCTGGTAATGGGATAATGATTGAAACATAGATCAATGGAACAGGATAGAAAACCCAGAAACCCACCTACAGACAACTGATTTTCAACAAAGGACCAAAAAACACTAAGTGCCAAAGAGATACCCTGTCAACAAAGTACGCTAGAAAAATTGGATATCCATCTGCAGAAGAATGAAATAGGACCCATGCCTCATCCTATGCACAAAAATGGACTCAAGATGGATCAGAGACATAAATGTAAAACCCAAATCTATTAAGATCATCAACAAGAAAACTGGAACAAACTTAAAGGTCGTATTGTAGGACATACATAGACTACCAATTACAACAGTGGAAGACACAATAGATGACTAGAACCTATTGTGCACATCAAAAGAATAAAATGAGAGGCCACGGATTGGAAAAATATTTAGTAATGACATGAGGGGCAAAGGACTAATGACTAAAATCTACAGAATTCTGAAATACTTCAGTAAGGAAAAAAACAAACAAACAACCCCCTTAAGAGGTGGACAAATGACTTGAATAGACAATTCACAGAGTATGACACTCAAATGGTTAAAAAACACATGAAGAAATGCTCACATTCACTAGTCATCCTTGATGCAAAGCAAAATAGCAATTACCATCTTACCAAAACAATAACAACAAAAAAGCAGACTAGCAAATGTTCGAGAGGGCATTGAGAGATTAGAACTCTTATACATTGCTAGTGGGCATGTAAATACATACAACCATTGCAGAAGTTGTCATGGTGATACCTAAAACAACTGGTAATAGAAAGACCACACAACTCAGCAATACCATTCCTGGGCATATACCCCAGAGAGACAGATCTCTAACAAACACATGCTCTCCCATGTTCAATACAACACAGTTCAGTTTAGCAGTATGCTGCAAACAGCCCACACTCCCATCAGAATGAATAAAGAAAAATTGGTACGTACACACAATGGAATGTTACTCATTATAAGAAAACAGTGGTGAAACTATGAAGCAACTCATACCATGGAGGGATCTGAAACCATTATGCTGAGTGAAGCTAGTCAATCACAAAAGGATAAATAGTGTGTCAGTCCACTAGTGTAAGGACTAGACATCAAGATGAAGGCAAATTCCTGCTTCCAGGTCATGCAATCTGCTAGCCCAGTCTGTCAAGCAACACAATAGAGAGCCTCACACCCAAGAAGCCTGTAGCACCCTCTCCATATGCATGTTCTAAGAACCAGTTTGACAGAGGAGACCTCACCTCAGCTGGCGTCAGTTTTTCAAAATCGGGGAAGAAATAGATGACCATTGAGTTTCTGTCCTTAAAAAAATGTGCTAAGGTCACCCCAAACCAACAGAAACTCCTACCAGAGTGATAAGCGGTCCTGATGGAAAAGTCAAATCAACTAGGCGGAAGGGAAGCAAACAAACCTGAGAAAAGGCAAGTGCACTTTTGTTAGTAGATAAAAGAGGATGACCAACCTTCCATGGGAAAAAGCACTTAATGACATTTTTATGGAACCGAAAGAGAGAATAAGCTTGGGGCTATGCTCCTAATTGGGCATATCTGACCTCGTTTCTATTCAGTCCCCGAGGAACCAGGTCATGTGCAATAGACTAATGGGACTTTAGAGTTTGTGTTTTCGAGACACATAACCCACGCCAGAAGGACTTAATGTGGAAACCCCATTAAGTGAACCCGGCTCCACCTTACACTCACCTGTAACTCTTGGACTTAAGGCCAAACTACATGTTGTGAGAAGAAACAGAGTGTTGCTATGCCAAGAGAATAGAACTGGCGATCTTCACATCAGTATACACTTACTACTTCAATGCCCTTATTGCTTTATTAAGATATATATTAATCTAGTAGACCTGGTTCTGCCACTGTCAATGAATATCATTGGAAGTTTTGCCTTTCAACCACCAACCCCTATTGTTTGTGTAAATAGTGTCTGCTCACTTAAAGATTTAATCTTTACAAGTCAGTAAATGCATATATTGTGGTTAATTACTAGCCTACATTTATATAATCTCCTGTTCTCAACTGTGTTTTAATCTCTTTACCATTTGCTAAATTAATGACACTATCAACAGAATGACCTTATGCTCCAGGGAGATGGTTGGTAATGCTTTCTAACATAAAAGGTCAATGATGTCTCTAAAGTGAAACAAAGGCATACATATACAATAGTTATATGAATGGATTGGGGTCTCACAATTAATTCTAGCCCCAACCTAAGTATAATTAGTTCTTAAGACATGGCCCTGCTTGATACTCACCCTCATGAAGAGATCACTGAAGATATGCCTGTTACAGCCAAGTGTGATGAAGAAACCAGATAGTGCCCAGCTATCAGAAAGAATAGCAAGTAGGGTCTTAAAGACTTGTCTCCAAACAAGCAGCCATCTAAGTAAGAAGTCAACTAAGTTCACATCGAAGAAGCACATCTGCCCGTGTAACCCAAGGATTGTAAATAATAGAATCCAAATCCAAAGGAGAGACCAATATCAGAGTCCAACTTATGAAAGTCCTGGTTGACAGAGGGTTATGGAAAAGAGGGGACACCCAAAGTCCACTTGTAGAATTTATACATAGATTGAACCCCCAGTACTTTTCTTCTGACCAGAGTTGAGGGATGTGAATAGTCTGGTCATCAGACAGAGAATATTGTAGAGACCATTATAGTACATTAAAATGTAACCTCTGATTTGATCACCTTTTGACACATCTAAAAGTCATAGAAGTTTTTAAAAGGTGAAGGGAAGATACATATGGATGAAGCCTCCAGTGAGTCTCCCTGGACATGGACCCAAGATGCAGACAGCCTCACTGTCATAAAGAATTCATTGGGCAGTGGAATGTGACAGCTATGGGGAGGTTAAAACCTAATACCTTATCATTTTATCTCCCTGTGACCCATTTTTTAAGTTGTTCTAGTTTTTAATTATTTAGTTGTTCTGTTTTCTTCCCAATCGGGGGTTTTCTCTATTTTATTTTGTTATTGTTGCTAACTTTTTTGACTATTTTGTATTTTTTTTAAATGTTTTTTAGTATAAGAAATCCAGGATGGGTGAATCTATATAGACAGTAGTTGGATTAATTGTTCATCAGATAAGAGTATGGCAGGGAAACGAGTAGCAACTAACAAGGAATACAAGAAAAAAAGAATATTCTAAAAGTTATTGTGATAATGATTGTACAACATTCCTGATATGATTCAAGTATTGAATTGTATGATATTTGAATTATATCCCAATAAAACTGTTTATAAAAATGGCAGTGTGTTTGGGGGTTATTATCAGGAAAGAGTTCTGGATTTTATTAAATAACTGTGCTTCAATTAATATGTGGCTCTTTCCCTTTGCTTTATTTATGAGGTCATTTATGTTGATTGCTCTTCTACATCATCTTTACATATTTAGTATAGATTCTTTCTGGTCATTAGGCATTCTTTACTGGATACATGAGTAGATTCTATTGGCTAGGATTTTGTCGAGAATTTTTCTTATCTATGATCATGAGATTGCTGTATAATTTTCTTTTTTAGTAATGTTTCGCCTTGGTGTTGGTAATAAAGGTGCAAAAATGGCATGGACACTATGTCTGATCTCCTTTGGCTAGACAAGGGAGAAGGTCACACCATCTTCACACCAGCCCAAAACAGAGGTCAGACATGACTCTCTCCTCCATCTTTTTTCACTCTATTTTGCCACCAACCATTCCTCCCATGACATTCTACTTTTCTGTTGGGTTAGATAATTCTGTGCAATGGTCACAACCAGCTCACAGACCATGCTCACAATTATGGAGATTTATTATGGAAATTAACAGGTCAGGACAGAAGCCAGGATCAGAAAACGTAAAGGATACAGAGAGGTGAAATGGAACATAGAGATTGCTGCAAATTTGACCCGAAGCCCCCATCCCACACCGGCCTTTTAATCCCCTGCAGCCACCTGCCTTGCTGAGAAAGCTCTTGGGGAAGATCCTAGCCTGGTTACTGGAATGAAAGAAACAACTTCCTTTGCTTCCCCTCATGAAGCGATTACTGAAGACATGCGGAGTAAAGCAAAATGTGGAGAAGAAATCGTGCCTGGCTATCAGAAAGAATAGTTTCTGGGATCTTAAAGCCACGTCTTCAAACAAGCTGCTACCTAAGTGAATAATCAACTAAACCCACATAGTAGAAGCACACCAACTTGTGTGAGCCAAGAATTGTAAATAATTAAATAAAAAATCTGAAGGCAGGAATGGTAACAGAGCTTAAAACATAAACATCGGGTTTGCAGAAGGCTATGAAGAATAGTGGAAGACCAAAACTCAATTAACTATACATGGATTAAGCCTTGATGAATCCCCTCTGACCATAACCAAGGGACGTGAAAAGTCCATTATGGACTGTAAAGTCCATTATGGCAGATGTGGTTAGGTTAAAATATAATACCTTATCTTTTGATCTACTTTTTGATCCATTTTAAAGTTGTTTCAGTTTTTAATATTTTCTGCTTTCCTTTCCATTGAGGCTTGTCCATGTTTTATCTAGTCATTGTTGTTGGTTTTTTGGGTTTTTTTGCTCGCTTGCTTGCTTCCTGTTTATGTTTTCTATGAGTTGCTGTATAGGTGGATCTATAGCGACAGCAACTGGATGGCTAATTGCCTAGGGGAATGGCAGGACAGCATGGAGGGAAATGAAGAGCTAACAGCAATGAGTATAAGAAAATGTTCTGAAATTAATTGTGGTGATATTACACAGATCTTAATATGACTGAGTGATTGAATTATATGATATGTAAAATATAACACAGTAAAACTATAAAAGGAAAAGGGAGCAAGCCAAGTTCCACTCCTACCCAGAGATCTGACACCCATCTTCTGACAGAGTAGGCAACAATGGGTTCAAACACACAGGAGTGATTGTTGGGATGGCGCAGGTCCTGGAAGTGTTTCATTCGGTTGGGTATGGGGTCATTTTGAATTGGAACACACTCCATTGCACCTAATACCATCACCATGGTATCATCTCTAAAAGAGTGATACAACTCAAGCTCCTTAATCTGTTACTTAACTCATTATGGCACTACATGAAAATTACAACTGCACTTTGCTTACTTTCACTAAAGAAAGCTGGTCTGTGATGTGCTTAAAATCCTTCCCCATAAACCCCTCCCACCCACTGCCCAGAGTTTATTCTTTTTCTAAACTCAGCAGAGTACAATGACACAGCCTGCCTTGACCCGTTGTTGTTCGATGTTGTCGAGTTGGTTACGATTTACAGCGACTGTAGGTACAAGAGAATGAAACAATGCCCGGTCCTGTACCATCCTCACAATTGGTCTTGACAGATGGAGGCACTCAAGTATGAAACTGATTACTAACAGCTGTCAGTGGCAAAGACTATGGTTAATAGAAGTACTCAGTAGAGCCCCACCGCCCCCACACCCTCAAGGGGCTCTTGGAGCACTTGCTATACCTGCCAAACCTTAGATAGACTCAGCAGTTCTCAACCTGTAGGTCGCGACCCCTTGGGATTCAACTGACCCTTTCACAGGGATCACCTAAGACCATCGGTAGACACATATTTCCGATGGTCTTAGGAACCGAGACACCACTCCTCTATCGTCTCCAGGTGCAGATATGCCCACATAAGAGTACCCAGTATGAAGACTGTTACCCATGCTATACCATGCTTCAAGACAAAATTCGTAATTAGAAATAAGTATTTCACAATATAAAATTACATCTTGTTTTTGTGATTAATCACTATGCTTTACTTATGTTCAGTTTGTAACGATGAAAATACATCCTGTATATCAGATAAATAATTCATAACAGTAGCAAAATTACAGTTATGAAGTAGCAACAAAAATAATTTTATGGTTGGGGGGTCATGACTACATTAGGAACTGTATTAAAGGATTGCGGCATTAGGAAGATTGAGAACCACTGCCCTACACACTCCCAGCCCCCTCATTCTCCCATTAGGTAGGAAGATTTATCTTTAATGAGACTTCAAAGCTCAGGGGTGCCGTAATTACAGCAAACACTCTGCACTAGTCAGCACCACATTGTGCCTCAGAACTAATTTTCTCTCAAGAATAGGTCTGCAACCTCCACTGCTTGGATTTCCTCCCTCTCTGCTGGTGCTGGGATGAGCTAATTGGCAGTGGGGGTGGGAAGTCTCCAAGAATTTGGAGACAGGTCTATGTCCACCCTTGATGAGCATCCGCTGGGACCACTGGACCTAACCCAGGCTGGGATGCCTTGGGAGAGGAGACTTGGGCTGTGAGAGAGCAGGCTTACTTCTCTGTCAGGCTGAGTTTCCCAGGACTATAAAAAGGGGACAGGTCCCGCATTCAGAGCCAAACTGACCTACTTCCTAGAAGTATGTGCCACAGAGGACAACCCTAAACCTAGAGGTTGGGGAGAAGGGCTAGCATGTCACGCCTACATGGAAGCAAACCAAGAAGGTACAAGAGAGCGTGAGGGCCTAGACCCCATATCGGCACACCAAGCCTATAGGATGACATCCCTGCATGGAGCTGCTAAGGCACAGAGAGGACTATAGGGTCGACAATAGCTTGAGACATGATGTCCCCTCACTGGAGCATACCGAGACAGAGGACAATACTAGGGACACACAGCAGGGAATTAGTCCAGTCTGAACCCCCCACAGAAGGGCAAACCAATAAGGGAACATAACAGATCAGCAACGGGAGCAAAGGAAAGCCCCAAAGCCCCTGAAGAGTCCAAAAAATAGACAGCACACTAGGAGGGACAGTTTCCAGAATTCCCCCAGGACCAGTGGGGAGAAGTCATCAAGGTCAGTGAGCAGACCTGGAAATATGTATGCTTTTTAAAAATTTTGTTTTCTTTTTCCTAGTTATTATTATCTATTTTTCCCTCTAGCCTTTTGTTCAATATTTTTATTTTCTTTTTGTCTGTTATTGCTGTTTTACCTACTTATATGTACGATAGGCATGGAAGCAAGATCAAGGATAAAGCAACAGGATGGACAGTCTGGAGCGACTTGGGTGGAGGAGGAGGCAGCAAAAGCGAATGGCGAGCAAACAACTGCCATAGACAGGGGAACAACAGGGAATTAAAAACAACAACAAGGAGGACATAGGGATCCCCAGCAATAGCAATCTAGCTGAGAGGAATTACTAAGAGGCAGAAGAAGGGTGAGCATGATGGTGGGACAGAAGGAAGATAAAAAGGAAACAGAATAAAGATCTAGGAAGCAAAGCTATGGATAGAGATATAAACATAGGTGTGTACATATGTAAATATATTAATTCATAAAAATAGAGATATTGACCTATGTGTATATATTTATATGGCAATACACTAAGGTAATGGATGGACTTTGTTCCTCTGCACAAGCCCTGCCTCAATGCAAGAACACTTTGTTCTAACAACCTGGCATTCTGTGATGCTCACCCTGCTGGAAAAATCACTGAAGACAAAATGCATAAGTAAATGTGGTGAAAAAATTGGATGGTGCCTGGCTATCAAAAGATATAGCATTGGGGTCTTAAAGACCTGAAGTTAAACAAGCAGCCATCTACTAGACAAACAACAAGCTCACATGGAAGAAGCACATCAGCCTGTATAATCATACAGTGTTGAAAGGATCAAGTAACAGGCATCAGAAGACCCAAAACACACAAACCGTAAAGCATCGTTGAGAATGTGGTGGGTCAGAGTAGAGACCTACAACCCATCTGTATACAATAGGACGTCCCCTCACAGAAGGGTCACAAGGAAGGGATGAATCGACCAGGGCACAGAATAGCACTGATAAAATACACAATATTGGTGACTTCCAGAAAAATGGCAACTGAGTAAAACATACCAGATGGAGTCTGCAGACATAAACACAGGAGAGTTACTAAGAGGGAAATTCCACACTGTCGGGTCACAGGAGGAGCATCATAAAGATAAGCAGGCACAGATCTACTAGGTTTCGAGGGGCTGAGGGCTTTTGGCTTACCACAGTGGAGGCCGGCTAAGGTTTGACCTTAGTCCTGCCACTGTCCAAGCTGGAGCTGGAATCATTTGGAGCTGGTTCAGGAGCTTTATCTCAACACAGCCACAGATTGCCACTGCCAAGTGGCAGGGATTAAACCACGCCAGCTCCACAGTCAGGGATCGGGGCTCAGCTATATTATTACTTTTGTTTCCCCTTCTTCTCTCTATCCCCCAACAGTCAAAGTGGGCTTAGGTGTTTTTTTTCTTTTCCTCTTCCCTTTTATCTCACATGCCACTGCAGACGTCCAGACTATTCCCCTTAGCCTAGGGCATTTACACCTGCCCTTCACCCAGGTGGAAGCTCTCCAATCTCTACAGCATAACCCAAAGCTGGGGAAAGCCCACCCACCCTCCTCCAAGGGATATCCCACCCAACTTCTTCCTGGAGAAATTTGCCGCCCGCCCGCTGCAGTGCTCAACACTTGGCTGAGGAAATCCCACCCACCTTCTTTGGGGGAAATCCTGCATGTGTGCCTGGGGGAGATCCCATCCATCCTCTGTGGTTCAACATGACCGAGGGAACTTCCTCCCAGCTACCATAGTACCTCACACAGCCTAAAGCAGCTCAGCTAACACTCACCGATGTTCCAGGCTGCTGCGGGAACCTCTGCCCAAACGCTGCAGCAATCTACCTGACCAGGGAAAATCCGCCCACCATTTGCGGTGCGCTACATCAAAGCAGGCTACCCACCAGCCTTCTGTGGCACTCCCACTGCAGCATGAATCCCCGGACACCCTCTGCGGTGCCCAAGCTGCCAGAATACTGGTTGACTAGGGAAAGAGTGAAGCCACAGGAGGATAAAGTAGGTCAATTCTATAGTGAAATTAGCTGTAGGCAATTGAAAGAATCATTCCTACAAGTCTCCAAGAGAGAGCCAGTGCTCTTCGACCCCCTGGAATAAGGCACCTGGCTCCTCTAAAACAACACAATGCAAAGAGCAATCAACCGCAATGACCTCATTGAAACAACAGGAGAAAGAAAAGGAAATGGAAAACGATGTCCTGAATCTAACAACATGTATAGAAGAAGCAGACATTGATCTGCCACAAAAAGACATCTTTTGAATGCTGCTAGGAGTCATACAGGATATGAGGGAAATAATATAGAAAAAGGATGAAATGATAGAGGAGATAAAGTCCATACATCAAAGGGAAATAAAAGAGTTTACGGACAAGATAACAAAAACCAGTAGCAGACTCAAGGACTTCGCCATTCAACAGGAGGTGGCAGAGAACTGCACCAGTGACCTAGAGGACAGCCAAGCAGACTTTAACAAAGGTGAACAAAAATCCAATTAAATCATCACAGAAGCTGAAGGAAACCTAAGAGCTAGGTCTGATATTATGAAGATGAACAACATCAGAATAATTGGATTACCGGAGGAAGACACAACAAAGAAGTCATCTGCACACGAGTGAGAGAATTCTGGGAGGAAAACGTCCCCTTTTAATGAATGAAAACCAGGCAACCAATCAAGAGACTGAAAGAACACCAGCTAGAAGAAGTCACCGAGGCACATAATAGTTAAACTATCCAACTTTGAGGAAAAGGAGAAAATCAAGAGAGCAGCTAGGAAAAACAAGCAATCACATATAAACTTTCCCAAATAAGAATATGCTCAGACCTATCAGTAGACACTATGAAGAAGAGGAGAGAGTGGAGTAACATATTCCAAAAATTGAAGGAAAATAACACAAACCCAAGAATATCTACCCAGCCAAATTAGCTATCAAGATAGATGGAGAAGTGAGTCTTCTCAGACAAGGGGAAAAAATGCATTAGAAAAACACAGCCCTACAAAAGATCCTTGCCAACCCAGTATGGGCAGAAAAACAGCACTCAGCAAGCGTAAATAAGAGACCACCACATAGAACAACCCCACCCAGAGTGCAACAAAGAGAAAAAAGACCCAAAGATAGCATGGCTTAAGGGTGGAAAGAAGTCCAGAATGGACCACACACATGCACAACACACTGATAAGAAAGGGAGGTGGAAAACACCCAACACAAAAGGTATAAGATGGCATCACAGAATCCACAGATGGAGAAAATAACCCTGAATATCAATGGAATGAACTCAGGCATTAAAAGACTGAGGCTAGCAGACTGGTTTAGAAAACACAACCCATCAATCTGCTGCCTACAGGAAACACAGCTCAAGACTACAGACAAAAAATAGGCTGAGTTGGAGGAGGACTTTGTGGACTGGTGTTGGACATATGGGTTAATGTTGGATTTGTGGCCTGGGCAGCACTGGGTTGGGATGTTTTCTTGATGCACACTTAACCTATATATAAAACTCTCTCTTATACACGAGTTTCTGAGGATTTGTTTCTCTAAAGTACCCAGACTAACACAAGAGGGAAGAAGCCCTGAATTAGCAGAGAACTCCTCAAGAAGAAAGACACAGTGGATGGGCTTGCTTTACCTGACTTTAGGGACATATTAAACAGTCACAGTGGTCAAAACTGCGTGGTATTTGTATAATGACAGATACTCAGACCAATGCAAAATAACAGAAAACCCAGAAATAAAATCATCAGCATACTGACAACTGAATTTTGATAAGAGCCCCCAAAATATCAATTGGTAAGCAGATGCCATCCTCTACAAGTGGTGGTGGAAAAAATGGATATCTACCTGCAGAACAATTAAGCAAGACCCTTATCTCACTCCATGCACAAAAATAAACTCAAGGTGAATCACAGACCTCGAGGTAAAACCCCAAACTATTAAGGTCATCAACGAGGGAATTGGGGCCAACCTGAGAAGGAGTACATAGGCTATCAGAAATAGGGAAGGACACAAATACAGAGGAGGCACTAATTGACAAGTAGGATATACTAAAGATAAAATACCTGTGTACATCTAAAGAATTCACTGAGAGTAATGAGAGAGCCCATGGACTTGGGAAACATCTTTAGCAATGACACATCAGACCAAGGCCTTATTACTAAAATCTACAATACTCTGCTAGAGTCCCAAAAGAAAACAACTAATTGCCCACTGAGGAGGTGGGCAAAGGGCCTGAACAGTAGTTTCACAGGGGTGTGAATGCAACATATCAGCATGAAGCAGGAAACCAGTAGAGAGTTCTAAGAGGCCAGTCCTAATCCCAACTACACGGACAGCTGCACCCCCATCCCATCCCCACCCCCATGCCCCCGAAGAATTTACTTCAGAGGACAGTACTGAAGCTACAACTCAGGGAGAGGGACATGTTTGATCAGAGCACACAGGAACAAATGAAGGGGGAGGAAGAGAGAGTGGAGCACGTCCTGGTCCACCAACCCTTGAGGACAATATCCCCACTCAGAGTAGCCAATGCACAGAGAGGACTATATGGTGGCCCCAGTAGGAGACACAATAACCCTCACTGACAACACTGGGGACACAGTGTGGCAACTGTACCCGCTCTGACCCCACCATACTGAGGCAAGACAGTAAGGCGTGCAACAGAACAGCAAGGGGAGAAGAACAAGGAAGTCCTGGGGAGTACCAAAAATAGACTTTGGGGCCAAGGCATAGCACCCCATCAGATTGAACTGGAAAACACCCCTTACAGTCAACAAACGAACCTTGAACTATTTACAGGCTTTTCCTTTTCCTTTTTTTGTCATTGATCTTTTTGTGGTGGTGGTTGTTTTGTTTTCTTTTGTCGATTTGTTTTGCTCTGTCTCGGGGTTTTGTGTGTGTGTGCGTGCATATTATTATCTCCGCAGGTCCAGCTAGATAAGATAGGCTGGATAAACAATCTGGAGTAGAAAACAAGGGACCAAAGGTTCTGATGCCTGGCTGGCAAAATATATAGCATCTGGGATCTTAAAGGCTTGAGGATAAACAAGCTGCCATCTAGCTCGGAAGCAACAAAGCCCTTATGGAAGAAGCACACCAGCCTGTGTGATCATGAGGTGTCAAAGGGATGAGGTATCAGGCATCAAAGAACAAAAAACTTTTATCACTGAGAATGAGGGGCAGTGCAGAGTGGGGACCCAAAGGCCATCTGTAGACAACTGGACATCCCCTTACAGAAGGGTTGCGGGAAGATGAGCCAGTCAGGGTGCAGTGTAGCAACGATGAGACATACACAATAAAGATGAGAATGTTTCTGCAAAGATTTACAGTCTCATAAAAACCTACAGAAGGACTGTACGAGTCAGAATTGGTTTGATGGCAGTGAGTTTAGTTTGTTTGCTTAACAACTTTTATGAAAATTGTTCCATGTCCTGGAACATTTTTTATAGTGTGCTACCATTGCCATTATTTCCATTCTGGCTGTTTCCATTTATTTAGTGTCCTTTTAATCTCATCTTTGCTTTTTCAATAAACGTTGACTGTTGAGTGTTAGGTAACGATTTAAGGAAGCAAATCCCTTACAGGTGAAATTGTTTGTTTTGTAAATTATAATTTGATTTTAAGATGATCTACAGAAATTGCTTCAAATCCAAGTTCAAAGGTTTTTTAAGTCAGTACACTCAAGAGTTCCTCTCATCCACTATTTCCTAAAGTCACTGATATGGCTAGACCTTTGGTGGGGCACTGGAACAACCCAGGGTATCTGTATAAGTAGAAACCTACACTTGGATTATAATGCAAAGTTTTAAATCAACAGGGGCAACAGGCCAGTTAAATTTGGGAATGTATTCTCTAATTTTTAGTGGTCTAATAGTCTGGTGGTCATTATCTTCTTTTTAAAGGAATTTGACTTTTGGTCTACATTTTCCTCCCATTTTATCTTGACCTTGTACTGTGTCACTGGTCAGGATGATTGGTAGTGGCAGTTACACACCATTTCTTCTTGTCTCAGGTTAGAGAAGGCTATGGTTCCTGTGGATTATTGATCCTGTTTCTTCTTTGAGTTTTTTATTACCTTTATTCTTTTGCTTCATATGAGTAGAGACTCGACAGTTTTATCTTAGATGGTGATTCGTAAGCTTTTAAGATTCGAGATATTACTAGCTAATCCAGGATGTAGAATGTTTTTGAATCATTGTATTAGGGACACATCAATTGTGTAAAGCACATTTGTTCATTCACTGCCCTCATCATTCTCAAAACATTTGCTCTCCACCTAAGCCCCTGGCATCAGGTCCTCATTTTTTCCCCTCCCTCCCTGCTCCCCCTATGAACTCTTGATAATTTATAAATTATTTGATCATTTATAAATTTATTTTGTCATAGCTTGCCCTGTTTGACGTTTCCCTTTACCTACTTTTCTGTTGTCCGTCCCCCCAGGGAGCAGGTGACATGTAGATCCTTGTAATCGGTTCCCCCTTTCCAACCCACTCTCCCTCTATCCTCCCAGGATCACCACTCACACCACTGGTCCTGAAGGGATCATTCTTCCTGAATTCCCTGTTTCCAATTGCTATCTGTACCAGTGTACATCTTCTGGTCTAGCCAGATTTGTAAGAGAGAATTGGGATCATGATACTGGGGAAGAGGAAGCATTTAAGAACTAGAGGAAAATTGTATGTTTCAACGTTGCTACATCACACCATGACTGGCTGTCTCCTCCCCAAGACCTTTCTGTAAGGGGATGTCCAGTGACCTACAAATGGGTTTTGGGTCTCCACTCCGCACTCCCCCCATCATTTACCATAAGATTTTCTGTTCTGATGATGCCTGATCCCTTTGACACCTTGTGATCACACAGGCTCGTGTGTTTTTTCCCGGTGGGGTTTGTTGCTTCTGAGCTAGATAACTGCTTAGTTTACCTTCAAGCCTCTAAGGTCCCAGATGCTATCTCTTTGATAGCCGGGCACCCTCAGCTTTCTTCACCACATTTGCTTATTCACCCACTTTGTCTTCTGCAGTTGTGTCGGGAAGGTAAGCATCATAGAATGCCAATTTAATAGAAGAAAGTATTCTTGCATTGAGGGAGTACTTGAGTGGAGGCCCAATGTCCTTCTGCTACCGAATATTAAACCTATCAATATATACACACGTCTATTTCCCTATCCTCATATATGTTTTTGCATATGTATATGCCTTTATTTTGACCTCTATAAATGCCTTTGCCTCCTAGCTCTTTCCTCTATTTACTTTGACTTTCCTCCTGTCCCATTATCATGCTCAGTCTTCATTTGGGTTTCAGTAATTCCTCTTGGTTACACTACCCTTGATCACGCCCTACCAGGCCTCCTACACCCTCCTCACCACCGATTTGGATTACCGATTTGTACCCTTGTCCCTGGGTTTGTTAACACCACTACCTTTCCCTCCACCTCCCCCTCTCCCATGTACCACTGGAACTGTCGGTCGCATTGTTTTCTCCTGCAGATAGTTCAACCAGCCTATCTTATTTAGACAGACCTGCGGAGATAATAACATGCACAAAAACAAGAGAGAGCAACACCAAGCGACAATATACAACAAAACAACAACAGCAAAGCAGTGACAAAAAAAAAACACAGCAAGAAAGAAAAGCTTGTAGTTAGTTCAAGGATTGTTTTTTGACCTTTAGGAGTGTTTTCCAGTCCAATCTTTTGGGGCACCATGCCCTGGCCCCAAAGCCCACCTTTAGCATTCCCTGGGGACCTCGCAGCTCCATTCCCTTGCTGTTCTATTGCACCCCCTTAGTGTTTTGTCTTGGTGTGGCGGGATCAGGTCGGGCACAATTCTCACACTGTGTCTCCTGTAGGGCTATGGCTCAGTGAGGGATGTCATGTCTCAAAGTAGGGCCAGCTATGTGGAGGATGTCATATCTCATAGTGGGGCTGGCCATAGAATATTCTTTGTGAATGTTAGTCCAATCAACTAAATTGTCCTATAAGACTATGGTTCTAAGCCTTCTAACCCAGTAAACTAATTCAAAGATTCATTTGAATATGTCTAAGATGATCCTGTAACTATGATTTGTCATATGTATGGATATAAATGCAGCTCATACAATGTGCACGAGAGGGCTTCAAGACTGATTTTTCCATGAACTCTTTGAAGCTCGCTTGTACATATACCAAGAGCACCGGTGGTATAGTGCTTACGTGTTGGGCTGCTACCTGCAAGGTCAGCAGCTCTAAATCCCCAGCTACTCCACAGGATAAATAAAGCTTTCTACTCCCATAAAGAATTATAGTATTAGAATACCACAGTTCTACCATCTTGTGGGTTGCTATGAGTCAGAATCAACTAACTGATGGCAATGAGGGTTTTCTCTTTTTCTTTTGTATATGTCTACAGGTATGTCTAGCTGTACATGGCCATGCATTTACTTGTGTATGGCTTTCTATACCAATATTTACACCCACATCTATCCATGCAACTGCTGACATATTTGTTGGTTGCCATTTGTTGTGCTGCAAAATTGTATTTAGCATGTATCCATATTGTCCTTTTTCTCTTATGTACTTCATAGTATCTTTTATTTACCTTGGATATGTTGTGCTATTCTACCCATATTTGGTCATGTCTTCACTATCACTCAAACTAACACGTGTCTACTAACTAGAGTGGTTCCTTTTCCTTTGACTCACATCCCTGGTAAACATCAAAACACTGCTTTTGTGTGAATATCTATTTTTAATTTTTTCATAATAGTAGGACCATATATTTGTCATTTTGGTTAACTTACTTTACTCAGCATGTAGAATCTAGAATTCTCTAGATTCATCCATATTAAAAGTATTTCATAGACCCATTCTTTATAGTTGCATAGTATTCCATTGCATGCACGTACTGCTGTTTGCTTTATCCATTCGCCTGTTGATGAACATATGGGTTATTTCCATCTTTTGTTATTTTGAATTATGTAGCAACGAACATAGGTGTACATATTTCTGCTTTCATCACTGGAATTTTACCTCTTATACCCAGAAGAATTGGATTGGAAGGTATTTCAATTTCCAGTTTATGTGGAAGCACCATATTATTTCCCATACCCTACCAGTAATATATCAGGGTTTCAATCTCTTCACATCACCACAAGCATTTGTTTTCTGTTTTTTATTATTGTCATTTTGCAGGAGTTTTTATTGGCAGGGTTTCCCCAAGTGGGTGATAGCACCTCCTGGAACAATTCACGGGACTCCAAAAGCAGATACCTACATTTTATCCTGGATTATGGGCTATTGTACAAAAGTTTTTAATTGTCAAAGGGACACTGAATATTTTTTTTTCCCTCCCTGAAAAGGAAGCAGTATGCCAAATAAGTTTGGTAAACTTTCAATGGCTAATGACTGAAAGTATCTTTTCATATATTTGTTAGCTGCTAGAATGTCCTCTTTGATGAAGTGTCCTTTGCCCATTTTTGGGTTTCCCTTCATTCTTAAAGGATATTTTCGCTGGATGTAGATTTGAGTTCACATGTTTTATTTCAGAAATAGAAAATGTGCCTGATGTTTCTGGCTTCAATGATATCTTATGAGAAATCTATCTTGAATTGTTTGTTCTATTGGTAATTTATCATTTCTATCAGCCCTAGGGTGCCCTGCCTCCCTCAGGCTGCCTTTTCTTTTCATTATTTTGAGTACAATGTGTTCTAGTATAGATTCCTTTGGATTGATCATGTTTGGGGTTCACTAAACTTGGATTGTTCTATCAAATTTGGGAATTACAAATTATTTCAGACGCACTAAATCTCTCCTCTCCTTTTGCAACTCCAGTGACATGAATGTTAGGTCATCTTTTGTTTCTCTTATGTACCTGAGGCTGTTTATTTTTCAGTCTATGTCATCCCTGCTATTGAGATGGGCGAATTTATATTGTTCTGTTATGAAGTTCAACACTTCTTTCATCTGTATTCCCCATTCTGTTGTTGAGCTCATCCATTGAATTAAGTCAATTTTTAGTTATTGTATTTTTTAATCCTAAAATTTCCATCTGGTTCTCCTTCTATCTTCTATTTCTTTGTGAAAAGACTGCTTTTTCTTTTTACAGTGTGTTTGTAATTGCTCATTGCATTTTAGTGATGGCCACTTTGAAATCATTATCAGACAATTCTTACATTGTGTCATCTTTGATTTGGGTCTCTTGGTTCTCTTCCATTCAAAATATTTTTTGGCATGACAAGTGATTTTTAAAAATCAAACCTGGTAATTCTGGGTAATATAAGACTCTGGATATTATTTAAATCACGTGTTTTAGCAGGTCTCCTCTGACCTTGCCTCAATGGGGGTTTCTAGTACAGCCATATAAGAATGGAAATCTAAGTCTTTAAATCAGCCACTGTTGACTCTGGAGATAGGTGAAAGGTCTGAGTCTAAGTTGGGATGCTTCATTAGGTTCTCCAAGGTGTTTCTGCTGCTGTAATGAGTGGGGCATGCATGTTGTTTTCTGTGTTTTTGTTAGAATTATTATAACTGTAAGTTATAATATGTTTTCTGTAAGTTGTCCCCTTCCTTGTCCGTTGTCTCATGAACAGGTTTCCCTTAGGAGTTTCTGGTCTACTGTTAGCATTTTGGGGTTGCCAGCGTCTGCAAGAACATGTTTGGGACCTATGAGGCAATAAGACCCAGAGAAGTAACCACAGTATTATCTTTTGGTTTCTAAGTTCCTTGACAGTCTGCCTTCTTTTCTCTACTTTTCAGAATCTTCTGTTTTATGAAAAATACCCATTGTATTTGTCTGTACTTTGTATAAGATATAGGGGAAATTATGTCTACTAAGCTATCTGTTAGGATCTAAAGCCCCATTGCTATTATTTTGATGTATGTGTGATATGTTGTTGGTCAAGTCTTATAGAAACATATTGATTTATAGTTGAAATATGCCTGGGATGAAATTCAAAAGAATTTGGTAAGGGAAACAAAAAAGAAGGCCCCTCAACAAGATAGATTGACAAAGTGTGTGCAGCACTGGGCTCATTAAACATAAGAACTGAACATGGTGCAAGATTGGGAGATGTTTTTTTCTGTTGTACATAGGGCCGCTATGCATTGGAACCTAATGATAACAAGTAGGTAAGAATACATAAACAATAAGACTTGCCATGATGCATCCATACTTGTTGAAGATGGGTACATGGAAGGCCATTAGTCTTTCTCTTTTTTGATGTCTGAAATAACCCTTAAAGGAAAACGGGAAATCAAACAAAACTTGATAGCCTGGGTCCTGTCTATTTCTGTCAAAGTGGCATTATAATTTGAGGGGGGGGAAAAAGACTTAGAATTTCTTAGTTCTCTTCTTTTAAAAAAATCATGTAAACAGTTACACAGACCTCTTTTCCCCAATTAAAAATCATTATGACCTCAATTTAAAAATAAAAGTCAGGAAAAATAAAACCAGTATCAGATGAACACCACAGTTTTGATAAGCTTGGCAGACATTTGGTTGTGAGAGCTGAATAGGATCTGTTTAGGAGGTCAAGGTTGGTCTGAAACTAGAAAGAAGCACAGCAGTAGTTCAGTCGATTTTAGTAGCTTTCGTAAACATCGCATTGTGACATCTCCCACAAAGGCAGTCTCTCCTTTCCTGAAGCTCGAAGGTTGGGGCAGTATCCACAGTCTTGATATAATGATGCATACATACTCTAAAGTGGGTAAACTAGAGTAAGGCCCTACTCATACATGAAAAAACAAAAACACGAACATACAGAATACCCTCTTCCTGTTAAAGATTTTTCAAGAATACAGCCTAATAATTCTTCACCCAATTATAATTTTGGAGTGACAACTTACTTGGCTTCTAAAGCAATATATATTGGTAAGAAGTACCTGGTATAGCAATCATGGGACTGGTTAGATTTCCTTTTTAATCTCATGTTTAAGTACTGATTTGGGTATACGCCTGTCATAAATGCCACTTTAGCCAACAACAGAATAAGTTTCTCAGATACAATTTAATGTACCCTTGATAATAACTATGCATTTAGGATAAAGAATAGCTATACCAAGAACTTGTCACGGAACCAGATGTCTACTGAACCCTGGAGACTAAGATGGTATGCCCTAATTTTGGAGCATTTGTTAGCGCATCTGAAAACGGACTGAACTGTGAAGTAACTAGCATAGAGCCTAACACACAGATATTCCACAATGTTCCATAATCAACTATAATAATAGCTGTCACTTACTGAACACCAACTATGTGTCAGACCTTTCATGTGATGTTTTATACAGATTATATCCTAGCAGGTGTGACGAACTCAGTTTTTGAGAGAGATAAGGTTCCAAAATTCAGTTTATTTCAACAAGCTCAAAATGTTAGCAAGGTATGTTGCTGGTATCTGAATCCAACTTGTCGTGATTTAAAATTTCATCTCTCTCCATTATTCCACATAGTTTATCCACACAGGAGATTGAAACTGTCATAAATTTGAGTGAGCCAGAAAGTGAAAAGCAAGTGAGCTGTATTAAAAATCCAAAGATTAATGTATAGATGTGCTTTATACAATTGATGTATGTATATGTATGGATTGTGATAAGAGTTGTATGAGCCCCTAATAAAATGTAAAAAAAAAATCCAAAGATTCTAAACTAAAAATGTCTTTTCTTATCTATGTAGATTAGAAAAAAGAGGGGCAAATAACATGAGAAAATAAATATCAAATAAAAGAAAATTTTGTTAAATATCTCAGTGTATAAACAAACATTATTTTAATGTCTGATTTTCCCTCCGCTGGAGGGCCTTTAAGGAGAAACTAATCATATTTTCTCTGTTTTCCTCAAGACATTCATGGCCTTCATGCTCCATGTGTGTAAGCAACTAGGACAAAGAACTAGTCAGGTTTTATTTTTGGAATTCCTTTAATAGCAAGAAGGGCCGCTAAATAAATTGATTAGCTAGCACCCCTATTCAACACCAAGATACAACACTTGGCTTCTGTGTTCTGGAATATTAGACTTTGTGGTCTTTTTACCTTGATTTGATGACTTCTCAACTACAAGAACCACACCATTTGTTTTAAAGAAATGTTCTCCTAGTCTTGAGACTGAAGAGAAGAATATAACAATAGGAAAAGTAAAGCAATGAAATATTACCATGAGCACTTTTATGATTTGCCTGAGTTAAAGGAAAAAGATTTTAAGACTAGTAGATATAAAACAGACTCTTTGCATTTGGGAAAATGATTAAAATCCTTTTGTAATCATAAAGAAATTGTCAAAGACAACTGACCGACTTTAAGCAGGAAATCCCTTTATCCTCTCAATTTCTACACAACCAACAAGCACTAGAACAGTGGTTTTCAACCTGTTGGGTTGCGACCCCTTTGAGGGTCAAATGGCCCTTTCACAGGGGTCACTGGATTCATAACAGTAGCAAAATTACAGTTATGAAGTAGCAATGAAAATAATTTTATAGTTGGGGATCACCACAACATGAGGAGCTGTATTAAAGGGTCTTGGCATCAGGAAGGTTGAGAACCACTGCTTTAGACACTGACTAAGGGCTCATTTTTCCCTGCCAGTACTGATAACAGGAGCTTGGATGACCTACCTAAGTCCTTTAGTAGTATGTTCGGGATTATTCTCAAAACCTGAGTAAGTGCTTTGTTGATTAAACTCTATTTTCCACACAGACTTGATATTGGCTTTCTCTCTTTTTTTCCTTTTGAAAATCATTGTATTGGGGGCTGTATAACTCTTATCACAATCCATACATACATTCATGTGTCAAGCACATTGTTGCCCTCATCATTCTCAAAACTTTTGCTTTCTACTTGAGCCCTCGGTATCAGCTCATTTTCCCCTCTCTCCCTGCCCCCACTCCCTCACAAACCCTTGATAATTTATCATTTTTTTCATGTCTTACACTGTCCAGCATCTCCCTCACCCACTTTTCTGTTGTCCATCCCCAAGGGAGGGGGTTATATGTAGATCCTTGTAATCGGTTCCCCCTTTCTATTCCACCTTCCTCTTCCCCTCCTGGTATCGCTACTCTCATTATTGGTCCTGAGAGGTTTATCTGTCCTGGATTCCCTGGGTTTCAAGTTCTTATCTGTACCAGTGCGCATCCTCTAGTCTAGCCGGATTTGTAAGGTAGAGTTGGGATCATGATCGTGGGGAGGAGGAAGCATTAAAGAACTAGAGGAAAGCTGTATGTTGCATCATTGCTACTCTGCACCCTGACTGGCTTGTCTCCTACCCGCGGCCCCTCTGTAAGGGGATGTCCAGTTGCCTACAGATGGGCTTTTGGTCTCCACTCCACACTCCTCTTCATTCACAATGATATGATTTTTTGTTCTTTGATGCCTGATACCTGATCCTATTGACACCTTATGATCACACAGGCTGGTGTGCTTCTTCCATGTGGGCTTTGTTGCTTCTCAGCTAGATGGCCGTTTGTTTATCTTCAAGCCTTTAAGACCCCTGACACTGTATCTTTCGATAGCTGGGCACCATCAGCTTTCTTCACATTTCCTTATGCACCCGCCTTGTCTTCAATCGGCTTTCACTTTAACCTCTGAAAGACATACTTATTTATTGTTGCCAATTTTAAATTAACCCAATTACAAATAATGGATTTTAAACAGAGCCCTTGATAAAGCCTAAACCTAATGATTTTCTGTCATTGCAGTTTTACTTAAATCGCATTTGCTTACATATAGATACAGTTAAAGAATATTTATTTATATATCAAATATAAATATATGGGAGTTTCTGACAAATGATTTTTTAGTAAAAATTTATTAACTATATAACTTTTCAATACCAGAGAAACATCAATATGTACAAATCAACATGTAGTTCCCACACTTTGGTTATATGAATATGCTTGGAGCACCACAGAACAAACACTAATCTCAATTTAAAAAGAAAAGTAATCTCAACAAACAAAAACCCTTCAATACTCTTGAATCTGTTTTCCTTACATTACATGGAGAAAACTCTTTTTTATTCTACATTGGTTTCCAGCTTGGTCAGTTTCCAATAGCATCAAGAAAAAGTGGTTGGAGGGAAAGGATAACCATAATAGGTAAAGTCTGAAAATCAAACTATTTCCAGAACTCCCTCTTTTTTCAATACAGAAGTGATCTTAATCTAGCTTTGCATCAAATGAGAGGTATGAAAACTTGGGGTTGGTGAGAGTAAGCCCAACTGCTAATTTTCAAAATTTAAAATCTTAAATAATGCAATCACAAGACTTGGGATAAAAGGCGCACAGGGTAACACCTTAGCAAAATTGGTTACAGAACTTCTTGGATTTCAACGAATTCCCTGCAATCACTGGCATCTGCTAATTGTAGAGGCATTTGGTATTATACATAGGCATCAATAAGAGACTTGACAGGACTGAGCAGAGTCTTTCACAGCAACTCTGATGGGCAAGAAAAAGAGAAATCAAAGAATGAAGACAGAAATAGAAGAAAATGGAAACAAAATACATCTAAGCCCATGTAAGCCAGGATAATGGGGGCTTCATAGTACATACTGAAAATTCTATGTATACAGATTGCATCCTTTACTAAAATGTGAATTATATACACATTTATGTTAAGTTAAATCCATTCATATATTATCTCTAACAACCCAAACAGAACCTTTCTACCGCAAGGTGAAAGGAGATGCTACTATTCCCTCAGTTCCTTAGGTTCCTGTCCTTTCCCAGGCTGGTTAGTGATCTCTGCACAGGAGCCAACAGCATGGTATATGAACGGATACAACTTGATATCTGGAACAGGAGTGGAACAGCTTCTGCATTCCTCATTGTAATATCGTTGTAACAGCTTATACACATCCCCTGGAGAGACAAATTGATTTTCATATTAAAGTAAGAAACAAACCAAACCCACTGGCATTGAATTGATTCTGACTCAGCAACATTATAGAACAGAGCAAAACTAATCAGAGCAGCTGGTGGATTTGAAATGCTGACCATGCAGGTAGTAGTCCAATGTTTATTCTAAAGTATCATCAGGACACACTGGACATTAAAATGTATAGATGGGGAAAAAATACAAGAAAGGACTCCAGTTTTTTTCTTAATCTAAATAGCATTTGGCCAAATCTAGCTTTAGAAAATGTAACATGAATTTCATATACTTGAAAGGATTTCTTGACATAAAGTTAAATATTTTAAAAACACTTCTAAAAAGCTATGTAGTAGATAATGATTAAAACAGGCGCCCTGACTCATTTTGGGAGTTCACGTCATCCCTACTGACACCTTCAGCTCCTGAGGTAACAAGGTCTTTCAAGTCCAGTGGAGAAAACTGTGCGGCTGATAAATATAACTCAGAATTAAGCCTCTTAAATTGGAACTTACCCTCACCATCTTTCCTCTCTTTTTTTCCTGTATATCAAACTAGAAATTCCAGCTTCTTTCCCTTATTTTAATAAGCTGACATATTCATTCAAGATCTTAAATAAAACTTTTCCAGAGTAGAATAAATAGGACTATGACAATGCTCGTCTTCTAAGGGCTTTGTGCTCCTTATTCAGAGCCATGTTTTCCATTTGTTCTTAGGCATATGATCCATCCAGATTTAGCAAGTGTTCCTTCTAGTCAGTGCACAATCCATTTAGATACCAAGTGTCAGGGTGATCTCCTACTTACCAACAGTCAGTTTCCTCTCTGTCAGGAAAGTGTGCATGCTGTAAATGTCTCTCATCAATTCTGAATCCCCAAAGGTGAAATAAACCACATCTCGTTCAGCAGCAGCAGCTGCCAGTATCTGTATTAAGGCTGTAGAAAAGAGAAAAGACAAGGCTGTATATAATACTTTCCATCAGGATGCCGTTTGGTCTTTCCAGGTGTGCCAAGCTGAATCCTGAATTAAAGATTTATATGCCCAATATACACGTTAATGGAAATGGCCGTAAATCATCTAGTTGTATGACTTTTCAGATATGCTGCCGCAGGCATCAAAAACAAAAGAATTTCTACACAGGTGCTTTTCTGGGTCACAGATAAAGAAAGGTATATTTGAGTGTAATTGTGGCACTAGAAAGAAAGAAACAATTCCAGATGAATACAAGATTTTTTTAAAAAAGTGATGCATATATATTTTTACTTGTATATAATGTCTGAATGCATTTAAAAATTAATTTGGAACTATATTGTTTTAATTATTTTATCTTATTAACGTCACAGGTCTCTGTCTCACAGGAGCATATTCGTTTCTTTAACCAATAAACTTGGGATATTTGAATGCTTTTATAAACTCGAAAGCCACCCTGAAGAGCACGCCCTCATTCTGCCAACACTTCCTCCTCCACCGCAATCACTAACATGTGATCAGTGTTACTTGGGGCACTGAATGGTAGCAGGTGTGCTTGAGTGTGTAAATGGCTGAGAACCACTGTCCCTGGGAGTCAAAGTTAGAAATTACTAAGCCTGAAGTATGTTTCAAAAAATTAGTTTCCTTTATAATCTTAATCTCAAGATAAAAAATTCTTTGACTTCATACTCTCAGACATGGGCAAAGAGCAAAGAATTGTAAGCAAATCCCTAATTCTTTTCACTAGGTTTAATGTAGTTAACTTATGCAAAGCAATTCTGAAACTTGGACCAAAGCAAGAAGAAATACTTGACAGCTTGAATCTTTTCTCCATTTATCATTATGTTATATACTGGTCCAATTCTGACGATATATAAAGGTTTTCTTTATATTGAGTTGTAAATATAAAGTTGTACCGAAGGCTGACATCCTTGATCTTTACCAGCAATTGTTCCAAGCCCTCCTGACTTTCAACAAGCAAGGCTGCGTCACCTGCATATTGAAGGTTGTTAATAAATCTTCCTCCAGTCCTGTTGTGGCATTCTTCTTTATATAATACAGTTTCTCAGATTATTTGCTCAGCATATATGCTGAATAAGTATGATGAGAGGATACAACCAAAAATACTAAGAAGAGTTAATAAATCTACACAGATGAAAAAAATATGACATTCTGAGTCCACATTGACAATAGATAGATAGAAAACTAAATAAGGAGAGAAGTTCTTGCTTACAGTGGACAGAAGGATTCACTGGTAAATATAGAGGGCGTATTAGAACTGAAAACATCATTATTTTGCAAGCAGCACGAGAAAGAATGGATCGGGCCAAAGGATGCTAAATCCAGGGGAAATTTTTCTCAATGTGTCTTCCCATAAATTGTAATAAAGAAAAAACACAAAGTATACAGTGGAAAAATGGGACAATATTTTGACTGGCTGACCAAACGGTACATATTCATTGGGGTTAGATAGGCAACAAATACCTCTAGATGTGATGCTAAAACATCACCTGTGCAGGTTCTTACTAAGGATGTACAACCTCAACCTGATGATGAAGATACATTAGACAAAATAAAAATGAAGAACACTAAAGTCTTCTAAAACGTCAATGTCATAAAAATCCATTGTGGAAATATATAATAGGCTGAGGAAAATACTAGTAGTTAAAAAGGAGCCTAAGGTGTCTCTCAGTAGTACAAATGGCTAAGGTGTCGAGTATTAACTAAAAGGTTGGCCGTTTGAACCCACCCAAAGCTGCCTCAAAAGGCAGGCCTAGAAATTTGCTTCTAAAAAGGTCACAGCCTAGAAAATCCTATGAAGCAGGTCTACTCTGCATGCCGGGAGGTATCATGAGTAGGATCCAACTAGACAGCAAAAAAAACAACATGAGAGTCTAAGTATCTTTGTGCTTCATAACTAGCAAAGTGCCAATACACAGTTCAAGAGGGATTTGGGGAAAAACGGGAAGCTAAAAGAGCAAACCGCTAACTGCCGTAGTTGATTCTAAGTCACAGTGGCCCTAAAGGCGCAGGACTGCTTCGTTGGTTCCTGGACTTTAAGTCTTGACAGAAGCAAACAGCTTCACTTTTTTCCCCATGGAGCTCCTGGTGGGTTAGTGGATAAGCCATGACGCCACCTAAGCTAAAAGAAATGACAACTAAATGTCATACCTGACTCTAGACTGAATCTGGTACTAGAGAGGATGAATATTACTAAAAATATTAAGTAATCTGACAAAGCTGGGATATAAGTAACAGATTACTGTGTCACAGTACATTTACAGATTTAATCATCGTACGGTGGAGGACTTCCAGCAAGGTGGTGAAACAGACATGTACACAGACCTTCTACATCAAAGGCATAAGGAACCTACTAAAACGGATAGCGATCATAATTCTGGAACCCTGAGTTTTGGTGAAAAGGATAGCCCAAGCACTGTAGTGGTTGTGCATTTGGCTATGACCTGCAAGGTCAGCAGTTCAAAACCACCAGCCACTCCAAGGGAGAAAGTTGGGACCTTCTATTCCCGGAAACCCACAGGAGCAGTTCTCTCCTGTTGCACAGAATTGCTATGAGTTGGCATTGACTCCAGGGCAGTGAGTTTGGTTTTGGTGTACGAGAAGGACAGAACGAGCCCGAGAAGAGACCGATGGAGAATGATTAGCTAGCCGGATGCAGCATGGCCACTTTGAATTTTGTAGGCAGCATGCCAATCAGACAACAGGCGGGAACACTGAGGCTAGCAAGATGAAAAGAGGAATCCTAATTTGTTCCCCACATCTTCCTGGTGACCAGAAATCCCATCCCCTCCTACCCCCTTGATTCCCTTGCTCTGCCTGAGGTTGGAGCCTTGCACTCCTGAATCCGGTGCAGGGTGCACAACCCCTAATCTGTAGGTGCATGAACAAACCCTCATTAGACCCAGGATACACAGATACACCTACTCCATGATCAACTCCATTCTGGTGGGAAATACTCTTGTTACCAACTGCCCTGCCATAGCTGCTCGCTGGGCCTGAAATAACTTCTTCCAGTTACCATCTGAGTTGGCACAAACTACTTCAGATCAGGTGCCCTTCCTCAGATAATAAAGAAGTAAAAAACAAAAGAAACAAACAAAAAAACCCTTGATCCAGGATAAGTATCTCATCCCCGTGAGTTCTGTACCTCAAAGAGAATGCTGACCAATAGTGGGTGCCCTGCCCCTCACAGCCATCTGCTTTCTTTCTTAATTTTGTGGGCACAGTGTTTATTATTTTTATTTATATATTTATTTTAATTATTTTATTGGGGCTTGTACAATTCTTATCACAATCCACACATACATCTATTGTGTCAAGCATTTGTACATGTTGCCATCATCATTTTCTAAACATTTTCTTTCTACTTGAGCCGATTATTTTTTTCTTCCCTCCTGTCCTCCCTCATGAACGCTCGATAATTTATAAATTATTTTTTCATGTCTTACACTGACCGATGTCTCCCTTCACCCACTTTTCTGCTGTCTGTTTTCTCCTCCGTATGGTTTATTTTGCTAATCTTATCTAGTGAATACACAGAGATAGTAATAAGCACAAAAACAAGACAGAGCAAAACAAAACAAAAAAACCCCTAACAACAACAAAACCAACCACAAAAAAAGAAAAGCCTATAAATAGTTCCAAGTCTGTGTGTTGACCTTTAGGAGTGTTTTCTGATCGAAAACACTGATGGGGTACCATGCTCTGGCTCCAAAGTCTTTTTTTGGTATTCCCTGGGGACTTCATTGCTTTGCAGTTATTTTATTTTTAATAGGTCAAGGCATCTATTTTGTCTTCTACTGTGTATGCTTCTTTTATTTTTAATTATTTATTTTAATCATTAAATCATTTTATTGGGGTCTCGTACAATTCTTATCACAATCCATACATACATCCATTGTGTTAAGCACATTTGGACATTTGTTGCCCTCATCATTCTCAAGACATTTGCTTTCTACTTGAGCCCTTGATATCAGCTCCTCATTTTTCCCCTCCCTCCCCGGTCCCCTGACCCCCATGAACCCTTGATAATTTATAAATTATTATTATTTTGTCATATTTTACACCGTCCGACCTCTCCCTTTACCCACTTCTCTGCTGTCTGTCTCAAAGGAAGGAGGTTATATGTAGATCCTTGTAATCTGTTTCCCCTTTCTCTCACCTTCGCTCCACCCTCCTGGTATTGCCACTCTCACCACTGGTCCTGAGGGGTTCATCTGTCCTGGATTTAACTGTTTGGACTATAATTAAAATAAGGATAACTTTTGAGAATAAAAGGAATTCAAGAAGACTTCATTGTGCTTTTGTGGAACTTATACATGGATCAAGAGGCAGTTGTGTGAATGGAGTACGGGAATAATGTATGTTGTAAAATCAAGGCAAGTGTGCATCAGGGTTGTATCCTTTCACCATATTGTTAAATCTGCTTGCTCAAAATCATCAGAGAAGCTGAATTATATATAAAGAAGAATGGAGATCAGGACTGAAGGTTTATTAACAACCTGTGATATAGTGATACAACCTTGCTTGCAGAAAGATAGAAGGACTTAAAGCACTTGCTGATGAAGATCAAGGATTTCTATTTTAAAAAGGAATCATGGCTCACTGCAGAGATAAAAATGGTCACAATTGGATCAATAGGTACCATCATGATAAATGGAGAAATAATTGACATTGCCAAGGATTTTGGCTTGCTTGGATGCATCCACAATCAATGCTCATGGAAGCAGTAGTCAATAGATCAAAGAAAGTTGAATTGGGCAAATCTGCTGCACAAGACTTCTTTAATGTTGTGTTAGTCTGGGTACTTTAGAGAAACAAATCCACAGAAATTCATGTATAGGAGAGATCTTTATATAAAGGCTAAGTGCACATCAAGAAAACATCCCAACCCAGTGCTGCCCAAGCCTACAAGTCCAGCATTAACCCTTATGTCCAACACCAATCCACAAAGTCCTCCTCCATCTCACAAAACATACACAATGATGCCGACTGCAGGAGGAAAGCCGAGTCAGTGAATGTATAAATATCTCAGCGCTGGCAGAGGTCTCCACATTGGTGCTCCAGCACCCAAGGTTGCATTGGGGTAGGTCCTGTGGTTTCTCCTCAGGGATGTCTAGCAGGAAGTGAGCCTTGCCATCTAAAGCAAGGAACTGGCTAAGGCAGCTAAATCCTGGTCCAACCATCAAAAAGCAAAGAGACTCAAGAACTCCAAAGGAGAGGCTCACTGAGCCATTTATCCCTCTGCCCTTCAATTAAGCCCACATGTGTTTATTGGCCAGGTTGGCAAAATAAACTAACTACCTCAAATGTGTTGAAAAGTAAGAATGCTACTTTGAGGAACAAAGTGTGCCTGACCCAAACCATGGTATTTTCAACCAACTCATTTGCATATGAAAGCTAGACATTGAATAAAATAGATTGAAGAAGAATTGATGCATTTGAATTGTGGTGCTGGAGAAGAATAGTAAAGTACCATGGATAAACCAATTTGTCTTGGAAGAAGTGTGGCAAGAATGCTCCTTAGAGTTAAGAATGGTGAGACTTTGACTTACATACAGTAGAGCCACAGATCTGGAGGCTAATCCGTTCGAGAAGGAGCATTGGGATGCGATGCAATCGAGTTCCAAATCAATTTTTCCCATAAGAAATAACTGAAAACGGATTAATCTGTTCTCGACTACCAAGTTTTTACCCTAAAGTTGTTTTTTTATACAAACATTACACAGAACTTTAAAAACAACTAGGTTCAAGTTAAATAATATAATTTAAATAAGAAACACAACGTTTAAAAAGTTTTCTTACCAACTCAAGGTATGGCCCATACATACCTTGAGATTGATGAGGATCTGGATCTGTGGACACGGATGTGGAGAGGAGGTATAGAGACAGAGTCATTCTTTGGAAGGGAAATCTCTTTCCATAAAAGCAACTGGTAGCTGCTTTTCAGGAGTTTTTGCCCTTTTTTCACTAGGACCTGGCTGGCTTTCTTTAAAAAAAAAAAATTGTGTACTGTGGTCTGCTGTTGGCGTTTCCTTAACTGTTTTCTAAAAGGGTTTACTAAATTACCATCAGCAATATTGGTAACATGGTTAACCAGTTCCTTATCATTATGATTCTTTTCACAAAACTCTTTCTTAGAAACCATGTTTTGTTTTGTTTTTTAATCTAAAAGCAGTACAAAAAGCCACAAAACTAAGAAAACTATAGCAAATCTCTTGGAACACAACTGTCAAAGGTTTAAACAACATGTACTAATAACGCCAAATAATGAAGCGCGAACTGCTTTTGTTTACAAAAATCACATCCATGGGTCAGATTCTGATGTTTTGTTTGAGCTCCGACACAAAATTTTCTCAACATTTTACATTGAAATCTGATTCTGTTGGGTACTGATGTGGTCGAGTACCGGGGTTCTACTGTACTCTGGACATGGTATGAGGAGAAATCATCCTGGATATCATGTTTGATAAAGCTGATAGGCAGCAAAAAAGAGGAGAGTCCTCAAGAGATGGACTGATAGTGTGGCTGCCACAATGAATTGAGGCATAAGAACAATTGTGAGGAGGGCGCAGGACCAGGCTGCTTTGTTCTGTTGTCCATAGCATTGCCATGGGTCGGAACAAACTCAATGACACATAACAATACCACAACATGGAAGACATTAGAAGCTCACAATCCATATGTGGGGGCTCTATATGGATTAATTATCCAGCGAATTCCCTCTGATTATAAGCTGAGGGATGTGAATCGCCTTACTATTGAACAGAAAACATTTATTGTACAATTGATCATAGCAGATGTAATTAGGTTAGGTTTGATCTCCCTCATGATGCACTTTGATGTTGTCTCAGAATATTTTCTGCCTTCTCTTAGACTGAGGTTTTTATCTGTGTTGTCTTGACATCCCCCCCCCCTTCTCCTTCCTTTTTGTGTTCTATAAGATTCTCCTTATATGAGATCCAGGATAGGTAGAACTACAGAGACAGTAACTGGCGTGATAATGGCATAAAGGCATGGCAGGATAGGACAGGGGGAAATGGAGGAGCTCACAATCATGAATATGAGAGGGAAATGCTCTGAAACTGACGTTGTTGATGAATACATAACTCTTCTCATATGAATACCTGATTAAATGGTATGATATGTGGAGTATATGTCACTAAAACTAGATAGAAACAAAAGAACCAATGGTACTGAAGGAAGAAGTTCAAACCGCACTGAAGTCATTAGCTAAAAACAAGACTCAAGGAATTGACAGAATACTAATTGAAATGTTTCAACTTCCTGATGAAACATTGGAATCACTCACTTGTCTATGTGAAGAAATTTGGATGAGAGCAACTTGGCCAACTGACTGGAAGAAATGCATATTTTCACTCATTCCAAAGAAAGGTAACTCAACAGAATGCACAGATTTGGGCATTTTTGCACAGAGCAGTATCTTTGATATCACATGCAAGTAACTCTTGCTGAAGATCACTCAACAACGGTTGGAACAGTACAGTGATAGGAAGTTGCCAGAAATTCATACTGAATTCAGATGAGAATGTAGAGTAAGAGATGTCATTGCCATTGTTAGAAGCAAAACAGAGAATGCCAGAAATATGTTTAGTTGTGTTTTATTAAATATGCAAAGGCATTCCACTATGTGGATCATAGCAAACTATGAATAGATGTGAGACGGGTGGGAACCGGTACAGATTTCAAAAGGCACATGTCAGCACAGAACGAGGGAACATTGTATAGTTTAAAATTAAGAAAGATTATGTGTTTCAGTAGAATCAGCTCATCATACTTATTCAATTTGTTTGCTGAGCAAATCATCAGAGAAATCGGACTAAATGAAAAAGAACTTGGCATTTGGACTGGTGGTAGGCTTATTAAGAGCCTTCACTAAGTAGATGGCACAAACTTGGTTGTTAAAAGTCAGGAGAACTTGAAGCACTTGCTGATAAACATCAAGGGCTGCAGCCTTCAGTATGGACTACAACTTAATGTAAAGAGGTCCCAAATCCTCACAACTGGACATCATGATAAATGGAGCAAAGATTGAAGTTGTCATGGATTTCATCTTGGTTGGATCCATAATCAATCCTCATAAAAGCAGCAACCTGAATGTCAAAAGACACGTTGCACTGGGTAAATCTGTTGCACAAGACCTCTTTAACATGTTTAAAAGCAAAGAGGTTACTTTGAGGGCTCAAGTGTACTGATCCATCCAAGCCATGATATTTTCAATCACCTCCTATGCATGTGAAAGTTGGACACTGAGTAAGAAAGACCATAGGAGAATCAATGCATTTAAATTACAGTGCCGGTGAAAAATATATAAGCTATCACAGACTTCAAAAAGAATACCCAAATCTCTCTTGGAAGAAGTACAGCCACAATGCTCCTTGGACATTCTTTGGACATGTTAGCAGGAGAGAAAAATCCTGGAAAAGGACTTCATGCTTGGTAAAATATAGGGGCAGTGAAAATGAGGAAACTCTTGATAAGATACATTGACACAACGGTTACAACAATGGGCTCAAATATAACAATTGTAAGAAAGGTGTAGGAGTAAGCAATGTTTCATTCTGTTATACACAGGGACTCTATGAGTTAGAACTAAATGGTACCAAATTACACCACCACCACTTTATCTTGATTATGGGCTAGTGAGTCCATATAATTTTACAAATAAATTCTACCATTCAGAGATGAGCTGACATCAATTCAACTCACATTATTCCAGCATATAGAAATAGATGGAAAACTCTTGAATTAATTTCATGGAGGGAATATAACCTGGATATGAAAACAAGAAGAGAAACTAAGAAAAGAAAATTATAGACCAATATCCCCCATGAACATATGTAAAATCCAAGCTCATTGCCACTGAGTAAATTACGACTCATGGTGACCCCATATGACAGAGCAGAACTATCTTTCGTGGGGCAAATAATGGTTTTGAACTGCTGATTTTACGGCTCACAGTCCAATGCGTAACTACTATGCTCCCAGGGATCATGAATATAGATGTAAAAATTATCAACAAATCTTAACCTAAAGAATTCAAGAACATATAAAAAGTAACACATATTGGCCAAGTGGGGTAATACCAACTATGCAAGGATGGTTCAACATAAAAAAAATTAATCCATCACATAAATAAAACAAAAGAACCACATGATCATATCAATTGATGTAGAAAATGTACTCGACAAATTCCAATGTCCATTCCTCATAAAAAACACATAACATAATAGGACTAGAAGGGAAAGTCCTCAACATAATAAGCAACATATATATAAACCAAAGGCCAACATTACTTTCAATGGAGAGAACCTGAAAGCATTCCACTGCTAACAGGAACTAGTCAAGAATGCCCTTTATCATCACTTTTACTCAATACTGAGCTGCAAAAGTCTTAGCCAGAGCTATCAAAAAAGAAAGAAAAATTAAAGGCTTCTAAATTGGCAAAGAAGTAAAACTCTACTTGCAAATTATATGATTTTATACATAAAAAAAACAAAGATCTGGCAGGAAAACTGTTCAAACTAACTTGAGTGGTTTGGCAGATTGGCAGGGTACAGCACATAGAAAAGCCAGCTGGATTCCTTTATGCCAACAAGGAGAACTCTAAAAAGGAAATTAGGAAAATGGTGTCTTTTATAATAGCCACTCAAAAGAGGAAATATTCAGGAAGAATCTGACCTGAAAAATAAAAGACTCATGCAAACACAAGAACCCCAAAGAGGCCTACATAAAAGGAAAGCAACACCATGCTCTCGAAAGATTTAAAATTGTGAAAATGTCACTATCCAAAACAATCTACAGATACAATGCAATTTTGACCCAAATTCCACCATCTTTCTTTCAAGATATGTAAGAAGTACTAACCAACTTCATTTTGAAAGGGAAGAGATCCCACATAAGCAAAGTAGTAAAGAAGGAGGAAATGGGGGCCTCTCACTTCCCAACCTCAACACTATCTACTTAAGTTGCCATCTAAATGAGGCCTCACTAAGTCTACACAGAAGTACATCAGCCTGTTTGATCTAAGGAGGGAACATTACCAGAGCCTAAATTCTAAATACTCAGTTTGCAGAACATTATGGATGGTAGCGGGAGCCTAAAATCCTATGTGGCTACAACACATGTTGTGTGTCTAACCACAAAGCCAGCAGTGCAAAACCACCAGGCACATCAAGAGAGATGAGGCTTCCTACTGCCATAAATAGTCTCAGAAATCTACATGGGCAGTTCTACTCTGTTCTATGTGGTTGCCATCAGTTAGAATCAATTCAGCGGCAGCGAGTTAAGAAAGCGCGGCTTGAGTCTGATAAACCGCCACTAACTCTACTCTAGTGATATGCATAGCCTAATATCACACAAACAGCATTAGATATCGTCATTTTTGATGCATTCTGAATTTATTCTGGTTTTCAAAAAATATTTTCTGCTTTCTTTTTAATTGAGGTTTTCTTATTTAGTTAATGTTGCTGGGTCTTTTTTTGGTCTTTGTTTTGTATGTTTTTCTATATGAGGAAGTCTGGGTGAATAGGTCTATGAAGACAGCAACAGGATTAATAATTACCTGGGCAGACAGAAGGGGAGGTGGGCAGGGAGTCAACAGTAATGGGTACAAGGAGGGAAAAAAGGTTCCGAAGTTGATTTTGGTAATGATTGCACAACTTTACACAACATGATCGAACTACTGAATAGAATGAAATCTTAAATTATATCTCTATAGAACTATTTAAAAAAAACCCAAACCTACTATTCAGCTACAACAGTCCAAACAGCCTGGTATTGGTACAAGGACATAGATCTGTAGACCAATGGAACGGAATCAAGAACCTACAGATAAGTCCATCCATCTGTAGACAGCTGATCTTTGACAAAGCGCCAAAACACATTAAATGGAGAAGAGATGGTCTCTTTAACAAATGCTCCTGGTAAAACTATGTATGTACATATAGGTACACCAGGAGAAATGTTATAGTCAATTTTTGTCACCTTTTATAAAAGTGAAGTTATTTTAAAATAAAAAGCTTAAAAATTATGGAGTAAAAACAATTTTTAAGTTGATTGACAAATTGTAAATAGTTGAGAATTTTCAAGTTTTAGGAAAAAGATATCTGTGGCAATGTAATGGAGACAGATTCTAACACACTACCAAATTACCTCAATTCCCACTGAATAGCCACCATGTGTGAGGTACTATGACTAGGCCTCATTAATCTCAGAGGGTTGAAAGTAATTAATCTCAAGACAGAGATAGGTTTTAATTAAAACTGCTCAACCAACTTATACAAACATTAAAGCTCCAGTCCATTCAATTTTAAAAGGTTTCTTATTAATCTAACTTACATGTAAAAATGGAAACTAATGAATCATCATTCTCCTCTACTAAGAGGTATTATTGCTTACTTCAAGTAAGTACTTGCTAGAAGCTTTACCTACTTAAAAATTATACCAACAAAAAAACGAAAGGAAAAAGTGCCTTTAAGTCCTATTTCCTTCTTACGTACAAAAATATTAGCTTGCTGGTCATTTGTTACATATGAAAATGCAATATCAATACAAAATTCAAAACGTATCTCTTTATAGTATTTATTTTAATGAAAATGTTCCACAGACCATTTGTCACTATGAACTGACTTTTAGAGTTAAGCTTTATAGAGCTTTCAAAGAGGCTGGATTTTAATCCTAATAAGAGAAATGTACACAGTAAAATGAACTCAGATTACATTCTTGATTTTATATTCATTTCTGTCTGAGCACAAAGTGACATAAACATGTACAACAGGACTGCTACTCCCTAGGTCTCTGACCTCAGTTAAGTCACTGCATTCTCTTGCCCTCATTTTCTGAGCTGTGCATTAAGGGGGTTCAATCAGAAATTTCTAAAGATTTTTGCAGACGCTAGAATCCCATAATATATTTAAAATAAAAATATATATATATATTTAAAATACTTTTTTCTCCTTACACTGGATTTTATATTATAAATATACAAGATTTCCACTAAGATAAACTAACCTTGGCCCTAGATACATTAGTATTTTAGAAACACCCTAATTTGAAAAATCAGACCTGCACAATTTATAAAATTCTCAAGTTTTTTGCAAATTTGCAAATTTAGAGACTCAGGTCCGATTTAAGTAAATGCTCTTGCATCACAGATTAGAGGGTAAACCACAGATCTAACTGGGTGTGGACTGACTCAAAGGCTCATCTAAAAGCATCGATTTTAGTGCAAGCTCAATCAGATGCCAAAACAGTGACTTAAATTGACCTGTAAAGGAGCTCAGTTTTAAATTTCTTTGTGGCATTAATGCTAAGCTATGAGAAAAATATAAATATTTATGACTACCCGAAAAATGAAAAAATCCATTGGGTCCTAGTGCCAACAAATGAACAAAAAAGAAAAAAGCAGGTAAAATGAGGGACACTTATACCATAGGTATGGTTTAAGACCACTAACATATAATAATGGTCACAATTGCTAACACTGAGCTACTAGATTGTGCTCAATACTGACTTAAGAGTTTTACACATACCAATTCAAGATTTATAGATACTAACTCATTTAGTCTTTACAACCCCCCCCACCAAAATTTATTAGCATCTTCATTTTGAAAAAAAAATTGTTATGTGCCATCAAGCCAGTTACAATTCATAGCAAACCTATCTAACAACAGAACAAAACACCACCTGGTCCTGCACCACCCTCATAAATGTTCTTAAGTTTGAGCCCAATGGTACACGGCCACTGTGTCAATCATGTTGTTGAGGGCCTTCCTTTTTTTGTTGCCGCTCTAGGGCAGTGGTTCTCAACCTTCCTAATGCCGCGACCCTTTAATACAGTTCCTCATGTTGCGGCCACCCTGTATCTGTATGTAGGCAGATTGGCCTGGAGACTGATAGAGGGGCGGTGTCTCAGTTCCTAAGACTGGATTTTCTTCAAAGCTAGGTGTTTAATATTTTTTACAAAACAACCTTATGCCATTTCAAAGTACTCTCCATTACCCTTAATACATTCGTCAAATCTGCGATCCCATTCTTGGAAACATTTTTCAAACTCATCTGTTTAGATGGCTGATAGCACCTCCCTTGTTTTTTTTCTTCACCTCTTCTATGCCATCAAATCGCTGTCCTTTCATGTCCCTCTTCATTCACAGAAACAAAAAGGAGGAGGATGGAGTGAGGGCTGGTGAGTAAAGTGCACGGGGAAGGGAGGCATACTGTGTTTTGCCAAAAACCGGTGCAGAGATGGTTGCGAGAGTAGGTGGATTGTTGTGGTAGCAAAACCAGTCCCCATCTGCCACAAATCAGGCCTTTTTTGTCACACAGTATTACAGGTTTACAGAACCTCTAAATATAAAGTTTGATTAACACTCTGACCTGGTGGAACAAACTCTAAATGTACGATGAGTCGACATTTTCCCCCATTCAGGAAGTTGAGTAACGTCAAAAATGAGGTTTGTCATTAATCAACATTTTGCCTTTATTGAAATGAGAAAACCACTCAAACACTTGAATTTTCCCCATAGTGCTGCCCTTCTAAGCTGTGTTCAACAACACAACAGTTTCTGCAACATTTTTCCCAAGCAGGAAAAAAATTTCATGGCCACATACTGTTCTCTTAAATCGGCCATGACAAAAAATGAGGTTGGAGAGAAACTGCTTTTACAAAAAAATTCACTGTGGCCAGAGAGAACCATCCCAGGAGATACCACTGGGCACACTAACTCAGAGGGATGCTTGATGATAACATAGGGGGAAAATGCATACTATGAAACCTCCGCTCTGCCCAGTGCAAATCCAGTGTTTTTGGGGTACCCCTTCGTATAATCCAGCTTCTCCAATAATCTGCTCAGTAAGGAGACTGAACAAGTATCGTTAGAGGATACAATCCTGATGCACACATTTCCTGATTTTAAATAATGTCACATTCCATTGTTCTGTTCATACAACTGCCTCAAGATCAGCGGTTCTCAACCTGTGGGTCGTGACCCTTTTGGGGGGTCAAACAAGCCTTTCACAGGGGTTGCCCGATTCATAATAGTAGCAAAATTATAGTTATGAAGTAGCAACAAAAATAATGTTGTGGTTGGGGTCACCACACCATGAGGAACTGTATTAAAGGGTCGCAGCATCGGGAAGGTTGAGAACTGCTCTAGGTCAACGTACAGGTTCTGCAGAAGCACAAAATGCAGTGTCGTGGAATTCCTGTTCTCAAACCTACCCACAGTTTGGTATGATCCACCCAGCTGAATACTTTGGTATAGTCAATAAAACATAAGTATCTTTCTAGTATTGTTTGATTTTAGCCACGATCCATCTGATAGCAGCAATTATATCCCTTGTTCCACATCCTCTTTTGAATCCTGTGATTCACTTATTAGTTCACAAATATTAGTTAAATATCTACCATGTCCAAAGAAAGGCTCTGTCCAGAAAAGAACTGGAATTTTGAGGCCAACTATTCAGGAGACGCTGGGGAGATTTTTTAGGTGGAAAGTGAAAGCTGCTAAAGGGACCCTGGTAACTGGGATTTCGGAGGAATCTGAGCATATCAGTGCTCTGGCTACAGTTAGTTCAGAAGAATGGGGCAAGTATGGGCTTTTATTTTTAATTCAAAGAGTTTAGCTCCCAAGGAACCTTATTTCAGTTTACGTCAGATCACTTTTCTTGCCCAGCATCAATCCTTTTCTTCTCTTTTGGGATGGGGATGGCAGACACCACCTGGGCCTAAGTTTTGGTTCTCTGGCCTGCTTTTAAGAATACACCTACCAAAAAAATACACTTATCTTTGAAACATTCAACCATCAGTAGAATACCAACTCCCTGGTTTGGGTTTAGATTTAGAACATGAAACCAATGTGAATTGAATGCCCCAAAGCGCAGACCTTATCCAAGGCAACCTGGGACGAAATCCTGGCTCTGCCACTTGTTATCGGCAGGGTCTTTCGCTAGTTATTTACCTCTCTGTATTTTGGTGTCTTACCTATCAAAATAAAAACAAAAATCTACCGAATATGCTGTTGAGTTATAACACAAAAGTAACACACTTAGTACAATGACAAGCACATAGCAATCACTCAGCATGTTAGAAAAGAACATGGAGTGGTTCTTTAGCAAGGAAGGGCCAAGTAGGAAGGTTGGCTCTAACAGTTAGCAACTCTTTCTTCTCTGGTAGGTTTACTTAAACTCTCTACAAATCTTAGTTTCTTTATCTTAAAAATTGGGCTACAAATTGAAGAATAACTACAAAGTTAATGAGAAGATACAAGAATTCCTAGACCTAATTGATCATCAGGAGCTCCCAGACAGTTAAAAAAAAATCCAAAGTCACTTTAAGTCCACTAACTCCCCAGTATCTCCTATTCTATTCTATAGTCTAGCCTTTGGGACCACAGGGGAGTAGCAACTTAACATTTATTAAGGCTGGCTGACTTCCTGGCTCATGGAGGCAAATGCCCACATCATTGAGAGACTGAGGCCCTGAGAGAGACTTAGCTGCTGGCTGAGGATAAATAATTGCATCCTAGTTGTATGCCGATTCTGACTCGTGGTATTAACTCCCCTAACAAACCCTTTTAATCTTAAATATAGTCTGTGAGCTCTATGTGGCTACTGCAATGAATTATTGGACCCAGCAAAAAAGTAAGAGTGCAGTGGGAGGAATGGTTGGTGTCAAAATAGGGTAAAGAAGGGGAGTGAAGGCATGTCTGACCCCTGCATTGTGGCAACATGGAAACCAGAGGTGGTCAGATATAGCTCCAATTTACCACACATTCTTTACCCATTCTAACTCGGACCTCATAAATGATTCCTGTTATTTACCAACAGTTGTGTAGTGGGTTATATATTGGGCTGATAATTGTGTGGTCAGCAGTTTGAATCCATTAGCTGCACCAAGGGAGAAAGATGAAGCAATCTGTTCTCATTAAGATTTATAGCTTTGGAAATCCCAGGAAGCAGTTCTACTCCATCCTAAAGGGTTGCTATGAGTCTGAATCAACTCAATGGCAGTGAGCATATTCTAAGAGCCTACATTAAACAAGATATTTTAAAAATAAAAATGGAAATATTACATTTTCCCACATTCTCTCATATTTGTAATTGTCATGTGCATCTTTAGAGTGGTTGATAGTGCTAACTGGGCACCATCTAGTTCTTTCATAAAAAATATTCTGATGATTATTTTGGTTACAAAAAATAGGATACTACATATAAAAAGAATATATATAGCATCCAGAGAGTCAATCACAGTTCGTTTTTGACCCTGTTTTTGGTAAATAATACTCATGAAAATAATGTACACAAGTAACAAGTGTGGTGGGGCTGCACTGAAACAAGAACTCTCGTCCACTACTGGTGGACCTGTAGGTATGTACAGCCATTAAGGAAATCAAGTTAGCGATATCTAAAACAGATGGGGATTGAGCTACCATATGAGCCCGCAATCTCCCTAGTGGGCATAGACCCAGAAGAAGCAAGAAACAAACCATGGCCATTCATCTGTGCTCCAGTGTTCATCACGGCACAGTTCACAACTGCAAGGAGTTGGAAACAACCCAGATTTCCATCAACAGACGAATGGATCAAAAACTGTGGTACATCCATACAATGGAGTACTACGGGTCCCTGACAAGCAGCGATGAACGCATGAAGCACATAGTCGCATGGGAAGAACTGGAGTAAATCAATGTTAAGTGAAGTAACTCAAGCACAAAAGGGCATATACAACATGAGTCCACTGAGTTAAGCTTAAAAAATATATATGACGGGGCATAGGGGAAAACCTACTATACACATACATCCCTGGGGGTGAGGTCCAGCAACTATGGCAGGGGCCAAACCCAACCCAGGGATACATATGGCAACCAACTAAAAAAGAGGGGGAAAGAAAGAGAGAGAAAAAAAAGAAGACAGGTAGGAGGGGAGCAAGGCACTAACCCACCCTAAGGGGAGGGTATTGTTTATATCTCCACAGGAGAGGGAGAGAGAGACCAGGCTTCAACCCGACATGCCAAGACATGAATACAACATACCAGCATATACCAGGGAACCAACAGAGAGGTCTGTGGGGCCAGTCCCAATCCCATCTATATGGACACACCATCCCCGTACTCAGAAGAATGCACTTCAGAGGACAGCACTGGGGCTACAGTTTGGGGAGAGGGGTGCATCAGATTAGAGCACACGGGAGAAACAAAAAGGATGGAGAGGGAAGAAAGAACATCCTGACCGACCAAGCCCCAAGGATTGTGTTCCTGTTCAGAACAGACAATGAACGGGGAGGACCGTAGGGCTGTGGGGGACAGGTCTAGAGACACAGGGTGGGAACAGTGCATGGTCTGGCTCCATCACGCTGGGGCAAGGAACTGAGGGCATGTAGCAGAGCAGCAGGGGGAGAAGAGTGATGAAACCTCTGTGGAATACCAAAATAGACTTTGGAGATAACAGTGTGGCACCCCATCATACTTGACTGGAAAACACTCATAAAGGCCAACAAACAGACTTTGAACTATTTATAGGCTTTTCCATTTTTGTCAGCAACTTTCTTTATGTTATTGTTACTGTTATTTTGTTTTTGGTTGTAGTTGCTATTGTTTTGTTGGGTTTGACTTCCCTTGTTTTATTTGGCTTTGCCAGGTTTTTGCACTTATTAATGTATCTACATGTCTATCTATATAAGATAGGCGAGATGAATAATTCAGAGAGGAAAAGAATAGGACCAATGGTTCTGGGGGGATACGGGAGAAGGGGAGGTGGGAGAAATGGAGAGGGGGTAGGTTGAATCAACCCAGGGACAAAAGAACAACAAGTGAACTAAAATCAATGGAAGGGAGGTCGTAGGATGCCTAGTGGGGCTTAATCAAGGGCAATATTGCAGCGAGGAATTACTAAACCCAAATGAAGGCTGAACATGTTGGTGGGACAAGAGCAAAGTAAAAAGAAATAGAGAAAAGGACTAGGAGGCAAAGGACATTTATAGAGGTCTAAATACAGTCATGTACATATGTAAATGCACATATAACGAGGGGGATAGAACTATGTACTCATATCTATAGGTTAAGAATTAAGGTTGCAGATGGACATTAATACAAGAACACTTTGTTCTAACAATCCGGCATTCGATAGGTAAAGGTGTGAAGAAAGCTGATGGTGCCCGGCTATCAAAAGATATAGCATCTGGGGTCTTAAAGGCTTGAAGATAAACAAGCAGCCACCTAGCTCAGAAGCAACAAAACCCACATGGAAGAAGCACACCAGCCTGTGTGATCATGAGGTGTCGATTGGATCAGGTATCAGGCATCTTAGACCCAGAACAAAACCTTACCCAAGGTGAATGGTGGAAGGGTGCATGGAGTAGAGACCCAATGCCCATCTGTAGACAATTGGACAGCCTCTCAGAAAGAGGTCACAGGGAAGAGACGAGCCAGTCAGGGTGCCGTATAGCACTGATGAAACACACAACTTTCCTCTGTTCTTTGGTACTTCCTTCACCTCACTTTCATGACCTCAATTCTACCTTACAAATCAGATTAGACCAAAGCATGCACACTGCTACAGGTAAGAGCCTGCAACACAGGGAATCCAGGATAGCTAAACCCTTCGGGGTCAATAATAAGAATAGAGATACCAGGAGGATTAGGGAAGGGTAGGGGAAGAAAGGTGGAATCGATCACAAGGATCAACATACAACCCCCTCCTAGGGAGACGGACAAATAATAGAAAAGTGGGTGAGGGGGTGAAGGCAGACAATGTAAGGCATGGAAATAATAATTTATAACTTATCAAGGGTTCATGAGGGAGGGTAGGCGGGGCAGGGAGGGAGAGGAAATGGGGAGCCGGTATCAGGGCCTCAAGTGGGAAGAGAATGCTATGAAAATGATGATGGCGGCCTATGTGCAAATGTGCTCGACACACTGGGTGAATGTATGGATTATGATAAGAGATGTAAGAGACCCCAAAATATAAGTATTAAAAAAAGAAGAAAAGAATGTACACATGGAATGAGAGCGTATTGGGAGTGGGGTGGGGAGTGACTATATGGTTGCATGTAAATACAATCCAGAGAACCTCAGCATTGTGTGCGCTATTATAAACCCATAGCTGAAATTTAAAAGTTGTTTATATGCCATATAAATAAATGGCAATACTCCAAGAATATTATCCCATGTAAACAGATATATTTATGCAATGCCTTTTAATCATTATATAATATTCTACTTTTCAAAATTAACATTCTTAATTACTAGTCCCCCACTAAATTACATTATATTTTAGTTTTAATGATTATTCACTATGAAGGGAAGGGAGTTGTCAAAAAGCTACTTCAAAGTTTAAAACAATCTGAATAGTTGATCAAATAAATGACATAATAAAAATCTCTGAATACTACGCTTGATATTAGGAGCAAAAGTCCAATTTGAGAGAAAGATTTTTATGTTATAAAATGATGAAAAGTAACCAATACACTTAAAAGCTCCACAAATTGCCCATCAGAAATGACCAGTTTATGACAGACCCGTTTTTGGAATTGATGGCATGAATTTAGTCATTTATTTTACTAAGAGGAAAACAAAATATGTGTCTGTCAGATAATCAATAAGCCCAGAGTGAAAGAGGTTTTCTCAACCAAATTCAGGATGATAAGGTATTTCATAAAATGAAAAACAAAAAACAGAAATTCTATATTTAGACCATTTCAAAAAGCAGGGAAAAGCACTATGCAGTCTTTATTTTTAAACTTAAAGGAAATGTGGGTAGAAAGTCTTTAGAATAAGGGTAGAGGAAAGCTTTTTTTCTGTACATGCCATAAAAAATGTAACGCATAGAAATTAATTTTGTGTGGTAATAACAAAATAAGCTACAATTAAATTAAACCATTCAACCCCCCAAACACATACAAATACCTATAAACACATGAGTTAAATGATTAATATTTCTTAATATACAAGATTGGTTACTAGCCAGTGAAAAATCAAAGTAACACTCAAAAGAGATCAATGGGTAGAGAGGTAAAAAAGTAATTTTCAAATGAAATAAAAATGGCCCGAGAAGATCAACTGATAATGGCTTTCAGAAGGTCAGTTTACAGGAAGCATGTGAACATAAAGGAGTGCCTGCGTGACATTAACGGTTAAGGTGCATATTACTAACGGAAAGGGTGGTGGTGGTGGTGGGTTGAGTCCACCACGGTGCTTAGGAAGAAACACCTGATGATCAATTTCCAGAAATCAGCAACAGAAAACTCTGGGGAACACATTTCTCCTCTGATACACATAGATTGTTACGAGCTGGAATAGACTCCATGGTTGGTTTATCAAAATATAAACAAGACATATCCTAATTCATTCTTTTACTTCTAGGAATTTACCCTATAGAAATCAATATATATGACTTATAGTCAATTACACATTGCAGTGCTATGATTACAATATTAAGGAAACCAACCAAATCATAGTATATCTGCATTAGAAAATGATGTAGTTACTTTAAAAGGTTGACAGTAACTATACAGTTTTGAGTCTTAAAAGCTGTCCCTGAGAGGGAGCCGATTACTATTATCTACATATAACTCCCTCCCAAGGGGACGGACACCAGAAAAAGTGGGTGAAGGGAGATAGCAGTCAGTATAAGACATAAAAAAAAAAGGTAAGTTATCAAGAGTTCATGAGGAAGGGAAGAAGGGTGTGGGGGAATGAGTTGATCACCGAGGGCTCAAGAAGAAAAAATGTTTTGAAAATGATGATGACAACATATGTACAAATGTGCTTGACACAATGGATGCATGTACAGATTGTGGTAAGAGTTGTGAGAGCTGCCAATAAAATTATTTTTTAAAAAAAGTGGTCCCTGAGACTGTAGGGGTCTCAAAAACAGTAAGTTAGAGAACATAGTATATGGTATGATTTAATTAATGTTTAATAATGGCTGAGATGTCCAAAAGGCTATCCACCCAAAAGTTAACAGGAAATTGATGATGTTCGTATGTTTTTCTGAATTTAAAAAGTCAATGTCACTTTTACAAAAATAATAAATATTTTGGGGGGAGGCGTAAATTATAACATAATCATTTTTCTTATGCCCATTAGTAGGGGAGATCTTTTCGGTATCCAGTTTGATGATTAAAACCAGTTAGCTATTTAACATTGCTTTTATTGTCTAATTAGTACTTTGGCAATCACATTAAATAATAATACAACACTATTTTCTAAAATACTTTAAACAGAAAAGCGAATGTCATGATCTGGTAAATGACCAATACCTTTGTTGATCCGAGTGTGTACATCTGCTACAAATCAACTATTTCCTAATTTAAACCATTCCACATCTCCTAGACTGCTATTGTACTACACACAGTAAAAAAAAAAAAGGTAGTGTCTAATATTCTTTTCCTTTCTGTCATTTTTTTATGACAGAACATGGAAACGTTGGCTTAAGCAACTGACTTTTTCCCAATAAAAATGATATTATCCTTCCTATAACAACTCACCTTTTAATCTAGAATCACCTCCAAAGGCACCACAGCCCCAGTTTCCTGTGGCCACTGCAGAAAGATTCTCTGAAGAAACTCCAGGACGGACAAATCCACAGTAAGCCTGAACAGATAAAAATGTCAAAGCGCATGAGTGGTTAGACACTAGCAGCCTTCCTATTGATGTTCTATGATCAGTATCTATCATTAAACTCATGTCATTTCTTTCCTTTTTTTCACTGGGTCCAAAATAGGATGGATGGATGGATGGGTGGGTGGATGGAAGGGAGGGAAGAGAGAGAGAGAGAGAGAGAGAGAGAGAGAGAGAGAGAGAGAGAGAGAGAGAGAGAGAGAGAGAAGCTTGGCATTATCCATGGATGAAAGAAAGAACTGATATATTCTAACATTTATTTGTTTTTATGCTGGGCAAATCAAATATCTTAAACCAATATATGGCTGTTCTTTTTCCAATTCAAATTAATGCAAATGGAAATATAAGAGATAGTTAAAGAAGGCAATGGGTAATTAGTTGGACTTCTAACCACAAGGTCAGCAGTAAAAAGCCACCAGTTGCTCCATGGGAGAAAGAAGAGGTTTTCTACTCCCGTAAGGATTAACAGTCTCAGAAATCCACAGGGGCAGTTCTACCCTGTCTTATGACTTTGTCTTACCCTGGACATGATGTCAGGAGAAATCAGTGCCTAAGAAGAAATCATGGTTGGTAAAGTGGAAGGGCAGTGAAAAAGAGTAAGTTCCTCAATGAAATGACATGGTGGCTGGATCAATGGGCACTAGCTTAGGAACAATGGTGAGGATAGCACAGGATCATGTAGTGTTTTGGTTTTTTGTGTGCATAGGATCACTCTGGGCCCAAGCCAACTTGATGGCACCGAACAATAACAACAATAATGGGCAGATGTGAGTGGCAATTAACTTAATGGCAGTGAGTTTGGTTTGTTTTAACTGCCAACTGCATGGACGGTCATTAAATTATAAGAAAGGCACTTGTTAAAACACTGCTGCTATCTTTGAAGGATGCTGATGACTATTTCTCATCAAGGGAAAGAATTATTAGTATGCTTTCTCAGATTCACTCTCTAAATTACTGAGACTAGATCAGTAACTATGGTTAGGACATCCAACCCCAGTCTCATCTTATTTATTAAAAAACAGTAAGACAACAATCTTACACAAGCAATTTCAGAATATATACAAGGATGGCAAATACCTGAACTCATTTTATGAAGTGAGTATTATTCTGATACTAAAACCAGGCAAATACATGATCAGAATAGAAACTTAAAGACCAATATCCCCATGAACATAAATGGAAAAATTCTAAATCAAACCTAAGCCAGTAGAATCTAAAAAAATATTTTTAAAAGTACATCATGGTCAAGCGAGAGTCATACTAAGTATGCAAGGATGGTTCAACATTAGAAAAAACAATCATTGGGAGGGTTTGGAAAGGAAAGGGAAAAATGAGGAGCTGATACGAAGGGCTCAAGTAGAAAGAAAATATTTTGAGAATGATGATGGCAACATACGTACAAATGCGCTTGACACAATGGAGGGATGGATGGTGATTAGAGTTGTACAAGCCCCCAATAAAATTATTTTTAAAAACAGAAAAGAAAAAGGAAAAACAATCACTGTACTTCATTATGTAAATACAAAAAAGGAAAAGAACATGATCATATATCAACTGACACAGAAGTGTAGTTGACAAAACTCCATCAGGAATCACATGCCATGAGATGCTATGTCTTTTGACAGCTGGGCACCATCAGCTTTCTTCATCACATTTGCTTATGCACTCACTTTGTCTTCAGCAATTGTGTTGGGAAGGTGAGCATCATGGAATGCCAGTTTAATAAAACAAAGTATTCTTGCATTGAGGGAGTACTTGAGTGGAAGCCCAGTGTCCATCTGCTATCTTTATACTAAACCTATACATATATGCACACAGATCTATTTCCACATCCTCATATATAAATATATTTATATATGTACATACCTGTATTTAGACCTCTATATATGCCCTTTGATTCCTAGCTCTTTCCTCTATTTCCTCTTGTCCCACTATCATGTTCAGCCTTCATTTGGGTTTCAGTAATTTCTCTAAAAGATTCATTTTTTGTGTACAAAGTCTTTTAAATACAAACTGCCATTCTATAAATAATTTTTATTCAATACTGCTCTTACTTAAAACTAATCTATTCACACATATCCAGACTTGACATCTTTAAAAAACATCTTCTGTCCTTCAGGACAGGTGAATGAAGGTTAGTGTGATAGAACATGGAATGTTCATAAGGAATTAAGGTTTATCTATGCTCAAAGACTACTTTGGAAAAAGACTGTAATTGAGGTTAATTTCTTTTTGTAAAAAATCATTTTATCGGGGGCTCATACAGCTCTTATCACAATATATACATACATTGTGTCAAGCACATCTGTACATTTGTTGCCATTATCATTTTCAAAACATTTTCTTTCTGCTTAAGCCCTTATCATCTGCTCATTTTCCCCCCTCCTCACCCTCCCTCACTCACTCACAAGCCCTTGATAATTTATAAATTATTTTTCATGTCTTACATTGATCAATGTTACCCTTTAACCACTTTTCTGCTGTCTGTCCCCCAGGGAGGGGATTATATGTAGATCATTGTGATCAGTTCCACCTTTCTCCCCCACCTTCCCCTCCTGGTATCACTATTCTCAATATTGGTTCTGGGAGGCTTATCTGTCCTGGATTCCCTGTGTCTCCACCTCTTATCTGTACCCGGATACATGCTCTGGTCTAGTCAAATTTGTAGAGTAGAACTGGGATCAATGATAGTGGGTGGGGAGGAACCATTTAAGAACTAGAGGAAAGTTGTATGTTTCATCAGTGCTGTCCTGCACCCTGACTGCCTCGTCTCTTCCTTGTGACCCTTCTGTAATGGGATGTCCAATTGTTTATAGATGGGCTTTGGCTCTCCACTCCGCACTCCGCCTCATTCACATTGATGATTTTTTGTTCTGGGTCTCTGATGCCTGATACCTGATACCATCAACACCTATGATGACACAAGCTGGTGTGCTTCTTCATTGTGGACTTTGTTGCATCTTAACTAGATGGCCACTTGTTTGTCTTCAAGCCTGTAAGACCCCAGACGCTATATATTTTGATAGCTGGGTACCATCAGCTTTCTTCACCACATTTACTATGTACCTATTTTGTCTTCAGCGATTGTGTTGGGAAGGTGGGCATCACGGAATGCCAGGTTATTAGAACTACGTGTTCTTTTGTTGAGGGAGTGCTTGAGTAGAGGCCCAATGTCCAACTGCTACCTTGATATTTAACATATAAATATATGTACACAGATCTATTTCCCTATAAATTATATATATTTATAAATGTACATGCCTGTATTTAGACCTCTATAAATGCCCTTTGCCTCCTTGTTCTTTTTTCAATTTCTTTTACTTTCTTCTTGTCCCACTATCATTTTCGGTCTTCATTCAAATTTTAGTAATTCCTCTCGGTTACACTGCCCTTGACCAAGCCCTACCAGGGATCCCTCACCCTCCTCACTGTTGCTCAGTGGTTAATTTCTAAAATCAAATGAACTAGAGATACATGTTGAATCTATACTTTAGCCATTAAAGTAATAATAATAAAATCAGGTTTTAAGTTTACATGTTTGGGGTTTATTTTATTTTTCTTGAATTCCTCTCCAAACTACCTCCTGCTTAAGTGAATGGCTTCTAATATCAATGATCATGTGAAAAATTGACACAAGTGCTCACAAAATAATATAAAATAAACAATACCGCTCCAAGTACTATACTCTTGAAAAACATCAATATTTATATTGAGGCAAAGATAAGAAGTCAAGGAGAGGAAAGGAAGCTAGATTAATGGAAACAATGAGAATGCTGGCACACTGTGAAAACTGTAACCAATGTCACGGAACAATTTGTACAAAATTCTTAAACAAGAGCCTAATTTGCCGTGCAAAATCTCACCTAAAACACAATACAATAATTTTTTTAAAAGTAAGAGCAGTTACACTTTGTCAGCAGATCTTCCTTACGATGCATGCTGGATCTCATCTGGTTTCCTAAATTGTCTGTATCTTTGGCTTGAATTGTTCTGTTTGGTTTTTGTTTGTTTGTATTAAGGTGCATCTCAGAAGTGTTAAGTCATTAGGGGTCACCCTCTTTAAGTTTTTGGTATATTAAACCTCAGATTGATGAACCTATAGAGAAACCAAGTAGAACCAGGGTTTCGGGGAAAGGGGGTTTCAGTGGTGGAGTGGGTGGTGAAGGGGAGATGATGTCAAGGGGTCCGTGTACAAAAAGAATGTCTGGAAACTGAGTGTGGTTGCAACTGTACAATTCTGATTGAACTATGGAAATTTTTTTGACAAGTAATACCAGATGAAAATGTAGAGATTATTTTCTTAGTCTACTTGATATGCTATATCATAACCCTATGGGCTTGCAGATGACTACATTAAGACAGAGTTTTAGAATAATTAAAGTAGACTTGCATTTAAAATGTACATGAGAGCAAATTAATTTTTTGTAAAAAAATATACATACATAATTTTATATAAGCAAATCAGACTTTCAAAATCAGGTGAGATAGAGAAATCTAAGACTGTTGATTAACCAAAATAATACCAATTCTGGATAGGTTTTCTGAGCAATTACTTTTATTTTTTAAAATAAAAAATGCGTTATATAGTTCAACTTTGGAAAATAGCATATTATTCTTTAAACTTCTTATGAGATTCCTTTGGGAACTCCAAACATGAAAACAATCTAATAAATTATATATAAATTATACATTAAAATGTGAAGATTATCAAATGGAATAAAAACAAAACAATATAAATTATATTTAAAATATGAACTACTTTATAAGTGTATTAAAATGTTCTTTTATTATTTGATTAGTTACTTCACTTAACCATACTCAAGGCAAGACTGTTGAGCTGGGATAAACATAGCACTGCACCCAAGTTACTCCAGTACTAAGAACCAAGGAGAAGATGTACAGATAATGTATTTATTGTAGACTTAAAAGTGCCAACTCCCTTAATAATGTACACCCCAGTCAGCTGCCATTATCTAAGCCCTGGTGCAGCCATACAAGACCGTAAACCCCATCATTTTAATAAATAATCTTATAACCAATGGTTTTCAGTACTGGATCAGTCTTATTGGTTATGGAGTATTTTAGGAACTAAACAAACAGAAGAATATCTCAGATGTTTTGGCAAGGCCCCTAATCAGCATACTTTATGATAAGTTTATTAATTCTGGTTAACAATAGTAAAAACATAAACTAAAAATGCCCATTTTTATATTTCTGCAAAACAGTAATAAATGGAAAATGATTATATTAGCAGTGTGTCACAGAAAATAAAATCTCCAAATCAATAAACAATTTACATTTCTCTTTTGTTTGCAAGTGTTAATTAAAATAAAGAATATTAGCTTGACTTTTTGACTTACTTGTTTTTTATTTGGCTAGAAATAGAATACGTTTTAGAAAAAATGTTGCAGAGGCTTAAAATATTTTCAAGAATCATTCATTTCTATGTGGTCTAGAAATTTTTAAATGTTAAAATCAGCTAATGTTCTTGATGAGATAAGTGCAAGTGTAGGGTTTAAAATCATACAGCAGTAAATCTGGCAGCCGCTGTCAGTAATCAAACAATTACGAAATGGAAAGTACATCTTGTACAAACTGACAGAGTCATTAAATCAGGAGAGCTCTTGGTAGACCTACTGACACTGTAAGAATGACCAGAAAGCATTAATTTCAGCATTAATAAAATGGAAGTACACAGATGACAGCTGCCAGTGGAACTAAGAAATAAGGTTACTGGCCTTGTTAAGCTCGCGTCTGATTTTCTCTGGGACAAACTGATCAAGATAGCGTCTGAAGTGTAGTGCATCAATGGCAACAATTTCAGTACAGCGCCTCTGCCAGTCATCCCTAGCAGGACAGAGAGGAAAAAGACAAAAAATGAATATAGCCATTCACAATGACAATACTTTCACAGGGTTTAGTTTTTGAGACTCTTGCAATATTAAAAAGAATGGAATGATAAAAAGTATTAAAGAAAGAATCAGTGTTTACAGTTCTCAGCAAAACAGAAGGGCATGAAAACTATTTTATTTTTAGATTCAGAGACATACATATCTGTCAAGTGTCAAACAATAAATGAAAAGCTATTAAGTGACAAGATAATAGGGCGTGGTGCACACAAATAAACCACTTAAGTGAGTCTCAGAAGTTAAGGGCTTTTGGGGCAAATAAAAGGAATTTAGTCCTTTGTCTTCCTTTGACACTAAAGACATGACATCTGTGTCTAAGAAAGAGTGCATTCAGTTGCTTTGAGAGATCTAAGTCACTAGGTTTTTAATATTGCAACATATTGTCCTAGAAATTATTTCCAGAAGAAGTATTAGTAAGAATGAATAATGGTTACACAATAGATAGCATAGCATTCTATGTATTATGTTCAATTGCTGACTGACTGAAAAAAAATTTTTCTTTTTAATGACAAAGATAGCACACCAAATAATAACACACTGCCTTGAAAAGGAGGAAGTCTGGTTGAGATGACAATTTTGGAATGTGTAATTCCAAATATTTCATCTTTTAATTTAACTTTATATACAAATATTACAAGTAATATTTTGCACTGAAGAACAGCAGTAGAAACCTTTGTCAGTCCAAATACCCATGTAAATAATTGTTTACTGAAACTATATAAGCCAAAAAAAAAAAGGAGAAGGAAAGCAGAGGAACTGAAGGTATTACAAAAAGTAAGTTTGTGACACAGAAGAACTGCATGACGAATAGTTGGTTCCACCACCATAGTACAAAAACACAAGTTTTCAGACAGCATTCCTGCAAAAATGTACTTCTAATAAAGGAAACCAACAGTGTAGAAGTAAGGAGGTATAAGTATGAATACAGATTTGAATAAGAGCTAGTGTGATGGCAACAGCAAAACTCATTACAGCTGGTTGTGGAATTAGGCACATGTTCCAGCAAAGCCTTCTCCCATCTACCTAACCTAATCATTCTAATTACAACCTATTCTAATTACATTTGGAACTTAACCTCCACTGCTTCCCACTGGCAGAATAGAGGTCAAGAAGTGTAGAGAGCGCTACCCTTATGAGCTAACAGATACAGGTTTTTCGTTTTTATCTTCTTTTTGGTACACAGACAGGGTGATATTGTTTTAATTGGTAATGAATCTGTAATACGTTTAAGAACAAAGTTTAACAGTTAAAGTAATAGTAGATAAAAGAGTGAATCCAGGGTGATACCCAGCAGAACTGAAGTAAGGTACAACTTACCTCTCACCCCCATCTTCATGGTTCCGGGCCCAGCGGTATGTTTCAGCATAGCCTGTGTAATCACTGTATTGTTCAGTACCTGAAACAAATCATCTGTCACACTACTGTTTTTTAGTAAAATTTTCCTTAAAACACGTCTTCTAAAACACATTTTCTAAATATACCCTTCTAAAGAGTAAATAAATTTTTCTTAAGTTATCTCATTGGCCAATGTCAATTAAAAAGCAAAACAAAACCCTGGTCTTACTGACTTGTTATTATTTCCCTCAGACTTCCAAAAGCCACTATAATATTTATCATAAAAAGAGTGACTGAAAAAAAGAGTGACTGAATATCTCAAGCTACATAGAAAACAAAATATCCTCTATCATAGTCACTCCCTTTTTTAATGAGGAATAGATACACTGTGTTTATGGAAGTCTTCATTCAATGTTAGTAACCTGATGTTAATATTTTTATTGCTGAGAAAATAAATCGTGTATACAGCCTGTCCCTGCAAAAGGAGCCCCCGATGGTATAGTGGTTATGCAGGAGGTTGTCAACTTCAAGGGAAGTTCGAAACCACTCATGGCTGCTTTGCAGGAAAAAGATGAGGCTTTTTCTCCTATAAAGAGTTAGTCTTTGAAAATCTACAGGGGCAGTTCTACCATGTCCTATAGGGTACCTAAGTCAGAACTGACTTGATGGAAGTGAAGTGAGTGTTGTTTCTGCTAAGAGAAGGAACAGAATTATACCCAAGGGTTGTCTCAACAGGAAAAGTACTTCAATGGACTTGCAAAGCCAAGAGATTCATGAGAAGTGAGCGAGGGGAAAAAAGCACAATTACCATTCATTTGATGATAATATGCAGGAAATGATCCACATGGATCTAGGTTTCTAACTCATGAGGGTTGGGCATATCCGCAGGGAGGTGGTACTATATGTGTCTAAGTAAATCTACTCTAATTTCTGAAGTTAACTAATAGCTACTTGACTTTTCACGAATCAACAGCACAATAAAAAGAAAAGCTAAAAACCATGAGCGATTAACACTTACCATATATACTCGAGTATAAGCTGACCCACCTATCCGCCAAGACACCCAATTTTACCACAAAAGCTGCATTAAAAATGCTGACCAACTCGGTTTATACTCAAGTATATATAGTAATTTTTTTTTAAAAAAAGCAAAGTAACAATGAAAGCTAGGATTAATGATTAATTTCTTTTTGTATAATACATAATTCTGGCAGTAAATAAGGTGTAGGTAGAATGCTTCAGACATCAGAAATATTCACAGTTTAAAGAATATAAAATGTGTATTCACAGATTAAATACAAAGGTAATTAAAATAACAGTGGAAACACCAGGCAGACCATAACTAGTCATGATACTTAAAATTGCAACGATGGGAACTAAGTGACATCACCTGCATTCTCAAAGGATTGTACTGAGTATGTAGCATCATCATTTCTATGGAAGTCCTGCCATAAATGAATGATCTAAATGTAATTATCAAGAAATATCAAGCAACTCAAAGTGAAGAATAGTTTACCAAATAATGTAGGTGACCATGCTATTTAGAGTATCAAGGTAATGCACCAAGGAAAGGTGAGAAACTCGTCCAGTTTAAAACTTACATGACACCTCAGTATAATGTGAATTTATGAATTGATTTGGGGGAAAATAGCTACAAAGAACATAAGTGGAGTCAGAGACAACATTGGAATACTAACTAGGGATACATTGATAGATAGTTATTATTCTGTCCATGTTAAATTTCCTTATTTTGGTAGTTGTTTTGCACTTATGCAAGAAAATCTCCCAAGTCTTAGGAACTGAACAATAAAACATTTAGTGGTAAAGGGGCTTAATGTCTCCAAGTACTCAAAAAAAATTCATGAAAAGAAAATAAGAGAAAGAATGATAAAGCAACATAAACAATCAAATCTGGAAACAGGATAAATGGCAAGTCCATGTATTTTTCTTGTGGTGTTTCTTTACATACATATGCACACATATATTAGAACACAGATTCTCTTTCCTTCTTTTCCCACTCATCTGTATTGTGGTGGCTTTCATGTTGCTGTGATGCTGGAAATTATGCGATCTATTTATTGGCATGTGAATATCCTTTTTAGCAATGTGTGTATGCATGTCCTTAGACCACTTTTTGATTGAGTTATTTGTCTTTTTGTTGTTAACAACAAAAGTTTTCTTGATATTTCAGATATTAAAATTCTGTTGGTTATATCATTAGTAAACTGCTTAAAAAATTTTTTTTACATCTAATTCCTCTAAGCTCATTTACAATTTTGGGTGATACATATGCTAAAACCAAGAAAAAGTAGCAAAGCTCAGGTTGCGTTCTGTGAAGTCTTTGTTGTCAAAGTGGGCTTAGTTGTTTGTTTTTTCTGTTCCTCTTCCCTTTTCTATAACATGCCACTGCAGACCTCCAGACCACTCTCCTTAGTCTAGGGCAATTACACCTGCCATCGACCTAGCTGGGCACGCTCCACCCACCATGTGCAGCAAAAACCAAAGTTAGGGAAAGCCCGCCCACCCTCTACCAGGGGGTATCCCACCCAACTTTTTACTAGGGAAATTCTGCTTTCCCACCATCTGCAGTGCTTATCACTAGGCTGGAGTAAACCCACCCACATTGTTCAAACGAAATTCTGACTGCGTGGCTGGGTACCTCCTATCCATCCTCCGTGTTTCCACATGACTGTGGGAACTTCCTCCCGCCTGCTGTAGTGCCTCACACATCCTAAGGGATATTGGTCAACACTCGCCAACATTCCATGCTGCTGGTGGAATCTATGACCAACCTCCGAATGGATCTACCTGACCAGGGAAATTCCACTCACCATTTGCGGTGCTCTACAAAAAGTGAGAAACCTGCCAGCCTTCTGTGATACTCCCATTGCAACAGGTACCCCTGCACACCCTCTGCAGCACCCCAAGCTGCCATGGGACACAACATCATGGCTTCTTGTGAGATCACCCAGTACAGTACCATCCTCATGGGTCCACAACAAACCAACCAACAGCCCCTAGGAGGACCATCCAACTTGCCCCCCAAATAACAGTAAACTGGTTGACTAGGGAAAGAGTGAAGCCACAGGAGGATAAAGTGGTAGGCCAATTCCACAGTGAAATTAGCTGTAGGCAGTTCAAAGCATCATTCCTACGAGTCTCCAAGAGAGAGCCAGTGCTCTTCGACTCCCTGGAATATGGCACCTGGCTCTTCTAAAACGATGCAAACCAAACAGCAATCAGCTCCAACGACCTCAACGAAAAAAAACAGGAGAAAGAAAAGGTAATGGAAGAATATGTCCTGAACTTAACAACGTGCATAGAAGAAGCAAACATTGATCTGCTACAGAAAGAAATGTTCAGAATGCTGCTAGGAGTCATACAGGATATGAGGGAAGCAATACAGAAAAAGTGTGAAATGATAGAGGAGGTAAAGTCCACACATCAAAGGGAAACACAAGAGCTTAGGGACAACGAGACAACAAAAATCCGTAGCCGACTCAAGGACTTCGTCAATCAACAGCAGGAGGCAGAGAACTGCACAGTGACCTAGAGGACAGTCAAGCAGACTTAACAAAGGCGAACAAAAATCTAGTAAGATCCTCAGAGAAGATTAAAAAAAAACCCAAAAACCTAAGAGCTAGGTCTGATACTATGAAGAGGAACAACATCAGAATAATTGCATTACTGGAGGAAGACACAACAAAGTAGTCCTCTGCACAACAGTGACAGAGTTCTAGGAGGAAAACTTCCCCAGTTTAATGAATGAAAACCAGGAAACCAATCAGGAGACTGAAAGAACACCAGCTAAAAGAAGTTACCAAGGCACAAAATAGTTGAACTATGCAACTTTGAGGAAAAGGAGAAAATCAAGAAAGCAGCTAGGGAAAAAAAGCAATCACATATAAAGGGTCCCAAATAAGAATATGCTCTACCTATCAGTGGACACTATGAAGAAGAAGAAAGAGTGGAGCAACATATTCCGAAAATTGAAGGAAAGTAACACAAACCCAAGAATACTCTACCCAGCCAAATTAGCTATCAAGATAGTTGGAGAAGTTAGAGTCTTCCCAGACAAGGAAAAACTTAAAAATCATGTTAGAAGAAACACAGCCCTACAAAAAAATCCATGCCAAGCCAGTATGGGCAGAAGGACAGCACTCACCAAGAATAAATATGAGACCGCCACATAGAACAACCCCACACAGAGAGCAACAAAGAAAAAACAGACCCCAAGATAGCATTGGCTTAAGAGTGGAAAGAGGTCAAGAATGGACCACACGTACATGCACCACACACTGATACTAAAGGGAGGTAGGAAAAGGCGCAACACAAAAGGTATAAGATGACATCAGAATCCACAGATGGAGATAATAACGCTGAATATCAAGTGAGATTCATCCCAGGGATGCATGGATGGTTCAACATACAAAAGACCTTTAGTATCATTTGCCACATTGACATGAAAAACTATAAGAACCACATAATATTATCAATAGATGTAGGAAAATCCTTCAACAATACCCAACATGCATTCCTGTTTAAGACACTCAAGAAGATAGGAATGGAAAGAAAAAGATAATACAAGCTATATATGAAAAACCAACAGCCAACGTGGTAGTCAGTGGAGAAAAGACTAACATAATTCCACTAAAAAAAGGAGACCAGACAAGGATGCCCCTTTCCCCCAGTCTTATTTAACACTGTACTGGAGGTTTTAGCTAACAGCATAAGGCAAAGAAAAGACATCAAAGGTATTCACCTGGGAAGGAAGAGGTGAAACTATCGTTATTTGCAGATGTTAATGATTTTATATATGGAAAATCCCAAAAGCTCCATAAGGGGAGTACTGGAAGCAATAGAGGAATATGGCAGAGTGGCAGGATACAAGATCAACAAACAGAAGTCTATCGGACTGCTATACACATCGGATAAGACCACAGAAGAGGAGATCAAAAGGTGGCCCCCTTCACAATAGCCAAACTCTAATGAAAATATCCAGGGATATACCTGATCTAAAAAACAGAAGATTTATATGAGGAAAACTACAGAACTCTATTACAAGAAACCAAGAGGGACCTCAACAAATGGAAGAATAACCCATGCTTGTGGAGTGGATGATGCAATACAGTAAAGATGTCAGTTCTGCATAAGGCACTATGTAAGTTGAATGTAATCCTGATATAATTACCTTCATCTTTCTTCAAAGAAATGGAAAAACTGATTATCAACTTCATATGGAGAGGGAAGAAGCCCAGAATTAGCAGAGAACTCCCCAAGAAGGACACAGTGGGAGGGCTTGCTATACCTGACTTTAGTACAAATTATACAGCCACATTAGTCAAAACTGCAGGGTACTGGCATAATGCCAGATACTCAGACCAATGGAAAAAACTGAAAACCAATAAATAAAATCAATAGCATACAGACAACTGATCTTTGATAAGGACCCCAAAAATATCAAATGGGAAGCAGATGGCCTCTTCAACAAGTGGTGCTGGGAAAATGGAGATCTACCTGCAGAAAAATGAAGCAAGACCCTTATCTCACTCCATTCACAAGAATAAACTCAAGGGGGATCACAGACCTCGAGGTAAAACCTCAGACTATTAGGGCCATCAGTGTAGAATGGCGACCAACCTGAGAATTTTGGCACAGGAAATGCAAAGGCTATCAAAAATAGAGAAAGACACAAACACAGAGGAGGCACAAACTGACAAGTGGGATATACTGCAGACAAAACACCTGTGTACATCTAAAGAATTCACCAAGAGAGTAATAAGAGAGCCCACGGACTGGGAAAACACATTTAGCTGTGAAACATCACACGAAAGCCTTATTACTAAAATCTACAATCCTCTGCTAGCTTCCAAAAACAAAACAACTAATTGCCCACTGAGATGTGGGCAAAGGACCTGAACAGAAATTTTACAGGGGCAGAAATCCGAATGGACAATAAACATAGGAGAAAATGTTCTCGATCATGAGCTATAAGAGAAATGCAAATTAAAACAGCAATGAGATACCACCTAACACCCTTAAAGATAGCTCAATTCAAAAAAAGCAGAAAGCAACAAGTGTTGGAGGGGCTGTGATGAGATAGGAACACTCATCCACTGCTGGTGACCTGTAGGTATATACAGCCACTATGGAAATCGATTTGGCGATATCTAAAACAGATGGAAATTACGCTACTATATGACCCAACAATCCCCCTACAGGGCATATACTCAGAAGAGGCAAGAAACAAACCACGGCCAGACGTCTGTGCTACAGTGTTCACCATGGCATAGTTCACAATTGCAAGGAGTTGGAAACACCCCAAAGTTGAATCAACAGATGAATGGATTGAAAAATGGGTACATACATACAATGGAGTACTATGCATCCCTAAAAGCAGTGATTAGTGCATGAAACACATAGCCGCATGGGAAGAACTGGAGGAAATTATGCTAAGCGAAGTAAGCCAAGCACAAAAGGGCACTTACAACATGAGTTCGCTGAGGTAAATTAAAAAAAAAAAAAGCGCAAGATGTGAATGTAACAAAGTGGCATGAAACATGGAACCAGCAGATGTCTGAGGGGCCGGGCCAAATCCCAACTATGTGGACAGCCACCCTTCCCCCCAGAAGAATTTACTTCAGAGGACAGCACTGAAGTTATAGCTCAGGGAGAGAGACCTGTCCAATCAGAGCACACAGGAGCAAATGAAGGGTGAGAAAGAGTGGAGCACATCCTGGCCCACCAAGCCTTGGGGACGATATCCCCGCTCAGAGAAGCCAACGCACAGAGAGGACCATATGGCTGGCCCCACTATGAGACACGACATCCCTCACTGACCCATAGCCCTATAGGGGACAACACTGGAGACACAGTGTGGGACTTGCACCGGATCTGACCCCACCACAGTGAGGTAAAACACTAAGGGTGCGCAACAGAACAGCAAGGGAGCAGAAGAAGGAAGTCCAGAAGGAGTACCAAAAATAGACTTTGGGGCCAGGGCGTGGCACCCCATCAGACTCGACTGGAAAACACTCCTAAAGGTCAACAGACAGACCTTGAACTATACACAGGCTTTTCTTTGACATTGGTTTGTTGTTGTTTTGTTTTCTTTTGTCACTTGGTTTTGCTGTCATTTGTTTGTGCATATTATTATCTCTGCAGGTCTATCTAGATAAGATAGGCTGGATAAACAATCATGAGGAGAAAACAACAGGACCAATGGTTCTGGAAGGACATGGGAGAGAGGGAGGAGTGGGAAAGGAAGTGGGTGTTAATAAACCCAGGGAAAGGAAACAAATGATCCAAAATCAGTGGCACAGAGGATGTAAGAGGCCTGGTAGGGGTTGATCAAGGGCAATGTAACGGAGAGCAATTACTGAAATCCAAATGAAGGCTGAGCATGATAGTGGGACAAGAAGAAAGTAAAAGGAAATAGAGGAAAGCACTAGGAGGCAAAGGGCATTTATAGAGGTCTAAATACAAGTATGTACATATGTAAATTTATTTATATATGATGATGGGAAAATAGATCTAAGTACATATATTTATAGATTTAGTATAAAGGTAGCAAATGGACATTGGGTCATTACTTACGTACTCCCACAGCGCCATAACAATTTGTTGTATTAAACTGGTATTCCATGACATTTCCCAACACAATCACTTAAGACAAAGCGGGTGTATAAGCAAATGTGGTGAAGAAAGCTGATGGAGCCCAGCTATCAAAAGATATAGCGTCTGGGGCCTTAAAGGCTTGAAGGTAGACAATCAGCCATCTAGCTCAGGAAGAACAAAGCCCACATGGAAGAAGCACACCAGCCTGTGATCATCAGGTGACGAAGGGATCAGGTATCAGACATCAGTGAACAAAAAAATCTTATCACTGAGTATCACAGAGCGGAGAGGTGACCCAATGTCTAGCTGTAGACCAGTGGACATTTCCTTACAGAAGGGTCATGGGGAGGAGACGAGCCAGTCACGTTGCAGTGTAGTAATGATGAAACATACAACTTTCCTCTAGTTCTTAAATGTTTCCTCCCCCCATTACCATGATGCCAATTCTAACTTACAAATCTGGCTAGACCAGAGGATGTACACAAGTACAAATAAGAAGTGGAACCCAGGGAATCCAGGACAGATGAACCCCTCAGGACCAGTGCTGAGAGTGGCGATACTGGGAGGGTAGAGGGAAGGTGTGGTAGAAAGGTGGAGAAGATTACAAAGATCTAAATAAAACCCTCTCCTATGGGGATGGACAACAGAAAAGTAAGTGAAGGACATTGGACAGTGTAAGACATGAAAAAATAATAATAATTTATAAATTAACCAGGGTTCATAAGGGAGGAGGTGGTGGGGAAGGCAGGGGAAAAAATGAGGAGCTGATACCAAAGGCTCCAGTAGAAAGCAAATGTTTGAGAATGATGAGGTCAACAAATGTACAAATGTGCCTGACATAATGGATGGATGTATGGATTGTAATAAGAGTTGTATAAGCCCACAATAAAATGATTTTTTAAAATGTAGCTTTAAAAAAAAAGAATAGTATGAGCCCTCAATAAAATGATTTAAGAAAAATATTTTTAAAACCAGCATGACATGATAAAAAGAATATCACACCAAGACTGGGAGAGATAGAGAATCCAAAGTGGATTTTCAATAGGCAGAGAAATTTAAATGACTAAATTTCAAGTGACTCATCTTATTATCATGGTTATTAATAATTATTTTCTTGTTTAGTTCATAGAAGTGATTGGAAAATATTTTAAGATATGTTAAAATGATTCAAATAATAAAGTAATTAGTATTAGTATCATTAGACCCAATTCTATAAGCAGGGAGAGAAGCTAAGACATGACTAGCTAGGAATATAAATAACCAGGAACGTTGGCTCTTTCTTGTTTATAAAGAGGAAATGTTTCCTGTTGTAATTTATTAACCATAAAATAAATACTTGGTCTGCAATATATAAAATGTTAACTAGCATGCTTCTAAATCAAGTGAGGATGGTTTTAGTGTTCTTTCCTGAAAGGGAGGAGGCCTGGTGGCATAAAGGTTTTAAGTTGGGCTGCTAACCACTAAGTTCAAAACCAAGTGCTCTGCTGGAGAAGGAGGTGGCTTTCTACTCCCCCCAAAAGTAACATGCAGCATGTAGAGGGATGCTGTGTAGAGGCATTCAAAATGGTTCAGCGTCTGACCTACTGGTATATGCTGTCCTATAATACAGCCTCTAACAAAATTAGGCTGGCCCGGACCCCTGGTAATAGAATTGTTTGCCTTTATAGAAAGAAGGTTGAGAAAGCACCAACATATGCATGTGGTGTGTGCCCAGGACAACTTCAAGGAGTCTGTGCTGTGAGACCTAAAATTCTCATGAGGTTGTCCAAAATAGAAAACCATGTCAGCAGGGCTAAATGTGCGCAGGATAGGATCACCATGCTTTCTTTATTGAGGAGCACAAAAGAGTTGTAATAATGTTGAAGGCACAAACAGAGTCAGAAAGCAACATAATACAAATGAAGCTTTTTTGAATAATAAACAAATCATATGACCAAAAAAAAGGTAACATACAATCCTGGAAACCCACATGGGTAATTCTATGAGTTGGAATCATGTCGAGGGCAGTGAGTTTTGGTTTGGTTTTCCTGATTAGAATAAGTTAGTTCATGGTTAAGGGGGTGGGGGAAAACTGAGCTCTGGTAGTATAGCAGTTTAAAATGGCGGCTACTAAGTGAAACCTACCAGTAGTTTGGCAGGAGAATATGTGTCAGTCAGCTTCCAAAAAGATTACGGCCTTGGAAAACTTGAGGAGCAATTGTACTCAGTTGTGTGTATATAGATGGTCACTATGAGTATGAATATGCTTAACAGCAGACTAATGTGTTGCCATTAAGGCAATAGAGTAGAACTGGTCACGAGTTTCCAAGGCTTTAAGTCTTTATAGAAGCAAACTGCTCTTTCTCCTGTAGAGTGACCAGTAGATTCAAACTGCCAAGCACTTACCCAGTGTGTCACCAAGGCTTCTTTCCTCATGGTATAGAGAATCAAATTTACCATATATACTCAAGTATAAATGGACCCGAATATCAGCCGAGGCACCTAATTTTACAAAAACTGCATCAAAATGTGCTGAAAAACCCAGCTTATGCATGAATATATATGGTATGTATAAATGCCTTTGCTCTAAACCAGTGGTTGTCAACCTTCCTAATGCCTCAACTCTTTAATATAGTTCCTCATGTTGTGGTAACCCCCAAAAATAAAATTATTTTCGTTGCTACTTCATAACTTCATTTTGCTACTGTTATGAATCGGGCAGCCCCCGTGAAAGGGTCATTTGACCCCAAAAAGGGGTCGCGACACACAGGTTGAGAACCGCTAGTCTAAACTAATTAAATTCTGGGTTTTCTAGGCAGATATCCTTCAAAATTATGCCCACTGGGTGCTTTGATAAAGAGATACCGTTTGTTTGTTTTGAATTCAAATTTATTGATGAGCTACGGTGAAATGAAAAGGTAAACAGTGAAAATGGCTCAAAAGCCATATCTGACCTCCTTTGGCTTCCTTGTTCCCACACGGCAGATGTCAGATATGCTTCTACTCTCATTGTTTCTTTACCTGTTCTGACATCAATTCCAACAGCACTACTTCTATGCTGGTCTCACTCATTGCAATGACCACACAGAATTCAAAGACAATGCTCACAATTACGGGGTTTGTAAAGGTAGGGGGTTATCAAAAGTCAGGATCAGTAAAGATAGAGCTTTTCGTCCAAAATAGAAGCTCTTCTCAGCCAGCAGTCAAGTCTCTCTCAGCCTCTCAGCCACATGGTTGTCCCGTAGCCACTGTCTGCATAGGGCAGGTAGCCTGCCTCCTGTTCTGCCTCACAGGCTCATAATCTTGGTGGTGCTCCTCTGTCCTGCGGTCTCCTTGCCTCAGCCCCGGTCTCAGATTTGTCCCTTTGCTCCGTCCCATGGTCTCCTTGCCTCAGCCCCGGTCTCAGATTTGTCTCTTTGCTCTGTCCCATGGTCTCCTCGCCTCAGCCCCGGTCTCAGATTTGTCCCTTTGCTCTGTCCCATGGTCTCCTTGCCTCAGCCCCGGTCTCAGATTTGTCCCTTTGCTCTGTCCCATGGTCTCCTTGCCTCAGCCCCAGTCTCAGATTTGTCCCTTTGCTCCGTCCCATGGTCTCCTTGCCTCAGCCCCGGTCTGATTTGTCCCTTTGCTCTGTCCCATGGTTTCCATGCCTCAGCCCCGGTCTGATTTGTCCCTTTGCTCTATCCCATGGTCTCCTTGCCTCAGCCCCCGGTCTGATTTGTCCCTTTGCTCTATCCCATGGTCTCCTTGCCTCAGCCCCCGGTCTGATTTGTCCCTTTGCTCTGTCCCATGGTTTCCATGCCTCAGCCCCGGTCTGATTTGTCCCTTTGCTCTATCCCATGGTCTCCTTGCCTCAGCCCCGGTCTCAGATTTGTCCCTTTGCTCCGTCCCATGGTCTCCTTGCCTCAGCCCCGGTCTGATTTGTCCCTTTGCTCTGTCCCATGGTCTCCTTGCCTCAGCCCCGGTCTCAGATTTGTCCCTTTGCTCCGTCCCATGGTCTCCTTGCCTCAGCCCCGGTCTGATTTGTCCCTTTGCTCTGTCCCATGGTCTCCTTGCCTCAGCCCCGGTCTCAGATTTGTCCCTTTGCTCCATCCCATGGTCTCCTTGCCTCAGCCTCCGGTCTGATTTGTCCCTTTGCTGTCCCATGGTTTCCATGCCTCAGCCCCGGTCTGATTTGTCCCTTTGCTCTGTCCCATGGTCTCCATGCAGCAGAGCCACTGGTGTCTTTGGTCTCAGCCTCCACCGTCTTTAGAAAGAAATCTTGAAGGTGCTCCACTGGTGGTTCTTCTTTCATGCTCCTGGGATTTATTTCTCTGCTCCCACTTCTGAGATGGCTCTTTACTTTTTTTTAAACATTAGACAACAATTAAAAATACGTTCTTGATGGAACTATGCTTTTTGTCTTTCAGTAGACCATATCCTCAAGGAATCAAAGGTTGGTGGCTTGGTTCACATTCTCTGAAGACTTACTCCCACTTTTATCCTGACCTCTAACTCCCTCCAAAATGGGACGATAGTCACAGAAATAGAGGTCAGATTTTATAGTGCATCATACAAGGAATTGTGGCTAGAAGGCTCACTTTAATTGACTACATTGCAAAAGCACATAAGAGATAACTGAATGACTTTGGTGATATTCTCTCTAGAAAAAGCCAACAAAATTTTATACAAAAGATAAATCTTCACTTAAGGACAAAAACTAGAAGGAACTCATTAAAATCTAATAAAAAAGAACAAAGTGTTGGGCCACTCAATTCCTGATATCAAAATATATTAAAACAATCACAGTACTCAAAAAGACTAGTACTAGTATAACAACAGATACAAAGGACTAGAACATATTAAATAGAAAAGAGTCTCTTTAACAAATGGTGCTGGCAAAATTGGATACCATCTGCATAAGCACGAAATAGGACGCAAACCTCAAAGCACATATAAAAAACCTCAAGATGCATAAAAGAGCTAAATGTAAAATCTAACCCCCCCCAAAAAAAACCCCAAATAAACAAAGCAAAACCTAGACCCATAAAGGTCAGCAATGAAACAATAGGGATAAATTCAGGGACCACAGTACACGGTATACACATACTATCAAAATTAATGAAAAATACACAAACAACAGAAGACAAACCTAATGACTGGGACCTCCTAAAAATTAAGGCACTTGGGGCATCAAAAGACCTTGTTTTGAAACAAACAAACAAAAAGTGAAAATAAACACAGACTGGGAAAAATTTGTTGGCAGTGACATATGGGGCAAATGACTAATCTCTAAAATTTATAGAAAAAATCCACACCTCAACAAGAAAAAATAATCTAATTTAAAAATGGGCAAGGGCGGACCTGGTTAGACCAGAGGACGCACAGTGGGGCAGTAGGAATCTGGAAACACAGGGAATCTAGGACGGATAAACCCCTCAGGACCAGCGGTGAGAGTGGTGACACGGGGGCGGGGGGGGGGGAAGGGGATGTAGAAAGGGAGAACCAATCTTGGGATCTACATGTAACCTCCTCTCTGGGGGATGGGCCACAGGAAGGTGGGTGAGGGGAGACGCCGGGCAGTGTAAAATAAGATAAAATAATAATTTTTAAATTATTAAGGGTTCTTGAGGGAGGGGAGAGCGGGGAGGGAAAAAAGGAAAATGAGCTGATTCCAGGAACCCAAGTGGAAGGCTAATGTTGAGAATGATGAGGGCAACGAATGTATAAGGGTGCTTTACTCAATTGATGTATGTATGGATTATGATAAGAGTTGTATGAGGCCAATAAAATGATTTATTTTTTTTTAATGGGCAAGGGCATACACAGGAACATGCAGTTCTTCATGGAAAAGAGGCAGCTAACAGACAAATGAAATGCTCCCCAAAACGAGCATTCAAGAGATACAAATCAAAACAACTATGAAATATCACCTCACTCTAGCATTAATTTCAAAATAAAAAAAGAAAATAATAAATGCTAATAAGAGCATGAATAGATTGGAACCCTCACACATTATTGATCTGCTGGCTAGACTATAACATGGTTCCATCGTTGTGTAAAATCATAGGGCAACTTACTCAAAATATTCGTAATAGAAATATCATATGACCTAACAATCTCTTCACTTGGTAAGTATGTTAGAGAAACAAGGCTGGGACAAGAATATTTGCAAATCCATTTTAATCCCAGGGCTATGCACAATAGCCTAAAGATAGAAACGACTTCAAATTCCTACAGTGGAAGAATGAATAAATTAACTTTGGTACATACATACAATGGAATACAATGCCAAGTTAAAGGGTAACAATGAATCTGCGAAAATACCTACTAACATGGATGAACCTGGAGGACATTATACTGAGTGTGATTCATTATCACAAAAGTACAAATATAGTATGAGACCTCTATTGTAAAAAGACAAGATTTTCACACTGAAAAAAAAATTTTCTGAAGTTTATCAGGGATGGCGGGGATAGACAGGAAGGGGAAATCACCAGCTAGAGGGTAGACAGTGTTAAATGGGAAAAGGGGAAAGCAATATATACTAAGAGGGAGGCTGACCACAAATATTTTACCAAGGGAAGACACTAGGGGTTTTGCAAGAGTGGAAAGTAAACTGAGGCAAATACTGTTACATACACAATCTTGCAGAACCTAGGAGTACATACTTGGACACAGGGTGAACAACAATGGGAGTATACCTGTGGGAGAGTGAAATTTCTCATGGCTCTTCTACACATCTGTGTAACTCCCACCAAATGATTGGACATGTGTAATAATAATTCCAGAGATCAGTTTTCATCACCAGCCCTCTGCCTGTAAGGATTATGTTGAGGTAGCAGAGGGAGAAATCCAGAGGGCCTTGTAAGAGTGTGTTCAAGATCTCTGTCCGATGTGGCAGAATCCAACATGACTAGGTGCGTCACTAACTGTGGCGCAGGGACTCAGAGGAACAGCGATGAGACTATGAGATAAATTCTGCTTCTCTGGTCTCGGACTATGGAACTGTGGGACAGAGGGAGAGGTAGGCTGGCTTCCTGGCTCATGGAGGCAAAGGCTAAAGGTACCATGTGGCTGAGAGACTAAGAACCACACAGATTTGGCTAGCAAGTGGCTAAGAGGCTGTGTACTGGGGAAAGACTTGTCTACTAGCTGAGAAGACCAATGAGGGTATCCTCACTGTTTGAAGATCCTGACATGTTAAGTCCTCAGTTAATAAATCTATTAAGTCCCCAGTTAATAAACTCCCTTAATTTTGAGTACTGTTCTGCATGGCTAATGCAACAAATTATCAAACTCAGCATATATGTAGAGTGGTGTGGGAGCTATGAGAATAGGTAAAGAAGGATGGACCATGGGGGCTGTCTGACCCCAGCCTTGTGTCAATAAGCAAATCAGAGGTCAGATATGTCCACATCCATTGCCATTCCCTGCAATATCCATATATATTTTTGACAAAGAATTTGTGTATATATATATTTACCTCTGCTACAAATACTTTCATGATCATGGTGGGATAGACAGGAGCATAGTTACAAATACTTCTGAAACAAACACTTAGCTAGGCCTGGGGAGTCGAGACTACAGTCTTGGGGGACACAAAGGTCAACTGGCATAACATAGTTCACAAAGACAATGTTCTATATCCTACTTAGGTAAGTAGCACCTGAGATCTTAAATGTTTGTGAACAGTCTTCTGAAGTACAACCAGTGTTCTCTTCCAATCAGAGGAGAGAATGATCAAAATTGAAAGACACATGGAAAATAGTCCAATGAATGAATAACTAATGGACCACACAAACATCAGTTTCCACAACCCTGATACCAGAAATAGATAGTGACCAGCTACCACTACCAACTGTTCTGAAATGGATCACCTAAGAAGGTCTCAGATAGGATGAGAAAACCATTGTGGAACAAAACCCCAAATCATAAAATAGACCAACCGGGTTTACTAGCTAGAGAGAGACTGGTAGAACCCCCAGGGTGGCTTTTAGTGTCCCCTTCAGTTCTGGAACTTACCCCATGTGTTAGAATTACCAACTATTTAAGAGGGAAAATCCAGCATTTATCTCAGGACAGAGCAACGAAGGATTAGGAAAAAGGGAATAGTGAAAATGGGAAATATTGGGGGAAAGAAGATTAGTGATGATACACGGAGAGGATTACAGTGGATGAGTTACAATAAAAAGTATATGAATTGAATGTAAAATTGATGATCTGCTCTATAAATTTTCATCTCAATTTCATCTACCAGTAAGTTTTAAAAGAGAGTTCATGATAGCAATCTGATGCTTGAGGGTTATTAGTAAAGAAATTCTAATTTCTTACTAATAATTCATTTGGGATAAAAAATTTTAGAGATTATAATTTAGAAAATAAAAACACTAAAATATTTTATTTCCAAATATTTTTGGAAACATCAATTGGGTTTGGATCTGCCCCAAATGAGCTAGTGTCATTTGGCAATGGTGAGGGGTGAAGGAGTTCGCTTGCTGTTAATCACATAAAGGGTGATTAAAGAAGAATGATGGAAATTCCAGAACATTTCATTGTGCTCATGAGGAACTTGAACATGGATCAAGTGGCAGTTGTGAAAATAGAACAAGAGAATACTGAATGGTTAAAAATTAGGAACGGTATGCCCCATGTTGTATCCTCTTTCCATATTTATTCAGTCTTTCTGCTGAGCGAATATTCAGAGAAACTGGTCTATGGGAAGACTGTGGCATCAGGTTTGGAGGAAGGCTTAGTAACAGCCTGTGAGTATGCAGATGACACAACATTGCCTGCTGAAGTGAGGAGGACTTGAAGCACTTGGTGATGAAGATGGATTACAACTCAGTGTACAGACAACCAAAATCCTCACAACTGGACCAACAGGTAACATTATGATAAACGGAGAAATGGTTGAAGTTGTCAAGGATGTTGTCTTATTAGAATCCACATCAATGTTAATAGAAGCAGCAGTCAGGAGATCAAAAGGTTAATTGCATTAGGTAAATCTGCTGCACAAGACCTCTTAAGAGGATTGAAGAACACGGATATTACTTTGAGGACCAAGGAAGGCGTGCGCCTGACCCAAGCCATGGTATTCTCCAATTGCCTCATATGCCTATGAAAGTTCGACACTGAATAAGGAAGACTGAAGAAGAATCAATGTATTTGAATTGTGGTGCTAGAGAAGAGTATCGAAAGTACCATGGACTGCAGAAAGAACAAACCGATCTGTATGAGAAGGAAGGCCTGAGTGCTCTGTAGAGGCAAAGTATTACATACTTTGGACATATTGCCGTGAGAGAGCAGTCCCTGGAGAAGGACATCATGTTTGGTGAAAGAGGGGGGACCTCAGTGAACTGGATTGACACAGCGAATGCATCAATGGGCTCAGGCATAGGAATAATTGTGAAAATGCCACAGGATCATGTGGTGTTTTGTGCTGTTGTGCATACGGTCACTATGGGGTGAGATGACTATATGGCACCTCAAGCAACAACAACAAATTTTGGGCTTCAGGTTACTGAGAGTTAGTTTGTTAAAAGGGATCCAAGATATAACAGTTCCTTCCCTTGTAGTGAAAATTCCTTTAAAACTTAATCAGCAAGGATGCTCTACTTCGGGACTGCAGCAAGCACGGGCATTTGGGTAAGCAATGAAACCTTACGAGGGTACAGGTCTGACAGCCCCTAGAGTATGGAGATAGCAAGTCTGGTCACTCCTTAGGGGAAATGCTGACTGTTCTCCTGTGAACCTCCCTTTGTCCCATAATTTGATCATCTTCAAAAGTTTTAAATTATTTTCCTCTGAGCCTGTCACACAGATTAAGAAATTTAACTTGTCTGATTTTCATCAAATTTTCAAAGCAGTTTTGAGGTAGCAAATCTCACTGCTTCTTTCTGCCAGTGCTTGTGGAAATAAAGAATTTCTCAAATCAATCTGGTCTCTGTCTTTGGCTGAACAGTGACAGGCAGCCCGACTGCTTTACCAGTCAGCAACCCTTCTAGTGTTGAACATTGTGGCACCAGTCTTGCACGAGTGTCCAATTAGAGTCATTTTTACTAACACTCAGAAAAGATGCAAGTACCCATGCTACCTGGAGGGCAGGTTTCGTGTTAAGAATGCTAACACTGTTCAGTACAAGTCTTACGTTTGTGTATAGTCACCAAAGAGAAACAGCCAAACAGCTACCCAGAGCAACTGTAATACCACTTGCTGGATGCTGAAGAAAAAATGAAAAGCGAAGTAAGTTTGTTATCTATGTGTAGTTCCTAAACGGGTTTAACTCATGGCTACCACGAGGAGAATCACAACAAATAGAGAAATAATGCTGTCTAAATAAAAGTACTTTATCTGTTTGTATGAACTGTTTCATACTTATTTAGAAATCTGATACCAAGCAGATGCTTTACAATGATGATATATTTAATTTATTTCCAATTTCTCTAATTATTCTACAGATTCCAAGCAGCACAGTCACCATTAACTATTAGCTCACTGATCTTGGACGTACCATTGAAGGAATGGAATTGATGAAGCAGACAGATTGCTTAAGAGTCTCTTAAGAAAGGACATGGCAGAAATCCAGACAGCCAATAGATGATGAAATGGCCATTTCCATTAAGGGAACAGCACATCACAGATATTAATTAGGAGTACTATAATAAAAGTTAAATGGATTTTTTAAATGCTGAGCTAACAGTCACCCTAAATGTCCTTACCCTGAGGTAACTACAAATCTGAAGGTGAGTCATGGATCTGCAATTTTCCATTTGTTTTACAAAGGCTGCAATTAGCTTTGAGATGAGATATAACCTCAGAGATAGTTTAGTCTGGGGGTAAACTACTGTTAATAATAATAATTATTATTATGTTTTAGGAGGAAACGATAGTTTTTATTTATAGCAACATTCATGGCAGATGATGAGACCTACTACTTTACTACTGTAAGAGCACATGAAACATATTAGATGCAACTTTTTAAAATTGATGGTATATTTTGATCCTGAATCTTCAGTTCAAGTTTAGCTTAACAGCTAACATTAAACATTTTAATTTTATTTTTGTTGCTGCTGTGAGTATATAGCAAACACACACTATTCAATAGTCTCTATAACTATAATTCAGTGACATTGATTACATTCTCTGAGTTGTGTAAACATTCTCGCTCTAAGTTTTTTAAGTTATTCATCCCCCATTAATAAACTACTGCCCCTAAGGAAACTTTCAAATTTCTGCTGTTCTTTTATCCTTTATACACAAGTAAAACATTTAAAAGTCATATTAGATATATCCAAAGAATGGGGACAGTCATTATTTCAGATCTTCCAAGGTCCTTAGAATAGTATGAAAATTCGAAATCCTCAACATCGTTGTTAGATGTCACTGATTCCATTCTGATTCATAGCAGCACTATGCACAACAGAACGAAACACTGTATGGGACTGTACCATCCTCACAATGATTGTTTGAGACCATTGTTGCAGCTACTGTGTGAATATACCTCGTTGAGGAACTTCTCTTCTTTGATTGCTCCTCATGTTATTAAGCATGATGTCCTGCTCCCGGGACTGGTCTCTCTTGACAACATGTCCAAAATATATAAGAAAAAGTCTCGCCATCCTTTCCTCTGTGGAGTACTCTGGCTGTACTACTTCTAAAACAGATTTGGACTTTGGTGTTCGTTACATTGAATCTTAATCTATACTGAAGGCAATAATTCTTGATCTTCTTCAAGTGCTTCAAATCCTTTCATTTTCAGCAAGCATGACTGTGTCCTCTGCATACTGCAGGTTGTCAATAAACTGTCCTCCAATCTTGATGCCACATTCGTTTTCATATAATCCAGCTTTTCTAATGATTTTGTCAGTTTATAGATTGAACAAGTATGGTGACAGGATATAATCCTGACACACACACCTTTCCTGATTTTAAACCCTACAGTATTTCCTTGTTCTGTGCACACAACTGCCTCTTGATCCATGTACAAGTTCCTCATGAGCACAATGAAGCGTTCTGGAATTCCCATTCTACTCAAGGTTATCTGTAGTTTATTATGGTCCACACAGTCGAATGCCTTGGTATGGCCAACAAAACACAAGTAAACATCTTTTTAGTATCCTCTGCTTTCAGCCAAGATCCATATGACACCAGCAATGATATCCCTTGTTCCACATCCACTTCTGAATCTGGCCAAAACTTGTGGCAGCTCCCTGTTAATGTACTACTACAACCACTGAGTGATCTCAGGCAAAATTTTACTAGTGTGATATATCAATGATATTGTTCTATAGTTGAAGCATTCTATTGAGTCACCTTTTCTTGGAATGGGCACAAATGTGGATCTCTTCCAGTCAGCTGGCCAGATAGCTGTCTTCAAATTTTCCTGGCATAGATGAGTGAGTGCTTTCAGTGCTTCTTCAGCTTTCTGGAATATTCCACTGGGTATTCGGTCAATTCCTGTAGCCTTGCTTTTGGCTAATGCATTCAGTGCAGTTTGAACTTCGTTGTGCACCCTTGGTTCTTGCTCATTACTCCTGAAATGGTTGACTGTTGACTAGTTCTTTTTGGTTCCGTGACTGTGTATTTTTTCCATCTTCTCTTGACATTTCACTGTCAAAAACGACATTTCAAGACCTATCTTGAAGTACAATGCTTTCAGTGATAGGATATTGATCTCCTCAGAAGTAATACAACTATTACTCAAATTTATGCACCAACCACTAAAATAGTGATGAAGAAATTGAAGAATTCTACCAACAACTATAGTCGGAAATTGAGCAACATGCAATCAAGATGCATGGATAATTATTGGTGATTGGAATACACAAGTTGGAAGCAAAGAGGAAGAAATAACAGTGGGGTGTTTTCCATCACCAACAAGTCCTTGGTGATGGAAAAACAATTGGAGATAACATGACAACATTTCACAAGACCAATGATTTCTTTATCGCAAATACCTTTTTCACCATCACAAATGGCGACTATACACATGGAATTCTCCAGATTGAATATACAGAAATCTAATTGACTGTATCTGTGGGGAGAGACCATGGGGAAGCTCAATCTCAGCAGCTAAACCCAGGATTGGGGCTAGCTGTGGAAAAGATCATCATTTACTCATATATAAGTTCATTCCGAAGCTAATGAAAAATAAAACAAATCCATGAAAGCCAAACTACAACCTTGAGTATATCCCACCCGAAATTTTAGAACATCTCCAGAACAAATGTGATGCACTGAACATTAATGACATAAGACATGTTCTATTAAGCCTACTGTTGTACTGACTCTTCCAAATACTTTAATCGTGCATTTCAAAGTTGTACAGTATCTTCATATTGAAGTGTTAACAAATGACTTCAAAATATAAACCAAGAAAAAAATATATATACCTAAAGACATACCACAATCTTCTTTTGAGAAGCACAAAATTTTAAACATAAGGGCAATAGAATAACTTTTAATCCATGTACTCAGATATGAAACCAAGGGGGTGAGAATCCACAGAACAAGTACATGTCTCCTAATATTAGGTTAAAAAATAAGATTAAAACAATTTCATAATACAAATAGAAATCAATAAATGAAAACACTGAGACTAATGTTCTTGTTAGAAAATTCCATACCTGAAATGGGGAAATCTAATACATTGTCCACATTTTCCCAAACTAACCTGTGATAATAAGACATTCATTGTGATCCAGCACCTCAGTGAAGAGTCGTGATACAATCAATTCAGGATTGATTAAAAATCTAATTTCTTCCTGCACAAGTCCTGCACTGGTCACACCACCTCCAACAAAACGGTTTGCAAAATCCACCTATATTTGGATAAATATGGCATGTTAAATGATTGTTAAAAGCTCACATATATGATAAAGAAGCAAACTTCCTCTAAATTTTTATCTTTTCATTTCCCCAAAAAACATAAACCCTAAATTAGTCATTTCCCCAAGGAAGATAAGTATGACTCCTTGTACTTTTATCTCAGTGTAATTAACATTTCTATCTCTCTGCATCCAAAAATGTAGGAGGACCCTGGAAAAATGGAGCATTCAGGTCCTTTTTCCTAATAAGTTAGGAGCCATAAATCAAGGGAGATCTTTATCTGGAAACATTTCAATAGCATTTCCCCGCCACTCACTGTTTCCCTTTATGTATTTCACATGGCTTTAGCATAATTACAACTTCCTTATATATCATGGCAATAAAACACTTTCACTAGTCTTCTACACTAATATAGAAGCTAATGAAGAAAATTTTACGGAGCAAATCTTAGCTGGAGCCATGTCTTGGGTTGACCCATATGATCCAGAGGGCAGGGTTCAACTAAACCAGTGGCTCCCAAGGGGATCTGCTGGGCCAGTTCAATTCAAAGTATGGGTTCAGAAGGTTATGGTGACTATATTCTGGGATCCTACAGGGGTATTTTTGATAAACTTTCTCAAAGGACATAGAATGACCAAGGGAGATTATTAAGTAGTTTTAAGAAAATAGAACACTGCATTGGTGCATCAGTGAGAAAAGGGCAAAAGCATTGCACTAAGAATTTTTTCCCTGTTACCATGATGTACCCACTCATTCTTGGAGGGTAGCAAAGGCTGTCTTTTTGTTCCCCAAGCTCAAACAGAACACTGTAAAGGAACACAATTTGAGTCTCTTGAGGATGCCAAAACTGCCACTTCGCTGTGGCATAAACTGGAGTAAGAAAATTCTTTGGGTGAAAGGTTAAAGTGCACAACTTGTTAGGCTGGGTTCTCTAGAGAAGCAAAATCAGTGAGACACACACACACACATTCACTCACACATGTATATTATATATGTATCTTGATAATATTACACACACATAGTTATATATCAATCAATGGCTCAGATAGTCATAGAAGTGGATAAGACCAGTATGGTTCCTGTGTGGGTCACATGTTTTGCTTCCCCAGAACCAAGAAGCAGGAAAACTAACCAGTAAGTAGAAAGACAACAGGCTGCTGGAGCTAAAGATGGATGAAACCAAGGTCAGCAAGTCAGGCTCCTGGCTGCAGAGTCAAATGAACCCAAAGCTGGTAGACAATATGATGGAACTTTGGCACAAGTTCAAAGAAACAGAGGTCAATGTGATAGATACAGGATCCAGGTCAGCAAGAGAAACCAAACCGTCCCACAGCCTTTTTAAATAAGGGGTAGGGCACATACACTTTTTTGATTTTTTCTGAATTATATCTTGGTCAAAAGAGGGAAATTAATAGTGCTAGCAGCATTATGGTATTGTTTTCATTTACATTTCCACTGTAATACATTCCAGGTGTGCGGGGCAGAATCTACCTTAAGCCATTCCTCGCAGGATTACAGTGAACTACGAGGCCTGGCATCCTCTAGTGTTAACTAGCAGCACTGATGTTGCTGGGCACAATACATAGAGTGACTTTATACACAATAGAATGAAACATTATCTAACCCTGTACCATATTCACAAGCAGGGCTACATTTCAGTCCATTATTGACTCATTATCCCAATTACCTTGTAAAAGTCTTTATTTTTTCTTTTTTGCAAACCTTCTACCTTACTAAGGATGTCCTTCTTTAGTTACTAGCCCTTCCTAATATTACGTTCAAAGGATGTGAAATGAAGTCTTGTCAAACTTCCAAGGAATATTATAGATTTGCTTCTTCCAAGATATGTTTGTTCATGCTTCTGGAACTTTGGATATATTCAATATTCTCTGACAACACCATTATTCACATGCATCATATTTTCAGTTTTTATTATTCACCGGCAGGCTTTTGCATAGTAAAGGTCAGGTCTTAGTCTTCAAAGAGCTGTCTTTGTGTTTTAACACTTTAATAAAGTCCTTTGCAGTATTTTTTTTTAAAGCTAGATACACAGAGTGTTTGTTAACCTTTTTCAAAAAATATGCTTTTGTTAAAACAATATAATTGTTTCATAAATAATATAAATTAAAAGAAAAATTTGAAGGGTGGGCAAAACTACTTGATCTAAAAGGAAATTACATTAGCAAATATAGTTAAATCACATGCCTAAAACAAGCTTTTTAAGTGTAATAATGCCTTTTTAAATTGATCAGTCCTAGATGTTTGACTTGTAGACTTCATAAGGCTGTAGGTAGCAGAAAAATATCTGAAACTGGTCATCATCTGAGGCAGAACAAGAGTATTTAAAGAAAAAGAACAAAAATGCCTGGTGACAGCTTGTCAAGATCATACCCTGGGAGCTACTTTCACTGTCAATCTACAATTGTTGTTTGAACCAAGAGGCTTAATGCTGTCCAGATCTACGGTTAACTGTCAAAGGGTTTTCAAAGATGCATATGTGAGAAACAGAGAACGTGCACTGGCAAATAATATGACCGAGGCTGTCAAAATTATTTGTTTGGTGTTTTTCTCCATTCTTCTATGATGCTTGTTTGCATCAAGTAAGTTCAGATGACAAAAAACCTTTTAAAATTTCCTTTGCTTCCAGAAGCTTGACGAGATAATTTACCAAACACATTGTTATTCACACATTATTCACCTACCTGTAGCATGCCTCTACCGTTTCCTTCTATAGTACCTTCATATGTGATATGCAACCGAGTCAGGGGCTTTTCATATCTATAATTTAAAAGATACTTCCTTATTTATTTGTTTAATGACAAATTGTTCACTACAAAAAAACCTGAAAGTACAGTTAACAGTAATAGAAAAAACCACCAACATAAAAAACCTAAAATAGATGCCCATTAACATTTTGATGCAGAACCTCCAAAGTTTTTCTTATTCATATAAGTAAATACACATGTATAAACTAAAATGAGAAAATAAAATATTTTGAAACCTTTTCCCCCGTACATTAATTGAAGTTTCTCTTCTTTGAGTTAACTGAAAAGCTTCTGGAGTTAGAAATTAAAAAAAAAACTGGTGAAATTTTATCAGTATACTAGAGTTAGCAACCTAAGAAAAAGGACAGAGTGACAATGATATCACCCTATCAGCAATTTGATAAATAAGTATTATGGAGAGGGCTTGATGAAAATACAAATCACAGAAATTCTCATTTCCCTATGGAATAGGTCTACTCTATAAGACATGGGGGATTGCCATAAGTTGCAATCTACTCAATGATCATGAGTTTTGTTTTCTTTTGGGGTTTTTTTGGGGGGGGATGCAGAGAGGATATTAAATGAAACATAATTAAAGTGAAAAAAATTCTGATTTGTTATATTGATAACATTAGCATATAAATCTATGAACAATATGCCATTAGAAAGACACAGTTGATTTTCTTTCTTTCTTTTAGATGATTTTACTGAAGAAGTTTATTAAACATTTAAAGAATTGACACCAGTCCTTCTCAAACTTCGATTATCTTTCTTTTTTATATAAACTATGGTTCCTAGAGTGTCTAATTGTCTTATTTTTAAATTGAAAATAATTTTCATGTATTAATATAATTTTAAAAAATGTAATCTGCCCTTCATTTGACAGTTAGACCTATTCAAACAATAAGGTAGACTTTTAAACAAATAATCTAAAAGTATCCTTTAAAGACTTTGTCAGGTAAGAATGTATGCATTAGATCCAAAACGAAAAGGACAAACTCCCTTCCATGAAGTCAATGCAGATTCTACAGTTATCAGCTTAGCTGAAAGGACTGCAGTTTGTTAAAACTGCCGTCTTGTTTGACCTGAATCTCACTGTTCTGAGCCCCGCCTGATTAGCCTCTATTAATAAAATTTTATGACATATTCCTAATATGATTTCCCCTGAATAAAAATGTAAATTGTAATTTAATATAATAGGAGCAATGCTGGTTTACTGAAATTATACTAAAGGTGGTAATAATTTTTAGGGAGGATTATTTTTTTAAACAATTTTGGAGATCAGCTGTTGATGGACTATTTCACTCACGGAGGTGTTTTTTCCCTGGTTTCTGTGAGTCTAAACACATTTATAACAAAGTCCAACTAAACTGACCGACACCCTTAAACTCAGAGTGTTTTATTTATATTAACTAACATAATCATCAAAACTCATCATGTAGATAGAGGGGGCAAATACAGAAACTAAGTAATCTAAGCCCAAAAAGCATTTAAGTAGAGATCATGTGTCTGTTAGTTTGTCATATGTGCTGATTTGCGTGATGCTGTGCTGCTGGGAGCTATGTCACTGGTATTTCAATCACCCAAGGTACCCAACTTTGAGTGGAGCTTCCAATGTAAGAGTTCAGTAGGAAAAAGGAACAGGATGTTGACTTCTGAGGGATTAGCCACTGAAAACCTGAAGAGTAACAGCAGAACACTGTCTGACAGAGTACTCAGAGATGAGCCCCTCGGGTTGTAAGGAACTCAAAATACAACTTTGTCAAAATACAGGTGACCTTAATGACATGGAGGAGTAAGGCTTTGGGGAACCTTCATTTGTTAATGGGGCACAACTTAAAATAGGAAGGAACAGCTGAAACATCTCTTAATATTGGAACATGGAATGATGAAGTATTAATCAAAGGAAATTGGAAGTCTTCAAAAAGGAAATGGGATGTATAAAACTATCAATATTCTTGGATCTAGTGGGCTGAATTGCACTGGCATTGACCATTTTGAGTGAACCAATCACATGGTTTCTCATGCTAGTAATGAAAAACTCAAGGGGAATAGAATCGCATTGTTTGTCAAAAAGAGTATTTCAAGAGCTATCTTTAAGTACAATGCTGTCGCTGAGAGGGTAAAATGAATACACCAACAAAGAAATCCAGTTAAACAAGTATTATTCAAATTTACAAATCATTCACTAACACTAGTAATAAAGAATTTAACTTCTTCAGTTTGAAACTGATCAAATATGCAATAAGCATTGGAATGCCAAAGCTGGAAACAAAGAGGGAGGAACGGTATTTGAAAAGAAGGCCTAGGTGATAGAAATACACTTAAAGATTCCATAACAGAATTTTGCAAGACCAATGATGCCTTCCTTCATTGCAAATACCTTTTACCAACAATATAAATAGGAACAACACACCTGGCTCCTGCCAGATAGAATACACAAAAATCAAACTGACTACATCTGCAGAAAGATAATTGAGAAGCTCAGAATCATTAGGCAAAACAAGACCAGTGGCTGACCATGGATTTCTCATATATAAATTCAGGTGGAAGTTGAAAAACATGAAAACAAGTCCACCAGAGCCAAAATACAACCTTGAGTACTTGATGCATTGCACACTAATGACCTGATGAGCTGGGGAATGACATCAAAACCATAAATGAATTAGGTAAAAGATAATCACCGAAATAGGAAAGAGAAAACACCAAAGTGAATGTCAGAAGAGCCTCGGAGGCTTGCTCTTGAATGTAGAGTAGCTAAACAGAAGAGATGATGAAGTAAAAGAACTGAACAGAAAATTTCAGAGGGTAGCTCAAGAAAGCAGTGTCAACAAACTGATGCTGTGCTGAAGGAGCTCACTTTGTCTTTTCCAAGCAAAGTGCAAGACAGCTCCCTGGCTGACCAGTTGAAAAGAAGCACATGTGTGCCTATTCCAGAGCAGAGTGCCTCAAAAGCATGAGGAAGGCGTAAAACAGCATCATTAACAGGGGTTTTTTCCTGTTCATCCACAATCAATGCTTTCGGAAGCAGCAGTCAAGAAATCAAAGATCCATTGCATCTGGTAGATCTGCTACACCAGACCTCTTTAAGTATTGAAAAAAGCAATGATGTTACTTTGAGGCTTAAGGCGTGCCTTACCCAAGCCATGGTATTTTCAACTGCCTCTTATGCATGTGAAAATTGGACACTGAATAAGGAAAACTGAAGAATTGATGTGTTTAATACTGAAAGTGCCATGGACTGCTAAAAGAACAAGTAAATATCTCTTAGAAGAAGTACAGCCAGACTTTAGAGGCAAGGATGGTGAGACTTGGTCTCAAATGCTTTGTACCAGTTGTCAGGAGACATCCTTCAGTTCCTGGAAAAAGACATCACGCTTGATACAGTGGAGGGGCAGCGAAAAGAGGAAGGTCCTGGATGAGATGCACGGACACAGCGGCTGCACCAACAGGCTCAAACATGACAACGATTGTGAGGGTAGCATAGGAGCAGGTGATGTTTTGTTCCATTGTACTTAGGGTCACTATAAATGGAACCAACCTGATGCCAACTAACAAGATCATCATTTATAGCACATATGAGTAAACTTGTGCTCAAGATAGTTAAAACACGACTGCAGCAGTACATCAACTGGGAGTTGCCCAGCTGGATTCAGAAGGGTAAATAGAATGAGGTATATCATTGCTGACATCACATGGATCTTGGCTGAAAACAGAGAACACCAAGGAGATGCTTATTGACTAGGCAAAAGCATTGGACTATGTGGATCATAGCAAACTATGCATAACATTGTGAGGAATAGTTCTAGAACACTTAATTGTGCTATGTAGAAACTGCACATAGACCCAGAGGCATCTGTTTCAAGAAAACAAAGGCATATTACATGATTAAAAATCAAAAAGGTGTTGGTCATCAGGGTCAAATCCTTGCACCACACTCATTCCACATGTACGTTGACCAAATAATCTGAGACGCTGGAATATATGAAGAACACAGCATCAGGAATAGAGGAAGACCTACTATTAACCTAGAATATTCAGATAACATAATCATGCTTGCTGAAAATGATGACTCAAGGCACTCAGCTGATAAAGATAGACTACATTCCAACATAAAGAAAACAAAAACACTCAAAACTCAAATAAACATCATAATACATGGAACAAATATTAACATTAGCATTTAATTTTACTTAACCTCCACAAAGTTCATAGAAGCAATGATTAAGAAATCAAAATCCATATTGAATTGGGCAAATTTGCTTCACAAGACCTCTTTAAGGGTTAAAAAGAACAAAGATGTTACCCCACAAGGGCTGCAGAAATCCGCCCCCCACACACACACAAAAGAGCATATATGTCACTTTGAGGATTAATGTGCATTTGCCCCAAGTCAATGGTATTTCCAGTAATCCCATATGCATATAAAAGCTGGATAATTAACAAGAAGAATCTAAGAACTGATGCATCTCAATTATAGAGTTTGCAAAGAATACTGAAAGTACCAAAGATTGCCAAAACACAAACAAGTATAACAGTACAGCTAGAATGTCTCTGAGAAGTAAGAAAACAGGAACTATTCAACAAGATGGAATGGCTCAGTGGCTATAATAAGCTCAAACATTACAAAAATTGTGAGGATGGCTTCAGGATGGGACAGTATTTTGTTCCGTTGTAAATGTCTCAATGAGTCAGAAACCAGGGAGTTTTCCTCTCCTGCCTCTGTGGAAGTGGGACACACTCTCTCTCTGCTTCACATTCCTGTTGACAAGTCACAGAGAGCTATGCTGATGGCAGCAAGAGCCCTGGAACTTGAAGAGCCACATGCCAACACTGAGATGCACGCACCACTGGATCTGAAAGCCTCTCCACCCACTGTCCTGTGATCTTCCTGCATTGGGTATCATGGTATATCTTATGTGAGTCTGAAGAGAAATTTAGACTGATATTGGGTATATGGGCTAATACCGGACTTACGGACTTTTGATCTAGACTGGGTTGTTTTCTTAATATACAATTTCTCTTTGATATAAAGCTTCTTTTACACACACACACACACACACACACACACACACACACACACACAGTCAGAAACCACTCGATGGCACCTATTAACAAGCTAATGAAGTCACAGGGTATCGTAACCAGGTAGTCTAACTCCACGGTCCAAGTTCTTCACCACTGCTATATTTCCAGAAATATTACTTTGCAAATAGCACATAGAAAGTAGAAAGTAGCACATACATTTAATGTTTTTGTAACTCTTCTTTGAGACCTATATTCCTCAGAATATTTCTAGAGGGAGACTTTCTAATGAGGATATAACTGAAAAGATGAAAGTATGATCCACCAATCTCTAGGCTGTCCATAAAGCACAATCTGTTGTCAACTATTTTCTATGACTGAAGTTGGCAACTTAGAGTGTCAGTAAAAGCATAAAATTAGAAATACTTTTAAAAGCATTTACATTTCCTTATGGGATAAGACCACAAGTTCCCAAACTTATTTGACCCGCCTCCCCCTTTTCAGGAAAAAAAAATTACTCAGCACCCTCTTAACAGTGAAAAACTTTTGTACTATGGGCCATTACCCAGGATAAAGTCTAGGTATATGTTTCTGCAGGCCCACTGGATTGTTCTAGCGCCCCAGGGGTTGGAATCTCACACTTTGGAAAACACTGGTCTAGGCAGTTTCCACATGTCTGTCCCAGGAATCAAAGATCCCTATTATTCTGGCCCTCAATGTTTACTACAACTGGCTAAGGTGTTTACTGGTAACCAGGTGTTAACTATAACATGCCAGAAACTTGGAATTAAGAAAAGCCCATTACTTGTTTCTGCCTTTTAGCTACATACGTTTAGGAGCACCAACAATGTTCTTCTCTTCTTTATCCCCTTTCTTTAAGTGAGTGCACATTCTGGCTCAGGGAAATCTGGGACATGGATTTTAATTACATTTTCCAACTCAACTTACAAAGGAGCTAAACCAGAAATGAGTTCAATAAAATTAAATAGTTTGAAAAATGTAACAAGCTAAATTTTGCCTATAAAATTAAAAAATTTAAAAGGGAACATCTTTCCCTGACTTAGAGGCAAAGCTATGGCATTTCAGTGACATCGCAGCTCCACTCATCTCTGCATCTCTCTCATCTCTCCTATATGGTGATATTACAAATGAGTGTCGTTTCACATACAGAGTGCAGATCCCGAGTTGAATTAAAAATATGATCTTTGAATGGTATTTCAAGATCTATACCAAAATGCATGACATCTGCATTTCTATTAAAGACTAATAGAAGAAGATCGAAGAAAAGTAATGCTCTGGCAGAGTGTTACTTTCATGGTAGGCACCGTATTTTAAGAGGGGCCAATACTAGGAGTCATGTCAAGAGCAGGGATGAAGGGCTACATTCTATATTATATGTAAAAGTAAAGAGATGAGCAGGTTTAATTGGAGAAGAAATGACTCTAAGCTTTATCAGAGGTGGGGGTAAGTCCACAAAGTATTTTTAAGAAGAGTGTAATTCCTTAAATTAAAAAAAACAGATTCATGTATTGTAGATCCAAAGGTAAAACCTGGGACAGTGGTACAGGACTTGAAAAGGTCATTTGAAAGACTTTTAGTAAATGAAAGCAGCTAACTGAAGGATTATAGAGGAAATGGATATTTTCAGTAGGCAGCAGGAATAGATGACATCTTGATGTCCCTTTCATCTCTAATATACCATGAGCCTTCCAAATACTATTTTTTGTTCTCCTTTTTTTTTTTTGCTTGATCCCCCTCTGCACACCCCCACTTTCAGGTTGTTTAAGCTTATTTAATCAATACTTAAAGACTAAAAAACTCAACAACAACAAAAAAGTAAAGAAAAACACCAGCAAAGTAGCAACTTCTATAAAATATGGCAATATTTCACATGGGTAGCCAAATTGCAGAGTTCAAGTCACTCTATACAATTACTTGCTTACATCATTTTAGTTCAACAAAAGTTTCACAGAATTTGTTATCAGGAAAGGAAAAATCATGAAATACAAGCACTGTCAAAATGTAGAAAATAAAGAAGAACATTTAAATACTGGTGTTTCAATTAATATTAGTATTGTCACAAACAAAACTCCTTAATTTTAACAAGATTGTATTTCAAAACAAAGAATTAAGGGGTGGGAATCACAGGGTTTCAGACTTTGATTCAAAAGGATTCTTTCTAGCTATGAGCCCTAACGATGAATCAATTGTAAGCATGAACTCCCTGACACCAGGGTTTTTAGAGATTGAAATGCCATTTTCCAAGGAGCAGCAAAATAAATCTTTTTATAGTAAAACAGCCCTTCTAAATCTAAGGCTTTAAGATTATTTTTTATGGTTACCTTTCCCACTCTGGAAAATCTTCAAGACTCTGTCTTGTAAACGTTACCAACCCAGTAGGTTCTACAAAAGAAATAAAAGAAAAACATACTCAAATTAAATTTTAATTTTAAGACAGATCATATATACTCAGTACAACAAGAAATGTTTCAAAATGATTATAAAACCAGTTAAGAAATACCATGCTTAGTGTTGGAATGCAATAGAAGATCAATTTAAGATAATATCCTTACATTAAGAATCTTTGCTATAAATTAGTTATGTCCCTGCTAAATAAAACTAAATTAATAAGAGCACTACACTTTAATTTGATTGCCAATACTTTCGGGTGCTATTTTCTAAAATAAATACTCTTAAGACAACAAAACACAAAGGATCTAGGTTATGCAATTAAGACAAAAGTGAATTCAAATGAGGATTCTTTCTCAAAGAAAAACCTTAACCTAAAACCATAGAAGAGCAAATAGATACACATTTATATAACAAAGTAAAATGTTTAAGATTAAAACAGAAAATTATTGGCATATATGTTGGAATTAACATGGCTAATTATTGGGCTTAAATATGTAAGTATGTGCTTTAGTTGAAAGAAGAAATTATTGTGCTCTATTACCTTGGTAAAGTAAGATTACATATCTTTCCAGTAGTAACAGATTTGAGAGGATCGAGCAAAATTCTATTGATAACATCACACATAATTTCTGATTAATTTTACTTATTTTTTAAATGTTCATTTTATTAAAGCAGTGGCAAAAACTACCAATACATAAGCTGACCACAAATAATTTATATGATTCAAACCAAAAAATAAACTGAAAACATCAGTCTATTTTTTTCCTTCTGTTTAAAAGAAAATTCTTAAGCAATAAGCAAGATGTCAGACACCATTATTTTGAGTGGTGGTAGAGTCCCAATGGAAGCTCGACAACCATTTCATTCCTAAGAGCAAATCCACATGTCTATTCTCTCGGTCACAAAGAGTAACAACTCAAAATCACATGGATTAGAATTCTGGAAGATGGCAGCATAAAGACCATTGTTCTGATCCTGCCCCATAAATACAACAAGGAATACAAGGATATGGTACTAAGTTTTGAGGGACTCTGAATAGGGAGTAGAGCAGCAATTCTCAACCTGTGAGTTGCAAGCCCTAAGATAAGCGGTTCTCAACATGTGGGTCACGACCCCTTTGGGGGTTGAATGACCCTTTCACAGGGGTCGCCTGATTCACAACAGTAGTAACATTACAGTTATGAAGTAGCAATGACAATAACTTTATGGTTGGGGGACTGCCACAACATGAGGAACTGGACTAAAAGGTCAAGGCATTAGGAAGGTTGAGAACCACTAGAGAGGAAAGCAAGGAGCAACAGTGGATAGATAAGGATCAGCTGAACAACAGGTTGCACGTGGCAGGAAAGTCACTTCTCTGACCATTTCTGCCTCAACTAGCCAAGTAGGATCAATGACAGTGAGAAGACACAAGTTACCAGAACCACCTATTTTCCTGGTTAAATTTTGGTAGAAGCAAAATGACCCACTGTGCTTTTTGGATATCCTTTACTTCTGTTATCTGACTTGCCTCTGGCTCTGTGTCTGGCATTTGGCTTGCTTCTGCACGAGCCTCAGATTTTGAACTGAACAGCTGCCACCACTACGTGAGACAAGTCCTAAGTTTTGTGAGTTTCTGTGGGATGTCTCACTAAATCACAGAACCCAAGCATTAGGGAATATACTCAAGGTAGGAATGACAGGGGGACTAGTGAAGCAAAACCAGTGATGCTTATATGTGTTATACAAAGAAAGGAAAACAACGTGGGAGTTCTTCAGAATAACAAAATGTAACTACCATACGACCACTCTTAGGTATATATAAAAAGTCTTAACAGTAGAGACTTGTACAACAATGTTCTGCACACTGTTCACAATAACCAAAAACTGGGCACAACATAAATGTCCACCAATAGATGAATGGATATACAAAATGTGTTACAACATTCAAGGGACCATTATTAAGCCAGTAGGTTAAATACAATCTTGATGCATTTACTACATATTATTCACACACAAATACAACGTGGTTGGAGTTGGATGACATTATAGAGTCAAAGAAATAAACCACAAAAAGTCAAATACTGGATGACTCACTTGAATAAAGGACAAAAAAGATAAAGATACAGAAAACAAAGTTTATCAGTGGCGATAAAGGTAGGAAAGAGGGAAAAAGTGGTGGGTAATAGCAATAGAAATTCCACATTGCAGGTCAATCTAGATAAGATAGGCTGGATAAACAATCTAGAGGAGAAAACAACAGACCGATGGTTGTGGGGAGACATGGGAGAAAGGGAGGTGAGTAAAGGAAGTGGTGTTAACAAACCCAGGGACAAGGGAACAAGTGATCCAAAATCAATGGTGAGGAGAGTGTAATAGGGCTTGATCAAGAGCAATGTAACCGAGAGGAATTACTGAAACCCAAATGAAAGCTGAGCATGATAGTGGGACAAGAGGAAAGTAAAAGGAAAAACAGAGGAAAGAAGTAGGAGGCAAAGGGGATTTATAGAGGTCTAAATACAGGCATGTACATATGTAAATATATTTATATATTATGATGGGGAAATAGATTTATGTGCAGATATTTATAGGCTTAGTATTGAGGTAGCAGATGGACAGTGGGCCTCAACTCAAGTACTCCTCAATGCAAGAACTCTTTGTTCTATTAAACTGGCATTCCATCATGCTCACTTTCCCGACAGGATCGCCAAAGACAAAGCGGGTGCATAAGCAAAAATAGTGAAGAAAGCTAATGGTGCCCAGCTATCAAAAGATATAGCATATGGGGTCTTAAAGGTTTGAAGGTAAACAAGCTGCCATCTAGCTCAGAAGCAACAAAGCCCACATGGAAGAAGCACAGCAGTCTGTGTGATCACGAGGTGTTGAAGGGATCAGGTATTAGGCATCAAAGAACAAAAAGTCCTATCATTGTGAATGAGGTGGAGTGCAGAGTGGGGACCCAGGACCCATCTGTAGGCAATTGGACATCCTCTTACATAGGGAGGAGATGAGCCAGTCAGGGTGCAGGGTAGTGATGAAACATACACCTTTCCTCTAGTTCTTGAATGCTTCCCCCCCCCCCACTATGATAATCCCAATTCTACCTTACAAATCTGGCTAGATCAGAGGATGTACACTGGTACAGATAGGAACTACAAACACAGGGAATCCAGGGCAGATGAACCCTTCAGGACCAGAGGTGAAAGTGCCGATACCAGGAAGGTGGAGGATAGAAAGGGGGAACTGATTACAAGGATCAACATATAACCCCCTCCCTGGGGGACGGACAACAGAAAAGTGGGTGAAGGGAGATGATGGACAGTATAAGACATGGCAAAATAATAATTTATTAATTATCAAGGGTTCATGAGGGAGGGGGAGAGGGGAGGAAAGGGAAAAAATGAGGAGCTGATAACAAGGGCTCAAGTAGAAAGCAAATGTTTTGAGAATGATGAGGGCAGTAAATATACAAATGTGCTTAACACAATATATGGATGGATGGATTATGATAGGAGTTGTATGAGACCCAAATAAAATGATAAATAAAGAACTATAAGAGCCCCCCTCAACAAAGTGATTTAAAAAAAAAGAAATCCCACATTGATTTAAAGATAGGGGAGCTAATCAATTATTTTAATTGTTATAAAAAAGGTGTACACTTGTAAATACTTGAACAGCTGCTTACATTAATGCCCCATCCCCACCATCCACAAAGAGCTCCTGAGATTTGATTCCTTGGTTTAGACATTTATAGTTTTGTGGGGCACTAGAGAAAACTGACCTAATAATTTGTTAAGTGCTTCTGTTCTATCTCCCTGTACATTGCCTGGGGGTTCAAAAAAGCTTGCAATCATCCATCCAGGGAAAAAAGTCACTATACACCTGGAGGGATAGAGGAAGAAGGAAACTCAGGAATAGGGGGAGGGTATAGAACCTACAGCTAATTGTCTCCATGAACAACTGCTTCCTTTGCCAGAAGAACTTGAGAGTGCTACCATTACTGAACATTTTGATGAGAGGTTCTACAGAAGATTCCAGATCAAAAAAGGGAAAACAAAACAATTTTAAATTCTCATGGACTGGGAATTCATGCCCTAAGGTAATCTTGAAATCTTAAAAATGTAACTCATTGGAGTCTTCTTAAAAACCAATAGTATAGCTCAGTGTTTCCCAAAGTGGGTGATATTGGGGGCACTGGAATGATCCAGGATGGACACAAAAGCAGGTACCTGAACTTTATCCTGGATTGTAGTACAAAAGTAGTTTTGAATTGCCAGAGTGTGACAGGGGAGCAGGGGAGGCAAGTGCGCTAAATAATTTTTTTGGAAAATGGAATAGTGGCTAAATAAGTTTGAGAACCTATCATTGTGTTAATTTTAAAGAAATAAGTGCTCTGAGAATTATACTCTGGTTAAATACTATCTATATGCAATAAAATTGACAAGAGGAACTCGAAAAATTAGACAGGAATTCATGTTATTAAGAAAGGGACATGAAGGGCTTAAGTGGAGAGCAAATGCTTTGAAAATGATGAGGGCAAAGAATGTACAGATGTGCTTTATACAATTGATGTATGTATATGTATGGATTGTGATAAGAGTTGTATGAGTCCCTAATAAAATGTTTTTTTTAAAAAAGGCAAAGAACGGGACACGAGGGTGAAAATAGTTATTCAACTCCCATGTAATTAGTGTCACTAAATGGTACTTGTAGAAAGTGATACAGTGACTACATCAGTGGGCTCAGCCATAAGAACAATGTGAGGATGATGGGGACTGGCAGTGTTCCGTCCTATGGAGCATATGGAGAAGAACTGACTGATGGCGCCTAACAAGGGGAAACCCAAGGGAAAGGGGACCACACAGAGAACAGAGGACAATGGAACAAGAAGAAATAATAGCAAACATATTTATGTGTTTATTTACATAATGCTTTAGATACTATGTAAATATTGATATTTATGTATAGATGTATTCATGTATTTTGAATTTCCTGAAAGAAATAAAACTCATAGAGAGAAATAGACAGCACTACAATAATTGTAGAGTTCATGCGACACAAAAAGGAGGACAAAACAGCTAGAAATAAACTCCACAAAGACATAGAAGAACAACACAATTTTATCGCTAAGACATATAAGTACACATGGAACACTTTATAACAGACAATAGCAGGGCCGCAAAGCAAACCTTAATAAATTTAAAAACACCAATATAAACAAACCACTGTATCTCAAATCACAACACTATAAAATTGGAAATAAAAAATAGGAAGATAAAGGGGGAAAAGCAAACTACTTGGTATTAACTGCTTAAAAACTACTGGTTAAGTGAAGATACTAAGTTTTTTTTTAATTACTTGAGAAAAAAAAGGAAATAAAAATGTAACACATCAAAACATTTGGACCACAACACAGTACTCAATCGTGTAAATGTACACATCAAAAAAAGAAGAGAGAACCCAATCACCACATATATCAAACATCTCTAACAATTAGAAAATCAGAAAAATACTGCATCAGCTACCAAAAGATATAATAAAAATTATAGAAGAAATAAGCTAAGCAGAATATAGAAAAACAATAGAAAGGACCAACATTCTTTGAAAGGATTAACAAAATTGAGAAACTACTGGCAAGCCTAAATGAGGACAAGAAGAGGCAAATACCAAGATTAATAAATGAAATGGACAACATCACAACAAAACCAAATGAAATAATAAAAAATGAATAACACCATGAAGAACTGTATTGCAACCGATTTTAAAGCCAACAAGAAACAGACAAATTTCTAGAAACCCACTACCAATTCTAACACATACTGATTTGAAAAAATAAACAGACCTGTAAGAAAATAAATCATTGATCTCTCTCTCTCTCTCTCAAAAAAAAAATCTCTCAACAACAATCAAAGTCCAAGATCAGACAATGCCATCAGGGAATTCTACCAAACATTCAGAAAACAATTGACACCAAATTTACTCAGAATATACAAAAGAAAGGCAAACCCCGGAATTAATTTTAAAAAGTGAGCATAATCCTTTACCCAAATTAGGCTAAAACATTACCAGAGTAGACAATTATAGACCGCTATACCTTAAGAACATAGATGCAAGTCACTGAGGTTTGATAAATTGTTTTAAATTGTTGAAGGCAAACCAATGAACCAATAAATAAACTTCTACCTGATCACTATAAAAAATGTTGGGGGATGGGAGAAACCCTTTGGGACAGTTCTAGATTTTCATTTGTGACAAGTCACTACGTGTAGGAATCAACATTAAACAACTACTACCCTTGTCTCAGGAATACGAATCGGAAGTCAAATCATCTAAAGTGGGGTTAAGAACTTCCACATGATGCCTTATTTGTATCTCTTTGATTTTTCTTGTCAATTCCAATACTAAGAATATAATAAATAGATAAAACAATCTTGTTAGTATGAGCCTTAAAACATTCTTTAGATATTTAACTTCCTTTAAGACTTCACTACTCAAAACTATTCAAACACTATAGAAGCAAATCTATTGGAAACCAATGTCAATCTCACCATTCAGAAACTTAGTATAGAAGAGCATTAAATGACACTTAAGATTAAGAATAACAAAGAATAATTCATAAATAAGTGTTGCTAGCTAAGCAAGAGAAAAAGTCAAAGAATATAGTTCTTAGATACAATAATTTTTAAATGCCTTGAGATCACATCTTATGTATAAAAACACTCTATATTCTAGAAAAGTGCATTTTAATCACCATTTCTCTTAATAAAATCACAATATATAATTCATGTCAACCACCAGTTTTTAAGAACTTCATTTAAAAGATAACTTTATACTGAAAATAATTTAATTCAGAAGGTTCTTTAAAACCTTCCAGTCTCAAGAGTCTAATCACAAAAGCAATATATAAATATTTAACAACAGTGAAAAGTTGGTCCTAATTCTAAAAGGCAAATTTGTTTCTGTATTAAATTCTGAAAATGGGATATGTTTTTTAACTGAAGGGATCTTGTTACTACTGTCTGTCTGGATTAAAGTGGACTTTTTCCAGAGAAAATTTACTCTGTCTCCAAGTGCCATCTGGGAGCAGAGTGATTGGACATCAGTCTTAATCAAATTTTCTGCTGCAGGATTTTGTGGGCTACACTGGTGGTATGACTTCACATACCAAAGTGATGTCTTGTAATTCAAACTCCCAGAAGAGATTACTTTTGCCCTTCCTTCTACCAGAGCTAAGGTCTTTCAGGCTGGTGAGCTTCTTTGCTGCCTCTTTTCAGCAGTCCGGTAATTTCTCAGCTTTGTGGGAAAGGTCTCCTGTTATACTCCCCATCTTGAGTAGTTCTTTTTCCTTTTTAACCAAAAACAAGCCCATTGCCATCAAGTTGATTTTTATTCATAGAGACCCTACAGGCTAGATTAGAACTGACCCTTTAGGTTTGAGGCTGTAAATCTTTTTGAGAACAGAAAGCCTCATTTTTCTCATAAGGAGTGACTGGTAAAGTTGAGCTACTTAACTTTGTGGCTAGCAGTCCAACATGCCACCAAGCTCCTTTTGTCCATTATTTATGGTTAAATAATGATAATTCTTACGATTTATGATATCCTAGATGGATGACCTATGGTGCTTTAAATAGATTTCTATAAGTAGGCTCTAGAAATTCTATACCTACAGTTCTCATCCTGTGGGTCATGACCCCTTTGGGGGTTGAACAACCCTTTCACAGGGGTTGCCCAATTCATAACAGTAGCCAAATTAAAGTTATTTAGTAGCAATGAAAAAATGTTATGGTTGGGGGAGTCATCACAACATGGGGAACTGTATTAAAGGGCCACGGCATTAAGAAGGTTGAGAACCATTGTTCTATGCCATTAATTATTACATTGCAAACCTCTTTTTTACCCTAAGTATTTTCTCAAGTTTTAGCCTTACATGCTGAAAGTTTAACAATAATTCTCTGTATATTCATTAAGGATTCAATTAACATGCATAGTGAAAATGCAGGGAAAAATACCTTCTGGATATATTTGTGTATAAGTCCAATTTTTCAGCACATTAAAAAAATTAAATCATTTTATTGGGGGCTGTACAACTCTTATCACAATCTACACATACATCCACTGGGTACATCCACTTTTGTACATTGTTTCCCTCATCATTCTCAAAACATTTGCTTTCTACTTGAGCCCCTAGTATTCACTCCTCATTTTTCCCTCCCTCCCCACTCCCCTTCCCTCATGAACCACTGATAATTTATAAATTATTATTAGTCATATATTATACCATCGACATCTCCCTTCACTCACTTCTCCACTGTCTGTCCTCCAGGGAGGAGGCCATATGTAGATCCTTGTAATCTGTTCCCCCTCTCTCCCTCGCCTTCCCTCCACCCTCCCGGTATTGCCACTCTCACCACTGGTCCTGAGGGTTTCATCTGTCCTGGATTCCCTGTGTTTCCAGTGCCTATCTGTACCAGTGTACATCCTCTGGTCCAGCTGAATTTGTAAGGTAGAATTGGGATCATGATAGTGGGGGGTAGGGGGAGGAGGAGCATTCAAGGACTAGAGGAAAGTTGTATGTTTCATCATTGCTACCCTGTTCCCTGAATGGCTGGTCTCCTCCCTGCGACCCTTCTGCAAGGGGATGTCCAATTGGCCACAGATAGGCCCTGGATCCCCACTCTGCACTCCCCCTTATTCACAATGCTATGGTTTTGTTTTGTTTTTTCTCTTTGGTGCCTGATACCTGATCCGTTCAATGCCTCATGATCTCACAGGCTGGTGTGCTTCTTCCATGTGGGCTTTATTGTTTCTCAGTTAGATGGTCACTTGTTTATCTTCAAGCCTTTAAGACCCCAGACCTCTATATCTTTTGATAGCTGGGCACCATCAGCTTTCTTCACCACATTTGCTTATGCACCAGCTTTGCCTTCAGCAATCCTGTCGGGACAGCTGGTGTGCTTCTTCATGTGGTTTTTGTTGTTTCTCAGCTAGATGGCCGCCTGTTTATCTTCAAGCCTTTAAGACCCCAGATGCTTTATCTTTTGAAAGCCAGGCACCATCAGCTTACTTCACCACATTTGCTTATACACCCACTTTACCTTCAGTGATCATGTTGTGACAGGTTGGTGTGCTTCTTCCGTGTGGGTTTTGTTGTTTTCTCAGCTAGACGGATGCTTGTTTATTTCAGGCCTTAAGACCCCAGAAGCTATATCTTTTGATAGCAGGGCACCATCACATTTTTCACCACATTTTTTATTTACCCATTGTCTTCAGCGATCATTCAGCACATTTTTAATGCAGTTTGGGGGTAAAATTAGGTGCCTCAGCTGATATTCGGGTTGGCTTATACTTTAGTATATACAGTATTTACAAATCAATGTGTAATTTAATTTGATACTAAAAATAAGCAAATAAGGGTAATTTAAGGCAATTTTAACTTTTCTAGTGTAAAAAAACAACTTTTAGCTTTTCCCTGGAAGTGTCTAGAACACTAAAATTTAGAAAGATTAGTGACTTTGAATACGTGGTATAATCACGGAATTCATTCTACACTGAAACCTGTGAGAGTTGAACAACAGATCTTCCTTGCTTTTCTGGGTCTCACAAGTTTCCCACCTTTGAAATGATGCATTCTTACTACTTTTCTATCATTTATTTTATTGTAAAGTATGGTACTTCAATTTTCCTTCCCTAATAGGCTTATGCCTTATACAAATTCTAGCCCTGAGAAGCTTAGCTATATTGATTTAAAATATCAAAAGTGTACCTTCTTAACAAATTATTACAAAGGAACCTACACTTTCCTTAATATTTTATTCAGTACAGATGATAAAAACAAAATCCAATGAATTAAGAATTAATCTTCTCTCAACGAAGCATGATTGTTATAGTAAAATATCAAAATCTTAATAACATAACTTCTTTCCAAAAAGTGTCCAACACTACATTCATGAGGAAAATATGCCCAAGTTTATCATAATTCAGGAAAATTGCCCATCTAAGAAAGGGTATAAGAAAACTCACCTAAAATTTAAATTATGTGTATTAAGAACCTTACAATCTACATGACCAGTCTACAAAGGATCATTTTCCTTCATCCAGGTTGACCTTTTCTACTAAAAAGTTGATTCTAAGGAAACAAAAATATCTCATAAATTCCCTTAAGAAGAGTGGTTCTCAACCTTCCTAATGTTGCGACCCTTTCATAGTTCCTCATGTTGTGGTTAGCCCCAACCATACCATTATTTTCGTCGCTACTTCTTAACTGTAATTTTGCTACTTTTACAAATTGGGCGACCTCTGTGAAAGGGTTGAGAACCGCTGCCTTAGAACCAACTTTCTAGAGAAGGATCAAGCTTTCTACTTGAGAGCTACAGTCTCAAAAATCCATGTAGGCAGTTCTACCCTGTCCTACAGGGTTGCTTTGAATCAGAATTTACTTGATAGCAGGTAAGTTTGGTTTCGGTAGAATCAACTTGTAAGAAAAGCTACTTTGATAATAGCTTACATCTGTTAAGGTGGCAGAGTGGTTATAAACTCGGTTGAAACCACCAACTGCTCTGAAGTATAAAGTGATTTCTACTCTTGTAGAGTTATCATCTCAGAAATTCACAGGGGCAGTTCTACCCTGTCCTACAGGGTCACTGTGAGTCAGTGTGGTAGTTAGATAATTTTACGTCAACTTGAAGATGTATGAAAGTAGTGTAGGGTTGGAGTCAAACCTGCCCAAAGTCACAGCTTGGTGACTCCTTCATGGTATAAAGGTGTGAGACACTGGGAACTGCTCTCTCTCTCCGCCCTCACCTTCCTAATTGCTGGCCATGCTGAGGGTTGCTAGAACCTTGCCGTATCTGGAAACCTGCCATGTTTCCAACAACCTCAGATCCACATGACTCTACAGAGCCCATCGACCTGTGTTCTTCTTGCATTCTGCATCACTGTATGTGGCTGCTTGAGTCTGACGAGGAGCTTATGGACTAGTATTGGACTTATGGACTTGATTTGGACTGGGCTAAGATACCTTCTTGATAACTAATTACTTTTTATATAAAACTTTTATACATATGAGTGTCACTGGATTTGTTTCTCTAGTCAACCTGGCCTAACACAGTTGGCATCAACTTGATGGCAGTAAGTTTGGTTTGAGTTTTACATTTCTTAAATGGAAATGCTTGCATTAAATCATTAAATGTTCACAATAGTCCGCTGAGATAATTATAATTTTTATTTTATAGCTATAGAAACTGAGACACAGAAAACCATGTCCACGATCACCCAACTCCTAAGATAAAATTATTTAGTTATAATCACTATCAGTTGGTGACTACTAATCATTTACCACTATTGCTTCTGTTGCTATGTTAGCCTCTGAGAAAGCAAGATGATCAAGGTCCAAGACAGAAGAATGACATATGCACATTAACTATATGGGACTCTACCAATGGCTTAAGAGGGAAAAAAAAGGAGGTTCCGTAGAAAGGCAATGTCTAGTTGACCTACACAAATCATTTACATAGCCCTCCTAACACTCACAGCACATATATACACATATACACAATGCACACTTAGATTATAATAGTAAATTATTACTGCTTCAACATGGTTTGGGTTGGATGTGTGTTTTAAATACACACTGTTCCTGACATGTTACTTGATCTGAATTGCAACTATCAGGATAAAAATTGTAATTACAGAATTACAAAAAAATTGTAATTATAATCAAAGGAATTTACTTTTCTCTGTGACTCTTCTAAAGTAGCAAAAGAGTGTTTTAAGCTTTTCTGGTTTCCTTGATGAACGTCCTTCAAACAACCTGAAAGAGACAAAACAAAAATTAAAAAATCAGGGGCAGATGATTTAAAATACTTTAATGAGTCACAGGGAGAAAGACGAGGCTTTGTACTCCTATAAAGAGTTAAGTCTTGGAAACCCACAAAATTTTAATAGGGTAATTCTACCCTGTCATATAGAGTCTCTGTGAGTCTGAGTAGACTCGAGAGTATAAACATCATCATCATCATCATCAATTCACAAACAAAGAAGAAATCTCTATTTTCATCAGAGTGGAAGAAACCATTCTAGAACATAACTGTGATATACAATTATAGAGAACTAAAAAATGATTTAGATTCAAAAGGCATAAAGGGAGGTCTGAAACCAACTTATTCAAGGATTCTTCAATGTTGTCCACTCAAGTCAGGTGGCTCTCTAATAGCTTCTTTCTCTAATAGCTCTTGCCTTGGGAGAAGGCACCAGCTGGTTCCCCAAAGTCAATTAGGGTTGCAAATTAATAATGCATGGTTATTTCCCAAAGGCAAATACTATAAATAATTCATAACATTACTAAATATTTAGATGTTAAACAAAAATGGCTTCTGAAACAAATCCACATCTGATTATACTGAGCACAGGGGAGAAAGAGGCAAGTATGACAAGATATTTGGGGGCTGATTTGCCTTGGTTATTAAACAAATATGCCCTCTGCATGGTAGCAAAAACAGTGATCTGTGTCATCTAGTTTCCAGTAACCTGGGCTTTGCACTCCCTAATTTCATTTTCTTTGAAATGGAATGGCACTGTTAGTGGTAACACATAATGCAATTTATCCTGAGGAAAGAAAAGCTGCAAGGCTGGATAAGTGTATGACCTGAGTAAGTAGCTCACTAAAAGATGTCAAACACAAAAGCATGCTTTGGGCATGAGAGCTAATGTTTGAAAGGTATTTAAAAACTATAGAGATTCTGTGGTTATAAATGATGGGGTATTATTCAACTGACTCTAGTTATACACTCTTGGCCTTAAAATCCAAAATGCTGCAAGTAAAACTCTAACAATAAGTGCTGCAATGGATAGAATTTTTCATGGTTAGAAAAGACTTATGTAACTATTCAGAAAGAAAAAACATAATTCCATGAGTAAAACCTATTGAGCAACTGAAACAAACGAGGAAAGCTTTCAAATGATTTTGTTCTAATGACCTGAAGTTATGTGTTCAAGTTCAACTTCTAAAAACATAATTCATATGAATGATTATTTACTAAAAGGGTACTAACATTAGATTCAGAATTTTGTATTTGAATCAAATCTATAAATCTAATGCTTTAAAGAGAGTATAAGAGTCTGTACACAGCAATTGTCACTCATCTAAAAAAACTTATCATTTAAGCATATTTAACACACATATTCTGGACTTCTACTGCCTGCTAAAAGAAAGGCTTTCTGAGACTATAACGATTCAACTTGGTTTCTTCTCTAACATACCAACCAGAAGTGTTTAAGTGAAAATAACGAAGTCACTGGCCGTTTAACTGAACATGCTATATCAAATAAATATTCATTTGCTAAATGAGTATCTAAGAGATCTAGGCAAAATTTCTTTCTAGATTTACTACTTATGAGAGGGAAGCAATATGAATATAAAATAGCCATCACCTATTTCAATTTTTAGAGATGAATTGATATACTATGTAGTTCAATTAAAGGAAAAATTGCTCTCCAATAGAACTGTTACTAGTGCGGAAAATAAATGGCTATTGGCTTTAAGAAATAATTCTTTCGCACATAAAAATATATAAACATATGTCCCAAGCTTTTTTATGTGATGGACTGTTTGTAAGATCATATTAAAGTTCACATACTTCTCAGTCATGATGAAAATAGTTAACTTGAGGATTCTCTCAAGACTACAGATTTGCTACACTAGTGAGAAAAACTTTACTGAAAGACTATACAGCTGTTGTCATCACCCGCTACAAATGAGCCTATGGCTTATTTTGCAGGCCCAAACCAAATCTTTTAAGTAGAAATACAATAGAATATTTATTTATTCTGCTTATAGTTTCAGTTTATAGTTACTATAAGCCTAATTTCAAATCACTACTCAACCAAATATGTTTTTCCCATATTTCTGACAAAGCAAAGGAATAAGGTAGAGAGAAATTTTGGAGAAACTAAATAGATTTAAAACCATGGGCCACTTCTTAGACTTGGCTGATGTGAAATTACAAAGTGATAGGTCTAGAACTCAAATATAGTGAATTATCCTGTTAAGCAAATAAAACAAAAAAGAAAACAGATACATGGATATCGTTATTTAAATCTTTGAATTGTGTGATATGTGAATTATGTCAATAAAACTGTTAAAAATAAGATAAAATATGCCAAACAAAGGAGGGGGGAAAGGGAAATAAATAGGCAAACAGCATGAGTGAAGTCTTCACGAGACTGAAGTGCTGGGACAATCTTTGAAGTGAGAGAAAAGAAACCAAAACACAGAGAAAGGACTGAAAAAGAGAATGAGAAAGGAAAGAGACATCCAGATAGGGCAGGGAAGATCGAGAAAAGAGAGATGTAGACAGAAAGAGGGTTAGAAATAGGTAGAGTGGGAAACATAGAGACTTCATGAGAGACAGAAATTTAGAAACTCAAAGAGGCAGATTTGGAGAGAGACATTCTCATAAGAAGCAATACCTAATTATCTATCCGGTCACTGTCTTTGGGAGGGGGTGAGGAGTGTTTGGGCCGGGTCTGGTCTGTGCGGCCCCTTCCCCCAGCTCTCCAGGAAAATGACCTGCTGGACTGTGCAGCCCCTTCCCCCAGGCTGCCAAGGCCAGCTCTGTACTTTGCAGCCCCTTGCCCCACATTCCAAGAAGCTGGTCTTGGAAAACAAAATGATCTGCTCCTAACCCATCTCCTGACTCAGACCGTGCAGCTGCAGCACCAATAAGCCCCCTCCGCCATATCAGCACATACCTCCCTAATCAGGCCCTATCACATGTCCCACCGCCCAGCTGACAGGGGTGACTTCCTGACCTAACGGCTGGGTCGTGGAACCGGCCCGGGAGCTCTTTCCCTGCTCTAATAAAGTCACTCTTAACTTCACTCATCTCAACTCCACTTTCCTTCCGTGCCTCAGCTTACCACTCAGTATTTTTAGCCAGCAGGCATGCATGTAAATATACACATCAACTTAGGCCACAATAGCCTCTCTACATCTGAATGACAATTACAGATTATTAAAGAAAGCAAATTAAAAAAGCCAGTCAGGCAAATACACTTTGACCTAAACAAGGCTATTTTCAATGATGAAGTAATTCAAGGGTCGGATACTTATTAACTGATGTTTTTCTAACCAGATATAAAGAGAAATATATTAATAAAATATTTCTATGAAAAGAATATTAGTAACTTTACTGGATTTGTATTCTACACACACACAACTTCCATGTGATTTTTTCTTTTCAAGTTAAAAATAAATCCCATTAGTACACAGTAAATCAAGCCCAAAGCACTAAAACCTCTACTTAAAAATGGAAGCAGACGATAATCTGGAACACAGCCAGAACGTCGTTTCTGGCTTTCCTGTGAGGCATTCTGCCATATAGCCCAGCGCACAGTAAACTCAGGCAAGAAGTAAATGCATAAAACCCACAATTTATCTCTGACCATCTAGTTTCCAAGCAATCTTAGAAGCATCAATGCTAATCACATTGAAAGCTTTTATATGAATGCTTTGGCCCTGAAAAGCACGCACAGGAAAAGGTCAGGGGTATTTAACATAACTAAAGAGGGCTGGAAGAACACAACAATAAATAAGAGAAGGCTTATTGAATTCATTGCCTTCAGCCTCCTATCACATACACTATTTTTCTTATTCAATCAACTAGCTAACCATACTCTTATTACATTAAATTTGCTCACACACATAAAACTCCAAATGACCAGGAATTATAATCATAAATGGGCACTCCTCAAAGAAAAAGGCAAAATGCTAACTATTCAATATATCATATGGAATATGTAACTGATCTTTTAGAAACCATATGTAAAAGGAACATTTTTTTATTGAAAGATCATTTTATTGGGGGATCTTACAGCTCTTATAACAATCCATACATCAATTGTATCAAGCATATTCATACATGTTGCCATCATTATTTCTAAACATTTACTTTATATTGAATTTTTAGGATCAGCTCCTACTTTTCCCTCACTCCACCCCACACCCTTGTGATCCCTTGACAGATTATAAATTATTTTTATTTTCATATCTTACACCAACCACGGTCTCCCTTCCCTCATGGTTTCTGTAGTTCATCCCCCATGGGGGTGTGAGTGTGGTTATGTGGTGATCATTGTGATCAGTTCCCTGTTCTTCTCCCACCTCTCCCCGCCTTCCCTTCACCCTCCTGGTATTGCTACTCCCATCCTGTTTCTGGATTCCATGTGTCCTGAGCTCTTATCTCTTCTCTGTACCTATAAACATGTTCTGATCTAGCCTATCAGCTAGGAAAAGATATCGAATTTTCAATGGACCTTCTTCTCAAGCTCCTATTTTTTGAAAATCTCTCATGACCACCAATAAAATGATTTTTATAAAAGAAAATCAGCTCTAGGAGCAATCAAGGTAAATATATGATGGTATTTCGGACACAATTGTAGGAACTTGAAGAATCTGAAGTTTATTTTTACCACCATTTTTTTCTACTACTCTTCAGAAGTAGGTCTTTGTGGGAGAATAATAATTGGGGGTGTTATGGAGGCTATCAGACATGGCACAGCAAACGATAATAATAAATCTTACTCAATGGACAATACCACTAATTGCATACATGTAAAAATATATTTATTAAGGATGTATGTATGGATTGTGATTAGAGTTGCACAAGTACCCAATAAAATGATTAAATATATATTAATTAAAATGTTAAATACCAGTAAAACAGTTATTTAAAAAAGAAAATATGACTACTCTAGAATTAGTCCCCAAAATCATAGGGGCAGTTCTACCTGGTCCTATAGGGTCACTATGAGTCAGCATTTGTTACCACCTTTTTGATCCCCTCTTCTGTGGTCTTATCCGATGTGTATAACATTCCAATAGACTTTTGTTTGTTGATCTTATATCCTGCCACTCTGCCAAACTCCTCTATTGCTTCCAGTACTCACCTTGTGGAGCTTTTGGGATTTTCCATATATAAAATCATATTATCTGTGAATAACGATAGTTTCACCTTTTCCTTCCCCAGGCAAATACCTGTGATGTCCTTTCTTTGCCATATGCTGTAAGCTAAAACCTCCAGTACTATGTTAAATAAAAGTGGGGGGAAGAGGCATCCTTGTCTGGTCCCCTTTTTCAGTGGGATTGTTTTAGTCTTTTCTCCATTGACTACCATGTTAGCTGTTGGTTTTTCATATATAGCTTGTATTACATTACCTTGAGGAATTTTCCTTCCATTTCTCTCTTCTTCAATGTCTTAAACAGGAATGGGTGTTGGATATTATCGAATGCTTTTTCCGCATCTGTTGATATTATCATGTGGTTCTTAGAGTTTTTCACGTCAATGTGGTGAATGATACTAATGATCTTTCGTAGGTTGAACCATGCATGCATCCCTGGTATGAATCCCACTTGGTCATGGTGAATTATTTGTTTTATATACTTTTGTATTCTGTTGGCCAGTTTTTTGTTAAGGATTTTTTGTGTAGATGTTCATTAGGTATACTGATCTATGGTTCTCAATTCTTGTGGGATCCTTGCCCGGTTTCAGTATCAGAGTTGTATTAGCTTCATAGAAAGGATTCGGGAGATTGTCATCTTTTTCTATGTTCCGGAAGAGTTTGTGTAAGATTAGTGACAGTTCTTCCCTGAATGCTTGGTAGAATTCTCCTGTGAAGCCATCTGATCCATGAGAGGTAAACGGAGGCATGAGGACAAAGAAAGAACGAGAAAGTTAAGCGTCTGTAACAGCTTTTTATTAGAAAAGAAGCTCCCGGACGAGGTTCCAAGGACTAGCAAGTAGCCCAGGGAAGTCGCACCCAGCAGTTAGGGAAGCAGGTTGTTAGAGGGGCAGTAAAGAATGTCTAAAATGTGTGGCAATTAGCAGATAAGGGTCTAGTCACTCGAGGATTGTTTGTTGGCTTCTTGCAGCTTCCTTTGTACTGGGAACATCTGGTCTCACTTCCTGGTACCAGTTGTCTTATCTTGTACCTTTTGTTCTGGCTTGCTTTCCGTCCTGTAGAGGTGTTCAGCCCTTGCTTTCCCACTCCTGTCCAGACAGTCCAGGAGATTTGTTGGTAATCCCTTGATAATTTAGTCTATTTCTTCTATTGATATGGGTCTGTTGAGATTCTTGACATCCATTGGGGATAGTCTAGGGAAGGACTGTTTTTCCAAGTATTTGTCCATGTCTTCCAAGTTGTTGAATGCCTTTGTAGTACTATGGAATGATCCTTTTGATTTCATTAGGGTCTGTTGTAATGTCCCCTCTTTCATCCATCATCCCTCCTATTGAAATTTGTTCCTTCCTTTCTTTGGTTAGGTTTACCAACAGTCTATCGATTCTGTTGATCCTTACAAAGAACTAACTTTTTGCAGCATTACTTTTTCCCATAGTTTTCTTATTTTCCCTCTTCTGAAGCTCAGCCCTGAATTTTATTATTTCTTTTCTTTTGCTATTAATAGGATTGTCCTGTTGACTCTGCTGTAGTTGCTGTAAATTTTGTGGCAGTTTATCTATCATGAGTCTCTCTTCCTTTTTCAGGTGTGCATGCATTGCTATGAAACTTCCTCTGATAACTGCCTTTGATGTATCCCATAAGTTTTGGTACATCTTGTTTTCATTCTTGTTGGTTTCTATAAATTTCCTAATTTCATCTCTGATCTGGGCCAGTACACACTCCTGTTGCAGTAGAGAGTTATTCATCTTCCAATTGTTTGTTCTTGTTTACTTCATCTTCCTTTTGTCGATTTCCAGTCTTATGGTACAGTGGTCAGAGAAAGAGGTCTATATGAAATCAATGTGCTTAAATTTGTGCAGATTCGACTTATGCTCCAGCATGTGGTCTATCTTCAAATATGTGCTATGTGGACTTGAAAATAATGTGATTTTTTTTGTATTTGGGTGGAAAGCTCTGTAAATATCTATCAAGTCAAATTGTCTAATTCTAATGTTTAGATCTCTAGCCTCCTTGTTAAGTTTCTTTCCCTGTGATCTATTTTTCTCAGAGTGGTGCATTGAAATCATCTAATATAATTGTTGAGCCTGTGATTTTTTTAAATCCTTTTTAGCATGTGGTTGACGTATTCAGCAGGTCTCTTGTTTAAAATCCTTAGTGGTTCTTTGTCTACCATTCCCTTGAGCACTATATAGTGTCCTTCCTTATCTCTTTCCAGCCCAATTAAAAAAACCAGAAAGCAACAAGTGTGGCTTCGCAGGAAAATGTTACCAAGCATCCGAGGTAGAACTGACACCAATCCTACACAAATTCTTCCAGAACTCAGAAAAAGATGGGAAACTCCTGATAAAATGATCAGAAAAACAACCTTCTAATAATAATTTTTAAAAGAGCTGAACAGGAATTCTCAAAAGAGTTAATATCATAAAGAAATTTAAAAAGAAAAGAACCATTTGGAAGAAATGAGAAAATAAAATAAATGCCAGGTGGAATACAGGGCAGTTCAGACTGTAAAATGGAAAAAGGCTAGCAGGAAAAACAATAAAGTGAAATATGTAGTTTAGTTAATAGTTTTATACCAATGCCAATGCTTTGATACCTGTATAGCCAAAACCCAAACTCACTGCCTTTAGATAAAGGGACTTCAAAGACTTTGTGGAAAAACTGAAAGATAATGTAATTTTTTACAAACTTTTGAACCCCCTTATATGCTGGTTATATAAGATATTAACATAAGGTGAAGCTGGGTAAGGTGTATGAAGAAAATCTCTGTAATGTCTCTATAACTCTCCTGTAAGCTTAAAATCATGTATGTAAAAGAACTATATTTATTTATTTACTTACTTCAAAATAGGAAATTTTAAGCAACTATGGTGTAATGGTAAAGAGTATGACTGCAATCTGCATGGTTAGCAGCTCCATCATGGGAGAAATACTAGGCTTTCTATCAGTAAACAATTACAGTCTCAAAAATCACAGAAGGGTCATTATGAGTCAGCATTGATTTAAGGGCAGTGAGATATTTAAAGAGTAACGTAAAACAAAGGCACCACTTAAAAATAGACCCCGGGTGGTGTAGTGGGTTACTCCATGGGTGGCTAAACCAGAAAGTCATTGGTTCAAAAATACCACTCTGCAGGAGATCTATTCTTGTAATGATCTGCAGTCTTGGGAACCCAGAGGGGCAGTTCTATTCTGTGCTATAGGACTGCTATGCGTTGGAATTGATTCAATGGGAGTGTGTTATTTAAATTAAAAAGGATGAAAAGTTAGGCCCACACTTATCCCCAAACATAAGACATAATCAAAATAGTCAAAACAATCTCAACAGAATTGAGTAACAGAAGTAAATCCACCCACCTATGAATAAATCAACTTTGACAAACAGCTGAAATGCATTAAATGGGGAAGAGACAGTCTCTTTACAAATTGGTGCTGACAAAACTGGAAATGTGTTTGCAGAACAATGAAACAGGTCAGATATCTCAAAACTTACACAGAAAAACAAACTCAAAGTGGATCCAACACCTAAATTAAAAATCTACAATTGTACAGATCATCAACGAAAAAACAAGGACAACATTATAGGTGCCCTATTACATGGCAAAAATACACTAACAAAACACAACTGATGGAACTCTATGATGCTCACTCTCCCGACACAACGGCTGGAGCCAAAGTGGGTGAACAAGTAAATGTGGTGAAGAAAGCTGATGGTGCCCGGCTATCAAAAGAGATAGTGACTGGGGTCTTAAAGGCTTGAAGATAAACAAGCGGCCATCTAGCTCAGAAGCAACAAAGTCCACATGGAAGAACACACCAGCCTGTGTGATCGAGTGGTCCCAAAGGGATCAGTTACCAGGCATCAAAGAACAAAAAATCATATCATTGACTGCACACCTCCATGATAGGATCGCTGAAGACAAATGGGTGCATAAGCAAATGTGGTAAAGAAAGCTGATGGTGCCCGGCTATCAAAAGAGATAGTGTCTGGGGTCTTAAAGGCTTGAAGGTGAACAAGCGGCCATCTAGCTCAGAAGCAAATAAGCCCACATGGAAGAAGCACACCGGCCAGTGCGATCACGAGGTGCCCAAGGGACCAGGTATAAGGCATCATGCAAAAAAAAAAAAGATATAAGTGTGTGTATGTATGTGTATATATGTGTATCTGTATATATGTATGTATATATATATCATATTAAATGAAGGGGGAAGTGCAGAGTGGAGACCCAAGGCCCAAGTGTCGACCAATGGAGATCCCCTCATAGAGGGGTTTAGGAGAGGAGATGGGTTAATTAGGGTGTGAGGTAGTATCAATGAAGAACACAGCTTTCCCCCAGATCCTGGATGCTTCCTCCCCCCAACTACCATGATCTGAATTCTACCTTGCAGGGCTGGATAGGACAGAGGCTGTACACTGGTGCATATGAGGGTTGGAGGTACAGGGAATCCAGGGTGGATGATACCTTCAGGACCAAGGGTGTGAGGGACGATGCTGGGAGAGTGGAGGGTGAGTGGGTTGGAAAGGGGGAACTGATTACAAGGAACCACATGTGACCTCTTCCCTGGGAGAGGGACAGCAGAGAAGGGGGGAAGGGAGACTCCGGATAGGGCAAGATATGACAAAATAACGAGGTATAAATTACCAAGGGCACATGAGGGAGGGGGGAATGGGGAGGGAGGGGGGGGAAAAAGAGGACCTGATGCAAGGGGCTTAAGTGGAGAGCAAATGCCTTGAGAATGATTGGGGCAGGGAATGTATGAATGTGCTTTATACAATTGATGTATGTATATGTATGGATTGTGGTAAGAGTTGTATGAGTCCCTAATAAAATGTAAAAGAAGAAAAGAGAAAAAAATGATTAGGGCAAAGACTGTACAGATGTGCTTTATACAATTGATGTATGTATATGTATGAACTGTGAAAAGAATTGTATGAGCCCCAATAAATTGTTAAAATAAATTTTTTAAAAAATTAAAAAAAACACACAACTGAAAACTCACAAACAGCAGAAATTATCTGGGAGCTCATAAAAATTAGATATTTATGTGCATCAAAAGATTTTGTCAAAAGTGTAAAAGGAGAACCCATTTCCTGGGAGGAAAAAAAATGACAACATATCAAGCAAAAGATTAATCTCTAAACTTTAAAAAAAATTTTAACATTGCACCAAAAAATGTTTTAAATGGACAGGAAAAAGGAAGACATTCAGGTGGCCAACAAACGTTAAGAAATGATTGAAATCATTATGCATTAAAATCCTATTCCTACAGAGTTGATTCTGACAAACAGTTACCCTACAGGGCAATATACAACTGCCCCTTTGGTTTTCTGAGACTTTAAATCTTTATGTATCAGGCAGTAGCATCTTTCTCTCATGGGACGACGGCTAGTGGGCTTGAACTGCTGACTTTACAATTAGCAGCCCAACTCTGGACCCACTTTACCACCATTAGATGGATGTAAATTAAACAACAATGAAGTATCATCTCACACAGCATCAATAGCAAAGTGAAAATAAACCCCCAAAACAACAAGTGATGTATAGGGTCTAGAGCAGTTCTTAACTGCTTAACCCCTTTGGGGATCAAACAACCGTTTCACCGGGGTCCCCTAATTCATAACAGTAGCATAATTACAGTTATTAAGTAGCAACAAAACTAATTTTATGGTTGGGAGTCACCACAACATGAGTGTTAAACTGTATTAAAGGGCCCTAGCATTAGGAAAGTTGAGAACCCCTGGTCTAGAGAGAAGGGAACTCTCCTACACTGCTAGTGGAACTGTTAAATGATATAACCACCATGAACAATAGAACGACACTTCCTTAAAAAGGTAGAAACAGAGATGCCACATCATCCTGCAATCCCTCTACTTGGCATCTATCCTAGAGCCTACACGTGAACAGGCAGGTTCATTGCAGCACTATTCACACAGCAAAAAAGATGCAAATAACCTAAATACACATCAATGAAAGAATGGATAAATGAATGATGGTACATACAGTACTGAACCTATAGGACATTATGTGGAGTGAAATTAGTTAATAATAAAATCACAAATATTTTATGAGACCACTACTGTCAAGAGTGAAGAAAAAGTTATAACAATAAAAGAAATATTTTGATGACGATTAGTGGTAAAAAGGTAAGGGGAGGAGCACAAGAACTAAAGGCAACAATGATAATATACACTTATTTACATAATCTAGTAACATATTGTATGGATAGACACACAGGCTAAAGGGTGGGAAAGAGGTTTAGCAGATGATATAGGTGTATGGTACTTAACTTTGCTGCAAATACATCTATGAATGCCATGGAAGCAAAGTTACTGAAACTTCTTAGATGTAACTAAATGTTTTAAAGAAAGAAGTTACAGAGCCCAGGGGCTCAGAACCAGGGTTTGAGGAGACCCCTTTGTCAATTGGCATAACAATCCACAAAGAAAAAGCTCGATCGTCTACATGGTACTTTCTTTCGTGAGCAGCAATTGGGAATCTTAAAGCTAGTGAGTGCAGCTACTGGCCTCTGCCTATCCAGAAGAATGAAGAACGATGAAAATCAAAGATACATAAACAATTAGTGTAATGGACTATATTAGTATCAGTCTCCAAGACTGAAATCAGAATTAGATGGTGCCTGCCTACCATTATGAACTACTGTTTAGGATCATATTAGAAGGTCCTTAATGCCACTGAGTCAATTCTGACTCATAGAGAATCTATATGACAAAGCAAAATTGTCCCTGTGGGTTTCCGAGACGATAACTCTGTATGGGAATAGAAAATCGCATCCTTTTCTCAAAGAGCAGCTGGTGGTTTCAAACTGGTAACACTGCAGTTAGTGGCCCAACATGTAACCCATTAAGCCACCCAGGCTCCTTAGGTCCCAGATAGGGTATTAGGGTATGAGAAAACAATTAAACAAACTTTAAAAAAAAAAAGATTAGGCTTATTGGTCAGACAGAGAATGGTGCAGACCCCAAGGCTTTAGTCACCCTTTAGGTTTAGAAATACACACACACACACACACACATCTAACTACCTTCAGCCACATACACATACACACACCACCACAACCACCACCACCATCACCACCACCGCTGCCACCGCCACCCAACCTCCCCTGCTCCCTCAGCTGATGGCTCAATTTTCAGTCAAGAAACAGCTCAATAAGGAGAACAATATAACACTAGGGAAGTAGGCACACCTTAGAACAATCAACTATTTAAGAGCAAAAGACTAGCATTTATACAAGGACAAAGTTCAGTAGGGTTCAGAAGAGGAATGGAAACAACAGGAATGAGTCAGAATAAGTGATCTTACATTGTGGTGACTAAACAATGGCATGGAACAAAATATAAATAAATAGTTGAATGGAAAACTGACATGCTCTATAAATCTTCAATCAATTCAAAGTAAAATGTTCAAAAATAAAAGGTTCATAAGATTGAAAAACTAAAATAAGTATAGCCTTTAATTGCAAATTCAGAAACAGAATGGTATCCACTTCTGTGATTTTAGTCTATGACAGTATCTTTCCACTCTGTACACTGCCCACCTTATCCTACTGTCTTCACAGACAGGGAATGAGTGGAGGAAGATATACACATGACTTCTAGCTTCAACACATGTTCCTGAAATCTGGGAAAATCTATCAAATTCTATTTATAACTGTTATAAACTCGTGAATAAAACAGAAAACAGGGGGAACAAAATAACACTTATTTGCAAACAGCTGGTACCTAAAAATTTAGCTACAGCTTCGTATTTAACTAATCTGAACATTCTTATGAATGAAAAATTCAAATCGATGAAAGTAAGTTTCATTTTGCTTTTTATCTTAAAAAGTATATTTTTATTTCTTATAAATCTCACAAGGCAGTCAACCTCTTAACTTCATACGTTTTATAAGGCCTTTACAGAAAGACTTTTACATCAGATGTAACACTGTGTCAAAATATAAAGATATGAGAAGGCTCCAAAATGTTCATAAAAATGAAATTAGAGTGAAAAGAAAATACAATTTCCAACAAACTTTCTGGAGTCCTCTCATATAATTTGCAACCAATTTTCCCATGAACAGATCAAACTGAAGAGGGAAAGATAATGAGTGTGAGTGCTCAGGGGATGGAAAGAACATGGTTCTTGGGAAAAGATAGTCCTTAGATTAAACCTTAACATTGTGACTTATAGTTAAGTAAATATATGTAGGTAAGTAACTTATGGAGGCAAATTCTTTAACCTCCATGAACTTTAACTATGTTGCTTGCAAATGAGAAAATACCACCATGTGTTATAAAGGTTAAATTAGATAATTGTGCATAAAATGCTTGGCTTGTGGCAAATCACTAAGCAAATATTGTTGTTCCTTCTAGCATTCTCTATTTCACTGCTAAAGAGGTGTTCACCGAAAACATACCGATTGAAGTTAATATCTGGGTAACTAGAATACTCCGATTTCATCTTGGCATTTCTTCGTGGAAATGTGCAGAAAAAAGCATTCGCTAAAAGACTGGCAATCTGTTCCTGAGACATTGTGATGGAATGATTCATCTTCTGTTTCAAGAGTGGTATTGGCTGACAGAGGAAACAAACAAACAAACAAAATACAGAGAAGATGAGCAATAATTAGTTTAGCAATTTCAAAAGCAGAAGCACCAAATTACATTTGCTAAATTAGGGCAGAAATCATTTCAAGCTACTCTTGAATTCTCAAATTAGCAAAGTCAAGGGTAGTTTATCAAGGCTGATTGAGAAAATGTTCTTGTTTGACAAATTGCAGACTGCTAATCAATAATAATGAAAAGTAAAGAGAACATAAAACATTACTTATTGGTGAAAAGCAAAATTGCTTTAGCCAGTAAAATGTAACACATTGCCCATGCAGTGAAAACTTTAAACTATGAAAAAGGAAAACACAGCAAGAAGTTTACCTATCATTGTTTATGCTAAATTTTTTCTCACATCACAATACAGATTGTTGAGCAGAGCAATTTTTGTATTTTACTCCTAAATAAAATGATCTAAGAAAAAATATTCAATCAGTAAGTTTCCCACTTATTCTGACAATTCTAAATTTCTCACACTGACAATTTAAAAAATGAAACACAATATCTAATTGTATTGAAGTAATTAATGAAACATGTGTAAACCATTATCCAAAATTAAGTATAGTCTATAATCAGATAAACATTCACTATATACTCAAAACATTCAAGTCAAGGAAGATGTAAGACATGTCGCTCAAAATTTTTTATAACTGAAATATCTTCTAGTTATGCTAAGTCCAAATTCATTATCTTTTATTTTCAATATAATCCAGTGGACTTGAATATTGTTTCAGTGACTTTTCTTCTATTTTAAATGTTTAAAACATAGTTTTAAGTATTTGATAATAAAACCAGAGACCACTGCCACTGCACTTACATTTCAAAATGTTCCAACATAAGTTTTTGAGATACTTTTTAATCTCCCTTTCAATAATATCATGAAATAAGGACACTGGGTATCTGCACAAATCTTAAGTAGCTTGCTAGAGAACTGTTCTAACCATATCTTAAGAATAAACTGAGGAAAGACAGGCAAGATAAATAAAAATAACAATGCTGTAACAATGTAATTTTTTCTAAATAATGGAAAATATACATCATTACTAGAATAACAGTCTGCTATGGAAAAGAAACAGTTAAGGTTCTAGCTCAACCACATCTCTTAGAAAAACTAAAAGGTAAATAAACTATTGAGTTAAATCCAATTTACAGCACCTCCACAGAGTTGAAACGACCCACAGCTTCTAGGCTATAATAATTAAGAGAAATCAATTTCCACATCTTTCTCCCTCAGAATAGTTAGTTGGTACATTCAAACTGCTGACTCTTTAGCTACCACTTGAACCACAGTTCAAGCAAAGTTCCTCATTTTCATTACTAAAATTTACTGTCAACAAGTCGATTCTGATTTATAGCAACACAATACAACAGAGTAGAATGACCCCTTTGGATACCCAGGGGCGTCATTCTTTATGGGAACAGAGCCTCATGTTCTCCTGCAGAGTGGGCAGAGGATTCAAATTGCTGACCCTGTGGTACTTAGCTCTACGCATAACACACTATGCCACTAAGGCTCCTTCTCTCTCCTTTCAAGTCTCAGTGATCACCACTTCTAAGAAAGAGGAAACAGCTTATATTGATCTCAGTGTCAATCCTATATATTTACCCTCACAACTCAGTAATACGCTTATAAAATTATCATGATACTGTGTCAATGATTTAAAACAAACATACTTGGTTCTAGTGAAAAATGAGTTTAACTACTTTTTTTCAAGTTATCAGAGAAAATGATTAAAAATTTAATGGAGACTATTTTAGGTTAATGGATTCCAATCACAAAACTTTGTTTCCCTAATAATACATTTTTAATACAGAATATAGAATTCTATTCTCTTGGGAGTGAAAAATGCCTAAAGATTAATATTTGGGGAAGTATGATAATGCAAATCTTATTATGATGTCTAAGTAAGGTGTTAGCTAAGTTCACATGGAAGGAGTACACCAGCCTGTGTGATCCAAGGGCTGTAAATAATAAAATCCAAAATCAGAGGAATGAAATGTGTTACGGATGAAATTCAGAGCACTGGATTTGCAGAAAGCTATGTGTAAGCTCAATGAAAGCTCAAAACCCACTTGCAGATTATCTGTCCATAGAGATTGTTTCCACTGAACTCTTTCATAATATCTGACTGAAGCAGGTTAGGGCCTGCTTCCCTACACATCCCCAGAGGTCAGCAGCTGCCCCCCTGAAATGAGGAGAGTGAAAAACAATGCCTGGAATGCCTGACTCCCTGAGAACAATTTGGCCTGCCTGCCAGAGCTGATCAACTACATCCGGGCCATAAACCTTGCTGCTGCAGCACGGACTCCCTCTCCCCACTGTCCTTTACACACCTCAGACCAGGGCAAAGACCGAGATTCCGTTGGGCTACTTGCTAGACCACTATTTCTGCTTCTGCGCTCCCTTTGTCCTTTCAGTTATCTTTGTCCATCTCCCTGTGCCTCAGTTTACCTCTCAATATTGAGTAAGGATATGAATAGTCTTGCCCTCAGAATGCACTAAAAAGTAGGTTACTACAGATATAGTGTGGTCAAGATTTAACATATTAATCTCATTTGTTTTCCCTTTTGACCCATTTTCAATTTGTTCTCATTTCTAGTGTCTCCTGTTTTCTCTTGGATTGGGTCTTCTGTATTTTATTTATTTATTTAAATCACTTTGGGGGGGGCTCATACACTCTAATCACAATCCATACATACATCAATTGTTTAAAGCATTCGTTGCCCTCATCATTCTCAAAACATTTGCTCTCCACTTAAGCCCCTGGTATCAGCTCCTCATTTTCCCCCTTCCCTCCCCTTTTCTGTTGTTAGTCCCCTAGGGAGGTTATATGTAGATCCCTGAAATCAGCTCCCCCTTTCCATCCCACCCTCACTCCTCATATTTTATTTTTTTGTATAATTTTCTTTACATGATTCCAGGATAAGTAATCTTTAGAGATAGTAACTAGACAATAAACTAAGGCTTCTTGCCAACGGCTATGTAAACTCAACTGAGAAGTAGATCAGCTGTCTTTGGATGACTACCCTTAGCAAACCTTGACTGCAAGCCTAAGAAAGAGAACCTGAGCCAGAACCACTAAGCTAATCGGCTTCTGAATTCCTCACAGAAACTACGAGATGATATGTGTTTGTTGCTATGCCAAATGAAAAAAATATTTTCAGAAGGTACAATACTACCATGAACTCATTTGATTGAGGAAGGGTATTTAGGAAAAGTTTAGAGTTTTATTTAGCCATTTTGAAGACCATTCCCTAACTCCACATAGCCATCATGTTGATTTCTACGTACAGCATCCCAGTAAGGACAGAGGGATCCCTCAGAGGGTTTCCCAAAGGCGGTAATCTTTATGGAAGCAGATTGCCACATTTTAACCCCCCCTGAATTCTGGTGGACTCAAGCGACAGTCAAATGCTTTAAGCACTGCAAGCCAGGGCTCCTTATAATGAATATAAAATGTCCCCCCATCCCAAAAGTTAAGAGATTTTTAAAAAATTTTTTTTTTGTTAAGAGATTTTTTAAAAGAGGGGAAAAGTTTGAGTAAAGAACAATAAATCTGAGTAAACAAACCTCAACAGTCTTAAACTGAAGCTCAGAAAACGAACACTCCACTCTTAATGTCCTTTCATAGGATTCTTTCAAGTCTCTAAACTTTTCCTCAATATAGTAAGATTATTATACTTTTGTGTAAAAACTGTTTCCTGTGTCTCTCTTTCTGAGTTTAGCTATTAGAGATTATGGGAAATTTAACAGTTTTCAGGCCTCAAGAAAACTACTAAGGAAGTTAAAAATCTACTACCAACCTGGGTGCAAATATTTGGCAGGCAAAGTGCAATTTTCACCATGTTAGGCAAAATGGACTGATATAAATGCTGAGCTTCTGCTTCTTCAAGTACCTGAAAAATCAGTAAAATATGTTAACTTTTAATAATAACCAGAAAATAAATGTTGGTTATAAAATTAACTGAGTTATGTGCTTTTCATGAAATACTACAAATACTATTTCATGAAATATAGGATCATCAATCACAAAAAATGATATTTATAGGTATACAAATAAACATACAAATTCAATTTTAAACATCAATAATTCAACTTAATGCCTCTGAGAAGTTATTAAACAATATAAAAAACAAGCACCTCTTCTTATCTACATTCACATTAAATACTTGAAAATGGAGATGAGGGCAAAGAATGTACAGATGTGCTTTATACAATTGAGGTATGTATGGATTGTGATAGAGTTGTATGAGTCCCCAATAAAGCGTTTGAAAAAAAAAAAAGAAAGAAAATGGAGACGAGTATATTCTGCTATTGGCTACATCAACTGAACGCCGCTAGACCACCAAGGACTCATTTGGAAGCCTCAGAACCTGTAAGATTTTTTTTTAAATCATTTTATTGGGAGCTCTTACAGCTCTCATCACAATCCATACATCCATCCATTGTGTCAAGCACATTTGTACATAGGTCGCCATCATCATTCTCAAAACATTTTCTTTCTACTTGAGCCCTTAGTATCAGCTCATTCCTAATCCAGTCCCCCCATGAACCCTTGACAATTTATTAAAAATTTTTTGCACGTTTTACACCAACTGCTGTCTCCCTTTACCTACTTTTCTGTTGTCCGTTCCCCTTGGGGCAGGGGATGTTATATGTCGGTCAGTGTGATCGATTCCCCTTTTCTACCCCCACCTTCCCCCTACCCTCCTGATATCACTACTCTCACTATTGGTCCTGAGGAGTAATATATTATCCTTAATCACCAAAAATGCCAAACTAATTACTTCAAAACGTATTTTATGTGTCAAATATGACCTACTGGGAAATAAATAATGAAATTTTCTGATGACCTGAGACTTTTCCTTTTCTAAGTACCCTGAGAAAATGAAAACCACAATGCTAATATGATAACCTGGGGCAAAACAAATGTAACATTCCTGGACAATTTTTATCATTTATAACTTCCCAACTCTACAAAGTTCTAGAAATTATTTAAGGCCTTTTAAATTTCTCTCCAAGCATGAGAGTATTGCACTGCAAGTACTGGAAATGTCAACATTCTAAATTTACAAAAGCACATACACAGTCAAAGTTGAAGTTAATCATTTATTTACTTGAAATTACGTTCAGGCAAGAAGAGGTCTCAATTACAATCCATCTGAACCTGTCACTATTACAAGAATGAAAAATAGAATCCAAGGGAATTAAATAGGTTTATTTGTCTGATGAGGTCAATAATCAACAAAAATCATAACTAAAACCCCAGTGTTTTAGGCCTCTAAGCCATAGTACTTCGCACGTCCCTATATGACCAGTGTTTGGAACTGACAAGAATATAAACTCTCTGCTAATGCTTTTCCTTGGTAGCTGGAGAATTTGTAAAGCAGTATTTGTTCATTTATCTGCAGCTGGATTGTGTATATCCATAGACAGCGTCATAAAAAATTTATCAAAAAAAGAAAAGAAAATTATCTTCAGTCTGGTTGGGTTTTTAAAAATATTTTTGGGGGGCTCTTACATCTCTTATCATAATCCATATATTCCTCCAATGTGTCAAGCACATTTGGACATATGCCACCATCATCATTTTCAAAGCATTCTCTGCCCACGTGAGCCCCTGATATCATTTCTTCCTCCTCCCTCCCCTGCCCACATTCACACACAAACCCTTATTAAAAGTTATAGATTATCTTTTCCATATCTTACATCATCCTCCGTCACCCCAAACCCACTTTTCCGGTACTTCAGTCTGGTTTTATAAACAAGTTATAACACTCGAATATTCCTTGTATTAAAGTGCTAAACCCTACTTATGTGTACCTCCCTCTTTAAAATTAGGATCAAGGATCACTGGGTTGCTAACCAAAGATTTTCAGTTCAAAAACCACTTGCTGCTTCCCGGGAAAATAATGAGGCTTTCTACTTTCATAAAGATTTAAAATGTTGGAAACTCACAAGGGCAGTTCAACTTTGCCTTAGAGCAATGGTTCTAAACCTGAGTCACAACCCTTTAGGGGTCAAACGACCTTTCACAGGGGTGGCCTGATTCATAAGAGTAGCAAAATTATAGTTATGAAGTAGCAACAACAATAATTTTTTGTTGGGGGGGGTGGTCACCACAACATGAGGAACTGTATTAAAGGGTCGTGGCATTAGGAAGGTTGAGAACCATTGCCTTAGAGAATTGCTATTAATCAGAATTAGTCGATGGCAGAGAATTTAAAATATGATCATGGAAAAACTGATATTCAGAATAAACATGCAATTCAGACTTTTGGGGTTCAATAACCTTTGCTGAGATAAACTGACATGTTGACTACAAAAATGAGTTCAAACATACAAATGATTTTAAAGACAGCAGGACTAGGCAATGCTTGGTTACAGATAAAATCACCATGGTTGGAGTTAACAGCAAACAACGAACTATAGAAAACTAAGCAACTAAAAAACAAGGCAATTTTTCTAACTAAAATTTAAACAATAGTGATTTGGGAAAATATAGGGGTAGAAATAAAGCAGCCACAGAGGAATTCACATCAGAGGACAGCACTGAAGCCACAGCTCCAGGAGAGGAAAATGTCTGACCAGAGCACAGAGGAGCAAATGAAGGGAGAGGAAGAGAGAGTGGAACACATCCTGGCCAACCAAGCCCTGAAGACGATATTTCTGCCCAGAGCAGCCAAAGCACAGAAAGGACCATAGGGCCAGCCCCACTATGAGACACAACACCCCTCAGTGACCCATAGCATTTTAAGGGAGACACAGTGTGCAAATTGCACCCAATCTGACCCCACCACACTGAGACGAAATACTAAGGATGTACAACAGAACAGCAAGGGGAACAGAACAATCAAATCACCAGGGAATACCAAAAATAGACTTTGAGGCCAGGGTGTGGCACCCCATCAAACTCCATTGGAAAACACCCCTAAAGGTCAACAAACAGACCTTGAACTATTTACAGGCTTTTATTTTGTACTTGGTTTGTTGTTGTTTTGTTTTGTCGCTTTGTTTTACTGTCTTGTTTTTTATGCATATTATTACCTTTGCATGTCTACCTAGATAAGACAGGCAGGGAAACAATGGACCAACGGTTCTGGGGAGATATGGGAAAGGAGGAGATGGGGGAAAGGAAGTGGGTGTTAACAAACCAAGGAGAAGGAAACAAATGATCCAAAATCAGTGGCACAGAGGGTGTAAGAAGCCTGGTAGGGATTGATCAAGGGCAATGTAATCGAGAGCAATTACTGAAACCCAAATGAAGGCTGAGCATGATAGTGTAACAAGAGGAAAGTAAAAGGAAATAGAGGAAAGAACTAGGAGGCAAAGGGCATTTATAGAGGTCTAAATACAGGCATGTGCATATGTAAATATATTCATATATGATGATGGGGAGACAAATCTATGTGCATATTTTATAGGTTTAGTATTAAGGTAGCTGATGGACATTGTGTCTCCACTCAAGAACTCCCTCAATGCAAGATCACTTTGTTCTATTAAACTGGCATTCCATGATGCTCATCTTCCCAACAGGTGCGCTGAAGACAAAGTGGGTACATAAGCAAATGTGGTGAAGAAAGCTGATGGTGCCCGGCTATCAAAAGAATATAGCATCTGGGGTCTTAAAGGCTTGAAGATAAACAAGTGGCCATATCGCTGAGAAGCAACAAAGCCCGCATGGAAGAAGCACACCAGCCTGTGTGACCACGAGGCGTGGAAGGGATCAGTTATCAGGCATCATAAGAACAAAAAATCATATCATTGTAAATGAGGAAGAGTGCAGAGTAGAGACCCAAAGCCCATCTGTAGGTAACAGGACATCCCCTTGCAGAAGGGTTTCGAGGAGGAGACGAGCCAGTCAGGGTGCACTATAGCAACAATGAAACATACAACTTTCCTCTAGTTCCTAAATGCCCCTCACTTCCCCCCACCCCCCACCACTACCGCCAACTATCATGATCCCAATTCTACCTTACAAATCCAGCTAGACCAGAGGATGTACACTGGTACAGATAGGAACCAGAAACACAAGGAATCCAGGAAAGATGATCCCTTCAGGAACAGTGGTGAGAGTGGCAATACCAGGAGGGTGGAGGGAAGGTGGGGTTGAAAGGGGAACTGATTATAAGGATCTACATATAACCTCTTCCCTGGGGGACGGACAACAGAAACATAGGTGAACATTTGAGAAGGACAGCATCTGCATATGCATCTGCATATCATATTGTAGCAACATCGTATGTAGTACATACTACTAACAAAAAGATATATGGGGCAAAAAAGATAAAAAAGAATAGCCCTAAACAGTTTGTCAATTAAGTCAGGGACTACCTGTACAGATATTGTGGCCTCACAAGTGGTAATGTGTTTTATTAAAAATTAATACACATTACAAAATTGTAATGCTTTTTTACCCATTTCTTCTCTTCAGATTATAGATCCACTTATTTGTTCAGTTGACAAGTCAACAAACATTGGAGTATTTACTGTGTTCCAGGCACTGTGCCATGAATGAAGATAGAACAGTAGACAATAACAGATGTCATCAATGAGCTCATGAACGTCACAGCAGAAAGCTCTTTGTTCCCGGACCTCCAACACGTCAACCCTAACCACGAAGGAAAGTTAACACTGCAACCTCTTCTTAGTGACTATGGAAAGGATATGTTTCCTTCATCCCTCAGTAGGTAAAAATATGAACAAACTATAAAATGGAATAATTGGATTTTTCAAGTGTCAAACTATTACAAATTAAATATTATGACACATGTAAATAGAAAAGAAAAAACCCACTGCCTTCTGGTCAATTCTGATTCATGAAGATCTTAAAACAACAGTGTAGAATTGTTCCACAAGGTTTCTGAGAGTAAGTCTTTACAGGGGCAGACAGCCTCATCTGCTCAGCACACAGAAAGTAGTAACTAAATGTTCACTCATGAACTCTGAATAAGTAAAACCTACAGTTGGCAAAATCAAACACTAGTGTTATTATTCATTCAAAATTGGAAAAGGTGTGTTGTGTGTGTGTGTGTGTGTGTGTGTGTGTGCATGGATAAGGGTGATGTCCTTTCACTGTATTTGTCAAATCTCTATGCTGAACAAATAATCTGAGAAGTGTGACTATATGAAAAGGACATGGCATCATGACTGGAGGAAGGCGCATTCACACCCTATGACAGACAGATGCGACCCCCTTGCTTGCTAAGATAAAGATGCACCAAAGCACTTTCAGAGGATAGCCTTCAGTATGGGCTCCAACTGAACCAATAAACAGGATCAATGAAATGAACACAAGAATGCAGCTACTCATGGTTTCATTCTACTTGAACATTCAACATCCATGGAAATAGTGATTAGGAAATCAACTAACTTAATGCATTGGAAAAAATCACTAGAAACTAACTCTCTATAGTTTTAAAAAGTAAATATGACACTTTGATGATTCAGGTGCACCTGACTCAAGTCATGGTCTAATGGCCAAATAATTAAAAACAAAACCAGAAAAATAATTCATAATAATTATTCTACCATCTGAATATACCATAATTATTTCAACAGTTCCTTTAAGATGAATTTACAGATTGTTCTTAATTTCCATTATTATAATCAGCATTGCAATGGATTTATATACATATATATACATATAACAAAATATTGTCTCTAATGTAATACCTAAGTTGAGTGCCTCAGTTTAGAAGGCACTCAATTTACAAATGGGGAAGAACCAAATCCAAAACCAAATCAAACCCACTGCCATCTAGTCAACTGTGACAAACAGCAACCAAATACAGGCTCTAAATTGTTCTGGGAACAGAGAGTGTTATCTTTACTAACTGCAGGCACCAGCTCAATGTTTGCCTGAAAGCGCCACCAGAGCTCACAGACCAGCTGGTCTTAAAGATATGGGTGAAGCAAAACTTCATTTGCCAATGTGAACAAATAGTTGCAAACATACCAAATATATTCGAGTATAAGACAACCCGAATATCAGCTGAGGCACCTAATTTTACCACAAAAACTGCATTAAAAATGTGCTGAAAAACTCGGCTTATACCCAAGTATATATAGTACTTAATGATCTAAATGTGGAATATACAAAGGATGAATTTATGAAAAGTGAAAGTCGGCAAAATGAAACAAAATGTATACAGATTAATATCCTAGGTATTAGTGAAATAATACATTTATATGAAACAATTGGAATCAGAAAATCATATGGTTTACTATGCCAGAAATGACAATTGAACCACAATGGCATCACATTCAATGTTACAAAGACCACTTCAAGATCTATTTGAACTGCAATGGTGTCAGTGACATAATATCCACCTGCCTTCAAAGACAACGAGTTAATGCAATCATCACTCCAATTTAGGCACCAATCACTAATGCCAATGAGACAGAGATTCAGGCACCCTCCACCTCAGTAAAATTTCTAGGGGTCCAGTGGTGTGGGGCATGTCGAGATATTCCTACTAAAGTGAAGAAGAATAAGCTATTGCATTTAGCCACACACATACAGACACCCGCCCCAACAAATCAAAAGGAGGCACAACACCTAGTGGGCCTCTTCGGATTTTCGAGGCAACATATCCCTCACTTGGGTGCTCTACTTCAAGCTATTTATCAAGTGACATAAAAAGCCTCCAATTTTGAGTGGGGCCCAGAACAAGAAAAGGCCCTTCCATAGGTTCAGGCTGCCGTGCAAGCTGCTTTACCAATGGGACTATATATATGATCCAGCTGACCCAATGGTGCTAGAGGTGTCAGTTGTAGATAAAGATGCAGTGTGGAGTCTTTGGCAGATCCCATCTGGTGAATCACAGTGTAGACCACTGGGATCTTGGCGTAAAGTCCTGCCATCCTCTGCAGACAACTACTCCCCCTTTAAAAAACAGCTGTTGGCCTGTTACTGGGCCTTGGTGGAGACTGAACGCCTCACCATGGACCACCAAGTCACCATGAGGCCTGAACTACCTAAAATCAACTGGGGTATTGTCTGACCCACGGAATCATAAAGGTGGACATGTGAAGCAACACTCCACTGTTAAATGGAAGTGGTATAAATGAGATCGGGCCAAAGCAGGACCTGAAGGGACAAGTAAGCTACATGAAGAAGTGGCTCAAATGCCCACAGTCTCCACTCCTGTCACATTGCCTCCTTTCTCCCAGTCTGCACCTATGGCCTCCTGGGGAGTTCCTTACCATACTTTAAGTGAAGACCAAAGAGTCATGCTTGGTTTACGGACGGCTCTGCACGATATGCAGGTGCCACTTGTAAGTGGACAGCAGCAGCACTACAGCCCCTTTCTGGGATCTCCCTAAAGGACAGTGGTGAAGGGAAATCTTCCCAACGGGCAGAACTTTGAGCAGTGCACCTGGCCGTTCAGTTTGCATATCAGGAAAAATGGCCAGATGTGAGACTGTATACTGATTCATGGGCTGTGGCTAATGGCTTGGCTGGATGGTCAGGGAATTGGAAGGACCATGATTGGAAAATTGGTGACAAGGAGGTGTGGGGAAGCGGTATGTGGATAGACCTCTCTGAATGGGCCAAGAAAGTAAAGTTAATTGTATCTCACGTGAACGCTCACCAAAGGATCACCTCTGAAGAGGAGGACTTTAATAATCAAGTGGATAAGATGACATGCGCTGTGGAGACGGGTCCCCCTCTTTCCTCTGCCACTCCTGTTATCGCCCAATGGGCACATGAACAAAGTGCACATGGCAGCAGGGATGGAGGTTATACATGGGCACAGCAACATGGACTTCCACTCACCAAGGCTGACTTGGCCACTGCTGAGTGCCCCATTTGCCAGCAGCAGAAACCAACATTAAGTTGAAGATATGGGTCCATTCCCCGGGGAGATCAACCAGCAACTTGGTGGCAGGTTGATTACATAGGACCACTTCCATCATGGAAGGGACAGCGTTTTGTTCTCACTGGAATAGAGACCTACTCTGGATATGGATTTGCCTTCCCTGCACGCGATGCTTCTGCCAACACTACCATTCGTGGACTCACAGAATGCCTCATCCACTGGCATGGCACATAGCAGTGGTTCAGAGCAAGGAACTCATTTCACAGCAAATGCAGTGCAGCAATGGGCCCATTCCCATGGACTCCACTGGTCCCATCATGTTCCTCATCATCCTGAAGCTGCCGGCTTGATAGAACGATGGAATGGGCTCCTAAAGACACAATTATGGCGCCAACTAGGTAGCAACAACTCGCAAGGGTGGGGCAATGTTCTCTTGGAAGCTGTATACGCTCTAAACCAGTGGCCAATATATGGTGCTGTCTCAAATAGCCAGAATTCATGGGTCCAGGAGCCAAGTGGTGGAAGCTGGAGTGGCACCACTCACTGTTACTCCTAGTGATCTACTTTCAGAGTTTTTGCTTCCTGTCCCAGCAACTCTATGTGCTTCAGACCTGGAAGTCCTGGTCCCGAAGGAAGGAATTCTCTCACCTGGAAACACAGCACGGATTCCACTGAAGTGGCAGCTGAGAATGCCCCCTGGCCACTTTGGGCTTCTCATGCCTTTGGTTCAACAGGTCAGGAAGGGTGTCCCTATACTGAGTGGAGTGATTGATCCTGATTACCAAGGAGAAACGGGACTGGTGTTACATGATGGAGGTAAATAAGAGTATGTCTGGAATCCAGAAGATCCCATAGACCGACTCTTAGTGCTACCATTCCCTGTGATTAAAGTAAATGGTAAGTTACAGCAACCCAATCCTGACAGGACGTATAATGACCCAGACCCCTCAGGAATGAAGGTCTGGTTCACCCCACCAGGCAAAATACCACAGTGAGCTGAGGTGCTTGCTGAGGGCAAAGGTAATACAGAATTGGTGGTAGAAGAAGGCAGCTCTACCTATCAGTTAGGACCACATGATCAATTGAAAAATCAAGGTTTGTTATTGTTAGTATATTTCTTTATATGTGCTTATTGGATATCTTTCCTTTGTCCATATATGATATATCAGATACAATTGGGCTCAGTGTGTTTTCATTTATATGTGTGATAGATGTTTGATGTTAAGTATAAATGTGATTTCATAAATGTCTGGAAATTATATATGGCTAAAAAAATTGTGTACAGGTGCCAAGTTGGCAAGGGGTGGATTGAGATAGTTAATGTTTATTGTACCAACATGGCCAATGAACACATGTGGGATTAATTGAAGGGTAGAGATAAATGGCTCGGCAAGCCTCGCCACTCTTGTCTCTTGCTCTTTGGTCATCAGACCAGTGTACGGCTGCCTTGTTTGTTCTGTGCCTCAATGTGCAAGCTCTGGGACACCTAACCCATGGACTGTGTCACTGTACTTTGAGGTTCCTTCAAGACCTGCTTCGTCACACCATTGGAATTTACATCTCTTGAGCTGGGGACTGTCGGACCCTGTCATCTGGCTGATTGTTGGTGACCTGCCTTGCTGTTTGCTGCCGTGCCCAGATAGCCTGAATTGCTCTACAGAGGACTACCCAGTGGCCCTCAAGACTTGAAGGACTGCCAGTGTCTCACAATGTCTCATGGGAGTGAGTTGCACTGAACCATTTGTAGTGCTTTGTAATTTAATTAGCTGTTTATTTCTTATGTTATATAGCTATGTATCTGTAAAAATATATATAAAATTATTAACATTCTGGTTTTGTTTCTCTAGAGAACCCTGTTTACACAGCCAATGATGAATAAACTGAAAAATTCTACCAATCTTTTCAATCTAAAGTTAACCAAACAATACAATTAAGATGCATTGAACTAATCATTGGAAATGCAGAAGTTGGAAATAAAGAGAAAAAAGATCAGCAGTTGTAAATATAACCTTGACCATAAAATGAAGTTGGAGATCATATGAAAAAAATTTGCAGGACCAAGAACATAAATGGCTATTATCCATGCGGCTTTCACCAGATGGAATACACAGAAAACAGATCAACTACATCTGTGTAAAGAAGGATAAAGAATCTCAGTATCATCAAGGACAAAAGGGCATGAAATAAAACATAAATCACTAATATGTAATTTCAAGTCAAAGTGGAAGAAAATTAAAATAAGACCATGATGGCCAAAATGTGAAGTTGTGCATATCCTATCTGAATTTAGCGACCATCTCAAGAGTTGTGGAATGCCATGAAGAAGCTCATCCACAAGGAAAGCACAAGTTACTACAAAGAAAGGAAAGGAAGACAGATTAAAGCAGATGCCAGTCAGAGGAGACTCCGACATTTGATCTTAAATGTAGGAAAGCTAAAGTAAATGGGAAAAATCATCAAATAACAAAGCTGAATAGAACATTACAAAGAACAGCTGGAGAAGACAAAGTAAAGTATTATAATGAAATCATAAAGGCCTGGAGTTGGAAAGAAAGGGAAAGGCTCAGTATTTCTGAAGCTTAAAAGACTGAAGAAAAAAAGCCAAATCATGAGTTGTAATACTGAAGGATTTTATGAGCAAATTATTGGAATGGCCCGGAAGCATCAAAAGACAACAAAAGGAATACATGGTCACCATACCAAACAACCATTTCAAGAGGTAGCATAAGCGATTCAAGCTGCACTAAGCTATAGGCAAAACTAAGGATCTAGGAAATGATGAGACACCAATTTAAATGTTCCCACAAAATGGTGCAAATGCTGGACGCATTCAGTTGTCTGTGCAAGAAAAATTGCTACCTGGTCAACTAACTGGAAGAGATCCACATCTGTACTCATTCCAAAAAAAGGTGACCAATTTGAAATTTTTATTATCACATGCAAGTTAAAACTTTACTGAAAATAAATTTAAAAGGTTCAGCAGTATATTGATCAGGAGCTGCAGAAATGCAAACCAACTTGAGAAGCGGACTTGGCAAGAGGGGTGTCACTGCTGGCATCAGGGAGACCTTACCTCAAATGCACTGAGTATCGGAAAGGTGTTTTGTTTATGTAAATGCATTCCACTGTGTGGATCATAACAAACTAGGGATATTATTGTGAAAAATGGGAATTCTAGGATATTTAATTGTGCTCATGCAAAATCTGCACATAGACCACGAGAAGCAAAACAAGGGGATACTGTGTGGTCTTAAAATGAAGAAAGGTGTGCATCAGGATTGTATTCTTTCCCCACATTGTTCAATCTGTATGTTGAGTAAATTATCTAAGAATTTATACTGTATGGACAATACAGCATCAGCATTAGCTCATTAACAACCTGTCTTCTGCAGATGACACAATTTTACTTGCTAACAGTAAGGAGGACTCGAAGCACTTACTGATGAATATTTAACACTATAGCTTTGGATTATACTCAACCAAAAGCAAAAATCCTTATAAGTAGATCAATAAGAAATAACCTGAGAGAGAAAGAGTTAACATTGCCAATAATTTAATTTTTATTGGACTCTAGAAATCAAACCATGCCATGCATTGGTGAAATCCACTGTGAACGACCTCTTAGTAGTGAGAAAATTAAAAAAAAAGCTAAGATGTCAATCACGTTGAACACTACCATATGCATGACCCAAATCATGGTGTTTCAAACACTTCATATGCATGTAGAAGCTGCATAATGAATGAGGAAGATAGAAGAATTGATGTATTTAAAGTACTGTTCTGGTGAAGGATATGGAATACACTATTGTCTGTCAAAACACAAACAAACCTGTCTTGGATAAAACAGCTAGAATGCTACTTAAACGTAGTGATGATAAGATTGTATTTCATGTAGTTTGGGCATGTTGTCAAGAAAGATCAGTCCCTAGAGAAGGACATCCTGCTTGGCCATATAAGAGAGAAAAAACCAAAAAACCTTCCACTGAGTGGGTTCCAAATCATATCAACTCGTAAGGCAGATATACTCGCCCCTGTGGGTTTGTGAGGATATAACTCTACTTGAGTGGAAAGCCTTATCTTTCTCCTACTGAGCAGCTGATAGTTTGAACTGGTAACTTTGGGCTAACAACCCAACGTGCAACTCACTACACCCCCAAGGTTCCTCAGCTGGTGAAGAGGAAGAACCTACATGAGACAGATTGGTGCAGTGACTACCAAGAATGGGCCCAAAACAGCAATTGCGAGGCTGATGCAGTACTGGGCAGTGCTTCTTTTGTACACAGGGTCACTATGAGCCGGAACAAATTTGACTGCACCTAACAACAACATTTAACTTAATGTACACACTGTCATGGTAGCTGTATTTTGAGACGCCAAAGCAGTTAGCTCACATCTGTCAACTTGGTTTGCATTTCAAGATTGCTGTATTTATTGTCACTTCCTGCCATTGCAGGTTTTTGCATTTCCACATAAAACGACTGGTTGGGATCGTGTATGGGTGAAACTGGCACGTAAATATTGAGTCATCCGGATTTAGAGCTGGGATTATCAACATTGGCGTTTTCTGTAATTTCCTTCAGAAGTGTCTCATCATTAAGATAGAGGTCTTATAGATATTTTATTATATTTTCTTATATATTTTATGCTTTTTGCTGCTATATTTCATGAAATTTTAAAATTCCAAGTACTGATAATATACAAAAAGAGAGCACACTTTTATATGTTGACCTGTGTCCTGTAAAATATACTAAATAATTCTAATATTGCCTTCTAATATTAATTCTAAATATACTAATTAATTCTAATATTGCTTAGGCTTTTCTAAATAAGCAAGCCTATCAAAAGCAAACAGCCCTGTATAGCACTGCAAATGCCATAGGTTGCCCAAAGAACCTCCCTTACAATATGAAATGCTGACACAGGATGTTGAAATTATATACCTGTTATAGCACCCATAATTAATCTGTACTTTCCTTCTCTGATAATCTGTCTCTTTTGAGTACGTTCCCCAAGTAAGATATCCCATTATCGAAAATGAGGATCGATATATGACCAGACCTGGCCCCCTGAACATGCACAGAAAGGATAGTCACCACCTTCCGGTGTCCGTGAAATGAAAGTACTTTGGGCAAAGGACCAAAAGTCAACAGTCAGACGTCACCAGACCAACTCAGAAGACATTTGAAAGTGAGATGTCTGATGAACGGTTTCCTGTCAAGATTCAAATCCCAGACCTGATGCATATTAATGACCATTCCTCCGAAATCTGTTTCATAGTCAGAATTCCCTCAGTTTACTTTCTTGTGCACACGCACAAAACTGGAAATCGTCCCTTTCACTCCATGAGCTTGCTTTGGGGATTTTTGTCCTGGCGTGTTCCTTGTTTGCTCAACCAAAAAGAAGCTTTCTCCTGTCAATACCATCCAGTCTCTGTATTTGTTTCTCAGCCATACTGAATGAGACCTGGATTGGTAAACACTACAACTACAGAAATATTCTTACGGTTTCTTACATTAGCTTATTAATATGATCAAAGTCTAATACTGATTTTACAAATATAAAAACAACTTTGTATTTCTGAATTATGTCTCACTTGGTAATTATGCCTTTTTTTCTTTTTTACACATTGCTGGATGCAGATACTAGCTAGCAACAAGGGTGTACTGACTTAATGAAATGAGCTAGAAAGGGCTCCCTCCTTCTGTGTTTTATGAAAAAGCTTGCATAAAACTGGAATTAAGTCTCATTTAAATATTTAATAGAATTTATTAGTGAAAAGATCTGGATGGTAAACCTTTCCATTAGGCTTAATGTACTATTAATTTTTTGTCCTTCACATGTGTTCAAATATTTTCTATTGTGTCGTGAAATCGTTGTTTTATTAACTTAAGCGGTTAGTTGTCATCAAGTCAATTCTGAATCATGGCACATATTACATGTATATTTCCAAAGTCCTGAAAGTCCATTTTATCTTTATTACTTGTGTGCTTTAATCTAATAAGACTAAACAATGTGTCATTTCCTAACATACCATACTGACTTTATCACTTTATCATTTATTCTGATAACACAGTCTCTTTGAGCCTGTTTTGTTATCCATAAAATGAAAATATCTATCTTGCAAGGATGAGGTAAGAATTAGCAGGACAGAAAAACTTTTCAACAAATAGTAGCTACTATTATGATAGTATAGTACATCCAAAGTATTTACTTGGGACATGTTGTCAGAAGAGACCAGTCCGTGGAGAAGGACATCATGCTTGATAAAGTGGAGGGGCGGTGAAGAAGAGGAAAGAAGGCCCTCGACAAGATGGTTTGACATCCACTGGCTGCAACAATGAGCTCCTAAGAACAACTGTGAGATCAGCAATCTGGAGGAGAAAACAATGGGAACAACAGTTCCGCGGGACATGGGAGAGGGGCAGGAGGGGGAAAGGAAGTGGGTGTTAACAAACGCAGGGACAAGGGAACAACAAGTGATCCAAATTGGTGGTGAGGAGGGTGTGGAGGCCTGGTAGGGCTTGATCAAGGGGAATATAACCAAGAAGAATTACTGAAACTCAAATGAAGGCTGAGCATGATAGTGGGGCAAGAGGAAAGTAAAAGGAAATGGAGGAAAGAACTAGGAAGCAAAGTGTATTTATAGAGGTCTAAATACAGGCATATGCATATGTAAATATATTCATATATGATGGTGGGGAGACAAATCTATGTGCACATATTTACAGGTTTAATATTGAGGTAGCTGATGAACATTGGGCCTCCACTCAAGTACTCCCTCAATGCAAGAACACTTTATTGCAATAAACTGGCATTCCCTGATGCTCACCTTCCCTACACGAGTGCTGAAGACAAAGGAGGTACATAAGCAAATGTGGTGATGAAAGCTGATGGTGCCCGTTATCAAAAGAGATAGCATCTGGGGTCTTAAAGACTTGAAGATGAGTGGGCGGCCATCTAGCTGAGAAGTAACAGAGCTCACATGGAGGAAGCACACCGGCCTGTATGGTCATGGGTGTCGATGGGATCAGGTAACCGTTATCAAAAAACAAAAATCATATCATTTTGAATAAAGGGGAGTGTAGACTGGGGACCCAAAACCTATCTGTAAGCAACTGGATATCTCCCTACCGAAGGGTCACGGGGAGGAGACGAGCCAGTCAGGGTGCAGTGTAGCAACGATGAAACATACAACTTTCCTGTAGTTCCTAAATACCCCCTCCCCCCACTGTCATGATCCCAAGTCTACCTTACAAATCCGGCTAGACCAGAGCATGTACACTGGTCCAAATGAGAGCTGGAAACACAGGGAGTCCAGGACAGATGAACCCCCTCAGGACCAGTGGTGAGAGTGGTGATACCAGGAGCGGGGAGAAAGGTGGGATAGAAAGATGGGGTAGAAAGGGGGAACTGATCACAAGGATCTACATATAACCCCGTCCCTGAGGGACAGACAACAGAAAAAGTGGGTGAAGGGAGACGTCCAACAGTGTAAGACATGACAAAGTAATAAAATAAATTATCAAGGTTCACGAGGGAGGGGAAAAATGAGGAGCTGATACCAAGGGCTCAAGTAGAAAGAAAATGTTTTGAGAATGATGATGGTAACAAATGTACAAATGTGCTTGACACAATGGAGGGATGTACGGATTGTGATAAGAGTTGTATGAGCCCCCAATGAAATGATTTTTTTAAAAAAGAAGAACTATGAGGATGGCACAGACTCAAGCAGTGTTCTTTCTGGTTTACACAGGTCCCTAGGAGTCAGAAGTGACTTGACGACATCTAACAATGACAGCAACAACATGATGGTAATGCTTATTTCACTATCTGCCTTGTTTAATATTGCACTATAGTTAAACTGCTAATCAATCATGTTTTAATATTTAGTTTATATCTGCCAGTGAAGGCTTCCTTTATGTTTTAATTGCTCCTTGCAAGCTTTATAGTTTATTATAATTATAATCATTTACATATTTTTCTCTTCTCTTCCAATCTGTAAACACTATAAAAGAAAGAATTCTGTTTTATACCACTTGTATCCCTACTCAGTACCAAGGATAGTACTTACTACTAATTATTATTTGCCAAATGAAGAGTTGGTAGTGAAAAAAATTAATACTGAAAGTAAGATGGGGAAGACAAGGGCATCTCAAGCAATTGAAAGAAGATGAGACTATTTTTCACATTCAAAATATTAGTAGTACACATTGTGACTAAATGGTAGGGGCTTCATAAATGTGGAGGGAAAAAAACAAAACAAAAACCTTGGAAGGCTACATTTATAGGTCCACATTTGCATATACTCTCTGTATTAACATAGAAAAGAAATCCCTGTTTTATTTCCTCATCCATAACTACCGTTAAGTCTACTACAACTCTAGTTTACAGGATTGTGATGGCTCAGGTGTTCTATTAATTCTGAAGTCCCATATAGGAGTCCTGACGGCATAATAGGCTACACATTGGGCTGATCAGTAGTTCGAATCCAGAGGTTCAGCTGCTCCACAGGAGAAAGATGGAGCTTCCTAGCTGTCCTTTAAAGATTCATAGGCTCAGAAATCCACAGGGACAGTTCTAATCAAGTAGAAGGCAGTGGAGTTTAAAGCCTCATATACAAAACCAAAATATTATTATCTAATGGACCAGTTAATTTACAACCTCTGGGAGCCTTCTCCTTTCATTATCGTCACAATCAATTAACTGCCAAGTTCTATTGACTGAGCCACAGGGCCTCACATATTCATTACTTCCTCTTAATTACCACTAAGCTACCAGATTCAATCCTTCATTCAACTTTACCTGCTGACCAGCTGAAAGTCCACTTTCTGTTTCTGTGCTAAGCACACCCTGGTTTGTCCCTGCTCCACTCGAGAACCTCCAATGGCTTTTCACTGCTTTTCAATATACTACAAGCATCGCGAACTAAGTCAAGTTATCAGGCCTAAATGCTGGTCTAGTCTTATTTAACACAAATACACTGCTGTGCATCTCATATATATGTAACTCAGCAATTCTCTCTTCTCTGGCACCCACCTGTGCTTCTATAGACACAATTACATAAGCTCTATCTTTTCTTTCTTGTCTCTAACTTTACCTAATCTTTCAATGTGTTGCTCAAAATTTCATCTGAGCAAAATTCTCCAAAATTCATCTACATTTCCTCCTGTTTCTAATGTACCCATACCACTTCCCAAAGACATTTAAGATTTCCTGCTTTATGCTGTGCTGATTTGTAGTCATCTTTCTAGCCCGACTAGACGTTCTTTTAAGACAAAGTTTATTGTGGATTCACCATGCCCAGAATAGTGATGTACGTATTCTCAATTCAGTATGTGTTGAATTAACTGACACTTTCTATCCTTGTTAGCTGATTGTACATGGCTCACCTTTCTCATCTCTCATGCCTATCCTAATCTGCTGCTTAGCAAAACTGCTATTTTTTTTAAAAGTCAAATTTAATATGGCTTAAGATTTTTATAATATACCTAAAATTTACTGGAGATAGGCCTATGGTTTCCCAAACCCAAGAGATAGGTTCATATTTCACAAATTATCCCAAAAAAGTACAAATCAGAATTATTAAGATTTTCCAAATGAATCTGTTCTTCAGATATGTTTTAGACTACAAAGATGGTAGAAATAAAACCTAGAAGAAAATGAAAAATCATATTGCTAAATTATGTAAGGGTTGAAAAGATCAACTGGGGAAGATGAATGTTTCCAGCATTTATCTATGAGAGACTCAGACTGACACATTGCAGAGAAGAATATGACAACTTATAAGAAAACAAACACTCGTCCTCCTTAATTTTTGATGGCTCATGCAAGTCTGACAGGCCAACCACAGGGTGATCGCTCATGTGAATCGCCCATGACAATTAAAGCTTCAATGAAAATGTTCTTCAGAATTTAATAAACTCCAATTGGTTTTTAGGAACTGGCCAATCTAATATTTTCATATTTAAGTAGATATATTTTACAAGCTGGTATCAAAGGAGGAACAAAACTAATCTTGTGCCGGAGACAAGATGATGTGAAAGTCTTAGTAGTAAACCAGACAGCAGAGTTAAATATAGAAAAAAGCCCTTTTAAGGAGTACCCCACTTCTCTCTGCCTTTCTTATGGTTTGGTTTCCAAATAATTATTAAGGGTTTCTCTATGAGTTTTCAAAGTGTTGTGAACAGCGATAAAAATCAGCGCATCAGAAGCACTTAAAAAGATTTGTGCTAAGAATGTTAATTATAAATATTTGTACTTTATACTCAAAGTAACAGACATTCATCATTATATTAGTGTGACAGTTATTTAAATTGGGTAACTCAAGCTGCTTTAGATACTTCTAATTCCTCTCCATCGCTAGTTGCTGGGGGTGGAAAGAGGGAGAGTGTTAAACAATTAAATTTTGTTTTTTACTTTTAATCTGCACTCTAGCCATGCTCTTAAGGGCCAATGCAGAAATGAAGGAATCAAAAGAGAAAGGGTTCTTCTAGTTTTCACTGAAATTCCATTTGCAATCACTTCTACTTGCTATTCTTTTGCTAATTTACTTCTAAAAGATCACACCCTTGAAAATTCTACGAAGCAGCTTTAGTCTGCACACAGGACAACTAACAGCCACTATAACCGGGAAACATGGCCAGTTTAGGAAGAATGTCTCTACACAGTTTTTAAAAGCAAAATATGCTTCTACTCAATCCAGCCACGCTATTTCCTGTAAGTTTCATTAAAGAATAGAATTGAGTAGATTCATGAAACATAAATGTTTATAGTGTGAGGGTGCCCTCTGGTGGCAGAAAGAAAACCCACCATAAAAACATACATTACTAATTAAAACAAACATTCTCAACAAATACGAAAATTTACCAAATTTTCTTCAGCAACATGTTTTTTTTTGGGGGTTTACACAGAGTCTGGAAACTAATCCAAAAACATGATAACAATACTGAAGATTAACTGATGCTTCGCGTCAAGATTTGACCTGTAGCTTTTAGGCAGAAAGTTGTCAGAACCAAGAAGAATGTCAAAGATTACCTAGTGTAATGCTATCCAACAGCACTTTCAGCAGTCAGGCATGTTCTATGTTTACATAGTCTCTGTTCAGAAAATGTGGGCACTAACCGCAAGGTCAGCAGTTTGAAACCACCAGCTGGATTGGAGCAAGGGCTTTCTCCCTCCGTAGAGTGTTGTAATCTTGGAAACCCCCAGGGGCATGTTCTCTCTTGTCTTACAGGATCACTCTGAGTTGGCATAGACTCAATGCCAGTGAGTTTGTTTAGTTTTGTTTTTAATGTAACCAAAGAGTATCTCAAGGACCAAAATACTATGCCATTCAGCTTACTAAAAACTCTCCACACGCTATACAGAATAATAACTCAACTTCCTACATCAAGAGGATATGGAGCTATTTAGTCTTTTCAATTGAGTTATTTTACTTCTCATTTATATAGGCTATATGTAGAAACAGTATATAAATTAGAAAAACAGATCTAACATTCTGGTTAAACTTTTATTTTTATCTTCAGAATTAAATGACATATGTATATAGATTAAAATGTTAGAAGCTTATTCAAATGGAATACAGAATTTACCTTTAATGAATAAGAATATAAGAATAAATATAGTAGAAAGGGAGAAGAGATTACAGGGATCTACATATAACCTCCTCCCTGGGATGGACAACAGAAAAGTGGGTGAAGGGAGATGTCGGACGGTGTAAGATAAGACAAAATAATAATATCCAGGGCTAAATTAGAAAGAAAATGTTTTGAGAATGATGATGGCAACAAATGTATAAATGTGCTTGACACAACGGATGGATGTATGGATTATAAGAATTGTATGAGTCCCCCAAAAATATGATTAAAAATAATAATAAATTATAGATAGCCTTGGGGGGGGAGAATAAATATAAATTGATTTATCAGGAATTAAATGTAAATTAATTTAGCAGCATGACAGATTATATAAATAAAATAAAACGAACAAACCGGAATCAGTTAATATAGACAAATCACGGAATAAAGTATAGAACTACCCTCTAACAGATTTCTGTTTTATTAAATCAAAGTGGAAGCAACGTTTAAAAGGAATGGTTCTTATTGCTAAAATCAATAAATGAAAAGTTTGAGTAGAATACTGTAAAATACTAGTATAATTTCATTATTAGAACCCATGGGAAGTTCTATTAAATGGATTTTCAGTTTGAGTATCTAAAGCTTCTTACACCTTCACCTAAGTAACTACAACCCAGAGTTCACTATATCAGTTAACACACAATAATGAGGATGATTTCATTAGTGATATCGTGCACTGAAGGCTAAAGTAGAACTGATTCTCCATAATAATTTAGAAAGTTTAGAGAGCAAGATACCAAGTTCTAATGATGCAATTAACTCTAGGGTAATATGTCCCTATCTAAAGGAAATCACAAATATAAAACCCTCAGTATGTACCCCAATCTAAAAGTACACACTAATTAAACTGGAGCATGGAGGGATGCTATATATTTCAATGTAGATCCAAACGTTACAATCCATTTTAAAATTTTAATGACTATGATGACTTTAGCTTCTAGAGTTCTCATGAATTAAATCAAAGAGAACTATAAAATAATGCAAACTTTATTGTTTCCATAAACTGAGTCACCAAGAATTCCAAAAAGTTTAAATTCCACTGAACTCCATCCAAGTGAAGAGGTTCAAAAGTTGGAGCAATAGATATTGGCTGTACTCAACAAGACATTCAAGACTACTATCATTGATTAGGCACATTTGCTATAGACTCCTTAAGTAAAATACAAGGTCACTTTAAAATTCTAAGCTCTGAAGACTCAGAAGGTAATATATGAACAAAAAACAATGGTATTGAAGGAAGAAGTTCAAGTTGCACTAAAAAAAAATTAACCAAAACCAAAGCTCTAGGAATCAATGGAATACCAATTAAAATATTTGAACAAATGCATACACTAAGAAAACTCACTTGAATATGCCAGGAGATTTGGCCAATTGACTGGAAGAGATCCAGTATCTATTTGTATCTATTCCAAAGAAAAGTCACCAGTACAATTCTCAAATGATGGACTAAAATCATTGATTTCACATACAAGCAAAAGTTTACTGATGCTCCTTTAACAATGGTTGCAGCAGTACATTAACAGGGCTCAGGCCAGAGTCAGAAGAGGCCATGGAACAAACGCTATTGCAGCTGGAAAGATGGGTCTTGGCTGAAAGCAAAGAATATCAGAAAGATGTTTACTTGTGGTTTAATGACTATACCATTGATCATAACACACTCTGGATAGACTTGAGAAGAATGGGAATTCCAAAACATTTCATTGTGCTCAGATTGAACTTGCTCATGGGTCAAGAGGCAGTTGTATAAACAGAACAAGGGAATACTGCATGATTTAATATCAGGAAAGGTGTGAAAAGAGTTATCTGTTCACTATATTTAGTCAATCTGTATGCCAAGCAAATAGAGAAGCTAGATTATACAAAGAAGAATGCTGAACCAGAATTGGAGGAAAGCTTATTAACACCCTGCAATATACAGATGACACAACCTTGTGTGCTGAAAGTGAGGACTTGAAGTGCTTGCTGATGAAGATCAAGGTTTGTAGCTTCAATATGGCGGATAATTCAATATGAAGAAAACAAAATCCTCACAACTGGACCAACAGATAACATTAAGATAAACAGAGAAAAGACCGAAGTTGTCAAGGATTTTGTCTTGCTTGGATCCACTGTCAATGCCCATAGAACAACAGTCAGGAGGCCAAACAACTCATTGCAGTGGATACATGTGTTGCTCAAGACCTCTTTAAAGTGGTGAAAAACAAGGATATGGCTTTGAAGACTACGGTGTAGCTCATCCATGCCATATGCATGTGAAAGTTGGACAATAAATAAGGAAAGATTCGAGAAGAATCCATGCATTTGAAAGAATATTGGAAAAAACCATGGGCTGATAAAAGAACAAATATAGCCATCTTGGAAGAAGTACAGCCAGAATGCTCTTTAGATGTAATAAGGATGATGAAACTTCACCTCCTGTATTTTAGACATGTTGCCAGGACAGACCAGTTCCTGGAAAAGGATATCATATTTTGTAAAGAAGTGGAACAATAAAAAACACAAAGGCCCTCAACAAAATGGATTCACACAGTGGATTCAACAATGGGCTCACACATAAAAACAATTCTGAGGATGGAGCAGTGTTGTGCTCTGTTGTACATAAGGTTGTTATGAGTTGGAACTAATTCGATAGCACTTAACAAGTTAAAAGCCACCAATCAGAAGAAGCACAGGACAGTTTAGAAGCAGTCTGTCAAGTAATCCCGAGTAGGGTCCTACACCTTGGGCCAGTGAAATGTGTCACCAGGAAAAGAGACATTCTACAATGCAAAGAGGTGCCCATGAAAAAAAGTCCTATTCCCCACCAGACTCAACTGGAAAACACTCCTGAAGGCCAACAAACAGTCCTTGCACTAACTATAAGCTTTCCTTTTTTATTGTTGTGTTGTTTCATGTTTTGTAATTGGCTTTTTCTTTTGTTGTTATGTTTTCTTTTGTTGCTTGGTTTTGCTGTCTTGTTTTTGTGCATGTTATTATCTTCACAGGTCTGTCTAAATAAGATAGGTTGAGTAAACAATATGGAGGAGAAAACAACGGGACCAACAGTTCGGGGGTGGGGGCATGGGAGAGAGGGAGGTAGGGGGGAAGGAAGTGGGTGTTAACAAACCCATGGACAAGGGAACAACCAGTGATCCAAATCGGTGGTGAGAAAGGTGTAGGAGGCCTGGTAGGGCATGAGCAAGGGTAATGTAACCAAAAGGAATTACTGAAACCCAAATGAAGGCTGAGCATGATAGTGGGACAAGAGGAAAGTCAAAGGAAAATGAGAAAAGAGCTAGGAGGCCAAGAGCATTTATAGAGGGCATGTACATATATAAATATATATATGAGGATGGGAAATATATCTATGTGCACAGCTGCTCTTCACAGGGACCCTTCCCTTTACTACCTTAAGAAAAAACTCACTGTCATCAAGTTAATTCCGATTCAAAACGACCCTCCAGAACAAGATCGAACTGTCTCTGTGGGTTTCCAAGACTATATAACTCTTCACAGCTCACAGAATGGCTGGTGGTTTCGAACTGCTGGCCCTGGGGTTAGCAGATCAATGTGCAATCATATTTTCTCAGGTTGATGAGTAATACTGCACCTCCATAAATAACCTCCCCCTAAACAATAAATCCACGTCTCCCAGAGTACTCCTGGTCTGTTTTTTGGCTCTCGGCACCAAGTAATTGGGAAGGATAGTCCTTATTCAAGGTATCATCTTACAACACACTAGGTTCAAAAGTGTTTAGTTATACAGAGGAACAAAAGTATGTGACTCAGGCCCCATAAGTAGGGAGAACCCTTGGTTAGCAATAAAGTTGGTCTCTAAAAAAAAAGAAAAGTATGTGACTCAATTTCTGGAACAATGAATTATGCTGTACCGATTTTTAAATTTAAAAACCAAACAAGATCTGAGAAGGAAAAGATCATGAATTTGTATACTCTGATACGCAATATGGCCCCTGTTTTGCTTTTTAAATGAAGTAGGATCGGAAGAATGCCAAGTTCATTGCTGATAATATTTACACACTCCCCTGAAGGAGAGGCTGGAAATGTTGCTCTCTGACATGAAACAACATATTCAGTATTTTCACAAACATAAAAAAGACAAAAAATGCACAAGATCTAAGTTGCAATAAAGATCATATTTTGTGCTACACTGAAAATATAGATGGCATGCTACAAAAAATAGTAAGCGGATTCTAAAATAAAGATTTAAGAAACTAAGTAAAAGGGGTAAAAATGGCAACTCTATAATCTAGAGCTTCAAAGGAAAGGATAAAGAAGTAAATAAAACACTGATAAGAAGAAGGGAATGAGCAAAAATAACAAGTAAGGAGGCATAATGAGAATTGCCAACTGGCCCAGCAAGAAAAATTTGGAATTATTTCAATCAATGCAAGGATCAGATATCTGGTCCAAGGTCACATCAGTCAGAAAAGGTATATTCTCTCCACTTGCCTTGCACAACCTCCCAGTGAGCAAACATATCCCCTACCTGCCTTCCTACCCACCCTACCCCGACCCTTTTTTCTCTATACTCTTTTATTCTTCCTTCTCCCCGCCCCTCCTACATTTGTTTTCCTTCTTCTCTCACATTTTTCATTTTACCCCTGGAGACACTCTGATTTCTCCCCAGTCATCTCCCCAATTAGAAGGGCCTGCCCACAGCCCTGGCCAATTAGAGATGCATGCTCCCTCCTCAAAATGAGCATTGTATTTTTGATGTAACTGTATTTCGTGGCCATACTTTCACAAGCACTGAGCTTTGTAAACTTTTTTCCCTCTCCTTTTCCCTTCTGAGATCTTCCCCTTTCACTGCTTTTCTACCTCACTGCCCCCACCTATTTAATCCCACTGCCACTCACCTGCTCCCATCTAGACTGAAAGTAGCACCTATCCACAACCAATGCAGACAGCAGTGGCCCTCACATTCACATAGTCCACACCCCCTACCACAGCCAGTTGGCCACAATGCATGTGCCTATACTGTGCTTTCCCCACCTTTCTCCTGTATCTTTTTATCTGCATTCTTCCCCACCCTCACTCCTCATTTTACCTTTCTGTTCTCTAGCCCACATTTAGCTCTGGCAGAGTGGGCACCCCTGCACCCCGAGAACCTCCTCCATTAGCAGTGCCTGACTATATACCTCATTGGTTGGTAGTACATTCCCCACCTGCATTTTGTTCCCAGTGCAAGCCTGGTTGATGGCCCCACATTCACAAGTACTGAGCAATTTAGGGTTTTTATTTGTTTTTAACCCCACCTCCCTGTTTCCAGAGTCAATAACCATCTCAATCCTTATGTAAGTGCTCTGTGTTGCTGTTGCAGCCATGTTTTGTGTCTAACACTGTACCATTACGGTACTACTTAAATTTTCTTTTTTAATTGCATTTTCCCTTTCTTCTTAATTCGTTCCAATCCCCACATCTTGTGTTGTTTCTTGGGGTTCTTGCTATATCTCTTTTTTGAATACAACAACTTTCAAGGTCAGTACAATGTGTGCCCCTGAGAAGCAATGCGACTTTCCATTACAGCTATGTTGGTAAATTTCACCTGTGCCAATACAATGCTACCTTTGTTATTGTTGTTTTCACCTCCCTTTTTCTCACTCTCCCCTTCCTCTTTTTACTCTACTACCCATCTAGTACTCAGCTGACTCTTTTGAGCTATACCCACCACAGCTGCTTTCCTATTCATCCTCTGGGCAAGGGGCACCACCTGTGCTGCCAGCAGCAACACCTACATCAGAGACACATAGCTGTCAACACCTGCCCAGACTTACCCCAGCTGCTCTGAATAACCTGCAATCAGAGACTCACGCTCATACTGTCCCCTACTTAAAAATCCACCCAGAGACACAAGGTGAGTGACCAACAGCTGCCAAACTAGCATAAGAATAGCATGCCTGCCCTTTTGCCTGGATACATAGAAAATAAACAACAACAAAAAAAACAGGATGAAGAAAACTAACATATACTCAAATTACTACAGTAACATAATAATGTCATAGGGACAGCAGACAGCTTCTTGTGTCTGTCACACAGACAGATAAGATGGCCAAAGCCACCAAAACACAGGGCCAGCAAATCTCTGGAGGAAGAAACACTATCAGAATTACTTGAAAGGGGCTCAGATGATTTCTGAGTAAGATTTTTAAGTAAGAATCCTTGGAGAAAACTCCAGAAAAATTCAGAAAAATACAAATACAAAAAAAACTGAAGAACAGTTTTAGAAACTGCACAGAACAACAAACATAAGTAGAGAATACAATGTTAAAATTTCAGAAATAGATTAACATATTGAAAAGACAAAGGAGTAAAACTCAATTGATGAAGGGAAAAACAGCCAAAGTAAAGAAAAAAAACTCTTAATATTAATTGATTAGGGGAAAACACAAAAAAGAAGAAACCCTAAAAATATGTGGGGCAACATCAAGAAAACTATTTGATAAATGATCAGAATTCTGAGAGGGAGAAATATGGTTGAAGACTGGGTAGAAGAAAATTCACATAATATCAAGAAGCTAGGAAAATACACATGTATGGATCTCAAGGAACCCCAATTGTGACAAGTCCCCAAAGAAAACCCTCAGAATGATCAACTTACCAAAAGTAAAGGCAAGGAAAGACTTCTTACAACACCTCTAGTAAAGTAACGCTACCTAGAAAGGAGAGCCAGTTAGACTAAGCTCTGATTTTGTCACAAAACTCATGACAGCAGGGGATGACAGAGTAAATCAGAAAGGATTGCTACAAATCCATACACAATTTTGTTAAACACAAATATGACACTGTAAAGATCATCTTTCTTTACATAGCCTCCATCTAAGTTTATGCATTTCTGAGGTCCCTGTGATAATCACTTTATAGCTATGATCTACACTAAGCATATCCAAACTCACTATATATTACTCTTACAGGGATGATTCTGACAAGGCCCCCAGCTAAAAGGCAAACAAGATCGTATCTGAGTATTATGAAGTGGGGAAAGGCTCCTTCACTTCACAGCATGGTGACAAAGGCATTTTAACCAACAGAACGTTTCACTGTCAAAGTGTCCAAAGTCTCCTGACACAGGCAAAGGTCTACACTCTTTACTTCATGACTGCCTTTAACACCACCTGGGTTAAAAACTCGGTAAGGTGACTCAAATTACTCAGACTACGCTAAAATGGAGAATTTGTTTGAATTCTAGTAATTATAAAAATTGTCCTTCACTGTTGGTATTTGTGTGTTTTGCATACAATGATAAGCCAATCATCTGAAGATCTGTCCAATGCAATACATGATTTGATTTCATAACCATTTTTGCTATAATCCATAATCTTCATCAGTAAGAACTTCAAGTACTGTTTAAACTGTTCTGAAACAGCAAGCAAGGTTATGCCATCTACAGAGTACAAATCGTTAATTCGCCTTCCTCCAAACATGAGGCCACATTCATATAGATCAGTTTCTCAGATGATCTGCTCAGCTTACAGATTAAATTAGTATGAAGAATGAATACGACTCTCATGTGCACCTTTCCGATTTTAAACCAGGAAGTATTCCCTTGACCTATCTGAGTCAGCACCTCTTGGTCTATGTGCAGATTCCACATGAGCACAAGTATGTTTCCCATTCTTTGCAAAGTTGTCCATACCCTGTGATGATACACAGTAAAAAAAACCTTTGCATCGCCAATAAAAAACAGGTAAACATCTTTCTGGCATTCTTTGATGTCAGCCAAGAACCATCTGGTAGCAGGAATGATAACCACTATCCCATGACATCTCATCAATACAGGTTAAATTTCTGGAAATTCCCTAGCAATATACTGCTACAACTGTTTTTGAATTACCTTTAGCAAAATTTTACGTGCATGTTCTTTAAGCATATTGTTAAATAACTCTTTATTCTGTTGGGTCACCTATTTTCAGAATACACATGAATATGGATCTCTTACAGCTAAATGACCAAGTTAAAAAACAATTTTTGTTTGTTTTAAACTCACTGCCATTAAGTCAATGCCGACTGTAGCAACCTTACAGGACAGGGTCGAACTGTCCTTGTGAGTTTCTGGACCTATTCCTCTCTCTGGGAGTAGAAAGACCCATTTTTCTCCCATGGAGTGGCTGGTAAGTTTCTAACTGCTGACCTTGTAATAAGCAGCCCAGCACACAACCACTATGCCACCGGACTCCTCAGTAGCTACCTTCCAAGTGTCTTGGCATTGGCAAGGGTAGAGCTGGTGGAATCTACCAGTGCCCAAGTCCCCAGAAGCTGGCTTAGAAGTGTGAAGAAGACCCAAAAAGTGTTGCTCACAGCAAAGAAAGAAAAGACCAAAATGGATTTCAGACAAGACCCTGAAACTTGTTTTTTTTTTAAATAAAATGGCAAAAAGAAAAAGTTATGACAAAAGATGAAGAGGTGATTACAAAGGGTAGCTCAAAAACATTCACTATTATGATGATGACTTTAGTAAACCAGGCGACTCGGGCAGACATAGTTTGCAAGTCCTCTTCAACAAAGATGTTATAACACAGACACAAAGGAAACATCTGGCATCCTGAAGCTCTGAAGAAGAAACCAAAACGAGCTTGGTAAGCTGCACACTAACTAGACAGGAAACTTTTGAGGTGGGATTGACTCAACCTCAGTTTTAAATGGCGCCTTGCTGTGCAGAGGAGGTCTTGGAAAATACTCACAGGGCAGGCAGTAACTACGGGGCCCTGCTTATCAGCAAGTGCAGAGCTGGTGGAGGCTATCAGTGTCCAGGACTGGATTAGAAGTTACATTTTCAAGTGGTGGAGCGATGGGGTACATAAATTTGTGGGGATATTTTTGGGCCCAAACTACCAGTCCAGAGTCAATTTTGAAAGTGGTTCAGTGACTGCAGCCCTAAAATTCATGGGCCCCTAAGGTCTGGCACAAACAGCCAGCAAACAACCAGTTTTGACAGTGGCACAGTGGCCGGGGCACACAAACTCGCAGGCTCCTTAGCTCTGGGAACCACAAATTCGTGGGCTCCTTGACTCTGGGCCCCAAGAGATGGCTTAGAGCACACATTTAATGGTTCTAACGCTCTAAGCATGAACATACCAGAGTAGGGCTTTTTAAAATTAAAAACTGCAGAACAGCAGCAGGGGCCCTGGACCAGAATATGCTAGTTTCTGATTATTTTTAGACCAGCAGAGCAAAGGGGCATGTAGCACAGGGTATACTCTTATACTGCACCCAGAAATGAAGTCTGATAAGCACTTACTGTTGACCAAACAAGAAACAATAACTGCTGGTTCTCGGGTAGTTCTTTTTTATTTCAACTGACATCTATTTATTTTTTACTATTATTTTTAGCAGTTCCAAAATTGTCAGGAGCTCTATGGAACTGGAAATATGATTGTTCCTATAAATATTGCACCCTAGGAAACCCTATGGAGTAGTTCTACTTTATTATATATGGTCGCTATTAGTCAGGATCAACTCAATGGCTCCTAGCAATGGCTCCCAAACCTACTACTACAGTGTAACATAGGTCAGAGTAAAATTGGATCTCAAGATGTTTAGAATGAGAATTGCCAAGTTCTCAAAATCTATTTATGTCGTTTAATATGCATCTGTTGGTAATGGCACATACTACAACAAAAATGCGTAGTATATGAAAATAAAGCAAAACAAAATTCTTAATTAAATCTACTTAAAACATGCATATACCATAAAATTCATAAAAACAAAAGTGGATTAGTTGGATAAGTATGAAAGAATAATAGCTAATTTTTTCAAACCTTCTCATAGTTTGGAATTATTTTCTTAAGGAAATAAGCATACCATACCTTATCCCAGAAATCAGCCAAGGCTGTAAAGTCCCATTTCTTAGAATATGCCACATTGTATTTCAGTATAGCATCCTATGGAAAAAGCATAAATTAAATCTCATGATAGAGACAAGCGACAGTTAAGGAATAACCCATCTCCTTTATGCACTACATTTCTGAAGGCAAGACAAGCTGCTGCTACTCCTTATATGCAGTTATGAAGATGTAAAAGGCACATTCATTTATTTGCTTAAGAAAATGAGATTAGAGAAGTCAGTGGGGAAAACATAATTGTACTACAGCATGCATTCTGTACAGGGATGATATATAACTTCAATCAGGCAAAAAGTGGATCTTGAGGGAATGAAACTTAATTCCCTCAAAAACAAAACTTAGTACAATGTCCTCCAAAGGGACATTACTAAAAGCAAGGTGGCTTTAAAATTTTCACAGAGAAGCTTCGTTATCTTTCCATTCCATTTGTCAGTGACCTTTCTGAAGCCCTGCTTATACAAATGCATAGTGTATTTGTAGCACTGGGGATACTTCATGGGGATAAGGAGAACATTAGAAAAAAATATCTACAGAGGCCCCTGTGGAGGAGGGCAATGATAAAAAAAAAAAAAGGATTGGGAAAGATTTTGAAAGCATGACTCTTTCCCCTTTAATATCAGCTATTTTTATAAGCAACATATAAAAGCATCATCAATAAACAATTCACAACCATTAACAATGGAATACTGCATGATTTAAAATCAGGAAAGGTATGCGACAGGATTGTATCCTCTCACCAAATATTAAATAGCAAAGTCCATTCCCAGGGGAATGGATAAATAATGGATAAATACTAGAATATTTACTGTTCACTAATAAAAAGTAATGAACTACTGATACATAGAGGAATCGCAAAAGTCTCCATTCTGAGTGAGAAAATTCAAACACAGCAGTAATGCAGTACAACAGGGTACATACTGTATTACTCTGCTGATGTAAAACACAAATCACATCTACAGTGAGAAAAGCAAATCAGCAGTAGCCCAAGTAGAGAGGAAGGGCTGTCTAAAAAGGAGCAGAGGAATCCTTAGGTGACATCACGAGTAAAAGTAAGCTGTCGAAACCCTTCCAGTTAAAAAGAAGCTCTGAAACTTAAAGGTAATGATATAATTACGTATTTGCTCTATCAAACAATATACCTAAAATACCTAAAATAGTTTCAAACTAATAATACCAAATACAACTAATCAATCTACAGGTAATAAAACTAATAAATATAATCTTTTTGAATCAAGACATTCTGTATAAGAGAATTTCATAAATAAAATCAGTTTAAGTTAAAAGAAAAAAGTTCTTATATATAAATATTCTTGCATGTAAAAATTCCTCAAAGCTGATAAGAAAAAATATTTTAAATAGTATTTGCCCTCTAATTCTTTTTTTTTTAAACGTTTTATTAGGGGCTCATAGAACTCTTATCACAATCCATACATATACATAGCCCTCTAATTCTTTAACAGGGTTTTATGACTGTCATTAACTCCTAACTAATATTATTTCTACTTCAGTCTTCAAGTTTCTAACTTATCAGGTCTCATTAAAAACACTGTGTTATTATGTATTTTTATCTATAAACTATTGAAAGACTCATAAGTACAATTAAAGCACAAAGAAGTCCACTGTACATCTTATCAGAAGAATCATTTATATATATATATATAACTGTTTAAATCAACTTAAAGGATATCATTCCTTTCCTGAAATTTGAAGTAGTTTAACTCATTTTATTCTAACAAGCCATATAAGCAGTCAAAACCCATTATATTCAGTATCAAAGATTTAACGTTTTCCTCTCCCTCTCTCAGCAAAGTAAACTAGCATCATAAACAAATAAAAGATAATCTAGAGGGAATACTCAATCTACCATTAAATACCATATATAGTTGTGTATACGACATGTTTTTCAGCACATTTTTAATGGAATTTTTGTGGTAAAATTAGGTGCCTTGGCTGATATTCGAGCATGTGTGGTCAGTGAAAAAGGGAGATTCAGATATAGAAATTGCACTTCCCCAAAGCAATCAGGGTTCTATGGATAGCTTGAGGTAAGCGATCCATAGAATTTAGAACCATTCTTCGGTTTATGTTTGAAGAAAAACATACGAAACTTGCTTAAAATAAGCCCTGTTTACAAGGTTAGAATGATCTTAAAACAGTATCTCTCAAGTAAAGGAAGTAGTTTGAGGTGGTCTGTGTTTGCATTTATGAATTTATAATTGGGGTTTGGGAAAAAAAGGTTAAAGGCCAACACAGTACAGAAATAAAGACAAAGCTCTTTAAATAGATAAAAATGGTGAAAAGACTGAGCCATGATAATACACAATGCAGAACAGGTATGTCAAGGAACCTTGGTGAAGAAGTGGTAAAGTGACAGTTCTACTATGTCAAGGAGGGTCACAATGTGTTGGCATCACAAAAATGTAAGTATATCAAATTCCAAACAGTCTAGACCAATGGTTTTCAACCTGGGGGTCAACCCCTTTGGGGGTCGAACAACCCTTTCACACAGGTCGCCTAAGACCATATTTCCGATGGTCTTAGGAACCAAGACACCACTCCTCTATCCAAGTGGGTCTGCCCACATGCAGATAGGACCACAATATGGGGGTCATCACACATGAGGAACTGTATTAAAGGGTCACAGCATTAGGAAGGTTGAGAACCACTGGTCTAGATCAGAGTAGAATTTATTTGCAAGCTGATGTATAGATAGATAGATAGATAGATAGATAGATAGATAGATAGATAGATAACATCTCTGCACCCAATAGTTCATAATTAGTAATGAGTTACTAATTCAATGATGTTATATTTAATAACAGATTTAAAGGATTTAAATATTTCTTTATATGGTATTTTCAAAATGTTTCTCAGCATATTATTTTGGGGTTTGCATCAATAGTTAAAAAGAATTGCTCCAAAAAGGGAATTCAGAACACAAATTATTGGAAATTATAAAGGTGACATATGTACAAATATGCTTGATGCAAGTGATGTATGGAATGTTGTAAAAGCTATAAGAGCCCACAATAAAATGAGTTAAAAATAAAGAAAGAAAATTATGTTCACTGTGATAATGAGCACAAATCAATGGTAGTACATCATGCTTAAAACCAGAAAAAATAAAAAATGATATGCTTGTACAAACCCCGTAACTCAAACTCACTGCCACTGAGTTAATTTGACCCTACAGGAAAGAGTAGGTACCTTTTGATGCAGATTGTATTCCCAGGTGGGAAAGCCTTTATGCTCCAAAGAGAGAATGCAGCAAGCAAATATTTAGACAACCAGAGAAAACTTGGACTGTACTTCTGAATGGGAAGGCAATTAGACTCTGAGAAAGATTGTGACAAGGCAAATGGGCTGGTACTTAAAAAAGTATAAAACCCCAGAAGAAAGGAAGGCAGTGTGGAGAGATCCCACTGATCTTTTGATCTACTAATAAATGCACGCTGACCTTCAACACCCTGCCTCTGTGACTGACTGTACCAGCATGTGGCTGGACACTTGATCCGGTTACAATATGAAAGATAAAAATATCAACTCATATTTTAGATACTAAAAAAATAATATAGTCCTTCTCTCCATTTCTCCACCATCCTTAGTGTGGTTCTTTTCTATCTTTACAATGTCTTCTCATAAGGCTTTCAGGATCAAGGGATTCCTGGCTAAGATAGAAAATCAGAATTGGCCTATTCCCAATGGATTCAAGTGAAAACTAGCAATAAGAAGGGGTATAACTCCAAGAGAAGACAAAAACCAAGCTGGGTCTGTAAGGTGCCCACTTGTGATGGCACCACGCACAGGTTCATTAGTGGTCTGTCACGCTGAGTTTAAGATTGGTCAATTGAACTTATATTGGCAAATACCTGGTTTCTTCCTTGGTTTTATGCTTCTGCATCAAGAGGCTAACAAGAAATAATGTCATAATGTAATAATGGTTTGAAAAAGAAAGAAAAATAATTTAATGGACATCCTTAGCCTCATAAGATATTTTTTATTTTAAAAAGTATTCCCCAAACTAAAGATTAATAAATTATTAAGCAACTAAAAGCAAAATTAAGATCAATACACATAAATTGAATGCTTAATGTATATTTAATTTAGGCTCGCTTTTGGCAGATATTGCTAAAGTTATAATTCTCTCCTGACTTACATGTAATGACATTTCAGCAAGATAAACTTTAAACAAAAATTTAAAAAGAGGCTTGAAGTGAAAATAATTGGAATGGGAATCAAGAAATAAACATCTTATTCCAAGTTTTCTGAATTATTCTGCAAACCTCCAGGCAAGTCATTTGCTATTCTCAGTTCTTTGACTTACTACCCTGTGAAGGAATGGAAACCAAGAATGTCTGTAAAGCGAATTTCTCCAGGAGGCAAGCACCTGAAATATAAACAACGTTGTTGACAGAGAAGTGGGTGAAGGGAGACGTCAGGTAGTGTGAGATATGGCAAAATAATAATTTATAAAACATCAAGGGTTCATGAGGGAAGAGGGAGCAGGGAGGGAGGGAAAAAAAGAGCTGATATCAAGGGTTCAAGTAGAAAGCAAATGTTTTGAGAATGATGATGGCAACAAATGTACAAATGTGCTTGACACAGTGGATGGATGATTGTGATACGTTGTACAAGCCCCCAATAAAATTATTTTAAATTTTTTTAAATAAACAAACAATGCTGTTACCTCAGTCTATTCAGAGGGAAATGTCTTTGAAGGGGTAAACAAAGGGCCGACATATAGAAATAGTATTAGAGCTTAAATTTCTGAGCCCTGGGTTTACTAGGGGTTACAGTGGAAGCCCAGTGATGAATCTCCACAAAAGTTCAGCCTCCACATATTTTCCTCTGGCCATTTAACCAGCACCATGACTAGCTTCACCTTGAGACGGAGTGCCTGAGAACGGAATTTGGTGCCACTCCCCTAGCCAGTCGCGGGTGACACTTCACAGCCCTTAGGGCTTGTCTGGATGTGCCCTTAATGGAAATTAGGGTGGTAGCGTCCCATGATCATGAGTCATGCCCAGCCTTGGTTGGTAGACTCTGAACCAATCTTTTATGCCTTTTTATCGATGATAAGTTATGTGTCCCAATTAAGGTCCTGCTTCCCACTTCTACAGTCCCACCTGTAACTGTGATGTAGTAATCTGCTGCCAATCAGGCTTCCATGGCAGTTTCCTTTGCCCTTCCATATCTTTTTTCAGTCCGAATCTCTGTAAACCCTAAAATGTCATTATGACCTCTTTTTAAAAAAAATCATTTTATTGGGGGCTCATACAGTTCTTATCATAATCCATACATACATCTATTTTGTCAAGCACAATTGTACATATGTTGCCATCATCATTTTTGAAACATTTTCTTTCTACTTGAGCCCTTGGTATCTGTTATTTTCTTTTTTCTTCCCTGCCCTCCCTCCCCCATGAACACTTGACAGTTGATCTTTTTTTTTTTTTCATGTCTTACCCTGACCGATGTATGACATCTTTCTAAGGGTGTCAATCCACACGATATCTTTGTTTTGTATTTGTTCTGTTTAAGACTTAATGAATGTTCTCCGTAAATTTTTATTTGAGATTTGTGGTTTCTTTTCTACCCTAAAAAATAACTATGTGTAGGAAAAAAGCATGGCAAAAAAAATTTACCTTCAGGTTTTGTGGCCGAATGAATTTGTTGAGAAGTGAAGTCTGAATGAGTTCCCACCGACTCCCTGCAGTTCGCTCACCATTCTTTTTGGAAAAAGAAAAATCTATGAGGAAATCATTCCCAAGATCTTTTGCATCATAAAATTAGATGCAAAAAGTTAAATACTAAGTTATCTTTCGGAGACCAATATGAGAATCATTTTTGTTCTCACCTCATCTTCCACAGGGTACAAATTTTGTTCTGAACAAGGCATTTTAACATGTTTGTTATCCCACAAGTCTTTATAATGTGTTGGAAAAGGCTTAGGAACGTCTCCTGCTCGCAAAAGATCCACCTGGAAGTTAGAGTAAAAAATAAATAAAAATAAGTGCATATACATTTGGAATATCTTCTACAATATGAACTAAAGTAGCTAATACAAATGTTACATACATAGTACCAGGTCTTAGACAAGACATTTCAGAAGTACTCTTCAGCTGCTTCCACCTCTTGCCTCCCCTTAACCAGTTCCTAGGTCAAGCTGTGAGTTCTCTTCCCTGTGAGCACATCTGGGCAGAAGGCTCACCAACCTTCCCTGAATATCTACACACGTGTCCTATCGCCACCCCACCTCCAACTGCTCCGCACACATGCAGCCCTATCGCCACCCCACCTCCAACTGCTCCGCACACAATGCAGCCCTATCGCCACCCTGCCTCCAACTGCTCCACACACATGCAGCCCTATCGCAACCCTGCCTCCAACTTCTCCGCACACATGCAGTCCTATCGCCACCCCTGCCTCCAACTGCTCCACACACATGCAGTCCTATCGCCACCCCTGCCTCCAACTGCTCCACACACATGCAGCCCTATCGCAACCCTGCCTCCAACTTCTCCGCACACATGCAGTCCTATCGCCACCCCTGCCTCCAACTGCTCCACACACATGCAGTCCTATCGCCACCCCTGCCTCCAACTGCTCCACACACATGCAGCCCTATCGCCACCCCTACCGCCAACTGCTCCGCACACATGCAGCCCTATCGCCACCCCACCTCCAACTGCTCCGCACACATGCAGCCCTCTGCCTCCAACTGCTCCGCACACATGCAGCCCTATCGCACCCCTGCCTCCAACTGCTCTGCACACATGCAGCCCTATCGCCACCCCTGCCTCCAACTGCTCCGCACACAATGCAGCCCTATCGCCACCCTGCCTCCAACTGCTCCACACACATGCAGCTCTATCGCAACCCTGCCTCCAACTTCTCCGCACACATGCAGTCCTATCGCCACCCCTGCCTCCAACTGCTCCACACACATGCAGTCCTATCGCCACCCCTGCCTCCAACTGCTCCACACACATGCAGCCCTATCGCCACCCCTACCGCCAACTGCTCCGCACACATGCAGCCCTATTGCCACCCCACCTCCAACTGCTCCGCACACATGCAGCCCTCTGCCTCCAACTGCTCCGCACACATGCAGCCCTATCGCACCCCTGCCTCCAACTGCTCCGCACACATGCAGCCCTATCACCACCCCACCTCCAACTGCTCCGCACACATGCAGCCCTATCGCCACCCCTACCTCCAACTGCTCCGCACACATGCAGCCCTATCGCCACCCCTGCCTCCAACTGCTCCGCACACATGCAGCCCTATTGCCACCCCACCTCCAACTGCTCCACACACATGCAGCCCTATCGCCACCCCTGCTTCCAACTGCTGCGCACACATGCAGCCCTATCGCCACCCTGCCTCCAACTGCTCCGCACACATGCAGCCCTATCGCCACCCCTGCCTCCAACTGCTCCGCACACATGCAGCCCTATCGCACCCCTGCCTCCAACTGCTCCGCACACATGCAGCCCTATCGCCACCCTGCCTCCAACTGCTCCGCACACATGCAGCCCTATCGCCACCCTGCCTCCAACTGCTGCGCACACATGCAGCCCTATCGCCACCCCTGCCTCCAACTGCTCCGCGCACATGCAGCCCTATCGCCACCCCTGCCTCCAACTGCTCCGCACACATACAGCCCTTTAAACCTTCTCCCTGCCTGAAACAACATGAACTTTGTAAAGTACCCCAGGTTTCCAATCCTTTTATGGATCCTCTCTGCAACTGTGTATCATTTCATCTGGATTCCCCATGATGGTCCACATGGTAATTAGCATACTGTTATCCAAACATTAATTCCAGACAGGCCAGCAGCTTACAATTTCTCTAAACATAGTAAATTCACCTTTGTACCTACATGACTTTGTACACACATTAAGCAAACATTGCTATAAAACCACAGAAACCTTGAATAAAATGTCAGAATGGGAAATAGTTTGTCAACATATCTTACATTTAACTTTATACACTTCTGAAGATGTTTCCATCTCTTTAACTCTTCCCGAAAGTATTCTGCACTCTTCCATCAACACATCAAGACAGAAGTTTGGGCACACAAGTTCTAAGGGTTTATATCATGTTCCTTTCACATGTTCTTTGAATCGATGTCCTATAGGCTACATTAAGAGATGTATTGTTCTGGCACACCTGTGACTATTATTGTAAATTTACCTAACAATTAACCCCTATTGTTTGTGTAAATAGCTTCCAGCCAAGAAAGGATTGATTCTGTACAAGTGAAATATTCAGGTACAGTGATATGGAGTTAGTCTATGGCAGCCCAAAGTCCCTCTCTCAACAAGGTTTTAAAAACTAATGCCAGGGGCTAATCAAAGACAATTATTAAGGGAAGATCATTATGCCCCAGAGGGAAGTTTGAAAAGACCACAAATTAACAAGGAAGTTTTGAAAGGGAGCCAAAGGAAGATAAAAATTAAAAAACAAAACAAAAAAACCCAAAGCTATAGATTCAGGAATCAGTTTGGGACTTCCACTAAATCCTAGTTAAGTAAATTCAGTTCACTACTAATTCTACTTAACTAAATCCAACTTAAGAACAATCAACTTGCATCATGGCCCTGCTGGATACTCACTCTCAAGAAGGGCACACCGAAGATATGGGTGCAAAATGTAGTGAGGAAATTAGACAGTGCCTGGCTATCACATAAAATAAGTGTCTGGATTCTTAAAGGCTGGTCGCCAAACAAGCAGCCATCTAAGTGAGATGTCAACTAGGTCCACATGGAAGAAGCACGCCATCATCAGTCCCTGAAGGATTGTAAATCATATAATCTGAAGTCAAAGGAGGGATCAGTATCAGAGCCTAAATTGTGAGAATTTGGTCCGCATAAAGCTGTGGATGACAGTGGAGACCAAGATACATTAGTGGGAACTACATAGGAAATAAGCCTCTGGTGATCTCCCTCTATCCATAATTTGAGGGATGGAGGGAAAGTACATTGGAAAGACGTGTATAGCTCAAAGGGATAAACGCAACTTGCACAGTTAAAACCTTGTCAGATGATCCCCCTCTGTTGCACAGTGGACCTGATTTTCAAAATTTTCTATACTTTTTTGTTTGTTCATATTAGGGTTTATCTCAGATTATTTTAAACTCATTTTATTGGTGTTGGTACAACTCTTATAACACTCCATATATACATCCATTGTGTCAAGCACATTTGTACATTTGTTGCCATCATCACTCTCAAAACATTTGCTTTCTAGTTCAGCCCTTATCAGCTCCCTCCCTCCCTGCTCACCCCTCCCTCAGGAGCCCTTGATAATTCATAAATTATTATTGTCAAATCTTACACTGTCCAACGTCTCCCTTCACCCACTTTTCTGTTGTCCGTCTCCCAGAGAGGAGCTTAGATTTAGATCCTTTTAAAAAATTTTTTTAATCATTTTATTAGGGGCTCATACAATTCTTATCAAAATCCATACATACATCAATTGTGTAAAGCACATTTGTACATTCATTGCCCTCATCATTCTCAAAACATCTGCTCTCCACTTAAGGCCCTGCCCTCAGGTCTTCATCTTTCCCCTCCCTCTTCGCTCCCCTCTCCCTCATGAACTCTTGATAATATATAAATTACTATTTTGTCATATCTTGCCCTGTTGGGCTCTCCCTTCACCTACTTCTCTGTTGTCCATCCCCCTGGGAGGAGGTCACATACAGATCTTTGTAATCAATTCCACCTTTCTACCCCACCTTCCCTCCAACCCTTCCAGTATCATCACTCTCACCACTGGTCCTGAAGGGATCATGTCCTGAATTCCCTGTTTCTAGTTCCTATCTGTACCAGTGTACATCCTTTGGTCTAGCCAAATTTGTAAGGTAGAACTGGGATCAAAATAGTGGGGGGTTGGAAACATTTAAGAACTAGAGGAAAGTTCTATGTTTCATTGTTGCTACATTGCATCCTGACTGGCTGTCTCCTCCCTGCGACCCTTCTGTAAGGAGATGTCCCATTTCCTACAGATGGGCGTTGGGTCTCCAATCTGCACTCCCCTTCATTTACAATATGATTTTTTATTCTTTGATGCCTGCTACCTGATCCTCTCAACACCTCGTGGTCACAGACTTGTGTGCTTCTTCCATGTGGACTTTGTTGTCTCTGAACTAGATGGGCACTTGTTTACCTTCAAGCCTTTAAGACCCCAGACACTGTATCTTTTGATAGACAGGCACCGTCAGCTTTCTTCAACACATTTGTTTATGCACCCATTTGTCTTTAGCAATTGTGTCGGGAAGGTGTGCATCATGGAATGCCAATTTAATAGAATAGTGTTCTTGCATTGAGGAAGTACTTGAGTGGAGGCCCAATGTCCAATCTGCTGCCTTAATACTAAACCTACAAATATATGCACGTAGATCTATTTTCCCATCATCATATATATTTACATATGTACATGCCTGTATTTAGACCTCTATAAAGTCCTTTGTCTCCTAGTTCTTTCCTCTATTTCCTTTGACTTTCCTCTTATCCCACTATCATGCTCCGGCTTCATTTGAGTTTCAGTAATTGCTCTCAGTTACATTGCTCTGGATCAATCCCTACCAGGTCTCTCAGATTTTTTGTCATTGGGGTCACCCTCTTGAAGATGTGTTAAATAGTTTTCCTGTTTTTTGGTATAAAAAACCCAGGAATGATGAACCTATAGAGACAGCAAGTAGAATAACAGTTGGAAGTTCAGGTGGAGGGGTGGGGGTGAAATGGAGATGATGTCAAGGAATTTAGGAAAGAAAAGAATGTTTGGAAACTAACTTTGGTAGCAATTGTACAATACTGCTTGATGTGACTGAACTCTGAAATGATATTATATAAGTATTAATTTCCAATTAAAATAATTTTTTAAGGAGGGAGGGGGAAAAAAAGGACCTGATGCAAAGGGCTTAAGTGGAGAGCAAATGCTTTAAGAATGACTGGGGCAAGGAATGTGCGGATGTGCTTTATACAATTGATGTATGTATATATATGGATTGTGATAAGAGTTGTATTAGCCCCTAATAAAATGTAAAAAAAGAAAAGAGGAGAAAAAAATGATTAGGGCAAAGAATGTACAGATGTGCTTTATACAATTGATGTATGTATATGTATAGATTGTGATAAGAGTTGTATGAGTCCCTAATAAAATGTAAAAAAAGAAAAGAGGAGAAAAAAATGATTAGGGCAAAGAATGTACAGATGTGCTTTATATAATTGATGTATGTATATGTATGAACTGTGATAAGAGTTGTATGAGCCCCTAATAAATAGTTTAATAAATAAATAAATAAATGCTAAAAAAAAAAGAAAATGATGAGGACAACAAATGTACAAATGTGCTTGACACGATGGATGGATGTATGAATTGTGATAAGAGTTTTACAAGCCCCCAATAAAATTATTTTAAAAAGAAAATTTAAAAAAAAGAATGATTGGGGCAAGGAATGTGCGGATGTGCTTTATACAATTGATGTATGTATATGTATGGATTGTGATAAGAGTTGTATGAGCCCCTAATAAAATGTAAAAAAAGAAAAGGAAAAAAAAAAAGAAAATGATTAGGGCAAAGAATGTACAGATGTGCTTTATACAATTGATGTATGTATATGTATGGATCGTGATAAGAGTTGTATGAGCCCCTAATAAAATGTTTTAAAAAATAATTTTTAAAAAGAATAAACTTTGAATAATGTAAACTAAATAAATGTTCGGTGCGTTCTGTAAAGAAAACAATCCTCAAGGAATAAAATCGGGGCTTAGGGTAGACAGGGCAAGATCTCCCAATGAAACCGTTCAAAGATAGCTCTTGATACCAAAAAAAAAAAAAATTAGCAAGTGAGTCTTTAATGTAACTTTTTCTGGCCTTTTTCTCACCAATGCTTTTTGCAATTTTCTTAAAACTTCTTCCTACTAAACCTCCAGCTTGTTCTGTGCCCTTGGAAAAAAAGTCTATGAAGATTATCTTAGATTCCCAAAAGTCATCATAATTGTCTGATCTGACTTCTGCCTTAACATAAAAAGTCCCAGACCTCCTAGGAAGCCATCGGTTTTTGCTTTCATTGGTTCTTCTTTTGAAGGTACCCTAAATGAGACTAAGACAAGTGTATTACTGCGAGACCTTGTCTGCAGCCTTCCATTGACTGTAGAAGCATTTTTAAACAGGTTTGGTTCAGAATATGAACCAGAACACCCAGTGACAATACTTTTTGACTTACTTTTACATTGTTGTCTCTTCTCTTTTTAATTCTATTAATTACCATGCTCCCTGATCCTTTATCTGGTTACACAACTATTGTAGTAACCTTCACAGATTAGCTCAATTTTCATTTCCTTTCTAAAGTTTTTGGGATCTTTTTTCTTATAGTGTATTATGCTTAAATTCTACAGCAATCAGTTTATAGAAGGCTGCAGTCTACAGTAGTCACCCTAAGTTCATTTTGAATTTGATATTAATTCAGATACTCTTGGAGGTGTCTATGTTACTGAGCCCATGCTTGCTGATCATTAAATCAGTAATGAGACTATTTTAAGAAAAGCCTAGGGAGGAACACTTTGCCCTCAGGAAGAGTGTAGTTAAAAGTTGATTAACCAGGGCTTCCAGCAAGGTGGAAGACTGATGACAGGCTAACCAGACTCTCAACAGCTAAGGCACAAGGGTTCCAAAGAAGCAGATAATCCCAGAACTCTGAGAATCAGAGGAAAGGATGGAGAAGATTTAAAAAAGAAAAAAAACAGCAAAGAGAGACAAAAGGCATGGTTAGACACAGCGTAGCTATTTTAAACTTCCACAAACCTAACTGGTTGCTTAGGCAGCACTGACCCAGAGGCTGGTAACCAGAAAGTTATAATCATCCCTTGGTTCTCTAAAAAATTAGTAAAATAAAATTCCCAAGTTCAGAAACTGAAGATGCTAGATTCTACCATATAACATTCCAAAAGAAGTCAACCTTGAAGTAAAATTGAACTGGCCTTGAAGAAAAAATGCCTCCTTCTCTGGGCTAAAGATAAAACTGATAGCTGCAGTAGGAACTTTTGTTAGGAAAAAATGAAAACAAAACTTAAGAGCCATAATTAAAGAAGCTTTCCCAATACCACTGTCCTTGGAAATGAAAATGTGCAGAAGTGACTCTTACCTTTCGCTTAGTAATTATTAAGTAAGTAGCAGGGTACAGCTCTGGGTCAGCATTAGGAAATAATTTAGGATTAGACACAGGGAGCACATAAACCAAGTATCCCTCCTTCAGGGCAAGATGGTGTTTTCAGCCCCTCTTGTCAATGGAGGCCTCCTCTTAGCTTCCTCGAGTCAGGTCTTCTCTGAACTCCTTCAAGACAAGCTCTTCTTGGCTCCCTCTAGATCGGTTCCTTTTGGCTTTGCCATTTCTCGCCAGCAGCTCTGGTGCCAGACCCCTACTGGAACTGTTGCTATCGTCACTGTCAGAACCCTTGACCAATGTGAAAGCTTTAAGAGGTTATGCTGCTGCTGTTTCTTCTCTCTTACACTTCCGCTGCTCCTCTTACTCTTGATTTGGTCTCTAAATCCTCCGAAATTGGCTGCTTATATACAGAACTGTTTAAAGCATGAGGCATGCCTATGGTATGCAAACTGACCATTCTGTCCCCTTAGACACTCCCCCATATTATTTGCATACTAGAGTACACTTACTTTAGGTGCACAGCCTCTTGAACAATCCCTGCAACGTGCATACCGATCACAGGCTGGCTGTGGCACACATTCAGACAAAAGGTATCAAGACAAAGTTTACAGCTTACCCAAGAACTCATAACAAACTTCTTCAAAAATAACCCTTCTAGGGTAGGAAACTAGGGCAAAGATAACTCCTTGGGGTAGAGGGGAAAAATTAAGATACTTTTCCAAGGAACCAAGCAAAGGCCACATGAAGGAACTCTTCACTACAGTAAGATAATTCCGAAAGTTTTACTATGTAAAGATTACTTTAGACAAAGTCACTGGCAGATTTGTAGACAGATCAAAACCCCACATTTTAATGTTACTCGTCATTCAGTCTAATGCACAGGTACAGGCTTTTGACCGTTTCCTCAAAAACAAAGTGTAAAATGTAACTGTTGTTTGGTGGTGGTGGTGTTAGGTGCCATCAAGTTAATTCCAATTCACAGTGACCTTCTGCACAAAAGAGCAAAGCTCAGCCAGGTTTTACACCAACGTCATAATCATTCCTATATAAATAAATATAACTCATCTTTTACTTTTTCAACTTATTTTCAATGTTTAACTTGTAATGTTTTTGGTTTCATGTGGGCATAATTATGTATACAAAGTTCATAAAAGAAATGTTGACTATATGAAAAAATAGATATTCCAAGAATCAATATGCACTAGAATATTTCAAAAATTATACATTGTGGAGATGGTAAAAGACATTTTCTTCATTTCGAAGTTAGTATTCATCAGGTAATTCCCCACCCCCACCGCCACCCCACAGGATGATATAAAACATTGCCTTCATAAACTCTGTTGTGCCCATTGACCTGGGTGTACTGTGAGACAATGGTCCTGAACTTCAGGGCTCCATCAGGCAATTTAGTGACCATGAATGACCCAGAACATTCATCCACCAGGTAAGCTACCTTTATTAAAATAACCCAGGGAGGTTGTTTGGGTTTTGCTTTGTTTTTTTGTTTTGTTTTTTAAGTAATGAACGAGAGAGCTTCTTGATTCCTGGTGATAGCAGCATTGTAGTGTTAGGAAGTGGATACAAATGTCACAGTTAAACATACACTTCAGCTGGTCTTGTCTCTCATTACAACCCTTCAGGAAATGCATCTTCTGTGAGTAAGCTATTTCTTCTCTGGAGACTGTGTGCCACACATACTAGTGTTCACAATGTAAATTTTACATGCTGCAAATTCATCCTTGATCAGAAGGATCACTGAAACCATTTCTTTCTAAAAGAATTTCATGTTCAACCACTTATAAAAGCACGTACAAGGCCCATGGCCTTTCTTCAGTTTCAATAAGCAGCAACATCGCTCCAGAACTGAGCCCATGCTTCACATAAAACCCTGTGCCATGGGTCTGCCCATAAAACAGGGGTAATTAGTTGGTAAGAAAAATATGCTGGCATGAGACTAAGAATGTTGTAAGTATCACAAAATAGATGCAAACTTGGTGCTATGAAGATAGAAAAGTTTTAAAAATTATCATTTTAATGTATTATTCATCAATTAAAATATAGGCTTAGAAATAAAATTTATCAGTTAATTTGACATTACAATAAATAAAAAAACAAAAAAAATGTTACCTGAACATTTGAATATACAATGCTTACAGCAGAGGCCAAAGTGTCTTATTAAATATATAAGTTTGTCACGTTAAGTCTTTATTTATTTATTTTGGGGGGGACATATTTGTTGTAATTTTAAATAGTGACATTATCTTGTCTGCAGCTACCTGAGGAGCCCTGGTGGCATACTGGTTATGCGTCAGGCTGCAATCTGCAAGTTCAGCAGTTTAAAACCACCAGCTGCTGCATAGGACAGGACTTTCTTCTCCCGTAGAGTGATCAGTCTAGGAAACTCACAGGGGCAGTTCTACTCTGCCATACAAGGTCACTCGATGGCAGTGAGGTTTTTTAGACAGATGCCTGAAGCTTTAGTCCTTTGTCTTGTAAGAAGAGTAAATATAAAGGCCAATGTTTAAAAGTTTACATATGTCTCTGTTCCCATTTTATTTTTTTAGGAAAAGCCACGATATTGAGTTGAGGGGAAAAGTTTCCATGTGATTTGATAGCTAAGTTCTATGTCAACTTGACTGGGCAAGGTTCTCAATAGTTTGGATGTAATACCCTATGATGTTATCTAACAATGTAATTCATGCCATAATAGGATCTAACATAACAATCAACTCTGTTAGCAGCCATCAAATGTGGTAAAGTACTGCCCTCTTGATTAGGCCCTAGCCTTGAAGCAATTGGAAAAATGCAAGGATGGGAATGTTTGTCCCTACTTGGGAATCTGAATCCTGCATCTGGTTCCATGACTTACTGTAATATTGCCTGCTATTTCTAGGAGCCATCAGCAAACTGACAACCTGGGATTCATTTGACTTTGCATCTCCAGACTGTGGTCTTCCTGTTTCGTATTCTTGCTTTCTGGTTTATCAGCTCCCAAGCTGCTTGAGTCAGAAGAAGCTTCCAGTATACTATGTGATCCAGAGACTTGAACTGCATTGGGCTTTGCCACATATACATTTCTTGGTATAAATTTCTTTCAATATACATACAAATTTTTTTTTGAGATCCTAGTAACTATCAGTTATGATATGACCCACTATGTAAGCAGGTAAACAAAATCCCCACCTGAAACAGGAGTGAATTGATATACTAACAATCATAATCTTATTTCTTTTCTTCTTCCATCTTACACAATAAAAACCATAGCCATAATTTGGCAGATTGTATCAGTCTCTGTACTTTGTACATACTGACAGTTTCCCTGATCCAAAATGACTGTCTTTGTCCTGTTTATTGCTCAATGCTAAATAAAAGGGTCTCTATAAAACATATGTGGATTGACTGTGTAGATGATAAACTGCATGGCCTTGAGGAGAATGGGAATTCCAGGATAATTGATTGTACTTATGAGGAATGTATACATAGATTAAGAGTTGTGTAAACAGAAGGACATACTGCATGGTTTAAAATCAGAAGAGGTGTGTGCAAGGATTGTATCCCCTCACCATACTTATTCAATCTGTACACTGAGAAAACCATCAGAGAACCTGGATATTTAGGAATATCATTAAAACCTTGTGATATGCAGATAACCTTGTTTGCTGAAGGTGAGGAGGACTTGAAGCACTTACTGATGAAGATCAAAGATTGAAGCCTGCAGTACAAATCACAACTACTAGTAAGAAAACAAAGTCCGCAAAACTGGACCATTAGTTAACAGCATAATCAGCAGAGAATCTACTGAAGTTCTCAAAGAGTCTGTCTTGCTTGGATTCGAAAATAAATGCTCATAGAAGCAGCAGCCAAGAGATTAAAAGACACACTATTGGGTAAATCTGCTGCACAAGACCTCTTCAAAATGTTGAAAAGCAAGCATGGTACTTGGAGGACTAAAGTGTGCCAGACCCAAGCTATGTTCTTTTCAAATGTCTCATATGCATGAGAAAGTTAGACATTGAATAAGGAAGACCAAAAAGGAATAGATGCATTTAAATTATAGCATTAGCCAAGAATATTGAAAACACCATGGACTACCAAAAGAACCAACACGTCTCTCTGAGAAGTACATCCAGAATGCTTCTATAGGCAAAGACAGGGAAACTTGGGTGCACATACTTTGAACATGTCAAGAGAGAAGTCCCTGGAGAAGGACATCATGTCAGGAAAAATAGAGGTGCAATAGAAAAGAGAAAGGCCCTCAACAAAACGGACAAAGTGGCTACAGCCATAGGCTCACACATAAGAACAATTGTGAGGATGGCACATGATTGGGCAGTGTTTGGTTTTGCTGTGCACAAAGTCACTGTAAGTCAGAACTGACTTGACAGCATTTAACAACATAAAACATGTAAAGTACTGGGTTACAAGTTGGGTTGCTAACTGCAAGATCAGCAGTTCAAAACCACCTTCCACTCTTTGGGAGTAAGATAAGGCAGTCTACTCCTGTAAAGATTTACAGTCTCAGAAATGTACAAGGAAATTTCTACCCTGTGCTATAGGGTGACTGTGAGTCAGAATTGACTCGAAGGCACTGAGTTAGCATTGCAGTTTGGTTAGAGAACATGTTTGAATATGGGGTATTCTTGACCCAGCACAGCAGTGATTTACTCTCCTCTATTTTATTAAATGTCTAATATACTTTTTCCCCGTCTTCTAGTCTCTAAACTTGAGAAAAACAACTACATTAACTTTGTATGCAGAAGTCTTAGTGGTATAGTGATTCAAACACTTAGCTACTAAGCTAAAGGTCTATCGTTCAAACTACCAGCCTACTCTACAGTTACTTTGCCATGGGAAAAAAAAATGTGGCAGTTTACTTCCATAAGGTTACAGCCTTGGAAACCTGGAAACCCCATAAGACAGTACTACTCAGTTCTATAAGGTTCCTGTTCTCATAGTCTGCTAGAGGTCTGCATAACCTATGAGGTCTGACTGACCTAGCCTGAATTATGTCACCTAATCCATTCCACCAGTCACGTCAAGGACAACTAGAGATTTAAATGGCCCATCCCAAATTGTCTGAGATTACCCACTCCAGATATCATGTCCAGATAACCTATTGACTAACACTACCCCACATGACAATGAGGTTTACAAGCCTTGGATTACGAGACCAACCATTATGTTGGAATAAAGACCATTTGGGATGCAAGAATGGTAAAGGCCAATGGTAACGGGCCAATGGTAGAGCAAGAAAGGAAAGTCAATGGGGTACTGCTAACTGACCCCTATAAAAATCCAAGTCATGACTCTAGACCAGCAGTTCTCAATCTGTGGGTCTCGATAACAGTTGCAAAATAACAGTTATGAATTAGCAACAAAAGTAATATTTTGTTGGGGGGGGGGTCTCCACAACATGAGGTGAGGTATTAAAGGATAACAGCATTAGGAAGGTTGAGACCCACTGCCTTAAAGACACTGTCAACTTCCTCAAATCATGAGGTGACCCATTTCATGATTAAAGTGTACTTTGCTTATTAAATTTTTGCTGTTTATACTCGTATTTTTGTACTGTCAACATGCGGTTCCCTCTGCTGTGGTGGCAAACCACTCAGGAGAAACATGCTAGCTTTTCTCTGAGGAAGAAAAGCCCAACAAAATAATCCTCAAGACATAATAGCTTTAAACTTTATATTCTAAATATTTAGGGATATGTCTGACATATTTGTATTTATGTGTACATGTGACATGAGGGGGTACTCCCCCTAAAAATGGAATTGTGCTGGGCAAAGCAGAGCTTTCTTAGAAAGCATCTTTCCCACGAGGCGAGCATCAAACACATCGCTATGAGTTAGCGTGCCCAGTAGCATCGCCTGGGAAGGTTCTCTCTGGTCACAGTGAATTTTTTCATGAAAACGGTTTCGCTCGAACCTTGTTTTTGTTTTATGATGGCTGATTTAAGAGAACAGTGTGCAGCTGTGAAATTTTATGTCCTGCTCAGGAAAAATGTCAAAGAAACTATTGGGATGTTGAACACAGCTTACAAGGACAGCACTATCAGAAAAACTCCAAATGCACAAGTGGTTTTCTCACTAAAAAAATGGTGAAAAGTCGATTGGTGACAAACCTCATTCTGGACGTCCCACAACTTCCCAAATGATGAAAATATTGACTTATAGTGCATTTGGAGTTCATTCCATCAGGTCAGACTGTTTATCAAGCTTTCTAAATAGAGGTTTTGAAAAAACTGCATAACAGTGTGCAACAAAAATGGCCTGATTTGTGGCAGATGGGGGACTGGTTTTGCCACGACAATGCAATTGCTCATGCAGACATCTCAGTGTGCCAGTTTTTGGTAAAAAATAGCATGCCTCACTTGCCCCACGCACCTTGCTTACCTGACATAACTCCATGTAACTTCTTTTTGTTTCCATGAATAAAGAGGGAGATGAAAGGACAGCAATTTGGTGACATAGAAAAGGTGAAGAAAAAAAAAACAAGGAAGGTGCTATCAGTCATCCAAACAGAAGAGTTTAAAAAATGTTTCCAAGAATGGAATCACAGATTTGACAAATGTGTTAAGTGTAATGGAGAGTACTTTGAAAGTGATAAGATTGTTTTGTTAAAAAATTTAAATACAGGTAAACAAGCGGCCATCTAGCTCAGAGCAACAAAGCCCACAGGGAAGAAGCACACCAGCCTGTGAGACCACAAGGTGTAGAAGGGATCAGGTAGGAGGCATCAAACTACAAAAAATCATATCATTGAGAATGCAGGGCAGAGAGGAAACACAAAGCCCATCTGTAGACAACTGGACAAGCCCTTACAGAAGGGTTGCAGAGAGAAGATGAGCCAGTCAGGGTGCAGTGTAGCCTTCCTTCCCGCCACTATCTTGATCCCAATTCTACCTTACAAATCTGGCTAGTCCAGAGGATGTACACTGGTACAGAGAGGAACTGGAAACACAGGAATCCAGGGCAGATGAACCCTCAGGAGCAGTGGTGAGAGTGGCAATTCCAGGAGGGTGGAGGGAAGGTGGGGTAGAAAGGGGGAACTGATTACAAGTATCTATATATAACCTCCTCCCTGGGGGACGGACTACAGCAAAGTGGGTGAAGGAAGACATCAGACAGTGTAAGACATGAAAAATAATGATAACTTTTAAATTATCAAGGGTTCATGAGAGAGGGTGGAGTGGGCAGGGAGAGGAAAAAGTAAGGAACTGGTACTAAGGGCTCAAGTAGAAAGCAAATGTTTTGAGAATGATGATGGCAACAAATGTGCTTGACACAATGGATGGATGGATTGTGATAAGAGTTGTATGAGCCCCCAATGATTTTTTTAATCTAATTTGGGGCACCCCCTCATATATAGAAAAACACACACACACATGCTACTAATAATAAGCACTAATGTTTGGAAAAGGAGAAGACTGTCTATTCATATTTCATTCATATTTCACATAAGTGAAATATATAACTGTTACTGTGATTTCACTCAACATTATATTTTCAAGGAACACATTATTACTGTAGCATATGTCAATACTTCACTGTAGACAATCACATAAATTAATATAAATTTCATCTGTACTATGATGAGATGTTCATGGTGCTAATAAGAACCTATGCGAGGCAGATTTTACTATTTTGGTGAGTTCAGATAAGGCTTCCTGAAAAATGTGAAAACTGAGTTGAGAACCAAAGGGAATAGAAAAAGAAGTGAACTAAAGAAAGGAAAGGTAGTCCTGAAAAGCGAACCAGTGTTTTAAAAAATGAAACAACTTGTAGAAATAAGCAGTTTCCTAAAAAGGCCTGCAATGAAAAAGAAACAACTTGGTAAATGGCCATCAAATGCTAAATTACAGATGAGACCACCTAGAGAAAAATCAGAATAAGGAAAAGTCATGAGGAACTCCACAACAGTTAGTTGCCACATATAAAAGAGGACCCTAAAAAAGCATAAGAATTAGCTAAGTAGACAGGAAGAAAACTAGGGGCCCAGGGTGTCATGGGAGATAAGACTATTCCTAGGAAGAAAGAATGATCAAGAGTCAAATGGGGCTGGATCACCACGTATTCTCACCCCAAAGGTGATTTGGGGAAGATGTTTCACTTATCTAAGGTATCAGTAAAACTTCACATAGGTAAGATGATTTGTATGGATGTAATTGCACATATATATTTATATATAAAAGGAAATTTTACATTTCTAAAGACAAATAACAGTTTCATTTAATTACTTCAACGTCTGTATCTATATGATCTGTATTTACCCATCCAACATTTCAGAAGTATAACTAAACACTATATATTAAATAAAAGCAAACAACTAAAACCTAATTACATGTGTGCAATATTGCTATATTCATCACACACACACAAATTCTAGAAAAATATACTCCAAGTTTTTATGCTCTAGGATACGGACAAAGCAGGAAGTGAGTTTTCAGAGTATACATATTTACAAAAACATTAATTTTTAAAAAAAAGGAGACCTTGTATTATTTTTCCAATTTAAAAGTTACCATATTTTTTCAAGATTTAAAAAATGCATAGATGTCAAGCCAATATATAGTAATTGCGTGCCATAGGACACTTTATGTTTTTCTTGTGGGTGGTAGACAGCAGAGAAGTAAAAAATTAAAGTTTCCCTTACCCACCTTAAACGGTCTTTTGCTCACATCTTCATTATTAACATCTTAAATATACAGGTTAACAAACTTAACTTCATAGATACAGTCAACTCCATTTTCCCTTGTTCCCCATAATTAACAATTCATCTATAAATTTTACCTTTCAACAATGTAACCAGCTACTTTTTTGTTGTTGTGGTGGTTAAAATGTTCACCCCCACAAAAGGGGGGTGGACGGATTTATTGAATTCAAAGTGGGAAAGGAGCAACTGGAGGTCAGTCTCTGGGCCCAGCCCCAGGCCGCTCTGCCCAGGATGGGGCCCTGCCAGAGTGTGATGAGAGGGAGGCATGGGGCCTGCAGCTGCCCACTTGGGAAGTACCCATCATCACTCCCTTAGAAGGCCTCTTGAGGCTCTCCAATCTGGAAAGAAAACCAAAGGCCAAAGTAACATCGACTGAGCCAGAGATGGGGACGGGGAAGGTGAGAAGCAGGCAGAAGCAGACTCAGGAGCCTGCGGTAAGTTAGAAGTGTGCTTCTCGAAGCGGTCCCAGGGGCTACCAGCCTTAGTGAGTTCTAGGCTGGCCCTCCCTCTGGGAACCCTTCCCAGAATGGCTTTGGGGTCCCCCCACCCCCACCAAGACCTGGTGTGGATGGCAGAGGGGACAGGCACTCTCTGGCCAGGAGCTTCTGAGGCCTATCCCTGGCTGCTGCTGTGGCTGAATCCATGGATGGCACAGTATGGTAACACTGGACAGGTCCCTTCCCAGGTCACCTGGTCCCCAAGGCCCAGGGGCAGGGGAGAGGGAAGAGAATTCTAAGAAAGAGGCAAAAGCAGGCAGAGGCTGACCCCAGGTCCAGCCCTACCCAGGTGACCAGGCCTGTCACAGGGCCAGGGGAAGCAACCCTGGTGGACAGGGGACTCACGCCCACCCCCAGCAACTCCAGCCATAGCACTGCTCTCTGCATTGGCACTGCTACATCTGGATTGGGGGCATGGCTAGACCCTGTGGCTCAACCAGCTACGTTTTTAATCCCATGAATATTACGTTATCTTAGTGATTTAAAAAATTTAAATAGCAATATATTTGCACTTAAAATAATCTTGCATAAAACTGTATTTAAGTTAGATAAAAGTTATTCTTTTAAATATAACTTCATGGTAATTTCAAATCATTCTAACATAAATAAATTACAATGAGGCTGTTTTGGCAAGTACAAACTAAAATTCGGAAGTTATGGGTGACAGCTAAAGCTTACATCAACCATTAAACTTATTTCAATCTTTTATACAGTAGTTAGAAAATTCTGATTCCCAAAATGAAGTTAACAAAGGTAACAGATTTTAACTGTTACTTTATTTCTGTGTATACTCTTCTGTTAAACAGCAGTGATAAAAAAAAGAACCTGGCATCTATGTACAGACAAAAATACATAAGTTCTCTTGGCAAATTGTTGTTATCTTGTGTTAAAATGTGGTACAATGCATTTTCACGTTTGTGTTGGTGAATTATTTTACTATAAGCTTTTCGAAAATAAAGATATAATTTAGGAAAATAATTAAGTCACACTTTAAAAGAATTGTTGAAGCACTTGCATGCAGCACAGTTTTATACTGCCATTACTTCCTGTCTCTTATCCAAGGTCTCATTACTTCTTCCTGCTTCCATTATATTAATACTTCCATGCTCCTTACATACAGCTGATAAACTTCACTACACCCAAACTGCTGCCTGCACACACATTTCAATGATCTCTAACAACAGACTTAGGTCTAGTTACTGACAGCTGAAGTCCTCTAGGACAGGGCTCAAACCACTTTTTGAGTCTTCTCTGCCACTGTTCCCCATCAATTCTAAACTCCAGAAAAATGACTGTTTTCTAATTCCAAAATAAATGCATTTACATAACAAAGCCCTTTCTTATAAGGTTCACAGATCTGCTAGAAATTCTCTTGCCTTCCTACCTCCGAAAGTTCTGCTTTTTTGGCCTCAGCTCAATCCCTATAACCCCAGTCAGCGTCTGTCCCACCTATAAACATGAGAAAGAACTCTAAACTTTAAAGTACTTGATCACATCCAAACTAATTTAATATGATAAAGGGAGTAATATTTTAGGCAGTCCCTGAAATCTAATATAGAGACAAATTAATATATGAGATTACTATCTTTTAAAGTTCAATAAGTGATATAAACACTCTAATACTAGATTACAGTAATGGAGGCACAGCACAGGTTTACTAATAAATGTAGTATTAAGCACTTAAAAAGGGTGAATTTTAAATATCTCAGTAAAAGCCCCAGTTCACTACCATTGAGGCAATTCTGACTGACAGTAACGCTTAAGGCATAGTACACCTTGTCCTACCACGTTCCTAAGGCTGCAAAGCCTTACTGAAGCAGGCTGTCACATCTTTCTACAATGGCGTAGATCTGCTGGATTTTAACCACCAACATTCTGCTTGGCAGCCAAGTACTAACTACTGTGCCACCAGATACCTTACCAAAACTATTAAAAAGAACTCACTGAGTTTCAAAAAAAAAAAAATTAAATCTCATCCACTGACAATGGTTTATCTTGATTTGTTAAGTACTTAATTAAGTTAAACAATTTACATTTATAAATTCTGAGAACATCTCGGTACTGTACGGATGTAGAAGAGAAAAACTATTTGTGCCTTGGTCCATTTTTCACATTAACAAATATTATACTAACTCACAATTTTATACTCTTCCCTTTTCCGTTAAGAATACCCGTGGGGGGGAAAAAAGGGAAACCGAGCTGATTCCAAGAACCCAAGTGGAAGGTGAATTATGAGTGATGAGTGCAACGAATGTATAAGGGCGCTTTGCTCAACTGATGTATGTACAGAATGTGATAAGAGCCTTATGAGCCCCAATTAAAAATAAATAAATAAATAAAAAATTTAAGAAAGAATAAAAATAAATAAATAAAAATAAAATAAACCAAAAAAGAAATACCCACTCGAATAGTTACTGTGTGACTGGCGGAGGGTCTCAAGAGAGGAAGCCGGATCCCACATCTAGGCATTCTTCTCATTTCCTCAATTGGAGTTCCAAACCATTTCTTATCTGGAGAAAGGTGAGGCGGAATGTATTTTGGAATCTTCCTTTCTGTTCTTTGATGTTTGGTTTCACATTGTTCTTTTCTAAGGCCAAGATAAATGCATTAAGTCACAAATTTTTTTATTAGATTCTAATGGGTACAAAAATAGCAAACATTACTGTGTAGCAAACAAAGCGTGTTCTCTCTTCGTGCTTTTCTATTTATAAGTGAAACATGTAGAGTTTATAGTAAAACCCACAGTATGACTGTCAAGTGTGAAGGAATTTCCAAATCCATGGAAATCACCTTCTGAAAAGCGTTATCACATAAGAATATGGACACTGTCAAATAATCCCTAGTTCAGAGTAGCCGCAACAAATGCTGCCCGGTCTTGCAGGTCTCTACATGGTCATTTTAAATGAAGTGGACTTTCTATCACATGCTAGAAAACTCTCAAAAATTATGATTCTTAGGGTGGGTTTTAAAAAATTCTGTATGGATTAATGGCAAAAAGATAAGCTTTGTAAACAGGCAAAATCAGTTTAAAATTCCAGCATGTAATGATTTCAGTACATTTCCTAACCCAAATCTAGGTTTTCTCATTTGTAAAGAGGTATATATCTGGTGAAATCTCTTACATACTATGTCTCTCCTATCCATGTCTCTGTAACGCCTACCAAATGATGGCGTGGGACTATGCAAATAGGGCAAACTGTAACACCACCAATAGAGGGAACTGGTCAGTTTTAGTTTCCACTGCCTTGCTATAAGGATGAGCCATCTCAGAAGCAAAGAAAAGCCCCAGACCTTAAAGGAAGAGGAACCACATAAAGGAAGAGGACCCACCATAGGAACACAATCAAGATCTCTACCCAAATTAACAGAGGCCAAGACCAGGGACACCAGAGACTGCGGCACAGACTATGGGTCAGAGCAAAGCAGCCAGGTTAAGGCAAAAAAGACCCTAAGAGAGAACAGAGGAGCAGTACCAAGACTATGAAACTGTGAGGTAAAGCTGTGGGGGGTGGGGGGTCGCTTCCTGGCTCTGAAGGCTAAGGACTAAAGAGAGACTTAGCAACTGGCTAAGAGGCCTTGCTGTGAGCCAGTGACATTATCCTGAATGCTTTTGATCTTGGCTTGTTAACTTCCCTAATAAACCCTCCAATTGTGTGTATTCTAAGTGAATTCCATGTGGCCAGATTATAAAGCCCAAGGGAAAAGCAGAGTGTTATGGGAGGGCCCTTGCCAGAATAGGGATGGATGTCAGAATAAAAGGATGGAGGGGGAAGACATGTCTGACCTCTACCTCCTGGCAATGAGATGGTGAAGAGCTGGGTTTTTCTTCTCCCTTATGCAGCAAAAGGAGCTAAGTATGGTTGCCATACCATTTAATCAGTTGGTGTCAGACTAGGTAGAAAAAGATGGAGGGGGGAGAATCCAACTCCACACAAACCCCAAGGCCTGTTGCTATGGATTCTCCATCTCCTTTGTGTAACAAGTAGTAGTAAAATATGGACTCTGTGTCTTTTTCTCAGTACAATACCAACAATATGAGCATTAGAAAGCATGCAATAGTACGCAATGGCCTAAGAAAATGTGGGGCTAAATATGTCGTCACTACTACCAACCTGGAGTCTTTGAATAATGCCAACAGCTAAGTGCTCAACCACAAGCTGATGGGTTGGCAGTTCAAACCCACCCAGATGTGTCTCAGAAAATAGAGTTGGCAGCAACCTGCTTCTAAAAACGGACAACCTTGAAAACCCTACGGAGCAGTTTCACTCTGCACAAGCACACAGGAGCTAGAACAAGCTTGACAACTAACAATAATTACCAGCCTACTACTTTCATATTCTGATCATGTTGTAAAATTCAGAGAGGATCAAAAACTTTAATCTGATTTCTAATATTTATTTTACTTATTTTCTGGTTTTGGTAAAATTTGAATCTAGATAGTTAAAATAAGAAACTCAACTATTTCTTTGCTTCACTATAAACCAAGACTTTTAATCCTCTTAAAAAAACTCATACTACAATTGTAGCTATTCCCCCAATTGAGAAAATTACCTTTTATCCTCTGCTTTGGGTGCTCTTGGAAAGTGATCTGTAATTTTAGAATCTTTTTTTCCATGTTGCTTGGAATTTCTGCATTCTACATTCAGACCAGGAGTACTTCCAGGTAGCTTGGCATTTAAATCATTTATTCCAGTACGACTCTCTCCACCTTCAAAATGGAAATGTAGTCTTACATCCCCTCCCTTAGAAGAGTGCCGTTTCCTAGCGTCAACGTCAGTTTCTCTTGATGGAAACCTGGAAGGCTTATTTGCTGTTTGGGAGGAAGAGCCATCTTCCTGTTCATCAAAACCTGGGCTTGTCTCTTCATCGCCTTCCGAGTTCTGACAACTATTTTTGGCATTATCTACATCCATTGGTGACTCAGGTTCACTGTCTTTCTCAAGTGGAGAATGTCCTAGGCTACTTTCCTGTCGTTTCAATTTGTTGGTATTTCTAGATCCGGTACTCACGTCCCGCAAACCAACATCTGACAACGCACTCTCTGGCGCATCTAGCTCATCTTGCTGACAGCTTGCACAATCTTCCACAGCATGACATGACTTACTGGATTTCTGACTGCTTCCGGTGTCTTTGGCCAGTTCATCTTCTGTAGCCTGGTTTATATGTGCACACTTGATGGGTATCAAAAATTGTTGATTTTCTCTGTTTTCTTCATTATCTGTGTCACTGTGGTCATCATTTTGAGGTGACTGATAAACATTAGCATTACCAAGCTGCTTTGGAACCATAGCTACTGCTGGAGGTTCACTTTCCAAAAGATGCTCCACCTGTTTTCCTTCATTTTGCCACTTACACAGAGTTGCAGTCTGGTGTTGGTCCAAATATTGTGTATTTTCCACAGGTGATTTAGCAAAATTTAACTGAGAAACATTTTCTAAACTTTCCATGTTATGTTGGCAAAAGTTATCTTTTTGTATAGAATTCATCATGGAGTCTACTCGCGTATTGTTGTTTTCTTTACTATGCAAGCTATAAGAGAACAGAAAAAATTAAAGACAACTAGTACAGAAAAAATCACTGCCCAACATCACTCCCACAATGTCCCAGCAAGAACTGAAGTGCTTTTAGTTACCTAAAGCATACCTCATGCCCGTTCACAGCTCCATGCCTTTGCACTTAATGCTATACATAATGTCCTCCTCCCCATTCACAGCCCCATGCCTTTGCACTTAAAGCTCTATATAATGCCTTCCTCTCAACTGTGAGCCTGGCAAACATCCGTGCTTTTTTTAAGTTGATCTTTTCTTCTCATGCTACCTACCACTGTCCCTGTTCTTATCGTCACTGTGACACGTTTTACACTATCCCACAATCCTATGTTAGGTCATTTACCACCACCACACGATAATTACTTGCCAACACAGACTCTTACAGCTCTGTACTCCAAGGACATTAGAGAATGCTTTGGCACATATACAATTTCTAAATTAATTACAAATTGAAGAAGGAATGAGTGTAGATGAAAAACATGGGAAAGAATGAGAAAATTTTAAGATGCAATAAAACACTCATGTAGAACATTATTCATTTCTCTAGGTGAGCATGTTTTTATACCTTTCTGATTCAGCAGTCCTGATTCCTTTAGTGTCCATCCAACTGGTAATAGTTTTTTGTTTGGAAACTGTAATAAAATAAAATATCAATTTTATCTGTGATGTCTATCCTTCCAATAGGAATTTTCTATAGTACATTATATATGCAAGGTATTGTACTGGGCTCTATTGATTATATAAAGATTGATCACACTCCTAAGCAACGGGAAACAAGGAGAAACAAATACACAAGCATCGTGGCACAGGGTGGAAAGTGTCTGGCCCCTGAATCATCAGTATGGTCTGAGGGGGAGTAGTGCAACCTCTGCAGTGAGGCCCCTGGGTTTCAAATCCTGGTTCTCCCACTGGCTTCCCTCCGGTGGGAGGTCATTTCTGTACTAAGATCCTTTATGTAAAGGAAGCAAATTAATACCTGCCATGGGGTTGTTGTGAGGTTTAAATTATTCATGGAAAGTGTTTAGGATACTATCTAGTATTTGTAAGGCGCTCAGTAAATTATCAGTATTATTAAAAGAAGTCCTGATAAAAAATTAGGGTTTTTCTAAGGCAACAAATTTGTGTGTTCTCTGAGAGAACAAGAGTGAGAATAATTAATTTTCCTAGAAGTGGTGGTGTATGACTTTTCCCTTGAAGAATAGCATGTAGTTAATTAGGGAGAAAACCATAAGCAAAAGCGCCAGGGCAGGAAAATGTAAAGTAATTCCAAATGAAAGCACCAGAAAATATAGCTAAAAATCAAGTAGGACCATAAGGCAGAGGTCTCTGTATAACCCGCAAAATGAGATTTCAGAAAGTGTTAAAAATCATACTTAGAATCATAATTCCAGAATTGAGATCTAGAAGTCTCATGTCCTGTTTAAGATGGACAACGTATGGCTTTTTTTAAGGGTGTTTTTTTTCTTCTGCTTGTTCTTTGGGTTTTGAGATCTACTGTAGGGGTCAAATAACAAGCTATTTCCTTTGTACTGTGCTTTCCCCCCCTTATTTTAAAATCACTTTATTATGGGTTCATACAACTCTTATCATAATCCATACATACACCAACTATATAAAGCACATTTGTACATTCATGGCCCTCAGCATTCTCAAATATTTGCTCTCCACTTAAGCCCTTAGCATAAGTTCCTCATTTTCTCCCCCAGCCTCCTCACTCCCTCCCTCATGAACACTTGATAATTTATCAATTATTTTGTCATATCTTGCACTGTCTGATGTCTCCCTTCACCCACTTTTCTGTTGTCCATCCCCAAGGGAGGAGGTTATATGTAGATCCCTGTAATCAGTTCCCCCTTTCCACCCCACCCTCTCTCCACCCTCCTGGTATGGCTACTCTCATCACAGGTCCAGAAGGTATCATCCACCCTGGATTCCCTGTTTCCAGTTCCTATCTATACCAGTGTACATCCATACATGGTCTGGTCTAGCCAGATTTGTAAGGTAGAATTGGGATCATGATAGTGGAGGGGAGGAAGCATTTAAGAACTAGAAGTTACATGTTTCATCATTGCTACACTGCACCCTGACTGGCTCCTCTCCTCCCCAGATCCTTCCGTACGGGGATGTCCCATTGCCTACACATGGGCTTTGGGTCTCCACTCGCACAACCCCTCATTTACAATGATATGATTTTTGTTCTGATGCTGCCTGATACCTGATCCCCTCAACACCTTCTGATCGCACAGGCTGGTGTGCTTCTTCCATGTGGGCTCTGTTGCTTCTGAGCTAGATGGCCACTTGTTTACCTTCAAGCCTTTATGACCCTAGATGCTGTATCTTTTGATAGCCGGGCACCATCAGTTTTCTTCACCACATTTGCTTATGCTGTACTGTTCATTTTCTCATTGAACTGTTTGCTTTTAATACTCATGTTAGTAAGAGGTAACCATACAAGAGTTAGGAATTTCTTTACTTACAAAATCCCTAGAAATGATTATATTGCCTTTTCTCTTCCCCCAAGGTACATTTTCATTGTTCCCATAAAGTCAAGTTTTTATGACATTTGGGATGCTTAACAGTTGCACATAAACATTAATAACCTGCAGTTTTGTTCACTATTCTTTTTTTAATAAATCATTTTATTGGGGCTCATACAACTCTTATCACAATCCATACATACATCAACTGAGTAAAGCACCCTTATACATTCATTGCCCTCGTCATTCTCAAAATTTGCCTTCCACTTGGGTTCCTGGAATCAGTTCGTTTTCCTTTTTTTCCCCTCCCTTTCCCTCCCTGTTTCCCGCTCCCCCATGAACCCTTCATAGTTCATAAATACTCACTGTTCTTTAACTGTGACAACAAAAGATAAGATTGCTGGCAGGGAAATCCAAGCCATAAGGAAGAGCCTAAGTTAGAAACCAGTGCCAAAGCTAGAGGTCTAGACCAGTAATTCCTAAACTGTCCAAATCGATATAGAAAGCTAATGATAATGGACCCCAGGGCCTCACCAATGATGTCATGATTATGCGTTGGGATACTCACCTCAAGGTCAGCAATTTGAAACCACCACCTGCTCTGAAGGAGAAAAATGGGACTTTCGATTCCTGTAAACCAGCGGTTCTCAATCTGTGGGTTGTAACCCCTTTGGGGTTCCAACAACCCTTTCAAAGGGTTCCCCGGATTCATAACAGTAGCAAAATTACAGTTAAGAAGTAGCAATGAAAATAATTTAATGGTTGGGGTCACCACATGAGGAACTGTATTAAAGGGTCACAGCATTAGGAAGGTTGAGAACCACTGTAACAGTTATTATCTTACAGGAAAGTCGCAGCAGTTCTACCCAGTCCTACAAGGTCACTCGGAGTCAACATTGCCTTGATGGCAGTGCAAGACAGGGGTTCACTCCAGAGATACCAAACTAGAATTTATGTGTATATGATGGGGGTACAAGGGATTGAAAAAGTGTGTGGGAAAATTCCACTATCTTTTTATTTAATTTTTCCCGTCAAGTTTTTGAAGCCAAGATCCATCGTTACAAGTAAACTATAATTTATGACCAGGTAATGTATATTTATTTCTAAGTTGGAACCAGATAAAATTTATACTGCAGACTGTAGTCAGAAAAATCCAAGTGTTTCTGACTGAATTACCCTTTCTAAACTATTAAATGTTATTCTCCTGCTTTTTAAAAGCTCTTTTATGGCTCCCCGTAGCCCCAAAATAAAGACCAAACTCCTTAAAAGGGCACTCAAGTTTGCGTATGGTCCCAAGTTTTCAGCCTCATCTAACTGAGGCCTCTATTTTCTAGTCTACCAACCTTTGCACACACTCTGCTTCTATAATGCTCTCCTTGATTTATATAGCAAATCCTGTTTATCCTTCAAAACTCAGTTCAAGTCTGTTCCCACTTCCTGTGAAAGATCTAAATGTACACTACTACCCATTAACTCCCTGACCACTGTCCAGTTTCTTACAATGTTGAGTGATATATCCTTAAAGAAGCACTCCTCTGCATAGCACAACACAAGTCAGGCTTTCCTACCTCTCTGGCTACTCTTCTTTGGCTTAACTTTAAATGTTGGTATATTTAAAAGTTCTGTACTTAGTCACTAATTTCACTCTAAATGCTTTATATGATCTAATCTACTTCCACAGCATAATCATATTCTGCTAAGAACTACCAAATCTGTATCTCTAACACCTACATAATTCTGAGTTAAAAATCCACATATCATATTCTCTCAAGTCAAGACCCACATTCATGTTCAAGTCAGCATTATCTCCTACCTAGGCTTACTCCTTAACTACTCTTTGCCTTCCACTTCTGCTCCCTTTCAACTTGCTAATCTCAAAGTCAGCAATTAAAACCCACCAGTCATTCCATGGGACCTCTGTTGGCAAGGTGCTTATTCATTAGGCTGCAATGCATAAGGTCCACATTTCAAAATCACCAGCTGCTCCTGGGGAGAAAAACTGGATTTTCTATTCCAGTAAGTAGGTAAAGTCTCAGAAACTCAGAGGAGCAGTTCTACTCTATCCTAAAAAGGTCACTATGAGTCAGCATTGGCTTGGTGGCAGAGTTTGGGTTTGTTTTTTAGTCGTCTGACAAAAGACAAAATAGGCCATCTCATAAAATATTTTAAAACATTTGGAACCCAAATGGATAGCTCCGCTTTGTCCTACAGGGTGGCTGTGCGTCAGAATCAACTCGGTGGCACTGAGGTTTGGTTTTTTGTATTGAAACATAGGCACACCCCACCCCCTGAAAACAAAACAGAAAATCCTCATCAAGCCAATCCCCTACCAGAAACCCTTTAAATGTCTTTTAGGGATAAAGTTCAAAATCCTTAGCCAGGGTCGGCATGAACTGACCTTTGCAGCTCCAAATCTCATCTATGCTTCAATGTTCACTATGTACCTGCCAAATGCCTGGAACATTTTCCCACATCATCCAGATTCCCTCTCTTCATCTAACTAACGCCTGCGCAAGCCTCACAACTCAACCCCATCTTTGGGAGACTATCTTTTATATATATATATATATTTACTAGGGGCTCATACAACTCTTTTCACATACATAATTTGTGTCCAGCACCAAGCACATTCGTACATATGTTGCCATCATCATTCTCAAAACACCTGCTTTCTACTTGAGCCCTTGGTATCAGCTCATTTTACCCCTCCCTCCCTCTTCCCCCTCCCTCTGAACCCTTGATAATTTATAATTATTATTTTATCATATCTAACACAATCCAACATGGGAGACTATCTTTTAACTCAGACACTACATTAGATACTCCCGACTCCTACCATAAAATGTCTTTCACGCATAACTGAACTTATTACTCTATATTACAGAAACCTGTGCAGTTGTCTACATCTACATCTAAATTATTCTACATTATAGAAACCTGTGCAGTTGTCTACATATTTTGATTTTTAACACCTAAGATAGGTATATTTCTTCTTGATCAATACTGTGCATAGAAACTAAAACAATACCAGGCGAGATCAAAAACTGAGCCCTCAGGGGGGGAAAAAAGTCCCAAAATCTGAATGAATAAAATTCAACCAATTTTCTATCTCTAAATTTATTTGGCTTACTGCCCCGTTTTCAGGAAAAAAAAAATTAAATTGCTCAGCGACCCTCCCTCTGATGAAAAAGTTTCCCATCATCCAGGAAGTGTAGGTTTTGCAGGCCCACCTGGACCGTTTCAGAGCCACCCAGGGAGCGGTACTGCAACATTTGGGAACCAGTTATCTAGATGGTTGAAGAGCTGCTGCTTCGCCTACTCAACCTATGACTACTTTTGGCAATTTCTCAGAGGAAAGCAAACAGTTGGGGTCTACTGCCATTTTCCACCCTTTGAATGGCTATCTCACACTACCAATCTCAACAGGAAAAATGACAGTCCCATTCTCCCATTAGTGGCCTTATTAGCTCAGCAAAGGGACCTTGGAGTGGTGTACATGAACAGATAGGAGTCATATCAGAAAGCAATTCGGGCCAGAATGAAGGACAAAGACTTTAATTCCTCACGTACCAAGCGAGGTGGCGCTGCCTCTGTGCGGTCCCGCCCGCCCGGGGACGCAACCTGGCGAGGACTGTGGGACCCTGAACTGCAGGGCAGCGTCCTTGGGGTCGAGGACACGCCTCTGCCCGGGGAAGCTCCGAGCGTCCGCGATGACTGGCGGAGAAGTTGCAGCGACGCCCCAGCGGGGACGCTTAGTGCAGGGCTCACAGCCGGTGCCCGCACTCATGTCGACACCCGCAGTTCAAAGTCCCCGGGCCAGCCCAGTCCGACTGCCTAATTCACTAACCCTAATAAGGTCAGACTGTGCCTCCTTTCCGGCGCCTCCCCGCACCACTCCCTCTCTACCACTGCTGCTTCTGCAGTTGTTCGGCTGGCTTCCCACGGCGAAAGCCTGCTTTCCCTCTTTCACAGGAACCCCACCTGCATCAGAATGCGCTGCTCTGATTCCGGCTTCGCTCAATTTCCCACCACCGAAAAGCTGCCGTCGGGCGCTCTGGCTTCCGGGGCGTGCACTGTCGTAATGCGGAAGCGTGGCGCTTGACGGGCGCAATCCCCCGGAAGGTCAGCGTGGGAAGGAGTCCGTGGTAACCCGGTCTTCCCTCGGTTATTTTGGCGAAACGGCTGAGCTCCCGACCTCGGCCTGAGCTGGTGGCGGAAAGCAGACGGCTTGGGAGTTTTGACATCATGGAAGGCGGCGGGGGAAGCAGCAACAAAACCACAGGAGGCCTGGCCGGCTTTTTTGGAGCCGGCGGAGCAGGTTACTCTCACGCGGATTTGGCCGGAGTGCCCCGTAAGTAACGAGTCGACCCTGCAAACCTTTCTGACTAGCTCTTAGAGCAACACAGAACTTAATTTAAGGTGCTCGCTATTTTTTCTTTTTGGTTGGCATTTAGAAACCTCAATCCATAAATGTGCTTGATAAAACTGATGTGCGGATTGGTTTTTGTAAGGATTGTTATAAGAGCTGTAAAAGCCCCCAATAAAATGATTTATTAAAATCTTTAAAACATCAATCTAGTGGTGGGCTTTGTGTCGGTCCCATAGTTATTAATTAGCACAAGGTTCAGATTGTAAAATCTCAAAAAAGTACTCGTTAGGACAACATTGAGTAATCACGTGGGAGCAAGAGAAATATCTGGGATTTACCAGGAACATCTGAAAGAGCTCAGAAGTGAACTTAAAAAGGTGATTTGTGGCCATGAAGTAAAAAAAACAGATAATGGTTCTAGGTAGGGAAATAGGAGGTAAGGAAAAGGTAAGGTCATAGTTATAAAGACATGAGTATCCTGCTTGTCCTATCCTCAATCCAAGGAATATTTGTCCAACTCTTATGGGATTTTGTAAATATCTAGCTGGATACATAGAAGCTAGCCCTGAGCATAGTAGGAAGTTAGTAATGGATACGCTGTTTACTAAAAGATGTTCCTTTGAAAACATTTGTAATACAACCATTCTTAAGGTAGTTAAGTTACAAAGACCATGTTCTTACCAGAAAACAGGGATTTTCAAAGCACTGAGAATTATGGCCTAAGCAAGTTATCAGAGTCGTCACAGTCAGGGTTATTAAATAATTTTATTGGGGGCTCATAAAACTTTTATCACAATCCGTATATACACACATTGTGTCAAGCACATTTGTACATTTGTTGTCATCATCATTCTCAAAACATTTGCTTTCTACTTGAGCCCTTGGTGTCAGTTCCTCATGTTTCCCCTCCCTCCCTGCTCCCTACTCTCTCATGAACCCTTGATAATTTATAAGTTATTATTTTTTCATATCTTACACTGTCCAACATTTCCCTTTACCAACTTTTCTATTGTCCATCCCCCAGGGAGGAGGTCGCATCTAGATCCTTGTAATCGGTTCCCCCTTTCTACCCTACCTTCCCTCCACCCTCCGACTATTGCCACTCTCACCAGTGGTCCTGAAGGGATCCTCTGTCCTGGATTCCTTGTGTTTTCAGTTCCTAGCTGTACCAGTGTACATCCTCTGGTCTAGCCAGATTTGTAAGGTAGAATTGGGATCATGATAGTGGGAGGGGGGGGCGGGGAGAAGCATTTAGGATCTAGAGGAAAGTTGTATGTTTCATCATTGCTACACTACACCTTAAATGGCTCATCTCCCTGTGACCCTTCTGTAGGGTGATATGTCCAGTTGTCTGCAAATGGGCTTTGGGTCCCCACTCTGCACTCTCCTCATTCTCAATGATATGATATTTTTGATCTTTGATGCCTGATACCTGATCGCTTCAACACCTCATGATCACACAGGCTGGTGTGCTTCCATGTGGGCTTTGTTGCTTCTAAGTTAGATGGCCACTTGGTTACCTTCAAGCTTGTAAGACCCCAGATGCTATGTCTTTTTTTTTATGCTATATCTTTTGTTAGCCAGGCACCATCAGCTTTCTTCACCACATGTGCTTATGAACCTGCTTTGTCTTCAGCAATCATGTTAGCAAGGAGAGCATCATGGAATGCCAGTTTAATAGGACAAACTGTTCTTGCACTGAGGGAGTATGCAAGTAGAGGCCCACTGTCCATCTGCTACCTTAATACTAAAACTAAATATATGCACATGGATCTATTTCCCCATCATATATAAATATATTGACATGCACATGCCTGTATTTCGACCTCTATAAATGCCCTTTCCTCCTATTTCTTTCCTCTCTTTCCTTTTACTTTCCTCTTGTCCCATTATCTTGCTCAGCCTTCATTTGGGTTTGAGTAATTCCTCTTGTTTACATTGCCCTTGATCAAGCCCTACCAGGCATCCTACACTCTCTTTGTCATCGATTTTTAGACCTCTTGTTCCCTTGGCCTTGGGTTTGTTAACACCCACTTCCTTCCCTCCCTCCCACTCTCCCTCTCACGTGTCCTCCCCAGAACCTTCAGACCAGTTGTTTTCTCCTCCAGATTGTTTATCCTGCCTATCTTATCTAGGTAGTCCTGCAGAGATAATAGCACAAAAACAAGACAGCAAAACAAAGCAACAAAAGAAAACAAACCAATGACAAAAAAAGAGAAAAGCCTGTAAATAGTTCAAGGTCTGTTTGTTGGCCTTTAGGAGTGTTTTCCAGACAAGTGTAATGGGGTGCCACCGCCCTGGCCCCAGAGTCTATTTTTTGTATTCCCTGGGGACTTCCTTGCTCTGCTTCCCTTGCTGTAGTGTTGCACAACCTTAGTGTTTTGCCTAGGTGTGATGGGGTCAGATGAGATGCAGTTCCAACACTGTGTCTCCACTGTTGTCCTTGTAGGGATATGGATCAGTGAGGGAAGTAGTTTCTCATAGCGGGCTGGCCATATGGTCCTCTCTGTCCATTGCCTGTTCTGAGCGGGGATATAGCTTGGTGGGCCAGGATGTGCTCCACTCTTTTCTTCCCCCTTCATTTGTTCTCATGTGTTCTGATCAGACATGTCCCTCTCCCTGAGCTGTAGCTTCAGTGCTGTCCTCTGAAAAAAAATTCTTCTATGGGGAGGGGTGCCTGTCCACATATTTGGGATTGGTACTGCCCCTTAAATCCAGTCTATTAAGGAAGATTGGGAAAACTTCAAAAGATGAGAGAAGGAAGGGGAGACCATCAGCCTCAATAAATGAAGAAGCTCAGGCTAAAGTCCAGATACTGGTGGACAAAGATTATGAAATTACCATTGATGAAATTGCTACTGAAGATGGACTCTCACATGGCTTGACCTTTTCAATTTTGAACATATTAGCTCTTTGGGTCCCAAAGCTAGCTCAAAGACTTGGCCTTTCCCTCAATCTTTTAAGTAAACTTGATACTAATTTACCTCTATGATCCAGAGAATAAAGTCCACTCAACAGTGGCTTCCAGTAAGATTTGATGTGCCAGTTAAGTTCAAGACAAAGAATCAGCTCAGAAAGTTATGGTACCTCTTTGGAATCATAGTAGATTTTCTCAAAGGCCACAGTATGATCTTGGGGCTTATTATAAAGAATTTAGAAGAAAACTGAGAACTGCATTTGTGCCAAAGGGGCCAGGAAAATTGCACCAATTATGACAATGCACCTGTTCATTCTTTTAGGGTAGCAAAAAGATTCTTTTGGGGGGGGGGGGAATTTCCCCATTCACCTCCAGTTCTGTCTTGCCCCTTTATGCTTTTTTTTCTTTCATTTGTTTCCCAACCAACATTTAAAAGAAACCTGGTTGGAGTCCCTTGGGGATGGCAAAACTGTCGGTTTAGTGTGATATGAATGGAAGAGGGCAGAATTATTTGGGGAAGGGTTAAAGAGGTAGAAACACTTCCTTTAGAAATGTCTGGACCTAGATGGGGGATATGTCAAGAAACAATAGCCTCACATTTTGATAATTTTATTAAAAGTTTCTTTGATTTAGTATTAATACTTTTTGGCTTAAGCTCATGTAGCTATTTCATTCTGTATTCAAACTGGATCTATATTCAAGAACATGGTTTATATATAAGTTTAGGAAGCTCAGCACAAAGGACACAACTTTAATATGACAGAATTATTAATTTTAGTAAGATTTGAAAATAAATTGAGTAACTGGAGGGTAAATGTCTTTATTGAACACCTGCAACGTGACCGCTGCCTTTTCGGGTTTGAGGCGCTAGCAGGTAGTGAGGAAAAAAAAGATTCCATGGAGGGAGGGCGGGGTGGAGAGGGGGAACCAGTTACAGGGTCCTACATTTAACCTCCTCCCTGGGGGACAGACAGCAGAAAAGGGGGTGAAGGGAGACATCAGGCAGTGTAAGATATGACAAAATCATGAATTAACAACGAACATAATTTTATGGTTGGGAGGTTCCGCACAACATAAGGAAATGTATTAGAGGGTTACAGCATTACGAAGACTGAGAACCACTGTTCTAGAGTGAGTCAACTAGCATAAGTAAAAACATTTTTGTTAGTATTAAGTATTATGAAAAAAAGAGGCCTGATTGCAGGGGTGGTGGGCACAGTTTAAAATGCTTTGTTAGTGGAGTTGACACTTGACCTCTTACCTGAATACTGTACCAATAACTGTAAGGCAAATGCCTTGAGGACCAAAAAAAAAACACCAAAACAACCATAGAATATGGAGTAATGGTTCTTCATCCAGCCAGTATGTCTGCTGGACATCCAAATCCAAAGTTTCAGGGACATTGGAGTGCCAGGAGATAATGGAGCAATGTGACAGGAAATGGCAGCTAGGATTTTGTAAGTCATGGTAAGGAGTTTGGATTTCATAGTATTTGTGCAGAAACCCTATTAGGACTGATTTTCTTTTCTTGAAAAGGGACAGAAGGAAGTAAAGACTAGTAAGTAAAGTAGGAGGGTATTGTTTGGTTTATTCAATTAGCTTTATTCCAGTTGAAATGATAGTTGGAATAGGATCATGGCAATAAGAACTGGTGATTGGTATCAAAATTGAAGGTATATAGTAAAATGCATGAAAGCCAGAATCTGTATTAAATAGAAGTCTGTCAGAGATTTTTCCACTATTGAGTGTCAGTGGCAGAAAACGTTCAAGACCTGGGTGAAATGCATTCCTGTTGAATTCCAGCTGTCACAAATTTTGCTATATTTTGAAATAGCAAAACGTCATTGATGAAAAAGGTGTTATGAGTAATGCATGGATTTATGAACTGAGGTATAGAAGGAGGCAAAGATTACATTTTAAGTGTAGGAATATTGGCTTTCCTTTATGATTTTCTCTTTCCAACTTTAGGTCTTGCCTTCTGAAAGTTTGCATTTTTCCCAATCCCAAACCTATGGTAAATTACTTTCATAAATCAATATAGTAGCAAATAATAACACTAAGATATTAAATATTTGTGCACACTAAATAGAAACGCAACCCACCACTGTTTTTCGGGGGGGGGTTGTTTTGTTTTTCTATGTTTAATTTGTCTCATCAATTTTATTTTGCAGTTTGTATAATTATCAAGTGACATTCAACCCAGTATAAAGGGACTAGCTTTATAACTGACCTGGTCTGTGCTTTCTGATACTCTATGCTATTACCATCATCTCCTTATGAGAGCCTGAGCTAAAAATTTGCATCCTGGGTTTGAGACTAAGATCCCTGGAGGAGGAAGTTTATAAGCCACCAAGAACATTTTGCTACTGAGCTGATCCTGACTCAGTATCACAGAGCAGAACTCCATAAGGTTGTGTTTTGTTTTTCTTTTCCTCTAAACCAGAGACATCTCTGAAGAGTGACCTGGTGACCAGCTATGATTTCGACTCTGCATACCTTGAGTTGCCCTGAGCTGGAATTGACTCAGTGGGAACTAACAACAATAACAATCGTGAAAGGAGATCCCCAGGCCTTTCTTTCATGGGACCAGTGTATGGGCTTAGACCACTAACATTTTGCATAGTAATTTAATGACTATTGCTTGCGCCAGCCAGGGACCTTGAAACTGCCACATGCAAGGATAATCATGGAACGAAAAATAGGGCAGGGGCAACACCATTTAGTGAGCCTGTAAATCAAAGTTTCAAATGCCTTCAACAGCTTAGTTAACTTTAAATGAAATAACTCTAAAGAATTTTATTCATAGAAAACATTAAACCGTTTAAAGCCTTACACACAAAGAGTTTTATTGTGATACATTTTGTTTTCTCTCTAGTGACTGGTATGAACCCTCTGTCTCCTTATTTAAATGTGGATCCTCGATACCTCGTTCAGGTAAAGTCAAACAAGTACGTTTGTGAATTTCCTCGTTTGCTGCTTTATCTTATTTTTTAAATCTCATTTAAAAAAAAGGAGGCCTGATTCATCATATATTCTCATTACAGTGAACCACATTTAAATTACCATCTGATTAGGTTTTGAGTTTTTTTGTTTGTTTTTGGTACATCTTATTAATAATAAAGGAATTGCAGGGCATAATTTGATGCGATTACCATTGTCATGTGTTCAGTTTTATGACTACACAGCACTACAGGCTTATAAAAACAATAACAATGAAAACTTTAAAAGATACAAAAGTATTAGACTATGTAAGAACCAACTTAGGACTGAGTCTTCAAAACAGAGCCCCATCATAAGTCAGGGATGACCTGTGCTGCCAAAGACTAATGATGGCTTACGGAGGCACAAAGTGTCTGAGGTCCAGCTCCCATTTTCTCAGACTATGTAAACTCCCTGAATTCAGTCAGTAATTCCTTTTAAAGACTTGTTTAAAACCAACATGGGATTTAAAAGAAAATTTTAAGTATTTACAAAGTTATAAGAAATTGTTATGCCAAATTAAAAATAAATGAGAATCTTAATTTCTGGGACTCTTTTAAAAATCAAAAACCTATAAGAATGAAGATGTGATGGACGCAGGTATGTTTCATAATGGAGTTCAACCTTTTGACGTTTGTATTACCATAGGCTGTTTGTTTTGGAGATCTTATATGCTGCTTACTGGTCATTTAGTTGGAAAAGATCCTAAGTCACATAAGCAAAATTGAATTGGCAGGTGTTTTCACACTCGGTAATCTAAGGAAACGGAATTAAACTGAAGTTTCAAAGAGTAATGGTTGGATGTTCCAGGAACGCAAAGTTAGTTTAACCTCTAAAATTCAGTGTACTTTACCATATCAATATAAAATAAAGGAAAAGCATGTAAAAAAGTCATCTCTCTTGATAAAAATCATAAACTTGGAATAGGCGGGAATGTCTTACCCTCACAAAGGGCATCTGAAAACTCCACAGCTAGCCTACGCAACAGAGAAAGCCTTCCCTCCTACTGTCAGCTATAAAACAAGAACGCTCTCTCTCTCCTGTTCAACAGTGTGTTAGAGGTTCCAGCAAGGACAAAAGGCAAAAAAATGAAATCCAAATAGTAAAGGAAGACATGAAAGTACCCTTATTTGCAGGTGGTGTGATTTTTATCAAAAATTCTAACTAAGGAAGCCATAAAACAGATACACGGCCAATATATATAACAGTTATCATTCTTTTTAATCATTATATTGGGGGCTCGTAAAACTCTTATCACAATCTGTACATAACATCCGTTGTGTCAAGCACATTTGTACATTTGTCACCATCATCATTCTCAAAACATTTGCTTTCTACTTGAGCCCTTGGTATCAGCTCATTTTCCCCCTGCGTCCCCACTCCCCCTCCCTCATGAACCCTTGATAATTTGTAAATTATTGTTTTGTCATATTTTACACTGTTCAACATCTCCCTTCACCCACTTTTCTATTGTCCGTCCACCGGGAGTGGATTATATGTAGATCCTTGTAATCAGATTACCCTTTCTACCCCACCTTCGCTCCACCCTCCCAGTATCTCCACTCTCACCACTCTTCCTGAAGGGTTTATCTGTCCTGGATTCCTTGTGTTTCCATTTCCTATCTGTACTAGTGTACATCCTCTGATCTAGCGGATTTATAAAGTAAAATTGGGATAATGATAGTGGGACAGGGGAGCATTTAAGAACTAGAGGAAAGTGGTATGTATCTTCATTGCTACACTACACCCTGACTGGCTCCTCTCCTCCCTGTGACCCTTCTATAAAGGGATGTCCAGTTGCCTACAGATGGGCTTTAGGTCCTCATTCCTCCTCATTCTCAATGATAAGATTTTTTGTTCTTTGATGCCTGATACCTTCAACACCTCATTATCACACAGGCTGGTGTGCTTCCATGTGGCCTTTGTTGCTTGTCAGCTAAATGGCCACTTGTGTCTCTTCAAGCCTTTAAGACCCCAGATGCTATATCTTTTGATAGCTGGGCACCATCAGCTTTCTTCACCACATTTGCTTATGCACCTCCTTTGTCTTCAGCAATCCTGTTGGTAAGGTGAGCATCATGGAATGCCAATTTAATAGAACAAAGTGTTCTTGCACTCAGGGAGTATGCAAATAGAGGTCCTATATCCATATGCTACCTTAATATTAAACCTATAAATATATGCACATAGATCTATTTCCCCATCATCCTATATAAATATATTTACATATGCACATGCCTGTATTTAGACCTCTATAAATGCCCTTTTCCTCCTAGTTCTTTCCTCAATTTCCTTTTACTTTCCTCTTGTCCCATTTTCTTGCTCAGCCTTCATTTGGGTTTCAGTAATTCCTCTCGTTTACATTGCCCTTGACCAAGCCCTACCAGACATCCTATGCCCTCCTTACCATTGATTTTAGATCACTTGTTGTTTCCTTGGCCTTGGATTTATTAATACCCACCTGCTTTCCCTCCCCCCCACACTCTCCCTCTCAACTTGCCTCCCCCACCCCCAACCCCCCAAACCTCCAGACCAGTTGTTTTCTCCTCCAGATTGTTTATCCTGTCTATCTTATGCAGAGATTTGGGGTGAGAATGTATATACAAAAGAAAATTCAAAATCACTCAACTAGGTACCTAATCGATGGTGCTTTTATTAGTGTTCTGTATATACCACGTGGATGTGGGAGAAACTACTGGTGGTCTCTCTAGTGGAGGGGCCTCACCAAAGAGAAGCAGTTCCAGCCATTACAAAAGGTGATTAATTAAGTTTTGACCACTATAGCCCACAAATGATGTTATATTCAAATGTCCCTTGGCAGAAAAAATATTCCCAACCCCTGATCTAATATGTTAAATAGAGCACACTTATGTGTATTTTCCCCCAATTTTTCGATGGAAAGCTTGGTAAAAATATATTGACTGGGCAATCACTGTATTTGTACATACCAGGAATAGCGTTTTTTTTTTAATGTAGGACTAGTCACTTCTTTGGAACAGTAAGCCCATTATATGATAACAAGCAATATTTTTCATGAAAATTAATTGTTTCCAAGACAAACAGCAATATTGAGTGAGAAGAGTGACCTTATTTGCATTTTTGCAGTTCTTTTGAATGACTGACTTAATCGCATTTGCTTCTGTAATCAGTAAGTTGAAATACTGTAGAAAATACAGTCTCACTAGTAGATCATGGGAAAAGAAAGGAGTGTTTTAATAGCCTTTGCAGATAATTGTGGATATTCTTTAATATTTTCTTAAAGATTAATTATAATGTAACATCTCAAACTGTATCTCAACATTACAAAATGTTGTAATATTTTATTATAATAAAATTCACTGGAGTGTCTTGCATTTAAAATGGATGTTACCCTTACACAATTTCATAACATGTCTTGGTTATCTGAAAAATATAAGTCATGAATTATGCATAACTTCTTGCACTTGAGATACTGTTCTATTAAGAAAAAGTAAATAGGTACCTCAGAATGCAAATCATTGTCTGCTACTAGACAAGTATTTGTTTTGTCTCCTAACTTTCACTATACCTGCCTTCTCTTGAGCTAGCCTTTCCATTGTTCCTTCAGTCTCACCAGTAAGTTAGACAAATTGCAAACTCTATGAGACGTTCGTTAAGAAGGAAAACAGTTCTAAATGAAAATGCCTATAAGTATGACAGATTTCATTTCACTTTCATATAGTCATTTCTTTTATTACAGAACATTATTTTGCATGAGTAAATAGAATTTATGTCCTATCAAAAACTATTTTGAAAAATTAATAAATACTTTGCAACTACTATGTCTTAGGAGCTGAGCTTGGTTTTTATTATTACTTCCTCAGGATACAGATGAATTTATTTTACCAACTGGAGCAAATAAAACCCGGGGCAGATTTGAGTTGGCCTTCTTTACCATAGGAGGATGCTGCATGACAGGTGGGCTCAGAAACAAATATTTAATTCCCCTTGATGATTTTTCTTTTATTTTTATTTTTTTATTTCCCTGAGGGTAGTGCACCATTCCTGAAAGTACTGCAATATCAGGTCAATGGGTGGAATGGATAGAGAAAGCTCTTAGGCCATCTCCCTCCTCCAGAAACCCACTTAATATATTGTCCTCGGATAGAGGACTTATCAGATATTAAACTGATAATAACAGATACTGCACTTGATCTTAGCCAAAGGGCCGAGAAGCAGTGCCCTTGATTATTTTTAAGTAGTTGAAAATACTTTTAAAGAAATCTTGTTTATATCTTTCAATTAAAAGTAAAAAAGTTCAGTTTGAATATAACTGTAATTTGGATGAATGCTGTTTTTTTATTAGGAGCTGCATTTGGGGCAATGAATGGTCTGCGCCTAGGATTGAAGGAAACTCAAAACATGGCCTGGTCCAAACCAAAAAATGTTCAGTAAGTCTTATATCATTATCTTATATAGTAATATTTGAATATTAGCTTTCATATGATTTGAAAAGTACAACCTGAGATTCCAAGTTATTTGGAGTGATACTTTACTTTTTTATCTTTTTTTTCTTATTTAAATAATCTTATTCAAAAGGAGCTAAGCAGATTTACTGTGCCTAAGCTTTTAAAAGCAGTATATTTTTAGTCAGTGCCTCTCAATTGACTAGTGCTGTCACAACCTAAAATTGTAATATCAGTTCCATGCTTTCTAAATTGCTAAATTCTTAATATGATATTTCGATTATTCAAAGGGTAAATAAACCAGTGGTAGTAAATAAATAAGCGTGTAAAAGTGATTGCTACATCTGTTGTCAATTAACTTTTTATTGATTTCATTCTCCATTTCTAGAATGGAGACCTGCAGAATATTTAAGTGAATATCTTGGAATTTAGAGTTGGTTTCACAAGAAGATAATCTCTCTCAGGAAATTTGGATAAAGTTTCTCAGGAAACTATTGTAGAGTTTACATAAAAAGGAAACATACTATTAGAAAGAGTTAGAGCATGTTCGTATATATATGTATATGTTCACCTTTCATAACAAGTAAAACATGACCAGTCCTTAATATTCCCTCAATACTGTATCTAGTAGCTTTGTGAATTTTTATTCCAAAACTAAACTTTCGTTATTCAATCAGTGCCAACTCTAGTGACCCCATAGGACAGAGTAGAAGTGCCCCTGTGAGTATGAGACTCTTAACTTTTGGTGGGGGTAGAAAGCCTTGTCTTTCACCCTCAGAGTGACTGCTGGTTTTGTACTGCTGACCTTGCCACTAGCAACCCAACAGGTAACCACTGCACCAGAGCTCCTGTGAATTTTTTACTTTATATATACACAGTATATACTTATGTATAAGCCGAGTTTTCAGCACATTTTTTAATGCAGTTTTTGTGGTAAAATTAGGTGACTCGGCTAATATTTAGGTCGACTTTTACTCAAGTATATATGGTAATTAAATTGGAATCATGTGATGTGTGTTCTTCAGTAGCTTTAAGGTTTTGTTTGTCAGGTGCGTTACACTGTTTAGCCAGCAGGTGGCAGCAGACTTGGGGAGCCTGAAAGCCAGCTCGGTTTTTTTGTTTGTTTTTTAAACGTTTTATTAGGGGCTCATACAACTCTGATAACAGTCCATACATATACATACATCAATTGTATAAAGCACATCTGTACATTCTTTGCCCTAATCATTTTCTTTCTCTTTTTTCCTTTTCTATTTTTACATTTTATTAGGGACTCATAAAACTCTTATCACAATCCATACATATACATACATCAATTGTATAAAGCTCATCCATACATTCCCCACCCCAATCATTCTCAAAGCATTTGCTCTCCACTTAAGCCCTTTGCATCAGGTCCTCTTTTTTTTTCCCCTCCATCCCCGCTCCCCCCTCCCTCATGTGCCCTTTGTAATTTATACATCGTTATTTTGTCATATCTTGCTCTATCCGGAGTCTCCCTTACCCCCCTTCTCTGCCGTCTCTCTCCCAGGGAGGAGGTCACATGTGGATCCCTGTAATCAGTTCCCCCTTTCCAACCCACTCACCCTACACTCTCCCAGCATCGCCCCTCACACCCTTGGTCCTGAAGGTATCATCCACCCTGAATTCCCTGTGCCTCAAGCCCTCATATGTACCAGTGTACAACCTCTGCCCTATCCAGCCCTGCAAGGTAGAATTCGGATCATGGTAGTTGAGGGGAGGAAGCATCCAGGATCTGGAGGAAAGCTGTGCTCTTCGTCGGTACTACCTTGCACCCTGACTGACCCATCTCCTCTCCTAAACCCCTCTATGAGGGGGATCTCCAGTGGCCGACACTTGGGCCTTGGGTCTCCACTCTGCACTTACCCCTTCATTCAATGTGGTTTATATATACATATATATATACATATATATATACATACACACACATATTCTTTTTTTTTTTTTTTTTTGCATGATGCCTTATACCTGGTCCCTTTGGCACCTCTGATCGCACTGGCTGGTGTGCTTCTTCCATGTGGGCTTTGTTGCTTCTGAGCTAGATGGCCACTTGTTTATCTTCAAGCCTTTAAGACCCCAGTCACTATCTCTTTTGATAGCCGGGCACCATCAGCTTTCTTCACCACATTTACTTGTTCACCCACTTTGGCTTCAGCAGTTGTGTCGGGAGAGTGAGCATCATAGAGTACCAATTTAATAAATGAAAGTATTCATGCATTGAGGGAGTGCTTGATTAGAGGCCCAAGGTCCTTCCGCCACCTTAATATTAAACCTATAAATGTAGACAATTAGATCTATTTCCCCATCCTCATATATATGTTTGCATGTATACGTCTTTGTCTAGACCTCCATAAATGCCCCTTGACTCCCAGCTCCTTCCTCCCTCTCCCTTGACTTTCCTCCTGCCCCACCACCATGCTCCGTCCCCACCTGGGCTACAGCTATACCTCTTCTCTATGCAACCTTACCCTTGATCGTTCCCCATCAGGCCTGTCACTCCCCGCTCACTACCATTTTGGGTCCCATGTTGTTCCCTTGTCCCTGTGTTTATTAACACTACTTCCTTACCCTCCTCCCCCTCCCCCACCCGGATCTGTCTGTCCCCCCGGAACTGTCTGTCTTATTGTTTTTCCTCCAGATAGTTCATCCAGCCTGTCCTATTCAGACAGACCTGTGGAGACACTAACATTCACGAAAACAAGACAGAGGAAAACAAAGCAACAGTATACAACCAGACAATAAAACAACAAAAACAAACCACTGACAAAGAACAAAACAAAACACTTCACAAAAGAAAGGCTTGTAATTCGTTCAAGGATCGTTTGCTGGCCCTTAGGAGCGTTTTCCAGTCCAGTCTGTTGGGGCACCACGCCCTGGCCCCAAAGTCCACTTTCAGCATTCCCTGGGGACCTTGCCACTCCATTCCCTTGCTGTTCCACTGCACTCCCCCAGTGCTTTGCCTCGGTGTGGTGGGATCAGGCAGGTGCAATTCCCACACTGTGTCTCCGGTGCTGTCCCCTGTATCGCCCTTAGTCACTGAGGGGCACCATGTCTCATAGTAGGGCCAGCCATGTTGTTCTCTCTGTGGACTGGCTGCTCTACTCAGGAACATCATCCTCACGGCCTCATGGGCCAGGCTGTGTTCCACTGTCTCCTCCTGCCCCTTCATCTGCTCCCGTGTGCTCTGATCAGATATGTCCATCTCCCAGAGCTGCAGAATCAATGTCATCCTTTGAAACAAATTCTTTTCGGGGGAGGGGCAGGAATCCACTTAATTTTTGGTGCTGGGCCCTACTCCACGCCGGGATATTGCATTCACACCTTGCGGCACTGGCCAGCCCGGTTTTTTGTAGTTGTTATCCTTGCATGACTAGCCTAGATCCTTTGATAAAATTATATTCTTAATATTTCTTGTTTTTTACTCCATGTAATTTTTTGTACTGTACTATAGAGAATCTTGACTAGAAAGAATAGTGTGTGAACCCCTAAGAATTATAACCTGTCCTTCACAATTATCAGCTCTTGCTCAGTTGTGCCCCACAGACTACTTTTGTTCCATGTTAATTTGAAACTATTACCTTCTCTATGATTACTTATCACTGAGTCTCTTATAGTATATTTTCATTCTCTAAACTTTGATTATGCTTAATATTCTAATATATACTTTATACTCCCGTCCTAAAAGAAAACCAAGCTGGTTTGTCATCGTAATAATGACAGTTTAAAAAATGACACTGTTTACACAGACTAATTTCTGTAAACTTGTTTATAAATACCTTCCAGCCTGTTATTCACAAACATTTTAGTTGAGGCTTTAGAATATTCATGTACATTGCAACCTGTGAAAACCAGAACTCCTTAGGTCTGTCTTGCTTTTCTGGGTTACACGTTTTCTATCTTTGATAGGGTATAGTTTATTGCTTTTGTGTCACTCATTTTAGTCAAAATGTTTACATTTTCATTTTCTGGCAAGTTCCTTCCTTATGAAAATAATTCATATACCATAGAATGTAAAAGACATCTTTTTACAATTCTGAGGAAATATTAAGATAGTGAAGACATAAAGGAGACTTTGGGGTATAGACTTGTGTACTTAAGTAGATACTGTTGTGGTTTGTAAAATTCTATAGGAAAATATTCTGATAGGTTCTTCCCTCTTTTTCACTCTGTAGGATTTTGAATATGGTGACCAGGCAAGGGGCACTATGGGCTAATACTCTAGGTTCTCTAGGTAAGTAGAAATACCACTTGATAATAAATTATGGGTGCAAGGAAAAATAATATCCCAGTATTATGAACATTGTAAACAATCAAGAATTGGTTCCGGTCTATGAAAAAGGAGCTTTCCGTCCACTCTGGTGACTAGTGTAGATACTCCTTAGTTAAGAAAAGACAAGGAAATACCTTATCAAATAATTTCAGGTACCCCAAACCAAAATCAAACCCATTGCAAAGTAGTTGATTCCACCTCTTACTAACCATATAGGACAATAGAACTGATCCTTCGAGTTTCGAAGGCTGTAAATCACTATAGAAGTAGACTGCCATTGAGCTGCTTAGTGGCTTCAAACCAAAGACCTTTGAATTAGCAGTAGAGCCCTTAACTGTAATGCCAGCAGGCCTCATTGACAAAATAGAACATCTCTATAGTTTTCAGGGCTTCAAATCTACATAGAAGGCAGATTGCCACATCTTTCTCCCATGAAATGACTGGTAGACTTAACCCACCAACCTTTTGTTAACTGCTGAGTGCATTACTTGGGCTTTTATTGTGATGCCATAACCTAAATCTGTTGCCCTTAAGTTAATTAAGGCTTATAACGACAATGTAGGGTTTTGCTGATGTGGTTCTGGATGCAATTTTTTAATGTTCATAGTTATTTTAAGTGCTGTGTACTATTCTGCCCAACACTAAATAAATCATGATTTCACTCAATGAAACCCAGATAACTTAGGCCCAGGCAAAGGGCTCTGTATACTAAGAAAGGTTCAAGGTCCTATAATGAAACATGACTGATTAATCTGTCCCTCTTACTGTGTTACATGTTGGTTAATTTATTTACCAGAAGAGATTTTCCAGATTTTATTGCTGAGTATTTTTGAGATAGGTCTTTTATAGATAATAAAACCATTTTGCAGTTCTAGGCAAAGAATAATTTAGTAGTAATTAGTGCATAAGTCAGAACCTAATGCTTTCATATCACATTGTCTCTTATGAATGATTGACAATTTTGATTAAATAATAAACCAACTTGTGGTGCTTAGGCCTAATATGCTATGAAAGTGTTCTTTATGAACTTATTGAAAATCCAAAATACATCTTTTAATTGGGGCATATTAAGAGAGGAAAGGACATTTCCTCAGAAAGATAGTTAATATATGTAGTGACTCTAAGATCTAAGTCTTGAAGACGGAACTAAAGATCCTGACCTTGTCGCAGAATTTAGAAGTATTATACTATAAAGCCAAACTTGCATTTTGAGTCCCAAGCTACTTCCATGTGCTACTCACAGCTGCATTCTCCTCGCCCCCGTACGTAGTCACCCTCCCTTGTTCCTTTTCATCATCTCTATGCCTGCACACCTTGGCGAGCCTAGGAATCAACATCCCAGGATACTCAGTTGTTGTTAGTTGTTGAGTTAGTTCCAACGCATAGTGACCTTATGTACATCAGCACAAAACACTGCCTGGTCCTGTGCCATCATCACGATGGTTCTTATGTGTGAGCCCATTGGGGGGACCACTGTGTCAATTCATCTTGTTGAAGAGCTTCCTCTTTTTACTGCCCCAATACTTTACTAAGCATGATGTCCTTCTCTAGGGACTGGTTTCTCCTGAATATATTGCAAGTATATGAGCCCAGGCCTTCGGCTTGTACTTCTCTCTAGACAGATGTTTGTCCTTTTTTTAGTCCATGGTACATTGAATATGCTTTGCCAGCACCATAATTCAAATGCATTAGTTCTTCATACTTCTTCCTTATTCAGTGGCTAACTTTCATATGTTTATAAATCAATTGGAAATACCATGTCTCGTGTCACACTTACCTTATTCCACAAAGGTAACACCTTTGCTTTTCAACGAGAGGTCTTGTGCAGCAGATTTACCCAATTCAGGATGCTGCTTGAGCTCTTGACTACTGCCTTCATGAGCATTGATTATGGATTCAAGCCAGAAGAAACTCTTGAAAACTTCAGTCTTTTCCCAGTTTATCATGATGCTACTTACTGATCCAGTTGTGAAACCCTTAACACTGACAAAATCAGTACAGCTGGTTGTCCTTGGTGTTTCCCTAGTAATAAATTAGTCACAGTGTTCTCTTTATACTTAATAATTAAGTTGAAACAGCAAGGTGGATTTTTACGAGTACAAAAAAGTCACAACAGAGGTCACAACTGAACTTGCTATCATTTGTTAAGGAGTCAAACGTAGCCATCATTTTGAGGAAAAGGTTTGGTGCATTAATTGATGATAAGATTCTGTAGAGATGTAAGAGAAGGGTTGTTTGGGGGATGAGCTCGTTAAACTAAATAATGCTAGTTTTCTATTTTTTAAATATACGAGAACTAAAGAACAAAAATGAAAAATAACTTATGATTGGCAAATTCCAATTTTTTTCATTTGAAATACAGCCATAATGGGTAAAATATAACTGAAAATTAAAATATTCTTCCTGGAACACCCCAGTGTTCCTTTCCAGAAATAACAGCTATTAATGTTCTTCTGAATCATTGTAGACTTTTTTTTAGCAGGACCAATCATGTACACAAGAACAAGTACTTTCTATGTTAGTGAATGTAGTTCTTCTTCTTGTTTTATTTTTAAATTAGTATATATAATTTTCTATTACATAGAAAGTCCTTTCTGAATCATTCTTTTTTTTATCCTCAACTTTTATTGAGGCTCCCTGGTTACAAGTTAGGCTGCAATCCAAAAGATTGGCAGTTCAAAACCAGCAGCCGCTCTTCAGGAACAAGATTGGACTTTCTATTCCCTTAATTACATCCAGTGTCAACAACCTAGAGAGAGCTCTTTATGAGTCAGTGTCAATTCAGTGGCAGTGGGTTTGGTTTAGAGAACTTTGTAGTGTGAGTTGGGTGAGCATTTATAAAGTAGTCCTTTATTGAATACTTGATGTACTGCCAGATATTTTTATTATATAGTTTGTGATCATTCCTTATATATCTTCGAATAGTTGTAAGTTAATGTTTGTAAAATAAACTTCTAAATAATTGCCATACTGACTGCTAATCGGTGTGTTCATTAATGATCAATTCCATTTTTCTAATAGCTTTGCTCTATAGCGCATTTGGTGTTATCATTGAAAAAACACGAGGTGCGGAAGATGACCTCAACACAGTAGCAGCTGGAACCATGACAGGAATGTTATATAAATGTACAGGTAGGTACTGTTCAATGTTAAATACATTTGGAGTATATTTTTAGCTATAGTGTTAAAGAGGCAACAATAAGTACAGTATAATCTAGTGTTCTCTGAAACTGGGAGGTATCTTTTTAGGTATAAGACATAGACAAGGGTAAAGACCAAGATTGGCTTTCTCTTAGATCATTTGTTGGAGCTTGTTCCAGTGAGAATGTTATTCCACTGGAAAATCACTATAATGCTGTCATGAATGCAGCTGGTACAAGGGTTTGATAGTTTGCTTGTTTGTTTGTTTGTTTGTTTTGAAATCATTTTATTGGGGGCTCATACAGTTCTTATCACAATCCATACATCCATCCATTGTGTCAAGCACATTTGTACATTTGTTGCCATTATCATTCTCAAAATGTGCTTTCTACTTGAGCCCGTGGTATCAGCTCCTCATTTTTTCCCCTCAAAGGTTTGGTAGGTTTATGTGTGTGTACTAATTTGGAAGGGAAATAGTATTTGTGTCCCAAAATTAACTTTAGCTCTTTGCTATTTATCTTCATGTTTCTGAGTGGCATATTAGCTTGCTCTTTCTTGATTTCTAAATTTTAAGTAATGTTTACTGACTTCCTGCTACCTGGGAAACTGTACTAAGTGCACAAACTGCACTGTGCAGGGAGAGGAGCACGGTCCCTTGTTTCATGTGAGTGGTCTCCAGGTAGTGGCCTGAGAGAGACAGAGGTCACGGACCTCTGTCTTGCAGAAGAAAAGAGTGAATTCGTTGTTTTTGTTGTGTTATATTGTGAAAGTAAAAGAGGACTTTGACAAGTGTTGCAACTCCGTGTCCAGTGCGTCCCTCATCACTGCCCTGATTTGCAGTAAACATCTACTTGCACTTTACTTCTCCCAGTAAACACTAAAGTCACTAGAATCTTTCCGTTTTTACTGCGTAGATCCTAGTTTTTAGTCAGGGATTCTTAGACTTTTCGAGGATAATGAGGAATGTGTCTCAGATCCCTTAGCCATTCTTACAGAACTTAAAATTTTTTTAGGGATTTTAAAAGGTTTGTAAATTCTGAGTTAATATCTCCTGGATTCTACCTACGTTTATCAAAAGGATGAAAATTTAACTCTCTGGAAGTTAAATACTTTATGTAAAGCTTTTGTGTAAATGAAATGCTGGTATTTAGAAGATAAAAATTAAACAAGGTCCAGATTCTTTACTATAGCTTGTAAACCTCTATATTCTATATCCTTCTGTCCTTGCCACTTTTATGACTTCATTTTCTAAGCTTCCCACTTCCTTTTAACAAGCATTGGCTATCTTTGTTCCTGCTGTAACCATTTCCTAGACTAGCCCTCCCAGACATTGAGTACGCATGTTTCTCTTTTATCTGTCTTGGTTCCGTAATCTCTGTTCATATAACACCTTTTGCTTGAGGCACTTCTCAAATACATACATACAGGTTTGTACATATTTTCTATTTTACTGTAGGATAAGTTGCTAGAAGTCTTAACTACTTAAAGGGTCTACTGATTTAAAATGCAAATGAATGCCAAAATACTTTACAAGTTTTTGCCTATCTTTGTCAGAACTACTGTATTTTTTTTCTCTGCATATAATATGCCCATATAAAGAAAATAACATGCATAGACAAAACCAACGTGCCTGGGTTATCCAGTTTGCAATAACTATGCAAGGTGCACATTATTTGTACAAAGTATGGTTAGTGCTGTCTGCCATTAGCTGTTATTAAACCACTTTGTGGAAAGCATTGTGGCTTGTACTCCTTTTCCCTGATCTTTCTCCCGTAGAGCGATTGTTAGGGCTGAGGGCCTAACCATTGTGCCACCAAGGTTTCGTTGACATTGGCTTTACTCAGTTGTCTTAGGGGTTTTTTTCAGATCATCGAATCAAATTTAAAGTTATCTCTATATTCCTTCCCCCTTAACATTCCTAATTTTCTTTGTTTTTATTTAATCATCTTACTCGGGGCTCATGCAACTCTTATCACAATCCATACATACATCCATTGTGTCAAGTACATTTGTATTTTTCCCCTCCCTCCCCGCTCACCCCCTCCCTCATGAACCCTTGATCATTTATAAATTATTATTTTGTCATATCTTACACTGTCCGACGTCTCCCTTCACACACTTTTCTGTTGTCCATTCCCCAGGGAGGAGGTTATGTGTAGATCTTTGTAATAGGTTCCCCCTTTCCAGCCTACCTTCCAACTTTCCTAATTTTCTGTTGCACTCTGTAACCCACAAAATATACAATTATGTATTTTAGACCTTATTCATCTTTAGAAGAGATAACACTCACTTTTTCTATAGAAACGTTACATAAGGACACCAAAGATACATGGTAAACTGAAGTGCAGGCCTCGTGTTTTTCTGCTTTATGGAGACTGACCTTTGGCCTTATTGGGACACTGTGTACAGAGCAAGTGTATCAGCTGATCTCCATTGCACGCTTATTTGGACAGAAATTGTTGGGTTACAGTATGCCTAAGGCAGACTCTTAAACTTTTCGTAAATCAGTTAGTTGGGAAACCCTGAAATTAGTGGAAAGAGACAGAATTAGAATAATAGCTGAAATGTGATAAAAGCCTACCTTTGAATTGGAATTAGCTTTGTGACAAAGTGTACATTTCTTACCTGTGGTAACTACCTTCTTTCAGCCTTTAAAAGAACAGTCTCGGTGGTCAGAGCTTAGCATGTTCATTTTGATCAGAAAGTAGACAGTTTTGTGGGGTAATAACTTGTTTTTAAAGGATACCTAGTGTGCTACCGGTGTCCCAACGATTTTACTGCCTTACTCTTTCCATCTTAATTCCATTCCCCCTCTACTCCATATTGAACTACGTCTTGGAAACCCACGGGGAAACCCTTGGCCCTATAGCGTCACTGTGAGGCGGAATCTTTTGGATGGCAGTGAATTTCCTTTAGTTTTCAGTTGAGTGACTAGTCCAGGGAGGATCATGATTTGACAGTTAAAACTAATGAGAAATTCCTTCCGATTGGAAGGAAAGCTTTTACGCTCTTTCCACACTAATGGCTGGATTCAAAGTCCTATAGATCTATAGTGGACAAGAGGCGAGGCACAGGGGTGACAATTTGAGATTGACAATTCAGACCCAGGAAATTTTTTAAAAAGCAAACTGACAACCATTGAGTCAGTTCTGATACTTAGCAATCCTGTAGGAAAGAATTGCTGTTCATCTGTTGTTATTGTCACGATTTGTTGGCTGAAAATAGAGCCACCTGGATGAGTTCAGCTCTAGGCTTGAAGAGCAGCTAAGGACTACTGTCTCAGTGGTTGTACCAGTCTCTGTCAGAACAGTAAGCCTGTTTTTATGATTTTGAGTTTTCTTCCACATTTGAATTTTGTTCCCATTCCGATCAGAACTTCGTACTAGCATCTTTTTAAAGTCGTTGTCAGAGAAGAGCACCATCTAGTTCTAATCTTGTGGAGGCTGGGGTTCACATGGCCATAGGGTTTTTTGTTTCTTTGTTTCCAGGTGTCTGATTTCCTTCAGTCTTCTTCATTTTGGACAGGGAGAAACCAATTGTTGGACCTTATTTGAACCCTCTAATGTTTAAGGCCCAACGCAGTAGATTGTAGAACATTCTCTTTGTAAACTTTGTTAAGCCAATTTGCTTCGCTAGCTCATGAGGCTGGTGCTAAGCCCAGTAATAGCTCACTGTGTCGGTGTGTTAATCAAAAGTTTCTTAACTTTCCCCATTTCCTTTCCTATGTACATTTTTATATGCTTCACAGCACTTACAAATATGTTTCTAGAAATATCTTCTGCTAAGCCTATATATGGATTTCGGTGTAGTCCCATCCCCTACCTGTTGTGGTGTGTGTGTCCACCTATACATTATTGTATACAATTTCTGATATAGCAGGATTGTATATATATGCCTGTGTCTAGTTCTCATTTTGTCTTACCTCCCCACACCCACCCCACACCGCACCCAGTAACCATTGGAGATTGCTTCTTCCTTTGTCAATCTTTGACTTTTTATATTAGTGGACTTAATATTCAAACTCTTACGATTGAGTTATTTTGCTTACGATGATGCTCTACAGGTTCATATATGTTATGGTATGCTTCATAGATTCTTCATTCTTCAATGTTGAACTATAGCGTGTGTATCCATTCAGTCATTAGAAACATTATCTTCATCTCATGATTATTGTAAATAATGCTGCAGTGAACATTGGGTGTACATATATCTATTTATAGCCTACCTCTTATTTCGTGTGTGTGTGTGTGTGTGTGTGTGTGTGTGTGTGTGTGTGTGTGTGTAGTGGTAGAGCTAGGTGACATGGTGTTTCTATTTCCAACTGTATGAGGAGGTGTCACACCATTTTCCTTAGTGATTGCACAATTTTACAGGATCACCAGCGTTGTCTCAGCTTTCCAATATCTCTACACTCTCACCAGTATTTCTTTCTTAAAGAACTTTGCCATTAACCCTAGATTTACTGATGTTTCTTATATACCCATCTCGACAGACCTACTTAAAATTGACATGTTAACAAAACCACATTTTCTTTTTAAAAAACTTATTTAAAAACAACATAAATATTCGCTCTTAACTTATAAATGAAACTGCAATGCTAAATACATAAAAATTTTAATATTGAGATACTAGGTTCAATGTATCATAAGTGTCTCTTGGAACCTTCAGTTTGCAATCTATGCAGCATTATGTGTCTTAACTTTTGATGTTTTACTTTAAGAATTTTATTATGTTTTTATTAATTAATGCTTTTTTAAATCATTTTATTAGGGGCTCATACAGCTTTTATCACAATCCATACATATATCAATTGTGTAAAGCACATTTGTACACTCGTTGCCCTTGGCATCAGCTCATTTTCCCATCCCCCTTTTCCCCTCCCCCCTTCCTCATGAACCCTTGATAATTTACTATTTTTTTTCATGTCTTGCACTGACCAATGTCTGCCTTTACCCACTTTTCTATTGTCCATCCCCATGGGAAGGAGGGAGTTACATGTAGATCGTTGTGATTGATCGGCTCCCCCTTTCTCCCTCTATTTTCCTCTTCCCCTCTGGTTTTGACTACTCTCAATATTGACCCTGAAGGGTTTATCTGCCCTGGATTTCCTTTGTTTCCATTTCTTATCTGTACCCGTGTACATGCTCTGGTCTAGCCAGATATGTAAGGTAGAATTGGGGTCATGATAGTGGGGGAGGCAGGAAACATTAAAGAACTAGAGGAAAGTTGTATGTTTCTTGGATGCTATACTGCATGCTGACTGGCTTGTCTTCTCCCTGAGACTCTTCTGTAAGGGATGTTCAATTTCCTACAGATGGGCTTTGGGTCACCACTCTGCTCTCCCCCTCTTTCATAGTGATATGATTTTTTTTTCTGGGTCTTTGATGCCTGATCCTTTTGACACCTCTGCTTTATATTTTGATAGCTGGGAACCATCAGCTTTCTTCAACACATTTGCTTATGTACCCGCTTTGTCTGGTGATTGTGTATGGAATGCCAGGTTAATAGAACAAAGTGTTCTTGCATTGAGGGAGTACTTGAGTAGAGGCCCAATGTCCATGTGTTACCTTAATTCTAAACCTGTAAGTTTATGCACATAGATATAATTCCCCATCATATATAAATGTATGTACATATGTACATGCCTGTATTTAGACCTCTATAAATGCCCTTTGCCTCCTAGTTCTTAACTCTATTTCCTTTTACTTTCCTCTTGTCCCACTATCATGTCCAGCTGTCATTTGGGTTTCAGTAATTCCTCTCAGTTACATTGCCCTTGATCAAGCCCTGTCAGGCTTCTATAACCTCCTGACCATTGATTTTAGCTCACTTGTTGTTCCCTCTTCCCTGGCTTTGTTAACACCCACTTCCTTCCCCCCTCCCCCTCTCCCATGTTCCCCTCTGGAACTGTCAGTCCAGGGGGTTGTTTTCTCATCCAGATTGTTTATCCCACCTATCTTTTCTAGATAGACATGCAGAGATAATAATAAGCGCACAAAAAATAGCAAAACAAAGCAACAACAAAAAAATCCGAGGGAGGGGGGAGCGGAGAGGGAGGGCTAAAAAAAAGTGGACCTGATGCAAAGGGCTGAAGTGGAGAGCAAATGCTTTGAAAATGATTAGGGCAAAGAATGTACTGATGTGCTTTATACAACTGATGTATGTATATGTATGGATTGTGATAAGAGTTGTATGAGCCGCTAATAAAATGTTTTTTAAAAAAAGAAATGTCTAGGAAAGAACAATGGCAATATATGTACTAATCTGTCTGGTACAATTCATGTATGGATCGTAACCAGAATCCCCCAAAAAATGATCTTAAAAAGAAACAAAAACCAACGACAAAAAAAGAAAAGCCTGTAAATAGTTAAGGTCTATTTGTTGATCTTTGTGAGTGAGTGCATCCCGTCAGACGCAACTGCAAAACTTAAGTAATGCTTTCATTAATGAAACAGATTGCCTGAGATTAATACTCAGTTTCTGTTTACATCAAATGGAGGCATATCCATAGAGAAAGGTATACCACCAAGAATTAAAAGATTAGAAGGCTTAAAAGGAATTCGGATACAGACATGTCTCATTAAATGGAGAAAAGACAACATAAATGATAGGAGGTAAATGGTAAACAGTTTAATTAACTGTATCTTTTCTGCTTTTCTTCTTGAATTGTTTTTTCTAAGTTTTAGATGTGGTGCCTTTTTAGATATGTCATTCCCAAGAATTTTATTCTCTTTATTTTGTAGTTGTTTATCGATTTATAGATTGACATCGATCATATTTCATTTTCAGTCTTTATTTTGAAATACTGGGTGATATTGCCATATGTCTTAATGTCAGGCTGTTTTGTGACACTGAAGAAATTTTTTCTGCAGGTCTTCCTTTAAAATTATTTACTTTAAGGTTTGGCCTTGGCTTTTTGTTTGTTAGTTTTGCCCCTCCCTGTGTCCCTACCACCTTCTCAAGGCTTGCCACTTCCTTCTTGCCTGCTTGGTTTTTGCTGAGAAGTAAAAGTTTAGTTTTACTTAATCCTCATTCTAAGTAACATTTCATTTTCCCCTCAGGATTTATTTACTAGTTTTGGGAATTTTTATTATATGCATTTGTGAATTCTTCTGAGCATTTCTGCATAGGACTCATTGAGGTTCTCAGGTGGATAAATTGACATCTTCCATGATTGCACTTATCTTTGTGGGAGAGGGGCTTATTTTTGCCATCTCCTGTGCTAAAATTGCAATAACGGGAAATATTCTGTCGGTTGTTCCTTATAGTCTTCATTATCTTTCATGCATTTTCTCACATTTTATCTTGATAGAAACTGGTGTCAAAGAATTTGCGCTCTTAATTTGTTGGTATGATTTTTGTGGATTCAGCTAGCTCTCCTTTGTCCTTTCAATATATTCTAAAATTTTAATATTCCAGATTTCTAATAGTTTATGTAAGGTTTCTAGTTGCTTATTTTATCATGTAGCTTCTGTTTTGTTTTCTGAATACATTTAGGGTATTGGCAATGAATTCCTTGATATTGTGTGTAGTTACTTTGCTGGGTTAGAGGACTCTGTATAGGAGGCATTAAAATTTTTTCATTTTTCCACAAATTTTTTGAAACCCCCTCAATATGATTTTTTTGTTTCTTAAAAATAATTTTATTGGGGACTCTTACAGCTCTTACAACTTTCCATGTATCAATTGTATCAAACATATCTGTACATTATACTTGCCATCATTATTTTCTAAACATTTACTTTTCTATTTGAGCCCTTGGTATTAGCTTCTCCTTTTTCACGCCCTTCATGACCCCTTGATACATTCTAAATAATTATTATTTTCTTATTATATATTGAACTCTGTCTCCCTTCCCCCATGGTATGGGGGCCATGACAGTTGGGAGTGAGGAAGTCTCAAGGAACCAGAGGAATGTTGTGTGTTTCATCGGTGCTATACTGCGCCCTGGTTGCCTCGTCCCTTCCCTGTAACCCTTATGTGAGGAGATGGCCTTAGAGATGGGTTTTGGGTTTCTGCTCTCACCCCCATTGTTCTCAACAATGTTTTTTGTTTGGTTGGTTTGGATCTTCTGATGCTTGTTACCTGATTCCATCGACATCTCATGATCAGACAGGCTGTTATGCTTCTTTTATGTGGGCTTGTTGCTTCTCTGCTGGATGGCTGCTTGTTTAACTTTGTAACCATTAAGATCAGGTGTCCTCAAACTACGGCCCGCTGGCCACTTGTGGTCCGCTGAGGACATTTGTCCGGCCCGTTTGGTTTTTTAAATATAGTCCAACGGGTCTGAAGGATGGTATCTCTTTTTATAGCTGGCCACAATCTGCTTTCTTCACCACATTGGATTATATACCCATTTTGTCTTCAGCAATAGTGTTGGGAGGGTTAGATCACATAATGCCAGGTTGTTAGAACGAAGTGTTCTTGCATTGAGGGAGGGCTTGAGTGGAGGCCCAAAGTTTATCAACTTCCTCGATGTATTGTCATATAAGCATATGTACATAGGCCAATACCTCTGTTTTTATGAATTAATATATTTACGTAAGTGCACACCTATGTTTATACCTCTATCCATAGCTTTGCTTCCTAGATCTTTTCTGTTTCCTTTGACCTTCCTCCTGCACCACCACCATCAAACTCGCCCTTCTTCTGCCTCTTAGTTCCTCTCAGATTGTTGTTGCTCCAACACCTCCAGGATCTCTAAATCCTCCTCATTGATTTTAATTCCCTAGTTATGGTTCCCGTCTACGGTGTTGTTTGCTCACTGCTCCTTTTCCCTGTCCACCTCCTCACCCCAAGTCCCTCCAGAACTGGGGTCCAGCTTGCTTTCTATGCCTATCTTATATAGGTAGGCAAAATAACAGTAACAGACCAAACAAAAGATTGAATTTTTTTAAAAGATTGACCAAAAAACTAGTGAAAGAAGGTGGGGGAAAAAAAAACATACATAATTCCAGGCCTGTCCTCTGACCTTTATGACTATTTCTCACCGATCCTGGGGGGGTTCTGGGAACTGACTCTGAGCCTGAAGTCTAATTTGTGGGTTCTTTGGAGGTCTTGTGGCTTTGCTTCTGTTGCTGATCTGTTATGTTCCCTTCTTGGTTCACCCCACTATGGAGGTGGTCAGACTGGACTTAACTCCCCACTATGTGTCCCCAGTATTATGCTCTATTGCAGTATGCTCCAGTGAGGGGACATCATGTCTCAAGCTGTTGTTTAGGCCCTGCATTCTTCTGTGCCTTAGCAGCTCTGTGCAGGGAAGTCATCCTCAGGACTTGCTGTGCCAGTTTGGGATCTAGTCCCATGCTCTTCCCTTCTGTGTGGGCTTGGCAGGCCAGCCCTCTCCCCAGTCCTCTATAGCACACACTTCCTAGGCCCGGGGTAGAGGGGTGTCTGTTTCATATAAGTTTTTTAAATTTCATTAACATTTTTTCCTCTGGAAAGTTTTCTGGTTTGATCACTTACTTGACACTTGAATTTAGGTTACAAGTTGAACTGTTAACCACAAAGTCAACAGCTCAAAAACATCAGCTGCTCCCTGATAGAAAGGCGAAGCTTTCTGCTACTGTAAAAATGTACAGCCTCAGAAACCCATTGGGGCAGTTCAACTCTAATCTACAAACATCATTATGAGTCAGAACTGACTCCTTGGCAGTGAGTTTTGTTGTTTCCAAGAACTTATAGTGTTGTAATTGTTTCCAAGAACTTGTAGTGTTGTTAAAATTGTTATAACTGGTTTCACTTAGATTTTTTTCCCTTAATATATCCTAGCAGATGGATGTACTACTTTTGTTGGGCTAATTTAGCAGCACCAAGCCACTGCTCATTTGTTTCCACGTAGCTGGGGAGTGTGGGGGCATGGGTCTCAGGTAGAACATCGATAAGTAGATGAGCAGGTGTTGTAAACCATCTGTGGTTTAGGAGTAGGCACATACTTGTAGGGTGGGACAGGATATGGTCAGTATGGCTTACCAGTGGAGGAAAAAATGTTCACCTCACACAGGACAGAGTAAAAAAATATTGGATGAGGAAAAATAAAGATGAGTAAAAAGTCAAGGATGAGGAGAAAAGCATAACGTAAATCAATAAAAAGGAAGCTGTGGGGATACAGTGGTGCAGCAGTGGTTGCACACACCTCTGAGTCAGTTGGCACATACCCCCCAGTCACCAAAGGACCAGTAAGCCATGTTGGTAGTGACCACAGAGGTGGATGCACATGCCTATTATGAATGGAGGAGCCATCTGGCACCCTCCGTCATGTCCACATCTCCTCACTCACTGCCATGGGCTCAGTGACACCTGTGGACCATGCAGAATGCAGCCCATAGCATAACCACTATACCACCAGGCTCCTCCTATACTTCCTTAGCAGGGAGAGAACAGCCTCCTGGCTCAGTGTGTACATGTGTTCCCAGACATGGAGATGGCAGGCGTCTGGTGCACAGCTCACAAGAGCAAGCACTGTTGGCTATGTTGGCTACTAAACATGTGGTGTGTGCTTTGTCGGGGGAGTGTGGGTTTACAAGGTTATGACACTCATGACCAGGCTGGTATGAGGGGGGCGACCTGGAGTGTACACATCCTTGGCTTGACTCACTGACATGGGCCCAGAGCTTGTGCTCTGATTCAGTTGGGGGTTGGGCTACTTATGCCACCAACTCACAGGTCTTCGCCTCCACATAAGACCAATATTGAAGTAGTTTAATCTCCCTCCATGTTGCATGTGTCGCTAGAGATCCTGCCCACTTTCCTTTAGTTGGTGTTCCTCTTCTTGTTTTCCAGGGTCACTGTCTTACCATATATACTCCAGCATAAGCTGACCCAAATATCAGTTGAGGCACTTAATATTTCCACAAAACCTGCATTTAAATTGTGCTGGAGAACTCGGCTTATACTCGAGTATATACAGTATTTTGGATTCGGTGGCATTGGCTTCTCTTAAATCATGTTTTCAGGTGGCACTGTGTCGGGCTTCCATTCTCACTTTTTGTGATTACTGTTTTCACTGTTCCTTGTACAATTGGTGGCTAATACAATTCTTTATCCTTTGTTTTAGTTTCATGATTACGTTTGTTTTAAGATGCTTTTTCAGGTCTTTGTTGTAGAGGAACTAGATTTCATGTGTCACTAAAACACCATCTTTTCTGTTCTCAGCCCAGAGTTTTATTGACTTGATTCTTAATATCCAGACTGCCTTAAATTAGCAGATTGAAAGTAGTAATTTTTAAGCCAGTGTCAGACCTAGACTAAATGTGGCGAGATGATAGGAATGGAATGAATTTAAAGATGTCTCCCTTATCTCCAGTCAGTAAGTTTGTTTTAATGTTTCTGATTCCCCCTACCACATGTTTGAATGTTATTAATAGATGATGTCTGCAGTTTCTCTCTGGGTCTGCTTCTGATAGATAATGACGACACTTCACAGCAAAAGCTAGAAAACTGAAATAGGTTAGCTATCAGAAGTCCTCAGACTAGTAAGATTCCTGGAGTGGGTGGCTCTGTAATCTATCATCACAAGCCATCTGGTGGGACATTCCAATGCAGAAGTATTCTGACTCAGCAGTGTCACTGAATTTCACAGAATTGACAGACACCCCATCTTTGTTCATATGACTTTGAATACTCTTCCTGTGTGCTATGAAGGCCACCTAGAGTTAATGATCCCTACTTGTTTATAGAACTGGTAAAAAAAAAACATTAGGTTTTATTGTGTGGGGTTTTTTTAACTGCCAGGGATATCTTTGTGACTATGAGGGTCATTAACCACTCCTCTTCACCACATAAAATTTACAAACTGACATTATGTAGCCACAAGTAGTGTGGGGACATTTTCTATCTTATGAAATTTGCTGCTTCCTTTTATCAAAATGAGTTAACTATATCTCAAAAGAATTAGTTGAAACACTTTTATTTATTCATTTCAAATAAATGCCTTTTTCTCACACTTTAAAATTGCTTTTGTTTCTAAAGAAAAGTAATCCCACATCTCCTTCTTAGATTATGGCCAGAAGCTCATTAGTTGAAAATTGTATGACACGTCTATGAGAGGGCAGAGGAGTTTTTCCACCACCTCACTCAGCCTGATTGTGCCTTCATATAACCACTGCTTCTTGAGCCTTTAGAATTATTACTTCACATGCCCATCTAGCAATTTAGTAATAGGATACCACCCTCTTTACAATATAGCCATCCATTCACAATGCCAAGTGTCAGTGAAGTTCTAAATTACATAACTTCATGCAACTCTTAAAAAGAATGAAAGAACAAGTCAATTTGAGAAAAGCCACTAAACACAAAAGGACACATTTATTTCTGAAACTAAGAGTGATGAAACAAGTTTGTGCAAAGGAAGGAATCAGATATGGAATGTATGGCTAATTGTCTCCATGAACAAACAGCTCTTTTGCCGAAGAAGTGGATGTTGCTCAGCCATTACTGAAGAATTCTGATCAAAGGAGGTTAAATGCAAAGTAAAATTTCAAATTCTTAAGAAATCCCAACTTTAGAGCCACTGAGGCTAGGTGAATCCCAAAACTACTGTCAAAATAATCCCACCTGTAATTAAACCAAACAATGTTACTGTTGAGTCCCCTAAACCTCAACTTACAGTGACCCCACACAATAGTAAAATTGGTTTTCTTGGCTTGTTAATCTTTACAGATCAAATCAGTTCTCCTTCAGATCTGCTCGGGAGGTTCAAGCTGCCTACCTTTCCTTAGCAGCAGAGCATTTAACAGTAGTGCTATCACCACTACCGAGACATCAAATAGATCCCAAACCTTCGCAACCCAGTAGTACAGTAGAATTGCTTCACAAGGCTTTTCTGGTTATAAACCTTCCCAGAAGAATGGAGCCGCTGTTGAGTTCAAACTACCAAACCTTTGGTTGGCAACTGGGCACTTTTACTCTACGAGCATGGCCCAAAGAGGTTGGCAGTCACTTCGTGGTGGAAATGTCCAGATTATAGCCTAGGATATTGACTCCTTTACTGTACGGTCATGGTGAGTCGGAATTGACAAGATGCACCTAACCATATCTGCATCGGACATTACTTTAAGATCTACGTGGGATCAAATTGACCATAGCAAACTGCAAAGGTAGAGAGCCCTGGGTTACACAATGGGCTGCTGCCTACCACAAGGTCAGCAGTTTCAAACTCTCAGCCACTCTGCAGGAGAAAGATGAGGCTTTCTACTCTTGTAAAGATTTACAGTCTCTGAAACCCACAGAGGCAGTCCTACGTTCTATAGGGTTGCTATGAGACCGAATCAACTCATTTGGCAGTTAAGTTTAATTAAGGAGGAACAATTCAAGGAAAGTGAGACTGGTTGTACGTCCACTGAATTATACATATAGAAACTAGATTGAAAAAAAATCTAGATTGTTTATTGGGTGGGGCGCATGCTTTAGCAAAAAACAACAAATTACTTTACACAAGTGATGTTGAAAATATGTCTCCTAGACTTTTATTAGATCTTACTCATTTAAATGTTGTTTGGAGTGGACGGTTTGTAAGCATAAATGTTATCTCAATTTTGTATTATTTTTCTTAACCATTTTTGTTAGAATACTCTGAAATATAAAACTCTCATTTTTCTCCCGCCCTTCCCCTTCCAGGTGGTCTTCGAGGGGTAGCACGAGGTGGTCTAGCAGGACTAACGTTTACCAGCCTCTATGCACTGTATAATAACTGGGAGCACATGAAAGGCTCTTTAATCCAGCAGTCACTTTGAAGATCTTGCCAGCTTGTGAAAGGAGGACCTGGAGATTGTTCAAGAGTGGCACGTCTAGCTACAGAGCCAAACTCTTTAAAGGCTGAGAGTAATATGGTTTTGTTCTGCTTTGGAGACTTTGCACATATTACCCCTTAAAGAATAAAATCACTTAGTACCAGAATTCAGGTCATCTTTGTTGTCAGCCGTATCAATCAAGTCTGAACTGTAATGTTCTGCCTGTGTTCATAAAGGCTTAAATAAAGAGCCATAATCTCAACAAAACCATAGTAGGGTGTTTTCTATTTGTAGACATCTAGTTGGATATGAAATAAAAGCTACACTTCGTGTTTTTGTTGGCCTTAAAAGGAATGACACTTTTTCTCCTAGAGTTGACTAAAACCTGTTATTTCAGGTTAATCATTCTACAATTGCTGTGCTAAAAATCTGTGCAAAAAACACGGTTAATCTGTGTATATTAACCTTTCTCCAAATTGGGGGTCCTTAAAGATGCAATTAAGAGCCAGGTTTCTGATCTGAAAGCAGCCTGAGGGACGCTAAGGAAAATAAGGCCGAGTTATTTAATTTCCCAGTTTGCTTTTTTATCTAAAAATGAAGTTAATAGATGGAACTACACTGCATGTTGCACATATACATAATGAACACTAAACTAGTGGCTTTTCTAGCGGGGAAAGTGAACAGGGGCCCCTTTGGGATGTAATAGAAAGGCAGGAAGCAAGCAGAAAAGCACTAAGCTGAAGTCCTCTACTTTAAAATATGTATTTACAGTATTTGTATCTAAATATATAGTTTTGAATATATTCTGTCTGCAACAAAAGATCCAAAGTTAAAAATAATGGATGGGATGAGTTTGCAGCGGTCGTGGGGGGATTAAAAATGAGGTTATGAGTATCTGAATTTAAAATTCATAAAATATACTGACATTTTAGTAAATAATAGAAACAACTTTTTATATACTCAACTTATTTCTCAGCTATCCTCTTAACTAAAAAGACACATTTTAAAATTTGGGTACTGCATTTTGTGACAAGGTACTTTTACAAATACAAGTATGACTGTTAATGGTTTTAATGAGGTATTACATGTTAGTAGGGTGATTAATGTAAATTTATGAATGCACACCTGTGCTCACCTTAAAAACAGTCTAGTTTCCTGCAACCTAAGATGTGAGAAAAGCTCAGTTTTTAAACACCTTAAGTAGTTCTTCGGGGGCAGGAAGGGGCTGCCACACAGGCATGAGCACGAGGCTCTTCAGTTTGGTCTAAAGAATTCTCGTTAAGCTCTGGGTCTGTTAGTTCCCCTAGACAATTTCTGAGTTGATATCACAAACATTAAAAGTATTTCTAATAATATGTAGCTTAATAGTTTAAATTCTGGAAAACAGGTTCATTTTGGAGAATTCTTTGACTATAAATCCCATTTCTTCCTGATAGAAATACTTTTAAAATCATAAACATGACTTTTTAAAACATTGGTAGTTGTTTCATGCCAAGGCACAAGTGTTCAAAATGGCCTGCTTATTAAAATGTCACTGCATTACACTTATGTCAGTGTGTCACGCTTACAGTGAGACATGGATTTTAAGCACCAGGTGTCAACCCTAACCTCCATTTATTGACACAGGATGTACTGTGATAGTAAGTAGTTCAAGTACAGTGTTTCCAATATGCTTTCACCTCTTTGCTTTTGGTTATTCAGCTTTGGACCTCGCTCGACTATAGGTAGGTCTACGAAATACTTGGAAATGAGATTAGGACCCCACTGCATGTGGTCTTGAAACAACAGAAACCTAAAAGAGCTCACTGGAAACTTTAATAACATTAGCAATAAAGAATTGGCAGTAGTTTAATTTCTTTCATAAAAAGAAATATTAAATTATTAACATGTAAGCTAAATATGTTTTATAAGTAATGTCAGAAGTTGCCAAGATGATTAGTAGACACTTGGTAAGGAAAAAAACAAAGACAAGGTAAATTATTTCTGTGAAATGTACATTTCAGATCACTAATAGAAGGAAACCCATAGCATGGGAAGCATCTAATGAGCAATCAGGTCTAGGAAAGTTTCTACCTGTGTAACACACCAACACTGTGATTACAGAAATAATTCATTTTGGAAACTACAGAGCTTTAATGTAATTTTAGGAACTCAATAGGAAGAGCTATACAAGCTTATGAAATGTTCCTATCCACCAAACTGCTGTGTTTCTAATGTAAAGGTGAATTAATACTTGATTTAGAAGGAACTGAATTTCCTCAAGATCAATTTAACAGCTGTTTTCTTTTACATCTTCAGCTTCTAGGTGACACTTTCTCTTCACTACTAAGAAGCTAGGCAGGTAAGGAACTAGGCGGACTGGTCAGATTCAGAAACAATGATTTGGCAAGATGCAGTTGCTCGGCTCATGGATATGTGATACTTTGCAGAGAAGGTGCTCAACTCTCGCACTCCATTACTTCACATCTGTAAAAAGAAGCCCACACAGAGAAAGTCACTTCACAAAATATAAAAGCATATTTTCCTCATCTTGAAGCTTGGACTCATTTCTCAGTAAGCTACTAGAATTCTCAAAGGCTCTGAAAATTTCCTTGATCATCCTGAAAGAGGTCTTTTTTTTTTTTTTTTTTGGAAAATCCTAGTTTTCTTTTTTCCAAGTTGAAATGAAATTCTACTCATCTCTTCTACCTCACTTGCCTAACACACATAATTTCAACAGGAGTAAGGATCACCATGCAAAGTATGAACTCATACAGTTCATACTCAAAAATATTTACTTTGTAAGCTGCTAACACCAGTAATAGTCACACTGTAGCCCATACCCACCTGTAAAGGATTTCGATACAACCACTTTTCTTTATCAGCTTTAAGCTGCATACAGGCAAAAAGATCACAAAATGCTGGGAGGCCGTAACGGTCTGGGGAAAATTTGTGTTCCTCCTGTAGGGGTGAGTTAAGTAATACTTCCTGTTAAGTACACCAAAAAAAAAAAAAGCATTACTTTAATGGTAACTGGGAGGCATGAGACCAGTTCAACATCTTGCAAAGATTTATAAAGAATAAATATTGGCTAGTCCAATAATGAACACAAAGGTGTTAATTTCTTCAACAAATCTTTTTTTTTTTAAATAGTAAGTAAAATTGGCTGTGTTTTGTTTGTTTTTTCTGGCCAGGATGAGGTGGCAAAACAAAACCAATGCCTTCAAAGTTGATTGACGCTGATGTGACACAGAAACTGCTCCTTAGGGTTTCTGAGAATAAACCTTTACTGCTGCAGTTTCATCTTTCTCCCAGAGAGCCCGGTGGTGGCTTTCCACCACCGGCCATGCAGCTATCAGCTAAGCACAAACCCACAGCACCACTAGAACTCAAAATATACAAAAATTTATATCTGAATAATCATAATTCAATTACACTGGTGATTCTTACTCTACCCTCTATTCAGGTCCTAATGTATCACCAAAATATCTAAGCCAAATTAAAGGTCAGACTAACGAAGTGTTTCTACCAATAAATCTGTGTTATGGGTGCTGCTCACCTGGGCTTTCTTTCTAAGTAGCCACTTGTCTTCTCCACAGGATATCTGGCTTAGGTTCCCTGTGCTCTTCACTGGCAAGACCCAGTCGGCGGTGTTGAAGGAGCCCCAGGAAGCGGCAGCGGGGCTTACTTGCTTTTGCTTGCCAGCTCTGTTCTCATTACTAGGCACGTTTGTGGGGCTTCCTTCTTTGCCTGATGGTCTGAAGAGCCACCCTGACAAGGGAGTGTTCCTCAGGACTTGAAAGGAATCAGCAATTCGAGAGGGAGTCATGGCCTTTGGTGCCTTAGCTTGTTCTGTTGTCTCTTTTCTGGAAGGACAAAGCCACCTATTCAGGGAATCTTTACATTTCTCCGGCTCAGGTTGAGGAGCCAAAGGCATCCCATTTTTATCCTTTCCTTCTTTCTTCAGAAGCCAGGTACACAAAGCTTCCTTCTCACAATTTTCATCACACACACACTCTGAGAAGCTTGTGCAGGGCTCATTGGCTCTGCACACCTCCTCCACTTTACATGACTCTTGATGGTTCTGGGCAAGCCAATCCATGGTGGAAGTGGAAGATGGTTTCTTAGCCTCCAAGTGGTCATTCAGGCATTTCAGATTGCCCAGGTTTTCAATTTCCACAGCTTTGGGCTGATTGCCTTGGCAATTGCTACAGGAATCCGGCTTCACAAGCCAATCACTTACATTAAAGGGCTCCTGAAAAACCTGGAGCCAGCTCTGAGACTTCCCACTGGTTTCACAGCTTCCATTAATAGTCTTCTCCAGCGTAGGTGTTTCCTGAGGAGTTAGCAGCCAATCCGAAAGGTCCACCTCATCTTGATCAAGAAGCTCCAGATCTTCGTTTTTTTCAACTTCAATGGAGAAAGGACTGGCGGAGCAGTTGCTAAACTTTTGGTGACTTAGTTTTTTAGGAATTTCTTGTTGCTGACTCTTGAGAAGCCAGTTTTCCAAGCCCTTTAGGTTGCCCCAGACATTACTAGAGAGATCGTTGGCTCTGGGAGGAGACTATACAAGAGACACAGTATTAGTTCACCAGAATAATTCTGACTGCTTTGGGGACTCAATATAAAAATGTTTTGTTTCCATATTTACTTTATTATTCAATGTTCTAACTTTAACCATGGTAAAGCAAAATGATATAAAAATTTTAATACAGCATATTTGATAGAAAATATGCTCATAAGCCTTTACAAATAAAGACCTAAATAAAGGATATTATCAAAATTCAACAACAAAAAAATGATAACCAAAAACCTGTCAATGATACCATTTTTAGAGTACCATCACTACTAGTAGAAACAAATTGATACCATCTTACTGGAAAACCAAGTTATATCAGAAGAGTATATGTTGCAATGTCTGGAAATTTTTTTTTAAGTATAATACAAATAAAAATATTTATATACAAAAATATTAGTAGTTATCCACGCATGCTATGATTGTTTTTGTACGTCTTTTACAGAACTTTATCTTCTTAACTTTCTATAAAGAGTTGTAGTTACTACAGTAAATAGTGTGTCTAGAGTATAACTAAAACTTAAAAAAGACATCTCGTTAGTTATTAGTAATAACTGCTTCTATTACTACAGCTACCTCAAAAACAAAGGCAGAAATATATACCTGACTATTCTCCAACGTCTGCTTTTGGGTGAGCCATTCTTGGGGATTGGTGCTGGGGACATAAGGAGCCTGCTGACCACCAATAGGTTTACTTCCAAGTAGCCACTCACTGAGAAGAACTGCCGTGGTGCTGGATGATGACATCTATAAATCATACAATACTTTGTTACTCAACCGAGCAATGTCAACTGCAGTAGAAAATACATCAGAAAAGCAGGAAACCTAAGCTTACAACGCTTGGCATTAGACCTATGCAAACATCAACTTTCAGTCACAAGTGGAGTTGATCTCTAGGATTCTTCTCAATTCTAAATGCCCAAGATTCTACATTTGCACTGCATTTTGAAGTCACATCATCTCTATGAATCATGAAGGATCTCCAAGAGAGCTTCAAGACAAACTAATGATTATTAAGCACTGACTGAGAACAAGTATGATCTGATTTAATCCACAGCTAGAAAGCCTCTAAATTTCTATTTGATATTCAATCAAGAAATATTTAATTCCATAAACCTCTAACATAATACCACTGGTGACTTCTTATAAATAGATGCTATAAAAAATAAAAAGGGCGAGGAGATTTTATCAAAACCCAAAAGAAATGTAAGTGGTGACTCAATTATTAGCAACAAGGCATTTTACCTGCTCTGGCACTGGGATACAACCTCTCTTCTCCAAGAATGGTCCAGTAGCTGATAGATTAGCATGAGTCATCAGGTGCTCAGGAATTTGCTACAAGATGAAGGCAATTTAATGTTTGCGTACATGTTGAGCTGCTACCTGCAAAGTCAGCGGTTCAAAACCACCAGGTTTTCTACTCTCACATTTACATTAGAAATCCACAAGGGCAGTTCTGCTCTTACAAGGACGCCATAAGTTGAAATCAACTCCATGGCAGTGTGTGGTGGTGGTTTATACCAAGTGTGGTTTTTCATTCTTAAATTTTCAAGGCATTATTCTAAGCATTGTGCCACTTCACTAGAATAAATAATTCTTCAGACTAATTCCAATCATTACCTCTTCTAAACAAATAGCAAAAGAAATCTAGTACAACACTGCTACATTTTTTCTTAAGATCATTTTACTGGGGGCTCTTACAGCTCTTTTAACAATCCATACATCAATTATATCAGGTATCTTTGTACATATGATGCCATCATTATTTTCTAAGCATTTACATTCTATTTGAGTCCTTGGTATCAACTCCTCTTTGTACCCTCTCCCTGTATAAATTATTATTCATTTCATCTTTTCATTTAAATACTTGTATTGGGAGCTCTTAAGAGCGCCTATCACAACCCATACATTCATCCATGTGTCAAGCACATGTGCACATATGCCACCAACATAATTTTCAAAGCAGTCTCTTCCCACTTGAGCCCCTGATATCCCTTCCCTCCCCAGTCTCCCTCATGAACCCTTGAGAAGTTACAGGTTATTTTCATATCTTACATTATCCTCTGTCGCTCCTCACCCACTTTTCCACTTTCCTTCCCACTGGGAGGAGGTTTTAGATCGATCTTTATGATAGATTAGCCCTTTCTACCCACACCCTCCCCTAATCCTTCTTCCTGGTATCTCTATGCATTGTTAGCCTTGAGGGGTTTATCTATCCTAGATTACCTGTGTTGTAGGCAAAACTGCTACTTTTAATGAAACCATTTTTGGCTCTTGCAATTCGATCCCAAATTTAGTAACATTTCCAAAGTACTTACAGGATGGATGAGTTCTAGAGATTTGTCAATAGGAGACGGATGAGACTGCCTGTTCTCAAAATGCTACAGCCTTGGATACCCTAGGCAGGTCTACTCTATAAGTCCATGAGTTGGAATCAACTCAAAAGGCAATAGAGTTTGTGTTTGGATCGATAAAATACCACACTGTAAGAACTATCACACTAAGGCTATAATTATAAAGCTTAAGTTCTCACAAATCCATTTTTCAGAGGAGAAATTTACAGGGGAAAAAATTTTAGACCATTTGTGAGATCACATACTTGAAAAGCACTTTATGAGCCAGCTGAGCTCAACATTACTCACCATGGTCTTGAGGGACCCAAATGTGGTGATGGTCTGGCGCAGCACAGTTGTGTCTGCTTCAAACAGCAAGACAGTTGAATCTTCTGGTTTGAGTGCCAATCCACCTAGTCTGGTAAAAATAAGTAACACTTAGCTACTTTCTATGAATATCAGTTTCGTCTTCAAGAAACTTAGCCTTAATGCTTCAGCAAATAAATATTAGATTCATATTGCAGGATGATCCTCTCTAATCACAGTCATAGAGAATTAACTTTTAATATACCAAAATAAAAGAAGTCAAAATAAGCAAAAGTACCTTTACCTCTCAAAACACACAGACACTTGATTGGCTAGATCTTTGTTTTGGGAGAACTCCAGTTGATGAATAAGACAATTGAATTGGCCCAATAACTACAATTAAAAGAGAAAAAATAGATACCATTCAGCCACAATGATCCAAAGTGTCAGGGTTTCCAAGTTAACAACTAACACACGAGATACAACTTTTATCAAATATACCTAAATGTTCCATTACAGGGCGATGTTCTCTAAACACCAGAAACGAGGTTCAAACCAATTTGAGCCAGGGAGCACCCTTACCCAGTAGAGTTGCTGGACTTGCTGTTGCAGTGTCTCCTCTTTCAGCTGATAAATGAGGTCAACCTGTTCATACAGCCACACCTCACGGCTTCTAAGGCATTCCAGGTGACGGCTTATGCAGCTATGAATTTGAGCTTTAACCTAAGAAATACATACAGGTTAACTTCACTACTGTTAAAAGCCTAAAGAATAGTGTTTCCCAGGGAACATTAAGGTACTAAAACTTTTAAAGGATTAACAAATCCTTTTGATAATCTATTAAACATCTCTCCAAGCACCAGGGGGACAATCAAAATGTGTTAAGAGCTGGATTCTCTAGAGTGGTAGAATTTTCCAGACTATTCTAACATTTGCTTTATTTTACTTTGGGTCCAACGCCATCAATGTCAGGCAGCTGACTATGATTAAGAAAACCATGCCAGGTACAAGGTAAATTTGGTTGGCACTCATAAGCTATGCCTTTGCCCATGTTCTAATTAGCCTTATGATTAATTCAGATGAAGGGAAAAAGCACACATCACACCTCTCTGAGGTTATCTTTAATTTGCTGTTCAGCTCGAAGAACTCCACCAATAGCAAGCTCCAAGTCCCTTCGTGCATCACGGCACCTCAAAAGGGGCTCTCGATTACTGGAGCAAACACCTTGATCCTGTGAGGTGCTCATTCTGATCACTGTGCCTTTAAAGGAAAAATAAAAGTAACAATAAATCGAAATAGCTCTGTAATTACAAGAGCCACCTTTCAACCACCCCTCATAACCATTCCAGCCAGTCCCAAGTACCTCACCCCCCATCCCAATACTGCTTAGTGAGTAATAAACCATTACATAAATATCACCCCCAACTATGTTCCCAACATAAATTTCTGATTCTAGATAAATGACACTATAAGAACAGACATTTTACCAGAAAGGTGTGAATCAATAAGGCAAAAAGTTTACACAACACATGACAATATAATGATCCATCAATTACACAAAAACATGAGATATGGATTCCTGTTTTCAGATTGAGATAAGCACTCAAAAGTCCACCAAAAATCCACATTACTTAGAAAATCATTTGATACATAGACCTCAGTCTACCGTTCAGATTTCATATTTACCTAAAATCTATTGGGAAGATGAAAAATATCTTTTTCTCATTACTTTCATTTTTAGATTTTTTTAAATTTTGCTTCCTAAATTAAGGGTGGCATCACAGCTGGCAGACACTTAAAAACTTGTTCAATAGTTGTATGACTGGATTTTGAGCTCTCATTTGATCACAGCCCTAACATAAGAACAATTGTCCTTATGACATGGCCCTCTCTGGTATTCACCCTCATGAGATCACTGAAGTCATGGGTGCCTGTGAGGAAACCAGATGGTGCCCGCCTAACAGGAACTATAGCTCCTGGGATCTTAAAAGCTTGTGAGTAACAAACAGCCATGTAAGTAAGAAATTCTCTAAGTCCCCTGGAAGGACATAAGCCTGTGTGATTTAAGGACTGCAAATAATAAGATCCAAATCTAGAGAAGGGAGCAGAACCAGTGCTTAAATTCTAAGCACCTGGTGTGTAGACAGCTACAGATGATAGTGGTAGCCCAAAGCTCATTTGCAGGTTCCCTGTGGGGAGTGAGCCCCTGGGTAAGTCCCAATGCATATCAGTTTGGAATGGTAACAGCTCTAATATCCGACAAAAAAGCATGGTAAACTGGGTTTTAGCAGCTGCACTTAGCCTGGAATGTAACACTATGTGATTTGATCTCCTCCCGGACCCAATGTGAATTCATTCCGAATTTTTAATGTTCTCTTTCTCTTCAATTGAGGTCTTTACCCATTTTATATGGTCATTGATCCTGGGTACTTATTTGGATTTTGCCTTTCTTTTATATGTTTATCTGTATGGGGAAACCAGGATGGGGACAATTATGAAGGCAGTTATCTAGACTGATAATGTTATGAGGGCACAGAAGGGAGAGGTGAGGGAAATGGGGAGTCAGCATCAATGGATACAAGAAAGAGTTCCAAAGTTGATTGTGGCAATGTTTGCATACCCTTCTTAATGAGTGTACTATGAAATTATATGACAAGCAAATGATAACTCAATAAAATTATGATGCACACAGTCAAATGCCTTTGCACAGTCAATAAAACTTAAGGCTTCTTTCTGGTTTTCTCTGCTTTCACTCAAGGTCCACCAGACATTAACAATGGTATCAATTCTTTGATTTCATATTCTTGTAAATCCTACATAAGATTATTATGTGCAAAAAAAAAAGATTATTATGTCCCAGAATCGACTAGAGGACATTGGGTGTGTGATCCTTCTTTGTTTCTAGCTTTTTCACTACAATCACCAGAAATTATCCATGTAATTGACTGTATGTCTTACTGAGTCCGGGTTGGTAAAAATCTTCTATTTCTTCATGTTTTGCATTTTTAGAGTTAAGACTTAAGACACGATTGTATGTTACCTTTATGGACAAAGTGAGTATGGGCTAAATAGAAGTACAACTAAATTGACTCATTCCGTGTCTTACCAAGTGTTGAAAGGTTAACTGAAATCTAAAGCTTGTAGTGGCATGTCCCTGTTATTCCTCAACTGTTTCCCTTAATTAATTGGATGAAAACACAGAAGATATTAAAGATGGAGATAACATGTGACTGCCAAAATGTTACTTCCCATATCATAAATATTTAGATTCCAAAACAATCTACACAGCTGTTAAATGCAACAAAATACAGATTCTCTTAGCATTGAATTGGAAGAGTACAAGGCAAAAAAAAAGAATAAATTATTTTATGAATAAATTTTTGAAAAGTAAGCTCTAGGTGACTTAAAAAGTAGTAATGCTCGGTCTTAGAAAAAAATCATTTATACTACCTGATGTCATTTAATGTATAGCATCTCCCACCAACTCTTCTGTTCCATGTTCATTAGCAACTTCATTTGAAACTTATTTGAGTAACAGGTGAGATGAGGGTATTTAAAAGAGAACGGGACCTCAAAATCATCAAATAAAAACTTCTCCGGGCAGATGAGCCAGTCAGGGTTCAGGGTAGCAATGATGAAACATGTAACTTTCCTCTAGTTCTTAATTGCTTCCTCCTCTCACCCCCCCCCCACTATCATGATCCCAATTCTATCTTACACATCTAGCTAGACCAGAGGATGTACACTGGTACAGATGGGAACCAGAAACACAGGGACTCCAAGACAGATGACCCCTTCGGGACCAGTGGTGAGAGTGGTGATACCTAGAAGATGGAGGGAAGGTGGGGTAGAAAGGGGGAACCGATTACAAGAATCTACATATAACCTCCTCCCCGGGGCACGGACAACAGAAAAGTGGGTAAAGGGAGACATCAAACAGTGTAAGATATGACAAAATAATAATTTATGAATTATGAAGGGTTCATGAGTGAGGGGGAAAATGAGCTGTTATTAAGGGTTCAAGTAGAAAGCAAATGTTTTGAGAATGATGATGGCAACAAATGTGCTTGACACATGAATGTATGTATGGATTGCAATAAGAATTGTCCCAACCCCCAATAAAATGATTAAAAAAAATAAATAAACAAGTTCTCCAGGACTAGAAGCTGTTTAGTCTAGGGGGAGGGTATGATGAGAATCCTCAAGAATTTGAGAAATGCCATGCCAGGTATAACAATTGTATTCAGAAAAGTCCCAGGGAGGAGAAAAACGATCAAGAGGCATATTTCAGGTAATAAATGAAAAAACTTCAAAACAACCATAAGGAAACGGCCACAGAAGCTAACCAAGGCCTATACCCCCGTGTCTCACTGCCTTGGAGTTGATTCTGACTGTGAGTGAGCCTATATGACAGGGTAGAACTGTCCCAGTGGGTTTCTGAGACTAACTTTTTATGGGAGCAGAAAGCTTCTTCTCCCCTACCAAGTGTGGAGCCGTCCAAATGGAAAACTGCCTGTTTAAGGAAGTGAGGCCTAGCCTAGTTTTATGGGCCAGAGAGCAAGCTAAATGCAGGACTGGGACAAAGCAATGGGAGGTGAGGCCAAGCCTCAAAACAAAAAAGGAGGAGAAGTCCAATAGGCTTTCTTTTAACCATCTCAGCAAGATTCCGTTTCAGAAACTACAAGTTCTATAAGAAACTCTGAAAGATTCAGGAAGCTTAATTGGCTTTGTCAGGAAATTCCTCCAGAAATGTTTTCTACTATTTGAAACTTCAGCTGTTTTACTACCTTCTTCTTCACCCTTGGTACACACTTTAGAGTTTACTATCTATCTACCCACTGCCACCGAGGCAATTCCAAGCCACCCTTTATAGGGTTTTCAAATTGTAAATAAATCTTTCCAGGACCAGATAAGCTCATCTTTCTCATTAAGAGTAGCTGGTGAGTTTGAACTCTGAACCCTTTGGTTAGTAGTCCAAGACATACCAGAAAGCACAACAAGGGTTCCCCCTGCAAGCACTACATAAAGACACGAGAATGGAGCATGACAAAGCATTAAACTAGATTGTCCTTTTATCACTTATGGGCATAATCCAGGATGTTAGAAAAGCTGCAAAACTAATCTGCCCCATTACCACATACACACATTCATTTCTCACATTTTAACAATTCAAATAAAGGTTACTCTCAAAACTGGCACTTCACTGAAATACTTTTTTTTTTTTTTACAATTTATTGGGGCTGATACAATTCTTTTCACAGTTCATACATATACATACATCAATTGTATAAAGCACATCTGTACATTCTTTGCCCTAATCATTTTTTTCTCTTTTCTTCTTTTACATTTTATTAGGGACTCAAACAACTCTTACCACAATCCATACATATACATACATCAATTGTATAAAGCACATCCATACATTCCCTGCCCCAATCATTCTCAAGGCATTTGCTCTCCACTTAAGCCCCTTGCATCAGGTCCTCTTTTTTCCCCCCCTGAAATACTTTTTATAAGGTTCTGTCACTAAATGATCTACTTTGCTGTCCTTGGATCTTGCCTCCTCTGGGAAGGGGAACACCATGAGGTTGCATGAAAGGCCCTAAGAAAGACTGCAAACAGCAGTATGAGGTATGTGGTGAGGAGAAAGCCTTTTCAGAAATGAAATCAAACCTGGCTACCCAGCTTACTTTAAATCACACGAGTTGAAACCTGAATCTGCTTTATGAAAGCCTTTGAGTCAAAAGATATACCATCTGGGATCTTAAAGACAAACAAATGGCCATCTATGATAAGTAACCAAGCCCACATGAAAGAAGCACACCAAACTGTGATCATGAGGTGTCAATAGGATCAGGTATCAAAAATCAAAAAATCCTAACATTGTGAATAAGGAGAAGTACGTGGTGGAGACCCAAAGCCCATCTGTAGGCAATAGGACATCCCCGTACAGAAAGGTCACGGGAAGGAAACGAGCCAAGTCAGCATGCTATATAACACCAAGAAAACATACAAGTTTCCTCTAGTTCTTTAATGCTTCCTCCCCCAATTATCATGACCCTAATTCTACCTTACAAATTCAGCTAGATCAGAGCATGTACACGGGTACAGGTAAGAGCTGGAAACACAGGGAATCAAGGACAGATAAACCCCTCAGGGCTAATATTGAGAGTAGCCATACCAGGAGGGGGAAAGGGGGGAGAAAGAGGGACCCGATCACAATGATCTACATATAACCCCCTCCCAAGGGGATGGACAACAGATAAGTGGGTGCAGGGAGACAAGAAAAAATAATTTATAAATTATCAGGTATTCATGAGGGAGGGAGAGGGGAGGGGGGAAATACGAAGCTGATACCAGGGGCTCAAGTAGAAAGCAAATGTTTTGAAAATGATGATGGCAACAAATGTACAAATGTGCTTGACACATGGATGCACGTGTGGATTGTGAGAAGAGTTGTATGAGCCCCCAATAAAATAATTTTTAAAAAGAAAGCGTACGAGCCAAAGAGATCATTCTAGGGTCTAACAAACTTGAGTTTCAGGCTGCACTTGCAAGTTGGAGACATATGTATATGTACTAGTTACCCTCATCTCTCTTGACCTCGATTTCCTTTGGGAAAATGGAGCCAATGACAGCTGTGTCTCAGCATGAAGTAAGATCTCTAAGCGTAACCCTGGGCGCCATAATAACACTGCTGTTGAAGGAGAAGGAAATCACGTGGCAGCTTAGTCAGAGTGGCTCTTAATATAAGGTGACCAGATTTTAACATTGGTAAAGTGGGACACTATTGATGGGGGGCGTTCTTGATTAAAAATTTGGTCTATATGGAGCAACAAAAATTGTCATAGAAGGCAAAAATAGTATTGTAATATATTTTTTAAATTTCAACATACGTACAATTTACAAATATAATACATTAAAATTATGAATAGTATTATTTTATTCTTTGGCATATTTCTCATTTGAGTGAATTGTTTTAGTAGATTGCTATTGTTGTTTAAAAGGTCATGAAATTTTTCACAAGAATTTGTTAAAGTATATCTCACACATAAAATGGCTTTCAAAGTCTCAACACTTAATTGTAATTTTTCTGATGTCCACACTTTACCGTAGGAAAAAACACATTCAGTCGCAGCATTAGTTCCTGGTAAGGACAGCACGTATTCCACAATGTTTAGTGCATTATTGTATGGAACATTATTTGGTTTCCAAATGATGAAATATTTCTAACCATTTGTTCTCTATTGTGATTTTTTAACCTTTCCCTTATCAATGTTTTTTAATAATGATACCTCATTAAAAAGATTTTTGGAAATATTACTATATGAGAAATTTTGAGTAATAATGATTTTTGCACATCATTCCAATTAAGTCTTGTTTTAATGTAACCCAATGAAAATGTTCAATCATTGTACCGTCCACTCTTCTACATAATCTATGCAGTTTATTTTACTATAGACCTTTTTAACGTGATTCATGATATCCACGATTTATTGCACCTTGTTCTTCTAGTTGGCTTATACTATTATGGATTGTTAACTGAAGAAAACTGTTTTCTAACCACTCTTGACACTGAAATTTTAAATTAGTAACTTCATTTTGTCACATTCAATAAGTTTTATAGCATTTTGAAAAAGAGCTGCTTGATTGTGTACAAATTAGAGCCAAATTTTTTAAGACTCTTTTTCAAAAATCTCTTCTAAAATTCTAGGACATTTATCCTGTGATAAAAAGTAGGATTTCAAAGAATCGTATATTTTCAAAATTCTTTCGACAGCTGGCAAAACAGCCAGCCAGCGCGTTTTACTGTATCCAAGTATTTTCTGATATTCGACTTCCGCAGTTTCACAAAATTCTTAAGCATTTCAACACGCAGTGTATATATAGAAATAAGACTATATTTTGATAACAATATTTTCCACATCAACGGGCAGCAAATCAGCAGCTGTTTGAATGGCGTTATGTATTACGTATATTCCCTTCCGGTTCCATTCTCCGGCCGTTCCCTAGCTTGTACTGCATTCTTTCCAAAAATCGGGACTCTTTTTTTTTTTTTTAATCCGGACTTTTTTAAAACCCCGCATGCGGGACAAATTGTTAAAAATCAGGACTGTCCTGCCCAAAGTGGGATATCTGGTCACCTTATCTTAATACCTCTCTCAACAAAAACTTGGAGCAGCAGCAACTGAAGCAGGCTGAATTCCAGAGGTCCTCTGAGAAAAGCAAAGGTGCCCCAGGGAGAAACTGACAAACTGAAAGAAGAAATTACTACTGAGAACATAGTCAATAAAATATTCAGAGAAGTCCACAAAATGCCAAACAGAAATGACTCCAAAAGGAAGTCCCTCGGCATATAATAACCGAACTTTCTACTATTAATGAAAGTTGCGTTGCAAAAAAGAACAATTACATTCAAAGGCCAAGCAACCTGCATAAGTTCAGATTTTTCCACCAAAACCATTCAGGCAAGAATGCACTGGAATCATATATTCAAAATACTGAAGAAAAAACTGCCAAAAAAAGGAAAAAACCAAGAATCCTAGATCCAGCATCATTGTATCTAAAATAAATGGGAGATATGAAAACAGTGGTAGACAAGGAAAAACTAAAGAAATGTATAAAACAATCACTTTTACAAAAAAATTATTAAAAGGAATTCTATAAACAGAAAATCTTTAACAAAAGCCAGCAACCTAAAATACCAGGTAAGAAATTATTATTGTGAAAGCAATCTATTTAAGCAATACTCAAAGTGAAATGCAACTAAATAAAACAAGGAATCACAGATAACAATCCATTGTGAAGATAAAAATAAATAAGAACAGAGGGAACAGAGCAGACAGTAAATACTTTAACAGAGGAGTTATCAAATAATTTCCAAAATAATAGTCAGTGTGAAAGAAAACCACAAAAAAAACTAAAGAAGATTAGAACTACAACAAAGCAAACATGAAAACCATATAAGACAAACAATAAGATAAAAATAAAAAAGCAAAACCTAACAATACAATTAAAAAAATCAACAGGAAACAAACATGAAAAATAATCATAAACACTAACACAAAAAAAACCCAACCCTAACACGATAAAAAAATAACAAAATACCATCAATAAAACCACATTTAACAAGAACATCACTGAATGTAAACAGACTAACAGAAAACAAAAAATGAATCTTCACTATTCTGCTTACCAGAAGTATATTTAAATATAAACATAATAAGCATAGACTTAAAAAATCAAAGAAAGAAAAAAATCTATCAAGCTAAGAGCAGTCAAAAGAATGCTGGAGAAGCAATATTAATCTCAGATAAAATAGACATGAAAGTTAATGACATATTAAGTCAAAGAAGGTTATGATATAACAATGAAAGCTTCAATTGAACCAAAAACCATAACCATAATTAATATATGCTCACCAAATTAAAAACCATAAGCCCTTATAGAAATGAAGACAAATAGATTATAATACAATAATACTAAGAGACTTCAACATCACTTTCAACTAAAGACTGGTCAACTAGAAAGAAAATCAACAAAAACAAAAATATTAACACAACTTGATCATATATAACATTTCACCCAACACAAATTCATTTCACTTTTTTCTGTAGCACCCATGTAAGGTAGAATAACTATTTTTTAGGTCATAAACAACAACAAATTCATAAACATTGAGATAATACAAACCGTCTTTCCAGATAACACCGTAAAATTAGAAATCAGCCATAGAAAAAAAAAAAAAGAAATCAGCCATAGAGTGGTGAACTCCAAAAAAACCCCAAATGCATGGCAATTGTATAACACTTTACTCAAGAACCACTGGATAACTGAAGAAACAAAGACACAATCAAAAGATTCCTTGAAATGAAAGGGAACATAAATATAAAATATCACTTTGGGACAGGGCAAAAGCAGTAAGTACTCAGCAAAAGACAGTTTATAGCAATATGTGCACACATCAATAGGACAGAAAGAATTAAATCAAACACCTAAACAAATCAACTAAAACAACTTGAAAAATGCAACAAAACAAACCATCAGATAACACAAGAAATAAAAAAGACCAGGGCAGAAACAAATGAATCCAATTAAAAAACAGGAAACAAATCATTAAGACAAGAAGTTGGTTCTTTGACAAGATTAACAAAATTGATAGGCCACTGGCAAACCTACCAAAAGAATAAGGAAAAACCAATTCTATGAATAAATGAAATGGATATTCCAACAGACCAAATGAAATATATAAGTATATAAAATTAAATAAAATATATAATCACAGAGTATTATGAAAAATTGCATTTCAACAAATTTGAAAATCTATTAAAAATGGAGACATGTCTAGAAATGCATTATCTAAATTACCACAGAATGATATTGAAAATCTCAACAAACATGTAAGATGAGAAGAAATAAATCTAGTCATAAAAAACACTCTCAACATCAAATAGTCAGGGTCCAGATCGTTTCACTAAGGAATTCTATCATAAAGAGAAAACTTAATACCAATTTTATAGAAACTTTCTCAGTATACAAATGGACAATATACCACCAATCTCATTTTATGAAGCAACTATAACTCTACTACCTTTGCCTAAACCAAGCAAAAATATTACCATACTTGAAAGTTACAGACTAATACATCTATTGAATATAGATGCCAAGATCTTTAATAAAATACTAGCCAATAGATTTCAACTAAACATCAAAAAATAATATATCACGATCAAGTGGGATTCATACCAAATATACAAGGATGGTTTAATAGCACACAAAAAATCAAGGTAATTCATCAGATAAACAAACTAAAGCAGAACTATATGATTATATCAATCAAAGCAGAAAATGCATTTCATAAAATCCAATATACATTCCTGACAAAAACATTCAACAGAATAAGTATAGATGGGAAATTTCTCAACATAATAAAAGCCATATATCTGAAACCAATAGCCCGCATCTCACTTAATGGAGAGAAATTGAAATAATTTCCTCTTCAAATAGGAACTAGGCAAGTTTGCCCTACATATCACCACTTTTATTTAATATAGTATTGAAGTTTTAGCCAAAGCCAAATTACAAAATAAATTAAAGGTATACACAGAAGCAATCAAAATATGGACAGAAGCAATCAAAATCTCTTTATTTGCAGATGACATAATCCTATCTATAGAAAACCCTGAAGATTAAGCAAATGCTCTAACTGAAAATTTTGGCAGCATAGCAGGCTGTAATATCAACATGTAGACATCAGTTTGTACTCTTGTATATTGAGCATGATGATAATGAAAAAGATATCAAAAAAATAATACCATTTATAGTAAGTACACAAAAGATAAAACATTTAGGAATAAATATTGCCAGAGAAGCGAAAGGCTTATTCAAAGAAAACTATAATAAACTCTTTCAAGAAACTAAAACAAATTTACACAAATGGAACAAGTTGCCATATTCCTTGAAAGGAAGTGTCTAAATATTGTGAAAATATTAATATTACTAAAATTAATTTACAAATTCAATGCAATCCTGATCCAAATCCCATAACAATTTTTCAAACAAATGGAAAAACTATCAACTTGATATAAAAAGGAAAGAAATCTAGGAAAAAAATGAAATACTATTAAAAAAATAAAAAACAAAGTAGGTCTTTCATTTTCAGACCTTAAAACCCACTAGATAGCCACAATAATCAAAACAATCTGGTTCTGTTAGAACAGCTATGATGACCAATGGATTAGAACAGACCCCTGAAATGCAACCAAGTTACCTATAGACAGGCTTTTTTAAAAATCATTTTATTGGGCATTCTTACAGCTTTTCTCACAATTCATACATACATTCATTGTGTCAAGCACATTTGTACATATGTTGCCATCATTTTCAAAACATTTTCTGTCTACTTGAGCCTTGGTATCAGCTCATTTCCCCCACCCACTTTCCCTCCCCTAAGAACTCTTGATTATTTACCATTTTTTTCCATTTCTTACACTGACCTCTGTCTCCTTTCACCCATTTTTCTTTTGTCCGTCCCCCTGGGAGGGGGTTATATGTAGATCATTGTGATCTGTTCCCCCTTTCTCTCCCCACCTTCCCCTTACCCTCCAGGTATCACTATTCTCATTATTGATATCGGGTCTAGATTCTCTGCATTGCAAGCTCTTATCTGTACCAGTGTACATGCTCTGGTCTAGTCGGATTTGTAAGGTAGAATTGGGGTCATCATAGTGGGGGGAGGATGCAGTAAAGAACTAGAGGAATTTGTATGTTTCATCGGTGCTATACTGCATCTTGACTGGCTCATCTCTTCTTTGTGACTCCTCTGTAAGGGGATGTCAAATAGACACATCCTTTTTATAAAGAACTAAAGCACATTAAATGGTCAAGAGACCCTTTTCAAAAAATGGCTGGAAAAACTGAATTTTCACCTGCAAAAGAATGAAACAAACAAACAAACAAAAAGAATGGAACCTGTCCCATTCCTCACACCATGTACAAGAAACAAACTCAAATGGATAAAAAATTTAAATATAAATCACACAACTATTAAGAATCACACAATTACTATCAATGCAATAATGACAAACTTACGGACCCTAATCCAAGGTATAAACACAATGGAATATAATTAAAATAATAACAGTATTAAAGACAAAGTTAAAAACTTGGACCTACTATAAAAAGGACATGTATGCAGACCAGAGACTTCAAAGAATCAACAGAGAACCCACAAATTGGGAAAAATATTCAGTAATAATGCATCAAATAAAAGGCTAACCTGGCAACAAATATACAAACGTGCTTGACACAATGGATGGATGTATGGATTATGTTAAGAGCTATCCGAAAAAAAAAAGAAAAAAAAAAGAGCTATCCGAGCCCCCAATAAAATGACTAAAATCAAAACAAAACCAAAAGAGGCTAATCTCTAAAATCTATCAAAAACTATAACATCCTAACAAAAAGAATATAAATATTCCAATCCAAAAATGAGAACATGACATGATTAGACAATTTACCAAAGATGACACACAGGCAACCAACAAATGTTCACCATCATTAGCAATTAGAGAAATAACAAATTAAATCAATGAGATTACCTCTCTCCAACACTTTTGGCAAAAATTCAATAAAACAGAAAATAACAAATGCTGAGGAGGATGTGGAGAGATGGGAATGCTTTTACATTACTGGTGGGACTATAAAATTGTACAACCATTATGGAAATCAGTATGACACTTCCTTAAACAAATGCAAAGTACCTACCATATGATCCAGCAATCTATTGCATATATACTCTGAAGAAATTAAGAATGTAACACAAAAAACGATACTAAAAAAGAATAACACGAGGAGATGAGTCAGGGTGCAATGTAGCACCGATGAAGAATACAGCTTTCCTGTAGTTCCTAAATGCTTCCTCCAACCCCGACCCCACTATCATGATCTGAATTCTACCTTACAAGTCTGGATAGGGCAGAGGATGTACACTGGTGCAGATAGGAGCTGGAGGCACAGGGAATCCAGGCGGATGATACCTTCAGGACGAGGGGTGTGAGTGGTGATGTTGGGAGGGTAGAGGGAGAGTGAGTTGGAAAGAGGGAACCAATTACAAGGATCTACATGTGACTTCCTCTCTGGGAGACGGACAACAGAAAAGGGGGTGAAGGGAGACATCAGACAGGGTAAGATATGACAAAATAATAATTTATAAATTATCAAGGGCTCACGAGGGAGGTGGGGAGCAGGAAGGGAGGGGAAAAAAGAGGACCTGATGCCAAGGGCTTAAGTGGAAAGCAAATGCTTTGAAAATAATGAGGGCAATGAATGTACAGATGTGCTTTATACAATTGATGTATGTATGGATTGTGATAAGAGTTGTATGCGCCCCTAATAAAACGTTTTAAAAAAAGAATAACACAAATAGACATATGTATATCTATGTTTATTGCAATTATTTCCAAAATGGAAAAAATCATTTTTTAAAAAAACAGCAAGATAAATGGACTCTGGTACATTCGTATTATAGAATTTTATGCAACTATTAAAAGATGATAACTCTTAAACACAAGACAAAACTAGAGAATATTATGCTTAGCAACTCAGCCAGTCTTACAAAGATATTTAATATGTCCACTGCTGCAAGGAAAAACAAAAGGGAAGCATGGTTTACAGACCAATAGACAAGACGTTGATGACTACGAAGCAGCCAGGATGACAATGGGAGGAGGGACCAAAAAATGGAGGGTTTAACAGAATATTGTTGTTGACTTCATTTCTTTGGCTGCATAATATATATAGAACACACTTTTACTTTTTAAAAAAAGAGAGCCCTCCATATTACTTATCTCTCAAACTTAATAAAGTAAGTAGTTTGGATGGCTTAAAATTTTAAAAAGTAGGAAAAAATTGATATGGACTTGGAAGTCTTTAGTGACAAACATGTTCATCTCAAACATACAAACACGTTTAGCTGAATGCCTAGGAATCTCCACACTTGGAGTTCACAAATTAGCCTGAGTAAAAGGAGGTGTTGATTCAAAATCCTTCAGTCACAAGTCAGCGGGCCTTGGACTATCTGCACCAATTTCATAATTCTTCTGTAAGGATGGGGATATCTATCTAATAGACTTAAAGTACCTGGTTCTTATTTTAAGAAATGTTAATTTCTCATCTTTGTTTGTTTGTTTTCATTTACCATCCTTATATAGCAAAAGGTAAATTGTTTTATAGCAAAAGGTCAATGATCTGTAATATGAGGGTACAACAGTCATGGACAAACTCCATTATCTTTGAAGTTCATTGTCTCATGAACATTTTTGAAACGCCTTCATATACCAACCATGCACTTTTCTGTTTTCTTACCTGTAAAAAGATTGATATAACTCTTAATTATAAAACTCAAATCAGCAAAAAACTGCCAAAAATGTCTTATCTTCATCTTTATTATGCAAACCCCTTCTGCTCTCCACCTTTGAAAGAACTGCCTTAAATTTTTCTTTTTTGAGATATGGCTGAAAATGTACATGCTTTATAAAACTTCTCTTCTTCCAAGAGCTATAGCCTAGGTTCCAGATTGAAGTGGGGGCGGGGGAGGAAAGAAACAGGGAAGTAAAAGGAAAAGAAATGGGGGAAAGATATGCACAAGCCTCCCAAACAAATAACAACATGGAGCTGTGCTAAAAGAGGAGAGGATTTCTATAAACAGTATGTCACATTTGTGTATTTTTTGTACAGATCTAATTATAAACCTCACAAATCATGAAGGGAGGAATTGAGCTAACAAGTGACTCCAAGTCACTTCTCCTTAGTGAACCTAAGTCATTATCTTATGATTTAACCAAAAACTTTCCTAAGAGCTATAACCTCTTGTGACTCACATAAACCACAATTTAAAGTTGGAAAGTTAATAAAGTTAGTAAACAAAACAAAACCCTTGGCAACCTGTTTAGTACACCACTCTCAATTAATAGATAAAGACATTCTCAGATAGGGTAAAGGGGTTTACACACAGACACATATTCAGACACAACTACTCAGATAAGGTAATTTGGGTTTAGAGCTAAGATTTCAAGGCCCAATCCCAGATTCTCTGTATTACAATGTGCTAGTCTTCCTTTAGTGCATTACCAACCATTATTTTTATTTTTATTTGCCAATACTATTTTAAAATTGACAACATTCTGATGGAATATCTTCCATGAGGTTCATCAGTCTGTTTTCAGGACCGTCAATACATTATGGTCATAAGTTTTCAGATCCTTCTTGCTTGAATACAACAAAAACAAACAGTACTGAATGAAGTGAAAGGCTCAAGATAATCAAACCATTGCAAATACAAACACAAAGAAAGCACAGCATTGCATTCTGGCTCCATGGCTATGCATTTAGTCTGTCTCAATGAAAGCTTAAGACTAGATTACCTCTAATTGCACCTTTCAGCTTTCACTATCTTTGCCTTCCTTGCCACTTACTCCTTCCCCCCAAAAGCCCACTTTTTACTTCATTTTTCTGGTATCAAAATCACTGCCAGGCAGCTAAGCCCCTAAGTAATAATCCACAGTATACATATGTGATCTCTCAATTACTGAATTCATAATACTTCAAATTTGGTTTGCTTTGACTAGGCAGAGCTGTTTGTTCACATTCTCCAACCAAAAATAAAAGTATTAAAAAATGTTCCACATTCCACTTTACTTTGAGAAATTTCTTCTTCACTGCTTGACTTGTCAACTTTAAAAAACGACAACAAAAAAATGTTTCTGACATTACAATTCATTAGCCCAAAAGTTTATAAATAGCATGCCCACCTTAAAGGCTTTATTATTGCAGTCTCTGAAATCCAGGCACCATCCTTTTCTTTTTAAAGATAAAAATAAACAATGTCTAATGAAAACAAAATAATAAATTCACTCCAGAATATTTTAAGATTATAACACTTCAAAGCCTATTGAGCTCCAATGTCTACCTTTCTACAGAGGTATACAAAGGTTCTGCAAAAGTCAGAAACTGTCTACATTGAGGCAGAAACCTGTCAAGGGAAACAAATATTTTTTTACTAAAACGAGCAATAGAAAAGTTCAGAGACTGTGTCATATCGAAGGCAGAAAACTTGCTAAACCTAGAAAAACAAGGCAGTCCCCATGAGTTCTTGGCTTTCAAAAGTTTCACTGTAGAATTAACTTATTTATGAGCACCAAGTATCTCAGGACATCAACTTCCTGAAGCAATAACACAACCAATCACAAAATGTTACCATCTAATGCCCTGGTTGCGCAGTGGTTTCGAGTTGGACTGTGATCTCCAAGGTGAGCAATTTAAAACCACCAGTCTCTGTGGGAGAAAGATGGACTTCCTACTCTTATAAAGACTTGTGGTCCTGGAAATGTACAAGGGCAATTCTATTCTGTCCTATAGGATCGATATGAGATAGCACCAACTTGATAGATATAATGCCAACTAAGGTTCCTGTTTAAAAACCAATCATGATTTATACAACTTCTTAGGTTTCCTAAATATACTGAGAGAGCACAGTGTCCTTCCATGGCCTCAGAGTCTGTCCTCTGGAAGCCACAACAGCCTCGTTCACTTTGGGTCTCCCAACTGGCACTCTGGTGTAGTACACATGCATGCACAGGGGCTGCAACATGTGGGAAACAGAAGGATTTCTCCCAAGTTGTCTCCCCCAAATATATGTCAAACTTAGCTGCTTTCGAATGACTATGCACTTGGAGGTCATCAGGAGTAGATCATGAGTCATTCTCCCTAAGGGTTACAGCCATCTAGAGCAAGCAGTCACCACTGTTTATCCCACAAGTAGGGCCCACTCCCTTCTGATAAGGATAGTAGTTGTCTGTTTCCTTGTAGGAGACCCCAGAGAGGTCAAACCCGCCCCAGGATGACCTAGGCTAGGCTGCCATCCTAAATCTAGGATCCGCCCATCTTGTCACATGTATACCCCAATCCCTCCTCTTCCTATTGCATGTATTTCCCTAGACCAGCCCCTCTCGTTGCTCTATTACCTCTAGCACAACCCCTTCCTGTGACGTATGTCCTCACCTGTAATTAGGGGGCTTGCATGTCCCCAGAGAAGATAAAAGGCCTCGGCTAGCATTAAAATTTCTCTCTTCCCCCACGTGAACCACCAAGCGGGGCTGAGGTGAGCATGCTACCATGAATTGTGTCTGACTCTATTTATTTCAATACTTCTATCTCTCATGCTCTCTATAACCTAACTATGATCTTTACTTATTATCGCTGTACAATTGTGCCTACCGGACCCGTAATGATGTGTTAGGGGCTGGCTTCTCCTGACAGCAACATATACATATTTGGCTCACCAAGGCTCACAGTGGCCCTCAGGCTGGCGACGGTGGCTCACATGCAGTTGCTCTATGCAGGTCTGCAAAGAAGGATGACCTCAAGGAGGTAGAGAGGGGTGTACATGTCAGTGTCACCTGGACTAGGTTTTGCCAACCCTGCTGCTCATCCTCACCCACTAGTGTGCTTTCAGTCTCCATCAACCTCAACAACTCCAACATATAAGACCAAGCCCTGAGATCAGTCTTCCTCTTGGGGCCATTGTAAGAAGTCTCCTAGGCGGCAGCCTGCAGCTCTCACTAGCCACTGAGATGAAGCCAATTCACAGGCTCAGACTGGCACCAGAGCCAGGGAACCACGCACTCCAGCCCGGACGCATTTCTAGACCACCTTCTACCACCAACGAGTTACGGTGTGTTTGTTTTGGGGTTGTGCTGCTAACCCCTACAGAGAAGTAAACTGTTATTATTGGAATGTCCTTACTTAATAGCTCTGAATCTCTGAAAAATTACCACTTTAAACCTAGTTTAGCCAGCAGTTTTGGGTTTCAAACCCTCATATTCCCTCATCTACAGCATGTCTCTACGTGTACCTCTCCCTTCAGCATCCTCTCTCTCGCACACTCACACCAGTGCTGCCTTAACATCTCATGACTTTATTTGCCAAACATTTCGGATGAACACCTACCAAATGCCAGAAAGCCAAGCAATATCCTCAGTACTTAAAATACAGTGAAAGCCTTCTAGGGAGCCATTAATACACACTGGTTAAGAGAATGGGCTCGTAAGCTAGTCCATGTGAATGGGCACAAAGCAATTGGGCACAGCCACGTATGTCCTGTGTAACCTTAGGTAAATCATTTCATCCCTGTGTGCCTCCGTTTCTCCATCCTCAACTAAATGAGAATTATATGTATAGGTAAAATGTATAAGACACTTCATAGCATATACTAAGTATTCATATAGTACCACGTAGGAAGCACCTACCTAAAACTTATTATTGTGACACTTCTAGTATGATCATCATTTTCTCTAGAGAAAAACAATTTTGTGTAGAGTGAATATCTACTCAGGCCGAAAATGTTTCAGTATCTGACAGTGCTCTGCAGCTATTCATGTGGTTTGCAGTGCCTCAGTCTGTTCTTAGTCTGGAAGTTCTGCTGAAAGTTGTTCACTTTGGTGACCTTACTGGTATTTGAAATACCAGTTACATAGCTCCTAGCAACACACAGCACCCAAGTCACCACAGTATGACAACTGGCAAACAATGGAAATTGTTTCAACAAATGGATGAAGCACTCACTCACTCATCTACACCAAGAAATTTGGAAGACAGCTATCCATTCCCAAAAAAAGCAACCCAAGAAAATGCAGAAATTACCTAACAGCATCATTAATATCACATGCAAATAAAGCATTGCTGAAAATAACTCAACAACAATCGCAGCAGTATATTGACAGGGAGATGTCAAAACTGCAGGCTGGATTCAGAAAAGGATGAGGAACAAGGGATACCATTGCTGATGTCTGCTCAAAGCAGGAAATACCAGGAAAAATTCTTCCTCGTGTTTTATTGACTATGCCAAGGCATTCAATTATGGAGCATAACAACTATGGGCAGTATTGAGAAGAATAGGAATTCCAAAACACTTCATTGTGTTCACGTGGAAACTGTATCTTGATTAAAAGGAAGTTGTTCAAACAGACCAATGGAATATTGCAAGGTTTAAAACCAAGAAAGGTACGTGTCTTGGTTGTATACTGTTACCATACTTATTAGGTCTCTGTTACCATATTTATTAGGTCTGTATTCTGAGTAGAAGTCCAAAAAACTGGGCTATATGAAAAATTCGGCAGTAGGATTAGAAGAAGGGCTACCAACAACCTGTGAGATGCAGAGGACACAGTTTTACATGCTGAAAGTGAGGGCTTGAAGCCTTTGCTAAGGAAAATCAGGGATTTCAGCCTTCAATATGGATTACAACCAAAAATCAAATGGATCAAAAGAAAAGACGGAAGTTGTCAGGGACTCCATTTTGCTTGCATCCAATCAAGAGATCAAAAGAAACACTGCTTTGGGTAAATCACAAGACCTCTTGAGAGAGTTGAAGATGTCACTTGGGGATGAAGATGAGCCTGACCCTCCTATTGCCATTGAATCAATACTGATCATAGCAGCCTTATAGTACAGGGTAGACCTGCCCCTGTGGGCTTCCAAGACTGTAACTGTTTAGGGTAGGGTACAGAAAGCCCTGTCTTTTCTGACTCAGAGCCACTGGTTGTTTCGAACTGCCAACCTTGCAGATCACATCCCAATGCATAACCACTACAACACCAGGGCTCCTGAGCCTGACCCAAGCATTGGTGTTTTCAGTTACCTTATATGCCTGTGAAAGTTGGACACTGAATAAGGAAAACCAAAGAAGAATCAATGTATTTGGATAATGGTGCTGGCTACGAATACTGAAAGTACCATGGACTTCCAAAAGAACCAACAGTCGGTCTTGGAATAAGTACAGCAAGCATGCTACTCATAAGCGAGGATGGCAAGATTTGGCCTCATATGCTTTGGACATGTTATCAGGAGAGACCAGTTCCTGGAAAAGGGCATCATGCTTGGTAAAGTAGAAGAGCAGTGAAAAAAAGGATGAAATGGACTGACAGAATGGCTGCAACAATGAGCTCAAACATAACAATTGTGATGGAGCAGGACTGGGCAGTGTTTTATGTGTCAGAATTGACTTGACAGAATTTATCAACAAAATGTTTAGATTCTAGTAGGAGAAAACTCAAATATTTTTACCACTCTTCTACTTCAAGAATCTCTACTCAAAAACAATGTCACCATTTATTCCTAGTAGATTGCCTCATTATCTAAAGAGAGTATGAACTTTGAGTTTTCCAGAGTCTTTCTACCTCTTAGTGGATAAAGTCCAAATCTCTCATACATACAGTAACAGGCTCTCTCTGGCCTCCGTCTGACTCTCCTACCAGTGCAGGCACCACGCCCAGATTTGCTGGATAGCCTTTCCATGCTTAGTCCAGGTTGAGTCCTCTTGGTGTAGCTCTGCTTTAATACATACAGTAGCCATATTGATAACTTATTAAGGCCTGCATTCATTCAGGAAGATTTTTCAGGAGAGAGTTTCATATCCTTGTAAACACAACTATTACTTTTAGTTTTCTTTCCAACAAAACAAAGCTGGCAAGGGTGTTGCTCCTGAGACTGTGCTCCTAGATCATGACAGTGTCTTCCTCTATTCCAATTCTCACAATGCTTAGCTTCAAGATTCATAAGCACCATAGGTTTATGAGTAAAGGGAAAACACCGATGTATTTACAGAATTTTCATAGTGTTTTTGCCTCAGACTTTTCAATACCACACAAATGCCAACTGAAAACAGAAGTTTGGAAGGCTTTCATGACAGGAGTGATGCCCTTTCTTCAGCTTGAAACGTTTTACCACAATACAGTCAAGGATAGGAAAACATGTTACTTACTTACCACCATAGGACTAACATTTTATCCCTAATTTTACATCATAAATATCTTGTGGTTCTCCCCACAGAAATAAACGTGATAAAATCTTTTCCCTCCTCTAAAGCCTGGGGAACTAGTAATATTGCCAAACTAAAACTCCAAATATACCTGTAATTATGCTATGAAGTCTGTAATGGATTAAAGGATTAGAAGACTTAACCTCTTACCTAAGACTTGACTTCTTACCTAAAACATGCAACACAAACAAAAAACTGCTACCCTAGTTTGTCAGTTACAACCTTCACTGGACTTCCACGCTTGTAGAACACTCGAGAAAATGTTAAGAAATATTAAGCCTCAAAAAGTCCCCCAAACATAACCTTAAACCTCAAAGAGGAACATCTTGATTCTACTACATAAGCAAAATTTTGCCAAATAAGATCAGGGATGATAACTTGGGATTACAATAGCTAAAAGGATAGAATCAGTCATGCCAGAAGTAAACAGGGCAATCCTCAAAGTAAGTATTTAATTCACTTGTCAGTGAATCCATCTATTTATGACATGCAAGGCAGTGGTTCTCAACCTTCCTAATGCCGCCACCCTTTAATCCAGTTCCTCATGTTGTGGTGATCCCCCCCCCAACCATAAAATTATTTCCGTTGCTACTTCATAACCGTAATTTTGCTATTGTTATGAATTGGGTGATCTCTGTGAAAGGGTCGTTCAGCCCCCACAGGGGTGGAGACCCACAGGTTGAGACAAAGGTATTATAGAGTTGGAGGAAGAAGAAAGGCTTGGCGATCTACGGTACTGCTAAGAATCAGTCAATGCAAACCCTGTGAAAATCCTAACAGTCCAATCAGGAACAATCATGGGATGGCACACGACTGGGCAGTGTTTCACTTCATTGTGCCTGGGTCATCAGGAGTCAAGGATCAAAACAATGGTAACCAAGAGCAGGTTGAAGCAACTGCAGGTAAGCTTATAAATTAACACTGTAATGCTATGATTTAACAATCAATAAAGAGCAATATATAGCAGCTCCTTTGGACAACATTCCTACTACTATCAAGTTGATTCTGACTCACAATAAACAAATAGACCTGTACTGAAAGCAAAGCCAAAATGAAACCTTGGACAAAAATATTAAAAGGGCTAGAAAGTAAGCCAATACTTAAAATGCAAAACAAAACAAAAAAGCTAAAGTTCATCCATATGAGTACTTATTAGTTGGTCCCTTACAGATGGTCACTTTAGATTTGCCTTTAGCAACCTCACAGCTATAGAAGCAAGAGTACATAGATACTAGAAATCTACTATAGCTAAAAAGGCTCACGCAGTGTGTCCTTTGGTCCACCAGGAAAATACCTGCCTCCCAGCAAGCCCCCAAGGGCCTGCTGGCATAGCCAGAGGAATTGTGCATGCTTCCTCCCTGCTATCCAGTGACTCATAGTGACCGTTCAGGACAGGGCAGAACTGCCCCTAATGGTTTCTGAGACTATTAACTCTTTACAAGCACACAGTGAGTCCTCGAACTGCTGACCTTGTGGTTAACCGCACAACACATAACCCACTATGCCACCATTGCTAGGTAGGTTTATCTTTGTGATGTGAATGGTTTCTGGAGCCCACCTCATTCAAACTATAAAAGGACCCTCCACAAGACCCCTCTGGCATATCTTTTCCTGTCCAGCCAATGGCCACTGGGGTACAGTACTGCTGTTATGGTTCATAAATCATACAAATAAACTGATGCCTCTCAGACTGGCTCATGGTCAGTTTTTCTGTCTCTCCCTCTTTGGGGTTAAGCCCAAACACAAGGGTATCAACTTCATTGCTGATTTCAATAGTGCTTTAAAAAGTAATCTCTGTAAGATGATCACAAGATATTATATATCTTGAATAGTTATTGTGGAAAACAAAAAAGTTATTCCCCAGGTTGTCCTCCCATATGCCAAACCTAAGGTGCTGCTTGCTAACACATGGTTAATGACTATACACTTGGAAGGCAACTATTTACAGGTTATCTCCCTGAGGGTTAGGAGCCATCTAGAGCAATCAGAGCCTGAGTAGGACCCCTCCCTTCTGATACGGATAATGGATTGTTCCCCAGAAGGAGCCCAAAGACTCAGTCAAGCGAACTCTGAGAGAACCAAGGTTAGGCTGTCCTTTTGAATCTAGGGTCTGCCCGTCTTGTCACATGTATGTCCCTAGTGCCTCCCCTTCCTACTGCGTGTACACCCCTAGCTCGTTCTCTTCCTGTCGCACAAATGCCTATTGTACAACTCCTTCCTGTTAGGCATGTGGTAGCCTGTAACTAGGAGGGCTAGCACAGCCCCTGCATGTATATAAGCCTTGGTTAGAAATATATTCTCTCTCTGCATGGACCTGGCTGCTGAGATCATGGGGGAGATGAGCATTTGCATACTTTATCTTGTCTGATGTCTCTTTAATTCTACCCCTCAATAACACAATGGCCCTTGGACCCATTCGATTGTGGGGGCTGGTACCCCCCACACACACACACAAGTTGTCTTCATTGGGTATATTTTGCTGGAAACTGTCCAAGATTAATATATGTAAGGCACTAAGAAAGTACCAGTGAAATAATAGAACCAATGCTTAAGCACTCTGCTAGTAACTGAAAGGGTGGTGGTTTGAATCCGCTTTTAAAAAGACCTAACCAAAAATAAAAATAAAACAAATAAAAATAAAAAGACCTAGCTATCAGCTTCTGATAAGATTACTGCTAACTAACAACTGCACGCCCATGGTTACTGCAGCACTGTTCACAAGAGCAAGAAAATGCAAACAACCTAAATTCAATCAGTGGAGGGATAAATAAAATACCATATACACAAAAAATTATATGTGAGATGGAGAAAAATAGATAGACTCTCAGACCAAAGGGAACACAAATTGGAGGTGGCTAAGGGATGTGGGTAGGGTTGGAGGGGTGGATTGGGCAATGGGCTAAACTGTTGACAAGTATTGATCTGGGTGAAATGGAGGATGGTGTTTCATGGAGGGGGAGGCAAACTGGTGGGAGCCGGACTACTGGAGGACTTTAATAGTGGTTTAGCCTGCTGAATACAAAGTCAATGATCTGAAATGTAAACCATTACCTAATTTACAATGTGAAATTATTTAAACAAAGTAACTTACAGCTATGAAAACTTTAAATGGCCCATCTACTCTATCATACATGGGGGTCATCATGAATCAGAAACAACTTGACAGCATCTAACAATACAGGTATTAGCTATTTATATTACTTTGGGTCAGAAAATGAGAGTGAGACAATAAGAAAAAGTTTATTTACACAATAAAATGTAGTTCATCTATTTAATAAGCCACCATCTTTCTCATAGAGCTCTACAGAAACCTCCTGACTCCAGCCACTCCTCCATTTGTCTACCTGGCCACAATGACCACCTTCAGGGCGCTTTCACTTTCCTCCAGATCCCCTCACAGGCCTCTTCTTCAGTTCTATCAGATCATCTTTTCAATGAGCTTTTTCTGATAATCCTATATGTAATTCAGTCCTTCTACCACCACCACCACCCAGTTCATGTGCTCTTAGAACTTAACCACAATCTTACATGTTGACAGCACCCTAAGAAGGCCAGTTCTCTATACAGTTACAAGCTTCCATGTAGAAGTGCCAAGATGGAATCTCTAAAGCCCACAATCAACTTATTGTAATGAATAAGATATGTCAATAAAAATACTAATCAGAAAAGAGAAAATTAAAAAGGAATGAAACATTCCATCATTTTAAAAATTAATAATAATAATAATAATAAAGTGTACAATCAGTGAATTCTGAAATTTTTTTTTGAAAAATGTTAGGGGATTAAGATTTTTTTAAAATCATTTTATTGAGGGCTCATACAACTCATCACAATCCACACATAACATCAATTGTATAAAGCACATTTGTACATTCGTTGCCCTCATCATTCTCCAAACATTTACTCTCCATTTAAGCCCTTGGCATCAGCTCATTTTCCCCCTACCTAGCCACTCCCCTCTCTCATGAACCCTTGATAATTTATAAATTATTATTTTGTCATATCTTATACTGTCCGACGTCTCCTTTCACCCACTTTTCTGTTGTCCATCCCCCAGGGAGGAAGTTATATGTAAATCCTTATAACCAGTTCCCCCTACCCACCCCACCCTCCCTCCACAGTATTAAGATTTTATATGGTCATTCAACAAGTATTTATTGTCTACAGTACCACCTAGAGCAGCGGTTCTCAACCTGTGGGTCGCGACCCCTTTGGGAGTCAAACAACCCTTTCACAGGGGTTGCCCGATTCGTAACAGCAGCAAAATTACAGTTATGAAGTAGCAACGAAAATAATTTCATGGTTGGGGGGTTCACCACAACATGAGAAACTATACTAAAGGGTCGCGGCATTAGGAAGGTTGAGAACCACTGACCTAGAGGATGATTTAGGTCAATTATTCACCAGAAACTCAGCAGAAAAGACAAACTCTCTTGAGTTAAGGTTAAAAGTCCATCAGCAGCACATGACTAGTTCTGAATGTCTCAAATGTCTTCTGGTACGCTAATACTTATTTTATCAGAAAAGCTATTAAAACACTAATCAAGTGGCTCTCAAATGAAAGGATTCATATCAGAATGGCCTGTGAGTTTTATGAAATCCCTACACAAGTTCCTGAGGTCCTGTTTATTGTTTAGTACATGCCCTGAAATAAATTCCCACTCAGCAATGCCATGTGACAAAACAGACCTACCCTCCCGCCCCGCCCCACCCCCACCAAAAAAAAGTTTTCTAGGAAATCAAAACCAGAGCAGGTCAACAGGTGTTTTTCTCTCTTAGAGCCTTGAGGTAAATTCATTTAGCAACCGAACTTTGAACCAGTAGGGCTCAAGACCAGAGCTCACACTGTGATGAAGTTAAAAAAAAAAAAGGAGGGGCAGGGGAGAGGGAGGCAGAAAAGCAGGAGGCAATTTGTAAAAAGCCTTACAGGTAAAATAAATCTCTTCCCACCTTTAAGACTAACACCTCTGTTCCCTTCATGCTGATTTCAAAATAACACAAATGGTGCCGTCAACTTTACTCTAGCACCCCAGATTCTAGATACTCTTGATCAAATCACTCAGTTTATATAGATTACTTTATGTGATTACTGCTGTGCCCACCACGGAAATTTAGGATTAGGTTAAGACTTTGTTCTTTTTTTTTTCATCTAAGTATCATGAATACTTGTTCTTGGAGGCATAAATCAATGCGCACGCCTTGCTTTTCTCATCTGTTAAACGGCGACAATTAAACTACCTCTCCGGATTGTTGAACAATCCCATGTGACGGTCTGTGACGCTGGGTGGGCCACAGAACGAGCCCAGGAAACCTCGCTCTTTGCGTGCAAGGTAAGAAATGTGCTTTCTGAGCGCGCCGGGCCGGGCCCGAAGGCCAGTGCGTGGACTCGCGGAGCTGTCACGCCAGCGCCGGGGCCGGCCTGCAGCCTGTCAGTGGGTCCCCGGGCCCAGAACACCCAGGGCAGGCTGACAAGGGGCCAGGCCCCGGCCCGGAGGGTGGGTAGCACCACGTCCCCGCCCCAGGAGGGGCCCGAAGCGAGAGAGCAGAGGGGAGGCAGGCCGCCCAGCCGGCCACTCGCATCCTTACCGGCTCCGAGGCGTCGCTCCAGACGAACTGAGAAGACCTTGAGTGGACGATCACACGACCTAACGCGAGTGAAGAGCGCAAAGTCTGAGCTCTCGCGAGAACACGTCCTTCTTTCCACGCCTCTCTCCTACGCCCGACCGTCATCAAGTACCTGCTGAGGTAAGCAGGAAGTCCGTGATCGCCATCTAGAGGGTATAGCATGCAAGCGCACCGCGTAGGTTGGTAAATAAATCAAATTAATAGACATTTATTGAAAGCAGAATCTGTACTGATAATTATCTTAAGTGATCTTCTCACACAAAATAACCTGAAGAAGTAGATCTTGACCCTTAACTTCCATATATAAAATAAACGTTAGAACCCAGATTCCGACCAACATCAGAGGATATATGGGTTTGCATTTATCACCCCATAGCTCATTCGGACTTCTGTCCATCCTCCCCACTGTAACTGTAGCCATATTTAAATTTTGTTTATTTATTTGTGACCACATGTTAAAAGGAACCCAGTACACAGTGTCAACAGTTCCCAAATTTCCAGCAATGCAAAGGATCATAAATGTTATATTTGCAAAGGAAATAATTATGATAGTGTCTTATGAACCCTACAAGAGTGACGCAAAGAGACAAGGCAACCTCAGCAGAATTGTTACTGGAATTAAGTTTTTGTCTCTACAGAAGTATTTCTTCCTACTGTTTTAGCCTTCATTGAAAGTGGTGCATGAAAGTCTCTGATTATTATCAGAGTCATCTATTTCACTCTTTGGTTTTCTAGAGTTGATTAATGTATTTTGATGCCTTCTCATTGGGCACATACATATTTATTATGGTGATGGCCTCTTATTAAACTGACCCTTTAATCATTATAAAACATCCTTCTTCGTTTCTTTTCCTGGATTTTGTCCTAACATCTGTTTTATTAGAAATTTATATTACCATTCTTGCTGTCCTGCTCTCTTTTTAATTGCCATTAGCTTGATATATTTTCCCATGTTTTGATTTTTGGTCTTTTTGTCTTTGTGTCTAAGGAATATCACTTATAGGCAGCATATTGATGGGTCTTGTTTTCTTATCCACTATGTTTTGGCTGGCACGTTAAACCCATTTACTTTCAGTGAAATTACTGATGGATAGAAATGTGTTGGTGTCATTTTGCTGTATGCTTCTTTGTAGTTCTTCTGGTTTCATTTTGCCACATAATCTTCTGGGCAGAGTTCTTTTTCTTTGTGGGTTTGTTAAGGTAGCTAGGGGCAGAACTAGGGCTTGTTCCTCTCTATGCCAAAGCCTCCCTCCCGGTAACAGGAAGCTGAGGGCATGCATACATGCAGGTCTTTGAGACCTGAAGTCAGTAAACCTGGGTGCGACCCCATCCAAGTCAGGTGGGCTTAATTCAGCCAAGGCCAAGAGGGCTAACCAGTCATCAGTCGTCGGCCACACTCCCAAGGGGGGCCTGAAAAGCCAGAAGTTTTCCTCCCTGGCTGTCTCCCAATGGGCTGTGTGCAGGTCTCCTCCTTTCCAGCTGCTCCTTGGATAGAATGACGTTTTCTCTGGCCTCAGGTTTCCACATGTGGGTGTGAAAAGCCCTGAGGGGGGCTGTGTAAAACCTGAAACTGCTTCTATCCTTTACAAAACTCACTTGTATCACAAACCAGGCTTCCCCGTGAATTATTTCTCTGAGAAACCCACGAGTGACCTAACATTTCCATGTATTTTATTAATTTATCCTGAAGTTTAAAAGAAATCTATTCTATCTTGAAATGTACTTAACTTCTCCATTTGAAAGTTCTGTAACTACACTAGTCCCTCTATTTACTTTGAAATCGTTTTCATCACAAATTAGTATCCTTTGGGGAAGGAAGGGGGCAAAAAGGAGCAGATACCAAGGGCTCAATTAGAAAGAAAATGTTTAGGAAATGTTGATAGCAACATATGTATAAATGTGCTTGATACTATTGATGTATAGATTGTTATAACAGCTATAAGAACTCCCCAATAAAATGATTTATTAAAAAAATTGGTAATGATGAGGCAACGAACATAAAAGTGTGCTTTACACAATTGACGTATGTATGGATTGTGATAAGAGTTGTATGAGCTCCCAATAAAATGATTTTAAAAATGGTATCCTTGTTCCCTATTTTCAGACTTGTAGATGTACTTGGATGCTTCTATATCTTGCTTGACATCTGGGTAGAGTTATTATGTGTGTTGATCTTAGACTGTTAACTACTGTTGTTGGTTCTCAGTCCAAAGAATTCCCCTTAGCATTTCTTGTAAGTTTGGTTTGGTTTTTACATAGTCCTTTAAATTATGTTTATTTGGAAATGTCCTAATTTTACATTCATATTTGAGGGACAATTTGCTGAGTAGATGATTCTTAGTTTAAATTATTTTTCTTTCAGAATTTTATATACAATATGTCATTCCGTTGTCTCACTGCCTGCATGATTTTGCTGTGATATCAGAATTTAATTATATCGGTTCCCATTGTAGCTAACTTTTCACTTTCCTGAACTGATCTCAGGATTCTTTCCTTGTCTTTGGTCTTCAATGTTTTAGCGTGATGTGTTGTTAATTTCTTTTGGGGTCTATCCTGTTTAGCTCATTCAGCTTTTTGAATGCACGCCTTCCCTTCTTTTATGATGTTAGGGAAGCTTTCCTCCAACAACGCTGTAATGGTTAGGGATTATGTCAAGGAGACACTCCTGGATAGGGACGGGGCCAAGCCTGTCTATCAAGTTACAGCCTGATGATACCTCCCTGATAACCTAAGCCTTTTTATAAGAGCAAGATGAACAGAGATGGTCTCACTCTCTGCCCATCTGCTTTCCTGCTTGCTGGACCTCTTCTTGCCTTGAGGGGTGGCCCCATGTGGGGCATCTGACCATGAGAGCAGCTGGCACACCTCCATGTTCCCACCTATCTAGGATCCCTGTGACGGCACCCACCAGCCTGCTTCCCAGTTAAACTTTCTACATCACCAGCATTTAATACTTGAGTCTGAAGAGGGACTTATGGACTAGCATCAAACTTATGAACTTGAGTTGGGTTGGGATGCTTTCATACTATATAATTACTTCTTTTTTTAATTTAAAAACCAGTTGTATTTTTATAGCATATCAAAGAACAATCCAAATGTAAAATTGAAAAAACAAGCTCATGTATGAAAGCATTGAGAAGAATAAAATATTGAGGAATAAATTTAACAAACGAAGTGCAAAATTTGTACACAAAAACTATTAACACACATTGGAAGAAATTAAACTCGAACACAAAACTCACTGCCATGGAGTCATTTCTGACTCATGGTGATCCTATAGGACAGGGCAGAACTGCCCCTTATAATTACTTCTTGAATCAAAGCTCTTCTTCTTTTTTCCAAAGTTCTTTCTTTTTAAATAAAATCATTTCATTGGGGCTTGTACAACTCTTATCACAATTCATACATACATCCATTGTGTCAGGCACATTTGTACATTTGTTGCCATCACCATTTTCAAAACATTTGCTTTCTACTTGAGCCCTTGGTATCAGCTACTCATTTTTCCCACTCCCTCCCCACTCCCTTCCCTCATGAACCCTTCATAATGCAGAAATTATTATTTTGTCATATCTCCAAAGTTCTTTCTGAAACATATATGAGTGTGACTGATTTGTTTCTCTCAACAACTTGGCCTAACACAAACTTACAATTTTCTCAAGGCTTTTTGTTGTTTCTTTCTATTTTGGAAATCTGATCATATGTAATTTATTCTTCTTGATGGTGTCCTGCATAATTATTAGGTTTTTACCTGATTTTGTTTGTTTATATGTATACATTTTTTATTGTTCCTATAGCAGATTAATATGGAAAAAAATTATCTTCAAGCTCTGTAATTCAGCTGTTCGTTGATTAAGTTATACTCTTTTGTTCTTTCAATATATATATACATTTTTTAAATCTTAGTGATAATTTTTTGTAAAAATCGATTTTGTTTGTTTTTGTTTGATTTATATTTGTATTTATTTTGCCAGTGTGTTCTTGTAGTGTTTCCTGAAGTATCTAAATTTTTTCTGTGTTTTCTTTGATTTCATCTGTAGCTTTCCTGATTTTTCTTTGAATCCATTCAAAGTACCCTGGATTTATTTCTCTAGACCCCCTGGCCTCATACCCTAGCTAATTTGAAACCCTAGAAAAAATGGAAAAACTTGATTGGCATAGTAGCTACTGGAAAGACGAACTGAGGCACAGGACAAGTGAGAGGGAAAGCGAGGCACAGAGACGGACAAACATAGCTGACAGGACAAAGAGAGAGCAGAAACAGAAATAGCTTTATTAGTGGGGAGCTTCTGGGCTAAGACCCATGGTCTAGCAAGTAGCCCAGGGGATTCGCGGGGCCCTGTTCAGGGTCTGGGATTTTTTTAAGGAAAGCGGGGCGGGGGTGGGGGGGTGGAGGGGAGGTCCCTGCTGCAGCAGCAAGGTTTATGGTCCAGGATGTCAACAGTGCGGTTTATGGTCCATGGTGTCATCTGTGAGATTTATGGTCCATGACATCAGTGGTGAGGTTTATAGCCCATGATGTCAGCGGTGAGGTTTATGGTCCCTGACATCAGCGGTGAGGTCTATGGTCCAGGATGCAGTTTATTGCTCTGGCAAGTAGGGTGTCCGGTTATCGGGGAGTCTGGCATCCCTAGCGCCATTTTTTGGTTTCCTCATTCCAGGGGGCGACTGCTGACCTCCAGGGATGCGCAGGGAAGCAGAGGGCCCGGCCTGCTTTAGCTGAGCCCAGGCAGTTACCACGATGGGCTCGAACATAACAACTGTGGAGCTTCCTCTGAACCGTTACTGTTGTGTGGAGTGCAATGAGGGAGTGAATTAAAGCTAAGTGATATTGAGAAGGGCAGAAGACTTTTGTCCAGAAGTATGTCCAATGCCCCATTGTGAAAAGGGGATGCAAACACAAGACTGGACCAAATCTACATGGTTTATTGGGGCAGAAGACCTGTCACACCCCTGGATTCACTTACATGGATGGGCAATAAGAGCAAAGATGACATGCTGTTGAAGTATTGAAGAATCCCAAGAATTACAGCCCTGGAATAAAAATAATCATTGCTGGCATTAACAAGTGAGGAAGGACAGACTTGATAGCTTATCTCAAGAAAGCTACTAATGAGAAATAGTTGACCCTTGCCTTATTTATTATAAAATAAGAATGAATTGTGACTTTTTTACATGTACTACATTTAAGTTGATCTCATATACCAGACATCAGATCATAAGACGCACACCAGTTGTGATCCAAAGATGACAATTACAAAATTAGAATATGATGAGGAGAAAAGCATCAAAGCAAAAATTAGGAATACCCAATTTATGGAGAGCTAAGAGGCTGGTGGGAGACCAAAGCCCATCTTCAGAGTATCTTGTCAGGCCGAGCCACTAGTAGAGTTGCTCTAGCCAGAGGCAAATCTCTAACAGCCGTACTATTAGGCAGAGACCATTGCAATCTTGATTATATGGCATCAATTCAATACTTGGCCAGTTGACCACCCTATAGACATGAACTGAATCCGTTCTGGGTCCATGATGAAAATTTCTTCCCTAACCTTTGGAATGTTGGTTGTTGTTGTTTTTCCCTTATGAATTATTTGTACTTGTGTCTGTATACTGTTATGTTTTTAACCTTACCACTTTAGTGCAATTTTGTTTTTGTTTTCTTTTGGGTCTCCCAGCTGTGAAGCACAAGTGGAGTATATGCATAATGATAATAACTGATATGAGGGGATATAGGGAAAGTGGGGGTGGGAGTAGGGAAAGAAAGAGGATTTAGGGAGTAAATAGTGAAGGGGGAGGGAGGAGGGAACACTAGAATGGATTGTGATTGCACAACTCATTTTAAAGGCAATTTAACCAAAAAAAAAAAATGAGGAGCTGATCCCAAGGGCTCAAGTAGAAAGCAAATGTTTTGAGAATGATGATGGCAACAAATGTACAAATGTGCTTGATACAATGCATGTATGTATGGATTGTAATAATACTTTCATGAGCCCCCAATAAAATGATTGGGAAAAAAAGGAAAATAAATAAAGGCAAAGCAACCAGGGTTGAGGGAATCTTCAAAAATTGATGTGATAATTGTACAATTCTCCTTGATATGATAGAACTATTGAATTATTTGACATGTAAATTATGTGCCAATAAAACTCTGGAGGGGAAAAAAAAGAAATTACTGACAAGTATTATCACTGCTTTTCCAATAAGGTATGATTGATCTGATGCTAGATTGGATTAGTAATGTTGATTTTTTTTCACAAAGATGGTAAATGTTGTCCCACAACATACAGATTGGTTTATTTAGATGTGTATTATATGATTATATGAATTAAATGAATACTAGGCAGTCTCTTCACTGCTTCATGGAACAAAGCAAGACTTAACCATTTCAATTTGTATTCATGAGCCTGTTTAAATGCAAGGGTGAAAGATAAGGTAATAATGATCCTTTTATCTTTTTGTTCTTAACTGTGTTAATCTAATTAAAATTTCCTGTCAAAAATATTGTCTTCTAATTTAAAAAAACACTTGTGTGGTTTGTGTATGTTATCAAATAAAATTGTTTAAAAAAACATTTTATTGGGAGTTCTTACAGATAGCGTAACATTCCATAGTTCAATCACATCAAGCATTAGTGTACATGTTTCAAAACATTTTCTTTCTTCTTGAACTCCCTGATATCAGTTTCTTTTTAGCCTACTCACCAGGAACCTTTTTTTTTTTTTTTTTTGCTGTATCTTACAGTCATCAATGCTATCAGCTACCCTTTCTTCCCCATCCTCCTCTCTTCCCATACCCTCAGGGAACCATTGCTCTTGTTACTGTGTTTTAAGGGTTATCTTTTTTGAGTTTCATGTATCAAAAATCTTAGTTATACAAATGAACATATGCAAGTCTAACATGATTGAAGAGGTAAAACAAATAAAAACTGTAATATTAAGGGGAGGAAATATTGAAAAACCAGAGTAGAAAGGTTTTCAACCTTCCTAATGCTGTGACCCTTTAATACAGTTCCCTATGTTGTGGTGACCTCCAACCATAAAATTATTTTTGTTGTTACTCTATAACTGTAATTTTGCTACTGTTATGAATCATAATGTAAATATCTGATATGCAGGATATATTTTCATTGTTACAAATTGAACATAATTAAAGCATAGTGATAATCACAAAAACTATGTAATTATATATTGTGAAATATTTATTTCTAATTACAAATAAATGAAATTTTGTCTTGAAGCATGGTGTAGCATAGGTAACAGTCTTAACAACAGTAAGCTACATTGCTACATTTTCCAACAGTGTGTGTAAAAAGCCAACCTCAGTCCAAATGTTGAGATAGCTTCTTCTTTTTTTTTTTTAACATTTTATTAGGGGCTCATACAACTCTTTTTTTTTAATTTATTTTAACAATTTATTGGGGCTGATACAATTCTTTTCACAGTTCATACATATACATACATCAATTGTATAAAGCACATCTGTACAGTCTTTGCCCTAATCATTTTTTTCTCTTTTCTTCTTTTACATTTTATTAGGGACTCAAACAACTCTTACCACAATCCATACATATACATACATAAATTGTATAAAGCACATCCATACATTCCCTGCCCCAATCATTCTCAAGGCATTTGCTCTCCACTTAAGGCCCCTTGCATCAGGTCCTCTTTTTTTTTCCCCTCCCTCCCCATTCCCCCTTCCCTCATATGCCCTTGGTAATTTATACATCGTTATTTTGTCATATCTTGCCCTATCCGGAGTCTCCCTTCCCCCCTTCTCTGCTGTCCCTCTCCCAGGGAAGAGATCACATGTGGATCCTTGTAATCAGTTCCCCCTTTCCAACCCACTCACCCTCCACTCTCCCAGCATCGTCCCTCACACCCTTGGTCCTGAAGGTATCATCCACCCTGGATTCCCTGTACCTCCAACCCTCATATGTACCAGTGTACAGCCTCTGTCCTATCCAGCCCTGCAAGGTAGAATTCGGATCATGGTAGTTGGGGGGGAGGAAGCATCCAGGATCTGGGGGAAAGCTGTGTTCTTCATTGATACTACCTCACACCCTAATTAACCCATCTCCTCTCCTAAACCCCTCTATGAGGAAATCTCCATTGGCCGACACTTGGGCCTTGGGTCTCCACTCTGCACTTCCCCCTTCATTTAATATGATATATATACATATATACACATACATATATACATATACACATATATACACATACATACACACACTTATATCTTTTTTTTTTTGCATGATGCCTTATACCTGGTCCCTTGGGCACCTCATGATCGCACTGGCCGGTGTGCTTCTTCCATGTGGGCTTTTTTGCTTCTGAGCTAGATGGCCGCTTGTTTATCTTCAAGCCTTTAAGACCCCAGTCACTCTCTTTTGATAGCCGGGCACCATCAGCTTTCTTCACCACATTTACTTGTTCACCCACTGTTTTCTGATTGTTTTAAGCGACCTCTGTGAAAGGTTCTTTTGACCTACAAAAGGGATTGCGACCCATAGGTTGAGAACCGTTGAATTAGAGGAGACTTAAGTGGTTCATCAGTACTATACTGTATCTTGGATTTATCATCCCTTCTGGGAAGGACTCTCAAATTATCTTACATGTGGGTTTGGGTCTCCCCGATATCAATACCCTTTCACAACAATTTGGTTGCTTGTTTTTGAACTTCTGATACATTTTCCCTTCAACACCTCATGCTCACTCACACATGCTGGTGTGCTTCTTCCATGTGAGCTTTGTTGCTTCCCTGCTTGATGGCCACTTGTTTAAACTAAAAGCCTTTAAGCTTTCTTCACCATATTTCCATACTTATACACCCATTTTATCTTCAGCGTTTACATAGGGAGGTGAGTATAATACAGTGTCACATTATTAGAACAAACCATTCTTGAAGTGAGGTAAAAATTTAAGTAAAAGCTCAAAGTCCATCTGCTTCCTTGTTGTATTTGCATATATGTATAGACAAACACACCTATATACATTTTCATATGTACATATCTATATACCTATATATTATTTTCTTCTTTCATATTTTTCACAAATAACATATATTTAAAACACACACACACACACACACAAATTATGGGGATGGCTCAGGACCAAGCAGTGATTTGTTGTACTGTTGTACACATGGTTGTTGAATCAGAACTGACTCAATAACACCTAACAAGAACATAAAGAAATGGATGCATTTATGGAAACCCACTATGTACCTAACGTAACACAGACAGAAAGAAAATTTGAAAAATTTTAAAACAAAAACCAACAACAATATGTCCAGACCCAGACAGCTTCAAGGAACACTCAGAGAGAGACAAAACCAATAGTACTCCAACTATTACAGGATTCAAAAAGGAAAGAAAACTATATATCTTATGAGCATAGATAGAAAAATGATGAACAATAGGCAATAGAATCTAACAATATGCTTTAAAAATAATACATCATGAACAAGTGGAATTCAGAGCAGAGATACAAAGATGGTTAAATATTAGTAAAACAATCAATAGAATACATCTCATAAATAAAACAAAGGTCAAGGACCACATGATGCAATCAATTGACACACAAAAGGCTTTGACATAGAAAAGACATTTGACAAAAAGTAACAGCCATTACTCTGAGTCAGCATCTACTGGATGGCAGTGAATGTGCTTTTTCTTTTTTTAATGGCTGATAGAACACTCAACAAGATAGCAATAGAAGGGAAATTCCTTAACATAATAAAATGTACATACACAAAAACTAATAGCTAACATCTACCACTGTTGCAGAAGTACATAGACAGGGAGCTGCCAGAGGCTCAGGCCAGATTCAGAAGACTTGAAGAAATATCATTGGTTATGGCAGATGGATTTTGGCTGAAAGCAGAGAACGCCATAAAGATGTTTGCTTATGTTTTATTGACAATGCTAAGGCAACCCACTCTGTGGACCATAGCTCATTATGAGAAGAAGAATGAGAATTCCAGAACACTACATTGGGCTCCTGTGAAACCTATACATGGATCGAGAGGCAGTTGTGCAAACTGAACAAAGGAAGACTGCATGGTTTACAATCAGGAAAGGTGTGCAACAGATTTGTTTCTTCCGACCATAATAATTCAACCTGTATGCTGAGCAAAAAATCAGATAAACTGACTTCAATGAAGAAGAACTCCGCATCAGGATTTGAAGACGGCTTATTAACAACCTGATATGCAAATGACACAAACTCCCTTGCTGAGAGGGAGAACTTGAAGCACTTGCTGATAAAGATCATAGATTTCAGCCTGAAGTGTGGATGACAACTCAAATGTTAAGAAAACCCAAATCCTGACAACTGGACAGGAAGGAAACATCGTGATAAAGGGAAAAAAGGTTGAAGTTGTCAAGGATTTTGGCTTGCTTGGATCCACAGTCAATGCTCTTGGAGGCAGGAGTGGAGAGATCAAGACAAATTACATTAGATAAATGTGCTGCACAAGACCTCTTTAAAACGCAGAAAAGCAAGGATGCTACTTTGAAGTGGACCTAACTCAAGCCATAGTATTTTCTTTTAAAAATAATTTTATTGGGAGCTCTTATCTCATTGCATACATCAATTGTATCAAACATATTTGTACATTTGTTGCCATCATTTTCTAAACATTTACTTTCTAATTGAGCCATTGGTATCAGCTCCTCTTCCTCCCACCCCACTCCCACCCTTGTGACCCCTTAATAAGTTATAAATTATTGTTGTTTTCATATCTTAGACTGACTACTGTCTCCCTTCGCCCATGTTTCTGTTGTTCAACACCCTGGGAGCTGGGGGGGGGGGGGACAGGCTTATGCGTCGCTCATGTTACCCCTTCAAGCCATACGTATTTTCAAATGGCCTCATATGCATGTGAAAGTTGTATATTGAATAAAGAAGATTGAAGAAGAATTAATACATTGGAATTGTGCTGGCGAAAAATATTGAGTACAATGAACTGCTAAAAGAACAAGTAATGCGTTGCAGAAAAAGAACAACCATAATGCTCCTTAGAGGCAAGGATGGCAAGACTTGATCTCACCTCCATGATGTCAGGAGATATCACTCCCTGGAGAACATTATGTTGTGGAGAGGGGCAGTGAAAAATACGAAGGCCTTCAAAAAGATGGACTGACACAGTGGCTGCATTGAAGGGCTCAAATATAAGAAACATTGTAAGAATGGTTTATGGGGTGGGTGGGAGACAGGGAGGGTGAGGAGATTGGGGGAGAAAACAATCTGGGAGGGGGAGGGAACACTAGAACTGATTGTGATTATGTATATACAATTCATTTGAAAAGTTATTTAATCATGGAAGTGTATGATACATGATTACTATATCAAGAAAACCACAAAACAAAACAAAACCCCAAACCAAAGAATGTTGGTATAATGTGAAATATGGAACCAATGTCATGGAACAATATGTATAAAATCATTTAATGGGAACCTAATATGCTATATAAACTCACCAAAACACAATGAAATGCATTTTTAAAAAGAACAATTGTAAAGATGGCACTAGACTGGACAGTGTTTCATTCTGTTGTACATAGGGTCCCTATGAGCTAGAATGGATTTGATGCCACCTAACAAAAACATTACTCTCAATACTAACTGAAAGTCTTCCCTCTTTCTTAGAACCAGACAAGGATGCCATGATGCAATTTATCACCACTCATCTTTGATATTGTACTGGGAGACTCAGGCTCTCTGGCAAGAAAAGGAAATTGGAGGCACCCACGTTGACACAGATGAAATAAAACTCCGTATTTTCAAATAATAGTATTCGATACATAGAAACCCACACTTGGCTGTCAGTCAGTTTGTTGTGCTGTGGTGGCTTCTGTGTGGCTGTGATCCTGGAAGCCATGTCACTGTTGCTTCAAATGCCAGCAGGGACACCCTAAGTCAACAGGTTTCAGAGGAGCTCCCAGGCTAAGAACTGACATTGAAGAAGGACTCCTCAGCCCACTTTGTAGGAAACAGCCACTAAAAACCTTAGACACAGGTTTGAAACATTTGGGAGATACTGAAGGAAGCAGAACATTGTCGGAGACAGTGCCAGAATTTGGGGCCCTCCAGTTTGAGGGCACTCCGACTGAGAAAGCTTTGATTTTTCAGAGTGGAGTCTACCCATGGTGATTGTGGAATGAACCCTGTGGGAGTGGAGATTTCTGGACCTTCACTTGCTGATGGGGTATGATTCATGGTAAGAAAAATCAGCTGAAGATTGGAAGTTGGACCTGATCTGACTCCACCACACTGAGGCAAAACACTAAGGGCATGCAACAGAAGAACAAGAGGAACAGAGCAACGAAGTCCCCAGGGAATACCAAAAATAGACTTTGGGGCTTGGCACCCCATCAGACTTAACTGGAAAACACCCTTAAAGGTCAACAAACTGACCTTGAACTATTTACAGGCTTTTTGTTGTGTTGTTGTTGTCCTTGGTTTTGTTTTCTTTTGTTGCTTTGTTTTGCTCTGTCTCGTTTTTATGCATATTATTATCTCTGCAAATCTATCTAGATAAGATAGGTGGGATAAAAAATCTAGAGGAGAAAACAATAGAACCAAAGGTTGTGGGGAGGGGACATAGGAGAAGGGGTGTCGGGAGGGGTGGGGGTGGGGGAAGGAAGTGGGTGTTAACAAACTCAGGGACAAGGGAAAAACCAGTGATCCAAAATCAATGATGAGGAGGATGTAGGAGGCTTGGTAGGGCTTGATCGAGGGCAATGTAAGTGAGAAGAATTACTGCAACCTAAATGAAGGCTGAACATGATGGTGGGACAAGAGGAATGTAAAAGGAAATAGAGGAAAGAACAAGGAGGCAAAGAGTATTTATGGAGGTCTAATTACAGGCATGTACATATGTAAATATATTTATATATGAGGATGGAGAAATGGATCTGGTAGCAGATGGACATTGGACCTCCACTCAAGTACTCCCTCAGTGCAAGAACTCTTTGTTCTATTAAGCTGGCATTCCATGATGCTCACCTTCCTAACACGATAGATTGCCGAAGACAAAGCGGGTGCATAAGCAAATGTGGTGAAGAAAGCTGATGGTGCCCAACTATGAAAAGATATAGCATCTGGGGTCTTAAAGGCTTTAAGATAAACAAGCAGCCATCTAGCTGAGAAGCAACAAAGCCCACATGGAAGCAGCATACCAGTCTGTGTCATCACAAGGTGTCTATAGGATCAGGTATCAGGCATCATAGAACAAAAAAATCATATCATTGTGAATGAGGGGAGTGCAGAGTGGAGACCCAAAGCCCATCTGTAGACAACTGGCCATTTCCTTACAGAAGGGTCACGGGGAGGAGATGAGCCAGTCAGGTTGCAGTATAGCACTGAGGAAACTTTCCTTTAGTCTTTTAATGATTCCTTCTCTCCATAATCATGATCCCAATTCTACCTTACAAATCTGGCTAGACTAGAGGCTGTACACTGGTACAGATAAGAGCTGGAAACAAACAAAAAAAACAAACAAAAAAATTCTTTGCCTAGTAAAAAAAAAGAACTGGAAACACAGGGAATTCCGGATAGATTAACCCCTCAGGACTAATGAGAGCAGTTATACCAGGAGGGGAAGGGGAAGGTGGGAGCGAAAGGGGAAACCAACCACAATGATCTACATATAACCCCCTCCCTGGGTGATGGACAATAGAAAAGTAGGTGAAGAGAGACATTGGACAGTGTAAGACATGAAAAATTAATAATTTATAAATTATCAAGGGTTCATGAGGGAGGGAGGCTGGGGGAGGGATGGAAAAAATGAGGAGCCGATACTAAGGGCTCAAATAGAAAGAAAATGTTTTGAGAATGATGATGGCAACAAATGTACAAATGTGCTTGACACAATGGAAGGATGGATGGATTGTAATAATGTTTGGGCCGGATCAGGACCATGCAGTTCCTTCCCCCAGCCTCTCAGAAAGAATGGTGATCTGCTGGACTTTGCAGTCCCTGCCTCCAGCATTCCAAGGAGCTTATCTCTCCGGACATGGTCCACACAGTCCCTTGCCCCGCCTCTCAAGGTCAGAGCTGGACTGTGCAGCCTCTTCCCCCACATTCCAAGAAGCTGGTCTGTGAAGGACTCAGACTCTGCAGCTGCAGCATCAGGAAGCCTCCCTTCTCCTTATAGCCACAAGCACCAGCAGCTCTCTTCACCTCATTTGCATATTTCCCTGACCCAAATCCTACAAATACCCCACTGCCCCACCAACAGGTGCGATTTCCCTGACCTCTTTGGGTCTCGGAACCACCCAGGAGCTCAAGATGCTCCTGTCCCTCTCTCTGCTCTCCCTTCCCTCCCGGGAGCTCTTTCCCTCCCCTGATAAAGCTGCCCTTAACCTCACGTTCTTTGTCTCAGTCCTATCTCAGTTCAGTGTCTCAGTGTTGACCTATCAGACAAGAGTTGTACAAGCCCCCAATAAAATGATTTAAAAAAAAAGATCGGAAGTTGGAATGTGCGAAGTATGAATCTAGGAAAATAGGAAGTCATCAAAAATAAAATGATGCATATATATCAATATCTTAGGCATTAGTGAGCTGAAATGGACTGGTATTAGCCATTTTCAATCAGAAAATTATATGGTTTACTATGTCGGGGATCACATACTCAAGAGGAATGGAGTTGTATTCATTGTCAAAAGCACATTTCAAAATCAATCTTGAAGTGCAATACTGTCTGTGATAGGATCATATCTATCTGCCTTCAAGCACATGTAATCAATACAACTATTACTCAAATTTATACACAAACCAGGAAAGCTAGTGATGAAGAAATTTTTAAATTCTAGTATCTTCTAATAAAAAAATTTTTTTTTTTTTCAGATTTCCAGGTGCCGAGTTAGCCTCCCTTCTTCTCTTCTCTCCCAACTCTTAAAAAAGACCTTGACTCTTTCGAGATGTCTCCAAACTTTTCCAGCCATTAGAGAGAAAGGTAGACTATCTTGTACGACCTTGAATTACTACTACAGGCAGCTGTATTCTCCATTTACAGTTAAAAATGTAACTGCTAGCTGGATCCTAAGCAGGCCGGAAATCCGGAGCAGAGCTCTTGTCTTCCCTTGGTTGTGGATACTGAGCTAAGTCAGTTTCCGAGGATCTCCTTAGCTTTTGGCAGCAGAGTGGACAAACTGTATCCTCTTCCAACCCCAAAGATCAGAAATGCAGCCAGTATGACCCCGAACAACAACAAAATTAGGTACAAATCATTTATAATTTCTCTGTACTGATTCCCCAAACAACCAATAAAATATCAGTTACAAATGGGGTTGGGGTGGTAGGGATCTGTGTAAAGAACAAGATATGACAAAATAACAATCTGTGGATTATCAAGGGCTCATGAGGGAGGGGGGAGTGGGGAGGGAGGGGAAAAAAAAGAGGACCTGATGCAGAGGGCTTAAGTGGAGAGCAAATGCTTTGAGAGGGATTAGGGCAAAGAATGTACAGATGTGCTTTATACAATTGATGTATGTAAGAGTTGTATGAGCCCCAAATAAAATGTTTTAAAAAATAAAATAAAAAGCAAAAAAACCCCCCAAAAAACAAAAAGATGTATATGAGAAAAAAATAATTGTCAAATTTGCAATCAAGATGTATTGATAATTATTGGTAATTGGAATGCAAAAGTTGGGAACAAAGAAAAAAGGAACACAATTTGGAAAATATGGTCTTGGTGATAGAAATGAAGCTGGACACTGCATGGTAAAATTTTGTAGTACCAATGACTTGATCATAGTAAATTCATTTTTAACAACACAAAAGCCTAATACACGTGGACTTCTCCAGATGGAATACACATAAATCAAATTGACTACATCTGTGGGAAAAGATTTCTCAAAACATTTACTCTCCACCTAAGCCCCTGGCATCAACTTTTCCCCCCTTCCTCTCTGCTCCCCCCTCCCTCATGAACCCTTGATAATTCATAAATTATATTTTTTGTTATATCTTGCCATGTCCGACATCTGTTTTCCGTCCCCCAGGGAGGAGGTTATATGTAGATCCTTGTAGTAGGTTCCCCCATTCCAACCCACCCTCCCAGTATTGCCACTCACACCACTGGTCCTGAAGGGATCATCCGCCCTGCATTCCCTGTTCCTATCTGTACCAGTGTACATCCTCTGGTCTACCCATATTTGTAAGGTAGAATTAGGATCATGATAGTGGGGGAGGAGGAAGCATTTAAGAACTAGAGGAAAGTTGTGTTTCATTGTTGCTACATCACACCCTGACTGGCTCATCTACTCCTAAAGACCCTTCTGTAAGGGGATGTCCAGTGCTCTACAAATGGGCTTTGGGTCTCCACCCCACACTCCCCTCACCTCATTCACAATGATATGATTTTTTTGTTCTGATTATGCCTGATACCGGATCCCTTCAATACCCTGTGATCGCATAGGCTGGTGTGCTTCTTCCATGTGGGCTTTGTTGCTTCTGAGCTAGATGGCCGCTTGTTTACCTTCAAGCCTTTAAGACACCAGATGCTGTATCTTTTGATAGCCAGGCACCATCAGCTTTTTTTTTCACCACATTTGCTTATTCACCCACTTTGTTTTCAGCAATTGTGTCGGATGGTGAGCATCACAGAATGCCAATTTAATAGAAGAAAGTATTCTTGCATTGAGGGAGCACTTGAGTGGAGGCCCAATTTCCTTCTGTAGAGCAGACTTTCAATTGCTCACATATAAGTTCAAGTTAAAGCTGAATAAAAATAAAACAAGTCCAAAAGAGCCCAAATGTGACCTTGAGTCCATCCCATCTGAATGTTGACAACATCTCAAGAACAGACTGGACACAGTGAACACTAATGGCAGAAGACCTGAAGAGCTGTAGGATGACGTCAAGAATGCCATTCATGAAGAAATCAAAAGGTCGTTAAAAATACAAAAAGAAAGAACAAAGTGGATGTCAGAAGAGACTCAGAAACTTGTTGTAAATCAGAGTAGCTAAAAGCAAATGAAAGAAATGATGAAGTCAAAATATTTCAAAGGGCAGCTGAAGAAAACATAGTAAAATGACATAATGAAACATCTGGTTCTTCAGTAAAATTGAAAAAAAAATTAAAGGATATTATTCAGATAATAGTGAGTTCATTTGCTTGTAAATTATATTTATGGCTCTCAAATAATTTAATTGTTGTGAGGGGCCGTATTGGCTCTTCCATCTCAAAAGTTTGCCACCTCCCTGGTATATAACATTGATTCTTAGTATTTTGGGATGACACAAAATTCTCTTTAACCTTATTCAGGATTAGTTATATAATTAGAATAACTTAATGCAAAGTGAAAATATGGGTTCCAGAAAAGCAGAGCATTAAACACGTGGACTATACAGATTATGTGGCCAGGAAGCCGACTCTTGTCTTCTCTTTTCCCCATTGACCTCCAGAAGCAAATCCTGGCCTCTCTGGACATCACCTCGGAGCTTGTTAGTAATGCAGACTCTGGGGTGCCACCCCAAACTCCTTAATCAGGATCTGCGTTTCAAAAGACCCTAGGTGATTCCCTGTATATTAAAGTGATTAGGACTATGGGGCTCAGCTATCCCTAACATTGTTGAGTTAGCGTAATTAAAAATAAAATCCCAAGCCACCATAGCGAAACCTCTTCAGAAAATGTAGTATAAAAAGGGTTTGTGAGGGACTTTGGGACTAAGACTTATTAGTAAGAATGGCCTGTGTTGATCTACTTCCAAAATTTAGCCAATGAAAATTCTATGAATAACAATGGTCCAGTCTGTAATGAGTCCCGAGGATGGTGAGGCTCCAGCGCACAGTTGGTTCCACTGTCCCAGGAGTAAGGGACTGTTAGATAAGTATCCAACAACTGAACATTAGGCATATATTGCCTGCGAGAGCGATCAGCTTTAGGATTTCACATAAAAAGATGGGTAAGTTTGTATGGCACAGCAGAAGTACATTCCAGAAGTGTGAGACAAAGCAGCTGAGTCAGTGTTCTTGTGGGCGAAAGGGAGCTGGGGGAAGTGAGGCAGCGATTCCATAATGAAGGGTTTTTCCTCTGGACTTTGAGGATCGAAGATGTTAAGCCGGCTCTATGTGAACAGGGAATTGGAGCACAAATCACGAAGAGCACGCGATTCCCTCAGGTCCGTGTCCACACAGGACTTGCGTATCCATCCTGCGGTAATCAGTGACAACACACGCAGGCGTGGGGGCGCTTTTCTTGGGGCCACATCACCGGGTTTAACAAGCCCACGGCTGCTTGTTCAACAGGCTCCTTTCGGCCAGCCACCCGGAACAATTCCTCCGTTTCTTAAACAACGTCCGTGCCCACGGCCACCGAGCGAACCCTCACCCGAAGGCCCTTTGCCCCAACCCAGCCCGAAGAACCCGTTTCCGGTTTCCCTTGAGGCGTGGGCGGACGCCTTCCTTCCGGCCGGCACCCGCTCACGGGGCGTCGGGTCACGTGAGGCGCAGCCGTCCGCCCTGCGCGGCGCCGCTGCGCGTTGAACTCCCGAAGCTCTGCGGCCGACTGCGGCTCCCGGCGTCGCCACCTGCGAGCCCGCGAGCCCTGCGGCCGGCATGGTGAGAGTGACAGGCCGGGGCTGGGCCGCGGCCGTCGCCTTCCAGCCCCTCCCCGAGTCGCAGCCCCTCTTCTCCTCTTCCCTGCTGCAGATGAATGGGACCACCCCGGAACCGGCCTCGGAGCCCGTGTGGGAGCGGCCCTGGTCGGTGGAGGAAATCCGCAGGAGCAGCCAGAGCTGGTCGCTCGCGGCCGACGCAGGCGTGAGCTGCGGCCTCGGAGCCGGAAGGGGAGGGCGGGCCTCAAGGCACAGAGCACCGGGGGGCCGGCTCGGGGAGGAATCGGCGCTTCCGGACGCCCCCTCTGGCCCCGGGGTTCTTGTTGCCTCCTCTCAGGGCTGAGGCTGTGGAGGGGGTCTCCCTTCAGAAGTTCTCTTTGATTTTCCTCAATATCGCACTTTTCTTCCTCATTCTTGAAAACCCTAAAGGACAGCCCCCAGGCCTTAGGGAGTGGCGCTGACCCGTGGGTTTCAGGCTTCTGAGAGCTCAAATCTGACTGCCTCCCCAACGCAGCGTTCTCTGCCTTCTTTGGGGTCCTTAGTGATGCATCTGATTCGATTCTGAGACGGGCTGAATCGTTTTCTCCGCACTCCACAGCCTCACTACTAGTGAGGTGATGCCCTATTGGGACTTGGAGTTAATGCGATAGGAGACAAACCCAGGCGCCTCACAACTGAGAAGTCTTGATTCCAAGGGTCCATATGAGTAGAATAAGTGATACTTTCTATTGGATACTTGTAAATGACAACCAAACAACACTTCAAATTGTCTCCAGAAATGAGAACATGTGTTGACTCATGTTTTGTTGAGATTTGTTTTCAACTCCACTTGGTCATAGAACAAAGCATTGAATTGATAAAGGGTTTTCGAGACAGTAAATTTTTATGGGAGTTGCCAGCCTCATCTTGCTGCTCAGGAGCAGCTGGTGGGTTTGAACAAGCCAACCTTGCTATTAGCAGCCTATTTTCTAAAGCAGCATTTTACTCTCCACCCCCTCTGAGATAAAAGGATTTTATAAGATTGATGCATATAATACTGATACTGTATATTTGTTTTTAAAATAGCTGCTACAGTTTCTACAGGAATTCTCTCAGCAAACCATCTCTAGGACTCATGAAATCAAGAAACAAATGGATGGACTAATTCGGGAAACTAAAGCTACAGATTGTCGCCTGCATAATGTTTTCAATGACTTCCTTATGCTCTCTAATACTCAGTTCATTGAGAATGTGAGTAACTTGGTTTCATCTGACTTCAAATACTTTTTTGTGAATCTTTGGAGAGCAAAAGTGACTGTAATTTACACCAATTCAACCAATGGGAAAGCTGTGCTCAGGGGAAGCATGGACATTTCACCTAGACAATCAGACCTTACTCCATTCTTGCTGTATCTAGAACTTACAGATCCTGTTGTACCATTAAAGTGAATAACTGGACAAGAGATCTTTATGACTTATTTCCCACAGAAGTCCTCCCAAATTGCATTTAAAATGATAAAAAAAAATGCACATCTGGTACAAGTTCATGCCATTGTTTGGTCTTCCCGTAATGCTGGATTCTAGGCTTATTATTTTTTTATTTTGAGAATCTATTTTTACTTTGCTTTTACTTTAACAATCCTTCTCTCACAGTTCATTTAAAGTTGATATTCAAAAGTTAGCTACCTTAACTTACAGAGCAGCTCAACTAAGGTACCTTTCTAACCTCATCAACAAGAGAGCTTCAAAACGTTCATGGAAAAATGGAATTATAAGATAATGAATGTATGAGGGTGCTTTACTCAATCAATGTATGTATGGATTGCGATAAGAGTTGCATGAGCCCCAATAAAATGATTTATATAAAAAAAGAAGGTAATGGAATTTTTCCAGAAACTTTTTAAGCCCCCTCATAACATTCTTCTCCTCACTCAATGGCCTGTAGCCACATTGACTTCCTGGCTATTCTAGAGTTAGTTGCTTTCAGAGGACTGTAATCATCTCTAAGAAATAGGCTATATCTATTTATGCATTTCTAGCACAGCAGAAACAAGTACAGACGTACTTGCATTAAATTTGGTAAATTAATCACAGGTGCATTCAACATAATGTTGACATTACATTCCAATTGATACATTCAAGTTTTAATATAATTTATTACAGAATAGTGAGCATAATGTATAATTAAAGGCACACGGTGCTAAAGGTCAGGTCAGGTATATGATTCCCCTTACAAACATGTTTTAATAGTGTAGTACAACTGTGGCCTAATTAACATTGGCCAGTGCTTTAGTGTGTAATCAGAAGGCAGCACAGCTCTTGAAGCTTTGCTTATCTGTTAACATGGAAATTTTATCCTAAGACATTAAATTTCATAAGAAATTACTTCATATTTTACAAAGATTTCTTAAGTGAGGATTTTTGAAACTCAGTTAAAAAATACTGGCTTTGTGAAATAAAATAATTTCTTCTGAAAATGATTCCTAAATTAATTTTCCAGACGATGTTTCTATCAATTTATAAATGTTTCAATATCTCTTTCTGTTTTCTCTTGAAGTAGATTAAGTTGCTGATACTGTCAGATCTTTAGCAATTAGTCAAATGGGATAAGTTCAAAAGCCATATACCCCGTACTTTTTATGACCCCACTCATCCAGTCTTATTACTGCAGGGACTTCGCAAAAACAAAACAAAACCAAGTTGGCATTAAAGGATGGTTATGATTCACTGTATCAGACAGAACCACTGTATCAGACAAAACAAGTATACCTGTGACAAAAACGCCAATCTGTAAAATCCTCCCTTCAATTAGGATATTCCTAAGGACCCAATCATAGTAATTTCCTTACTAGAAACCTGCTGTCTTTAAAAATCCTTGCTGGGATTACAGTAAGAGAGTTCAAAAAAAAAAAAATCCTTGCTGTGCTGCAATGAAATCTCCACAGCGCTTGTTTTTGGGTGTTCATTATTTGTTAGCTATTTCTCTCTCAGTAAACCCTGCAGATTAGTTTGACTAGTTGATTGGTTTTTTGACACTTTGTTTTTCCTTTCACTTTTTTTATATTTACACAGGATTAGGATTGCTGGTAGTTCTATGCTTAACTTTTAGAAGAATTCCCAGATTGTTTTCCACAGTGGCTGTACCATTTTTTATTCCCACTAGGAATGAAACGAGTTCAGATTTCTCGAATCCTCTCCAACACCTGCTAGTTTCTTCTTTTTTTTCTCCGTATAGCCATTTTTCTTGGGGGTGAAATGGTATTTCAGTGTGGTTTTGATTTGCATTTGCCACACAATGCTTTGTTCCATTGTACGTAAGGTCACCATGCGTCTGAGCTACTTTGATAGCAGCTAACAATGAATGATGACACTGAGTACCATTTCCTGTGCTTGTTGGCCTTTGTGTATCCTTTTTGATGGGATGTGTATTCAGTTCTGCTGCCCAGTTTTTTATTGGATTATTTATCTTATTAATGAATGGTAGTTCTTATTTTAAAGCAGGATCATAAGTAAGGTATTGGTGCTCTGCAAATGTCAGCTTAATATCACACTAATGAGCATGATGCTCAAACTTTTAGGTTAACGGTGTTGCTATTTATATACTCAACTAGCATTTCTTACTTCACTTGTCATCCAGTCACTTGAACCTCATGGCCATCCCATGTGTGTCAGAGTAGAACTGTGCTCATAGATTGTTCTATAGGAATGCTTTTTTTCCCTAAATAGTTTTTTTTTTGTTTTGTTTTTTATTTATTTTTTTCCCCTAAATAGTTTTATTGACATAATTCACATATCATATACCCCAATAGTTCAACCATATTAAAAAGTTGTACAGTCATCACTATAATCAGTTCTATAAATTTTTTCCTTATACACATCAACCTCCCTTGTCCTACATTGGAAATCTCCCCAATGTGCATAACTGCAAACTGTTCAAGTAATTATAGTAGACTATACCACAGAACGTTGTTCAGATATTAAAGCAAGTGATTAAATATATATGCAATCTCTTAACTGTTCATGAGAATATTAGGTGTAAAAGCTGTGCAGAGGAATGTGAATTATGAGTTCACTTTTATTTAAAAATAGGAAAGAAAAAAAAATAAAAATAAAAATAGGAAAGACTGGAAAACTATATATGTGAAAGAGCCTAGAGAAATATCCAACTACACATATACCTTATATACCAAGCTTAAATTGATTATGTCAAGGAGTTAAATCTCAATCTTAAGGAGAAAAACTAATTTTTAAAACATCTCTTAAATCTCTTTTTAAGTCTTTTATTGATGTAAAGAAATTTTTGAAGTATAATTTATCTACCATAGAGTCATTCTTTAAAGTTTAGTTAAGTGGATATAATATGTTTAATAAGATTTTTTAAAGTTAGCCTTGCCTTCCCATGATGTGAGAGCCGGTCACATATATAGCCTTCTGGTAAATGAGTGGTTTCTCTCTTTCAATGTAAATGGGATAATAAAAATTCATCAAGAATTTAAGCAAAATAATGAAAATAAATTTCATATTTACTATTTATTTCACGCACAATGTTCAAACCCTTACTGCTTAGTTGATAGCATACCAATAACCTGACATGAAAGCACCTGTTTCACTGACCTTTCCTCAGCAGTATTCAGATTAGACAAGGTGTGAAACCTGGTATCATTTTGCTCTTGCAATTCATTGGTCAACACTGAACATTTTCCATGTTTCCTAGTCATTTGTGTCTTTTTTGGGGTGAATATTTGGTACTGTTTTTTGTTTGTTAACACTCAGTGTTTACAGTCATTTGCAGTATAATCATTCCTTCCCTATCTTTGTGTGTCTTTATTGGATATTGAATTCTTATAACTCATTCCAATTGTGTTTGATCTTTTTAAAATGAATTTTCTTCCATATGTAGCGGGTATATGATGAAGAAGTAGAGGAGCCAGTGCTTAAGAATGAGCCAGAAAAAAACGAACAGGTACTGATTCATCTTTCATTTACGTTTCTGATTTAGCAGGGTAGTTGTTTCTAATGGGGCTTGGGGAATAGGGTGGATTTTCGGACGCATGGAAGAGACTGATGCTAATAGTTTAACAAATAGAATCCTTTGGTTTGTTCTTGAAATTTAGTATATTAAGTAATAAAAAGTTATATTCCTGAATCTTGGCTTAAGACTAGAACGGTGGTTAGCAAACTTTTTCTACAAAGGCTGAATATAGATAATAAATATTATAAGTTTTATGGGCCATATAGGCATCTGTCACATGTTCTTTTTAAAACAATTCTTCAAAAATGTAAAAACTAAAAAAAAAAAAAAAAAAGAGGACCTGATGCAGAGGGCTTAAGTGGAGAGCAAATGCTTTGAGAGTGATTAGGGCAGGGAATGTATGGATGTGCTTTATACAATTGATGTATGTATATGTATGGACTGTGATAAGAGTTGTATGAGTCCCTAATAAAATGTAAAAAAAGAAAAGACAAAAAGAAAGAAAATGATTAGGGCAAGGAATGTACAGATGTGCTTTATACAATTTATGTATGTATATGCATGGATTGTGATAAGAGTTGTATGAGCTAATTCTAATGTGATACAGCAGGCCACGATCCAGGCCAAGGTTCTTCAGCCTGTAGAATAGAGTATTATATAAAGGAGTTTTTTGACTCATGCTTTCAGATCTATGCAGCTGAATGAGTTCTGTGAGTTGATGTTAATAGAATTTCCCCAAGCATCTACATGTACTATTAATGGGTAATCCAGGAATTAAATAACAATTGAAGGGAAATCCTAACACTGGCCTTTGAAGACTGTTTATTCTTTCATATTTGTTTTGATTTTTATTCTTCCCACCAGATAAAATGCCAGCAAATGAATACTGTCTACACATATTTGAGTGTCTCCTGCATGCCATGCTAGAACCGAGCATACAAAATGCACAACTTCTGTACCATCGCAGGGAGCTGGTAGCTTAGGGGAAGACTGTCTTCTAGGTGCTGCAGTGTAGGTTAGGTGTCAGAGCTGTGTGGCTGTTAATTGTAGAAGTTCTCACAAGAAAAACGTACTGGTATAAGCAGAGAAAAGCTTTGAGGGTGACACTTTGGCTAGATTTCATGGTAGCAGTGCGCTAGAGGGGCAACCCTTCTGTGAGAAAATGACATGAGCTAAGATTGCAAGTTGGAGGATGTATCTGGTATTTGGGGAATTTTGTGTATCGAATTTAATGTAAGGCAAGCAAGACAAAGGGGAGTGGGCTTATGTTTAGGGGGTTTTCAAGAACCACAATCAGGAATTGAGAGGCAGCAGTTTCTACCTTTTTTTCCTATGGTTTCAGGTATTTTAGATTGATAAGCATTCTCCCTTGGGTATTCCCACATTGTAGGACAAAGTATAGATAAGGGATTATTAGCCATCCTGAATCCAGTTCTGGGATAGTGATTTTACTTTCTGTCCATCAGGGAATCACAGTGGAGAGTGAAGAGCAACTGTCCTGTAGGTGTAGTTTTCTTTTTCTTTTTTTTTAATTAAATACTTTTATTGGGGGCTCTTACATCTCATCACAATCCATACATTCATCCATTGTGTAAAGCACATGTGTACATATACTGCCATCATCATTTTCAAAGCATTTTCTTTCTACTTGAGCCCTTGACATCAGCTCCTCGTTTTTTGGCCCACCTTCCCTCATGAACATTTGCTAAGTTATAGAGTATTATTTTCATATCTTACATCATACTGTCACTCTTTACCCACTTTTCTGTTGTTCATCCCCCAGGGAGGGGGTTATATGTCCATCTTTGTGATCCATTCCCTTTTTCTCACCCCCCCCCCCCCCCCCCGTTCCTTATCCTTCTGGTATCTCTATTGTCATTGTTGGCCCTGAGGGGTTTATCTATCCTGGATTTCCTGTGTTTTGGGCTTTTATCTGTAGCAGTGTGCATTTTCTGGTCTAATCCGATTTGTAAGGTACAATTCAGGTCATGATAGTAGGGGGAAGGAAGCATTAAAGAACTAGAGGATTAAAAAAGAAAGAGGTAAGTTGTGTTGTGTATTTCATTGGTGCTATACTGCACCCTGATTGGATTATTTCTTCCTTGTGACCCTTCTGTGAAGGGATATTCAAGTATCTACAGATGGGCATTGGGTCTTCACTCCACGTTCCCTGCCCCCATTCACATTGGGAATAATTTTGTTCTAAGTCTTAGATGCCTGATACCTGATCCCATTGACACCTCATGATCACACGGGCTGGTGTGCTTCCATGTGGGCTTTGTTGCTTCTCAGCTAGATGGCTGCTTGTTTATCTTCAAGCCTTTCAGACCCCAGACACTATATCTTTTGATAGCCGGACACCATCAGCTTTCTTCACCACGTTTGCTTCTGCACCCATTTTGTCTTCAGCGATTATGTCGGGAAGGTGAGCATCACACAATGATGGATTATTAAAACAACGTGTTCTTGTGGTGAGGGAGTACTTGAGTCAAGGCCCAATGTCCATCTGCAACCCTAATTCTTAACATATAGATGAAAGTACATAGATATATTTCCCTTTCGTTATACATAAATAGATATACATGAATTTACATATGTACATGACTGTATTTAGACCTCTACGAAAGTCCTTTGCCTCTTAACAATTTCCTCTACTTCCTTTTACTTTCCTCTTGTCCCACTATCATGCTCAGTCTTTGTTTGGGTTACAGTAATTCCTCTCAGTTACATTACCCTTGATCACTCCTTACTAGGCCTCCTACACCCTCCACCCCTGATTTGGATCACTTGTTTTCCCCTTTTCCCTGGGTTTGTTAACACCACTTCCTTCCCCCCTCCCTCCCTCCCATGTCCCCCAGGAACTGTTGGTCCCGTTGTTTTCTCCTCCAGATTGTTCATCCAGCCTATCTTATTTAGACAGACCTCTGGAGATAATAGCATGCACAAAAACAAGACAGTAAAACCAAGCTACAAAAGAAAAGAAAACAAAACAACAAAAAGCCAATGACAAAACAAACCAAAAGCCCCACAACACAACAACAAGAAAGAAAAGCTTGTAGTTAGTTCAAGGACTGTTTGTTGGCCATTAGGAGTATTTTCAGTCGAGTCTGATGGGGTGCCAAGACTTGGCCCCAAAGTCTATTTTTGGTATTCCCTGGGGACTTAGTTGCTCTGTTCCCCTTGCTGTTCTGTTGCACGCCCTTAGAGTTTTGCCTGGGTGTGGTGGGGTCAGATCGGGCGCAGTTCTTACACTGTGCTTCCAGTGTTGTCCCCTGTAGGGCTACTGCGGGTCAGTGAGGGATGTTGTGTCTTATAGTGGAGCCGTCCATATGGTCTCTGTGGATTGGCTGCTTCGAGCAGGAATATCGTCGTTAAGGCTTGGTGGGCCAAGATGTGCTCCACTCTCTCTTCCTCTCCCTTCTTTTGTTCCCGTGTATTCTGATCGGACATTCCCTTTCCCTGAGCTGCAGGTTCAGTGCTATCCTCTAAAGTAAATTCTTCTGGCGGGAAGGGCGGCTGTCCACGTAGTTGGGATTAGGGCCAGCCCCTCAGACCTCTTGGCATTTTTTAAAAAGCCATTATATATTTGACATAACTTTATAGACTTAATTCAATATTAGTTATTTAGCACAGAAACAAACATACTATAGTTGAAAATAAATGCACTGTATCTTTAAAAATGTTAAATTAGAAATACTTTAATACTTGATGTGGAGGAATAAAATATGTGTCGGTTTTTCCCCTTTAGCATTACCTTTTTGTTTGTTATCTTCGATACCTTCTCCTCACATATTGGCTATCTTACTGTCTGATATTTTGCATTTATAACAGTACAGCCCCTCCCCTCAAAAATTACTTCAGAGGACAGCACTGAAGCTACAGCTCAGGGAGAGGGACATGTCTGATCAGAGCACACGAGGGCAATTGAAGGAGGGAGTAAGAGAGAGTGGAGAACACCATGCCCCACCAAGCCTTGAGGACAATATCCCTGGTCAGAGCAGCCAATGCACAGAGAAGACTATATGGCCAGTCCCACTATGAGACACAACATCTCTCACTAACTCAAAGCCCTACAGGGGCAAATACTGGAGACACAGTGTGGTAATTGTACCCGATCTGACCCCACCACACCCAGGCAAAACACTAAGGGCATGCAACAAAACAGCAAGGGGAACAGAGCAACAAAGTCCTGAAGGCGTGCCAAAAATAGACTTTGGGGCCAGGGCTTGGCACCCCATCAGACTCAACTGGAAAACACTCTTAAAGGTCAACAAACAAACCTTGAACTATTTATAGTCTTTTCTTTTTTTCTTTTCTTTTTTTTACTGCCCGTGAAAACTCCTCCCACGGTGGTGGTGGTGGTGGTGGTGGTGGAGGTGGTGGTGGTGGTGGAGGTGGTGGTGGTGGTGGAGGTGGTGGTGGAGGTCGTGGTGGAGTCTTTTCTTTTTTATGTCTTTGTTTTTTTTGTTGTTGTTGCTTTGTTTTGTTCTGTGTTGTTTTTGTGCATATTATTGTCACTTCAGGTCTCTCTAGATAAGATAGGTGGGATAAACAATCTGGAGGAGAAAACAACGGGACCAGTGTTTCTGGGGAGACCTGGGAGAGGGGGAGGCAGGGGAAAGGAATTGGGTGTTAAAAAAGCCAGTGCCAAGGGAACAACAAGTGATCCAAAATCGGTGGTGAGGAGGATGTAAGAAGCCTGGTAGGGCTTGATCATGGGCAATGTAATCGAGAAGAATTATTGTAACCCACATGAAGGCTGATCATGATAGTGGGACAAGAGGAAAGTAAAAGAAAATAGAGGAAAGAACTAGGAAGCAAAGGACATTTATAGAGGTCTAAATAGAGGCATGTACATATGTAAATATGTTTATATATGAGGATGGGGAAATAGATCTATGTGCATGTATTTATAGGTTTAGTATTAAGGAAGCAGATGGACATTGGGCATCCACTCGAGTACTCCCTCAATGCAAGAACACTTTATTCTATTAAACTGGCATTCCATGATGCTCACCCTCCCGACACTATCTCAGGGCAGATTGCCAAAGGCAGAGGCTAGACATGCCTCCTATGTTTCATCCTTCTTTTACTCAATTCTGACACCAACATTCCTCTCAAGGCATTCTTACTTTTTTGCTGGATTTGCTAGTATGTTGCAAATGGCTATATGGAACTCACAGTCAGTACTCACAATTATGGGGGGTTATTAAGAAAGTTACCAGGTTAATCCATTTTAGGATCAGAAAATATTCAGGCTACGGTCTCTGGTACACAGCAGCATTTCTCAGCCAGCTGCCAAATCTCTGTCTACTCCTCAGCTTCTCAGTCATGTGATCTGTTAACCTTTGCCTCTGCATGGGCAACCCTCCTGATGCTCTGCCTCACAGTCTCATGGTGTCTGGTATCACAGTGTGGCTTTTGCTGCCTCCGTCATTCAGATTAGAATTTCATGCACACTCCAATGTTTTCTATTCTTTCTTGGTGATCCTGGAATTCTTCCTTTGTTTTCTGAGATACACAGAGAAATGGTGCAAATTACCAATCCTTAAGTTAGAGTTTCTGTACCTTATTTGATGGAGCCCTAGTGGTATAGGGGTTTATACATTGGACTGCTAACTGCATGATCTAAAGTTTGAAACCACTATCCACTGCATGGGAGGAAGATAGAGCTTTCTGCTCCCATAGATTTATAGCCTTGGAAGTCCACAGAGGCAGTTCTACTTGGCCTATAGGGTTGCAATGAGTCAGGATTGCTTATTTGTCAATGTTAGTTTATGTGTGTGGTCTTATCCATTCATTTGCTGGCAGGTAGAGACATGAGTTGAAGAGCTGTGCTTAAGCAATTTTACTCCACCAGTCATACAATAGCAGTACTGTTTGTTGGCTCTATAGATGATGAACTTAAAGCTCCAGAAGCTTATGTAGTCTGAAGCATCTCTAGAAAGTGGCAAGCTGGGATTTAAAACTTCCTTACTTGAAATTAAAGTTTCTGCTAAGGAATTCAGCAGAATCTTAACTGTTGTTAACATTTATAATGAAAAGTTTGGGAGCATGAGAGGGTAGGTTTTTCAAGAATAAATTATGTGAGAGGTATAACTATACTGAAAATCCACACTAATTTTTTTTTTAGGAGAAAACCCGGGAGCAGAAAGAAGTAGATCTGATCCCTAAGGTCCAGGAGGCTGTGAATTATGGTTTGCAGGTGTTAGACAGTGCCTTTGAGCAGCTTGATATCAAAGCAGGAAACTCGGACTCTGAAGAAGAAGATGCTAATGAGCGGGTAGAACTGATCCTTGAACCAAAGGTAAGCACTTACTGTTGTGTATTATGTGATATTTGTATCTTTATCTTTGTTGAATTTGTGAGTGGTTTGTCAATTTTGTTAATTCTTTCAAAAAACTATTTTTTGCTTGCATGGTTTCTGTTGAAAAATCTGAGCATATTCTGATAGGTTCCCTTTACAGTAACTTTCCTTTTTCCTGGGCTCCTCTCAGGATCCTTTCCTTGTCTGTGATATTGGAAAGTGTTACTATGATACAGTGTGGTGGTTTTCTTTTGAGGTCTATCCTTTTGGGGGTTCCTTCAGCTGTTGTGTGATGATTTTCTCCTCTATATGGCATAGGAAGGTTTAATTCCTGCAGTTCTTGGTGAATCATTTCCTCCAGGATTTCTTTTTTGTTTCTGCCTGTTGTAGAATGTCAGTGATGTGTAAGTTATTTTTCTTGATAGTATTCCACATAATTCCTAGACTTTGGGTTTTTTTTGGTGGCCCTTTTTATTGTCCTCTCATAAATTGACATGGAGAGGAGATGTCTTTAGGCTCCCTAATCTACCTTCCCTTATGTTAGTTATCTTGCTTTGTTTTGTTTTTCAGAGTGTTGTCTAATTTCTATATATTAGTCTTGATCTTCTGGAATTCCACTGTAGTTTTTGTATAGTTTGTAATTTTTCATTTGTTTTGTTAGATTGCTCTTGTAGTGAGCAATAAGTTCCTGAGCTCTTCTATAGCTTTTATACTTTATGGTTCTCTGGATCTTTTTCTCCATCAGTTTAACAGTGCCGAACCTTATTCTTCTGAATTCCTTAGTTGTTCAATGCCCTTTCTTCCTCAAACATATTCTGACAGTTACTGTTTACTCGGAGCCACACTTGGGATTGCTGCCAGGGAGGTTCGTTGGTATTTGATCCCCTTCTTGATTCTTTTAAGCTCTGTGCTCCAGGTTTGCCATTTGTATCTGTTTTGTTTGTTTTCTTAGGTCTTTGTTTTAGAGCGTGTGGGTAATATATGTACGTCGATCTACCAGTGTACCTCTCTTTCACTGTTTACATTAGTGGTATTTCTCCCTCATTTTCACTTTTAGAATTGCTGTTTCTTATTGTCCACTATAATTACATAACTTGTTTGGAGTAGTCAGGTGGCATAAGTGGTCAAGTGAAACATTTTTATCTTTTAACTAACATTCTGTCTTGCTGTGGAATGCTGTCTTGCTGCTATCACCAGGTTGGTTATCATTGAAGATACTAGCAAGTTCCACCCAAGTGGCATGTGTAGCATCAGAAGTCACACACACACCCACAGCAATGAAGTAAGCAAATGTCTTATTTAAGCATAGGGTAAAGATACTTCAAAAGGTGAAGCAGGTCCCCCCTCACAAGGTGAGAAGGACTCAGAGCTAGGGTAATGTTTTATGTTTTTTAAGGCAGAGTCAAAGTGGGTGGGGGGGGGGGTTGCAGCTCTGCTGATGGTCAAGCAGCTCTTTAATTAGTTGCCCAGTCTATCCTTGGGTCTTGTGCCTATTTTCTTTCAAAATATCTCAAGCTGCCAGGATGAGATGCTCAGGATGTGTCAGGATGCTTACCAGGTGTTCACTAGGGACTGACTTCAAGGTTGAGATGTTAACCAGGTCTTTCTTCTCAGGGTTTATTGTTATTTTCCTTAGTAGACAGAAATCTGTCCCTGTCATTAACGTCTATAATGACTTTTTTTCTATCATTTTTTATAGGATCTATACATTGATCGCCCCTTACCTTATTTAATTGGATCAAAGCTGTTTATGGAGCAGGAAGATATAGGTCTTGGAGAGCTGTCTAGTGAAGGTACTCATTTATTTTCATTAAAAAATTTTATTCAAGCAGACAGTAGAGATACTTCAAAAGGTGAAGCAGGTACTCCTCTCATGAGGTGAGAGGACTCCGAGCTAGGGGGATATTTTATGTTTTTAAAGGCACAAGGGGTTGGGAGTCACAGCTGAATAATGGCCTCAGATATTTTGAAACAGATATTTTGAAACAAATAATGGACTCAGAATATTTTGAAACAAATATTTGTGTTAGTTTTAACATTTGTGTCTTTATTTTAAGTTAATTTAAGGAACAGTACTAAGAACTCATATATCCATCAGCTAATTCTCAGTTAACTTTTCACCATATTGGTTCATCATTCTCTATGTATAGTCATGGTATTTTTGTCTGGAGAGACTGTATGTCTTCTTTTGCTTTTCGTTATCTTAACACTTATGAAGAGTACAGAACAAGCAGTTATTTTGTAGAATATGCTTTCATTTGTATTTGTTTGGATTTCCTCCAAACAAATTGTCTTGAGATTATGCATTTTTGTTCCAAATTGTTCATAAATCACAAGGCCCCTTCTCAGACATCCCCCTTGGAAGGAATGTGAAATCAGTTTGCTCTTTTTTTTATTAATAAATCTTTTTATTGGGGCTCATACAGCTCTTATCACAATCTGTACATACATCAATTGAGCAAAGCACCCTTATACATTCGTTGCCCTTGTCATTCTCAAAATTCGCCTTCCACTTGGGTTCCTGGAATCAGCTCGGTTTCCTTTTTTTCCCTCCCTCCCTCCCCTCCCCGCTCCCCGGTCCCCCCTTCTCCCTGCACCCTTCAGTTTGCTCTTGTTGATCACTTTGATCACTTGGTCAAGGTGGCATCTGCTTGGGTTCTCCTGTTAAGTTGCATTTTTTCTTTGTAATTACTAAGTATCATGTGGGGAGCTAGATTGACATTTTGTAAATATCCTGTTCCTCACCTTAGGACAGGTGTTTCTAATTCTAGATAGTGAGTATAAATCATTTCATCAAAATTTTTGTGGTTATTAAAAAATCACAGTGATAATATAGTGGTATATGATCTTGGTGATAAACTTTATCTCTTCTAAACAGAAGGTTCTGTGGGCAGTGATCGTGGCAGCTTTGTGGACAGCGAAGAAGAGGTAAGGACTATTTCATCTGACAAGGCTGTCCATGGTGGACGAGGACAGCGTGTCATAAACTACGAAAAGAAAATGACAGTGTTTCAAAAGAGTTCATGAGAAATAGAATGAAAAGAAAGTGGAATTTTCCCACAAACTTTTAGAAGACCTCTCTGATATTTATGAATTAGTGACCTTTTTATGAATTATTTAACAGTGATAAGATCCTGAAGATTTTTCCCTGTTGGGTTTAGATTTTCTTTACTTAATGAAGACAACACGGAAAATTACTCACTCCCCAGTATTTTTTTGAGGGAATAGTCTAGATATTTTGGTGGAATCTCTTGAGATAGAGTTTTGTAAGTTCTGTCTTTGAATAATTCTAGGTGGAGTAAAACCCACATCAAAATATTTTACTATAAAACATTTTGGACCAGAAGGATGGTGAAAGTATATTCTAGCTGTGCTGCATTCAGCACCTTCATATCTACAGAGCCCAATCTTGCTATTCTTGGTCTTGGTGTCTGAGGACTTTGACCCCAGCTGTAGCTGGACTAATTTAGAAGGAATTTTCATAATTCAAAGGCAGATGCACTTAAAATAAGTACTTGAGTGTAAGATTTCTAAAACGAAGCAGTTTCTCTTTTTGAATCTTGTCTTTACTCTGGAACCCTCTTCCTTGTCTGTCTTTTCATTGTCCTTTTAAACAAAAAGCCCATTGATAGAAAATAAATATTTCCTATGCATGAGGTTTTCAGTGGCTATTTTCTGAAGTGGATAGTCACGTCCTCGTTCAGAGTCTGTTACTAGTGTGTAAGTTCCCCTGGAACTTGGTATAAGGGCAAACAAATCTGTCTTAGAAGAAGTATGGCTACAGTACTTCTTAGAGTCAAGGATGGCAAGAGTTTTTCTTGCATGCTTTAGTTATGTTGTCACGAAAGAAGAGTCCCAGGAAAAGGACATCATGCTTGGTAAAGAAGAGAGACAGAGAAAAAGAGGAAGGCCAGTTAGATGGATTAACACAGTGGCTAGAACACTGAGTTGAGCCCATTGGCTCAAGCATAGGAACAATTGTGAGGATGGAACATTTGTTAAGGGCAGATTGACTAGAAAAGCAAATCCAGTGACACATATATGTCTGAGAAAGAGCTTTATATCAAAAAGTATATATCAAGAAAGCATCCCAGCCCAGTCCAACTCACATCCGTAAATCTGATATGAGTCCATAATTCCCACTTCACACTCATGCAGCCACATGCAATGATGCAGAATGCAGGAAGATCACAGGCCTGTGTGTGCAAAGTTGTGTGAATCCGAGGTCAGGGGAAATATGGCAGGACCCCAGCTGCTCTCTGGGTCAGCAAGCAGGAAGTTCAAGGCAGAGAGAGGGGGATAGGTTCCCTGAGCTGTCGTTTTGAGCATGCCACACCCACAAGGAGGCACTATCAACCTGTAACCTGACAGGTTGCATACCATCCCTGCACTTTCATATATCTTCCAATTAACATGAAATTATGTAACTACCACAGGACAGGACAGTGTTTCAGTCTGTTATGTATAGGGTCCCTGTGGGTCAGAACCGACTCAGTGGAGTCTTAACAACAACAAATATTTCCTAAATAATTCATTTTAAGAGAATTAGCAGAATCCCTTTTTGTCAGCCATCGCTGTGCTCTTTGTAATTGCTAATAGCAAATACTGTTATTATGTCCCTTCTTTGCCTGGGAAATAGTTATCCTAATTTAGGAGGAGTATAGAAAGTCAAGTACAAAATGTGAAGTCTCACAAATCAACTTGTTAATTTAGTTAATTAAATATGTACTTGCTACTTTAAATACACAGGTTAAAGTTGATAGTGCAGATAGATGTTTAAAAGAACCACAAAGATTACATATTAATCTTAACCAACTTTAGTGAGATGACCAGTTACCTGACTCACCTGTACTTTTCTCTGTCAGGTGACTAGTAATCAGTAAAAGCTCTTCCTCAAATGGACATAGATTATAGATACCAATATGCCAGAGACCCTTGAAATTGTTCTGTGCTCACAAATCCTCTCCTGCTCCCTTCCACCTCACCAGTCAAAGCATATTTCTGTGACATATATACTAAAATTAATTTTGAATGGTCTCCATTATAATAAAGGGATTTTGCTTTATATTTTTCTTAACAAATTGAAGAAGGGAGTCATAAACAGCCTAGTAATTGAACTAGTTTACATGAATTTTCTTTTCCGTTTTAAAGTTTGAGACCTTAATGTTAATAAATACTTAAAAGATGAAAATATTCTAATTGTATAGCCTTACCTCCATTGTATTAATTTTTGTATATACTGTAAGACATGCTATTTTCAAATGTATATTTTCTTTTCTGCTATTTTATATTAGATACCATAAGTAATTTTTTTCCCTTTGTTTTATTTCTTTTTTTTTTTAAGATACCATAAGTAATTTTATAATTTTATTTATTATCATTTTATTGGGAGCTCATTCAACTCTTATCACAATCCATACATGTGTCAATTGTGTAAAGCATACTTGTACATTCCTTGCCCTCATCATTTTCAAAACATTAGCTTTCCGCCTGGGCTCTTGGAATCAGCTCTTCATTTGTCCCCCTCCCTCCCTACTCCCCCCTCCCTCAGATCCCTTGATAATTTATTATTTCATTATATCTTACACTGCCCAACGTCTCCCTTCACCCACTTTTCTGTTGTCCATCCCCCAGGGAGGAGCTTATATGTAGATCCTTATAATCGGTTCCCCCTTTCTCTCCCCCTTCACTCCTCCTTCCTGGTATCACCACTCTCACCACTGGTCCTGAGGGGTTCATCTGTCCTGGATTCCCTGGTGTTTCCACTTCCTATCTGAACCAGTGTACATCCAGAGGACTATTTTTACTTCTACAGAGGTGTTTTTTTCTTTTGTTTTCCCATTGTTAGGTGCTGTTCAGTCAGTTCCAACTTATAGTGACCTTACGTACAACTGGAAAGCACATTGTCCTGTCCTGGGCCATCTCCATCATTGTCGTGTTTGAACTTATCCTTGCCGCCATTGTGTCAGTCCATCCTGCCCATTTTCATCTCCTTTGCTTCACTCCTCTTCCGTTTTACCAAGCATGATGTTTCTTTCCAGGCACTGATCTCCCTGATATGTCCAAAGTATGAGAGATGAAATCTTGCCATCAAAAAAAGAAAGAAAAATCTTTCCATCCTTATTTCTTTGTTTTTTCCCCCCATAGATGTTGACATCTCATTAATGTAATCACAATTCAGATAAATTTACACACTAAGACTTTCGCAAGTATATGTATGTTCATTTTAAGGTTGTCTCACATTAGTTCAGCTACATTTCTCTATAGCTACTCTAACACAGTGTCCTTTGGGTTCTTTCAGTCATTCCTAGCATGTGATTTGCCTAATGAGTTTGAATCCAAACCATCAATCACATTTCAAAAGATTAATTGTTAAAATGTATAGGATAAAGAATAGAGTTCCTTCATCTGACGATCAGGGATGTTAATCTCCAAAACGCGTTGTCAAGATGTTTCTTCTGTTAAAAATTGGTATAAGATCCTTCAAAAACGAGAGCAGTACAAGAGTACAATCAAAGCAGCTGTAGCTTAAGTCTTCTATCGTCCTAAACTTCTGACAGAAAAAAGGCATATTGTCTTCCTGCAAACCAAATAAGAGTTGAGGTTTCAATCTAGGTGAACTTTCAAAGAGAGAGAGAGACCCAAAACATATGATTATGTAGATTCTGGTTACATTGATTATATCTGAAGAGGTTAATACCCATCCAATTCCAAAGATGGAAGAACACATGAACTGGTATGGTAATTGGCAAGAGCAGACTAGAAAATCATAAGCTGGCTGTACTCGTGCAGTCCTGGGGAAATTTTTCTTCTACAGAGGCCGAGTAGAACAGTCTTGCTAGGAAAACCAGTTGGATCAGACAGGCAATATAGGAAGAGACAGAAATGTTCATCTTCCCCACTTATTTCTCACCACATTGACTCTTAAAAAAGGTAAATGGAAAAAAAAATTTTTATGGTACATGATATTAAGAGAATTTAGCTATTTGGAATTTTAAAAAATTATGGTTCAGTCCTGCTGTACTTTTCATTTGATGTGTCATGCCAGCTGCTTGTGATATCGTTAAGAGTGCCATCAATGATTGGATATTCTATCCCCAACTATTCATTAATTCATTTGTTGATGCTTCATATTGCAGAGGCTTCTTGGAGAGTGGGCACACCAAGAACTCCAGCAACACCAGATTCCAGGCAGGGAGCCACACCTGTCTTGGTCTGGTGTGCCAAAGTGGGCAGCCACTTGGGGTAGAGAGGGGACAGCAGTGTGCATGCCCTCCGCACTCCACTCAGCATGATCTGGCAGTCAGCCACTACACCTCACTGCACCCCACTCTTGTGTCTGAGGAGCATCTGGCTATACTTTTACAACAGTTGTGTTTTTCCTTCTGCACTAGTCCATGGTGCTTTCAGTATTCTTTGTCAGCACCATAATTCAAATGCATCGATTCTTCTGTAGTCTTTTTATTCACTATCTAATTTTCACGTATATATGAGGTAACTGAAAACACTGTGGCTTGGGTCAGGTATACCTTAGTCTTCAAAGGAACACTCTTGCTTTTGAACACTTTAGAGAGGTCTTGTGCAGCACTTTTACTCAATGCAATGAGTCATTTATATTCATGACTGCTGCTTCTATGACAGCTTCAATCTTTTCTCCATTTATACAGTTATGAGGAATTCTGGTTGTCTTTACATTGAGTTGTAATCCGTACTGAAGGCTGTAGCCCTTGATCTTCATCAGCAAGTGCTTCAAGCAGGTGCTTCACTTTCAGCAAGCACATCACAGGTTGATGTGTCATTGTGTATTGTATCCAATCCTGTTGCCACATTTTTGTGCATGAAATCTAGCTTCTCTCATTATTTGCTCAGCATACAGATTGAATAAGTACCGGTATGAGGAGAGGATACAACCCTGATGCACACCTTTCCTGATTTTTAAGCCAAGCAGTATTTGTTTGTTTGTTTACACAACTGCCATGTACAGACAGAGTCAGCATGACACAATGAAATGTTCTGGACTTCCCATTCTTTTCAAGGCTGTCCATAGTTTATTCTAATCCACAAAGTTGAAGTTCTTAGCATAGTCAAAAAAACAATTAGACATCTTTTTGGTATTTTCTGCTTTCATCTAAGTTTCATCTGGCATCAGTAATAATATCCCTTATTCCATATCCTATTCTGAACTGAATGTCCAGCAACTTCCTTTCAGTGTACTACTGTAACCAATGTTGGATGATCTTCAGCAAAATATTACTTATTTCTGATTTCAATGCTATTCTATAATTTGCATATACTATTGGTGACTGTTCTTTGGAATAGTACAAATATAGATCTTATCCAGTCAGTTGGCCTAGTAACTGTCTTCTAAATTTCTTAGCACAGAGTAGTGAATGCTTCTAGTGCTTCTTCAGTCTGTTGAAATATTTCAGTTGATGTTCTATCAATTCTCGGAGCCTTGATTTTGACTTATGCCTTCAGTACATCATGTACTTCCTCCTTCAGTACCATTGGTTATTGCTCCTATGCCACCTTGTGGGATAGTTGAATGCTGGCTTGTTCTTTTAGGTTCAGTGACTCTTTTCTTTCCATTGATTTCCCCTCCTCCCCCCACCATTGTCTGTTGATGCCTCCTGCATCGTTCAATGTTTTGCCATTTGTAGTTATTGTTAGGTTCTGTTGAGTCAACTCCAACTCATAGAGACCCTATTTACAACAGAGGGGGCCCTGCCTGGTCCTGTGCCATCCTCACACTTGTTCATACGTTTGAGTCCATCAGTGCAGCCATTGTGTCAATCCATCTTGTTGAAGCTCTTCCTCTTTCTTTTTGCCCTGTACTTTACAGAGCATAATGCCACCTCCTGACATAGATACCAAAGAACGTGGATGAAATCTTAGCTTCCTTCCCTTTAAGGAGCATTCTAGCTGTACTTTTTCCAGGACAGGTTTGTTTGTTCTTTTGGCAGTCCACGATACTCTTAGTATTCTTTGCCAGCACCTGATTCAAATGCATTAATTCTTTGATCTTTTTTATTAAATGTTCAACTTTCAGATGCATATGAGATGACTTAAAACATCATGGCTTTGGTAAGGCACACGTTAGTCCTAAAAGTCCTAAAAATGCTTTTCAGCATTTTAAAGAGGTCTTGTGCTTATAGAATCTTTCAGTGTTGAAGCTTGAGGCTTGAATTTTTAAAAATTTCACTCAGTGTCAGATATGGTGAGTATGTTCTTCCCATTTTGTTTATTTTTGTCTTTTTAAATCATAGGAAACTTTAATGAATTCTGTATTGACGGAATGTGCCATGTATCATTTTTTGTATTATTAATGCTATTGTTCTATATTATTTTCAGTAGCAAACCATTCATGACAATGGATTGTGTAGTCCATTTCGTTTTCTAACTCTAGGTCTTTGCACATTTTATTATAAACATTACTTTGTCTTCTCAGGCTGCCCTTTGAACTTTTCTGTTCAGCTCTTTACTTCGCCACTTTATTTCATCATTTCCTCCATTTGCCTTATCTGTTCTACAATTAAGAGCAGGTTTTAGAATCTCTTCTGACATCTTCTTTGATCTTTTCTTTGTGTCCTCCCTTTTTAATGATCTTTTGTTTTCTTCGTGTATAATGTTCATGGTAACATTTCACAGCTTGTCAGGTCTTCTATCATTAATGTAGAATACATCAAATCTGTTCTTGAAATTTTGGTGTGATATACTCAAGGTCATATTTTGACTCTTGTCAAAATTAAGAAAATTATTTTTCTTCAGCTTCAACCTGAACTTACATGTAACATTTGAAGGTCTGTTATACAGTCAGCCCTGACCTTGTTTTAGCTGCTGATACTGAGCTTTTCCATGGTCGCTTCCTACAGATGCAGTCACTTTTATTCTGTGTATTCCATCTGGAGAAGTCCATGTGTATGTCGTCGTTTGTGGTTGAAAAGATATTTGCTATGATGAAATTGTTGATCTGCAAAATTCTATGCAATCTCTGATTTCATCCCTCTTTTCAGACTTTTGTCAGCTAGTTAACATGTTTGCTCTGAGAGTGTGTATTTCCAGATCTATCTTAGGTTTTATGAATATATCTGTATCAGAAATATTATGTTACCTTTGTGTAGGGGCAGGTTATCATGTTGTATTTATCCATGATATTTGGAATAGTGTCTCTTTTTCAGCTTGATGACTGCGTCTAATAGTTTAATCTGATGATTTGTACCCTTAGCACACAGGACACCTGAGTGAGGAAGAAGAGGATGATGATGGTTGTGACATTTTTGCTGACTCAGAGAAGGAGGAGGAAGACACTGAGGACTTTGAACAAAATACTAGGCCTGTAAGAAAGATTATAGTTGTTTTTGAGTAGTGATGAGCCCCTGAAAAAAATTTTCTACTACTAAAGTTCTCTCCAAATGTTACCATTTTACCATTGAGATCATTTAGAATATAACCATTTCAAAAGATGTATGGTCTTGATGGTCTCTCTTCTTCCCTCTCTCCCTGATACATTTTATACTAAAGCATCTTTTTAGTCTAATTGTTAATGTGAAGTCTTAAAGAAATATGGAAATAGAGAACATCTCTCTTTTGTAAAAAGATTTTATGAGTCCCATTTCACTTAAGTAAACTATTTTCTCATCACTTTAGTTTCTTTGCAGTTTTTCTTATAATTTTAATAGGTGTTCAAAAGTAAAGTGGGTTTTTGTGTATGCTTTCAAAACAATGATTCTTTTAATTGCTTCTTCCCGTAGAAAAGAAGTAGACCGACATCATTTGCTGATGAGTTAGCAGCGCGAATCAAGGGAGATTCAACCATCCAAACAGGTGAAAGCCAAACAAGTAAGTCTCAGCGAAGACTTCCATGAAGGTGATAGCTAGTGAGACTGTGGGCCCTCTTCTAGGCTTCAGTGAAGGCATGTTTCTCACTTTAATGATAAAGACACAGGAAAGGCTTAAACTAGTGCTCCCTTATTATTTTTTTAGTTTTCAGACACCTTTTGGTAATACTTTAGCCATCAAGAAAAAAAGCACAGGTCTATATGTAAACAACTTTGAATATGCATCTAAAGGAGATTAATGAAGATAGAAACAAACAACAACAAAGTAAATAGATAAAACAACAACAACAAAGGAGGGTAATGAATATTCCTTGAGGTATGAGCCCCAGATTAAGAATCCAAAACTTAGACTTAAGGGTAGGAGTCTAGAAAGACTTTTGTGGGAATTAGTGGGTCTTTATAGTGGGTATGTTTGAAATTCAGCAGGATACCCACAAATATTTCTTGCTAGTTATGGTTAAATAAACTGCATGTCAATGTGGAGTTGTTACAAAAGCCAAACATGGAGTTCTAAACCCATCTTTAACTCTACCTGTACAACATTGTTTTATATTTCCCTAGATGAAGAAAGTAACTTTTATGCATCCCCTCAGCTGACAGATGAAGACTTCCTGCCTTTTGCCTCTAGAAGAGGCCTGTTCAGTAGAAGTCAGGGACTTTTTGATGATGAGGAGGGTGAGGTGAGTCAATGGTAATCAGTGATATGCTGCAAAGCTGCATTATAGAAGAATTGTTCTTTGTTTATTTGGTGAGGGAACAATGGCTGCTTAGTTGGAAGTGGCTTTTATTTGCATATTTGAGGACTTTTTGAACCAAGAATTGCAAAATGAGAAAAAAAATAACTTGATGTCATTTGTTCGATGTGAAAAGAAAGTGAAGTACTAATAATTTACTCTTATAGGAGATGTTTCTTACCTTTTCTAGTCTACCTGGTTTTTCTCCTGGATAGTATAAAATTGTTCGAGATTTTCATTGTCCCATGATCTTTATTTTGAAACTGATTTTCTATAGAACCGTAAGTACTGTAGGTAGCTTCAACTCTACAGAGTACTTTTCTTTATAACTCCCCAAACATAGCTGCACATTTCCCTGCTCTTTTGAATTCTTTGTCTTACACTTTATTTTAACAGGGTGATCTCTTCACAGAAGCCCCTAAGGATCGAGAAGTTCCAACCATTGTTCAGGCAGGTGAGCATGGGTTGGGCTGAATCTGCTGTTTGGTGTGCACCTTTCCCAGACTATTTATTTCCTCTTAAGATATGGAACAACTTGCAGTTGTTTGTTTCTTTGTTAGGCAAGAAACTGCCCTCCCGCCCCCCCCACCCCCACCTTTAATCTAATTAAGACTAGTTCATTTGTACCCATTTGTGTTTGGAAAAGTTTCACAGTACCATCTATCAAACCATTATCACAGTTTTTTCTCTTTGTCAGGTAAGAATTCATAAAAAGCCTAACAGGAAACATATTCTGTAACAGTGTTGAGTATATTTTGTATTTAATCAAGTTTAATTGAAAGAAATATAAAAATTCTGCATACAAAATGAAAAATAAGATTAATACATCTTCATTCTTGGTGTTTTAGTTTGTGAGGGGTGTCACAAAACAAGAACAAACTCATTCTCATTGAGTTAATTCTGACTCAATGATTTTTTTTAACCAAGTAATATTTTATTTTCTTGTAGTAACTTTTGTTAATTGCACAAAATCATTTTTTCCCCATTTAAACATTACACAATCCTATTCTGAAAGACAAGTGTTCATTAAAAATAGAGCAAAAATAAAAATTCACTACCTTAATTACCTAGATTTAAGGGAGAGTCCTTTACTGGAGGGTGAAAGGAAAAAGGGTGAGAGTGGGAGATGGGCTTTTCTTTCTTTCTTTTTTAATCGTTTTATTAGGGGCTTATACAACTCTTTAAAAAAATTTAACATTTATTAGGGGCTCATACAACTCTTTATCACAATCCATACATACATCAATTGTATAAAGCACATTTGTACATTCATTGCCCTCATCATTTTTAAAACATTTGCTCTCCACCTAAGCCCTTGGCATCAGATCCTCATTTTTTCCCCTCCCTCCCCGCTTCAACCTCCCTCATGAACCCTTGATCATTTATAAATTATTATTTTGTCATATCTTTTCCTGTCTGATGTCTCCCTTCACCCACTTTTCTGTTGTCCGTCCCTCAGGGAGGAGGTCACATGTAGATCCTTGTAATTGGTTCCCCCTTTCCATTCTATCCTCCCTCTACATTCCCAGTATTGCCACTCACACCACTGGTCCTGAAGGGATCATCTGCCCTGGATTACTTGTGTTTCCAGTTCCCATCTGTACCAGTGTATATCCTCTGGTCTAGCCAGATTTGTAAGGTAGAATTGGGATCATGATAGTGGGGGAGGAGGAAACATTTAGGAACTAGAGGAAAGTTCTATGTTTCATCGTTGCTACATCACATCATGACTGGCTCGTCTCCTCCCTGAGACCCTTCTGTAAGGGGATGGCCAGTGGCCTACAAATGGGCTTTAGGTCTCCACTCCGCACTCCCCCTCTCATTCACTGTGATAGGATTTTTTTGTTCTAATGATGCCTGATACCTGATCCCTTCGACACCTCGTGATCGCACAGGCTGGTGTACTTCTTCCATGTGTGTTTTGTTGCTTCTGAGCTAGATGGCCGCTTATTTACCTTCAAGCCTTTGCCTTTAAGACTCCAGACGCTATATCTTTTGATATCCGGGCACCATCCGCTTTCTTTGCCACATTTGCTTATACACCCATTTGTCTTCAGCGATTTTATCATGGGAAGTGAGCCCACAATGTTATGATTTTTTTTTTCTTTGATGCCTGATAACTGATCCCTTTGGCACCTTGTGATCACACAGGTTAGTGTGCTTCTTCCATGTGGGCTATGTTGCTTCTGAGCTAGATGGCCGCTTGTTTACCTTTAAGCCTTTAAGGCCCCAGACACTATATCTTTTAATAGCCGGGCACCATCATCTTTCTTCACCTCCTTTGCTTATTCACCCACTTTGTCTTCAGTGGTTGTGTTGGGAAGGTGAGCATACTAGAATGCCAATTTATTTATTCTTTTTAATAATTTTATTAGGGGCTCATACAACTCTTATCACAGTCCATACATAAATCAATTGTGTAAAGCACATTTGTACATTCATTGAATGCCAATTTAATAGAAGAAAGTATTCTTGCATTGAGGGAGTACTTGAGTGGAGGCCCAATGTCCTTCTGCTACCTTAATTCTACACCTATAAATTTATGCACATAGATCTGTTTACTCATCCTCATACATAAATATATTTGCATATGCACATGTCTTCATCTAGACCTCTATAAACCCGTTGCCTCCCAGCTCTTTCCTCTATTTCCCTTGACTTTCCTTCTGTCCCACTATCATGCTCAGTCCCCACCAGGGTTTCAGCAATTCCTCTTTGTTACATTACCCTTGATCATGCCCTACCAGGCCTCCCACACTCTCCTCACCACCAATTTGGATCTCTTGTTCCCTTGTTCCTGGGTTTGTTAACAGCACTTCCTTTCCCCACCCTCACCCTCTCCTATGTGCCCCCCAGAACTGTCGGTCCTGTTTTTTTCTCCTCCAGATTGTTCATCCAGCCTATCTTATTTAGACAGACCTGTGGAGATAATAACATGCACAAAAACAAGACAGAGCAAAACCAAGTAATAATACACAACAAGAAAACAACAAATCAATGACAAAAACACAAAACAAAACACAAGAAAGAAAATCTTGTAGTTAGTTCAAGCCTAGAATGCCAATTTAATAGAAGAAAATATTCTTGCATTAAGGGAGTACCTGAGTGGAGGCCCAGTGCCCTTCTGCTATCTTAATACTAAACATATAAATATATGTACATTGGTATATTTCCCCATCCTCATATATAACTATTTTTGCATATGTACATGGCATTATTTAGACCTCTAAAAAACAGCACAATTTAAAAAAAGTTCCTATTCCATTAGGTCTGTAGTTTACTCCTTTAGTTTTGTAGTTGGCAATTGGCAATCAATTGCCTTTAGTGAATCTGTGTATCTTGGGGCCACATATTAAACCACTTTGGAAGCTAAGCTACTTGTCAATATGCTTGTGATGATACTGGCAGACTTGACTGCCGTGCAGTTTTGCCATCAGTAACTCAGCTAGTTTCCCTCTTTACTTTTAGGGTCTTTGTATTTTCATGATGTCTCGATTTTATTGCTTCCCCCCCCCCACTTACTTGTTGGGATCAAAGTGCAATGAGTATTTACAACTATTTTTGCGACCTTCAAAATAGCTCTATTCTGCTCCCACCTCCCCAAACATGTTCTGCATCCTTTCTTCGCCTTACTGTTGTTTGAATAAAGTCAGTAGTCTTCCATGGGAGACACAGCTTAGATTTATACAACTTTTAAGGAAAAGAGGCAGTATGGCTATAGAAAAGAATACCATTTGGAATGTTAAAATGGCTTGGTTAGGGAATTTCAATATGAAAAATCTTTTATTCGAAATGTATTACAAAGGTGGGTCTAATAAGAAAAGTCATTTTCTTTGTGAGTTGCTATGTCTGTTTTCTCGTTTTAAACCCTTCAGCCTCTAAACCTGGAACGGAAATCCAAGCAGGAGCTGTCTTTGTATTTTTAGGTATCTTAGAGGTTATTTTTCTGAAAACAAAAACAAAAACAAAACTATATAGGTATTTTGTTATTTAGAAAATTATTGTATCTAAAGACTGGTTTAGGATTTTTTTTAGGGGGGCAGGGGGTGCTGAAAGGCTTTGGGAAATAATTTTGGTGCTGCTGTTAGCTTATGTTCTTTTAGTAATGTGTGGCCTTGGACTTTTTATGTTGGAATAGCTGGATGATTCTCCGTTGTGGGAGTTTCTGTGGCAGTAACAGATGCGGGTGATGGGACCTGTTAATGTGCCTTGTGGGTGAACTGAAATGAAAAGTTTTTGGTTGAGGGCTGCTTCTCCACCTCCCTTCCTCCCCTCTCTTTAGTAGCCCAAACTGGCTCACCACTTTGTCTCTCTTCCTTCTCCACCCACAGGAGATGCTGATGTGTTTGGTGTATCATCTGCTCCATCTCTGAAGGAGTCAACAAAGTCTGAGCCACCCACTACAAAGAAAAGCCCACACCTTCCAGCTCTTTCCTCTGGCCTCTTTGATGATGACGACGACGAAGATGATAACTTTTTTGTAGCATCCTGCAGCAAGCCATCCAAGATAGGTATCTGTTCCAACCTCTGTTTCTAGGGATTTGGCTAAGAAAGACATGAAGTTTCTCTGGTCCTATATCGCTGGCAGTGCCATAGTCTCTGAAGTGCTTCTATTCTGGAACTACCCGATATGCACTTGGACAGAGGGCTGTTATTTTATGAACCAATCTTTCCTGCTATGGAAACAAAGTCATAGGTTTACTTCCTTTATACCCATTGCCCCTGAGTTGATACCAACCCATACCAACCCTACAGGGCAGAGTAGAACTGCTCCTTAGAGTTTGTGAGACTATAAATCTTTATTGGAGCAGACAGCCTCATCTTTTTCTTGCTCATTGGCTCTTAATTTCCAGGAGCCAGACTTAGGGTGAGCAGCCAGGGTAATGCCACCCGGGTTCCTTATTTTTCCCGTAAAGATCCAAAATCCATTCCCCTATGATTTCTACTTACGAGTTTTAGTTCCGAGTTTGGGAATAACACACTCTCTTCCAGCAGTCCTTGGTGAGTTGCATGGACAGAGCCTTACATGCTAGCTGCTTCTATCTCTCTGTCTCTAAGCCGCGGTGTCCTTGACTTCTTCTCATATTGTTCTACCATGTGGTCAAATCAACACTGTTCCTCTTCCTCCCCTCAAACTTAGTCATTGTTTTCGTGAGGCCATGCCTTAGCTACTGATTTGGTATTTCTGGAATGAGGCCCGAGACTCAGTATTTTTAATAACCTGGTGCTGCAGAGGCTGCTGGTCTATGATCACATTTGGAGTGGCAGTGCATTGACTGATATTGAATCACTGGTTCTTTTGCAGAAGAAGAGAGTGTATCACTGAGGTGCACATCATTTTTAGAAACTGGAAGAAAGGGTTCTTTCTCCTGAGGAATAGATGCAACCAGAATGCACTGAGAAGCAGGCCACCTGGATTTCTCCTTTTCAGTGAGAGGTGTAGAAAGTGAAGATGGAGGTCTAGTTATTTTTAAAGGAGTGCAAGTTAATGCAGAATATACTTAAAATCTATACAGACTGACATCACATGGAACTAACGGTAGTCATAGCTAGAAGCATTTGTACTGTGGGAATTATTGAGAAGAGACTTAGAGTCACAAGTTAATTGACTCCATTTTGACCATGGGTGGTCTCTTGTGATGTTCATGTTGCTTTAATGATGCATCCTCATTCAGTGCACCTGTGCTTGTAGTGATGACAGATTGGGAACTATTCATATAGTGATCCGTAGAGTAATTTGTGGTCCATGTTAAAAAGAATAAGGTTTATATATATATTGGTATGGGAAGATATTCAAAGTACATTAATTGAAATTATAAGCTGCATTGTTCATATTCAAAATGTTATAGTTACTTGTTTGTAAATAACTAAAGTTAATACCTTTGTATAAACATTGTACTACTAATTGCAAGGTTGCTGGTTCAAACCTACCAGACTTTGCATGGGGGGAAAGATGAAATTATCTGCTCCTACAAAGATTTACAAAGCCTTAGAAACTCTACACAGGGTTTCAGTGGGCTGTAATCCATACGGTGGTAGTGGTTTTCATTTTTTTAGTTTAGACTGATGGATGTCTTGTTTGGGTGTAGGGGCTAGTTGAGGGGAGTTTCCGGTTTTTATTTCTATATGTTTCTTTATAATCTGAGTTTTAAAAGCAAATGTTAAACCTCAGTTCTTCCACACTCATAGAATGATGGACTTGGCGGCCCTGTTAAATATTATCTCTTTCTATAGATCTTTACCTGTTCAGTGAATCTGATGTATTTTAATCAGGCAGTTTAATGCTGTTTGGCTAAACGTGCCAGCCATGTGTCTGCACTATCCTTTTCTCATTTGAGCAGCATGGCTCCTGGGAAAGTTTCAAGGAAAAAATTCTGGGGTTTTTTTGCTGTTGGAAGTTGGTAAGGAGTATAGTTCCATTTACTATTCTATCATAATGAGGGAATGATATAAATTTTGTACTTATTATTTAGGAGTAAAGACTTTTTAATCTTTGTATTTTATGAGAAGGTTTGATTTTAGTGAAATTTTGTTTTTTGTATCTTTTAAAGACAAAGAAAAATCTGCTGATATCTTTGATGATGTTGAAGGAGATCTGTTTAAGGAAAAAGAAGCTGCTTTACCAAATGATGCAGTGAATCACACAGATAAAAATAAAGTAAGAGCAGAAAGAAAGGCGATCAGGAAGGGAAACTTGAATGAATGTAAGGAGGTGAATTTGGGAAACCCAGATGGAGGTGCCGTTTCCTTTTAAATTTATCTAACATACATAAAATTGAAATAAGAGAAGAATATAATCAACACCCAACTAACAGCCACTTAGATTGAATGGGAAATAGTTTGCCAAACAATTTATGTTTTCGAAGTGAATATTTTTCCTATACTTTCAAAAAGTAAGTTGAAATTGTGATGCTTCAAAACTAAGTAGTCAATCAAGGAGGTTTTTTTTTTTAAATCATTTTATTGGGGGCTCATACAACTCTTATCATAATCCATCCATACATCAATTGTGTAAAACACATATGTACATTTGTTGCCCTTGGCATCAGCTCCTCATTTCCCCCCTCCCTCCCTATTCCTCCCTCCCTCATGAACCCTTGTAATTTATAAATTATTATTTTGTCATATCTTGCCCTGCCCAACGTCTCCCTTCACCCACTTATCTGTTGTCGATCCCCCAGGAAGGGAGTTATATGTAATCAAGGAGTCCTTAAAGACTCATACCATTCCCACTTTTCCCCCAAATGGTTTGTATAGCTTATTTATTTATTATTTTTATAGCATTTTGAAAAAGAAGTCCAGGATTCAAATCCAGGATTCAGGAATTGTTCATATATGAATCAGGCTGTCTCTCCAGACTGCTTTTCATCTAAAGAAGTGTCTCCTATGTTTTTCTTTTCATGGAAGACTAGTTGTAGAATGTCTCACATAATTGAATTTGTCTGGTTATTTCCTGTGATTGTATTCATATTAAACTCTGGAAAGAATGCCTGTTAGGCAAGGCTGTACACATTCTGTCACACCACCTCATGTGGGACTTTGTGTCCCTCATGTCATAAGTGGTGGTTCGGAGTTTGAGTTCTTAGATGAAAGGTTTCACTGTACTGCTCCATTCAAAAGCTACCCTGTTTCCCTCAGTCATTGATAAGTAATATTTGGAATAAAGAGCTTTCTTTTCCTCCACTTCCCTTTTTAGTATCACTGTAGAGTTGTGTGTTTTTCATTTAATGTACTGTAGCTATTACATTCATCATTATTATTACTGTTATTGGTTGTCTGCTCAAATTATCTTGTGTTTGGCTAGTGGGATATGTCCCCATCAATCTCTTTGCACCCTGGCTACCATCCCTTCCCCTAACATGCCATACAGTTGCTGCCTCCTCTTCCTGATGATTTAAAAAAAAATCCTAGAGCTCCAAACCCAGTTGGCTCCTGGTTTTCTTTCTGTTATTTGTGATGTTACACCTCCCCCTTGTACACTCTGTGGCATGTATTCAGTCTGTGCTGCTCTCTGGCACACATGGTTGCTTTTGTGTTTTCACAGTTTTATGTGGTTCTCTGTTGGAAATGGCCTTGCTTCAGGCACAGTTCACACCTCGAGGAATAGCCTGACCTCTTTCCTAAGAAAATACACCAGCTTTTGTATTGTCTTTCATGACTCTTCTTATATGTATTGATTTTTTTAATTGCAGTATTTACTTTATTTCAATTGGATAATAAAGTAGGAAGAAGGCCTACAGATTTGAGCAACTTTATTTTTTCCTGGTTGACTTTTATCTAAAAGTTGTTTCTTTTTTTAAAAAATCATTTTATTGGGGGCTCGTACAATGCTTATCACAATCATACATACATCCATTGTATGTCAAGCACATTTGTACATTTATTGTCCTCATCCTTAAAACATTTGCTTTCTACTTGAGCCCTTGGTATCAGTTCCTCATTTTTTCCCTTCCCTCCCTGCTCCTACTTTCCTCATGAACCCTTGATGATTTATAAATTACTATTATTTTGTCATATCTTACGCTGTCTGATGTCTCCCTTTACCCTCTTTTCTGTTGTCTACCCCCCACGGAGGAGGTTATATTTAAATCCTTATAATCGGTTTCCCCTTTCTATCCCACTTTCCCTCCATCCTCCTGGTATCACCACTCTCAGCACTGGTCCTGAAGGGATCGTCTGTCCTGGATTCCCTGTGTTTCCAGTTCCCATCTGTACCAGTGTGCATCCTCTGGTCTAGCCGGATTTGTAAGGTAGAATTAGGATCATGATAGTGAGGAGAAGAAACATTTAGGAACTAGAGGAAAGGTGTGTATTTCATCATTGACAACCAAAATGTACTTTGTCTCTGTTTCTTTGGCATGTGGGATGATATCTTATCAGAGCAGATTCTGAATTGTCTGAATGAGTAGTTGAGAAACTCTTGTTTCCAGGTGTCTTATCTGTTGACTCTTAATCTTTTCACCCTCTCAACAAAGGTTACTGTGCCTCCCAGCAAGCATCACAAGCTCTTGTCAGAGACGAAGACTCAGAAAGGCTTATTTTCGGATGAGGAGGACTCTGAGGTAAGGAATCTTTTTTTCAGTTCTGTATCATTCCATTAGGAATGATATTTGAGGCAGACTTTTCTTAATAGAGATACTAGATTTTTATTAAGTACTTTAGTTCTTTCCTTGAAAATGTCTTGAGGACATAAAGTTTGCAGAAAACAATATATGAGGGGGTATCCCTCCCAGAAAAATGGATTTTTTTCCCCCAACGCTATGTATTTGAATTTTTTTACAAAACAACCTTATCATCTTCAAAATACTCTCCATTACACTTACATTTGTCAAGTGTGCAATTCCATTCTTAGAAACATTTTTCAAACTCTGGATGGCTGACAGCAGCTCCCTTGTTCTTTCCTTCACCTCTGCTGCATCGTCAAATCGCGTCTTTTCATGTCCCTGTGCATTCACGGAAACATGAAGTCTCACGGAGCAAGGTCAGAGAGTAAGGTGCACAGGGCAAGAGAGGCATGCTTTTTTTTGCCATTGAGATGGCTGCATGAATAGGTTCAATGTCGTGGTGGCAAAACCAGTATCCCATCTGCCACAAATCAGACCTTTTTTTGTCGCCCACTGTTACGCAATTTTTTCAGAACCTTTAAATAGAAAGCTTCATTAACAGTCTGACCTGGTGGAACAAACTCCAAACTACTAGTCAACATTTTCATCTGATCAGGAATTTGATGGACATCCAGAATGAGGTTTGTCATTGTGTTAGTCTGGGTTGACTAGAGAAACAAATCCAGAGATTTTATATGTGTATAGGAAAGAGCTTTAGATACAAGAGCAATTGAATTTTGAGAAAACATTCCATCCCAGTCCAGATCAAGTCCATGATTTCTATATTAGCCCATAAGTCTGATACTCGCCCATGAATTCCTCTTGAGACTCACGCAACACATGCAATGACGCTGAATGCAGGAAGATCACAGGCCTATGGGTGGAAAGTCATGTGAATCAATAGCAGCGTAAGTCAAGTGCTGGCAGGGGTCTCTACATGGCTCCTGCTGCTCCAGGGCTCTAGCGTAGTTCCATGTGTCTTCTCAACAGAAATGTCTCGCAGGGAGTGTGTGTGTGTGTGTCCCCCCCCCAGTGAGTTATTTATCTCATTATTGTCTCCAAATGAGGTACTCAAGCTGCGGCCTGATCGACAGTTTGTAGATTAGCACTGGTTTGTATACTGCTTTGGTCCTTTTAAGCAAATAAGAAACTGTTTGAAGTCACTGCTTCTGTTGACTCCCAAAGGACTAGTTGGATTAGATGGAGCTAATTTTTAGCAAGCCTTTTGTTGGTGCTCGGGGAAGTATTGGAGACTTATATGAGATATAATGGGAAGTAATAAATCCCCTCATCCGAGAATATGTGAACTTGTCAAAATTTACTTGAAATTTCAAGAAATTGTGGGCTCCAGGTTATGATCTTATCTTTAAACTTTGTAATAGTTGGGATGAACATTTAACTCTTTGGAAGTGGTGTGATTACCTTTGTTGTTAGGTGCCATTGAGTTGATTTTAATTCATAACGAACCAATGTAGAACAGAATGAAACATGGCCTGATCCTGCGGCATCCTCACTGTTCTTTAGTTTGAGCCTAATGTTGTAGCCACTGTGTCATTCCATCTCATTGAAGGCCTTCTATCCATGCCCATCCACTTTACCAAACATTATCTCTCCAGGGATTGGTCTCTCCTGACAATGTGTCCAAATACACCAAATCTCACCATCTTTACCTCTAAGGTACATTCTGACTGTAGTTCTTCCAAGACAGATCTATTTGTTTTTTGGGCCGTCCATGGTACTTTTCAATATTCTTTGCTAACACTGTTAAAATGCATTCACTTTTCTTTGGTCTTCTGTATTCCATCTCCAACTTTTACATGCTTGTGAGCAATTGAAAACACCATGGCTTGGGCCAGGTGTACCTTAGTCTACAAAGTAACATCCTTAATTTTCAACACTCTTAAGAAGTCTTGTGCAGCGTATTTTCCCAATGTGCCATTTGACTGACTTGCTTACTGCTTCCATGAAAATTGACTTGTGGATCCAAGCAAGATCAAATCCTTGACATCTTCAGTCTTTTCTCGTTAACATAAGTAAAAGCAAAAAAAAAATTAAGTGAACGTTTCAAAGCTTGCATTTCATTGAAAGACTACTGTGCAAATGCCAGGAATTAAGCAGAATTCCGTGAGGCAAACTCCTACCACACAAGCAAGTCACGCTGTGGCACATATCCTAGTGCTGTCTTCCTGCCCTGCCTTGTCATCTTGTAGCTACACTGGCCTCATTGCTATCCCTTAAAAGCAACAAGCACACTGCCACCTGGGCATCTGTAAAGTTATTTCCCCTGTGGAATACTTTGCAGAATCTGTGTGGCCTGGCTCTTCACTTCCAGCTCTGTGCCGGTCTTCTCTGCAGAAGGCACATACCGCCCTGAACTTCTTATACTTATCCTTCTTATACTTATCTCTTGTTTCGTACCAAAGTACTTACTGCCATTTGATTATTTTCTAAAATCGTTTTATTGTGGGCTCTTAGAACACATCAAAATCCATACACACATCCATTGTGTCAAGCACATTTGTACATTTGTTGCCCTCATCATTCTCAAGACATTTGCTTTTTACTTAAGCTCTTGGTATCAGCTCCTCATTTTCGCCCTCTACCTGCTTCCCCCCCCCCCACATGAACCCTTATTGCATTAGAAATGATTATTATTATGTCATGTAGTTTTTAACTACATATCTTTCCATTAGCATCTCAGCACCTAACCAGTATGCCACCAGGTACCATCAAGTTAGCATAAAATCTAGCCACCACAGTGTGCAACAGGGTTGTAGCCTTTTACCATACTTTATCAATTTGTATGTGCTAGATTCTGTTTCTTAAGAGTAGCATTGTAAAAATAATTTATTTTCAGACGTGTTGAAAAACATCATCAAACGATTAACCTCTGATGCATCATACATTGAAGGTTTTTATTGGACACAGTCATGATCTGTTCCTCAAATGGGAAACAAATATTTGGGGGAAATAATTTTGGGAATATCTTTTGAGTCACATCCTTTAGCTGATGGAAATGCCATATTTTCAACATTAAGAGAAATATTAAAGATCCAAAGCACTGTGTTGAGATTTACTATTTTCTTAATTTTCATTTTTTTTTGAAGCATCAGAGTTCTTTTCTTTAAATGAAAATATCCCAGTTTATAAAATGTAGGATGGGCATGGGAATTAAGGAACTCCTTAGAGTGCCAGTGAGAATCAGTGGTCTGGAATAAGAGTTTGTCCATTAAGGAGCTAATTAGGTCTGTACTTGAGGAGGATGTAAATATATGAGGATCCAATAATAAAAGCAGTTATCTAAAGAGGTAATAGAAAATATTTTCTTGATCTTTTTAATGATCTGGTTCTGTATATTCTAGTTTTTCCCTATAAGTTGCCCTATTTTATTTTTCTGATTCATGCAACGCAATTAACTCATATTCCTTTGTAATATAAATCAAAATGCAAAACTCAATTACCATCAAGTTGATTCTAACTCATAGTGACCTGATAAAGGGTTTCTGAGACTCCAAATCTTTAGCCTCATCTTTTCTTCCACAGAGCAGCCAGTAGCTTTAAGTTGACCATGCAGTTAGCAGTCCAATACCTAACTCACATTGCTCCGAGGGCTCCTTTGCAGTAGAGGCTGACACTTTTAAGCATAATGGGAATGTCTTCAGAGTCTGTTCTCTGGTTTGCTTTATCACATGCCTGTGGTTCAAGTTGAATAGCAGAATTTTAAAAATAAAAATTTAACTTACACATTTAAAAGATATAACAGAGGAGAAAGGGGGGTGTTGCTAAATTACAGAGAGAGGTCCAAGTAATGTGAGAAATTTAATAGAAAAAGGTGGACATTCTTGATTTTTAAAATTTCCTCTGCTGGTAGTAATGCAAGTAGTAGTCTAGAAACCACTTGGTTCTCAAGGCTCACTGGGGCTTCCTTACATGTCTGGCATCAGTTCCACATGCTCCTTTAAGGACTCCGTCAGCGAGTACCCTCGTGAATCTTTGCTCTATGGCGGCCATCAAGGCCACATTGTCAGTGGTGGTTTAAGTTGAACTGGTCCATCTGTAAAACCCTGAGACTTCTTTGTTGGTCTCAGATTCCAAAAACGAATTCTGATCAAAGTAAGGGGGGGGGTGTGTGTACAAAACAATTACAAATTGTCATGGACTCAGACTTCCTGAATTCTTGAAGGTGTGTGAATCTCTGGAATTCTTGCTCTCGGGTAATCTTTAAACCTTATATTTTAATATCCCTAGAATTCTTCTTTAAACAAAATAATTTAGCTTAACTTGTAAAAACGTATGTCTTGAGCATTATGCTCATTTTAGATATACCTATATGGAATCAAATTGACAAGAGCAGCAAGAAGATCAGCTAGAAACCCTAAGAGGCAGTGATTTTTATGTTAATGAGGGAGGAACAACTCTGAGAAGGAAGGTGAAAATGCTTACTCAGTTTAAAAGGTGGTTTTTGTCACTGAGTTTCAAATGTAGGAACTGCTGAGTTGGTATATGTGTTTTTTTCTGTGTCCTACAGCAAATCTCAACAACAAAATAAATGATTATATATTTTTTAAACGTTTACTTCCTGTTAACCTGCAGCCTTAATCTTGATCCAACAGGATTTGTTTTCTTCTCAAAATGTGAGTAAGTCAAAAGTTGCATCTCTCAAGCCCAGCAAACTCCCGACCTCAGTCTTGCTATTTGATGATGAAGAGGTAAGCATTATTATTTTTCTCCTATCCCTACTTCTTATTTTTCCTTCTAACTTTTTGGTAGTGTTCAAAGTCCGTTTCGTTTGGTATGAAAACCACTTTTCTTAGATTTTTTTCTTTTATAATTCTTTTTTTTTTTTTTTAAATTTTAACAATTTATTGGGGCTCATACAATTCTTTTCACAGTTCATATATATACATACATCAATTGTATAAAGCACATCTGTACAGTCTTTGCCCTAATCATTTTTTTCTCTTTTCTTCTTTTACATTTTATTAGGGACTCATACAACTCTTACCACAATCCATACATATACATACATCAATTGTATAAAGCACATCCATACATTCCCTGCCCCAATCATTCTCAAGGCATTTGCTCTCCACTTAAGCCCCTTGCATCAGGTCCTCTTTTTTTTCCCCTCCTCCCTCCCCCTTCCCCCTCTTTTATAATTCTTTATGAGCTTGACAATTTTGCTCTGCATAATATCTTTTAATTTTGTTCATGACAGTTTCATTATTGTTTTTTGGAGATGCATAATAGTCCATTGTATAGTTACCAGAATTTGGTTATTGTCTTACCAAGAGCCAAGTTTACTTTTAGGAGATATAGGGCACAGTAAGATCATTTTATTTAGAAATTTCCTGAGATGAAGAAAATCTTACCAGCCATTAAGGCCCGTCTTGTTATTTCTTACAGCATCCGACTTCCGTCTTGCACATCAAGCTTTTTGAAATCATTTTATTGGGGGCTCATACAACTCTTAAATGTGTCTTAAAACACATTTGTACATTCGTTGCCCTCATCATTCTCAAACCATTTGCTCTCCACATAAGCCTCTGGCATCAGATCCTCATTTTTCGCCCTTGCTCCCCGCTCCCCACTCCCCACTCCCTCATGAACCCTTGAAAATTTATAAAGTATTATTTTGTCATATCTTAGACTGTCTGACGTCTCCCTTCACTCCCTTTTCTGTTATCTATCCCCCAAGGAGGAGGTTATATGTAGATTCCTGTAATCAGTTCCCCTTTTCTACTCCTCCCTCCCTCCCTCCACCCTTCCAGTATCACCACTCTCACCACTGGTCCTGAAGGGATCATCTGTCCTGGATTCTCTGTTTCTGGTTCCTATCTTTACCAGTGTACATCCTCTGGTCTAGCCGGATTTGTAAAGTAGAATTGGGATCATGATAGTGGGGTGGGGGAGGAAGCATTTAGGAACTAGAAGAAAGTTGTATTTTCCATCATTGCTACACTGTATCCTTACTGGCTTGTCTTCTCCCCACAACCCTTCCATAACACCGCTTCCTTTACCCCCACCTCCCCCTCTCCCATGTCCCCCCCCCCCAGAAACATTTCTACTTCTAACACTTTGTCCTCACATTACTCTCTCCCACTTCCAAGTATTCTATCTTTCAATCATAAGGTAATGTATTTTCCTTTTGTGAATAGAGATTACAGTTAGAAAGATATTATACACGTTTGTAGATTTATACCAAGATTAGGGTGGTATTTACTACCATTTAAGGATTGTTTTTCACCCCAAAGTTGTTATGTTCCGCACCCACTGGAGACTTATTACATATAGTGTGATGTGCAGGAATACCTTTTCTATATATATTTTATGTCTATTAAGTGGTCACACCTTCTGTCTTTGGTTTTCCAGGATAATTTTCTGGGGGCCACAGCTGCTAAGAAGCAGACATCATCTCTGCCAACTCGAAGTCAAGAGAAAACAAAACTTTCTGAGCCCTCCAAAAAGAAAGCTTCTGCCTTACTGTTCAGCAGTGATGAAGAGGTGGGTACAGGTTTTTCTTGAAACAAGAGGATATGTTATCTGATGGGATTAAAGAAATAGACATTGCTTCAGACAACACTATCTAAATTTTAATTTATGTTCTGATGTTTGTTACAGTGGCAACAGAACTCCCAGACAATATTGGTGTTTAAAGTGTTTGTTAAAGACATTTACAGGTTGCGGTGCAAGTGGGAACGAGAAATGTAGTTGTTCATTAGGACATGGTGCAAAGTTTTTCAGGGCTGCTAACAAATGTGAAAAGGATACACCACTCTGCTGTAAGCTTCAACCCAAAGATACTCAGCTCAAGCTCTGTGGGATAGCAAACCCAGCTCCCTGAACTAAGTGCTCAGGTGCCTTACTCCAGTATGTCTGCACCCGAAGGCACTCAGGTTCACTCGTGAGTCAGCCAGCCCAGATCCCCCAATTAAGTTCCCGGAGGCACCCACTCAACAAACCAGCTTCCTACCTTAAAGCACTCAACTTCACTTCCTCTGTAGAAATTCAGTGCTGTTTTATGCTCTAGCTCCTGGTTCTTCCACTGTTCTCTGATGTCACAGCTGTCTTCTGGGTATAAGAGGTTCATTTCTCAGGGACCGCAGGGGACAGAGTACACACTCCACTCCTGGCTCTTTGTGGTGGTGAGATCCCTCCTCCTCTTGTTAGAGGACTCACTTTATGCCCAAGAAGATGGCCTACCAGTGAATCCTGTTCATAATTGCTCATAAGTGAATCCTATCACTATCTTTCCTCACCTTCTTACCAGACCCATGTAGGAAAAGGCTATTTAGTGGTAGTTACAGACTTTGGCTAAAAGAGCCACATGAAATAATTCACCGCCTCTGCAATTTGTGACTGTCCTCCAAACTTGTATGTTTTTAGGTGCTATCAAGTTGGTTCCCACTCGTAGTGACCTTATGACCAAAAGAACAAAACATTCCCTAGTCCTGCTCGATCCGCACAGTGATCATCACGCTCATTGTTGCAGCTATTGTGCCAGTCTGTCTTGTCAAGGGCCTTTCTCTTTCTCTTTACTTTACCAAGAATTATGTCATTGTCCAGGTAAGAGTATCATCTGATGACATGCCTATAGTATAAGAGATGAAAATCTAACCATCCCTGCTTATGCAGAGCATTCTCGGTGTCCGTCCAAGACAGATTTGTTTGTTCTTCTGGCAGTGAACAGTACTTTAAACGTTCTTTGTTAAAAGCACAGTTCAGATTCATGGTTCTTTGTCTTCCTTATTCACTGTTCAACTTTCACATGCTTATGAGACATTAAAAATTGAGGCACACTGTATTTATTCTTCAAAGCGACATGCTTGTTCTTCAACACTTTAAAGAGGTCTTATGCAACAGATGTCCAATGCAATTAATTGTTTGATCCCCACCGCCCACCCCCCTCCCCCGGGAGCCAGAACTTTTATTTCAGGATTGTATTCAAAGTAGGTTTACAAAGGTTTCTTCAGGCTGCAGCTGCCTCCTTGGCTGCTGCCTTCTGCTCAGCCAGTGTCTTCTGCTTCTGCTTGGCCAGGCACTTCTGGGCTGAGTAGTGAGCTCCCAGGTCTTGGTAGGCTTTGGACACTTAAGCAAACTGCTCCAACTCCTGGGCACAATTCTGCATATAGCTCTCGCCCTCCTGCTGCTGACAGGCCTTCATCCTCTCTTGCACAATGTTGGCAATCTCCTGGTCGACTTTGTAGTTCCTCCGCTACTGCATCTCGACCAACATGCATAGGACATCGTGTTCCTTCCACTCAGTGATGTCAGGCACACGGCGGAACTGCCGGTGGCAGTAGTAGGTTCTGTTCTTGGCATGGACTTCGTGTTCCTTTTACTCAGTGGTGTCAGGCACACGGCGGAACTGCCGGTGGCAGTAGTAGGTCTTGTTCTTGGCATGCTGCCGCTCGATGAAGTCTCTCACGAGGGTCATGGACCGGTGCACGGGGAGTTCGAAGGCCTTGGTCACGTAGGTGATGGGGTTGGGCAGCGAGGTCTGCGGGCAGGGTGCTGGTGTGCGGCGTGGGGTTTTGGGGTACACGTCCTTGTCCCAGCTCTCCGGCATGGCTGCCGCGGGCTGCAGGATCCACTTAATTGTTTGATTTTTTGACTGCTGCTTCTATGAGCATTGATTGTAGATCTAAGCAAATTGAAATCCTTGACAACTTCAGTCTTTTCTTCATTTATCATGATGTTGACTGGTCCACTTGTAAGGATATTTTTATTCTTGACATTGACTTGTAAGCCATAGTGAAGACTTCAGTCATTGATCTTCATCAGCAATAATGCTTCAAGTACTCCTCACTTTCAACAAACAAGATTATACCATCTGGATATTGCAGGTTGTTAATAAGCCTTCTTCCAATTTTGATGCTGCATTCTTTTTTGTGTAGCCCAACTTCTTGTGTTATTTCCTCAGCATACAAATTAAATAGCTATGGTGAAAGAGTACATCCCTGACATACATTTCAAAAATGTAAACCAGCAGGACTCCCTTGTTTTCTTTCAACGGCTGCCTCTTAATCCATGTACAGGTTCTACATGAGTTCACTGACGTGTTCTGGAATTCCCATTCTTCTCAATGCTATCTATAGTTTGTTATAATCCACACAGCCAAATGCCTTTGTATGGTCAATAGGGGGGGGGGTAAGGAAGTGGTGTAAACAAACACAGGGACAAGGGAAAAACATGGGACCCCAAATGGTAGAGAGGGGGGAGTGGCAGGCTTGGTGGGAAATGATCAAGGGTAAGGTTGCTTAGAGAAGAGGTATACTCTAGCCCAGGTGGTGACGAAGCATGGTAGTAGGGCAGGAGGAAAGTCAAGGGAGACGGAGGAAAAAGCTAGGAGTCAAAGGGCATTTAGGGAGGTCTAGACAAAGACATGTACATGCAAATAAATATAGGATGATGGGGAAATAGATCTATGTGTCTATATTTATAGGTTAAGTATTAAGGTGGCGGAAGGACCTTGGGCCTCTACTCAAACACTCCCTCAATGCATGAATACTTTCTTTTATTAAATTGGAACTCTATGATGCTCACTCTCCCGACACAACTGCTGGAGCCAAAGTGGGTGAACAAGTAAATGTGATTAAGAAAGTTGATGGTGCCCGGCTATCAAAAGAGATAGTGACTGGTATCTTAAAGGCTTGAAGATAAACAAGCGGCCATCTAGCTCAGAAGCAACAAAGTCCACATGGAAGAACACACCAACCTGTGTGATCGCATGGTCCTGAAGGGATCAGTTACCAGGCATCAAAAACAAAAAATCATATCATTGATTGCACACCTCCATGATAGGATCACTGAAGACAAATGGGCGCATAAGCAAATGTGGTGAAGAAAGCTGATGTTGCCCGGCTATCAAAAGAGATAGTGTCTGGGGTCTTAAAGGCTTGAAGGTGAACAAGCGGCCATCTAGCTCAGAAGCAAAAAAGCCCACATGGAAGAAGCACACTGGCCAGTGCGATCACGAGGTGCCAAGGAACCAGGTATAAGGCATCATGCAAAAAAAAAGAAAAGATATATGTGTGTGTATGTATGTGTATATGTGTGTGTGTGTGTGTGTATATATATATATATATATATATATATATATATATATATATATATATATATACCATATTAAATGAAGGGGGAAGTGCAGAGCGGAGACCCAAGGCCCAAGTGTCGGCCAATGGAGATCCCCTCATAGAGGGGTTTAGGAGAGGAGATGGGTTAATTAGGGTGTGAGGTAGTATCGATGAAGAACACAGCTTTCCCCCAGATCCTGGATGCTTCCTCCCCCCAACTACCATGATCCGAATTCTACCTTGCAGGGCTGGATAGGGCAGAGGTTGTACACTGGTACATATGAGGGCTGGAGACACAGGGAATCCAGGGTGGATGATACCTTCAGGACCAAGGGTGTGAGGGGCGATGCTGGGAGAGTGGAGGGTGAGTGGGTTGGAAAGGGGGAACTGATTACAAGGATCCACATGTGACCTCTTCCCTGGGAGAGGGACAGCAGAGAAGGGGGGGAGGGGAGACTCCGGATAGGGCAAGATATGACAAAATAACGATGTATAAATTACCAAGGGCACATGAGGGAGGGGGGAGAGGGGAGGGAGGGGGAAAAAAAAAGAGGACCTGATGCAAAGGGCTTAAGTGGAGAGCAAATGCTTTGAGAATGATTGGGGCAGGGAATGTGCTTTATACAATTGATGTATGTATATGTATGGATTGTGATAAGAGTTGTGAGAGTTCCTAATAAAATGTACAAAAGAAAAAAAAATTAGTAAGCATCTTTCTGGAACCCTCTGCCTTCAGCCACAATCTATCTGATAGGAACATTTTCTATTCCTTATGCTGTGTCAGTTTTTGGAATCCAGCTTGAATTTCTGCAGCTCCTGTTGATGTACTACTGCAAGCATTGTTTAATTATCTTTAGCTAAATTCGACTTGTATGTGAGATTGATATTATTTGATAATTCTGCATTCTATTGGGTCACCTTTCTTTGGAATGAGCTCCGATATGGATCTGTTTCAGTCACTTGGCCAAAGAGCTGTTTTCTACAGTTCTTGGCATAGGCAAGTGAGTGCCTCATGCAAGTCATCAGTTTATTGATTCATTTTAACTGGTATGCTGTCAATTCCTTGAGCCTTATTTTTTGCTCAAGCCGCTTGGATGACTTCTTTCAACACCATTGGTTCTTGAACATACGCTACCTCTTGAAATGGCTGAATATCTATCAGTTCTTTATAGTACAATAATTCTTTACATTCTACTGTTTGGTTGATGCTTCCTGTATTATTCAGTATTTCCACAACAGAATCCTTCAGTAATGCAACTTGAGGCTTGAATTTTTTCTTTAATTCTTTGAGTTTGAGATGTGTTGAGCATGTTCTTCCTTTTGGGCGTTCTTATTTCAGGTCTTTACACATTTAACCTTGTCTTCTCCAGCCACCCTTTGAAATTTTCTATTCATTTAGTTTAATTCACCATTTCTTTCTTAAATTGCTCATATCTTACGCTTTGTTAAGAGCAACTTTTATAGCCTCACTTTTTTTTCCGTCACTTTTTTCCCCCAACAGCTTTATTGGCATATCATATAGAGTTCTATCCAATGGTAGAATTCTTCAATTTCTTCTTCAGTGCATACTTGGTTGGTAAATTTGAGTAACAGTTGAATTAACTGGTCTTCCTTGTAGGAATATTGATAGCCTGTCCTAAAAACCATTGTAATTCAAGATAGATCTGAAGTGCCCGTTTTAATAATTATGCAACACCATTCCTCTTTAACTTGTCATTCCTGACCTAGTAAATAATATGATTATTCATTTCAAAGTGACCAACATCTGTCCATTTCAACTCACTAATGCCTAAAACACCAATCTTTTTTTTATTTCATCTTTGACAACTCCCAGTTTCCCTAGATTCACACGTCATACCATACATCCCATGTCCCAATTAGTAATGGATATTTGCAGCTGTTTTTTCTAAGTTTGAGTTGTGCACTTCAGCAAGTGAAGGTCCCAAATGCTTTACTTCATCTACATCATTATGGTGTACTCTACTTTGAAGAAGCAGCTTTTCCCTAGTTGAAATTTGTATTTCTTCTTCACTGATGGGCTCATGGTCAGGCTCTACATCTGACAATGTTCTGCTGCTAGTCATGAGGTTTATAGTGTCTAATCCCTCAGAAGTGGACAGCAAGAACTTCTTTTGTAGTGTATGCTTAGTTTGGAAGCTTCAAAACTCCTTCACTTGGATGATCCTTCTGGTATTTGAAGTAGAGAGGTCATTTCTTGTTGCATTACAACAACATGCAAGCCACCACAATACTGAGGCAAGTGGTGGCTAAACCTATATAGTATATTACTAATTCAAATGAGTTATTTTATTTTGTTAAATGTTGATTGCATATTATTAATCTACAGCTTTTGTTAAACATGATAAGCTCGTTCTGTGCAAGGTCAACACCTCTTTTATAGTTATTTTTAATAAATCTTTTTTTAAATCATTTTATTGGGGGCTTGTACAACTCTTATCACAATCCATACATACATTCATTGTGTCAAGCACTTTTGTACATTTGTTGCCCTCATCATTTTCAAAACATTTGCTTTCTACTTCAGCCCTTGGTATTAGCTCCTCATTTTTTCCTCTCCCTCCTCACTCCCCACTCCCTCATGAACCCTTGATAATTTATAAATTATTATATTTTGTCATATCTTACACTGTCTGACATCTCCCTTCACCGATTTTTCTGTTGTCCATCCCCCAGGGAGGAGGTTATATGTAGATCCTTGTAATCGGTTCCCCCTTTCTACCCTGCCTTTCCTCTACCCTCCTGGTATCGCCACTCTCACCACTGGTCTTGAGGGGTTCATCTACCCTGGATTCCCTGTGTTTCCAGTTCCTGTCTGTATCAGTGCACATCCTCTGGTCTAGCAGGATTTGTAAGACAGAATTGGGATCATGATAGTGGGGGGGGGGGGGAAGCATTAAAGAACTAGAGGAATTTGTATGTTTCATCATTGCTATACTACCCCCTGACTGGCTCATCTCCTCCCCACAACTCTTCTTTGAGGGGATACCTAGTTGTCTACAGATGGGATTTGGGTCCCCACTCTGCATTCCCCATCATTCACAATGATAATGATTCTTTGTTCTTTGATGTCTGATACCTGATGCCCTTGACACCTCATCATCACACACAGACTGGTGTGCTTCTTCTATGTGGGCTTTGTTCCTTCTGAGCTAGATGACCGTTTGTTTATTTTCAAGGCTTTAAGACCCCCGATGCTATATCTTTTGATAGCTGGGCACCATCAGCTTTGGAAGTTTTTTGCCTTGACTTCTCTCACTATTGTTGCAGTTGACTTCTTTGTTGTGTCTTCCTCCAGTTATCCAATTATTCTGATGTTGTTCCTCTTCATAGCATCAGGCATACCTCTCAGGTTTTCTTCAGCTTCTCTGATGATTTTATTAGATTTTTGTTCGCGTTTGTTAAAGTGTGCTTGGCTGTCCTCTAGATCACTGGTGCAGTACTCTGCCTCCTCAAGTCAGTTGGTGAAGTCCATGAGTCTGTTACTGGTTTTTGTTGTTTCGTTGTCCCTAAGCTCTTGTATTTCCCTTTGGTGTATGGGCTTTATCTTCCAATGTATCTTAATCTCAATTGTCACAATCCATACATACATCAATTGTGTAAAGCACATTTGTACATTTATTGCCCTCATCATTCTCAAAACTTTTGCTCTCCACCTAACCCCCTGGCATCAGCTCCTCATTTTCCCCTCCCTCCCCATTCCCCTTCTCTCATGAACCCTTGATAATTTATAAATTATTATTTTGTCATATCTTGCATTGTCCGACATCTCCTTTCACCCACTTTTCTGTTGTCCGTCCCCCAGGGAGGATGTTATATGTAGATCCTTGTAATTGATTCCCCCTTTCCAACCCACCCTCCCTCCACCCTCCCTGTATCACCAATACAGGTAAATTTTTAAATGTAAAAGGAAAAGTACCTATAGAATAGCTAGGTTCCAGGGCATTGACTAAACTTTGGCTGCCCATTAGGATAACCCAAGAACTTAAAAAAAAAAAAAACACTTATGCCTGGATCTCAGTCTTAGAGTATTAAATGGCTTGTCATATGACCTGGTTATTGGAATTCTAACTTGCAGTCATTGTTGAGCATCAGTAGCTAAAGGATACTTTTCAAACCCTGATGTACAAGCAAATCAGTGGCCTTCTTGGTAAAAACACAGGTTTTAATTCACAGAGTGTGCGTTTGTAGCAAACAGATACTTCTGGTTAGAGTTCCTAACCTTAATTTACAGAACTTTAAACTTTAGACACTGGAAAACCACTAGATTAAAATAGCCAGACAGTATTTTAAGTACATTCTAAAGGCCACATTCAGACTTTTGTGGTAAAAGCAGCTTTCATTGTGCCTTATTTACATGTTAATCACATGAACTTTTTGTATTCCTCACCCTGTACTACAATGGAATTTTGATTTAAAAAAACCTCATTAAAATGTTATTTTCTTAAAAAAAAGTTATTTTCTTTCACAGTTGAGAGTTCCTGATTTTTAAAATATTCTTCTCATTCTCATACTCTTTCATACTTAATTTTGATTTTCTAAAATAGAAAGTTGACTGTATTTGTGGAAAGAAATGATGGAGAAGCTTAATATCAGGAGCTAAAATGCAGGTAGGGGCCAACTGTAAAACAAATCATCTATTATTTGTATGTAAGTTCAGGTTGAAGCTGAAGAAAATGGAAAGAAGTCTATGAGAATAAAAATATGTCTGAGTATGTCACACCTGAATTTTGAGAACTACTCAAGAACATATTTGATGCATTGAACACTAATGATAGAAGACCTGATTAAGTATGTAACATGACATAAAAACATACATGAAGAAAGCAAAAAGATCAAAGTTGATGTCCGAAGAGACTCTGAAACATGCTCCTAATTATAGAGTAAGACAAAAAGAAGAAATGATGAAATCAAAGAGCTGAATAGAAAATTTCAAAGGGCAGCTCAGAAGACAAAGTCAAATATTATAATGAAATGTGGAAAGACCTAGACTTAGAAAACCAGAAAGGAAGGATATGCTCGACATTTCTTTCATTTATTTATTATCATTCTATTGGGGGCTCGTACAACTCTAATCACAATCCATACACCAGTTGAATCGGGCATGTTTGTACATATGTTGCCTTCATTCTTTTCTAGACAGTTATTTTCTATTGAGCCCTTGGTAGGAGCTCTTTTTTTTTTTTTTTTTGCTTGGCATGTCTTAAGCTGAAATAACTGAATTAAAAATTTAAGCTTCCTGTTGCAGTATTGAAAGATTCTATGGGCAAGATTTTGACTAAAGCAGAAGCAACTAAAGAATATGGAAAGAATTCGTGGAGTCACAATACCAAAAAGAACTAGTCGACATTCAGCCATTTCAAGAATGTGTAAGCAAGAACTAATGGGACATAAGGAAGCACAAACTTGCCTGAAAGCTTAAGCGAAAAGAAAAAAAAGTTACTGGAATTGATGGAATACCAGTTAAAGTGTTTCTTTAAGCTCATGAAACACAACACAGGAAGCTCTCATTTGTCTGTGTCAAGACATTTAGAAGATAGCTGCTTAGCCAACTGACTGGAAGAGATCCATATTTGTACCTATTCCAGAGGTGACCCAGCAAAATACTCGAAATTATAGAACAATGTCATTGGAAGCACAAGTAAGTAAAATTTAGCTGGAGATCATCTAATAGTGGTGCAGCAGTACATTGAGAGGAAGCTGCCAGAGGTTCAGCCTGTGTTCAGAAGAGGATGTGGAAAAGGGAGATCATGCTGACATCAAATGAATCTTACCGCACAGAGAATACCAGAAAGATGTTTGCTTATGTTTTACTGACTGTGCAAAGGCATTTGACTGTGTTGACTATAACTATGGATTCCCTCAAGTAGAATGGGATTCCGGGACACTTAATTGTGCTAATGAGAAACCTGTACATGGATGAAAAGGCAGTTGTGCAAACAGAACAAGGGCATACTGTATTTCATGTCAGGAAAGGTATGCAGCACAGTTGTATCTTTTTACCACAGTTATTCAGTCTGTATGCTTAGCAAATACTCAGAGAAGCTGGATTTTATTTGAATCACTAGGGTTTATATAAATGAATGTTACACCAGTAATTCAGGAAGACTTATTAACAACCTGTGATATGCAGATGACAGAGTCTTCCTTGCTGAAAGTGAGGCTGAAGGAAGCACTTGTTGATGAAGATAAGGGATGTTAGCTTTCAGTGTGGATTTACAACTCTATGTAAAGAAAACTGAAGTCCTCACAACTGGACCAATAGATTACGGCATGATAGATGAAGAAAAGTTTGAAATTGTCTAGGATTTTGTCTTACTTGGATCCACAATCCAATGCTCATGGACACGGTCGAGATCATAAGATGCATTTCATTGGGTACATCTGCTACACAAAACCTCTTGAAAGTATTGAAAAGTAAAGGTGTTACTTTGAAGACTAAAGTGTGCCTGACTTAAACTATGGTATTTTCAGTCATCTCATATACATATGAAAGTTGGACACTGAAGAGAGTCGATACATTAGAGTTATGGTACTTGCAAGAAATATTGAAAGTATTGTAGACTGCCAAAAGAACAAACAAATCTGGCTTGGAAGAAGTATAACCAAAAGGTTCCTTAGAAGTAAGGATGACGGGATTTCGGCTTACAATCTTTGGACATGCTATCAAGAGAGACTGGTCTCTGGAGGATGACGTCGTGATTGGTAAAGGAGAAGGCCACAGACAAGATGGATGGAAAATGCCTACAACAGCGGACTCAAACATAACAATTGTGATGATGATGTAGGCCCAGGTGGGGTTTTAATTTAGTCTGTTGTACATAAGTTTGCAGTGAGTCAGAACTAATTTAATGGCACTTAACAACAACAAAATAGACTTAGTGGTGTGTTCTTTTCATAACATTTAGCAGAATAATAGAGATAAACATTGTGGCAAAACAGTACAGGACAGAGAATTCAGTTTCCTAGTACATGAATTTCTTTTAAGAGTATGATACTTAGTTTAAAATATACTTTAAGTATTGCACATTTAATTTTACTTCCAATGTATCTTAATCTCAATTGTCACAGACTTTTTAATATATTTTTATTTTTTAAGGACCAGTGGCATACTACTGATTCACAGACTGATTCAGCATCTGACAACAGGTCTAAAGGAGAACATGGAGATTCTAAGATCACCCAGAACCTAGAAGCTAAGAACACTGTGAAAAAGATCAACCTTTTTGAAGAGGATAATGATGATGATCTGTTTGCTATCGCTAAAAACAGGTGAAACAGTAATTTTTAAGAAGTTCTTTAATCAGTATTTTGGTAACCAGTGATCAATATTTGTTCTGTGTTAGGTGACCTGCTAATCCTCCATCACCTAGTAGCCCACAAATGAGGTAGTCTTGAAATGGCTTTTAACTTGCATGGTACTCCTGATACTGGAAAATATTTTCTTTCTAGATCTTTACCCATTTTTTATACTTCTAATATCTTAGTTTTTCTTAATCTCAAAATATTTTGGGGAAAGTTTGTTTTTATTTCTCCACTAGTCTGCCTGATGAAATAACTTAAAGTTTGGTCATGTTGACTATTCTTAACTTTGCCATTTGAAAGGGCCATTTGCTCAGCATTTGATCCTACATTCTTTCTAAAACATTTAGCAAAACATAAACATTGTGGTATTGGGGAAAGAAGGTTTGCTATGTCAGAGAATTCAGAACGAGACTATCTGCTCCCATAAAGGTTTAGAGCCTCAGAAACCCTGTAGAGGGTGCTTGCTTATATATATATATATATATATATATATATATATATATACACACACACACACACATATATACATATATGTATATGTACATATATGTATATATGTGTATATATGTATAGATATGTTAATTTTGTTCTGCAGTAATGAGGTAGCTAGTGGGAACAGTTTTCAAAATGACTTTTCTCTAGCTAATATTGAGTTTGGAAAGTTTATTGTTGTTAATTTACTAATGTTCCCATATAGTCATTACTAGTATTAGATAATTCTTTAAAAACAAACAAAACTAAATTCCATCAAGTTAATTCTGACTCAGGGCTACTTTTATTTTTCAGAGTAGGGTTTTCATGACTGCCATTGTTGAGAAATATATCAGGCTTTTCTTCTGAAGTTCTTTGAAGTTCTTTGTAGATTTGAACTGACAGCCTTTTGGTTGGTAACAGCTCTTACCTATTTATACCACCAAGAAATCTTGGATGATTCCTTATCACATTAAACAAACAGAAAAAGAGAACTTAACTCTCATTAATTATAATTCTGGTTATTTTGGACTGCCTTTGTCCAGTGCTAAGTGTTTCCGTATTTTTTAGTTTCTGTTCCCTAAAGGGTCCTACCACCGCTTGTCTGTCACTTGGTGGTAACTTATACACTGCTCTGATGCTGAAGGCTTTGTCACTGGCATTTCGAATACCAACAGGGCCAATCAAAGTGAACAAGTTTGAATGGTGCTTTCAGACTAACAACAGACTACTGAGGAGGACTCAGGTGTCCACTTAAGAGGAATTACCAACTGAAAACCCTATGGATATTATGGAAACATTGTCAGTGACTGAAAACCTAGTGAACAGAAACAGAGCATTGTCATAGATAATACCAGAAGGTGAGCCTCTCAATCTGGAAGGCACTCAAAAGATGATTGAGGAAGCGCTGCCTTCTCACAGTAGAGTGAAATCTGCTAGAGTCACTTTAGGGAGCTTCAGTTGCTGATGGGGCATGACTGGAAATGAGAAGAAACAGTTGCCAACGTATTAGAACTTGCAATGTACGAAGTATGAATCCAAGTAAATTAGAAGTTGTTAAAAAAGAAATGGGATGCATAAAGATCAATATTCTAGGTTTTCTCGAGCCAAATGGACTGCTTGCTACTGGCCATTTTGAATCAGAAAGGTGTTATGTTTTATTCTGGGAATGATACAGTCAAGAGGAATAGCTTTGCATTTATCATCAGGAAGCCATTTCAAGATCTGTCTTGAAGTAGAATGCTGTCTGTGATAGGAAAATGTCTTATCTTCATGTGCAAAAGTCCAATCAGTACAACTATTCAAAATTACGCACAAACCACTAAAGTTAGTGATGCAGAAATTGAAGAATTCTACCAACTTCTGTCCGACATTGGTTAAATATATAATCAAGATGCACTGATAATTACTGGCTGTTGAGATGCAAAGTTGGAAATAAAGAGGAAGAAACGGTAGTTGGAAAATATGGTCTTGATTGAAATGAAAGAGATCACATGACAGAAGTTGGCAACACCAATGACTTATTCATCGCAAATAACCCTTTTCAATAATACAAAGGGCGATTATAGATATGGACTGCTCTAGCTGGAATACAAGGAAATCAAATTGACTCCATCTGTGGGAAAAGATGATGGAGATGTTCAATATAAGCAGCTAACGCCAGGGCAGTGGCTGACTGTGGAACAGACCATCTACTGCTCACATATAAATTCAGGTTGATGTTGAAGGAAATAAAAGACGACCACAGGGCAAAAACAACCATGAAATTTTGAAAACATTTCCAGCATAGATTTGATGCATTGACCACTAATGACAGAGGACCTGAAAAGACCTGTAGGATGACATCAAGTGTATCATACGTGAAGAAAACAAAAGGTCCTTAAAGACAGGAAAGGAAGAAAAGTAGATGTCAGAAAAGACTGAAACGTTCTCTTTATTGTTGAGCAGCTAAAGCAAATGGAATAAATGATGAAGTGCTGTATAGAAGATTTCAAAGGGCAGTTCAAGAAGACAAGTCCAAATATTATAATGAAATGTACAAAGACCTAGAGTTAGAACACCAAAAAAGAAATGCTCAGCATAGCTTTTTTTTTTAAATCATTTTATTGGGGACTCATAAACTCTTATCACAATCCATACATACATCTATTGTGTCAAGCGCATTTGTACATTTGTTGCCATCATCATTCTCAAAACATTTGCTTTCTACTTGAGCCCTTGATGTCAGCTCCTCATTTTCCCCCTCCTTCCCTGCTCCCCCTCCCCCATGAGCCCTTGATAATTAATAAATTATTATTATTTTGTCATATCTTACACTATCTGACGTCTCCATTCACCCACTTTTCTGTTGTCCATCCCCCAGGGAGGAGATTATATGTAGATCCCTGTAATCGATTCCCCTTTTCTACCCTACCTTCTCTCGACCCTCCTAGTATCCCCACTCTCACCACTGGTCCTGAAGGGATCATGCATCCTGGATTCCCTGTGTTACCAGTTCCTATCTGTACCAGTGTACATCTCTGGTCTAGCCAGATTTTTAAGGTAGGATTGGGATCATGATAGTGGATGGGAGGAAGCATTTAGGAACTAGAGGAAAGTTGTATGTTTCATCATTGCTACCCTGCACCCTGACTGGCTCGTCTCCTCCCCACGACCCTTCAGTAAGGGGATGTCCAGTTGCCTACAGATGGGCGTTGGGTCTCCATTCTGCACTCAACCCTCATTTACAATGATATGATTGTTTGTTCTTTGAGGCCTGATACCTGGTCAGCATATCTTAAACTGAAAGCACTGAAGAAAAATTTCAAGCCTGAGTTACAATACTGAAAGATTCTATGGGAAATATACTGACTGATGCAGAAGCATCAAAAGAAGATGGAAAGGATACACATAGTCACTGTACCAAAAAGAACTAGCAACAGTTCTAGCATATGAGCAAGAACCAGTAGTACTGAAGGAAGAAGTTCAAGCTAAAAAAACCAAACAAATTGATAGAATACCAGTTGAAATGTTTCAACAAGCTCATAAAACACTGGAAGCACTGTCCATGTCGAAACAGAAGACAACTGCTTAGCCAGCTGATACTCGTACCTATTCCAAAGAAAGGTGACCCAACATAATACATAAATTATAGAACAGTATCATTGATAGCACATGTAAATAAATTTTAGCTGAAGATCATCCAACAACTGTTAAGTTACAGCAGTGCAATGATAGCTGCCAGAGGTTCAGGCTGGATTCAGAAGGGGATATGGAACAAAGATTATCATTATTTATGTGAAGTGTATCTTGACTGAAAGCAGCAGATACCAGAAAGGTGTTTACTTGTGTTTTACTTACTTTGCTAACACATTTAATTATGTGGATCATAATAAACTGGACATCCTTGAGAAGAATGGGAATTCCAGAACACTTAATTGTGCTTATAGGGAATTTGTTCATTGATGAAGAGTTGTCCGAATAGATTTAAATCAGGAAAGATGAGTATCATGGTTATAGCTTTTCTCCACACTTGAGTAAATAACCAGAGAAACTAGGTTATATGAAGCAAAATTCAGCATCAGGATTGGAGGAAAGCTTATTAACCTGCAGTATGCATATGACACAAACTTGTTTGCTGAAAGTGAGTAGAACTTGAAACACTTGTGGATGAAGATTGCAGCTTTCAGTATGAATTATAACTCAATGTAAAGAAAACAGAAATCCTCACCACCGGACCAATTGCTAACATTGTGATAAACAGAAAAAAGATTGAAGTTGTCAAGGATTTTGTCTCGCCTGGATCCACAATCAATGCTCATGGAAGCAACTGTGAAGCGATCAAAAGATGCATTGCATGAAATAAGTCTGCTGCACAAGGCCTCTCAAAAGTGTTTAAAGGCAAGGAGGTTACTTTGAAGACTAAGGTGCACCTGATCAATCCAAGGTATTTTCAGTCACCTATCATATTCATGGGAAAGTTGGACATTCTATAAGGAAAATGTAAGAAGAATCGATTCATTTGAACTATAGTGTTGGTGAAGAATATTCAATGTACCATTGAATGCCAAAAGAAGAGACAAATCTCTATTGGAAGAAATACAGCCAGAATTTTCCTTAGACATAAAGATGGTGAGATTTTGTCTTACATTCTTTGGATACGTTACCAAGAGAGACTGGTCTCTGGAGAAGGACATCATGCTCGCTATGGTAGAACGGTGGTGAAGAAGTGGATTGATAAAAGTGGCTCCGATAATGGACTCAAACCTAAGAACAATTGTGAGGATGGCACAGGACTGGGCAGTGTGTAGTTCTGTGGTACATAGACTTTATGGCACCTGCCAACAAAAATAATAAAATGTCCTAATCAGTATTTATTTTGACAAATAGTTATTGACCCCCAAGGCAGAAACCTAGGTGAGGAAAAAGATTAAGATGGACATGAGGAAGGTAGCAAAGAAAGCTGTAGCTAGATTTAGGTGGTGTGAGGTTCAAGTCTAGTGATGTGATGAACATGAAAACAAGTTTTTAGTTTTCCAGTTTCTTGGAGGAGATGAGATAGGTGTAAGAAGCTGATGAGAAAGCCAAATATATTCTTAGACATGGATTGTCATAGAAACGTACTTAGGATAAAGCAGCTAGTGAGCACTAGGCTATAATTTCTTGGCCAGAGACATATCTGGGCCTGAAATGTCCCTTAGCAGTTGCCTTCTCAACCACTTTGGAATACCCACTGTTTCTGGTTCTTCCTTTGCCAAGGAGGTGGTGAGAGAGAAAGCTAAACCTGGAAACCCTAAGAATTTTCTTAGCCTTTGGCTAAGCGCTTAACAGCAAGCCTGCATTGGATTAGCGGTTACTAGACAGGGGCAAGATGAAGAGGGCTCTGGACTCTTCTTCATAAGAATGAATGAAGAATAGAGACTGATGATCTACTATGCATACATTCAAATGTTTCTCCTGGTTGATTTTGATTATGCAAATTCAAGAGGCAGTGTTTTGGGTGTGTTTTTTCCAGTTAAGTGTTCTTATTGTGTTTGACCTAGAAAGAATATAATTATTATTATTAAGAATGAGATTTGTCTTTAATTTTACCTCTTGTTTGTGTAGCCAAAAGAAGACCCAGAGAGCGTCCCTCCTCTTTGAAGATGATGCTGATAGTGGAAGCTTTTTGTTTGGCTCTCCTCCCACCACTTTTCCTCCTGCAACAATGGTATTCTGAGTCTCAGGAAATGTTCTTGGGGTTATAGTAAATGCATGGTGTTGCTTCCCTTGTATCAGCTCTTAAAATTTCCACTTTGTAGACTTTCCACTTAAGTTTTATAGAAAAACTCAGTTGCCTCTTGTAGAAAGTGATCTAGTAACAAGTGTTTTACAGATGAAAGAAAGCCATAGAACATACATCTCCAAACTTATTAGGCCTCCCACCCCCTTTTCTTTCTTTTTTTAATTATTAAAATTTAAAAAAATCATTTTATTAGGGGCTCATTCAACTCTTATCACAATCCATACACACATCAATTGTGTAAAGCACATTTGTACATTCATTACCCTCATCATTCTCAAAACATTTGCTCTCCACCTAAGCCCTTGGCATCAGCTCCTCGTTTTTTCCCTCCCTCCCTACTCCTCTCTCATGAACCCTTGAAAATTTATAAATTATTATTTAGTCATATCTTGCCCTGCCCAACATCTCCCTTCACCCAATTTTCTGTTGTCCGTCTCCCAGTGAGGAGGTTATATGTAGATCCTTATAATCGGTTCCCCCTTTTCAACCCACCCACCCTCAACCCTCCCAGTGTCGCTACTCACACCACTGGTCCTGAAGGGATCATCCGCCCTAGATTCCCTGCATTTCTAGTTCCTATCTGTACCAGTGTACATCATCTGGTCTAGCCAGATTTGTAAGGTAGAATTGGGATCGTGATAGTGAGGGAGGAAAAGCATAGGCTCCCACCCCCTTTTCAGGAAAATAATTTACTCAGCATCTCCCAGAAAAAAAAAGATTTGTATTGTCGCCCGTAATGTATAAAGGTATATGCTTTTGCAACCCTATTGGATCATTCAGGTTCCCCACCAGGGGGCAGTATTGCACACATTGTAGAGGAAGAGTTCCTGTGTTATCTAACCATTCCACATCAGGTAGGGATGAAGCGGGAGTCTTGAATTTTAGTACAGATTGCTGAACCAGTTCTCAGAGGGGAGTTTTCTGGCTAGCATGTTCATTCTAATGGCATTGAATAAGGCCTGTTAAAGCATAAGTTATGCCTTCTAAGATCATGTTTTAAGTCTAGCGTTTTCCCCTTGATTTATATGCATATAAATAGGCATTCAGTGGCCCATAGTCTAAGTAGCTTTCCAATAATTAAGTCTAAATGACTCACCGCACAAACAAAAAAAAATTCAGTCATCCTTGATGTTAAAAAAAAGGGCTCGTGTTTCATCTGAGACATGGTGACTCATGTGTGTCAGTAGAATATGTTCCATTAGCTTTCAGTGGCTATGGCTGATTTTTTGAAAGATTGCCACACCTTTCTTCCTTGATGCCTCTGGAACAAAGTGTGCTTGGAACATAGTGATACCAAGTAATATTTTATTGCCAACTGACAAATTACAGCACCTTTAAAGGGAAATTCAGAATTCTATAGATTCCATGTGGCTTGTATGGATACCTCCTTTACTAAGTTAACTTGAAAGGCCTTGGCAGAACAGGCTTACCTTCAACACAACCTCAAGCCACTTTAATGTAATTACATGCTAAAAGCAGGAAAATGTGCAAGACGTGGATGGAGGGATCAGTTCCTGGGCTTCCTGCAATGTGGAGTCCAGAAGGAAGTCAAAAGAAGACCTTGTTCCTCCCACTATAACGTGTCTGATACGTGCACAGTCCTGTGGATTTTTCTTCTTTGGGGACGCAGTAAAAGGGGATTTGGAAGTAGCACAGGAGCTTAGTACATCCTTCTCTTTAGAAGCTGGTGTTTATTCTTCCATACCACCTAAATATTTTTTATTTAAAGTTAATTTTTAATTACATGTTTATATATGAATGAGTTCTTCTTTTTAAGTTGCATATAGTATAAAAGCCAAAACTCTTTCCAAGAGGTAAATATAATAGTGTGTTGCCTATCATTTCTTGTTTTGTGGCACTTGAATGTATTTTTACTTAAAAATATTTAAATGAGATTTTATATGTATATAGTAGCCCTGCACTGGTTATGTGGTGTTGCTATAACAGAAATACCACAAGTGAAAGAGTTTAAACAATAGAGGTTTGTTTGCTTACAGAAGGTTAGAAGTCTAAATGCAGACTTGTGGCCACAGAGGAAGGCTTTCTCGTTCTGTTAGCTCTGGTGAAAAGTCTTCTCCGTTCACAATCTACAGGCCTAGGATGCCTTGGATAGATCCACTTTCCTTGGCAGCAATCTTCCATGTACCTAGAGTTTCTCAGTGCAGGGATCCCAGGTCCAAAGGACACACTTCATCCTGGCTTTTTTTTTTTTTGTTGCTATTGTCTATATTTAGTTAATGCAGTATGTAGCTCAAATTAATGATTAGCCATCAGAGTACATTTTGGAAGTGCCTAGTTCATCAGCAGTGTTTATTTTCTCTGCTCACTTCTTTGGTGTTCTATCTTTATTTTTTTAATTTTTAAAAAATCATTTTATTGGAGGCTCTAACATCACAATCCATACATCCATCCATTGTGTCAAGCACATATGTACATATCATTTTCAAAACATTTTCTTTCTACTTGAACCCTTGGTATCAGCTCCTTTTCCCCTCTCTCCCACCCTCCTTCCCTCATGAACCCTTGACAATTTATAAATTTTTTTTCATGTCTTATACCGAATGCTGTCCCCCTTCACCCACTTTCCTGTTGTTCGTCCCCCCAGGAGGGGGTTATATGTAGATCATTATGATCGGTTCTCCCTTTCTCCCCCTACCTTTCCCCTTCCCTTCCTGGTATCGCTGCTCTCATTATTGCTTCTGAGGGGTTTATCTATCCTAGATTCCCTGTGTCTAGAGCTTTTATCTATACCAGTGTACATGCTCTGGTGTAGCCAGATGATTTGTAAGGTAAAAGTGTGATCATGATAGTGTGGGAGGAAACATTAAAGAACTAGATAAAAGTTGTATGTTCATTCATACAATACTGTACCCTGGCTGGCTCATCTCTTTCTTTGTTAGCTTTTTGGGGGGGATGTCCAATGGTCTACGGATGGGCTTTGAGTTTCTACTCCACCCTCTGCATCATTCATATCGATATAATTTTTGGTTCTGGGTCTTTGATGCTGATACCGTATCCCATTGACACTTTATGATCACACAGACTGCTTTGCTTCTTCCATGTGGGCTTTGTTGCTTCTGAGCTAGATGGCCACTTGTTTATCTTCAAATCTTTAAAACCACAGATGCTGTATCTTTTGATAGCTGGGCACCATCAGCTTTCTTCACCACATTTGCTTATGTACCCATTTTGTCTTCAGTGATCATGTCAGAAGGCGAGCATCACAGAATGCCAGTTTATTAGGACAAACTGTTCTTGCATTGAGGGAGTACTTGAGTAGAGGCCTAATGTCCTTCTGCTACCTTAATACATAACATAAATATGTGTACATAGATCTATTTCCCTATCATTATATATAAATATATTTATATGTGTACATGCCTGTATTTAGACCTCTATAAATGCCCTCTGCCTCTTAGTTCTTTCCTCTATTTCCTTTTACTTTCCTCTTGTCCCACTATCATGTTCGACCTTCATTCGGTGTCAGTAATTCCCCTCAGCTACATTACACTTGAACAAGCCCCACCAGGCATCCTATGCCCTCCTCACCCTAGCTCTTTTCTTATTGGTGGTAATGGATCCCTCTTAATTCTGCTCACTTCCTTCTCCTTTTTTCACTTGTAAGATCAAAGGGTTGTAGGCCTTTCATCTTACTCTCATTACTTTGCATCCCATCGTCACTTCTAAGGAATATTCTGGCTGTACTTTTTCCAAGACAGATTTTGTTCACTTTTCAGACACCATGGTATATTCGTATGCCATCATCATGATTCAAATGTATCAGTTCAGTCTCCAGTGCAGCTTTTATATGCATGTGAGGCAATTGAAAATACCATGGCTAGGCTTACTGAGGAGCACCTCAGCCCTTAAGGTGATTCTCTTCTGCTCTCCTAAAGAAGTCTTTTTTTTTTTCCATTTTGCGAATTGCTTTATAACCACAAAGGAGTACAGAGGAAGTCCTGTACCAAACAACACAAAAACGTTCAAAGGTGGAGGTGTTCCCTTAGCAAGGCTGAAGAGTCCAGTCTCTGGTATTTGGAATTTAGGCAGCAGTCCTTGGTTTTGGATGGATCACTGGGTGTGTGGGCACAATCCATGCTTTAACCAGATTTGAACAGAAGGATGGCCACTTGGCCCAGGTAGAAGTAAATGAAGTGCTTAGTTTCATGTGTCACATAACTACCAAAGTTTCTGCCCGCAATGCAGTGCCAAGTGGGATTGTACTTCTTGTCAAACTCCTTCTTGATGTGGCCGCAATGCTCTTCTCTGTGTTGTATTTCTCCAGCGCCTGAGTCGCGCACTCCACCGAGTCCTGTTGCATCTCCTCCGACACGTCGGCATTTTTGATCACGGCCTGTCAGTCGCACGTGGTTACTGTGAAGCGCGGACTAGCCGACTGCGACGGTCCTGGGGGAGGGGGTTAGAGCGGCTCAAACACAGCGAGAGCCGTCGCTATCCAAGCCGTGGCGCATCTAAATCTAAAGAAGTCTTTTACGGGAGGATAGCCCCAAAGATTTATGTCCTTGCCACATGCAAATCATTTTCCCCTACATTCCAATTGGGTTAAGTTCCTTTTCCTCTGTAAATCTAGAATAAAAGTTTTCTGCTTCAAGGTAGCCATTTCCATTGTATACTGGAGCAGTCGGAGGGAAAGAAGAGATTGAGGGAACCAAGCAACTTATAAATCCCATGAAATAATTTATTTTAGCTTCCCTCATCTTAGACCACCTAGGCAATGGCCTTGCTCTCTATCCTCTGGGTGTTGGCCATGCTTTTAGGAGGCTTATTCTAGATTGTCTGAATGATGACCCCACCCCTCAACCCTGGCAAACCCCATTGGTCTGCCCTCCCCCTTCATCTTCAGGCAGTAGCCCCCTCTTAACATGATCCCCACAGTCTGGAGAATATCTTTAAAAAGACTCTTTTAAAACTAGAAGATTTTGCCCCACCCCCACCTTCTTTAGGCACCCCCGAGGCCAGGGTTTCTTTAAAGCCCAGAGGTAAGGGCTCATCTTTTGAGACCATGGCACCTCTGCTTCCCATGCCTCTTGTCTCTATAGCTGCTTCTGCATACCTTACTTTTCCTAAGAGGCTAATCTAGCTTTTGCCCTTCATTGACACGGGCTGTCAAACTCTGTAGGCTGCTGAGAAAAGCCTGGAGATAACCACACCAGCTCTAACTTGAGCCCTGAAGGAGCTCAACTCTTTTCACATGGTGGTTAACTCCCACAGCATCTTACATTGGTCTCAATTATGCTGCTGTTGTTTATCAACTCAGGTATTTCAACTCCCTTCTGAGCCCTTACCTGAATTCCCTTTGATGTCCTTAATCTCACCAACAGTTTCTTTAAGGCAATCTAGTCTTTTACTGTTTTGTACCTTAGTACTCTTTCAGCCTCTATTCATTGTCTAATTCTAAAACCACTTCCACATTTTAGGTATCTGAAAGAGCAGCACCCCACTTCTGTTATCAAAATCTGCCTTTTCTTAATTGGTGGTAGTTGATCCCTCTGACCTCTGCACCTGTCTCTCCCCATTTACCTTGTTTTAAAGACAAATGGTGTTCCAGGCCACGTGCCATGGAAATTCCCCTTACCTGGGATCAGGGTTGTGACTGGATTAAGGGTGTGGTATCCTACCCTTAATGTTTTATTGACTTATCCATATCATGAGATGTCACTGCATAACTGCCACATTACACCATTACATAACTGAAACCACTGACAATCTTGGCCCAGCCCAGTTGACCAGATTTTTGAAGGACATAGTTCATGACATTAATCCACTGATAATCAGTTACCATGTTCTGCCTATATTATGTTAGTGATGTTTCTTCTCATACCTATTTTCATGTCATCTTTAGTCTTGACTATAAAGATCAATTCTTTTTTTTCCTTCTTTACTCTTTTTAAAAGATGTTTATTTATTTATTTATAAATGTTTTATTAGGGGCTCATACAACTCTTATCACAATCCATACATACATCAATTGTATAAAGCACATCTGTACATTCATTGCCCTCATCATTTTCAAAGCATTTGCTCTCCACTTAAGCCCTTTGCAAAGATCAATTCTTATTTGGACTTTATGTTCCTTCCCTTCAATCTAGTCTTCTTGTTCTTCCCACAGTTCCCTTCAAAACACATTTGGTTCTGTCATCCCTTTGCTAAAGGCCATAGCTTAACCTACTATGCCACCTGTAATCTTATTCAAATATATTCCACCTTTTCTCTTGTCCTACATGCTTTCTCTCTACCTTAACTAGTATTGCCCTGTGGAAAATGGAATGGAGGCCCCATATGACCTCTTATAACCCTCCAGCCCAATTGTCACCAGGCAGAGGGTCAGTCATGCCTCTACCTTCTTAACTTTCAGTCCATCCTAGTTAATCCTATTCTGATACTAACTGTTCCTCCCTTGGCACTCCCATGATACATTTCAGCTAGGTTCCATAATTCATTGCAGTAACCATGCAACCAGATGATACTTACATTTATGGATTTTTGTGTGTGTCTACAAGTTAACAGGTTATAATTCAGGTAAGAAATATGAGGATTTAATTGTTTAGTCAGGACAGTTTCTTTTCTGCTATGCTCACATACAGACCCATCTCCCTCTGATCTTGGCCTGGCCTCTTCCTTGTTCAGGCAATGTTAACAAAACTCCTTTAGAACTTCTATTAAATTCCCTAAGGGCAGGCCACTCCACTGTAAGCCTCATACTGAAGGCACTCAGCTTCCCCAACTAACTGCTCAGAGACACCCTACTCCACAAGTCTTTACTTACTCTGTGGTCTGGGAAGTCTACTCCTTCATCTCATACTCTGTCTCCTGGTTCTGCAGTTGGTGCTGCTCTGCCACTCCTTGATGTCAAAGTTCCTAGATCAAGGAAGCTCAGTACACATGGGTCTTTGGGTCAGACGGATGAGCTTCCCTCCTGGCTCTATCCTTTTTCTGGTGGTGAGAATAATCCTTCCTACTTCCGAGATGGTGGATTTTATATCCAGCAGGTTGACAAACACAATTAACCCTATTTAACAAGCACTCACAACGGAATCAGTCAGATAATCCATTTCAGTAGCTTCTCAATCAGTAGGAAAACAAAGGTTGTTTGATTGGAGTAACAAAGACTATGCCTAAGAGATCTGTATTAAATAATTCACTTCATTGCACATCCTTAGATCTTCCTAAATCTATCCCAACTTGATTTAGACATTGTTCAAAAACTTCTTTATATCCATTCCAGTTAATATGAAAAAGTTAGTTGGTTTTTTTCCCCTCTGTGGGCTGAGAAGAACTTGACAAGAGCTTGATAAATCACTTACCTCTTAGATGTTAATAGCTCTAGATAAGTCAAACACCTTAATTTTCTAATATGGATAATCTCTTCTAATATGTAAGGAATAAATAGATAATAGATGGGTCAGTGTGCTTCCAAGCTTGTATAGAGCACCTATTAAATAGTACCACTGGCCATAGAAGTAATAAAGTATGGTCCTTTCAAACAAATGGACCAAACAGATCTGTGATAATTTTCTTATTTTAAGGAGAAAATTGTTTTATTGCAATGCACAGAGCAAGGAATCAGGAAGATGGATTGCCCAGTCTTGGCATTATCAGTGGGAGATTGTTTTCACAGGATGATGCATCATATCATAAATTCTTCAGGACATGGCTGGATGAACTACTCATTTTACAAAGGTCATAAAAAATGGATCCAGTTTATGCTGGTTCTTGGCGATGCTTTTCTGGTGTCTAGGTTTTCCTCAGTCATTCCTCTGCACCACTTCTCCAACCTTTCCAACTTGTTCAAGAAATGAATGTGTCTTTTTTCAAGAATAAATCTGACATCTTAACCCTAATCCAGCAATGGAAACACTAGGAATAATTAGCCAGTTTTACAAGACTTCACTTTTTCTATAAACTTGTATTGTTAGAGGCCTTTCACTTCTGTACCTAAAAGGTCTGGCTTTGTCTGGGATCACTATTCATTTAAGTTAGAGAGTAAGATAAGGGCCTAGTGAAATGTAAGTGGTGTGCTTAATTATGTGAAATGTGAATGAGGTGCTTATTAATGAAGCAGCTGATTATTAATGAAGAGAATAGGAAAACTTTTACAAATAACATTTGAGTTACTTGTTATTTTACAAATAACATTTGAGCTACAAAAGACAGTGAGGGGCACAAACTTAGACGTCTGAAAGTATCCAGTTGATGTAAGAATGAGCAAAGCATGCTAGTGGTGTAATGCAGATGAAGAAACAGATGTGGTGTATGCTGATTGTCTTGTATTGTATTTGTTTAATTCAGCCTATTATTGGGTTGAAATCTGTTTGTTTTAGCAAGGCAACTCCAGCTAAGTCTGATGGATATAGTTGCAGTGTCATAGGAGGGAGCCAAAGAGGAGTGTTGAGTAATTAGGTTGTGGCGCAAGGACTTTTAAGCTAGACCAGACCATAAAGAAGTTTAGTGGCAACAAAGAGACACTTGAGGATGGTGGCAGAAATGATGTTTTGACATCTCTGCAGATGCAAGGTTTTATTATTTGGTTCTGTTAATTTCATGCCTGGTTAATTTCACTCTTCTACTATATTCACCAACATCCTAAGGAAGACTGATTTTGACTTGTTGGTCTTTATGTTGCCATTCCAGCCGGGTATCCTTATTATTTTTCAGGATGTTATTTACTCTTCTTTTGTTAGAAAAAAGAGACAGTTGCTCAGACGGCACCTTTGCTATTTCATGATGAAGAAGAAGAGGAGGCATCATTTAAAGTGAAGCCTGTGGAAGAGAATGTTGACAAGTCCATAGAATCATCAGATAATGAGAGAGTTAACGCAGCTGAGGAATCAGCAAAGGTGAATTTTTTCCTTCTGTAGTGATTAAGCGTTGGGTTTCCAACTGCAAGGTCGGTTTAAAACCAGCACACAGGAGAAAGTTGAGGCTTTCTAATCCAATAAACAGTTAACAGTGTTGGAAAACCCACAGGAACAGTTCTGCCTTGTCCTATAGGGTTGCTCTAAGTCAGAAGTGACTCAATGGCAGTAAGTATATACAGCCTAGTAAGGAGCCCTCTTGGTGCGTTGGGTTAGGACTAACTGCATTGTTGGCCATTCAAACCCACCAGCTTCTCTAGAAGCAGCAATGAGGAAAACCCAAAGCGGGTTCCCATAAAGTTTTAGTATAGAGTTGCTTGCATACATAAAATACAGTAAAAGATAAACAACACTTTTTAAAGGAAATTTATGATCATTTTTCAGTGATTGGCACTTGTGTTATCTCTATAACGTGGAAATTATTTGTAGTTCATGAACAACTACATGGATCAGGGTTATAACTTCCCTTCACTTATTGTAGGGAGAGATACTCATGGGTCAAAGCTGGCTGTAGGATATCTGTTTGAGAGTCTCTGTTGGAACAGCTAATTAAAGATTGACCTTAGTTGTTTGTGACCTGGGAATAAATGTGATAAGATGTACAGATGTGATAGTTAACTAAAGCTCTGGGGAGCTTGTAAGACTCCTTGCTAGGATTTGTATTTCTAGATCTTATTCTTTTTTCTTATATTCATTTTCAGGACGGGTCTTTGACTCTATCTGCTCAGGCAGTAGTCAAACACTCTGATATATTTTCTTCATCATCCTCATTGGAGAAAGGAACCAAGGGCAGAACCAAAACTGTTCTTAGTTTGTTTGATGAGGAGGAAGATAGAACTGAAGATCAAAGCAGTATCCTTGCTCCACAGAAAGAAGTAGGAAAGGTGAGTAAAAGGCAAATAAAGGTTCAGGACTGTAGAAGGATATAAGAATCTCATTTTATGTTTCAATTCTATCATGTCATTTGGTGAAGAAATCTTAGCCTGAACTACAGATTGTATTTGTCATAAAGGTGTTTGAAACTGTAAATCGGCATTCCTTTTCCCAAGTAACATTGCTGTCAAGTAGATTAGAATTCCACCTGCTTCCCTTATATTTTGTTCCTCTTACAAAATTGCTCCCCTTGCTCAGTTTCATTGAACATAAAGAAAGAGAACTGGATCTGTTTCTATTGTTCAGCTTTACAAATAAATGTTATAGATGGATATTTTATATTTATTGAATGTCTGCAACTTTTTTTCTGAAGAGAGCTAGTTAGTAAATACTTTAGGTTTTTCAGCCATATGTCAGATCTGTTCATTGGTAGAACAAAAGCATGCACAGAGCAGAGGAAAATGAAAGGATGTCATTGTGTTCCCATAAAGTTTAATTTTAAAATAGGTAATAGTCTAAAAATCCTGATATTGCCAGTACTGTAGATAAATATCTCCTAAGACTAGAGAGGCAGAAGTCCTCAACAAAATAAATATTAAGGGGCTTCAGAAAGTCAGTGGGAAGATAACAGTGTTTTCCTTCCATTTTCCACGAACCTTTGAAGCCCCATTGAAACAGCAAATAAAGTTAAGTAAAATATAATAAAACTTATTACATATCATTACAAGTGAGAATTATCCTTAGGATACAAACGTAATTTCATTTAATATATGAAAGTCAATTGATATAACATTTACTGTATCAATAGAACAAAATATAATGTACCATGTCAATAGAACAAAGCACAAAACCCACATAATCATCTCAGTAGACACAGAAGAGTATTTAAATAATCCAACACTCTTCATGATCAAAAGACTCAGCATACTAGGTCTAAGGCCCCAAAAGAGACATCTCTGAAAACTCATAGCCAACATCATATTCAGTGGTTAAAACTTAGAGATCACTGTTCTCTAAGATCAAGAATATGTGCTCTCGTCACGTCTACATAGGGAAGTTAGGCAAGAAAAAGAAATAAAAGGAATTCCGATTGGAAAACAAGATAGAAAACACTTCTATAGATGACACAATCTAATAAATACTTCAGAGTCCACTTAAAATATTTTTTAGGACATTAGTGAATTACTTGAGCAAGGTTGCAAGGTACAGGATTAAGATATGAAGTTGTTTTTGTACACTATCAACAATCTGAAAATGGAAAGGATAGCTAGATACATCTGTGAAATAGAGAAATAGAATACAGAGTCCAGAAATAAAACCCTCATATTTATGGGTCATTAGTTTGAGTGCAAAGACAAGTCAAAGGCATTTCCATCGTGTTTTCAACAAATATTGCTTCAGTGAATGGGTTTCCATATGCAAAGAATTGAAATTGAACCTCTGCTTCAACTTATACACAAAAATCAATAGTGACCTAAATGTTAGAGCTGAAACTATCCAACTATCAGACAAAAAATGTACATGTAAATCTAGCAGGCTTTGGATGGACAAAGCTGCCTTGGATAGGACAGTGAAAGCCAAGGCACCAAAGAATAAGTAGCCATGTTAGAATCCTTCAAAATTTTAAACTTTTTTTTGGTGTGTTTTTGAAATGACACTTTTCATAAAAATGAAAAGACGGTAGATTAGTGAGTGAAAATATATACAAATTATGTACTTGATAAGAGATTGAACCCCAGAATAAAGCAACACCAAAACAACAAAACCTCCTATAACTTAACAATAAAAAGACAAATATGCCTATTAAAAATGGTCTAAGACAATAGAAAAATGGGCAAAGAGAGACATGGGCCAGTGTAAGACATGAAAAAATAATAACAATTTATAAATTATCAAGGGTTCATAAGGGAGGGAGGGGAAAAATGAGCCGATACCAAGGGCTCAAGTAGAAAGAAAATGTTTTGAAAATGATGATGGCAACAAATATACAAATGTGCTTGACACAATGGATATATGTATGTATGGATTGTGATGAGAGCTGTATGAGCCCCCAATAAAATGATTTTTTTAAAATAAATAAATAAAAATGGTCCAAGAATCTGAAAAGACATTTCTGCAAAGTAGATTTATCAATGACAAATGAGCACTTGAAAGATGCAGGTGTTAGCATGTTGAGAACATGGAACTTTCATTTAGTTGTGGTAAAACTGTAAAATGATGTCACTACTTTGGAAAACAGTTTGGTAATTCTTCAAATTGTTAAACATAGAGTATCCCATGTGTTCAAGAGACATGAAAACATGTTCACACAAAAATTTATATACAAATGCTTGCAACAGCATTATTAATAATTCGAATAGTTTTCACTTTCAAAGCTGGAACTATTAGGGTCCTTCTAGTGTGACCTGTAGAGAAAGGGAGCCATGTACCTCGAAGATCAGAGTCCATTGTTGATCCAGAGCCAGCTCATAATTGCCCAGTTAGGAATGAACTACAGTGCATGTTGCCCCTTTTAGGCTTCTACCAGCTGGGTTTCTTTCTAGTGTCTGGGTGTCCCGCTTGGCCTATTGACCATCCGGAGTGTGTTTCTGCCCGCAATGTATACATGAGCACCGCCCCCCTTCTTCTTGGTCTGATCTCTCAATAATGTTCACTGATTATTCTTGTAGGAATGTCTTAGTAATTTGGGGTGATCATAAAATACTTCCTTATAAGTAGGATTTTTTTTTTCCTATTTCCCTTGACCTGGGAGACTGACCTCATCTGTAGGGGGGATTGCCTCTTGCTGTGATTTTTCAAGTGTTCTAATAAGGGGGTGATAATATATTTTATGAGAGCTAGATATGTACACTGCTTAGGAGTGTACATGTCTAATTAGGAGCACACTGATTAGGAGTCTACATGTCTTGCGAGTCAGTTTTTGTTCTTGTAGTAGTGGATTCATCAAGATTTTTGTCCTTTTGTGATTGACTAATTTCACTGAGCATAATGATTTCCAGTTCCTTCCATGAGGTGTTTTATCACAATTTTTTGGATGCCTAATGTTCCATCATGTGTTTGTACCTTACTTTTCTTTTCTCATTCATCTTTTGATGGGAATTTGGGTTGTTTCCAGCTTCTTGCTATTGTGGACTATGCTGCTATAAACACGGAGGAGCACATATCTGCTGGTGTTCTTTTTTCTTGCTTCCTTGGGGGTATAGACCCAATTCAGATATTCTTGGGTCATATGGTACTCCTATTCCCAGTTGTTTCTGTATTGCCATATCACTTTCTGTGACAGTTGTACATGCTTTCAATCCATCAGCAGTGTATGAGAGTTCCAATTACTTTATATCCTCTTCAGGATTTGTTGCTCTTTGTTTTCTTGAATTTTGCTGTCATTGTGAGTGTAAGGTGGTAAGCAAACTGGACTTTAACTTGAAAGTCGAAGGAAAGCATGCTCATGGGTCTATGGATGGATTTAGACTTACTATTTTGAGGATGCCCAACCAGTGGTGACCTGTGATGTTCATTTTAAGTGTTCTTTGAGAGTTGTGAACAAAAAGAAGTCTGAAGGAGCATGATTAGGGCTACAGAATGGATGAGGAATGAAAATCTCAGGACAGACTTTGTATAGAGGGGGATTAACTATGTTGCTGAGTTCAAAATGTTCTCTTAAAATTCAAAGTAATAAATTATGTGAGAGCCCAACTTCAGTAGCTATTGCATTAATGGCAATTCTGTGGTCTTCTAATAGTTTCTGGAATTAAGTCACTTGCTTTATTTGAGAAGGCTAAAGATCTTACCTTTCGTGGCTCATCTTTGAGGTCTCCCCAGCTTTCATCAAAATCCTTGAAAATCTGTTTTGTGTAGGGCAGCATATATTATTTGCAAAGCTTCAATTATTGCGAAGATGTTCACTTGAGTTTTGCTAAAAATTTTATATTAGCCCTTATTTTAAAATCCTAACCTCTCCTACCCTGTAACACAAAAAGTATCTCTCTTTAAAAAGGTATCATGATGTGACTAAGACCAGAATATAACTGAGAGAATTGCTTGCAACTATCTACTGATCAGAGAGACATGTTTAAACACATTTTGTGGGAATAAATCTGTGCATGTATGAATTGGAAGCCTAGTAGCAATACTTTTTGATTTACTCTTGTTTATACTGTCTGTATGTAAATATACTTTCCACTCATTTTGACAGCTGTACTGTATTCTATTGTGAATGTCTTCAAGTCTACGGATTAATACTTAAATTTGTATCCAGACTTTTGCTATTGCAATGCAAGTTGTAGGGAACATTTTTATTGTGTCCATCTTCGTATAGTTCTCTTCTCCTCCTTTATTTTTTAAATCATTTTATTGGGGACTCGTACAGTTCTTATCACAATCCTTCCATCTATCCATTGTGTCAAGGACATTTGTACATTTATTGCCCTCATCATTGTCATAACATTCTTTTTCTACTTGAGCCCTTTATATCAGCTCCTTATTTTTCCCCTCCCTCCCTGCCCCACCTCCCTCATAAACCCTCGATGATTTATAAATTATTATTTTGTCATGTCTTACACTGTCCAATATCTCCCTTCACCTACTTTTCTGTTGTCCGTTCCCCAGAGAGGGGATTATATATAGATCCTTGTAATTGATTCCCCCTTTTGACCCCTCCACTCTCCCGGTATCACCTCTCTCACCTCTGGTCCTGAAAGGTTCATCTGTCCTGCATTCCCTGTGTTTCCAGTTCCTATCTGTACCAGTGTACATCCTCTGGTCTAGCCAGATTTGTAAGGTAGAATTGGGATCATGATAGTGGGGAGGAGGAAGCATTAAGAACTAGAGGAAAGTTATATGTTTCATCGTTGCTATACTGCACACTGACTGGCTTGTCTTCTCCCTGCAACCTTTCTGTAAGGGAATGTCCAGTTGCCTACAGATGAGCTTTGGGTCCCCACTCCTCACTCCCTCTCATTCATAATGATATGATTTTTTTGTTCTGTGATGCCTGATAACTGATCCCATCGACACCTCGTGATCGCACAGGCTGGTGTGCTTCTTCTATATGGGCTTTGTTGCTTCTGAGCTAGATGGCCACTAGTGTATCTTCAAGTCTTTAAGACCCCATAAGCAATATCTTTTGATAGCCAGGCACCATCAGCTTTCTTCACCACATTTGCTTATACACCCACTTTGTCTTCAGCAATCATGTCGGGAAGGTGAGCATCATGCAATGCCAGTTTAATAGAACAAAGTGTTCTTTCATTGAGGGAGTACTTGAGTGGAGGCCCAATGTCTATCTACTACCTTAATACTAAACCTATAAATATCTGCACATAGATCTATTTCCACATCATCATAGATAAATATATCGACATACGCACATGTCTGTATTTAGACCTCTACATGTCTGTATTTAGACCTCTATATAAATGCCTTTTGCCTCCTAGTTCTTTCCTCTATTTCCTTTTACTTTCCTTTTGCCCCGCTGTCATGCCCAGCCTTCATTTGGGTTTCAGTAATTCCTCTAGGTTACATTGTCCTTGATTAAACCCTACCAGACCTCCTACACTCTCCTCACCACTGATTTTGGATCATACTTTGTTCCCTTGTCCCTGGGTTTAACACCACTTCCTTTTCTCGCCTCTCCCTTTCCCATGTCCCCCCACCCCCCGGAACTATTGTTCCCATTGTTTTCTCCTTCAAGTTGTTTATCCAGCCTATCTTATCTAAATAGACCTGCAGAGATAATAATATGCACAAAAATAAGACAGAGCAAAACAAAGCAACAAAAGAAAAGAAGAAAACAACAACCAAAAAAATGATAAAATAAATGAAAAGCTTGTAAATAGTTCAAGGTCTGTTTATTGACCTTTAGGAGTGTTTTCCGGTTGAGTCTGATGGGGTGACACGCTCTGGCCCCAAAGTCTATTTTTGGTATTCCCTCGGGACTCTGCTTCCCTTGCTGTTCTGTTGCACATCCTTAGTGTTTTGCCTCGGTGTGGTGCGGTCAGATTGGGCGCAGTTCCCACACTGTGTCTCCAGTGTTGTCCCCTGTAGGTCTATGGGTCAGTGAGGGATGTTGTGTCTCATAGTGGGGCTGGCCAAATGGTTCTCTCTGTGCATTGACTGCTCTGAGCAGGAATATCGTCCGCAAGGCTTGGTGGTCCAGGATGTGCTCCACTCTCTTCCTTCCCCTTCATTTGCTCCCATGTTCTCTGATCAGACATGGCCCTCTCCCAGAGCTGTAGCTTCAGTGCTGTCCTCTGAAGTAAATTCTTCTTGGGGGGAGGGGCAGCTGTCCACGTAGTTGGGATTGGGGCCAGCTCCTCAGACCTCTCTACTGGTTCCTTGCTTCATGCCTGTAGGTTGCATTCACATCTTGGGAAATAAACAATAGCCTCCCATTGGGTGGGTTAGTGCCCTTTTCTCCTCCTACCCATTTCTTTTCTCCCCCCCTCCACCTTTTTAATTTAATTGGCTACCATATGTATTCTGTCATATTTTCTTAAGATAAGTCCTTAACAAGTTTTAATCACTGGTGACTTGCCCTCCGTTTTTTTCAGAATGCGGATCCTGATAACTACTTCAAGAGCACAGGTGTCTTTCAGAATGAAGAGCGCCTCTTCAGTCACAAACTACAAAAGGACAACGACCCTGATGTTGACCTTTTCTCTGGCACACAAAAAAATAGGGTTTGTTTCCCAAACTATGACTTTGCTATCATATTTTATGTTGTCTCATAAAAATCTTAATTGCTGTTTACTTCTCATTATCAGTTTGTGTTGTTTTTTGCTTTGGGTATTAAATTTGAGTTGCTTATTTCTTCTAGTTGATAGAGCCACGTGTCCATGTTGGGAGCCTGTTTGAGGATGATGAAGATGATGATCTCTTCACCTCTGTCAAGTCACAACCTTTGGTACGAGAGCCTTTTGTTCTCGATTCTGAGGGGCGTGGGAAGGCTTCTGGAAAAGGAAAATATGTCCAGTTACATGATTAGGGAATGCTCACAGAGAATTGTCCTGTTGACCTCCATTTCAAATAAAAGAACAGCGAAGAGTGTGCTAATGAGAGGTTATATTACTCTTTCAAAATCTAAAATATTAATACAGGCTTTCTGAGTACATTATAAATTTTTAATTTTAAAATTGTGTATAATGTAATTACTAAAATATACATGCCTTTTAGGTGCAAAGCTTTCAGTTTGAGTCTATGTCATTTTGTCTCCCTGCTTTGGTAGATTTTGTGAATATTCTTTTTCTTCTTTTTGTTAGAGAGGGGACTTCCTGATAGGATCACAATCTTAAGAATGTGCTTTTAGATTTGCTACCTTTTAGTTAATCCAATCCTAATTTGAGAACAAATTGTTCAAACTTAAAAGCCAGATTTCTGTTTTGTATTATTAAAAAAGAAAACAAAAACCCTCCAAAATAATTGACAGATTTGGGGTACACATTTTTTTTTTAAGATACCAGAAAAGAAGAGGGCAGTGAAAAAAGATCACTCAGCTTCCTCTTTCAAGAACCAGAAACATCCAGAACTCAATCAAGGTATCAAAGCAAAAAGCATAGGGAAACTGGAAACACCTCAGGTAATTACTGATCACTTACAGAATTTGCAGCTCCTGTTTGCCTCTCAGTCCGGATACACTCTATTGGAAAAATCCTGAATTTTTCAGTTTCTCTCATTACAGAGGAAGGACTTCTCTTTTTTTATACTGTATAACCCCATTTCAACTCCCCTTTTCATTTCATATTCACAGTGTCATGAGTCTTCAGAGTCATTTTTCTATTGAGTCTAAGAGAGACCTAACAGAGGAAGATAGAACTAATTCCTGCCTGCCCCTTCCCTTAGTCCCCACTCTGACCCCATCCTCAGGACCTTGGAGTAGAATTCATGTAAATTCGCTCTGCTATCTTAGATGCCCTTCACTGTTACCTTTTCTGGGGTTATTGTTGTTGGGCTCCTTCAGTAGTGTTTCCTCTGTGGAACAGGCCAGGGCCTTGGATGTCTCCTTAAAGCTTTGTTGTCCTGAACTATATGACATTGAACTAGCAGATCTCCAGTGACTTCCCAAGCCTCCGATTCTTTGCTGTTGTACCTCATGCATTAAGCTGTGGGTGAATTTCTTTTCTTTTTCTATAAATCATTTTATTGGGGGCTCTTATAGCTCTTGTGAATTTCTGTATTCTTATTGGTAGTTGCTGTGCTGGACAGTCAATGTGGTAATTCTGTCAGTTGGTTAGGTTTTGGTGCTCTGATGAGCTATACTTCTTGACAATCCAATTTGTCACCTCTAATGTCCTGTAAGACCTACCTGCGCACCCGCATTGTAGATGAGGAGGAGTACATGAGTTGGTGTTTGTGAAAAGTTTTGAAGCCTTGGGCGATATTTGAATACTCTTTCCATTATAGCTTTAGAATGTGGCATGCTTTAGTCCGCCCAACATGAATTTTTAGGCATTAGTATAATGTGAGAGATGCTTTTATTTTACTGTTGCCTCCATGGATTTTAACCGTATGTAATTTCACACAGGACTCCTCAGGTCCCACTTCACTAAAAACCAAAGAGCCATCTACTCGAATTGGGAAAATACAAGTAATTATAATACTTCTGGAATCTTCACTCCCTGCCTTGCGATAATCTGTAAACTTTTATTTTATCAGCTGCTGCCAAGCATTCATTTCCCACTCTCTTCCCCACCCTCTACTTGTTGCTTCTTGTGTGCTGCATCTGTAAATTTTTCTCATTGATCCCAGTTGTGGGTACAGTCTGTGTGTCTTTCCCTTAGTTCTGGAGTAGATTTTCTTGCATTTCTTTTTCTTCTCTTATACTGTTGATTGTATACACCAAATCTCTTGCCACAGTAATGATTATAGATGGTGTGTTTAAAAAAAAATACAATGCAAGTTTCCTTGTTTTTTTTCTCCAGGCAAATTTAGTGATTAACCCAGCGGCCTTGTTGCCTGTGGTGGCTCACCAGAATTCTGGAACAAAGTCAGCATTGCCTGAATTAACTCTTCCTCCCTCAGAGCCCCAAAATGCAGAGACCAGCGTGAGTTTTGATTTTCCAGCTCAAGCAAACACCTTACGCAGTGCAAACAAGGTGATAAAACAATCTGTTTTCATTTATTTTACTTTTTACCCAAAATGATTTTATCTCTATTTTTAACCCATTAATTACACACTGTTGTTAGACTCCTCATTTGAAGGAAGCACCTTGAGTCATTCCTGTGCTGGGTCCTCCACAGCCCAGTTAAAAACATCCTACGTTGTACAGTTCATGCCAACCTTCATCTCTAGCTTCATTCACTAATAATCACCCACCTATAGCCTGCACTTAATTCACACCAGGCACATTCCCTGAACACAAATGTCCCAATCTCCTGTGCATTCACTCATGTCAGTTCCTCTGACGAGGATGCTTTTTCTCCCATAAAACTATACCATCTCTTCAGTGAGTTGAAACTGCCAACCTTGGTGCCACCAGGGTTCCTATTTCTAATCAAACATCCCCACTTCTGTAAGTTTTTCCCTTGTGTCCCTACCCCTAATCCAGACTTCCTCTTCTGAGGTCCCCTGGTAGTTAGTTACTCACAGTCTGATGTAGCCCTACCATCTTATACAAACAAAAACCCCAAACTTAATGCCAGTGAGGCCATTCTAATTCAGAGCCATGCTCTAGGAAAGGGAGGAACTGCCCTTGTGGGTTTCTGACAATGTATCTTCACAGGTGTAGAAAGTCTCCTCTTTCTCCTGTGGAGTAACTAGTGGTTTTGAACTGCAGATCTCGCTGTTACTAGCCCAATGTGTAACCACTACACCACCTCAGCTCTTATCCTATAGAGATGTTTCCTAAATAGAATGTAAAACTTAGGTTTTGCGTTCATTTAAGTTGGTTTTCTTTCTTTCAGATCTTTTTTCTCAAAAATTTTAGCTACTCTCTCAAAACCCAAACCCACTGCCATCAAGTTGATTTGGAAACAGATTGACCTGTATAGGGTTTCATAGGCTGTCAGTCTTCATAGCAGCACATAGCCTTGGCTTTCTCCTGCAGATTGACTGGTGTGTTTGTACCATTGGCCTTCAAGTTAGCATCCCAAAAATTAACCAACAGTGCCACCATTCGTAGAGTATTTTCAAACTATTCAGTATTTTCAAACTTGTTTTCCTTCTGGAAAGCATGTGGAAAATATAGGCCCTGTCATCTCTCTGTTAGATGCTTTTGTATAAAATATTTTGGATTAACTTTAAATTAGCTATTTCTCAGAATTATTTGTAAAATTCTTTAAAATGGGCAAACACAACCAAGTCAAGTATTTTGCCCAACGTAGGTTGTGTCTTCTCAAATATACTTGTGTATCACGAAAAATACCACAAATACTGCATTATTGCTACTATCTGATTCATGTTTTAAAATGATATTCGTTCTGATTTCTAAGCCATATTTTTCACATGAGATTGAATTGTTTGTTGAAGGAAAAAACAACAACACCTTAGATCAATGGTTCTTAACCTTCCTAATGCTGCAATCCTCTAATACAGTTCCTCATGTTGTGGGGACCCCCAACCATAAAATTATTTTCATCGCTACTTCATAACTAATTTTGCTACTGTTATGAATCAGGTGACCCCCAAGGGGGATGTGGCCCACAGGTTGGGAGCTGCTGCCTAGATTGTCTCTTTATTGTCTTACAAGACTGCTCTTACAACCTATTTTAGACTAGCCTACAATAAAAAGATTAGTATTAGAATTCCTTCTGATTCTTTCTTGTTTTGAAAGATAGCTGAATTGAAATTCAGGACAGAGTAGGGGCAAGGGAGGGTTTTAGAACATGGCACCGACATACTGTCTTCTGTTTGCAGGGACAGGTAGTCTGAATCTGAACTGATACTGTACTCAAAAGACTAAAAAATGAGGAACTGAAAGATTATGAATGAATTAATTTTAGAGCTCTCGTAGCAGTAAAAAATCTAACCTCTTTTCCATATTATGCGTTACCTTGATTGCAGTGCATTAGATAATTTTACACTGTTTTGGTGTTGAGTCACTGGTTCTTTGCTCTTTTTTTTTTTGGTCTTCGGATTAATGTTTGATTTTTATGTCATTGCAGAGCCGAGTCAAAGTGAGAGGGAGACGCAGACCCCAGACCCGCGCAGCTCGGCGGCTGGCTGCCCAGGAGTCCAGTGAGGCAGAGGACATGAATGTCCCAGGAAAACAGCTAACTGCAGACAGAGGAGATGACACTATTTCACCAGATTTCCACCAGCCACAGCTCAAGTCATCTAGTAGGAAAGACGGCTCTCTAGCAGTTGCTGCTCCAAGTTTTGAAGGCAGTTCTGTTCCTGAAGTGGACAGAAGCCCTTTTACGAAGTCTCTGGGTCAGCCTCTTGAGGATGATCTTTTTGATTCTGAGGATATCTTTTCCAAGGGGTCTGGGTCACAGTCTACAGGGAGGACAAAAGCTCGGGAAAAGGGATCAGAGGGCCTTGCCAGTCAGCCAGGGGCCGGTAAAGGACAGAGCTGTATTTTCTCTGCTCTCTGTGAGGCAGGTAGAGATAATGATCTCTTCCAGTCTGTCAAACCCAAACCAGCAAAAGAAACCCATCATCCCTTTCCTCTCTCGGAAGATGAAGATAATCTCTTTATGGACCGGAAAGGCAAGAAGAATGAGTCAAAATTGAACAGTCAAGATGATCTCTTCAAAACACAAGATATTTTTGAGGTAACAGGACATCATAATATGTTTTTCTTTTTAATGTTTTATTGTGATTTGAGTAAAAGTTCCATAATAAATTTTTTGCTTGGTTCTGTGTTTTAGAAAATACCTGATCATTTCATTTGAGCCACAGATTATTGTAGGTTTGTTCATAAATCCATGATACCCACTCATTTATTCATTTTAGCTTCATAAACATAAGTTTATTTTCTCACAGTGTAACAGGTTAGAAGTCCCAAGTGAGCGCATTGGCTCTGTGGCAAAACTTGCTTTCTGTTGGCTCTGGAAGAGAAGGTCTTTGTCTCTTTATTCTGTTTTTGACCTTCCTTGAAGAGCTCCATTTTTGGTATCTGTCTTACCCCATCTCGCCTCTACTGGTTCACTTAATCTTTTTTACCCTAAATGTTTTATTGGCACATAATTAATATACCATATAATTTAATAGTTCAAATACAGAAAATCATACAAAACAAAAACAATAAACCAACAACAATGACGAAACAGAAAGACTTTAATTAAAAAGCAAAAAACATTAGGAACAAGTTTACACGGATCAGAAGGGAGCTCAAGTGATAAGGTGTGACATTTTATCCTAACTACACCTGCCATAATCGACTTCCCAAAGCTCCCTTTCTTATAGTCAGCTATTTGCATCCCTATATTATGATCACAGAGGATCCACTGGAGGCTCACTCCACGTGTGGGGACCCTGAAAATGGATTTGGGGCTTCCACTGTCATCCACAGCCTTTTGAAAACTGGGTGTTCAGAATTTAAGCTCTGATACCATTCCCTCCTTCAGATTCAGGGTTTTTTCTCATTACTTAAAATCCTTGGATCACTGTGGCTGGTGTGCTTTTTCCATGTGGACTAAGTTAGTGCCATACTTTGATGGCTGCTTGATTTAAGCAAGCCTTTAAGACCACAGATACTATTCTCTCTGATAGGCACCTTTGATTTCTTCATCACATTTTGCTTTGAGTGATTTCATGAGGGTAAGCATTGCTTAGGGCCATGTCATGTGAACTAATTGTTTTAGGTGAGGGCTATGATTAAGTGCAAGCCCCAAATCCATTCATATATCAAAGCTTTACATATGTTCTGGTTCTCTTTAGAGACATCATTATCTTTTAAACCAGAGAACATTCTAAATCATTCCCATGGGGCATCTTGTTAGTATCATTAAGTTAGCCAGTCATATAGAATTTAAAACAGTGTTGAGAAAAAGAAATGATACATGTATAAATTAGCTTTTCAGACTCAGTACATGAATTATTGACTTGTACAAATTAAAAGCTTATGTAACTGGACACGATTTATATGAATAATGAAGACTGGAGATAGGGCAAAACTTTCAGTAATACTCATTCATAAAGGGAGAACCATGCCTGCGAGACAAACGTTACATGTCACGAAAAAGTAGAGAGAGCATAAAAATAGTTTAAAAATGCTAGTTCCAGGCCACCATTCATTGGACGCCATCAAAGCAAGCGTCCAAACCAAAGTCCAATGAACATCCAATTCCATAACCTTGGATACCCACTTATTAAGTAATCATAACTAGCTTTTCTTATTAATCTGAAATTTACTCAGAAGTGTTTTGTTTTTGTATTTTATCATGTGGGGCATAGTTTTGGGGTGGCTATAACAGTTGATACAAGACTCAAATTTTCTTTTTTTTTAAAGATAAATTTGTAATTTAAAATTTTTAATAGTTTTATTGGCACATAATTTACATAGCATACATTCAGTAGTTAAATCATCTCAAGGAGAATTATATAATCATTACCATATAAAATTTAGAACTCTCCCATGCTTAAACCACCTTTAAAAATGAGTTGTACTCCCTCCCACCTACATTTCCCATCTTGAAATCCTCCTTCCCAACCTATCACCCACTCCCCACCTCTGAATCCCATATCAAGCCCTGTATCAGGTATTATCACTATGAATTCACTCCTCCTGTGGGTTGCAAACTGGGAAAACCAACAGAAACACAAAAAAACAAAAACAAAATTGAAATAAGGTTGTAAGGATATAATAATAATATAAAGACCAAAATACAAATAATGAGTAAGAAAGAAGCATTCTGAAAGCCAGGGAGGCGATTTCTCTCATGGAACAAATAAAAGATACTTGGACCCAGAACCAATTCAGATTGGGTCTATAGGGAGGTCATCTGGCCAAGTAACGTGTGCGATTCAGCATGTTCAAGATTATAATGGTGCCTGAGACTCTTGCCTGTGGCTAGAGCATATCTGCCAGCCAAGCTTGATTTTCATACTTTTTAGCAGACTGTTGGTGTGATTAGCTTCTGTGGAATGCCACTCTGGGACATAGACAATGGTGTATTGGTCTAGCTTGAGTGTCTAACCTCTGATCTTGGGGAAACAGGCCTTGGCTAGAGTTGAACATTGAATGCTTTGCAGTACGAGCACCAGAGGCATATGCTTGGCTGATGTTTATTCAGTTTCTGAGTAGTGGAGTAATAGGGTGTTTGACTCTCCCAAAGCTTTCAGGGTATATAAACACAAATAGATAATTAAGATGTGTTCAAGTAATTGTTAGAAATAACCCAGAGCAGTGGTATAGAAATCACGAAGCTAGGGTTGGAGGTGCTTCTTTCAAGAGAGGACTAATGGAAATAGGCCTCTTTGTAAAGCTGGTGGCACTTGAGTTGAGACTAGGAGAGTGAGAATAATCCTAACACATAGATACCTGGATGGAGCATTCCAGGGTAGAGGGGGCAGGTGGAATGTGGTCCAAATCAGATCCTCAGAATTGTGACAGTCAGCATTTCAATAACTTGTGTAAATATTTTCAGTTAAAAAAATTGACTTAAAATTGTTTGCTTGCTTTTTGGGTAAACAAGGATGATATATTTGCTACAGAAGCAATTAAACCCTCACAAAAAACAAAAGAGAAAGAAAGAACATTGGAATCCAACCTATTTGTCGATAACATTGATATCTTTGCTGATTTAACTGTAAAACCAAAAGAGAAATTCAAAAAGAAAGTGGAAGCCAAGTCTATATTTGATGATGCTATGGGTAAGTTTTCTCTGCTACATGAGACAGAGAATTGTTACCATTCATTCACCTACTTTGTCTTCTCCCTTTCCTGGAAAATGTTCCCAGTGGGTTCCTTTTGATTTTTTAAGTTAAATATACAAGTGAGGCCAATGGTGGATGATTTAGATGAAATGCTGTTGGTTCAGATGGTAGTCTCGCTGGAGATGTTAGTGAGTCAAGAGAATTGAGGGTCAGTACAAAAGGAACACAGGAGTATACAGGAAAGCAGATTACACATAAATCAAGGTTTGCATTTTATAGAAAACTAAAGTGTCTGTAAAAAGTCTTGTTTTCCCTCCGGGGTATATCATCTGTTTTATTATTGGGCCAAACAAATGCCCAAACACCTTAAATACAAGGCTTCTATATTTGATAGAATGTAGAATCCCTCCTTCTACTCCTCTCTTCTAACTAGAAAAAAGCTGGTGGCATACTTCCAGCACTGAGTAGACTTCCCCAGCCTGGCATGTGCTTGGTCCACCTGTTTCACACTATTCAGGACATGGACGAGACTTCATTTATTTCTTTAATTACCAAAAAATTAGCACAACTTAGCAGTATAGATGAATATAATTCAAAGAATGTGAAAAGGTGAAATACAATCCGAGAGGTTGCCATTACTAACAGTTTGCCCTTTATTCTTTCAGACATGGTGATATTAATAGGTATTTTTACATGTATATAAATATATATCTATTTTTAAAAATATGAAAATACTTATGCTGTACATAATATGTTGTAAATATTTAATATCTTATCTTTCATGTCAGTTACACAGATATTATTCCTTTTAGTGGTTATGTAATACATTGGCCTGTTGGTCATGTAAATTGTTTCTAAGTTTAATATTATGTAGTCTTTAACATTTACTTATGTATATTTTTATGTATACATGCTAAAATTTCTGTAGGATAGAATCCAAGCAGTAACATCACTGGGTCTTGAGTCAGAAGAGCTGTAAGAGTTAGTGAACACTAAACATGAATGTAGTCACAAAGACTTAGATTCTTAGCACTTAAGATACCTCACTTAGGTGTATTTATTCTGAAAGAAGGTGAGTCCTATAATGGATTTCCCATTGTTTACTTTTATTGTACTTTTAAAATCACTTGTGAAAGAATATAGAAATAAAATAATGTTAGGATAAGGTTATGAACTGGATTGGATTTGAACTGGTACCCAGGTGTTAGTTGCTGTTGAGTCCATTCTTGGTAGCTCAGTGGTTAAGCAGTTGGCTGCTAGCCGAATTGTTGGTGTTCCCAGCAGCTCTTCAGGAAAAGGACCTTGTGATGTACCCTCATAAAGATTATAGCTAGACAACACCATGGGGCAGCTCTACTCTGTCCCATGGGGTTGCTGTGAATTGAAATAGACTCAAATGATTCCTCACAACAACCATCTTAATGGGAATTAGATCACAGGTATAAAGCACCAAGTTTTAGGTTAGCAGCTGAGTGCACAACCTAGGGATCTTAGTACTGTCATTAAAATTGGGTCTTTGGTGGATTCTGTGGGCGTGCCTTAAAACACATTGGGACGGACCCCAAGTTTACTTGTTTTTCGTGCGCCATCTGTTATGGACGGATCATGACATAATTCATGAAGCAGCATGAACCTATGTTCATTTCAAGCAATGGAAAAAAGAAATTTCCTAACAAAGCCTGTAGAGTTTGGGCTGCCCATGGAAAAAGAAGTGAAACTAGGTATATTTGCACATGTTGTAAGGTACCGCTTCACAGAGAAAAATGTTATACAAAGTGCCATACGTTAAAAAAGTACCAGGAACCTTTGTTTATATATAGCGGCAGGTCCTGTGCTAACTACAATATATGAAATAATTGTAACTGTTTAGGGTAAAGTCTCCACAACTAAGGAAACCCAAGGGCTAGGGGATCATTTTTGCACAGTGTTTCAGGGATAATATTTGCGCACTGTCTTTGTTTCTCAATCTAGTTGTATAGTATAGTTGTAAAGTACAGTAATGAGTACATTGTATAACAAAGGAACGTACCAACAAGTGAACACTAGGGAACAAAGAATGTATCTTTTGTTTGATATACTGTATTTATTTTTACTGTTTTTCAAAATAATATGGATTATGTTGATTATTTTTATAAGAAATTTATAATTGAAAGATTATACTTCATAAAAGTAATAATGTTCCACATACATTGCAAAATATTCTTTCATAATGTGAGACGTTTTATATTCAAAAACTGAAAGTTATAAATAAATATGAGAAAAAGTTGATGAGATGTAAACCCATTTAGGCTTTAATGCAAAAAAAAAACCCCTAAGAGCTGAAAAAATACACGGCCACTTGGGTAAGTTGGTAAACAAATAACCGGTCTTTAATGTGTTAATTAAGAGCACTCATTTTCCCACCTTAAGTAACTTTTCTTTCTCTTTTTTTCCCTTATTATAGATGACATCTTCTCCTCTGGTACCCAGGCAAAGAAAACCAAACCAAAATCCCAGTCTGCACAGTCCTTGCCTGAATCGAAATCTGAACAGAAGGTGGCCAACATGTTTGATGACCCCCTTAATGCCTTTGGAGGCGACTAAAATTTATAGAGTTATCCAGATCGCACCCTTCAGCTACAGCTTTGAATTACTAATGCTGTCTTCTATGATCAGTGTCTTACCTGAATAACAAAATGCAACTGTGAAAGTAGCCCACCAGTTACCCAATGTATTTACTATTTTTCTGTACTGGTTTTAATAATCATGCTTAATATTCAAAAAAATTGTTTTTTAAGTGATTTTTTTTAAACTTCATTTTAATGTATAGGTCCAGACCCACGATTAGTGAGTTGATTTCAACTCATAAACATGCTAAATAATAAGCCCTCTGGGCTTCTGAGAATGTAAATCTTTACAGGAGCAGATAGCCTCATCTTTCACCCAGGAAGCAGCTAGTGAGTTTGAATTTGGTGGTCTTGGGTCGCAGCTCAAAAGGTACCCATTGCACCACTAGGGATCTTTAGTTATTGTAGGTAGAGTCACTGTGTGACTTAGAGAATATTAGGAAACAAACCTGCTGTGGATTTTATAGTTGGGGAAGGAATCATGGAAGTAATGAATGCCAGACAGATGACTAGAGAGTCTTTGTGGGCATGTAAGTGAAAAGGAGGGTGAAAGATTATACTTCGAGTCTTAGCAATATGAAAGTGAAAAGAGAACTAAAAAGAAAGCAAACCTGCCCATCAAGTTCCAAGGATGCCTGCTCCGAGCAGCCAATGCACAGAGAGGACCATAGGGCCAGCCCCTCCACAAGACACGATGTCCTTCACTGACCCATAGCGCTATGGGGGGCAAACTGGAGACACAGTGTGGGAATTGTGCCTGATCTGAACCCACCATACCGGGGTGAAACACTGAGGGCATGCAACAGAGCAACAAGGGGAGCAAAGCAACGAAGTCCCCGAAGAATACCAAAAATAAACTTTGGGGCCAGGCGTGGCACCCCATCAGACTAGACAGGAAAACACTCATTAAGGCCAACAAACAGACCTGGAACTATTTATAGGCTTTTCTTTTTTGTTGTTGGTTTTTCTTGATTTGGGGATTTTTTGCTTTTTGTTTTGTTTTGCTCTTGTTTTGTGCATATTATTGTCTCTGCATTTCTACCTAGATAAGATAGGCAGATAAACTATCCTGTAGAGGAGAAAACAAAGGGATCGATGGTTCTGGGGGGACATGGGAAAAGGGGAGGCAGGGGAAAGGAGGGGGGCAGCCAAACCCAGGGAAAAGGAAACAAGTGATCTAAAATGGATGGCAAGGAGCCTGATGGGGCTTGATCAAAGGTAATATAGCCGAGAGGAGTTACTGAAACATGAATGAAGGCCAAACATGATAGTAGAACAAGAAGGAAGTAAAAGGAAACAGGAAAGAATTAGGAGGCAAAGGATATTTATAGAAGTCTAAATATAGGCATTATGCTAAATTTATAAGTAAATTTTTCAACACATTTTTTATGGTAAATTTAGGTGCCTCGGCTGATATGTGGGTCGGCTTATACGCGAGTATATATGGTATGTAAATATATATATATAAAAGGGAAATAGATCTATGTACATATAAGTATTACGGTGGCAGATGGACATTGGGGCTCTACTCAAGTACTCCCTTAACGCAAGAACACTTTGTTATAATAACCTGGCATTCTGTGATGCTCACCTTCTGACACACTGAAGGCAAAGCAGGTGCATAAGTAAATGTGGTGAAGAAAGCTGATGGTGCCTGCTTATCAAAAGATAAAGCATCTGGGGTCTTAAAGACTTGAAGATAAACAAGTAGCCATCTAGCTCAGCAGCAACAAAGTGCACATGGAAGCACATGAGCCTGTGTGATCATAAGGTATCAATGGGATCAGGTTATCAGGCATCAGAGACCCAGAACAAAAAATTATATCTATGTGAATGAGGGGGAGGGCAGATTGGAGGCTCAAAGCCCATCTGTAGACAATTGGACATCCCCTTATAGAAGGGTCACAAGGAAGAGATGAGCCAGTCAGGGTGCAGTACAGTGCCAATGAAACAATTTTCCTCTAGTTCTTTAATGCTTCCTGCCCATCCCTCACCCCCCATTACCATGACCCAATTCTACCTTACAAATCCAGCTAGACCAGAGTATGTACTCTGGTCACATGAGAGCTGGAAACAGAATCCAGGACAGATGAACCCCTCAGGAACAATAATGAGAGTAGGGATACCAGGAGAGTAAGGGGAAGGTGGGAGAAAGGGTGTACAGATCACAATGATCTATATATAACCCCCTCCCAGGGGTTGGACAACAGAAAAGTGGGTTAAGGGAGACATTGGTCAGTGTAAGACTCGAAAAAAAAAAAACCAAGATAATTTATAAATTATCAAGGATGAGGAAGGGAGGAAGAAAATGAGCTGATAGGGTTCAAGTAGAAAGCAGATGTTTTGAGAATGATGATGGCAACAAATGTACAAATGTGCTTGACAATAGATGTATGTATGGATTGTGGCAAGAGTTGTGCGAGCCCCCAATAGAATGATTTAAAAAAAATAGAAAGAAACCAAACCCATGCCATTGAGATGATTCTGACTTATAGCAACCCAATAGAACAGAATAGAACAGTTCAGATGGCTTCTGAGGCTGTAAATCTTTACAGAAACAGTCTGCTCTTTCTTCAGAGGAGCAGCTGGTTTCAAATCACTGACCTTTCAGTTTTAGTAGCCTAACATTTAACCTACTGTGGAAGTAGGTTTCTACTAACTCCATGGCATCCTGCAAGGCCTCTAAGACAGCAAACTGCGGCCCTCCACTCTTGTTAACTTACTCCTGTTATCTTAAAGTTTTAATAAAAACACAGCTATATCCATTCATTTACATATTACCTGTGGCTATCAAAGAAATTGGGGAGATTAAAATCCTAGCAAGTTGCTTTCAGCAGTTTCCAAACTGGCTACGCTGTAGGACAAAGTAGAACTGCCCCATAGGAATACCCAAATTAATCTTTATGGAAGCAGACAGCTACCTTTCTTTTTTTAAAAAAATAATTTTACTGGGAGTTCTTACAGCTCTTATTCCATACATCAGTTGTATCTAGCATATTTGTACATATGTTGCTATCACCGTTTTCTAAACATTTACTTTTTAGTTGAGCCCTTGGTACCAGCTCCTCTTTTTCCCCTACCTCCCCTCACTACCTCACCACCACCCACTCCTACCCTGTGAACCCCTTGATAAATTTTAAATTATTGTTTTCATATCTTACACTTATGTTGTCTCCTTTCACCCACATTTCTGTTCATCCCCATTTGGGGGTGTGTCTTATGAGTCGATCATTGCAATCTGTTCCCCCTTTCTCCACTCCTCCCCCCACCTTGCCCCTACCCTCCTGGTATAGCTACTCCTATTTCTGTTGTGTTGTGAGCTCTTTATCAGTACCAGTGTACACGCTCCAGTCTAGCTAGAACTGAAAAGCAGGACTGGGGTCATGAAAGTGGGGGCTGAAGAAGCCTCAAAGAACCAAAGGAATACTGTACCCTGGTTGACGCATCCCTTCCTCGGGCCTTTCTCAGAGGGGATGGCCTATTGTCTACAGATGGGTTTTGGGTCTCTGCTCTGACCCCTCTGTTCTCAACAGTTTTTGTTGTTGTTTTGGGGTTCTCTGGTGCCTGTTACCTGATTCCATTGACACCTCATGATTGCACAGGCTGGCGTGCTTATTACAATTGGGCTTGTTGCTTGTCTGCTGAATGGCCACTTGTTGAACTTCAAGACTTTAAAACCCCGGGGGCTATATCTCTTGATAGCCGGCACCATTAGTTTTCCTCACCACATTTGCTTATGCACCCATTTGTCTTCAGTGATCATATTGGGAGGATGAGCGTCACAGGATGGCAGGTTGTTAGAACAAAGTGTTTTTGCCTTGAGGCAGGTCTTGAGCTGAGGTCCAGAGCCCATTCTCTTCCTCCGTGTACTTCCATGTAAACATACGTACATAGGCCAATGCCTCTTTTTATGAATTAATACATTAACATGAGTGCACACCTATGTTTATACGTCTAGCCATGGCTTTGCTTCCTAGATCTTTCCTGTTGCCTTTTACCTCCCTCCTTCCCCAACATCATGCTTGCCCTGTTTCTTCTTAGTAGTTCCGCTCAGCTAGATTGCTGTTGCTCCAGCACCCCTGGGATCGCTCAGTGTTAGGTTTCATTCCCGAGTTGTTCCCCTGTGTGTGGTAGTTGTTTGCTCACTGTTCCCCTCCCCTTCCTCCTCCTCTCACCAAGTCCCTCTGGAACTGTCGGTCCATTGCTTTCTTCTCAGACTTGCTTTTCATGCCTATCTTATATAGGTAGGCAAAACAGCAAGAAGGGAGGCCAAGCAAAAAGAAAACAAAAGATTGAATAAAGAGGGAAGAAAGATAAAGGAAACAAAAAAACAAACATAGAAAAGCATACATAATTCCAGGTCTGTTCTCTGACCTTTATGATTTTCTCCTCACTGGTCCTGGGGCATTCAGGGAACTGCCCCTCCTAACCTGAAGTTTATTTTGGGGGCTTCTCACGGGTTTTGTGGCTTGGCTTTTCTCCCATTGCTGATCTGTTATGTACCCTTTTTAGTTCGCCCCACTGTGGGGGTGGTCAGACTGGACTCGTTCCTGTTCTGTGTCCCCAGTATTGTCCTGTGTCGCAGTACGCATGCTACATCTTTTTCATGGGAGAGGCTGGTGGATTTAAACCACCAACCTTTTGGTTAGCAGCCACTCACTGCTACCAGGGCTTATAAAGCCTAAAAATGTTTTCTGACTGGCCCCTTACAGAAGTTTATAGACCCTTCCTTGTTCCAAGACTTCCATTTCCCTTCCTTAGAGGTTTGCATTGCCTTACAAAGGAGGCTGAATGAACCTAGGAAACAGCAGAGAGAAGAACTTTGAGGCTGGAAACAAATGGAAGCCAGCAGAACAGCACAAAGAGCTCTGATTGTGCAATGGGTTAAGCTTTGCGCTGCTGACTACACAGTGTTTTGAATCCACCAGCTGTCTTCAGTAAAGAGTTTCATCTTCAGAAATGCTCTGGAGCAGGTTACTCTGTTCACTGTGAGTTGGAATGTGTGGCAGTGGGCTTGTTTTTGGTTTAGAGCAGGGGTAGGAACATGTGGCCTGTGAGCCATTTAATGCCTGTGAAGTCATCAGTACTGGCTAACATTACATCGCACCAAAGAGAACAGCTCCAGCCATCACATTAGGAATGAGACCATCAAATGTTTGAACAAAAATACCAGGCCAAGTTTTAAGTTGATAATTTTGTATGGCCCTCAAATAGTGTTACAAATATCCAAATGGCCTTGGCAGAAAAAAAGTTCTCCATCCCTGATTTAGAATATCACTGTCAATTTAACTTTCTACACTGATGGCACAGTTCGTTTTCTGTGTTGTTGCCACAATAGGGCTGACTCCCATTTGTGTCTGTGTTTTCCTATTGTGTGGTATCTTGGTGCTAAGTATTCAACCTGAACCGTGCATGTCACAAGGTTCTAGACCACCCAGGTTAGCCTTACCAATCACGAAGCCACCAATATCTAGCAATTTCAATCTTTACTGCCTCACTATTTAGAAATGAGAACCATTGGTAGAATTAAGCTCCCACTGGTCAGGTGTGCCCACTGTTTCATTTCACCTCTTAACTTCCGTTTCCTCCTTTGTAAAGTAGGAGTTCTTTGTATACCCCCTTCCTATCCTTCAAGGTTGGTACTGGAATTAACTATCTGGCACTTGACAAATGGTAGCTGGAAGGTGGTGTTAATGATGATTTGGTCTAGGTAACAAAGCTTCTATGTTGGAACCCAAGACTTTAATTTGCCTCACTTTAATGCCTGTGACTAAAGTGGAGAATTGGTTCAAAAGCTGATTTTTTTTTACTCTCTGTAAGACTCAATAACAGGTACCATATTAGAATATGATATACAAAAATAATTAAGATCTCTCTTTGATTCCAATTTGTTTAACATTAAGTTTATATACAATGTGAGAACCAGTAGCAAGAGACACTGAAATCCTGTGCCTCAATCATACCTATACTTCAGTGTGTGCTTTTGTGTTTTGAATTGTGGAGATAAATTGCTGTGTGAGACCTCAATTCTCAGAGAATGAGATGGGATGAGATATCACAATTAGTTATTGGAGTTCATCTTAGCCCGATCCCTGTCACAAGGTGAGGATGAGTGAACATGCAGGAGGTTCATAAATATCAGGTTTGTGAAGTCAGGTGAGTGACACACCTATTGAAGTAGATTAGGTCATCTGGATTGGGAAGGTTCTAAAGGTGAGTTTGGAATCACCTGTGGGAGAATGAACACGTAAGTAGTGGAGTCCCATTGCAGGTTCGAGGATGTGTGTCATTTTGAAGGCTGCTATAGTTTGCACCCAGCCTCAGCCCATTGTAATGGGTGTAGAATGAGTGGCTGCTGGGTTTATTAAGTGCTGGAATTTGGCAACCCAATGCGCCCATAGTCCTCAATGCATTCCTGAGGAATCAATGATTGAGACCTAAAGTTGTCTGTCTTCAAACAGGCACACAAAGATAAATTCCGCAAGTTCCCCCTTCCCCCATCATTCAGACAGGCAGTTAGGCGGGCCAGAAAGAAACCCACTGCCATCGAATCATTCTGACTCAGAACCTAATTAGGATTCCCAAGACGACAGCTTTACGGGAGCAGATAGCCTCACTTTCGCTCTCGCAGTGGCTGGTGAGTTAGAGCTAGTGATCCTCAGGTTTAGCCGCCCAACACTTTCCTGAAGAAAGCACAGAGTGCAAGGGGAGTGACCTGGGCTCTGGAAGTGCCCACGTAGAGCAGCCCTTTGGAGCCTGCTTCCCCAGCACCAAAGCACCACCAGAGAGATGCAGGCTCTGTCCTCTTGCAGCCAGAGGCAAACACCGCCATTGCCAGCAGGCTTTGTTACTGGCCTCCAGCTCACATTCTGATCCATGGGCGTCTTAGTAATAAATAATAAACTCTCAGGGACCTCTTAACCGACATCCTTTGCGGAACTGCTGTGGAAAACTTGGGAACCGAGCAACGGCCAGTGCCCCTCGCAGAGTCCCGCCCCCGCCCTTGCTGATTGGCTAGCGAGGCGAGTACAGGCTTGGGATTGGTAGAGAGTGTCACAAAGGACAAGGAGGTGGGGCGGTCTCCGAGTGCAGCTCCTCCGGTCCTGCGGCATCGTTGGCGCTGCCACGCCTCCCTGTCCACCTGCTGGCAGGCCAGCGAGCTCGCCGACAGGGCCAACGAGCTAGCAGGCGAGCGCCGGCTTCCTTCTGGGTCTGACCAGATGGGGAGGACGCCGGGGGCCGCGGGCTGCTGAGGCAGCCTGCACTCGGTCGCCGACGCCACCCTCCGGGAGGCGCGTCGGTGCCTCCGGGCTGGACAGTCCGCGGCGCCCACTTTTCGCCATTGCTCCTCTGTGTGGCGGACGCCAGAGCTCACGACTACACCGGGGACCTGCCGTTCTCTGGACGTGTTTTCCAGCGTTCCCCCCCCTCCAAGCACTGTGGCAAGGTCCCCCTCACCCCACGGACAGGTGCCGACCTTCACCTCCCTAGTTCTTACCTGAAGCGGGCCCACAGCCGCCTCCGGCCGAGGCCTGTGACCCTGGGCTGCCGGAGCATAGCCTGGACAACCAAGGGCTTCCCAGGTGACTGACTGACCGACCTTCAAGTATGTGTAGAAGCATATGTAGAGCATATCTAGAAGTAGATATGTGTGCGTGTCGGGTACAGATGGATGCTTTATATGGTTTATATATAAATCTTGTAGCGTGCATTTAAAATGTAAGGCTATTTTCTCACATTAATAAACAGAGCTCATATTTTAATAGTTCCTTAATATTCTGGATATCTTTCTATTGGGGAGAAAGTTTAAAAGGTAACTGCGCTTGTGTGGTTAAATTTCCTTAGAAGAGAGGCTATAGCAAATTTTGAGTTACTGAAAAGGCTTGGGTTCTGGTGGGTTCAAACTGCTGACATTGTGGTTAGAAGCCCAACGATACCACCATGATCTCTTGAAAGAACTTAAGCAGTGCTATTATTGCTTTAAATATCTTTTTTAAATACCACATTTTATTGGCCCTTTCATCCATATATCATACAGTTCAATAGTTCTGCCATATCAAGAATGATACCTCAATCAGTTTTATTTTCCCCCATACTCATCATTATTTAGGTAATTTTTAAATTTATCATTTTGGCAAAATATACACAATCAAAATATTCACCAGTTCACAACTTTTATACCTATTATTCAGTGCCTTTGATTATACTCTTCGTGTTGAACAATCCATTTTGAGTATACAATTCAATGGCACTAATTACCCTGTCATTCAACCATCATATTCTCTAATGCCTTCATCCCTTTAACAAAACTCAACACCCAGTAAAGAATACCAAGCACATGGCCCATCAAGTGATTCCCAAGTCTTAGGACAGAGTAGAACTGCTCCATAAAGTTTCCAGGGCTATAATTCTTTATGGAACCAGATTGCCACATGTTTTTTCCTTTAGAGTTATTATTGGTGGGCTAGAACTACGAACCTTTTGGTTAGAAGCTGAGTGTTTTAAAATCACAAGTTTCTTAAGTGATAACTGCCTTCTCCCAACCTCTGATTGCTATTTGTTTTCTTCTGAGGTTTTGCTGGGTTTATTCCAACCCATCAATATTTTATTTTTTAAATCATTTTATCAGGGGCTCATACAACTCTTTTCACAATCCATACATACAGTATTTGTGTCCAGAATATTCGTACATATGTTGCCATCATCATTCTCAAGTCATCTGCTTTCTACTTGAGCCCTTGGTATCAGCTCCTCATTTTTCCTCTCCCTCCCTGTTCCACCCTCCCCATGAACCCTTGATAATTTATAAATAATTATTATTTTATCATATCTTACACCATCCGACATCTCCCTCACCCAGTTCTCCGCTGTCTGTCCTCCAGGGAGGAGATTATATGTAGACCTTGTCATCTGTTTCCCCTTTCTCCCTCACCCTTCCTCCACCCTCCCGATATTGCCACTCTCACCACTGATCCTGAGGGGTTCACCTGTCCTGGATTCCTTGTATTTCCAGTTCCTATCTGTGCCAGTGTACATCCTCCGGTCCAGCTGGATATGTAAGCTAGAATTGGGATCATGATAGTTGGGGGGGGGGGAGAAGCATTTAAGAACTAGAGGGAAATTGTATGTTTCATCGTTGCTGCACTGCACTCTGACTGGCTCTTCACCTCCCCACAGCCCTTCTGCAAAGGGATGTACAATTTCCCCCAGATGGGCCCTGGGTCCCCACTCTGCACTCCCCCTCATTCACAATGCTATGATTTTAATTTTTGGGTCTTTGATGCCTGATACCTGATCCCTTCGATGCTTTGTCATCTCACAGGCTGGTGTGCATTTTCCATGTGGGCTTTGTTGTTTCTCAGTTAGATGGTCCCTTGTTTACCTCTGATTGCTATTAATAAATTTTTTTCTCTGTGCACTTGCCTATTGTCAGTATTTCATATCAGTGGAATCATAGAGTATCGTTTTTTTTGTCTAACTTATTTTTCTCAAAATAATGTTTTCAAGGTTCATCTATGTTGTATTATGTACCAGGACTACATTTCTCTGTGGCAAAATTATGTTTCATTGTATGGCTAGACCACTTTTTGGTTATCCATTCATTCTTTGATGGACACTTTGGTTATTTTTCCCTTTTGACTATTTTGAATAATGATGCAACGAATAATGGTGTATAATATCTGTTTGAGTTCCTGCTTTCATGTCTTTTGGGTATATATCTAGAAGTAGAATTTCTGGCTCCTATGATAATTTTATATTTTAAGTTTCTGAGGAACCATCAAACTATTTTCCAGTTACACATCATTTTACATTTCCAGTAGCAATGATTGAAGGTTCCAATTGCTCTATATCCTCTCCAACACTTAATGTTTCTGTTTTTCTGGTACTGTCCATCCTAATGGCAGTTCAAATTCATCAGCCACTTCATTGCAGAAAATTGAGCCTGTGTGCTCCAATAAATATTAAAAGCCTCGGAAGCCCTATATTTGCATTTCCCTAGTGATTTATGATGTTGAATATTTTCTAATGTGCTTATTAGTCATTTATATATCTTCTTGATGAGCCCTGGTGGCATAGTAGGTTACATGTTGAGCTGTTAACCGCCAGATTGGCAATTAGAAATCACCAGTCACATCACAGGAGAAAGATGTAACCTTATATTCTTGTAAAGATTTAGCCTCAGAGACCTATAGGAGCAGTCCTAGTCAGTCCTGAAGGGCCCCATGAGTCAGAATGGACTCAATGGCATTAAGTTTGGTTTTGGAGTTATACTTTAGAGAAATGTCCATTGCTCATTAAAGAAAGTTGTGTTGCCTTTTTGTTAGAGTTGTTTGAGTTCTTTATATACTAGATATTAAATCCTGATCTGACAGATATATGACTACCAAATATTTTCTCTTATTTTATGAGTTATATCTTTACTAAAATTCTTTTATTTATAAAAGCTCTTACTTTTGATAAAGTTCAATTTGTCTTTTGATGCTTTTGCCTTTGTTGTCATAGCTAAGAAACTATTGTCAAAAATTAGGTTGCAGTTTCCCTTATGTTTTCTCTAAGAGCATTAGGTTTTAGTTCTTATGTTTAGGCCCTTGATCCATTTGATTTAATTTTTCTATGTGGTTTGAAGTATAGTTCCAGCTTCATTCTTTTGCATCTAGTAAGTACTCTGGCACCTTGTATTTATTTAACGTTTTATTAGCACATAATTCACATATCATACATCTCAATAGTTCAGTCATATTAAAAAGAGTTGTGAGACCATCACCACAGTAAACTTTAGGGCATTTATCTTTCTTCTATTCATTGTTTAGGGCTATGATTAAGCTAGCATCATTCATAGCTCCCCATTTCCCACCAACCTCCCCTGCCATACTCCTGGGAAACTATTAATCCAGTTACTGTGTCTGTAGATTTACTTGTCTTGAATTTCATACTAAAAATCAAAACAACCCAGCATTAATGAAAGAATGAATCAAAATAGAATAATAGAAAAGAAAGTAGAAATTAATAAAAACTGAGGGGAAAAACATTGGATCAAATGACAAGGTGTACCATTTTTAACCTCACTTCATCTGTAAATATCTACCTTATAATGTACTCTGTCTGAGAGCAAAGTCATTCTCTGTAAATAGATTTTGGGTTTCACTCTCATCCATAACCTTCTGCACAACTGGGTGTTCAGAATTTTAAGCTCTAATACTGTAACCTCATCTAGATTTGGATTTTATATTTATAGTTCTTAGATCACAGAAGTTGGTGTGCTACTGTGTGGATTTAGCTGACATTTCACTTAATTGGCTGATTGTTTTATGACAAACCTCTAAGACCTAGGCACTATTCTTTGTGATAACTAGACACTATCTGATTTCTTCACCACACTTTGCTATAGCACCCGTATCTTCAGTGATCTCTACATGAAGGTAAGTATCAGGCAGGACTATGCCATAAGAACTGTTTCCGTTTTTTAAAAAAGTGAAGGAACACACATATTAAGCCTTCTCTGTACCATAGACCAGGGACATGAAGAGCCTTGCTATTATACACAGTGCATTGGAACGTGGATTGTGGCAGATGGAGTTAGATTAAAATTTAATGCCTTATCATTTGATCTCCCTTTTGACCCATTTTAAAGTTGTTCTACCTTTTAGTATTTTCTACTTTAATTTTGGTTGAGGTTGTTTTTTATTTTGTTTTTGTATGTTTTTATGCATATGAAATCCAGGATAGGTAGATAGATAGAGACAGTAACCAGATTAATGGTTTCTTCGGGGTACGGCAGGAGAAGTTGGCGAGAAATGGGGAGCTAATAACAATGAGTACAAGAAAGAAGAAAATATTGTAAAATTGATTGTGGTAGTAATTGAACAACTTATCTTGATATGATTGAACTATTATTTTATGATATGTAGATTGTGTGCCAATAATTTAAAAAAACTAATTGTTCTTAGATTAGGGCTATGATTAAGCCAGCATCATTCATTAAAGTGATGGTTCTTTCTAGATGAGCCCTGGAATTACAATGGTTACATGCTCATCTGCTAACTGAAAGTTTGGAGGTTTAAAGCCATCCTGAAGGACTGAGGGGGAAAGACCCGATGATCTGCTTCCCCAAAGATTTAAAAACTACAAAAACAAACCCACTGTTTTCAGGTTGATTCAGATCCATTAAAACAAAAAACTAACGCAATCCCACTGCCATCAGGTTAATTCTAGCTCACAGCAGTCTTACAGGATAGGTTAGAACTATGCCTGTGGGTTTCTGAGATTCTTTATGGGGGGAAAAAGCATCACCTTTGCCCTGAAGACTTGATGGTAGTTTTGAACTGTTGACCTTGTGGTTAGCAGCTCAATACATAACCACCCTATATAGAGCTTCCAACACTGAAATTCTTTACTGGAGCAGATGGCCTTATCTTTATCTCATGGAGCTGCAAGCAGGTGTGAACCATGGATTTGTAGTTAGCAGTCTAAAGCTTAAACCACAACATCAACAGCATTCCTTCCTATAAGGGTTACAGCCTTCTTTTTTAAAAAAAAATAATTTTATTGGGGCTTGTACAACTCATCGCAATCCATATATACATCTGTTGTGTCAAGCATATTTGTATATTTGTTGCCATCATCACTCTCAAAACATTTGCTTTCTATTTGAACCCTTGGCATCAGCTCATTTTTCCCTCCACCCCCACCCTCCATCCCTCCCTCCCTCATGAGTCCTTTATAATTTATAAATTATTATTATTTTTTCGTGTCTTACACCGACCATTGTCTCCCTTCACTCACTTTTCTGTTATCTGTACCCCTGGGGGTGGTGGTGGTTATACGTCGATCATTGCAATCGGTTCCTCTTTTCTCCCCTCAACCTTACCCTTACCCTCACCCTCCTGGTATCGCTACTCTCATTATTTGTCCTGAGGGGTTTATCTGTCCTGAATTTTGGCATTTCAAGCTCTTGTCTATACCAGTGTATATTCTCTGATTTAGCCGGATTTGTAAGGTAGAATTGGGATCATGACAGTGGGGGTAGGAGAAAGTATTAAAGAACTAGAAGAAGGTGGTGTGTTTCATTGATGCTATATTGCAGTTGACTTGTCTCTTCCTTGTGATCCTTCTGTTAAGGGAATGTCCAATTGCCTACAGATGGGCTTTGGGTCTCCATTTCGCCCTTCCCTTCATCCACATCAATATGATTTTTTGTTTTGGGTCTTTAATGCCTGATACCTGATCCCTTCAACACCTCATGACCACACAGGCTGGTGTTGCTCTCAACTAGATGGCTGCTTATTTATTTTCAAGCCTTTAATACCCCAGACACGATATCTTTTTATAGCATGGCACCATCAGCTTTCTTCACTGTAGGGAACTGCATGTCCCTCAGCCTTGGATCAATGCCATATACAACCTTTATGTATTTACTCTCGGTTTCCTGTCATATAAATTGCGCCCAGTGATCTTCCTGCCTTTGTTTTACCTGTAGTTATTAGTTACTTGACCTTTGTTATGATTGGTGCTCAATTGCAAGCAGCCGCTACGTTCATTGGACAACACACGCCTGGCGGCACTTCCGCCAGGCGTCCAGTATACCTCATTAGCATGCGGACCAGTTTGAGCACAATTGCCCTCCATTTATTCCTTATTTGGTAGGTGCGTGACTATTGGCTACCCACCAACTATACCTTATTTCCATATGATGTAATGGTGCCCGCCCTTCGCTGGCTATTTAAGCCTCTGCCTTTTGTTCAATAAACGAGACTTGATCAGACTCCTGTCTTGTCTCCATTTCTCGCATCTCTTGCCCCTCTTCATTCCCAGTCCCTCTTTCAGGTATCCACGTTGTTGATGACCCGCAGGACCCACATTTGCTGTGCACCCATTTTGTTTTTGGTGATTGTGTCTGGAAGGTGAGCATAGCAAAATGCCAGGTTATTAGAACAAAGTGTTCTTGCATTGAGGGAGTATTTGAGTGGAGACCCAAAGTCCATCTGCTGCCTTACTACTTAACATATAAATATATGTACATAGAACTATATCCCTATCATTATACATAAATGTATTTACTTATGTACACACCTGTATTTATACCTCTATAAATGTCCTTTGCCTCCGAGTTCTTTCCTCTATTTCCTTTTACTATCCTCTTGTCTCACTGTCATGTTCAACCTTCATTCGGGTTTCAGTAATTCCTCTCAGCTACATTGCCCTTGATCAAACCCCACCAGGCATCCTATGCCCTCCTGGCCATCAATTTTAGATTACTTGCTGTTCCCTTGTCCCTGGGTTTGTTGGCACTCCCTTCTTTTTCCCCACGTCCCCCTCTCATGTGTCTCCCCCACCACCACTCCAGAACTGTCGCTCCCATTGTTTTCTCCTTTGGATAGTTTATCCTACCTATCTTATCTAGATAGACATGCAGGGACAACAATGAACACAAAAACAAGATGAAGAAAAATATAATAACAAAAGAAAACAAAACAGCAACAACAACAGCAAAAAAAGGAAAAAGCCTATAAATAGTTCCAGGTCTGTTTGTTGACCTTTATGAGTGTTTTCCAGTCAAGTCTGATGAAGTGTTACGCCCTACCCATGAAGTTTATTTTTGGGATTCCTTAGGAACTTCATTGCTTTGCCCCCTTTGCTGCTCTGTTGTGAGACATGCCCTTAGTGTTTTGCCCCAGTGTGGTGGGGTCAGATATTGCACAGTTCCGCATTGTGTCTCCAGTGTTGTCCCTGTAGCGCTATGGGTCAGTGAGGGATGTTGTGTCTTGTGGTGGGGCAGGCCCTACGGTCCTCTGTGTGCATTGGCTGCTCTGACGCAGAATGTCATCCTCCAGGTTTGGTAGGCTAGGAAGTGTTCCACTCTCTTCTTTCTTCTTCATTTGCTCCTGATCAAAAGCACTCCTCTCCCCAAGCTGCAGTTTCAGTCCTGTCCTTTGAAGTGCATTCTTCTGGTGGGGGGAGAGGTCCACGCACTTGGAATTGGAGACAGTCCCTCAAGGATTGCAGCCTTCCATCCACTCCTAGGCGTCATAAACTGGGAAACCTAAAAGAAACAATAAAAACAAAAACAAAATGAAACAGAAAGAAGATAATAATAATAATATAAAGATAAAAATAAAGAGTAAGAAAGAAAAGACCAATAAAGACCAATAACATTATTTGAAAACCTGGAGAAGAAATACCTGTCATGGACCAAGTGAGAAATATTTGAGCCTAGAGCAAATTCAGGTTGTCAGGTCAAGAGAGAGGTCAACTGAACAATTATCATTTTATACCATAATTCTATTCACCATAATCAAGTCTACAATAGTCTTTGCTAGTAAAGCTGCTGAGTACCTCTGTCAGAGGCTTCATCTGACTACATGGTCTACAGATGGATTTTGGGTTCCCACCGTCCTCCATGCCCTTCTGCAAGTTGAAAATTCACAGATTCACAATTTAAACTCTGATAGATTTTCCCTTCATCATATTTGGATTTTGTTATTTTGCATCTTTGGATTACACAGGTTGGTGTGCTACTTCTGTGTGGACTTAGTTGTCGCCTCACTTAGAGAGCTGCTTGTTTGAATCCAAGCTTTTAAGAACCCAGACACTATTCCAATTGATAGCAGGGCATTATCTGCTTTCTTTACCACACTTACTGTAGCACCCTTAGCTTCAGTGATTTCTTCATGAAGGTGAATACTGAGCAAGGCTATATTATAAGAACTAAACATTCTCTATTGGGTCTAGAATTCGTGAGAGCCCAGAATCCATCTGCTTGTCCCAAGTTATGAATGACTCTTGTTTATTTTGTCAGTCATGCTATGACAAAAAACAATAAGCAGAACCAACAAGATCATAAAAACAACAAAAAACATTGTAAACAAAAAAGAAACATTCTCTTAGTGCAGTGGTTCTGAACCTTCCTAATGCTGCGACCCTTTAATAAAGTTCCTCATGTTGTGGTGACCCCCCCAACCATAACATTATTTTTGTTGCTACTTCACAACTGTAATGAAACGGGCAACTCCTGTGAAAGGGTTATTCGATCCCCCAAAGGGGGAACCGCTGCCTCAGGGTATAAAGCGATTGCATTCATAACAAATAATTTATCCATTGGTATAGAATTTAAGGTACCATTGATATGAGGAGTTTATATGAGTAAAGTCCAACTGGGAGCTGCAAACTATGAGTTGTTGCTTTGTAAACATTGATTTATTAATTGGTTGAGCTCTGGTGTCATTGAGTATGGGAATCAGTGCTAGGAGAAAATGCTTGCATCATCTCTTACAAAAGCAGAACCTTGCCCCTCAGACCAAAACCTGTCACATTAATGCAACCAGGATCATTGAGGCATTAAATATATGGTGGTCTGGTTCTCCTTTCATTGGACATCCACTAAGCCAGGAGTCCTAACCAAAGTCCAACAACTGCCATTTCCATAGTCTTGGGTTGGCTATCCCTTGCAACCTCTCCTATTAGAGTGTTTCAGTCCTAAGTCCAAGGGTATAAGTGGTTTTAAGGCAGATCAGTTTTTACAGTCAGGCTTCTACACCAAGTCCTTCTGGTGTGACCTTTAGTGGATGTCATGTTTCTAGTAAGGCAAGTGTTTAAATTCGTTAAAATGCCGAGGACCATAAAACTGGGTTGATTTTACCCTCAAATTCCCTACAATTCTTGTTTAGCAGCCCTTCCTGATGTGAGGTTGAGCCTCCCCATTTTTCCACTACGGTCTTCTCCTTTCCCCTCTCCTTGAAGGATTGGCCCCAGCCAATGTGAAGTCTCCTCCCTTGAGGTGGTTCTTTTGAATTGCACATAAGGACGGTGATATATGGTTTGTGGCCAGTGGGCAGACTTTCCACCCCTCTATTTGGGAATTGGTCCCTTATATTTGAACAATTAGTGTTTCTCCTTATAGTAATGGACTCATATAATACTTGTCCTTTTGTGATTGACTAACTTCACTCAGCATAATGGGTTTCAGGTCCTCCCATGAGCAAAGTCTCTTACCATCCTTGCTTCTAAGGAGTATTCTAACTGTACTTCCAATATAGATCTGTTCATTCTCTGGCAGCCACGATACAGTCAATCTTTGCTAATATTGTAACTGAAAAACACTGGTTCTTCTCTGGCCTTTCTTATTCATTGTCCAACTTTTGTATAGGTATGAGGCTATTGGAAAAACCATGGCCTGGATCTGGCCTAGTACTATAGTCCTCAATGTGACAACATTTTTTCTTTTTAAATCACATTAAAGAAGGTATTTGAAATAAAAAATTTTTAAATTAAAAAAAGAAGATATTTTATTTCTTTCCAGTGTAACCAGTGCTATATTGAGTTGTTTTTCTTATACAGTATAGTCATTTTCCCTGCATGCTTTTCTTATTACAGATGAAGGACTTCCAAATATATTTTCCATTATATTCTTTCTACTCTTATCGAGTGGACTGTTTCAGGGTTTGGGTATTGAAGGACACTGGTTAAGGGGAAGCTGTTATGTACGTTTTTTCTAAATTCTTTGGGCTGTCATAGGTCACTCACGCCTATATTTCTGGAATGTTCATTTTTGTCATTCCTGAGTCCTGCTGTTAGAGAATCTACAACAAGCACTTACGGAGTGCTATTGATTTTGAGGGAATGGGGGTCTGCCCACTGGTATTTCTGGAGTGCACTCCTATTACTTAAGGATCCACATGTTGTCTAAAATCATATTATAAAAAATTATTTCAATAGGAGGGGAAAATGGTTAGAGTTCAATTGCTTCATACAAAGTTATTTTTTCCTGCAAGCATTTTAGTATCAAAGATATAAGAATAACAACATCTGAGCAGGATAGCTTTTTATTTTGTTTTACATAGTAGTCAAAGGCTATCACCAGCAGTATTATCAGCATAATACTTCATATTAACACATATACGACTCATTATCTCAATAAATAATGTAACGCAGAGCAACTGTGCTGCAAGCAGCTTTTCTTCCTATTTGAAATTCTGTCTCTTTAGGAAAATTAGCACTCTACACAATGCAATTCGGGTTTCTTAATTCTTTGCAAAGATGCCCTAGTGGTGCAGGGTTAAGTATTTGGTAACTGAAAGACTAAAAATTTGAACTTAGTAACCACCCCTTGGGGGAAGACAGGGGATAGTTCTATACTGTCCTACAGGACCACTTTGAGATGCAATTAAAAATCAACAAGAGTGGGTTTCTGTTATGGACTGAATTGTGCTTTTCAAAAATATGTGTTGTAAATCCCAACCTCTCTGCTTGTTGTAACCTCACTAGGGAATGGATTGTCTTTGTCCTGATTAGTGTAGAGTATATTTTGAGTCAATCTGTTACAAAATATATAATGAGCGGATTAAACAAACTGAGATTAAGTAAGAATGATGCCATGCCACTTTAAGATTTATGGAGAGCAGAAGCTCATAATAAGAAAAGTATTTCTCCCAGAGCTGTCAAAGGCTCAGCATCTTCTCTAAGAATTTGTATCCAAAATGTGAACTTATAGCATCTTAAACGATGAGAAAGTAAATTTGTTTATTAAAACAATCCACTTCAGTGACAACATTAAATAATAAGACAGACTGGATTTTGGTTTTTTAACTATTTCTAAAACAGAGATTATAAGTAACCTCATCATGATGTTCTAAGGACATTTGAGAAGTTGTTGTTATGTGCTGTTTAGTTAGTTTCACCTCATAGAAATCTTATGCATAACAAAATTAAACATTTCTCAGTCCTGCACCATCTTCACAATCATTGCTTTGTTTGAGCCCATTATTTCAACTACTGTACAAATCCCATCTTCTTGATGGTTTTGTTTTTTTGCCCTCTAATTTACCAACTACATATAAAAAACAAAGCCCATTACCACGGTAAATGCTTATTTATATTTTCATTAAACAAAACCTCTAAGAAGTGCCAACATATGCAAAACAGTGTGCTAGGTGCTAGGTAAATCAGAAGTGGTTTGTTTCTCTCATGAGTAGCTTACAGGAAAGCCATGTAAAAACATGACATTGTTTGCTATGATTTAGGTTTCATAGAAACTAAAGGCAAAAGGCTAAGTAGAATAGCTGATATTGGAGCTGAGTCTTAAAACATGATTAGGTGCTTGGCAGCAGGCTAAAGGTCAGGAAGAGTGAGGGAAAAAAAACAGGAGCAAAGAAACAGACTGAGATTCAGATGATAAGCAGAGTAGGATAGATTTTTCAGGATGGAATTTCTACAGAAGGTGAACTGCAGGATCTTCAGAGCCTTTTGTGTAGAAGCAATGCAGAAACCATAACTGACCTCCTCTGACTTCTCTGTTGCCCCATGGAGGTGTCAGGCATGCCTCCACCCTCCACTTTTCTTTTCCTGTTCTGACACCAACCATTGTTCCGATGGCAAACTACTATGCTGGGTTCAATAATTAATTGCAGTGGTCACACAGAACTCACAGATGTCAATTCTACCAGTTTACCCTGTCCTACAAGGTCACTATGAATTGCTATCAACTCAAAGATGGGGATTTTCTTAGTAAGTTAACATGTTACCACAAATCAGGATCAATAAATCTTAAGGATATGATCATGGGTTCACAGCAGTGTCTCTCCTTAGCCAGAAGCCAAATTTCTCTTTTTTCCTCATCTTCTGAGCCTTGCGATTCCTTGGCTTCTGCTATGAGCCACGAAACCAACTTGCTGCTCTGCCCCACAGTCTCATAGACTTTCGGTTGCTCTTTGTTATGTCTTATGGTCTCTTTGCCTAGGCCTCTGGCCTCGGTTTTGCTCTACCCCATGGTTCATGTGCTGCAGCTTCTGGTGCCTCTGGTGTTGGCCTCTACCAATTTAAGCAGAGATCTTGAATGTGCTAGACTGGTGCCTCTTCTTCTGATTTCTTGGGATTTTGCTATGTGCTCCTGCTTTGTTCTTTTTCTTTTTTGAAGTAATATTAATTTATTGTGTTTTGGGTGATAACTAACACAGCAAGTTAGGTTCCTGTTTGACAATATGCATACAAATTGACCCATACAAAACATTTGTATATTTTTCACATTGTGTCAGAATTCTCCTTTTGTGTGGGTGTATCAACTTAAGAAAATTAGTTTTATTGCGCGATACGTAACACATTGTGAAATTCAATAGTTCAACCATATTAAGAGGGGTTGTGCAATCATGACTACAATTTTGGAACATTCTCTTCCTTCTTGTGTCCATTGCTATTGTCTCCCCATTTACTCTACCCTCCCCTTCTGTGCTCCCAGGTAATTTAAAATGTGGAATACTGGACAGATTTGTGTGTCATTCTTGTGCAGAGACCTTGCTAATCTTTTTTGTATTGTTCCAGTTTGGGTATATGTACTGCTGAGGCAAGCACTATCTTGCTTCTGAGATGACCCTTTATATACAGAATAGCTTTGATGGAGCTGTGGTTTTTTGTCTTTCAATAGATCTTACCCCCAAGGAAGCAAAATGTGGGGACTTAAGTCACACCCTTGACTAAGGGGGGGGGGGCGAATCAGAATATGTCCCACCCACCTTAGTTCTGTAACGGAGAACTCCCTCCAAAATGGGATTATAAACACAGGCATAGAGGCTGGAGTTTAGTACATCACATAAGGGCTTATGTATGGTCAAATGGACCACAGTAATGGACTATATCTCACTGTTTAAAGAATTTTATTGCATACACAATAGGAAACCATTACAAGAAAGGCTAAGATATAACGTGACCAGCTCCAGTTTAAAAAAGAGAGCTGCTGATACCATAGGCGATAAACTGGAAGAATGAAGGGCAGCAAATGGAGGTTACAGCTAGACCATCAAAATTACTCAATTAAGTGATAAAAAGCCGCATCTAAATCCTAATTGCTGTGGATACAGAGAGTAACAGATGATAGACATATTAGAAACTTTTCAACTGCATATCAAGGGATGGGGAGGAGAAACGGGAAATTATTCCTAGATTTCTGAATTGAGTAATTGTTATTAAAAATGGTATGGTGGTAGTCTTTATCAAAATAGTGTATAAAGCAAAGTTGAGGATTGTGGAGTAGATAGTTACACTTTTGAACATGTTGGATTTCAGGTATGGCACAACTTTCCTGGCCTTATTTCCTTATTAATGCATTTTATTATTTTCCTAAAACTTCTTTTAAATAAGCTCCCTGTGATTGTTATGTATGCTTTCTTTTTAATTGTTTTCATTAGGGGCTCATACAACTCTTATCCCAATCCATACATATATCAATTATGTAAAGCACACTTGTACATTTATTGCCCTCATCATTCTCAGAACATTTGCTCTCCACCTAAACCCCTGGCATCAGGTCCTCATTTTTCCCCTCCCTCCCCACTCCCCCCTCCCTCATGAACTCTTGATAATTTATAAATTATTTGATCATATTGCCCTGTCCAACGTCCACCCTTCACCCACTTTTCTGTTGTCCGTCCCAAAGGGAGGCAGATCCTTGTAATCAGTTCCCCCTTTCCATCCCACCCTCCCTCCACCCTCCCAGTATCGCCACTCATACCATTGATCCTGAAAGGATCATCTGCCCTGGATTCCCTGTTTTTCCAGTTCCTATCTGTACCAGTGTACATCCTCTGGTCTGGTCAGATTTGTAAGGTAGAATTGGTATTATGATAGTGGGAAGGAGGGAGCATTTAGGAACTAGAGGAAAGTTGTATGTTTCATCGTTGCTATATTGCACCCTGACTGGCTTGTCTCCTCCCGAGACCCTTCTGTAAGGGTGTGTCCAGTGGTCAGCAAACAGCCTTCGGGTCTCCACTCCACCCTTCTCCCTTCATTCACTATGATGTGATATTTTTTGTTCTGATGATGCCTTATATCTGATCCCTTTAACACCTTCTTGTTGTGTTTTGTTTTGTCTTTTGTCATTGGTTTGTTGTTGTTGTTTTGTTGTATATTGTTGCTTGGTTCTGCTCTCTCTTGTTTTTGTACATGTTATTATCTCCGCGGGTCTGTTCTGTCTAAATAACATAAACTGGATGAACAATCTGGAAGAGAAAACAATGGACCAACAGCTCCGGGGGGACATGGGAGAGGGGGACGTCAGGGGAAACGTAGTGATATTAACAAACCCAGGGACAAGGGAACAACAAGTGATCCAAATTGGTGGTGAGGAGCGTGTAGGAGGCCTGATAGGATGTGATCAAGGGTAATGTAACTAAGAGGAATTACTGAAACCCAAATGAAGACTGAGCATGATAGTGGGACAAGAAGGAAGTCAAAGGAAATAGAGGAAAGAGCTAGGAGGCAAAGGACATTTTAGAGGTCTAAATAAAGGCATGTATATATAAATATATTTATATATTAAGGCATGTACATATAAAAATATATTTATATATTATAGATGGGGAAATAGATCTATGTGCATAATTTATAGGTTTAGTATTAAGGTAGCAGATGGACATTGGGCCTCCAACCAAGTACTCCCTCGATGCAAGAATACTTTCTTCTATTAAATTGGCATTCTATGATGCTCACTTTCCTGATACAATAGCTGAAGACAAAGCGGGTGAATAAGCAAATGTGGTGAAGAAAGCTGATGGTGCCCGACTATGAAAAGAGATAGCATCTGGGGTCTTAAAGGCTTGAAGGTAAACAAGAGGCCATCTATCTCAGAAGCAACAAAGCCCACATGGAAGAAGCACACCAGCCTGTGTGATCACGAGGTGCCAAAGGGATCAGTTATCAGGAATCAAAGAAAAAAATCATATCATTGTGTGCTCACCTCCACGATATGATCATTGAAGACAAATGGGTGCATAAGTAAATGTGGCGAAGAAAGCTGGTGGTGCCTGGCTACCAAAAGATACAGCGTCTGGGATCTTAAAGGCTTGAAGGTAAACAAGTGGCCATCTAGCTCAGAAGGAACAAAGCCCACATGGAAGAAGCATACCAGCCTGTTTGACCATGAGGTATAGAAGGGACCAGTTATCAGACATCAAAGAACTAAAAATCATGTCACTGGGTGTCCTCCTTCCTGATATGATCAATGAAGACAAACATGCACATAAGCAAATATGGAGAAGGATTTCGGAGTGGGGACCCAAAGCCCATCTGTAGGCAACTGGACATCCCCTTATGGAAGGGTCGTGGGGTGGGTACGAGCCAGTTAGGGTGTAGGGTAGCAATGATGAAACATACAACTTTCCTCTAGTTCTTAAATGCTTCCTCCTCCTCCACTATCATGACCCCAATTCTACCTTACAAATCTGGCTAGACCAGAGGATATACACTGGTACAGACAGGAACTGGAAACAAAGGGAATCCGGGACAGATGAACCCTTCAGGACCAGTGGTGAGGGAGGCGATACTGGGAGGTTGGAGGGAAGGTGGGAGGCGATACTGGGAGGGTGGAGGGAAGGTGGAACTGATTACAAGGATCTACGTGTGACCTCCTCCCCGGGGGGACAGACAACAGAAATGTGCGGGTGAAGGGAGCTGTCGGACAGTGTAAGACATGACAACATAATAATTTATATCAAGGGTTCATGAGGGAGGGAGGGTGGAGATGGAGAGGGAAAAATGAGGAGCAGCTGATACCAAGGGCTCAAGTAGAAAGCAAATGTTTTGAGAATGATGAAGGCATTAAATATACAAATGTACTTGACACAATGGATATATGTATGGATAGTGATAAGAGTTGTATGATCCCCCAATAAAATGATTTTTTAAGTATATGGAAATATAAAAGATTAGAGGAAGAAAAAGAAAACCAAACATAGTAAAAAATGCTTTTAAGTCTATCATGGGTTTAAATAATATTTAAATCCTGCAAATATTTTAAAGTAACTAGGTTTGGCAAATAATTAATTCACTTGAAATTGAAATAAATTCCATAAAACTGCTTATTAAATTTAAACATTCTATATACAATTGCCCTGATAGTGTAGTGGTTGGGTGGTGGGTGCTATTCAAATTGTCGGCTGTTTGAAACCACCAGCAGCTTCGCAGGAGAAAAACTGAGCTTTCTACTTCCATCAACAATTACAGTCTCAGAAACCCATGGGGGGTTGCTATGAATCAGCATTGACTCGATGGCAATGAATTTGTTTGAGCTTTGTATATAATTTTATTGAAATATTTAGGCAGTCAATTTCAGAATGGCAAGATTTATTAAATGTGATCTCATATTTATATGAATTAATTAGCTTCATGATTGCTTTTGATCTTGCTTAAAAGAGTGATAGCTGATCTTTATACATTTCTGGCCATAGTATGTAGATCCAAATTCCACTATCACATCCGTGGTAATTCTATGGTCTTCTTCCAGTTTCTGGACGTTAGTAACAATGTCTTCATTCTTTCAGGTGTTCCTAGCCTTCCGTACAATACCTGATTGATCTGAGAATGGTTGTTTTATGAGGGACAGCATTCCTATAAACTTGTTGCAAAGCTCCAATGATTTGGGAAAATGTCCACTTGAGTTTTTCTTTTAATTTGGTGTTTTTAATATTTGGTGTTAACTCTGACCTTAAAAGGGCTTTTGTTTGGTAGCACCAAAAGTATCATTTTTTAAAGACACCCTAATAAGATTAAGACAGGTGTATTATTAAGAGGCCTTGTTTATATAAATCAGTGATTGCAGAGACATATGTAAACATGTGTTGGGAATAAATATGTGTGTGAATTGGAACCCTAGTGGCAATGATGTTTGCTTATTTAAAAAGTTTTATTGGCACTTCATCCACATGTCATACAATTCAGTAATATCAAGAAGAATTATACAATCATTAGCACAATCAATTTTAGAATATTTTCTTCTTGTACTCATTGTTATTGATGTATTTATTTATTTAGCAGTTTTTAAATGTACACATTGATGATTCATATTTCCTTTTGACTCCTATACTTCCCTAATGTTCAGTTTCTATTCACCTGGGCTTATCTGATAGCTTTTTTCTTACTCCTGAGGTTTTACTTATTGTGAAATGTGTTAGAATTTTTACTTACCATATATACTCGTGTATAAGCCAAGTCTTTCAGCCAAAAAAAAAAAAAGCAAAACAATTTCAAGTTCTCCTGAATTTTATAATTCCTGGAGCCATGAAGACTGGGTGGTCCTCTGAAACTATCGCTTAGAGATAAACTTGAAACCTTAAGCCAAAAGTATCCACCTAAAGTCTTTTAAAAAACAAACAATAGAGGGAGGGGGGAAAGGGGAGGGAGGGAAAAAAAAAAGAGGACCTGATGCAAGGTGCTTAAGTGGAGAGCAAATGCCTTGAGAATGATTGGGGCAGGGAATGTATGGATGTGCTTTATACAATTGATGTATGTATATGTATGGATGGTGATAAGAATTGTAAGAGCCCCTAATAAATTGTTAAAATTTAAAAAACAAACAAACAATAATTTAGTTTACTCAGTAAAAAGTATCTGCCTTGTACATTATGCTATTTTAAGAGCTATCTGTATGGACTCAAATTGACAAGAATAATTTGAAAGATTAGCTAATAACTTCAGAGGGCAGTGAATTCATGTTAATAAGGGAGGAACAACTCAAAAAGGAAGGAGAGAATGGCTACAAAATTCACAGAATATAATCAGTGTCACTAAATGGTACACTTACAATTTGTTAGATTGGTTTATGTTTTGCTGTGGATATTCTCAACAACAAAATAAATAAAGTATGTTAAAAATAAACAATTAGAAGTTGAATTACCATACGACCTAGCAATTCACTGCTAACAATATACCCAAAAGACTCAAAAGCAACACTGTGAACATGCTTTGTTCACCAATTCACTGAACCATTAGTCACACCCATGTTCATCAAAGGACTACTCATAATAGCAAGAAGATGGAAATAACCTAAGTGTGGATTCATGGGAGAATGGGTGAATAAACTTTGAAATATATACACAATGAAATACTACAAAATATTAATGAATAATGAATCTATGAAATACCTCATGATATAGATGAACCTGGAGGACATTATGCTAAGTGAAATTAATCACAAAAGACAAATACTGTATGAGACTACTGTTATTTAAAAAATAATTTCACACTACTGTAAAAGATAGTCTTTGGAGTTGAAGCTAGATGAGGGAAGGGGAAGCCATAGGCTAGAATAGAGATAGGTGTTAATCTGCGTGAAGGGGAAGACAATGTCCAAGAAAGGGAGATGAGCACAACAATTATGGAAATGGGGCAAACCACAAAGAGGGTTGATAAGTTGTTGAATATAAAAATGCCGTTCCGCTCTGTGAACTTTTATATAATTCACAATAAAAAGTTGTTTAAATGACACACCATCTAAAAAGTGAAAAGACAACCCATAGGGTGAAAGAAAATACAGGTAAAGCATGGATCTGATAAAGAACTTAAGGGAATATATGAAGAACTCTAGCAATTCAATTATTAATTGATACCTTAATTACAAACCACGAATTAAATAGACTGTTCTCCAAGAAGATTTGAAAATCATAATAACCATATCAAAAGATTCTCAGAATCATTAGTCATTAGGGAATTGCAGATCACAATGAGCTGCTACTTCATACTTAGTAAGATAGTAATAATAATAACAACAAAATAAGATTGTTATTAGTGAAGATATGAAGAAATTGGCATCATTCATAGCTGGTGGAAATGTAAATGGTTCATACCACTTTGGATAACAGTTTGGTAGTTTCATAAGTGCTAAACATAGAGTTATCACATCATCTAGAAATTCCATTTTTAGGTAGATGATGGAAAGAAAGGAAAACTTAGGGATCAGTTATCAGTCATCAAAGACCAAAAAAATCATATCATTGGCTGCACACCTCCATGATAGGATCGCGGCAGACAAATGGGTGCATAAGCAAATGTGGTGAAGAAAGCTGATGGTGCCCGGCTATCAAAAGAGATAGTGTCTGGGGTCTTAAAGGCTTGAAGGTGAACAAGCGGCCATCTAGCTCAGAAGCAAAAAAGCCCACATGGAAGAAGCACACCAGCCAGTGCGATCACGAGGTGCCAAAGGGACCAGGTATAAGGCATCATGCAACAAAATATATATATATGTATGTGTTTATATATATATATATATATGTGTGTGTGTGTGTGTGTATATATATATATATATATATATATATATATATATATATATATATATATATATATATATACCATATTGAATGAAGGGGGAAGTGCAGAGTGGAGACCCAAGGCCCAAGTGTCGGCCACTGGAGAGCCCCTCATAGAGGGGTTTAGGAGAAGAGATGGGTCAGTCAGGGTGAGAGGTAGTACCGATGAAGAACACAGCTTTCCCCCAGATCCTGGATGCTTCCTCCCTCCAACTACCGTGATCCGAATTCTATCTTGCAGGACTGGATAGGACAGAGGTTGTACACTGGTGCATATGAGGGCTGGAGGCACAGGGAATCCAGGGTGGACGATACCTTCAGGGCCAAGGGTGTGAGGGGCGATGCTGGGAGAGTGGAGGGTGAGTGGGTTGGAAAGGGGGAACTGATTACAAGGATCCACATGTGACCTCCTCCCTGGGAGATGGACGGCAGAGAAAGGGGGGAGGGGAGACTCCGGATAGGGCAAGATATGACAAAATAACAATGTATAAATTACCAAGGGCACATGAGGGAGGGGGGAGCGGGGAGGGAGGGGATAAAAAAAGAGGACCTGATGCAAAGGGCTTAAGTGGAGAGCAAATGCTTTGAGAATGATTGGGGCAGGGAATGTGCTTTATACAATTGATGTATGTATATGTATGGATTGTGATAAGGGTTGTATGAGCCCCTAATAAAATGTTTTTTTAAAAAAAGAAATGAAAACGTGCCCAACCAAAACTTGTACATGAATTTTTTTGTCATAGCATTATTTGTAATAACCAAAAAGTAAAAGCAATACAAATACCTATCAGTTGATGACTGACACAACAAAGTGCTGTATATTCATGCACTGGAATGTTTAACAATAAGAGGAAATATGGATACATGCTAGGACATCAAGGAGTCTGGAAAACATGTTAAGTCAAGTCAGCAAAAGAAAGACCACCAACACTAAACCACATTCATTGCCTTTGCATCGATTCCAACTCTTAGAGACCCTATGGGCAGGATAGAACTGGTCCTGTGGGTTTCTGAGATGAAAACTCTTTACCACAGAGCTGTGGTGGTAGTGTACTGGTTAGGCATTGGGCTGTGATCCAAATGGTTGGCAGTTCAAAACCACCAGCAACTCCTTGAGAGAAGGAATGGGCCTTCTACTACAGTAAATAGTTACAGTCTCAGAAACCCAAATAGGTAGCTGAGTCAGTATTGATTCTATGGCAGTGACTTGCGAACCCCTTTTTAAAAAATAAATCATTTTATTGGGGGCTCTTATAACAATCCATACATCCACATGTCAAGCACATTTGTACATATATTGCCATCCTTTCCAAAACATTTCCTTTCTACTTGATCCCTTGGTATCAGATCCTCGTTTTTTCCCTCCCTCTCTCCCCACCATCTCACCCTCAAGAACGCTTGATAAATTATAAATTATTATTTTCATATCTTACACCATCTGCTGTCTCCCTTCACCCATGTTTTTGTTGTTGTAGTGACTCGGGAGGGATTTATAAATCAATCATTGTGATCAATTTTCCCTTTCTTCCCCTACCTTCCCCCTACCCTCATGATATTGTTACCTATTTTGTTCCTGAGGGGTTTATCTGTCCTGGATTCCATGTGTCTTATCTGTACCAGTGTACAATCTCTGGTGTAGCCAGATTTGTAAGGTAAAACTGGGGTCATGATAATGAGGGAGAGGAAGCATTAAAGAACTAGAGGAATGCTGTATGTTTCGTTGGTGCTATACTACACCCTGGCTTGCTTGTCCCTTCCTTGTGACCCTTTTGTGAAGGATGTCCAACCATTTACAGATGGACTTGTCTTTGGGCCTCCACTTTGACCCCCCCCCACTTGTATAATATGATTGTTTTGGGACTTTTGATGCCTGATACCTGATCCTGTCCGGCACCTTATGATCACACAAGCTGGTGTGCTTCTCCCATGTTGGCTTTGTTGCTTCTAAGCTAGATGGCCACTTGTTTTCCTTCAAGCCTTTAACACCCTAACTCTATATCTTTTAATAGCCGGGTACAATCAGCTTTCTTCACCACATTTGCTTATGCGCCCATTTTGTCTTCAGCGAGTGAGTCAAAGCTAATGGCAACTAACAACAGTAAAAACAGCAATAACTCATCTTGCATGGCTTTTGGTTGTGTTTGCTTCTCCTATTCATTAGCCAATGTATGTTCTCAGTAGAAACATTATTACCAGTAACCTAACTTCAACCTAATGCTATACTGATAAAGATCCTCCAGGAATACAAATGTTTATGGATTAGTGAGTCTTATTTTTAAGGAACATGAAGGTGTTATTAAGATGATTGACTTTCTTTTGTCCAGTGTGATTTAAATGTATAATTGCCATAAATTATGGTTTGTATGGCTTAGGAAACATAATTTACATACCTTAGAAAATGATATGAACACATTTTTCAAAGTTGGTAAGCATTCTGACATGTTGTTTGTTGGTTTAAATATCATTAACCTTAAAACAAATATTTGAGCCTGTACTGCATAGAAGGAGTTGTGCTGAGTTTCTAGTAAGATACAGAAATTTACAACATTATACCTGTTGTTAATAATTAGACATAAGCACTCACATGAGTTCTGGGGCCATCTGGAAGATTGAAATGGGTTCTTCGGAAAATCGTTTTTGGGGAATGAGACTTGGAGATAGACTTTAAAAAATCATTCTTGTTTTTTTAGGTACAAAATGCAAAACATGAACGACCATATATATAACCAACGCTCAAAGCTGACTTGGCTGGAGCTAGAATTCCTTTCTTTGCAACACAGTCCAGAGGAATTGGAAAAGTCAAAGTAATGGATAACAAAAAAGGACCTCCGTTCTTCAATGAAGATAACGTGGGGCCATTGTACTACACATCTCCTTTCTATGATACCATGGAGCTCTTCATTGAAACACTGACTGGAACATGTTTTGAGCTGAGAGTTTCACCCTTTGAAGCTGTCATTTCTGTGAAAGCAAAAATTCAAAGATTGGAAGGTACTAGTCTATTTTGGGGGGTACATGTTTGTTCATTAGCAGTGTATGTTAATTTTAAAACGTTGATTATGGAGACGTTTTTAATTATATGGAAATGTAGGGAAAGTGTCTCCCACATACCTGCGACTCAGCTTCAACTGTGCATTCATGAAACATCCTTGTTTCACTCCTCAGCTTGTCCCATCTCCTCCTAGATTCTTCTGGAGCAAGTCCCAGGTGTCCTATGAGAGATGGGATAATACATCAATGGTCTCCCATCCGTTTATGGAGACTTCTTAAAATTCTGCCATAACTCTCCTCCAGGTCCTTTCAGCTGGAAAAAGTCATTGCTGTCCTTCTGGTGACCTTGCTCACCTTTTCCTTACACATACAACTTTTTTGTTGTTTAAATCTTGAGATTTTCTGAGAAGTTTTTTGGTCACATTTATCTATATTTTATTTTCTCTCAGTATAACAATACTACACATACTACAATGTCTCGTTTGTGCTTTATGTGTTAGTGAAAAGTTCCTTAAGTTACTTTGTATTAAAATTAGAATCTTACTTTTTTATTGTACTTTTTATATTGCTGACATAAGTGGAACTTACTATTTTTAGTTTTAAAATTAAGTTTTGACTAGAAAGCGCAGTTGTTCCATATAACACTTAACCCTAATCTTTCAGAACCAACTGATTTAATTAGCTTGTAAAATGAAAATTCAGAATTGTAAAAGTGTCTAGAGCAGCATTTCTCAACCTGTGGTTCGTGACCCCTTTGGGGGTTGAACGACCCTTTTATAGGGGTCGCCTGATTCATAACAGTAGCAAAATTACAGTTATGAAATAGCAATGAAAATAATCTCATGGTTGGGGGGGTCAACACAACATGAGGAACTCTATTAAATGGTCGTGGCTTTAGGAAGGTTGAGAACCACTGGTCTAGAGGCTTGCAATGTTTGATCTCAGTCATAGATTCTACTACCTAAGTTTCTAAATGTTTGCTGTTCCTCCAGTCCCAGGGAGGTTCTATTGAAATGAGTGGCAGTTGACTCCAATGACTCTATTTGGTACAGAAAGTCCCATCACCTGATTTCATGAAATCTGGAGTCAGAATAATTTATGTTGATGTTATTCTGCTGCTTTAGATAATTGCATGATACAATTATAGGAGCCACCACCCATAGTCATTGTATCAATGGTGGCCTATAGAGACTCTGTAGGACAGAGTAAAACTCCCTATAGGGTTCCCAAGGCTGTAGAAAGTCACCAGGATTCCTGCTTTAGGGTCAGAAATGTAAAAACTGTCTTTTTCTCTGTCTCTTTCATGCATTAAAAGATTTCCACGTAGCGAAAGCACATTAGAGAAATCCTGTTTAAGTCTTATGATTGTCATAAGAGGACATTTGGGCTTAGAGAACATTAGCAACCCGCCCAAGGGAATCATTTAGCCATTGACAGAGGCAGGCCCAGAGTCAGGACTTTGGCTCTCTTGACAAGCGCCAAGCCAGAGCCAGAGCCACAGCTTTTCCTTCCCTTGTCTTCTGAGAGAACTGTTGGAGTGAAAACACTGGCTCTATAGTCACTAGAGAGATGATTCCCAGTTTCCAGAAAGCCAAGCGAAACCTATTGTCTCAAGTTGACAGAGTACAACTGCCCATAGTGTCTCCAAGGCTGTAATGTTTTTGGAAGCAGACTGCCACATCTTTCTCCTACAGAAGTTCAAACTTGTGTCTTTCAGGTCACAGTCTAGCTCTTAACTACTGACACCACCAGGGCTTTTAATCCCATGTTAGGTATCTACAGTAGAACGCTTCAACACTAACCCGCCCTAGAAGGAGCGTGATGCAGTTGAGATCCGAATCAATTTCTCCCTCCCTTTTTCTTCCCTCCTATTCCTCATACTTTTAATTCTAATCCTATGGACTGTGGTATTCATTCTGTTATTGTGGAGGTTCCAAGAGGGTAGACTCATGAAAAATGTTAATGTTTTCTTATGGATTATCTCTAAATTTCCCCTACCTTAAAAATCAGGGAGACAAGGAGATGAGCCAGTCAGGGTGCAGTGTAACAATGATGAGACATGCAACTTTCCTCTAATTCCTAAATGCTTCCTCCTTCCACTATCATGATCCCAATTCTACCTTACAAATCTGGCTAGACCAGAGGATGTACATTGGTACATATAGGAACTGGAAACACAGGGAATCCAGGGCGGATGAGTCGTTCAGGACCAGTGGTGAGAGTGGCAATACCAGGAAGATGGAGGGAGAGTGAGGGAGATATGGGAAATAGATTACAAGGATCTACATATAACCTCTTCCCTGGGGGATGGACAACAGAAAAGTGAGTGAAGGGAGATGTCGTACAGGACAAGATATGGCAAAATAATAATTTATAAATTATCAAGGGTTCATGAGGGAGTGGGGAGCATGAAGGGAGGGGGAAAATGAGCTGATGCCAAGGGGTTACGTGGAGAGCAAATGTTTTGAGAATGATGAAGGTAATGAAGGTACAAATGTGCTTTATACAAGTGATGTATGTATGGATTGTGGTAAGAATTGTGCGAGCCCCCAATAAAATGATTTTTAAAAGTGATAAGCTGTTTTGACAGGAGCAGTTTTGATGAAAGGGTGATGAGAAGTATCCAATGAGAGTGGGTTAAAAGTGGATGTAATGGACTTTTCAATGTAAAAATATTCTATAAATACATTAATAATTTGAGTGAAAAAAACACGGGGAGACATTTGCAGTTAACATCGTGGATACGACTCTCAGAGTTAGACATGAGATAGAGAGGAAAGGAAGCAGAGATGGCATTGATGAAGTTAATCCTATGGAGGAAATGTTTTTTTCCTGCCAGACTGTTTTTCCCCTTAGGTACCGTTTGATGAGTTGAGAACATGAGTCCAGAGGGAAGATATAAGGAAGCGTAGAAGGAACTCTATTGAAAGGGTTGGAGGAGTATCCTGGTTAGAAATATTGAGCATGCAAGGTAGGATTAAGTATTAGGGACATTAAATGAACTTTATGTGAATAGGAGCACATAAGTCACCCTGATGATTTCAAATTATTAGTTGAGCTGTCCCTAAATTGTCCCAACTATAAACTAGGAATAATAATAGCTCCTATCTTGAAGATTTGTTCTTATATTAAATAATCCAACCAAGAACATAGCAGAGTACCTATGTTGTTTGTAAGGGGTATATGATTAGTCTGTGGAGAGTGTAGTATATACTCAGGACTATAAGAGTTATGCACTTGAGAGGAGAGTTAATTTTGCTCTGAGTGGCCAGGGAAGGAAAATTGCTTGGATCTTATTGCCAAGAACAGTGAACTATGAAGGAAAGTATATACACCATCCACCACTAGGGTATATGAAAAACGATCCAGTGGAATTTTGAAAGAAAGTATATGCAAAGAAATTTAAGGGATTATTGTCAACTAGTTCTTTATTGCCATGATAAAGAACAAAACCATGTGGTGGGATTGTCTTGCATGACTCCTTACAAGTAGAAAAGACCGCTACTAGTTCTGGCCAATGAGCTATGAATAGAAATATAATCCCTAGGCAAGGTGACCGGCAACATTTAAGGTGGTGGGTCCATCATCTGGGTCCCTGAGTGACTATAGTAATAAGAATCCCCTTGTTTTTTGTTTGTTTTGTTTTGATAATCAAGTACCTTTTTTAAAAAAAGCTATTTTATTAGGAACTAATCCTGACATCATACTATTCCATAGTTCAATGACATCAAGCAGGCTTACACAATTGCTAGCAAAATCAGTTTCAAACATTTTCTTCCTTCTTTCAATCTTTGATAACAGCTCCCTTTTGCCCCCTCTCACCGCTCCACCACACCCCCAAGAACCCTTATTGTCATTGTTGTCTATAGAATCACCTATCCTGGGTTTCATAGACTGAAAAATGGAGAAAAACATATAACAACAATTTGAGAAAGCTGCCAAGAGTGACAAAATACAACAGAGATAATGTGTTACTCTGGGTAGACTAAGAAAGAAATTCATAGACACTCATATGTATATAAGAAAGAGCTTTATGTGAGAATGATGATAGCAACAAATGTACAAATGTGTTTGACGCAATTCATGGACATATGGATTGTGTTAAGGGTTATATGAGCCCCCAATAAAATGATTTTTTTAAAAGAAAGAACTTTATATACAAGAGCAATTGAACAATGAGAAAACATCCCAGCCCAGTCCAGATCAAGTCCATAAGTCCACTATTAGCCCACATATCCAATACCAATCTATTAAAGTCCTCTTCAGACTCATTAAACATGTGCAATGGTGCCAAATACAGGAAGATCATAGGCCAATGAGTGGGAAGTTTTGTGAATCCAGTAGCATTGAAAGCACCTCAGCACTAGCAGGGATCTCCACGTGGTTCCTTCAGCTCCAAGGCTCTGGTTGCCATCTGCTTCTCTCCATGTGTCTTCTCAACAGGGTGTCTCACAGGGAGTCTGCCTGTGTCCCACCTCCAAGAAGGAATAGTGGAGTTCCCAGAATCCCCTGAAGAAGGCCATGCCCACACAGAGGCCTCATTGGCTATTATCTGATTGACAGGATAAAGTCCACCCCATTCACTCTTAGTCCTCAAATTGACACCAGATTATAACTACCACAGATACACTCCAGTATGAAAAAAAAGCCCACAGGAAATATTAAAAAATTAAAAAGCCCAAAGTATATCAGGGGAGATCAAGTGACAAAGTGTTAACCTCTCAAGTCAGATTTATTATTTTAATCTATTATCATTTCTCTAATATGCTCTGATAACCAGGTTATTCTCGTCCCTCAAATATTGTTAGAGAATGTCACCTGTATAGATCCTGCAAATATATTTTGGGCTTTTACTGTTATCCATAGCCTTCTGCACACTAGAATCTCATAATTTAAGCTCTAATAATATTCCCTCCTTCAGATGTGAATTTTAGAATTTACAATCCTTGGATGTCGGATGTTGGTGTGCTTCTTCTATGTAGGCTTAGTTGATGTCTAGTTATATGGCTGCTTGTTTGAAAACAATCCTTTAAGACTCCATCTAATTTCTTCACCATATTTTTCTATAGCACTCATATTTTCTGTGTTTCCTTCATGAAAGCAAGTTTTGAGCAGGGTCATGTTATAAGAACTAATTGTTCCTAGATTGAAGCTGGGGTAAAGTACAAGAGAAAGTCCAAAATCTATTTCTGAATCTATGTCCCACTCCTCCAGGCTTTTAAAAAATTAATTAATTAATATTTTAATTAATCATTTTATTGGGGGGCTCTCTTTAACAATCATACATCAAATGTATCAAGCACATTTTTACATGTGACCATCATCATTTCCAAAACATTTTCTTTCTATTTGAGCCCTTGGTATCAGCATTTTTCCCTCCTTCCCCCCCACCCACCCTTGTGAACCCTTGATAATTTATAAATTATTTTAATTTTCATATTTTACACTATCCACTGTCTGCCTTCACCTCCATTTCTGTTGTTCGTCCCCCTGGAAGTGGCTATACATCAATCATTTCTATTGGTTTCCCCTTTCTTTCCCATCTTCCCCCTACCCTCATGGTATCACTATTCTCATAATTGGTCCTGAGGGGTTTGTCTGTCCTGCATTCTCAGATAAGAGCCCTCAGCACATTGAATCTATGTTTTTTATCTGTCTCTGGTTCACTTTAGGGACATCCTTGTTAATTTATGGTAGAGAATCTAATTGTTCAGCTCACAGCAGCATAAGGACCTTCATTTAGGTTGTAGTTACATAATCTGGTGTCAACTTGCGAAGGAATGGAGTCTAGCCGTTCAAACAGGTTGCAGCTTGATGACCTCATTTGGAGGCGCAACAGAGATAAATAGCTCACTGGAGGCCAGATACACTCTCTGCTTCGTCTTCCTACTGACAAGACACATGGAGCCAAGCTAGAGCCCTGGAGTTGGAGGAGCCACATGGAGACCCCTGCCAGCGCTGAGGTGTTTCCAATGCCACTGGATCCACAAGACTTTCTACCTACTTGCCTGTGATCTTCCCACATTCAATGTCATTGCATGTGTTGCGTGAGTCTTAAGAGAACTTTATAGATTGGTATCAGACATATCAGCTAATATCGGCGTTATGGACTTGATCTGGACTGGGCTGGAATGTTTTCTTAGTAAACAATTGCTCTTTTATATAAAGCTCTTTCTTATACACTTATGAGCATCTATGAATTTGTTTCTCTAGTCAACCCCAACTAATACTATTTATTTTTTGTTTGTTTGTCTATCATTAATTTATTATCTTTCGCAATACCTGGATTATTCGCTTGTACAGAATAAATCTGTATGTTGACATGACACTATTTGTACAAACATTGGTGGTCAGGCAAAAGTTACAATAATATTCAATTACAATGTCAGCCACAGGTTTGTCAGAATAATACATACCTTAATAGAGCAAGTAGGACATTGAAGCAGTAAGTAAATGTTAGTTTGACTACTGACAGTTCAGTACTCTTGGGATAGTGGCTTCTGTTTCATCGCACATCATGTAGTTTTACTCTTCAATCCTCAGGTTATGCAGGTGTGTTTGAGGTAGATTCTAGTTCACCTAGTGGGGTTTCCACACCGGATTCCTCTGGTATAGTCTTTGCAGCATGTTGCTTATCTTGAAGATCAGGATTCATTGTCCCAATGTTTTATAGAAAAGTGAATCCCTTTTTTGACATGCAGTAGACATATAACACGAGCAAAAAAATACATTTTTAAATATTACATCTTAAGTCAGTGATATTTTGGGGGAGATTTTTCATTATAGCATAAGTTAATTTATTCTGAATGATACCATTTTTCCACATAAAGGTATTCAGTTGTCTAAATACCATTTACTGAGTAGTATAGTCTTTTCTCACTAGTATACATACCACATTTCTAAATATTCACAGTTCTCCTTTGAACATTTTATCTGTTTTCTACTGCTACCTGGGCTAATGTCACACTGCCTTATTTAATATAATTTATAAGTTTCATAGAATGGTAGAATGAGTCTTCTTTGCTTGTTATTTTTAATCGTCTTGACTGCTTGCACTGTTAGTTCAAAACTATTTTTTAGAACTCTGCCAAATTATTTGAACCTTCAGTTTCTCTGTGTGGAGAAATGTTGGGGATGTTTTTTAAAAATTTTTTTTCTTAAAAAAATACTGTTATTGGAGGCTCTTACATCTGTTATCACAATCCATACATTCCTCAAGCACATTTGCACGTATGCCACTATCATCATTTTCTTTTTTTTTAATTTTCTTTTTTTTCCTTTTTTTACATTTTATTAGGGACTCATACAACTCTTATCACCATCCATACATATACATACATCAATTGTATAAAGCACATCCATACATTCCCTGCCCCAATCATTCTCAAGGCATTTGCTCTCCACTTAAGCCCTTTGCATCAGGTCCTCTTTTTTTTTTCCCCTCCCTCCCCTTTCCCCCCTCCCTCATGTGCCCTTGGTAATTTATACATCGTTATTTTGTCATATCTTGCCCTATCCGGAGTCTCCCCCCCTTCTCTGCTGTCCCTCTCCCAGGGGAGAGGTCACACGTGGATCCTTGTAATCAGTTCCCCCTTTCCAACCCACTCACCCTCCACTCTCCCAGCATCGCCCCTCACACCCTTGGTCCTGAAGGTATCATCCACCCTGGATTCCCTGTACCTCCAGCCCTCATACTATCATCATTTTCAAAGCATTCTCTTCCCACTTGAGCCCCTGGTATCAGCTCCCCATTTCTTCCCCCTTCCTCTCCCGCCTGGCCTCCCTCCCTCATGAACCCTTGATAAGTTATACATTATTTTTTTACATATCTTACATCATCCTCCGTCGCCCCTCACCCACTTTTCCGTTATTTGTCCCCCTGGGAGGGGGTTCTAGGTAATCCTTGTGATTGATTCCCCCTATTTCCCCCTATCTCCCCATAATCCTCCTGCTATCTCTACTCTCCTTGTTGGCCCTGAGGGGTTGATCTCTCCTGGATTCCCTGTGTTGCGGGCTCTGATCTGTAGCAGTGTGCATGCTCTGGTAGAGCTGAGGTCGTGTTAGTGGGGGAAAGGAAGCACCAAAGAGCAAGATGGGGATGTGGGTTAATTGTGATGGGAGCTCTGGGGGTGACGTGGTCATGAGTTGGGCTGCAATCAGAGAGCTGACAGTTCAAAACCACCACCAGCTCCACTGATGAAAGACTGGGCATTCTATTCCCGTAAACAGAGTCTTATACTGGGGAACGATTGGCTGACCTTTTCTGATTTATTGTGATGAAATTTTCAAATAGTCTGTTTTGTTTGTAAGTTTCTTCAATTCTGGTGCTTTTTAATTTTTGGTTTGGGCTTTCTCTCTTATACATTTTACAATCAATTTTAGAACATTCTTCACTCTTGTATCCAGTATTATTAGTTCCCTATTATCCCCAATAAACCTGTCTCTATGTCTCTGGGTTTCATATAAAGGAAGTCATACAAAAAAATCCAAGTAATGACAAAGAAGAACACAAAAACCTCAATTCATGTAAAAGGAGACTATAATAACCACTAGAAAAGACTAAAAATGGGTCAAAAGGACAAACAAATGATAATGTTAAATTTTAACCTAGAGATATCTACTGTAATTCATTATCCAATGCACTCCATATGAGGGCAAGACTATTCACGTGCTTAGTCGATGGTCTTAGGGAGTTCACTGGAGGTTTAAGTTGTGTGGGGACTTTGCAAATGACTTTTTTTTTTTTTGCAAATGACTTTTGGGGTTTCATTGCCATCAATAGCCTTCTGAAAACCAGGTGCTCTGAATTTAAACTCTAATACAATTCCTTCCTTGATCTTAGATTTTTGTTATTTGCTATCCTTGCATCACCCAGGCTTGTCTTTCAGGGTTGCTTTTTGTTAGTTAGTTGTTTTTAGGTGGCATTGAGCTGGTTCTGATTCATAGCAACCCAATGCACAACAGAATGAACTACCCCAGGATCCTGCACTATCCTCACAATCTTTCCCATGCCTGAGCCCACTGTTGCAGCCACTGTGTCAATCCATCTCATTGACACTGGTCTGCCTCTTTTTCTCTGCCTCTCCACTTTACAAGCATGATATCCTTCTCCAGTGACTAACTTCTCCTGGCAATAAGTCCAAAGTGTGTTAGAGGAAGTCTTGCCATGCCTGTCTCTAAGGAACACTCTGTACTTCTTCCAAGACATCTGTTTTTCCTTTTAGCAGTCCATGGTATTTTCAATATTCTTCTCCAGCACCACAATTCAAATGCTTTGATTCTTCTTCAGTCTTCCTTATTCAGCGTCCAACTTTCACATACTAAAGAGGCAATGCAAAATACCTTGGCTTGTGTTAGGTGCACCTTAGTCCTTTAAAAAAAATCATTTTATCGCAATTCATACATCCATCCATTGTGTCAAACACTTATGTACATTTGTTGCCATCATCATTCTCAAAACATTTGCCTTCTACTTGAGCCTTTAATACCTGCTCCTTATTTCCCCCCTCCCTTCCCCCTACCTCATGAACCCTTCATCATTCATAAATTATTTTTATTTTGTCATATGTTACACTGTCCGATGTCTCCCCCTGCCCTCTTCTCTGCTGTCCATCCCCCAGGGAGGAGGCTATATGTAGATTCTTGTAATCAGTTTCCCCTTTCTACCCCACATTCTCTCCACGCTCCAGGCATCACCACTCTCACCACTGGTCCTGAGGGAGTCATCTGTCCTGGATTTCCTGTGTTTCCAGGAAATGTACACCCTCTGGTCTAGCCAGATTTGTAAGGTAGAATTGGGATCATGATAGTGGGGGAGTGGGGGGGGGGGGAAGAAGCATTTAATAACTAGAGGAAAGTTATATGTTTCATCGTTGCTACCCTGCACCCTGACTGGCTCATCTCCTCCCCACAACCCTTCAGTAAATGGGTGTCCGGTTGGCTACCAATGGGCTTTGCGTCTCCACTGTGCACTCACCCGCATTTACAATGATATGATTTTTTGTTCCGTGATGCTTGATACCTGTTCCCTTCGACAGCTCGTGGTCACACAGGCTGGTGTGTTTCTTCCATGTGGGCTTTGTTCCTTATGAGCTATATGGCCACTTGTTTATCTTCAAGCCTTTAAGACTCCATACGCTATATCTTTTGATAGCCAGGCACCATCAGCTTTCTTCACCACATTTGCTTATGCACACGTTTGTCTCCAGTGATCGTATCAGGAAGGTGGGCACTCACTGATATGATTTTTAGTTCTTTGATGTCTGATAGCTGGTCCCTTCTACACCTCGTGGTCAGACAGGCTGGTGTGCTTCTTCCATGTGGGCTTTGATGCTTCTCAGCTAGATGGCCCCTTCTTTATCTTCAAGCCTTTAATACCCCAGATGCTGTATCTTTTTTTTTTAAACGTTTTATTAGGGGCTCATACAACTCTTATCACAGTCCATACATATACATTCATCAATTGTATAAAGCACATCTGTACATTCTTTGCCCTAATCATTTTCTTTTCTTTCTTTCTTTTTTTCCCCTTTTCTTTTTTTACATTTTATTAGGGACTCATACAACTCTTATCACAATCCATACATATACATACATCAATTGTATAAAGCACATCCATACGATGCTGTATCTTTTGATAGCTGGGTACCATCAGCTTTCTTCACCACATTTGCTTATGCACACATTTTTCTTCAGCGATCGTGTGGGGAAGGTGTGCATCCTGGTATGCCAATTTAATGTAACAACGTGTTTTTGCAATGAGTACATGCTTGAGTGGAGGCCCAATGTCCATCTCCTGCCTTAATACTAAATCTATAAATGTATGTACATAGATCTGTTTCCCCACACTCTTATATAAACATATTTACATATGTACATTCCAGTCTTTGGACCTCTATAAATACCCTTTGTCACCTAGTTCTTTCCTCTGTTTCCTTTTACTTCCCTCTTGATTTGCTCCTATATGAGGGGTCAGACCAACCACTCTTCCTGAGCTGTTCCTTCAGAGCTGTCCTCTGCAGCGCTGTCACCTAGGGAGAGGACATCACATCTCGGGCTGAGGCCAGTACAATAGTCGTCTCTGGGAATGAGCTGCTCTGAACAGGAGCATTGCCCTCAAGGATGGGCACACCAGAATGAAGTCGAATCTCCTTCCTTTTCTGTGGAGATATAAACAATACCCTCCCTTTGGGGGGGTTAATGCCCTGACTCCCCATTGCCATTGTTTTCTTTCCCCCACCACTCTGTGGGCCTTAGGGGTGGTGGTGGTGAGGGGAGAATGATGCCTTTCAGCATAGGTGGTATTTACATCTGTTTGTGATGATGTATGAATCATTGCATTTTGTCTGGCTCATGCCAGAATATGTGTTCCCCAACCAGGGAATTATGTGTTATGTGCATCTTCCCTTATGCCTATTCTGCTGTTTAAACTTAGCGCAGTGGATTCATGTTGTACTTGACCTATTGTGCTTGGCTAACTTCTCTCAGCATAATATCCTCCAGTTCTTTTAATGAGATGAGTTGTTTCATCACTATTTCCATTGTGTGTATATACCAGAGGGTTTTAAATTTTATTTTTTATCAATATCTTTATTGACTGAGAGGCTGTTTCCAATGTTTTTGCTATTGTAAGCTATGCAACAACAAACATTGGAGAGTGGATGTCTGGTCATGGTATGTTTCTTATTTCTTCTGGGTATATGCCCAGTAGTGGGGTTTCTGGGTTCTATAGTAGCTTGATTTCCATCTGTTTTAGGTATCACCAAATTGCTTTCCACAGTGGCTATACGTTATCTACAAGTTGTGAATGAGAGTTCCTGACACACCAAACGCCCACCAACCTTTGTTGCTTTCTAGTTTTTTTTTTAATTGGGCTATCTTTTGGGCGTCAGGTGGTATCTCATAGATGTTTCGATTTATGTTTCCTGATGGCTAATGTATATGTTTATTGGCCATTCACATTTCCTCCTTCGTGAATCTTATTTAAATCTTTTTCCCACCTCCTCAGTGGGCTACTCATTTTTTCCTTTTGTAAGCTGGCAGGATTCTGTAGATTTTAGTAATAAACTCGTGTGATATGTCATTACTAAATATTTTTTCCCAGTCTGTGGGCTCTCTTATTACTCTCTTGATAATTTCTTTCAGTGTACATGAGTTTTATCTTTAGGTCCCACTCATCTATTTTATCTTCCTCTGGGAGTATACCCTTCCTTATGTCTGATAGTCCATGTATTTCTTGCACTAACGTTCTTAACTTTGTCCCAATTTTCTCATTGAAGATCCTGGTAGTTTGAATTTTGTTTTTGTGTAGGGAGTGAAGTAAGGGTCTTGTTTCATTCTTCTGCAGGCTGATACTGAATTTTTCTAGCACCAGTTGTTTAAAAGGGTATCCTCTTCCCATTTGATATTTTTTTGGACCTTCAGCAAAGATCAGTTGTCTGTATGATGCTGTTTTAATTTCTTACCCACTGGTCTGTGTATCTCTCATTATACCAGTGCCAATTGTGGCTGTACAATAAAGTCAGGTAATCCAAGCCTGCCCACTTTGTTCTTCCTCTTTTTTAAATAATCATTTTATTAGGTGCTCATACAGCTCTTATCAGAATCCATACATACATCAATTGTGTAAAGCACATTTGTACATTCATCATTCTCAAAACATTTTCTCTCCACCTAAGCCCATGGCATCAGCTCCTCATTTTTCCCCTCCCTCCCCGCTTTAACCTCCCTCATGAATCCTTGATAATTTATAAATTATTTTTGTCATATCTTGCCCTGTCTGACATCTCTCTTCACCTACTTTTCTGTTGTCCGTCCCCCAGGGAGGAGGTCACATGTAGATCCCCCTTTCCAACCCACCCTCCCTCCACCCTACCGGTATTGTCACTCACACCACTGGTCCTGAAGGGATCATCCATCCCGGATTCCCTGTGTGTCCAGTTGCTATCGGTAACACTGAACATCCTCTGGTCTAGCCATATTTGTAAGATAAAATTGGGATCATGATAGTGCGGGAGAAGGAAGCATTTAGGAACTAGAGGGGAGTTGTATGTTTCCTTGTTGCTACATCGCACGCTGACTGGCTTCTCTCCTCCCCGTGACCCTTTTGTAAGGAGATGTCCAGTGACCTACAAATGGGCTTTGGGTCTCCACTCCGCATTCACCCCTCATTCACTATGATATAATTTTTTTGTTCTGATGATGCCTGATACCTGATCCCTTCGACACCTCATGATCGCACAGGCTGGTGTGCTTCTTCCATGTGGGCTTTGTTGCTTCTGAGCTAGATGGCTGCTTGTTTACCTTCAGGCCTTTAAACCCCAGATGCTATATTTTTTGATAGCCAGGCACCATTAGCTTCCTTCACAACATTTGCTTATTCAACTACTTGTCTTCAGTGGTTGTGTTGGGAAGGTGAGCATCATAGAATGCCAATTTAATAGAAGAAAGCATTCTTGCATTGCGGGAGTTCTTGGGTAGAGGCCCAATGTCCTTCTGCTACCTTAATACTAAACTTATGAATATATGCACATAGATCTATTTCCCCATCCTCATATATAAATATATTTACAGATGTACATGACTTCATTTAGACCTCTATAAATGCTCTTCACCTCCTAACTCTTTCCTCTATTTTTTTTTTTACTTTCCTCTTGTCCCACTATCATGCTCAGTCTTCATTTGGATTTCAGTAATTCCTCTTGGTTACATTACCCTGATCATGCCCAACCAGGCCTCCTACACCCTCCTCACCACCGATTTGGATGACTTGTTTTTTCCTTGTCCCTGGGTTTGTTAACACCACTACCTTTCCCCTCCTCTCTCCCTCTCCCATGTTCCCCTAGAACTGTCAGTCCCATTGCTTTCTCCTCCAGATTGTTCATCCAGCCTATCTTATTTAGACAGACCTTCGGAGATAATAACATGCACAAAAATAAGACAGAGCCAAATCAAGCAACAATATACAACAAATCAACAAAAGCAATAACAACAAACCTGCTTGCCCTCTTGAGGAGTTCCTTGCCCGTTCTGGGCTTCTTCCCTTTCCATATGACATTGTTAATCAATTTTGCCCTTTCTTTGAAAAATGATGATGGAATTTGTATCAGGATTACATTGAATTTATATAGTGCCTTAGGCAGGATTCACATATTTACAATATTGTGTCTTCTGATACATGAACATGGGATATTTTTCCATTTGGGAAGCTCCCTTTTTGTTTCTTGTAATAATGTTCTGTCGTTTTCCTCATAGAGTTCTTCTGGGCTTTGGGGGGGTTAGGTATATCTCTACATATTTCAGTTTATGCTTGGCTATTGTGAAGGATACATACCTTCTGGATCTCTTTTTTCTGTAACCTCCTCAGTGTTGTTTAGCAATTCATTTGACTTCTGATTGCTGACCTTGAATCCTGTCACTCTCCCACATTCGGAGCCTTTATGGTTTTCTTTCTGTAAAATTGTGTCATCTGCAAATAATGATAATTTCAATTCTTCTTTCTCCTGAAGTATACTTTTGATATCCTGCGGTTGTCTTGTGTTATTAGCAAGGACCTCCAGGAAGATGTTAAATAGAAGTGGCATCCTTGGTGGGACCCATTTTCAGTGGGAATGTTTTCATCTTTTCTCTGTTGATTGTAACAGTGGCTCTTGGATTTTCAAATATAACTTTTATTAAATTTATGTAATTTCCTTCTAATCCTATAGTCTTGAATGTATTTATTAGGAATGGGTGTTGAATATTGTCAAATGCTTTTTCTACATCTATTGATTTTATCACGTGGTTCTTGCCCTTTTTCTTGTCAATGTGATGGATAATGTTGATGGCTTTTTGCATGTTGAATCAATCCTGAATCCCTGGTATGAATTCCATTTGGTCATGATGGATTGTTTTGGAGGATATATTTTGTATTATATTGGCCAACATTTTGTTAAGTAGTTTTCATCTATGTTCTTTAGAGATGTCAGCCTGTGGTTCTCTATTCTTGTGGGAACCTCACCTGGCTTTGGCATCAGTATTACACTAGCTTCACAGAATTTGGTTTGGAGTTTACCATCCTTTTCCATATTCTGGAAAACTTTTTTAGGATTGGTGTCGTTCTTCCTCGAATGCTTGGTAGAATTTTCCTGTGAAGCCATCTAAGCTGGGGCTCTTTTTAGTCGGCAGTTCCTTGATAAGCTTATCTATTTCTTCTTTTGTTACAGGTCTGTTCAAATTCTTGAAATCCCTATGAGGTAATCTGGGGAGGGTTTGTTTTTCCAGGTATTTGTCCATGCCCTCCACGTTGTTGAATTTGTTAGAGTCCTTTGTAATACTGTCTTTTAATTTCATTAAGATCCATTGTAAATCCCTCATTCTGGATATTGATGTCTGCTCCTTTCTATCTCTTGTTAGCTTTACTAGAGGGTTGTTGATTCTTTTGTTCCTTTTGAAGAACTAGCTTTTTACTGAGTTAATTTTTCCATTATTTTTTTGTTTTCCCACTTTTTTATCTCTGCCCTGATTTATATAATTTCTTTTCTTTTGCTGTTAGAAGGTTGATTCTATTGACTCTTTTTCAGCTGCTGAAGGTTTTGTGATAAGGTTTCAACCCTAAGTCTATCTTCCTTCTTCATACGTGCATTTAACACTATCATGCATCCAATGATAACTGCCTTTGCTCTATCCCATAGTGTGTTAGTCTGGGTTAATAGGGAAACAAATTCACAGAAACGCATATGTATAAGAAAGAGTATTATATAAAGTGTAAGTATACATTAAGAAAGTATCCTAACCCAGTGCTGTCCAAGCCCATAAATCCCACATTAGCCCATATGTCCAACACCAATCTACAATGTCCTTCTCAATCTCACAAAACACACGCAATGACACCAACTGCAGGAGGAAAGCCGAATTAGTGAGCATGTAAGCATCTCAGCACTGGCAGGGGTCTCCACACAGCTGCTCCAGCACCCAGGGCTGCATCCGGGTAGGTCCATGTAGTTCTCTTCATGGATGTCTCCCAGGAAGTGAGCCTTGCCAGTTGAAGCAGGGAACTGGCTAAGGCAGCTGCACCCTGGTCCGACCATCAGAAAGAAAGAGACCCCAAAACTAGAAAGGTGAGGCTGACTGAGCCATTCATGTCTCCATCCTTCAGTTAGTCCCACATGTGTTTATCAGCCAGGTTGGCACAATAAACCTTAACTATATCACATAAGTTTTGGTATGATGTATTTTCATTCTCATTTGTTTCTAGAAACTTCCTATTTTTGTCTTGAATTTGGGCAAACATTGCATCCTTTCTAAGTAAGTTATTTAGCCTCTATCTATTTGCCCTTGTTTTATTGTTCTTTCTTTTGTTGTTTCCAGCTTTATGGTGTAGTGGTCAGAGAAGGAAGTTTGTGACCTCTATATATTTGAATTTACTAAAGCTTGACTTGTGCCCCAGCATGTGGTCTATTTTCAGATATGTGCCAAGTGCACTTGAAAAAAAAGTGTATTTTTGTTTGTATTTGGGTGGATAGCTCTGAATATATCTCTCAGGTCAAGTTGCCTAATTGTATTGTTTAGCTTTGTAGCCTCTTTATTGAGCTTCTTTCCTGTTGATCTGTCTTTGTTGGAGAGCAGTGTATTAAAGTCTCTTACTATGATTGCTGATCCTGTGATTTTTTTCATCTTTTGAAGGATTTGGTTGACAAATTTTGCAGGTCTCTTCTTGGGTGTGTATATATTTATTATGCTCACTGACTCTTGGTCTACTGATACTTTAAGCATTATATAGTGCCCATATTTATCTCTTTCATGTCCTGCACCTTGAGATTGATTTTGTCAGAGATTAGAATCACAACTCCTATTTTTTTAAGGTTGCCATTCACGTGATATACTTTTTGCCATCCTTTGATTGTCAGGCAGTTAGAACAAAGTGTTCTTGCATCAAGGGAGTACTTGAGTAGAGACCCAATGTCCATCTGCTACCTTAATACTTAACATATAAATATATGTACATAGATCTATTTCCCTATCCTTATAAATAAATATATTTATGTATGTACATGCCTGTATTTAGAACCCTATAAATGTTCTTTGCCTCCTCATTCTTTCCTCTATTTCCTTTTATTTTCCTCCTCTTCCACTATCATGGTGTCCCTTCATTTGGGTTTCAGTAATTCCTCGCAGTTTCACTGTCTTTGATCAAGACCTAACAGGCATCCTTTGCCCTCCTTGCCATCAATTTTAGATCACTTATTGTTCTTTTGTCCCTGGGTTTGTTAACACCACTTCCTTTCCCTCACCTCCCCGTCTCCCATGTCCCCCCAGAACTGTCTGTCCCGTTGTTTTCTCTTCCAAATTGTTTATCCAGCCTATCTTATCTAAATAGACCTGCAGAGATAATAATATGCACAAAAACAACACAGAGCAAAACAAAGCAACAAAACAGAACAACAACAAAAAACCAATAATAAAAAAAGAGAAAAGCCTGTAAGTAGTTCAAGGTCTGTTTGTTGATCTTTAGGAGTGTTTTCCAGTCGAATCTGATGGGGTGCCATGCCGTGACCCCAAAGTCTATTTTTTATATTCCCTCAGGACTTCCTTACTCTACTCCCCTTGCTGTTCTGTTGCACACCCTTAGTGTTTTGCTTTAGTGTGGTGGGGTCACATCGAGTGCAATTCCCACACTGTGTCTCCAGTGTTGTCCCCTGTAGGACTATGGGTCAATGATGTATGTCGTGTCTCATAGTGGGGCCAGCCACATGGTCCTCTCTGTGGATTGGCTGCTCTGAGCAGACATATCTTCCTCAGGGCTTGGTGGTCCAGGATGTACTCCACTCTCTCTTCCTCCCTCTTAATGTGATCCTGTGTGCTTTGATCAGACATGTCCCTCTCTCTGAGCTGTAGCTTAAGTGCTGTCCTCTGAAGTATATTCTTCTTGGGGGAGGAACTTGCCATCAATTTTAGATCACTTGTTGTTTCCTTGTCCCTGGGTTTGTTGGCTCTCCCCTTCCTTTCCCTTGCTTCCCCATCTCTCTGCCTATCTTATCTACATAAACATGCAAAAACAATAACAAACACCAAAACAAACAAACTCCCCACCTTAACCCCCAAAACACAACAAAAAAGAAAAGCCTATACATAGTTCCAGGTCTGTCTTTTGACATTTATGTGTGTTTTCCGGTTAAGTCTGATGAGCTGCCACGCCCTGCCCCTGAAGTCTATTTTTGGGATTCCTTGGGGACTTCATTTCTTTGCCCCTCTGTTGCAAGATATGCCCTTAGTGTTTTGCCCCAGTGTGCTCGGGTCAGATCAGGCACAGTTGCTGCACTGTGTCTCCAGTGTTGTTCCCTGTAGTGCTATGGGTCAGTGAGCGACGTCATTTCTCGTGGGGGAGGTGGGGGTGGTGGAGGTCTGGCCCTATGGTTCTCTCTGCATTGGCTGCTCCAAACAGGAATATCTTTCTCAGGACTCAGTTGGCCAGGAAGTATTCCACTTTCTCTTTTTCTCTTCTTCCCCCTTTGTTTGCTCCTGTGTGATCTGAGCAGATATGCCCCTCTCCCTGGGCTGTAGCTTCAGTGCTGTCCTCTGTAGAGCATTCTTTTGGGGAGGCGGTTCACATAACTTGGATTGGGGCCAGCCCCACAGACCTCTCTCTTGGTTTACTGCTTTATGCCGGTATGTTGCATTCATGTCTTCGCATGTCAGATTGAGGTATAGTCCCTCTCTCCCTCCCCGGGGGCTACTTCATTAAAAAAAATTTGTTTTAGTTTTTTTAAATTTTTAAGTTCTTCAAGTTTCCAGGAAACCTAACCTTTCCTTCTCATTGATCATCTCTTGATTATTGTACAGGAGACCTCATGTGTGTATTTAGGAGGCCATCTTAACTGGAAATTGTAACTCTGGATTCTTTCCATCTTGTGGAAATTTAATAGTTGTACAGTAGTGCACTAATACAATGACCTTGATGTTTATTTGACGGACAATGTGGTTAGGCATTAAAATTTTGGTTTAAATTTCTTTTGCTTTTTTAAAAGAATGCTACTTCAATGTAGTGTTATTTTGTCCTAGTTTTGAAAAGTCTGGTAAGTCTAATTCTTTCACAATTTGTGAATTATTTTTCATGGAGATGGTGAGAATTTTTCTTTCTCTTTGAAATGGAATAGTTTATAACTAAGATATGAATTGGAGATGATTGTTGTTGTTAGCTGGTATTTGGTTGGTCCCAATTCATGGCAACCCTATATATAAGGAATTGAATTATGATCAATAGGGTTATCAATGGCTGATTTTTCAGAAATAGATTACTAGACCTTCCTTCCTACTGTTGTAGTGTGGATGCTCCTCTGAAACTTGCTCATCAACATAGCAACACACAAGCCCGCACTAGCAGTAATGACCGTGCTTGGGATATATTGACTGGTTAGTTTTCTAGTGGGTTCTTTCTGTGTGTAGCTATAGATTTTTTTTCTATTTTTGGAAAAATTACCAGGATCCAGTGATGAGATTCAAACAACTTTAACAACTGGTTTTCTGCCTTAATGACCATTTTAAGTATAAAAAATGATATTTTGAGCCCCAATTAAAAATTTATTAAATAAAAAGCAAAACAAATGATATTTTGAAAGTTTATTATTTCATACATTTAATACTTATATAATAAACTATCTTTCTGTATATCATTGTTCTTATTCCACACAATTAATATTTAAATAAGAACAGGAAAAGAGGTACACAAATGAGATTGCTATGGATTTTAAAATATTTATAAATAATATTAATGCTTTTCAAAAAATGACAATATTATTCCTTAATATGTTTCCTGGTTGCTTCTTAATTGGCATTCTCACTTGCAATAGGCAATGTTTTTATCCAAGCATCATCAGCTGTGTGATTTATCTTTAACTTTCTTTTCATTGGTTATTTGGCACTTTTTCTCTTTACATGATTTGTTTACTGAATTAACAAATGTAAGGAAATATAAATACAGTATTTCATCAAAAGTATAATGAGTTTTATGAATGAATAAAAAAATTCCAAGCATAGTTCAGTATGTATTTTCTTACACCTATGGACAAAATAAACATTACTATTGGAAATTAGAATATTGATGAATGTTAAAAAAGAGTAAGGGATGTAAATTTATGATTTCCACATGGGGTGGCTAAGAGACCCTGGATTCCAAGTGCCATTTTAATAATCAGTTCATCAAAGTTAATAAAAAATTAGTTATCAGTTTTGCTGAACCGCTGAGAACCAGCTGAATTCCATCACTGCCAGGATAATAGTTTTAAATATTTGTTTTGTTTTTCTTTGATTATATGAGTATTATTACATTTTTGTCTTTCAACTTCTTTTTGTTCAACACAGGAATGATTTATTGAGGTGGGAGAGCAGGAAATCCTGCAGATTCTCAAAGAATGCCCAAAAGGCATAACACGGCCGGGATTATCTGTTTGCTTTTTAACACTGACCCATGAATAGAACTTTCCTTATACATAATAAACATTTTCAATACGAGGTTTATGTTGGTGGTGGTGTTCCAGATTTTAGTACTGAAACATTAGTAATTAGTTTTAAGAAAGATAACCCTGGGAATGTCAAGATTCATAGACACCAATTCCCTCTCCCCCCACGCTCCCACCCAAAACTAATTGCTTTCTAAGGGCAGACAGATCCATCTTTCCTTTATAGGTAGGTGGGTAGGTGTTTGTGAAAGAAGTTAGAAGCACTTGCTTAATTTATCAAAATTTTGAGGTGAATTTTACTTGGAAATATAACACTAGCAGGCATGTTCAAGTCTAATACTTTTAACATGAACTTGTTGAAAGGTTAACAATTCCAAAATGAAATTAAGTGAGTTTAACCTAACAGGGAATTGTTAAAAACTAAAACCAATTCTTCTTTGTACCAGCCCTTGCATAGTTCTGCTGTAACAGGTTCTGCGTTTCGCTGGCTTCTTTGAAAGCGTCTTTTGGTCCCAAGTTCTGCGTTTAGTGTTTGCTCCAGCCTCCTCCTCTCTTGGCGCCTCTGCAGCAGGAGTCGCGTGGAGAGCATCTTCCAGGGCACCAGGGAGCCCGCGGTCTGGCCAGCTGATCCCTTCGCGACCACTCGAATGGCGTCGCGCCGGCCACCGGTGTAAGTGTCGCCGCCGCTGCCCATGGCGTCCCGCAGCAGCCCCTGTACACCTGCGGCCACGTCCACTGCGGCCGTCCGACGGCGCAGGGTCCCGCCCGGAGCTCTCGAAGACGTCTCCGTGGAAGTCTCTGCTAAACCAGTCCCTGTAGCCACGGGGCCACCTCCGCCATCGTCCCGGCCGCGGGAGCCTCTCGCTGAGCGGTCGTCGCGGGCGTGGAGTGGCCGCAATCGCGAGAGGACTTCTCTCTGGGCGGGCGCGGGCACTCGGTCGTCTCGGCTCGAGCAGCTGGCTAGCTGGGGGCGAGTAGGGAGCTGGGCCCGGCGGCGCGGTTCTCTGGGGCGGCGGCCCGCGATGCCCTGGAGGAGCTCGGGTCCAAACGCCGGCGTGGTGGCCTGGGCCACGTTGGTCGTCTCAGCATCCAGGACCTGCCGCTCATGCCTTGGCATTGCTGGGCTATACAAGGCGATGAACGCGGAGCCGCTCGACTGGGAAGTTGCTCAGTCTCCCATCCAAAGCACTTCGAGGATGCGGCCATACTTGCCAAACACAGCCCCCAGGCTGAGCCTGGGACCGCAAAGCTTCCCAGAAGGATCAATCCTGTTGGCGTCTCAAGTGCTTACTGGAAGAGGGAGCCAAGAGGTGGTTTACAGTTGAATACGGGACAGAGCGCCTCAACTACGTTTTCATGTTAATTTCCTTCTCTTGTTTCACTGCCTCAATCCTTTCTAAATATTTGTTAGTCTTTTATCTTTTAGGTACTTTGTAATTATTTTTTTCATTCTGAGATAATTTTGCGTCTTTCACTTACATCCTTTCCCCCATTTATTTAACAGTTTCTGATTCTAGGCTTTCAACTTCTATTTCAAAGTGGTTTTCATATCTTCAAATGCTTCTTTGTAAATATATTTATCTCTGGAGTAATGGCTTCATAGTTTTCTTCTACTTCATGATTATTTTTCTAAGTAACATTTCCTGGTCGAGTGTGGATTTATAGTTTCTATTTTTAACCGTTTTCTCTGTTTGCATTTGTTGATTTATCTTTTACCTTTGTGATACTGGAATTGTGCTGCTAGGAATTCCTTAACAAAGCCATTTCAGGTACACTTCTTTTTCTTTTGTAACTGCCATTTTATTGGTTGTTTTGAGATTAGTACACAAACATTATGAACACTTTGAATACAATTCTTTTTTTGTTTTGTTTTTATACTACTTTTATTGGGGGCTCTTACATCTCATCACAATCCATACATCCATCCATTGTCAAGTACATTTGTTGCCATCATCATTCTCAAAACATTTGCTTTCTGCTCCAGCCGCCATCATTTTCAAAGCATTCTCTTCCCACTTGAGCCCCTGATATCAGCTCCCCATTTCCTCTCTCTCCCTCCCCTGCCCACCTGCCCTCCCTTAAGAACCCTTGATAAGTTAGATTATTTTTTACATATCTTACGTCGTCCTCTGTCATGTCACCCGCACCCACTTTTCCATTATTTTTCCCCAGGGGGGGGTAGATTGATCCTTGTGATTGATTCCTCCTTTCTCTCCCCAACCTCTCCTAATCCTCTTGGTAGCTCTAGTCTCCTCTTGGCCCTTATCTATCCTGGATTCCCTGTGTTGCTGGCTCTTCTCTGTACCAGTGTACATGCTGTGGTCCAATCCAGTTTGTAAGGTAGAATTGAGGTTATGATAGCGAACATACTAAAATCCTAAAATGGCATGTAGATGCAATTTATTTATAAATTCCAGTGGCTTTCCAGCTTTTATATTTGGAGGTGTTTTTAAAAAAAATAGGTTATCAATTACCATTATATTAAAATGTTGATAAGCTGTTACATTGTAAGTCCCACTAATTCACAATTTAATATGATACACTACTCACTCAAATGTTTAACCCTTTACAGCACATAACAAAGTTGTCAGGAAAACTAAACTATCATGATCAAAGGTGTTATAGAATGTACACAGTTCTAACAAGAAAGCCATGATGATAAAATGGGTTTCATACACAATTCTATTAAAAAACAGCAACATGAAAATGAAAATTTAAATGTTCAAGTCATACAAATGCATGACAGTGACTCCAAATTGCCATTAAGCATGTTTTGTATTAGGAATACAAAAACCCAACCCCACCCCCCAATCCCATGGAATGTTATTTTGACACCTAAGACAGTCATATCTTCCTACAATTCAATATCCCACTATTTTCTGGTTGTACCCCCATAATAATCAAAACAGTAAGTGATTTCATGCCTTAGAAAAAGGCATTTATACTTAAAAACAATGGGATGCAGTGGGATTTCTTTTTTTAACTTTTAAAATCATTTTATTGGGGGAATCATACAACTCTTAACACAAGGCTTTCTTCCTTCTTAAAACTGTTTCTAGAGCTACTAAAAAACTTGCATTTACAAAATAGTTGACAAAAATAGTCCTCTCGGACAGGGCAAGATATGAATGACAAAATAATAATTTATAAATTATCAAGGGCTTATGAGGGAGGGAGGAGCGGGGAGGGAGGGGAAAAATGAGGGGCTGATGCCAGGGTCTTAAGTGGAGAGGAAATGTTTTGAGAATGATGAGGGCAATGAATGTACAGATGAGTTTTACACAATTGATGTACATACGGATTGTGATAAGAGTTGTATGAGCCTCTAATAAAACGATTAAAAAATAATCCTCTGAATTGTACAAGAAGGGAAGATAACAAGATACACTTCTAAGACGTGTTAGATAAACATCCATCAGACTTGGCTTCTTTTTCTCCTGCTTCATCAAAGGCTGGCTCTCCGTATGTCCTTGTATCTCCGTTTTCTGCAGGTATAGCATCTTTAGCTTCTTGGTTTTCCCTTTGCTCCTCTTTCCCCTTTTGCTTGCACTTTTTTTTTGGGGGGGGGGGTTTGGGTGGAGGGTCTGAGGATTTCTCTTTTCCTGCTGCCTTTTTTGGCTTCCTCTCAAGAGGTATTGCTTTCACCGACAACCTCACGGATCTCCCCTTGGGTTCTCCTTCAACGCCTTTTTGACAGAGCCGACCTTACTTTGGGCTTCTTAACTGTGGAGAGGGCACTTGCCTGATGCCTGTGGACCACAGGGCACCAGCAGCTTTCTTGAAGCTGGGTTATGTGGCCGCTGCTGCGTTTTATAGTACCCACCAAATAATGGAACCAGACTGTCCATATGTAAAGTGCCTGTGACCCACCAAGGAGATTAGATAGCTTGGTAAAGATGTAAACACGGTATATAGGACCATGTGAATAAGATGCGTGGGACCCTAACATAGGTATTGGTTAGTTTGCCTGAGTGTTTTTTATTATGAATTGTAGACACTTAATTCCCTCATAAACCTCATAACTCTGAGTGTTGTGTGACCATTATAATGAATTTTGAAACCCAGCAGGGAAATGGGGATTGTTGTGGGAGTGATGGTTGGTGTAGAACTGGTGAGAAGATTGTATTGTGGAGGCATGTTCGACCCTTACCTCATAGGAGAATTGGCCATCAGTGGCTGATGCTGACAATCCTAATTCTCCTTCCTTGTGAAGTTAAAATAAGTCAGACATCATCCTGACACCATTTTTAAAAGGGTACTTATGATATTATTTTTAAATCATTTTATTGGGGGCTGATACAACTCTTATCACAATCCATAAATACATTAATGGTGTCAAGCACATTTGTACATTCGTTGACCTCATCATTCTAAAAATATTTGCTCTCCATTTAAGCCCTTGCTATCAGCTCCTCTTTTTAATGATATTTTTATTTTAGTGATGCCCACTCTTAGTATAGGAAGATCAGATATTTTATTTCATAGATATCATTTTTCAGAGCAGTTTTAGGTTACATAAAAATTGTTTATAAAGTACAGAGTTCCCATAATCCTCTGCCCCATGCATTTTTTTCTGTGGTTAACATTTTATAATCCTGTAATATTTCTATTATAATTATTGAAGCAATATTGATAAATTACTATTCATTAAATTTCATACTTCACATTAGGTTTCGCTCTTTGTGTTGTATAAGTTTATGGAAAAAATCCATTTTCTAATAAGCTTGTTTGAAAACAATTTTTAAATTGTGAATTAGTTTGAAATTTATATTTTAGATAATCAATTTTGTATTCAATAATTTAAACTATTTATCACCACCACCTCCACTCTCCCAGCATCGCCCCTCACACCCTTGGCCCTGAAGGTATCATGCACCCTGGATTCCCTGTACCTCCAGCCCTCATATGTACCAGTGTACAGCCTCTGCCCTATCCAGCCCTGCAAGGTAGAATTCGGTTCATGGTAGTTGGGGAGAGGAAGCATCCAGGATCTGGGGGAAAGCTGTGTTCTTCATCGGTACTACCCCGCACCCTAATTAACCCATCTCCTCTCCTAAACCCCTCTATGAGGGGATCTCCATTGGCCGACACTTGGGCCTTGGGCCTCCACTCTGCACTTCCCCCTTCATTTAATATGGTATATATATACATATATATACATATACACACATATACACATACATACACACACATATGTGTATACATACACATACTTATTTCTTTTTTTTTTTTGCATGATGCTTTATACCTGGTCCCTTGGCACCTCGTGATCACACTGGCCGGTGTGCTTCTTCCATGTGGGCTTTTTTGCTTCTGAGCTAGATGGCCGCTTGTTCACCTTCAAGCCTTTAAGACCCCAGACACTATCTCTTTTGATAGCCGGGCACCATCAGTTTTCTTCATCACATTTGCTTATGCACTCATTTGTCTTCAGCGATCCTATCATGGAGGTGTGCAGTCAATGATATGATTTTTTGTTCTTTGATGCCTGGTAACTGATCCCTTCGGGACCACTCGATCACACAAGCTGGTATGTTCTTCCATGTGGACTTTGTTGCTTCTGAGCTAGATGGCCGCTTGTTTATCTTCAAGCCTTTAAGACCCCAGTCACTATCTCTCTTGATAGCCGGGCACCATCAGCTTTCTTTACCACAGTTACTTGTTCACCCACTTTCATCTTCCTTTTCTTGCCCTCTTCCTAACTTCTAAAGTCTGAGAAGAAATGAAGGAGGAGAAGAAAGGGGAAAGAAGAAAGGAGGAGAAGAAAATAAAAAGTAATAAGAATATATTGATAAAAGTAAAAAGATACACCTTTTGCCTGGCATCTTCCTTCTGCCTAGAAGCAGTATAGTTTGTTAGCTCTGGTATGGATGTAAATACCTCTTAATTGGGAATTGGGTAAATAAATTATGACAGAAATAATATTTAAGTTCTCTGTCCACTAAAATCTATGTATTTTTCTACACACTGTCTGGAAAAATTATACACAATAGAGTACATTTTTAAAAGTTTGTTAAAAATATATATTTCGTTTTTAAAAAGCTTTAGGGCAATATACCCAAAAATGTTGAGATTAGATTTTCCCAGATATTATAACATTATACAATTTAAAAAGATTTCTGTGCTTATTTTTTTATGAGGGGGCCATTATTTTAAGAAGAAACATACCTTATTTGAGAAAATGAAAAGCACTAAATTAAAATTTGGTTAATCTATATTAATCTGTATTAGAAATTGAGTTCTCAGATTTTATTTGCTAAATTTGGCACACTTACCTGAAATAATTGGTTCATCTTTTATATTACAGGTACTAACAGTGTGAGTGGTACAAAGAACTGTATTGCTTTTAATGGTCAAGAGTGAAAGCTAAAGCTCAAAGAGTTTAAGGACTTTCTCAAAATCACCCAGCAAGAGGAGCCAATCAGGGTGCAGTATAGCACCAAGGAAACCTCCAACTTTCCTCTAGTTCTTTAATGCTTCCTCCCTGCCCACTGTCATGACTCCAATTCTACCTTACAAGTCTGGCTAGACTAGTGCATGTAACACGGATACAGATAAGAGCTGGAAACACATGAAACCCAGGACAGATAAACCCCTCAGGACCAAAAATGAGAGTCCAGGAGTACAAGGGAAAGGTTGGGGGAGGGAGGAGGGAAAGAAAGGGAGAACCAATCAGAATGATCTATATATAACCTCTTCCCAGGGGACAGAAAACAGCAATTCAAGTGCCTGTCTGGACCTCAGCTCAGCTTAGGTTTACACATACTTGTGTTTTTTGGCAACCTTATAATTTTTTTCAGCCTACTAAATTAAGGCTATATCATTTAAACATGATTACAGAGTTGTGATTAAACAGTTTCTGTTACTGTTTCTCCTCAGCAGTTCTAAAATTTCCATTACAAAATATTGCTATAATTAGTGTTTGATATAAACGTGGTGTCATCTGCCCAAATTACTTTATCAAGTTATGCTGGTGGAATTTCATTTTAATTGAAAAAATGACTGTAATATATTTAAAATAATATATGTATATGCATCTTTAAAAATTTGTATTTTTCCAAACCATTTTATTAGGAGTTAATCGAGAAATTATATAAAAATCCTTTTAAAATCATATAATTTCTAGCTTTAAAACTTTTCCTTACTGGTATTCTCTTATAGCTAGAGACAACCCCCCCAAGAACAAACAAACAAACCCAAACAACACAACAAAGTATTCCATTTATGAGAGATTCACTCTTATATATTTACTCCCTACCCTTTGGACTTTTTGCGCAATGATCATTTCAAACATCTGGTGAACATTCAGTAAACATTCAAGTCAACTAAAAGTCAACACTTTAACAAATGTTTTTTATTTTAATAAATCATTTTATTGGGAACTCTTACGGCTCTTATAACAATCCATACATCAATTGTGTCAAGCACATTTGTACATATGTTGTCATCATTTTCAAAATATTTTCTTTCTGTTTGAGCGTTTGGTATCAGCTCTTCTTTTTTCCCTCCTTTCTCCACCCTCCCATCCTCATGCACCCCTGCTAAATTATAATTATTTTCATATCTTACACCACCCATTGTCTCCTTTCACCCACATTTTTGTTGTTCGTCACTCTGGGGAGGGGGTGTGTGGAACTATAGGTTGGTCATTGTAGTTTGTTCTCCGTTTCTTCCCCACCTTCCCCCTACCCTAATGGTATCACTACTCCATTGCTGTTCCTGAGGGTTTTATCTGTCCTGGATTCCTACATTGAGAGCTCTTATCTGTACCAGTGAACATGCTCCAGTCTAGCTGGATTTGTAAGGTAGAACTGTGGTCATGATAGTTGGCGGTGGGGGAGGAAAGGGAGGAGGGGGTACAAGGAAGCATTGAAGAACTAGAGGAATGTTGTGTGTTCCGTTGGTGCTGTGCTGCACCTTGTCTTGTTCTTTCCTGTGGCCCTTCTGTGAGGGAATGTCCAATTATCTACAGGTGGGCCTTGGGTCCCACTCCAGCACCCATCATTTGCATTTATTTATTTGTTTGTTTTGAGTCTTCTGATGCCTGACACCTCATCCCATTGACACCTCAGGATCACAAAGGCTGGTGTACTTCTTTCATGTGGGCTTTGTTGCTTCTTTATCTTCAAGCCTTTAAGATCCCAGATGCTATATCTTTTAATACCCTGGCACCTTAATAGCTTTCTTCTCCACATTTGCTTATTCACCCATTTTAACTTCAGGGATCCTGTCAGTGATCACAGCATGCCGGATTATTAGAACAAAGTATTCTTGCATTGAGGGAGTTAACAGTCAATACTTCTGAAACTTCTGCTTTAAGGAGGCTGCTTAGCATAAAGAACAGTCTTTTTAGTCAACTTGCTAGGACTGTTCCATCTCTCAGCCAGCACATACTTTCTGATTGTTACTTAATCTCTCAGTACTTTAGTTTTAATACCTATAAAGTTTAGATAATATTGAGATCAACTTTTTTAAGGTTGTTGGGCTTAAATGATGATAATATAAGTTAAGCACCAAGAATAGTACCTGGCTTAACAATGGGTTACACATATAGCATTTATTATTATTAAAGACTCATTTTATAATATTATAAGCAAAAATAATTTAAGAAACCATTATGAAAATATTTTCTTCAACATTAGTATTCATTATAAGTTCACTCCTTTGTTAATGTAGTCCAATTTTTCTTTGGGTATTCAAATGTGCAGATTGCCAAAGATAAAAAATTATGCTAGAATATGTAATATGCTTTAATATTTAACATCACCAAAATGTAAAGAAAAACCCTAGAAGAATTCACTTCAGGAGACAGCGCTGAAGCTAAAGCTCAGGGAGAGGGACATGTCTGATTAGAGCACACAAGAGCAAATGAAGGTGGAGGGAGAGAGAGTGGAGCACGTCCTGGACCACCAAGCCCTGACCAGCCAGTGCACAGAGAGCACTATAGAGCCAGCCCCACTACAAGACCGACATCCCACTGACCCATAACGCTATGGGGGACACAATGTGAGAATTGTGCCCTATTTGACCCCACCACACTAAGGCACAACACTAAGGACGTGGAAGAGAACAGCAAGGGGAGCAGAGCAAGGAAGTCCCCAGGGAATACCAAAAATAGACTTTGGGTCCAGGGCATGGCTCCTCATCAGATTTGATTGTAAAACACTCCTAAAGGTTAACAAAGAGACTTTGAACTACTTACAGGCTTTTCTTTTTATAATTGGGTTGTTGTTGTTGCTTTCTTTTCTTTTCTTTTGTTGGTTTGTTTTGCTCTGTCTTGTTTTTTGTGCATATTACTATCTCTGCAGGTCTATCTAGATAAGATAGGCAGGATATACAATCTGGAGGAGAAAACAAAGGGACCTACGGTGGCGGGGGGTGGGGGAGTAGGAGGGCGGACAGGGGAAAGGAAGTGGGTGTTAACAAACCCAGGGACATGGGAACAACAAGTGATCCAAAATTGATGGTGAGGAGGGTGTAGGAGGCCTGCTAGGGCTTGATCAAGTGCAATGTAACTGAGAGGAATTACTGAAACACAAATGAAGGCTGAACATAATAGTGGGACAAGACTAGGAAAGTAAAAGGAAATAGAGGAAAGAATTAGGAGGCAAAGGACATTTATAGAGGTCTAAATACAGGCATGTACGCATGTCAATATATTTATATATGATGATGATGGGGAAATAGATCTATAGATCTATTTCCCCATCATCATCATATATATATTTAGTATTAAGGTAGCAGATGGACATTGGGCCTCTAACCAAGTTCTCCCTCAATGCAAGAACACTTTGTTCTACTAACCTGGCTTTCCATGATGCTCACTGTACCAACATGATCGCTAAAGACAAAGCAGGTGCCTAAGCAAATGTGGTGAAGAAAGTTGATGGTCCCCAGCTATCAAAAGATATAGCATCTGGAGTCTTAAAGGCTTGAAGATAAATAAGTGGCCATCTAGCTGAGAAGTAACAAAGCCCGCATGGAAGGAGAACACCAGTCTATGTGATCATGAGGTGTCAATAGGATCAGGGATCAGGCATCAGACACAGAACAAAGAAAATCATATCATTGTTAATGAGGGGTAGTGCAGAGTAGAGACCCAAAGTCCATCTGTAGGTAACTGGACATCCTTCACAGAAGGGTCACAAGGAAGAGATCACCCAGTCAGGGTCCAGTATGACACTGATGAAACATACAACTTCCCTCTAGTTCTTTAATGCTTCCTCCTCCTCCACTATCATGACGCCAATTCTACCTTACAAATCTGGCTAGATCAGAGCATGTACACACATACAGACAAGAGCTGGAAACACAGGGAATCCAGGACAGAGAAATACCTAAGAACCAATAGTGAGAGTAGCCTGGTAAGGAGGGAAAGGGAAAGGTGGGGAGAGATAAGGGGGCCCAATCACAATGATCTACATATAACCCTTTCCCAGGGGAATGGACAACAGAAAACTGGGTAAAGGGTGACATCAATCAGTGTAAGACAATAATAATAAATAAATAAATTATCAAGGGCTCATGAGGGAGGGAGGGTAAGGATGGGAGGGGGGAAATGAGAAATTGATACCAAGGGCTCAAGTTGAAAGATAACTTTTTGAAAATGATGATGGCAACAAATGTATAAATGTGCTTGACACAATGGATTGATGTATGGATTGTAATAAGAGCTGTATGAGCCCCCAATAAAGTGATTTTTTAAAATGTAAAGAAAAATTTTTCATGTATAATATTCAGGACCAGGTATAATTGAGGAAATACTGTGCTTTTAGGCTGTTAGAGTTATCCTCTAAGATTTGAGTGAAAAACTCAAAGATGAATCATAATACTTTTTTTTTAAAAAGGAGGTTACATAATATTGTACTTCATCTTTAGCTAGAGAATTATTGAAATACACTTTTCTAAGTTTCAGTTGTCTGTTGTATAGAGTGGATTGCATAGTATCACTGTTAAGTCATACTTTCTTTTTCTGATTTTAAATTAGCTGCTAACTTAGAAATGTGTTTAATTCATTCATACTTGGAGTTCTTAAATAAAATAGCTTTATATCACAATTTTGGAGGACTCTATTGAATTTTTAACACTTTTTTATAACTCCCCTAAGGTATTCCCATTTGTCAGCAGCACTTAATTTGGAATAACATGGAACTTGAAGATGATTATTGCTTGAATGATTACAAGTGAGTGTCATTAAATATTAGCTATTTTATAGCCTCAATATTATAAAAGAGCAACCCCAAACACAGTACTTTTCTTGACTTTTGTGTCATTGTCTCTTCATCAGCTGAATAGCTCTCTAATCCCTTGATTTTAACATAAATCTTGAACTCCAATGGCTGTCTCAGGATACCTGATTCTGCTTTATTGTTATTTTGTTTTCATTTGATCATGCTAAGTTGTTCAGCACCTGCCTTTTAGATCTCATCTTCTTGCTCTATCTTCTTTGAATATTGACCTCTTCTTACTTGGCTAAGCTCCTTGTCTTTTCATTTTCACAAAGAGTCTTGGATAAGATAGAATTGCTGTCCACCAAGTCTTTCATTTTTCATTAACACTCCGGTTACTCAGGGGCACTATAGGTGTGCTAGTGATTGCCGCTAGGATGGCTATGCTCTAGTCTTTCTTCTTTCTCTTGCTCGGCTCTTTCTAACATTTTGGGTTCTAAGCAAGAATCTTATTTTTTTCTTACATAAAAAATGATCACAGAGGTTCTTTCAAGTATACATTTATTCTGGAATTTTATGACAAATGTAAGGCTCTTGAGAAATTTTTCACATGTTTATTAGGTGAAGTAAATAAGTTAACATTGCATTTAGTCACCTTACTGAATATTTTTTATGTTTTATAAAGTAGGAATTGTGTCTGATAACTCAGCAATTATTATACGCATATTTGATATGGAATGTATTTGATGATTATAGTTTACTTTTGTATTAACTATTCACAGCATTTCTGAAGGTTGTACGTTGAAGCTGGTATTGGCTATGCGTGGTGGACCTATAAATACTAGAAGAGGTAGGCATATAACAAAATCAAATATGTGAAAGCAATTTCAAAATGATTGACTATTCAATCCAGTAAGTATTTTTATAGCCTTACATTTTATTCAGTTCTCGCAAAAAAATCTCATGATTTCTGATTCAGTCCAGGAGGATTTGCAAACATGTTTCATGAGTTTAGAAAGGGAAATGGGATAGCAGAGTAAAAATAATGTATTATCATGTGTTCATGTTTATACTAAAGTTATTGCTTTTTCAATTCACTAAATCTCAGATTCTAGAATAATGATTGTTATGGAAAATTCCAAAGATGCATGTTGGTCTAAATTGTGATGCATTCCAGTTTCATGAATATAATTATGGCCCTGTGGTATCTTTTCTCAGTTGTGATAGTTTCCAGGAATTCATTTATTCATTGAACAAATACTTATTACCCATCTACTAGATTTCTCAGAATAATGTTTCAAGTATAGTAAATATGGGAGACAAAGTCTCTGCTTACATTATGCCAACTATAATAAGTACATAAAGAAACCAAATAATTTCAGGGAATTTTAGAGCTATAGTGTAGTGCTATCGAGGAAGTGGTAATTTCACAGTGTCTATGAAAGTAGGGTAGCAGGAAGATCACTGTGGTAGGGCTCTCAGAGGCAATGTATGAACAGATATTTGATTGACAAGAAGACTCTAACCCTCTGATGAGCTAGGAGCACTTATGTGACATGTGACATGAATTCTAAACCAAACATAGGAATCCTTAGACTGCTCAGATTATTACTCTGCAGATCTCATTTTAGGGAAAGCCTTCAGATGCCTTTGCTCTTTCACTATTGAGGAAACTTGACCTTACATATTTCTTCAATTGCTGGCTTACTTGTCAAAATTAAATTATCTCATTGTGTCAATTTCTATTAGAAAAGAGTCTTATTACCATCTTTTTCCTAGCTAATGCAAGAGAATTCTGTGACATGTTCCACTAGGTTGTTGAATTGTTTTGCATAAGTTGGAAAAGCAAAGATAATATTAGAGCTAGCAATCCCAATGTGAAGGACTTCTCATTAATTGGATTTATGAAGTTCTCCAATAAGGCATAGATAATGTTTATAGCAATACTTCTGAATGTAATATATGAACTCTAATTATTTGCAGAACTATTAAGTCTAGATTGAATGATAGTGCAATGACATGTGGATTCCATTGTATTATTTTCTGAAACTGGTTATTTGTGATAGTACTGTTTTTAAACCATAATATTTAATCAGAAACCTAGTTTTCTAACTGCGATTAAAATCATTTTAATGTTTGTGAGAAAGAGCATAACATACAGATTATAAATTAAGTATATATTTGTATCATAAAACTTAAACAAAAAAAAAACAATAAACAAAAAAAAACAAAAAAAAAACTTAAACAATTGAAAACATCAATACCTTCTAATAGCTGAAACTTTGTAATCATTATTCTTTCCCTGTAACTTTTTATGATTGGTTTATGAGTTGAAAAGTCAGCAGCTGGGCTATATCATTAGAAGTGAATTTTTAAATTGAGATTTTAATCATTTTACCTTTACTGCGTTAACTTTTTTAAAACGAAAAGCTTGCTTTCCCCAGCATACTTCATTGAAAATTTGGTATAATGGATTGAAATGTGGCCTCTCAAAATATGTGTCAACTTGCCTGGGCAATGATTCTCAGTGGTTTGGCAGTTAGGATCTGATGCGATAAGTCAATAAAAGAATTAAGGGTGGGACACAATACCGTGTATCTTCAAGTGCTAAAAAGGAAAGAGAAGCAGCCACAGAAACTACCGAAAAAGAAGAGTCAGGCAAGGACCATTTGGACCTGGAATCCCTGCATTGTGAGAGGCCTATGCAAAGACGTATAGAGATCTCTGAGAATGCTAGCCCTGCAGAGGTGGAAAAAGGAGACATGGACCTTTATCCAGAACAAATAAAGAGAAAAAGCCTTCCCCTAGAGCCAGGACCCTGGATTTGGACTTCTGGCCTTCCAAAGAGAGAATACATTTCTATATATTATAATGGCTCACTTGTGTTTCTGTTATGTCAGTTCTAGATAACTAAGACACTTGGCACAAGAGATAAAACAATGTGCTCAGATAATGACTTCTACCTTGTATTTGAGAAATGCTTTTTTCTTATTTAGTATTATTCGAAGGCTAATTTATTATCATTATTTAGCTATTTACGACCTGTGATATGCAGATGACAATGTAATATTAACCAGGCCTGTCCATGTCATGAGGTGAACTGTGGATTTGTCATTGTTTTTTAGCAGTGCACAATATTTCATTAACCAGAGTTCTTTATCCTTGGACTGATGGACTGTAAGGTTGTTTCTATTTTATTGCTGCTGTGAACAATGTTGCAACGAACATGAGTGTTCCCATGTCTGTTGATGTTATTACTTTTCCTCCCAGGTATCTCCACTTTATTTTATTTTTAACAGTTTTATTGGCACATAATTCACATTTTACAACTCAGTGGTTTAATCATACTAAAAGGAGTTATACAATCATTACTACAATCAATTTTAGAAAATATTTTGTTCATTTGCATACTTTTTTATTAGCTTCCCATTTTCTCCTAATGTCCCCTTGCTATAGCCCTTAGTCCAGTTACTCTCTCTATAAGTTTACCTATCCTGGATTTTGGGATAAAGATAGGGCTTTCTACTCCCATAAAGAGGTACAGTCTTGGAAACTTACAGGGGTAACTGTACCCTATCCTACAGTGTTACTATGAGTTGGCATTTACTTGATGTCAGTGACTGATCCTGAATTCCATGTACAGAAAAACAAACAAACCCCCCCCCCCCAAAACAACAACAAACTAAAACAGAAACACCTCAATCTGAAAGAACACAGAAAATATTGAAAACTAGAACAAATTTTAAATGGGCCAATATGTAGAACAAATGATTAGGTGTTAATATTTTTACATTGCAAAAGTTCTTATTTTATAAATTTTAATTCAATGTTAATAAATTTTATTTAAGGAGTTTTACATGTTTTTCATTTGTCAATCATTGGTTACTATTTAGTTCCTCTAAATCTTGTAAAAGTTCATCTTCAAGATGGCCATTTTTAAGGAGCGATTAGGTGTTAAACTTTAACCTAACTACATTTGCATTAATTTACCTTCCAATGCACTCTGTCTGATGGGACGGTTATTCACAACACTGGTCAATGGACACCAAGGAGTCACCAGACACTTAATCCATGTGGGGATCCTGCATATGGGTTTTGGGCTGTCACTATCATCCATAGCGTTCTACAAACTAGGTGCTCCGAAGTTAAGCTTTAATACTGTTACCTTCATATGGGGTGGAGGTGGGGGAGAAGAAGAAACCCAGGATAATCAAAGAACTTCTAAAGAAGAAGAATAAAGTACCTCAAGACTTATTTCATAGTCACAGTAGTTAAAACAGTTTAATTGTGCAATAATGGATACATGAATGGAACAGAATAGATAATCCAGAAATAAATCCATCTACCTATAGACAACTGATCTTCGACAAAGGGCCAGAGTAGTCTCTTCAGCAAATGGTGCTGGCAAAATTAGATCTCATTCAGAGTGCTAAACACGATTGATACCTCAACCCATATACTAAAAACAAACTCAAGATGGATCAAAGACCTAAATGTAAATCCTAGAACTATAAACATCATCATTGAAAGAAGAGGGAGAAACTCAAGGGCCCTATTTTAGGGCATAGAGACTCTATCAAATACAATGAATGAAACACAAAACAGATGACAAAATACTTGACTAGGACCTTTTTTAACATAAGACATGTATGTGCATCAAAAGACATTTTTGACAATGACACAGAAAAAGGAACTAATCTCTAAAACCCATAGGGAGCTGCAAGTTCTCAATAGGAATATATCGCCAGAAAGAAAGGGAGAGCTTCATTTTCTTCTAATATTCTACATAGTTGTCTATATATCTTTATTAATGTAGTGTATGTGGGAGCTTTCAAATTGCTTTTATATTATTGTTAGAACCAATATATGTACAGTTAAAATAATCACAGCTAGTAATATAAATTTTTAGATAATGATGTCATTCAAAAAACAAAACAAACCAAATCCACTGCCATCAATTCAATTTCAATGAGACTACATAGGGTTTTCAACGAGACGGCTTTATGTTTATCCCAAGGAATGGCTGACCTTGAGGTTAGCAGTCCACCCCACACCCAGCCGTGATACTGGGCTCGAGAGCACCTCGAATAGAACAATATGTATATGGACTCTAGTAGCACAGGCAAATAGTCATGTGTTTGGTTAAGCCCTGTCTTTGGACATATCAACATAATGATGCATTTCATTTCTTTCATATAAATATAAGAACTTCTATATAAACTATAGCAGAAATATATAATGCACAGGATTATTATTCAAATTCAGTACATTCTATCTTGCCAGTGTACTAAGATTCATAAAAAATGATATAAATTGGAAATGTTGATCGATTTAACAATGTTGTCATTTATAGTTCCAATGGAAGATCCACTCAGGGAGATGGCTGAGTACATGGATTCCAGCCGTGATGAGGTCTGGGAAAAGTCGTCCTGCAATAAACAAGTTACGTTTTTGGTATACCGAGAAGGAGATCAGTTGAATTTCTTCCGTGTGGTAGATAGGGGAGATGGAACTTTAACACCACTATCTGAATCTTTAAGGTAAATACATTTCCATTTCCATGTCTTACTTATAAAATGATGTCTTATGACATACTATAGTAACCTTTGTATTTATCTTCTATTAAAATAATCTTTATTCATAAGAATAAAGTCATACTGTTTCTCACTCTGGATATGTTCCTCCTTCATATTATTGATACTAAGAGAATAATTTCTACAACAGAAATTTCTTTATAGAATAAGATCATTTTCTAACTATATAAAAATACTCCAAAACTGCACTCACTGCCATGGAGTCGATGTCAACTCATAGTGACCCTAAAGGACAGGGTAGAGCTGTACCCTGTGAGTTTTCAAGACTGCTGCTCTTTATGGGAGTAGAAAGGCTCCTCTTTCTCCCACAGAGTGGCTGGAGATTTTGAACTGATGTTTTTAAACTACAGACTTTGCAGTTAGCATCCCATTCATAACCACTATGCCATCAGGGCACCTCTTCTATCTCTTCTTTCTATACAATCTATGAAAAGATTTGCTTTTGATATTTTATGTAAAAAATTCTAGATGCTTCTTAGATTACATAGTCTTATGTAATACAATGTCTATATTTATTTGACCTTATTTTTGTAACCTATAAAAGAGGGTTGGAAGACGCGCATTACTTCTAAAATCAGAAGGCTAAAAACATAAAGATATTTTAATTACTCACTGCCATCAAGTTGACTCTGACTCACAGGTCAAGGTAGAACATGGGTTTCCTAGACTGTAGCTCTTCACAGGCGTGGAAAGCCTTCTCTTTGTCTTCCCACCAAGTGGCTGATGGTTTTGAACTGCTTACCTTGCAATAAACACAGCCCAATGTGACTATGTCACCAGGGTTCCTAAAGATATCTTAATAGGTAGGAGAAAAATTAGATAATCTCAAAAAGTCATAATAATTAGAATATACAGAATCTTAATCTTTTTTATTAATCACTATGATGGTTAATTGCATATGTCATTGGACTAGGCTATGATTTTTTAGTTTGGAAGTGAAGTACTGTAATATGGTAGTTATGCAATAATGTAACCATTATGTGGTCTGATTTGATTAGCCCCATTTGTTACATTGGTGGGATACACCATTCTCACTCAAATGACATCCCTTAGAGAAAAGGGATTAGGATAATATGTAACATCCTTAATCTGGTGATAGTTCTGATATGATAAAAAGGAAATCTCTTCAAGGTATTGCCTGAATTGAATATCAGTAGTTTTGCTTCTCTAGAGAACCCTATAGTCACTAAACAATTACTAACAAGTCATGAAGTTAGGCTAAGTGTTTGTAAAGATGGATGTTCCTATCTTCATGGAATATTCAATCTAGTCCAAGTACTATCTATCATGCTATGTTAGCTATTTCTGTAAAAATATATCAAGATCTCTGTTAAAACAGATGAAAGTTTCTTAGTTTTGCCTGAGGAGTTTGGAAAGTCTCTGACAGGTGGCATATTTTAAAAGGAGTAGACTTATTTCCAGGCCAGATAGCCACTTAGTCACAAGTAAAGACGATCCCATTGCAAAAATCAGGAGAAGTGATGGAAAACTTAGGCTCCCTAGAAACCTGGAGAAAAACTTAAAAGTTAAGTGGACTCAGGTCTCCACACGCCAGAGACTGTAGGAGAGATCATAACAGAGAAGGGAGCAAAGCAGCACACAAGGTGCTCAGGATTTCGTCCAGCTGCCTGTTGCTGCCACTTGTGCGTTCTTCTACCCAGAGTCACTGCTACACTACTCCCCACCTCTGACAGCCGCCCAGGCAGTGCCCTCCCTGTGGCTGAGACAGCTGGCCCACACTTCCCAATGTGCTGTGCTGTGCTGCTTCTGCCACAAGCCAAGGCTAAGCTGCGCACTCCTCTGCCTTGGGGGCATGGTCACTACCATCAGGCACCATCTGTCATGGGCACATCTGTCACAGAGTACTACTGCTGCAGGCCACTTCTGTCACAGGCACCTACTTCCAAACTCGAGTCTGTGAACTTCTCAGGGACCTGTCCACATGCTCTGTCCTGCAAGCCCTGCACCCACTCCAGAACTTCCCTTTCCTCAACCCTAAAAGGGCTGAATGGATTCCAGGCTGAGAGAAGATCCCAACCAACCAGTGTTTTCTTTTTATCTCCTTCCTCTGCCCCTTTATTTTTTTATCTTTTAACATATTTTTATTATTTCTATTCATGAAGAAGTTGGTTCTTTGAAAGAAGTAACCAAATTGACAAACTACTGGGAAACTTAAAGGAAGAAAAAGGGAAGATGAAAATATCAATACTAGGACATTAAAGGGATATTTCACAGAGAGCCGAATGAAAGTTAAAACAATAGCAGTACTCTGAAAGACTGTACTCTTACAAATTTGAAAACCTAGCCAAAATGGACACATTTCTAGAAATGCTTCTACCAAAATGAACACAGACTGGTGTAGAAAAGCTAAACAGACCCGTAAGAAAAAAGAAAAGTACTAGGTCATTAAAAAACTTTCCAGACCTTACTGGGAACTCTACCAAGTCACTGGGGAATTCTACCAAGCATTCGGAAAAATAACGGATGCCAACTCTACACAAACTATTCCATAAAATAGAAAATGACAGAAAAATCCTGAATTCACTTTTCGAAGGAAGCATAAACTTAATGCATCATTTGATCAAATGACACATTGCGTTGGGGAGATATGCTGCACCAGACCTCTTTACAATATTGAAATTGCAGGGAGGTTTCTTTGAGGACTGAAGTGTGTCATCAGGTATTTTCCAAGCCATGGTATTTTCACTCACCTCATATACATATGAAATTTGGAAATTGAATAAGGAAGACCGAAGAATAATTAATGCATTTGAAAATGGTGCTGGGGAAGAATATTGAAAGTACCTTGGATTGCCAAAAGGACAAACAAATCTGTCTTGGAAGAAGTATGGCCAGAGTGCCCCTTACAGGCAAGGATGGCAAGACTTTGTCTCTTATACTTTGGACATGTTGCCAGGAGACACTAGTCCCTGGAGACAGACATGATGCTAGGTAACATGAGGGGCAGTGCCGAGAAGGAAGGCCCTCCACAAGCGGAAGTGACATGGTGTTTGCAACAATGGGGGAAGCGTAGGAACATCTGTGAGGGTGCACAGACCCGACAGTGCTTGATTCTGGTGTGCATAGGATCAGGATGGGTCAGAACCAACTCGATGGCACCTAACAACAATATAACATGGAGAACAAAAACCAGGCAAGCACTACACAGACGGACAACTACAGATCAATATTCCTTATGAACTTAAATGCAAAATTCTGAACAAAATTCTGTCTAATAGAGTCCACCAATATCCAGAAAAATAATACACCCATGGTCAATTGGGATTCACACCAGGTATGCAAGGAAGATTGAACAGAGAAAAAGAATCTAATCAACCATATAAATGAAATAAAAAATATCCTTATGATCACATCAATCAAAGCAGAAGAAGTATGTCCAACAACAGCTTGTGGTGAAAACTAAAAATTTTTCAGCACAGTAAAGGCCATGTCTGCAAAACCAATGGCCAACATCTCAGTCAGTGGGGAGAAAATGACAGCATCCCCTTGCAAGGGGACCAGGCAAGGGTGCCCCTTCTCACGACTCTTTTTAAAAATTACTCTTCTATTCAGTATTGTATTAGAACTCTTAGCCAGAGCTATTAGACAACAAAAAGAAATCCAAGGCCATTCCTTTTAATGGTGTCCCATATCATTCGTAGGCTTTTTCTGATTCCTTTACTTTTTTATTGATTGCTTCTCTTATTGGTTGTATTCAAAAGAATTGTCTTTGAGCTCACTAATCTGGGTTTGCTTTGCTTCTGTTACTCAGCTCTTTTACCATGTTGTCTAATTATGTTATCTTACTATTCTTTTCTGGAATTCTATTTGGTGTAGGCTATCCAGTTTTTCATTCCTCTCCCCTATCACTGAAGGCATCTAAATAACATCATTCTGAATTCTATTTTTGGTACTTCCAGGGCCTCTTCTTCCATGTAATGCTTTTGGTCTGGGTCTTGTGGCTATTTTCTTGACTTTTTTGATGTGTACTGCAATTAACTATTTTTTTCTATGGCATCATGTTGCAGCTATTAGTCTTGGGTGGGATTTCTGGGTTGTGTAGGAGAAGTCAACTCTTTCTACATTGCTGGATGCCTGGCATTGTCCTTGAATACAGGTGGGGGTGCCCAGGGCTTTCTTTGTGGGGTGGCCAGGCCTACCTTGCCAGGTCCCCGGGGCCACCACAGCCTTCCCTGCTGGGGGAGCAGGGATGGCTGGAGCCTTCCTTGTCAGCTGGTGTGGAGACAGCTGGAACCTACCTTGAAAGGGGCCCAGGTGACAGCCAGTACCTTTTTTGGGGTATCTATTTTTTTATGTTAATATGCTATTCCAAGTGGTTACACTTTGAAATTCACCCGGAAGTCTTGTTATTCCAATTTTTGTTATCATTGTTTTTGTTCTTTAGTATCAGAAAATATATGACAGGCACCTAAAAATGAATTCCTTTTATGAGAATAAGCAAAAATAATACTCCCAGGGTTCCAGTTAATATACAGATTTATTCCAAACAGCATGTGTTTAAATAAATCTCTGTACTCATTAAATGACTGCTGACAAGTTCTTTTAGTAATAGACTTAGTCTCATTAGGGCGCCTACAAAAAATAGATTCATTCAAACAATAACTTCGGATGGGGATATGCTGGACCAAGTGAAATTCAAGGCAGTCAGCTCAGAAGGTTATGGCAACTGTATTTTAAGATTCCCAAGGGGGGTAATTTTCTTGAAGGACACAGAACAATCAGAAGGACTTATTATGAAGAAATTTTAAGAAAATTTAAAACTGCATCAGTGAGAAAAAGGCCAGAAAAATTGTGTGAAGGACGTTTTTCTTATCATAGCACTGCACCTGCTCATCGTTGTAGTGAAGAAGCATTTTGTTAGGAGAGCTTGCCCTGTTCCTCTCGTAGCCCTGATCCTGCTGCTTCAAATCTCTGTTATTCCCCAAACTCAAAGAACATTTAAAAGAAATGTGATTTGGGACCCTTTAGGATGACAAAACTACTGTTTGATGTGGCTTTAATAAAAGAATACAACATTCTTCAGAAAAGGGATTACAGAAATGGAAAGACCTAGATGGTGGGTATGCTAAAAAACAATACCATCACATTTTGATATTTTTTTAAATGAAGGTTTATATGATTCTACCTCAGTATTTTTAAAATTCATCCTTAGTGATAACCCCCTCAGAATGAATAAACACCTTGACGTTAGTGCTAATGTCCGATTGACCAATTAGTTACCTGGGTTGCAAAATTACCACCGGTAGGTAGTAAAATGAAATTAGAACATTCTTATTTGACCTGTGAGAATTATACCAATCCCAAACCAAACCCACTGTAATTCACAGTGATCCTATACAGGTTTTCCGAGACTGTAAATTTTATATGAGCAGACAGCCTCATCTTTCTCCATCAGAATGGCTAGTGGTTTTGAATCATTGACCTTGCAGTAGGCAGCACAATGTTTATCTTTAAACACAATGTTTAAGTTTAAACACAATGTTAAGCATACAGAGCCACCAGAGCTCCTTGGGGGAATAATAGTGCTTGTCAAAAGATGTTTTGACTTAACTACATTAGATTTTTAATAATGCTAAATCATTGGCTTTAGTTTCTGTTTATTTTTCCCCCTAAACCATTATTTTGACATTTTCCTTACCTTTATCTTGACAAGGTAGATATGGCAATATTTTTTGCAATGACTAATACTAAACTATTCCCAAGGATTTGGAGATTGAAGAAGTACCAAAAGTCCAACTCTTACAAGATGCTAGCATTCCATTTCCTTCCCACTCTACCCATGAGTACATTATTACATGTTTCCGGTTCTGCAATCCGCTGCAATGTCCCACAGACCTCATGAAAGTTTGAGGACATGTCTCACATGCTGGTGGGTGCTGTTCAGTCTACAATCAACTCTTAGCTTTTCCCAGTGATGAGATTGCATCTTCTGCTTGTCAGTGGACTAATTTTATATGCAGTAGGATGGCATTGCAGGAAATCCTGTTCATAATTATTCACAGGTGGATCCTATCAGTATTTCCCTCCACCTTCTTACCAGACACATGCGGGGAAAGGTAGTTTGGTGGGAGTTATGTTATGGAGTCAAATTTCACCTCACATTATAATATATCTCTACACCTGGACGCTCTTGTATTTAAGCATATATGACCTGGGATCTCTGGCAGGATGTTTCTAGAAGGTTTTGGCCTTCTACAAATCCTAATCAGCCAGGCTTTTTCCCAAGTCACTCTAGAAACAGTTGTGTGCTTGTCCTCTGAACTGGAGCATATTATCCTTTGTATCCATTACAAAGAACAGTAATCAAGATAACCATGAAACAAAGGGTGTGGTCCAATTCAGATCTTAATCTCATCCTGTTTCTGTTTTGTTCCCACATAATGCTCTCTAAAATGGGACTATAGCCATGGCGTATGAAATTCAGATTTATAATATATCACATAAAGGAATGTGGCTGGAATGGCCATAGTAATTGTGTTTAATTTAGTAGATTTCTGGTTTATCATTAGCAGCATCTATAGTTTCTGCTGTACACGTAATATTTTTAGTCACTATGCAGGAGTCAATCACACTTTACTAGTAGTTATTATTATTTTCTTTACAGCTGTGGTTCTGTGTATAATTTGTATACAGATGAGGATGAAGAAATAGAGCCCTCTCCTTCTGGGCAACAAATAATTGAAAACTCAATAACTATGAATAAGATGAAAACATTGAAGGCTAAGCTGGAGACCATGAATATCAGCAAAAAGGTGAAGTTACTGACATCTCTGCATTTTATCTGTAGGGCTCACAGTAATTTAGGTCTCTTGATAATTGTAAGAAAACAAAATATATAAAATGACACTTAATTTTTTAAATGACACTTATTTCATGTTTCTGGTCTCAGTTATTTATGGAGATATTAAAGGGGATAAGATGATTTTTATTTAGGCCCATACCACATCTAAAATGATTAAAATTAATTTAAGATAAGTTATGGTTTAAAAATATCATAGCACTATAAGTAAAAAGGATAAAAAGGTAGCCTAATATGAATTGCATAATAATTACCTTTTAAAAATCCCTTCATATTTATTTATTATGATTATGGCTCCTTTAATATTCTGATGTTGATAGGGAATATGCCTGTATTCTGCTTTAGTAGATGCTGTTGGTTTTCTAACGTTATTTGAACCAATATATACTCTTCAAAATTTTTAAATTGCTTTTGAGAATTTACATTTCCCCCTTCTTTTTGTGTTGTTCCTCTCTCTGTGAACGCTATGCCTCCTAAAGTTCCTGTATAATCTTGTTTTTGCCAATTTGATCCTATACAAATGGTTCTTTAAAGAGTACAATGCTCAAAGAAGAGACTTCCTTCCTATTTAAGCTCAACTCTAGTTTGCTTTCAGGAGCTTTACTGACATAGTGTGTTACGTGTTGGGCTGCTTACCACAAAGTTGGCAGTTCGAAACTACTAGCCACTCTGTGGGAGAAGGATGAGGTTTTCTACTCTCATAAAGCGCAGGGATAAAGGGGAGCTGATATCAAAGAGTTCAAGGAAAAAGAAAATGTCTTCAAAATAATGATCGGGATGGTGGGGAAGGTTGGGAAAAAAATGGTGATGGCAACATATGTACAAACATGCTTGATATGATAGATGTATGAAATGTTATAAGAGCTGTAAGAGCCCCCAATAAAATGATAAAAAAGAAAATTATGGTGGCATCCAATTGTACAATTGTGATTGATCTAATTGAATTCTAGATTGTTGTATTATCTGTAAAAGCTCCCAATTTAAAAAGAGAGTTAGAATCTCAGAAGCCCACAGGGGCAGTGCTATGCTGTCTTAAGAATCACTATGAGTTGGAATGACTCAGTGGTAGTGACGTTGGTTTCACTTCTTATTTGCTTTTAAGAAGAAATCAGGGATAGGGCAGAGATTGTACATTGGTGCATATGGGAGCTGGAGGCACAGTGAATCCAGAGTGGACGATACCTTCAGGACCAGGGGTGTGAGGGACGAGGCAGGGAGAGTGGAGGGTGAGTGGGTTGGAAAGGGGGAACTGATTACAAGGATCCACATGTGACCTCCTCCCTGGGAGATGGACGGCAGAGAAGGGGGGGAAGGGAGACTCCGGATAGGGCAAGATGTGACAAAATATAACAATCTGTGGATTATCAAGGGCTCATGAGGGAGGGGGGAGCAGGGAGGAAGGGGAAAAAAAAAGAGGACCTGATGCAGAGGGCTTAAGTGGAAAGCAAATGCTTTGAGAGTGATTAGGGCAAAGAATGTACGGATATGTTTTATACAATTGATGTATGTATATGTGTGGATTGTGATAAGAGTTGTATGAGCCCCTAATAAAATGTAAGAAAAGAAAAAAAGGAAGAAATCTGGGGAAATTTTTGGTTTAATGTTTAAAGATCATCTCTACAACAGTATCAGGGATTCATCCACCCTCCATGGCTCCGGAAAGTCTGGAGTTGATGATAATTTGAAATTCTGTATTGCATTTTCCCTCTTTTGATTCTGCTCTAGAATCTTTATTCTATTTTAATGTTCAGTAATGATAGCCAGACACCATCCAGTTTCACTGAGCATATGGCAAAAGAGGCACTTGTTTCTGGAGGCAATTAGCCACAAACTCTATATCCTCTTACTGCTCATGACTCTCATTACTCTGTTAATTCATGTAAATAGAGGCCATCTTTTGTGTATTGGACTGGACCTTGCTTTTATGACTCCAGGCACCCATAAAACTAGGAAATAGAAAAATAACACTTATCACATTAAGATGTCTGGTGAAAACTATTACCCATACCTCTAAACCAAGGAACCAAATCCCACGAGGTGTTCAGTTGTACTTAAGCAGTCTCAGCAGCCATTCTTGATTCCCTTTTCTGTCATTACCTATCACACACAACACTTTCCAGGTGTAAAACGGCTTGATAGTACTTAATATAATTGATTTTGCCAATGTATCCTTAATTAGTTTGATTTTGCCATCACCATAAATCAAATCTCAGTACTCTATAAGAATAAACACTTACTTTACCTCCTCCTATCCCTCTATCCCTGGTAATCACTAAAGAACTTTGATCGCTATTCATTTACCTTTTCTTATTTTTTTATATAAAAGACAAAATGCAATATTTATCCTTTTGTGATTGACATACTTTCCTCACCATAATGTCTTCAAGCTTTATCCACACTGTATCTGGTATCAAGAGTTAATTTACCAAGTTACCTTGACTTGCAATTGACTTGATGGCAGTGAGTTTGAGTATTCCAAGCTTTTTTTACTATAATTTTTGAAAATATTTTATTGGGGGCTCATACAACTCTTATCACAATCCATACATCCATCCATTGTGTCAAGCATTTGTACATTTGTTGCCATCATCATTTTTCAAAACATTTTCTTTCTACTTGAGCCCTTAGTATCAGCTTCCCTCATGAGCCCTTGGTAATTTATAAATATTATTTTTTTTCATGTCTTACACTGACCGATGTCTCCCTTCATCCACTTTTCTGTTGTCCATCCACCTGGAAGGGGGTGATATGCCGATCATTGTGATTGGTTCTCCCCATATCCCTCCACTTTCCTCTTCCCCTCCTGGTATGGGTACTCTCAATATTGGTCCTGAGGAGTTTATGTGTCCTGGATTCCCTGTGTTTCCAACTCTTCTCTGTCCCCATGCACATGCTCTAGTTTAGCTGGATTTGTAAGGTAGAATTGGGGTCATGATTGTAGTCAGGGGGGAGGAAACATTAAAGAACTAGAGGAAAGTTGTATGCTTCATTTGTGCTATACTGCACCCTGACTGGCTTGTCTCCTCTTTGTGACCCTTCTGTAGGGTTGTCCAGTTGTCTACAGATGGGTTTTGCGTTTCCACTATGCACACTTCCTCATTCAAAATAATAGGACTTTTTGTTCTGGGTCTTTGATACCTGATCCTATTGACACCTCATGATGACACAGGCTAGTGTGCTTCTTCCATGTGGGCTTTGTTGCTTCTCAGCTAGATGGCCGCTTGTTTATCTTTAAGCCTTTACGACCCTAGACATTATATCTTTTGATATAGCTGGGCACCATCAGCTTTCATCCACATTTGCTTATGCGCCTGCTTTGTTTTAAGCCATTGTATCGGGAAGGTGAGCATCATGAAATGCCAGTTTAATGGAATAAAGTGCTCTTGCATTTAGGGAGTACTTGAGTGGAGGCCCAATGTCCTTCTGCTACCTCAATACTAAACCAATAAATATCTGCACAGAGATTTACTCATCATCATATATAAATATATTGACATATGTGCATGCCTATATTTAGACTTCTATAACCGTCCTTTGCCTCCTAGTTTGTTCCTCTATTTCCTTTTACTTTCCTCTTGTCCCACTATCATGCTCAACCTTCATTAGGGTTTCAGTAATTAATCTCAGTTACATTGCCCTTGATCAAGCTCTATCAGGCCTCCTACATCCTCCTCGCCATTGATTTTCAATCACTTGTTGTTCCCTTGTCCCAGGGTTTGTTAATATCCACTTCCTTCACCCCCCCCCCCACCTCCCACTTTCCTATGTCCTCCTGGAACATCCCATTGTTTTCACCTCTGGATTGTTTATCCTGCCTATCTTATCTAGGTAGACATGCGGAGGTAATAATATGCACAAAAACAAGACAGAGCAAAACAAAGCAACACAAGAAACAACAACAACAAAAAACAATGACATAAAAGGAAAAACCTATAAATAGTTCAAGTATTTTTGGTATTCCCTGGTGACATAATTGCTCTGCTCCCCTTGCTGTTCTTTTGCATGCCCTTAGTGTTTTGCTTCAATGTGGTTGGGTCAGATTGGGCACAATTCCCCGCACTGTGTCTTCATTGTTGTCCCTCATAGCACTATGGGTCAGTGAGAAATGTCATGTCTTATGGTGGGGCTGGCCCTATGGTCCTCTCTGTACATTGGCTGCTCTGAGCAGGAATATATTCCTCAGAACAGGATATGCTCCACTCTCTCTCTTTCCCCCTTTGTTTGCTCCTGTGTGCTCTGATCAGACATATCCCTGTCCCTGAGCTGTAGCTTCAGTGCTGTCCTCTGAAGTGAATTCTTCTGGGGGGAGGGTGGCTATCCATGTAATTGGGATTGGGGCGGGCCCCTCAGACCTCTTTATTCGTTCCCTGCTACATGCCAGTATGTTGCATTCACATCTGGAGCTCTGGATTGAAGTCTGGCCCCTCTTTTCCTGTGGAGATAGAAACAACACCCTCCCCTTGGGTGGGTTAGTGCCCTGTTACCCCGCTTCCCATGTCTTTTTTTCCCCCTCCTGTTTAGTTGGCTACCATATGTATTCCTGGATTTGGTCTGGCTCCTGCCACAATACCTGGACCCCATCCCAGGAATGTATGTATAAAGTAGCTTTTTCCTTATGCCCCTTTTGCGTTTTTAAGTTTTCCTCAGCAAATCATGTTGTACTTGTCCTTTGAGTATTCCAAACTTTTAAGACAAGCCCAGAGGTTTTTTGTTTGTTTGTTTGCTTTTTCACTGAATTCCATTGTGTATATGAACCATATTTTGTTTATCCATTCATCTATTGATAGGCCATTAAATTGTTTCCATCTTTTGGGTGTTATAAATAACACTGTAACCAGTGTTGGTGTACAAATCTGTTTAAGCTTCTGCTTTCGAGTCTGTGGTGTCTATGCACAGTGGTGGAGTTGCTGGGTGTTAGGTAGTTCTTGTGTTAGTTTTTGAGGCGCTGTCACACTTTTCCCACAATAGTTGTACCATTCTGCATTCTCATGATCAGTGGATAAAGCTTTCAGTTTCCTCACATGCTTGCCAACATTTGTTTTCTGTGTTTGTTTGTTATTTTAAGTTTAGCCATACTCCAAACTCAAACTTACTTCCATCAAGTTGATTCCAACTCATAATGATCCTACATAGAGTTTCCAAACCTTTGTAAACCCTTACAGGAGCAGAATAGCCTCATCTTTGTCCTGTGGAGCAGCTGGTTAGTTTGAACTGCTGATCTTGTGGTTAGTAGTCCACATGGAAAAGAAAAGTTCTGTCACTCATGATAATGTTTATTTTATTTGTATTCATGGGTTTGATTTGTAGCTATCTGGTAATTCATGACATTGGGCACCTTTTCATGTACTCCTTGGTGAAGTGTCCATCAAGTCCTTTTGTCAATTTATGATTGGATTGTTTATCTTTTTGTTTGTTATTGCCATAGTTTTGCATATATTTTAGTTGTTAGATTCTTATTTGATATATGACTTTCAAAGTTATTCTCAAAGCCTTCCCCCCCCACTTTTTGTAGTCTTTTGATTAACCAAAGATTTTTATATTTATGGGATCCCATTTATTTATTTTTCCTTTTTCTGTTTGTGCTTTTGTTATTATATTAGATAATCCTTTGTTAAAAGCTAGATCTGAAAGTATTACCCCTATGTTTCTGGTTTTTGCTGTTGTTATTCTGATTTAGATGAATGTTTAAAGAGCAAATCTCCAATTAAAAAATTATAAATCATTTTATTGGGGGCTCTCACTGCTCTTATAACAATCCATACATCAATTGTACCAAGCACATTTGTACATACGTTGCCATCATCATTTCTAAAACATTTCCTTTTTACTTGAGCCCTTGGTATCAGCTCCTCTTTCCCCCCCTCCCTCTTCCACCTACCCAACCTCATGAATTCTTGATAAATTATAAATTATTATTGTTTTTATAATACATGTCCGCTGTCTCCCTTCACCCATGTTTCTGTTGTTCATCACCGTGGAGTGCAGGGGAGCGTTATATGCTGATCACTGCGATCAGTTTCCTGCTTTCTCCCCCCACCTTCCCCCTACCCTCAGCTACTCCCATTATTATTCCTGAGGGTTTATCTGTCCTGGATTTTATGTGTTGAGAACTCTTATCTGTACCAGTGTACATGCTCCAGGCTAGCTGGATTTGTAAGGCAGAACTGGGGTCATGATAGTGGGGGGAGGAAGCATTAAAGAACTAGAGGAATGTGTGTTTTGTTGGTGCTATACTGCACTCTGGTTGGCTTGTCCCTTCCTTGGGACCTTTTTGTGAGGGGATGCCCAATTGTCTACAGTTGGGTTTTGGGCCTCCACTCCAACCCCACTTGTTCACATCATTATGATTGGAGCAGATCACAAATTTTATCATGAACAATATATTTCCCATTTTAAGACACAGTTTTATACACATATTGTTTTAATTAATTAATTTCAATCCCCTCAATAGACCATAACTCTCTCTACTCTCCCCTCTGTTTCCTGTTTCCATTCATCCTCTTTCCTAATCCTTTGAACTTTGATGTTGGGTAAATGCTGCCTTTTATCTCTCACATGGTTGTTGATGATGATTATGGTGATGATAATGATATGATGATTTTACCCAGAGGAAGATTCAGTTAGAAACCTGAAGGGTGACTAAGGGCTGTAGCTTGGGGGCCCCACCTGTTACTTTTATGACCAGCAAGCCTTGTCTCTTTCATGATTTTGAGGGTTTTTTCCCACATTTTCTCCCATTCTATATGGCTCAACGACTCACCTCAGTGCCAATGCATCTATGCTGACTCACAGCGACCTTATATGACAGGATAGAACTGTCCCTGTGAGTTTCTGAGACTACTGTTCACAGAAGTAGAAAGCCCATCTTTCTCCCACCTATACAGGACCTTCTAATGTGATACTTTTCAGAGCAGTTAATAGTCATAAACAAACAGCATCTAGTTTGGGTTTCATGTGTGTAGAGACGGATGTTTGCATATTCTTTCAGTACCTTGGACTAATTGCTTTCATAGCTCTTTCACTTTTCGTTACTCATCTTTCCTCTGGATGGGGAGAGACCAATGGCTGCACCTTACATGGCCACTCAGAGCTTTTAAGACCCCTGGTGCTACTCACCCAAACAGGATTTATGCCAATTGGCGTTGGTTTCCCCTGAATCTATAGTCCTGATTCACCCAGGCTCAGTGACTCATTTCCTTAAGGAGTTTTGTTATGTTTATTAGTATTTATTACTTTGACTCCTGTATGTCCCAACACATTGTGGATATATTTGTGAAGATACAACTATCCTGTCAAATCTACATATATTCATGGTTATACTCACATTTAACCTCCCATGCTTGTTCAGTCTGCATATCTATCTAAGCATCTAAAGGACCACTATTGTAAGGTATATATACACACACCAGTATTTGCCTTTGTTGCCTTCATCTTGCAAACTTCCCAATGCTTTGCCCTGCCTCCATCCTCTTTTACCAATCACCCCCTTGTTTTGTATTGTTTTCCTCTCGAACCAAGTTAATAACTTTCTACCCTCTATCCTGTGACTTCCCCTCTTTCTCTTTCCCTTCTGCCTATTATAACCCTCAAAGTAGGTTTCTTTTAATGGGAAAACTTTTTCTTGACTTTTTATAATAGTGGTCTCATACAAATTTATCCTTTTGTGATTGGCTGCATTTCACTAAGCATGATACCCTCCTGTTTAATCCATGTTATGAGGCTTTTCACTGATTCATTGTTACTCTTTAACATTACATAGTATTCCACTGTGTACATGGACCACATTTTATTTAGCCATTTTCTTGTGATGGACATTTATGTTTTCATCTTTTTAATATTACAAATGGTGCTGCAGTGAACATGAGTACAGTTGTCTAATTGTTCCTTGGCTTACTTCTCTAGGAGATGTACTAACTGGAGGGATTTCGGAGTCCTATAGTATTTCTAGTCCAAATTTGTGGAAGAAGTGGCGTACTGCTTTCCACAGTGATTGTACTGTTTTGCAGTCTCATCAGGAATGCATGAGGTTTCTGGTCTCTCTATAGCAGCGGTTCTCAACCTGTGGGTCACGACCCCTTTGGGGGGTCAAATGGCCCTTTCACACGAGTCGCCCAATTCATAACGGTAGCAACATAACAGTTATGAAGTAGCAATGAAAATAATTTTATGGCTAGGGATTCCCACAACATGAGGAACTGTATTAAAGGGTTGTGGCATTAGGAAGGTTGAGAACCCCACTGCTCTATACCCTCTTCAACATTTGTTATTTTCAGGTTTTATTGTGCTATGAATGCTGGAGTGAGGTAGATGGTATCTCACTAATATTATAGGCAGCTCTCAGATGGTTTATGATTGTGAACTTTTCTTCACATTTGTTGGTCACCTGAGTGGTTTGTTTGAAGAAATATCCATGTATTTTGCACATTTTCAACTGTATTGTTTATATTTTGTTGAAGCTTTGAAGGTTTCCATAAATTTCCAAGATTGGTGTGTCTACATTTTCTTCTAAGAATTTTATAATTATACCTTGTACATTTAGCTCCTTAATCCATTTTGAGTTTTTGTGTATGGTGTGAAGCATGGATCCTGTTTTAGTTTTCTGCAGGTGGCAAGCCAATTTCCCAATTCTATTTATTAAAAAAACTTTTATATCTCTATCATATGTATTTGGTATCCTTGCAAAAATAGATGACCATAGATGTGTGCTTTATTTCTGGACTTTCAGTTCTATTCCATTGGTCTGTAAGTCTAATTTTATACCAGTACTAGGCTGTTTAGATTACAGCTATATTGTATCCTTTAAAATCAAGAAGTGTGAATTCTTTGTTTTCTTTCAACTTCAGCTTTAACGATTTGGGGTATCATTTCATTTCATATAAAATTAAAGTTGTTCTTTTCCCATTTCTGTAAAGAAGAATGCTGGAATTTTTATTGGGATTGCATTACATTTGTTGACTGCTCTGGGTAGTACAGAAATTTTAACAATATTAAGTTTTCCAATCCATGGACATGGAATTTTCCATTTCTTTATAACAGAAACATCTTTGTTTCTGTGGCTTTAACAAACAAATTTATTTCCTACAGTTTAGGAGGAAAATAAATATTCTAATTCAGGGTGCTGACTCTAGGGAAACAATGTACATTAATTCTGCTTGATTAACATAACATAGATTACCCAGGACCAAATGGGATTATAACCAGAGGCACAAACTCAAACCAAACCTACAGCTGTCAAATCAATTTCAACTCATAAAGACACTGAAGGACATAGCATGAACTCTACCAGGTCATATGCTCAAGGGTATACGTTTTTATGGAGGCAGATTGCACATCTCTCCTGAGGAACGCATGGAAGTTTGATCTGCCAACCTTTTGGTTAGCTACAGAGCCCTTTAACTACTATACCACCAGAACTCCTCCCACAGGAATGTAGATGCTGCTGCGTTATTTTCAATTAATCGCAGCTCTCGTACAACAGAAAGCAACACTTCCCTGTCCTGACCCACCCTCACAACGGTTACTTTATGTCAGTCCTTCTTAGCGAGGGTCTTCTTCTTCACCCATCTCTGCTTTTCCAGCCATGATGTTCTTTTCTGTTCCGCCTGAAAACCTGCCCAGAGTACATGAAATAAAGGTTTGCCTGGCTCACTTCTAAGGAATATTTTGGCAGTACTTTTTCCAAGACACGTTTGTTCACTTATCTGGCAGTACAGCCGGTATAGAGTGTTCCCTGCCAACACTATAATTTAAAGGCATTAGTTCTTCAATATTTCTTAATTGTTGTCCAGCTTTCTCTTGCTTAGGAGGAGATGGAAAATGCTATTGTTAGATTTCCTGGATAGTAAATACCTCAGTCCTTGGCTTCACGCAAGAAAGAAATTCACGCTGAAGTCTGGTTTGTGATCCGAGTGGGTTTTTATAAAGGATAGAAAAAGTTTGGGGTTTTACACGCCACTGAACACAGGCACCCTCATGGAACTGCCCACCCACACGGGGCGGCCTGAGGCTCGAGGGAGAGACCATGTTATGGCCAAATGGAAGGCAGAGGAGCAGCTGAAGAGAATGGGGTCGTGGTCTCAGTTTCAACCTTTTAGGACTTTTGACTGGGAGGCGTGGTCGACGGTACTAGTTGACCCCATTGACTGAATTAAGCTCACCTGGCTCCGGCTTGAATTGGCGCATCCTCCTTAGCCTGCATAGGCTTCCGACCTCCTGTAGGGGGCTCCTAGACATGGAGAGGAATCGCCTTCTATCCTGCTACCAAACACTATAACTTTGGTCAGGTACATTTCAGTCTTCAAAGTGATTTTTAAAAACAATTTTAATTTTAAAGAAGTGTTTTGCAGCAGATTTACTCAATATAACGTGCCACAATCACAGATAGAGGATAGAAAGAATAATACCTATTTGGGGAAACAATTCAATCCATAACATCATCAATGGTTAAATTTATTTCTAGATATTTTATTATCTTAGATGCTAATGTAAATAGAATTGTTTCTTTAGTTTCAAATTTCTCATTGATGGTGTATGGAAATTACACTGATTTTTGTTTGTAGACCTTGTATTCTGCAACTTTGCTAATTTCTTCTACTCGTTTTAACAGTTTACTTGTGGACTCAGGAATCTTTTATATAAAGAATCAAACCATGTAATAGAGATAATTTTACTTCTTCTTGTCCAATGTGGATATATTTTATTTCTTTTTCTTGCTTAATTGCTCGATCTAGGGCTTCTAATATAATTTTGAATAGAAGTGATGAGAGCAGGCACCCTTGTAATCATTCTCCATTTAAATGCAATGTTTGCTCATTTCTTTTCCTATATGCCCTGAATGATAGGAAGGAATTTAACTTCTATTCCTCTCTTCTTTAGGATTTTCATCAATAAAGGACTTTTTAAAATGGCTATGATGTAATCCACATATGATACAATCCAATGGTTTGTAGAGTTTGCAAAAGAGTTATGCAGTCATCACCACAATCAACTTTAGGACATTTCCTTCATTTTTGTACTCATTATTAGCCGCTCATTTCCCCAAGCAACCCCTGTCATCACCCTAAGAAACTACTAATCCTAGTTACTACTGTTTCTATAGATTTGCCTATCCTGGATTTCATATAAAGAAAATCATACCAAAAAAACCCAAACAACAATAAAAAATGAAACACAGAAAGCCCTCAATCAAAAGGAAACCAGAAAATAAAACTAGAAGAAATTAGAGGTTTGTCAAAAGGGAACACAAATGATAACATCTTAAATTTTGACTTAACTATGTTTGCATCAATACTCTCTACAACGCACCGTGTCTGGTCGTAAGGCTATTCACACACCCAATCATTTGTCTGAGCAAAGTTAGTGGAGGCTTAATCCTAGGGGGACTCATCAAATGCTTTTTGGGTTTTCATGATCATCCAAAGCCTTCTACAAACCTGGTCCTCAGGATTTAAGCTCTAATACAACTCCCTCTTCTGATTTTGGATTTTATCTTTTACAATACTTGGACCACACAGGCTGCTGTGCTGCTGCTGTGTGGATTTAGCTGACACTTATGGCTGCTTGTTTTAAGACAAGCTTTGAAAACCCCAGATGCCATTTTTTTCTGGTAGTGTGCACTATCTGATTTCTTCATCACATTTTGCTATAGTACTCATAACTTCATTAATCTCTTCATTAGGATAAGCATCGATCTAGGCCACATTATAAGAACTGATCGTTCTTAGGTTATGACTTATGGTTAAATGTGAGCTCAAAATCCATTCATATATCTAAGGTTTTTATATAGGCCTTTTCCATTTTAGGGCCAGCATTATCAGTTCTTTTTTTTTTTTTAACAATTTATTGGGGCTCATACAATTCTTATCACAGTTCATACATATACATACATCAATTGTATAAAGCACTTCTGTACAGTCTTTGCCCAAATCATTTTTTCTCCTCTTTTCTTTTTTTACATTTTATTAGGGACTCATACAACTCTTATCATCATCCATACATATACATACATCAATTGTATAAAGCACATCCATACATTCCCTGCGCCAATCATTCTCAAGGCATTTGCTCTCCACTTAAGCCCCTTGCATCAGGTCCTCTTTTTTTTTCCCCTCCCTCCCCTTTCCCCCCTCCCTCATGTGCCCTTGGTAATTTATACATCGTTATTTTGTCATATCTTGCCCTATCCGGACATTATCAGTTCTTTGAGAGATTATAATTCTAATAATATTGTCCTTAAACTAGCAAATGGTATAGAATTTAAAATACTATTGTGATAAATGGTTTATTTGCACATGGAAAGCTTTTTAGACTAAAACACATGGCATATTATACATATTGAAAAACTTAAGTGATTGATTACATCCTATTTAAGGGTTAGACACACACCACAAAATTCAATAATACCCATCCACTCTGGCAGTTCTATATCTGCAGCACTAAGATGTCTTAAAAAGCTAAGAAAACAAGATATTGGCAAATATATAGGAATCTTAAGTTGTCTTTATTGGGCAAGTTCAAAAGCAGGAGCTTTGAACCAAAGTTCAGTGACTTCCAAATCAATGACTTGGGCAGCAATCCTCCTCTTCTTTTACCAGGGCATTACAGTTTTACCAAAACAGGTGTGTTTAAGGTCTGTTTCTCTTAATGGTTTTTCTGCCTCATATTCTTCTGGGGTGACCTACGTAGTATACTGTACACTTCAAGAAGATAAAATCTAAAATCTAGATAGCCTATACTATGGGAACTGGGTGACCAAGGACTGAAAAGAAACTCAGTTAAAAATGTACAATTAGCCATATGAAACAGGGCAGATTCTTCCTTTTGGGGGTCCATATAAGAAATGTCAAGCATTTTTCCCAAAGACAAGTTCTCCACTCACAACCAACAGAAGTGAAATTATCTTCTTAGAGACAAGCAGGTCCCTCACTCCTCTTGGTCACGAATTTTCACTGGAGTGTACTGAATACCAATGTAGGAGTGGCCACCCAATTCAGGTGACTGTAGGACATTGCCACATGCCATAAACTAGCCAGTGTTTTCCCACTCCTTCCCCAAATGAGGTACTGTCCCAAGCTGAGGTGAGGTTTTCAGGGGAGAATTGGTCTTTAGGATGTACAAATAAAGGAATGATAAAAGAGTTCTGAGCATTAGATGGTCATGTTACCTTATCAATTGGGAGGCTGTATTGAATGACTGTATGATCTGAGAGTCATTGCCTGTTTTTTTGTTTTGTTTTGATCTTGGTGTTTTCCTTTTAGCAGTGGTCTCATACACGGTTTGTCTTTTTGTAATTGACTAACTTTGCTCAGAATAATGTTCTTCAGATTTGATCAAGATGTGAGGTGCTTCATGGCTTCCTCATTGTTTTTTTTAGCAATGCATAATATCCCATTGTGTATGAGTACCAAGATTTCTTTAGTAATTTTTCTACTGTTTTTAACTTCCTGCTTTTATGAATAGTGATCAATGAACATGTAACTATATGCATCTATTTGCATTATGTCTCTAACTTTATAAAAAGTTTTATTGACTTCATCCATATATCATACAATTCACTAGTTCAATTATGTCAAGATGAGTTTACAACTATTACCACAATCAATTTTGGAACATTTTCTTTTTCCTTGTACTCATTGTTATTTGTGTAATTATTTCTTTTAATTGTGGCAAAAATATACACAACAAAATATTCTCCAATTCAACAACTTCTGTATGTAACCCTTTGATTATACTCTTTATGTTGTGCAGTCATAATTGATATCCTTTTCCAAATTATTCTACCACCACATATCATAAACTCAAGCCCCCCTAAGCAAACAAAAAACAGAAAACTTCCTTTCACCCATGGTAACCATAGGTCAAGTTCAGTTTCCTCCCACCCCCCCAGTAGTTTTCTTCATGTATCATACGCTTCCATAATTAAATACCTTTTTAAAAAAGAGTTTATATATATATATATATATATATATATATATATATATATATATATATATATATATATATATATATATATATAATCACAATCAGTTATAATGTTCTCCCAGTCCCGCATTCATCGTTTGCTCCTCTGTTCTCCTCACCGTTCCCACCTCACCATCCTCTATAAATCATTGTTTCAGTTATTGTTTTTATGAATCCATTCCCTCTGTGCTTCACAAACTGGACAACAAACAGAAACAGTAAAAACAAAACAGACTTTAAACAAAACATAAGGAAGAAAATAATAACATAAAGAATAAGAAAGAAAAGACCACCAACAATATTTTAAAAGCCAGAGAAGAAATTTCTGGTGTGGACCAAGTGAAAAATATTTGCGCCTAGAGTAAATTCAGGTTGGGTCAAGAGGGTGGTCATCTGACCAAGTATCATATTAATCCCTGGTTCAATCCATCATAATCAAATTTACAATAATCTCTGTCAGATAATAACGCTGTTTAAGTCCCTCACCTGTGACTAGAAGGGACCTTCCAGTGACTTAATCTGATTAGATAGTTTGCAGATGGATTTGGGGTTCCCACTGTCCTCCATAGCCTTCTATATATGGGGTTTTCACAATTTAAGCTCTGATATTCCTCCCTTCATTATATTTGGATTTTCTTACCATCATCTTTAGATCACACAAGCTGGTGTGCTTTTTCAACCTGGACTTAGTTGATGCTTGACTTAGTTGACTGCTTGTTTGAATATAAGCTTTTAAGACCCAGACACTATTGCAATTGCTGCTTTCTTCATCTGCTACTTTGCTGTAGCAACCTTATCTTCTGTGATTTCTTCATGAATGAGAGTCTCTAGCATGGCTGTATTATAAGAACTGTTATTGGATTGCGCCTAGAATTATGTGGCAGTCCAGAATCTAACTCCCTTGTCAAAGGGTTAGGAATGACTCTAGTTTACTTTGGCAGTCATATTATGACAAAAAATAAAAACCACCACCATCAACAAAACAAACGGATAAAAACCCAGAAAAACAAACAAGCAAAGCAAAAAACAACAACAAACACATTGTCATTCATCCTCCTGGAATATAAGACAATTGCATTGATAAACTATCATTTATAATTTATCTAATGGCATACTATAAGGTACTATTGATAGGAGAAGTTCATGTGAATATAGTTCATTTGTGAGCTGCAATTCATGAGTTATTGTGTTGTACAGATTGATTTCTTAATTGATTGAGCTCTGTTTACATTGAGCACAGAATTGATGCTAGGGGAAATTTTCCTGTATCGTTTCTTACGAGGACAGATCCTTGCCTGTCATATTAATGCAAGAGGAGCATTGAGGTACTAAATCCATGGTGGTTCTGGGTCCCCTTTAATTGAACACTCACTGACCCAGGGGTTCCACCCAAGGTCCAATGACCACCATTTTCACACATGGGGTGGCCATCCTTAGCTTCCTCTCCTATCAGAGTACATCATTCCTAAATCCAAGGGTATAGTAGGTTTTTGAAGTAGGGCCCAGCTTGTTCAGTGGACTTTACATGTTGAGTTTTTTTGGTGTGACCCTTGATGGATGCCACGTTCCCTGCGAGTCCAATGTCTAAGGTTATCACCATGCTTAGACCATGGTGTAATTCACTGAGTGTTTACCCAGGAGCATAGAACTGGTTTTATTCTCTTAGGTTCTCTACAGTTATTGTTTAGCATCCCTTCCTGATGTAAGTTTGGTCCTCCCATTTGTCCACCATACCCACCAACAGAAATAGAAGTACTTCCTCTGAAATGGAGATGCTCCCCTCCTCCGGTCTTAACTTGATTTTCCAGTAAGACTCTCATTCCTGTGGATTTGTCATGCCTTGTCTCAATGTTGTAGAGCATCAAGTGGTTGATCTCCCTTTTCCTTCTTCTTGATGGCTCTTGTGAGGTGCATAAAAGGTTGGTTTGGTGTATGGTTTATAGCCAATAGGTAGCTTTCTCTCTTTTTGTTCAGGAATTGGTCTCTGAGATTTGTTTAATTGGTGTTTCTCCTTATAGTAGTGGATTCGTTCTTTTGTGATTGACTTACTTTGCTCAGCATAATGGTTTCTAGGGTCTTCCATGTCATGTGGTGTTTCATGCTTTCATTACTGGTTTTAAGGATGCATAGTATTCCATTGTGTATATGTACCATAGTTTATGTATCCATTGTTCCACTATTGGGCATTTGGGCTCCTTCCAGTTTCTTGCTATTGTTAACTGTGATTCTATAAACATGGGTGAACATACATCCACTAGTGTTTTGTCTCTTATTTTGGGGGTTATATGCCCAATAATGGCATTGCTGGACACCATTTCAATTCCCATTTGCTTTAAGTATTACCATATTGTTTTCTATAGTGGTTGTATGTATTTGCAAGTCCACCAACAGGGTATATGAGTTCTAATTTTTCCCCTTCCTCTCCGGCATTTATTATTTTCTGTTTTTGTTTTCTCTAATTGAGTAAAGTGATATCTCATTGTGGTTTAATTTTCATCTCCTTGGTGGCTAGTGATCATGAGCATTTTAAAAAATTTTATTAAAAAAATTTTTTTTGATCATGAGCATTTTTAATGAGTTTGTTAGTCATTTGGACTTCCTTTTTTGGTGAACTGTCTGTTCATGTCTTTTGCCCACTTCTTATTTGGGTCATTTGTTAGTTTTTTTAATCGAACTGTTGTAGAGTTCTATCTATTTTAGAAATTAGACCTTTGTCCAATGCGTTGTTGGTAAAATTTCTTTCCCAATCTGTGGCCTCTTATTTTCCTCTTCTGATGTCTTTGATATGCATAAATGATGTAATTTCAGCATGTGCCAGTCATGTACCTTACGTTTTGCTGTGTGTGCTTCCTTTATTCTACTCAGTATTCTATGTATGCTCTGCAGTGGGGCGCTTAAGTTTTTTCCCAGCTTTCATATTAATGATCCTGATATTCGTTGGGATTTACATTTAGGTCTTAAGTCCATTTTAAGTTCATTTTTGTGCATGGGGAGAGATAAGGGTCTTGTTTCAATCTTTTCCATAAGGAAATCCAGTTTGCCCAACACCATTTGTTGAAGAGAGGTTATCTTTGTCCATTGGAAGAGGCTAGGTCTTCTGTTGAAGATTAGTTGACTTTAGGCTGATGCATTTATGTCTGGGTTTTCTGTTCTGATCCATTGGTCTATATATATCTAGTGTACAGTACCAGGCTGTTTGACTACTTTGGCTATATAGTAGGTTTTTAGGTCAGGCATTGCTAGGTTTCCTACTTGGTTCTTATTTTTAAGAAGTTCTTTGCTTATCCTGGGTCTTTTACCTGCCCATATGAAATTGGTAATTATCTTTCCGTTTCTTTAAAGAATGTATTTGGGTTTGGGATTGTGATTGCCTTGTGTCTGCAGATTGTTGTAGGTAATATTGGTATTTTCACAATATTAAGTCTGCATATCCTTGAGCATGACATATTCTTTCATTTATGTAGGTCTTTTTCGTTTTCTTGTAGTAATGTTCTATAGTTTTCTCTGTATAGTTCGTTTGTTTCTTTAGTTAGGTGTATAACTAACTATTTAATGTTTTGTGTGGTTATTTTAAATTATAGTTTTCTTAATTTCTTTTTCATAGCTTTTTTCACTGGCATACAGGAATATGAGTGATTTCTGGGTTTTAATTTTGAATCCTGCGACCTTGGTGAATTCCCCAATTGTTTCCAGTAGGCTTTTTGTGGAGATTTTTGGGTTTTCTATAAACAGGATCATATCCTCTGCAAATAGCAAAAGATTCACTTCTTTGCCTATTTATATTCCCTTTATTTCCTTTTATTGTCTGATGGCTCTTGCTAAAACTTAAAGCACACCATTGACTAACTGTGGTGACAGGGGACATCCTTGTCTGGTCTCTGTTTTCAGTGGAACTGTTTCCAGTTTTTCCCCATTGAGCAGGATGTTGGCTGTTGGTTTTCCCTATATGGCTTTTATGATACTAAGGAATTTCTTTTCTATTCCTATTTTATTGAGTGTTTTTTAATTAAAAATGGGTGTTGGATATTGTCAGATTCATTTTATGCAGCTGTTGATATGATCACGTGGTTTTTATTCTTTGCCTTGTTTACGCAGTGGATTACATTGGTTTTCAAATATTGAAGCATCCCTGAATCCCTGGAATGAATCCCACTTGGTTGTGAATTATTTTTTGGTATGATATTGGATTCTATTGGCCAGAATTTTGTTGAGGATTTTAGTATCTATATTTATGAGGGATATTTGTTTTTCATTTTCAATCTTTGTGGAGTCTTGCCTGGTTTGGGTATCAATGTTGTGCGTGATTCATAGAATGAGTGTGGGAGTTTGTTGTCTTTTTCGATGTTCTGTTTGTGTCATATTGGTGTCAAATCTCTCTGAATACTTGGTAAAATTCACATGTGAAACCATCTGGTCCTGGGCTTTTCTTGGTAGATAGTTTCTTAATGATGTGCCCCACATCTTCTTTTGTTATGGGTCTGTTGAGATTTGCAATATTTGTCTGCATTAATTTGAGTGGTGATGTATTTCTAGGTATCTGTCCATTCTTTAGATTGTCAAATTTGTTTTAATACAGTTTTTTGTTGTATTATATTTTTATTTCATTTGTATCTCTTGTAATTTCACCCTTTTCTTCTGTTATTCTGGGTATTTGCATCTTTTCCTGTGTTTTTCCTCCCCTTTGTTAAGTTTACCAGTGGACATTTTGTTAAACCTTTCAGTCCAGCTTCTTTTCTTGTTAAGTCATCGACCCCCCCCTAATCCATACTATTTATTTCTACTTTGATCCTTATTATTTCTTTCCTTCTTTTATTGGAGGGTTTATGTTGTTGTTCTTGTTCCAGTTTTGAAGGTGTTTTAGGATTTGTTTTTGTTTTTTTTTCTCTTTTTCATGTGTGTGTTGCTTACTATAAATTAGCCTCTGATTAGTGATTTTGCCATGTCCCAAAGGTTTTGATTTGTTGTTTTGTCATTCTCATTTGTCTCAATGGAATTTTTTTTGGGTCTTTTCTCCATTGACTATGATGTTGGCCATTAGTCTTTCATAGATAGCTTGTATATGCTTGAGGAACTTACCTTCCAATCCTATCTTCATGAGTATCTTGATTAGGAATGGGTGTTGAATGTTGTCACATGCTTTTTCTGCATCTATGGATATTATCATATGGTTTTTATCCTTTTTCTTCTCGATGTGGTATATAATATTGATGGATTTTCAGATGTTAAACCATCCCTGCATCCCTGGGATGAATCCTACCTGGTCGTGCTGGATGATGTGTCTTATATACTTTTGTATTCCATTGGCCAATATTTTGTTAAGGATTTTTGCATCTATTCTTCATTAGAGATATTGGTCTGTTATTCTCTATACCTGTGGGGTCTTTGCCCTGTTTGGTTATCAAAGTAATGCTGGCTTCATAAAATGAGTTTGGGAGTTTGCCATCCTCTTCTATGTTATGGAATACTTTGTGGAGGATCGTTGTCAACTCTTCCCTGAATGCTTGGTAGAATTCTGCTGTGAAGCCATCTGGCCCTGGAGCTTTCTTTGGTAATAGGTTTTTGATGACTCTACTTCTTATTTCGCTATGGGTTTGTTGAGGTTCTTGATCTCTGTCTGAGATAATCTAGGGAGAGAATGTTTTTCCAAATATTTATCCATGTCTTCTGATTTTCTGAATTCATTAGATTACAGACCTTCATAGTACTTTGTGATTATCCTTTTAATCTGTTTGGGGTCTGTTGTTATTACCCCTAATTCATCTCTCATCCTGGCTATTTATGTTTGTTCCTTTCTATCCTTGGTAAGCTTTGCCAGAGGACTTTCAATTTTGTTAAATCTTTCATAGAACCAGCTTTTAACTGCATTTATCTGTTGCATTTTTTCTCTTGTCTCCCCACTGGTTTAACTCTGCCCTGATTTTTATTATTTCTTTTCTCTTGCTATTGGATGGGTTGTTCTGCTGACTCTGTTCTAGTTGGAGGTTTTGTGTTAACGTATTTGTCATATGCCTCTCTTCTTTTTTCATATATGCATTTAATGATATTGAGCTACCTCTGATAAATGCCTCCACAGTATCTCATAAGTTTTGATACGTTGTATTCTCGTTATTGTTAGTTTCTAGAAACTTCCTAATATCCTCTCTGATCTGGACCTGTACCCATTAATGTCACAGGAGATCTTTGTTCATTCTCCAATTGGTTGCCCTTGCTTTTCTGGATATCCTCTTATTAATCTCTAGCTTTATGGCATGGTGATCTAGAAAGATGTCTGGATAATACCTATGTGTTTGAATTTACTCAGGCTGGACTTGTGTCCCAGCATGTGGTCTATTCTTGAAAAAGATCCTCGTGGATGTGAAAAGAATGTGAAATCCTTTCGGTTTGAATGGAAAGCTCTACAAATGTTTTTCAGGCCCTGTTGCCTAATTACATTGTTTAGCTCTATGGCCTCTTTGCTGAGCTTCTTTCCCAGCGATCTGTCTTTCTCTCATAGCGGAGTGTTAAAGTCACCTACTATGATTGTTGAGTTCATGATTTCTTTTTCCATCTTTTTAATAGTTTGTTTGATGAAATTCGACACACCATTATTAGGAGCGTAAATATTCAATATGCTATGTGCTTCTTAGTTTACTGAAACTGAGCATTATGTAGTGTCCCTCTTTGTCTCTTTTATGGTTTGGATCTTGAGGTCCATTTTGTCGGAGATTAAGATAGCCACCCCTGTCTTTTTGGAGTTGCAATTTGATTGTAACCCTTTATTCTTAGCATATTCTTGTTTGTGCATTTAAGATGTTCCTCTTGCAGGCAATAGATTGATGGATTATGTTTTCTGAGCGAGTCCTCGAACCTTTTTCTTTTAGTGTTCGATTTTGAGTCCATTGGAATTCAGAGTCATTATCACTATCTAGATCCATAGTTGTCATACCCTGTTTTGTATTTTCGGTCTTTACCTATCTCACTTCATATCATTTTGCCGTGCTTGAGTGGAGAGTTTCTATCTTGTCCTCTTTTCCATCTGAGAATCTGCTTTCCTGGTAATTGTTGTTGGCCTGTTGGCTTCTAGATGGAGATGGACTATATGGTTGTCTCCTGTTTGTTCTTGGTGGAGGTTGATCCTCTGGCCATAGTGAGTCAGTCAGTATTTTCCACAGGGTCGGATGTCTTGCAGCATATTCTTTGAGTCTTTATTTGTCCTGGAAGATTCTTATCTCACCATCTATCTTAATGGATAACTTGGCAGGGCACAGGATTCTGGGGGAGATGTTTTTTTCTTTCAGCTTTTGGAAGATGTTGCTCCATTCTCTCCTCCTCTTCATGGTATTTGCTGATAGGTCTGAGCATATTCTTACCTGCGCTCCTGTGTATGTTATTCAAATATTCTTCTTCTTCATAGCATTCAATGATCTCAGGCTATCTTCTGTTTCTTTAATTTTTCTATCTGACTGTCTTTCTCACTTGCTTAGGTCTGTTTGAGTGTCCTCAAGATCACTGATATGGTACTCTGCCTCCTCAAGCGTAATAGTAAATTCTGTGACCTTGTGTGTGGCTTCTGCTACCTCCTCTGTTAGCTCCTACAGTTTCCTTTGGTGGGTGGATTTCATAACCTCTATTGTGGACTTTATCTCCTCTATCATTGCATCCTTATTTTGGGTTGCTTCCCTCAGCTCCTGTATTACTGGGAGCAGACTTTTGAAGATTTCCTTCTGTGGCAGATCTGTATCTGTTTCTTCTGTGAGAAACATTAGCTCTGTTACTATGTTTCATCTCTCTGTCTTTTTTTTTTGGTTGGGAGTTATGTGGTCTGTTGATTTTTTCCCCTCGATCCTTTCATAGGCCTGATGCTTCTGGGAGGCCAGGGTAACCTTATCTGTGTTACTGTTAAGGATTCTTTCAGGTGACTGCCTATGACCTACTATAAGGATGGGGTCAGACTGCTGTGTAGGCAGAGTTCCCTGAAGACTTAGTGACCCACAGTGGTGAGATTTTTCAGCAACTGGAGGGGGGATGGAGCCTCAGTGAGTGCCCTCAGGCTGCTTTGACCTGGTTTGTCAGGGCACCCTTAGTAGCCCCTTTTTTGTTTAGTAATAAAAAAGAAGGATTTAAAAGGTTAAATTTTTTTAAATTAAACAGAGTTTTGGGAGGAAAAGGAAAAAATTGATAGAGAGGAAGAAGACAAAACTATAAAAGAGGAGAGAAAATAAATGATAAAAGTGGAAGTGGAAGGAGAAGAAAAAAATTGTTTAATGGGAAACTTATAGAAAAGGGGCAGAAGAGAAGTACTAGCAATAATGAAAAAGGAAGAAAGAGAGAAAAGAAAACTCAGAAATTAAAAGAAAGAAAGGAGAAAAACCAGCATGAGATAAAAGATATATATATATATTTATATTTATATATATATATATTTATATATTTAAATTTCCCCCTTCTTTTCCCTCCAAGTTCCATTGATGCCTAATAGAAGGCGGAGGTGGGCGAGGCCTCATTGCCATGGGACGTGGTTCTGATCTGGGCTCTGGAGCCGGGCTATGTGGGGGGAAAATCCTCTTCAGATCAACAAGCACTCCTAGGTGTTTGCAAGCCTGTAGAGTTGAGCTCGTGGGCAGAGGCTACACAGGCTGGACCAGCCCCACAGAGGCGAGCCTCTTTCACCGGCCAGAAAAGGTTGGGGCCGCAAGGGGTGCTGAGGGAGGCACAGGCAGCAATGCCCACCTCCTATGCCAGCTGGGAAGGGTTGGGACCTGCTTAGGGCCTGGCACTTGGGATCTCACAGGGCACCGCGGTGATGAGAGCTGACTGGAATGCACAGACGGCTCCGGCAGGAACCTTAAAGCTGTGTCCTAGGTTCCCTACCAGACGGGGATGTTTATTGCTTAAGCCACCAGCCCCGTGAGTGGAGCAGGATCTGCAGCAACATGGTCCGAGCCGGTTTGGACAGAGGTGGCTCTGGTGGGAAACAGCAATGGCGCGTGCCCTCTGCCCTAGAAGGAAAGTGTCACTGCAGGCTCAGAACTCCGAGCCGCTGGAATCCCGGCAGCGCACTGGTGAGAGGAACGCCACTCCAACAGGAGTGTACAACCCGTAGGCAGGGCGCCCACCCTTGTGCCCAGGGCTGTCTGCGTTGGATGGGCCGCCCTGTGGCAGGCAGGATTAGCACCCCAGGCCGTGGTCACAGGTCTCCACAGTGGCACAGGCCAGCCTGAAGTGGCTCCAGTGGTGGAAGCACAATGTCGCGGGTAGAAGCGGGATGGGGCTCCAACTACAGGCTGTGCCTGCGAGAAGTGCTCAGCACAGGTTCTTGGGCCAGCAGTGGAGCTGACGGGGTTGGGCATCCAGGCAAATGGGGTGTCGGTGGAGAGGTCGCAGGCAGCAAGGGGGGTGGATGGTCACCCATGGGAGTCGCCCAGGCAGCGCCCAGCAGATCCAAAACCAGTTAACTGGGTTTTGGATCAATAGAGGGAGGGACATGGGCTCAAGGGCAGATAGCTGACACGTGGGGAGAGGGGAACTGCGGGAAAGGGAAGCTTCTCTCCTAGTGGGGTCCCGCCAGTGGACAACTGCTGTAGGGGGTCCCACCACTGCGCGTGTGGCGGCAGAGCAGGCAAGCAACTCTGTGCTGGGGGTCCTGGGTTGGGGATGGAGTGGGACTATAGCTAGTTGTGGCCTTGATGGCAGCAGCCTAGTGACCCGAGATGTCCCACGAATCAGTTCCTGTATCGCCGAGGCTCCAGCTCAGGCAAATGTGTGGGGTGGAGGTGGGGTGCTGTCCCCGGGGGATATTTCACTCACCAGACTCCTACCCCTTGGCTACCTGGACACCAAATCTGCTTTGTTCGAAAGAGCTGTCAGAGAATGTGGGTCCCCCTGGCCATCTTTCCAGCGAGGTGTATTTCTTATACGAAGTATACTGATGGATTTTGTTTTCTGATACATTCTGCTACTCTGTGTCTTAACTGGTGCATTTAGTCCATTAATATTCTGTTAGATTGTTTATATGTATTTGTACTGTCATTTTGCTTCATATTTGTGCATGTTGTGTTTAGTTTCTCTGTTCTTCCTGTATTAATTTGTTGCTTTGGATGTTCTGTGTTTGTTGGTTTTTGTGGGAAATTTTCTTTTGTGTTGTTTTCAGGTTATGTGTTGTTGGTTGGTTGCCCATAGAGCTTCATTGAGTATTTTGTAGTGGTGGTCTTGTTTTGTGAATTCTTTAAATTTCTCCTTGTCTTGGAATACTTTTATTTCTCCAACTTATTTGGGTGATATTTTTGCTGAGTACAAGATGGTAGGTTCATAGTTTTCTGTATTTGTTACTCCATTGTCTTCTTTCCTGGATGGTTTCTGCTGAGGAATTTGAGGTTATTCTAATTGCTGACTCTCTGTATGTACTTGTTCTTTTTTCTCTGGCTGCTCTTAGAATTTTTTTCTTATTCTTGATGTTAGAAATTGTAACCACAATATCCAAGAAACTTTTACTCTGGGGATCTCTCCAGTTTGGGGTTCTTTTGACTTCCTGAATAATTATCTTTTTATCTTTTAGGCCTCAAGAAAAGTTTTCTTTCAGGAGTTCTTGGACTAACTCTGTGTGTATGTTTTTTTGTTTCTTCCTTTATTGGAATCCCTATAAGATGTAGGTTCTTCTTCTTGAATGTGTCCCACATTGTTCTCAAACTTTTTTTGTTTTCTTTCCATCTCTTCAATTCTGTTCTTTTATAGTATTGTTTAATTCTGCTTTGGTAGTGTTTGACTTTTGTGTTTTTGCTTGATGGTTTTCCTGTAGTGAGGTTTCTATAGCGTTCCTATTTTTTAAACTTTTCCTTTCCTACTCTTCCTTCATCCAGCATATGAATGCATTCATCATTCTTTTAAATTCTTTTTCTGGTAATTCCATAGCCTATTAAATTTCAGGTATTTCACGTAGGTCTGGTTGGTGTAAAGTTATTTGTGTTTGTTGCCCGTGAGTGTCCGTGTGTGAACCAATACCTTATTTTGTTTCCTTTGCATCTTGGTGTAGTTAGTAGGGGTGTTAGGAAGATGGAGTTATGTGGAAGTAATTAACTCTTAGGTGTGCAGTAAAGGGGTGGTAGACACTTTACATTAAGAATCTGTAGGGAAATATTAAACTACCAATAGAAATGTATTTGCCTTCTCTGAGACATGTATGCTCCCCTTGCCCCCATTGTTGATTTGAATTTTCAATGAGTTTGCTTATCATTCTAGTAGGAGTGTCTTTTGATTTAGGGTGACCTTAGCAGAATTTTGTATGGCAGCAACTGAATGGTCATCTTCCTGTCCCCTCATTTTGAAAAACTGACCCAAGCTGAGGTGTATGACCCAAGCAGAAGCCTGTCTTCATCTCGGTGTTCATATTTTTTTCTAGTAATTAAAAAATAATACAGGTTCAAGTGTTGTGATAAGTTTTTGTTTATTTTATTTTTTAGGAAAGACTTTTCATTCATTGAAATGTTTGCATTATTGCTTTCCTTTTTTAGTGGTTTTGTATGGATTTGGTCTGTCTTTTCTGTTTATTTCCTAGATTTCCCCCTTTTAATTTACTTTAAAAAGAATTGACAGTTATTTGTGGGGAGAAGTGAGAATATCAGGTTTTCAATTTTCTTATTTCAAAGGCTACTCTTCTGTTGGGATAGGGAAGTGTAATTTGTGTTTTTTTAAATCAAGGGCACCCTTTTTTGAAAGGAGAGCGTTTGCCATGTTTTCTGATTCTGTTTTGTATCTCTAAGTTTCTCTGGTGGTGTGTTATGCATTGGGCTGCTAACCAAAGGTCAGAAATTCAAACCCATCAACTACTTCATCAGAGAAAGTGAGGCTGTCTGCTTCCACAAGGCTTTACATGTTCTGAAACTCTTAAAGAACCATTCTACTCTTTGTTAAAGGATTGCTATGATTCAGAATTGACTTGCAATCATGGGTTTCATTTTGGTGTTTTGCTTCTCAAAGAACTTTCCTTCCCCCTCTTACTTCTCTTTGTCTTCTCTGTCACCTGCCTAGAGATAGATATCTTATTCTATCATTTCTTTATCTTCCCAGAAATGAATCTACCTTCACTTGAGCCTACTTTCTCAAGTCCTGAACAATTTCTCGTCACTTACTTTAGATTTTCTATTGGCCCATGTTTGAGATCCCAAATCTTTTATTTCTTTCACTATTTTTGTAAGTCGGGTTATCTTTTGGGGCTCTCATACTGCTGCTTGTCTCTCTTACTATAGGCTTTGAATTCGAGTCTGGTAAGGTTAGGCATTTTCCCACTATCAGGTAATTTGAGGTTTTTGTGATTTTTTTTTAACCTGAGGGTTTGTGTGCTTTTTGATTAACTGAAATCATGGATTATAGGTGATTTTTATCTACTGCTTTGGTTGATCTGTATTTTGTTTGCTTGTTTTTGAGGATTGAAATAACTGTTACTAGTATCTGGCAGCCCAGAAGTTGTTGCATTTATATTTGAAGAATATTTTTGTTGGATATAAAATTTCATATTGATAAGACAATGGCCTGCCCAAGGATAAAAATAGTCACAGAAGCCAGATAATTTTTCCAAGGTTCTTCCCTCTTTCCTAGTTCCTTTACTTCTTCCTACTCTAATAGGTGAACACTCTAGTATCTGCCTTTTTATCTGGATTTTCTTATTGTCCTAGCGAGGGGTGTTGGTTGTTGTCACATCTCTTATCCTACCATGATACCTTCTGTTATCATTTGTTTGTTTTTAGGACCATCTCAAGTTTATCCATAAAATAATTAATTTTCAGTATTTTAATTGAAAATTACTATAGTGGGGACACTAAGATCAATCCTGGGTTTTATAGTTCTGTAGGATGACTAAAAGAACTAGTGTATAATCATATTCATGTCTAAGATTATTTTAGTGGAAAGACAGAAGGGAAAATCCTCAGAGAGAAGACTTGTGGTGAAATCCAAAGAAGACAAGGCACAAGCTTCCAAGAATCCTGACCTAGTGGAGTTGTCCAGGTCAACATACTTCATCTAACAAAGTGTTGTGACAACACATGTGAAATGCTGTTTACCAGGGAAACTCATTAGTATCTAGGACTTGAATTGGATATTAGTTACATAGGTACTCTGCCAAGGACACACCATCTGTATGTTACATTGTTTGCATAACCTGGCAAAGTGAGTCACTCTTATCACTTAGGGTGTTGAAAATCTCTAGCAAATTGATGCAGAAGCCAGCAGGAGCCATCTTTACAATCAGGTCATTGGAAGGGTGGAAGTTTAGGCCTGTTAACTCTTTTCTGAATGCTCCTTAGCCATACATATATTCATCATTTTAAGCAGTATTTTTAGTATTTTAAAATTGGTTAGAAATGTCATATGCAATATACAGTTTCCTTCTCAGTAAAACTGACAGATAATTTATAATGAGAAAAATAAAAAAGACTAAGTAAGGAAGAGAATAAAATTTCTCTGAACCATAAGCTTAAGGTTTTAATTTTGAAAACATCTTAAATTGAGGCAATCAAAATGCATATTCTTTGTAATGTGTAGAGAAAATTACTGTCTAAAAGAATCACATATTTACTCTTTTCTTTTAGCCTAAGAAAGCTGTCAATTTAAAACCTCATCCACCTATAGCTCCTCGACCTTCTAGTGGTTCCACGGCAGCAGCTCGTCATAGATTGTTGAGGGTTCTCCCTCACATTGGGCAGTCTTGCTTGCCTTCTCCTGGAAATGCTAACATACCTGAAACTTCCAAGAATGTACTTTCAAATTTGGCAACCTTGACTCCTGCTGCTGATAGACCCATATCATCTCTAACTAAAGATTTTCTTAAGGAAGATAGTAAGTGGGAGAGTAACACGCTGGGCCATGCTACTAGTAGCATCCAACTACCATCTCAGATATCTCATGTTGAGCTCAAAAATGACAAAGAGCAGACTGATTCTGTTCTCCGTCTTGGGCAATATCAGCCTAGGCATACAGAAAACTTTTCAGGAAGTTTGCCATCTAATACTAAGGATAACAGCACGTTGTTTCCAAGTACAGAACAATTTGTTACTAATGATTCCTTACCTAACGTGGGTTCATTTGCATCACTGAAAGAAGGAGTCACTGAAGAACAAATCAGTAGCTTAGAAGACACACAGAAGGTAAATCCAGAGTTCTTACTTACTAATGGTGATAAAGGGCTGAAAGCTAAAGAAGAGCACCTTACAAATGTTGCAAGAGGGGTGAGTGATGAATCATTAGAAACTGCAGTTCTTAAGCACCATGAATTAAGTCCTCATAAGAATAGACTCTTATCACCTATTCACTGTTCTGCACCAGTGTCACTGTTGAAATCACAGAGAAAATCAAAATGTTTTGAATCTGCAAAACTCCAATCTTCTGCTTCACAAAACATGCTCCATTCATTGGATTTTCGAAATATAACTGATTCCTCATTCTCTAGGACTACTCGCTTTCGAGGTGTTAAAGTCGATTCACCTGGGAAAAGATCTGATATTATTTCTAAAGTTGAGGCTCGAGATATCACAGAAATGGCTAACAAAGCTTCCAAAGAGCCTGTTGGTTGTGTAAATAATATAGGTTTTCTTGCTTCCCTGGCCCGGAGTGCAAGCAGAGACAGTTTACAAAACACATATGGGACAGGCAGGTATTGGGCTTCTGGAATTGGGCTCCCTACAAACCACCAGCATTTTCAGGAAGAAAGCCTTGGGAAAAGCTCTCCCCAGGTAGAGCCAACAGACTTTTTTCTAGTAAGTATTTGCCTTCCAACATGCTTCACTAGTTAACTTTATTCTGATTGAACATAAACTTATTTTTGTTTAGATAAATTAGGAGCTCTAAGGTTGATTTTTTTTCCTTAAGATTTTTTTAGTTTATTGAAAAGCCTTTTTTAACAGTTTATTTTAAAATATTACTTTAATCCTAAATTGAGAGCTATCATTTGAAAATAATTTTATTTAATAATTTATCATTACATTTTTAAGGATAAAGATTTTAAATAATGTTTTCCCAAATAAGAACTTTTATTTGAGCCAGAAGACTTTACTCCCTTAAAAGTAAATAAGCACAGTATAGCTTAGTGTCGGAATCAGGTTCCAAGCTAATTTAATTAAACAAATTAAAATAAACAATTTTAAATGAAAGCCTGATTGCATTTTGGTAACAGAATATACATATTTCTTATTTGGTGATCTCATATGCGCCTTTGACTCACCTTTGCAGATGTTTTGTGTTTTGATTATAGTCCGCTCGTGGTATTGGAATAAGTGGAAATAATGCAGCAGCAGGAAAAAGATTAGGTAAGCAACACACACTTTTGAAAACAGGATAAGGCGAATCTCATCATTATGCATAATATTAAAATTTCAAAGAGGAATTAGAGGAATATTCTTTGTGGTATGTATAAAATAAATGTACTCTCTAAACTTTTTTTATTTAAGCAAATGAGGACCTAGGAGGTCTAGGAGAATTCTCTCTATGGAGAATAAAACAAAAACAGAAAGTGAAGTGTTTGTGTCCTAGAAGAACACATAGTTCCCAATCCTAGTCACTTGCTATTGAACTATAATGGGCTGTTGTGTGAGTTTTGAGAAATTACTCTAGAAAGGTATGATTTTTAATGGATGGTCTGAATAAAATATCAAATCCAGATAAATGAAAGAGTATAACATTAGCAGTTCCTTCTAGTAATAACATATTAAAGAACACCAACTAGTCATTATCCCCTAGGTATAAGTTTGATTTCATTGACTTATTAAGTTTCTCCATTGTTCCTAAGGGTCTCCTTTGGTTGCAGTATCCATTCTTATCCATTCAGTTTAGCATTAGCTATATTTTTTATACAAGTTACTACCAAGCTTGTACTTGAACACTAATACTCTATTATTCTTTGGCTGCATTTTCTTCTTGGTACATGAGTATAGATCATTATAGTAGATTAAATATTAAGCTAGTAAGTTTTTTCACAAGTGAATTCATCCAAAAATCTTACATTCTGTTCCAAAATGTGACTCCATGATATTATTAATCCTGGTTTATATTATAACACTTAATTTTTTAGGATGCTTTTACTTACTGTGAAAAGTGGTTTCTGATACCTTTTAAAATGAGAAATTGACATTTTCAAAGAATAAATAAATAATTTGCTCATGGTTTGCTGAATTAACATTCTTTGATGTAATCAAAACTAAAAGACCCATTTCATAAAAATTGATGCTTCTTCTTGGCAGTTGTATTAGACACTAGGTAGTTCCTCTGAGGCCTCATCAAATATTTTTAACTAGATATCTTTTCTTGTAATTCTGTTAAAATTTGGTATATCCTTACAAATTTGGTAATTATCCTTACAAATAATCAGAAAAGAGTTGGAATGTACAGAAAATTCTACGAACACACATTTATTGATTTTAAACATTTTTACTGTGAATTAGGTGAATTACAGAACAGGCCATTAATTTTACATTCAAAAATTTATACACGTTATTTTAATTCATCCATTACAATCCCTTCACTGTACTCTCACTTATACTAGTACTTCCTTGTGTTTCTTGTTCCCATCCCTCCTTCTTTTCTAATCCTCTGAACTTTGTTCTTGGGAAAACACGGCTCTTCTCATCTAATTGCTGCTTAGTCTAACATGAGACTGAGTCCAGTTCCAGACCTGAAAGGTGACAAGGCCCATAGTCTTGGGAGACCCATCAATATTTGTCTGATCATTAAGCCCTGTCACTTTTATGGTTTTGAGTTTTAGTCCACACTTTCTCCCACTCTGTCCTGCACCCTCTAGTGTGATCTGATTCTGAACACTTACTAATAGTAGGTGGGCACCACCCAGGTTTTCTAGTCTCAGGGCTGTGGAGACTGATGGTTCCATGGCTTTCAATTTTAATCACTCTTCTTTCCGATAAATGGGGAGAGATCAATATTTGCACTTTAAATGATTGCTCAACGGCTTTTAAGACCCCAGCTTCTACTCACTAAATTAGGATGTCTTTGTGAATTATGTTATGCCAATTAATCTTGGTGCACCACAAAACTATGGTCCTGATCTTGCAGGCCCAGCAATTCATTCTCTCAAAGTGTTTGATTATGTCTGGCAAGTTTTACGCCTTGCTACCACACTTGTGGGTATAATTGCAGCAAAACCCAGCACATCTTTAAAAAGGTAAATAAGAACTATTGCAAATTCACTTGCAGGTTATGTAAATAATTTCATATGTGCAAATTTGAGAATAAATAAGTATTGCTGCTAGGGTTATGTTCATAACAGGTTTATTACACATAAAACATGTTTAAACATGCCTCTGCAATCAGTGCATAGCTACAGACTACTTCTCAGCATTGTACTTGCTTTAGTTTTTAAAATGGAGGATACTTTTGTGCCATTTGAAATATAATGTGCCATATAAAATTTTGAGGTCAGGTCTAATATTAAGATAAATAAATAAATATTCATGTTGGCATATTCCTAAATAGTTGAAGCTTTGATACATTTTTAAGAATGCTGTCACATAAAATGATATTTTTAGGTAGATCAAGCATTTTTTTTTAGATTAAAAAAATCATTTTATTAGGGGCTCATACAACTCTTATCACAATCCATGCATACATCTATTGCGTTGAGCACATTTGTATGTTGCCATCATCATTCTCAAAATATTTATCATACCCTCTTACACTCTCTCCAGTATATTGCAATACTTCCATATTAGTAAATTCTAACTTGGGGACAGTACTTCTTTTTTTTTTTTTTAAACAATTTATTGGGGCTCATACAATTCTTATCACAGTTCATACATATACATACATCAATTGTATAAAGCACATCTGCACAGTCTTTGCCCTAATCATTTTTTCTCCTGTTTTCTTTTTTTACATTTTATTAGGGACTCATACAACTCTTATCACAATCCATACATATACATACATCAATTGTATAAAGCACATCCATACATTCCCTGCCCCAATTATTCTCAAGGCATTTGCTCTCCACTTAAGCCCCTTGCATCAGGTCCTCTTTTTTTTTTCCCCTCCCTCCTCTTTCCCCCCTCCCTCATGTGCCCTTGGTAATTTATACATCGTTATTTTGCCATATCTTGCCCTATCCGGAGTCTCCCTTCCCCCCTTCTCTGCTGTCCCTCTCCCAGGGAAGAGGTCACATGTGGATCCTTGTAATCAGTTCCCCCTTTCCAACCCACTCACCCTCCACTCTCCCAGCATCGTCCCTCACACCCTTGGTCCTGAAGGTATCATCCACCCTGGATTCCCTGTACTTCCAGCCCTCATATGTACCAGTGTACAGCCTCTGTCCTATCCAGTCCTGCAAGGTAGAATTCGGATCATGGTAGTTGGGGGGAGGAAGCATCCAGGATCTGGGGGAAAGCTGTGTTCTTCATCGGTACTACCTCGCACCCTAATTAACCCATCTCCTCTCCTAAACCCCTCTATGAGGGGATCTCCATTGGCCGACACTTGGGCCTTGGGTCTCCACTCTGCACTTCCCCCTTCATTTAATATGGTATATATATATATATATATATATATATATATATATACATATACACATACATACACACACTTACATCTTTTTCTTTTTTTGCATGATGCCTTATACCTGGTACCTTGGCACCTCGTAGATCAAGAATTTTTTTTAAACGTTTTATTAGGGGCTCATACAACTTTTATCACAGTCCATACATATACATACATCAATTGTATAAAGCACATCTGTACATTCTTTGCCCTAATCATTTTCTTTTCTTTCTTTCTTTTTTTCCCCTTTTCTTTTTTTACATTTTATTAGGGACTCATACAACTCTTATCACAATCCATACACATATATACATCAAGTGTATAAAGCACATCCATACATTCCCTGCCCCAATCATTCTCAAAGCATTTGCTCTCCACTTAAGCCCTTTGTATCAGGTCCTCTTTTTCCCCCCCTCCCTCCCCGCTCCCCCCCCCTCATGTGCCCTTTGTAATTTATACATCATTATTTTGTCATATCTTGCTCTATCCGGAGTCTCCCTTCCCCCCCTTCTCTGCCGTCCCTCTCCCAGGGAGGAGGTCACATGTGGATCCCTGTAATCAGTTCCCCCTTTCCAACCCACTCATCCTACACTCTCCCAGCATCGCCCCTCACACCCTTGGTCCTGTAGGTATCATCCACCCTGGATTCCCTTTGCCTCCAGCCCTCATATGTACCAGTGTACAACCTCTGCCCTATCCAGCCCTGCAAGGTAGAATTCGGATCATGGTAGTTGGGGGGAGGAAGCATCCAGGATCTGGGGGAAAGCTGTGCTCTTCGTCGGTACTACCTTGCACCCTGACTGACCCATCACCTCTCCTAAACCCCTCTATGAAGGGATCTCCAGTGGCCGACACTTGGGCCTTGGGTCTCCACAGATCAAGCATTTTAAGGAAAGCTGGGAAGACAGTAAATTTTGACTTGTGAAGAAACAGTGGCTGAAGTTTAGAAATTGGTGTACAAAGATTGTTGAGTTACCATAAAGATAACTACAGAAGTTGAGGCTCCACATTATTCAGCATTTTCAGTTCTAAGCAAACAGATTGGCTTCTCAGCTTTCAGCATGACAGGTACCAAAAGTTTGGCATGAAGAGCAGCTAGTTTAAAGAGCTGATGTTTCCATCAGTTTTTCTTAAGGAAGAACAAAGCTAACAAATATGACTTTAGGAAAAAATTGTAACTGGGAACTAGATTTAGATTTACCAGTACTATCCATCGAGAAAGGTCCTCTCAAAACTGGGATATGTGAGGCCAATTAAATTCAAGGCTGAGAGGTCAACTCAGGAGGTTATGGTAATTGTATTTTGGGGATTCCAAGGGGTTAATTTTGATCAATATTCTCAAAGAATGCAGGATAATCATGGGTATTATTATTATTCATAAATAATTTTATTGCAGGCTCTTACAGTTCTTATTAACAACCCATACATCAATTGCATCAAGCACATTTATACATATGTTGTCATCATCATGTCTAAAACATTTTCTTTCTACTTGAGCCCTTGATATCAGTTCCTCTTTTATCTCCCCCCTCCACACCCTCACCCTCATGAACCCTTGATAAATTATAATTATTTTCATACCTTACATCATCCACTGTTTCCCTTCACCCATGTCTGCTGTTCATCACCCTCAGGGTGGGGAAGTCCTACTATATCAGTCATTGGGATAGGTTCCCCCCTTTTCCCCCTTCCCCCACCTTTCCCCTACCCTCATAGTATCGTTACTCCCATTTCTGTTCCCGAGGGGTTTATCTGTCCTGGATTCCATGTGTCGAGAGGGCTTATCTGTACCAGTGTACATGCTCAGGTCTAGCTGGATATGTAAGGTATATTTGGGGTCATGATAGTGGTGGGGGGGGGGCAGGGAGACAAGTATCAAAGAACTAGAGGAATTTTGTGTGTTTCATCTGTGCTATATTTACACCCTGGCTGGCTCATCTCTTTCTTGTGACCAGATGGACTTTGAGTCTCCACTCTAACCCCCTCGTCTGCATCTATATGATTGTTTTGGGTCTTCTGATACCTGATTATGTCATCACCTCATGGCACACATAGGCTGGTGTGCTTCTTCAATGTGGGCTTTGTTGCCTCCCTGCTAGATGGCCGCTTGTTTAACTTTAAGCCTTTAAGATCCCAGATACCATATCTTGTAACAGCTGGACACCATCAGCTTTCTTCACCACATTTGCTTTTGCACCCATTTTGTCTTGTGTCGGGAAGGTGAGCATCACAGAATGCCAGGTTATTATACCAAAGTGTTCTTGCGTTGAGGGAGGACTTCAGTAGAAGCCCAATGTCCATCTACTACCTTGATACTTAACATATAAATATGTGTACATAGGCCTATATCTCTATCATTATATATGAATATATTTACATATATACATGCCTATAATTATACCTCTATAAATGTCCTTTGCCTCCTAGTTCTTTCCTCTATTTCCTTTTACTAACTTCCTGTCCCACTATCATGCGTGACCTTCATTTGGCTCTCAGTAATTCCTCCTAGCTACAGTGCACTGATCAACTCCCAGCAGACATTCTATACCTTCCTCACCATCAATTTTAGATCTCTTGTTGTTCCCTTGACCATAGGTTTGTTGTTTCCCCCCATTCCCTCCCCCCACGCCTCACCCCACCCCGCCTTCTCCCTCTCTCCCTTGCTCCTGCAGAACTGTCAGTCCCATTGTTTTCTCCTTAGGAATGTTTATTTTGACTATCTTATATAGATAGACATGAAAAAGAAGAAGAGGAAAAAAAGGGGGGCCTATACATAGTTTCAGGTTTGTCTGCTGACCCTTATGTATGTTTTCCAGGTGAGTCTGATGAGATTCCAAGTCTGCCCTCTGAATCTGAAGACTGTATTTGGGATTCCTTGGGGACGTCTTTGCTTTGCTCCCCTTCCTTCTCTGTTGTGTTTCCCCCTGCTATGAGGGACCAGACCAGGCACAATTTCCACACTCTGTCACCAGTGGTGTCCCCTGCAGTACTGTGGGTCAGTGAGGGGACATCTTCTTTCTCTCTCTCTCTCTCTCTCTCTGGCCGGCCTTAAGGTGGTCTCTGTGCCTTGGCTGCTTTGTGGGCCAGGATGCGGTGCCCCATCTCCACCTCCCCACCTCTCTCTTCCTCTTAATTTGCTCCCATGTGGTCTGGACAAACCCGCCACTCTCCCTGGGCTGTGTCTTCAGTGCTGTGTCTTCAATGCAATCTTCAGGGCAGGGGGGTCAATGTAGCTGGGATCGGGGCCAGTCCTAGATCTCTTTTAGTTCGCTGCTTCGGGCCAGTATGCTGCTCTCAAGGCTTGGTGTACCAGGTGGAGGGGGTCTGGTCCCTCTCACCCTTTCCTATGGAGATGCAGACAGTACCCGCCCCATGGGTGGGTTTGTTCCCTGTTCCCCCACGATCCATGCCCTCCTTTTTCTTCTTTTCCCCTCCTTTTTAGTTGCCTGCCATATGCATCGTTGGGTTTGTTCTGAGCCCTTTCAGAGAACCTGGGCCTTGCTCTGGGAATTTATGCCTTTAGTGGCTTTTCCCCTATGTGCCTTTAGTGGCTTTTCCCCTATGATTTTTAAGCTTGCCTCAGTGGATTCATGTTGTACTTGTCTTTTTGTGCTTGGCTTACTTCACTTAGCATAATTTCCTCCAACTCTTCATGGGTATTATTATGAGGATGTTTTAAGAAAATTGAAAATTGTGGTTATTAAAAAAAGACCAGATTGTTGCCAAACATATTTTCTTTTTCCCATTATGGCAATGCACCTGCTTGTTCTTTGAGAATAGCAAGGGCTATCCTAATAGAATTTCTTTGTCATACTTTAACACAGTGTCCTCCAACTGTGATCTTGCCCCTTCATGCTTCTTTTTGTTTCCCACATTCAAAGACATTTTTTTTGTAAACCGTGTTTAAGTTTATATATAACAAAACATTGGCCAGTTCAATATTTAAGTGTATAATTAAGCAACATTAATCGTGTTCATCACATTATACAACCATTACCACTATCCATTTTCAAATGTTTCCATCAGCCTTAACTGAAGGTTAATGCCCCCACCTCCAAAGGATAGACTCCTTTTTTTCCACCCCAACCCCCATATCCCTCACCATTAATGAACTTTGGCCTCTACACATTTGCCTTTCTTGAGTAGTTGTGCATGCATTTCTTTGTATTTCCTTTTTCAATTATGTTGAGTGTATACCTAGAGCACATGGTAGTGGATTACTAACCACAGGCCAGCAGTTTGAACCCACAAATTGCTCCATAGGAGAAAGATGAGGCTTTCTACTCTCGTTAAGATTTACCATCTCAGAAGCCCACTGCGAAGGTTCTACTCTATCTTATAGGGTTGCTGAGTTTATTTGGATGATAGTTCTATGTTTAATATCTTGAGACATTTTCTAAATGTTGTTCCTAGAGACTAGCCATTTTACAATCCTATCAACAATTTCCCCCACAACCTTGCCAACACATGTTGTTTCCTGGTGCTTGTTTGTTTATAGTCTGGTTGTTGTTGTTTTAGGTGCTGACTCATAGTGACCCTATGCCCAACAGAGGGAAACCTTGCTTCATCCTGCTCCATTTTCATCCTTGCTATGTTTGAGCCTATTGTTGTTACACCCATTGTGTAGCAATCTCATCCAGAGTCCTCTTCTTTTTCATTGCCCTTCTACTTCACCAAGTCTGGGGAGCCTTTCCAGGAACCAGTCTCTCCTGATAACATGTCCAAAGTCCTTGAGATGAATCTTGCTGTCCTCACCTCTAAGGAGCATGCTGGCTGTACTTCTTCCAAGACACACTTGTTCATTCCTCTGGAAATTCATGGTACTTTCAATAACCCTTGCCAGAACCATAATTCAAATGTATCCATTTCTCTTTGGTCTCTCTTACTCAATGTCTTTCTCGTGCATGTGAGGCAATTGGAAATACCATAGCACACCTGCACACCTTAGTCCTCAAGGTGACATCCTTGCTCGTCAGCACTTGTTCAAGATGTCAAGGATATTTTTAAAGGAACATGATTTGGTTCCTTCAAGGATGACAAACCTGCCATTTTGATATAGGGTAAAGGAAGAAGTGCAGAATTATTTGGGGATGGGGTAGAGAGATGGAAATACCACTTTAAGAAGTGTATAGTCATATATGGAGGATATGTCAAGAAATAGCTTCACATTTTGATATTTTTGTTTAATTCTGTTTTATATGATTTTGTAGCAATTTTTATACTGTTCCATCTTTTATTTACAACTTTTTCATTTCAATCACCAATAATTATCAATGCATAATTTTTTAAAAATCAGGGCTTATATAACTCTTATCACAAGTCATACATACATCAATTGTATAAAGCACATTTGTACATTCATTGCGCTGTAGCAATAATTTTTATCTCACCTTCTTAGCACAAATTAATGTTTTATGGCAAGAAGTCTTCTATGACAGGAATGTGATGTGCTTCATAGTATTTTATATTTATAATTTATACCTGTGTCCTTTCTCCAAACAGGGGATTGTAATCATCACCTTCCACCTGTGAAAGCTCCTATTCAAACGAAGAAGAAACCAGCAAAGCATTGTTTTCTTTGTGGAAAGAAAACCGGACTGGCTACTAGCTACGAATGCAGGCAGGTTGGCCCACTGAAGAAACTGAAATGTTTTCTGTGTTGTGACCCAGTTTAGGAATTATGCATAATAAAAACAGTCTTTAAATTGGTTATTCATAATATCATCCTTAAGGTGGTGCTCAGATAGCAGCCCTCAGTTGAAACTCTAATTAGCTATAATAAAGAACAAGTAGAAAATACCATGAGTGTCCAAAAAGTGCAAGCAAACCCTTTTTTGTTCTTTAAATTGGGAGATTTAAAACAATTGGAAAGCACAGATTCTTATTCTAGATATACTTGGTTTTTGTTTTAGTAGCTTGGAAAACTACTCTCCTAAGAATTTATTTTAAATTAGACAAAAAAGGATTAAATTTAAAATTAATGTAGTATATAAATATTAACATAAGAACCCCATTGGTGTAGTGCTTATACGTTGGACTGCGATCAGCACAGTCAACAGCACCTCCATGGGAGAAAGACTAGGCTTGCTACTCCTATAAAGAGTTATAGTCTTGAAAACACACAGGGGGTGGCTATGAGTCAGCAGGGACTCAATGGCAGTGAGTTGAGTATAAATATTAACAATTTTATTGTACTTTTATTTCAGCAGATAAGTAATATGAGGAGGCCTAAAAAAGTTTGTGAAGAATTCTGTATCAATTTCATTTTCCCATGCACCCCCTTGGCATAGTAGAGTTGCTAACCCAGTGATGAGCATTTCAAACTCATCAGGCACTCTGCAGGAGAAGGATGAAGCTGTTTGCTTCTGTGACGATGTGCAGTCTGGAGCAGTTCTACACTGTCCTATTGCGTTGTTCTGGGTTAGAATTTGGTGTATACATTCAAGAAATAATGAAATAGATATTAACTTTTTCTACTCATAACTTTTCTTTCATTAGCATTAGATTGCTTTGCTCCAGTGATGGTATCTGTCTGTAGGTGGAGGCCAGGAATTGAAAGTAACCACTGCTATTGAAGTGCAGAAGCCTTGCTAGCGCAGTGGCTAACCTTGGGCTGTCATCTGCCAGGCTAGCAGTTCCAAATGAGCTCTGCAGGAGAAAGATGAGATGTTCTACTGCCATAAAGATTTACAGTCTTGGGAACTCACAGGGTCGTGCTAAATGGACTCAATGGCAGGGAGTTTGGCCTTCTTGGTTTCTAGTAAAATGAAAGCTGCTTAGCTTGTGCTAGAAATTATTTTTTAAAGAATTTTATATTATCAGTAGATTCTACATAATTTAATTTTTTCATAAGACTGAATTTCTAAGAAAATTGTAAGAAATTCTGTTCTACCAGATTTATTGGTTATAAGAGAAAAGGCAGGCATCCCCCCAAAAAAAATCCTTAACGATTTCCTAAAAATCTATATCCTATTTCATTCCATAGATGAATTTTTACTATAAACTGTCAAGCTCATAGATACTTAAAATGTTCTTTTGGGAGGTTCTTGTGCTTCTTTGTGAATTGAAGAGAAATAACAGCTCTGAAGTTACAAAAGAACCAAAGGGCTTCTGTTGGACTCCTGAAGTAAAACTCTGAACTCCCAAAGCAATGGGGTTTTTAAAGTCTTGTGACAATTCACACACATATATATTTTTTGTCCTTTAGATGTGGAAACAACTTCTGTGCATCGCATCGCTATGCAGAAACTCACAGCTGCACCTATGATTACAAGAGTGCAGGGAGGAGATACTTGCAGGAGGCAAATCCTGTTGTTAATGCACCAAAACTTCCAAAAATCTAGTTCTTGCTCTGCGAGTAACTACTCTACCCGGGGAATCGTATTATAATGACAGAAGACATATTGTTCAGACTGCATTATTTTTCATCGACTTTAAAAGATTTGTCAAATAACAAAGACATGGTGCATAATGTCGGAGAATGCAAGTACTACTGTGATTGACATCTTTATTCTTTGCTGACTTGAAAATCTTAAAAATAGTTAAATTTTTTATACTATAATGATGTTAACTTAGTTATTGCACATCTTGTGTTAAGTGTTTTGTATTTGATCTTGCAATTTCAATAAGCAAATCTTTAAAAAATGCACTTTAGTATATTAATATTGACTGTGTGACCAGGCTTTCACATGTCCAAACAGAAATGAGCAGTCATATGATGGTTTTAATCAAATATACTTTGTGGTTTTGATTGGTTTTTCAATTTTTTGGAGGTATGGAGATTTGGGAAGGTGAAATGTTTTTTTTTCAGTCCCACATGTGACTGTTTACTGAATTGACTAGGAAGTTCCTTTTTAAATTTCAAGCTACTGTTCAAAAGAACATCTGGTTTTCCAGTGTTATTTTTAGATCACATCTATTTCTTCCATATACCAATTGGCATTCAGAGAGATATGTGTGTTCATTCTATGAAACATATCATGTTAATTATAGTATATATTTCGCACAATACTACTTTTGGAATGGTAGTTTTAAAGTAGAAGATATTCTAGTTATTGTTATTAAATACAGAAGTCAATTTTTCACTTAAAAATGGCTACATTTAAAACTAAGTCTCACAGCTTGGTTTGTTTTTCATAAGAAAATGTTGAGTGCTATTATTACCAGGAGAAATTCAAATAAATATTAAATTTTATTGTGAGTTTGATTATTTACAAACTGTTTCTTTTATGAAACCATTTAATACTAAATCTACTCTACTTGCAAAAAGTAGAAATCATTATAAAAGGCATTATTTTAGATGATAAAGGCCCCACTACCCAGATGCAACCAATATACCATTCAGGCTTTTGGAAGCCACTTGCCTTACAGAAAATTAGTTAAGGTGGATGCCAATCCCTGATAAACAGCCAGTAGGCAGCCCAAGTAAACTCTGATACTCTGAGCTCCCGAGAGCTCAGAAAAGACTAAATTAGGGGCTCCACGTGACTTCCACCTAAAGCCAAGTTAATTGGAGAGTTTTTTACTGTTCCCCTAATTCAAATAAGAAACTAAATGTTTAATGGTGAAAGATGCTAGAGAAAATTGTGTTTGTAAGACTAAAAAGGGATGGTCAAAAATGAGAGGATGAAGTGATTGGGATTGGAAGAATATGCCTTAAAAGAACTACAGACTCAAAATGCCCATTGCTGGTCAAGTGGATTCCAACTCACAGCAATCTTAGAGTAAAACTCCCCCACAGGGTTTCCAAGGCTGTAAGGCTTTATGGAAGCAGATTGCCAAATCTTTCTCCTGCAGGTGGCAAGTTCAAACCAATAGCCTCTTGGTTAACAGCTGAGCATTTCAACTACTGTTCCACATTGCTCTGAAGATGTTGTAGTTATTGTCAACTTCTATCATGTGATCTTCAGCTTAGTTTCTGTTTCAGGGGCATATTTTTCAACTACTGATCCTGCCTCTTGTTGCCAACTTTCTTATTCCAATTACTAGGAATCATCAGTGCATCTTGATTGCATGTTTGATCAATTTCAGACTGAAGAAGTTGGTAGAATTCTGGTTTCTTCATCATTAGATTTACTGGTTGGTGTATATATTTGAGTACTAATTGCATCACCGGGTTTCCTTGTGGGCATACAGACAACATTGGACATCAAATAGATATTGAAATGACCTTTTCGATGATGACATGATTCTTCTTGAATTTGTCATTCCCTGCATATTAAACCAAATGACTGTTTGAATCAAAATGACTGATATCAGTTTATTTCAGCCCATCAATGCCTACAATATTGATCTTTATGCATTCCATTTTATCTTTGATTACTTCAAATTTTCTGAGATTCATATTTTGCATATTCCAAATTCTGATTACTAGTGGATGTTTTCAGCTGTTTTTCTCATTTCGAGTCTTTCCCTCAGCAAAGAAAGTTCCAGAAGCTTTCTTCCATTCAAGTCATTAAGATTTACCCTAACTTCAGGTTGCAGTTCTTCTCAGCTGTATTTTGAGTGAATTCCAAGCTGAGAGGCTCATCTTCTGTCACTATTTCAGACCATATTTCACTGCTATTGACAGGGTTTTCAATGGTTCGTTGCTCTGCAGTTGACTGCCTATTCCTTTTTCCTAGTCTTTTCTCAGTCTGGAAGATCTGCTGAAAGGTATTTACCGTGGTGATCCTGTCAGTATTTGAAATTCTAGTACCACAGCAACATGAAAACAACCAGAGTACTTTAGCTACTTCTCTATCTGGGCTGGTTTTTGGGTGGTGTTGTCATGTGTCTTATTATCAGGTTGTTGTATACTATTGTTGATGTCTAATATTAATATTTCTTGTAAGATGAGTCTTGTTAACAAATTCCCTTAGTTTCTGCTTATCTGGAATATCTTAATTTTGTCTCTGTATTTAAGGGATAGTTTTGCTCAGCATATAATTCTTGGCTTATATTTATTTGTTTGTTTATTTATTTATTTCACACTATCTCTGGAAATCCCAAGAGAGTGAGCAGGCTGCCAACGGGCAGACAGGTGCATGTGCACCCGCACATGGGAGGAACCTCATCCTCCAACCTGCAACAGCGCACCTGAACAAGAGAAAGCCCTGCCCTTAGTCTGTGTTATTTACCCCCTTTTATCCCCACTGGCTCTTGGGGCATCATTGAGGGCATTAGCCAACCTTATTGGCTCAGCTTAGGTGCACTTGTGTAATGTAATGTGCCTAGCATTGTGTGTGAGCCCAGGTTTCCCTTCCCTTCAGTGACTAGTGACTTTGGTCTGAGTATGCCCAGCTTTGGATTGTTCCATAGGTATCTAATTAGTGTGCCTGATTCTTTTCCAACCCCTTTATTGAATAAATAAAGAAGTGGCATGAAAAGCTAATTTTTGTTTAGTGTGGGCATTCTGTGGAGACAATCTCCTTTATCCCTAATCTAGCTACCTTTCAGAATGTCAGTGATTTCTTTGGGGCAGGGATGTCTATCTTGCTTTGAGTTTGTTGAGATTCTTGAATGCATATCTTATAATCTTTCATGATTTGATTCAAATTTTCTTCCAACAAATCTTAGACTATTTTCTCGGTGTTTAAAATTTTTTTTGTCTTTTCCTGTTCTGGAATTTTGATCAGAAGTAAATTATTTGTGTCCCACATAAGTCTTAAGCTTAGTTTTTGTTCTTTTTCTGATTATTCCCCCACTAAGTTAGTGTTGAGAATTTTGACTGAAATTTCCCCATTTTTAATATTCTATTCCTTTAATTCAATTCTATTCATTTTCCCATTTTGATATCTTAGTACTAACCACGCTGAATCTGCCAAATTGTAAATCTTCAGATCTGTTCCTGTTTCATTTCTTAGGCCATGTAGAAGTTGTCTGTAACTCAGATGTTAGTAATTCAGGTACTGCCTGTGTTATGTTAGTGTCTTTTTGATGTGTGGCACTATCCTAAATGCTGTATTACAATGTTAAACTAAAAAATGTACCTGCTTTAATCACACATTTCCTACAGAGGAAAAACAAAATATATGATGGTGTATTGGTATATGCAGATGATATGTTAAACTTCGGTTACAAATTAATCCCTGTGGTAGTTCATAATCTGGTGTCAATTTGGGATTTGAGAGGATTAAGAGTGAAGAGGTAGAGCCTAGTCTGTCAATTGGGTCATAGCCAATGAGGCCTCTGTGTGGGAATGGCCTTCTCCTGAGAATTCTGGGAACTCCTGTATTTCCTCCTTGGAGGCAGAAGACTTATCTCTCTCACTGCTCACTCCCTGAGAGATGCTCTACTGACATGACACATGGTGCTATGCCGTGGGAGCTGGAGAAGCCAAATGGACCTACCCTGATGCAACCAGACCTCTGGAGCCAGAGAAGCCACATAGATACCCTTGCCAGCACTGAGATGCTTACACGCCACTGGATCCACAAGACTCCAAAGCCACTAGCCTGTGATCCACCTGCATTCGGCTTCATTGCATGTATTTTGTGAGTCTGAAAAAGACTTTATAGATGGACTTGATCTGGACTGGGCTGGGGCATTTTCCCAATATTCAATTGCTCATTGGACATATGGGTTAATATTGGACTTGTGGACTTGATCTGAAGTGGGCTGGGGCGTTTTCTCAATATTCAATTGCTCTAGTATATAAACCTCTTTCTTATATACACAGGAGTGTCTATGAATTAGTTTCTCTAATCTGCCCAGACTAACACATTTTGGTACCTTGGGAGTGGGGTACTGGCGAAACAAATCATAAAGATGGAGAGTAGATGGATTTAAAAAATCATTTTATTGGGGCCTCATACAACTCTTATCACAACCCATCCATTGTGTCAAGCATATTTGTACATTTGTTGTCATCATCATTCTCAAAACATTTTCTTCATACTTGAACCTTTAGTATAAGCTTCTCATTCCCTGCCCCTCCCTCATAACCCTTTCTCCCTCATGAACCCTTGATAATTTATAAATTATTATTATTTTTTCATGTCTTACACTGACCAATGTTTCCTTCATTAACTTTTCTGTTGTCTTTCCCCCAGGGAGGGGGTTATATGTAGACCATTGTGATTGGTTCCCTCTTTCTCCCCACCCACCTTCCCCTTCCCCTCCTGGTATCGCTACTCTCAATATTGGTCCTGAGGGTTTATAGGTCCTAGATTCCCTATGTTTCTAGCTCTTATTTGTACCCATGTACATGCTCTGGTCTAGCCAGATCTGTAAGGTAGAACTGGGGTCATGATAGTATAGTAGGAAGGAGGAAACAATAAAGAACTGGAGGAAAGTTGTATGTTTCAACGGTGCTATACTGCACCCTGACTGGCTCATCTCCTCCCCGCAACCCTTCAGTAAGGGAATGTCCAATTATCTACAGATGGGCTTTGGGTCTTTACTCCACATGCCTCCTCATTCACAATATGATTTTTTGTTCTGGGTCTTTTATGTCTGATACTTGATCCTATTGAAACCTTGTGATCACAGAGGCTGGTGTGCTTCCTCCATGTGGGCTTTGTTGCTTCTCAGCACGATGGCCAGTTGTTTATCTCAAGCCTCTAAGACCCCAGGCACTATATCTTTTGATATCCGAGCACCATCAGCTTTCTTCACCATATTTGCTTATGCACCTGCTTTGTCTTTAGCGATCGTGTTGGGAAGGTGAGCATCATGGAATGGCAGGTTATTAAAACAAAGTGTTCTTGCATTGAGGGAGTACTTGAGTAGAGGCCCTGTTCCCATCTGCTACCTTAATACTAAACCTACAAATATATGTACCTAGATCTATTTCCCTATCGCATATAAATATATTTACATATGCACATGCCTGTATTTAGACCTCGATAAATGCCCTTTGCCTCTTAGTTCATTCCTCTATTTATGTTTACTTTCCTCTTGTCTCACTATCATGTTCAGCGATCATTTGGGTCTCAGTAATACCTCTCAGTTATATTGCCCTTGATCAAGACCTACCAGCCATCCTATACTCTCCTTGCCATCAATTTTATATCATTTTTGTTCTCTTATCCCTGGGTTTGTTAACGCCCACTTCCTTTCCTCTTCCTCTCCCCTCTCCCGTGTCACACCTCCACCCTGGCCAACCGCCCGGAACCATTGGGCTGCTGTTTTTTTCCTCTGGGTTGTTTATCCCACCTATCTTAGAGCCATTTAGAGACAATAATAAGCACAAAAACAAGACAAAGCAAAACAAAGCAACAAAAGAAAACACAGCAACAATGAGAACAACAAAACCAATGACAAAAAATAGAAAAGCCTATAAACAGTTCAAGGTCTGTTTGGTGAATGTTTTCCAGTTGAGTCTGGTGGGGTGCCATGCCCTGGCCCAAAGTCTATTTTTTTGTATTCCCTGGTGACTTCATTGCTTTGCTCTCATTGCTGTTATGTTGCATGCCCTTAGTGTTTTGTTCCACTGTGATGGGGTCAGATTGGGCATAATTCCCACACTCTGTCTCTAGTGTTGTCCCTCAAAGCATCATGGGCCAGTGAGGTACGTTGTATTTCATAGTGGGGTTGGCCCCATGTTCCTCTCTGTGCATTGGCTGCTCTGAGCTGGAATGTTGTCCTCAGGGCTTGGTGGGCCAGGATGTCCTCCACTCTCTCTCTCTCCCTCCCCCTTCATTTGATCCTGTGTGCTCTGATCAGACATTTCCCTCTCCCTGAGCTGTAGCTTCTGTGCTGTCCTCTGAAGTGAATTCTTCTGGGGGAGGGGATGTCCTTTGTGTAGTTGGGATTGGGGACAGCCCCTCAGACCGGAGAGTAGATGTTTGTTTGACCTCTCCCTCATGGTAGTTTTTCTTCTTTGGCTTACTGAAAGCCAGATATTGCCATGCAGTTTACTGGGTTTTCTGGAAAGATTTTGGGAAGTTAGAGTTTTGATTATTTTGTTTGATTGTAGTCTTTGGGTATTCCTGTTATTTTGAACTCAGATAGAAATCGCCATTTGAATTTCTCAGAAACTATGCTGCTTATGGAAAATGGCTGACAGAAGGTCAAAATGACTGATAGAATACTTGGATCTGGTTTGATACTTTCAGAGGCCTAATCCCATATTTTTGCATCAATAGAATAGCTTAGATAAGGATTAAAATAAACTAAATAAGGATTGAACTTGACTTTTAAGAATCAAGATTAGTATCTGATTCTACTTTGTTTATACTAATTTTTTCTGATTACTATTATTGATATAAAGATTTATTGAAATGATTATGGGAAGTATGAAAATACAGAGCTTGTAAGCTCACTTGTCTTAAGCCATTAAAATTGGAACTTTAAATGGGTTTAGGACATGCCTGCAAAGAAGGTTCTGAAAGGATAAGCCCCACCCAGTGCTCTGGAGTATTCAGACATTTGCATTCCGAGAGACATGTCTAGGGGCTGTTTGTTGACAGATTGAAAAAAAAAAAAGGAACTCTTTGGCCTTTTGAAGTTTTGAACTCTAGTGGCTTTTGTCAGAAGCTGGTAGAAATCTGGAACCTTTAGGACTGAAAGTTAAAGGAATCCTATGGATAGGCTGAAATGCTTTCTAGGTGACCACCTAGATCTGCTTGTTGAGTGGAAGTGGGAGAAATGCAGCAATAAAGAGATGGGTTGAGTCTGGCCACTGGCAGCTGTGGACCTGGTTTACAGGAACTAGAGGAGAAGACAAGAGCAGGTTGACTGGTCTGAAGTTCATGATCTAATACAAGGTGATGAAACCTTGTTGAGAATTTGTGATGGGACCATGGTCTAAAGGCAAGGTGACCATTGAAAACCCTGGAGAGGCTAAGTGAGGCAGCCCACATTGAGTTGACCAGAACCCGACCAGATGAAGAGAAGATTTTTGAGCCTGGTGCATGCTGCTGCAGACTTTATGGCTGGCCTGTCCTGATTTGACTTTGCTTATGGATATGGATTTCACAAGGCTTCAACTGGAATGAAAATTCTTCACATCAAAGAAATTATTTTTCTGGGTTGATGTAAGTAGGCAATATAGAAATTGGATGCCCAAAATGGGGTGGACAAAGGCATGAAGTGGCTGGCTTACAAACCTTTATAGGTGGGGGAATATATTCATAGGATTATAGGATTAAGGTGTAGGTGTTACTTAACTGCAGTTGTTAGGAATATGATATTTTTTGTTTTGTTCACTTATAGAATGTTTTGTTTAAATGAGATGGCACATTATTGAATTATATGCATTTTGGTTTTATCCTGTTTGGTACAGATATGATTTTATCATTTGTTTGAATATTGTATATGGCTAAAGAGTTATGGGAAAGTGTCAAAATTGACAAGGAGTGGTCTGTGGTAGTTACATAATCTGATGTCAGTTTGGGACTTGAGAGGATTAAGAGTGAAGGGGTAGACTCTAGTCTGTCAATTGGGTCATAGCCAATGAGGCCTCAGTGTAGGAATGGCTTTCTTCTGAGAATTCTGGGAACTCCTGTATTCCCTCCTTGGAGGCAGAAGACTTATCTCTCTCACTGCTCACTCCCTGAGAGATGATCTACTGACTTGACACATGGTGCTATGCCGTGGGAGCTGGAGAAGCCATATGGACCCACCCTGATGCAACCAGACCTCTGGATCCAGAGAAGCCAGTGCTGAGATGCTTATATGCCACTGGATCCACAAGACTCCAAAGCCACTGGCCTGTGATCCACCTGCATTCGGCATCATTTTGTGAGTCTGAACAGGACTTTATACACTGGTATTGGACATATGCGCAGATATTGGACTTGATCTGAACTAGGCTGGGACATTTTGTTAATATTCAATTGCTCTAATATATAAACCTTTCTTATATACATATGAGTGTCCATGAATTTGTTTCTCTAGTTTACTCAGACTAACACAATCCCCAAAGCTCAAGTGTTTTAACACAACAACGTTCATTTCTTGCACTGAAAAAACATGACAGACAGGTAGTGGGCAATCAGGTAGACTTTGTAATTAGTTTGTGCCTGAAGCACTAGTACTATACCTATGGCGAGGACCTGGTAACCTATGAATAATTCCCTTAGTGTTGTGAAGACGAATTTTTTTTTTAACAATTTATTGGGGCTCATACAATTCTTTTCACAGTTCATACATATACATACATCAATTGTATAAAGCACATCTGTACAGTCTTTACCCTAATCATTTTTTTCTCTTTTCTTCTTTTACATTTTATTAGGGACTCATACAACTCTTACCACAATCCATACATATACATACATCAATTGTATAAAGCACATCCATACATTCCCTGCCCCAATCATTCTCAAGGCATTTGCTCTCCACTTAAGCCCCTTGCATCAGGTCCTCTTTTTTTCCCCTCCTCCCTCCCCATTCCCCCCTCCCTCATATGCCCTTGGTAATTTATACATCGTTATTTTGTCATATCTTGCCCTATCCAGAGTCTCCCTTCCCCCCTTCTCTGCTGTCCCTCTCCCAAGGAAGAGGTCACATGTGGATCCTTGTAATCAGTTCCCCCTTTCCAACCCACTCACCCTCCACTCTCCCAGCATCGTCCCTCACACCCTTGGTCCTGAAGGTATCATCCACCCTGGATTCCCTGTACCTCCAACCCTCATATGCACCAGTGTACAGCCTCTGTCCTATCCAGCCCTGCAAGGTAGAATTCGGATCATGGTAGTTGGGGGGAGGAAGCATCCAGGATCTGGGGGAAAGCTGTGTTGTGAAGACGAATTTTTAATACTGCATTATTTAAAAGTGACTCCAGGAATAAATTTAAAACACCATTTATATGAAGCTTCTATCAGATCTAGAAACTTCTACTTTTCCTCCAAAGACAACTCAGTTTTTTTTAATTGGGGTGTGTGTGGGGTGTGTGTGGGGTGTGGGGTGTGTGTGGGGTCAAGACAACTCAGTTTTTTGTCAAAATTTAGATACTGGTAAAATAAGTAAGTCAAGAGTTCAGATTTCTGACTTAGATGAAGATTTGTTTATTTAAAGTGCCTGTTTAAAATGTTTTCTCAGCTTGGTTTAAAATAATACAAGTTTCAAGCACCTCAAACCCAACAAGCTCTGTAAGGAAATGAAATTGGAATTGAAAAATGTTAAGATAGACCTTGTAACTGATAGAAGCTTAGGAAAAAGGGGTTGTTTCCTAAAGACCTACTAACCAACAAAGAATAGCTGGCCATACCATAAATAAAAAGGGATCCATCCTTAAATAAAAAACAAACCAGGCGCACATTAGAAGGCTATGGGAAGAACCCAATGTAAAGGACACAAAGCTTGGGTATGGGCACTAAGAGCCAGTCACGCAAAATGTCACATGCACACGTGAGTGTATCCACCAAAAATCCACTGATATACAACCATGCCCTCCAAGTAGATGTGAGAGGGGGGGGTATAAAGGAAGGCTCTCCATGCTTTCTAGAGAGTGTCCCATTTTTAGTTCATAATGCAGTCTTCTATGCTTTCTGGAGATGATCCAGTCTTTTCTGTGGGAGTGTATTATCCAAAGCTTTACTTTAATTCTTAAGTGTTTACTTTGATATGCAATTGTGCTTCTACTTAGTGAATTCATTCTATACAGAGAAGCAAGAACCAAGTAAAACCATCCCCAAACCAAAATAACTTCCAACCAGGTTGCAGCAAACACTTGAAATTAGCCAAGTCTCAGTCTTGATTTATTGACTCCCCCCAAATTAGACTTCAAGTATTTACAGAAATGTGGCCACTTCAACAGGACATGGGAATACAAGGGAAACTGTCACAAAAGCATGAATTGGTGGCTGATAGCACATTACAGTTGCAGACAGGACCATGGAAATGAAAAAGGCGGCATAGTTGGGATACCTACACTTTCTAAATAGAAAAACCTACAATATTTGTTTTTGACCCTCTGACCAAAGCAGGCAAGGGATAACTCTTAAACATGCAGTACCTAATACCTCCAAATCCATGAAGGGAATATTCAGGAAAGTCCCTAGTTGCTAGGCTGCCCTCCCTGGACTGGCTACTTTGAAATATATTTGTCTGAAGGAGAAGCTATTCATGTTGCTGGTTAATAGAAGTCAATGGAAGCTGTATTTGGAGACACAAAAATGAATTCAGGGCTTTTATGTAAACTAATTTTCTATAAACCCGATTTTCAGAATTTAAGCTCTAATACAGTGTATAAAGAATAATGTCCTAGAAATTAGTAAGCTGAAAGAGGCTGGTATTGGTAATTTTCTGTGAGAAAATCATATGATTTAGTATGCTGGTACTAACAAAAGACGAATGGCATTGCATTCATTTTCAAGAAGGACATTTCAAGATCTATGTTCTTTTTCTTTTAAAAATCATTTTATTGGGAGAGCTTGCAGGTCTTTTAACATTCCACACATCAACTGTATCAAGCACATTTGTCCATATGTTGCCATCATCATTTCCAAAACATTTTATACTTGAGCCCTTAGTATAAGCTCTTTTTCCCCCTCCCACCCGTGTGTATCCTTAATCAATTATATATTGTTATTTTGTATCTTACACTGTCCATTTACTCCCTTCACCCACATTTCTGTTATTTGGTTGAGGTGGGGGGAACCATATGTCCATTCTTGTGATGGGGTCCCCTCTCTTATACTTCCCTCTTCCTGGCCACCCCCCTACGCTCATGATATCACTACTCCTATTACAGTTCCTGAAAGGTTTCCTGAATTCCATGTGTCAAGAGCTGTTATCTACTAATGTGTGTTCTCTGGTTTAGCCAGATCTGTAAGGTAGAACTGGGTCATGGTAGTGGGGGAGAAGAACTAGAAGAATGATGTGTGATTCGTCATTGCTATACTATGTCTTGGTTGAATCATCCCTTCCTTATACCACTGCAGATGGGTCTCTACTCCAACCCTCCTCTTTCACATCGATATAGTTGTTTGTTTTGGATCTTTTGATAACTTATGCCTGATCCCTTGGATACCTCGTGGTCACACCGGCTGGTGTGCTTCTTTCATGTGGCTTATTTGCTTTCCTGCTAGATGGCCATTTGTTTGACTTCAATCCTTTAAGACCCTAGATCAGCGGTTCTGAACCTGTGGGTTGCAACTCCTCTGGGGATCGAATGACCCTTTCACAGGGGTCACTTGATTCATAACAGTAGCAAATTTACAGTTATGAAGTAGCAGCGAAAATAATTTTATGGTTGTGGGGTCATCACCACATGAGGAACTGTATTAAAGGGTTGTGGCATGAGGAAGCTTGAGAACCATTGCCCTAGATGCTATATCTTTTGATAGCTGGGCACCATCTGCTCTCTTCACCACATTTTCTTATGCACCAGTTTTTGTCTTCAGTGATCGTGTTAGGAAGGTGAGTATCAAAGAGTGCCAGATTATCAGAACAAATTGTTTTTGTGTTTGGGGAGGCTGTGAGTAAAGGCCCAAAGTCCGTCTGATATCAAGATATATCTTGAAGTACAATTCTGTCAATGATAGGATCATATCTATCTGTCTTCAAGGACAACCAGTCAATACAACTATTATTCACATTTATGTGCCAACCACTAAAGCTAATGACGGAGAAGGAATTTTTCCAAGATCTTCAGTCTAAAATTTGTCAAACATTCAAACAAGATGCATTGATAATTATTGGTGATTGGAATTCAAAAATTGGAAACAAGAAGGAACAGTAGTTCAAAAATATTGTCTTGGTGATATAAAAGACACTGGAGATATTGCATGATAGAATTTTGCTAGACAAAAAACCTGATTCATAGCAAATACCTTTTTCAACAACACAAATACCAACTATATATATGGTCTCTTCAGAGAGAATACATAGAAATTCAATTGACTACATATATGGGAAGAGATGTTGGTGAAGTTCACTATCAGCTGCTAAAATTGGCCATTTGCTGACTATGGAACAGATCATCTATGGTTATGTATAAGTTCAAGTGAAGCTGAAGAATATGAAAACGAATCCATAAAAGCCAAAATACAGTCTTAAGAATTTTTATTGTTGTTGTTAGGTGCCATAAAGTTAGTTCTAACTCACGGCTACCCTATGTACAACAGAACAAGACACTGCCCAGTCCTGTGCTATCATCATAATTGTTCTTATGTCCGTCAATGCAGTCCATCGATGAAGCAACTATGTCAATGCATCTTGTCCAAAGTCTTCCTCTTTTTCGCTGCCCTGCTACTTTATCAAGCATTAGTCCTTATCCAAGATCTGGTCTCTCTTGACAACATGCCAACCGACATGACATTGATGATATCCCAATTGAATTTTGAGAACATCTCAAGAACAAATTTGCTGCATTGTACACTGATGGCACAAGGCCTGATGAGCAGTGGGATAACATAATTCATGGAGAAAGCAAAAGGTCATTAAAAAGACAGAAAAGAAGGAAAATATCAAAGTGGATGTCATAAGAGACTTTGACTTGCTCTTAATCTTAGAGTAGCTGAGGAAAATAGAAGAAATGATGAAGTCAAAAAGCTGAATAAGAAATGCCAAAGGGCAGCTCTAGAAGACAAAATATTATAATGAAATGTACAAAAACGGAGTGTCAGAAAACCAAAAAGGAAGGATGCATTCATCATATCTTAAACTGAAAAAACTCAAGAAAAAAAATTTAAGCCCCGAGTTGCAATATAGAAAATTTCTATGGGCAAAATATTAAATGATGCAGAAATAATCCAAAAAAGATGGAAGGAGTACACAGAGTCACTGTACCCAAAAGAACTGATCCTCAATTCACCATTTCAAAAGGTAGTATATAAGCAAAAACCAATGGTGCTGACAAAGTTCAAGCTGCACTGAAAGCATTAGACAAAAACCAAGCTACAAGAATTAATGGAATACCTATAGAAATGGTGCAACAAGCTCGTGAAGCACTAGAAGCTATGACAGGAAATTTGGAAGACAACCATGTGGCCATCTGATTGGAAGAGATCCATATTTGTACATATTCCAAAGAAAGGTGACCCAACAGAATGCTCAAATTATAGAAAAATATCATTATGTGACAGACAAAACTATGTTGAAGATCATCCAAAACCTGTTGCAGAAGTACATTGACAGGGAACTGCCAGAGGTTGACGTTAAATGGATCTTTGTTGAAGGCTGAGAATACCAGAAAGATGTTTACTTGTGACTTATTGACTATGCAAAGGCATTTGCTTGTGTGGATCATAACAAATTATGTTTAGCCTTGAGAAGAATGGGGATTCCAGCAGACTTAATTTTTCTCCTGTGGCACTTGTAAATGGATGAAGAGGCAGGTGTGTGAACAGACAAAGGAATAATACATGGTATAAAATCAGGAAAGGCATGCCTCAGGAGTGTATCTTGTTACAAAACCATACTTACTCAATCTATATGTTGAGAAAATTATCAGAGAAACTAGATTATATGAAGATTTCAGTACAAGATTGAAGGAAGGCTTATTAACAACCTGAGATATGTAGATGACACAGCCTTGCTTGCTGAAAGTGTGGAGAACTTGAAGCACTTGCTTATGAAGATCAAAGATCACACCCTTTATTATGGATCACAACTCAATGTAAAGAAGACCCAAATCCTCACAACTGAGTCATGATAAATGGGAAAAAAGATATAAGTTGTCAAGTATTTCGTCTTGCTCATGAAGCAGTGTTAGAGAGATCAAGCAACCCATTGCATTGGGTATATCTGCACAAGACCTCCTTTAGAAATCAAGGGAGTTTACTTTGAGGGCTACGTAAGTGCACCTGACCAAAGTCATGCTATTTTCATTTGTTTCATATGCATGTCAAATTTTGATATTGAATAGGGAAGATTGAAGAAGAATCAATGCATAATCAACTCCCATAATCTTAAGTATTGTCTGCGATTTCCCTGTGGCTATTTCAACAGATTATGAAACTAAGCATAGAACTAGAAAGCAATAGGAGGGGTGGTTGGTGTTAAAGAGTAAGGACAAGAAAGTTGCAGGTGGGAGCATATTTGAACGCTGCCATGTGGAATTAAGGCTTGGGCTCATGTGGAGGTGAATTCTTTTCCCTTCTATAGCTGGAGGAAGATGTGGCTTCCACTCTATTTTTCCGTGAATAAATAAATATTGGCTGAATCCATGGATGTGAATTCCTTCCATCTTTCTATTAAATTCAAAACCAAATTCACTGCCATCGAGTGGATGCTGACTCATAGTGACCATAAAGGACAGAACAGAACTTCTCCTATGACTTTTCTAGACTGTAACTCTTTATGGGAGTAAAAACACCTGTGTTCTGAGGAAAGGGGGTGGTCTCAAACTGATGGACTCGTGGGCTTCTTCGACAGGAACTGGAAAATAACCTTTCTTATTTCCAGAGTGATTTATGAGTTTTATGGAAAGTCATGGAAGAAAAGCTTAGGTGAGTGCTGACATAACCATTCCTAGTTGTGCAATTGACTTAAAACTTTTCAAGACTTTCTTCATTTATCTGAAAAAAAAAAGAGTGGATTACGAAGATGAAATAATGCTTGTGCAACACTTTGAAGTGCATAAAGTACTTTATGCATGCTAACCATTTGAAGCCTTTAGCAAGAGATTTGAGATGTGGGAGCTCAAAGCCGAGAATGAAAAGGTGCTTACAACTTGAAACTATACAAGTACAGGATCAAGATCCTTGCCCCTGAACAGGAACCGAGGATAGGAATACTAACAGAAACAAAACATAATGAGGAAGATGCTAAGCACTTGGAAAAGAAGGTGGTTGTGTCATAGTGGTCCAGATTTAAGGTCCACAAGAATTACCAACAACAAGGGACTTCCAGGAAGATGGCGACGGAGTAACACATACCAGAGGGACTCCACAGAATTCAGCTCAGGAGAGTTGCTTAGAGAGAAATTCAACACTGCTGGAACGCAGGAGGAGCATCATAAAGATAAGTAGGCACAGACCCACAGGGTTTTCAGGGGCTGGGGACTTTTGGCTTACCTGAGTGGAGGTCAGCTGGGGCTTGACCTTGGCCCCGCCACTGTCTCTGCCAGAGCTGGGACCATTTGGAGCCCGTAGAGTGGCTTGGTCTCAACACAACCACAGTTTGCCAGCAACCGCCCAGGTTAGGGACTGGGCCGTTACAGCTCCACAGGCAGGGATCGGGGTTCAGCTACATTGTTGATCTTGTTTCCATCTCATCTCTGTTCTCCCCCTCCGGCTTGGAGGGCTGTGCAGGGACTTTTTCTTAATACAGTCACAGCTTGCTGCTGCCACCTTGCAGCAGGGACTAATCCCTTGCAGTTCCACTGGTGGGGATTGAACTCAGCTACATTGTTGTGTTTGTTTCCATTTCTTCACTATACTCCCCTCCCCCCGCACCCCACAGGCTCAACGGGCTTGCTTTTTAATTTATTTTCTCCTCTTTGTCTCTTTCTTGGTCTCTCACACACTACTGCTAACCTCCAGACCACTCCCCTTAGCCTAGGGTATTTATACCTGTGCCATACCCAGCTAGGTGTGATCTAACCTGTGTACCTAGCCCGAGGCTAAGGAAAGCCCTGCTGACCTCCACCAGGGAATACGCTACTCAACATCTTACAGGGGAATTCCTGCCTATGTGCCTGGGGTCCTAAGGGAGCTCGGCCAACACTTCTCAACATTCCAAACTGCTGCAGGAACCTCTAACCAACATCCACAACACCAAAGCAGGCAACCCACCAGTCTTCTGGTGCACTCTTCTGAGAGGGAAGTCACAGGAGGATAAAATGGTAGGTTAATTCCATAGTGAAATAAGCTGTAGGCAGTTCAAAGAAGCATTCCTACAAGTCTCCCAGAGAGAGCCAGTGATCTTCAACTCCCAGGAAAATGGCACCTAGCTCATCTAAAACAATGCAATGAAAACAGCCATCAGTCCCAATGACCTCAAGGAAAAAATGGGAGAAACAAAAGGCAATGGCAGAAGATGTCCTGAACATAATGACATGCATAGAAGAAGCAGGCATTGAGCTGCCACAGAAAGAAATTTTCAGAATGCTACTTGGAGTCATACAGGATATGAGGGAAACAATACAGAAAAAGGATGAAATGATAGAGGAGATAATAGCCATAGACTAAAGGGAAATACAGGAGCTTAGGGAGGAGATAACAAAAACCAGTAGCAGAAACACGGACCTCGAAAATCGACTGGAGGAATCAGAGAACCGCATCAATGACTTGGAGGACAGCCAAGTACACTTTAACAAACGTGAACAAAAATCTAATAAGATCATCGGAGAAGCTGAAGAAAACTTAAGAGCTATATCTGATACTATGAAGAGGAATACCATTAAAATTATTGGCTTACTGGAGGAAGACACAACAAAGAAGTCATCTGCAACAATAGTAAGAGAATTCTTGGAGGAAAACTTCCCCAGCTTAATGAATGAAAACCAGGTAACCATTTCAGAATGCTGAAACAACCCCAACTAGACTAGATCCCAAGAAGAAGTCACCAAGTCACATAATAGTTAAATTATACAACTTTGAGGAAAAGGAGAAAATCATGAGAGCAGCTAGGGAAAAACAATCAATCACATATAAAGGTACCCAAATAAGAATATGCTCAGACCTATTAGCAGAAACTATGAAAAAGAGGAGTGGAGTAACATATTCCAAAAATCGAAGGAAAAACAATGCAAATCCAAGAATATTCTACCCAGCCAAATTATCGATCAAGAACAATGGAGAAGTAAGAGTCTTCCCAGACAAGGAAAAATTCAAAGAATACATTAGAAGAAACCCATCCCTAAAAAAGTTCCTTGCCAACCCAGTATGGGCAGAAGAACAACACTCACCAAGCATTAATAAGAGACCACCAAATAGAACAACCTCACCCAGAGGGGAAAAAAAGAGAAAATAGAGCTCAAGATAGCATTGACTTAAAGATCGAAAGAATTCAAAGGCTGCTGAGGTAAGCTTAAAAAAAAAAGGCAAAAGGGGCATAGGGAAAACGCTATGATATACAAACATTCCTGGGGTCAGGACCAGGTAATATGGCAGGGACCAGACCAAATACAGGGATACACATGGTAGACAACTGAAAAGGAGGTGGGGAAAAGAAAAAATAATAATAAAAAAGAAAAGGGTAGCGGGGGCACAGGGCACTAACCCACCCAAGGGGAGGGTATTGTTTGTGTCTCCACAGGGAAACAGGGACCAGACTTCAACCCAGTGCTCCGAGATGTGAATGCAACATACTGGCATGGAGTAGGGAACCAGTGGAGAGGTCTGAGGTGCTGGCCCCAACCCCAACTACTAAGTGGATACCTGCCCCTCCCCACCAGAAGTATTTATTTCAAAGGACGGCACTGAATCTACAGCTCCAGTAGAGGGACATATCTGATCAGAGCACACGGGAGCAGAAGAAGGGTGGGAGGAGAGAATGGAGTACATCATGGCCCACCAGGCTGTGAGGTTGATGTTCCCAATTAGAGCAGCCAGTTGACAGAGAGAGCCACATGGCTGGCCCCACTGTGAGACATGATGCCCCCCACTGACCCATAGCCCTGTAGGGGAACCAGAGACACAGTGTGGGAATTGCACCCGATTGGATGCCACCATACCGAGGCAAAACATCAAGGGGGTGCAAGAGAACAGCAAAGGAATGGAGTGGTGAGGTCCCCAGGGAATGCTAAAGGTGGACTTTCAGACCAGGGTGTGGTGTCCCAACAGACTGGACTGGAAAACACTCCTAAAAGTCAACAAACAATCCTTGAACTAACTACAAGTTTTCTTTCTTGTGTTTTGTTTTGTTTGTTATTAGTTTGTTGTTATTGTTTTGCTGTATATTGTTGCTTGGTTTTGCTCTGTATTGTTTTTGTGCATGTTACTATCTCCGCAGGTCTGTCTAAATAAGATAGGCTGAATGAACTATTGGAAGAGAAAACAACAGGACCGACAGTTCTGCGGGGACACGGGGGAGTGGAGGGTGTGGGGGAAAAGTAGTGATGTTAATAAACCCAGGGACAAGGGAACAACAAGTTATTCAAATCAGTGGTGAGGAGGGTGTGGGAGGCCTGGTTGGGCATGATCAAGGGTAATGCAACCAGGAGGAATTGCTTAAACCCAGGTGGGGACTGAGCATGATAGTGGGACAGGAGGGAAGTCAAAGGAAATAGAGGAAAGAGCTAGGAGGCAAAGGGTATTCATAGAGGTCTAGATAAAGACATTTACATATGCAAGTATATTTATATATGAGGATGGGGACCTAGATCTATATGCATATATTTAATAGGATTAGTATTAAGGTAGCAGAAGGACATTAGGCCTCCACTCATGTACTCCCTCAATGAAAGAATACTTCTATTAAATTGGCATTCTATGATGATCACCTTTCCGACACAACCGCTGAAGACAAAGAGGGTAAACCACCAAATGTGGTGAAGAAAGCTGATGGTGCCCAGCTATCAAAAGATATAGCATCTGGGGTCTTAAAGGCTTGAAGATAAACAAATGACCATTTAGCTCAGAAGCAACAAAGCCCACGTGGAAGAAGCACACCAGCCTCTGTGATCACGAGGTGCCGAAGAGATCAGTTATCAGGCATCAAAGAACAAAAAATCATATCATTGTGTGCTCACCTCCCTGATATGACCGCTGAAGCAAATGTGGTGAAGAAAGCTGATGTGCCCGGCTATCAAAAGATACAGTGAATGGGGTCTTAAAGGCTTGAAGGTAAACAAGTGGCCATCTAGCTCAGAAGCAACGAAGCCCACATGGAAGAAGCACACCAGCCTGTGCGATCACAAGGTGTTGAAGGGATCAGGTATCAGGCATCATCAAAACAAAAAATCATATCATAGTGTATGAGGGTGTGAATGCGGAGTGGAGACCCAAAGCCTATTTGTAGGCCACTGGATATCCCCTTACAGAAGGGTCTTGGGGAGAGGAGCCAGTCTGGGTGCAATGTAGCCACGATGAAAAATACAACTTTCCTCTAGTTCCTAAATGCGTCCTCCCTTTCCCCCTTCCCCCCTTCCCCACTGTCATGATCTGAATCCTACCTTGCAAGTCTGGCTAGACCAGAGGATGTACACTGGTACAGATGGGAACTGGAAACACAGGGAATCTGGGCGGATGATGCCCTCTGGACCAGTGGTGTGAGTGGCGATACTGGGACGGATTAGGGAGGGTGGGTTGGAAAGGGGGAACCAATTACAAGGATCTACATGTGACCTCCTCCCTGGGGGACATACAACAGAAAAGTGGGGGAAGGGAGACGTGGGACAGAGCAAGATATGACAAAATAATATTTATAAATTATCGAGGGTTCATGAGGGTGGGGGAGAGTGGGGAGGGAGGGGAAAAATGAGGACATGATGCTGGGGCTTAAGTGGAGAACAAATGTATATCTTCCTTTGTTTCTGATGTCCTTTTCTCCTTCCTTCTTTCCTAACCCTTTGAACGTTGTCCTTGGGTATATGATACTTCTTTGATCAAAAGTAGTTGATTATTCTAAGATGTGCATACTAATGTAATTTAATTTTTCTCTTTATAGATCTATTGTTTGGCTGAAAATTGAGCCATTCGGATGAGTTCATTTTAACACCAGAAGGGTGACTAAGAGCTATAGGCTCAGGGCTCAAAACCATACTGTATCCGACCATTAAACTTGATATCCTTCTCAAGTGAATTTTTTGTTTTGTTTCATATTTTTCTGCCAATGTATCGAGGAACTTCTAATGTGACTGTTTCTGGAGCAGATGGTGGTTGTAGTCAGGCACCATATAATTCTCATGGTCTCCGGATCATGGAGACTGATTTTTGTGTGTTCCATTAGTCCCTGGGCTAATTATTTCTAAATGTCTTCTGTTTTAATCACTTTTACTTCCTCCAGTCAGGAAGAGACCAATATTTGCACCTTACATGGCCCCTCATGAGCTTTTAAGAGTCCATTTGCTGTTAACCAAATTTGATGTAAAATATTGTCCTGTGAACTATGTTATGCCACATGAACTTGATGTTCCTTGAGACCTTAGTTGTGATCCGTAGTCTCAGAGGTATTTGATTATGTCTAAGAAGTTTTCATAACTTTGCCATCTATATATTCCACCACATTCATGGATATGCTTCCAGCAAAGGGAAATACACACATATAAATATTCTTTGTCAAGCCTATAGATATATATTTTATATTCCCACTGTATCACACCTGTTGTACTGGGCAAGATCAATCCACAACACTAATTAATAAATACAGTCTTTATTAACAGCTGGTTTGAGAGGGGGCAATCACCCTGAAAAACACTCTTGACTCAGGAAAAAGAAAGTACAGGATTTACAGGCTGTCTTAGGAGAAGGATATTTAAGAACTTACCACTCTTATCAGGCTGGCAGGGTATGCGGAGGGCCCAGGAGAAACAGCACAGCTGCAGGTAATAGTTCAGGGTCTAATAGGATAGCTTACATCTCTTGCTCATTGGGCAGGCAGAGTCCAGAGACATCTTGAGAGAGTCAAGGTCTGTCAGGAGAGCAGGGAGGGAAAGGAGACCTAGCTGCTAGCAGGGGGTTAAAAGTCATTTAAAACAAAATGGAGTTGTTCATGCTAAGTTGGGTTACTACAACGCCCATTCAGCCTGTATATCTATCCGTACATCTATTTATGTTGTTGTTAGGTACCATTGAGTCAGTTCTGACCCATAGTAAACCTATGTACAATGGTTGTTCATATTTACAAGTTCACCAGCAGCATATGAGCATACCAATCTCCCTACATCCTCTCCAGCATTTGTTGTTCTCGTTTTTAAAATCCAGCTATTTTCGTAGTTGTAAGATAGCATCTCTTCATTTGTTGTAAGGTAGTCAAGAGGCACCAGAAACTGAATCAACTGGATTTTTTGCAAAAAGGCTTTATTAGGGAAAAAACTGCCGGTAGATTTTAAGGGTGCCAGAGGGCTTACTACTATACCGCCAAGGATATAGTTTTCCCATAACTCCTGATAGCCATCTGTCGTCCCAGGGGTCTGCAATATTGAGGCAATATGTTCTGTGTCCATTTCCTATGAACATGCCTGTCCTGTCTAGGCTGAGTTATGCATTCCAATCCACTGCTAGGTGCATTTTGCAGGAGGAGGACGGGCATCCACCATAAGTGTCCGGCCACTGATGGCAGTATTTTTCTGTTTGATCAAAAAGAAAACACAAGCCCAGCGCGAATGACCCCAAAGTTATTGATTTTAGGGTGCCCAGGGAAAAATTTAGAGAGACCTGTGACTGGCACCCTTCAATGGCACAGTACCCTTTCCCTGCTATATGTGTTTTTTCAACACTGTCATCCTGATAGGTTTCGTGGACCACAAATTTCAACACAAAAGAATTTACATGGGACTTTGAAGGGGGCTCTGAAACTGCGTCTATGGAAACCAACATCTGAATAGAAAGAAACAGGAACAAATGACGACATAGCTGAATTCCAAACAAACCTTTTCTCCTGTGTTCCAGTCGGCCAGATCGGTTGCCGCAAGACCTACTCCCAGAACACATAACAAAGAGGTGAAGGAAACGAACAAGAGAAAACATGCCGAAAGCATCTAGGGGGAGATTTTTTTTTTTAGGCGCAGTGAAGTCTGACCGATGGTGTTAGAAGTCCACGTATCCTCAGTGGACTTGGGTTCCAAAGGCGCTCGCTTGACCCGGGTAAGATGATACCACTCTGTCAGTCCTACCAGTTTAACTGCCGATGGGGTGGTATTACGGTGTATGGTCCTTCCCGCCGTGGCTGGAGTCCAGGGCCAGGCACAGGATGTGCTTTTACCAGAACCTGATCCCCCGGAGTAGGTTGAGTTGGGCATTCTGAAGAGGTGCTTGGGGAGGTGTTTTCCACTTCTGGAAGTGTTGGTCAGCGTAGGATCTAAGTAGGTTGCGAAGCAAGGATAAAGTGGGTAAGTAGGCAGAAAGCGGAGTTTCACTTTGTGGAAAGGAATAGTTTAGGATAAATGTGTGGCCGTATAGTATTTTGAAAGGACTGAGGCCCGTGGGCTCCCTGGAGGAAGCTCGAAGACGGGTTAGGGCCACAGGAAGGAGGTCTGGCCAGGAGAGGCGGACTTCCAAGGATAATTTAGTTAGCTGGGACTTTATAAGTCCGTTAGCACGCTTCACCTTTCCTGATGACTGTGGGCGGTGGGGAGTGTGTAGTCTCCAGCCCACTCCCAGGGCAACTGAGACCTGTTGAGTTACCTGTGAAATGAAGGCTGGACCATTGTCAGACTGGATAGAGTGTGGAAGGCCAAACCTTGGAATTATAGATTCCAGGAGAGTTTGAGCAACAACATCTGCTGTTTCCTGGCTGGTTGGGTACACTTCGATCCACCCTGAGAAGGTGTCTACCAGAGTTAACAAATAGTTAAGGTGTTTATGCTTAGGCATGTGTGTAAAATCGATTGTCCAATCCTCACCAGGGAGATGCTCACGGAATTGGTGGAGGGTTTTTGGAGGCTGAATGTTGCTCTGGGAGTTAGCGGTGGCACAGACTGTGCAGGTTGAGTGTACCTGGTCAATAGCCATGCAGAGGCCTACTGGGTCTATAAGAGGTTGCAAGAAATGGGACAAAGCTTTGGGACCTATATGCAGGGTGTTATGAACTTCCCTGAGGGAGGAATGTTTTGGGGCCTGTGGTAAAATAAGTCTGGTATTTAGATACATCCACTGGGCAGAGGCTTTAATAGTCCTTTTATAATGTGACTGCACTTTGGATTCCGAATACACGGCTACCATTTATTTAGTGGAGGAAGCGAGAGGCTGAGTGCCGTGGCTATGGTGACAGGCTCTGTGTGAAATATGTGTTGGTAGGCAGCGACATCTGCTCGGGTGTTACCCAGTAAGATGGGATCTTTAGCGGTTTGATGACTTTTGCAGTGGATGATGGCCACTTTAGAGGACAAGGGCAGGGCTTTTAGGAGTTGTTTAATGTGAGCACCATTTATTATTGGGGGACCACGAGTGGAAAGGAGCCCACGCTCTTCCCAAATGGCTGAGTAGGAGTGAGCTATTAAGTATGCATATTTAGAATCCGTGTATATATTAACGGTGCGCCCCTGTGTTAATTGTAGGGCTTGTGTGAGTGCCACCAGCTCGGTCTTTTGGGATGTTGTTCCGGGGGTAGAGGGGTGGCTTCAACTACCCCAGTTGAGAAGACAACAGCATAAGCTGCCCGCTTGACTCCCTGATCATCCATTCTGGAACTGCCGTCCACAAGAAGGGTTAACTGGGGATTGGGGAGAGGTTGAGACTGGATGTCCTGGACTGGGTAGAAGTAGCTGTCAATGATTTTGGAGCACCGACGCAAGGTGGATGCAGGGTAATGAAAATAGAACAAAGTGGCTGGGTGAAGGCGTGGACATGTTTGAAGAGTAATGTGAGGGTTGTCAAGAAATAGCAAATGGAACATTTATATGTGAGAAGCTCCCAACAAAGACAAGGCACTGTGACTTAATAGGTCTGATAGCTGGTGGGGAGATGAAACAACCAGGGGCTGGGAATGGGTGAGTTTAAGAGCTTGCTTGGTAAGGTCTGCTGCTGCTGCCAGTGCACGCAGGCAGGGTTGCCAGCCTCTTACCATAACATCCAGCTGTTTGGACAGGTAGGCTAGGACCCTAGGTGCTGGGCCATGCTGTTGACAGAGCACCTCCACAGCCACATCCTGCCGCTTGTCAGTAAAGAGTTGGAGGGCCATGTTAGCTGAGGGAAAGGCAAGAATAGGGGTGGAAAGTAATGGGGTATGGAGTTTGGTAAACCCCTGAAGGACGATTACAGGATTGGTTAGGGGCCCTTGAGGAGTTTCTTTGGTGCTTCATACAAGGGTTTGGCGATGAGAGTGAAATTAGGAATCCAAAGATGGAAAAACCCTGCGAAGCCTAAGAAAGTCAGAATCTGGTGTGCATTTTATGCAAGGAATAAGTCCTTTATGGCTTGAGTACGGCAGGTGGTTAAAGATCAGCCTTTGGGTGAGAGCGAAATACCCAGGTAAGTGACAGTTTGGGTAGACAGCTGAGCCTTAGAGCGGGACACCTGATACCCCTTAGCTCCTAGGAAGTTTAACAGTGCACTGGTTACTGCCTGGCAGTGAGACAGCAATGGGCTGCAAACTAACAGATCGTCTACATACTGCAGTATGGTACTCGGCTGAGGGTAAAACTGAGATGTCAGCGGCTAACGCCTGGCTGAAGAGGGTAGGTGAGTCTCAGAACCCCTGAGGGAGGACTTGCCAGGTCAGTTGTTGAGCTGTCTGCGTTTGCGAGTCAGACCAAGTGAATGCAAAAAGGAAGCAGGAATCAGGGTGTCGTGGAATAGAGAAAATAGCATCCTTCAGGTCCAAGACAGTAAAGTATGTAGTCTTTGGTGGTACATTGCTTAGTAAGGTGTAGGGGTTGGGGACCACTGGGTGGATAGGTACTACTGCAGCGTTAATAAGGTAGAGATCCTGAACGAGCCTTTATTGGCCATTGGGTTTCTGAACCGGGAGAATAGTATTGCATGGGGAATTTATAGGGACCAAAATATTGTGTGTTAACAAACGGCTGATGATAGGCTGAAGCCCAAACATGGCCTCTTTAGACAAGGGAAACTATGGGCGGGCCAGAAAACGGTCAGGTTTTTAAAGGCAGATTCTAATGGGTTATGATGGAGGGCTATTACAGGTGTAGATACATCCCATACTTGAGTGTTTACTTCGGATAGGAAAGCTGGCAGAGAGGTAGGAGCGGCTGGCTCTAAGGTGGCTATAGCAGCAAAAAGGAGATGGGCAGTGTGCGCCTGCTGACGTATTAAGGAAATGGAGGCTTTAAGGCGTTGTAAGATGCCACGCCCGAGCAACAGGACGGGATATGAGGGGATTATTAGGAATGAATGGGAGAAAGGGTATTGATTTAAGATACAAGGCAAGAGAGGGATTTATTTGGGATTGAGGAGGTACCATCAATCCCCACCACAGTGACTGTGGAAGGGAGACTACGACCGGCATATGAGGGAAGGACTGAGTAGGTAGCCCCAGTGTCCAATAAAAAAGAGGTGGACTTATGCACTACCTGGATGGTGACCCTGGGCTCAGCTAGGGTTATTGGGGTATCCGAGTGCAGGTATCTTCAGTCTTCTTCAGCAAGCCCCAGCAGTTCACCATCTTGGAAGGACTGTGCTGTGGCTCGGGCTGACTCTGGCTGTTGCGGAACTCGGGGGAAGCCTGCAAGCGGACAGTCAGACTTTCAATGCCCTGCTTGATGGCACATCGGGCACAGCTTGGTGGGGGGGTCAGAGGTTTGGCCATTGGCGGGCCCAATGTCCATCCTTACTGCACTTAAAACAAGCCCCTGGCTGGGCTGCATCCTGTTTTGTTTGAGGATCCTTAGGCCCCTCCCCTGGTGGCCTCAGAGGAGCTACCAGAGCCTGGGTCTGCAGCGCCACCTTGTGGTGTAACCTGGACTGTTGGGCTGATTCAGCCACTTCCTCCCGGGCGTTAAAGACATTAAAGGCCATTTTTACTAGATCCTACAGTGGGGTTTGTGGCCCGTCCTCCGCCTTCTTTAATTTTTTTCCTTATATCTGGGGCTGACTGAGAGATAAAATGAGAGGCTAAAACCACCGCTCCAGCAGGGGTTTGGGGGTCTAGCTTGGTATATTGGGTGAGGGCTTCCTAGGGGTGCTTTAGAAAAAGGGCAGGATTTTCATCCTTAGACTGCGTAACCTTTTTAAGCTTTTCAAAGTTGACTGCCTTATTAGATGCTGTTTCCATCCCCTGAACTAGGCACGTTATTAATAAATCCCCGCGGTTGCTACCCCCTGCTCCTGGCTGATAATTCCATCCCGGGTCCTCAGCAGGAACGGCCATTTGGCCTACCGGTACAATATTATCCATCAAGTGGGTTTGATCCCGTACTGTCTGGCCATGGGATCAACTCGTTCCCTTTCATAGGTGTTAAGGTGGAAGCCAGGATAACATATATATCGTGCCAGGTAAGATCATATGCCTGAGCCAAATAACGAAACTCCTTGATATAACTGCTAGAATTGGCAGAGAAGGAGTCCAGGTGCTTTTCAATTTGGGGCAGATCCTGGAGGGAAAAAGGCATGTGGACCCGAACCACCCATTCAGCTCCTGCCACTTCCCTAAGGGGCAAGAGGTGGGAGCGGGTATGCGCTCATACCGGAGAGGAAATGTGAGCGACAGAGGGTGGTGAGTCGGGTGGGGCCGGGGAAGAGGGTTGTGATGGCTGAGCAACCCAACCGCAGAGGGGGGTGATAGTGGCTATAGAGGAAGTGGGGGTTGGGCATAAGGCAGCAGAGATTGGGAGGAAGAAGGATTATGGTGTGAGAGAGGAAGGAGCCGAGGGGGAAGTCCAAGGGTGTGCGGTTCCTCAGTAAATGCCGAATCTGGGGAGGGCAGGGTATAGAGAGTCTGGAGAGGGTTCAGGTTTTTTTCTGCCCCACTTCTTTCGGTAGATTTAGCTAAAAGGACCTGTGAGGGAGAACACGGGTACACAAGAACGGACGAGTGTGGAGGTTTCAAAAACCCTGAATACAGAACTTCAGACCATTTTTTGGAATGGTGGCAAATGTTGTCTAAGTCTGTTAGAACACTGAAATCAAAAGTACCCTCAGAGGGCCACCTGGATTAGTTATCTAAAGGATACTGAGGCCATTCAGTGGTACAGAGGAAAACAAGCTGTTTTTTTTGTGGAGGCTCTGTGAGAAACCCAATTTGGAAAAATTTTGGAGGAGGCAACCCAAAGAGGTTTTAGGATCAGTCTTGAACTCGGTATTGCCCATGGTGCCTCGATACTTTGGAGAGTTATCTCCCAAGACAAGGCGTCCCCATGTTAGAGGAGAACTCTAGGATTAATGGAGGCAGTTCCCCTTAAGTGAGACGTCTCCCAGGTTATGACGTGTCCATCAACAGGAGCGGAAAGCCGTCCCTGGTAGGCTGCAACATAGGACAGGAAGGGCTCAGATGGATAAGTGATGGGGCAGGACTTACCTGAGTCCGACACTGATTGTGCCATACTCAATCGCTGAGGTTTGGTTGTAGAAGAGTCCCATGAGGGGAGGGGCTGGCCCCTGGCCACCGAGGGGGCTCTTTTTCCTGGGTTTTGGCACCAATGTAAGGTAGTCGAAAGGCACCAGAAAACGAATCAGCCCGATTTTTAGCAAACAGGCTTTATTAGGGAAAAAACCCTGCCTGGGCCAGGTCCCACAGTCTGCAATGTCCTGGCTGAGGGAGTCGCGCCCCGGGTTATAGGAGCAACCTTTTTATTGCCGTGAGACATGTGGCTAGGCTGGCTCTGGGCCCGTATCTAGTAAGGTGGTTAGGGAATGGAAGGTACAGGCATGTCTGGGTTCCTGGCTAGGCAGAGGTGTCTTCCAGGGATTGGTGGAGCAGGCATGCCTGAGTCCCTGGCCAGACAAAGGTGCCTGTCCAGGATTGGTGGGAGCAAGCACATCCGAGCCCCCCAAGTCAGATAAGGGAGGCTGCTGGTGATTGGTGGATGCAGGCATGTCCATGCCCCTAGTTAGGAAAGGGAGCACTTACTAATTCCTGGTAGAGTGCAAATGTGGCTGAATGCAAGGTCTGGAGAGAATTGTATCAGCCAACTCTGATCAGCTCCACATGGGGTGGGGGTTTACCAATTTGGACAGACATCATTGTTTTTATTTGCATCACGAGCACTTCATCATGAGTGTGTTAGCTGTACAAATATTATCCTTGATCAATGTCTATTCGCATCCTTTAGTCACCTTTTAATTAGATTTTTTTTTCTTATTGAGGTGTTGCAGAATTCTATAGATTTTAGTAATTAGTACCATGTGTATTATTAAGTTTTTTCTCAATTAGTGGGCATTTATTTAACTCTTTTGATCAAGTCTTTTAATGTGCAGTTTTATTTTTAATAGGTCTATTATCTATTTTTGTCTTCTACTGTGTGTGCTTCCTTTACTATATTGGGTGGTCTGTGTATGTCCTGCAATATGGCCCTGGTTTGTCTCAATTTTCTCCTTGATGATCCTGATATCTCTGAACTTTACATTTAGGTCTTAATACACTTTTTAGGTCTTGAGTACACTTTTGTCTATGGGGCAAGGTATAGGGCCTGCATAATTCTTTCGCAGATGGAGACCCAGTGTTTCCATTACCATTTGTTAAAAAGTGTCCTTTTTCCATTTAAAGAGTTTGGTCCTTGGTCAACAATCAGTTGTCTAGCTGATTGCTTTTACTTCTAGGTTTTCTATCCTGTTCCACCTATCTCTATCTGTTATCATACCAGCCCATGCTGTTCTAGCTACTGTGGTATGTAGTAGGTTTTGAGGTCAGCTAGTGCAAGACTTTCAACTTTGTTCTTCTTCTTGAGAAATTATTTGCTTATCCTAGGTTTCTTCCTTCTGCATATGAAGTTTGTAATTAATCTTTGTTTCTTTAAAGAATGATATTAGAATTTATATTGGAACTGCATTGTATTTATAGATTGTTTGATTGTTTTAGGTAGTATTGACTTTTTCCACAATATTATGTCTTCCTAATCATAAATATGGGCTATTCTTCCATTTAGGTATTATTTCTTATAATAACATTCTGTACAAATCTTTTGTTTCTTTGGCTAGGTTTCTTCCTAGGTATTTCCTCTTTTGTGTGGCTACTGTTAAGTGGTATTGTTTTCTTGATGTATTTTTCAGCCCTCTCATTGCTGGTATATAGGAATCTGCTTGTTGATTTTGTGTCCTGCTACATTACCAAATCCCTCAATTGTATCCAACAGTCTTTTTGTGTAGTCTTTGGGGTTCTCTGTATTGTGGGAAAAGAAAGATTTCTTCCAAGTTGGCTCCCCCAAAAATGTTAGACTTAGGACACTACTTGCAGCTAATGGTAAATGATTGTCAATTTACCTCCCTGAAGGCAATCAGTTGCCAGACTACTGTCTGGTCCCACCACAGGTAGGCCCTCCACCCTGCTGTTAAGGACAATGGGCTACTTCTCCCTAAAGGCTTGGGGCAATTAGTCTGGTCCCTGAGATTAGGTTTACATCCTACTGATAATGATTTCTATAGTGAGCCACAGAACAGGTCAAACTGGCTCAGTGACATCCAAAGTTAGGCTGCTATCCTGAATCTAGGATCTGCCCATCTTGTCCCATGTATACCCCCAATCCCTCCTCTTCCTATTGCATGGATACCCCTAGACCACCCCCCTCCCATTACTGTATTACCTATAGCACAACCCTTTCCTGTGACGTATGTCTTCACCTGTAATTAGGGGCTTGCACGTCCGCAGAAATATAAAGGTCTCTCTCTCTCTCTCTCCATGTGGACCACCAAGTGAGACTGAGGTGAGCATGCTACCATGAAATGTTTCATGCTACCATGAAATGTTATTTCAATCTCTCTTCTAGCTCTCATGTTCTTTATGACTACTATAATCTTTACTTATTATCACTGTACAATTGTGCCTACCGGACCCATGATGTGTTAGGAGCTGGTTCCCTCACACTGCATAAAATGATGTCATCTGTAAATGTGAGAGTTTACTTCTTTGCCCATTAATATTCCCCTGATTTCTTTGTTTTCTAATGTTCTTGGCTAGGATTTCCAGGAAAATGTTGAATAATAGTGGTTATAAGGGGAACCTTTGTCTAGTTCCTGTTTTTAGAAAAAATGTTTTCAGTTTCCCCCCACGAAGTGTGATATTTGCCATTGTTTTTCCATGGCTTTTATTATGTTGAGGAATATCCTTTCAATTCCTATCTTATTGAGTGCCCTTATTAGAAATAGGTGTTGGATATTGTCAAATGCTTTTTCTGCATCTGTTTGGTTGGCAGTTGTCTGATGACTCCTGGGATTGATAAGCAATATGACACGAGGTCAATGAACCAGAAGTGGGATCCAAATCCAGCAAAAGTGACAAGCTTTTCCATAGAATCTCCTTAAAAGGAGCAGCTGACACCCCCTAGGATCACATCAAGGCTGTGATCTAATCAAGGGGCTGCACATCCCCACAATTGCTAGCAATTGATTATGTTATGTTGGATATCATAATGGATTTGATTACAATGTATCAGACCAGCATAGAAGATCACTGCCAAATTACTGAGGGCACTGGCCCAGTCAAGTTGACAGAAAACTTAACTATCACAATCTACCACTTATCAACTTGTCAATTGTACATCTCCATAGACCTTACATAATCTCTAAACAAAGACAATAATAAAGTCATACTTGTGCTTAATATGATACAGTAACACAGCACAACTCCAAATGTGCTAATTCCATTTATATATTATATTTTATAAGAGAATTAAAATAAGAAATATGTCTATACACACAGTGAAGTAACACTCCTGATTACAATCACTGTTTCTGTAACTAGTCATGTGGCAGTAGCTGCATCTACAACTACTTTTTCCCACCACCCATTCTATATTCTTTGTCCTTAGCAAGTACCTTGGCTGGTTGTGGTTCTTTGCATGGCAGGTGACCCAAGCCTACCTTCCTGAGGAGTCTGGGCCATTAGTGGTCATATCAGGATTGAATTGCTTTAGTGTACCATGTATTTTCAGCATAGGATATTATAGTATTAAGAGATGACCCAAGAAATATCCTGGATTAAAGACATATTTTTTTTATCTCCATTATATGATACTAAACCCAATTCCCCCTGTCAATCATGATCAATCACACCAGTCAATATGGTAACACGCATCTTTTCTTATTGTTAGAAATACATAAAACCCAACAATGGCCAGGGAACATTCTTCCAATTTAATGAAGTTTTTTTGTTTTGTTTTGGTGACTGGTGGATGTTATTCTAAATTTAACCTTTTCCGCTTAGAAGAAACTAAGAAATGTCGGTTACATCTGACAGCAGGTTTTACTCTAATTAGAGGAAATCAGCTGTGGAAGAGGGGTGGGAAAGTGATAGGAATTAGCCGGCCTGCTTCTCCTCTCTAGGATGCTAGCACCTGAGGCTCAGTGTCAGATCCTTTTTGTCATATTTAATAATGGTGGGGAAGAATATATCACTGCCTAACCACAGACTTTTGAGATGCCTGCTGAAACATTGGAGGGGGAAACAGAATTATCCTTAGATAATTGTAAGCAGAAGAAAATTGTTTTCCTTTGTAATACTGCCTGGTTCCTATATTGACTCAGAGATTCTGAAGCACAGCCAGTCACTGGATCTCTGAGCTACAATGCCATCTTTCAATTAGATCTATTTGATCAAAAAGAGGACAAATGGAGTGAAGTCCCTTATGTACAAGATTTCTTGCTCCTTAGGAACATAGAGAACACTTGCTGCACAAGTCTCCGACAGTTGACTCCCCTGAGAAACACCTTTTCCCCAGATTCCCCTCCCCCTAGGAGACATAGTGCCAAAGCTGTCACCAAGGCTGTTACTAAGGAGCAGGTGGGAAACAAAGGGCCCTGGAGGAGCGAGATGAAGACATTTAGTTCCCTCTCTTTTTGTGAGCAGTATGTTTGACAGAAATAAAAATTCTAGTGAAATTCCAGCTAAGAGGAGGTTGATTAGAAATTACATGCAAACCTGTTTCATAGAAGAAATGAAACATTAAACCTGTGAACTATTCCAAATTAGCTGAAATGGTCCAAAGAGACTCCCAAAGAGTGGAGTCTAGCAGTTTTCTGAATCTGCCTAGTAGAGGCATTTCAAAAATTTACCAGTAAAGATCCAGAGACACATGGCAGTGAAGTTGTTCTAAATACCCATTTTACTGATTAGTCTACTGCAGACATTCACAGGAAACTCCAATGCAGAGCTATGGACTCCAAATGACCCAAATGAACTCCTAATGGCAGCAACCTTAGTGTACAATAACCAGGATTTAGAGGCAGAAAAGAAAGAACATCGAAAAGCTAAAATTATTGGTGCTGCTATTGAGATCAATGTCAGTTCTAAGTGTCTGCAGTGTGATTGCTCAACCCATTCCACATGGGGGTAGTCTGTTACAACTGGGAGGAGCATGGCCATATAAAATGTGAGTTTCATTAGATCCTCTTATACTCATTGTTATTAATTACCCCCCCCCCCAACATCCCCTAAAATACCCTTAAGAAACCAATAATCCAGGTCCTGTTTCTACAGATTCACCTATCCTGGATTTCATATACAGAAAGACATTTAAAACCAAACAAACACAACTAACAAGAATGACAAAGTACAACAGATAAAAACTTCAACTGACAAGAAAGCAGAAAATCTTAGAAATGAGAACAAATTTAAATGGATCACAAGGGAGATCAAATACTAGGGTACTAAATTTTAATCTAACTGTGCCTGCAACAATCCATATTTTCTAAAACACATTTTAAACCTGGAAAAAATGCAGCAAGCCTCACTAGACTATGACCAGAATGTCAAGAGAACTGAAGCGGTTAATGAGAGACCTACAGAAGCGTTATCTACCCCCACGGCAGTGAAAGTGCACAAAATTAAATTGTGAGTGCATTTATCCCAAGTAAAGTGAATTCAAACTCCGGACTATGTCAACACTAGATTGACAGGTATACTTGCTCCAGTGTAAGCCTACCTACAGTTTAACACTCTTAAAAAAGCAAAAACCTGAGCATAAAAGCTGAGTGGATTTAATCCCTGTAGCTGCAGAGGAGACATTGGCCCCCCCTCTTTCCCTTCCCAGGAGCTGTTTTAACCCTTGTGCTTTTGTGAGCCAGAGAAAGATATGAAAACAACTCCTGAGACAGCTTAACACTTGTTGATGCCTAGTTAAAAGTTATAAAAGTTTCACATGCAGTGATTGCTTAGCTTGTACTGATGAAAGAATTTAGATGAATACAGTAAGTTGTAGAAAGTCAGAGTAGGTTGCAGGTAGTAAAAACAGAAGTTGGATAGGGAGGAAATAAGTAGTACTGTCTTAAAATAGGATGTCTGGTTGTGCCAGAAGGTGAAGGAAGATAAACTTGAAGGTGTATACTAAGTTGTTCGGAGGGAAGCTGTCAAGAAAGAAGGAGTGAATGTGTTCATTTTAAGAGAATGAGTATGGTATAAGAAATATGAAGGTCTGGAGGTATTGGTCCTTACTAACTGCCCTAAATGGTCTTTTCTTGAAATTGACCAAGAGGAATTGGGCTGCTAACTGCAAGATCAGCAGTTTGAAACAGCCAGATGCACCTCAGGAGAAAAATAGGGATTTCTACTCCCATAAAGAGTATGGTCCTGGAAACTCAAGGGCCAGTTCTACCTGGTCGGAGATGATAACTACTAGTTGGCAACAAGATGATGGAAATGAGTTTTTTTCAGTTGATTCATAAAAACCTTGAAGTTGTTCTATCAGAAACAGTGAAGCCAATCCATCTGGACTCTTAAGATGAATCTGAATGCTAGTGAGTGTGGTAGCAGAAAGAATAAACATTGAGACCTTCAGGTACTCCAGTGGGCAACTCAAATCTGCTCCTATACCAAGGTGACCTCTGCCCCATGTCAGTGTCACCCTTTCTCTTTTCTATATATATTTGGCATCTTGGGATGAACTTACTAAAGTCTTTCCCTTTCACAGTTCACTGACATCTTTGTAAGGCAGTTGTATATAATAAAGTCTCTGCTCTTTAGCTTGGTGGAAACAGGCCGCATCAAGCCATACAATTCTAGTTTCATTTCCTGAGCTGACTCTTAGTCTTTTTAAGAGTCTGCTTTTGAAAATCCTGTCACTAATTTTTGGCCCATGCCTATTTAATACCCTAGTAACGTTTCTATTTTCCAGGCTACAGTGGTTCTATAAAAAGATGATTAGTAGCAAGTGTCAGCCAACTACTTTATGAAGGGTATAGCCACCTTCCACAAAGAAGACTGGTTCTTTCCCCCCCAGCGGGCGAGAGAGAACTACAAAGAACAGGGTCAGGAGAGCGGACTCGTAGGGCCATGGCGCCCTCTATCAGCTGGAAGTAGTGTTGACCTTATACCATTTCACAAGAACTGGAGTCCTGCTCTCTTCAAGGGGAAATGTTAGGGGCAGAACCCGGGCTTCTGCTCTGCCTGCTACGGGAATGAACAAAGGACCCGTGAGAACAAGTTATGAACAAAGGATCCTGTGGAAACAGGCTTGGTAAACATCTTAACCGTTAATCTCGGCCTTGGTGAGTATCCTGACACAGCACTGTACTTGTAGATAATTCTGAAACATGTTGACCCAGAGCCACGGCCCAAGATAAATGGGAAAGAAATGATGAATGAGATCCAAGGACAAAATGAGTAACTAGAAAGTTGCTTGATAAACTGCAGAGCGGCAACCTTAGTAAGGTGTCCTCACTTTGAGAGAAGCGCTCATTTCGTTTCTTCTGCTATGATCCTACGTTTTACTAAAACGGTGGCTTAACTTGTTACTGTGTGCATATGTGAAAGCGTGACTAATTCCTGGACCAGTATAGACACCACATACTGGAGCTTGCCAGTTCAGCCATGGATGACAGCCTGCCATTGAACTGTACAGTCAGAAGGCAAAAGTAAACAAAATGCTGTATATTTAGGGAAACCAAACTGTTATTATTAAACTCCAGCTACTCTTCCATTTATGCCCGTTGGGTAAGGAAGCGTTTGGTTTTCCTATTATTATTACTATTATCTTTATTCTGCGAAGGAGTCCTGGGGGCGTGGTGGTTACCTGTTGGGCTGCTAACCACAAGGTCAACGATTCTACACCACGAGCTGCTGGTCTCAGAAACCCCCCGGGGCAGTTCCACACCCTGTTCCGTAGGGTCACTCTGAGTTAACATCAACTCGATAGCAGTTTTTTTATAAATTAACGTGCGAGTTCAACAATGGCGTCATACATTCGCTTCTTGTTCCAAAATATTAATATCTGCGTCTCTGGCCAAGGCGCCCTAAAGCACAAAGCCCCACCTACGGGAGGCAGGCTCCACGGTCTCCGGCCAGAGTCCAGGAGCGGCTGCCGTCGCAACGCCCCGCCCACACGAGACCACGTGAGGCGGACGTCACGTGACGGGCAGGTCGGCCCCGCCAGCGCAGGGGTGTCAACAGCCCGGGGCGCCGAGCCGCGGCCTGCTGCGTCCTGGGGTCCGGAATGCTGGCGGCGGGCTGCGGCCGCGGAGCTGTGTGCTCGGAGCCCACCTGAGGTAACTCGGCGACTCCCGCGGGGCCGCCCCGGTCCGGGGATGCTGCGCGCGGCCGCCCACGCCGGCGGGGCTCTGGGTCCTGGGAAGGGGTGTGACGCCCGTCGCGGCCCGCGACAGGTGTGTGGCGTGGCGGCCCCTGCAGCCCCGCGCCGAGCCGGAGGGCGCCGGGGACGGGCCGTGCGTACGGTCGGCGCGCGCCTGCTCGGGCAGCGTCCGGAGCGCGGGGCTGGCCCTGCGTGCGCGCGCAGCCCGGGCCCACAGTCCGGCCCGCCGAGCGGCTGTTACATCGAACGTGCGGCGTCCTCCGCCCTCGGCCCGAGTTTCCAGATCGCTGCAATGAAGGCTTACACTGTGCGATCTGTGCGAACCTTCCGGGCCTGGCGGTCTGTCAACCCGAGAAAATCGTACGTCTTACTGGACGCTGCCAAAGGGAAAAGTATTTCAACTGCTGAGTTTTTGTTGATTTAAAATTCTGATTTCATGGGAAGCGATTTGTAGTTCTGGTAACCAGGGTGACATTTTTAGTAGGAAATTTATTAGAGAAAGCAATGGTTGCTTATATGATTCATTATTCAGTTATGATCTTTTAATGTAACGGAACCATTGTTCTTTAAGCTAAAGCTTGTTTGGAAGCCTTGAGTGTGTAAAATATAAAAGTGATAAAAGGTAAAATGAAATCGTTATCTGCCTCTCCTCGCGCCACTCCCAGAACCGCCCAGAAGATCACAGGTGAAGAAATGTTTTGCGTATTAGTGTGACAGAATAGGGAAGATTAATCTTGTGCATATGTAGAGTTTCCTGTTATTTCCCCCTTTTAATTTGTGCAATTGTATGTCATGCACAATTAATATATCCTTCACTTATACATGAAAAGGCCTCCAAGTTTCACATAAAAACTTTCTTTTTCTGTCTTTTGCTTGTCTCATAGCCCCAGGAGGAAGAATATTTGTAAAAACGCGGTCACCTCTCTTCCAGCTTCATTTCTGAAGAGGAATGAAAAAAACTCTGGAAGGCATAATTGAGGCCCTGAAACATAAAAGCTGAGAGAGAGCATGACTTAAAATCATTAGGTTCATGGACTGTTGTGATCATACTGGTTTATTAGATCTTGAAACACAAAAACAACGGTGTTTTGAATTTTAGGAGAATTATGTTTAGGAGAAAAGGAGACCCTGATATACATATAAACAAAAATGGTAATCACACCCAAACTCACTACCCTTGAATCGGTTCAGACTCAAAGCCACCCCATAAGACAGGGTAGAAGTGCTGCTGTCAGTTTATGAGACTAACTCTTTTCAGAAGTAGAAAGCCTCATCTTTCTCCCACCTTACAACTGACAAGTTATAAGGACTTTTTTTTAACTTGAAAGAAATGCATAATGACGTTTGTTGTGTGGGAAAACTAGATTTCATAAAGGATTTCTTTTCTTTTTAAATCATTTTATTGGGGGCTCATACAACTGTTATCATAGTCCATCCATCCATCCATCCATCCATCCATCCATCCATCCATCCATCCATCCATCCATCCATCCATCCATCCATTGTGTCAAATAGATTTGTATATTTGTTGCCATCATCATTCTCAAAACATTTTCTCTCTACTTGAGTCCTTGGTATCAGCCTCTCATTTTTCCCCACTCCCCTCCCCACCTTCCCTCCCTCATGAACCCTTGATAATTTATAAATTATTATTTTATTTTTAACACTGACTGATCCCTCCCTTCACCCTCATTTCTGTTGTCCATCCCCCAGGGAAAGGGTTATATGTAGATAATTGTGATCTGTTCCCCCCTCCCTTCCCCTTCTGGTCTCGCTACTCTCAGTATTGGTCCTGAGGGGTTTATCTGTCCTGGATTCCCTGTGTTTCCAGCTCTTATTTGTACCAGTGTATATCCTCTGGTCTAGCCAGATTTGTAGGGTAGAATTGGGCTCATGACAGTGGGGTGGGGGGTGGGGGAAATGGAGGAGGAAGCATTAAAGAAGAAGAGGAAAGTTGTATGTTTCATCGTTTGCTATACTGCACTCTGGCTTGTCTCTGGGCAGCAACCCTTCTGGAAGGGGATGTCCAGTTGCCTACAGATGGGCTTTGGGTCTCCACTCCGCCCTCTGCCTCATTCACAATGATAGGATGTTTTTGTTCTGGGATCTATTTCCCTAACATCATATATATATTTACATATGTACATGCCTGCATATAGACCTCTATAAATGCCCTTTGCCTCCTAGTTCTTTCCTCTATTTCCTTTGACTTTCCTCTTGTCCCACTATCATGTTCAGCTTTCATTTGGGTTTCAGTAATTCCTCTTGGTTACATTGCCCTTGACTTGATAAAGGATTTATGGGAATTTTAATTTAGTGCTAAGGGAAAATCATACACTTTTAATGTGCCCATTTGGTTGTGCTTCTATGAGATGACATTATTAGAAGTCGAAGGGACTTTGAGTGGAGCCGAAGATGACCTACTCGGCTATGTTTTCTTTTTTTAAAGCAAACTCAATTCCTTGATTTTGGCTTGTGCTTAGGTAAGTCACTTTACTTTCTTAGGTGTTTTTTTTTTTTTTAACAAAGTGAAGAAATTTGATTAATTACATGTAGGGCTTCCAGGTAAAATATAGCGTGTTCAGTTTGATTTGAATTTCAGGTAAACAATGAGTAACAGTTTGTAAAATATTGCATGGGGCATACATATATCTGAAATTCGTATTTAGTGGGGTATACTGGACCAATAGGTTAATATCAACATGGAGAAAAGATTGAAGTTGTCAAGGATTTCGTCTTGCTTGGATCCAGAATCGGTGCTCATGGAAGCAGTAGTCGAGGGATCAAAGGATGCATTGCATTGGGTAACTCTGCTGCACGAGACTTACTGTAATGTGTTTCAAAGCAAGGATGATACTTTGTGCACCTGACCTAAGCCATATATTCTCAGTCACTCATACACATGTGAAAGTTGGACATTGAATTGGGAAGACTGGAGAAGAATCGATGCATTTGAATTATGGTGTTGGTAAAGAATATTGAAAGTACCATGGGTTGCCACAAGGACAAATGAATCAGTCTCAGAAGAAGGACAGCCAGAATGCGGCGTAGAGGCAAGGATGGGATAGTGAGACCGTTGCTCATGTCCTTTGGACATGTTGTCGGCAGAGACCAGTCCCGGGAGAAGGACATCATGCATGTTAAAGTAAAGGGGCTGCTAAGAAGAAGAAAGCCCCCGACAGTTGACACTGTGCCTACAATGGGCTCAGTCTTCAGAACAGTTGTGAGGATGGTCCGGACCGGCAGTGGTAGTACGTAGGGTTGCTACTGAACATACTTGATGGCACCTGTACATCAAACAGTTTTTTTTAAAAAGCATTTTATTAGGGACTCATACAACTCTTATCACAATCCATACATACATCAATTGTGTAAAGCACATCTGTACATTCATTGCCCTCATCATTTTCAAAGCATTTGCTCTCCATTTAAGCCCTTTGCATCAGGTCCTATTTTTCTCCCCTACCTTCCCATTGCCCCCACCACATCAAACAGTTTTTATTCTTTAAATTAGCTCTAGGGGGAAAAAAAGTAGCTTAAAGCATAGTTGGGAATGAAAAACTCACCAGTTCCGAGCCTTTGAAACTGTGATAATCTTCAAGAAATAGACACTACTGATAATATGCATGTATGGACTCCTTTTCCATGCAGCAGTGTCAGCTCCGCCATAAAAGCATAATATTTACGTTTTAGACATAGAGTGTGTAAATATCTGAAAAGAAAATACTGCCAACATTTCTGTAAGTCATCTAAATTTTAATGTTGAAATGGTATATACTATTTTTTTTCTGGAAAAGAGACTTTACAGCCCTACTTGTTTCTAGTTATATCAAAACATTTTTAAATCTGAAAACTATTATAATGGTAATCTTTTCAGGAAATTTTTGTCTTCCCATTCTTCCATTGCAAATATGGAAATTAATCTCTTTGAAAACTATAAAAGCAAACTCACCACCATTGAGTTGTTTCTGATTCATAGTGAACCTATAGGAAAGCGAACTGCCCTTGTAGAATTCTGAGAGTAGATGAGCTTCATCTTTCTCCCTGGAAGCTGCTGCTGGTTTCCAACTCCTGGGATATGCACTGAAAGTGTTTTATACTTTAACTGACTACTGTCAACTTTTTGTTATGTTGAAGAGTTTCAGTGTTGAAATGCTTTTTCAAAGGACCTAATTTTTAATTGCTCAGTTTTTGCCTGTGCATTTTCTTTACACAGCTCATTCTAAATGCCTGAGTTTTCTAATTGGCTCGGTAATCAACAGCAGCTCAAAAAACTGGGTTGGTGTGTGGCGTCTGTTTTAGGTCTCCAGGTGCTTATCTCTGATACGGGGTAAGCCATGTGCAGTCCAGTGATACAGTGTGATGGAGGCCTTGAATGCCGGGGAGATTGACAGGAGGTTGAGTGGCTATTGAGTTGGTAAATAAAATGGCAAAATTTCCTGGTAGATACGGTATTTAGTCCAGGTTATGGAAATGAAGGTGGGTCATAAAGACAGAGACTTATGTAGAAATAAGTAGGAAAAAGGAGGGAATCATCTTGGTGCTGAAAAGTATATACATTTTTGGGTTAAAATATTTGGCGATGTTTAGTTTTGGGGTCATTTTTATTATTCATTTATCTGTATTGTGTGTATATATAGGAATTTTACTGCTTCATTTTCTTTGCATTAAGGAGATCCTTAAGTGTCAGTGTAGCTTTTAAAAGAAAGCTTTATGGAATATATCACACAGAAAAATGTGTAATTTGCTTATGTAAAACTCTAAAGATCGACTATTGTAGGATGGTGGTATTTTCTTCTGTTGTGCAGAGAGTTGCTGTGGGTTGGAATCAACTTGATGTCACCTAACAGCAACACCAAAGGGAGAGTATTACCAACACTACTGATTATCTCTGTGTCCCTTTCTTACGGACTTCTTTCTTTCACCCTGTCTCATTTCTTTGCCTTTTTTGTGTAATTTTACATGTATATATTACCAAGACACAATTATGTGTGTGCATATTTTGACTATTATATAAATGGCATTATACCATGTGGATATTTTTTGTGTGGCTTTCTTCATGTATAATTATGTTACTAATTTTTACCCATGTAACCTATAGCTGCAGAACACTCATTTACTGTGCTGAGTAATATTCCATTATGTAAATATATGTATATATACTTAAAAGCTTATTGCTATCTAGTTGATTCTGACTCATAGAGACTCTGTAGAACAGGGTCAAACTGCTCCTGTGGGTTTCTGGGACTATAACTTTTTTTTAAAACATTTTATTAGGGGCTCATACAACTCTTATCACAATCCATACATACATCAATTGTGTAAAGCACATCTGTACATTCATTGCCCTCATCATTTTCAAAGCATTTACTCTCCACTTAAACCCTTGGCATCAGGTCCTCTTCCCCCCCCCTCCCTCATGAGCCCTTGATAATTTATAAATTATTGTTTTGTCATATCTTGCCCTGTCCGACGTCTCCCTTCACTCCCTTTTCTGTTGGCTATCTCCCAGGGAGGAGGTCACATGTAGATCCTTGTAATCGGTTCCCTCTTTCCAACCCATTCTCCCTCTACTCTCCCAGTATCACCACTCACACTGCTGGTCCTGAAGGTATCATCCAGCCTGGATTCCCTGTGCCTCCAGCTCCTATCTGTACCAGTGTACATCCTCTGGTCTAGCCAGACTTGCAAGGCAGAATTCAGATCATGATTGGGGGTGGGAGCGGGGAGGAAGCATTTAGGAACTAGAGGAAAGCTGTGTTCTTCATCGGTGCTACATCGCACCCTGACGGACTAATCTCCCCTAGACCCCTCTGCAAGGGGATCTCCAGTGGCGGACAAATGGGCTTTGGATCTCCACTCTGCACTTCCCCCTTCATTCACTATGGTAAGATTTTTTTTTCTGATGATGCCTTATATCTGATCCCTTCAACATCTCGTGATTGCACAGGTTGGTGTGCTTCTTCCATGTGGGCTTTGTTGCTTCTGAGCTAGATGGCCGCTTGTTTATCTTCAAGCCTTTAAGACCCCAGATGCTATATCTTTTGATAGCCGGGCACCATCAGCTTTCTTCACCACAGTTGCTTATTCACCCGCTTTGTCTTCAGCGGTTGTGTCGGGAGGGTGAGCATCATAGAGTGCCAGTTTAATAGAAGAAAGTATTCTTGCATTGAGGGAGCCCTTCAGTGGAGGCTGGGACTGTAGCTCTATGGTCATAGAAAGCCTCATCTTTCTCTTGCTGACTGGCTGATGGGTTTCAAACTTGTGACTTTGTAGTTAGCAGCCCAGTGCATAACCACTACAATATATATATTTTACAAAACAGTTTTATCACCTTCATAGTACTCTCCATTACACTTAATACATTTGTCAAATCTGCAATTCCATTCTTGGAAACATTTTTAAACTCATATGTTTGAATGGCTGACAGCACCTCCCTCATTTGTTTTTTTTTGTTACCTCCTGTAAGTCCGCAAATCTTTGTCCTTTCATGTCCTTCTTCATTCAAAGAAATAAAAAGAAGTCATATCGAGTGAGATTAGGTGAATAAGTTACGCATAGGGCAAGTCAGGTATGCTGGTTTTTTATTTTTTTACCCCAAACTGGTGCACTGAGGTGGCTGCATGAACAGCTGCATTGTCATGGTGGAAAAACCAGTCCCCTGTCTGCCACAAATCAGGCCTTTTCTGTCACACACTCTTCAGAACCTCTAAATAGAAAGCTTGATTACCAGTCTGACCCGGTGGAACGACCATTAAGAAAGCATCCCAACCCAGTGCTGTCTAAGGCCATAAGTCCGACATTAACCCCTATGTCAAACACCGTTCTACAAAGTCCTCCTCAATCCCACAAAACACACGCAATGACTCTGACTGCAGGAGGAAAGCTGAATCACTGAGCCTGTAAGCATCTCAACACTGGCAGGGGTCTCCACACGGGTGCTCTAGCACCCAGGGCTGCATCAGGGCAGGTCCATGTAGCTTCTCCTCAGGGATGTCTTGCAAGAAGTGAGTTTTGCCAGCTGAGGCAGAGAACTAGCTAAGTCTAGTACACTGGTCTGACCATCAGAGAATAAGAGACAAGAAAGGCGAGGCTTGCCAAGCCGTTGATCTCTCCGCCCTTCAATTAAACTGCTCTTCAGTTAATCCCACATGTGTTCATCGGCCAGGTTGGCACAATAAACCTTAACTACCACACTCCCCCACTATATCCTCCCGGAACCCTTATTCCTTTTTTTTTTCCTTTTCCTATAATAGTTTTTTTTTTGCTATATTATACTTAATCTGATATATTCATTCACATACAATTCTGTTGTTCAATCCCATTGAGTGGAGTTATACAATCATCAATGCTATTAGCTCCCCACTCCCCCCTCCCCTCCTTGCCCCGTACCCTCAGGAACCCAATACTCCTGTTACTGTTTCTGATGGGTTATCTATCTTGACTTTCATGTACTGGACAATCTTATATATACAAATGAACATACACAAATATAATGTTATTAATGAGATATAACAAAAATAAAACCATAATAGTAAGTGGAGGAAATATTAAAGAACCAGAGGATAGTTTTGTGGTTCATCAGTGCCATATCGCACCTTGGATTTACCATCCATTCTGGATGGCCCTTTTGAGTGGGACAGTCCAGTTATCTTACCAGGTGAGTTTTGTGTCTCCACTACATCCATGCCCATTCACATTGATTTGGTTGCTTGTTTTTGAACTTCTGATACCTCTCCTTCTCAACACCTGATGATCACACAGGCTGGTGTGCTGCTTCCACGTGGGCTTTGTTGCTTCTATGCTAGATGGCTGCTTGTTTAACTACAAGAGGCTTTCAATCTTTATGGGAGGAGACAACCTCATAATTCTCCCCAGGAGCACTTGGTGGATTTGAACCAATATTATCCACCATACCTTCAGGGTTCCTTTATAAAATATTAGTCAGTCACAAAATGGAATGTAGTACTGAAACATAATTACAACACAGATGACTCTCGAAAACATTATGCTTAGTGGTAAAAGCCAGTGAGAAAGGTCACATGTTGCAGGCTATCACTTTATATGAAATGGACAAAATACATCAGACTATAAAGAAAAATGTAGATCTGTGATTTCCTAGAACTAGGGTCTCAGGAGTCCTCGTCAGAAGACTCTGGACCAATCTAACAATGTTTGTATCCCAGTCACAGTCCTGTTCCTACTTCTGTAGTCTCAACTGTAACTCATTTATTAATCTCCTACCAATCATAAATTTGACAGTTTCCTTTCTTCATGCCTTGTTTATCTGGAGTCCCAGCTTGATTTCTTGAATGCTGTTTTAGCTCTGTGCTGATGATCTCCGATGACCTCCCATATCTGAATGATGTGTCTGTCTTTTTTAAGACTTAAATATCCTCTTTAAATGTAAGGCTTCCTGGTGGCATAGTGGTTACACATTGGACCAAGAACTGCAAGATCAGCAGTTGGAAATCACCAGCCCCTCCGTGGGAGAAAAACGGGGCTTTCTACACCCAGGAAGAGTTACAGTCTTGGAAACTCACAGGCCAGTTCAGTCCTGTCATATAGGGTTGCTACAAGGCAGAATCGACTTGATGGTCATGAGAGTTTAAAAAACAAAACAAAACAAAAAGCCAAGAGCAATGGTTTTAGGGCTTCTTCCAGTCTCGGTCAGAGACTTGGGCTTGGTTATTTTTAGGATTTTGAGTTTTGTTCCAATTTTTTTTCTCCCATTCTATGAAGAACCCTTTTTTACAATCCCTTCTTGGACACTCAACAGTGGTCGTCAGGCACCATCTGGTTCTTCTGGTCTTGGTTGTGGATGTTGAGGTTCTTGTGGTTAATTAGTCCTTTAGATAGTTGTCCATGTGTGTGTTCTTTTGTCCAGAAGGGGAGACCACTGGCATCAAGCTTTTGGGACCTTAGTTGCTACTCAGCAATGTAGAAAATTGCCTTTGTGGACTATGTTAGGCTATTTGACATTGACATTGACATTGTTGACTATGGTCCTAAGTCTCCAGACCCGATGACTCATTCTTTCAAGGTTTGATTATAGCTGATAAATTTTATAAACCTTTGCCCCCTGTTTACTGTGTTATATACATGGATATTTTTAGAGCATGTACAAATATATATGAAGAAATATCATCTGCCAAACCAAAATATGGTCAAGAGTATAGTCCCTTTTGCCTACTCATCTGTTCATCTTGCCCGTGTACCTATTTTATAATGTGCTTGTAAATTATGTTTGTGCATATGTACTTATAAATTGTGTTTGTGCATATAGTCACTTGTAATTTAATATTTTATTACTGGTAAAACAGGATAGTATATGTCGTAGTGTTTTCTTTTGTTGCCTGTAACTCTTGTGCTTATGTCTATCTTCTTTCAGTAATTTTTTTCACATCACCCTTTATTTTATGTTCCTTTGCCTTCACCCAAATTAAAATGTGTCTATTACATAGTTAGTGACTTTCTCTCCTATGTCTGCTAACAGTAAAAGCATTTTAAAAATTATTTGTAAACCTTCCTGATTTTTATAATACTGGAGTATACAACATTTGCCCTTTTGGAATTGACTTATTTTATTAATCTCATGTCCACCAGGGTCATCCATGTTAAGAGATTTGCATGGATTCCTCCTTATTCTTAAATTTGCATAACATACCATTGTGTGTATGTACCAGTGTGATTATCCATTGTTATTGTGAATAATGCTGAAATGAACATGGATGTCTGTGTCCCTACTCATATTTCTTTAGGATATGTTTCTAGTAGTGGATTGCTAGATTAAATGAATTTTCTGTTTCCAATCTTAAAAGAAACTCATACCATTATCTGAGTGGTTTCACCATATAATGATCCACCAGAAAAATATGAGAGTTAGAATCATTAACATTTCTTCATGTGTTTGCTGACTGTGAGATCTCTGTACATGTTCTCTACCCATTTTTTAATTGGATTGCTTGCCTTTTTATTGTTGAGGTGCTGAATTTCTATACAGTTTTGAGATTAGTAACTTGTTGGATATGTAAATTCAAAATATATTTACTCTCAGTCTGTAGGTTACCTTTTCAGCCTTTTTGGAGCATCTTTTAATGTGCATAAGAATTTAACTTTTAGAAGGTTGCATTAGTCTGTTTTTTTTTTTTTGCAGTCTGTAGTTTGGGTTATATTTGATAGTTTATGCCATTGCATTTCACCCTGTTTTTTCTTTGATGATATTTATAGTTTTAAGTTTAAATTTAGATACTTTAATCTATCTTGAGTTAATTTTTGTATATGGTGTGAGGTATGGATTTTGCTCAACTTTTCTGTAAATAGAAATCCAGTTTTGCTAGTGCCTTTCTTCAAGAGACTATATTTCCACCCATTTGATGGATTTTGTTTTTTGTCAAAGATCAGCTGTCCGTAGGTGGATGGATCTACTGTTGAGTCATCAGTTCTTTTCCACTGATCCACGTGCATATCATTGTTCCAGCACAAAACTTGTTTTGACTGCCATAGCTGTATTTTGAAATCAGGTCATATGACCTATTTTATTATACTATTATTCTTCAGTAGTAAATTGCTTAATCAAAATATTTTTCTCTATATATAAACTTAGCAATTTGTTTTTCCATTTTCATAAAGAATATTGATAGAATTTGGATTGGGTTTACATTATAGAAAACTTTGAATCATATTGACATTTTTACAATGTTAGGTCTTCTTACCCATGAGCATGATATATACTTCATTTATATAGGTTTCTCTTAGTTTCTTGTAGTATTGTTTTTTAGTTTTCTTGTATAAATATTTTATGTTTTTAGTTAGGCTTATTCCTGAGTGTTTTAATATCCTATGCAAGTCAAATTTTCCTGAAGATAATGCAATAACAGTTGGTGCAGTATAGACAGGGAGCAGCCAGAAACTCAATGTAGATTCGGAAGAACACATAGCATGAGGGATATCATTGCTGACATCAGAAGGATCTTGGTTGAAAACAGAATGCCAGAAAGATGTTTTTATTGACTAAGCAAAAGCATTTGCCTGTGTGATCATGGCAAATTATGGACAACATTGAGAAAGATAGTAATTCATACTAACCTGTATTTGTGTGAGGCACAAGCCTCCACAATCGAATGAGTCCAGGGGGTGGTTATGCAATTGGGTAAAATTAAAGAGACATCAGATAATAAAAGGAATGCAGTTATTCACCTCTGGGATGGCCATGATCTCAGTAGCCAGGCCTGCGCAGAGAGAGCAAATATAGCTAATGACGGCTTATATACAACCAGGGGACTTGCAAGCCCCCCTGGTTACATCATAATGGGAAGGGGTTGTACTTTATCAGTTGGAGGGGGCCAGGCTAGGGGTGTACGTGCAGTCGCAAGGGGTGGCATTAAGGGTACACATGTAACAAGAGGGGTGGACCCTAGAATCAAGATGGCAGACTAACCATGGCCCTCCTTGAGTTGGCTTTACCTGGTCTCTGGGCTCTCCTTCAGGGAAACAATCCACTTTCCTTATCAGCAGGGAGTGGGCCCTGCTTACGTGGGTGGTGGCTAGGGGAGTGGGAACAGACTATAGAATCTGATTGCTCTAGATGGCTGATACCCTCAGGGAGATAACCTCTAAGCAGCTGACGTTGATCTCCAAGTGTACATTGATCTCCAAGTGTACAGTCATTTACCAAGTGTTGCAAGCAGTGTCTTAGGTTTGGTATATATTTGGGGGGACAAGCTGGGGAAAAACCCTCTGCATCCCACAAATATAGATCCTGAAGCAGGTCAAACATAAGGGGATACTGTGTGGTTTAAAATCAGGAAAGGTGTGTTAGGATTGTATCCTTTCACCACACTTATATTATTATTGTTAGGTACCATCAAGTTGGTTCTGACTTATAGTGACCTTATGCACAACAGACTGAAACTGTCCAGTACCATCCTCAGTGCCTAGGCTTGAGCCCATTGTTGCAGTCACTGTGTCAGTCCATCTCATTTAGAACCTTCCTTTTTTTTGGCTGCCCCTCTACTTTAGCAAGCGTGATGTCCTTCTCCAGGGACTAGTTTCTCTTGACTATATGACCAAAGCATTTAAGACAAAGTCTCACCATCCTTGCCTCTAAGCCAGACTTCTCCACAGCAGACCTGTTTGTCCTTTTGGCAGGCCATTGTCCTTTCAATATTCTTTACTAGCACTACAATTCAAACACATTCTTCTTTGCTCTTCTTTATTCAGGGTCCAACTTTCACATATATGTGAGGCAATTGAAAATCACATGGATTGAAAAAAAAATCACATGGATTGATTGGGTCAGGCACAACTTAAGTCTTCAAAGTAACATCTTTGCTTTTCAGCACTTTGAAGAAGTCTTGTGCAGCAAATTTACCCAGGACAGTGCATCTTTGATCTCTTGACCACTACTTCCATGAGTTTTGATTGTAGAGTCAAATAAGATGAAATCATTGACATCTTCAAACTTTTCTCCATTTATCACGATGTTACCTATTGGTCCAGTTTTGAGGATTTTGGTCTTCTCTTCATTGAGTGGCAATCCCTACCAAAGGTTGGCATCCTTGATCAGCAAGTGCTTCAAGTTCTCACTTTCAGGAAGCAAGCTTGTGTCATCCATCTGCAAGGACCAGGTTGTTAGTAACCCTTCCTCCAGTCCTGATGCTGCATGATCTTAGCTGTCCTTATGGGAATGAAATGGGATCTCATTTGGTTTTGATTTGCACCTCTCTGATGGCTAATGAGATTGAGCATTTTTTATGCTTTTGTTGGACATTTGAGTATCCTGTTTTATAAAATGTCCATTCAAATCTTGCCCATTTATGATTGATTTGTTTGTCTTTTGTTAAGTTGTCAAAAGTATATATTTATATTTGTTACTTGCATTCTTATTGGATATATGTTTTTTGAGTAATGCTATTGGCTTGTGCTTTCCCTTTTTTTGTGTGGTATTTTAATGAACAAAATTAAAAGAAAAATTTGTGGTTCATGGTTGGTTACCCTTTGAGATGCTGAGAAGTTAGCAGGTAGCTAAACTGCCCGCTTCTCTGTGAGAGAAAGATGAGGTTTTCTGCTCCTGTACAGAGTTACAGGTCAAAGGGATAAACCTGATAGTCAAATAGTTAAAACATTGTCAGTTGATCCCTCCTTTGATGCATGCTGGACCTGATCTGGTTTTCAACATTTTCTGTATTTTTGTTTTGTTTTGTTAGTTCATATTAGGGTTTATCTCAGAGGTTTTATGTCATTGGAGGTCACCCTCTTGAAGTTGTTACATGTTTTTCTGTTTTGGTGTATGAAACCCAGGATTGATGAACCTATAGGGACAGCAAGTAGAATTAGGGATTCGGGGGTGGGAGTACAGTGGTAGTGGGGGTGGGGCTGGTAAAAGGGAGATGATATCAAGGAGTCCAGGAAGGTAAAGAAATGTTTGGAAACTGATTATGGTAGCAATTGTACAATACAGCTTGATATGATATATATATATATATATAAACAAACTTCCAATTAATAAATAAAAAAATGAGTTATAGTTTTAGAAACCCACAGGGAGGGAAAGTTCTACCCTGTCTTACAGGATTGCTGTTAGTCAAACTCAACTGGCACGATGGCGATGAGAGTGATTTTTGGCATTTAGCATTATATTAGATGACCCATTGTTAAAAACTAGATGTGCAAGTCTTTCCTTTACTTGTTTTTTAAATTATGAATTTCACAGCTTTAGTTGTTAGTAGACTTTTAATTTATGTTGTTAAGCAGTGTTTCATTGCTACTTTTACACCCGGAGAACTGAATCCTTCTAGGTCCTGAAGGAAAATGAACTCATTTTTATTTAAAATGTGATTTTCTTTACCTAAACAGATTAATTATTATTCATGTATTTTCTTTTTCTGCAAAATGTGTTAAGATCTTTTATCTGCTTGAGTGCCTTCTTTTCTGTTTTGTGACTTTGTGTTTATATCTTTTAAAATTAACTTTCACTTTAAGATCATGTAATTTCTCATGTAATTTTAAGAAATAATAAAACTAGATCTTGTACCTTTCCCTCTTAATCTCTCAATGGGAACATCTTGTAAAATTATAGTATAGTATGGGTAGTAGAGTTTGGAACCCTCATAGGGCTGCGATCCAGATGGTTAGCAGTCTGAAACTACCAGCAGCCTCATGGAAGAAAGATTGGGCTCTGACCTCCTGTAAACAGTTACATTTTTGGAAACCCACAGGTGTTTCCTTTCAGCTTTGACTAGATGGCAGAGGGTTTACATTGGGTTTGTTTTTTTTATATGGGTAATATAAATAGTTAATGCTGTTGGCTGCTAACTGTGGCTGGATGTTCAAGTACAAGGTGCTATGGTAGAAAGATCTTGTGATCTGTTTCTGAAAAATAAGCCATTGAAATAGAAGCACAGAGTTCTACTTTGGCACATCTCTGCCATTTTTCTTTTTCACTACCAGTGTATTGACATTGGCAGCAGCCAAGACACAGACATGCCCCCACGTTTCCCATTTCAATTCTTACTCATTGAGTCACAGTTACTCTAAAGGACAGGGTAGAAGAACTCTGGGTTTCTGAGACTGTCTTTTATTGCTGGAGTAGAATCTCTCCTCTTTCTCCTGCAGAGAAGCTGGTGGTTTTGAACTAGTAACCTTGTGGTTAGTAGCCCAACATGTACCACTATGCCACCCCCTAAACTCCTATTCTTTCTCCCATTTATAATTTTATCTTTTTATAGATATTATATAAATGGAATCATACAGTATGAAACACTTTAGGATTGGCTTTTAAAAATTGTTTTCACTCAGCATAATTTTGTGAAGATTCATCTGGATTGTTTCTATTGGTGAGTAGCAGTCATGGTATGAATGTCTTAAATTCCCCGGTTGCCTTAAGAAAACAATGAAAAAATGAGTGGATTTAAGGAACAACAGGAAGTCCCGCTGGTGTAATGGAGTACAGTTGTGCTGTTAATTGCAAGGCCAAGCAGTTCAATCTCACCAGCTACTCCATGGGAGAAAAATGAGTATTTCTTTACCTGTAAAGATTTACAGCCCAGAAACCCGCAGAGGCAGTTCTACTCTGCTCCATAGGCATTCTAATCTGCACTCTGAATAAGCATCGACTTGATGGCAGTGAATTTGAGTTTAAGAGACATAAATGTTCTCATTTTTTGTAGGCTAGAAGTCCATATCAGGGTTAGGAAGATTAAATGCACAAGGGTGCAACAGCAGAGTGTGGTGAAGAAAGCAGATGGTGCCCGGCTATCAATTGGAACAGTGTTTGCAGTCTTCAAGGCTCGTGTTCAGAGAGCCATCTCAGTGAAGCGTCAGCTAGGTCCACACAGAAGAAGACGCCTACGTAATCCAAAGATGACAGTAATAAAATCTGAATATGATGTAGGGAGGGTATAAGAGTTTAAATTGTGAACATCCAATTTGTAGAAGGTTATGGAGGACAGTGGGAGCCCAAAATCCATCTGCAGGCTATCTAGTCAGATTAAGCCTCTGGCAGATCACCTTTAGCCACAAGCAAGGGACTCGAACAGCTTTACTGTCAGACAGAGATTATTTTAAACTTGATCATGGTGGATCAGTTGCCCTCCCTCTGGACCAATCGTGAGTTTGCACTAAGCTGAAGTATTTCTCACCTGTTCCAGGACAGACATTTCTTCTCTGCCCTTTTAAATATTGATGGTGGTCTTTTCTTTATTATGCTTTATTTGTATTTTTATCATTCTATTATTATTTTCTTCATTCCGTTTTGTTTTTGTTTCTCATTGTTTCTGATGGGTTTCCCAGTCTTTGAAGCACAGAAGGTGTGGATGCACAGACAGCTGATGCGATGGTTTAATGGAGGGGAGAGGTGGGGTAGGGAAGGTGAGTGGATTTGGGGAGCAACCAATGAATGCAGGAGGGGGAAGAGAACACAAGAACTGATTGTGATAATGTAGATGCAACTCTTTCAAAATTGATTAAACCATGGAAGTGTGTGGTATGTGAGTATTATATCAAGAACACTACTTAAAACAATAAAACCAAACTTGACCAATGGCTACCATGGGTGAAGGAGAAAGAGCTATTGTAAGAGGGCATCGAGTTTATGTTAATAGTGGTGGAATAATTTGGAAAAGGATGATAATGATTGTATAAGAAGAATATAATCAGTGGCACTGAATTATACATATAGAAGTTGTCAAATTGGAGAATGTTTTGTATATTTTTGTCACCATTAGAAAAAATAATTACATGAATAACAATGAGTACAAGGAAGAATATGTTCTAGAATAGAATGTGGTGATATTTGTACGCCTCTTGTTATGATTGAATTATTGAGTTGTTTGATATGTGGATGAAGTGCTAATAAAACTGAGGAAAAAATGACTACCTTTTTTCATTCCCACCTGGAATGAACAACATTTGACATTGCACCTATTTCAAAGTATATTTAATGCATATATGCAACATTAAAGTCAAAATACCTAAACTAATACTTGGGGGTACATGTAGCACAGTTAACGGTTGTTGATATCTGCCTTACTATTCTTTGTAATTGAGAGTGCAGTAGTTTTTAATATAACATGCCCACGTAAATAACACATATACACATATAATGTGCTTTGTGTGTACAGGAAGCTAATGTGTGAGGGAATCGCCCATTTTGAAAAAACTGTAAAATGTATTCATTATTTGTGTAATAATAGGGTACGTGTAAGCCTGTTTTTCACAAAAGTGGTTCTTTTTTTACTTGTCAAAGCAGAAAACGTTCTATTGTAAGATGTAAGAAAAGTACTATCAGTTTTATTGTTGGCACAACATTTTGCTACACAGCTTAATAAAGCTCGAGTGTGTTGGACTTGACAGTGAGTTAACTGTCACCTTAAGCTCTTAATCCTACCTGCTTGACTTCTGGGAAGTGTTTTTACTTTCTCTGCCTCATTTAACTAGCTTTTTAATTTGGATAAGATGTGAGCTACATGATTTCTAACAGTCCTTCTAATTCTGCCTTTCTGGTGTTTGGACCCTAAGTGAATAATAATTGTACAAGCTACATGGCTCAGGAGAGACTGCTTCACACACTCCAAAAAGAAAAGACTTGAGGTGGAGAGGACAGTTAATCTCATATAAACTCAATTAAGCACATCAGATTTATTTACATTTACTTGCCCTTTAATGTTATATAAATTTATCCTTACTTTGAAGTCATTGAATAGATTCTTCATCCTGCTGCAGGTGCAGCTTTTAAATTATTGAAAAGGCTTGGAGCTTATTTTGACTTACCTACAAATTTGACTTAAAGATGACATTGGACTTAACACACTTTGGAGCTAATCTCTTTGGCAACCCTTGGACTGCCTGATTACAGAGTGTGGAGCCCTGCTGGCAAAGTGGTTAAGCATTTGGCTGCTAACCAAAAGGTCAGAGGCTTGAACCCACCTGCCCTCCATAGGAGATAGGTGTGGCAGTCTGTTCTCATGAAGATTACAACTTTGGAAACTTTTTGGGGACAGTTCTACTCTGTCCTGTAGGGTGGCTATAAGTCAGAATTGACTTGACCATAATGGGCTTGAGTTTGCAGTTTATATAAAGGGCCTTCTAATACTTTGTGGAATTTTTCTTTGTCTTGTAGTTCTCTTTTTCCAATAACTTTTGGAAGTACATTCACATAGAGAATAACGATCTGTTTCACGATTCTAAGTTAGGGTAAAATTATCACTGGTTGAGGGAAGGGCAGCACTCTTGGCTCAGTGTAACAGACATATTTCTAAAAGCTCCTAAGTACTGGGTATTCATTAACCTTGAAAGGACAAAGGTCAGAGATAGACTGGATAGTTATATGCTTCAGTCAATTTGAAGTCAGCTAGGTATGGTGCTGGATGACTTCCTTAGGCTTTTGGCCTTCAAAGTTAGAAATCACGGCACAAGAAAGGTGTTAAAATAATTGAGAAAAAACATTGTGGTATGACAGTAGTCACTGATTTAACGGAATTATAATAATTTTTAATCTTTTTTCTTTTACTTCAAATTCAGTACTGTTTGCTGTCCATTTTGATTGTGTTACTCTTCTGGGGTCTTGTGCAATTTTGATGATTCATCTGGAAAAAGTATATTGTTTTCTTTGTGAGTGATCGTTGAATGCTTCCTGCTTTTAAACTAAGAACTATGAGTTTGAATTCTTAGGCTCTGTCAAGACAGTTAAATTTGAATATGTGAGTGCGTTTCCAATGTCTGGAGATGTTTACTAGCCTGGGCAATTTTGATAATATTATCTTTTTAATAATTTCTGCTGTGAAACAATCTTGGAGAAATATATGTGCGGGAGTAAGTCCTTGAAGAAAAATATACTCTTATTTAATTTGTATGGTGTTTCCAATTCTTGAGCTAGAATTTTGGTTGTTAAAGGTATAGTTCTCTCACCCAGCCTTAACATCTGGTTTTGTGCATGTGTTTACATTTCCAAAACTGCCTCAGATTTTCTTTAATTTCTGTGTATTCTGTCCTAATTGGGTTAGACTCCACTGTCCTGGTGGATAAAGCATTTTATGGCAGGTGTCTCCGCCCCAGCACTATTGACATTGGAGCCTTGTGGTGTGGAATGCAACTGAAGAAGGTTCTGTTCACTCTAAAATGTTGAGCAGGTCCCTGGTTCTGATAATCAAAAATATTTCTAGAAGTGTCCCAGGAGGCAAAATTGCACCAGATAAGAACCCAGAGGGCAATCCGCCAAAACCGTGGTTGTCTCACTTTTGTCTGGCTTCTTCAGGTTGCCTAGCCTCACTCATAGCCGCACTTCTCCAGGTTCTCTGAGTAATTAATTATACTGAGGGTTGCCAAAGGAGGTGGAATCAGTGAGGAAGACAGAAGAGCTAGACTCAGGCACGGGCCTGAGTAGTGAGTGGCTTGCTTCTATAACAGATGGGTTTGTATTGAGGGCAGCTAATTATTCAAAAGCTCTCTGGGGCTTAGTGAGTTAAACGCTGGACTGCTTATTGCAAAGTCAGTAGTCCAAACCTGTCAGCTGCTTCTCAAGAGAAAAATGAGGCTTTCTTCTGTCAACATTTACAGTGTCAGAAACCTCAAAGAGCTGTTCTACTCTGTCCTGTAGCGTCACTCTGAGTCAGAATCAACTTGATAGCAGTGAGTTTAATTGGTTGTTTTTAATAATTCAAACAAATGTTTGTGGACAGAAAGTGAGCTGATGACAGCGCTGGTTTTCCTACTGATCAAATGTATGTGTTTTCACATTGTTGTAGCCACCTTGAGATTCTGGGGTTACCCAAACTCCAGGGATGCTTTCTTTCTAATGTTTTATTTGCAAGGAGAAGAAAAAAGGACTCCCTTCATGATAGACTTTCGTTTTAGTCAATTTAGATTTTATTTTTGAGGTGACTTTAATAATTAGATGGAATCTCATGATTTTTTTAAATGCAAGAGCTGTTAGTGAGTATGAAGATGCAGATGCTTACTGAATGCAACTGGGTACAGTTCCATGGCTCAGGAAACTCCAAGAGCTGAGGAATAGAGGCAGCAAGGACACTGAATATAAAAAAGGAACTGTGTTATATAGGTGTTGTTACTGCTCATAGAGAAATGAGATTGGACCAAATGTTCACATTCTTTGTTTATATTTGCTTTCAGTCACAATTAGTTTTGTTCTGAGCTTTATGAATTTTTTAAGTGGAAAAATGAACCCACTTTTGTAAACTTTATTGATTAACATTATATAAAATTTCCATTTTTAATAACTTCTGGCTTTTACTATGGGCATATCAATTTATTTTTCTGTTGTTTCACATATAGATTATTTTCAGAACTTTGCCACTATAGGTATTCATTGAATATCTTTGAGTATACATTTTATGTACTTACTTTGGATTATTTCCATAGCATATAGTGAATTAAATAGTGTAGATATTTATAAGCCTTTTGATTCATATTGCTGAATGTTTTCTTGAGAGGTTTTAATAACGTTGAATGGCCATTTAAAAAATCATTTTATTGGGGGCTCTTACAACATTCCATATTTGTACATATTTTGCCATCATCATTTCCAAAGCATTTTCTACTTGATACTTGAGCCCTTGATATAAGCTCCTTTTTTTTCTTCTCTTTCCCCCACCCTCCCACCTTCATGAATCCTTGGTCAATTATATATTGTTACTATTTTGTATCTTAACACTGTCAATTGTCTCCCTTTACCCACATTTTTTGGCGGCTATATATCCAATTTTGTGATAGGTTCCTTCTTTCTCCCGCTTCCCCATCCCTGACCATCCCCCTACCCTCATGATAGCACTATTCCCATTACTGTTCCTGAGGAATTTATCTGCCCTGAATTCCATGTGTCCAGAGCTCTTACCTGTACCAATGTGTGTTCTCTGTCTAGCCTGATTTGTAAGGTAGACGTGGGTCCTGGTAGTGGGTGGGGTGGGTGGGTAAGCATTCAGGAACTAGAGGAATGATGTGTGATTTTTTTGTTGCTATACTACACCTTGTTGAATCATCCCTTGTTGAATATCTAATTGTCTGCAGATGGGATTTGCATCTCTACTCCAACCCCCGTTTTTTACATTGATAGAGTTGTTTGTTTTGGATCTTTTGATACCTGATGCAATGGACACCTCATGATCACACAATCTGGTGTGGTTCTTCCATGTGGGCTTATTTGCTTCCCTGCTAAATGGTCGCTTGTTTAACTTCAAGTCTCTAAGACCCCAGATGCTATATCTTTTGATAGCTAGGCACCATCTGCTCTCTTCACCACATATGCTTATGCACCCATTTGTCTTCAGCGATTTTGTCTGGAAGGTGAGTATTAAAGAATGCCAGGTAATCAGAACAAAGTGTTCTTATGTTAAGGGATGCCTTGAGTAGAGGTCCAAAGTCTCTGCTATACTTAACATATAAATATATATCCATTGACCTCTATTGCTTTCATTATAATTTAATATATTTACATATATACATGCCGATAGTAATACCTCCAAATAGCTTTTGCCTCCTATTTCTTTCCTCTATTTCCTTTCACCTTCCTCCTATCCCACTATCATGCTCACCTGCTATTGGGATCTCAGTATTTCCTCTCAATTACATTGCTCTTGATTAAACTCCACCTGGACCTTCTTGCCATCATTTTTTATTTTTAATCATTTTATTGGGGGCTCATACAGCTCTTATCACAATCCATACATATATCCATTGTGTCAAGCACATTTGTACACTCATTGCCCTGATCATTCTCAAAACATTTGCTCTCCACTCTTAAGCCCTTGGCATTAGCTCCTCATTTTTTCCCTCCCTCTCTGCTCCCCCCCTCCCTTATGAACCCTTAATAACTTATAAATTACTATTTTAGCATATCTTACACTGTCCGATGTCTCCCTTCACCCACTTTTCTGTTGTCCATTCCCAGGGAGAAGGTTAAATGTAGATCCTTGTAATTGGTTCCCCCTTTCCACCCCATCCTCCCTCCACCCTGCCGGTATCACCACTCTCACCACTGGTGCTGAGGGGATCATCTGTCCTGGATTCCCTGTGTTTCCAGTTCGTATCTGTACCAGTGTACATCCTCTGGTCTAGCGAGATTAGAATTGGGATCATGATAGTGTACCCAAGTTAGAATTGTACCCAAGTTAGAATTGGGATCATGATAGTGCAGGGAGGAAGCATTTAGAGACTAGAGGAAAGTTGTATGTTTCATCATTGCTGCACTGCACCCTGCCGGACTCATCTCCTCCCTGCGACCCTTCTGTAAGGGGATGTCCAATTGCCTACAGATGGGCTTTGAGTTCCCACCCCGCACTCCTCATTCACAATGATTTGATTTTTTGTTCTTTGACGCCTGACAACTGATCCCTTCAACACCTTGTGCTCACACAGGCTGGTGTGCTTTTTCCATGTGGGCTTTGTTGCTTCTGAGCTAAATGGCACCGCTTGCTTACCTTCAAGCCTTGAAGAACCCAGACACTATATCTTTTGATAGCCAGGCACCATCAGCTTTCTTCATCACATTTGCTATGCACCTGCTTTGTCTTCAGTGATCTTTTTGGGTAGGTGAGCATCATGGAATGCCAGTTAAATAGAACAAAGTGTTCTTGCATTGAGGGAGTGCTGAGTGGAGGCCTAATGTCCATCTGCTACCTTAATACTAAACCTATAAATATATGCATATAGATCTATTTCCCCATCATATATGAATACATTTACATATGTGCATGCCTTTATTTAGACCTTTATAAATGCCTTTTGCCTCCTAGCTCTTTCCTCTATTTCCTTTTACTTTTCTCTTGTCCCACTATCATGTTCCGCCTTCATTTGGCTTTCAGAATTCCTCTCTGTTACATTACCCTTGATCATGCCCTACCAGGCCTGCTACACCCTCCTCACTACCGATTTGGATCACTTGTTCCCTTGTCCCTGGGTTTGTTAACACCACTTCCTTTCCTCCCACCTCTCCCTCTCCCATTGCCCCCCCACCATTTATTTTCTCCTCCAGATTGTTAATCCAGCCTATTTTATTTAGACAGACCTGCGGGGGTAATAACATGCACAAAAACAAGACAGAGCAAGACAAAGCAATAAAAGAAAACAAAACAACAACAAAAAGCCAATGACAAAAATTAAAAAAAAAACAACCCAAAACCTAACTAAAAAGAAAAGCCTTTAGTTAGTTCAAGGACTGTTTGTGGGCCTTTAGGAGTGTTTTCTGGTCACGTCTGATGGGATGCCAAGTCCTGGCCCCAAGTCAATTTTTGGTATTCCCTGGGGACTACATGTGGCTTATAGATGACACAACATTGCTTCCTGAAAGTGTGGAAGACCTGAAGTACTTGCTGAAAAAGATCAAGGATTGCAACCTTCAGTGTGGATTACAACTCAATGTCAAAATCCGCACAACTGGATCAGTAAGTAGCAACATGATAAACGGAGAAAGGTTTGAAGTTGTCAAGCATTTTGTCTTGCTTACTTCACAGTCAATGCTCATGGAAGTGGCAGTCAAGAGATCAAAAGATGCTTTGCATTAGGTAAATATGCTGCACAATACCTTTTTCAAGTGTTGAAAAGAAAGGATGTTACTTTGAGGACTAAGGTGTACTGACCAAGTTATGGTATTTTCAATCACCTCATATTCAAGTGAAAGCTAGACATTGAATAAGGAAGACCAAAGAAGAATCTGGTGGCAATACTGAAAATACCATGGACTGATAAAAAGGCAGTCTGTCTTGGAAGAAATATGGCCAGAGTGTCCCTTAGGGATAAGGATGGTAAGAATTCTTCTCACGTACTTTGAACGTGTTGTCAGGAGAGACCAGACCCTGGAGGAGAACATCGTGTTTGGTAAAGGGGAGAGGCAGCGGGTAAAAAAGAGCATGTCCATCAATTAGATGGATTGCCACAATGGCTGGAACAACAGGCTCAGTCATAGAAACGATTGTGAGGATGGCACAGGACCAACCGGTGTTTCCTTCTGTAGTGTAAAAGGTCACTATGGGTCTGAATCGACTCGATGGCACGTACCAACATCATCCTTAGATGCCTTATGCACTGGTGTATATATATATATATACTTTTTTTTCTTCTTTTGAAATGTAGGTTCTTTCAGGAATTTTTTTCTGATAATAAACCAGTCTTGACTCCATTAAATATTTGGTTTGTTATTAATTTCCCTCTTCAGTAATTTTTTCAGCATTTTAGAAAAGTCGCTCACAGCTCTTGCATGCGCCCTCACTGCTTCCCCGCAGCTTGAAATGAACCAATAAATTCATCACACTCATTTTCGCTTGCTGCATCTGCAGCTCTTACAGTCAAGGCTAATTGATAAGCATATTATGCTGACTTTTATCACTTAATCAAATTCGTGACCTTTCCATTTCAATCATTAAACCACTTAAATGCTTGGTCATAATTGTAATTTTCATAAGGGCAGAGATTTTCACATGCTCCTTCATTCTCATTTTACCATTATTCCAATGATTGACTGACTGTAGTCTAGTGACTTTCCAATGACCAGTAGCATTTTGTCTGTTCTGATCACTTTACTATGACTACCTTATTTTCAAATATGATCATTTTCCTTTTCTTTGCTTCATGGCCAGCACTTACATCTGATTTACACTTTGGAGGCTTGGTTACAAGGGTAAATAAGAGGAAAATGTAGGCCAAACACAAAGTACACATTCAAAACAGTGTTAACAGCAACATGACCCAAGTTCTCCCACTTTTAGGTGATGAATTGCTAAAAGCTATGCAGTGTTTTCAAGTGTGTCACAAAGTTTCAAGTGAACTAGAACAAATATATATATACATATAGACATAATAAATTTGGTGGGGAAATGTAAATAACTGCTAAATCTTAACAGAAACAATGTGGTCATCCTATGTACTATTCCTTTATTTTTTCTGGAAATTTGAAATTATATAAAGTTACACATAAAGCAAAATACATAAAAAGAAAAGTATTTGTGACAAACATGAAACATAATTTGTCTACACTGGTGACTACCCTTAATATCTTTAAAAAGCTGTATAAGGAATTTTTTAATATTAAAAATAACACATTGATGACTAATGGGGAAGGACATATATAACCAATTCATCAAAGAAGCTAATGAAACAAAATCTAAAAAATAACAACAACAACAAAGATAAACGTAGTGATTTAAACAAGACAAAGACAACAGTGAGAAGATATGGGGATATAGCAAAGTGTGGTAAATAAATCATATGGTGCCTAGCTATCAGAAAGAACAGTGTCTGGGTTCTTTAAGGTTTATCATAAAATGAGCAGCCATATAAATGAGGTGTCAGCTAATTCCACACAAAAGAAGCACACCAAGGATTGTAAATAACAAATTCCAAAGCCAGAGGAGAACTGGATTTGAGCTGAATTTTTGAGCACCCAGTTTGCAGAAGGCAATGGATGACAATTAAAGCCCCAAATCCATTTGCAGGGTCCCCACGTGGATTAAGCCTCTGATGAATTCCCTCTGCCCATTGACCAGGGTTGTGATAGCCTTGCTATCTTATACAGTGCATTGAGAAGTAATTAAGATAGTTAGGTCAAAATTTAACATCTTATAATTTGTTCTCCTTTTTAAGCCATTTAAAGTTTGTTCTGGCTTTTCTTATTCTCTCTTTTCAATTGAGGTTTTTCTGTTGTTTTTTTTTTACTATTGTTTTGTGGTTTTTATGTGTATGGAGTTTTTTGTATGTTTTTCTTTTTTCTTTTTGTATGTTTTTCTTTAAATGAAATCAAGTATAGATAAATATATAAGAACAGTAACTGGATTAATAATTTTTTATGGTTATTACAATGGAACCCTGGTGATATAGTGGTTATATATTGGGCTGTGATCCACATGGTCAACAGTTCAAAACCACCAGCAGCTCCCAGGGAGAAAGACTGGGCCTTTCCATGCCCATAAACACAGTTAGTCTTGGACATCCACAAGGGATCATTATAAGTCAGCATTGACTCAATGCCTGTGCATTTGGTTTGGGGTTTCATGGGTATTACAAGGGAAGTTGGAGAGAAAAAGCTGATATAAAAGAATGAATGTAATGTTCTAAAATTGATTGTGGTGATGGTTGCACAACTCTGTTTAATATGTTTAAACCATTGGATTGTATGTGTAAAGTACTGTCAATAAAATTATTGATTTTAAAAAAAATAGACAACAGTGAGATATTTGCCACCTGAATCTGATCATTTTATTGGGGGCTCTTATAGCCTGTATAACAATTCATACATCAATCTTATCAAGCATATTTGTACGTATGTTGCCATCGTTATTTTCTAAACATTACTTTCTATTGAAAGTAAATAGCATCAGCTCTTTTTTCCCCTCCTTCCCCCAGGTGAACCCTTGATACATTATAAATTATTATTATTTTCATATCTTACACTGACTACTGCATCCCTTCCCCCTCAGTTTCTATTCTTCGTCCCCTTGGGGGGGGTGTGGTTATGTGTCCATCATTTCGATTGGTTCCCCCTTCCTCCTCTTCCTTCCCCACCTCCCCCCTACCCTCCTGGTATTGCTACTCCCATGCCTGTTTTGGATTCAGTGTGTCATGAGCTCTTATCTGTATCTGTGCGCATGCTCCGGTTTAGCCCTCAGTGAAAGGCAGGATTGGGGTCATGATAGTGGGGGGTGAGAAAACCTCAGGAAACATGAGGAATATTGTTTCAGCAGTGCTATACTGAGCCGTTGTTGACTCATCCCTTCCCAGTGACCCTTCTGTGAGGGAATGTCCCATTGTCTATAGCTGAGTTTTGGATCTCTGCTCCGACCCCCCTCATTCAAACAACAACAAAAAATGGTTTTATTTGTTTGTCTTGGGTCTTCTGATAAGGCTTGAATTTTGTCTGCAGTTATTTTAGTTTCAGTTTCAGACTACTTCCCGCACAAACTGCCCAGCCTTGTACGTCTTCACAGTTGTTTTCATGCTTGAGGCCGCTGTTGCAGCCACTGTGTCAATTCATCTGGTAGAGGGTCTTTCTCTTTTTTTCTGACCTTCCACTTTACCAACCATGATGTTATTTTCCAGAGACTCGTTTCTCCTGATTACATGTCAACAATAGGTGAGACACAGTCTCACCATTCTTGCTTCCATCTCACAATCCTCTGTCAGCACTTCTTCCAAAACAGATTAAGTTTTTCTGTTGGCAGTTCATGATACTTTCACAAGATGCTTCCCCAGCACCATAATTCAAATGCATCCTTTTTTCTAGTCTTCCTCCCCCATTGCTCTATTTTCCAATGCATATGTTCTCATAAAAATATGGCTTGTGAAAAAAATGAGGAGCTGATACCAACGGCTCAAGTAGAAAGCAGATATTTTGAGAATGATGATGACAGCAAATGTACAAATGTGCTTGACACAATGGATGAATGTATGGATTGCGATAAGAGTTGTATGAGCCCTCAATAAAATGATTAAATTAAAAAAATATGGTTTGTGCTAAGTGCACTGTCATTCTCTAAGTGACATCCTTGTTCTCAAATACTTTTAAGAAAGTCGTATTCAGCAGATTTGCCCAGATTTTCTTGATTGCTGCTTCCATGAGCATTGACTGTGGGTCCATGCAAGATGTAGGTTCAAGCTTTCACAATTGCCCTCTTCTCTCCATTTATGCTATCCATTGCCCAGTTGTGAGGATTTTTGTTTTCTTTAAGTTGTAATTTATAGTGAATGTTGTTTGTAGTTCTTGATCTTTATCAGCAAGTACATCAAGTCCTCTCCCCTTTCAGCGAGTAAAATTCTGTCTCCTGTATATAAGAAGTTGTTAATAAGCCATCCTCCAACCCATATGTTTTGTTTTTCATAAAGTCTTGCTTTCTGAATTACTTGCTCAGCATACAGATTGAATAAATATGGTGAAAGGATACTACTCTGACACCTTTTAAAAATTTTAGACTTAAAATTTTTTTTTAAACCTCATTGTATTCCTTGTTCTGCTCCAACAACCACCTCTTAATCCATGTGTAGGTTTTACTTGAGCATAATGAAGTATTCTAGAAATCTCATTCTTCTCAGTGTAAGCAATAATTTATTATGATCTATTCAGTCAAATGCCTTTGGTTAATAAAACACAAGTAAACACCTTTCTGGAATGCTCTGTTTTCAGTCAAGATCCATGTGACATCAGCAGGGATGCCCCTGTTCTACATCCTCTTCTGAATCCAGCCTGAATTTCTGGTAGCTCCCTGTCAATGTATTGCTGCAACCGTTGTTGAATGATCTTCTGCAAAATTTTACTTCTGTGTAACATCAATGATATTGTTCTATAATTTGCACATTGTTTTGTGTGACCTTTGTTTGGAATGGGTACAAATATGGATCTGTTCTGCCATTGGTATACTGTCAATTCCTGGAGCCTTGTTTATGGCGAATGCCTTTAGTGCAGCTTGGATTTCTTCCATCAGTAATATTGGTGTTGATCACATGCCACCTCTTGAAAAGGTTGAATATTGATGAATTATTGTAGGTAGTGTGACTCTATATTCTTTCCATCTTCTTTCGTTGCTTCCTGCATCATTCAATATTTTGCTTACAGAACCTTTCAATATTGGAACTTAAGGCTTGAACTTTTTCTTTGTGACTTTCAATTTAAGATATGCTGAGTATTGCTTCCTTTTTGGTTTTTATGCTTTTTCATGTTTCATTATAATACTTTGTTTTGTTGTTTTGAGCTGCCCTTTGAAAATTTATGTTCAATTCACTGACTTCATCATTTCTTCTATTTGCCTTAGCTACTCTATGATTAAGAACACATTTCTGAGTGTCTTCTTAAACCAACTTTGTAGTTCCTGTCTTTGTAATGACCTTGTTTTCTTCATGTTTGATGATCTTGATATAACTTATAGCTTGTCATATCTTCTGTCATTATTGTTCACTGAATCAAGTCTGTTCTCGAGATATTCTTGAAATTCAGGTGGGATAGATTCAAAGTAGTATTTTAGTTTTCTCAAACTTGTTGTAATTTTCTTTAATTTTAACCTGAACTTACATATGAGCAATTGATGGTCTGTTTCACAGTTCGTCCCTGGCTTCGTTTTGATTGCTGGTGTTGAGCTTCTGCATTGCCTCTTCCACCAGATGTAATCAAGTTTATTTTTGTGTATGTTTCATGTGATAAGGCCCATGTGTATAGTCACCTTATATCTTGTGGAAAAACAGTATTTGCAATGAAGGCATAATTGGTCTTGTGGGGATTCCATCATAAAATCTCCAGCCTTCCTTCTATCTCTAAATTGTACTTTTCAATTATTTTTTCATCCTCTTTGTTTCCAATTTTTGTATTCCAATACCCTATAATTATCAATGCATATTGATTGCATATTTGATCAATTTTGGACGAATGTAGTTGGTAGATTCTTCAAACTCTTCATCACTAGTTTAGTGGTTGGTATATAGAATTTAATCATAGTTGTGTTAACTAGGTTTTCTCGTGTATATATAGCTATTCTGTTATAGGCAGCATTGTGCTTCTAGATAGACATTGAAATACTCTTTCCCCTAATAAAACCATTTTATTGGGAGCTATTACTTATTATTCCGTAGTTCAGTCATATCAAACAGTGTTGTACAGTTGCTACTACAATCAGTTTCAAAACATTCTCATCCTTCTTGAACTTCTTGATATCAGCTCTCTTCTTCCCCAGGAACCTGTATGCTCCTTCTTGTCCCTATATGCTCATCATTCCTGGGTTTCATATACTGAAAACCAGAAAAACATATAACAAAAGTTCAAGAGGGCTAGCCCCAATGACAAAATACATCAGAGATAAATCCCACTATGAGAAACAAAACAAAAAAACAGATGTGGCCCACTGTGTATCAGAGAGGGGTTTAAGTGATAAGATTTTAACTATTCAAGTCACTTTTATCATTTGGATCTATAGTCATCTCTCCAATATGCTGTTTGGTAACTGGTTTCTTCCCATCCCTCTATTATGAGTAGAGGGAAATCACTGGAGGCTTATTACCTGTGTAAACCTCACAAATGTTTCATGGCCTTCCACTGACATCCATGGCCTTTTGTCAACCAGAATTCCATAATTTAGGCTCTGATACTTTTCCCTTCTTCGGTTTCAGATTAAATGATTTACAATCCTTTGGTCATTGATGTTGATATGGACTTAATTGACATCTCATTTAGATGGCTGCTTGTTTGGAAACAAGCCTTCAAGGCCCAGATGCTATTGTATCAGGTTGCCAGGCACCATCTAATTACTTCACTGCATGTTGCTATAGCACCTATATCTTCTGTGTTCCCTTCCTGAGGGTGAATATCAAGCAGGGCTACGATGTAAGAACGAATTGTTCTTATTTTGGAATTAGGATTTAGTGCAAACCCCAAATCCATTCCTAGACCTATAGAGACCTCATGGTTAATTTATGGTAAAGAGTTACCAATCAGCTCCCCGAAGCATAGAGGTCTTCTGTTAATATTGTCATTGATTAGCCCCTGGTACTAATTTTTAAAACACTATTCAGAGAGGGGGGTATTAGCCAATGTAGGCTAAAACATATTGCAATACCTGAATTTTTGAAATGCTTTTTTTTTCTTTTCCTTTTTTTATTAATTGGGATTTATACATATATCACATCTGAAATTATTTTCTTGACAATGAATGTGACTCCATTCCTCTTGAATTTGTCGTTTCCAGAACAGGAAATTGTATGTCTGATTCAAAATTGCCAATGCCAACCCATTTCAGTTCACTAATGCGTAGAATATTGATCTATATATGTTCCATTATATTTGGAAAACATTCCAACAGATTCATTCTTCAGACATTTCATATTATGGTTATTAATAGACATTAGGAGCATTTTTGAAAAGCAGTAATTTATATTATTTTATTAGTGTACATTTAATTAAAAGTTTTATATTTTATTTGCCAAACATACACATTAAAAGCTGTTGCACAGCTTGTTAGGCTCTCTAAATAATGGAGACTCTAAACTTTAACAACTTAGCAGAGATTAATTAAAAATAATAAAAGTTACTATAAGGTATTAGCATGATAATATTACATATAAATGTATTTTCTTCCCTCTTGAACTTTCTCTTATGACACAAGAATATTCAGACTATACAATATATGTACTTAATTTGGGATTCTTAAAATATATTTAACCTAAATTAGGTATTTTGTGAGGGTATAATATAAAAATTCACTCCCCTTTGAAAAGCATTATATTCTTTTTGGAATCATTACAGTTTATTAATTAAGAGAGCAATGTCTTATTTATTTCTTATCTTATGTCTTCTTAAGGCGCCCTGCTAGCACAGTGTTTAAAGTGCTCACCTGCCGACCAAAAGTTTGGTAGTTCAAACTCACTAATGACAGTTCCATAGGAGGAAGCTATGGCAATCTGCTTCTTTAAAGAATATAGCCTCGGAAACCCAGTAGGTCAGTTCTGCTCTGTCTTATGGAGTGTCCATTAGTTATAATTGATTTAACTGTAACCAGCCTTTTTATTTTTAATTGAATAGCACCTTCAGGTACAAAAATAGAACTGAATTTTAGTCTGTGGACCTGTAAACCTAACATTAAAGGTTGTAAATATAGCTAGTATATATGAATATAAGAAATGTCTCAAGAGTAACCTCTTTTATATTGGTTCAATGAAGTTATGGTAAGAAGTAAAAGTTTTATGATATATGGTATCTTTTAAAAAATAATTTTATTGGGGGTTCGTACAATTCTTATCACTATCCATACATACATCCATTGTGTCAAGCACATATATATATTTGTTGCCATCATTCTCAAAACATTTGCCTTCCACTTGAGCCCTTAATACCAGCTGCTCATTTTCCCCCTCCTCCCCATTCCCCCCTACCTCATGAACGCTTCATAATTCATAAATTGTTATTTTGTCATATGTTACACTATATAACGTCTCCCCCTGCCCTCTTCTCTACTGTCCCAGGGAGGAGGCTATATGTAGATTCTTGTCATCAGTTCCCCCTTTCTGTCCCACGTTCCCTCTACCCTCCAGGCATTGCTATTCTCACCACTGGTCCTGGAGGAGTCATCTGTCCTGGATTCCCTGTGTTTCCAGTTGCTATCTGTACCAATGTCCATCCTCTGGTCTAGCCAGATTTGTAAGGTAGAATTGGGATCATGATAGTGGCGGGGAGGAAGTATTTAAGAACTAGAGGAAAGATGTATGTTTCTTCGTTGCTACCCTGCACCCTGACTGGCTCATCTCTTCCCCACAACCCTTCAGTAAGGGGGTGTCTGGTTGGCTGCTGAGGGACTTTACGTCTCCACTCTGCACTCATCATTTATGATTTTTTGTTCCTTGGTACCTGGTCCCTTCAACACCTCATGATCACACAGGCTGGTTTCTTATTTTAAGTTGTGTCTCATCATCAGCGAAGGTCTCAAATTATTCCATCTATATCATTATGGTTGACTCTGCTTTGAGAAGGCAGCTCTCCCTTGGTCACATTTTGAGTGCCTTTTAACCAGAATGAATAATCTTTTAGAACTGTATCTGAGAATATTCTGCTCTTATGCTAGTTCTCAGTGGTTAATCCTCAAAGCTCTGCTGAAACATGTTCACTGTGGTTGGCCTTGCTGGTATTTGAAATACTGGTGAAATAGCTTCCAGCATGTGACAACACACATGCCAGTAAAGGATGACTACTTGACAGACAAGTGGTGAACCTCTGGATAGGCTAATGTTGCTGCTTGAGGATAGCAAATATGGGAGTACCAAGCGTCTCCTGTGTATCACTTTCTCACAGGGCACTTTATTGGATAATAAAGATATATTTTCCAATTATTTGGAAGGTAAATTGTGTTATTGCCATCCTTGAAGATTGATTTCTGAACCATTTTGTCCATCCTGTTTAACAGTATTGCTTGGCAAGAACATTTATTTTAAGGGTCTCCTTGTGCTTGACAATACATGCATACATCTTAGGACAGTGACGGAGTAGGTCCCTGGGTAGACTTCTATGTAGAGGCCCTTAGAGATGCTCTCAGCTGGTTGGGAGGCCCCTGGGTCACACTGCGAGGCTTGATCCTAGCCTTCAAGCCCAAAGGCAGCGTCTTGTGTCTGAGCACCAGGACAGCTCCGACTTCCCTCTGTGGTAACCAGACACACGAGTTGCCCCTCTTTCCTCTGGCACAGATGAGTAATATTTCCCACACTGACTTGAAGCATAGTCCATGAACTCAGTCATTGTTCGGAAGGATGAACTGAGGGTCAGGAATCTTTCTTGTCTTTGCTGGGGGAAGGCGCTGGGGTCGGATGCTAGCGGTCCCTCCGGGTCGGGCCTCATCACACTGCCTTGGGGGGGGTGCTCCACTAAGTGCTAGTTCTCCGCTTGGCACGTTCCAACACTTCTTGAGCCAGCCTGGCCGAACGGCTGCCAAGCAGTCCTCCATGACTCCAGTGACTTCACCTCGGAGACTCGTGGTGGCAGTGGGTTCGAGGCAGAGCGTGGACTTGGTCTTTCCCACATGATCCTGCTCATCCCCTGACCGTGGCGCCACCACTATGTAGCCAGAAGAACGAAGCCAAGGTGTGACTGTCAATGGTGACACGAAGGCTTTCACTCTGCTTTTAGTGCTGTCAGGGTGCAGCCTTCTGGGAGCTGGTGTCTGTCTCTCTCAGTGCCTATTTTAAACCCCTGCCCACTTTAAACTAAAGCCATAATGTCATGATGCTGTCTAAACTGGTGTTAGTGCTGGCTTTCCAAGTAGAGGCTAATTATTGATAATAACAGGAGAGATTTGGAACCGAAAAAAAAATAGTAGTAAACAAGTTATGGAAGTTGAGAAGGTAAGAATGCCACTGAAGGTGGACAGCTCAAAGTATATGATATGGAGGGAAAAAGACTATAACAGAAGGTCTCCCTCCATAGGTGAAGAACCCTTAAAATACTTAGAAATTCTGTATTGCTCATTGAATTTTATCATTATGTATAGCATCAAAGGACATAAGCTACTTTTATTGGAAAATATTGTTTTATTGTGCTGATGTAAACAAATCTTTAGGAAGGAGAAAATGAGATCTGGAAGAGGAGACTAGCTGATATCATAAAATTCCTAAATAAGGCAAACGAGGAAAGACAAAAACGTAGGTAAATCTTTAGAGTTGGCGGTCCTTTCCTCCTTTGAACTGCATAAGGGGCTAGAGAGAGTGGGCAGAATTTTAGGATTGTTGGCAGGAAATCGAGAAACTCTTAGGATTAATACTGTTTAAACAACAAAAATACCTGATCTCTTGGCCCCATCTTGGGCATGCAGGTTTCCCTCACACAAGGAAATCTGTTGATAAGAGAGAATAATCCATCCGAGTCTGGTGGAAATAAGACATTCACTGTTTTGGAACCAGAGATTTCTTTTTTAACCATTAGTAAAAGGAAAACAAAGCAAAATACAAACCTTTACCAACAGCTCATGTTCAGTATTATTTTCTGTACCAAATAATGGCTACTGCCACAGATAAGTTTCTCCCGTAGTAAAATGGGCACACACACACTGTGGACATGCAGTGCCAGTACATAGCCAGTCTTGTAAGTTCAGGGCAAATTCTAAAATATTGTCAGTGGACAAGGACTAGCCCTTCCTTATCTGCAGTGTTACAGTTCTGTGCACTTTGTTAGTGGTTCCTGTTTTGAACCTACCTTTGTGCTGGTAAGTCAACCTTTTTTTTTTTTTCAGTACAGCCACATATTATAGGAAGTATGCAAACTAGAAACAGTGGTGGTTGTTATTGTGATTCCAATCATATGGACCTATAGGACAGATCAACAGTGCTCAGTAGGATTTCCTAGACTTCATCTATACTGGGACACTTTTCCTTGTCTTTTCTCTCATGGAGGGTTTTTCTCCAAACCCTCTCACCTTTTCATTAGCTCAGCACTTAGCCATTGTGCCACTGAAAATCCCTTGGAAACAGCATGACATGAAAATATCAATAAAGCCTTTGAATGTTTAAACTGTGGAATAATGAAAGTCCTCCAAAGTCAGTAAGTTTTGAATGAAAATCGTATGTAACAAGAAAGAGTCTGGCAGGGGAGATACCATGATCACGAAGGTGGTTTTCCCAGGGCAAGGCTCACCAATTGCACCCCGGATGTGCTGACCCGTGCGATTTCCCCAAATATGGGAAACTCGACTGCATAATTTGTGGTAGTGGGGGACTGCGTTCGCGCTCTTCCCTGGGAAAAAAGAGAGAGTCCATTGCTGTACTTACTATATGGTTTTTTAAGGAAGGCTATGCTTCAAAAATACTATGGGAAATGCTGAAAAATATCAAAAGGTGTATAGAAATTAAGTTACAGTGGTGGGTGACATCTACGTGCTTCTCCATGAGAAAATCAGGGTTGACTCTTGTGAGACCTCAAAGAAAAATGGTTTTCATATCCACAGTCTGTAATTCACACACAGTGATTGAGTGGGGACTTGCAAATAACGGGAGTCTACAAGCTTGACAGTTTTGCCTGGGGGAACATACGTATTTTCAGGACAGTGGGGTCACAGAAGAAGACACTGGGAGAGGAAGTGGGAGAGAAGTAGAAAAAAAGTTATAATAGAACAGAGTACAAAACCCACAGAAAACTAAATAATGAAATAAAACCACTTCTTGGTGGGAATCTACTTTGGTAGTGTTGTTGTGTGGGGCCGGTGGGGCATATAGGTAGTGGAAGGGCCAGAAAACAAACAGGAAAGAATAAAGAATGGGGAAAAATGGCAAAAAGTGTACTTGGTTACTGATTATGTCTATACTAAGCTATCCACATGATCTGCTATCCACCAGGGCCATGAGAGGCCAGCAAGGTAAAAGGTTTGGCTAGGTTGTTTCAGGGGCTGGGAAGAATCAAGTGTGGCGGGCAGGAGGGGAGCTCATAGAAATGGCTCTGCTACTGGCCAATGGTAAAGGAGCATCTGTCATCAGGTGTTAGTTGCTGTTAGTCTCAGTTGACTAGGGAAACAAATTCATAGACACTCATATATAGTAGAGAACTTTCATCAAAGGGTAATTGTATATAAGAACACATCCCAGCCAGTCCATATCATGTCCATAAGTCCAATATTATCTCATATGTCTGATACCAATCTATAAATTCCTCTTCAGACTCATGCAACACATAGAATGATGCCGAATACAGGAAGATCACAGGTCAGTGGCTGCAAAGTCTTCTGGATCCAGTGGCAGTGGAAACATCTCAGTGCTGGCAGGGGTCTGCATGTGGCTCCTCCAGCTCCAGGGCTCTAGCTCCATCAGTGTAACTCCATGTGGCTTGTCAACAGGATTGTGTAGCAGACATCCTCAAGAGAAGACCATGCCCAAACAGAGGCCTCATTGGCTGTGACCTAATTGACAGGCTAGACCTCACTCCCATTGACTGTGACCTAATTGACAGGCTAGACTTCACTCCCATTGGCTGTGACCTAATTGACAGGCTAGACTTCACTCCCATTGGCTGTGACCTAATTGACAGGCTAGACTTCACTCCCATTGGCTGTGACCTAATTGACAGGCTAGACTTCACTCCCATTGACTGTGACCTAATTGACAGGCTAGATTTCACTCCTTCGCAAGTTGACAGGAGATTATGTAACTGCTACTGCTGCTCTCCACTTTTAGAAATTTGTGTCTAACTTTATCTGCCAGGAATTGTAGCATATTTCTCCTACTGAAACCTCTTTAGTAGTTGTTATCTAGCAGTCATATTCCCCAACTGGGCCCTGTACCAGTCTTTAAAAAGTCTATTCTGCATTTAGGTGTTTCCATCTTCTTGCTGTTGTGAGCAATGCCACATGAAACAGTGTGCATATGTCTTTTTATGTTATGACTTTTAGTACTTTAGGCTATAGGTGCAGCAGAGGGGTTGCTGGATCATACGGAATTTCTACTCCGAGTTGTTTGAGGTAGTGTCATACTGCTCTCCACAGTGGCTGTGCATATTTATAGTCCCTCCAGTAGTGTATGAGAGTTCAGTCTCTACACTTTAGCATTTATTATAATTATTATTTTACTTCACTGTTACTGTCAGTGTTCATATGTCCTCATTGTTTTGATTTACATTTCCTGGATGGCTAGTGATCGTGTATTTGTTGGCTGTATGGATATCATCTTTGGTGAACTATCAGTTCATATTGTTTACCTACTTTTAAAAATAATTTTATTGGGGGCTCGTAAAACTCTTATCACAATCCATACATACATCTCTTTTGTCAAGCACATGTGTACATTTGTTGCCATCATCATTCTCAAAGCATTTGCTTTCTACTTGAGCCTTTGGTATCAGCTCCTCATTTTTCCCCTTTCCTTCCTAACCCCCTTCCCTCGTAAACCCTTTATAACATAAATTATTATTTTGTCATGTCTTACACGCTTCACCCACTTTTCTGTTGTCCATCCCCCAGGGAAGAGGTTATATGTAGATCCTTGTAATTGATTCCCCTTTTCTACCCCACTTCCCTCCACCCTTCCGGTATTGCCACTCTCATCAGTAGTCCTGAAGGGATCATCTGTCCTGGATTCCCTGTGCTTCCAATTCCTATATGTACCAGTGAACATCCTCTGGTCTAGGCAGATCTGTGTTTACCACTTTTCAATTGGACTTTTTGTCTTATTCTTATTGAGGTGCTACAGTTTTCTATAGATTTTAGTCCCTTGTCATCTCATCATTTCTTCCTCTACTTTGTGTGATCTCTCATTCTTTTTTTTCTTTCACTCTTGATAGAAAGCTTTAAAAAATCATTTTATTGGGGGCTCTTACAGCTCTTATAGCAATCTATACATCCATTGTGTCGAGCACATTTGTACATTTGTTGCCATCATCATTTTCAAAACATTTGCTTTCTACTTGAGCCCTTGGTGTCAGCGCTTCTTTTTGCCCTATTGTGAAGGGTACTACTACCTTTTTTACATCTCTCATGGTCTCGTTTGATGTATATAGCTTTATACATTGCACTGCAATAGACTTCTGTTTGTTTATCTTGTATCCTGCCACTCTACCATATTCTTCTGTCACTTCCAGCACTACTATTGTGGAGCTTTTGGGGTCTCCATATATAAAATATCATCTGAGAATAATGATAGTTTCACCTCCTCTTTCCCCAGACCTTTGATATCTCTTCTTTGCCTTGCGTTGTTAGCTAGGACATCTAGTATGATGGTAAATAAAAGTGAGGACAAGGGATATCCTTATCTGGTTCCGTTTTCCAGTGGGATTGTTTTCGCCTTTTCTCCATTGACTACCACGTTGGATGTTGGGTTTACATGTATAGTTTTATATTATATTGAGGAATTTCCCTTCCATTCCTATCTTCCTGAGTGTCTTAAATAGGAATGGATGTTGGATGTGGTTGAATGCTTTTCTTGCTTCTATCAATATTAACATGTTTTTCTTATCCTATTTTCTGTGTGTCAATGTGGTGAATAATGTTGATGGACTTTCGTATGTCGAACCATCCCTACACCCCTGGAATGAATCCCAGTTGCTCATGGTGAATTATTCATTTTATATACTTTTGTATTCTATTAGACAAATTTTATTAAGGATTTTTGCATTGATGTTCATTAAAGATAATAATGGTTTGTAGTTCTCCATTCTTGTGGGATCCTTGCTCGATCTAGGTATCAGTGTTATGCTAGCTTCATAGAAAGGGTTCAGGACTTTTCTGTCTTTTGCTCTGCTCTGGAAGAGTTTGTGTAGAATTGGTGTCAGTTCTTCTCCGAATGCTTGGTAGAATTCTCCAGTGAAGCTGTCTGGCGTGGGGGATATTTTAGTTGGAATTCCCTTGTGTTAGTCTGAGTAGACTAGAAAAACAAATCCATAGGCACTTATATGTGTATAAGAGATAACTTTATATCAAAGAGCAATTGTACATTATGAAAATATCCCAGCCCAGTCCAGGTCAATCCATAAATTTGATATTAGCCCTTATGTCCGTTATCAGTCTATAAATTCTTCTGATTCACACAGCACATGCAGTAGGAAAGATCACAGGCCAGTGGGTAGAAAATCTTGCCGATCCAGTGGTGGTAGAGGCCTCTCAGCACTGGTGTGGGTCTCCTCGTGACTCCTCCACCTCCAGGGCTCTGGCGGCATCAGCATAGCTGCATCTGGCTTGTCAACAGGAATGTCTTGAAGGGAGTGTCTGTGTGTGTAGCTTCCAATGAGCTATTTATCTCTGTGGCGCCTCCAAATGAGGTCATCAAGCTGTGACCTGATTGACAGGCCAGGCTCCACCCCTTCCTCAAATTGACAGATTATGTGACTGCCACATCCCTTGATAAACTTTTTTATTTCTTCTATTGCTATGGTTCTTTGGAGGTTCTTGATATCTATCTGGAATGGTCTAGGGAGGGACTGTTTTTCCAAGTATTTGTTCATGTTTTCTAAATTGTTGGATTCATTTGAGTACATGCCTTCATAGCACTGTGTAATTAGCCTTTACATTTCATTACTGTCTGTTGTAATGTCCCCTGTTTCATCTCTCATCAATCAATCAATTCCTTCAGCCATCAATCCCTGGCTATTGATATTTGTTCCTTCTTTTTTTTGTTAGGCTTGGCAATGGTCAATTGAAGTGTCACAATGCAGACCATGGCTGAATGGATATGCCAGCAGGCTGCATATGCTCCAAGGGGAGAGCTGTCCCTCAGGATGGCTTAGAGGGGAGGGGATGAGGCTTGAGTTATCTAAGGGGATTGCTTGGGATGGCCTGGAGAGGTCTAAATAAGGTGTGCTGGCTGGGAAATGAATTCGTGTGGGGCAGTGACAGGAGTGGGGTGGTTGTGTAGCTCAAAGGCCTAGAAGAGCAGTATGAACATTAGTCATGAGGTGTGAGGGGGTCATGCTGAACATCAGAGCCCAGGATATATAACTTGTGCACAGGGTGCTTGGGCAGTCTGAAGGCCAGAATGTATGCAGTGTATACCAGTTTGGAAGCAAGCTGACCACACAAACTTGTGTGTTCAGTGGGTTGTGTGAGAGGAAAGTCTTGGTGTCTCATGGGCACATTTATCCTTTTACCCATATGATGCTTGCTTCCACCATCTCTAAACCTTGAAAGTCCTGGTTTACCAATATACTGAGTTGTTCTCCAAGATTGTTTTTATCTGTTTTTTTCTTGACATTTTTCTCCTGATTATTAGAGAGGGCTTCAGCCTCTGTGTGATCAGTGGCCCTGTTAAACAGGAACCTGATATATTATTTAATTTGGATCTGCTGATATCACCCCTTTCATTTTTTATTCTTGATATTTACGTCTTATTTCTTTTCCTTTGTTACATTTGCTAGTTGTTTAATTAATTTTTAAAATCTTTTCAGAGAATCAACTTCTTATTTTTTCTATTGTTTTTCTGTTTTTCAGTTCTCTTATTTCCACCTAATCTTAATGATTTCTTTTCTTCTGGTGATTAGAAATTTATTTTGTCGCCCTTGTACTAGTTGTTGAAGATGCTTGGTTTAAGGTGTTATTCATTGCTATAAATTACCTTTCAAGTACTGCTTTTGTTGTGTTTTCAAAGGTTTTATTTTTCAAAGGTTTTTTGTTTGTTTCATTTGAGTTTGTTCTTTATTTCACTTCAATACCAATAGTTTTTAAGCAGTGTGTTATTCAGTTTCCATGAATTTGCTTTTTTGCCCTTGTTCTTCCTATTGTTGATTTCTAATTTTATAGCATTATGATTTGAGAAAGTGCATTGTGAACTCTTATTTAAAATTTTATTATTATTGCTACATTTTCTAGGTCTTTTTTCAGTTCTATAAAAGTTTAATCTATTTTGAGGGGCATTCATTGGGTGCATATATGTTTTTTATGGTTACATCTTCTAGTTATTGTTGTCCATTTAATCTTTATGTGGTGCATTTCTTTGTCACATGGGTTTTGCTTTAACCTATTTAATCTGACATTAATATTGCCACCCTTGCCTTTTCTGGTTGCCATTAGCTTTAATCTTCGTGTACTTTTATCTTTGTTTCTAAGATGTGTTTCTTGCAAGCAGCATATTGATGGTTCTTGTTTGCTTGTCCAGAATGCTACTCTCTGTCCTTTGACTTCTGCATTTAATCCTGTATTGTGTTTTGTTAGATATATACATATATGGGTTTTTGCTGTTATTTTATGTTTCTTTTTAGTAGTTATTAGTTTCTTTGTTTTTATATATCTTTGCTGTTTTGAATACTGTTTTAAGTGTGTTGATTTCTATGTGGAGTTGTATATTGATCTCAGGTTTTTCTATAGTTGTTGACTATGTGTCCAGAGCACCTCACTTAGTTTTTTGGGGGTAAACTTGGTTCTGTTCTTACAAATGGCTTTAATTTCTCCTTGTATAGAAATAGTCAATATTCTTTCATATTTGAGTGATAATTTTTCTGGATATCAGATTTTTGGGTGTCAATTTTTTTCTTTCAGGTTTTTTATGTGCCATTCCTTTGTCTTCTTACCTGCTGATTTCTGCTGAGAAGTCAAACTTTGTTCTTACTGATTTTCCTTTGTAGGTGGATTCTACCCACCTCCCTCTGCCCCCTTAGCTGTTCTCAGGATTCATTCCTTGTCCTTGATATTGGAAAGTTTGACTGTGTTAACGTCCCCTGGGTCAGGCATTGGGTCTGACAGGGACAAGAGTAGCATGGACCTTGGGTAGTCCTTGACTTGGCTGAGTCTCAGGGACACATGTGTCAAATGGTTTCTGCATTGGGTGCCAAGCTGGACCTGGTTGCATTTTTAGGCTGTGTGTTGTATAGGCAGTGGGTCTGGTACTGAGCTACTTGAGCTTGGCTGGGTTTACTTTAATTCTTTAAGTTTAAAATATTCTGAGTGTGTCCTTCCTTTCTGTATTTTTTTAACTCTAGGCTTTTGCACATTCCATTATAATATTTGACTTTGTCTTCTTGAGGGGCCCTTTAAAATTTTTCTGTTCAGCTCTTTGACTTTATCGTTTCTTCTATTTACTTTAGTACTCTATGATTAAGAACAGGTTTCTGAGTCTATTCTTAAATCTACTTGATCTTTCCTGCCTTTTTAATGACCTTTTGCTTTCTTCATATATGATATTCTTGGTATCATCTTATAGCTCATGAGACCTTCTATCATTAGTGTTCAGTAACCCAGATCTGTTCTTGAGATATTATTGAAACTCAAGGTTGTATTTTAGTTTTCTTGGACTTGTTTTAATTTTCTTTAACTCTTACCTGAACTTCCATATGAGTCATTCATGATCTGTTTCATAGTCAGGCGCTTGCCTCCTTTTGATTGCCAATGTTGAGATTCTCCATTGCCTCTTCCAACAGATGTAGTCAGTTTAATTTCTGTGAATATTTAATCTGGTTAAGCCTATGGTACAGTCACCTTATATCTTGTGGAAACAGTATTTGCAATGAAGACATAATTGGTCTTGTGGGATTCCATCCTGTAATATCCAGCTTTGTTTCTATCTCTGAGGGCATACTTTCCAAATATGTATTCTTTTTTATGTCCAACTTCTGCATTCTACTCCCCAACAATTATTTCAAGGATATTACTTTGGGATCTAATGAAGGTATTTTCAATCACCTCACATGCATGTGAAGGTTGGACATTGAGAAAAGAAGACCCAAGAAGAATTGATACATTTGAATTGTTGTTGCTGTTGAAGAATATCAAAAGTACTGTAAATTGCCAAAAGAACAAACAAATCTGTCTCGGATGAAGTACAACCAGAATACTTTTTAGAAGGAAGATGGTATGCCATTGCCTCATGTAGTTTGGACGTGTTATCAGGAGAGACAAGTTCTGGAAAAGGACCTCAAGCTTGGTAAAGTGACAGTGAGAAAGAGGAAACCACCTTCTACAAGATGGATTGACACTGTGGCTACATTGATGGGCTCAGACATTAGAACAATTGTGATGATAGCACAGGTTGTTAAGTCAAAGGTACATGTACTTTTGTTCAATATAAATAATGTGGTATTAAAAAATTTTTGAGCTGTCCCACTCTCCTAGCATCACCCCCTCATGACCTGAACCTTTGAACAGGACCTTTGGTGGCACAGTGAGATAAGTGTTGGGTTACTAGCTTCAGGGTCAGAGGTTCAAGACCACAAGCCACTCTGAGGGAGAAAGATGAGGTTATCTGCTCCTGTACGTATTTACAGTCTCGGATATTTACTAGGAGTTGGAATCGACTCAACAATTAGTTTGGCTTAAGTGGTATCAAATACTTTAGCCTCTGTTTGGGGGCTCATTGTTGTAAAATTATAGAATACGAGTTTTGTCATTTTACCTTGTTTTAACAGTTGTGTTGGCACTTTATCCACATACCATGCAATTAAAGAACTCAATCACAAAAAAAAATCTTTGAGCTGACAGATTTTTTCATTTTTTCTCAAGTTGTGGTTTCTTAGGTGAGTTGGCCAAGTTTATGTCCCAATAGTTTTTTAGGTGGGTAGTCCAAGGTTATGAATACTCATTGGTCAGTGATAAATTTCACCGTATTTTTGTATAATTCTATAAAGGGAAAAATAGTTCTTTGATTTGTGCCTTTCTTTGACAATTAAAATACTAAGTGATGATGTGGTGCTATGGTTTATTTCCTATATATCTTTACCTATGAAGCGGTTGTTTCTATGCTTTGTGCAATTATCTATGGGCATCTTGTTGTTTTCTAACTCGACTTTTAGTAATTTTTTGTATAAAAATACTTTCTGCTCCATATGCTACAAATATTTCCCAATCTTTGAGTGCATATAGTCTTGCTTTTTAAATTTTTTTAAACATTTTATTAGGGACTCATACAACTCTTATCACAATCCATACATATACATACATCAATTGTATAAAGCATATCTGTACATTCTTTGCCCTAATAATTTTCAAAGCATTTGCTCTCCACTTAAGCCCTTCGCATCAAGTCCTCTTTTTTCCCGCTCCCTCATGAGCTCTTGATAATTTATAAATTATTATTTTGTCATATCTTGCCCTATCCGGCATCTCCCTTCACTCCCTTTTCTGTTGTCCGTCCCCCAGGGAGGAGGTCACATGTAGATCCTTGTAATCGGTTCTCCCTTTCTAACCCACTCACCCTCTACCCTCCCAGTATCGCCCCTCACACCCCTGGTTCTGAAGGTATCATCCACCCTGGATTCCCTGTGCCTCCAGCTCCTATCTGCACCCGTGTACAACCTCTGCTCTATCCAGGCTTGCAAGGTAGAATTCGGATCATGGTAGTGGGGGGGTGGGGTGGGGAGAAAGCATTTAGGAACTGGAGGAAAGCTGTATTCTTCATCAGTGCTACACCACACCCTGACTGACTCATCTCCTCCTCTAGACCCCTCTGTGAGGGGATCTCCAGTGGCTGACAAATGGGCTTTGGGTCTCCACTCTGCACTTCCCCCTTCATTCACTATGGTAAGATTTTTTTTTTTGATGATGATGACTTATACCTGATCCCTTTGACACCTCGTGATCGCACTGGCTGGTGTGCTTCTTCCATGTGGGCTTTGTTGCTTCTGAGCTAGATGGCCGCTTGTTCACCTTCAAGCCTTTAAGACCCCAGACACTATCTCTTTTGATAGCCAGGCACCATCAGCTTTCTTCGCCACATTTGCTTATGCACCCGTTTGTCCTCAGCGATCGTATCATGGAGGTGTGCAGTCAATGATATGATTTTTTGTTCTTTGATGTCTGATAACTGATCCCTTTGAAACCACGTGATCACACAGGCTGATGTGTTCTTCCATGTGGGCTTTGTTGCTTCTGAGCTAGATGGCTGCTTGTTTATCTTCAAGCCTTTAAGACCCCAGATGCTATCTCTTTTGATAGCCGGGCACCATCAGCTTTCTTCACCACATTCACTTGTTCACCCGCTTTGGCTTCAGCAGTTGTGTCGGGAGGGTGAGCATCATAGAATGCCAATTTAATAGAAAAAGTATTCATGCATTGAGGGAGTGCTTGAGTAGAGGCCCAACGTCCTTCTGCCACTTTAATACTAAACCTATAAATATAGGCACATAGATCTATTTCCCCATCCTCATATATATTTGCATGTACATGTCTTCGTCTAGACCTCTATAAATGCCCTTTACCTCCTAGATCTTTCCTCTATTTCCCTTGACTTTCCTTCTGCCCCACTATCAGGCTCCGTCCCCACCTAGGTTACAGCTATACCTCTTCTTTACCTTACCTTACCCTTGATTATTCCCTACCAGGCCTGTCACTCCCCCCTCACCACCAATTTGGATCCCATGTTGTTCCCTTGTCCCTGGGTTAGTTAGCACCACTTCCTTACCCCGCACCTCCGCCTATCCCAAGTCCCCCAAGAACTGTCGGTCCCGTTGTTTTTCCTCCAAATAGTTCATCCAGCCTATCTTATTTAGACAGACCTGTGGAGATAATAACATGCACAAAAACAAGACAGAGGAAAACAAAGCAACAGTATACAACAAAACAACAACAACAAACCACTGATAAAGAACAAAACAAAATACATCAAGAAAGAAAAGCTTGTAGTTAGTTCAAGGACCATTTGTTGGCCTTTAGGAGTGTTTTCCAGTCCAGTCTTTTGGGGCACCACACCCTGGCCCCAGAGTCCACTTTCCGCATTCCCTGGGGACCTTGCCGCTCCATTCCCTTGCTGTTCCGCTGCACTCCCCCAGTGCTTTGCCTCGGTGTGGTGGGATCAGATCAGGTGCAATTTGCAGACTGTGTCTCCGGTACTGTCCCCTGTAGCGCCTTTGGTCACTGAGGGGCATCATGTCTCATGGTGGGGTATAGTCTTGCTTTTAATTATAAATGGAGAATGACTTTCTAAGACTAGAATTAACGAAAAGAAAAATCCCATGTATAATTAAAAGTAAGACTATAATAAATTCATTTGCAATTCAATTTTGTTCTAATTTTCTTTATTTTTATGTTGATTATTATTTATTGAAATGAATAGGATGAGGCCTTAGCTTATTTTTTCACTTTTTACATAGTTATCTAAACATCTTTATTGAGTTTTTTGAATAATATCCCTTTCCTATAAGTCTTGCTTTCTTTTAAAGTTACTATTTTTTTGTGTGTAATTCAGTCAGCTTCTACATTACCTGTTAAGTCTTGCACTTTATACTGTTTGATATGATTATCTTATAATGTTTTAATATTTCATACTAACAAGCCCATTGTTGCTTTTCTTTTAACACATCCTTATTCTTGACATCACATTTATTTAACATGATCATTTGTCATTTTGCCATTTTATTTTGCTAAGTAAAATGTTTCTTAGACTTTAAAATTACATGAACTATTTATCTTAATTTTGGGAGACCAGATCTATCTTTACTTAGATATTTTTAAACTTTTAAATGTGAATTGGATGAACATTTACAGAGCTAATCAGTTTTGCATTAACAATTTATGCACATTATTCCACTGATTGCAGTCTCCACAATGTAATATCACTTATTAAACAACCTCCTTTTGTTTTCTGTTTCCATTCCTCCTTTCTTAGCCCTTTATAATATCACTTATCTCTAATTATTTTAGGCTTTTTGTCTTGTCACTATACATGGATGATGGTGACTTTTCAACTGATTGCAGTAGTTCTTAGAAAATTCCTTTGGACTATCTCTTTCATTACATTGGAAAAATTTTTTCTGTTTTCAAATTTTATTCTATTTATAGCACAATCTAATCCTGTACTAAATAATAGCATCAGTAATGGGCTTATTTTGTTTTTTGTTTAGTTAGAATACTAAGAGTTTCTTTTTCTACCTTAGTATAATGTTTGATTTCAGGTATTTTTATGTTAGGGATTCTATATTAATGTTTTTGGATGTTATTATTAGTTTATGGCACATAATGATACAATATACTTTTCTGTAGATTTTCCTGGGAAAATTGATTGTGCTCGTGTGTATTCAGGTGTTAGGATATGCTAATGACTTCTACATCTGCACTGTCTTTGCTTTCCCAAGGGCATAGTAAACTCATTGCAGCACTTGTAGGTATGGCTCCTTGCTTACCTTGCTCCTTCTGTGTGTTGCCATCTTATGACTGATGGAACCAGATACAAGAGGACACTTTAGATCTCTCACTTATGAAACATAATACACTTCTTGTCCAATTCTCTCCCTCCTCTCTCCATGTCCGTCGCTATGACTTAGCCTTGGTTATTTAATACTGTATATAACTTGTTCTCTTCACTCTTACATACTATGTTCCCCCTTGTCTCTTAATGGCTTTGTGCAGATTTTTATTTTTTGTATGCAATGTACTTGTGATAAAGACAGGCTTAACTAAAAACTGTTTGTTTTAACAATGCCAAGCAAGATGTTAAGATAAGACAGGTCATAATAGGGAGGGGCAGGGTATTAATGGGGCCTGGCACCCTTCAAGCGAAGGACACAGTGTAGTGTGCTAACCACTGGGCTGGGGCTGTTCTCTCTCAGGGAGGCTGTAACTGGAATCTTTGTCTGTGGCTGTCATTTTGCAGTTTGTGTTTCTCTGTGGCATTGTTGAAAATGGCAGAATGCTTCATTTATTGTGACCATTTGGAGAACACATATAACAGTTTAATTGTTAAATCACATTGGCAAAGAGAGGTCCTGTTCTTGGGGATAGCATTGCCAGTTTTGCTTCTTAGAGACAGGCTGCCTAGAAGTCCTAAGTAAAATGATTGGAGGCAGCATTCTGTAAGCTCTGTCTGTGGCTGTGGGAAACATGCACTATATGCCCTCCTATTTGATCTTCTCAATAGTGTGAACTGAATACAGATACAAAGTGTCACCTTTCTGTTTTACAGCTGAGGAAATGGGAGTTTCTGAAACTCAACAATGTTTTTGAGAGTTGTGCAAACCTCACATTAATCAACTTGCTTTTTAAAAATCTTGACAACTTCTGTTTTGGTGGCATCAGGCTTTGCTTTAGCTGGTATCCAGCAATATCTTTTTCACATTTTTCCTTCAGTTTGCTGGCAGTGTTAGTTTGGGTTGTCTAAAGAAACAAGTTCATAGACACTCATGTATATATGAAAGTACTTTATATGAAGAGTAATTGTATATTAAGAAAACATCCCAGCCTAGTCCAGATCAAGTCCATAAGTGCAATATTACCCCATATGTCTGATGCCAGTCTAAATTCCTCTTGAGACTCACACAGCACATGCAATGATGCCAAATGCAGGAAAATCACAGGCCAGAGGGTGAAAAGTCTTATGGATCTAGTGGCAGTGGAAGCATCTCTGTGCTGGCGTGGGTCTCCATGTGACTCCTCCAGCTCCAGGGCTTTGGCTCCAACTGCGTCGCTCCATATGGCTTGTCCACAGGAATGTTTCACAGGGAGAATATGTGTCCCACCTCCTGAAAGGAAGACAGGAGTTCCCAGAATCCTCAGGAGAAGGCCATGCCCACACAGAGGCCCCATTGCTATGACCTGATTGACAGGCAAGACTCCACTCCTTTGCTCAAGTAGATTATGTAACTGCCACAATGGCCTTCTTCTCATAAGGCTGCTTGGCTATTGACCATGGTAATATTTCACAAATCTCCCAGCTTCTTTGCAACATCGCTGATGATCTGGGTGCTTGCCTTTGATTTTGGGGCTATACTTAAAACAAAAGAAGAAAAAGGCTGAAGGAGGTCTCTTGGTTGCATTGGAGATATGCCTTTATGACACCAGACTATTTTATCTGATAGCTGCATACCATCTGTATTCTTCGCCACATTTTGCTCTAACACCCACATCTTCTGTGTTGCCTTTCTGAGGGCAAGTAAAGAGCGGGTCCATGATTTAAGAACTAATTGTTTTTAAGTTGGTGCTAGGATTTAGTGCAAACCCCAAACCCATTTTTGGATCTATTTTTTAAAAAATAAAATACCCCTTGTTCTATTTACTTTCCCTATAGGCTCAATGTCCCTTGGTTGAAAAACCAGAGAAATAACACAGCTTCAAGAGGATAACTCCCCATGGTGATACACCTTTGATATACACCCTAATTTGAACAAGCATAAGCAAAATATAACAGTATGACCCTCACAGGATTGCCAGAATAATACATATCTTAATACAGCATACAGGGTGTTGATGTAGCAAGACCTTATTTGACTTCCATGTGTGTCTGAGGTAGATTCCAGTTCACCCAGTGGAGCTCCTGTATGGGATTTCACTGATGCAGCCTATGGAGCATGCTCACCCCCAAATTCCAAGTGTCCCATGGCCCTGACCTGGATTCCTGTGATACCTCCAGACACCCTAGGTCAATTCTGCACACCTGTTGCATGCCACTAAAGATCCTCCCCACCTAATGTTTCCAAGAGAATCCTCATTCTCTCTTCCCTCTACCTGGAGGTCAACTCTCCTTCCCCTCCCCTCAACAGACCTGCATCTGTGTTTTCCCAAATGTGACCATCCCCTCTCCCCTCCCATCAGTAGGCTGCATCCCTCTGAAAAGGCTGCTACCTGTTCCAGGTGACCTCACCCCATATCCACATGGCTACCATTCTGCAGACAACGTTCCCCCCTGCTCCCTGCATCCATTTGATCCCATCTGTCTTGAGGTACCCTCCAACCAAGTGGCCTACACTAAATTTATCTGGAGTGGAAGATGTGTGGTTCACTGGCACTGTTCCAACTCTTTACCAGACTGTCTAGTCTCAAATCAGAAGACTGGATGCATGAGCTTGTGAGCTTCTGCTGCTTGTTCCTACTGCAGTGGACTCATATAGTATCTGTCCTTCAGTGCTTAACAAACTTTACTCAGCATAATGTCTTCTAGATACCTCCATGAATTGAGATGTTTCATGGTTTCATGCTGTTTGTTAGGGATGGTAGGATTCCATTGTATATACCAGTTTTTTGTTTTGAATCTACTCTTCTGTTGATGGGAATTTAAGCTGTTTCCAGCTTCTTGCTATTGTGAACTATGCTGCAATGAACCTGGAGGAACAAATATCTGTTCGTGGTCTGTTTCTTATTTTTTTTGGGTATATGTCCAGTTATGATATTGGTGGGTCATATGGTAGTTAAAATGCCATCTGTTTTAGGTTCCGCCATATCATGTTCCACCGAGACTATTGAAGGTACTTACAAGTGACCAACAGTGGGTAAACGTTTGTATCTCACCGTACCCTCTCCAACATTTTTTGTTATCTTTTTTTAATTGGGCTATAGTTACAGCATTAGATACGTATCTCATTGTTGTTTTGGCTTGCATTTCCTGGATGGCGATGACCGGGAGCATTTTCTCATGTGTTTATTAGCCATTCAAGTGTCCTCCTCTGTGAATCTTCTTTTGATCACCTTTACAGAGGGTTATTAGATTTATTTCTTGTTGTAAGCTTGTAAAATTATGTAGATTTTATTAGTCCTTTGTCTCATGTCATTACTAAATATCTTTTGTGGGCTCTCTTTTTACTTTTTTAATAATGTCTTTTAATGTACACAAGTGCTTTGTTTTTATTAGGTCCCATTTATATATTTTGCCTTTACTGGAGTGTGTTTCCTTTGTTAATTCTGTGATCCCATGTCGTCCATGCACTAGGGCTCCTAGCTTTGTCTCAATTTCCTGGTTGATGATCCTGATAGACTTGGGTTTTACCTCTAGGTCATCAATCCACCTTGAGTTTGTTTTTGTGCATGGGGTGAAATATGGGTCTTGTTTCATTCTTCTGCATGTGGATATCCATATTTTCCAGCATCATTTATTGAATAGGATATCTGCTTCCTATTTAATGTTTCTTGGCCTTTGTCAAAAATCAATTGCTTGCATGTGGATGTTTTTATTTCTGGGTTTCTAGCCTTATTCATTGGTCTGAGTCTCTATCACTATACAAGTCCCACGCTGTTTTGACAATGGTGGCTGTGTAGTAGGTTTTAAGGTCAGGTAGTGCAAGGCCATCTACTGTATTATTGTTCTTGAAAAGTTCTTTACCTGTTCTGGGCTTCTTCCTTTTCCATATAAAGTTGTTAATCAGTTTTTCCAATTCTTTGAAGAATGATGCTAAAATTTGGATCGGGATTGCACTGAATTTGTAGATTGCTTTAGGTAGTATTGATATCTTCATAATATTGAGTTTTCCAATCCACGAACATGTAACATTCTTCCATTTGTTTAGATCCCTATTGGTATCTTGTAGTATTCTGTAGTTTTCATCACATGGCTCTTTTTTGTTGTTGTTAGGTTTATTCCTAGGTACTTCAACATTTGTGTGGCTATTGTGAATGGTACTGATTCCTTGAGGGCTGTTTTTTTTTTTGTATTCTCATCACTGATACATGGGAGGCCAATTGGTGTTTGTTTGTTAATCTTGTATCCTGCTACTCTTCTAAACTCCTCTATTGTTTCCAACAATCCTATTATGGACCCCTTAGGAGTCTCAATATATATAATCATATTGTCTTCAAATAGTAAAAGATTCACTTCTTTTTTAAAAATTAAGTTATTTTTATCATTTCATTGGGGGCTCATACAGTTCTCATCACAATCCATACATCTGTCCATTGTGTCAAGTACTTTTGTTGCCATCATCATTCTCAAAACATGTTCTTTCTACTTGAGTCCTTGGTATCAGCTCCTCATTTTCCCCCTCCCTTCCCCATCCTCCCTCTCTCACAAACCCTTGATAATTTATAAATTATTATTTTGTCATGTCCAATGTCTCCTTTCACCCACTTTTCTATTGTCCAACCCCCATGGAGGGGGTTATATGTAGATCATTGAACTTCACTTCTTCTTTACCCAATTGTACACCCTTGATATCTTTCTGTTGTCTTATGGTATTGGCTAGGACTGTTGAATATAAGTGGGGATAAGGGGTATCCTTGTCGGGGTTCCTTTATTCAGTGGAAATATTTTCAGCTTTTCTCCATTGAGTATACTATTTGCTATTCATTTTTCATATATGGTTTTTATTGTATTGAGGATTTTTCCCTTCTAATCATATCTTCTTGAGAGTCTTTATTAGGAATGGGTATTGGATGTTATAAAATGTATTTCTGCATCACTTGATATGATTATATTGTTCTTATTGATGTGGTAGATTAAGTTATTATTATTATTACTTTTGAATGTTGAGCCATCCCTGGATTCCTGGAATGAATTCCACTTGGTTATGATTTATTAATTTTTTGAATATATTATTGGATTCTATCGGCCAACATTTTGCTGCGGATTTTTGCATCTATGTTCATGAGAGATATTGGTCTGTATTTCTCTATCCTTGTGAGGTCTTTGCCTGATTTTTGTAGAATGTGTTTGAGAGTTTGCTATTCCTTTCTATGTTCTGGAAGAGTTTATGTAGGATTGATGTTATTTTTTCTCTGAATGCTTGGTAGAATTCTGTGAAGCCATCTGGACAGGAACTTTTTTCTTTTTTAATCATTTTATGGGGGGCTCTTACAGCTCTTATCACAACCCATTCATCAATCCATTGTGTCAAGCACATTTGTACATGTGTTTCCATCATCATTTTCATTCTGTTTGAGCCATTGGTATTAGCTCATTCCTCTCCTCCCCGTGAACCCTTGATAATTTATAGTTCTGATTGTTTTCATGTCTTACACCGACTACTGTCTCCCTTCACCCACTTTTCTGTTGTTAACCCCCTTAGGAGGGGGTTATATGTACATCACCTTCCCCTTCCCCTCCTGGTATCGCTACCCTCATTATTGATCCTGAGGGGTTTATGTGTCCTGGATTCCCTGTGTTTCAAGCTCTTCTCTGTACCAGTGTAAGATTGAATTGGGGTCATGATAGTGTATGTGTGTGGTGGGGGGAGATTAAAGAACTAGAGGAATGCTGTGTATTTGCTTGGTGCTATACTGCACCTTTGCTAGCTCTTCCCTTCGTTTTGATCCTTTTGTGAGAGGATGTCCAATGGTTTACAGATGGGCTTTAGGTCTCCACTCCACCCTTCCCCCTCATTCACATCAATATAACTTTTTGTTCTGAGTACTTGATGCCTGATACCAGATCCCATCGACACCTCATGATCACACAGGCTGATGTGCTTCATCCATGTGGGCTTTGTTGCTTCTGAGCTAGATGGCTGTTTGTTTCTCTTCAAGCCTTTAAGACCCCAGGCACTATATCTTTTGATAGCCGGGCACCATCAGCTTTCTTCACCACATTTGCTTATGGACTTATTTTGTCTTCAGCGATCATGTCAGGAAGATGAGCACCACAGCATGTTGAGTTATTAGGACAAAGTGTTCTTCCGTTGAGGGAGTACTTGAGTAGAAGCTTAATGTCCGTTTGCTACCTTAGTATTTAACATATAAATATATGTATATAGATCTATTTCCCTATCATTATATATGGGAACTTTTTTGTTGGGAATTTCTTGATGACCTTGTCTATTTCTTTTGCTATGGGTTTGTTTAAGTTCTTAATGTCCATGTGCGTTAATTTGGGGGAAAGAGTGATTTTCCAGATCCACGTCCTCCAAATTATTGAATTTGTTGGAATACAGTCTTTTGTAGTACTGCATAGTTAATCTTTTTATTTCATTAGGGTTTGTTGTGACTTCCCTTGTTTCATCACTAATTCTAGATATTGATGTCTGCTCCTTCTTTGCCTCTGAGTTTGCTAGCAGTTTGTCAATTTTTGTTGATCCTTTCAAAGAACCAATTTTTTACTCAGTTATTTTTCTCATTCTTCAGGTTTTTAAAAAACTTAAATTACAATTTTTTGTTCTTCAGTTTTCCAGTTCATTTATTTCTGCACTAATTTTTATGATTTCTTTTCTCTTGCTGTTGGAAAGATTATGCTGTTGACTTAGTTCTAGCTGCTGGAGATGCTGAGCTAAGGTACTCACCATAATTCTCTCCATTTTTTTAAATGTGTGCATTTATTGCAATAAAATGACCCACAGGTTTTGGTATGTTGTATAGTTCTCACTGGTTTCTAGGAGCTTTCTAATTTCCTCCAATTTGTGATAATACCCATTCTTCTTTGAAAAGAGTGTTATTGATTCTCCAAGTAGTTGCCTTTCTGTTGTTGATTTCTAGCTTTCTGGTACTGTGGTCAGAGAAGGTGGTTTGAATTACCTCTGTGTTTGAGTTTTTTCAAGCTTGCATTGTGTCCCAGCATGTGGTCTGTTTTCAAGTATGAGCCTTGTCCTTTGGAGAATAATGCTCTGAAAATGTCTATTATGTTAAGTTGGCTAGCTCTTCAGTTTCTTTATTGAGTTTCTTACCTGTTGATATACCTTTCTTCGAGAACAGTGTATTGAAATAACCTACTATAATTGTTGATCTGGTAATTTCTCTTTGAAATCCTCTTTGAGGATTTCATTGACAAATTTTGAGGGTGTTTTGTTGGGCGCATATATGTTTATTGTATTTATGGTCTACTGATCCTGTGAGCATTATGTAATGCCCGTTCCTTTCTCATTTGTAATGCACTTTTAGGTCTATTTTGTCAGAGATTAGTATTACCACCCCTGCTCTTCTTTGATTGCCATTAGCTTGGTAAAATTTTTGCCATCCTCTGATGTTCAGTTTGTTTTTGTCTGTGAGGTTGAGATTTGTCTCTGAATTGACAGATTTTGTTTTCTAATCCAGCATGCTACTCTTTGTATTTTCATGGGTGTATTTGAACCATTAATATTCAGTGATATTAAGTCTAACTATAGATTAGTTGCTGTTATCTCGTACTTTTTGTGTTTGATATTTTCCTGTCTTCCCCTTCTATTGGTGTGTGTGTGTGTGTGTGTGTGTGTGTGTATGAGGAGTTTATTCTTGTCTTTGTTTCTCTATGGGATCTGTAATGTTTTGGGTACTTTTTTCAGTGTGATGGTTTCTCAGTGGTGTTACACCCTGTGGTGGCCTCCTGTTTGTGTACTGTAGTTATTGGTATTCTGCCCATAAAGAATTGGAAAGTGTTTTTTGTAATCCTGATTTTGTTTTTACAAATTCTCTAAATGTTTCTTTGTTTGAGAAAACTTTAATTTCTCCTTTAAATTTTTGTGTTGCCATTGTTGTCTTTCAACTTTTTGAATACATTGCTCCAATTTCTTCTTTGCTGTATGATCTCTTTAGAGGTCCGAGCTTATTCTCTTCTGTGTACCTTTATATTCTTTTTCTCTCTAGCTGCCCTCATGATTCTCTCCTTTTCCTTGAAATTGGGTAATTTGCCTACTATATGTCTTGATTTCTTTTTTTTTTGGGGGGGGGGGAGGTTGGTAATCTAATTGGTGTTCTCTCTTCTGCGTGAATGGTTATCATCTCCTCCTACATGATATTGGGGAAGTTTCTTCCAAGAATTCCCTTACTATTTTAGCTGTAGGCATATTCATTTCCTCCTGCTCAGTGACCCCCCCCAATAATTTGAATATTGTTTTGCTTCATAGAAACCCACAACACCCTCAGGCCTTCCTCAGATTCTATTGCTTTTTTGTTTGATTGTTTCTCTCATTTGCTTGGTTACCTTTGAGATTGCTGGTTATCTTTGGCTATCTTTGAGATCGCTGATGTGGTTTTCCACTTCTTCCATTGTATTGGTGAGATAGATCTTTTTCTTCATTTCTGCTACATCATTCCTTAAAGCTTGGATTTCCCTTCATCATGAGGATTCTAGTATCTCTATTTTTTCATCAGTTTTCAGGATTGATCCCCTGATTTCTTATTCAGCCCTAAACAACATTTTTATGCATTCTTTCGTGGGCAGTTCAAGGGCTGCTTTTTATTTGTAAACCATTAGGTTTGGGTCATTTCAGTAACTGACTCTTGTTTCTCTAGATTTTTTTTTTAATGGTAGCTGCTAGTGTTGGCTCTTGTTTGCCTTGCACCTTGGTTGAGCTCAAGGAGGTACATAGTCTTCTGGAATGTGTTTGGGTAAGGAGGGTCTGGCTCTTTACGTTAGGGAGAATACGATAGGTGATAGAAAACATATTGTGTGTAGATGAAGAGGGAGTTTGAGTTAGGTGAGTAGGGGGATTGGGGTATAGGTGCTCGGGAGTAGGCTTTAAGTGGTAGTATTAATCACAGGAAACCTTCCCATTAGTATCGTATTTTTTTTAAAGTCAACTATAGTACTTTTTTATTAGTTGGAGAAGAAGGTTATGGGAGATGCCATTTTACTTGATATGTTAAAGGAGAGTATGTGTTACTGAAGTTGAGGAACAGGTTTCAGAGGTTATGGTGGCTGTGGGTTAGTGAGGGGTATATTGATTGAATCTACCCAAAGTATGATGGGCATTGTTCTTGCATTGAGGGAGTACTTGAGTAGAGGCCCAATGTCCATCTGCTACCTTAATACTAGACCTATAAATGTATGCATATACATCCATTTCCCCATCATCATATGTAAATGTGTTTACATATGTAGATGCCTAGATCTATCCTGATTTTATATAAAGAAATCATACTAAAAAAATTCAAGAGGAATAACAAAGTAAAACACAGAAAAACCTCAATGCAAAAGAAAGCAGAAATAATAAAAACTAGAACTTACTTTGGGTATGTTGTCAGAAGAGACCAGGCCTTGGAGAAGGACATCATGCTTGGTAAAGTGGAAGGGCAGTGAAAAAGAGGAAGGCCCTGAACAAGATGGATTGACACAGTGACGACAACAATGGCCTCTGACATAGGAACAATTGTGAGGATGACCCAGGACTGGGCAGTGTTTTGTGCTGTTGTGGACTGACTTATTGACAACAACAACCACAGAATAAATTAGAAATGAGTCTATGTTGGATTCCTTGATTATAGATTCCGTAAGCATTGATTGTGGTTACAAGTAATATGAAAACCTTGACAAAAAGATTTTGACACTTTTGCATTGTTAAGACTTCTAGTCCATGAATATGGGATGCCCTTTTTCATACCCTGATACTTTTTCAGTCCAGTACTTCTAGATATAAATGTTCATCTTAGAGATTCTACAATTTTCAAATAAAACTTTCAGTAGAACTCAGACTCCGATTCTTGGATTATCAGACATTTTATAGAGAGTTAACTTTTAATTAAAGATAAGTTGATATCAAACAGATTATATCTCGAAATTTTGCAAATAAAGTAAATTGTGTGAGTAAATACTTCCATTTTGATTTTCATATGAACTTGCAAATAATAATTGGCATAGTTTGTTTTCTAAAATTGTAATTTTATTTTATTCTAAGTATATTTGGCGTAGGTGATTATTTTAGGCAATCATTCAGCTTTTGTCCCAGAGGTGAGGATATTTATTAGAGAGTAGTAGAAGGTAAGTTTAGATGGCTGAAGTCCTTCAAATTTTACAAATTTAATTTCACAAATCACTGATTGTTTGTTTTCCTGAATTGTTTAGTATTCTAATTAAGCATTTACATTTTGGTGTTTCAATGTGAGATTTCAACCGTATTGCTTTACTGCTTTGTTAATTGTTTGAGTTTTAGCAAAAACAATTGAAGTGTGTTGCAAATATGCCATTAACTAAGGCGCTAAGGGAAAAGTGTGGAGACAGAAATACTTTGTATTTAGGATTATATAAAGCATATTAGCAAATGTATGTTGAGTTACTTTTAATATTAATGAGTGTTGAGCTGTTCTCTTTTGTAAACTGCATTGGCAAGAAAAATGATCACTTATTGCCTTGGGTATAGGATTGGACAGACTTTAATTTTACAAGTTTACTCATGCATTTTGTAGCTAATTTGTTTGTGACCTGTCTTAAAATATCTTCTTCAGGTCTATCTAGATCAAAGAGGCTGGATAAACTATCCAGAGGAGAAAACAATTGGACCGAAGGTTTCATGGGGGAGAGGGGGAGGTTGGGGAAAGGAAGTGGTACTAACAAACCCAAAGACAAGGGAACAAGTGATCCAAAATCAGTGGGGAGGAGGATGTAAGAGCCCTGGTAGGGCTTGATCAAGGGCCATGTAACCAAGAGGAATTACTGAAACCCAAATGAAGGCTGACTATGATAGTGGGACAAGAGGAAAGTAAAAGGAAATAGAGGAAAGAGCTAGGAGGCAAAGGGCATTTATAGAGGTCTAAATACATGCATGTATATGATGGGGAAATAGATTTATGTGCATATATTTATAGGTTTAGTGTTAAGATAACAGATGGACATTGGGCCTCTACTCAAGTACTCCCTCAATGCAAGAACACTTTGTTCTATTCAGCTGGCATTCTATGATGCTCACCTTCCTGACACAATTGCTGAAGACAAAGTGAGTGCATAAGCAAATGTGGTGAAGAAAGCTGATGGTGCCTGGCTATCAAAAGATATAGTGTCTAGGGTCTTAAAGGTTTGAAGGTAAACAAGCAGCCACCAGCTCAGAAGCAACAAAGCCCACATGGAGAAGCACACCAGCCTGTGTGATCATGAGGTGTCGATAGGATCTGGTATCAGACATCAAAGAAAAAAAATCATATCACTGAGAATGAGGGACAGTGCGGAGTGGGGATGCAAAGCCCATATGTAGAAAACTGGACATCCCCTTACAGAAGGGTCATGGGGAGGAGACGAGCCAGTCAGGGTACAGGGTAGCAACGATGAAACATTACAACTTTCCTGTAGTTCTTACATGCTTCCTCCCCCACTATCATGATCCCAATTTTACCTTACAAATCTGGCTAGACCAGAGGATGTACACTGGTACAGATAGGAATTGGAAACACAGGGAATCCAGGACAGATGATCCCTTTAGGACCAATGGTGAGAGTGGTGCTACCGGAAGGGTGGAGGGAAGTTGGGATGGAAAGGGGGAAACAATTACAAGGATCTACATATAATTCCCTCTCTGGGGGACAGACAACAGAAAAGTGGATGAAGGGAGACATCAGACAGTGTAAGATATGATAAAATAATAATTTATAATTGATCCAGGTTCATGAGGCAGGGTGGTAGAAAAATGAGCTGATGCCAAGGGCTTAAGTGGAGAGCAAGTGTTTTGAGAATGATGAGGGCAACAGATGTACAATGTGCAATGTACAAATGTGCTTTACACAATTGCTGTATGTATGGTGATAAGAGCTGTACAAGCCCGTAATAACGATTAATATATATAGCTTCTTAAACCATCTCATTATTTATTCTAGACCTTGTAGCCTATTTTCTTGGCTTAACCCTGTCATTCATTGTTGTTGTTTTTCTCTAAGTCCTGAAAAAATTATTTTGATTTCATTATTAGAAAACTTTAAAATATTTAATATCTATCCATTGTCAGGAATCATATTTTTCCTTTGAATGTCCTTATTTTACTTGTGCCCAAAATTTTCACTGATGTTAAGCCCGATTTCTTGGACCTTAAAGAGCAGCTGGTGGTGTAGTGGGTTACACATTCAGCTACTAATGACAAAGCCAGGAGTTCAAGCCCATGAGTTGCTCATTGGGAGAAAATTTAGGCTGTTTGCTCCCATAAAGATTTAAAAACTCTGTAATTCCTAACTTCAGTTGTACTCTATTCTATAGGGTTACTGAGTTAGAATCAACTCAATGGCAGTGGGTTTTTTTTGTTGTTCTTGGAGCTTAACAATGCATGACCCTGCTGAGTCTCTTCTTTTCCCTCCAAATAAAACACCAAACTCACTGCAATTGAGTAAATTCCAACTCATAGTGACCATGTAGGACAAGGTAGAACTGCCCCTTTGGGTTTCTAAAACTAAATCTTCATGGGCGTCAAAAGCCTCATCTTTCTCCTGTGGAGTGGTTGATAGTTTCACATTGCTGATCTTTTAGTTAGCAGGCCACTGCACCACCAGGGCCTCTCCGTCCTTACAGGAATTAGTTATAGACTAAGGTAAAGTAGCAACAAGAAAAAGAGTAGCCAAAATTCCAGAGAGGTGGCAGTGAGGGGCGCAAGGGATGATAACTGCTAACTTAAGGTGCAGCTGATGCTGCGTGGACTTCAGCCTGGCATGTGAAGCCCCAGGCATCCAGTGTAGTGCTGTTTTCTTGTATTTGTTTTTCTCTGGCATAAATTGTCCTCTCAGGCTTGTCATGAGTATGTGCCAATGATGTAATAATGATGATTATACCAGAAGCACCAGAGGAGAGGCAGCTATTGGCATGGTGGGCCTCTGGACATGGTTAGTTTGACTAAGTCTTCCAAGAGGCCATATGGGGTTTTCAGCTTTCACAGAAGAATTTAGTGCATTAAGTAATGAAGAAAACTGGTCACCATTTACGCTTACCTAGGGAGTGTAAGGCAACTCAGTAAGTAAGTGGCGCTTGTCTTATTTAATGTGCTTGAAACAGCCATTTGTTAGGCACAGTGCCCCATCTGGTGTCAGCCGCAACAAATGCTTTACGTTGAGTACGTGCTTTGTAATATCTAGACATGAACATTTTATTTTCCTGTTGTATTATTTGATCATCCACCTGTTATAAAACTCCAAAGCACACTACCATCAAGTCAGTTCTGACTTACAGTGACCCTACGGGCAAAGTTGAACTGCCCCTGTGGGTTTCTAGGGCTGGAATTTTTTCAGGAGCAGAAAGCCTCATCTTTGCCCCATGGCGTGGCTGGTGGTTAGCAACTGCTGACTTTGTGCTTAGTAGGCCAGTGTGTAACCCGCTGGGCCACCAGAGCTCCTTGTTATAAAACTCCAATTAAAAAATGTTATTATTTTAACATTTTAAATATATTGATTCTTCCTAGTTTCTTATTCTTTTGAAAATATTTTTCTATAATTAGAAATGTGACAGAATCCATTTTTATAGCTCCTGTTGCTTAGTCAGGCTGTGAGAGGTAGGACCAGACCCCTAAACACCCCGATGCTTCTAGCCATCAGTCTCACAAACACCTCCCTTTAGTCCAGAGCAGAATGTTAGGATCTGTGGAATAAGTGGATGCTTGTCAAATGTGAACTTACTGTTTACCTTCCCTGCCTGTTTATCCCCAACACATATGATCAGTGGAAATTACCAAAGGAGAGATTACATTTTTGGATTTAAGGCTTATATCCTCTGTTATATTTAGAACAATATGAAATTCTATATAAAGCCTTGTGAATAATTTTAAGTATTTATATTTAATTGATTTTGTATACAGAATGTGATAGATTTTACTTAGAGAGGGATGAGAGAAAGACTACAAAATGAGTAATAACTAAACTTTAAAAAGAAATGTAGGAGAAAACCAGAAAAGGGGCCTGGAACCATTGAAGCAAACTAGTACAGAAGCTCATCGTTCCTGGAAAACCTCTTTGAGCTAGGGATTGAGAAACCAGCATCCATGAGGCAAATCGACTTTGTCACTTGTGTTTGTAACTAGAATTTTATTATGGCGTGCTCACCTTCATTGGTTTACATGCTCTCTGTGGCTTCCTTCAGTAGAGTGAGTAGTTGTAACATATGAGGCCAGCAGAGCCAATAATATTTACAATCTAGCCCTGTACAACATGTTTGTCAATTCTCAGGGTCTAGACTTTTCCATAGTTAAGCATGGATCATCGATATCTTGAATTTAGTTTTGACTTCTTAAACTTCTTATTGTGCTGTTTTGTGGATTCAAGGGCAGCAGTTTGAAAGAAAGGTCACTCCTTTCTCACAAATATGTCAGGATGAGTGCTCATTCAAGAAAAATGTTTAACTTCAAAGCATTCTTATAGTAAAGCATAGCACTGCTGTATATTAATCCTAAAGAGGTAATGGAAAATAAATCTTGGTTATATCAGTTCTATTAATTTCTTTCAGGTACTTCATTTTATTACATGACAAAAATGGCTGATGCTTTTTCCTGGACATTTATTCTGTCAGTTTTAAAGACCAAGCATTATATTATTTATATACAAATATGAATAGAAATAAAAGTTCATCTTGGGGATTTACTTCAGTTCTATTCTTCTTCTGTTCCTTCCTGTTTCTCAGCTTGGAGTCCATGGCCCAAAATGACTCTGCCAGTGGAGATTCTTTTTGGTGAAGAGGACGACCAGATAGGAGGCTGGGATGAGCATGCCACTGTATCAGATCTCTGCCATTCCATCTCAAGATGCCACTTTGGCTAGAGTCTGCAGAAGTAAAACCAAAGAAAAGGAGAGAGAGGAACAGGTAATAGGAGTTGCTTAGTGAATGTGGGGAGGAGCATGGGGAGTCAGGGACGACTCCATACCTTGCCAATACAATGTGATTTCTAAGTTTTTGCCATTAGTTCTCATAGTATTCTTGTTTTATAATGGAACTTAATCTTTGCTCAAGACTTTAAAGAATTATTAAGTTTAGAGTTAATTGTATTTAGATTGAAATCAGTCTAGTTGATGGGAAATATTTTAAAATTATTCTATAAAGCAGTGGTTCTCAACCTTCCTAATGCTGCGACCCTTTAGTACATTTCCTTATGTTGTGGTGATCCCCCAACCATAAAATTATTTTTGTTGCTACTTCATAATTGTAATTTTGCTACTGTTATGAATCAGATGACCCAATGGGGTCACGACCCACAAATTGAGAACCGCTGCCATAAAGTATATTTTTGAAGTACTTGGACTGACAACAATGAATGAAAGATTCCATATAAATGAAGAGATGTCAGCATATTATTAATTTGGGGTTTTCTTGTTTTGCCTGTTGCCTTATCAGCCTACATCCTTTCCGGTTTACTGAACTCTTGGAAGGGAGTAGTGGCAGGACCTGAAATAGTTGAAATGCCAACTGGAGGGTGTAATTTGTGGATACAGTGCTGTTTTAGCATTTTATTTTCTCTTCCACTTTTTTGGGTTGGGTAAATTCCTTAAAATATGTTTTCCATACTCTTTATCCCTTTTTAGCTCATCTGCATTTTAAAGTACTACTAAATAAATTGGCTCTTTCCAAATTGTCCTGTTTTTCTGACTCAGCAATGTTGAAATTTATTTCTCCTGCATCCAAGGAGGATTTTTGCTGATTGCCCATCCTAATTGCTTTTCCAAAAATTTGTTTATGCAAATTTTTATGCAACAAAACTGCTCCCATTCCACAGTGTCTGGACATAATGATCAGTGATATTGGTTAAACTCTTCACATTGTGTTCATATTCTTGATACTATACTGCTCTGGTTGTTTCGCCTTCCTTAAATAGTTCTTAACCCTTTCAGTGCACTCACAAACAGATATAAAAGCAGCCTTACACATATTTAAGTAAAGAACATTTAGGGCTGGCAATCTTTACCCTTGGTACTAAACTGTGCCTCAGAGGCAGCTGCTTCCACCTCCTACCTCAATTCCCAGGGAGACTTTCAATACTCTTGAGATTTTTTTCTCTCTTTTTCACCCTTTTGTTGCTTTTCCTTTTTTTTTTTTTAATAAGCCACCAGAGGAGAGGCACAGAATGCAATCGGAAGAATCCCTAACTTCCCATATTATCCTGGTGTTTATGAGTTCCTTGTGATAAGAGTTGTATGAGCCCCCAATAAAATTACTAAAATAAATAATAAATAGATTTTGAAGCTTCTCTTAAAAAAAGAAAATATGATTTCATGAACTCATGAGCTCATTCATGGTTTTAACATGAATTAGTTGGTAGAGGCAAGAGACATGCTCATTTGTAAAGCGTTTTCAGGCTTGAAAACTTAGTTTATTAAGGAACAAGTTAATAATAATAATAATAAGAAGAAGAATTCCTATTTCTGACTTTCACACAAGTATTATACTCTTTTGGTGCACACCATGCAAGGAATAGCACATACTGGTGGCTGTGAAAGTGAAAGCATAAAAATTATCTTTTGTATTTTTTCTTTTTGTTTCTTAGCTTGTCTATTTGCTTGTTTGTTTTTTTTTTACTATTGTACTTTCACCTTAAAAAATATCTTAAATCATTCCTTTACCACTCCACTCAATGGAGACAACTGTCGCCATACAATTCAACCAGTCACAAACCTCTACTAGTCTACTTAGTGGACCAGGACTATGATCCGCTTCAGAACCACTGATCAACAAATAAACACACACTAACAACAACAAGAACAAATTACATTTTGGAGACAACATACAATTAAAGTTAACATAAGGAAACAAGATAGAATAGAACAAACAAGTGACCAATACATGAAGGCAAAAGACCTTTCTGAAGAATGTAAGGCATTGGAACTAACGAAAAAACAAAAAGGAACTCCTTACCTTTTTGAATTTTGAACTAGTGGTTTGTACTTGAGGCTGGAAAAAAACTGGAGCCATGAAAGGAATTCTCTGCTCTAGCACTGACCTGTTAAAGGAAGCGTATGGGCAGGCTGAAATGCTTGCTAGGTAACCACCTGGATCCAGTTGTGGAGTGGAAGTGAGAGAAACACAGCAATAAAGAGATGGGGTGAGTCTGGCCACTAGCATGCATGAACCTGGTTCACAGGCACTGGAAGAAAAAACGAGAGTGGTTGACTGATCTGAAGTTCATGACCTAGCACAAGGGGGCTAGGGTTGTTGAGAATTTGTGAAGGGGCCCATGGTCTAAAGGCAGTCTGATCCTGGGGAGGATAAGTGAGGTGGCCTACATTGAGTTGACCAAAACCCGACCAGGTGAAGGGATTTTTGAGCTTGTGAACTGGTGCATATTGCTGCTGATTTTATGGATGGCCTGCCTTATTTGACTTTGCTTATGGATATAGACTTCAAAAAATTCCAACTGGAATGAAGATTCTTCACATCAAAGATTAGGATTGTCTCCTCAAATCACTGGGTTGATATAAGTAGGCAGTATAGAAATTGGATACCCAAAAGAGGAGATGAAGGCATGAAGTGGCTGATGTACAAACTTTCATCGGTGGGGTGAAATATGTTCATAGGAATGTGTTCATAGGCTTATGGTGTAAGTGTTCACATAAGTATAGGATATTTTTGTTTTGTTCACTTACAGAACATTATACTTAAATGAGCGTGGCACATTTTAAAATTATATGCATTTTAGTTTTATCCTATTAGGTATTGATAAGATTTTATTATTGTTTGCTTGAAAATTATCTATGGCTAAAGAGTTGTGCGAAAGGGGTGGTCTGTGGTAGTTACATAAAAACAGTTATTAGAGCAAAGTTCTCTTGTGTGGAGGAAGGATATGAGTAAAAGCCCAATGTTCGCCTGCTGCTTTAATATTTAACACGATATATGAACCCTATCATTATATATAAATATATTTATATATGTACATATCTGTGTTTATTCTTCTGTACATGTTTTTGCCTCCTAGTTCTTTCCTCTTCCTTTTACTTTGCTCTTGTCCCACTAACATGTTTGGCCTTCATGCAGCTTTTATTAATTCCTCTTGGCTAAACTGCTCTTGCTCAAGCCCCAACAGGCATCCTACACCCTCCTTGCCATCAATTTCAGATCACTTGTTGTTTTTGTGTCCCTAGGTTTGTTGGTTCCCGTGTTCCTTTTCCCCCCATCTCCCCCTCTCCCTTCCCCTCCCCCATCATCAGTCTTGTTTTCTCCTTGGGATTATTTATCCTGTCTATCTTATTTAGATAGATATGAAAAAACAAAAAGAAATGCCTATAAATAGTTCCAGGTCTGTCTGTTGACCATTATGAGTGTTTTCCAGTCAAGTCTTAAAGATCATCAATTTCTTTACCTCCATCATTGGCAATAAGCTTCTTGGTGGCTTCCTGGACTCTGATAGACTGTTAACCATTTTCTTCTGTCTATAAGGTCAAAAAAAAGCCATGGATTGCTCTTCAGTGACCTAGATTATTGTTCTTAAACACTGTGCCTATATAGATCAGCTAAAACTGAGAAGATGACTGATAGCCTCCCTGAAGGCAGTCAGTTTCCAGTCTACTGTCTGGTCCCACCCCAAAAGGGGCCCACTCCCTGCTGTTAAGGACAATGGGCTACTTCTCCCTAAAGGCTTGTGACCATCAGTCTGATCCCTGTAGGTGGGGTTTACACCCTACTGATAATGGTTTCTATAGTGAGCCAGAAAACAGGTCAAACTGGCTCAGTGACTTCCAAAGTTAGGTTGCCATCCTGAATGTAGGATCCACCCTTCTTGTCACATGTGTGCCCCCAATCCCTCCCCTTCCAATTGCTTGTATATCCCTAGATTGTCCCCCTGTCATTGCTGCACAACCTATAGTGCAAACCCTTCCTGTGTCTTTACCTGTAATTAGTGAGCTTGCACGTCCCCCAAAGATATATAAGCCTTGGTTAGCAATAAAGAGTTATCGTTGGCTCCCCTTTTCTCTCCCCATCCTTGCTCCCCTGTTCCTTTCCCCATGTTCTTCTTCCCCTCCCCCCTCTCCTGCACTATGGTCTCTCTCTCCATGTGGATCACCAAGTGAGGCTGAGGTGAGCATGCTATCATGAAATGTGTCTGACTCCATTATTTCTCTCTCATCTATCTATCTATCTATCTATCTATCTATCTATCTATCTATCAATCTATCTATCTACCGTACAATTGCGCCTATTGAACCCGTTTAGTTGTGGGGACTGGCCCTTTCCCGCACAGTATAGGAAAATATAGAAGGAGGTCCTCAAAGAGAGGAATAAGTTTTAAGAGTATGAGCTGCTAATTTTAGAAAACTTCAATGAATACCAAAACAATCAGAAAATTTTGTACAAGAAACTTCCTCTGACAATTTCTTAGTACCAATAGGACCTTGTCACCTGTTTTTGGACCACTACAGCTGAGCTTGGTTTTAGCAATGTATTTAATGTTCCACGAGCTTTTACCACTTACACACTGGGAACGGATTTATGCAATTACCTAGTCAGTGTTTTTTTTCTTTTCTCTAACTCATACACCATGGAATGATCCTCTATTTCTAGTCTGGTGAGAGGCTAGGTAATAGAGACCTCTTGAACATTATGAAAGGCACAGTGTTTCTGTTTTTATTCTACCCAGGACTAGGCATCTAGGGGACAGATCAGAATGCAGTCCCTTGCTATTTTGTTAACCCAAATATTGGGGTTTTGCCCAGTAGTGATGGGCCTGATTAATAATCCCTCTAAGTGGAATAGAGAAAGGGAAAGCCCTTTATTAGTTAGTAGACTAGCCAAAGAAGCATCCTTTAGCCAGACTGCTCAAACTGTTAGATAGGTGCTAGAATTCTCCCAGTTTCCAAATGAGGTGAGATTTGAACTATGGCTGTCTGCTTCAGCTATGGCTGTTCTTAAATATTACATTAATTATCTTGCTATCACACCAGGGTGAAGAAGCTGTTTAAGTAATGTCTTCCATAGGTGAAAGGAAGGATACTTCAATCTTTTAAATATACTTCTTTTGTCATGAATCTGAATCTTACCTTTTACTTCATTGCCCTCATCATGCCCACCAGTCATCCGTTAGTTTCTACCTCTAAAAGGTCTTCTTTGTCATTCCCTCTGCTCTCTTAGTGCTACTATCCAATTAAAGGCAGCAGTCTTGGTCTAGGGGTGGGAGGTATGACAATTTATGATATATGACCAAATCTCACCTGCTACTGAGTATTTCTTTTAACATTTTAAAATTGTTGGAAATAATTAAAAGAAGAGAAATATTTCATCACACATAAAGATGATTTACAACTAAAATTCCAGTGCTCCAAAATGAAGTTGTATGGGAACAAAACCATGCTCATTTGTTGGGCTTGTCTAGTTCTACTTTTGCAGTATAGTAGCAGAGTTAAATAGTTGCAATAAAGAAGCCTGAAGTTGCTCAGAAACCCTGAAATACTTACTATATAGCTCTTTTTAAAAAAGTTTGCTGATCCCTGGTCTAGAATCAAAGCTTCTTATAATGTGGATTGTTATCCCTATGGGGTCATATAATTGAATGTAGGGGTCACACAAAATTTGGCAACAGTAACAGCTTTCTGAACATGCAACAACCAAAAATCAATTCAAAATTCAATGTGTATTGAAACTCAGACATTTCTGACAGTGCGTACCCTTGTTGAAAATTTCAACGGCCAAAAAGGGTTGTGACTGGAAAAAGTTTAAGAAGTCTTGGTCTAGATGATTGTTAATGGCCTACTTATAGGCCTGCTAAACTCCCTACCCCACTCTCCCTCCTTTCCATTGTGGGAAGGTAGGTAAGCTGGCTGTAGGTGGGTATTTTATTGGAAGTATTTCACAGGAAGAAAAACTAGTATCTTCATCTCTTATGTTGTACTGATTTAATTATACCACACAATTGTTTACTTAGTTGTTTGCTTCTACTTCTGTGTACCCCGTGATGGAACATGACTTCCTTATGGACAGTGCTTATATATTGACAGAGGTCCTCTTCATATATGGAATTGTGCTTATCCACATGTTTCTGTGTTGTCTGTGTTCAAGTGAAGACATACTAAATCTTTAACAAATGATTGTTATAATTCTTTTGAATAAGAATTGAATATAAAGAACACAGCTTTCACCCAGATCCTGGATGCTTCCTCCCCCCAACTACCATGATCCGAATTCTACCTTGCAGGGCTGGATAGGACAGAGGCTGTACACTGGTACATATGAGGGTTGGAGATACAGGGAATCCAGGGCGGATGATACCTTCAGGACCAAGGGTGTGAGGGACGATGCGGGGAGAGTGGAGGGTGAGTGGGTTGGAAAGGGGGAACTGATTATAAGGATCCACATGTGACCTCTTCCTTGGGAGAGGGACAGCAGAGAAAGGGGGAAGGGAGACTCCGGATAGGGCAAGATATGACAAAATAACGATGTATAAATTACCAAGGGCATATGAGGGAGGAGGGAATGGGGAGGGAGGGGGGGGGAAAAAAAGAGGACCTGATGCAAGGGGCTTAAGTGGAGAGCAAATGCTTTGAGAATGATTGGGGCAGGGAATGTATGGATGTGCTTTATACAATTGATGTATGTATATGTATGGACTGTGGTAAGAGTTGTTTGAGTCCCTAATAAAATGTAAAAGAAGAAAAGAGAAAAAAATGATTAGGGCAAAGACTGTACAGATGTGCTTTATACAATTGATGTATGTATATGTATGAACTGTGAAAAGAATTGTATCAGCCCCAATAAATTGTTAAAAAAAAACAAACAAACAACAAAAAAAGAATTGAATATAGTCATTTTTGTTTGAAGAGTAGGTAAAAAAAGTAGAAGTCAGCTTGGTAAACTCTGGCAAAGATTTTCTTGTACAGACTACCTGCTAGCATATCTGCTATAAATTATGTAGCTATGAAATCTTTGATACCTTTTTGGGGAAAACTGCCAAGACCTAGATACTATTGATAAGTACAATACATTCTTCTGAATTCTGTATCTGATAGTTTCTTGGCCTCTCTTCAGAGTACTCTCTTGGTTTAATTAGTATATAGTTCACATTTCAAGTGTTCTCAGTATCATTATCTACAGCAATAACATGATATTGGTGGTTTTAAGAAAGCTTCTAAACACTTGCGGAGGTTCTACATAAAGCCATAACAATGTCTGAGGGTATGGTTTTCTGTTGAGTGGAGATTAGCTTGCTAGGCCAGGACTGGCAATATACAGATAATGTGGAAAGATTTGATGGATCCTACAGGTTGCCACCTTGGAAAAACTGTTAGGAGAGGAAGTCTAGTTTACTCAAAAGGAACAAACAGTCATATATTAAAAGGTCAGAGCATTGAATGTTCTGTCCAGAATCAGGCATCAGGTAAGGGAGAAGATGTGAATAAGACCACGGGTTCATCAGGTCAGGATCTGGAGAGCAGTGCCATTGGCAGGGAGAACCGTGAATGGACTATGACTGGGCAGCAGGGCTGTTGGTATTCCCCTTTTATATTTCCTGCCATGTCATGACCCTGTGTGTCATTGCAGGCATCTCAGAAATGCAAAGGCAGTGGTTGGAAGCATCAGCAATGTGGAGAGTACACATGCAGTCAATGAACAAGCTTGACATTGTAATTCATTGGGATTCTTTTTCTACATTTCATTGGGATCTTAGTATAGTACAATATTGAAGCCGAGTTTTTAGGAAAGTTGAATGGATGCTCCTACAGTCATTGCCTTACCTGTTTCAAAGCGCTTATGAAAACCTGGTCCTCAGACCTCCAAGAGGAATCTGAATTTTTTTTGTGAGACATTTGGGGTATGTTGCAAGACCCTTACATGTTGTAACAGCCTCCAGAGAGGCTACTCGTTGCAGAAATACCTTTAGCGTTACACATGTTGAGTTTAAAGTCTCCAAGAATGGGCCTGTCAATGGGAATTTCAAAGCTAGAGTACAAGGATACCTGAAAAGAAGATTAGTTAAGGATTAGATGGCAATTATGTAGACAGCAGAGAAACTAATCTCATTTTTATTTGCTTTTAAAACCATTACTTTGGAAGCCTCAGGCTAAAGGATGAGCCTGACAGTAATATGGATTTGTTTTTCTTAGACTAGAAAGCTCTCTGCAGAGATATGGTCGTAGAAGAGATGTTAATGGAGTAGTGTGAACTCTTGGCTGCAATTTATAGGAGTCAGACTCCTGGATGGGTTGCAATGGATGACTTTTACATCTCGGAGAATAACTGGTTTTCCTATGTGATTCTTAATAATTGAAATTTCACATTAATTTTAAGTATACGCACAGCATGTACAGGTGACATGTCTCAAGAATGTAGTCTAAGTGCTCTCAGGATACTTTCAACTACAAACCATAGAATAATCAACTTCACCTGTTTTAAACAAGAATAGGATTTACTTGCACATAAAAGGGTGCTCACAGATGGAGAGGGCAGGCTGCAGCTGTCAAGATGCTGTACAATCTAGATTGTCTGGTATATCCAAAAGCAGGTTTTTCTCTATTGTTAATGATTGTTAGGAGCATTCATAGCTGTACAAGGCCTTATCCACATCTGCTCCTATAAAGATTTACATCTGAAACCCTGGAAGGGGTTGTTGTTGAGTTGAAATTAAATTGATGCCAGTAGATTTGGTTTGGTTTCATTTTTTAATCATCTGAACAGAAAAAAGATGAAAATGGGCAATACCAAAACCAGTTTCTGTCAAGTTGATTCCAACCCATGACGACCCTGTGTGTGTCAAAATAGAACTTCAAGTGTTTTCTTTTTAAAAAAATCATTTTATTAGGGGCTCATACAGCTTCAAGGGTTTTCAATGGCTGCTTTTTTAGAAGTAGTTCTAAAGGCAGACCTTTCTTTTATATCACCTTTTGGCTAGCCATTTGTCCCACCCTGGAATTCCAGCAGAAATACTCATATACCAACAACAAATTCAGAACCTCTCTCCCCCGTCAGAAAAGGGTGATCCAAAAAAGGGTGATCATTGTGTGTGAGAGAGGTGTTTCCAAGAAATCAGAGGGCTTGGCATGGGCTCTGTCTTCTAATTTGGTACTATGCAGTAGCTCTAACAGGGAACAGTGGAAGTAAGAAAAATACTGAAAAATCTCTAAATGGTCTTAGGGAAGACAGTGAGTATGGGCAGTCCTGGCCGAACAGTGCCTCTAGGAGATGGGAGCTCGTCTGTGCCTACTCTCCTATGAGGAAGGAAAGCATACTAGGGATTTTGGCATGTGCAGGCTGGGAGAAAAGTAAAGAATGCAGACAAAATCGTAATAAACTCCAGCGCTGCGCATAAAGCAAGTGTTCTTTGAGAACAGGAAGTAGAATAGGGGAGCATTGTGAACCAGATGACAGGGCTCTTTCCCTCTTCACGTATGGGGAAAGGTTGCCATGCTTTGGAGGAAAAGGACTGACTACAAAGAAGACATCCTGGGTGGACACTATTTTTATAGTTGTTATAAGTATACACAGTAAAACATACACCAAGTCAACAATTTCTACAAGTATGTGATATTGATTATATTTCTCAAGTTGTGCAACCATTTTTCCTTCATTTACTGAGTTATTCTTCCCTTATTAATATGAATTCACTGCCCCCTCAGATTCCTAAGTAACCTTTCAAGCTGCTACTGTCAGTTTGAGCACTTATAGATAGTTTTTTTAAAAAGCACAATATTCAAGGCATACATTTTTCTTTTTTTACTAGATAAGCTAACGAAAACTTTATATTCTCTCTCTCTCTAAGTTTCAAATATTATTTCAGGGCAACAGTTTTGGAGGTCAATCCAGCATTAATGGGTTCAAAAATAGGAATTTGGAATTTTGATCCACAGTTACCGTCCTTTTTATCAGGACTTCTGTATAGAACCTCAATTCAGAATGTTTAGTAATGGTAGCCATATACCATCCAGTTCTGGTATCATTGCAAAAGAGACATTTGTTCATGGATATAATTAGGCCCGCATTGTATTTCTTGACTTCCTCTTCTGCTGCTGCTCCAGGCAAATAGAGACCAATTATTATTGTACCTTAGGTAACTGCTTGCAAGCTTTTAAGAACCCAGGAACAATGCAGTGAAATAGGAGGCAGAGCATGTGCACTAAAAATGTTATTGCTGGTCAGTTACCTGGGATGTCCTGTGAACCATGCCCCCAGCCCTCCAGATTAAGAAATTGAGTTGTATGAACTGTGTTCAGCTGTACATACCAGCTTCTGCAGCTGCTCTGGTGTGTGTGTGTGTGTGTGTGTGTGTGTATTAGACAAGGGCCTTTATAGAAAAAAATCCCATTATCTCTTAATTCCAGTTTCCACGACCTGTTGAAGTCCTCCTCGTGTATCATACATTTGTTAATGTAACTTTTTGGAGATGTAAAACATAGAAGCAGCAGTTACACTGATCACCTGTGGAGTTATTTGTCATAAAACTTACTGTCATCAAGTCAATTCTGACTCATAACAATGCTATAGGACAGAGTTGAACTGGCCCTGTGCGTTTCTGAGGCTATGAATCTTCATAGGAGCAGAAAGTCTTATCCTTCTGAGGAGTTGCTTATGGGCTTGAACTGCTGACCTTGTGGTTAGTAGCCCAACATGTAAAACGCAATATCACCAGTGTGCTCCATAAGCAAAAACTTCCCTTTCCCCTGGTAACCATTAAATTTTGTTTCTGTACATTTACTTATGTAGATGAAGTCATAAAATACAAGGAGTCTTCAAAAAGTTCATGGAAAAATGGTATTAGAATTTTACCATGAACTTTATGAAGCTCCCTGAATTTGCTCTTTTATAATTGGCTTTGTTCATGCAACAGAATGTCTTCAGGCTCCATCCATTTTGGAGGGATGTTTTCAGGACTTCATATCTCTTTATGGCTAAATAGTATTCCATTGTATATATATATATCACTCTTCCTTTTTTTTACTTTTTAATTGGGTAAATATTTTTGTATGTATATGTAAACATACATTTATGTATCATATGTTGTCGTTTATGTATCATGTTGTTAATCTATTCTGTTGATAGGAATTTACGTTGTTTCTATCTATTGGCTGTTGTGTGTAGAGCTGTAATGAGCATTGGTGTACATGTCTGTGTCGCTGTGTTTAAGTGGGTATATGCCTAGCAATTAGATTACTGTGTGTTATAAGGAACTTCTGTTTTTAGTTTTTGAGGAAACTCTGAGCAGACTCTGATGGAAATGAAATCTCCTAGGCTACTGATTGAATTAAAGAATGCTGTGGGGAAAAAAGAATGTACCCAACGTGGGAGGTGAGTTTGGGCTTCCAAGGAAAGCTGCTATTGTCCCAGCTCTATGATGGAAGTCCACATTCCATGTGTCTCCTTCCTCCACCCTGCAGAAAGCTGCTGTAATGCAGTGTCAGGTTATAATTCAGTTTGATGGGAAGGGAGTCTGGGGTAAATTCACCTCGCCTGTGCAGCCCCACATCCAGGAGGTCTAGTGAGAACTTTCTGCGATGAACAGGGGCAGATGGGAAATGGCATGGTGACTGCACACACAGTGCCAGAAAGGACTAAAAGGAGATTCGTTGTGTGTGTAGGAAGAATGAAAACTATTTTCTGGAAGAAGTAATTATCTCCCTTAAAAAATTTCCTGAGTACTGAGGAATAACTTATTAAGAACTTGAATTTTATAAATTAGAATATCAGAAATGATAAAATAACAAAAAGTTGAAAGGGAAAATACAGCACTTTAGACACAGAGAACCAATTGTAGAACCAACAGACAGAAGCAGTTACAAGCTGAATAGGCATGGTGGAAAATGAACCCACAAGAGTGAAGACTTGAAGTATCCACAGAAATGTAGAGGAAAAAGAAACAGAGCAAAAACTCAATAAAATTTTGCCTGTTTGTTTGAAAAATAAAAGAAACAGATCGGAGCAGTTACAAAGATGAATATGATAGGTGTAGAGAACAAGTGGAGAGCATTATCCATGTTTGGGCTTCCTCAAAGGGATAAGAACATTCAGTTTTTCAATTTATGTCTTCGGAAGTAAGTTTTTAGTTGCAGAACATGGCTTTAGATATCTACATAGGAAATGTGCAAGCATCAACAGAGCAGTCAAAACAAATGTTTATGTTTTTTCAGAGAAGGATACCAATGAGTTAAATTTATTTATAGCCTAAGAGACTTGGAAAATTCCCCTTTGAAGCAATTTGCTTCCTGGCATTGATGTTCAAAGCTGTCCCCTCCCCCATCATGTGATAGCTTTCTTCTGTTTGCAAGAAGTAACCTTGCTGCTTTCCTACAGCCAGTACCCACCACGTAGGACAGGTTTTCTACAGAGGACTAAAATGTGTGATTGCTGTTCTTCTAGCAGACATGCATGGTTGGGAGGGGGGTGATGTGTGTGTGTGTGTGTGTGTGTGTGTGTGTGTGTGTGTGTAGGGGCCACCGCTCCACTGTGTGTGTGTGTGTGTGTGTGTGTGTGTGTGTGTGTGTGTGTGTGTAGGGACCACCGCTCCACTAAGTCTGGGTGAGAATGAAAGAAGAGCAAACATCTAGTAGCATTTACTCTCAAATGGAGAACTGCACTTTGTTTCTTTCATGGCAGCAAATATGGTGCAGTATATCATAAATTACTATGGGGAAACTGGAACAGAAAGGAAATTGGATTCTGGAATGGACTTGTCATGAATTATTCATTCATAACCTCTTTCTTTGGAAATCAGCTGGAGGAAGTAGTTAGTCCAGTTTGATCACAGGAGTGCTGTGCTCGGGGCTTCGGCAAGCTCTCACAAGCCCAGCTACACTGCTTCTTCAGGCTGCTGTGGAGCCTCTGCTGCCGTGCAGCAGGGCCTAGCCCGAGTGGCTGATGAAATCATGCTGTGGGTGCGAGCTACAGCCAGGGCAGGCGGACACATTCTTCCTGGAAAATGAAGCTCCAGGTAAGAGAAGTGCCTTGCCAGCAGCAGTGACGCTCATTTAATTTAGGGGTGCCATTAGCCTTTTTTGAACTAGTGTGCCTAGAACTTGACAGATGTTGAAGAGTACCTTGCTGTTGGATTCCCAACCAGAGAAACTGGCCAGTTCAGTTTCATTGTGACGATATATTATGTTTCTGACAAAGCTGACCCTTGAGACTGTAAATAGTATTAATCACTAGCCTATAACCATTAAATATGTAAACTATCGCATGGCATTTTCCATGATACCCTCCTATCCTTGCTATCAAAAATGCCTTTTTAATTGAAATAATATTGCTGATGTAATTTTAAATCATATAATTATGACCGGAAAATCCAAAGAATGACACTTTAGTTGGTAATTTGAGCCTAGCTGTAGGCCTCAGAAGCCACCTTAATTCTTTTGTTTGGAGCGTTTTTACTTTTCATAGGATGGAAAAAATGATTTAAAAGTGGGATAGTAACAATAGTTCTCTGTTCTGTTTGCTACCATTATTTACTGTGTTCTTGTGTGTACATGCATGTGTGTGTAAAAGACTGTCATTTCATTTAGCAGGGATGTTCTTAATGCATCCTCTGATTTGTTTCCTATACATCCTGTCTCTAGACAGTGTGCTTTGCTGAGACAATGCCTTTGAGCTGTGGAGACAAAAATATTGAAGGCAGAACCAAAGAAACAAGGCGTCTGGGCTAAATTTGGTACAACCTGACAGCACACAACCCATCATATCATGCATATAACATTTTAAAAAAGCAGTTTGTTTAGCAGCAGCTTATGTCAGAAAGGTTTTTGAAACTATGAGCCCATTTATTCTTAAATTCAAGGGAAAGTTTTCAACAAGTTATGTGTGATTCTGAGGGAAATTAGCAAGAGAAAACATGCTCCCTAGACGCATAGTGTTTTAGAATTCAGAGGAACCAAAAGAATCATCTCTGCTGCCTGCTTTCCTCTACACAATCCCACTTCATACGGGACAAAGTTGGAATTCAGACTGTAGATAAATGGAGCAAGAGCAAGTGGTGAGATTTTAGGATCATGAGTTTGCTTGTGTCATTTATTTTCTAGTTACTTGTTCTTTTATTTCACCTAGTGCCATGGAGTCAGTTCCCGTGGAGTCATAGTAACCCAATAGTGTAAAATACAATTGTCTGATAGGATTTCCAAACTGTAAATCTGTAGGAAAGTAGCGTGCTACATCTTTCTCCCATGCAGTGACTTGTGGGTTTGAACCTTTTGGTTAGCAGCCTAGGCTTTAATTACTGTACCACAGAGCTGCCACCTGAAAGTAAAATAAAAACAGATAATAACTTTACTATGAATTGGGACTGAATTATTTTATTCATGTCAATTACTGATTACACTTTACATTAATTTAAATAAATACCCATTTGTAAAATTATAGTTGTGTACATTATAGGCTTCCCTTCCTTAATCTTTATGACTTCATTTTTTTTCTTGATTTAAAATTGTAATGACTAGATTTGTCATTACAAACTTCATTTGAAATTTGAGTTTCTGACAAAGATAATGCTTTGTGCCATTTTAATTTTTCCAGAAAACTACCTCTAGTTTTTTTTTATTTAAGATACATGTACATTATATATATTTTTCTGAATTATCTTTCCCACATAAAACAATATTTAAAATTGTATTTTATTATACATATTTGCATATATATTAGAAGGTTGATAATTTTGAGATTTTGGTTTTTTTAATCTAAATAAAGTGGTACTTTAAAAATAAAATTTCAAACTACTTAAAGTACCTATAAACGGAATCATTCTAGTTTCTAGTCTACTGTGTTTTATAATTTATAAATAAATTTATAGGTAAACTCTACCATGATGCCCTCCCACTTTATCTTTCCTTACCCTGCTCCTCGGGTCAGGATTCTAGAGGGTGTCCAATTTTCTCTCCTTCAATTCACTGAGGATAGGATCCAAGAACAACTATACTAGGAGAAATCGTAGGCCTGAAATTCCCCCAGCCCTGGGTTTAAATTCTACACTGTCATCTTATAACTGGAAGCTTTCCAGAAGAGGAGATCAAACCCACATTGAAATTACTACTTTACACCCACTGAGATGATTATAATAAAATATCGAGACAAGTGTTGGTGAGCGTGTGAAGAAATAGGAACCTGTATACATTGCTTATTATACTGTAAAATGGTACAGTGCCCCTAGGTAGATAGTGTTTAGACAAAAACTGGTACTTGAATGATCATCAAAGCAGTGGCTAGTAAGCCACAGTAGCTAAAAGGTGAAAATAGCACAAATGTATATCGCTTTTGGAATGGATACAAAAAATGTGGTATATTCAGGCAATAGAACATTATTTAGTCATAGAAAAAATAAAATAGTGATACACCCTGTAACATGGAATAACCTTGAAAATGTTATGCTAAATGAAAGAAGCTAGATTGAAAGGCTACGTATTACATGATTCCATTTATATGAACTGTCCAGAATAGGCAAATCCAGAGACTGAAACAAATTAATACATGCCAGAGAGTGGGAATTTGGGGGAAGCAGAGTGGCTGCTTTTGGGATATGGAATTTTCCTTTTTGGGTGATAATAATGTTATAGAACTGAATAAGAGTGATAAATGCAATAAATGTCACTTTACAGTGATTATAAAGGTAAATTGCAGCCTTGTATCTTACCACTCCACCCTGTCACTCCCCCCACCCCCCAAAAAAGCTGTTATAGTTATTAGGTTGTGTGCATCGAGTTGGCTCTGACCCATAGTGACCCCTCTGTACAACCAAACAAAACACGGCATGGTCCAGCACCCTCTTCACAATTGTTCCTATGCCTGAACCCATCGATGTGTCGATCCATCTTGACAGGGGCCTTTCTCCTTTTCACCTCCCCTCCACTTTACCAGACATGATGTCCTTCTCCAGGGACTGATCTCTTCTGACAATATGTCCAAAATATGTAACACGAAGTCTTGCCATCTTTGCCTCCAAGGAGTGCTCTGGCCTAATTTCTTCCAAGACAGCAGTCCATGGTACTTTTACTTTTCTTTCCAGCACCACCGTTCAAATGTATCAATTCTTCTGTGATCTTCCTTATTCAATGTCCAACTCTCACATCTACACCTGGGGTCATGCGCACCCTAGTCCTAAAAGTAACATCCTTGCCCTTCAGTAGTCTGAACAGATCTTAAGCAGCAAATTTACCTAATGTAGTACGTACATCTTTTGATCTCTTGACTACTGCTTCCATGAGCATTGATTGGGGATCCAAGTAAGACAAAATCCTTGACAACTTCAACCTTTTCTCTATTTATTGTGATGGTACCTTTCGGTCCGGTTGTGAGGATTTTGGTTTTCTGTACATTGAGTTGTATCCACACTGAAGGCTACAGTCTTTGATTTTCATCAGCAAGTGCTTCAAGTCCTCCCCAGTTTCAGACAGCAAGGTTGTGTCAGCTGCATACTGTAAGTTAAATTAGCTTGAAAAAGAGACAAACTAGCAAAAATGATAATTTTCAGGAAAAGATCAAATCATTACTCTCACAGATATAAAAATATTAAATAATTTTATTTACCCATGTGATAAGAGGGATTGAAGCAGAAGTTATAACTGGTTCTAAGGAATATCATAGCTTCACAAATTTGTAATGGAATTGTCTGAGGCTTGGTTCTCTAAAGCAGTGGTTCTCAACTTCCTAATGTCACAACCCTTTAATACAGGTCTTCATGTTTTGGTGACCCCCCAACCATAAAATTATTTTTGTTACTACTTCATAACTAATTTTGCTACTGTTATGAATCAGGTGACCCTGTGAAAGGGTCGTTTGACCCCCGAAGGGGTCGCCACCCCACAGGTTGAGAACTACTGCTCTAAAGGATCAAAACTAAAGAAGCATGTGTATTACCTTTTCACTTACATTGCTAGGCTCCAAAGTCCAAGTGGCTATGTGAAAATAGGACCACAAAATGGAAGATAACTACATCACTCTGCAATTGCCAACTTAGACCTTTATATTTATGAAGTAAGCCCAGACGTTGACACCTAACTTTAATCATCGCACACAGAGTTACTGCTTACCTTGCACCTCAGCATTCCTTCACTACCAAATGTATGTTGTTAATGTGCAAGATAATCAGATCGTAACTTTTTAATGTTGTAAATGCAAAATGTTGGCTAACTAGATAGTTGATAAGTAAGAAATTGTTAGGAGCTGTCAGGTTGGTTCCAATTCATATAGACTGTATGCACAACAAAATAAAAACCTCCCCAGGCTTGTGCCATCCTCAAGATTATGATGTTTAAGCCTATTGTTTCAACCACTGTGTCAATTTATCTCCTGGAGGGCCTTCCTCTTTTGTGCTGACCTCTGTGTTACCAAGCATGATGTCCTATTACAGGGTCTAGTCATTCCTGATAACATGTCCAAAGTATATGGTACAATTCATGCCATTCTCACTTCTAAGGAATATTCTGGCAGTACCTTTTCCAAGGCAGTGTGTTCTTCTGGCAATTTATTGTACTTTCAAGATTCTGCACCAAAACCATAATTCAAATGCATCAATTCTTTGGTGGCCTTCTTTATTTACTGTCAAACTTTCACATTCATGTGAAGTGTGATTGAAAGCACCATGGCTTGGGTCAGGTGCACTTTAGTTCTCAATGTGACATCTTTGCTGTTCAACACTGGGCAGATTTGCCTAATTAAACATGCTGTTTAGTTGGTTGACTGCTGCTTTTATGGGCATTGATTTTTGGATACAAGCAAAATGAAATCTTTGACAACATCAGTCTTTTCTCTTGATGTTCAGTTGTGAGGATTTAGGTTTTCTCTAAGAACTTTGAGCTGCAATCTACTCTGGAGGTTACAATCTCCCTTTTTCAGTTTTTTTCTTTCACTTTCTCAACTCATTTTTATTATTTGGAATATAATTCACGTACGATTCAGTAGTTCAGTCATATTAAGAGATGTGAAATCATCACAATTATTTTCAGAACATTTCCTTCTTTCTTATAATTATTGTTGTTAGTGCCCTATTTCCCCTAAATCTCTCCTGCCATGTATCCAGATAATTATTAGTCCAGTTATTATCTCTGTAGACTTACCTAGCCTGGATTTTAGATATAGAAAATCTTACAAAAATAAATTAAACAAAAAACAACCTAACAAGGACTCCCCCCTCCCCAAATCAAATCCCACAAAACGAGAAAAACATTAAAATTGGTCAAAACAGAGATGAGATAATAAAGTGTTACCTTTTAACATAATTTCGTCTATCATAATTGATTTTACAATGTTCTCTGTCTGCTAGCAAGGCTATTGCTATGATCAGAGTGGATTCATCAGAGGCTTAATACACATGGGGATCCTGCGAATGGCTTTAGGCTGCCACTGTCATCTGAAACTGCCTGCTCAGAATTCAAGCCCTAATACCATTCACTACTCCTGATTCAGGTTTTATTATTTATAATTCTTGGACCACAGGCTGGTGTGCTTCTTCCTTGTGGACTTAGTTGATGGCTCGCTTAGATGACCACTTGTGTAAAGACAAGCCTTTCAACCCTAAATACGATTTAAAAAAATATTTTCATTATTTTATTAGTTCTTTATTTACTTTATTTGTTTCCTGTATATTTATTTTCTGCTTTTTTTTGTTTGTTTGTTCTCATAGTGTCTATTCGTTAATCCTAAAAGCAGTAGAAAACAATACATTGTTTTATTCTGATAGGTACAGATTTGAAAACCTTCCAAGCCATGAAAAGTTTTCAACAACATAAAAAAATCATTAAAATATTTTTTTCTTGTTCTGAAATCGTATGTGAAAATTCTGCATAACACAGGAGTGAGGTACTATTTTTTTTGATAGCTGAATACTACCTGTTTTTTTCACCACACTTTGCTATAGCACCCATAGCATTAATGATTTCTTTATTAAGGTATTTAGTAAGGCCATGTCATAAGAACTAGTTGTTCTTATATTAGGTGTGCAATTAAGTGTGAGCCTAAAGCCTACTCAATATAGCTATGATTGACATATCTCCCTGGTTCATTTGAGGGATACCCTTATAATTTTATTGGAGAACATAATAAATCTTCCCTATGGGGCATAGGGTAATTCTGTTGATAGTATCATTAGGTTAGCCAATGATGTAGAATTAAAACCACAGTTGAGAAAATGAAATTATACATGTTTTTAATCACAGTTCATGAATTGTTGAATTGTACATATTAAAGTTTAAGTGACTGGGCACTAGTAATACAAATATTGAGGGTTGGGGATAGGGCAAAACTTTTTTTTTTTTTAATTTTAACAATTTATTGGGGCTCATACAATTCTTTTCACAGTTCATATATATACATACATCAATTGTATAAAGCACATCTGTACAGTCTTTGCCCTAATCATTTTTTTCTCTTTTCTTCTTTTACATTTTATTAGGGACTCATACAACTCTTACCACAATCCATACATATACATACATCAATTGTATAAAGCACATCCATACATTCCCTGCCCCAATCATTCTCAAGGCATTTGCTCTCCAAGGGCAAAACTTTTAATAACACTCACAAAAGTGAAACTGTGCCTGCTAGACTAACATATGTCAAAAAGAACTAAATGCCAAAGAATCATTGCTGCCTTCTGGCGACCCTATAGGACAGAGTAGAACTGCCCTGGTGAGTTTGAAACTAACTCTTTACTGGAGTTAGAAAGCCCTGTCTTTTTCTCAAGGAGTGACTGGTGGTTTTGAATGGCTGATCTTGCAGTTAACAACACAACACATAACCACAAAGTCACTAGGGCGCCTATAAAAGCAAGCAAAGCGAGCATTAAAATCATATGTATATAGTACTCCCCACCTAGCATACATTGGGCAACCTCAAAGGAAGAAATCCAAACCAAAATCCTTACCACTGACTCTAATATCTTAGGCTAGCAGTCATCTGCTTCTTCTCAGAGGAGGGCATTTCAGCCTTAAATTCAAGGGAGTATTTCAGTGCCTTAAATCTACTACAGATGAGTTTAAGGTAAAGGCCAGTTCGCTTAGGGGGGGCAGTTTCCAAGTTGAGGTCTTCTAGTGTGGCCTGTGAAGGCTGCTGTGCACCTTGAAAGTTTAAAGTCCCAGTTGTCTATAGGTCACTATGGTCTGGCTAGAGACTAGCTAAAAAAATGTCCAAGTAGGAGCATGATATTGGGTGTATTCTCCCCTTGGGGTCGATATAAGTAGTGTTAGGCATATTTCCCAATGGGAAGTTGCCCCCAACTGGTTTACCTGCCAACAGAAGTACATTTGCCTTCTCTAAAACAGGCATGCCCTTCCCCTCTTCAACTTGAATTTCCAGTGAGACGTGCTAATCACTCTGGAGTGTCTGTTGATTTGGGTGACAGTAGAGCAGTATTCTATGGAAGGGATTGATTAATCTTTATCTTCCCTCACCCTGAGAAACTGACCCCAGCTGAGTTGAGTCCTCTCTTCTAGTGATTTTTAAGGATATATAAATAGGGGGGTGGAATATGATTCATGGGTGTTAGGTAGACTTACTACCTTAGGAGACCAGATTAGAAGATTACATAACCTTAAAACAAAAACCTGCATTGTCTTGATGTTTATCCTTATAGCAGTGGACTCATACAATATTTGCCCTTTTGTGATTGACTAACTTCATTCAGTATAATGGTTTCATGGTCCATCCACATCACGAGATGGTTCATGGCTTCATCACTTTTGTTTTTTATAATGATACATAGTGTTCCATTGTGTATGTACCAGAATTGTGTGTATGTATCCATTCTTCTACTGATGGGTATTTGGGCTTTTTCCAGCCTCTTGCTATTGTGAACTGTGCTTTGATTAAAATAGGAGAACACACGTGTGTTCATGTTGTATCTCTCATTTCATTAGGGGAAATACAAAGCAGAAGTATACCAACTATGTCATGTGGAACAGAACAAGCAAATACTGTATGGTTTAAATCAGGAAAGGTGTACTTATTCAATCTGTATGCTGAACATATCATCTGAGAAGCTGAATTATATGACGAATGTGACATAGAGGAAGGCTTATTTACAACCTGTGATATGCAGCTGACACAACCTTGCTTGCTGAAAGTAAGGAAAACTTAAAGCACTTGCTGATGAAGATCAAGGATTGTATTATGAGTCATTGTGGATTATGACTCAATGTCAAGAAGAACAAAATTCTCATAACTGGACCGATAGATAAATCATGATAAATTGAGGAAAGGTTGAAGTTTTCAAGGATTTTGCCTTACATGGATCCACAATCAATGTTCATGGAAGCTCCAGTCAAGAGATCAAAAGATTAATTAAATCTTTTGCACATGACTTCTTTAGAGTTTTGAAAAGTAAGGATTTTACTTTGAGGATTGAAGTGCACCTGACTCAAGCCATGGTATTTTCTTTCTTTTTAACATTTTATTAGGGGCTTATACAACTCTTATCATAATCCATACATACATCAATTGTGTAAAGCACATCTATACATCCATTGCCCTCATCATTTTCAAAGCATTTGCTCTCCACTTAAGCCCTTGGCATCGGGTCCTCTTTTTTTTCCCCTCCCTCTCGCTCCCCCCTCCCTCATGAGCCCTTGATGATTTATAAATTATTATTTTGTCATATCTTGCCCAGTCTGACGTCTCCCTTCGCCCCCTTTCTGTTGTCCATCCCCCAGTGAGGAGGTCACATGTAGATCCTTGTAATCGGTTCCCTCTTTCCAACCCATTCACCCTCTACCATCCCAGTATCGCCACTCACACCCCTGGTCCTGAAGGTATCATCCGGCCTGGATTCCCTGTGCCTCCAACTCCTATCTGCACCAGTATACATCCTCTCCTCTACCCAGACTTGCAAGGTAGAATTCGGAACATGATAGTTGGCAGGGAGGAAGCATTTAGGAACTGGAGGAAAGCTGTATTTTTCATCGGTGCTACACCGCACTCTGACTGACTCATCTCCTCCTCTAGACCCCTCTGCAAGGGGATCTCCAGTGGCCGACAAATGGGCTTTGGATCTCCACTCTGCACTTCCCCCTTCATTCACTATGGCAAGATTTTACCTGATCCCTTCGACACCTCGTGATCGCACCAGCTGGTGTGCTTCTTCCATGTGGGCTTTGTTGCTTTTGAGCTAGATGGCCGCTTGATTACCTTCAAGCCTTTAAGACCCCAGACGCTATCTCTTTTGAGAGCCGGGCACCATCAGCTTTCTTCGCCACATTTCAAGCCATGGTATTTTCAATTATCTCATATACATGTGAAAGAGGGACACTGAATAAGAAGACCATAGTAGAATCGATGTGTTTGAATTTTGGTGCTGGAGAAGACTTGAAAGTACCGTGGACTAACAGCAAAAACAGATCTAGGTAGAAGTATGGCCAGTGTGTTTTTCTTAGAGGAAAGAGTTCATCTTACTTACTTTGGATATATTGTCAGGAAAGACCAGTCCTTGGAGAAAAGGATATCATGCTTGTTAAAGTGGAGGGGCATCAAAAAAAGGAAAGCTCCTGACAAGATGGACTGATACAGTGGCTGCAAAAATGGACTCAAAAATAGGAACAATTGTGGGGATAGTGCTGGACCGTACTATGTTTTGTTCTATTGTGTATAGGATCGTTATGGGTCAGAACCGGATCAATGGCACCTAACAAGAAAAGCAATGGTATTTCTATTCCCAGTTGTTTTATGTAATGCCATATAGCTTTCTACAGTGATTGTACATGTTTACAATGTGGACATGACATTTTACACGGAGTCTAATCTCTACACATCCTCACCAGCATCTGTTGTTCTTTTGTTAAAAAAATTGCTGTCATTGTGGGTATAAGGTGATGCCATTGTTTAGATTTGAATTTCCCAGATGGCTAGTGATCCTGAGCATTTTTACATGTGTTTGTTAGCCATTTGGATGTCATTTTTGGTGAACTCTCTATTCATGTCTTTTGCTCACTTTTCAACTGGGTTGTTTTTTTTTGCATATTGAGGTGTTGCAGATTTCTGTAGATTTTAATAATTTGTCTCTTGCTGTTGTGTCCTTGTTAACGACTGTTTTCCTAGTCTGTGGTGTATCATTTTACTCATTTGATGAAGTCTTTTGATGTACATAGATGTTTTATTTTTAGTAGGTCTGTTATCTATTTTGTCTTCCACTGTGTGTAATTCCTCTATTATATTTGGTGGGTGTGTGTCCTGCAGTAAGGACCGTAAGCTTGTCTCACTTTTCTCATGGAAGATCCTGATAGCACTGGAGTTCACATTTAGGTCTCTAATCCATCTTGAGTTCATTTTGTGGGCCCACAAAGGGGTTCAGTTTAATTCTTCTGCAAATGGAGATCCACTATTTCCAGCACTACTTGTTGAAGAGGATGTCTGCTTCCCATTTAATGTTTTTTTTTTTTTTTGTTGCTTTTTTTGGTCTTTTGTCAAAAATCTGGTGCTTTATAGATGGATGCATCAACTTTTGGGTTTTCTATTCTGTTCCATTGGTCTGTGTATCTACCATTGTACCAATACCACAGTCAGTTTTGAATACTGTGTAATAGATTTTGAGGTCAGTAATGCAATGCTTACTTTTTAGTTCTATTAAAGGAATTATTTGCTTATCCTGGGTCTCTTTCCTTTCCAAATGAAGTAAGTAATTAGTTTTTCCAATTCTTATAAAGCTGTTATTTGGATCAAAATTATGTTGTATTTATAAATTGCTTTAGGTAATGTTGACTTTTTCACAGTCTTAAGTCGTTTTATCCATGAATATGGGATATTCTTCTGTTTGTGTGGGCATCCTTTGGTTTCTTGTAATTATCCTCTGTAGTTTTCTTAATATAACTCTCTTGTTTCTTGTTTAGGCTTATTCCTAGTTTTTAAATTTTTGTGCAGTTATTATAAATGGTATTTTTCTCTGTTTTATTTTTTTTGGTAATCTCTTCCATCCTATACAGGAATCCAGTTAATTTCTGCTAGTTTATCTTGTGTGCTGCTACTTTACCAAATCCCTAAATTATTTCCAATAACCTTTTTGCAGACTCCTTCATGTTCTCTGTATATTAAATCATTTGTAACTAGTGATTGTTTCACTCTTTCTTTGCCCAGTTGTTTTCTCTTGATTTCTTTCTGCCATCTCTTGGTTCTAAGTCGCACAAATGTTGTTGCATAAAAGTGGTGATGGGAGCATCTTTTTGTAGTTCTCATTTTCAGGAGCAATGCTTTCAGTTATTCTCTCTTGAGCTGATGGCCATTGGATTTTCATATATGGCCTTTATTATGTTGATGAATAGCCCTTCTATTCCTATTTTTGAATGTTTTTATCAAAAATGAATGTTGAATATTGTCAAATGCCTTTTCTGCATTTTTTATATGATCATGTGATTCTTAATTCTTTGTCTTATTCATGTGGTGGATTATATTGATTATTTTTGGAAAGTTGGTCATTATGAATTATGTTTTTGAAATGTTGGATTCTATTGGACAGAATTTTGTTGTGAACTTTTAGTCTGTTCATAAGGCATACTTATCTATACTTTCCTGTCTTTGTGGGATCATTGCCTGGTTTTTGTATCAGAGTTATGCTTACTTAATAGAATGAGTGTAGGATTTTGCTCCCCCTTTCTATATTCTGGAATAGTTTATGTAGAATTGGTGACAACTTTTTCCTGAATACTTGGTAGAATTCCCCTGTGAAGCCACCGTATCCTAGGCCTTTTTTTGTTGGAAGTTCTTGGTGACATTTTCTCTTCTTTTATTGTCTGTTGATGTATTCTACACACTTGTGTAGAATACAACTTTCTCAATATTTTTTCATTTCTGCTTGATTACCCAACTGGTTGGAGTACAGTCTTTTGTAGGAATATATTATTCTTGTTTTAATTTCATGTGGATCTGTTGTAATGTCGTCCCATCATTTATAATTCTCGATTTTTATGTTTTTTTCTTTTCCTTTGATACCTTTGCCAGTGGTTTGTCAATGTTGTGGTTCTGTTGCTGTGGCAGCATCAATGTTGGTGAGTCTGTGCCATCAGGAGCTAGAGTGAAAAGCCTGGCTTAAAAAAATAAAAGGGAAAACACCTGTTTGGGGTAGGTCTGGTTTGCCCATGTCTGCCAGGGAGGCATGCATAGCTACAGGGGTGGGTGAGCGGCTGCTTTGAAAAAGAAGACTCATGAATCAAAGAGAAATAAATATTAACATAGGGCAATCATATTAAAACTGAAGAGTTAAAACAAAAACTTGTTGGGGATTTCTGCTTCTTTGTTGGGGTTGGTATTTACCTGTATCCACAGTGTGTGGGGTAGGGATATTGAAGAATGAGAAAGCAAGAGGATTTTTTTTAATAAATGACAAAAAGCATTACTTTTATATTGAAGATGTCTGTGCCAAGCTGCCCACAGTTTGCTATCCAGGGGCCAGCCGGTAAGGGGTTTGGCTGGGTGAATTGAAATGCAACCTGGCACGGATATGGCTCATGCTAACACAGTAGTGCTCTGAAGTAACTCTGGCCAATGATCAATGGTGAAGAAGAGCCAGAAACAGTCAGCTGTGTATGTATGAATTTGAACCCTAGTAGCAATAAAAATTTCTTATAAGATCTACAGGAGTGTAATATAGAAATGTAGTGTATTTGACAATAACAGTACAGAGGATTTGAGTTTGTTTTATTAACCTTGAATTAGCCCTGGTGGTGCAGTTGCTTAATTAGCCACAAGGTTGGCAATGCAAATTTACCAGCCACTCTGCTGGAAAAAGATGAAGCTGTCTGCTTTCAGAAATATATGCAGACTCAGAAACCCTAATGAAGCATTCTACTCTGCCCCATAAGGATTCCATGAGTTGGAATCAACGTAGTGATCATTAACCTTATTTACCATTTCTCTTTGTCTTCATTTGCTTCTGTTGATTTGAGTTGCCATCTGATGTCACTTCCTTATGTTAATACAACTTTTCATCTGTCCTTTTGACTGTAATGCTAACATCATCATAGAATAGGGTGGACATCAATTTTTCTCAGTACTGCCCTATAAAAAGAGTGACACATAGAAGGAGACAGAGGTGATGTGATAGTAGAAGCAGGTACATCTACAAGGTGCATCAAGGATTACTGGCAGCCGCCAGAAACTAAACGAAGACTTATGAGTCAAAAAGGAATAGAGATGAAAATTTCAGAAAGGATATAAAAACTGAAGAACCAAAAAATGAATAAATAAACCTGCAGTTTGGGTGGGGATCCCTGCTTCTTTGGTGGAGTAGTTATGTGCCCATGTCCAAACTCAATTTCTTTTCTATAAAATGAGCTCTTACTGATGCCTCTAAAAATTCAAACTGCCAGCGAGTTTTTGCCGACTCATAGGACAGGGGAGAATTGCCCTTGTGAGTTTCTGAGACTTAGCTGGAGTAGAAAACACTATCTTTCTCCCATGGAGTGGCTGGTGGTTTCAAACTACTGACCTTGCGGATCTCAGCCCAATGCTTAACCACTGCAACACCAGGGTTTGTAATGATGCCTATCTTGTAGGAATTATGGTGCTGGCGAAGAATATGGAAAGTACCTTTTGGCTAAGATCAAGTGTCGTACCATGGACTGTCAAAAGAACAAACAAATCTGTCTTGGAAGAAGTACAGCCAGAATACTCCTTAGAGGCAAGGATACATGGTGAGATTTGGTCTCGTGTACTTTGGACATGTTGTCAAGAGAGACAAGTCCCTGGTGAAGGATATCATGCTTGGTAACCTAGAGGGGAAGTAAAATAGAGGAAAGACTTCAACAAGATAGATTGGCACAGTGAATTCAAGCATAGGAACAATTATGAGGATGGCGCATGACCAGACAATGTTGTACATAGGATCTGTTGTATGTTGTACATAGGATTCTGTTGTACATAGGATCACTGTGAGTCAGTACCTAATGACAACATGAAGATTATTTTTAATTTTGTTTTTTTATTAAAAGATCATTTTATTGGGGGCTCTTACAACTCTTATTACAATCCATACATCAATTGTATCAGGCATATTTGTACATATAAATTTTTATTTTCATATCTCACACCAACCGCTATCTCCCTTCCCCCATGGTTTCTGTTGTTCTTCCCCCTGGAGGGGTGTGTGGTTACTTGTCAATCATTGTGATCAGTTCCACCTTCCTCCCCTCCTCTCCCAACCTTCTCCCTCCCCTTCTGGTATCGCTATTCCCAGTTCTGTTCCTGGATTCCATGAGGAAGATTATTTAATAGGAATATTATTCAGACTTATGCACCAACAACTACAGCCAACGATGTAGAAATGAAAGATTCTCAGTTTCTGCTGGAAATTTATCAAACATGCAATCACAATACATTAATAATTATTGGTGATCTGAATGCAAAAGGATAAGTAGCTAGAAAATGTGGCCTTGGTGTGATTCAAATGATGTGAGATTGCATGGTAGAATTTTGAAAAGCCAACGACTTTAATTACTACTAATACCCCCTTTCAACAACATAAATGATGACTATCTTTTGCCCTCGACAGATGGAACACATAGTAATAAAATCGGCTACATATGTGGAAAGTGGGGATGGAGAACCACAATATCATCAGCCAAAAGTAGGCCAGCCTCCGACAGTGGGGCAGAGCACTGATTGCTGCTCATGTGCAGCTTCAAGTTAAAGCTGAAGAAAATGAAAACAAATTCACGGAGCCAGTTTATCCCACTTGAACTTAGAAACGACATTAAGAACAGATTGGATATAGTGAACTCTAATGACGAAAACCCAGAAGAGCTGTGGGATGGTATCAAGGACATAATACACGAAGAAAGCACACACTGAAGAAGAAAGGAAAGAGAAGATCACAATGGGTGTCACAAAAGACTCTAACTTGTTCTTGAACATAGAGTAGCTAAAGCAAATGGCTAAAGCTACTTACCTGAGTAGAACAGATGATTTCACAAGGCTGCCCAGGACACAAATATTATAATGAAATGTGCAAAGACATGGAGTTAGAAACCAAAAGCTGAAATAACGAGAAAAAAATAAGAAGCTTTGAGTTGCAGTGTTGAAGGAGTCCGTGGGCAAAATGCTGAATGGTGCAGAAAGCATCAAAACAAGATGGAAGAAATACACAGGCACTGTTCCAAAATTAATTGGCCTGCATTCAACCATTTCCAGAGGATATCGCATGATCAGGAGCAGATGCTATTGAAGGAAGAAGTCCATGCTACACTGACCTTGTTTAAAACAAGACTACAGGAACTGACAGAATACCAACTGAGATATTTAATCAAATGAAACCAATTCTAGAAGTGCTCATTTATTTATACCAGCGGTTCTCAACCTGGGGTTGCAATCCCTTTGGGGGTCAAATGACCCTTTCACAGGGGTCACCCAATTCATAACAGTAGCAGTGAAAATAATTCTATGGTTAGGGGGGTCACCGCAACATGAGGAACTGTATTAAAGGGTGGCAGCTTTAGGAAGGTTGAGAACCACTGATCTATACCAAGAAATTTAGAAGACAAAGACTGGAAGAGATCCATATTTATATCCCTTCCAAAGAAAGCTGATCCTTCAGAATGTGGAAGTTATCAAAGAGAATCATTAATATTACACACAGTAATGTCATATTGAAGATAATTTTAAAATAGTTACAATCGTACATCAGTGAGGAACTGCTAAAAAATCCGAGCCAGAATCAAAAGAGGACGTCGCACAAACTTCTCATTGCTGATGTCAGATTAATCATGTCTGAAAGTACAGAATAGCAAAGATAATTAATTACCTGTGATTTGTTGACCATGCAAAAGTATTTGACTGTAAATTATAAGGAATTATGGACAACTTTCTGAAGAATAGGAATTTCAGACCACTTAATTGTGTCATGTGGAATCTGTACATAGACCAAGAGGAAGTTATTCAAACAGAACAAGGAACACTTCATAGTTCAGAATCAGAAAAGAGATGTCGGGGTTGTATCCTTTTACCATACTTGTTCAGTTTGTATCCTGAGTTTAATCCAAGAAGCTGAACTCTAAGAAGAATGCAGCATCAGGATGGGAGGAAGACTTATTGATATAGTTAAAGTTTATTGTGCCAACCTGGCCAATAAACACATGTGGGGTTAATTGAAGAGCAGAAAGATAAATGGCTCGGTGAGCCTCACCTTTCTAGTTCTTGGGTCTCTTGCTTTCTGATGGTCAGACCAGGGTGCAGCTGCCCTACCAGTTCCCTGCTCCAGCTGGCAAAGCTTACTTTCTGCAAAATGTCCCCAAGGAGAAGCCCCATGGACTTACCCTGATGCAGCCCTGGGTGCTGGAGCAGCTGTGTGGAGACCCCTGCGAATGCTGAGATGCTTACACATTCACTGATTTGGCTTTCCTCCTGCAGTTGGCATCATTGCATGTGTTTTGTGAGAAGGAGGAGGACTTTGTGGATTGGTGTTGGACATATGGGTTATTGTTGGACTTGTGGGCTTGGGCAGCACTGGGTTGGGATGTTTTCTTGATGTGTACTTAACCTTTATATAAACTTTATCCTATGCATGAGTTTCTGTGGATTTGTTTCTCTAAAATGCCCAGACTATCACAGTTATTAACCTGCGATAGATAACACAACCTGACTTGCTGAAAATGAAGAGGACTTAAATTACATATACTGGTGAAAATCAAAGAGTACAGTATAAACTTCAGTGTCACTATACCTCAACATAAAAAAAAAATACTCCAGATATGTTAGCAGGAGAGACCAGTACCTAGAGAAGGACATTGTGCTTGGCAGAGTGAGAAAAAGTGGATTGACATCATGGCTGCAGCATTGGGCTAAATCATGGCAATGATTATGAGATGTCTCAGAACTGAGTAGTATTTTGTTACCTTGAATATGGAATCACTATGAGTGAAAACCAACTCAGTATCACCAAGCACCTATGAAGCCAGTAGTTTACCTTTGTATAGCCCCATTAATATCTGTAATCAATTGCATATATTGGCTGGACTTGGTCCATGATACTGTCAAAAATTTTAATTCCTGACAAAATTTTTGAGGATCTCTGTAAATATCAGGAAATTCTTTAACAATGGATGAAAGTCCACTTTAATCTAGAGGGCATCTTCATCCCCATCCTGCACCCCATCCCTGGACACTTTGAATGACATTTTAATTATTGGTTTTGCCTCATTACTTGATCTTCCTCTCCTCATGAAAAAAAAATAGGGGATTTCTGACAAAACATTATCAAAAAGGTAAGAAATGAAGGATAAAAAGAAGCAACCTTGAAAAGAGAAATAGAGGAGTTCAGAGTGACAGGAGAAGTTTAGCACAGCAGTTTTAAATTTGCTTTCTTGCCTTAAAACAGTGCTTACATCAAAGCAAATTAGCCTAAATTTTCTGTATATACTGCACTGAAAAGTTAATTTAGTGAGTTCAAAACTTTTCTAAGGGCACTTGGAGTTGGGTTTTTCTATGATCTTTTGAGGTGACATGCCTAATTTTACCAAAGGTCTATACATTTTGGAACTTGCTGCCCCTTTAAATAAATTCAAGGAAGACGTTTGTACAGAAGTTATATTTTTTGTCTATTTTGTGGTGAGTTTATTACATGAAAATTTTCTTTTTGAAAAATAATTTTATTCGGTGCTCATACAATTCTTTTCACAATCCATACATATATCAGCTGTGTAAAGCACATTTGAACATTCGTTACCCTCATCATTCTCTGAACATTTGCTCTCCACTTAAGCCCCTGGCATCAGCTCCTCATTTCCTCCCTCCCTCCCCGCTCCCACCTCCCTCATGAACCCTTGATAATTTATAAATTATTATTTTGTCATATCTTACACTGTCTGACATCTCCCTTCACCACTTTACTGTTGTCCATCACCCAGGGAGGAGGTTATATGTAGATTCCTGTAATCAGTTCTCCCTTTTTACCCCACCCTTCCTGATATTGCCACTCTCAGCACTGGTCCAGAAGGGATCATCCCTGTGTTCCTATCTGTACCAGTGTACATCCTTTGGTCTAGCCAGATTTGTAAGGGAGAATTGGGATCATGATAGTGGGGTGGCGGGAGCATTTAGGAACTAGAGGAAAGTTGTATGTTTCATCATTGCTACACTGCACCCTGCACACGAAAAATTTTCACCAAAATATTGTTTGTGACAGACCACAAACAAAAAATAAGAGAAAACTGGAAACTTCAGTACTACCCTAAAAGAAATCCCTATAGTAAACCTCATTTTATTAAAGCAAAATAAAAGTGATTATTGAAAGCTTGATGTGCACAAATGAAAAAATAGTTTGTGTAGTGAGCTTTTTGTAATTTTGGCCGCTAGGTGGCAGATTTATCTAATCACACATTAAAATGGGTCAAGTTGGTGCTGGAAATAAAACTATGGAAAGCACTTAGAACAAATGGAAGATAATGTTTAAAAGACAGATTGAGGATCCTGACACTTTCAGGGTCTGATTAAAACCTAATGTAGAATGCTTTCATAAGGTTGGGCTGAATTAGCTTAAACCAATATGGTTTTGGTTGCATAGTCATTTATGCAAATAGCAGAGAGCTGCTTGCTCTTGTCTGGCCCGCATAAAATTAGCCTAAACACATGAGTCTTTAACTTGTGCCCCTTGATATTGCAATTTTTAAGAACTGAAAACACATCAATAGTTAGCCATTTCAACCATGGATTGGAAATAGGACTCACACGTATTCAGTCAGTAGGTCGGAACTTGATAACACCCAAACTGCAGTTAAAAAACACAAACCAATTTTTTTTCAGTGGTGAATGGAAAAGCAAAAATGGAAAATAACTCTTAACTCACAGAAGCCTACAATGCTCAGGACTCAGTCTTGGAGTACTTGCCTCCAGACAGGTTTCCAAGTGGGTCCAAGAAAGTGGAAGGGTTCAAGGGGCCCTGGTTGCTGCTGACTCTGTTTTTTCAGCTTTTTGTGGTCTACTTGGAAAGACATTTCAAAGCATACTGAGTATGCCAAATGTAATAGAGAAAAGACTAACTGTTAATGGAATATCCAGGAGAGTTGAAGTAATAGGTAGAGGGAACCCTGCAAACCTCAAGTGAAGCCGCAAATCCAAGAGAGCAGGTATATGAATCATACATATTATGTTGTGCATGGAATTACAAAATACAGCATTCTGGTTAGTTTATTGAGATCTATTAAAGGTGGGACAAATCAAAGTGTGATTTTGAGCATTGTTGATTATATTAATGTGCCTATAATAGACTGATTTGATGTTTTAGAGAATAGGATATTAAAAATTACCTTGCCCAAGACATATAGCTTCATGGAGATCTGAAACAAAGACTTTTGATAAGGTATCCTTTACAAACTCCATGCTGCATCATTTCTGTTATTAGCCTGACCACAGAGGAAAACATGTCTTTAATTATAAGATTGATTCCGAAAGAGCCGGTCTTAAATCTGTGAGGAAGTTATGCTGAGCCATCAGTGGCATCGCTCATCCATTTTGCCTGAGGTGAAATGTCTCTCTTGATTTTGTATCCATGTCAATCCTAACTTTCTTCTGATCTTACCTATGATTATTATATGTGAATTAAATTAGCACTAGATATTTTTAACAATCTAAGTAGCATCTTTTTGCCTTTTAAAATAGCTTTTAAAATTCATTTGGATCTAGAGCAAGGGTGGAAGGATCCAAGAATAGTTACTTTCATCTTTAAAAAATCAGTTGTAGAATCTCCACTTCTTTAGAAAGCAAGTAGTACCTTTATGTATCAGGGAAGTCAACTGAAAAGTTAGAAAGACCAGGTAGTAAGCTATTGGCGAATTTCAAGTGAGAAGTAAGGAACCTAAACTAAGGCATTGGCTATAGAAATGGAGAAAAAAATTTTAGATTAAAAAATTTTAGAAATTGATATAAGGCTTTGTGCTTGAATGTTGAAGGTAATAAAAGGAAGGAGACTAGGTAATTCTCAGAATTTTCTAATCTTGGAGAACAAAGCAGGTTTAAATGAGATGATGTGGGCTAGGCCATGTAACTGTTGAATACCCAAGACATAGAGAGCCAGATCGTTCCAGTGGGGTCACCTGTCCTACTTTCTTCTTTGTTCCGTGTCTTCATAATTAGGAAGATATTACCTACATAATGAACCCCCTCTAGAACACGTCTTAAGGCACAGAATGTCCTCTCGGTGTTATATTTAATTCTAAGCTCTTGCTCTTTCTTTCGTTAGGTACTAAGTCCCTATAGTGCAGGCACTCTTTTTTGTTATTTTATTCATCCTTGCCAAATTTCCAGTATTGGCAACCTGGTTCAGTACTTGGATGTGCTTAGCAAATATTGGTCGAAGGAATGACTAGTCTTTAGGATTGCTATAATTAATTACATATTCTTTGCCCATTTTTATCAAACCTTGATACTTACTACCTATGTGGTTCCCTTGCAGAATGAGAAGACTTTGGGACATTCCATGAGCCATTTGAGTAACATTTGTAAGGTATAGTGCCACTATCACATTGATTTTATAATCTGGATCTGTTCTATTGTGTGTTTTCATACTTTGTTTTAAAGATGTAAAGTGCTTGATTCATGTCGTTAATCTTCTCTTTAGAAATAACTAGGTGTGTGGCAGTTGTTTTCATATTGAGACATTAGTGTACATTAGGAAGAGTGACTTAAAGGAGAAAAATCCTTTCATTTCAGTATAAATTATATACTTTGGAGAAAAAAGAAATCTCAGTCACCTAGAGAATCTGTTACTTCAAAGAGGAATACATTTGTCTTAAAATAAACAGGAAATAGACTATTATGACTTATATAATCAAGGAATTATATGGTTCACATGAGAAGATGTTTGGAGGTAAGTGGGTCAGAACTGATAAAGTACCTCAAAAAAGTCACCAGGAGCACAGGTGACCCCCATTCTCTCTGTGCCATTATCATTCACAACCTTATCAGGAGTGATGAAGGATGGAGGGCTCTCTCAGCTGAGACTGTCCCTTTTTAGCAAGAGAGTTAAAGCTTTCCCAAAAGCTACACCCATCTGGCTGAGTTCTGTATCATTGGCCAGATTAGATCACAAGCTACCTCTGGCTGGAGGGGAGCTATGTAATGGAACATTGTGTGGCATCAGCCAGCCAACTTTCCGCATCTGCCACACTTGTGGTCACTTAGGTAGTCTACTAGGAACACAGCAACTTCTAGGGTGACCAAGGAGCCAGCAGACAACACCCCTCATGTGTGCGTCCGCTCTTCACCTAACACTGTGCTACTCAGCTCTGACTTGGACTCAACCCGGTATCTGAAAAGATTTGAACAATGTAACAAACTGGTACTGTTCATTTCTACATTTACATACTAGATAGAGAATCATTCCCTAAGGAAGAATTTATTAACTGACTGTCTTTAGAAGCTGTTTGAGGTGGACAAGGTCTAATAAAGGAGAGCTTATGGAAGGAGGCATTCAAATGAAGCCTGGGTGCAGCAGCTGCCCTAAGACAAAGTTCAGAAGGCAGGAGTGGGAGAGCATATGGGCTAAGTGATATTCTTGAAGAGTTCTCTGCTAATTCTGGGCTTCTTCCCTCTCCATATGAAATTGGTGATCAGTTTTCCAATTCTTTGAAGAAGGTTGTTGGTATTTGAATCAGAATAGCATTGAACTTGTAAAGTGTTTTGGGTAAGATTGTCATCTTTACTATGTTAAGCCTTCCCATCCATGAGCAGGGCATGTTCTTCCATTTGTGGAGGTTGCTTTTAGTTTCCTATAGTAGGGTCTTGTAGTTTACCTTGTACAGGTCTTTTTTTTTTTTGGTTAAATGTATTCCTAGATATTTCAGTTTGTTCTTAGCTAATGTGAAGGGTACTTCTTTCTTGATTTCCTCTTCCATGGTCCTGTCTGATGTGCATAGAAAACCTACCAACTTCTGTTTGTTGATCTTGTATCCTGCCACTCTTCCATATTCCTTTATCGCTGTAAGTACTCCTGTTGTGGAGCTTTTGGGGTTATCAATGTACAGGATCATGTCATCCGCAAATAGCAATAATTTCACCTCCCCCTCTCCCATTTGGATCCCTTCGATGTCCTTCCGCTGTCTTAAGTTGTTAGCTAGAACCTCCAGAATGATATTGAATAGAAGTGGGGACAAGGGACATCCTTGTCTTGTACCCTTTTTCACTGGGATTGTTTTTGTCTTTTCTCCATTAACTGTGTTGGTGGCCGTTGGCTTTTCATAGATAGGTTGTGTCAGCTTGAGGAATTTACTTTCCATTCCTATCTTTGTGAATGTCTTAATTAGGAATGTGTGTTAGATGTTGTCAAATGCTTTTTCTGCATCTATGGATATTATCGTATGTTCTATTATCCTTTTTCTTCTTGATGTGGTGTATAATATTGATGGATTTTTGGATGCTAAACCATCCCTCCATCCCTGGGATGAATCCTACTTGGTCGTGGTAGATGGTATATGTTATATACTTTCGTATTCTATTGGCCAATATTTTGTCAGGATTGTTGCATCTATGTTCATTAGATATATTGGTTTGTAATTCTCTGTACCTGTGGGGTCTTTGCCCTGTTTGGGTATCAGAGTTATGCTGACTTCCTAGAATGAGCTTGGGAGTTTGTCATCCTTTTCTATGCTATGAAATACTTTGTGGAGGATCAGGGTCAACTCTTCCCTGAATGCTCGGTAGAATTCATCTGGCCCGGGGGCTTTTTTTGTTGGTAGCTTCTTGATGACCCTCTCTATTTTTGCTTTCATTATGGGTTTGTCGAGGTTCTTGACCTCTATCTGAGATAATCTAAGGAGGGATTGTTTTTCCAAGTATTTATGCATGTCTTCCACGTTTCTGAATTCATTAGAATACAGACCTCCATAGTATTTTTTCATTATCCTTTTAATCTCATTGGGGTCTGTTGTAATTGCCGCTGTTTCATCCCTCATCCTGGCTATTGATGTTTGATCCTTCCTATCCTTGGTCAGATTCGCCAGCGGTCTATCTATTTTGTTGATCCTTTCAGAGAACCAGCTTTTAGCTGCATTTATGTTTTGCGCCGTACTCTTGTCTTCCCATGTGTTTAACTCTTCCCTGATTTTTATTATTTCTTTTCTCTTGCTATTGTAGGGGTTGTTCTGCTGACTCTGTTCTACTTGTTGGAGGTTTTTGGATAATATATCTGTCATAAGCCTCTCTTCTTTTTTCATATATGCATTTAATTATATCAAGCTACTTCTGATAACTGCCTTCACAGTATCCCATAAGTTTTGATGCATTGTATTCTTTTTCTCATTAGTTTCTAGAAACTTCCTAATGTCCTCTCTAATCTGGGCTTGTACCCATTCATGTCGCAGGAGATCGTTGTTCCTCCAACTGGTTGCCCTTGCTTTTCTGGACGTCCTTTTATTAATCTCCAGCTTTATAGCATGGTGATCTGAGAAAGAGGTGCGGATAATATCTATGTGTTTGAATTTACTCAGGCTTGACTTGTGTCCCAGCGTGTGGTCTATTCTTGAAAATGATCTATGTGTGCTTGAGAAGAATGTGGTTCTTTTGGATGGAAAGCTCTATAAATGCCTTATCAGGCCCAGTTGCCTAATTACATCTTTTAGCTCTATAGCCTCTTTGTTGAGCTTCTTTCCCAATGATCTGTTTTTCTCTGATAACGGAGTGTTAAATTCAAGTACTATGATTGTTGAATCTGTGATTTCTTTTATCATCTTTTAAAGAGTTTGACGAAATTTGCCGCACCATTGTTGGGTGCATAAATATTCAATATGCTAACTGGTTCTTGGTTTACTGAGCCTTTGAGCATTATGTAGTGTCCCTCGTCTCCCTTTATGGTTTGAACCTTGAGGTCCATTTTGTTGCATATTAAGATCGCCATCCCTGCTTTTTTTAAGTTGCCATTTCCTCCAACCTTTTATTCTTAGCTTATTTTTGTCTGTGTGCTTAAGATGTGTCTTACAGACAATAGATTGATGGATTATGCTTTCTGAGCCAGTCCGCCAGCCTTTTTCTTTTAATGTATGAATTGAGTCCATTGGAATTCAGAGTTATTATCACAATCTGTGGATTATAGTTGTCATACCCTGTCTTGTGTTTTGGGTGTTTTCCTATCTCCCTTCATATGAGTGTGCTGTGTTTGACTGAAGAGTTTCTATATTGTCTTTTTTTACCTTTGAGATCCTTGTAATTGTTGCTGGCATGTTGGCTTCTAGATGTAGATGGGTTATATGGTGGTCACCTGTTTGTTCTTAGTGGAGAATGATCCTTTGGCCATAATAAGTCAGCCAGTGTCTTCCTCAGGGTAGGGTGTTTTGCAGAATATTCTTTGAGTCTTTCCATGCCCTGGAAGATGCTTATTTCCTCATCTATCTTAATGGATAACTTGGCAAGGTAAAGGATTATGGGGGAGGGTTTTTTTTTTTTCATTCAGCTTTTGGAAGATGTTGCTCCCCTCTCTCCTCCTCTTCATGATATCTGCTGATAGGTCTGAGCATATTCTTACCTGAGCTCCTTTGTATGTGACTATCTTCGTTTCTCTTGCTGCTCGTAAAATTTTCTCTTTCTCCTTGAAGTTGGATATATTTACTATTAAATGTCTTGGCATGTTCCTCCTTGGGGTCTAGTCTAGCTGGCGTTCTTTCTGCTTCCTGTATGAGTTCCTGATTCTCACTGCCATGGTAAGTGGTGTTGATATAGGGCTCTTGAGCCAGGCTGTGTAGGGGGGAAAATGCTCGTCAGATGGAGCATGCACTCCCCAAGTCCCTGCAGGCCTGTAGTGTGTTAATTCGAAGGCAGAGGCTACACAGGCAGGAGACGCATTTCAGCAGTGAGCCTCCTGCACCCGCCAAAAAGGCTGGGGCAGCTAGGGGTGCTGTGGGTAATTTCAGCAGCAGTGCCCACCTCCTATGCTGGCAGAAAAGGGCTGGGGCAGGCAGGCTTAGAAGCTGGCGCTGGGTACCCCGCAGGACACCGCAGTGGCATGAGCCCGCCAGAGTGGACAGAGATGGCTCTGGCGGAATCGCAAAGCCATATCATTAGGCTCCTTAGCAGGCAGGAGCTCTTTTCGTTTGAGCTGCCAGTGCTGTGAACAGTGCAGGGTCCCACAGTTGTGTTGGCTGAGCCAGGAACAGACAGCAATGGTTCCGGCGGAAAACAGGGCTGTGATGGCAGCCCTCCATGCTGGCAGGAATGTACTGGGTCAGGCACATGTAGCGCTCCAGCTCCCAGCGCAGTGAACGGCGCAGGGCCTACAGTGGCACGGGCCAGCCTGAAGTGGCTCTGGTGGAACCTTAGGGCTGTGGGTAGAAGCGGGATAGACCCTGGCAACGGGTGCGTGCTCGCCGGACGTGCCCAGCACTGGCAGCTGAGAGTGCGCTGCAGTGCAGCCTCCCAGGCAGGGAGCCATAGCGAAGCTGATGGGAGCAGGCGGGAAAATAGGGATACCGGTGGTGGGTTCTCAGGCAGTAAAGGGGGTTGATCGTCCCCAGTGCAGGTCACCCAGCCAGCCACCGGTAGATTGCAGGTCAGTTACCGAGGCTCTGGGTGAATGGTGGGTGAATGGAGGGAGGGACTCGAGCCCAAGGGTGGATCGCTGCCATGTGGGGAGAGGAAACGGCGGGAAAGGGAAACTTCTCTCCTAGTCGGTCCCACAAGTGGGCAGCTGAGTCTAAGCAGAGCAGCCAAACAACTGCTGGCGTGGAGACCCGGCCTGGGGGTGGAGTGGGTCTGTCGCTGATCGTGGCAGCGGTGGCGGCGCTAGCTGGGGTCCCTCAGCCTGATGAGCTGATATGTCCCAAGAATCAGAACCTGGATAACTGAGAAATTGTTGGATCAACCTATTCACAATCTTTTCTTCCACTAACCAATTATACTTATACTATAATTAACATTTATTTGAACTGATCATCATTAAAAACTACCTGGACATAGGGCTTTAGGTCTACTTTACTTAAGGCTATGATCTATTGCTATCTTAGTGGAAAGTATTATTATTCATTGTGATTTTATGTCAACTTGAAGATGTATGAAAGTGTAAGAGTATAATCCAACCTGTTTACCTCCTAGGAGGTGTTGCCTTTTTATAACTGGGGGAAACTTGGAACCTCTCTCTCTCCTGCCCACACCTCCCCCTTCACTTTCCTGCTTGCTGGGACTCTGCTGTTAACCTTGAGAGCTGTTGGCACCCTGCCATGTTTCTACCCACCAACTTCAGACTCACTTGACTCTACATCCTCTGGTGGTGCCTATGATCATTCCGCTTCCCAGTTCACCATTCTGCATCACCAGTGTGTGGCTGCGTGAGTCTGACAGGGATTTATGGACTATCATTGGACACATTTGCACTGGGCTGGGGTACCTTCTTGAAGTCAGGTTGTTTCTTAATATAAAGCTTTTTCTTATACATAAATGAGTACCACTGATTTTCTCTAGAAAACCTGGCCTGACACATAGAGTAGTTTGTGATAGTTTACCAGCCTTTTTCTGTCATATGAATAAACTCCCAAAATTTGATTCAAGTTTTAAAAACATTTGTTTATTGTCTTCTACACTAAAAAAAATGAAGATCACTTCCTTTCAAACTTTCTGTAATTTACTGCACTCTCTCAAGTAAACCTTCACTACTTTTTGCCTTCTGGTATAATTAGACATTCTGCTTTAAGACAGACTGCTTTTTTTTTCCATACAAAAACTTTTTGGGGATTAATGTATTTACATAAGTACATAACTCTGTTAATACCTCTATCTTTAGCTTTGCTTCCTAGAACCTTCCTCTGTTTTCTTTAGCCTCCTCCTGCCCCACCATCACGTTCCCCCTTCTTCCACCTCTCAGTGCTTCCTCTCAGCTAGATTGCTGTTGCTCGAATACCTACAAGATCTCTATAACCTCTTAGTTGTTGGTTTTAATTCCCTAGTTATCCCCCTGTCTGTGGCATTGTTTGCTCACCACACCCTTCTCCCTACCACCTTCTCTCCGCAAGACCCTCCGGGATGTTGGCCCCAATGCTTTCTCCCCAGGCTTGCTTCCCATGCCTGTCTTATATAAGTAGGCAAACCAACAATGTCCTAGGAAAACAATAAAACAAATGATTGAAAAAAGAAAAGGAAAAAAGTGAGAAAAAAATAAAAACAAAAAAATACATAATTCCTGGTCTGTCTTCTGGCCTTCATGAATCTCTCCACCCTGGTCCTGGGGAAGTTCCGGGGGCTGCCCCTCCTGGCCCAAAGTCTATTTGGGGGGCTCTTTTAGGTCTTTGTGGATTGGCTTTGCTCCTATTGCTGATCTGTTATATACTCTCTTCTTGGTTTGTCCCACTTCAGGGGATTCAGACCACGCTATCTTCCCACCGTGTGTTCCCATTGTTGTCCTCAGTTGCAGTCCAGTCCAGTTAGGGTACAACATGTCTTCAGTTGTTGCCGCCAACACGGATCTGTATTGCCACCAACACCCTACAGTCCTCTCTGTGCCTTAGCAGCTCTGTGCAGGGACATCCTCCTTTGGGCTTGGTGTGCCAGTAAGGAGTCTAGGCTGACTATTCCTCTCTCTTTTTCCTTCTTGGTTTGCTTCTGTGTGGGGGTAAGTCAGCTCCTTCCGCCGCCTGAAGGTTTAGTGTTGTTCTCTGTCGCACATACTTCTAGGGAAGGGGTCAGATTGATTCTAGTTGGGGCCGGCCCTGTAATCCAATCTTTTCATGAAATGGAGATATCAGCCTATGTACATATATTTATAAGGCAATACACAGAGGCTGCGTACGGGCCTTGGGTCTCAGCTCATGCCCTCCCTAAATACAAGAACACTTTGCTCTAACAACCTGGCATTTTGTGATGCTCAACACCCCGCCCCACCCCCTGGCTCCCATGTACATGATCACTGAAGACAAGCTGGATGCATAAGCAAATGCGGTGAAGAAAGTGGATGGTGCCCAGCTATTAAAAGATACAGCATCTGGGGTCTTAAAGGCGTGAAGTTAAACAAGTGGCCATACAACAGTGAAGCAACAAGCCCACATGGAGTAAGCACACCAGCCAGTGTGATCATGAGATGTCATCGGGACTGGGTAATGGGCATCAGAAGATTCTCAAAACAAACAGCAAATAAACAAACAAAAATATGTTGTTGGGAATAAGGGGGATCAGAGTGGAGACCCAAAGCCCATCTGTAGACAATGGAACATCCCCCCACAGAGGGGTCTCAGGGAAGGGATGAGTCAATCAAGAGTGCAGTAGAGCACCTATGGATCACATAATATACCTCTGGTTCCTTGAGGCTTCCTCACCCCCCATTATCATGATCCCAGTGCTGCTTCCCACTCTGAATTGGACCGGAACATGTACATAGGTATAGACAAGAGACAAAGCTCATGACACTCAAAATCCAGGAACAGGAATGGGAATAGCGATACCAAAGGGTAGGGGCAAGAGGGGAGATGGGAAGAGGAAGGGGGAACTGATTATAATGAGTGGCACATAATCACATACTCCCTCCAGGGGGAAATCAACAGAAACTAGAGGGGAAGGGAGATCGCGATCGGTGTGAGATATGAAAATAATAACAATTTATAATCTTATCAAGGGGCCATGAAGGTGGGGGTGGGGAGGGAAGAAAAGGAGTGGATCCCAGGGGCTCAATAGAGAGTAAATATCTAGGCCCCACTATGAGACATGACACCCCTCACTGACCTTACAGAGGACAACACTGGAGACATGGTGTGGGACTTGCACCCAATCTGACCCCACCACACTGAGGCAAAACACTGAGGGCGTGCAACAGAACAGCAAGGTGAGCAGAGCAAGGAAGTCCCTAGGGAGTGCCAAAAATAGACTTTGGAACCAGGGCATGGCACCCCATCAGACTGGACGGGAAAACACTCGTAAAGGTCAATAAATACACCTTGAACTATTTGCAGGCTTTTCTTTGTTTTTCCCATTTTTTATTGTTGTTATCATTTTGTTTTCTTTTGCTTTGTTTTGCTCTGTCTTGTTTTTTCGTGTGCATATTATTATGTAGCAGGTCTGTCTAGATAGGTTGGATAAACAATCTGGAGGAAAAAACAATAGGACAGACGGTTCCAGGGGGGACATGGGAGAGGGAAAAAGGAAGTGGTGTTAAACCCAGGGAAAAGGGAAAAAGTGATCCAAAGTCAGTGGTAAGGAGGGTGTAAGAGGCCTGGTATGACTTGATCAAGGGCAATGTAACTGAGAGGAATTAGTGAAACCCAAATGAAGGTTGAGCATGATAGTGGGACAAGAAGAAAATAAAAGGAAATAGAGGAAAGAACTAGGAAGCAAAGGGCATTTATAGATGTCTAAATGCAGGTGTGTACATATGTAAATATACATATGATGGGAAATAGATCTGTGTGTATATATTTATAGTTTTAGTATTAAGGTAGCGGATGGACATTGGGCTTCTACTCAAGTACTCCCTCAATGCTAGAACACTTTGTTCTATTAAACTGGCATTCCATGATGCTCACCTTCCCGACACAATTGCTGAAGACAAATAGGTGTATAAGCAAATGTGGTGAAGAAAGCTGGTGTTACCCAGCTATCAAAAGCTATATCATCTGGGGTCTGAAAGGCTTAAAGATAAACAAATGACCATCTAACTGAGAAGCAACAAAGTCCACATGGAAGAAGCACATCAGTCTGTGTGATCACGAGGTGTCGAAGGGATCAGGTATCAGGCATCAAAGAACAAAAAATCATATTATTGTAAACGAAGGGGCTTGCAGAGTGGAGACCCAAAGCCCATCTGTAGACAACTGGACATCCTCTTACAGAAGGGTCTCTGGGAGGCGACGAGCCGGTTGGGGTGTAGTGTAGCAATGGTGAAACATACAACGTTCCTCTAGTTCTTAAATGCTTCCCTCCACGATCATGATCCCAATTCTACCTTACAAATCCAGCTAGACCAGAGGATGTACACTGGTACAGATAGGAACTGGAAACACAGGGAATTCAGGACAAATGACCCCTTCAGGACCAGTGGTGAGAGTGGTGATACCGGGAAGGTGGAGGGGAGGTGGGGTAGAAAGGGGGAACTGATTACAAGGATCTACATATTTCCCCCTCCCTGGAGGATGGACAGCAGAAAGGTGGATGATGGGAGACATCGGACAGTGTAAGACATTAAAAAGCAATAATAATTTATAAATTATCAAGGGTTCATGAGGGAGGGGGCTTGGGAGGAGTAGGGAAATGAAAAACTGATACCAAGGGCTCTAGTAGAAAGCAAATATTTTGAGAATGATGAGGGCAGCAAATGTACAAATGTGCTTGACACAATGGATGCATTATGGATTGTGATAAGAGTTGTACAAACCCCTAATAAAATGATTTTTAAAAAAGTAAATGTCTAGAAAAAACGATGGCAATATAAGTACAAATATGTGTGAAACAATTGATGTATGGGTTGTAAGAAGAGTTGTAAGAGTCCCCCATAAAAATATTTTAATTAAAAATATGTATAAATAACTTACTATATGTCATTCTATCTTCATCATTAGCTTTTCAGCCTATTTTAAAACCTTTAGTCAGTTCTTCATTTTGTAGTCTGCAGTATACTTAAGACCTTTCACATAGGTTTACCAGGACCAAGGGCTAATTTTTTTATTCTTTTGATATTTTATATAGTATCTTTTAAAATGTATTAGTATAATTACTGTGAAATTTTCATGACGACTATTCACAGTAAGAAGTAGATTTTATATCAAAATTCATTTTACTCATTCATACATATAATAAAAAAATGCCAGTCAAAGTATAGGAACCCAAATATCTTTACACCTGGACCATCATGATAATAGAGAAAAGATTGAAGTTTCAAGGATTTCATCTTATTTGGATCCACAGTCAATGCTCACAGAAGTACAGTCAATAGATTAATGGCTCATTGCATAGGCTAAACCTGCTGCACAAGACCTGCTTAAAGTGTTAAAAACAAGGAGTGGTTACTTTGGGGACTAAGATGTGCAAAACCCAAGCCATGGTATTTTCAGTTGCTTCATATACATGTGGAAGTTGGACATTGAATAAGAGGACAAAAAACTTTGCATTTGAATTATGTTGCTGGCAAAGAGTATTGAAAGTATCATTGACGACCAAGAGAAAAACAAATCTGTCTTGGAATAAGCAGAGCCACAATGCTCCTTAGAGGCAAGGATGGTGTGTTAGTCTGGGTACATATAGAGAAACAAATCCACAGAAACTCATATATATATATATATAAGAGAGTTTTATATAAAAGTGAACATCAAGGAAACATCCCAACCCAGTGCTGCCCAAGCCCACAAGTCCAACATTAACCCATTAACCCATATGCCCGACACCAGTCCACAAAGTCCTCCTCCATCTAATAAAACACACACTATGACGCTGACTACAGGAGGAAAGCCGAGTCAGTGAACACGTAAGCATCTTAACGCTAGTAGGTGTCTCCATATGGCTGCTCCAGCACCCAGGGCTGCAGCGGGGTATGTCCATGTGGCTTCTCCTTGGGGATGTCTTGCAGGAATTGAGCCTTGCCAGCTGAAGCAGAGAACTGGCTAAGGCAGCCACACCCTGGTCCAATCATCACAAAGCAAGACACCTGAGAATTAGAAAGGCGAGGCTCACTGAGGCATTTATCCCTCTGCCCTTCAATTAACCCAACATGTATTTATCGGCCAGGTTGGCTCAATGAACTACCTCAGATGGCAAGAGTTTTCATGTTCTTTGGACATGTCAGGAGAGACTAATTCCTGGAGGACACCATGCTAGGAAAAGTAGAGGAGCAGTGAAAAAGAGGGAGGTCCTTGACAAGATGGATTGTCACAGTGGCTGCAACAAGGAATCGTTTTAGATACACACTTTTCTACACATAGTTATCATGATCACATTGTTACTGATAAAGATTTTAATGTTCATATTGGGATACAATGTTAAAAATCAAATGTGACAAAAAAATTTAAGCCTCTGGTGCCTTCAGTTTCTTGTTGGTTTTGAAATAAGAAACCTTTAAAAAATTTTCATTACTTAAAATCTTTTTCCTTAAAATTTTCCTCCAACCTTGAAGTTAAACCCCAAACTATTAGGGCCATCAATGAGGGAATTGGGACCAACTTGAGAACTTTGGCGCAGGGAATATACAGGCTATCAGAAACAGTGAAGGACACAAACACAGAGGAGGCACAAATTGACAAATGGGATATACTGAAAATAAAACACTTGTGTACATCTAAAGAATTCACCAAGAGAGTAATAAGAGAGTCCACAGACTGGGAAAACATCTTTAGCAATGACACATCAGACAAAGGCCTCATTACTAAAATCTACAATACTCTTCTAGCTTCCAAAAAGAAAAAAACCAAGAGCCCACTTGAAAGGTGGGCAAAGGACTTGAACAGAAATTTCACAGGGACAGAAATCCAAATGGCCAACAAACATATGAGAAAATGTTCCCGATCTTTAGCCATAAGAGAAATGCAAATTAAAACAACAATGAGGTACCATCTGACACCCTCAAAGGTAGCCCAATTCAAAAAATTAGAAAGCAACAGGTGTTGGAGGGGTTGTGGGGAGACAGGAACTCTCATCCACTGCTGGTGGGCCTGTAAGTATGTACAGCCTCTATGGAAATCAATCTGGCGATACCTAAAACAGATGGAAATAGAGTTACCATATGACCCAGCAATCCCCCTACTGGGCATATACCCAGAAGAGGCAAGAAACAAACCAAGACCAGACATCTGTGCTCCAATGTTCATTGCGACACAGTTCACAATTGCAAGGAGTTGGAAGCAAACCAAATTTCCATCAACTGATGATTGGATTAAAAAACAGTGGTATATACATACAATGAAGTACTACGTATCACTAAAAAGCAGTGATGAACGTATGAGGCACATAGCGGCATGGGAAGAACTGGAGGAAATCATGCTAAGCGAAGTAAGTCAGGCACAAAAGGACAAGTACAACATGAGCCCGCTGAGGTAAGAATTAAAAAAAAAAAAAAAAGCAAAAGTGGCATAGGGGAAAAAGCTACTATGTACAAACATTTTTGGAGTGAAGACTGTGTAGTATGGCAGAGACCAGACCAAAACCAGCGATGCACATGGTAGACAATGGTGGAGGAGGGGGGGGGAGGAAAACAAAAGGATGAATATAAGGAAGAAAAGGGGAGTGGGGGCATGGGGCACTAATCCACTCAAGGGGAGGGTATTGTTTATATCTCCACAGGGAAAGAGGGACCAGACTTCAACCCAGTGCCGCAAGGTGTGAATGCAATATCCCGGCGTGGAGTAGGGAACCAGTGGAGAGGTCTGGAAGGCTGGCCCCAGCACCATAAATTAAGTGGATTCCTGCCCCTCCCCTGAAAAGAATTTGTTCCAAAGGACTACATTGACTCTGCAGCTCCGGGAGATGGACATATCTGATCAGAGCACACGGGAGCAGATGAAGGGGCAAAAGGAGAGAGTGGAACACAGCCTGGCCCACCAGGCCGTGAGGATGATGTTCCTGAGTAGAGCAGCCAGTCCACAGAGAGAACAACCTGGCTGGCCCCACTATGAGATGATGCCCTTCAGTGACTAAGGGCAATACAGGGGACAGCACCGGAGACACAGAGTGGGAATTGCACTTGACTTGATCCCACCACACCGAGGCAAAGCACTGGGGGAGTGCAGTGGAACAGCAAGGAAATAGAGTGGCAAGGTCCCCAGGGAATGCTGAAAGTGGACTTTGGGGCCAGGGCGTGGTGCCCCAACAGACTGGACTGGAAAACACTCCTAAGGGCCAACAAATGATCCTTGAACTAACTACAAGCCTTTTTTTGGTGAAGTGTTTTGTTTTGTTCTTTGTCAGTGATTTGTTTTTGTTGCTTTCTTGTCTGGTTGTATACTGTTGCTTTGTTTTCCTCTGTCTTGTTTTCGTACATGTTAGTGTCTCCTGTCTGAATAGGACAGGCTGGATGGACTATCTGGAGGAAAAACAATGGGACCGACAGTTCTGGGGGGGATTTGGGATGGGGGTGGGGTAAGGGGGTAAGAAAGGGGTGTCAACAAACACAAGGACAAGGGAACAACATGGGACCCAATATGGTAGAGAGGGGGGAGTGGCAGGCCTGGTGGGGAATGATCAAGGGTAAGGTTGTGTAGAGGAGAGGTATAGCCGTAGCCCAGGTGGTAACGGAGCATGGTAGTAGGGCAGGAGGAAAGTCAAGGGAGATGGAGGAAAGAGCTAGGAGTCAAAGGGCATTTATGGAGATCTAGACAAAGACATGCACATGCAAATATATATATATGAGGATGGGGAAATAGATCTATGTGTCTATATTTATAAGTTAAGTTTTAAGGTGGCGGAAGGACCTTAGTCCTCTACTCAAACACTCCCTCAATGCATGAATACTTTCTTTTATTAAATTGGAACTCTATGATGCTCACTCTCCCGACACAACTGCTGAAGCCAAAGTGAGTGAACAAGTAAATGTGGTGAAGAAAGCTGATGGTGCCCGGCTATCAAAAGATATAGTGACTGGTGTCTTAAAGGCTTGAAGATAAACAAGCGGCCATCTGGCTCAGAAGCAACAAAGCCCACATGGAAGAACACACCAGCCTGTGTGATCGAGTGGTCCCGAAGGGATCCGTTATTAGGCATCAAAGAACAAAAAATCATATCATTGACTGCACACCTCCATGATCACGATCGCTGAAGACAAATGGGTGCATAAGCAAATGTGGTGAAGAAAGCTGATGGTGCCCGGCTATCAAGAGAGATAGTGTCTGGGGTCTTAAAGGCTTGAAGGTGAACAAGCGGCCATCTAGCTCAGAAGCAAAAAAGCCTACATGGAAGAAGCACACCAGCCAGTGCGATCATGAGGTGCCAAAGGGACCAGGTGTAAGGCAGCATGCAAAAAAAAAAAGATATGTATTTGTGTGTGTGTGTGTGTGTGTGTGTGTGTATCATATTGAATGAAGGGGGAAGTGCAGAGTGGAGACCCAAGGCCCAAGTGTCGGCCACTTGAGATCCCCTCATAGAGGGGTTTAGGAGAGGTGATGGGTCAGTCAGGGTGCGAGGTAGTACCGATGAAGAACACAGCTTTCCCCTAGATCCTGGATGCTTCCTTCCCCCAACTACCATGATCCGAATTCTACCTTGCAGGACTGGATAGGGCAGAGGTTGTACACTGGTGCATATGGGGGCTGGAGGCACAGGGAATCCAGGGTGGATGATACCTTCAGGACCAAGGGTGTGAGGGGAGATGCTGGGAGAGTATAGGGTGAGTGGGTTGGAAAGGGGGAACTGATTACAAGGATTCACATGTGACCCCGTCCCTGGGAGATGGACGGCAGAGAAAGGGGGGAAGGGAGACTCTGGATAGGGCAAGATATGACAAAATAACAATGTATAAATTACCAAGGGCACATGAGGGAGGAGGGAGTGGGGCGGGAGGGGAAAAAAAAAAGGACCTGATGCAAAGGGCTTAAGTGGAGAGCAAATGCTTTGAGAATGATTGGGGCAGGGAATGTGCGGATGTGCTTTATACAATTGATGTATGTATATGTATGGATTGTGATAGTAGTTGTATGAGCCCCTAATAAAATGTTTTTTAAAAAAAGAACAAAACAAAAATTTTCCTCCAAAGATATAATCAACTGCACTAAACCAAATGTTTGGACTCTGCCAGTCTCAATGCCAGCAGGCAGACCTTTTTTGTTGCAATCAGTGCTGAACAGATAATCTCAGGCCATTTGTTTTGCTGCTCTTAAATTGCTTCGAGACTGCCAAAACAGACTCATCGGTTTAATGATTAATGAGACTCTCAAGAAATACTGGGAAAAAGAAAATTTCATATGGACAACGCTAAGCCAAAAAGTATTCTGGGGTTCCAGTTCATACATGCATACAAGTTCTATTACAAAGAAAACGTGTTTCAACCTGCTTCTGCTTTAGTGGATGGAGACAAATAGCTCATTGGAGGTGGGACACTTGCCCACTTCCTGCAAGACATTATTGACAACGAGCCTGATGACGCTATGCTGATGCAGCCAGAGCTCTGGAAATGGAGGAGCCATGTGGAGACCCACACCAGTGCTCAGAAGCTTCCACCACCACTGGATCCACAAGACTTTCTACCCACTGGCCAGTGGTCTTCCTGTATTTGGCATCATTGCATGTGCTGCATGAGTCTGAAGAAGAATTTATAGACTGGTAACGGACATAAGGGCTAATATTGGATTTATGGACTTGACCTGGATTGGGCTGGGATATTTTCTCAATATTCAATTGTTCTTGTATATAAAGCTCTTTCTTATACACATATAAGCGTCTATGAATTTGTTTCTCTGAGCAGCCCGGACTAACACAAAAGGTTTCTATGATTTTTAGCAGTGTGTCTTTATTTACCCTTGTGTATGTAGTATGTGAAATTTTCTTTCCCCTTATATTTTCTTGGTCCCACACTGCATAAAGGCATAACTGTCCAATGAGGTTAAGTGTTGCCAATTCCGTAAAGAGAGCACACCAGCCCTTTGACCTACCTGGGTTGACAGGGGTTGGACCTGGGACTGGGGTTTGAAGTTATTACCTTAATTTTTTTATTGCTGTGTTGATCCAAGCCTGTGGGTTAAATCCTCATTGGTAGATTGATTCCAAGAACCAAGTGAGCTCTCTATAATCACTGAATCTGTGCTTGATGGTTACTATAGCATATGGATCTGCACCAAGGAAGGTCTGCTCTCCTTGAGTGGTGGCAGAGGGAGCTGTGGCAGGGTTGGTGAGTGGCTATTTCCGAGTATGTCTACCCAAGGTAGGAAGCAGCCCCTGAGTCTCATAACATCACCCATGGCTGTTTGTGTTGATGTTTGTACCCAACCTACGGTCAGAAGAGGGGCTTTTAAAGGCATAAGGTCTATGAAAGAGTCTTCAGTAAGGACTACCAAATGGGCAAGGTTAAAGAAAAGAAGCACAAAACAAGAAATGTTGTTGGGTCTCTGCTTTTATATTTGTCATGGCTTCCTTACACTCTTTGAACTTTTCTCCAACTTGACTGGTTCCTGACCCCTCAGAGGCCCTACCCTATCTTGGGATGTCATGCTATATATTCTTTCAAATTGCAGTGCTCTTGCTAATGGCTTGGTTTTCAAAATTTTATTGATTGTTCTTTTATATTCAGTATCCCAATACCTTGGGAGGGAGTATCTGTGCCCAGCCCCCTTGTAGGCTTCCACTTGATCTGTAGTGGTCATAGAGTCTGTTGGTTTGCCGTCTGTGCAGAGGACTCTGTCTGGCAGGGATTTCGAGGCCTCCTGGAGCAGAGCATGGCACGGCATCTGGAAGGCTGTGAAGTGTGAAAGAAATGTTTGGTTCCTGTCAGCCTGACCAGGGTTGTCTTGGGAACTAGGTTCGACTGTGCTGAGGAAGCATAGTACTGTACAGTCCTTGCTTTTTGACTTACCTACAAATGAAGTTTTACTTGCTATAGCAATGAACCAAGTTACTGGGTGTCCTTCTATTGCAGAGTCCTTGGACAAGGTTCTTTCAGCAGTCTTTCCCCACGTCTAAGAAGAAAATAGCGGTGATTGATTTGATTTGCTTAGATTGTAAGGACCTAATAGTACTCAACAGATCTATGATACTGATGAAGTTTTAAGAAATTTGGCTCCTTCCAAAAGCTGACTGGAGCTGTGTCATTGCAGGCTGGGAGCCTCCCGCTGGCAACTTCAGCTCCGGTGACTGCCTTCTCCCGTACATCAGCTACACCATCCAATCAGGATATATGCAGGTAACCTCCGCTTCAGAGGCTGTTTTAACTGCACATCTAGAAATAAGCACTACATCAGGAGGCTTCTATTGCTTGATCAATATGTGGACATTAGTTTCATTACTTCACTTTGATGTCTGTTTCGTAACAATTGTTCTCACTTGCTGTGCTTTATCCCACTGTTGTGCATGCAGTTCCAGTGCAGTGCTTTCTGAGTATTGGCATCCCAGTCACGTGGAGTCTGCTGTTGTCTTGAAAGCTCCTTCATGCCAGAGTTCCCTAACACCAGGGCTCACAATGACAATTATCTGTAAAGACACGTCACAGGTGTCAACGAGAAACTCCCGTGGTTCAGAATGGGTCCGGGCCTTGAAGCCTGCTAAGAATACTAAAGCCAGAAGAGCACTAACGTTCTCAAAATCCCTAAATGATATGGATGAGAAGGCCCAGGACACTATGGGAAGTTTTGACTGTGTGGAAAGAACTTGTTCTGAAGGAAAGTTGGCATTCTTTCAGGAGCCCTGTCTCAGAATTAACATGTTCCATCATAAAGATAAAAGAATACCAAACCGAAAACCTCATGGCAATTCTAAACATTCGTGTGTTTCATCCCTTTATGACAATCATTCGCCTGCTTCCGAGGTAGAAGCAGGCAAACGGATCATCCAGGTCTCACTTTTGGAAGAGAAAGCAGATGCTGAGGCCTTGTCCAGGAACAGGCTGCTGTTGCGCTACCTCTTCCCACTTGGCATGAGTGCCAGCAACCTGCACAGGCTCCATGAGTTGGAGGGTTGCGCTGCCCTCCAGAGCACAGCTAAGTCCTCCAGCAAGCTGGCTGAAAGCACAGGCTTCTGCTCTGATGATATGGGCGACGATGATGTCTTTGAGGACAGTGTGTCTGCAGAGCTGAAGAGCAGGGCCCTGCAGGCACCCCTCTGCTCAGTCGAAAAGGACAGCGACCTGGACTGCTCTTCCCCCCTCTCAGAAAAGCACCTGCCCATAACTTCTGTATCCACTTCAGGGGACGCCTGCAGGTTGGTGTGCCAAGAACCACCATTCTGGCCAGCTCTGCTTTCCATCCCTCCCTAGGCTCATTTTAATATGGAACGTTTTAGGAAAGTGAAGCCGTAGATAACTTTGAGTTAATTATTTTCTCCAGGATAATGGAGTTTTAATATGCTTAGAAAATCTAATTTTTATGACATAACCCATGAAAGAGGAAGAAGCTACACATATTGGAAAGCCAAGCTGACTCTCCTCACTAAAAATAAATGGGTTTTGTATAAAGAAATTAGAAGAAAGTAGTATCTTCAGCTTCCCAGCTTGACGGTGCAGAGTCTCAGCATTTCATTCTGCCTCCCACCCCAGTCTCGTTGGGCACGCGGCCCTCCGATGGTGGGTAGGTGTCGGAGTGGGCGTTCTCCAGGAGCTCCTGCCTGCCTTTTGGTGTGAATGCATGTGCTGCTACTAAGGTGTTGGCCTCACTACCCACCTTTATTTTCTCTTGGGTATCTTTGTTGTTTTTTACAGTGTCCCAGATCTTCTGGAATTAGTTTTGTCACCGTTCTTGTGCCATTTCCATTCTGACCCAACCGCCTCAGTCAACCTCTTTCCTCAGCTGCTATCATGTCCCGTGATTGAATCAGAAACTCCTTTTTAAAAACCCCACCTGAAAGCCTAGCTAAGGCCAGCTCCTTTCCGAACTAGTGCTGTTAAGATGCCAGGAAACACTCTTGTGGTTCTCAAAAGCCTATTAAGTTCTTTACGGTTTGCTGCTTGCTACATCCTGCTGCATGCATCCTTGGAAATAACGGTTTTAAATTCATTTCCACATATTGCTATGATTAAAAAAAAGGAGATTACAGCACCTTGTAATGTGATCCATTCCATTGTTTATAGAGATGCTCTGGTTTTTCTATCTCCTGGGAAGTAACAGGTGTCTGAAAATGAGGTCAGTGATTATAGCTAAAAGCAGATTTTGTCCATTTTTAAGTAACTGTGATATTATTGGAAGGTAGGGAGCTAGGTTTGCTTTACAATGAACTTTCTACTTATTATTGTAGTATTTTATGTTCAGGGAAATGCTTCCATGTTGTCTTAAATTCATCTTTCAGCAAAGTTCTTCAGTCTTACCAAGAATGACTCCTTTGTCATTTCTTACACCATTTTTTCCTCTCCACTGCAAAATGTCATCAGGCTTCCCATGTTGGTGTGCGGTAAGCTAGAAGTGTTTAGTTTGTAGCCGTTTCCCTCTTTCGTGTTCGTTTATTTGTGCTTGTAGTTACTTATGTGGTGTTCGTTTCTGAAATTTCCCACTGGGGAGATTACCTTTCTGTGGAAATGTCATTTTCCCCATTGGTGGTGGTCTCCTCTTGATGCCTGTTTCCTCCAACGTAGGATTTGCCATTGTGAGGGTGACGACGACAGCCCCCTGATCACTCCATGCCATTGCACTGGGAGCCTGCACTTTGTGCACCAGGCCTGCCTGCAGCAGTGGATCAAGAGCTCTGACACACGATGCTGTGAACTCTGCAAGTATGAGTTCATCATGGAGACAAAGCTGAAGCCTCTGCGCAAAGTATGTGGAAAGACATTCCTTGGCAGGGCTTTCACCCTCCCTAAACTGAATGTCCGTGAAATAGTTAGCATCTGGGATTCAGGGAAGCCCTAATATTAATATTTTTTTAAGCAGGAGCTGATGTGCACATTCAACATTGTCGAGGTCATTGCTCTGTGCTATGCGGAGTTCCTTAGTCTCCCTTAAGAAGAAGCTCTTTCCAACCCATCTTGGTGTTTTCTTTTCCCTTAACACTAAGATTACAGGTTTGTGTGCCAGTAATTTGGGCCCTGATCTCAGACTATTTTGTGACATTTTAGTCAACAGTGAACATATTACCTATTCCTTGTATAATTCCTATGTGTTTGAGGTCATATATTAGAGGTCCCCAGTACTCAGCACAGTGAAACTTATTTGTACATACTTAAGAAGAGTGTTTGTTGAGCTAGAGGGTGGGATGGGCTCCAAGAAGAAACTATAGCCAATGTGAATGCAGTTCTCTTCGGGTCCCATACACATGACTCATACATGAGAACAGCTTTGTGAGTGGAACGCATCTGCTTCTAAATATCATCTCCTCAGTGACTCCCTCTGTGTGCCCAGCATGCACGGTTCTATTTGTTCCTGTCGTAAACGCTTAATGTGTAAATGGCAAAGTGGTGTGGTGATGAGGCACCATAGACATTCAGAGAAGGAACCGGTCTTTGGTAAGCTGGAGTGCCAGGAGAGTGGAGTGATGTAGCATCAAAGAATGTTTGGCTTTTGAAGCAGTTCTTGAAAAATCAAAATTTAGAGCCAAAATGAAAAGTCAGAAAGGCCAAGTTGTTTAAAGAGAAAAGCATAAGCAAAAAAAAACCCCCAAAAAACCAACAACCGAAGGGTGAGTATCTTGGAGGATGTGAAAAGATCGAACTGAATGTGTCTTAGGAAAATAGCAGATCAGGGAGTGGGGGAGACTGGTGCGTGAACCCTGCATTTTAAGTAAGAAGGCAAATGAAGATGTAAAAGTCATGGGGAGAGCACTCTGACTGCTAGAGAAGACACAAACTACTTAACAGCGATTTGCCTGTTTAATGCAAAATCGTTACCATTTATTTGGTACCTACTGTGTCCTGGCTGTGTAGTGGGTTACACGTTGGGCTGCTAATGTCAAGACCAGCATTCAAAACCACCGGCTGCTTCCAGGGAGAAAGATGAGGCTTTCTGCTTTTAAAAAGATTTGCAGTCTTGGACATCTTCGGGGGCAGTTCTCCTCTGTCCTCTGGTGTTGCTATGAGTTGGGATTGGTTTGATGGCAGTGAGTTGGAGTTACTTTGTGCTATTCTCTCAGGTGAGTTTTATGGCCTTTTGACCAGGAAAGACCATCCATGAAACTCTGTTTTCAGTTTCCCTTGCAGGGAACCCTCTGGGAAGAGACAATGACTAGGGTTAGCAAAGGAAATGCGGTGTTTACAATTTGTTCTTTCTCTCTACCTTCGTGTGTTTCTTCTGATTGGAAGCCGGTACATGAAAGACAATCTGGCTGTGTGGACCAAACTAATGAGCTCCTTAAGGAGATGAGGCTGCCAGAGGCTACTTACCGTATACCAGGCCCTTAGCGGTGACGCCGAGCTGGTGCTGCCAAAAGGCAGAGGACCAGAGTGAGCTCCTGCCGGTCACGTTCACAGTGTAGTGTGACCCATCTGCTGGTGTGCTGTGGCTTCATCACACACCTCTGCCCCTAACCCATGCCAGGTAGAGCGACTTAAAGCGCAGCAACTGGGACCAACCTTTTATATTTTCAGGACTGATATTCTGAAGTTTTTTGTCAGGCTTTTAATTTCTGCTTGCAAGGATAAGCAGACAAGGGGATTGCTGGTGATATTTCATGACTCATCTCAATCCCAGCTTCTTTTCATTGCATAGAAAGTTGGCTGCCAAAAGAATACCAGTGTCTTAAACCTTGTTGTATCAGTGCTTTGTATGTGGTTGAATCCAAGATGTTAGGTGTTTGGGGAAATTCATTTAGTCTGGAAGAAGGTAGTCTTGCCCACCTGCAGTTCTCTCACCACATAGCCTTCTCCCTGTAGGAAACCTGCGCCTCATACTTTGCTCTGTTATCTTCCCAGTGGGAGAAGCTTCAGATGACAGCCAGTGAGCGTAGGAAGATCATGTGCTCGGTCACCTTTCATGTCGTCGCCATCACCTGTGTGGTCTGGTCTTTGTATGTGCTTATCGATCGGACTGCTGATGAGATCAAGCAAGGGCAGGCAACAGGTATGTGCACTTGAATGGGGACTCATCCCAGATTATATGGGCACCTGCTGGAATGAACTTTCGTCAAGATCGTTGGCTTTGCAGGTTTCCTGAAGAGAATTTCATTAGGGAGCATCAAGTATTCCCCCCTCCTTTTTTAAAATCATTTTATTGGCTCATACAACTCTTATCAGGCATGTTTGTACATATGTTTGTACATATGTTGCCCTCATTTTCTTCTAGACATTTGCTTTCTGTTGAGCCCTGGGTACCAGCTCTTTTTGTCCCTTCCCATCTCCCACCCTCATAACCCCCTGATAGATTGTACACTGTTATTATTTTCAACTCTCACATGACTGCTGTCTCCCTTCCCCCATGTTTTCTGTTGTTCTTCCCCCTCTAGAGGGGTGTATGGTTATGTGTCGATCGTTACGTCAAGTATCCTTTTGAGCTATTTCTCTTGTGGTGGTGGTTTAAGAAACCCAGTCAGAAGATACCAACTCTTAAAGTGTAGGAGTCTCTAACATGACTTCCTGGCAGTGTGGCAGGGCAGACACTGCCTTCACCTGCTCTGATGAAGCAAGGTTTTACATGTTTATCTACTGGCCATGGGAAGTGCAGGTTATTTATACTTAAACCAAATCTGCTGATTGGCTGACCAAATTTGTTCTTTTCCAGGAATCCTCGAGTGGCCCTTTTGGACTAAGTTAGTGGTGGTGGCTATTGGCTTTACTGGAGGCCTTCTTTTTATGTATGTTCAGTGCAAAGTCTATGTACAATTATGGAAGAGACTCAAGGCGTATAATAGAGTAATCTATGTTCAGAACTGTCCAGAAACAAGCAAAAAGATTATTTTTGAAAAATCCGCACTAACAGAGCCCAACTTCGACAACAAAGAAGGACCTGGAATCTGCCATTCGGACACCAACTCCTCCTGTTGCACAGAACCTGAGGACACTGGGGCAGCCATTCTTCAGGTCTGACCATATGGAGTGGTTGTCTTTCCTGGACATCACGAAGAGCTGAAGGAACTTGTTTACTGCCAATTTTGTACCTTTTCTTATGTCCTTCAATAGCATAGACTGGGCAGGTGAATATTTTTAATGGCGTCTCTTTTTCTAAATCCCCCTTAATAACCCTTTTGGAAAGTGCTCCCATTGGCCACACACAGCCAGCTTCACCTCCGCCATGTGCTCTATGGGCAGGGAAAATGGAAGTTATGAGGTAGGAGTGGATGAGTTCCTGGTCTTGTTCTTGGGCAGATGAGAGAGTGCAAGGCCAAGATTGAGGAAGAGCAGAAGGGTGTTACCCAGGCCCTGGGAGCAGCCTCTTCAGGTGAGCGGCCAGCTTAACGTAGGCTTTTAGGACTATCTCTCCATGAAGAGAGGATTTGCACGCGCGCGCGCGCGCACACACACACACACACTAAAGAGCCCAGAAGGTGGCATGGAGACAGCCCCCCAAACACAGAACTTGTCCGCCCTGCCTTTGCTGATGTTTCTCCAGCTATTTCTCGCAAGCAGACAGGGAACCAGGCATTCTACATGTATATGGAGTGGGGTGGGAGTGGGGTGATTGAGTCACTGAGAAGATAGCACTTTATAGAAGAAAATCTTTATTTTGTAATATGTGTCTGGTTGAATTGAAACTCAAAAGAATGTTTCGTTTAGAAACATTCCCTTACAATCTCTTTTGCATTATAATCTGAAATACCTGTTTTGCCTTATAAATTATAGTAGACGTGACATCCCTCTGTTCCCATAGAAATGGTATGATTCTAAGCGGACCAGGCTTCATGGGGGGAAACGGATGCCACAGCAATTTGACCATCATTCTATGGTTCTGAGCCTGTTTTACAGAATCCTAATTGTACAAGCCTGCCCTGTTTGTTTCTTTTTCATTTGTCAGCCCTGAGAAAAGGTTTTGAGATCTAAATGGAAGCAAAGGAAGTAAATAATTACAACAAAGTTGAATATTTTAGCAATTTTTCTTCAGTCAGAGGTCTCACCCGTGTGTGCTAGATGTACAGTAACATGTAAGCACGCACAGCCTGATCTAGAGGCGTGTGTACTGCAGGTGCTCCTGTGCACCTGCCTGCCTTGACCAGCTTCTGGCATCTGCTGTGAAGTCACTGCCCAGTGCAGAAAAGTAGAAGCGCCAATTCAGGGAGAAGCCTAGCAAGTAGTCAGCCAGCCAGCTGTGCTGGTCCTTGGCAACCCCACAGCTGCCCCATTCATTATCCCTTTATTGCCTTAGCCAAACTGAAAAGAAAGGATTCTGTAGGGCAGTGGTTCTCAACCTTCCTAATGCCGCGACCCTTTAATACAGTTCCTCATGTTGTGGTGACCCCCAGCCATAAAATTATTTTCATTGCTACTTCATCACTGTAATTGTGCTACTGTTATGAATTGGGCGACCCCTGTGAAAGGGTCGTTCGACCCCCAAAGGGATCGCGACCCACAGGTTGAGAATCGCTGCTGTAGGGGCTCCGGCTCTTGTTCCTGTCCAAGTCTGCCTGGAATGCTGTTGTGGGCCCGGTTTTACCACGCAGTCAGCTGAAAGGCATCTGCGGGCAGGAGGCAGCAGGGCTTGCACCATTAGAGCCTAACCAGGCCCAGAGGCTGCGTTCCAGGCACCGTGGAGTGGAGTTCCCAGGGTCCCAGCCACCCCTGCTAAGCTTTGGGCACCTACTTCTTAACAGGTCAAGATAACTTACTTGCTTTTCGAATTTGAAACCTTAGAAGTCGTTATGAAGGCAGGAAGAGGCCAGGGGCTTCTCAGCTCCCAGAGAGGGTTTGTGCTAGGAGGGTTGAACCACTGTCCAGCCTGGGTGTCTGCATCACCCAAGCCTGCTCCACAGAATCTTTGCAACTCCAGTCGGACCCCGTAAAATAGGTCAGTCTGCTTTCTCTGTTTCCCTCATCATATCCAGCCCTTTGCCTGTGTTTGCTGTGTCTCAAGTGCAATTACCAATGTCCCTTCTCAGCCTGCTAATGGCATACACTTGTAAACTGCCCGCTCAGACGAGAGGAATCCCAAGTCTGCTCTGCCAGGCCTCTTAGGGTCCGACGAGGCACTGCCTGCTTCTGTACGTTGTCCCTGATGCACTCCAGCAGAAGGGGAGTGGTCAGGTGAAAGTCCGGGTTCAGTTTTTAGTTGTGAATCTCACCTCCTCCCCTGCTTCCCCCAAGAAACCCTTTGTGGTAAACTTGGATGGCATGGAAGCCCTCAATACAGAGGGAGGTATACTTAAGCAGGGATATTTCCTGGGCTGCTTGCCACGTGTAGCTGGCACCTACCTACCTTATGGCACAGGTACCTATGCTGTTGGTATCTGCCACCCACGCCAAACAGTCTTATGTGAAACTTTCTCATCTCTCATCTTTCCAGAAAGACTGACCACCCTCTCGCCACTGCTGGCCAGGTTCCTCAAAGTCCCTGCCTACGAAGAGTGCTTCCCCTCTGCTAACATGACGCACAGCCTGTCCCTGCCTTTCCCGTTTTTTTTCGCAGGTTGTTGTTGAGCTTTTCTGTCATCACACAACCTTAGCCCCAACTCTTGTTGTCCTCACCAGAGCGACTTCAGGCCCTGCCTGGTACATTGTGCAGTGCTACCATCAAATGGTAGCAGCAGACCTCCTGGGATTCCTTTGATCTCTCTGCCTCAACTTTTCCTTTTTGCACCTGCATCTGTGTCTTGTGAAAATTCCAAGTGGCAGTTTCTTAAACAATGGAGAAGCTGGCGTCAGCCCACATGGATGCTTGCAGGCCCATCAGTGGGAGAGTGAGCTGCCCCTTTGTGATTGACCTTTGTCCACTGATAAATTAATTACAGAGAATCTAGAGAATGTCTGGTTTCATTGTGTTAGCAGTCATTTGGTTTATTTTTTAAAGTTCATTGTAAGAAATTCCTGGTAACCCTGTAAAAGATAAGTTCTTACTGCAGGCCTTTACCCTTGTCCCTTGTTGCTGCAGTTCACTATTGTCAATCATATAAGCCTAATTTACAAACCTGCCTGTGCACCTACCTCACCACAGTTGGACAGGCCCTAAGCAGCTGAGCCAGTTCAAGAACCTCACATAATCCATAAGTTTGAGAGCTGCCTCTGCTACCTTGATGATAGGCTGTAGGAGCTAGAGACAGGACCACTAGAAAGTTGTCTGAGATGTGTCCCAAGCCCTGGTTCAAGGAGGGAAGCAACATCAATGTCATTGATGCAAATATATGTTGAATTAAGTTTGAAATATGCAGCTCCTGCCTCTAACCCAAGGACAGAGAGAAACCTAAGGAAAAACAAATAATAGATCTTCATTTTGGAAGTCGTTCAAGTTGTGCAGCTGATCACTTACTACATGCAATGTTTATAGAAAGTTGATTGTTAATAAAAAACCAAATTAACACTGACTTGTGTGGTGTGATTTCTAAAAGTTACTTCACATTTGTAATCTGAATGTCGAATTTTTTTATCATTTTGTGTCTGATCACTGTGTCTCAATATTACCACTTGAAAAATTCTTTGTATAGTCCAGTGGTTTGTGCTATACTAGGGGTGTCTACTTGCAGCAATAAAGCACTTCTGTTAAAAGGTGGTTTGCACAGGAGCGTTTTCCTGAAAGGACATTGAGTGTGCTGCTGAGCACTCCAATGGCCCCGCCTGCCTCTACAAGTTCTGCGGCCTCACGGATGGAAAGGAAATCATACAATTTCTGGAGGTATTTAATGACGCGCCTGTCCCTGTCAGGAGAATGGCTAACTCCAGGCTCCATGGTAGGGGGTCGGGAGGGAATGCTGGCCATGGGAGTGTTTGTGTCCACCACCCACGTGAGTCTTTTGCTCCCCACCCAAGAAGAGCCAAACTACAGGTTAGGATGTGCCAGACATGACTGTTGAGCAGTTGACAGCTTGGTTGGATTTACTCACAGGTATAGTTTACTGAATCATAGCCTAGCTCAGTAGAGACCAGGGAGCCAACAGGCTGTGTGTCTCCTGGTTTTTGAAAGGCAGCCCTAAGTAGTGGCAGTTTCCTGGTCCTCACATGTGTACGCTTAGCACAGGGCTGTGTGCTAGGAGGGCTCTGAGCATGGTTTGGAGCTATGACCACGTGTAGTGAAGAGCGAGGCAAGGGTGCTTAAACCACAGGGGATGCGCTGGGGAAATTGCTTGGAAATCACACTAGTAGGCTGTCAGTACATAGGGGCTAAGCTGGAGTATACATTGCCAAGTGTTCCTGCTTGGCACTTGGAAGCCAGGGTCATAATAGAGAATCGTCAGGGCCCCTCTGTACTGGAGTAGATCTCTCAAGACTTCTAGTGTCTGATGTGCCTCAGAACTCAGTGAATTAGTTGGGGAGAAGGGCAGGGCTTGAGAAAGGGCTCTTTCAGAAAGAATGAGAAGAGATGATACCTACCTAAGAGGAGCCTAAGTACCTAAGGGGCCCAGTGAGTACTGAGTTTGGTTGAAGAGGCACCCAATGGGGTCTTGCTACAGACTGCCCACAGATGATGGAGGCATCAGCGGGCCTGTCATGACCCACCTCCAATGGTAACAAAGTATTGCTCTCAAACAGCCACCGCTTGTGAATAGTTTTAGGGGCACACACCCATGTCTGTTTATTTACATTTTGTCTCTGACTTCTTTGCCTGCTCGGTCACACAGTTGACATCCATAACTTTCAGCCACTCAAGATCTGCTAGTTTGACGCCTTATCGCTGAGGAAACGTGAGTCACAGGGAGAAGAGTTACTCAGAGTCCCCCTCTGAGTCTGAAAGGCTGGGAGGAAACCTCAGAACCTCTGACTCAGTGTTCCCACCTCCACCCTTCATTTGAAGTCTTAATTGGTTTCTAGGCTGCCCGGGGAGATGCCACCAATTTTCCACCCACTTCTGCATTCAGCTGTGGTGGGACTCAGACTTTCAGTATGTGTCAGGGTCTGTAGGATTCTGGCATCATTTCTGATGGAAGAAGGAGGGCATGGAGTCCAAGAAGCAGGCCTCACCCTGAGCAGTGCCACTCGATATTAGGCTTAGTTCTGGACCAGCTTTGCAGGGCTCCATTTATGTTGCTCTGCTTCAGTTTCATCATCTGTGGAAGGAGGCTGATCTGCTAATCCTTTGAAGGTTGGCTTGAAGAAATGAGCACTGTGTCTTGTTTAGAACTGAGCTGGGTGGTGGTGCTAGTGTCATCCTGACTGGGGGCTCCCCAAGCCCATGGTCATGCCCAGATGCCCCAGTCAACAAGAAGTGCCCAGCAAAGGGCATCCGTGGAATTCCCAATGTCTGGTTTCTGCTGTGATAGGCAGTAGGGAGTAAAAGGGAGCCTGGCAGGGTTGGGGCTCTGTGGAAAGTTATGGTTGAGGTCTTTTATGGACACTCGGTAAGCAAGGGTGGGGAAGTTTTGCCTGGTGGAGTCATAGTGGGTTTTTTGTTTTGTTTTTGTAGAGGAATATGTCTATGAGTTGAGACGAACATCATGTAGGAGGAGAAGTGTTTTAAATTAACTTAGGGATCCCTGGTGTGGTGGTTAAGCATTGGGCTATGATCCACATGGCTGGCAGTTCAAAACCACCAGCAGCTCCACAGAGACAGACTGGGCTTTTTGCTCCCCAAAACAATTACAGTGTTGGAAACCCACAGAGGGTAGCTTATTGCTTCACCAACCCCGCTCCACCCCACTCCCCGATAATGACCAAAGTCTCTTTCTTTCAGTATGAAAACCTTTATCTTAACTTTTATAACAATATTTGTCCTTTTGTGGCTAACTTCACTCAGAGTATATGTCTTCCAAATTCATCCATGAATTTGTTTTAGTTTCATAATGTGTTTTAATTTCATAATTATTTGTTGGCGATGCGTAGTAATGACAACCAAAGTTGTTAATTCATTTGACAGGAATTTATTAGAACACCAGCTATATTGCAAGACAATAGACTAAGCATAAATACAACAACAACAACATTCCCGTTCCTAACAAAAAAACAAGCTATCCTGATCAGTGATCCTGATGTGTGACTACTACCTGGTGAGGATTCTGAGCAAGACACCCCACAGGTCTGCCCTGTGTAGGAAGGTTCCCTGGGGGGTCAAGACACTTAGAAACAAGTTTGAGATTCACAAAAGGTGGGGGGGAGACACAGGACCTCTGCCAATTTGACCAACCGTGAGACAGCCTATGGTGTAAAATAATTCCACTCTATAGCACAATACTTAGGACTCCTGCTGGGCCATGAGGGTTAAGCTGCACAGGAAGCCTACCTTTAAGGCTGGGTACCAAGCTCAGCCTCAAGAAACAAACACCTAGCAAGGTTTGGCGCTACTGGGCCACTCAGACGGCCACACTGTTGGGAATTCGGTCTGGAGACAAGTAGTAATAAGGCAGCTTCTTATTCTTGTTGCGCTCTGCGATCACACTGACGATGGTGTCCAGGTCCTTACGGAATCGGGCCATTGCTTCCTTCACGGGCTTCTCAATGAAATGCTCCTCTGGATACATGCCCAAGAACAGCTGAGGCCCCAGTAGGCAGAAAGACAGACGGATTAATCTGTGATATGGCCATATAGACTGACAGGCCTTAGACACATTTCCAGGGACCATGGCTTAGGGAGTGAAGGAGACAGTTTCTCTTTATCTCTTTACCCACCAAGACCAAGTGGGGTCTCATTGGTGTATGGTATATGGGAACACCCAGAAGCTTAATGGTTACGCCTATACACGGCAGAAAAGCCCATGAAAAACTTCAGTGGATAATTGAGATGTGTGCCCCTGTTTGTCATCTTTGCAGTAACTGCTAGTGCAGAGCCCTGTGTATTCTGCCTGACTGCCCTTCTGGACCCCTCCTAGTGCCTTGAACGTCAGGACTCCTTGCTCTGTCATGTAAACTTCAGGTTGAGGAATCAGCTTAAATTTGATGGCAACATAGGGGCTACACAATTTCCAGGACACCCCCTTACCTGCTTCCCTCCCCACTAAGGAAGGACATGGGCAGAGTGGCTCCACCAGGGACTCACCTCATTCTCCTGGAACTGGCTCAGCGCCCACACTGCACCCAGATGCCAGCAGGAACGGCCACGGTCTGGCAGAGTCTCCACGATCTGCTCAATGGTGACCACACCCTTAGCTGTTGGTGGTGGGGCCCGCATGGTTGGGGGTGCATTAGGGATCCAAGAGCACCAGTCATACTGTCAGGACAACCACACACACCAATGGGTACCAGCAGCAAAACCCAGATTTCTACCCTCTGTGACCACCTAAGTGGCCACCAGCTTAGCAATAGCTGCCTTTGGTTTCCCCCTGCCTGAAGGGGTCGCCTCCTCCTTTCCTATCTTACTCTCACTGTCTAGCACTTAAGAGAGGCCTGGCCTTAGCTTCTGAGTCTATGCCTGGACCAAAATCCTGTCCCTTGCATCTTCTCATGGGGCCATCTGTGACTGGTCAGGAAAACTGTGAATCCAATGTGAGAGGGTGGGGTCCCTCTGCCCCACCTCAGGAATGACTATAGGTGACTGTGATAGTTACATAATTTTATGTCAACTTGAAGATCTATGAAAGTAGGGGTGGTCAATCAAGTCACAGCCTGATGGTGCCTTTTTGGAGGTCTGGCCTTCTCATTAAAGAGGGCTCAGGAAACCTCTCTTCTCTCTCTCTCTCTGCCTTCCCCCTCTTGCTTGCTGGCCACCCTGGTGAGCTACTGGAGCCTTGCCATGCTTCCATCAACCTTGGATCCATCTGGTTTTGCACCCACCAGCCTGTGACCTTCCTGTACTCTGCATCATCGAATGTGGCTGTGTGAGTCTGGAGTATGGACTAGTACTGGACTTAAGGGTTTGAGTTGGACTGGGCTGGGATGTTTTCTTGATATATAACTACTTCTTGATATAAAGCTCTTTCATTTACATATATGAGTGTCACTGGATTTATTTCTCTCATCAGCCCAGCCTAACACAGTGGCCTTGGCAGTTTCAGTCCAGAAAGGCCACCTCCATAGAGGGTTATTGCCTTCCCTTACCTGGCCGAAGTTCACTGCTGCGTGCTGGGCTGAAGCAGTGAAGATCACCACGGTCAGGTACTCGGACAACTTCTCCCTGGTCTTGATGGACTTGGGGAATCCTGAGGCAGGAAACAGACCAGGTGGGGGCTTGAACAACACACTCTCTGGGAGTGGGCCCCTGGCACTGAGGGCTCAGAAGTGAGTGAGACATTTTGGAAGCAGACACTGATGGGAGGGGACAGAGACCTAGGCTAGTTTTCCACACTTTTGGCCTTTGATCTGGTCTTGTTCTCAGGTGCTCCTGGAGGCTGTGTACCCTGGGCAGACTCCATGAGGCCCATTGGTGGGCAGAGGGCCTCTGGAGACTCGGGCTCTATCACCAAGAATCAAGACTAACTTTGTCCAAGATGGGGCAGAAAGAAATGGAAGGGAGAAGATAACTGGATGTGGTCCTTACCTGAGGCCTTGTTGCCCCGCATGCCATACACATAAACATCCTTCACAAAGTCCTGAAGCTCCTGATCCTCCTCTACCACTTGGTCGCTCTCATAGTAGATGTCCACCACCTCAGCCGTGAACCTAGTTTAAGAGTAAGGCCCTCAGCCAGGAGTGAGTGTTTCCAAAGTTGTGTCCCCTGGGAGTCAGGGCAGGACCCATAACTAGGTCCAAAATTGGACTTCCTGCCCCATCAATACTTCCACTCCTCTATTAGTACTATGTTCACAGAGCTAGGTGCCCCTGCCGTGGTCACTGAAGCACCTGGCCTGAACTCACCCCCTTGCCCATATCAGCCCTTCTTCCAGAATCACCTCTGAGCTTATGCCAGAGTATCCTCTCTCCCTCCTCCCTGTCCCCATCCCCCACCCCCACCCCCATTCTGGCTCACACTCACTTCTTGATTGCTTCCCACACCAGCAAGCCATCATCCCGGTAGAAGTAGTTGGGAATATGCTCTGTGCTGTCCATGCCCCGGGCCTTGATGGCCTCCGGGAAGCAGAGGGAGGTGTAGGTCAGCTTCTGCATGGCCCGCTGTACCATCTGCACGTGCCCACCGCCCCCTGTGGCGTTGGCCTTGAATGGGAGAGAATGCGCCATAAGTAAGGTTATCTCCCATTTCCAATCCACTGCTGACTCCCATATCCATGAGAAAATGGAGAAATTATACAGGGTTGTGGAGTAGCTGGGACTAGTGACAGGAAAAATGGGATAGGAATGTGAGCCAGGAAGAAAGTTTAGCTTAGTGAACCATCAGGGTGATTGAGATACCAAGGCAGCTGGCGGAAGGTGTTTCAGGGAGGCATCTTTAGACCAAAGTGATGGAGAGTGTTGAGGTGGCCAGATGTGTGCAGAGGCTGGGAGGCAGTTATAGGAGAGGTAAACTCCCACTTTGAGCACTACAGGTTATGGGACTCCAGAACTGGTTAGGCCTGATTGGCAGGCATTCAGGCCTGTTTTGGTCCTGAGGCACAAGGGTGACCCACTGGACTAAAGGTGAGTACCAAGGCACGCCTCACAGACCATAAACACTGTTGAGATCCTGTGATGGTATGCTTAAGGGAGGACTGAGAAGATATAGAGGAATCTGGGCCATCCTTCAAGCAAGTTGGATCAGTTGAAGTTGTTCCTTGGTATTTTGGGTACTCCTTAAAGAGGCAGGTAGAAAAGGGTAATCTCTGTGATGAAGGCCATACCTCCAAAGCCCCATGGGGAAGCCTATACACAGCTGAGACAAATGAGGCCAGTATTTGCATGGAATCGCTTTGGTCTCAATCTCCCTACAGCTCAATCATTTCTAAATATATGAGAATTTGTACTTCCTAACTTTAGTTGCTTTGAGTTGGATTTTGTCACCTGCATGTATATATGGCTTAACTATAGTGATTATCTGGACTGGTCCACTAATTGATTTGGGAGAGGAGAGTCTCAAGGGCAAGAGCCGCTATGAGGGTCCATGCCTAGTACGGTGGCAGGCGATTCACATCAGGGTGTACTGAGGGAATTTGAAGGTGAGGAGGGATCTGATGCCCTGCTGAGCAGGGTGAGTGATAGAAGCATAGAAGGCCTAGGAATGACAGGTGGTGGAGTCTTGTGCTCAGTTTATGGGGCAAGTTTAGGACAGACTCGGGCTTGTTGCTCAGTATGTGGGGCAACTGTAGACAGTAGAGCCAAGTGGACAGGGTTCCATTCATAAGAGCTCAACAGGCCATGAGAGGAGGGAAAGGTCAGAGAATCCAGAATGAGAACCATAGCATGAACTTGGAAGAGGAGAGCTTATTTAGTGCCTGAGTCAAGGCTTAGAGATGGCCACAGAGTTGAGGACAGCCTCCATCCTCTATTCTTTCCAGACCTCCACCATAGTGGAGACTGTGCCTTGTCTCCTGATAATGAGTTCAGGCCACAAAATTTTAGGATGGAGCGTGCGCCAGCTAGACAGAGCTTTCTAGGGTGTTGACCATGGGGCACCTACCTTGTCAAAGAGACCGCACTCACAGATGAGCTGCTCACGGGCCTTGGTGTTGATGGCAATAGTAAACCGCACATGGGCCACCAGGAGCTGGTGGAAAGAAACCCCTCAGAGAGGGTCCAACTAAGGCCTCCTAATGAGAGGCCCCCGTGGAGCCTCAGAACCCACCCTATCTGGTCCACGGTGGAAGATGGGGTAAGGCAAGAAGGGCAAAGTCAGTGGAGGCCACCACTTGGGTTGAGGAGATGGTAACAATGAATTTGTGTGCCTTTTCAAAATTTGCTTGCGTTGGAGCTGTTACCTTCCTCAGGTAGTCCCAGATGAGGAGAAGGAAACTCTCAGGGGTCTCTCTCAAGTCCCCCGCCCTACCCCAGCTACCAGGATAACATCCCTTTCAGGCAGAACAGTACTTGCTGTACCTTAAAGATGGGGTGCACAGCAGGCAGCTGGCGGTACATGGCAATGCCGAAAACCTCAGATACCAGGTGTGTACGCAGAAGGTGAGTGATGGTCTGGTGGACATGGAAGTCACTGGAGCGCACCCAGATTTTGGCCAGAAGCCAGTCATATTTTGCATCCGAAGGAAGAAAAATGGGGTTTTCATCTCCTGGAACTTGGTTGAGCTGATACATTGGAGAAAGAAAACAGTGCAATATTTTACTCTACAAAAAAGGGTGCCCTGGTGGTGTAGTGGTTATGAGTTGGGCTGCTAACTGCAAGGTCAGCAGTTCAGACCACCAACCACTACTTGGGAGAAAGTTGAGACTTTCTATTCCAGTAAAGATTACTCTGAGAAACACATAGGGGCAGTTCTACACTGTCCTATGGGACAGCTTTGGGTCATCATTGACTTGAAGGCAGTGAGTATATGTTGGAGGCCTGGTGGCAGAGTTGGGCTGCTAACCACAAGATCAGAAGTTCAAAACCACCAGCTCCTCTGAAAGAGAAAGATGGAGCTTTCTATTCCTGTAAACATGTACAGTCTTGGAAACCCACAGGGTGGTTCTACTCTGACCTATAGGGTCACTAGGAGTCAGAATCGACTTGATGGCCATGAGTTTGGTTTTGGTTTCTATAGCTGTTGGAAATCTTGGACCCTCAGGAAATTTCAGAAGAATCAAAAATCTATTCAATGATAACTTTCCAATTATGAGAGGAGGGTAGAGGCAGCCAGAGGGCTGAGATATCAGCTCCCTCATTTATTATCTGTGTGACCTGGACAACCCAAGATGTGTTTATGTGATCGTCCACATTCTGAATTAATGAGGAACTCCTATCTTCTTTGCTGTCCCTTTGTCTTCTACTATGTTGCCTGCTCCCTTTTAATGTTCCTCCCACTTCTCTGGCTGCTGCTTCTTACACTCTGTTAGGGGATTGTGCCCCCCACCCCCGCCAAAAAAAAAAAGATATGTTCAAGTCCTAACTCTTGGTACCTGTGAACATGACCTTGCTTATGATTATAATCTTAGAAGATATTATTAGTACAGCATGAAATAGACACACAGAGGGCAGATTGCCATGAGAAGATGGAAGTGGTAACAAGTTTTGTGGAATGCCGAGGATTGTTACTAGAAGATAGGAAGAAGACTTGGAATACATTCTCCCTCAGAAAGAATCAGCTTGACTGACACAATGAATTGGACTCCTAGCTTCCAAAACTCACTGCCATAAAATTGATTCCAACTCATAATGACACCATAGAACAGGATAGAACTGCCCCTGTGGGTTTCCAAGACTGTAACACTTTACAGGAGTAGAATGCCTTGTCTTTCTCCCATGGATTGGCTGTTGGTTTTGAACTGCCAATGTTGTGGTTAACAGCCTAGCTCCTAACTACTATGAATAATTAAACTAAATTGAATAAGGAGGACCCAAGAAGAATCAATGCATTTGAATTGTGGTGCTGGCAAAGATTATTGAAAGTATCATGGCCTGTCAAAAGAACAAACATCTGTCTTGGAAGAAGTACAGCCAGAATGATCTTTAGAGGCAAGGGTGGTGGACATGTTATCAGGAAAGACCAGTACCCAGAGAAGAACATCATGCTTTGTAAAGCGGAGGAGCATTGAAAAAGAGGTAGGCTCTCAATGAGATTGACACAGTGGCTGCAAAAATGGGCTCAATCATAAGAGCAATTGTGAGGATCGTGCAAGACTGGGAAGTGGCGTGTTCTGTTGTACATAGGATCACTATGAGTCAGAACCAAATCAAAGGCAGCTAACAAAACAACATTTTCCAAAACTGTGAGATAATACATTTCTGTTTTCGTAAGCCACTCACTTTATGAAAGTGGCTTTGAAAGTGACTTTGGAGTTAGGTAATGGGTAGAGCTTGCAAGCATTTTGAGACAATGGGTAGGAAAACTCTCAATTTCCTTGATGACACTGCTGATAGGAGTTTGGATTGATGGGATTTCAGGTGGTTTTCGGATTCAGTTGTTTCCTCTCCACAAGTAACGCTGTGATTGCCATCCTTGTACACGTACCTTTACGTATTAGTGTCTTTATTTCTACTGATTTGGTTACTAGAGAAGAGGTTGCTGAGCTAAACAGCACGTCGATGCCAGGCTTGCACAGATAGTGCCCCACTGCTTATCACAAAGGCTCATTCTCTTGGGACACACCTGGGCAGTGGTACCAGCTGTCAGATATTTAAATGCTTCCAGATAGTGGCATCAGATCATGGCCCAGAGCCCAGAGCCCCCTCAAGTGCCCCTCCAATTGCTTTGCCCATACTAATACTGCTCCCAGGACCTAACATCAATCCATCCAGTCATCCAGAACCTTAAGAGGATGTACGTGGCATGGAATATGCTTGGAGACCTGCTCAGGTCCTGCACCTTGGTGCTAACCAGCTGGCACTAGGTCCATCCAATTAAGAACATCAAACATCTCTCCTGGCAGCAACAATTCCCAGGGGTGTTCTCCTCCAACTCCTTCCTAGATAGAAGTTGGATATTCTCACTATTTTTTTTAACCTACCGAAGGGAAAAGGAGTGACATCTCATTACTTTACATTTCTCTTTTTCCTCCGTGCCTAGTTTTTCTGAATTATTTGTCTTTTCCTTATTACCAAAGAAGTTATTTGTATATTATATCCATCCATTATCTTACTTGGGCTGCATTTATTTTTCCCAATCTGTCATTTATTTGCCTTTGACCATGGTGTATTTTATCATTCCATCATTAAACGAATTACATGATCAACTATGTCTATTTTTTCCTAAATAACTTACTGGTCTTCCTTTTTGCTTTATGAAAACCTGCCCCCAGGCTTACTGGGTGGGCCGAGGACGGTGGACCCTACCAGGTCTATGACCTCTCAGCTGTGTAACGGAACTTAGTCCCAAGTTACAGTCATCAGCCATTTAAGATCAAAAGATCACCATTTACCAAGGGCAGAAGATTAGGAAAGGAGGAGGAATAAAGCAAACAACACTGAGAAGTAGGATAAGCAATGGGGCATTGAGGATATTGAAATAGATGATGAGTTGAAACAAAATGTATATAGATTGTTAAAAGGAAAAGAGATGATCTGCCCTGTAAACCTTCACCCTAATCATCCAAACAACGCTTTTAAAATTAAAAGTCTCCTCAATTCCCTACAATTCATTGCTCTCCTAAATTCTCTTTTAATTTTTAAAAAAACATTTAAATCTTTACTTTATCTCGATTTATGGTTGCAAATGGTATGACTTTGCATATGGTATGGCATATGGATTCAATTTAATTTTCCCCTTATATATAGGAATTATGATAAAAACCAGTTGCCATCAAGTTGATGCTAATTCGGAGCAACCCCATGTATGTCAGTGCTCCATAGGGTTTTCAGTGGCCGATGTTTCGGAAGTCCATGGCCAGGTGGCTTTTCTTCCAAGGTATTTCTGCATGATTTGAACAGCAGACTTTTTTATTAGCAGCTGAAGGTGTTAACTGCACCACTCAGGGGCTCCTTATGGAGCAATTGTGATAACACCATTTAAATACCATCATTTTCCATTCAGTTGAAAACCACGTTTGTCATTTAGTAAGTTCCTGTGTGCGGGAGTCTATGTCTGGACCTTTTATGTAGTGTTGACTAATCTGTGTGTTCATATGCAGAACCATCTACATTGAACATCCTCCAAGAGCATCCTTCTTATCCAGTAGGGAAAACTGTCCTTTTGTGTTTCTTTTTCTCAAAACTTTCCCCTATCTTCAAACTTTTTTTTCCCTGTGTTACTCTTCAAATTATATTTTTTGGATTTCTTATCCCTGACAGGTTCCCGACAGGGACTTCTGCCTGCCAAGGGAATGGACACTCTACCTACTAAGAATGAATATTCTGTTTGCTAAGGATATGGGCCGTCTGCTTGTAGGAAATGAACATGGTGTTTATTAAGGGTGTAACCATTCTGCTGGCGAAAATAAACAAAGGGCCCGGAGGTACCGAGCCTGGTAAAAGTCTGAACATTGACATTTCACCCAAAATTTACTCCCTGAGATAAGATTCAAGATATCCTGGCACAAAATTGGGATAAATTAGAAAGAAATATGTAAGAGACCCAAGGACAAATTTAGTAACAAAGAAAGCATCTTCTATGGAACTGTCATGCCCCCATCTCCTTTGAAAGTGCCCTTTAAAAATAAGATGTGTTTCCCTGGCTCAGGTTCCTTCTCACCTTACAGGGCAGACCACTTCAATCTTTTGAAGCATCCCTATGATTAAATAACCTTTATCTTAACCCTTTTCTGTCATGTGCATGTGAGTGTGTGAGCTTGGCTTCTTACAAATTAAGCAGGTAGAACTTGCTAGTTCCCCCATGGATGACAACCCGGAGTTCTCTGTAGTACCTGGCATTCCCCCACAGAACTGAACATCACCATCCCTTCATTAATGAAAGAGAGACAACCTGATTGAAAAATCGGAAGTGCATTAAGTATAACAAAATTTGGTAGAACTGATATTTCTATGCTGTATAAAATTTTCTCATTTACTACTAAATGTGTCTATTGAAATCTCATTTTATATTCTTTAAATAACTTTATTTAATATATATATATAGGATATAATTGTTGATGTTTCTAGTGGTATATGTACTAGACACCTTGATCGTGTTCTCTGTTCTTTTACAAGATTTTAAAAATTTATCACATATTATTGTTATTAGGTGTTGCCAAGTCTATTTTGACTCATACTGATCTTGTGTATGGCATCCTTACAATTGTTCCTATGTTTGAGCCCATTGTTGCTGCCTTGTGTCAATCCATCTCACTGAAAAAGAAACTCACTGCCACGGGTTTCCAAGACTGCCACTGTTTATGAGAGTAGAAAGCCCAGTCTTTCTCTTGCAGAGCTGCTGAGGGTTTCAAACTGTCAACCGTACTTGGCTGCAGCCCAAAGCATAACCAAGAAGTCCTTCCCCTTTTTTCTTGCCGGCATTCTGTTTTATCAAATATGATGGCTTTCTTCAGGTACTTGTCACTCCTGATGACATGACCAAAGTTCATGAGACAAAGATGTGCCATCTTCTCTTTTGAGGAATATTCTGGCTGTACTTCCATCACATAGTTGTTCATTTTTCTGGCAGCCCACGGTATATGCTTTGCCAATACCATGCTCAAACCAAAACTAACTCTTCCATTGAGTCGATGCTGACTCATACTGAACCTAATGGACAAGGTAGACCTGCCCCATTTGAGTTTCCCAGGCTATAACTCTTTATGGGAGCAGATAATTTCTCTTGCAGAGTGCCTGGTTTTGAACTGCTGTATTTGTGGATTGCAACTCAACACATAATCACTATGCCACAAGGATTCCCAATGCCAGGCTAGTGCCCCCTAGACAGCATTCCATAGCAGCAGTTATGTCAAGATCTCTTATTTATGATTTTAATGGAAATAGCTTTATGTTTCTCCCTTTTGAATTCTGTTTCTTTATCATGCGAGTAGCTTCCTTCACATACTACATTAATCTTTATTATTTATTAGACTAAAAGTTACTGCCACCACCTGTCTGTCAGTTTGTCATACTGGGGGTTTCTGTGTTCCTGGGATGCTGGAAGCTATGCCACTGATATTTCAAATACCAGCAGGTTCACCCAAAGTGACCAGGTTTTGACTAGATCTTCCAGACTAAGAGCAGACGACGCAGGACTCTGCTCCTCACTAAGCAGAAAGAAGCACTGGAACCCTTATACACAGCTCAGATACCGAGGCCTAAAGAAGGGAAGGACATTGTCAGAGATGGGGCCAGAGGATGGGACCCTCAGGTCTAAGGGCACGCGACATGTGACTGAGGAGCTGATTTCTTGAAGAGGAGTCTAACATGGTGCTATGAATCAAAACATCATATAAGCTACTGTTCAGAGAATAACAAAATCAAAAGGAATGACCTGGCATTCATTGTCAAAAAGACATTGCAAAATCAACCATGAAGTACAGTGTTGTCTGGGACAAGATTATATCTATCCACCTTCAAGGAAATCCAACCCAAACAACTATCTGTCGAATTTATGCACCAGCTGTACAGCAGCTAAAGCAAATGGAAGAAATGGTGAAATTGAAGAGCTAGATAGAAATCTTCAAAGAGAAGCTCAAAAAGACAAAGCCAAATATTATAATGACATGTGCAAAGGCCTAGAATTAGAAAAACTAAAGGGAACAACACACTAAAGCACATCTAAAACTGAACGAACTCAAGAAAAAAACCCAAGCCTTGATTTGCAACCTTGAAAGATTCTATGGGAAAAATACTGAATGATGCAGGAAGCATCAAGACAACATGGAAATAATACACAGAGTCGTGGACCAAAAAGAACGTGTCAACTTTCCACCATTTTAGCATATGAACAAGAACAAATGGTGATAAAGGGAAAAGTTCATACTTCACTGAATCTATTAGCCAAAACAAGACTACAGGAATTGATGGAAGACCAATTGAAATGTTTCAACAATCTTATGAAGCACTGGAAGCACTCACCTGTGCCAGGAAATGTGGAAGACAGCTACTTGACCAACTGAGAAGAGATCCATATTTGTACACATTCCAAAGAAAGGTGACCTAACAGAATGCTCAGACTATAGAATGATATTATTGATAGTGCACGAAAGTAAGATTTTGCTGAAGATCACCCAACAACAGTTGAAGCAGTACATTACAGGGAACTGCCAGAGGTTCAGGCCAGATTCAGAAGAGGATGTGGGACGAAGGATATCATTGCTAATGTTTGATGGGTCTTGGCTAAGAGAAAAACAATACAAGGAATATGTTTATTGTGTTTTATTGACTATGCAAAAGCATTTGAATATGTGGATCATAACAAACTGTGGACAGCCTTGAGAAGAATCGGAATTCCAGAACCCTTCATTGTGCTCCTGCAGAATTTGCACATGGATCAAGAAGCAATTAGGTGAGTAAAACAACGGAAATCTGCATAGTTTAAAATCATTCCCTCATCATACTGTCCAATCTGTTTGCTGATCAAATCATCAGAGAAGCTGGCTTATATGAAGAAGAATGTGGTATCAGGAGTGGAGGAAGGCTTATTAACAACCTGTGATGTGCAGATGACACAAACTTGCTTGCTGAAATGGAGGAGGACTTGAGACACTTGCTGATGAAGATCAAGGATTGCAGCCTTCAGTGTGGATTACAACTCAGTGGCATGAAGACCCAAATCAACAGGTAACATCATGATATAAAGAGAAAAGGTTGAAGTTGTCAAGGATTTCGTCTTGCTTGGATCCACAATCAGTGCTCATGGAAGCAGCAGTCGAGAGATCAAAGGATGTGTTGCATTGAGGAAATCAGCTGCACCAGGCCCCTTCAGCACACTGAAAAGCTAGCCTGTTACTGTTAGGTAGCTAGATTTAGGGACGGGGGAGGGGGTTGTCCCTCCCACGCCTACAAAGGCCCCCATAGAAGAGTTTTGAAAGACATCAGGCAGCCATTGAAAACCTATGAAGATCCCCAAACTGAGCATGCTCATATTCAAACCCCCCCACCCTCCCACCCCCAGCCAGGTGGGAAGTACACCTGGGCACCTAAACTAGGCCCAGGCTCATAACATCACTCAGCCAGTGGGGTCAAGCACACCTCTCCCAGCGAGGGGTGGGTAGAATAAAGACAGAGAGCATGCTCTGACTCTCCCTTTCTTGCCCTCTTGACTTCTCACCCTTTTGCCCCTTGTTCTCTTTTACCCTGCTCCTGGTCAACAGCAGGTGGAGGGGGAGGGTCTCCCTTCCCCGTGTGGGCACACATGCACCTGCTCCTCTTGGCCCCCATGCGCTTAGTTTCTGGGCCCACATGCTCTTAGCCTCTAGAGTTCTTGGGGTTCTTGCCTCCCAGGATCCCCCCTCCCCAGTTCTGCATGTGTGGGTGCTCTTTTCCACATTGTTGTTCATGTCCAGTTGTGAATCCCAGCGCAGCTTCCACGTGGCTTGGCGCGCTTTCCAGAAATAGCGTGTACCCTTTTGAAACAGTAAAACCTGAAACTTGTCCTTCATAAAAACCCACTTGGATCACAAAATGTGCTTCGGCATGAATGTTTCAAGCATGCGAAGCAAAGAACTGAGGTACAACCCACTCCAGAAACCTAACATTACTTTGAGGACTAAGGTGTGCCTGACCCAACTAATGGTATTTTCCAATGTGAAAGTTGGATATTGAATAAGGAAGACCGTAGAATCAATGCATTTGAATCAATATTCAATATTGAAGAACATAGAAAGTAGTATGGACTGCTAAAAAGACAAACTGATCTGTCTTGGAAGGAAGCTATAGTGCTCCTTTACAGGCAAGGATAGCAAAACTTCATCTTACATATTTTGGACATGTTGTCAGAAGAGCAAGTCTCTGGAGAAAGACATCATGCTTGGTAAAGTCGAGGGGCAGAGGAAAGGAGGAAAGCCCTCAAGGAGGTGATTGACACTGTGGCTGCCACGATGGGCTCACGCATAGGAACAAGACCGTGCAGCGTTTCATGATTCTGTGCATAGGGTCTCTGTGGATCGGTACCAAGATGATGACACAATAAAAACTAAGATGATTATATTTCCTTTTAGTGTCAGCGGATACAATCAAAATCTTTCCTTATTAGTACATTATTTGTGCTGGTAGTTTTTTGGCTATTGAACAGTCTCAGTAGTTCAGGATTACTTGCTTATAACATATTAGTCATATAACATATTAGTCACTTTTGCTGATATCATTTTAGATTCTTTTCCAAAAATCATTATTTGTTAGATTAGCTTTCTGCTTTCTTTTAGGTCCTGCCAGGATCAGCTTTTGGCACTAAGTTATACTCTCTCTGCAGAATGAATTTGGGACAAAAAAAAACTTAAAAAGCACAGAAGTCATCTGCTTCCTAAAGAATGGCTACAACTCAGCTCGATGCCACATTCATATATTACCCTCCAGCTTTTCTTTTACATGAGTATTTATAGTTTCCAAAGAATTTCTATTCAAATTAGCCAATCTGTTAGGTAGCAAGAAACAGGGTCTGGTGGGTCGTCCCTCTCCATGCCCGAAGGCCCCCTACAGGAGGTTGGAAGAGAATCAAGCAAGCAGCAGTGTCTTATCCCAGGGTTGGTCTCCCATAGGGCAGCTTCCTCAGCCAGGAGTTTCTCTGTTGCATTTTGGGGAGTTGAGAGCTCATAGAGACAGCCTTAACCCCATGAAGTACAAAAAGATCAAACATGATTCCTTGCTTTTTTGCACAACTTTTAGCAACCTTCTATAGGAGATATGAGGTTGAGGTATGGACAGATCCCCATTCCACTAGAAACATGGATGGAGCCCACAGAGAAGCCAGGAAAGATCTACCTGTATTGCGATGGGTACCATCTTGTTGTCCAGATTCTTGTACAGCAAGCAGATGGGTGCTGCCAGGAACTGTAGCGTGCATGGGTCTGTTTTATTAGCATCAATGCCATCCAGCAACTCAAAGTCCACGATGAAAATGTTTCCTTGCTATGGGAGGAAAGAAATCCTTTCCTGACTGATTATTTCATCATCCAACATTTCACATTTTTGACAATAATGAAAAATGTACTATATGACTATTTTTTTCATTAACAGCATACATCTAGCAGTAATGAACACTGATGTACGAGATGAGATGGCTTTGATTATGTGTCAACTTGGCTGGGACATGATTCTTAGTGGTTTGGCAGTTTTGTGATGATGTAATTTGGCAGTTATGTAATGATAAGATTTGGTAGCCATGCAATGATGTGATCATATTCCATTTTGGATATGATTATCCTTCATTTTCATACAATGTATATTGTTGCATAATGACCTCACCTTTGGAACATAATCGTGTCAATATGTGAAGAGAAGGTGTGTGTCTACTTCTGTTTCATCCAGAGATAAACCTAAGAATCAGGCCTCAGAGAAGGCAGAACAGATTTTGGAGGTCCTATGAAGTTAAGAAGAATTCAAAGCTTACGTGCTTTGTCCTTACTCAAAGACCAAAGTTAGCAGAGTCACAGAAGAGTTTTCATGGGTTGGGATGTCCTATATGTTGATACAATAAAAACCAAACCCATTGACAATGAATTGATTCTGACCCATAGTCATATGGAAGCAGACTGTTACATCTTTCTTCTGAAGAGCACCTAATGGGTGCAAACCAGCACCTTTTCAATTAGTAACTGAGCGTTTAACCACTGCGACACCAGGGCTAGATAGTCGTGCTAATTCCTTTTGTATTGCACTTGACACCTACTTGACACTCATGAGAAGTATTGAAGGCTTACCCAAGTGTGGGAGTGTGATAAGAGGAGAGCAGATAAGAAAAGAGATGAACAAAAATCAAATACAAGTGTAGTGTTGCAGGACCCTATTTACATAAAGTTCAAAACTATGCAAACTAGTCTCAAGGTTCAGAAGGCAAGGAAAGAGTCAAGGTTGGAAGGAAGAACCTGGACGGTGATAATGGGGACCATGGAGCCTCGATGTCCTGATCTGCCATTATTTGCTTAAGTGAGTTATTTTGTGACAATGTGTCACATTTGCTGACTATTGTGGACTTGTTTATGTCTCAAAGAGATGTTTTAGGGCCATTTTCAGATGTAATTAGTTAAATGAATATGTGGCCATACAGTAACAAACAAGCAAAAAAGACCAAACCCACTTCTATCAAGTGAATTCTAAATTAGAGTGATCCTATAGCCAAGGTGGTCTCCAATGCTGTAAAACTTTACTGAAGCTGACTGTCATATGTTTATCCTGCAGAGCCGATGGTGGGTTAGAGCAGCCAACCTTTGAGTAAGGTGGGTCCAACTTCAGTAGGACTGGCATCCTTATAAGAGACCAGACTCAGAGACATAGTCACAAAGGGAAGATAGACATGTAAAGGCCGAGACTGCTTAGAATGATGTCATAGCTGCAAGGTAAGAAACACCCGGGGCTTTCAAAGACTGGAAGAAGTGAGTATGGATCTTCCCTTGTATCCATTGAAGGAGGGTGAGGCTGGTCAAAACTCTGATTTTAGACTCCAAGTCTCTAGTACGATGAGATAATAAATTTCTGATGCTGTAAGCCACCCAGTTCATGGTATTTGTTACAGCAGCCCTAGCATATGAATACACTACTCTCATGGTTTATATCTTTTCAATAGTTGTAATTTGTGGAAAGTAGAGAGTATCAGAAAGATGTTTATTTGTGCTTTATTGACTATGCTAAGACTTTCATAACAAAGGTGTGTGGACCCTAACAAACTATGGATAGCATTGATAGAATGGGAAAGTCCTAGAATTAGAAAACCATGCTCAGCATATCTTAAACTGTAAGCCTTCAAGGAAAATGATTCACGCCTTGAGTTTCAATCTTGAAAGCATCTCAGTCTATTGAATGATGCAGGAAACATCAAAAGAACATGGGAAAAATACAGAGTCACTGTACCAAAAAGAACTTGTCAACATTCTACCATTTTGGGAAGAAGCACATGACCCAGCGGTGTTTTGTTCTGTTGTACATAGGGTTGACATGAGTTGGAATTGACTTGATAGCACCTAATAACAACATAATTATATTTCATTTTTTTAAAAAAGTTAATATAACCATAACTTGGGTAACTATATCTTGAGTCCTCTAGAGGGAGCCAAATTTGCCAGTTTCCTTTAGTCAAGTTGGGTCATTGCTCGGGTCAGAACTTGAATAGTCTAGGTAAATGGCATGGGAGGAACCCTTCTTCTAAAGTTATTTTGTTTCCAGCAAGTTATGAAGAAAATGCTGAGCCCCCGCTGGGGGTCATGTCAGGACCAGCAAAGTCAGGAGAAATTGCAGAGGTAAAGTTAGGATGAAGACATTGGTGGCTCATTGGTAACATTCTTATATTCCATGTGAGATGTGGGTTTAACTCCCCAACAATACATTCCATGCACAGTGCTAACTGCCTGTCGATGGAGGTTTGTTTATTGCTATTTTAGGGTACTCTCCAGACTTAGACTAGAAAAAGAAAACTTGGCAATATATGCTTAAAATTAGTCAGTGAAACTCTATGGGCCACAATAGCCCAATCTGCAACTGATCATGGGGATATCATGGGAATAACACGGGACTGGGAATATATCATTCCCTTGTGTATGGGGTTGCCTCCAGTTAGGAGCCGACTCAGGGGTGCCAACAACTTAAGTTTGGAAAGAGAGGTCAAGAGATGTTCAAGTGAAATATATCCATTTTATGATGTTTCTTGCAGAAAGCATTCATGGGCAACTATGCATATTTCTCATTATCCCCAACAGGGTTGTCAAAGACTTGTCTCTGAAAAAAGTGATGGTGCGTCAAAGACAGGAACGCTCCTCCTAGTGTGCCTGGTAACCAGTGGTGAAATCCTAGTAGTCCGCTCAGTTGAGGCCAGGGTAAGGAAAAAACACGAAGGGAGAGTTGATTTTAGAAGAGCCCAGAGGTGGAGACCCACCAGTCCATGGATCAGCAGACTGGCTTCAGACTCTTTAACCAGCTGGAACTGGGATTTCAAAGACAACATAATCATCACCAATTCTTATGCAGCAGAAACAGCTGGCACAATTGACTGCCATGATGGGCAAGAGAGGCCTTGGACCAGCAGACCTGGGGTTTGCTCTTCTCCCAGGGCTGTTTCTCCCTGTGCTTTGGTTTCATGCGTCTTGAAAATGGGGGTGGACCCTGTGTCCCAGTCGGCCACTCTAAGTTTCTGCAGGAGACCAGTTTCCCCCCGTCTGGCATACCTGATCTCTTCTTTGGAAAATAGCAATCGTTCAGGTCAGCATATTCCTCCTTCTGCCTGTAGGGCTTAGTTTAAGGGATTTTTTTATAACTCTAGCTGGGCCTATGAAATCTAGTGCTAAGGCAATTACTGGAACTGTAGGGAAAATTAATTTCTCTTTTGGAAATAAGTGGTATTTTCTGAGTTGGTAGAAGATAAGCCTATGCTGTTGGTCATTATTTTTGTCTCACAGAAACAGGACCTGCTTATGAAAAGAGTCAATGGAGGAAAGAGAATTGAGAAACAGAAAAAAAATAATGCCAGTGGCATCATCTGAGCCCTGATCAGTTTCAGCTGATTACTGTCACTTGCAATTATACTCCTGATATAAAGTCAAAGACCTAAAACAATCTTGAAGAATTGTAAGAAAAAGTAAAAACCAGTAACAGAAGTAAAACTTCTATATTCATATTCTAAGAAATAATTGCAGATAAATAATTTTAAACCAGAAATCTTGCAGTTTTATCTTACCACAAGTAACTAAGACACTGCTAAAGAAAGTGTGCAGAAGTTACTCTAGAGATTATGAAGAATTTTACTATTATTTGTATATAAGAGATGGGGCGAGTATTTTAGAAAAAGGGTGATGAATGTGTGTAAAAGAAATGAGATAATGTGCTTGTGAGAATTTTTGTGTGTGTGCATGCAAGAAAGGAGTGATGGATGTGTAAGAAGTGATGTGTCCCCCCTGTGCGATCATGAGGTGTCGAAGGGATCAGGTATCAGGCATCAGAACAAAAATCATATCATAGTGAATGAGGGGAGGAGTGTGGAATGGAGACCAAAAGCCCATTTATAGGTCACTGGAGATCCCCTGGCAGAACGGTCTTTGGGAGGCGAGGAGCCAGTCGGTGCGATGTAGCAACGATGAAACATACACCTTTCCTCTAGTTCCTAAATGCTTCGTCCTCCCCCACTATCATGATCCCAATTCTACCTTACAAATCTGGCTAGACCAGAGGATATACACTGATGCAGATAGAAACTGGAAACACAGGGAATCCAGGCCAGATGATCCCTTCAGGACCAGGGGTGTGAGGGGTGATACTGGGAGGGTAGAGGGAGAGTGGGTTGGAAAGAGGGAACCGATTAGAAGGATCTACATGTGACCTCCTCCCTGGGGGACAGACAACAGAAAAGGAGTGAAGGGAGACATCAGACAGGGCAAAATATGACAAAATAATAATTTATAAATTATCAAGGGCTCATGAGGGAGCGGGGAGCGGGGATGGAGGGGGAAAAAAAGAGGACCTGATGCCAAGGGCTTAAGTGGAGAGTAAATGTTTTGAAAATGATGAGGGAAATGAATGTACAGATGTGCTTTACACAACTGATGTATGTATGGATTGTGAAAAGAGTTGTATGAGCCCCTAATAAAACATTAAAAAAAAAAAAGAAGTGGTGTGTATCTAAGAGTCTATCAGCAGAGGCTCTTAGATTTTGCTTCACTACTGAAACCACAACTGAATATAGAGACCATGAGGGGACACATGAGCTCAAAGCATTGAAAACCATTGTGACTAAAGTGCCTAGACCCCCCTCAGCCCAGTGAGGTACAGTGAATGCCCCAGGCAGCCTGCCTGTCTCCCCGCCCATGCGTGAGGAAGGATGCACAAAGATGGATGTTCAGTTCTTTCCAATTCTAGATTCTTTGGTTTTTAAGGTTCCATGATTCTCTGATATGAAATATGAAGCCTATAGCCATTGAATTGATGTTGCTCTATGCCAGCAATGGAATATATAGAGACCTACTACTCTATGTGTGTGGTGTGAGTTGTCATGTGACCTGGTAATGGGCTGAAACTTGAGTGGGCCTAATAGGAGAGAGCAAGCACTGCTGGAATGGAGGCAGGGACCTTCTATCAGGCAGGACTGGGAGATGTGCCCAAGGGAAGGTGGCCACACAGTCAGGTGGACAGGGAGGCTGAGAGCTTTGTCTACACATGGCAATGTCCAACCCCATTTTGGCTGGGCCTCAAGGCCGGACTGAGAAAGCAAGACCCATCAAATGGAAGCACACTAGCCTCCCCATTAGCCACCAGGGAACAGGTAGGGGTGGGCCTGTTGCCAGGAAGCCCAGTTGCTCAGGTTTTGGTGGGAAGGGACAGATTGATGGGGCCATGTCACACCAGATCCAGGCAAGAGCAGTTTAATCAATTTCTGTCTTAAGATTAGGTAGTACTGGAACTCGATTGTTGCAGGCAAGGGCTTGAAGCACAAGCCTGGGAGAGGGTAAGGCCAGTAGCAGATGTCATCGACTGTTCTATTCACGAAGTAAAACATCTTACCAATTACCCCCACCCACTCCCTTGCTTTGTAGAGCGTGACTTTTTCTCCAATTTGATACAATATGTGCTGCATAGAAAGGCAACACTGAGCAGCAGCTCTTTTAATTAACTGCTCCTATTGAGGAGCCTTGGTGACATAGTGGTTACCTGTTGGACTGCTAGCCTCAAGGTCAGCAGTTCAAAACCACTTGCTGCTCTGCACGAGAAAGATGAGTTACTGTCTCAGATGCCCATTGGGGCGGTTCTACTAAGCCCAATGCTTAGAGTCTCTATGAGTCAGAATTGATTCGATGACAGTGAGTGTTTTTTAGAGATTGTGTTCTGGGTGGTGTAAACTGTTAAACACTCCACTACTAACCAAAGGGTTTAGCTATTCAAATTTAGTTAGCCCCAGGAGACAAGCCTGGAGACCTGTTTCAGAAAGATCACAACCTTGAACACCCTATGGAACACATGTACTTTGCACACATGAGGCCACTCTGAGTCGGAATCAACTCCACAGCTTCCAATAATAGCAGCACAATGTTCCAGATCTAAGCACTATAAAGAATGTCCCCTGATTCCTACCCCAAGATCCTTAAGGACACAACCCAGGAAACTCCGTGGGTACAGACTTCAGGGAAGGAACAAGAAAGGACGACGTCATGGAGAGTAGCCAATCTCACCATCAGTCAGATGAGCTGGGAAATGAGGCCAGGGCCAGTAGAAAGTGCTTTCTGTCTTTCGAAGGTGCAAATGAGGCCATCTGACCTTGGGCCTCTGGCAGTGGCTGCTTTCCCCAGCCAACAGGGCTTACCTCTACCTCCTGCTGTAGGGTGAGCTGGCGCTCCAGGCTGCATTCCACCATCTCGGTGGTAACTGGAAGCTTCTCCGGCAACTTCATGCACTGCTGAATCAGCACAGGGTTACACCCATTCAGGAACTGGTAGCCGAACATGAGGTCTTCTTGCCAGTGATTCATGACCCGTTCTAGAGAGTGGAGAGAGCTATGAGCATAGGCAGCCTAGACCAGAGATCCCACCGCCCTACTGTGACATCTTGGCCCAGCAACAACGCCAGGGTCCATAGCTGTCTTGAGTGCTTCCGGACAGCTCGAGGCTCCTATTGAACAGCTTGCCCTGCTCATCACCACACATCATCGGTCCTGGTTACTGAGAAGGCGCCTGGAAACCCTCTTTCCAGAACTCAGACCTTCTAACTCAGTGTGAAGGACTCGACCGACAGGGAAGGGAGAGGAGGGGCGGGGAGAAGAATCACGGGGAGGAGCTTGCACAGGAAGTTCTCCGCATCGATCAATACATAGTTTTTCAACATATAATCATTGCTCCATAACTTCTATTTCCTTACCTTTCTGGTTAAGTTCTGTCCTTCTTAATGCCATCAGTGTAATTATCGTGCTAGTCCGCTAAATAAATATTTGCCCAGAGGAAACCAATGTTCCTGTGATGAGAACATTTAAAACACAAGACTTGTTCTGCCTCTACCCTGCTTAGAAGCATCATAAATGATTTATTCTTGTGAAGAAAAAAAAGTTGCTCTTTCTGACACTTTTGATGAGGTTCTGTGTGCTCAAACCTGAATGTCACAGAAGGATGGGCTACAGGGGAGGACGGTGGCCACGGTAACACATATTGTCATGGGATGTCCAGCCCTGCCTGGAATGGACAGAAGCCTGCAGCTGGCCTGCATGGCTAACTCTGCACTAGGCGGGCTGCAGCCAAGCTCAGAAAGAAGAATTGTAAACCTTCCCCTCGCACCCTGAGAAGCCCTCCAAATGTGTCCTCACCTGAAATAGTGTTGCTGATCTTGACGAAGATTTTCTCAAAGTCAGCAAAGTCACTCCAGGAGGATTGAAACATGTGCATGAAGCGGTTGATGAACAGATTCTCCATCCTGCAGATGGGAGATATGTCATTCCTGTGCCTGTGGTCAGGCCATACCTCCTCTGCAAAGTCTGTTCACTTCCAGGTCTCTCAGGGCCTGCAGACACCCTGGGACATTGGCAGCCGAGAGACTGGAAAGTTCCACGCAGGTCTTGTGGAATCACAATGGAAACCGCCCTCCATCTGCTATTCCTCCTCCTGCACCTCACCTGTAAAAGAGAACCAGGCTCTGCCCGCAGAACAGTCCATACAGCACCGGATACCACTCATGCACACTTGCATTAATTCATTCATGCATTCTTCCACCTAGTAGGTTAGCTCCTGTGTGAGCTTTCAGGAAGAGAGCTCAGTACCTCCTATGCAGCTATGCTCCCCAGTCTCCTGGAATTTGGGTGAAGTAGGGGCAGTTCAATTCAGTTTATCCTTCACTTATTTCTGCCTGATCCTGGGTGGGTTTGGTGATAAGGATATAAATTTCCACACAGAATAGCACAGAATGGCGAAACCAAAACAGAAAGCAGGAAATCACTATATTCAAAATGCTATCAGTACCACATATCATAGGAAAGGTATGAGAGTCTGACCACCCAGCCCTGCAGAATTCAAAGAACTGAGGTTTGAGTGTTAACTCCAGAATAAATTTGACTGACAGGGCAGAGTCTGGGGCTTGTGTGGGCCTTAGTCAAGTATGTGATGTCCCAGCTTGGTCACTCGGAAGCACCCTGAGCAACCCAAGGCCAGGAATCCACAGACATTCAGGAAACCCTGTCTCTCCTGGGGCCTGTCATCCTCAGGGAGGCATCCTCAGGCAGAACATCGCGATGACCTAGCGATTGTGCCCATTGGGTCCAGCACTCGGAGCTACACAATAGTGCTGGCATTGCGCCGTGATCCAGCTGCCTGTTTCCTCAATCCCAGCCCCTCACAGGGATGAAAAGAGAGCTGTTTTGCATACCTGTGTGCTGTGCCTATCCGCGTGCCTATCGTATTATCACTGCACAGCAGCAGGTCTGGGTCTGCAGGCATCCAGCCATCTTTTCCAAGTCTTCGTTGCCTCTCTTTTGCCCAACATCCTATGGCCTCCCCACCTCGCTCATTAGCTAAGGTTCTTGACCATCCTGTGACTTCTATCCTCATTGTAGAGAAGTGGAACAGAATTTGTTTCTAAGAGAAAAGAATCCTTTCCAGTCCCCAGAAGTTACTGGGTGCTTTCAAAATGACTCAGCTTCAGAAGGATGTCCCTGAAAGAGATATTTTCCTAGGGCTCCTGCCTTAGTGACCTTGTGGGGAACAGGGAATGTGTCAGCCCCCAGGGTCAATTTCCCCAAGTCTCTCAAAACATAAAATTAAAACTGAAAATAGGGTGGAATATGATAGCATTCAGAGGAAGTCAGAGATCGAGGAAGAAGGGAAGTTAGGAGGAAATATTTGTATGTCATCTAGGGGAAAATGTTTCTGCATATAAGCAGTTTATTCAGGACTTCAAAGATGTGCTAGAGCACAAAAGAGGAACCTGTGGCCTGAACAGCCCTGCCTTGCACCAGGTCACCGCAGCCTAACTACGAGTCCCGAGCTGGTCACAGCTGTGGACCATGGACTGGGGAGGTGGAAATTCTAGGACCCTCTACTTCCCTTCTAGCAGCTTCTTCATTTTCTTTGTCACAGGGTGGCTATCTGAAGGGGGTGGGAGCAAGGCTTACAGAGAAAGGCTGGCCCTGTTCCAGGCTGAGCAGATGGCTCAGAGGAAACAAGTCACCAGAGTTACCCAAAAGTGGCAAGAAACAAAGCCGTTTGGGGCCAGACCCTAACAGGGTAGGGCCCCATTGGCCACTTAAGCTATGTCTTTCATATATTCACAGGCAAGACTGGTTCGGGCACGGAAGAGTGGCACTGCCTCAACAAGCTACTTCCAACGGACCCGATCTTTTAACCCTTAGCTCCCCTGATTTCTTGGAAGCATCTGGCAACTGATCTTCCCTTCCTGTAGCTATGTAAACTGCAGAGCCTCTGTGGTTGTTACCAAGTCGTGTCAACTTGAGGCTATTAAGAGTGAGGATGAATGTGAGGGTGGAGAGGTGTATATCTTGTTTCTTGACACTGTTCCCAAGAGGGATTACGATAAATGCTGTCCTTGTTGAAACGCTTTTCAGTGTGGGGTTCTCCTAGCAGTGGGGTTTCTCCTAGCAGTGGGGTTTCTCCTAGCAGTGGGGTTTCTCCTAGCAGTGGGTTTCTCCTAGCAGTGGGTTTCTCCTAGCAGTGGGGTTTCTCCTAGCAGTGGGGTTTCTCCTAGCAGTGGGGTTTCTCCTAGCAGTGGGTTTCTCCTAGCAGTGGGGTTTCTCCTAGCAGTGGGTTTCTCCTAGCAGTGGGTTTCTCCTAGCAGTGGGTTTCTCCTAACAGTGGGGTTTCTCCTAGCAGTGGGTTTCTCCTAGCAGTGGGGTTTCTCCTAGCAGTGGGGTTTCTCCTAGCAGTGGGGTTTCTCCTAGCAGTGGGGTTTCTCCTAGCAGTGGGTTTCTCCTAGCAGTGGAGTTCTAGCAGTGGGGTTTCTCCTAGCAGTGGGTTTCTCCTAGCAGTGGGTTTCTCCTAGCAGTGGGGTTCTCCTAGCAGTGGGGTTCTCCTAGCAGTGGGGTTCTCCTAGCAGTTCACGAGGAGAAGCTGGTGTCTCACTCTTCAGAAAAAGCACAGCCCTCCTGCCAGGTTCATTCTTCTTCCTTCCCTCCTATCCTTTCATTCTTCCCTTCATCCATCCATCCATCCATCCATCCATCCATCCATCCATCCATCCATCCATCCAATCATTCCTCCTCCCTCTCTCCATTCTCTTCTCTAGCCACCCACCATTACTAAGCAAAAGTGTTATATCTCGCTATTGTAGCACCATGTTCTTCTGAGCTCACAGCTTCTCCGTCCTTATTCTCTCTGCAGACTGTCCTCTCAAAACAGCCTCTGTTCTGCTTTTCCCATCCTGCTCTATGCTCTGTCTTAAAAAAACAAGAAAAACGACGTGCCTTTTACTCAAAACAGTTAATTCCTGGGCCGAGAGTGAAACAATCCCCATGATGTTTCTAGGTAGCTATTTGTTGGGCATTGTTCCATTATGAATCCAAATGTTTGCTTTTAATTTTTCTCCCCAGTTTGATCTGGATTGTAACAGGGGAGAAAAACTGCCCAGTTTTGGAGACAAACAGACCTGGATTCAAAGCCCACGCTTGTTAACTCCTACATATTCCTTGACTTTAATCCACCTGAGTTAGAATTTTCCTCATCTGGAAGTTGTTCATAATAGTTCCTTCTCCTAGATTTCTGTTAGAAATAAAATTGATGACTCACCATAGGAAGCATAAATGAAATGATTTATTATTAGAATAGTTTAAAATAGAAGTAACAAATGAAAGTCCATTTTTATTACATACCCAAGGGGATTTCCTGCAGAGAATGGTAGAAAGGTAGTGGTGGTGGTAGTAGTAACAGTAACAGTAGTAGTATGTAGCGTTCTTTCGCCATATCCAAGGAGGGCAAGGCTTTGGTTCAGGGCTGGGGGTGTATACTGGAAACTTGCCAAACCACAGGCTCCTGTTGCTTTCCTTCGAAAACCTTGACCCAAATAAGGTGTCCTTCTCCAGGGAGGCCGCTACTCAGTTATGCAAATGTTGCCACAGGAAAATGAGCAGGCCAGTGTTTCTTAACCCAGTATTCATCCTGGACATGCTGAAGTCACCTCACCCATACAGTTCTAGTAAGTGTAAATCCTGACAAATGGTTATGAGAATCCCCTAAGGTACCAATTGCAGGTTTCCATGCCCCTCTGCCAGTCCTGGTGTGGGACTAGGGGGCCTAGATAGATCTCATGATTTAGCAAGCTCTTTTTAAAATTCTGTAACAATTAAGTGAAGTTGCATAGCATCTCTGCCATTTTCTAGAAAGGATCCTGGGCAAGGTAGTTGATCTTATTCCTCAGTCTCCTCACGTTGTAAAATGTGCAGAGTCGCTGTATCAATCCTATGGAGTAGCTGTGACAAGTAAATGAGGATCAGCAGCAGCACCTAAGCTATTACAACTGCAGAAACCTGCCTGGACAGCATTCACGCTCAAATGGGCATAGAGGGGGTCACCTGGTGGGCATCATATGAATGGAGGTGGAGAATTCTAAATACAGATCAGATCTAAAGGCTGAATATATATATCCCAAACCATTTTATTAGGAGTTAATCCAGACATCATGCCATTCCATAGTTCAATCACATCAGTATTGTACAATTGCTACCACAATCAGTTTAACTCCTTGATATCAGCATCATTTTAGTCCCACTTCCCCCCAAGAACCCTTATTTTAATTTTTGTCTCTATAGGTCTCATACACCGAAAAACAGAAAAACACATAACAAAGATTCAAGAAGGCTACCCACAATGGCAAAATATGTCCAAGATAAACCCCAATATGAAAAAAAGGAAGAAAAACCCATGGAAAATATTGAAGAGCAGATCAAGGCTAAAGTGTATCACAGGGGAGATCAAGCAACAAAGTTTTAACTGTTCAAATCAGGTTTATCGTTCTAATCTGCTCTGGTCATCTCTCCAATACTCTGTGTAATAACCAGTTTATTCTCTCAATTATGGTGAGAGGGAAATCACCACAAGCTTATTTCTCATCTAGATCCTGCAAATGTCTTTTGGGCTTCTACTGTACTCTATAGCCTTCTGTAAACCAGAATCACACAATTGAAGCTCTGATACTACTCCCTCCTTGGGCTTTGGATCATAAAATTTACAATACTTGGGTCATGGATGTTGGTGTGCTTCTTCAATGTGGACTTAGTTGACAGGCATCTCCCTCAGATGTCTGCTTTTTGGAAACAAATCTTCAAGACCACAGATACCGTCCTGTCTGACGGCTGGGCAGTGTGTAATTTGTTCACCGCACTTTGCTATAGCACCCATATCTTCTGTGTTTCCTTCATGAGGGTTTGTATTGAGCAAGCAGGGCCATGTCGTAAGTACTAATTGTCCTTAAATGGGAGCTAAGATTAAGTGTAGAGGGCTGAAAGTGTTGTTTGGCTGTTTGGATAATTTTCCTGAGATACTGACTATGCTGTGACTGTGTACTTGTATCAACAAGCCCCTCTGTGACCAACATAAAATGTAGTGTGTTTGCAGACGGTTACTTGGCAGAATTGTTCCTCCACCCAAGACTTACTTGCCACCCTGGCCTTTGCTGGAGCTTCCCGGAGCCCTTAAATGCTCATGAACTTACGCTTTGGAGTAGTTCAGAACAAAGTCCACTCCTTTCTCACTGTCAAACTGGATATCACGAGGTAAATCCTTATGGCATTTGGCATCAATACTTAATGGGAACCCAGGGTTCCACTCCATCCACCTGAACATGAAAAAAGAGGAGAAAATCAAGAGAAATGTCTGGCTTTTGCATAGCTCCCCTCAGGCGAAGGTGGCCTGTGTCACGACATTGTGATATGTGGTATTTGATGGATCTACTATTAGGTCAACATGTCACAGGGTAATCATATATATGGTACTACCAGGGGCATGAACTTTGATGTGCGTACTTTGAGTATCACAGCAGAAGGTCCGAGAATGCCTCAACCTCGGACTGGTATTTATTGTAAAGATGTAGAAATGGTAAGCATACCCTGAATAAATAAGGGAAGAAGGAAGTCTCAGATAACTACATTTGTTTGAGGTAATGTCTCCCACTGCACCACCTTGCTGACCACTGAAAGGAGAAGTGGTCATGCCTGCTCCATCACACTTGTCCCTAGGCATCCCACATTCCACTGGTTTTTTGCATGTGATGGTTGGAGGAAATGGGATAGTTTTCATGCCTTACAGTTGGGGTTCGCAAAGCAGAAATGAGTCTGAGAAAGGACAGCCTCCCTCGCCCTCCCCCTGCCCCAGCATCGACCAGTGGAGGTCTTCCCTTTTCTTAACTTGCTAGCTAGTCACAGGTTCAGAGTTTGCTATAATCATAAGAAAAAAGTTGTTGTCAAGTAAACTCTGTCTCATGGTGGTGACTCAATGTGTGTCTGAGTAGAACTGTGCTTCTAGGAGTTTTTAAAATAAATTTTTTAATTTTTTGCTTCTAGTGTTTTTAATGGCTGATTTTTTGGGAAATAGATGACCAGGTTTTCAATCCTACAATAACGCTGCTCTACAAGCACTCAGGCTGAATGACTGTCGAAGGCAGAGCGGGAATACATCCACAAGTAGACACAGGTTTGACAGAGGTTATTTTCACATGCCACAATGACATCCTTGAATGTGGTGGTGCACATGGGGGCAATGCTGAAAGCTTCATAGACATAAACAATTCCTATGAGGGAATATGTCACTGGGCCTAGAGGTACAGGACCATAGTCTCAGTGGACACCAAAGTCAATGGTCCATTGGCATAATATAGTTAACAAACACAATGTTGTACATCCTACTTTTCTGAATATCATTTGGAGTCTTAAAAGCTCATAAATGATCATCTAAGATACAATTATTGATCTCTTCCTGTCTAGAGAAGAGTGATGAAAACTGAGACAGAAGAAATAATTGTTCCAATGTACTTTGAGCTACATGGACATCAGTCTCACATACCAGGAGTCCAGACTAGATGGTGCCCAGATACCTGGAAGGTACCTAAAAGGGCTCACATTGAAAGGTCCTGAATAAAATGGAACAAAAATGTGTAGCAGAACTCAAAACCATAAAAGAGGCTAGATAACCCCCAAGTAGAACTGTGGTAGTACATCACCTGGTGTCAACTTGAGACTACTAAGAATGAAGGGGTGCAGATTAGCTTGTCTATCAGGTCGCAACTTGATGGCCTCATTTGGAGGCGCAAAGGACATAAACAGCTGGCTGGAAGTGGGACACAGAAACACTCCCTGCGAGACATTCCTGTTGACAAGCCACATGGAGACACCGAGGGAGCCAGAGCCCTGGAGCTGGAGGAGGCACATGGGAGACCTACACCAGCGCTGGGTTCTTTCCACTGTCACTGGATCTATAAGACTTTCCACCCACTGGCCTGTGATCTTCCTGCATTCAGCATTTTTGCATGGCCGTATGAATATAAAGAGGATTTATGGACTAGTATTGGACATATGGGCTAATATTTGACTTATGGACTTGATCTGGACTGGGCTGGAATGTTTCTCAATACACAATTGCTCCTTTATAGAAAGCTCCTTCTTAAACACATATGTGTGTCCTTGAATTTGTCTTCTAAGTTTACGGCCCTTGATCATCCCTCTGGTCTGAAATTGAACTCCTCCTGTGGATGCATATATGGGGGAAATTCTTATTCGATCTGTATGCTGAGCAAATAATCAGAGAAGATGGATTATATGACAAAGGGTATGGCATCAGGATTAGAGGAAGGCTTATGGACAGCCTGCGATATGCAGATCACACCATCTTGCTTGCTGAACATGAACAGAATTTGAGGCACTTGCTGATGAAGATCAAGGAATGCAGCCTTCTGTATGAATTACAACTCAAGATACTCACAACTTGCTGATGAAGATCAAGGAATGCAGCCTTCTGTATGAATTACAACTCAAGATACTCACAACTGGACTAGTAAGTCACATTATGGTAAGCAGGGAAAAGATGAAAGTTGTCAAGGATTTCAGCTTGTTTGGATCTACAATCAGTTTTCATGGTACCAGCAGGCAAAAGATAAAAGATGCATTGCATTGGGTAAATCTTTTGCACAAGACTCCTTTTAAAGTGTTGAAAAGCAAGAATGCTACTTTGAAGACTAAGGTGTACCTGATCGAAGTCATGGTATTTTCAGTCACCTCACATGCATGGTGCTGGCAAAGAATACTGGAAGTACCATGGTCTGCCAAAAGAACAAACAAATCTGCCTTGGAAGAATTATACAACCAGATGCTTCTTAAAGGCCAGGATGGTGAGACGTCATCCCCTGTTCTTTGGACAAGATATCAGAAGAGACTAGTCCCTGGAGAGAACATTATGCTTGGTAAAGTAGAAGGGCATCGAAACAAAAGGAAGGCCCTCAATGAGATGGATTGACACAGTGGCTCTATCAATGAGCTCAAACATTAGAACAATTGTGAGGATGGCACAGGACCAGGCAGCGTTTCGTTCAGTTGTATAACTGCCTCCAAGGGCACATAACAATAACATTAAAGGGGAATAATAACACCCTTTGATGTTCATACGCCCAGAATAATAAACTATTTGGGATCAAAGGGCAGCATTTACTCAAGGACAAATTTCAGAGGGGTTAAGAAGGAAGGAGAAATGGCATTTGGAAAGTGGGAGGAGGTGGGAGGTACTATTACATTGACAGGAATTCAATTAAATTAACGAGATGACGCAGAATGCGTATGACTTACTAAATGTAGACCTGAAGGTCTTTGTCAACTTTCACAAATTCACAATAACAGTTTAAAGAAAATTAAAAAATATATCCATGGTGTAAATGGAAAATGGTAGAAAAGCACCATGATTTAGAGAACATGGTTGAATATCTAGGTAATAAAAAAGCCTTGATTAAAACTATTAATACTAATAAATTCATCTACTGATACTATTAATACTAATAAATGCATCTGGTAAGTTATCAATGCAAGGTAAATATTAAAGAATAAATATTTTATTATCAATCCAATAATAACTTAGAAACAGAAAAATATCTCATTCAGAATTGCAAAAAGCTATACTATCATTTGGCATGAAGTAATTCATGTGCAGCCACCAACTCTCCATTAATGGAAAAATTTGTGTTGCTATGGTCTTGAACATCTTTCAGTGTTACTTCCAGAAATACTAAAAGAAAGGTCTTAGTTACTTCTGAATAATAGGCTATCAAAAACCTAAGTACCCCAAAATTTCAATTCACTATGGATCATGGGGACTGCACATTTTGCTTTGTTGTGCCTGGGGAGGGATCGCCATATGATGGGGGCCAACTAGATGACAGCAAAAAATCATCAGAAAGGTAGAAGACCTCCCAGAAAAAACTAACAATTCTCTTGAGGGACACTACATAGGAAGCAATGTGTGCCATGTTCTTGTATGGAGAGACATAATATCCTAAAGATGCCAATACATAACATATTAATGTAATTTAAATAAATCATCATAATAAAACTTTTTAAAAAAAACAGTTAAAAGTGGAGAGAAAATGCTTTGAAAATGATTAGGGAAAAGAATGTACAGATGTGCTTTATACAATTGATGTATGTATGGATTGTGATAAGAGTTGTATGAGTCCCTAATAAAGTGTTAAAAAACAAAACAAACAAAACAAAAAAACAGTTAAATAATAAACGGATTTTAAAACTTAGAACATTGTAATCATCTAAATTCTATGGTATTGGACTCTGGAACAGAAAAATAGACTAACACACAGGTTCAGAAACAGATTCAGTAAAGCATGCATTTTATGTGCCAAACACGATTCTAAGTGTTTGCATGGTTTAACTCATTTAATTCTCTCAAAAACATGCAAGAAAACTAAGGCACAGATTAAACAAATTCCAAAGAACTTAGAGTAAGTGGAATTGTCCTGTGTTAATGGCCATGACCACTATGGTGCTCTGGATGATATGAGGCTGTCATTCTTCAGGGGAAGAATGCAGTATGTAACAAATGATGCTGGGAAAGTAAGTATTTCCTTAGTCTTGTGTATAAAAATAAAATAACAACTGAAGCAAAGTTTTAATTTTTCAGAGAAAAACTATAAAAATGTTGCACAGACATTTAGGAGAATTTTTGTATAAAAGTAGGGTAGGATGGTTCAAGCAAAGCCAAAGGTCAAAAGGAAAAGCAATGTATACGTTAAATAAATAGAGAATTAAAACCTTCTTTGTTGAAAAAAAAGAACCAACAGACAATAAATTCTATATGCCATCATCATCAGTCACCAGATTGGAACCATATAATGTGAAGTAGAAGGAGGGATTCGTGCCAGGGCCTGAATTGTGAGAATGAGGACGACACAGGAAATGAGCCTCTGAAGAACCCCCCCGTCCAAAACTGATGGAGGGAAAGTGGTCCCTACAGAGAGCTGGGGAGAGAGGCGGACAGAAAGGCAAAGGCAGAAATCTGACCTGGACAGTTACAACCTTGTCAGTAGCCCCCGCCCTATGATGCAGGTTGGACCAGATCCGGTTTCCAAAATTTTCTGTATTTTTGGTTTGTATTGTTTTGTTCAGTTTTAGTACATTTATTCTGGGGTGTATCTCAGAGGTGTTATGTCATTGGAGGACACTCTCTTGAAGTTGTGTGATATGTTTTCCCATTTTGGGGGTATATGAAACCAAGGATTGATGAACCTGTAGGGGCAGCAAGTAGAAAAAGGATTTTGGGGGGAGAGGGGTATAGTGGTGGTGGGGTAAAGAGACTGTGTCAAGGAGTCCATGTAGAAAAAGAATATTTGGAATTTGTGGTAGCAATTGTATAATTCTGCTTGACATGATTGAAATATGGAATGATGTGATATATACATTTAAAACCAATTAATAACAAATTTAAAATAAATAGTATATGCAATAAATATAACAAAGGCCTACAACTCTAATTTACAAAGAGTTTATTTAAATTAATAATAAAAGACACCCCTACAACAAGACAGCACCAACATATACACACACTCATGCATGGGAAACAAAACCTTCACTTAAAAATAAAGCAACTGTTCTTAAATCATATAATTGTGAATGAGGGTGAGTGCAGAATGGAGACCCAAAGCCCATCTGTAGGCAACTGGACACTCCCTTACTGAAGGGTTGCGGGGAGGAGATGAGGCAGTCAGGGTAAAGGGTATCATTGATGAAACATATAACTCCCCTCTAATTATTAAATTCTTCCTCCCCCACTATCATGATCCCAATTCTACCTTACAAATCTGGCTAGACCAGAGGATGTATATTGGTACAGATAGGAACTGGAAACACAGGGAATCCAGGAGAGATGACCCCTTCAGGACCAGTGGTGAGAGTGGCGATACCTGGAGGGTGGAGGGAAGGTGAAGTAGAAAAGGGGAACCGATTACATATAACCCCCCTCCCTGGGGGACGGACAATAGAAAAGTGGGTGAAGGGAGATGTCGGACAGTGGAAGATATGACAAAATAATAATAATTTATGAATTATGAAGGGTTCATGAGGGAGGGGTGGTTGGGGAGGGGGGAAATGAGGAGCTGATTCAAGGGCTCAAGTAGAAAGCAAATGTTTTGAGAATGATGATGGCAACAAATGTACAAATGTGCTTGACACAATGGATGGATGTGTGGATTGTGATAAGAGTTGTATGAGACCCCAGTAAAATAATTTTTTTTAATTAAAAATATATAAAAAATAAAGCAACTGTATAAGTAATGCAAAGAAGTAACAGTACAAGTAGATAATCACCTAATGAAAAGCTACTCAACTTGCCTGTGGTCAAGGGAGTTCTGGTTAAAACAGCAGTAGGGTCTCCCTTAGGAATTATTGGACTGTCGTACTGATTATAGACCAATACTATTAAGTAGAAAGGGTTAAAAGTGTACTTTCATATACAATTAGTAGGACTGAAAATTACTGTAACATTTTATGGATATATGTTTTTCAATGTCTCTCAAAATGAAAAATTTTGACTTGACTCAGCCATCAGGTTTGGGGTAAATTTGACGGTGATTAAAGTATCGTTACATAAAGCTGTTTGCCCAAGAGTACTTCTTGCAATTGGTTTCAAAACCAGGAACACACGCGCAGACAGAGGAAACAAGCGGAGTGTCTGTCAATAGCACATTCAAATAAGTCAAGAATTGAGTAGCAAGTTGAGAGCTCAGAAAACAGTGAGGTACTATTTTGCTCACATCGGCTGGAGAGGAATCAGAATGTCTGACGGTATGAAGTACATTGGCCATGTGGGGAGATAGCAACTCTCAAGAGGCTGCTAGATATAAGTCGGCAGAAGTGTTCCCCCAACCAATCGGCCCCACCTGGTGAACTTAAACCTGCGTGTGACCTGCATCTCTGCACGGCTCCTGTTAGGGATACTTACAGGACAAGGCTTCAGTAAAGGTACGAGGAGACATAAAAGGAAGTTCATTGAAGTTCTGTTTCTAATAGATAAAGGTTAAAGACAGCCCAAGAGTCTGTCAATCGGATAAGTAAGTAATTTGTTCACACAGCGGTACCCTAGATAGCGGTTAAAATGAACAGACCACATCTATTTGTATCAACTCCATGCTTTAAATATCCAATGCTCAGTAAAAGTCAGTCATATAACGATTCGAGTACATGGTGGCAATGAAACCCTGCTGGAACCCACACTATGTTTCCGTGCACACGAGCAGTGAGAGGCCTGGGTTGTGAAGTTCTCACCTATATGGGTCACTCCATCTTGCATGCATGCTTGCATGAGGCGGGTCGGCGATGGATAGGCTTTCTGCCATTTCTTAATTGCTGCTTTTCTTCAGAATTTTAATCTGAAAGCCTGAGCATTCATGTGAAAGAGGAAGCTACAGAATTGTGCAAAAAGATCAAAGTTCAGTGTTTCCTGAACCAAGAGCTGAAGAGGAAGCAGAAGGGGCCGAAAAGGACAGATGAGAGGAAGGAAGAACAGAAAATGACAGGCCCAAAGTATCTCATCAGGAAACCCCTCTGCCTATCTCTCTTGGCCCTTCGCTGGCTTCAATAATGGAAGTGGAAAGATAAAATGATCATGATTTGGATAGAATCGGATGACTAGTAACTAAAACACTCAATGAAGAAACTCACACACGAAAACCACCTCTCTTTGTGTAAGGAGCGTGCTTCCCAGAGGGAGTGCTGGAGAATCTTTAGTTTGCAGGAACTGATGTCAACTGTCCTCGAAGAAAATTAGTAAAAAAATATTGACCATGGTTCTTTACACATGAATTAAGCAATCAATGCTTGTATTATTGCTTGTATTGTGAATCTTCATGAAAGGAATATTATCAGCAATTTTCCAAACTTATTTTACCTCAGGACATTTTTTTAATAGAGGGGAAAGTTTGACATTAAAATTCTAGGGAACACTTTGAGAAATGCTTTTAGTCACAAAATATCTGTAAAATTAATGACAAAACCAAAATGTGATGAGGGAAAATGTTTCAGAGTTTAAATTGTGATCACCTAATTTGTAGAAGACTAGGGAAGCCAGTGGGAGCCCCAAGTCCCCCTGCAGAGCACCTCATTGGATTTAGTCTTTGGCAGATTCCTCACAGTCAAGGGATGTGAACAGTTTTGCTATTAGACAGAGATGATTGTAAACTTGATTAAAGTAGATGAAACTACAGTATAATATGATACCTGGTTAGTTGACCTCCCTTTCGACCCAGTCTAAATTTGCTCTAGGTTTAACAATTACTTACTTGTTCCATGAAAGAAAATTCTTCTCTGGCTTATTTAATATTGCTTGGTTGTTTTTTCTTTCTTACTCTTTATTTTTATCTTTATATTATTATTCCATTCTGTTTGCTTTCTTATTATTCCTGTTGGGTTTCCCAGTGTATGAAGCACAGGAGTGCATGCCTAGAGCAATACCTGATGCAATGGTTCGTTGGAGATGGGGAAGGAAGGGTGAAGGGAATTGAGAAGCAAATAATGAACGCAGGAGGTGGGAGGAAGCACTAAGACTGATTGTGATGATGCATATACAACCCTATAAAAATGACTTAACCATGGAGGCGTCTGATATGTGATTTTTCCATCAGAACTATTTTAAAATAGTCTGTAAAATTAATTTACTTTGTCATCAGCTATTAGTACTTAGTTTGATAAGGGGAGCTGTTATAAGATTTGTTGTTTACTAACAAATACAGGACACAAAATAGCCTAATAGTTTAGGAACTTCTTAACATCGGCCCTATTGAGGACACGTTTCCTCTAGAATGCTGGAAGCTTGCCAACCACTTGCTGTGGGGTTTGTGACACAGGTCGCGGAGGCCGACAGGAGAGCAGAGGAAGGACTGAAAAATAGCAACCTTTGGGACAGAAAGGTAGAGTCCTCAGATAATGTTGGTGATCTTTTCAAAAGGATGCCTGAGGTGAGACACTTGCACACAAATATTCTTAATCAAATTGTGAATTTATATATCTTTAACATTACCCATAGCATAAAATCAAATTATTTCCCAATATTTGATGCCAAAGCAATGAAAATTTAATTCTAAAAATTTAATTTAATTCCAAAATAGTATATGTCTGTATACTCTAATGTGTGTCTCCTATCTGTCTATGAGTTTGCCTCGTGGAGTGGCTTCCCCATTGCTGTGATGCTGGGTGCCAGCAAGGTCATCATGGTAGACACGTTTCAGACTAAGACAGACAAGAAAAAAGGGCTTTAAAACCAACCCAGGGAAACTTTATGGATCATAACAGATTATTACCTAGGACAGTGCTTGAAGATGAGTCCTCTAGGTTGGAAGGCTACAACAATGGAACAAAAACACCAGGAAGATAGCAAAGGGCTGGGGAACATTCTGAGATGTTGTACATATGGTTGTCATGAGTCAAAGTTGGTTTGAACATAACTATAATTATAAGCAATAATTATAAGTCGGTGTATGCATATATAGAAAAATGCACAAAATGACAGAAAAGGCACTAGCCAGGTCAACAATAAAAACACCAATACCCTGTAATGATTTCCACGCCCCCCCCCCCAGATACATTTCTCTTTATAACGTTTTCCTAACCCATGTACCAAGAGTAATCTCCATCCTGGGTTTTATGATAACAATTTTCTCAGTTTTTGCTTTTTAAAATGGATCTACTACTGCATGCTTCCCTAAACAATATAGTTTGGAAATTGTAATAAACTGAACAGACACTTTTGTCCTGTTTCTTTTCCTTCAGCATTATATTTGTGAAGTTTGTCCATGCCATGTGTTGAAATGTGTTTATTGATTTTCATTGTTGGATTACCATAACCAACAGCCTACTGTTGATGGTACTGGGCTATTTCTTCTTTGGGGAGATCACAGATAATGCTGCTGTAAATATCCATGGGATATCTTCAAAGACTATGTCGAACAATGTGTATATCTAGGAATGGAATTTCAGAGTCAGGGATTATCATGTAGCATCAATTTTACTAGATATTTCCAAATTGCTTTCCAACAGAGGTGTGTCAGTTTATACTGAGAACTGCAGTATGTATGTGAGTGGTCTTTTTCCTCTACATACACTTGACTATTGCCATAATTTTTGTCTATCTGGGTGTCTGTGTGTCTAATAATTGTTCATTATATACCCTTTACTTTAAATTTTTGTAGTAATGAAATTGAGCAGCTTTTTGTATAGTAGCTTCTCATTTTTTGTGCAATACCTGCTAAAAATTTATTGTCCACTTTCCTACTGAACTTCTTACTGATTTGTAGGGGTTCTATCTATGATGGACAACAAGCCATGTAAATTACATCATGAATTGTCTTTTCACTCTTTCTGGTGCCTTTTAAAGAATTGTGGTTCTTTATTTCAAGGTAGCTGAACTTACCAATGTTTTTCTTTTCTGGTTAATGCACCCTGAGTCTTGTTTGAAATATCTTTTACCTGGTGGCTATGAAGAATAATCTATATTCTAGATGTTTTAGAGTTTTGCCTTAACATTTAAGTATAATAGATCTCAGAGTTTTCTTTATTCTTTTAAAAAAATAGTTTTGCTCTGTAAAAAATATCTTAGTGTCAATTAGGTGAATGTTTAAAAAGCAGATAATCAGTTTTACATCCAACAATTCATATACAACTGCTGAATCTTATTCATCACAACCCTCTAAATACACCACCACTCATCCCATTCCTTTCTGTGCTTTCTGTCAGTTCTCTGCCTTCTCCCGTAACCCTTCTAAACTTTCTCCTTGAACAAATTCTGCCCCCTTGATCTCAAATGACTGCTGGTTCTGTGTGGTTTTATTGTTCCTCATATACCCCAAACTCGCTGCCATTGGGTCCCTTCTGGCTCATAGTAACCCTATGGACAGGACAGTGCTGCTTTGACAGTTCCTGAGGCTATAAATCTTTACTGGAGCAGAGAACTTCATCTTTCTCCCGAGGAGTGGCTAGTGAGTTTGATCTTGTGATCAGCAGCCCAAAACATAACCCACTACATAACCAGGACTCATTGTTCTTTTTCTAGACCTGTTTATTGTAAAATGAGTTTTCTATATGAAATGAGGTAGGGTTCGATTTCTTTTTACTTTTATCTTGGACTTTTTCTTCCTCACTCTCCCTGCTTTGCATGAATGGCCAACAGCTCCAGCCCAATTTTAGAAACACTTGTTCTTTCTTCATTCGTTAATATGCCCTCTGTAATGGAGGTATGTTTATGTGTGTGTGTGTTTAATCATATATAATCAATATATGTTTGAGTGGGCTTTTGACTTTTTCTGTTTCATGAAATGTAAGTTTGTGATGGAAAGGGAAATAAGTTGGCAGTAATTTTGAGTGTGAGGGAATTTCTCAATGGTTCCTGAGCTGCAATGGGAAAGATAAGACACTAAGACATGAAAGATGCCTTGTTAAGCTGTTGTTAGGTGTTGTTGAGTGGACTGCAATTCATGGCAATCCTGTGTGTTACAGAGTGAAATTGCTCCACTGGATTTTCTCGGTGTCTTTATAGGAACAGGTCAGTAGGCCTTTATTCCATGGTGTCACTGAGTTAAATCAAGGGGGCAGCATTAGGTTTGGCAGCCGATCACAAACTACTTCTACACCCAGGCTCCTTTTTAAAAATAAATTACAAATTAGCAAAGATGTTTGATAACATAAATTTCCACAGGCTACTGGTAATACTGGGTTCACATTTTGAGAGAAATTTCTCAGTTTAAGAAGTTATACTATTTGATTTAGTTATTTCATTTATGGTCACCTGTCCTGATGGTATAGTGGTTACAAGTTGGGCTACTCACTGCAAGGGCAGCAGTTTGAAACCACCAGCCATCTCATGGTAAAAAGACAGGGCTTTCTGCTCTTTTTAAGATTTCCAGTTCTCAGAAACTCACAGGTGCAGTTCTATTTCATACTCTAGGGTCACTTTAAGTCTGCATGGACTTGATTGTAGTGAGTTTGGTTTTGGGTTATTCTAATACTAGGCTAGGTTCTCTAGAGAAGCAAACTAGGGAAAAGATAAAGATAGAATTAGGTAGATATGTAAATCCCATTGATTTAAACATGACTCATCGATATTCTATAAGGCAAAATAAAACTGTTTCATAGGGATTTGGAGTCTATAAATGTATATAGAAGCAGACTGCCTCATCTTTCTCCTGAAAAGTGGCTGGTGGGTTTGAACCACTGACTTTTCCGTTTGTAGCCAAATGCTTACTCCACTGTACCATCAGGGCACACATGCATGTTCTGTCTATCTATCTATCTATCTATCTATCTATCTATCTATCTATCTATCCATCCATCCATCCATCTATCTATCTATCTATCTAGATATAGATATATCTCACACACACAAGCATATATACTTAAAACATGTACACATCAGGGGCTTCAAAATTTGTGGGAAAATTCCATTATCTTTCAATATAGTACTAAGAAAATGACTATTTTTCTATTTCTTTGCTTTACTAAGGAGGCCTGATGGTATACTGGGGTACACATTGGGCTGCTAACCACAAAGTTTCAGCAGTTCTAAACTACCAGTCATGCCAGAGGAGAAAAATGAGGCTTTCTACTCCTGTAAAGGGTCACAGACTTGGAAACTCACAGCGGGTGTTCTATTCTGTTCTATATGGTTTCAGTGAGTTGCCATCAATTTGATGGCAAAGATTTTGGGGTTTTTTGGTTTGTTTTGCTGAATTAAAAATAAGACTATTAACCTACTACATGTTTCTTCCAGTATGTTGAATTATAGAGGGGTGTGGAGAAAAGTGGAATAATCACACCAGGATTATATGTGAGTTCCAATGTTTCCATATCCTCATATATTTATTATATGTCGTTCTTATTATAGCTATTCTAGTAGGTGTGAAGTCGGACCTCATTGTGGTTTGCCCTGGTGGTGCTATGAGTTAGGCACTGAGCTGCCAAGAGCAAAGCTGACAGCTGAAACCCACTAGCTACGGTGAGTGATAACAATGAGCCTGTTTGTTCTCATAAAGGTTTCCAGTCTCAGAAACCCTGTACAGGGCCACTAGAAGTTGTGATCACCTCAAGGCCAGTGGGTTTGGCTTTGGATTTTTAATGACTAATAATGATACCAAGGATCTTTCATTTGCTTATTGGCCATTGGTACATCTTCTGTGTAGAAGTATCTATTAAAACCCCTTGCTAATTTTTAAATGAAGTTATTTGTATTTTAATTTTAATGTATCAGAACTTTTTATATGTTTGGGCTATAAATTCATCATATGATTTACAAAACTTTTTACTATTTGGTGTCTTTTCTCTGGTAATATTTTAAACATACAATTTAAAATATATTTCATAATTTTCTTTCTCTTATTACTCATGTTTTTGGTGTTATACTAAGAAATTATTATTTAGTCCACAGTTATGAAGACCTACTCCTAGCTTTTCTTCTATAATTTTTAATATTAGGTATTAAAATTTTAGATCATATTTAGATAGATAATTAATTGTGTTATTTTTACCATTTTGTGTGAGGTGGGGGGTCTATAATAGTTAGGTTTTGTGTCAATTTGTCTGGGTCAGCATTCTCCATGGTTTGGCAGTTAACACCTAGTAATCCTCCATGATGTGACCTAAGACAAAATAATTGGGGCCAATTAGTTGTGTGTGTGTGTATAAAGATATATATTTATAGTATACATAATCATGTAGAGAGAGAGAGAGCTTATAGTGTATGTGTGTATAGAGGCTTATAATGGCATATATATATATATATAGAGAGAGAGAGAGAAATAGCTCTATCTATAGATATGTATATCACTGGTTTTGCTTGTCACTAGAGAAATCCAAGACCCAGACAGGATGCAATTTCATTCTTTTGTATATGGATATGCAGTTGTCCCAGTTTATGTTAAAACACTATTCTTTTCCTGCTGAATTAATTGTCTTGGAGCCTTAATAAAAATAATTAGCTGACCACAAATATAAACTTTTATTTGGGGGTTCTCAGTTGTATATTATTGATCTATATCCTTATGCCAGTATCACAATGTCTTGATTAAATCTGCTGAGTAGTACATTTTTATACAGGGAAATGTGAGCTCTCTATTAAGTTTTTGGATTAATAAATCTAGAATGTATTTAAGTTTATTAGATGTTTAATTTATTTCTACATGTTTTGTAATTATTAGTATACAGTCTTGGGCTCTTTTAAAATTTATTTATAAAATTTTATTTCCTTGTAGTTCTTGGTAATATCATGTTTTAGAAGTTTTAATTTTCAGATTGTTTATTGCTAGCATTTAGAAAAATAATTGATTTTATTATAATTTTATATACTTTACTATATATGTATTTATTAATCCTAATTTTATTTTATTAATTTCCTCAGTATGTTCATTATTAAATATGATATTCTCTTTAAATGGATATAGTTTTACTTGTTTTTCTTCAATTTGAATGTTCTGTAATTCCTTTTGTTGTGTAATTTCCCTTACAAGCCTCCATTACAAGTTTACATACATGTGCTAAGGGTAAGCATTCTTGCTTTTATTAGGTTAAGAAAGTATTTTTAAGTGTTTTCTTGAGTGAAGACATAACAAATGATGGGTGTGTTTATCCAGGACAGTTCCCCTCTTCTACATGTTAAAAAGAATGGAATTAAATTAGAATTTATTTTCTCAGCCTTGATTTAAGTCTTTTAAATATTCATTCAATCATTAGAGAACTCAAGATTATTTAGAAAACACAAAAATGAGAAAAAAACAAAGTCAAGATAAAAACATAGGTTTACATTTGACCCAAGAAGGAAAATAAAAAACAACCCAAGAAGCCCCTTGGAATGTAATGAAAAGTCATCTGCATCTTGAAATTTAAAATAAGAAAAATAAATGAGGTAGATTTTCTTGAACAAATGTTGCTTGATCACACTGCTCTAAAAGAAGCAAATATAGAGAACCCTAATTTTACAGTGCTGACTCGGGGCAGGAAGAGGGAAGGGGCAGCTTTGTTTGGAGGGTCCCAAGTTTCTTTGAATGATGGTAGACTGATTCGGAAGTGGGTGCTGATGACAGCTGCACCACTTGGTGATAGAACCCGTGCCAATGAATTGTGCATGTGAAAAATGGTGAATTGGAAAATGTCTTCCTACAGTTATTTTTGGCACAATAAAATGTTTCTGAAATAGTGAAGGGTTTTTGAAACCCTTCGAAGGGAAATGAGAGGATAATAAGATACGCTCAGGTTTTGTTGCCTCATTCCTTTAAATACCCCGTGGTTGATTTCAAAATCCCATCACCCGCCACCACCTCTGCTTGGCCAAGTAGATAAAGTGGAGCTTGCGGATGTAAGGAGTCACCACACGAAGCTAGTGTTGTGCTGACTTGCCAGCAGTGAGTGATGGGCCAAGAGCTATATGCAGACCATGTACCTGAGACAGAAAGAAAGCCGCATCTCAAGACCACCGCCGGAGAACATAACTCACCGATACAATTTCTGCCGTGTTTCCAGTTCTTTACGTCTGTGCTGCTTGAGAATGTGAATTTGGTCATCTCTGGCCAATTTTGCTGTGAAGAAAGGGAAGTATAAGAACCAAAGAAAAAACAACGATGCCAATATTCATGGTCCCTTCTGCATATTGACTTCTCCATGTTGACTTTAGACGCGTTATCTTATGTCAGCCCCAGAACACTCTCCAGAATTCTATGGCGAGGAACCTGGGTTGGGAGGTTGAATAGCTTTTTCTTTGAATTCCATGATTTCGGTCACTTGCATTACAAAAGACAAATCTATTCCATCATCCGCCTGGCAACTCACTTGGAGAGCTTTGTGATTCCTGTACCTCAGAGATCCCTGAGTAAGGTCCAGGCTCAAAAACACGCATATCTGCCCATCTGTGACCTGCCTATGCATTTCCCCCGAGGGCTTCGGACAGCCTTCATTCTGCAAGGAAGCATGGAGCCCAGGGACAGCGCTCCCTTTTACTGCAGAGCAAAGGCATTGAAAGGTCCTGGGTGGATTTTGAAAAAGTATTTTTGGAGCAGTTCATTGGTGTCCCCTGTGGAGTTCTTATGCTTTTTAATTCTACAACTAGTATTAAATGGATTTCTGTGTTGCCTTGAGGGAGTGGCAAGAACTCACAGCTCTCATGTTCTGGACTGCTTATTTGAAATCCTGTGACACAAGGTCCAGTATACCGACTCTAACACTGTCCAGTTTCCTTTGGATAAAAAGCTCTATTCTAAAACAACATAATGACAGAGAGGGTGGGTTTTAGAAAAGATACAACTGGATTGGACTTGGGTTCAGTCACTTAAAACTATGTGACCTTGAGCCAGCCGCCTTAGTTTCCTCATATGGATAATGGGGACAATAGTCACATATATATCAGAGGCATGGTAGGAGTTTAATGAAATAATACATCAGAGCATGACACAGTGCTGAGCACACATAAGTTCCTAATAAGTGGGGAAATGTTTATTACCAGAATTCTTATCATTGTACTAAGCTTAGCCTGGGAACTGCTGAAACCTGCCCACCACTGAAACACGCTAGCATCTTAACTAGGGCCCACAGATGAAGAAGACACTCCTGAACTTCTCTTGGGCATGCCAAGTCAGCTACTAAGGGAGGTTTGAGGCTAATGAAACCCAAAGGAGTATCAACCGTGATAACGACAGCTGCTGTTGTCTGGAGGGCACTGCTTTAGCCACTCTCCATCCATTATGTCTTGTCTACCTCAAGGAACTGGGTATTGTTCTGAACACCTTGGCTCTGAAGACTTCTACTTCTCTATCCTCCCTAATAGAAATCAGAAGACATAGATCACAGCAGGTCATGCTTCAGTAGATGAATGGCTATAGAGGGTTGGGAAACTCCTCGTGACTGACTGATGTAACTTCCAGGAACATGGCAGGATAGCAACACTTAAATTGAGTAGAAGAGAAAGAAGATTCCAAATGATTGAAAAAAGAATGCTATGGAGTGTCTTCCTGAAGCTGCACCTAAAGCTAGCCCTCACATAGATGCTCTGGATGTCCGGGACCACAGACTTTTATGTAATGCAAGTGAATTTGAGATTTAAAGCTTTATTTTAATTTAGCAATCAAATCACCCATGAGCTGGATCCTCTCATTTCCAAGTTTTCCAAAGGACTAGTTATTGGACCATTTGGTGGACTGAAGATGGCCACATGTTTACGACCATCTGTCAAAGGTGGGATCTGTGCCCCCTCCCGTGAAGCTGGGTGGGCTCTGTCACTACTTTTTTTTTTTTACAGGTTCAAACTTTTAAATTAAAAGATCATTTTATTGGGAGCTTTTACAGCTATTATAAAAATCCATACATAAATTGTATCAAGCATATTTATACATATGTTGCCATCATTATTTTCTAAACATATACTTTCTATTTTTCCAATCATTTTATTGGGGGCTCTTACAACTCTTGTTACAAACCATACATCAATTGTATCTGACATATTCGTACATATATTCCATTGTTTTTTTCTAGACATTTACTTTCCATTGAGCCCTTGGGATCTGCTCTTTTTTTTTCTCACCCTCTTCCCTGCCCCCAACCCTCGTGGCCCCTGATATATTGTAGATCATTAATTATTTTCAAATCTCACTCCGACTGCTGTTTCCTTTCTCCTCTGGTTTCTGCTGTTCTTCCCCCTAGCTGGCAGTGTGTGGTTATGTGCCATTCATTTTGGGTGCCCCCCACCCTCCCCACCTCTCGCCCCTTTTCCCCCTACCCTTTTGGTATATGTATTCCCATTCCTGTTCCTGGGTTCCATGTGTTGTGAGTTTTATCTCTTGCCTATGCCTATGTATATGCTCCCATCTAGTCTAGATTGGAAGGCAGCACTGAGGTCATGATAGCGGGGTGGTGAGGAGATCTCCAGGGAACAGAGGTATAGTGTGTGACCCATTAGTGCTCTACTGCACCCTGATTGACTCCCTCCCTCCCTGCAACCCCTCTGTGGGGGGATGTTCCATTGTCTATAGATGGGCTTTGGGTATCCACTTCCACCCCTCTCCGTTCTCACCAATGTTCTATTGTTTGTTTGTTTACTGTTTGTTGTGAATCTTCTGATGCCTGTTGCCCAGTCTTGGTGACAATTCATAATTTCACCAGCTGTTGTGCTTCTTCCATGTGGGCTTGTTGCTTTACTGTTGGATGGCCGCTTGTTTAACTTAAAGCCTTTAAGACCCCAGACACTATATCTTTTAGTAGCTGGGCACCATCCTCTGTCTTCACCACACCTGCTTATGCACCCATTTTGTCTTCAGTGATCGTGTAGGATGGGGGTTGGGGGGTGAGCATCACAGAATGCCAGTTTGTTAGAACAAAGTGTTCTTGTCTTGAGGGAAGGTATGAGCTGAGGCCCAGGGCCTGTCTGCAGCTTCAGTGTATTGCCTTATAAATATATGTATATAGGCCAATATCACTCTTGTTATGGATTAATGTATTTGCATAATTGCACAGTTCTGTTAATTTCCCTATCTATGCCTTTCCTTCCTAGAGCTTGCCTCTGTTTCCTTTTGTCTCCTCCTGCCCCACCATCACTTTCCCCCTTCTTCCTCCTCTTAGTGCTTCCTCTCCACTAGCTTGGTGTTGCTCTAATCTTCACAGGATCTCTACCCTCTCCTACATGCTGGTTCTGCTTTCCTAGTTGGTCCCCTGTCATGACGCCATCCATGCACCACACCCTTCTCCCCACTTCCTTCTTCCCCCTCTACCTTCTTGGGTCATTGGCCCCATTGCCTTCTCCCTGGGCTTCCCTCCAATGGTCCAACCCATATAATTAGGCAAACCATCCATGCCCTAGTCCAAACAATAAGAAAATATATGGTTGAAGAAAGAAACGGGAAGAGAAAAGGATGGGAGAAAAGAAAAAATACAAAACCCTACATAGGTCCAGGTCTGTTTGCTGCCCTCCATGAGACCCTCGCCCTAGTCCAGAGGGAGATCCGGGGGCTTCCCCGCCTTGCCTGAAGTCCATTCTTGGGGCTCCTCAGGCTGCCAACAGAATAGAGAGAAGCTATACTGTGCCTGTACCAGACCGAGTTCTTAGGAGATCAGAAGTCAGCCACCATGTGAATAGTGAAAGTACCCTGCAGTGCCCTCTGTGCAGCAGCTCAAGACATGTGGAGAAGAAACCTTCAAGAATGAGATGTCGTGGGGCAAAGAAAAAGGCAAGGAACATGGAAATAAGTGCTCAATTTATGAAAGAAGAGGTCTTAGAAGTGAAATCCAGAAGCCCTACTGACTCAGCTGATGCCACATAAATAAATCATAGATGGTCTGTTTTTCCTAACCCACAAAGTCACGGCCTGGTAAAATATAATAGTTGGTTAAAGTCACTACGAGAGTTACACAGCAATAGATATAGGGAACAACATGGATAACTTCTATTTATCCCCCCAAAGCCACCCTCTGTACCCTGTTGCCCCCAATGGCAACTGAAATGGATTGCATCAATGGGTTTCTCATTAGGTTCATCCAATGGGTACCTTGACTAGAGCTTGAAGGGCACAGGGCAAGTGAGGTTAGCTCTTCTACCAATGTTCCTTAGACTATGTGCATCTCCCTGAGGCAACAGTCCTGTCCCAGAAGCTCGCTCTCCAGAGGCCTCTCTGATTCTGGCAATCCCATTCCTCTGGGTCTTCCCCTCTCTCACCAGGACTAGTAGTGCTAAGAGCCTGTGTGTGCTCTACGTGGTGGCCTGCACCTTTCAAAATAACCCCTTTCTCGTGTCATTCTTCAATTATTCTAATTAAATTGTGCCATCAGCATCTAATTAGTGTGTGTATTCTTCATGACTATGAAGAGCTAGCTACAAGAGTCTAAAGTCTCTGATGGCAGATGTAGTTAGGCTAAAATGAAACACCTTATCATTTACTCTCCTTTTTGACCCAGTTAAATTTCTGTTTTTAATATTTTCTGCCTATTTTTTGATTGAGGTTTCCCCTGTTTTGTTTTGCATCTGTGTGTTTGTGTGTGTGTTTGTGTGTGTGTTTGTGTGTGTGTGTTTGTGTGTGTTTGTGTGTGTGTGTGTGAGTGTGTGTGTGCGTGTGTGTGAGTGTGTGTGTTTGTGTGTGTGTGTTTGTGTGTGTGTTTGCGTGTGTGAGTGTGTGTGTTTGTGTGTGTGTGTTTGCGTGTGTGAGTGCGTGTGTGCGTGTGTGTGAGTGTGTGTGTGTGTTTGTGTGTGTGTGCGCATGTGTGTGAGTGTGTGTTTGTGTGTGTGTTTGTGTGTGTTTGTGTGTGTGTGTGCATGTGTGTGAGTGTGTTTGTGTGTGTGTTTGTGTGTGTCTGTGTGTTTGTGTGTGTGTGCGTGCGCGCGCGCGTGCTCCCTGGTTGCACTGTGTATGGTTTTCTGTATATGAAGCGCAGGATTAGCACACCTATCCAGACAATAACTGGATTGGCAATTACCTATGGGCAGGTCAGGGGAGGCTGGAGGGAAACAGGGGGCTAACAATGAGTTCGAGAAGAAAATGTCTTGAAATGGATGGTGGTGATGACTGTACAACTCTTCTTAATAAGATTGAATGACTAAATTGTATTATATGCACAAAATTTGCCAATATATTTATTTTTTTTTAAAGTCTACAGAACTCGTTCCCTGTCCCCACCGAGCTGTGCGGAGGCGGAGGCTCCAGTGTGTTCAATATTAGGTCCCACCCGTAACCTACCGCCATGGCTGCTGGAGGTGTAATGGACGTTAACACTGCATTACAAGAGGTGCTGAAGACCGCCCTCCTCCACGATGGCCTAGCACGTGGAAGCCGTGAAGCTGCCAAAGCCTTAGACAAGGCCAAGCTCATCTCTGTGTGCTTGCATCCAACTGTGATGAGCCTGTGTGTGTCAAGTTAGTGGAGGCCCTGTGTGCTGCACACCAGGTCAGCCTCGTTAAGGTGGTGACAACCAGACACTAGGAGAGTGGGCGGGCCTCTGCAACATGGATAGAAAGGAAAACCCCGGAAAGTGGTTGGTTGCAGTTGTGTGGTTGTTAAGGACTATGGCAAAGAATCTCAAGCCAAGGATGTTATTGAAGAATGCTTTAAATGCAAAAAATGAGCAAATAAAACTTTTTTAAAAGTCTACAGAAAGAAGAGGTATACACTTGAGTCTTATTAGTTGATAATTTAAGAACACCATTTTTCATTTGCCCCATTTTCTTAGCTATAAAACCACACTTTCTTTTTCCTTAGGTTACTACCTCACCGAACTCTTGTGAAGAACAATTGAGTTACTGATAGGGAATGTCTGGGCAAACAGGAAAGGTTCTATGTAAATACTGGTAGACGTCACTGTCTTCCCTCTTATTCTAGTGGCTTCTTGGTATTTGAAGAGTTGTCATCCCGGATGTCGGCTGAGAGGAAACTGCAGAGCTGTGATGAAAAGTCTGGCGTCCTTTGGCTGGGGCATGGACTTTATTCACTCCCCTATGAAGGAGACCCTCACACAAGAGAGAGGTTCCATGAAAGGGGAGCCTTAGCTGACCTCTCACAGCTGCACCTCTCTCTGGTACTTCTTAGCAGGGAATCTGTGGGCTTCTCTATGAAGACTGTCCTCCTGATGACATGCTAGCTTTGGGTCTGCACATTTGGAGATCATTATTAAAGGAAGATCTACTTCTTTCAGTGATTAATGGGATATTGCTCTGCTTTGTGTCCCCTCTGAGATGGCACTCAGGCACTCCTGACCAGCCTCTTCATTTCCTAAGTCTGAGGGAGGCACCCTGGAATTCTACCCCTACTATGACCTTACAGACGGCAGTGTGGACATGGACATCTGTGAATCTGGAAAAGGCAGCTCCAGCGACAGTGATGCACCCCTTGGACAACTGTAGAATGGCTCTACATGTATATCCCATGCATGTTTGCTACTGAGGAGCCTAGTTAGCATCTAAGGCCATATATCCTATAGGATTGTAGCAGATATCCTATAAGATTGGAGAATAGAAGGGGACATAGTTGGCGATGCAATGGAGATCACTTACTCAACATCTGAAATGGGCCGTATATCCTATAGGATTGTAGCAGATATCCAATAGGATTGGAGAATAGAAGGGGACATGGTTGGCGATGCAATGGAGGTCAGTTACTCAACATCTGAGATGGAGGCCTCGCAATAAGCAGAGGAAGGCCACACCTCCTCTTCAAATGATTGAATCACAGCTGTGGGGCCCTTTGTTTCCATTAATAATAGTTCTTTCAGAAAGAGGGCCATCAAATCCAAGCAGTTTCCAGGATACAGAGGAAAAAGGGGCCAAAGGTGCTCACCTCGGCCATCCCGAAGGATGATTTCCCCCTCGCCTGTGATCCAGCGGTAGCAGGGGAACTCAATGTAGTCACCATAGGGCGTCTTCAGTGTGATGTACTTCAGGTACCAGTCATCATGGAGCCAGTACTTGCGCTTCTCAATTTTGACCAGCTGGATCTCACCCAGCTCTTCATCCACTGTCACATCGTAAGAATCAACCTGCAGAAGAGAAGAGACAATTGTGGTGGTACAGTGTCCCCTGAGCCTCCTATCACCCCTTGTCCATTTAGTCCAGACATTCCCTGCATTCTTGCTATGACAAGGCTTGGTCCAGGTCCTAGGCTTCAGAGATGGACACATGTTTGTTCCGAGCTCTAGGAGGTAAGATCGAGTGAGGACTCTCTCCTATCTGTGCGTGACTTGTGCTGGAGGAGTGAGCATCCCTGTCGCAACCTCGAGGCTCTGTTTGGTGACGGTCCTTGTCAGTTGCCCAACCTCACAACGAGGGCAACAGAGGCTACTGGCTTTATTACCTAGGTAGGCTGCAGGGACACACTTGTTCTTACTCCTGCATATCCCTTTACCACTCGCAAAAGTCATACTGACAATTACTATAGATACCCACCGCAACTTTGTGTGGGGGTTCACTTATGCTATAATGTACAGATGAAGATACCAAGTCTCAGAAAGCCACACTCCAGCTGCTGAGTGAGCTAGAGCCCACACCTAGGCTTATCAACTATAGCTATGTCAACTCTCTAGTGCTCAGTAGGTTGGTAGCTAAGTGGAAATGGAAAGGTTCAAATACAAATGAAGTAACACAGATTCAAGTTCTTTGAATTGAAGCTCTTCAGTAGCATTTTCAGGAGCGCTGAGGTCAGCAGTTCAAAACCATCATCTGTTCCTTGGAAGAGAGGTGAGGCGTTCTACTCCCATAAAGAAACTACCACAAGGGCAGTTCTACCCTGCCCTATAGGGTAGCTATGAGTCAGAATTGACTTGATGGCAGTGGGTTTGGTTTGGTTTGGGTAGCATTTGCAAGGAGCCCTGGTGCATTTTTGGGTAGGCTTTAGACTACTGACCACAAGGTAGGAGATCCAAACCCATCCGCAACTCCATGAGAGAGAGGTCAGGATGTCTTCTCCCATAAAAACTACAGTTATAATGACTTAGAATCAACTCAGTGGTGCAGAGATTGGTTTGGGTTTGGTAGTGTTTGCCATTTCCAAAACCATCGCAGTAAGATCACGAATAATCAGACTGCAGTTCCCACTACATCTTGTGGCTCTGGCAGTGGGTAGAGGCTATGCAGCCCTGTCTCTCCGGCCTCTGGAACTGAGCTGCTTCTGTCCTCAAGATATGAGCAGTGTGGCATCTCTGGACAATCCCTGCATGGCTTCTAGATCACCTGTGTTTTATAGCTCTCCACAGCAGAGGTGAAAGAAAGGGGCTCAAGCATCGCATTGGGAAATTCAATGACAGGCAGCTGTGCAAAGGCCTGGTCTCCAGGGTCATTTCTAAGCAACATTTCACCAATACCTGAAACATTTTCTTGTTATTGTTGTAGCAAAACCCAGAGTTCTGAATGTGAAATAAATGGGACAGACCAGCAGTACCTTTCCTGCATATGGTCCCTCAAACCCTTTTCCTATGTCCACCCTTCCCCCTCTGGTTAGCTAGAGCCCTCTGAGAAGAAAGGGAAGTTGGATATTTTCAGCAAATCCTTGACCCCAAACATAACGAACACCTTGCATGTTGTGGGTTCCAGTGCTAGACATTTGTGGTCAGAAAGTGGAAGCTTCACGTCAGGGCCTAAGCTCAGAGCAGATTTCAAGAAGAGTGAGCCAGACTTTGGAGCTGGGATGATGACAGTCTGGTGCTGACCACATGCATACAAAGATCTTTTCACTTAACATAACCATATTCATCCCAAGCTCTATCTCTCTTCCTCAACTCTACTGTTCCCAGAAGGATGAGCAGGGGCTGTCAGGAGGCCTTTTGGATAGCAATAAGCCCTGGATCCTGGGTTCTGCACCTATGAATGTGCCACAGAGGGAGCCTGGGGAAACCCCAAGAAGATGCCAGCAGTCTCAGAGTTGTGATGCAGAGCTGAGGAAAGAAAGGCTGCTGAAGAGAGGACCCCCCATGAACTGGAGAAGGAGGCCAATGACCATAGAAATTGTCAGGAGGGAAAAATGGTCGGACAGACCTCTCATGAGTAGTAGGAGATGGGAAACCTCCTGGTCAAGTTGTCACTGGGCCAAGGGCAGAGTAGCAGGTTCTAATGGAACAGGCAACCCAGCAGTCCTTGCCCAGGGGTTCAGACCTATCTAGGACAGAGTGCCGACAAACATGGTGGTGTAGGATTTTCTGGGTCCTGACAATTGAACCTGTAAAAGCCTCAGTTCTCTCTTATGCCAAGATAGTAATCCCACTAAAATGGGGCAGATAAAGGAGGAGGAGAGCTCAGCCAGGCAGCTAACAAATCTGCATACGGAGAGACTGGCTGTGTGGCATCAGCAACCTGTTTTGGTCTCAGGCTCTCCTGCTTTCTTTACCCAGAGGAGATCGCACCTAACCTGCAGGACCATTGAGAAATTCGAGTGAAGTAATGGGTCTCATGAATGAAAGAACATCACCAGACTCCTTTCTCCAAAGTCCAATTTACTGACCGACTGCAGTGTTGTAGTAGGTTACAAGTTGGGCTGCTAACCACAAGGTCGGCAGTTCAAAATCATCATCCACTACATGGGAGAAAGAGCTGACTTTCTACTCCCATAAACAGTTCCAGTCTTGTAAACCCACAGGGGCAGTGCTGTAGTTCTGTCCTGTTCCTATAGGATTACTAATGAGCCAGAGTCAACTTGATGGCAATGAGGTTTTGTTTTTCTTTTTTCTCACATTTACTGGAATTCCTACCTACATCCCTTATTTAGCACGAGTCTCAGGGAAGCAGTCTGGCTGGATGTTCACAGTTTATTCACAGCTCCATACACAGATTAAACAGACAGGCGCAGGAGGACAACACTTAATGTTGGCTCAACAGAGGTAGAGCCAGAAGCACTTGGGTTGTGGTGTGCACACCTGGAACAAGGAGAAGTTAGAGTGTGGAGTCTCTAAGCTGGCTTGGTGACTGCTCTGGAAGTAGGTGTGACTCCGAGGGGTCTTGATGCCAGGAAAGTTTGTGCCAAGGAGGAGAGGTTGACCATTCTATAGTCTCAACTGTTGTGAGAAGCTGAGGCAGACATTACTAGGGTGTGGAGAAGCACCTGGAATGAAATGAAGGGATGGTGCTAAAGGAAGCTCTACAGGGCTGGGACAATTCTCAAGGGGAACCCACATGCCCAGCTGAGGGTGGTGACCCTTTGGAGGCAGGAGAAGTTTCTCTGAGGAAGAGGACAGCAAGAACAACTTTTGGCACACCTGTGGTAAAGTTAATGGAAACATGGGCTTCCTAGTTGGCCTTGCTTCTGCTTACCCATATGCAGAAACTAATAGAGGTCATAGAGGCTCAACGGGGGTGAGCTCAATATACAGACATACAATATACCAGCTAACAAGGTCTTCTATGGCCACGCCAGTCTGGCCTTGTCTGAGTAAGCCCACCAACAACTGAGAAACTGCAGCGTTCATCCTGTCCTGCATTTAGAATGTCTTCAAAGCACTCTCATGGCGATCACTGAAGAAGCCCACTCTGAGAAGAGTCAGAGAGGACAGAGAAAAGCCTTAATGGAGACAGCAGGTTCACATGGCAAAATACAGAATTAGGCAGGTTCATGGAGCTGCAAGGTATGATAACCTCCCTCTTCTTTATGTGTTAGGTTGGCTGTCCTGCTCTTAGCTTTCTATTCGCTATGACTGGTTGAACTTTCATGACCATTCTACAATGGGGACACTAGATGCAGTGAATGGCCTATAACAGGACCTCACCAAATTACCTGAGTGGATTATAACCCCATTGTTCAGGGCCATCTGAGGCTCAGTGAGGTAAAATAACTACAGGGCTAATAATCAAGGGTGGCTGCTGTCAGACTACCAATGATGTGGGGAAAATGCTCGACTGGACCAGAAAACTGACGTAGGAAGGGGCATCATGGAATTAGGGGAAGGGACATGACCAAGATTCATGAAACAGTGGCATTTGAGGCAGCTATTGGGAGTTGGTAGCATTGTCTTGGTACAGGATAGTGCATTTTGGATGTGGTAAGCTAAGAAATAAAATCACTGAGGTCAGACATTTGCCTTGGAGGAAGGAAGTTGAGAAAGGAGTTTCTTGGAGTGGTGCTGGTAGATGCAGTGGTCCTTCTACTGAAGAGGGACATGGAATGAGGGAAGCAGGCTCATTCACTGAAGGGTTGCTATGCTAATTTATTTCTTGCTTTCAACTTCCTGTTGGATATGTCATTTTAAAGCTTTTGAATATTTCAAAAATATCTTGTGATAAATTTTCATTAAAATCTTTATATCAAAATTTTAAGAAAGCTTCCATCTATCTGCCCCAAATCCTTATTGATGCTGGGTCAAGGAGAAGGGGCTCTGTAGGAGTGATAATAAAGCAGAGAGGGTAGTGAGGGACTGTGGGGAAAAGGAGAAAAAAAGTCAAGTCTGAGCAGAAAGGTGGGGAAGGTTAGGGAACAGAAAAGGAGACACTGGGATGCAGAGAATGGGATACTGAATGGCAGGCCAGGGGAGATAAAGGGGATTGAGGGGTAGAAATAGCAGTAGTAAGGTAGTAGGATGCAGACAGAAGAGGGAAATGTGAACCAGAATTCACATTTCTGAGAACTGGGGATTGAGGAAAGAAGAAGAGGGAGAGATTAGAAGATAGAATAGAAGGGAAAACAGCAGAAAAGACGGGAGTGATCGGTGTAATAGTATAAATAGTATAAATGAGATACTCTAAGGCAGAGTGATAAAGGAAAAAAGGAAGGAGAAAGAAAGGGCAGAAGGTAAGGAAGGAATGAGACAGAGAAGCAAAAAGTAGGGAACAGAATGAAATATTTATTCTTCATTAATATATTCTTATTCCTAAGGAGAGGTTCTCCAAAGTATTTGTAATGAATACATTCATCAATCAATGTATTCACTTATTAATACATTCATAAATATTATAATTTAGAAAGAATATATAGTTGTGACTTGGTGTTTACTGAACACATTCAAGGATAACATATTACATAAGCAGCTCCCTCTTGCCTTTAGCTTTCTTAATAGTGCCATCATGAAATGAATATGGGCCAAGGAAAATTTCCCAGAAATCTGTTACTTCAAATTTACAAAGATAAAGGAACACATCGACGGTTAGATTTGCCTAACTTGGGGTAACCTTCAGGCATGTGGCCACTGCCCCTCTAGTCTGGGCTTCCCCCAATACCTAGTGGGGCTTAGGAAAGTTTGACTGTTTTCATGAGAGTCTCACTTATAAGGACTCCAACTTCCATCTTGTCGTGAATCATGTGACTGAATTGTGCATTGTGGTGGGGTGGAAGGTATGTTGACATACCAATCCATCACAGTGGTGGGATTGATTTGTTATGATTACTGGCATTGACAGTAACAATTGTTCCACACTTCTGAGTTAAATAGGATGGTCTTTCTTCTTAGCAAACATTTCTTCTAAAGTTTAGCTTTCACCTTGACTCAGATGAATAGCCCTTCTAGAGACACTGCCTGGAGAATGAGGAAGTGACTCTGGACAATGCAATAACAAATGTGAGGTAATTTTGCATCAACAGGAACTTTCTCAAAAGCTAACTTTTTCAAAGAGCCAATTGATTCTTTTGCCCTACCCCAGCCCTCGCGACTTACAGGTCTTTTACTGGAATAGAAAGACTATATGCAAATATCTCCTAAAATTTGTTTCTGGAACACACATTGTAGTGCTTAATCAGCAGTACCATTTGAATGAATTATCAGGGTGGAGAAAACAGACACAGAGAGGGAAATCACCAAGCAGCACAGATCCTTCTATAGTCATCTGTGTCTCCTCCACAAAGAGACTGCTGTATCCAGGTACAGCTGATGGTAATCAGGGTGGCACACCTGTGGCTTCTGCTGTCCAGAGTCTGTCATGTGAGAACCAGGCTCACTTCAGTCCACCTATAATAAGGAAGGAGTTTGTACCCTCTCCTCCTAAATGTGATGGGGGAAGATCCCATGAAATGGGGAAAAAATGAAGGTGCTTTTGAAGATGTCTGAGGGCATCATAATTCCAAACTAATTCCTTATTAATCTTCCCGCATTAGTCTCTTTGACTGGGAAAAAGTGTCTGCGAAGTGCCAGTTCTCACACTCACCCTACAAGTCTTGAATACAGCTCGACAGGTTGATACCACAGAGAATGTGGCTCCATAGCAAATGGTTCAATACGGCACGGTTCTGAGGGGTTTGAGTTTGGGATACAGAAAAGGAGTGGACTCTTATTAACTTAGCATTGGCAGACCTCATACAAACTTCAGGAATTTTACACAAGATGTATTTGGTTGAACTATTTGAAACTGTAAATTTCTAATTGTAAAAATAGTCAAAGATGAGCCATGTCACATAGTTCAACCTCACAATACGAAGTGGTGAGAGCTTTGTAAAGTCATAAGGTCAGAAGCATTCTCTTTCGTTCAAGACTTGGGCGGGGCTTGGTGCGCATCCTGGCTGCTAACTGGAAGATGAGGTGTCTGAGCCACTATTGAAGAAGGACCTGGTGGTCTTCTGGAAAATCAGCCACTGAGACCCTGACAGCTCACTTCTACTCTGCAGACACAGGGACACCATTAGTCTGGGTCAGCCAGCTACCGTTTTCTTTCCATGCGCTATACAAAAAACAAAGGTTCTCCTATGCCAAAAAGCTACCAGACTAGAGTTCAAATGCAAGTCAGAGTCAGGAGCCACTCCTTAAGTGAGGCTATGAGCTCACAGAGCCCTGGCACCGCCAAGTAAATGTTCAAGAAAACTTGGCACCCTTCATTTCACCAAATTTCCAAACTCTCCTAGGTCTCCAGTAAGGTGATTGGGGATGGATGCTCTCTTTCCTTTCTTCTTACACTAGGTCCTCACACCTGTGATGGAAGGATTTCCAGGTATAGCTTTTGCTAGGGGGCAAGAAAGAATCCCCAAGTTTCCAAAAGGCCTACACTTGTCTGGGGTTTCTTCTAAAAACCTGTGGGGCTTTTTGTCCGGAGTCTAAGAGAATGTTCAACAGGGCCACCAGCTGGGCTGGGCCTCACCAGAACTCCTGGAGCAGCAAAAAGTCTCACAATCCTCTAATATACAAAGGAACCAAACTTGCTACCAAGGAATAGACTGGGGGCAGTGAATTACACTTTGGGCTGCTAACCTCAGGTTCAACAGTTCCAAACCACCAGCTGCTCCACTGGAGAAAGACGAAGCTTTCTCCTCTCATAAAGACTTACAGTCTCAGAAACCCACAAAGGGCAGGTTTACTCTGTACTATAGGGTCGCTATGAGCTTTATGTACAACTGGGGAAGACGGATGCGAAGAAGTGACAGAGAGACTTAGTGGTCAAGCCCAGTTGGAAGTCAGGCCTCTTGGCCCTAGACCCCCGGCTCTGCACACCCCACGCACAGCTCACAGGGCAGCTCTAGCTGTGCTTCCTAAGCAGGCCGAAACCATTATGTGCTCCCCAAGAGTGACCTACTCCTTCCTCTAAGTGCAGCTCGCACGTAGAAGGGGCTGTGTGCGACACAAGAAATGTGGCCCGCAGTACAACAGGGTCAGGAAGGTCCCTATCTGTGGAAGTCCGAACCCGCGTCCCTGCCTCAATATGATTCTGGGTCTCCCTCGGCTCACCTGTCCCCATTCCAAGCCACCCATCCCAGCTTCCCGCCTTACCGCGCCACGCTCGAAGTCATTGTAGAAGGGCTTATCCAACAGGTGCTTTTCGCTGCAGCCCGTGGAGCCCACCAGGCTGAGGTAGATGTAGTCGTCTGTGCCAGCAAACCACTGGCTGCCAGTGGCCACGGTGACCGTATAGGAGGGCATGGGGTGGCAGTGGCCGCTACAGATAGAGCACGCAGCGAGCACAGCCGGTCAGCGTCTCTGCACTTGGACAGGAACCAGGCACTGCTTGCTGCTTCCTCCGGCCAGGACTGCAGGCCGGCCCCGCCCCGCTCCTGCCAGGCCCCGCCCCGCCAGGCCCCGCCCCCGCCCGCCCCCAGCTCCGGCTCCTTTACCCCTGCCCTCTAGGTTCACTCTCCAGCCAGGCTATGACCTGCCCTCCCATCATGGCAGGGAGCATGCATTTGGGTGTCTCACTTGCTGTCTGTCTGATCACTCGGGACATGGAGCAACTTCCGCTTCCCTTCTCCCTCCAGTCTTCACCTCCAGACGAAGCTGTTTGTTCCCCTGACAATGCAAAGTCATGGACGCCCTGCTCTGTCCTCCAGCGTAGGCAGAAGCGGAATCAAATGGATGGCAATGGAGATGGTTAGGTGTCCAGTTAACCACTGAGCTCAAAGTCATATTTTCCAGTTTTTCTACGCTCGGCAAAGGACAATCACACACTCGGCCTTGTCCCATCATAGACCGATTTCCATCAGTGAAAACAAAGCAGACTGAAAGTGACATGATGTTATGATTCCAGAAGATGGACATTTTAGGATACTTGAAAGACTTCCTGACTGTACTGACATAGCCAAAGCTATCGGCTCGGTATGTTTCTTGCTAACACCTATTTCCCCTTAATTCTCAAGTTCTGCCAAATATCAGCTTCATGATATTCATGAATCACCCCTCTAAATTTGCATATTTAAAACATATTGGATAAGATATTGTTGAATGTAGAATTATCAGAATATATTTCACACTCTGATATCTATATTCTAAATTAACAACTAATTTTTATTGTCCTTACCCGTAATCAAAATTGTTTGATTAAATATTTGTTACAAAGTCATATTACTAGCCTTTTTGAATCAGGTGTCTTATTTTTTTGTTTTGCTTGTATGCCAATATTTTAATTTTTTTTAATTCAGGTAAAATAGAGAAGAAATATTTATCTAAAAGCAACTGAAGAATATATATGCATATTCTGTGGAAACAGAACAAAAACAATGACAACATTGTTCTTTCATACGTTTTAGAGTTCTCAAAGGGAATTATTATTTATAATAGCATTATTAATTATCATGACTGATTTTCATTTAAAAATATCAGTAAGACCCAATGAGGAAGACAACTCCAAAGAAATTTTTATATAGTGCTATAATATGTTAATTAAAATATTAACAAGCTTGAGTTGTATTTTTGAGTTGATATTATGGTAAAGTTGGATGTCAGACATTTGGGCATGGGCAAAATTTCTTTGCTTGCCATGGACATCTACTTTTGCCTTCCTGCCTTGACTATCCTCAGTAGCAGGATCCTGCTAAGGTGTAATTGTTAGGTCTGTGGACTCCTAGAAAATGAGACCTAGTCCTTGCCTCTAAAGCAACAATGGAATAGATCTGAATTTTTGGTGGGAGTGGGACAACTCTGAGCGGGACAATTCCCCATGTTGTGGTGACTTGGAGCAAGATGCTCTGGGCATATTGAGGGAAAAGAAAGCTCCTTGTGGGAATCAGAAGGTTTCTTAGAGGAGGGCAGGCACACTCAAGCTTCCACCGAAGATGGACTGGGAAGCACAAAGCTCCAGCAGCATTGCTTCTTTCTCGGAAGCAATCCCCTCAAGGCTGGCGAGGCAGGTGCAGACAGCGCTAAGGTGAATCAGGTGTGAGCTGTGCCCACGACAGGAGACTTGTATACAAGAAGAGACAGGGTGACTCCAGAGCACCGAGGCCAAGAAGATAAATCCCAGCTGCTGACCTGAGGTTTTGTCAGGAGGGAGGAGGCCAGCTCAGTTGCTAAGAGGGAGAAAGAAGGCATGGTGGTGGGGTGGGCGCAGGGGACATCAGGGGATTGCTACAGGGCTACAGACTTAAGCTTCCCCAACCTGGGCAATGGGAAACTGGAAGTGTGGCGAGGAGTCCAACTTGTTTGGAGATGGCTCACTTGAGCGGACCCATGGTTGAAAATCATAGAGAAAAAAAGGTGGACTCCACAGAAATAATGCTTCAAGAATTAGAGCCCAGTGCCTGGAGGATGGGCTACTCTGTGGGGGTATGGGTTGGCTTTAGAACCTATAATGGACACTGTTTTTTGTGAGCTAGACAGAAGCTTCCCACAGGTTGTAAGCTTCCCGATGGTTGTGACAATACTCAAGTTTGTTTGTTTTTTATCCCAGAATATCACCACCAAGGAACCCTGGTGGCACCATGGGCTAAGCATTGGGCTATTAATTGAAAGGCCAAAAGTTCAAACCGGGGAGAAAGATCAGTTCTCTGCTTCTGTAAAGATTTACAGTGACAAAAATCCTAAAGGGGTTCTGTCAATCACAATGATCGATGTATAACAACTCCCCCCTCAATAAAAGGGAGAACACCAGAAACATGGGTGACGGGACGCTGTGGTCTCTGTAAGATATGAAAATGATAATAATAATAATTTATAATTTATCGAGGGTTCACGGGGGGTGCAAAGAGGAGCTAATACCAAGGGCTCAAACAGAAAGAAATGTTTAGAAAATGATGATAGCAACATATGTACAAATGTGCTTGATACAATTGATGTATGGATTACTTTAAGATCTGTAAGAGTCCCCAGTAAAGTGATGCAAACCATCCTAAGGAACAGTTCTCCTCTGTCCTGTAGGAAACTAGGAGTTAGAGTCATCTCTGTGACAGGTTTAGTTTGGAGATGCCATCAGGAAAAGAGCCCTGGTGGGACAATGGATCTATGCTCAGCTTTTAACCGAATAGCTGGAAGTTTGAGCCCATTAGTGACTAGAGATTTTGATGGAAAAAGATGTGGCAATCTGCTTCCATAGAGCTTACAGCCTTGAAAACCCAATGAAGTAATTCTATTCTGCTCTAGAAGTTTTCTAAGACTTGGAACTGTCAACAGCACCAGCCAGGGGCTCAAACTGGTTCAGTTGTGCTCAATAACGCAACAATGGGATAGATCTGAATTTTAAAAATTTGTGTGAAGCAGAATGATAACAGGAATGGGACCTTGTACAAGTTGAGGCCCTGGAATGGAAGCCTCAGAAGAGGTGTAGTGAGGTCTTTTTAAGAGCCTGGGAAGGAGATTGAATTGTTGACCTGACTGTGGATAGCAAAACATTAGAGTGACATGGGTATCACCATTTTTGCTTGAGGCACCGCTGTTCTGACTCTGTCATACATGAGATTTGGTTGCTCAGCAAAGAGAAAACGGCTTTTATTTTCTAAGAGGAAGATCAACTTTCTAGGAAGGTATTAACTCAAGGCCAAAGATAGGCTCCTACGGTATCAAGCCCTGCTTCCCCATCAGCATGACAGGACCACTCTTTAGTGCATAAAGGTGGGACTTGCCTTTCTACCTGTATAGGCTACAGACGAAGCTGCTCTTGTGGGGCCAATGGTTAAATGCTAGGCTGCTAATAGCAAGGTTGATATTTTGAACTCACCCAGAGGCTCCATTGGAAAAAGACATCCCATTAAGATCACTGTCATGTGGGACATTATATTAGATTAGTCTATAAGTGGTTCAACAACACCTAACAACAACAATAACAGAGAAGAGATAAGGCGAGAATTTGGTCAGAAGTCCCTCTAAGGCATTAAAAACAGGTAGCTAAGAGGTGAGTTGAGTTCTCTAAGAAGCAAATTGTGGGAGAGAAAGAATTCTGGACACAGAGAGATGGGATGAGAGACAATATGTATGTAGTAAATACACACACACACACACACATTTATGGCTGTAGGTTTGTTTGCATTCCCACCCTGTGAACACTTGTAGATTTTTGTTATTGCAGGATAGGGTCATTGCTGTTGTTGCTGTTAAGTACTGTCAAGACGGTTGTGACTCATAGCAACCCTGTGTACAACAGAACGAAGCACTCCCCAGTCCTGCCCCATCCTCACAATCATTCCTTTGTTTGAGCCCCTTGTTGCAGCCACTGTGTCAATCCATTTTGTCCAAGGTTTTCCTCTGTGTTGCTGGCTTTCTACTTTACCAATCGTGGTGTTCCTCCCCGGGGACTGCACTCACCTGACAACATGTCCAAAGTACGCAAGATGAAGTCTCACTTTCCTTACCTCTAAGAACATTCTGGCTCTACTTCTTCCAAGACTGTTGGTTCTTTTGGCAGGCCATGATATTTTCAGTATTCTTCACCAGAACTGTAATTCAAATGGAGGAGTAGATATATAATAGTGTTTACATTTTTTGTCTTTAAGGAGACGGTGGGTATTTAAAATGGAATTATTTATGTTTTTATTGTGATTTGTTGAAATTTACTGGAGATTTTATTATGATTGCTAAATTTTCCCCCAGTTCTGTGTATATTTTCCATTCTTTTGGGAAAGTCTTTTACTACCTATACCTTTGAATTTTCAGAAGGGCTCAGTCATTTCATTTTTCTTCTGTTGTTTGTAAATTTTAAATTATATTTTAGTATATTTATGCCATGTATTAGGGGCCCTACGTGTGTCCTTATATTTCTATTTAATATAAGTTTTGCATTTAGATATTTGATCCATCTTCAGTTAGATATTTTTTAATATGAATCCTGTTTCATTTTTCTGTAAATGGGTATTTCGTTTTGCTAGCATTATTTGCTAAAGACACTTTATTCCCTCATTTGATGAGGTTTGCCACTTTGTTGAAGATCAATTATGCAAAAGTGCGTGGTTTTACATCTGATTTCTCACTTCTGCTTCATTGGTTTCTGTGTCTGTCATGTCAATCAATACCAGACTGTTTTTATTCCCATGGATATATAATAGGTTTGGAGAATGGAAGTGTGAGGCCTTTCCTTTTTATATAAAATTGGTGATTAATTTTTCTCTATCTTTAATAATGATGATGAAATCTGGATTTGGATAATATTTATAGGTCCACTACTTCTGCTTCATTTTGACATACTATGGTGACTTATGTGCTACTATTCTGCCGAAAGCACATGTCACCAGTATTTCAAATACCAGCAGGATCAGCCATGGTAAACACATTTCAGCAGAGCTTCCAGAGTAAGAAGAGACTACACAGAAGAAATAGGCTGCTCTCTTCCCAGGGATTCACCACTGAAAGCCTTATGGAAAGCAATGGAACAGCAGCAGATATAGTGCTAGCAGATGAGCTCCTCGGGTTAGAAAGCACTCAAAATACGACTATGGAAGTAATTCCTCCTCAAAACAGCATCAACCTCAGTAATGTGGATGGAGAAAAGCTGCCGAACCATTAATTTGCCAAGGGGGCATGACTCAAAATTAAGGAAAAAAACAACAAAAATAGCTGCAAACATTCATTGTGCAAAGTATAAATACAGGAAAATTGGAGGTCATTTAAAATGAAATGAAATCTATAAAGATAGATATACTAGGTATTAGTAAGCAGAAATTGGTCAATATTGGCCATTTTAAGACCCATAATTATATGGTTTATTCTGCTAAGAGTGACAAATTCAAGAAGAATGAAATGGGATTCACTGCCCCTCCCCCAAAAAATATTTTTCAAGATCTATCTCGAAGTACAATATTGACTGTGGTAGTAGATGTATTATTGATTATTAGTGATTGGAATGTGAAATTTGGAAACAAAGAGGAAGAAACAGTAGCTTGAAATGAAGCCGGAGATTGCACGATAGAATTTTGCAAGACCAAAACTTCTTCATTGCAAATACCAGACCTCACTAGATGAAATACACAGTAATCAAGTTGACTACATCTGTGGGAAGAAAAGATGGAAAAATTCAATACCAGTAGACATAACCAGCCCAAGGACTGACTTGTAACAGATCAATCACGCATGTGTACATTCGGGTTGAAATTGAAGAAAATTGTGCCGGTCCATTTAGAGGTAAAATACAACCTTGAGTATACATTGTGGGTTCAAATAAATGACAGTCACTACAATGTCTTGATACTTTGGAACAGTCTTTATTCGGTTACAACCAGACTGCTAGAATCTAAAAGCAATTCTTTGATTGCAGTCCTGAGTGGACATTTCAGTCCATCTTTAAAAGCAAAAAACTCCTTTGTCATTTGTCTAGGACTTAAGCAAGCATGGACAGAAGCAGAAAGCAAAATTAATGTTACTATTCTTTAGAGTTAGTGAGTGTTACAGGGTACAGCATTGATGATAACAACTGGGTTAATAACATAAAAATAGTAATATCCTGGTTACAACATCAAAAAGAACAATCTTATATATTACAATGTTCTGATCTTAAGAACATGAGAGTACATTCTAAAATCAATCACTAGTGGGACTTTCAAGATGGGAGGGGAAAGGAGGCAGGTCATTCCGCAGTCAACAAGATGGCGTTACAGTGGCGAGTGTTAGTCTGTCTCATTCCCTGCTGTTTTTCTTTGAGAATCAAATCATTGATTCATCAGAAACTTTTTCTGGATTTAGGGTTTTATATTGAGTTTTTAATGTTATTCAATTACCAGCCCCTATAGGATTTTGCATGAACTATCCTAATGCATTAATGATGCATGATCCAATTAAAAGTTTCAGTATTTATAATAATGGGGACCAGGAAGACCAGGAATTAAGGCAGTGACCCAATAAGACCAATTAAACAATTTTTAACTAAAATGAGACTTTCTCATACAAGGGCTTACCTTGTTTAAGGAATAACAAATTCAGACCTTGTCTATTCTACAAGGATACTTCAGCTAAGGACTTAATTTGTTCTGGAAAATTTTAAATGGTGGCTTTCAATCCAGAAACTAATGTATGAGAGAGTTTTATATATAGGTTAAATGTGCATCAAGAAAACATCATAACCCAGTGCTGCCCAGCCCACAAGTCCAACATTAACCCATTAACCCATATGTCCAACACCAGTCCACAAAGTTCTCCATCTCACAAAATAGACATAATGATGCTGACGACAGGAGGAAAGTGAGTCAGTGAATGTGTAAGCATCTTAGCGCTGGCAGGGGTCTCCACACAAGTGCTCCAGCATGCAGGGCTGCTTCAGGGTAGGTCCATGTGGTGACTCCTTGGGGATGCCTTGCAGGAAGTCAGCCTTGCAAGCTGAATCAGGGAACTGCTAAGGCAGCTGCACCCTGGTGCAACCATCACATAGCAAGAGAACCCAGAACTAGAACTAGAAAGGCGAGGCTCACCGAGCCATTTATCACTCTGCCCTTCAATTAACCCCACTTGTGTTTATTGGCCAGGTTGGCACAATAAACTAACTCAACTGGATAGGCCTTTGAATCCATGACTTTGGGTGATGAGTGCTGAGATATCTGTGGCTGCAGAACCTACAATACCTAGTTGCTAAACATGCACGGTAAGTAGACAAGCAGGTGGTAAGTCCAAAAGAGCAAGAAACCACGTTTCTGGGACAGCCCTAAAATACACTTGTGACTTACTGTAACACTGTAATAGTTTGATTACAATTTGCAGAAATCCTAGACTGTGATAACAATATTAAGAAACCTGAGATGGTCTTAGTTTAAGGGGTCTTTTGCAGAAGAAAGAACTTTTCATTACACATCAGGCAGGACAGTCTTATGATGCTAGCAGTGAGCTCAGGTAACAAGTCCGTTTCACCTTGACTGTGGTCGGAGTTGTGAGCATGATGGCAAAGGGTCTTTATCAACGTGATGCAAGTCCAGTGGACATGAGTTCTCTGTGAGGACACAGTCACCGGGTTGGAAATGGGTGCATAGGTCGGCTGCTTGCTGGTGGCTGGGGTACTGTCTTCCTTAAGAATTTGTGGAGTTGGTGCTAGCCAAACTGTAAGGTTTGCAGGGACTCAAGCAAATTATGATTATGGATCTTTGTCTGCAGGTGTCCTTGGGTTGGTGTCAGATTAACATGACACCTTTACACAACTTTTTAGCCACATACAATTTTCAAAACAAGGACAATAGTTCTAACAAGATAAAACTAAAACACATACAGTTTGAAATGTACCAGCCTTATTTAAACATAACATTTTATAAGTGAGCAAAACAAAAATGTTTTATATTTTAATCTATGAAAGTTTATAAGCCAGTTATGTTTTTATCCCCCCAATTTTGGGCATTGAATTTTTATACTGCTTACTATAACCTAGTGCTTTGACGAGGCAAGTATGTTCTTTGATGTGAAGAATCTTCAATTTGATTGGAACCTTGCGAGTCTGCATCCATAAGCAAAGTGAAATCAGGACAGGCCACCCATAAAGTCAGCAGCAATATGCACCAATTTACAGGCTCCAATATCTTCCCTTTATCTGGTCAGGTTAACTCAATATGGGCCACCTCACTTTGCCGCACCAGAGTGCCCATTGGTCATCTTGCCTTTTGACCATGGGCCAGTCACAATTTTTTAAAAACAAGTTTAACCTTCTTGGTCTAGGCCATGAGCTTTAGCCACCTTGCTCTCATCTTCTTTAATTCCTGTGAACCAGATTCATGGTGTTAGTGACCAGACTCAACCTGCTTTCTTATTGCTGAATTTCTTTCCATTTTCACAACAAAAAGTGGACCCACGTGGTCACTGAGCCAACATTTCAGGGTGCTTACAGGCTCCATTTAACATTCAGTCCTAGAGAGAGAGTTGAGGTTCTTTGTGGCTTAAAAAAAATTTTTTTCAGCCTTAGGCACAAACCAACAGTTTAAAGTTTAAAAAGCCAAAAGGGTTCCTTTTTTCTTCTGCCAACAGCAATCTTCACCAGTGTCTGCAAATGTCCAGAACACTCAAATCACTGGATGTGGCTTACTGTTTCAGAGCCTTCTTTGCAGGCATGTCCTATACCCATTTTAAAGATTTAAATTGATGACTGAAAGCAGGTAGGCTCACAAACTTTCTATTTTTTACATTTCAATGATAATTTTTATCAATTATTGTATTAATAACAATAAAGGAAAATAGTATAGACCTAGTAAAGCCAGATTTTAAACTCATTTTTAAAGCAAAATTATTTTTTATTTATTTTATTTTAACTTTTACTATCACATTTATTTATTTAGCCATCTTAGGCAGGATTTACCAAGATAACTTCTAGGAATTACAACTTTAACTTTCCGTATTCTTTCCAGAAAACAATTGAGTAACAATGTGACCTTATCTGACCTCTGCCGGTGTAGTTACAAGCAATTTTTATGAGTCACACTGTTCAGGAAACGAAAAGATGGAGTGTTAGCCCAATAGAAAGAGTCTGTATGGAGGAGGGTCAAGATGGTGACCAGGGAAAGAGGGACCACACTGAAGAGGGACTAGCAACTCGGTGTTCCAAGGTGAGATTATATCACCCTGGCATGAAGTGGGAAACCAATAGAGAGGCCTGAGGGACCAACCCCAATCTCAACTAAGTGGAGAGTCTCTCCTCCCTCCAGAAGAATTCACTTCAGAGGACAGCACTGAAGCTACAGCTCAGGGAGAGGGACATGTCTGATCAAAGCACATGGGAGCAAATGAAGGGGAGGGAAAGATAGTGAAGCCCATCTTGGCCCACCAATCCCTGAGGACGATATTCCTGCTTAGAGCAGTCATTGCACCGAGAGGACCATAGAGCCAGCCCCACCATGAGACACAATGTCCCTCACTGACCCATAGCACTACAGGATCAACACTGGAGACACACTGGGGGATATGCCTGATTTGACCCCACCACACCGAGGCAAAACAGAAGAGCATGCAACAGAACAGCAAGGGGAGCAGAGCAATGAAGTCCCCAGGGAACATAAAAAATAGGCTGTGGGTCCAGGGTGTGGCACCCCATCAGACTCAAGTAGAAAACATTTATAAAGGTCAACAAACAGACCTTGAACTATTTATAGGATTTTCTTTCTTTTTCTAGTTCTTAAAAAAATTATTTTATTAGGGGCTCATACAGCTCTTATCACAATCCATGCATACATCAATTTTCTAAAGCACATTTGTACATTCACTGTCCTCATAATTCTAAAAACATTTGCCCTCCACTTAAGCACCTGGCATCAGCTCTTCATTTTCCCCTCCCTCCCCGCCCGCTCCCCCCTCCATCATGAATGCTTGATAATCTATAAATTATTATTTTGTCATGTCTTGCACAGTCCGACATCTCCCTTCACCTATTTTTCTGTTGTCCATCCCCCAGGGAGGAGGTCACATGTAGATCCTTATAATCAGTTCCCCTTTTCCAACCCACCCTCCCTCCACTCTCCAGGTAGATTTTCTTTTTTTTGTCATTGGCTTTTTTGTTGTTATTGTTGTTTTATTATTCTTTTGTTGCTTTGTTTTGCATTTGTGCATATTATTATTGCTGCATGTCTATCTAGAGAAGATAGACTGGATAAACAAGCCAGAGGAGAAAACAATGGGACTGTTTCATGGGGACATGGGAGAAGGGGAGGCAGGGAAAGGAAGTGGGTGTTAATAAACCAAAGGAACAGGCTAGTGTGCTTCTTCCATGTGGGCTTTGTTGCTTCTCAGCTAGATGGCCACTTGTTTATCTTCAAGCCTTTAAGACCCCAGATGCTATATCTTTTGATAGCTGGACACCATCAGCTTTCTTCACCACATTTGCTCATGCACCCTTTTTGTCTTCAGCAATTTTGTTGGGAAGGTGAGCATCTCAGAATGTCGAATTATTAGAACAAAGTGTTCTTGTGTTGAGGGAGTACTTGAGTAGAGGCTCAATGTCCATCTTCTACCTTAATATCAAACCTATAAATATATGTACATAGATCTATTTCCCAACCATCATATATAAATATATTTACGTATGTACATGCCTGTATTTAGATCTCTATAAATGCCCCTTGCCTCCTAGTTCTTTCCTTTATTTCCTTTTACTTCCCTCTTGTCCCAATATCATGTTCTGCCTTCCTTTGAGTTTCAGTAATACCACTTGGTTACAATGCCCTTGATCAAGCCCTACCAGGCCTCCTACACCCTCCTCACTGTTGATTTTTGGTTACTTGTTGTTCTTTTGCCACTGGGTTTGTTAACACCCACTTCCTTTCCCCGCCTCCCCCTCTCCCATGACCCTAATTCTATCTTACAAATCTGGCTAGACCAGAGCATGTACACAGGTACACATAACAGCTGGAAACACAGGGAATCCAGGATAGATCATGCCCTCAGGACCAATATTGAGAGGAGCCATACCTGGAGGGGAAGGGAAGGTGGGGGGAGGTAGGAGAACCAATCACAATGATCTATCTATAACCCTCTCCCAGGGGATGGATAACAGAAAAATTGGTAAAGGGAGACATCAGTCAGTGCAAGACATGTAAAAATAATGATTTATAAATTATCAAGGATTCATGAGGGGGAAGGGTAGAGAAAGGAGGGAAAAAATGAGGAGCTGATACCAAGGGCTCAAGTAGAAAGAAAATGTTTTGAAAATTATCATGGCAACAAATGTACAAATATGCTCGACACAATGGATGAATGTATGGGTTGTGATAAGAGTTGTATGAGACCCCAATACAATGATTTATTAAAAAAACAGAAAAAGATTGTATATAATTCCACATAGAATTGTTTACATAATTGCAAATAGTTGTACTTATACCTTTAGGAAAATTTTTATGGGGACCCCAATTAACAATAGTGACAGAAGTATTAACTATATAGATTTTAATGTGGCCTTTGACAATGTAATTAACATCACTCCTTTTGTATAATTTTATGATAAATGAAAGCTTTACAACATTTATTATTTTCTTTGCCAAACTGTGCAGTATTATTCTTTTATTTAACTAAAGTTAATAAAGACATAAAGCAGGTTATATCTCCTGTTAAAGAAAAAAATCTGTAATTAGTCCAATTAACAAATAACGAAGACATTTACACTCACATTTTAGCTTTAAAACAACTGTAAGTTCTCTCTCTCTGGGCTAAATTCCAACCTCAGTCCTTGGCTCCACACGAGAAAGATTTCACTCGGAAGCCGGGCTCATGAGCCAAGTGAATTTAATGAGAGTTAAAAGAAGCTTCAGGTTTTACGCGGCACCCATAGGATTCCTTTGACCATGCGACCTGGCAGAGACTGCTCAGGGTCACCCAAAGATCTCTCTCCCAGTTTCCTCCCATGAAGAAGACCAGACCAGCCCCAAACCCCTCTCCCTTCCAGTCCCTGCCTTTTCAAAGGTTCCCGGGGGAGGTGTGGTGAACGACCCCAGGTCGATCCCATTGGCTGGATTGCAATCACCTGGCCCAGGTGGGCTGCTCCAGGTGTAACGCTCATCCGAGCCCATGGCGGGAAAATCCAGCCTTGTCCTATGCTGGCTCTCCTGGGCATGCGTAAATGGACCTTCCCATCCCTGATGCTAGCTACCTAAACACAACCTTTTGCAGATTTCCCACATAATGGGTAAGAGTTATAACCCAAATAAAGTTCACGGCATGTCCTTTCTTGATGACAAAGAGACTTTTCCCATCTTCCCAAACTTGTGGAGTTCATTGAGTGTCATTCATGGAAATCACAAGTCCTGGCAAATGCTATTTAACAATTTGTATGAGGAATGTAAACCCAATAAGAGTGATCTCTACTTGCTTTAAACGAAATGACAAACACATCCAGCTTGGCCAGAAACATGCATTTAGAAGTTTTAGGAGAAATTATTAGGTCTCAGACTGAGACTGCCCTTGTAGGAATCTCTGGAGAAAACCTGCAACTTCAAAAAGAAATTTATGCATTTTTATCTGTTGAAATATAGACACTTTCCCTTGATTGAGCAAAGATTTTAACATTTTGTCTTTATTATTATTTTTAAAGCTTTTCTTCTTCATAATCGGTGCATTGGTTCCTTCCTAAGGGTTGCCTGTTCAGAATCTGAACTCTGTGCTAAGCTTCTGAGAAGTCTGGCCTGCTTCCTTTAAGGCTGCGACTACAGTTTGGAATACAACTCTTTTGCTCGTTTCTCCAGGTATTATAAAACTTCTGAGAAATTTCTATTAATTTTCATTAAAAAAATTAAATTCATTTCTATTTGCTTTCAAGTCCCACCCCTGCTGACACTCTGTAGGAGGCATCAGGCTGATCAAGGTGTTTACTAATGTGTGACTATTTAGTCCCCTGTGCCTCTGTGTCTTTGCAGACAAAAGCATTGCAAAATGACTGTTATTTGTGACTTTGCTGCTAAAAACATTGAGAGATAACTCAGTTATTTACGATCTCTTTGAGGCTCTCTTGAATCTTTCATATCCCTGTGATTGTCTTTGAACTTAGTGCTTTTATTATTCTAAGGTTAAGAAATTGGGGCTAGTTAAGTAACATTTGCATAGATAAGAGTTTAAGAATGTTTTTTTAAGTTCTTTGATGTTTGCTTTGTAACCAATCCCATGTAAGAAGAGTATAAAAACCAAGCTTCGAATATACTTGGGACTTCAGTCCATCAGACTGTCGTCCTCCCAATTCCATGCTTTGTACATATCTCTTTCTTTTCCTTTCATCCGCACACCTCATTTCGAACCCAGCTTGATGCGGGATAGCTGGTCTAATCCCCCACAACACTCAACACAGCTTTTTGCATCTGTGGTGAATACAGTTTTGCTCCTTTCATGTGAAAACCACAACCGTTATTTGCTGGCAGTTTTTCAGATGGGGCGATAAGTTTAGGGGGAAATGCAGGAATTTTACCAGAGTTCTGCAGAGCAAGGAGCCAGCGTCTAGTGACTCTTTTTACTATGTACAGGTGAGAGCAGGCAGTTCGCGTCTTGCTCTCCACACTTGCTCTCCGTGGATGAGAGAAGGAAGAGTGGCCACTGCCTGCGGGGAACCAGGGACAGAGGCCACAGCAGGCAGATTCAGGCAAGGTAGGGGGGTTTTGCCCAAGAAGCCACAGTAGACAGGCAGGACTTGGAGCCACCAGAGAATTTTTCATTTTACAGAGATTCTGGAGTACAGATGGAACCAGGGGTGTTACAGAGAACACCCTGAGTTGCTAACCGTGGAGAGAGCTCTTTGAAGTGGCTGAAAGCTCTTGTACAGAAAGTCAGAAACACTGAGCAGCCAAAAAGATAACCCAAGAATTACCCATAGATGAATGAGACTGCATTCCCTGGGGAAGGAGGAGACAGACACTTTCAAGGGTAGTTATTTGAGCTGAGTTTTAGCCCTCTCAGTACGATGCAGACAAAGAGTGTAAGGTTTATTTGGGCGCAAAACAGAACCAGAGAGCCAATTAACAAAGTTTTAGAAGCAGGCTTTATTGAGAAGCTTGCAGGCGGGATCAGCAACTCAGGGCATTGAGTTATTGAAGCCGCCCGCAAGCTTCTCAATAAAGCTTGCTTCTAAAACTTTGTTAATTGGATCTCTGGTTCTGTTTCGCGCCCAAATAAACCTTTCGTTATGGTGCTGAGAACCCGGGATAGGTGTGTGGCTCCCCCCTCCTTTGGGGGTCCCCTGAGAGCACCCTATCTCCCCAAAATCTCCAGAACCTTCAGCGCTTGGACGCGTTCAAAACCAACCTGTAGCTGCCCTGGTGAGTTTCCTTTTTTCTTTCCACTTCTCTCTATTCATCCAAGCTTGGTTTCGGTTTTTGAGCTCCGCCGGAGTCTTCTTGTCCGAGATGCGGCCGTGCCGGGAATTCTCCTTCCGTTGGCCCAGGGGCCTTGGGGAATGATTGTTCTTGAGACGTCTTGGCAATCCCTTCCCCACGTCTTTCACTGCTGTCCCAGCCAGGACTTACTTGGGGACGCCTGAGTGACTCCTGCCTGGTCCTGCTCACCAGGAAAACCGAAACCTTGTTTTTGCTCACTCCCTCTCCCTCTTTCCATGTGGCCTTTTACCTAATGCGCTGGCATTCACTTTCTAACGGTCCCACCACTGACAGGACTGTTGGCAATAGGCCTCGCGGCAGCTGCCCCATCCAGACTGGACTAACTCAGAGGGTTAGCCTAGAGGTTTTTGACCTGGCTGTGTGTTTCCTCTTCACACCTCTGCAGTGTCTTTAAGCTGAATCTCTTTATCTTACTCTCACCATGGGCACCGGGTAATCCAAAATTGACCCATTGACTCCATTGGGCTGTCTCTTAAAAAACTTCTCCAGCCTGGGGTACACCCAGACCTTGCGAAAGAAAAACTTGTTTTTCTTTCCCAAGTTGCCTGACCCAAGTATCAGCTTGATAACCAGTCGCGTTGGCCTCCGACTGGCACTTTCAATTTCAACGTTTTACAGGACCTGGACAATTTCTGCAGGAGGACTGGTAAGGATTCTGAAGTCCCCTTTGTGCAGGCTTTTTGGGACTTGCGTTCCCCCCTCCCACCCCAGCTCTGTAGCCACTGTTCCTTCCACCCGTCAAATACTGTTAGCGCAATCCCCTCAGCAGAAGGAACCTGACATTCAAACCCCTGAAGATCCAGCTGAGCTCCTCAGTACGCTGCTCCCGCCACCCTATCAGTCTCCCCTGCCCACTGTGCCATTCGGTCATCCGTCCAATAGTTCTCCCCTGTCCTCACCGGTCACCTCTCCATCCGATAATTCTCCCCTGTCCTCACCAGTCGCCTCTCCGTCCGATAGTTCTCCCCTGTCCTCACCGGTCGCCTCTCATACCCGTTCTCGCAACCCTCCCGCTGCCCTTTGCCCACTAAGAGAGATTGCGGGAACAGAGGGAGTCATCCAAGTCCATGTCCCTTTTTCCTTACAGGACCTGTCACAGATAAAGACCCACCTGGGCTCTTTCTCAGCAGACCTCTCTCAATTTATTAAAAAATTTACTTACCTTACCCAAATGTATAATTTAACCTGGCATAACATCCAAGTAATCCTTGCTTCTACCCTTACCACCAAAAAGAGCGTGAACAAGTCTCTGATGCAGGCCGCCAGCTAGCAAACAAAGACCACGCTATCAACCCAAATGTCCCCTTGTGTAGGCACATTTCTCCCCCTCCCCCTGTGCCTGCCAGCCAGGGGAGTATAAGAACACAGCTCAAACTTCTCTCTGCGCGGCTTCAATAACTCAATGCCCTGAGTTGCTGATCCCGCCCGCAAGCTTCTCAATAAAGCCTGCTTCTAAAACTTTGTTAATTGGCTCTCTGGTTCTGTTTTGCGCCCAAATAAACCTTACAAAGAGGAGGGGAGTTCCACTTAAAGTGAAACCATTCAGGTTCTCACCTGACCTGCAGGTTAGAACTTTAATTAGATGCAAACACACACCTACATATTTTTTTAATTAAAAACCATTAATTCCCTTCTGAAGAAGAGATAATATAAACAGTCACCAGGAAAAAATAATAAAGAAAAACTCCTTTTACGGGCTGAACTTACAAAGTGTTTCTTGGAAGCAAAAATTAGTCATGCTTTAAAAACATATTCCTGTTCCCAAATCTCTAGATGAAACTACTCAAAGTCCTACAACAAAGACACAGAGCTTGGCAGGTCATCTATTTTAAACAATACTGCAAAACAGATAGAACAAAAATTTAAAAAGGCAAAAGATCTTTGGAGGCAACATGAACTGTACAGTACAAAAAAATTAAGCCAGGAGAATTGAAAACCAAGCCAGACCTTATCTGTATAAGTTGCTTAAAATAGTTATTTATTTTTACAATAAAAGCAAATGCACAAACACAAAGAAATCTACCTCCCAAGGCTTAAACTTTTGCCAAGTACACTGGCAGGTGAGATTAATATTCATTCAGTCCATCCAAATCCTAGATTTATGGATAAAAACCACTCAACGTTCTTTAAAAAGTACCGCACGAAGGTTTTAAATCTATAAAATTAAAAAAAAGTTTTGTCCTGATTAAAACTAATTTACCTTTAGCCAACAATGTAAATCTGCCAATAGAAAGCACAAAAATAACAATGAAAAGTTTTTGTTGTTTGTCCAGATGTCCAGTCAGCCAGGTCTGTGACTACGAGGCTAATAACCAGCAACCCAGTTACCAAGAGGAAGGACAGGAAGAAAAATAAAATGACAGAAGAGTTGGGGAAAATATAAGGACACCCCCCCCCCCAAAATAATCAGACTGGCCAAGTTACACAGAAGACAAATGGCCATGCCTAACCAAACCAAGTTACCAAACTTGGCAAGTGGTGGTCTGAAAAGACAAGGCACCAACTTAACAAGCCACTAAACTTGTTGCCAATCCAACAAGCCACCAAACATGTTAAGTGACAGTCTGAAAAGACAAGCTGCCAACTCAACAAGACACCAAACTTCTCAGCCAGTGTCCTGGTGAGAAAAGGCTGGGAAGAGTTCAGACTGCGTCCAGTCCCCTTCCCTAGTCAAACCAAAGGACCGGTCCCACCACGAAATTTACCTGTGGAAGAACAGGGGACTCAGGCTGAATTCCAAAATCAGCATCCGCCGGCAGCTGCATGACTGGGAAGGTCATAGTATTCCTAGTAGTTCAGGGGCCCTGGGGAAACCAGGGAGCACCTCCTTTAGAGGTCCCACACTTCCAGATGCAGCTGCAAAGTGAAAGCATCAAGAAACAGGGACTTCCGGCCAAAGCACCAGAAGTTGCAGGTTCAAGTGAATGACAGTCACTACAATGTCTTCATAATTTAGCAGTCTTTATTCAGTTACAACCAGATGGCTAGAATCTAAAAGCGATTCTTTGATTGCAGTCCCATGTGACATTTCAGTCCATCTTTCAAGGCAAAAAGCTCCTCTGTCATTTATCTAGGACTTAAGCAAGCATGGACAGAAGCAGAAAGCAAAATTAATGTACTATTCTTTAGAGTTAGTGAGCATTACAGGGTACCGCATTGATTATAACAAACTGGTTAATAAAATAAAAGTAGTGACATCCTGGCTACATCAAAAAGAATAATATTAATTATAATGTTCTGACCTTGAGAACATGAGAGTACATTCTAAAATCAGTCACTAGTAGAGGAAGAGGCAGGTAAGTCAGCAGTCAACAAGATCGCATTACAGTGGCTAGTGTTAGTCTGTCTCATAGATCCACCTTGGTTTTGAGAGAATCTGAAGAATAGATTTCAGGCATTGAACATTAATGACAGAAAATGTGTTCAGCTGTGGGATGGCACCAAGAAGAGCATGAAGGAAACAAAACTCAAATCACTGCCATCAAGCATATTCTGACTCATAGAGACCCCATCTCATTGCCATTGAGTGGATGCCAATTCATAGTGAGCCCATAGGATAGAGTAAAACTGCCCCTGTGGGTTTCTGAGGCTGTAAATCTTCACATAAGCAGAAAGCAGAATCTTTCTCCCTACGAGCAGCTGGTAGCTTTTGAACTATTGACCTTGCAGTTAGCAGCTCCAACCTCTAACTCATCATGCTACCAGGGGTCCTGTAGAAAGTAAAAGGTCATAAAAAAAGAAAAGAAAGAGATCAGAATGGATAGCAGAGGCTCTGAAATTTTCTCTTGAACATAATTAAAACAAATGGAAGATATGATGATGTAAAAGAGTTGAACGGAAATTTTCAAAAAGGACAGCCTCAAACAGAGTGTTATGGTATATTAAATATGCAAAGACCTGGAGTTAGAACATCAAAAAGGAAGAACATGTTCAGCTTATCTCAAGCGGAAATAAATGAAGAAAAAGCCCAAGCCCCAAGTTGAAGATTTGATGGATTCTATGGGAAAATATTTAATGATGCAAAAAGCATCAAAAGATGATGAAATGAATGAATATGCAGAGTCACTGTACCTAAAAGAACTGGTTGACATGCTACCATTTCAAGAGGTCGCATAAGATTAAGAACTGAAGGTATTAAAGGAAGAAGTTCAAAGTGCACCGAAGACATTAGCCAAAAGCAAGGCTCTGGGAATTGCTGGTCCCATCAATTGCAATGTTTCAGCAAGCTGATACAGCACTGGAAGCATTCACTCATGTAAGCCAAGAAATTTGTAAATAGGTACTGAGACAACCAAATTAAAGAGATGCGTATGTTCTTTTTTTTTACTTTTAAAATCATTTTACTGGGGACTCATACAACTCTTATCACAATCCATCCATCCATCCATTGTATGTCAAACACATTTGTACATTTGTTGCCCTCATCATTCTCAAAACATTTCTTTCTACTTGAGCCCTTGATATCAGCTCCTCATTTGTACCCTCCTTCCCTGTTTTCCCCTCCCTCATGAACCCTTGATCATTTATAAATTATTATTTTGTCATGTCTTACACTGCCCAACATCTCCCTTTACCCACTTTTCTGTTGTCTATCCCCCAGTGAGGAAGTTATATGTAGGTCCTTGTAATCAGTTCTTCCTTTCTACCCCACCCTCCCTCCACCCTCCTGACATCGCCACTCTCACTACTGATCCTGAAGGGAACATCTGTCCTGGATTCCCTGTGTTTCCAGTTCCTATCTGTACCAGTGTACATGTGCTGGTCTAGCCAGATTTGGAAGGTAGAATTGGGATCATGATAGTGGGGGAGGGAGGAGCAATTAAGAACTAGAGGAAAGTTGTATGTTTCATCATTGCTGAGGTAATTAGTTTATTGTGCCAACCTGGCTGATAAACACATGTAGGATTAATTGAAGGGCTGAGAGATAAATGGATTGGTGAGTCTTGCCTTCCTTGTCTCTTGCTCTTTGATCACTGGACCAGTGTGCGGCCGTCTTGCTTGTTCTTTGCTTCAATTTGAAAGCTACACTAACTGTGGGACACCAAACTTATGGACTGTGTCGCTATAATTTGAGATTCCTGCAAGATCTGCTTCGCCACACTATTGGAATTTCCATCTCTTGAGCTGGAGACTTTCAGACCGTCATCTGCCTGACTGTGGCTGTTTGCTGCCTGTGCCCGGATAGCCTGAACTTCTCTACAGAGGCTACCTTGCGGCCCTCAAGACTTGAAGGACTGCCAGTGCCTCACAACTGTCTCACGGGAGTGAGTTGCACTGAGCCATTTGTACTGCTTTATAATTTAATTAACTGTTTATTATGTTATATATCTATCTGTATAAATATATATAAAATTATTAGCAATCTGGTTTTATCTCTCTAGAGAACCCTAACACATTTGCTACCAGGAGTGTTTCTAGAGAAATAAAATCATAAATATGGGCTTCTTAAATTGGCTTTCCAGCCTAATTAGTCTTAACAGCACTAATAATGCTACTTCAGTGCCCCAAAGCATGGATAAGTCTGCTACTCTTACTAGTCCATGGTGTGAAATAGCAAAGCTAGTACCTACAGTAGCACCATCGATAGATGAGGTGCTGGTTAAAGGACAGGCTCTGAGTGATTATATCTTTGATATTTTCCAGGAGTTTTTTCAGGATGACAAGTATAGGGAAGCTGGTTGGCTGGTCCTTTTTACAATGGAAAGTGTGATTAAGGAGAGGCGCGGTCTCAGAGCCTCAGAAGTGTGACTCAGGTGCAGACTAACAGATTTGAAAGCTTCCATCTGTGCTCCAAAGGAGAACCTTCTCTCCTCTAGTAATTGAGCTGACATTGCTGAGAACCAGGTCCAGGGTCAGGTTCAGCGAGTGGCTGAATTACAATAGCAGCTGAATTGCAGATCTAGAGCAGTGTCTGATACCAAAGTGAGGGCACTGATCTGGAAAAGTTGGGACCCTGAACCATGGGATGGGAACATATGGGGTGATGAACCAGAAGAGGAGGATATTGAGCCCCTAGAAACAATTGACCCACCCCAGTCAATAGATCCACCCCTCCCAGCTGAAAGTATTATTTCACTATCAATAAAATAATCCACACCTGAGCAGAGTAGCCAAACTTTTCAAGCCGAAATGTCAGGTGGGGCTGCATTGGCAGCATTGCCTGAGGGAGATGCCTTACAAGATATTGCTGAGAGCACCCAGGAAACACCTGCCCCACCCATTATTTCCGCTAGACCTGTCACTAAAATGAAGTCTCAGAAAGCAACTAAAGGTGAGGTTGAGATGACTACCCAAGAAGAAGCATGCTACACACATAAAGACCTGCTTGAGTTTTCAGATATGTACAAACAGAAGCCTGGGGAATATCCCTGGGAATGGTTACTTAGGGTGTGGGATACTGGTGCACGAAATGTAATATTAGACTGGTCTGAGTTTCTGGATATGGGACCCCTAAGCACAGACTCTTCTTTCAATGCGTCTGCGAGACAGGCTAAGAGAGGAACTAATTCTTTACTTGGTTGGTTCAATGAAGCATGGACTGCCAGATGGCCTAGATTAGACCAACTTGACATACCTGACCTACCTTGGTACACTGTAGAGGAAGGCATCCAAAAGCTTAGAGAAATTGGTATGTTAGAATGGATCTATCAGGATATTCCCATAGACCCAAAAAGGGGATGTCCTGAGAACATACCCTTTACCATAACCATAAGGAACAAGTTTGTGAAGTGGGCCCCAGCATCTCTTAGACTCCTGTAATTGCTATTTTATGTGCACCAGGATTAACAGTGAGAACTGCCCTAAGTAAACTTAGGTCACTGTGGTAGTAGAAGGCAGGTGTCAGCACTGAATCAACAGACAGGGTGGGCGTGGCAGACCAGGTGCAAGATCAGATGGCAGAATGGTAGATCAGGCAAACAGCAGAATAGACAGTCACGATCGCTCAATCAATTCCCAGACCTAAGCCAGTTTACAGACCCACAACCCCTTGAATGAAGGGAAGGTCAGGCCTGCTACATCACTGCAGGTGTATACTGTTAGTCTTTCTTCTAGCCTTCCCCAAAGGGACCTTCAGTCTCACAAGAGTGTTCATTGGGGGAAAGGAAATAAACTTTTCAGGGATTACTGGACACTGGCTCAGAACTGACACTAATTCCAGGAGACCCAAAGTGTTTCAAAGGCCCACCAGTCAGAGTGGGGGCTTATGGAGGTCAAGTTACCAATGGAATTTTAGCTCAGGTACGCCTCACTGTGGGTCCAGTGGGCCCCGGGACCCATCCTGTGATTATTTCCCCAGTTCCAGAATGCATCATTGGAGTAGACATACTTAGTAACTCGCAGAACCCCCATATTGGATCCCTGAAATGTGGAATAAGGGCTATCATGGTAGAAAAGGCCAAGTGGACACCATTAGAACTGCCATTGCCTAGGAAAACAGTAAACCAAAAGCAGTACTGCGTTTCTGGAGGGATTGAAGAGATCAGTGCCACCATCAAAGACCACATCCCCATTTAACTCACCTATTTGGCCTGTAAAGAAGACAGATGGATCCTGGAGAATGACAGTGGATTATCGTAAACTTAACCAGGTGGTGACTCCAATTGCAGCTGCCATTCCAGATGTGATTTTATTGCCTGAACAAATTAATACTCCTGATACTTGGTATGCAGATATTTATCTGCCCAACGTTGTCTTCTCAATACCAGTCTCAAAGGACCACCAGAAGCAGGTTGCCTTCAGCTAACAGGGGCAACAATATACTTTCACAACTCTCCCCGAGGGGTACATCAACTCTTCTACTCTATTCCATAATTTAGTCTGAGGGGACCTTGTTTTCCTTTCTATTCCACAAAATGTTATGCTGGTCCATTATATTGATGACATTATGCTGATTGGACCCACTAAGGAGGATGTATAAAAGATTCTAGATTCCTTGGTAAAATATCTGCATACAAGGGGTTGGGAAATTAACCCAATGAAGATTCAGGTACATTCCACATCAGTAAAATTTCTAGAGGTCCAGTGGTGTGGGGCATGTTGAGGTATTCCTACTAAAGTGAAGAGTAAGCTATTGTATTTGGCGCCCCCAACAACTATAAAGGAGGCTCAAAGCCTAGTGGGCCTCTTCGGATTTTGGAGGCAACTTATCCCTCTCTTGGTTGTTCTATTTCGATCTATTTATCAAGTGACACGAAAAGCCTCCAATTTTGAGTGGGGGCCCAAAACAAACAAACAAAAAAAGGCTCTTCAACAGGTTCAGGCTGCCATGCAAGCTGCTTTGCCACTGGAACCATATGATCCAGCTGACCCAATGGTGCTAGAGGTGTCAGTTGTAGATAAAGATGCAGACCCCTATTAGTGAATCACAGCGTAGACCATTGAGATTTTGGAGTAAAGCCCTGCCATCCTCTGCAGACAACTACTTCCCCTTTGAAAAACAGCTGTTGGCCTGTTACTGGGCCTTGGTGGAGACTGAGGACCATGGCACCAAGTCACCATGAGGCCTGAACTACCCATCATGAACTGGGTATTGTCTGACCCACGTAATCATAAAGTTGGACGTGCGCAGCATCACTCCATTGTTAAATGGAAGTGGTATATACGAGATCGGGCCAAAGCAGGACCTGAAGGAACAAGTAAGCTGCATGAAGAAGTGGCCCAAATGCCAACAGTCTCCACTCCTGTCATATTGCCTCCTTTCTCCCAGTCTGCACCTATGGCCTCCTGGGGAATTCCTTACCATACTTTAAGTGAAGTCCAAAAAAGTCATGCTTGGTTTACAGATGGCTCTGCACGATATGCAGTTGCCACTTGTAAGTGGACAGCAGCAACACTACAGCCCCTTTCTAGGATCTCCCTAAAGGATAGTGGTGAAGGGAAATCTTCCCAATGGGCAGAACTTTGAGCAGTGCACCTGGCTGTTCAGTTTGCATATAAGGAAAAATGGCCAGATGTGAGACTATATACTGATTCATGGGCTGTGGCTAATGGCTTGGCTGGATGGTCAGGGAATTGGAAGGACCATGATTGGAAAATTGATGATAGGGAGGTGTGGGGAAGAGGTATGTGGATAGACCTCTATGAATGAGCCAAGAAAGTAAAGTTAATTGTATCTCATGTGAACGCTCACAAAAGGATTACCTCTGAAGAGGAGGACTTTAATAATCAAGTGGATAAGATGACATGTGCTGTGGAGACTGGTCTTCCTCTTTCCTCTGCCACTCCTGTTATTGCCCAATGGGCACATGAACAAAGTGGACATGATGGCAGGGATGGAGGTTATGTATGTGCTCAGCAACATGGACTTCCACTCACCAAGGCTGACTTGGCCACTGCCACTGCTGAGTGCCCCATTTGCCAGCAGCAGAAACCAACATTAAGTCCAAGATATGGGACCATTCCTCGGGGAGATCAAGCAGCAACTTGGTGGCAGGTTGATTACATAGGAACACTTCCATCATGGAGGGGGCAGCGTTTTGTTCTTACTGGAATAGACACTTACTCTGGATATGGATTTGCCTTCCCTGCTTGCAATGCTTCTGCCAAAACTACCATTCGTGGACTTACAGAATGGTAAGACATCATCCACCAGCATGGCATCACACATAGCATTGCTTCCGATCAAGGAACTAACTTCACAGCAAATGCAGTGTGGCAATGGGCCCATTCCCATGGAATCCACTGGTCGTATCATGTTCCTCATCATCCTGAAGCTGCTGGCTTGCTAGTATGATGGAATGGGCTCCTAAAGACACAATTATGCCATCAACTAGGTGGCAACAACTTGCGGGGCTGGGGCAATGTTCTCCAAGAAACTGTATACGCCCTAAACCAGCGGCCAGTATATGGTACTGTGTTTCCAACAGCCAGAATTCATGGGTCCAGGAACCAAGGGGTGGAAGCTGGAGTGGCACCACTCACTATTACTCCTAGTGATCCCCTTGCAGCATTTTTGCTTCCTGTCCCAGCAACTCTGTGTTCCTCAGGCCTGGAGGTTCTGGTCCCGAAGAAAGGAACTCTCCCACCTGGAAACACAGCACAGATTCCGCTGAAGTGGTAGTTGAGAATGCCCCCTGGCCACTTTGGGCTTCTCATGCCTTTGAATGAACAGGTCAGGAAGTGTGTCACTGTACTGAGTGGTGTGATCGATCCTGATTATCAAGGAGAAATTGGACGGGTGTTACATAACAGAGGTAAAGAAGAATATACCTGGAATCCAGAAGATCCCATAGGCCAACTCTTAGTGCTACCATGCCCTGTAATGAAAGTAAATAGTAAGTTGCAGCAACCCAATCCTGATGGGATTTATAATGACCCAGACCCCTCAGGAATGAAGGTCTGGTTCACCCCACCAGGCAAAAAACCACAGTCAGCTGAGGTGCTTGCTGAGGGCAAAGGTAATACAGAATGGGTAGTAGAAGAAGGTAGTACCTATCACTTACAACCACGTGATCAATTGCAAAAGCAAGGTTTGTAATTGTCAGTGTATTTTCTTTTTATGTACTTATTACGTATCTTTCCTTTGTTCATGTATGATATATCAGATACAATTGGACTCTGTGTTTTCATTTATATGCATGGTAGATGATTGATAATAAGTATGTGTGATTTCATAAATTTCAGGAAATTATATAATTATATATGGCTAAAAAATTGTGTACACGTGCCAAGTTGGCAAGGGGTGGATTGAGGTAGTTAGTTTATTGTGCCAGCCTGGCTGGTAAACACATGTGGGATTAATTGAAGGGCTGAGAGATAAATGGCTTGGCGAGCCTGGTCTTTCTTGTCTCTTGCTCTTTGATCATTGGACCAGTGTGCAGCTGCCTTGCTTGTTCTATGCCTCAATTTGCAAGCTACACTACCTGTGGGACACCAAACTCATGGACTGTGTCTCTGTCATTTGAGGTGCCTTCAAGACCTTCTTCACCACACTATTGGAATTTACATCTCTTGAGCTGGGGACTTTCAGACTCTCTCATCTGGCTGACTGTTGGTGACCTGTCTTGCTGTTTGCTACCTGTGCCCAGATAGCCTGGATTGCTCTACAGAGGACTATCTTGCGGCCCTCAAGACTTGAAGGGCTACCAGTACCTCACAACTGTCTCACAGGAGTGAGTTGCACTGAACCATTTGTACTGCTTTATAATTTAATTAACTATTTATTATGTTATATATCTATCTGTATAAATATATATAAAATTATTAGCAATCTGGTTTTTTCTCTCAAGAGAACCCTATCTAACACAGCTGCTACACTGCACACTGACTGGCTGGCTCCCAGTGACCTTTCTGTAGGGGAATGTCCAGTTGCCTACAGATGGGCTTTGGGTCATCACTCTGCACTCCCCCTCATTCACAATGATATGAATTTTTGTTCTTTGATGCCTGATAACTGCTCCCTTTGACACCTCATGATCACACAGACTGGTGTGCTTCTTCCATGTGGGCTTTGTTGCTTCTCAGCTAGATGGCCGCTTGTTTACCTTCAACTCTCTAAGACCCCAGATGCTATATCTTTTAATAGCTGGGCACCGTCAGCATTCTTCACCACATTTGCTTATGCACACATTTGTCTTCAGAGATTGTGTCGGGAAGGTGAACATCATAGAATGTCAATTTAATAGAACAGAGTGTTCTTGCATAGAGAGAGTACTTGAGTAGAGGCCCAATGTCCATATCCTACCTAAATATTAAACTTATAAATATATGCACATAGACCTATTTCCCCACCATCATATATTTATATATGTAAATGCCTATATTTAGACCTCTATAATGCCCTTTGCCTCTTGGTTCTTTCCTCCATTTCCTTTTACTTTCCTCTTGTCCCACTATCATGTTCAGCCCTCATTTGGGCTTCAGCAATTCCTCTCAGGTACATTGCCCTTGATCAATCCCTACCAGGCCTCTTAAACCCTCCTTGCCACTGATTTTGTATCACTTGTTGTTACCTTGTCCCTGGGTTGGTTAACACCACTTCCTTTCCCCCACCTCCCCCTCTCCCATGTCACCCTGAAATGATTGGTTCTCTTGTTTTCTCCTCCAGATTTTTTATAAACCCTATTGTATCTAGATAGACCTGCAGGGATAATAATATGCACAAAAAACCAAGACAGAGCAAAACAAAGCAACCAAAGAAAACAAAATAATGACAAAAAAAGAGCCTGTGAATCGCTCCAGTTCTGTGTGTTGACTTGTACAAGTGTTTTCTGCTTGAGTCTAATGGTGTGCCACACCCGGGCCCCAAAGTATATTTGTGGTATTCCCTTGGGACTTACTTGCTTTGCTCCTCTTGTGGTCCTGTTGCACACCCTTAGTGTTTTGACTTAGTGTAGTGAGGTCATATCTGACATAATTCTGATACTATGTCTCTAATGTTGTCCCCTGTAGGGCTATACATCAGTGAGGGATGTCATGTGTTTTAATGGGGCTAGCCATATGGTCCTCTGTGTGCATTGGCTGCTCTGAGCAGTGATATCGTCCTCAAGGCTTGGTGGGGCCAGGTTGTGCTCCACATTCTCTTCCTCCCCCTTAACATGCCTGAGGTGAGGTCCAGGTAGTATGGCAGTGGCCAGACCAAATCCAGCAGTACATATGCTATCCAACTAAAAATGGGAGGGAGAGAAGAAAATAAAAGAGAGAAATGGGTAGCGGGGAAACAGGGCAATAACCCATCCAAGGGGAGGGTATTGTTTATATCTCCACCGGGAAAGAGGGACCAGACTTCAGCCTGGTGCTCCAAGATGTGAATGCAACTTGCTGACATGGAGCAGGGAAACACTGGAGAGGTCTTCACTGCTTTCTGAGATGCGTCGTACTCCATTGTATGTATGTACCATAATTTTTTACCCATTCATGAGTTGATGGAAATTTGGGTTGTTTCCAAGTCCTTGCAATTGTGAACTGTGCCGCAATGAACATTGGAGCACAGATGTCTAGCCATGGTTTGTTTCTTGCCTCTTCTGGGTATATGCCCAGTAGGGGGATTGCTGGGTCATATGGTAGCTTGATTTCCATCTGTTTTAGATATCGCCAGATCAATTTCCATAGTGACTGTATATACCTACAGGTCCGCCATCACTGGAGGAGAGTTCCTGTTACTTTCTGATTTTTTGAATTGGGCTATCTTTGAGGGTGTTAGGTGGTATGTCAGGGTACCTGCCCTAACACGTCATCGTGGGTCTGGTAGGCACAATTGTACAGTGATAATAAGTAAATATTACAGTAAATTCATAAAGAGCATGAGATATTAAAATAATGGAGTCAGACACAATTCATAGTAGCAATGCTCACCTCAGCCTCACTTAGTGGTCCACGGGGGAGGGAGGGGAGAGAGAGAGAGATCGATTGATCTAATGCTAACCAAGGCTTTTATATTCTCTGGGGACATGTAAGTCTCCTAATTACAGGTGAAGACATATGTCACAGGAAAGGGTTGTGCTATAAGTAATACAGTAATGGGAGGAGGGTGATCTATGCGTATACATGCAATAGGAAGAGGAGGGATTGGGGGTGTCGTGTGGCAAGATGGGCGAATCCTAGATTCAGGATGGCATTAACTTGGATGTCACTGAGCTGGTTTGACCTGTTCCCTGGCTCAATTGATAGAGACCATTATCAGCAGGGTGTGAACTCCACCTACAGGAACCAAATCAACGACTGCAAACCTTTAGAGAGAAGTAACCCATTGTCCTTAACAGTAGGGAGCTGGGCCTACTGTAGTCATAGTCTGGCAACTGACTATCTTCAGGGAGGGTTTCTGTAAGCATCTGACCTCCCCCCATATGCTGGCAAAAAGTCCCTGTTTGGCATGTCTTTGGGAGAGACAACTCTGGGGTAAAGTCTCTTTTTAATCCTACAGTGGTATCTCCTTTTAATTTGCATTTTTCTTATAGCTAAAGATCAGGAACATTTTCTCATATGTTTATTGGCCATTCAGGTTTCTGCCCTTGCGAAACTTCTGTTCATGTCTTTTGCCCACCTGCTCAGTGGATAATTAGTTTTTTCTTTTTGAAAGCTAGCAAGAGTATTGTAGATTTTTGTTTTAAGGCCTTTGATGTGTCATTGCTAAAGATGTTTTTCCAGTCCGTGGATTCTCTTATTACTTCCTTAGTGAATTTTTTCAATATACCCAGGTGAATTATCTTCAGTATATCACACTTGTCAATTTGTGCCCATTCTGTATTTGTGTCATTCCCTATTTCTGATAGTTTATGTAGTCCCTGTGCCCAAGTTTTCAAGTTGGTCCCAATTCCCTCATTGATGGCCCTAATAGTTTGGGGTTTTATTTCTAAGTTTATGATCTACCTTGAGTTTATTCTTGTGATGGAGTGAGATAAGGGACTTGCTTCATTTCTCTGCAGGTAGAAATTCATTTTTTCCAGCACCACTTGTTGAAGAGTGCATCTGCTTCCCATTGGATATTTATTTTTGGCCCTTATCAAAAATCAGTTGTCTGTATGCTGATGATTTTATTTCTGGGTTTTCAGTTCTTTTCTTTTGGTCTGAATATCTGTCATTATACCAATACCATGCAGTTTTGATAACTGTGGCTATATAATATGTGCTAAAGTCAGGTAAAGCAAGCCCTCCGACTGTGTCCTACTTCTTGAGGAGTCTCCGCTAATTCTGGCCTTCTTCCCTCTCCATATGAAGTTGGTAATCAGTCTTTCCATTTCTTTGAAGAAAGATGTGGGTAATTTTATCAGGATTGCATTAAACTTACATAGTACCTTGGGCAGAATTGACACCTTTACTACATTCAGTCTTCCAATCCATGGGCATGGGATATTTTTCATTTTGTTGAGGTCACTCTTGGTTATTGTAATAGTGTTCTGTAGTTTTCCTCATATAGATCTTTCTTTTTTTTTTTAGTCAGATATATCCCTAGATATTTAAATTTGTGCTTGCCTATTGTGAAGGGTACCACCTTTTGGATCTCCTCTTCTGTGGTTTTATCCGATGTGTATAGCAGTCCAATGGACTTCTGTTTGTTGATCTTGTATCCTGCCACTCTGCCAAATTCCTCTATTGGCTTCTGGTACTCCCCTTGTGGGAGTATGTAAAATCATATAATCTGCAAACAATGAAAGTTTCACCCCCTCCATCCCCAGGATAATACCTCTGATATCTTTTATTTGCCTTATACTGATAGCTAAGACATCCAGTATGATGTTAAATAAGAGTGGGGACATGGGACATCCTTGTCTGGCCCCTCCCCTTTTTCAGTCGGATTGTGTTAGTCTTTTCTCTGTTGCATACCACGTTGGCTGTTGGTTTTTCATATATAGCTTGCATTTTCTTGAGGAATTTTCCTTCCAATCCTATCTTCTTGAATATCTTAAATAGGAATTGGTGTTGGATATTGTTGAATGCTTTTCCACATTTATTGATATTATCACGTGGTTCTTATAATTTTCAAGTCAATGTGGCCAGTAATGCGAATATTCTTTCATATGTTGAACCATCCCTGCATCCCTAGTATGAATCCCACTTGGTCATGGTGAATTATTTATTTTATATACGTTTATATTCTATTGGCCAGTATTTTGTTAAAGATTTTTGCATCAATGTTCATTAGGGATATCGGTCTGTAGTTCTCGATTCTTGTAGGATCCTTGCCTGGTTTGGGTATCAGAGTTATACTAGCTTCATAGAAGGAGTTCGCGAGTTTGCCATCTTTTTCTATTTCTGGAAGAGTTTATGTAGGGTTGGTGTTAGTTCTTCCATAAATGCAGGTAGAATTCTCCTGTGAATCCATCTGGTCCATGGAATATTTTGTTGCTAATCCTTTGATAATCTTGTCTATTTCTTCTATTGTGGTGGGTCTGTTGAGATTCTTGACATCCTTTGGGGATTGTCTAGGGAAAGATTGTTTTTACAAGAATTTTCCCCTGTTGTCCAAGTTTTTGAATTTATTGGAGTACAATCTTTCATAGTACCGTGTAATTATCCTTTTCATTTCATTAGGGTCAGTTGTAATGTCACCTCTTTCATCCCTCATTCTTGCTATTGAAATTTATTCCCTCCTTTCTTTGGTTCTGTTTCTTGATGAAATCTTTTGATGTGCATAAATGATGTAACTTCAACATGTCCCAGTCATCTTTCTTGTCCTCTGTTGTGTGCTCCTCCTTCATTATACTTAGTAATCTATGTGTGCTCTGAAACAGGGCCCTTAAGTGTACTTCCATTTTTTTCACTGATGATTTTGATAGCTCTGAGGCTAACATTCATACCTTTAATTCATCTTGAGTTATTTTTTATGTACGAGGAGAGATATACATTTTTTCATCATTCTGAATATGGACAAAATCCAGTTTGTCCAACATAATTTGCTGAGAAGGCTGTCTTTGTTCCATTGACTATTTCTAGGTTCTTTGTCAAAGATTAGTTGCCTGTAGGCTGATGCATTAACATTGGGATTTTCTTTTCTGATTCATTGCTCGATATATCTCTTGTACCAATACCAAGCTGTTTTGACTACTGTGGCTATGTAGTAGGTTTTTAGGTCAGGTAGAGTGAGGCCTCCTATTTGGTTCTTTTTAAAAAAAAAAAGTTCTTTACTTATCCTGTGTCTTTTGCCCACCAATATGATATTGGTAATTATTTTTCCATTTCTTTCAAAAATTGTGTTGTTATCTGGACAGGACCAGATAACCCTAAAGGAAATGGGGAATAGACTGATGGCTTATAACATGTCATTCCACTATTTAACAGAAAGCCAGTCATCTGATCAATGTCAGGATCCCTGTTAGACTTATAACGATCTGTATGTTTATTTTTGGGGTGGTGGTGGTGCACAGTTTGTCTATACAAGATAGGCAGGATGAGTAGTCTTAGAGACTGGACTGACAGTTCCTGGGGGTCATGGAAGGGAAGGGGCCAGAGAGGTGTGCAATGAGTCAATAATGATGGGTACAGAGGAATAGTAAGTGTTCTAAAATTGATGGTGAGGAGGGTGTAGCTTTTCTGGTAGTGCTTGATCAATCAAATTGTATCAGAGAGGAATTAGTGGAAGGTGAGTGATGGGTAAATGTGATAGTGGGGCAGGAGAAAAACAAAGAAAAAAAGAAGGAAAATAAATATATATGCATAAATATGTGTGTGCATATATGAAAATATATGACTATTTGTGTATTTGTTTATTTATGTATATATGAGCATATGCATCCAGGAAGGAGATGGACTTTGGGCCTCTACTTAAATCTTATCTAAATACGAGAACGATTTGTCCTAATAATGCAGAATTGTATGAAACCACACTGACACAATCTCTGAAACCAAAATAGGTGTATAAGCAAATGTGGTGAAGAAAGCTGATGGCACCTGGCTATTAAGAGATACAGCATCTGGGGTCTTAAAGGCTTGTAGTTAAACAAGCAGCCATCTAGCAGGGAAACAACAAAGCCCACATGAAAGAAGCACACTAGCCTGTGTGATCAAACCTCAATGGGAAGAGATCTCAAAAGTTCAAAAGCAAGCAATCAAATCGATGTGAAGTGGACATGGATGTAGTAGACACCCAAAATCACCTATCAGGTAATTGGACAGTACCTCTCAGAAGGGCCACATGGAAGGGATAATAAATCCAGGGGGCAGTTTAGTACTGATGAACTATATAATTATAATCTAGTTCAGCGGATCTCAACCTGTGGGTTGCGACCCCTTTAGGGGTAGAACGACCCTTTCACTGGGCTTGTCTGATTCACCACAGTAGCAAAATTACAGTTATGAAGTATCAATGGAAGAATTTTATGGTTGGGGTCACCACAACATGAGGAACTGTATTAAAGGGTCATAGCATTAGGAAGGTTGAGAACCACTGCTCTAATCTTTAATATTTCCTCCCCTTACTATTATGGTTTTTATTTGTTTTACCTCATTAATCATATTAGATTTACATATGTTCATTGGTATATTTATGATCATTCAATATCTGAAAGCCTCAGAAACAGTAACAAGAGTAATGGTTCCCTTTGGGTATGGGAAGAGACGGGTAGGAAAGGGGCAATGACTGAAAAACCCCACTCGATGGGATTGAACAAAAGAATTGTATGTGAATGAATATATTGACTTGTGTAAGGTATGGCCCCCAAAATAAAAACTATTATAAAAATAAAATGTTTCAGAGTTTGGGGGGGTAGGGTGTTAGAGGGAGGGGATAAAGGGGAGCTGATATCAAGGAATTCAAGAAGAAAGAAAATATTTTGAAACTGCTTGTGGTAGCAATTGTACAATACTGCTTGATGGGATTGAACTATGGAATATTATGATATTTGTAAAAGCTTCCAATAAAATGATAAATACAAAATGTATTTTGGGGGATTTGGTTTTGGATTGCATTGTATTTGTAGTTTGTTTCAGGTAGTATTGACTTTTTCACAATATTAAGTCTGCCATTTCATAAACAGAATATTCTTCCATTTATGTAGGTCTTTTTTTGTTTCTTGTAGTTTTCTGCAGTTTTTTCTATATAGGTCTTCTTTCTTTAGTTAGGTATATTTTAAGTATTTTATCTTTTGTGTAGCTCTTGTAAAAGGTACTGTTTTCTTAATGTTTTTTTCTTAGCTCTCTTCACTGGCATACAGGAATACAATTAATTTCAGGTTGTTAATTTTGTATTCTGCTACCTTGCCAAATATCTTGATTGTTTCCAGTAGACTTTTGGGTTTTCTATATATAGGATTATATAATCTGTAAATAGCAAGGGTTTGACTTCCTCTTTGCTTATTTGTATTCCCTTAGGTCTTTTGTTGTGTGATGGATGGCTCTAGCTAAGTCTTCCAGTAGGTGACATGCTTGTCTAGTCCCTGTTTCAGTGGAAATGTTTCTAGGTTTTTTAAATACATTTTATTAGGGGCTCATACAGCTCATCACAATCCATACATATACATACATCAATTGTATAAAGCACATCCGTACATTCTTTGCCCTAATCATTTTCAAAGCATTTGCTCTCCACTTAAGCCCTTTGCATCAGGTCCTCTTTTCTTTTCCCTCCCTCTCCGCTCCCCTCTCCCTCATGAGCCCTTGATCATTTATAGATTGTTATTTCGTCATATCTTGCTCTATCCGGAGTCTCCCTTCCCCCCATTCTCTGCTGTCCATCTCCCAGGGAGGAGGTCACATGTGTATCCTTGTAATCAGTTCCCCCTTTCCAGCCCACTCACCCTCTACTCTCCCAGTATCGCCCCTCACACCCCTGGTCCTGAAGGTATCATCCACCTTGGATTCCCTGTGCCTCCAGCTCCCATATGCACCAGTGTACAACCTCTGCCCTATCCAGTCCTGCAAGGTAGAATTCGGATCATGGTAGTTGGGGGAAGGAAGCATCCAGGATCTGGGGGAAAGCTGTGTTCTTCATCAGTACTACATCACACCCTGACTGACCCATCTCTTCTCTTAAACCCCTCTGTGAGGGGATCTCCAGTGGCCGACACTTGGGCCTTGGGTCTCCACTCTGCACTTCCCCTTTCATTCACTATGGTATATATATGTGATATATATATATGTATATATATTTGGGGATTTTTTTGCAGGCTGCCTTATACCTGGTCCCTTTGGCACCTCGTGATCGCACAAGCTGGTGTGCTTCTTCCATGTGGGCTTTATTGCTTCTGAGCTAGATGGCCGCTTGTTCACCTTCAAGCCTTTAAGACCCCAGACACTATCTCTTTCGATAGCCGGGCACCATCAGCTTTCTTCGCCACATTTGCTTATGCACCCGTTTGTCTTCGGCGATCGTATCATGGAGGTGTGCAGCAATTATATGATTTTTTGTTCTTTGATCCCTGATAGGAAATGTTTCTAGTTTTGCCCATTGAGCATGATGTTGGTTATTCCTATATTACTTCTATTATGTTGAGGAATTTCCCTTCAGCTTCTATTTTGTTGAATGTTTTGATACAAAAATGGACGTTGAACGTTGTCAAATGCCTTTTCTGCATCTATTGATGTCACCATGTGGTTTTTATTCCTTGCCTTATTTGTGCAACGGACTACATTGATTTTCAAATGTTGAAGCATCCCTGCCTTGTTGAAATAAATCCCACTTGGTAATGGTGAAGTATTTTTATGACATGATGTTGAATTCTTTTGGCCAGAATTTTATCATCTATGATCACAAGTGATATTGGGCTATAATTTTCTCTATTTTTGGGGTCTTTCCGTGGTTGTCAGAATCAGTGTTAGCTTGGCATCATAGAATGAGTTTTGAAGGTTTTTGTCTTTTTCTATGTTGTGGAATAATTTGTATAGTATTGATGTCAGATCATCTCTGAATATTTGGTAGTATTCTCCTCTGAAACCATCTGGTGCTGGGCTTTTCTTGGTTGTGCATTTCTTAATGGCCTGCTCTATTTCTTCTTTTATCATGGGTCTGTTGAATTTTCAATATATGTTTGCATTAATTTGAATGATGATGTTTTTCTAGGTATCTGTTCATTTTCTCTAGATGGTTTAATTTGTTTGAATAGTAATTTGTTGTTCTTTCTATTTATTTGGATCTGTGGTAATGTCACCCTTTTCTTTTCTGATTCTATGTATTTGCATATTTCCTTTCTTTTCCATTGTTACATTTACCAGGGGTCTATTTTATTAATTCTTTAAAGAATCAGTTTTTTGTTTCATTGATTTATTCATTGTTTTGTTTTCCATAAACTTTATTTCTGTTCTTATCCTTAGGATTTCTTTCCTTCTATTGGAGGGTTTATGTTGTTGTCCCTGTTCCAGATCTTGAAGGAATGGTGTTAAGGTACTGATTTTGGATTTCTTCTCTCTTTTGATGTATGTGTTGATTGTTATAAATTGCACTCTGATTACTGCCTTGGTGTATCCTAACAGTTTTGATATGTTATATTATCTTTCTCATTTGTCTCAAGGAAATTTTTTGTTTCCTCCTTATTTGCTTTATTACCCCTTCATTTTATGTTGCTCTATTTCCATGAGTTTATCTTCATATATACGTTTATTTTATTGTTGATTTTTCGTTTCACAACACTGAGGTCTTAGAAGATACATTATGGATCTCCATTTTTTTTTTTAAGTTTGGTGAGTCCTACTTTATGACCTACTTTGTAGTCTATTCTTGATAAAGTTTCATGTGTGTTGGAGACTAATATGTACTGTGGTTTTGTCAGATGAAGCATTCCATATATGTCTTTTAGGTCAGTTTTGTTGATTGTGTTGTTGAGATTTTCTGTGTCTATTAAAATTTTAAAATTGATATTCTGTTTTTCCTTGAGAGTGACATATTGAAGTCTCCTGTTATTATTGTCTAGGTGTCTATATCCTTTTTCAATTCTGTAAGGATGTGATTGATAAAGTTTATTATAGTTACATCTTCTTGAGCTATTTTCCCCTTGATCGTTAAGTAGTGTCCATCATTGTCTCTTATTAAATTATTTGCCTTGAAGTCTATTTTCTTTCTTTTATTTAAATAATTTTATTGGGGGCTTGTACAACTCTTATCACAATCCACACATACATCCATTGTATGTCAAGCACATTAGTAATTTGTTGCTTGAACTCTGTTTTCTCAGAGATTAATATTGATGTCCCTGCTTTCTTTTGGTTGATGTTTATATAGCATGCTTTTGTTCAACCTCTGATTTTTTGTCTGTTCAGGTCTCTGTTTCTGAGGTGTGTTTTTTGAAGGCAGCATATTGATGAATTTTTTCTTATTCAATCTGCTACCCTCTGTCCCTTTACTGGTTTATTTAGTCCATTAATATTTAGTGAAATTGTTATGTATGCATTTTTATTGTCATTTTGCTTTACATTTATGCATATTTGGGGTTATTCTAATTATAGAACCTTTGCATGTAATTGTTCTTTTTGCTCAGCCTGCTCTTAGAATTTTTTCTTTTTCTTGCTGTTACACATCTTGACCACAATACACCACAGAGTTTTCCTTTTGGGATCTCTCCTAATTGGGGTTATTTCAGCTTCCTGGTTAATTACTTTGCATCCTTTAAGCATTGAGAAAAATTTTCTTGTAGGAGTTCTTGGACTATTCTCTCTGTGGATTTTGTTGTTGTTTCTTCCTCTTCTGGAATCACAATAAGACATAGGTTGTTCCTTTTGATTGTGCTCTACATTGTTTTCCAGGTTTTCTCATTCTACTATTGTTATTATTTGTTCTTTTAGATTGTAATCTATGATTTGTCTTCAATCTTGCTAATTAGGGTTTTCATGTATTCAATTCTGCCTCTCTGTTATTTTATAGAAATGTGAAATTCTGTTATTGTAGTGTTTGACTTACGTGTTTCTGTTTGGAGTTTTTCTTGAAAAACCTCTTGTGGAATACAAAAGGGTTTTTCCACAGGTTGTTTCCCCCAAATATATATCAAATCTAAGACGCTACTTGCTACACATGATAAATGACTGTACACTTGGACGTCAAAGCAAGATGTTTAGAGGTTAATCTCCCCATGGGTTATCACCCATCTAGAGCAATCAAAGTGTATAGTCCGTCCCACCCTAACTAGGGTACACTCCTTACTAATAAAGGTAGTGGATTACCTTCCTGAAGGAGAGCCCAGAGACAAGGTCAAGCCCACTCAATGATGATCAAGGTTAGGCTGCCATCTTGAGTCTAGGGTCCACCAATGTTGTCACATGTGTCCTCTTAATCCCTCCTCTTCCTTTTATGTGTATACCCCTAGCTCATCCCCTTCCTGTGACACATATGCCTATTGTAAGCCCCTTCCTGTGATGTATGGGGTTGCTTGTAATGAGGGGCATCTGCATGACCCCAAATATATATAGGCCTTAGACAGAAATAAAGATCATACTCTCTCTCCTCCCTCCACCTCCTGCTCTCTGTGAGGACCTGGCTTCTGAGATCATGGCAGTCCTGGAGTCAAAAGAGGTGTTTGACTCCTTTATTTCAACTTCTCTTCTATCTCTCCTATCTTCTACGACTCTACTATGATCTTTATATATTATAACCATACAATTGCTCCTATGGATCCCATGGATATTAGAGGCTGGTTTACTTTAAGCATCTAGTAAGTTTTCTAGCATTTCTATGTATTTTACTTTTCATCTCACATTGTTCATCTGTTCTATGAGTGCAATCATCTTTCCATTGAGTTCCTTCTCTTGTATTCCATAGCCTTTTAGTTTCATCCATATCATTAAGTCTGATTAGTATTCCGTTATTTTTGTCAGTTTTCTTTGTGTGTGCGTGTGTTTGTGTGAGAAAGAGAACCAATAGCTTCTGTATCTTGTTGTTGCTATTAGTGATGTTAGGGAGGTGGGGAAATGTGGTTATTCTTAACCCTCTTAGGTTATGTACAGTAGAGGGGTGGTAGACAGTTTATATTACATATCTTGAGGTGAGTGGTATATTAAGTGTTAGGGGAGAGCAAAGTGTGGAAAGGGAAATGTTAGAGGTGGGAGAAAAAAGGATAACAGAAACAATAAAAAGGAGAGATGCAGTAGTGTTAATTGTTATGTTAAAGAAAGGAAATTAGATGAATAAAATTGCCTGACTTTGCAATGACAGAGGAATGATTCATAATATTTGAGAGAGAAAGAAGAAAATAATGTAGAGTGGTGTCAGCTTTTGGTTTTATGAGGATGAGAAGGAAAAGAAGGATCAATAAAAAAAGTAAGAGAAAAAATACAGGTAAATACAGGTAAAATAAAAAATAAAAGTTTGGATATTAATATTAAATAAGGAAAGCAAAATATGATATTATTAAAAATAAAAATAGAAAAAATTCTACTGGAGTAAGACACTGAAGAACTGCTAATGTATGTTTATTTGGCCTCTAAGTTCAACTCAGGAGCTTTTTCTCTGATGTGGGTGCTAACCTGTGAATTTTTGATGTGTTAAGGGAGGGACTGTAAAACCAAAAACATAAATTGAAAGCAAAAAAGTAAGAATAATCATGTTTTTTGTCATTACATAGATCAACAGATGGAGAAATACTGATTAAGGATGAATTAAAGGAATAGTACACTACTTTGTTCTAAAGAGGAGGGAGTATAATAATGAAAACACACAGCAATAACAAAAGAACAGGTCTAGACCTTGTCCTGGAGGAATATCAGAACTGTGTGGAGCAGAGAGTTTGAGCTGTTGGGGACTCTGGTAATATGCTATGTTACTACCTTGTGGTCTTTTAGAATGGTATAATAAGGTTGAGATTAAAGCTAGGGGAATGATTTGGTGTCTGACAGGCTTGAGAGTCCTTTAGTCTTATGATTTAAGTTAATTAGCTTAAAGGAATAGACCTCTGGTGGATCAGGTATGAGGGGACATGGTTTAATCTTTTCAGATGATGAAAGTAACCAAGTGGGGGTCGGTGAGTAGAGTCTATTACTGCCACCTTTCTAGGTGGTCTAGGAGAGATGGAAGAAACAATAGCCTACTCTGAGGACAGGTTGCTTATCTGAGCAGCATGGAGTGCTAACCAGGGGCTGGTGTCATGGGATAGCTGGTGGATTGTTCAGTCTATTCAGTCCTTCAGCCAAGAGGGGTCTTTGGACTCTGAGGCTTATTATAACCCTTGTCTCATGCACAAACATCCTACCTGTGCTTTTAAAAACTGCTAGTGCAGTTTCTGCTTTTATTGTTATGCTAATACCTTGTCAATGGGCCGGGTGTATGTTGTCTGCTAATAAACAAAAAAGAAAAAAGAAAAGCCCACAAATGGCCGTACTTTACAGGTGCCATAAAATGGGCCCTTGAAGAGCTCTACCTTAGGAATGGGGGATTGGTTTCTCCAAGTAGGGCTGGGGCTCCCCTGGCTTGCATGGAGTTAGCTTATTCACTGTTTACCCTCTCCAGGCTGCTCATAGAGTTATCCTCAATTGGCTCAATAACCTGTGTTATCTCTTCTATTGGGGAGGTAGGACTATGAGAGGGTCAAAACAAAGCTCCCTTGGCTTGGATTGAGAGACAAGCCAGGCTGGTCATGCAGAGCTCTGTTCCTGCTGCTCACTTGTTTAGCCACTCTTACTAGTTCTGGGACTGGGTAAAATCATTTGGGTGTATTGGGGAGCTGTACTCCTCAGGCTTGTGCTGAGGGCCATTGATGAAGGGAAATCTACTTGTCGCCATTACTACTCTTTTATTTTTTTAATTTGTGGCTATTCATATTTGTGCTGGGAACCATGCTGTCTGGAAATGTAGGATATCATTCTCTGTGACCCCTATGAGCTGGTCTCTGCAGAGTTCCTCCTGTGAGTGTTACTTGTTTGCCACCCAGTCACACACCCCGAAATTTTCTTTTCAGCTCTTAAAAATAAATGGGGCTACAATTAGCATATCATACAATTCAACAGTTCAATCATCTCAAGAAGGGTTGTAAGGTCATCACCATAGTCAACTTCAGAATTTTTAAAATTTCATCCTTCTTCTATCCATTGGTACTCCATTTTCCCCCACCTCCCCTCCATGCCCTTAGCCAATCATCAAGCACCTACTGTCTTTTTAATTCAACCTATAAAAATAAACAAGCAAAACAAGGGCAAACAAGAAACCAGGTCCCAGCTACAATGACCATATAGAATAGGTAAAGATTATTAGATGGTATTCTCAATCTAAGAGAAAACTGAGAACATTGAAATTTTAGAATAAATTCACACTGGGTCCAGAGGGAGATCAAATTACAAGGTATTACATTCAAGTGTAAGTACAGCTGCTAAAATTCACTTTACAAGCGCTTTTTGTCTGATATTAGGGCTATTAATGCTCCTCCCCCATGTGCATTAGGAATTCACTGGGGACTCAATCCACATGGGGACCCAAGAAATGGATTTTGGGCTACCACTATCATCCATAGCTTTCCACAAAACAGGTATTTAGAATTTAGACACTGGTTATCATTCCCTTTTCCACATTTGCATTTTAACATTTACAAACCATGGACCATACTGTAGTAACCCAGCTTAGCATGAAGGACTCCATTTGTTTTAAAGTGCCTTCAAATCCCTGCTAGCAGCTAGCCCCCTTTCCTCCTCCTTTTCTTCCCTACTCTTCTGACAGATCTTGACTCTCTCAAGATGTCTCCAGACTCTGCCTTCCCAATTAGCAAGAAATGTAAGCTATCCCGTTAGACCTTGAATTATTACCTGCAGCTGTGCTGCTCCCACCTACCCTGCTAGGTTGATAAGAATATAACTTCTTGAATGTCCCTCCTCTCAAGCCAGCCCACTACTATAAATTATAAAAATCTTATACTTTCTTTTTCCTGGCTCAATAGTGTTCTCACTATCAAACCAGCTGTAAATAAAGTATTTAATTATTACTGAAAGATATGAGTTGATTTCATCCAATACAACAATACAGGATGATGTGCTTCTTTTGTGTGGAGTTAGTTGACTCCTCACTTAGATGGCTACTGGTTTTAAGACAAACCTTTAAGACCCCAGATTTTTTTAATATATTGGATATTGGACTTGGTTTTTGGTATTTTTATCCCATCTTTTCCTATTTGTTTTTTTTTTAATCATCGTACAACTCATCACAATCCATCATTCATCTATTGTGTCAAGCACATTTGCACAAATGTTGCCATCATCATTTTCTTTTTTATCGTAATAAATCTTTTATTTATTAAAAGGTCATTTTATTGGGGCTGTTACAACTCTTATAACAATCCATATATCAATTATATCAAGCATATTTGTGAATATGTTGCCAGCACTTTTTTCTAGGAATTTAACCCTGGAAACATCTTTCTTTTTTTTCCTTAAAAAAATCATTTTCTTAGGGGCTCATACAACTCTTATCACAATCCACACATATATCAATTGTGTAAAGCACATTTGTGCCTTCGTTGCCTGCATCATTCTCAAAACATTTTCTCTCCACTTAAGCCCCTGGCATCAGCTCCTCATTTCCCCCCTCCCTCCCTACCCCTTCTCCTTCATGAACCCTTGATAATTTCTAAATTATTATGTTTTCATATCTTACACTGTCTGACATCTCCTTTCACCCACTTTTCTGTTGTCTGTCCCCCAGGGAGGAGGTTATATGTAGATCCCTGTAATCTGTTCCTCCTATCCACCACACCCTCCCTCCACCCTCCTGGTATCGCCACTCTAAGAACTCGCCCTAAAAGGATCATCCGCCCTGGATTCCCTGTGTTTCTAGTTCCTATCTGTACCAGTGTACATCCTCTGGTCTAGCCAGATTAGTAAGGTAGAATTGGGATCATGATTGTGTGTGTGTGTGTGTGTGTGTGTGTGTGTGTGTGTGTGTGTGTATGAGAAGCATTTAGGAACTAAAGGAAAGTTGTATGTTTCATCATTGCTACACTGCACCCTGACTGGCTCCTCTCCTCCCCATGACCCTTCTGTAAGGGGATGTGCAGTTGCCTACACATGGGCTTTGGGTTCCCACTCTGCACTCCCCCTAATTCACAATGATAAGATTTTTGTTGGGCCCCCACTCTGCATTCCCCCTCATTCACAATGATTGATTTTTCATTCTTTGAAGCCTGATCCTGATCCCTTTGACACCTCATGATCACATAGGCTGGTGTGCTCCTTCCATGTGGGCTTTTTTGCTTCTGAGCTAGATGGCCGCTTGTTTACCTTCAAGCCTTTAAGACCCCAGATGCTATATCTTTTGGTAGGTGGGCACCATCAGCTTTCTTCACCACTCTTGCTTATGTACCCATTTGTCTTCAGCGATCATATCAGGGAGGTGAGCACACAATGATATGAGTTTCTGTTTTTTGATGCCTGATAACCGATCCCTTTGGCACCTCGTGATTACACAGGCTGGTGTGCTTGTTCCATATAGGCTTTGTTGCTTCTGAGCTAGATGGCTGCTTGTTTACTTTGAAGCCTTTAAGACCCTGGACACTATGTCTTTTGATAGCCGGGATCCATCAGCTTTCTTCACCACCTTTCCTTATGCACCCACTTTCTCTTCAGTGATCGTGTTGGGAAGGTGAGCATCATGGAATGCCAGTTTAATAGACCAAAGTATTCTTGCATTGAGGGAGTACTTGAGTGGATGCCCAATGTCCATCTGCTACCTTAATACTAAACCTATAAATATCTGCACATAGATCTATTTTCCCATCCTCATATATAAATATATTTACATATGTCCATGTTTTTATTTAGACCTCTATAAATGACCTTTTCCTCTCAAGGGACACTGGTTGGGTGGTTCTGAACCCTTGAGGATGGTGCTTCCCTGGATGATCTCACAAGAAGCCCTGGTAGTGTGGTCCACAGCAGCTTGCGGCCCTTTAGAGAGTGTGCAGGGTGCCTGCTGCAACAGGAGTGCCACAGAAGGCTGGTGGGTGTCCCCACTTTTGTGTAGAGCACCATAGATGGTGGGCAGAATTTCCCTGGTCAGCTAAAGCACCACGGAGATTGGTGATGTTTCTGCAGCAGTGTGGAGCACGGGATCATGTTAGTGGAGTTGCCTTAGACCATGTGGGGCACTACAGCAGATGGGAGGACGTTCCTTTAGTCACATGGGACCACAGAGGAAGGGCAGGAGGTCCCTAAGACACATGGGCAGGAATTCTCCTGGAAGAAGTTGTGTGTGCTTTCCTCAGTTGTGTGTTATGCTGCAGATGGTCGGCAGGTGGGTGGGATTTCCTCTGGAGGGAGGTGGGCAGGATTTCCCCTAGAGAAAGTTGGGCGGTCGTGTTATGCTGCGGAGGGTGGAGATCCCCCTGCTGGATGGAGGGTAGGCACAAATGCCCTAGGGTAAGGGGAGTTCCCTGGGGGGTTGGAAGTGGTGTGTGAGAGAAAAGGGAAGAGAAAAAAAATCCAAAAATGGAGCCCGCTGAGATTGTGTGGGGAAAGAGAAAAAAGAGAGAAACAAAAGTAATTAGCTGAGCCCTGATAGCCTGACTGTGGGCCTGGAAGGCATTAACCCTGCCCCAAGGTGGGCCAGTGTTGGATATGTTAAGATAAAGTCCTTGGGCTAGTTGAAGTAGCTGGGCTGGGGCCGAGACTGGTAAGGTTCAGGTTAAGCCTTAGCCAGCCTCCAAAGTGGTAAGCCAGAAGTCCAAAACCTTGTGGATCTGTGCCTACATATCTTTATGATGTTCCTCCTGCGGCCCAGCAGCGTGAAATTTCCCTCTTAGTGACTCTCCTGCGCTGATTTCTGTGGATTCCCTCTGGTATGTGTTACTCTGTCACCATCTTGCCGGAAGTCCCAGATACTATTTTTCATGTTAGCTTGACATCATTTTTCTTCACCACTTTCTGTTTAGTTCTTTTATTTCACCACGTTATTCCATTTGCTTCATCTATTCCATGTCCAAGAGCAAGTTTCATTTTGTTTTTCTGATATACACATTAGTCTTTTATTTTCTTATCTTTTAAATGAGTTTTTAGTTTCTTTATGTATTATGTTCTTGAAGTCATACCACAGATCATATACTCTTTGGTCTTTGTTGTTGCCATCAAGTTGGTTTGTCCCATAGTGACCCTAAGCACAACAGAACAAATTGTCCAGTCCTGCTCCATCTCACAATCATTCTTATATTTGATCCTTATAGCAACCATTGTGTCAATCCATCTTCTCTTTTTTTATGACCCCTACTCTATGAAGCATGATGTCCTTTTACAGGAACTGAGATCTCCTAAAAACATGTCTGAAATATGTGAGACTTGTCTGATGTACACATTGCCTCTAAGGAGCATTGTGGGTGTACTTCCAAGATGACCTTGGAGCAGGCCATGGTACTTTCAAAGTTCTCCTCTAACACCACAATTCAAATGCATCATTTTTTCTTTGGCCTTCCTTATTCAATGTCTAATTTTCACAAGCATATAGTGCAAAGGGAAATACCATGGCTTGGGTCAGATGCACCTCAGTCCTCAAAGTGATATCCCTGCTTTTCAATACTGTGAAGAGGTATCAGAATTATCTTATGCAACTCATTTTTTGTTCTCTTAACCTCTTCTTCCATGAGCGTTGATTACAAATTCAAGAAAGAAAAAAATCCTTGACAAATTTAACCCCTTCTCCATTAATCATGATATTACCTATTTGTCCAATTGTGAGGATTTTAGAATTTTATTTAGATTGAGTGGCAATCTATTCCACAGGGTGAAATCCTTGATTTTCATCAACAAGTGCTTCCAGTATATCATAAGTTGTTAATAAACCTTTCTCCAATCCTGCTCTGTATTCTTCTTCATATAATAAAAAAAGATGCTGCAAACTATTGATTATTTGCTCAGCATATAGATTGAATAAGCATAATCAGAGGATAAAACCCTGACACACACCTTTCCTGATTTTAAATCATGCGGCATTCCCTTGTTGTGTTTCTACAACTGCCTCTTGATCCGTGTACAAGTTCTGAATGAAGATAATGAAGTGTTATGGAGTTTCCATTCTCAACTTTATCCATTGTTTGTTATGATTCACCCAGTTAATAAAACACAAGTAAACTTCTTTCTGGTACTCTTTGCTTTCAACCAAGATCCATGATATCCCTTGTTCCATGTTCTCTTCTGAATCAGTTATGAACCTGTGACCGCTCCCCGTCAATATACTGCTATGAACATTGTTGGATGATTGTGATAGGTAGGTTTATTGCCAACATGGCCAATGAAAACATGTGGGATTAATTGAAGGGCAGAGAGATAAATGACCCAGCGAGCCTCACCTTTCTTGTCTCTTGCTCTTTGATGAATGGAACAGTGTGCGGCTACCGTGCTTGTTCTGCACCTCAATTTGAAAGCTTCAGTACCTGAGGGACACCAAACCCATGGATTGTGTCACTGTAATTTGAGGTTCCTTCAAGGCCTGCTTTGCCACACCACTAGAATTTACATCTCTTGAGCTGGGAACTGTCGGACTCTGTCATCTGGCTGACTTATGGTGACCTGCCTTGCTGTTTGCTGCCTGTGACTGGATAACTTAAATTACTCCACAGAGACTACCCAGCTGCCTTCAAGACTTGAAGGACTGCCAATGTATTAGCTGTCTCATGGAAGTGAGTTTCACTGAGCTGTTTGTACTGCCTTGTAATTAACTGTTTATTTCTTTTGTGATCTATCTATATAAAATTATTAGTGATCTGGTTTTGTTTTTCTACAGAACCCTGTCTAACATAATGATTTTCAACAACATTTTACTTGCATGTGATATCAATGATATTGTTCTATAATTTGAACATTCTGCTAGGTCGCCTTTCTTTGGAATGGGTACAATATGGATTTCTTCCAGTCAATTGGCCAAATATTTGTCTCCTAAATTTCCTGGCATAGACATGTTCCCAGTGCTTCATCAGTTTGTCGAAACATTTCAATGGGTATTTTACCAATTCCTGAAACCTTGATTTTGGATCAGGATTTCAATGCAACTTGAACTTCTTTTAGCATTATTGGTTCTTGCTCATAGGTTTCCTCCTGACATTATGGGAAGTGGACCACGTCTTTTGGTACAATGACTTTGTGTATTCTTTCCGTTTTCTTTTGATACTTCCAGCATCATTCAACATTTTGCCTGTAGAATCTTATAATATTTCAACTTGAGACTTGACTTTTTTCTTCAGTTATTTCAGTTAATATATGCTGAATATGTTCTTCCCTTTTGGTTTTCTACCTCTAGGTCTTTGCACATTCGATTATAATATTTGACTTTGTCTTTTCAAGCTTTCCTTTGAAAATTTCTATCCATTCTTTGACTACATCATTCAATTTCTTGGTATTAGCTTTAGAAGTTGGTGCATAAATTTGAATAATAGTTGTATTGATAGGATTTCCCTGATGGAGGACATATGTAATCCTATCACAGACAACATTATACATCAAAATAGGTCTTGAAATGCCATTTTGACAACGAAAGCAACACCATTCCTCTCATGTCATTCCTAGCATAATAAACTAAATGATTTTCTGATTCAATATCATTCCATTTCAGCTCACTTAAAATGATATTGATATCATTTCTATTTCATTTTGAATGATTTCCAATTTTACCAGATTCATACTTTATTAATTAATACTTATTAATTGACTTTTGTAGCTTTTCTTCTCATTTGATTTGTGCCCCATCAGCAAATCAAAGTCCTGAAGACTGTATTAATACAGGCTTTACCCTACTCAAGTCACTCCTGAAGAAGTGGCTCAATCAAATTTAGAGTGCTCTCTTGTCTGGGGGACCAACCTAGGGGAAGACGAAATAAAATATTTCCTAGCTCTTTTCATGTATCAGATAATGTGATAATGAGGTATGTCTTAGTATTATTACAATTAGTCTTAGAGAGCTTAAGAGACTTACCCAAGGTCACACAACCAATTCATTTCAAGATTAGACTTTGAATCTATGTCTCTGAAGACTCTAAATCCCATGTTATTGCCACCAAACATAGTATGGAACCCTGGATAAGATAAAAGTTTAGTAGAGGTGTTACTTCAGTCGAGGTGTAGCTCCAGTAAGTTAGGGACAGTGTGATCCAAGATATGGAAGTAAATAACGGTTTGGATATGTATTTGGACCCAGAGAGATATATTGGTTAGGGAAGAGAAGTAGAGAGAAGGTGGGGGAGTCAAAGTGTGAGTAAGAGAACCAGCTCTTTAGAGGAGGTGGTTGATTTGGGGACATGAGAATATTCTAAACAAACCAAACTCACTGCTGAGTCAGTACTGACGCATAGCAACTGCTCCCTACCACTCCCCACCCTGACCTCAGTGTAGGTTTCTGAGACTGTAACTGTTTATGGGAGTAGAAAGAAAGTCTTTCTCCCACTGAGTTACTTGTAGTTTAAAAAAGTCAACCATGTGGATCGCAGCCCAACTCGTAACAATTACACCACCAGGACTCCTTATGAGAACACATGTGCCATGCATTTAAGTCTTCCATGTAAAGCACTCCAGAAATACTAACTGCGTAGTGGATCTACTTTCTCCAGCTCATGTATGTGGATACAATATTCTGAGTTCTGTGAGCTTGGTCTGTCCTACCCCAGTGTTTTGAGCTGGGGAAGAGGTTACCCTCTGCCCTTCTCCTCTGCCTTTTATGAAAGTTTGAATAGGAGTTTGAGCTGGCCTTTGCGTGAGCACTGATGACATCTAACTAAGTCAACAGCAAAGACGCATTTCATGTAATTGCTCCTTCAGGGTCCACTTAGAGTAATAGCTGTGACTAGCCCTCCCAAGTGTCTGTCACAGGCAATGACAGACTCTGCTGAAGACGAACAACACATACTTAAATAGAGAAGAAAGCCTTCATCCTGTCTAGACTGCCTTTGTCACAAAGTGCATACTATTTCTGTGTCACCACGCTGACAAGCTCAATGGTGGTTGACAGAAAGAGGACGCCCACCCCTGAAATCTGTTAGCACTGGAAAAGTGAAAGGAAATTTCAAAGGTAACTATGAGTATTTTGAGAATGATTCTTTCCATTAGGTGATACAAAAAAAGAAAAAGAACCGTTCTGCTCATAACTAAGTTTGCTTGCTTTGGATCATTGACTACATAAAATACTATATAACTTTTAGTGTTGTTTAGAGGTCCTAGGATCAGTAACATTTGTGGATTTCTTATTATAAATTATTATTGTTTCACTTGTGAATGAAATCATAGAGCTAAATGGAGTTCCAAATTGCCTCAAATTTAGTGTTTCTATTTCACACTTGAGCCATACTAAGTGATCATATAAATTCTTTGCTCATTTATTTTACTTGGACATTTGACTGAAACAGCCTTAGAGATACAATTAACAGTATACAACAATAAAACATTTGGGTTGGTATCTCAAATACCTGGAACTAGCTCTGTCTGGTAATATTGTGTATGATTGGAGTTAATCACTTAGGCCCCTTGGTGACTTTAAAATAAATAGACTGGACTCTGTGATCTCCCAGGTGTCTTTCATATTTAAACCTTAATGTATAAGATTTTGATATTTTTAAATAATTTAGTTTTATCTTCTTAAAAGAAGTTTTCATTAAGTTTGCTTACATAATTAACACAGGAAAAAAGTGTCAGCTTAATTATGCATTACCTATGAAAACCCCAAATTCCTTTAAAGATAAAATAAAGTAGGCAAGTTATCCAACTACCTTAAACAATCATTTTATTTCTGAAATTCTAAGTAATAAATTTGAGCTAATATAATAAAAGTAAACTATTTTCTCATAAAGTCAACAAAACTTGGTGGTGGTGGTTGGGGGTGAGGGGAACCCAATGAAGTGGACATTTTAATTTCAGGGTTTTAAGGGAAACACTTACTGCTTTTTTCTTAAAATAATGAAAACATGAAAGATGAATTTTTATCTTCTTTAAAATTTGGATGTTACTAGGTAATTGTGGAAAATAACCCTCAAATGTCTTATGACCTGGAGAGTCATTGTGATGTTGAGTATAGCATGTGTTTAAACTTGGGACTTGTTTTCTGAAATGTTGCCCCCCCGACCCCCCATCATATCCTTGGTAAAATTCTCATTATGCTTAATGAGAATTAAAACCAATGCCCTCATGGGAGAAAGTTCTTTGTTATGTTTTGGAGAGGAAAAGACTGGCTGAAGTCCAACAGATATTTCAAGGTCATTCTCATGGAAAGCATCTTAGTGTCTTGATTCTTTTATCAGTCTGTTGACTAATTGTATGAGAACACTGTCTACCTGTCCTGAAAATTATAGAGAGTAGGTAATTATCTGACAAGGTAATTTGTTTTACAAATGTAAATCAGTTTATTGACGTTTTCTTGTGTATAGCATCTGTTAAAAGTAAAATTTATGTTGCTCCCGACCTCCATCCTTATTACGGAGCTAAGTTAAAGAAAGATAGATTTAATGTCCTTTTATAATAAATTCTCTTAGCGCTCCAGGAGAGTATGTGATAGATTTTCACACTCACCTCTTTTTAGTGTTTGTATTGCTTGTAATATGTACTGTAACATGAGTGGACAATGTATGGTGGAAGAGCATCCAGGTGGAGAATCCTAGGGAAAGCATTAAAGGGGAGTGTAGAAATCATACACTGAGATAACCATTCTTAGTTTTACAGCCTCAAGAGACACGCTGGAGTTAAACAGGAATCACTCATTGTGAAATAAAGGAATCACACACTGAGAGGAAATAAAGTTATAATTATTTATACACACCTTTGATTCAAACTGTAAAAAGTTATTATCCAATTTTTTCAACTTTTTCACAAACAAAAGTGAAATAATTTTAAAATGTTATTTAGTATACTCACTAATGTGATTTTGCTGACCTGATACCTTGCGGTACATTTTATTATTTCTATCTATCTATTTTAAAAAGAATCCAATGCATATGTTTTGAGTCATGGGAATTTCATGCTACTCTCAGAACTCTTTACCTTATAAAATGGTGATAAGATCCATTTTATAAGGAATTATAGATGAAGTGTGATCATTTTGTATAAACCTTTTAATGATTCAGTGGTGAATGCATTTACTGAAGTTTGACAAGCAAAAAACAGGATTGAATATGAATCTCACTCACTGTCATCGAGTTGATGCTGACTCATAGCGATCCTATAGGAGAGGGTAGAACTGCCCTTGTGGGTTTCCAAGACTTTAACTCTTTATGGGAGTAGAAAGCCTCGTCTTCCTCTCATTGAAAATTACTATCTTTCTTAATTAATTCAGTTGAAAGGAAGGAGAAGTTGAACGTGATTAGAAATTCATTCATTTTAAACTACAGAATGTGTACTACCTCGAGAAAAGAGAGCATTCTTCTTTTATTAGCGCTTGATTGTTTTTTAACATTGTTTCAGCAAATGTAATTGAGTGTCTGTCATGCCAGTTACAGTCCTAGTTCCCCAGAAAGGATGTCTAGAGATGAATGAATGTATGCAGAAGTCTTGGAAGAAGTATAGCCAGAATGCTCATAAAAGGGAGGATGGCGAGACTTTGTTTCACGTATTTTGAACATGTTAGCAAGACATGTTAAGAGTCTCTAGGTGGATAACCACAGTGGCTGCATTATTAGTCTCAAACATTACACTTAGGAGATTAGCCACCTAATGAGTAACCGACTAAGCCTCCAAGGTTCCTTATGCACATCAGTACAAGAGCTGGTGGGACACAGAAAGAGAGTGCTCCCTTTCTTTCAGCAAGGAATGACAGGAAAGAAAGAAGCTGCAGATCGACTTTTTCTTGAAAAGAAAACATTCCTGCCTGAGGGAGCTGCAAGAACAAAATCAACAGAGCCTAACACGGCTAGTTGTGTTGGCAAGACTGAGTGCATGGGACTCCAGCACGAGGGATAAGATGAGGGATAGGATGAGGGGGAAAAGGGTTGAGAGAGGAAGTAGAGGTAGGAGGAGCTTGCATGGTGCCAGCATGGTGGAGAATTTTTAGAAGTAGACAATTTCGAAAGTACACACATTTGGAAAGGCCACTGTATATAGAATGTTCAGAAAATACAGCTCAGCACAAAGAAGTAAATAAAAATCAACCACAATCCATCTCTACTCTTCCAACTTTGCCCTATCACTCAAAAATGTTTTCCCTAGAACCTAGGGTCTATATCTTTAAAAGTTTCAATTATGCATACCAGTTGTAATATTCTATTATAATTAATAATCATTAATAAAAATCTTCTGAAACATAATTTTGATAATGACACAGCATTCTATTATATCAATATATCATAATATAATAAGCCTTCATACAACAAGCTGCTTTAAAATTTTAGATATGATAAATGGCCCTGTGATTTCACCTTGAAAATATTCTGAATCTGGGGGTTGGGGTGGTGAGATAAATTTCTGAAAGTGAAAGTTCTGGTTCAAATGGAATACATGTTTTAAAAGGCCTGCATCTCAGCACCTGCTCTTTCAATAGTCGTTATCATGTCTGAGTAACTTTGCCAAATGATAGTAAAGAGTGGATCATTGGTTTAATTTGCATTTTTTGATTAAGGTCAAATGATACCGATCATTTCCATTCGCTGTTTCTAAAACTGTACATTCATATCTTTTATCTATTGCTATATTCTTGTTTGTCTTGGTTAGTAAATCTTAGTCTATCCATTCCAAAATTGCATTATTATAACACACCTCCCATTTCTCTCCTAAGCCCTGAAATCACATGAAGCTGTGGGTGGAGATTCTGCTGCTAGTCCCCCAAACACCTCTCAATGCAAACACCATGAGTAACCAGACGCTAGTAACGCAGTTTATCCTGCAAGGATTTTCTGAGCACCCAGAATACAGGGTGCTCTTGTTCAGCTGTTTTCTCTCCCTCTATTCTGTGGCCCTCACAGGTAATGTACTCATCACCTTGGCTATAATCTTTAACCCAGGACTCCATACCCCCATGTATTTTTTCTTGTTCAACTTGGCTACTATGGACATTATCTGCATCTCCACCATTATGCCCAAAGCATTAGTAGATCTGGTGTCTGAGGAGAGCTCCATATCCTATGGAGGCTGTATGGCCCAGCTCTATTTTCTCACATGGTCCGCATCTTCAGAGCTGCTCCTGCTCACGGTAATGGCCTATGACCGGTATGCCGCCATCTGCCACCCGCTGCATTACAGCACCATGATGAGCATGCCATTCTGTAGCTTGCTGGCTGCAAGTGTGTGGGGGATCTGCGCCTTCAACACAGCTATTCACACTGGGCTGATGCTGCGCTTACATTTCTGTGGCCCCAATGTGATTACGCATTTTTTCTGTGAGGTTCCGCCTCTGCTACTTCTCTCTTGTAGCTCCACATATGTGAACAGTGTCATGATCGTTCTGGCTGATGCCTTTTATGGCATATTGAACTTCCTGATGACAATTGTGTCATATGGCTTCATCATTTCCAGCATCCTAAAGATGAGGACCAAAGAGGGGAAGAAGAAAGCCTTCTCCACCTGCTCTTCTCATCTCATTGTGGTGTGCATGTATTACACGGCTGTCTTTTATGCCTACATAAGCCCAGTCTCCAGCTACAGTGCAGAGAAGAGCAAGTTGGCTGGTGTGCTGTATACTATGTTGAGTCCTACCCTCAACCCACTCATTTACACTCTGAGGAACAAAGAGGTCAAAATAGCCCTCAGGAAACTTTCCCCCTTCTTCAGAAGCTAGTTTGTGTTTTCTGAAGCTCTTCTCCTTTGACATTGATGATATAGTGTGGATTCACTTTTCTTGGAAGGATTTGATGAGCAGAAGCTTTTCATCCCAATGGAACAGCTGCATAGATGAGCTTGGAATTCTGGTGCCTTGGGACTCATTGATGTGAGAAATTGTCTCATGATCTGGTCCCAAGTTAAAGTGAGTTCTATGTGGCAGGGAAACAAATCTGTCATGGAGAGTAAAATGCTCCTTGTGTTTTACAATTGCAGCTATATGAAAGTGTTGTCTTTTTCTACCCCCCCTCCTCTTCGCACTCAGTTTTCTTATTATTCATATTGCATTGTTCAGGCTGTGAATCCTAAAATTAGGTGTGCAGGCTTAAAAGGAACTAAGCAGGATAAATGGACCCCGTAGCACATGGAAAGAGAGAACTGTCAGATTGAAGAATTGTCTTAAGGTGTCCCTGGTCCCTAAGAAGACTTCTACCTCTCTTGTATTACCTCATATGCTTCTTCTGGAGCCAACTGGACTTCAACAATTGCTTCTGATTCGAAATTGAATTTTTTTCTGGTTTTCCCTTATCCTTTCAAGATAATATGTATTATTAGAATCACCATTTTATTTGAATGTATCATACTTTATTGTGAATGTACCAATCTTCATTTTAAAACCAGATGTATGGGTTATACACTTCATCCTTCCTTGATTTTGTTTTGAGACTGAGGTTTTGACTTACTTCATTGATCTGGAGTGAGAACAATTGCCATGATTCAGTTCTAATAAGTTGCATTGCATTGTAAAATACATTGTTTTTATTTCCATTGTTTCAAAATAAAACTTGGTAGATAAATCCTTTGTGTTTACTGAATTTAAGTCTAAGGACTTAGGTTCCATGGTATTAGAAAACTGGGCACAAAAATCCATTTTTATAATTGACTAAAAAGTACAGAGGCAAGATGTAAATGTTTACCTGCATCATTGTGATTGGAAAAAGACACATATTGTTTATTACTATAGATAGAAACTGAAAGTATAGCGATGTTTAATTTACAAGGGATGGGTTCCCCATGGTTCTTTTCCAGTATTCTTATTATCATTCATCAGAAGCATGCAGACTAGCGGCATGGAATCTTAAAAACTGATGGACACATGGATTGAATGTGGCCCTGGCACATAGCTTATTATGGACCAAGTATAATGTCTTTCTTTGTCGTTTCCATTTAAAATTATTATTTTATTTTGCCTATGACATGAACTCAGATTCTCAATCATTTTATATACCAAAGCAATCAATTTGTATGCAGTTGGTTAATATCAAAAGACAACGAAAATTTTAAAAGGAGAGAGAAATAAAAAAATCAGGTTAGTGTGTCCATAAAAGTATAATGTCTTTTAATAGAATTTGACCCCTAAATAATATGTCAAAGTCTACAGTCTCAGAGACTTTGAAAATGAACACAATTTTGAAAAGTACCACTATTAGTTGAACATGATTATAAATAGATTTCCAATATGACATGAAGAGCATTTTTGTGTTAACCTTGATTTCTTATAATTTTGACATTTTGTATATTTTATAGTAAATTTTGAAAACATAAAATATACTTAGTGAAAGATTGAATACTTATGAGATACATATTCATTGACTAGGCAGAAATATGAAATTTGATTTATATAATTTCAAATTCACAATCCAGCTAAAAAGATACTCACACACATGATGAGTCACAGACAATGGTATAAAGAGTGTTATGCTGTAAGGTGAGCTCATAGTATGGAAGTGAAGAAGTGATATAAAGATATAGTGAGGAAAGAACCCTGGACTTAGAATGAAGAGATCTCTGTTAAAGTTCAGACTCTTTTAGAAGGATGCAGCCCCATTGTACCTTAGTTTGCTCCTAAATGACTAAATGTAACAAAGACAATAAATCAACCATGAGATGCTGCCAAAATGGAATAGGAAAATGTTAGTCCTTACATTAGTCCCTGTGATTTAAAGTAGACAAACTCATACAAGATCCAACAGGCATCCCACATACAGCACCTTTATGACCGCTTACTTACCCCAACTTATCAACTCTTTAAGATACACACTCTTAAGAACCATGAAGAAGAGCTGAAAACCTCCCCTTCACCAGCCTCTCAGTCTCTCATATCTCATCTCTGATCGTGTGTAAGAGTGAATGGAAATACATTTTTTTTTAATGATTCCTAAACCACAAATCCTTCCCATTTTGGCCTCCTCGAGTAAGCAGCTGCTCTCTAGGTGGTCGCTTTCGCTCGGTGAATTTTCCAGCAACTACATGAGGGGTGGAGAGCGGCTGTTGAAGATGTGTCACAGGATCTGCACATATCCAGGTCATTCTCTCTGGAGGCTACTTCATGAACAGAAGTTTTAACCACATTCTTGTCGAGTGGCCCAGGGCAATAGAGTCACCGTATGCTTGAGTTTTATAGTAACCTTTCTTTGTTTTGTTTAGTGTTTACAAGTAGGATTAATCTATCTTGGCATTATTGACCTATGGATTTGGACAAGTCTTTGTTGTGAGAAGCTGCCCGGTGCACTTCAGGATTATAGCCAGCATTCCTGCTCTCGTTACCCATTTCATACCCCTGCTTTTGGTTGTGATAACTAAGAATATCTACAAACCAAAAACCCGTGGAACTCACTGTCCTTCAGCCAATTCAGACTCATAGTGATCCTATAGGACAGAGTCTACCTTCTCCTGTGAGTTTCTTTTGAGGGCAGGCAGCCTCATCTTTCTCCCAAGAATGTCTACAGATCATGCTAAATACCTGCCAGTGTGAAAAATTGCCTCTGGAGGAGAACCACTGAGCTATGGTCAACTAGAGTTTTTTTTTTTAATTTCCACATTTGGAAATATTTGTGATTGTTGCTCTCTCATGTCTATCATAACAGCCATTTGATTTAGGTACCATTCACTGCAAATTTCTATATGCCAGCCTGGGATTAAGCATTGTTAAATCTTGTTTGTAGACTTTCAGTGATACTATTTAAAAAAAATAATTTTATTGAGGGCTCATACAACTCTTATCAAAATCCATACATACACCCATTGTGTCAAGCATATTTGTACATCTGTTGGCATCATCATTCTCAAAACATTTGCTTTCTACTTGACCCCTTGGTATCAGCTCCTCATTTTCCCCTCCCTCCCCATACCCTCTGCCTCATGAACCCTTGATAAATTTATAAATTATTATTATTTTGTCATGTCTTACTTTGTCCTTCACCCACTTTTATGTTGTCTGTCCCCCAGGGAGGGGGTTATCTGTAGATTTTTGTAATCGGTTCCCCCTTTCTATCCCACCTTCCCTCCACTCTCCCAGTATTGCCACTCTCACCACTGGTCCTGAAAAATTCATCTGTCCTGTGTACATCCTCTGGTGTAGCCAGATTTGTAAGATAGGATTTGGATCATGATAGTGGGGTGTGGGGGAAGGAGGCATTAAAAAACTAGAGGAAAGTTGTATGTTTCATCGTTGCTACCCTACACCCTGACTGGCTTGTCTCCTCCCCATTCCCTTCTGTAAGGGAATGTCCAGTTGCCTACAGATGGGCTTTGAGACCCCACTCTGCACTACCCTTCTGATTTTTTGTTCTCTGATGGTTAATACTTGATCCATCGACACCTCATGATCACACAGGCTGGTGTGCTTCTTCCATGAGGGCTTTGTTGCTTCTGAGCCAGATGTCTGCTTGTTTATCTTCAAGCCTTTAAGACCCCAGACGCTATATCTTTTGATAGCCAGGCACCATCAGCTTTCCTCACCATACTTGCTATGCAACCACTTTATCTTCAGCAATCTTGTTGGGAAGGTGAGCATCATGAAATGCCAGGTTAATAGACCAAAGTGTTCTTACATTGAGGGAGTACTTGAGTGGAGGCCCAATGTCCATCTACAACCTTAATTCTAAGCCTATAAGTATATGCACATAGATCTATTTCCCCATCATCATATATAAATATATTTACATATGTACATACCTATAGTTAGGTCTCTATAAGTACCCATTGCCTCCTAGTTTTTTCCTCTATTTCCTTTTACTTTCCTCTTGTCCCACTATCATGCTCAGACTTCATTTGGGTTTCAGTAATTCCTCTTGGTTACATTGCCCTTGATAAAGCCCCACAAGGCCTCTTGTACCATCCTCACCACCAATTTTGAATCACTTGTTGTTCTCTTATCCCTAGATTTGTTAACACCCATTTCTTTTCTCTGCACCCCCCTCTCCCATGTCCCCCAGGAACCATTGGTCCCATTGTTTTTCTCCTACAGATTGCTTATCCAGCCTATCTTATCTAGATAACCTGCAGAAATAATAATATGCACAAAAACAAGACAGAACAAAACAAAGCAACAACCAAAAAACCAATGACAAAAGAAAAGCTTGTAAATAGTTCAAGGTCTGCTTGTTGACCTTTAGGAGTGTTTTCTGGTGGAGTCTAATGGGGTGCCACACCCTGGCTCCAAAGTCTATTTTTGGTACTCCCTCAGGACTTCTTTGCTCTGCTCCCCATGCTCTTCTGTTGCACACCCTTTGTGTTTTGCCTCGGTGTGGTAGGGTCAGATTGGGTGCAATTTGTGCACTGTGTCTTCAGTATTGTCCTCTGTAGGACTATGGGTCAGTGAGGGATGTCGTGTCTCATAGTGGGGCCGGCCACATGGTCCTCTCTGCATTGGCTGCTCCTTTCAGTGATGCTCTAAGAGGTTACTCAACTTGTGCAAGTCACCCATCAAATGAGCTGTGGAGGTAGGATTTAATGTTAAGCTCCTTGGATCCAGAGTATCATCTCATAACCACCAACTACATTATAGACTGTCATGTACGCTCATAGCTAGGACTGTCCATACATCCTAGCTCTGAAGGGCAGGATAACTTAAAGATTAGTTAAAAAAAAAAAAGGATTGGGTAACATTTCTTTCCTGAGATGACAGTAAATATGGTAGCATAATAAAGACAGGGCTCCCTCCATTTTAAATAATGGATAAATAAAAATATTAGAAAGAATATGTTCATTTCCTTTTAGTCTTGTCAGTGACAGACTTTCTTACTAATTATAGTGTGAAAAGTGACACCACTTTTTCTTTTATTATTATTATTTAAAATAAATAATTTTATTGGAAGCTTTTACAGCTCTTATTGTACATATGCTACCATCATAATTTTAAAAACATTTTCTTTCTACTTGAGGCCTTGGTACCAGCTCCTCTCTTCCTCTCCATCTCCTGCCCTCCCACCCTAGTGACTCCCTGAAAATTACAAATTATTATTATTATTTTCATATTTAACACCATTGGATGTTTCCCTTCACCCACATTTCTGTTGTTCATCCCCCTGGTGATAAGGGGGTATGCATTATATATGGATCATTGCAAACGGTTCCACTTTTCTCCCAACTTCCTCCTCCCTCATGGTATACTCCCACTATTGTTCCTGAGGGCTTTATCTGTCCTGGATTCTGTGTATTGAGAGCTCTTATCTGTACCAGTGTACATGCTCTGGTCTAGCCAGCTTTGTGAGATAGAACTGGGGTCATGATAGTGAGGGGGAAGAAGCATTAAAGAACTAGAGGAATGTTGTGTGTTTGCTTTCTCATCTCTTCCTTCTGACCCTTCTTTAAAGGGATGTCCAATTGGCTTTGGGTCTCCACTCCAACCCCCTCCCCAGCCCCTTGTTTGCATTGCTATGATTGTTTTGGATCTTCTGATGCTTGATCTAGTCAACACTTAGTGATCACTCAGGCTGGAGTGCTTCTACCATGTGGGCTTTTTTGTTTCCCTGCTAGATGACCACTAATTTATCTTCAAGCCTTTTAAGATCCCAGATGCTATATCTTCTCATAGCTGGGCACCATCAGTTTTCTTCACCACAATGACTTATGCACCCATTTTGACTTCAGTGGCTGTGTCGGGAAGATGAGCATCACAGAATGCCAGGTTATTAGAAAAAGTGATCTTGTGTTGAGGGAGGACTTGAGTAGAGACCAAATATATATACATAACATATATCACTATCATTATATTGTAGTATATCCATATATACATGCCTGTAATTATACCTCTAGAAATGTTTTTTTGACGCCTAGTTCTTTTCTTTATATCCTTTTACTTTCATCCTGTTAGAAGCTGGATGGGAGACTAGGATCTGCAAAGAAGTTATAACAACTTTCTAGAATTCTGAGTAAACTAACTCTCAAAATATAGAAGAACCCAAAGTCCATCTGCAACCTTCATTCTTAACATTAAGATATGAGTACATAGTTCTATTCCCCTCTCATTATATATATATACACATGTACATGCCTGTATTTAGACCTCTATCAATATCCTTTGCCTCCTGGTTCTTTCCTCTATTTCCTTTTTACTTCCTTCTTGTCCTACCATCATGTTCAGCCTTCATTTGGGTTTAGTAATTCCTCATTGCTATATTGCCCTTGATTAAGCCCCACTAGGCATCCTATGACCATTGATTTTAGTTCACTTGTTCCCTTGTCTCTGGGTTGGTTCACGCCCCCTGCCCCCCAGCTTCCTTTCTTCCACCTTCCCTTCTCCTGTACTTCTCACCCCAGAGCCATTGGTCCTCTTCTTTTCATCTCCAAATTATTTATCCCACCTATCTTATCTAGATAGACATGCAGATACATTAATAAGTGTCAAAACCAGGCAAATCCAAATAAAACAACAAAGGAAGACAAAACCAACAAAACAATAACAACAACAACAGAAAGCAAGAACAAAATAACAGTAACTCAAAGAAAGCCACTGACAAAAATAGAAAAGCCTATCAATAGTTCAAGGTCTTTATGAGTGTTCTCCAGTCTAGTCTGATGGAGTGCCACATTTTGTCTCCCAAGTCTATTTTTGGTATTCCCCGGGTGTTTTACCACTCTGCTCTCCCTGCTGCTCTGCTGAATGCTCTCAATGCCTCTTCCCAGAGGGATGGGGCCAGACCCTGCATTATTCTTGCACTGTGTCCCCTGCAATGCAATGGTCCAGTGAGGATGTCATGTCCCGTGATGGAGCCAGCTCTATGGTCCTCCCCATGCGTTGGCAACTCCAAGCAGGAGCATTGTCCTTGGGGCTTGGTGGGCCAGGATGTCCTCACCACCCTCTCCATCCATTTGCATTTCTCCTATGTGCTCTAATATAATGTGCCCTTCTCCCCAAGCTGTAGCCCAGAGCTGTCCTCTGAAGTGCATTCTTCTGAGAAGCAACAAAGCCCACATGGAAGAAGCACACCAGCCCTATGATCATGAGGTGTCGATGGGATCAGGTAGCAGGCATCTAAGACCCAGAATAAAACCATACCCAAGGAAATGGGTCAGAGAGCGGGGTGGGCATGAAGTGGAGACCAATGCCCATCTGTAGACAATTGGACATCCCCTCACAGAGGGGTCACAGGGAAGAGATAAGCCAGTCAGGATGCAGTACAGCACCGATGAAACACAACTTTCCTCTAGCTCTTTAGTGCTTCCTTCACCCCACTATCATGACCTCAATTCTACCTTACAATTCAGATTAGACCAGAGCATGCACACTGCTACAGATAAGAACTGAAATGCAGGGAATCCAGGGTAGATAAATCCCTAAGGGCCAACAATGAAAGTAGAGATACCAGAGAGCAAGGGGAAATCAATCACAAGGATGAATCTAGAACCCCCTCCCAGGGGGATGAATAACAGAAAAGTGGGTGAGGGGAGATGGAGGACAATGTAAGATATGAAAATAATAATCTATAACTTATCAAGGGTTCATGAAGGATGGAGGGCGGGGGAAGAAATGAAGAACTGATATCAGAGGCTCAAGTGTGAAGAGAATGCTTTGGAAATGATGCTGGCGACATATGTGCAAATGTACTTGACATATTGAAATAATGTATGGATTATGATAAGAGATGTAAGAACCCCTAATTTAAAAAAAATGAAGAACATACTGTAATATTCTAAAACTGATTGTGGTGATGATTATGGAACTATATGATATGTGAATTATATGTTTGTAATTAAATAAAACTGTTGAAAATTTTTAAAAAATTATACCAAGTAACTCTCTAGCATAGAATCTATACGGGTGAAGAAAAATTTAAGGAAAATTGAATTTATCAAGAAAATGGAAGTTCAGGATGGCAGATGAAACATTCATGTCAATGTTAAAGGAATCAAGACTTGAGGTACACAATAATTGATGTCTCAAAAAACTGTATGCATTTTTGCCTAATCACTATGGAAAATAAATAATATTATAAAAGAAAAGGTATTCTTAAATAACAAATGGATATATACTATTGTACAGAAACATTCAAATTTATTTATAAATGAACATTTTCTTCCCCAACATAAATAGGGAATGAAATGTTAAGAAATATACATATCAGAGCATTGCGAAAGTACATGTCTTCTTTTCTTTTCCAGAACTTTCTCAGGCAAGATTGCTATTATGATTTATCTCAGTGTTGGAAAGCTCTGGCTTTATAGAAAGAAGAACACATTGTAAACAAAAATGAATCTGTTGAATTTTTCACTGGGACAAATTAGGGACATCACAGATGTATTTTCTCATAATTTAGCTTATGAGAATAGAGTAAAAACAGAAGACAGATTCTGGCTAATTTGAACTGCATGTGAATGAGTATGTAATCTTACTGTGACTGGATCATTGTGTTAGTCTGGGTTGACTAGCGAAACAAATTAACAGAGACACTCCTGTGTGTATAAGGAACAACTTTCTATACACGAGCAATTGAATATTGAGAAAACACCCAGGCCAGATCAAGTCCATAAGTTCAATATTAGCCCATATGTCCGATACTAATCTATAAAGTCCTCTTCAGATGAAACACATGCAATGATGCTGAATGCAGGAAGATCACAGGCCAGTGGGTGGAAAGTCTTGTGGATCTAGTGGTAGTAGAGGGATCTCAGTGCTGGCAGGTGTCTTCATGAAGCTCCATCAGCTCCAGGGCTCTAGCATAGCTCCATGTGTTTTGTCAGAAAGCATGTCTTACAGGGAGTGAGTATGTGCCCCACCTCCAGTGAGCTATTAATCTTCTTAGTGCCTCCAAATGAGGTCTTCAAGCTGCAGCCTGATTGACAGGCTAAACTCAACCCCTTCACTCTTATGTCTCAAATTAACTACAGATTATATAACTACCACAATCATCTTGCACTTTAATTATGAACTTAAAGAATCCACCCCTCTTCAAGTGACTTCACAATTTTTTTTAGTGGAGTATTGAATTTGACTAAATCACATAGTTCTGAAATCAGAGTTGAACACTAGCTGAGAAGGATGACAAAGGTTCATATAAAAGAGGTTTATGAATTTAATGGGTGAAAAATAACACTTATTTTCATTTAAGTGGAAAATGAGAGGGAAATATGAGTCAGGGAATAATTTATGGAATTAAATGAAGTAATCTCTCTTTTTTCAGGCACAAGTCTCTTAAATATATAGACTGGAAGAATGAGAAGATTCTACCCTGGACTGCCACTTAGGCAAGAACTAAAGGACAGACACTGCTTCCTAGCCTACAGAACTTTATATTAAAATGGTAAAGACTGATTCGAATTGGTACAAGACTCTTCGGATGAATAAACTCCCTTGAAAGTGCTGCAGTTATGGCCACAGGAAATAGTTCTTTCTTTTAAAAAAAACATTTTATTAGGGGCTCACACAACTCATCACAATCCATACATACATCAATTGTGTAAAGCACATCTGTACATTCATTGCCCTCATCATTCTCAAAGCATTTGCTCTCTACTTAAGCCCTTTGCATCAGGTCCTCTTTTAACCCCTCCCTCCCCGCTGCCCCCTCCCTCATGAGCCCTTGATAATTTATAAAGTATTATTTTGTAGGGGGTGAAGGAAGACATCGGACAGGGCAAGACAGGAAATATTTCTATTAGTAATGTTTTGATGTCAAATACAGTGAACCCTAAAGAAAATATTTTAAGGCTTAATTATTTTTTTATTTCAGTATTTACCTTGTGGGTGAATGATACGAATGGTATCTTATTCAAACTATGTTGCACGATCATATAGATAGCATACAGATGGCAAAAAGGATTTCGCTTCTGTTTCACAATAGACTGTGGGAAAATGACTATAATAAATGTACGTTATTTTTAAGAAGACTGGTAATCACATGTACAATTCACATTTATTCAAGTTTTGAGCTGCTAACTTCAAAGCCAGCAGTTTTAAATCACCAGCCACCACGATTGCTGAAGACAAATGTGTACATAAGCAAATGTGGTGAAGAAAGCTGATGGTGCCTAGCTATCAAAAGATATAGCATCTGGGGTCTTAAATGCTTGAAGATAAACAAGCGGCCATCTAGCTCAGAAGCAGCAAAGCCCACATGGAAGAAGCACACCAGCCTGTGTGACCATGAGCTGTTAAAGGGATTAGGCATCAAGCATCAAAGAACAAAAAATCATATCATTGTAAATGAGGGTGAATGTAGAGTTGAGACTCAAAGTCCATTGGTAGGCAACTGGACACCCCTTTATTGCAAGGTTGTGGGAAGGAGATCAGCCAGTCAGGGTGCAGGGTAGCAATGATGAAACATATAACTTTCCTCTAGTTCTTAATTGCTTCCTTCCCCCCACTATCATGATCCCAATTCTACCTTACAAATCTGGCTAGACCAGAGGATGTACATTGGTACAGATAGCAACTGGAAAATAGGGAATCCAGGACAGACCCCAGGACCAGTGGTGAGAGTGGCGATGCCTGGAGGGTGGAGGAAATGTGGGGTGGAAAGGTGGACCCTATTAGAAGAATCTACGTATAGCCTCCTCCCTGGGGGCTGGACAGCAGAGAAGAGGGTGAGGAGAGACGTTGGACAGTGTAACATATGACAAAATAATAATTTATGAATTATGAAGGGTTCATGAGGGAGGGGGAGTGGGAAAATGAGGAGCTGATATTAAGGGCTCAAGTAGAAGGCAAATGTTTTGAGAATGATGATGGTAACAAATGTACATATGTGCTTGACACAATGAATGTAGGTATGAATTGTGATAAGAATTGTATGAGGACCCCAATAAAATTATTTTAAAAAATCACCAGCCACTCTGGGGAAGAAAATGAGAATGTCTGCTCACATAAATAGTCACAGTCCTGGAATCCCACAGGGGCAGTGACACCCTGTCCTACTGGGTCACAATGAGTCAGAATTGATTCCATGGCAGTGAATTTTTGTTAAAACATAAACATATTAGGAGGTAAAAACTTGGATAGACACTGCTGGTGGACTTGTAAATACATACAGCCACTGTGGATGGCGATAGGGTACCTAAAAAAGATGGTAATTGAAATACCATGTGATCCAGCAATACCATTACTTGGGATAAATCCAAAAGAAATTAGAAACAGATCACCAGCAGATGTTTGCTCCTCCATATTCATCACAGCATAGTTCATAATAGCAAGAAGCTGGAAGCAGCCTAAATCCTCACCAATAGAAGAGTGGATAAAAAGCCTCTGGTACTATGCATCCCTCAAAATGGAATTCAACGCATCCCTCAAAAACAATGATGAAGCCATGCAACACCTCAACTAGTGGAGCACTCTGGAAGATATATTGAGTGAAGCCAGTCAAGCACAAAAGGACAAATACTATATGCATCCACTGTATTAGGAATAAGCAGCAGAACAGGCCCAAGCTTAAGTTGGCAGGGCTTCCAGTCTTCTGGCTGGGGACTGGACTGCCTGGTAGAGGTGGACCAGTGTCAATGAACCACACACCATCCACTCCAAGTAAGTATAGTCTAAGTCACTTGGCCAGAGGGTGCCTCAGGACAGCTGGGATTAAAGGGGTAGGGAAGAAGAAATAAGGCATGGGGGGATGCTGTCGTTGGGTGGTAGCCATGGGGACCTGGGGTTAGCTCCTCCTGGAGAGGGAGGGCAGTCCTGTCAGAGATATGAGACCTACTGATGGGAGGGCAGCACAGGAAAGGGGAGAGGGAACAGCCACGTTTGGGGGAACATAGGTGCATGTCTGTTGTGGGGAGGGGAGGGAAGGTTGACCTCCAGGCAGGGGGAGGTAAGACTGAGGATGCTGTTGGGAACAGTAGGTGGGGAGGGTCTTTAGTGGCATGCAGCAGGTGGGCAGAACTTACCTAGGGCATCTCGGGGTATTCCAGGAATCCAGGCTGGGTGCCATAGAAGACTGGGATACTCCATCCTGCATCTTTGGGTGCACTACTTGGTCCAGAAGCTGCACCAGTGAGACCCATATGGGAACCCCACTGGGCAAACTGGATTGTACCTCAGACACACTTGCAGCCTGAGGACTTATGCTGGAAAACACATGGTGTCTAAAGAAGCAGAAGACAGCTGTTCCAGGAGTGATGTACTGTTGATTGGTGGACAAACAAGATCTTGCTATATCAATGCCCTGTATACCATCTTAAGATACATACTATTCTGGCAATCCTGTGGTGACCATTCTGCTATATTTTGCTAATGCACTTCATTCACATGTCATGCAATTCAGTAATTCAATCATATCAAGAAAACGTATACAATTATCACCATATTCTAGAACATTTTGTTGATCCTTGTATTCATTGTTATTCATGTAATTATTTTTTTTCTAATTGTGGCAAAAATATACACAACAAAACATTCTCCAGTTCCACAAATTCTGCATGAATAATTCAGTGCCATTGATACTCTTCATGTTGTACACCCATCATTGATACCCTTTTCCAAATTATTCCACTACCATTAACATAAACTCAATGCTACCACCCCCACCACCTCCCGCCCCAAGAAACAACTCTTTCTCCTTCACCCATGTAAACCAATGGTCAAGTTTGGTTTCATTCCTTCTTTTAAAAAATGTTTTAGTAGTTTTCATGATATAGTATTCACATATCATACACTTCCATGGTTGAATCATTAAAAAAAGTTGTATATGCATCATCACAATCAGTTAGGAGTGCTCTCTATCCTTCTACAAATTGGGTGTTCACAATTTAAGCTCTGACACTTTTCCCTTCATCATATTTGAATTTTGTTATTGTCATCTTTGGATTACACCAACTAGTGTGCTTCTTCTGTTTGGATGTAGTTAATGTGTCACTTAGATTACTGTTTGTTTAAATGCAAGCCTCTATTAACCCAGACGCTATTCTAATTGATAGCTGGGCACCATCCACTTTCTCCTCCACATTCAGCTGTAGCAGATTTATTTTTGGTGATAATTTCATGAAGGCAAGTATGGAGCAGGGAGATGTTTTAGGAACTAACTGTTCTTAGCTTGCGGCTAGAATTAAGTGGAAACTCAGAATCCATCTGCTGGTCCATGGGTTATGAACAACTCTGGTTTACTTTGGTGGTCATATTAGGACAAACCCAAAACAACAACAACAACAGCACCAAAAACAGAACAAAACCCCAAAGAAATTAAAAGGAAAAACATTACCAATCATCTCTCTGGGATATAAAGTGATTGCATTGGTAACATAATAAATTGTTTGATTAACAGAGAATTTAAGATATTGTTGATATGAGGAGTTTCTGCAAGTATACTCCAACTCTAACCTGCAATCAATGAGTTTTTGCTCTGTACAGATAGATTTATTAATTGATTGAACTCTGTTTACATTGAGGATGGTGTTTGGTGCTAGGGAAAAATTTCCTGTATCAATTCGTAGAGGTGCAGATCCTTGCCTAACAGATTAAAAACCTATCATATGAATGCAAGGGGAGCATTGATGTGCATACGTGATGTAATTTTGGCATATACCAGTGATCTATTTTGTCTTCTGCTGTGTGTGCCTCCATTATACTTGATTGTTTATACATGACTTGCTATAGGGCCCTTAAGTTCCAGTTTCTCACTGATGATCCCGATAGCTTTGGTGCTTACATTTAAGTCTATAATCCATCCTGACTTAGATTTTGTTTATGGGGAGAGATATGAGTTTTCTTTCATTCTTCTGCATATGGAAATACAGTTTGACTAACACCATTTGTTGAAGAAGCTCTTTCTCCAATTGACTATTTCTGGATCCTTTGTTAAAGACCAGTTGCCTGCAGGCTGATGCATTTATGTCAGAATTATCTGTTCTGATCCAAAGGTCAATATATCACTCATTGTACCGGTACCAGGCTGTCTTGACTACTTAGTTCTTTTTGAGAAAATCTTTGCTTATTGTGGGTCTTTTACCTACCCATATAGAATTGGTAATTATTTTTTCCATTTCCTTAAAGAATGTATTTGGGTTTTATATTGGCATTGTATTGTATCTGTAGATTGTTTTATGTAGTACTGACATTTTTACAATATTAAATCTGCCTATGCATGAGCATGGAATATTCTTCCATTCATATATGTCCTTTTGGTTTCTTTTCTTTTTTAATTTTAATAAATCATTTTATTGGGGGCTCTTACAGCTCTTATAAAAATCATTACATCAGTTGTATCAAGCACATTTGTACATGTGTTGCCATCATTTCCAAAACTTTTTTTTTCTACATGAGTCCTTGGTATCAGCTCCTCTTTTCCACCCTCCTTCCCCCACCATCCCACCCTTGTGAACCCTTGATAATTTGTAAATTATTTTCATTTTCATATTATACACCATCCACATTTCTATATTTAGTCACTCTGGGTGGTGGTGGTAATTGTAATTGATCATTGCGATTGGTTCTCCCTTTCTTCCCCCACAATTCCCCTACCCTCATGGTATCATCACTCCTAATATTGTTTCTGAGGGTTTTTTCTGTCCTGGATTCTGTGTGTTGAGAGCTCTTATCTGTACCAGTGTACATGTTCTGGTCTAGTCATATTTGTAAGCTAGAACTGGGGTCATGAAAGTGGGGCTGGGTAGAGGAAGCATTAAAGAACTTGAGTAATTGTGTGGTGTTTGCTCCATGCTATACAGCACCCTGGCTGGCTCATCCCTTCCAGGTAACCCTTCTATGAGGGGAAGTCCAATTGTCTGCAGTGGGCTTTATGTCTCCATTCTGAGCACCCTCGTTCACATCAAAATTGTTTTTTTGTTTTGGGTCTTCTGATGCCTGATACCTGATCCCATCGACACCTCATGATCACATGGGTTGATGTGCTTCTTCCATGTGGGCTTTGTTGCTTCCCTGCAAGATGGCTGCTTGTTTCACTTTAAGTATTTAGAATCCCAGACACTATATCTTGTTATAGCCAGACAGCGTCATCTTTCTTCACCACATTAGCATATGCACTCATTTTGTTTTTAGCGATTGTGTCAGGAAGGTGAATCCTCGATTATTAGGTTATTAGAACAAAGTGTTCTTGAATTGAATGAGGTCTTGAGTAGAGGCCCAATGTCCAATGGCTACCTTGATACTTAACATATAAATCTATGTACATAAATCTATATCCCTATTGTAATATATTATTATATTTACATATGTACATGCCTATGTTTATAGCCTTTAAATATCTTTTGCCTCCTAGTTCTTTTCATTATTTCTTTTTACTTTCCTTCTGTCCCATTACCATGTTCTACCTTCACTCAGCTCTCTGTACCTCAGCTATGTTGCATTTGGTTAAAGCCCACCAGGCATTCTATGCCCTCCTCGCCATTGATTTTAATTCTCTTGTTATTCCCTTGTTCCTGGGTTTGTTGGCTGTCCCCTCCCTTTCCCTCACCTCCTCAATTTCCCTGTCCCCCTGGAACCATCCATCCCATTGTTTTCTCCTTGGGATTGTTGATCCTGCCTGTCTTACACAGATAGACATGTCTGTTGGTTTCTTGTAGCTATGTTCTGTAGTTATCTCTGTATAGGTCTTTTGTTCCTTTAGTTTGGTTTATTCCTAAGTATTTCATCTTTTGTGCAGTTATTATAAATGGAATTGTTTTCTTATTGTGTTTTTCATAGCTCTCTTAACAGGCATACATGAATCTGATTAATTTTTGGTTGTTAATTTTGTATCCTGCTACCTTTGCAAATCCCTCAATTGTTTCCAGTAGGCTTTTTGTGGAGACTGCGGTTTTCTATACATAGGATCATAGCATCTGCAGATAGTGAGACTTTCCCTTCTGCGCCTATTTGTATTCTTTTGAGCTCCATTTGTTGTCTGATGGCTCTAGCGAAGACTTCCAGCACCATGTTGAATAAGAGTAGTGGTAGGGAATATCCTTGTCTGGTCTCTATTTTCAGTGGAAATGTTTGTCTTTTTCCCCCATTGAGCATGATATTGGCTGATATTGGCATGATATATGGATTTTATTATATTGAAGAATTTCCCTTCTGTTTCTATTTTGTTGAGCGTTTTTCTAAAAAATGGGCATTGATTATCATCAAGCACCTTTTCTGAAACTATTGATACAATAATATGATTTTTGTTTGCCTTGCTTATGTGGTAGATTACAGTGATTGATTTTCAAATATTGAAGCATCCCTACGTGCTCAGAAAGAGTCCCACTTGGCCATGGCGAATTCTTTTTGTTATTATATTGGATTCTACTGGCAGGATTTTGTTGATGATTTTCATTTCGATATTCATGAGTGATATTTGAATATAATTTTTCTATCTTTGTGGGATCTGTGCTTGGTTTTGGATCAGTGTTATGCTGGCTTCATAGAATGAGTTTGGAAATTTGTTGTATTTTCCTAGGCTTTGGAATAGTTTATGTAGTATTGGTGTCAAATCTTCTCTGAATACTTGGTAGAATTCCCTTGTGAAACTATATGGTCCCCTTGGGCCTCTGTGAATTATCGAGGGCTCATGGGGGGGGGGGCGGGGAGGGAGGGGGTAAAAGGGAGGACCTGATGCGAAGGGCTTAAGTGGAGAGCAAATGCTTTGAAAATGATTAGGGCAAAGAATGTACAGATGTGCTTTATACAGTTGATGTATGTATATGTATGGATTGTGATAAGAGTTGTATGAGCCCCTAATGAAATGTTAAAAAAAATTGATTAATCTCTTGCAAGGTTTATCATGAACAAAATGAGTGGAGTAAATAAATAATCAGCATCAATTACAAAACAATTAGGAGGCAAATGTTTTGAGAATGATGATGGTAACAATGTACATGTGTTCTTGACACAATGGATGCATGTATGGATTGTGATAAGAATTGTACAAGCCCCCAATAAAACAATTAAAAAGACAGAAATAGGGAATTTAATAGGGAAAACTGAAGAAGAACTAATGCATTTGAGTTGTGCTGTTAGAGGGGAATATTGAAAGTACCATGGACTGCTAAAATGACAAACCAATCTGTCTTGGAAGAAGTATGGTCAGGGTGCTACATAGCTGCAAAGATGGCTGGATTCCATCTTACGTAATTTAGACATGTTGTCAGGAGAAACAGACCAGTCCTCAGAAGGACACCTTGATTGGTAAAGTAGAGGAACTTTTAAAGGAGGAATGTAAACAACAATGGACTGCAACAATGGGCTCAAATATAGGAATAATTGGAAGGATGGTGCAGGAGCGGTCAATATTTGCTCTGTTGTGAATAAGGTTGCTCTGGCTAGGAAACAACCCAATAGCATCTAACAACAAACACAGCAACAACGATGTCATTCAATGTAAAGATCTTGTTTCACCCATGTAAATGAGGTATTTTGCAGATGCATCCTATAGTACTCCTGTGTTCGCAAGTGCCATAATTTGTGTATAGATTTTTTTCTTTAATGAGTATTTAGGTTGTTCCTCTCTTTTTGCTCGTGAGAATAGTGCTCTGATGGACATGGTGTAGAGGTATCTATGTGCGTAGCAGCTCTTATTTCTCTAGGATGCTCATCTACACCAAATAGGGGGCTTGCTAGCTCACCTTCTGCTTTGAGATGATAACTGCAGCTTCAATCCTCTGGTCACTCCATAGTAGAAGGATGAAACTTTCTCTTCTTATAAAGATTTCCAACATCAGAAACCCAAAGGAGCTGTTTGTACTCAATACAATTTGGAATCTACTCTATGGCAGTAGGTTTCAGGTAAGGTATACCTATTTTTCCTTTTTAAGAAAGCACCATAACTTCTCAGTGTGCTTGCAACATTTTAGAGAACCACGAATTTGTAATCCCTCAGCAGTGTATCAGAGTTCCATTTTCCACATCTTTACCAGGATTTATAATGTTCTGTCTTTTTTTAAACTTTGCTATTAATGTGCAGGCAAGATGATTTCTCTCTCTCTCTCTCTCTCTCTCTCTCTCTCTCTCTCTCTCTCTCTCTCTCTCTCTCTCTCCTTGCCCTCCCTTCCTCCCTCCCTCCCTCTCTGTCTCTGTCACTCTCTTGGTTGGCATAACCATGATGGCTAATGAACATGAAAATTTCATTTTCCCTTCCCCTTAGTGACTTTTATTTTTATTTTTTAAACATTTTATTAGGGGCTCATACAACTCTTATCACAATCCATACATATACATAAATCAATTGTATAAAGCACATCTGTACATTCTTTGCCCTAATCATTTTCTTTTTTTTTCTCCTCTTTTTTTTTCTTACATTTTATTAGGGACTCATACAACTCTTATCACAATTCATACATATACATACATCAATTGTATAAAGCATATCCATACATTCCCTGCCCCAATCATTCTCAAAGCATTTGCTCTCCACTTAAGCCCTTTGCATCAGGTCCTCTTTTTGTTTCCCCTCCCTCCCCGCTCCCCCCTCCCTCATGAGCCCTTGATAATTTATAGATTGTTATTTTGTCATTTCTTGCCCTATCCGGAGTCTCCCTTCACTCCCTTCTCTGCCGTCCATCTCTCAGGGAGGAGGTCACATGTGAATCCTTGTAATCGGTTCCCCCTTTCCAACCCTCTCACCCTCTACTCTCCCAGTATCATCCCTCATACCCCTGGTCCTGAAGGGATCATCCACCCTAGATTCCCTGTGCCTCCAGCTCCCATATGCACCAGTGTACAAACTCTGCCCTATCCAGTCCTGAAAGGTAGAATTCGGATCATGGCAGCTGGGGGAAAGAAGCATCCAGGATCTGGGGAAAAGCATTGTTCTTCATAGGTACTACATCGCACCCTGACCGACCCTTCTCCTCCCCTGAACCCCTCTGTGAGGGGATCTCCAGTGGCCGACAAATGGGCTTTGAGTCTCCACTCTGTACCTTCATTCACTATGGTATATATATATATATATATGATGATGCCTTATATCTGGTCCCTTTGGCACCTCGTGATCACACAAGCTGGTGTGTTTCTTCCATGTGGGCTTTGTTGCTTCTGAGCTAGAGGGCCGCTTGTTCACCTTCAAACCTTTAAGACCCCAGACACTATCTCTTTTGATAGCCAGGCACCAACAGCTTTCTTCACCACATTTACTTGTTCACCCGCTTTGGCTTCAGCAGTTGTGTCGAGAGGGTGAGCATCGTAGAGTGACAATTTAATAAAAGAAAATATTCATGCATTGAGGGAGTGCTTGAGTAGAGGCCCAAGGTCCTTCCGCCACCTTAATACTAAACCTATAAATACAGGCACTTAGATCTATTTCCACATCCTCATATATATATTTGCACGTACATGTCTTTGTCTAGACCTCTATAAATGCCCTTTGAGTCCTAGCTCTTGCCTCCATCTACTTTGACTTTCCTCCTGCCCTACTACCTTGCTCTGTCCCTACCTGGGTTACAGCTACACCTATTTTCTGTTTTAAATTATTTATTTTATTTATTTATTTTTAATTTTTAAAAACATTTTATTAGGGACTCATACAACTCTTATCACAATCCACACAGACATCAATTGTGTAAAGCACATCTGTTATTTGCAAAGCATCAGGTCCTCTTTTTCCCCCCTCCCTCTCCACTCCCCCCCCCTCATGAGCCCTTGATAATTTATAAATTATTATTTTGTCATATCTTGCTCTGTTCGACGTCTCCCTTTGCCCCCTTTTCTGGTGTCCATCCCCAAGGGAAGAGGTCACATGTAGCTCCTTGTAATCGGTTCCCTCTTTCCAACCCACTCACACTCTACCCTCCCAGTATTGCCACTCACACCCCTGGTCCTGAAGGCATCATCCGTCCTGGATTCCCTGTGCCTCCAGCTCCTGTCTGCACCAGTGTACATCCTCTGCTGTATCCAGACTTGCAAGGTAGAATTCGGATCATGATAGTTGGGGGGGGGGGGGAGAGAGAGTGGAGGAAACATTTAGGAACTGGAGGAAAGCTGTATTCTTCATCGGTGCTACAATGCACCCTGACTAACCCATCTCCCCTAGACCCCTCTGTGAGGGGATCTCCAGTGGCATACAAGTGGACTTTGGGTCTTCCCTCTGCACTTCCCTCTTCAATCACTATGGTAAGATTTTTTCACCCTGATTATGCCTTATACCTGATCCCTTCGCCATCTCGTGATCATACAGGCTGGTGTGCTTCTTCCATATGGGCTTTCTTGCTTCTGAGCTAGATGAATGCTTGTTTCCCTTCAAGCCTTTAAGACCCCAGACACTATCTATTTTGATAGCCGGGTACCATCAGCTTTCTTTGCCACTCCACTGCTTGCCTACTCCATGCCAGCTGTTGCATTCACGTCCTGGACCACTGAGTTGAAGTCTGGTCCCTCTTTCTCTGCGAAGATATAAATAATACCCTTCCCTTGGGTCGTTTACTGACCTGTGCCCCACCAGCCATTTCTTTTTTATTGTAGTTATCTTTTTTCCATTCCCCACTTTGTTTTAGTTCTCTACCACATGTATCCCTGTATTTGATCTGGTCCCTGTCTTATTACCTGGTCCTCACCCCAGGCACATTTGTATACAGTAGCTTTTTCCCGATGCCTCTTTTGCATTTTTTTTAAAGCTTACCTCAGCGGACTCATGTTGTATGTGTCCTTTTGTGCTTGATTTACTTCGCTTAGCATAATTTCCTACAGTTCTTCCCATCTAGTGATGAGCTTCATACGTTCATCACTGCTTTTAAGCAATGCGTAGTATTCCATTGTATATATATATATATATATATATATATATATATATATATATATATATATATATATATATATATACCAGTTTTTTAATCGATTCATCAGTTGATGGAAATTTGGGTTGCTTCCAACTCCTTGCAATTGTGAACTATGCTGCAATGAACATTGGAGCACAGCTATCTGGCCTTGGTTTATTTCTAGCCTCTTCTGCGTATATGCCCAGTAGGGGAATGGCTGGGTCGTATGGTAAGTCGATTTACATCTATTTTATATATTGCAACATCAATTTCCATAGTGGCTGTACATACTTACAGGTTCACCAGCAGTGGATGAGAGTTCCTGTCTCCCCACAGCCCCTCCAACACTTGTTGCTTTCTCATATTTTGAATTGGGCTAACTTTGAGGGTGTTAGGTGGCACCTCATTGTTGTTTTAATTTGCATTTCTCTTATGGCTAAAGACCAGGAACATTTTCTCATATGTTTGTTGGCCATTCGGGTTTTCTGCCCCTGTGAAATTTCTGTTTGGGTGCTTTGCCCACCTTCTCAGTGGGCAATTATTTTTTTTTCTTTTTGGAAGATAGCAGAGTATTGTAGATTTTAGTAATAAGACCTTTGTCTGATGTTTCATTGCCAGAGATGTTTTCCCAGTCTGTGGACTCTCTTACTACTCTCTTGGTGAATTCTTTCAATGTACACAGATGTTTTATTTTCAGTATAACCCATTTGTCAATTTTCCCCTCTGTGTTTGTGTCCTTCCCCATTTCTGATAACCTATGTATTCCCTGAGCCAAAGTTCTCAAGTTGGTCCCAATTCCCTCATTGATGGCTCTAATATGTTGGAGTTTAACTTCAAGGTCTGTGATCCACCTTGAGTTTATTCTTGTGCATGGAGTGAGATAAGGGTCTTGCTTCATTTTTCTGCAGGCAAATATCCATTTTTTTCCAGCAACACTTGTTAAAGAGGGAATCTTCTACCCGTTGGATATTTGGGGGGCCCTTATCAAAGATCAGTTGTCTGTATGCTGATGATGTTATTTCTGGGTTTTCAGTTCTTTTCCATTGGTCTGAGGATCTGTCATTGTACCAATACTATGTGGTTTTGACAACTGTGGCTGTATAGCATGTGTTAAAGTCTGGTAAAGCAAGCCCTCCCACTGTGTCCTTCACCTTGAGGAGTTCTCTGCTAATTCTGGGCTTCTTCCCTCTCCATATGAAGTTGGTAATCAGTTTTTCCATTTCTTTGGAGAAAGATGAGGGTAATTGTATCGGGATGGCATTAAACTTATATAATGCCTTTGGCAGAACTGACATCTTAACTATATTAAGTCTTCCAATCTAAGAGCATGGGATATTCTTCAATTTGTTGAGGTCGCTCTTGGCTTTTTTGTAATAGTGGTCTATAGTTTTTCCCGTATAGATCTTTTGTGTTTTTTAGTCAGGTATATCCCTAGATATTTCAATTTGTGTTTGGCCCTGTGAAGGGTACCACCTTTTTAATCTCTTCTTCCGTGGTCTTATCCGATGTGTATAACAGTTCGATGGACTTCTGTTTGTTGATCTTGTATCCTGCCACTCTGCCAAACTCCTCTATTGCTTCCAGTACTCCCCTTGTGGAACTTTTGGGATTTTCCATATATAAAATCATATCATCTTCAAATAACGATAATTTCACCTCTTCCTTCTTCAGATGAATACCTTTGATGCCTTTTCTTGGCTTACACTGTTAAATAAAACCTCCAGCACAATATTAAATAAGAGTGGGGCCAAGGGGTATCCTTGTCTGGTCCCCTTTTGCAGTGGGATTGTGTTTGTCTTTTCTCTACTGACTACCACTTTGGCTGTTGATTTTTCATATACAGCTTGTATTGTCTTGATGAACTTTCCTTCTGATCCTATCTTCTCTTGTGTCTTAAACAGGAATTGATGTTGGATGTTGTTGAATGCTTTTTTTGCATCTATCGATATTATCATGTGGTTCTTATAGTTTTTCATGTCAATGGTCCGAATAAAACTAATGGTCTTTCGAATGTTGAACCATCCCTGCATCCCTGGTATGAATCCCACTTGGTCACGGTGAATTGTTTGTTTTATGTATTTTGTATTCTGTTGGCTAGTATTTTGTTAAGGATTTTTGCATCAATGTTCATTAAAGATATTGGTCTGTAGTTCTGGATTCTTGTGGGATCCTTTCCCGGTTTTGTTATCAGAGTTATACTAGCTTCATAGAAGGAGTTTGGGAGTTTGCCATCTTTTTCTATGTTCTTGAAGAGTTTGTGTAGGTTTGGTGTTAGTTCTTCCTTAAATGCTTGGTAGAATTCTCCAGTGAAGCCATCTGGTCCAGGGGATGTTGTGTAGGTAATCCCTTGATAACCTTTTGTATTTCTTGTATTGCTATTGGTCTGTTGAAATTCTTGACGTTCAAAGAAGATAGTCTAGGGAGGGATTGTTTTTCCAAGAATTTTTCCATGTCTTCCAAATTGTTGAATTCATTGGAGTACAATCCTTCATAGTACTGTGTAACTCTCCTTTTGATATCATTAGGGTCTGTTGTAATGACCCCTCTTTCATCCCTTATTCTAGCTATCGAAATTTGTTCCCTCTTTTCTTTGGTTAGGTTTGCCAGTGGTCTATTGATTCTGTTTATCCTTTCAAAGAACAATCTTTTAGCAATATTAATTTTTCCCATAGTTTTCTTATTTTCTCTCTCCTGGATCTCAGCCCTGATTTTTATAATTTCTTTTTCTTTTTTTAAATTATTTTTTTTAACATTTTATTAGGGACTCACACAACTCTTATTACAATCCATACATATACATACATCAATTGTATAAAGCACATCCATACATTCCCCGCCCCAATCATTCTCAAAGCATTCGCTCTCCACTTAAGCCCTTTGCATCAGGTCCTCTTTTTTTTTTCTTCTTTTTTTCCCCCTCCCTCCCCGTTCCCCCCTCCCAATGTGCCTTGGTAATTTATACATCGTTATTTTGCCATATCTTAATTTCTTTTTCTTTGCTATTAGTAGGATTGTCCTGCTGACTCTGCTCTAGTTGTTGTAAATTTTGTGCCAGCATGTCTTCCTTTCTCTGGTGTGCATGTATTGCTAAGAAATGTCCTCTGATGACTGCCTTTGCTGTGCCCCATAAGTTTTGCTATGTCGTGTGCTCATTTTCGTTGGTTTCTAGAAATTTCCTAATTTCATCTCTGCTCTGCACCAGTATGCACTCCTTTAGCAGTAGAGAGTTATTAATCCTCCAATTGTTTGCTCTTGTTTTCGTTGTCTTCCTTTTGTTGATTTCCAGCCTTATGGCACAGTGGTCAGAGAGAGAGGTCTGTATTATTTCATTGTGCTTAAGTTTATATAGATTTGCCTTGTGCCCAGCATGTGGTCTATCTTCGAATATGTGCCATGAGGACTTGAAAAGAATGTGAACATTTTTTATATTTGGATGGAAAGCTCTGTAAATATCTATCAGGTCAAATTGTCTAATTGTGGTGTTTAGTTGTCTAGTCTCCTTGTTGAGTTTCTTTCCCTGTGATCTATGTTTCTCAGAGAGTGGTGTGTTGAAGTCACGACTATAATTGTTGAGTCTGTAATTTCTTTTTTTATCTTTTGGAGTGTTTGGTTGATGTATCCAGCCCATATCTCATTCAGGGAATATATGTTTACAGTGCTTAGTGGTTTATTGTCTACGATTCCCTTGAGCATTATATAGTGTCCCTCCTTATCTCTTTTTAAGGTTTGCACTTTGAGGTCAATTTTATCGGAGATTAGGTTTGCAACCCCAGCTTTTTTTAAATTGCTGTTTGCTTGGTAGTACCTTCTCCAGCCTTTGATTCTCAGCCTATTTTTGTCTGTAGCCTTGAGATGTGTCTCCTGTAGGCAGCAGATTGATGGGTTGTGTTTCCTAAGCCAGTCTGCTAGTCTCAGTCTTTTAATGCCTGAGTTCAGGCCACTGATATTCGGGGTTATTATATCCATCTGAGGACTCTGTGATGTCCTCTTATACCTTTTGTGTTGGGAGTTTTCCTACTTTCCTTTCTCATTAGTGTGTTGTGCATCATTCCTGACTTCTTTCCATTCTTAAGCCAATGCTATTTGGGGTCTGTTTTCTCTGTGTTGCCCTCTGGGTGAGGTTGTTCTATGTGGCAGTCTCTTCTTTATGCTTGGTGAGTGTTGTTCTTCTGCCCATACTGAGTCGGCAAGGATCTTTTGTAAAGCTAGGTTTCTTCTAATGTATTCTTTGAGATTTTCCTTGTCTGGAAGAGTCTTACTTCTACACCTATCTTGATCAAAAATTTGTCTGGTAAAATATTCTTGGGTTTTCGTTGTTGTCCTTCAAGTTTTGGAATATGCTACTCTATTCTCTCCGCTTCTTCATAGTTTCTGCTGATAGGTCTGAGCTTATTCTTATTTGGGAACCTTTATATGTGATTGCTTGTTTGTCCCTAGCTGCTCTCATGATTTTCTCCTTTTCCTCAAAGTTGAATATTTTAACTATTATGTGCCTTGGTGACTTCTTCTTGGGGTTCAATCTTGCTGGTGTTCTTTCAGCCTCCTGAATGGTTGCCTGGTTTTCATTCATTAGACTGGGCAAGTTTTCCTCCAAGAATTCTCTCACTATTGTTGCAGATGACTTCTTTGTTGTGTCTTCCCCCGGTAATCCAAGAATTCTAATGTTGTTCTGCTTCATAACATCAGACGTAGCCCTTAGGTTTTCTTCAGCTTCTCTGATGCTCTTATTAGATTTTTGATGACATTTGTTAAAGTCTGCTTGGCTGTCCTCCAAGTCACTGATGCAGTTCTCTGATCCCTCCAATCGATTCTCAAGGCCCATGTTTCTGCTACTGGTTTTTGTTATCTCCTCCCTAAGATCCTGTATTTCCCTTTGGTGTATGGCCTTTATCGAGGGATCATATCGTCCTTTTCTGTATTGTTTCCCTCATATTCTGTATGACTCCAAGCAGCATTCTGAAAATTTCTTTCTGTGCCGGCTGAATATCTGCTTCTTCTATGTATGTTGTTATGTTCAGGACATCTTCTGCCATTGCCATTTTTTCCTCCTGTTTTTTCGTTGAGGTCATTGGGGCTGATGGCTGTTTGGGTTGCATTGTTTTAGAGGGACCAGGTGCCATTTTCCAGGGAGTTGAAGAGCACTGGCTCTCTCTGGGAGACTTATAGGAATGCTTCCTCAAACTGCCTACAGCAAATTTTACTATGGGATTAACCTACCTCTTTATCCTCCTGTGGCTTCACTATCATGGTAGTCCCCAGAAGGCTGGTGGGTTCCCTGCTTCGATGTTGCAGAGGTTGGACAGAAGTTCCTGCATCTGCTTGGAATGTTGATGAGTGTTGGCTGAGCTGCCTTATGCCCCAGGTACACAGGCAGGAATTCCCTGGTGAAATGCCCAATTTTCACATTCACAGGAGGCAATTGAAAATATCACGATAGTCCTCAAAGTAACACCTTGACTTTTCAACGCTCGACAGAGATTGTGTGCAGCAGAATTACCTAACACAACGAATAGTTAGATCTCTTGACTGCAGATTCCATGAGCACTGATCGTGGACCAATCAAGACAAAATCCTCCACAACTTCAACGTTTTCTCTATCATGTCCAGTTGTGGGATTTTCATCTTCTTTACACTGAGTTGTAATTCATACTTAGGGTTGCAATCCTTGACCTTCATCAGCAAGTGCTACAAGCCCTCCTTACTTTCAGCAAGCAAGGTTGAATCATCTGCATGTTTCGGGTTGTTATTTAGGCTTCCTCCAATCGTGGGGCTGCATTTCTTCATATACTACAGTATCTTGCATTATTTGCTAAGCCTACAGGTTGACTAAGTATGGTGAGAGTATATAACCATGATGTGTACCTTTCTTAACTTTAAACCATGCATCATTCCTTTGTGTTCCCACAACTGCCTCTTGACTCATGTGTAAGTTCCATATGAGCACAATCAACATTTCTGGAATTTTCAATGTTCTGGAGTTCTTGATATGTCATTCTGTGGTGGCTTGTGAGTTGCTATGATGCTTGAGATATTTCACTGGTGTTTTGAATGCCAGCAGGGTCACCCAAAGTGAACAAGTTTCAGCAAAGTTTCCAGACAAAACACAGACCACAAAGAGTGTATCAACTGCCCACTTTATCTGTTTGCCAATTGAATAGTTTATTTCATTATTTCTCACAACCCCTTAAACATATTAACATTCTGTGTAGTTTTCTAGAATTAAAAGAAAAAGCAAAGAATCACACATGATAAAACATTAACCGAAGTACATTTTTATTGGGTACAGTGCCTGTCAAAAACTGTCATCGTGTTAGTTCTGACAGGACTGGATAGAACTGCCCTATGCGTGTTTGAAACTGTAGCTCTCTGTTTAAATTGGCAGTTAATAGATAAATCATATCATCCCATAGTTCAATCATGTCAAGCAGAATTGTACAATTGCTACCACAACCAGCTTCCAAGCATACTGTTTCTTTCTGGACTCCTTGGAATCTTCTCCCTTTTACTCTGCACCCCTCTCTTGTCTGCTACACCCTCCACACAAAAACAAAGAAAGAAACCCAAACCAAAAACACTTTATTCTACTTGCTGTCCCTAAAGGTGCATCAATTTTGGGTTTCATTTACCAAAAAACAGACAAATAAATAACAAAATGTCAAGTGGTTGACCAGCAATGACATAGCATCTCTGAGATACAGCCTAATATAAACAAACAAAACCCTAATAAAACAGAATATCCATCACAGGTTTGCCAGCATAATACATGCGATAATCCAGCATATAGGGCACTGATGTAAAAAGAACTTGTTTGTCCGCCTACCTGATGTAACAAGACCTTGTTTGCTGGCTTACTGATAGCCAATCTCGATGTATCAGTCTTCTGCTTCCTCAGACACCATGTATTTTCTGACTTAAGTCCTCACATTAAAAGCGTGTCTGAGGTATGGTCCAGATCACCCAGTGGAGTTCCTGCATGGGTTCTCACTGATACAACCACTGGAGCATGCTGTGCACCTTGAAGATCCAGCATTCAGTGTTCCAGCATTCCACTGCACCTGGCCTGGATCCCCAGAATCCACCCAGAGCTCTGGTCAATGTGGACCATTCAGTGCACACTACCAAACACACTCCCCCACTAGTAACACCAAAATTAATTTCTGTCATTCTTCCCCCCAATTGGAGATTGGTATTCCCTCTTGACCTAGAAGAGACATACATTTGTGTTTCCCCAGACATGTTTCCTCCTTTCACCTCTGCTGCATTGTTTTGTCCCATCAGCCTCCCTCATCCCTCTGGTAGGGCTTTCTGCCTATATGGGGGATCTCATTATAGATTTACATGGCAGCTACTCTGTGGACCACATCCCTTTCCCCTCTCTTGACCTTTTGATCCCGTCAGACATGAGGCAACTTCCAGCCAAGTGACACCATTACCTAGAACTGACGGTGTATGATCATTGGCACCAGTCACGCTCTCTACCAGGCTGCCTGGCCCCTCAGACAGTGGTTTTTATGCCCTAAAGGCCTGAGCTTGTACCTGTTTTGCTGCTTGTTCCTACAGCAGTGGACTCATACAATATTTGTCCTTTTGTGATTGACTAAAAACTCAGCATAATGTTTTCCAGCTCCCTTCATGTAAGTAGGTGTTTCATAATTTTAGGGATGCATAGTATTTGATTGTATTTATATACCTGATTTTTTTATTCTATCGTCTAGTAATGGCAATTTAGGATGTTTCCAGCCTCTTGCTATTGTGAACTGTGCTGGGATCAACATGGGGGGCAAACGTCTGTTTGTGATCTGTTTCTTATTGCTTTTGGGTATATACCCAGTATTAGTATTGCTGGATCATATGGTATTTTAATTGCTATCTGTTTTATGTCCCGCCATATTGCCTTCCACAGTGGATCCACATATTTCTGAGCTCACCAGCAGTGGCTAAGAGTGCCAATCTCACCACACCCTCTCCAGCATTTATTGCTCTCAGATTTGCTTTGTTTTTAAAATTGGGCTACAGTTATGGGTTTTAGATGATATCTCATAGTTGTTTTGATTTGCATTTCCTGGATGGCTAATGACCAGGAGCATTTCCTGATGTGTTTCTTAGCCACTTGAGTGTCATCGTTTGTGAATCATCTGTTCGGGTCCTTTGCCCACAATCAGCTCCCCACTTTATAAGAAGTAGCTTCTGAAAAGCTTATACAAGCTTCCAAACATTGTCAGATTCTGAAGGCCTAGTCTTTGATATTACTCAATCACCAAAGGATAAATATTGCATGAGAGGTTATTTATAATCAATAAATAGTTTTTACACCAAAACCATTACTGTTTGATAGAAACCATCGGTCAAATAGAAGGAATGGTAAAATCCTTGCTAGAGGGAAAACATGTGTTAACCTGGGTGAAGGAGCTGGCAATATACAATTGTCAGTAGTTGGCAAAAAAAAAGGTGAGGGAAGGGAAAGGTCAAGGCAGCATAGGTAAATGTTGTGATATGCACAATCCAACAACAAACAGATCCACCTGCAACTTGAAAGGTGGTGAGAGAGAATGATGGGGATTATAATCAATGATATGCACATGAATTATTGCGTGGAAAACTGAACGTCGTTATAAACTATCACCCAATGCACAATAAAAGAGGAAGAAACAAAAAACTGAAGAAGGGAAGGAAAAAGGAAATTTGAAAAGCATATTAGTGAAAAATCAGGAAATCTGTGCCAAGACATATTTTTTCATTATAAAAATACCTGCTCATTCTTCAAGACAACCAAAGCTGTCACAAGAGAATTTGCTTGGGGAATTTTGCGCGCGCGCACACACACACACACACACACACACACACACACACACACAGCCTGATCTTATCTGTTCTTATAAAACTAAAAAAAAAAACATTGAAAAGGAACATGATTTGAATCCTTTGACAATGCCAAAAATTTCCAGGTTGACATGGTATATAAATGAGAAAGAGCAGAATTCCTTAGGGGAAAGGTTAGGGAGATGCTGTAAGAAGTGTACACACCTAGATGTAGAATATTTTGAGAAACAATAGATTCACATATTGATATATTTATCTACTAATGATATTTCAAAAAATTAGGATGAAATTTTAATTTATTCTTCTATTAGTGAGTACTTTCAAGAAACAAATCAACAGAAATTCACATGTATAAGAGTTTTATACAAAGGGTAAGTGCACATCAAGAAAACATCCCAACCCAGTGCTGCCCAAGTCCACAAGTCCAACATTAACCCATATCTCCAATACCAGTCCACAAAGTCTTCCTCCATCTCGCAAAACAGGCACAATGATGCCAACTGCAGGAGGAAAGCCGAGTCAGTGAATGTGTAAGCATCTCAGCACTGGTAGGGGTCTCCACACGGGTGATCCAGCAACCATAGCTGCATCGGGGTAGGTCCACGTGGCTTCTCAGGGATTTCTTGCAGGAAGTGACCCTTGTCAGCTAAAGCAGGGAATTGGCTTAAACAGGTGCACCCTGGTCCACTAATCAGAGAGCAAGAGACCCAAGAACTAGAAAGGCGAGGCTCATGGAGCCAATTATCTCTCTGCCCTTCAATTAACCCCACATGTGTTTATCATCCAGGTTGGCACAATAAACTAACTACCTCAATTCACATAACTTAATAGGTTTATCCTAAAATCAAACAAAACACAGTTTTTTATGAACAGTTTTAGGATAGGGACAAATTTAAAGTACAAATCTCCATGAGGAACTCATGCTAGGAAAAAATAAGAAAAAATAGAAATATTGGTTAGTCATGAGTTCTTGTAGTTATTCCCTCTCCTTAGATAATGAGCTGAGTCAAAAAAACTCTCTTTCCGTGGAATGAGAACTATGCATGGAACTGAGCGAAAACACAAGAAGAGCAAGTAAGGCCACATGCGGTGTAAGTAATACATATCCCAGGATGAGGAATCTCATGGCCATATTTTCCTTGGACTAAGCAGGAGATCAGTCCCTGGAGAAGAACAACATGTGTCGTAACATAGAGAGACAGTGAAAAAGAGCCATGCTTCGGCATGTTGGATTGATGCAGTGGCTGCAATAATGGGCTGAAATATAAGAACTGGGAAGTGTTTACGTAAGTCACTAGGAACCAGATGGTACCTAACAGCCAACAACAACAGGCATAGAGAGGATGTGCAATTGACCATTAAAGTCTTCCTTTATTTTACTTACTTAACCTGTTGGCAGTAATTATTATATCTGTTGACTCTTGGTCATAGCTAAAAAGAGATGAAGTAAACCAAATATGAACTCCACAGAAATATTTTGTATCAGGGAGAAGAAAATATTTCAGACAAGTGTATGCATTTTTTCTCAACTAAATATTTTTGTCAGAAATATGTGGGCTATTTAGGAAAGAGATAGATAATATGGTAAGATGTGGCAAGATTAAATAGAAATATCTATTTTACTGGATATGTTCAAATTAATGTTAAGTGAACTCTCACAGGGTGATTTCTCAAGATATTCTGAAGATTAACACAGTGACTAGAATGATGTGAAATGCTTCCCCGAAGCTTTCTATTTCAAGACCATGTTTCGTTTTGTTTTTAATCTTGCTATTTTCATTCTACACACAGTCTCTTTCAGAGCCCGATGGACTTGCTTATTACGAAGTGTATAGATGAAGGGATTCAGTAGTGGGGTCACCACAGTGTTCACAAGAGCAGCTTCTCTGTTGGAATTCAGCCTGTTGGTTTGATTCATTTTCACATATATAAAAACACAGCTGCCATATATCAGAAAGAGGACAATGAGGTGAGATGAACAGGTGGAGAAAGCCTTTTGTCTTTCTTTGGCTGTTGGGAGGTGCACAATTGTGACAATTATGTGACTGTATGCAACAGTGGTTACAATAAGGGATGTAAGAAGGATGAACAAAGCCAGGATGAAGGAGATCATTTCAACGGATTTGGTGTCAGAACAGGAGAGATAGATTAGAGGGCCAAGGTCACAGAAGAAATGGTAGATAACATTGGGGCCACAGAAGGACAATTGAGAAACTTTGACCATTAGGCCTGTGATGAGAGTGAAACCCAAAGCCAAACAAACAGTGACAAGGAGGAAACATGTCCTCAAGTTCATGATGATATGGTAGTGTAGAGGTTTGCAAATGGCCAGGTACCGATCCAGAGACATCACAGCGAGAAAGAAGAAACCTGTTGCTCCCAGAAATACAAAGACAAAGGCTTGTATGAAACAGGCAGCAAAGGAAATGGTTTGCCTTCCTAAAAGAAAGATGATCATCAACTTAGGAATAACAGTGCTTGTGAAGCAACATTCAGCAAAGGAAAAAACGCTGAGGAAAAAGTACATAGGTGTCTGGAGACGGGCATCAGCACAGGTGATGGTGATTATGACTGTATTTCCTACAATGGATGCCAGGTATGCCAGCAGAAGTAGCCCAAAGAGGACCTTTCCCAGGTGCTGGACAGCAGGAAACCCCTCCAAGATGAATTCCCGGACAGTGGTCCCATTCTCCATGTCCACGGGTATCTTTGTGCTCATCCACTTGTTTCAGTCTACAATAGGTATCACAGTTCACCACTGTGTTCTGAGGGAGGACAAATTTTGGTTATTTGATTATTTACCTGAAGAAAAGGCCAAGTAGAATAGCTAAGTGGTCTGGGGAGTTGGTTCAGAAGAAACCGAGCTTAATACTAGCTATATCCTCTGAGAGCTGGATCATCTTTATAAATTTTGTTAAATTTCTAAACTTTGCTCTCAGCCTCTATGAAGTGAAGATCTATTTGTTCATGTGCTTGTGAGAATTAAATAAGAAAAACATTTGGCATCGGATGTCAATGCTATCTATGTCTACCTCCTTATACATCTATTGCCAATATTACATTCATTAGTATCTCATTACACATATTTTTTCAGTAAATAGAATTATTTTCATTTGCATAGCCTTAAAAGATTTGAGTGTGTTTTATCATGTAATCAATTTAGAAATACAACATAACAGTAATGTTAGCAATATTCACTTGCAACATTAAAAAATGCAATGTGTTTTTTGGAGACAACTGTGCTGTTGATACTACACAGGTAACAAAAATTAAATTATGATATTGATTTACACAATAGTCATAAAGAGTCCATTTCCTCTCCCGCACCCACCCAGACCTTCAGAAAGATCAAATCACACAAGTAGGACATGCAGAACTCAGCCTCCATACAAATCTTCCTTAATCCAAAGCCCCTGTGGTTTCTAAAATGCTATGAAAATATTTTTAATAGGAGAACATTTATTCTTACACTCTCTCAATCTTTAGGGAAACTTCAGCTTTATTTATTTAAATTTCTTATCCCCTCTAGTGTGGATACCAGAGATGTCACAATTACTCAACAACATGGTGTAAACGAGTCTAGGACTCAACCCAATTGGCTCTATGTTGAGTCAAGGACTCAACCCATAAGGCTCTATGTTGGCATTTGATAGAGATCCTATATTGCAGTAGTTGTTAAAATTAACCCACTTCAAATAAGATGCACGGTACTTGGAACACTTTGATTCATTCTTATTTCAAAATTCCTTGAACCTTCTCCTGCTCTCATCAAGAAACCTTTACTTGGCTTTAGAGTCTTAACACTGAGGTGAATGTCTGCCTTGAAGAGTGTTATAGGCCCAGTTTTCTAAACACACTGCCAATTCAGCCATAAATCTTTGCCTCGGAGGGCTTTCCCTGTGGATCCTCTATTTCTGCACCAGCTTACAGGAACAAGAACAATGCATCGCTTTGTTTAACTTGGGACAGGCCATGGACAAGGTGGCAGCATTTCCTTTAAATCTAAATATTTTCTTCCAAGAAATCCAGCGCGCGATATGGACTGCGGAGAAAAGAGAGAAAAATGAATGTCATTTACACAGATTGTTGTTCAAGAGAGAGGTGATTCTTCCCCACATCTTCCCAATGGCCTAGTCTGACAAAACCTGTTCCTTTGTTTTCTACAGTCGAAAATGCTTCATGCTTCAATTGGCTGTTGTCTACTTTAAAACACAGATTACTGAAGCCCTAGAACAGAGGAAAGAGGGTAAAACAGCAATCTACTGTATCTGGTCTTTATCTAGTCCTTGACTGAGACTTTTTAGGGTTCTGGTGAAAAGACTGTCTCTTCCCCACCATATCAGTAGACATGAGCCTCACATGTAACATCTCCTGCACAAGCTAACACAAGCTTGTTACTTCTCAATGTTCATATCTGAAAGCTATAGAAACAAGATTCTGTCGAAGGTGTTATTAATACATCTTTCCTAAACATCAGTTTTACAAAGGTGCTTCTCACCTACCCTTATTCCATTGTATAAAGGATGTCAGCGTCCCAGGATGGTGATCTAATGCCGAGGCAATAGTTTCCCCACAAGAGTGTTTGGTCACCAAGCATGCTATTTTGAGAACAGAGAGCTCAGGCTCCCAAACCTCATTAGGAATTAAAGAGCACAAAGCAAAAAGTAAGAGTGAAGGTCATTCCCTGGAGGAAGATAATTGGTCACTTTCTGAAAACAAGAGTTATTAGCACAACCGGTGTGCGTGTGTGTGTGTGTGTGTGTGTGTGTTCAGTTTCTGTGGTGACATTGGCTCTGAGATGGTCGTATATTTCTCTGTCAAACACTTCAAAGAAATTACAAAACTGATTTTCCTAAGGGATTAGAAAATTATCATTTGAATTTTGTTACTGATTTGAGGGGAAATACTGACATTCACTTTATAAATATGCAATGTGAGTATGGAGGTTAGGACATACTATTTACAAGCATAGATTTTTATTGAGAGAAAGAATTGGGTTGTGGTCAGGTGTATGGGAAGCATTTGGCTTCTGAGGAAGGAAATGAAGAACCCACTTTTCTCTCTACTCATTCTTCAAGCTTTCGCCAACATTATGATTTTGTCTCACTTCTTTTACATTTATTTTAAAATTTTTGTCAGTAACATATTGCTCTTCCCAAGCGTCCTTGGAAAAAGAAAGTGCACCTGTCTTCCTCTTCAGAGAAGAAAGGGGAACTCTAGCCTAGTTAGATCTTTTATTTTAAAAAGACAGCTGTGGAAATTGACACTCCAGATTCCTTCAAGATGCAGATGTGCAATGAAGGGGTGTAATCATTTTTTCTTTATGGCTTTTTTATATGTACCTTGTGACCTCATTTAACTCTTAAATTTTTCATAATTTTTGTGGCTTGAGGATAAAGTTTGTCAAATAAAATAAAGATAATTCTTAAAGCTTGCTTCTGATTAGCTAAACTTTGGAAGAGAATGCCAATATCAGCCCATGGTTTTCCATTTTTGTTGACCACTTGTGGTCTGGACAACACCAATAATCAGGTTTCAGATAATAAGAATGCTTTATTACTACTAATAATTGCATTTAGTTAATATGATTTGATCACAGTAAAGTTTTGATTTTTCATATTAGATCCTTATAAAGGAAAGCTACATGATACCTTGAAGTAAGTTCAATAATAGGAGAGGTGATAGCACCATAAGCAATGATTCACTCTTTTCCCCTATGACCTGTCTGCAGTAACCACTAAAAATCTTTGGTCTTTATACTTTTTTCTAATCTAATGATCTCATCTATGTGTAAATATTATTTACATTTTTATTTTGTTTTTCAGCTTATTTCCCAGGTTTTTCCATGCTATATCATGGTTCAGATTTTAGTTATGTTTATTGCACAATCATACTCCATTGTGTGTATGGATCATATTTTATTTATACTATCATCTGTTTGTCTGTCTTCTTTGTTTATCCATACATGGAAAAAACTGTCTTTTTTCATGTGTCACTAACTTTTGTATCATTAATTAAACTGAATTTTATGGGTAGAATAAGATGGGCTGGAATACATTATTTATACCATTTATAAATTCATTTTGAAATTATTTCATAAGATCCTGAATCCTTGACTTCTTGTTTTCTTGATAGAATTCTGGTGTTTGTCTCACCTCTGGTTTGTGACTGTCCCATGTGTTGTGAAGAACTAGAGTGTTTCATGTGGTATCTTCAGTGCTAAGATTCTTTAACATCGTTATTGATCTCAAGACTTTTCCAGCCTGAAAAGGTGAATGTTATATTTCACAAGTTTCAAGATTTTACAAAAACTTTGAAACAGACCCTGGTGAAATCTCTGAAAATAAACTCCTTTGAAGTGGAAACAAACCTCACATTTATAAGTTTGCATCTCTCCTGATGACATACAAAGGTCTTATTACATGTTTTACTGTTATGAGAGGAGATCCTATATAGAGAGTAGTATAAAAGATACTCTAATGTGGAGAAAGAACTGATTTATACAATGCAGTTTTAAAATATAAAAATACACTTAATTCACCAATCATAGGCATATAAATTAAAGCAAAGAGTTATAATTTTTCACTCTTTGAAAAGAATAAATAGAATATATGTATAATGGCCAGTAATGCCAAGCTAGGTGCACAGATTGGCCAACTTTTTTCACTGGTGTCTTTCTTGGCTGCGTTACCAGGGTTATGCTGGCTTTAACAAATGAGTTTGGGAGTTTTCCTCTTTTTCTATGTGTCAATTATTCTATGAATGCTTTTTAAAATTTCCTTGTGAAGTCATTTGTCAAGAATTCATTTTTTTTACATAATCTGTTTATAAGGAATACGATCATTTATATTGACTTTGATGCATCACTTTACCTATTAGTATACTATTTGATGTGTGTCATAAAGTCAGTTTCTAAGTTTTCTGGTACTCAGTACCCCAGACTAATCTGCTTACACTCACTACAATTTGGATAAGTCAAGCAATCAGATATTGTCTGCTGATTGCACACTTGTCCTTGCTGAAGACAAAGATTTTGAAATGAATTCTTGGGACACAGAAGGAGAATTGCACTGATTGAATTCAATTTGTAGATGTGATTGAATTGTTCAACTTCATCTAGAGGTCGCCGTCTCTCTCATCTTTATCCAGGGATCTGGGCGTCTATAGGGCAAGGAAGAAAAGCTACCACTTGTGGTAGTTCCATAATGTCATGTCAACTTGATAAATAAATGTAGGGATGGCATCTAGCCTGTCAGTCAGGTCATTGCTTAGGGTGCCTGCTTGTGGGCGTGATCTTCTCATGAGCATTCTGGGAATTTCTTTCTCTCTCTGCCTTCATCTTCCTGTTTTGTTTTGGTTTACCAGTAGCAATTTTGTTTATTTATTTATTTATTTATTTATTTATTTATTTATTTATTTATTTGTGTCAGAAAATATATCTTTATTTTTTATGTTATCATATAGATTTTATTAATTTTTTTCATGTTATTGGGGCTCTTATAGCTCCGGTCACAATACATACATATATACATTGTCAAGCACATTTGTATATATGTTGCCATCATCATTTTCAGTACATTTTCTTTCTACTCATCTTCCTGTTTGCAAGTGACATGGGGACTTGCTGAGCCCTGCAGAGCTCTGCTTCACCTCCTGTGGACAAGCCATGTGGAGCCATGCTGAGACCTGAGAGCCATCCCTGTGATGCTTCTACTGCCATTGGAGCCACAAGATATTTTACCCTCTGGCCTGTAATCCTCCTATATTCCACATCATTGGATGTGGCCGCGTGAGTCTGAAGAGATATTTATGAACTAGTATCAGGCTTATGGGCTAATATCAGACTTATGGACTTGATCTGAACTAGGTTGGGATGTTTTCTTAATATACAATTACTCTTTGATACAAAGCTCCTTCTTATACATATATGAGTGTCTCTGAATTTCTTTCTCTAGTCAACCTGGCCTAACACACCAGTGTAGTGAGGAAACATGGGCTCAGGTGAAGGAAAAGCAAACTGCTAGTGCTTTTCTATCACCTAAGTCTATGTTGGTGTCTTTTGCATGGCAGCTCATTTCAAAAAGTGTGCAAGTCTGAGGAGCCGGAAAATAAAAGCATTCAGAAAAACTAACATAAACGAAGGCACCAATGGAACACATAAGCATAACAACATGTGCACGAGAATCTTGAAGGGGAGCAGAGAGCAAAAAGAAAAGAAAAAATATTTGATGAAATAACGGTTTAAAATGTCTAGCAACTGATGGAAGACATGAATCTTGGAGCTATTACAAACAATGTTACCATGAACAGTCTTGTATAGTTTTTAGTGAACATGTGTATTGTTATTATGCACAATATATAATATAGAATTCTGGGCCATAGTAAAAACCTGTAAAATATGTTCCACTGATTTCCAAACACATACCCCAAATTTCCACATGTAGCATGACTGAGTATCTTCCAATGTGCAAAAATTAGTGTAAAGATATTCTAATTATCAGAACTTGGAATGTGCAAAGTATAACAGTATCAGTGAACGAAGTAATTATAGCTCGCATTAATACTTATTTTTTGTTTTTCTGAATTTTTCATTTTAACCTTTCTGGCTTATATTAAATGCTATTATAATGTAGCTTTAATTTTTATTCCTTTTAATTAGTTAATTTGAACTGTTTTTTTCCTTCTACTTATGTTTTCACTTTTGTCATTGTGAATTGGTTACAGGTTTATAGAGTACATCACATTTCTACTAAACAAGTCATATATATTTTGTTTCATCTAATTGATGGTGATCTCCACAATATAACATCTCTTATCCGTCTTCCATCTTATATTTCCTGTTTCCATTCTTTCTTCTTTCCTGGCCCTTTGAAAATTCATACTTTAGGGTAAATGTTATCCTTTTGACCTAAAATAATTCATTATTCTAAAGTGGTTGTGTCTCTCTTGTATCATTTTTCCACTTATAGACCTATATAATTGGAGGCTGAAAATCTAGCAACAGAGATGAGTTCATTGCCAGACCTAATGAAAGGGTGCCTAAAAGTCATAGTCTTAGGGTTTATAGCAGTCTCTATCTTACCAGTAAGGCTCATCTGATTGGAACTGGCTTTTTTCTCTTAACTTAAAAAAAATATCATTTTATTGGGGGCACGTACAGTTCTTACCACAATCCATACATCCATTCATTATGTTAAGCACATATGTATATTTGTTGCCATCATCATTCTCAAAACATTTGCCTTCTACTTGAACCCTTAATATTGGCTCCTCACCTCTCTCCCTCCTTCCTCACTCCCCCCCATCATGAATCCTTCATAATTCATAAATTATTATTATTTTGTCATATGTTACACTGTTTGATGTTTCACCCCGCCCTCTTCTCTGCTGTCCAACTCCCAAGGAGGAGGCTATATGTAGATTCTTGTCATTGATTCCCCCTTTCCACCCCATATTCCCTCCAGGAAGCGCCACTCTCACCACTGGTCCTCAAGGGATCATCTGTCCTTGATTCCCTGTGTTTCCAGTTCTTATCTGTACCAATGTACATCCTCTAGTCTAGCCAGATTTGTAAGGTAGAATTGGGATCATGATAGTGGGGGGGGGGGAGGGCGGCACGCGAAGCATTTAAGAACTAGACCCTAGGAAAGCTTTATGTTTCATTGTTGCTACCCTGTACCCTGATTTGCTTATCTCCTCCCCACAACCCTTCAGTAAGGGGGTGTCCAGTTGCCTCCTGATAGGCTTTGAGTCTCCACTCTACACTCACCCACATTTACAATGAAATGATATTTTGTTCTTTGATGCTTGACATTTGTTCCCTTCAACAGCTCATTGTCACACAGGCTGGTGTGTTCTTCCATGTGGGCTTTGTTGCTTCTGAGCTAGATGGCCACTTGTTTATCTTCAAGCCTTTAAGACCCCAGACGCTATGTCTTTTGATAGCCAGGCACCATCAGCTTTCTTTTTTTTAAAGATTAAACTTTTTAAAAAGTTATTATTAATCGGGAGTTAATACATAGCTCAATCATGTCAAGCAATGTCGTACACTTTCTACCACAATCAGTTTCAAAATATTGTCTCCATTTTACCACCCCAGCACCACCACCAGTGTACTCCCAATCTTATTCCCACTCCCCAATCTTATTTCAGTTGCTGTCCCTATAGGTTTATTCAATCCTGGGTTTCATATACTGAAAAACAGGAAAAATACATAACACAACTTCAAGAGGATGACCTTCCTAGTCACATAACACCACTGAGGGAAATGTGGAAAATGTTGAAAACCAGAGCAGGTCCAGCTTGCCTCAGTGGAGGCAATCAACTGACAAAGTTTCAACTGTTCAAGTCAGATTTATCCTTTAAGCTTTTATACGTACCTCTTCAATGCACTCTGTTTATTAACCACTTTCTTCCAATCCCTCAATTATGGAGAGAGGGAGATCCCTGGAGGCTTATTTACTATGCAGTTCCCACAAATGTATCTTGGGCTTCCACTGTCATCCATAATCTTCTACACACCTGATTCTCACAATTTAAGCTCTGAACTAATCCTCCCTTTGACTTCTGATTATCTGATTTACTACTCTTTGTTGACAGATGATGGTATGCTTCTTCCATGTGGACTTAGTTGATATCTCACTTAAATGGCTGCTTGTTTGGAGACAAGCCTTTAAGACCCCAGACACAAATTTATCTGGTATCCAGGCACCATCTAATTTCTTCACCATATTTTGCTATGGCATCCATATCTTATTTGTTCCATTCCTTAAGGAAAGTATCAAGCAGAGATGTGATTTAAAAATTAATTTTTCTTAAATTGAAGCTAGGATTTAGGGAAAACCCCAAATCCATTCCTAGGTCTCTATTTTTTTGTTTGTTTGTTTGTATTATCTGCCTTTGGCTGCCCTTCAAAACCTCCTTTGTGGTAGAATCCTGTGGCAGTCATCTCATTTGGTGGCAATTTAAGGATTAAGAGTGTAGGGGTGGATTCTAGGCTGTCAATCTGGAGATAGCCAATAAGACTTCTGTGTGGGCATGGCCTTTTCCTGAGAATTCTGGGAAATCTGTTACTTCTCCCTTGGAGGCAGAAGACACTTTCTCTCTCTCTGCTATTCCCTGGGGGACATTGCAGAAGAGAAGTCAAATGGATGCAACCAGACCTTGGAAGCTGGAGAAGCCACGAAGAGACCCCTGCCAGCACTCAAATGCTTACAATGCCACTTGACCCAAAGACTTTCTACCCCGTAACTTGTGATTATCCTGCATTTAGCTTCATTGAATGTGTTTTGTGAGTCTGAAGAGGACTTTATACATTGGTATCAGACATATGGGCTAATATCAACTAATGACCTTGGACTGGACTGGGTTGGAATGTTTTATCAATGTTCAATTGCTCTTGTATATAAGACTGTTTCATATATATAGAGAGAAACAATTCCACATTCATATATATATATATATATGAATGTGGAATTGTTTCTCTAGTCTACCCAGACTAACACAAGTCATTAACAAATTAATTTTATTCTTTTAAAAAAATTTTTTAAAAATATTTTTGGGAGCTCTTACATACATCATAACATTCCATCAATCACATAAAACAGTATTGTACAATTGCTACCAATGTCGGTTTCAAAACATTTTCTTTCTTTTTTTTTACATAGATGGTATATAATATTTAAAAATACCATTACACAATGTATCATTTAAGGTTAAGTATAATATGAAGGGATTTTTTAAAGTGTAGAAAAAATGAATTAAAATATAATGGCATCTTCCCACTTTACCCTACTTCTTTTTTTAAAAAATCATTTTATTAGGGACTCATACTCCACCCATCTTGATCCATACATACATCAATTGTGTAAAGCACATTTGTACATCCATTGCCCTCATCATTCTCAAAACTTTTGCTCTCCACCCAAGCCCCTGGAATCAGGTCCTCATTTTCCCCTCCCTCCCCCCTCCCCCCTTCCTCATGAACCCCTGATAATTTATAAATTATTATTTTGTCATATCTTGCTCTATCCCAGCTCTCCCTTCCCCCACTTTTCTGTTGTATGTCCCCCCAGGGAGGAGGTCAAATGCAGGTCCTTGAAATAGGTTCCCCCTTTCCAACCCACCCTTCCTATGCCCTCCCAGTATCGCCACTCACTCCACTGGTCCTGAGGGAATCATCCGCTCTGGCTTCCCTGTGTTTCCAGCTCTCGTCTGTAACAGAGTACCTCCTCTGGTCTAATCAGGCTTGCAAGGTAGGTTTTGGATCATGACAGTGTGGGGGTTGGGGGGGGGGGGGCGCGGAGGGAGCATTTAGGAACTAGAGGAAATTTGTATTTTTGATTGTTGCTATGTTGCACCCTGACAGTCTCGTCGCCTCCCCAAGTCCCTTCTGTAAGGGGGTGTCCAGTGGCCTACAAATGGGTTTTGGGTCTCCACTCTGCACTCCCCGGCTCATTCACTATGGTAAGATTTTTGTTCTGATGATGCCTGATACCTGATCCCTTGACACCTTGTGATCGCACAGGCTGGTGTGTTTCTTCCATGTGGGCTTTGTAGCTTCTGAGCTAGATGACTGCTTGTTTACCTTCAAGCCTTTAAGACCACCTTCGCTGTATCTTTTGATAGCCAGGCACCATCAGCTTTCTTCACCACATGTGCTTATGCACCCATATGTCTTCAGCGATCATATCACGGAGGTGAGCACAAAATGATACAATTTTTTGTTTTTTTGATGCCTGATAACTGATCCCTTCAGCACCTCTTGGCCACACAGGCTGGTGTGCTTCTTCCATGTGGGCTCTATTGCTTCTGTGCCAGATGGCCGCTTGTTTACCTTCAATCCTTTAAGACCCCAGATGCTATGTCTTTTGATAGCCGGGCACCATCAGCTTTATTCACCTCATTTAGTTGTTCACCTACTTTGTTTTCAGCAGTTGTGTTGGGAAGGTGACCATCATAGAATGCCAATTAATAGAAGAAAGTACTCTGGCATTGAGGGAGTACTTGAGTGGAGGTCCAATGTCCCTCTGCTGCCTTAATAGTAACCTTATAAATATATGCACATAGATCTATTTCCCCATCCTCATGTATAAATATATTTGCATATAAATATATATATGTCTTTATCTAGACCTCTATAAATGCACTCTGTCTTCCCTCTCTTTCCTCTATTTCCTTTGACTTCCCTCCTATCCCACTATCATAATCAGTCCCCACCAGTGTTTCAGCAATTTCTCTTAGTTACGTTGCCCTTGATCATGCCCAACCAGGCCCCCGACACCCTTCTTACCACCAATTTGGATCTCTTGTTGTTCCCTTGTCCCTGGGTTTATTAACACCACTACCTTCCCCCCACCTCCTCGTTTCCCATGTCCCCACGGAACTATCGGTCCCGTTGTTTTCTCCTCCAATTTTTCATCCAGCCTATCTTATTTAGACAGACCTGCAGAGATAGTAACATGCACAAAAACAAGACAGAGCACAACCAAGCAACAATATACAACAAAACAACAACAAACCAATGACAAAAACAAAACACAACAAGAAAGAAAAGCTTGTAGTTAGTTCAAGGATTATTTGTTGGCCTTTAGGAGTGTTTTCCAGTCCAGTCTGTTAGGGCCTTGTGTCCTGGCCCCAAAGTAAACTTTCAGCATTCCCTGGGGACCTTGCTGCTCCATTCCCTTGCTGTTCTGTTGCACACCTGTAATGTTTTGCCTCGGTGTGGCGGAATCTGATCACGTGCAATTCCCACACTGTGTCTCCGGTGTTGTCCCCTGTAAGGCTATAAGTCAGTGAGGGATGTCATGTCTCATAGTGGGGCTGGCCATGTGGTCCTCTCTGTGGACTGGCTGCTCTAACTGGGAACATCGTCATCAATGCCTGGTGGGCCATGTTGTGCTCCACTCTCTCCTCCTCCCCTTCCTCTGCTCTCGTGTGCTACGGTCAGATATGTCCCTCTTCCAAGCTGTAGATTCAATGCCATCCTTTGATATAAATTCTTCTAAGGGGAGGGGCAGATATCCCCTTAGTAGTTGGGGTTGGGGCCGGCCCCCCAGACCTCTCCACTGGTTCTCTACTCCATGCCGGCATGTTGCATTCACATCTTGGAGCATCGGGATGGAATCTGGTCCCTCGTTCCCTGTGGAGACACAAACAATACCCTCCCCTTGGGTGGGTTAGTACTCTGTGCCCCCTCTACCCCTTTTTATTATTATTATTATTATTATTTTTACTTTCCCCACTTCCATTTTTAGTTGTCTACCATGTGTATCCCTGTATTTGGTCTAGTCCCTGCCATATTACCTGGTCTTCACCCCAGGTATATTTGTATACCATAGCTTTTTCCCTATGCCCCATTTGCCTTCAGCGGCCTTTCAAGTATTTCTATATTTAAGTCAATGTTTTCTTGAAGGCTGTTTTCTCTTTTTTGCCCTCTGGGTGAGGTTGTTCTATGTGGTGGTCGCTTATTTATGCTTGGTGAGTGTTGTTCTTCTGCCCATACTGGGTCAGGAAGGATCTTTTGTAGGACTGGGTTTCTTCTAACATATTCTTTGAGTTTTTCCTTGTCTGGGAAGACTCTTACTTCTCCGTCTATCTTGATAGCTAGTTTGGCTGGGTAGAGTATTCTTGGGTTTGCATTGTTTTCCTTCAATTTTTTGAATATGTTATTCTACTCTCTCCTCTTCTTCATAGTTTCTACTGATAGGTCTAAGCATATTCTTATTTGGGAACCTTTATATGTGATTGCTTGTTTTTCCCTAGCTGCTCTCATGATTTTCTCCTTTTCCTCAAAGTTAGATAGTTTAACTAGTATATGCCTTGATGACTTCTACTTGGGGTCCCGTCGTGCTGATGTTCTTTCAGCCTCCTGGATGGTTGCCTGGTTTTCATTCATTAGGCTGGGGAAGTTTTCCTCCAAGAATTCTCTCACTATTGTTGCAGATGACTTATTTGTTGTGTCTTCCTCCGGTAGGCCAATAATTCTAATGTTGTTCCTCTTCATAGCATCAGACATAGCTCTTAGGTTTTCTTCGGCTTCTCTGATGCTCTTATTAGATTTTTGTTCACGTTTGTTAAAGTCTGCTAGGCTGTCCTCCAAGTCACTGATGCGGTTCTCTGATTCCTCCAATTGATTCTCAAGGACCGTGATTCTGCTATTGTTTTTTGTTATCTCCCCACTAAGCTTGTGTATGGCTTTTATCTCCTCTATCGGTTCATCCTTTTTCTGTATTGTTTCCCTCATATCCTGCATGGCTCCAAGCAGCATTCTGAGAATTTCTTTGTGTGGCATCTCAATGTCTGCTTCTTCTATGTATGTTGTTATGTTCAGGACATCTTCTGCCTTTGCCTTTTGTTTCTCCAGTTTTTTCGTTGAGGTTGTTGGGGCTGATGGTTGTTTGTGTTGAGTTGTTTTAGAGGGATCAGGTGCCGTTTTCTAGGCTTTCTCTGGGAGACTTATAGGAATGCTTCTTTGAACTGCCTACAGCTGTTTTTACTATGGGATTAACCTTCCACTTTATCCTCCTGTGGCTTCCCTATCAAGTGAGTGCCCAAGATGGCTGGTCGGTTGCCTGCCTCAGTATTGCAGAGGTTGGGCTGAAGTTCCTACTATATCTTGGAGTGTTGATAAGTGTTTGCTGAGCTGCCTTATGCCCCCAGGTACACAGGCAGGAATTCCCTGGTGAGAAGTATCCCCCCCCCCCCAGAAGTATCCCCTGGAGAGAAAGCAGGACTTTCCCTAGCCGTGGCCTATCTATGCAGGGTGGAGCTCACCTAGCTGGGTGTGGCTCAGGTTTAAATGCCCTAGGGCAAAGGGAGTGTTCTGTAAATCTGCAATGGAGTGTGAGAGAACAGGGCAGAAATTAGGAGGAGGAGAAAAATTAAAAAGTAAGACCGTTTAGACTGTGCAGGGGTATAGGGAAGTGAGGGAAGCAAAAGCAACTATGTAGCTGAGTCCCACTCCCTGTCTGTGGAGCTGCAAGGGTTTATTCCTTGCCCCAAGCCCCAGCGGCACCGCAAGAAGAGTCGCAAGAAAGCCTCTGAGCAGCCCTTAGAGAAGTGGGGGGACAGAGAGCAGAGATGTTAACAGAAGCCGCAGTGTAGCTGAACCCTGTTCCCTGCCTGTGGAGCTGTGAGGGTTTGGGTTTAGTCCCTGCTCAGATGATGCGGCGCGGCAAACTGTGGCTGTACTGTGGAAAAGTCCCTGCGCAGCCCTCCAAGGCTGTATGGGAACAGAGAGCAGAGATGCAAACAGAAGTAACAATGCAGCTGAACCCCATCCCTGCTGGTGGAGCCCCAAGGATCCCGTCCCTGCCCCGAGGGAGGCAGGGGAAAACTGTGGCTGTGCTGAGACCAAACCCCGCTACAGGCTCCAAATGGTCCCGGCTCCAGCGGATACAGTGGCTGGGCCAAGGTCAAGCCCCAGCCGGCTTCTACTGAGGTAAGCCAAAAGCCCCTCAAAATCCGGTGGGTCTGTGCCTACTTATCTTTATGATGCACCTCCTGCGATCCAGCAGAGTTGAATTTCCCTCTAAGCGACTCTCCTGGGCTGGATTCTGCGGAGTCCCCCTGGTATGTGTCCCTCCGTCACCATCTTCCAGGAAGTCTTGATATTATTCTATAATTTGAGTATTGTGTTTGGTCACCTTTCTTTGGAATAGATACAAATGTAGATCTCTTCCAGTTAGTTAACTGGCTAAGTAGTTGTCTCTAAAGTTCCTGGCACAGACGAGTAAGTGCTTCCAGTGTTTCAGCAGCTTGATGAAACATTTCCATTTGTATTCCATCAGCTCCTAGAGCCTTGTTTTTGGTTAAAACGTTCTGTGCAGTTTGAACTTCTTTTTTCAGTACCATTGGTTTTTCCTCATAAAGATATCTCTTGAAATCGTTGAATATCGACTATTGTATATACTCGTGTATAAAATGTGCTTAAAAACTGGGGTTCGGCTTATACACGGGTCAGTGGTACCCCAGGGAGGTGTAACATCTCACTGGGCAACATTCCCCTCCCCCCCACCCAGGTAACGGGACAAGCACCCATTATCTCACAGGTGATTGTCATTTCTCCACTGTTCATTCAAAGCCCCGCTGACACTGCAGGGCTTTGAATGTTTGCTTACTCACATCTAACCAATCAGAGCTGTCTTATGATGTGGATGGCTCCAATTCGCAGAAGCACCCATAGTGATTCACTTATGCCAGCAACTGAACTGTGGCTGCGCTCTGTCTCTCCCCTCTGGTCTCTGTGGTAATTTGCATCCTGCATCCCCTGCCTGCAGGGGCTCCCCCACCTCCTCCCAACTAACACGTTGGGGTGGGGAGGGTATTACCATGAAAATTCTTTTTCAAAGTCTTGGTTTTTTTATCCTGTTTAAATGGATACTCTTGAACCAAAACAAAAATGCAGGTCCTATGAGGCTGGTTTCAAAATGAAGGTTGTGTTAAGAGCAGAAGAGAGCAAGAACAGTATTGCAAGTAGGGAATTCTGTGTTGACGAAAGCAAGTGAGGGAGTGGTTTATAATGAAGGCTGACTTGGAGCAGATTGCAAAAGCTAAAAAAGCTCGTCACGGTTTAATGTCTTTTTATATGGCTCTAGAGAGTGAATTGCATAAATGGGTTATGGAGTGTCGTCAAAATAGTTACTGCGCAACACATATGGGAATCCGCATACGTGCTCTACAAATGGCTAAGGATGACAAATATAAAGCACCAGGCATTGAAAATTTTGCTGCATCAGCAGAATGGTGTACCCACTTCATGAATAGGCTTGGCCTACTAGGTTTGAGACAAAGAACAAGATTTCCCAGAAATTGCCACAAGACCTTGAAGAAAAAACTATGTCATTCCAGTCACTTATTATAAACCAAAGAAGGATTTAGAATTATGAACTGGCAGATATTAGGAATATGGATGAAACTGCCATAACTTTTGATCTTCCAAGCAACAGAACTGTGGCAAGTTTAGGAGAAAAACCCATTTTTCTCAAAACCATAGGAAATGAAAAAAAAAACACCACTTTACAGTTGTTCTATCATGTTTGGCTAGTGGAACTAAGCTGCATCCTGTCATTATTTTAAAAAGAAAGACCTTGCCTAAAAAGATCAATTTCCCACCACGAATTACTGTGTGTGCACATGTTAAAGACTGGATGGGTGAAGAGGGAACAAAAATATGGCTGGAAGAAATTTGGAACCAATGACCAGGAGCAGCCTTAAAGAAAAAGCCATCATTACTTCTTTGAGATATGTTCAGAGCCCATCTATTGGATAACATTAAAAAATTGGCACAATCTAGTAAAGTTACTTTAGCCGTTATTCCAGGTGGGCTTACATCTGTTCTGCAGCCTCTGAATGTACCTTTGAATAAACCTTTTAAAGACCATGTGCGAAGGATGTGGCATGAATGGATGTCATCTGGTCAAGCTCAACTAACAAAAGGAGGAAATCTCATGAAGTCTGACATAGATTTAATAGCAAAGTGGGTTCAAGATGCATGGGAAGACATTCCAGAAGACATGGTGCAACATGCCTTCCAGAAATGTAGCATTAGTAATGCTATGGATGGCAGTGAAGACTGCGCTTTTTATGAAAATGACAGCAGTGATGGTGATGACGGCAATCTCAGTGAGGACAGCATCTATGATGACCTCACACCAGCTGAGGCTCTAAATTGGGATACAGATGATGATGAGGAAGCTAGTTTTGAGGATTTTAACTCTTTACATTTTAGTTTGGTTGTTGAGTTCAGGGAATAATACCCTTATGGTATCATTGTTGATACTGAATTGTTTTTGTTGAACCTATTTTCCACTTACTGTGTTGGTTTACTAATGTTAAATGACTTATTGTCCTTTTATTTATGTTTTTATTTAAAATAAATATGTAAATACATTACCCCACTGATGTTTCAATTTTTAGTAATTTTATTTTCACTTGTTTTGATTATTGAAACTCACCAATAGCTTCTGCATTTTCCACTCTAGGCTTATACTCGAGTCAATCAGTTTTTCTGGTTTCCCAGGTAATAATTAGGTACCTCGACTTATACTTGGGTCAGCTTATATTCGAGTATATACGGTAGTTCTTTTTGATACTGTGACTCTATGTATTCTTTCCATTTTCTTCTGATACTACACTATTCAATATTTTGCCTATAGAATCTTTAAATATGGCAACTTAAGGCTTGGATTTTTTTCTTGAATTCTTTCCATTTAAGATATGTTGAGTGGGTTCTTTTCCTTTTTGGTTTTCTAACTCTAGGTTTTTGCTCATTTCATTATAATGTTTTTTCTTCTTAAACTGCACTTTGAAATTTTATGTTCAGCTTTTTTACTTCATCATTTTTTCCATGTGCCTTAGCTACTGTATGATTAAATTTCAGAGTTTCATCTGATATCTCCTTTGATCTTTTCTATCTTTTGCTTTCTTCATGTGTGATATTCTTAATGTCCTCCCACCACTCCTCAGGTCGGCTGTCATTAATATTTAATGTGTCAAGTTTCTTCTTCAGATATTCTCAAAATTCAGGTGAAATAGACTCAAGGTCATATTTTGACTCTGTGACCTACCAAAAAGGATTAGTCATTTCATGGTCTTGGTAGCAGTGCCATGTCTTGGACTTGACTAGGAGTTTCTGTATTTAATCAATCAGTCTCATAAATCGTTCTCAGATAGAAGAAGCAAAAAGACAAGCAGCACAAAGAAACAGAATGAAGAAAGAGGGAGCTGGGATAGGGGAGTGTGCTAGTGGTGGCAAATAACCTCCTAAAAAGAGTTGTAACTGAAGGTGGGAGGCTCAGAAGGGGCCCAGAGACAGAAGGGCCTTATCCAGAGAGGCCAGAGAGACTGTTCTGAGGGGGTTTATGACTGTCCTCAGATGACTTAGAGGAGCTGAGAAAGCTATCATGAAGTGTACAAAGGTGGCTCTGCCTTCGTGCTTTCTAATCCTGATGCCTGAGGGATGGTGTGTTATTCCTGATCCTGGACTGCACCCTTCTCCTAACAACCAGTTTACTGTAAGTATGGTCTTTGGTTCTGTGTGACTCTTTCTCTGGATTGAGACTTCCTCGACAACAACAAAAAATGTAGAGAATGGGGTAAGAGGGATGTTTGGTATGAGAACTGAAAAAAGATTGGAGAGTGCAGGTTTGTTTCACATCCACCTTATATGGAACAGCTTTGGGTTGATCTTTATTCCCATTGTACTCTCTAATGTTACCATTCTTAATCCCACTATTTTACCGTGTTTTAGTTACTATAATTTCGTTATAAGTGTTAAAATCTATCATTGAAAGTATAACAGCATTATTTCCCTAAGATCACATTGGCTTGCATTTTCATATGAATTGTAGACCCATTTTTTTCGTCTTTTACAAAAACAAGTAAACATCCCAATACACGATATTCTTAGGGATAAATCTGTGAAAGACATGTTGGACTCCTCCATATGAAACTAGAAAACAGCACTAATATAAAAAACATTGTAAATATATGGGAAGAACTCTATAACAGCATATTGGAAGACTCAATATTGTTACTTGTCAATTACTCCAAAATTGATCTACAGATTCACTGCAATCTTTATCAAAATCCCAGTAGGGATTTAAAATGTAAATTCACAAATGAACTATAGGAGGCCTGATAGGGCTTGATCCAGGACAATGTTACCGAGAAGAATTACTGAAACCCAAATGAAAGCTGAACATGATAATGGGACAAGAGAAAAGTAAAAGAAAATAGAGGAAACAACTAGGAGGCAAAGGGCATTTATAGAAATCTAAATACAGGCATGTACATATGTAAATATATTTATATATGATAATGGGGCAATAGATATATGTGCATGTATTTATAGATTTAGTAGTAAGATAGCAGATGGGCATTGGGCCTCCACTCAAGTACTCCCTCAATGCCAGAATACTTTGTTCTATAAAATTGGCATTCCATGATGCTCACCTTCCAAATATGATCAATGAAGACAAAGTGGGTGCATAAACAAATGTGTTGAAGAAAGCTGATGGTTCCCAGCTAACAAAACATATGTCTAGGGTCTTAAAGACTTGAAGGTAAACAAGTGGCCATCTAGCTGAGAAGCAACAAAGCCTACATGGAAGAAGCACACCAGCCTGTGTGATCACGAGGTGCCGAAGGGATCAGTTATCAAGCATCAAAGAACAAAAAATCATATCATTGTGTGCTCACCTCCCTGATATGATCACTGAAGACAAATGGGTGCATAAGCAAGAGTGGTGAAGAAAGCTGATGGTGCCCGCCTACCAAAATATATAGTATCTGGGGTCTTAAACCCTTGATGGTAAACCAGTGGCCATCTAGCTCAGAAGCAACAAAGCCTACATGAATGATGTGTATTCAAGAAGTGTCAAAGGGATCAGGTATCAGGCATCAAAGAACAGAATATCAAATCATTGTGAATGAGAGGGAGTAAAGATTGGGGACCCAAGACCCATCTGTAGGCAACCAGACATCCCCTTACAGAAAGGTCATGGAGAGGAGACGAGCCAGTCAGGGTGCAATGAAGCAATGATGAAACATACAACTTTCTTCTAGCTCCTAATTGCTTCTTCCCCACCCCCCTACTATCATGACCCTAATTCTACCTTACAAATCTGGCTAGACCAGAGGATGTACACTGGTACAGATAGGAACTGTAAACACAGGGAATCCAGGATAGATGATCCCTTCAGGACCAATGGTGAGAGTGGTGATACCAGTAGGGTGGAGGGAAGGTGAGGGAGAAAGGGGAACCGATTACAAGGATCCACATACAACCTCCTTCCTGGGAGATGGACAACAGAAAAGTGGGCAAAAGGAGATGTCAGACAGTTTAAGATAAGACAAATTAATAATAATTTATAAATTATCAAGGGTTTATGAGGGAGGAGGGAGTGGTTAGGAAGGGGGAAAATGAGGAGCTGATGATACCAAAGGCTTCAAGTAGAAAGCAAATGTTTTGAGAATGATGATGGCAACAAATGTACAAAAGTGCTTTACACAATTGATGTATGTATGGATTGTGATGAGCTGTATGACCCCCCACCCAATAAAAAGATTGAAAAAAGTTGAGACTAGACAAAAAAGTGAAATTTGTATGGAACCTCAAAGTACCAAGAAGAGCTAAAACAAGTGACCTCTCTACAAATTTCCGAGGAAACTCAGAAGGTAAATGCCCTGGCTTCTCAAGTCCAGGCATGCAGACCGAGAATTAAGTACAGTTTTTTGTTTGTTTGTTTACTTGCTTGCTCTCCCCACCTCCTCACCCACCTTTCTTCTCTTTCCAGAGCTCAGCAACATAGACTGAACTTCTCCTTTAAAAAAAATCATTTTATTGGGGGCTCATACAACTCTTATCACAATCCATACATACATCAATTGTGTGTAAAGCACACCTATACATTCTCTGCCCTCATCATTCTCAAAATTTGCCTTCCACTTGGGTTCCTGGAATCAGCTCCTCATCTTCCTTTTTTCCCTCTCTCTCCCTCCCCGCTCCCCCTTCTCTCATGAACCCTCAATAATTTATAAATTATAATTTTATCTTATCTTACACTGCCCAGCGTCTCCCTTCACCCACTTTTCTGTTGCCCTTCCCCCAGAGAGGAGGTTATATGTAGATCCCTGTGATCAGTTTCCCCCTTATACCCCCTTTTCCCTTCCAGTATCGCCACTCTTACCGTTGGTCCTGAGGGGTTCATCTGTCCTAGATTCCCTGTGTTTCCAGAACCATTCTGTACTGCTGTGCATCCTCTGGTCTAACCAGGTTTGCAAGGTAGAATTGGGATCATGATATTTGGAGGGAGGAAATGTTTAAGAACTAGAGTTTAAGAACTAGAGTTTGTGAGTTTCATTATTGCTACACTGAACCCTGAGTGACTCATCTCCTTCCCACTACCCCTCTGCAAGAGCTATCCAGTTGTCTACAGATGGGCATTGGGTCCCCATGATGATATGATTTTTTTACCCCCACCTTTGGTTCTTGAAACCTGGTCCCCCCAGTCCTTCATAATCACACATGTTGGTGTGCTGCTTCCATGTGGGCTTTGTTGTGTCTGGGATAGATGGCTGCTTGTTTACTTTCAGGCCTTTAAGTCCCCAGATGCTATATCTCTCAATAGCCGGGCACCATCAGCCTTCTTCACCACACTTACTTATGCACACATGCTTTTCAGCGTTTACATGGGGAAGGTGATCACATAATGATGGTTTTTGTTCTTTGGTGTCTGCCAGCTGATCCCTTCAATACCTCCTGTTCACTTAGGCTTGTGTGCTTCTGTGGGCTATGTTGCTTCTGAGCTAGATGGCCACTTGTTTGCTTTCAAGCCTTTAAGACCCTAGACGCTGTATCTTTTGATAGCCAGGCACCATCAGCTTTCTTCATCACGTTTGCTTATGCACATGTCTGTCTTCAGTGATCATGTCGGGAAGGTGGGTATCATGGAATGACCGTTTAGCTGAGCAAGGTGCTCTTGTATTGAGGGAATGTGCACAAGGAACTTCTTTGACACCTCTCACCTTCCCCGTCCCCTACCATTAGTGACAACCTGCATCACGTGGGATGGCTCCCATTTACAACTCCTTACCACAAACCCCATGATCACTCACTCACGCAGGCCTCACACCTCACTGGCCCTTCAGACTGTTGCATGAAGAACTGATTGCATGGATAGCCTGACTCGGGATTCTCCATAGTCCAAATAGTGAAACTTGCCACTCCTTGGATCCCCAGTCCATGGCCCCCACCACCACCACCACCACCACCACCACTTCCTGGAGACTGTCCTCCAAACTTCACCAAATCCATTCCTTTCTCTTTTAGCCCACTAGAACCTCTGTCTCTACTTCTGAAGAAAATGATCCTTACCCAAACCAGGGGTTGAGTGAGTGGGTATATTTTTTGATTCTTGGCTTTTGCATTCTGGTTTTATTTTACTTTAGGTTGATCTCTGTCCCTTTTGGACTCCCCTTACAGGCAAGTAGAGGAAGATCATACCCTCTCTGTGTTAAGCTGGGTTGTCTAGAGAAACAAGACCAGTGACACTCATATGAGTATATGTATAGGATAAAGCTGTATAACAAGAAGTGCATCCCACCCCAGCTCAATCCAAGCCCATAAGTTTTATGCTAATTTGGGCCTCCCTCTGATTCATGTAGCTGTAGACTGATGAAACAAAAAAGATGAGCAGGATTCAGGAAGAAAACAGGCTGGTGGATGCAGTCATATGGACCCTAGGTCAGTGGAAACATGGCACGTTGCCAACAGTTTTCAGGGTCAGGTGGCCCTCATAAGCCTGCCTCTGGAAGCAGACACAGTCCCAGCAAGCAAGAGGGTAGAGGGACAGAGAGAGAAAGAAGGAAGTTCTCAGTTTCTCCCTTATTAGAAGGCCTCTCCCCCAAGTAGGCATTATCAGGCTATGACCACCCCTACATTTTCATACAAATTCAAGTTGGCATAAAATGTAGATGGTACACTCACAACGACATTCCTCTCTCTATGACCCAATCAGAGTTTATAGCTTTACCACTGAGGGAAGTAGCCCACCTTCAAACCAGGCACACTGTTTTTGCCCCTAAGCTTTTGCACTCTACTTTTTAAAAAATTAATAGGATTTTTACTCCTGCAGTATCATTTCATGTACCTATAACTCCAAGTGGCTGCATGCACCTCCCAAGCAGGGGCAAGTAGATCATGCCCTCCTCAACCACAGGTCTTCCTCTTGGAGCCCAATAGGGTCTTTGGCTCTGCCTCTGAAGTAAGCAGTCCTCACCCACCAGAGGTATGTTCTTTGCTCCTCAGCTTTTGCATTCTTAGATATAGGCAAATTCAGGCTCCTAAAAGCACAGACTCACCCATGAGCACACTCCTATACCAATAAAACTCCTCGACCACACCAAATACAAGCCCCGATCTCTTCTTCACCCCTAACTCCCCCCTTTACTCTCAAATCATCATCTCATTTTTTCCTTCCCTTATATCCTGCCTTTCTATTTCTCTTCATATCTTCAATCATACTTCTCTAACAAATACATAATCCTCTCCTACTAGGCTGATTATTTTCATGCACTCTTATCCTATACTACCTACCATTGTCTCCTACTTTTGCTTTCATTATCCTAATGAAATATACTCCCACATTAACTAATATGAAATATTATACCTCATAAATTTTTTTCACAATATCCAATATCTATTGGACTTATCCAGAAGGCCACTATTACTAATATCACACTCTCACCTCCTCCCTCCACTTTCCCCACCTATCCAACTTTCTCCCTTTTACTTCATCTTCACATCGTATGATTTTCAACCCCGTTAGACCTCTCTCCCGTAACCCCAAAGAGCCAACTACCCCTGCACTATCAGCAGGTTGTACACAAGTTACAGCTGCACCACTATGCTGCAGAAACAACAGTTGAGCCATGCTATACACAAAAAATCAAACAACCGAGAAACACCCAAACCCAATGTGTTATTCTGTACAATATCTTCTGAAACTACCAGATATAGTATTTAAAGTTCAAAGAAAAGGAGAGAATCCTGAGGGCAGCTAGGGGGAGGGGTGGTAAACAGTTTCCTACAAAATAATTCTGATAAGGATAAGCTCAGACTTCTTGGCAGAAAATATGCAGGCAAGAAGATAGTGGAGCAACACATACCAAACTTTGAAGTACAAAACTGTCAACTAAGAATCCCATATCCAGCAAAATTTTGCCTTGAAAGTGAGGAGAAATAAAGGTACTTCCAAACTAAAAGAATTCATAAAAACAAATAATACAAAAAGCATAAACTGCTCACTATGGTAAGAGAATCAAGAATAGCACACAGACATGAGAGCATCACACAGGACACCACAAACCAGAATACAATATACTGAAACAGCACGCAAAATAACACTGATCTAGACAAGAAACAAAGTCACCAATAAATCTAACCAAAAAATTTCGCGGCCCAGTGGAGTCACACACAAATAAAAGGAAAAAAATCTGCAAAAACAAAGAAAGGAAGGTCAAAAGGAAAAAAGACATTTATCAATAAATGAAGATAAAAAATAATAGCCGTGAACATCAATGGACTAAATGTACAAGACTCTAGTATGCTGCCTTCCAGAGACAGCCAAAAAAAGACACCCAAAATGCACCAATACATTAGCTCGCAGAACAAAAAGGAAAATCAACTGCTCAACAATAACTGTTGTTGTTGTTGTTGTTAGGTGCTGTCGATTCAACTCTGACTCCTAGAGACCCTATGTACAGCAGAATGAAACACTACCTGATTCTGCACCATCTGCACAATTATTCCTACACATTTGAACCCATCGGTGCAGCCATTGTGCCAATCCATCTTGTCTAAGTTCTACCTCTATATTGTTGCCACTTTACAAAGGAGGATGTCCTCTCTAGGGTCTTGTCCCTCCTAACAACATATTCAAAGGACATGAGGCAAAGTTTTGTTCTTTTGACAGTCCATGGTACTTTCATTATTCTTTGCCAGAACCATAATTCAAATGGATTGATTGATTCTTTGGTTTTCCTTTCGACTTTCACATACATATGATGCAACTGAAAATACCATGGGCTTGGGTGAGACCCAACTTAATCCTTAAGGAAACATCCTTGCTTTTTGACTTTAAAGTGATCTTCTGAATCAGATTTACCCAATGCAATACATCATTTGATCTTTTGACTGCTGTTTCCACGAACATTGATTGTGGATCCAAACAAGACAAATCCTTGGCCACTTCAATTTTTTCCCCCACATATCATGTTATTAGCCCAGTTTGAGATTTCTGTTTTCTTTTTTTTTCCCTTTATATTGAGCCATAATCCATGCTGAAAGCTGTAATCCCTGATCTTCATTAGAAAGTACTTCAAGACCTCCTCACTTTCAGCAAGCACGGTTATGTCATCTGTATATCACAGGTGATGAAGAAACCTTCCTCCAATCTTGATACTGTGTTCTTCATATAGTCTAACTTCTCTAATTATTTGCTCAGCCTACAGATTGAATAAATTTGTGATGAGAAAATACTACCCTTCCACAACTATTTATAATCAATGTATATTTCTCTTAGTGTTAAAATATTTTCTTCACTTTTATCTATTAAATATTTGTTCTTATGTGATTGACTAATTTCCTTCAGGTTCATCCATGTTATGAGGTAATTCACAGATTCTCCATTATTCTTTCTCTCTTTCATATTTAGAACTTTAAATTGCTTTTAATTTTTTAAAAATAATTTTATTGGGGCATCTTACAGCTATTATAACAATCCATAAATCAATTATATCATGCAAACTTATACTCATGTAGATAAGGATTAAGATAAACTAAATTAGGATTGAACTTGACTGTTTTAAGAAGTGAGTTTAGTATCTGATTCTACTTTGTTTATACTGATTTCTTCTGCTTGTTATTGTTGATATAATGGTTGATAGAAATGATTATTGGGAAGTATAAAAATAGAGAATTTATAAGCCCACTTGCCTTGAGCCATTAAAATTTCATTTTTAAATGGGTTTAGGACACACCTGCAAAGAAGGCACTGAAATTATAAGCCCCACCCAATTTCTTGAGTGCTCAGGACATTGAAGGTGAAGACTTGCCTAGGGGGTTGTTGGCAGGTTGAAGGGGAAAAAAGGAATGCTTTGGATCTTTGAATTTTGAACTAGTGGTTTGTGCTTGAGGCTGGAAAAATTTAGAAACATGAAGAAACTCTCCTCTCTATGACTGAACATTAAAGAGAGCCCATGGCAGCGTGAAATGCTTGCTAAGTGACCAACTGGATCCACTTGTTGAGTGAAAGTGAGAGAAATGCAGCAATAAAGAGACAGGGTGAGTCTGGCCACTGACACCCATGGACATGGTTCACAGAGACTAGAGGAGAAAATGATAGCGGGTTGACTGGTCTGAAGTTCATGACCTAGCACAAGGGGGCTAGGGTTATTGAGAATTTGTTATGGGCCCATGGTCTAAAACAGTGGTTCTCAACTTTCCTAGTGCCGTGACTCTTAAATGTAGTTCCTCATGTTGTGCTGACTCCAAAACCATAAAATTATTTTCTTTCTTTCTTTTTTTAAAAAAATCATTAGGGACTCATACAACTCTTTTCACAATCTGTACATACATCATGTGTGTCCAGCACATTCCATTGCTACTTCATAGCTGTAATTTTGCTATTGTTATGAATTGGGAAACCCCTGTGAATGGGTTGTTCGATACTCAAAAGGTGAAAAACCCTGGTGAAACTAGGTAAGGCAGCCCACATTGAGTTGACTAGAAACCAACCAGATGAAGAGAAGATTTTTGAGCCTGTGAACTGGTGCACATTGCTGCTGACTTTTTGGATGGCTTGTCCTGATTTGACTTTGCTTATGGATGCAGAATTCTCATGATTCCAACTGGAAAGAATCTTCACATTAAAGAAATGATTGTCTCCTCAGAGCACTGGGTTGATGTAAGTGGGAAGTATGGAAATTTTATACCCAAAATGGGGCAGATAAAGACATGGAGTGTCTGGCTTACAAACTTTCATAGGTGGGGGAATATATTCATAGGATTAGGGTGTAGGTGATACTTAACTGCCATTTTTAGGCATAGCATAATGTTGTATTGTTCACTTATAGAATATTATGTTTAAATGAGGCTTTGACACAGTTTTGAATTGTATGCCTTTTAGTTTTATCCTGTTAAGCATAAATATAATTTTATTATTGTTTTGTTAAAAATTATGTATGGCTAGAGTATAAAAGTGTCAAGTTGACAAGGGGTGGTCTGTGGCAGTTACATAATCTCCTGTTACTTTGCAAAGGAGTGAAGTTGAGCCAGGCAATTAGGTCACAGCTTGATGACCTCATTTGGAATCACCACGGAGATAAATAGCTCACTGGAGTCCAGATACATACACACACTTCTGCTACGTCTTCCTGCTGACAAGACACTTGGAGCTAAGCTAGACCCCTGGAACTGAGGAGCCGTGTGGAGTTCTGTGACCCCTGCCAGCACTGACATGTTTCCACTGCCACTAGATCCACAAGACTCATCACTCACCTGTCTGTGGTCTTCCTGCATTCAGCGTCATTGCATGTGCTATATGAATCTGAGGAGGAATTTATAGACTGCTATCGGACATATGGGCTAATATCAGATTTTTGGACTTGCTCTGGACTTGGCTGGGATGCTTTTAAATATACTATTACTCTTTTATTTAACGCTCTTTCTTATACATATATGAGTATCCATGAATTTGTTTCTCTACTCCACCCAGACTAACATAGTATGTTTTATTGTGATTCTAATTGATTTCTAGGAAGTTCCTAGTTTCCTCAATAATTTCTCTATTTTCATTCTTTTTTTGAGAAAAGAAAAATGTGCTGAGCCTCAGTGTTTGTCTTTGTTTTTTGGTTCTTTCTATTGCTGATTTTCTGCTTCATGATTCTGTAACTGAAGAAAATGGATTGGATCATTTCCATGTGTTTGAATGTTCTCAAGCTTGCCTTGTGTCCCAGAATGTGGTCTATTTTCATATATGAGCTGTGTGCATTGGAGAAGAATGTGTATTTTTTTGCTTTTGGCTGAAGAGCTCTGAAAATGTTTAGGATATTGAGTTCTTCAATTGTATTGTTTAGTTCTGCTGTTTCTTTATTGAGTTTCTTACTTGTTGATCTATCTTTTTTGAGAGACCAGCGAGACCCTCACGCGGTGACCCAGAGGGGCAACGAACCTGGATGGAAAAAAGACACAGAGACGTGGGGCAAGACAAGTGCTGATCAAGCCCGTTTATTTTGCCAAAACTCGGGGTATATATTTACAACAGAGAAGGGAGTGGGAGGCACATATTCCAATGAAGCACACTGTGTAACAACCAATCGGCTACATGTATTAATGAAACATACTGTACAACAACCAATCAGCCACATGTTCCTAATAAGGTACAAAGGGTGTGCAACAGTACTCAAAGATGTCTGTGGTGACATCCGCATGCAAATTAAGGCTTACCGGATGAACTTATCACTATGTTCCTAATATGGTATATCTGCCGTTCAATGGGTGCTCAGTACTTTGACTAATGGCAACAAGGTCAGTTATCACAACTGCCCATGCTACTGAGCACGTACGTAGCTTGGAATGTGGGGGCGAAGTTGGGCAGGAAATAAAGCCTTGCTGTTAGAAAACGGCCAAGTTTCTGCTACGTGTCTGAGGCCAAGGTCTTAATGGCTATCGGCTCCCAACACAAACCACTGGCAAACTTAACAGGAAAATGAAAAAGAAGTTGCAAATAATTAGAATTACAGATGAAAAGGGTGACATTACAATATATTCAAATTAAATAAAGTAATAGCAGTACTACAAGTTTGATAACTGTGGTAGTTACATAATTTCCTATCAACTTTAAGATATAAAAGTGTAGGAGTGGCGTCCAGTCTGTAAATCAAGTCACATACAGCCTGATAGTACCTCCTTGTGGGCATGGCCTTCTCACAAGGAAGGTCCAGGGAACATTCCCCCTCTCTTTCTCTGCCTTCACCTTCCTGCTGTTGAGTCACCATTGGATCCATAAGACTTTTCACCCACTGTACTACAGCAAAGTGTGGTGAAGAAAGTAGGTGGTGCCTGGCTATCAATTGGCCTAGTGTCTGGGCTTGTATACAAGTTAAAGGTGTGTATTCAAACAAGCAGCTTTCTAAGTGAAGAGTCAACTAAGTCCATACAGAAGTACAAAAGTTTGTGTGCTCCAAATATGACAATTACAAAATTTGAATATGGTGATGAGAAAACTATCAGGGCTAGAATTATGTGCACCCAATTTGTGGAAAGCTTTGGAGGACAGTGGGAGCCCAAAATGCATCTGTAGAGTACGTAGTCAGATTGAGCCACTGGCAAATACATTCTAGCCAAGGGCAAGAGTCCCTAACAGCCTTACTATCAGGCAGAGACGATAGTAATCTTGAGTATGCTGGATTGAACATAGTAGTTGGCCAGTTGACTTCCCTAAAGACGCAATCTGAAATTATTATTGGAGCATCTCTTTGTTGTTCCATAACAGAAATTTCTTCCCTTGATTTCTGGATATTGATGGGGCTCTTCTCCCTCTCACACATTGTTTTTATTTTTGTCTTTATACTAATATGATCTTATCCTTACCACCTTTGTGCAATTTGTTTTTCATTGTTCTCTGTTGGGTTTTTAAGTGGTGAAGCACAGGAAAGGAGATGAATGATAATAACTGATAACAAGGTGTTATAGTGGATGCAGGGTGGGGTTGGGAAATAGGGAGGGAAAGAGGATTTAGGGAGTGAATAATGAGGACTCAAGGGGAGAAGGGAGCACTAGAACTTATCATGACTGCACAACTCATATTGAAAGTGATTTAACCAGGTGTGGGGGCGGGGTGCTCAAAGATAGACATGGTGGTGATTGTACAATTTCCCTTGATATAATTGAATATTGTAATAATCAATTGTATGATATGTAAATTGTGTGTCAATAAAACTGTTGGGGAAAAAAGAGAAAACATAAACCTCAAGTTTTTTAAAGGAAAAACTTGCTTCGTATTTTTTCGGCATATACCAAAATGTCTTGACCAGAGCTTGTATTCAATAAATATCAACCTAGTATATAAAAAAAAAGACTTTGCACCTACTGGCTTCTGATCTTCCTGAATTCTGAATTATTATGTATGGCTATGTGAGTTTGAAGAGGAACTTATGGACTAGTATCGGACCTATGTATTTGAGTTGAACTGGACTGGGATGTTTTCTTGATATAAAATACTTCATGATATAAAGCTCTTTCTTACATATATATGAGTGTCACTGAATTTGTTCCTCTAGTCAACCTAGCTTAACACATTATGGCACCTTGGGAATGGTGGACTAGGGAAACATGAAGATGGAGAGTGGATGCTTGTCTAACCTCTGCCTTATGAGAGTTTTTTCCCTTTGGCTAGCCAGAAGTCAGATAAGGCCATAGTGTTTACTTGACTGTTTTCTGGAAAGGACATGGGGAGGATTCATAGAAATTGTCTTTGGTTATTCCTGTCAGAAATGGCAAAAATGAATGTGATCAATGTAAATGTTGAGCTTAGGGTGTGAAATTGCCCCCTTGAACTTCTATGAGGCCATGCTACGTAGGTCAAATGGCTGTCAGAAGTCCTGACCCTAGCTTGATGAAGCCAGAGGCCTAAGGCCATATTGCATATGAGTGAGGTAGTTTAACTAAGGATTGAATTGGACTGTTTAGGATCTGGATATACTAGGACTCTATTGATCTTTTCCACCTGTTGTTATAGATACAGTGTGTGATATAAATGATTATTGTGAAGTATGAATAGAGCATTTGTAAGTTTACTGCCTGCAGCCAATAAATTGAATGTGTTAATGGGTTAGAAGGAAATTCCTGCAATGAAAGCTCTGAAAAGGTAAATGCCATCCAGTGCCTTGGGTGATCAGAACATTTAACATTTGAAAAGACTTGCTGAGGGAGCTGTTCCAAGACTGAAGAAAAAAAGGAGCCACTTGGTATGGCAATTACATAATCTCCTATCAACTTGTGAAGGGGTGGAGTCTAACCTTTCAATCAAGCCATTGCCAATGAGGTCTTTGTGTGGTCATGGCCTTCTCCTGAGGATTCTGGGAACTCCTGCATTTCTCCCTGTAGGCAGGAAACTGTCTCTGTTTCATATTCCTGTTGACAAGATAGGAATGATACTGATAGAGCCTGGAGCTGGAGGAGCCAGGTGGAGACCCACACCAGTGCTGAGATGCTCTCACCGCCACAGGATCCATAAGACTTTTCACCTACTGGCCTGTGATCTTCCATTGCATTTTTCTCTAGTCAACCCAGACTAACACACTCAGTCTTTTTGAAATAGAAGTTTGTTCCTGGAGCTGGAAAAATATGGAGCCATGAAGGAACTGTCCTCTCTAGCACTGAAAGCTTGTTAGCCTGTGGACAGCCTGAAATACTTGATAGGTAACCACTTGTATTCACTTATTGAGTGGAAGTGGAAGAAAAGCAGCAATAGAGATGGGTTGAGTCTTACCACTGACAACCCATGGCCCTGGTTCACAGGGTCTAGAGGAGAATATGTATGGGAGTGGTGTGGTGGTTGTTCTGAATTATAGAGTTTTGAGGAAACTGAGTCTATGGCATGACCTAGTACAAGGGCACTACTGTTGTTGAGAATTTGTGATGGGGCCCATGGTCGAAAGGCAAGGCAGCCAATGGACACCCTGGTCAGGCCAAGTGAGGCGGTCTACCAGAACCCAACCAGATGAAGATATGATTTTGAGCCTATGAATTGGTATTAGTATTGCCATATTGCTGCTGACTTTATAGATGATTTGTCCTGATTTGACTTTGCTTATGGATGCAAACTCACAAGGTTCCAACTGGAATGAAGATTTTTCACATCAAAGAAAATTCTTGTCTCCACAGAGCCCTGGACTGATATAAATGGGCAGTATAGAAACTGGATACCCAAAATTGGGGGCAGGGGTTGTTAGTCAGGGTTGACTATAGAAACAAATATAGGGAGATTCTCATCTGTGTATAAAAAAGATACCTTCAGGACCAAGGGTGTGAGGGACGATGCTGGGAGAGTGGAGGGTGAGTGGGTTGGAAAGGGGGAACTGATTACAAGGATCCACATGTGACCTCTTCCCTGGGAGAGGGACAGCAGAGAAGGGGGGAAGGGAGACTCCGGATAGGGCAAGATATGACAAAATAACGAGGTATAAATTACCAAGAGCACATGAGGGAGGGGGGAAAGGGGAGGGAGGGGAAAAAAAAGAGGACCTGATGCAAGGGGCTTAAGTGGAGAGCAAATGCCTTGAGAATGATTGGGGCAGGGAATGTATGGATGTGCTTTATACAATTGATGTATGTATATGTATGGATGGTGATAAGAGTTGTATGAGTCCCTAATAAAATGTAAAAAAAGAAAAGAGGAGAAAAAAAATGATTAGGGCAAAGACTGTACAGATGTGCTTTATACAATTGATGTATGTATATGTATGAACTGTGATGAGAATTGTATGAGCCCCTAATAAATTGTTAAAATTAAAAAAAAGGAACTAGAAAAAAAAGAGCCTTATATACAAGAACAATTATATATTAGAAAACATCCCAGTCCAGCCCAGATCAAGTTCATAAGTTCAATATTAGCCCATATGTCCAATACCAGTCTATGAGATCCTCTTTAGATTCATGCAATGCATGCAATGATGCCAAATGCAGGAAGGTCACAGGAAAGTCTTATGGATCCAATGGCTGTGGAAGCATCTCAGTGCTGTTGTGGGTCTCCACATGGCTCCTCCAGCTCCAGGGTTCTATCGTATGTTCATGTGTCTTATCAGCAATAAGATGATGCAGAGAATGTGTGTGTATCTGGCTTCCAGGAAACTATTAATCTCAGTAGTGCCTCCAAATGAGGTAATCAAGCTGTGACTTGATTGACAGTCTAGACTTCACCCCTTTGCAAGTTGACACCAGATTATGTAACGGCCACAGAGGAATAAAGGCATGAAGTGGCTGGTGTTCAAATTTTCACAGGTGGGGGGATATGTTCATTGAATTATAGGATAATGGTATAGGTGTTCACTTAACCGCAGTTATTAGGCATAAAATGTTTTTGTTTTGTTCACTAATAGAATATTATATTTAAATGAGACTGGCACATTTTGAGCTGTATATATATTAGTTTTATCCTGTTAGGCACAGATATGATTTTATTATTGTTTTGTTTTTTAAATTAAGTATGGCTAAAGAGTTGTTCGAAGGTGTCAAGTTGATAAGGGATGGTCTGTGGTAGTTACATAATTTCATGTCAACTTGAAGATATAAAAGTGTAGGGGTGGTGTCTAACCTGTCAATCAGGTCACAGCCTGATGGTGCCTCTGAGTGTGGCCTTCTCATAAGAAGAGCTCAGGGAACTCCCCTCACCCACTCTCTGTCTTTTTTTTTTTTTTAATATGGAACGCTTCACCAATTTGCATGTCATCCTTGCACAGGGGCCATGCTAATCTTCTCTGTATGATTGCAATTTTAGTACATGTGCTGCCGAAGTGAGCACCCACTCTGTCTTCACCTTCTTGCTGGTGAGCTTCTCTGAAACCTGTTAGAACCACCATCATAGGATCCACACACTCTTGCACTCACTGGCCTGTGATCTTCCTGCATTCTGCATCATTGCATATGGCTGGGTGAGTCTGAAGAAGGGCTTATGGATTAGTATCAGATCTATGGACTTGAGTTGGACAGGTTTGATGTATAATTACTTCTTGGTATGAAGCTCTTTCTTACACTTATAAGAGTGTCACTGGTTTTGTTTCTCTAGTCAAGTCAGCCTACCACAATTCATATTTTTTCTTTTTAAGTCTTCAAGATATTGTCTAGAGTATTTTATTTTTAATTGGAAAGAGTCCTTTTAGCATTTCTCATAGAACACATCTCATGGTAATGTATTCTCTAATCTTGTGTTTAACTTGATCTTCTTAGGAGCCATCGAGTTAATTCAGATGCACATTGTTTCAACGTACGACCAAAGGAGGCACTCGTGCAAGCCTGACAATCACTCAGAGTCCTTTTCTTTTTTTAAAAAAACCCTTTACTTTACAAAACATGAGGTCCTTCTACAGAACTGTTAACATGTCCAAAAGCTTGCCACACTTGCTTTTAAAGAGAACTCTGTATTTCTTCCAACACAGGTGTGCTTGTTCTTCTGGCAGTCCACTGTACGTGAGCACCACAATCAAATGCATCAATTCTTTTCTAATAGTCCTTATTCTAATATTTCTAATATTCCAGAATTCTGCAACTTTTGTATGCCTAAGAGATGACTGAAAATACCATGACTGTGTGAGCCATACCTTACTCTTCAAAATGAGATCTTTGATCTTTAACACTTTAAAGAGGCCTTTTGCAGCTGCCCAATGCAATAAATTATTTGATTTATTGATTGCTGCTTCCATTAGCATTTATTGTGGATCCAAATAAACATCAATATTTTACCTTGCTTATTATGATGTTATTTATTGGTCCAGTTGTAAGGTGTATTAGTCCGGGTAGACTAGAGAAACAAATTCATAGACACTCATATGTGTGTAAGAAAGAGCTTTATATACAAGAGCAAATGAATATTGAGAAAACATCCCAACAGTTCAGATCAAGTCCATAAGTCCAATACTAGTCCATAAATACCTCTTTAGACTCACGCAGCCATGCAATAATGCCGAATGCAGGAAGATAATAGGCCAGTAGGTGCAAAGACTTGTGGATTCAGTCGAAGTGGAAGCAACTCAGTGCTGGCAGAGGTCTCCATGTGACTCCTTTAGCTCCCGGGCTCTAGTGTATCTCTATATGTATAGATCACGGCAATGTCTTGCATGGAGTGAGTGTGTCCTGCCTCCAACGAGCTATTTATCTCCTTTGTGCCTCCAAATGAAGTCATCACGCTGCAACCTGACTGATAGGCTAAACTCCACCCCTTCACTCTTGTCTCAAATTGACAACAGATTATATAACTAACTCATAAGGATTCTGGTTTTCTTTATATTGATGTGTAATCCATACTTCTGGCTACAATATTTCAAGTACTCTTTACTTTCAATAAACAAGTTATGTCATCAGCATGTGCAGATTATTTATGAACCTTCTTCCAATCGAGATACTGAGTTCTTCATATAGTCCAGCTGCTCAGATTATTTTTTCAACATAGAGATTGAATAAGTATGGTGAAAGAATGCAATCCTGATGAACACCTCTCCTGATTTTACAACTGTCTTTTGATCTGTGTACCAATCCACATGAACACAGTGAAGTGTTAAGGCATTCACTTTTTATGAAAGTCTATCCATGGTATCTTATTACACAGTCAGACATACCTCCACCTTTCAACTTTCTGCATGGATAATATCTCCCATAGCACTCTCTGCTTTGCAGCTGGGCTCCATAATTCATTGCAATAGCCACAAAAAGCTCACATACCATACTCATGACTATGGGCTTTATTAGGGACGTTAATAAGTTTCGATTCAGGCTCAAAAATTCTCAAGACACAGTTCTATAGTCAGGACAACCTCTTCCCAGCCATTTCCACAGGCAAGGCTCTTTCGGACCCTCAGTGTCTTGGTCTGTTTTCTGCCATGCTCGGGCAATCTTACAAAGCTCTTCTATCACTGCTGATAAACACTGTCCACTCCACCACAAGCCTCCCCCTGAAGTAACTCATCTCTAGCTCAATGGGTCAGCAAACTTGGATTCCCCATTTAAATTTCTTGAGGATCCCATTCTGCAAATTAGCCTCCTGCCAAAAGGTAATCCACTTGGTTCTCCTGCGGTTACTCCTCAGTCACTTGTCTGATATTACAGCTTTCTATCCCTGGGACAAGGAAATTGATATGCAGGGATCCAGAGACCAAAGTACAAGTTCCACTCTTGGATCTCTTTTTTGGATGTAGTGTAATCCTTTCCTATTTCTGATATGGCTCATTTTTTAAACCCACCAGGTAAGAAAATGGAACAATTACCACATTAGATTTCAATTTTTAAAAGAATGATCTTTATCCACCTTCTCTTGCCCAGAACTATATGAAAAAAAGTTGTTTGTGGGAGTTACAAAGACTATGGCTAGAAATGTCACTTAAAATAATTCATTTCACTGCAGTTTGTATAGATGAGAGCTGCATTGGTTTGCTGAAACATTTCAGTTGGTATTTTGTAAACTCCTGTAACTTATTTTCTTTTGCCAATGATTTCAATACAGCTTGGACTATTTCCTTTTATACTGTTGGTTCTTATCAAATGGTTGAATGGTGACCAGAGTCTTTTGGGTACAGTGACATTATTATGTATTCCTTCCTCTTTTTTTCACTTTGAATTAGGTAAGCAAATCAGCTTTTCCATCCAACAATTCATACATGTTTTGTTTCAGTTCATTGATTTCAGTCCCCTCAATGAAATATCCTTTATCTCACTTCTTTCTGGTGTTTCCCATTTCCACTCCCCTTTCTTTCTTATCCCTTCTTAACTTTGTCCTTGGGCAAATGTTGCTCTTTAGATCTCAAATAATTGATTATTCTAAGGAGTTCACACCTCCCTAATGTTCCCTTTATAAACACAAGAAGTAGTTATTTTCTAGGTTGCTGACTACAAGCTCAGCAATTCCAAGCCAGCAGATGCTCCAAGCCACCAGCTGCTGAGTAGAAGAAGGACAAAGCTCTCTATGTTTGTAAAAGAATTATAGTTTCATCAGGCATCAAAGAACAAAAAATCACATCATTGTGAATGAGGGGAAGTGCTGAGTGGGAACCCAAGACCCATCTGTAGGCAACTGGACATCCCCTTATAGAAGAGTCTTGGGGAGAAGATGAGCCAGTCAGTGTGCAGTGTAGCAATGATGAAACATACAATATTCCTCTAGTTCCTAAATGCTTCCTCCCCCCACTATCATGACCCCAATTCTACCTTACAAATCTGGCTAGACCAGAGGATGTATACTGGTACTGATAGGAACTGTAAACACAGGGAATCCAGGACAGATGATCCCTTCAGGACCAGTGGTGAGAGTGGCGATACCGGGAGGGTGGAGGGGTGGTGGTGGAAAAGGGGAACAGATTAGATCCTTGTAATGCCTGGGGGGTGGACAACACAGGGGTGGGTGAAGGGAGATGTTGGACAGTGTAAGATATGACAAAATAATAATAATAATAATATAAATTATCAAGGGTTCATGAGGGAGGGGGAAGTGGGGAGGGAGAGGAAAACATGAGGAGCTGGTACCAAGGGCTCAAGTAGAAGGCAAATGTTTTGAGAATGATGATGGCAACAAATGTACAAATGTGCTTGACACAATGGATGTGATTAAAAAGAGAATTACAGTTGCACACACACCCCCCAGGGTCAGTTTTATCCTGGCCTATAGGTTGGCTATGGATCAGAAGTGACTAGATGGCAGTGAGTAAATTGACTGAGCAGCAAGGGTGAGTTCAGTTCTAGATATGAAGGTTGACTAGGGGACTAAGAGACTCAGGCAGCCTCTGTGTGACTCAAAGCTTGGTCTTTTTAATGATTTTCAGTTTTGTTTCACATTTTTCTTCCATTATATCCAGGACCTTCTAATGTGATTCTCTTTCAGAGAAGTTGGTAGGGGTAGCAAAGCACCATTTAGCTCTGCCTTTTCATCTTCTTTGCTCTTTCTTTGATGTGTCCTCCATTGTTTAACATTTTGTCCATATAATCCTTCAGTATTTCAACTTGAAGCTTGAAATTTTCTTCACTTCTTGTAACATGAGAAATTGTACGCATGTTCTTCCTTTTATTTTCTGACTTCAGGTCATTGGTCATTGATTTGTAATGCATTAAATCTTCTGAGATAAATTCAGGGGGGATCTGCTCAAAGCCGTACATTAGCTCTCATGGAATCTCTCATTTTTTTCACCTTCAATTTGAATTTGTCATTTCTCTAGCTAGTTCCTGACCTAGCTCTGATTAATGACATTGAGCTTTGCAATAGTCTTTCTAAAGATGTAGTTGATTTGATTTCTGTGTAGTCCATCTGGTGAAGTCCATGTGTATAGTTATTAGGGAAAAGAGGTATATACAATCATTGGTCTCATAAAATCCTATCATTAAATCACTGTTTTGGTCTCATAAAATTCTATCATTAGATCACTGATTTGAGAGTTTGAATATCATGTGTCTCAGTAAGTATATCTCTGAATTTACACATCCAAGGAGTTTGTTGAACTTCTTGGATGTATAAATTCATGTATTACATTATAGCAAACTTTTTCATTTCTGTTGTACTTTTTTGTTTGCCTCTTTAATTTTTTTCTTTATTAAAAGTTTAATTTTGATACAGTATTGTTTTTCTAATTTCCCATAGCTCTTTGCCCCTGTTTTTCCTGATCTCTTTGGGCATATTTAATATTGGTTTCCTTGTCTATCTGCCCATTACTTTGTTTCCTCAGGAATGTTTCTGTCAGTCTATTTTGTTCTGCAAGGGTCTTTCTTTCCAATTTTTTTGCATGCCTTGTCATTTTTTTATTGTTGAAATAAGAACAATTGACTTTTAGGTGGTACCTCTGGAAATAAGACTCTTCCTCCTTTGCAGAATTTGTTCTTTTTTTCATTTGTAATTATTTAAGGCTATCCTTCTGTTTATTTGTTTACTTCCAGGAGCTAGATTTTCCAAAGGATGCCTTTCTGAGTAGCGTGAATGCTCAAATGCTTGGCGACTAGCTAGAAGGTTGGCACCAACCCAGAGGTGGGTTGGTGAACAGATTTGTTCTATTCCAAACGATGACAGGCTTGCAAAACTTATAGCAGTTTTGATGTAACACACATGAGGTCTCCATGTTTTGGAATTGATTTAATAGCAACTATCCACAGCAACAACCTTCCTGGATAGGGTGTGTGTGTGTGTGTGTGTGTGTGTGTGTGTGTGTGTGTGTGTGTGCTAACTCAGACAATTAACTTGACATTCAACAGTTCAAACCACTTATCACCATCCCCACTTCCCACAGCACCTCCATATTCTATCCACCTGCTTCTGATTTCATTTCTCACTTTGTTGTCTTCAATACTTCCTTTCACCCAAGTCAATACCTGTCAAACCTCAGCTCTGTTGCTCCATTTTGACTACCTTTCACTCCTTTCCCTGGCAACCTCCAAAGTCTGTTCCCTTTGGTATGCAAGTCTTTTTCTTGATTTTTATAGTTAGAGTAGTGATCTCATACAATACTTGTCCTTTTTGTGATTGACTAACTTCACTCAGCATAATGATCTCCAGAGATTTTCTTGAATGCTAGAAAAAGAAAAAAGTGCTATCTCATCCATCACAAATTGGTTCGTGCTAATACTACATTGAGACTGTGTAAACCTTATGCCATTTTAGTTTCACCAATTTAGAGTCCAATGATAATTCTTTCCATAAAAAATATTACTGTGGTATTCTCAAAATGGTGATTTTCTATTTCCATCATTACTTCTACATTTATTTGCTATAATTCTACTATAACTAACTCACTGGCCAACACACATTTTTGTGTCTCAACTGTAAGATTTTTTTTTCTGGGTCTATTTGACCTGATTTCAAAAACAGCATCAGTGTCCCCCAGTCAGCTCTAGTTTTTGAGATAGAGAACATAAGCCAGATATCACTCTTCACTCTGATCACTCAGAAAATGTCAGGATAGTTAGTTTGCCTGAGATAGCAGAAGTGCATGCTGGTTTTATTCAAAGTACTTTGTGCTATACTAAATACTAGATCAAGTTACACTTCACATGGTATTTATTAAAATCAGTTTTATTGGCTCATCACAAATCTTACAATTCAGTAGTTCAATCACACAAAGAAGAGTTGGGCAATTATCACAAACAGTTTTAGAACATTTTTTCCATTCTTGTACTCATCATTATTAGCTCCCTATTCCTTCAGCCTCCTTGTCAATCCCCCAAGGAATCATTAATCCAGTTACTGTCTCTATAGATATACTTATCTTGGATTTAATATACAGGAAAGCATTAAAACAAAACTAAGACTAACAACAATAACAAAATTAAAGTATTAAAAATCTCAATTGGAAAGAAAGAAAAAAATGTTAAAAACTAGAATAAATTTAAATGGTTCATAAGGGAGATCAAATGATAGGGTGCTAAATTTTGACCTACCTGCAGCTGCAACAATTCACTTTCTGATGCATTCTGTATGATAACAAGACTAATTTTTGTCCCTGGTCTATGGTCAGAAGGGATTCACTAGAAGGGCGTAATTCGCGAGTATTTCTCCTTCACTTTTTCCCCCAACCTGAAACAGATTTAAAATGGGCCAAAAGCCAAAATAGATGACCGAGACCTATTTTAAAGAAAAGGACACTTCAATATATCAAAAGACCATCAAAAGAAAAAAAAAGAGAAGAAATCTTTTCCAATGACAAAACATACAGAATTAATGACAAAAGACCATCAAAAGAATAAAAGAAGAAGAAATCTTTAGCAATGATAAAACATACAGAAATCTTTAGCAATGACAAAACATACAGAATTAATTACTAACATACACAGAACTCTGCAGCATCTCAATTAGAAAATAAAACAACATATAGGCTACTTAAAAGGTGGGCGAAGGACCTGAACAGACAATTCACAAAGGACAACACTCAAATGGCTAACAAACATGAGAAAATGCTCTCATTCACTAGCCATTGGGAAATGCAAAACAGCAATGAGATACCATCTTACACGCACAACCATAGCACAATTTAAAAACAAACAAAAATCAATAATAAATGCTAGAGAGGGTGTGGAGAGAATGAACCTCATATACACAGCTGGTGGGCATGTAAACATGTACAACCAGTGTGGAAAGTGTTAAGTTGACACCTAAAACTACTGGCAATAGAAGTATCAGATGACTCAGCAATGCCATTGCTGGGCACATACCCCAAAGAAATGAGCTAGATCACAGACAGATGTGTGCTGTTCCATGTTTATCGCAGCAAAGTTCCCAACAGCAAGAAGCTGGAATTAGCCTAAATTCCAATCAGTAGATAAATGGATAAAGAATCTCTGGTACATACACACAATGGCATACTATGACAGTGATGAAACCGCAAAACACCTCATGACATGGAGGGATATGGAAACTATTAGCCTGAGTGAAGTTAGTCAATCACAAAAAGACAAATATTGTATGAGTCAACTGCTATAAGGATAAACCCCAAGATGGAAGCAAACTCATGTTTCCAGGTCATGCAAATCCAGTCTGCCAAGTAATAAGCAACTAGTTCCCATGAAGTACACAGCACCTCTCATTATGTATATCATAAGAAGCACAATTAAAAAAAATAAGTCATCTTATTGGGGGCTCTTACATATAACAATCCATACATCCATTATATCAAGCGGACATGTACAATTGTTGTCATAAATAATTTGTAAACATTATCTTTCTTCTTGAGGTCTTTAATATCAACTCCTCTTTTTCCCTTCCCTTCTCCACCCTGCCACCCCATGAACCCTTACTATATTATGTATTGTTATTATTATTTATACATATCTTACATCTCCCATTCTATCCCTTCACGTACTATCCTAGTATTCACTCCCTTCGAGGGAGGTTATTCTGCCATCATTGCTATTCATTTCTCCTTTTCCCCATTCCTCTCCCCTCCTAGGATCGTTACTCCCATAACTGATTCTGACGGGGTTTGTCTTTCCTGAATTCTGTATGCTGACAGCTATTGTCTGTGCAGCTGTATGTACACCGGTTTAGCAGGATTTGTGAGGTAGGACTGACATAATAATAGTAGGGGGAGGAAGGATTCAGGAACTAATGGAATGTTGTATGTTTGGTCAACACTAAACTGCCCACTAGATGCATATTTTCCTCCATTCAGCTCCTCTGCATGGGAACATCCAATCATCCACAAATGAATGACCCCTCTCCATCATCTCAATGAGGCTGTTAAAAACCACTTTGACAGAGGAGACCTCACTTCAACCGTGATCAGTTTTCCAAGATTGGAGGAAAGGGAGTTGACCATTTAGTTGCTGCCATAAAAAAATTGTGTTAAGATCATCCCCAAACAATATATGTTTCTACCACAGTGATAAGTAATTCTTATGGGAAAATCAAGTCAAGAGTAGGAAAGGGAAGTATACATGCCTTGAAGAAGGCAAGTGCATTTCTGTTGGTAGAAAAAATGGGAAAGACCAACCTCCCAACAGGAAAAAAAATATTAGCACGCATATATCCTTAGGGGAAAATATGCCTGGTACTGTGCTCCTAATGAGGCACATTAGACTCAGCTTCTACAGATCCTCTAGGGACCCAAGCCATTTGTCATAGACTACTGGGACTTTAGACTCTCTGGTTTTGAGCCACACAACCTACTTCATTAGCCATACCAGAAGGACTTGAGATGGAAACCCCCTAAATGAACTGGGTTCTACCTCAAACACATATATAGCCCTTGGCCTTAAGGTTGAACCTACAAGGTGTGGGAAGAAGCAGAAGACAGCAATTCCAGTAGTATAGAAATGGTGATTGGTGGACTACCATATACTTACTACTTCAATACACTGTGTGCTTTATTAAGATATGTATTGATCAGGTAGACCTACTTCTGCCACTCGTCGAATATTATTTTATGTTTTGCCTTATCACCAACCCTCAGTGTTTGTGTAAATAGTGACAAGTCATGATTCAATCTGTACAGGATTAAATCTGTACAAGTTCATAATCTATGTATTGCAATTTGCAGCTAGTCTAGTCTATATGTAAATAATCTCTTTTTCTCAATTGTGTTTTAAATGCATCACGATGGGCTAAATTAAGACAATACAAACAGAATGGCCTTATGCTCCAGGGAGATGATTCATAACGTTCTTGACATAAAATGGTAAAGGTGTCTCTAAAGTGACCCAGAAGCATATAGAAACCATAAATATATAAATGCATTTAAAGCTCACATTTAATCCTAGCCCCTATCTAAAAACAATTTATTCTAACAACATGGCCCTTCTTGACACGTGCCTCATGAAGTCATGGAAGATATGGGCGCTACATCAAAAAGTGGTGGAGAAACTAGACAGTGCCCCATTATCAGAAAGACTAGTGTCTGGGTTCTTAAAGGTTTGCCTTCAAATAAACAGTCAACTAAGTGAGATGTCAACTGAGCTCATATGGTAGAAACTCACCAGCTTATGTGTTCCAAGGATTATAAATAATATAAGCCAAATCTGAAGGACAGAATGGTATCAGCTACAGGGCAGGGTGGCTTTTTAAATAACAAAGACCCACTGTAGAAGTGTCAGCTTCAAATAGCACAGAGCTGCAGCCTAGAGACTGTGGGAGACAATTTAATTTGATTTTATTCTAGCTGGCCAGGGGGATAAAAAATAGAATAAAATAAAATCCTATGATCTAGTAGGACACCAGCAGTCTAGATAGGACAATAAGGCAGCTTTCCTCTCAGTGATTCTGCACATAGCTGGGGAGGCCCTGCCTGTCCTGGGGCCCTACATGGGGCTGTGGGAACACTCCATCCCCCACCCCTGCTGCAGTGCTACACACAGCACAAGGCAGGTACACCCGCGAACTCCAGCACTCAACTGACGCCTGGCCACGGGTGTGATCTTGCCTTTGAAGTAACCCCACACAGCATCTGTGGAACCCTAACTCCTCCAGCCTCATGGACAGATGATCCATTCCACAAAATCCTTTGATGAAAATATATTTTTGAATAGTACAAATTACATGAACTTGGAATTTTCCCCAAGCGCCACTTTCCCTTTATTAGGAACTGAAGAGAAGACAGTTCAAATGTTGCCTTAAAAGGGGTTCAGAAAGAAGAGTTACTGTACATCTGTACAATAAATAGGAGCTCTGATGGTATAATGGATTATATGTTTGACTTCTAACCACAGGGTCACTTATTTGAGCCCAACAGCCACTCTGCAAGAGAAAGATGAGACTTTTGCTCCTGTAAAGATTTACACCCTTAAAAACCCACAAGAAGTTCCATGCTGTTCTATAGGGTTGCTGTGGGCCAGAATTAACGGACCAGTATCGAATTTAGCACCATCAATAGAGATTCAAATGTTCTGAAACCCCAAATAAGTCTGCCAGAGTCAAAGTTCCTTTGTTAAAATGAAAATTTTCCAGTTTTATAAGATGGTACAACTTCTCTACCTGTTCACAGAAACTCTCACAAGAAAAGTTTGATTTTTTTCTTATAAAGAAGCTTGACTGAACCTCACTATTGAAACATTTAACAAGAGTTATCTAATAATTTCTATATATTTAAAATGTTCTGAAATATTTACTGCATACTTTGAAGAAGAAAAATTCCACATCTGTGCCTTTTCAATTTTATTTTATTTTTGTTTCTCCTTCCACTCTTCTCAACCTGTGATCTGGTTTGCAGTATCCAACTTGTAGTCTCTCTATATACTGAACAGCCTCTCACACCAAGAAAGAAAAATCCTGCTGCTAACTCATAGTGATCCTATGATTTACACCCCTTGGTTATGTTTCTTCTGCGAGAGAACAGATATATTTAAACTGCCCTGTCCCCTGCCCGTAGCCTGTGAGTGTGCGAGGCCAGGTGGGCTTTGTTTACAGATATAGGCAATTCTCCGACTGTGTTTCAGGTTTGCAGCCATGGGGCCTGGGTGAGCGCTGGGCCTGGGGTGGTCCCAGTGGAGGACCTGCACCTGCCTGGCCTTCCAGCTTTGAGGCTCCTCCCCTTCTTCCCCTGCCTGGGCAGCCCTTCCTCATCTTTAGAACCAGCCATGCTACAGCTGTCCACTAGAAGGCAAGCTCCCCGTCTTTCCTTGCCAGGCTTTCCCCAGGCACTCAGCCTCCCGCGTTTTTTAGGGATCTTTGCGACCCTGTCTTTAGAGTTTATGCTGGATTTTCCCCACTGCATCCCTCTGAAAGGTAGGGGTGGCAACTGTCTGTTGTGGGGAGCACCAGGCTGTGCTGCTGTCGACCCACCATGCCATCTTGTTACGAGGGTCCCCACCCCCCCACCCACTCTCCCCCTTTTGCTGTTAGCTGGACCTTGCCTTTGCCTTGTCTGGGGCCAAGCCCCTCAGGCCTGTAGTGAGCTTGTAGGACAGAGAAGAACTGCCCTGTTAGGTTTCCAAAGTTTTAAATCTTTCCAAGGCTGCAGAATGTGTGTGAACCACTGACTTTATGATTAACAGCTCAATGCATAAACAACTAGCCATATACTGTTTGTCTTGAATGCCCTTTAATACCTAGTTTTTTTCCAAATACTTATCATTTTTTGCTTTATCCTGAATTTTGTGGGTCAGAATTCTTCTCATATTTAAAAGTAGGATGACAAATTAATAAAACTTTATAGCTTAAAATACAGTAAACACAATGCCTAAGAAAATAGAGCTGATGCAGTACATCCAAAGCAATTTTCTGAATCAGCACCCCAAATAACCCTAGGAAGAGGTCTAGGAAGCAAGATATCAAGAAAAAAATTGTTGTTTTGAATTCATTCTTATCCTCCCTCCATTTGTTTACTTATTCTTTTTTATTAATAGTAGTATGGACTCAGGGAAGTTTGAAATGATTTGTTAGATAGTGGTACCAGTTTACTTTGTTAATTAAATAGTTTTATAGTTGGCTACTGGGAATCCCTTTAAGCTATTTGTGCTTTTTTGATCCCTCTCCCTTAATTTTTGAGCACTTCCTTACTTTGCAACATCAATGTTCCAGGTTCATCTTGTCCTCTTTTGCTACAACATTGTAACCAGGTGTTTTTTAGATTCTTGGTTTCTTTTATAGTGCAACTTCAATCACCTTGATTTCATCATGGGCAGATAAGTATTCCCTTAGGTAATATGAGGTTTTGGAATTTTAAAAATAGAAACTTTTACTACTAAATCTAGCTTGATTTACTTACTTTTCCACACGCTTTAAAAAATCATTTTATTGGGGGCTTATCACAATCCATACATCCATCCATTGTGTCAAGCACATTTGCACATTTGTTGCCATCATCATTCTCAAAACATCTGATTTCCACTTGAGTCCTTGGCATCAGCTCATTTTTTTCCCTCCCTCCCCATTCCCTCCTTCTTAATGAACCCTTGATAATTTACAAGTCATTATTATTTTGTCATATCTTACACTGTTCAACATCTCCCTTCACCCACTTTTCTGTTGACCAACCTCCAGAGAGGAGGCTATATGTAGATCCTTGTAATTGGTTCCCCCTTTCTACTCCACTTCCTTTTTTTTTGATGCTTGAATAATTAAAGTTGAAAATAGTTAGGAAGCTTGGAATAAAACTATTTTTTTACTGTCAGTTTCTTTTACCTTTGCTTAGCAAGGTCTGAAATCACTTATGCTTTCTTTTTTTCCTCATTGCTTAGATTCTTGGATGAATTGTAAAAGATTTTTTTAAGTGGGGAATAGTATAAACTTTCTTAGTCACCCTCCAGCTGATCTTGTGAGACCAACTTTTGCTGACTGTAACAAGAAATTCTTCCCTACAGGGAATCCAGGGTGGATGATACCTTCAGGACCAAGGGTGTGAGGGACGATGCTGGGAGAGTGGAGGGTGAGTGGGTTGGAAAGGGGGAACTGATTACAAGAATCCACATGTGACCTCTTCCCTGGGAGAGGGACAGCAGAGAAGGGGGGAAGGGAGACTCCGGATAGGGCAAGATATGACAAAATAACGAGGTATAAATTACCAAGAGCACATGAGGGAGGGGGGAAAGGGGAGGGAGGGGAAAAAAAAGAGGACCTGATGCAAGGGGCTTAAGTGGAGAGCAAATGCCTTGAGAATGATTGGGGCAGGGAATGTATGGATGTGCTTTATACAATTGATGTATGTATATGTATGGATGGTGATAAGAGTTGTATGAGTCCCTAATAAAATGTAAAAAAATAAAAGAGGAGAAAAAGATGATTAGGGCAAAAACTGTACAGATGTGCTTCATACAATTGATGTATGTATATGTATGAACTGTGATAAGAATTGTATGAGCCCCTAATAAATTGTTAAAATTAAAAAAAAAAAAAGAAATTCTTCCCTAAATTCATCTAAAAACACTCATGGGAAGATTTGTTCTTTTTCTATTTAAAAGAGACTAATTATGTTTAATATAGGAGGTATCCTTTCTTAATTTTTCTATGCCTTACCTAATAATTTCTAGACTACTAGTGATTTAGGGGTTTGTTCTTTTTTATTTTTAATTAATTGTGGTGAAATATACACAACCACACAAACCCCATTCATCAATTTGTATATATATAATTCAGTGACATTGATTATATTTCAAAAATATAATTATTTTTGTTATCCCTTTTCAAATTTTTGAACTATCATCATCATCATAAACTTAATATCCCCTGAGTAAAAATTCTCTCATTTTCCTCTATCTTCATACACATAAAAACCATAATTATTTCTGGTTTCTATGTACTTACTTATTTCATATAAGTGAGATCACATATTTACCCACCTGAGACAAACCTATTTCAAGCAGTTTTCAAGGTTTACTTATAAGTGGCATGCATCAGGACTCCATTTCTCTTTATGGCTACATAATATCCTCTTGTATGAAGCATACTATTTTATACTCAAAAGCCTGAAATGATATTTCATTACTAGCTTGTAAAAAAAAAGGCCAAATGGATGACATTGAACATTTGTGTGCAACTTTGCTTTCTATTAGCTTATCAAAGCACAATGAATTGCCCTTCCCCCCAGAAGAATTTGCTTTAGAGGAAGGCACTGAAGCTGCAGCTAGGGGAGAGGGACATATCTTATCAGAGCACATGGGAGCAAAGAATGGGGAGGAAGAGAGAGTGGAGCACATCCTGGTCCACCAGGCCTGGAGGACGATGTCCCCGCTCTGAAGAGCCAATGCACAGAGTGAACCATATGATTGATTCCACTATGAGACACGCCATCCCTTGCTGGCCCAGAGCCCTATGGGGACAACACTGGAGACTCAGCATTGGGACTGGTCCAGACTGAACCCGCAACACCGAGGCAAAACACTAAAGGCCTGTGGCAGAGCAACAGGGGGGAGCAGAGTAGGGAGCTCCAGACTCTGGGGCCAGAGCATGGCACCCCATCAGGCTTGACTGGAGGACATGCCTAGAGTTCAAAAATCAGACCTTGATCTATTTACAGGTTTTTCTTTGTTTTTAAAATTTTCTTTTTCTTTCCTTTTACTTATTCTTTTATGGAGCATTGCTTTTCTTTTTTGTTGTCATTGCTGTGTTCTCATTTGTCACCTGACTCGCTGTGCCTTGTTTTTTGGTGCATATTATTATCTCTACAGATCTATCTAGTTAAGATAGGCTGGATGAACAGTCTGGAGGAGAATGGTCCCGGGCGGGGGTGGGGGGGTGGGTCATGGAAGAGGGGGAGGTGGGGGAAAGGAGGTGGTGCTGACCAACCCAGGGAAAAGGGAGCAACAAGTGATCCAAAATTAGTGGCAGGGAGGGTGTGAGAGGCCTGGTAGGGATTCAGCAAGGGCAATGTAACTGAGAGAAATTCCTGAAACCCAAATGAAGGCTGAGCATGATAGTGGGACAAGAGGAAAGTAAAAGGAAATAGAGGAAAGAACTAGGCAACAAAAGGTATTTATAGAGGTCTAAATACAGGCATGTAAATATATTTATATAGGATGATGAGTAAATAGATCTACAAGCATATATTTGTAGGATTAGTATCAAGGCAATAGATGGACATTGGACCTCCACTCAAGTACTTGTGCAATGCAAGAACACGTTGTTCTATAAAATTGGCATTCCATGACGCACACTTTCCTGACACAATCGCTGAAGACAAATGTGTGCATAATTAAATGTGGTGAAGAAAGCTGATGGTGCCCGGCTATCAAAAGATATAGCGCCTGGGGTCTTAAAGGCTTGCTGATAAACAAGTGGCCATCTAGCTGAGAAGCAACAAAGCCCATATGAAAGTAGCATACCAGCCTGTGTGACCACGAGGTGTCCAAGGGATCAGATATCAGGCATCAAAGAACAAAAAATCATATCATTGTAAATGTTGGTGAGTGCAGAGTGGAGACTCAAAGCCCATTGGTAGGCAACTGGACACCCCCTTACTGAAGGGTTGTGGTGAGGAGATGAGCCAGTCAGGGTGCAGGGTAGCAATGATGAAACATATGACTTTTCTCTAGGAAAAAGTTGACAAAAATATAAAGAAAAAAATATATATCCAATATACATGAAATATGGTCAACCATAATGGGTAATACATGAAATGAAGAGTAAAATAATAGTGAAATAACATTTCACTCATCACATTGGCCAACATTTAAAATATTTCTGATAGTAAACATAAGCAAAAGATGCAGGAGAAAGGCTCTACTCCTTTGCTAGCAAATCTGTAAATTGCTACAATTATTATGGAATAGAAACTGACAATACCTATTAACATTTAAAACATGCACACTTTCGGCTAAGCAACTATACTTGGAGGAACTAGTCTTCAGAACTTAAAGTCCTATTGCATGAGGACCTAAGTACAAAGACCATTTTAGACTTGGTCTGCAGTTAGGTAAATTGACAGTGATGTGTATTTCTTGAGGTCTCTGTGTAAATTAGTCAGCAATACAGAAACACATGGTGGTGTTGAGAACACCGTGGGGATCCTGAAAGTGGACCTCAGCTGTCCTAACTTGACTACTCATTCCTCATCCATTGTGTCTGGTGTGGCCAACAGCAAACCAGAGGTGAGAATACTGTAAAGCAATCAGGGAAACTGCATAGGCAAATGTAACACTTCAGGAGAGGAAACCAGCTATAAGACACCCTGGAGGACCTCTTATGCCTCTGACTAACTAGTCTATTAATGCTTCTCTCAGGTATTAATTAATCCGAGAAAGTTTGAGAGGAAAGAGCCACTGGCGCTTAGGAGGAGGTGAGCTGCGTCTGTAGGGATCACTGAGCTTGGTCATTATCTACTTGTCTCTGTAGGCTCATTATTTCACTGAGGTAGACCTACCTAATGTGCTTCCATCAGCTTGAAGACTGCTGGGGCAGCTTGCCAGAGTCTACTTCTCGTCACAGGTGACTCTGGTAGTCACTGATAATTTTTATTGGACCAGGAACAGATAGGTTCCAGAGAAATTGTGATCACTGGGATGGAGCCAGTATGCATCAGGAGAAATTGAGGTTACAGAGGACTTTTGTTTGAGCAATCACTATACTTCAAACTATGATAAAATATTTATAAAATGTCACGTCTGCAGGCTTTAGAGTGCTCGTGGATGAATTGGAGGTGCAATGTTTACGGATGTTCTGTCTCTGTCTCCTGCCACCCTGTAACATTTATCTAATATTGCTCCATATTACATCCCTTGCACCATTACCTCTGGGTGTCATTGTCAGGTTTAAAATGTAAAATATAAAGAAAACTTTGTTCAGCTAATGTGTTGAGGTGAGGTAAGTAGCATTCTCCTTGGAATTCATCCTATGAGATTCTGTGTCTGTGTAAAGAGGCAGGAATATATGAAAGTGGAGTCAGACAGTCTAAAGACACCTCGCTACAGCCTGCCTGTTAAGTACATGCACCAGGTTACTATGCTTCTAAAATATCTAGATTTTTGACAGTTTTATTGGCATAATTCACATATCACACAATTCAATAGTTTTGAATAATTCACATATCATGCATACCATTAAATATTTCGACTACATTAAGAAAAGTTGTACAATCTTCACAATCAATTTTAGAAAATTTTCTTCTTTCTTGTACTCATTGTTATTAGCTCTCCATGTTGCCTTAACCTCCACTGCCATATCCCAAGAAACATTAATCCAGTTACTGTCTCTATAGATTTACCTTTCCTGGATTTCATGTATAGAAAAACAACAATAACCAAAACCAATAAAACAGAGAAAAACCTAAGTCAACAAGAAAACAGAAAATATTAAAAACAAGAATAAATTTTAAATCAGTCAATGATAAGGAAAAAATTATATGGCGTTACATTCTAATCTAAATGTATCTATAATAACCCACTTTCCATTGCCTTCTGCATGATAGCTAGGCTGTTCCATCCCTTGTCCATGGTCAGATAGGATTCACTGGAGGCTGTATCTGCATGTATGTCCCCTTCACTTTAAAAAAAAATGGGAACAACTTTAAAATGTCAAAAAGGAGATTAAATAGTAAGGTATTACTTGTTAACCTAACTATGTGTATCATAATCGATTTTTACCAGGCTCTTTGTCTGATGACAAGGTTGCTCACATACTATGTGGTTAGAGGGTATTTACTGGAGGTTTTATCCATCTCTCTCTCTCTCTCTCTCTCTCACTACCATCTTGTTGATGCTGACTCATAGCAATCCTCCTTTGGGTTTCTGCAATTACAACTGTTTACAGAAGTAGAAAACCTAGTCTTTGGGCTGTGGCTGGTGGCCAACCATATAGATAAGAGTCCAATAAGTTACCAGCAAATACACCCCAAAACCCAGCAAATAGATTTTGGGCTTCCGCTATCATGCACAGTCTTCTGCAAGCCAGGTGTTCACAGTTTAAGCTCTGATGCCATTCTCCCCTTCATACTTGGATTGTACTGTTTAAAATCCTTGGCTCACACGGGTAGATAACTTCTTGTTTTAAGATATGCCCTTAAGACCCTAGACACTACTCTTTGTGATAGCAGAGTACCATCTAATTTATTTTTCACACTTTTCTATTCCACTCATATCTTCATTGATCTCATCATGAGGGCAAATAGCAAGCAAGGGCATGTATAAGAGCTAATTATTTTAAAATCGGGGTTAGAATTAAGTGCAAGCTCCAAATCCAGTCATAATCAATGGTTTATTTATGTCTCTGGTTCACCTTAGAGGCATCATTGCCATTTTACATTTACAGAAAATATTATCAATCATCTCCATGGGACAATTATATAATGTCATTAATTTAACCAATGAAACACTATTTGAAACATTATTAACAAAGGGAAATTACATATATATATGCCACCTACAAACTTCAATACATGAATTCTTGACTTGTACAGATTAAACTATTCATACTAACCATGTTGGTTGGTAAAAGGGCAAATTTTTCGACAACATTTCTTCATGATGGCAGAACCACACCTACCAGATTAGTACATGTCATAGTAAAGCATGATACCAAGGGCTCAAAAACAAAGTAAATGTTTAGAAATAATGATGGCAACATAACTTTATACAACTGATATATGGATTGTTATAAGAGCTGTAAGAGCCCCCAATAAAATGATATTAAAAAATAGAAATTGTATGGTAGTCTGGGCCCACCACTTAGTAGGCACCTGCAAGGCAAAATATCTGAACCAAAGTCCAGTGACAAGCAGTTCTCTACCATTGAGATAGCAGTCGCCTGCTTATTCTCACACTAGGATGTTTCAGACTTAAGTCCAAGAGCTACAGATGAGTTGAGGTAAAGCCCGGTTCACTTAGTGAAGTTTCCACATTGAGTCCTTCTGTGTGGCCTCTGAAGGATGTTGTGCACCTATAAAGAACAGTTTAAAGTCTCAGAATGTGGCCTGGGTTGTGGGAAGCCGCAGCTCTCGCGAGATGTGGGAAGCCGCAGCTCTTGCGACGCAGCTCTCGCTGCCATTACAAGATGGCGCCGGGCAGTCAGGGAAGTGGCCCAACTAAGTGGTAAACAACCACTTAGCGCATGCGCGCTGCTGAGATGACGTAGTCATAACTCCACCCTGGAGTATGCAAAATAGGGTTCTGGCGAACGCACCAATCAATGCACAGCATGTCCACAGACGCACCAATCAATGCACAGCTCGTCCCCATAGAGCGCATATAAGCAGCAGCAGTTTGGGGCTTCGGGGTCTTTTTCCGCATCAGAAAATCGCATTAAACGCCTGTGGAAGAATCCTGTTGTTACGAGTCTTTTCTTGCTGGCGAGACCTGGCGCGCGACACTGGGTCACCAAGCACTGGAGAGATACAGTGTCCAATTAGGAACATAGTGCCAGGCATGTTCTCCCCTTGAGCTCCACATAAGTATTGTGAAGCAGTTTGGAACTATTTATAGGTTTTCTTTCTTCCTCCTTTTCTTTCTCTTCCTTCCTTCCTTTTCTTTTTCTCTTGTCTATCCATGTAAGATAAGCAGGATAACCAATCCTGAGGAAAATATTATGGGGCCACTGGCTCCAGGGGGGACATGGGAGAGGAGGAGGGCGTGGACAGGGAGGGAGGAGCCAACAAACCCAGGGAAAAGGGAACAATAAGGGATCTTCTCTCACCTTTAGGAACTTTCTGAGACTTAGTTCTAGTTACAGATCTAGAGGAAGAAAAAGATTAGGGAGATGAAGGAGGAGGAAATGAAAAAAGAGAAAAACTGAAAGTGGAAAGGGAGGAAAAGAATTAAGTAAGAATGTGAATATTTTATATTAAAAATATAAATATTTGTTATTGAAAAATATAAATAATGATAAAATAACTGAAATTCTTACTATGTAAAAGGCTCATTGAGGTCAATGGACAAAATATAAAAATTCTAAACAAAAGAATTTCAAGTGAAAAACTCAACTCATAAGTTATCAAAAATAGCAGAATGTGGTTGCAACCTATAAAATAGTAAAGGTAAATATGTGCATTAACATTCAGAAGTGGTGAGAATGCAAGCAAACAGTCTCTCATTATTAGGAATTGAGGGGTACAACGACCTCATGGAGGGGATCTGCCACTGGAGAAACAAGGAAAATGTGGCAACTGTGTGACAGCTTGCTCCTACAAGTAGAAAGAGAAAAGAAAAGGCTAGGATATCCCTTCTGAGTTTTTCTTTCAAAATTCATCAATCAGATAGTTATCATTGTTATCCAGTGAATGAAACTGGACAAGGGCAAACGTGTTATAGCTAGAAAAACTCTTTCAATCGTTGATAGGAAATCATCCAGTCAACAATGACAAGCATGTTGCATTTTCACTACTACTACTAATTGTTTTGCTACTTGAATTAATTTTCTATTGCTAAGTAATACGTTTTCACAAACCTAAGAGCTTAAAACAATACACATTTATTATCTCACAGCTTCTATGGCTCAGGAGTCTCTGTAAGACTGCAATCAAGGTGTCAGTTTGGGTTCAGTTCTAAGTTAGAAACACAATTGGTGATGGATCCACTTACATGCCCTTCCAAACAGTAGGAATAATTCACTTCCTTGTCACTGTAAGACTGGAGGCACCAGACTCGTGCTGGCTATTGGTTGGAGTCCACTATTGAGCTAATAAGCTATTGAGCTCTTTGACACATGGACCTCTCCACAGGCTTTCTCACAAATGATAACTGGTTTATTCAAAGCCATCAAATGAGGAAGAGAGTGAGATGCTTACAAGATGGACTTTTGCATAATGTAAAATGACCCCAAAAGTCATATTCATTACATTTGCCTTATTCTATTAGTTAGAAGTTAACTTATAGAACTTTTACAGGATGCAGAAACCATGGTTTGGTTATATCATGTTCTTCAGCGACTAGACTCCCAAAGGCACATCAGAAGACAAGACTGTGCAAGCCATCTTAGAGTGTGCTTCTCACACTCCTGAATAAAAAGGTCAACCAAGGCAAAGATTCAATGACGGTAGCTTACCTCATTCAACCACATTTTAGCCTGTCACTTATAATCCTTCAATTCCAAGTACATATTCTGATACTAATCATGACGACTGGTTTTAAGATGAAATATACCCAAACCAAATTAGATTGAGAAAAGAGAAGTTTGTTAATTCACCAACTACACGAAGTAGATGACTGTTATAAAAAGAGTAAGGATGCAAGAATAGGAAAGCGCATAAAAGGCACGAGATCTACAATGTAAAAGTCTGGAATAGATATCTATTTTCTAAATTATAATGTCCATTCCTGATAAAAACATTCAACACAAAAAGGGATTGAGGGAAATTCCTCAACAAAATAAGAGAATATATACCAAATCAATAGTCAACATTAGTCTCAGAAAAGATAAGCTTAAAGCAGACAAGGAACCCCTTTATCACTAATTTTTTTAATATGGGGACTGGAAGTCTAAAGGTAAGAAAGAAAATTTAAATGATCAAAGTAGGTAAAGAAGAAGTAGAACATGCTCCAAAACATTGAAAATCCCAAAGAGTCAGTAAGATATTACTGGAATTAATTGAAAGACTTATTAAATTACCAGGGTAGAAGATAAACTTAGGAAAATAAGAAAACATACATTAAAAAAGAAAACTCTGAAAAAATAATCAGGAGAACAATATCATTTACAATTACTATCTAAAAAGATGAAATGTTTAGGATAAATATAAACAGGTAAACAAGGAGTCATGCAAAGAAAACCACAAAACACTCCAACAAGAAACCAAAAGAAGAATAAACCATGTCATGGATGAAGACTTAATATTGTATTGACCAAAGTGATCTTGATCCATATTTCAAGATTATTCTTTTAAAAGATGAGAAACAGAATCATCAATTTTATATGGAAAGAGACCCCATATAAACAAAACACTGAAAGTCAAGAAGAGAAAAGTAGGAGGCCTCATACTTTCCAATCTCAAAACCTAATATATAGCCACAGTAGTTACAATGGCTTTTGACCAGTAAAATCACAGACATATAGACTAATAAAAGAGAATTGAGAATCCAGAGGTAAGCCCATCTACCTATAATCAGTTGACAAAGGGTTGAAATATTAAAAGGGGGAAGATATTTAATAAATATTTAATAAATGATTCTGGTAAAATTAGATAGCCATTTGCAGAAAAATGAAGCAGAACCTATATTTCACATTATATTAAAAAACTAATTCAAGATGGTCATATTACATTCTAAATGTAATACCTGGAGCCATAAAGCTTATCAATAAAAAATAGGGACAAATTTGGGGGCCATAATACATATTGTTAACAGACTATCAAACATCACTGACAACACACAAACAACAGTAAACAAGATAGATGACAAGGACCTCATAAAAATTAGCTCCATGATTAGATATGCAGGCTGAACAGAATAGGAGGGAAAGTGGCAGAATAACCTACAAATACATATGATTGACAAAGATAGAATATTTGTATATGTGTATTGAACCTGAAGACTTCTGTCAAGAATATGAACAAGGCAGACATGCTGCAGACATGCTCCACACACACAAAAATACACTAGAAACCCACTGAAGCAAGTACAGAAGATAATCCTGGAACCCCGAGCTTCAGGGGAGAAAACAGAGAAGTGAATTAAATACCAAGTAGGAGGAAAAGTTGGACAGAAGTAACTGGAAAGGAGAGATAGGTGAAAGGTTGCCTAGCCTTACACAGTGCAGTCATCTACAACTATTCTTCTTTCTTTTATAATGAATTAGGTGAATATTTATAGAGTAGATCATATTTTTCCTTGAACAATTCATTCACTTTCTGATTCAACATCACCACTGAAATTCTTTAAATGTACCACCAATAATCTCACTTCCTCACTGTGTTTCCTACTTCCAATCCTCCTTCTTTTCTAACCCTTTGGACTTTGTCCTTGGGTAAATGCTGCCCTTTTGATCTTCATTGATTGATTATCCTAATGCAGAATTAAGTTCAGGAGTGTGATTTGATTTGGGATAGCCTTTGTTGGTGCTGTTAGGTGCCATTGATTCAGCTTCGACCAATAGTGTCCCTCTGCACAACAGAATGAAACACTGAATAGGCATGTGCCATCTTCGCCACTGTTTCCATGCTCAAACCCACTGATGCTGTGTCAGTCCATCGTATCCAGGGCCTTGATCTCTTTCGCAACCCCACCCCTTTACCAAACATGGTGTCTTTCTCCAAGGATTGGTTTCTCCTGATATGCCCAAAGTAATTCAGACCAAGTCTTACAATCTTTGCCTCTAAGAAGCAATCTGACCATACTTCTTCAATACAGATCACTTCGTCCTTTTAGCAGTCCATGGTCCTTTCAATATTCTTCTCCAGCTCCACAATTCAAATGCATTGATTCTTCCATGGTCTTCCTTATTTAACGTCCAACTTTCACATGCATATGATACAATGGAGAATATCATGGCTTGGGTCAGGTGCACTCTAATCCTCAAAGTAACGTCCTTGATCTTTAATACTCTAAAGAGGTTTTTGCAGCAGATTTACCTAGTGCAGTACATCTTTTGATTCTTTGACTGCATTGATTGTGGATGCAAACAAAATCCTTGACAACTTCAACATTTTCCCCATCTATCATGTTGCCTATTGGTCCAATTGTGAGAATTTTGGTCTTCCTTACATTGAGTTGTAATCCATCCTGAAGGTTGCAATCCTTGATCTTCATCAGGAAGCACATCAATTTCTCCTCACTTTCAGCAGGTGAGGTCGTGTTATCTTCATACCGCAGGTTAATAAGCCTCCTTTCAATCCTGATGCCACACTCTTCTTTATATCATCCAGCTTCTCTGATGGCTGTAAAATGTTCTTATATGGCAGGAACTGATTGGTCTTCTCCCTGTCCTGCACCATGAGAAAGTATTCCCAGTTGGAGTGCGGCCTTCACTCTTGAAGTTATTTTTTCTATATCGAACTAAGGGGGTTATATCACTCATGGGAACTAGGCAGGCACATTACCTCATTGCTTGTGGTACCAGTTTAGAAATTCCAAGGCCTGAGAACACAAGAACTTTGGTTTGGTTTTTTTTCTTATAGTGGTGGAATCAAACAATAATTGTTCTTTTGTAATTGACTAACTTTACTCAGTTTAAGTGTTTCCAGGTCTGTCGATGTTTTGTGGTTTTTATCAATTGTTTTTTAAGGATGCATAGTATTCTATTGTGTGCATATACCAGTTTCTTTATCCATTCTTCAACTGATGAGCATTTGGGTTGTTTCCAGCTTCTTGCTTCTGTGATATGTGCTACAACGAATATGGGAAAACATAAATCTGTTCATTTTCTGTCTCTTACGTCTTTGGAATATACACCCAGTAGAGGTATTGCTGGCTCATGTGGAATTTCTTTTACCAGTTCCTTAAGAAAGTACCATATTGCTTTCCACAATGATTGTATGTTTAAAATACCATCAGCAGTGCAGAAGAGTTCCAATCTCTCCACACTCTTTGCAGTTCTCGTTGCGCTCTCTCTCTCTCTCTCTCTCTCTCTCTCTCTCTCTCTCTCTCTCTCTCTCTCTCTCTCTCTCTCTCTAATAACTGGGCTATATTTGTGAGTGTGAGGTGATATCTCATTGCTGTTTTCCTTTGTATCTCCCTAATATATAGTGAACATGAGTGATTCCTCACATGTTTGTTGGCCATTTGACTGCCATCCCTGGTGAATTGTCTGCTAATTTTCTTTGCTCACCTTTTAATTGGATCATTTGTTTTTTCATATTGAGATGTTTTATATTGAGTTCTATAGATGTTAGTGATTAGTCCCTTGTCTATTTTGTCATTGCTAAAATGTTTTGCCAATCTGGGTTCTTTTTTAATCCTTTGATAAAATCTTTTCATCTTCATAAATATATTTAGTAGGTCCTAGTCATCTAATTTGTCCTCCACTTTGTGTATTTCCTTATTATATTTGGTAGTTTGTGTATGCTCTGCCATAGGGTCCTCAGGTTTGTGCCTATTTTCTCACTGATGATCATTTTAGCTCTGGAGTTTACACTTATGTCTACAATCCGTCTTGAGTTCATTCTCGTGCATGGAGTGAGGTATGGGTCTTGCTTCATTCTTCTGCAGATGCAGATCCGATCTCTCCAGCAGCATTTGTTGAAGAGGGTATCTCTTCCCATTTAATGTTTTTTAGTTGTTTGTAGAAATAAATTGCTTGTGGGAGATGCTTTTCTTTCTGGCTTTTCTACACTATTCCATTCGTCAATGTATCTATCACTGTCCTGATAACAGGTTGGGTTTACTAATGTGGTTGTGTAATAGATTTTGATGTCAAGTTATGCTAAGCAACCCACTTTTTCTTCTTTTTGAGAAGTTCTTTGCTTATGCTAGGTCTCTTCCTTCTCCATATGAAGTTGGTAATTTATCCATTTCTTTAAAGAATAAAGTTTGGATTTGGATCAGATTTGTGTTGTATTTGTAAATTGCTTTAGGTAGTATTGACATTTTCACAATATTGTTTTCCTGTCCATGCACACAGGACAGTCTTCCGTGTATGTAGGTCTCATTGATATCTTGTAGTAATGGTCCCTAGTTTTCTTTGTACAGTCATTTGTTTCTCCAGTTAGATTTAGTCCTAAGTATTTTATCTTTTTTTGACTATTGTAAATGGTATTGTTTTCTTCGTGTCTTTTTCAGAGCTGTCTTCTATGGTATACAGGAATTCAATTGATTTCTGCTTGTTAATCTGCTATTTTACCAAATCCCTCAATTACTTACAACAATCTATAAACTCCTCGAGGTTCTCTGTCTATAATCATTATATTGCCTGCAAATCTCAAGTTTCATGTCTTCTTTTCCCAATTGAATTTCCTTGATTTCTTTCTGCTGCCATCTTCCACACAATGTTGAATAAGAGTAGTGTTATGAGGCATTCTTCCCTACTTCCCATTCTCAGGAGAAATGTTTTCAGGTTTTCCCTATGGAGCCTGATGCTTGCCAGTGGATTTTCTTTAGTGGCCTTTATTATTGGGGAATTTAACTTCTATTCCTACTTTGTTGACGTTCTTTGAAATCAGAAATGTGTGTTAGATAATGTCCAAAATGCATTTTCTACATCTCTTGATATGATTATGTGGTTCTTATTCTTTGTATTTTTTTTGTGGTGGGTTACTTTAATTCTTTTTCTGATGCTTAACCATCCTTGTATTCCTGGTATGAATACCACTTAGTCATGGGGAATTATTTTATTGATATGTTGTTGCATTTTATTGGTCAGAATTTTGTTGAGAATTCTTGTATCTATGCTCATGAGGGACATTGGCCTGTAGTTTGCTGTCTTTGTGGGCTCTTTGTCTGGTTTTGGTGTCAGAGTTATGCTGGCTTCATAAAATGAGTTTGAGAATTTGTTGTCCCTTTCTATAGTCTGGAATTGCCTGTGTAAAATTAGTGACAACTCTTCCCTGAATACTCGATAGAATTCCCCTGTGAAGCCATCTACTCTTGGACTTTCCTTGGTTGGAAGTTTCTTACTGACCGAAGTAGTTCGTTTATTGTGCCAACCTGGCTGATAAACACGTGGGGTTAATTGAAGGGCAGAGGGCTAAATGGCTCCGTGAGCCTCACCTTTCTAGTTCTCAGGTCTCTTGCTTTCTGATGGTCGGACCAGGGTGCAGCTGCCTTAGCCAGTTCCCTGCTTTAGCTGGCAAGGTTCCCTTCCTGCAAGACGTCCCTGAGGAGAAGCCACATGGACCTACTCCGATGCAGCCCTGGGTGCTGAAGCACCCATGTGGAGACCCCTGCCAGAGCTGAGATGCTTATACATTCACTGACTCAGCTTTCCTCCTGCAGTCAGCATCATTGCATCTGTTTTGTGAAATGGAGGAGGACTTTGTGGATTGGTGTTGGACATATGGGTTAATGTTGGACTTGTGGGCTTGGGCAGCACTGGGTTGGGATGTGCACTTAACCTTTATATAAAACTCTCTTATACATGAGTTTCTGTGGATTTGTTTCTCTGAAGAGAGCTTTGCAAAGAAATATATGCCCTACCCAGACTAACACACTGACCTTCACTGTTTCTTTCTTTTCTTATGAGTCTGTTCATTTCTTCTACATCCATCTGCATTTCAGGGGTCCTCAAAATTTTAAAACAGGGGACCAGTTCACTGTCCTTCAGACCTGTTAGAGGGCTGGACTATAGTTTTTAAAAAAACAAACTATGAATGAGTTCCTATGCACCCTGCACATATCTTATTTTGAAGTAAGAAAACAAATGGGGCAAAAACACTCAGCGGGCTGGAGACATGTCCTCGGTGGGCCGCATGTGGCCCATAGGCCGTAGTTTGAGGATGCCACTGTAGATGGTCTATTTCCACTTGTTTTTCCATTTCTTCTAGGTTACCAAATTTGTTGAAGTACAATCTCTCATAGTAATGTGTTCTTGTTAATTTTATTTCATTTGTATCTGTTCATGTTTCCCTTTTCATCTTCAATTCTAGATATTTGCAGCCTCTTTTGCTTTGTCAATTTTGTTGTTTCAAAGAACAAACTTCTTCTTTTTAAAAAAATCATTTTATTGGGGGCTCATACAACTCATCACAATCCCTACATACAATTGTGTAAAGCCCATTTGTACATTCATTGCCCTCATCATTCTCAAAACATTTGTTCTCCACTTAAGCCCCTGGCATCAGCTCAAACTTCTTATATTGTTGATTTCCCCCCCCACTATTTTTCTGTTTTCTAGTTTATTTCAGCTCTAATATTTCTTTCTTTTTCTCTGTTGTTGGGGCGTTTATGTTAGTGTAATTGTTCTAGTTGTTGGAAGTGTAATGTTAAGGAGTCTTCTCTTTTTTCATATGCGCATTGATGGTTATACATTTCCTTCTGATAGTTGATGTTGCTGTATTCCAAAGGTTTTTTTTTTGTTGTTGTTCCTGTTCTCATTTGTTTTAAGGAATTTCTTAATTTCATCCTTGTTTGGTCTATTGCCAAGTAAACTTTAAGAAATATGCTGTGCAGTCTTCAAGTTTGTCTTTATGTTCCTTTTCTTTCTATTGTTGATTTCCAGTTTTATAGCACTGTGATCTGAGAAAATATATTGTAGGATCTCTGTGTTTTTGAATTTATTAAGATGTTTTGTGGCCTGATGTGATCTCTTCTAGAATATATACTTTGTGTGCTATAGAAAAACGTATACTGTGCTGTTGTTAGTCCTGCTTATATACCTAGGTAGTTGAGCTACTTGAACATGTTCAGCTCTTGAGTTTCTTTATTGATAATCTCTTTCCTTGAGAATGGAGTATTGAAGTCTCCTCCTATTAGTCCCAAGTTGATTTGTTTCTTCAATTCTGTAAGGATTTGATTGATGTGTTTTAAGGGTTTTTCACTAGGGGAATAGTTATTGTTTAAAGCTGTGTCTTCTTGGTCTATTATTTCTTTAATCATTAAGTAGTGACTATTCTTGTCCCTCATCATGTTATTTGACTTTAAGTCTATTTTATTGAAGATTAATATTGCCACTCCTGCCTTTTTAGGATGCCATTGACTTGGTAGATTTTCTTCTATTCTTTGATTTTTCTGTATTTGAGTTTTAAAATATTGGACAGAATGTGGCGAGATTAGAACTCTTAAATACTTTTGTTGGGTTTGTAAACATGCACAACCATTGTGGAAAGTGAGATGGCAATACCTAAAACAACTGGAAACAGAAATACCATACAACCCAGTAATTTATCTGCTGGGCACATGCCCCAAAGAAAGACAGAACATGAACAGACATTCTCTTTAGAAACAGCTCAAATGCCTATCAGTAGAAGAATGGATAAAGAGACATTAGTACATACACACAATGGGATACTGTGCATCTCTTAAAAAACAGCGATGAAACCATGAAACATATGACATGGAGGAACCTGAAAACCATTAAGTCAATCACAAAATGACAAACATTGTACAAGTCCACTATTAAAAGATAAAAATCAAGATAAAGTCTGGCTCGCACTCTGAAGGCATGTAATCTAATCTGGTCTCCTAAGCAATGAGGTAGAGTCTGCCTAATGTCCATGAAATATATTGTCCCCTCTATATGTACAGTTTAAAAACCACTTCAACAGAAAATACCTCACCTCATCTGGGATCAGTTTTCCAAGACGTGTAGTTAAGGTGAATATCATGTAGTTACTATCATACAAAATTGTGCTGAGGTCACCCTAAGCCAACAGACACTCCTACCAAGATAGGGGGAAGGGGGCATGTGTGTCTCAATGAAGACAATTACATTTCTGTTGGTAGGAAAACAGAGAGGAGCAACATTCTACTGGGAAAAACACCTAAGCAGATGTATATAGAAACCAAGGGGAGAATATGCCTGGTATTATGTTCCTAATTAGGAACTTTTTACCTACTTTATATGCAGCCCTTGGTGACCCAAACCATGTGCTCCGGACCACGGGGACTTGAGGCTCTGTTCTTGAGGCTCACGGTATTCTTCATTGGCCGTACTAGAAGAACTCTATGTGTAAACCTCATTAAGTGAGCAGGTTTTACCTCAAACTTGCCTATAGCCCTTGGACATAAGGCTGAAACTCTAGTGTGAGAAGAAGCGGACGACTGCTATCTTAAGGGCACAGAGCGAGCCCCCAATCAAGTGATTTTTTTAAAATCCTGTAAGTTCCACCCACTTTCCCTTTTTGAAAATAGTGGCATATGTTCACATAACATACAATTCTTCAATCATTTTAAGAAGTTTTGTGCAGTCATCATCACAATCAATTTCAGAACATTTTTTTTTTGTACTCATTGTTGTAGCTATTTCATCCCACCCTCTCCTCAAGGCCCGGGCAAAAAACCACTCCAGATACTGTCTCAATATACCTAACTATCCTGGATTTCATACACAGAAAATCATACAAAACACAAAAGCAGCCCTATCACCAACCTTCATTGTGGAAATAGTGTCCAGTCACTTAAGATTCTAATCTGTACAAATCAGCAAATTCATGTATTGTAATTCATAGCTTGACTATACTTGTATAATTTCCTTTTATCAACAGTGTTTTAAATTCTACACCGTTTGCTAAATTAATGACACTATCAATAGAATTACCTTATGCCCCATGGGGATTATTGATATAATTCTCTAATGTAAAATGACAATGATGACACTAAGAGGAACCAGAATCCTATATAAACCATAGACATATTTTGGACTTCTGTTTCATTCTAGTCACAATCTAAGAACAATTAGTTCTTAGGATATTTTCCCTGTGTGATGCTCAACCTAATGACGAGATAACTGAAAATGTGGGTGCTGTGGACAAGTGTGGTGAGGAAACCAGATCGTGCCCAGTTATCAGAAAGAATGACGTCAGGGGTCTTAGAGACTGGCTTTCAAATGTGCTGCCAGAAAAGAGGGTGTCGGGAGATGTCGGACAGTGCAAGATATGACAAAATGATAAGAATTTATAAATTATTAAGGATTCATGAGGGAGGGAAGGAGGGAGGGGGCGGGGAGAGAGGGGAAATGAGTACTCAAGGGCTCAAGTAGAAATAAAATGTTTTGAGGATGATGGCAACAAATGTACAAAGGTGCTTGACACAATGGATGGATTGTGATAAGAGTTGTACAAAAAGAAAGCAAGCAAACTAACAAAAATCATCAATGATAAGACAAAACATAGAAAAACCTCAATCAAAGAGAAAGCAGAAAATGTTAAAAATGGAGACAATTATAATGGGTTAAAAGGATGATCAAATGATAAAGTGCTACATTTTAACCTAAATATGTCTGCCATAATTATTTTTCGTGTTTTCTGATGATAGCAAGGCCATTCACATCCCTCGACTGTAGTTGGAGGGGATTCGCTGAAGGCTTAATTCATGTAGGAACCTGCAAATGGATGTGGGGCTTCCGTGGTCATTCATAGCCTTTGGAAAACTGGATGTTCCTCATTCAAACTCTGATACCATTTCCTCCTTCAGATTTGCATTTTATTATTTATAATCCTTGGGTCACACAGGCTGGTGTTTCTTCTATGTGGACTTAATTGATGCCTCACTTTTTAAAAGACCCTTTTAGCTGTCATACTCTGCAGTGCTATACTCCTTGGTCTTTGCCTTTGCCCTTTGTGTTTAGGACCTAAGTACCCCCCTGCCCTTTTCTATGTGTTAAGTATGATGATAAGATTAAAGGAGTCTGGACCTTGGGTAGGAACCCTGGTGGTGTGGTGAGTTTTGTTAGGCTGTTAACTACAGTCTTCAGTTCAAAGGCTTTGGCTACTCCTTAGAAGAAAGATGAAACCGTCTGCTCCTGTCGAGATTTGCAGCCTCAGAAACACACAGGGCAGCTCTGCTCAGTCCTATAGGGTTGCTATGAGTTGGAATCAACTTGTTGGCTGACAACGTGGTTTGATTTTGATTTTTGACTCTTAATGACCTTGCTTCTTACCACACCAGACCTGGACTACCTAACTCTATGGTAGTACGAGGCCTCAACCCCTTTCTGGGTTAAGCCATTCTCCTTCAGGTTTTGTTGCTCAGTTAATAACTGAATATCATGACTGATATTCCATTCTTGGCTCATTAATTTACTTGGGAATTTCTTTGTCCAAATCAGGGCTTTGAACTAGTTTGCATTTCCTAATATACTTAATCAGTGTAGTTTAACAAGATTCCCATGTCAAAGTGATCATCAACATAAGTGAAATGCCCAGAGATAATAAAGGTTCTCTTATTTTTAACTGTTTTTAGGATTTCCAGATACAATATTTTCATTCACTAAATCTGGCATGTTTAGGGAACTTGTTGGCACAATGGCCTAAGTATTGGACTGCTAATCACAATGTTGATGATTTAAACCCACCAGCAGCTTTGTGGAAAAAAAGATAAGGATGTATGCTTACATAAAGATGAAGTCCCAAAAGCTCTAAAGGGTAGTTCTACTGTGTCCTATATGGATGCTATAAGTAGACATTTACCTGATGGTAGAGGGTTTGGTTTGGGGACTTTTTTTTTTGGAAAGTTGTCCAGAATGTTTTACATGTTTTTCTGATATCTGGTACACTTTGTAAATTTAGTATTTCCTAAATATTTTCATGACTACTAATGTGCTTTCTATACAAATTCTTTATTGATGTTTACTGATGTATTTTCTCCTATGGTCCCAATGTGTCCCGATTTGCTAAGTTTTTGGAGTATATGTGGGATTGCCTATCTCCCAACCTCCCCCACCCCCACCTGGCACTATTTTTTTGTTGTCTGAATAACTTGTCTATACCATCTTCCTTCCTGCCCCCATCTATCTTTTATAACGACTATGTCAAAACTTTTCTGAACTAAAATGGGTAGTCCTACATAAGAGAAAAAAAGGCGACACCTTGTCATTCGCTCTCCATCTGATCCAATGTATAATTGTTCCCGTTTTTAGTATTTTCTACTGTTTTTATTAAGCCTTTTCTGTTTCATTCTGTTGGACTGTTTACGTTTTCTTTTGGTTTTGTTTCTCTGTATATGCAACCTAAAAACATAAACCTATATAGCTAAACCTAGAGACAATAACTGTATTATTTCAAAGGGACAGGTCAGGGAGGTGGGCAGAAAATAGAGAGCTAGCAACAATAAGTACAACAAAGAAATATCATGGAATTGCTAGTGATGATGGCTGTACAAGTCTTATGTGACTGAACTATTTAAATGTATATGAATTTTATGCTAGTGAAAATGTTAAAAATAAACTAATATTCTTAAAAGTTATAACCAACTTAATTTATATATTGGTCTAAAAGTAGCCTAAGTAAGCATTTAAAAGAGTACAATTTTACCCTGACACATGTGGGATCTCCATGAATAAGAACTGGCTTGATAGCAACTGGTTTTAAAGAAAGGGAAGGATGTCCAGATAAAAAGTTACAAACATTGCATCTCTTGCCACTTCTGGCAGGAATTTTTTACAAACCACGCAGGTAGGATTTAAATTCAATTGCAAACTCTTTTGTTTTTGCTTAGAAGTTTTTCTCTAGTGTCTCATTTGAAAATATTATTTACCACAAATGCGATATTCAAAGCAGGTAACAATCAATAATGGTAAGGGAAGTGTCAGAAGCTTGCTGTTTCAGATAGCAACCTTTTATTTACTAAAATGGGTTTGGGGGGGGTTCTAGAAGAGAGACAGGTGGCTAAGAGAGGAGTATGGTGGTGTTGGTGTGGGTATTTGGGAAGCATGAAAGTAAAATTTTCACAATTGAAAAGTCTACGCTATTTTTGCCCTTTGCAATTTTTCATTTAGTCTTCAGTATGGATTACAACTCAATAAAAAGAGGTTCAAAATTCTCACAGCTGGATCAACAGGAAACATCATGATAAATGAAGAAAAGATTGAAGCTATGATTTTGTCTTGCTTGTATACATAATCAATGCTGATGGAAGCAGTAGTCAAGAGATCAGGTAAATCTGCTACACAGACCTTTTTAGAGTATTGAAATGCAAAAATATTCCTTTGAGGACTAAGGTGTGCCTGCGCCACATCATGGCATTCTCCATTGCCTCGTATGAGAAAGCTGGACATGTGAATAGGAAGAATTGATGCAACTGAACTCTAGTGCTGGAGAGTACTGAACATACCACGGGCTGCTTAGAGGCCAGCGAATCGGTATGGGAAGCAGTAGAGACAGAGTGATCTTTAGAGGTAAGGGAGGTGAGCCTTACATGTTAGACAGCTAACAGGGGCGACTGGTCCCTGCAAGACATCATGCTTCAAAAAGTTGAAGGGCAGCAAAAAAGAGGAAGTCCCGCAAGAAGATGGATTGACAGTGGCTGCAACAATGGGCTCAAGCAGAGGAACAATTGTGAAGATGGCCCAGGACTGGGCAGAGTTCTGCTCAGTTGTGCATAAGATTCCTGTGGGCTAAGAGAGCCCAGCACCTTCTTCCATGGAGCTGCTGATTTTGAACTGCTGATCATGCAGAACGCAGCCTAAGGGTTAACTACTACACCATCACACCTCATAGAGCTTCTGAAAAGAGGTACATTTCAAGTTTAAGGAAATAGAACACAGGCAAAATAAGTGATTTTATTAAAAGCTGTGGTTATAGACCTGCATAAGACAATTTTCCAAGAAAAAAAACAGGTTGTATTATGCAAAATAGTTCATTTTTAATGTTTTGAATAACATTAATATAGCGGAGACTGAAGTGATTATAAAAGATACAAATAATCAGAAATTTTAGTATTGAATAGAAATGAAAACCTGAGCTGAAAAATGATCAGAATGTCTGACACCTTGCCCTGTTCTGATGGACGTTTATAGGTTAGACTTCTTGAACTATTAATGGAGTGCAAAAAAGTTAACTTACACTTCAAAGCTGCAATGCACCGGTACTTAGATTAAATGACTTTTACTGTCAACAAATATTTGCTTAAGATAAGCTTGGTTACCAAGGTTCTTAAAGGGGAAGCCAGAGGGACTTGTAAATTGTAGTTTTTAGTTAGTAATAATTTGTGAATGTGTTGATAAAATATAGTATTATTAATCCATGTAAGTTTAAAAAGTTGGCTCTGTTTGTCAGAGCCCAAAAGAATTCCAAGTTCAAAGGTGTAGGGATATCTGTGGAAAACAAGTAACAACGATACTATTACAAGAAACAGTATTAGAAATCCATCACACAGGGGAAAACAAGTGACAACAATAATACCACTATAAAAAACAGTATTAAAAATAGGAGAAATGTGTGGCTTAGTTCATTTCTAGGATGGGCTTCTATACTTCCCCTTTACTGAGAATGTGTTGACAACAGGGAAATTCTACTCCACAGTAGAAGGAAAGAAACAAAAGAACATTAGAGTGCCGAGCCTCGCTGATTCAATATCGGTAATTAGGAACACACTGAATATGTCGAATCTGCAACTCATATTGCAACCTATTAGTACACTATACAACATCCGAAGAACTCAAGTGCTGAACTCTAAACTTCTTTTTTCCCTCTTAGTCAATCATTCTTTCCACAGAAACAATTTTGTATTTTTTCAAATGTTGTCTGTGCTTCATTTCACGTAGAAAATGAGAAAAGCTCGACACATTTACTATTTTTCAGGCCAAAGTCACTAAGCCTCCAATGTCTCAATTACATCAAAGAATCCAGTACATACGTGCTCTATCACAAACATCTCCAGTTCTAAAAGTACTAGCCTTTTCTTAAAAGAGGACTGAACAAGTGCCGTATATTTCAGCGAAGACGAGCCACTGACTTCCTTCTAGTGCCAGCTTTCCAAGATGATACTAAGCGAGTTTTTGCCCTAATATTTTTGCTCCGGCTTTTAGGAAGTTTCTCTTCTTTGTGCACCTTCATGTGCTGCCTGAGGTGAGAACTCTGACTAAAGCATTTGCCACATTCACTGCACTGGTAGGGCTTCTCCCCTGTGTGCGTTCTTTGATGCTGAATAAGGTGGGAACTCTGGCTGAAACATCGGCCACACTCATCACACTGGTAGGGTTTTTCTCCAGTATGAATTCTCTGGTGCTGAATGAGATTCGAGCTCTGTTTAAATCTTTCTCCACACTCATCACATTTATAGGGCTTTTCTCCTGTATGGATCCGTCGATGCTGGATGAGATTTGAACTCTGAAAAAAACTTTTCCCACAATCAGCACATTTATGGGATTTCTTTCCAGTGTGGATTTTCTGATGTTGGAAAAGAGTAGAACTCTGACTGAAACTCTTTTCACATTCAATACATTTATAGGGTTTATCATCCAAGCTTCTTCTTAGTCTACTCAAGTTTGAGTCAAATCGAGCATCAATTCCCCATTTCTTGCGATTCTGTGTTTTTTTGTGCTGGTTTTCATAGGCTTTTCCTTGGCTTGAGCTTCGAGAAATACCACGTTTAGGTTTTCCTAACTTCATGGTGAGGAGCTTAATAAAGCCTGTCTTCTTCTGAAGTTGCTTTGCCTTCTTAGGCTGCAGTAGTTAATTTTCTGTGTTGAGGGGAACAATAAAAAAACAAAGGATAGATTATCTGGTAGTTATTCAACTCTAAAATTCTTTAGCCCATCAAAATTACATACATATTTAGTTAAAATATTTATAAAATTGGGGAACATTTCCAAAATATTTCTAGTAATTTCAGAGTTTGAACAGTAAATAAATGCCTCCACATTTTGACAAAATTTTCTTTTGGAGTTTTCATATAGGAACAGGGTATTGAACAGTTAGGAAATGTAATCAGGTATAATATAAATTTGTATTAGACATTAGTAAATGTGTACATCATTTTGGAGGATTGAAAGGTAAGGGCAAAATATCCGAATGGAAATATAATACAAAACAATAATAAAAGTTGCAGTAACGAAAAATCACTTTGACTATTTACTACCAAGTCAAACTCTGATTCATTTACTGATGTCTCGCCAGCTTTATTAAGGTGTCCACTTTTGAAAAGAATGAACAAATCATAATATTTTATGAATATTCCTGTTTGTTTTTATCAGTTTAGTCATTCTATGTTCAAAGCTATAGAAGAAAAAACTTATCCCACTTTTTACTATAAAGTGTTTTGAAATAGGAACTATAATAGGTTTCCTGGGAGGCTAGTCAATAAATACTGGATAAAAAAACTGTTAGTGAAAATGTTTCATTATTACTTTGTCCCTAGAACCAAGAAAGAAAGATAACTCTTTGGAAACTTTAAACAAGAAAATTGTTTTTGACTAGGGAAAGAAAAATATAAAAAATATATTTTTAATTAGTGGAATGAAGACTAAGGAAAAATGTAGTAGGCAGAACACTATTCAAAACAATATCCATAAACAAACAAACAAAATTCCAAACAGGTAATGTGGCAGAAGGTATGGCTACAGAGAGGATGAAAATGCATAATTGCTACAAATATTTTATATTTTAGATAAGTTATCTATTTATTTATAGGGGTAATGGTGATTCAGAGATAAAATTCATATCTCCCACAAGAATTCCAAGTTCAACTTATGTCCAACATACTTCAAGTGTAGTTACCTGCCAAGTTTCAACAGAAATTTTACACTACAATGGAGTAAGAAGATGGGCCTGTGGAATCAACTTCCAAGTATCTACAGCCAATTAAGACCCTATGGATCACTACTGTCCAACTGGCAACCAATTATGGAGGTAGTACGAAACCAGGTTTTTTTTGTTCTACTGTGTCTGGGGTGGCTTATGGAAGCTAATAACAATTTATTTATAAGACTGACTTGAAACTGTTCAAAATAATAGCCACAAACAAAAGTTCAAACTCCAAATAGGTAGTAGAGTATAAATTAGGATTACAAAAGTAGTGTAATTATGACATCTATTTTCTGTATCTTTTGGAAAAAATGAGAATTACCCTGAGTCTCTTTGGCTATAAGCAAATAAAAAAATATATAAATGACCTCAATTTTCTTGCTTTAATGTTAGTATATAATTGAGATTCTATATAGATTTAGAACTTTACTTATTTTGTCATTATAAATCCCAAACCCACAGCAACGGAGTCAACTAAGACTCACAATGACCCAACATAGGGTTTCTGAGACTGTAAATCTTTACAGGAGCACACAGCTTCATCTTTCCCTCAAGGAGTCTGGTGGGTTCGAACCAGCAACCTTGTGACTAAGCAGTCCAACAGCTAGCCTAGAACCCTAGCAAAGCTATTTCATCATTATACCTGGTGTAATTACGGTCAATGCCATAACGAGCAAACACCATACAACACGAAATCACCCGAAAGTACAACCCAGTCCATTTTAGAGAACATAAACTACACCACCGAAAGTATGCGAAGCACATGGTATTGGTGTTCAAAAAGAGCCATGATCATAACTGTATATAAAATTTTTTAAAATGCAAAGTCAGATCTGATGTAAAACTCGGGGTCTAGCTAATTAACAGAACACGACAAATGCGGATCTCTGAACTGAAAGGTTGCCTAGGTGGCAGACATGTTTACCTTTACATTGTGGTAGCTCATTGGCTTTCTTAGCAGCTAGTACACGCTTTTGGCCAGGTTCTCGACCCTGCTTCTGACATCAGTACAAAAAGGTAGAAATGCTCCTCAAAGCCACATCCCTTCGAAGTCAAGCTCAGCGCTGCAATCAACAGGTGTGAGTGCTAAGGTACCTCTGAGTGAAACTAGGGGACAATTGCTGTCCTGTGCCTCGGTTGCCTCCGACATAAAATGATCACAAAGCACATTAGAAATACAAATGAACTGCTATCCGTTTGTCACCGTGGACAACGCTGTGCTGGGTACGCCTTTCCAATCTTGGTAACAGAAGGCAGGAGCGGAGCCGGGAATTACCGGCCCAGATTGGGGGCTCCGGGCCAACTTGGGCCAGACCTGTGCAGAAGCCGCCTATCCCGCGGGCCGCCCGCTCCCCACGCTCCCCGAGGGCTGGCCCAGCGCGGGGAGCGGCCCTGGGCACTCACCTCGCCTCACTGCGGCTGCCTCCGGTCCACCCAGCAGCCGGCCGCCCGCCGCACACTGAGGGCCACTCACCGCGCCACCTGCGGCCGCCACGCTCGGGGTTTCGGCGCCACTTGCTCTCACCGGAAGTGAGCGCGGCGCGGTCGCCGGCGCCGCCGCGGCTGTTCTAGGCACGCGGCGGAACGCCCCTCTATGGTCCTGCTTCCACCCCCTCCCCCGAATGACATGGTATTGCTAATGGGAGTGTGGAGTTTGTTGTTTGTTTTGTCTTTTAATATGCCTTTCTCCTCCCCAGGAAGGAGCCAGGCTTCTGTGGTCCATTCCCTTCGCTTTGGAGAAGCTCCTCATGCGCTGAGGACTATGTTAGAGCTTGGGAAAAGGATTACCAGCCTGCCTCTCTCCACACTTCATTTTCTCTACCAATATTGAGCCCCTGTCTTAAAGAAATAGTCGTTGAGAGCCGAAGCGGGTTCTCATTTTTGTCTAGAGTCACCTTGATTAATTAATACACACACATCCTGCAAGATGGGAATTACCATAATCATTTTATAAATAAAGTGCACAGAATAAATTCGCCACAGTTCACGCAATATACAAGTAGCAGCCCTGTTTCTCTTTAGTAATGATTCTCCTGCTCAGAGGCATATCTAAAGAAAACAGCGCCCATGGCAAGGGTTTAAATGGCTGAATGTTCTCTCTCAGCTGGCAATATTTCAGCATCAATGGCTGCTTCAAGTCCACACTCTGAAAATAGTCTGTGGTAGCTCAGCCATCTTCTTTTCCAGTTCATCATCCACTTTGTCTGAATGGCCTAGAGTGGTGAGAGTTTGAATAAAATGTTCAGTTTTGCCCTAGAGGGCCTTTCTGGTGACAGTAGCAGTGGCAGAAATGTGACAAGTCTTAGAAGGCAACGGTTGCTCTGCTCATGAATCAGCCTCTCTTCCTGATGTCTCTGATATCTGCTACAGGAGGTGAGAGTTCTCTGGCTCCTCTGTCCCCAGGCCATGCCTTGGGTTGTTCTCTCCTTCTTCTCAGGTCACACCGGCTGAAGAGAGTTTCCTTTGCGTTCTCTCTCACCTGAAAAGACATAAACAAACAGCCCCTCCCTTTGGGCTGTTAGAACCTGGGGACACTGTAATTGTTGCGGGAACTCTAAGTCTTCCTTTCCTGGGCTGCACTTGCTGGACAGGTGCATCTACCCTCTCTCCTTACCCTGAGAAAACATAAACAAATAGCCCTGTTTGCTCTGTTAGCAAACCGAGATCCCAAACATATTTGTCTTTCCACCAGATCTTTTCAAGGTCAGTTTTCTCTTTAGGGAGTAGAAATTTTGCTATAGATATTTAAAGGGTTTTTTTGTTAGAGGGAAAAAATTGGGGATTAATAATTTGTCACGTATAGTTTTTCCATTAGACTTCCATTTCATCTCTCCCTTCTGTTTTAGTAATTGAGATTTTAAAATGCTCTCAGTAATTGCCGAAAGTTTGTTTGATATAAAACCAGTTGAATCGCTTAGACAGTTAACATCGTTATGCAAACTCAGAAGCTCTGCTCTCAGAGAAATGACCGAACTGGATACCTGTGGAGTCAGTCCATAAAAAGCCGAAACCAAATGGCATTGTTCAGCCTTCATGACACATACAGGATAAATCCAAGGATTGGGGGTCTTTTTAGTATGGCTTTTTATGGGGCTTTTTCGGAATTAATTTATCTAACCAAGTTCTCTCCCATAAATTTATAGGGTTAAATGTGACTACAAGTTTAATTAAACCATACTGCTGTTTAGGCTCTATACTTTGTAGGAATTTTTCACTTTGCCATATTTTTTCCTAGATAACTTCATTATTTTGATCAACAACTCTAGTAACAATTTGACCGCCTTGATGATTTAGGTTAGATTTTTCTAACATCAGACCCACCGTTTCCTCTGGTAGGGGTCCCCGTACACTGGTCTTACGGGTTGCTGAGGTTCTCCTGGGATCTCTGAACTTCTTGACTGGCTAGATCTACTGCCACGTTCCTTCTGGTGGAGGGACTGAGTGATAAGGCCAATTGATAAGATTGTGCCTCCAGTTGGACTTGAACTGTGCTCTCTCGGCTCTGTTGGGTGGGGCTCGAAGCTCACCCTGCTCCTTGTTTCCCTCCTGGGCATCACACAGTAACGGAACCCCTTCACTGCAAAGGGCACTGGCTCACCCAGGGATAGCCCTTTTTGCAGCGGGGCTGAGTCCAGGTTCTCCATAATCTGGCGGCCCTGAGCCATTCCCAGTGGTTGAGTTCAATGAGCGGTGTTGGCCGCATTCTCTCTGGAAATACCGACCTTCTTGCAGTTAAAACACTTTCCCTTTGGTTTAGCATAATTTGCCATAGCAGCAGCCAGAAGGTCTGACTTTTATGTTTCAGACCCCATTCCTCTGCAAAGCTTAATACAGTCTAATACTGTGTCCTGCTCCCTAGCCAGACAGATCAAAGCTTTACATTCATGGCTGGCCCATCATCAACTAAAGTTTGCAGCGAGATTTCCGCTGCTTCTCTACTTTTCACACTTTTGCAGACAGCTTCCTGGAGACGAGACACAAATTCTACATAGGGCTCATCATTCCGCTGCTGTGTCAGCATGGGCTGCTCTTCACAGAAGGCACTATCTGTTCCCAAGCTCACAAGTAAGCATCACGTATCTGTGAAAGTCCTTGCCCAGTAATTTGCAACCAGACTTCGATGGTAACAAAATCTCCGTACCCCAAGAACTGATTCACCCCTATAGGTGTGCCCTTTTCTATATTTCTGCGAACTCCTTCACTCCATCAAGTTCTCTGTTAAGTAATTCGATGGATAGTGGCAAGCTTTTGTTGACAATTTCCAATCTTCAGGCAGGATACATTCAGCCTCTGTCATGGATCTGATCATGCCAATTACAGAATGGGAGTCTACTGAACAGTTTTTAACTACTTCTTTTATCCATGTTAACATCTTTTAGGTAGTTTAGCTTTGGGACTGGGGCATCCATTACACTTACTCAGAGGTCCGAGCTACTGGACCATGCAGGAGTGGTGCACTGCGCCTGCTCAGAGGCTCAGGTTTCTGGCCAGGAAGGGAGGTACACCTGGGTGGGCACTGCACCTGGATTGGCCCACCTAGGCCAGGTAAATTCAATTCAGCCAGTGGGGTCGACCAGGATCATCCACCACGCCTCCTGGCGGAATAATCGAAAAGGCAGGAGTCTAGAGCCTGACTTTGTGACTTTCCAAGTAGCTTCTAGGGAGGCTGCATGGGGTGAGGGGCCCTGTGGGTGCCTGTGCAAATCTGAAACTTCTTGGATCACAAACCAGGCTTCGGCATGAATTCTTTCTCCCACGGAGCCAAGGACCAAGGTATATCTATCCCCAGAGAGATCTAACACATTTGAAAGGGAAAGCATTATAATGATGTTCCTCATATCCTTGTGGGTTAACATCTGGTGGTCTCTTAACCACCCAGACAGGGAAAGCCAGTCTGGTCTCCAGATCTCCTTGTTCTGAATTTCCTTCTCTATCCTTGAAAGTAATGGTGCTTTTTTTAAAAAAAAAATCTTTCTGATAATCCTCTTCTAAGGCCTTCTCCCCTCTGGGTTCCCAGGTGGGGCATGGGGGCCCAGAGGCTTTGGCCGGGAGGTTTTGCTTTGGGTGGAAAATGGCTCTTTTAGTTTTTTTCTAACACTTCTTATTTGTTCAGAGAGGTTTTAGTCTGTTTTAAATTTTGGATAGTTTATACAAGACTTTGGACTGAACTGATCGTCTTTCTTTTCCTCTCCGCACTGATTACTCCATTTCTTTTCTTCTTCCTCTAGCTGCATAGGTTCTAAAGCCATCTTAACTTGTGCCCATAGAGACCAGGTCTCCATATGAATCTTCTCTCCTTTTCTGAATGCTTTTCTTAAATTTGTAGTGACCTTTTCCCAGGTCCCTAGATCTAAGGTTCCTTCCTCAGGGAACCATAGATTGTACTTTTTACCCTGCTTGTAGAAATTCTTTCATTTTTCTTTTCATTATTGGCATGCCCTGGTGCTTTATCATATGTGTGAGCATAATACAATAACTTTCAGATTCAGAATTACTCTCACTATGGCCCATGATCCTATTATAGATTTTTTTAATCCCCCCAACTGAATTCTCACTTTTAAATAATTCCCCAATTCTCACCTATTTTGGTGGGGTTGCAAAGCCGTTGCATGGGTATTTGGTTCTCCAATTGACAGAGGTCTTTCCTTGAAGTTCCACATTGGGGTGCCAGGGATGATTCAGTCTTGCAGGCCAACAAAATGAGACTTAAAAAATGAGAATTGCCTAAAGTAGAACAGTTGTCGACAGAGACTAGATTAGGTCAAAGCTTCTGGCTCCAGAGCTGCAGGGAGCAGGTAGCAAAGGATGACATGAAGTGTGGTCTGGACAAGGTCTGTAAAGTTCACTATTTAAATGACACCTGGATTGTTCTAAAGATAAAATGAGACAATGAAGTACCTGACACAGTGCATAACACATGAGAAATCTAAAACATGGTTACTACTTTTATTATTAAACCATTGTTACAACTTGGTGATGATGTTGGTTGGAGAAGGTCGAAGGGAGGCAGTTGTAAGAAATGGCAGAAGTGGTTTGGAAAAAAATCAAGAGCAAAAAAATTCCTTACCAGAACTCTGTTCTGTGTCCATTAAAATAAAACGTACCCCCAAATTATTCTACCAGTAAGGCAGCCATTAGTTCAAACTATTTTTTTTTGGCTTATCCCAAATGAGGGTGGACTGCCTCATTTTGTGGTGCCTGTTAACAATTGTGCCAGCCAGTCATAGAGGGCTTAGACATGTAAATGGGGAAGGTAGAGAATATGCTGGAGACAGACAGATGAAAGGGAGAGAGATGAATGTTTGAGAAAACAAAGGGGTGTAGTGGCCAAGAGGGAACAGAGTAAGGGGTAAGGTTAGAGAGAGCCATGAATATCTAAGGAGAACATGGGCAGTAGACAGAGTTTTAGGCTCTTAATTTATTACTAAAATAGTAGTCTACACTTATTCAATGCTTCATATGCTAAGCACTGTTTGAAATGCTCATCATATTTTATGGAGTATTCCTGAATGAGAAGAGACTTTTTATACATTCCTGCTCACTGCCTTGTGATTTTAGGTTCTCCTGGTCACGTTTATACCCATCCCACTGAGGTGGAGTATGCCATTGGACTTGCTTGCTTTGACCAATGGCATGTGCAAGAACAGAAGAATAAATAAGTATACCATACTTTTTTTTTTCCTTGAGATCAACATGTCCCAAGTAGGGGGCAACTCCTTCAGCTTAGGATTCAGAATGAGAAGACATGGATCAGAACTGCATAAGCCAACCCATAATTACCTACTGTCACTGATAAATAACATGAAAGCAAAAGAAATGCTGTTGTAGTCATTGAGATTGTCGTTGGGTGTTATTGCACCTAAGGTGACTAGGATTCCTTCCAACAAGCTTACGAGATGGGAACTGCTATTATACCTTGTTACAGATTTAACAAATGGAGCCAAGTAAATTGCCCAGGGTCACACAACCCGATGTGAAAGCCAGCTAGTTTGGCTCCAATGCCTAGGCTTTTTAACATCCGAGTACAGCACAACTCTCAGATACGATACTAGCTTATTTTTAAGTAACTTAAATTATCAGAAATGGTCACACATACTTAAAGAGGAACGAGGGGGAAGGAAATGGGAGAGTCTCACAGGGCAGAAAAGATGGGCTATTCCATGATCAATTCCTGAAAGTACATCTTTCTTGGGAATTGGGGCCCAATGAGGCCAGAGAGTGGTTGGGACTTCTGGTACATTTCAGTCAGCAGGAACCAGCATGCCCTGTATCCACAGTGTTTGAAGGGCTCAATATTTCATCCTTGTAAGATAGCTTTTTTTTTTTTTTTACTGTGTCTTTTTCCCCTGGCCCTACCCCTGTGCACAGACAGACAGACAGACAGGCAGGCAGGCAGGCAGAGACAGACACAGAAGCATGGTCTCTGAAGGTCTGGGCTTGTTTCCTTTGGGTTCTCTGTGAATTCCCATCCCTAGATTGCTGAAAATACCTCTGTCACAAGCCTGGCTGGAAGGGAGTAGAGATCCTGTCCTGAACACTTTGGGATGTAAACAGCTTGTACTCTCCCAAATAATTGCAGTTCCTGGGGTTCAAACAGCACATGCTCCTGGCAGTTCTGATACTTGAAACGGCTTGGCTCTGGTAAAATCCTTCCTGGCCACAGCTGAGGAATCAAGAGGCAGGGACAGGCTACTCTTCCTTCCACTGCTCCTCTTAAGGATATCTGTCCCTGCTTACCACCCCCTTGCAGCTTCTGGACATTCCTGTCCTACACACGGGGGCATTGCGCTTGACTACCACACACCAAACTTATCAGACTGGGAATGCTTCTGGACTGTATCCGTGGGACTAGGGGGACAGATGTGCCCCCAGGGGAACACACAGCTTTGTTTGGTCGGTGACCTTTAACCCATTTAAATGGCCTTCAACTATTTTCTGGTAAACATTTAAAGCAGGTCGCATGTGAAATATGCTTTAGGAAAAACAACTTGTTTTTATCTCTCTTGGTAATTTGTTCTGGGCAAATAACTGCTTTTGCCCATCCTACTCCCTAACCCCCACAAGCCCAGTCTTTTTTACAATCAGGTTGACTTTATCTTTCCTTTTTTTTTTTTTTTAAACTTTTTTTCTAGTTTCTGATGCTTGCCCTGGGAGGATAGTCCTGTTTTTTAACTGGCTGTTGTAGAGTTGATTCTGATTCATAATAACTCCATATGTGGCAGAGTAGAACTCTGCTCATAGGGTTTTCAATGATTGGTTTTTGGAAGAAGATCACCAGGCCTCTCTTTGAAGGCACCTCTGGGTGGATTAAAATTCTGACCTTTCAGTTTGTAGCCCACCTCTTAACCATTGCACCATCCCAGGACACTGCTTTGCTCTATTACCTGAGACTCTAGTGAATGAACAAGGAATCCCATAAAAATATCTTAAGTACTATCAAGAAAAGAAAATGGAACTTCTTCAAACACCAGCTGGAAACTATATAGACCATAACTAAAACACTAAACCAAACTCACGGCTTTGGAATCAGTTCTGACTCAGCGACCCTATACCTGTGGCCGTCTGAGGTTGGAGAGCTTTACAGGAGTAGAAAGCCTCATCTTCCTCCTGCCGAGGAGCTGGTGGTTTTGACTGGCTGACCTTGTGGTTAGCAACCCAGAGTGTTACCTCACCTCCTTTCTTAGCCTATCACAAAAATGGTAAATCAAGGTATAAACAGAAAGAGCAGCTTTTAAGAATACCCCAGAAAACCATTTACAGAAAGATGTGTTGACCTCTGAATATGGAAGAGACTATTTTCTTTTTTCCTGTACACCTTCCTAGTGATATTTCTTAGGGATAGTATTTGGTAGTTTTGAGATAAAAGGTGACCCATAAAACGGTCATCAATAATAACGTCGACTGCTCAAACATAAAAACAGCTACTGCATTCAGAGGGGTTCCTGTGAGCAGGGCCCGCAGTCCTAGCCTTTGGTCAGCAGGTGTCTCTCCATGGTCGAGAATGCCGTATGCCCTTCTTTGTGAACTCCAGCTCAACTTTGGTCCTTTCTAGCTTTCCTGGTTCCTGCTCATTGACCCCTTGATTCTCCCCAATGTTTGCCATCACCTCTTCCCATGAAGAGCTTCCTGATCACTGGCTGATGATGCCTAAGTCTGTCTCTCCAAGGCTAAGCACAGCAGCTGGCACAAGAGCATTGCTCCATTCATGCTGAGCAAATGGGTAAACAGCTGTCTAGATCCCAGGTTTCCTATCATAAATGGGGTGAAACTACCTGAGGGGGGCTCCTGTTTTATTTCCCACACTCACTTAGTCTTTGCTCATCTAACCTGAGAGTCCGTGCCTAGAATATTGCTATGGTTCATCTGATAAACATCTGTGAATTGGGGTGACCTGCAGCCGATTGGGGCAGTTCTACCATGTCCTATAAAGTCGCTATGAGTTGGCATTGGCTTGATATCAGTGAGTTTTGTTTTTTTGGTAGCTGATCCTCAAGACATCTTACACCCCCAACAATGATTCCTAGTCTGCCTCTGATAACACCTTCTCTTATATGCAATGGAAGAGGAGTTGTACAGACTTTGAGAGTACTGGGCTACAGTTCAGTTTTGGCTCTTAGGCCAAACACAGTTATGCATACCCCAGTGGCCTGAGAGATTAGAGTAAGAGGTCAGAGTGGAGATACAAATAGAGTAAGAAAACCCATTCCTAATATGGTGGTATTGCTGTCAAGTTGGCCTATAACCTATCGTGGCCCTAGGCACAAGAAACTGGAGCATTGTGATCCACAGAGATTAGCAGGCTGCTTTTACTGAGCACAGAGGAAGTCCTGCTAAGGTAGGGAGTGCACAGACAGCAGGCACCTTGCACAGCTCCCCATGTTGCCATGCTGTGTGCCTCTCTGATGATGAAGCTGCTTTAAAAGAGCCAGACGGGTAGGGAAGGGGGAAGGGCAGGGTGGCCCTGGTATGAAGGTCGTCTTGGGATCCTCATGGCACAGCTGTCTTAAGACCCTGCTTTTTTATGCACAGTCGGCATAGAGGCACTCCTATCTTAGGGGCTCTGTATGGTCGTTCCCTCGGCACCCACCAGCCACAGATACCACCAAGGCAAACATTTGAGTCTTCAGTTTTCCCTTATTTTGGAGAAGCACTTCAATTGAGTCATGTAAACTGTTTCATAGTTATGCAAAGGCATCTCATTCCAGAAATTCCTCATCAGCAAACAAACATAAACTGTTCATTATCTGACCCCAGGGACTCCAAAGTCCTTTCTCCCTAAACAGACATGGCCCTTTGAGGGAAAACAGCAAGAATTTCCTGGTGATCATCACAGGACAGGGAAAAGCAAACCTGTGGAAGGTAAGGGCCACAACCCGTGCAGGGCTTCTGTTGGCACGCCCTGCATGGTGCTCGTCCACATGAAGTTAGCGTCCTCTGGAGGCCATGTTGACCACCTACTCAACAGGATCAAATGGACAGGCATCTTGTTCCTTATAAAAATTTCCCCAGGTCTAACTGGGAAAACCAAGTCCAGTGATATGCTATAGATAAGATGAATCTTTGTGGTCTACCTTGTCTGGGCTCTGTCTGGGGTGCTGAGGTGGGTGGGGTTCCTAACATCTGAGACTAGGAGGGTAAGTTATGGGTAAGTACTAGCTGGGAACAGGGCCATGCCCTTGCCTGGGTTGCTTCTGCCTTTCTATACCGAAGAATCCCCGAGTATGAGTTTGACCTGATGATGCAAGCAGGGAGTCCATGGTTGATAGGATGAGTGATGGGGTCCAAAGCTGTGACCCTTCACAGGCTCTGGGACAGGCATTAGAGAGATGAGGAAGCACAACCCAAAGATGCAGTCAGATACTGCTCTCCTGTCAAGAGATATGGGGTGAATAGGACTGGCAATGCCCATCTAAATTCACAGCCTTAGGGGTCCACTGTCTGGCCGGTGTTGTACGCAGATATTGCCTGACCAGTTCCTGCTTCCTCAGGACTGGCCTGGGTCCTGTGCATATTCACGTGGGAGATGAGAATCAAAGGTGAAGGACATCAGTTTGATGCAGATGGACAAGATTCCGGACATCAGGTGAAGGATTCAGGACATCAGTTTTATGCAGATGGGGAGGAATAGGCACTGAGTTCCTCAGGCAGGGCTGTCAATCAGTGACCCTTGTTGGTACCCTGAGGCAGGGCCCAACACAGGGACACATTGTGCACTGTTGTTTGGGGACTGTGGGACAGGCAGAAGCTGGTCATCTACTTGGCCTCCACCAGTTGCTCCAGACGCTGTAGCATTGTCAGACGCAAGGCTTGAAACCTGGTAGAGACACAACCAAAATGACCTGTTGACTTTGGGAGGTTGGGGTAGTGCAGGGCAGATGCCTAGCTCCAAGAAACCCACCTTTCCTGACCATTTGATTATGGGTACCACCCTCCTTAGGCAAAGAGAAGACTAGCCAGCCCCTGATCCATTTTATGAGCCATCAGACATGGATCTGGACTTGGTCGTGAGCTTCGAAGTAGAATTTTGCTGTTTCCATTTGCAAACACTTTAGTGCACAAAAGCTTCCTAGAGCAGGTGGAGTAGGAGAGCAGGCGTTAGGGCACTACTCTCAAGTTGGCTGTGAAACAGCTTGTACAGCCTCCTTCCTCATCTTGAGACTCAGTTTCCACACAGTACATCCAGAAGATGACTCAAATGATTCCTTAGGCCGCTTTTGGCTCCAAATCTACAATGGCATTGCTTACTCTGCAGTCTACCTGTTTCTTCTGATTGGGATTTCTGTTGAATCTAGCTTCATCACACACATGAAAGCCCAGGGAGAAGGGGGATGGAGCTTTCTGAGGGTCATTCCCTCAAAAGCCACAATCATATCCAGGCCTTCATCCCAAGCCTTAGTGGTGAACACTTCTGTCCCCTCTCTCCTCAGTTGGATTCTGATGCTAGTGCTGGCTGACAGCCCTCCACGCTTCCATTTGTAATCAGAGGGAAAACCGGATCATCAGGAAGCTCAATCTATTTAACTTCACAGCTGTCCCTGATTCCCTGATGTAGCTCCCCAGGATGCACCAGGTTCTATCTGCTATCCTTCATTCCACTGGTCCTTGCACCTAAAGAAGTCATCTGGTGTGCTAAAATCTGTCACTGTTTTAGGTTGGCTCATACTTCCCACAGGTACAGGCGGTCCCAGATGAGTTCAAGTCTGTATTAAGGAAGCCTTTGGGGCAGCCAGCTCCCCTAGCAGCCACTTCGCCAAACTTTGGCTCCAGAAGACTCACACATGGGACCCACTGACCCACTACCCGCCCTCAGGTGTCCCATGTTAATGAGTGTGCTGGCTCTGATGGGGCAGTCTGGGCTGTTCCCCAAGTCCATGTTGAACAGGAAGCCAGGGTTGGTAGGGAAATTTCCCAGTCTTGGCCCTGGGTCCTCCTTGAGCAACAACTAGCTTTTAATGTGCCACTTACTTCATGGTTAGTTTGATTATTTCTCTTTCCTCCTCTTCTTTTAATTTCTCAACAAAACTGTCCAGCACCGGCATTTCAAACTTGATGTACTGAGCAACCTAGAAAATCCAAGAACATTTTAATATGCTTTAAATTAAAAGCTAACGATGCATTTTCTTTTCCTTATGGCACCCCTGAGGGCCAGTGCAGCATGTGCCTGTATTCAGGGACAACAGCCACTCTCGTCCCACCCCAGGGCTACCCTAATGCATGCTAGGATGGAGTCCTGTTCTCAAATGAAAGGCAACTCTTAGCCCTCAGAGGAGATGTTAAGTGAATACTAAGAAAAAGATTTGATAGTAAAATAGTCCCACAGACCATTGGGAATGGGTTAGGTGGGATTCCATTGTTTTCTAAAGGAATGACATCTCCCCTGTCCTAAGAGTGGCTTGATAGATGCAAGGCCACCAGAACCCTTGGTCTACAGCAGGGGCCCTCAAACTTTTTAAACAGGGGACCAGTTCACTGTTCCTCAGACCTGCTGGAGGGCCAGACTATAGTTTTAAAAAAACTATGAACAAATTCCTATGTACACTGCACATATCTTATTTTGAAGTTAAAAAAAATGGGGCAAAAACACCCAGTGGGCTGGATAAATGTCCTCGGCGGGCCACAGTTTGAGGATCCCTGGTCTACAGAATAGATTCTTGGCATCCAATACCTGAAGATCTTTTCTAAGCAGAGAATTCCAGAAATGTGTTCATTATCTGACACAGACAGTTCTTACCCTGCTGAGTTAAGCCTAGTAAAGGCGGCCCAGCGTGAGTGTGAACACAGCAATAACACAGCACACTCCAGTGGAGGGCTGACTTGCCTGCGGTGAAAGGATTGGACCATGGGGCCCTGAACCTAGATTTTAGGCCCCAGGGGCTTTCCCCCTTCAGTTGGCTAATAAAGCTTGGGTGGTGAGACGCGGAAGGACTTAGGTAATCAATGTGCTGCGTCTGGGGCAGTCAGTAAGACATGGGGCCTGGCAATTGTCAATCTCATAGCCCTCTGGAACTCTCCGATGCTGCTACCAAACATGTCCTTCAGGAAGAAGACCCCGAGTCCTTAGCCCTGACTCACATCATAGGGGACTTCCTCTCCCAAGTCTGTCTCCATCAGGAAGAGCTTGGCAATCTTCTCACATGGCCCATGCAGAATTCTGGAAATTAGAGGATACTCACAGTCTTTTAGTTTTGTCCGCTCTGAAAAAGGGAAGATTTGCAAAATTTACAAGACTTCAGAATAATCACTCTTGAATGCATTGCAGGAACCTAAAGCTTGAGTTTTCCCCAGGCCTCACTGATGTTGCTGACCTGAGATACTTGTCCATCAGCAAAGGCCCGGCTCTGAGAAAAAGGAGGACTGGGGGAATAAAGACAGGATTGGGAAGGGGAAGTCCAGGCCTGCCCATGAGTGAGAGGGCTCCTCGGCCGTGCCGCATGTGTACATGCATCACAGGCAGGTCCCAGCCCAGCAGTTCCTAAGTAGGGACTTTAAGCTCACCTCTCAGATCATGACCCACACGCCACCACTTTTAATTGAGTCTACTGAGCTGAGAAGAAGTCATCTGACTTGAAGACCTTATAAGTGGCTTCCCATAACATGTTGTTGTGATCCTAAAGAGCGGACACATGTTCAGATGCTCCTAGGTTTGGGATGCGGAGAAAGACTTAGTGGAGGAATAGCACTCACAGGAGCAGGAGAACTGGCTCTTCTAGGCCCCCACTCCACTCAGCACAGGGCCTCCAAGGAAATGGTTTGTGTGTAAGGGGGGGCTGAGGTAGAGGTGGGGGGGTGGGGCGATGCAGACTAGACAAAGACATTCTGGATTATGACCCCAACATACAGCCAGATACTTACCCCCAGACTCATGAACGATGTAGAGCGCAAATTCCCCAGGGCCATTTTCCACCTGCATGAGCAGCAACAGACTCAGACCACAGAGCAGAGAGACTTCTTTCCATACTTTACCCCAGTATCGCTATGACCCCCAAGGGCTCAGAGTTGCCCCCTCAGATTAAAATCTCAAAGGTGCCCTCTCCGTGAGGAAACATTTCTGGATCTTCCCTGCAGGCACCACAAGGAACTTCCCTAGCCTTCACCAGCGTTCCCTCCCTGACCGTCCTGTCCCCCTGCCCCAGAAAATGGCCAACCACTAGTAACCAGGACAGGGTCACTCCACGGGCAGACTTACTCTGAACTTGTTCAGCAACAGGGTGAGCACTTGCAAGGTTGTCATGGTGCTGTTGACCCTCACGTTGGTCATGGAGCCGAAGGCAGGGGTAAACACGGAAGTCTGTTGGGCGTGGAGAAGTCCAGAGTCCAGATGTCAACCTGGGTTGACATCATGCAGGCCCTGGACCCACTGTCGGCCAGACTGTGCTGAGCAGACCTGGACAGCCGGCGGGCCTATCCCCAGGTTCTGGGAGATCTTGCGCCCATCAATCAGACAGATTCATGTGCAAGCTGTTCCCAGAGCTAGCGGTGCTCACAGAAGCAGCACCACTTGGCGTCTTTCAACAGCTTGCAAAGATGCCTAAATACTTATAGTCAGCTTTCCGGAACCCCCATCAGCCCGCAGGTTCCCTGAGCGCTGCTACCTGGGGTTTAACACGAGGCGGAGGGTGTGGAGGGTCCCGCCCACGGGCCCTGAGAGGGAGCTGGGATGGGGACAGCCAACCGTCTTCTTCATGAACCTTCCCAACCATTCCAGAGCGGACTACCCCCAAATGGTTTGGCAGGAGAGGCAAGGGAGCAATAGAGGAATGCAAAAGGTCCACTTGACCTAATGGGTTGAATCCCCTGGGTGGACTGTGTGACAGCTGATTTTGAATCCAATGCTCCAGTGCCATTCATGTTCACCGTTAGTCGATTCGGCAGGTGAATTGTTACAAAATTCGCTAGCCAAGACAATTAACATAGGGTCTCATAAGCATCTGGGCCTTAAAGCAGCATTAGGTTCATTCTGCAGTGTCCACTCTACTACCAAAACGAGCCCACTAGGCAGCTGCATTCTACTGTTCCCTCCTTCCAAAGTTGACAAAAGTAAGCCTGATTTTTACCTATTTAAAATTTGAGAATAGGGTGAGGTTGTTTCAGTCCCCAGACCTCTAATCAGTCATGTCCTTTACCAGATAAAAATTTGTGCTTAGATTGTGCAAGAGCCAGCGATCCTGAGGAAAACTTCAGTGGGAACCATCTGTGTAGTTGGGTTCGTCTTTTGCTCCCTAGACTCAGGTCAGAGGTCCAGTTTATACCGCAGGACTGCTAGGACCTTCACCGGTTTCCTCTGGCTTCACCCAGCCCCGAACTGTCCAGCCTTCTGGTCCAAACCTGCCTGCTCATGCCCCATCTGGTGGCACAGGATCCGCCGCAGCCCACCTCAGCTGACCAGCAGGATGCAGTGTTCACGCTCGCTGAGCTATCTCCCTCTGCTGCTCGCCAACCCCTGGCTTGCGCATATGCTACACTCCTTGGTCAGAGTTTCAAGAGTTTGCACTGTACGGGAACCCATCAGAATTAGGTTTGTGGAGCTCAGGAAATAGACAGAAAATAGAGGAGTCAGGCCTTTCCAAAGAGAAGAGGGGATGCTAGTGTTCCTTCTGCACTAAGTATTTTTTCAAGTCTGAGCAAAAGTTTCCTGACTGAACTTCTTATAACAATGGATTTTCTCCAGGAGAACACTCGGAGTCCAGTAGGCAGATACAAAGCAGTAAGAGCAAGTACACACTTTTACCCAGTCCAGAAAGAATCGTTTTCGAAAATGATTGAATAGTGACCAGGTTAAGAAAAACAAACAAAATCCAGGGGGGAAGGGGAAGAAACAAAGAAAAAGACTGTAACTACCTTATGAAGCAAATTATAGGAATTTTAATTTAAAAAAATATGTTTGTTTCATGTATAATTCAAGTTACTTTTCACTGATTTTCTAGGGACATGAATTCTGTGTGAATATAAAGCCAGGTAACAAAGAGAAATTTTGTATATGATTTCTTTCTAGGAGTCTCTGACCCACCTTGAAGATAAGAATTAACTCTCCAAAATACTGACTGTACTAGTTCATGGCCTGGAAGGATTATGCTTTGCAGATAAATCTATCCTTATAGGGAGAAGCTGCCTCGTCTAGCTTCCAGGTCTGAGGCCAAGGGTTGAGGCTGACTGAACAGGGCGGTTCAAATTTAAGTAAGGAGCTGTGAAGGGATTGAGCATGTGTTTCTGTAACATTTGCCATCACTGAAATAAGTGTTCCCACACAGAGCTACTCCTAGTGGTAAAGAGAGGTACTTTGAAGAAGTAACCACCTATAGAGGAAAAACTACTCTCTAAGGAATGTAGAATTTACCTAAACCTGTGCAGATGTTCTTTTAAATTTTTTGGATAACTTTTGAAAATCGCATTATCAACATTTATTCAAGCCTTAATAATTGACACTTTGTTAACCCTTCACAGACTAAATTTCCCTTTGCAATAATATTGCATTTGTGGAAGTCCTTTGACAGTGTTAATTTGAAGGCTGAAAGTTCAAGCCCACCGAGAGGAACTTTGGAAGAAAGTGTTGGGAATCTCCTTTCAAAAGGAAACTCAGGCTCATCTCTTCTTTGTGACCCTTCTGTAAGGGGATGTCTAATTGTCTACAGATGGGATAGCACTGATGAAACATACAACTTTCCTCTAGTTCTTTAATGCTTCCTCCCCCTGACTAGCATGACCTCAATTCTACCTTACAAATCTCACCAGACCAGAACATGGACACTGTTACAGATCAGAGCTGGAAACACAGGGAATCCAGGACAGATGAAGCCCTCAGGACCATTAATGAGAATAGAGATACCAGGAAGGTAAGGAGAAGATGGGGGAGAAAGGAGAAACCGATCACAATAATTAACATATAACTCCTTCCTATGGGGGATGGACAACAGAAAAGGGGGTGAAGGCAGACAGTGGTCAGTATAAGACATGGGGAAAAAATGATAAATTATCAAGGGTTCATGAGGTAGGGAATGTGGGGGAAGGGGAATGAGGAGCTGATATCAAGGACTCAAGTAGAATGAAAATGATGATGGCAACAAATGTACAAATGCACTTGACACAATGGATGGATTGTGATAAGAGCTGTCAGAGCCCCCAGTAAAATGATTTTTTGTAAAGGAAAGTCGTGAAAACCGTACTGGAGCGCAGTCCTGTGTTGACACACAGGAGGTTGCCCTGAGTGGGAGCTGACCCCTGACCCCATGGTAACTGCTTTGACCTTGCGACCCACGGGTCATTTAAGCCACTCTTCACCTGTTTACCTTAAATTCTCGATTCTTCTTCATTCTTCTGGGAGACCATACTTTCTAATAGTCCTGTAAATGTTCTGGATTCTGGCCCAAATCACAAATCTTCCTTACCATTTACTACTACTCTGCCAGGGGGAGGGAGAAAGTCCTATGGTGGCAGCCCGGCACTTTATCCCACAGACCAGAACATCCTGGTAGGTCTCACCTGAGCAATCAGCTCAGGCAGAGGGCTCAAGACCTCTCCATTCCCATGCCCCTCCCTTCTGTGAGTCATCTGCCACCAGGCAGGGCAGCTATGAAAACTAGGAACCCCTACTTTTGTTTCTTGGAGTGGCAAGATAGAGTGGGAACAAGATACCTGGCTTGGCCTCACCTGTCCTCATGGCCCTTTTATAATAACAACGTACTCCTTTCCTACAATTAGGCTTGCTTACAGGATGATATACTCTGGGGAAGGCGGATTTCCCCTAAGCCGGTACAATGCCTCCCCTGACAAAGGTGCAGTACTGGGAGTTGGAGGCACTCGGTTCTCTGAGCACAGAGAGGCATATCTCAGCCATCATAGGGGATCCCGAGCCAACTGAACTAGGGGAAAATCCTCATGGGGAATCTGGCCAAGTAAAAATCAATTGGGTGCCATTTCTTGCCTTAGTCATCCTCTGTTAATTTGCCATGAATCCACATGACTTTTGAGAATAGATTGACAATGAATGTGGAGGGAAAAATACGAGTTTGAGGTCATGAGCTAGAGTTGTATTTTGGTGTTACTCTGGTAAGCTATCCATGCTCCTGACCTTGTTCCCTCACTAGGACACAAGATCATTGTGAGCTTAGCAGTTAGGAATGAATGCTGGTGTTGTTTGCTGCCATTGGGTTGATTCTTGACTCACGGTGAGACCCCTCCACAACACAATTGAACTGTTGAAATCCACAGTTTTGATCGGAGTTTCTTTGCTAGCCAGAGTTATTGTTGTTTTTAAAGTAGATCTCCAGGCCTTTCTTTCCAATCTCACTGAGTCGGGAAACATCATTGAACTCTCTTCTGAAACATAGAAAAATGCGAGCCTCCACTGACAGACAGTTGGTGGCTGTGCCTAAGGAATTTGGCTGGGAATTGAACCCGAGTCTCTTACATAGAAGGCAAGCTATTTTCCTAGTCAAGAATCACCACCGGCCTCGCCATCATAAGGCCAAACTGAATGAAAGCAGGTCCACAGTAGGGCGGAACCGTTGTACCACCTGTTCTGGGCACTGGTCCCATATGAGGTAAGCCTAAAGGACTCGCTCACAATGCAAGCTGACAGCCAGGAGGAAAGGCCAGGCCGGGGCATCACCTTGTGGTTGTAAAAATGTCCGTTGATGGAGAAGCGGTGTTGCCGGACCCTCTGGGCCTCACTGGGTGTGTGGCCCTTAGGCCTCCTCTGAATCATACAACTGGCATCACTCCGGGTCCGAAGCAGCTGTGGGACATCTGCGTCCTCTTTCAGGGGCTCTGCAGCGAAAACGGAGGACAGAGTAAGACACGGGTGACAATGATGACTTAACAACTACTGCCAATCGCAGACCTGCTGCCTTTGGGCTCTGGAAAGTTGACGGCTAGAATGTGAACCTGTGCCAGCTACTCTGGGCATCTGGAGTAGGTTGTGGGCATCCCTGTTGCCCTATTGTGGGAACGTGTAAAAACCATTCATTTGAGCAGGTACTGAAGGATGACAGCTAATGAAGACAAATGAAGTCACTCTTTGCTGTTCATTAAACAGTCCCTCTCACCTCAGCTGAGACAGTCCTGGGGAGTTTACCTGAGCTATGCCTGCAGTTCTCAGCTCTCTGTAAAGGCCCACTTCCTGGGTCTTTGGCAGGGCCCCTGGTATTGTCCTGAGAAGAGGGCTTCTGTCTGAAAAGAGAAAAGTACATGCTCAGATCTCCTGCTGGCAGAAACAATACCTCAGGCAAAAGGACAAGGCAGGCATGTGCTAGAATCAGGGAGGGCAGGTGAGGCTGAAGATGAAATGCATGCGGAGGAGCCAATATAAACATTAAAGGGAAGCCAAGACTTCCCCATGTATCTGAAGGAAGGCGGGTGAACTGGACCCAGCAGGTCTGAGGGCCCTGTGCTGGGATCGGTCAATGTGCCCATGGACATAGGCAATGCGCTGCGCATTTCTGGAGGAGTGTTGACCAGGGCCTCTGAGAAACAACCACTTAAGCGAGTGTCTGCTTGGCTGGGCGGGGATTCTTAGAGTTTGGTAGTTGGAACCTCCTCCATGATGTGATTTAACACAATGTAAACAACTCCATGATGGACTCTGTTGTGAACTTCAAAGCATTTGCAAGGAGACTAGTAAGGAATGCAGCCTTCTATCTCAGGTTAACGCCCTACTACAATGAAAGGAAGTTTCTTTGGAGGTGTGGTCTACTCCTTGTGGGATGGCTTCTCTAGCTTCTTGCTGGTCTGATCTTGCATCTGACCCCTAGACCTGCCTGCTGGCCCTTGGGGCTATCAGCTGGCTGCCATATGGCTTGCTGACCTTGGATTTATCTGACTCAGCAACCAGAAGATTGACTTGCTTCCTGGTTCATCTCTCTGCTTCCTGATCAGCAGCCCCAGCAGCTACACAAATCAGGAAAGCCTCCAATTTAGCATCTGACCCATGGACTTGAACTACAACTGTGTGAGCCATTTTCTTGATGTAAAATTATAAAATTCTTTATAATATATATATAAACACAGTATGTATGTACACACATTTATAGATGTGAAGCGATGCCTGGAATTCTCAGCTCACTGGTGTGTGGCCTTCAGGCCCTCTCTGTACCATACAACTGGCATATATATGTATGCATATACATATGTATATATGCCCACATATTCATATATCTATATATATGCCACTGACTTTTCTTTTATAGAGAAACCCATGTAACACAGAGGGGTAGCCTCTAGGTCACTGATGTGGTCAGATCCTATATTGGGTCGCCTCTGTCTTACAGGAAAAGCAAGAGTGTCATGGGCTACAGCTCAGGAAGGCTTAGGGAAGTGTGCAACTAAGTTGGGGAGAAAGCACTAGAAGGAGCTAAGCCATGCACGGTTCCTGTGGACCACACGGGGCAGAACCTGAGGCTGCTGTGACAGTACATGGGGATTGTAACAAGGGTTCCACTTGAAACCTTTGGAAGCAATCTGAACTATGATGCTCTAAGTTCATATTTCTTCAAATTTACCATGAATGACTTCCACATGGGGAAGTGGCCTGAGCAAGGGCATGCTGGGCCCTTAGGGGCTCAGTCCTCTCAGAGCACCACATTGAGAGTTGTGGAAAGGGGGATAATTTGAATTATTACCTCTGAAAAGAATTTATTGCATCCTGAAGCAGCCAAGAACTCTGGAGGTAACAGCTTTTGAGGGTGGGGTGGGGTGGGAGAAAGAATAAAAGTCCACTAAAAAAATGTAGTTAGAAAATGATTTCATCTTGATAAGAACGTTCTTCTGATATTAAGATAAAATATTACAGGATGGTAGGCAGCTAAACTTATGTGTTTTTAAGATAAAAAGGAGGTGCCAAGAGACCTTAGGTATACAGAGGATGTTGAGGCTGCTGTCATGCAGTCTCTCATTGCCGACAAGGGGGTGCACTGCATCGGGGGGAGATATCACTAGAGATGATGGGATCCCAGAATGCTCTGAGAAGGGAGTAAGAAGCCTGGCTGTAATCTGGGAAGGGAGGACACATGCTGATACAGTGTGGATGGGGAAACTGATGTTGAGATGAAAAACACACCTCAAACCATGGACTCGAATGGGATACACATCACTGGGACTCCGTGACCCAACCTGTCCAAGCACAGCACTCACTGGTCACAACTGGGCTGTCCAGCCGTCCATACAGTGGGGGACGAGTGCAGTCGGTCCCTGTCATCCTGAATCTGGAGCCGGATGGGCCGCCTCAGCCCCCAAGAGATGTTGAGGAGCCCCTCGAGGATCAGAGCCCCTTCTTCCTGTGGGGCACACACAGGGTCAACATCTTTCCTCTAACAACAGCCCTCAGTGGTCATGACCCACCCTCCCTTATGTTTCCTTAAGGGTAAGTCTCTCATTCCACAGCATACCCTGGACATTCAGAGCTCCAACCACACACCTCCAGGTTCAGGCTGACCATTTAACCACGAAAGCAGCTGAGGCATGGAAGTGAAGATGAACAGAACTTAGGCTAGGGACATTTCAAACTTCATAGGCCCATAAGAAGAGTCCGATCCAGCAGGAGAAAAGCAGGGTTTTCTCCTCCTGTGAAGAGTTACGGTTTTGGAAATCTACAGGGGCAGTTCAGCTCTGTCCAGTAGGGTCTCTATGAGTTAGCATCAACTTGATGGCAGTGAGTTCTTTGTTGTTGTTGTTTTTAAATCTTGGAAAGTAAGTCTAAGTCTAGGATGGAAGCATCGTGACTGTGAGTTAGGGGCCAGCAAAGCCACGGATAGCAGTGAGCGCAACAGTGGCTAGAGTGTGCTCCTGGTAGTTTACTTATAGTTTGCAGAGTAGTTTCTAACAAGTCTATGGAGCAGATCTTTAGTGCCCTGTTTTATAGATGAGAAACCACATTGGGAAGAGAGTATTACACCAAAAAGCGTAAGGTTAATAGGTGGTGGATGCTTAATCTAAATCCGGGCTTCCTCTGACTCTACTCCATTGGACTGGACTCAATTACTGTATACAGTAAGTGACCTGGTTAGGTAGTGTATTATGTATTGGGTTGCTAACTACAAGGGTGGTGGTTCAAACACCTTAGTTGCTCCTTGGGGAAAGTTGAGGCTTTCTGCCCCCGTAAAGGTTTACAGTTTCTGAAACACAAATGGGAGTAGTTCTACTCGGTCCCATAGGGTCACTATCAGTTAGAATCCACTTGATGCCAGTGAGTTTATTTGTTTGGGGAAAAAATAGTAATAATGCAGTCTTAGGTCCATGGTTTTTCTTGATTTCATGAGGATGACAGACCCAGGAGCCCATATTCCAGTCCAAGTGTGGAAGAGCACCCATTCCCAATCCTCCGACATTAGATGACCCATATACCACAACCTGTCTGCCAGGTGGTTAGAGGCTCAGGAGCTCAGCGGGCAGCCTCAGAAGAGGGTCCCAGTGTGTGTGTCGGGGAGATGTGTGAGGAGGATGAGCCTCCCTACCATCTTTCTTCTTGAGCCCACAGGTTACTCAACTGTCCCTGGCTGGTAGCAATGTGGTCTCAGCTTCTAATCTCTATGGCTCTCCTGCTTACAATCCTGGAAACCTTAGAGGAGGCCTGTGTAGGACATTAGCTCTCCCCCATCATGAGTTCCATCTGTAACCTGGCACAGCCTCTGACATGGGTTGGGGGGCAGATCCAGCTGTCTATATTAACCTTTGAAAGGAGCTTCCCTGAGCAGTCTGTCCTGACATCACTGCCTACTTCAGTGGTCTTCTGCCCCTAGTACCTGAGGTCAGCACTGATGATCCCCTGGATTGGCTCTTGATCTCTTTAGAGTATCAAAAAGCAAGGCTGTGACTTTGGGGACTAAGGTGTGCCTTACACAAGCCATGGGATTTCAATCACCTCACATGCATGTGAAAGTTAGACACTGAATAAGGAAGACCAAAAAAAAAAATCTAAGAACATTGAAAACACCATGGACTGCAAGAACAAACAGATGCATCTTAGTTTAAGTACAGCCAGGGTGCTCCTTCTAGGCAAGGATGGAGAGACTTCATCTCACATACTTTGGACATGTTGGCAGGAGAAGCCAGTCCCTGGAGACAGGCATAAAGCAGAGTGAAATGGAAGGTTAGCAAAAAAGAGGAAGGCTCTCGATGAGATGGATTGGCACAATGGCTGCAATAATGGGCTCAAATATGGCAACAATTGTGAGGATGACACATGACCAGGCAGTGGTTTGTTCTGTTGTGGAGAGGGTTGCCATGAGACAGAACAGACTCAGCGGCACCTAACAACAACCAGTATGACCTTTTTGCTCTTTGAATGACTGTCTTTTCATACAAATTCTGCATGAGCACATTGGAAGTGTTTTGGAATTCCTATTCTTCTCAATTGCTATGAGCCACATAGTCACATGCCTTTGTATAGTCAACAAAACATAAGTAAACATATTTTAGTACTGTTGACTTTCAGCCAAGATCCATCTGATGTCAGTAACAGCACGAATCAAAAACATGAGGCAACCTGGAGAGGACAAAGAAGAAGTCCTTGTGGCTGTTGCCAATGTATGGTGTGGGGTGGGGTAGGCTAAAGGGGAGGGAAGGTATGCCATTTTCCCTTTCAAGGATGCCACTTATCACAGGCTGCCCAGCCCCACATGGATCATGGATCAGATCATGGGGCACACCTGATCAGAGCTCCTGGAACACCGTGACTTGCTGGCCTGGCCTACAGGGCTACTTGCAGGGATAGACTGAGGAGGAGTGGATGGAAGTCTTGGTCTAAGGCAGGAGTGCCAATTGTCCAAATTGACTACTTTAAAAAAACTGAAGAACGTGATCTGGGAGCCAACAAATGTCTGGTCAGGCAGGGGAGTGGAACCATTGGAACCACTGCACAGGGAAAGGGACTTGCAAATTCTATTTAAATAGTGGAAAGTAATTTTCCATAGAAAATTGTTCATGGCGTCCTGCTTTGCGCTCTGGTCATCCTGACTGATAAAGGATTAGGAAGATGCGAAGTGATGGAGTGGGCTGGAAAAAGTTTAAAGATACCACAAAAAGCACAAAGAGTGGTACTCAGCATGATGGGGCTCTCCAGATGCCTGGCCCCTGTCTCCTGTCTGGTTTCTTAAGTCATTTGCTCTATAGACTTGGCCTCTAAGAGTCTTACCTTGTAGGCAGAAGAGGCTAATGAAGTGAAACCCTGTACTCCTCCTGGATGCCTCTAAAACCGTAAAGTGTGGGGACTAGAGCCACAGTGATGCCAAAGGGAGGATCTTGGGTTCTGCCAAATTATGTGGGAGCAACTGTAAGGCATCCAAAGGGCCTCTTTGGGGATCTTTTCCTCCCTTTGAAGGCTTTCTTCTGAAATGTATTCAGATTGGCCAGCAAGGGAACCCTGCCTTCCTTCCTCCATCACTCTGTCATCTCAGACAAGCCACAGCCCTTGGGCCAACTATCTCTGAGCTTCACACTCTGCTGTCCCAGAAATGCATTAAGATGAAAGTCCTGGATAGAAAGCAAGGTGATTTCTAACTTGCTCTGAACTCTCACAAGGAGGTTCTGCTTCTCAGCTCCATTGACATGGAGACCAAGGGATGAATCCCAGCCACTGGTAACCTTGTCCTTGGCCCTGGAGGCAATGACTAGGATGAACATGTAAGTTATTCTCCAAACTGAAACAATTCTAAAAGCAGAGGAGGTGGTACCAATGCATACCTGGAAACAACAGGTTTAAATCACGACTGTCCTTAGCAAGCTGGGATAAAGGGTGATTTAACGAATAAAGGACAAAAATAGACTTACCTCTCTATGTCTCAGTTGGAAGCTTCCCCCTTCGTGGTAGCAGTTGTAGGTTTTTAGCAAGTTTAACAGCTCTGACCTAAAACGATGAAACCGTCAGATACTCTGGGAGCGGCCAAAGTCCTAGACAAGCCATTTGGCCTCATTGACCTCGGTTTCCTTATTTGTAAAATGAGCATAATTTCCTCGGCCATGCGTAATCAGACAAAGCCGTCATGACCTGCCCCTTTGAGTCTTAGAGAGATCCTTCTAAAAGACATGAGGTTGAGCAAAGAGAGAACTAAAATTCACACCATAGACCTTATCCCTGCATATCTGAGTGTTTCCAGCCTTTCACGATTGCAGATCATCACCCAGTGGCTATATCCTAGGTCTGATCAAGGTCAAAGTGAGCAAAGAGCTAGCATTTTGAAGACTTTGGCTTTTCTTCCCATATCACTTCCTACAGTAGTAGATGAAGCTTCTCTGCCTGGGAGTCATACTGTCCGTATTGTCAACTAGGAACAGCATAGATCCTAATCCGACGACTGGCGTCATCATAAGAAAGGAGAACCTCAAGAGACATACATTAGAAGGGGGACAGCCTTAGGATAATGACGGTACTGCAAGCCAAAGAATGCTAAGGAATGCCACCAGAATCACCTTGATGATCAGGGGCTGTGACAAAGGAGACGGCAGAGGGAATGGCCCTCCCCACACACAACGGCTTACTTGAGAATAGACTTGCTGTTGCTGATAGGCACGTGGAAATTGGGTGGGAAATCTTCCTTCATCTCCCCCTTCTCTTGTCTGCAGACTTGCAAGTTACCTGCCAGGAAATTACACAGAAGATTACAGCAAACCCTCAGGGCCCAGAGATCTGATGTGGAGGCCACAGGGCAAATGTGGCTGAGAGGCTCAGGCTACCCTCATTCATGTCACAGCCAAGCACCCCTCCCGGAGTCAGGTCCAAACTGTTGTCAAGGGCATCACCTGCCCTACCAAATTCCACTCCCAGTCTTCCATAATATCCAGGAATTTCAACGAGTCCCCTATGCAGGGCAGACTCCACCCCGCCCCCCAGCACACACACATATCCCTCCTACCGGGACAACAGTAACAATGGTTTTCTACTTCAGTGCCCTTCCACCAGTCTTGCCAATCCCCTGGCCTCAATCGGCAATTCTCCCCCTGTGAGTCTCGCGCGGTGGCACCAGCCCTGGCTCGAGAGTGAGTCTTCCATATGGGACATCAGCACAGAGTGCTCACTCATGAGACACTTATGTTGAATATTTTCCACGAATTATCTTCAGTCCTTGTAACGCTGTGAGGTCAACATGCTAGTCCCCTTTTATGGATGTTAAAACAGGGAGGACAGGTTAGGTTCTTCACCCAAGACTATACAACCAGTAAGCACCAAGGCCACTATTCAAACTCAAGACCCTTGATTTCGGCTTCTTAGGCGCTTCTCTACACTGATATCAGACAAAGGATTTTACACCTTTGTTTCCTCATCTATACAATGCAGTGATCACCCTTCTACAAGATTGTTAGTGAGTCCACATGCCAAACAGTTTCTGTCTCTCCCCATTCACTACCTTGGAAGGTTTGAGGGACTTGTCAGGCCTTCCTGGGATTTTTCATGGGAGGTAAATACTGTTAGAATCAAACGGGCCTCCACATGATTCTGTTGGAACACTCTTTTAGCTAATCCTTCTACAGGCTGGGCAGTGAGCTGAAGTATTAGATACGCAAACACATACATGCACATATGTGTATACATATGTACACATATATACACATATATAATATACATATACAAATATGCTCACACACCCACACAGGCGTGCACACATGGATGCATACATGTATACACATACTAGGCAAATGCATATGTAGCCACAAATACATGGGCACACAAATCACACACATATGCAGACATGCCTATGAACACACACAAGCATGCATGCACACACATTCTCTAGTCCTGACCGTACCTTTAACTCCTATCTTCCAAGTTGTGGCTGGGATTAATTAGCACTCAGAGATGTCACGGCCAACATACATACAGTCAGGGCACATAGTGTGGCCCAAATGTGGTCACATTGAGCCATTCCTTCACAAACCCCTAAAACTAGTCTCATAAACCCTGCTCCGTCACACCTTTCCAATCTTTGTGTGCAATTGTTACTATGGGGCTCAAGGTCAGGCCTGACTGCTGTCTTTTTTATGTTCTCAGGGCAGCCTAGGCTAGATCCCCTGGGCTCTGATCAGCCCTGCCTGGGCTTTTCACTGCTTGCTCCATGGCATTCATAGGCACAATGTGCCTTGTGTTGTCTTCAGTAAGGAATGAGCACTTTATTCAGCAAACTATGGTTGGCCTGAGAAAGGGTCATGGCTTTAGGGTGGAGCACATTCAGAATCATTCGATAATTATCTTCCCCTCTGCTTTACTCCAGAGAAAGACATTCTGTGTTTTAGAGAGAGACAGTCCTCCTGTAGAGAAAGCCCCAGTGAAGTCAGCAACAAGGCCCCACTTCTCAGACTCATGGAGCGGGGGAAGGAGAACCAGGGGCCCAGGAGCTGGAGGCCTCTACATGCTTCCCCACAGAGCAACAGGGATTAAAGCTAGTTTCAATTCCCCAGCTTCGGATATTGCATGTGGTAAAGTGACCTGCTTGGTTCCTCCTCTCCCCAGTTCCTCTAACATCCTACATGCAGAGACTGCCTTCAGGCCAGGGTAAGGTCATGTGACTGGGTTTCTAAGGTACAGTGTTCCTGTGGGTCCACTGCACAATTCGATTTGGTTTTAACTAAGTGCAATAGAGCAAGGCGTAGAGGTGGTGTGCTCCCTTGCCTGTAGCCAGCCTTTCTCCCAGCCCTCCTCATTTCCTCTTCTGCTCCTAAGCTGCTGTCAATTCAGCCCCAATTGGATATTGTTGTAATATTGAAGAGATTTTGGCAACTGTTTTGGGGATTCCAAAAGAATAATCTTGATAGACGTTCTTGAAGGATATAGTATGATGGTAGATGCTTGTTATGAAAACAACTTAAGAAAATTAAAAACTGCACTGTGAGTCATGGCCAGGAATTTGTGCTAAGGGCTTTTTTCTCTTCTCCCCAACATGATAATGAACCTGCTCATTCTTTGAGGGTAGCAAGCACTGTCTGTGGTAGTTACACACTCTGGTGTCAACTTGAGACTATTAAGAATGAAGGGGTGGCTTGATAACCTCCTTTGGAGCCACCACAGAGATAAAATAGCTCCCTGGAGGCAGGACACACACAAACTCTGTTTCATATTCTTGCTGACAAGACACATGGAGCTACACTAGAGTCCTGGAGCTGGAGGAGCCACATGGAGACCCCTGCCAGCATTGAGATGCTTCTACTGCCACTGGATCCACAAGACTTTCCACCCACTGGCCTGTGATCTTCCTGCATTTGGTGTCATTGCATGTGTTTGGTGAGTCTGAAGATGAATTTATAGAATGGTAGCAGACACATGGACCAATATCGGACTTAAGAACTTGATCTGGACTAGACTGGAATTTTTTCTCAATATATAATTGCTCTTTTTCATAAATCTCTTTCTTATACATATCTAAGTATCTATGAATTTGTATCTCTAGTCAACCTGGACTAAAACACTGTCCTACGAGAATTTAATGGGAAGCTTTACCTATCTACCCTGCTGACTTCTTTAGGTACCTCCAAACTCAAAGAACATTTTAATAGAAGAGTCCCTTGAGGCTGCCAAGACTACCACTTTGAAATGGTGTAAAGCAAAGCGTGCAGGATCCTTTAGGGGAGGGTTAGAGAGATCGAAACAATAGCTTCACATTTTAAAGTTTTTGTTTAATAAAGGGTTCTGTGATTTTATAGCTATATTTTTGACACCCCATTTCAGAAACCACTACTAGGAGGGCCAAAAATATTTGTTAAGAAACTACTGAATGAGTACAAGAAACTTCACAGGACTGGGAGTAAGGAGCAACATCCATTTCCCAGGGTTGTGCATTAACAGCTGGAATGGGGGGAAAAGTCAGTCTTCCGGAACTAGAGAGGCCCCAGTTGAGAGACAGTGGTCAGCATAGCCCCTGGGGAACCAGATGCACATTTTTCTCCTAAGGGGAAGCTCTTCTGGTTTTACAGGAGATGCCAAAAATCTGGATTTTGGTGGCCGATATTCCACAGGTTAAAGCCAACTGGCTGTGGCAGAGAGATCTGTGTCGGGATGACTGTGATGACTGTGTGATCTCCTGCACTCCCGAGGGTTAAACCAACCCCCAAACCCTCAAGCTCTTCCATTCTTTGCCATTGTGATCCAGATAGTCTTATGTTCTCACCGGTGCAGATTCTTACTGGTTAACCTGGATCCATGAGTGACTGGACCAGCGCCCTCTACTGACCAATTCCTTTTCCTTAGTTATTCCATCTGAACAATACGAATATTACTCTCTAACGAGATTGGCATGAAATAAGAGGCAGAAATAATCTGTGCTGTGATAAGCCACTGACATTTCAGAAATTTGTTATTGGAGCATAATCTAGACTTTTGGATTAATACAGTTAATATAATAAAATAGACTACACACACACGTCTAATTAAGTGAAATTAGAGTTTTAAAACTTTCCAAGTGTATGCACTTTATGGGGCTGCAGTTTGTGACTTATGGTTTGTAATTTATGACCATGATTCAGTTTATAAAAATAACAAAACAAAAATCACCACCCTTATAAAGTCAATTATGACTTATAATAGCAAATCTAGAGGACAGTATAATTGCTTCAAAGAGCTCTGAGACTAAATTTTTACAGAAGGAAAATCTCAGTGTAGTGGTTGGTGGGTTTGAACCTCTGCTTCGTGGCCCACCAGGGTTCCTTTAGTTTATAACAGAAAGCTTCAAAATATTCATGGAAAATTCCATGATCTATTAGTTCAATTTCCCACAAGGGTTTTGAAGCACCCTAATATTTTAATTCCTCCACATTTGTGTAATATATGCATTTGCTCTATGGGACAGAAACACTCAATTATATTCCTTTTCCTTAGTTATTCCATCTGAACAATAGGAATACTACCATCTAATGAGACTGGCATTTTCTTAATTATAGAATTCTTTGTTCGAGTGCCATATTTATACTGCTGCGGTGAAAGGGGACTTCTTTGGTTGACAGCGAGGTAAGTGGCTGGCACCCCTTGTAGGGCCTGCCTAAGGCTCTGGATGCCACTGATTGAAAATCACTTGTTGAATCACATATGGATCCACCTCCTTGCCCCGGGATTTGCAAAGACTCTATTCCCGTAATATATCCTCATTTAAACATACAACCAACAAGTCTTAATGCCTCTGGTCAGCTCCACTCCTCTCACCTCCCAGCTCATATTAAATAGCGTTGAATTATTCCTGGGCAGTCCACTCCTCCTACCACACATATCACTCTTGCACTATCTTCTTTCTATGAAGAATCTGACCCTCAGAATCTACGAAGCCAGCCTTCCCCGCTAAGTTCCCGCCACAGCCCAGCCCAGGGATACCCCTTCAAGGCAGCATTTCTAATTTCTGCTCTTGATCTCAAGGATCAGCAACCTCAGCAAGAAAGCTGTCTCCAGCTTGCTTGCTCTATTACTCGCAAACTTCTTCATTCTGTGGCTACTCCCTATCCACTAGGCTCACCTTCTGTATTCAGAGATGATTGTTGGAAACAGAGATCCTCTCAGCCATGTTCTCTGGGCAAAACAGAGGCACAAAATGACCACTGACCAATGCTCGCAGGGGTAGCTGAACACAGGGGCCAAGCATACAGTGGCAGCTATTGTAGGGAGATCCTGGTGCTGTCTCCAACTGCGCCCCATCTGTCACATCTATAGTCAGGCTGTGTGTCCCGAACAGCTGCTGAGGATGCTCCCTGTGCAGCTAAGACATGGAGCATCTCTTGGGTTATGGGGGCCTTTGGAGTCTCTTGAAAGTTCAAGTCTTTCTCTTTAATAAAACGCATGCATATGTGTGCATGCAAACACGTTCTCTGGGGACCATTGTCGATGGCCCCCTACACTGCCAGATCCCAGGTGAAGAATCTCTCCCCAAACTGTGTCACCACAAGAAAGAGGAAACAGTGAGGCACACAGAGGTTTAGAATTGTGCTGTGGTGTGTGGATGATGAGCCATGGTTTTACTGGTAGCTAGTCTACAGTGTTTTTAGGGCTCCACCCACCTCTGTGGCTATGGGGCTGCATGACAGGCCCAATTTAACTCCCCAAGGTGAAGCAGGGCTAGGAGAGATGGTTCCAAAGCTCTTGCTGAGCAGTGTATCTCAGGGAAGGAGATGGGCTCATACAGAAAAGGAGACTAAATTTTAAGTTCCTCTTGAACAAACATAAAAAAACCCACAGAAATATTGGGAAGTACAGCCACTTCCTACTCAAGTTTAATTTTAAAACAAGTTCAACATATTTTCCTCAACATACTCTTTGACACAAAAAACATTTAGACTTTGCAAAGATCTGGGTTCAGTACTCTGTGATTGTCTAACTACATGACCTTGGAGAAGTCATTCTCTTTCTCTGAACTTCAGATTTCTCGTTGGTGAAATAATTAGAAACCTCATCTATGTGAAGGCTAGTAAAAGAGATAAGTTGAAGGGACCTGGTATCATGCTCACTCATAATAAACTGAAGTGTACATGGTCACTGTTGATAATGGGACTCCACTGAAACAATGGAACTTGTGGAACTCAGAGAGGACAAGAGGCCCTTGCAGAGTGGCTGTGAGTGAAAGGATATGCTGACTGCACTAGAGAGGTGGTGCCCTATGTCCTGACCGAGGCTATGGCAGACCGGAACCAGCAACAGGCCCCCAGAGTCCGATGCAGAATGCTTTCTGGTCTATCCACACTAAGGGACACCGTTGAGGTTTGGTATTCATAGGAGCTGAACTGGGATGCACCACGGTTCCTGCTTGTTCTTCACAACCTAGCACTGTCCCGTGACCCACATTCTGAATCACCTCCACGTAAAACTATGACTACACGAATGAAAACAGACACCATTAACTAACAAGGATCTGAAACACACCCATGACAGCTTCCGACTAGCAATGTTTTCACCTGACTACATTTAGTCTCTTTCATCTAGTCCCAGTAAATGCACCCCTCCCAGCCACACCCCTCCACACACACACACACACACACACACACACACACACACACACACACACACTAGTGCAGTGGTTCTCAACCTTCCTAATGCTGCGACCCTTTAATACAGTTCCTCATGTTGTGGTGACCCCCCCAATTATAAAATTATTTTTGTTGCTACTTCATAACTGTAATTCTGCTACTGTTATGAATATGGCAACCCCAAAGGGGTCACAACCTACAGGTTGAGAACCACTGTTCTGGTGTCTTCTCTCTCTTCCTCTCCCTCACCTCCCTCTTCTCTTTCTCTCCCTCAACGTTTTCCTCTTTCTCTCATCTCTTTGCCCCCTTGTCTCCGCTTGATCCCCCTCCTCCCCTCCACCATCCTTATTAATGGAACAGAGCATTAAGAGGCAGGCAGATGGATATTTAACTGGAAGTTATACCCAAGGTTGCCATGAATAACCCATGGTGACTAAAAACAACCATTGAGCTAATAACTTCTTTTAAAGCATGGTGTCTGGCAACCAGTCCAGATGGACACCTGGTGCTGGCCTCCAGGGGACAGTGACACTACAATAAAGCAAGTGAAAGTGCTTTACCCAGTCCATCAGGCTGGGTTTTAAGTCCAGCGTCCCAGGACGCAGTACCATGTGACCTTATTTAATTCCTCTGTGAAGTGGGGTTACTGATCTTTTTACTGTCTTTTAAGAAAGAGTAGCAAGTGGGGTTACTGATTCTTTTGACTGTTTTTTAAGAAAGAGTAGCATTGGCCTGGCACTTCCCGTCCAGCAGAACAATGGGTTCCTTTGCTGTACCAGGTAAATGAATACACTGAGACAAAATGTGGAAGGTGCGGCCTGCGGATTGGGTGGGATGGCTTCTGCCGTTAGTAGTTAATTGCAGGAGACCCAGAGTCCAAGCAGGTGCCGGTTCAAGTCATGCCTCAGCTACCCAAGGGGTAAAGTTGAGCAAACACAAGACTCTACAAGCTTCATAGGAGTCCTGGTGGCACAGTGGTTACGTGTGGGGCCTCTCACCACAAGGTCAGCAGTTCGAGTCATCAGCTGCTTCACAGGAGGGAGACGGGCGGTCTTGGAATCCCTTAATGGCAGTTCTACTCTGTGCTACAGAGCCGCAATGCGTCCGAATCGACTTGATAACAGTGGATTTGGTTTTTCACTTCCTATTTTCTCAACTGAAAATGGGGAAAATGAAAGTTCCAGTCTCACAAAAGTAAGTGAATTATTGTGCAAAAGCCGTTTGCACTGTGCCTGGCACAAGGCCGACTTTCAGTCATTGTGATAAATAACCAGCGTGGGGCAGAGCCACCTCTACTGTATCTCGCCACTATCAAGGCCGGCGCTGCGCCCAATTGCTTCTATTTCCTTCTTCCATCTCCAAGTCCAATGCCTCTAAAAGACTGGCTGAGCTGAGGAAAGAGGCGGGCTCAAGTGTGACCCGCGGCCACACTCACCAGTCGTTGGCAGGTATGAGACCTAGTGCTTTCCCCTTAAAGTAGGTGCCAAGCACAAGGTTCACGTGCAGCGTGGGCCGAGGCTCCGCTGTGCCATCGCATTTACCTGGGATGCCCGACCAAGCTGGCAAGACAAGAAGATCCGGCGCGCTGTGGTCCATACAGCACCCGTGCCCGGCCGCTGGCAGTAGCGGGCTAGGAGTGGGGTGGCCTACAGTGGACTCGGTGGACTCCTTGGCCGCTGATACCGTGCAACCCTCACTGGCCAGCCAGCGCTCGGCCCAGGCACCACGGCGGCAACCGAGCTGCCCTGCACAGCCGAATGCCGGGGCCTACGCGCTCGGAGCCTCCGCCCTGCCCCGCACCACCCCTCGCCCCAGCTTACCAATGGCAACTCTCCGCTCCGCCCCTCGTCCGGCACCGCCCAATGGCGCTGTCCCATCCGCTCTTCCACTGGCACCGTCCAATGACGCTGCCGGGCGGTCAGACAAGGTCCAGGCAAGGTCAGGGCTCTGGATGAGGGCAGTACGAGCCTGGAAAGAGGTGGGTGTGCTCGCTTGGCTCTATCCTGTGAGCAAATTCTATGGGTCAGTGCATCCTGAGACGCTGGCAGAGTGTAGGGTCCGCATTAGGGTCGGAAAGGCCTGCACCCCGCGGTAAAGGTGGGGGCCTTGAGCTTTCACAAAGGCTGCTGGAGGTCTCCAGTTACTTGTGGGCGTAGCTGGGAGGTGGGGGAAGTGAGGATCCAAATCAATAAAAGCTGGAGCGGTTGCTGTGTATTGCTGGAACACCTGTGTGCTGTACCAGGTAAATAAATACACTGTGGCCTCTGAGCTCCCCGCTTAAAAACAAACAACAACAACAGAAAAAATAAAAACAACCCTCACGGATCTAGCGACTTCTTCCATGCACCACTTCGTGATGAAAATTTGCCTGCTCTAAGAAAACTTCAGAGCATTTAGGGAGCTCTGAACAGTTCACTGTCTGAAAAGCCCATAGGAAAATTTCCAATTTTTATTTTATTCTATAATTTCCAATCCTGACTTCTCTCCAACCTAAATCACTATAATTTTCTCTCCAACATAAATCACTATAATTTCATTTAGTCATGACCACTGTAGGATCTGATAAAAGCGATCAACCTTCTCGAAAGGCCCATAGACACAAAATGCAGCTTCAAAGGAATTTGAGTATGCGATCCTCCTGACTCCATCGTAAGGACTGCTGGATTGGTGTGTGCTGCAACCCCTTCTTAGTCTTTTTCTCCGTTTGCAAAAGTCACGGGCCTAGAGAGCACCAGTCAGAGGGCTCCCCAGCTCTGCCCACGTGTGAATTCACGGAGAATGGTCTGGCCATCACTTCTGAGGCTCTCTAAAACAGGGTAAAATTCAACAGGGCTAACGCCCTCTGAGAATTGTGTCCTAAGATTTCATTCTTGCTCAATGTGATCAATGAACCCAGAACCAGGGAGACACACAGTTCTCCTGGAACTCTGCAGCACTGTGTTGTTGTTAGTGGCATTGACTTGGTTCTAACCCATAGCAACCCTGTGCACGACAGAATGAAACACTGCCCCATCCTTCGCTATCTCACAATTGTTCCTGTGATCGAGCCCATTCTGCAGCCATTGTGCCAATCTTGTTGGAGGCCTTCCTCTTTTGCACTGTCCCTCTACTTTTTCTTTCTGAATGAAGGAAACGAAAACTCTGACAGTGGACACTTGTGCTTCGTGTGAAAGGCAAGTAGTAGCACTTATTTCTTTGAGTGATGAGGGGATTAGGGAGGGTGTATGTAAAGCACTGAGTGGAGTCCCTGGTACACAGTGGGAAAATAGGGAGCATAAGTTGTTGCCCCAATCTCAATCAGTCTTCCAGGGTGAATCATTTCCTGACCTACTTTAAGTTTCTCTAGGTCCATGATTAATGTGGAATGGGTTGTAAAATTAATTTAGTGGAAGATGTGACTAGTATTTTTTAACACTGTTTACATGTACAGTTTAATGATAATGGTTACATATTTCACTTTGGTGTCACTTTTCTCCCTATCTCCACCCACATTGTCTCTTCACTGTTAAGTTATAGTATCTGTCCTCTCAAGATCTCACCTGTGTATTAAAGGTGCACTTGTCCATTTTGATCTTTAAAAGAACATAATTGTAGTCATCAGGTCCCATTTAGTCATTCATAACTCATAGCAACCTGTGTACAACAGAAAGAAATACTGCTTGATCTTGTGCCAGCTGTACAATTTGAGCCCATTCTTGGAGCCACTGTGTTACCCCATTTTGTTAAGGGCTTCCTCTTTTTTGCTAACCTTTTATGCTGCCAAGCATAATGTCCATCCCGATAATATGTACAAATCCAGAGAGCTAAAGTCTCAGAATCCTCACTTATAAGGCGCATCTGACTGAACTTTATGACAAATAGTTTTTATTCGAAGATGACTCTATGAGAGTTTCAGTTCAAATTTTAATAATTGTTTCCAGAAAATAGAGATTGCCTCAGTCTCAATGGGTCAAATAAGCCTGGTTTCCATGTGACTAGTATTTTTTTAAGAGAGAAAAAACATAAATGCATAGCACACATAGTAAAATAATGTTTTATGAGATTTTTGTTTGCATTATCATGTTTAATTCTGCATATCCATTGGTATAAAATGTATGTCTGTGCGTCACAGTTTAAAAAGTTTAAAAGCCACTTATATGCATCAATTTGACGATCCTAATCCTTTTCACTGTTTTCGTAGCCTCTCTTGAAGCTGCACTGTGCCATTCGACATGTTTTACAGGTAAAGAGACAGAGAAAGGGTGTGCTACAGGAAGGGACTTGAGAGAGGGTGGTAGGGTTAGATTCAGCTTTTCTGATAGAAGGAACAAATAGATACTTCTTCCCCCAGCCTTCCTATCTTGAATGTGGATATAATGTGGCGTATTGACAGCCATTTTTAATCATGAAGCAACAGGCCCACATATTAATGGTGGCAGAGCATAAATATAAAAGGACACTGAGCATTTGTGAGTTCCAGAGCTCTTATACTGCTGACTCTAGGCTTTTTGTTATGTATAAAAAAATGCATTGCCATTGAGTTGATGCTGACTTATATTGAGCCCACAGGACAAGTAGAACTGCCCCTGTGAGTTTCCAAGACTAAACTCTAGAATGGGGCAGAAAGTCCCATCTTTCTCCTGCTGAGTGTCTGATGGTTTTGAACTGCTGACCTTACAGTTAGCAGCCAAACCCCTAACCATTAGGCCACTAGGACGCTTTTCTAATCATGTATATAAGGTCCTATTCGTTTAAGCCAGGCATTGGAGAATTTTTTCTTAAAGGGCTAGAGTATTTGCGGCTATGTGGATTATAAGGGCTATGCTTTTACAGTTTGAAAGAGCTGATAGACAATATGTAAATGAATGACTTGATTCTCCTTTCAGTAAAAGCTTATTTCAAAAAACAAAGGGCTACATGTAACCTACAACCTTGATTTCATAAGCCTTGCTCTAGACCAGGGCTTCTTAAACTTTTTCACTCAGGACCCTTTTTAACCCAATAAATTTTTACTGGGGCTCAAGTATATAAGTATATAAAGTAGATATAAAAATCAGACAGGAATTACCCCTGCTTCAATAACTATGTGAGTCACTGTCTTGATAGACATTTCTTTCTTTATATACACATATGAATGTCACTAGTTTTGCTGCTCTTGAGAACCTGATCCAAGACAGCAGCTTTATTTTCAATAGCCCCAAACTGAAAACAACCCTGATATCCTTCATTGGGTGGATGGTTAAATAGGCTGTGTTAGATCCATACCATGGAATATAAAGGAAAAAAACTTATAAATCGACTCATACATTTGGTTAATTCTCCAGAGAATTGTGCTGAGAAAGCAATCAGACTTACAAACAAACAAAAACTAATGCCCAAAAGTTCCATACTATATGATTCCATTCATATAACATTCTTAAAAGGTCAAAATTATAGGGATGGAAAATGGGCTCAGGAAGGGTGGTGATGGAAAAGAAGGGGTGTGATTGAAAAAGGGTAACAAGAGGGTTTCCTGTGTGAAGGACTAGTTCTGTATCTTGTGTGTGTCATCAAAATCCTGGCAGTAATAAGGAATTAACCTTTTACAGGATGTCACCTTTGAGGGAAACCAGATAGAGGTGACACAAAATCTCTCTGCAATATCCACATGAATCTATAATTATTTCAAAAGTAAGCATTATTTTAAGACAGTGTACTTTCTATAGTTGTAAACATTTTTATCGCAATATATATGCACACACGTGGATATAGTGTACATCTATCCCAACATTTGCCAAATCGACATTTTTCAGGGGAGGATTTAGTGATATCAATTATACTGGCTGTGTTATGCATTCATCATCCATAATTGGGGTCTGTAATCCACATTTCCTGTCACCACAGCAGAAACCCACGGCTTGCTGAACAATGACACGACATTTCCCTTCCCTGCTGCTGTGGTAAACACGAGCAAATGTTGGGACCCACGTGCTTGAACAGTGGCTCGCTTTATGTAGTGTGCCCCACAAATGGGAAGCTGCCTAGTGGATTGGAGTATGTTTGTTAGACGACTCCTGCTCAAGAGCAGGAAAATAAACAATTCTCAGCTTTCTTGAGGGTCTTCTTATAATTCCCAGGCTGTCCAATAAGAGGTCTAAAGTCCATTATCTCACTAAAAATGGTCAGGCCATGCTACGTTTTAAGATACTTGCTTCTGATGCATTATTTAAAAACCTTATAGTTAACTTCATGATTTGGGGCATGTTTTACATTTAAAGAAAAATCTAAGATTCCTTACTTTATCTTGCTAGGAACCACCAATTATTTAAGTCTCCGTTCCAATAAGCTAAAATAATTTCTTCCACCATCATTAATACAGTAAAACCGGTGAGTGTGGGAAGCAGATAATGGGAAGAGAGTGTATTCAGATGAATCCTTTATTCTCATACTTTAGGAAGCCTGGCAGACTGGGTTTCTGGGGTGGAGGGAGGCCTTCACCCTTGTGAGTTGGAGGTGAGTCCCAATCACATTCTCATAATTAATATTGCTCCCCACTATATCCTCCATAGTAGTGCTCCATGAAAGTTACCTCTTACAAGCACATGGCTGTTTGCCATCTAGCAGGCAGCTTCAACTACAGGAACAGACCTACTATTGCTCTCTTGGCTCTGAAGACAGCCACTCCCCCTTCCCTGCCCTGGCCACTGGTGTTAGGTTACTCCTATGTACTCAGGGACCCTTAGGGTTAGGGTACAGCCCACTTTGTTATGTGGTTACCCATAATTATGGGGCCCTACCTCGCAGGCCCCGTGCGCATACATAAGCCTTGGTTGGAAATATATTCTCTCTCTGTGTGCGGACCTGGCTCCTGAAGTCATGGCGGTCCCGGGAGTTGAACACTTTCATGCCTTGTCTTATCTGAAGTCTCTTTAATTTTATCTCTCAATTACACAACCACCCTTTGCACCCACTCGATTGTGGGGGCTAGTTTTCCACACCTGAGAACTGTAACTCAACAAGACTGCCTTGTATTTTAAAGTTTTCTTTTAATGATTGATATTTTCTATTTCAATGGAATATGGTTTATCATCCCAACTTAGTTTTTTAGAATCAAAATTTGAAGGGAAGTATTTCTGAAACTATGTCTCCAGGCACTTAAATAGTAATTAATAACTCTTACAATGAAATCTTTGGGAATATTATTTTCAATTATAAAATCATCTGTAGCTGTAAACTTTTCTAGAGATCCATCTTCTACCCTATTCCATATGATATATTTTTAGCTTTCAATTTTATCTTTTAACACAGGCATGTTACAATATTTCCTCTGAAGTGATGTGTTTAAATAATTTATATTGTGAAATTAACCGACAAATAACATAGTTTTGAAGACTATAAGTAAAGTAATTCATGAAAGTTATTAACCACATTGGATTTCTGTTCAGTCAAAAATATAACAACTTCATCTTTAAACTTCAATAATCTGTTTAAACTTTACCTTACCTCTGCATGTAGTACTAAATGTTTGTAATTGGAGTCCATGCCTTTGCAAAGATTTGGAAGCAATGACTGTTAAGGGAACAGCTTTCCATGACCTTAGTTATCTTGAGACTATCTTGAAGCATGATATTTAACTCTGGTGATTTTTTTTCTTTTGGCTACAAGTGCTTCCCTGTGGATCAACCAGTGAATAAAAGTGATTTGCTCATTGCCACCTAATCCAACTTTCTCACCCATCAGTGCTCCACCACTGTCTGTACAGACACCAGTGAAGTTTGGTTTGTGAAAATGCACTGACTTGAAGATATATATTGTCCCCTTCTGTGTGCCTTGCCAAACAAAGCAATCTTCTCTCACGTATGCTTCCTTCATAAACATATAGTGCATCATTAACAACTGTGTCATGTTGTTTCATGTAACTGTACTGAAAACTTTAGTCTGCCCTTAAGCATTTTAGTAAGCTTCTGGAAATGGTCATTACTAATTTCAGAAATTCTTTTGGAAACATTATCTGATAAAGGGATTTTATATATTGCATCCCTGTATTTTTTCCCATGAACTATTTCTGACATTTAACCACAGTGGTAACATGAGATCTTTTCCTATCTCATCGGGCTTTTCGTTTTTGCATTTAAATAAGTTCCATAAGATGTAAGTAAATACATTAACACTTTTCCCTAAACATTGTTTGTCTTGGTTGGAAGATTTTCAGTCATTCAAAATATTCCTCTAGTTTAATTGCAGTATGATGGATGCTTAGTATTAAGATGCTGTTTTAGTTTAGCTGATTTCACAGCCCAAACTTCATTACAAATTATTAATAACTTCTCAAATAAACACTAGCTTTAGTTTATTTGTATTTGTGCTTAGTTTATAAAATTGATGTCCACACTTACATTCACATACCATGGTGATGATGGCGAGATATTTTAAAGGGATTTTTGACTTGCTGTAATTAATCACTTAAGTAAAAGAAGGAGATAACAACAATGATAAAAATCAAACATTCTAACACATTACATGCAAAGATAAACCAATTTAATACATACATGCTGAGGAATGACAGTGGAAAATATCAGAAATCTTTTATTTTCCATAGTTAAACTATTATGCTTTTGTAAGAGCAGAAAACTTTGTGCAAAAAAGCAAACCACTGCGATTCAGAATGTCCAACAGTCTCGATTCTCAGGCAAGGTGTTTTGGGCGGTGTGTGTTGGCATTGCATGGCATGATGGTCCTCCGTGTAGTGCAAAGTGCGTATTCAGAACCAAGGTTGGAGTGAAGTCTCCAGATGCAACAAGGGAAAGTACACACCTCATATTCATTACGTGTTTGATCCTGAGTGGTTATTGGTATGCAATCAGAAGCCACTTTCTTGATAGAGAGAATAAAATAGTTAGCCTTTTGTTAATAAAACACTAGGATCTGGGCTGGATAGGGCAGAGGTTGTACACTGGTACATATGAGGCTGGAGGCACAGGGAATCCAGGGTGGATGATACCTTCAGGACCAAGGGTGTGAGGGGCGATGCTGGGAGAGTGTAGGGTGAGTGGGTTGGAAAGGGGGAACTGATTACAGGGATCCACATGTGACCTCCTCCCTGGGAGAGGGATGGCAGAGAAGGGGGGGAAGGGAGACTCCGGATAGAGCAAGATATGACAAAATAATGATGTATAAATTACAAAGGGCACATGAGGGAGGGGGGAGCGGGGAGGGAGGTGAAAAAAAAAGAGGACCTGATGCAAAGGGCTTAAGTGGAGAACAAATGCTTTGAGAATGATTGGGGCGGGGAATGTATGGATGTGCTTTATACAATTGATGTATGTATATGTATGGATTGTGATAAGAGTTGTATGAGTCCCTAATAAAATGTAAAAAAAGAAAAGGAAAAAAAAAAGAAAGAAAAGAAAATGATTAGGGCAAAGAATGTACAGATGTGCTTTATACAATTGATGTATGTATATGTATGGACTGTGATAAGAGTTGTATGAGCCCCTAATAAAACGTTTAAAACAAAAAATAAATAAACAAAACACTAGGATCTGGTCTGTTGAGATTTACTTTGATATAAGGGACCCAGGATGTAACAGCCCCCCTCCTCAATAGGAGAAATTCCTTTTAAATTATTTGAGGTTGCAGGAAAGGGGAAGCCAGACCATCCAGATAAGCATAGATTTGTTGGAAGACCTGATAATTATTCAAGGATCCAGGAAGGAGGAGCAGGGCCTTTGAGCTAAGCATGGAGACTGAAACCTTAGGGGATACTGGTCTGCTATCCCCTGGAGTGATATTATTGATGGTCTGATAATCCCTTGGGGGAATGGAAACAGTTTTCTGTGATCCTTGGCCCCCCTTTCTCCATTGCTTGAAGGTCCTCTGAGCACTGCAAAAACATGTTAATTATTGTTCCCCACACTTAACCTGCCACAAAGTTTGGGGTATATCATTTTCTTGATTCTCAGTGGATCTTTCAAACAGTTCAGAGGCAGAAACTAGGCTGCTTCCTTCTGTCCGGGCTTGTAGGAATAAACTTAGAATTTCTTGAATCAACCTGATTTCTGGTTTTGGCTATACAGTGATAGGCTGTCTTGGACCCTTAGGTAGCTTTCCACATACTGTTGTCATATTTTTTCACAACTCCCACATTAAGTTATACAACCTTATATGTCAGGACCCACAGTTTAAGACACCTTGCTCTAGATGATCTTGTCCCACTTACTATTTCACCCTGTCCCTCCTTTTTGCTATATACATATTGTTCCTCCCACACACAAGCTACTTCCTACCTCAACATCTCTGTGTTTGTTCTTCTTCGCCTTACAAGACACTTCCTCCAAAAGCTTGCAGGGCGACTCACTCTGGGCCTCCATCAGGCCTTAATTCACAAATCTCCTCCTTCGCGAGGTCTGCACGGACACTCTGTCTAAAATGTCCCTTGCCACCCCACTTAACTATCTGACATGTTTTGTGTCTATATCTTGAGCTCCACTAGACAATAACAATTAGGTTGTGTGCTTAGATACTGAGCCTGTATCTAAAATATCTTGATACCTTATACACATTTGGTGTATGAATGATCTCTTTCCCTTTTTTTATGAGCTGCAGGTATAAAATCAGATTCCAGGAGGCTGAATAACCTATCCAGGGTGACACATCTGATAAAGCAATAGAGTCAGGATTTGCAGGAAAGCTTTATTTGTGTGTCCTCATAGTGAGTATGGAACAAGGCATTTACTTCTAATTCAAAATGAGGTTGGGGGGAAGTGAGGTTGAATAGAAGTTTCTGTAAGGCACCTTGCCTAACAGTATCACCCCAGTGAAAAGGGGCTTTTCTGAATACATTAAGGGAATAAAGTGGTTGTCCTGTTCATCTCTGTGGGGGAAAGGCCAGCCCCCACAATTAATTGTGGGTTCGACAGCTGCAATTGTACAGCGGTAATAAGTAAAGATTATAGTAAAGTCATAGAAAGCATGAGAGATAGAAGAAAGATTGAAATAATGAAGTCAGACACATTTTGTGGTAGCATGCTCACTTCAGCCCCGCTTGGTGGTCCACGTGGAGAGAGGGAGATTTATTGCTAACCAAGGCTTATATATTCTCTGGGGACGTGCAAGCCCCCTAATTACAGGTGAAGACATATGTCACTGGAAAGGGTTGTGCTATAGGTAATACAGTAATGGGAGGGGGGTGATCTAGAGGTATCCACATAATAGGAAGGGGAGGTAATGGGGGTACCCATGTGACAGGATGGGCGGATCCTAGATTCAGGGAGGCAGTTTAATTTTGGATACCCACTGAGCCGGTTTGACTTGTTCTCTGGCTCACTATGGAAACCATTATCAATAGGGTGTAAACCCCACCTACAGGAACCAGACTGATGGCCCCAAGCCCTTAGGGAGAAGTAGCCCATTGTCCTTAACAGCAGGGAGTGAGCCTCCCTTGTGGTGGAACCAGACAGTAGTCTGGCAACTGACTGCCTTCAGGGAGGATATCTCTAAGCATCTGACCTCCCACCATATGCTGGCAAATAGCCTCTAATGTTTGGCATGTCTTTGGGGGAGACAAAGCTGGGGAAAAGTCTCTTTATAATCCCACACATCTCTGGCAGCCTTAACTCTTTATAGTATTCCTTCATCAGGAAATCTTTTGAAAAGGTCATTTTTGCGAACAATCCAAACTGACTTGCAATATCCATAAAAGGTTCAGTGGAAGTGCTCAGGGAAGATTTTCAGCAAAGTTCCAAGATTGCATTTATATTTGATCTGCAGTGACAGTTAATGGAGTCTAAGGAGCCTGATAAAAAAGATGATTTGATTGGGTGGGTGAAACCACCATCAAGGACAAGATTCTCTGCTCCAGTTTCACCCAAGATATCTTGGTGCCCGATATTGATCCAAAAATTTTAATTTAACACATTTCTACACAAACTGTGCACTTGTTATAGGTTCTTCCTCCCCCCACTATGCCAGAATTATTTTAATTAATGTCACGGTTTTTACATTTTATATACCTGGCTACTTTATTTTATTTTAGGCAAAAATAAAATAATTTTTACCCCCACCGGTTCTTTGAGAGAAGTGAAAAATACCTGAGCACAATGCCACATTTGTGAGATATACTTCCCATTCCTCTGAGTCTTGAGCAGTGGGCTTCTATATTTCAATGACACAATATTAATAGCCAGAACCATTTTTTTAGTCATTCTTTTAAGATCGAACATGGGATTTTGAATTAAAATTACTGATTGATTGCCCGAGGCCTTTTATGGGTGACTTCAGATGACGCCTCCCCCTTCATTTTGGAATCTGTGAGGTTCCAAAGGTATAATTAGAAATTCTTTTACAAACTATTGTATCTGATGAGAGATCTATGAGGTCTAGTTTAAAAACAAGCAGTTTCATTGTGCCTTAATGGACTATATTTTGTTAAACTTGTCACAGAGTCTGCTCAGAGTGCTTCTGGCTCCATTGGCTTTAATGAAATCCTTAAGGGTGAGCTCACCCCTTTGTATGGCTTTAACACACAAGGGGGTACAAAAAGAGTACTTTTTTTTATTCAGAGCGATGGAATCCTTTTTTTTTTTTTTTAACAAAACAACCGTATCACCTTCAAAGTACTCTCCAGTACACTGAATACATTTGTCAAATCTGTGATTCCATTCTTGGAAACATTTTTCAAACTCATCTGTTTGGATGGCTGACAGCACCTCCCTCATTTATTTCTTCACTTTTTTTATGTCATCAAATCACTGTCCTTTCATGTCCCTCTGCATTCACAGAAACAAAAAGAAGTTGCTCAGAGTGAGGTCAGGTGGGTAAGGTGCATGGGAAAAGAGAGGCGTGCTGTTTTTTGCTAAAAATAGGCACACTGAGATGGCTGCACAAGGAGGTGCATTGTTGTGGTGGCAAAACCAGTCTCCTGTGTGCCACAAATCAGGATTTTTTTTGTCACACACTGTCATGCAATCTTTTCAGAACCTATAAATAGAAAGCTTGATTAGCAATCTGACCTGATGGAATGAACTCCAAATGCACTATGAGTTGACATTTTCATCCATTTGGGAAGTTGACAGACATCAGAAAGAGATTTGTCATCAACTGACATTTCACCTTTTTTGAAATGAGTAAACCTCTCGTACACTTGAGTTTTTCCTATAGTTCTGTCCTTGTAAGCTGAGTTCAACATCACAACAGTTTCTGTGGTATTTTTCCTGAGCGGGGAGGCGGGGGGAAATTACAGCCACACACTGTTGTCTTAAATTAGGCATCACAAAAAAATGAGGTTTGAGTGAAACTGCTTATACAAAAAAATTCACTGTGACTCGAGAGAACCTTCCCAGGTGATGCCACTGGGTGCCCTAACTTAGAGCGAGTTGCCTGATGCTCGCTTAACAGGGAAAATGTGTACTATAAAAGCTCCGCCCAGTGGACCTTTGTCGGGAGATGGGTGGTGGGGTGCGGGAGGGGAGGGATATCTCCTCATACAGAAGACTTTACGAAGGTTTGTAATCAGTTCTTAGATGATATCTTTAAAAATATAAATGACTTCTTTCTAACGTTAAGTGGTTTTCATGAACTCCATTTGGTTTTAAAACAAAACAAAACTCACTGTCATTGAGTTGATTCTCACACATAGTAACCCTACACATCAGAGTAGAACTGCTTCTGTGGGTTCCTAAGACTGTAAAGGAGTAGAGAGTCTCATCTTTCTTTCTCAGTTCATCTATTGGTTTTGAACTGCTGACCTTTTGTTTAGCTGCCCAATTCATAACACACTATGCCACCAGGATTCTCTTCCATTTAGTTAGTATATTAATAATGACAACCTCTGTTAATCCACAAAACTCTCCAATTATACCAGGGGCAGGCTAGAAATGATTATTTATTTCCCAAAAGGACATAAACTTTGTGTATGGCATGTGGTGCATTCACATTATACACACACAGTGTTATTTCATTTTCCTTTATGGTTATGCTTTGGTAAAGTTTTCTTTTGTGTCCCACACTGCAAAACAAATACTTACTTGAAATTGGGTTTCCTGAGAGAGTAAAAGCTTGTTTTAAAATGTAATATGACTTGAAATTGCTATGAAATTTCCTTATGAGAAAAAATAGTTACTTGCCTCAAATTTCACTTGGTCTCTAAGAGAAGAGTTATCAGCACACATCTGTTCCAAACACACATCTAACAATGCACATGTGTTCCACAAAGCAGAAAGCAAAAACAGGTTTAATTTATTGATGAGTACAAAATCTTTTACACCATCTTCCTTTCTTCTTGTGTGTGTATCTATTTATTTATTTCCCCTGGATCACACAAAAAGTTACGCACTGGACTACTAGCTAACAGGTTGGTGGTTCAAACCCACAGTGAAGTGCTGCAGAAGAAAGGCCTGGCAATCTTCTGTTGAAAGGTCACAGCTGGGAAAACCCCATGGGGCAGTATTCTACGCTACTCATTTAGGATGGTCATAAATCAAAAGTCACTTGATGGCAACTAACAACATCAAGAACCATGTCCGAAGACAAGGGACAGAAAGTCCTCCACACATCCTAAACCTCCGCTCAAAACCAAAGACCCATTGTCCTTGAGTTGAAGTCTAACTCATAGCAGCCCTAGAGAACAGAGTAGAAGTATCTCAGAGGGTTCCCAAGTCTGTAACTCTTCATGAAAGCAAATTGCTGCACCTTTCCTGCATGAAGTAACTGGTGGATTTGAATTTGTACCTTCTGGTGAGCAAGTGAGTGCTTAACCACTGTGCCTCCAGGGCTCCTTCAGCCCTCCCCCAGGGCCTGGGCTACTCCTCATCCATTCATACTTCTTTCCAAAGTAAACTCCCTCAGCTTCCACTTGGATCAATTCCAAAGAATGCTCACATTGTGGGTTGCAAAAAGTAAATGATCATGAATGGATATTGGAATGGCCATGTGTTGATAACATCTTAAAAATAGGAGGAAAATCAAGACTCCCAAACTACATTTCCATATAATTATCATCCTAACATTAGAAAATGACTTTTTGCTATTATATAGTTTTATTCTTTAATAAACAGCAAAACTCCAGGTGCTATGCATGAAAGAATGCAAATGCACGGAGATGTGCAGAGTGTTAATGTTTCTCAAGAGAGCTCAGGCACAGGAAAGGCTTACACAGGATCTTCTTCCACCAAGAGTTTGGTGTTCTTTTCAGTAACAATATAATGATGAGACTCAGGACGGAATGAATAGGCCGCCAGACCCTTTCTTTAAGACAGGATATAAAGTAGCCAAAGGAAGTGGCGGTTTTCTAGAAGGAAAAGGAGAGAAACCCTAGCAAAGACAAGGGCCCTCTGTCCAATTCTTGGGCTGGTATTCCAAAACAGACCCTCCTCAGAACAATTGGGAGAAACTACCCAGTCAGAGGATGTGACCACTCTTGTGACCTAGAGGGAAGAGCAACTTCCCACCCCCATCTCTTTACCAGAGCCTGAAGTTTTCCAAAGAATGTGAAACACTCCACAGGGATAAGACGTAAATTGGTCAGCCAGCTAGTCTGTTCTGACCTGACAGCCCATGTTTAAGATGATGCTTTAGTTGAACTGCCCTTACCTCTGGACCTGCTGTCAAAACCAGCCCTGTTTCGCCTCTCGAGTCTGTATGCTGAGCCAATCATTGGAGAAATCAGATTATACGAAGGAGAATGGGGCATCAAAACTCAGATGATACAACCTTGCTTGCTGAACGTGAGGAGACCTGGAAGCACTTGCTTCAAGTCAATGATTGCACCCTTCAGTATGAATTGCTACATAATAGAAAGAAAACAAAACCTCGCAGCTGACCCAATCGGTCATCTCATGATCAGAGGTTGAAGTTGTCAAGGATTCTGTCTTGCTTGGATTCACCATCAATGCTCATGGAACCAGCAGTCAAGAGATGTAAAGAGGCATTACATTGGGTAGATCTTCTGGATCTCTCCAATGTAGAGCGGAAAAGCGGGGAAGTTATTTTGAGGATTAAACTATGTCTGATCCTGCCTCATCAGCATATGAAAGTTGGACAATGAATAAGAGAGACTGAAGAAGAACTGAATCATTAGAATTTTGGGGCTGACGAAGAATATTGAAAGTGCCATGTATTATCAAAAGAAGAAACCAATCTGGTTCAGAAGAACACTGGAATGTTCTTTAGAGGCAAGATGGTAAGGCTTTGTCTCACACCCTTTGGACATGTCAGGAGAGACCAGTTCCTGGAGAAGGACATCATACTGTAGAGGGGCAGCGAAAAAGAGGAAGAACAACAATGGGATAGATGGACACAGTGGCAACAACAATGGGCTCAAGCATAAGAACAATTGAGAGGAGGATGAAGAAACAAGCAGGTTTCCATTTGTTTGTGCCTAGAGTTACCAGGATCAGAACAGACTCAATGGCATCTAACAACAATGACAATCTTTGTGAAGTAAGAGTCTGTGTGTTTAAGGCAAGATAGAACCATATGCATTTAAATGTCCTACGTTTTGTTTCCATTTGGGTATTGTCCCTGGCTTTTCAGCTTGAAAACTCTCCCACAGTAAAGCAAATAAGCTGTCAACTTTGCAGCTGTGACAGAAAGACTAGGCCCAATAATTCCCTAGAGCTTGACCAGTAACTTAAACCCCTCAGGCACAGACTCATTGGTGGAGTATGACTAATGCTAGACCATTACAGGCCATCACAGGTCTTTAGCAGCACCTCCCTCTTTCCCCCAGGGTTTCATGTTTTCGTATACCCAATAAAGCAACACTTGAGGAAACTTTCTTCCTCCACTGACCTAATGGAACTAAATTAGGGATTGCCACATGCTTTCTGTATTTCATACTTGCTAACCATATGGTTTCTCTTGCAACTACTCAGGCAAAAGCAGCAGTAAATGATGTGTGCATAAGTGGACACAGTTTGGCTCAAATGAAACTTTATTTATAGATCAGACTTTAGACTCTGTCCTTTCAAAGTACACAAAATCCCTCATAGATCACACCAGAAGGATTTGATTTGTAGCTCCCACTAAGTGAATTGAACTTTATCTTAAATACATTAGTAACAGATTAAATCAACTGAAAAACTCCCATGAGCCTAAGCCTGAAATGACTTTCTTTGCCTTTATGAAAGAACATTAATGGAATTTTTGCCCAACCCCTCAATACAAATGTAAATAGTGTCAGTCACCTAAATTGTTAACCTGTACAAATCAACAATCCATGTACTATGGTGTAAAAAAACTGCCCTATGCGTGTATACTTTCTCTCAACAGTATTTTGAATTCGATACCAGTGGCTAAATTAATGGTAATAGCAGTATATCTAGCATACGCCCCATGGGGATAATGTGTAATGTCCTTTAATAAAATAATAATGGTGCCTTTGAAGTGAACCAGGGACATGTCCGTGGATATAAACTGTAGATGTATGAATGGTTTTTGAACTTGCACGCAATTCTAGTGCCACTCTAAGACAATTAGTTCTTATGACATGGTCCCACTCAATCCCTATCCCCCATGAAGGGCTAACTGAAAGTAAGGGTGCTGTGACAAAGTTTGGTGAAGAAAGCAGAGGATCCTAGCTATGAGAAAAATAGCATCTTTCTTGTCTTTCGTAAGCATCCTTGTCTCCAGGCCCTTGTTACAGGCCCTGGCAGCCTGTCTTTTGTCCCTACAGTTTTTCTCCTTTTCCCAAGAATGTTAAATAAATTTAATCATACTGTATATTTTTACCTCCTTGAATGAGAATTATTTCAGTTAGCATAATGCATTTGAGATTCATCCATGTTGGTGCATGGACATTTTATTACTAAGAAGCATTTACTTAATGACAATATGAACATCCATTCACCAGTTAAGGGATATGTTGATAGTCTTGGTTCATTGCTTTCACAAACATTTATCTGCAGGTTAAAAAAATCAAGCTTTAATAGCAAGGAAGGGAGAAGAAACAGGAAAGCTTCTCCCAACACAGTCAGGTATAGTTCTGCAGAATACGAGCAGATAAGATGGGTGCATTCCAAGAGAGCAAGGTCACTGCTCTCTGAGGAGTCTGAAGAGAAGGAGGGAAACACCAGGAGAGATCCTTTGGAGAGGAAGAAGTAAAGCTATCTCTCTTTGGTAATGGATGTAGGAATCCACTTAACACCTATTCTAAATGACCATTTAATTTAGCTTATTTTCAAGGTACAAGATCAGCATACAAAAATCAATTGTGCTTCTAAATACTGTCAATGAGCAATCAGAAAATAAATCTAACAAAAGTCTATTTACAAAAGCATAAAAATTATTAGGACTAATTTTAACAAGTGGAAGATTTGCACACTAGAAACTAGAAAATACTGGTAAAATAAATTTTAAAAGGTTTCAAAAAACCTGAATGAGAAGACTTGATATTACTAAGATGATAATACTCCTCAGATTTATCTACAGATTCAATGCTATCCCAATCATATTTTAAAAATCAAAGCAGGTTTTTATAGAAATTGAAAAATCATCCTAAAGTTTATATAAAAATGTGAGTGATTTAGAATAGTTGAAATAATCTAGAAAGTTAAAGGCAAAACTTGAGGACTCGCACTTCAGGGTTTCAAAATTTAGTACAAAGCTATGCTAATCAGGACAATCTAGAAATATAATTTTATAGGTATGGTCAATTAATTTTTGACAAAAATGCCAAAATAATTCAATAGTATTTTTCCCCAACATATGGTGCAGGGTATTTACACACCAAAGAATGAAGGTGGATCTTGCCTCATACCACACACAAAAATTAACTTGAAATCCATCATAGACATAAATATAAAGAGTTAACATTATAAAACTCTTAGAAGAAAATGTAAAAGTAATCCTTTATGACTTTGGTTAGTCACCAAATTTTGACGTATAACCCAAGAACAACAACAAAAATAAAATTGATTTGATAAAATTAAACATTTTTTATGTTTTTAAGGCCCTCATCTAGAAAATACATGTAACTCACAGATTAGAAGAAAATATTGGCAATCATATTCAGATAAGAGTATACATATAAATATAAGATAACTTATACAACTCAACATAAAAAGACAAATAATCCAGTTAAAAAATGGGCAAATGATTTCAATAGACATTTTTTCCCAAGACAATATATAGCCAATACTCACATGAAAAGATGTTGATAGTATGGAGCACAATAACTTTAGTCATAAAGGAAATGTACTATTGTAATGAGATACCATTTCATACCACTTGATGGTAGTGGAATTTGTATGGGTTTGGAATGTCTATACAGAGCCCTGGAAGCACACTGGGCTAAGCTTTGTGTTACTAACCTCGAGGTCAGCTGTTCAAGCCTACCCAGCGAGTCTCTGGGAAAGAAATATGAAGCAGTCTGCTCCCGTCAAGTTGTATAGTCTGGGAAATTCAAACGAGCAGTTTTAGGCTGTTCTGTAGTGTCACTGTGGATTGGAACAGATTAGATGGCAGTGGGGAGTACACGGGAGCCCTATGGTTTAGTGAGTTGAACTCCTAACAGAAAGATTAGCCTTTCCAGTCTACTAATCCAAGGGGGAGAAAGAAGAGTCTAGAAGGTAGTCTACTTCTGTAAAAACTTAGTCTTGAAAACCTCTAGGGCAGGTTTCTTCTGTCCTATAGGGTCACTATGAGTTGCTGTAAACTTCACAGTAGTGGTGGAGACCAAAAACCAAACAAGACGCATTGCCTATGTCCCTATAGCAACTCTATAGGACAAGGTAGCAGTGCCACCTTTGAGTGTCTGAGACTGTAACTGTTTAAGGGAGTCAAAGAAAGTCCTGTCTTTCTCCTTCAGAATGGGTGGTGATTTCAAACTGCTGGCCTTGTGGAGCACAGTCCAATGTGCAACCACTATGCAACCAGGGTTCTTCATCAATTATCCATGGATAAAAATAATGTGCTATATCCATAAAGTGGAATATCATTGGGTAACAAAGACAAATTAAATACGTGTCCTTGCTATATAGCCCAGATAAATCTGGCAAACGTTTGCTTCATGGCATGTGCAGTCACAAAGGATCACATATTCCATTTATAGGTGAATCTAGAACTGGCAATTCTATTACAGCAGAAAGATTGGTGACTGTTTAGGGCAGGGGAAGGGTCCTGGAGAGTCACTGCTGACGGGTATGAGATAATTAAACTGTTGTGAATTTATATTGTGGTGATAGCTGTACAACTGAATGAGCAGACTATAAACACTATTGAATTGTACATTTTATGGTATGTGAATTATATCAAAATAGCCTGGCATCATTGCTTTCCAAATGTTGCAAGTCTGAAAACCCTGTGGTGAAGCTCTGCTCAGAACACGCGGAGTCACTGTGCATTGTAACTGACTTGACCATTATGGGTGTTTGGATGCCCTCCTTTGCTAACCCACGTAAGTTTTTCCCCCTCTGAGCAACTGATCGGGCACATTTCTGGGTCTCTTCCTTCAAGACCTCATTCATATCATTTCACCTGAAATCTCCAACATGCACTTCACCTCCAAGACACAGGGAAACAAGGCTGTGCATTGTAGTGCAACGTGGCAGGTGTCTGGGGACCCAGATGCAACTCCATCCTTAGAGCCAGTAGCGCTTGATGCTCCAAAGCGTAACCTAAGTGTGATGTCAGATCTGTCAGAGCCCATTTGAAAAGCATTCGTAACTCCACAGCAGCCTTGACTCCCCCACCCGAGCTTCTTCCGTACACAGGAGGCTTTGCCCAGAGCACCGGCTCATTAGGAATTTGGACACACCCCCACCTTATGATAAAGCACATTGTGTATTTCTCAGCCTCCTTGCCTGTGGATTCTGACTCTGAGCCTATCTTTTCTGCTACTTCCACAATCAAAAATGTATGGGGAAGCATTTCTTTGCCTTTTCTTATTCAATTTCAGGCAATGGCCTTGCTTATCTGGAATATCTCCTGCACTTAGACAGCAGTCTGATTCGAGCTTCTGGTTAGCCATTATTCCCACACATTTTTAAGACAACTTGTAGAATATACTGAAAAGTCTACAAGATTAAACATGGCATTTTATCTAGAGCTTAGCATGTGTACATACTCCAAGCCATACATGGTCATGTAACAGCATCTTCTTATGCTGGCTCGTTAATTGAAATTGCCGTGAGGAATAAGGCGATTTTCCTCGCAACAATATCATGAGGCAAAGTATAATTTTTAGAAGTAAAAACTATGTTTAGGTTTCCTTATTTAGGAATATCTTACTGATTTTAATTTGTCCATTAAGAAGTGATGGTCACTTTTCTGTAGTTATAAGGCACAGTTTGCCTGGTAGCTTGCTTTATTCTTCCCTTCCCCTCACTTTGAAAACCATATATCTGTTGTCCACTGTCAGGTCCCTAAACATTGCAGTCCCTTCTCTGAGTTGTATGGATCTTAAGGCATTCTGTGTTTCCAGGGCTGGGCACACAGCAGGAATCTTGAAAGCATCTCTTGACAAGGTTGCTGAGAGCCTTAGTACATGTTCTAGAATGAACTTGACTCACTTGTCTGGCATTCCTCTCTGTGAGCAAAGACCAGCGTTGTTCACTGAATGTCTCTGGAACTCTACCTGCTGCCTTCTACCTGGCTCTGCTCCTCCCTTTAGTGGGGTTTGTATCCTCTCTCCTGATTCCAAGTAACCTCAACTGACATCTACGGCCACCTTAAACAACAGTCTTTGCTGTGCTTAAGTGGCCAATATATCTCTGGACCTTCAAAAATGAAGCTTTATGTCAGAGATAGGATGCATCAGATCTTAGTGAATGAAGGATTCCATATCAGGATCAAATGAATCCCAGTGGCATCTACTAGGATTGAGTCATTTGCCCTTCATGGCGAAAGAAATAGCCTTGTGTCCTTGTGGAGAGCGGGGATCATGGTCTTCTTTAGAAAAGTGAAGGATTTCTATACTCAACTGTCCAAGAGGGAGGTGCTTGTGCTGCCCTGAGGCGGCAAGAGTCTTGTGCTTCTCTTGGGGTCTTCGCAGGACTGGTGGCATGTCGGATCACAGATGCCCCGCCATGGATGCCCTGCCACAGTGGGCTCTTTGGTCATTCATTCCAGAGCTGCTCTATAGAGACTTGAAGCTTTCTCTGGAACCACAGATGTGGAAACTGCAAGGGCCATTGCTTCGTGGAGGCTCCTGCCAGTCAGTGCTGCCGGGGCAGGAAGTGGCCTAGAAGAGTCCTGTGGCTGTGAGTGAGGACATGAAGTGTGGAACTTGAGGTGGAGGGATGATGGGGATGGTGTCTGAGGTGGTCTCCTCTGACTCACTCTCTCTATCACTCAGGTCCTCAGCAAGTGATGGGATGATCCTGACCATATTTTCCTTAAAATGCACCTGCTTCTTCTTGGACAGGGTGTCTGTGGACTCCAGGGTGTCTGTGGACTCTAGGGTGAGTTCCATCATGGTGTCTGGGGGCTGGCAGGTGCCCTTTTTGGTACTCTTCAAGATGCTCTTCATATGTGTGAAGAAGGAGCCCGTCCCCTCCTTGATGACCCCATGGAAGGTGTAGGTTTGCTCCGTGTTCCCAGAGCCAGTAGCGCTCACAGTGTTGCTGCAGGGATCAGTGTAGCGCTCTGGGGAGGATGGCCCCTGAGGGGCTGCTTGGGTCTTCTTGTGCTTGCTCAGCAGGAAGTAGGCCAGGCCAGTGATGATGAGCATTGAACCTGGAAAAGAGTTGCGAGATCAGGGGTGCTAGATGGAGTGTGGACAAACCCAGAGGCACATCACCCAAGCCAATTTGTCAAAGGACCAAAGAACATGCTATTGTGTGTCCATAACCAGATTCCTCCCTTATGATATGGGTGCGTACATCTGTGCATACACACACACACACATACACACACATACACCTCCATCTCTCTCATAGACAAGACTTGGCTCCAGACCAGGCCATGTGAATAGCACAGTGACCACATGCCAGGGATCCTAGGCCCAGATTAGAAATCTGAGGAAAGTCTCTGTATGGATCCTGAGGCTCCCTTCTTAGTCCTCTGCCTGAGGTTCTGTTTTGTTGAGCATCCATTTAGTCCTGCTGCGTAGCCTCCTTTACCATGCTCAGTGTCTCCTGCTCAGGGAAGTTTATTGGACTGAACTTGTGATGTCTTCCATGTTCTAGCTTGCTTTCTGGACCCATTGCTGGACTTAGCTGCCTTCGATTCACAGGAATGAGACTACCCCATTCACTTCGGCCTCCTCCAGTCCTTTGGGTGCAGCTACCACAGTATTTGCTCTTGTTGTGGGCCAAGACCAGGACCATGCAGCTCTCTATCTCTTATGTGAGTCTTGCCCCATCTGAGAAAGACGAGGTGGAGGAGGTTGTACTGCCTGCCAGAGCCACCCCCTCCTGTGTACCTGTGGTTCTCCAAGGAACAAAGGGTCTGGCTCATTCTGGCATTGGCCATAGCCGAATCCTTCTTTGCCTGGAGGACTGGAGCAGAGACAGCGTCTGGGAGAGGTTGTGGCCAGCTATATGCCAAGAGGTTTCAGGAAGGATGAGGACATGCGCCTCTTAGTTCAGACTCCATGAATGGCCGGCCTCATGCACTTTAGATGGGCCATGAAAGGAGGGCTATTTTTAGAGAGATAAAGGAGGAAAGAGGAGCAGAGGTTTTAGAAGAAAAGCCCATGGAGAAAAATTAAGCAGGGGGAGCATTGGATTGAGGTTCTGGAGAACTGGTAAGGTTTGTAAGGGAAGTAAGGTGTACAGAGTGAGGTCTTTGGGGATCAGTCATGGTTAGTGACTGAAAAACTAGCTTGACTTGGTATGCACTGGGTAGACTAACAGGGTTTGGATAGAGAAGGGACTCATTTCAAGTCATCTGAAAGCTCTGACCACAGAGTGTGAGGAATGAAGAATCTCTCCATGTGGGGGAAGCCTTGTGACATTTCCACAAAGGTGGTTGCCTTTCAGGATGCCCTTGTCCCTCTGCCATGTTGGAGGGCATCTGCTGGCTTTTCATCCTCATGCTCCTGGCCAGGGTACTAGCAGAGTGTCTGATGTGGATGTGGAGCCAACTTCATAGCAGATCTGTTTCCCTGAAGGAGACCAGCAAAGAAGGCTGGTTCTTTCTACTCAGAGGTCACAAATTCCAAATGCCCATACCTGGAATTGTCACATGCCAGATGAGAACTGGATGGAGAAAACAGGCCACGGATAATAGCAGGTAGGCTAGAAATTTTTGGAAGCAGCCCAGCCAGTTGGCCTTCTTTCTTGCCCAGTAAGCCAGAGAGCCTGGCTGACACCTAAGGGAGGGAGTCACAGTGTTAGCAGGAGGTAAACATTCCCAGAAAGCCCTTGAAATACCAGAGATTATTTTTACTCCAAGATCTGCTCCAACTCTCCATGGAGGCCCTAAGCAGCTGAGGCTGAGCTCTTCTGTGATGGTGCACACTGTGGTGGACCCCGGGCCTGGAGTCCTGGGAGTCCCAGAGGTACTCACTGTGGGTACCATAGCTGGGGGCTTGCCAAGTCTCTGCGGTGAATCCACAACCTTCCTAAAAGCTTACATAGATCTGCACTTCTGGCCCAGAAAGAAGGAAATGGAATCTTCTCTTACCCTTTCTGTTGAGATAGTAGAACAGTGAATGGACTCAAGGCTCTCTCTTGAGCCAGAAGTGGCTCTATATGGTGTAAAATACAGGATCATCTGCTGGGAGGGTGTACAGATGGCACCCTACACAAGGGGTTTCAATATGTGGGGTTTCAGGGAGCTGAGACCCAATCTTGCCTCATGCCTGAGACCACATCTTTCTAACTTGCACAGAGGTGTGATAGGAAGTAGGTTTCACTGAGTGGGCCTTCAGGTTTCAAAGAAGGAAAATACCTGTCTCATCTTCATCTCCTCTGATCTGGCTTCAAGGGGACACCTCAAATTTGTCCAGCTACATCCCGACTATGCAAACTTTATAGGTTTGCTGGCTAATGTGAAGCCAGAGTATCTCCTGCCAGGTCTTATTCTTGCTAGCCAAACTCCAGGCCAGAGAGTGGGATGTCCCTAGTAGGTCAAAGGCCCACATTAGAGGCAGAATTCCTCACATCCCATGCCCTAGGAAGTCACAGAGATTACGTGGTAGTAGCATACGGGTAGCAGAGACAGGGAAGACATTTGTCTCAAGATTTGGTGAGCCTGGAAGGCAGTCAATGACCTTTCAAGGTGCAAGGACAGTTGGTTTGAGGTCTGGCTCTCTCACTGACTACCTGGTGACTTTCTGTATAGGTTTCCTGAGCCCTTGGTAGGACTGATACGAGACTATTATTGAGCTGTCCTATAGCATGATTGGTAACTCCATGGTCATTGGATCCTTATGATGGTGGGTACTCCTGTCCTTAAATGGAGTATGAGGCCGTAGTCCCTGACCTCTGTGGCACAGGCAGGTGTCAGAATGCACTTGAACTCAGCTCTCTTGTCCCCAGTCATAGCCTCTATGGAGTGTTTTCCAGGTTTGTAGATGGTTTGGACTTAGGCTCAGAGACTGGCTGTTTTTAGTGGGGGGTGAGGAGGGGTGGGGACTGGGGTCACATCAGGGATTGTGAATGGAAGCAGGCCCTGAAGGAAGATGTCAGTTCCCTGCTTGGTTGGAAGTAGGGACAGAGCATGGGTGAACCTAAGTTACACTGACAGCAAACCTCTGGGCTAGTGATGCATGGACCCTCAGGAAGGAGACACTGGGTTCAGAACAAGAGATTCCATGGGTCATGGTTTCACTCAGTATGTCTGAAGCTGAGGGGTGGGTGATGGGGGAGATGCTACTTAAGGGATACTTACTGGAAGCAAATGGCCAGCATCTGAGCCACGAAGTAGGCACCTTCACACACAGAGAGGGCAGTTCCTGTAAAACTGAGAGTGTAGACTTGTGAGTGTGACATGTAGTTGTCTCTTTACAGCCTTTGTGACCCCTTGGCCTCTGCAGCTGACTGCTAACCCATATTTCTTAGCATGGGGCCATACTTCAGCCAACAGCGAATATCTACCAGGTTGTCTGGGAAATCAAGACTCAAGCTAGACTGGTAGTAGTGCAAGAAGTGGCAGGGGAGCAAAACTGAGAGATAAATGAGATAGAAGATTCTATTGAGCAAGAGAGGCTACCTTCACCCCAGGATCCCAGTGAGGACCCTGGCAGGGGGTATACTCTGCCTTCTGGTATGACCTCTCGGCCCACTTGTGCAAACCTTGAAGCTGGATCCCCTCCCAAGTCCTTTTCTCTGCATTTCTCTCATGGTGCAATCTGATACTTGGATCTATGAGTACTGTTCCTTAAGTGCCTTTAACATGTCCCCATTCTTTTGGGCATCACTGGCATCATAGAAGGTCAGGCGATACTCCTTGGTCCCCTGGCCTCTGGGTTCCACAGTCTCTGTCTCCTCATTCTTCACTGTCACCACAGAGCTGAAACCGGAATCTGATTGTATTCTTCTCACTAAAGAGACCCTGAGGTTTCTCATGCTCCAATCATGGTGTAGAGACTCTTTAGCAAGAATCCACCAGAGAATATACATTCCTGGGCCATCTTAAAATTTTCATATCAACATTTCTGGGAATGAAATTTACACTTGTCCACAGAATGGGAATTTTCTGGAATATCTTTTATGAACCTAGAACTTCTGCTTTCCCTGACTACCCAGAAGGTACTGGGTGTGGCTTGTCCTTTGCAAAAGCTAGCCTCTCTTACAAAAATAAAAATGAAAATATACCCTTGTCCAAGTTATCTAGAGTTACTGTACTGGAAATACCACATGTGGATTATCCTCTCAGTAGCTCTACAGTAATACTTCATTTCTCTGTTGGTTCTCAGTTTAGGAGCAAGGTCTTTATCTCTTTTCAGCACCTTTTTGAAAAAATCATTTTACTGGGGGCTCGTACAACTCAGCACAATCCATATATCCATTCATTGTGTCACGCACATTTGCACATTTCCTGCCATCATGCTTTTCAAAACACTTTCTTTCTACTTGAGCCCTTGGTATCAGCTCCTCATTTTCCTCCTCCCTCTCCCACCCTCCCTCCTTCATGAACCCCTGATAATTTATAAATCATGATTATTTTGTCATGTCTTACACTGACCGATGTCTCCCTTCACCTACTTTTCTGTTGTCCATCCCCCGGGGAAGGGGTTAGGGGTTATAGATAGATCATTATGATTAGTTCCCCTTCTTTCCCCCCACCTTCTTCTTCTCCTCCTGGTCTGGCTACTCTCAATATTGGTCCTGAGGGGTTAAGCATAAGGGGATTCCTTATGTTTCCAGCTCTTTTCTCTACCCATGTATATGCTCTGGTCTAGCTGGATTTGTAAGGTAGGATGGGAGTCATGATAGTGGGAGCTAGGAAGCATTAAAGAACTAGAGGAAAGTTGTATGTTTCATAGGCACTAGACTGCACCCTGACTGGCTCATCTCCTCCACACGACCCTTCTCTAAGGGGATGCCCAGTTGCCTACAGATGGTCTTTGGGTCTTTACTCCACACTCCCCCTCATTCACATTGATATGATTTTTGTTCTTTCCTCTATTTCTTTCTATTTTCCTCTTGTCCCACTCTCATGCTCAGCTCTCATTCAGGTTTCAGCAATTCATCTCCGTTACATTGCCCTTGATCAAGCCCTACCAGGCCTCCTACATCTCCTCACCATTGATTTTAGATCACTTGTTCCCTTGTCTCTGGGTTTGTTAACATCCACTTCCTTTTCCCCGCCTCCACGTCTCCCATGTCCCCCCAGAACTGTCTGTACGGTTGTTTTCTCCTCCAGATTGTTTATCCCTTCTATCTTATCTAGATAGAACTGCAGAGATAATAATATGCACAAAAAAACCAAAACAGAGCAAAACAAAGCAACAAAAGAAACAAAACAACAAAACCCCAACAACAACAATAAAAGCCTATAAAGAGTTCAAGGTAGGTTGTTGACCTTTAGAAGTGTTTTCCAGAGTCTGATGGGGTGCCACGCCCTAGTTCCAAAGTCTATTTTTGGTATTCCCTTGGAACGTTGTTGCTCTGTTCCTCTTGCTATTCTGTTGCACCTCCTTAGTGTTTTGCCTCGGTGTGGTGGGGTCAGATTGGGTGCAAGTCCCACACTGTGTCTCTAGTGTTGTCCCCTGTAGGGCTATGGGCCAGTGAGGGATGTTGTGTCTCGTAGTGGAGCTGGTCCTATGGTCCTCTCTGTGCATTGGCTGCTCAAAGCAGGAATATCGTCCTCAGGGCTTGGTGGGCCAGGATGTGCTCTACTCTCTCTTCCTCCCCCTTCATTTGCTCCGGTGTGCTCCCATCAGACATGTTCCTCTCCCTGAGCTGTAACTTCAGTGCTGTCCTCTGAAGTGAATTTTCTGCGGTGCCCAATATTCCTTAGAGATTTTCATGTGTCTTGGTATCTATCTGCCCCTAGACAAGGAAATTCCCAGCACAGAGTCTCTAGGTCCAAACGAAGTGCTCTGCTTTTAGCTCCTCTGGGAGCATCTGCCTTGGAGCTCTCTACCTAAATTAGTCTGGTGTGGGTCTGAGTCTGAGTGAGTTTGAAGAATGTAGTAGGGGCTTATTGGAAGAGAAGAAGACACTAAGCAAATGTGGAAAGGAGATGCAGAGAAGAAAAAAGGGGGAAACAATTACAATTTAGTTCTTGGGGTGGTGCACTTAGCCATGAACCTGCTTGGGGCTGCAGATGCAGAGAAGCCAGGGACAGATTTGTTCAGGGGGATGTGCTACAATTGACTTTTGTTCCTGGGGAAAAGGGTTGCAGTGACTAGAGTACTCAGAGAAGACGATGCTGATGTGTGTCTGTGGAGCAGAGGCTAGATGGTGATAGAAGACAATAAAGTGAGGAAAGCTGCTCTTTGATGGGTCCTTGAGGATGAGTGGCGGTAGTCAGGGGCAGGGAGTGATGGATGGAGTGAGTGGCCACTCTATAAGAAATTCAAGAGCAGAGCATTGCTGAGGAATGAACCAGCTCACAGGGAGGGGAGGGGACACAAGATTAGAAATGTCTTGTGATATTTCAGCATAGAGTGACCAACCTGGCATAGTAACTCCCCTGACTCAAGACAGTGGTATAACAGGAAAAATAGGCAGAAAGTATTTCACATTAACTCCTCAGAGGACCTGCTTGTCACTTTAGGATAATCACTTTTGACTTCTTATCCAAGATGATATTAGGGATAGAATGGTGAATTTATCAATCATATGAAGAGGAGAAAGTCCTGGGGTGACTTCTAGACACAAGGGAGTGAGGGGATAGTGTACAGTCAGTGAGGACAGAGACACAGAGGGAGATCAGGGTGAGGAAACAATCTCTTCTAGCTAGTGGGCACTCCATGGCTTGTGGCAGACTTTCCAAGGTAGAATTGGACAGCAGGAAAGATCCTGGGAAGTTCTCTCTCTGCTTCATCTTCCTGCTGTCCAGTCACTTGGAGAACTGCTAGAGACACCACCGCCAGACCCACAATACTCTGCACCCACTGACTAGTGATGTTCTGGCATTCCACATTATTGCATGAGTCTGAAGATCAGCTTATTGATTAGTGTTGGACTGGGCTGGGAGGTTTCTTGATATTTAATGACTTGTTGATATGAAACTCTTTCTTACACATCCATGAGTGTCTCTGGATTTGCTTCTCTACTCAATCTGGCCTAACACAGAGAGTGACTAGTGGATTTAGGTTCTTGACCTAGTAACTTACTTCTGAGAATTAGGTAGTGAAAATCCTATGGATCACTTCAGAATATTGTCCAATATAGTCATGTCATCAGAAAGGATTAATTGCTAGAAAAGTTTAGTAAAATAGAGGATAAAGGAAAAGGAGAGAAACTCTCAATGAGAGCGACTGACATATTAAACAATGGATGAAACCATATTAATGATAATGAAGATGGTACCGAATCAGGGCATCTTTCATCCTGTTACACATGCAGCCATCTCCAGTCAAAGCCAAATTGATGGCCACAAACCACAATAATGACAATTCTGTGGCAGTGTGGACAATAAGCGAGAAAGGAGGAAAACGGTAGGTGTGACCCAGGCAAGCCAAATCACAGGCTAGAGGGAAGGACATTTTCAGCCTTGAGGTCTTCTGAGCAGGAGGATGTGCAGGGTGAAGGAAGGAGAGGATCTGAGGACACACTGACTCATGGCACTGCAGGATATGGAGTTTTGCCGGAGTAGGCAACACAGACAGTAGCCCTTTGGTCTACCTGGCCTGTCATTACATATCACTGCTCAACTAAGTGGTGCTGAAGAGAACCCGAGTTCTGCATTGCCAGAGAGATACTACTTTTAGCTCCACGGCCCTCAGGAGGGCTGCCGAGGGGCTAGGCCCTAGCCTGAGTGTTCCCTGTGGGATGGAAAAACCTAGCCCAGTGATTTCCTTCCTGCTAGGGAATTTTGACTTGTAGAGAAGACAAGGCATAGCCAGGGATCAGAGAGACCCACATTGAAGCTTATTGCTCCAGTGCTCTGTGATGTTCATGTGGTCTGAGGGGTTCTCTGAATGCTCTGATTTGTAAAAGTCGGACAACATATACTTCTTATAGAATGGTAGTAATGTTTAAATCACACAATATAAATATTTAACTGTGCACAGCATGTAGAGGAAAGCAAATATATATTCTCTTATTCTGATACTGCTCTATTTAAACTAGAGCTTGGTTAATATTTATTTAACAAAGGAGTGATTGAAAGGATAAGCAAATGGATAGAGCTGGATGAAATGGATGGATGAATGAGTTTATATATATATATATGGCTATAAGTATGGCTTAACAAAATAATGTATGATTGTATATATGGATAGGTAGGTGGATGCTTAGATATATAGAAAGATGAAAAGATAGGTATATGGATGGATTGGTGGATAGGTGGGTGAGCTGATGCATAAATGGATGGATGAGTGAGTGAATAGATGCATGGATGGATGGATGATTTGATTGACTGATGGGTGACTGAGCAGGTGGATAGAAGGATAACTGGTTGATTTGGGGATGGTTTGACTAAAGCTCAGGTCAGCCCAGGGGTTCTCCTAGAGACTTCTCAACTCTTTTCATCTCTGTGATAGGAAGGAATTGGCATGGGAAAGAGAGGAGGCCTCCTCTGATCAGTTCTGAGTAGAGAGGTGCTCCTACACGGCAATCATACTCACAGCAAATAGAAAGCCAAGCTGGTGAATTGTCCCTGGAGGAAAGTCTCGGTGCCCACGCCGATCAGCACTAAGGGAGAGAAGAAACAGAGTGTGTTCCCAGTTATTCCTTGCCATAGCATGGCCCATGAAGTACGCAACTTCACCTGGGGTGGGAGATCCTTTTTTAAAAAAAATCATTTTATTGGGGGCCCATACAACTCTTATCACAATCCAAATATACATCAATTGTGTAAAGCACATTTGTATATTCATTGCCCTCATCATTCTCAAAATATTTGCTCTCCACCTAAGGCCCTGGCATCAGCTCCTTATTTTTTCTCCTCCCTCCCTGCTCCCCCCTCCCTCATGAACCCTCGATGATTTATAAATTATTATTTTGTCATATCTTGCCCTGTCCGACAGGGAGATCCTTTGGAGGGTTCCTTGACAGTGAAGTGAGCCTTCCCAGGGATCCAGGTCAGAACAGGCTTCCTCCCCCCCAACCCCCACCACATAGCACTGGGAGCTGAGGCAGGGGAGGTGCACCACGAGAAGAGGGAACTTCTTGCTCCCTGGAAACCACAGACAGAACCCCATAGGTCTTCCATTCTGGGCTCCAGAATCTGCCTATGGATGAGAACTTTCCCTTTCCACCCCCTGCCTGGATCCACATTGTTACTGTTTTCACAACTTTGGGCTTTGTATCACTTGCTGATTTGTTTGCTACATCAACATTCTCGGCTTATTACTTTGTATAAGATGCTAAATCCTGTGTTGTTGTTGTGTTTTCTTTGTGAAATGACAGAATCCCACTTCTGCAAGGCATTCATTAAGGATTCGAATCCCACTGTCCTGTGAGATGAACATCTAAGCTTCCATTGATTGGTTTTGTCCCGGGCCAATTTCATCGCAGATGTAGGCTTTGTAGACTGACTTGCTCCTCATCCCTATTTTATAGGTATTCTATTGCTCCGAGGACTTATCTTAAGCCATCCCTGATAAAGACATCCCACAACGCAGGCTGAGGAAAAAGTCCAAGAGATGCTCCTGCACTTTCCAGTAGGTGGCATTGACCCCAACCAGATCTCTTTATATCCCGAAGTAGTTATGTCACCATAGTGATATAATGGGTTCCATATTTGGCTAGGCGCCTGTGGGTGGCCCTTTGTCCTTTCCACTCATGGCTTCCTTTTCTTGGGCTATGGTACTTTATTTCTTGGCAGAGATATTACACGAACCTCATCACCCAAATGTCCAAGGGCCTCCCTGCTCTCAGTGAATTGTCAACCCATTCGGAGTATGTGGCAACTGCTGCTGAGATGCTACCTAATGAGAAGCTGGTCCTCCCCCACTTGAGCTGGCGCCAGCACTCCTTACTTCTGGGGGATTTGTGGAAGTAGCCAGTGGGAAGGAGGCAGGAAGGGGAGTGAAGTTGAGCATTTCCCGCAGTGATGGATGGTTCAATTGCTCCCTGAGCTTCAAAGTTTGTCTCATCCTTCTCAGGTTCCAGCTGCTTTGCAGGTTCCCACTGGGGGAGGGGCTGTTTATGTCAGGCACACATGGCTCTGCAGTGTTGACATAATTATACTGTCCAAATTCACAAAGCACTTAATACTTATATACAATGATGACAAGTCCCAACTCCCCACAACAGCTCATGATACAGGGAGTCTTTGTCACAAAGGAAGAAATCTATATAAGGCTACAGTCCAGTTAATAGCTGAGTCACTTAATTTCTCTGAACCTCAATTGCTTCGTCGTGGTTACAAATGGTTATAAGGATTCAATAAGTGGTTTGATGCCAAACATGTCACAGTGGTTTAATAAGACTGTTTTTAAAATTTTGAGTATACAGATTCAGACAGGAGTGGGGAAAGTCTTCCACTAGGGCTCATGTTTATATGACTTGTGTTTTGTACTTCGTCAGGACTCTGTTCAAGTTTGTAGTCTGTAGTTTTGTGGAGTCCCTGGATAGTGATAAATAAACTCTGGCTGTGTCGTGGGTTAAATGTTAGGTTGCTAATGGCAAGTTTAGCAGTTTGAAACCACCAGCTGCCCCAAGGTAGAAAGAGGAAACTTTCTGTTCCCATAAAGGTCTACATTCAAAAACCCATGGGTGCAGTTCCACTCTGTCTTACTGGGTTGCTACGGGTCGAAACAGACTCGATTGCAGTGAGTTTGGTTTTGGGTTTGGGACAGTGATAATGGTTCGGATGCTTGTCTGCTAACCAAAAGATTAGTGATTTGAGTTGACCCAGAGGTACCTCAGGAGGAAATTCTATCAAACTACTTAAAATATATATTTATTGAAAACCCTATGGTGTATAGTTCTACTTCTGTACAAATGAGGCTGTTTTAGTGTGAGACTCCCAGGTAACTATTTTTGTATGTCAGATGACCAGTAGAGGGCAGTCTTGGGATTGAGGAACCTTGGTGTTTGCGCCACTTGGAAAGTTACTTTGATGCCTCTCGTGTGCTTTCGTGTGAAACAAGACTCAATGGTAAAAGGAGGGTTAAAAAGGCAGCACTGGGTTTACAGTGAATAAACAAATAAGCTAAACATGGTAACTGGTCTGGAATCGCAGTTCCATCTGTTACCACCCGTATAACCTTAGGAAAGTACTTTTGGTGTTCTCCATGACTAGGGAAGGGAGTACTGGTGACGTAGTGGGTTACGCATTGGTTTAATAGCCATAAAGTCAATAGTTCAAAACCAAGAGGAGAAAGTTGAGGCTTTCTACTCCTGCAAAAACTTGCAATCTTGAAAATCCACAGGGGGTCATTCTATTCTGTTCTATAGGTTTGCTATGAGTTGAAATCAACTCAATGACAGGGAGGGAGTTGAGCTGATGCCCAGGAAACAAGCCTGCACTTGTCTGGAGGAGAAGAGCTAGAGTAGAGAAGTAGAGATATGTGTATTAGAGTCAAAAGTATGGAGTGCTAGGCTGGGAGATCCTCAAAGGGACCCTCATCTACTTCTCCTGGGATGCTATAAGGTAACTTGACCCTGAGTCATCCGCTGTCTGCCTGCTTCTGCTTGTTCTGAGGCTCATGCTTTCAGTGCCTAACCATGCCAAGGTGAGGCAACTTTGATGGCTGCTAAGTCTTCCCTTTTGCTCCCAGATCTATCTGCCTGTGTGCTTAGCTCTCTGCCAAGGCCTACATAAGCTACATAGACATTGCTGACCAGCTTGTGGAGGTGACTTGGGACTAGGACCTTCTGAATTGAGGTCAGAGATGGGGTTTCTCCATGGATGCCCTTGATCCAACAGGAGCAATGAGGTATAGACCGAGAAAAGTGATACATGGGAAACAGCACCCCAAGATGTAAGAAAAGTTGACCAAGTACTCTGACATCAGAGGAAGGAAGGATTAATCCTGGGACTATCAGGAAAGACTTTGTAAAGAAAATCCAAACCAGGTGGACTAGAAAAATCAGGTAGGAAATGGACATTACACATGGAGAAAGCATGACATATCAGAAAGGGGACTCCCTATGACAGAAAGCTGTCCAGTCTAGAGCCGAGGGCACAAAGCCCATTGCAGGTTAAGGGGCAGTACAGTTCAACTGTGAGGTTCTTCAATACCAGACTTCACATGGTGGGTCAAAAGAGACCCAAGAATAGTTAGAGGCAGTGGAAGAATATTTTACAAAGTGGTATTTTATAAATCTCTGACTTCAAGCAGACTGGGTAAGAGTTTCTGTAAATATTTTATGAGACTGAGGACAGATGGGAGACAAGGGCAAAGGGCCAACACACAGTTCTGGATTTTCTTGGCCTCCCTACTCCTATCTGCAGTGTCTTCTGCATACATTAGCAGGTGCTAGATCCTTTTTTGACTCTTTCTTCAAGCAAAGATATGGACCATGCCCTGGTTTAAGGTTTGGTTGATACTCTCTACTTGTCTGCCAGCCTTGGATTGCAATATTTAAAGATCCCATGGGCAAAATATTGAATGATACAGGAATCATCAAAATAAAATAAAAGAAATCTATAAAGTCACAAAAGAAATATATAAAATACTAAAAGAACTAGTCGACATTCAACCATTTCAGGAAGTAGCATATGATCAAAGACTAATGCTACTGAAAGAAGATATCCAAGCTACACTGAAGACATTAGCCAAAAACATCACCCCAGAAATTGACAGAATACCAATTGAAATGTTTCAACATGCTGATGACACGCTGGAAACACTCACCCATTCCTCTAAATGTAGAAAACAGCTAACTGATCAATCAACTAAGAGATATCCACATGTGTACCCATTTCAAAGAAAGGTGACCCAACAAAATATTGATATTATTGAACATTATCACATGCAAGTAAAACTTTGCTGAGGATCATTCAACAATGGTTGCAGCAGTACATTGACAGGGAACTGCCAGAAACTTAAGCCAGATTCTGATGGTGGAACAAGGGATAGATGTCAGATGGATTCGTTATTGTTAGTTTTTTTGGTTTGGGTCTTAGTATATTTCTCTGCATATGAAATCCAGGATAGTTAAATCTAGAAACAGTAACCGGATTAATGATATCTTGGAGTATGGCCGGGGAGGTTGCGGGGAACTGGAGAGCTCCAAACAATGAGTACAAGAAAGAAGAAAATACTGTAAAATTGTGGTTATGATTGCATAACTCTTCTTGATATAATTGAATGATTGAATTGCATGATTTGTAGACTATGTGCCCATAAATTTTTAGACAAAGGAAAACACCCCAGACGCTATATCTTTTGGGGTCCTAAAGTATTGAAGGTAAACAAGCAGCCATCCAGCTGAGAAACAACAAATCCCACATGGAAGAAGCACACTAACCTTTGTGATCACAAGGTGCTGAAGGGATCAGTTATCAGTCATCAAAGAACAAAAAATCATATAATTGTGTGCTCACCTCTCCAATACAATCGCTGAAGACAAATGGGTGCATAAACAAATGTGGTGAAGAAAACTCATGGTGCCTGGCTATCAAAAGATATAGTATCTGGAGTCTTACAGGCTTGAAGGTAAACAAGTGGTCATCTAGCTCTGAAGCAACAAAACCCACATGGAAGAAGCACACCAGCCTGTGTGATCACGTGGTGTCAAAGGGATCTGGTATCAGGCATCAAAGAACAAAAAATCATATCATTGTGAATGAGGGGGAGTGCGGAGTGGCAACCCAAAGCCCATTTGTAGGTAACTGGACATCCCCTTACAGAAGGGTCGCAGGGAGGAGACAAGTCAGTCAGGGTGCAATATAGCAACGATGAAACATACAACTTTCCTCTAGTTCCTAAATGCTTCCTGCCCCCTTCTCCCCCACTATCATGATTCCAATTCTATCTTACAAATCTGGCTAGACCAGAGAATGTGCACTGGTACATGTAGGAACTGGAAACACAAGGAATCCAGGTTGGATGATCCCTTCAGGATTAGTGGTGAGAGTGGCAATTCTGGGAGGGTGGAGGGTGGGTGGGGTGGAAAGAGGGAATGAATTACAGGGATCTACATATGGCCTCCTCCCTGGAGGGCAGACAACAGGAAAGTGGGTGAAGGGAGACATCGGACAGTGTAAGATATAACAAAATAATAATTTATAAATTATCAAGGGTTCATGAGGGAGGGGGAGAGGGGAGGGAGGGGATAAAAATGAGGAGCTGATGCCAGGGCTTAAGTGGAGAGCAAATGTTTTGAGAATGATGAGGGAAACAAATGTACAAATGTGCTTTATACAATTGATGTATGTATGGATTGTGGTAAGAGTTGTATGAGCCCCCAATAAAATGATTGGGAAAAAAAGAAAAACACCATGGTTTGGGTTAGGTGCACCTTAGTCCTTAAAGTAATATCCTGGCTTTCAGCACATTAAGGAACTCTTGTGCAGCTGAATTACCTGATGCAATGTATTGTTTGGTCTCTTGACTACAGTTTCTGGGAGCATTGGCTGTGGAACTAAGCAAGAAACTTCAACAGTTTTTTTGGTTTGCCATGATGTTACCTATTGAGCCAGTGGTGAGGATTTTGGTTTTCTTTACATTGAGTTGTAATCCATACTGAAGACTTCTATTCTTGATCTTCATCAGTGTGTTAGTCAGGGTAGACTAGAGAAACAAATTCATCTACACTCATAAGAGAGTATAAGAGAATTTTATATAATGGGTAATTGTACATTAAGAAAGCATTCCAACCCAGTCCAGTCCAAGCCCATAAGTCCAATATTAGCCCATATGTCTGGCACAAATCTATAAAGTCCTCTTCAGACTTATGAAGCACAAACAATGACGCTGAATGCAGGACTATCACAGGACAGTGGGTAGAAAGTCTTTGGATCCACGGGCATTGTAAGCATCTCAGTGCTGGCAAGGGTCTCTATGTGGCTTCTCCAGGTCCATGGTTCTGGCTGAATCAGGGTAGGTCCGAGTGGCTTCTCCTCAGGGATGTCTCATAGGGAGTCAGCCTTGTGTCTTGTCAGGAGAGTGTCTCCAAGGGAGTGAGGAGAGAGAGAGAAAATGTCTCCTGTCTCCACTGAGGAAAATACAGGAGTTCCCAGAATTCTCAGGAGAAGGCCATGCCTACACAGAGGCCTCATTGGCTATGATCCTGTTGACAGACTACACTCTACCCCTTCATTCTTAATCCTCTCAAGTCTCAAATTGACACTAGATGATGTAACTACCAAAATCAGCAAGTGCTTCAAGTCCTCCTTACTTTCAGCAAGCAAGGTTATGTCATCGGCATAGCAAAAATTATTAATTAGCCTTCCTCCAATCCTGATACCACATTCTTCTTCATATTATTCACCTTTTCTGATTATTTTCTCAGTATACAGATTGAGTACGTATGGATACAACCCTGACACACACCTTTCCTGGAGTTTTTCCTTGTTCTACTTACATAATTACCTCTTGATTTATGTACAGGTTCCCTATGAGCAGAATGAAGTGCTTTGGAATTCCCATTTTTCTCAGGGCTATCCATCATTTATTATGGTTCACACAGTCGAAGTCCTTGGCATAATCAAGTAAATATCTTTCTTATATTCTCTAATTTCTTTTTTTTTTTTTCAGGCTCAATTCACTTTATTACATTTTGTATAAAATTGACTATGTGGTAGCCACAGCTGGAGCCTGGGTCCTCTGCATGGAGACTCTGGTGTGGGTCTTCACAAGATGGTCAGTGAATTCCTGGTAGGGAGACTTGGTGAACACGGTCTCTTTCCAGAGGTCAGGGGTCAGATAGCTGTACGTCTTGGAGATGGCATCAAAGGTGGCTTTGGCAAAGTTGCCCAGGGTGGCTGTGCAGCCCCTAGCCGACGTGTAGCAGTCATCAATCCCTGCCATCATCAGCAGTTTCTTGGGCACAGGGGCTGAGACGATGCCAGTGCCCCTGGGGGCAGGGATGAGTCGCACCAGCACAGACCCACAGCGGCCGGTCACCTTGCAAGGGACCGTGTGGGGCTTGCCAATCTTGTTGCCCCAGTAGCCTCGCCGCACCGGGACAATGGACAGCTTGGCCAGGATGATGGCCCCTCGGATGGCGGTGGCGACTTCCTTGGAGCACTTGACACCCAGGCCAACGTGCCCATTGTAGTCCCCGATGGCAACGAAGGCCTTGAACCTGGTGCGCTGGCCGGCTCGGGTCTGCTTCTGCACAGGCATGATCTTTAGGACCTCGTCCTTGAGAGCCATCCCCAGGAAGAAGTCAATGATCTCAGACTCCTTGATGGGCAGGGAGAACAGATAGATCTCCTCCAGGGACTTGATCTTCATGTCCTTGACCAGACGACCCAGCTTGGTGACAGGGAGCCACTCCTTGTCTTCGGCTTTGCCCCCGCGAGCCCCGCGGCCTCGTCCACGGCCCCGACCCCGGCCGCGACCCCGTCCTCGCAAGCCGCTGCCGAAGCCTCCGCAGAAGCCGCCGCGAGCTGCCGCTCCCGGGCCCCCGGGGCCTGCAGGCCCTCCCGCTGCACCGGCGTCATCCGCCATTTGGTGTTTTCTCGGAGAAGAAGCATATTCTCTAATTTCAACCAAGATTTATATGATATCAGCAATGATATCTTTGTACCACATCATTTTCTGAATCCAGCCTGAAGCTCTGACAGCTCCCTGTCAATGTACTGCTGCAACCTTTGTTGCGTGATCCTCAAGAAAATTTTGCATGTGTATGATGCCAATGATATGTTTCTATAATTTGAACATTCTCTTAGTTATCTTAATTTTTGAATGGGTACAATATGGATCTCTTCCAGTCAGTTGGCCAAGTAGCTGTCTTCATCTCCTGGCACAGATGTGTTTACAGTGCATCATCAGCTTGTTGGAACATTTCAGTAGATATTCCATCAATTCCTGGAGTTTGTTTTTGGCAAATGCCTTCAGTGCAGCTTGAACTTCTTTCAGTTACTGGCCTTGCTCAGTGACTCTGTTTTTTTCTATCTTCTTTTAATGCTTCCTGTATCATTCAATATTTTGTCCATAGAATCTTTCACTATTTCAACTTATATCTTGAATTTTTCTTAAGTTATTTCAGTTCATAGTATGCTGAGTGCTCTTCCTTTTCAGGGTTCTAATTCTGGGTCTTTGCACACTTTGTTATAGTATTTTATTTTGTCTTCTCAAGCTGTCCTTTGAAATGTCTTATTCCGCTCTTTTACTTCATTTTTTCCTGTGGCTTTAGCTACTCTATGAATAATAGCCAGTTTCAAAGTGACTTCTGCCATCCTTTGTGAGCCTTTCTTTTTTCCTGTCTTTTAAATGATCCTTTGCTTTCTTTATGAATGATGTCCTGGATGTCCTGTCAGAGTACACCGGTCTTCAGGCATTAGCGTGCAATGCATCAAACATATTCTTGAGATGTTCTCAAAATTCAATTGAGATAGGTTGTATTTTGGTTCTTGTGGATGTGTTTAAAAATTTTTTATCTTTAACCTGAATTTACATATGAGCAATTGATGATCTGTTCTACCATTAGCCCTTTCCCTGGTTTTAGCTTTTGATATTGAGCTTCTCCATCATCTCTTCCTACAGATGTAATCAGTTTGATTTCTGTGTATCCCATCTGGGAAAGTCCATGTGTAAAATCTCTTTTTTGTGTTATTGAGAAACGGTATCTGCTACAAACAGTTATTTGATCTTGAAAGTTTTTCTAACATCATTTCTATCACCAAGATTATTTTCCAATTACTGTTCCTTCCTCTTTGTTTACATCTTCTGGATTCCAATCACCAATAATTTTCAATGCATCTCGATTGCTTATTTGATCAGTTTCAGACTGAAGACTTTGGTAGAATTATTCAATTTCTTCACCACTAGACTTTTTGGTTGGTGCATAAATCGGAACAAAAATGGATTGGATTTCCTTTAAGAAGGATAGAAAAAACCTATCGCAGTTAGCATTGTACTACAAGACTGATTTTTTTCATTTTCATCAAAGAATGCAAAGCCATTCTTCTTGATTGTATCATTCCAGGTATAGTAAATCATCTGAAAATCATTCAAAATGGCCAATGCGAGTCCGTTTCAGCTCACTAATGCCGATATATTGATCTTTATGGATTCCATTTTATTTCTTATGACTCCAATTTTCCTAGATTTATACTTTGCACATTCTAAGTTCTGATCATTAGCAGAATTTTTCAGCTATTTCTCCTTAGATTGAGTCATGCCCCATACAGCAAAGATCCCAAAGGCTCCAATTCCACAGGCTTTACCCCACTCATGTGACCTTGGTCAACATCATTCTGAGAAACAGATCCTTCTCAGACATATTTTGACTGCTCTCTGACCCGAAGGGCCCATCCTCTGGCACTTCCTCCAATAGCTTTCTTCTTCCTCTCATTAGACCTTCAGTATCAAACAGAAGCAGAAAATTATCATAAATTGTGACAGAAGATGAGCCCATCAAGTTGGAAGGCACTCAGAATATGACTGAAGAAGAGCTGCCTTCTCAAAGCAGAAGCTAAAATAATGACATGGATGGAGTAATGCCTGCAGGTATAAAACCTTCTGGGACTTCATTTACTGTTGGAGCATGACTCAAAAAATGAGAAGAGACTGCTGCGAACAGCAAACTTGAAATACATGAAGTACGAATCTAAGAAAATTGGTAGTTGTTAAAAATTAAATGGAACTCATAAAATTTGATATTCTAGGCATTAGTGAACTAAAATGAATTGGTATTGACCATTTGGAATCAGAAAATAATATGGTTTACTATTCCAGGAAAGATATAATCAAGAGGACAATGCATTCATTGTCCAAAAAGACATTTCAAGATCTATTTTTTTAACCTCAAGCTTCATCTTGAAGTACAATGCTGTCTGTCTGTGATAGGATAATATCTATCCCCATATAAGGGCTCTAGTTAATAGAACTATCATTAAAATTTACATACCACTAAAGCTAAGGGTGCAGAATTTGAAGAATTCTACCATCTTCTTCTGCCTGAAATTGATGAAATATGTAATCCAAATATATTGGTAATAATTGGTGATTGAAACATAAAAGTTGGAAACAAATAGAAAGGAGTGGTAGTTTTGTAAAGTATGGTCTTTGTGATAGAAATGATAGAATTTGCAATATCAATGACTTATTCATAGCAAATACCTTTATCAACAACCTAAACAGTGACACTTATGGACTTCTCCAGATGTAAATACACAAAAGACAAATTGACTACATCTGTGGGAAGACAAAATGAAGAAGCTCAACATCAGCAGCTAAGACCAGATCAGGGGTCATCTGTGAAACAGGCCATCAATTGCTCATATGTAAGCTCAGGATAAAGCTGAAGGAAATTAAAACAAGTCTAAGAAAGCCAAAATATGACCTTGAGTCTATCCACCCTGAATCTTGAGAACATCTTACAAATATATTTGACACATTGAAACTAATGATCAAAGTGGATGTGAAATGACACTCTGAAGCTTGCTCTTAATCATAGAGTACCCAAGGCAAATTGAAGAAATGATGAAGCCAAAGAGGTGAACAGAAAATTTCAAAGGGCAGCTTACAGAAAGTCAGATCTTATAGTGAAATATGCAGAAACCTAAGTTAGAAAAGGAAGAGCACACTCAGCATATCTGAAACTGAGAGAACTCAAGAAAAACTCAAGCTTTGTGTTGCAATAGTGAAAGATTCTCTGGGCAAAATATTGAATGATGCAGAAGCATCCAAAGAAGATGGAAGCAATACACAGAGTCGCTGCCTCCAAAAGAACTCGTCTACATTCACCCATTTTAAGAGTAGCATATGAGCTCACAGCAATGGTATTGAAGGCAAACGTTCAAGTTGCATTGAAAACATTAGTCCAAAATAAAACTCTTGGAATTGATAGAATGAAACTGAAATGTTTCAACAGATTGATGAAGTACTAGAAGCAGTCACTCATTTACGCCAGGAAATGTGGAAGACAGTTACTGGGACAACTGATTGGAAAAGATACATATTTGTATCCATTCCAGAGAAAGGTGCCCCAACCAATTGCTCAAGTTACAGAGTATACAAGTATAGAGTATACAAGTAAAATTTTGCTGATGATCATCCAACAATTATTGCAGCAGAACATTGACAAGGAGCTGTCAGAGTTTCAGGACAGATTCAGAAGAGGATGTCCACCAAGGGTTATCATTGCTGATGTAATATAGATCTTGGCAGGAAGTAGACAATACCAGAAAGATGCTTATTTGTGATTTATTGACTATGTAAAGGCATTCAAGTTTGTGGACCATAAGAAACTGGATAGCCTTGAGAAGAATGAGAATCCTAAAACACTTCATTGTGATCATGCAGAACTTGTACATAGATCACAACAGTTGTAGAAACAGAATGAGGGAATACTGCATCATTTAAAATCAGGAAAGGTATGTTCAGGGTTGTATACTCTCACCAGAGAAGCTGGATTATATGAATAAGAATGTGAAATCAGTATTGGAGGAAGGCTTATTATCAACCTGCAGTATGTAGATGATACAACCTTACTTGCTGAAAGTGATGAGGACTTGAGGCACTTGCTGATGAAGATCGAGGATTGCAGCCTTCAGTATGATTACAACTCAATGTAAAAAAAAAACAACCTCACAACTGGACCAGTAGGTAACATCATAATAAATGGAGAAAGATTGAAGTCGCTAAGGATTTTACTTTGCTTGGATCCACATCCCATGCTCATGGAAGCAGCAGTCAAGAGATCAAACAATGCACTGCATTGGGCAAATCTGTGGCACAAGACCTTTAAAAAGTGCTGAAAAGCCAGCCTATTACTTTGAGGATTGAGGTGTGCCTGACCCAAGTTGTCATATTTTCATTTGCCTCATGTATGTATATATGAGACTTTGTCTCAAATCCTTTGAACATGTTGTCAAGAGAGAGCAGTCTCTGGAGAAGGCCCTCATGCTTAGTAAAGGAGAGGGGCAGTGAGAGGCAATGACCCTCAAAGAGATGGATGATGCAGTGACTGCAACAGTGGGCTCAAACATAGGATCAATTGAGAGGATGGCACAAGAGACAGGCTAGTGATTCATTCTGTTGTGCAGAGGGTCGCTACAGGTCAGAATGAACTCTACGGCAACTAACAACCACAACCACAACCAAGAGTTACAGTCTCAGGAACTCACAGGGGCATTCTGTCCTGTGTGATGAGGTCGCTATGAGTCGACATAAACTGGAGGCAGTGAGTCTATTTTTTTTTGAGGGGGGAATGTGGTTGTTAATCATTAGGTATGATCAGTCTGAATTTAGGCCATTCTGATAGGTACAGCATGGTATTTCACTATGGTTTTAATTTGCGTTTATTCATTGGTATTGGTACTGAGCATCCTTCCTTTTGCTTATTTGTTATTCACATCTCCTCTTGGTCAAATCTTTTAACTTTCAAAAATTAATTTTTTTGTTGTAGTTCTTAAAATATTCTGCATGTAAGTTCTTTATGAGCTATATTGTGGTAGTTACATAATCTGTTTTCAATTTGAGACTTAAGAATGAAGGGCTGGAGGTTAGCCAGTCAGTCAATCAGGTTGCGACTTGATGACCTCATTTAGAGGCACTAAGGAGATAAATAGCTCTCGGTAGGTGGGACACACACTCACTCCCTGAGAGACATTCCTGTTGAGAAGACACATTTGGGTGGGGGATGGCTAGTCAATGGGACTGACCTGGGGTCGTTCACCACGCCTCCCACAGGAATCCTTGAAAAGGCAGGAACAGAGAGGGAGAGGGGCTTGTCTGGTCTTTATTGGAGGAAAACTTGGGAGAGAGATCTTTGCATGACCCTGAGCAGTCTCTGCCAGGCCACGTGGTCAAAGGGAATCCTATGGGTGCCGCTTAAAACCTGAAGCTTCTTTTAACTCACATTAAATTCACTTGGATCATGAGCCAGGCTTCGACGTGAATTCTTTCTCGTGCGGAGCCAAGGACTGAGGTTGTAATCTAGCCCGGAGAGAGAGACCTTACACATGGTATATCAGATTTTATCACTGCCTTAATTTTTTCATAATCCTGATCAATAACTCCAGTGACCAACAGCACACTGAGAATTTAGGTTAGACTTCCCTAACAAACATCCCATAGTTCTTCTGGGTAGCAGACCCCAATTACCACTCTTAATAATTTCTGATTTAATCACAGCTTTTTAGCTTTTCCTCACAACTCTGATCAACTCCAGTATCAATTTGAATTCCTTGAATACTTAGGTTAAATCTTTCTAATAGAACTGTATTACTCTTTCAATAAGAGGCTCCTGCTTTTTAAAATCAACAAACTGCTGTAAGCGTTTCTGAGCCTTTTCTTGGTTGGTCAAACTTCCTGCAGCGAGAACAGAGGCTGGGGTTTTGCGAGTTTGGCTAGGTGTGGTCTCCTGCTGTGGGGCTGGGGGATACCTGCTATTTCTGCCATTCAAAGATTCTTTGCTGGGTTAAGCAGGGGCATTGCCCTCCAGGCTCTGTTGTGCGGAACTTGGATCAAGCTCCTTCCTCTAGCTCCCCGCTAGGAAGCCCTTGATAACTGTTCTTTACTGTTGAATCTTGAGCAACATTGAATCACCCAGTGAGTTCCCTTCCTACAGGAGGTGCAAAGTTCAGGTTCTTTGAAACCCGATCTCAATGGCCCTGGCCCATGCGCAGATGCAGGCCACAGCCCACCACTCTCTGAGGCCAGGGTGATTTGCCAGTGCTGCCTACACTCTATTTAAAGATGACCTGTTTTTCTGCAACTAAAGCACTTTCTTCTTGGTCTGGTGTAATTTGCCAAGGCAGCTGCCATGAAGTTAGTCTTGTATTCATCTGTCTCTACACTCCTGTATATTCTGATATAATCTAACAGCGTGCTCTGTTCCCAGTATGGACTCAAGTTATGTTTACAGTGTTTATTAGAGAACTCATTAGATAGCTTATGCAGTAGGCCTCTTATTGCCTGAATACTCTTTACACATTTGGAAATAGAATTTTCCAAACAGGACACAAAGTCATTCCATCATTTCGCTGTCTTATAGCCGTGTAACTAGGCTTTCTCTCTTCTGTTGGAATGACCTTTTCCCAGGCTCTTAGGCAGTGTTTGTACTATTGTCTGTTCAGTAAACTGTAGTTGAGACTCAACTGTGATATAATTCTCATCCCCTAGCAATCGATGAATTCCTAGATCTATCTCATCCTCAGCATTCTGAGTTTGTGAATGGGCTATAACATCCCACCACATATGATATTGTAAGAAATCTGCAGGGTAAAGACATATTTTCACCAGGGCTCTCCAGTCAGCAGAGGTCCAGCTCTCAGACTCTGCTAAAGTCCTTATCATGTTAATTAAAAAATGTGAGTCTGGGCCATAATCATTGACTGCCTGCTTGAGATCTGTTAGCAACTCACAGGGGAAGGCACTGTGAATTCCTGTGGGTGTTTCCCTAAGGCTCTCTGTTAACTAACAGGATAAGATATTCTAAATCTCCTTCCTCTGAAATCCCTCTTTCTACCCTTGAAAGCAAAGGTGATTTCCAATACTTTGCCTCTTTGCTTCTATTTCTGAGCTGGTCTTAACAGGTATATCTTGAAGTTCCATTTCTGGAACTTAATCTTCTATGTTAGCTCTCTTCGTTTGCAATTCTATGGAACTAATCACTCTATCGCCAGCACTGGCTTGGTTAATTGTTTTATAATCTCCAGTCTTTCCTACACCAAATTCCAGCAGGGGAGCAGATGATTTTACTATGATGTCCCCTCCTGACTCAGACTTAGTTTTTTCAGCTCTGCCTAAAATCTTCTCATCTGGCTGATACCCATTTTGCCTGCCTCTCACCAGATTTAAGTTTGGGTATCTTAGATGCTTCTCACTACTTTTATGGTCTTGTTTCTTTGCTTCCCCAACCTTTGAAAACAAGGGAGCTTCCTGGAATTGCTCAATAACCTCACTTTGGATCCTGGAATTCCCTCCCTGGAGCGCTCTATCACCTTTAGACCTTAGGCTGCAGTCCCACAGGGCATATAGGCTTTGGCCATGAAGAGGCCTTAGATGACAAATCAATCCCTGCGTCTTCAGTTTTTCTAAAGATTCATCACCTAAATCATGCTCATTCTGAGACTTTAGCTTGTTTTTCTAGATTTTGGATAGACACAAGACTTCTCACTAGACTGATAATCCTTATTCTCTTCCTCTTAAAAAGAGTTCTCTTCCTACTGCACTGTGATGGGGGAAAGGCCTGCCCCCACAACGAATCATGAGTTTGATAGGCTCAATTGTAAGGTTAAATATATATATAAAGAATATATATTCGAATAAAGTCATAGAGAGCATGAGAGGTAAAGGAGAGATTGAAATAATGGAGTCATACACATTTCATGGTAGCATGCTCACCTCAGCCTCACTTGGTGGTCCATGTGGAGAGAGAGACCAGAGGGTAGGAGAGAGGGGAAGGGGAAGGAGGTTAAGGTAAAGGGAACAGGAGAGCGAGGGCAGGGAGAGGAAGGGGGAGCCAACAAGACCTCTTTATTGCTAACCAAGCCTTATATATCTTTGGGGAGCATTCAAGCCCACTAATTACAGGTAAAGACATATGTCACAGGAAGGGGTTGTGCTATAGGTAATACAGTAATGTGAGGGGGGTGATCTAGGGGTTCATATGCTATTGGAAGAGAGGGGAAATAAGGGTATACATGTGACAAGATGGGCAGACCCTAGATTCATGATGACTGGCCTTACTTTGGATGTCACTGAGCAGGTTTGACTTGTTCTCTGGCTCATTATAAGAACCATTATCATTAGAGTGTAAACCTAATCTACAGGGACCAGACTGATGGTCACAAGCCTTTAGTGAGAAGTAGCCCATTGTCCTTAACAGCAGGGAGTGGGTTCTACTTGTGGTGGGACCAGACAGTAGTCTGGCAACTGACTGCCTTCAGGGAGGTAACTTGACAATCATTTACCATTAGCTTCAAGCAGTGTCCTGAGTCTAACATATATTTGGGGGAGATGACTTGGGAGAAATCTTTCTGTTTCCCACACACATGGAACTATGACAGAGCCCTGGACCTGAAGGAGCCACCTGGAGACCCCGGCCACCTCTGAGATGCTTCCAAAGCCACTGAATCCACAAGGCTTTCCACCCACTGGCCTGCGATCTTCCTGCATTCGGCATTATTGCGTGGCTGCGTGAGTCTAAAGAGGTATTTATGGACTATTATTGGATGTATGGACTAATATTGGACTTATGGACTTGATCTGGACTGGGTTGGGATGTTTTCTTATTGTAAAATTACTCTTTATATAAAGCTCTTTCCTGTACATATATAGATGTCTATGAATTTGTTTCTCTAGCTACCTGGACTAACACATATATAAATAAAAAAATACATTTCTCTGTCTATGGTTTGTCTTCTTATTCTTTTAATAGTGTATTTAGGATGGTGACAATTTTTATTTTGATGAATTTAGTTTATCAATTTGTTCTTTTTGAATTGTGCTTTTGATGCTATATCTAAGAAATCTTTGACTAACCCATCACTAAAGTTTTGTCCAATGATTTAGAAAAAGTTTATAGTTCTAGGTTTTACATTTTTGTATATAGTCAATCTCATGTAAATTTTTGTGTATAGTAAGATGTATAAATGTAAAGTTGATTTTTTTGGCATGTGGACATTCAGTTGATATAGTATTATTTTTAAAGAAACATATCCTTCACATATTGAGCTTGGATCATTGAGATAAGCCTACAGAAATCTATTTATTTCTTCAGTGAACACAGTAAGAAAACCACAAGGAAGAACAGTAGCCCTATTCTTCATTTTATCAATGCTTTTCAATATTGCTCTTGATGATTTCCTTTTCTAATTTTGCATTTGATTTACAAAGTTGTTTTAGTTATTTTTGGATCTTTGGGTTTCCACTTGAATTTCAGAAGTAGCCTCTCAATTTTATATATATAAAAGCAATACAACAACAAAAATCAATCTAGCTTGGCTTTTGATAAGATTACATTGAATCTATAGAGTAATTTAGACAGAATTGACATTTTAACAGGACATAGATCTCACACTATATCCAGAGAAAGGATTAAGGGAAGATTTTTTTATGCTTTCGTATTATCAATAGCATATTTAATATTCTTTCATTTTCCCACTGTTTATTGTTATTATATAAAAGCACAGTTGTTTTTTTATGTATTGGTCTTATTTCTTGTAACCTTACTAAACTCCTTATTAGTTCTAGTATCTTTTGGGGGATGTGCAGATTTCACCAGATATTTTCCAGAAGATAGTGTTATTTGTGAATAAATAATTTTGCCTCTTTCTTGTCAATCTGTATGCTTCTATTTCTCTACTTGCTCTATTGAATTGACTAGAACCCCTAATACAATATTGACTACAAGTGAATATTCTTATTTGGTTCCCAATCTTGGGAGAAAAACACCCAGTAAGTGTGTTTATTATATTAAGTAACTTTATGTGTTTAGTAAAGACTCTTCATTAAGTTGAAGTCCTTTCCTATTGTGACGTAAGAGCTTTTATTTTTAAAAAGTAGTAGATTTTATCAAATGCCTTACTGTATTTTCACCACCAGTCTCCTATCTGTCAGTTTGTCATACTGTAGTGGCTTGTTTGTAGCTATGATGCTGGGACTATGCTGCTAGTGTATCAAATAACAATAAGGTCACATACGGTGAGCAGGTTTCTAACGAGTTTCTAGACTTAAGACATACTAAGAAGAAAAGCCTAGGAATATACTTCCAAAACTTTATCAGTAAAACTCCATGGGCTTTTCTGCTTGTAAAAATACAGTGGTTTTTTTTTTTTTTAACACTGGATTTTGAAAAGACAATCCTTCCTTTATAGAGTGGACTTAGCTCCCTTGTTAAAGATGAGTTGAACATAGATGTGTTCGGTATTCTTAATTCTATTCCACGAGTCTTTGTGTCTATCAAAGGACTCCAGGTGGCTCTGTTAGCTAGTCAAACATGGGCAAAGTGAAAAGAGGTTCTAATGTTTCCCCACTTGCCTCTCCAGCACAAAGGCAGGTAAAGAGCAGATAAGACATATGCCTTTATCAAACGTGAAAAGATTGGGTGGGGATAAAGAGGATTTTCACAGCACCCCAATTGCCGAATAGACTCTTGGGTTTGCGGTCTGGAGTGCAGGGGTACAGGGACACAATGGAAAGAGGAGGTACACTACAGAGAACCAGCCAATAGCAGAAAACCAGTTGGAAACCCAGCCAATGTTGGGAGGTCCACCATTAGCACACTAAAACATTCAGCTCTATATTCTACCAGACCTTTTAGACTAGCTAAGGGCCTTTGGAGTTATTTTCCAAAATGCTCCCTTCGATAAACTCTTTCTGTTCAAACTTTTTCTCTGACTCTGGTCTGAATTTTGTCCCTAGTCTGATATCTTTCCTGCAAGTGAGACAAAAACCGAGGCATGAAGAGGCTGGACACCTCCAGTGACCTCCCAGTAACAGTACATTGGGTTAGGCTTTGTTAGCCCAGCCCATTAATTACTCTGAAGGAGAAAGAAGAAACTGTCTTCGGTAAAGATATACAGTCTCAGAAACCCTGCACAGGTTGCTATGAGTTGGAATCTCCTTTACAGCAGTTGGTTTATGTGCCTAGTGATTTACCAGTACCGGGCTGCTTTGATTACTGTATTATAGCTGTTTTAAAAGCAGGAAGTGTGAATCATTTGTTTTTCTCAATTTTGCTTTAGCTGGAGACTCTGATGTCTGATGGCAGCATTCCGGAGGACAACAGCAGACATTTCTTCTGATCACAAAGTTTACTCTGCCTCTCTTCCTGCCCAATTTCTCTGTGATTAAGTGACATCAGCTTGGCAAAGCTGGCACCTTGCCCATTGGAGTTATCCACATCAACCAGAAAGATGTGCAGGATTCATGTCTACAAAATTTATAGATGGCCCCCCAAAACATAATACTGTGGAATTTCCTTTGTCTTGGCTTTCTCTCTTACCCGTCACCCCTGCTTTCCCTGCAGGCTTCCGGCAGCAGAAGCAGTGCCTGTTGAACCAGAGCCTGCCACTCTTTCCTCTACAAACTCTACCGTGCTTTGTTAGTGGGTCTCATTTTCTCTTCCTTTCTGTAATTGCGGCTCTCGTGGTCTCTATACCTTTTAGGTCAGCTAATTCTCTGGCTTCAGACAAAAGGGCCAGCTCTACGCTTTCTTTATATGGCAATCCCAAACCGCTTTCACTTAATTTCCTGTTCCCTACAAACCTCACCTCCCTCAATAAATCTGTTAATCAAAGGTCTCACTCTGTCTCTGCACAACCCAACAGAGGCTTTTGCCATTTCACATAAAATTGAAAAGATCCTCATCAAAGAGGAGAAACACACAATGGAATTTCATATTCTCATGGACTCCAGACTTTCTGGAGCTATGGGTGATGGATGAACCCTTGACACTATTGCCCTGAGATCATCTTAAACCAAAAATATTCCCTGACGATTTTGAAAAAATCAAATGAGTTAGATTTTAGAGGCAAGGATGTCCAGACAATTTGACATATTTTGGACATGCTGTCAGGAGAAACGAGTTGCTGGAGGACATCATGCTTGGTAAAGCAGAGGGCCAGTGAGAAAGAGAAAGGTCCTCAAGGAAATGGACTGACGCAGCTGCAGCAATGGGCTCAAGCAGAGGCACACTTGTGAGGACGGCGCAGGACCAGGCAGTGGTTCATTCTGTTGTGCATCGGCCACACTGTGGATTGGAACCACCTCAGTGGCTTCTAACAACAGTTAAAAAGTCTGCTTTGAGCATTATGTTTGTTTAAGAATTACCTGATGAAAATGATAACAGGTAATAGAAATATTAAATCAAAAACATAAGGAATAGTGAGTTTATGTTAATAGAGGAGGTGAGAGATAGGAAATAGAGAGCCTGCGGGCAGAATGAGGGTGAAAGCCCTATGACCAGAAGCATTGGGGGTGGCAGGATCTCTGGAACGGTGATTTCAACAGCCTACGGCAATCTAATCTTAAGCCTGTGGCCATAAGATCCCTAGGCTGACTCTGAATTCCAAGGTCATCAAACCCAAGACTTTTGCAGACCTCTGTATGCTTACTTCCTTGTCCAGGTCCAGACAAGACCCAGTTGAGAGGAGAGAAAGAGCAGATGTGTTAGTGTGGGCTGACTAGATAAACAAATCCAGAGACACTCATGTGTATAAGAAAGAGCTTGATATAAAAGAGTAATTGTATATTGAGAAAACACCTCAACGCTGTCCAGATCAAGTCCATAAGTCTGATATAGCCTATAAATTCCTATTCAGACTCACACGATACATGTAGTAATACCGAATGCAAGAAGATCACAGGCCAGTGGGTGGAAGGCCTTGTGGATCCAGGGGCAATGGAAGCATCTCAGCACTGTTAGGAGTCTCCATTTGGCTCCTTCAGCTCCAGGGCTCTAGCTCCATCAGTGTAGCTCCATATGTCTTGACAAAGCAGAGTGTGGGCCTGGCCTCCAGTGAGCTATTTATCTCCTTAGTGCCTCCAAATGAGGTCATCAAGCTGATTGACAGGCTAAACTCCACCCCATTCATTTTTAATAGTCTCAAGTTAATACCAGATTATGTAACTACCACACCAGGTTTATGATTGGGCCTGAGAAATGTGACCAGATCTGGGAATGGTCCATTTGTAACCTGGAGATGCAGATAGGCCAAGTACCTCACACATCATCAAAACCCCTAGAGATTTTTCATTTGTGACAACTCACTCACGTTCCTACCTGCTACATCAGGTGCTTCTCTTTCCCTTTCAAATAAACTTGGCTTTCTGCTTGCCATCTTGTAATCCAAGAGTTCCTTCTTTGATTTGAGAGCTCTAAAGCCCCTGGACTCATCAGCTTAGTTACAACAGAGGAATAACGCATAAAGGAGGAGTAGAAAGCGTGCACAACTTGAAGAATATAGTCAGTGGCACTCAATTGTACATGTAGAAATGTTGAATTGTTGTATGTCTTTCTGAGTATATTCTCAACAACAACAACAAAACAAAATTTAAAGCAAAAGCGAAGCCTGTGGGGTTTGTTTGTTTTTAAACATTGATTCATTTGTTTCGAACTCTGAGTCACTTGATTAATCAGGAGGGATTAGTCACTGAAAGAGGACATCATGTTTGTCAAAGTTGAAGGCCAACAAATGTGATAAAGACCCTCAGTGAGCTGCATTGGAACCATAACCCCAACGATGGGCCTAGTCTTCAGGATGCTGGTGGACTTGATTTGACTAGAATTGGCGGATGATTATGAGGTTGATGTAGAACTAGCCAATAGTTTTCTCTGTTGTACATAAGTTCATTGTGAGTCAGTTGAATCAAAGACAGCTATCTTCTTTATATTTTCTTCAGCTATTAAGATAATATGGAGTTTCTCTTTTTGCTGTTTAATATGATGAATGAAATAGATTTTTATATATTAAAAAACCTATATATTTGGAATAAATTTCACTTGATGATTTATTATTGTTGGTGCATTAAAATTTTTCATTTCATAAAATTTGCTTAGAATTTTCCATCTATGTTCATAAAGGATGCTAATTTTTATTATATATTTATTATTAAATATATATAAAATATATAGATATTAGTGTTTGCATCCGATAGTGCTAGTCTTATAAAATGACTCAAGGTATTTTCTCTCCTTTTTAATTTCCTTGAAGCGTTTTTGTAGTATATGTATAACTTATTGTTTAAATGTTGGTAGAAATAACCCGAACCATCTGGGTTGATATACCTACATTTTGGCAATGACATCAGTTTATGTGGAGGGATCTATAGACCAACCGGTTTGTTGATACTATTGAGAATATTGTCTCTCATTTAGAAGAATGAGAGATTGTGAGACCCACAGGAGAAATTTCTTCTAGGTTTCCATTAAGGAGCATCTGTGGTCTTTGCTCCTTATTCGTTTTCTGTGTTCAGAAGGACTGTTGTAGCTTTCTAAGTGTCAAAATATACTGATCATCTTTTCACTAAAGGGTTCTTTTTACATATGCCAACCATATAACATGACCTATAGCACAATTGTCTGAGTTCCTTTTCTGCTTGGGTAGTGATTTCAAGTTGGGCTACTAAAGGCAAGGTCAGCGGTTTGGAACCATCACCCACAACATGAGAGAAATACAGGGCTTTCTTCTTCCACAAAGAATGATAATTTCAGAAACTCACAGGGGAGGGGCAGTTCTACCCTGTCCTATAGGGTAATTATGAGTCAACATCAATGCAATGGCAGTGAGATATTATTTTTTTGTTTATGACCCTCTTCAAAGAGTTTAAAAAAAATCAAAACAAACAAACAATCTGAGGTCAATATTTCAGTCCATCAAATAGAGAATATAGCTACTGTTTTCTTTGTGGCTTGATCACTACACCACTGTTGAAATAACCAGGTTCTGTAGGCTGGTCTAATGGCTCAAGCTCTAAATATGATGGAAAATGTAAACAATGTACGGTTTTTGCAGGCTAACTCCCTCCTTGCTTCTTAGCTTTATTGAACCTGTGTTGCCGTGCTCCTTTCCTAAACTTTCCTTATTCTAATCTCTCTCAAGAACTGTCCTTCATACCCATGCTTTGTTCCTTTTCCTGCGTCCCGCATATCACACGCCCCCCTCCACTTCCCAAATAACCAGAACCAATTGTTTTCCATTCTTGAGTGGTGTAAATAGTTATTGAACTTGGCTACTAAATATAAGGTAGGAGGTTCCAGTCTACCCAAAGTCACCTTGGAAAAAGACCTACTGATTTTACTTTTGTAAAACCAGCTATTAAAAATTCTATCAGCACAGTTCTACTCTGTACAAATCGGACCACCATGAGTGGAAATGGAATTGATGACAACTGGCATGACTTAGTAACTGATTACCTATGTTCTAATCAGTTTTCAGTTTTAGTCATTATTTACTCAGTCCTCATGGTCCTAGAGAGTTGATACAAATGCTGGCCCCATTTTACAGCTGTGAAAAGTGCAGCTTAGATAGTTGCCTTGGTTGGTTTGCTCAAAGCCTCACTCCTCCTGTAAGTAGGAAACAGGACTTAAACTCAAAACTGTTGACGCCTCGCCTCAGAAATGTCACCCTGATACACATTTATTAGCTTATCTTCTTTGCAGACGATATCCTTCTTTAGAGAGGTCTACCCAAATATGTCGACACTGTACAAAGCAGCAAGTCACAAAGTGCTTGCCAAATAAGTGCACCATGACGGGAGTTCCAGATTAAGAAGGAGGATGTTGGCGCAAAGAAATGAAGAAAAACAGTACTTGAATCAAATCATATCATCTTTTAGTGGTAGAAGTATAGAAAAGAAAAAGGATATCTAATTTACTTGCAGGGAAAATTGGACACTTTTGAAAGGAAAAGTCAACATCAACCAGTATCTGAAAACCCCATTTAGTCTTGCATAGGCAAAAATATCATCAGTGTTGTGTGTTGGATGCTTTAACAGGAAATAATCACAGGAAAACACTTAACAGGAGTCGATATTAGCACACGGGCCTAAAATGGTTGGTTTAGAAACACTTGGGAGTTTGTTTTGTTTTGCATGCTTTGAAAGTCAAACAAGGCATTTATTAACCTCTAAAAATAATGAAAACATGAGTTTTAAATGCTTCTCTGCTCTTATTCTATATTAATAAGCCAAGTATGGAGTGTGTCAAGGAATGGTGCCATTGGGAATGTATAGAGGTAAGCTAATGGGTTAAAAAGCTAGAACAAATTCAAGGCCAAGTGATTCCTGTTAGAGTCATCATACTTGCTTTGTGATAAAGGAAATGCTACATTAAAAGTAGGACTTGCTCACAACAATTTGGTCTCAGTCCCACCCCATTCCTTCTTGTGTCCTTGTGCTCCTTCTCTTAGGATTTGTGTTGCCAATTGCCCGTGGACATTCTGTTACATTACAGCTGTGTGGTTTGGCAGGCTACAGTTTCGACACCAGACCTGCTGTTTACTGTTTGTGAGATCTCTGCCAAGAGACTTGCACATTATGACCCTCAGCTTCTCATTTGTGCAATGAGTCTCCAAGAGGCATAGCAGAATAATGACAAAAATCCTTTGTCTTGTGTCTCTAGATCCATAAATGGAAGCTCCTAGTAATTCCCTCTGGAAATGTGTTCTGATTTGTCTGTTTGTCTTCAGAAGGGTCTTTGAGTAGGTCCTAGTAGTGCTAGATACAGAGACTGAATAGCTGGACCCTTGACTATCTGCTTCAATGTAACTGAGCCCATCCTCACCATAACCCTCTCTGCCTGTGTCTGTGATCAGGATAACTGATGGTGAGGACTTGTGATAGTTATATAATTTCATGTTGACTTGAAGTATAGGGGTGGAGTCTAGCCTGTCAATCAGGTCACGGCCTGATTGTGCCTCCTTGTGGTTGTGACCTCCTCATAAGGAGGATCCTGGCAATCTCCCCTCCCCTCTCTGCCTTCACCTTCCTACTGGCGAGCCATGTGGAGACCTGCACATGCCCTACAATACTTCTACTGCCATTGGATCCCTAAGACCTTGTACCCTCCAGCCTGTGATATCCCTGCACTCTGTACCATTGCACATGGTTGCGTGAGTCTGGAGAGGGACTTATGGACTAGTATTGGACTTGTGAACTTGATTTGGACTGGGCTGGGGTGTTGTCCTTCTATATAACTATTTCTTGATATAAAGTTCTCTCTTTATCAGTTCTGTGAATTGGTTCCAGTACTGTGTCTGAGCAACAGAGGTACTCAAAGATCTCATAACCTCCCTCTCTAACAGCATTGCTAGGGCAGGTAGGTAATGCAAGTGAGTCAAGCCAAACAAAGGTAAGACAATGCAGTAGGGAACTCTGATGACCTGAAATATACAACTAGTCAATATTCATAGGATTTTCTAATTAAAAAACAAAACAATCCTTCCACAGAATGTAGTCTGCCATGACTCGTTTACTCATGTGGCTTTGGAAATGCTCCATCAGTGCTTTCAAACCATTAGTGATGTGAAGCTGGACATGGCGTGGAGGCAGGAAAGAGCCATGGGGAAACTGGAATATGGAGGTGAGAGAAACTCAAAACAGAGTGTCCAAAATGAAATTGGGCACACAGTCCTAAGGAAGCTGCATACAAAGGGTGGGGCGGAGGGAAAGAGACCGTCATCAGTGAGCTTTGCAAGGCTCTCTGAAGGCACAGTCATGGCGTCTTTGACTTCCCTCACAGCTCCAAAGCAGAGCTGGCTGATCCAGGCAAATAACATCCCAGGTGACATGGGGCCCATGCTTTCTCTAGCCTCTTGGAGATAGTGGAATGAAATGCCACTTTAGCTTCTCCATGATCTCTGCAAAGTGCCAGCCTCTTTCTCTCTAGATGCAGCACCCTGCAAATGAAGTTTGGACTTCTCAACAAAAGATTTCAACAAAAAAGAGGCTTAGAGGAATAAGGAATTTGCAAAGCTTACACACTGGAAGCAGGCCAGGTGGCCAGTGATGCTGGAAGAAACTTGGGATTTGCCCCAGAGGACCAAAGCCTCTCTCTGAAGCGTCCCACTTCCCACTTCCAGCCCAAGCTTTAGAAAACCCAAGCAAGGTTATTTGAAAGCTAGCTGTTAGGATAAAGCTTGTGGTGTCCTTTTAGCCTGGATCTTCCATCACAATCAACAGCACTCTTCCTCCAGCATCAATAGCAGCCTTTTGTGCAGAGGGACCTAGTTGTGGTTAAGAGAAGGGCTATGTTTGGGGAAGGAAGGGCTGCATATTCTTCCACTGGCTGAGATAACTCAGACTCCCAAACTGTCTTTAGGGACTCCATTAGGAGGATAGAGATACCATCTTGAAACAGCCTTCCAACTGGAGGTAGCTCTCAGCTCTGGTGGAGTGCGACTGCCTCTCATTCATTGAGGTGGGATGATGGGGGAGAGTTACCCCAATATCTGATGCCGAGAGAGGTATATTTTACATATTGGAAACCAAGACCTGGTGGGGTGTGGGTAAGGTGAACGCAAAGTCAACAGGGGTATTAGGGACTCAAGCTGCTAGCAGGATGAGCTGTTGGGGATCTCAGAAGTCATTCTCTTATGTGTAAGTGATGATGTGTTCCGAAAGGGGCTGAAGGTGATCCTCTATCCTGTCCATCTCTCAGACCCTCAAGAGAACACTTGAGACCCCTCTCTGTGCAGGCTAGGCAGAGCTTTCTACCTGTGATGCAGAGAAGACTGTGTTCAGACCCTGGCCTTACTCAATAAAGAATAGCTCTCCCTCTGACTGGCAACATGACCTGAGTAAATTTCCCTTCCCTAGTTAAATCTGTAAAAGGTGAAGTGGGACCCTTCTAATCCTACAATCCCTTCATCTTCTAACCAATAGCTGAGATCAGGGGTGGGGCCATATATACCATAAACTAAACTCACTGTCATATATACCATATATGGTATATATGTGCCATATATACATACCATATACCATAAACTAAACTCACTGCCATCAAGTTGATGCTGACCCATAGCAACCCTATAGGACACAGTAGAATTGCCCCTGTGAGTTTGCGAGAGTATAACTTTGTGGCACTAGAAAACCCTGCCTTTCTTCCTCGAAGTGCCTGGTGGTTTCACACTTTGGACCTTGTGGTTAGCAACCCAATATATAATGACTATGCATCAGAGTGCCTCAGGCTATATACAACATGAAAAATCATTAATTTCAGCTAACATCACATGCCTCACCAAAGAAGTAGTTCCAACCCTCACATTAAACCCCCCAAACAAACTCAGCTCCATTGAGTCAATGCCAACTCCTAATGACTCCATAGGACAGGGTAGACCTGCGCCTGTAAGTTTCCAAGACCGTAGTGTTTTATGGGACTAGAAAGGCCTGTCTTTCTTCTGAGGAGTGGCTGGTGGTTTTGAACTGCTCACCTTGCCATTCGCAGCCTAGTGGGTACCGCCAGCAGGGCGAATTGATTAAATGTTTGACCAGCATGACCTGTGAATGATGTTCTACATATTAAAATGGCTCTTGGCAGGAAAAGTTCCCCCATCCTTGGCCTAGATGCTCACAAGCAGGGTCAGTGACCCCAGGCCAGAAAGCCCTGGGAAAGATGTCTATTTCTACTGAACTTTGGAGGGTGTCTTGGTAACTTTCCCCAGAGGCTTACACTCTCAGTTACATTGAGCTACCTGTGTTCATGAATCCTTGATCCTCCCAAACAGTCTGGACTGTAGGTCTAGTGATTTTCCTTAGACAGATCAGAAAGTCCAGAAGTAAAGAGCCAAGGGGCTCTCCCACTAAATGACAGCCTTGGGACTGGAGTCAGTACTGTGTAAGTTAAAGCTTGAGACCATTCCCATTGGGCATTAGCCACATATAAGCTTTTGTCCAGTGAGATGGAAGGGTATTAATAGGCACTGGAAGTCTCTTCCTTGTGTAGAAGAAAGAGCCATGTTAAGAAAGGCCAGCCTAGGGACCATTCCCCTCAAAACCGCAGTGGGCACGTGACAGAGACATTTTTGTTAATTGGGTCAATGGATGGATTAGGGAAGCCTGCAATCTCCATGTCCAGCCCTTCACTTCATCTCACCTGAGTAGAGGTGCTCTAGGTGTTGGGAATTTTTTCTTCTTGAAACAGTACTTTGGTTTCAGTAAAACAAGTTGAGCTCAGTTTACCATTTTCATGCCTGTGACGAGAGACATCCAGTTCTCATGTTCGCCCAGCATTCTACCTCTCCCCTTCTAGTGCCTGTCCACACTTCATTGACCCATTTTCCTGATTAGGACACTGAAGTTGGGGTTGGGCATGCAAAGACTTCTGTCAAACAGAGTTTCTGTGCTAGGCGCACTAGTCCTACCCCAAGCCCACTTGCATTCTGCCTGCTGCTCCCTGCAGAGGCAGGGAATGGGAAGGAACATGGGGGAGAGGTGCTTTCAGATATGTCCCCTCAGCCAGCTGCCCACCACACTAGGGGAGCCCTGTCTACAGTGCCGAGCATACAGGAATGGCAGGGTTACATGGGGTCTTACCTGCAGCAGTGGTGATGCCTAGGAGCCTGCAGGTATATTCCAAGCCAGTCCAGAATGCCTGGAGCTTCATGGTGCTGGTGTAGCAAAGGTAGAGTCCCAATAGGTCAGGTGGCAGAGTCTTGAGCCTGGGATGCTCCTGACAACTGTCTGCAGGCAGAAGCCTTTAGCTGCTTACTCTAGAGCCGTGAGCCCCAGGACTCTTTCTTCTTTAATGGGTCTTGTCCACTGCAGTCTCACTGAGGTGTAAATAGGAGTCACCTTTCTGGCCTTACTACTATGCCCTTGCCAGGCACGTAGCTTAATCATTACCTGGAATAATGCCCCCTCTGCTCTGTGCAGCCCTCAGCACTGAGCACTGCCTGAGATCAGGCAGGCTAGGGCTGGGTTGGGGCAGCTCAAGCAAGCAGGGCATTAACTATTTCTGGCAAGGAAGAGAATGCTCAGGAAGGATCTAAGGGCACTGCCTCACTTGACAGTACACTGGAAAAATCATCTCTCTGAGGAGAGTTTGTTTTAGAGGTGATGGGGTGCAAGAAGGTCTCTTTTTATGTGTTTGGATAGAGAAGGATGTGTCTTTAAATTACCCATGATAGCAATTTTTGAAATGAATTCCAAGCTTTATAATTCTGCTTAGAGGTAGCTTAGAAAGTTTTGCCAATCTATGGAAGACTTGGACTCAGACCAGAACACAGTTATCCCCGGGGCCAACACAAATGGACTTTGCTTCATCCTCGGCATATGATAGGTCAGGAGGGTGTGGCTACTATGATTCTTTATGAAGGGACTTGTATGCCAATAATTAACTGGATGACCTTGAGGAAATCCAGAGAAATCTGTAAGCTGTACTTAGTAACTTGTGCAGAATATCAATGAGAATGTTTGGCTGGACTGGTGGTTCTTAAAATAGATTAAGCAGAGCTGAGGCAGCAAAGCTCAAGCTTCAAAATTGAATAATGGTGAATTTTTACTAATTCTTATTTTAATAATAGACTTATCAAAGTTTAGATTCCTTCCAAGATATTTTTCTGAAAGTCTATTGCTCCTTTGTTCATGTAAGGAACCCTGGTGGTGCTGTGAGCTAGGTGTTGGCCTACTAACCACAAGGTTGGCAGTTTAAAACTATTAGCTGCTCCATGGGAGCAAGATGATGCTTTCTGTGCCTGTTAAGATTTATTGACCCAGAAATCCTGTGTAGGTTTGCTAGGAGTCAGAATGAATTTGATTATGGTAGTCTTTTTTTGGGAGTGGGTTTAATTTATATGGAATATATCTTCCTCTCCACCCCTAGACCCCCAAACTCAACCCCCCCCCCCAACAAAACACCAAAGCAAACATACAAACTAGGGGTTGGGGGACTCCTTATAGTGATGAAAAACCTAAATGTTTCTTTTTTATTTGTTGAAAATACAAATATACTCATAATTAATAGACTTTTTCTATTACCTTCATTTGATCAAAATTTAATGGCATTCCCTAAAGACTACCATTTAAAAATGTTTTTAATTTCTCTCCATGAACAAGTTTTAAACTTCTATACTGATGTGTTTTTTAAGAATAAGTTTTAAAAATGGATGAATTGGCATATTCTTTCCCAGTAGGAGGATAAATGAAAAAGCATTTCCACAAAACACAGAAATCTTTATCAAATAAAAATATGAAAGCTCATAGCTTTGGATTTTAGACATCCTCCATCTAAATCTACGCACTTCAGAAGATGGCATTTCTATCGCTCTAAGCCTTCCTCAAAGAATTCTGCATTCTTTTATTTACACCATATCAAAATGGAAGGTGGCATTGTCAACGAACTCAAATAATATTCCTTTTAAATGTCCTTTGAATTTGGGGAACAGAAAGAGGTCTGAATGGGGCAAGGTCAGGGAAATAGGACAAATGAGATAAGACTTCCCAACGAAATTATTGTAGGATGGTCTTTGCTTTCCTTGGACAATGAGTAGATGCATTTTGTGATGGAAAAAAAAAAACTTCAGTCCCATTTTACTAATGCTTTACTCAGCTATGCAGTTTTTAATTTTTCAAAGAACTTCTTAATAAGCTCTGTGATTATTAAGAACTTCTGATGAAGAGCACAGCTTTCCCCCAGATCCTGGATGCTTCCTCCCCCCAACTACCATGATCCGAATTCTACCTTGCAGGGCTGGATAGGGCAGAGGTTGTACACTGGTACATATGAGGGCTGGAGGCACAGGGAATCCAGGGTGGAGGATACCTTCAGGACCAAGGGTGTGAGGGGCGATGCTGGGAGAGTGGAGGGTGAGTGGGTTGGAAAGGGGGAACTGATTACAAGGATCCACATGTGACCTCTTCCCTGGGAGAGGGACAGCAGAGAAGGGGGGAAGGGAGACTCCGGATAGAGCAAGATATGACAAAATAATGATGTATAAATTACAAAGAGCACATGAGGGAGAGGGGAGCGGGGAGGGAGGGAAAAAAAAAAAAGAGGACCTGATGCAAAGGGCTTAAGTGGAGAGCAAATGCTTTGAGAATGATTGGGGCTGGGAATCTATGCATGTGCTTTATACAATTGATGTATGTATATGTATGGATTGTGATAAGAGTTGCATGAGTCCCTAATAAAATGTAAAAAAAGAAAAGGAAAAAAAGAGAAAGAAAAGAAAATGATTAGGGCAAAGAATGTACAGATGTGCTTTATACAATTGATGTATGTATATGTATGGACTGTGATAAGAGTTGTATGAGCCCCTAATAAAACGTTTAAAACAAAACAAAACAAAAAAAGAGAAAAAAATAAGCTCTGTGATTATCCTGTGTCTTTCAAAGCAATCTATCAAGATTCCTCTTTGGAATCCCCAAGTGAGTCATCAAATCTTTTTAGTTGATCTCTATCTTGAACTTAGCTGACTCAGCAAATCTCATTAGAAGTCCCTATTTCTTGGACCTCCCTCTCTAGATCATATTGGTATATCTGATATTTTTCCCCTGTCATAATTCATTTTATGAGATTGTCTTCGTTCGCTTTACACTTTCTGATGTGAAAATCAGCTCTTTGGGCTAGCTGATCTTTACGTAACACATTTGACCTCCTAGAGCCCAAAGCTTGCTGAAGCCAAGACACTCTCACAATTGAAATTGTCAAATCATGTGAAACCCTAACTTTAGTACGTGTCACACCAATCGATGGTAATCCCTCTCTTGGTTCCTCTTCCCAACTTTCCTTAAAATGTTTGCTTCATGTAAAACCTGATGTTTTATGTGGGGCAACATATCCACAAAACTGTTACAAAGATTCAATGATTTGGGAAGGTATCCACTTGAGTTTTGTGAAATAATTTATGTTAATACTGACTTTGAAATGTTTTTTTTTCTCTTGCGCACAAGTACCCGTTTTTTGAAGGCACCCTAAGGAGTGTATGGGTATTACTGAGAGAACATGTATACAGCTATCAATGGATCAGAGTTATGTTTAAACACATTTTGTTTAGAATGAATCTACATTATGAGTCTGGGCATGTATGAAACTATAGTTGACAACTACAACAGTCTGTCTTTCCTCCTTTGAAAGAGCAGCTAATTTTGCTTGCTTCCCATAATGCTCATCTGCTCAGAAGAGGCCACTTTACACCCCTTCATGGGCGGGAGGTTGTTGAATCTAATGGTCATAGTCATGATCCTCCCTTTCTTGGGTTTCGGAACGAGGATAGGACCCAATTCTGGTCACATACCAGGAAAGAACACATGCTGATACACTTCTGGGAAAGTATTCCTCACTCTCTTACAGACCACCTGCTCTCTCTGGACACTGCAGTGTTCGGATGGGCAGGTGTCTTGTGACAAGACAAGGAGCATGGAGGTAAAGGGTTCTACGTTTGTATAGAGGCTCATGTGTGAGATAGAATATAGCACTGACACCTAATAGTATGATGGAGCTCCTGAACTTAGCAACACACTCAACCTTAACAGCCTAGTTGTGAGGAAAGACAGTTTCCTGTAGTTAACCTGGCTGCCATGGGGAAGGTTGCTTTGTTAATCTGCTTGCCAGAGCACTCAGCTTTACTTGCTCTGTGGGCTGGCAAGACCCCTAGGCTCTGGTTCCTGTTTCTTCTACTGCAGCTCCTCTGTCACTCCTCTGGTGTCACAGCAGGGACCTTCTGATGTCAATGTTCAGGGGTCCTGAGTCTAAAGGATGTGCTCCACCCCTGGCCATTCTCTTTTGCTGGTAGTCAAATCTCCTTTTCTGATTCTGAGATGCCTCATTTTCAACTCAGCAGGATGGCAATCACAATGAATTTTCCTAACAATCACACTCATAACTGAATCCTGTGAGACTCTACCCTGACCTCCTTAGCCAGCCTACAGGAGAATAAAGATCATTTGGTGGGAGTAACAAAGGTTATAACTAGAAGAGCCCTATTCAATAATTCACTCTATTGCACTTGGGTTTCCATCTACATCGAAAGTACTTTGCCTAGAATAATATATTATGCCTGAACTGAGTCCTTGCCACAGGCTTTCCCTCAGGAAATGCCTGTGCTCCTGGCTCAGGATGTTAGAGACTGAGAACCAGAGAGACTGAGTATCCTTCAAGCCTGCGCTCCTCCTTATTCACTGAGGTTGGCCTCCTGAGAGGAGTTCAAGTGAGAGTTTTGAGGGGTTAGTGGAAGGAAAGTAGGGCCTGTTGCAAAAATAAAACATAGAGAAACTTTAGAGAGTGCCTCTCTGTGAAAAACTGCACAGACCAGCCTGGGTAAGCTGTGAACTTTCTAAATTATTAAACCCATTTGTGGACCTCCTTGATGGAAGAGAAATCCCTCATAGTTAGAGGCAAACATGTCACATAAATTCCTAAGATAAATCGATGGATAGTTGTAATGGTATTGACTTCAACCCATTGCAACCTTATGTACAACAGAGCAAAATGCTACCTGGGCTTTCATATCCCTCATGATCTCTATGGCTACTGTGCAAGTCCAGTTCAGCTAGGGTCTCCCATGCCCTGGCTGGTCCCACATTGATCAATGATAATTTACTTCTCCAGCGATTGATTCCCCCTGAGAACGTTTCCAGACAGAGCTGGACAGCATTCTGTTGTGATTCATAAAGTTTTCACTGACTAATTTTAAAAATTAGATCATCCGTCCTTTCTCTGTTTTAGGCTGGAAAGTCTGCTGAAACTCACCCATTGTGAGCGACCTTCCTGGCACTTGAAACACTGGTGGCTTAGTATGTTATGTTGGGTTCTCTAGAGGAAAACTTCTTAAACTATGGCTCCTGACCCTATTAAAAGCGGGAGGTCACAAAATATTTGGCAACTATAAAATGTTTCTGGATGCACAATGACCAAAAATTAATTCTAAACCAAATGCATAATGAATCTGAGATGTTTCTAGCAGTGCTTTCCCATGTTACAATTATCATGGGCACACAAGGGGCCAAAAGTGGAAAACGTTTAAGAAGGCTGACTCGAGAGCAGTGAAACCAGTAACACTTGCATATGGATTAGAAGGACTTGGTAGTCAGAGAATGGTCCATACAGTTGCAGAGTGGGCAAGTCCAATCTCGTTCAAGCCTCTGAGTCAGAGGTCCTTCTTCACTCATGCAGCTGCTCAAGTTGGGGAACCAGGAAGCAGGAAGATGAATCAATAAGCAGGAGATGACAAAGGAGAATGAAGCAAGAAGACCATGGTAGTAGATGCAGGGGCAAATCAGCAGGTCAGGTGTTAGGCTCTGATGGTTCCTAGGGTTGACTGCCAATACAGCAGGCTTCTTCCAGCTCCCAGGACCAGGAGGGCACGTGGCAGGCTGCTGGCCTAGGTATGAAGTTAGATGCAGGATCCAGGCCAGCAGGAAGAAAAGGAAGGCAGGACTCCATAATGTCCATCTGTACATACAAAGTAGGGTACACCTTCAAGATTGTGCCTGAGTAACGAGTTGCACCCACCCTAATCTTTCCATAACTGCTTGCTACATTATGGAGGAGGCCTTACTGTCAACCTACTGAGGGTTCGGACCCAGCCACATTGACTACAAACCTATTGCACATAGCTTTGAGCATCACAACAACACACAAGTAATTATAGTATGGAAGACTAATGGATGGTAGAAATTCCTAAAAGTCAGAGAAAAGATGGTCAGGAACTTGGATTCTAAGATAGAAGCTGGTTTAAACGGTGGTTAAACATTACAACTGTGGTGATGTAGTCAGTCACAGACTTGGAGAAAAAGTAGAGGGGCCATTTCCTTCAAAGATCAGTGGGATGGTCCAGGAAGTTCCCAGAAAACATGGGTAAATTGAGGAATGTGATGCAGAACCTGTCAAATGCAGGTGGGGAAGGACTACAATGATAAGCCAATCTCAAGCTAAAGCAGTATGTGCGAAAGAAGTTTCTAGGTCATTGCTGCTGTGACAAGGACATTACACAGAGAAAATACAAGTGAAATTCCAATCACATTCTAAGTAGTTCAAGCTTCATTAGTGGGTGGATGTTACAGTGGAAGCTTTCAACTCAAAGCGCGGAATACTGTTCTAACAATTGGCCTCCCGACACCTGGTGGGCCAGTAGGCTGATAGCCACAACTCCATGGTTCAAAACCACCAGCTTCTCTGAGGGGGGAAAAAAGTAGGCTTTCTACTCCTGGAAAGATTTATAGTATTAGGAACCTACTGGGACAGTTCTACTCTGTCCTCTAGGGTTGCTATGAGTTGGAATTGACTTGAAAATGAGTTTGGTTTATTGTTATTTTGGAGGTGATAAGCTCCCTGAACCCTGTAGGAATTTTGAATTGAATTGGGTAGAAACGCTATGTATTCGCCACTGATTGGATGACGCAGACGCGGAGTCTTTGATTCTGTTGTTGACATCTATTTGATTCCATATTTGCAGAGATGTATGATCCATCGGACTTTCCATGGGTGTGATCTTTCAGAAGCCGATTGCCAAGAATTTCTCTCAAGTCACCTCTAGGTAGACTTGAATTGTCAACCTTTCACTTAGAACCCAAGTATTTGACGATTTGCATCACCCCAAAACACTGGCTGAGCTGGATGGAATCAAATAGACCCCGTCTAGTTCACATTCCAGGAAATGGCAGCTGATGATATGGGCTAACCAAGAATGAATTGTAGACAACCTGGCCTAGTTTTGTTACTCCAGCAGCTGTTCTTTGTGATGATAGGGCTGAATGGTGAGTTTATTTAATATGCTGCTTCATTTTTATATCCTCTAAACAAAGTCTCTACGTGCTGGACTTATAGGAATGCAGGCTAGCTCAATAAATTCACAATAATATTTCCAGCCACTTGAGAGTGAGTTTCCTGCCTCTAGGACGTGTGGAAAACAGCAATGATGTCAAGGACTATTATAATGAGTACTCATAGCTGAACATTAACTACATTCCAGGCCCTGTGCTATGTGCTCAGAATACAAGCTAGCATTGTTCTCATGCTACAGAGAAGGAGGCAGAGCCAGATGCAGCAGCATGCACTTACTTAATATCACACAGGAAATAAAGAAGCAGGTCCAATGATTCCAGCCAGGTTTCCAGCTTGACGCTTTCTTTGCTTATGGACACCTCACTGATCATGCTGCAAAGGGCAAAACCATCCCAGTAGTGAAAGGGCAGACCACTCCAGAAGACTTCTTATGTAGATTAAGCGTTGGTTTCCACAGCTGTTCTTTGTCGGGGAGGCAATGGTAGATTTGCTCATGGCTCACCAGCCCCCTTCTCCTGATAGTGGTCAATTGGAAACAGTGCCCCAAGCAGTCTGACTACCAGCCAATTCCCTCTGTGCTTGCTTAGACATTCATGTTTGTTGCTATAAATAGATACTCTTAGACATTCTCTACCTTACATGATGGCCATAAATTGCATGCCAGTAATAACAGCAACATTTTCAAATGCTTGGAATTGTTCTGGGGAGCTCGATGAGTAAGGAAAAGAAGAAACGGGCTATATGATAATCATCAGCCAGTGGAGGTGAGGAAGTTGCCACACAATAGTAAGGTCAGCATTACACAGTGCAAGTGCTTGCACCTAGAGGCAGAGCGATGAACTATTTTAAGCCTCTGACCTCGTCAGCTTCCCTTTCCCACTATACTTCTCTTTTCAATGTCATTAGAAGAAATTCAAAACACGCAGACCAACATCCTTCAATTTCTATCACACCCCTTCTGATAGGTAGGCTTATTGTGCCAACCTGGCCAATAAACCCATGTGTGATTAATAAGGTTGCAGTTTAATTGAAGGGCAAAGAGATAAATGGTTCCGTGAGCCTCGCCTTTCTTGCTCTCTGATGATAGGACCAGTGTGCCGCTGCCTTAGCTAGTTCTCTGCCTCAATTTGCGAGCTATACTACTGGTGGGGTAGTGACACTACCCAACCCGTGGACCATGTCACTATAGTTTGAAGTTCCTTTGAAACTTGCTTCACCACACTGCTCTGGTGTATACGTCACTTGAGCTGGGGATTGTTGAACCATGTCATCTGGCTGACTGTTAGTGACCCACCCTGCTGTTTGCTGCCTGTGGCTGGACTGCCTGTGTTGCTCTTTAGAAGACTTATCTGTCTGCTTCCTTGACTTGGACCCAGCAGCCCTGGCGAGTTGAATGACTGCCAGTATGTTAACTGTCTCACAGAAGTGAGTTGAACTTGGCCCTCTGTACTGCTCTGTGGACTAATTAGCTATTTACCTCTTCATTTTGTATATATCTATCCATATATATGTGTATGTATATATATTCATAAGTGTCCTGGTTTTGTTTCTCTAGAGAACCCTAACACACCTTTTATAACTACATCCTTATTTTATCTGTCCTGTCGTGTTGGAACATGGATTCCCAAACTTATTTGGCCTACCACCCCCTTTTCAGAAAAAAAAAACAACTCTGCAATTAATATTTGGGGGCTATAACTCATAATCCAGCCACCCTGGATTATTCCAACACCCACCAATTGTCAGTATAACACACTTTTGGAAATATTACTGTTTATGTTTTGGGGGACCTTGTACCATCAGCTACACTCCCTATCATGTGTCTGCAAAGTTTCCTTTCCACATCCTCCTTCCATTCCATCAACAGCCAAAAATCAGGGTTCTCAAGTTTTTCAGTGTCCCAGCACCCAGGCATGTTGGTTGGTATACAGCAAAGTGAGACTTCACAGTGAAATTGTCCTCCTCTACACAGCCAGTACTGTCGAAAGTGGTCTACATTTACCACTCCCTCCCAGGTCGTTTCATGTTCACTTCTTGCTTTTTTTAAGATGAGACTTGAACCTGAGTTCACCTCGCTGTGACCCTGACAGATTGTTACTGCGAGTCAGGGTTTGTATCTTGGAGCAGTGCAGCCAATTCACTCATTCCATGCTAGGAAACGAGAAGTTTGTTAGAAGGTGACACCACAGGAGATACCAACAACAATGCAAGCTGTCTTGATAGTGTCCCTTTTGAAATCACAATATATAGACTTTGTATTCTTTTTTATTTGGAATGCACACCCCAGGGAATCACAAATAGATGTTTTATTTTAAGTCAGTTTTCAGGATAATCATGAGAAACAATTGTTGAACACAGATAAGCAGACAGAATTATAAGGTTATTTTAAATGTTAGGTCTGTCTCAAGATGCCTTATTTGAATAATAAGAAAGCAGGAATTCATCTTTTGGTCATTAATAATCAGGCAAATAAGGGGGCATTCTCAGAGTTATTTGGCCCTTCCAGGAAATAGCTACACCTGATCTGTTAGCCTCTGAGCAATGTAGCAAATTAGCAAATTCCAAAGAGATTGAAGTGGGGAAAAAGGAAATCATGGTGGAAATTAGGCTAACAACAATATGAGTTATATATTGTTAATTGTGCAAAACAAATCTATTATTGAGAAGAATAATATCATTATTAATATATACTATAATTAACATTATATAATATAGTTACCAGTCTATTTTTTCAGCTAACATGCACTGTCTAATTAATAATACTGTGGTTACAGCTTATTACAAAAATGGTTGACCTTTCCTTACTCAGAGAGTCTCCACCAAAACAGAAGCAGTTTTCTAAGATCCCATGGAGCTCTCTGCCAGCACACTTTTCAAATTTCCCATTTTCCTTTTGGGATTCGACTACCCTGCCATTCCCTCCTCCTGATTTGACTGACCTGCCTCAGACTTTGGGATTCTATAGGATTTGACACTCTTTTAGTTCCAGCAGGGGCTTTACCACTTCCATTCTAATAGCATACCTTTTCTTTTCCTAGAAAGTCTCTTTCTCCCTTAGGACTCAGCGATATGGAGTCCTCGCCTCTCTCTGGACTTCATGGCTACCACAGGTAGAGAGACTGCCATGAACCTTGGGCGAGGTGCATAGTGTCTCATCCCTGGCTTGTCCGAGAGTCTGATCCTTAGAGAGCTAGACCTAGGGCTGCTATATCAAGCCCATCTTGAGCACTGATTTTGTCCCTGCTAATAAGGTTCTGTGACTCAGAGCATTGCAACCAATTATCTCCCTCCAAGTTGAAGAGGGAACGAAAACGTTATTAGAAAATAACAGGAAAGCAGGCTGTCTTTATGGCGTCCCATTTGAAATCACTATACATAGAGATTACAAACACATATGCTTTGGAATGCACAGCCTAGCAAGTCACATGCAGATGTTTTATGTTAACTTAGGCTTCAGGATAATTATAGGAAATAATTGTTGACCATGAGCAAGTAGGGAGAATAATAAGGGTCTTTTAAATCTTAGGTCTGTCTCAGGATGTCTCAGTTGAGTAAGCAGATAGCAGAAATTAGCGTTTCCATCACTAATTATTATCAGGCAGAAAAGAGGGGATTCTCCGAGCTATTTGGTCCTTCCATCAGACATCTACACCTGTGTTAGGCTGGGTTAGGTGTCTAGAGAAATAAAACAGGGATACTCATCCACGTATAAGAAAAGCGCTACTCAGAGAGGCCAGCTCCTCTCCTCCTGATCATAAGCCCTGCCCCTACTCACCCACTCAGTTCCCCTACCTCTCTGACCACCTGGGGCCCCTGAGTGGAGGATTGATTATGTGGCCAGCCTGGAGTGGAATCCCTCACAGTACAAGCAGTGTCATTTCCCACTTTTTTGATCCTTAACACCACACCCTGTGAACAAAGGAAGTGAGTCTCCAAACCAGGGACACATTTTTGTTATTGTTGTTGTTGAACGCATTTTTTGGGGGCTACTGTCGTCTTTCTCTGTGATATAGTAAGTTGATTAATGATTCTGTCAGACTCATAGGGATGCTCATCTGAGACAGCAACCCAGGCAGCTTGTTACCTGCTCAGGCAGACAATGCCCATCCCAGGCAGATTCTTTCTTTGAGTTAGAATACACCAGTATCACATACACCTAATATTAAAGGAATCAGGTTTGCCCTAAATCAAGGGCAAGCTTTTAGATCCTGGTCGCTACAGCTCCTTATTTAATGCAGGGTGATCTGTGTCTTGCATATAAACCTGGCTGCGACACTCTCTCATACAGGAGCCGGTGGGACCAGACACTTCTATCGCACTCCTTTATCCCAGAGCAGAACATGGCATTAAGTTCTGCTCCAGAGGGAAAAAAAATCCAAAGACAAACTGAGAGAGGAGGTAAAGACTTTTACCTTTCAGAAGTCCCAAGCCAACACAGCCACATATTTTCAGTTTCTTTTGCCCCTCAGCCCGTACATGGTCTTCTCGTTATAGCACAGCTGAGCAGTGTACAGTTTTGAACCTCCGGACACAAACCTACTCCTGCACTCATCTTCCAAACAGGAACAGGTGGGACAAACCCACAATATTCCTTTCACAAATAACATAATAGGATACCACTTGAAAAATAGGAAAACTAAGAGAGAGGTCCTCAGTCAGGAGCAAAGGATTTTTAACTTAAAGAACTACTCACCTCCCAAAACATGTCTGTATTTCTTTTGTCCATCAGCTTGTGTGTACTTCTTTCACTATATCATAGGCTGATCTGTGCACTAGCTTACACTCTGCCTACCCATCTACCACTACCTCTAGATCTTGCTCTCCCTTCCCTGGTGAAACACACTTTCTCATTAACTAACAAGTACCGATCTACCAATTAAAATCCTTTCCCCAATATACAAAAAGTTATTAGATTTATCCTATCACATATGTCTTACTTTTGTTCTTCTACCCCCATTTGTACTCATCATCCAAGTTGAACATTTCTCCCTTATCCACCCAGTACAATGTTCAGCTCCTACCAGACCTTCGTACTGTAATCATAAGAGCCAACCCACCTATACAACCCAGAAGCTTACACACCATGTAGAGTAGTGGTCCTCAACCTTCTAATGCAGCGACCCTTCAATACAGCTCCTCATGTTGTGGTGACCCCCCCAACCATAAAATTATTTTTGTTGCTACTTCATAACTGTAATTTTGCTACTGTTATGAATTGGGCGACCCCTGTGAAAGGGTTTTATGACCTGCAAAGGAGGTTCGACCCCCAGGTTGAGAACTGCTGATTTAGAGTCACACCACCATCCACCCAAACAACAGTTAACATCTGTAACCACAAAAGATTATGAAAAACAGAAACTAACGACCAAAGGTCATCCAAACCCAATGGACTACACTGAAAAAGAATCCCTGTAACTAGTAGAAAAAAATAATATAAAATAATAATGTTTAGGGCCCTACAAGATTTCAGGATCAATCTGAAAACAAAGAAAGAAATTGAGATACAAAAACCTCATATGTCTGATTTTAGTTGTGCAGCTTCACTAACATTGCCAAGGGTCCCTGCCAGAGTTTCCTCTGTTGCTGCCTCCCTTGCTCTCAGAAATGACTTTCTGAATTTTTTTCTGTCTTCCTGCTGGTTGGATGCTGCCCAGCCCCCCTTCGCACTCCCATCAGACAACCTTACCCACTCCCTGCAGCTGAACATGCCATGAGTGTACAATAGTGAAGAGGAAGCACCCTCCCCCACCCAAACAACCAGCCTTCACTTGACCACAGCCTCTGCAGCCTGTCCTCGTTACTTGGAGAGTAATGGAGCCATTCTCCCATTTTTCATCAGTCCCTGCTACACCTGAGCTCAAGGTCTGCATTTACCACTCTTCAGACCCTCTTGGAGCCCCAGTGTGTCTCAGCATCAACTTCTGTTTCTTGTCTTCTTTGAGGTGGACTCTGCTTACCAATATATTTATTTCCAAGGGCTGCATAATACACAGTTACCAACTGGGTGGTTTAAAACAACAAAAATGCATTCTCTTTCTCTTCTGGCAGCCAGAAAAAAATTTTAATCAAGGTGTCAGCAAGCTTTGCTCCTCTGGAGGCTCTAAAGGAGAAGCCAACCCTGTTCCCACCGAGCTTCCAGCGCTTGGCTGTAGATGACAGAAACTAAACAATTAGATAACAGAAATAATAATAATTTTTTAAAACTATGGTACAAGAATTGAGGAATAGAATGGAAGAAGAAGAACATTGAATCAGTGAACTTGAAGACAACCATGCAAAGTACAGCTGATAAAAGAAATAATCAACCCCCCAAAGCAAATGCATCAGAAGAATGTCTGAGAACAAGGTGAGGCATCATCAAAAGAAACAACCTATGTCTCATTGGCATCCTAATAGAAGAAGAAACAAAATTATAGATAAAACAGTATGATAATTCATGGAAGAAAATTTCCCCAATAACACAAAGAAGGAGAAAATAACTATCCAGGAATCCCCAAATAGGATAGATCTCGGGGGTGGTGGGGACAAAAACAAAAACACCCAAGACAGAGCAGTCAAATTATCCAACATTAAGGTAAAGGACAGAATCTGAGAGTAGCTACGGGGGGGGGGGGGCAGGAGGTGGAGGTGGAGTCACCTACAAAGGCAAATCAGCCAGGATAAGCCGAGACCTCTCATCAGAAACTATGAAGCAAGAAAATTTTGAACTTTGAAAGAAACAAAACAAAACAAAACCTGTCACCCAAGAATCCAATATCCAGCAAAGTTATCCATTAAATACAAAGGAGAAATAAAAGTATTCTCAAATAAGAAAATATTTTGAGGATTTCCAAAAATAAAACCAGCATTACAAAAAATATTAACTGGATCTCTATGGTCAGAAAACCAGCAACAGCAGCACACAAACATGAGACCACCATTCAGAAATCAATACACTGAACATAACACCCAAAGCCGTATAGATCTAGAGAGGGAACAAAGACACATATCTATCTATCTATCTATCTATCTATCTATCTATCTATCTATAGTATAAATACAAAAAAACCATGAAATGGCAGCAATTAATCCACATTTAAAATGACTAACATTGCATATCAATGACATAACACACCCATCAAAAGGCAAAGATGTCAGCCTGGATTAGGAAAGAAGACTCATGCTGCCTGCAAGAGATACACCACAAACTCACAGACCAAGGCAGACTTTCAACATCAAAGGATGGTGAAAAATACATCAAGCCAGTGGCAGCCAGAAAAGGTAGGAGTGGTAATATTAATCTCTAGTAAAATAGACTTCAGAGTAAACAACATAATCAGAGATGAGATTGGACACTAAATGATGAGCAAAGAATCATTAAACCAAAAATCCCCTCAGGACCAGTGGTGTGAGTGGCAATACTGGGAGGGTATAATTTCAAGGATCTACATGTGACCTCCTCCCTGGGGAACAAACAACAGAAAAGTGGGGGAAGGGAGACGTGGGACAGAGCGAGATATGACAAAATAATAATTTATAAATTATCAAGGGTTCATGAGGGAGCGGGGAGTGGGGAGGGAGGGGAAAAATGAGGACCCGATGCCAGGGGCTTGGGTGGAGAGCAAATGTTTTGAGAATGATGAGGGCAGCGAATGTACAGATGTGCTTTACACAATTGATGTACGTATGGATTGTGATAAGAGTTGTATGAGCCCCTAATAAAATGATTAAAAATAAATGAGGAGCTGATACCAGAGGCTCAAGTAGAAAGCAAATGTTTTGAGAATGATGATGGCAACAAATGTACAAATGTGCTTGATACATGGATGTATATATAGATTGTGATAAGAGTTGTACTAGCCCCTAATAAAATGCTTGGGGAAAAAAGAAGAAAAAAAAGAAATTAAGAAGTTCCTTGAGACAAGTGAGAATTATAACACAACATACCAAAACCTATGGGACACAGTAAGAGCACTTCTCCGAGGTCAGTTTATAGCAGTCAATGCACACAAAGAAAAGGAGGAGAAAGCCATTATCAACACTTTAACACCAACACCGCTCTACAACAATTTGAAAAAGGACAACAGCATAAATCCTCCAACAACAGCAGAAAAGAAGTAAGAAAAATTAAAGCAGAAATAAATAAACTGGAAAACAGAAAAACAGTGGAAAAATCAACCAAACAAAAAATTGGTTCTTTAAACGATCAACAAGATTAACAAAATGCTCGCAAAATTAACAAAGGAAAAGAGATATGCAAATATATAGAACTAGAAATGAAAAGCCTGACATCACACAGCATATCCAAATGAAATAAAAAAGAATAATAACACAGTACTATGAAAGTCTGTACTCCAACACATTTGATAATCTTGAACTCATGGGCAATACCTAGAAATATACCCACTACCCAAATAATGCAGATGGATGTAGAAAACACGAACAGCTCTATACAAAAGAAGTAATAGACAAAGTCATCAAGAAACTCCAACCAAGAAAAGTCCAGGACAAGATAGTTTCACAGAATTCTTCCAAGTATTCAGGGAACAACTGTCACCAAATCTACACAGACTATTGATTACCTTGACTATATATTCCAGAATATAAAAAGGATAGCAAACTCAAACCCATTCCATGAAACTAGCATAACCCTGATTACAAAACATGGCAAAGACTCAATAAAGACCGAAAAATACAGAGCAATATCCCTCATGAACATAGATGTAAAAATTCCCAACAAAACCCTGGAGAATTGGATTAGTCCAGGTTGACTAGAGAAACAAATCTAGAGACACTCAAATGTGGGTAAGACAGAGTTCTATATCAAGAGCAATTATATATTAAGAAAACTTCCCAGCACAGTTCAGATCAAGTCCATAAGTCCAATATTAGCTCTTATATCCAATACTAGTCCATAAATTCCTTTACAGACTCACACAGCACATACAATGATGTTGAATGCAGGAAGTTCACAGGCTGGTGGGTAAAAGTCTTGTGGATTCAATGCCGTTGGAAGCATCTCGGCACTGGCTCCTGTCTCCACATGACCACGGCCACAAGGAAGCATCAGGCTATGACCTGATTGACAGGTTAGACTCTACCCCTTCCTTCTTAATATCCTCAGGTTGACACGAGACTATGTAAATGCCACACCAAGAGAATCCAATAACATATTAAAACAATAATTAATCTTGACCAAGTGAGATTCATTCCAGGGATGCAAGGATGTTCAATATTAATAAAATGAGTAAACAATAACTATCAATGGAATGCACTGCATAAACAAGATTAGGTATAAAAACCACATGATCACATCAACAGATGCAGAAAAGCATTTGACAACATCTAACCTCCATTCCTAATAAAAAGATTCAATAGGATATAATAAAAGAGAAATTCATCAACAAAATAAAGGCATATATGAGAATCCAATAGCCAATATCACCCTCAATAGGGTAAAATTGAAAGTATTCCCCCTGAAACTGATAACGAGACAAGGTTGTCCCTTATCACCACTCTTATTCAGCATTGCACTGTAAGCCTTAACTAGAATCACTGACAACAAAAAGAAATCAAGGGGATACAACTTGGTAGAGAAGTGAAACTCTCACTATTTGCAGATGATATGATTTTATATAGAGAGTACCCCAACGTCTCCATAAGAACAGTGCTGGAAATAATTGATGGATTTAGTAAAGTAGCAGGATGTAAGGTTAACAAGCAGAAATCAACCATATAGAAGTAAAGCGAGCTCTGAAAAAGACATCAAGAAAACCATACCATTCACAATAACCATACAAAAGATGAAATACCTAGAAATAAATCCAGCCCAAGAAACAAAAGACACATACAAAGAAAACTACAGAACATTATTACAGGAAACCGAAGAGAATAACCCATGTTTGTGAATGTTGTTTTTGTTGTTAGATTCCATCTACTTGGTTCCAACCGATAGGGACCTTGTGCACAACATCATGAAACTCTGCATGCACGGTCCTGCACCAAGCCTGCCAGTGTCCCTATGCCTGCGCCCATGGTTGCAGCCACCGTGTCAGTCCATCTCTTTGAGGACCTTCCTTTTTTTGATGCCCCTCCATTTTACTAGGAATCGGAAGAATTAATACTGTGAAAGTATCAATACTATGTAAAGCAATCTGCAAATACAATACAATCACACTCTGAATCCCAGCGTCATTGTGGCAGTTACATAATCTCCTGTCAATTTGAGTGGAGGGGTGGAGTCTAGCCTGTCAATCAGGTAATAGCCAAAGATGCCTCTGTGTGCCATGGCCTTCCCCTGAGTATTCTGGGAACTCCTGTTTTCCTCTTTGGAGGCGAGACATATATTCTTCCTGTTATACATTCCTATTGACAAGCCACATGGAACCATGCTGAAGGCAGCCAGAGCCTTGGAGATGTGACAACTGCCACTGGACCCACAGGACTTTCCACCCACACTGGCCTGTGATGTTATTGTATTCAGCATCATTACATGTACTGTGTGAGTCTAAAGAGGAATTCATGGGCTAATATCGAATTTATGGACTTGATCTGGACTGGACTGGGTTGTTTTATTGATGCATAATTATTTCTTGATATAAAATTCTTTCCTATACATATATGAGTCTCCCTGAATTTGTTCTTCTAATTTACCTGGGCTAACACATTATGGTACCTTGGAAGTGGGGTACTAGAGAAACAAATGAAGTTGGAGAATGGATGCTTGGTTACCTCTGTTGTGGGGCACAAGTATAATTCAACTGGGTTAGGGCTAGAATAGGCTGTGGAAAACCAAAATTTGAGGTAGCCCTAAGTTTCGGTTTCTCGGAAAGGGCCTAAGGTTCAGTTTCAGGTTCCTGGAACAGACTTAAACCACCGCCTGATGTAGCCTGACTCACGCTGACCAATGGGACACAGTGTCCAACAGGTGACCACCCACCATCGGCAGACCAATCAGGAGGACACACGCGACCCTACTGGCCAGTCACTGAGGGCCAAGACTGGCACCAGAAATATTCTCCAATAAATTTAAAGAATAATAACCCTGGACTGCCCCTTGCCCCCTAACCCTATAAAAGCCTGGAGAACAAAGAACTTGGGGCTGCTTCCCTTTGGATGTTGGTTCCCCACTGCACTGGGCAGTGGAGGGAGGAAAGCCCTGGCTTGAGCTAGAAAAATAAAATTCCTTTTGCCGTGTTTGCATCTCAACTGGTCGTAATTCTTCCGTGCGTCCAAGGTGAACTTGCATTCCATTCCCCAATCTAACACTATATCATGGTAGTTTTTCCTCTTTAGCTAGCCAGAGGTCAGATATGGCCATGCTGTGTACTGGGTTGTTTTCTGAAAAGAATATGGGAAGTTAAAGTTTTGATTATTTTGTTTGGTTGTTGTTTTTGGTTATTCCCATTTGAAAAGGTGAAAATGAATGTGATTAATGTATATTTTGAGCTCAGTGCATGAAATTGTCCCTTGAATTTCTCAGAGACCATTCTGCTTAGTGTAGATAGCTGCCAGAAGGTCAAAATGACCGACAGAAGGTCCTGACTTGATGCCTAAGGCCATATTTTGAATCAATGGAATAGTTTAGATAAGGATTAAGATAAAATAGAAAAGGATTGAACTTGACTGTTTTAAGAAAGGAGTTTAGGATCTGACGGTACTAGGTTCATACTGCTTTCTTTTGACTATTGTTATTGATATAATATTTAACAGAAATGATTATTAGGAAGTATAGAGAATTTGTAAGCTCACTGTTTAGCCAGCAATTTGAAACTTTAAATGGATCTAGGACACACCTGCAAAGAAGACTCTGGAAAGCTAAGCCCCACCCATTTTCTTGAGTGCTAAGGACATTTGAAGGTGAAGAGACTTCCCTAGGGGGCTGTTGACAGCAGATTGTTAAAAATAAAAAAAGGAACACCCTCCCCTTTTTTTAAAAAAAAATTTTGAACTAGTGGTTTGTGCCAGAAGCTGGAAAAAATTTGGAGCCATGGAGAAACTCTCCTCTATAGAACTGAAAGTTAAAGAGAACCTGCGGGCAGCCTGAAATGCTTGCTAGGTGACCACTTGAATTCACTTGTCTAGTGGGAGAAATGCAACAATAAAGAGATGGGTTGATCGGGCCACTGACACCTGTGGACCTGGTTCACAGTGACTAGAAGAGAATATGAGAGTGGGTTGACTGGTCTGAAGTTTATGATCTAGCCCAAGGGGCTGGAGTTCTTGAGAATTTGTGATGCTACCTATGGTCTAAAGGTGAGGTGATCAATGGGCACCCTGGGGAAGCTAAGTGAGGTGGTCAAAAATGAGTGGACCAGAACCTGACCAGGTAAAGAAAGTTATTTGAACCTGGGCACTGCTACATATTGCTGCTGACTTTATAAATGGCCTGTTCTGATTTGACTTTGCTTATGATTGCAGACTCACAAGGTTCCAAATGGAATGAAGGTTCTGCATATCAAAGGATATGCTTGTCTCCTCAGAGCACTGGGTTGATATATGTGGGCAGTCTATAAATTGGATACCCAAAAAGGGTAGATAAAAGCATGAAGCATCTGTCTCACAAACTTTCATAGGTGGGGAATATGCTCATAGCTGAATATTAGTTAATGCTCATAACATTAATCGCAATTGTTTTGTTCACTTATAGAATACTATGTTTAAATAAGGCTGGCACATATTGAATTGTATGCATTTTAGTTTTATTCTATTAAGTACAAATATGATTTTTTATTATGGTTTTTCTTAAAATATATATACATGGCTAAAGAGTTGTGTAAAAGTGACAAGTTGACAAGAGGTGGTCTGTGGTAGTTACATAATCTCCTGCCAACTTGAATGTAAGGGTGATGTCTAGCCTATCAATCAGGTCATAGCTATGATGCCTCTGTGTGGGCATGGCCTTCTCCTGAGGATTCTGGGAACTCCTGTCTTCCTCCCTGGAGGCATGACACACATTCTATTTGGGATTCCTGTTAACAAGACGGAAATATGCTGATGGCAGCCAGAGTCCTGGAGTTGGAGGAGCCACATGGAGACCCATGCTAGCACTGAAATGCTTTCACTGCCACTGGATCCATGAGACTTTCCACCAACTGGGCTCTGATCTTCCTGCATTCGGCACCATTGCATGTGTTGCATGAGTCTGAAGAGGAATGTATAGACTGGTATTGGACATATGGTCTAATGTGGGACTTATGGACTTGGTCTGGATTACGCTGGGGTGTTTTCTTAATATACCATTACTCTTAATATACACAAAGCTCTCTCTCACACATATGAGTGTCCCTGGATTTGTGTCTGTAGTCAACTCAGACTAACACAATCATCCTTTAAATAAATGGAAATATCAATTTTTAACTTCATATTGAGAGAGAAGAGGCCTAGGATAAGCAAAAATCTTCTCAAAAAGAACAAAGTATGAGATCTTCCACTACCTGGCCTCAAAACTTATCACCCAGTCGTAGCAGTCAAACTGGTGTCCACTTACTTAATAATTTAATCTGTATAAGTCAATAATTTGGGTAATGCAGTTCACAGTCAGCCTGAATTTGTATAACCTCTTTTTCTCAACTGTGTTTCAAAGTCTTTACCATTGACCAAATTAATTACACTATCAATAGAATGACCTTATGCCTCAGGGAAATGATTGAAAATGTTCTCTAACATAAAGTGACAATGAACCAGAGACATATAAAAAAACATTGGTATGTGAATGAAGTTTGGACTCATATTTAATCTTAGCCACATCTAAGAACAATTAGTTCTTATGACATGGTCCTAATTGACACTTGCCCCCATGAAGGGATAACTGAAGATATGGGTGCTATAGTAAAATGTGGCGAATAAACTAGATGGTGCCCAGCTGTTAGAAAAAATAGCATCTATGGTCTTAAAGGCTTGTCTACAAACAGCAGCCATATAAGTCAGGTGCCAACTAAGTCCACACAGAAGAAGCACACCAGGCGGTGTGAGCCAGAGATTGGAAATAATATAATCCATATCCAGAGAGGGAAAGGTATCAGATTGTGACCCCTTGCTTTGTAGAAGGCTACAGATGACAGTGGAACCCTGTAGTCCATTTGAAGTATCCACACATAGATAAAGCCCCTAGTGAAGTCCCTCTGACCATAGTGAGGGATGTCAATAACCTTGTTACCAGATAAAAAGTATTGTAGAGACAATTATAGTAGATACAGTTAGGTTAAAATGTAACATCAGATTTGATTCCCCTGCTGAATCATTTAAAAGTGATATCAGTTTTTTTTAAAAAATGTAGGAGAAATAACAAATGAATTAAGGCTCCAGTGAATTCGCTCAGACCATAGATTAGGGAGGTGACATACAGAATATGATAAGTGATTATAGAAGTGGATTATGGCACATGTATTTGATTTTCTTTTTGACCCATTTTAAAGCTGTCCTAGTTTTTAAATTTTTCTGCTTTGCAACTGAATTTTTCTGTATTTTATTTTGATATTGTTATTTTAAAATTACTTAGTTTTGTTTTTGTATCTTTTCAGTAGACAAAGTCCAGGATGGGTGAATCTCCGGAGATACTAATTGGATTAATGGTCTTGGGGGCATGGTAGTGGAGGTTGAGGAAAATGGGGAGCTAATGAGAACAAGAAAGAAGAAAATTTTCTAAAATTGATTGTGGTGGTGATTGTACAACTCTTCTTGATATGATGGAACTATTTAATTGTTTTATATATGGATTATATCCTAATAAAACTTTTTATAATAAATACATTATATTTCAGAAAAAAGGAGCTTTATGTCAAGCAGTAATTTTATACCAAGAAGGCATCCTAGCCCAGTTCATCTCAAATCCATAAGTCCAATTTTAGTCCATAATTCCATTTTCAGATTCATATAGCGACATGTTGGTAACACAGACACAGAATGGTGAACCTGGAAGCAGTAGGAACACAGGCTGGTGAGTGCAGAGTCCTGTGGATCCAAGGTCAGTAGAAACAGGCAGAGTGTGACAGCTCTCAGGGTCAGGAGGCCAGATGGACTGTTCCTCAGCTGGCAGAGTTCTAGTAGGCAGGAAGCTGGAAGGGCAGAGAGAGGGCAGTTCCCAGAGTCCTTGGCTCTTATACAAAATGCCAAACCCCAAAGTGGTTTTGTCAAGTTACCACTGAATTGGTGGGTTTGACTCCACCCCTAATCAGGAGTCTCTAGTTTACAAAAAATCATCTACATACCACAATACCCACCCTGTTAACTTCTGAGTAATCTAGCAAGTGATGAAAATTTCAAAGGGACTGAGGTGAGGAACAATGAAAGCATTGAGTTAAATATTTTGAGCTTTAAGCTTATAACTGATTCTGGATCCAGTGACCTTATATCTCTGCTCATTAAATTCCACTGTTGGTGAACCTTTTTAAAGTGGGTTAACATAAATGTTTTATACAAAATACGGATTTCAACACAATACAAAGCCGTTCTTGATCTTTCAGAAACTGAATATACAAACCAAGTATTTTTCTTCAAAATATTTTCATGGGCAAGGAATTAAAAACTATTTTAATTATATACTGTGGTCACAATTTTGCCTTAAAAATTGTTGGGAAATTCACATAAGGTCTCTTGTAAACATAAATCATATGTTACTTACTGTCTTATGTCCAGAGGGGAAAAATGTTATCATATGGATTTTTATCATACAAATGTTAACATACAGATAACTTACTTGGAAGTAGGCAATTAAAAATGCAGTACTTTTCTTTACAAAGAAAAATTTTACATCATGTTTAAATAAGATGGAAAAAGCATTGGCCTCAAGGGTAGCTGTGTTAGGCAGGGTTCTCTAGAGAAACAAAACCAGGACATATGACATATATATAAAAGAGTATATTTATACATTGAGAAGGAATATAACAGCTAATTAGTCCACACAGCAGTACAGAGGGCTCAGTTCAACTCAATTTTGTGGAACAGTTAATATACTGAAAATTCTTCAACTCATAATGGCTTTGGTCCAAGTCAAGGAAACAGAGTCTTCCCTCAGGTAAGACAGGAGGAGTCTGCTAGCAGGCAGCAGACAGTAGGATGAGTCAGCAATAGTCAGTAGCACAGGAGCTTAGTGAAGCAGGCACTGATGGGATCTTGAACAGCCTCAAGGTCAAGTGATGTACATACCAGCAGTGTGGCGAAGCAGGTCTCTAAGGAGCCTCAAGCTCAAGAGACACAATCCTTGGGTTGGCTTAGTCCATAGGTTGTGCAGCAAACAGTTGAGGCATAGAACTAGCTAAAACAGCAGCATGCTAGTTGGATCACCAGAGAGCCAGAGAGACGGTGGGTGGACCTTGCAGAGCCATTTATCTTGTTACCCTCCCATCAAGCAGCGACCTGACTAAACTCTGCCCACATGTTCCTATTGCCCTAGTTGGCATGATAAACCTAACTATCACAGTAACCAAATATTTCAACCCAATACTTTCTATTATGCACAATACCCTGACTTGAATTGAGAGCTACCCAAATCCTAATACAACCACATAGAGTCAACAACTGTGTTAGTCTGGGTTGAGTAGAGAAACAAATCCAGAGACACTCATATATATGTAAGAGAGAACATTATATCAAGTAATTATGCATCAATAAAATGTCCCAGCCCAGTCCAGATTAAGTCCATAAGTTTGATATTAGTCCATAAGTCTGATGTTAGCCCATGTAGTCTGATTTCTTTTCAGACTCACACAGCACATGCAATGATGCTGAATGCAGGATGATCACAGGTTGGTAGGTGGGAAATCCTATGGATCCAATGGCAGTGGAAGCATCTTCAGGGCTCTGACTGCCAGCAGCGTGACTCTGTGTGGCTTTTCAACAGAAATGTGTAGAAGAGAGAGAGAGACAGAGAGAGAAAGAGAGAGAGAGAAAGAGTCCCCCTCCAGAGAGGAAGAGAGGGAGTTCCCAGAATCCTCATGATTAGGCCAGACCCACAAGGAGACATCTTCAGGCTGTGACCTGATTGACAGGCTAAACTCCACCCCTTCTTTATTTTAGTAAGTTGACATGGAATTGTGTAACTACCACGGCAACTATGTTGTAAAGAAAAATGTGTTTCACTATAATAAAAAGAAAGCTGGTTCATATGTCTGAAACGATATAAAGATTAAAAAATCAATCACTCTTGATTATAGAAATAAATTAACATTATTCAGCATTATATGCCAACTGAAAGAGGACAGAGACATAAATGGACACTAAAATTCAAATGTTTCCCAGAGAGATAAAGCCAATTCATTTACAGCACAAAGGTTTACAAATGTACACCTGTACAACCAGGGTAAGCATGACTACTAAATTATTAAGACTTTATAATAAGCACTGAAACAAGATTTGATTTCAGAGTATAAACATACTTCTATTACTGCAAACACAATGCATATATTTATAGGAAACAAAAGAAGCCAGCTGAATATGTAATCATGCTGAAATGTTGAACTATCAAATTCACTCTTCAGTGGCCCCTACACTGGGAAATAAGGCTCAACATTTCCTATCTCTGTAATTTTATAAGCAAAACAAAATACAAATTCCCACTTTTTCTCTTTGAAAGCCCAAATGAAAAGTTGTTATAAGATTTAATTTTTTATTTAGCGGTTTAACTGAATGGAAGTGTCATCATGGTTTTGTTTTCCTACTTCTTACAACAATTACATGTGTAAGTATATACAATATTTTGTATATCGGCAGAGACATTTAGGGTGGTATTTGTATTAAAACTGCATTCATTGTAAATAATATAGGTTGTTTTAGTTTTACATCATTTAATTCTTGTCTTACTTGCTGAATTATTTGTATGATAGTTTATGCATTACCAAAATACAACTTAATTTTTCATTGAAATATTGATAATGTTGATGCAGTTGATTAATAATATTTTATGAAAGGTATTACATAAAAGGGAAAAATAACTATAATTATATATATATATATAAATCTGTTGTGCTATGGGGGTCAAACACTTGTCATATTGCAAGCCAGTTTATAAAAAGAATACTATACTTTAACTATTTTTTATTTTACAAGGTAAAAATTAACAAAATATTTACAAAATATTATCAGTTACAACATATTTGTCAGCAATCCAATCTGATCGGTCTTGGCATATTAATGGATATATTTTATAATTTACCACCCCCAATATACACAAGAACATTAAAAAAATTACAACTGGGTGAATAAAATCAATAAATACTTTTACTTAAAAAAATGAATATCCATGGTTGAGTTTTATTTTGATAGTTAGTACACTCATACACCAAAGAGCACGCAACACTCTTTTTCACATGGTGAGTTAATTAGTTTATTGTGCCAATCTGGTCGATAAACACATGTGGGATTAATTGAAGGGAGGAGGGATAAATTGCTCGGTGAGCCTTGTCTTTCTAGTTCTCGGGTCACTTGTTTTGTGATGGTCGCACCAGGATGCAGCTGCCTTAGCAGTTCCCTGCTTCAGCTTGCAAGGCAGACTTCCTGCAAGCCTCCCCAAGGAGAAGCCACATGGACCTACCCCGATGCAGCCCTGGGTGCTAGAGCACCCATGTGGAGACCCCTGCCAGCGCTGAGATGTTTACACATTCACTGACTTAGCTTTCCTCCTGTAGTAGGCATCGTGTCTGTTTTGTGAGACGGAAGAGGACTTTGTGGACTGGTGTTGGACATATGGGTTAATGGGCTAATGTTGGACCTGTGGGCTTGGGCAGCACTGGGTTGGGATATTTTCTTGATGTGCATTTAACCTTTACATAAAACTCTCTTATACATGAGTTTTTGTGGATTTGTTTCTCTAAAGTACCCAGACTAATACACATGGTTACATCATCTCCTTTTCTTTTACAGCATTCCATTTGGTTGTCCTCCAATAGGTCCAAGTTCTGGGCTATTTTTCAAATAATATTTTTCCAAGTTGGCCAGTCAGTGTATGCTTCTGTTATGTACATTTGCGCAAAGCAGTAATGTGAGGTCAAATCTTATACATGATTATTGGTGAACTTTTTAGTACTTGGAACTGTTGAGTACTTCTTTTAGAAAAACCTGCTATGGCATTGGGGTTCTTTGGGTGATATTGTACACAGGTTAGGGTGTATGTACTCTCTCTTTTCTTGATGTCCTTGGCTATTTCCCAGGTAGAGATCTGGGTTGGCAACTGCCGTGATGACTCCATACACCCTGTTAGATCTCTTGGGGGAGAGTTATACCTCGGTCCTTGGCTCAGCACAAGAAAGTATTCATGCTGAAGCCTGGTTTCTCATCCAAGTGAGTTTTATGAGAGTTGAAGAAGTTTCAGGTTTACATAGGCACCCTCAGGGCCCCTCACCCTGTGTAGCCTCCCTAGAAGCTGGTTGGAACTCACACCGTCAGCTCCGGACTCCTGCCTTTTTCAATTATTCTGCAGGGAGGTGTGGTGGACAACCCTGGTCGACCCCATTGGCTGAATTGAATATACCTGGCCTAGGTGTTCCAATCCAGGTGCAGCACCCACCCAGGTGTACCTTCCCTTCCTCATCAGAAACCTGAGCCTCTGAACATGCGCAGTGTACCACTCTTTCTTGGCTGGTAGCTCAGACCTCTGAGAATGTTTAATGGGTGCCCTAGTCCCTAAGCTAAACTACCTAACAATTCCTCTTCCATATGCACACCATGTGTAGATGCCTCAAACATCTGTAAAATCATTGATCTGTGTGACTAAGAAAATATGGCAAAAGTGAGTGTGCCAATCTTAATATACTACAATAGATGTTCTCTCTGAGTTACTCGCTGTCAAGGAAAGCGAGATGTCATATCATGAGCAACTGTATAGATAAGCCATGTATTGAGGAATTCCTGGCAAAAGTCAAGGGAATTAATTTCTGAGATCAGACAAGATTATAGGTGTTTAGAGTGGTGTAGGTGTAGGAGTATGCATCGTTCCTTATCCTCTTTTCACCCAATCACTCTTCCCTCTTTATGGTCCTTCTTTTTGGAGTCCATGATTTAAGTATGACCAATTTGAAAAAATTCCTATTAGCCCCAAAAGGTCTCTAGTCTTAGAGTTCTAAATTTCTACCGACCTGTTGGTTACCTCTGCCTCAAACTAAGTATGTCCCAAACAAACTACCCTTCTATCGAAAATATTTTCCTTCTTTGAGGTGCACATCTTCACTATTGGCCACATTATTACTTTTGTCATCAAAGCCTGAAACTTAAAGGATCCATGTTTGCATATCCTTTCCCTCTTTTGTCAGTTCTGTGAACTCTTTATTGTCATTACTACCCAAGCATTCTCTCCATCGGCTGTTTCTATTCCTCTCTGAGTTTAGCTATTTATTGTTTCTTACACTGCTGTGGTCTCAATCTCTCTCCTCAGTCTAAGCCTATTTCTGTCTGTGAAACTTAGCAATCACTTAGGCATAAAGCCTCAGAGCCAACTCCTCCTTTTACTTCCCTATCCTCCTCCTCCTCTTCTCACCTTCCCTCCAACTCCTCCTCTTTTTCCTTTCTTCTTTTTTTCAGCAGCAGCAGTAGAGGCTGCCATTGAATTAATTCCAGGTCCATCATGTCAGAATAGAATTGTGCTCCACAGAATTTTTATGACTGACTTCTCAGAAATAGATTAGCAGGTCTTTTTTCTGAGGCATCGCTAAGTGAAGTCAAGCTTTTGGTTAGTAGCTAAGTGATTAACTGTGTGTGTACCCACAGGGAAACTTTGCCCTAGTCCAGTGGTTCTCAACCTTCCTAATGCCTCAACTCTTTGATACAGTTCCTCATGTTGGGGTGACCCCCCCAACGATAATATTATTTTCATTGCTGCTTTATACTGTAATTTTGCTACTGTTATGAATCAGGCAACCCCTGTGAAAGGGTCATTCAATCCCCAAAGGGGTCCAGACCCACAGGTTGAGAACACGTGCCCTAGTCTGTCATTGAATTTAGTGGCTTGTGCATAAATTTTAATAATAGCTGAAATAACTGGTCTTACAGGCATGAAGGTCTTATTCTATCACACAAAGCATTGTACATCAAGATAAAACTTGAAATATTTTAAATAAAATTTTATTATATTTTCAGTGAAATTTTACAGTCAATTAAGGTTTTCATGAACTTGTTTAATGACATTGGTTACATTTTTTCCAACAGTTTTATTGGCACACAATTTATATATCATACAATTGAATAATTCAATCATTCAATTATATCAAGGGGAATTGTCCGATCAATAGCACACTATCTTAGAGCATGTCTGCCTCTCCACCTGCCCTCCATGGTTAAATCACCTTTAAACTGAGTTGTGCAATCAGGATCAGTTCTAGTGCTTCCTTTCCCCTCCTGCCTTCATTACTTACTCCTGAATCCCTTTTCCCTCCTTATCACCCACCCCCACCACTATAATACCTTGTATCAGTTATTATCATTATACATCCTCTACCTTTTTTCCATCCAAAAGAAACCAAAAAATAATTTTGAAACAGAACAAATTTAAAACGGGATTAAAGGAAAAGCAAATGCTAAGATGATAATTTTTAACTTAATCAAATCTGCATTAGTTCACTTTCTGATGTACTCTTATTAGCAGGATTTCTCGATTAACTGATCAATGTTCCTAAGGTTTCAGTTGAGATTTATTTCCCATGGGGTCTCTGAAAATGGAGTTTGGGTTTTCACTGTTATCTAGAGCCTTCTGCAAACGGGTTGCTTAGAATTTAAGCTCTAATTCATTTCCCTCCTCTGATCTTGGCTTTTATTATTCTCAATCTTTGGATCACACAGGCAGATATGCTTCTTCTGTATGGTCTTAGCTGCCACCTCATTTGACTGGCTGCTAATTTTGAATACAAGCTCTTAAGACCCCGGATGATGTTCTTTCTAAAAGCAGGGCATCATCTGATTTCTTCACCTCATTTTACTATAGCACCCTCCTCTTCAGTGATCCCTTCATGAGGATAAATATTGAGTGGAATCACAATCTAACAATCTAATACCTATTTGTTCTTAGGTTAGGGCTTACAGTTGAATGTAAGTTCAGACTCCATTATTATACCTTAGGTATATATATATATATATATATATATATATATATATATATATATATATATATATATATATATATATATATATATATATATATATCTGTTCTACTTTAATAACATCCAGTCAACAGAGAGGATCACATGGCTGGCCACACTATATTATGCAACATCCCTCACTGACACACAGCCTTACAGGGGACAACATTGGAGACACAATGTGGGAATTGTGCCCAATCTGATCCTGCCACACCTAGGCAAAACACTAAGGGGGTGCAACAGAACAGCAAGGGAACGGAGCAGCGAGGTCCCCAGGGAATGCTGAAGGTGGACTTTGGGGCCAGGACTTGGTGCCCCAGCAGCATAGGCTGGTGTGCTTCCTCCATGTGGCCTTTGTTGCTTCTGAGCTACAGGGTCGCTTATTTACCTTCAAACCTTTAAGACCCCAGATGCTATACCTTTTCATAGCCAGGCACTGTTAGCTTTCTTCGCCACATTTGCTTATGCACCCATTTGTCTTCAGTGATCGTAACACGGAGGTGAGAGCACAATGATATGAATTTTTGTTCTTTGATGCCTGATAACTGATCCCTTCAGCACCTCGTGATCACCCAGACTGTTGTGTTCTTCCATGTGGGCTTTGTTGCTTCTGAGCTAGATGGCCACTTGTTTATCTTCAAGTCATTAAGACCCCAGACGATATATCTTTTGATAGCCGGCACCATCAGCTTTCTTCACATTTGCTTAGTCACCTGCTTTGTCTTCAGAGGTTGTGTTGGGAGGGTGAACATCATAGAATGACAATTTAATAGAAGAAAGTATTCTTGCATTGAGCGAGTACTTGAGTGGAGGCCCAATGTCCTTCTGCTACCTTAATACTAAACCTCTAAATATATGCACATAGATATATTTCCCCATCCTCATGTATAAATATATGCTCATATGTACATGCCTTTATCTAGGCCTCTATAAATGCCCTTTGCCTCCCAGCTCTTTCCTCTATTTCACTTGACTTTACTCCTGTCCCATTATCATACTCAGTCCTCACCTGGGTTTCAGCAATTTCTCTTGGCTACATTACCCTTGATGATGCCCTACCAGGCCTCCCACACCCACCTCACCACCAATTTTGATCACTTATTGTTCCCTTGTCCCTGGGTTTGTTAACACCACTTCCTTTCTCCCCACCTCCCCCTATCCCATGTCCCTCCAGAACTGTAGGTCCAGTTGTTTTCTCCTCCAGATTGCTTATTCAGCCTATCTTATTTAGACAGAACTGCGAAGATAATAATATGCACAAAAACAAGACAGAGAAAACCCAAGCAACAATATACAACAAAACAACAACAAGAACAAACCACTGACAAAGAACAAAACAAAACACAACAAGAAAGAAAAGCTTGTAGTTAGTTCAAGGATCATTTGTTGGCCTTTAGGAGTGTTTTCCAGTCCAGGCTGTTGGGGCACCATGCCCTGGCCCCAAAGTCCACCTTCAGCATTCCCTGGGGACCTTGCCGCTCCATTCCCTTGCTGTTCTGCTGCACTCCTCCAGTGCATTGCCTCGGTGTGGTGGGATCAGGTAGGGCACAATTTCCACACTGCCTCTGGTGCTGTCCCCCACAGGGCCATGGATTAGTGAGGGGCATCATGTCTCGAAGTCGGGCTGGTCATGTGGTGCTCTCTGTGAACTGGCTGCTCTAATTGGGGTCATCGTCCTCAAGGCCTGGTGGGCCAGGATGTGCTCCACTCTCTCCTACTCCCTCTTCACCTGCTCCCATGTGCTCAGATCAGATATGCCCTTCTCCTGGAGCCACAGATTCAATGCCGTCCTTTGAAATAAATTCTTCTGTGGGGAGGGGCAGGTGACCACGTAATATTTGGGACTGGGGTCAGGCCCCCAGACTTGTCCACTGGTTCCCTATTCCTTGCCGGAATGTTGGATTCACACTTTGGGGCACTGGGTTGAAGTCTGGTCCCTCTTTCCCTGTGGAGATATAAACAATGCCCTCCCCTTGGGTGGGTTAGTGCCCCATGCCCCCACTCCCCTTTTCTTCCTTATATTCATCCTTTTATTTTCCTTTCCCCACCTCCTCCCAAGTTGTCTACCATGTGCATCCCTGCATTTGAACTGGTCCCTGCCATACCACATGATCCTCACCCCAAGAATGCTTATATACAGTAGTTTTTTTCCCTATGCCCCTTTTGCATTTTTTTTAATGCTTACCTCAGCGGACTCATGTTGTACTTGTTCTTTTGTGCCTGATTTACTTTGCTTAACATGATTTCCTCCAGTTCTTCCCATGCAGCGATGTGCTTCATACATTTGTCACTGCTTCTTAGCGATGCATAATACTCCATTGTATGCACATATCACGGTTTTTTAAGCCAATCCTCAGCTGATGGAAATTTGGGTTGCTTCCAACTCCTTGAAATTGTGAATTGTGCTGCTATGAACATTGGAGCACAGATGTCTGGCCTTGGTTTGTTTCTTACTTCTTCTTGGTAAATGCCCAGTAGGGGGATTGCTGGGTCGTATGGTAACTCAATTTTCATCTGTTATAGATATCGCCAGATCGATTTCCATACTGGTCATACATACTTACAAGTCCACCAGCAGTGGATGAGAGTTCCTGTCTCCCCATAGCCCCTCCAACACTTGTTGCTTTCTGATTTTTTGAATTGGGTTACCTTTGAAGGTGTTAGGTGGCACCTCATGGTTGTTTTAATTTGCATTTCTCTTATGGCTGAAGATTGGGAACATTTCCTCATGTATGTTGGCCATTTGGATTTTTGCCTCTGTGAAACTTCTGTTCAAGTCGTTTGCCCACCTTCTCAGTGGGCAATTAGTCTTTTTTTCTTTTTGAAAGCTAGCATAGTATTTCAGATTTTAGTAATAAGATCTTTGTCTGATGTGTCATTGCTAAAGATATTTTCCCAGTCAGTGGACTCTCTTGGTGAATTCTTTCAATGTACACAGGTGTTTTTTTTTAAAATCATTTTATTAGGGGCTCATATAACTCATCACAATCCATACATATATCAGTTGTGTAAAGCACATTTGTACATTCATTGCCCTCATCATTCTCAAAACATTTGCTATCCACCCAAGTCTCTGGCATCAGGTCCTCATCTTTTCCCTTTTTCCCCACTCTCCCCTCCCTCATGAACCCTTGATAATTTATAAATTATTATTTTGTCATATCTTGCTCTGTCCCACCTCTCCCTTCACCCACTTTTCTGTTGTCTGGGAAGACTCTTACTTCTCCATCTATCTTGATCAATAATTTGGCTGGGTAGAGTATTCTTGTTTTTACATTGTTTTCCTTCATTTTTTGGAATATGTTACTCCACTCTCTCCTCTTCTTCATAGTTTCTGCTGATAGGTCTGAGCATATTCTTATTTGTGACTTTTATATGTGATTGCTTGTTTTTCCCTAGCTGCTGTCATGATTTTCTCCTTTTCCTCAATGTTGGATAGTTTAACTATTATGTGCCTAGGTGACTTCTTGGGATTCTTTCTAGCTGGTGTTCTTTCAGCCTCCTGAAGGTTGACTGGTTTTCATTCATTAAGCTGGGGAAGTTTTCCTTCAAGAATTCTCTCACTATTGTTGCAGATGACTTCTTTATTGTATCTTCCTCTGGTAAGCCAATAATTTTAATGTTGTTCTACTTCATAGCATCAGACATAGCTCTTAGCTTCTCAGACATAGCTTCTCTGATGATATTATTAGATTTTTGTTCATATTTGTTAAATCTGCTTGGCTGTCCTCCAAGTCACTGATGTGGTTCTCTGTTTCCTCCAGTCGATGCTTGAGGTTCGTTTTTTCTGTAACTGGTCTTTGTTAACTCCTTCCTAAGCTCCTTTATTTCCCTTTGGCTTATGGCCCTTATCTCCTCTATATTTCATCTGTTTTCTGTATTGTTTCCCTCATATCCTGTATGACTTCAAGCAGCATTCTGAAAATTTCTTTCTGTGGCAGCTCAATGTCTGCTTCTTCTATGTATGTTGTTATGTTCAGGACATCTTCTGCCATTGCTTTTTGTTTCTCCTGTTTTTTTTGTTGAGGTCATTGTGGCTGATGGCTGTTTGTGTTGCATTGTTTTAGAGGAGCCAGGTGCCATTTTCCAGGGAGTCGAAGAGCACTGGCTTTCTCTGGGAGACTTGCAGGAATGCTTCTTTGAACTTCCTACAACTAATTTTACTGTGGGATTAACCTACCACTTTATCCTCCTGTGGGTTCCCTATCAGGTGAGTGCCCCAGGAGGCTGGTGGGTTGTCTGCTTTGGTGTTGCAGAGGTTGGGCAGAGGTTCTTGTAACAGCTTGGAATGTTGATAAGTGTTGGCGAATCTGCCTTATGCCCCCAGGTAGAAATTCCTGGTGAGAAGTTGGGTAGATTATCCTCTGGAGGGAAATCAGGGCTTTCTCTAGCCCCAGGCTAGCTACACAGGGTGGAGCTCACCTATCTTGGTGTGGTGCAGGCATAAATGCCCTAGGCAAAGGGGAATGGTCTGGAGGTCTGCAGTGGAGCGCGTGGGAACAGGAAAGAGACTAAGAGGAGAAAAAAATTAAAAAGTAAGAGTGTTTAGACTGTGTGGGAATATAGGGAAGAGAGGTAAACAAAAGCAACTATGTAGCTGAGTCCCACTCCCCGCCCATGGAGCTGTGAGGGTTTAGTTCCTGCCCTGAAGGGATGGTGGCAAGCTGTGGCTGGGCCTAGGAAAAGCCCCTGTGCAGACTTCCAGGACTATGGGGGAACAGAAAGCAGAGATGTAGGCAGAAGTAGCAATGTAGCTGAACCCCGATTCTCTCCCCCTGGAGCTGCAAGTGTCCTGTCCCTGCCCTGAGGCAGGCGGGGGCAAACTGTTGCTGTGTTGAGACCAAACCCACCTATGGGCTCCAAATGGTCCCGGCTCCGGCAGAGACAGTGGCAGGGTCAAGGTCAAGCCCCAGCCGGCTTCCACTGAGGTAAGCCAAAAGCCCCCAGCCCCTCAAAACCCCGTGGGTCTGTGCGTACTTATCTTTATGATGCTCCTCCTGTGTTCTAGCAGTGTTAAAGTTCCCTCTAAGCAACTCTCCTGGGGTGAATTCTGCGGAGTCCCTCTGGCATGTGTCACTCCGTTGCCATCTTCCCCGAAATCCTGCTTCCAACATTTTCAATTTATTTGAGGAATTTTTAAATGGAATCTTTGGGTTTTACTATACATAGGATTATATCATCTGCAGATAAAGAGATTTTAATTTCTCTGTGCCTATGTGAATACCTTTAATATATTTTTTGATATTTGATGGCTCTAGCTAATATTTCCAAGACTATATTAAATAAAAGTAGCGATAAATAGCAACCGTGACTAGTTCCTGTCCAAAGAGAGATTGTTTTCAATATCTCTCTATTAAGTGAGATACAGGTTATAGGGTTCACATATGTGGTTTTTATTATGTTGAGAAATTTCTCTTCTGAATCTATTTTATTAAGTGCCTTTATCAGAAATGTATGCTGAAATTGATAAAGTGCCTTTTCTACATCGATTAATAAAATCATATTTTTCTCCTTTATTTTGTTTATGTGGTGAATTATTTTTGTTTTTTCTAATATTAATCTAACCCTGCTTATTTGGCATGAATTTCACTCGAATGTGATGTACATTTTATGCTTTTCTGAATTCTATTGACTAGGATTTTATTGAAGATCTTGGCATCTGTATTCATTAGAGATATTAGTGTATAATTTTCAATTCTAGTGTTATCTTTGCCGAGTTTGTCAGTTATAGTGGCTTCATAAAATGAGTTTGGTAGTATATTGTCCATTTGCATATTGTGAAATCACTTATATAATATATCAAATCTTCTCTAAATGTCACATAGGATTCCCCAGAGAACTCATCTGGACCCAGACTTTTTTATGTTGGGAGTTTTTTTTATTACTAAATCTATTTATTTTTGTTTGGTTGTTTTAGAGCCTATTGAGGTTTTAATCTCTTTGAGTTTTTCAAGTGGGAAGATATCACAGAAAAATATTATCATCTTAAATTTTATTATCATGTAAGTCAGTGGAAGAATGCATATTTGCTAAATGTATTCTTTTTATAACAAGTCTTGAAAATGCTGTACAGTTCAGTCAAAGATGAATCACTGTTTTAATTGTTCATTATTCCCCTTTGAATAAAGACTAAGAAGAGATACAGTATACATGCACAAGGTGACATTTTTAAAATAAAAAATAGTCACATCCCTTTGTTAAGCTTTGGAAAAAGTTCTAGAGACTAAAACGTAATACCATTCATGACAAAGAATCTCAATAAAAGTAACACTAGAACAATGAAAAATCAGAAGCAAGATGGCTTAGATAGCCGTATAATCTCTAAATATACACACATTTATAAACTGTTTCTTTTCTAAAGAAACAAATTTTAAGTAATGCTACTTTAATCAATGGAGAAAAACTTCTATCAGAATATACAATTTCTAATACAGACTAGAAGGCTAATATTAAAAAAAATTGTAAGCCAAACGTTTGCTTATATGGATTACAGGCATCATCCTTTTAAATCCCAAAGCATCATCAATAAGGTCTTATAAAATATCAATCAGTGGCCTTCTTCATTTGTAAGCTCTTGATAAATTAATAAAGCTTGAGTCTCAGTCTTTAGAGCAAGGTATTTTCAGGCTTCTTAATCCAAATTTCCAGAAAATGAAGAAACCAAGTAATTCAGAATCTCAGGTGGAATTTATGCTTTACCATGTAGCTATTCAGTGTTTCCCAGAACCATAAGAAAACTGGTCTATCCAGGTGACATTTTTGATAGCTGAATTTTAATACTGTTACATAACATTTCTGAACATTAGGATCTAGACGAACTTCACCATATTTGAGATGGAAGGCTTTACTTTTAGCAAATATGTCAACTGGCAAAAGCCAAGGTCAACCTTTGAACTGCCAAGCAGGACCTTAAACAAAAAATGGCTACAACTCAGTCCCAGTCTTGAGGGATATATTTAAGCGGTTGGTCTATTACTTTACAAGGAACTGTCACAACTAATTACAGTACTTACTGCAGCTGGCCTTCTGTTTTAGTTTCCTTTTCGTGTTGAAAACTTTGCTTCTTTTCATGGTCTCAGATCATGTGGGAAACTTCAGAAATCTTCAATATCCATGCTGAACATTTTGCCTTTTTTTCCCCTTCCTCCATTTTTCCCAATTTCTTCTTATGTTATATATTGTTGTATTTTTATATCATTCTGAGGTAATTAAGATAAATAATGCATTTCTAGAAATTTATCCATTTTTTCTAGGTTTTCAAATTTGTTAGAGCATCATTTTTCATAATGCTGAGTGATTGTTATTTAAATCTCATTTGGTTTTGTTGTATTATCATCCATTTAATTTCTTATTCATTGAATTTGTTTTTTCTCTTTTCCTTTGTTAGGTTTGCCAATGGTTTATTAATTTTGTCAATCTTTTCCAAGTTGTTTCCAGAACAACTTCTTGTTTTATTAATTTTTTGTATAATTGAAATTTTTTTTCTGATTCATTTATTTCTGCTCTAATATTTTTTTCTAGTATCAGAATCGGTTTTTTTGCTTCACTTTTTCCAATTGTTACAGATAATGTGTTAAGGTGTTTATTTTAATTCTTTCTGCTTCATTGATGTTTGCCCTAAGTACAACTTATAGTATAAATTGTACGTTGAGTACTCCTTTTGCCATGTCACAAAGGTCTTGATATGTTGTATTTTCATGCTTATTTGTTTCAAAGAATCTTTTGATTGAGTTCTTTATTTCTTCAATTACCCAGTGGTTCTTAAGTAAAGTGTTATTTAATTTCCATGTATTTAATATTTGGTGTTGATCGTCCCATGGCTGATTTTTTATTTTATGGCACTGTTTTGAAAAGTGGTTTGTATTATTTTAATATTTTAAATTTTATTGAAGCTTCCTTTATAACTATTTCAGAATTGCTACCATGGGTTCTAGAAAAGAAAGTGAGATGAATTTCTATTGGGAAAAGTGTTCTATCTCTGTGCATGAAGACAAGTTGGCTGGTTGCGATTTTTGTTTTGTCTGTATCTTCATTGATTTCCTTTTGAGTTGATTAATTTTTAGTTGAAAGTGATATATTGAAATCTCCTAATATTATCATACCATGATCTAGTTGTGTCTTCGTTTTAGTAAAATTTTGATTAATATATTTTGATGGTCTTTAATTTGTTTTTTATATTAATAACCATAATTAGTTAATTGTGATTTTCTGTTTAGTTAAATCTTTCATAATTTTATTGCGACTTTCTTTGTCTGTTGTTATATCAGTAACTTTGATGTCTATTGTCTGAGATTAATATTGTTACTCCAGCTCTCTTTTAATTGCTGTTAGCTTAATATATTTTTCCATCTTTTTTATGTCTATGTTATCTGTATACTTAAGGTGCATTTCTTGTAAATAACATATTAAAGGGTTATTTTCAACATCCATTCTGTTACTCTTTGTCTTTTAACTAGTGAAGTTAGTTCATTTATATTGAATATTGTTATTGATAAATATGATTTTATTGGTGTCCTTTTGTTATTTTTTGTGGTGTTACTGGTTTCAGTTTTTATGCTGATTTTTGTGTTGTGTTTCTTTTGTCTTTGGTCGTCTTGTTGATGCTCTCTTAGCTGATTTTGTTTTTATCTTATTGTTTGTTTTGCTTATTTGGTTTACAACTTGTTTGGTTTGTTGAAGTTTTACTTTTTTCTTTGAAGATTGTTTGGCTTTTGCGGATTTCTTTCCAATTTCAGAAGTTTGTTTTATTTTGTTAATGGTTTGATATCTTTTCCATTGAAGTGTTTATTGCCTACTCTGTTCTTTTTAATTATTTATTTTTATCTTCATAAGAGAACGTTGTCTATGATTCATTGTTTTAATTCCTTTAGTTCCATTTCACTTTGTGTATTTCTTAAATAGAAGTTTTACTCTAAATAATTGCTTTTCTACTATTTTTAGGTTACAGTCTGTTGTTACAGATTTCAGTTTGTAGAATTTCTTTTAACATGTTTTGTAAACGTAGTTGTGTTTTTATAAATTCCTTTAGTTTTTCCTTATCTATAAATGTTTTTATTTCTCCCTCATATTTAAGAAATAATTTTATGGGATACAAGATTCTTTCATTGGCAATTTTTTTCATTCTGAATTTTTAAGATACCATTCTATTGCCTTCTTGCCTGAATCATTTTAATGGAAAAATTTGAACTTATCCTGATCACTTAACCTTTGTATATCATTGTTCTTTTTTGCCATGCTGCTATCAAAATTGTTTCTTTTTTGTTAATATTAGAGAGATTGTTTTATGTTGAGGTGATTTTCTTGTAGGATAAATTCTGCTTGGAGTTCTATGGACTTGCTGCATAGTTATTTTATGTTCTGTCATGATGTTAGGAAAGTTCTCCCTTAATATTTCATTGACTATTTTTTTTTCAGTAATTGTTGTTTGTTCCGTCTGTTCTGGGCCTTTTCCTCAGTATATATTATTTTTTGATGGTGTCCCATTGTATTCTTGGGTTATCTTCATTCTTGTGGTCATTTTTATACCTTAGCTGTCTTGTATTTTGTTCTTAAGATATTTATTAAGATCATGGATTCTTGTTTCCAATGTTTTTATCCTGCTGTTTTATCCTGCTTTTGATCCAATGTTTCTGTTGTCCTGCCTTCACAAGGTTGGTTACTTCAGTATTTCGGTGTTTGCCTTTTATATTTCTGTTTGAGCTTGCTGTTATTTCTAACCTCCATTCATTTTGTCCGAATGTTCCTCAAGACATTCCTGAGTTATTAAATTATGGCCTTTGTTTCTTCTCTATGTAATTTTTCCTCCAGTTGCCTAAAGTAACTTTAATGTACCTCATGGGAAGACTCATAGCTCTTTCCTCCTCCACATCTTTTGGGTCCATAGCTGTGTGTGCTGTAGTTACTTGTGCTGTTTTCTCTTGCTTTCACAAGTGTGAGGAGATCAACTGCTGCTTCAAAGCACAGTGTTATAGTTAGTTTCTTTTTTATGTTTGATTCTGGATACAGAGTTAGTACAATACATCAGCTGCAGAGCCTCCTACTCAAGGGTTGCCAGGAAAATCTACAACAGCCTAGTCTCAGCAAGTTCAATAATTAAATATAGGTTCCATCAAAATCCTGATTTTGAAGCTGGTTCCAAAGTTGCCAGGGAGTACCTGGAATTTAATAAGCAAATCAGCGCGTTGAGGGAGAGAAAAGATTAATTAGAATAGAGTTTACCAAACTATTTCCTTTGGTGCCTGTATGTTGGTGTTGAGTCTAATTACTACTAGGCATGTGCTTGCAGGTAAGCAGGTGCTAACACTGAGTCCTAGGCCCAAGGAGAAAAACTCACTTACTACTGAGCTAACCGTATTCCCTAATACCCCTAATACATACCCTCTTGATTCTGTACCAGCTTAGAGATGGTCAGTCCTCCGGTGCTTCAGGGAATCTTTGTCACAGTCTCAATTCCAAGAAGTCCAGACAGATGCTGTGAACAAGTCCACTGCCAAGTCCAACTCTCCCAAATCAGGCCATTGTACAATGAGGGAGTCAGGCCCCTCCTCGTCCCAGGGCTCAGAGATCTGTGTATTTTCCTGGCCATGGTCCCACTCAATTTCTCCCCAGTTATGCTGGGGGAGTAGTGTTGATCAGTGTAGAAGATGAGGAGGAGCTATTCGCTCACCACTATGGTCTAGAGTGACTAGTAAGCACTTCGGCAGCTTCCTACCAAGGTGGGAAAGAGTCCACAGCGTTTGTTTTTTTCTTTCTCCTCTTTCCTGGGGTTCTTTTTGTAAAGTTTCTCCATGTGAGCTTTTGGCAATTGTTCCCTTTTCTGAGTGTGTTCTGTAACTCAGTCTGCTACAATCTTTCTGCAACTTCAAACATTTTTCTTGAAGGAGAGATTAAGAGCTGCTCCAACTACGTAGCCATGGTTTTTCCGTCTCTAACATTTTATTAGTTTTCATACTCTGAGAAACTTTGATATTAATTGGCTGATTTGAGTACAATGTTAAAAGACTAGATTATTTATATTAATATGTATAACAAGGTCTTAAAAAGGAACAGCTTATTCTAAATTGCTTCTTTAAATGATCCTATAAAGAATGTGAAAGACATGCTTGTGCTGAGCAACCTTGAAAAGACCTTAGCGACTCCCTCTGGAAGATACTTATAACTATCCCTCTCAAGATTCTTGAATAGCAACATGGTCATGACTGCAATACCACTACGTCAGTACTGAAACATAGGGGTCTTACACAGAGAAGAAATAAGAAAGTTAACTTAAGAGGGACTTCCTCCAAGTTACTGGGCAACTGGATTAGAACCATGCTGCTTGCGTTTGATATAGTGAAGGCATGGTTAACCGAAATCCCTGCCAACTTCTTTCCAGACTTTCTGACTTTTAGAAATAAGTAAGACTTAAGAAATTAAGGTAATCAAACTTGAATGTAGGCAGCTAAATAGGCTATGTCTCAAATTACTCCTGCCCTTATAATGAGCACTGAAATGTATTTCCAAAATATATTTGATTATTCTAATTTTCATGAATTAACTTTAGAAATATATTTTAAATATCAGCAATTAGCTAAAACAGAATAAAGTTGAATACAGAAAACCTAAAGTACTAACCAAGAAATAATAAGAAGTAGAAGGAGAGTAAGTTAATTAACTTTGAGCCTTCAAATACCTAGGCCAGCCTAAACAATGTAAATGACTTTTTATTATTCAATTCTCAATAATGAGGTTCTGAGTTACCACACTGCTCAATAGAGGTTTTGAAAAGATTCCTCCCAAATAGGTAAGAAGCTTTTTAAGACAAAACAAAATATAATATATTTTTATATATTAATGATATCTAAAATAAAAAAATGCTGTCTTAATTTGCTACCCAATCAGAAAATGGGCAGATCTCCAACGTAGCACAAACAACAAAAATAACTAAAAGCAATTATAGATAAATCTAAGGTTAGTTTGAGAAATCATAAGAAAATATAAAAATTTGAATAGAGATATAAACTGTTTTAACAGATTTTACCTCACGGTGATTCTATTTTAAAGTAGGTGTGCATTGATTTCTACGACTTTTAAGTGCGTAGTTTTCATATATTAAATTGAGTTAATATTAATTATAATGGAAGTTTATAGACTTTTACATTTTGTAATATAGATAAAATGCAGTTCATAAGTGAACAGCACAGGGGTTAAAGGCACCAATCTCTGTTGTGCCCATATATAAGTAATGATTCCCTAAATCTATGTGTTAACCAATGACTCTCAAAGCTACTAATAGATTACTTTTGTTTTACTGATAACAAAATAGTAAAGTGACAAATATTTTGTATTTGATGTGTATTCTACAATGTGATTTTATAATAAAGTTTAAGAAAATCATGAGTGCCAAACCGTGTAATTGGTACCATAATTTACATCATCTGTTTACAAGAAAACTTATCTTTACATTGAGTAGGCTAAAGGAGAAGATGAAGAAAAGGGGTTTGTTTTTCTGTCTCAGGATGAGCAGAGTTATAGAAGATGGAAGGAGAGGGAAGAGAGGCAGGGTGACTATGAAAATACATAATAATTTCTGTCTAAACTTTTTCAGTTCTGGTCACAAACCCAATTGCATCTGCACAAAACCATAAAGTTATCAACTTCCCTTTCTGCCTAAAATTTTAGTGTTCACTTCTCTTCTTTGTTAACATTGTGACAATGATTTAGTTTATATTACAACCTGTTTAGGCATACCTCCTCACCTCATTCAGTTTTCCTAATCCATCTAAGAACTCTGTTGCTTCTGGTTTGGCCGAAGCTTCTTCTCCTGTCTTCTTGTCATATTAAAAGCCAAACCTCATTCTATAATTATCTATCCTTTGCTGACGTTGTATTCTCCAACTCCTTCCTTCTGATTTAAAGGTTAGGTTTTGACTTAGACGTAGGTTTAGGTTTTGACTTAGACGTAGGTTTTAGTTACAGTTAGGTTTGGTGTTAGACATACATTTAGGGTTAGGGTTAGAGTTGGTATTAGATTTAGCATTAGTTTAGGGTTCAGGTTAGGCTTAAGCTTGGTGTTAGACTGAGTGTTACCTTTAGTGTTAGGTTTGGTGTTCGACATAGGATTAGCTTTACGGTTAGAGTTAGAGTTAGTCTTAAATTAGGGTAGGTTTAGTGTTAGGCTTGGTGTTAGACTTATGGTTAGTGTTAGGGTTTGGTTTGTTTTTAGAGTTATGGCAAGGGTTAGGAATAGGGTTAGTGTTGGTGTTAGATTTAGTGTTAGCGTTATGGTTAGTGTTAGGTTTATGGTTTGTGTTAGATTTAGACTTATTATTAGGGTTGGTTTTAGATTTAGGGTTAGGGTATATGTTGGTGTTAGCTTTAGGATTTGGATTACCGTTAGGTTTGCTGTTAGACTTAGGGTTAGGGTTAGTTTTAGTGTTTGACATAGGGTTTTAGTGTTTGACATAGGGTAGGGTTGGTGTTACACTAAGTTTAGGGTTAGAGTTACGGATAGGATTAGGTTTACAGTTTGTGTTAGACTTAGGGTTAGCATTATGGTTAGGGTTATGGTTGGTTTTAGAATTGGGGGTTGAGTTAGTTTTAGGGGTAGGGTTAGGTTTGTTGTTAGACATAGGGTTAGGGTTTGTATTAGGGTTAGGTTTAGTATTAGTCTCAGGGTTAGGGGTAGGATTGGGGTAGGAGTAGGGGTAGAGGTAGAGGTAGGATTGGGGTTTTATTTAGATTTAGGGTTAGTTTTGGTGTTAGGTTTAGGATTAAGGACAGGGTTAGTGTTAGGCTTAGGTTTAGGGTTAGTGGTTTTGCTTGACTGAGGGTTAGGGTAAGGCTTAGAGTTACTTTTAAGGTTCATATTAGGCTTAGCTACAGGGTTGGTGTTAGTTACATTTAGGATGAGGGTTGGTGTTAGGCAGGTTTAGGGTTAGGGGTGGTGTTAGACTAGGGTTAGGTTTGGTGTTAAACTTAGGGTTATGTTTAGGGTTAGAGTTAGTGTTAGCATTAGGGTAGGGGTTAGGGTTAGCATGAGGCTTGATGGTAGACATAGGTTTAGGGTTTGGTTTGGTGTTAGATTTAGGGTTAGTATTAGGTTTAGGGTTATGTTTAACTTTAGGTTTAGGATTAATATAGGTTTTAGACTTAGGTTTATGGTTAGAGTTATGGCTGGGGTTAGACTTAGGGTTTGGGTTAGGCTTAGGGTTTATGTTAGACATAGGGTTTTGTTTAGGATTAAGGTTGGTATTAGACTTAGGGTTAGGATTCAAGTTAGGGTTAGGGTTAAGATTAGAATTACTTTTCATTCTAGACTTTGGGATATGGTTAGAGTTATGGTTGGTGTAAGACTTAGGGTTTGGGTTTGGGTTGGTGTTAGGGTTTGGGTAGGTTTAGGGTTAAGTTTTGTTTTAGGATAGTTTTGGTGTTATACTTAGGGTCAGGGTTAGTGTTGATGTTAGCTTTAGGATTAGGGTTAGGGTTGGGGTTAGAATTGGATTTAGGGTTCAGTTTAGAGTTAGGGTTGGTGTTACCCGTACGGTTAGGCTTAAGTTTAGGGTTAGTGTAGGCTTAAATTAGTGTAATATTGGTGTAGGATCGGGGTTAAGGTTAGGTTTGTGTTAGGTTTAGGGTTACGGTTAAGGTTAGTGTTAGTATTAGGGTTGGGATAGGCTTAGTGTTAGGGTTAGGTTTGGGGTTAGAGTTAGGGTCCAGGTTAGGGTTAGAGTTTGAGTTTGACTCAGGGTTAGGGTTAGAGTTAGGTTTAACCTAGACTTAAGCTTAATATTGGTGTTAGACATAGGTTGAGGGTGAGGGTTAGATTCAGTGTTAGAGTTAGGGTTAGGGGTAGGGTTAGAGTAAGGGTTGGTGTCAACTTTAGGGCTAAGGTTATGGTTAGTGTTAGAGTTAGGTTTAGAGTTCAGGTTGGTGTTAGACTTAGGGTTAGGTTTAGCTTTGGTGTTTGATTTATGGTTAGGGTTGGTGTTGTACTTCAGTTTAGGGTTAGCATTAGGGTTATTTTAGCTTTAGGGTTAGGGTTAGGTTTGGTGTTAGAGTAAGAGTTAGTGTTAGGCTTAGGGTTAGGGTTATGGTTTGTGTTAGACTTAGGGTTAGCATTATGGTTAGGGTTAGGGTTGGTGTTAGACTTAGAGTTAGGGTTAGAGTTAGACTTAGGTTTAGGCTTTGGGTTAGTGTTAGGTTTAGCATTAGGGTTAGACTTAGGGTTACGATTAGGGGTAGGGTGGTTTTTAGACTTAAGGTTAGGGTTAGGATAGGGTTGGAGGAGGTTTAGCGTTAGAGTTAGAGTTAGGGTTAAATATAAGGTTAGTGTTATGGTTTGTGTTAGACTTAAGTTTAAGGTTATGGTTATTCTTATGATTAGGGTTTGTGGTAGACTTAGGGTTAGGGTTGGTAATAGACTTATGGTTAGGGTTAAAGTTAAGGTTAGGTTTACTGTTAAGGTTGGTATTAGGTCAGGAGTAGTCTTGGTTTTAGAGTTAGAGTTACGGTTACTTTAGAGTTACGTTAAGGTTATGATTAGTGTTAGGGTTTTTTTAAACTTAAGGTTAGGTTTATTGCTAGGATTGTGGTGATGGTGATGATTAGGTTTGCGGTTTGACTTAGGGTAGGATTATATTAGGCATAGGGTTGAGGTTATTATTAGACTTCGAGTTACGGTCATGGTTAAAGTTATGGTTAGTGCTTGGGTTTAGGTGTAAGTTTAGGGTTTGGGTTAAGGTTAGGTTCAGGGTTAGTGTTAGGATTAGGGTTAATGTTAGTGTTTAGATCTGGGTGCTGTTAGAATTCGTGTTAGGGTTGCTGATAGACTTAGGGTTAGTGTTAAATTTAGGATTAGTGTTAGGGTTATGTATTGGGTCAATTTTAGTTTTCGGGTTTGGGTTAGGTTTGTGTTATGGTTAAGAGTATTAGCCTTACAGTTTATGTTATATATAGGTTTAGGGTTTGTGTTAGGTTAGGATTAGGGTTAGGTTTAGTGTTATATTGACAGTTAGGGTTGGTTTTAGAATTAGGGTTAGGGATGGTGTTGGAATTAAGGTTATAGTTATAGTTAAGTTTAGGATTGGTGTTAGACTAAGGATTAGGGTTAGAGTTTAAGTTTGTGTTAAATGTGGGTTTTTAGGTTAGGGTAAAGATTAGAGTTGGTGTAAGACTTAGGTTTGGGATAGGGTTGGTGTTAGACTCAGTGCTAGAGTTAAGTGTAAGTTTAGGTTGGGGTTAGTTTTTGTGTTTGTGTTAGGCTTAGGTTCAGTTTAGGGTTAGGTTTATGGTTAGGGTTTGGGTTCAGGTTTGAGTTAGGTTTAGGTTTAGGTTAGGGTTAGGATTTGCATTAGACTTAGGGTTAGAGTTAGTGTTAGGGTTTGTGTTAGATTTAGGGTATATGATTAGGGTTATAGTTGGTTAAGGGTTAGGGTTATCTTCAGGTTAGGGTTAGAGTTAGGGACATGTTTAGGGTTCGTTTTAGGGATAGCGCCAAGTTAAATTTAGGATCAGTGTTGTTTGTCTTAAGGTTAGGGTTAGTGTTAGACTTATGTTTTGGGTTAGGGTTATGTTTGGTGTTTGACTAGGGTTAGGGTAAAAGTTAGGTTTAGTGTTCAGGTTAGGGTTAGACAGGGTTAGGGTTAATGTTAAAGTTAGGCATGGTGTTAGACTTAGGCTTAGAGGTAGGGTTAAGTTATTGTTTGCATTTGACTTGGGGTTAGGATTAGGGTTGGTGTTAGACTTAGGGGTACATTTAGAGTTTGGGCTGTGGTTAGATTTCAGGTTAGGGTTAGGGTTATCTATAGCATTGGTGTTCTAATTAGGGTTAGAGTAAGGATTAGGGATAAGTTTAGGGTTATATGGTTGGTGGTACTTATGGTTAACGTGAGGGTTAGGTCTTGACTTCCGGTTAGGTTTAGGGTTAGGTGAGGGTTAGGTTTAGGGTTAGAGACAGTGTTAGAGTTAGGTCTAGGGTTAGGATTAGTGTTAGACATAGGGTTAGGGTTGGTGTTAGACTTGGTGTTCCGGTTATTGTTAATTTTAGAATTAGGGTTAGGTTTTGTCTTAGACTTAAGGTTAGATTTAGGGATAGTGTTAGCATTAAGGCTAGGTTTAGGCTTGGTGTTAGACTTATGGTTAGGGTGGGTGGTAGACTTAGGGTTTAGGTTTGAATTAGGGTTAGGGTTAGGGCTAGGGTTGGTGTTAGACATAGATTTGGGGTTTGGTTTAGGTGTAGGATTAGGGTTGAGGTTAGGGGCAGGGGTAGTGTTAGAGTTAGGGTTGGTGTTAGACTTAGGTTTAGATCTAGTGCGCTTGGCTAGAAGAGCCCTGTTTCAGAATTTTAAGGAAACTCAAACCAAACCACTGAAGTTCACTTTCCTCCAGAAACAGCATTGTCCCTAGTAAAGTGTGTTCTGTAGCACCTGAACTTCCATGATAGAGCGTGAAACTGCACGATTCACTGTTTTCCCATGAATCTCCAAAGCATAAAGTGGAATTTGAGAAATGAAACTTCTGGAAGCACCACGGAGCAGATGCTTGTTAAACTCAGAGAGACAACTTTGTGGTGAGACATCTGAACTTCCAGGACAAAATGTTTTCATGAGAATAAGGACTCTTCAGGGGACACCTTGATCTCGGAGCAGAGGACAGTGACTGCTGGAGACCAGCTTGCACTGAGAAACAGCATGCTGATGGAGCGGTGCTTCCCTAAGGTGCTAGGCTAGAAGAGCCTCATTCAGAATATTACGGAAACTCTGCCACCCTCACTGAAGTTCACTATTCTCAGGAAACATCAACGTACCTAGTAAAGGTTGTTCGGTGACACCTGAACTTTTGTTTTTCAGTACAACCATACATCATGCTCATTTTCCCTCAGGCTCTGGAAGTTCCACAACTCAGCAAATTAAGGAAACTATGCCAAACTCAGTAAAGTTCAGTTTCCTCTAAAATCATTTTTAACCTTAGTTAAGTTTGTCCAGTGACTTTTGAATTTCTAGGATAGAGAGTGAACCTGCATGATTCAACATTTTTCTTAGATCCAAGAAACTGCAAAAGGTAAATTTGAACTCAGAGAAATGAAACTGCTAGATGCTCCATTGAACAGAGGCACGTGAAACTCATAGAGGCAACGTTTCTGTGAAAGAACTGAATTTCCATGACAAAGAGTTTTCATGAGACTCACGAATTTCATGGGGCAATATTGTGCTGAGAGAAAAAAAAAAACTGCCGGGGGCAAGTTTGAACTAAGAACATCATGTTGCAGGAGCTCAGTTGCCCTCAGGAGCTAGAAGTGCCAGGATTCAGCATTTTAAGGAAAGTCCCCCAAACTCACTGAAGTTTTCTCCGGAATTATCCATCTCCCAAGTTAAGTTTGTTCTGTGACACCTGAACTTCCACGATACAGAGTGAACCTGCAGGATTCACTGATTTCCTTAGACTCACAAATCTCCAGGGGCAAAAGAGGAACCAAGAGAAATGAAACAGATGGAAGCACCATTAAGCAGAGGCTCCTTAACCTCAGAGAGGTAACTTTGTGTTGTTTAACACTTGAACTTCCACGTCAAAAAGTTTTCTAGAGAATAAGGATCCTTCATGGGGTAATGTATATTTGAGAGAAATTAAACGGATGGATGCACGGTTGTACTCAGAAACATAAATTTCTGTTAAGTCAATGCAGTTGGGAAGCACATGTACCTCCATGATTCGCCATTTTCCTTAGACTCATGAAGCTCCAGAAGTTAAAGTTGCAGTGAGAGAAATGAAAGGGCTGGAGGCTCCATTGAACAGAGACAGGTGAACCTTCAAGATCATGTGTCCCAGAACTATGTAGCTTCATGCGTCTAAGGACATGGAAATTCAGGTGGTTCAGAACAACATTGCCCCATGGAGTTTCAACTGTCTCAGAACAACTGTGCTACAAGGGCTTTGAGCAGTTTCGCTTCTCTCAGAAACACATTGCCTCATGAACATTCCCGGGTCTAAGATAAAACAGTGAACTGTGCAGCTTCCTGGGTCTCTGAACAACGATGGTTCATGAAAGTTCATGTGTCACAAAACCACTGTGCCTTCTGGAGGGTCATGTTGCTCACAAACGTGAACTTCACATTTCCATGAAATGAAGATTAATGGAATTCTTGAGCTTCTGGGCTAATGCGCTCCTTGAGGATGATGTTTGCAAGTACAACAGCGCCTCCTGCCGTTAGTTTCTTTTCCTTCAGAATTACATTGCGTCCTTGAGATTCATGGGTCTAGGGGGACCATGGATCCTGCAAATTTCTCAGTTCAAGCTTGCCTCCAGCAGTCTCTTTTCTCTCAGAACAATACTACCCCGTGACATTAGTGAGTCTCCAGAAAACTCTTTGTCATGAAAGTTCAGTTTTTTTCTCACAAAAACGTGGCCTCTTTTAGGTTCAATGATGATTCCAAGAGTATCATTTCTCTCAGTTCAATTTTACCTCTCTTAGATTCATAGGTGTAAGAAAAGTTGGATCACGCAGGTCCTGTGCGCCACTGGCTGCACGACCTCACGAAGATGTGTTTATAATTCATTTCTCTCAGATGAATCTTGCCCCGTGGTGATTCCTTATTCCCATGAAAGCTTATTGGTGTGGAAGTTCAGGTTTCACCACAAAGTTGCCTCTCGGTGCTTTACCTGCCTACGTTCAATGGTGCTTCCAGCCGTTTCTCTCGGTTCCACTTTACCTTATGGAGATTCATGAGTCTAAGTAAACTGGTGACTCGTGCAGGTTCACGCTCTCTCATGGAAGTTCGGGTGTCACAGAACAAACTTAACAGGGAAGTTGACGTTTCCGGAGGAAAGTGAACTTCAGTGAGTTTTGCAGAATTTCCTTAAAATTCTGAAGCAGGGCTCTTCTAGCCAAACGCCCCAGGGAAATACAGCCCCATGCAGCAGGCTGTTCTCAGTTCAAGCTTGCCTCCAGCCGTCTCTTTTCTCTCAGATCAGTATTGCCCCCTGAAGATTCCCCTTTCTCCTGACACCTTTCGGTTGCTCTTTATCCTTCAGAGATTCCTGAGTCTAAGGGAAACGGTCCATCGTGGACATACCTGTGCCGCGCAACGACATTGACTCATGGAAATGTATGCTAGTCAGTACAACCGAACATCCAGCAGTTTCAATTCTCTGAGTTCAACATTGCCTTCGATGGATCCCCTGACACAAATCTGTGAATTTTGCAGGGTTCTTGTGCTTCACTACTGCTTGGCCTCACGTGGATTTTGGTTTTTCAGTGCAATAGTACATCCAGCTCTTTCATTTCTCTCAGGCCAACATTTCCCCGTGAAGATTCCTTTTTCTCATGAAATGTTACTGTGGTGGAAGTTCAGGTGTGTTTCACCACAAAGTTGCCTGTCTGAGATTAATGAGCCTTTGGCTCACTGGTGCTTCCAGCCAGTCCATTTCTCTGAGTTGCACTTTACCATCTGGAGATTCATGGGTCCAAGGAAAACGGTGCGTCTTGAAAGTTTGTTCTGTGTCGTGGAAATTCAGGTGTCACAGAACAAACATCTCACGGAGGTTGATGATTCCGGAGAAAACGGAACTTCAGTGAGTTTGAAAGTGTCCGTAAGACTGTACAGATGTGCTTTATACAATTGATGTATGTATATGTATGAACTGTGATAAGAATTGTATGAGCCCCTAATAAATTGTTAAAATTAAAAAAAAACAAAAAACAAACAAACAAACAAAAACTGCGAGTCGTGGCACAGAAGCGTCCCAGGACAACAGAGCTTCAGCGGCAGGACGTTTCTCACTTCAAGAGTGCCTGGAGCATCTTCTTTTCTGACACCCAGGAACCTGCAGGATTCGCAGTTTTCCATAGACCCACCAGTGTCCATGGGGCAACGCTGTTCAGAGAGAAAAGGAACTAACTGCTGGAGGCGCAGTTGTACTTGCACTAACCACCTCCAGGAGTACACTAGCCCTTGACGCTCAGGAACTTCCATGATCTCCATTAATGGAGGCACATGAAACAATTCGACTCAATGATGTGCTGAGACCCTAACCCTAACCTTAACCATAACCCTAAACCTAACCCTAAACTTAAACCTAACCCCGACCCCAACCCTCAACCCGAAGTCTAACACAAACCCTAACCCTAATATGTGCCAGTCCAACCGCGCTTCCTCAAGTTTGTTTCTTTTCCTCATCGTACACAGGCAAGAGAGCCTCAAAGAGGCTACTTCTGCTGAAAAACAAAACAAAACAAAACAGAATTTTCATGGCAAAGAGTTTTCAGGGACTCACGAATTTACGGGGCAGTACTATTTGGAGAGGAAAGAGACTGCTGGAGGCAAGCTTGAACTGAGAAATCTGCAGGATCCTTGGACCCTTGAGACTCAGAGGTAAAGTAATTCTGAAGGAAAAGAAACTAACTGCAGGCGGCGCTGTTGTACTGGCAAATATCAACCTCAAGGAGTTCATTGGCCCAGAAGCTCAAGAATTCCATTAATCTCCATTTTATGGAAATGTGAAGTTCACGTTTGTGAGCAACATGACCCTCCAGAAGGCACAGTGGTTTTGTGACACATGAACTTTCATGAACCACTGGAGTTCAGAGACCCAGGAAGCTGCACAGTTTACTGTTTTATCTTAGACCCGGAATGTCCATGAGGCAATGTGTTTCTGAGGGAAGCGAAACTGCTCAAAGCCCTTGTAGCACACTTGTCCTGAGACAGCTGAAACTCCATGGGGCAATGTTGTTCTGAGCCCCCTGAATTTCCATGTCCTTAGACGCATGAAGCTACATAGTTCTGGGACACATGATCTTGAAGGCTCACCTGCCTCTGTTCAATGGAGCCTCCAACCCTTTCATTTCTCTCACTGCAACTTTAACTTCTGGAGCTTCATGGGTCTAAGGAAAATGGTGAATCATGAAGGTACCTGTGCTTCCCATCTGCATTGACTTACAGAAATTGATGTTTCTCAGGACACTGTACATCCATCCGCTTAATTTTTCTCAGATGAATATTGACCCGTGATGAATCCTTATTCTCTAGAAAACGCGGAAGTTCAGGCGTTTCACCACAAAGTTGCCTCTCTGGGTTAACGAGCCCGTTCTCGATGGTGTTTCCATCCGTTTCATTTCTCTTGGTTCCTCTTTACCCTCTGGAGGTTCACGAGCCTAAGGACAACGGTGAATCCTGCAGGTTCACTCTGTGTTGTGGGAGTTCAGGTGTCACAGAACAAACTTAACGGGAGATGGATGATTCCGGAGAAAAGTGAACTTCAGTGAGTTTGGGGGGAGTTTTCATAAAATTATTAGTCAGGGCTCTTCTAGCCTAGCGCTGGAGGGAGGCACAGGTCCTGCAGTGTGCTGTTTCTCAGTGCAAGCTTGTCACTGTCTTCTCAGATCAGCCTGGTCCCGGAAGATTCCTTATTCTCATGAAAACTTTTTGTCCTGAAAATTCAGGTGTTTCACCACAAAGTTGCTCCTGAGGAATGCTGTTTCTCAGTTTGAGTGCCTCCAGCAGTCTTTTCTCTCAGATTACTATTGCCCCTAAAGATTTCTGTCTGTCCTGACACCTTTTGGTTCCACTTTATCCTTCAGAGATTCATGAGTCTAAGGGAAATGGTCCATCGCAGAGTTACCTGTGCTGCTCAATGGTATTGACTAACAAATTTATGTTACTACAAATAGACTTAAGGATAGAGATAGGGTTGGTGTTAGATTTAGGATTGGAGTTAGGGTTACATTTAGGGTTGGTGTTAGAAGTAGGGTTAGGGGTAGTGTTATGGAGGGGTAGAGTTTTGGTTAGGGTTGGTGTTAGACAGGGTTAGGGTAAGTTAGGGTTAAGGTAAGGGTTAGGGTTAGTGCTGTTTTAATGGTTACAGTTAGGGTTTGGGTTACGACTAGGGTTGGTGCTAGACTTAGGGTTAGTGTTAGGGTTGGGGATAGGTTTCTTTTTAACAGGGTTAAGGTTGCTGTTAGACATAGAATTAGGGTAGTGGTTGGTGTTAGACATAGAGCTAGGGTTAGGGCAAGAGGTTGGTGTTAGATTTAGGATTAGGGTAAAAGTTCAGGTTGGTGATAGACTTTAGGATAAGGTTTGTGTTATACTTAGTATTAGGGTTAGGGTTGGAGTTAGGCTTAAAGTGAGAATTATGGTTAGGGTAAGAGATATGGGTATTTTAAAGTTAGTGTTGGGGTTAGGGTTAGTGTTAAGCTTGGTGACAGATTTAGGATTAAGGTTGGTGTAAGATTTAGGGTTTGGAATAGGGTTGGTGTTAGACCTCAGGTTAGGCTTAAAGTTAGGGTTAGAGTTACAGTTAGGGTTAGGGTTAGGGCTAGAGTTTAGGGTTAGGGTTAGGGTTAGAGTTAGGATTAAGGCAAAGGTTGGTGTTAGATTTGGGGTTAGGGAAAGGGTTAGTGTTAGGCTTAAAATTAGGGTTAAGGATAGGTTTAGGGTTAGTTTTAGGTATAGGCTTGAAGTTAGAGTTAGGATTAGGCTTGGTGTTAGACTTAGGGTTAGTGTTAGGGTTCAGGTTTGTATTAGATTTAGGGTTAGAGTTAGGGTTGATGTTAGTCTTAGAGTTAGAGTTGGTGTTAGACTTAGGGTTAGTGTTAGGCTTAAAGTTATGGTTAGATTTAGGTAAAGTTTAGGGTTATGGTAAGGTTAGGGTTAGAGTTAGGGATAGGTTTAGGGTTAGTTTTAGGGTTAGCCTTCAAGATAAATTTAGGATTAGGGCTGGTGTTAGACTTAGGTTTTGGGTTAGGGTTATGTGTGGTGTTTGACTATGGTTAGGGTAGGGTTAGGGTAACAAGTTTGCTGTTAGGGTTAGGGTTAGACAGGGTTATAGTTAATGTCAGATTAGAGTTAGGCTTGGTGTTAAACATAAGCTTAGGGTTAGGGTTAGGTTATTGTTTGTGTTTGACTTGGGGTTAGGTTTAGGGTTGGTGATAGACTTAAGGGTATGGTTAGGGTTAGGGTTGGTTTACACTTTGAGTAAGGGTTAGGGTTATCTATTTCTATAGGGTTATCTATTGGTGTTAGAATTAGGGTTAGAGTAAGGGTTAGCGACAAGTTTAGGGTTATACAGTTATTGTTAGACTTATGGTTAAGGTGAGGGTTAGGTCTTGACTTCCAGTTAGGTTTAGGGTTAGGTGAGGGATAGATTTAGGGTTAGGGATAGTATTCGAGTTAGGGTTAGAGTTAGGATTAGCGTTAGATTTAGGGTCAGGGTTGGTGGTAGACAGGGTTAGGCTTTTTGTCAATTTTAGAATTAGGGTTAGGTTTTTTGTAGTACTTAAGGTTAGGTTTATAGGGTTAGGTTTAGGCTTGGTGTTAGACTTATGGTTAGGGTTAGCGTTGGTGGTAGATTTAGGGTTTGGGCTAGGATTAGGGTTAGGGTTGGTGTTAGACATAGATTTTTGGTTTGGGTTAGGGTTAGAGTGGGTGTTAGACTTATAGTGAGGGTTAGGATTAGGGTTGGTGTTAGACTTAAGGTTACGCTTAGGGTTAGGACAGATTTATACTTAGCGTTAGAGTTATGGTTAGAGGTGGTGTTAAGCTTAAAAGTTAGGGTTAGGGTTTGGTCAGTGTTAGGATTAGACCTAAGGTTAGGGTTAGGTTTAGGTTTCTGTTTAGTGTTAGAATTAGACTTGCTGTTAGACTAAGGATTTGTTTGGTGTTAGACTTAGGGTTAGGGATAGAGTTGGTGTTAGACATAGGGTTAGAAGTTAATGTTAGGGTTAATGTTGGTGTTAGATTTAGGGTTATGTTTAGAGTTGATCTTAGGATCCAGTTAGGGTTAGGGTTATGGTAGGGGTTAGGGTTAGACTTAAGGTTAGGTTTAGTGTTAGAGATTGGCTTGGTTTTAGACTTTGGGTTGTTTTTGGTTTTAGATTTAGGGTTAGGGGTAGGGTCTGGGTTGGTGTTAGACTTGGTGTAAGGCTAAGCCTAACACCAACCTAATCCTAACCCTACATCTCACCTAAAGTCTAACAGCAACCCAACTCTAACCTCAACCCTAACCATAACCCTAAGTCTAACTCCAACACTGACCCTTACTTGACTATAACTCTAATACTAACCCAAATTCAAAACCTAACCCTAATCCTAAAATTAACCCTAACCCTGAGTCTAAAACGAACCCTAACCCTAACCATAATGCTAACCCCAAGTATCACACAAACCGTAACCCTAAACATAACCCTAATCCTAACACTAACTCTAACACCAAACTTAACCATAATCCCACCATAGGTCTAACACCAAGCTTAACCTTAAACCTAACCCTAAACTTAAGTAAAACACTAACCCTAAACCAAAGTCAAACACCAAACCTAACTCCAACCCTAAGTCTAACACCAGCAGTAACCCTAACTCTAACCTTAATCCTAAAGCTAACACCAACCCTAAACCTAACTGAAAAACTACCTTAGCCCTAAGTCTAAAACAAACCTGAACACGAACCCTAAGTCTAACACAAACTGTAATCGTAAAACTAACCATAACCATAACCCTAAATCTGTAAACTTCACCCTAACCCTAAGTCTAACTCTAACCCTAACCCTAAGTCTAACACCAACCCTAAACCTATTGGTAAGTCTAACACCAAATGTAATCCTAACCCTAAACCTTACCCAATGACTAACAGCAGCCCTAACTCTAACCATAACCATAACACTAAGTCTAACTCCAACACTAACCATAACTGTAATGCTCAGTCTAACACCAAATCGAAACTTTACCCTAATACTAAGTCTAACTCCAAGCCTAACCTTATCCCTAATCCTAACCTAACATTAACCTTAACCCTAAATCTAATATCAAGCCTACCCCTACCCCTAATCCTAACCCTGACCCTAAACCTCAGTCTAACACCAACCATAAACCTAACCCTAACCCTAATTCTAACACCAACTTTAAGCCTTGGCCTAATGCTAAACTTAATCCTAAACCTAACCCTAACTCTAAGTCTAACACCAAAACTAACCCTAAACCTAAACCTAATCCTAAATCTAAAATCAACCCTACCCCTAAACATAACCCTAACCCTAAGTCGAACACAAACCATAACCCTAAACCTAACTGTAACCCTAACCCTAACTCTAACACTAACCGTAACCCTAACCTTAAGCCTAAAAACAAGTTTAGACCTAACTCTAATCCAAACTCTAACATGAACCCTAAACTTAAGCGCAAAAGTAATCCTTAACCTTAAGTCAAGCAACAAACCTAACCCTAACCGTAAATCTAATACCAAGCCTAATTATAACCTTAAATCTAACTCCAAACCTAATCCTAAACCTAACCCTCAAACTATATAAAACCAACCCTAACCCCAAGTCTACCACAAACTGTAACCCTAACACTAACCATAACCATTACCTTAAATCTAACATCAACCCTAACCCTATATCTAACCCTAACCATAAGTAACACCAAGCCTACCCCTAACCCTAAAGGTAACGCTAAACCTAAAACGAAGACTAACAGACACCATAATCCTAAACCTAACCCTAAGTCTAACACCAACTTTAAGCCTAGACCTAATGCTAAACCTAAACCTAACTCTACTCCTCCCCCTAAGTCTAATACCAAACCTAACCCTAACTCTAACATCAAGCTTAACCCTAACCCTAAGCCTAAACCTAACCCTAATGCTAACCTAACCTGAACCCTAATCTTAAATCCCAAAGCAACCCTAAACCTAAGTCAAACACCAACCCTAAACCTAACCCTAAGTCTAATACCAACCCTAACTCTAAACTTAACCCTAACCCTATATCTAACAGCAAACCCTAACCCTTAACCAACACTAACCTGAAAGCTAACCCTAAGTCTAAAGCCAACCCTAAACCTTACCCTAACCCTAAACCTAAGTCTAACACAAAACATAACACTATGTATACCACTAACAGTAACCCTCAACCTAACCCAACCCTAATACCAACCCTAACCCTAAATCTAACACCAAACCTAACCCCATTCCTAATCCTAGCTCTAAGACAAATACCAAAACTAACCCTAACTCTAACTCCTACCCTAATCCTAAATCTAACACCTAGCCTGACTATAACCATAACCCTAACCCGAAGACTAAGTCAAACCCTAACCATTAAACTAACCCTAAGCCTAACACCAACCTTAACCCTAACACTGACCCTACCCCTAAGTCTAACTGTAACCCTAAATTTAACCCAAGCCTAACCCTAACCTTAAGTCTAACACCAACCCTACCCTAACACTTACCATAAACTTAAGCCTAACCCTAAGTGTAGCACCAACCCTAAATCTAACCCTACATTTAATTCTAGCACCAACCCTACACCTAATCATAATGCTAACCCTAATCCTAAATCGAACACCAACACTAAATCTAATAACAGCCTAAATCTAACACCAATGCTAATCCCAACCCAAAACCTAATTTAAAACCTAATTCTAACACTAACCCTAACCCTAACCCCAACCATAACTCTAAACTTATCCCTAAGTCTAGCATGAAAAGTAACCCTAACCTTAAATCAATTTAGCGTTAGGGATAAGGTTATGACTAGGGTTAGGCTTAGGGTTAGTGCTAGTGTTGGTGTTAAAATTAGGTTAGGTTTAGGGTTTGTGTTAGATTTAGGGTTACCATTAGATATAGGGTTAGGGTTGGTGTTAGATTTAGGGTTAGGTTTAGGATAAGGATTAGATTTATAGGGTTAGGGTTAGGATTAGGGTTAGATTTAGGGGTAGTGATATAGTTAGAGGTAGGATTAGTGTTAGGGTTAAGGTTTGGGAAGTATATGGGTTAGTGACAGACAGGTTTAGGGTTAGGTTTATGGTTGCTGTTAGACTTAAGGTTAGGGTTAGGGATAGAATTATGGTGAGGGTTAGGTTTGGTTATGACCTAGGTTTTAGGATTATGTTTGGGGTTATGGTTTGTGTTAGATTTAGGGTTAGGATTAGGGTTATTCTTAGGGTTAGGGTTAGGTTTAGAATTAGTTTTATGGTTAGGGGTAGAAGTAGGGGTAGGGTTACAGTTGGGTTTTATTTAGACTTAGGGTTAGTTTTAGGTTTAGGGTTAGTGCTAGACTTAGGTTTAGTGTTAGGTTTAGGGTTAGTGTTTGTGTAGGACGACGGGTTAGGATTAGCCTTGGGGTTAGTTTTAGGGTTACTATTAGGCTTAGATTTAAGGTTGGTGTTAGAATTAGGTGTAGGATTAGGGTTGGTGTTAAATTAGGGTTAGGATTAGGATTAGGGTTAGGTTTAACCTTGGGTTTAGCCTTAAAATTGTTTTTAGGCTTAAAGTTAGGTTTAGGGTTGGTGTTAGAGTTAGGATTTAGCTCAGGCTAAGGGTTAGGGTTAGAGTTGGAGTAGAGTTAGAGTTTTAGACTTTGGGTTAGGGTTAGGATTCGAGTTAGGGTTGTAGTTAGGGGCAGGGTTACTTTTTGTGCTAGACTAAGGGTTAGGGTTAGAGTTATGGTAGATGTCAAGCGTAGGGTTAGGGTTAGGGCTAGGGTTGGTGTTAGACTTAGGTTTAGGGTTGGTGTTAGACTTAGGGTTAGGGTTATTGTTAGACTTAGAATTGGGGTTAGGGTTAGGTTTGGTGTTAGAATTAGATTTAGGGTTAGAGTTAGGGTTGGTGCTAGATTTAGGGTTAGATTTAAGCTTAGGTTTGGTATTAGGGTAGAGTTTGTATTAGACTTAGGGTTAGGGTTGTCTTTGGTTTAGGTTTATGGTTACAGTTAGATTTACGGTTAACATTAGTGTTAGTATTAGGCTTAGTCTTATGGTTACGGTTAGGCTTGCTGTTAGACTTAGAAGTTGGATTTATGGTTAGTGTTAGGGTCAAGGTTAGGGTTAGTGTTTGAATTAGTCTTAGGCTTAGATTTAGGGTTATGGTTAGACTAGGTGTTAGATTTAAGGTTAGGTTAGGGTTTGGGTAGGTGTTAAGGTTAAATTTGGGTTAGGGTTACTTTTGGTGTTAGTCTTAGGGTTAGGGTTAGGAATAGTGTTAAGGTTGATATAAGATTTAGGCTTAGGGTTAGTTTTAGGTTTAGGGTTGGTGTTGGTGTTAGACATAGGGTTAGGGTGAGGGTTAGAGTTAGGATTATGTTTTGTGTTAGATTTAGTATTAGGGTGTAGGGTAACATTTAGGGTAGGTTTTAGACCTATGGTTAGGGTTAGCTTTCAGGTTAGGGGTAGATTTAAGTAAGTGTTGGTGTTGGTGTTAGACTTAGAGTTAGGGTTGGTGTTAGAATTAAGGTTAAGGTTAGGGTTAGGGTTTGGCTTAGTTTTAGACTTATTGTTATGGTTAGGGTTGATGTTAAATTTAGGGTTATGATTAGGGTTAGCTTTAGGCTTTGGCTTAAAATTGGTGTCAGGCTTAGGGTTAGGTTTAGGATAAGGGAGATTGTTAATTTAGACTTAGATTTGAACTTAGTGTTGGTGTTAGAGTTAGGGTTAGGCTTATGGTTAGCCTTAGAGTTATGGTTAGGTTAGGTGTTAGACTTGGGTTTAGGTTTTGGATTAGGTTTGGTGTTAGATTTAGGGTTTGGGTTAGTTTAGGTGTTTGACTTTGTTCTAGGGTTTGTGTTACACTTAAATTTAGAGTTAGGGTTAGGGTTAAGATTAAGCTTGGTGTTAGACTTATGGTTGGGTGAGGGTTAGGTTTGGTGTGGGAGTTAGTGTTACGGTTAGGGTTATGATCACAGTTACCATTATGATTACATTTTGTGCTAGATTTAGGGTTGGCATTATGGTTATGGTTAGGTTCGTTTTAGACTTAGAGTTAGGGTTAATTTTAGGGTAGGGATAGGGTTTGTATGGTGTTAGACTTATTCTTAGGGTAGGGTTATGTTTGGATTTGGGTTAGGATTAGGGTTAGTGTTGGAGTTAGACAAAATTAGGGTTAGAGTTAGGGTTGGTTTTACACTTTAGGTGAAATTTTAGGGTTAGGATTAGGTTTGGTGTTAGACTTAACTTTAGGTTTAGGGTTGGTGTTAGACTTAGCGTTATGGTTGAGGTTAGAGTTAGGGTTAGGGTGGGGGTAAGGGTTACATTTACGGGTAGCCTTAGGGTTGGTGTTAGACTTAGGATTAGGTTTAGGGTTAGGTTATAGTTAGACTTGGGCGTAGGGGTCAGGTTAGGGTTTGGCTTGGTGTTAGATTTATGGTTAGGGTTAGTTTTAGGTTTGGTGGTAGAGTTAGGGCTAGGGTTGGGTGTAAGTTTAGGGTGGGTGTTAGCTTTAGCGTTAGCATTAAGGTTATGATTAGTGTTATGATTATGGTTTTTGTTAGACTTAGGGTTCGGGTTAGCCTTGGTTTTAGACTTAGGTTTAAGGTAGTGAGGTAGTTATTTTATTGTGACAACCTGGCTGATAAACACATGGGATTAATTGAAGGGTGGAGAGAGTAATGGCTCGGTGAGCCTTGCCTTTCTTATCTATTGCTCTTTGATCATCAGACCAGTGTGTGGCTGCTTTGCTTGTTCTATGCCTCAATTTGAAAGCTACACTACCTGTGAAACACCTAACTTGTGGACTGTGTAACTGTAATTTGAGGTTCCTTCAAGACCTGCTTCACCCCATTGGAATTTACTTCTCTTGAGCTGGGGACTGTTGGACCCTGTCATCTGGCTGACTTTTGGTGACCTGCCTTGTTGCTGTTTGCTGCCTGTGCCCGGATAGCCTGAATTGCTCTACAGAGGACTATCTGGCACTCTCAAGACTTGAAGGACTGCCAGTGTCTCACAACTGTCTCACAGGAATGAGTTGCACTGAACCATTTGTGCTACTTTATAATTTAATTAACTGTTTATGTTATCTATCTGTATAAATATATATATAAAAGTATTAGCATTCTGGTTTTGTTTCTCTGGAGAACCCTGTCTAACATATTTGGTACCAGGAGTGCTTCTAGAAAAATAAAATCCTAAATATGGGCTTTTAAAATTGGCTCTCCAGCCTGATTAGTTTTAACAGCACTAATAATGCTACTTCAATGCCCCAAAGCATGGACAAGTCTGCTGCTCTTACTAATCCATGGTGTGAAATAGCAAAGCTAGTACCTACAGTAGCACCATCGATAGATGAGGTGCTGGTTAAAGGACAGGCTCTGAGTGATCATATCTTTGATATTTTCCAGGAGTTTTGTCAGGATGACATGTATAGGGAAGCTGGTTGGCTGGTCCTTCTTACAATGGAAAGTGTGATTAAGGAGAGGGATGGTCTCACAGCTTCAGAAGAGCGCCTCAGGTGCAGACTAACAGATTTGAAAGCTTCCATTTGTGCTACAAAGGAGAGCCTTCTCTCCTCTAGTAAAAGACCTGACATTGCTGTGAACCAGATCCAGAGTCTCATTATGTTAGTGGCTGAATTACAACATCAGCTGAATTGCAGACCTAGAGCAGTGTCTGATACCAAAGTGAAGGCATTGATTGGAAAAGTTGGGACCCTGAAACATGGGATGGGGACACATGGGCTGATGATCCAGAAAAGGAGGATATTGAGGCCCTAGAAACAATTGACCCACCCCAGTCAATAGATCCCCCCCTCCCAGCTGAAGGTATTAATTCACTATCAGTAAAACAAACCACACCTGACCAGATTAGCCAAACTCTTCAAGTTGATATGACAGGTGGGGCTGCATCAGTAGCATTGCTTGAGGGAGATGCCTTACAAGATATTGCTGAGAGCACCCGGGAAACACCCTCACCATCAATTATTTCCACTAGACTGGCACTAAAATTAAGTCTCAGAAAGTTGCTAAAGGTGAGGTTGAGATGATTACCCAAGAAGAGGCACACTATACTCGCAAAGATCTGTTCAAGTTTTCAAACACATACAAGAAAAAACCTGGAGAATATCCCTGGGATTGGTTACTAAGGATGTGGGATACTAGTGCATGGAATGTAATATTAGACCGGTCTGAGTTTCTGGATATGGGATCCCTAAGCACAGACTCTTCTTTCAATGTCTCTGCGAGAGAAGCTAAGAGAGGATCTAATTCTTTATTCGCTTGGTTCGCTGAAGCATGGACTGCCAGATGGCCTACATTAGACCATCTTGAAGTACCTGACCTACCTTGGTACACTGTAGAGGAAGGCATTCAAAAGCTTAGAGAATTTGATATGTTGGAATGGATCTATCAGGATATTCCTATAGACGACCCCAAAAAGGGGGGATGTCCTGAGGACATACCCTTTACCACAACCATAAGAAACAAGTTTGTGAGGCGGGCTTCAGCATCTCTTAAGACTCCTGTAATTGCAATTTATGTGCACCAGGATTAACAGTGGGCACTGCCCTAAGCGAACTCCGACATTTGCCCACAATGGGGCTGATTGGTCCCCATGGTGGTAGAGGGCAGGTGTCAGCACTGAATCAACAGAGACAGGGTGGGCATGATAATAACAGACAAGAAGGTTCCGAAATAATCAAAGCAACCTGTCTCGTGTGGAATTATATCACTGGCTACTTAGCCACGGTGTCCCTAGGAGTGAAATCATGGGAAACCTACTAAATATTTACATGATCTATACAGCCAGAAGAATGGTAGATCAGGTGAACAGCAGAATAGAAGTCACGATCACTCAATCAATTCCCAGACCTGAGCCAGTTTACAGATCCCCAACCCCTTGAATGTAGGGAAGGCTGAGTCCCTCTCAAGGAGTGTGCTGCTACATCACCAAAGGTTTTTACTGTCAGTCTTTCTTCTAACCTTCCCCAAAGGGACCTGCAGCCTTTCACAAGAGTAACTGTTTATTGGGGAAAAGGAAATAATCAAACTTTTTGGTGATTACTGGACATTGGCTCAGAATTGACACTAATCCCAGGAGACCCAAAATGTTTCGAAGGCCCACCAGTCAGCGTGGGGGCTTATGGAGGTCAAGTTGTCAATGGAATTTTAACTCAGGTATGCCTCACTGTGGGACCAGTGGGCTCCTGAACCCATCCTGTGGTTATTTCCCCAGTTCCAGAATGCATCATTGGAATAGACATACTTAGTAACTGGCAGACCCCCCATATTGGATCCTTGAAATGTGGGATAAGGGCTATCATGGTAGGAAAGGCCAAGTGGACACCATTAGACTGCCATTGCCTAGGGAAATAGTAAACCAAAAGCAGTACTGCATTCCTGGAGGGATTGCAGAGATCAGTACCATTGGTGTTCTACTTTGACCTATTTATCAAGTGAAATGAAAGGCCTCCAATTTTGAGTGGGGCCCAGAACAATAAAAGGCTCTGCAACAGGTTCAGGCTACCGTGCAAGCTGCTTTGCCACTGGGACCATATGATCCAGCTGACCCAGTGGTGCTAGAGGTGTCAGTCATAGATCAAGATGTAGTGTGGAGACTTTGGAAGGCCCCTATTTATGAATCACAGTGTAAAATCTTAGGATTTTAGAGTGAAGTCCTCTGCAGACAACTACTCCTCTTCTGAAAAACAGTTGTTGGCCTGTTGCTGGGCTTTAGTGGAGACTGAATGCTTCACGATGGGTTACCAAGTCACCATGAGACCTGATCTGTCCATTATAAACTGGGTATTGTCTGAACCAGAGAGTCATAAAATTGGATGTGCACAGCACCACTCTATTGTTAAATAGAAGTGGTATATACAAGATTGTGCAAGTGCAGGACCTGAAGGTACAAGTAAGCTGCATGAGGAAGTGGCCTAAATGCCCACACTCTCCACTCTGGTCATAGTACCTTCCTTCTCCTGGTCTGCACCTATGACCTACTGGGGAATTCCTTATGATAATTTAACGGAAGAATTGAAAATTCATGTTAGGTTTGCTGATGGCTCTGCATGATATGCAAGTGTCACTCATAAATGGACAGCAGCAGCACTACAGCCCCTTTCTGGAATCTCCCTAAAGAACAGTGGTGAACTTTGAGCAGTACTTTGAGCAGTACACCTGGCCATTCAGATTGCCTGGAAGGAGAAATGACCAAATATGACATTCTATAGGTTCATGGGCTGCGGCTAATGGCTTTAGGTGGATGGTCAGGGAATTGGAAGGGGCATGATTGGAAATGGGTGACAAGGAGGTGTGGGGAAGAGGTAATATGGATCTACCTCTCTGAATGGGCCAAGAAAGTAAAGATAATCATGTGTCATGTGAATGCTCACCAAAAGGTTACTTCTGAAGAGGAGGACATTAACACTCAACTGGATACGATGATACACACTGTGAAGACTAGTCCTTCTCTTTCCTCCACTGCTCCTGTCATTACCCAATTTTCACATGAACAAAGTGGACATGGTGGCAAGAATGGGTCTTATGCATGGGCACAGCTACATGGGCTTCCACTTACTAAGGCTGACTTGGCCACTTCCACTGCTGAGTGCTCCATCTGCCAGCAGCGGAAGCCAACATTGAGTCCAAGATATGGGACCATTCCTCGGGGAGATCAACCAGCAACCTGGTGGCAGTTTGATTACATAGGGTCACTTCTGTCATGGAGGGGCCAGCATTTTGTTCTTACTGGAATAGACACCTACTCTGGATATGGATTTGCCTTCCTCGCACACAGTGCCTCTGCCAAAACCACCATTCGTGGACTTACAGTATACTTTAACCACTGGTATTTCCTCCCACATAGTATTGCTTCAGATCAAGCAACTCACTTTACTGAGACTGAAGTGCGGCAATGGACCCATGCCCATGGAATTCACTGGTTGTATCATGTTCCTCATCATCCTGAAGCAGCTGGCTTGATATAATGAGGGAATGGGCTCCTAAAGACACAATACGGTGTCTTCTAGGTGGCAACAACTTGCAGGGCTGGGGCAATGTTCACCAGGAGTCTTTATATACTTTAAAGCAGCAGTCAATATATGGGGCTGGGTCTTCAATAGCCAGGATTCATGGGTTCAGGAACCAAGGGGTGGAATATGGCATGGCACCACTCACTATTAATTCTAGTGATCCATTTGCAGCATTTTTGCTTCCTGCCCCAGGAACCTTTATGGGCTTCAGGCCTGGGGATCCTAGTCCGGAAGGAAGGAATTCTCTCACCTGGAAACACAGCTCTTATTCCACTGAACTGGCAGCTGAGAATGCCCCCTGGCCACTTTGTATTCCTCATGCCTTTGGATCAACAGGTCAGGAGGGGGCCCCCAGACTGATTGGTGTGATTGATCCTGATTACCAAGGAGATATTGGACTGGTCCTACATAATGGAGGTAAAGAAGAATATGTCTGGAATCCAGGAGACCCCTTGCCTGTTTCTGATAACTACCATGCCCTGTGGTTAAAGTCAATGGTAAACTACAGCAACCCTATCCTGAGAGGACATCTAATGACCTAGACCCTCAGGAATGAAGGTCTGGGTCACCCCACCAGGCAAGCAACCACAGCCAACTAAGGTGCTGGTCAAGGGCAAAGATAATACAGAATGTGTAGTAGAAGAAGGTAGTTCTACCTATCAGGTAGGACCACATGATCAATTGCAAAATCAGGGTTTGTGATTGTCACTTTATCTTCTTTATATGTGCCTATTGAATATCTTTCCCTTATTCATGTTTGATGTACCAGATACAATTAGATTCAGTGTGTTTTCATATATATGTATAATAGGTGTATTATTTTAGGTATAAATGTGATTTCATTAATGTCTGGAAATTATATATGGCTAAAGAATTGTGTAGAGATGCCAACTGGTCAAGGGGTGTATTGTGATAGATAGGTTTATTGTGCCAACCTAGCCAATAGAAAACATATGGGATTAATCAGGTCACTGTTTGGAAGACAAAGAGATAAATGGCTTGGCAAGGTGTGCCCCTTGTTCTCTTGCTCTCTGGTGATTAGACCAGCATGTGGTTGCTTTAGCTGGTTTTCTACCTCAGCTTGTGAGTTACACTATGTGTCGGACAGCCAACCCATAAATCATGTGACTAGAGCTTGAGTTTCCTTCAAGACCTGCTTTGCCATGCTGCTGGCATATACATTGCTTGAGCTTTATGCTGTTGGATCTTGACATCTTGCATTGCTTGGGTTCGATATCACATCTAGGGCCTGCTTCCCTAAGCTCCTGAGTTGCTGATTGTTGGGGACCCACCCTGCTGTTTGCTGCTGGTGGACGGACTCTGCCGGTATTGCCTGAGGGAAGACTCAGATGTCTGCTTCCTTTACCTTGGTCCCAGCAGCCCTCATGAGTTAAAGGACTTCCAATACATTAACTATTCCACGGAATTGAGTTGAACTGAGCCCTCTGAACTTCTGTGTGGACTATTTAGCTGTTATATTCATATATATATATATATATATATAATCATAAGTGTCCTGGCTTTGTTTCTCTTGAGAACCCTGCCTAACACAAACCATGAAACACCCTATAACATGGAGGTATCTGGAAAACGTTATGTTGAGTGAAGTCAGTCAATCACAAAAGGAGAAATATGAGTTCACTGATGTAGGAACAAGCAACAAGACAGGCACAAGCTCATGTTTGCAGGACATCCAGTCTGTTGGCCAGGGTGGCTAGACAACCTTGTAGAGTGCCTAACTGGTGCCAATGAACCACACACCATCCTTTCTAGGTATGTATCTTGAAGGTCACTTTGGCAGAGGGCTCCTCATGTCAGTTGGGATCAAATTGTTAACAGAGTGGGAGGGGATGTTGTCTACTGAGTGACTGCATTGCAATACTATTACAAATTTTCCAGACAGGAAGACTCCCCTAACAGCGGGTTGAAGAATACTGATGGGAAAGTCAAGTTAGGTGAGGGGAAAGGGAGCAGACATGTGTGGAGAAGCACAAGCACTGTTGGTAGGAAAAGCTGGACGATCAATTTCCAGGTGGGGAAAAGAATGATTTAAAATATTTGGTGTGGTGTTATGCACTGAAAGGGCCACATTGACTTTGATTTCTGGACACATCCTGGGGCTCAAGGCTAGATGCTGTGGAACACTGGAACATTGAATCCTGGATCTTTGGGGTGCATGGCATGCTCCAGAGGCTTCATCAGTGAGATCCAATGTGGAAACTCCACTGGGAGAACTGGACTCTATGTCATACACACTTGTAACCTGAGGACTTAAGACTGAAAATTCATGGTGTTTGAAGAACTGTAAGACAGCTGTACCAAGATTGTTTGACTGTGGATAGGTGCACAATCATGAACTACCTACATCAATGCCCTATATGCTGCATTAAGATGTATATTATTCTGGCAAACTTGTTACTGACATTCTCAGTAAATATTATTATAAAATTTCCCTGACAATTAACCCCATTTTTTTGGTAAGTAATGTCCAGCCACAAGAGGATTGATTCTGTACAAGTGAATAATTCGAGTTCTGTGACATGGAGTTAACTTACATTGGCCGAATATCCCTCTCTCAATAGTACTTTAAAAATTTAGTACCAGGGACTAATCAATGATAATATTAATGGAAGATCTCATTGCCCTAGTGAAATGATCAATAAAACTCTCTAACATAAATTAGCAAGGAGGTTTCCAAAGGGAGCCAATACAAGATTTAAAAAAAACATAAATCTAGGAATGGGTTTGGGGCTCACACTAAATCCTACCTCCAATTTAAGAATCATTAGTTCTTAAACAATGGCCCTGCCAATAAGACACACCTTAAACTCAAAGTAAAATAAAAATCAAAGGATGACAAAAAAATTAATCAAGTCAATGGGAAGCATAAAAAGGTAGGAGTGGTGATAATAATCTCCGAGAAAATAGATTTCCAGGCAAGTAGCATAACGAGAGACAAGAATGGACACTGCATTTTGATTAAAGGAGCAGTAGAGCAGAAGCCCACTACTTTCTGTCAGACTGTCATACCGAGATGGCTTGTGTGCTGCTGTGATCCTGGAAGCTGTCACTGGTATTTCAAATGCCTGCAGGGTCATCCAAAGTGAATAGGTTTCAGCTGAGCTTCAGATGAAGAACAATGAAGGACTCAACCCCCCACTTTAGAGGAAGAAGCTGCTAACAAGCCCCTCTCTGTGTACATCTTAAAAACTGCTTTGACAGAGGAGACCTCACTTCAGCTGGTGTCAGCTTTACAAGATCAGGACAGGAGATGACCATTTTGTTGCTGCCATACAACATTGCGTTTAGGTTATCCCAAATCAAGCAGAGCATAACCAGACTACCAGATCTAATAAGGAAGCACACAGAGTGTATCCAAACACCCATCATCAGAAGATGCATTAAAAAAAAAACAACCTCTGGTACATCCACATAATGGACTGCTATGCATCCCTAAAAACACAGAAACAGAGAACAACAAAGCTGAATTAAGGTGTAGAGAGAGTAGAATTCTTATACACTGCTGGTGGGTTTGTAAACAAATACAACCACTGTGGAAAGTGATATGGTGATTCCTAAAATATCTGGCAATAGAAATAGCATATGATTCACAATATCATTGCTGAGAATATACCCCAAAGAAATAAGAGACAGATAGTGAACAGATGTATGCTTTCCCATATTCTTTGCAGCACCGTTAACAATAGCAAAAGGCTGGAAACATTTCAAATGTCCTTCAGCAGAAGAATGGATTAAAAAAAAAAAAACCAAAACCTCTGGTACATGCACACAATGGAATATTATGCATAAAACAAAACATCAATGAAACCATGAAACGCCTCATGACATGGAAGGACATGGAAACCATTATGCTGAGTAAAGTTAGTCAATCAAAAAGACAAATATTTTATGCACTCACTACTATAAGGGAAGGTGGGTTCCTACTCTCTGATCATGTTATCTTTGAATCTGGTCTCCCAGGTGACAAGATAAAGAGCCCACCTAGCTCCCAAAACCACATATCACTTCCTTGACACGTACATCTTTAAACCACCTTGACAAAGGGGACTTCACCCCAGGCGGGGTCAGTTTTTTAAGATGGGGGAGAAAGAGAGAAGATAATTCAGTTGTTGCTATATAACCTTCTAAAGTCAACCCAAATCAACAGAAACTCCTATAAGACTAATTAGCGAAATTGAAGGTGGGGGAAGGGGAGCATGCATGTCTTAGAGAAGCTGATTGTATTATTTGGTGGGTAAACTTACAGGATCAAGTCCCATCAGGATAAAAAGTTCAATACTTATTTAGAACTCAAGTGGAGTTTTCAATATACCTGGTACTATGTTCTTAATTTAACACTTTGACCTAAGCCACATCTATAGACTGTTGGAACTTCAGACTCTGTGCTTTCAAGGAACACAACATCTTTCCTAGGTCACACCAGATGGATGTGATATGGAAACCCCACTAAATGAACTGGGCTTTACCTCAAACTCACCTAAATCAGATTTGTAGAGCTTACACAGTCCTTTGAACTTAAAGCTGAAGTACCCTAGTGTGAAAAAAGTAGATGATTGTTATGCCAAGTTTATAGAATGGTGGTCATTGGACTTTGATTCATATCTCTTGCTTGTAGGATACCCAAAGAATGATGATCTGGGACTATCATATATTGATTATTTTAATCCTATACTTGCTTTATTTAAAAACAAAACAACATGTTATTGCCATATAATTCAATATCATACACTTCATTCATCCAGTCACATTAAAAGAGTTGAATAATAATCACTACAATCAGTTCTTAATTTCTTGCCGTCGTTGGTATTAGCTCTCCAATTCCCTTCAATCTCCCTCTCAAACCCACAATAAACCACTGATCCAGTGACTGTCTCTGCAGATTCACCTGTCTTGGATTTCATATACTAGAAATCACACACACACACACACACACACACACACACACACACAAAGAAAGCAACAATAACAAACCAGAGAAAAACTTCAATGGAAAATAAAGCAGGAAATATTAAAGGATCCTCTTTGCCTTCTTATTTCATGTATTTATCTTGTTGGCATCGTTTCTGCCTCCGTGAATGACTGTTACTGAAGAATTAGTCCTGTTACCAATTCCCTTCACTGTTTACCTAGTTTCCAGTCACTGAAGAGGCTAATCTGTAAACAATTCATGTATTGCAGCAGTCTGAAGCCAACCTGTTGTTATTTGCCAACAACTTGATTTCAACCCACAGCAACCCTGTGCACAACAGAAGGAAACACTGCGCGACCCTTGCAATTGTCCTTATGCTGGAGCCCATTGTTGGAGACAGAGGGTCAAACTGGAGCCAGAGTGGCCTTTCTTCTGTTGTTGGAGGGTTGATGTCGTTGCCTCTGTTCTATTTGTTGGAGGTGCTATGCTAAGGTATTGCTTTGTGATTACTCCTCTTTTTTCATGCGTGAGTTGATTGCTATAAATTGACCTCTGTATCCCAAAGGTTTTAGTATGATGTGTTTCACTCCTCATTTTTGCCAAGGAATTTTGAAATTCTTCCCTTGCTTTTGTTCAGTCTCCATTGGTTTGTCATTATGCTTCTCCTCTTTCTATTGTTGATTTCTACTTTTATAGCATTGTGATATGACAAAGTGGATGGTAAGATCTCAAAGTTTTAAATTTGTTGAGTATTGCTTTATGGCCTAAGAGACAATGTATTCTCAAGTATGTACCCTACGTCTTGGAGAAGAATGTCCATTGTACTGTTGTTAAGTGGAGTGCTCAGTATATGTCTAGACATTCCAGGTGGTTCATTGGGTTGTTTAGCACTTCTGTTTCTTTATTGACTTGCTTTCCTGAGGATTGCAGCCCATCGTATAACCACTTTACCACCAGGACTCCAAATGGAAAAGCAGGAGTAGCAATAGTATTCTCTGATAAAATAGACTTCAAGGTGAATAACACAAGGAGAGACAAGAATGAACACTATATGATACTTAAAGGAACAGTATACCAAGAACATACATTGATTAACATCTATAGAAGACCCTCATAATATGTCAACCAAATGCTTACAAAATTGAAAAAAAGAAATGAATAGCTTGAAAATAATGGGAAACTTGAACACACCGCTCTTTCAGGGAAAGATAAATCAGCAGGAAAGAAATGCAATCAAGAAATAAAACCGCTAATCAACAATTCAACCAGTTTGACCTCCTAGACATGTACAGAGCACATCACCTAACAACACACATAACTTCTTCTTAAAGTGCACATGGTAAATACTCTAGAATAGTGCACATGTTACATGTTAGGCCACTAGGCAAGCCTCAACAAATTAAAAAAAAATTAAAAAAAAACTTTGATATCCTACAATTAATTTTTTCAGCTCACAATGCTATAAAACTAGAAAGAACAGAACACACACATGGAAACTGAGAACATACTACTTCAAAATGATTGAGTAATAGAGTAAATAGGGTATGAAATTTTAAAAATTCCCTAAACAAATGATAACAATAACACATCATACTAGAACCATCTGGGATATAGTAAAAGTGGTTATCAGAGGGCAATTTATAGCAATCAATGTAAACATGAAAAAGAGGAGAAATACCAAATCAACACCTTTAAAAAATCATTTTATTAGGGACTCATACAACTCTTATCACAATCCATACATACATCCATTGTGTAAAACACATTTGTATATTCATTGTGCATATCATTCTCAGAACATTTGCTCTCCACTGAAGCCCCTCGCATCAGCTCCACATTTTCCCCACTCCCTATCTACTCCCCCCTCCCTCATGAACCCTTGATAATTTATAAATTATTATTTTGTCATATCTTACACTGTCTGACATCTCCCTTCACCCACTTTTCTGTTGTCTGTCCCCCAGGGATGAAGCTATATATAGATCCTTGTAATTGGTTCCCCCTTTCCACTCTACCCTCCCTCCACCTTCCCGGTATTGCCACTCTCACCACTGGTCCTGAAGAGATCATCCACCCTGGATTCCCTGTGTTACCAGATCCTATCTGTATCAGTGTACACTGTACATCCTCTGGTCTTGCCAGATTTGTGAAGTAGAATTGGGATCATGAAAGTGGGGGGTGGGGGTGGGCCAAGCGTTTAGGAACTAGAGGAAAGTTGTATGTTTCATTGTTGCTACTTTGCACCCTGACTGGCTTGTCTCCTCCCGGCGAGTCTTCCATAAGGAGATGTCCAAACGCTTACAGCTGAGCTTTGGGTCTCCACTCAGCACTCCCCCTCATTCACAATGATATGATTTTTTTTTGTTGTGATGATGTCTGTTACTTGATCCCTTAAACACCTCGTGATTGCCAGGCTGGTATGCTTCTTCCATGTGGGCTTTATTGCTTCCGAGCTAGATGGCCGCTTGTTTACCTTCAAGCTTTTAAGACCCCAGACTCTATGTCTTTTGATAGCCGGTCACCATCAGCTTTCTTCACTACATTTGCTTATGCACCCATTTGTCCTCAGTGACCAAATCCATACCTTAATAACATTTCCAACAAGTAGAATAAGAGCAACCATATAAACTCTCCAACAACGAATGAAAAGAAATCATAAAGATTGGAGCTGAAGTAAATAGATTGGAAAACAGAAAAACAAATGGAAAAACCAATAAGACAAGAAGTTGGGGATGTGAAAGGATTAACAAAATTGACAAAACACTGGCAAACTTAACAAAGAAAAATGAGAACTATGATTCAAATATCTAGAAATAGACATGAAAAGGGTGCTACCAAAATAAATCCAAATGAGATAAAAAGAATAACATAGTATGGAAAAAGTATGTACTCCAACAAGTTTGATAATTTAGAAGAAATGGATACATCCGCTACACAAATTAATACAGACAGATGTAGAAAGTATGAACAGATCACAAACAAAAAAGAAAATAGGGAAGGTCATCAATAAACTTTCAACCAAGATAAGCCCAGACCCAGATGGCTTCGCAGGGAAAGTCTACCGAGTATTCAAAGAAGAGCAATTACTAATTCTACAATGACTATTCCAGAATATAGAAAGGAACAGCAAACTCCCCAACTCATTCTATGTATCCAGCATTACCCTGATTACAAAACTGGGCAAAGACCCCTCAGAAATAGAAAACTACAGACCAATGTCCCTCATGAATATAGATGCAACAATTCTCAACCAAATTCTGTGCAATAGAATCTAATGTATCAAAAAAGTAATTCATCATGACCGAGTATGAGTCATACCAATGATGCAAGGATGATTCAATATTTGAAAAACAATGTAATTCCTTGAACTAACTACAAGCAAAATAAAACAGAAAAACAATGTAATACACTGCATAAACGAAACCAAGACTAAAAAACACATGATCATATTAATGCATCAAAACATTTGACAATATCAACACCCATTTCTAATAAAATTGGAATAGAAAGGAAAACTGTCAACATAATAAAATTCATATACAAACGATGAATGGCCAATATCACATTTAATGAGGACAACCTCAAAACATTGCCTCTGAAAATGGAAATGAGACAATTGTGCTGGAAGTTTTAGCTAGAACCATTAGGCAACAGAAAGAAATCAAAGGATTACAATTGCACAAAGAAGTGAAGTTCTTGATATTTTGCAGACAACATGATTTTATATATAGAAAAATTCCAAGAAATCCACAGAGGACTGTTGGAAATAATTGAGCTATTTGGTCAAGTAGCAGAATACAAGTGTAACAAGCAGAAATCATTCAGATTTCTATAAACCAGTGAACCTAATATAGAACCTAATGGGAAAATATGCGTGATACTATATTACTAATTGGGCACTTCTGACCTAGTTTCTATTCAGCCATTGGTATTCCAGGTCATGTACTATAGACTACAGGGACATTCGACTCTATTATTCTGAGGCATACAACATCCTTCAGAGACCACACCAGAAGGACTCAATATGGAAACCCCACTAAGTAAACTGGGTTTTAATTCAAACTCACCTGTGGCCCTTGACTTAAGGCTGAAATTCCTTAGTCTGAGAAGATGCAGCTGACTGGTATCCCAAGCGTACAGGACTAGTAATCTTTGGACTATGATTTGGATGTCTTGCCTTGAGGGTGCCCAATGAATGGTGGTCTGGGACTACTAATGCTTACTTTTTCAATGTCCTCTTTACATTATTATGACATATATTATTTTGATAGACACGGTTCTGTTGTGAATGAATATTATTGAATGTTTTGCCCTATAACCTATGTACATGACTAAAAAAATAAGGAAAATAGAGAAAGAAGATGTGGAGATAAATAGAAGGAAAGAGAAAAAGAAAAGCAGAAGAGAGATAAAAAAACACACAAAGGAAGTGGAAGAAAAGAGGAAATACTGGAGAATGGACAGGACCTAGAAAGAGAAAACTGTGCAGCTCGTGGTTCTCAGTGTGGGGCAGCTTCCTTGGCGGAGCTCTCAGGGCTGGGGCAAAGTGGCAAGTCAGGTTTGAGATGGAGCTTGTATGAGTCTAGCTGTGGTTTGAGTCATGGACCTAATCTGAAAGCAGTTCATCCAGGCTCAAGTGATTGCTAAATTTGGGTGCTTTATCCTGGAAGGAATTCTTTTAGGAGCAGAAGGTAGCTGGAAACAGGAGAGATGGTTATTCTGGAAGTTCTTGCACACAAAGCATAGCTGGTAACAGCCCACTTGTCCAACTTTGTGCTTTCTATTGTCCTAGTGAGATGGGATCCACATGCCAGCAGGCATGAGGGTGGCGCACTAGGACCCCACTCCACAAAGGTGCTGTTCCAACTTGAGGCAGGTGAGGTGCTGTGTAGAGAAGGATGTGTCGTCAGCGGCAGCAGGAGTAAGGGCGGGGGCTAGCCATTCTTCTGGTCACGAGGAGCAAGTGGGGAACAAGGGAGGATCCCACTTTTTAAAATTCTCAGCTATATGTTTGTGCTGTCAGGCTACTGACTCAATAGAATTCTGCTTCCAAAAGTTTAAGATGGCTGCACCACTCAGCCTAGCAATAATTTATGCCATTTCTTCACTTTGGATGGTTTTGTTCAGCCTCTTATCCTAGTTGGTATTCAATCCATTTTCTCTATCTTCTGCTCTGAAGCTCAGGGTTCCAGGAATAGCATCCATATCTATTCAATTTGGTTTCCTTTGTCTTTGTTATAGAAGACCCGTGTAGCTTGATAACTAGTCTGCCACCTTGCCAGAAATCCCCTTTTATTTTCTTTAGTTTATTTATTTATTATGTTTGTTTTTCTAACTTACTGTGTGAAATCATTAATTCATTTATTTTCCTTTTTTGTCTCTTTTTAATAAGTTGGGATTTAATACATGGTATTTAATATTCCAGATTACAATCATGTCAAGTAGAATTATGTACTTGCTACCACAATCTTTTTCCAAATGTTCTTTTTTCTACTCGGACTCCTTGACATTTTCTCCCTTTTACCAACCCCCACCATGACTGTACCACCATTCCCCTACCCTCAAACCCCTTATTCTACTTGCTGTACCTATAGGTTCATCAATCCTGATTTTCATACCAGGGGGTATCCCCCAATAATGGAAAAAAAGCTCTGATGAGAAGAGCTTTCCTAGTACACATGTTTCCCACTAGGAGAGCAAAGAGAAACTCTCTCTGAATTAGTGCACCCATTGGCATCACCTGTAAGTTTCTCTCTGGTCACAGTGAATTTTTTTCATAAAAGCAGTTTCACTCGAACCTCAGTTTTTGTGATGGCTGATTTAAGAAAGCAGCATGCAACTGTGGGATTTTGTTTCCTACTTGGAAAAAATGCCACAGAAACTGTTGTGATGTTCAACACAGCTTATAAGAGAAGCATTATGGGAAAAACTCAAGTGTATGAGTTATTTTCTCTTTCAAAAAGGTGAAATATTGATTGATGACAAAGCTCCTTCTGAATGTCCGTCAACTTCCTGAACAGACAAAAATATCGACTTGTAGTGCATTTGGAGTTCATTCCACCAGATCAGACTGTTAACCTAGCTTTCTATTTAGAGATTCTGAAAAGATTTCATAATAACATGTGACAGAAAAGGCCTGATTTTGGACAGATGGGGGGGGGGGGATGTTTTACCACCACAACAATGCACCTGCTCATGCAGTCATCTCAGTGCACCAGTTTTTGGCAAAAAAAAACACAACAACATGCCTATCTTTTCCCATACACCTTACTCACCTGACCTCACTCTGTGTGATTTCTTTTTTGTTTCTGTGAATGAAGAGAGACATGAAAGGACAGTGATTTGATGAAGTAGAAGAGATGAAGAAAAATATGAAGGAGGTACTACCAGCCGTCCAAAGAGATCAGTTTGAAATATATTTCCAAGAATGGAATTGCAGATTTGACAAATGTATAAAGTATAATAGAGAATATTTTGAAGGTGATACTGTTTTAAAAAAATCTTTTAAATACATAGCTTTGGGAGAAAAATAATAACAAAATTATGGGATTTTGGGAGGTATTCCTTGTATACCTAAAAATGAAAAATCATATCACACAGCTTTAAGAGGGTGACCCTATATATGCCTATTATTAAAGTAGTTAAAGTTATTACTTTCCTGCTTTGTAGTTATTGTTGTAAGTGCGATTGAAATGGTTCTGACTCATAGAAACCTATGTGCACTACAAGGAAACACTGCCTGATCCTTTGCCACTCTCACCATTATCGTTATGTTTCAGCCAAATATTGCAGCCACTGGGTAAATCTATCTCCTTGGGATGTTTTCCATTTTGTGCAAACATTCTACTTTTGAAAATATCATTTTATTGGGGGCTCATACAATTTTCATCTCAATCCATACATACATTGATTGTGTCAAGCACATTTGTACATTTCTTGCCATCATCATTTTCAAAATATTTGCTTTCTACTTGAGCCCTTAATATCGGCTGCTCACTTCCCCCTCCCTCCCCACTCCCCCCTACCTCAAGAACTCTTCATAATTCATAAATTATTATTATTTTGTCATATGTTACACTGTCCGACGTCTCCCCCACCCTCTTCTCTGCTATCCATCCCCCAGGGAGGAGGCTATACGTAGATTCCTGTAATCAGTTCCCCCTTTCTACCCTACTTTCTCTCCACCATCCAGGAATTGCCACTCTCACCACTGGTCCTGAAGGAGTCATCTGCCCTGGATTCCCTGTGTTTCCAGTTGCTATCTGTACCAATGTACATCCTCTGGAAAATAAATTTAAGTGATCCAGAGAACACATGACTGTTACAAAGTTCTTGGGGAATGGGGGGTGGGAAAGGAAATTTGTATATAAAAAATATACTCCAAGAGTGTGTCAAAGAAAAATAGATTTGCATCATTCCATTGACCCTACACCTTTGAACACAATTAATATAGTTATTTTAAAACCATGATTTTCATATACATTTAATCACACAGAAAATTCTTCACAATGTACTGTCCAATGGAAATAAGTTTATACAACACTACTTATAAAACAGATAATATCTTTCTGTGCATTTATAATTCTGAAAATTTATAGAAGTCATTAAAACTATACCTATATACACATAGAAAATATGCCAAAAGAACAGAAGAGGACTTCAAAAGTTTAATAGAAAATTCATTACATTTTCATTCCATTTCCCAAAAACGTTTAGAAGCCTCCTCATAAACCTCAAAAGGTTAAGGATAGTTAGCTCTAAATGGTGGGATTATGAATTTTAGAAATCTTTTGCTTCTCTCTATGTTCACATATTCCTACAATACTCAAGTATTGCTTTTACAAGTTTTAAAAAAATAATTAAAAACTAATTTAACACAACAGAACTCAAATCTTTTAAGGTTTTGCTAGGAAGCTGTTCAACATTGTTGAAGACCTTCTGTGTCAGACAGGCATTGAGCTCCCTGTATGCACCTGGCAACATAACGTCCAGTGAATAAATCCCTTCACAATCCATAGTACACTGCTCCAGCAGCTCTCCTAGTTGTTCATCACTAACCCTTCCAACGTTACATGGAAAGAAGAGAAAAGTCTTTGTGATAATTCCCTTGATATATTATTCTGGCAAATTGTTTCCAAATAAGAGTATATGAAGACTTGTTCAGGTCAAATGAGATATGGCCAATAACACATATTGTACAAAAGGGCTATATCTGCACCACGACTTATTTCTTATAAACCTACATTGAACCATGCAGAAGTTAGTGTTAAGAGGCCTTAAACTCAGACAGCTTAAATGTAATTCTTTACTCCACCATTACTATCTGTGCAATCGCAGGCAAAGTTCCTTAACTTCTTTTAGCCTTGGTTTACACACCTGGGAAACAGAGAGAATTGTGGCACACTGTTGGGAGGATTAGACAAGACCATCACACATAGTAAAGTCTTAACAAATGTTAGTAATAGATTTTTAGATTTTAAAAGTTTGAAGAGCATGAGTCTCTTGATTGGGAACCTCTATTCTCAAAGCATGATAATCTGGAGAGTTATAAAGAGCATTGCAAGATACAATATGAGTGGAAGAAGAAATTAGGATTATCAGCATATCCTTTCAGAAAACCAGATTAAACGGCATTCAAATTGTTTGGACAGTTAAACTTGTCTCGTTAAGTGCCTCAGGCCTGATTTTCTTCCACCACATGCTTATTTCTCCCTTTCAGGTGGTCTAAATTGTCACTGATCATGACCTGAGGAAACTGGCATGTGAGACAATAAAGGAGTAATGATAATGCTAGATGATACTTAGGAATGATAAACTTTGAGCCATAAAGGATTAACTCATTCATAGATAGCCACTATATTGCTCACAGACAAACCTTCACATGGAAAAACATATAAAGAATTATTTTGACAAGCATAACTATTCTTATTAATTCCTGTTCACAGAGTCCTATTAAATATAGCTCATTCCATCTAGCATGCATGTCTTAGTTTTAAAACTCATCCATCTCTAAATAGAACTGAGTACTGATGTTGAAAATGTTTGCTGCTGAAAATGCTGATAGGGATAAGTGTACAGTTTGAGGAGCAAATATATGACTCAGTGTGAAGAGGCTCAGCCTGGCCAAGCTGGAGATAAATTAAACATAAAATAATGACAAAATTAATTATAACACACTAGATGAACATTGAGTACATGTCTATAATGATATAAATCAATAAATGAAGGAGAAGAAAAGGCAGAATGGTAACTAAAATGGAGGAAAATGGTGGAGATAAAAAAGAGTCAGTTTTATAATCATCAGAGTAATAACTTATTTAGGCAAAAATCAATAATGAGTGTTTAAATTAAAGTCTAAAAAGAATCCAAATATCTAAACATTGTTTACTTTTAATAAAAAGGGCTAAATAATAATCTTCCCTTAATAAAATAACTATGAAACTTCCAATTCTACCAGCTGAAAACTTGGAAGTTTGCATCCAACTAAAGTTGCCTCAGAAAAAAGACCCAGTGATGTGATTCCCAAAATAATCAGCCTTGAGACACTCCATGGGGTGCAGTTGTACTCTGAGATGTACGGGGTTGGTTTGAGTTGTAATTGCCTCAATACAACTCACACAGAAATTGGGGAGGATACTTTTTTTTGGAGAAAGAGTCAAAATTTCTTCCATGTAACCACCGAAACCTCAATCACCTAAGAGGGGAGAGTCCCTTTTGTAAGAATTGTCCTTTGCTCAGAAGAATAATTTTTTACTTAAAATTTTCTTTAAACCAATTTTCACATCTTTGTTCCTCAAACTGTAGATTAATGGGTTGATCATGGGCACCACAGTGGTGTAGAACAGAGAAGACACTTTGCCCTGATTCATAGGCAAAAGAGAAGATGGCTTGAGGTACACGAAAGCTCCCGACCCAAAGAAAAGAGAGACTGCAATGATGTGCGAGCTACAAGTGCTGAAGGCTTTGAGCCTTCCCTCAGCAGAGCGAATATGGAGGATGCTAGAAAGGATGCAGGCATAAGAAATGAAGATGGTAACTGTGGGCACACCGATATCAATGCCTACAACAATGTAAACAACCAGCTCATTCACATAGGTGCTAGTGCAGGATTGCTCAAGAAGGGGAAGGATGTCACACATGTAATGATTGACAAATGTGTCAGCACAGAAGGTAAGTTTTACCATACATGCTGTATGGGCCATGGCCCCAGCACATCCCATTCCATAGACACCTAGCAGAAGGAGCAGGCAGACTTGGGGGGACATAGAGACTGAATACACCAGTGGGTTACAGATGGCCACATAGCGGTCATAGGCCATCGCTGACAGGATGAAGGACTCAGAAACAACAAAGAAAAGAAAGAAAAAGAGCTGAGTCATACACCCTCCATAGGAGATGCTGTTCTTCTTTAAGACAAAACTCATCAGCATTTTGGGGGTGATAACAGTGGAATAACAAAAATCTATGAGGGACAAGTTGAACAGGAAAAAATACATGGGTGTGTGCAGGTGAGAGTTCAGTCTAATCAAAATAATCAAACCCAGGTTCCCCACCACAGTCATGATATAGAAACTTAGAAACAGGGAGAAGAGAGGGATCTGGAGTCCAGGATGGTCTGTTAAGCCTGCAAAGATAAATTCTATCATGGAGGCGTTTCTGGCTGCCATCTTCATTTAAGGCATTCTGTGGGAACAACGAAAAAGAGTTTCTTAGAGAGAAAAGAGAGACACCAAAACTCCCCTTCTAGTCACCTGCTCCATTCTTGAGAATTGCATCCACATTGAGATTTTGAACTTCCGCAGAGATCCCGATGGGTTTTTCTCCCACAGCTCCCAAATGATTCTAGCCTTTGGAGTATTCTCTGCGAGATGGTCCTGCCTCATTCTAAAAAGAAGGGTTCTAAAGAAGATCTTTGGCCCCCTTTATTGTGTCCCTCCAACTCCAGTCTATGATAACTGTGGGCTATAGATGGAACTAGTCTTCTCAGAGGTTGGGGTCAACCCTAATGTGCCCAAGGTGTCTACTTCATGGTCAAGCTCCCAAAGAATGAAAAGGACGGTGGTCTCTCTTAGAATCATTAACGCTCAATGCTGGGAACTTAAGTAAAGCTTCTCCCAGATTAATCACTCACCACTTTCGATCTGGAGCCTCGGTGTTGTATCTTTAGTTCTTTTCCTCAACTGTTCAGATAGAAAATTTCCCAGGTAACAACATAGTGACTTGTTTATCAGAGTCTTCGCTGTCTTAGAATTTTATGTGGACTAAAGAATAAGGTGTCTGGTCAAGGGTTTGCCCAAGGCTTTTCTCCAGTTTGCAGAAGAGAGGTAACCTAACCTAGCCTTTTCTGTCATCAGTGCCAGCCAGTGACAGGAAATGGAGCGATTTTGTTCTGGATGTTGAAGCCTGGGACCTCATTAGTCGTGGAAAGTTAGAGGTCCCTAGTCTATAAATTAACTTTTTAATGACGACATTCTTGCTTATGCCCTTGATAATAATTAAATGGATTCGGGAAATTGTATTTATTTGTTTAATTAGTACCTATCCGCAATAGGTGAATATAACCCTGGGTATACAAACAGTTAAACACGCCTCCTGCTAACCAAAAAGGTGACAGTCTGAGTTCATTCAGAGACATCTTGGGAGAAAAGCCTGGTGAAATAGTTCGCCCAAAATCAGCAATTGAAAACTGCATGGAGCACAGTGCTACTCAGCTGTACATGGGGTTATCATGAGTTGGAATCATCTCCATGACAGCTTGTTTAGATTTGGTTTAGGTTTTAATATGCAAATTGCTGTGTGAAAATAATAATAATTTACCATGTGCTAATCACTTACTCTTTATCCAATTCTCTACCCATTTTAACATTTATCTATAAAGTCCAACAAGTTTGAATCCAATGTCATTTTCTGTATACTGCTTCCTTTAATTTTTTTCCCAAATCCTATGAGACCAGTTTTGTTATCCTCATTTTGGAGATGAAATAATTCCCAGATGTTAAGTTACAAAGGTCATACTCCAACATAGGTATATATGACTCCAAATTGAGTGTTTGTAACAAGGGAAGTTTTTAACGTGCTCCATGGAAGATAATAAGGAGCCCTGGTGGTGCTGTGGGTTTCAAAACCAAAGCCTGATCCACAAGAGAAAAGTGAGGCTGTCTGCCTCCATAAAGACTGATAGCCTCAGAAACCTTTATAGCCTCACAACAAGTCTGAATCAAGTCAATGGGGTTTTTAGGTGCAATATAATGAAATGTATCACAATTGATATATGTATGCATTGTGATAAGAGTTGTATGAGCCCCTAATAAAATGATTAAAAATAAATAAAAAACAAAACAAAAACTTTACAACACATAGAGTTAATGTTAATGTATATATTACCCAAAAAAGTAGAGATTTCAAGATGGAAAGCAAGAGTCTATTAAAAACATTGCTATTAAAACGTATGAAACAACTTACTAAGAGTGGTATGGTGAAACATGCTAACATAATTAGCATAAGTGACTTTCAGTTAATCAATGACTGTAAATATAAAAGCAAAATAAAGTGCTCACAGCAAAAAAAAACAAACAAACCAAAAACAAACAACCCCCCCCAAAAAAAAACAAAAAACAACCAACAGGACCCTTGCCTTTAACTCTCTGATAATCTCTTGGAAAGGAAAAGGCAGTACATAACAAACTAAACATTCAGAAAAGTGGGCAAAGATCCAGAAAAGGTCAGAATAAATGCTGCATGAACTCCAAGATTACTCCCCGTAGCACTTAATATCTAGTTTATCAGGGGACTGTACAATATTTGGTTTATAAGCAAAGCAAAATTCTTCTTTGAACACCGTCAATTAAGAACACTCTTTTCCAAAACTGTTAATTCTTGAAACTCTCCTTGATAGTCCTCCATCCTTGCTCTTTCCATTGTTGATCTTAGCATCCTTTCCTAACAGGCATGCTTTAAAGTGAGCTGAGTGGCCTGCTAGCTTAATTTTAGAGCTCTCTGTTAAATCTGACTATATTGGTTTCCCTGTATTTCTTTTCTAAATATCCTTTGGTATTTTCCTAACCTCCCTTCTGTCATGAAAAACATTACTTTTTTTTGCCCATTTCTCAGTGTTGCTTAAGCTCAGTGATAGCTGATTCATACCCATGTGGCTTTGATGATGAAATTTTGATTGACTTAATTTAGACACATCATCAAACAAGACCAGTCTCTAGAAAAAGGCATTATGTTTGGTATAGCAGAAGGTATCTATCAAAAAAATAAGGAACCTCTCAATGAGATGGATTGACAAAATAGTCACCATATGTATTCAAACATACCAATAAGGTCATCTTGAGTCAGAGACACTCAGAGCCAAATAACAATCCAAGCACAACCTGGAAGCATTACTAAAAAGTATCTAACCCTGTGGTTAACAACACCTGGCTGTATAATTGAATTTGATAATGATATGGCCAGGGTTGTACTTATTATATGCTTATTAAAAATATAATCCCAGTACTTCCACCCATATATAATAAATCAAAATATACAGTGGCTGTACTTTATAATCTTTATTTCTCTTCTAAATCTCTCTTGGTGGCCTGAATATATAGAAAGTTTGGTATTCAGTGATATAATTCTCCCGTTACCTCCTATATTTTCCAGATAGCAAAATTGAAGTCCAATTAGATCATTGGTGGTATATTCCAGAATAAAAACTGAGTCTCCAACATCTCCAGATATTCTATTCAGAAACCCAGGTTGGCCTTTAGTTTGACATAATTAAAATATGGGAATAACTAGGGGAATAGTTGAAGGTCAATGCTGAGTCATACTGGGGAGATTTTCATGCCAATACAGGAACGTGTGTAATCTGTTAGGTAATAGGGTAACCTAATCATGATCAGAGTTATGCTGAGGAAGATCAGCTAGTTTAATGGGGAATATTCTTTATCTTATTATTTAGAAATGATATATTAACTCAAATAACTGCAATAAGAGACAGGACTTCATACCAAGTAACAGGTACATTATGGAAAAAAACCTTTCAAATATTTTTTGTTGTCTTGAGTCAGCTCCGTACAACAGAATTAAACAGTGGAGTATCCCCACAATTGTTTGAGCCCAATCGTGCAGCCACTGAGTCTTGTTCTTTTACCTGCCCTTCTGCTTTATCAAGCAGGGACTGATAGCTCCTGAAAACAGGTTCAAAATATATGAGGCTAAGTCTCACCATTCTCGCTTCTAAAGAGCATTCTGACTTATTTTAACCTACACTCTACTCTGCTTTTTTTTTAACCATGTCCTGAGTTCAGCCCCACCCCACCCCTCAAGCTTTCTGTGTTGAACACGTTTTATGACTAATTTCACAGAATTCAACCAAAATTTTTGGTTTCTATTGTTGTTATGGCAGCCAGTTGTACCCAGGTACAGCCACACAATATGCTTGCTTGCTTTTAAACTTATCTATATCCTGCTCTGTCCTAGAATGCCACAATGACAAAAGTGTGGATTTCTTGTGGGAATCCACTCAGTGATTTTAATGCACTTGCAAACCTGGAAGCCTGAAGAAATTAATATTCCATGGAGCCAGTGCTTAAATTCTAATCTCTTCTGTGTCCTTAGTGTCCCAGGGATAAAAGTATCTCAAAGGTTTCTCAGAGAGATTGATTCAAAGCTTTTCATAAAACACCGTTTGGTCGACTTTTCTTCTTTCCCTGTTCCACTCTTTCTCTTCCCTCCATACCTGTTCTCTGGTATCATTAAAAAAACTAAACTACATGCATACAAATCCATGTCTCCGTTGCTGCTTTTTGAGGGTGAATCCTAAGAAATGAAAAATAAATATTTGGAGTATGTCTTATTAAAATGTCTTCCTCCATGTGAGAAATGGCAGTGTGATAATTAGGGCTTGGCTTGGCTGGGATGAGATTGTTTGACAATTGAGGCCTCCTCCATGATGTGACCTAACAGCAATGTAATAAACTCCATGATGGGATATGCTCTGAGCAGCTAAACTGTTATAAGAAGGTTATAGTGAAGTGTAGCCCTTACTCAGGTCAGAGTCCTGAGAATATTTCTTTTTTTTAAATTTTTAAAGTAGTTTTATTGGCACTTCATCCACAACTCACACAATTCATTAGTTTAATTATATCAAGAATAATTGTACAATCATTACCACAATCAATTTCCAATTTATTCTTGAGATGGTCTTGAAGTTCGGGGTGGGATACATTCAAGGACATACTTTTAGTTTTTCATTTTCTTTACTAACCACTTGAACATGCATATGGACTATCAATGATCTGTTCCACAGTCAGCCACTGCCCTGGACTAAAAGTAAAGTATTATAATCAAAGATGCAACGACACAGAGGTAGGAAACCAAAAGGAAAGAACCCAATCCTCATTTCTCAAGTTGAAAGAACTTAAGAACTTTTAACCTCAAATTGCAATATTGAAAGATTTTACAGGACAAATGCTGAATGACCCAAGAAGAATCTCTGACCCCCCCTCAAAAAAGGTAGAAAGAATACACAGCTTCACTATATTGGAAATAACTAGCTGATGTTCACCCATTTCAAGAGACAGCACACGATCAAGCACTGATTGTATTGAAGGAAGTAGGCCAAGCTATTTTGGGCCTTGAATTCCAATCACAAGACTACAGAAACTGACAAAATACCAATAAAAATAATGGGCTGGTATCTGTCTTCAAAATTTCTTGGCACAGATGATTACTTATAGCACTGCACTTTATTGAAACATTTCAATGGGTATTTTTTCAGCTTTGGGAGCCTTTTTTTTTCTGAGAATATTTCTTATGGGGTGTAGCCAACTTCAAATACAAGTAGATGCTATAGAGAGCTGCGTCACTTCCTGCTGGTCTGGATCCTGGCTCATCAACCTTTGTTTCTTTGGACTTGAGTCCACCATGTTGCCTGCTTGGAGCCATCGAAGACTATCTGACCTTACAATCCTGGATGCCTCTCCATCTACCAGCTGACGACTTCCTAGTTTCTTTTCCTGTTTCCTGTCTCAGCAAATTTTCAAATAGTTCATGAAGTAGTCAAAATTCCAATTTGTGTTACTTGAGTATGTCCAAGCAAAATGTCAAATTTTCACATTTTATTAGTAATTAGCCAGCCAAGAGGACTCTATGTTTTGATCTACTATATTCATAATATGAATTATCTGTGTGATCATTCAGATTGCACTGTTAATGTGATGGAAGGGATCTAGTTTTATCCACTTTTGTATCTTAGAACTACATGTAAAACCTGGATGACAGCAATTATGAGGTTAAGATAAATCATAATTGAAGAATTTAGCAAAGAAACTATCATGTGGAAGAACTTTGATAAATCTTATCAGTAATTTATATATACTAAATATAAATTATATGTAGGGAATGAGACAGAGATAGGGGTGGTGAAAGCTACATGATCCTGAAAATTATGACAGAGGAGCCAATATAACTTTGAAAATGAGGTTTTACAGAAGTAGTTACCAAACCAAAACCAAACTCACTGTCATTGAGTTGATGCCAATTCATAGCAAATTTATAGGACAGGGTAGAACTGCCCAGGTGAGTTTTCAAGTCTATAACTCTTTACAGGAGTAGAAAGCCATGTTTTTTCTCCCATGGAACATCTGGTGGCTTTGAACTTCTGACTTTATGGCTACCATTCCAATTATAACCATTACACAACTAGGGCTCCTGAAGAAATGGCAGAATAAATTTTTTTTATTCAAAACTTTCTCTATAGCTCCTTTACTTAACCCAGAAAGACTCTCAGCTTTTTTGAGTATTCCACCCTGTCTCTACTTCCTTTCTAAGCACCAATTTTATAGTTTTCAAATAATCATCTCAACCACACCACGAAGTCCAAATTGTGAAGTCAAATGATGTTTCATTTATGCCTCCGTGTTCATTTTCTGGATCCATTTCTAGGGTCAGTGGAAATTTCTCCTTCCGCGCCGCCCACAGCCATAATTAATGCTTGTTCTGCCTTCTCAGTGAGAAACTCACAAACTCAGATCCTATGAAAGCTTGAGAGGATGATTTATATTACAAACCCTTTTCCTGACATTCTTATTTGAAAGAAAATGGAATTTTAGCCAAAAAATAAATATATAATTATGACATTTCATTCAGCATTAAATTGATGAGAGGCACAATTTGGTCAGGATGAAGCTGCTGAAGTCATGTTTACTGTTGTTATTGGGTACCATTCAATTACTTTAAACTCATATCAACCCTATAGTGTAGAACTGACTCAGCGGGCTGTCTTTTATCCCATTAGTAGTTATCTATCCTCCACTTGACAAGCCAATTACAAATCCTTTAGGAGCCTTCTGTGTGTGTGGGGTGGGTGGGGTGGTGTTGACATTTTCTAATTCTCCAGGTCTTGCTAGTCTCCCCATGGGGGAATATATTTTAGTTACTGCTCAGTAATGAGGCTTCAAGTGTATACTTATGAATTTCCCATAACATTTAGTCTCATTTCTATTGTAATACATTCACAGACTAAATAAACAAATCATAATTAAACACCTGAAGTGAGCCCCACAGGAAAAGCTCCCCTTGGGGCACAAAAGTAAATATACAATTAAGTCCTTATTTTTCTTTAGGAATCTTAGAGGACTCTTGTTTGGATGATTGAAAAACTAAGGGTTTGTGTTATTTCAGAGCTCATTTGACTAGAGCAATCATGTCTCTTTTAACAAGTCTCAAGTTCAAACTTCTAGGAGACTTTTTTTTTTGTGTTTTGCTTCTGGTATATTTTTCTTTCTTTCTTTTTTTTAAACAATTTATTGGGGCTCATACAACTCTTATCACAGTTCATACATCTACATACATCAATTGTATAAAGCACATCTGTACAGTCTTTGCCCTAATCATTTTTTTCTCCTCTTTTCTGTTTTTACATTTTATTAGGGACTCATACAACTCTTATCACAATCCATACATATACATACATCAATTGTATAAAGCACATCCATACATTCCCTGCCCCAATCATTCTCAAAGCATTTGCCTTCTAGGAGACTCTTAAGTGCATGGGGTTTACTCAGTATGCACTGACAATTACTACACATACGAGGAGGCCAAACAGACCTTGCAGTTTTATAAAAAGGAGTACAGAATCTGTTCAGGGAGCTTTAATCTCACACCTGAATGGTCATCATTTGAAATATCTTCAGCCTCTAAAAAGTAAATAAAATTAAGCTTACCTACCAATTGCATATAGGATCTACTCTATGGCAATGATTTTTGTTTGTTTAATTTTTCTTTTGGTTTACTAGTTACACAGTTCTAGGCTATGTTTAATCTTAACCTACATTTATTATTTTAAAACTCTTCAATATACACATTCATACATAAATGACATATATATTCAATATAAAATCTATCGATAAGAATGAACTTGGAAGTATAATTGAAGGTAAAAAATTTTTTTTAAAGCAGTTGCATTTGTGTCAAATTTGACTCATAGAAACTTTTCCTCAAGGATGTCAACGGTTTCCATGGGCCTCCATAGGGTTTTCTTTTTCGTTTTTTTTAAATGGTGTATTTTAAAATTTTTAGCAGTTTCATTGACATATAATTCACAGATCATACAAATGAAGGTTTAAAGATATTTTTTAAAGTTGTGAAATCAACCCAATCAATTTTAGAACATTTTCTTCTCTTGTACCCAGTATTTTATTTCCCCATTTCCCCCAACTCCTTTGCCATAATCCGAAAAAAACTATTAATACAGTTACTTTCTCTATAGATTTACCTAACCTAAATTTTATATCACTGAAAACATAAAATAAAAACTTTTAAACACTTAACAATAGCAAAACAAAACAGATAAACTTCAATCAAGAAGAAAGCAGAAAATATTAAAAGCCTGAACAAATTTAATGACTCAGAAAGGAGAACAAATGATAAGGGGTTCAATTTTAACCTAACTACATCTGCATTAGTCCACTTTCCAGTGTATCCAGTCTTACAGCAAGGGTATTCACTCCCCTGGTGATGGTCAGAGGAGATTCACTGGAGGCTTAGTCCATGTGGGGACCCTGCAAATGGATTTCAGCTTTCACTGTCATCCATACACTTCTGCAAAGTGAGTAGTCAAATTTTAAGCTCTAATACCATTAATTTCTCTGGTCTTGTATTTTATTATTTATAATTCTTGGATCACACATGACGTGTTTCCTCAATGTGGACTTACCTGTCACCACACATAGATGGCTACTTGTTTTGAGACAAATCTTTAAGACCCTAGATAGTTATCAACTGCTTCTTCTCACACTAGAGCATCTCAGCCTTAAGTCCAAGGACTTAAGTTCCTTTACTCTGCTATGGATGTGTTTAAGGTGAAGTTCACTTTGCTCTGTGGGGTTTCCAAACTGGATCTTTGTGTTTTTGCTTATGAAGGATGTTGTGCAACCAATGTCCTGGTTGTCTACAGCACTAGGTCTGGGTCCAAAAAGACTGGGTAGAAACTAGATAAAAAGTTCCCAGTTAGGAACATAACCCCAGGTATATTCTCCCACCAGAGGTCTATATAAGTAATGTCGAGGTTTCTGATCCCTCATGTTCAGTGACTAATCCCATCAAGGTGTTTGGTTATGTCTAAGAGATTTTCATAACTTTTTCTCCTGTATGTTCCACCACCATATTTATGGATATATTTACACCCAAAGTCAACACACATTTTCAAATATTCCCTGTCAAAATTATGTATGTCTACTCCCACCCTCCCTCTCACACTTGTTCAGCTTGTGTGTCTATCCAAACTTCAACAAACGAAAGAAAGAATCAAATAAAAAAAGCAATAGAATCTGAAGAATACCTGAGGATGATATGGGACACCATGAAGAAAAATAATATACTTATCATTAGAATAATGGAATAGAAACAAACAAATCTACAGATAAAAATACCTTATATACTCAAGTATAAGTGGTCCCGAATATCAGCTGAGGAACCTAATTTTACCACAAAAACTGCATTAAAAATATGCTGATGGATTGTGATAAGAGTTGTATGAGCTCCCAATAAAATGATTTTTAAAAAGAAAAAAAATGTGCTGAAAACCTCAGCTTATATTCAAGTATATATGGTAATAAGGGGAAATTTTTACTGATATCATTAAAGAGGAGAGGAGAACCATCCAGGAAGCAAAGAGAACTCCAAATAGGTTAGATACGAAGGGGTGGGGGGGGGCAGGAGGGCGAGAATCAAAATATATGAGGGGTATATAAAAAATTCGCAAAGAAGCTCTGCTGGGTGGAGTTTTTGTAGTACATATTTTCCCCACTAGGTGACCATCAAGCAACACATTGTGAGTTAGTGCACCCAGTGGCATCACCTGGGAAGGTTCTCTCTGATTATAGGGAATTGTTTAATAAAAGTGGTTTCACTCGAACCTCAGTATTTTTTTTTGTGTGTGTGATAACCAATTTAAAAGAATAGCGTGTGGCTATAAAATTTTGTTTCTTGCTTGGGGGAAAAAGTTTTAGAAACTATTTTGATGTTGAACACAGCTTATAAGGTCAACACTATGGGAAAAACTCAAATGTATGAAGGTTTTTCTCATTTAAAAAAAGGTGAAATGTTGATTGATGACAAACCTCATTCTGGTTGTCTGTCAACTTCCCAATGGAAGAAAATGTTGACAAAATTCATGCACTTGTGCATGAAGAACAAATAAGGACCATTGAAGGGCTGGAGTTATCTGGATTACATTGGTGCTCGGTTCAGTGGATTTTAAAGAAGATTTGTGAATGAGAAGGGTTGTTGTGAAGTGTGTGCCTCTGGTTCTGACTGACCAGGAAAAAGTGTCAAGTGGAAACATGCTGTGCTTTGAAAGAACAGCTCTGAAGTGACCCGGGCATTTTTCCCAATGTCTTTACTGGTGACAAGACATGGTGTTATTCTTATGACCCCAAAAGCAAACATCAATCAAGCTTGTGGAAGATGCAATCATCACCTCACCCAAAAAAAGCTCATCAAGTAAAATCACAGATCAAGACAATGCTCATTTGTATTTATGTTTTTTGATGTGAGGGGGATAGTGCTTTTTGGAGTTCATTCCACCAGGTCAGACTATTATCAAGTTTTCTATTTAGAGGTTCTGAAAAGATTGTGCATCAGTGTGAGACAAAAAAAGCTTTATTTGTGTCACATTGTTGCCCCACGCACCTTACTCACCTGACCTCACTCCGTGGGATTTCTTTTTGTTTTCATGAATAAAAAGGGGCATAGAGGATAGTGATTTGATAACATAGAAGAGGTGAGGAAAAAAATGAGGGAGAAGCTGTCAGCCATCCAAACAGATGAGTTTGAAAAATGTCTCCAAGAATGGAATTACAGATTTGACAAATATATTAAGTGTAATAGAGAGTGCTTTGAAGGTGATACATTTGTTTTGTAAAAAATAAACGAGTGAATGAATGAATACGTAGCTTTGAAAAAAATCCGTGTTTGGGGAGGTAACCCCTCATATAGTAGCCAAATTATCCAACGTCAAGGAAATGGAGAGGATGTTGAGAGATTCTTCAGAAAAAAACAATCACCTGCAAAGGGAAAAAGATAAGAAGCTCAAACCTCTAGGTAGAAACCATGTGCACAGAAGGGATTGGAGCAACATATACCAAACTGAAATAAAAACCCACCTACAAAGAATCAAATATCTATTAAAGCTACGGAGCAAATATCAAAGACAAATAAGGTACTTCCGGGAAGATGGTGATGGAGTGACACATACCAGAGGGAATGCAGAATTCAGCCCAGGAGAGTTGCTTAGAGGGAAATTCAACACTGCTGGAATGCAGGAGGAGCATCATAAAGATAAGTAGGCACAGACCTATGGGGCTTTAGGGGGCTGGGGGCTTTTGGCTTATCTCAGTAGAGGCTGGCTGGGGCTAGACCTTGCCCTCGCCACTTTCTCTGCTGAAGCCGGACCATTTGGGTGGACTTGGTCACAACACAGCCACAGTTTGCCACCGCCTGCCTCAGAGAAGGGACTCAACCCTTGTAGCTCCATGGGCAGGGGTGGGGTTCAGCTACATTGTTACTTTTATTTCCATCTCTTCTCTCTATCTGCCCTCAGTCTTGGATGGCTGAACAGGGGCTTATTCTCAACACAGCCACAGCTTACCTCGGTAGCTTGCTGTGACAGCTTCTGGGTGGGGACTACACCCTTGCAGCTCTACGGGCAGGGATCAGGGTTTGGCTACATTGTTGCTTTTGTTCCCATTTCTTGTCCCTATCTGCCCACAGTCTTGGAGGGCCGCTCATAGGCTTTTTCTCAACAAAGCCACAGCTTTAGCTGCCGCCACAGCCACAGCTTGCAATGACAGCATGCTGCCACAGCCTCGGGGCAGGTACGAAACCCTTGCAACACCATGGGAAGGGATCACAACTTAAATACAGTGTTGCTTTTGTTTTCAACTCTTCAATATATCCCCACACAGTCTCAGCACACTTACTTTAAATTATTTCCCTTCTCATTGTCTCTTTCCTGTTCTCTCACTCCACTGATGACCTCCAGAGCACTCCCCGTAGCCTAAGGCATTTATGCCTGTACCACACCCAGCTAGGTGAGCTCCACCCTGTGTAGCTAGCCAGAGGGTGGGGAAATTCCTGCTGACCTCCACCAGGGGATATTCTGCCCAACTTCTTATCAGGGAATTCCTGCCTGTGTACCTGGGACTCTAAGGCAGCTAGGTCAACACTCATCAAAATTCTAAGCTGTTGCAGGAACCTCTGCCCAACCTCCACAACACCAAATCAGGCAACCCAGAAGCCTTTTAGAGCACTCCCCTGAGAGGGAAGCCACAGGAGGGTAAAGTAGTAGGTTAATTCCATAGTGAAATTAGCTGTAGGCAGTTTGAAGAAGCATTCCTACAAGTCTCCCAGAGAGAGCCAGTGCTCTTTGACTCCCTGGAAAATGGCACCTAATTCCTCTAAAACAACGCAACACAAACAGCCATCACCCCCAATGACCTCAATGAGAAAAAAAAAACCCAGGAGAAAACAAAATGAAATAGCAGAAGATATCCCGAGCATAACGACATGCATAGAAGCAGACATTGAATTGCCACAGAAAGAAATTTTCAGAATGCTGCTGGAGTCATACAGGATGTGAGGGAAACAATACAGAAAAAGGACGAAGTAATAGAGGAGTTACCAGTCATACACCAAAGAGAAATACAGGAGTATATAGGGAGGAGATAACATAAACCAGTAGCAGGAACACAGAACTGGAGAATCAACTGGATGAAGCAGAGACCGCATCAGTGACTTGGAGGATGCCAAGCAGGCTTTAACAAATGCGAACAAAAATCTAATAAGGTCATCAGAGAAGCTGAAGGAAACTTAAGAGCTATGTCTGATGCTACGAAGCGGAACAACATTAGAATTATTGACTTACCCGGAGAAGACTTAACAAAGAAATCAACTGCAACGATAGCGAGAGAATTCTTGGAGGAAAACTTGCCCAGCTTAATGAATAAAAACCAGGCAACCATTCATGAGGTTGAAAGAACACCAGCTAGACTAAATCCCAAGAAGAAGTCACCAAGGCACATAATAGTTAAACTATTCAACTTTGAGGAAAAGGAGAAAATCATGAGAGCAGCGAGGGAAAAGCAAGCAATCACATATAAAGGTTCCCAAATAAGAATATGCCCATACCTATCAGCAGAAACTATGAAGAAGAGGAGACAGTAGAGTAACATATTCCAAAAATTGAAGGAAAACCATGCAAAGCCAAGAATACTCTACCCAGCCAAATTATCGATAAAGATAAATAGAGAAGTAAGAGTCTTCCCACACAAGGAAAAACTCAAAGAATACATTAGAAGAAATCCAGCCCTACAAAATATCCTTGCCAACCCATTATGGGCAGAAGAACAACACTCACCAAGCATAAATAAGGGAGCGCCACATAGAACAACCTCACCCAGAGGGCAACAAAGAGAAAACAGACCCCAAGATAACATTGGCTTAAGGAGAGAAATAATTCAAGAATGATATGCACACACACAGATGTACAAGACACTAATGAAAAAGAAAAGTGGGAAAATACCCACCACAAAAGGTATAAGAAGACATCACAGAGTCCACAGATGGAGATAATAATCCTGAATATCAATGGCCTGAACTCAGGCATTAAAAGATTGTCTAGCAGACTAGCTAATAAAGCACAACCCATCAATCTGCTGCCTATAGGAGATACATCTCAAGGCTACAGACAAAAGTAGCCCGAGAATAAATGGCCAGAGAAAGATATATCAAGCAAATAACAATTCACAAAAAGCAGGGGGTTTCAATCCTAATCTCAGATAAAATTGACCTCAAAGTGCAAATTATAAAAAGAGATAAGGAGGGACACTATATAATGTTCAAGGGAATGGTAGACAAAGAACCACTAAGCATTGTAAACATATATTCCCCAAATGAGACCCGCTGAATACGTCAACCAAATACTGCAAAAGAAGAAAAACGTAATCACAGTCTCAAGAATTATAGTGGATTACTTCAATACAAGGCTTCCTAAGAAAGATAGATCACAGGAAAAGAAACTCAAAAAGGAGGCTAGAGATCTAAACACTACAGTTAGACAATTTGACCTGGTAGATATTTACAAAACTCTTAATCCAAATAAAAAAATTCTCATTCTTCTCAAGCCCACAGAGCACATATTCGAAGATAGAACACATGCTGGTGTATAAGGCAAATCTAAATAAAATTAAGCACATTGATATCATACAGATATCTCTCTCTGACCACAGTGCCATAAGGCTGGAAATCAACAAAAGGAAGATGAAGAAAACAGAAGCAAATAATTGGAGGATGAATAACTCTCTACTGCAAAAGGAGTGTGTACTGGCAGAGATCAGAAGTTAAATTAGGAAATTTCTAGAAACCAATGACAATGATCACATGACATACCAAAACTTATGGGACACAGCAAAGACAGTCATCAGAGAAGTTTCATGACAATACATGTACACCTGAGAAAGGAAGAGAGACTCATGTTTGATATGCTGATACAAAATTTAAAACAACTAGAGCAGAGTCAGCAGTACAGTCCTACTAATAGCAAAAGAGAAGCAATTATTAAAAACAGGGCTGAGATTCAGGAGAGGAAAAATAAGAAAGCTATGGAAAAATTAATGCAGCTAAAAGTTGGTTCTTTGAAAGGATAAACAGAATCGACAGACTGCTGGCAAACATAACCAAAGAAAGGAGGGAACAAATTTCAATAGCAAGAATAAGGGATGAAAGAGGGGACATTACAATAGACCCTAGTGAAATAAAAAAGATTAATTACATAGTACTACGAAGGATTGTACTCCAATGAATTCAACAATTTGGAAGACATGGACAAATTCTTGGAAAAATAATCCCTCCCTGGACTATCCTCGGTGGACGTCCAGAATCTCAACAGACCCATAGGAATAGAAGGAATAGACAAGGTTATCAAGGGATTGCCAACAAAAAAAAATCCCCTGAAGCTGATGGTTTCACTGGAGAACTCTACCAAGCATTTAGGGAAGAACTAATACCAATCCTACACAAACTCCTCCAGAACACAGAAAAAGATGGCAAACTCCTGAACTCCCTCTATGAAGCAAGTATAACTTGATACCACAACCGGGCAAAGATCCCACAAGAATCAAGAACTACAGACCAATCTCCCTAATGAACATCGATGCAAAAATCCTTAACAAAATACTAGCTAACAGAATAGAAAAGTACATAAAACAAATAATTCACCATGATCAAGTGGGATTGATAGTGGGATGCAGGGATGGTTCAACATTTGAAAGACCATTAGTTTTATTCGGACCATTGACATGAAAAACTATAAGAACCACATGATAATATCTATAGATGCAGAAAAAGCATTCAACAACATCCAACACCAATTCCTGTTTAAGACACTTGAGAAGATCGGATCAGAAGGAAAGTTCCTCAAGACAATACAAGCTATATATGAAAATCCAACAGCCAAAGTGGTAGTCAATGGAGAAAAGACTAACACAATCCCACTGAAAAAGGGACCAGACAAGGATGCCCCTTGTCCCCACTCTTATTTAATATAGTGCTGGAGGTTTTAACTAACAGCATAAGACAAAGAAAGACATCAAATTATTTGTCTGAGTAAGGAATTGGTGAAACTATCATTTGCAGATAATATGAATTTCCCAAAAGCTCCACAAGGGGAGTACTGGAAGCAATAGAGGAGTTTGGCAGAGTGGCAGGATACAAGATCAACAAACAGAAGTCCATTGGACTGCTATACACATCGGATAAGACCACAGAAGAGGAGATCAAAAAGGTGGTACCCTTCACAATAGCCAAACACACGTTGAAATACCTAGGGATAGGGCCCACCAAGCACAGAGGACGATAGCCCAGCTCTAAGGGCCGATTGTAAAGAGAGGACAATACAGCTGGCTCCATGGCGAGATGCGACATCCTACACTGACCCATGCCTTGCATGGGACAGCACTTGAGACACAATGGGGGATGTGCGACTGAGCTGACCCCACCAAACTGAGGCAAACACTGGGGACGTGCAATGGAGCATAAACACTGAAGACGAATATGTACATAAGTAAGTGTGGTGAAAAAGGCTGATGGTGCCTGGCTACTGAGAGATATAGCGTCTGGGGACTTGCATAGTGCTATGAGTCAGTGAGGGATGTTGTGTCTCCTAGTGGGGCCAGCCCTATGGTCATTTCTGTGCTTTGACTGCTCTGAGTTGGAATATCGTCCCCAGGGCTTGGTAGGCTAGGATGTGTTCCATTGTCTCTTTGTCCCCCTTCATTTGCTCCTGTGTGCTCTGTTCAGACATGTTCTTCTCCCTGAGCTGTAGCTTCAGTGCTGTACTCTGAAGTGAATTCTTCTGCAGGATGTGGAGTAGTGGGGCTGTCCATGTAGTTGGGATTTGGACCAGATTCTGATATCTCTGTTCGTTCCCTGCTTCATGCCAGTATGTTGCACTCATCTCTTGGAGCACCAGGTTAAAATCTGGTCCCTCCAGGTATAAGGCATCATGCAAAAAAAAAAGATATAAGTGTGTGTATGTATGTGTATATGTATATATGTATGTGTCTATATGTATATATATATATCATATTAAATGAAGGGGGAAGTGCAGAGTGGAGACCCAAGGCCCAAGTGTCGACCAATGGAGATCCCCTCATAGAGGGGTTTAGGAGAGGAGATGGGTTAATTAGGGTGTGAGGTAGTAACGATGAAGAACACAGCTTTCCCCCAGATCCTGGATGCTTCCTCCCCCCAACTACCATGATCTGAATTCTACCTTGCAGGGCTGGATAGGGCAGAGGTTGTACACTGGTGCATATGAGGGTTGGAGGTACAGGGAATCCAGGGTGGATGATACCTTCAGGACCAAGGGTGTGAGGGACGATGCTGGGAGAGTGGAGGGTGAGTGGGTTGGAAAGGGGGAACTGATTACAAGGATCCACATGTGACCTCTTCCCTGGGAGAGGGACAGCAGAGAAGGGGGGAAGGGAGACTCGGGATAGGGCAAGATATGACAAAATAACGATGTATAAATTACCAAGGGCATATGAGGGAGGGGGTAATGGGGAGGGAGGGGGAAAAAAAAGGAGGACCTGATGCAAGGGGCTTAAGTGGAGAGCAAATGCCTTGAGAATGATTGGGGCAGGGAATGTATGGATATGCTTTATACAAATGATGTATGTATATGTATGGATTGTGGTAAGAGTTGTATGAGTCCCAATAAATTGTTAAAAAAAAATCTGGTCCCTCTTTCCCTGTGGAGATATAAACAATAACCCCCCATTGGGTGGGTTTGTGCCCTTTCCCCCAGAACCCATGGAACTTGACACTTTCATAAAACTATTGAGCTATATATAATGTTTAAACGCAACAATGACATAATCATATCTGTACCTAACAGGATAAAACTAAAATGCATGCAATTAAATATGTCCCAACTTCATTTAAGCATAATGTTTTATAAGTGAGCAAAACAATGTTCTATGCGTACTGTTGCAGTTAAGTGAACACCTACACCCTAATCCTATAATCCTATGAATATATCCCCCCATCTACGAAAGATTGTATGTCAGCCACTTCATGGGTATCCAATTTCTATACTGCCCACTTATAATAAACTGGTACTCTGAGGAGACAATCATGTTCTTTTATGTGAAGAGGAATCTGTGAATCCACATCCATAAGTAAAGTCAAATCAGGACAGGTCCATAAAGTCGCCAGCAACATACATGAATTCACGGGCTCAAAAATCTTTTCTTCATCTGGTCATTTTCTGGTCAACTCAATGTGGATCACCTCATTTAGCCTCAACAGGGTGCCCATTGGTTGCCTCACCTTTAGATGATGGGGAATGTCACAAATTCTCAACAACCCAACCACGCTTTTGCTAAGTCATCAACTTCAGAACAGTCAAACCACTCTCATCTTCTCTTCTCGTCCCTGTGAACCAAGTTCAAGCATGTCAGTGGGCAGACTCAACCCATCTCTTTATTGCTGCATTTCTCTCACTTCCACTTATCACGTGGATCCAGGTGGTCACTTGACAAATATTTCAGGCTGTCTGCAGGCTCCTCTTAATTTTAATTTCCAGTCATAGAGAAGAGAGTATCTTCCTGGCTCCAACATTTTTCCAGCTTTTGACACAAAACACTAGTTCAAAATTTAAAAATCCAGAGTTCTTTATTCCCCTTCTGTCTTTCAATAGGCCCTAAGCAAATCTCGTCACCTTCAAATGTCTTGAGCACTCAAGACATTGGGTGGGGCTTATCCTTTCAGAGTTTTTTGAAGGAGTGTCCTAAACCACTTAAAGAATCAAATTGATGGCTCTAACTGTGATCATACAAACTCTCTATACTACCCAATAATAATTTTCATCAATAATTATATGAACAATAGTCAAAGGAAAATAGTATAAAAGCCAGATCCTAAACTTAATTCTTAAAACAGTCAAGTTAAATCCTTATCGATATTATCTTAATCCTGATCTAAAATTGACTCAGTGATATGAAATATGGCCTTAGGCCTCTGACTGAATCAAGCCAGGGCCAGGCCATTTTGACCTTCTGTCAGCCATTTTTATTAAGCAGCATGTTCTCTGAGAAATTCGAGAGGTGATTTTGCCACCAAAGCTCAAGATTAACCTTTATCACAATCATTTTCACCATTTTAGACGTAATTAACCGAAGACAATATCTAGGAATCAAAAATTTAAATTCCCATATTCCTTCCAGTGAACTGAGATATTTACAAACATTTAAACACAAATTTTAGCTAATTTTAACAAATGGATACATGTCTGTAATCTACAGTCTACAGATAATAAAATTATAATTTAAAAAATTATGGTGTTAAAAGAAAAAAAGTTGAAGTGACATGTTGAAAAGAAAGTTGAAGTGACATGTTGAAATACAAAAATTACCAGGCCAGGATGAGCATATGCTAGTAAAATTATTGGGCGTTAAAGAAAAAAAAAGCATTTCTTTTCCATGTATGATCAAAGAGATTAAATTAAGAACCTTGTAGTCCTAAATTTCCTAATTCTGTTTGAAAAGACCTAGAGACAGAAACTAGCCCCATAGTAATAAACCTCTCCAGAACATAATTTATGGTCTAGAAATAACACTTTTCCATGGAAAGAAACTAAGTTTCTTAGAGGATTAGTTGATTTCCCATTTGAAGAGTGAGATGCATAGTAAACACAAAGCTTTTGATCTATCAGACAGCAAGGCAGGTATTAAAGATTAGTAGGGTTAAGTCAAAATTTTCAAATGTACATTTGTCCACAGAACACAAATAGAAAAAAATCATCAAAAGATTATTTCAATTGATTGAAAAATAATAGACAAATTATCCAACTATAAGGAAAAGGAGAAGATCATAAAAGTAGATAGAGAAAGCAAATAGTCACATATAAAGGTACCCCAATAAGAGCAAGTTCCTACCTATCAGTGGACATGATGAAGAAGAGGAGAGAATGGAATAACATATCCCCAAAATTGACGGAAAATATCGCAAACCCAAGAATACTATACTCGGCAAAATTATCTATTAAGATAGATAGAGAAGAGTCTTTCCAGACAAGGAAAACTCAAAGAACACATTAAAGAAATCAGCCCTACAAAACACCCTTGCTGAACCAGTATGGGCAGAAGATCAACAATCACTGAGTGCAAATTAGAGACCATCATATAGAAAAACTCCACTCATAAGGTGACACAGAGAAAAAAATAATATTGGCTCAATAGTGGAAAGAAGACAAAAATGAACCATATCCACACACAACACAAGCGGATAAGATAGGGAGGTAGGAAAACACCCAACACAAAAGGTACAAGATGACATCACAGAGTTCACAGATGGATGTAATAACACTAATTATCAATGGCCTGAACTCAGGCATTAAAAGACAGAGGCTAACAAACTGGCGCAGAAAACATAACCCATAGATCTATTGCCCACATGAGACACATCTCAAGCTTGCAGACAAAAACAGGTTGAGAATTAAAGGCTGCAGAAAAATATAACAGGCAGATGGCAATGTAAAAAATAAAGCAGGCATAGTGATCTTAATATCTGAAAAAACTGACCTCAAGATACAGGTCATAATAAGAGACAAGGAGGGGCAGTACAGAATGATCAAGAGAACAGTAGACCAATAACCAGTGAGCATAATAAATATATATGTGCCCAACGAGACTTGTGAAACTCATAAATCATACACTCCAAAAGATGAAAAAAGAAATCAAAGGCTCAACAATTATACTTTGTGACTTTCATACACCATTCTCTGAAAAAGATCACTGGGAAAGAATATTGAAGTAGTAAGATTGCTGTGCCAACCTGGCCAATACACACATGTGGGTTTAATTGAAGGGTGGAGAGATAAATGGCTCAACAAGCCTTGCCTTTCTTGTCTCTTGCTCTTTGATCATTAGACCAGTGTGAGGCTGCCTTGCTTGTTCTTTGCCTCAATTTGCAAGCTACACTACCTGTGGGACACCTAACCCGTAGACCGTGTCACTGTAATTTGAGGTTCCTTCAAGACCAGCTTCGCCACACCAAAAATAAGCTATTGAATTTGCCCCCCTCACCTAAGGACTAAAAAGTAGGCACAAGGCTTAGTGGGTCTCTTCGGATTTTGGAGGCAACATATTTCTCACTTGGGTGTTCTACTTCGACCTATTTATCAAGTGACATGAAAAAGCCTCCAATTTTGAGTGGTGCCCAGAACAAGAAAAGACTCTTCAAAAAGTTCAGGCTGCCGTGCAAGCTGCTTTTCCACTGGGACCATATGATCCAGCTGACCCAATGTTGCTAGAGGTGTCAGCTGTAGGTAAACATGCACTATGGAATCTTTGGAAGACCCCTACTAGTGAATTATAGCACAGACCATTGGGATTTTGGAGTAAAGTCCTGCCATCTTCTGTAGACAACTACTCCCCCTTTGCAAAACAGCTTTTGACATATTAATGGGCCTTGGTGGAGACTGAATTCCTCACCATGGGCCACCAAGTCACCATGAGGCCTGAACTACCTATCATGAGCTGAGTATTGTATGACCCACAGAATGATAAAGTTGGACATGCGCAGCAACACTCCATTGTTAAATGGAAGTGGTATAAATGAGATCGGCCAAAGCAGGACCTGAAGGGACAAGTAAGCTACATGAAGAAGTGCCTCAAATGCCCACAGTCTCCACTCCTGTCACATTACCTTCTTTCTCCCAGTCTGCACCTATGGCCTCCTGGGGAGTTCCTTACTATACTTTAAGTGAAGACCAAAAAAGTCATGCTTGGTTTACGGATAGCTCTGCACAAAATGCAGGTGCCACTCATAAGTGGACAGCAGCAGCACTACAACCCCTTTCTGGGATCTCCCTAAAGGACAATGGTGAAGGGAAATCTTCCCAATGGCCAGAATTTTGAGCAGTGCACCTGGCCGCTCAGTTTGCATACAAGGGGAAATAGCCAGATGTGAGACTGTATACTGATTCATGGGCTGTGGTTAATGACTTGGCTAGATGGTCAGGGAATTGGAGGAACATGATTGGAAATGGGTAGCAAGAAGGTTTGAGGGAAAGGCATGTGGATAGACCTCTCTGAATGGGCCATGAAAGTAAAGCTAATTGTATCACATGTGAACGGTCACCAAGGGATTGCCTCTGAAGAGGAGGACTTTAATAATCAAGTGGATAAGATGACACACACTGTGGAGACTCGTCCTCTTCTTACCATTGCCACTCCTTTTTTCACCCAATGGGCACATGAACAAAGTGGACATGGTGGCCGGGATGGAGGTTATGCATGGGTACAACAATATGGACTTCCACTCACCAATGCTGACTTGGCCACTTCCACTGCTGAGTACCCCATTTGCCAGCAGCAATAACCACATTAAGTTCAAGATATGGGACCATTCCTCGGGGAAATCAACCGGCCACTTGGTGGCAGGTTGATTACATAGGACCACTTCCATCATGGAGGGGGCAGCATTTTGTTCTTGCTGGAATCGACACCTACTCTAGATATGGATTTTCCTTCCCTGCAGGCAATGCTTCTGCCAAAACTACCATTCTTGGATTTACAGAATGCCTCATCCACCGGCATGACATCCCACAAAGCATTATTTCAGACCAAGAAATTCACTTCACAGCAAATTAAGCGAGGCAATGCATCCATTCCCATGGAATCCACTGGTCATATCATGTTCCTCATCATCCTGAAGCTGCTGGCTTGATAGAATGATGGAATGGGTTCCTAAAGACATGATCATGCCATCAACTAGGTAGCAACAACTTGCAGGGCTGGGATAATGTTCTCCAGGAAGCTGTATATGCTCTAAACCAGTGGCCAATATATGGTGCTGTGTCTCCAATAGCCAGAATTCATGGGTCCAGGAACCAAGGGGTGAAAGCTGGAGTTGCACCACTCACTATTACTCCTAATGATCCACTTGCAGCATTTTTGCTTCCTGTCCCTGCAGCCCTGTGTTCCTCAGGTCTGGAGGAACTGGTCCCGAAGGAAGGAACTCTCCCACCCAGAAACACAGCACGGATTCCACTGAACTGGCAGATGAGAATACCTTCTAGGAACGTTGGGTTTCTCATGCCTTTAGATCAGCAGGTCAGGAAGGTTGTCACTGTACTGAGTGGTGTGATTGATCCTGATTATCATGGAGAAATTGGATTGTTGTTACATAATGGAGGTCAAGAAAAATATGTCTGGAATCCAGGAGATCCCATAGGCCAACTCAGTGCTACCATGCCCTGTGATTAAAGTAAATGGTGAACTACAGCAACCCAATCCTGAAATGACTTATAATAACACAAACTCCTCAGGAAGGAAGGTCCGGGACACCCCACCAGGCAAAACACCACAGCTTTTGAGGGTAAAGGTAATACAGAATAAGTAGTAGAAGAAGGTAAATTCTACCTATCAGTTATGACCACATGGTCAATTGCAAAATTGAGGTTTGTAATTGTCAGTGTATTTTCTTTTTATGTGCTTATTGCATACCTTTCCTTTTTTCATGTATGATATATCAGATACAATTGAACTCAGTGTGTTTTCATTTATATGTATGATAGATGTTTGATAATAAGTATGTGTGATTTCATTAATGCCTGGAAATTATATAATTATATATGACTGAAGAACTGTGTACAGGTGCCAAGTTAGCAAGGGGTGGATTGAGGTAGTTAATTTATTGTGCCAACTTGGCTGATAAACACATGCTGGATTAATTGAATGGCGGAGAAATAAATGGCTCGGTGAGCCTCGCCTTTCTTGTCTCTTGCTCTTTGATCATCAGACCAGTGTGCGGCTGCTTTGCTTGTTCTTTGCCCCAATTTGCAAGCTACACTACCTGTGGGACACTTAACCCATGTACCGTGTCACTGTAATTTGAGGTTCCTTCAAGACCTGCTTCACCACACCATTGGAATTTACATCTCTTGAGCTGGGGAGTGTCGGATGCTGTCATCTGGCTGACTGTTGGTGACCTGCTTTGCTGTTTGCTGCTTCTGCCTAGGTAGCCTGAATTATTCTGCAGAGGACTACCCAGTGGCCCTCAAGACTTGAAGGACTACCAGTGTCTCACAATTGTCTCATTGGAGTGAGTTGAACTGATCAATTTGTACTGCTTTATAATTTAATTAGCTGTTTGTTTCTTATGTTATCTATCTATCTATCTGTATAAATATATATAAAAGTAATAGCACTCTAGTTTTGTTTCTCTGGAGAACCCTGTCTAACACAAAAATCAACAAGGAGGCTACAGATCTAAACAGCACAATTGGACGACTTGACTTGATAGATATTTTCAGAGCTTTCTACCCAAATATAAAAAAAATCACGTTCTGTTCAAGCCCACATGGCACATATTCGAAGATAGATCATATGCTGGGATACAAGTCAAACATGAGAAAATTCAAGCACATAGAGGTTATACAGATGTCTGTCTCTTATCACTGAGCCGTAAGGCTGGAAATTAACAGAACAGTAAAGAAAACAATGGCAAACACTTGGAGGATGGATAATTTTCTATTGCAAAAGGAGTGGGCATTGACCCAGATAAGAGATGAAATCAGGAAGTTTCTAGAAACCAATGAGAATGAAAATATGACATACCAAAACCTTTGGGACACAGCAAAGGCATTTATCAGAGGAAGGCTGATAGAAATAAATACACACATGAAAAAAGAAGAGAGACTTGTGGTTGACATGCTGGCACAAAACTTATACCAATTAGAGCAGAGTCAACATAACAATCCTATTAATAGCAAGAGGATAGAAATAATAAAAATCAGAGCTGAGATACATGAGAGAGAAAAATGAGCAAACCATGGGAAAAATTAATGCAGCTAAAAGTTGGTTCTCAGAAGGAACTAACAAAATTGATAGACTGCTGGCAAACCTAACCAAAGAAAGGATGGAACATATGTCAATTGCAAGGATGAAGGATAAAACAGGGGACATTACAAAGGACCCTAATGAAATCAAATGGATAATTACACAGTACTATGAAGGCCTATACTCTAATGAATTCAACAACTTGGAAGACATGGACAAATACTCGGAAACCTAATCCCTTCTGAGACTATCCCAGATGGATGCTAAGAACATCAACAGACCCATAACAATGGAAGTAATAGACAAGGTTATCAAGGGATTACCAACAAAAAAATCCCTCGGCCAGATGCGTTCACAGGAGAATTCTACCAAACATTCAGGAACTAACTGACACCAATGCTATACAAACTCTTCCAGAACATAGAAAAATATGGAAAACTTCCAAACGCTTCCTATGAAGCTAGTATAACTCTGATACCTAAAGCGGGAAAAGATACCACAAGAATCAAGAACTATAGACCAATACTACTAATGAACATTAATACAAAAATCCTTACCAAAATACTGACCAATAGAATACAAAATCATATTAAAAAATAATTCACTATGACCAAGTGGGATTCATACCAGGGATGCAGGGATGGTTCAACATATGAAAGAGCATTAGTATTATTCACCACATTGGCAGAAAAAAAATGATAAGAACTGCATGGTTATATCGATAGCTATGGAAAAAGCATTTAAAAACATCCAACACCCATTCCTGTTTAAGACACTCAAGAAGATAGGAACAGAAGGAAAATTCCTCAATATTTTAAAAGTTATGTATGAAAACCCAACAGCTAACATGATAGTCAGTGGAGAAAAGACTAGAACAATTCCACTGAAAAGGGGGAGCAGACAAGAATTCCCCTTGTCTCCACTCCTATTTAACATAGTACTGGAGGTTCTAGCTAACAGCATAAGACAAAGAAAAGACATCAAAGGTATTTGTCTGGGTAAGGAAGAGCCAAAGGTATTCGTCTGGGTAAGGAAGAGCCAAAGTTATCTTTATTCTCAGATGATATGATTCTATACATTGTAAATTCCACAAGTAGAGTGTTGGAAGTGATAGAGGAATATATCAGAATGGTAGGATACAAGATCAACAAACAGAAGTCTATCGGTCTGCTATACACATCAGACAAAACTACAAAAGAGAAAATTTAAAAGGTATTAATCTTTACAATAGCCGAGCACAAATAGAAATATCTAAGGATATACCTGACTAAAAAAAATAAAAGATTTGTATGAGGAAAATTATAGAACACTATTACAAGAAACCAACAGTGAGCTTAACATATGGAAGAATATCCTATGCTTGTGGATTGGAAGACTCAATATAGTAAAGATGCCATTTCTGCCCAAGGTACTATATAAGTTTAATGCTATCCCAATACGAATACCACCATCCTTCATCAAAGAATTGGAAAAAATGATTGCCAGTGTCATATAGAGAGGGAAGAACCCCAGAATTAGCAGAGAACTCCTGAAGAAGGGCAAAGTGGGAGGGCTTGCTCTACCTGACTTTAACATGTGGAATAATGGCCACAGTAGTCAAAACCGTGTGATACTGGTATAATGACAGATATTCAGAGCAATGGAAAAGAGTTGAAGAGCCAGAAATAAAAAATATCAGCAAATAGGCAACTGTTTTATGATAAGGGTCCAAAAATATCAACTGGAAAGCGGATTCCCTCTTCAATAAATGGTGCTGGAAAATATGGATATCAACCTACAGAAAAATGAAGCCATACTCTTACCTCACTCCATGCACAAGAATAAACTCAAGGTGGATCACAGACCTTGAGGTAAACCCCCAAAATATTAGGGCCATTAATGAGGGTATTGGGACAAACCTGAGAACCCTGGCACAGGGAATACATAGGCTATCAGAATTAGGGAAAGCCACAAATTGACAAGTGGGATATACTGAAGATAAATCACCTGTTTACATTGAAAGAATTCACCAAGGGAGTAATGAGAGAGTGGGAAAATATCTTTATCAATGACACACAGACAACGGTCTTATTACCAAAATCTACAATACTTTGCAAGCTTATAATAAGAGAAAAACTAACTTCCCACAGATGTGGTGGGCAAAGGACCTGAAAAGAAGTTTCACAGGGGCAGAAATCCAAATGGCCAATAAACATATGAGAAAATGTTCCCAATCATTAGCCATAAGAGAAATGCAAATTAAAACAACTATGAGATACCACCTAACACACTCAAAGATAGCCCAATTCAAAAAATCAGAAAGTGACAAGTGTTGGAGGGGTTGTGGTAAGATAGGAACTCTCATCCACTGCTGGTGGACATGTAGGTATGTACAGCCACTATAAAAATTGATTTGGCGATATCTAAAACATATGGAAATTGAGCTACCATATGACCTAGCAATCCCCCTACTGGGCATATACCCAGAAGAGGCAAGAAACAAACCACGGCCAGACATATGCACTCCAATGTTCATTGTGGCACAGTTCACAATTGCAAGGAGTTGGAAACAATCTAAATTTCCATCAACAGAAGAATGGATTAAAAAAACTGTGGTACATACACACAATGGAGTACTATGCATCATCACGAGAAAGCAGTGACGAACACATAAAGCATATTGTTGCATCAGAAGAACTGGAGGAAATTATGCTAAGTGAAGTAAGCCATGCACAAAAGGACAAGATCAACATGATTCCGCTGAGGTAAACCTAAAAAATGCAAAAGGGGCATAGGGGAAAAGGTACTGTATACAAATATTCCTGGAGTGAGGTCCAGGTAGTATGGAAGAGGCCAGACCAAATCCAGGGGTACATATAGTAGCCAACTAAAAAGGAGGAGGAGGGAGATAGAAATGCATAGTGGAGGCACAGGGCACTAACCCACCCAAGGGGAGGTATTGTTTATATCTCCACAGGGAAAGAGGGACCAGACTTCAACCTGGTGTTCCGAGATGTGAATGTAGCATGCTGGCCTGGAGCAGGGAGCCAGTAGAGGGGTCTGAGGGGCCGGCTCCAATCCCAACTACATGGACAACTGCCTCTTCCCCAAGAAGAATTTATTTTAGAGGATAGCACTGAAGCTGCATCTCAGGGAGAGGGACATTTCTGATCAGAGCACACAGGAGCAAATGTAGGGGGAGGAAGAGAGAGTGGGGCACAACTTGGTCCACAAAGCCTGGAGGACAATATCCCCTCAGAACAGCCAATGTACTAAGTGGACCGTATGTCTAACCACACTATGAGACATGACGTCCCTCAGTGACCCATGGCCCTACAGGAGACAACACTGGCGACTCAGTGTTGGGACTGACCTTGTCTGACCCCAGCACATGGAAGCAAAACTCTAAGGACTTGTGAAAGAGCAGAGGGGGGAGCAAAACAGGGAAGTCCCAGGGAGTGTCAAGGATAGACGTCAGGGGCCAGAGTATGGCAACCCATCAGACTCGACTGGAGGACACTCCTAGAGGTCAAAAAAACAGACCTTGAATTATTTACAGGTTTTTCTTTTCATTTTAATTTTTGGTCATTGTTTTTTTTGTTGTCATTGTTGTGTTTTCTTTTGTTGCTTCGTCTTTCTTTTTGTGTGTGCATATTATTATCTCAGCAGGTCTATTCAGATAAGATAGGCTGGATGAACAGTCTTGAGGAGAAAACAACAGGATCGATGGTTCCGCGGGGACATGGGTGAGGGGGAGGTGGGGGAAAAGAGGTGGTGTTGACCAACCCATGGACAAGGGAACAACAAGTGTTCCAAAATTAGTGGCAAGGAGGGTGTGAGGGGCCTGATAGGGATTGATCAAGGGCAATGTAACCGAGAGAAATTATTGAAACCCAAATGAACGTTGAGCATGATAGTGGGACAAGAGGAAAGTATCAGGAAATAGAGGAAAGAAATAGGAGGCAAAGGACATTTATAGGGGGTCTAAATTCAGGCATGTACATATGTAAATATATTTATATATGATGATGGGAAAATATATATATGTGATATATTTATACATTTAGTATTAAGATAGCAGATGGACATTGCACCTCCACTCAAGTACTTCCTCAATGCAAGAATACTTTGTTCTATTAAATTGGCATTCCATAATGCACACCTTCACGGCCCGATCGCTGAAGACAAATGTTTGCACAAGCAAATGTGTTGAAGAAACTGATGGTGCCTGGCTATATCAAAAGATATAGCGTCTGGGGTCTGAAAGGCTTGAAGATAAACAAACAACCATCTAACTGAGAAGCAACAAAGTCCACATGGAAGAAGTACACCAGCCTGTGTGACCATGAGGTGTCATGGGATCGGGTATCAGGCATCAAAAAACAAAAAATCATATCATTGTAAATGAGGGGGAGTGCAGATTGGGTACCCAAAGCCCATCTGTAGGTAACAAGATATCCCCTTACAGAAGAGTCACAGGGAGGAGACGAGCCAGTCAGGTGCAGTGTAGCAACGATGAAACATAACTTTCCTCTAGTTCCTAAATGTTTACTCCCCCGCACTATCATGATCCCAATTCTACCTTGCAAATCCAGTTAGATCAGAGGATGTTCACTCATACAGAGAGGAACCAGAAACACAGGGAATCCAGGACAGATAAATCCCTCAGTACCAGTGGTGAGAGTGGCGATACTGGAGGGAGGAGGGAAGGTGGGGTGGAAAGGGGAAACTGATTATAAGGATCTACATATAACCTCCTCCCTGTGGGACAGACAACAGAAAAGTGGGCGAAGGGATGGAGATGTCGGGCAGTGTAAGACATGACATAATAATAATAATTTATAAAGTATCAAGGGTTCATGATGGTGGGGGGGCAGCAGGGAGGGAGAGGAAAAAATGAGGAGCTGATACCAATGGCTTAATTAGAAAGCAAATGTTTTGAGAATGATGAGGGCAACAAATGAACAATGTGCTTGATGTACAAATGCATGAATGTATGGAATGTGATAAGATATGCATGAGCCCCCCCCAATAAAATGATTTAAAAAAAAGAAAGATAAAATGTTTAAGTTGGTGAGTTTATAGTGATACTGAAGCCCAATAGGATAGGCGCCCAATTCATTTATTTCCTAAAATTAGAAAATGAAGTAGACCATTTAAAAGCAATAAGCAACATGAGGGATACTGGTGGTGGTGTAAGTGTTCTTATTTTAGCTATGTTGATAGATACATGGAACCGACACATGTGTTAAATTGCATAGAACTAAATAAACACACACAACTGAGTATAAGTACAACCGGGGAAATATTAATAAGATTCAAAACTGTATCACTATCACCATCCTGGCTGTAATTCTGTACTACAGTTTTGTAAGACATTACCATTTATATAAAGGACACGTAGAATGTCTTTGTTATTTATTATAACTCCACATGCATCTATAATTATCTCAGACTTAATTTTTAGAAGTGTTGCACCTGCTTTGATGTGTCCAGGGGTTCTTGGTCTCGTGGACTGAAGAAAGGGCTCACAGACCACAAACATCAAGCAGGAAGGAAAGAAAACCACCTGATGAAGCCAGTAGCAGCTCTAGTGATTTGCCACCAAAAGAGTTCTGTCTAGGGTTGTTTGTTTGTTGAATGTGGGATGCTTGGCCTGTCTGTGTCTACAGGTTATGAATGGATTAATCCATGACCTGGTCATTTGTCTCAGGTCCAAACATAAACCCAATCATGCGTTGGCCATGGCTGGAGTCTTGTATAGGAAGTAAGGAGGTAGAGAGTCATCAAAAGGAGTCATGGAGTTGCTGACTTTGGAGTTTAAAATTAGCCTAGGCCGTGGCAATCACCCCTCCAGACATCCTGCCACTCCTGGTGCTTCCCACTGGGCCTCTCTTCCCTCTCTACCTTCGGGCTCTCTAGCTCCTATTCTCAATAGCTTTATTAACAACATATTAACAGTGATATATTCTTGAATAATATTAATTCTTTTGAATGTTTATTACTTATCATGAAAATACATGAATGAAGAGTCCGTATGATTCTATGTTCTTATGCCTTTTAACCATCAGCCATTCAATTCTACCAGTCTACAGATAGAAGTGTCAGGATGAGAAATTCAACATTCCTTACCAATTTAATATACCTTTACTGAAATTATACTGTGTATTTCATAAAATCATTGAATTTGGTTTTTAAAACCCTTTAGAAATAATATTTTAAAGCTAGTTGGTTGTGCCTGATGATAAATATTTCATTATGGGATAGTAATAACTGATAATGTTGTTGATTATCACCAATTATAATCATCACTGATGATGATGTTGTTAGTAATGACTAATGTGTGGTGGTGGTGCTGATGATAATGAGGCTTTTGTAGTAACATACCACAGTGCTAAAATTAGACAGAAGCTTCCCAATCTATGAAATAACTCTCCCAACTAAAGGAAAATTAACACACCTGAAAAACAAAAACATGAGGCACAGGTGGAAACCATGATTCTAACTGCTCCAGTGGTAAAGTCCTCAGCCTCTGGAGTAAACACTTCCCAAGAGAGGTTCTGCGTATAAGATCCCAAGACTCTCAACCTTGGTGACTCATTCTTTAAGATTGTGTCAGCCCCTTTGATTAAGTATAAATTAAAAAAAAAACTTACCAGTGCCATTGAGTGGATTCTGACTCTTAGCAATCTTATAGAGGGTTTCTGAGACTGTAAGTCTTCTCAGGAGCATACAGATTCATCTTTTCTCCTCCTGGCAGCTTGAGTAAGTATAGGACTAAATATAAATATTTTCTGACACTTAGTTCCTGATTGTTGAAACTAAAGAATTCCCTAAAAATTCTAGAAAACAGAGCCCCATTTTTTCCTCAAGGCAGGCAGATAACTGCAGATTTAAAACACTTGTAATTATTTCCCCCTAAACTCTTGTTTCTAGGTAGTCTCTTTACAAACATGCTTCCCTTTATCTTTCAATGTTTTTCTTTTCTTTTATGGTGGAGAGTGTTCTGTGTTCTCATTAACAGCAACCTGAGCATCTGATGACCTGGTAAAACAAGATTTTGCTATGGAATGATGTTCATATAGGCACCACACTGCACTGTGAAGGGTGTCCACTCTGCTCTGCTTTGTAAAGCATTTTGACTTTTGGTAAAGGTGTATTACAAGTGAATTTTCTATGTTTCTTATTGTTTCACAAGGGTCAAATTGGGAAAGAGAGCATATATATTGTTATCTAGAAGAATATTGCTTTTTCCTTTGTAATAAAATAAGTTTCCATTAGCCAATTCTGCCAGTAGTGAAGCTATTTGTGTCAGAGTAGAGCTGTGTGCCACAGAATTTTTAATAGCTAACTTTTTAGAAGCGTATAGCTAAGCATTTCTCCCAAGGTGGCTCAGGATGGACATAAATCACCAACTTTTCAGATAGCAGCTAGGTATGCTGTTCCTACTATGCAAGGACTTCTTTCTTGGTTGTAATAAGTAGAAATAATATTTTAAAATCTTACTAGTTATGATGTCAAATACATCACTGTCAATAATTTAACACAAAGAATTTTTATAATGAATTAGAGATATTCTTGTCTTCACAACAATCCTAAGGGTTTGAAAACCTGTAAGAAAAAAGAATATCATTAATGCCAGAAATCAGGTGAGGAAATGTGTTTTAAGTGATACACAAAAAGTTACATATATAAGAAAATCTAGTAGTATATGTACCACCAATCTTAGTCTGTGGATAGTCAGAAAATGGTGCTTTTGCTGTTGAGTGCCATCAAGTCAGTTCCGATTCATAGGGACTCTGTGTACCTCAGAACAAAATATTGCCCAGTCCTCCCCCATCCTCACGCTTCCTCTAATGTGTGAGCCCATCATCGCCGCCACTGTGTCAAACCATCTTGTCGAGGGCCTTCTTTTTCACAGTCCCTCCACTTTATCAAGCATGATGTTCTTCTCCAGGGACGGGTCTCTCCTGACAACATGTCCACCGTATGAGACAAAGTCTTGCCATCATTGCCTCTCTTAAGAGAGGCCTTCTGGTAGACTTGTTGGTCCTTTGACCAGTCCATGGCACTTTCAATAGTCTTTGCCAACACCATAATACAAGTGCATTGATTCTTCCTTAGTCTCCCTTATTCAGTATGCAACTTTCACATGCATATGAAGCTACTGAAAATACCGTGGCTTAGGTCAAGGGCACTTTAGTTCTCAAAGAAACCTGCTTGCTTTTCAACACTTTAAAGAGGTTTTGTGCAGCAGAGCTACCCAGGGCAATACACTGTTTAATGTCTTGACTGTTGCTTCTATGACCACTAATTGTGGATCCAAATGAAATTCTTGACAACTTCAATCTTTTCTCCATTTATCATTACATGTTACATGTAAGTTATTTTAGGTTAGTTATATTTCCATTTTTATACTAAAAACAAAACAAAACTAATTACCATCAAGTTGGTCCCTGCTCACAATGATCCTATACAACACTGTAGAACTACCTCCTTTGGGTTTCTGAGACTATAACTCCTTATGGGAATAGAAAGCCTCACCTTTCTACCTCAGAGCAGCTAGTACTTTTGTTCAAACCGTGGTTATCAGCCTAATGCATAACTACTCCTTTGTAATTAAAAATGCACCAGAAATTATCAATATCCATCCTCTAATTATTCTCCAAAATTTTAACAAATTTAACTGACTATATAAATAATGTGCTGCACTATGATTTCCACAGCAAAAAAGTTTAACTTTTAATGCTTTGATTTTGTAGAGTATATGTATATTGCATATAATAGAGGGTATATATAATTATATGTAATATAAAATGGTATATATAATAATATATTTTAATATAATAGAGGGTATATAATACAGGGTATATATCTCATGCACATACTGTGACATCAAGTCATAAGGCACACTCAACCATAACAATGCTTCATAGCTATAGGTATGCAGATTTATGACTACCAATCAGAAGTAAAGTAAGAAGATCATGATCAGGAAAATAGATTTAAGTTTGAATTTCAAGTTCATAACACTTAAAAATATGAATTAAAATCCTGCTCTAAATATATTTCTCCCTCATACCCCAATTTAAAAAAAAACATTTTATTAGGGGCTCATACAACTCTTATCACAATCCATACATATGCATACATCATTGTATAAAGCACATCAGTACATTCTTTGCCCTAATCATTTTCAAAGCATTTGCTCTCCACTTAAGCCGTTTGCATCAGGTCCTCTTTCCCCCCTCCCTCCCCGCTCTCCCTTCCCTCATGGGCCCTCGATAATTTGTAGATTACTATTTTGTCATATCTTGCCCTATCCAGCGTCTCCCTTCACCCCCTTCTCTGTTGTCCGTCCCCCAGGGAGGAGGCCACATATAGATCCTTCTAATCAGTTCCCCCTTTCCAAACCACTCACCCTCTACTCTCCCAGTATCACCCCTCACCCCCTGGTTCTGAAGGTATCATCCACCCTGGATTCCCTGTGCCTTCAGCTCCTTTATACGCCAGTGTACAATCTCTCCTCTCTATCCAGACTTGCAAGGTAGAATTTGGATCATCATACCCAAGAATTTTAAGAGGAGCTTGTGAGATTGATCTTTGAAAGAAGTGTATAATTCATAATACATTTTACACAGATTACAAATAATATAAAGAAGCAAATAAAATAGTAGAAATGTATGCTTTTAGATTCTCAGAGACAGAAATATCTGTACATACTATAACCGAGCAATAATAGTTCTTGGTTTCTAGAGAATGTGTCTGTCACTTGAGTGCTTTACCACTAGGGAGATAGAAGTGACATGGTTATGACACTACAATTTTAATATAATAATAATATAATAATTACTGTTTTGTCACTTACTATGGGCAATACTATTTGCCAATATATAAGCTGCACCACTTACCAACTAATTAAGTAAATATTTCTGTTTGTAGAACCTAAGTATTAACACATTTTAAATATTTGAAGTGATTGCAATATGCAGCCAACATTGAGAACCATTACCTTAGGGTCTCAATCCCAAATACTAAGAACAAATTCTAGTGACCTAATAACAACTGAAAGGAGACCTAGTAGCATAGTGGGTTACATGTAGGGCTGATAACCACAAAATCAATAGTTCAAACCCACCAGAGATGAAATTTTCTCATCCATTAAAAATATATAGACTAAGAAACCTAGAGGGACATTTCTATTCTGTCCTATATGATCACTATGAGTCAAAATCAACTTGATGACAGTAAAAGTGAGATTGACAATGCACACTTTAATATGAACAAGTTAAATGAAAGAAATGCATCTAAATATGCATGTTGTTCTTCGGTGCCATGTGACCCTATGCAACCAAACAGTCCACAGTCCTGTGACATCTTGCAATTTTACCTATGCCTGAACCCATTGTTGCAGCCACTGTGTGGATTCATCTCTTTAAGAACTTTCCTCTTGCCTTGGGGGGAGAAGGCAGCAGTAAGCGAACAATGCTATAGACAAGGGAATAACTAGGTGATTAAAACCAACAACAAGGAAGATGTAGAGATCCTGGGGGTGTCGGAGCAGCATCAATCTAGCTGAGAGGAATTACTAAGAGACAGAAGAAGTTCAAGCATGATGGTGGGGCAGGAGGAAGGTAAAAGGAAACAGAGGAAAGTTCTAGGAAGCAAAGCTCTGGATAAAGGTATAAGCATAGGTGTGTACGTATATAAATATATTAATTCATAAAATGGAAGTATTGGCATATGTACATATATTTATATGCCAATACACCAAGGTGGTGGATAGACTGCAGGCCTCTGCTTGTGCAATGCAAGAACAGTTTGTTCTAACAACCTGGCATTTTATGATGCTCAACTTCCCGATGCGATCACTGAAGACAAAATGGGTGCATAAAGAAATGTGAAGAAAGTGAATGGTACCCAGCTATCAAAATATATAGCTTCTGGGTCTTAAGGGCTTGGAGTTAAACAAGCGGCCATCTACAAGAAGCAACAAGCTCACTTGGAAGAAGCACACCAGCCTGTGTGCTCATAAGATGTCCATGGGATCAGTTAATAGAGATCAGAAGACACCAAACAAACAAATGAACAGAGAAAACCATATTGGGGTCTCTGAGCAGAGACCCCAAATCTAATGGGAGATCAAGTTGTCCCAGAACCATTATTATAGTGACCATCCTTTCATAATTGATGGGTTTGACCACCCTCATCACACATTAATTGACAGTAGCTATGTGCACTCATTTCTGGATTATTTATTCTATTCCCTTGATCTATAGACCTATCATTACACAGGTGCCAGTCTGTTTTTATTATTATTGTTACTGTAGCTTTTTAATATGTTCTGAGATTAGGAACTGCGTTCTCCTAATCTATTCTTCCTTTTAAAGTTGCTTTAGCTATTTGAGACTCTGCAATTCTACATAAATTCAAGGATATCCTTTTCCATTTTTATAAAGAAGGTTGTAAAAATGTATAGGATTATTGTATTAAATTTATAGATGGTAGTAGTTAATATTGACATCTGGTCAGCACTAAGCCTCCTATGTCATTACTTGACATGGATGAACCTTGAAAACATTGGACTGAGTGAAATAAGCCAATCACAAAAGGTCAAAATTATTTTTGTATGATCTCACTATGGTTTATCTAGAATAAGCAAACATGCAGTAGTTTAGTAGTGGTTAGCAGAGGTGGAAAACTGGTAGAAAAGGGGAAACATTGTTTAGAACATGTTTCTGATGGTTAAAAAACTGGCAACAGATATTGGTCTTGGTTGTACAACATGATTGATATAATGAGCCTCACTCAGTTGTACACATGAAAATGGAGAATTAAATAATGTTATGATATCTGCATTTTTACAACAATAAACGAAAGAATCTAGGATCCCTAAGCTTGAGGCAGATATTCAAAACCAGCTTTACCAGGAGAATTTCACCCTTTAATCATGCTTCTCTTTCCTCACCTCCCAGACTTCTAACTCCAGGAGAATGGCTGCAGAAAATCACTCTACAGTTACAGAATTCATTCTAGGAGGATTAGCAAATCGACCAGAGTTCCAGATCCCTCTGTTCTTTCTCTTCCTAGGGATCTACATAGTCACCATGGTGGGGAACCTGGGTTTGATCACACTCATTTATCTGAATTCCCAGCTTCACACTCCCATGTACTTTTTTCTCAGAAATTTATCGTTTGCAGATATTTGCTATTCCTCTGTTATTACCCCTAAAATGATAGTGAACTTTGTGTCAGAAAAGAACAGCATATCTTATGTGGGGTGCATGTTACAGCTCTACTTTTTTCTTGTGTTTGTCATTGCTGAATGTTACATGCTGACAGTAATGGCTTATGACCGCTATGTTGCCATCTGCAATCCTTTACTTTATAACATCATCATGTCACATCAAATTTGCTTCCTGCTAGTGGCTGTGGTCTACCTCATGGGGTTCATTGGCTCAACAATAGAGACTGGCCTCATGTTAAATCTGTCGTATTGTGAGATCCTCATCAGTCACTACTTCTGTGACATCCTTCCTTTAATGAAGCTCTCCTGCTCTAGCACCTATGATATTGAGATAACAGTTTTCTTTATTGCTGGATTCAACATCATAGTCACCAGCTTAACGGTGCTTATTTCCTATGCCTTCATCCTTTCCAGTATCCTCCACATCAACAGCAAAGAGGGAAGGTCCAAAGCCTTCAGTACTTGTAGTTACCACCTTACAGCAGTTGGACTGTTTTATGGATCTACTGCATTCATGTACCTAAAACCTTCCACAGCCAGTTCTTTGGCCCAGGAGAATGTGGCCTCCATTTTCTATACCACAGTGATCCCCATGCTCAACCCCCTAATTTATAGCCTACGGAACAAGGAGGTAAAGGCTGCCGTGCAGAGAACACTGAGAAGAAAAGTGTCTTGATGAAAATTTATTAATCTTTCTAAACATTATAAGTAAATTGTAATTAATGCCAGATAAAAATCCAACCACGAATAGGCAGTGATTGTTGCTCTACAAGGTTGCTCTGCAAGGTGAAGTTCTTTTCTTTCTCTCTTCCTTCCTACCCCCTCTCATGTCTTACTATCTGTAACCAGTTATGGTCATGTTTTCTTTCATTTAGGATCTATTCTCTCCAAAAGGAGACCTTTGTCAAACATTCAATAACTTATAGTTTAACATAAAATTTAAATTTTCCAGATTGTGTTTGAGATTCATTCATTGCCCTATTAAATTTATAGATAAAATATTACTCAAACCACTTGTAATGTTTTTCACTTGGGAGTACACAAAGAAGTGAAAATTGAACTTAAAAGTCACCAAGACTGTGGGGCCGGATCCAATCCCAACTATATGTACCCTCCCCACCCCAACCCTTAGAAAATGCACTTCAAAGGACAGCACTGGGGCTATAGCTTGGGGAAGGGAGCACATCTGATTAGAGCACACAGGAGAAACAAAAAGGGATGGAGAGGGAGGGGAGGACATCCTGGCCTACCAAGTCCTGAGGACGATGCTCCTGCTCAGAGAAGACAACACACAGAGGATCATAGGGCCGGTTCTATCGCAAGACACGAGGTCCCTCACTAAACCATAGCACTGCGAGGGACAATACTGGAGACACAATGCAGGAATTGTGCACAATCTGACCCCATCACGCCGGGGCGAAATTCTAAGGGCATGCCACAGAGCAGCAAGGAGACAATGTGATGAAATCCCTGCGGAATACCAAAAGTAGACTTTGGAGACAGAGTGTGGCACCCCATCAGACTCGACTGGAAAACACTCATAAAGGCCAACAAGCAGACCATGAACTATTTATAGGCTTTTCCATTTTTGTCAGTGGCTTTTTTGTGTGTTTTTTTTTTGTTATTGTTTTGTTGGTCTTGACTTCCTTTGTTGTTTTATTTGGCTTTGCCGGGGTTTTGTGCTTATTAATGCATCTGCACCTCTATCTAGATAAGATAAGTGGAATAAATAATTCAGAAATGAAAAGCACGGGACCCATGCTTCCAGGGGGATATGGGAGAAGGGAAGGTTAGAGAAAGAAAGGGGGTAGGGAACCAGCCCATGGACAAGGGAACAACAAACGAACTAAAATCAATGGAGAGAAAGTTGTAGGATGCCTAGTGGAGCTTAATCAAGGGCTATGTAGAAGCAAGGAATTACTAAACGTGAATGAAAGCCAAACATTATGGAGGGACAGAGGAAAGTAAAAGGACATAGAAGAAAGAACCAGGAGGCAAAGGACATTTATAGAGGTCTAAATACAGGCATGTACATATTTAAATATATATATAATTAGAGGGGTATAGAAGTATGTACACATATCTATATGTTAAGAATTAAGGTTGAAGATGGACATTGGGCCTCAACTCAAGTACTCCCTCAACACAAGAACACTTTGTTCTGACAATCCTGGAATCTGTGGTGCTCACCTACCCAACATGATCGCTGAAGACAAAATGGGTGCATAAGTAAATGTGGTGAAGAAAGCTAATGGTGCCTGGCTGTCAAAAGATATAGTGTCTGGGGTCTTAAAGACTTGAATATAAACAAGCAACCATACAGCTCAGAAGGAACAAAGTCCACATGGAAGAAGCACACCAGCCTGGGTGATCATGAGGTGTCGATGGGATCAGGTACCAGGCATCTAAGACCCAGAACAAAAATCATACCCAAGGTGAAGGTGGGGGCGCATGGAGTGGAGACCCAATGCCCATCTGTTGAAAATTGGACATCCCCCTGCAGAGGGGTCACAAGGAAGATATGAGCCATTCAAGGTACAGAATAGCACCAATGAAACACACAACTTTCCTTTAGTTCTTTGGTGTTTCCTTTCCCCAACTATCATGACCTCAATTCTACCTTACAAGTCGGATTAGATCAGAACATGCACAAGAGCCTGCAATATAGCGAATCCATGATAGATACCCACTCCCCAACACGGCCAACAATGAGAGTATAAATACCAGGAGGACTGGGGAGGGTGGGGGGAGAAATGGGGAATCAATCACAAATATCAACCTATAACACCCTCTCAGGGGGATGAACAACAGAGAAGTGGGTGAGGGGAGATGGATGACAATATAAGATATGAAAATAATAATCTATAACTTATCAAGGGTTCATGAGGGAGGGCAGGTGGGGAAGAAGGGGAAGAAATGGGGAGCTGATATCAGTGGCTCAAGTGTGAGGATAATTCTTTGAAAATGATGGCAGCATATGCGCAAATGTGCTTGACACACTGGATGAATATATGGATTGTGATAAGAGATGTAAGAGCCCCCAATAAAAGTATAAAAATTTTAAAAATTCACGAAGAATTGATACACAGACAGTCCCATTCTCATCTAGATTTCTCCCTCTCTGTTCTTTTACATCTCTCTATTGCACCTCAAGAACTGCTGCCTGATTCCTTTATTTAACTGTCGTAACACTAGTGGCTATTATTTTTAAATGCTTACTCTAAACAAGGCAACTGTTCTAAGTACTTAACATGCACTGTTTCAATCACACCTTACAAGTAGGTACTTTCTTGACACATTTACCAGATATGGAAGCTTGACTTAGTAACTTACTCAAGTTCACATAGTTGATAAACAAACAACAGTGGGATTCAAACTCAAGGACAGACAACCCCAGATCCTAAAGTCTCATCCTCTTCACTTTAGGTTTACAGTCTCGTTAGACTGCCCATTGATCCTGGCCTAATTGTGCTCTTCCATTATGAAATACCATCCAAAATCATTTATTAAACCTACTCTTATTATCATCTGGTCCAACTTCTCTCTCATTATAGACTTCTTTCTTTGATTTGACTAGGGATAAAATATGTCAGTTTTCCAAATCAACCTTGTTTGCTTTACACTTTCCTAGTTTCATCACTAAAAACCCCGTGACCTGGGAAACCTCTCAGTCCTAGGCAAAAAAGGACAGGAGTCCATCCTTGATTACTCATTGCTTCAAAATATTGCCTGCTCAAATAACTGACACATCTACAACCCTCACCCAGTAAATACAATTTCCATGAGATAAAGTATCTTTCCCTACTGTTTATAACAATATTAAGGATACATTTCAACCTACACAGTGCAAACAATGTATCCTATTGAAGCTTATAGCTATTTGGGGCACAATAATATATCAATTAGTGGTTTATTTTAGTAGACATAAATAGCTCTGTTTATGATGAAAAGAATTCATTACAAGGAATTACACGCTTACAATTTGGGAGTTATAAAGTGATGCGGAAGCTGCACATTACCTGCAATCAGGGAAAAAATGTCTTACATTCATTTAACGGGTAAATTAACAACAGAATAATGGTATGAGCACCCAGCCTAGAATTTGAGAACTTTTCAGAAATACAACACTTTGGGTCCCAACCCAGACCTGCTGAACTACTGAATTGGGGAAGGTAATCTGTGTTTTAATAAGCCTTAATGTGATTCCTTTAATGAAAGAAACCAGTTTTATAGCACTTCATCTACATATCATTCAATTCAATATTACACTAATCATTGTACAAGAATTGTAAAATCATTACCACAATCAATTTTAGAACATTTTATTCTTCATTGTACATATTAGTGTAATTATTTTTTAATCGTGGCAAAAACACACACATCAAAATATTCTCCAATTGAACCACTTTTACACATATAATTCAGTGCTATTGATTATATACTCTTCATGTGTGCCACCATTATTGCCATCTTTTTCCAACTTATTCCACCACCATTAACATAAACTCAATGCCTCCTAAGCAAAAACTCTTCTTCCTTCACCCATGGTAACCTTTGGTCAACTTTGTTGTTGTTGTTTAAGTAGTTTTCTTGATTTCAAATTCACATATCATACTCTTCATAATTAAGTCACTTTTTAAAGTAGATTGGTCCATTTTCATGGACTTAATTTGATTTTCCAAGGAAGTTCTCCTCTGATTCCTGTGGATTGATTGTTGATTTGTCACAGCCTTGTCTTAATGCTGTATGGAATCAAGTGAATGGTCTTCTCCCTTTTTCTCCTTCTTGAAGGGGTAACCCCAGCTGATGTGAGGTCTCCTCTTTTGGGATATTTTTATGAATTACATATCAGGGGGTGATGTATGGTTCATAGTCAATAAGCAGACTTTCGGCTAAGGTGATTCTTAAGGAGCCCTGGTGGTATGGTGAGATAAGTTTTGGACTACTAATAAGGTGGTCAATGGTTCAAATCCACCAGCTACTCTGAATGAGAAAATCGAATCTGTCTGCCCTTATAAAGCTTTACAGATACAGAAACAAGGTTGCTATGAGTAGGAACTGACTTGATGGCAGTGAGTTTTTCTTTCTTTTTTTTTTTTAAGTAGGGTGATTCTTAAGGGATTCTGGTGGTACACTCAATCTAGGTTAAATGTTGGGTTGACAACCACAAGGTCAGTAGTTCAAATCCACTATCTACTGGTTGTGAGAAAGATGTGGCTGATTGTTTCTGTAAAAATTTAGTTTCAGAAAACCCAAGGAGCAGTTTTATTCTGAATTGTATATCTGCTATGAGTCAGAATGGACTCTAAGGCAGTGAGCTCCATTTTGGTTTGTCTGTTTGCTTGGTTGGTTGGGCTTTGGTTCTTGTTTTGCTTTATTTTCTTATGTCATTCATAAAAGGAGCCCCAGAGTGCTGTGGTTAAAACACTAGACTGCTAACAGACGTGTCTTCAGTTCACCCTAAAAGATGCTGTACTGGAGAAAGCTCTGGCAGTCTGTTTCTGTGAGGATTTACAACCTAGACACCCATTTCACTCTGTCCTTAGAGATTCACTATGAGTTGGAATAGATTTAATGGCAATGGGTTTTAAACATATATATAGTCTGTTTGTTTTTATAGAGTGATTCTTGTAGAAGGTGATTGAAAAGAGCAAGTCCCTCTAAAAGATAGACTGATGTGGTGTCTGTAACAATGGATTCAAACATATCTACTATTGTGGGGAATGACAAAAGACTAGGCAACATTTTGTCCTTCATATATATATATATATATATATATATATATATATATATATATATATATATATATATATATATATACATACACAGGCCATCTACCACAACCAAGGAAGAAGATCTAGGAGGGGAGTGCATCCTTTGGACCTGGGGTTCCTACAGTGAGATGCTGCTAGGGCCAAGGGAAGATTACTGTCAAGACATATAGAAATCACCAAGAAATGCCTGATCTACAGAAGCTGAAAGAAGACAAAAATTGTTCTTGCAGTGGACAGAGAAAGGGAGTATTCTCCTAGAGGAGGCACTCTGAAACTGGATTTTTAGTCTCCTCAAGCACACTAATCTGTCTGTTATAATGTGGTAGCTTGAGTTTTGCCATGATGTTGGAAGCTTTCACTAGTATTTCAAATATCAAAGGGTGTCCTGTGGAGAACAGGTGTAATACTTAGGTTTTGGGTCAACTTGGCCTGGCTGTGACTCTGTGTGGTCCATGTCACAGTCTGATGCCATCTCCTAGGGGAGGGGCCTATTTGACATCTGTAAAAGATGCTGTGGAAAACTGGTTCTTTAGTTCCTGCTGACCTGGATACTGTGTAATGCATCTTGGGATCTGTGCTGGAAACTCACAATATTGCCTGCTGACCCTGAAAGCTATTCATGGCCTCCCATAACACCGGATTTTCCAATCTGCCTCAACCTCCACCAGCCTCTAATACTCTGACTTCCTGTTCCCTCAGCCCCAGGTAGCCATTCCCGTCAGGGAAAGCTACCAGCATTATCTGACAAACACTGGACTTCACTGACTGCTTCTACAATGGTGGGAGTTATTTTTCTTGAGATAAACGTCTTTCTTTGTTAGTGGTATGGCTTTTCTGGAGAAACTAGCCTATGAAAACAGGTTTAAGGGAGCTTCCAGACTAAGAAAAGGTTAAGAATAAGGAATAGGTGGTCACTAAAAGGTATTAGCCAGTGAAAATGTTATGAATAGCAGCAGAACATTGTCTGATATATTGCTGGGTATTTGTATCTTTTCTTATTTTTTAAAAATTTCTTTGTTAATCTTTTCAAAGAACCAGCTTCTTGCCTAGTTTTTTCCATTTTTTTACATAACTTTTATTTCTGCTTTGATCCTTGTGATTGTGTTGCTGTCCTTGTTCTAGTTCTTGAAGATGTTATGTTAGGGCAATGGTTCTCAACCTGTGGGTCGCGACCCCTTAGGGGGTGGAACAGCCTTTTCACAGGGGTTGCCTAAAACCATCGGAAAACACATACTTCCGATGGCCTTAGGAACTGAGACACAGCTCCTCTATCCGTCTCCAGGTGGGTCCGCCCACATGCAGATACACCCACATATGTGTACCCAGCGTGCACGCTGTTACCCATGCTATACCATGCTTCATGACAAATTTTCATTTATTTGTGATTAGAAAGAAATATTTCATATATAGTTACATTTGTGATTAATCACTATACTTAAATTATGTTTAATTTGTAACAATGAAATGCATCTTGCATATCAGATATTTACATTACAATTCACAACAGTAGCAAAATTTCAGTTATGAAGTAGCAACGAAAATAATTTTATGGTTGAGGGTCACCCCAACATAAGGAAATGTATTAAAGGGTCACGGCATTAGGGAGTTTGAGAACCACTGTGCTAGGGTGCTGATACTAGATTTCTCTTTTTGCATGTATGAATACATAGCTATAAATTGGCCTTTGAATATTGCATTCACTGGGTCCCAATGGTTTTTGTATGTTGTGTTATCATTCTCATTTGTCTCAAGGAATTAAAAAAATTCCTCCTTTATTTGCTTTATGACCCAGTAATTTGGGGTTATTATGTTGTTCAATCTCCATGTGTTTGCTTTTATGTTTCTACTCATTTTATTGTTGTCTTCTAATTTTATGGCTTTGTGGTCTGAGAAGAGTGATTGTAGGATCTCAAGTTTTTTGAATTTGTTGAAGGATGATTTGTGTCCTAGTATGTGGTCTATTCTTGAAAATGTTTCATGTGCGTTGGAGACGAATGTATACTATTGTGTTGTTGGATGAAGCATTCTGTATATGTCTAAAAGTTCGCTTTTATTGATGGTGTTATTGAGCTTTTAGAGTGCTTTGTTGAGTTTTTTTCTCAACATTCTGTCTTTCCTTGAGAGTGGTGTATTAAAGTCTCCTGTTATTATTTTCTATGTATCTCTATCCTTTTACAGCTCTGTGAGGATCTGCATTTCGAGGGTAATATAATATATTTATTATAGTTATGGGTTCCTGAGCTATTGCCCCCTTTATCATTATGTAGTGCCTGCTCCGATCTCATATTATATTGTTTGCCTTGAATTCTATCTTCATGAAGATTAATATTGCTACCCCTCCTTTCTTTAGGTTGCTGTTTGATTGGTATGCTTTTGTCCAACCTCTGATTTTTAAAATGTTTATGTCTTTGTGAAGTGTTTCTTGTAGGCAACATATTGATGCATTTTGTTTTCTTATCCATTCCGCCTCTCTTTGCCTTTTTACTGGTGCCTTTAGTCTATTAATGCTCAGTGAAATTATTGATATGTATGTGTTACTGTCATTTTACTTTATATGTGTGTGTTTGTATGTGTATTGTGCATAGTTTCTTTGTTCTTCCTGTGTTCTTACCTTGCTTTGAGTGTTGTTGGGTTGGTTGAATTTTGTAAAGAATTGTTTAAATGTTCAAGTTTGTGTGTTGTTGCTGTTGGTTTTTGACCTTAGTACTTAATTGAGGTGGTTTTTAAAAAAATTTTATTTTTGTAGTGATGGTCTTGTTTCTGTGAATTCTTTTAGTTTCTCCTTGTCTTGGAATACTTTAATTTTTTCATCATATTTGATTGATAATTTTGCTGGACAAAGAATTCTAGGTTGACAATTGTTTTCCTCCAGTACTCTGTATACATCACTCCACTATCTTCTTGTCTGAATAGTTTTTGCTGAGAAATCTGAGGTGATTCTAATTGCTGATCTTTTTAATATAATTCATGTTTTTCTGTGGCTGTTCTTAGAATTTTTTTTTCTTGTCGTTGATGTTAGACATCTTGACTACAATATGCTGGGGAGTTTTCCTTTTGGGATCTCGCCTGAATGGTGTTCTTTTGACTTCCTGAAAATTTTATCTTTAACTCCTATAGACATTAAGGAAAGTTCTATTGCAGGAGTTATTGGATTATTCTGTGTGGATTTTTTTTTGCTTCTTCCTCTTCTAGAATCCCTATAAGACACATAGTATTCCTCTTAATTGTGTCCCACATTGTTCTCAAGCTTTTCTCAGTCTGCTTTGCATTTATATTATTTATTTTTAAGTGGGACTCTACGTTTGTCTCCAGGCTCACAAATTCGGGTTTCCATCTCCTTCATTCTTTTCTCTGTTCTTTTATAGTGCCTTGTTGTTCCTTTATAGTGTTGTTTAATTCTTCTATTGTAGTGTTTGGTTTTTGTGTTTCTGTCTGAAGTTTCTCTAGTGGGGTTACTAGATTTTCTATTGTTTCACTTTTCCTCTCGGACTCTTTCTTCAACTGTTAAACGGTGCTATCATCATCCTTTTAAATTCTTTTTCTGGTAAATCCATAGCCTGTTAAATTGCAGGCATTATAGTTTTTCTGCTTGGTATTTGGTTAGTTTTTTCTGTTTCTCTTGTTTTTTTGTTTGCACAGTTATCTTCTGTTGCTTCCTTGACATCTTGGAGTTGTTATTATGGGTGTTGGGGAGGTGGTGTAATGTGGGAGTGGTGAACTCTGTAAGGTGGTGCAGTAGAGGGATGATAGTTTGTATTAAGTAGCTGGGGGCATGTGTTAGATTCTGTGTTAGGGGAGTGATCAGAAAGTATTAGGGGGAGGGAGAGCAAAAGGAGCAATAGGTCAAAAATGGGTCAAAAACACAGGGTCAGATAGTGTTATTTGGTAGGTTGAAGGAAGGGAGATTAGGCCCCTAAAATGCTGTATGTGTAATGATGAATGACTAGGTAAAAGCATTTGATAGAAAAAAAATTGTAAGAACAGTGTCAGCTTTTGGTTTTATGAGGATGAGAAGGAAAGAAAAGGTCTGAGAGTAAAAAAAGTGAAACTAAAAGATAGGTTAATAGTGTTATGAAGTAAAACTGTAGCTATTTAAATTTTAAAAAGAAAAATTAAAGGAAGGTGCACGAGATGAAAGTTTTAAGAATAATAATCAGAAAATAACACTAGCTTAAGATGCGGGAGAGTTGTTAATGCATGTTTATTTGGGCTTTGCTCAGGCGCTTATTAAACCTGGTGCAGTTTCTCCTTGTTTTGTCATGCTAATAGTTTGTTAATGAACCAGGTGTATGATGGCTGCATTTGAGACAAGTTTAAAAAATAAAACAATGAAAGCCAAGAATGACTATGGTTTTTAAGGTCTAGGGCTTTAGGGGGTTGTCTTGGGATAGGGCACTGTGTCAAGCTGTATCTCATCAATGGGAGATTAGATTTGGTGAGTGGGCCTGGAATGCCCTGGGCTTGTGTTCTCCACTTAAGCCTGCTATTGGTTGCCTTGTTGACTCAACCCCGAGTGCCACTTGTTAGGGTGTATTGTCCCCAACATTGGGGAGCCAGGGCTGTGGTTTACCCAGCAAGGGTCTTCTGGCCTGGGTAGAGAGCCAAAACTATTTATATTTTTAACTGCCCCGGGCTGGTCCCTTAGAATTGCATTCCTGAAGCTCTGCCGCTCCTCCCCTTCAGCTAGCTCCTTGATCCACAGACCTTGGAATCTGTGCTCCACTGGCAGAATTCCACAGGAAGATGACCCTTGGGATTCTAATTGGAAGACATTGCTGCTCTCTAATTTTAGGAATTTTGTGTCTACTTAACTTTATGTTGAAAATACTATGGTCTGGAAGTATAGGATATCCCTCACAGTGACTCCTTTGCACTGTGCTCCGCAGAGTCCCTGCTGCGTGGGCTACTTGATTACCATCTTGCTGGGAAGTCTGAGTTCATCCATTCTTAAATGCATATTGGGATAGGTAGGTTTATTATGCCAACCTGGCCAATGGGAACATGTGGGATTAATAAGGTCACAGTTTGATGGAGGACAAAGAGATAAATGGTTTGGCAAGCCCTGCCTCTCTCTCTTGCTCTATGGTGATTGGAACTAGTATGTGGCTGCCTTAACTCATTCTCTGCCTCAACTTGTGAGTTATACTACCCATAGGACACCCAACCTATGGATCATGTCACTAGAGCTTGAGGTTCCTTCAAGACCTGCTTCACCAGACTGCTGGTGCATACATCCCTTGAGCTTGGGACTGTTAGATCCTGTAGTCTGGTTGACTGTTGATGACCCACTCTGCTGTTTGATACATTTGAGCAGACTGCCTGCATTGCTCTATGGAAGACTCGACTATCTGCTTCCTTGATCTTGGAGCCAGCAGCCCCCATGAGTTGAAGGACTTCCAGTTTATTAACTGTTCCACAGAAGTGAGTTGAACTGAGCCCTCTGTACTGCCGTGTGGACTAATTAGCTGTTAAATTCCTTCGTGCTATATCCATCTATCTAAAATCATAAGTGTCCTGGTTTTGTTTTTCTAGAGAACCCTGTCTAACACCCATATCATCTTGTCTTTAATGACATTAGCTGTTTTCTTTCAATAATTTTCTCTAAGCCTTTTTGTTTGCTGCTTCGTCCCTGTTTTGAATTCTGATAACACGTAAGTTATTCCTTTTTATGGTATCTCATATAATTCAGTTTTCTTTGGATATATTTTTCTTTCTGTACTAAAGGAGACTAATATTGAGGGATCTGTTTCCAATCTCAACCTCCTATTGATTCAATTATCTTCCTTTGCTCTTTCAATGCGTTTCATATTTCTGACAACTTAATATTCTTCTGGATTTCTATTTGTTGATTTTGTATGATCTAAACTTTTTCACTTATTTTGTCATCTTGTCTGTGTACTGTATTTCTTAATTCACATGTTATTTCCTTATATATGTTTTCTTTCATTTAATCTGTAACTTTCTCACTATTTCTCTCAAGGTTTTGAAGAAGTCTAAATACCATTCTGTTGAAATCCTTATCAAATCGTTCCAATGCACCTTCCTTAGGAAGATCTCATGGCTCTGTACAGTGGTCATTTGTTTGAGTCACTCTTAACTCTTCATATGAACTTAATTGTATGTCTTTGAGACATTGTGGTGATGTGTTTGTACTTAATTTTATTTTGGTGATATCTTAACCTCTCATCACCTGGCATCTTCTGGATATAAAAGAGAATGTGAGTATGCCTATAGTTCTGCTTTTTCTTCCTATACCACAATTGATTCTAGTGTTACTGTTTGCTTTGTTTTGTCTTGTTTCTCCCCAGCTATCTATTGAAATGCATGTGGTATATGAGTGAACACTGGTTCTCTGCAGTAGGTATGGCTTCAAGAAGTGCGAGTTTGGTTGCTGTTTCCCATTTCTTGGGACAAGATTGGGGAAGTTCATGTACCTCTACATGTTGGAGTGGTGTACCCAATGCCTAATTCACAAGCCCATAGCTCCAGCCTCATACAGACAAGATGAATGTGTGTCACTGGCCACTGGGTAGGTGTGTGTGTTGGCTGGATATACTTCTTGTCAAAAAGAAAGTATGGGAACAAAGACAGACTCACCATTCTAGTTGCTAGCCACCAGTTACCAGGCCACTGTCTAAATGGAATACTGCTTGCAAAAGTACAAAAGTGCCAGACCCTGTAAGACTAGTCAACAACTCACTCATCTTTTTTTTCTGGCTGCCTTCTTCTATTTGCTATGTAATCTACTTTTTCTATCTTTTCCTGCAAAGCCCAGGCTTCTAGCATTATCATCTTCATCTATTTCAGTTGTTCTCTAGATCTTTGTTACAGGGTTTGTATAGTGTGTCAGCCTAGTTAACCCTCTTGTTGGACGTTTTCCCCTTCTGAATTCTATCCTTTTTAATATTAAATGGTTCATTTTGCCAAAGATTGTTAACCTGGAAATTTTATTTGTATATCGCTTCTACCCCTCTATTACTACCCATAAAATTCTGTTGAGTTTTGTGGAAGAAAACATTGCCAATTATAAGGATTGCATGTTACAGCATTGCTTCTGTTTGTGAAGGCCATATGTTGGCATGGTTAGCTGTGTTCATATCTGTTCTGACTTACAGCCTCCCCATAGATAAAAGATAAAACATTGCCCAGTCTGTGCTATCCTCACAAGAGTAGTTATGTTTAAATTCACTGTTGTAGTTATGTGTCAATTTATCTCATAAAAGGGTCTCTACTTGTTGCCATACAAAACTGTGCTAAGTTCACCCAAACCAACAGACACTCCTACCAGAGTGATAAGTGGGATGGGAAATTCAAAACAAGAAGTGGGGAGGGGAGCATTCATATCTTGGAGAAGTCAATTGCATTTCTGTTAGTAGAAACATGGGATGGACCAATGTGCCAATGGGAAGAAGTACTTACAAATGTATATGGAACCCAAGGGGACAATATGCCTAGTACTAAGTTCCTCATTGGTTATATTAGACACAGTTTCTATTCAGCCGCTCTATAGGCTAATGGGAATTTAGATCCAGTGTTTTTGCGACACACAATATCCTTCATGGATCGCACCAGGACACAATGTGGAAACCCTAGTAAGTGAACTGGGCTTTACCTCAAAATCACCTGTAGCCCTTGGACTCAAGGCCAAAAGTACATGGTGTGAAAGAAGACAGCTATACTAAGGGGTAGAACTAGCAGTTGTGAGACTGCCATATACTCACTACTCCAGTGTTTTTATTTAGATATAAATTAATGCACTAGGACTGGTTCTGTCACTATAAATAAATACTATTGAAAGTTTTGCATTAGTGCCACCACCCACTGTTTGTGTAAACAGTCACTTAAGGATTTAATTTATACACATCAGTAATTAATGTGTTGTGGTTTATAACTAGTCTACACTTACATAATCTCCTTGTCTCAATTGTGGTTTAAATCCTTTAACATTGACTAAATTAATGACATTATCACCAGAGTGACCTTATGTTCCAGGGAGATGACTGATAATATTCTGCAACATTAAAGAACAATTATGTCTCTAAGGTGAACAAGAGGCATAAATAAACCATAATTAGGAATGAACAGTAACTGGATTAATGGTTCCTTGAGGGTACAGCAGGGAAGGTTAGGGGAAAATGGAGAGCAAATAACAAGGAGTAAAAGAAAAAAGAAAATGTGTTAAAACTGATCATGGTAATAATTGTACAATACTTCTTGATATGATTGAACTATTGATTTGTATATTTGGATTATGTCACATTAAATTGTTTTAGATTAATTAATATTGAAGTCTTCACTTTTTCACTGACCCTATGTTTATGACAGAAATGTCTCATATATCCAAAGTAAGCTAGATATAATCTCATTATCCTAACACTAGTAACTTAATACTAAGAATTGCTATGTCATCACTGACAGCTCTATCTTATAACCTTTTTGGATGTCATGAAGTCAGATCTCTTCTAGTACTTGTAGTATTCTTAATGAATTTTACTGTTTCAGTAATAGACATTATACCTGTATTAAAATAAGATATGACAAAATAATGATAATTTATAAATTATCAAGGGTTCATGAGGGATGGGGGAGTTGGGAGGGAGGGGGAAAATGAGGAGCTGATATCAAGGGCTGAAGTAGATAGCAAATGTTTTGATGGCAACAAATGTACAAATGTGCTTGACACAATGGATTGTGATGAGTTGTACGAGCCCCCAATAAAATGATTTTTTAAAATTTTGTATTGCCCTATTGTGGACCATTAGTTTTTTGATGCCCTCACATATATGATATTGATTTGGCAATTATTTTGCTTGCTTGAACATCATGATCACTGACTTTATACCTTTTGTTTCCTATGCTTTTTCTATAGAGCATCTTTGATGTCAGCTTCACAGTAGCTCAGGAATTTAAGCCATGAACTCTTTAGATGACTGCAACCCCAGCCAGTTACTTGATTGGAACCACAGGAAAGACCCTGAGAAAGAGGCACTAAACTAAGCTATGGGTAAACCCTACACAGAATATTGGAGATGTTTTTAGCACGTTAGGGTGTTTTTAGTGATCTTACAGGGTGCTAAAAACCCTGTACGTATACACTCTAAAAAAATCACTCCTAAATCCCTTAAAAACACCCTAAAATCTTATAAAACACCCTAAAAGCCCCAAACCACTCTAATGATCAAAATACACCTTAAATGTCCCCAAACAACCGTAAAGCCCTAAAAATACTATATAAGCCCAATAAACACCCTTAAACACTAAAATCACCCTAATCTTAGCAAGCTGCTCTCCTTCGGCTTGTCTTCTCTGTTGCTGTGGAGTAGAAATAGGGTCCTATGGCAGACTCAGGGATTCTTCCTCCCTGCTCCTGAGATGGCTCTCTTATAAGCTAGAAGAATGGCAAAACTGCTAGTTCTTCACACACTGCCATGTTTGCATGGCCCCACCATTGATGGGCGTTTCAATGGCTTGGATGGAAGAGCTATACTAACTAAGCCATTTCGCTTCCCCACTGGGTGATACACCTCAATATTTTTATTTTTGTTTTGCTTTTTGTTTCTACTGTCTTTAAGAGCCTCTGGCTTTCTTTTCTAATCAGTTATCTGAAACCTTTGTTTCAGCTGCAACATTGTCCAGTTTTTTCTTGATCTCTGAATGTTTCTTTTAGAATGCATCATGTTCTGTTTCATGGGCATAGAATGCTTTTGTTGTTTCCTGCCTCCTCTTCCTCCTCTTCCTCCTGTGTGCCAGAGAAGCTTCTCCTTGGAGTGCGATATCGGTGTGCACTGTTGGGACTGGAGCTTCACTCAGATAACTTTTGAGTCTTTTTTTGTTTATTATGAAGCATGAATAGCTGTCTTCTGCCTGGGAAGTGGAGTGAAATCCTGGGTGCTAGTGATCTAAAACTGAGCGAGTGAAGAAATGTGGAAGCTCACTCTGTGTGTTCACACGCTTTTTCCTTCATCTCATCCTCTTCTACTCCGTTTGTTCTTCACATCTCTCAGGCGGATGTCCTTGACCAATGGGAGTGGGACAGACAGAATTGCTAGACTTTAAGGGAAGACAGGAGAAATCTGGGGCTCTGTTGGCCCCCTTTGTAGACGTGGCACAAGCACTTCTGTTTGGGACTCCAGCCTCAATTTCCCCTTTGTTATTTAGAATTCTCTTATTTAAAATTGTCTAATTCCTCAGCCTTGTTGCGGCTTGTTGGAGGCTAGTTTGCTGGCTTGTGTAGGTCTTTTCCTCTGTGTGCACAAGGGTAGACTTTGCTCCACCACCTCCTGTTCCTCTACCTCTGTTCAGTCTTTTTGTGCTGTAGGGAAAATACGTCTCCTGGATTTTTAAAAAAATGTATGTGTATTTGTATTTCTCTCTATGGTTTTTCTTGTTGTCCTGCAGTGGCTTCTGAGAGAAATAAGGGCTTAAAAATCTATTGTTTATTTTAAGGTCATTTTATTTGGGGCTCTTACCACTCTTTTTACAATCCATTGATTGTATCAGACATTTGTTTATATATTGCCATCGTTCTTTTCTAGACATTTACTTTCTATTGAGCCCTTGGGATCAACACCCCTTGCTCCCCCCTCCCCCATGTTATTATTTTTACATGTTCTGTCTCTTAAATTTTACTGTAAACATCTGGAGGACTGTTCTTATTGAATCTCCAGAATTTATCTTGTTTCTGTACACATACTAAGTGTCTGATGGAACTGACCTGCAAGTCCAACTTCAGAGAATACAAATGTATGCAATATCTTTTATAGTAATGTGGGAAATAGCCAGGGAACCTGTGAAATGCTGAATTTTTAGAACACTTTTACCCCGCTTTTCAGCCCTTGTTTTTTCCTGTCTACCTTCCAGGGATTTAAAATAGAATAGAACCCCTCTAATTCAGCATGATTAAGATTCATAGTTAATTCACAAAAAAAGTTTGTTAAAGTGGCCATTCTCAAAATTAACATATCATATATACTTTAGACATTTTATTTCAGTTTAAGTCTTCTGTTCACCAATCTTTTGACAAGATCAAGGCCTTTGAGGAGATCAGTAGTTAGTTTTCCATCAAATTACATATTTAGAATAGTAAATATATTTGGAATAAACCAAGGTAAACCCATTTGATGGTGGTAGGCACGTCACTGGCAAGAACAGAATGCCGTGAATTGGCAGGGAGCCGACAGTAGCTGGAACCATCTCTGGGATTCTGTATTTAAGATCTCAGTTAACGTGATGAGAGCTACTGAAGGGGAGGCCACTGAAGAGCAAGCCACGTGTCAGTAAGGCATATCTACCAGGTAGAAACCAGTCATCAATAGCATGACACAATTCATATTTCACTTTTGTTATGAGTTTCCATAAAACTTCTTTTTAACATAAAAAGATTTTAAGACCACATGTTTTGAACATTAGTTAAAGGGGTTGACTTGGTGACAGCGAGATGTTGTTTTTTAATATAGTAAATAGTATCACAAAGCAATGCGGTAATCATTGGGGTGGGCTTAGGAGCGTGGAGGTGTTTATGAGATACTAAAGGCTAGAGTCCTCTGGAAAAGATGTACTTTTTAAAGCAGTTGTCTTGATATATAATTCATATATCACCCAGTGTAATCAATTTTGGAACATTTTCTTCAGTCTTGTGTTCATTTTTGTTCGCTACCCATTGCCATACACTAAGAAACTATTGATCTAGTTACTGCTTCTGTAGATTTACTTACGCTGGATTTCATATAAAGAAAAGCATACCCCTAAACAACAACCACAGCTATAACAAAATATAACAGAAGCAGCAGAAAATAATGAAAACAATATCAAATTTATAAAAGGGATCAGAAGGGTAGATACATGAAAAGATGCCAAATTTTAACCTAAATACAGCTGCATGAATCCACTTTCCAATGCGCTCCTCTGATGACAGGGGTATTCACGTGACCTGGTCAGGGGTCAAAGGGAACTCTCAAGAGTCTCAATCCAGGTGGGACCCCTCCAAATGCATTTTGGGCTTTCATTGTCATCCATAACCTTCTATAAACGAGGTGCTCAGAATTTAAGCTTTAATACAGTTCCTTCCTCCAGTGTTGGATTTTATTCTTTACAATCCTTGGATCACACAGGCTGGTGTGATTCTCCCACAGATGGCTGCTTGTTTTAAGACAAACCTTTAAACCTCAGATACCATTTTCTGTTAGCCAGATACCATCTGATTTCTTCACCATATTTTGCCATAGTATCCCTATCTTCAGTGATCTCATCATGAGGACAAAGATTGAATAGGTCTTTTAAATGCAAGGTCCAAAACCATTGGATTTTTAAAATACTACATACTTATTTTCAAAAATTAAGCCTCAGCTGAGATAGTGCTAGTTCCATGTCCCTCTGTTGGGAATACTCCTACCAGGTGTCATTAGGTTTGGTTTTCTTTTTCCAGATGGTTTCCTTTAGGATGGCTCCAGAAGTCGCTGCTGTCGAGCAGAAAGGAAGCTACAACCAGCTCTGTGATGTGTGGGCAGTGGGCATCACCGCCATCGAACTTGCCGAGCTTCAGCCTCCTATGTTTGACTTACACCCAATGAGGTCAGTGTGCCATAACTGTGTCGTCATTGAAGACCCTCTGCTTCAGTGAAAGCTTGCTCCTCCCTCCTAGGGCTCCTTATTATGTGATGCAGACTATATTGTTTTCTTCCAGAATAAATAGTAATATAACTGGCCTACCTTTAAAATGTGAAATATTAAGATACTGTATAATTATTGGTTGACTTTTCTTTTTCCAGAGCATTATTTCTCACGACAAAAAGCAATTTTCAGCCTCCAAAACTTAAGGACAAAATGAAGTGGTGAGTATTTTTGGGTTATTTGATTTCATGTTAAAAGGAACAAAAAGAATTGAAATTGAGATTTTAAATCTTTTTAAATGTCATAGGTCAAATAGTTTTCATCATTTTGTGAAAATGGCACTTACCAAAAATCCAAAAAAAATACCTACGGCTGAAAAATTATTGCAGGTATGATTTAAAATATGTGTGTACATATTTATTTATTTCAAGTCATCATGTATCCGATTTCTACTAAAGGTCTGTCTGATATTCCTTAATTTTATAGCACCCCTTTGTCACACAACCATTGACCCGCTCTTTGGCGATTGAGCTATTGGACAAAGTGAACAACCCAGATCACTCCACCTACCATTATTTTGATGATGACGACCCTGAGGTAGGAATTGTTTTTACCAAATCTTATTGTGTGTCTATACATATGTCTGTGTATATCTTCAGATCAGTTTTCTGAATTGCTGGGTCCAGTTTAAATCAAACTGGTATAACTTAGAAACTCTTGAAGAGCGAGCACGTAACTCTTCGAATTTGTCTTCATTTCCAAGGGAGCCACATGCTGGGGCTTTCCAATTGACTTTCAGGTGACTGTGGTCTGAGAATGACAAGGCAGAGCCACCTTCTCTACTTTTCAAAGCCACTGTAGTTATTTCAAAGTAATTATTTTAGATGAAATGGGCAAATGAATTTATTGTAAAAGAGAAAGTAAATCAGAAGCCCCAAAACAGGATATGAGAATAGGCTCTGAGTTTCTTTTCTGATTTCTGCTCCAAAAAGAATCCTCTGATCACCCTTCATGCATTATTAGATGTGAACAGAAAGTTTATTAGAGATTTTGCTGTTGATTAAAACTGTCCATTGGGTTTTAAGGTGAGCTGATAGTTGGCAGAGGATAAAATAATCCCAATGGGAAGGACACCTTGTTAGGGTGGAGCCTGGTGGGACCAAAGATTGGATATGGGGCTGCTAGCCGATAGGTCCGCAGCTGGAGCCCAGTGGCCACTGCAAATGAGAGGCCGGCACCAAGCTGTAAAGGCTCAAGAACCCTTGGGAACCGTCCTATAATTTGGAATCAGATGAATGTCAGTGGGTTTGATGGTTCTTTTTGTTTTAGCACAACCAGTACTTGTAGCACCTAAGATAACCTCAGCAAGTGCGACACCACAGAATTCTCCCTGAGATCTGTGACTGAGGGGGACGACCGTGGACTCATCCTGAGTTCGTGCAAGGATGCAGGGGACTTCAGTGACGCACACGGTGGCTGACACTGAAGCTTTCAGTAGTCTGGAAGATGGCCAGAGGAAACCTCCCTCCTCACCATTTTTCCCTCCTGCTGTCATTGTCTATCTGTCCCTGTGTTAAAGGTCTGGAAAGGAATGTGGAAACATAAGGAACTTAAGACATGTAAAGTATTTTTGACCTAAGAACATTAGTTTTTTTGTTTTTATTTTATTTTTTAATAATGTATGCGTTGTAAACTCTTTTAGTATAATTCAGTGTATAGGCAACCCTCATTTTAGCAGGTGGTATGGTACATAGACTGTGTACTCTGAGACCTTGTAAAGTCATCGATGAGAAAAATTAGGATGTTCTGTGGTCTTTAAAACTTTTAATCAAGGCCTTAAACATTTTCATTGCCGTCTGTAAATGTACAAAGCCCGCCACTGTGGAGTGGATTCTAGCTTATAACTAACTACCTGTGGCCATAGTTGAACACTCCCTTTGGGTTACTGTGACTTTAAATCTCCATGGAAGCAGACAGTTTCACCTAAAATGCTGCTCTAGCTTATAACTAACTACCTGTGGCCATAGTTGAACACTCCCTTTGGGTTACTGTGACTTTAAATCTCCATGGAAGCAGACAGTTTCACCTAAAATGCTGCATCGTGTAACTTGTGTTCAATGTATAACCCAGTATGCTCCAGCACTCCTTAGAAATGTATAGGGAAATGATAACATTAATATCCATCTGGTGCATTGGCTTATAAGTAGTTGAACCGTTTCATTTCTATATTTACCCAAACAAACCAACACTCACTTGTCAAGAGTAAAGTGCACAACTCTTGCTATCTTATCATATCACTTCCTGATCCCGAACAGTTATCCGTCCTGTGCCGTGGCCTTGGCACATCAACAGCCATAACCAGTTTAGATCAGCCCAAGCACCTACACCTACAACCCATACTTAACTCCATCTCCAAACCCACCTTCTCATGAACTGCCATCCTAGGTGAGCCTTGCAGCTAATACTAATGACGGAAAAGACTTGTGGCCAATCATAAACCTTCCCTGGCTTCAAAAGGACATGCCTTTGCTTAAATGACAACTTTCCAGAACCTCGTCCTCTTTTCCCAACATTTTCTTAAAACCTCTGATAAAACTTCTTTCTCAAGGTAAAGTCTTGGGCATAAAATACCATTTGGATTTTTTAATCATTCAGGGATAAGGCAATATACAATACACTTTGCTTTCTGAGTATGAGCTGAAACAAATGTGCAGTGATCAGCACTCCTAGAGCTTAAAGAAGTCATGTGTTTGGACAGTGAACTATATTGCTAGGGACAGTTAAGTGTTGGGCTGCTAACCACAAGGTCAGCAGCTCAAAACCACCAGCCGCTATGCAAGAGAAAGATGAGGCTTTCTATGCCTATCCAGAGGTATGTTCTTGGAAACCCACAGGCATTTCTACCCTGTGGAAAAGTTGTTAAAAGTTGCAACCAACTCGATGGCATAAGTTTCCTGCTTATTGATGTATTAATAAATAATAAGTCTTTAAAAATGATATTCATGTACATTAAAAACTACACCAAGAGAGTAAAAAGAGAACCTATGGACTGGAAATAAATCTTTGCAATGACAAGAAACACACACATATAATCTATAAAATCCATAGAAAACTGCAGTACCTCAGTAAGAAAATAATTATAATCCAATTTAACATGGGCAAAGGACACGAATAGTTCACCAAATGACTAAAATGAAAAAAAGGTGTAACATCATTAGCCATCCAATAGACACAAAACAAAATAACAAGATATCGCCATACACTAACAATGACAGCCCAATTTCCCCAAACAGAGAATTACAAAAGCTGTGGAGACACTGCAGAGAGAGTGCAACTCCTGTACACTGCTGTGGGTCTGTAAATCTGTCGAACCACGGAGGAAAACAATACGGGGATGCCTGAAACAACTGGAAATAGAAATTCCATCCTAGCTCCTCATACTTCTGCTGGGTTTGTACTCCAGAGAAAAACCATAACTTGAACAGACATTTCCATGTTAATCACAACACTGTTCACAACAGGAAGAAGTTGAAAACAGCCTAGATACCCAACAGGAGAAAAATGGATAAAGAAACTGTGGTACAAACACACAATGGAATACAATACAGCCCTAAAAAACGAGGAAACCACAAAGCACCTATGAAATGGATAGACTTGGAAATAATTTTGCTGAGTGTGAAAAGGCAAATATTGTATGAAAACTTTTCTAAACAGATGAAAAGTAAGACAAAGACTTGCATACCAAACAGAATAGGCTTTGGAGGTTCCCTAGGGAAGTAGGGCAGATGGGCACATGAAGCAACTGACTACAAGGTTGAGCAGTGTTGACTTGGATGACATGAGGATGCTGTTATTGTTGTTGTGAGGTACCATGGAGTCAGCTCTAATCCACAGCAAGCCTACACACAACAGAATGACACATTGCCTGGTCCTGCACCACCCTCACAGCTGTACCTATGCTTGAGACCATAGTGCAGTCACTGTGTCAGTCCATCTTTCGAGGACTTCCTCGCTTCCTCTGCCCCTCTATTTTACCAAACATGATGTCCTGCTCCAGGAACTGGGCTCTCTTAATACCATGTCCAAAGTATGTAAAATGAAGTCTTGCCATCTGTGACTCTAAGTAGCACTCTGACCATATGTCTTCCAAGACAGATTTGTTTGTTCTTTTAGAACTTCATGGTACTTTCAATATTCTTCACCAGCACCACAATTCAAACGCATTGATTCTTCTTCAGTCTTCCTTATTCAGTGTCCAACTTTCACATGTACATGGGCAATTGAAAATATCATGTCATGGGTCAGTGGCATGTTAGTTCTCAAAGTAACATCTTTGCTGTTCAATACTCTAAAGAGGTCTTGTGTCGCAGATTCACTCAATGTAATACATATTTGATGCCTTGATTGCTGCTTCCATGATTATTGATAGTGGATTCTAGCAAGACAAAATCCTTGACAACTTCAATCGTTTCTCCATTTATCATGATGTTACTGATTGGTCCAATTGCGAGGAATTTGGCCTTCTTTACATTGCGTTGCTATCCTTACTGAAGGCTGAAATCCATGAACTGCATCAGTAAGTACTTCAAGTTCTCCTCACTTACTTTGAGCAAGTAAGATTGTGTCTTCTGCATGGCACAAGTTGTTAATAAGCCTTCCTTGAATCCTGATGCCTCGTTCTTCTTCATATCATTTAGCTTCTCTGTTTATTTCTTCAGCATACAGATTGAAAAAGCATGGTGAGAAGAAACAACCCTGATTCACACTTTTCCTGATTTAAAACCACGCAGTATTCCCTGGCTCTCTTCATCCAACTGCTCTTGATCCATGTACACGTTCCACATAAGCACAATGAAGTGTTCTGTAATTTTCATTCTTTTAAAGATTCCATAGTTTATTATGAGGCACACAGGCATGTGCCTTGGCATAGTCAATGCAATACAAATAAATATCTTTCTGGTAGTCTCTGCTTTCTGTCAGAATACTTTGGACACCAGCAGGGCTCTCCTTTGTTCCACATCCATTTCTGAATCCTGCTTGAATTTGTGGCAGCTCCCTGTCAAGGTGCTGCAACCATTTTTGGGTGATCTTCATCAACATTTTACTTTCATGTGATATCAATATTGTTCCATTGTTTGAGTGGCCTTTTGGGTTACTATCTATGAAATGGGTTCAGGTATGTGTCTCTTTCAGTCAGCTGGCCGAGTAGCTGTCTTCTAAATTTCTTGGCAAAGATGACTAAGTGCTTCCCATTCTTTGTCAGTTTGTTTCATTAAGTCTTGGAATCTTGTTTTTGGCTAATGCTTTCAAGTGCAAATTGAACTTCCTTCAGCACCATTGGCTCCTGCTCATAAGCTCCCTCCTGATACAGTTGGATGTTAACCAGGTATTTGCTTTGTTTTTGATACAGTAACTCTGTGTTCTTTCCATCTTCTTTTTTGCTTCCTACAGCATTCAATATTTTGCTCACACAATCTTTCAGTCTTGCAACTCAAGGCTTTAAATTTTTTTTCTTGAGGTCTTTTAATTTAAGATCTGCTGAGTGTTTTCTTTCCTATTGGTTTTCTAACTCTGCCTTTACACATTTAATGACAATATTTGATTTTGTCTTTTTGAAGTACCCTTTGACATTTCCTGTTCAGCTTGATCTAATACTTTTTTCTATTTACTTTAGCTACTCCATGATTTAAAAAAATCATTTTGGGGGGGGGGGGTCTCGTACAACTCTTATCACAATCCATCCATACATCCATTTGTTAAGCACATTTGTTCATTCATTGGGATCATCATTCTCAAAACATTTTCTTTCTACTTGAGTCCTTGGTATCAGCTCCTCATTTCCCCTCCCTCCCCATTCCCCTTCCCTCATGAACCCTTGATAATTCATAAATTATTATTATTTTGTCATGTTTTACACTGTCCAACATCTCCCTTCACCCACTTTTCTGTTGTCCGTCCCCCAGGGAGGAGGCTATATGTAGATCCTTGTGATCAGTTCCCCCTTTTACCCCACCTTCCCTCCACCCTGCTGATATCACCACTCTCACAACTGGTCTTAAGGGGTTCACCTTTCCTGGACACCCTGTGTTTTCACTTTCTGTCTGTACCAGTGTACATACATCCTCTGGTCTGGCTGGATTTGTAAGGTAGAATTGGGATCATGATAGTTGTGGTGGTGGTTGGGGGAAGCATTCAAGAACTAGAGGAAAGTTGTATGTTTCATCGGTGCTATCCTGCACCCTGGTTGGCTCTTCTCCCCGTGACTCTTCTGTAAGGGGATGTCCAGTTGCCTACAGATGGACTTTGGGTCTTCACTCTGTACTTCCCCTCATTCACAATGATTTGATTTTTTGTTCTTTGATTCCTGATACCTGTTTCCTTCGACACCTCATGATCACACAGGCTGGTGTGCTTCTTGCATGTGGCCTTTGTTGCTTCTGAGCTAGATGGCTATTTGTTTATCTTCTAGCATTTAAGACCCCCAGATGTTATATCTTTTGACAGCCGGATATCATCAGCTTTCTTCACCACATTTACTTATTCACCCACTTTGTCTTCAGCAATAGTGTCAGGAAGGTGACCATTATGGAATGCCAGTTTAATGAAACAAAGTGTTCTTTCACTGAGGGAGTCCTTGAGTAGAGGCCCAATGTCTACCTGCTACCTTAATACTAAGCCTATAAATATATGCAAATAGATCCATTTCCCCATCGCCATATATAAATATATTTACATGTATACATACCTATATTTAGACCTTTATAAATTCCCTTTGCCTCCTAGTTCTTGCCTCTATTTCCTTTTACTTTACTTTTGTCCATCTATCATGCTCAGCCTTCATTTGGGTTTTAATAATTCCTCTCATACATTGTCCTTGATCAAGCCCTACCAGGCCTCCTACATCCTCCTCGCCATTGATTTTGGATTAAGTATTGCTCACTTGTCCCTGGGTTTGTTAACATTACTTTCTTTCCCCCACCTCTCCCTCTCTCATGTTCCCCCAGAATCCTCGGTCCCATTGGTTTCTCCTCTAGATTATTTATCCTGCCTATCTTATCTAGATAGACCTCCAGAGATAATAATATACACAAAACCAAGACAGAGCAAAACAAAGCAACAAAAGAAAACAAAACAACAATGACAAAAACAATGATAAAACAGAGAAAAGCCTGTAAATAGTTCAGGGTCTGTTTTCTGGTTGAGTGTGATGGGGTGCCGCCCTGTCCTCAAAGTACTTCCTGGCTCTGCTCCCCTTGCTGTTTTGTTGCATGCTCTTAGTGTTTTGCCTCAGTTTGATGGGGTCAGATTGGGTGCAATTCCCACACTGTGTTTCCAGTGTTTTCCCTGTAGGGCTATGGGTCTTTGAGGGATGTCATGTCTCACAGGGTACTCTCTGATTGAAAGCAAGTTTTAGAGCCTCTTTTGACATCCACTTTGATCTTTCTTTCTTGTCTTTTAAAAAAATATATGCAGCATTTTATCTGGGGCTCTTACAGCTCTTATAACAATCCATACATCAATTGTATCAAGCACATTTGTACATATGTGGCTATCATAATTTTCAAAACATTTTCTTTCTAGTTGAGCCTTTGGCATCAGCTCCCCCCCATCCTTATTAACTCTTGATAAATTATAAATTTTTATTTTTGTATCTTACATCCTTGGCTATGTCCATTCACCCATGTTTCTGTTCCTCTTCTTCTTGGGGGAGGTGTTGGAGAGCGGGGGGTTATACATCAATCATTGCATATTTCTCCCATTTCGCCCACCCCCGCCCCCATCTTCCCCCTATCCTCATGGTATCACTGCTCCCAGTACTGTTCCCGAGGGGTTTACCTGTCCTGGATTTCGTGTGTTAAGAGTTCTTATCTGTAGCAATGTGCTTGCTGTGCTTTAGTCAGATTTGTAAGGTAGAACTGGGAATGATAGTGGGTGGAAGGAAGCATCAAAGAACTAGATAAATGTTGTGTGTTTCTTCAGTGCTATACTGCACCCTGGCTGATTCCTTCTTTCCTTGTGACCCTTCTGTGAGTGGATGTCCAATTATCTACAGATGGGCTTTGGGTCTCCATTCCAACCTACCTCAATCACATCAATATGATTGTTTATTTTGGGTCTTTTGATGCCTGATACCTGATTCTGTCAACTCCTAGTGATCACACAGGCTGGTGTGCTTCTTCCATGTGGGCATGTTGCTTCCCTGCTAGATGGTCATATGTTTAACTTCCAGCCTTTAAGACCCTAGCTGCTATATCTTTAATACCCAGGCACCATCAGCTTTCTTCACATTTGCTTATGCACCCATTTTGTCTTCAGTGATCATATCTGGAAGGTGAGAATGCCAGGTTATTAGAACAAAATGTTTTTGCATTGAGGGAGGAGTTGAGTTAGAGGCCCAATGTTCATCTGTTACCTTCATACTTAACATATAAATATATATAGAGACCTATATCACTATCATTATATATGAGTATATTTACATATGTATATACCTATATTTATACCTCTAAAATTTCTTTTGCTTACTGTTTTTCCCCCTCCATTTCATTTTACTTTCTTCCTGTCCCATTGTCATGTTTGACCTTCATTTGGCTGTCAGTACTACCTCCCAGTTACATTGAGCTTGATTAAATTCCACCAGGCATTCTATGCTCTCCTTACCATTGATTTTAGATCTCTTATTCCCTTGTCCCTGGGTTTGGTTTGTTGACTCCCCGTTCCTTCCTGTGCTCCCTCCATGTCCCCTCAGAAACATTGGTACCATTGTTTTCTCCTCAGAATTGTTTATGTGCCTATCTTCTTGTCTTTTTAATGACCTTTTGCTTTCTTGATGAGTGATATTCTTGATGTCCTCCCACAGCTCATCAGGCCTTCTAACATTAGTGTTCAGCACATCAAATCTGTTCTTGAGATTTCCTCAAAATTCAGGTGGGATAGACTCAAATATTTTCACTCTTGTGAACTTGTTTTAATTTTCTGATTCAACCTGAACGAATGTATGAGCAATTGATGGTCTGTTCCACAGTCAGCCCCTGGTCTGGTTTTAGCTGCTGATAATGAGCTTCTCTATAGTTTCTTCTCACAGATCTGGTTAATTTGGATTCTGTGTATCTCATCTAGACTAGTCCACGTGTATAGTCACCTTTTTATGTTGTTGGAAAAAAAAGGCTTTTGCTATGAACAAGTTGTTGACTTTGTAAAATTCTGTCATGTGATCCCTGGCTTCATTTCTGTCACCAAGTCCATATTTCCTCTTTGTTTTAGCTCTTATATTCCCATTGTGGTAATTATCAATTCACCTTGATTATGTGCTCAATCAATTTCAAACTGGAGTTGTTGGTAGAATTCTTCATTTTCTTCATCACTAGCTTTTGTGGTTGGTGCATAAATTTGAATAATAGTTGTACTGATTGGATTTTCTTGAAGGCAGATAGATAGTTATTATCCTATCACAGACAGGTATTGATACTTCAAGATATATATTGAAATGTCCTTTCTAACAATGAATGCAATCCCATTTATCTTGATTGTATCATTCCCAGCATAGGAAACCATTTGATTTTCTGATTTAAAATGTCCAATACCAGACCATTTTAGCCTACTAATGCCTACAAATGAAAACCCCAAAGACTCTACTCCCTTAAACTTTACTCTACTTTGAGAAAGCAACTCCTCATGATTCACATTTCAAGTGTCTTCTGACCCATGTGCAACAATTCATGACCCCTTCTGTATCTGATAATATTTTGATTATTAAAAAAATATGTTGATTCTATGCATAAAGTTTTAGTGAATACCTCCTCTGAAATGGGCAGCTGATTTCTTATTTGTAATGTATTCATTATCCAGGAGCTCTGCTGAAACCTTCTCACTTTGGATGACCCTTCTGTCATTTGAAATACTAATGACATAGCATCCAGCTCCACTGGAACACATAAGCCACCAGAACAGGACAATCTGACAGACAAGTGGTGACATAATTATAGGGGTGTGTGGAATCAGAGGATGTGGTTTTGGTCATATAAGCTAGGTTGGGGGGTTAATGTGTAGTTTGAACTTTTGAATGCAGAATTGATGGTTAAAATTTAAACCCTCATCTAATTCACAGTGAAAAAATTCATTAAAAATCAAAAGGAAAGCATTTACCCAAGGTTCAAATTTAGAGGGTTATGAAAGAAGGAGGGATGGAAACAGGTAACACAGGGAGAAAGTTGGATTAGGATTGATACATTGAGGGGATTGCAATGGACAAATTGAATCAGAATGTGTATAAATTGTTCACTATAAAACTCTCATCTTCTTTTTAAAACTTCATCTAATTCACAATAAAAAATCTGTTTGGGTTTCTTTAGAGGATGGAAATAAGAAACAATTGTAAAGTGAGATTGTGTAATGTTACATTGTGGGAATTTTAATCAATGACAAAACAAAATATACACGATTTGTTGAATGAAAAACTGATTTTCTCTGTAAATCTTCACTCAATTCACAATAAAGTTTGTTTTCTGTTTGTCTTTTTAAACATTTTTTTAAGAGAAGTGGAAATGAGAAGTATGGTGGAGATAGAAGATTAACGATGCTACATCATGGGAATTGTAATCAATCTCATGGAACAAAATATATGAGTTCTTGAATAGATAATTGATTTTCTCTGTAAACCTTCACCCTATTCAAAGTAAAAAGTTTAAAAATAACAGGAAAAAAGTGAGATACATACAGACCATTATTATAGCTATTAGCCAGCAGAAACGGACTGCTATGGCCCATTTTGAGTCATACAATCATGGTTTAATGAGCCAGAATTAACAAAATCTAGAGTTTGGTGTTGCATTCATCATTATAAAGAACATATCAAGATCTATCTTCAAGAATATGCTGTCTGTGATAGGAAAATACCTATACTCTTAAATGGAAATCCAGTTAATACAATTATCCAAATTTATGCACCTCCCACTGAAGCTAGTGATGAAGAAATTGAAGAATATTACCAAAATTGTCCATATGAAATAAGGATGCATTGGTAATCATTGGGGATTGTAATGTCAAAGCTAGAAACCAAGAGGAAGGAAAGTGAGGATAAAGTTACATAATAAATTACATAATCATAGGAATAAGACTTAAGGCCACATGATAGAATTTTGAAAGATCATTGATTTCTTCATTACAAATAACATTTTTTTCAATAGTATAAACAATTACTATGCACATGGACTTTGAAAATGGAATAAGTAGACGTCAAATTCAACACATCTATGTGGAAGAAAGAGTAGTAAAGCTCAATATCATCCTGCAAAAGAAGACCAGGAGATGATTGTGGAAGAGGCACATCAATTGCTCACATGTAAGTTCAGATTAAAGTTGAAGAAAATGCAAGTCCACAAGAGCCAATTCAACCTTGAGTATATCACACCTGAATTTAGAGAACATCTTAAGAACAGACTTGATACACTTAACCCCAATATCCTTACAAGTTTTAGGATGATATGAAGATCATAATTTATTAAGAAATCGAAAGTTCAATAAAAAGAAAAGAAAGAAAAGGCCAAATTGGATGTCAACAGAGTATCTAAAATCTTATTCTTGAATGCAGAATAATTAAAGTGGATTTGAAGCAATGGTAGAAAGAGCTGAACAGAAAGTTTCAAAGTGAAGCACAAGAAGACAAAGTAAAATATTATACTGAAACATGCAAAAAATAGGAGTAACCAAGTCAAAAAGAATATGTTCAGAATCCCTCAAACTGAAAGAACTGAAGAAAAAGTCCAAACCTCAGTCACAATATTGAATGATTCTGTGAGAAAAATATTGAAAGATGCACAAAACAGAAACAGATGGAAGGCGAACACAGAATCACTGCACCAAAAAGAATTGATTGATGTTATCCATTCAAGATGAAGCATATGCTCAAGTAGTGATAGTATTGAATAGAGAAGTCCAAATTACACTGAAGGCACTAACAAAAAGCAAGGCTCCAGGAATGGAAGGTACACCAATTAACAAGCTCATGCCAAACTAAACTAAGAAATTTGGAAGATAGCTATCAAAATATATAGCATCTGAAGTCTTAAAAGCTTGAAGGTAAACAAGCAGCCATCTAGCTGAGAAGAAACAAAGCCCACATGAAAGAAGCAAAACAGCCTGTGTGATCACGAGGTTTCGAAGGGATGTGGTTCAGGTATCATAAGAACAAAAAAAATCTTATCATTGAGAATGAGGGGTGAGTGCTGGGTAGAGACCCAAAGCCCATTTGCAGTCCACAGCATGTCCCCTTACAGAAAGGTGTGGGGGAGGAGATGAACCAAGACAGGGTATGAGATAGCAACGATGAAACATAACTTTCCTCTAGTTCCTAAATACTTCCTCTCCCCTCACAATCAAGATCCCATTTCTACTTTACAAATCTGGTTAGACTAGAGAATGTACACTGAAACACATAGGAACTGGAAACATGGGGAATCCAGGGTGGATGAGTCCTTTGGGACCGGTGTTAAGAGTGAACATACTGGGAGGGTGGAGGGAGGGTAGGTTGGAAAGGGGGAGCCGGTTACATGGATCTACATTTAACCTCAAAATAAAAGTGGGTGAAGGGGGAAATCAGACAGTGCAAGATATGACAAAATAATTAGTAAATGACCAAGCATTGATGAGGGAGGGGTAGCGCACCCGGAGAGGGATAAATGAGGAACTGGGGCCAGGGGCTTGGGTGGAAAGTCACAATTTGAGAATGAGGGCAATGAATGTACAAACGTGCTTTACACAACAGATGTATGTATGGATTGTGGTTATTGTTGTATGAGCCCCTAATGAAGCAATTAAAAAAAAAGAGAAAAAGATCTGGACAGAGGGCTCATGCAAGGATGATCTCAGGCTGTATTCGACCAGCAAAACCAGCTACTGGAGTCGCCTCACCCTGTGTCTATTCCTGTGTCAGGCATGAAGCTTAGTGCCCACAGCCCCAGGAGCTGGACCTGGAGGGAGGCGCGGCTCAGGTCATTCCACATGGGGAATGGCCCTCCTGTCCTGCAGGGCCCACCCTCCTCTGTTATCCTGCTGTCTGGGGCACCTCTTTCATGGAGTCCAAAACATGGGAGCTCTACAATTTATGGGGGATTGGGAGGAAGCCTCTGCTCATGCACACACCACCACCTAGCTGCAGGACATCGGTGAACAAAGCCTGAGGCAGACAACAAGGCCACTAACTGATCCTGTAAGAGATACAATCATCATCCAGAAATCGACAACTGGGAGTAAGAGGCAGCATACCTTGGTCCCAACCCCTCCCACTGCCAACTTCCAAGAGTGACATTCCAAAGCAGAGGGATTTCAAAAGGCACTGCCAGGACTGTGGAATGAGCAGCTCATTTGTGGACATGGATACTGGGTGATCCAGACGTACTACCTCCTCCGTTCCAGTCAGATGAGACAAAAACCCTTCCAAGCAGAAAGACATGCATATGAACAGTATCCACCAGCCACTCATTTCCAGTCCTGCTGCCTCCAAAGAGACTTCCTAGGTTGGTCGGATCTCTCTGGGGACAGATATACTTTGGTCCTTGGCTCTGCATGAGAAAGAATGCACGCCAAAGCCTGGTTTGTGATCCAAGTGAGTTTTAGGAGAGTTAGGGAGGTGTAGTGGGCAACCCTGGTCGATCCCAGTTGCTGAATTGAATTTACTTGGCCTAGGTGGGTCAAGGCGGGTGCAGCGCACACCCAGGTGTACCTGCCCTTCCTGGCCGGAAGCCTGGACCTCTGAGCATGCACAGTGTGCCTCTCCTTCCTGGGCCACTAGTTCGGCCCTCTGAGCATGCGTAATGGACACCCCAGTCCCTATGCTAGCTACCGAACATTTATACCCTGAAGAGATATGGACCCAAATCTTTGGGGTACTGGGCGACGACATCTCTAGCTACTTCCTGCTGGCAAAAGAGGCGAAGTGGGGCTTTGGGTCCATAACCTTCCTACTCTGCTGGTAGGGGTTGTCCATTCAGGGCTAGGATGGATAAAGTTGAGGTGGCCCAGGAGATGCTGGTCCTGGAGCTGGCACACTTGGTTCAGAGGCCTTGGTAACTTGAGAACTTCTTGAAAAACAAACGGACAAAAGGGTGAACAGTTTCACTGAGACAAGGCTAGGATTGTGAGGTGGCAGTGCCCTTAAAATTAGGTGAGTATCACAGTAAAAATCTTAGGATTATCAGGCATGTGTGTTTGTTCATTCTAAGTACAGGCACGGGGGTAAAAGCATTCACAATTTCCCCTAGGAGGGTACAGGGTTTGGGCACTATTGGGTGCAGTGGGATCACTTCTCCATTTATGATCCTAAGGTCTTGGACCCGCTGATATGAACCATCCTTTTTAACCCTACAACGCCTTGATTTTTAATTTGGGGCAAACAAATTTTGTTTTAATTCATTACTTTCATAGCTATCTATCTATCTATCTATCTATCTATCTATCTATCTATCTATCTATCTATCTATCTATCTATATATACACACACACACATACATTTCATTAAATGTTATGAAAAGGTCATGCTCGGCATTATAGGGTTAAAGTGTAATGTTGGGATACTACAGGGGGAGTCAACAGGAATCAAAAGCAGAGTAACTGCCTACATCATTTTTAATTTTCTTGGGTTTAATTTGAGTAAAAGGCTTGTAAATTACCCGGGGACCATATTCCCATGGAGCCTCTACTACGAGTAGAATAGTCAGGAGTGTTTCAGGGCTGGGAGAATAGTAACCCCTAAGTCGACGATCCCTTAGGGCAGGGGTCCTCAGACTGTTTACACAGGGGCCCAGTTCACTGTCCATCAGACCGTTGGAGCGCCAGACTATAGTTTGTTTTTTTAAAAAACTATGAACAATTTCCTATGCAAACTGCACGAGTCAGCTGCTAAGCAGGACAGGCAGTGGCAGCAAAAACACTCCGAAGGTGGGATAAATGTCGTCAGGTCACATGTACCCCACGGGCCACAGTTTGAGCACACCTGCCATGGGGGTTCCTAGGTGCACTGGGGATGAAGGTCTCTACTGCTCCTCAAAAGGAGAAATGCTCTCACTTCTGGCATCTCCGCCCAATTTCCCATCACTCCACAGGACTGTTCCAGGTGAATCAGGGTTGGAAGGGCCACCATTCTCCTTTCTCAAAAAGATACTGTGGCCAAAGAGAGTTGCAAAGCGCATCAGCTTTTGTTTCTCCAGCCTCTCTGTATCAACTCTATCCCACTAGGATAGGATTCATGCACGGGGGCAATTCCAGAGTATCAAGCTGCAAAGTCCCGTCTAGAAAGCACAAAACAAGGAAGCTATTGAGAGTTTTCTGCCTCAAGTTGAATAACCCCCACTTGGGAGCGCACCCCTGGATTGCCCTGAATCTGATGCCTCAGGCAGATGCCCCAACTGGAGGGAAGGGGTCAAAGAACAGTCGCTGAGGGTGACTTTGGTTCCAACCATTTTTCTAGACAACAAGCTAGGAGGACCACTGCTTGGGATGGCCCCACGGCCCTCCAAGTCGCCTGCTGGTGGGAGCATACTCTCAAATCCCTGGAGGGAAGGGACATCTGGCAGCTCAGGGAAGCTTAAGGGAAATTGAAATTTCTGGTTGGAACATCATGGCAGTGGCACTTTGTATTAAGAGCTGTCCCAAAAAGTGCCTGAAACAGCATCACTGAAAGCCTAAAAGTAACAGTTACTGAGGCTAGGCTTCCGAACGCCATTGGCCTAAGCCTGGGCAACGGAAAACCAGCCTGTAACAAGGAACAAACCTATACTGGTGGAACTTAACCTTATAACGCCTCAAGTTTTAAATTCCGGAAATAATTTTTGTGTTTTTATTCTTTACCTTCATAGTTTATCAATATATGTGGCATTCAAAATATATTTTAAAGATAAAAAATTTGCACTGTTTTAGAAATGTAACCAAATGATCACATTTATAATTTATAATTTAGGTACCAAATATGTTTTAATTAAATGTTACAAAAATGTCATGCTTGGCGTTATAGGGCTAAAGCAGCTTGTTTGAAAAACCAGGAGAAAGGCAAAGGGAATGGGGGGGAAAAGAGAAACACTTGGCTCCCAGGTCAAGGCAGGGCTAGCTCCCAGGCCTCTTCACCCAGCTCCCTAGGCAGCGCCCTTCCACATGTTTGGACTGGTGGGCACCATCTTGACCAGGGTCACGGCCCCCGTTTCCCCATGGCCACCATGGCAGCTATGTAGGATCTCTGGGGAAAGCTTAAACAGCTTTGACAAGAGTGAAGCGGTTTTGAGCTGACAGAAGCCACCATGAAAGGTCAATAAAGTAGCTATGAACTGTAAATAAACTAGCTGATATTGGGGAGGTAGGCTGTGGAGATGTAGCCCAAGGTAATGTCCCAAACGAAAAGGATGTGCAGAAGGCTTGAGAGAACCAGAGCAGTTTTGTTCAACTAAGAATGGGTACCCACAATACCTCGCATCTGTACTCTGCCTGCGAGCACTCCAGCACATTACGAAAGTATAAAAACCTTTGGAAAATTAGACTGGGGGCTGCTCAGTCTCCTCTCAAGAGGGCTGACAGTCCCTGCGCAGGAAATAAAACTTTTTCTGTTGAACTTGCCGGCGGTTAGTTCTTTTCTTTCTGAGAATGGACAGTGGCTACAACATTTCAAGGTGCACCGAGATCCGACTGCCACTGTCTGTGCCTGCTAGAAAGGAGACCTCCTTTATAGGAGTGCTCTTCTCAGAACTGGGGGATTTCTGATATCTCTAGACCAGGGGTCCTTAAAATCTTTAAACAGGGACCACTTCACTGTCCCTCAGACCCATTGGAGGGTCTGAATAGAGTTTAAAAAAAAGATGACCAGTCCACAGAGAGAACAACATGGCTGGCCCCACTATGAGACATGATGCCCCTCTGTGACTAAGGGCAATACAGGGGACAGCACCGGAGACACAGTGTGGGAATTGCACCTGACCTGATCCCACCACACCGAGGCAAATCACTGGGGGAGTGCAGCGGAACAGCAAGGGAATGGAGTGGCAAGGTCCCCAGGGAATGCTGAAAGTGGACTTTGGGGCCAGGGCGTGGTGCCCCAACAGACTGGACTGGAAAACACTCCTAAGGGCCAGCAAACGATCCCTGAACTAACTACAAGCTTTTCTCTTATGAAAAAAAAAAAGATGAAAAAATTGCTCAGTAGAGCAGCCGGTCCCCATAGAGAACAACATGGCTAGCCCCACGATGAGAAATGATGCCAATCAGTGACTAAGTGCGATACAGGGACAGCACCGGAGACACATTGTGGGAATTGCACCTGACTTGATCCCACCACACCTAGGCAAAGCACTGGGGGAGTGCAGCGGAACAGCAAGGGAATGGAGTGGTAAGGTCCCCAGGGAATGCTGAAAGTGGACTTTGGGGCCAGGGCGTGGTGCCCCAACAGACTGGACTGGAAAACACTCCTAAGGGCCAGCAAACGATCCCTGAACTAATTACAAGCTTTTCTCTTGTGAAGTGTTTTGTTTCGTTCATTGTCAGTGGTTTGTTTTTGTTGCTTGGTTTTCTGGTTGTATACTGTTGCTTTGTTTTCCTCTGTCTTGTTTTCGTGCATGTTAGTGTCTCCACAGGTCTGTCTGAATAGGACAGGCTGAACTAATTGGAGGAAAAACAACTGGACCGACAGTTCCGGGGGGATGTGGGGTGGGGGGTTAGAGGGTAAGGAAGTTGTGTTAACAAACACAGGGACAAGGGAACAAAATGGGACCCAGAATGGTAGAGAGGGGGGAGTGGCAGGCCTGGTGGAAAATGATCAAGGGTAAGGTTGCTTAGAGAAGAGGTATACTCTAGCCCAGGTGGTGACGAAGCATGGTAGTAGGGCAGAAGGAAAGTCAAGGGAGATGGAGGAAAGAGCTAGGAGTCAAAGGGCATTTATGGAGGTCTAGACAAAGACATGTACATGCAAATATATATAGCAGGACGGGGAAATAGAGCTATGTGTCTATATTTATAGGTTATGTATTAAGGTGGCGGAAGGACCTTGGGCCTCTACTCAAACATTCCCTCAATGCATGAATACTTTCTTTTATTAAATTGGAATTCTATGATCCTCACTCTCCCAAAACAACTGCTAGAGCCAAAGTGGGTGAACAAGTAAATGTGGTGAAGAAAGCTGATGATGCCCGGCTATCAAAAGAGATAGTGACTGGAGTCTTAAAGGCTTGAAGATAAACAAGCGGCCATCTAGCTCAGAAGCAACAAAGTCCACATGGAAGAACACACCACCCTGTGTGATCGAGTGGTCCCGAAGGGATCAGTTATCAGGCATCAAAGAACAAAAACTCATATCATTGACTTCACACCTCCATGATAGGATCGCTGAAGACAAATGGGTGCATAAGCAAATGTGGTGAAGAAAGCTGATGGTGCCTGGCTATCAAAAGAGATAGTGTCTGGGGTCGTAAAGGCTTGAAGGTGAACAAGCGGCCATCTAATTCAGAAGCAAAAAAGCCCACATGGAAGAAGCACACCGGCCAGTGCGATCACGAGGTGCCAAAGGGACCAGATATAAGGCATCATGCAAAAAAAAAAAAGATATATGTGTGTGTATATATATGTATGTGTGTATGTGTATATATATATATATATATATATATATATATATATATATATATATATATATATATATATATATATATATATATATATATATATATACCGTATTGAATGAAGGGGGAAATGCAGAGTGGAGACCCAAGGCCCAAGTATCAGCCAATGGAGATCCCTTCATAGAGGGGTTTAGGAGAGGAGATGGGTTAATTAGGGTGCGAGGTAGTACCGATGAAGAACATAGCTTGCCCCCAGATCCTGGATGCTTCCTCCCCCTAACTACCATGATCCGAATTCTATCTTGCAGGGCTGCATAGGGCAGAGATTGTACACTGGTACATATGAGGGCTGGAGGCACAGGGAATCCAGGGTCGATGATAAATTCAGGACCAAATGTGTGAGAGGCGATGCTGGGAGAGTGTAGGGTGAGTGGGTTGGAAAGGGGGAACTGATTATAAGGATCCACATGTGACCTCCTCCCTGGGAGAGGGACGGCAGAGAAGAGGGGGAAGGGAGACTCCGGATAGGGTAAGATATGACAAAATAACGATGTACAAATTACCAAGGGCACATAAGGGAGGGGGGAGCGGGGAGGGAGGGAAAAAAAAGAGGACCTGATGCAAAGGGCTTAAGTGGAGAGCAAATGCTTTGAGAATGCAGGGAATGTATGGATGTGCTTTATACAATTGATCTATGTATATGTATGGATTGTGATAAGAGTTGTATGAGCCCATAATAAATTGTTAAAAAAAAAGATGAAAAAATTCCTATGCACACTGCACATATCTTATTTGAAGTTAAAAAACAAAACAAAACTATAAAACAGGGGACAAACACCCGGAGGACAGGATCAATGTCCTGGGCTGTCCGCATGTCATCTGCAGGCTGTCGTTTGAGGACCCCTGCTCTAGGCGCTCGCGAAGAGCATGTGGTTGCAACCCTAAAGCCTGGAAACTCCGCAATGTGTTTAAAGGTGATTGGGCAGAAGGAGTCCCTGACTGGTCCAGGCAAGACTCGTGTTCCCTTTCCCTATTTCTCAGAGGTCACGATACTGTGGCCAAAGAGTTGCAAAGTGAATCTATCAGCTTTTGTTTGCCCAGCCTCTCTGTATCAACTCTATCCCAATTGGACAGGATTCATGCAAGGGGGCAATTCCTGAGCATCAAGCTGCTAAGTCCCATCTAGAAAGCACAAAACAAGGAGGCGATTGAGAGCTTGCTGCCTCCAGGTCAATAACCCCCACTTGAGAGCGCACCCCTGAGTTGCCCTGAACCTCATGCCTCAGCCCGAGGGAAGGGGTCAAGGACCAGTCGCCGAGGGCGACCTTCAGGTCCAACCATTTTTCTGGACAACAGGCTAGGAGGACCACTGCTTGGGATGGCCCCAAGGCCCTCCAAGACGCCTACTGGCGGGGCTGACGCTCAAATCTCTGAAAGGAAGGGACACGTGGCAGCTCAGGGAACCTTAAGGGAAATTGGAATTTCTGGCTGGAACATCATGGCAGAGGAGCTGTGTATTAAGTTAAGAGCTGTCCCCAAAAGTGCCTGAAGCAGCATCACTGAAAGCCTAAAGGTAACAGTGACTCCGCCTAGGCTTCCGAACGCCATTGGCCTAAGCGTGGGCAACGGAAAACCAGCCTGTAACAAGGAACAAACCTAAACTGGAAGAACACTAGCCCTATAACGCCTCAGGTTTTAAATTCAGGAAATTTTTGGGGGGGTTTTTATTCTTTACTTTCATACTTATCAATATATATGGCATTCAAAATATATTTTAAAAGCATAAAATTTTCAGTGTTTTTGAAATGTGACCAAATAGTCACATTTATAATTTGGGTACCAGATACGTTTCATTAAGAATTATGACAATTTTGTACTTGGCGTTATAGGGCTAGAGCAGCTTGTTTGAAAAACCAGGAGAAAGGCAAAGGGAATGGAGGGGAAAAGGGAAACTTTTGGCTCCCGGGACCAGGCAGGGCTAACTCCCAGGCCTCTTCACCCAGCTCCCTAGGCAGCGCCCTTCCACATGTTTGGACTGGTGGGTGCCATCTTGGCCATGGTCACAGACTCTGTTACCTCTCGGCTACAATGGCGACTGTGTAGGATCTCTGGGAAAAGCTGAAACAGCTTTGACAAGAGTGAAGCCATTTGGGGCTGACAGAAGCCACCATGAAAAGAAAATAAAGTAGCTAGGAAGTGTAAATCAACTAGCTGATATTGGGGAGGTAGGCTGTGCAGACGTCGCCCAAGGGAATGTCACGGAGGAAATGGATGTTCAGAGGGTTGCGAGAACGACCAGAGCAGTTTTGGTTCAACTAAGAATGGCTAACCCTAATACCCCGCTTCTCACTCTGCCTGCTTGCACACATGCACATTGCCAAAGTTTTAAAACCCTTGGGAAATTCGATTCGGGGCTACTCAGACTCCTCTTAAGAGGGCTGACGAACCCTGCTCAGGAAATAAACCTTTTTCTGTTGAACTTGCTGACGGTGTGAGTTGTTCTTTTCTGGGAATGGACAGTGGCTACAACATTTCGAGGTGCACCGAGCTCCGACTGCCACTGTCTGGGCCTGCATAGAAAGGAGACCACCTGTACAGGAGAGCTCTCCCCAGAAGTAGGGGATTTCTGGTTTCTCTAGGCCAGGGGTCCTTAAACTCTTTAAACAGGGACCAGTTCACTGTCCCTCCGCCCGTTGGAGGGCCAGACTACAGTTTAAAAAAAAACTAAGAACAAATTCCAAGACACACTGTGCACATCTAATTGTGGAGTTAAAAAACAAACCAACAAACGGGCAACAAACACCCGGAGGACAGGATCAATGTCCTCGGCTGTCCCTATGTGGCCCGCGGGCTGTCGTTTGAAGACCCCTGCTCTAGGCACTCACAAAGAGCATGTGGTTTCAACCCGAAAGCCTGGAGACTCCGCAATTTGTATAAAGGTGATTGGGCAGAAGGAGACCCCGATGGGCCCATGCAAGACTCATTTTCCCTTCCCCTATTTCTCAGAGGTCATAGATCTCTTTCTGGGCAACCAGGACACCCTGATCTGATCTCTAAAATTGATGGGGGTTGGGGGCAAAGGGTTAGGGTTACGGTTAGGGTTAGAAAAAAAAATAAAATTGATGTGTGACTTGACAGGGCCACTAATAAGCCGGCACATATAAAAGACTTACTCCCTCCCCCAACAGAATGGGTTCTTTTCCCCAATATTTCAGGAAACATGGCATGACCGGGAAAGACAACTGGTCCAAGTTCCTAAAGCCAACAAAGTGGAGGCCGTCCCTCCCCTCCCCATCTTCGTCGTCTTTATCCCACTTTGCAGGAGGACTCGTGGAGCGGGAGAGCTGACTTAAGACCCATTTTGACTGATGCCTGCCTATCAGATCATGGGGGGCCAGAGAGAGAGAAATACCACCCCTTTTAAAGTCACCCCTCAACACGTGCACTAGGGCTGGCATGTCCTCTCCACCCACCCCCACACCCGAAGGATCACTGGGCAGCAGCATTCTCTGCTTAAGGCAAGCAGCCCCAACACCTAGGGAAACCCCCCGAGTCCCTCTTTGGGTCTATGTCCCCTTTCCATCCAGGGATTGCATAATTGGAACCATAACCCCCCTGGTCTGACAAACCACGAGGTCTGATTTTTTTGCTACACTAGCTTTTCCACATGCATCAGCCCACCTCAGATAAGCGCCAGCCACTTCTCCAGGTGCTGTTCACAACAGAGGAACGGGAGCCCTTCCAGAGAGAGGCCCAGAAAGCAGTCAATAGACCTGATGGTCAGCCAGCGTGCACACCCCACTGGAGAGAAACTCTTTTTGCCACTCCACGAATAATGTGGGACCCAAACTCCCAGTAAGGCCCCGAGGGCTTAACCAGGTATCACCAGTTTCTCTTGCAGGGCCTACGCGGGACAGCTAGGAAACCTATACATTTATCTAAGGTCAATGAGAATTTTCAGGCGCCTACAAGAGAATGTTTCCCTGCCTGCCTGCCTGCCTGCCTTTTTAGAGTGGCTGATGGAAGCCTGCATTCTTTGTACCCCAAGGACCAAGAGGCCCCCGAGAACAAGAGGGCAATAAATATTGCCTTTATTACTCAGCCTGCCTCAGACATGAAAAAGAAATGGGAAGCATTTGAAGGGAACAATCTTAGTGATTTGGTAGAAGTGTCTCAGTGGGTGTATCACAACACAGATGACCCTACCACGACAGAGACAAAGAAATAGCTAAAATACTAGGAATTGCCATGAGACACACCAGAGACTCAGGAAAAGAGATCATGGCCCACTTACGGAGAGACTGAACTGTGGCACCGCCAAGCCCCGAGGAAGGAAGGATCCAGGTGCCTACTACAGAACAGGCAGACATTGGAAAAACCAGTGCATTGAAAACCCCAGGAGAGATGGACAAACCTCCCCTAGAGAGGACGGGCCTCGTCCTCGCCTAGAAAAACCCAAGCGAGAGACAATAACGCTTGAGGAAGCTGAAGGAATGTCTCAGGGCTCTGTTTCATTGGCCCCCAGGATCCGTGCTAACTGTCCAAGTCGGGGGGCAGCCAGGAAATGTCTTGGAGGACACAGGGCCCATCTTCTCAGGTTCAAAAAAGAGAACAGACACATTGTCAAAGGAAAGATAGGAATCACTGTCAGCCTATGATTGCTTCCAAGGATAACTCACACCAGAAGGTTTGCATGGAGATTGGGGGTCTTCCCAAGCCATCGAGGTAAAAAATGTCCCAGTTAGCCACATGGTTTTCATGGCACTGGCTCCCGGCTCGGCTGTTGAGCCAGTGAAACTCTTTTAGGAGGAGTTGAGGTGGCCATCAGCGGAAGGACAAAACCTCCACAGTGGGCTTCCCGTTTCAATACGAAGCCACCTATATCACCTCTTGGACATTATCAATGTCCTGGGCTCTGAATCGCCACCCCAGATCTAGAATGCGCCTGACATGTGCACATGGTTTGAATCAGGTTCGGGTTAACCCCTCTCGATCACTTAGTGACATGGGACACTAGACCATGGAATACCTTTACTTTCCAGATGAGAAAACTCACTCAAAAAGACACAGGTACTGACCCACAGGAACACAACTGGTTAACAACAAAGACACATTCCCAACCAGTGTCTGGAGCCAGAGCTCGGAGCCCCACATGCCTGTGCCCAGCTGAGCAGTCACTCTCTCCTGGACCCTCAAAAGATCTGAGCAGATCTTTCCCGGCCCATGTGCCCCCCTCCCCCACCCGAATATGTTTTTTCATAGGATGACACCGAATCTGCAGCTCTGGGAGAGGGACATAGCTAATGGGAGCACACGGAGCAGACGAAGGGGGAGGAGGGGAGAGTGGAGCACATCCTGGCCCACCAGGCCTTGAGGATGATGTTCCCACTCAGAGAAGACAGTCCACACAGAAGACCACATGGCCAGCCCAAGATGAGACACGACGTCCCTCAAAGACCCATAGCCCTAGAAGGGACAACACTGGAGACACAGTGCGAGAACGGATCCCGCCACACCGAGGCATAGCACTAAGGGGGTGCAGCAGAAGAGCAAGGAAGTGGAGCAGCAAGGTCCTCAGGGAATGCCAAAGGAGGACTTTGGGGGCAGGACTTGGTGCCCGCACAGACTGGACTGGAAAACACTCCTAAGGGCCGACAAACAGTCCGTGAACTACCTATGAGCTTTCCTTTCTGGATGAGTTGTGTTTTCTTTTATGGTCATTGGATTTTGGCTGTTTTCTTTCTGTTGGTGCTTGCTATTGCTCTGTTTTGTGTTTGTGCATGTTATTACCTCTCCTGTATGTCTAAAAAGAGATGCTGGATGCACAATCTGCAGGAGAGAAAAAAGGGGAACAACGCTTTGGGGGAGGGCCACGGGAAAAAGGGAGTTGTGGGGAAAGGGAGTGGTGTCAAGAAACCCAGAGACAAGGGAACAACAAGTGGATGCAAATCCGTGGTGAGGGCGATGTAGGAATCCTGGTAGGGCGTGATCAAGGGTAAAGGAACCAAGAGGATTTACTGAAACCCAAATGAAGACTGAGCATGGCAGTGGGCACAAGAGGGAAATGAAAGGGAATAGCAGAGCGACCTAGGAAGCACGGGCCAGTTATAGAGGTCTAAAGAAAGGCACGAACAGATGTCAATATATTTATCTGTGAGCATGGGGAAATACACCTATGTCCATATCTTTATAGGTGTCCTATTAAGGTAGCAGATGGCCTTTGGGCCTCCAATCAAGGACTCTCTCATTGCAAGAATACCTTGTTCTATTACATTGGCATTCTATGATGCTCACCTTCCCGACACGTTCCCTGAAGTCTAAGCGGTTGCATAAGCAAATGTGGTCAAGAAAGCTGATGGTGCCCTGCTACCAAAAGATATGGCGTCTGAGGTCTTAACGGCTTGAAGGGTAAGCAAGCGGCCATGTAGATTAGAAACAACAGAGCCCACATGGAATAAGCATACCAGCCTGTGCGATCACGAGGTTTCAAAGGGATCAGGCATCATCAGCACAAAAAAATCTCATCATTGCGAATGAGCGGGGAATGCTGGGTAGAGAGCCAAAGCCCATTTGCAGTCCACTGGACATTCCCTTAAGAAAGGTTTCAGGGAGGAGACAAGCCTACACAGAGTACTAGACAGCAATGATGAAACACAACTTTCCTCTAGCTCGTCAATGCTTCCTCTGCCCTCACTATCAAGATTCCAATTATAACTTTCAAATCTGGCTAGAACAGAGAATGTACACTGGGACAGATAGGAACTGGAAACACAGGGAATTCAAGGTGGATGAGCCCTTTAGGACCAGTGTTATGAATGGGGATGCTGGAAGGGTGGAGGGAGGGTAGGCTGGCACCAGGGAACCGATGGCAAGGATCTACATAAACCTCAAAAGAAAAGGGGTCCAAGGGGGACATCAGACAGTGCAAGATATAACAAAATAATAATTCGTTAATGATGAAGGATTTATGAGGGAGGGGTAGTGAAAATGGGGGCGGGGGGAATGAGGAGCTGAGGCCAGGGGCTTGGGTGGAGAGAAGATATTTTGAGAATAATGAGGGCAATGAATGTACAAATGTGCCTTATATCAGTGATGTTTGCACGTATTGTTGTTATTGTTGTATGAGCCCCTATAAAAGGAGAGAATAAAAAAGACCCTGGCAGAGGGCTGATGCTAGGATGATCTCAGGGTGGATTAGACCAGCAAAAGCAGGTACTGCAGTCGCCTCACCCTGTGTCTATTCCTGTGTGAGGCATGAAGCTTAGGGTCCACAGCCCCAGCAGCTGGACAGTGAGAGAGGCGGGGTTCTGAGGTCATTCCACAGGGGGAATGGCCCTCCGATTCCTGCAGGGCCCACCCTCCTGGGTAGACCTGCTGTCTGGGGCACCTCTTTCACGGAGCCCACACCAGGGGAGCTCTACAACTCATGGGGGATTGGCAGGAAGCCTCTGCTCATGCACACACACCACCACCTAGCTGGAGGACCTCGGTGAACAAAGCCTGAGGCAGACAACAAGCCCACTAACTGATCCTGTGAGAGATATAATCAGGATCCAGAAACCGGCAACTGGGAGTAAAGGGCAGCATACCTGGATCCCAGCCCCTCCGACTGCCCTCTGCAAGGAGTGACATTCCAATGCACAATGATTTCTAAAGGCACTGTCAGGACTTTGGAATGGGCAGCTCATTTTTGGACATGGATACTATGTGATCCAGACATACTACCTCCTCCGATCCTGTCAGCCGAGACTAGAAACCCTTCCAAAGAGAAAGTCATGCATCTGAACAGTATCCACCAGCCACTCACGTCCACTCCTGCTGCCTCCAAAGAGCTTTCCTGCGTTGGTCAGATCTCTCTGGGGACAGATATCCCTCGGTCCTTGGTTCTGCGTGAGAAAGAATTCACGCTAAAGCCTGGGTTGTGATCCAAGTGAGGTTTAGGAGAGTTAGGGAGGTGTGGTGGGCAACCCTGGTCGATCCCAGTGGCTGTATTGAATATACTTGGCCTAGGTGGGTCGATGCATGTGCAGCGCCCACCCAGGTGGACCTGCCCTTCCTGGCCGGAAACCTGGACCTCTGAGCACGCACAGTGTGCCACTCCTTCCTGGGCCGCTAACTGGGCCCTCTGAGCATGTGTAATGGACACCCAAGTCCCTATGCTAGCTACCTAACATTTCCACCCTGAAGAGATATGGACCCAAATCTTTGGGGTACTGGGCGGCGACATCTCTCGCTACTTCCTGCTGGCAAAAGGTGTGAAGTGGGGCTTTGGGTCCACACCCTTCCTGCTCTGCTGGGAGGGCTTGTCCATTCAGCGCTAGGATGGATAAGGTTGAAGTGGTCCAGGAGATGGTGGTCCTGGAGCTGGCACACTTGGATTAGGGGCCTTGGTACCTTGAGAACTTCTGGAAAAACCAACAAACGCACAAAAGGGTGAACAGTTTAACTGAGACAAGGCTAGGATTGTGAGGTGGGAGTGCCCTTGAAAGTAGGTGAGTATCACAGGAAGTAAGTAAAATCTTAGGATTATCAGGCGTGTGTGTTTGTTCATTCTAAGTACCGGCACGGAGGTAAAAGCATTCACAATTTCCCCTAGGGGGCTCCAGGGTTTGGGCACTACTGGGTGCTGTGGGATCACCTCTTCACTTATGATCCTAAGGCATTGGCCCCTCTGATAAGAACCATCCTTCTTTTTAACCCTTTAACGCCTCACTTTTAAATTTTTGGGCCAAAAAAATTTCGTTTTGATTCATTACTTTCATAGTTATCAATATATATACATTTATATTCATTTCATTAAATGTTAGGGAAAGGTCATGCTCGGCGTTATAGGGTTAAATTGTAATATTGGGATACTACAGGAGGAGTCAACAGGGAGCAATAGTAGAGTAACTGCCTGTGTCATTTTTAATTTTCTCGGGTTCCATTTGAGTAAAAGGCTTGTAAATTACCCGGGGACCAAATGCCCCTGGTGACTCTACTAGGGCTAGAATGTTCAGGGAGGGTTCAGGGCTGGGAGAATAGTGACCTGAAGTCCAGTATCCCTTAGGGCAGGGGTCCTCAAATTGTTTACACAGGGGGCCAGTTCATTGTCTCTCCGACCTTTGGAGGGCCAGACTATGGTTTTCAAAAAACCTATGAACAAATTCCTATGCACACTGCATGAGTCGGCTGCTAAGCAGGACAGGCAGTGGCAGCAAAAACACCCCGAGGGTGGGATAAATGGCATCGCGCCACATGTGCCCCATGGACCACAGTTTGAGGACGCCTGCCTTAGGGGTTCCTGGGTGCACTGGGGATGAAAGTCTCCTACTGCTCCTCGAGAGGAGAAATGCTCTCAGTTCTGGCATCTCCGCCCACTTTCCTGGCACTCTACAAAACTGCTCCAGGTGAATCACGGTTGGAAGGGAAAGTGTACCATTCTCTGCCCACCATTCTCCTTTCTCAAAACGATACTGTGTCCAAATAGAGTTGCAAAGTGAATCTATCAGCTTTTGTTGCCCAGCCTCTCTGTATCAACTCTATCCCAATTGGACAGGATTCATGCAAGGGGGCAATTCCTGAGCATCAAGCTGCTAAGTCCCATCTAGAAAGCACAAAACAAGGAGGCGATTGAGAGCTTGCTGCCTCCAGGTCAATAACCCCCACTTGAGAGCGCACCCCTGGGTTTCCCTGAATCTCATGCCTCAGCCCGAGGGAAGGGGTCAAGGACCAGTCGCCAAGGGCGACCTATAGGTCCAACCATTTTTCTGGACAACAGGCTAGGAGGACCACTGCTTGGGATGGCCCCAAGGCCCTCCAAGATGCCTGCTGGCGGGGCTGACGCTCAAATCTCTGAAGGGAAGGGACACGTCGCAGCTCAGGGAACCTTAAGGGAAATTGGAATTTCTGGCTGGAACATCATGGCAGAGGAGCTGTGTATTAAGTTAAGAGCTGTCCCCAAAAGTGCCTGAAGCAGCATCACTGAAATCCTAAAAGTAACAGTGACTCCGCCTAGGCTTCCGAACGCCATTGGCCTAAGCGTGGGCAACGGAAAACCAGCCTGTAACAAGGAACAAACCTAAACTGGAAGAACACTAGCCCTATAACGCCTCAGGTTTTAAATCCAGGACATTTTTTTTTTTGGTTTTTATTCTTTACTTTCATAGTTATCAATATATATGGCATTCAAAATATATTTTAAAAGCATAAAATTTTCAGTGTTTTTGAAATGTGACCAAATAGTCACATTTATAATTTGGGTACCAGATACGTTTTCATTAAGAATTATGACAATTTTGTGCTTGGCGTTATAGGCTAGAGCAGCTTGTTTGAAAAACCAGGAGAAAGGCAAAGGGAATGGAGGGGAAAGGGAAACTTTTGGTTCCTGGGACAAGGCAGGGCTAACTCCCAGGCCTCTTCACCCAGCTCCCTAGGCAGCGCCCTTCCACATGTCTGGACTGGTGGGTGCCATCTTGGCCATGGTCATAGACCCTGTTACCTCTCGGCTACAATGGCGACTGTGTAGGATCTCTGGGAAAAGCTGAAACAGCTTTGACAAGAGTGAAGCCATTTGGGGCTGACAGAAGCCACCATGAAAAGAAAATAAAGTAGCTAGGAAGTGTAAATCAACTAGCTGATATTGGGGAGGTAGGCTGTGCAGACGTCGCCCAAGGGAATGTCACGGAGGAAATGGATGTTCAGAGGGTTGCGAGAACGACCAGAGCAGTTTTGGTTCAACTAAGAATGGCTAACCCTAATACCCCGCTTCTCACTCTGCCTGCTTGCACACATGCACATTGCAAAAGTTTTAAAACCCTTGGTAAATTCAACTCGGGGCTACTCAGACACCTCTCAAGAGGGCTGACGGACCCTGCTCAGGAAATAAAACTTTTTCTGTTGAACTTGCTGACGGTGTGAGTTGTTCTTTTCTGGGAATGGACAGTGGCTACAACATTTCGAGGTGCACCGAGCTCCGACTGCCACTGTCTGGGCCTGCGTAGAAAGGAGACCACCTGTACAGAAGGGCTCTCCCCAGAACTACGGGATTTTTGATTTCTCTAGGCCAGGGGTCCTTAAACTCTTTAAATAGGGACCAGTTCACTGTTCCTCCGACTGTTGGAGGGCCAGACTACAGTTAAAAAAAAAAAACCAAGAACAAATTCCAAGACACACTGCACACATCTAATTGTGGAGTTAAAAAACAAACCATCAAACGGGGCACAAACACCCGGCGGACAGGATCAATGTCCTCGGCTGTCCCCATGTGGCCCGCCAGCTGTCGTTTGAGGACCCCTGCTCTAGGCACTCACAAAGAGCATGTGGTTTCAACCCGAAAGCCTGGAGCCTCTGCAATTTGTTTAAAGGTGATTGGGCAGGAGTCCCCGATGGGCCCACGCAAGACTCGTTTTCCCTTCCCCTATTTCTCAGAGGTCATAGATCTCTTTCTGGGCAACCAGGACACCCTGATCTGAGCTCTAAAATTGATGATGGCTGGGGGTTGGGGGTTAAGGAGTAGGGGGTAGGTGGTAGGGGTTAAGGATTAGGGGTTAGGGTTAGGGGATAGGGGTGGGTGTGGAGGGTTGGGGGTTTAGGGTAAGGATTTAGGGTAAGGGTTTAGGGAAAGGTTAAGGGTTTAGGGTAAGGGTTATGGGTAAAGGCAAGGGCAAGGGCAAGGGCAGGGTAAGGGTTTAGGGGCAAGGGCAAGGGTAAGGGAAAGGGTTTAGGGGCAAGAGCAAGGGTTTAGGGGCAAGGGCAAGGGTTTAGGGGCAAGGGCAAGGGCAAAGTTTTAGGGTTAAGGACAAGGGCAAGAGCAAGGGAAAGGGTTTAGGAGCAAGGGCAAGGGTTTATGGGCAAGTGTTTAGAGGCAAGGGCAAGGGCAAGGGCAAGGTTTAGGCACGAGGGCAAAGGCAAAGGCAATGTTATGGGTTTAGGGGCAAGGGTATAGGAGCAAGGGCAAGGGCAAGAGTTTAGCAGCAAGGTCAAGGGTTTAGGGGAAAGGGCAAAGGTTTAGGGGCTATGGGCAAGCGCAAGGGCAAGGGCAAGTGTTTAGGGGCAAGGGCAAGTACAAGTGTTTAGGGGAAAGGGCAAGGGCAAGGGTTTAGGGGCAAGGGCAAGGGCAAGGGTAAGGGCAAGGGCAAGGGTTTTGGGGCAGGAGCAAGGGCAAGGCTTTAGGGGCAGGGGCAAGTCCAAGGGTTTAAGGGCAGGGGCAAAAGGAAGGGCAAGGGTTTAGGGTCAGGAGCATGGGCAAGGTCAAGGGTTTTGGAGCAGGGGCAAGGGTCAGGGCAAGGGTTCAGGGGCAGGGGCAAGGACAAGGGTTTATGGGCAAGGGCAAGGGCTTAGGGGCAAGGGTAAGGGCTTAGGGGGAAAGGGCAAGGGCTTAGGGGAAGAGCAAGGGCTTAGGAGCAAGAGCAAGGGCTTAGGGGCAAGGGCAAGGGCTTAGGGGAAAGGGTTTAGGGGCATGGGCAGGGGCAAGGGTTTAGGGGCAAGGGCAAGGGCTTAGGGGCAGGAGTAAGGGCTTAGGGGCAGGGGCAAGGGATTAGGGTCATGGGCAGGGGCAAGGGCTTAGGGGCGGGGGCAGGGGCAAAGGCTTAGTGGCAGGAGCAGGGGAAAGGGCTTATGGGCAGTGGCAAATGAGAGGCTTAGGGGCAGGGGCAGGGGCAAGGGCTTAGTGGCAGGAGATGGGTAAGGGGCAAGGGATTAGGGGAAGGGCCAAGGGCTTATGGGCAGTGGCTGGCGCAAGGGCTTAGGGTAGGGACAGGGGCAAGGGCTTAGGGGCAGGGGCAAGGGCTTAGGGGCAGGGGCAAGGGCAAGGGCTTAGGGGCAGGGGCAGGGGCAGGGCTTAGGGGCAGGGGCAGGGGCAAGGGATTACGGACAGGGTCAGGGGCAAGGGCATAGGGGCAGGGGCACGGGCAAGGCCTTAGGGGCAGGGGCAGAGGCAAGGGCTTAGGGTCAGGGGCAGGGGCAAGAGCTTAAGGGCAGGGGCAGGGGCAGGGACAGGGGCAATTTATTAGGGTCAGGGTCAGGGGATAAGGGGTAGGGGAAGGGGCATAACCTTAGAGGCTTAGGGGCAGAGGCATGGGTAGGGGCTTAGTGGCAGGGTCTTAGAGGCAGGGGCAGGGGCTTAGGAGAAGGGACGGGCCAAGGGCTTGTGGGAACGGCCAGGGACATGGGCTTAGGTGCCGGGACAGGGGCAAGGGCTTAGGGGCTGGGACAGTGGCAAGGGATTAGGGGCAGGGGCAGGGGCAAGGGCTTAGGGGCAGGGGCAGGGGCAATGGATTAGGGGCAGAGGCAGGGGAAAGAGTTTAGGGGCTGGGGAAGGACAAGGGTTTAGGAGCAGGGCCGGGGCAAGGGCTTAGGGGCAATGGCAGGGGCAAGGGCTTAGGGGCAGGGGCAAGGGCTTAGGGGCAGGGGCATGGGCTTAGGGGCAGGGTCAGGGAAAAGAGCTCAGGGGCTGGGGCAGGGACAAGGGCTTAGGAGCGGGGGCAAGGGCTTAGGGTCAATGGTAGGGGCAAGGGCTTAGGGGCAGGGGCAGGGGTAAGGGCTTAGGGGCAGGGTCAGGGAGAAGAGCTTAGGGGCTGGGGCAGGGACAAGGGCTTAGGAACAGGGGCAGGGGCAAGGGCTTAGGGGCAATGGCAGGGGCAAGGGCTTAGGGGCAGGGGCAATGACTTAGGGGAAGGCGCAAGGGTTTTGGGGCAGGGGCAAGGGCTTAGGGGCAAGGTCAAGGGATTAGGGACAAGCGCAAGGGATTGGGGCAAGCGCAAAGGCTTAGGGGCAAGGCAAGGGCCTAGGGGCAAGGGCAAGGGCTTAGGGGCAAGGGCTTAGGGGCAAGGGAAATGGCTTAGGGGCAAGGGCAAGTGCTTAAGGGCAAGAGGAAGGGCTTAGGGACAAGGGCAAGGGCTTAGGGTCAAGGGCAAAGGCATAGAGGCAAGGGCAAGGGCTTAGGGTCAAGGGCAAAGGCATAGAGGCAAGGGCAAGGGCTTAGGGTCATGGGAAAGGGCTTAGGGGAAGGGAAAGGGCTTAGGGACAAGGGGAAGGGCTTAGGGGCAAGGGCCAGGGCAAGGGTTTAGGTGCAGGGGCAGGGGCAAGGGCTTAGGGTCATGGGCAAGGGCTTAGGGGAAGGGAAAGGGCTTAGGGGCAAGGGGAAGGGCTTAGGGGCAAGGGCCAGGGCAAGGGTTTAGGTGCAGGGGCAGGGGCAAGGGCTTAGGGGCAGTGGCAGTGGCAAAGGCTTAGGGGCAGGGGCAGGGGCAAGGGCTTAGGGGCAGGGGCAGGGCAAGGGCTTAGGGGCAGGGGCAGGGGCAAGGGCCTAGGAGCAGGGGCAGGGGCAAGGGATAGAGGCAGGGGTAGTGGCAAGGGCTTAGGGGCAGAGACAGGGGCAAGGGCTTAGGGGCAATGGCAGGGGCAAGGGCTTAGGGGCAGGGGCAGGGGCAAGGGCTTAGGAGTAGGAGCAGGGGCAAGGGATAGAGGCAGGGGTAGTGGCAAGGGCTTAGGGGCAGTGGTAGTGGCAAGGGCTTAGGGGTAGAGGCAGGGGCAGGAGTATAGGGGCTGGGGCCGGGACAAGTGTTTAGGAGCAGGGGCAAGGGCAAGGGCTTAGGGTCAATGGCAGGGGTAAGGGCTTAGGGGCAGGGGCAAGGGTTTAGGGGCAGGAAAAGGGGTAAGGGCTTAGCGCCAGGGTCAGGGGCAAGAGCTTAGGGGCTGGGGCAGGGACAAGGGCTTAGGGGCAATGGCAGGAGCTAGGACTTAAGGGCAGGGGCAATGACTTAGGGGATGGCGCAAGGGCTTTTGGGCAGGGGCAAGGGCTTAGGGGCAAGTTCAAGGGATTAGGGACAAGCGCAAGGGATTGGGGCAAGCGCAAAGGCGTAGGGGCAAGGCAAGGGCTTAGGGGCAAAGGAAGGGCTTAGGGGCAAGGGCAAGGGGTTAGGGGCAAGGGCAAGGGATTAGGGTCAAGGGCAAGGAATTAGACGTAAGAGCAAGGGCTTTTGGGCACTGGCAAGGGCTTAGAGGAAGGGAAAGGGCTTAGGGGAAAGGGCAAGGGCAAGGGTTTAGGGGCAGGGGCAGGGGCAAGGGCTTAGGGGGAGGGGCAGGGGCAAATGCTTAGGGGCAGGGGCATGGGCTTAGGGGCAGGGTCAGGGACAAGAGCTCAGGGGCTGGGGCAGGGACAAGGGTTTAGGAGCGGGGGCAAGGGCTTAGGGTCAATGGTAGGGGCAAGGGCTTAGGGGCAGGGGCAGGGGTAAGGGCTTAGGGGCAGGGTCAGGGGCAAGAGCTTAGGGTTGGGGCAGGGACAAGGGCTTAGGAACAGGGGCAGGGGCAAGGGCTTAGGGGCAATGGCAGGGGCAAGGGCTTAGGGGCCGGGGCAATGACTTAGGGGAAGGCGCAAGGGCTTTGGGGCAGGGGCAAGGGCTTAGGGGCAAGGTCAAGGGATTAGGGACAAGCGCAAGGGATTGGGGCAAGCGCAAAGGCCTAGGGGCAAGGCAAGGGCTTAGGGGCAAGGGCAAGGGCTTAGGGGCAAGGGCTTAGGGGCAAGGGAAATGGCTTAGGGGCAAGGGCAAGGGCTAAGGGGCAAGGGCCAGGGCAAGGGTTTAGGTTCAGGGGCAGGGGCAAGGGCTTAGGGGCAGGGGCAGTAGCAAAGGCTTATGGGCAGGGGCAGATGCAAGGGCTTAGGGGCAGGGGCAGCGGCAAGGGCTTAGGGGCAGGGGCAGGGGCAAGGGCTTAGGGGCAGGGGTTGGGGCAAGGGCTTAGGGGCATGGGCAGGGGCAAGGGGTTAGGGGCAGAGGCAGGGGCAAGAGTATAGGGGCTGGGACCGGGTCAATGGTTTAGGAACAGGGGCAGGGGCAAGGGCTTAGGGTCAATGGCTGGGGCAAGGGCTTAGGGGCAGGGGCAAGGGCTTAGGGGCAGGGGCAGGGGCAAGGGCTTAGGGGCAATGGCAGGGGCAATGGCTTAGGGGAAGGCGCAAGGGCTTCGAGGAAGGGGCAAGGGCTTAGGGGCAAAGTCAAGGGATTAGGGACAAGCGCAAGGGATTTGGGGCAAGCACAAAGGCTTAGGGGCAAGGCAAGGGCTTAGGGGCAAGGGCAAGGGTTTAGGGGCAGGGGTAGGGGCAAGGGCTTAGGGGTCGTGGCAGTGGCAAGCCTTTGGGCTGAGGCAAGGGCAAGAGTATAGGGGCTGTGGCTGGGACAAGGGTTTAGGAGCAGGGGCAGGGGCAAGGGCTTAGGGGCAATGGCAGGGGCAATGGCTTAGGGGAAGGCGCAAGGGCTTCGAGGAAGGGGCAAGGGCTTAGGGGCAAGGTCAAGGGATTAGGGACAAGCGCAAGGGATTTGGGGCAAGCGCAAAGGCTTAGGGGCAAGGCAAGGGCTTAGGGGCAGGTGTAGGGGCAAGGGCTTAGGGGCAGAGGAAGGGGCAAGAGTATAGGGGCTGGGGCCGGGACAAGGGTTTAGGAGCAGGGGCAAGGGCAAGGGTTTAGGGTCAATGGCAGAGGCAAGGGATTAGGGGCAGGGGTAAGGGTTTAGGGGCAGGAATAGGGGTAAGGGCTTAGGGGCAGGGTCAGGGGCAAGAGCTTAGGGGGAAAGGCAGGGGCAAGAGTATAGGGGCTGGGACAAGGGTTTAGGAGCACGGGCAAGGGCAAGGGCTTAGGGTCAATGGCAGGGGCAAGGGCTTAGGGGCAGGGGCAAGGGTTTAGGGGCAGGAACAGGGGAAAGGGCTTAGGGGCAGGGTCAGCGGCTTAGGAGTAGGTGTAGGGGCAAGGGCTTAGGGGCAATGGCAGGGGCTAGGACTTAAGGGCAGGGGCAATGACTTAGGGGATCGCGCAATGGCTTTGGGGCAGGGGCAAGGGCTTAGGGGCAAGGACAAGGGATTAGGGACAAGTGGAAGGGATTGGGGAAGCGCAAAGGCTTAGGGGCAAGGCAAGGGCTTAGGGGCAAGGGCAAGGGCTTAGAAGCAAGGGGAAGGGCTTAGGGGAAGGGAAAGGGATTAGGGGAAAGGGTTTAGGGGCATGGGCTTAGGGGCAGGGGCAAGGGCAAGGGCTTAGAGGAAGGGGCAATGGCTTAGGGGCAAGGGAATGGGCTTAGGGTCAAGGGCAAGGGCTTAGGGGCAATGGCAAGGGCTTTGGGGCAAGGGCAAGGGCTTAGTGGCAAGGGCAAAGGCTTAAGGGCAAGGGCAAGGGCTTAGGGGCAAGGGCAAGGGCTTAGCGGCAAGGGCAAGAGCTTAGGGGCAAGGGCATGGGCTTAGAGGGAATGGCCAGGGCTTTGGGGCAAGGGTAAGGTCTTAGGGGGAAGGGAAAGGGCTTAGGGGCAAGAGCAAGTGATTAGATGCAAGGGCAAGGGCGTAGGGGAAAGGGCAAGGGCTTAGGGGCAAGGGCAAGGGATTAGGGGCAAAGGCAAGGGCTTAGCAAAGAGCAAGGGCTTAGGAGCAATGGCAAGGGCTTAGGGGCAGGGGCAGGGGCAAAGGCTTAGGGGCAGGGGCATAGGCAAGGGCTTAGGGGCAGGGGCAGGGGCAGGAGTAAGGGTTTAGGGGCAGGGGCAGGGGCAAGAGCTTAGGGGAAGTGGCAGGGGCAAGGGTTAGGGGTAAGGGCAGGGGCAAGGGCTTATGGGCAAGGACAGGGGCAAGGGCCTAGGGGCTGGGACAGTGGCAAGGGCTTAGGGGCAGGGGAAAGGGCTTAGGGGCAGGGGCAGGGGCAATGGATTAGGGGCAGAGGCAGGGGCAAGAGTTTAGGGGCTGGGGAAGGGACAAGGGTTTAGGAGCAGGGCCGGGGCAAGGGCTAAGGGGCAATGGCAGGGGCAAGGGCTTAGGGGCAGGGGCAATGATTTAGGGGAAGGCGCAAGGGCTTTGGGGCAGGGTCAAGGACTTAGGGGCAGGGTCAATGGATTAGGGACAAGCGAAAGGGATTGGGGCAAGCGCAAAGGCTTAGGGGCAAGGGCAAGGGCTTAAGGGCAACGGAAATGGTTTAGGGGCAAGGGCAAGTGCTTAAGGGCAAGAGGAAGGGCTTCGGGACAAGGGCTAGGGCTTAGGGGCAAGGGCAAAGGAATAGAGGCAAGGGCAAGGGCTTAGGGTCATGGGCAAGGTCTTAGGGGAAGGGAAAGGGCTTAGGGGCAAGGGCAAGGGCTTAGGGGCAAGGGCAGGGGAAAGGACTTAGGGGTAGAGGCAGGGGCAGGGGCAAGGGCTTAGGGGCAGGTGCAGTGGCAAAGACTTAGGGGCAGGGGCAAGGGCTTAGGGGGAGGGGCAAGGGCTAAGGGGCATGGGCAGGGGCAGTGGCAAGGGCTTAGAAGCAGGGGCAGCGGCAAGGGCTTAGAGGCAGTGGCAGTGGCAAGGGCTTAGGGGGAAAGGCAGGGGCAAGAGTATAGGGGCTGGGACCGGGTCAATGGTTTAGGAACAGGGGCAGGGGCAAGGGCTTAGGGTCAATGACAGGGGCAAGGGCTTAGGGGCAGGGGCAAGGGCTTAGGGGCAGGGGCAGGGGCAAGGGCTTAGGGGCAATGGCAGGGGCAATGGCTTAGGGGAAGGTGCAAGGGCTTCGAGGAAGGGGCAAGGGCTTAAGGGCAAGGTCAAGGGATTAGGGACAAGCGCAAGGGATTTGGGGCAAGTACAAAGGCTTAGGGGCAAGGCAAGGGCTTAGGGGCAAGGGCAAGGGTTTAGGGGCAGGGGTAGGGGCAAGGGCTTAGGGGCCGTGGCAGTGGCAAGCCTTTGGGCTGAGGCAAGGGCAAGAGTATAGGGGCTGGGGCTGGGACAAGGGTTTAGGAGCAGGGGCAGGGGCAAGGGCTTAGGGGCAATGGCAGGGGCAATGGCTTAGGGGAAGGCAAAGGGCTTCGAGGAAGGGGCAAGGGCTTAGGGGCAAGGTCAAGGGATTAGGGACAAGCGCAAGGGATTTGGGGCAAGCGCAAAGGCTTAGGGGCAAGGGAAGGGCTTAGGGGCAAGGGTTTAGGGGCAGGTGTAGGGGAAAGGGCTTAGGGGCTGTGGCAGTGGCAAGCCTTTGGGCTGAGGCTCGGGCAAGAGTATAGGGGCTGGGGCTGGGATAAGGGTTTAGGAGCAGGGGCAGGGGCAAGGGCTTAGGGTCAATGGTAGGGGCAAGGGCTTAGGGGCAGGGGCAGGGGTAAGGGCTTAGGGGCAGTGTCAGGGGCAAAAGCTTAGGGGCTGGGGCAGGGACAAGGGCTTAGGAGCAGGGGCAGGGGCAAGGGCTTAGGGGCAATGGCAGGGGCAAGGGCTTAGGGGCAGGGGCAAAGACTTAGGGGCAAGGTCAAGGGATTAGGGACAAGCGTAAGGGATTGGGGCAAGCGCAAAGGCTTAGGGGCAAGGCAAGGGCTTAGGGGCAAGGGCAAGGGCTTAAGGGCAACGGAAATGGTTTAGGGGCAAGGGCAAGTGCTTAAGGACAAGAGGAAGGGCTTAGGGACAAGGGCTAGGGCTTAGGGGCAGGGCAAAGGCATAGAGGCAAGGGCAAAGGCTTTGGGTCAAGGGCAAAGGCATAGAGGCAAGGGAAAGGGCTTAGGGTCATGGGCAAGGGCTTAGGGGAAGGGAAAGGGCTTAGGGGCAAGGGCAAGGGCTTAGGGTCCAGGGCCAGGGCAAGGGTTTAGGTGCAGGGGCAGGGGCAAGGGCTTAGGGGCATGGGCAGTGGCAAAGGCTTAGGGGCAGAGGCAAGGGCTTAGGGGCAGGGGCAGGGGCAAGGGCTTAGGGGGATGGGCAGGGGCAAGGGCTTAGGGGCAGAGGCAGGGGCAAGAGTATAGGGGCTGGGACGGGTACAAGTGTTCAGTAGCAGGGGCACGGGCAAGGGCTTAGGGTCAATGGCAGGGGCAAGGGCTTAGGGGCAGGGGCAAGGGCTTAGGGGAAGGGAAAGGGCTTAGGGGCAAGGGCAAGGGCTTAGGGTCCAGGCCCAGGGCAAGGTTTTAGGTGCAGGGGCAGGGGCAAGGGCTTAGGCGCAGGGGCAAGGGCTTAGGGGCAGGGGCAGGGGCAAGGGCTTAGGGGCATGGGCAGGGGCAAGGGGTTAGGGGCAGAGGCAGGGGCAAGAGTATAGGGGCTGGGACCGGGTCAATGGTTTAGGAACAGGGGCAGAGGCAAGGGCTTAGGGTCAATGGCAGGGGCAAGGGCTTAGGGGCAGGGGCAAGGGCTTAGGGGCAGGGGCAGGGGCAAAGGCTTAGGGGCAATGGCAGGGGCAATGGCTTAGGGGAAGGCGCAAGGGCTTCAAGGAAGGGGCAAGGGCTTAGGGGCAAGGTCAAGGGATTAGGGACAAGCGCAAGGGATTTGGGGTAAGCACAAAGGCTTAGGGGCAAGGCAAGGGCTTAGGGGCAAGGGCAAGGGTTTAGGGGCCGTGGCAGTGGCAAGCCTTTGGGCTGAGGCAAGGGCAAGAGTATAGGGGCTGGGGTTGGGACAAGGGTTTAGGAGCAGGGGCAGGGGCAAGGGCTTAGGGGCAATGGCAGGGGCAATGGCTTAGGGGAAGGCGCAAGGGCTTCGAGGAAGGGGCAAGGGCTTAGGGGCAAGGTCAAGGGATTAGGGACAAGCGCAAGGGATTTGGGGCAAGCGCAAAGGCTTAGGGGCAAGGCAAGGGCTTAGGGGCAAGGGTTTAGGGGCAGGTGTAGGGGCAAGGGCTTAGGGGCTGTGGCAGTGGCAAGCCTTTGGGCTGAGGCTCGGGCAAGAGTATAGGGGCTGGGACTGGGACAAGGGTTTAGGAGCAGGGGCAGGGGCAAGGGCTTAGGGTCAATGGTAGGCGCAAGGGCTTAGGGGCAGGGGCAGGGGTAAGGGCTTAGGGGCAGTGTCAGGGGCAAAAGCTTAGGGGCTGGGGCAGGGACAAGGGCTTAGGAGCAGGGGCAGGGGCAAGGGCTTAGGGGCAATGGCAGGGGCAAGGGCTTAGGGGCAGGGGCAAAGACTTAGGGGCAAGGTCAAGGGATTAGGGATAAGCGCAAGGGATTGGGACATGCGCAAAGGCTTAGGAGCAAGGCAAGGGCTTAGGGGCAAGGGCAAGGGCTTAAGGGCAACGGAAATTGTTTAGGGGCAAGGGCAAGTGCTTAAGGACAAGAGGAAGGGCTTAGGGAAAAGGGCTAGGGCTTAGGGGCAAAGTCAAAGGCATAGAGGCAAGGGCAAAGGCTTTGGGTCAAGGGCAAAGGCATAGAGGCAAGGGAAAGGGCTTAGGGTCATGGGCAAGGGCTTAGGGGAAGGGAAAGGGCTTAGGGGCAAGGGCAAGGGCTTAGGGTCAAGGGCCAGGGCAAGGGTTTAGGTGCAGGGGCAGGGGCAAGGGCTTAGGGGCATGGGCAGTGGCAAAGGCTTAGGGGCAGGGGCAAGGGCTTAGGGGCAGGGGCAGGGGCAAGGGCTTAGGGGCATGGGCAGGGGCAAGGGCTTAGGGGCAGAGGCAGGGGCAAGAGTATAGGGGCTGGGACGGGTACAAGTGTTCAGGAGCAGGGGCAAGGGCAAGGGCTTAGGGTCAATGGCAGTGACAAGGGCTTAGGGGCAGGGGCAAGGGCTTAGGGGAAGGGAAAGGGCTTAGGGGCAAGGGCAAGGGCTTAGGGGCAAGGGCCAGGGTAAGGGTTTAGGTGCAGGGGCAGAGGCAAGGGCTTCATGGCAGGGGCAGGGGCAAGGGCTTGGGGCAGGGGCAGGATCAAGGGCTTAAGGGCAATGGCAGGGGCAATGGCTTAGGGGAAGGCGCAAGGGCTTCGAGGAAGGGGCAAGGGCTTAGGGGCAAGGTCAAGGGATTAGGGACAAGCGCAAGGGATTTGGGGCAAGCGCAAAGGCTTAGGGGCAAGGCAAGGGCTTAGGGCTAGGGCAAGGGTTTAGGGGCAGGGGCAGGGGCAACGGCTTAGGGGCCGTGGCAGTGGCAAGCCTTTGGGCTGAGGCAAGGGCAAGAGTATAGGGGCTGGGGCTGGGACAAGGGTTTAGGAGCAGGGGCAGGGGCAAGGGCTTATGGTTAATGGTAGGGGCAAGGGCTTAGGGGCAGGGGCAGGGGTAAGGGCTTAGGGGCAGGGTCAGGGGCAAGAGCTTAGGGGCTGGGGCAGGGATAAGGGCTTAGGAGCAGGGGCAGGGGCAAGGGCTTAGGGGCAATGGAAGGGGCAAGGGCTTAGGGGCAGGGGCAATGACTTAGGGACAAGCTCAAGGGATTGTGGCAAGCGCAAATGCTTAGGGGCAAGGCAAGGGCTTAGGGGCAAGGGCAAGGGCTTAAGGGCAATGGAAATGGTTTAGGGGCAAGAGGAAGGGCTTAGGGACAAGGGCTAAGGCTTAGGGGCAAGGGCAAAGGCAGAGAGGCAAGGGCAAAGGCCTAATTAGGGTCAAGGGCAAAGGCATAGAGGCAAGGGTAAGGGCTTAGGGTCATGGGCAAGGGCTTAGGGGAAGGGAAAGGGCTTAGGGGCAAGGGCAAGGGCTTAGGGTCCAGGGCCAGGGCAAGGTTTTAGGTGCAGGGGCAGGGGCAAGGGCTTAGGGGCAGGGGCAAGGGCTTAGGGGCAGGGGCAGTGGCAAGGGCTTAGGGGCCGGGGCAGGGGCAAGGGCTTAGAAGCAGGGGCAGCGGCAAGGGCTTAGAGGCAGGGGCAGTGGCAAGGGCTTAGGGGCAGAGGCAGGGGCAAGAGTATAGGGGCTGGGACTGGCGCAAGGGTTTAGGAGCAGGGGCAAGGGCAAGGGCTTAGGGTTATTGGCAGGGGAAGGGCTTAGGGGCAGGGGCAAGGGCTTAGGGGAAGGGAAAGGGCTTAGGGGCAAGGGCAAGGGCTTAGGGGCAAGGGCAAGGGCTTAGGGGCAAGGGCCAGGGCAAGGGTTTAGGTGCAGGGGCAGGGGCAAGAGCTTAGGGGCAGAGGCAGAGGCAAGGGCTTTGGGGCAAGGGCAAGGGCTTAGGGGAAGGGAAAGGGCTTTGGGGCAAGGGCAAGGGCTTAGGGGCAAGGGCCAGGGCAAGGGTTTAGGTGCAGGGGCAAGGGCTTAGGCGCAGGGGCAGGGGCAAGGGCTTTGGGGCAGGGCAGGGGCAAGCGCTTAGGGGCAGGGGCAGGGGAAAGGGCTTAGGAGCAGGGGCAGGGGCAAGGGATTGAGGCTGGGGTAGTGGCAAGGGCTTAGGGGCAGAGGAAGGGGCAAGAGTATAGGTGCTGGGGCCGGGACAAGGGTTTAGGAGCAGGGACGAGGGCAAGGGTTTAGGGTCAATGGCAGGGGCAAGGGCTTAGGGGCAGGGGCAAGGGTTTAGGGGCAGGAACAGGGGTAAGGGCTTAGGGGCAGGGTCAGGGGCAAGAGCTTAGGGGCTGGGGCAGGGACAAGGGCTTAGGAGTAGGGGCAGGGGCAAGGGCTTAGGGGCTATGGCAGGGGCTAGGACTTAAGGGCAGGGGCAATGACTTAGGGGATCGCGCAATGGCTTTGGGGCAGGGGCAAGGGCTTAGGGGCAAGGACAAGGGATTAGGGACAAGTGGAAGGGATTGGGGCAAGCGCAAAGGCTTAGGGGCAAGGCAAGGGCTTAGGGGCAAGGGCAAGGGCTTAGGGGCAAGGGAAATGGCTTCGGGGCAAGGGCAAGTGCTTAAGGGCAAGGGCAAGGGCTTAGGTGCAAGGGCAAGGGCTTAGGGGCAAAGGCATAGAGGCAAGGGCAAGGGCTTAGGGGCAAGGGCAGGGGCAAGGGCTTAGGGGCAGGGGCAGGGGCAGGGGCAAGGGCTTAGGGGCAGGGGCAGTGGCAAAGGCTTAGGGGCAGGGGCAAGGGCTTAGGGGCAGGGGCAGGGGCAAGGGCTTAGGGGCAGGGGTAGGGGCAGTGGCAAGGGCTTAGAAGCAGGGGCAGCGGCAAGTGCTTAGAGGCAGGGGCAGTGGCAAGGGCTTAGGGGCAAAGGCAGGGGCTAGAGTATAGGGGCTGTGACTGGGACAAGGGTTTAGGAGCAGGGGCAAGGGCAAGGGCTTAGGGTCAATGGCAGGGGCAAGGGTTTAGGGGCTGGGGCAAGGGTTTAGTGGCAGGAACAGGGGCAAGGGCTTAGGGGCAGGGTCAGGGGCAAGAGCTTATGGGCTGGGGCAGGGACAAGGGCTTCGGAGTAGGGGTAGGGGCAAGGGCTTAGGGGCAAAGGCAGGGGCTAGGACTTAAGGGCAGGGGCAATGACTTAGGGGATGGCGTAAGGGCTTCGGGGCAGGGGCAAGGGCTTAGGGGCAGTGTCAAGGGATTAGGGACAAGCGCAAGGGATTGAGGCAAGCACAAAGACTTAGTTTCAAGGCAAGGGCTTTGGGGCAAGGGCAAGAACTTAGGGGAAGGGAAAGGGCTTAGGGGCCAGGGCAAGGGCTTAGGGGCAAGGGCCAGGGCAAGGGTTTAGGTGCAGGGGCAGGGGCAAGGGCTTAGGGACACGGGCAGGGGCAAGGGCTTAGGGGCAGGGGTAGGGGCAAGCGCTTAGAGGCAGGCGCAAGGGCAATAGCTGAGGAGCAGGGGCAGGGGCAAGGGATAGAGGCAGGGGTAGTGGCAAGGGCTTAGGGGCAGGGGCAGGGGCAAGAGTATAGGGGCTGGTGCCGGGACAAGGGTTTAGGAGCAGGGGCAAGGGGAAGGGTTTAGGGTCAATGGCAGGGGCAAGGGCTTAGGGACAGAGGCAAGGGTTTAGGGGCAGGAATAGGGGTAAGGGCTTAGGGGCAGGGTCAGGGGCAAGAGCTTAGGGGGAAAGGCAGGGGCAAGAGTATAGGGGCTGGGACTGGGACAAGGGTTTAGGAGCACGGGCAAGGGCAAGGGCTTAGGGTCAATGGCAGGGGCAAGGGCTTAGGGGCAGGGGCAAGGGATAGAGGCAGGGGTAGTGGCAAGGGCTTAGGGGCAGAGGCAGGGGCAAGAGTATAGGGGCTGGGACGGGGACAAGTGTTCAGGAGCAGGGGCAAGGGCAAGGGCTTAGGGGCAGAGGCAGGGGCAAGGGCTTAGGGGCAGGGGCAAGGGCTTAGGGGAAGGGAAAGGGCTTAGGGGCAAGGGCAAGGGCTTAGGGGCAAGGGCCAGGGTAAGGGTTTAGGTGCAGGGGCAGGGGCAAGGGCTTAGGGGCAGGGGCAGGTGCAAGGGCTTTGGGGTAAGGGCAAGGGCTTAGGGGAAGGGAAAGGGCTTTGGGGCAAGGGCAAGGGCTTAGGGGCAAGGGCCAGGGCAAGGGTTTAGGTGCAGGGGCAGGGGCAAGGACTTAGGGGAAGGGCAGGGGCACGCGCTTAGGGGCAGGGGCAGGGGCAAGGGCTTAGGAGCAGGGGTAGGGGCAAGGGATAGAGGCAGGCGTAGTGGCAAGGGCTTAGGGGCAGAGGAAGGGGCAAGAGTATAGGGGCTGGGGCCGGGACAAGGGTTTAGGAGCAGGGGCAAGGGCAAGGGTTTAGGGTCAATGGCAGAGGCAAGGGCTTAGGGGCAGGGGCAAGGGTTTAGGGGCAGGAATAGGGGTAAGGGCTTAGGGGCAGGGTCAGGGGCAAGAGCTTAGGGGGAAAGGCAGGGGCAAGAGTATAGGGACTGGGACTGGGACAAGGGTTTAGGAGCACGGGCAAGGGCAAGGGCTTAGGGTCAATGGCGGGGGCAAGGGCTTAGGGGCAGGGGCAAGGGTTTAGGGGCAGGAACAGGTGCAAGGGCTTAGGGGCAGGGTCAGGGGCAAGAGCTTAGGGGCTGGGGGAGGGACAAGGGCTTAGGAGTAGGGGTAGGGGCAAGGGCTTAGGGGCAATGGCAGGGGCTAGGACTTAAGGGCAGGGGCAATGACTTAGGGGATCGCGCAATGGCTTTGGTGCAGGGTCAAGGGCTTAGGGGCAACGACAAGGGATTAGGGACAAGTGGAAGGGATTGGGGCAAGCGCAAAGGCTTAGGGGCAAGGCAAGGGCTTAGGGGCAAGGGCAAGGGCTTAGGGGCAAGGGAAATGGCTTCGGGGCAAGGGCAAGTGCTTAAGGGCAAGGGCAAGGGCTTAGAAGCAAGGGCAAGGGCTTAGGGTCAAGGGCAAGGAATTAGGGGCAAGGGCAAGGGCTTAGAAGCAAGGGGAAGGGCTTAGGGGAAGGGAAGGGCTTAGGGGAAAGGGTTTAGGGGCATGGGCTTAGGGGCAGTGGCAAGGGCAAGGGCTTAGAGGAAGGGGCAATGGCTTAGGGGCAAGGGAATGGGCTTAGGGTCAAGGGCAAGGGCTTAGGGGCAATGGCAAGGGCTTTGGGGCAAGGGCAAGGGCTTAGTGGCAAGGGCAAAGGCTTAAGGGCAAGGGCAAGGGCTTAGGGGCAAGGGCAAGGGCTTAGCGGCAAGGGCAAGAGCTTAGGGGCAAGGGCATGGGCTTAGAGGGAATGGCCAGGGCTTTGGGGCAAGGGTAAGGTCTTAGGGGGAAGGGAAAGGGCTTAGGGGCAAGAGCAAGTGATTAGATGCAAGGGCAAGGGCGTAGGGGAAAGGGCAAGGGCTTAGGGGCAAGGGCAAGGGATTAGGGGCAAAGGCAAGGGCTTAGCAGAAGAGCAAGGGCTTAGGAGCAAGGGCAAGGGCTTAGGGGCAGGGGCAGGGGCAAAGGCTTAGGGGCAGGGGCATAGGCAAGGGCTTAGGGGCAGGGGCAGGGGCAGGAGTAAGGGTTTAGGGGCAGGGGCAGGGGCAAGAGCTTAGGGGAAGTGGCAGGGGCAAGGGTTAGGGGTAAGGGTAGGGGCAAGGGCTTAGGGGCAAGGACAGGGGCAAGGGCCTAGGGGCTGGGACAGTGGCAAGGGCTTAGGGGCAGGGGAAAGGGCTTAGGGGCAGGGGCAGGGGCAATGGATTAGGGGCAGAGGCAGGGGCAAGAGTTTAGGGGCTGGGGAAGGGACAAGGGTTTAGGAGCAGGGCCGGGGCAAGGGCTAAGGGGCAATGGCAGGGGCAAGGGCTTAGGGGCAGGGGCAATGATTTAGGGGAAGGCGCAAGGGCTTTGGGGCAGGGTCAAGGGCTTAGGGGCAGGGTCAATGGATTAGGGACAAGCGAAAGGGATTGGGGCAAGCGCAAAGGCTTAGGGGCAAGGGCAAGGGCTTAAGGGCAACGGAAATGGTTTAGGGGCAAGGGCAAGTGCTTAAGGGCAAGAGGAAGGGCTTCGGGACAAGGGCTAGGACTTAGGGGCAAGGGCAAAGGAATAGAGGCAAGGGCAAGGGCTTAGGGTCATGGGCAAGGTCTTAGGGGAAGGGAAAGGGCTTAGGGGCAAGGGCAAGGGCTTAGGGGCAAGGGCAGGGGAAAGGGCTTAGGGGCAGAGGCAGGGGCAGGGGCAAGGGCTTAGGGGCAGGTGCAGTGGCAAAGACTTAGGGGCAGGGGCAAGGGCTTAGGGGCAGGGGCAAGGGCTTAGGGGCATGGGCAGGGGCAGTGGCAAGGGCTTAGAAGCAGGGGCAGCGGCAAGGGCTTAGAGGCAGGGGCAGTGGCAAGGGCTTAGGGGGAAAGGCAGGGGCAAGAGTATAGGGGCTGGGACTGGGACAAGGGTTTAGGAGCAGGGGCAAGGGCAAGGGCTTAGGGTCAATGGCAGGGGCAAGGGCTTAGGGGCAGGGTCAGGGGCAGGAGCTTAGGGGCTGGGGCAGGGACAAGGGCTTAGGAGTAGGGGTAGAGGCAAGGGCTTAGGGGCAATGGAAGGGGCTAGGCCTTAAGGGCAGGGGCAATGACTTAGGGGATGGCATAAGGGCTTCGGGGAAGGGTCAAGGGATTAGGGATAAGCGCAAGGGATTGGGGCAAGCGCAAAGTCTTAGTGTCAAGGCAAGGGCTTTGGGGCAAGGGCAAGGGCTTAGGGGAAGGGAAAGGTCTTAGGGGCAAGGGCAAGGGCTTAGGGGCAAGGGTTTAGGTGCAGGGTCAGGGGCAAGGGCTTAGGGGCAGGGGCAGGGGCAAAGGCTAGGGGCAGGGGCAGGGGCAAGCGCTTAGAGGCAGGGGCAGGGGCAAGGGCTTAGGAGCAGGGGCAAGGGGCAAGGGATAGAGGCAGGGGTAGTGGCAAGGGCTTATGGGCAGAGGCAGGGGCAAGAGTATAGGGGCTAGTGCCTGGACAAGGGTTTAGGAGCAGGGGCAAGGGCAAGGGTTTAGGGTCAATGGCAGGGGCAAGGGCTTAGGGACAGGGGCAAGGCTTTAGGGGCAGGAACAGGGGTAAGGGCTTAGGGGCAGGGTCAGGGGCAAGAGCTTAGGGCCTGGGGCAGGGACAAGGGCTTAGGAGTAGGGGCAGGGGCAAGGGTTTAGGGGCAATGGCAGGGGCTAGGGCTTAAGGGCAGGGTCAATGACTAAGGGGATGGCGCAAGGGCTTTGGGGCAGGGGCAAGGGCTTAGGGGCAAGGTCAAGGGATTACGGACAAGCGCAAGGGATTGGGGCAAGAGCAAAGGCTTAGGGGCAAGGCAAGGGCTTAAGGGCAAGGGCAATGGCTTAGGGGCAAGGGAAATGGCTTAGGGGCAAGGGGAAGTGCTTAAGGGCAAGGGCAAGGGCTTAGGTGCAAGGGCAAGGGCTTAGGGTCAAGGGCAAAGGCTTAGGGGCAAGGGAAATGGCTTAGGGGCAAGGGCAAGTGCTTAAGGGCAGGGCAAGGGCTTAGGGACAAGGGCAAGGGCATAGGGGCAAGGGCAAAGGCATAGGGGCAAGGGCTTAGGGTCAAAGGCAAGAGCAAGGGCTTTGGGGCAGGGCAAGGGCTTAGGGGCAAGGGAAAGGGCTAAGGGGCAAGGGCCAGGGCAAGGGTTTAGGTTCAGGGGCAGGGGCAAGGGCTTAGGATCAGGGGCAGTAGCAAAGGCTTATGGGCAGGGGCAGATGCAAGGGCTTAGGGGCAGGGGCAGCGGCAAGGGCTTAGGGGCAGGGGCAGGGGCAAGGACTTAGGGGCAGGGGCAAGGGCTTAGGGGCATGGGCAGGGGCAAGGGGTTAGGGGCAGAGGCAGGGGCAAGAGTATAGGGGCTGGGACCGGGTCAATGGTTTAGGAACAGGGGCAGGGGCAAGGGCTTAGGGTCATTGGCAAGGGCAAGGTCTTAGGGGCAGGGGCAAGGGCTTAGGGGCAGGGGCAGGGGCAAGGGCTTAGGGGAAATGGCAGGGGCAATGGCTTAGGGGAAGGCGAAGGGCTTCGAGGAAGGGGCAAGGGCTTAGGGGCAAGGTCAAGGGATTAGGGACAAGTGCAAGGGATTTGGGGCAAGCACAAAGGCTTAGGGGCAAGGCAAGGGCTTAGGGGCAAGGGCAAGGGTTTAGGGGAAGGGGTAGGGGCAAGGGCTTAGGGGCCGTGGCAGTGGCAAGCCTTTGGGCTGAGGCAAGGGCAAGAGTATAGGGGCTGGGGCTGGGACAAGGGTTTAGGAGCAGGGGCAGGGGCAAGGGCTTAGGGGCAATAGCAGGGGCAATGGCTTAGGGGAAGGCGCAAGGGCTTCGAGGAAGGGGCAAGGGCTTAGGGGCAAGGTCAAGGGATTAGGGACAAGCACAAGGGATTTGGGGGAAGCGCAATGGCTTAGGGGTAAGGCAAGGGCTTAGGGGCAAGGGCAATGGCTTAGGGGCAAGGGAAATGGCTTAGGGGCAAGGGGAAGTGCTTAAGGGCAAGGGCAAGCGCTTAGGTGCAAGGGCAAGGGCTTAGGGTCAAGGGCAAAGGCTTAGGGGCAAGGGAAATGGCTTAGGGGCAAGGGCAAGTGCTTAAGGGCAGGGCAAGGGCTTAGGGACAAGGGCAAGGGCATAGGGGCAAGGGCAAAGGCATAGGGGCAAGGGCTTAGGGTCAAAGGCAAGAGCAAGGGCTTTGGGGCAGGGCAAGGGCTTAGGGGCAAGGGCAAGGGCTAAGGGGCAAGGGCCAGGGCAAGGGTTTAGGTTCAGGGGCAGGGGCAAGGGCTTAGGGGCAGGGGCAGTAGCAAAGGCTTATGGGCAGGGGCAGATGCAAGGGCTTAGGGGCAGGGGCAGCGGCAAGGGCTTTGGGGGCAGGGGCAAGGGCTTAGGGGCAGGGGCAGGGGCAAGGGCTTAGGGGCATGGGCAGGGGCAAGGGGTTAGGGGCAGAGGCAGGGGCAAGAGTATAGGGGCTGGGACCGGGTCAATGGTTTAGGAACAGGGGCAGGGGCAAGGGCTTAGGGTCAATGGCAGGGGCAAGGGCTTAGGGGCAATAGCAGGGGCAATGGCTTAGGGGAAGGCGCAAGGGCTTCGAGGAAGGGGCAAGGGCTTAGGGGCAAGGTCAAGAGATTAGGGACAAGCGCAAGGGATTAGGGACAAGCGCAAGGGATTTGGGGCAAGCGCAAAGGCTTAGGGGCAAGGCAAGGGCTTAGGGGCAAGGGCAATGGCTTAGGGGCAAGGGAAATGGCTTAGGGGCAAGGGGAAGTGCTTAAGGGCAAGGGCAAGGGCTTAGGTGCAAGGGCAAGGGCTTAGGGTCAAGGGCAAAGGCTTAGGGGCAAGGGAAATGGCTTAGGGGCAAGGGCAAGTGCTTAAGGGCAGGGCAAGGGCTTAGGGACAAGGGCAAGGGCATAGGGGCAAGGGCAAAGGCATAGGGGCAAGGGCTTAGGGTCAAAGGCAAGAGCAAGGGCTTTGGGGCAGGGCAAGGGCTTAGGGACAAGGGAAAGGGCTAAGGGGCAAGGGCCAGGGCAAGGGTTTAGGTTCAGGGGCAGGGGCAAGGGCTTAGGGGCAGGGGCAGTAGCAAAGGCTTATGGGCAGGGGCAGATGCAAAGGCTTAGGGGCAGGGGCAGCGGCAAGGGCTTAGGGGCAGGGGCAGGGGCAAGGACTTAGGGGCAGGGGCAAGGGCTTAGGGGCAGGGGCAAGGGGTTAGGGGCAGAGGCAGGGGCAAGAGTATAGGGGCTGGGACCGGGTCAATGGTTTAGGAACAGGGGCAGGGGCAAGGGCTTAGGGTCATTGGCAAGGGCAAGGTCTTAGGGGCAGGGGCAATGGCTTAGGGGCAGGGGCAGGGGCAAGGGCTTAGGGGCAATGGCAGGGGCAATGGCTTAGGGGAAGGCGCAAGGGCTTCGAGGAAGGGGCAAGGGCTTAGGGGCAAGGTCAAGGGATTTGGGGCAAGCACAAAGGCTTAGGGGCAAGGCAAGGGCTTAGGGGCAAGGGCAAGGGTTTAGGGGAAGGGGTAGGGGCAAGGGCTTAGGGGCCGTGGCAGTGGCAAGCCTTTGGGCTGAGGCAAGGGCAAGAGTATAGGGGCTGGGGCTGGGACAAGGGTTTAGGAGCAGGGGCAGGGGCAAGGGCTTAGGGGCAATAGCAGGGGCAATGGCTTAGGGGAAGGCGCAAGGGCTTCGAGGAAGGGGCAAGGGCTTAGGGGCAAGGTCAAGGGATTAGGGACAAGCACAAGGGATTTGGGGCAAGCGCAATGGCTTAGGGGTAAGGCAAGGGCTTAGGGGCAAGGGCAATGGCTTAGGGGCAAGGGAAATGGCTTAGGGGCAAGGGGAAGTGCTTAAGGGCAAGGGCAAGCGCTTAGGTGCAAGGGCAAGGGCTTAGGGTCAAGGGCAAAGGCTTAGGGGCAAGGGAAATGGCTTAGGGGCAAGGGCAAGTGCTTAAGGGCAGGGCAAGGGCTTAGGGACAAGGGCAAGGGCATAGGGGCAAGGGCAAAGGCATAGGGGCAAGGGCTTAGGGTCAAAGGCAAGAGCAAGGGCTTTGGGGCAGGGCAAGGGCTTAGGGGCAAGGGCAAGGGCTAAGGGGCAAGGGCCAGGGCAAGGGTTTAGGTTCAGGGGCAGGGGCAAGGGCTTAGGGGCAGGGGCAGTAGCAAAGGCTTATGGGCAGGGGCAGATGCAAGGGCTTAGGGGCAGGGGCAGCGGCAAGGGCTTAGGGGCAGGGGCAAGGGCTTAGGGGCAGGGGCAGGGGCAAGGGCTTAGGGGCATGGGCAGGGGCAAGGGGTTAGGGGCAGAGGCAGGGGCAAGAGTATAGGGGCTGGGACCGGGTCAATGGTTTAGGAACAGGGGCAGGGGCAAGGGCTTAGGGTCAATGGCAGGGGCAAGGGCTTAGGGGCAATAGCAGGGGCAATGGCTTAGGGGAAGGCGCAAGGGCTTCGAGGAAGGGGCAAGGGCTTAGGGGCAAGGTCAAGAGATTAGGGACAAGCGCAAGGGATTAGGGACAAGCGCAAGGGATTTGGGGCAAGCGCAAAGGCTTAGGGGCAAGACAAGGGCTTAGGGGCAAGGGCAATGGCTTAGGGGCAAGGGAAATGGCTTAGGGGCAAGGGGAAGTGCTTAAGGGCAAGGGCAAGGGCTTAGGTGCAAGGGCAAGGGCTTAGGGTCAAGGGCAAAGGCTTAGGGGCAAGGGAAATGGCTTAGGGGCAAGGGCAAGTGCTTAAGGGCAGGGCAAGGGCTTAGGGACAAGGGCAAGGGCATAGGGGCAAGGGCAAAGGCATAGGGGCAAAGGCTTAGGGTCAAAGGCAAGAGCAAGGGCTTTGGGGCAGGGCAAGGGCTTAGGGGCAAGGGCAAGGGCTAAGGGGCAAGGGCCAGGGCAAGGGTTTAGGTTCAGGGGCAGGGGCAAGGGCTTAGGGGCAGGGGCAGTAGCAAAGGCTTATGGGCAGGGGCAGATGCAAGGGCTTAGGGGCAGGGGCAAGGGCTTAGGGGCAGGGGCAGGGGCAAGGGCTTAGGGGCATGGGCAGAGGCAAGGGGTTAGGGGCAGAGGCAGGGGCAAGCCTTTGGGCTGAGGCAAGGGCAAGAGTATAGGGGCTGGGGCTGGGACAAGGGTTTAGGAGCAGGGGCAGGGGCAAGGGCTTAGGGGCAATAGCAGGGGCAATGGCTTAGGGGAAGGCGCAAGGGCTTCGAGGAAGGGGCAAGGGCTTAGGGGCAAGGTCAAGGGATTAGGGACAAGCACAAGGGATTTGGGGCAAGCGCAATGGCTTAGGGGTAAGGCAAGGGCTTAGGGGCAAGGGCAATGGCTTAGGGGCAAGGGAAATGGCTTAGGGGCAAGGGGAAGTGCTTAAGGGCAAGGGCAAGCGCTTAGGTGCAAGGGCAAGGGCTTAGGGTCAAGGGCAAAGGCTTAGGGGCAAGGGAAATGGCTTAGGGGCAAGGGCAAGTGCTTAAGGGCAGGGCAAGGGCTTAGGGACAAGGGCAAGGGCATAGGGGCAAGGGCAAAGGCATAGGGGCAAGGGCTTAGGGTCAAAGGCAAGAGCAAGGGCTTTGGGGCAGGGCAAGGGCTTAGGGGCAAGGGCAAGGGCTAAGGGGCAAGGGCCAGGGCAAGGGTTTAGGTTCAGGGGCAGGGGCAAGGGCTTAGGGGCAGGGGCAGTAGCAAAGGCTTATGGGCAGGGGCAGATGCAAGGGCTTAGGGGCAGGGGCAGCGGCAAGGGCTTAGGGGCAGGGGCAAGGGCTTAGGGGCAGGGGCAGGGGCAAGGGCTTAGGGGCATGGGCAGGGGCAAGGGGTTAGGGGCAGAGGCAGGGGCAAGAGTATAGGGGCTGGGACCGGGTCAATGGTTTAGGAACAGGGGCAGGGGCAAGGGCTTAGGGTCAATGGCAGGGGCAAGGGCTTAGGGGCAATAGCAGGGGCAATGGCTTAGGGGAAGGCGCAAGGGCTTCGAGGAAGGGGCAAGGGCTTAGGGGCAAGGTCAAGAGATTAGGGACAAGCGCAAGGGATTAGGGACAAGCGCAAGGGATTTGGGGCAAGCGCAAAGGCTTAGGGGCAAGGCAAGGGCTTAGGGGCAAGGGCAATGGCTTAGGGGCAAGGGAAATGGCTTAGGGGCAAGGGGAAGTGCTTAAGGGCAAGGGCTTAGGTGCAAGGGCAAGGGCTTAGGGTCAAGGGCAAAGGCTTAGGGGCAAGGGAAATGGCTTAGGGGCAAGGGCAAGTGCTTAAGGGCAGGGCAAGGGCTTAGGGACAAGGGCAAGGGCATAGGGGCAAGGGCAAAGGCATAGGGGCAAAGGCTTAGGGTCAAAGGCAAGAGCAAGGGCTTTGGGGCAGGGCAAGGGCTTAGGGGCAAGGGCAAGGGCTAAGGGGCAAGGGCCAGGGCAAGGGTTTAGGTTCAGGGGCAGGGGCAAGGGCTTAGGGGCAGGGGCAGTAGCAAAGGCTTATGGGCAGGGGCAGATGCAAGGGCTTAGGGGCAGGGGCAAGGGCTTAGGGGCAGGGGCAGGGGCAAGGGCTTAGGGGCATGGGCAGAGGCAAGGGGTTAGGGGCAGAGGCAGGGGCAAGCCTTTGGGCTGAGGCAAGGGCAAGAGTATAGGGGCTGGGGCTGGGACAAGGGTTTAGGAGCAGGGGCAGGGGCAAGGGCTTAGGGGCAATAGCAGGGGCAATGGCTTAGGGGAAGGCGCAAGGGCTTCGAGGAAGGGGCAAGGGCTTAGGGGCAAGGTCAAGGGATTAGGGACAAGCACAAGGGATTTGGGGCAAGCGCAATGGCTTAGGGGTAAGGCAAGGGCTTAGGGGCAAGGGCAATGGCTTAGGGGCAAGGGAAATGGCTTAGGGGCAAGGGGAAGTGCTTAAGGGCAAGGGCAAGCGCTTAGGTGCAAGGGCAAGGGCTTAGGGTCAAGGGCAAAGGCTTAGGGGCAAGGGAAATGGCTTAGGGGCAAGGGCAAGTGCTTAAGGGCAGGGCAAGGGCTTAGGGACAAGGGCAAGGGCATAGGGGCAAGGGCAAAGGCATAGGGGCAAGGGCTTAGGGTCAAAGGCAAGAGCAAGGGCTTTGGGGCAGGGCAAGGGCTTAGGGGCAAGGGCAAGGGCTAAGGGGCAAGGGCCAGGGCAAGGGTTTAGGTTCAGGGGCAGGGGCAAGGGCTTAGGGGCAGGGGCAGTAGCAAAGGCTTATGGGCAGGGGCAGATGCAAGGGCTTAGGGGCAGGGGCAGCGGCAAGGGCTTAGGGGCAGGGGCAAGGGCTTAGGGGCAGGGGCAGGGGCAAGGGCTTAGGGGCATGGGCAGGGGCAAGGGGTTAGGGGCAGAGGCAGGGGCAAGAGTATAGGGGCTGGGACCGGGTCAATGGTTTAGGAACAGGGGCAGGGGCAAGGGCTTAGGGTCAATGGCAGGGGCAAGGGCTTAGGGGCAATAGCAGGGGCAATGGCTTAGGGGAAGGCGCAAGGGCTTCGAGGAAGGGGCAAGGGCTTAGGGGCAAGGTCAAGAGATTAGGGACAAGCGCAAGGGATTAGGGACAAGCGCAAGGGATTTGGGGCAAGCGCAAAGGCTTAGGGGCAAGACAAGGGCTTAGGGGCAAGGGCAATGGCTTAGGGGCAAGGGAAATGGCTTAGGGGCAAGGGGAAGTGCTTAAGGGCAAGGGCAAGGGCTTAGGTGCAAGGGCAAGGGCTTAGGGTCAAGGGCAAAGGCTTAGGGGCAAGGGAAATGGCTTAGGGGCAAGGGCAAGTGCTTAAGGGCAGGGCAAGGGCTTAGGGACAAGGGCAAGGGCATAGGGGCAAGGGCAAAGGCATAGGGGCAAAGGCTTAGGGTCAAAGGCAAGAGCAAGGGCTTTGGGGCAGGGCAAGGGCTTAGGGGCAAGGGCAAGGGCTAAGGGGCAAGGGCCAGGGCAAGGGTTTAGGTTCAGGGGCAGGGGCAAGGGCTTAGGGGCAGGGGCAGTAGCAAAGGCTTATGGGCAGGGGCAGATGCAAGGGCTTAGGGGCAGGGGCAAGGGCTTAGGGGCAGGGGCAGGGGCAAGGGCTTAGGGGCATGGGCAGAGGCAAGGGGTTAGGGGCAGAGGCAGGGGCAAGAGTATAGGGGCTGGGACCGGGTCAATGGTTTAGGAACAGGGGCAGGGGCAAGGGCTTAGGGTCAATGGCTGGGGCAAGGGCTTAGGGGCAGGGGCAAGGGCTTAGGGGCAGGGGCAGGGGCAAGGGCTTAGGGGCAATGGCAGGGGCAATGGCTTAGGGGAAGGCGCAAGGGCTTCGAGGAAGGGGCAAGGGCTTAGGGGCAAGGTCAAGGGATTAGGGACAAGCACAAGGGATTTGGGGCAAGCACAAAGGCTTAGGGGCAAGGCAAGGGCTTAGGGGCAAGGGCAAGGGTTTAGGGGCACGGGTAGGGGCAAGGGCTTAGGGGCCGTGGCAGTGGCAAGCCTTTGGGCTGAGGCAAGGGCAAGAGTATAGGGGCTGGGGCTGGGACAAGGGTTTAGGAGCAGGGGCAGGGGCAAGGGCTTAGGGGCTGTGGCAGTGGCAAGCCTTTGGGCTGAGGAAAGGGCAAGAGTATAGGGGCTGGGGCTGGGACAAGGGTTTAGGAGCAGGGGCAGGGGCAAGGGCTTAGGGTCAATGGTAGGGGCAAGGGCTTAGAGGCAGGGGCAGGGGTAAGGGCTTATGGGCAGTGTCAGGGGCACAAGCTTAGGGGCTGGGGCAGGGACAAGGGCTTAGGAGCAGGGGCAGGGGCAAGGGCTTAGGGGCAATGGCAGGGGCAAGGGCTTAGGGGCAGGGGCAAAGACTTAGGGGCAAGGTCAAGGGATTAGGGACAAGCGCAAGGGATTGGGGCAAGCGCAAAGGCTTAGGGGCAAGGCAAGGGCTTAGGGGCAAGGGCAAGGGCTTAAGGGCAACGGAAATGGTTTAGGGGCAAGGGCAAGTGCTTAAGGGCAGGGCAAGGGCTTAGGGACAAGGGCAAGGGCATAGGGGCAAGGGCAAAGGCATAGGGGCAAGGGCTTAGGGTCAAAGGCAAGAGCAAGGGCTTTGGGGCAGGGCAAGGGCTTAGGGGCAAGGGCAAGGGCTAAGGGGCAAGGGCCAGGGCAAGGGTTTAGGTTCAGGGGCAGGGGCAAGGGCTTAGGGGCAGGGGCAGTAGCAAAGGCTTATGGGCAGGGGCAGATGCAAGGGCTTAGGGGCAGGGGCAGCGGCAAGGGCTTAGGGGCAGGGGCAAGGGCTTAGGGGCAGGGGCAGGGGCAAGGGCTTAGGGGCAATGGCAGGGGCAAGGGGTTAGGGGCAGAGGCAGGGGCAAGAGTATAGGGGCTGGGACCGGTTCAATGGTTTAGGAACAGGGGCAGGGGCAAGGGCTTAGGGTCAATGGCAGGGGCAAGGGCTTAGGGGCAATAGCAGGGGCAATGGCTTAGGGGAAGGCGCAAGGGCTTCGAGGAAGGGGCAAGGGCTTAGGGGCAAGGTCAAGGGATTAGGGACAAGCGCAAGGGATTAGGGACAAGCGCAAGGGATTTGGGGCAAGCGCAAAGGCTTAGGGGCAAGGCAAGGGCTTAGGGGCAAGGGCAATGGCTTAGGGGCAAGGGAAATGGCTTAGGGGCAAGGGGAAGTGCTTAAGGGCAAGGGCAAGGGCTTAGGTGCAAGGGCAAGGGCTTAGGGTCAAGGGCAAAGGCTTAGGGGCAAGGGAAATGGTTTAGGGGCAAGGGCAAGTGCTTAAGGGCAGGGCAAGGGCTTAGGGACAAGGGCAAGGGCATAGGGGCAAGGGCAAAGGCATAGGGGCAAGGGCTTAGGGTCAAAGGCAAGAGCAAGGGCTTTGGGGCAGGGCAAGGGCTTAGGGGCAAGGGCAAGGGCTAAGGGGCAAGGGCCAGGGCAAGGGTTTAGGTTCAGGGGCAGGGGCAAGGGCTTAGGGGCAGGGGCAGTAGCAAAGGCTTATGGGCAGGGGCAGATGCAAGGGCTTAGGGGCAGGGGCAGCGGCAAGGACTTAGGGGCAGGGGCAAGGGCTTAGGGGCAGGGGCAGGGGCAAGGGCTTAGGGGCATGGGCAGGGGCAAGGGGTTAGGGGCAGAGGCAGGGGCAAGAGTATAGGGGCTGGGACCGGGTCAATGGTTTAGGAACAGGGGCAGGGGCAAGGGCTTAGGGTCAATGGCAGGGGCAAGGGCTTAGGGGCAATAGCAGGGGCAATGGCTTAGGGGAAGGCGCAAGGGCTTCGAGGAAGGGGCAAGGGCTTAGGGGCAAGGTCAAGGGATTAGGGACAAGCGCAAGGGATTAGGGACAAGCGCAAGGGATTTGGGGCAAGCGCAAAGGCTTAGGGGCAAGGCAAGGGCTTAGGGGCAAGGGCAATGGCTTAGGGGCAAGGGAAATGGCTTAGGGGCAAGGGGAAGTGCTTAAGGGCAAGGGCAAGGGCTTAGGTGCAAGGGCAAGGGCTTAGGGTCAAGGGCAAAGGCTTAGGGGCAAGGGAAATGGTTTAGGGGCAAGGGCAAGTGCTTAAGGGCAGGGCAAGGGCTTAGGGACAAGGGCAAGGGCATAGGGGCAAGGGCAAAGGCATAGGGGCAAGGGCTTAGGGTCAAAGGCAAGAGCAAGGGCTTTGGGGCAGGGCAAGGGCTTAGGGGCAAGGGCAAGGGCTAAGGGGCAAGGGCCAGGGCAAGGGTTTAGGTTCAGGGGCAGGGGCAAGGGCTTAGGGGCAGGGGCAGTAGCAAAGGCTTATGGGCAGGGGCAGATGCAAGGGCTTAGGGGCAGGGGCAGCGGCAAGGACTTAGGGGCAGGGGCAAGGGCTTAGGGGCAGGGGCAGGGGCAAGGGCTTAGGGGCATGGGCAGGGGCAAGGGGTTAGGGGCAGAGGCAGGGGCAAGAGTATAGGGGCTGGGACCGGGTCAATGGTTTAGGAACAGGGGCAGGGGCAAGGGCTTAGGGTCAATGGCAGGGGCAAGGGCTTAGGGGCAATAGCAGGGGCAATGGCTTAGGGGAAGGCGCAAGGGCTTCGAGGAAGGGGCAAGGGCTTAGGGGCAAGGTCAAGGGATTAGGGACAAGCGCAAGGGATTAGGGACAAGCGCAAGGGATTTGGGGCAAGCGCAAAGGCTTAGGGGCAAGGCAAGGGCTTAGGGGCAAGGGCAATGGCTTAGGGGCAAGGGAAATGGCTTAGGGGCAAGGGGAAGTGCTTAAGGGCAAGGGCAAGGGCTTAGGTGCAAGGGCAAGGGCTTAGGGTCAAGGGCAAAGGCTTAGGGGCAAGGGAAATGGCTTAGGGGCAAGGGCAAGTGCTTAAGGGCAGGGCAAGGGCTTAGGGACAAGGGCAAGGGCATAGGGGCAAGGGCAAAGGCATAGGGGCAAAGGCTTAGGGTCAAAGGCAAGAGCAAGGGCTTTGGGGCAGGGCAAGGGCTTAGGGGCAAGGGCAAGGGCTAAGGGGCAAGGGCCAGGGCAAGGGTTTAGGTTCAGGGGCAGGGGCAAGGGCTTAGGGGCAGGGGCAGTAGCAAAGGCTTATGGGCAGGGGCAGATGCAAGGGCTTAGGGGCAGGGGCAAGGGCTTAGGGGCAGGGGCAGGGGCAAGGGCTTAGGGGCATGGGCAGAGGCAAGGGGTTAGGGGCAGAGGCAGGGGCAAGAGTATAGGGGCTGGGACCGGGTCAATGGTTTAGGAACAGGGGCAGGGGCAAGGGCTTAGGGTCAATGGCTGGGGCAAGGGCTTAGGGGCAGGGGCAAGGGCTTAGGGGCAGGGGCAGGGGCAAGGGCTTAGGGGCAATGGCAGGGGCAATGGCTTAGGGGAAGGCGCAAGGGCTTCGAGGAAGGGGCAAGGGCTTAGGGGCAAGGTCAAGGGATTAGGGACAAGCACAAGGGATTTGGGGCAAGCACAAAGGCTTAGGGGCAAGGCAAGGGCTTAGGGGCAAGGGCAAGGGTTTAGGGGCACGGGTAGGGGCAAGGGCTTAGGGGCCGTGGCAGTGGCAAGCCTTTGGGCTGAGGCAAGGGCAAGAGTATAGGGGCTGGGGCTGGGACAAGGGTTTAGGAGCAGGGGCAGGGGCAAGGGCTTAGGGGCTGTGGCAGTGGCAAGCCTTTGGGCTGAGGCAAGGGCAAGAGTATAGGGGCTGGGGCTGGGACAAGGGTTTAGGAGCAGGGGCAGGGGCAAGGGCTTAGGGTCAATGGTAGGGGCAAGGGCTTAGAGGCAGGGGCAGGGGTAAGGGCTTATGGGCAGTGTCAGGGGCACAAGCTTAGGGGCTGGGGCAGGGACAAGGGCTTAGGAGCAGGGGCAGGGGCAAGGGCTTAGGGGCAATGGCAGGGGCAAGGGCTTAGGGGCAGGGGCAAAGACTTAGGGGCAAGGTCAAGGGATTAGGGACAAGCGCAAGGGATTGGGGCAAGCGCAAAGGCTTAGGGGCAAGGCAAGGGCTTAGGGGCAAGGGCAAGGGCTTAAGGGCAACGGAAATGGTTTAGGGGCAAGGGCAAGTGCTTAAGGACAAGAGGAAGGGCTTAGGGACAAGGGCTAGGGCTTAGGGGCAAGGGCAAAGGCATAGAGGCAAGGGCAAAGGCTTTGGGTCAAGGGCAAAGGCATAGAGGCAAGGGAAAGGGCTTAGGGTCATGGGCAAGGGCTTAGGGGAAGGGAAAGGGCTTAGGGGCAAGGGCAAGGGCTTAGGGTCCAGGGCCAGGGCAGGGTTTAGGTGCAGGGGCAGGGGCAAGGGCTTAGGGGAACGGGCAGGGGCAAGGCCATGGGGTCAGAGGCAGGGGCAAGGGCTTAGTTGCAGGGGCAGGGGCAAGGGCTTGGGGGCAGGGGCAGGGGCAAGGGTTTAGGGGCAAAGGCAAGGGCTTAGCGGAAGTGCAAGGGCTTAGGAACAAGGGCAAGGGTTCGGGGCAGGGGCAAGGGCTTAGGGGAAGGGGCAGGGGAAGGCCTTGGGGGCAGGGGCAGGGGCAAGGGCTTAGGGGCAGGGGCAGGGGCAAGGGTTTAGGGGAAGGGGCAAGGGCAAGGGCTTAGGGGCAGGGGCAAGGGATTAGGAGCAGGGGCAGGGGCAAGTGATTAGGGTCTGGGGAAGGGACAAAGGTTTATGAGCAGGGCCGGTGCAAGGGCTTAGGGGCAATCCCAGGAGCAAGGGCTTAGCAGCAGGGGCAAGGGCTTAGGGGCTGGGCCAAGGGCTTAGGGGCAGGGTCAGGAGCAAGAGCTTAGGGGCTGGGGCAGGGATATGGGCTTAGGAGCAGGGGCAGGGGCAAGGGCTTAGGAGCTGGGGCAGGGGCAAGGGCTTAGGGGCAGCGGCAGGGGCAAGCCCTTAGGGGCACGGGTAGGGGCAAGGGCTTAGGGGCAGGAACAGTTGCAAGGGCTTAGAGGCATGGGCAGGGGCAATGGCTTCGTGGCAGGGGCGGGGGCAAGGGCTTCGTGGCAGGGGCAAGGGCAAGTGTTTATGGGCAAGGGCAAGGGGCAAGGGCAAGGGCAAGGGCAAGGGTTTTGGGGCAGGAGCAAGGGCAAGGCTTTAGGGGCAGGGGCAAAAGGAAGGGAAAGGGTTTAGGGGCAGGGGCAAGGGCAAGGGCAAGGGTTTAGGGCCAGGGGCAAGGGTCAGGGCAATTGTTCATGGGCAGGGGCAAGGACAAGGGTTTAGGGGCAAGGGCAAGGGCTTAGGGGCAACGGTAAGGGCTTAGGGGCAAGGGCAAGAGCTTAGTGGAAGGGCAAGGGCTTAGGAGCAAGGGCAAGGGCTTAGGGGAAAGGGCAAGTGCTTAGGGGCAAGGGCAAGGACTTAGGGACTAGGCTAAGGGCTTTGGGGCAAGGGCAAGGGCTTAGGAGAAGAGCAAGGGCTTAGGAGCAAGGGCAAGAGCTTATGGGCAAGGGCAAGGGCTTAGGGGAAAGGGTTTAGGGGCATGGGCAGGGGCCAGGGTTTAGGGGCAAGGGCAAGAGCTTAGGGGCAGGAGTAAGGGCTTAGGGGATGGGGCAAGGGCTTAGGGGCATGGGCAAGGGCTTAGGGGCAGGGGCAGGGGCAAAGGCTTAGTGGCAGGAGAAAGAGCAGGGGAAAGGGCTTAGGGGCAGTGGCAAGGGAGAGGCTTAGGGGCAGGGGCAGGGTCAAGGGTTTAGTGGCAGGAGAAGGAGCAGGGGCAAGGGCTTAGGGGCAGGGGCAAGGGATTAGGGTCAAGGGCAAGGGCAAGGACATAGGGCCAGGGGCAGGGGCAAGGGCTTAGGGGCAGGGGCAAGGGCTTAGGGGTAGGGCCATGGGCAAGCCCTTAGGGGCAGGGTTAGGGGCAACGGCTTAGGGGCCTGAGCAGGGACAAGGGCATAGGGGCAGGGGCAAGGACAAGGGCTTAGGGGCAAGGACAGGGGCTTAGGGGCAAGCGCAAGGGCTTCTGGGCAAGGGCATGGGCTTAGGGGCAAAGGCAAAGGCTTTGGGACAAGGGCAAGGCCTTAGGGGCAAGGAAAAGGGCTTAGGGGCAAGGGCAAGTGTTTAGGGGCAAGGGCAAGGGATTATGGGTAAGAGCAAGGACTTAGCGGAAGAGCAAGGGCTTAGGAGCAAGGGCAATGGTTAGGGGCAGGGGCAGGGGCAAGGTCTTAGTGGCAGGGACAGGGGCAAGGGCTTGGGGGCAGGGGCAGGGGCAAGGGTTTAGGGGCAAAGGCAAGGGCTTAGCGGAAGAGCAAGGGCTTAGGAACAAGGGCAAGGGTTTAGGGGCAGGGGCAAGGGCAAGGGCTTAGGGGCAGGGGCAGGGGCAAGGGATTAGGAGCAGGGGCAGGGGCAAGTGATTAAGGGCTGGGGAAGGGACAAAGGTTTACGAGCAGGGCCGGGCCAAGGGCTTAGGGGCAATCGCAGGGGCAAGGGCTTAGCGGCAGGGGCAAGGGCCTAGGGGCTGGGGCAAGGGCTTAGGGGCAGGGTCAGGAGCAAGAGTTTGGGGCTGGGGCAGGGATATGGGCTTAGGAGCAGGGGCAGGGGCAAGGGCCTAGTGGATGGGGCAGGGGCAAGGGCTTAGGGGCAGGGGCAGGGGCAAGCCCTTAGCGGCACGGGTAGGGGCAAGGGCTTAGGGGCAGGGACAGGGGCAAGGGCTGAGGGGCAAGGGCAGGGGCAAGAGCTTAGGGGCAGGGGTAGGGGCAAGGGCTTAGGGTCAAGGGCAGGGGCAAGGACTTAGTGGCAGAGGCAGGGGCAAGGGCTTAAGAGCAGGGGCAGGGGCAAGGGCTTAGGGGCAGGGGCAGGGGCAAGCCCTTAGTGGCATGGGCAGGGGAAATGGCTTCGTGGCAGGGACAGGGGCAAGGGCTTAGGGGCAGGGGCAGTGGCAAAGGCTTAGGGGAAGTGGCAGTGGCAAGGGCTTAGGGGCAGGGGCAGGGGCACGGACTTAGGGGCAGGGGCAAGGCAAGATCTTTGGGGCAGGGGCAGGGGCAAGGGATAGGGGCAGGGGCAGGGGCAATGGCTTAGGGGCAGTGGCAGTGGCAAGGGCTGAGTGGCAAGGGCAGGGGAAAGGGCTTAGGGGCAATGGCAAGGGAGAGGCTTAGGGGCAGAGGCAGGGGCAAGGGCTTAGTGGCAGGGGAAGGGGCAGGGGCATGGGCTTAGGGGCAGGGCCAAGGGCTTACATCAGTGGCTGGGTCAATGGCTTAGGGTAGGTACAGGGGTAAGAGCTTAGGGGCAGGGGGAGGGGCACGGGCAAGGGCTTGGGGCCGGGGCAGTGGCAAGGGCTTAGGGGCAAGGGCAAGGACTTAGGGACAAGGCTAAGGGCTTCGGGGCAAGGGCAAGGGCTTTGGGGAAGAGCAAGGGCTTAGGAGCAAGGGCACGGGCTTAGGAGCAAGGGCACGGGCTTAGGGGCAAGGGCACGGTCTTAGGGGAAAGGGTTTATGGGCATGGGCAGGGGCCTGGGTTTAGGGGCAAGGGCAAGAGCTTAGGGGCAGGAGTAAGGGCTTAGGGGATGGGGCAAGGGCTTAGGGGCATGGGCAGGGGCAAGGGCTTTGGGGCAAGGGCACGGGGCAAAGGCTTAGTGGCAGGGGCAGGGGAAAGGGCTTAGGGGCAGTGGCAAGGGAGTGGCTTAGGGGCAGGGGCAATGGCTTAGTGGCAGGAGAAGGAGCAGGGGCAAGGGTTTAGGGGCACGGGCAGGGGCAAGGGCTTAGGAGCAAGGCCATGTGCAAGGGCTTAGTGGCAGGGGCAGGGGATTAGGGTCAAGGGCAAGGGCAAGGACATAGGGCCAGAGGCAGGGGCAAGGGCTTCGGGGCAGGGGCAGGGGCAAGGGCTTAGGGGCAGGGCCATGGGCAAGCCCTTAGGGGCAGGGGCAGGGGCAAGGGCTTTGGGGCCTGAGCAGGGACAAGGGCATAGGGGCAGGGGCAAGAGCAAGGGCTTAGGGGCAAGGGCAGGGGCTTAGTTGCAAAGGCAAAGGCTTTGGGACAAGGGCAAGGTCTTAGGGCCAAGGAAAAGGGCTTAGGGGCAAGGGCAAATGATTAGATGGAAGGGCAAAGGCTTAGGGGCAAGGGCAAGGGCTTAGGGGCAAGGGCAAGTGTTTAGGGGCAAGGGCAAGGGTTAGGGGCAGGGGCAGGGGCAAGGTCTTAGTGGCAGGGGCAGGGGCAAGGGCTTGGGGGCAGGGGCAGGGGCAAGGGTTTAGGGGCAAAGGCAAGGGCTTAGCGGAAGAGCAAGGGCTTAGAAACAAGGGCAAGGGTTAGGGGCAGGGGCAAGGGCTTAGGGGAAGGGGCAGGCCAAGACCTTGGGGGCAGGGGCAGGGGCAAGTGCTTAGGGGCAGTGGCAGGGGCAAGGGTTTAGGGGAAAAGGCAAGGGCAAGGGCTTAGGGGCAGGGGCAGGGGCAAGGGATTAGGAGCAGGGGCAGGGGTAAGTGATTAGGGGCTGGGGAAGGGACAAGGGTTTAAGAGCAGGGCCGGGGCAAGGGCTTAGGGTCAACCGCAGGGGCAAGGGCTTATCGGCAGGGGCAAGGGCTTAGGGGCTGGGGCAAGGGCTTAGGGGCAGGGTCAGGAGCAAGAGTTTGGGGCTGGGGCAGGTATATGGGCTTAGGAGCAGGGGTAGGGGCAAGGGCCTAGGGGCTGGGGCAGGGGCAAGGGCTTAGGCGCAGGGGCAGGGGCAAGCCCATAGGGGCACGGGTAGGGGCAAGGGCTTAGGGGCAGGGACAAGGGCAAGGGCTTAGAGGCATGGGCAGGGGCAATGGCTTCGTGGCAGGGCCAGGGGCAAGGGCTTCGTGGCAGGGACAAGGGCAAGTGTTTAGGGGCAAGGGCAAAGGGCAAGGGCAAGGGCAAGTGTTTTGGGGCAGGAGCAAGGGCAAGGCTTTAGGGGCATGGGCAAAAGGAAAGGAAAGGGTTTAGGGGCAGGGGCAAGGGCAAGGGTTTAGGGCTAGGGGCAAGGGTCAGGGCAAGGGTTCATGGGCAGGGGCAAGGACAAGGGTTTAGGGGAAAGGGCAAGGGCTTAGGGGCAAGGGTAAGGGCTTAGGGGCAAGGGCAAGGGCTTAGTGGAAGGGCAAGGGCTTAGGAGCAAGGACAAGGGCTTAGGGGCAAGGGTAAGTGCTTAGGGGCAAGGGCAAGGACTTAGGGACAAGGCTAAGGGCTTCGGGGCAAGGGCAAGGGCTTAGGGGAAGAGCAAGGGCTTAGGAGCAAGGGCAAGGGCTTAGGGGCAAGGGCAAGGGCTTAGGGGAAAGTGTTTAGGGGCATGGGCAGGGGCCAGGATTTAGGGGCAAGGGCAGGAGCTTAGTGGCAGGAGTAAGGGCTTAGGGGATGGGGCAAGGGCTTAGGGGCATGGGCAGGGGCAAGGGCTTAGGGGTAGGGGCAGGGGCAAAGGCTTAGTGGCAGGGGCAGGGCAAAGGGCTTAGGGGCAGTGGCAGGGAGAGGCTTAGGGGCAGGGGCAGGGCAAGGGCTTAGCGGCAGGAGAAGGAGCAGGGGCAAGGGCTTAGGGGCAAGGCCAAGGGCTTACGGGCAGTGGCTGGGGCAAGGGCTTAGGGTAGGGACAGGGGCAAGAGCTTAGGGGCAGGGGCAGGGGCAAGGGCTTGGCGCCAGGGCAGAGGCAAGGGCTTAGGGGCAGGGGCAAGGGCTTAGGGGCAGGGGAAATGGCAAGGGCTTAGGGGCAGGGGTAAGGGCTTAGGGGCAGGGGCAGGGGCAAGGGATTAGGAGCAGGGGCAGGGGCAAGTGATTAGGGGCTGGGGAAGGGACAAGGGTTTACGAGCAGGGCCGGGGCAAGGGCTTAGGGGCGATCGCAGGGGCAAGGGCTTAGGGGCAGGGGCAAAGGCTTAGGGGCTGGGGCAAGGGCTTAGGGGCAGGGGCAGGAGCAAGAGCTTAGGGGCTGGGGCAGGGATATGGGCTTAGGAGTAGGGGCAGGGGCAAGGTCTTAGGGGCAGGGGGAATGACTTAGGGGCAGGCACAAGGGCTTTGAGGCAGGGGCAAGGGCTTAGGGGCAAGGACAAGGGATTAGGGACAAGTGCAAGGGATTAGGGGCAAGCACAAGTGCTTAGGGGCAAGGCAAGGGCTTAGGGGCAAGGAGAAGGGCTTAGGGGCAAGGGAAATGGCTTAGGGGCAAGGGCAAGTGCTTAAGTGCAAGGGCAAGGGCTTAGGGACAAGGGCAAGGGCTTAGGGGCAAGGGCAAAGGCATAGAGGCAAGGGCAAGAGCTTAGGGTCAAGGGCAATGGCTTAGGGGCAAGAGCAAGGGCTTTGGGTCAAGGGTAAGGGCTTAGGGGAAGGGAAAGGGCTTAGGGGCAAGGGCAAGGGCTTAGGGGCAAGGGCCAAGGCAAGGGTTTAGGTGCAGGGGCAGGGGCAAAGGCTTAGGGGAAGGGGAAGATGCAAGGACTTAGGGCCAGGGGCAGGGGCAAGGGCTTACGGGCAGGGAAAGGGGCAAGGGCTTAGGAGCAAGGGCAGGGGCAAGGGCTTAGGGGCAGGGGCAATGGATTAGGATCAAGGGCAGGGGCAAGGACTTAGAGGCAGGGGCAAGGGCAAGAGTTAGGGGCAGAGGCAGGGGCAATGGCTTAGGGGCAGGGGTAAGGGGCTAGCCCTTATGGGCATTGGCAAGGGCAAGGCCTTATGGGCAGTGACAGGGGCAAGGGCTTAGAGGCATGGGCAGGGGCAATGGCTTCGTGGCAGGGGCAGGGGCAAGGGCTTTGGGGCAGGGGCAGGGGCAAGGGCTTAAGGCCAGGGGCAAGGGCAAGGGCCAGGGCTTAGGGGCAGGGGCAGGGGCTTAGGTGCAAGCGCAAGGGCTTAGGGGCAAGGGGAAGGGCTTAGGGGCAAGGGCAAGGGATTAGGGGCAAGGGCAAGGGATTAGGGGCAAGGGCAAGGAATTAGGGGCAAAGGCAAGGGCTTAGCGGAAGAGCAAGGGCTTATGAGCAAGGGCAAGGGCTTAGGGGCAGGGGCAGGGGCAAGGTATTAGGAGCAGGGGCAGGGGCAAGTGATTAGGGGCTGGGGAAGGGACAAGGGTTTACGAGCAGGGCCGGGGCAAGGGCTTAGTGGCAATCGCAGGTGCAAGGGCTTAGCGGCAGGGGCAAGGGCTTACAGGCTGGGGCAGGGGCTTAGGGGCAGGGTCAGGAGGAAGAGCTTAGGGGCTGGGGCAGGGATATGGGCTTAGGAGCAGGGGCAGGGGCAAGGGCCTAGGGGCTGGGGCAGGTGCAAGGGCTTAGGGGCAGGTGCAGGGGCAAGCCCTTAGGGGCACGGGTAGGGGCAAGGGCTTAGGGGCAGGGACAGGGGCAAGGGCTTAGAGGTATGGGCAAGGGCAATGGCTTCGTGGCAGGGGCAGGGGCAAGGGCTTCGTGGCAGGGGCAAGGGCAAGGGTTTAGGGGCAAGGGGCAAGGGCAAGGGCAAGGATTTTGGGGCAGAAGCAAGGGCAAGGCTTTAGGGGCAGGGGAAAAAGGAAGGGAAAGGGTTTAGGGGCAGGGGCAAGGGCAAGGGCAAGGGTTTAGGGCCAGGGGCAAGGGTCAGGGCAAGGGTTCATGGGCAGGGGCAAGGACAAGGGTTTATGGACAAGGGCAAGGGCTTAGGGGCAACAGTAAGGGCTTAGGGGCAAGGGCAAGGGCTTAGTGGAAGGGCAAGGGCTTAGGAGCAAGGGCAAGGGCTTAGGGGCAAGGGCTTAGGAGCAAGGGCAAGGGCTTAGGGGCAAGGGCAAGTGCTTAGGGCAAGGGCAAGGACTTAGGGACAAGGCTAAGGGCTTCGGGGCAAGGGCATGGGTTTAGGGGAAGAGCAAGGGCTTAGGAGCAAGGGCAAGAGCTTAGGGGCAAGGGCTAGAGCTTAGGGGAAAGGGTTTAGGGGCATGGGCAGGGGCCTGGGTTTAGGGGCAAGGGCAAGAGCTTAGGGGCAGGAGTAAGGGCTTAGGGGATGGGGCAAGGGCTTAGGGGCATGGGCAGGGGCAAGGGCTAAGAGGCAGGGGCAGGGGCAAAGGCTTAGTTGCAGGGGCAGGGGAAAGGGCTTAGGGGCAGTGGCAAGGGAGAGGCTTAGGGGCAGGGGCAGGGGCAAGGGCTTAGTGGCAGGAGAAGGAGCAGGGACAAGGGCTTAGGGGCAAGGCCAAGGGCTTACGGGCAGTGGCTGCGGCAAAAGCTTAGGGTAGGGACATGGGCAAGAGCTTAGGGGAAGGGGAGGGGCAGGGGCAAGGGCTTGGGGCCAGGGCAGAGGCAAGGGCTTAGGGGCAGGGGCAAGGGCTTCGGGGCAGGGGCAATGGCAAGGGCTTAGGGGCAGGGGCAAGGGCAAGGGCTTAGGGGCAGGGGCAGGGGCAAGGGATTAGGAGCAAGGCCATGGGCAAGGGCTTAGGGGCAGGGGCAAGGGATTAGTGTCAAGGGCAAGGACAAGGACATTGGGGCAGGGGCAAGGGCAAAGACATAGAGGCAAGGGCAAGGGCTTAGGGTCAAGGGCAAGGGTTTAGGGGCAAGAGCAAGGGCTTTGGGGCAAGGGCCAGGGCAAGGGTTTAGGTGCAGGGGCAGGGGCAACGGCTTAGGGGCAGGGGCAGTGGCAAAGGCTTAGGGGCAGGGGCAGATGCACGGGATTAGGAGCAAGGCCATGGGCAAGGGCTTAGGAGGAGGGGCAAGGGATTAGGGGCAATGGCAAGGGCAAGGACATAGGGCCAGGGGCAGGGGCAAGGGCTTAGGGGCAGGGGCAGGGGCAAGGACTTAGGAGCAAGGCCATGGGCAAGGGCTTAGGGGCAGGGGCAAGGGATTAGGGACAAGGGCAAGGGCAAGAACATAGGGCCAGGGGCAGGGGCAAGGGCTTAGGGGCAGGGGCAAGCCTTAGGAGCAAGGCCATGGGCAAGGGCTTAGTGGCAGTGGCAAGGGATTAGGGTCAAGGGCAAGGGCAAGGACATAGTGCCAGGGGCAGGTGCAAGGGCTTAGGGGCAGGGGCAAGGGCTTCGGGGCAGGGCCAGGGGCAAGCCCTTAGGGGCAGGGGCAGGGGCAAGGCCTTAGGGGCAGGGACAAGGGCAAGGCCTTAGAGGCATGTGCAGGGACAATGGTTTCGTGGCAGGGGCACGGGCAAGGGCTTCGGTGCAGGGGCAGGGGCAAGGGCTTAGGGGCCTGAGCAGGGACAAGGGCATAGGGGCAGGGGCAAGGACAAGGGCTAATGGGCAAGGGCATGGGCTTAGGGGCAAAGGCAAAGGCTTTGGTACAAGGGCAAGGTCTTAGGGGCAAGGAAAAGGGCTTAGGGGCAAGGGCAAGTGTTTAGGGGCAAAGGCAATGGATTATGGGTAAGAGCAAGGACTTAGCGGAAGAGCAAGTGCTTAAGAGCAAGGGCAAGGGTTAGGGGCAGGGGCAGGGGCAAGGTCTTAGTGGCAGGGGCAGGGGCAAGGGCTTGGGGGCAGGGGCAGGGGCAAGGGTTTAGGGGCAAAGGCAAGGGCTTAGTGGAATAGCAAGGGCTTAGGAACAAGGGCAAGGGTTAGGGGCAGGGGCAAGGGCTTAGGGGAAGGGGCAGGGTCAAGGGTTTAGGGGCAGGGGCAAGGGCAAGGGCTTAGGGGCAGGGGCAGGGGCAAGGGATTAGGGGCAGGGGAAGGGACAAGGGTTTACGAGCAGGACCGGGGCAAGGGCTTAGGGGCAATCACAGGGGCAAGGGCTTAGCGGCAGGGGCAAGGGCTTATGGGCTGGGGCAAGGGCTTAGGGGAAGGGGCAGGGTCAAGGGTTTAGGGGCAGGGGCAAGGGCAAGGACTTAGGAGCAAGGCCATGGGCAAGGGCTTAGGGGCAGGGGCAAGGGATTAGGGTCAAGGGCAAGGGCAAGGACATAGGGCTAGGGGCAGGGGCAAGGGCTTAGGGGCAGGGGCAAGCCTTAGGAGCAAGGCCATGGGCAAGGGCTTAGTGGCAGTGGCAAGGGATTAGGGTCAAGGGCAAGGGCAAGGACATAGTGCCAGGGGCAGGTGCAAGGGCTTAGGGGCAGGGGCAAGGGCTTAGGGGCAGGGCCAGGGGCAAGCCCTTAGGGGCAGGGGCAGGGGCAAGGCCTTAGGGGCAGGGACAAGGGCAAGGCCTTAGAGGCATGTGCAGGGACAATGGTTTCGTGGCAGGGGCACGGGCAAGGGCTTCGGTGCAGGGGCAGGGGCAAGGGCTTAGGGGCCTGAGCAGGGACAAGGGCTAATGGGCAAGGGCATGGGCTTAGGGGCAAAGGCAAAGGCTTTGGGACAAGGGCAAGGTCTTAGGGGCAAGGAAAAGGGCTTAGGGGCAAGGGCAAGTGTTTAGGGGCAAAGGCAATGGATTATGGGTAAGAGCAAGGACTTAGCGGAAGAGCAAGTGCTTAAGAGCAAGGGCAAGGGTTAGGGGCAGTGGCAGGGGCAAGGTCTTAGTGGCAGGGGCAGGGGCAAGGGCTTGGGGGCAGGGGCAGGCGCAAGGGTTTAGGGGCAAAGGCAAGGGCTTAGTGGAATAGCAAGGGCTTAGGAACAAGGGCAAGGGTTAGGGGCAGGGGCAAGGGCTTAGGGGAAGGGGCAGGGTCAAGGGTTTAGGGGCAGGGGCAAGGGCAAGGGCTTAGGGGCAGGGGCAGGGGCAAGGGATTAGGAGCAGGGGCAGGGGCAAGTGATTAGGGGCTGGGGAAGGGACAAGGGTTTACGAGCAGGACCGGGGCAAGGGCTTAGGGGCAATCACAGGGGCAAGGGCTTAGCGGCAGGGGCAAGGGCTTATGGGCTGGGGCAAGGGCTTAGGGGCATGGTCAGGAGCAAGAGCTTAGGGGCTGGGGCAGGGATATGGGCTTAGGAGCAGGGGCAGGGGCAAGGGCTTAGGGGCTGGGCCAGGGGAAAGGGCTTAGGGGCAGGGGCAAAGGCTTAGTGGCAGGGGCAGGGGAAAGGGCTTAGGGGCAGTAGAAAGGGAGAGGCTTAGGGGCAGGGGCAGGGGCAAGGGCTTAGTGGCAGGAGAAGGAGCAGGGGCAAGGGCTTAGGGGCAAGGCCAAGGGCATACGGGCAGTGGTTGGGGCAAGAGCTTAGGGTAGGGACAGGGGCAAGAGCTTAGGGGAAGGGGCAGGGGCAGGGGCAAGGGCTTGGGGCCGGGGCAGAGGCAAGGGCTTAGGGGTAGGTGCAAGGTCTTAGGGGCAGGGGCAATGGCAAGGGCTTAGGGGCAGGGGCAAGGGAAAGGGCTTAGGGGCAGGGGCAGGGGCAAGGGATTAGGAGCAGGGGCAGGGGCAAGTGATTAGGGGGTGGGGAAGGGACAAGGGTTTACAAGCAGGGCCGGGGTAAGGGCTTAAGGGCGATCGCAGGGGCAAGGGCTTAGGGGCAGGGGCAAGGGCTTAGGGGCAGGGTCAGGAGCAAGAGCTTAGGGGCTGGGGCAGGGATATGGGCTTAGGAGCAGGGGCAGGGGCAAGGGCTTAGGGGCAATGGCAGGGGCAAGGTCTTAGGGGCAGGGGCAATGACTTAGGGGTAGGCGCAAGGGCATCGAGGCAGGGGCAAGGGCTTAGGGGCAAGGACAAGGGATTAGGGACAAGCGCAAGGGATTAGGGGCAAGCACAAGTGCTTAGGGGCAAGGCAAGGGCTTAGGGCCAAGGACAAGGGCTTAGGGACAAGGGCAAGGGCTTAGGGGCAAGGGTAAAGGCATAGAGGCAAGGGCAAGGGCTTAGGGTCAAGGGCAAGGGCTTAGGGGCAAGAGCAAGGGCTTTCGGTCTAGGGCAAGGGCTTAGGGGAAGGGAAAGTGCTTAGGGGCAAGGGCAAGGGCTTAGGGGCAAGGGCCAAGGCAAGGGTTTAGGGGCAGGGGCAAAGGCTTAGGGGAAGGGGCAGATGCAAGGACTTAGGGCCAGGGGCAGGGGCAAGGGCTTAGGGGCATGGACAGGGGCAAGGGCTTGGGGCCGGGGCAGAGGCAAGGGCTTAGGGGCAGGGGCAAGGGCTTAGGGGCAGGGGCAATGGCAAGGGCTTAGGGGCAGGGGCAAAGGCAAGGGCTTAGGGGCAGGGGCAGGGGCAAGGGATTAGGAGCAGGGGCAGGGGCAAGTGATTAGGGGCTGGGGAAGGGACAAGGGTTTATGAGCAAGGCCGGGGCAAGGGCTTAGGGGCGATCGCAGGGGCAAGGGCTTAGGGGCAGGGGCAAGGGCTTAGGGGCTGGGGCAAGGCCTTAGGGGCAGGGTCAGGAGCAAGAGTTTAGGGGCTGGGGAAGGGATATGGGCTTAGGAGCAGGGGCAGGGAAAAGGGCTTAGGGGCAATGGCACGGGCAAGGTCTTAGGGGAAGGGGCAATGACTTAGGGGCAGGCACAAGGGCTTCGAGGCAGGGGCAAGGGCTTAGGGGCAAGGACAAGGGATTAGGGACAAGCGCAAGGAATTAGGGGCAAGCACAAGTGCTTAGGGGCAAGGCAAGGGCTTAGGGGCAATGACAAGGGCTTAAGGACAATGGCAAGGGCTTAGGGGCAAGGGCAAAGGCATAGAGGCAAGGGCAAGGGCTTAGGGTCAAGGGCAAGGGCTTAGGGGCAAGAGCAAGGGCTTTGGGTCAAGGGCAAGGGATTAGGGGAAGAGAAAGTGCTTAGGGGCAAGGGCAAGGCTTAGGGGCAAGGGCCAAGGCAAGGGTTTAGGTGCAGGGCAGGGGCAAAGGCTTAGGGGAAGGGGCAGATGCAAGGACTTAGGGCCAGGGGCAGGGGCAAGGGCTTAGGGGCAGGAAAGGGGCAAGGCCTTAGGAGCAAGGGCAAGCGCGAGGGCTTAGAGGCAGGGGCAAGGGATTAGGATCAAGGGCAGGGGCAATGGCTTCGTGGCAGGAGCAGGGGCAAGGGCTTTTGGGCAGGGGCAGGGGCAAGGGCTTAAGGCCAGGGGCAAGGGCAAGGACAAGGGCTTAGGGGCAGAGGTAGGGGCTTAGGTGCAAGCGCAAGGGCTTAGGGGCAAGGGCAAGTGCTTAGGGGCAAGGGCAAGGACTTAGGGACAAGGCTAAGGGCTTCGGGGCAAAGGCAAGGGCTTAGGGGAAGAGCAAAGGCTTAGGAGCAAGGGCAAGGGCTTAGAGGCAAGGGCAAGGGCTTACCGGAAAGGGTTTAGGGGCATGGGCAGGGGCCTGGGTTTAGGGGCAAGGGCAAGAGCTTAGGGGCAGGAGTAAGGGCTTAGGGAATGGGGCAAGGGCATAGGGGCATGGGCAGGGGCAAGGGCTTAGGGGCAGGGGCAGGGGCAAAGGCTTAGTGGCAGGGGCAGGGGAAAGGGCTTAGGGGCAGTGGCAAGGGAGAGGCTTAGGGGTAGGGGCAGGTGCAAGGACTTAGTGGCAGGAGAAGGAGCAGGGGCAAGGGCTTTGGGGCAAGGCCAAGGGCTTAAGGGCAGTGGCTGGGGCAAGGGCTTAGGGTAGGGACAGAGGCAAGAGCTTAGGGGCAGGGGCAGGGGCAGGGGCAAGGGCTTGGGGCCGGGACAGAGGCAAGGGCTAGTGTCAGGGGCAAGGGCTTAGGGACAGGGGCAATGGCAAGGGCTTAGGGGCAGGGGCAAGGGCAAGGGCTTAGGGGCAGGGGAAGGGATTAGGAGCAGGAGCAGGGGCAAGTGATTAGGGGCTGGGGAAGGGACAAGAGTTTATGAGCAGGGCCGGGGCAATGGCTTAGGGGCGATCGCAGGGGCAAGGGTTTAGGGGCAGGGGCAAGGGCTTAGGGGCTGTGGCAAGGGCTTAGGGGCAGGGTCAGGAGCAAGAGCTTAGGGGCTGGGGCAGGGATATGGGCTTAGGAGCAGGGGCAGGGGCAAGGGCTTAGGGGCAATGGCAGGGGCAAGTTCTTAGGGGCAGGGGCAATGACTTAGGGGCAGGCGCAAGGGCTTCGAGGCAGGGGCAAGGGCTTAGGGACAAGCGCAAGGGATTAGGGGCAAGCACAAATGCTTAGGGGCAAGGCAATGGCTTAGGGGTAAGGACAAGGGCTTAGGGGCAAGGGAAATGGCTTAGGGGCAAGGGGAAGTGCTTAAGTGCAAGGGCAAGGGCTTAGGGGCAAGGGCAAAGGCAAAGAGGCAAGGGCAAGGGCTTAGGGTCAAGGGCAAGGGCTTAGGAGCAAGGGCAGGGCAAGGGCTTAGGGGCAGGGGCAAGGGATTAGGATCAAGGGCAGGGGCAAGGACTTAGAGGCAGGGGCAAGGGCAAGAGCTTAGGGGCAGAGGCAGGGGCAAGGGCTTAGGGGCAGGGGAAAGGGGCTAGCCCTTAGGGGCAGTGGCATGGGCAAGGCCTTATGGGCAGTGACAGGGGCAAGGGCTTAGAGGCATGGGAAGGGGCAATGGCTTCATGGCAGGGGCAGGGGCAAGGGGTTTGGGGCATGGGCAGGGGCAAGGACTTAAGGCCAGGGGCAAGGGCAAGGGCAAGGGCTTAGGGGCAGAGGCAGGGGCTTAGGTGCAAGCGCAAAGGTTTAGGGGCAAGGGCAAGGGCAAGGTCTTAGGGGCAGGGGCAAGGGCTTAGGGGCAAGACAAGGAATTAGGGACAAGCGCAAGGGATTAGGGGCAAGCACAAGTGCTTAGGGGCAAGGCAAGGGCTTAGGGGCAAGGACAAGGGCTTAGGGGCAAGGGAAATGGCTTAGGGGCAAGGGGAAGTTCTTATGTGCAAGGGCAAGGGCTTAGGGGCAAGGGCAAAGGCAAAGAGGCAAGGGCAAGGGCTTAGGGTCAAGGGCAAGGGCTTACGGGCAAGAGCAATGGCTTTGGGGCAAGGGAAAGGGCTTACGGGAAGGGCAAGGGCTTAGGGGCAAGGGCCAAGGCAAGGGTTTAGGTGCAGGGGCAGGGGCAAAGGCTTAGGGGAAGGGGCAGATGCAAGGACTTAGGGCCAGGGGCAGGGGCAAGGGCTTAGGGGCAGGGGCAGGGGCAAGGGATTAGGATCAAGGGCAGGGGCAAGGACTTAGAGGCAGGGGCAAGGGCAAGAGCTTAGGGGCAGAGGCAGGGGCAAGGGCTTAGGGGCAGGGGAAAGGGGCTAGCCCTTAGGGGCAGTGGCAGGGGCAAGGCCTTATGGGCAGTGACAGGGGCAAGGGATTAGAGACATGGGAAGGGGCAATGGCTTCGTGGCAGGGGCAGGGGCAAGGGCTTTGGGGCATGGGCAGGGGCAAGGACTTAAGGCCAGGGGCAAGGGCAAGGGCAAGGTCTTAGGGGCAGAGGCAGGGCCTTAGGTGCAAGCGCAAGGGCTTAGGGGCAGGGGCAAGGGCTTAGGGGCTGGGACAAGGGCTTAGGGACAGGGTCAGGAGCAAGAGCTTTGGGGCTGGGGCAGGGATATGGGCTTAGGAGCAGGGGCTGGGGCAAGGGCTTAGGGGCAATGGCAGGGGCAAGGTCTTAGGGGCAGGGGCAATGACTTAGGGGAAGGTGCATGGGCTTCGAGGCAGGGGGAAGGGCTTAGGGGCAAGGACAAGGGATTAGGAACAAGCACAAGGGATTAGGGGCAAGCACAAGTGCTTAGGGGCAAGGCAAGGGCTTAGGGGCAAGGAAATGGCTTAGGGGCAAGGGCAAGTGCTTAAGTGCAAGGGCAAGGGCTTAGGGGCAAGGGTAAAGGCAAAGAGGCAAGGACAAGGGCTTAGAGTCAAGGGCAAGGGCTTAGGGGCAAGAGCAAAGGCTTTGGGTCAAGGGCAGGGGCTTAGGGGAAGGGAAAGGGCTTAGGGGCAAGGGCAAGGGTTTAGGGGCAAGGGCCAAGGCAAGGGTTTAAGTTCAGGGGCAGGGGCAAAGGCTTAGGGGAAGGGGCAGATGCAAGGACTTAGGGCCAGGGGCAGGGGCAAGGGCTTAGGGGCAGGGGCAGGGGCAAGGGCTTATGGGCAGGGAAAGGGGCAAGGGCTTAGGAGCAAGGGCAGGGGCAAGGGCTTAGAGGCAGGGGCAAGGGATTAGGATCAAGGGCAGGGGCAAGGACTTAGAGGCAGGGGCAAGGGCAAGAGCTTAGGGGCAGAGGCAGGGGAAAGGGCTTAGGGGCAGGGGAAAGGGGCTAGCCCTTAGGGGCAGTGGCAGGGGCAAGGCATTAGGGGCAGTGACAGGGGCAAGGGCTTAGAGGCATGGGCAGGGGCAATGGCTTCGTGGCAGGGGCAGGGGCAAGAGCTTTGGGGCAGGGGCAGGGGCAAGGGCTTAAGGCCAAGGGCAAGGGCAAGGGCTTAGGGGCAGAGGCAGGGGCTTAGGTGCAAGCGCAAGGTCTTAGGGGCAAGGGCAAGGGCTTAGGGGCAAGGGCAAGGGATTAGGGGCAAGGGCTTAGCGGAAGAGCCAGGGCTTACGAGCAAGGGCAAGGGCTTAGGGGCAGGGGCAGGGGCAAAGGCTTATGGGCAGGGATATAGGCAAGGGCTTAGGGGCAGGGGCAGGGTTAAGGGTTTAGGGGCAGGGGCAGGGGGAAGGGTTTGGGGGCAGGGGCAGGGGCAAGAGCTTAGGCGCAGGGGCAGGGGCAAGGGCTGAGGGGCAAGGGCAGGGGCAAGGGCTTAGGGGCAGTGGTAGGGGCAAGGACTAAGGGTCAAGGGCAGGGGCAAGGACTTAGTGGCAGGGGCAGGGGCAAGGGCTTAAGGGCAGGGGCAGGGGCTTAGGTGCAAGCGCAAGGGCTTAGGGGCAAGGGCAAGGGCTTAGGGGCAAGGGCTTAGCGGAAGAGCAAGGGCTTATGAGCAAGGGCAAGGGCTTAGGGGCAGGGGCAGGGGCAAAGGCTTATGGGCAGGGATATAGGCAAGGGCTTAGGGGCAGGGGCAGGGTTAAGGGTTTAGGGGCAGGGGCAGGGGGAAGGGTTTGGGGGCAGGGGCAGGGGCAAGAGCTTAGGCACAGGGGCAGGGGCAAGGGCTGAGGGGCAAGGGCAGGGGCAAGGGCTTAGGGGCAGTGGTAGGGGCAAGGACTTAGGGTCAAGGGCAGGGTCAAGGACGTAGTGGCAGGGGCAGGGGCAAGGGCTTAAGGGCAGGGGCAGGGGCAAGGGCTTAGGGGCAGGGTCAGGGGCAAGACCTTAGTGGCATGGGCAGGAGAAATGGCTTCGTGGCAGGGGCAGGGGCAAGGGCTTAAGGGCAGGGGCAGTGGCAAAGGCTTAGGGGAAGTGGCAGAGGCAAGGGCTTAGGGGCAGGGGCAGGGGCATGGACTTAGGGGCAGGGGCAAGGGCAAGATCTTAGGGGCAGGGGCAGGGGCAAGGGATAGGGGGAGGGGCAGTGGCAAAGGCTTAGGGGCAGGGGCAGATGCAAGGGCTTAGGGGCAGGGGCAGGGGCAAGGGCTTAGGGGCAGAGGCAAGGGATTAGGGGCAAGGGCAAGGGCAAAGATAGGGCCAGGGGCAGGGGCAAGGGCTTAGGGGCAGGGGCAGGGGCAAGGGCTTAGGAGCAATGCCAAGGGCAAGGGCTTAGTGGCAGGGGCAAGGGATTAGGGTCAAGCGCAAGGGCAAGGACATAGGGCCAGGGGCAGGGGCAAGGGCTTAGGGGCAGGGGCAGAGGCAAGGGCTTAGGGTCAGGGCCAGGGGCAAGCCCTTAGGGGCAGGGGCAGGGGCAAGGCCTAAAGGGCAGGGACAAGGGCAAGGGTTTAGAGGCACGTGCAGGGACAATGCTTTCGTGGCAGGGGCACGGGCAACGGCTTCGGGGCAAGGGCAGGGGCAAGGGCTTAGGGGCCTGAGCAGGGACAAGGGCACAGGGGCAGGGGCAAGGACAAGGGCTTAGGGGCAAGGGCAGGGGCTTAGGGGCAAGCGCAAGGGCTTATGGGCAAGGGCATGGGCTTAGGGGCAAAGGCAAAGGCTTTGGGACAAGGGCAAGGTCTTAGGGGCAAGGAAAAGGGCTTAGGGGCAAGGGCAAGGGCTTAGGGGCAAGGGCAAGTGTTTAGGGGCAAGGGATTATGGGTAAGAGCAAGGACTTAGCAGAAGAGCAAGGGCTTAGGAGCAAGGGCAAGGGTTAGGGGCAGGGGCAGGGGCAAGGTCTTAGTGGCAGGGGCAGGGGCAAGGGCTTGGGGGCAAGGGCAGGGGCAACGGTTTAGGGGCAAAGGCAAGGGCTTAGCGGAAGAGCAAGGGCTTAGGAACAAGGGCAAGGGTTAGGGGCAGGGGCAAGGGCTTAGGGGAAGGGGCAGGGGCAAGGCCTTGGGGGCAGGGGCAGGGGCAAGGGCTTAGGGGCAGGGGCAGGGGCAAGGGTTTAGGGGCAGGGGCAAGGGCAAGGGCTTAGGGGCAGGGGCAGGGGTAAGGGATTAGGAGCAGGGGCAGGGGCAAGTGATTAGGGGCTGGGGAAGGGACAAGGGTTTACGAGCAGGGCCGGGGCAAGGGCTTAGGGGCAATCGCAGGGGCAAGGGCTTAGCGGCAGGGGCAAGGGCTTACGGGCTGGGGCAAGGGCTTAGGGTCAGGGCCAGGGTCAAGCCCTTTGGGGCAGGGGCAGGGGCAAGGCCTAAAGGGCAGGGACAAGGGCAGGGGTTTAGAGGCATGTGCAGGGACAATGCTTTCGTGGCAGGGGCACGGGCAACGGCTTCGGGGCAGGGGCAGGGGCAAGGGCTTAGGGGCCTGAGCAGGGACAAGGGCATAGGGTCAGGGGCAAGGACAAGGGCTTAGGGGCAAGGGCAGGGGCTTAGGGGCAAGCGCAAGGGCTTATGGGCAAGGGCATGGGCTTAGGGGCAAAGGCAAAGGCTTTGGGACAAGGGCAAGGTCTTAGGGGCAAGGAAAAGGGCTTAGGGGCAAGGGCAAGGGCTTAGGGGCAAGGGCAAGTGTTTAGGGGCAAGGGATTATGGGTAAGAGCAAGGACTTAGCGGAAGAGCAAGGGCTTAGGAGCAAGGGCAAGGGTTAGGGGCAGGGGCAGGGGCAAGGTCTTAGTGGCAGGGGCAGGGGCAAGGGCTTGGGGGCAAGGGCAGGGGCAACGGTTTAGGGGCAAAGGCAAGGGCTTAGCGGAAGAGCAAGGGCTTAGGAACAAGGGCAAGGGTTAGGGGCAGGGGCAAGGGCTTAGGGGAAGGGGCAGGGGCAAGGCCTTGGGGGCAGGGGCAGGGGCAAGGGCTTAGGGGCAGGGGCAGGGGCAAGAGTTTAGGGGCAGGGGCAAGGGCAAGGGCTTAGGGGCAGGTGCAGGGGCAAGGGATTAGGAGCAGGGGCAGGGGCAAGTTATTTGGGGCTGGGGAAGGGACAAGGGTTTACCAGCAGGGCCGGGGCAAGGGCTTAGGGGCAATCGCAGGGGCAAGGGCTTAGCGGCAGGGGCAAGGGCTTAGGGGCTGGGGCAAGGGCTTAGCGGCAGGGTCAGGAGCAAGAGCTTAGGGGCTGGGGCAGGGATATGGGCTTAGGAGCAGGGGCAGGGGCAAGGGCCTAGGGGCTGGGGCAGGGGCAAGCCCTTAGGGGCACGGGTAGGGGCAAGGGCTTAGGGGCAGGGACAGGGGCAAGGGCTTAGAGGCATGGGCAGGGGCAATGGCTTCGTGGCAGGGGCCGGGGCAGGGGCTCCGTGGCAGGGGCAAGGGCAAGGGTTTAGGGGCAAGGGCAAGGGGCAAGGGCAAGGGTTTTGGGGCAGGAGCAAGGGCAAGGCTTTAGGGGCAGGGGCAAAAGGAAGGGAAAGGGTTTACGGGCAAGGGCAAGGGCAAGGGTTTAGGGCCAAGGGCAAGGGTCAGGGCAAGGGTTCATGGGCAGGGGAAAGGACAAGGGTTTAGGGGAAAGGGCAAGGGCTTAGGGGCAAGGGTAAGGGCTTAGGGGCAAGGGCAAGGGCTTAGTGGAAGGGCAAGGGCTTAGGAGCAAGGGCAAGGGCTTAGGGGCAAGGGCAAGTGCTTAGGGGTAAGGACAAGGACTTAGGGACAAGGCTAAGGGCTTCGGGGCAAGGGCAAGGGCTTAGGGGAAAGGGTTTAGGGGCATGGGCAGGGGCCAGGGTTTAGGGGCAAGGGCAATAGTTTAGGGGCAGGAGTAAGGGCTTAGGGGATGGGGCAAGGGCTTAGGGGCAGGGGCAGGGGCAAAGGCTTAGTGGCAGGGGCAGGGCAAAGGGCTTAGGGGCAGTGGCAAGGGAGAGGCTTAGGTGCCGGGACAGAGCAAGGGCTTAGTGGCAGGAGAAGGAGCAGGGGCAAGGGCTTAGGGGCAAGGCCAAGGGCTTACGGGCAGTGGCTTGGGCAAGGACTAAGGGTAGGGACAGGGGCAAGAGCTTAGGGGCAGGGGCAGGGGCAGGGGCAAGGGCTTGGGGCCGGGGCAGAGGCAAGGGCTTAGAGGCAGGGACAAGGGCTTAGGTGCAGGGGCAATGGCAAGGGCTTAGGGGCAGGGGCAAGGGTAAGGGCTTAGCGGCAGGGGCAGGGGCAAGGGATTAGGAGCAGGGGCAGGGGAAAGTGATTAGGGGCTGGGGAAGGGACAAGGGTTTAAGAGCAGGGCCGGGGCAAGGGCTTAGGGGCGATCGCAGGGGCAAGGGCTTAGGGGCAGGGGCAAGGGCTTAGGGGCTGGGGCAAGGGCTTAGGGGCGATCGCAGGGGCAAGGTCTTAGGGGCTGGGGCAGGGATATGGGCTTAGGAGCAGGGGCAGGGGCAAGGGCTTAGGGGCAATGGCAGGGGCAAGGTCTTAGGGGCAGGGGCAATGACATAGGGGCAGGCGCAAGGGCTTTGAGGCAGGGGCAAGGGCTTAGGGGCAAGGACAAGGGATTAGGGACAAGCGCAAGGGATTAGGGGCAAGCACAAGTGCTTAGGGGCAAGGCAAGGGCTTAGGGGCAAGGCAAGGGCTTAGGGGCAAGGACAAGGGCTTAGGGGCAAGGGAAATGGCTTAGGGGCAAGGGCAAGTGCTTAAGTGCAAGGGCAAGGGCTTAGGGACAAGGGCAAGGGCTTAGGGGCAAGGGCAAAGGCATAGAGGCAAGGGCAAGGGCTTAGGGGCAAGGGCAAGGGCTTAGGGGCAAGAGCAAGGGCTTTGGGGCAAGGGCAAGGGCTTAGGGGCAAGGGCCAAGGCAAGGGTTTAGGTGCAGGGGCAAAGGCTTAGGGGAAGGGGCAGATGCAAGGACTTAGGGCCAGGGGCAGGGGCAAGGGCTTAGGGGCAAGGGCAGGGGCAAGGGCTTACGGGCAGGGAAAGGGGCAAGGGCTTAGGAGCAAGGGCAGGGGCAAAGGCTTAGGGGCAGGGGCAATGGATTAGGATCAAGGGCAGGGGCAAGGACTTAGAGGCAGGGGCAAGGGCAAGAGCTTAGGGGCAGAGGTAGGGGCAAGGGCTTAGAGGCAGGGGTAAGGGGCTAGCCTTTATGGGCAGTGGCAGGGGCAAGGCCTTATGGGCAGTGACAGGGGCAAGGGCTTAGAAGTATGGGCAGGGGCAATGGCTTCGTGGCAGGGGCAGGGGCAAGGGCTTTGGGGCAGGGGCAGGGGCAAGGTCTTAGAGGCAGGAGTAAGGGGCTAGCCTTTATGGGCAGTGGCAGGGGCAAGGGCTTAGAAGTATGGGCAGGGGCAATGGCTTCGTGGCAGGGGCAGGGGCAAGGGCTTTGGGGCAGGGGCAGGGGCAAGGTCTTAGAGGCAGGAGTAAGGGGCTAGCCTTTATGGGCAGTGGCAGGGGCAAGGCCTTATGGGCAGTGACAGGGGCAAGGGCTTAGAGGCATGGGCAGGGACAATGGCTTCGTGGCAGGGGCAGGGGCAAGGGCTTTTGGGCAGGGGCAGGGGCAAGGGCTTAAGGCCAGGGGCAAGGGCAAGGGCAAGGGCTTAGGGGCAGAGGCAGGGGCTTAGGTGCAAGCGCAAGGGATTAGGGGCAAGGGCATGGGCTTAGGGGCAAGGGCAAGGGATTAGGGGCAAGGGCAAGGGATTAGGGGCAAGGGCACGGGATTAGGGGCAAAGGCAAGGGCTTAGCAGAAGAGCAAGGGCTTATGAGCAAGGGCAAGGGCTTAGGGGCAGGGGCAGGGTTAAGTGTTTAGGGGCAGGGGCAGGGGCAAGGGTTTGGGGGCAGGGGCAGGGGTAAGAGCTTAGGCGCAGGGGCAGGGGCAAGGGCTGAGGGGCAAGGGCAGGGGCAAGGGCTTAGGGGCAGGGGTAGGGGCAAGGGCTTAGGGTCAAGGGCAGGGGCAAGGACTTAGTGGCAGGGGCAGGGGCAAGGGCTTAAGGGCAGGGGCAGGGGCAAGGGCTTAGAGGCAGGGGCAGGGGCAAACCCTTAGTGGCATGGGCAGGGGAAATGGCTTCGTGGCAGGGGCAGGGGCAAGGGCTTAGGGGCAGGGGCATTGGCAAAGGCTTAGGGGAAGTGGCAGAGGCAAGGGCTTAGGGGCACGGGCAGGGGCACGGACTTAGGGGCAGGGGCAAGGCAAGATCTTAGTGGCAGGGGCAGGGGCAAGGGATAGGGGCAAGGGCAGGGGCAAGGGCTTAGGGGCAGTGGCAGTGGCAAGGGCTTAGTGGCAGGGGCAGGGGAAAGGGCTTAGGGGCAGTGGCAAGGGAGAGGCTTAGGGCAGAGGTAGGGGCAAGGGCTTAGTGGCAGGGGAAGGGTCAGGGGCATGGGCTAAGGGGCAGGGCCAAGGGCTTACGGGCAGTGGCTGGGGCAATTGCTTAGGGTAGGTACAGGGGTAAGAGCTTAGGGGCAGGGGCAGGGGCACGGGCAAGGGCTTGGGGCCGGGGCAGTGGCAAGGGCTTCGGGGCAGGGGCAAGGGCTTAGGAGCAGGGGCAGGGGAAAGTGATTAGGGACAGGGTCAGGGGCCAGGGCATAGGGGCAGGGGCACGGGCAAGGCCTTAGCGGCAGAGGCAAGGACTTAGGGTCAGGGGCAGGGGCAAGACCTTAGGGGCAGAGGCATGGGTAGGGACTTAGTGGCAGGGTCTTAGGGGCAGGGGCAGGGGCTTAAGGGAAGGGACGGGGCAAGGGCTTGTGGGAAGGGGCAGGGGCCAGGGCTAAGGGGCAGGGAGAGGGGCAAGGGCTTAGGGGCTGGGAGAGGGGCAAGGGCTTAAGGGCAGTGGCAGGGGCAAGGGCTTAGGGGCAGGGGCTGGGGCAAGGGCTTAGGGGCAGAGGCAGGGGCAAGAGTTTAGGGGCTGGGGAAGGGACAAGGGTTTAGGAGCAGGGCCGGGGCAAGAGCTTAGGGGCAATGGCAAGGGCAAGGGCTTAGGGGCAGGGGCAAGGGCTTAGTGGCCTCGGCAAGGGCTTAGGGGCAGGGTCAGGGGCAAGAGCTTAGGGGCTGGGGCGGGACATGGGCTTAGGAGCAGGTGCAGGGGCAAGGGCTTAGGGGCAATGGCAAGGGAAAGGGCTTAGGGGCAGGGGCAATGACTTAGGGGCAGGCGCAAGGGCTTCGAGACAGGGGCAAGGGCTTAGGGGCAAGGACAAGGGATTAGGGAAAAGCGCAAGTGATTAGGGGCAAGCGCAAGTGCTTAGGGCCAAGGCAAGGGCTTAGGGGCAAGGACAAGGGCTTAGGGGCAAGGGAAATGGCTTAGGGGCAAGAGCAAGTGCTTAAGTGAAAGGGCAAGGGCTTAGGGACAAGGGCAAGGGCTTAGGGGCAAAGGCAAAGGCATAGAGGCAAGGGCAAGGGCTTAGGGTCAAGGGCAAGGGCTTAGGGGCAAGAGCAAGGGCTTTGGGGCAAAGGCCAGGGCAAGGGTTTAGGTGCAGGGGCAGGGGCAAGGGCTTAGGGGCAGGGGCAGTGGCAAAGGCTTAGGGGCAGGGGCAGGGGCAAGGGCTTAGGAGCAAGGCCATGGGCAAGTGCTTAGGGGCAGGGGCAAGGGATTAGTTTTAAGGGCAAGGGCAAGGACATTGGGGCAGGGTCAAGGGCAAAGGCATAAAGGCAAGGGCAAGGGCTTAGGGTCAAGGTCAAGGGCTTAGGGACAAGAGCAAGGGCCAGGGCAAGGGTTTAGGTGCAGGGGAAGGGGCAAGGGCTTAGGGGCAGGGGCAGTGGCAAAGGCTTAGGGGCAGGGGCAGATGCAAGGGCTTAGGGGCAGGGGCAGGGGCAAGGGCTTTGGGGCAGGGGCAGGGGCAAGGGCTTAGGAGCAAGGCCATGGGCAAGGGCTTAGTGGCAGGGGCAAGGGATTAGGGTCAAGGGAAAGGGCAAGGACATAGGGCCAGGGGCAAGGGCTTAGGGGCAGGGGCAGGGGCAAGGGCTTAGGGGCAGGGCCAGGGGCAAGCCCTTAGGGGCAGGGGCAGGGGCAAGTCCTTAGGGGCAGGGACAAGGGCAAGGGCTTAGAGGCATGTGCAGGGACAATGGTTTCATGGCAGTGGCATGGGCAAGGGCTTCGGGGCAGGGGCAGGGGAAAGGGCTTAGTGGTCTGAGGGCAAATGATTAGATGCAAGGGCAATGGCTTAGGAGCAAGGGCAAGGGTTAGGGGCAGGGGCAGGGGCAAGGTCTTAGTGGCAGGGGCAGGGGCAAGGGCTTGGGGGCAAGGGCAGGGGCAACGGTTTAGGGGCAAAGGCAAGGGCTTAGCGGAAGAGCAAGGGCTTAGGAACAAGGGCAAGGGTTAGGGGCAGGGGCAAGGGCTTAGGGGAAGGGGCAGGGGCAAGGCCTTGGGGGCAGGGGCAGGGGCAAGGGCTTAGGGGCAGGGGCAGGGGCAAGTGTTTAGGGGCAGGGGCAAGGGCAAGGGCTTAGGGGCAGGGGCAGGGGTAAGGGATTAGGAGCAGGGGCAGGGGCAAGTGATTAGGGGCTGGGGAAGGGACAAGGGTTTACGAGCAGGGCCGGGGCAAGGGCTTAGGGGCAATCGCAGGGGCAAGGGCTTAGAAGCAGGGGCAAGGTCTTACGGGCTGGGGCAAGGGCTTAGGGTCAGGGCCAGGGTCAAGCCCTTAGGGGCAGGGGCAGGGGCAAGGCCTAAAGGGCAGGGACAAGGGCAGGGGTTTAGAGGCATGTGCAGGGACAATGCTTTCGTGGCAGGGGCACGGGCAACGGCTTCGGGGCAGGGGCAGGGGCAAGGGCTTAGGGGCCTGAGCAGGGAAAAGGGCATAGGGGCAGGGGCAAGGACAAGGGCTTAGGGGCAAGGGCAGGGGCTTAGGGGCAAGCGCAAGGGCTTATGGGCAAGGGCATGGGCTTAGGGGCAAAGGCAAAGGCTTTGGGACAAGGGCAAGGTCTTAGGGGCAAGGAAAAGGGCTTAGGGGCAAGGGCAAGGGCTTAGGGGCAAGGGCAAGTGTTTAGGGGCAAGGGATTATGGGTAAGAGCAAGGACTTAGCGGAAGAGCAAGGGCTTAGGAGCAAGGGCAAGGGTTAGGGGCAGGGGCAGGGGCAAGGTCTTAGTGGCAGGGGCAGGGGCAAGGGCTTGGGGGCAAGGGCAGGGGCAACGGTTTAGGGGCAAAGGCAAGGGCTTAGCGGAAGAGCAAGGGCTTAGGAACAAGGGCAAGGGTTAGGGGCAGGGGCAAGGGCTTAGGGGAAGGGGCAGGGGCAAGGCCTTGGGGGCAGGGGCAGGGGCAAGGGCTTAGGGGCAGGGGCAGGGGCAAGAGTTTAGGGGCAGGGGCAAGGGCAAGGGCTTAGGGGCAGGTGCAGGGGCAAGGGATTAGGAGCAGGGGCAGGGGCAAGTGATTTGGGGCTGGGGAAGGGACAAGGGTTTACCAGCAGGGCCGGGGCAAGGGCTTAGGGGCAATCGCAGGGGCAAGGGCTTAGCGGCAGGGGCAAGGGCTTAGGGGCTGGGGCAAGGGCTTAGGGGCAGGGTCAGGAGCAAGAGCTTAGGGGCTGGGGCAGGGATATGGGCTTAGGAGCAGGGGCAGGGGCAAGGGCCTAGGGGCTGGGGCAGGGGCAAGGGCTTAGGGGCAGGGGCAGGGGCAAGCCCTTAGGGGCACGGGTAGGGGCAAGGGCTTAGGGGCAGGGACAGGGGCAAGGGCTTAGAGGCATGGGCAGGGGCAATGGCTTCGTGGCAGGGGCCGGGGCAGGGGCTCCGTGGCAGGGGCAAGGGCAAGGGTTTAGGGGCAAGGGCAAGGGGCAAGGGCAAGGGCAAGGGTTTTGGGGCAGGAGCAAGGGCAAGGCTTTAGGGGCAGGGGCAAAAGGAAGGGAAAGGGTTTACGGGCAAGGGCAAGGGCAAGGGTTTAGGGCCAAGGGCAAGGGTCAGGGCAAGGGTTCATGGGCAGGGGAAAGGACAAGGGTTTAGGGGAAAGGGCAAGGGCTTAGGGGCAAGGGTAAGGGCTTAGGGGCAAGGGCAAGGGCTTAGTGGAAGGGCAAGGGCTTAGGAGCAAGGGCAAGGGCTTAGGGGCAAGGGCAAGTGCTTAGGGGTAAGGACAAGGACTTAGGGACAAGGCTAAGGGCTTCGGGGCAAGGGCAAGGGCTTAGGGGAAAGGGTTTAGGGGCATGGGCAGGGGCCAGGGTTTAGGGGCAAGGGCAATAGTTTAGGGGCAGGAGTAAGGGCTTAGGGGATGGGGCAAGGGCTTAGGGGCAGGGGCAGGGGCAAAGGCTTAGTGGCAGGGGCAGGGCAAAGGGCTTAGGGGCAGTGGCAAGGGAGAGGCTTAGGTGCCGGGACAGAGCAAGGGCTTAGTGGCAGGAGAAGGAGCAGGGGCAAGGGCTTAGGGGCAAGGCCAAGGGCTTACGGGCAGTGGCTTGGGCAAGGACTAAGGGTAGGGACAGGGGCAAGAGCTTAGGGGCAGGGGCAGGGGCAGGGGCAAGGGCTTGGGGCCGGGGCAGAGGCAAGGGCTTAGAGGCAGGGACAAGGGCTTAGGTGCAGGGGCAATGGCAAGGGCTTAGGGGCAGGGGCAAGGGTAAGGGCTTAGCGGCAGGGGCAGGGGCAAGGGATTAGGAGCAGGGGCAGGGGAAAGTGATTAGGGGCTGGGGAAGGGACAAGGGTTTAAGAGCAGGGCCGGGGCAAGGGCTTAGGGGCGATCGCAGGGGCAAGGGCTTAGGGGCAGGGGCAAGGGCTTAGGGGCTGGGGCAAGGGCTTAGGGGCGATCGCAGGGGCAAGGTCTTAGGGGCTGGGGCAGGGATATGGGCTTAGGAGCAGGGGCAGGGGCAAGGGCTTAGGGGCAATGGCAGGGGCAAGGTCTTAGGGGCAGGGGCAATGACATAGGGGCAGGCGCAAGGGCTTTGAGGCAGGGGCAAGGGCTTAGGGGCAAGGACAAGGGATTAGGGACAAGCGCAAGGGATTAGGGGCAAGCACAAGTGCTTAGGGGCAAGGCAAGGGCTTAGGGGCAAGGCAAGGGCTTAGGGGCAAGGACAAGGGCTTAGGGGCAAGGGAAATGGCTTAGGGGCAAGGGCAAGTGCTTAAGTGCAAGGGCAAGGGCTTAGGGACAAGGGCAAGGGCTTAGGGGCAAGGGCAAAGGCATAGAGGCAAGGGCAAGGGCTTAGGGGCAAGGGCAAGGGCTTAGGGGCAAGAGCAAGGGCTTTGGGGCAAGGGCAAGGGCTTAGGGGCAAGGGCCAAGGCAAGGGTTTAGGTGCAGGGGCAAAGGCTTAGGGGAAGGGGCAGATGCAAGGACTTAGGGCCAGGGGCAGGGGCAAGGGCTTAGGGGCAAGGGCAGGGGCAAGGGCTTACGGGCAGGGAAAGGGGCAAGGGCTTAGGAGCAAGGGCAGGGGCAAAGGCTTAGGGGCAGGGGCAATGGATTAGGATCAAGGGCAGGGGCAAGGACTTAGAGGCAGGGGCAAGGGCAAGAGCTTAGGGGCAGAGGTAGGGGCAAGGGCTTAGAGGCAGGGGTAAGGGGCTAGCCTTTATGGGCAGTGGCAGGGGCAAGGCCTTATGGGCAGTGACAGGGGCAAGGGCTTAGAAGTATGGGCAGGGGCAATGGCTTCGTGGCAGGGGCAGGGGCAAGGGCTTTGGGGCAGGGGCAGGGGCAAGGTCTTAGAGGCAGGAGTAAGGGGCTAGCCTTTATGGGCAGTGGCAGGGGCAAGGCCTTATGGGCAGTGACAGGGGCAAGGGCTTAGAGGCATGGGCAGGGACAATGGCTTCGTGGCAGGGGCAGGGGCAAGGGCTTTTGGGCAGGGGCAGGGGCAAGGGCTTAAGGCCAGGGGCAAGGGCAAGGGCAAGGGCTTAGGGGCAGAGGCAGGGGCTTAGGTGCAAGCGCAAGGGATTAGGGGCAAGGGCATGGGCTTAGGGGCAAGGGCAAGGGATTAGGGGCAAGGGCAAGGGATTAGGGGCAAGGGCACGGGATTAGGGGCAAAGGCAAGGGCTTAGCAGAAGAGCAAGGGCTTATGAGCAAGGGCAAGGGCTTAGGGGCAGGGGCAGGGTTAAGTGTTTAGGGGCAGGGGCAGGGGCAAGGGTTTGGGGGCAGGGGCAGGGGTAAGAGCTTAGGCGCAGGGGCAGGGGCAAGGGCTGAGGGGCAAGGGCAGGGGCAAGGGCTTAGGGGCAGGGGTAGGGGCAAGGGCTTAGGGTCAAGGGCAGGGGCAAGGACTTAGTGGCAGGGGCAGGGGCAAGGGCTTAAGGGCAGGGGCAGGGGCAAGGGCTTAGAGGCAGGGGCAGGGGCAAACCCTTAGTGGCATGGGCAGGGGAAATGGCTTCGTGGCAGGGGCAGGGGCAAGGGCTTAGGGGCAGGGGCATTGGCAAAGGCTTAGGGGAAGTGGCAGAGGCAAGGGCTTAGGGGCACGGGCAGGGGCACGGACTTAGGGGCAGGGGCAAGGCAAGATCTTAGTGGCAGGGGCAGGGGCAAGGGATAGGGGCAAGGGCAGGGGCAAGGGCTTAGGGGCAGTGGCAAGGGCTTAGTGGCAGGGGCAGGGGAAAGGGCTTAGGGGCAGTGGCAAGGGAGAGGCTTAGGGCAGAGGTAGGGGCAAGGGCTTAGTGGCAGGGGAAGGGTCAGGGGCATGGGCTAAGGGGCAGGGCCAAGGGCTTACGGGCAGTGGCTGGGGCAATTGCTTAGGGTAGGTACAGGGGTAAGAGCTTAGGGGCAGGGGCAGGGGCACGGGCAAGGGCTTGGGGCCGGGGCAGTGGCAAGGGCTTCGGGGCAGGGGCAAGGGCTTAGGAGCAGGGGCAGGGGAAAGTGATTAGGGACAGGGTCAGGGGCCAGGGCATAGGGGCAGGGGCACGGGCAAGGCCTTAGCGGCAGAGGCAAGGACTTAGGGTCAGGGGCAGGGGCAAGACCTTAGGGGCAGAGGCATGGGTAGGGACTTAGTGGCAGGGTCTTAGGGGCAGGGGCAGGGGCTTAAGGGAAGGGACGGGGCAAGGGCTTGTGGGAAGGGGCAGGGGCCAGGGCTAAGGGGCAGGGAGAGGGGCAAGGGCTTAGGGGCTGGGAGAGGGGCAAGGGCTTAAGGGCAGTGGCAGGGGCAAGGGCTTAGGGGCAGGGGCTGGGGCAAGGGCTTAGGGGCAGAGGCAGGGGCAAGAGTTTAGGGGCTGGGGAAGGGACAAGGGTTTAGGAGCAGGGCCGGGGCAAGAGCTTAGGGGCAATGGCAAGGGCAAGGGCTTAGGGGCAGGGGCAAGGGCTTAGTGGCCTCGGCAAGGGCTTAGGGGCAGGGTCAGGGGCAAGAGCTTAGGGGCTGGGGCGGGACATGGGCTTAGGAGCAGGTGCAGGGGCAAGGGCTTAGGGGCAATGGCAAGGGAAAGGGCTTAGGGGCAGGGGCAATGACTTAGGGGCAGGCGCAAGGGCTTCGAGACAGGGGCAAGGGCTTAGGGGCAAGGACAAGGGATTAGGGAAAAGCGCAAGTGATTAGGGGCAAGCGCAAGTGCTTAGGGCCAAGGCAAGGGCTTAGGGGCAAGGACAAGGGCTTAGGGGCAAGGGAAATGGCTTAGGGGCAAGAGCAAGTGCTTAAGTGAAAGGGCAAGGGCTTAGGGACAAGGGCAAGGGCTTAGGGGCAAAGGCAAAGGCATAGAGGCAAGGGCAAGGGCTTAGGGTCAAGGGCAAGGGCTTAGGGGCAAGAGCAAGGGCTTTGGGGCAAGGGCAAGGGCTTAGGGGCAAGGGCCAAGGCAAGGGTTTAGGTGCAGGGGCAAAGGCTTAGGGGAAGGGGCAGATGCAAGGACTTAGGGCCAGGGGCAGGGGCAAGGGCTTAGGGGCAAGGGCAGGGGCAAGGGCTTACGGGCAGGGAAAGGGGCAAGGGCTTAGGAGCAAGGGCAGGGGCAAAGGCTTAGGGGCAGGGGCAATGGATTAGGATCAAGGGCAGGGGCAAGGACTTAGAGGCAGGGGCAAGGGCAAGAGCTTAGGGGCAGAGGTAGGGGCAAGGGCTTAGAGGCAGGGGTAAGGGGCTAGCCTTTATGGGCAGTGGCAGGGGCAAGGCCTTATGGGCAGTGACAGGGGCAAGGGCTTAGAAGTATGGGCAGGGGCAATGGCTTCGTGGCAGGGGCAGGGGCAAGGGCTTTGGGGCAGGGGCAGGGGCAAGGTCTTAGAGGCAGGAGTAAGGGGCTAGCCTTTATGGGCAGTGGCAGGGGCAAGGGCTTAGAAGTATGGGCAGGGGCAATGGCTTCGTGGCAGGGGCAGGGGCAAGGGCTTTGGGGCAGGGGCAGGGGCAAGGTCTTAGAGGCAGGAGTAAGGGGCTAGCCTTTATGGGCAGTGGCAGGGGCAAGGCCTTATGGGCAGTGACAGGGGCAAGGGCTTAGAGGCATGGGCAGGGACAATGGCTTCGTGGCAGGGGCAGGGGCAAGGGCTTTTGGGCAGGGGCAGGGGCAAGGGCTTAAGGCCAGGGGCAAGGGCAAGGGCAAGGGCTTAGGGGCAGAGGCAGGGGCTTAGGTGCAAGCGCAAGGGATTAGGGGCAAGGGCATGGGCTTAGGGGCAAGGGCAAGGGATTAGGGGCAAGGGCAAGGGATTAGGGGCAAGGGCACGGGATTAGGGGCAAAGGCAAGGGCTTAGCAGAAGAGCAAGGGCTTATGAGCAAGGGCAAGGGCTTAGGGGCAGGGGCAGGGTTAAGTGTTTAGGGGCAGGGGCAGGGGCAAGGGTTTGGGGGCAGGGGCAGGGGTAAGAGCTTAGGCGCAGGGGCAGGGGCAAGGGCTGAGGGGCAAGGGCAGGGGCAAGGGCTTAGGGGCAGGGGTAGGGGCAAGGGCTTAGGGTCAAGGGCAGGGGCAAGGACTTAGTGGCAGGGGCAGGGGCAAGGGCTTAAGGGCAGGGGCAGGGGCAAGGGCTTAGAGGCAGGGGCAGGGGCAAACCCTTAGTGGCATGGGCAGGGGAAATGGCTTCGTGGCAGGGGCAGGGGCAAGGGCTTAGGGGCAGGGGCATTGGCAAAGGCTTAGGGGAAGTGGCAGAGGCAAGGGCTTAGGGGCACGGGCAGGGGCACGGACTTAGGGGCAGGGGCAAGGCAAGATCTTAGTGGCAGGGGCAGGGGCAAGGGATAGGGGCAAGGGCAGGGGCAAGGGCTTAGGGGCAGTGGCAGTGGCAAGGGCTTAGTGGCAGGGGCAGGGGAAAGGGCTTAGGGGCAGTGGCAAGGGAGAGGCTTAGGGCAGAGGTAGGGGCAAGGGCTTAGTGGCAGGGGAAGGGTCAGGGGCATGGGCTAAGGGGCAGGGCCAAGGGCTTACGGGCAGTGGCTGGGGCAATTGCTTAGGGTAGGTACAGGGGTAAGAGCTTAGGGGCAGGGGCAGGGGCACGGGCAAGGGCTTGGGGCCGGGGCAGTGGCAAGGGCTTCGGGGCAGGGGCAAGGGCTTAGGAGCAGGGGCAGGGGAAAGTGATTAGGGACAGGGTCAGGGGCCAGGGCATAGGGGCAGGGGCACGGGCAAGGCCTTAGCGGCAGAGGCAAGGACTTAGGGTCAGGGGCAGGGGCAAGACCTTAGGGGCAGAGGCATGGGTAGGGACTTAGTGGCAGGGTCTTAGGGGCAGGGGCAGGGGCTTAAGGGAAGGGACGGGGCAAGGGCTTGTGGGAAGGGGCAGGGGCCAGGGCTAAGGGGCAGGGAGAGGGGCAAGGGCTTAGGGGCTGGGAGAGGGGCAAGGGCTTAAGGGCAGTGGCAGGGGTAAGGGCTTAGGGGCAGGGGCTGGGGCAAGGACTTAGGGGCAGAGGCAGGGGCAAGAGTTTAGGGGCTGGGGAAGGGACAAGGGTTTAGGAGCAGGGCCGGGGCAAGAGCTTAGGGGCAATGGCAAGGGCAAGGGCTTAGGGGCAGGGGCAAGGGCTTAGGGGCTGGGGCAAGGGCTTAGGGGCAGGGTCAGGGGCAAGAGCTTAGGCGCTGGGGCAGGGACATGGGCTTAGAAGCAGGGGGAGGGGCAAGGGCTTAGGGGCAATGGCAGGGGCAATGGCTTAGGGGCAGGGGCAATGACTTAGGGGCAGGCACAAGGGCTTCGAGACAGGGGCAAGGGCTTAGGGGCAAGGTAAAGGGAATAGGGAAAAGCGCAAGTGATTAGGGGCAAGCGCAAGTGCTTAGGGGCAAGGCAAGGGCTTAGGGGCAAGGACAAGGGCTTAGGGGCAAGGGAAATGTCTTTGGGGCAAGGGCAAGGACTTAGGGGAAGGGCAAAGGCATAGAGGCAAGGGCAAGGGCTTAGGGTCAAGGGCAAGGGTTTAGGGGCAAGAGCAAGGGCTTTGGGGCAAGGGCCAGGGCAAGGGTTTAGGTGCAGGGGCAGGGGCAAGGGCTTAGGGGCAGGGGCAGTGGCAAAGTCTTAGGGGCACGGGCAGATGCAAGGGCTTAGGAGCAAGGCCATGGGCAAGGGCTTAGTGGCAGGGGCAAGGGATTTGGGTCAAGGGCAAGGGCAAGGACATAGGGCCAGGGGCAGGGGCAAGGGCTTAGGGGCAGGGGCAGGGGCAAGGGCTTAGGGGCAGGGCCATGGGCAAGCCCTTAGGGGCAGGGGCAGGGGCAAGGCCTTAGGGGCAGGGACAAGGGCAAGGGCTTAGAGGCATGTGCAGGGACAATGGTTTCGTGGCAGGGGCACGGGCAAGGGCTTCGGGGCAGGGGCAGGGGCAAGGGCTTAGGGGCCTGAGCAGGGACAAGGGCATAGGGGCAGGGGCAAGGACAAGGGCTTAGGGGCAAGGGCAGGGGCTTAGGGGCAAGCACAAGGGCTTATGGGCAAGGGCATGGGCTTAGGGGCAAAGGCAAAGGCTTTGGGACAAGGGCAAGGTCTTAGGGGCAAGGAAAAGGGCTTAGGGGCAAGGGCAAGTGTTTAGGGGCAAGGGCAAGGGATTATGGGTAAGAGCAGGGACTTAGCAGAAGAGCAAGGGCTAAAGAGCAAGGGCAAGGGTTAGGGGCAGGGGCAGGGGCAAGGTCTTAGTGGCAGGGGCAGGGGCAAGGGCTAGGGGGCTGGGACAGGGGCAAGGGCTTAGGAACAAGGGCAAGGGTTAGGGGCAGGGGCAAGGCCTTGGAGGCAGGGGCAGGGGCAAGGGCTTAGGGGCATGGGCAGGGTCAAGGGTTTAGGGGCAGGGGCAAGGGCAAGGGCTTAGGGGCAGGGGCAGGGTCAAGGGATTAGGAGAAGGGGCAGGGGCAAGTGATTAGGGGCTGGGGAAGGGACAAGCGTTTAAGAGCAGGGCCGGTGCAAGGGCTTAGGGGCAATCGCAGGGGCAAGGGCTTAGCGGCAGGGGCAATGGCTTAGGGGCTGGGCCAAGGGCTTAGGGGCAGGGTCAGGAGCAAGAGCTTAGGGGCTGGGGCAGGGATATGGGCTTAGGAGCAGGGGCAGGGGCAAGGGCCTAGGGGCTGGGGCAGGGGCAAGGGCTTAGTGGGAGGGGCAAGGGCAAGGGCTTAGGGGCAGTGGCAGTGGCAAGGGCTTAGTGGCAGGGGCAGGGGAAAGGGCTTTGGGGAAGTGGCAAGGGAGAGGCTTAGGGGCAGAGGCAGGGGCAAGGGCTTAGTGGCAGGGGAAGGGGTAGGGGCATGGGCTTAGGGGCAGGGCCAAGGACTTACGGGCAGTGGCTGGGGCAATGGTTAGGGTAGGTACAGGGGCAAGAGCTTAGGGTCGGGGCAGGGGCACGGGCAAGGGCTTGGGGCCGGGGCAGTGGCAAGGGCTTAGGGGCAGGGGCAGGGACAGGGGCAAGTGCTTAGGGTCAGGAGCAGGGGATAAGGGGTAGGGGAAGGGGCATGACCTTAGGGGCTTAGGGGCAGAGGCATGGGTAGGGACTTAGTGGCAGGGTCTTAGGGGCAGGGGCAGGGGCTTAGGGGAAGGGACAGGGCAAGCGCTTGTGGGAAGTGGCAGGGGCAAGGGCTAAGGGGCAGGGAGAGGCGTAAGGGCTTAGGGGCTGGGAGAGTGGCAAGGGCTTAAGGGCAGGGGCAGGGGCAAGGGCTTAGGGGCAGAGGCAGGTGCAAGAGTTTAGGGGCTGGGGAAGGGACAAGGGTTTAGGAGCAGGGCCGGGGCAAGGGCTTAGGGGCAATGGCAAAGGCAAGGGCTTAGGGGCAGGGGCAAGGGCTTAGGGGCTGGGGCAAGGGCTTAGGGGCAGGGTCAGGGGCAAGAGCTTAGGCGCTGGGCCAGGGACATGGGCTTAGGAGCAGGGGCAGGGGCAAGGGCTTAGGGGCAATGGCAGGGGCAATGGCTTAGGGGCAGGGGCAATGGCTTAGGGGCTGGGCCAAGGGCTTAGGGGCAGGGTCAGGAGCAAGAGCTTAGGGGCTGGGGCAGGGATATGGGCTTAGGAGCAGGGGCAGGGGCAAGGGCCTAGGGGCTGGGGCAGGGGCAAGGGCTTAGTGGGAGGGGCAAGGGCAAGGGCTTAGGGGCAGTGGCAGTGGCAAGGGCTTAGTGGCAGGGGCAGGGGAAAGGGCTTTGGGGAAGTGGCAAGGGAGAGGCTTAGGGGCAGAGGCAGGGGCAAGGGCTTAGTGGCAGGGGAAGGGGTAGGGGCATGGGCTTAGGGGCAGGGCCAAGGACTTACGGGCAGTGGCTGGGGCAAGGGTTAGGGTAGGTACAGGGGCAAGAGCTTAGGGTCGGGGCAGGGGCACGGGCAAGGGCTTGGGGCCGGGGCAGTGGCAAGGGCTTAGGGGCAGGGGCAGGGACAGGGGCAAGTGCTTAGGGTCAGGAGCAGGGGATAAGGGGTAGGGGAAGGGGCATGACCTTAGGGGCTTAGGGGCAGAGGCATGGGTAGGGACTTAGTGGCAGGGTCTTAGGGGCAGGGGCAGGGGCTTAGGGGAAGGGACAGGGCAAGCGCTTGTGGGAAGTGGCAGGGGCAAGGGCTAAGGGGCAGGGAGAGGCGCAAGGGCTTAGGGGCTGGGAGAGTGGCAAGGGCTTAAGGGCAGGGGCAGGGGCAAGGGCTTAGGGGCAGAGGCAGGGGCAAGAGTTTAGGGGCTGGGGAAGGGACAAGGGTTTAGGAGCAGGGCCGGGGCAAGGGCTTAGGGGCAATGGCAAAGGCAAGGGCTTAGGGGCAGGGGCAAGGGCTTAGGGGCTGGGGCAAGGGCTTAGGGGCAGGGTCAGGGGCAAGAGCTTAGGCGCTGGGCCAGGGACATGGGCTTAGGAGCAGGGGCAGGGGCAAGGGCTTAGGGGCAATGGCAGGGGCAATGGCTTAGGGGCAGGGGCAATGACTTAGGGGCAGGCGCAAGGGCTTCGAGACAGGGGCAAGGGCTTAGGGGCAAGGTAAAGGGAATAGGGAAAAGCGCAAGTGATTAGGGGCAAGCGCAAGTGCTTAGGGGCAAGGCAAGGGCTTAGGGGCAAGGACAAGGGCCTAGGGGCAAAGGAAATGGCTTAGGGGCAAGGGCAAGGGCTTAGGGGCAAGGGCAAGGGCTTAGGGGCAACGGCCAGGGCAAGGGTTTAGGTACATGGGCACGGGCAAGGGCTTAGGGGCAGGGGCAGTGGCAAAGGCTTATGGGGAGGGGCAGATGCAAGCGCGCAGGGGCAGGGGCAAGGGCATAGGGGCACGGTCAAGGGTAAGGGCTTAGGGGCAAGGGCAGGGTCTTAGGGGCAAACGGAAGGGCTTAGGGGCAAGGGCAAGGGCTTAGGGGAAAGGGCAAGGGCTTAGGGGCAAGGGCTTGGGCTTAGGGGCAAAGGCAAGGGCTTTGGGGCAAGGGTAAGGTCTTAGGGGCAAGGGAAAGGGCTTAGGGGCAAGGGCAAATGATTAGATGCAAGGGCAAGGGCTTAGGGGCAAAGGCAAGGGATTAGGGGCAAGGGCAAGGGATTATGGGCAAGGGCAAGGACTTAGGAGCAAGGGCAAGGGTTGGGGCAGGGGCAGGGGCAAGGGCCTAGGGGCTGGGGCAGGGGCAAGGGCTTAGGGGCAGGGGCAGGGGCAATCCCTTAGGGGCTCGGGTAGGGGCAACGGCTTAGGGGCAGGAACAGGGGCAAGGGCTTAGAGGCATGGGCAGGGGCAATGGCTTCGTGGCAGGGGCATGGGCAAGGGCTTCGGGGCAGGGACAAGGGCAAGGGTATAGGGGCTAGGGCAAGGGGCAAGGGCAAGGGCAAGGGCAAGGGTTTTGGGGCAGGAGCAAGGACAAGCCTTTAGGGGCAGGGGCAAAAGGAAGGGAAAAGGTTTAGGGGCAGGGGCAAGGGCAAGTGTTTAGGGCCAGGGGCAAGGGTCAGGGCAAGGGTTCATGGGCAGGGGCAAGGACAAGGGTTTAGGGGCAAGGGCAAGGTCTTAGGGGCTGGGGCAAGGGCTTAGGGGCAGAGGCAGGGGCAAGAGTTTAGGGGCTGGGGAAGGGTCAAGGGTTTAGGAGCAGGGCCGGGGCAAGGGCTTAGGGGCAATGGCAAGGGCAAGGGCTTAGGGGCAGGGGCAAGGGCTTAGGGGCTGGGACAAGGGCTTAGGGGCAGGGTCAGGGGTAAGAGCTTAGGCGCTGGGGCAGGGACATGGGCTTAGGAGCAGGGGCAGGGGAAAGGGCTTAGGGGCAATGGCAGGGGCAATGGCTTAGGGGCAGGGGCAATAACTTAGGGGCAGGCGCAAGGGCTTTGAGACAGGGGCAAGGGCTTAGGGGCAAGGTAAAGGGAATAGGGAAAAGCGCAAGTGATTAGGGGCAAGCGCAAGTGCTTAGGGGCAAGGCAAGGGCTTAGGGGCAAGGACAAGGGCTTAGGGGCAAGGGAAATGGCTTAGGGACAAGGGCAAAGACTTAGGGGCAAGGGCAAAGGCATAGAGGCAAGGGCAAGGGCTTAGGGGCAAGGGCAAGGGCTTAGGGGCAAGAGCAAGGGCTTTCGGGCAACGGCCAGGGCAAGGTTTTAGGTACATGGGCATGGGCAAGGGCTTAGGGGCAGGGGCAGTGGCAAAGGCTTAGGGGCAGGGGCAAGTGCTTAGGGGCAGGGGCAGTGGCAAAGGGTTAGGGGGCGGGGCAGATGCAAGGGCTTAGGGGCAGGGGCAGGGGCAAGGGCTTAGGGGCAGGGGCAGGGGCAAGGGCTTAGGAGCAAGGCCATGGACAAGGGCTTAGGGGCAGGGGCAAGGCATTAGTGTCAAGGGCAAGGGCAAGGACATTGGGGCAGGGGCAAGGGCAAAGGCATAGAGGCAAGGGCAAGGGCTTAGGGTCAAGAGCAAGGGTTTAGGGGCAAGAGCAAGGGCTTTGGGGCAAGGGCCAGGGCAAGGGTTTAGGTGCAGGGGCAGGGGCAAGGGCTTAGGGGCAGGGGCAGTGGCAAAGTCTTAGGGGCAGGGGCAGCTGCAAGGGATTAGGAGCAAGGCCATGGGCAAGGGCTTAGGGGCAGAGGCAAAGGATTAGGGTCAAGGGCAAGGGCAAGGACATAGGGCCAGGGGCAGGGGCAAGGGCTGAGGGGCAGGGGCAAGGGCAAGGGCTTAGGAGCAAGGCCATGGGCAAGGGCTTAGTGGCAGGGGCAAGGGATTAGGGTCAAGGGCAAGGGCAAGCACATAGGGCCAGGGGCAGGGGCAAGGGCTTAGGGGCAGGGGCAGGGGCAAGGGCTTAGGGGCAGGGCCATGGGCAAGCCCTTAGGGGCAGGGGCAGGGGCAAGGCCTTAGGGGCAGGGACAAGGGCAAGGGCTTAGAGGCATGTGCAGGGACAATGGTTTCGTGGCAGCGGCACGGGCAAGGGCTTCGGGGCAGGGGCAAGGGCAAGGGCTTAGGGGCCTGAGCAGGGACAAAGGCATAGGGGCAGGGGCAAGGACAAGGGATTAGGGGCAAGGGCAGGGGCTTAGGGGCAAGCGCAAGGGCTTATGGGCAAGGGCATGGGCTTAGGGGCAAGGAAGAGGGCTTAGGGGCAAGGGCAAGTGTTTAGGGGCAAGGGCAAGGGATTATGGGTAAGAGCAGGGACTTAGCGGAAGAGCAAGGGCTAAAGAGCAAGGGCAAGGGTTAGGGGCAGGGGCAGGGGCAAGGTCTTAGTGGCAGGGGCAGGGGCAAGGGCTCGGGAGCTGGGACAGGAGCAAGGGCTTAGGAACAAGGGCAAGGGTTAGGGGCAGGGGCAAGGCCTTGGAGGCAGGGGCAGGGGCAAGGGCTTAGGGGCATGGGCAGGGGCAAGGGTTTAGGGGCAGGGGCAAGGGCAAGGGCTTAGGGGCAGGGGCAGGGGCAAGGGATTAGGAGCAGGGGCAGGGGCAAGTGATTAGGGGCTGGGGAAGGGACAAGGGTTTATGAGCAGGGCCGGTGCAAGGGCTTAGGGGCAATAGCAGGGGCAAGGGCTTAGCGGCAGGGGCAATGGCTTAGGGGCTGGGCCAAGGGCTTAGGGGCAGGGTCAGGAGCAAGAGCTTAGGGGCTGGGGCAGGGATATGGGCTTAGGAGCAGGGGCAGGGGCAAGGGCCTAGGGGCTGGGGCAGGGGCAAGGGCTTAGGGGCAGGGGCAAGGGCAAGGGCTTAGGGGCAGTGGCCGTGGCAAGGGCTTAGTGGCAGGGGCAGGGGAAAGGGCTTTGGGGAAGTGGCAAGGGAGAGGCTTAGGGGCAGAGGCAGGGGCAAAGGCTTAGTGGCAGGGGAAGGGGTAGGGGCATGGGCTTAGGGGCAGGGCCAAGGACTTACGGGCAGTGGCTGGGGCAAGGGTTAGGGTAGGTACAGGGGCAAAAGCTTAGGGGCAGGGGCAGGGGCATGGGCAAGGGCTTGGGGCCGGGGCAGTGGCAAGGGCTTAGGGGCAGGGGCAGGGGCAGGGACAGGGGCAAGTGCTTAGGGTCAGGAGCAGGGGATAAGGGGTAGGGGAAGGGGCATGATCTTAGGGGCTTAGGGGCAGAGGCATGGGTAGGGACTTAGTGGCAGGGTCTTAGGGGCAGGGGCAGGGGCTTAGGGGAAGGGACGGGGCAAGCGCTTGTGGGAAGGGGTAGGGGCAAGGGCTAAGGGGCAGGGAGAGGCGCAAGGGCTTAGGGGCTGGGAGAGTGGCAAGGGCTTAAGGGCAGGGGCAGGGGCAAGGGCTTAGGGGCAGAGGCAGGGGCAAGAGTTTAGGGGCTGGGGAAGGGACAAGGGTTTAGGAGCAGGGCCGGGGCAAGGGCTTAGGGGCAATGGCAAAGGCAAGGGCTTAGGGGCAGGGGCAAGGGCTTAGGGGCTGGGGCAAGGGCTTAGGGGCAGGGTCAGGGGCAAGAGCTTAGGCGCTGGGGCAGGGACATGGGCTTAGGAGCAGGGGCAGGGGCAAGGGCTTAGGGGCAATGGCAGGGGCAATGGCTTAGGGGCAGGGGCAATGACTTAGGGGCAGGCGCAAGGGCTTTGAGACAGGGGCAAGGGCTTAGGGGCAAGGTAAAGGGAATAGGGAAAAGCGCATGTGATTAGGGGCAAGCGCAAGTGCTTAGGGGCAAGGCAAGGGCTTAGAGGCAAGGACAAGGGCTTAGGGGCAAAGGAAATGGCTTAGGGGCAAGGGAAAGGACTTAGGGGCAAGGGCAAAGGCATAGAGGCAAGGGCAAGGGCTTAGGGGAAAGGGCAAGGGCTTAGGGGCAACGGCCAGGGCAAGGGTTTAGGTACATGGGCAAGGGCAAGGGCTTAGGGGCAGGGGCAGTGGCAAAGGCTTAGGGGCAGGGGCAAGTGCTTAGGGGCAGGGGCAGTGGCAAAGGCTTAGGGGGAGGGGCAGATGCAAGCGCTTAGGGGCAGGGGCAGGGGCAAGGTCTTAGCGGCAGGGGCAGGGCAAGGGCTTAGGAGCAAGGCCATGGGCAAGGGCTTAGGCGCAGGGGCAAGGGATTAGTGTCAAGGGCAAGGGCAAGGACATTGGGGCAGGGGCAAGGGCAAAGGCATAGAGGAAGGGCAAGGGCTTAGGGTCAAGGGCAAGGGTTTAGGGGCAAGAGCAAGGGCTTTGGGGCAAGGGCCAGGGCAAGGGTTTAGGTGCAGGGGCAGGGGCAAGGGCTTAGGGGCAGGGGCAGTGGCAAAGTCTTAGGGGCAGGGGCAGATGCAAGGGATTAGGAGCAAGGCCATGGGCAAGGGCTTAGGGGTAGAGGCAAGGGATTAGGTTCAAGGGCAAGGGCAAGGACATAGGGCCAGGGGCAGGGGCAAGGGCTTGGGGCAGGGGCAAGGGCAAGGGCTTAGGAGCAAGGCCATGGGCAAGGGCTTAGTGGCAGGGGCAAGGGATTTGGGTCAAGGGCAAGGGCAAGGACATAAGGCCAGGAGCAGGGCAAGGGCTTAGGGGCAGGGGCAGGGGCAAGGGCTTAGGGGCAGGGCCATGGGCAAGCCCTTAGGGGCAGGGGCAAGGGCAAGGCCTTAGGGCAGGGACAAGGGCAAGGGCTTAGAGGCATGTGCAGGGACAATGGTTTCGTGGTAGGGGCACGGGCAAGGGCTTCGGGGCAGGGGCAGGGGCAAGGGCTTAGGGGCCTGAGCAGGGACAAGGGCATAGGGGCAGGGGCAAGGACAAGGGCTTAGGGGCAAGGGCAGGGGCTTAGGGGCAAGCGCAAGGGCTTATGGGCAAGGGCATGGGCTTAGGGGCAAAGGCAAAGGCTTTGGGACAAGGGCAAGGTCTTAGGGGCAAGGAAAAGGGCTTAGGGGCAAGGGCAAGTGTTTAGGGGCAAGGGCAAGGGATTATGGGTAAGAGCAGGGACTTAGCGGAAGAGCAAGGGCTAAAGAGCAAGGGCAAGGGTTAGGGGCAGGGGCAGGGGCAAGATCTTAGTGGCAGGGGCAGGTGCAAGGGCTAGGGGGCAGGGACAGGGGCAAGGGTTTAGGGGCAGGGGCAAGGGCTTAGCGGAAGAGCAAGGGCTTAGGAACAAGGGCAAGGGTTAGGGGCAGGGGCAAGGCCTTGGAGGCAGGGGCAGGGGCATGGGCTTAGGGGCAGGGGCAGGGTCAAGGGTTTAGGGGCAGGGGCAAGGGCAAGGGCTTAGGGGCAGGGGCAGGGGCAAGGGATTAGGAGCTGGGGCAGGGGCAAGTGATTAGGGGCTGGGGAAGGGACAAGGGTTTACGAGCAGGGCCGGGGCAAGGGCTTAGGGGCAATCACAGGGGCAAGGGCTTAGTGGCAGGGGCAATGGCTTAGGGGCTGGGGCAAGGGCTTACGGGCAGGGTCAGGAGCAAGAGCTTAGGGGCTGGGGCAGGGATATGGGCTTAGGAGCAGGGGCAGGGGCAAGGGCCTAGGGGCTGGGGCAGGGGCAAGGGCTTAGGGGCAGGGGCAGGGGCAAGGGCTTAGGGGCAGAGGCAGGGGCAAGAGTTTAGGGGCTGGGGAAGGGACAAGTGTTTAGGAGCAGGGCCCGGGCAAGGGCTTAGGGGCAATGGCAAAGGCAAGGGCTTAGGGGCAGGGGCAAGGGCTTAGGGGCTTGGGCAAGGGCTTAGGGGCAGGGTGAGGTGCAAGAGCTTAGGGCCTGAGGCAGGGACATGGGCTTAGGAGCAGGGGCTTGGGCAAGGGCTTAGGGGCTGGGAGAGGGCTTAAGGGCAGGGGCAGGGGCAAGGGCTTAGGGGCAGTGACAGGGGTAAGGGCTTAGAGGCATTGGCAGGGGCAATGGCTTCGTGGCAGGGTCAGGGGCAAGGGCTTTGGGGCATGGGCAGGGGCAAGGGCTTAAGGCCAGGGGCAAGGGCAAGGACAAGGGCTTAGGGGCAGAGGCAGGGGCTTAGGTGCAAGCGCAAGGGCTTAGGGGAAAGGGCAAGGGATTAGGGGCAAGGGCAAGGGATTAGGGGCAAGGGCAAGGGATTAGGGGCAAGGGCAAGGGATTAGGGGCAAAGGCAAGGGCTTAGGGGAAGAGCAAGGGCTTATGAGCAAGGGCAAGGGCTTAGGGGCAGGGTCAGGGGCAAAGGCTTATGGGCAGGGATATAGGCAAGGGCTTAGGGGCAGGGGCAGGGTTAAGGGTTTAGGGGCAGGGGCAGGGGGAAGGTTTTGGGGGCAGGGGAAGGGGCAAGAGCTTAGGCGCAGGGGCAGGGGCAAGGGCTGACGGGCAAGGGCAGGGGCAAGGGCTTAGGGGCAGGGGTAGGGGCAAGGGCTTAGGGTCAAGGGCAGGGGCAAGGACTTAGTGGCAGGGGCAGGGGCAAGGGCTTAAGGGCAGGGCCAGGGGCAAGGGCTTAGGGGCAGGGGCAGGGGCAAGCCCTTAGTGGCATGGGCAGGAGAAATGGCTTCGTGGCAGGGGCAGGGGCAAGGGCTTAGGGGCAGGGGCAGTGGCAAAGGCTTAGGGGAAGTGGCAGAGGCAAGGGCTTAGGGGCAGGGGCAGGGGCATGGACTTAGGGGCAGGGGCTAGGGCAAGATCTAGGGGCAGGGGCAGGGGCAAGGGATAGGGGCAGGGGCAATGGCAAAGGCTTAGGGGCAGGGGCAGATGCAAGGGCAGGGGTTAGGGGCAGGGGCAGGGGCAAGGGCTTAGAAGCAAGGCCATGGGCAAGGGCTTAGGGGCAGGGGCAAGGGATTAGGGTCAAGGGCAAGGGCAAAGACATAGGGCCAGGGGCAAGGGCTTGGGTGCAGGGGCAGGGGCAAGGGCTTAGGAGCAAGGCCATGGGCAAGGGCTTAGTGGCAGGGGCAAGGGATTAGGGTCAAGGGCAAGGGCAAGGACATAGGGCCAGGGGCAGGGGCAAGGGCTTTGGGGCAGGGGCAGGGGCAAGGGCTTAGGGGCAGGGCCATGGGCAAGCCCTTAGGGGCAGGGGCAGGGGCAAGGCCTTAGGGGCAGGGACAAGGGTAAGGGCTTAGAGGCATGTGCAGGGACAATGGTTTCGTGGCAGGGGCACGGGCAAGGGCTTCAGGGCAGGGGCAGGGGCAAGGGCTTAGGGGCCTGAGCAGGGACAAGGGCATAGGGGCAGGGGCAAGGACAAGGGCTTAGGGGCAAGGGCAGGGGCTTAGGGGCAAGCGCAAGGGCCTATGGGCAAGGGCATGGGTTTAGGGGCAAAGGCAAAAGCTTTGGGACAAGGGCAAGGTCTTATGGGAAAGGAAAAGGCCTTAGGGGCAAGGGCAAATGATTAGATGCAAGGGCAAGGGCTTAGGGGCACGTGCAAGAGCTTAGGGGCAAGGGCAAGTGTTTAGGTGCAAGGGCAAGGAATTATGGGTAAGAGCAAGGTCTTAGCGGAAGAGCAAGGGCTTAGGAGCAAGGGCAATGGTTAGGGGCAGGGGCAGGGGAAAGATCTTAGTGGCAGGGGCAGGGGCAAGGGCTTGGGGGCAGGGGCAAGGGTTTAGGGGCAAAGGCAAGGGCTTAGCGGAAGAGCAAGGGCTTAGGAACAAGGGCAAGCGTTAGGGGCAGGGGCAAGGGCTTAGGGGAACGGGCAGGGGCAAGGCCATGGGGTCAGAGGCAGGGGCAAGGGCTTAGTTGCAGGGGCAGGGGCAAGGGCTTGGGGGCAGGGGCAGGGGCAAGGGTTTAGGGGCAAAGGCAAGGGCTTAGCGGAAGTGCAAGGGCTTAGGAACAAGGGCAAGGGTTCGGGGCAGGGGCAAGGGCTTAGGGGAAGGGGCAGGGGAAGGCCTTGGGGGCAGGGGCAGGGGCAAGGGCTTAGGGGCAGGGGCAGGGGCAAGGGTTTAGGGGAAGGGGCAAGGGCAAGGGCTTAGGGGCAGGGGCAAGGGATTAGGAGCAGGGGCAGGGGCAAGTGATTAGGGTCTGGGGAAGGGACAAGGGTTTATGAGCAGGGCCGGTGCAAGGGCTTAGGGGCAATCCCAGGAGCAAGGGCTTAGCAGCAGGGGCAAGGGCTTAGGGGCTGGGCCAAGGGCTTAGGGGCAGGGTCAGGAGCAAGAGCTTAGGGGCTGGGGCAGGGATATGGGCTTAGGAGCAGGGGCAGGGGCAAGGGCCTAGGAGCTGGGGCAGGGGCAAGGGCTTAGGGGCAGCGGCAGGGGCAAGCCCTTAGGGGCACGGGTAGGGGCAAGGGCTTAGGGGCAGGAACAGGTGCAAGGGCTTAGAGGCATGGGCAGGGGCAATGGCTTCGTGGCAGGGGCGGGGGCAAGGGCTTCGTGGCAGGGGCAAGGGCAAGTGTTTATGGGCAAGGGCAAGGGGCAAGGGCAAGGGCAAGGGCAAGGGTTTTGGGGCAGGAGCAAGGGCAAGGCTTTAGGGGCAGGGGCAAAAGGAAGGGAAAGGGTTTAGGGGCAGGGGCAAGGGCAAGGGCAAGGGTTTAGGGCCAGGGGCAAGGGTCAGGGCAATTGTTCATGGGCAGGGGCAAGGACAAGGGTTTAGGGGCAAGGGCAAGGGCTTAGGGGCAACGGTAAGGGCTTAGGGGCAAGGGCAAGAGCTTAGTGGAAGGGCAAGGGCTTAGGAGCAAGGGCAAGGGCTTAGGGGAAAGGGCAAGTGCTTAGGGGCAAGGGCAAGGACTTAGGGACTAGGCTAAGGGCTTTGGGGCAAGGGCAAGGGCTTAGGAGAAGAGCAAGGGCTTAGGAGCAAGGGCAAGAGCTTATGGGCAAGGGCAAGGGCTTAGGGGAAAGGGTTTAGGGGCATGGGCAGGGGCCAGGGTTTAGGGGCAAGGGCAAGAGCTTAGGGGCAGGAGTAAGGGCTTAGGGGATGGGGCAAGGGCTTAGGGGCATGGGCAAGGGCTTAGGGGCAGGGGCAGGGGCAAAGGCTTAGTGGCAGGAGAAAGAGCAGGGGAAAGGGCTTAGGGGCAGTGGCAAGGGAGAGGCTTAGGGGCAGGGGCAGGGTCAAGGGTTTAGTGGCAGGAGAAGGAGCAGGGGCAAGGTCTTAGGGGCAGGGGCAAGGGATTAGGGTCAAGGGCAAGGGCAAGGACATAGGGCCAGGGGCAGGGGCAAGGGCTTAGGGGCAGGGGCAAGGGCTTAGGGGTAGGGCCATGGGCAAGCCCTTAGGGGCAGGGTTAGGGGCAACGGCTTAGGGGCCTGAGCAGGGACAAGGGCATAGGGGCAGGGGAAAGGACAAGGGCTTAGGGGCAAGGACAGGGGCTTAGGGGCAAGCGCAAGGGCTTCTGGGCAAGGGCATGGGCTTAGGGGCAAAGGCAAAGGCTTTGGGACAAGGGCAAGGCCTTAGGGGCAAGGAAAAGGGCTTAGGGGCAAGGGCAAGTGTTTAGGGGCAAGGGCAAGGGATTATGGGTAAGAGCAAGGACTTAGCGGAAGAGCAAGGGCTTAGGAGCAAGGGCAATGGTTAGGGGCAGGGGCAGGGGCAAGGTCTTAGTGGCAGGGACAGGGGCAAGGGCTTGGGGGCAGGGGCAGGGGCAAGGGTTTAGGGGCAAAGGCAAGGGCTTAGCGGAAGAGCAAGGGCTTAGGAACAAGGGCAAGGGTTTAGGGGCAGGGGCAAGGGCAAGGGCTTAGGGGCAGGGGCAGGGGCAAGGGATTAGGAGCAGGGGCAGGGGCAAGTGATTAAGGGCTGGGGAAGGGACAAAGGTTTACGAGCAGGGCCGGGCCAAGGGCTTAGGGGCAATCGCAGGGGCAAGGGCTTAGCGGCAGGGGCAAGGGCCTAGGGGCTGGGGCAAGGGCTTAGGGGCAGGGTCAGGAGCAAGAGTTTGGGGCTGGGGCAGGGATATGGGCTTAGGAGCAGGGGCAGGGGCAAGGGCCTAGTGGATGGGGCAGGGGCAAGGGCTTAGGGGCAGGGGCAGGGGCAAGCCCTTAGCGGCACGGGTAGGGGCAAGGGCTTAGGGGCAGGGACAGGGGCAAGGGCTGAGGGGCAAGGGCAGGGGCAAGAGCTTAGGGGCAGGGGTAGGGGCAAGGGCTTAGGGTCAAGGGCAGGGGCAAGGACTTAGTGGCAGAGGCAGGGGCAAGGGCTTAAGAGCAGGGGCAGGGGCAAGGGCTTAGGGGCAGGGGCAGGGGCAAGCCCTTAGTGGCATGGGCAGGGGAAATGGCTTCGTGGCAGGGACAGGGGCAAGGGCTTAGGGGCAGGGGCAGTGGCAAAGGCTTAGGGGAAGTGGCAGTGGCAAGGGCTTAGGGGCAGGGGCAGGGGCACGGACTTAGGGGCAGGGGCAAGGCAAGATCTTTGGGGCAGGGGCAGGGGCAAGGGATAGGGGCAGGGGCAGGGGCAATGGCTTAGGGGCAGTGGCAGTGGCAAGGGCTGAGTGGCAAGGGCAGGGGAAAGGGCTTAGGGGCAATGGCAAGGGAGAGGCTTAGGGGCAGAGGCAGGGGCAAGGGCTTAGTGGCAGGGGAAGGGGCAGGGGCATGGGCTTAGGGGCAGGGCCAAGGGCTTACATCAGTGGCTGAGTCAATGGCTTAGGGTAGGTACAGGGGTAAGAGCTTAGGGGCAGGGGGAGGGGCACGGGCAAGGGCTTGGGGCCGGGGCAGTGGCAAGGGCTTAGGGGCAAGGGCAAGGACTTAGGGACAAGGCTAAGGGCTTCGGGGCAAGGGCAAGGGCTTTGGGGAAGAGCAAGGGCTTAGGAGCAAGGGCACGGGCTTAGGAGCAAGGGCACGGGCTTAGGGGCAAGGGCACGGTCTTAGGGGAAAGGGTTTATGGGCATGGGCAGGGGCCTGGGTTTAGGGGCAAGGGCAAGAGCTTAGGGGCAGGAGTAAGGGCTTAGGGGATGGGGCAAGGGCTTAGGGGCATGGGCAGGGGCAAGGGCTTTGGGGCAAGGGCACGGGGCAAAGGCTTAGTGGCAGGGGCAGGGGAAAGGGCTTAGGGGCAGTGGCAAGGGAGTGGCTTAGGGGCAGGGGCAATGGCTTAGTGGCAGGAGAAGGAGCAGGGGCAAGGGTTTAGGGGCACGGGCAGGGGCAAGGGCTTAGGAGCAAGGCCATGTGCAAGGGCTTAGTGGCAGGGGCAGGGGATTAGGGTCAAGGGCAAGGGCAAGGACATAGGGCCAGAGGCAGGGGCAAGGGCTTCGGGGCAGGGGCAGGGGCAAGGGCTTAGGGGCAGGGGCAGGGGCAGGGACAGGGGCAAGTGCTTAGGGTCAGGAGCAGGGGATAAGGGGTAGGGGAAGGGGCATGATCTTAGGGGCTTAGGGGCAGAGGCATGGGTAGGGACTTAGTGGCAGGGTCTTAGGGGCAGGGGCAGGGGCTTAGGGGAAGGGACGGGGCAAGCGCTTGTGGGAAGGGGTAGGGGCAAGGGCTAAGGGGCAGGGAGAGGCGCAAGGGCTTAGGGGCTGGGAGAGTGGCAAGGGCTTAAGGGCAGGGGCAGGGGCAAGGGCTTAGGGGCAGAGGCAGGGGCAAGAGTTTAGGGGCTGGGGAAGGGACAAGGGTTTAGGAGCAGGGCCGGGGCAAGGGCTTAGGGGCAATGGCAAAGGCAAGGGCTTAGGGGCAGGGGCAAGGGCTTAGGGGCTGGGGCAAGGGCTTAGGGGCAGGGTCAGGGGCAAGAGCTTAGGCGCTGGGGCAGGGACATGGGCTTAGGAGCAGGGGCAGGGGCAAGGGCTTAGGGGCAATGGCAGGGGCAATGGCTTAGGGGCAGGGGCAATGACTTAGGGGCAGGCGCAAGGGCTTTGAGACAGGGGCAAGGGCTTAGGGGCAAGGTAAAGGGAATAGGGAAAAGCGCATGTGATTAGGGGCAAGCGCAAGTGCTTAGGGGCAAGGCAAGGGCTTAGAGGCAAGGACAAGGGCTTAGGGGCAAAGGAAATGGCTTAGGGGCAAGGGAAAGGACTTAGGGGCAAGGGCAAAGGCATAGAGGCAAGGGCAAGGGCTTAGGGGAAAGGGCAAGGGCTTAGGGGCAACGGCCAGGGCAAGGGTTTAGGTACATGGGCAAGGGCAAGGGCTTAGGGGCAGGGGCAGTGGCAAAGGCTTAGGGGCAGGGGCAAGTGCTTAGGGGCAGGGGCAGTGGCAAAGGCTTAGGGGGAGGGGCAGATGCAAGCGCTTAGGGGCAGGGGCAGGGGCAAGGTCTTAGCGGCAGGGGCAGGGCAAGGGCTTAGGAGCAAGGCCATGGGCAAGGGCTTAGGGGCAGGGGCAAGGGATTAGTGTCAAGGGCAAGGGCAAGGACATTGGGGCAGGGGCAAGGGCAAAGGCATAGAGGAAGGGCAAGGGCTTAGGGTCAAGGGCAAGGGTTTAGGGGCAAGAGCAAGGGCTTTGGGGCAAGGGCCAGGGCAAGGGTTTAGGTGCAGGGGCAGGGGCAAGGGCTTAGGGGCAGGGGCAGTGGCAAAGTCTTAGGGGCAGGGGCAGATGCAAGGGATTAGGAGCAAGGCCATGGGCAAGGGCTTAGGGGTAGAGGCAAGGGATTAGGTTCAAGGGCAAGGGCAAGGACATAGGGCCAGGGGCAGGGGCAAGGGCTTGGGGCAGGGGCAAGGGCAAGGGCTTAGGAGCAAGGCCATGGGCAAGGGCTTAGTGGCAGGGGCAAGGGATTTGGGTCAAGGGCAAGGGCAAGGACATAAGGCCAGGAGCAGGGCAAGGGCTTAGGGGCAGGGGCAGGGGCAAGGGCTTAGGGGCAGGGCCATGGGCAAGCCCTTAGGGGCAGGGGCAAGGGCAAGGCCTTAGGGGCAGGGACAAGGGCAAGGGCTTAGAGGCATGTGCAGGGACAATGGTTTCGTGGTAGGGGCACGGGCAAGGGCTTCGGGGCAGGGGCAGGGGCAAGGGCTTAGGGGCCTGAGCAGGGACAAGGGCATAGGGGCAGGGGCAAGGACAAGGGCTTAGGGGCAAGGGCAGGGGCTTAGGGGCAAGCGCAAGGGCTTATGGGCAAGGGCATGGGCTTAGGGGCAAAGGCAAAGGCTTTGGGACAAGGGCAAGGTCTTAGGGGCAAGGAAAAGGGCTTAGGGGCAAGGGCAAGTGTTTAGGGGCAAGGGCAAGGGATTATGGGTAAGAGCAGGGACTTAGCGGAAGAGCAAGGGCTAAAGAGCAAGGGCAAGGGTTAGGGGCAGGGGCAGGGGCAAGATCTTAGTGGCAGGGGCAGGTGCAAGGGCTAGGGGGCAGGGACAGGGGCAAGGGTTTAGGGGCAGGGGCAAGGGCTTAGTGGAAGAGCAAGGGCTTAGGAACAAGGGCAAGGGTTAGGGGCAGGGGCAAGGCCTTGGAGGCAGGGGCAGGGGCATGGGCTTAGGGGCAGGGGCAGGGTCAAGGGTTTAGGGGCAGGGGCAAGGGCAAGGGCTTAGGGGCAGGGGCAGGGGCAAGGGATTAGGAGCTGGGGCAGGGGCAAGTGATTAGGGGCTGGGGAAGGGACAAGGGTTTACGAGCAGGGCCGGGGCAAGGGCTTAGGGGCAATCACAGGGGCAAGGGCTTAGTGGCAGGGGCAATGGCTTAGGGGCTGGGGCAAGGGCTTACGGGCAGGGTCAGGAGCAAGAGCTTAGGGGCTGGGGCAGGGATATGGGCTTAGGAGCAGGGGCAGGGGCAAGGGCCTAGGGGCTGGGGCAGGGGCAAGGGCTTAGGGGCAGGGGCAGGGGCAAGGGCTTAGGGGCAGAGGCAGGGGCAAGAGTTTAGGGGCTGGGGAAGGGACAAGTGTTTAGGAGCAGGGCCGGGGCAAGGGCTTAGGGGCAATGGCAAAGGCAAGGGCTTAGGGGCAGGGGCAAGGGCTTAGGGGCTTGGGCAAGGGCTTAGGGGCAGGGTGAGGTGCAAGAGCTTAGGGCCTGAGGCAGGGACATGGGCTTAGGAGCAGGGGCTTGGGCAAGGGCTTAGGGGCTGGGAGAGGGCTTAAGGGCAGGGGCAGGGGCAAGGGCTTAGGGGCAGTGACAGGGGTAAGGGCTTAGAGGCATTGGCAGGGGCAATGGCTTCGTGGCAGGGTCAGGGGCAAGGGCTTTGGGGCATGGGCAGGGGCAAGGGCTTAAGGCCAGGGGCAAGGGCAAGGACAAGGGCTTAGGGGCAGAGGCAGGGGCTTAGGTGCAAGCGCAAGGGCTTAGGGGAAAGGGCAAGGGATTAGGGGCAAGGGCAAGGGATTAGGGGCAAGGGCAAGGGATTAGGGGCAAGGGCAAGGGATTAGGGGCAAAGGCAAGGGCTTAGGGGAAGAGCAAGGGCTTATGAGCAAGGGCAAGGGCTTAGGGGCAGGGGCAGGGGCAAAGGCTTATGGGCAGGGATATAGGCAAGGGCTTAGGGGCAGGGGCAGGGTTAAGGGTTTAGGGGCAGGGGCAGGGGGAAGGTTTTGGGGGCAGGGGAAGGGGCAAGAGCTTAGGCGCAGGGGCAGGGGCAAGGGCTGACGGGCAAGGGCAGGGGCAAGGGCTTAGGGGCAGGGGTAGGGGCAAGGGCTTAGGGTCAAGGGCAGGGGCAAGGACTTAGTGGCAGGGGCAGGGGCAAGGGCTTAAGGGCAGGGCCAGGGGCAAGGGCTTAGGGGCAGGGGCAGGGGCAAGCCCTTAGTGGCATGGGCAGGAGAAATGGCTTCGTGGCAGGGGCAGGGGCAAGGGCTTAGGGGCAGGGGCAGTGGCAAAGGCTTAGGGGAAGTGGCAGAGGCAAGGGCTTAGGGGCAGGGGCAGGGGCATGGACTTAGGGGCAGGGGCTAGGGCAAGATCTAGGGGCAGGGGCAGGGGCAAGGGATAGGGGCAGGGGCAATGGCAAAGGCTTAGGGGCAGGGGCAGATGCAAGGGCAGGGGTTAGGGGCAGGGGCAGGGGCAAGGGCTTAGAAGCAAGGCCATGGGCAAGGGCTTAGGGGCAGGGGCAAGGGATTAGGGTCAAGGGCAAGGGCAAAGACATAGGGCCAGGGGCAGGGGCAAGGGCTTGGGTGCAGGGGCAGGGGCAAGGGCTTAGGAGCAAGGCCATGGGCAAGGGCTTAGTGGCAGGGGCAAGGGATTAGGGTCAAGGGCAAGGGCAAGGACATAGGGCCAGGGGCAGGGGCAAGGGCTTTGGGGCAGGGGCAGGGGCAAGGGCTTAGGGGCAGGGCCATGGGCAAGCCCTTAGGGGCAGGGGCAGGGGCAAGGCCTTAGGGGCAGGGACAAGGGTAAGGGCTTAGAGGCATGTGCAGGGACAATGGTTTCGTGGCAGGGGCACGGGCAAGGGCTTCAGGGCAGGGGCAGGGGCAAGGGCTTAGGGGCCTGAGCAGGGACAAGGGCATAGGGGCAGGGGCAAGGACAAGGGCTTAGGGGCAAGGGCAGGGGCTTAGGGGCAAGCGCAAGGGCCTATGGGCAAGGGCATGGGCTTAGGGGCAAAGGCAAAAGCTTTGGGACAAGGGCAAGGTCTTATGGGAAAGGAAAAGGCCTTAGGGGCAAGGGCAAATGATTAGATGCAAGGGCAAGGGCTTAGGGGCACGTGCAAGAGCTTAGGGGCAAGGGCAAGTGTTTAGGTGCAAGGGCAAGGAATTATGGGTAAGAGCAAGGTCTTAGCGGAAGAGCAAGGGCTTAGGAGCAAGGGCAATGGTTAGGGGCAGGGGCAGGGGAAAGATCTTAGTGGCAGGGGCAGGGGCAAGGGCTTGGGGGCAGGGGCAAGGGTTTAGGGGCAAAGGCAAGGGCTTAGCGGAAGAGCAAGGGCTTAGGAACAAGGGCAAGCGTTAGGGGCAGGGGCAAGGGCTTAGGGGAACGGGCAGGGGCAAGGCCATGGGGTCAGAGGCAGGGGCAAGGGCTTAGTTGCAGGGGCAGGGGCAAGGGCTTGGGGGCAGGGGCAGGGGCAAGGGTTTAGGGGCAAAGGCAAGGGCTTAGCGGAAGTGCAAGGGCTTAGGAACAAGGGCAAGGGTTCGGGGCAGGGGCAAGGGCTTAGGGGAAGGGGCAGGGGAAGGCCTTGGGGGCAGGGGCAGGGGCAAGGGCTTAGGGGCAGGGGCAGGGGCAAGGGTTTAGGGGAAGGGGCAAGGGCAAGGGCTTAGGGGCAGGGGCAAGGGATTAGGAGCAGGGGCAGGGGCAAGTGATTAGGGTCTGGGGAAGGGACAAGGGTTTATGAGCAGGGCCGGTGCAAGGGCTTAGGGGCAATCCCAGGAGCAAGGGCTTAGCAGCAGGGGCAAGGGCTTAGGGGCTGGGCCAAGGGCTTAGGGGCAGGGTCAGGAGCAAGAGCTTAGGGGCTGGGGCAGGGATATGGGCTTAGGAGCAGGGGCAGGGGCAAGGGCCTAGGAGCTGGGGCAGGGGCAAGGGCTTAGGGGCAGCGGCAGGGGCAAGCCCTTAGGGGCACGGGTAGGGGCAAGGGCTTAGGGGCAGGAACAGGTGCAAGGGCTTAGAGGCATGGGCAGGGGCAATGGCTTCGTGGCAGGGGCGGGGGCAAGGGCTTCGTGGCAGGGGCAAGGGCAAGTGTTTATGGGCAAGGGCAAGGGGCAAGGGCAAGGGCAAGGGCAAGGGTTTTGGGGCAGGAGCAAGGGCAAGGCTTTAGGGGCAGGGGCAAAAGGAAGGGAAAGGGTTTAGGGGCAGGGGCAAGGGCAAGGGCAAGGGTTTAGGGCCAGGGGCAAGGGTCAGGGCAATTGTTCATGGGCAGGGGCAAGGACAAGGGTTTAGGGGCAAGGGCAAGGGCTTAGGGGCAACGGTAAGGGCTTAGGGGCAAGGGCAAGAGCTTAGTGGAAGGGCAAGGGCTTAGGAGCAAGGGCAAGGGCTTAGGGGAAAGGGCAAGTGCTTAGGGGCAAGGGCAAGGACTTAGGGACTAGGCTAAGGGCTTTGGGGCAAGGGCAAGGGCTTAGGAGAAGAGCAAGGGCTTAGGAGCAAGGGCAAGAGCTTATGGGCAAGGGCAAGGGCTTAGGGGAAAGGGTTTAGGGGCATGGGCAGGGGCCAGGGTTTAGGGGCAAGGGCAAGAGCTTAGGGGCAGGAGTAAGGGCTTAGGGGATGGGGCAAGGGCTTAGGGGCATGGGCAAGGGCTTAGGGGCAGGGGCAGGGGCAAAGGCTTAGTGGCAGGAGAAAGAGCAGGGGAAAGGGCTTAGGGGCAGTGGCAAGGGAGAGGCTTAGGGGCAGGGGCAGGGTCAAGGGTTTAGTGGCAGGAGAAGGAGCAGGGGCAAGGTCTTAGGGGCAGGGGCAAGGGATTAGGGTCAAGGGCAAGGGCAAGGACATAGGGCCAGGGGCAGGGGCAAGGGCTTAGGGGCAGGGGCAAGGGCTTAGGGGTAGGGCCATGGGCAAGCCCTTAGGGGCAGGGTTAGGGGCAACGGCTTAGGGGCCTGAGCAGGGACAAGGGCATAGGGGCAGGGGAAAGGACAAGGGCTTAGGGGCAAGGACAGGGGCTTAGGGGCAAGCGCAAGGGCTTCTGGGCAAGGGCATGGGCTTAGGGGCAAAGGCAAAGGCTTTGGGACAAGGGCAAGGCCTTAGGGGCAAGGAAAAGGGCTTAGGGGCAAGGGCAAGTGTTTAGGGGCAAGGGCAAGGGATTATGGGTAAGAGCAAGGACTTAGCGGAAGAGCAAGGGCTTAGGAGCAAGGGCAATGGTTAGGGGCAGGGGCAGGGGCAAGGTCTTAGTGGCAGGGACAGGGGCAAGGGCTTGGGGGCAGGGGCAGGGGCAAGGGTTTAGGGGCAAAGGCAAGGGCTTAGCGGAAGAGCAAGGGCTTAGGAACAAGGGCAAGGGTTTAGGGGCAGGGGCAAGGGCAAGGGCTTAGGGGCAGGGGCAGGGGCAAGGGATTAGGAGCAGGGGCAGGGGCAAGTGATTAGGGGCTGGGGAAGGGACAAAGGTTTACGAGCAGGGCCGGGCCAAGGGCTTAGGGGCAATCGCAGGGGCAAGGGCTTAGCGGCAGGGGCAAGGGCCTAGGGGCTGGGGCAAGGGCTTAGGGGCAGGGTCAGGAGCAAGAGTTTGGGGCTGGGGCAGGGATATGGGCTTAGGAGCAGGGGCAGGGGCAAGGGCCTAGTGGATGGGGCAGGGGCAAGGGCTTAGGGGCAGGGGCAGGGGCAAGCCCTTAGCGGCACGGGTAGGGGCAAGGGCTTAGGGGCAGGGACAGGGGCAAGGGCTGAGGGGCAAGGGCAGGGGCAAGAGCTTAGGGGCAGGGGTAGGGGCAAGGGCTTAGGGTCAAGGGCAGGGGCAAGGACTTAGTGGCAGAGGCAGGGGCAAGGGCTTAAGAGCAGGGGCAGGGGCAAGGGCTTAGGGGCAGGGGCAGGGGCAAGCCCTTAGTGGCATGGGCAGGGGAAATGGCTTCGTGGCAGGGACAGGGGCAAGGGCTTAGGGGCAGGGGCAGTGGCAAAGGCTTAGGGGAAGTGGCAGTGGCAAGGGCTTAGGGGCAGGGGCAGGGGCACGGACTTAGGGGCAGGGGCAAGGCAAGATCTTTGGGGCAGGGGCAGGGGCAAGGGATAGGGGCAGGGGCAGGGGCAATGGCTTAGGGGCAGTGGCAGTGGCAAGGGCTGAGTGGCAAGGGCAGGGGAAAGGGCTTAGGGGCAATGGCAAGGGAGAGGCTTAGGGGCAGAGGCAGGGGCAAGGGCTTAGTGGCAGGGGAAGGGGCAGGGGCATGGGCTTAGGGGCAGGGCCAAGGGCTTACATCAGTGGCTGGGTCAATGGCTTAGGGTAGGTACAGGGGTAAGAGCTTAGGGGCAGGGGGAGGGGCACGGGCAAGGGCTTGGGGCCGGGGCAGTGGCAAGGGCTTAGGGGCAAGGGCAAGGACTTAGGGACAAGGCTAAGGGCTTCGGGGCAAGGGCAAGGGCTTTGGGGAAGAGCAAGGGCTTAGGAGCAAGGGCACGGGCTTAGGAGCAAGGGCACAGGCTTAGGGGCAAGGGCACGGTCTTAGGGGAAAGGGTTTATGGGCATGGGCAGGGGCCTGGGTTTAGGGGCAAGGGCAAGAGCTTAGGGGCAGGAGTAAGGGCTTAGGGGATGGGGCAAGGGCTTAGGGGCATGGGCAGGGGCAAGGGCTTTGGGGCAAGGGCACGGGGCAAAGGCTTAGTGGCAGGGGCAGGGGAAAGGGCTTAGGGGCAGTGGCAAGGGAGTGGCTTAGGGGCAGGGGCAATGGCTTAGTGGCAGGAGAAGGAGCAGGGGCAAGGGTTTAGGGGCACGGGCAGGGGCAAGGGCTTAGGAGCAAGGCCATGTGCAAGGGCTTAGTGGCAGGGGCAGGGGATTAGGGTCAAGGGCAAGGGCAAGGACATAGGGCCAGAGGCAGGGGCAAGGGCTTCGGGGCAGGGGCAGGGGCAAGGGCTTAGGGGCAGGGCCATGGGCAAGCCCTTAGGGGCAGGGGCAGGGGCAAGGGCTTGGGGCCTGAGCAGGGACAAGGGCATAGGGGCAGGGGCATGAGCAAGGGCTTAGGGGCAAGGGCAGGGGCTTAGTTGCAAAGGCAAAGGCTTTGGGACAAGGGCAAGGTCTTAGGGCCAAGGAAAAGGGCTTAGGGGCAAGGGCAAATGATTAGATGGAAGGGCAAGGGCTTAGGGGCAAGGGCAAGGGCTTAGGGGCAAGGGCAAGTGTTTAGGGGCAAGGGCAAGGGTTAGGGGCAGGGGCAGGGGCAAGGTCTTAGTGGCAGGGGCAGGGGCAAGGGCTTGGGGCCGGGGCAGAGGCAAGGGCTTAGAGGCAGGGACAAGGGCTTAGGTGCAGGGGCAATGGCAAGGGCTTAGGGGCAGGGGCAAGGGTAAGGGCTTAGCGGCAGGGGCAGGGGCAAGGGATTAGGAGCAGGGGCAGGGGAAAGTGATTAGGGGCTGGGGAAGGGACAAGGGTTTAAGAGCAGGGCCGGGGCAAGGGCTTAGGGGCGATCGCAGGGGCAAGGGCTTAGGGGCAGGGGCAAGGGCTTAGGGGCTGGGGCAAGGGCTTAGGGGCGATCGCAGGGGCAAGGTCTTAGGGGCTGGGGCAGGGATATGGGCTTAGGAGCAGGGGCAGGGGCAAGGGCTTAGGGGCAATGGCAGGGGCAAGGTCTTAGGGGCAGGGGCAATGACATAGGGGCAGGCGCAAGGGCTTTGAGGCAGGGGCAAGGGCTTAGGGGCAAGGACAAGGGATTAGGGACAAGCGCAAGGGATTAGGGGCAAGCACAAGTGCTTAGGGGCAAGGCAAGGGCTTAGGGGCAAGGCAAGGGCTTAGGGGCAAGGACAAGGGCTTAGGGGCAAGGGAAATGGCTTAGGGGCAAGGGCAAGTGCTTAAGTGCAAGGGCAAGGGCTTAGGGACAAGGGCAAGGGCTTAGGGGCAAGGGCAAAGGCATAGAGGCAAGGGCAAGAGCTTAGGGTCAAGGGCAATGGCTTAGGGGCAAGAGCAAGGGCTTTGGGTCAAGGGTAAGGGCTTAGGGGAAGGGAAAGGGCTTAGGGGCAAGGGCAAGGGCTTAGGGGCAAGGGCCAAGGCAAGGGTTTAGGTGCAGGGGCAGGGGCAAAGGCTTAGGGGAAGGGGAAGATGCAAGGACTTAGGGCCAGGGGCAGGGGCAAGGGCTTACGGGCAGGGAAAGGGGCAAGGGCTTAGGAGCAAGGGCAGGGGCAAGGGCTTAGGGGCAGGGGCAATGGATTAGGATCAAGGGCAGGGGCAAGGACTTAGAGGCAGGGGCAAGGGCAAGAGTTAGGGGCAGAGGCAGGGGCAATGGCTTAGGGGCATGGGTAAGGGGCTAGCCCTTATGGGCATTGGCAGGGGCAAGGCCTTATGGGCAGTGACAGGGGCAAGGGCTTAGAGGCATGGGCAGGGGCAATGGCTTCGTGGCAGGGGCAGGGGCAAGGGCTTTGGGGCAGGGGCAGGGGCAAGGGCTTAAGGCCAGGGGCAAGGGCAAGGGCCAGGGCTTAGGGGCAGGGGCAGGGGCTTAGGTGCAAGCGCAAGGGCTTAGGGGCAAGGGGAAGGGATTAGGGGCAAGGGCAAGGGATTAGGGGCAAGGGCAAGGAATTAGGGGCAAAGGCAAGGGCTTAGCGGAAGAGCAAGGGCTTATGAGCAAGGGCAAGGGCTTAGGGGCAGGGGCAGGGGCAAGGTATTAGGAGCAGGGGCAGGGGCAAGTGATTAGGGGCTGGGGAAGGGACATGGGTTTACGAGCAGGGCCGGGGCAAGGGCTTAGTGGCAATCGCAGGTGCAAGGGCTTAGCGGCAGGGGCAAGGGCTTACAGGCTGGGGCAGGGGCTTAGGGGCAGGGTCAGGAGGAAGAGCTTAGGGGCTGGGGCAGGGATATGGGCTTAGGAGCAGGGGCAGGGGCAAGGGCCTAGGGGCTGGGGCAGGTGCAAGGGCTTAGGGGCAGGTGCAGGGGCAAGCCCTTAGGGGCACGGGTAGGGGCAAGGGCTTAGGGGCAGGGACAGGGGCAAGGGCTTAGAGGTATGGGCAAGGGCAATGGCTTCGTGGCAGGGGCAGGGGCAAGGGCTTCGTGGCAGGGGCAAGGGCAAGGGTTTAGGGGCAAGGGGCAAGGGCAAGGGCAAGGATTTTGGGGCAGAAGCAAGGGCAAGGCTTTAGGGGCAGGGGAAAAAGGAAGGGAAATGGTTTAGGGGCAGGGGCAAGGGCAAGGGCAAGGGTTTAGGGCCAGGGGCAAGGGTCAGGGCAAGGGTTCATGGGCAGGGGCAAGGACAAGGGTTTATGGACAAGGGCAAGGGCTTAGGGGCAACAGTAAGGGCTTAGGGGCAAGGGCAAGGGCTTAGTGGAAGGGCAAGGGCTTAGGAGCAAGGGCAAGGGCTTAGGGGCAAGGGCTTAGGAGCAAGGGCAAGGGCTTAGGGGCAAGGGCAAGTGCTTAGGGCAAGGTCAAGGACTTAGGGACAAGGCTAAGGGCTTCGGGGCAAGGGCATGGGCTTAGGGGAAGAGCAAGGGCTTAGGAGCAAGGGCAAGAGCTTAGGGGCAAGGGCTAGAGCTTAGGGGAAAGGGTTTAGGGGCATGGGCAGGGGCCTGGGTTTAGGGGCAAGGGCAAGAGCTTAGGGGCAGGAGTAAGGGCTTAGGGGATGGGGCAAGGGCTTAGGGGCATGGGCAGGGGCAAGGGCTAAGAGGCAGGGGCAGGGGCAAAGGCTTAGTTGCAGGGGCAGGGGAAAGGGCTTAGGGGCAGTGGCAAGGGAGAGGCTTAGGGGCAGGGGCAGGGGCAAGGGCTTAGTGGCAGGAGAAGGAGCAGGGACAAGGGCTTAGGGGCAAGGCCAAGGGCTTACGGGCAGTGGCTGCGGCAAAAGCTTAGGGTAGGGACATGGGCAAGAGCTTAGGGGAAGGGGAGGGGCAGGGGCAAGGGCTTGGGGCCAGGGCAGAGGCAAGGGCTTAGGGGCAGGGGCAAGGGCTTCGGGGCAGGGGCAATGGCAAGGGCTTAGGGGCAGGGGCAAGGGCAAGGGCTTAGGGGCAGGGGCAGGGGCAAGGGATTAGGAGCAAGGCCATGGGCAAGGGCTTAGGGGCAGGGGCAAGGGATTAGTGTCAAGGGCAAGGACAAGGACATTGGGGCAGGGTCAAGGGCAAAGACATAGAGGCAAGGGCAAGGGCTTAGGGTCAAGGGCAAGGGTTTAGGGGCAAGAGCAAGGGCTTTGGGGCAAGGGCCAGGGCAAGGGTTTAGGTGCAGGGGCAGGGGCAACGGCTTAGGGGCAGGGGCAGTGGCAAAGGCTTAGGGGCAGGGGCAGATGCACGGGATTAGGAGCAAGGCCATGGGCAAGGGCTTAGGAGGAGGGGCAAGGGATTAGGGGCAATGGCAAGGGCAAGGACATAGGGCCAGGGGCAGGGGCAAGGGCTTAGGGGCAGGGGCAGGGGCAAGGACTTAGGAGCAAGGCCATGGGCAAGGGCTTAGGGGCAGGGGCAAGGGATTAGGGACAAGGGCAAGGGCAAGAACATAGGGGCAGGGGCAAGGGCTTAGGGGCAGGGGCAAGCCTTAGGAGCAAGGCCATGGGCAAGGGCTTAGTGGCAGTGGCAAGGGATTAGGGTCAAGGGCAAGGGCAAGGACATAGTGCCAGGGGCAGGTGCAAGGGCTTAGGGGCAGGGGCAAGGGCTTCGGGGCAGGGCCAGGGGCAAGCCCTTAGGGGCAGGGGCAGGGGCAAGGCCTTAGGGGCAGGGACAAGGGCAAGGCCTTAGAGGCATGTGCAGGGACAATGGTTTCGTGGCAGGGGCACGGGCAAGGGCTTCGGTGCAGGGGCAGGGGCAAGGGCTTAGGGGCCTGAGCAGGGACAAGGGCATAGGGGCAGGGGCAAGGACAAGGGCTAATGGGCAAGGGCATGGGCTTAGGGGCAAAGGCAAAGGCTTTGGTACAAGGGCAAGGTCTTAGGGGCAAGGAAAAGGGCTTAGGGGCAAGGGCAAGTGTTTAGGGGCAAAGGCAATGGATTATGGGTAAGAGCAAGGACTTAGCGGAAGAGCAAGTGCTTAAGAGCAAGGGCAAGGGTTAGGGGCAGGGGCAGGGGCAAGGTCTTAGTGGCAGGAGCAGGGGCAAGGGCTTGGGGGCAGGGGCAGGGGCAAGGGTTTAGGGGCAAAGGCAAGGGCTTAGTGGAATAGCAAGGGCTTAGGAACAAGGGCAAGGGTTAGGGGCAGGGGCAAGGGCTTAGGGGAAGGGGCAGGGTCAAGGGTTTAGGGGCAGGGGCAAGGGCAAGGGCTTAGGGGCAGGGGCAGGGGCAAGGGATTAGGGGCAGGGGCAAGTGATTAGGGGCTGGGGAAGGGACAAGGGTTTACGAGCAGGACCGGGGCAAGGGCTTAGGGGCAATCACAGGGGCAAGGGCTTAGCGGCAGGGGCAAGGGCTTATGGGCTGGGGCAAGGGCTTAGGGGCATGGTCAGGAGCAAGAGCTTAGGGGCTGGGGCAGGGATATGGGCTTAGGAGCAGGGGCAGGGGCAAGGGCTTAGGGGCTGTGGCAGGGGAAAGGGCTTAGGGGCAGGGGCAAAGGCTTAGTGGCAGGGGCAGGGGAAAGGGCTTAGGGGCAGTAGAAAGGGAGAGGCTTAGGGGCAGGGGCAGGGGCAAGGGCTTAGTGGCAGGAGAAGGAGCAGGGGCAAGGGCTTAGGGGCAAGGCCAAGGGCATACGGGCAGTGGTTGGGGCAAGAGCTTAGGGTAGGGTCAGGGGCAAGAGCTTAGGGGAAGGGGCAGGGGCAGGGGCAAGGGCTTGGGGCCGGGGCAGAGGCAAGGGCTTAGGGGTAGGTGCAAGGTCTTAGGGGCAGGGGCAATGGCAAGGGCTTAGGGGCAGGGGCAAGGGCAAGGGCTTAGGGGCAGGGGCAGGGGCAAGGGATTAGGAGCAGGGGCAGGGGCAAGTGATTAGGGGGTGGGGAAGGGACAAGGGTTTACAAGCAGGGCCGGGGTAAGGGCTTAAGGGCGATCGCAGGGGCAAGGGCTTAGGGGCAGGGGCAAGGGCTTAGGGGCAGGGTCAGGAGCAAGAGCTTAGGGGCTGGGGCAGGGATATGGGCTTAGGAGCAGGGGCAGGGGCAAGGGCTTAGGGGCAATGGCAGGGGCAAGGTCTTAGGGGCAGGGGCAATGACTTAGGGGTAGGCGCAAGGGCATCGAGGCAGGGGCAAGGGCTTAGGGGCAAGGACAAGGGATTAGGGACAAGCGCAAGGGATTAGGGGCAAGCACAAGTGCTTAGGGGCAAGGCAAGGGCTTAGGGCCAAGGACAAGGGCTTAGGGACAAGGGCAAGGGCTTAGGAGCAAGGGCAAGGGCTTAGGGGCAAGGGCAAGGGCTTAGGGGAAAGTGTTTAGGGGCATGGGCAGGGGCCAGGATTTAGGGGCAAGGGCAGGAGCTTAGTGGCAGGAGTAAGGGCTTAGGGGATGGGGCAAGGGCTTAGGGGCATGGGCAGGGGCAAGGGCTTAGGGGTAGGGGCAGGGGCAAAGGCTTAGTGGCAGGGGCAGGGCAAAGGGCTTAGGGGCAGTGGCAGGGAGAGGCTTAGGGGCAGGGGCAGGGCAAGGGCTTAGCGGCAGGAGAAGGAGCAGGGGCAAGGGCTTAGGGGCAAGGCCAAGGGCTTACGGGCAGTGGCTGGGGCAAGGGCTTAGGGTAGGGACAGGGGCAAGAGCTTAGGGGCAGGGGCAGGGGCAAGGGCTTGGCGCCGTGGCAGAGGCAAGGGCTTAGGGGCAGGGGCAAGGGCTTAGGGGCAGGGGAAATGGCAAGGGCTTAGGGGCAGGGGCAAGGGCTTAGGGGCAGGGGCAGGGGCAAGGGATTAGGAGCAGGGGCAGGGGCAAGTGATTAGGGGCTGGGGAAGGGACAAGGGTTTACGAGCAGGGCCGGGGCAAGGGCTTAGGGGCGATCGCAGGGGCAAGGGCTTAGGGGCAGGGGCAAGGGCTTAGGGGCTGGGGCAAGGGCTTAGGGGCAGGGTCAGGAGCAAGAGCTTAGGGGCTGGGGCAGGGATATGGGCTTAGGAGCAGGGGCAGGGGCAAGGGCCTAGGGGCTGGGGCAGGTGCAAGGGCTTAGGGGCAGGTGCAGGGGCAAGCCCTTAGGGGCACGGGTAGGGGCAAGGGCTTAGGGGCAGGGACAGGGGCAAGGGCTTAGAGGTATGGGCAAGGGCAATGGCTTCGTGGCAGGGGCAGGGGCAAGGGCTTCGTGGCAGGGGCAAGGGCAAGGGTTTAGGGGCAAGGGGCAAGGGCAAGGGCAAGGATTTTGGGGCAGAAGCAAGGGCAAGGCTTTAGGGGCAGGGGAAAAAGGAAGGGAAAGGGTTTAGGGGCAGGGGCAAGGGCAAGGGCAAGGGTTTAGGGCCAGGGGCAAGGGTCAGGGCAAGGGTTCATGGGCAGGGGCAAGGACAAGGGTTTATGGACAAGGGCAAGGGCTTAGGGGCAACAGTAAGGGCTTAGGGGCAAGGGCAAGGGCTTAGTGGAAGGGCAAGGGCTTAGGAGCAAGGGCAAGGGCTTAGGGGCAAGGGCAAGTGCTTAGGGCAAGGTCAAGGACTTAGGGACAAGGCTAAGGGCTTCGGGGCAAGGGCATGGGCTTAGGGGAAGAGCAAGGGCTTAGGAGCAAGGGCAAGAGCTTAGGGGCAAGGGCAAGAGCTTAGGGGAAAGGGTTTAGGGGCATGGGCAGGGGCCTGGGTTTAGGGGCAAGGGCAAGAGCTTAGGGGCAGGAGTAAGGGCTTAGGGGATGGGGCAAGGGCTTAGGGGCATGGGCAGGGGCAAGGGCTAAGAGGCAGGGGCAGGGGCAAAGGCTTAGTGGCAGGGGCAGGGGAAAGGGCTTAGGGGCAGTGGCAAGGGAGAGGCTTAGGGGCAGGGGCAGGGGCAAGGGCTTAGTGGCAGGAGAAGGAGCAGGGACAAGGGCTTAGGGGCAAGGCCAAGGGCTTACGGGCAGTGGCTGCGGCAAAAGCTTAGGGTAGGGACATGGGCAAGAGCTTAGGGGAAGGGGAGGGGCAGGGGCAAGGGCTTGGGGCCAGGGCAGAGGCAAGGGCTTAGGGGCAGGGCAAGGGCTTCGGGGCAGGGGCAATGGCAAGGGCTTAGGGGCAGGGGCAGGGGCAAGGGATTAGGAGCAAGTCCGTGGGCAAGGGCTTAGGGGCAGGGGCAAGGGATTAGTGTCAAGGGCAAGGGCAAGGACATTGGGGCAGGGGCAAGGGCAAAGACATAGAGGCAAGGGCAAGGGCTTAGGGTCAAGGGCAAGGGTTTAGGGGCAAGAGCAAGGGCTTTGGGGCAAGGGCCAGGGCAAGGGTTTAGGTGCAGGGGCAGGGGCAACGGCTTAGGGGCAGGGGCAGTGGCAAAGGCTTAGGGGCAGGGGCAGATGCACGGGATTAGGAGCAAGGCCATGGGCAAGGGCTTAGGAGCAGGGGCAAGGGATTAGGGGCAACGGCAAGGGCAAGGACATAGAGCCAGGGGCAGGGGCAAGGGCTTAGGGGCAGGGGCAGGGGCAAGGACTTAGGAGCAAGGCCATGGGCAAGGGCTTAGGGGCAGGGGCAAGGGATTAGGGTCAAGGGCAAGGGCAAGGACATAGGGCTAGGGGCAGGGGCAAGGGCTTAGGGGCAGGAGCAAGCCTTAGGAGCAAGGCCATGGGCAAGGGCTTAGTGGCAGTGGCAAGGGATTAGGGTCAAGGGCAAGGGCAAGGACATAGTGCCAGGGGCAGGTGCAAGGGCTTAGGGGCAGGGGCAAGGGCTTAGGGGCAGGGCCAGGGGCAAGCCCTTAGGGGCAGGGGCAGGGGCAAGGCCTTAGGGGCAGGGACAAGGGCAAGGCCTTAGAGGCATGTGCAGGGACAATGGTTTCGTGGCAGGGGCACGGGCAAGGGCTTCGGTGCAGGGGCAGGGGCAAGGGCTTAGGGGCCTGAGCAGGGACAAGGGCTAATGGGCAAGGGCATGGGCTTAGGGGCAAAGGCAAAGGCTTTGGGACAAGGGCAAGGTCTTAGGGGCAAGGAAAAGGGCTTAGGGGCAAGGGCAAGTGTTTAGGGGCAAAGGCAATGGATTATGGGTAAGAGCAAGGACTTAGCGGAAGAGCAAGTGCTTAAGAGCAAGGGCAAGGGTTAGGGGCAGTGGCAGGGGCAAGGTCTTAGTGGCAGGGGCAGGGGCAAGGGCTTGGGGGCAGGGGCAGGCGCAAGGGTTTAGGGGCAAAGGCAAGGGCTTAGTGGAATAGCAAGGGCTTAGGAACAAGGGCAAGGGTTAGGGGCAGGGGCAAGGGCTTAGGGGAAGGGGCAGGGTCAAGGGTTTAGGGGCAGGGGCAAGGGCAAGGGCTTAGGGGCAGGGGCAGGGGCAAGGGATTAGGAGCAGGGGCAGGGGCAAGTGATTAGGGGCTGGGGAAGGGACAAGGGTTTATGAGCAGGACCGGGGCAAGGGCTTAGGGGCAATCACAGGGGCAAGGGCTTAGCGGCAGGGGCAAGGGCTTATGGGCTGGGGCAAGGGCTTAGGGGCATGGTCAGGAGCAAGAGCTTAGGGGCTGGGGCAGGGATATGGGCTTAGGAGCAGGGGCAGGGGCAAGGGCTTAGGGGCTGGGCCAGGGGAAAGGGCTTAGGGGCAGGGGCAAAGGCTTAGTGGCAGGGGCAGGGGAAAGGGCTTAGGGGCAGTAGAAAGGGAGAGGCTTAGGGGCAGGGGCAGGGGCAAGGGCTTAGTGGCAGGAGAAGGAGCAGGGGCAAGGGCTTAGGGGCAAGGCCAAGGGCATACGGGCAGTGGTTGGGGCAAGAGCTTAGGGTAGGGACAGGGGCAAGAGCTTAGGGGAAGGGGCAGGGGCAGGGGCAAGGGCTTGGGGCCGGGGCAGAGGCAAGGGCTTAGGGGTAGGTGCAAGGTCTTAGGGGCAGGGGCAATGGCAAGGGCTTAAGGGCAGGGGCAAGGGAAAGGGCTTAGGGGCAGGGGCAGGGGCAAGGGATTAGGAGCAGGGGCAGGGGCAAGTGATTAGGGGGTGGGGAAGGGACAAGGGTTTACAAGCAGGGCCGGGGTAAGGGCTTAAGGGCGATCGCAGGGGCAAGGGCTTAGGGGCAGGGGCAAGGGCTTAGGGGCAGGGTCAGGAGCAAGAGCTTAGGGGCTGGGGCAGGGATATGGGCTTAGGAGCAGGGGCAGGGGCAAGGGCTTAGGGGCAATGGCAGGGGCAAGGTCTTAGGGGCAGGGGCAATGACTTAGGGGTAGGCGCAAGGGCATCGAGGCAGGGGCAAGGGCTTAGGGGCAAGGACAAGGGATTAGGGACAAGCGCAAGGGATTAGGGGCAAGCACAAGTGCTTAGGGGCAAGGCAAGGGCTTAGGGCCAAGGACAAGGGCTTAGGGACAAGGGCAAGGGCTTAGGGGCAAGGGTAAAGGCATAGAGGCAAGGGCAAGGGCTTAGGGTCAAGGGCAAGGGCTTAGGGGCAAGAGCAAGGGCTTTCGGTCTAGGGCAAGGGCTTAGGGGAAGGGAAAGTGCTTAGGGGCAAGGGCAAGGGCTTAGGGGCAAGGGCCAAGGCAAGGGTTTAGGGGCAGGGGCAAAGGCTTAGGGGAAGGGGCAGATGCAAGGACTTAGGGCCAGGGGCAGGGGCAAGGGCTTAGGGGCATGGACAGGGGCAAGGGCTTGGGGCCGGGGCAGAGGCAAGGGCTTAGGGGCAGGGGCAAGGGCTTAGGGGCAGGGGCAATGGCAAGGGCTTAGGGGCAGGGGCAAAGGCAAGGGCTTAGGGGCAGGGGCAGGGGCAAGGGATTAGGAGCAGGGGCAGGGGCAAGTGATTAGGGGCTGGGGAAGGGACAAGGGTTTATGAGCAAGGCCGGGGCAAGGGCTTAGGGGCGATCGCAGGGGCAAGGGCTTAGGGGCAGGGGCAAGGGCTTAGGGGCTGGGGCAAGGCCTTAGGGGCAGGGTCAGGAGCAAGAGTTTAGGGGCTGGGGAAGGGATATGGGCTTAGGAGCAGGGGCAGGGAAAAGGGCTTAGGGGCAATGGCACGGGCAAGGTCTTAGGGGAAGGGGCAATGACTTAGGGGCAGGCACAAGGGCTTCGAGGCAGGGGCAAGGGCTTAGGGGCAAGGACAAGGGATTAGGGACAAGCGCAAGGAATTAGGGGCAAGCACAAGTGCTTAGGGGCAAGGCAAGGGCTTAGGGGCAATGACAAGGGCTTAAGGACAATGGCAAGGGCTTAGGGGCAAGGGCAAAGGCATAGAGGCAAGGGCAAGGGCTTAGGGTCAAGGGCAAGGGCTTAGGGGCAAGAGCAAGGGCTTTGGGTCAAGGGCAAGGGATTAGGGGAAGAGAAAGTGCTTAGGGGCAAGGGCAAGGCTTAGGGGCAAGGGCCAAGGCAAGGGTTTAGGTGCAGGGCAGGGGCAAAGGCTTAGGGGAAGGGGCAGATGCAAGGATTTAGGGCCAGGGGCAGGGGCAAGGGCTTAGGGGCAGGAAAGGGGCAAGGCCTTAGGAGCAAGGGCAAGCGCGAGGGCTTAGAGGCAGGGGCAAGGGATTAGGATCAAGGGCAGGGGCAATGGCTTCGTGGCAGGAGCAGGGGCAAGGGCTTTTGGGCAGGGGCAGGGGCAAGGGCTTAAGGCCAGGGGCAAGGGCAAGGAGAAGGGCTTAGGGGCAGAGGTAGGGGCTTAGGTGCAAGCGCAAGGGCTTAGGGGCAAGGGCAAGTGCTTAGGGGCAAGGGCAAGGACTTAGGGACAAGGCTAAGGGCTTCGGGGCAAAGGCAAGGGCTTAGGGGAAGAGCAAAGGCTTAGGAGCAAGGGCAAGGGCTTAGAGGCAAGGGCAAGGGCTTACCGGAAAGGGTTTAGGGGCATGGGCAGGGGCCTGGGTTTAGGGGCAAGGGCAAGAGCTTAGGGGCAGGAGTAAGGGCTTAGGGAATGGGGCAAGGGCATAGGGGCATGGGCAGGGGCAAGGGCTTAGGGGCAGGGGCAGGGGCAAAGGCTTAGTGGCAGGGGCAGGGGAAAGGGCTTAGGGGCAGTGGCAAGGGAGAGGCTTAGGGGTAGGGGCAGGTGCAAGGACTTAGTGGCAGGAGAAGGAGCAGGGGCAAGGGCTTTGGGGCAAGGCCAAGGGCTTAAGGGCAGTGGCTGGGGCAAGGGCTTAGGGTAGGGACAGAGGCAAGAGCTTAGGGGCAGGGGCAGGGGCAGGGGCAAGGGCTTGGGGCCGGGACAGAGGCAAGGGCTAGTGTCAGGGGCAAGGGCTTAGGGACAGGGGCAGTGGCAAGGGCTTAGGGGCAGGGGCAAGGGCAAGGGCTTAGGGGCAGGGGAAGGGATTAGGAGCAGGAGCAGGGGCAAGTGATTAGGGGCTGGGGAAGGGACAAGAGTTTATGAGCAGGGCCGGGGCAATGGCTTAGGGGCGATCGCAGGGGCAAGGGTTTAGGGGCAGGGGCAAGGGCTTAGGGGCTGTGGCAAGGGCTTAGGGGCAGGGTCAGGAGCAAGAGCTTAGGGGCTGGGGCAGGGATATGGGCTTAGGAGCAGGGGCAGGGGCAAGGGCTTAGGGGCAATGGCAGGGGCAAGTTCTTAGGGGCAGGGGCAATGACTTAGGGGCAGGCGCAAGGGCTTCGAGGCAGGGGCAAGGGCTTAGGGACAAGCGCAAGGGATTAGGGGCAAGCACAAATGCTTAGGGGCAAGGCAATGGCTTAGGGGTAAGGACAAGGGCTTAGGGGCAAGGGAAATGGCTTAGGGGCAAGGGGAAGTGCTTAAGTGCAAGGGCAAGGGCTTAGGGGCAAGGGCAAAGGCAAAGAGGCAAGGGCAAGGGCTTAGGGTCAAGGGCAAGGGCTTAGGAGCAAGGGCAGGGCAAGGGCTTAGGGGCAGGGGCAAGGGATTAGGATCAAGGGCAGGGGCAAGGACTTAGAGGCAGGGGCAAGGGCAAGAGCTTAGGGGCAGAGGCAGGGGCAAGGGCTTAGGGGCAGGCGAAAGGGGCTAGCCCTTAGGGGCAGTGGCATGGGCAAGGCCTTATGGGCAGTGACAGGGGCAAGGGCTTAGAGGCATGGGAAGGGGCAATGGCTTCATGGCAGGGGCAGGGGCAAGGGGTTTGGGGCATGGGCAGGGGCAAGGACTTAAGGCCAGGGGCAAGGGCAAGGGCAAGGGCTTAGGGGCAGAGGCAGGGGCTTAGGTGCAAGCGCAAAGGTTTAGGGGCAAGGGCAAGGGCAAGGTCTTAGGGGCAGGGGCAAGGGCTTAGGGGCAAGGACAAGGAATTAGGGACAAGCGCAAGGGATTAGGGGCAAGCACAAGTGCTTAGGGGCAAGGCAAGGGCTTAGGGGCAAGGACAAGGGCTTAGGGGCAAGGGAAATGGCTTAGGGGCAAGGGGAAGTTCTTATGTGCAAGGGCAAGGGCTTAGGGGCAAGGGCAAAGGCAAAGAGGCAAGGGCAAGGGCTTAGGGTCAAGGGCAAGGGCTTACGGGCAAGAGCAATGGCTTTGGGGCAAGGGAAAGGGCTTACGGGAAGGGCAAGGGCTTAGGGGCAAGGGCCAAGGCAAGGGTTTAGGTGCAGGGGCAGGGGCAAAGGCTTAGGGGAAGGGGCAGATGCAAGGACTTAGGGCCAGGGGCAGGGGCAAGGGCTTAGGGGCAGGGGCAGGGGCAAGGGATTAGGATCAAGGGCAGGGGCAAGGACTTAGAGGCAGGGGCAAGGGCAAGAGCTTAGGGGCAGAGGCAGGGGCAAGGGCTTAGGGGCAGGGGAAAGGGGCTAGCCCTTAGGGGCAGTGGCAGGGGCAAGGCCTTATGGGCAGTGACAGGGGCAAGGGATTAGAGACATGGGAAGGGGCAATGGCTTCGTGGCAGGGGCAGGGGCAAGGGCTTTGGGGCATGGGCAGGGGCAAGGACTTAAGGCCAGGGGCAAGGGCAAGGGCAAGGTCTTAGGGGCAGAGGCAGGGCCTTAGGTGCAAGCGCAAGGGCTTAGGGGCAGGGGCAAGGGCTTAGGGGCTGGGACAAGGGCTTAGGGACAGGTTCAGGAGCAAGAGCTTTGGGGCTGGGGCAGGGATATGGGCTTAGGAGCAGGGGCTGGGGCAAGGGCTTAGGGGCAATGGCAGGGGCAAGGTCTTAGGGGCAGGGGCAATGACTTAGGGGAAGGTGCATGGGCTTCGAGGCAGGGGGAAGGGCTTAGGGGCAAGGACAAGGGATTAGGAACAAGCACAAGGGATTAGGGGCAAGCACAAGTGCTTAGGGGCAAGGCAAGGGCTTAGGGGCAAGGAAATGGCTTAGGGGCAAGGGCAAGTGCTTAAGTGCAAGGGCAAGGGCTTAGGGGCAAGGGTAAAGGCAAAGAGGCAAGGACAAGGGCTTAGAGTCAAGGGCAAGGGCTTAGGGGCAAGAGCAAAGGCTTTGGGTCAAGGGCAGGGGCTTAGGGGAAGGGAAAGGGCTTAGGGGCAAGGGCAAGGGTTTAGGGGCAAGGGCCAAGGCAAGGGTTTAAGTTCAGGGGCAGGGGCAAAGGCTTAGGGGAAGGGGCAGATGCAAGGACTTAGGGCCAGGGGCAGGGGCAAGGGCTTAGGGGCAGGGGCAGGGGCAAGGGCTTATGGGCAGGGAAAGGGGCAAGGGCTTAGGAGCAAGGGCAGGGGCAAGGGCTTAGAGGCAGGGGCAAGGGATTAGGATCAAGGGCAGGGGCAAGGACTTAGAGGCAGGGGCAAGGGCAAGAGCTTAGGGGCAGAGGCAGGGGAAAGGGCTTAGGGGCAGGGGAAAGGGGCTAGCCCTTAGGGGCAGTGGCAGGGGCAAGGCATTAGGGGCAGTGACAGGGGCAAGGGCTTAGAGGCATGGGCAGGGGCAATGGCTTCGTGGCAGGGGCAGGGGCAAGAGCTTTGGGGCAGGGGCAGGGGCAAGGGCTTAAGGCCAAGGGCAAGGGCAAGGGCTTAGGGGCAGAGGCAGGGGCTTAGGTGCAAGCGCAAGGTCTTAGGGGCAAGGGCAAGGGCTTAGGGGCAAGGGCAAGGGATTAGGGGCAAGGGCTTAGCGGAAGAGCAAGGGCTTACGAGCAAGGGCAAGGGCTTAGGGGCAGGGGCAGGGGCAAAGGCTTATGGGCAGGGATATAGGCAAGGGCTTAGGGGCAGGGGCAGGGTTAAGGGTTTAGGGGCAGGGGCAGGGGGAAGGGTTTGGGGGCAGGGGCAGGGGCAAGAGCTTAGGCGCAGGGGCAGGGGCAAGGGCTGAGGGGCAAGGGCAGGGGCAAGGGCTTAGGGGCAGTGGTAGGGGCAAGGACTAAGGGTCAAGGGCAGGGGCAAGGACTTAGTGGCAGGGGCAGGGGCAAGGGCTTAAGGGCAGGGGCAGGGGCTTAGGTGCAAGCGCAAGGGCTTAGGGGCAAGGGCAAGGGCTTAGGGGCAAGGGCAAGGGCTTAGGGGCAAGGGCTTAGCGGAAGAGCAAGGGCTTATGAGCAAGGGCAAGGGCTTAGGGGCAGGGGCAGGGGCAAAGGCTTATGGGCAGGGATATAGGCAAGGGCTTAGGGGCAGGGGCAGGGTTAAGGGTTTAGGGGCAGGGGCAGGGGGAAGGGTTTGGGGGCAGGGGCAGGGGCAAGAGCTTAGGCACAGGGGCAGGGGCAAGGGCTGAGGGGCAAGGGCAGGGGCAAGGGCTTAGGGGCAGTGGTAGGGGCAAGGACTTAGGGTCAAGGGCAGGGGCAAGGACGTAGTGGCAGGGGCAGGGGCAAGGGCTTAAGGGCAGGGGCAGGGGCAAGGGCTTAGGGGCAGGGTCAGGGGCAAGACCTTAGTGGCATGGGCAGGAGAAATGGCTTCGTGGCAGGGGCAGGGGCAAGGGCTTAAGGGCAGGGGCAGTGGCAAAGGCTTAGGGGAAGTGGCAGAGGCAAGGGCTTAGGGGCAGGGGCAGGGGCATGGACTTAGGGGCAGGGGCAAGGGCAAGATCTTAGGGGCAGGGGCAGGGGCAAGGGATAGGGGGAGGGGCAGTGGCAAAGGCTTAGGGGCAGGGGCAGATGCAAGGGCTTAGGGGCAGGGGCAGGGGCAAGGGCTTAGGGGCAGAGGCAAGGGATTAGGGGCAAGGGCAAGGGCAAAGATAGGGCCAGGGGCAGGGGCAAGGGCTTAGGGGCAGGGGCAGGGGCAAGGGCTTAGGAGCAATGCCAAGGGCAAGGGCTTAGTGGCAGGGGCAAGGGATTAGGGTCAAGCGCAAGGGCAAGGACATAGGGCCAGGGGCAGGGGCAAGGGCTTAGGGGCAGGGGCAGAGGCAAGGGCTTAGGGTCAGGGCCAGGGGCAAGCCCTTAGGGGCAGGGGCAGGGGCAAGGCCTAAAGGGCAGGGACAAGGGCAAGGGTTTAGAGGCACGTGCAGGGACAATGCTTTCGTGGCAGGGGCACGGGCAACGGCTTCGGGGCAAGGGCAGGGGCAAGGGCTTAGGGGCCTGAGCAGGGACAAGGGCACAGGGGCAGGGGCAAGGACAAGGGCTTAGGGGCAAGGGCAGGGGCTTAGGGGCAAGCGCAAGGGCTTATGGGCAAGGGCATGGGCTTAGGGGCAAAGGCAAAGGCTTTGGGACAAGGGCAAGGTCTTAGGGGCAAGGAAAAGGGCTTAGGGGCAAGGGCAAGGGCTTAGGGGCAAGGGCAAGTGTTTAGGGGCAAGGGATTATGGGTAAGAGCAAGGACTTAGCGGAAGAGCAAGGGCTTAGGAGCAAGGGCAAGGGTTAGGGGCAGGGGCAGGGGCAAGGTCTTAGTGGCAGGGGCAGGGGCAAGGGCTTGGGGGCAAGGGCAGGGGCAACGGTTTAGGGGCAAAGGCAAGGGCTTAGCGGAAGAGCAAGGGCTTAGGAACAAGGGCAAGGGTTAGGGGCAGGGGCAAGGGCTTAGGGGAAGGGGCAGGGGCAAGGCCTTGGGGGCAGGGGCAGGGGCAAGGGCTTAGGGGCAGGGGCAGGGGCAAGGGTTTAGGGGCAGGGGCAAGGGCAAGGGCTTAGGGGCAGGGGCAGGGGTAAGGGATTAGGAGCAGGGGCAGGGGCAAGTGATTAGGGGCTGGGGAAGGGACAAGGGTTTACGAGCAGGGCCGGGGCAAGGGCTTAGGGGCAATCGCAGGGGCAAGGGCTTAGCGGCAGGGGCAAGGGCTTACGGGCTGGGGCAAGGGCTTAGGGTCAGGGCCAGGGTCAAGCCCTTTGGGGCAGGGGCAGGGGCAAGGCCTAAAGGGCAGGGACAAGGGCAGGGGTTTAGAGGCATGTGCAGGGACAATGCTTTCGTGGCAGGGGCACGGGCAACGGCTTCGGGGCAGGGGCAGGGGCAAGGGCTTAGGGGCCTGAGCAGGGACAAGGGCATAGGGTCAGGGGCAAGGACAAGGGCTTAGGGGCAAGGGCAGGGGCTTAGGGGCAAGCGCAAGGGCTTATGGGCAAGGGCATGGGCTTAGGGGCAAAGGCAAAGGCTTTGGGACAAGGGCAAGGTCTTAGGGGCAAGGAAAAGGGCTTAGGGGCAAGGGCAAGGGCTTAGGGGCAAGGGCAAGTGTTTAGGGGCAAGGGATTATGGGTAAGAGCAAGGACTTAGCGGAAGAGCAAGGGCTTAGGAGCAAGGGCAAGGGTTAGGGGCAGGGGCAGGGGCAAGGTCTTAGTGGCAGGGGCAGGGGCAAGGGCTTGGGGGCAAGGGCAGGGGCAACGGTTTAGGGGCAAAGGCAAGGGCTTAGCGGAAGAGCAAGGGCTTAGGAACAAGGGCAAGGGTTAGGGGCAGGGGCAAGGGCTTAGGGGAAGGGGCAGGGGCAAGGCCTTGGGGGCAGGGGCAGGGGCAAGGGCTTAGGGGCAGGGGCAGGGGCAAGAGTTTAGGGGCAGGGGCAAGGGCAAGGGCTTAGGGGCAGGTGCAGGGGCAAGGGATTAGGAGCAGGGGCAGGGGCAAGTGATTTGGGGCTGGGGAAGGGACAAGGGTTTACCAGCAGGGCCGGGGCAAGGGCTTAGGGGCAATCGCAGGGGCAAGGGCTTAGCGGCAGGGGCAAGGGCTTAGGGGCTGGGGCAAGGGCTTAGCGGCAGGGTCAGGAGCAAGAGCTTAGGGGCTGGGGCAGGGATATGGGCTTAGGAGCAGGGGCAGGGGCAAGGGCCTAGGGGCTGGGGCAGGGGCAAGGGCTTAGGGGCAGGGGCAGGGGCAAGCCCTTAGGGGCACGGGTAGGGGCAAGGGCTTAGGGGCAGGGACAGGGGCAAGGGCTTAGAGGCATGGGCAGGGGCAATGGCTTCGTGGCAGGGGCCGGGGCAGGGGCTCCGTGGCAGGGGCAAGGGCAAGGGTTTAGGGGCAAGGGCAAGGGGCAAGGGCAAGGGCAAGGGTTTTGGGGCAGGAGCAAGGGCAAGGCTTTAGGGGCAGGGGCAAAAGGAAGGGAAAGGGTTTACGGGCAAGGGCAAGGGCAAGGGTTTAGGGCCAAGGGCAAGGGTCAGGGCAAGGGTTCATGGGCAGGGGAAAGGACAAGGGTTTAGGGGAAAGGGCAAGGGCTTAGGGGCAAGGGTAAGGGCTTAGGGGCAAGGGCAAGGGCTTAGTGGAAGGGCAAGGGCTTAGGAGCAAGGGCAAGGGCTTAGGGGCAAGGGCAAGTGCTTAGGGGTAAGGACAAGGACTTAGGGACAAGGCTAAGGGCTTCGGGGCAAGGGCAAGGGCTTAGGGGAAAGGGTTTAGGGGCATGGGCAGGGGCCAGGGTTTAGGGGCAAGGGCAATAGTTTAGGGGCAGGAGTAAGGGCTTAGGGGATGGGGCAAGGGCTTAGGGGCAGGGGCAGGGGCAAAGGCTTAGTGGCAGGGGCAGGGCAAAGGGCTTAGGGGCAGTGGCAAGGGAGAGGCTTAGGTGCCGGGACAGAGCAAGGGCTTAGTGGCAGGAGAAGGAGCAGGGGCAAGGGCTTAGGGGCAAGGCCAAGGGCTTACGGGCAGTGGCTTGGGCAAGGACTAAGGGTAGGGACAGGGGCAAGAGCTTAGGGGCAGGGGCAGGGGCAGGGGCAAGGGCTTGGGGCCGGGGCAGAGGCAAGGGCTTAGAGGCAGGGACAAGGGCTTAGGTGCAGGGGCAATGGCAAGGGCTTAGGGGCAGGGGCAAGGGTAAGGGCTTAGCGGCAGGGGCAGGGGCAAGGGATTAGGAGCAGGGGCAGGGGAAAGTGATTAGGGGCTGGGGAAGGGACAAGGGTTTAAGAGCAGGGCCGGGGCAAGGGCTTAGGGGCGATCGCAGGGGCAAGGGCTTAGGGGCAGGGGCAAGGGCTTAGGGGCTGGGGCAAGGGCTTAGGGGCGATCGCAGGGGCAAGGTCTTAGGGGCTGGGGCAGGGATATGGGCTTAGGAGCAGGGGCAGGGGCAAGGGCTTAGGGGCAATGGCAGGGGCAAGGTCTTAGGGGCAGGGGCAATGACATAGGGGCAGGCGCAAGGGCTTTGAGGCAGGGGCAAGGGCTTAGGGGCAAGGACAAGGGATTAGGGACAAGCGCAAGGGATTAGGGGCAAGCACAAGTGCTTAGGGGCAAGGCAAGGGCTTAGGGGCAAGGCAAGGGCTTAGGGGCAAGGACAAGGGCTTAGGGGCAAGGGAAATGGCTTAGGGGCAAGGGCAAGTGCTTAAGTGCAAGGGCAAGGGCTTAGGGACAAGGGCAAGGGCTTAGGGGCAAGGGCAAAGGCATAGAGGCAAGGGCAAGGGCTTAGGGGCAAGGGCAAGGGCTTAGGGGCAAGAGCAAGGGCTTTGGGGCAAGGGCAAGGGCTTAGGGGCAAGGGCCAAGGCAAGGGTTTAGGTGCAGGGGCAAAGGCTTAGGGGAAGGGGCAGATGCAAGGACTTAGGGCCAGGGGCAGGGGCAAGGGCTTAGGGGCAAGGGCAGGGGCAAGGGCTTACGGGCAGGGAAAGGGGCAAGGGCTTAGGAGCAAGGGCAGGGGCAAAGGCTTAGGGGCAGGGGCAATGGATTAGGATCAAGGGCAGGGGCAAGGACTTAGAGGCAGGGGCAAGGGCAAGAGCTTAGGGGCAGAGGTAGGGGCAAGGGCTTAGAGGCAGGGGTAAGGGGCTAGCCTTTATGGGCAGTGGCAGGGGCAAGGCCTTATGGGCAGTGACAGGGGCAAGGGCTTAGAAGTATGGGCAGGGGCAATGGCTTCGTGGCAGGGGCAGGGGCAAGGGCTTTGGGGCAGGGGCAGGGGCAAGGTCTTAGAGGCAGGAGTAAGGGGCTAGCCTTTATGGGCAGTGGCAGGGGCAAGGGCTTAGAAGTATGGGCAGGGGCAATGGCTTCGTGGCAGGGGCAGGGGCAAGGGCTTTGGGGCAGGGGCAGGGGCAAGGTCTTAGAGGCAGGAGTAAGGGGCTAGCCTTTATGGGCAGTGGCAGGGGCAAGGCCTTATGGGCAGTGACAGGGGCAAGGGCTTAGAGGCATGGGCAGGGACAATGGCTTCGTGGCAGGGGCAGGGGCAAGGGCTTTTGGGCAGGGGCAGGGGCAAGGGCTTAAGGCCAGGGGCAAGGGCAAGGGCAAGGGCTTAGGGGCAGAGGCAGGGGCTTAGGTGCAAGCGCAAGGGATTAGGGGCAAGGGCATGGGCTTAGGGGCAAGGGCAAGGGATTAGGGGCAAGGGCAAGGGATTAGGGGCAAGGGCACGGGATTAGGGGCAAAGGCAAGGGCTTAGCAGAAGAGCAAGGGCTTATGAGCAAGGGCAAGGGCTTAGGGGCAGGGGCAGGGTTAAGTGTTTAGGGGCAGGGGCAGGGGCAAGGGTTTGGGGGCAGGGGCAGGGGTAAGAGCTTAGGCGCAGGGGCAGGGGCAAGGGCTGAGGGGCAAGGGCAGGGGCAAGGGCTTAGGGGCAGGGGTAGGGGCAAGGGCTTAGGGTCAAGGGCAGGGGCAAGGACTTAGTGGCAGGGGCAGGGGCAAGGGCTTAAGGGCAGGGGCAGGGGCAAGGGCTTAGAGGCAGGGGCAGGGGCAAACCCTTAGTGGCATGGGCAGGGGAAATGGCTTCGTGGCAGGGGCAGGGGCAAGGGCTTAGGGGCAGGGGCATTGGCAAAGGCTTAGGGGAAGTGGCAGAGGCAAGGGCTTAGGGGCACGGGCAGGGGCACGGACTTAGGGGCAGGGGCAAGGCAAGATCTTAGTGGCAGGGGCAGGGGCAAGGGATAGGGGCAAGGGCAGGGGCAAGGGCTTAGGGGCAGTGGCAGTGGCAAGGGCTTAGTGGCAGGGGCAGGGGAAAGGGCTTAGGGGCAGTGGCAAGGGAGAGGCTTAGGGCAGAGGTAGGGGCAAGGGCTTAGTGGCAGGGGAAGGGTCAGGGGCATGGGCTAAGGGGCAGGGCCAAGGGCTTACGGGCAGTGGCTGGGGCAATTGCTTAGGGTAGGTACAGGGGTAAGAGCTTAGGGGCAGGGGCAGGGGCACGGGCAAGGGCTTGGGGCCGGGGCAGTGGCAAGGGCTTCGGGGCAGGGGCAAGGGCTTAGGAGCAGGGGCAGGGGAAAGTGATTAGGGACAGGGTCAGGGGCCAGGGCATAGGGGCAGGGGCACGGGCTAGGCCTTAGCGGCAGAGGCAAGGACTTAGGGTCAGGGGCAGGGGCAAGACCTTAGGGGCAGAGGCATGGGTAGGGACTTAGTGGCAGGGTCTTAGGGGCAGGGGCAGGGGCTTAGAGGAAGGGACGGGGCAAGGGCTTGTGGGAAGGGGCAGGGGCCAGGGCTAAGGGGCAGGGAGAGGGGCAAGGGCTTAGGGGCTGGGAGAGGGGCAAGGGCTTAAGGGCAGTGGCAGGGGCAAGGGCTTAGGGGCAGGGGCTGGGGCAAGGGCTTAGGGGCAGAGGCAGGGGCAAGAGTTTAGGGGCTGGGGAAGGGACAAGGGTTTAGGAGCAGGGCCGGGGCAAGAGCTTAGGGGCAATGGCAAGGGCAAGGGCTTAGGGGCAGGGGCAAGGGCTTAGTGGCCTCGGCAAGGGCTTAGGGGCAGGGTCAGGGGCAAGAGCTTAGGGGCTGGGGCGGGACATGGGCTTAGGAGCAGGTGCAGGGGCAAGGGCTTAGGGGCAATGGCAAGGGAAAGGGCTTAGGGGCAGGGGCAATGACTTAGGGGCAGGCGCAAGGGCTTCGAGACAGGGGCAAGGGCTTAGGGGCAAGGACAAGGGATTAGGGAAAAGCGCAAGTGATTAGGGGCAAGCGCAAGTGCTTAGGGCCAAGGCTAGGGCTTAGGGGCAAGGACAAGGGCTTAGGGGCAAGGGAAATGGCTTAGGGGCAAGAGCAAGTGCTTAAGTGAAAGGGCAAGGGCTTAGGGACAAGGGCAAGGGCTTAGGGGCAAAGGCAAAGGCATAGAGGCAAGGGCAAGGGCTTAGGGTCAAGGGCAAGGGCTTAGGGGCAAGAGCAAGGGCTTTGGGGCAAAGGCCAGGGCAAGGGTTTAGGTGCAGGGGCAGGGGCAAGGGCTTAGGGGCAGGGGCAGTGGCAAAGGCTTAGGGGCAGGGGCAGGGGCAAGGGCTTAGGAGCAAGGCCATGGGCAAGTGCTTAGGGGCAGGGGCAAGGGATTAGTTTTAAGGGCAAGGGCAAGGACATTGGGGCAGGGTCAAGGGCAAAGGCATAAAGGCAAGGGCAAGGGCTTAGGGTCAAGGTCAAGGGCTTAGGGACAAGAGCAAGGGCCAGGGCAAGGGTTTAGGTGCAGGGGAAGGGGCAAGGGCTTAGGGGCAGGGGCAGTGGCAAAGGCTTAGGGGCAGGGGCAGATGCAAGGGCTTAGGGGCAGGGGCAGGGGCAAGGGCTTTGGGGCAGGGGCAGGGGCAAGGGCTTAGGAGCAAGGCCATGGGCAAGGGCTTAGTGGCAGGGGCAAGGGATTAGGGTCAAGGGAAAGGGCAAGGACATAGGGCCAGGGGCAAGGGCTTAGGGGCAGGGGCAGGGGCAAGGGCTTAGGGGCAGGGCCAGGGGCAAGCCCTTAGGGGCAGGGGCAGGGGCAAGTCCTTAGGGGCAGGGACAAGGGCAAGGGCTTAGAGGCATGTGCAGGGACAATGGTTTCATGGCAGTGGCATGGGCAAGGGCTTCGGGGCAGGGGCAGGGGAAAGGGCTTAGTGGTCTGAGGGCAAATGATTAGATGCAAGGGCAAGGGCTTAGGAGCAAGGGCAAGGGTTAGGGGCAGGGGCAGGGGCAAGGTCTTAGTGGCAGGGGCAGGGGCAAGGGCTTGGGGGCAAGGGCAGGGGCAACGGTTTAGGGGCAAAGGCAAGGGCTTAGCGGAAGAGCAAGGGCTTAGGAACAAGGGCAAGGGTTAGGGGCAGGGGCAAGGGCTTAGGGGAAGGGGCAGGGGCAAGGCCTTGGGGGCAGGGGCAGGGGCAAGGGCTTAGGGGCAGGGGCAGGGGCAAGTGTTTAGGGGCAGGGGCAAGGGCAAGGGCTTAGGGGCAGGGGCAGGGGTAAGGGATTAGGAGCAGGGGCAGGGGCAAGTGATTAGGGGCTGGGGAAGGGACAAGGGTTTACGAGCAGGGCCGGGGCAAGGGCTTAGGGGCAATCGCAGGGGCAAGGGCTTAGAAGCAGGGGCAAGGTCTTACGGGCTGGGGCAAGGGCTTAGGGTCAGGGCCAGGGTCAAGCCCTTAGGGGCAGGGGCAGGGGCAAGGCCTAAAGGGCAGGGACAAGGGCAGGGGTTTAGAGGCATGTGCAGGGACAATGCTTTCGTGGCAGGGGCACGGGCAACGGCTTCGGGGCAGGGGCAGGGGCAAGGGCTTAGGGGCCTGAGCAGGGAAAAGGGCATAGGGGCAGGGGCAAGGACAAGGGCTTAGGGGCAAGGGCAGGGGCTTAGGGGCAAGCGCAAGGGCTTATGGGCAAGGGCATGGGCTTAGGGGCAAAGGCAAAGGCTTTGGGACAAGGGCAAGGTCTTAGGGGCAAGGAAAAGGGCTTAGGGGCAAGGGCAAGGGCTTAGGGGCAAGGGCAAGTGTTTAGGGGCAAGGGATTATGGGTAAGAGCAAGGACTTAGCGGAAGAGCAAGGGCTTAGGAGCAAGGGCAAGGGTTAGGGGCAGGGGCAGGGGCAAGGTCTTAGTGGCAGGGGCAGGGGCAAGGGCTTGGGGGCAAGGGCAGGGGCAACGGTTTAGGGGCAAAGGCAAGGGCTTAGCGGAAGAGCAAGGGCTTAGGAACAAGGGCAAGGGTTAGGGGCAGGGGCAAGGGCTTAGGGGAAGGGGCAGGGGCAAGGCCTTGGGGGCAGGGGCAGGGGCAAGGGCTTAGGGGCAGGGGCAGGGGCAAGAGTTTAGGGGCAGGGGCAAGGGCAAGGGCTTAGGGGCAGGTGCAGGGGCAAGGGATTAGGAGCAGGGGCAGGGGCAAGTGATTTGGGGCTGGGGAAGGGACAAGGGTTTACCAGCAGGGCCGGGGCAAGGGCTTAGGGGCAATCGCAGGGGCAAGGGCTTAGCGGCAGGGGCAAGGGCTTAGGGGCTGGGGCAAGGGCTTAGGGGCAGGGTCAGGAGCAAGAGCTTAGGGGCTGGGGCAGGGATATGGGCTTAGGAGCAGGGGCAGGGGCAAGGGCCTAGGGGCTGGGGCAGGGGCAAGGGCTTAGGGGCAGGGGCAGGGGCAAGCCCTTAGGGGCACGGGTAGGGGCAAGGGCTTAGGGGCAGGGACAGGGGCAAGGGCTTAGAGGCATGGGCAGGGGCAATGGCTTCGTGGCAGGGGCCGGGGCAGGGGCTCCGTGGCAGGGGCAAGGGCAAGGGTTTAGGGGCAAGGGCAAGGGGCAAGGGCAAGGGCAAGGGTTTTGGGGGCAGGAGCAAGGGCAAGGCTTTAGGGGCAGGGGCAAAAGGAAGGGAAAGGGTTTACGGGCAAGGGCAAGGGCAAGGGTTTAGGGCCAAGGGCAAGGGTCAGGGCAAGGGTTCATGGGCAGGGGAAAGGACAAGGGTTTAGGGGAAAGGGCAAGGGCTTAGGGGCAAGGGTAAGGGCTTAGGGGCAAGGGCAAGGGCTTAGTGGAAGGGCAAGGGCTTAGGAGCAAGGGCAAGGGCTTAGGGGCAAGGGCAAGTGCTTAGGGGTAAGGACAAGGACTTAGGGACAAGGCTAAGGGCTTCGGGGCAAGGGCAAGGGCTTAGGGGAAAGGGTTTAGGGGCATGGGCAGGGGCCAGGGTTTAGGGGCAAGGGCAATAGTTTAGGGGCAGGAGTAAGGGCTTAGGGGATGGGGCAAGGGCTTAGGGGCAGGGGCAGGGGCAAAGGCTTAGTGGCAGGGGCAGGGCAAAGGGCTTAGGGGCAGTGGCAAGGGAGAGGCTTAGGTGCCGGGACAGAGCAAGGGCTTAGTGGCAGGAGAAGGAGCAGGGGCAAGGGCTTAGGGGCAAGGCCAAGGGCTTACGGGCAGTGGCTTGGGCAAGGACTAAGGGTAGGGACAGGGGCAAGAGCTTAGGGGCAGGGGCAGGGGCAGGGGCAAGGGCTTGGGGCCGGGGCAGAGGCAAGGGCTTAGAGGCAGGGACAAGGGCTTAGGTGCAGGGGCAATGGCAAGGGCTTAGGGGCAGGGGCAAGGGTAAGGGCTTAGCGGCAGGGGCAGGGGCAAGGGATTAGGAGCAGGGGCAGGGGAAAGTGATTAGGGGCTGGGGAAGGGACAAGGGTTTAAGAGCAGGGCCGGGGCAAGGGCTTAGGGGCGATCGCAGGGGCAAGGGCTTAGGGGCAGGGGCAAGGGCTTAGGGGCTGGGGCAAGGGCTTAGGGGCGATCGCAGGGGCAAGGTCTTAGGGGCTGGGGCAGGGATATGGGCTTAGGAGCAGGGGCAGGGGCAAGGGCTTAGGGGCAATGGCAGGGGCAAGGTCTTAGGGGCAGGGGCAATGACATAGGGGCAGGCGCAAGGGCTTTGAGGCAGGGGCAAGGGCTTAGGGGCAAGGACAAGGGATTAGGGACAAGCGCAAGGGATTAGGGGCAAGCACAAGTGCTTAGGGGCAAGGCAAGGGCTTAGGGGCAAGGCAAGGGCTTAGGGGCAAGGACAAGGGCTTAGGGGCAAGGGAAATGGCTTAGGGGCAAGGGCAAGTGCTTAAGTGCAAGGGCAAGGGCTTAGGGACAAGGGCAAGGGCTTAGGGGCAAGGGCAAAGGCATAGAGGCAAGGGCAAGGGCTTAGGGGCAAGGGCAAGGGCTTAGGGGCAAGAGCAAGGGCTTTGGGGCAAGGGCAAGGGCTTAGGGGCAAGGGCCAAGGCAAGGGTTTAGGTGCAGGGGCAAAGGCTTAGGGGAAGGGGCAGATGCAAGGACTTAGGGCCAGGGGCAGGGGCAAGGGCTTAGGGGCAAGGGCAGGGGCAAGGGCTTACGGGCAGGGAAAGGGGCAAGGGCTTAGGAGCAAGGGCAGGGGCAAAGGCTTAGGGGCAGGGGCAATGGATTAGGATCAAGGGCAGGGGCAAGGACTTAGAGGCAGGGGCAAGGGCAAGAGCTTAGGGGCAGAGGTAGGGGCAAGGGCTTAGAGGCAGGGGTAAGGGGCTAGCCTTTATGGGCAGTGGCAGGGGCAAGGCCTTATGGGCAGTGACAGGGGCAAGGGCTTAGAAGTATGGGCAGGGGCAATGGCTTCGTGGCAGGGGCAGGGGCAAGGGCTTTGGGGCAGGGGCAGGGGCAAGGTCTTAGAGGCAGGAGTAAGGGGCTAGCCTTTATGGGCAGTGGCAGGGGCAAGGGCTTAGAAGTATGGGCAGGGGCAATGGCTTCGTGGCAGGGGCAGGGGCAAGGGCTTTGGGGCAGGGGCAGGGGCAAGGTCTTAGAGGCAGGAGTAAGGGGCTAGCCTTTATGGGCAGTGGCAGGGGCAAGGCCTTATGGGCAGTGACAGGGGCAAGGGCTTAGAGGCATGGGCAGGGACAATGGCTTCGTGGCAGGGGCAGGGGCAAGGGCTTTTGGGCAGGGGCAGGGGCAAGGGCTTAAGGCCAGGGGCAAGGGCAAGGGCAAGGGCTTAGGGGCAGAGGCAGGGGCTTAGGTGCAAGCGCAAGGGATTAGGGGCAAGGGCATGGGCTTAGGGGCAAGGGCAAGGGATTAGGGGCAAGGGCAAGGGATTAGGGGCAAGGGCACGGGATTAGGGGCAAAGGCAAGGGCTTAGCAGAAGAGCAAGGGCTTATGAGCAAGGGCAAGGGCTTAGGGGCAGGGGCAGGGTTAAGTGTTTAGGGGCAGGGGCAGGGGCAAGGGTTTGGGGGCAGGGGCAGGGGTAAGAGCTTAGGCGCAGGGGCAGGGGCAAGGGCTGAGGGGCAAGGGCAGGGGCAAGGGCTTAGGGGCAGGGGTAGGGGCAAGGGCTTAGGGTCAAGGGCAGGGGCAAGGACTTAGTGGCAGGGGCAGGGGCAAGGGCTTAAGGGCAGGGGCAGGGGCAAGGGCTTAGAGGCAGGGGCAGGGGCAAACCCTTAGTGGCATGGGCAGGGGAAATGGCTTCGTGGCAGGGGCAGGGGCAAGGGCTTAGGGGCAGGGGCATTGGCAAAGGCTTAGGGGAAGTGGCAGAGGCAAGGGCTTAGGGGCACGGGCAGGGGCACGGACTTAGGGGCAGGGGCAAGGCAAGATCTTAGTGGCAGGGGCAGGGGCAAGGGATAGGGGCAAGGGCAGGGGCAAGGGCTTAGGGGCAGTGGCAGTGGCAAGGGCTTAGTGGCAGGGGCAGGGGAAAGGGCTTAGGGGCAGTGGCAAGGGAGAGGCTTAGGGCAGAGGTAGGGGCAAGGGCTTAGTGGCAGGGGAAGGGTCAGGGGCATGGGCTAAGGGGCAGGGCCAAGGGCTTACGGGCAGTGGCTGGGGCAATTGCTTAGGGTAGGTACAGGGGTAAGAGCTTAGGGGCAGGGGCAGGGGCACGGGCAAGGGCTTGGGGCCGGGGCAGTGGCAAGGGCTTCGGGGCAGGGGCAAGGGCTTAGGAGCAGGGGCAGGGGAAAGTGATTAGGGACAGGGTCAGGGGCCAGGGCATAGGGGCAGGGGCACGGGCAAGGCCTTAGCGGCAGAGGCAAGGACTTAGGGTCAGGGGCAGGGGCAAGACCTTAGGGGCAGAGGCATGGGTAGGGACTTAGTGGCAGGGTCTTAGGGGCAGGGGCAGGGGCTTAGAGGAAGGGACGGGGCAAGGGCTTGTGGGAAGGGGCAGGGGCCAGGGCTAAGGGGCAGGGAGAGGGGCAAGGGCTTAGGGGCTGGGAGAGGGGCAAGGGCTTAAGGGCAGTGGCAGGGGCAAGGGCTTAGGGGCAGGGGCTGGGGCAAGGGCTTAGGGGCAGAGGCAGGGGCAAGAGTTTAGGGGCTGGGGAAGGGACAAGGGTTTAGGAGCAGGGCCGGGGCAAGAGCTTAGGGGCAATGGCAAGGGCAAGGGCTTAGGGGCAGGGGCAAGGGCTTAGTGGCCTCGGCAAGGGCTTAGGGGCAGGGTCAGGGGCAAGAGCTTAGGGGCTGGGGCGGGACATGGGCTTAGGAGCAGGTGCAGGGGCAAGGGCTTAGGGGCAATGGCAAGGGAAAGGGCTTAGGGGCAGGGGCAATGACTTAGGGGCAGGCGCAAGGGCTTCGAGACAGGGGCAAGGGCTTAGGGGCAAGGACAAGGGATTAGGGAAAAGCGCAAGTGATTAGGGGCAAGCGCAAGTGCTTAGGGCCAAGGCAAGGGCTTAGGGGCAAGGACAAGGGCTTAGGGGCAAGGGAAATGGCTTAGGGGCAAGAGCAAGTGCTTAAGTGAAAGGGCAAGGGCTTAGGGACAAGGGCAAGGGCTTAGGGGCAAAGGCAAAGGCATAGAGGCAAGGGCAAGGGCTTAGGGTCAAGGGCAAGGGCTTAGGGGCAAGAGCAAGGGCTTTGGGGCAAAGGCCAGGGCAAGGGTTTAGGTGCAGGGGCAGGGGCAAGGGCTTAGGGGCAGGGGCAGTGGCAAAGGCTTAGGGGCAGGGGCAGGGGCAAGGGCTTAGGAGCAAGGCCATGGGCAAGTGCTTAGGGGCAGGGGCAAGGGATTAGTTTTAAGGGCAAGGGCAAGGACATTGGGGCAGGGTCAAGGGCAAAGGCATAAAGGCAAGGGCAAGGGCTTAGGGTCAAGGTCAAGGGCTTAGGGACAAGAGCAAGGGCCAGGGCAAGGGTTTAGGTGCAGGGGAAGGGGCAAGGGCTTAGGGGCAGGGGCAGTGGCAAAGGCTTAGGGGCAGGGGCAGATGCAAGGGCTTAGGGGCAGGGGCAGGGGCAAGGGCTTTGGGGCAGGGGCAGGGGCAAGGGCTTAGGAGCAAGGCCATGGGCAAGGGCTTAGTGGCAGGGGCAAGGGATTAGGGTCAAGGGAAAGGGCAAGGACATAGGGCCAGGGGCAAGGGCTTAGGGGCAGGGGCAGGGGCAAGGGCTTAGGGGCAGGGCCATGGGCAAGGGCTTAGTGGCAGGGGCAAGGGATTAGGGTCAAGGGAAAGGGCAAGGACATAGGGCCAGGGGCAGGGGCAAGGGCTTAGGGGCAGGGGCAGGGGCAAGGGCTTAGGGGCAGGGCCAGGGGCAAGCCCTTAGGGGCAGGGGCAGGGGCAAGTCCTTAGGGGCAGGGACAAGGGCAAGGGCTTAGAGGCATGTGCAGGGACAATGGTTTCATGGCAGTGGCATGGGCAAGGGCTTCGGGGCAGGGGCAGGGGAAAGGGCTTAGTGGTCTGAGGGCAAATGATTAGATGCAAGGGCAAGGGCTTAGGAGCAAGGGCAAGGGTTAGGGGCAGGGGTAGGGGCAAGGTCTTAGTGGCAGGGGCAGGGGCAAGGGCTTGGGGGCAAGGGCAGGGGCAACGGTTTAGGGGCAAAGGCAAGGGCTTAGCGGAAGAGCAAGGGCTTAGGAACAAGGGCAAGGGTTAGGGGCAGGGGCAAGGGCTTAGGGGAAGGGGCAGGGGCAAGGCCTTGGGGGCAGGGGCAGGGGCAAGGGCTTAGGGGCAGGGGCAGGGGCAAGTGTTTAGGGGCAGGGGCAAGGGCAAGGGCTTAGGGGCAGGGGCAGGGGTAAGGGATTAGGAGCAGGGGCAGGGGCAAGTGATTAGGGGCTGGGGAAGGGACAAGGGTTTACGAGCAGGGCCGGGGCAAGGGCTTAGGGGCAATCGCAGGGGCAAGGGCTTAGAAGCAGGGGCAAGGTCTTACGGGCTGGGGCAAGGGCTTAGGGTCAGGGCCAGGGTCAAGCCCTTAGGGGCAGGGGCAGGGGCAAGGCCTAAAGGGCAGGGACAAGGGCAGGGGTTTAGAGGCATGTGCAGGGACAATGCTTTCGTGGCAGGGGCACGGGCAACGGCTTCGGGGCAGGGGCAGGGGCAAGGGCTTAGGGGCCTGAGCAGGGAAAAGGGCATAGGGGCAGGGGCAAGGACAAGGGCTTAGGGGCAAGGGCAGGGGCTTAGGGGCAAGCGCAAGGGCTTATGGGCAAGGGCATGGGCTTAGGGGCAAAGGCAAAGGCTTTGGGACAAGGGCAAGGTCTTAGGGGCAAGGAAAAGGGCTTAGGGGCAAGGGCAAGGGCTTAGGGGCAAGGGCAAGTGTTTAGGGGCAAGGGATTATGGGTAAGAGCAAGGACTTAGCGGAAGAGCAAGGGCTTAGGAGCAAGGGCAAGGGTTAGGGGCAGGGGCAGGGGCAAGGTCTTAGTGGCAGGGGCAGGGGCAAGGGCTTGGGGGCAAGGGCAGGGGCAACGGTTTAGGGGCAAAGGCAAGGGCTTAGCGGAAGAGCAAGGGCTTAGGAACAAGGGCAAGGGTTAGGGGCAGGGGCAAGGGCTTAGGGGAAGGGGCAGGGGCAATGCCTTGGGGGCAGGGGCAGGGGCAAGGGCTTAGGGGCAGGGGCAGGGGCAAGAGTTTAGGGGCAGGGGCAAGGGCAAGGGCTTAGGGGCAGGTGCAGGGGCAAGGGATTAGGAGCAGGGGCAGGGGCAAGTGATTTGGGGCTGGGGAAGGGACAAGGGTTTACCAGCAGGGCCGGGGCAAGGGCTTAGGGGCAATCGCAGGGGCAAGGGCTTAGCGGCAGGGGCAAGGGCTTAGGGGCTGGGGCAAGGGCTTAGCGGCAGGGTCAGGAGCAAGAGCTTAGGGGCTGGGGCAGGGATATGGGCTTAGGAGCAGGGGCAGGGGCAAGGGCCTAGGGGCTGGGGCAGGGGCAAGGGCTTAGGGGCAGGGGCAGGGGCAAGCCCTTAGGGGCACGGGTAGGGGCAAGGGCTTAGGGGCAGGGACAGGGGCAAGGGCTTAGAGGCATGGGCAGGGGCAATGGCTTCGTGGCAGGGGCCGGGGCAGGGGCTCCGTGGCAGGGGCAAGGGCAAGGGTTTAGGGGCAAGGGCAAGGGGCAAGGGCAAGGGCAAGGGTTTTGGGGCAGGAGCAAGGGCAAGGCTTTAGGGGCAGGGGCAAAAGGAAGGGAAAGGGTTTACGGGCAAGGGCAAGGGCAAGGGTTTAGGGCCAAGGGCAAGGGTCAGGGCAAGGGTTCATGGGCAGGGGAAAGGACAAGGGTTTAGGGGAAAGGGCAAGGGCTTAGGGGCAAGGGTAAGGGCTTAGGGGCAAGGGCAAGGGCTTAGTGGAAGGGCAAGGGCTTAGGAGCAAGGGCAAGGGCTTAGGGGCAAGGGCAAGTGCTTAGGGGTAAGGACAAGGACTTAGGGACAAGGCTAAGGGCTTCGGGGCAAGGGCAAGGGCTTAGGGGAAAGGGTTTAGGGGCATGGGCAGGGGCCAGGGTTTAGGGGCAAGGGCAATAGTTTAGGGGCAGGAGTAAGGGCTTAGGGGATGGGGCAAGGGCTTAGGGGCAGGGGCAGGGGCAAAGGCTTAGTGGCAGGGGCAGGGCAAAGGGCTTAGGGGCAGTGGCAAGGGAGAGGCTTAGGTGCCGGGACAGAGCAAGGGCTTAGTGGCAGGAGAAGGAGCAGGGGCAAGGGCTTAGGGGCAAGGCCAAGGGCTTACGGGCAGTGGCTTGGGCAAGGACTAAGGGTAGGGACAGGGGCAAGAGCTTAGGGGCAGGGGCAGGGGCAGGGGCAAGGGCTTGGGGCCGGGGCAGAGGCAAGGGCTTAGAGGCAGGGACAAGGGCTTAGGTGCAGGGGCAATGGCAAGGGCTTAGGGGCAGGGGCAAGGGTAAGGGCTTAGCGGCAGGGGCAGGGGCAAGGGATTAGGAGCAGGGGCAGGGGAAAGTGATTAGGGGCTGGGGAAGGGACAAGGGTTTAAGAGCAGGGCCGGGGCAAGGGCTTAGGGGCGATCGCAGGGGCAAGGGCTTAGGGGCAGGGGCAAGGGCTTAGGGGCTGGGGCAAGGGCTTAGGGGCGATCGCAGGGGCAAGGTCTTAGGGGCTGGGGCAGGGATATGGGCTTAGGAGCAGGGGCAGGGGCAAGGGCTTAGGGGCAATGGCAGGGGCAAGGTCTTAGGGGCAGGGGCAATGACATAGGGGCAGGCGCAAGGGCTTTGAGGCAGGGGCAAGGGCTTAGGGGCAAGGACAAGGGATTAGGGACAAGCGCAAGGGATTAGGGGCAAGCACAAGTGCTTAGGGGCAAGGCAAGGGCTTAGGGGCAAGGCAAGGGCTTAGGGGCAAGGACAAGGGCTTAGGGGCAAGGGAAATGGCTTAGGGGCAAGGGCAAGTGCTTAAGTGCAAGGGCAAGGGCTTAGGGACAAGGGCAAGGGCTTAGGGGCAAGGGCAAAGGCATAGAGGCAAGGGCAAGGGCTTAGGGGCAAGGGCAAGGGCTTAGGGGCAAGAGCAAGGGCTTTGGGGCAAGGGCAAGGGCTTAGGGGCAAGGGCCAAGGCAAGGGTTTAGGTGCAGGGGCAAAGGCTTAGGGGAAGGGGCAGATGCAAGGACTTAGGGCCAGGGGCAGGGGCAAGGGCTTAGGGGCAAGGGCAGGGGCAAGGGCTTACGGGCAGGGAAAGGGGCAAGGGCTTAGGAGCAAGGGCAGGGGCAAAGGCTTAGGGGCAGGGGCAATGGATTAGGATCAAGGGCAGGGGCAAGGACTTAGAGGCAGGGGCAAGGGCAAGAGCTTAGGGGCAGAGGTAGGGGCAAGGGCTTAGAGGCAGGGGTAAGGGGCTAGCCTTTATGGGCAGTGGCAGGGGCAAGGCCTTATGGGCAGTGACAGGGGCAAGGGCTTAGAAGTATGGGCAGGGGCAATGGCTTCGTGGCAGGGGCAGGGGCAAGGGCTTTGGGGCAGGGGCAGGGGCAAGGTCTTAGAGGCAGGAGTAAGGGGCTAGCCTTTATGGGCAGTGGCAGGGGCAAGGGCTTAGAAGTATGGGCAGGGGCAATGGCTTCGTGGCAGGGGCAGGGGCAAGGGCTTTGGGGCAGGGGCAGGGGCAAGGTCTTAGAGGCAGGAGTAAGGGGCTAGCCTTTATGGGCAGTGGCAGGGGCAAGGCCTTATGGGCAGTGACAGGGGCAAGGGCTTAGAGGCATGGGCAGGGACAATGGCTTCGTGGCAGGGGCAGGGGCAAGGGCTTTTGGGCAGGGGCAGGGGCAAGGGCTTAAGGCCAGGGGCAAGGGCAAGGGCAAGGGCTTAGGGGCAGAGGCAGGGGCTTAGGTGCAAGCGCAAGGGATTAGGGGCAAGGGCATGGGCTTAGGGGCAAGGGCAAGGGATTAGGGGCAAGGGCAAGGGATTAGGGGCAAGGGCACGGGATTAGGGGCAAAGGCAAGGGCTTAGCAGAAGAGCAAGGGCTTATGAGCAAGGGCAAGGGCTTAGGGGCAGGGGCAGGGTTAAGTGTTTAGGGGCAGGGGCAGGGGCAAGGGTTTGGGGGCAGGGGCAGGGGTAAGAGCTTAGGCGCAGGGGCAGGGGCAAGGGCTGAGGGGCAAGGGCAGGGGCAAGGGCTTAGGGGCAGGGGTAGGGGCAAGGGCTTAGGGTCAAGGGCAGGGGCAAGGACTTAGTGGCAGGGGCAGGGGCAAGGGCTTAAGGGCAGGGGCAGGGGCAAGGGCTTAGAGGCAGGGGCAGGGGCAAACCCTTAGTGGCATGGGCAGGGGAAATGGCTTCGTGGCAGGGGCAGGGGCAAGGGCTTAGGGGCAGGGGCATTGGCAAAGGCTTAGGGGAAGTGGCAGAGGCAAGGGCTTAGGGGCACGGGCAGGGGCACGGACTTAGGGGCAGGGGCAAGGCAAGATCTTAGTGGCAGGGGCAGGGGCAAGGGATAGGGGCAAGGGCAGGGGCAAGGGCTTAGGGGCAGTGGCAGTGGCAAGGGCTTAGTGGCAGGGGCAGGGGAAAGGGCTTAGGGGCAGTGGCAAGGGAGAGGCTTAGGGCAGAAGTAGGGGCAAGGGCTTAGTGGCAGGGGAAGGGTCAGGGGCATGGGCTAAGGGGCAGGGCCAAGGGCTTACGGGCAGTGGCTGGGGCAATTGCTTAGGGTAGGTACAGGGGTAAGAGCTTAGGGGCAGGGGCAGGGGCACGGGCAAGGGCTTGGGGCCGGGGCAGTGGCAAGGGCTTCGGGGCAGGGGCAAGGGCTTAGGAGCAGGGGCAGGGGAAAGTGATTAGGGACAGGGTCAGGGGCCAGGGCATAGGGGCAGGGGCACGGGCAAGGCCTTAGCGGCAGAGGCAAGGACTTAGGGTCAGGGGCAGGGGCAAGACCTTAGGGGCAGAGGCATGGGTAGGGACTTAGTGGCAGGGTCTTAGGGGCAGGGGCAGGGGCTTAAGGGAAGGGACGGGGCAAGGGCTTGTGGGAAGGGGCAGGGGCCAGGGCTAAGGGGCAGGGAGAGGGGCAAGGGCTTAGGGGCTGGGAGAGGGGCAAGGGCTTAAGGGCAGTGGCAGGGGCAAGGGCTTAGGGGCAGGGGCTGGGGCAAGGGCTTAGGGGCAGAGGCAGGGGCAAGAGTTTAGGGGCTGGGGAAGGGACAAGGGTTTAGGAGCAGGGCCGGGGCAAGAGCTTAGGGGCAATGGCAAGGGCAAGGGCTTAGGGGCAGGGGCAAGGGCTTAGTGGCCTCGGCAAGGGCTTAGGGGCAGGGTCAGGGGCAAGAGCTTAGGGGCTGGGGCGGGACATGGGCTTAGGAGCAGGTGCAGGGGCAAGGGCTTAGGGGCAATGGCAAGGGAAAGGGCTTAGGGGCAGGGGCAATGACTTAGGGGCAGGCGCAAGGGCTTCGAGACAGGGGCAAGGGCTTAGGGGCAAGGACAAGGGATTAGGGAAAAGCGCAAGTGATTAGGGGCAAGCGCAAGTGCTTAGGGCCAAGGCAAGGGCTTAGGGGCAAGGGAAATGGCTTAGGGGCAAGAGCAAGTGCTTAAGTGAAAGGGCAAGGGCTTAGGGACAAGGGCAAGGGCTTAGGGGCAAAGGCAAAGGCATAGAGGCAAGGGCAAGGGCTTAGGGTCAAGGGCAAGGGCTTAGGGGCAAGAGCAAGGGCTTTGGGGCAAAGGCCAGGGCAAGGGTTTAGGTGCAGGGGCAGGGGCAAGGGCTTAGGGGCAGGGGCAGTGGCAAAGGCTTAGGGGCAGGGACAGGGGCAAGGGCTTAGGAGCAAGGCCATGGGCAAGTGCTTAGGGGCAGGGGCAAGGGATTAGTTTTAAGGGCAAGGGCAAGGACATTGGGGCAGGGTCAAGGGCAAAGGCATAAAGGCAAGGGCAAGGGCTTAGGGTCAAGGTCAAGGGCTTAGGGACAAGAGCAAGGGCCAGGGCAAGGGTTTAGGTGCAGGGGAAGGGGCAAGGGCTTAGGGGCAGGGGCAGTGGCAAAGGCTTAGGGGCAGGGGCAGATGCAAGGGCTTAGGGGCAGGGGCAGGGGCAAGGGCTTTGGGGCAGGGGCAGGGGCAAGGGCTTAGGAGCAAGGCCATGGGCAAGGGCTTAGTGGCAGGGGCAAGGGATTAGGGTCAAGGGAAAGGGCAAGGACATAGGGCCAGGGGCAGGGGCAAGGGCTTAGGGGCAGGGGCAGGGGCAAGGGCTTAGGGGCAGGCCCAGGGGCAAGCCCTTAGGGGCAGGGGCAGGGGCAAGTCCTTAGGGGCAGGGACAAGGGCAAGGGCTTAGAGGCATGTGCAGGGACAATGGTTTCATGGCAGTGGCATGGGCAAGGGCTTCGGGGCAGGGGCAGGGGCAAGGGCTTAGTGGTCTGAGGGCAAATGATTAGATGCAAGGGCAAGGGCTTAGGGGCAAGGGCAAGGGCTTAGGGGCAAGGACAAGGCTTTAGGGGAAAGGGCAAGGGATTATGGGTAAGAACAAGGACTTAGCGGAAGAGTAAGGGCTTAGGAGCAAGGGCAAGGGTTAGGGGCAGGGGCAGGGGCAAGTTCTTAGTGGCAGGGGCAGAGGCAAGGGCTTGGGAGCAGGGGCAGGGGCAAGGGTTTAGGGGCAAAGGCAAGGGCTTAGCCGAAGAACAAGGGCTTAGGAACAAGGGCAAGGGTTAGGGGCAGGGGCAAGGGCTTAGGGGAAGGGGCAGGGGCAATGCCTTGGGGGCAGGGGCAGGGGCAAGGGCTTAGGGGCAGGGCTAGGGGCAAGATTTTAGGTGCCAGGGCTTAGGGACAAGGGTAAGGGCTTAAGGGCAAGGGCAAGGGATTAGGGGCAAGGGAAAGGGATTAGGGGCAAAGGCAAAGGCTTAGTGGAATTGCAAGGGCTTAGGAGCAAGGGCAAGGGCTTACGGGCATGGGTAGGGGCAAAGGCTTAGGGGCAGGGGCATAGGCAAGGGCTTAGGGGAAGGGGCAGGGGCAAGGGTTTAGGGGCAGGGGCCGGGGCAATGGCTTAGGGGTAAGGGAAGGGGCAAGGGCTTCGGGGCAGGGGTAGGGGCAAGGGTTTAGGGTCAAGGGCAGGGGCAAGGACTTAGGGGCAGGGGCAGGGGCAAGGACTTAGGGTCAGGCGCAGGGGCAAGGTCTTAGGGACAGGGGCAGGGGCAAGCCCTTAGGGGCAGGGGCACGGGCAGGGGCAAGGGCTTAGGGGCAGGGACAGGGGCAAGGTCTTAGAGGCATGGGAAGGGGCAATGGCTTTGTGGCAGGGGCAGGGGCAAGGGTTTCGGGGCAGGGACAGGGTCAAGGGTTTCGGGGCAAGGGCAAGGGCCAAGGGCAAGGGAAAGGGCAAGGGTTTTGGGGCAGGAGCAAAGGCAAGGCTTTAGGGGCAGGGGCAAAAGGAAGGGCAAGGGTTTAGGGGCAGGACCAAGGGCAAGGGCAAGGGTTTAGGGTCAGGGGCAAGGGTCAGGGCAAGGGTTCATGGGCAGGGTCAAAGACAAGGGTTTAGGGGCAAGGGCTTAGGAGAAGGGCAAGGGCTTAGCAGAAGAGCAAGGGCTTAGGAGCAAGGACAAGGGCTTAGGGGCAGTGGCAAAGGCTTAGGGGTAGTGGCATAGGCAAGGGCTTAGTGGCAGGGGCAGGGGCAAGGGTTTAGGGGCAGGGGAAGGCGCAAGCCCTTGAGGGCATGGGCAGGGGCAAGGGCTTAGGGGCAGGGGCAGGGGCAAGGGCTTCGGGGCAGGGGAAGGGGCAAGGTTTTAGGGGCAAGGGCAAGGGGCAAGGGCAAGGGCAAGAGCAAGGGTTTTGGGTCAGGGGCAAAAGGAAGGCAAGGGTTTAGGGGCAGGAGCAAGGGCAAGGGCAAGGGTTTAGGGCCAGGGGCAAGGGTCAGGGCAAGGGTTCATGGGCAGGGGCAAAGACAAGGGTTTAGGGGCAAGGGCAAGGGCTTAGGGGCAAGGGTAAGGGATTAGGGGAAGGGCAAGGGATTAGGGGCAAGGGCAATGACTTAGGGGCAAGGGTAAGGGCTTCGGGGCAAGGGCAAGGGCTTAGGGGAAGAGCAAGGGCTTAGGAGCAAGGGCAAGGGCTTAGGGGCAAGGGCAAGGGCTTAGGGGTAAGGGTTTAGGGGCATGGGCAGGGGCAAGGGTTTAGGGGCAAGGGTAAGCGCTTAGGGGCAGGAGTAAGGGCTTAGGGGATGGGGAAGGGATTAGGGGCATAGGCAGGGGCAAGGGCTTAGGGGCAGGGCATGGGCAAAGGCTTAGTGGCAGGGGCAGGGGAAAGGGCTTAGGGGCAGTGGCAAGGGAGAGGCTTAGGGGCAGGGGCAGGGGCAAGGGCTTAGTGGCAGGGGAAGGGGCAGGGGCAAGGGCTTAGGGGCAGGGCCAAGGACTTACGGGCAGTGGCTGGGGCAAGGGCTTAGGGTAGGGACAGGGGCAAGAGCTTAGGGGCAGGTGCAGGGGCAGGGACAAGGGCTTAGGGGCAGGAGCAAGGGCTTAGGGGCAGGGGCAGGGGCAATGGCTTAGGGGCAGGGGCAAGGGTAAGGACTTAGGGGCAGGGGCAGGGGCAAGGGCTTAGGAACAGGGGCAGGGGCAAGTGATTAGGGACAGGGTCAGGGGCAAGGGCATAGGGGCAGGGGCACGGGCAAGGCCTTAGTGGCAGGGGCAGAGGCAAGGGCTTAGGGTCAGGTGCAGGGGCAAGAGCTTAGGTGCAGGGGCAGGGGCAGGGACAGGGGCTAGTGCTTAGGGTCAGGGGCAGGGGATAAGGGGTAGGGGAAGGGGCATGACCTTAGGGCTTAGCGGCAGAGGCATGGGTAGGGGCTTAGTGGCAGGGTCTTAGGGGCAGCGGCAGGGGCTTAGGGGAAGGGACGGGGCAAGGGCTTGTGGGAAGGGGCAGGTGCAAGGGCTAAGGGGCAGGGGCTGGGGCAAGGGCTTAGGGGCAGGGGCAGGGGCAAGTGCTTCGGGGTTGTGGAAGGGACAAGGGTTTAGGAGCAGGGCCGGGGCAAGGGCTTAGGGGCAATGGCAGCGGCAAGGGTTTTGGGGGCAGGGGCCAGGGCTTAGGGCCTGGGGCAAGGGATTCTCACAGGCAGGCAGGTAGGCAGGCATTCTCGCACGCAGTAAGGTAGGCAGGCAGGCAGGCACGCATTCTCGCAGGCAGGCAGGCAGGCAGGCAGGCAGGCAGGCATTCTCAAAGGTAGCCAGGAAGGCATTCTCGCAAGCAGGCAGGCAGGCAGGCATTCTCGCAGGCAGGCAGGCATTCTCGCAGGTTGGAAGGCTGGCAGGCATTCTCACAGGCAGGCAGGCAGGCATGTAGGCAGGCATTCTCGCAGGCAGTCAGGCAGGCAGGCATTCTCGCAGGCAGGCAGGCATTCTCGCAGGTAGGAAGGCTGGCAGGCATTCTCGCAGGCAGGCAGGCAGACATGCAGGCAGGCAGGCAGGCAGGCATTCACAGGCAGACAGGCAGTCACGCAGGCAGGCATTCTCGCAGGCAGGCAGGCAGGCAGGCTGGCATTCTCGCAGGCAGGCATTCTCGCAGGCAGGCATTCTCACAGGCAGGCAGGAAGGCAGGCATTCTCGCAGGCAGGCAGGCAGGCAGGCATTCTCGCAGGTAAGCAGGCAGGCATTCTCGCAGGCAGGCAGGTAGGCAGACAGACAGGCATTCTCGCAGGCTGGCAGGTAAGCTTTCTCGCAGGCAGGCATTCTCGCAGGCAGGCAGGCAGGCATTCTCGCAGGCAGACAGGCAGACATTCTCTGGTGGCGCCTGAAAATTCTCACTGACCTTCGATAAATGCATAGGTTTCCTAGCTGTCCCGCGCAGGCCCTGCAAGAGAAACTGGTGATACCTGGTTAAGCCCTCGGTGCCTTACTGGGAGTTTGTGTCCCACAGTATTCGTGGAGTGGCAAAAAGAGTTTCTCTCCAGTGGGGAGTGCCCGCTGGCTGACCATCAGGTCTATTGACTGCTTTATGGGCCTCTCTCTGGAAGGGCTCCCGTTCCCCTGTTGTGAACAGCACCTGGAGAAGTTGCTGGCACTTGTCTGAGGTGGGCTGATGCATGTGGAAAAGCTTGTCTAGTAAAGAAATCAGTTCTTGTGGTTTGTCAGACCAGGGGGTTTTGTTTATTCCAATTATGCAATCCCTGGAAAAAAAGGGGACCTACACCCAAAAAGGGACTCGGGGGGTTTCCCCAGGTGTTGGGGCTGCTTGCCTTAAGCAGAGAATGCTGCTGCCCAGTGATCCTTCTGGGGGGTAGAGAGGACATGCCAGCCCTAGTGCACGTGCTGGGGGGTGACTTTAAAAGGGGTGGTATTTCTCTCACAGGCCCCCTGTGAACTGATAGGCAAGCAGGGGTCACAATGGGTTTTAAGCCAGCTCTCCCGCTTCCCGAGTCCTCCAGCAAAGTGGGATAAAGACGACGGGGATGGGGAGGGGAGGGGAGGGACGGCCTCCACCTTGGTGGCTTTAGGAACTTGGACCAGTTGTCTTTCCAGTTCATGCCATGTTTCCTGAAATCTTGGGGAAAAGAAACCATTCTGTTGGGGGAGGGAGTAAGTCTTTTATATATGCTGGCTTATTAGTGGCCCTGTCAAATCACACATCAATTTTATTTATTTTTTTTTCTAACCCTAACCCTAACCCTTTCCCCCCAACCCCCATCAATTTTAGAGATCAGATCAGGGTGTGCTGGTTGCCCAGAAATAGATCTATGACTTCTGAGAAATAGGGGAAGGGAAAACGAGTCTTGCATGGGCCCATTGGGAACTCCTTCTGCCCAATCACCTTTAAACAAATTGCGGAGTCTCCAGGCTTTCGGGTTGAAACCACATGCTCTTTGTGAGTGCCTAGAGCAGGGGTCCTCAAACGACAGCCCGCGGGCCACATTGGGAGAGCCAAGGACATTGATCCTGTGCACCGGGTGTTTGTGCCCGGTTTGTTGGTTTGTTTTCTCAACTCCACAATTAGATGTGTGCAGTGTGTCTTGGAATTTGTTCTTAGTTTTTTTTTTTAAACTGTAGTCTGGCCCTCCAACGGGTGGAGGGACAGTGAACTGGTCCCTGTTTAAAGAATTTAAGGACCCCTGGCCTAGAGAAATCAGAAATAAAAAATCCCCATAGTATCAATTCTATGCAGGCCCAGACAGTGGCAGTCGGAGCTCGGTGCACCTAAAAAAGGTTGTAGCCACTGTCCATTCCCAGAAAAGAACAACTCACACAGTCAGCAAGTTCAACAGAAAAAGTTTTATTTCCTGAGCAGGGTCTGTCAGCCCTCTTGAGAGGAGTCTGAGCAGCCCCGAGTCGAATTTTCCAAGGGTTTTAAAACTTTTGCAATGTGCATGTGCACAAGCAGGCAGAGTGAGAAGCGGGGTATTAGGGTTAGCCATTCTTAGTTGAACCAAAACTGCTCTGGTCGTTCTAGCAAGCCTTCTGAACATTCATTTCCTCCGTGACATTCCCTTGGGCGACGTCTGCACAGCCTACCTACCCAATATCAGCTAGTTGATTTACACTTGCTAGCTACTTTATTTTCTTTTCATGGTGGCTTCTGTCAGCCCCAAATGGCTTCACTCTTGTCAAAGCTGTTTCAGCTTTTCCCAGAGATCCTACACAGTCGCCATTGTAGCCGAGAGGTAACAGGGTCTGTGACCATGGCCAAGATGGCACCCACCAGTCCAAACATGTGGAAGGGCGCTGCCTAGGGAGCTGGGTGAAGAGGCCTGGGAGTTAGCCCTGCCTGGTCCCGGGAGCCAAAAGTTTCCCTTTCCCCTCCATTCCCTTTGCCTTTCTCCTGGTTTTTCAAACAAGCTGCTCTAGCCCTATAACACCAAGCACAAAATTGTCATAATTCTTAATGAAAACGTATCTGGTACCCAAAGTATAAATGTGACTATTTGGTCACATTTCAAAAACACTGAAAATTTTATGCTTTAAAATATATTTTGAATGCCATATATATTGATACCTAAAAACCAAAAAAAATATATCCTGGATTTAAAAGCTGAGGCGTTATAGGGCTAGTGTTCTTCCAGTTTAGGTTTGTTCCTTGTTACAGGCTGGTTTTCCGTTGCCCACGCTTAGGCCAATGGCGTTCGGAAGCCTAGGCAGAGTCACTGTTACCTTTAGGCTTTCAGTGATGCTGCCTCAGGCACTTTTGGGGACAGCTCTTAACTTAATACACAGCTCCTCTGCCATGATATTGCAGCCAGAAATTAGAAATTCCCTGAAGGTTCACTGAGCTGCCACGGGTCCCTTCCCTTCAGAGATTTGAGCGTCACCTCTGCCAGCAGGTGTCTTGGAGGGCCTTGGAATGCCTGCCTGCCTGCCTGCGAGCCTGCCTGCCTGCCTGCCTGCGTGCCTGCCTGCCTTCCTTTGAGAATGCCTGCCTGCCTGCCTGCCTGCGAGAAGGACTGCCTGCCTACCTGCGAGAATGCCTGCTTGCCTGCCTGCCTGCCTGCCTGTCTGCCTGCGAGAATGCCTGCCTGCCTGCATGTATGTCTGCCTGCCTGCCTCCTAGAATGCCTGCCTGCCTGCCTGCCCGCGAGAATTCCTGCCCGCTAGAATGCCTGCCTGCAAGAATGCCTACCTGCGAAAATGCCTGCCGGCCTGCCGGCCTGCCTGCCTGCGTGACTGCGAGAATGCATTCCTGCCTGTTGCCTGTCTGCCTGCTAGAATGCCTTCCTGCCTGCATGCGTGTCTGCCTGCCTGCCTGTTAGAATGCCTGCCTGCTTGCCTGTCTGCGAGAATGCCTGCCTGCCTGCCTGCCTGTGAGAATGCCTGCCTGCCTGTCTGTCTGCGAGAATGCCTGCCTGCCGGCCTGCCTGCGAGAATGCCTGCCTGCCTGCCTGATAGAATGCCTTTCTTCCTGCCTTCCTGTCTGCCTGCGAGAATGCCTGCCTGCCTGCATGTGTGTCTGCATGCCTGCCTGCCTGCGAGAATGCCTGCCTACATGCCTGCCTGCTTGTCTGCCTGCGAGAATGCCTGCCTGCCTGCATGTATGTCTGCCTGCCTGCCTCCTAGAATGCCTGCCTGCCTGCCTGCCTGTGAGAATTCCTGCCCGCTAGAATGCCTGCCTGCGAGAATGCCTACCTGCGAAAATGCCTGCCGGCCTGCCGGCCTGCCTGCCTGCGTGACTGTGAGAATGCATTCCTGCCTGTTGCCTGTCTGCCTGCTAGAATGCCTGCCTGCCTGCATGCGTGTCTGCCTGCCTGCCTGTTAGAATGCCTGCCTGCCTGCCTGTCTGCGAGAATGCCTGCCTGCCTGCCTGCCTGTGAGAATGCCTGCCTGCCTGTCTGTCTGCGAGAATGCCTGCCTGCCGGCCTGCCTGCCTGCCTGCCTGCCTGCTAGAATGCCTTCCTTCCTGACTTCCTGTCTGCGTGCGAGAATGCCTGCCTACCTGCATGCGTGTCTGCATGCCTGCCTGCCTGCCTGCCTGCGAGAATGCCTGCCTACATGCCTGCCTGCCTGCCTGTGAGAATGCCTGCCAGCCTTCCTACCTGCGAGAATGCCTGCCTGCCTGCGAGAATGCCTGCCTGCCTGCGAGAATGCCTGCCTGCCTGCCTGCCTGCGAGAATGCCTGCCTGCCTGCCTGCTTGCGAGAATGCCTGCCTGGCTACCTTTGAGAATGCCCGCCTGCCTGCCTGCCTGCGAGAATGCGTGCCTGCCTGCCTGCCTACCTTACTGCGTGCGAGAATGCCTGCCTACCTGCCTGCCTGTGAGAATGCCTCCCTGCCTGCCTGAGAGCCTGCCTGCCTCCCTGCCTGCCTGCCTGTGAGAATGCCTGCCTGCCTGCCTGCCTGCCTGCGAGAATGCCTGCCTGCCTGCCTGCGAGAATGCCTGCCTGCGTGCGAGCATGCCTGTGAGAATGCCTGCCTGCCTGCCTGCGGGAATGCCTGCCTGCCTTCCTGCCTGCCAGAATGCCTGCCTGCCTGCCTGCCTGTCTGCCTGCGAGAATGCCTGCCTGCCTGCATGTATGTCTGCCTGCCTGCCTCCTAGAATGCCTGCCTGCCTGCCTGTGAGAATGCCTGCCTGCCTGCCCGCTAGAATGCCTGCCTGCGAGAATGCCTACCTGCGAAAATGCCTGCCGGCCTGCCGGCCTGCCTGCCTGCGTGACTGCGAGAATGCCTTCCTGCCTGTTCCCTGTCTGCCTGCTAGAATGCCTGCCTGCCTGCATGCGTGTCTGCCTGCCTGCCTGTTAGAATGCCTGCCTGCCTGCCTGCCTGCCTGCGAGAATGCCTGCCTGCCTGCCTGTGAGAATGCCTGCCTGCCTGTCTGTCTGCGAGAATGCCTGCCTGCCGGCCTGCCTACCTGCCTGCCTGCCTGCCTGCTAGAATGCCTTCCTTCCTGCTTTCCTGTCTGCCTGCGAGAATGCCTGCCTGCCTGCATGCGTGTCTGCATGCCTGCCTGCGAGAATGCCTGCCTGCCTGCCTGCCTGCGAGAATGCCTGCCTGCCTGCCTGCCTGTGAGGATGCCTGCCTGCCTGCCTGCCTGTGAGAATGCCTGCCTGGCTGCCTGCCTGCGAGAATGCCTGCTTGCCTGCCTGCTTGCCTGCGAGAGTGCCTGCCGGCCTGCCTGTCTACCTGCCTGCGAGAATGCCTGCCTTCTTGCCTGCCTCCCTGCTTGCCTGCGAGAATGCCTGCCTGCCTGCGAGAATGACTGCCTGCCTGCCTGCCTGCGAAACTGCCTGCCTGCTTTCGAGAATGCCTGCCTGCCTGCCTGCCTGCCAGAATTCCTGCATACCCTCCCTCCAGCCTCCCAGCATCCCCATTCATAACACCTGTCCTAAAGGGCTCATCCACCTTGTATTCCCTGTGTTTCTAGTTCCTATCTGTCCCAGTGTACATTCTCTGTTCTAGCCAGATTTGAAAGTTATAATTGGGATCTTGATAGTGAGGGCAGAGGAAGCATTGAGGAGCTAGAGGAAAATTGTGTTTCATCATTGCTGTCTAGTACTCTGTGTAGGCTTTTCTCCTCACTGAGACCTTTCTTAAGGGAATGTCCAGTGGACTACAAATGGGCTTTGGCTCTCTACCCAACATTCCCCACCCATTCGCAATGATGAGATTTTTTTTTGCGGATGATGCCTGATCCCTTTGAAACCTCGTGATCGCACAGGCTGGTATGCTTATTCCATGTGGGCTCTGTTGTTTCTGAGCTACATGGCCGCTTGCTTACCCTTCAAGCCTTTAAGACCTCAGACGCCATATCTTTTAGTAGCAGGACACCATCAAATTTCTTGACCACATTTGCTTATGCAACCGCTTAGACTTCAGGGAACGTGTCGGGAAGGTGAGCATCATAGAATGCCAATGTAATAGAACAAAGTATTCTTGCAATGAGAGAGTCCTTGAGTGGAGGCCCAAAGGCCATCTGCTACCTTAATAGGAAACCTAAAAAAGATATGGACATAGGTGTATTTCCCCATGCTCATAGATAAATATATTTACATCTGTGCATGCCTTTCTTTAGACCTCTATAACTGACCCGTGCTTCCTAGGTCGCTCTGCTATTCCCTTTCATTTCCCTCTTGTGCCCACTGCAATGCTCAGGCTTCATTTGGGTTTCAGTAAATCCCCTTGGTTCCTTTACCCTTGATCACACCCTACCAGGATTCCTACATCGCCCTCACCACGGATTTGCATCCACTTGTTGTTCCCTTGTCTCTGGGTTTCTTGACACCACTTCCTTTCCCCCCAACTCCCTCTTTCCCGTGGCCCTCCCCGAAAGCGTTGTTCCCCTTTTCCTCTCCCGCAGATTGTGCATCCAGCATCTCTTTTTAGACATACAGGAGAGGTAATAACATGCACAAACACAAGACAGAGCAACAGCAAGCACCAACAGAAAGAAAACAGCCAAAATCCAATGACCATAAACGAAAACACAACTCATCAAGAAAGGAAAGCTCGTAGGTAGTTCACGGACTGTTTGTCGGCCCTTAGGAGTGTTTTCCAGTCCAGTCTGTGCGGGCACCAAGTCCTGCCCCCAAAGTCCTCCTTTGGCATTCCCTGAGGACCTTGCTGCTCCACTTCCTTGCTCTTCTGCTGCACCCCCTTAGTGCTATGCCTCGGTGTGGCGGGATCAGTTCCCGCACTGTGTCTCCAGTGTTGTCCCTTCTAGGGCTATGGGTCTTTGAGGGACGTCGTGTCTCAACTTGGGCTGGCCATGTGGTCTTCTGTGTGGACTGTCTTCTCTGCATGGGAACATCATCCTCAAGGCCTGGTGGGCCAGGATGTGCTCCACTCTCCCCTACTCCCCCTTCGTCTGCTCCGTGTGCTCCCATTAGCTATGTCCCTCTCCCAGAGCTGCAGATTCGGTGCCATCCTATGAAAAAACATATTCGGGTGGGGGAGGGGGGCACATGGGCCGGGGAAGATCTGCTCAGATCTTTTGAGGGTCCAGGAGAGAGTGACTGCTCAGCTGGGCACAGGCATGTGGGGCTCCGAGCTCTGGCTCCAGACACTGGTTGGGAATGTGGCTTTGTTGTTAACCAGTTGTGTTCCTGTGGGTCAGTACCTGTGTCTTTTTGAGTGAGTTTTCTCATCTGGAAAGTAAAGGTATTCCATGGTCTAGTGTCCCATGTCACTAAGTGATCGAGAGGGGTTAACCCGAACCTGATTCAAACCATGTGCACATGTCAGGCGCATTCTAGATCTGGGGTGGCGATTCAGAGCCCAGGACATTGATAATGTCCAAGAGGTGATATAGGTGGCTTCGTATTGAAACGGGAAGCCCACTGTGGAGGTTTTGTCCTTCCGCTGATGGCCACCTCAACTCCTGCTAAAAGAGTTTCACTGGCTCCACAGCCGAGCAGGGAGCCAGTGCCATGAAAACCATGTGGCTAACTGGGACATTTTTTACCTCGATGGCTTGGGAAGCCCCCCAATCGCCATGCAAACCATCTGGTGTGAGTTGTCCTTGGAAGCACTCATAGGCTGACAGTGATTCCCATCTTTCCTTTGACAATGTGCCTGTTCTCTTTTTTAAACCAGAGAAGATGGCCCCTGTGTCCTCCAAGACATTTCCTGGCTGGCCCCCGACTTGGACAGTTAGCACGGGATCCTGGGGGCCAGTGAAACAGAGCCCTGAGACATTCCTTCAGCTTCCTCAAGCATTATTGTATCTCGCTTGGGTTTTTCTAGGCGAGGCCGAGGCCCGTCCGCTCTAGTGTAGGTTTGTCCATCTCTCCTGGGGTTTTCAATGCAGTGCTTTTTTCCAATGTCTGTCTCTTCTGTAGTAGGCACCTGGATCCTTCCTTCCTCAGGGCTTGACGGTGCCACAGGTCAGTCTCTCCGTGAGTGGGCCATGATCTCTTTTCCTGAGTCTCTGGTGTGTCTCATGGCAATTCCTAATATTTTAGCTATTTGTTTGTTTCTGTCGTGGTAGGGTCATCTGTGTTGTGATACACCCACTAAGACACTTCTACCAAATCACTAAGATTGTTCCCTTTAAATGCTTCCCATTTCTTTTTCATGTCTGAGGCGGGCTGAGTAATAAAGGCAATACTTATTGCCCTCTTGTTTTCGGGGGCCTCTGGGTCCTTGGAGGTACAAAGAACACAGGCTTCCATCAGCCACTCTAAAAAGGAAGGCAGGCGGCAGGCAGGCAGGCAGGCAGGCAGGCAGACATTCTCTTGTAGGCGCCTGAAAATTCTCACTGACCTTAGAAAAATGCATGGGTTTCCTAGCTGTCCCATGGAGGCCGTGCAAGAGAAACTGGTGATACCTGTTTAAGCCCTCGGGGCCTTACTGGGAGTTATGTCCCACAGTATTCGTGGAGTGGCAAAAAGAGTTTCTGTCCAGTGGGGAGTGCCCGCTGGCTGACCATCAGGTCTATTGACTGCTTTCTGGGCCTCTCTCTGGAAGGGCTCCCGTTCCTCTGTTGTGAACAGCACCTGGAGAAGTTGCTGGCACTTGTCTGAGGTGGGCTGATGCATGTGGAAAAGCTAGTCTAGCAAAGAAATCAGTTCTTGCGGTTTGTCAGACCGGGGGGTTTTGTTTATTCCAATTATACAATCCCTGGAAAAAAAGGGGACATAGACCCAAAGAGGGACTCGGGGGGTTTCCCCAGGTGTTGGGGCTGCTTACCTTAAGCAGAGAATGCTGTTGCCCCGTGATCCTTTTGGCGGGTGGAGAGGACATGCCAGCCTTAGTGCACGTGTTGGGGGGTGACTTTAAAAGGGGTGGTATTTCTCTCTCTCTGGCACCCAATGAACTGATAGGCAGGTTCCGTCAGCCCTCTTGAGAGGTGTCTGAGTAGCCCCGAGTCGAATTTCCCAAGGGTTTTAAAACTTTTGCAATGTGCATGTGTGCAAGCAGGCAGAGTGAGAAGCGGGGTATTAGGGTTAGCCATTCTTAGTTGAACCAAAACTGCTCTGGTCGTTCTCGCAACCCTCTCAACATCCATTTCCTCCGTGACATTCCCTTGGGCAACGTCTGCACAGCCTACCTCCCCAATATCAGCTAATTGATTTACACTTGCTAGCTACTTTATTTTCATTTCATGGTGGCTTCTGTCAGCCCCAAATGGCTTCTCTCTTGTCAAAGCTGTTTCAGCTTTTCCCAGAGATCCTACACAGTCGCCATTGTAGCCGAGAGGTAACAGGGTCTGTGTCCATGGCCAAGATGGCACCCACCAGTCCAAACATGTGGAAGGGCGCTGCCTAGGGAGCTGGGTGAAGAGGCCTGGGAGTTAGCCCTGCCTGGTCCCGGGAGCCAAAAGTTTCCCTTTCCCCTCCATTCTCTTTGCCTTTCTCCTGGTTTTTCAAACAAGCTCCTCTAGCCCTATAACGCCAAGCACAAAATTGTCATAATTCTTAATGAAAACGTATCTGGTACCCAAATTATAAATGTGACTATTTGGTCACATTTCAAAAACACTGAAAATTTTATGGTTTTAAAATATATTTTGAATGCCATATATTGATAAGTATGAAAGTAAAGAATAAAAACCAAAAAAAAAATTTCCTGGATTTAAAACCTGAGGCGTTATAGGGCTAGTGTTCTTCCAGTTTAGGTTTGTTCCTTGTTACAGGCTGGTTTTCCATTGTCCACACTTAGGCCAATGTCGTTTGGAAGCATAGGCGGAGTCACTGTTACCTTTAGGCTTTCAGTGATGCTGCTTCAGGCACTTTTGGGGACAGCTCTTAACTTAATACACAGCTCCTCTGCCATGATGTTCCAGCCAGAAATTCCAATTTCCATTAAGATTCCCTGAGCTGCCACATGTCCCTTCCCTTCAGAGATATGAGCGTCAGCCCCGCCAGCAGGCGTCTTGGAGGGCCTTGGGGCCATCCCAAGCAGTGGTCCTCCTAGCCTGTTGTCCAGAAAAATGGTTGGACCTAAAGGTCGCCCTCGGCGACTGGTCATTGACCCCTTCCCTCAGGCTGAGGCATGAGGTTCAGGGCAACTCAGGGGTGCGCTCTCAAGTGGGGGTTATTGACCTGTAGGCAGCAAGCTCTCAATCGCCTCCTTGTTTTGTGCTTTCTGGATGGGACTTAGCAGCGTGATGCTCAGGAATTGCCCCCTTGCATGAATCCTGTCCATTTGGGATAGAGTTGATACAGAGAGGCTGGGCAACAAAAGCTGATAGATTCACTTTGCAACACTATTTGGCCACAGTATCGTTTTGAGAGAGGCTACGCTTTCCCTTCCAACCATGATTCACCGGGAACAGTTCGGTAGAATGCCGGGAAAGTGGGCGGAGATGCCAGAACTAGGAACTTTTCTCCTCTCGAGGAGCTGTAGGAGACATTCATCCCTAGTGCACCCAGGAACCCCTAAGGCAGGCGTCCTCAAACTGTGGTCCATGGGACACATGTGGCGCGATGCCATTTATCCCACCATCGGGGTGTTTTTGCTGCCACTGCCTGTCCTGCTTAGCAGCCGACTCGTGCAGTGTGCATAGGAATTTGTTCATAGGTTCTTTGAAAACCATAGTCTGGCCCTCCAACGGTCGGAGAGACAATGAATTGGCCCCCTGTGTAAACAATTTGAGGACCCCTGCCTTAAGGGTTCCTGGACTTCAGGTCACTATTCGCCCAGCCCTGAACCCTCCCTGAACATTCTACCCCTAGTAGAGGCACCAGGGGCATTTGGTCCCCGGGTAATTTACAAGCCTTTTACTCAAATTTAACCCGATAAAATTAAAAATGACACAGGCAGTTACTCTACATTTGCTCCCTGTTGACTCCGCGTGTAATGTCCCAATATTACAATTTAACCCTATAACGCCGAGCATCGTATTGAAACAGGAAACCCACTGTCCTTCCGCTGATGGCCACCTCAACTCCTGCTAAAAGAATTTCACTGGCTCAACAGCTGAGCCGGGAGCCAGTGCCATGAAACCCATGTGGCTAACTGGGACATAGGGCAGAGAGACATTTTTTACCTTGATGGCTTGGGAAGCCCCCCAATCTCCATGCAAACCTTCTGGTGTGAGTTATCTTTGGAAGCAATCATAGGCTGACAGTGATTCCCATCTTTCCTTTGACAATGTGCCTGTTCTCTTTTTGAACCTGAGAAGATGGACCCTGTGTCCTCCAAGACATTTCCTGGCTGGCCCCCAACTTGGACAGTTAGCACGGGATCCTGGGGGCCAGTGAAACAGAGCCCTGAGACATTCCTACAGCTTCCTCAAGCGTTATTGTCTCTCGCTTGGGTTTTTCTAGGTGAGGACGAGGCTCGTCCTCTCTAGTGGAAGTTTGTCCATTTCCCCTGGGGTTTACAATGCAGTGGTTTTTCCAATGTCTGTCTGTTCTGTAGTAGGCACCTGGATCCTTCCTTCCTCGGGGCTTGGCGGTGCCACAGGTCAGTCTCTCCGTGAGTGGCCATGATCTCTTTTCCTGAATCTATGGTGTGTCTCATGGCAATTCCTAGTATTTTAGCTATTTGTTTGTTTCTGTCGTGGTAGGGTCATCTGTGTTGTGATACACCCAGTAAGACACTTCTACCAAATCACTAAAATTGTTCCCTTCAAAGACTTCCCATTTCTTTTCCCTGTCTGAGGCGGGCTGAGTAATAAAGGCAATACTTATTGCCCTCTTGTTCTCGGGGGCCTCTGGGTCCTTGGGGGTACAAAGACCGCAGGCTTCCATCAGTCACTCTAAAAAGGCAGACAGTCAGGCAGGCAGGCAGGCAGGCAGACATTCTCTTGTAGGCGCCTGAAAATTCTCACTGACCTTAGATAAATGCATAGGTTTCCTAGCTGTCCCGCGGAGGCCCTGCAAGAGAAACTGGTGATACCTGGTTAAGCCCTCGGGGCCTTACTGGGAATTTGGGTCCCACATTATTCGTGGAGTTGTAAAAAGTGTTTCAGTCCAGTGGGGAGTGCCCGCTGGCTGACCATCAGGTCTATTAACTGCTTTCTGGGCCTCTCTCTGGAAGGGTTCCCGTTCCTCTGTTGTGAACAGCACCTGGAGAAGTGGCTGGCACTTGTCTGAGGTGGGCTGATGCATGTGGAAAAGCTTGTCTAGCAAAGAAATCAGACCTTGTGGTTTGTCAGACAGGGGGGGGGTTTGTTTATCCCAATTATGCAATCCCTGGAAAAAAAGGGGACATAGAACCAAAGAGGGACTCAGGGGATTACCCCAGGTGTTGGGGCTGCTTTCCTTAAGCAGAGAATGCTGCTGCCCAGTGATCCTTCTGGGGGGTGGAGAGGACATGCCAGCCCTAGTGCACGTGTTGGGGGGTGACTTTAAAAGGGGGTGATATTTCTCTCTCTCTGGCCCCCCATGAACTGATAGGCAGGCAGGGGTCACAATGGGTCTTAAGCCAGCTGTCCCGCTCCCCGAGTCCTCCTGCAAAGTGTGATAAAGACGACGGGGATGGGGAGGGGAGGGACGGCCTCCACCTTGGTGGCTTTAGGAACTTAGACCGGTTGTCTTTCCCGGCCATGCCACGTTTCCTGAAATCTTGGGGAAAAGAACCCAGTCTTTTGGGGGAGGTAGTAAGTCTTTTATATATGCTGGCTTATTAGTGACCCTGTCAAGTCACACATCAATTTAGAGATCAGATCAGCGTGTCATGCTTGCCCAGAAATAGATCTAAGACCTCTGAGAAATAGGGGAAGGGAAAACGAGTCTTGCGTGGGCCCATTGGGGACTCCTTCTGCCCAATCACCTTTAAACAAATGGCGGAGTCTCCAGGCTTTCGGGTTGAAACCACATGCTCTTTGTGAGTGCCCAGAGCAGGGTTCCTCATATGACAGCCGGCGGGCCACATGGGGACAGCGGGGTGTTTGTGCCCCTTTGTTGGTTTGTTTTTTAACTTCAAAATTAGATGTGTGCAGTGTGCCTGGAATTTTTTCATAGTTTTTTTTTTAAACTGTAGTCTGGCCCTCCAATGGGTCGGAGGGACAGTGAATTGGTCCCTGTTTAAAGAGTTTAAGGAACCCTGGCCTAGATAAACCAGAAATCCCCTAGTTCTGGGGAGAGCTCTCCTGTACAGGTGCTCTCCTTTCTATGCAGGCCCAGAGAGTGGCAGTCGGAGCTCGGTGTACCTCGAAATGTTGTAGCCACTGTCCATTCCCAGAAAAGAACAACTCACACCATCAGCAAGTTCAACAGAAAAAGTTTTATTTCCTGAGCAGGGTCTGTCAGCCCTCTTGAGAGGAGTCTGAGCAGCCCCGAGTCGAATTTTCCAAAGGTTTTAAAACTTTTGCAATATGCATGTGTGCAAGCAGGCAGAGTGAGAAGTGGGGTATTAGGGTTAGCCATTCTTAGTTGAACCAAAACTGCCCTGGTCGTCCTCGTAAGCCTTCTGAACATCTATTTCCTTTGTGACATTCCCTTGGGCGACGTCTGCACAGCCTACCTCCCCAATATCAGCTAGTTGATTTACACTTCCTAGCTACTTTACTTTCTTTTCATGGTGGCTTCTGTCAGCCCCAAATGGCTTCACTCTTGTCAAAGCTGTTTCAGCTTTTCCCAGAGATCCTACACAGTCGCCATTGTAGCCGAGAGGTAACAGGGTCTGTGTCCATGGCCAAGATGGCACCCACCAGTCCAAACATGTGGAAGGGCGCTGCCTAGGGAGCTGGGTGAAGAGGCCTGGGAGTTAGCCCTGCCTGGTCCCGGGAGCCAAAAGTTTCCCTTTCCCCTCCATTCTCTTTGCCTTTCTCCTGGTTTTTCAAACAAGCTGCTCTAGCCCTATAACGCCAAGCACAAAATTGTCATAATTCTTAATGAAAACGTATCTGGTACCCAAATTATAAATGTGACTATTTGGTCACATTTCAAAAACACTGAAAATTTTATGCTTTTAAAATATATTTTGAATGCCATATATATTGATACCTATGAATGTAAAGGATAAAAACCAAAAAAAAAAATTTCCTGATTTTAAAACCTGAGGCGTTATTGGGCTAGTTTTCATCCAGTTTAGGTTTGTTCCTTGTTACAGGCTGGTTTTCCATTTCCCACGCTTAGGCCAATGGCGTTCGGAAGCCTAGGCGGGGTCACTGTAACCTCTAGGCTTTCAGCGATGCTGCTTCAGGCACTTGTGGGGACAGCTCTTAACTTAATACACAGCTCCTCTGCCATGATGTTCCAGCCAGAAATTCCAATTTCCCTTAAGGTTCCCTGAGCTGCCACGTGTCCCTTCCCTTCAGAGATTTGAGCATCAGCCCCGCCAGCAGGCGTCTTTGAGGGCCTTGGGGCCATCCCAAGCAGTGGTCCTCCTAGCCTGTTGTCCAGAAAAATGGTTGGACCTAAAGGTCGCCCTCAGCGACTGGTCATTGACCCCTTCCCTCGGCCTGAGGCATGAGATTCAAGGCAACCCAGTGGTGCGCTCTCAAGTGGGAGTTATTGACCTGGAGGCAGCAAGCTCTCAATCGCCTCCTTGTTTTGTGCTTTCTAGATGGGACTTAGCAGCGTGATGCTCAGGAATTGCCCCCTTGCATGAATCCTGTCCAATTGGGATAGAGTTGATACAGAGAGGCTGGGGAAACAGAAGCTGATAGATTCATTTTGCAACTCTATTTGGCCACAGTATCGTTTTGAGAAAGGAGAATGGTGGGCAGAGAATGGTACACTTTCCCTTCCAACCGTGATTCACCTGGAGCAGTTTTGTAGAGTGCCGGGAAAGGGGGTGGAGATGCCAGAACTTAGAGCATTTCTCCTCTCGAGAAGCAGTAGGAGACCTTCATCCCCAGTGCACCCAGGAACCCCTAAGGTAAGCGTCCTCAAACTGTGGTCCATGGGGCACATGTGGCACGATGCCATTTATCCCACCCTCGGGGTGTTTTTGCTGCCACTGCCTGTCCTGCTTAGCAGCCGACTTGTGCAGTGTGCATAGGTTTTTTGAAATCCATAGTCTGGCCCTCCAATGGTCGGAGGGCAGTGATTGGGTCCCTTTGTAAACAATTCGAGGACCTAAGGGATCCTGGACTTCAGGTTACTATTCCCCCAGCCCTGAGCCATCCCTGAACATTCTACCCCTGGTAGAAGCACCAGGGTCATTTGGTCCCCGGGTAATTTACAAACCTGTTACTCAAATGGAACCCAAGAAAATTAAAAATGACACAGGCAGTTACTCTACTTTTGCACCCTGTTGACTCGGCCTGTGGTGTCCCAATATTACAATTTAATCCTATAACGCCGAGCATGTCTTTTCCCTAACATTTAATGAAATGAATTTATATGTATATATATTGATAACTATGCAAGTAATGAATCAAAACGAAATTTTTTCCCCAAAAATTTAAAAGTGAGGCGTTATAGGGTTAAAAAGAAGGATGGTTCTTATCAGCAGGTCCAAGACCTTAGGATCATAAATGAAGCAATGATCCTACTTCACCCAATAGTGCCCAAAACCTGGACCCCCCTAGGGGAAATTTTGAATGCTTTTACTCCCGTGCCGGTACTTAGAATGAACAAACACACGCCTGATAATCCTAAGATTTTTACTTACTTCCTGTCATACTCACCTAGTTTCAAGGGCACTCCTACCTCACAATTCTAGCCTAGTCTCAGTTAAACTGTTCACCCTTTTGTGCGTTTGTTGGTTTTTCCAGAAGTTCTCAAGTAACCAAGGCCCCTAATCCAAGTGTGCCAGCTCGAGGACCACCATCTCCTGGACCACTTCAGCCTTATCCATCCTAGCGCTGAATGGACGGACAAGCCCTCCCAGCAGAGCAGGAAGGGTGTGGACCCAAAGCCCCACTTTGCCTCTTTTGCCAGCAGGAAGCAATTAGAGATGCCGTCGCCCAGTACCCCAAAGGTTTGGGTCCATATCTCTTCAGGGTGGAAAAGTTACGTAGCTAGCATAGGGACTGGGGTGTCCATTACACATGCTCAGAGGGCCCATTTAGCGGCCCAGGAAGAAGTGGCACACTGTGAGTGCTCAGAGCCACTGGGATCGACCAGGGTTGCCCACCACACCTCCCTAACTCTCTTAAACCTCATTTAGGCCACAAACCAGGTTTGGCGTGAATTCTTTCTCACGCAGAACCAAGGACCGAGGGATATCGGCCCCAGAGAGATCTGACCAGCCCAGGAAAGCTCTTTGGAGGCAGCACGACTGGACATGAATGGCTGGTGGATACTGTTCAGATACATGGCTTTCTGCTTGGAAGGGTTTTTAGTCTCAGCTGACTGGAACGGAGCAGGTAGTACGTCGGGATCACATAGTATCCATGTCCACAAATCAGCTGCCCATTCCAAAGGCCGGACAATGCCTTTGGAAAGCCCTCTGTTTTGGAATGTCACTCCTTGGAGATGGCAGTGGAAGGGACTGGGACCCAGGTATGCTGCCCCTTACTCCTAGTTGTCGGTTTCTGGATCCTGACCATATCTCTCACAGGATCAGTTAGTGGGCTTGTTGTCGGCCTCAGGCTTTGTTCACCAAGGTCCTCCAGCTAGGTGGTGGTGTGTGTGCATGAGCAGAGGCTTCCTGCCAATCCCCCATGAGTTGTAGAGCTCCCCTAGTGTGGGCTCCGGAAAAGAGATGCCCCAGACAGCAGGACTACCCAGGAGAGTGGGCCCTGCAGGAACCGGAGGGCCATTCCCCCTGTGGAATGACCTCAGAGCCCCGCCTCTCTCACTGTCCAGCTGCCGGGACTGTGGACCCTAAGTTTCATGCCTTACACAGGAATAGACACAGGGTGAGTTGACTGCAGCACTGCTTTTGTTGGTCTAATCCAGCCTGAGATCATCCTAGCATCAGCCCTCTGCCAGGGTCTTTTTTTTCTCTCCTTTTATAGGGGCTCATACAACAATAACCACAATACGTGCAAACATCACTGATATAAGGCACATTTGTACATTCAATGCCCTCATAATTCTCAAAATATCTTCTCTCCACCCAAGCCCCTGGCCTCAGCTCCTCATTCCCCCACCCCCATTCTCACTACCCCTCCCTCATAAATCCTTCATCATTTACTAATTATTATTTTGTCATGTCTTGCACTGTCTGATGTCCCCCTTCACCCCCTTTTCTTTTGAGGTTTTATGTAGATGCTTGTCATCGGTTCCCTGGTGCTAGCCTACCCTCCCTCCAGCCTCCCAGCATCCCCATTCATAACACCTGTCCTAAAGGGCTCATCCACCTTGTATTCCCTGTGTTTCTAGTTCCTATCTGTCCCAGTGTACATTCTCTGTTCTAGCCAGATTTGAAAGTTATAATTGGGATCTTGATAGTGAGGGCAGAGGAAGCATTGACGAGCTAGAGGAAAGTTGTGTTTCATCATTGCTGTCTAGTACTCTGTGTAGGCTTGTCTCCTCCCTGAAACCTTTCTTAAGGGAATGTCCAGTGGACTGCAAATGGGCTTTGGCTCTCTACCCAGCATTCTCCTCTCATTCGCAATGATGAGATTTTTTTGTGCTGATGATGCCTGATCCCTTTGAAACCTCGTGATCGCACAGGCTGGTATGCTTATTCCACGTGGGCTCTGTTGTTTCTGAGCTGCATGGCCGCTTGCTTACCCTGCAAGCCTTGAAGACCTCAGACGCCATATCTTTTGGTAGCAGGGCACCATCAGCTTTCTTGACCACGTTTGCTTATGCAACCGCTTAGACTTCAGGGAACGTGTCTGGAAGGTGAGCATCATAGAATGCCAATGTAATAGAACAAAGTATTCTTGCAATGAGAGAGTCCTTGAGTGGAGGCCCAAATGCCATCTGCTACCTTAATAGGAATCCTATAAAGATATGGACATAGGTGTATTTCCCCATGCTCACAGATAAATATATTTACATCTGTGCGTGCCTTTCTTTAGACCTCTATAACTGGCCCGTGCTTCCTAGGTCGCTCTGCTATTCCCTTTCATTTCCCTCTTGTGCCCACTGCCATGCTCAGGCTTCATTTGGGTTTCAGTAAATCCCCTTGGTTCCTTTACCCTTGATCACGCCCTACCAGGATTCCTACATCGCCCTCACCACGGATTTGCATCCACTTGTTGTTCCCTTGTCTCTGGGTTTCTTGACACCACTTCCTTTCCCCCCAACTCCCTCTTTCCCGTGGCCCTCCCCCAAAGTGTTGTTCCCCTTTTTCTCTCCCGCAGATTGTGCATCCAGCATCTCCTTTTAGACATACAGGAGAGGTAATAACATGCACAAACACAAAACAGAGCAATAGCAAGCACCAACAGAAAGAAAACAGCCAAAATCCAATGACCATAAAAGAAAACACAACTCATCAAGAAAGGAAAGCTCGTAGGTAGTTCACGGACAGTTTGTCAGCCCTTAGGAGTGTTTTACAGTCCAGTCTGTGCGGGCACCAAGTCCTGCCCCCAAAGTCCTCCTTTGGCATTCCCTGAGGACCTTGCTGCTCCACTTCCTTGCTCTTCTGCTGCACCCCCTTAGTGCTATGCCTCGGTGTGGCGGGATCCGTTCCCGCACTGTGTCTCCAGTGTTGTCCCTTCTAGGGCTATGGGTCTTTGAGGGACGTCGTGTCTCAACTTGGGCTGGCCATGTGGTCTTCTGTGTGGACTGTCTTCTCTGCATGGGAACATCATCCTCAAGGCCTGGTGGGCCAGGATGTGCTCCACTCTCCCCTACTCCCCCTTCGTCTGCTCCGTTTGCTCCCATTAGCTATGTCCCTCTCCCAGAGCTGCAGATTCGGTGCCATCCTATGAAAAAACATATTCGGGTGGGGGAGGGGGGCACATGGGCTGGGGAAGATCTGCTCAGATCTTTTGAGGGTCCAGGAGAGAGTGACTGCTCAGCTGGGCACAGGCATGTGGGGCTCCGAGCTCTGGCTCCAGACACTGGTTGGGAATGTGGCTTTGTTGTTAACCAGTTGTGTTCCTGTGGGTCAGTACCTGTGTCTTTTTGAGTGAGTTTTCTCATCTGGAAAGTAAAGGTATTCCATGGTCTAGTGTCCCATGTCACTAAGTGATCGAGAGGAGTTAACCCGAACCTGATTCAAACCATGTGCACATGTCAGGCGCATTCTAGATCTGGGGTGGCGATTCAGAGCCCAGGACATTGATAATGTCCAAGAGGTGATATAGGTGGCTTCGTATTGAAACGGGAAGCCCACTGTGGAGGTTTTGTCCTTCCGCTGATGGCCACCTCAACTCCTGCTAAAAGAGTTTCACTGGCTCAACAGCTGAGCCGGGAGCCAGTGCCATGAAAACCATGTGGCTAACTGGGACATTTTTTACCTCGATGGCTTGGGAAGCCCCCCAATCTCCATGCAAACCATCTGGTGTGAGTTATCCTTGGAAGCACTCATAGGCTGACAGTGATTCCCATCTTTCCTTTGACAATGTGCCTGTTCTCTTTTTTAAACCAGAGAAGATGGCCCCTGTGTCCTCCAAGACATTTCCTGGCTGGCCCCCGACTTGGACAGTTAGCACGGGATCCTGGGGGCCAGTGAAACAGAGCCCTGAGACATTCCTTCAGCTTCCTCAAGCATTATTGTATCTCGCTTGGGTTTTTCTAGGCGAGGCCGAGGCCCGTCCGCTCTAGTGTAGGTTTGTCCATCTCTCCTGGGGTTTTCAATGCAGTGCTTTTTTCCAATGTCTGTCTCTTCTGTAGTAGGCACCTGGATCCTTCCTTCCTCAGGGCTTGACGGTGCCACAGGTCAGTCTCTCCGTGAGTGGGCCATGATCTCTTTTCCTGAGTCTCTGGTGTGTCTCATGGCAATTCCTAATATTTTAGCTATTTGTTTGTTTCTGTCGTGGTAGGGTCATCTGTGTTGTGATACACCCACTAAGACACTTCTACCAAATCACTAAGATTGTTCCCTTTAAATGCTTCCCATTTCTTTTTCATGTCTGAGGCGGGCTGAGTAATAAAGGCAATACTTATTGCCCTCTTGTTTTCGGGGGCCTCTGGGTCCTTGGAGGTACAAAGAACACAGGCTTCCATCAGCCACTCTAAAAAGGAAGGCAGGCGGCAGGCAGGCAGGCAGGCAGGCAGGCAGACATTCTCTTGTAGGCGCCTGAAAATTCTCACTGACCTTAGAAAAATGCATGGGTTTCCTAGCTGTCCCATGGAGGCCGTGCAAGAGAAACTGGTGATACCTGTTTAAGCCCTCGGGGCCTTACTGGGAGTTATGTCCCACAGTATTCGTGGAGTGGCAAAAAGAGTTTCTGTCCAGTGGGGAGTGCCCGCTGGCTGACCATCAGGTCTATTGACTGCTTTCTGGGCCTCTCTCTGGAAGGGCTCCCGTTCCTCTGTTGTGAACAGCACCTGGAGAAGTTGCTGGCACTTGTCTGAGGTGGGCTGATGCATGTGGAAAAGCTAGTCTAGCAAAGAAATCAGTTCTTGCGGTTTGTCAGACCGGGGGGTTTTGTTTATTCCAATTATACAATCCCTGGAAAAAAAGGGGACATAGACCCAAAGAGGGACTCGGGGGGTTTCCCCAGGTGTTGGGGCTGCTTACCTTAAGCAGAGAATGCTGTTGCCCCGTGATCCTTTTGGCGGGTGGAGAGGACATGCCAGCCTTAGTGCACGTGTTGGGGGGTGACTTTAAAAGGGGTGGTATTTCTCTCTCTCTGGCACCCAATGAACTGATAGGCAGGTTCCGTCAGCCCTCTTGAGAGGTGTCTGAGTAGCCCCGAGTCGAATTTCCCAAGGGTTTTAAAACTTTTGCAATGTGCATGTGTGCAAGCAGGCAGAGTGAGAAGCGGGGTATTAGGGTTAGCCATTCTTAGTTGAACCAAAACTGCTCTGGTCGTTCTCGCAACCCTCTCAACATCCATTTCCTCCGTGACATTCCCTTGGGCAACGTCTGCACAGCCTACCTCCCCAATATCAGCTAATTGATTTACACTTGCTAGCTACTTTATTTTCATTTCATGGTGGCTTCTGTCAGCCCCAAATGGCTTCTCTCTTGTCAAAGCTGTTTCAGCTTTTCCCAGAGATCCTACACAGTCGCCATTGTAGCCGAGAGGTAACAGGGTCTGTGTCCATGGCCAAGATGGCACCCACCAGTCCAAACATGTGGAAGGGCGCTGCCTAGGGAGCTGGGTGAAGAGGCCTGGGAGTTAGCCCTGCCTGGTCCCGGGAGCCAAAAGTTTCCCTTTCCCCTCCATTCTCTTTGCCTTTCTCCTGGTTTTTCAAACAAGCTCCTCTAGCCCTATAACGCCAAGCACAAAATTGTCATAATTCTTAATGAAAACGTATCTGGTACCCAAATTATAAATGTGACTATTTGGTCACATTTCAAAAACACTGAAAATTTTATGGTTTTAAAATATATTTTGAATGCCATATATTGATAAGTATGAAAGTAAAGAATAAAAACCAAAAAAAAAATTTCCTGGATTTAAAACCTGAGGCGTTATAGGGCTAGTGTTCTTCCAGTTTAGGTTTGTTCCTTGTTACAGGCTGGTTTTCCATTGTCCACACTTAGGCCAATGTCGTTTGGAAGCATAGGCGGAGTCACTGTTACCTTTAGGCTTTCAGTGATGCTGCTTCAGGCACTTTTGGGGACAGCTCTTAACTTAATACACAGCTCCTCTGCCATGATGTTCCAGCCAGAAATTCCAATTTCCATTAAGATTCCCTGAGCTGCCACATGTCCCTTCCCTTCAGAGATATGAGCGTCAGCCCCGCCAGCAGGCGTCTTGGAGGGCCTTGGGGCCATCCCAAGCAGTGGTCCTCCTAGCCTGTTGTCCAGAAAAATGGTTGGACCTAAAGGTCGCCCTCGGCGACTGGTCATTGACCCCTTCCCTCAGGCTGAGGCATGAGGTTCAGGGCAACTCAGGGGTGCGCTCTCAAGTGGGGGTTATTGACCTGTAGGCAGCAAGCTCTCAATCGCCTCCTTGTTTTGTGCTTTCTGGATGGGACTTAGCAGCGTGATGCTCAGGAATTGCCCCCTTGCATGAATCCTGTCCATTTGGGATAGAGTTGATACAGAGAGGCTGGGCAACAAAAGCTGATAGATTCACTTTGCAACACTATTTGGCCACAGTATCGTTTTGAGAGAGGCTACGCTTTCCCTTCCAACCATGATTCACCGGGAACAGTTCGGTAGAATGCCGGGAAAGTGGGCGGAGATGCCAGAACTAGGAACTTTTCTCCTCTCGAGGAGCTGTAGGAGACATTCATCCCTAGTGCACCCAGGAACCCCTAAGGCAGGCGTCCTCAAACTGTGGTCCATGGGACACATGTGGCGCGATGCCATTTATCCCACCATCGGGGTGTTTTTGCTGCCACTGCCTGTCCTGCTTAGCAGCCGACTCGTGCAGTGTGCATAGGAATTTGTTCATAGGTTCTTTGAAAACCATAGTCTGGCCCTCCAACGGTCGGAGAGACAATGAATTGGCCCCCTGTGTAAACAATTTGAGGACCCCTGCCTTAAGGGTTCCTGGACTTCAGGTCACTATTCGCCCAGCCCTGAACCCTCCCTGAACATTCTACCCCTAGTAGAGGCACCAGGGGCATTTGGTCCCCGGGTAATTTACAAGCCTTTTACTCAAATGGAACCCGATAAAATTAAAAATGACACAGGCAGTTACTCTACATTTGCTCCCTGTTGACTCCGCGTGTAATGTCCCAATATTACAATTTAACCCTATAACGCCGAGCATCGTATTGAAACAGGAAACCCACTGTCCTTCCGCTGATGGCCACCTCAACTCCTGCTAAAAGAATTTCACTGGCTCAACAGCTGAGCCGGGAGCCAGTGCCATGAAACCCATGTGGCTAACTGGGACATAGGGCAGAGAGACATTTTTTACCTTGATGGCTTGGGAAGCCCCCCAATCTCCATGCAAACCTTCTGGTGTGAGTTATCTTTGGAAGCAATCATAGGCTGACAGTGATTCCCATCTTTCCTTTGACAATGTGCCTGTTCTCTTTTTGAACCTGAGAAGATGGACCCTGTGTCCTCCAAGACATTTCCTGGCTGGCCCCCAACTTGGACAGTTAGCACGGGATCCTGGGGGCCAGTGAAACAGAGCCCTGAGACATTCCTACAGCTTCCTCAAGCGTTATTGTCTCTCGCTTGGGTTTTTCTAGGTGAGGACGAGGCTCGTCCTCTCTAGTGGAAGTTTGTCCATTTCCCCTGGGGTTTACAATGCAGTGGTTTTTCCAATGTCTGTCTGTTCTGTAGTAGGCACCTGGATCCTTCCTTCCTCGGGGCTTGGCGGTGCCACAGGTCAGTCTCTCCGTGAGTGGCCATGATCTCTTTTCCTGAATCTATGGTGTGTCTCATGGCAATTCCTAGTATTTTAGCTATTTGTTTGTTTCTGTCGTGGTAGGGTCATCTGTGTTGTGATACACCCAGTAAGACACTTCTACCAAATCACTAAAATTGTTCCCTTCAAAGACTTCCCATTTCTTTTCCCTGTCTGAGGCGGGCTGAGTAATAAAGGCAATACTTATTGCCCTCTTGTTCTCGGGGGCCTCTGGGTCCTTGGGGGTACAAAGACCGCAGGCTTCCATCAGTCACTCTAAAAAGGCAGACAGTCAGGCAGGCAGGCAGGCAGGCAGACATTCTCTTGTAGGCGCCTGAAAATTCTCACTGACCTTAGATAAATGCATAGGTTTCCTAGCTGTCCCGCGGAGGCCCTGCAAGAGAAACTGGTGATACCTGGTTAAGCCCTCGGGGCCTTACTGGGAATTTGGGTCCCACATTATTCGTGGAGTTGTAAAAAGTGTTTCAGTCCAGTGGGGAGTGCCCGCTGGCTGACCATCAGGTCTATTAACTGCTTTCTGGGCCTCTCTCTGGAAGGGTTCCCGTTCCTCTGTTGTGAACAGCACCTGGAGAAGTGGCTGGCACTTGTCTGAGGTGGGCTGATGCATGTGGAAAAGCTTGTCTAGCAAAGAAATCAGACCTTGTGGTTTGTCAGACAGGGGGGGGTTTGTTTATCCCAATTATGCAATCCCTGGAAAAAAAGGGGACATAGAACCAAAGAGGGACTCAGGGGATTACCCCAGGTGTTGGGGCTGCTTTCCTTAAGCAGAGAATGCTGCTGCCCAGTGATCCTTCTGGGGGGTGGAGAGGACATGCCAGCCCTAGTGCACGTGTTGGGGGGTGACTTTAAAAGGGGGTGATATTTCTCTCTCTCTGGCCCCCCATGAACTGATAGGCAGGCAGGGGTCACAATGGGTCTTAAGCCAGCTGTCCCGCTCCCCGAGTCCTCCTGCAAAGTGTGATAAAGACGACGGGGATGGGGAGGGGAGGGACGGCCTCCACCTTGGTGGCTTTAGGAACTTAGACCGGTTGTCTTTCCCGGCCATGCCACGTTTCCTGAAATCTTGGGGAAAAGAACCCAGTCTTTTGGGGGAGGTAGTAAGTATTTTATATATGCTGGCTTATTAGTGACCCTGTCAAGTCACACATCAATTTTAGAGATCAGATCAGCGTGTCATGCTTGCCCAGAAATAGATCTAAGACCTCTGAGAAATAGGGGAAGGGAAAACGAGTCTTGCGTGGGCCCATTGGGGACTCCTTCTGCCCAATCACCTTTAAACAAATGGCGGAGTCTCCAGGCTTTCGGGTTGAAACCACATGCTCTTTGTGAGTGCCCAGAGCAGGGTTCCTCATATGACAGCCGGCGGGCCACATGGGGACAGCGGGGTGTTTGTGCCCCTTTGTTGGTTTGTTTTTTAACTTCAAAATTAGATGTGTGCAGTGTGCCTGGAATTTTTTCGTAGTTTTTTTTTTTAAACTGTAGTCTGGCCCTCCAATGGGTCGGAGGGACAGTGAATTGGTCCCTGTTTAAAGAGTTTAAGGAACCCTGGCCTAGATAAACCAGAAATCCCCTAGTTCTGGGGAGAGCTCTCCTGTACAGGTGCTCTCCTTTCTATGCAGGCCCAGAGAGTGGCAGTCGGAGCTCGGTGTACCTCGAAATGTTGTAGCCACTGTCCATTCCCAGAAAAGAACAACTCACACCATCAGCAAGTTCAACAGAAAAAGTTTTATTTCCTGAGCAGGGTCTGTCAGCCCTCTTGAGAGGAGTCTGAGCAGCCCCGAGTCGAATTTTCCAAAGGTTTTAAAACTTTTGCAATATGCATGTGTGCAAGCAGGCAGAGTGAGAAGTGGGGTATTAGGGTTAGCCATTCTTAGTTGAACCAAAACTGCCCTGGTCGTCCTCGTAAGCCTTCTGAACATCTATTTCCTTTGTGACATTCCCTTGGGCGACGTCTGCACAGCCTACCTCCCCAATATCAGCTAGTTGATTTACACTTCCTAGCTACTTTACTTTCTTTTCATGGTGGCTTCTGTCAGCCCCAAATGGCTTCACTCTTGTCAAAGCTGTTTCAGCTTTTCCCAGAGATCCTACACAGTCGCCATTGTAGCCGAGAGGTAACAGGGTCTGTGTCCATGGCCAAGATGGCACCCACCAGTCCAAACATGTGGAAGGGCGCTGCCTAGGGAGCTGGGTGAAGAGGCCTGGGAGTTAGCCCTGCCTGGTCCCGGGAGCCAAAAGTTTCCCTTTCCCCTCCATTCTCTTTGCCTTTCTCCTGGTTTTTCAAACAAGCTCCTCTAGCCCTATAACGCCAAGCACAAAATTGTCATAATTCTTAATGAAAACGTATCTGGTACCCAAATTATAAATGTGACTATTTGGTCACATTTCAAAAACACTGAAAATTTTATGCTTTTAAAATATATTTTGAATGCCATATATATTGATACCTATGAATGTAAAGGATAAAAACCAAAAAAAAAAATTTCCTGATTTTAAAACCTGAGGCGTTATTGGGCTAGTTTTTATCCAGTTTAGGTTTGTTCCTTGTTACAGGCTGGTTTTCCGTTTCCCACGCTTAGGCCAATGGCGTTCGGAAGCCTAGGCGGGGTCACTGTAACCTCTAGGCTTTCAGCGATGCTGCTTCAGGCACTTGTGGGGACAGCTCTTAACTTAATACACAGCTCCTCTGCCATGATGTTCCAGCCAGAAATTCCAATTTCCCTTAAGGTTCCCTGAGCTGCCACGTGTCCCTTCCCTTCAGAGATTTGAGCATCAGCCCCGCCAGCAGGCGTCTTTGAGGGCCTTGGGGCCATCCCAAGCAGTGGTCCTCCTAGCCTGTTGTCCAGAAAAATGGTTGGACCTAAAGGTCGCCCTCAGCGACTGGTCATTGACCCCTTCCCTCGGCCTGAGGCATGAGATTCAAGGCAACCCAGTGGTGCGCTCTCAAGTGGGAGTTATTGACCTGGAGGCAGCAAGCTCTCAATCGCCTCCTTGTTTTGTGCTTTCTAGATGGGACTTAGCAGCGTGATGCTCAGGAATTGCCCCCTTGCATGAATCCTGTCCAATTGGGATAGAGTTGATACAGAGAGGCTGGGGAAACAGAAGCTGATAGATTCATTTTGCAACTCTATTTGGCCACAGTATCGTTTTGAGAAAGGAGAATGGTGGGCAGAGAATGGTACACTTTCCCTTCCAACCGTGATTCACCTGGAGCAGTTTTGTAGAGTGCCGGGAAAGGGGGTGGAGATGCCAGAACTTAGAGCATTTCTCCTCTCGAGAAGCAGTAGGAGACCTTCATCCCCAGTGCACCCAGGAACCCCTAAGGTAAGCGTCCTCAAACTGTGGTCCATGGGGCACATGTGGCACGATGCCATTTATCCCACCCTCGGGGTGTTTTTGCTGCCACTGCCTGTCCTGCTTAGCAGCCGACTCGTGCAGTGTGCATAGGTTTTTTGAAATCCATAGTCTGGCCCTCCAATGGTCGGAGGGCAGTGATTGGGTCCCTTTGTAAACAATTCGAGGACCTAAGGGATCCTGGACTTCAGGTTACTATTCCCCCAGCCCTGAGCCATCCCTGAACATTCTACCCCTGGTAGAAGCACCAGGGTCATTTGGTCCCCGGGTAATTTACAAACCTGTTACTCAAATGGAACCCAAGAAAATTAAAAATGACACAGGCAGTTACTCTACTTTTGCACCCTGTTGACTCGGCCTGTGGTGTCCCAATATTACAATTTAATCCTATAACGCCGAGCATGTCTTTTCCCTAACATTTAATGAAATGAATTTATATGTATATATATTGATAACTATGCAAGTAATGAATCAAAACGAAATTTTTTCCCCAAAAATTTAAAAGTGAGGCGTTATAGGGTTAAAAAGAAGGATGGTTCTTATCAGCAGGTCCAAGACCTTAGGATCATAAATGAAGCAATGATCCTACTTCACCCAATAGTGCCCAAAACCTGGACCCCCCTAGGGGAAATTTTGAATGCTTTTACTCCCGTGCCGGTACTTAGAATGAACAAACACACGCCTGATAATCCTAAGATTTTTACTTACTTCCTGTCATACTCACCTAGTTTCAAGGGCACTCCTACCTCACAATTCTAGCCTAGTCTCAGTTAAACTGTTCACCCTTTTGTGCGTTTGTTGGTTTTTCCAGAAGTTCTCAAGTAACCAAGGCCCCTAATCCAAGTGTGCCAGCTCGAGGACCACCATCTCCTGGACCACTTCAGCCTTATCCATCCTAGCGCTGAATGGACGGACAAGCCCTCCCAGCAGAGCAGGAAGGGTGTGGACCCAAAGCCCCACTTTGCCTCTTTTGCCAGCAGGAAGCAATTAGAGATGCCGTCGCCCAGTACCCCAAAGGTTTGGGTCCATATCTCTTCAGGGTGGAAAAGTTACGTAGCTAGCATAGGGACTGGGGTGTCCATTACACATGCTCAGAGGGCCCATTTAGCGGCCCAGGAAGAAGTGGCACACTGTGAGTGCTCAGAGCCACTGGGATCGACCAGGGTTGCCCACCACACCTCCCTAACTCTCTTAAACCTCATTTAGGCCACAAACCAGGTTTGGCGTGAATTCTTTCTCACGCAGAACCAAGGACCGAGGGATATCGGCCCCAGAGAGATCTGACCAGCCCAGGAAAGCTCTTTGGAGGCAGCACGACTGGACATGAATGGCTGGTGGATACTGTTCAGATACATGGCTTTCTGCTTGGAAGGGTTTTTAGTCTCAGCTGACTGGAACGGAGCAGGTAGTACGTCGGGATCACATAGTATCCATGTCCACAAATCAGCTGCCCATTCCAAAGGCCGGACAATGCCTTTGGAAAGCCCTCTGTTTTGGAATGTCACTCCTTGGAGATGGCAGTGGAAGGGACTGGGACCCAGGTATGCTGCCCCTTACTCCTAGTTGTCGGTTTCTGGATCCTGACCATATCTCTCACAGGATCAGTTAGTGGGCTTGTTGTCGGCCTCAGGCTTTGTTCACCAAGGTCCTCCAGCTAGGTGGTGGTGTGTGTGCATGAGCAGAGGCTTCCTGCCAATCCCCCATGAGTTGTAGAGCTCCCCTAGTGTGGGCTCCGGAAAAGAGATGCCCCAGACAGCAGGACTACCCAGGAGAGTGGGCCCTGCAGGAACCGGAGGGCCATTCCCCCTGTGGAATGACCTCAGAGCCCCGCCTCTCTCACTGTCCAGCTGCCGGGACTGTGGACCCTAAGTTTCATGCCTTACACAGGAATAGACACAGGGTGAGTTGACTGCAGCACTGCTTTTGTTGGTCTAATCCAGTCTGAGATCATCCTAGCATCAGCCCTCTGCCAGGGTCTTTTTTTTCTCTCCTTTTATAGGGGCTCATACAACAATAACCACAATACGTGCAAACATCACTGATATAAGGCACATTTGTACATTCAATGCCCTCATAATTCTCAAAATATCTTCTCTCCACCCAAGCCCCTGGCCTCAGCTCCTCATTCCCCCACCCCCATTCTCACTACCCCTCCCTCATAAATCCTTCATCATTTACTAATTATTATTTTGTCATGTCTTGCACTGTCTGATGTCCCCCTTCACCCCCTTTTCTTTTGAGGTTTTATGTAGATGCTTGTCATCGGTTCCCTGGTGCTAGCCTACCCTCCCTCCAGCCTCCCAGCATCCCCATTCATAACACCTGTCCTAAAGGGCTCATCCACCTTGTATTCCCTGTGTTTCTAGTTCCTATCTGTCCCAGTGTACATTCTCTGTTCTAGCCAGATTTGAAAGTTATAATTGGGATCTTGATAGTGAGGGCAGAGGAAGCATTGACGAGCTAGAGGAAAGTTGTGTTTCATCATTGCTGTCTAGTACTCTGTGTAGGCTTGTCTCCTCCCTGAAACCTTTCTTAAGGGAATGTCCAGTGGACTGCAAATGGGCTTTGGCTCTCTACCCAGCATTCTCCTCTCATTCGCAATGATGAGATTTTTTTGTGCTGATGATGCCTGATCCCTTTGAAACCTCGTGATCGCACAGGCTGGTATGCTTATTCCACGTGGGCTCTGTTGTTTCTGAGCTGCATGGCCGCTTGCTTACCCTGCAAGCCTTGAAGACCTCAGACGCCATATCTTTTGGTAGCAGGGCACCATCAGCTTTCTTGACCACGTTTGCTTATGCAACCGCTTAGACTTCAGGGAACGTGTCTGGAAGGTGAGCATCATAGAATGCCAATGTAATAGAACAAAGTATTCTTGCAATGAGAGAGTCCTTGAGTGGAGGCCCAAATGCCATCTGCTACCTTAATAGGAATCCTATAAAGATATGGACATAGGTGTATTTCCCCATGCTCACAGATAAATATATTTACATCTGTGCGTGCCTTTCTTTAGACCTCTATAACTGGCCCGTGCTTCCTAGGTCGCTCTGCTATTCCCTTTCATTTCCCTCTTGTGCCCACTGCCATGCTCAGGCTTCATTTGGGTTTCAGTAAATCCCCTTGGTTCCTTTACCCTTGATCACGCCCTACCAGGATTCCTACATCGCCCTCACCACGGATTTGCATCCACTTGTTGTTCCCTTGTCTCTGGGTTTCTTGACACCACTTCCTTTCCCCCCAACTCCCTCTTTCCCGTGGCCCTCCCCCAAAGTGTTGTTCCCCTTTTTCTCTCCCGCAGATTGTGCATCCAGCATCTCCTTTTAGACATACAGGAGAGGTAATAACATGCACAAACACAAAACAGAGCAATAGCAAGCACCAACAGAAAGAAAACAGCCAAAATCCAATGACCATAAAAGAAAACACAACTCATCAAGAAAGGAAAGCTCGTAGGTAGTTCACGGACAGTTTGTCAGCCCTTAGGAGTGTTTTACAGTCCAGTCTGTGCGGGCACCAAGTCCTGCCCCCAAAGTCCTCCTTTGGCATTCCCTGAGGACCTTGCTGCTCCACTTCCTTGCTCTTCTGCTGCACCCCCTTAGTGCTATGCCTCGGTGTGGCGAGATCCGTTCCCGCACTGTGTCTCCAGTGTTGTCCCTTCTAGGGCTATGGGTCTTTGAGGGACGTCGTGTCTCAACTTGGGCTGGCCATGTGGTCTTCTGTGTGGACTGTCTTCTCTGCATGGGAACATCATCCTCAAGGCCTGGTGGGCCAGGATGTGCTCCACTCTCCCCTACTCCCCCTTCGTCTGCTCCGTTTGCTCCCATTAGCTATGTCCCTCTCCCAGAGCTGCAGATTCGGTGCCATCCTATGAAAAAACATATTCGGGTGGGGGAGGGGGGCACATGGGCTGGGGAAGATCTGCTCAGATCTTTTGAGGGTCCAGGAGAGAGTGACTGCTCAGCTGGGCACAGGCATGTGGGGCTCCGAGCTCTGGCTCCAGACACTGGTTGGGAATGTGGCTTTGTTGTTAACCAGTTGTGTTCCTGTGGGTCAGTACCTGTGTCTTTTTGAGTGAGTTTTCTCATCTGGAAAGTAAAGGTATTCCATGGTCTAGTGTCCCATGTCACTAAGTGATCGAGAGGAGTTAACCCGAACCTGATTCAAACCATGTGCACATGTCAGGCGCATTCTAGATCTGGGGTGGCGATTCAGAGCCCAGGACATTGATAATGTCCAAGAGGTGATATAGGTGGCTTCGTATTGAAACGGGAAGCCCACTGTGGAGGTTTTGTCCTTCCGCTGATGGCCACCTCAACTCCTGCTAAAAGAGTTTCACTGGCTCAACAGCTGAGCCGGGAGCCAGTGCCATGAAAACCATGTGGCTAACTGGGACATTTTTTACCTCGATGGCTTGGGAAGCCCCCCAATCTCCATGCAAACCATCTGGTGTGAGTTATCCTTGGAAGCACTCATAGGCTGACAGTGATTCCCATCTTTCCTTTGACAATGTGCCTGTTCTCTTTTTTAAACCAGAGAAGATGGCCCCTGTGTCCTCCAAGACATTTCCTGGCTGGCCCCCGACTTGGACAGTTAGCACGGGATCCTGGGGGCCAGTGAAACAGAGCCCTGAGACATTCCTTCAGCTTCCTCAAGCATTATTGTATCTCGCTTGGGTTTTTCTAGGCGAGGCCGAGGCCCGTCCGCTCTAGTGTAGGTTTGTCCATCTCTCCTGGGGTTTTCAATGCAGTGCTTTTTTCCAATGTCTGTCTCTTCTGTAGTAGGCACCTGGATCCTTCCTTCCTCAGGGCTTGACGGTGCCACAGGTCAGTCTCTCCGTGAGTGGGCCATGATCTCTTTTCCTGAGTCTCTGGTGTGTCTCATGGCAATTCCTAATATTTTAGCTATTTGTTTGTTTCTGTCGTGGTAGGGTCATCTGTGTTGTGATACACCCACTAAGACACTTCTACCAAATCACTAAGATTGTTCCCTTTAAATGCTTCCCATTTCTTTTTCATGTCTGAGGCGGGCTGAGTAATAAAGGCAATACTTATTGCCCTCTTGTTTTCGGGGGCCTCTGGGTCCTTGGAGGTACAAAGAACACAGGCTTCCATCAGCCACTCTAAAAAGGAAGGCAGGCGGCAGGCAGGCAGGCAGGCAGGCAGGCAGACATTCTCTTGTAGGCGCCTGAAAATTCTCACTGACCTTAGAAAAATGCATGGGTTTCCTAGCTGTCCCATGGAGGCCGTGCAAGAGAAACTGGTGATACCTGTTTAAGCCCTCGGGGCCTTACTGGGAGTTATGTCCCACAGTATTCGTGGAGTGGCAAAAAGAGTTTCTGTCCAGTGGGGAGTGCCCGCTGGCTGACCATCAGGTCTATTGACTGCTTTCTGGGCCTCTCTCTGGAAGGGCTCCCGTTCCTCTGTTGTGAACAGCACCTGGAGAAGTTGCTGGCACTTGTCTGAGGTGGGCTGATGCATGTGGAAAAGCTAGTCTAGCAAAGAAATCAGTTCTTGCGGTTTGTCAGACCGGGGGGTTTTGTTTATTCCAATTATACAATCCCTGGAAAAAAAGGGGACATAGACCCAAAGAGGGACTCGGGGGGTTTCCCCAGGTGTTGGGGCTGCTTACCTTAAGCAGAGAATGCTGTTGCCCCGTGATCCTTTTGGCGGGTGGAGAGGACATGCCAGCCTTAGTGCACGTGTTGGGGGGTGACTTTAAAAGGGGTGGTATTTCTCTCTCTCTGGCACCCAATGAACTGATAGGCAGGTTCCGTCAGCCCTCTTGAGAGGTGTCTGAGTAGCCCCGAGTCGAATTTCCCAAGGGTTTTAAAACTTTTGCAATGTGCATGTGTGCAAGCAGGCAGAGTGAGAAGCGGGGTATTAGGGTTAGCCATTCTTAGTTGAACCAAAACTGCTCTGGTCGTTCTCGCAACCCTCTCAACATCCATTTCCTCCGTGACATTCCCTTGGGCAACGTCTGCACAGCCTACCTCCCCAATATCAGCTAATTGATTTACACTTGCTAGCTACTTTATTTTCATTTCATGGTGGCTTCTGTCAGCCCCAAATGGCTTCTCTCTTGTCAAAGCTGTTTCAGCTTTTCCCAGAGATCCTACACAGTCGCCATTGTAGCCGAGAGGTAACAGGGTCTGTGTCCATGGCCAAGATGGCACCCACCAGTCCAAACATGTGGAAGGGCGCTGCCTAGGGAGCTGGGTGAAGAGGCCTGGGAGTTAGCCCTGCCTGGTCCCGGGAGCCAAAAGTTTCCCTTTCCCCTCCATTCTCTTTGCCTTTCTCCTGGTTTTTCAAACAAGCTCCTCTAGCCCTATAACGCCAAGCACAAAATTGTCATAATTCTTAATGAAAACGTATCTGGTACCCAAATTATAAATGTGACTATTTGGTCACATTTCAAAAACACTGAAAATTTTATGGTTTTAAAATATATTTTGAATGCCATATATTGATAAGTATGAAAGTAAAGAATAAAAACCAAAAAAAAAATTTCCTGGATTTAAAACCTGAGGCGTTATAGGGCTAGTGTTCTTCCAGTTTAGGTTTGTTCCTTGTTACAGGCTGGTTTTCCATTGTCCACACTTAGGCCAATGTCGTTTGGAAGCATAGGCGGAGTCACTGTTACCTTTAGGCTTTCAGTGATGCTGCTTCAGGCACTTTTGGGGACAGCTCTTAACTTAATACACAGCTCCTCTGCCATGATGTTCCAGCCAGAAATTCCAATTTCCATTAAGATTCCCTGAGCTGCCACATGTCCCTTCCCTTCAGAGATATGAGCGTCAGCTCCGCCAGCAGGCGTCTTGGAGGGCCTTGGGGCCATCCCAAGCAGTGGTCCTCCTAGCCTGTTGTCCAGAAAAATGGTTGGACCTAAAGGTCGCCCTCGGCGACTGGTCATTGACCCCTTCCCTCAGGCTGAGGCATGAGGTTCAGGGCAACTCAGGGGTGCGCTCTCAAGTGGGGGTTATTGACCTGTAGGCAGCAAGCTCTCAATCGCCTCCTTGTTTTGTGCTTTCTGGATGGGACTTAGCAGCGTGATGCTCAGGAATTGCCCCCTTGCATGAATCCTGTCCATTTGGGATAGAGTTGATACAGAGAGGCTGGGCAACAAAAGCTGATAGATTCACTTTGCAACACTATTTGGCCACAGTATCGTTTTGAGAGAGGCTACGCTTTCCCTTCCAACCATGATTCACCGGGAACAGTTCGGTAGAATGCCGGGAAAGTGGGCGGAGATGCCAGAACTAGGAACTTTTCTCCTCTCGAGGAGCTGTAGGAGACATTCATCCCTAGTGCACCCAGGAACCCCTAAGGCAGGCGTCCTCAAACTGTGGTCCATGGGACACATGTGGCGCGATGCCATTTATCCCACCATCGGGGTGTTTTTGCTGCCACTGCCTGTCCTGCTTAGCAGCCGACTCGTGCAGTGTGCATAGGAATTTGTTCATAGGTTCTTTGAAAACCATAGTCTGGCCCTCCAACGGTCGGAGAGACAATGAATTGGCCCCCTGTGTAAACAATTTGAGGACCCCTGCCTTAAGGGTTCCTGGACTTCAGGTCACTATTCGCCCAGCCCTGAACCCTCCCTGAACATTCTACCCCTAGTAGAGGCACCAGGGGCATTTGGTCCCCGGGTAATTTACAAGCCTTTTACTCAAATGGAACCCGATAAAATTAAAAATGACACAGGCAGTTACTCTACATTTGCTCCCTGTTGACTCCGCGTGTAATGTCCCAATATTACAATTTAACCCTATAACGCCGAGCATCGTATTGAAACAGGAAACCCACTGTCCTTCCGCTGATGGCCACCTCAACTCCTGCTAAAAGAATTTCACTGGCTCAACAGCTGAGCCGGGAGCCAGTGCCATGAAACCCATGTGGCTAACTGGGACATAGGGCAGAGAGACATTTTTTACCTTGATGGCTTGGGAAGCCCCCCAATCTCCATGCAAACCTTCTGGTGTGAGTTATCTTTGGAAGCAATCATAGGCTGACAGTGATTCCCATCTTTCCTTTGACAATGTGCCTGTTCTCTTTTTGAACCTGAGAAGATGGACCCTGTGTCCTCCAAGACATTTCCTGGCTGGCCCCCAACTTGGACAGTTAGCACGGGATCCTGGGGGCCAGTGAAACAGAGCCCTGAGACATTCCTACAGCTTCCTCAAGCGTTATTGTCTCTCGCTTGGGTTTTTCTAGGTGAGGACGAGGCTCGTCCTCTCTAGTGGAAGTTTGTCCATTTCCCCTGGGGTTTACAATGCAGTGGTTTTTCCAATGTCTGTCTGTTCTGTAGTAGGCACCTGGATCCTTCCTTCCTCGGGGCTTGGCGGTGCCACAGGTCAGTCTCTCCGTGAGTGGCCATGATCTCTTTTCCTGAATCTATGGTGTGTCTCATGGCAATTCCTAGTATTTTAGCTATTTGTTTGTTTCTGTCGTGGTAGGGTCATCTGTGTTGTGATACACCCAGTAAGACACTTCTACCAAATCACTAAAATTGTTCCCTTCAAAGACTTCCCATTTCTTTTCCCTGTCTGAGGCGGGCTGAGTAATAAAGGCAATACTTATTGCCCTCTTGTTCTCGGGGGCCTCTGGGTCCTTGGGGGTACAAAGACCGCAGGCTTCCATCAGTCACTCTAAAAAGGCAGACAGTCAGGCAGGCAGGCAGGCAGGCAGACATTCTCTTGTAGGCGCCTGAAAATTCTCACTGACCTTAGATAAATGCATAGGTTTCCTAGCTGTCCCGCGGAGGCCCTGCAAGAGAAACTGGTGATACCTGGTTAAGCCCTCGGGGCCTTACTGGGAATTTGGGTCCCACATTATTCGTGGAGTTGTAAAAAGTGTTTCAGTCCAGTGGGGAGTGCCCGCTGGCTGACCATCAGGTCTATTAACTGCTTTCTGGGCCTCTCTCTGGAAGGGTTCCCGTTCCTCTGTTGTGAACAGCACCTGGAGAAGTGGCTGGCACTTGTCTGAGGTGGGCTGATGCATGTGGAAAAGCTTGTCTAGCAAAGAAATCAGACCTTGTGGTTTGTCAGACAGGGGGGGGTTTGTTTATCCCAATTATGCAATCCCTGGAAAAAAAGGGGACATAGAACCAAAGAGGGACTCAGGGGATTACCCCAGGTGTTGGGGCTGCTTTCCTTAAGCAGAGAATGCTGCTGCCCAGTGATCCTTCTGGGGGGTGGAGAGGACATGCCAGCCCTAGTGCACGTGTTGGGGGGTGACTTTAAAAGGGGGTGATATTTCTCTCTCTCTGGCCCCCCATGAACTGATAGGCAGGCAGGGGTCACAATGGGTCTTAAGCCAGCTGTCCCGCTCCCCGAGTCCTCCTGCAAAGTGTGATAAAGACGACGGGGATGGGGAGGGGAGGGACGGCCTCCACCTTGGTGGCTTTAGGAACTTAGACCGGTTGTCTTTCCCGGCCATGCCACGTTTCCTGAAATCTTGGGGAAAAGAACCCAGTCTTTTGGGGGAGGTAGTAAGTATTTTATATATGCTGGCTTATTAGTGACCCTGTCAAGTCACACATCAATTTTAGAGATCAGATCAGCGTGTCATGCTTGCCCAGAAATAGATCTAAGACCTCTGAGAAATAGGGGAAGGGAAAACGAGTCTTGCGTGGGCCCATTGGGGACTCCTTCTGCCCAATCACCTTTAAACAAATGGCGGAGTCTCCAGGCTTTCGGGTTGAAACCACATGCTCTTTGTGAGTGCCCAGAGCAGGGTTCCTCATATGACAGCCGGCGGGCCACATGGGGACAGCGGGGTGTTTGTGCCCCTTTGTTGGTTTGTTTTTTAACTTCAAAATTAGATGTGTGCAGTGTGCCTGGAATTTTTTCGTAGTTTTTTTTTTTAAACTGTAGTCTGGCCCTCCAATGGGTCGGAGGGACAGTGAATTGGTCCCTGTTTAAAGAGTTTAAGGAACCCTGGCCTAGATAAACCAGAAATCCCCTAGTTCTGGGGAGAGCTCTCCTGTACAGGTGCTCTCCTTTCTATGCAGGCCCAGAGAGTGGCAGTCGGAGCTCGGTGTACCTCGAAATGTTGTAGCCACTGTCCATTCCCAGAAAAGAACAACTCACACCATCAGCAAGTTCAACAGAAAAAGTTTTATTTCCTGAGCAGGGTCTGTCAGCCCTCTTGAGAGGAGTCTGAGCAGCCCCGAGTCGAATTTTCCAAAGGTTTTAAAACTTTTGCAATATGCATGTGTGCAAGCAGGCAGAGTGAGAAGTGGGGTATTAGGGTTAGCCATTCTTAGTTGAACCAAAACTGCCCTGGTCGTCCTCGTAAGCCTTCTGAACATCTATTTCCTTTGTGACATTCCCTTGGGCGACGTCTGCACAGCCTACCTCCCCAATATCAGCTAGTTGATTTACACTTCCTAGCTACTTTACTTTCTTTTCATGGTGGCTTCTGTCAGCCCCAAATGGCTTCACTCTTGTCAAAGCTGTTTCAGCTTTTCCCAGAGATCCTACACAGTCGCCATTGTAGCCGAGAGGTAACAGGGTCTGTGTCCATGGCCAAGATGGCACCCACCAGTCCAAACATGTGGAAGGGCGCTGCCTAGGGAGCTGGGTGAAGAGGCCTGGGAGTTAGCCCTGCCTGGTCCCGGGAGCCAAAAGTTTCCCTTTCCCCTCCATTCTCTTTGCCTTTCTCCTGGTTTTTCAAACAAGCTCCTCTAGCCCTATAACGCCAAGCACAAAATTGTCATAATTCTTAATGAAAACGTATCTGGTACCCAAATTATAAATGTGACTATTTGGTCACATTTCAAAAACACTGAAAATTTTATGCTTTTAAAATATATTTTGAATGCCATATATATTGATACCTATGAATGTAAAGGATAAAAACCAAAAAAAAAAATTTCCTGATTTTAAAACCTGAGGCGTTATTGGGCTAGTTTTCATCCAGTTTAGGTTTGTTCCTTGTTACAGGCTGGTTTTCCGTTTCCCACGCTTAGGCCAATGGCGTTCGGAAGCCTAGGCGGGGTCACTGTAACCTCTAGGCTTTCAGCGATGCTGCTTCAGGCACTTGTGGGGACAGCTCTTAACTTAATACACAGCTCCTCTGCCATGATGTTCCAGCAAGAAATTCCAATTTCCCTTAAGGTTCCCTGAGCTGCCACGTGTCCCTTCCCTTCAGAGATTTGAGCATCAGCCCCGCCAGCAGGCGTCTTTGAGGGCCTTGGGGCCATCCCAAGCAGTGGTCCTCCTAGCCTGTTGTCCAGAAAAATGGTTGGACCTAAAGGTCGCCCTCAGCGACTGGTCATTGACCCCTTCCCTCGGCCTGAGGCATGAGATTCAAGGCAACCCAGTGGTGCGCTCTCAAGTGGGAGTTATTGACCTGGAGGCAGCAAGCTCTCAATCGCCTCCTTGTTTTGTGCTTTCTAGATGGGACTTAGCAGCGTGATGCTCAGGAATTGCCCCCTTGCATGAATCCTGTCCAATTGGGATAGAGTTGATACAGAGAGGCTGGGGAAACAGAAGCTGATAGATTCATTTTGCAACTCTATTTGGCCACAGTATCGTTTTGAGAAAGGAGAATGGTGGGCAGAGAATGGTACACTTTCCCTTCCAACCGTGATTCACCTGGAGCAGTTTTGTAGAGTGCCGGGAAAGGGGGTGGAGATGCCAGAACTTAGAGCATTTCTCCTCTCGAGAAGCAGTAGGAGACCTTCATCCCCAGTGCACCCAGGAACCCCTAAGGTAAGCGTCCTCAAACTGTGGTCCATGGGGCACATGTGGCACGATGCCATTTATCCCACCCTCGGGGTGTTTTTGCTGCCACTGCCTGTCCTGCTTAGCAGCCGACTCGTGCAGTGTGCATAGGTTTTTTGAAATCCATAGTCTGGCCCTCCAATGGTCGGAGGGCAGTGATTGGGTCCCTTTGTAAACAATTCGAGGACCTAAGGGATCCTGGACTTCAGGTTACTATTCCCCCAGCCCTGAGCCATCCCTGAACATTCTACCCCTGGTAGAAGCACCAGGGTCATTTGGTCCCCGGGTAATTTACAAACCTGTTACTCAAATGGAACCCAAGAAAATTAAAAATGACACAGGCAGTTACTCTACTTTTGCACCCTGTTGACTCGGCCTGTGGTGTCCCAATATTACAATTTAATCCTATAACGCCGAGCATGTCTTTTCCCTAACATTTAATGAAATGAATTTATATGTATATATATTGATAACTATGCAAGTAATGAATCAAAACGAAATTTTTTCCCCAAAAATTTAAAAGTGAGGCGTTATAGGGTTAAAAAGAAGGATGGTTCTTATCAGCAGGTCCAAGACCTTAGGATCATAAATGAAGCAATGATCCTACTTCACCCAATAGTGCCCAAAACCTGGACCCCCCTAGGGGAAATTTTGAATGCTTTTACTCCCGTGCCGGTACTTAGAATGAACAAACACACGCCTGATAATCCTAAGATTTTTACTTACTTCCTGTCATACTCACCTAGTTTCAAGGGCACTCCTACCTCACAATTCTAGCCTAGTCTCAGTTAAACTGTTCACCCTTTTGTGCGTTTGTTGGTTTTTCCAGAAGTTCTCAAGTAACCAAGGCCCCTAATCCAAGTGTGCCAGCTCGAGGACCACCATCTCCTGGACCACTTCAGCCTTATCCATCCTAGCGCTGAATGGACGGACAAGCCCTCCCAGCAGAGCAGGAAGGGTGTGGACCCAAAGCCCCACTTTGCCTCTTTTGCCAGCAGGAAGCAATTAGAGATGCCGTCGCCCAGTACCCCAAAGGTTTGGGTCCATATCTCTTCAGGGTGGAAAAGTTACGTAGCTAGCATAGGGACTGGGGTGTCCATTACACATGCTCAGAGGGCCCATTTAGCGGCCCAGGAAGAAGTGGCACACTGTGAGTGCTCAGAGCCACTGGGATCGACCAGGGTTGCCCACCACACCTCCCTAACTCTCTTAAACCTCATTTAGGCCACAAACCAGGTTTGGCGTGAATTCTTTCTCACGCAGAACCAAGGACCGAGGGATATCGGCCCCAGAGAGATCTGACCAGCCCAGGAAAGCTCTTTGGAGGCAGCACGACTGGACATGAATGGCTGGTGGATACTGTTCAGATACATGGCTTTCTGCTTGGAAGGGTTTTTAGTCTCAGCTGACTGGAACGGAGCAGGTAGTACGTCGGGATCACATAGTATCCATGTCCACAAATCAGCTGCCCATTCCAAAGGCCGGACAATGCCTTTGGAAAGCCCTCTGTTTTGGAATGTCACTCCTTGGAGATGGCAGTGGAAGGGACTGGGACCCAGGTATGCTGCCCCTTACTCCTAGTTGTCGGTTTCTGGATCCTGACCATATCTCTCACAGGATCAGTTAGTGGGCTTTTTGTCGGCCTCAGGCTTTGTTCACCAAGGTCCTCCAGCTAGGTGGTGGTGTGTGTGCATGAGCAGAGGCTTCCTGCCAATCCCCCATGAGTTGTAGAGCTCCCCTAGTGTGGGCTCCGGAAAAGAGATGCCCCAGACAGCAGGACTACCCAGGAGAGTGGGCCCTGCAGGAACCGGAGGGCCATTCCCCCTGTGGAATGACCTCAGAGCCCCGCCTCTCTCACTGTCCAGCTGCCGGGACTGTGGACCCTAAGTTTCATGCCTTACACAGGAATAGACACAGGGTGAGTTGACTGCAGCACTGCTTTTGTTGGTCTAATCCAGCCTGAGATCATCCTAGCATCAGCCCTCTGCCAGGGTCTTTTTTTTCTCTCCTTTTATAGGGGCTCATACAACAATAACCACAATACGTGCAAACATCACTGATATAAGGCACATTTGTACATTCAATGCCCTCATAATTCTCAAAATATCTTCTCTCCACCCAAGCCCCTGGCCTCAGCTCCTCATTCCCCCACCCCCATTCTCACTACCCCTCCCTCATAAATCCTTCATCATTTACTAATTATTATTTTGTCATGTCTTGCACTGTCTGATGTCCCCCTTCACCCCCTTTTCTTTTGAGGTTTTATGTAGATGCTTGTCATCGGTTCCCTGGTGCTAGCCTACCCTCCCTCCAGCCTCCCAGCATCCCCATTCATAACACCTGTCCTAAAGGGCTCATCCACCTTGTATTCCCTGTGTTTCTAGTTCCTATCTGTCCCAGTGTACATTCTCTGTTCTAGCCAGATTTGAAAGTTATAATTGGGATCTTGATAGTGAGGGCAGAGGAAGCATTGACGAGCTAGAGGAAAGTTGTGTTTCATCATTGCTGTCTAGTACTCTGTGTAGGCTTGTCTCCTCCCTGAAACCTTTCTTAAGGGAATGTCCAGTGGACTGCAAATGGGCTTTGGCTCTCTACCCAGCATTCTCCTCTCATTCGCAATGATGAGATTTTTTTGTGCTGATGATGCCTGATCCCTTTGAAACCTCGTGATCGCACAGGCTGGTATGCTTATTCCACGTGGGCTCTGTTGTTTCTGAGCTGCATGGCCGCTTGCTTACCCTGCAAGCCTTGAAGACCTCAGACGCCATATCTTTTGGTAGCAGGGCACCATCAGCTTTCTTGACCACGTTTGCTTATGCAACCGCTTAGACTTCAGGGAACGTGTCTGGAAGGTGAGCATCATAGAATGCCAATGTAATAGAACAAAGTATTCTTGCAATGAGAGAGTCCTTGAGTGGAGGCCCAAATGCCATCTGCTACCTTAATAGGAATCCTATAAAGATATGGACATAGGTGTATTTCCCCATGCTCACAGATAAATATATTTACATCTGTGCGTGCCTTTCTTTAGACCTCTATAACTGGCCCGTGCTTCCTAGGTCGCTCTGCTATTCCCTTTCATTTCCCTCTTGTGCCCACTGCCATGCTCAGGCTTCATTTGGGTTTCAGTAAATCCCCTTGGTTCCTTTACCCTTGATCACGCCCTACCAGGATTCCTACATCGCCCTCACCACGGATTTGCATCCACTTGTTGTTCCCTTGTCTCTGGGTTTCTTGACACCACTTCCTTTCCCCCCAACTCCCTCTTTCCCGTGGCCCTCCCCCAAAGTGTTGTTCCCCTTTTTCTCTCCCGCAGATTGTGCATCCAGCATCTCCTTTTAGACATACAGGAGAGGTAATAACATGCACAAACACAAAACAGAGCAATAGCAAGCACCAACAGAAAGAAAACAGCCAAAATCCAATGACCATAAAAGAAAACACAACTCATCAAGAAAGGAAAGCTCGTAGGTAGTTCACGGACAGTTTGTCAGCCCTTAGGAGTGTTTTACAGTCCAGTCTGTGCGGGCACCAAGTCCTGCCCCCAAAGTCCTCCTTTGGCATTCCCTGAGGACCTTGCTGCTCCACTTCCTTGCTCTTCTGCTGCACCCCCTTAGTGCTATGCCTCGGTGTGGCGAGATCCGTTCCCGCACTGTGTCTCCAGTGTTGTCCCTTCTAGGGCTATGGGTCTTTGAGGGACGTCGTGTCTCAACTTGGGCTGGCCATGTGGTCTTCTGTGTGGACTGTCTTCTCTGCATGGGAACATCATCCTCAAGGCCTGGTGGGCCAGGATGTGCTCCACTCTCCCCTACTCCCCCTTCGTCTGCTCCGTTTGCTCCCATTAGCTATGTCCCTCTCCCAGAGCTGCAGATTCGGTGCCATCCTATGAAAAAACATATTCGGGTGGGGGAGGGGGGCACATGGGCTGGGGAAGATCTGCTCAGATCTTTTGAGGGTCCAGGAGAGAGTGACTGCTCAGCTGGGCACAGGCATGTGGGGCTCCGAGCTCTGGCTCCAGACACTGGTTGGGAATGTGGCTTTGTTGTTAACCAGTTGTGTTCCTGTGGGTCAGTACCTGTGTCTTTTTGAGTGAGTTTTCTCATCTGGAAAGTAAAGGTATTCCATGGTCTAGTGTCCCATGTCACTAAGTGATCGAGAGGAGTTAACCCGAACCTGATTCAAACCATGTGCACATGTCAGGCGCATTCTAGATCTGGGGTGGCGATTCAGAGCCCAGGACATTGATAATGTCCAAGAGGTGATATAGGTGGCTTCGTATTGAAACGGGAAGCCCACTGTGGAGGTTTTGTCCTTCCGCTGATGGCCACCTCAACTCCTGCTAAAAGAGTTTCACTGGCTCAACAGCTGAGCCGGGAGCCAGTGCCATGAAAACCATGTGGCTAACTGGGACATTTTTTACCTCGATGGCTTGGGAAGCCCCCCAATCTCCATGCAAACCATCTGGTGTGAGTTATCCTTGGAAGCACTCATAGGCTGACAGTGATTCCCATCTTTCCTTTGACAATGTGCCTGTTCTCTTTTTTAAACCAGAGAAGATGGCCCCTGTGTCCTCCAAGACATTTCCTGGCTGGCCCCCGACTTGGACAGTTAGCACGGGATCCTGGGGGCCAGTGAAACAGAGCCCTGAGACATTCCTTCAGCTTCCTCAAGCATTATTGTATCTCGCTTGGGTTTTTCTAGGCGAGGCCGAGGCCCGTCCGCTCTAGTGTAGGTTTGTCCATCTCTCCTGGGGTTTTCAATGCAGTGCTTTTTTCCAATGTCTGTCTCTTCTGTAGTAGGCACCTGGATCCTTCCTTCCTCAGGGCTTGACGGTGCCACAGGTCAGTCTCTCCGTGAGTGGGCCATGATCTCTTTTCCTGAGTCTCTGGTGTGTCTCATGGCAATTCCTAATATTTTAGCTATTTGTTTGTTTCTGTCGTGGTAGGGTCATCTGTGTTGTGATACACCCACTAAGACACTTCTACCAAATCACTAAGATTGTTCCCTTTAAATGCTTCCCATTTCTTTTTCATGTCTGAGGCGGGCTGAGTAATAAAGGCAATACTTATTGCCCTCTTGTTTTCGGGGGCCTCTGGGTCCTTGGAGGTACAAAGAACACAGGCTTCCATCAGCCACTCTAAAAAGGAAGGCAGGCGGCAGGCAGGCAGGCAGGCAGGCAGGCAGACATTCTCTTGTAGGCGCCTGAAAATTCTCACTGACCTTAGAAAAATGCATGGGTTTCCTAGCTGTCCCATGGAGGCCGTGCAAGAGAAACTGGTGATACCTGTTTAAGCCCTCGGGGCCTTACTGGGAGTTATGTCCCACAGTATTCGTGGAGTGGCAAAAAGAGTTTCTGTCCAGTGGGGAGTGCCCGCTGGCTGACCATCAGGTCTATTGACTGCTTTCTGGGCCTCTCTCTGGAAGGGCTCCCGTTCCTCTGTTGTGAACAGCACCTGGAGAAGTTGCTGGCACTTGTCTGAGGTGGGCTGATGCATGTGGAAAAGCTAGTCTAGCAAAGAAATCAGTTCTTGCGGTTTGTCAGACCGGGGGGTTTTGTTTATTCCAATTATACAATCCCTGGAAAAAAAGGGGACATAGACCCAAAGAGGGACTCGGGGGGTTTCCCCAGGTGTTGGGGCTGCTTACCTTAAGCAGAGAATGCTGTTGCCCCGTGATCCTTTTGGCGGGTGGAGAGGACATGCCAGCCTTAGTGCACGTGTTGGGGGGTGACTTTAAAAGGGGTGGTATTTCTCTCTCTCTGGCACCCAATGAACTGATAGGCAGGTTCCGTCAGCCCTCTTGAGAGGTGTCTGAGTAGCCCCGAGTCGAATTTCCCAAGGGTTTTAAAACTTTTGCAATGTGCATGTGTGCAAGCAGGCAGAGTGAGAAGCGGGGTATTAGGGTTAGCCATTCTTAGTTGAACCAAAACTGCTCTGGTCGTTCTCGCAACCCTCTCAACATCCATTTCCTCCATGACATTCCCTTGGGCAACGTCTGCACAGCCTACCTCCCCAATATCAGCTAATTGATTTACACTTGCTAGCTACTTTATTTTCATTTCATGGTGGCTTCTGTCAGCCCCAAATGGCTTCTCTCTTGTCAAAGCTGTTTCAGCTTTTCCCAGAGATCCTACACAGTCGCCATTGTAGCCGAGAGGTAACAGGGTCTGTGTCCATGGCCAAGATGGCACCCACCAGTCCAAACATGTGGAAGGGCGCTGCCTAGGGAGCTGGGTGAAGAGGCCTGGGAGTTAGCCCTGCCTGGTCCCGGGAGCCAAAAGTTTCCCTTTCCCCTCCATTCTCTTTGCCTTTCTCCTGGTTTTTCAAACAAGCTCCTCTAGCCCTATAACGCCAAGCACAAAATTGTCATAATTCTTAATGAAAACGTATCTGGTACCCAAATTATAAATGTGACTATTTGGTCACATTTCAAAAACACTGAAAATTTTATGGTTTTAAAATATATTTTGAATGCCATATATTGATAAGTATGAAAGTAAAGAATAAAAACCAAAAAAAAAATTTCCTGGATTTAAAACCTGAGGCGTTATAGGGCTAGTGTTCTTCCAGTTTAGGTTTGTTCCTTGTTACAGGCTGGTTTTCCATTGTCCACACTTAGGCCAATGTCGTTTGGAAGCATAGGCGGAGTCACTGTTACCTTTAGGCTTTCAGTGATGCTGCTTCAGGCACTTTTGGGGACAGCTCTTAACTTAATACACAGCTCCTCTGCCATGATGTTCCAGCCAGAAATTCCAATTTCCATTAAGATTCCCTGAGCTGCCACATGTCCCTTCCCTTCAGAGATATGAGCGTCAGCTCCGCCAGCAGGCGTCTTGGAGGGCCTTGGGGCCATCCCAAGCAGTGGTCCTCCTAGCCTGTTGTCCAGAAAAATGGTTGGACCTAAAGGTCGCCCTCGGCGAATGGTCATTGACCCCTTCCCTCAGGCTGAGGCATGAGGTTCAGGGCAACTCAGGGGTGCGCTCTCAAGTGGGGGTTATTGACCTGTAGGCAGCAAGCTCTCAATCGCCTCCTTGTTTTGTGCTTTCTGGATGGGACTTAGCAGCGTGATGCTCAGGAATTGCCCCCTTGCATGAATCCTGTCCATTTGGGATAGAGTTGATACAGAGAGGCTGGGCAACAAAAGCTGATAGATTCACTTTGCAACACTATTTGGCCACAGTATCGTTTTGAGAGAGGCTACGCTTTCCCTTCCAACCATGATTCACCGGGAACAGTTCGGTAGAATGCCGGGAAAGTGGGCGGAGATGCCAGAACTAGGAACTTTTCTCCTCTCGAGGAGCTGTAGGAGACATTCATCCCTAGTGCACCCAGGAACCCCTAAGGCAGGCGTCCTCAAACTGTGGTCCATGGGACACATGTGGCGCGATGCCATTTATCCCACCATCGGGGTGTTTTTGCTGCCACTGCCTGTCCTGCTTAGCAGCCGACTCGTGCAGTGTGCATAGGAATTTGTTCATAGGTTCTTTGAAAACCATAGTCTGGCCCTCCAACGGTCGGAGAGACAATGAATTGGCCCCCTGTGTAAACAATTTGAGGACCCCTGCCTTAAGGGTTCCTGGACTTCAGGTCACTATTCGCCCAGCCCTGAACCCTCCCTGAACATTCTACCCCTAGTAGAGGCACCAGGGGCATTTGGTCCCCGGGTAATTTACAAGCCTTTTACTCAAATGGAACCCGATAAAATTAAAAATGACACAGGCAGTTACTCTACATTTGCTCCCTGTTGACTCCGCGTGTAATGTCCCAATATTACAATTTAACCCTATAACGCCGAGCATCGTATTGAAACAGGAAACCCACTGTCCTTCCGCTGATGGCCACCTCAACTCCTGCTAAAAGAATTTCACTGGCTCAACAGCTGAGCCGGGAGCCAGTGCCATGAAACCCATGTGGCTAACTGGGACATAGGGCAGAGAGACATTTTTTACCTTGATGGCTTGGGAAGCCCCCCAATCTCCATGCAAACCTTCTGGTGTGAGTTATCTTTGGAAGCAATCATAGGCTGACAGTGATTCCCATCTTTCCTTTGACAATGTGCCTGTTCTCTTTTTGAACCTGAGAAGATGGACCCTGTGTCCTCCAAGACATTTCCTGGCTGGCCCCCAACTTGGACAGTTAGCACGGGATCCTGGGGGCCAGTGAAACAGAGCCCTGAGACATTCCTACAGCTTCCTCAAGCGTTATTGTCTCTCGCTTGGGTTTTTCTAGGTGAGGACGAGGCTCGTCCTCTCTAGTGGAAGTTTGTCCATTTCCCCTGGGGTTTACAATGCAGTGGTTTTTCCAATGTCTGTCTGTTCTGTAGTAGGCACCTGGATCCTTCCTTCCTCGGGGCTTGGCGGTGCCACAGGTCAGTCTCTCCGTGAGTGGCCATGATCTCTTTTCCTGAATCTATGGTGTGTCTCATGGCAATTCCTAGTATTTTAGCTATTTGTTTGTTTCTGTCGTGGTAGGGTCATCTGTGTTGTGATACACCCAGTAAGACACTTCTACCAAATCACTAAAATTGTTCCCTTCAAAGACTTCCCATTTCTTTTCCCTGTCTGAGGCGGGCTGAGTAATAAAGGCAATACTTATTGCCCTCTTGTTCTCGGGGGCCTCTGGGTCCTTGGGGGTACAAAGACCGCAGGCTTCCATCAGTCACTCTAAAAAGGCAGACAGTCAGGCAGGCAGGCAGGCAGGCAGACATTCTCTTGTAGGCGCCTGAAAATTCTCACTGACCTTAGATAAATGCATAGGTTTCCTAGCTGTCCCGCGGAGGCCCTGCAAGAGAAACTGGTGATACCTGGTTAAGCCCTCGGGGCCTTACTGGGAATTTGGGTCCCACATTATTCGTGGAGTTGTAAAAAGTGTTTCAGTCCAGTGGGGAGTGCCCGCTGGCTGACCATCAGGTCTATTAACTGCTTTCTGGGCCTCTCTCTGGAAGGGTTCCCGTTCCTCTGTTGTGAACAGCACCTGGAGAAGTGGCTGGCACTTGTCTGAGGTGGGCTGATGCATGTGGAAAAGCTTGTCTAGCAAAGAAATCAGACCTTGTGGTTTGTCAGACAGGGGGGGGTTTGTTTATCCCAATTATGCAATCCCTGGAAAAAAAGGGGACATAGAACCAAAGAGGGACTCAGGGGATTACCCCAGGTGTTGGGGCTGCTTTCCTTAAGCAGAGAATGCTGCTGCCCAGTGATCCTTCTGGGGGGTGGAGAGGACATGCCAGCCCTAGTGCACGTGTTGGGGGGTGACTTTAAAAGGGGGTGATATTTCTCTCTCTCTGGCCCCCCATGAACTGATAGGCAGGCAGGGGTCACAATGGGTCTTAAGCCAGCTGTCCCGCTCCCCGAGTCCTCCTGCAAAGTGTGATAAAGACGACGGGGATGGGGAGGGGAGGGACGGCCTCCACCTTGGTGGCTTTAGGAACTTAGACCGGTTGTCTTTCCCGGCCATGCCACGTTTCCTGAAATCTTGGGGAAAAGAACCCAGTCTTTTGGGGGAGGTAGTAAGTATTTTATATATGCTGGCTTATTAGTGACCCTGTCAAGTCACACATCAATTTTAGAGATCAGATCAGCGTGTCATGCTTGCCCAGAAATAGATCTAAGACCTCTGAGAAATAGGGGAAGGGAAAACGAGTCTTGCGTGGGCCCATTGGGGACTCCTTCTGCCCAATCACCTTTAAACAAATGGCGGAGTCTCCAGGCTTTCGGGTTGAAACCACATGCTCTTTGTGAGTGCCCAGAGCAGGGTTCCTCATATGACAGCCGGCGGGCCACATGGGGACAGCGGGGTGTTTGTGCCCCTTTGTTGGTTTGTTTTTTAACTTCAAAATTAGATGTGTGCAGTGTGCCTGGAATTTTTTCGTAGTTTTTTTTTTTAAACTGTAGTCTGGCCCTCCAATGGGTCGGAGGGACAGTGAATTGGTCCCTGTTTAAAGAGTTTAAGGAACCCTGGCCTAGATAAACCAGAAATCCCCTAGTTCTGGGGAGAGCTCTCCTGTACAGGTGCTCTCCTTTCTATGCAGGCCCAGAGAGTGGCAGTCGGAGCTCGGTGTACCTCGAAATGTTGTAGCCACTGTCCATTCCCAGAAAAGAACAACTCACACCATCAGCAAGTTCAACAGAAAAAGTTTTATTTCCTGAGCAGGGTCTGTCAGCCCTCTTGAGAGGAGTCTGAGCAGCCCCGAGTCGAATTTTCCAAAGGTTTTAAAACTTTTGCAATATGCATGTGTGCAAGCAGGCAGAGTGAGAAGTGGGGTATTAGGGTTAGCCATTCTTAGTTGAACCAAAACTGCCCTGGTCGTCCTCGTAAGCCTTCTGAACATCTATTTCCTTTGTGACATTCCCTTGGGCGACGTCTGCACAGCCTACCTCCCCAATATCAGCTAGTTGATTTACACTTCCTAGCTACTTTACTTTCTTTTCATGGTGGCTTCTGTCAGCCCCAAATGGCTTCACTCTTGTCAAAGCTGTTTCAGCTTTTCCCAGAGATCCTACACAGTCGCCATTGTAGCCGAGAGGTAACAGGGTCTGTGTCCATGGCCAAGATGGCACCCACCAGTCCAAACATGTGGAAGGGCGCTGCCTAGGGAGCTGGGTGAAGAGGCCTGGGAGTTAGCCCTGCCTGGTCCCGGGAGCCAAAAGTTTCCCTTTCCCCTCCATTCTCTTTGCCTTTCTCCTGGTTTTTCAAACAAGCTCCTCTAGCCCTATAACGCCAAGCACAAAATTGTCATAATTCTTAATGAAAACGTATCTGGTACCCAAATTATAAATGTGACTATTTGGTCACATTTCAAAAACACTGAAAATTTTATGCTTTTAAAATATATTTTGAATGCCATATATATTGATACCTATGAATGTAAAGGATAAAAACCAAAAAAAAAAATTTCCTGATTTTAAAACCTGAGGCGTTATTGGGCTAGTTTTCATCCAGTTTAGGTTTGTTCCTTGTTACAGGCTGGTTTTCCGTTTCCCACGCTTAGGCCAATGGCGTTCGGAAGCCTAGGCGGGGTCACTGTAACCTCTAGGCTTTCAGCGATGCTGCTTCAGGCACTTGTGGGGACAGCTCTTAACTTAATACACAGCTCCTCTGCCATGATGTTCCAGCAAGAAATTCCAATTTCCCTTAAGGTTCCCTGAGCTGCCACGTGTCCCTTCCCTTCAGAGATTTGAGCATCAGCCCCGCCAGCAGGCGTCTTTGAGGGCCTTGGGGCCATCCCAAGCAGTGGTCCTCCTAGCCTGTTGTCCAGAAAAATGGTTGGACCTAAAGGTCGCCCTCAGCGACTGGTCATTGACCCCTTCCCTCGGCCTGAGGCATGAGATTCAAGGCAACCCAGTGGTGCGCTCTCAAGTGGGAGTTATTGACCTGGAGGCAGCAAGCTCTCAATCGCCTCCTTGTTTTGTGCTTTCTAGATGGGACTTAGCAGCGTGATGCTCAGGAATTGCCCCCTTGCATGAATCCTGTCCAATTGGGATAGAGTTGATACAGAGAGGCTGGGGAAACAGAAGCTGATAGATTCACTTTGCAACTCTATTTGGCCACAGTATCGTTTTGAGAAAGGAGAATGGTGGGCAGAGAATGGTACACTTTCCCTTCCAACCGTGATTCACCTGGAGCAGTTTTGTAGAGTGCCGGGAAAGGGGGTGGAGATGCCAGAACTTAGAGCATTTCTCCTCTCGAGAAGCAGTAGGAGACCTTCATCCCCAGTGCACCCAGGAACCCCTAAGGTAAGCGTCCTCAAACTGTGGTCCATGGGGCACATGTGGCACGATGCCATTTATCCCACCCTCGGGGTGTTTTTGCTGCCACTGCCTGTCCTGCTTAGCAGCCGACTTGTGCAGTGTGCATAGGTTTTTTGAAATCCATAGTCTGGCCCTCCAATGGTCGGAGGGCAGTGATTGGGTCCCTTTGTAAACAATTCGAGGACCTAAGGGATCCTGGACTTCAGGTTACTATTCCCCCAGCCCTGAGCCATCCCTGAACATTCTACCCCTGGTAGAAGCACCAGGGTCATTTGGTCCCCGGGTAATTTACAAACCTGTTACTCAAATGGAACCCAAGAAAATTAAAAATGACACAGGCAGTTACTCTACTTTTGCACCCTGTTGACTCAGCCTGTGGTGTCCCAATATTACAATTTAATCCTATAACGCCGAGCATGTCTTTTCCCTAACATTTAATGAAATGAATTTATATGTATATATATTGATAACTATGCAAGTAATGAATCAAAACGAAATTTTTTCCCCAAAAATTTAAAAGTGAGGCGTTATAGGGTTAAAAAGAAGGATGGTTCTTATCAGCAGGTCCAAGACCTTAGGATCATAAATGAAGCAATGATCCTACTTCACCCAATAGTGCCCAAAACCTGGACCCCCCTAGGGGAAATTTTGAATGCTTTTACTCCCGTGCCGGTACTTAGAATGAACAAACACACGCCTGATAATCCTAAGATTTTTACTTACTTCCTGTCATACTCACCTAGTTTCAAGGGCACTCCTACCTCACAATTCTAGCCTAGTCTCAGTTAAACTGTTCACCCTTTTGTGCGTTTGTTGGTTTTTCCAGAAGTTCTCAAGTAACCAAGGCCCCTAATCCAAGTGTGCCAGCTCGAGGACCACCATCTCCTGGACCACTTCAGCCTTATCCATCCTAGCGCTGAATGGACGGACAAGCCCTCCCAGCAGAGCAGGAAGGGTGTGGACCCAAAGCCCCACTTTGCCTCTTTTGCCAGCAGGAAGCAATTAGAGATGCCGTCGCCCAGTACCCCAAAGGTTTGGGTCCATATCTCTTCAGGGTGGAAAAGTTACGTAGCTAGCATAGGGACTGGGGTGTCCATTACACATGCTCAGAGGGCCCATTTAGCGGCCCAGGAAGAAGTGGCACACTGTGAGTGCTCAGAGCCACTGGGATCGACCAGGGTTGCCCACCACACCTCCCTAACTCTCTTAAACCTCATTTAGGCCACAAACCAGGTTTGGCGTGAATTCTTTCTCACGCAGAACCAAGGACCGAGGGATATCGGCCCCAGAGAGATCTGACCAGCCCAGGAAAGCTCTTTGGAGGCAGCACGACTGGACATGAATGGCTGGTGGATACTGTTCAGATACATGGCTTTCTGCTTGGAAGGGTTTTTAGTCTCAGCTGACTGGAACGGAGCAGGTAGTACGTCGGGATCACATAGTATCCATGTCCACAAATCAGCTGCCCATTCCAAAGGCCGGACAATGCCTTTGGAAAGCCCTCTGTTTTGGAATGTCACTCCTTGGAGATGGCAGTGGAAGGGACTGGGACCCAGGTATGCTGCCCCTTACTCCTAGTTGTCGGTTTCTGGATCCTGACCATATCTCTCACAGGATCAGTTAGTGGGCTTTTTGTCGGCCTCAGGCTTTGTTCACCAAGGTCCTCCAGCTAGGTGGTGGTGTGTGTGCATGAGCAGAGGCTTCCTGCCAATCCCCCATGAGTTGTAGAGCTCCCCTAGTGTGGGCTCCGGAAAAGAGATGCCCCAGACAGCAGGACTACCCAGGAGAGTGGGCCCTGCAGGAACCGGAGGGCCATTCCCCCTGTGGAATGACCTCAGAGCCCCGCCTCTCTCACTGTCCAGCTGCCGGGACTGTGGACCCTAAGCTTCATGCCTTACACAGGAATAGACACAGGGTGAGTTGACTGCAGCACTGCTTTTGTTGGTCTAATCCAGCCTGAGATCATCCTAGCATCAGCCCTCTGCCAGGGTCTTTTTTTTCTCTCCTTTTATAGGGGCTCATACAACAATAACCACAATACGTGCAAACATCACTGATATAAGGCACATTTGTACATTCAATGCCCTCATAATTCTCAAAATATCTTCTCTCCACCCAAGCCCCTGGCCTCAGCTCCTCATTCCCCCACCCCCATTCTCACTACCCCTCCCTCATAAATCCTTCATCATTTACTAATTATTATTTTGTCATGTCTTGCACTGTCTGATGTCCCCCTTCACCCCCTTTTCTTTTGAGGTTTTATGTAGATGCTTGTCATTGGTTCCCTGGTGCTAGCCTACCCTCCCTCCACCCTCCCAGCATCCCCATTCATAACACTGGTCCTAAAGGGCTCATCCACCTTGAATTCCCTGTGTTTCTAGTTCCTATCTGTCCCAGTGTACATTCTCTGTTCTAGCCAGATTTGATAGTTATAATTAGGATCTTGATAGTGAGGGCAGAGGAAGCATTGAGGAGCCAGAGGAAAGTTGTGTTTCATCGTTGCTGCCTCGTACCCTGTGTAGGCTTGTCTCCTCCCTGAGACCTTTTTTAAGAGAATGTCCAGTGGACTGCAAATGGGCTTTGGCTCTCTGCCCAGCACTCCTTGCTCATTTGCAATGATGAGATTTTTTGTACTGATGATGCCTGATCCCTTTGAATTCTCATGATCGCAGAGGGTGTTATGCTTACCCTATGTTGGCTTTGTTGCTTCTGAGCTAGATGGCCGCTTGCTTACCTTCAGGCATTTAAGACCTCTTATGCCATATCTTTTGATAGCTGGGCACCATCATCTTTCTTGACCATAATTGCATATGCCACCGCTTAGTCCTCAGTGATCGTGTTGGGAAGGTGAGCATCATAGAATGCCAGTGTAATAGAACAAAGTATTCTTGCAATGAGAGAGTACGGGAGTGGAGGCCCAAAGGCCATCTGCTACCTTAATAGGAATCCTATAAAGATATGGACATAGGTGTATTTCCCCATGCTCACAGATAAATATATTTACATACGTTCTTTCCATTCTTTAGACCCATGTAACTGGCCCGTGCTTCCTAGGTCGCTCTGCTATTCCCTTTCATCTCCCTCTGGTGCCCACTGCCATGCTCAGTCTTCATTTGGGTTTCAGTAAATCCTCTGGGTTCCTTTACCCTTGATCACGCACTACCAGGATTCCTACACCGCCCTCACCATGGATTTGCATCCACTTGTTGTTCCCTTGTCTCTGGGTTTCTTAACACCACTCCCTTTCCCCCCAAACCCTCTCTCCCATGGCTTTGTTGTTAACCTATTTTGTTCCTGTGGGTCAACACCTGTGTCTTTTTGAGTGAGTTTTCTCATCTGGAAAGTAAAGGTACAACATTGTCCAGACTCCAATGACAATAACTGATCGAGGGGGGTTAACCCGAACCTGATTCAGACAATGTGCTCATGTCAGGCGCATTCAAGATCTCGGCTGGCGATTCAGAGCCCAGGACAATGATAATGTCCAAGAGGTGATATAGGTGGCTTCGTATTGAAACGGGAAGCCCACTGTGGAAGTTTTGTCCTTCCGCTGATGGCCACCTCAACTCCTGCTAAAAGAGTTTCACTGGCTCAACAGCCGAGCCGGGAGCCAATGCCATGAAAACCATGTGGCTAACTGGGACAAAGGGCAGAGAGACATTTTTTACCTCGATGGCTTGGGAAGCCACCCAATCTCCATGCAAACCTTCTGGTGTGAGTTATTTTTGGAAGCAATCATATACTGACAGTAATTCAAATCTTTCCTTTGACAATGTGCCTGTTCTCTTTTTTGAGCCCAAGAAGTTGGCCCTGATGTCCTCCAAGACATTTCCTGGCTGGCCCCCAACTTGGACAGTTAGCACGGGATCCTGGGGGCCAGTGAAACAGAGCCCTGAGACATTCCTTCAGCTTCCTCAAGCGTTATTGTCTCTCGCTTGGGTTTTTCTAGGTGAGGACGAGGCCCGACCTCTATAGTGGAGGTTGTCCGTCTCTCCTGGCGTTTTTAATGCAGTTATTTTTCCAATGTCTGTCTTCTCTGTAGTAGGCACATGGATCCTTCCTTCCTCGGGGCTTGGCGGTGCCACAGTTGAGTCTCTCCGTGAGTGGGCCATGATCTCTTTTCCTGAGTCTCTGGTGTGTCTCATGGCAATTCCTAATATTTTAGCTATTTGTTTGTCTCTGTCGTGGTAGGGTCATCTGTGTTGTGATACACCCACTAAGACACTTCTACCAAATCACTAAGATTGTTCCCTTCAAATGCTTCCCATTTCTTTTTCATGACTGAGGCGGGCTGAGTAATAAAGGCAATACTTATTGCCCTCATGTTTTCAGCGGCCTCTGGGTTGATAGGGTTATAAAGACCGCAGGCTTCCATCAGCCACTCTAAAAAGCCAGGCAGACATTCTCTCGTAGGCGCCTGAAAATTCTCACTGACCTTAGATAAATGCATAGGTTTCCTAGCTGTCCCGTGGAGGCCCTGCAAATAGAAACTGGTGATACCTGGTTAAGCCCTTGGGGCCTTGCTAGGAATTTGGACCCCGTATTTTTCGTGCAGTGGCAAAAAGAGTTTCTCTCCAGTGGGGAGTGCCCGCTGGCTGACCATCATGTCTATTGACTGCATTCTGGGCCTTTCTCTGGAAGGGTTCCCGTTCTTCTGTTGTGAACAGCACCTGGAGAAGTGGTTAGCAATTGTCTGAGGTGGGCTGATGCATGTGGAAAAGCATGTCTAGCAAAGAAATCAGACCTTGTCATTTGTCAGAAAAGGTGATTTTGTTGATTCCAATTATGTAATCCCTGGAAGAAAAGGGGACATATACCCAACGAGAGACTCCGGGGTCTTCCCCAGGTGTTGGGGCTGCTTGCCTTAAGCAGAGAATGCTGCTGCCTAGTGATCCCTCTTGGTGGGTAGAGAAGACAGGAAAGCCCTAGTGCACGTGTTGGTGGGTGATTTTAAAAGGGGTTGTATTTCTCTCTCTCTGGCCCCCGGGAACTGATAGGCAGGCAGCACTCACAATGGGTCGTAATCCAGCTCTCCCACTCCCCGAGTCCTCCTGCAAAGTGGGATAAAGCAGACAGGGTTGGGGAGGGGGAGGGGAGAGGGAAGGACGGCCTCCACCTTGGAGGTTTTAAGAACTTGGACCGGTTGTTTTTCCGGTCATGCCATGTTTCCTGAAATCTTGGAAACAAGAACCTATTCTGTTGAGGGAGGGAGCAAGTCTTTTATATATTCTGGCTTATTAGTGGCCATGTCAATCCACACATCAATTTTAGGGATCAGATCGGGATGTCCTGGTTGCCCATAAGCATAACTATGACCTCTGAGAAATAGTGGAAGGGAAAATCAATCTTATGTGGGCCAATCAGGGACTCCTTCTGCCCAATCACCTTTAAACAAATTGCAGAGTCTCCAGGCTTTAGGGTTGAAACCACATGCTCTTTGTGAGTGCCTAGAGCAGGGGTCCTCAAAGGACAGCCGGCGGGCCACATGGGGACAGCCGAGGACATTGATCCTGTCCGCCGGGTGTTTGTGCCCCGTTTGTTGGTTTGTTTTTTAACTTCAAAATTAGATGTGTGCAGTGTGCCTGGGAATTTGTTCATAGTTTTTTTTTTTTGTTTTTGTTTGTTTTTTAACCTATAGTCCGGCCCTCCAACTGGTTGGAGGGACAGTGAACTGGTCCCTGTTTAAAGAGTTTAAGGACCCCTGGCCTAGAGAAATCAGAAATCCCCTAGTTCTGGGGAGAACACTCCTGTACAGGTGGTCTCCTTTCTATGCAGGCCCGGACAGTGGCAGTCAGAGCACGGTGCACCTCAAAATGTTGTAGCCACAGTCCATTCCCAGAAAAAAAAAAAACAAACAACTCACACCGTCAGCAAGTTCAACAGAAAATGTTTTATTTCCTGAGCAGGGTCTGTCAGCCAGTTTGTCTCTGTAATGATTTTTTCAATGACCTCATCAAACAGAAATAATTGTAGTTACCCCAAAAGATTTTTTTTCCATTTCTTTTCTTTTTTTAAAAAATATTTTATTAGGGGTTCATACAACTCTTATCACAATCCATACATAGACATACATCAATTGTATAAAGCACATCTGTACATTCTTTGCCCCAATCATTCTCAAAGCATTTGCTCTCCACTTAAGCCCTTTGCATCAAGTCCTCTTTTTTTTTTCTCCTTCCCCTCTCCCCGCTCCCTCATGAGCCTTTGATAATTCATAAATTATTATTTTGTCATATCTTGCCCTATCCGCCGTCTCCCCTCACCCCCTTTTATGCTGTCTGTCCCCCAGGGAGGAGGTCACATGCAGATCTTCTACTTGCATGCCAGGTGCTCCTGTGAGTGGGAATCTTGGTGGAGCTCGCTGGTCCAAACCCAAAGAAAATCGAGCACCACGTTTGCCCATCGCAGAGCTCAGGTGTGAATCTTATCTTCCTCACTGTCATCCTTTATCTGAATAGTGTCAGTGTCGGTTTATGAATTTCCCAAGGAACCACTATCACTCAATTTTGTGCAAAATTCTGGGTCACTGTCGCTGTTATTTCTCTGGTCTAAAACCAATTTTGTGTTAAAATGACACTTTTTAGATCGCTTGGACTAAAATTTCTAGTCAGAAATTTTTCCCAATGACATTGAAAAGGCAAGCAGGCACCGTAGACTGCTCTATAGGTAAATCTGAGGTGCTTTGCTTGGATACAATATACTCCTCAAAGATTACACAGTATCGCACTATGTTTGTATTTCTCTTTAAAACTTACCCTATTGAACCTCCTGCCCAGTCTGGCCCACCTGTGGCTGTCCTCCACTGGGAGAATAACACTGTAAAGGGAAGCAGTTAACCTCCCTGCCTGTCTAATAATGTCAGTAATTTTGGACCCATATTTTCATTATTTGTGAAGTGAAAAAATGTTATAATCCACAATTATCAGTATTCTAACATGAAGGCTCCCGAAAACTGAGCTGCAAGTACTTTATTCCTGGTCCAGTACCATTTCTGCCGGCGTTGCGCCCCCACTCACTGAGGAATGATTAGACCCAGATTTTTCCAAAGGTCATTTTGTTAACTAGATCTCTCTTTCTGCTTCTAGAAACCTTATGAAACAGAGTAGCAGATTGTTGCTCTTCAATCGGTTTTTCCCAGGTATGCCAAAGCGTTCTTGTTTTCAACGTCTGCATACATAACAGGTGCTGCAGTAAATGGGAATCTTGGTGGAGCTGGCTTATCCATAGCCGAAGGCAATAGAGCACCACGTTTGCCCATCACTGAGCTAAGGTGTAGAATCTTCCACACTGTCACCTTTTATCTGAGCAGAATCAGGGTCAGATTATGAATTTCCTGAGGAACCAATATCGCTCAATTCTGTGCATAATGCTGACTCACTCTTGCTGTTATTTCTCTGGTCTAAAACCCCATATGGGCTAAAATGACACTTTTTTGATGCCATGACCTAAAATTTCCGGGGGAAAAATTTTCCCAATGACATCACATGGGCCTTCCTCTAATCCCGACCAGCTTTTTCACATAGACTAGCTTCTTGTATTCATTGCTCAGCATACAGATGGAATAAGAACAATGAAAGATACAAACCTGATGCACACTTTTTCTGATTTTAAACCATGCAGTACCACCTTGTCCTGTCCACAGTCTCACCTTGTCCTATCTCTTGGCCTTTGTATAAGCTCCATATGAGTACAATGAAGTGTTGTGTACCTCCCATTCTTTTCAATGGTATCCCCAAGATCCACCTCCTTCCACTTGTGGTTTCCAGAATGTGGCGTTGGGACAAAGCCTGGGTAGTCTCATGGCAAGATCAGATCAGGAATGGAGTTGAGCCGGGAGCAGCTTTATTTGCTTGCTCCAGGGAAAGTCTGCCAATGTGACTAAACCTTAGGAGCTTTCTACCAAAGACAAAGGTGAATCCCTCCCTCTTTACCCGCTGATCATCTCTGAGCCTCTTGCTCTCGTATCCCTTGCACAGACCTCTACCATCAGATGGACAATTCGGTAACGTTTGAACACTTTTCTGATGTTGAGTCTGGGGAGCAACTAATAGCTGAGTAAATATTGATTGAAAGATGGTGAGTGGAAGAAAATAGCTTTACCAGATCTAGGTTGTGATGGAGATGAGAGTGTTACCAAATCCCACTCTCCCCATAGTGGGTTTGCTGTATTGTGCCCAGTCCTGAAAGTCTGAGCCAGGGGTTTTAGCGTGGCCCCTTTCAGAACATATAAGTGGAATTCTTGGACCATGCGTTGTCCATAAAGTGTGGCTTTACCAAGGAGATGTCAGCCATGGAACGAAACAACCCAAGAACCTAGATCTTTGTGAAGGTGTTGGTAAGGGATGCAGCGGAAATCATAAACTTGAAGGCAAAGGAAACTTTGCCTTCATGTGTCTGCAACTGGATGAAGTGGTGCTGGAGCACACCCTCCTTTGTGATTCTTCTTGTTCTTTTTATGAGCTGCTCCCTGGCCTGTGCTCTCCCGCAAATCTGGAAGCTCTTTGCTGGTGGGGGCAATTGCTATATCCGCCCCCCAGATCCAGATGTCTTGTCCATGGTCAGTGTGCAATCCTTGTTTACCAGGTGACTGGGGCATCTAAAGGCAGGCAGGGTTCACATACTTTTTCCTAGACTTTCTAGAAGGACCAGAGCTAAACATCGTGCAGCCCTTTTCAAGTCCTCTTTCTCTTCTGTACTTATTTTCCACGAAAGAGGAGAAGAAACACGATAGCATCTACTGACAGCAAATCAAATGCCGTCGTGTGTGTTCGGAGGGCAGGCTGTTTCTCATTTGCCTAAATCATCAGTCCCATCATGCCATGTCCATGTTAGATGTTTTAGGGAAACAGATGACATATGTTATGATGCTAAATAAGCTGAAACGGTGCCAGGATGGAGACAGAAATTGTTTGTTTGTTTTTAAATAAAGCACGGCATTTTAGTGACTTATTGTGGTGGCAAAGGAGGGCACCGAGGGCAACAAAGCGTGGTTGTGACAGTGGTCTAGGAATTAAGACAAATCGTTGCTTCTGCAACAGAGATGAGCTGCCTCTGACCTGTCAGTTACTTGAAGGGAGACTCTGCGTTTGGTCAGACAAGTCTTAGTTTCCAGATGGTACCAGCTTTCCTCCTGAGCCTCTGTGGTTCCCATTCACTACATAAGCCCAAATCGCTTTTAGCTGAGCAACAGCAAATGGTAACGCAGACTTGCCATATTGCTCTTTTGCGTACACTCTTTAAAAATTGTAGTAAATATACATGCATCAAAACATTCGACTCTTCCACCCTCTACAAGATTATAATTAAGTGGCATTCTGCATGTTGTTCATATATCATCCTTACCCATTCCAAAATTATGCCATCACCCTTATGGAAGCTCAGTATCGTCTCAGTGCTGGCACTTCCCCTCCAGGCCCTACTGGGTTAGGCTGGGTTGACTCGAGAAATAAATAAAAGGACACTCATATAGGTATAAGAAAGACTCCACCCCACTTATTTATCCAATTTACATGAAATTATGTAACAACCATACTTAGCTTCCTACCTATCCCTGGAAACAATTGATAGATGTTTGTCTCTACTCATTTTCCTAGTCTAGATATTTCATGTAAGTGGAACTAAACAAAATGTGTCCTTTTTGAAGCCGATTTCTTTCACTCAGCATAATATTTATGACGTTCATTCCTCTTGTAGCCTGTGTCAGGAATTCATGTCTCTATGTGGCTTAGTAGCAGTCCATTGTACATACCGTAGGCAACATGTTTGACTTATCCATTCATCTATTGATGGGTATTTAGACCGTTTACACGTTTGCAAGATTGGGAATAATGTTGCAAGGGCCATCTGTGTATTTGTATCTATTTATGCTCTTGCTTTTAATTGCTTATATCCTTTATTTCCTTTTCTTTCCTTGTTAGACTCAGTATGATCCCCTTCTGCCCATCCTCTAGCCTCACAACCTCTGTGTCTGATGTGCCAGGATCTCACCAGGAGCCTTAACACCAAGATTCTGAGCCCTGACTGAGCATTCTGATCATCCAGGGAATTGAATATTCCGGAGCACACAGAAGATGAAGTTATAAAAACTCCTTAGGCATAACCAAACAACTGGAGGGAGTGCTTTACTGGGCTTGGGGGCTGGGGATTATAGTTGTAAGGGACACCGAGGTCAATTGGCATAACCTAGACTGTAAAGACAATGTTGGACATCCACGCTGGAGAGTAGCAGCTGGATGTTAGAAGCTCACAAGTGGCCATCTAGAGGGCAAGTATTGTCACCCTCACTCTGGAGGAAAGAAGAGTGGTGAATGGGCCACATGAACAGTAGACTTCCTGACTCTGAGCACAGACTAACTAGAGGATCTCCAACTATCAATTCCAACTTCTTTGAACGGGATCACATCAAAAGGTCCTAGATAGTGAAGCAAAATTCACAGTTATAAAAGAGACCAGGTTTATTGGCTGAATAGGGACCAACGGACCTCTGAGACTATGGTCCTTATTCACTAAGTCCGAAAATGAACTCTTACCTGTGGCTCAATATCCAGCCAAATAATAGACCGGTCTATAATGGGAGCAATGACACAAGTGAGGCACACAAACCTTAAAATAGCAAATCATTTGATCTCAAAAGGGCAGCATCAATCCAAGGACCAAGTTCAGAAGGGTAGGCAGGGAGGAGGAGTGGAAATGGAAGGCACAAGTAGGAAGTGGAATAAGGGATATTGTATTGTGGAGATTGCAATAAGTGGCATAAAACACAAGGTGTATGAATTGTTGAATAGAAAACTGATGATCTTGGTAAACGTTCACCCAATTCACAATAAACACTTGAGAGAGAAAAAAAATCCAAGCACCTAGGGTGCATTCCAGGCCAATAAAATCAGACTCAATGGAGATGGGACAAAGATGTCTTTTGGAAAGCTCTCTGGCGATTCCAATGAGCACACAAGGCTGATGCCCACCATCTGGAAACTATGGGGTAGCTGCTTCTCCGGTAATGCCTCAGGAGAGCATTTGAGTCTGTCAAAGAATGGGGGATGCAGAAGGGGCAAAGGTCATCAAACCTCACCCACAGCTTTACACTGGGGGGCTGCTCTATGAAGAATCTGGGAAGGGTCCACTTGCATGCTGTCTCTGTGCAGCAGATCCAACAGACTCAACACCTTTCCAAAGCTGGCAAGAAAGTCTGAGAGACTAGATGTGGGCACCAAGCTTTGAGTTTCCCAGAAGGCACGAGACAGAGCAAGAGCAGTCACGGGAACACAGATTCCTCTGGAAATGCCGCGATGGGCAGAACATGCATCTCTAGTTTCATTTCAAACTCACTCAAGCATTCACTCCTTTTTATGAAAACCCAGCTTCTCATTACAGTAACCGGTTTAAAATGACAATCTTCTGTTGACCAAGTCTAAGAAATAACCTTCCTTTATTTTACATGGATAAAAATTCCGTTTTCTAGGCCGATGGGCTCTCAGGACAGGTGTTTTTATGTACTAGACATGGCTTTCAAAGTTCTCTAATTGCCTAAATTAATAACGACTTTTCCTTTGGCTTTTCCAAGGGACAAAATAATTTCAATCTTTTTCTAAGGAAGTGAATCTCTAGCTATCTCATTTGGGTAACCTTCTGCCTTCAGGGTAGAATTTGAAATAATCTGCGAGGTCACCCCTTCCACACCCTGCCCTAGCAGCCCAGCCTCTTTCTTCCTTCCAGCCTCCAGCCAGCGGGGTTTGGTTGGGAAAGGAGATGCAGAAGGGAGTGTCTATGGGCTTTTCTATCAAAAGGTTGGCCACAACCCCCAGTAGACCAAATGTAATTCATTGGGGGTGGGTGGTTGCTACATTAAGAGTTATCCTTAGGGAAATTACAAACAAACAGAAATACGAAGACTTTATATTTTATTATGGGATGCACTGCTCAGCCTCGTTCTTTTTTAAAAGACAAAGTGTAAAAAAATCTTAAAATGAAAGTCTAAATGAATAAATAAAATAAACCACAAAACCGTTTTCTCAAGAAAAGGCATAATAAAGAGCTCGGCTGCTTTTGGAGCCATTTAAGATGCTCGTGTTAAAGGGAAGAGTATCGTTGTTGACTTTGAAATGTAGAACCATTTGCCTAATTCAGTGATGGAATCTTTGCTGAAATGGGCAGTTCGGTTGAAGAAAGAAATTGACTTGTAGCATTTAATGAGCAATTTCATCTTTTGAATATAGAAATGACTATGGATGCCGACAAGCTTTTTATTCTTTGAGGACCCTCTAACCAAGAAATCTTTTAAATGACCATTACACAGTGAATGCCTGGAGGCTTTGGAAAATATTTATTTTAAAATTATTATAAGCTCAAAATGATTCACCAATGCAAAAGAAGAAGAGAAAAAGCAATTAAATACTAAGCTGTCAACACTGGAAACTTTTCTGTGCTGAAAATAATTGGACAGAGTGTGTTTTTTTAAAGTAATAGTGTCCAGAGAGATTTAATGATCTGATTGCTTATGGATATGGAGCTTAAATATATTCCTTATTTTAAATCTGATATTAGAATAGCAAGATTATAGACAATGATAGAGTTGACTGGGAGAAGTATCGTTTCATTAAATTATCAAGTTAAGGCTCAAGGAGCCTGGTGGAATGTGTGTGACCATAGGCCAGCCAGTTGGAATCCGCTAGTGGCTCACAGAGAAAGATGAGGTTCTCAGCTTCTGTAAAGACTTACGACCTTGGGAACCTACAGGCACAGTTCTATGTTGTCCTTTCAGGGGTCCTCAAACTTTTTAAACAGGAGGCCAGTTCATTGTCCCTCAGACCCGTTGGAGGGCCAGACTATTGTTTAAAAATAAAACTATGAACAAATTCCTATGCACACTGCACATACCTTATTTTGAAGTAAAAAACAAAATGGGGCAAAAACACCCAGCGTGCCGGATGAATGTCCTCTGAGGGCCATGTGGCCCACGGGCCATAGTTTGAGGACCCCCTAGATTGATATAAGTCAGAATCGACTTGATAGTGTTAGGTTTCTGGGGTGGTTGACCTCAGTTCTTCCTTAGCAACGCTGAAAGAATTCACATGGCAGAAGCACTTTTGTAAATCCAAGTGAATTTTATGAAGGAAAGTTTCAGGTATCGCAGTCTCAAAAAGTACTTGCTATCTCCAGAAAGCAGGCCGGGCTGCATGGCAGGGGTGGGGAAAGTTTGCAGCTGAATATGGCAGTTCCATGGGAGGAATACCTGAGCAGGAGTGCAGACCCAGCTGAGGAGCCATGGCAGGAACCCTCAAGGGCCTCACCCTCCACATGGAAAGCACATGAACAAGAGAGTGCAACAAAGAGCCTAGGCCTACTTCTATCACCTCCCAACACCACTGGAGGGCATTGGTCGATCTTCCTGGCTGGTTTAGGCGCACTTCTGTGATGTCTTATTCTGTGTGACCGGGTGGACCTTCCACCTGGGCCTACATGACTTGGGTGAGAGCATGCTCAGTTCTGAATTTTGCCATAGATGTCTAATTAGTGTGCCTGATGTATTTCCAACCCCTTCATTGTGGCCCAGACAGCTCATTCACGGTTAGTGTTGGCATTTGGGAAGACAAGCCCTAATCTAGCAACCTGTCAATAGCAGTAAGTGAATGGAATTAATACTCAACTCATAGCCATAAATTCAATTCTGACTCATAGCGACCCGAGAGGACAGGGTAGAATTGCCCCCTGAGGGTTTCTGAGCCTGGAATTCTTTACAGGAATAGAAAGTATCTTTTTTTCTCCTTCCCAGTGGCTCCAAAGGACTGAACTTGCAGGGAGATGTCCAGTGGGTGCCAGCAGGGCTCCTTCACTGAAAATCTCTGCTAGTTTCTGAAGGGGGAGGGAAATTTTGAGGAGGCCGTCTGTGGCAGAGTTAACTCTCCATTAAAGCCAATGAGCTTTTCCACATCTCTCAAAAAACAAACAAAAAACTAAAGTGAATAGTTCAGATTAATACGCTGTAGGTAGAACGACCTCCCACCCACCAAACCAAACCATGCAAACAAACAAACAAAAAGCCTGTTGCCTTCAAGTGAATTCTGACTCATGCTCGCCCCTTGTGATGCAGAGTACAATTGCTGCATTAGCTTGTCTGGACTGTACCCTTTATGAAAGCAGATGACCCCTTCTTTTTGTGGTACAGCGAGGTGGGTTTGAACTAATAACCTTAATATAAGCAACACTATCCAGTGACCTATGTCAACTAACGTGTCAAACCATGTAAAGGCTGATCCACAACCCCCACTTCTCTCTTCCTGTGCTGTGATGACCTGGAATCCACCGTTTGATCTGGTGGCACCATATATGTGAAGCAGCCCGAATCACTGAGTGACTGTGTGCAGGACAAATACCCTGTAGAAATGCCCTTCCGGCATCAGAATTTGCATGAACAAGAAAGAAACTTCTAGATTTTAAGCCACTGAGGTTTCAGGGGTAGCTTCTTTCTGCAGAACAGACTAACATATCGTGACTGATCATCTCTTCACAGGGTGGTTGTGAAGAGCTTCTGGAGCAGCATGATCCAGGGGAGCTGCCAAAGCAGATACCTACACTTTATCTGGGATTGTAGGTTGTAGTACCAAAGTTTTTATTTGCCAGGGAGGCACTGAGTAATTTTTTTTTTTCTTCTGAAAGCAGGACAATAGGTACGTAAGTTTGGGGCCATATGTAGCTGGAGCTGAAAGTCTTCTTACCTTGCAGCTTCCTTTGGTAAAGATAGACTTGTTCTTAATGAAATCCGTGAGCGCAGCCAGTCAGTGTCACAAATGAATTCTGAAGAGAGGCCAAACAGCTAAGTCAAGGACCAGCCTACCATTCTCTTAAATGCTGTCTCATGCTCTCATCTGCTCTGACGTGTCTGCTCAGGGGCATGTTGCAGCCACTGGGTGGGGCTTACCATTGGCACTGAAAATCATAGTAGGGGATATTAGTGGATATACATCAAGAAGACCTGACTTCTTGGCCATTGTTCGGGGGCCACAGTTCCCAAGACAATCAGTGTCAAGAGCAAAACAAAATAAAACATGATGAGGCCTCAGGGGCTGGATATATAACCCAAACCCCTTTCTAACAAAACCTTCCCAAGAAGAGATTGCTCTTTTCCATATATAAACAATTTTGTTTAACACACGTTCTGCTGAGGAACCTTCTGGGAAGCAGAAGAAAATAAATCTGCCTTCCTTTGAATTAAAATGGGTTGGGTCCAAGCCCTGTGCAGTGTGTATTTTTATCATAACATCTAAAGGAGTCTGACTTCACCATTCTTAGCTATTAAAAAAAGGTCCAGGCACAATAATTCAATTTGAAATCACACACCAGGAGTAGTTCATATTTAATAAAATTTATACAGGTATTGCAGGTACAAGGGAAGTACTTGTTAACTGCCAGGTTGCTGGCTTGAACCATCCAGCTACTCCGCAGGAGGTATTCTGTTTCTGTGCAGATTTACAGCTTTGGAAGCCCACTGGGAGAGCTCTCCTCTGGCTTGAGTCTGAAGGTGCTTGACAGCAGTAGTTTTTTGTTTTTATAAAGTTATAAAGCTTTCTAGAACAACAACAAAAATTCCTTTTGGAAGTAAGCCAGAGCTCAAACCACAAGTGACATGCTTTAGTTGTTTTCTGTCCTGTGTTTGGTAGCCCCCCTCTCAACGATTGTGCACACCAGCCTGGTGGTGAAGTGGTGACCTCGGGGCTCTCACTCCCCTGGCTTCACCCTCGGTCTCCTCACTCATCCTGTGGCTTCACCCAACTAATGGAGCCTCCTGCAGGCTCCTCTCCCTGCCTGTGTAAAAGGGCGAAGGAGACAGACTTCCTCAGAGCTGTGCTTTAGAGAATCCTCCGATCATACTCAGCACCGCCTTGAATAGGGCAGCGCTACATACACGACAGCTACTGTGTTATTGTTGATGGTGGTGGTGGGGTTTTCATACAAAAAAAAAAAAGAGCCCTGAATGGTTTATGTAACGAGTAAGGGAATAAACAGATCTTTCTTCATCCACCTGCACCTTCACTATTATATCACTCTCTAATTGCAATATTAGAGGCAAAAATGGGCAGAATTCCCACCTGTTGACAGTTTGTGCACATTGTGCGCATGCATGTGTGTACATGTGAGTGTATCTGTGCAGTGTGTGTGCACGTGTGTGTGCACATGTGCACTGGAGCCTGGCAGCAGCAGGGGAGGCGCCTGGCTCTCTTCAGGCGTATCTGCAGGTGTAACTTGAAGTAATTGATCTGTTCAGGGAGCTCCTGAGATGGACTCAGGGAAGGAGCAGCAAGTAAGACACAGTCATCTCCCCCATATGTAGATGAGGGGACGGAGGTGGGCGGTAGAGAAGCAGCTCCTCAGTAATGAGATCACAGGGGAAAGGCCTTGGATGAGGGGCCAGACAGCCCTGCTCTCCCAGAGAGGGTGGGGACTGGGAACGAGGCTGCATCCTGCCTCGTCAGTTACAGTTGCTCTGTCACTCTGGGAAGGGAGGCAGATGAGGCAGAGAGCTTCCAAAATCTCTCATCTCCAGTCCTTCTAGGTGGTTGTGGGAGGGTGTGAGGATGGCCAAACTGGAGGGTCAGGGTTGATCGCCTTGCAGTGTGGAGCCCGGCCTGGACCTGCATTGTGCAGGTGACCAAGTAGCTTTGGGGGAAGGGGTCCAGGGGGTGGGGCTTTGTCTACTAAGACCCACAGCCGCACCCTGTATGGCAATGTTGGTATGCAATGTGCAGAGACTTGAGACAACATGAAATGGACCATCTACTTCACTTGGAATGACAGGAGGGCAGAAAATCAGATCGGGAGATCTCGTTTGCTGCACACTTGTGAGAAGGGAGATATTCGTGGCTTCTCTCACACATTAGACTATATTCCTCCTCAGGCATCAAGGAGGTGACATGAATGCATTGATAGCCTAGCATCTGTCAGCTAGGAGGCACAACAGAGTCAGAGCCCTTATTAATCACTGGGAGATTAGCTGAGGGGTCAAGAAGCCAGGCATGAGGCTTTCCAGGGCGGCTCAGCCTGCACAGGAGACCTTTCCTGGATTGGACAGAGATGCTGCCATCTTGAAGCTCAGATAGAGTAGTTAGAAAATTAACTGACCTAGTACAAGATCTATTTACATATATCAAAAGATCTTGGGTAATAACATCTCATGTTTGTGCAGCATGCCACATTTGTCAAAGGGCTTTCTCATTAATGTCTTACTCGGTCCTCAATGAAGAGGCCTTTGGTGAGGCATTGCTGTGTAATTTTGGACGTGGTCACAGCTTTGGGTGAAGTACTGGGCTTGGAATCAGACTGTCCAACCCACAGCAGGTCACTTAGCTGCTCTGGATTGGCTTTCTTCCTCTACGAAGGTCAGGGCTTGGACTAGACCATTTTCCCAGAGGCAGCACTGCTGACATTTTGGGCAACATCATTGCTGTGGGGGCGTCTTTTTCCCTGCACCCGGATGCGAAGCGAGCTTCCCTGGTCTCAGCTCACTAGATGGCAGTGGGACTCCCTTCTGCAGAATGTCTCCAGGCATGGCCAAATGTCCCCTGCAGAGCACACTGCTGGGCTGGAGCACGGCAGGATGATGCACTCGATGAGCTGGATTTTAAGTTTTCAGGTACTTTACATGTCTGCACAGGGAGACTACATCAACAATTACCCAGCAGTCAATGGGTCATCACTGACCCTCTCTGTAATTCCAACTGAGATCATCAAGCACCGACTGAGTTTCTGAGCTTAGCACCCTGCATGGCACAGCTTGTTTAGCACTCAGCTGCAAACCAAAAGGTTGGCAGTTCAAACCTATCCTGAGGCCCCTTAAAAAAATCCTGGTGGTCTGCTTCAGAAGAGCTGGAGCCATGAACACCCCAGGGAGTGAAGAGATGTAAACATGAATGTGGATGTGACTCTAGGTATAGCTACAACCAGTAACCATGGAATCAACTTCAACTCCTGGCCCCCTTGTGTGTCCAAGCAGAACTGTGCTCCCCAAGATCTTGAAAGGCTGCTTGGTCTGAAGTAGATTGGCAGGCCTTTCTTTTGAGGTGCTGCTGGGTGGACTCAACCTTCCAAGCATGCTATTAAAAGCCAATTCGTCACCTGTGTGCATCACTGAAGACACACGGACACAGGGAGCAGTGCCCTGGCTGGGGCACTGGAACAGTGCTGGCATGCAGTGAGTGCTGCCCAGTTAGCGAACAGGTCTTCCCTTGGTACTTTCTCAGGTCTGTGGGAAGCTTTCTAAGCATCCCGAGTTCTAGGCCTGACTCTGCTGCCAACTTACAGTGTGACTTAGTCTCTTGCCCTCTCTGGGCTTGATAAGAAAAGCAGGGCAGGCCAGCCACAGATATCGTGTGGCTAGCAGGGGAAAGCCGTTGAGGACACAATTGCAGATGGAGTTCATCCTTTGGACTCATCACCACTCCCCCCTACCTCCCCCCACCACTACACACACACACCTTTTCAACTACACCGGATGGGTTCTAACTTTCCGGCACCAGAAAAGCAGACCTTGAGTGTTTCCCTTTATGGAATGTAGGCCATACCTGCTTATGTGTCACATTCAGTCCCCGTTCTTCTGCCTACTCCCGACCCTCCTCCAGTCATCAACAGTAAGTGGCTGCAGGGCGGTTTCCCAGCAGGGCTGTGCTCAAAGATTCATAATGCTGGGTTTTCCTTTAGTTCTCCACAGTCTGGGGCTTGGAACAATCCAGGCATTACCTTCTCAACTGCTCATTTTAGGGGGGAAGGGCGGGGCCACTGGAAACACCATATGGGGTCAAACCTTCTCTGCACGCATGTGAGGGGTTTCCAGGAGTTAGAATTTCAACTTAAGTGATTTATTTTTTGTTTTTTAATCATGTGCCTGGCACCTGCTAGACATTTCTTCTATAGTGTTTTGTTGTTGTGAACCCCATTTCTAAGATCGGAGATAGAAGGGTTAGGCACAATAGGCAGTTTAATTGACTAAATCTGGGGTGTGAACCTGCTTCTGTCTGATTCCACATAGCCCTCACTCATTTTAATGGCGGTGTTGTGAAGGGTGTGGGTTCAGCAGCCGCACACTGCCTCATCTCACCTCCTGGTTGATGGGTTGTGTAGCCTTACGTGAGTTGTTTAATCTCTTACTAAGCTTGTGAGATCACTACTTTTATTAGGTTCATTTTACCGAGGCTGTGAGAGGTTAGGGGAGCAAAGGCTAACAGATTGCCTGGCATATAATATGCAAATGATAGTCAAGATATATAACTGTGTCTCTGTTCTTGGTTCTGTCAGTACCTGGTGTGGCCACAAAGGAGAAACCTGGTTTCCTGCTATTTTGAGCATCTAGTGTGAGTGACAGGAGATGCGTCACATGCTAATGAACCCTGGTGGTGTAGTAGTTAAGCACCATGGTGTCCGGCTATCAAAGGATATAGCGTCTGGGATCTTAAAGGCTGGAAGATAAACAGGGGGCCATCTAGCTTAGAAACAACAAAGCCCCCATGGAAAAAGCACACCAGCCTACCCCGACATGATCGCTGAAGACAAAGTGGGTGCATAAGCTCATGCGAGCATGTTTTCTTGATGTGCACTCACCCTTTACATACAACTGTCTTATACATACATGTTTCTGTGGATTTGTTTCTCGAATGCACCCAGACTAACATAAGCAGCGTGGAACGCAATTAAGAAGCCTAGACAAGGGCAGGGCAGGATATTCGGAAGGACTGGATCCAGAATTAGAGAGGAAGGAGCCCTGGTGGCAAAATGGCCTGCTAGCTCCCTGTCCCAAGGGGGACAATGAGACTGCTGGCTCCCATGAAGATTTACAGTCTTGAAAACTCCATATAGGGTCACTGCGGTTGGAATCCACTGGACGGCAGTGACCTTTTGGGATTGAAAGTGGAAGCCACCAATGACTTACTGCCATTGAGCCAAGGTGCCTCCGGAGAGTGTGTGAACTTCTGGAATGCAGTGAACAACCTCTGCACATCTGCTTTTCGTGCTGCCCAAGTCATGCCCTTGGCCTTTGCTTAAACATATTCATCCAGAAATGAACCATCACAGCTGCTCCCTCGGGTAGCTGGGGGCTGAGCTCTCTGGTTCCACTCTGTCAGCATTTCTGGTCCGGGTACCTACCCTCTGCCCCGGCACAGGCAATGTACTTTTGGAAGCAGTGCTCCCTGGGTAGTGGGTGTGATTTGCCTCCTCTGGCCTAACATGATGAATGCTGAGAGGGGGTGGATACTAGGGGGTTAAACTCCCTGAACTTTACCTAGCCCAGGGGAAAACTTATTATTTAAAGTAAGTTTTAGACAGAATCTTTAGAAAGATAAATTGTTAACTTTATGTACACAATTACTCCCCAGCACATTGGCTCAACCTCATGGGCTGTGGATGACCTTGAGCAGGTGCTCAGTCACAATGGGTTTCTATCAGGACGGAGAGTTCAGCTCTCTCAACTCTCCGACTGGTTATTAGCACCAGAGTCTCATTTCTATTTATGTATTTACTTTGTTTTTAGGGGGAAAAGACTCCCAAATCAACTATATTTTATTAGGAACTCCTTTGCTAAGTTTTACACAAGAAAAAGGCACAAACTGCTGTTCTGGATGAAGGAGAGCATCCGCATGAGGCCCCAATGGTGTCGGAAGGACCCACAGCCACAGTTACTTAAATAAAATGACACCCATTCTGTCCTGCTGACTCTGACTCATAGTGACTCTGTGTAGGGATCCTGAAGTGGCTACCTTTATAGGAAGCAATAACCTCATCTTTCTCCTGTAGAATGACTAGTGGCTTTGAACCAGCGACCTTGCTCTTCATAGTCCAACACTATCCAGCATTACACCCTGGGCTCCTGAAAACTTAAATAAGACATAGAAAACAAACAACTTGTCACAAAATTGTGACTGAAGACAGATCAATTCATGGAGTTTCAGGAGGGCCTGTGAGAGCATGAGTGGGACCCTCATTGGGATGTGCACACTACCGTATATCGTTGAGTCTGGCCCGGGGAGTGGACGCAAGCACACTGCCTGAGGGCCAAGCTTTCCACTGCCAGTCAGCAGTAGGAAAGAACTCAATGGCGGCTGAATCTGTGGCCCCTCAAAATGGATGTAGGGTCTCCACATAGACTCTCACTGTGAGCCACAGCCTATTGCTCAAAATTTAAGCTCAAAAACGACGTAAACGCCAAACATTCTGTTTCCTTAAAATAGGGTACTGCCAGGATCAGCTAGAAGTCTGCATGACCTATCACATCTCAACAACGATCTCAAATCACTTCTCATGATCCATTCTACCAGTCATGTCAAGGACAACTAGAGGTCTGCATGAGCGAGCGCAAATCACCTCCTCACATACCCATTCCAGAGGCTGTGCCTGTATAACCTATCGACTAACACATTCCCAAATGCCGTGGTAATGAAACCAACCATCATGCTGGAATAAGGACCAATCACGATGCAAGGGTCAGGGTCAATGGGAAAGCAAAATAGGGGCTGAGGGGAACCAAGAGGGTTCCCTTCACTCAATCCCTAAACCTGATCTAATGTCACTAGACTGGGGTCTTCCTCACATCTCAAGGGCACCCGATTCATGATTGAAGTGGATTGTGCTTATTCAATCTTTGTTCTGCTTGCTGTCCTGCTGTGCTGCATCCTTTTCTTGCTTTTTGTGCATGGCTCCCTCTGTTGTGGTGACAAATGGCTTGAGAGGGATTTGACACAGGGAGAAAGCCCACCCACATCAACTGTCCCCAGAAGCAGACACTAAGTCCATTTCTCTCACCTCACAGAACTATGCACACCAGACACTGAGACACTGGTAGGGCTGCCTGGGTGGGGAACCCTTAGTGCAGTGGTTCTCAACCTGTGGGTTGCGACCCCTTTGGGAGTCATATGACCCTTTCACAGGGCTTACCCAATTCATAACTGTAGCAAAATTACAGTGATGAAGTAGCAAGAAAATCATTTAATGGTTGGGGGAGGGGGGCATCACCACAACAAGAGGACCTGTATTAGGAAGGTTGAGAACCACTGCCCGAGAGTGTTTAGGACTTTGCTGCCCTCAAGGTCATCAGACATTCCTGAAGGCAGAGCCACTGCAGGAAGGCCTTCTGGGAAATGCCCTGAAGACAGGTCTCAACCAACTCCACCCTCACCCTCCGAGATCCTAATCATAGGACACATGGAAATGCTCCCTGCCACTTTGAAGACTGTAAGTCCATGGGAGCACAAAGCCTCCTCTTTCTCCCTAGGAGTGGTGGCTGGTGAGTTCAAACTGCTCACCTTCTGGCTAACATAACCCACAGACCAGCTCCCCCTGAGTTCAGTTTGGTTTGCCGCACAGCACACATTGTGTGGCACCTTCTGAAATAGCTATGCATATGTGCAGGTTGGGGGGATTTCGCACAAGATGCAGATTTCCACCCTCTCTTGGAAAAAATAATTTTTGCAAAAGGCTTGTATTTTCTTCTGGATCTGAGTAGCAGCTACTGTCATGAAGTCATAGCACATACATTCATGCTACAGTCCTCCCAACTCCCTAATGTCTTACGCTGAGTCTGCTCCATGCTTTTCTGTGTCCTGCATGGCAGCTGTAGGCACCCAAGGCATGGGCTCTGCAGCCTGGGTCCAAATCTCTCCTTCCCACTTCCTCACTGTGTGGTCCTAGGCTCATGACTTTATCATCCTGTGCCACTGATTTTTCATCTGTAAAATGAGGCCAGAATAGAGTCCACAAATAGGCTTGTTAAGTGGAATAATTGAATTATTATACACAAAAAGCTTAGAACGGTGCTTGGCATCTTGCAAATACTATTAGGTGGTTTAGCATAGGGGCTGGGTCATCCATTACATATGCTCAGGTTCAAACTTCCGGCCAGGAAGGGGTGGTACACCTAGGTGGGCATTACACCTGGATTGGCCCATCTGGGCCAGGTGAATTCAATCCAGCCATTGGGGTTGACCATGACCGTCAACCATGCCTCCCTATGGAGGAATTGAAAAGGCAGGATCTTGACCGCTCCGATGTCTCCCTTCACCCACTTTTCTGTTGTCCGTCCCCCAGGGAGGAGGTCACATGTAGATACTTGTAATCAGTTCCCTCTTTCCAATCCACCCTCCCACAACCCTCTCAGTATCACCACTCACAAATGTGATGTTTCCAGACTGAAATAGAATAAGGACAAAAGACCTGATCATCTCCATCCACACATCGACCTCTGGGCCGCCATGGTTGGCTTCCCCACCCAGACCTGGTGATAGCACAGACTGGCATAGTTTGCTCCGCTTCCCATGAGGTGCCCATGAGAGGCTGACTCGACAAACACGGTCAGGATCAACAGCTTGAACTTCTTTCTGGGTCTACAGAAACAAGAACAACCTTCTGAAATGAGGTCGCATTGCTATTTGGGAGTGGGAGAATGCCTTTGTGACAAGGATTGTGCTCTGGATCCCAAAGGCGACTTTTAAACACAGCCACATAGCAACTCCGGAAATTTCCATAGTAGAAGCCAGGTTTAAAAAAAAAAAAAAAAAAAAAAAAAGCTCTACTGACTTGCTCAAAGGAGGCCAGAGGTGGATGGGGGTGGGGTGGGGTGGGGTGGGGTGGGAGTCTCCTCTGGAATTGAGAAAATTTGTTTCCTTACATATTTGTCATGTCTTTTGGTCCTGAAAGAAAGGGGGAAAAAAGCAGACGAGAGGAGGAACCGGCGACTGACAGTTATCTTGTTGGTATTCCCACAGCATCCCCTCCTTAGGCACTTGCTGCCATCTCATCCAACTCCACTCAGTATATTTTCACCCAGGAATGATGCAGAAATGTCTGTGTACTCCAGTTTTATTGTAGTCGGGCAGCGTTTACGGGTTTGACTTTCAACTCAGCATGGCAGGACGTCTAGAAGCAAATATAACCAGCACCTGCTCTGTCTGTGCAGTGGGCAGGCAGTGACGGATTCCCAGCTTCTGGAACACTAGTGCCCCCTCCCAGCTCAGGATAATGATGGTGACACTCGGCCTCCTTGTTGTCTGGGGGAGCTCTAGGGGCTCTCCTCTGAAACCTCATATTATTGGCATTTCTCTGAGTGAACACATCAAATTAGTGACTGTAAAGGAAGGCGTAGGAGATGATTATTGGTGACAAGACAAGCCTCAACCACCTCCAGAGAGCATGTCTCCTAAGTGCAAAGTATGGAGAGGGAGGAAACAATTGATCACAAATGGAATAGGCTCTGAGTCTCGACACACAATGTATGTGCGTGGTCACTGAGGCGCCAACGTTATGGCTGGAGGACGGATATGGTTTGTGCAGCCGTGATTGCCATCCAGAACGTGCCGTGCTATTGTGAAAAATGATTTTTTATTCTGAGCAAATCTCTGCTTCCACTTGCTTTAATGCTTCGCCAGAGAGCCGGGGACTCTGGGAGGGGTGGGGACGCACAGGGCTGGGCTGACCTCAGGAACTCATGTGTAAAGGGCTTTTTCTCACTTGGAAGCAGGCTGGGTTCACAGCTGTTCTTTCTGGTAAAGCTTGATTCTGAACCTTGCCACGTCTGAGTCCGAAGAGGGAAATGAAGGTGACAAATGCCACGAGGAGCCCTGGGCACATCTTGGCTATGGTCCTGCTTAAGTCTGTTTCATTTGAATCCCAATTTTAACTTTCCTCCTTTCTGGGTTCGGAAGCATTAGATGGGTGCCAAACGCTTCCACGGACAACTAAAGCTGAACAAGGTGGAGGCAGATGACGAGCAACTGGAGGTTGGTGTTTGGGAGACTGAACACTTGGGCTTCCTAGGCCAGTCCAGCTGGCGTTTAGAGTCCTGTTTTAGATTCCACTGAAATATCCTCGTGTCCAAGGACCAAGTGGCTCCTAAGTCCAGAATTTCTGTCACATGTCTCACCAAGGAGAAGCTGGGCCAAAATGCATTGAAGAATAAAGCAGGAGCTTGGCTTGTGAATCCACTCTCTGATTCTGAAATTTCAAAGGCTCCGTACACAGACATTTCAACACTGAAAGCACAGCAGGGAAAATCAAAGACTTGGGCTTCCTCCTTGCCCCTCTTTTAGGGCTTTTATGGTTTTCCAAGGCGCCTCCTTGAGCCGAGTGTTGTATAGGTCATGTTTAAAAGTGTCCTAGTTCTGAGGGACTTGCTGTTCTGCTTTCTTTTGCAAGGAGACCCGGTTTCTTGTCTTGTGGCCAAACACAGAGCACAGATGTCTGTGGGCCCCCTTCCTTTCCCCTGACCTTTGCTCTCTTCTCTGGATACCCTACCGACCTGTTCTCCCTTACAAGATCTGAACTGCTCACACACTTCGTTAAATTCTCATCCTAGCGAGAAGCATCTGAGCATCTTATTAGAGCCTGTATGAGTTCTGTTCTGGATGCCTATTTGTGCAACTTCAGGTCTCTGGCATGGAAACGTCCCATGCCCACAGACCCACACAGGTACTATAAACTGCAACAGTAGTTTAAGGGTTAAGGTGGTCACAGGGAACACTGGGGCCCGTGTCTCCTGGTGAACCACACAGGCTGTCTAAAGGGGCTAGTTCCATCTCAATGTAGCCATGCAGGAATGTAGACCGGTTAGGTAGCAAGACAAGGGGTTGTTCCTCTCCATGCTTAGGGAGCCCCCTATGGGAGGTTGGAAGCCAATGCGGGCTAAGCCCAAGCCAGGAGAGCTTAATTGACGCCTCCCAGCTGAAAGCCCTTAAAAGGCTGGAATCTGGAGACCACCGCCCCTTCCCTTCAGCTGCTTCTCTGCCTTCCACTCAGCAGGGCTGGGTGTGCAGTGTCATGAGGGTGCCCGTGTTCAGTTTAGTGTAACGCCGGAACCTTCTTCTCTCATGTATATAAACCCACTCGGATTACCAACCAGGCTTTGGTGTGAATTTCTTTCCAGTGTGTAGCCAAGGACCGAGACATTTCCCACCCGAGAAACCTAACAGACCCAGACTTACAATAAACCCATATTTTTATTTATAAGGCAAGAGGTGACCAGGTCTAGACAATAATGGTGAAGAGGGCCTTGGGTTTGAGAAAGATTCTGAAGTAGAATCCATAACCCTTAGAAATGTATTGGCCTTAGGGGAGGGGCAAAGAGGGCTGGATTGAGAAAGTCTCTGGCATCCAGTTCTGACTTGACTTCTGGATCCTGAATCCTTCAGGGCCATGACCTTGCCCTCCAGCCAGACCTTCCAATAGCCATCTTCTCAGAGCCTTGTTAAGTTCTCATAATACATTACACCTGCCGTCCTGTGAGCAGCTACCAAACCCAGGCACTGTTTTCAAAGACAAGCTCGCTCTCTCTACCCCTAAGAGCAGGTAGTTTGGGGATGATGGATATGAGATACCACAGAAGACAAATCTGTTATCTTCCATGGTGCACAAAACATGCTGTCACAACCAGGACTCGTGACAATCCCTCAGTTTCCTAAATTGCTTCACTGCTACTTTTTAATTAAGCCTCATGGGATTGTCATATATTGATAAGAGGGATGACCCTGAACTAGATGCATAAATTAAAGCTTTCCTCATCCTGTGCTTTTATATGAATGTGTTAATTATTTTTGTCATTAGGGAGAATAATGGAGGGATGGAGCAATAGCAAACGGAGTTTGACAAAGTGTTGGTGTTTGCTGCGGCAAACGTGGTGCGTGTCAGATACAATCCGTCACCCAGTGAGTCTGCAATTAACACCAAGGGACAAAGGTAGGATTCCCTGTCATAAATAGTCTTCCTCCCAGATGCTAATGGGGACCCAGCAGGACCCGCTGTTCTGTTGTCTCAGTTGTACACAGGCCCTTAGAGGAGACAGAGCTGGTGTTTGAAACGAGTCTTGTTTGCCCCCAGTTGGCTCACACATTTGTTTTTTAAATGGCATGATCACTAGCATTTAAACACAGGGTGATGTCATGTAACAATCTGCACCTTCTGAGAAATGGGGAGGCCCGACTTTGCTGGTTGACAGTGCAGAGGGACTGGGGGAGCAGTCAGATATGGTGATCAGAGTTTGGAATCCTTGCTTTCCAAGTACATGTGTCAAGGAGTTTAAGGGTTCAGAAATTTAGGAGGGAAGTTCCAGAAGACAAGTTTGTGTGGTCGATAACAAACCAATATAGGGGTTGAGATTTCAATCTTTTGGCTATTTATTTTGTGCTTGGTAGCCAACCAGCCCAGAATTCCTGACCTCGCCGACCTTGTGAAACAAGGACCATTCCAGAGTGACATAGAAGCAAGCACGGAAGCGAGGGCAGCCATTAGCCCGAATGCGTAGGGGTCGGGAACTAAGTGCTTTTGTAGAACAGCTCCAGAAGGCAGACCTTTGGCGGGAAAACCTGTTAGGGAGCTAGCATAGGGACTGGCAGGCCTATTACACATGCTCAGAGGTCCGAGCTACCGGCTCATGAAGCAGTGGCTCACTGCATGCTCAGAAGTTCAGGTTTCCAGCCAGGAGGGGGAGCTACGCCTGGGTGGGCGCTGTACCTGCATTGGCTCACCTAGGCCAGGTGAATTTCATTCAACAATTCAGCCAATGGGGTCGACCCACGTCATTGACCACGCCTTCCTAACCGCTCATAAAACTCACGGGGTTCCCAAACCAAGCCTCAGCGTGAGTTGTTTCTCGCGTGGAGCCGAGGACCGAGGCACACCCGTCCCCGGAGAGGTTGAACAGAAAGCAGTGCTGTGTGACTCTGAGCTATGAGGTAAGCCGGCCCCAGGAGTGGGCCCTCCCATGTTGGTCTCACGGGTTTGGGGCCCCTCTGGGCTCCTTTGACCTCACCACCCTCGCGAGAATTGTTGGGTTGAATTCACGTTGTCCGTCTTTGCGCCGTTTCTTGCTGGTGTCCGTCTTTGCGCCGTTTCTTGCTGGTGTCCGTCTTTGCGCCGTTTCTTGCTGGTGTCCGTCTTTGCGCCGTTTCTTGCTGGTGTCCGTCTTTGCGCCGTTTCTTGCTGGTGTGCGGGACTTGACGTGCCTCTCTGTGGCTGCTTTCCCAGGAACTCGCCTGCCTTCCCGGGCTGCATTTGAGGGGGCTGGGACGCTGCTGCCTGGAGGCTGGGAGGATTTTGACTCCCAAAGCCTTCTCGAGGCTCGGTGTATAAGGTTTATTTGGACGCGAAAACAGAATCAAAGATGCAATTAACGAAGTTTTAGAAGCAGGCTTTATTGAGAAGCTTGTGGGCGGGTTCAGCAACTCAGGGTATTGAGCTATTGAAGCCGCGCAGGGGGGAAAAATCCTGGCCGCGTTTTTATGCCCACTGCTGGCAGGCACAGCTGGGGAGGATCAAAGCTGGGGAGCGTCTGCGCACACAGGTGCTTCAGAAGGGAGAAGGTCGTTAATCTTACTTATATGTCAGGGACGCGTGGAGTGACCATATCTTCAGAAAACATTCTGGCTTTGGGACGAGCTGGTTCCAGGAATTTGGGGTTGAGCAGGGGAGGGGGTCGCTTAGGGGAGAGCCTTGAGAGCTAAGATGGAGGTGCAGGACTCAAAATGGAGTCTGTTGTGCCAAGACCGGACATTTTAGACTGTGCCCTATAGGGAAAAGGGACGAGATTAGTCCCTTTCTGTAAGTGCTTCCTGTGGGTAGTGGGTAAAGAGCAAGAGGAGGGGCTTTTCCAGGCAGAGTACTGACAGTTGCGGCCTAGCACAGGGTGGAGAGGTTGGTGTTGCTGGTGAACTGCTATACGGGTAATTTCGCGGACTCGACTTTGCAGGAGCTGGATGAGACAAGGAGCAATTAAGAGCAAAATTATAACTAAAATTATGGGTCCTAGTATGGGGGCTAATAAGGAGTACAGAGAAGAGTTCCACCAAGAGGAAGATCCATCTGTACTGAATCTGTTGTTTTGCAGCTCACGGTTTAGCTTGTTGAGGGTCTGGACTCTAGTCTCCACAATCCCCAGTTTATTGGTAAAATAACAGCCTTCCTCCTGGAGGAAGAAGCAGGTTCCTCCTTTTTCAGCTGTGATGAGGTGTAAAGTGCGGTGGTTCTGCAAGGCAACTAGGGCAACAGAGGTTATTTGTCTTTGCAGGGAGGCCAGAGACTTGGCAGAGGCATCGACTGCCAGCTGGAAGCATGCGGTTAACTTGTCTGCTGTGATGCTAGTGTCCAAGGGCTCCGCCGCTGAGTCCTACTGCAATTGCTGCTGAGGCGAAGGAGATTCTCACAGCAATCAGGAGAAAAACTGCTCTTTTAGTTTGACGACAGTATACTTGGATGTATTTGTCCTGGAACTCAGCTGGAGTGTGTATAGTGAGCTGCGGAACCAGAGTGACTGGTAGAGGTAGAACTGATGTTTATATGCTTAATGAGTGTATTGTTGCACCAAAAGAAAATTTTTTTCTGGCGCTGTTAGTGGTTTGGAGGGGATTTGGGTGACATTACATGTCTGTGTCAATGGATTGGAGTAGCAAAAGGGCACTTGAGTGTTTTCTGGTTGGATGCACAGAGGGACGTTGGGGATGGTTATGGCTTTTGTGGTCTTTACGTTGGATGAAAATGACAGGGCAGGACCTGGTACTGCTACCAGAGGAGGGTGTTCTAGGGCCGCACACATGAAGCAGGTGGAGAGGTTGCCTAGTCCAGCAAAGTGGCAATGGCCAGTCCCTGCTGTAGCAGGGTGAGCCAGGAGAAGGGAGACTCAGAAGGTTTAGAAATTTAGTTAGTGAGTTGAAGGTCTTGGATCTGAATATTACGGTGGATGGTGGATTGGACCTGGAGTAGCGACCTCCATACATACAGTTTGGCATCTGGAAATTTCTCTCGGCGAGTGGTGCACTAGGCTCCTGGAACCGGAGACGTCCACCGGCTATCCCAGGGGTCTGGGATTGTGAGAGTGTATTTAGATCGATGGTAGTAGAATCATCCCTGGGGACGAAGGGAAAGGTAATGTATCTCGCAGGAAGACCAAGGACACCCTACATTTTTCTGTGTTCACTTTTTTGCACATTGGGTAGTTGCCTTCTGGTCATATAGGAAGCGTTTTAAAATCAGTGAAATTTAAGTATATGGGTGCTCTGCCCTCTGTGGGTGGGCAGTTAGCAGTGGCCAGCAAATAATCATAACACTTAGTGCAGGCGTAATTGGTATAGTTTTCAGTCAAGTAAAATCGCCAGGCAAAAGGGGAAATTATACTAGGTTTAGCTGGCTGGCTTGGTGAGGTGAGTGAGGCAGAGAGACATAGGACCAGTAGACTGAGCAGACCATTGGGAGCCATGGTCATAGTTTACTGCCATGTGGACTTGGGACAAATGTACCCAGGAATCTAGTCTAAGAACCTTGATTGCTGAGGGAGTGGGAAGGGACAGTGTAAGGGCCTTTCCACCGGGGTGCTAAGGGTTTGGGTGCAAGGGATTTAATTAACACAGCATCTCCAGGATGCACTGGTTTTTGGTGATCAGCAGAGGTCGGAGAGGGTTCAGGGATGGCAGAGTTGGCGTGTTGTCTAAGAAGTTTGCGGAGCAAGCTCAAGTATGGAAGGTAAAAAGCTAGCAGAGGGCAATCGGTTGCAGGAAGAGGCGAGAATAGGAAAGGTTGTCTGTAGAGTATTTTGAAAGGACTGAGGCCGGACGGCTCCTGAGGGGCTGCTCCAAGGCGAGTATAAGAGCAAAGGGTAATAGTTGAGGCCAAGAAAGTTGCAGTTCTAGGGAGAGTTTGGTGAGCTGTTGTTGTATGAGACCGTTAGCTCGTTCAACCTTACCAGAAGACTGGGGGTGGTAGGCTGCGTGGAGTTTCCAGCAGATGCCCAGTGAGGCTCTAACTGCCTGCTGCACCATAGATATGAAGTCTGGACCGTTGTCCGACTGAATTGAAGCAGGCTGGCCAAAACGAGGAATGATGTCTTGAAGAAGGTGAGTGGCGACTATGCTTGCACTCTCAGAGAAGGTGGGAAAGGCTTTGATCCATCCTGAAAATGTGTTAACCATAGTGAGGAGATATTTAAACCTCTTATGCTTTGGCATGTGGGTAATGTTTATCTGCCAGTCCTGTCCCAGTAGGTGCCCTTACATCTGGTGGAGCTGTTTACGAGGGTGTTGAGCTTTCTGGCTATTGGAGAGGGCACCGATGTTGCATTTTGCATGTACTGTGTTGATAGTACTCCATAGTCCAGTGGGGTGAAATATGTGGTTAGAAACGTGTAGAGAGCTTTTGGCCCGATGTGTGGAGAATTGTGAATATTGGTGATGATTGTTTCCTGTTGTAACTTTGGGAGAATGAGTAAGTTCTATTTGTGTACCCACCATTTTTGTTGAGGAAGAGAGCAATACTGGGTGTTTTCCTGATCAGTTTAAGTTGGAGTGTAAGTGGGAGGTAAAAAGCATACTGAGCTAGGAGCAGGAAAGTTGTTGGGCTAAGTCAGTAACAGGATCTGCAGAGTGGGAGGGGGGCCTGTCTATTCCCATAACCGAGACCAGGGAAGGGGAAGTAGGGCCTGAGTGAGAGGGCGAAATGGAGAAGGTAGTCCGCTACCTGGAGCACAACCCTGGGCTCGGCAAGGGTTACCGGAGTCGAGGAGCCAGGGCCTCTTCAGTCCATGAACCCCAGCAGCTCCATACCTTGCAGCTATGTGTCTGGAGTTTCCAGGATCTCGGCACCTCGGCTTTGCAGAGCCGGTGGCAGAGCCAGGGTCGGGCAGTTCGACTTCCAGTGGCCTGGCTGTTTGAACTGCGGGCAGGGCTTGGTAGGAGGCTTGGGATTGGGGCAAACTTTTGCCCAGTGGCTGACCCGGCCACATTTGAAGCAGGCTCCTGGCGGTAGGTGCCGGCTCCCCTGGGGAGCGCGGCGATGGACGGGATTGCCTGCCGGCCTTAGGGCTGCTACCAGGGCTTGGGAATGGAGGCTAACCATCTGTTGGACCCTCACCTGGCAAGTGGCCTCAGCCGGCTCCTCCCAAGCGTTGAAAACTTTAAATGCCTTTTTTACCAGATCCTGTATAGGGGCTTCAGGGCCCTCCTCAGCCTTCTTTAGCTTTTTTTCTGATGTCAGGGGCTGACTGGAAGGTGAAGTGAGAAGCCAAAATAGAGGCCCCACTTTTTAGACCCTGGGTCTAAATGAGTGTACTTTGTGAGTGCCTCCTGGAGGCGGTTAAGAAAAAGAGCAGTGACTTCTCTCAGTTTGTCATAGTTGACAACCTTGTTGGAGACTGTTTCCAGACCTCTAATGAGGTACCTGAGCATGAGCTTTCTATAAGGAAGATCAGACGCCCGGCCGGGCTTGTAACTCCAACTGGGGTCCTCTATTGGGATGGCATGCGCCCCCAAGGGGACATTTGGGTCGATAGCGTGGTCTTTGTCTGTGTACGTTCCTCGGCAGTAAGGGTAGAAGCAAGGATCACTTGGATGTCATGCCAAGTTAAATCATACGTTTGGGAAATGTAGGTAAATTCTTTAATAAACTTAGAGGGGTCTGCTGAGAAAGAGCCCTGGCGGGTCTCTATCTGTGACAGATCCTTTAAGGAAAAAGGGTCGTGGACGTGAACGAGTCCCTATACACCTGCAACCTCTCTTAATGGACAAAGGGCAGCTGGAGGGTTGTGGGAGTGGGTATGAGAGGCAAGTGGTGAGGACAGGAGAGAGCGATCGCGTGGCGCAGCGGGCGGGGGAGACTGATAGGGCAGTGGGAGAGGCGCCCTGAGGAGCTTGGCTGGCTCTTCTGGGGTTTGAATGGCAGGTTCTTTCTGCTGAGGAGATAGAGCTAACAGTATTTGGCGGGCGGAACAATGGCTACAGAGGTCAGGGCAGGAATGCAAGTCCAAAAAAGCCTGCACATAGGGGACTTCAGAATCCTTACCAGTCCTCCTGCAGAAATTGTCCAGGTCCTGTAGAACATTGAAATCAAAAGTGCCTGTCGGAAGCCAAAGTGCGTGGTTAAGCTGGGACTGGGGCCAAGCAACTTGGGAGAGAAAAACAAGTCTTTTCTTTCACAAGGTCTGAGTGAGAGGGAGAGACTCATCAGGGCAGCCGTAGACTGTTTTTGAACGTAGGCAAGCGCCACGCCTAAAGGTCCTGGAGATTTGGGGAAGATGGGTGGTTCTTAGGGGACCCCAAAAGAAGGGGGGAGCCACACACCTATCCCGGGTTTTGGGCACCAAAATATAAGGTCTATTTGGATGTGAAAACAGAATGAAAGACCCAATTAACGAAGTTTTAGAAGCAGGCTTTATTGAGAAGCTTGCGGGAGGGTTCAGCAACTCAGGATATTGAGCTATTGAAGCTGCGCCGGGGGAAAAAATCCTGGCGGCGTTTTTATGCCCACTGCTGGCAGGCACAGCTGGGGAGGATCATAGCTGGGGAGGATCTGCACACACAGGTGCTTCAGAAGGGAGAAGGTCGTTAATCTTATCTATATGTCAAGAAAGGATGGAGTGACCATATCTTCAGAAAACATTCTGGCTTTGGGACGAGCTGGTTCCAGGAATTTGGGGTTGAGCAGGGGAGGGGAGGTCGGTTAGGGGTCAGCCTTGAGAGCTAAGATGGAGGTGCAGGATTCAAAATGGAGTCTGTTGTGCTAAGACTGGGACACAGTGTTGTGCCGCGGCTCCGGCAAGCAGCAGGCCTGGGGACGCCCGCGTCCACCCTGTTGGTTTGGGCAGGACTCTGGCTGGGTGGCCGGCTCCAGGCTGGCTTTCAGCTAGGCCGCAACCTGCGGCCTCCATTTTCCCAGCCACGTGACTCCACTCTCAGGCAGAATGGCGCCACCTGTGTCTGTTGTAGCTACACTCCATTCCCAGACAGCAAACCGCCCAGACTGCCGGAAAGTTCAGCAGAACAAGTTTCATTTCCTGCGCAGGAACCATCAACTCTCTTGAGGGGAGACTGAGCGGCCCCCCAGTCTAATTGTCCAAAGGTTTTTATACTTTTGCAATGTGCAGGTGTGCAAGCAGGCAGAGCTCAGAAGCGGGGTATTGTGGTATTCTTAGTTGAACCAAAACTGCTCTGGTCGTTCTCGCAAACCTTCTGAACATCCATTTCCTTCTGTACGTTCCCTTGGGCTACGTCTGCACAGCCTAACTCCCCAGTATCAGCTAGTTCATTGGCAGTTCATAGCTAGTTTATTTACCGTTCATAATGGCTCAAAATGACTTCTCTTGTCAAGGCTATTTAAGCTTTGCCCAGAGCTGCTACATTCTCTCCTGTTCTTAGCCAAGTTCAAATCATTGAATCTGCGGTAGCTAGCCCAGTGTATGGTGGGCTCAGCACTAACAGTTTTGTGGCTTGTACTTTCTGTGTAAGGAATGCCACTAGCTTATTGGTTATTACTGGGCCAAATGTGAGGCTTAGCAAGAGGAGGATTAGGGGCCGGCTAGGGCCGTTCATAGGGGAGTTAGCCAGGTTGACTAATTAAAGAGCTTTTCAAGCCAATTGGTTCCTTCATTTCTTTTCTTGACTCTTTGTTCTAATCTTTTCCTAACCAGGGCTCATCTATCTTTAGTGATTCCTGAATGCTTTGCATAGAATTAGTTTCCCCCAATGCTGTGCACAGCATTCCTTGTTTCCAAAAGAGCAAGTCAAGGCCTCGGCGGTTTTGCAACACAACTGCTACAAGGGAGACTAGGGATCTTTCTAAATGGGAAACAGGTTTTTTTAATCCCTGTAAATCTAAAGCAATTTGCTGACTAAGAGTCTGATAGTTTAAGTTTCCTTGTATTAAAGCAACTGACCCGACTGCAGCTAATCCCATAATCCCAAGCCCTGTTAACAGTGGGACCAATACTGGGCTCTTTTAACTCATCCAGAAATTCCAAAGTTATCCCTACACTTCCTTCACCAGAATACAGGTACACTTGAGGACTAACATGCACTAGCACACAAATACCCGGGTCCGCTACTAATACTGGGGAAAAGAGACAGGGTGTTCGTCCTGTGGAACAAGTAAAGCAAGTACTCATTGGAGCAGATAACAAATTAGGATCAACATTTGGTTCAATGGGAACAGCTTGAAGGCAAAAATCTCGATATCTTGATATATTAAAGGGATAATTAGATGAATAAAAACACAGTCCTTGCCCTTGCAAATCTTTTAAAGTGAGCTTAGACATGAGTCCATACTAACATCACCTACAGACTGCTGCTTCGTGTAATCCTTTTTACTAACATGTCTAATTGGATTACACTCTGTACCAATAGTGCTATTTGTACCTGTGCCTACATAGTAAGGTTCAGACAAAGCCAACAATCAGCTGTGAGGTGAGGATTTGAGTTCATAAATTGGAATACAGCATCTCGAGAATCAAACACAGAACCTTGAGGTGGCTCCTGAATGAGAAGGGCCCTGTGAGTTGGGCTGGAGTGAACGGGAAAGTTACTGGAGAGTCTGGAGGGTGCGGCAAAGGAATCTTAATGACACCCAGCTGTGGCTCTTCAGGATTTATCCCGAGGTTTGGGCCTTTGTACGGATGGCAGGTTGCCATATTTTGCTTTGCTGGATAGAAAAGGTTGTCCCGGGATCTCTATCATTTACATAATGTTGAATTCCCCATGTGTTCCCAGTGAACCCAATAACGCTTGAATCCAGTTCTTATTGAGTTACATTTGGAAACCATACACGTGGTGGGATCAAACCCTTCCGACTTGAGTCTCATTCTTGTAAAAATAATAGGGTCATCTTTAACAAGTTTCCACCCTGATAATGATAGTTTCACAACCCCAAGCTGCACAATGGTAATGTCCCTCCCCTTGGCAGTTAGGGAGTCCATGAGCCGGGCATATATAGAAATGGTTTGTGTGGAGCCTTCTTTCTATAGAGGGTATTCCGCACCCATAGGACGGGATTCCAGTATAGGTCCCATTGTGCCCTTTACCTTGAAAGGATCCAGAATGCCAACTCTTTCCTAGCAAATCAAACAAATCAAAATGAAAACAGGGGGTCATACCCAGTATAAGAGGTTACATATTCACTGCTGGAGGTTAGAATAGCAGTCCACAGATGTGTTTGTGCTTGGGGGAAACAGTGGGTACTGTCAGCAATACTCGGAGAAAAACAATTAAGTTCTGTAAAGCCTTAATTTTGAGGGATTTTCTGTCTTTCTGGGTGTCCATCTTTTCAGGATATGCTCAGGGAGGGCTTTTTTTTTTCCACTTATGACTGATGAATCCACGGCCCCCTCCCCACTATTTTAACAGCAGTTGGTGTTGTAAGTATCACCTGGTATGGGCCAGTCCACCTAGGTTCTAAGGTGTCAGGTTGGTGCTTCTTTACCCATGTCCAGTTTCCTGGTTGCACGTTGTTGGCTGCCTGTTCCCTTTCCCTTGGTTAGGCCCAAAATGAAGGTGTCAGAGCAGATGATTTGTCTCTCACCTGTTGCACAGCCTGCAGGCACTCGATGAGGGAACGATTAGTGACTTCCATTATTTCTACTTCCTTCAATCTTGGGAGGATTTGGGGAAGGTCTGCCAAACATAAATGCAAATGGGGTCATGCTTTTCACATAGGGAGTGCATCGGACTTGACTTAGGGCAAAAGGTAAAGTAAGGATCAACCCAGTTCTTGCCAGGTCCTAAATGCAACTTAATGAACAATTCCTTTATGGTTCTGTTTATTTTTTCTACTTGCCCTGAACTTTGGGGCCTTTAAGCCCAGTAGAGCTTCCAGTTAATATTTAGAAGCATTGCTAAGACTTTAGTAATTTGAGCAATAAATGTTGGGCCATTGTTGGTCCCCAAGGTGGTGGGAAGGCCAAATCTAGGGACAATTTTAGTTACTAATAATTTACACACAGTGGCAGCAGTTTCCTTCTTTGTTGGGAAGGCTTCCACCCATCCAGAACAGGTGTCTAGGAACACCAGCAAATACCGGTAGCCATACTTTCTAAGTTTGATATCCATAAAGTCCACCTCCCAGAATTCTCCAGGACTACTACCTCAAGCTCGTGGTTGGGGTTGCTCCTTTTCTTTCTAGGGTTGTTTACCCGAGCACAGTGCAATCAACGGTGGGTGACATCTGCCACCCAGTGTCCAAGCCTGGGTATGTAAAAGTGCCTGAGGAGCAACTGAGACAGTTTAGAGAGGATCCCAAATGCATACCTTCATGTAGTCCTTGAATCAGATCTCTCCCAGAGCTTCTGGCATGAATCTTCTTCCATCAGGATGGAGCAGCCACCCTGGATGCTCCCAGTCTTTTTGGCAGGCCAGCTCTTGGCTTATCTTTAGACCATTTTCTGAGTATGTAGGTTGTGGCTGTAACACTGGGGATGGCATGGTCACAGCCACTACCTTGGGGATTTGTGGTATAGTCCTGGCATTCGAGATCCACCGGTCCGGGGGACTGGTTAGGAGTGGTTCAAACATAGGTCCCCCTACCACAGCAATATCTTGTCCAGGTGTAAGCTTCCTAGCTTCTATAACTAGGATGGCCGTGGCAGCCTCAGCTCGCATGCAGCTCGGCCATCCTGCAGCTACAGAGTCCAGTTTCTTTGAAAGATCGGCCACAGGTCTCTTCCATGGCCGCAAGTTCTCAGTTAGTACTTCTTCTGCTGTGCCTCTGGCCTCACATAGACAATTGGAAGGACTTTACTATGTCTAGTAGGGCAAGAGAGGTTGCCCATATGAGCGACTTTTTAAAGGATTCAAACGCTTGTTGTTCTACTTCAGTCCATTTAAGTTCTTTTTCCTTTCCCCAGTACTTGCATGTAGGGGTTTCGTTATTTTTGCAAATCCCAAATTCCACAATAGACAGTACCCCACAGCTCCTAGAAACTCTTGCACCTGGTTCTTAGTCTCAGGGACTGGGATCTTGAGGATCACCTCAATGCGGCTGGGGGACAAGGTCCGTTTTCCCTCCTCCAGTTGGTAGCCTAGGTATACAGCTTTATGGACACACAGTTGAGCCTCTCTTATAGATACCCTGTACCCCAATGGGCCAAGGACTATTAGCAGGTCCTTGGTAGCCCGTTGGCATTCCTCCAGGGTTTCGAAGGCCAGGAGGAGGTCATCTGCATACTGGAGCAAGGGAGTTTGGGGGTGTTCCTCCTTGTGTTCCTGTAAGTCCTTACTGGGTTGATGTGCAGGGGACACGGGTATGGAGAACAAAGCATCCTTTATGTCCAAAACAGTATAACAAATTCAGTTTGACGGAATAGTACTCAGGAGGGTCTTGGGGTTTGGTACGTGGGGTGGCCAGTTTCTATCTTCTCATTTACCTCTCCGAGATCCTGCACCAGTTGGAAGTCCTCAGTTCCCGGCTTCTGCATGGGCAGCAGGGGAGCATTCCATGTGGACTTGCAGAGGACCCAAATGCCTGTCTTCTTTAGTCTGCAAATGGGAACAGAAATACGCACCTTTGCTATCCAGGGAGTAGGGTTAGCTTGACACACCAGTGTGGCTGAGCTCAGAAGTTGTACGACCCCAGGTACCTGAGGTTCAGAAAGGTCTGGCAGGTTGTTCTCTGCCCAAACAAAAGGAATATCTTTTAACAATGTATCAAGAAGTTCCTTTGAAGGAGGTCTCTTCTGCTCCTTGATAAAACACATATCACTCTGACATTGGAGCGGTGAGCAGAACTTTTGGCTTTTCAAGTTCAAGGGTTAAGGTGGTTGTAGCAGATGAGAAAGTAATTATAGCTGCCATTTTTCATAATAAGTCATGATCAATTAGGGGAAAAGGGCATTGAGGCATTACCAGGAAGGAGCATGTAACTGTCTCTTGTGCTAAATCTGTTAATCTGGCCGTTGTCCATGGGTGTGCTTGGGCCTGCCTTGGGGCCCCTGTAATTAAAGCCTTTCCTTTTGACAAGGCACCTGTAGTCTTTTCTGAAACCAAGAAGGGTGACCCCTTTGTCCACCTAGAAATTTACTGGCTGGCTCCCTTCATGAAGAGTGAGCATGGGCTCTGTGGGGTCAAGTGAAAAAGAGCCTGGACACTTTTATTCAGCTTCAAGCATTATTGTCGGTAGCTTCGATTTTTCTAGGCGAGGACTAGGCCCGTTCTCTCTAGTGGTGGCTCGTCCACCTCTCCTGGGGTTTTCAAGGCACTGATTTTTCCAATGTCACTGTTTTGTATAGTAGGTACATGGATACTTCCTCAGGATTGGCGAGTGAGAAGCGGGGTATTAGGATTAGCCATTCTTAGTTGAACCAAAACTGCTCTGGTCGTTCTTGCAAGCCTTCTGAACATACATTTCCTTCCTGACATTCCCTTGGGCGACGTCTCCACAGCCTACCTCCCCTATATCAGCTAGTTGATTTACACTTCCTAGCTACTTGATTTTCTTTTCATGGTGGCTTCTGTCAGCCCCAAATGGCTTCAGCCTTGTCAAAGCTGTTTCAGCTTTTCCCAGAGATCCTACACAGTCGCCATTTTAGCCAAGAGTAACAGGGTCTGTGACCATGGCCAAGACGGCACCCACCAGACCAAACATGTGGAAGGGCGCTGCCTAGGGAGCTGGGTGAAGAGGCCTGGGAGTTAGCCCTGCCTGGTCCCGGGAGCCAAAAGTTTCCCTTTTCCCCTCCATTCTCTTTGCTTTTCTCCTGGTTTTTCAAACAAGCTGCTCTAGCCCTATAACGCCAAGCACATAATTGTCATAATTCTTAATGAAAACGTATCTGGTACCCAAATCATAAATGTGACTATTTGGTCACATTTTAAAAACACTTAAAATTTTATGCTTTTGAAATATATTTTGAATGCCACATATATTGATAAGTATGAAAGTAAAGAATAAAAATAAAAAAAAATATTTCCTAAATTTAAAATTTGAGGCCTTATAGGGCTAGTGTTCTTCCAGATTTGGTTTGTTCCATGTTACAGGCTGGTTTTCCGTGGCCCAGGCTTAGACCAATGGCATCGGAAGCCTAGGCAGAGTCACTGTTACCTTTAGGCTTTCAGCAATGCTGCTTCAGGCATTTTTGGGGACAGCTCTTACTTAATACACAGCTCCTCTGCCATGATGTTCCAGCCAGAAATTCCAATTTCCCTTAAGGTCCCCTGAGCTGCCACGTGCCCCTTCCCTTCAGAGATTTGAGCATCAGCCCCGCCAGCAGGTGTCTTGGAGGGCCTTGGGGCCATCCCAAGCAGTGGTCCTCCTAGCCTGTTGTCCAGAAAAATGGTTGGACCTAAAGGTCGCCCTTGGCGACTGGTCCTTGACCCCTTCCCTCGGGCTCAGGCATAAGATTCAGGGCAACCCAAGGGTGCGCTCTGAAGTGGGGGTTATTGACCTGGAGGCAGCAAGCTCTCAATCGCCTCCTTGTTTTGTGCTTTCTAGATGGGACTTAGCAGCGTGATGCTCAGGAATTGCCCCCTTGCATAAATCCTGTCCAATTGGGATAGAGTTGATACAGAGAGTCTGCGCAAACAAAAGCTGATAGATTCACCTTGCAACTCTGTTTGGCCACAGTATCGTTTGAGAAAGGAGAATGGTGGGCAGAGAATGGTACGCTTTCCATTCCAACCGTGATTCACTTGGAGCAGTTTTGTAGAGTGCCGGGAAAGTGGGCGGAGATGCCAGAACTGAGAGCATTTCTCCTCTCGAGAAGCAGTAGGAGACATTCATCCCCAGTGCACCCAGGAACCCCTAAGGCAGGCATCCTCAAACTGTGGTCCATGGGGCACATGTGGCGCGATGCCATTTATCCCACCCTCGGGGTGTTTTTGCTGCCACTGCCTGTCCTGCTTAGCAGCAGACTCATGCAGTGTGCATAGGAATTTGTTCATAGGATTTTTGAAAACCACAGTGTGGCCCTCCAACTGTCGGAGAGACAATGAACTGGCCACCTGTGTAAGCAATTTGAGGACCCCTACCCTAAGGGACCCTGGACTTCAGGTCACTATTCTCCTAGGCCTGAACCCTCCCTGAACATTCTACCCCTAGTAGAGGCACCAGGGGCATTTGGTCCCGGGTAATTTACAAGCCTTTTACTCAAATGGAACCCGAGAAAATTAAAAATGGCACAGGCAGTTACTCTACTTTTGCTCCCTGTTGACTCCGCCTGTAATATCCCAATATTACAATTTAACCCTATAACGCCGAGCATGACCTTTCCCTAACATTTAATGAAATGAATATAAATGTATATATATTGATAACTATGAAAGTAATGAATCAAAATGAAATATTTTTTGGCCCAAAATTTAAAAGTAAGGCGTTATAGGGTTAAAAAGAAGGATGATTCTTATCAGAGTGGCTAATGCCTTAGGATCATAAGTGAAGCGGTGATCCCACTGCACCCAGAAGTGCCCAAACCCTGGAACCCCCTAGGGCAAATTGTGAATGCTTTTACCCCCGTACCTGTACTTAGAATGAACAAACACACGCCTGATAATCCTAAGATTTTACTTACTTCCTATGATACTCACCTACTTTCAAGGGCACTCCCACCTCACAATCCTAGCCTTGTCTCAGTTAAACGGTTCACCCTTTTGTGCGTTTGTTGGTTTTTCCAGAAGTTCTCAAGTTACCAAGGCCCCTAATCCTAGTGTGCCAGCTCCAGGACCACCATCTCCTGGACCACTTAAGCCTTATCCATCGTAGCGCTGAATGGACAAGCCCTCCCAGCACAGCAGGAAGGGTGTGGACCCAAAGCCCCACATCGCCCCTTTTTGCCAGCAGAAAGTAGCTAGAGATGTCGTCGCCCAGTACCCCAAAGATTTGCGTCCATATCTCTTCAGGGTGGAAATGTTAGGTAGCTAGCATAGGGACTGGGTTGGTCATTACACATGCTCAGAGGGCCCAGTTAGCGGCCCAGGAAGGAGTGGCACACTGTGCGTGCTCAGAGGTCCATGTTTCCAGCCAGGAAGGGCAGGTCCACCTGGGTGGGCGCTGCACCTGCATCGACCCACCTAGGACAAGTATATTCAATTCAGCCACTGGGATCACCAGGGTTGCCCACCACACCTCCCTAACTCTCCTAAACCTCACTTGGATCACAAACCAGGCTTTGACGTGAATTCTCTCTCACGCAGAACAAAGGACCGAGGGATGTCTGTCCCCAGAGAGATCTGACCAACCCAGGAAAGCTCTTTGGAGGCAGCAGGAGTCGACGTGAGTGCCTGGTGGATACAGTTCAGATGCATGGCTTTCTGCTTGGAAGCGTTTTTAGTCTCGGCTGACAGGATCGGAGGAGGTAGTATGTCTGGATCACATAGTATCCATGTCCACAAATGAGCTGCCCATTCCAAATTCCTGACAGTGCCTTTGGAAAACACTGTGCTTTGGAATGTCACTCCTTGCAGAGGGCAGTGGGAGGGGCTGGGACCCAGGTATGCTGCCCCTTACTCCCAGTTGAAGGTTTCTAGATCCTGATTATATCTCTCACAAGATCAGTTAGTGGACTTGTTGTCTGCCTCAGGCTTTGTTCACCGAGTTCCTCCAGCTAGGTGGTGTTGTGTGTGCATGAGCAGAGGCTTCCTGCCAATCCCCCATGAGTTGTAGAGCTCCCCTGGTGTGGGCTGCGTGAAAGAGGTGCCCCAGACAGCAGGACTACATAGGAGGGTAGGCCCTGCAGGAACTGGAGAGCCATTCCCCCTGTGGAATGTCCTCAGAGCCCCGACACTCTCACTGTCCAGCGGCCGGGGCTGTGGACCCTAAGCTTCATGCCTCACACAGGAATAGACACAAGTTGAGGTGACCGCAGTACCTGCTTTTGTTGGTCTAATCCACCCTGAGATCATCCTAGCATCAGCCCTCTGCCAGGGTCTTTTTTTTCTCTCCTTTTATAGGGGTTCATACAACAATAACCACAATACGTGCAAACATCACTGATATAAGGCACATTTGTACATTCATTGCCCTCATTATTCTCAAAATATCTTCTCTCCCCCTAAGCCCGTGGCCTCAGCTCCTCCTTCCCCCCACCCCCATTCTCACTACCCCTCCCTCATAAATCCTTCATCATTTACTAATTATTATTTTGTCATGTCTTGCACTGTCTGATGTCCCTCTTCGACCCCTTTTCTTTTGAGGTTTATGTAGATCCTTGCCATCGGTTCCCTGGTACCAGCCTACCCTCCCTCCACCCTCCCAGCATCCCCATTCATAACACTGGTCCTAAAGGGCTCATCCACCTTGAATTCCCTGTGTTTCTAGTTCCTATCTGTCCCAGTGTACATTCTCTGTTCTAGCCAGATTTGAAGGTTATAATTGGGATCTTGATAGTGAGGGCAGAGGAAGCATTGACGAGCTAGAGGAAAGTTGTGTTTCATCATTGCTGTCTAGTACTCTGTGTAGGCTTGTCTCCTCCCTGAAACCTTTCTTAAGGGGATGTCCAGTGGACTGCAAATGGGCTTTGGCTCTCTACCCAGCATTCCCCGCTCATTCGCAATGATGACATTTTTTTGTGCTGATGATGCCTGATCCCTTTGAAACCTCGTGATCGCACAGGCTGGTATGCTAATTCCACGTGGGCTCTGTTGTTTCTGAGCTGCATGGCCGCTTGCTTACCCTGCAAGCCTTAAAGACCTCAGACGCCATATCTTTTGGTAGCAGGGCACCATCAAATTTCTTGACCTCGTTTGCTTATGCAACCGCTTAGACTTCAGGGAACGTGTCTGGAAGGTGAGCATCATAGAATGCCAATGTAATAGAACAAAGTATTCTTGCAATGAGAGAGTCCTTGAGTGGAGGCCCAAAAGCCATCTGCTACCTTAATAGGAATCCTATAAAGATATGGACATAGATGTATTTCCCCATGCTCACAGATAAATATATTTACATCTGTTCGTGCCTTTCTTTAGACCTCAATAACTGCCCCGTGCTTCCTAGGTCGCTCTGCTATTCCCTTTCATTTCCCTCTTGTGCCCACTGCCATGCTCAGTCTTCATTTGGGTTTCAGTAAATCCCCTTGGTTCCTTTACCCTGGATCACGCCCTACCAGGATTCCTACATCGCCCTCACCACGGATTTGCATCCACTTGTTGTTCCCTTGTCTCTGGGTTTCTTGACACCACTCCCTTTCCCCCCAACTCCCTCTTTCCCGTGGCCCTCTCCCAAAGTGTTGTTCCCCTTATTCTCTCCCGCAGATTGTGCATCCAGCATCTCTTTTTAGACATACAGGAGAGGTAATAACATGCACAAACACAAAACAGAGCAATAGCAAGCACCAACAGAAAGAAAACAGCCAAAATCCAATGACCATAAAAGAAAACACAACTCATCAAGAAAGGAAAGCTCGTAGGTAGTTCACGGACTGTTTGTCGGCCCTTAGGAGTGTTTTACAGTCCAGTCTGTGCGGGCACCAAATCCTGCCCCCAAAGTCCTTCTTTGGCATTCCCTGAGGACCTTGCTGCTCCAATTCCTTGCTCTTCTGCTGCACCCCCTTAGTGCTATGCCTCGGTGTGGCGGGATCAGTTCCCGCACTGTGTCTCCAGTTTTGTCCCTTCTAGGGCTATGGGTCTTTGAGGGACGTCGTGTCTCATCTTGGGCTGGCCATACGGTCTTCTGTGTGGACTGTCTTCTCTGAGTGGGAACATCATCCTCAAGGCCTGGTGGGCCAGGATGTGCTCCACTCTCCCCTCCTCCCCCTTCGTCTGCTCCGTGTGCTCCCATCAGGTATGTCCCTCTCCCAGAGCTGCAGATTCGGTGCCATCCTATGAAAACACATGTTCGGGTGGGGGAGGGGGGCACATGGGTCCGAGAAGATCTGCTCAGATCTTTTGAGGGTCCAGGAGAGAGTGACTGCTCAGCTGGGCAAAGGCCTGTGGGGCTCTGAGCTCTGGCTCCAGACACTGAATGGGAATGTGGCTTTGTTGTTAACCAGTTGTGTTCCTGTTGGTCAGTACCTGTGTCTTTTTGAGTGAGTTTTCTCATCTGGAAAGTAAAGGTATTCCACGGTCTAGTGTCCCATGTCACTAAGTGATCGAGAGGGGTTAACCCGAACCTGATTCAAACCATGTGCACATGTGAGGCGCAATGTAGATCTGGGGTGGCGATTCAGAGCCCAGGACATTGATAATGTCCAAGAGGTGATATAGGTGGCTTCGTATTGAAACAAGAAGCCCACTGTGGAGGTTTTGTCCTTCCGCTGATGGCCACCTCAACTCCTGCTAAAAGAGTTTCACTGGCTCAACAGCCGAGCCGGGAGCCAGTGCCATGAAAACCATGTGGCTAACTGGGACATTTTTTACTTCGATGGCTTGGGAAGACCCCCAATCTCCATGCAAACCTTCTGGTGTGAGTTATCCTTGGAAGCAATCATAGGCTGACAGTGATTCCCATCTTTCCTTTGACAATGTGCCTGTTCCCTTTTTTGAACCTGAGAAGATGGGCCCTGTGTCCTCCAAGTCATTTCCTGGCTGGCCCCCGACTTGGACAGTTAGCACGGGATCCTGGGGGCCAGTGAAACAGAGCCCTGAGACATTTTTCAGCTTCCTCAAGCGTTATTGTCTCTCGTTGGGTTTTTCTAGGCGAGGACGAGGCCTGTCCTCTCTAGTGGAGGTTTGTCCGTCTCTCCTGGGGTTTTCAATGCACTGGTTTTTCCAATGTCTGCCTGTTCTGTAGTAGGCACCTGGATCCTTCCTTCCTCGGGGCTTGGTGGTGCCACAGGTCAGTCTCTCCGTGAGTGGGCCATGATCTCTTTTCCTGAGTCTGTGGTGTGTCTCATGGCAATTCCTAGTATTTTAGCTATTTGTTTGTTCCTGTCGTGGTTGGGTCATCTGTGTTGTGATACACCCACTGAGACACTTCTACCAAATCACTAAGATTGTTCCCTTCAAATGCTTCCCTTTTCTTTTTCATGTTTGAGGCGGACTGAGTAATAAAGGCAATATTTATTGTCCTCTTGTTCTCGGGGGCCTCTGGGTCCGTGGGGGTACAAAGAATGCAGGCCTCTATCAGCCACTCTAAAAAGGCAGGCAGGCAGGCAGACATTCTCTTGTAGGTGCCTGAAAATTCTCATTGACCTTAGATAAATGCATAGGTTTCCTAGCTGTCCCACGGAGGCCCTGCAAGAGAAACTGGTGATACCTGGTTAAGCCCTCGGGGCCTTACTGGGAGTTTGGGTCCCACATTATTCGTGAAGTGGCAAACAGAGTTTCTCTCCAGTGGGGTGTGCCCGCTGGCTGACCATCAGGTCTATTGACTGCTTTCTGGGCCTCTCTCTGTAAGGGCTCCCATTCCTCTGTTGTGAACAGCACCTGGGGAAGTGGCTGGCGCTTGTCTGAGGTGGGCTGATGCATGTGGAAAAGCTAGTCTAGCAAAGAAATCAGACCTTGTGGTTTGTCAGACCAGGGGGTTTGTTGATTCCAATTATGCAATCCCTGAATGGAAAGGGGACATAGACCCAAAGAGGGACTCGGGGGTTTCCCTAGGTGTTAGGGCTGCTTGCCTTAAGCAGAGAATGCTGCTGCCCAGTGATCCTTCGGGGGGGGGAGGGGCGGTGGAGAGGACATGCCAGAGTCCTCCTGCAAAGTGGGATAAATTCGACGGGGATGGGGAGAGGAGGGGAGGGACGACCTCCACCTTGTTGGCTTTAGGAACTTGGACCGATTGTCTTTCTCGGTCATGCCATGTTACCTTAAATCTTGGGGAAAAGAACCCATTTTGTTTGGGGTGGGAGTAAGTGTTTTACATATGCTGGCTTATTAGTGGCCCTGTCAAGTCACACATCAATTTTATTTATTTTTTTTCTAACCCTAACCCTAACCGTAACCCTAACCCTTTTCCCCCAAACCCCATCAATTTTAGAGATCAGATCAGGGTGTCCTGGTTGCCCAGAAACAGATCTATGACCTCTGAGAAATAGGGGAAGGGAAAACGAGTCTTGTGTGGGCCCCTCTGGGTCTCCTTCTGTCCAATCACCTTTAAACAAATTGCGGAGTCTCCAGGCTTTCGGGTTGAAACCACATGATCTTTGTGAGTGCTTAGAGCAGGGTTCCTCAAACGACAGCCCGCGGGCCACATAGGGACTGCCGAGGACATTGATCCTGTCCTCCGGGTGTTTGTTACCAGTTTGTTGGATTGTTTTTTAACTCCACAATTAGATGTGAGCAGTGTGTCTAGGAATTTGTTCTTAGTTTTTTTTTTTAAGTGTAGTCTGGCCCTCCAACGGGCGGAGGGACAGTGAACTGGTCCCTGTTTAAAGAGTTTAAGGACCCCTGGCCTAGAGAAACCAGAAATCCAGTAGTTCTGGGGAGAGCTCTCCTGTACAGGTGGTCTCCTTTCTATGCAGGCCCAGACAGTGGCAGTCGGAGCTCGGTGCACCTCGAAATATTGTAGCCACTGTCCATTCCCAGAAAAGAAAAACTCACCGTCAGCAAGTTCAATAGAAAAAGTTTTATTTCCTGAGCAGGGTTCGAGAGCCCTCTTGAGAGGAGTCTGAGTAGCCCCGAATCGAATTTCCCAAGGGTTTTAAAACTTTTGCAATGTGCATATGTGCAAGCAGGCAGAGTGAGAAGCGGGGTATTAGGGTTAGCCATTCTTAGTTGAACCAAAACGGCTCTGGTCGTTCTAGCAACCCTCTGAACATCCATTTCGTTTCATGACATTCCCTTGGGCGACGTCTGCACAGCCTACATCCCCAATATCAGCTAGTTGATTTATACTTCCTAGCCACTTTATTTTCTTTTCATGGTGGCTTCTGTCAGCCCCAAATGGCTTCACTCTTGTCAAAGCTGTTTCAGCTTTTCCCAGAGATCCTACACAGTCTCCATTGTAGCCGAGGGGTAACAGGGTCTGTGACCATGGCCAAGATGGCACACACCAGTCCAAACATGTGGAAGGGCGCTGCCTAGGGAGCTGGGTGAAGAGGCCTGGGAGTTAGCCCTGCCTTGTCCCAGGAACCAAAAGTTTCCCTTTCCCCTCCATTCCCTTTGCCTTTCTCCTGGTTTTTCAAACAATCTGCTCTAACCCTCTAACGCCAAGCACAAAATTGCATAATTCTTAATGAAAACGTATCTGGTACCCAAATTATAAATGTGACTATTTGGTCACATTTTAAAAACACTGAAAATTTTATGCTTTTAAAATATATTTTGAATGCCATATATATTGATAAGTATGAAAGTAAAGAATAAACCCCCCCCAAAAAAAATTCCTGAATTTAAAACCTGAGGCATTATAGGGCTAGTGTTCTTCCAGTTTAGGTTTGTTCCTTGTTACAGGCTGGTTTTCCGTTGCCCACGCTTAGGCCAATGGCGTTCGGAAGCCTAGGCGGAGTCACTGTTACCTTTAGGCTTTCAGTGATGCTGCTTCAGGCACTTTTGGGGACAGCTCTTACCTTAATACACAGCTCCTCTGCCATGATGTTCCAGCCAGAAATTCCAATTTCCCTTAAGGTTCCCTGAGCTGCCACGTGTCCCTTCCCTTCAGAGATTTGAGCGTCAGCCCCGCCAGTAGGCGTCGTGGAGGGCCTTGGGGCCATCCCAAGCAGTGGTCCTCCTAGCCTGTTGTCCAGAAAAATGGTTGGACCTGAAGGTCGCCCTCGGCGACTGGTCCTTGACCCCTTCCCTCGGGCTGAGGCATGAGGTTCAGGGCAACTCAGGGGTGCGCTCTCAAGTGGGGGTTATTGACCTGGAGGCAGCAAGCTCTCAATCGCCTCCTTGTTTTGTGCTTTCTAGATGGGACTTAGCAGCTTGATGCTCAGGAATTGCCCCCTTGCATGAAACCTGTCCAATTGGGATAGAGTTGATACAGAGAGTCTGGGCAAACAAAAGCTGATAGATTCACTTTGCAACTCTATTTGGCCACAGTATCATTTTGAGAAAGGAGAATGGTGGGCAGAGAATGGTACACTTTCCCTTCCAACCGTGATTCACCTGGAGCAGTTTTGTAGAGTGCCGGGAAAGTGGGCGGAGATGCCAGAACTGAGAGCATTTCTCCTCTCGAGAAGCAGTAGGAGACGTTCATCCTCAGTGCACCCAGGAACCCCTAAGGCAGGCGTCCTCAAACTGTGGTCCATGGGGCACATGTGGCCAGATGCCATTTATCCGACCCTCGGGGTATTTTTGCTGCCACTGCCTGTCCTGCTTAGCAGCCGAATCGTGCAGTGTGCAAAAGAATTTGTTCATAGGTTTTTGAAAACCACAGTCTGGACCTCCAACGGTCAGAGACAATGAACTGGCCCCTTGTGTAAACAATTTGAGGACCCCTGCCCAAAGGGATCCTGGACTTCAGGTCACTATTCTCCCAGCCTAAACCCTCCCTGAACATTCTACCCGTAGTAGAGGCACCAGGGGCATTTGGTCCCCGGGTAATTTACAAGCCTTTTACTCAAATGGAACCCGAGAAAATTAAAAATGACACAGGCAGTTACTCTACTTTTGCCCCCTGTTGACTCTGCCTGTAATATCCCAATATTACAATTTAACCCTATAACGCCGAGCATGACCTTTCCCTAACATTTAATGAAATGAATATAAATGTATATATATTGATAACTATGAAAGTAATGAATCAAAATGAAATATTTTTTGGCCCAAAAATTTAAAAGTGAGGCGTTATAGGGTTAAAAAGAAGGATGATTCTTATCAGAGTGGCTAATGCCTTATGATCATAAGTGAAGCGGTGATCCCATTGCACCCAGAAGTGCCCAAACCCTGGAACCCCCTAGGGCAAATTGTCAATGCTTTTACCCCCGTGCCGGTACTTAGAATGAACAAACACACACCCCTGATAATCCTAAGATTTTTTCTTACTTCCTATGATACTCACCTACTTTCAAGGGCACTCCCACCTCACAATCCTAGCCTTGTCTCAGTTAAACTGTTCACCCTTTTGTGCGTTTGTTGTTTTTTCCAGAAGTTCTCAAGTTACCAAGGCCCCTAATCCTAGTGTGCCAGCTCCAGGACCACCATCTCCTAGACCACTTAAGCCTTATCCATGGTAGCGCTGAATGGACAAGCCCTCCCAGCAGAGCAGGAAGGGTGTGGACCCAAAGCCCCACATCGCCCCTTTTTGCCAGCAGGAAGTAGCTAGAGATGTCGTCGCCCAGTACCCCAAAGATTTGGGTCCATATCTCTTCAGGGTGGAAATGTTAGGTAGCTAGCATAGGGACTGGGCTGGCCAATACACATGCTCAGAGGGCCCAGTTAGCGGCCCAGGAAGGAGTGGCACACTGTGCGTGCTCAGAGGTCCAGGTATCCGGCCAGGAAGGGCAGGTCCACCTGGGTGGGCGCTGCACCTGCATCGACCCACCTAGGACAAGTATATTCAATTCAACCCTCTGAACATCCATTTCCTCCATGACATTCCCTTGGGCGACGTCTGCACAGCCTACCTCCCCAATATCAGCTAGTTGATTTACACTTCCTAGCTACTTGATTTTCTTTTCATGGTGGCTTCTGTCAGCCCCAAATGGCTTCACTCTTGTCAAAGCTGTTTCAGCTTTTCCCAGAGATCCTACACAGTCGCCATTGTAGCCGAGGGGTAACAGGGTCTGTGACCATGGCCAAGATGGCACCCACCAGTCCAAACATGTGGAAGGGCGCTTCCTAGGGAGCTGGGTGAAGAGGCCTGGGAGTTAGCCCTGCCTTGTCCCGGGAGCCAAAAGTTTCCCTTTCCCCTCCATTCCCTTTGCTTTCCCTGGTTTTTCAAACAAGCTGCTCTAACCCTCTAACGCCAAGCACAAAATTGCATAATTCTTAATGAAAACGTTTCTGGTACCCAAATTATAAATGTGACTATTTGGTCACATTTCAAAAACACTGAAAATTTTATGCTTTTAAAATACATTTTGAATGCCATATATTGATAAGTATGAAAGTAAAGAATAAAAACCAAAAAAAAAATTCCTGAATTTAAAACCTGAGGCGTTATAGGGCTAGTGTTCTTCCAGTTTAGGTTTGTTCCATGTTACAGACTGGTTTTCCGTTGCCCACGCTTAGGCCAATGGCGTTCGGAAGCCTAGGCGGAGTCACTGTTACCTTTAGGCTTTCAGTGATGCTGCTTCAGGCACTTGTGGGGACAGCTCTTACCTTAATACACAGCTCCTCTGCCATGATGTTCCAGCCAGAAATTCCAATTTCCCTTAAGGTTCCCTGAGCTGCCACGTGTCCCTTCCCTTCAGAGATTTGAGCGTCAGCCCCGCCAGTAGGCGTCTTGGAGGGCCTTGGGGCCGTCCCAAGCAGTGGTCCTCCTAGCCTGTTGTCCAGAAAAATGGTTGGACCTGAAGGTCGCCCTCGGCGACTGGTCCTTGACCCCTTCCCTCGGGCTGAGGCATGAGGTTCAGGGCAACTCAGGGGTGCGCTCTCAAGTGGGGGTTATTGACCTGGAGGCAGCAAGCTCTCAATCGCCTCCTTGTTTTGTGCTTTCTGGATGGGACTTAGCAGCATGATGCTCAGGAATTGCCCCCTTGCATGAATCCTGTCCATTTGGGATAGAGTTGATACAGAGAGGCTGGGCAACAAAAGCTGATAGATTCACTTTGCAACACTATTTGGCCAAGGTATCGTTTTGAGAAAGGAGAATGGTGGGCAGAGAATGGTACACTTTCCCTTCCAACCGTGATTCACCTGGAGCAGTTTTGTAGAGTGCCGGGAAAGTGGGCGGAGATGCCAGAACTGAGAGCATTTCTCCTCTCGAGAAGCAGTAGGAGACTTTCATCCTCAGTGCACCCAGGAACCCCTAAGGCAGGCGTCCTCAAAGGTGGTCTATGGGACACATGTGGCCCGATGCCATTTATCCGACCCTCGGGGTATTTTTGCTGCCACTGCCTGTCCTGCTTAGCAGCCGACTCGTGCAGTGTGCATAGGAATTTGTTCATAGGTTTTTGAAAACCACAGTCTGGACCTCCAACGGTCAGAGACAATGAACTGGCCCCTTGTGTAAACAATTTGAGGACCCCTGCCCAAAGGGATCCTGGACTTCAGGTCACTATTCTCCCAGCCCTAAACCCTCCCTGAACATTCTACCCCTAGTAGAGGCACCAGGGGCATTTGGTCCCCGGGTAATTTACAAGCCTTTTACACAAATGGAACCCAAGAAAATTAAAAATGACACAGGCGGTTACTCTACTTTTGCCCCCTGTTGACTCTGCCTGTAATATCCCAATATTACAATTTAACCCTATAACGCCGAGCATGACCTTTCCCTAACATTTAATGAAATGAATATAAATGTATATATATATTGATAACTATGAAAGTAATGAATCTAAATGAAATATTTTTTGGCCCAAAAATTTAAAAGTGAGGCGTTATAGGGTTAAAAAGAAGGATGATTCTTATCAGAGTGGCTAATGCCTTAGGATCATAAGTGAAGCGGTGATCCCATTGCACCCAGAAGTGCCCAAACCCTGGAACCCCCTAGGGCAAATTGTGAATGCTTTTACCCCCGTGCCCGTACTTAGAATGAACAAACACACACGCCTGATAATCCTAAGATTTTTACTTACTTCCTATGATACTCACCTACTTTCAAGGGCACTCCCACCTCACAATCCTAGCCTTGTCTCAGTTAACTGTTCACCCATTTGTGCGTTTGTTATTTTTTCCAGAAGTTCTCAAGTTACCAAGGCCCCTAATCCTAGTGTGCCAGCTACAGGACCACCATCTCCTGGACCACTTAAGCCTTATCCATCGTAGCGCTGAATGGACAAGCCCTCCCAGCAGAGCAGGAAGGGTGTGGACCCAAAGCCCCAAATCGCCCCTTTTTGCCAGCAGGAAGTAGCTAGAGATGTCGTCGCCCAGTACCCCAAAGATTTGGGTCCATATCTCTTCAGGGTGGAAATGTTAGGTAGCTAGCATAGGGACTGGGCTGGCCAATACACATGCTCAGAAGGCCCAGTTAGCGGCCCAGGAAGGAGTGGCACACTGTGCGTGCTCAGAGGTCCAGGTATCCGGCCAGGAAGGGCAGGTCCACCTGGTTGGGCGCTGCACCTGCATTGACCCACCTAGGACAAGTATATTCAATTCAACCCTCTGAACATCCATTTCCTCCATGACATTCCCTTGGGCGACGTCTGCACAGCCTACCTCCCCAATATCAGCTAGTTGATTTACACTTCCTAGCTACTTTATTTTCTTTTCATGGTGGCTTCTGTCAGCCCCAAATGGCTTCACTCTTGTCAAAGCTGTTTCAGCTTTTCCCAGAGATCCTACACAGTCGCCATTGTAGCCGAGAGGTAACAGGGTTTGTGACCATGGCCAAGATGGCACCCACCAGTCCAAACATGTGGAAGGGCGCTGCCTAGGGAGCTGGGTGAAGAGGCCTGGGAGTTAGCCCTGCCTTGTCCCGGGAGCCAAAAGTTTCCCTTTCCCCTCCATTCCCTTTGCCTTTCTCCTGGTTTTTCAAACAAGCTGCTCTAACCCTCTAACGCCAAGCACAAAATTGTCATAATTCTTAATGAAAACGTATCTGGTACCCAAATTATAAATGTGACTATTTGGTCACATTTCAAAAACACTGAAAATTTTATGCTTTTAAAATATATTTTGAATGCCATATATTGATAAGTATGAAAGTAAAGAATAAAAACCAAAAAAAAAAAATTCCTGAATTTAAAACCTGAGGCGTTATAGGGCTAGTGTTCTTCCAGTTTAGGTTTGTTCCTTGTTACAGACTGGTTTTCCGTTGCCCACGCTTAGGCCAATGGCGTTCGGAAGCCTAGGCGGAGTCACTGTTACCTTTAGGCTTTCAGTGATGCTGCTTCAGGCACTTGTGGGGACAGCTCTTACCTTAATACACAGCTCCTCTGCCATGATGTTCCAGCCAGAAATTCCAATTTCCCTTAAGGTTCCCTGAGCTGCCACGTGTCCCTTCCCTTCAGAGATTTGAGCGTCAGCCCTGCCAGTAGGTGTCTTGGAGGGCCTTGGGGCCATCCCAAGCAGTGGTCCTCCTAGCCTGTTGTCCAGAAAATGGTTGGACCTGAAGGTCGCCCTCGGCGACTGGTCCTTGACCCCTTCCCTCGGGCTGAGGCATGAGGTTCAGGGCAACTCAGGGGTGCGCTCTCAAGTGGGGGTTATTGACCTGGAGGCAGCAAGCTCTCAATCGCCTCCTTGTTTTGTGCTTTCTAGATGGGACTTAGCAGCTTGATGCTCAGGAATTGCCCCCTTGCATGAATCCTGTCCAATTGGGATACAGTTGATACAGAGAGTCTGGGCAAACAAAAGCTGATAGATTCACTTTGCAGCTCTATTTGGCCACAGTATCATTGTGAGAAAGGAGAATGGTGGGCAGAGAATGGTACACTTTCCCTTCCAACCGTGATTCACCTGGAGCAGTTTTGTAGAGTGCCGGGAAAGTGGGTGGAGATGCCAGAACTGAGAGCATTTCTCCTCTCGAGAAGCAGTAGGAGACTTTCATCCTCAGTGCACCCAGGAACCCCTAAGGCAGGCGTCCTCAAACTGTGGTCCATGGGGCACATGTGGCCCGATGCCATTTATCCGACCCTCGGGGTATTTTTGCTGCCACTGCCTGTCCTGCTTAGCAGCCGACTCGTGCAGTGTGCATAGGAATTTGTTCATAGGATTTTGAAAACCACAGTCTGGACCTCCAACGGTCAGAGACAATGAACTGGCCCCTTGTGTAAACAATTTGAGGACCCCTGCCCAAAGGGATCCTGGACTTCAGGTCACTATTCTCCCAGCCCTAAACCCTCCCTGAACATTCTACCCCTAGTAGAGGCACCAGGGGCATTTGGTCCCCGGGTAATTTACAAGCCTTTTACTCAAATGGAACCCGAGAAAATTAAAAATGACACAGGCAGTTACTCTACTTTTGCCCCCTGTTGACTCTGCCTGTAATATCCCAATATTACAATTTAACCCTATAACGCCGAGCATGACCTTTCCCTAACATTTAATGAAATGAATATAAATGTATATATATATTGATAACTATGAAAGTAATGAATCAAAATGAAATATTTTTTGGCCCAAAAATTTAAAAGTGAGGCGTTATAGGGTTAAAAAGAAGGATGATTCTTATCAGAGTGGCTAATGCCTTAGGATCATAAGTGAAGCGGTGATCCCATTGCACCCAGAAGTGCCCAAACCCTGGAACCCCCTAGGGCAAATTGTGAATGCTTTTACCCCCGTGCCCGTACTTAGAATGAACAAACACACACGCCTGATAATCCTAAGATTTTTACTTACTTCCTATGATACTCACCTACTTTCAAGGGCACTCCCACCTCACAATCCTAGCCTTGTCTCAGTTAACTGTTCACCCATTTGTGCGTTTGTTGTTTTTTCCAGAAGTTCTCAAGTTACCAAGGCCCCTAATCCTAGTGTGCCAGCTCCAGGACCACCATCTCCTGGACCACTTAAGCCTTATCCATCGTAGCGCTGAATGGACAAGCCCTCCCAGCAGAGCAGGAAGGGTGTGGACCCAAAGCCCCACATCGCCCCTTTTTGCCAGCAGGAAGTAGCTAGAGATGTCGTCGCCCAGTACCCCAAAGATTTGGGTCCATATCTCTTCAGGGTGGAAATGTTAGGTAGCTAGCATAGGGACTGGGCTGGCCAATACACATGCTCAGAGGGCCCAGTTAGCGGCCCAGGAAGGAGTGGCACACTGTGCGTGCTCAGAGGTCCAGGTATCCGGCCAGGAAGAGCAGGTCCACCTGGGTGGGCGCTGCACCTGCATCGACCCACCTAGGACAAGTATATTCAATTCAACCCTCTGAACATCCATTTCCTCCATGACATTCCCTTGGGCGACGTCTGCACAGCCTACCTCCCCAATATCAGCTAGTTGATTTACACTTCCTAGCTACTTTATTTTCTTTTCATGGTGGCTTCTGTCAGCCCCAAATGGCTTCACTCTTGTCAAAGCTGTTTCAGCTTTTCCCAGAGATCCTACACAGTCGCCATTGTAGCTGAGAGGTAACAGGGTCTGTGACCATGGCCAAGATGGCACCCACCAGTCCAAACATGTGGAAGGGCGCTGCCTAGGGAGCTGGGTGAAGAGGCCTGGGAGTTAGCCCTGCCTTGTCCCGGGAGCCAAAAGTTTCCCTTTCCCCTCCATTCCCTTTGCCTTTCTCCTGGTTTTTCAAACAAGCTGCTCTAACCCTCTAACGGCAAGCACAAAATTGTCATAATTCTTAATGAAAACGTATCTGGTACCCAAATTATAAATGTGACTATTTGGTCACATTTCAAAAACACTGAAAATTTTATGCTTTTAAAATATATTTTGAATGCCATATATTGAGAAGTATGAAAGTAAAGAATAAAAACCAAAAAAAAAAAAAATTCCTGAATTTAAAACCTGAGGCGTTATAGGGCTAGTGTTCTTCCAGTTTAGGTTTGTTCCTTGTTACAGACTGGTTTTCCGTTGCCCACGCTTAGGCCAATGGCGTTCGGAAGCCTAGGCGGAGTCACTGTTACCTTTAGGCTTTCAGTGATGCTGCTTCAGGCACTTGTGGGGACAGCTCTTACCTTAATACACAGCTCCTCTGCCATGATGTTCCAGCCAGAAATTCCAATTTCCCTTAAGGTTCCCTGAGCTGCCACGTGTCCCTTCCCTTCAGAGATTTGAGCGTCAGCCCTGCCAGTAGGTGTCTTGGAGGGCCTTGGGGCCATCCCAAGCAGTGGTCCTCCTAGCCTGTTGTCCAGAAAATGGTTGGACCTGAAGGTCGCCCTCGGCGACTGGTCCTTGACCCCTTCCCTCGGGCTGAGGCATGAGGTTCAGGGCAACTCAGGGGTGCGCTCTCAAGTGGGGGTTATTGACCTGAAGGCAGCAAGCTCTCAATCGCCTCCTTGTTTTGTGCTTTCTAGATGGGACTTAGCAGCTTGATGCTCAGGAATTGCCCCCTTGCATGAATCCTGTCCAATTGGGATACAGTTGATACAGAGAGTCTGGGCAAACAAAAGCTGATAGATTCACTTTGCAGCTCTATTTGGCCACAGTATCATTGTGAGAAAGGAGAATGGTGGGCAGAGAATGGTACACTTTCCCTTCCAACCGTGATTCACCTGGAGCAGTTTTGTAGAGTGCCGGGAAAGTGGGCGGAGATGCCAGAACTGAGAGCATTTCTCCTCTCGAGAAGCAGTAGGAGACTTTCATCCTCAGTGCACCCAGGAACCCCTAAGGCAGGCGTCCTCAAACTGTGGTCCATGGGGCACATGTGGCCCGATGCCATTTATCCGACCCTCGGGGTATTTTTGCTGCCACTGCCTGTCCTGCTTAGCAGCCGACTCGTGCAGTGTGCATAGGAATTTGTTCATAGGATTTTGAAAACCACAGTCTGGACCTCCAACGGTCAGAGACAATGAACTGGCCCCTTGTGTAAACAATTTGAGGACCCCTGCCCAAAGGGATCCTGGACTTCAGGTCACTATTCTCCCAGCCCTAAACCCTCCCTGAACATTCTACCCCTAGTAGAGGCACCAGGGGCATTTGGTCCCCGGGTAATTTACAAGCCTTTTACTCAAATGGAACCCGAGAAAATTAAAAATGACACAGGCAGTTACTCTACTTTTGCCCCCTGTTGACTCTGCCTGTAATATCCCAATATTACAATTTAACCCTATAACGCCGAGCATGACCTTTCCCTAACATTTAATGAAATGAATATAAATGTATATATATATTGATAACTATGAAAGTAATGAATCAAAATGAAATATTTTTTGTCCCAAAAATTTAAAAGTGAGGCGTTATAGGGTTAAAAAGAAGGATGATTCTTATCAGAGTGGCTAATGCCTTAGGATCATAAGTGAAGCGGTGATCCCATTGCACCCAGAAGTGCCCAAACCCTGGAACCCCCTAGGGCAAATTGTGAATGCTTTTACCCCCGTGCCCGTACTTAGAATGAACAAACACACACGCCTGATAATCCTAAGATTTTTACTTACTTCCTATGATACTCACCTACTTTCAAGGGCACTCCCACCTCACAATCCTAGCCTTGTCTCAGTTAACTGTTCACCCATTTGTGCGTTTGTTGTTTTTTCCAGAAGTTCTCAAGTTACCAAGGCCCCTAATCCTAGTGTGCCAGCTCCAGGACCACCATCTCCTGGACCACTTAAGCCTTATCCATCGTAGCGCTGAATGGACAAGCCCTCCCAGCAGAGCAGGAAGGGTGTGGACCCAAAGCCCCACATCGCCCCTTTTTGCCAGCAGGAAGTAGCTAGAGATGTCGTCGCCCAGTACCCCAAAGATTTGGGTCCATATCTCTTCAGGGTGGAAATGTTAGGTAGCTAGCATAGGGACTGGGCTGGCCAATACACATGCTCAGAGGGCCCAGTTAGCGGCCCAGGAAGGAGTGGCACACTGTGCGTGCTCAGAGGTCCAGGTATCCGGCCAGGAAGAGCAGGTCCACCTGGGTGGGCGCTGCACCTGCATCGACCCACCTAGGACAAGTATATTCAATTCAACCCTCTGAACATCCATTTCCTCCATGACATTCCCTTGGGCGACGTCTGCACAGCCTACCTCCCCAATATCAGCTAGTTGATTTACACTTCCTAGCTACTTTATTTTCTTTTCATGGTGGCTTCTGTCAGCCCCAAATGGCTTCACTCTTGTCAAAGCTGTTTCAGCTTTTCCCAGAGATCCTACACAGTCGCCATTGTAGCTGAGAGGTAACAGGGTCTGTGACCATGGCCAAGATGGCACCCACCAGTCCAAACATGTGGAAGGGCGCTGCCTAGGGAGCTGGGTGAAGAGGCCTGGGAGTTAGCCCTGCCTTGTCCCGGGAGCCAAAAGTTTCCCTTTCCCCTCCATTCCCTTTGCCTTTCTCCTGGTTTTTCAAACAAGCTGCTCTAACCCTCTAACGGCAAGCACAAAATTGTCATAATTCTTAATGAAAACGTATCTGGTACCCAAATTATAAATGTGACTATTTGGTCACATTTCAAAAACACTGAAAATTTTATGCTTTTAAAATATATTTTGAATGCCATATATTGATAAGTATGAAAGTAAAGAATAAAAACCAAAAAAAAAAAAAATTCCTGAATTTAAAACCTGAGGCGTTATAGGGCTAGTGTTCTTCCAGTTTAGGTTTGTTCCTTGTTACAGACTGGTTTTCCGTTGCCCACGCTTAGGCCAATGGCGTTCGGAAGCCTAGGCGGAGTCACTGTTACCTTTAGGCTTTCAGTGATGCTGCTTCAGGCACTTGTGGGGACAGCTCTTACCTTAATACACAGCTCCTCTGCCATGATGTTCCAGCCAGAAATTCCAATTTCCCTTAAGGTTCCCTGAGCTGCCACGTGTCCCTTCCCTTCAGAGATTTGAGCGTCAGCCCTGCCAGTAGGTGTCTTGGAGGGCCTTGGGGCCATCCCAAGCAGTGGTCCTCCTAGCCTGTTGTCCAGAAAATGGTTGGACCTGAAGGTCGCCCTCGGCGACTGGTCCTTGACCCCTTCCCTCGGGCTGAGGCATGAGGTTCAGGGCAACTCAGGGGTGCGCTCTCAAGTGGGGGTTATTGACCTGAAGGCAGCAAGCTCTCAATCGCCTCCTTGTTTTGTGCTTTCTAGATGGGAATTAGCAGCTTGATGCTCAGGAATTGCCCCCTTGCATGAATCCTGTCCAATTGGGATACAGTTGATACAGAGAGTCTGGGCAAACAAAAGCTGATAGATTCACTTTGCAGCTCTATTTGGCCACAGTATCATTGTGAGAAAGGAGAATGGTGGGCAGAGAATGGTACACTTTCCCTTCCAACCGTGATTCACCTGGAGCAGTTTTGTAGAGTGCCGGGAAAGTGGGCGGAGATGCCAGAACTGAGAGCATTTCTCCTCTCGAGAAGCAGTAGGAGACTTTCATCCTCAGTGCACCCAGGAACCCCTAAGGCAGGCGTCCTCAAACTGTGGTCCATGGGGCACATGTGGCCCGATGCCATTTATCCGACCCTCGGGGTATTTTTGCTGCCACTGCCTGTCCTGCTTAGCAGCCGACTCGTGCAGTGTGCATAGGAATTTGTTCATAGGATTTTGAAAACCACAGTCTGGACCTCCAACGGTCAGAGACAATGAACTGGCCCCTTGTGTAAACAATTTGAGGACCCCTGCCCAAAGGGATCCTGGACTTCAGGTCACTATTCTCCCAGCCCTAAACCCTCCCTGAACATTCTACCCCTAGTAGAGGCACCAGGGGCATTTGGTCCCCGGGTAATTTACAAGCCTTTTACTCAAATGGAACCCGAGAAAATTAAAAATGACACAGGCAGTTACTCTACTTTTGCCCCCTGTTGACTCTGCCTGTAATATCCCAATATTACAATTTAACCCTATAACGCCGAGCATGACCTTTCCCTAACATTTAATGAAATGAATATAAATGTATATATATTGATAACTATGAAAGTAATGAATCAAAATGAAATATTTTTTGGCCCCAAAATTTAAAAGTGAGGCGTTATAGGGTTAAAAAAAAGGATGATTCTTATCAGAGTGGCTAATGCCTTAGGATCATAAGTGAAGCGGTGTTCCCATTGCACCCAGAAGTGCCCAAACCCTGGAACCCCCTAGGGCAAATTGTGAATGCTTTTACTCCCGTGCCGGTACTTAGAATGAACAAACACACACGCCTGTTAATCCTAAGATTTTTACTTACTTTCTATGATACTCACCTACTTTCAAGGGCACTCCCACCTCACAATCCTAGCCTTGTCTCAGTGAAACTGTTCACCCTTTTGTGCGTTTGTTGTTTTTTCCAGAAGTTCTCAAGTTACCAAGGCCCCTAATCCTAGTGTGCCAGCTCCAGGACCACCATCTCCTGGACCACTTAAGCCTTATCCATCGTAGCGCTGAATGGACAAGCCCTCCCAGCAGAGCAGGAAGGGTGTGGACCCAAAGCCCCACATCGCCCCTTTTTGCCAGCAGGAAGTAGCTAGAGATGTCGTCGCCCAGTACCCCAAAGATTTGGGTCCATATCTCTTCAGGGTGGAAATGTTAGGTAGCTAGCATAGGGACTGGGCTGGCCAATACACATGCTCAGAGGGCCCAGTTAGCGGCCCAGGAAGGAGTGGCACACTGTGCGTGCTCAGAGGTCCAGGTATCCGGCCAGGAAGGGCAGGTCCACCTGGGTGGGCGCTGCACCTGTATCGACCCACCTAGGACAAGTATATTCAATTCAACCCTCTGAACATCCATTTCCTCCATGACATTCCCTTGGGCGACGTCTGCACAGCCTACCTCCCCAATATCAGCTAGTTGATTTACACTTCCTAGCTACTTGATTTTCTTTTCATGGTGGCTTCTGTCAGCCCCAAATGGCTTCACTCTTGTCAAAGCTGTTTCAGCTTTTCCCAGAGATCCTACACAGTCGCCATTGTAGCCGAGGGGTAACAGGGTCTGTGACCATGGCCAAGATGGCACCCACCAGTCCAAACATGTGGAAGGGCGCTGCCTAGGGAGCTGGGTGAAGAGGCCTGGGAGTTAGCCCTGCCTGGTCCCGGGAGCCAAAAGTTTCCCTTTCCCCTCCATTCCCTTTGCCTTTCTCCTGGTTTTTCAAACAAGCTGCTCTAACCCTCTAACGCCAAGCACAAAATTGCATAATTCTTAATGAAAACGTATCTGGTACCCAAATTATAAATGTGACTATTTGGTCACATTTCAAAAACACTGAAAATTTTATGCTTTTAAAATATATTTTGAATGCCATATATATTGATAAGTATGAAAGTAAAGAATAAAAACCAAAAAAAAAAAAAATTCCTGAATTTAAAACCTGAGGCGTTATAGGGCTAGTGTTCTTCCAGTTTAGGTTTGTTCCTTGTTACAGACTGGTTTTCCGTTGCCCACGCTTAGGCCAATGGCGTTCGGAAGCCTAGACGGAGTCACTGTTACACTTATGCTTTCAGTGATGCTGCTTCAGGCACTTGTGGGGACAGCTCTTACCTTAATACACAGCTCCTCTGCCATGATGTTCCAGCCAGAAATTCCAATTTCCCTTAAGGTTCCCTGAGCTGCCACGTGTCCCTTCCCTTCAGAGATTTGAGCGTCAGCCCCGCCAGTAGGCATCTTGTAGGGCCTTGGCGCCATCCCAAGCAGTGGTCCTCCTAGCCTGTTGTCCAGAAAAATGGTTGGACCTGAAGGTCGCCCTCGGCGACTGGTCCTTGACCCCTTCCCTCGGGCTGAGGCATGAGGTTCAGGGCAACTCAGGGGTGCGCTCTCAAGTGGGGGTTATTGACCTGGAGGCAGCAAGCTCTCAATCGCCTCCTTGTTTTGTGCTTTTAGGTGGGACTTAGCAGCTTGATGCTCAGGAATTGCCCCCTTGCATGAATCCTGTCCAATTGGGATACAGTTGATACAGAGAGTCTGGGCAAACAAAAGCTGATAGATTCACTTTGCAGCTCTATTTGGCCACAGTATCATTGTGAGAAAGGAGAATGGTGGGCAGAGAATGGTACACTTTCCCTTCCAACCGTGATTCACCTGGAGCAGTTTTGTAGAGTGCCGGGAAAGTGGGCGGAGATGCCAGAACTGAGAGCATTTCTCCTCTCGAGAAGCAGTAGGAGACTTTCATCCTCAGTGCACCCAGGAACCCCTAAGGCAGGCGTCCTCAAACTGTGGTCCATGGGGCACATGTGGCCCGATGCCATTTATCCGACCCTCGGGGTATTTTTGCTGCCACTGCCTGTCCTGCTTAGCAGCCGACTCGTGCAGTGTGCATAGGAATTTGTTCATAGGATTTTGAAAACCACAGTCTGGACCTCCAACGGTCAGAGACAATGAACTGGCCCCTTGTGTAAACAATTTGAGGACCCCTGCCCAAAGGGATCCTGGACTTCAGGTCACTATTCTCCCAGCCCTAAACCCTCCCTGAACATTCTACCCCTAGTAGAGGCACCAGGGGCATTTGGTCCCCGGGTAATTTACAAGCCTTTTACTCAAATGGAACCCGAGAAAATTAAAAATGACACAGGCAGTTACTCTACTTTTGCCCCCTGTTGACTCTGCCTGTAATATCCCAATATTACAATTTAACCCTATAACGCCGAGCATGACCTTTCCCTAACATTTAATGAAATGAATATAAATGTATATATATTGATAACTATGAAAGTAATGAATCAAAATGAAATATTTTTTGGCCCCAAAATTTAAAAGTGAGGCGTTATAGGGTTAAAAAAAAGGATGATTCTTATCAGAGTGGCTAATGCCTTAGGATCATAAGTGAAGCGGTGATCCCATTGCACCCAGAAGTGCCCAAACCCTGGAACCCCCTAGGGCAAATTGTGAATGCTTTTACTCCCGTGCCGGTACTTAGAATGAACAAACACACACGCCTGTTAATCCTAAGATTTTTACTTACTTTCTATGATACTCACCTACTTTCAAGGGCACTCCCACCTCACAATCCTAGCCTTGTCTCAGTGAAACTGTTCACCCTTTTGTGCGTTTGTTGTTTTTTCCAGAAGTTCTCAAGTTACCAAGGCCCCTAATCCTAGTGTGCCAGCTCCAGGACCACCATCTCCTGGACCACTTAAGCCTTATCCATCGTAGCGCTGAATGGACAAGCCCTCCCAGCAGAGCAGGAAGGGTGTGGACCCAAAGCCCCACATCGCCCCTTTTTGCCAGCAGGAAGTAGCTAGAGATGTCGTCGCCCAGTACCCCAAAGATTTGGGTCCATATCTCTTCAGGGTGGAAATGTTAGGTAGCTAGCATAGGGACTGGGCTGGCCAATACACATGCTCAGAGGGCCCAGTTAGCGGCCCAGGAAGGAGTGGCACACTGTGCGTGCTCAGAGGTCCAGGTATCCGGCCAGGAAGGGCAGGTCCACCTGGGTGGGCGCTGCACCTGTATCGACCCACCTAGGACAAGTATATTCAATTCAACCCTCTGAACATCCATTTCCTCCATGACATTCCCTTGGGCGACGTCTGCACAGCCTACCTCCCCAATATCAGCTAGTTGATTTACACTTCCTAGCTACTTGATTTTCTTTTCATGGTGGCTTCTGTCAGCCCCAAATGGCTTCACTCTTGTCAAAGCTGTTTCAGCTTTTCCCAGAGATCCTACACAGTCGCCATTGTAGCCGAGGGGTAACAGGGTCTGTGACCATGGCCAAGATGGCACCCACCAGTCCAAACATGTGGAAGGGCGCTGCCTAGGGAGCTGGGTGAAGAGGCCTGGGAGTTAGCCCTGCCTGGTCCCGGGAGCCAAAAGTTTCCCTTTCCCCTCCATTCCCTTTGCCTTTCTCCTGGTTTTTCAAACAAGCTGCTCTAACCCTCTAACGCCAAGCACAAAATTGCATAATTCTTAATGAAAACGTATCTGGTACCCAAATAATAAATGTGACTATTTGGTCACATTTCAAAAACACTGAAAATTTTATGCTTTTAAAATATATTTTGAATGCCATATATATTGATAAGTATGAAAGTAAAGAATAAAAACCAAAAAAAAAAAAATTCCTGAATTTAAAACATGAGGCGTTATAGGGCTAGTGTTCTTCCAGTTTAGGTTTGTTCCTTGTTACAGACTGGTTTTCCGTTGCCCACGCTTAAGCCAATGGCGTTCGGAAGCCTAGACGGAGTCACTGTTACATTTATGCTTTCAGTGATGCTGCTTCAGGCACTTGTGGGGACAACTCTTACCTTAATACACAGCTCCTCTGCCATGATGTTCCAGCCAGAAATTCCAATTTCCCTTAAGGTTCCCTGAGCTGCCACGTGTCCCTGCCCTTCAGAGATTTGAGCTTCAGCCCCGCCAGTAGGCATCTTGCAGGGCCTTGGGGCCATCCCAAGCAGTGGTCCTCCTAGCCTGTTGTCCAGAAAAATGGTTGGACCTGAAGGTCGCCCTCGGCGACTGGTCCTTGACCCCTTCCCTCGGGCTGAGGCATGAGGTTCAGGGCAACTCAGGGGTGCGCTCTCAAGTGGGGGTTATTGACCTGGAGGCAGCAAGCTCTCAATCGCCTCCTTGTTTTGTGCTTTCTAGGTGGGACTTAGCAGCTTGATGCTCAGGAATTGCCCCCTTGCATGAATCCTGTCCAATTGGGATACAGTTGATACAGAGAGTCTGGGCAAACAAAAGCTGATAGATTCACTTTGCAGCTCTATTTGGCCACAGTATCATTGTGAGAAAACAGAATGGTGGGCAGAGAATGGTACACTTTCCCTTCCAACCGTGATTCACCTGGAGCAGTTTTGTAGAGTGCCGGGAAAGTGGGCGGAGATGCCAGAACTGAGAGCATTTCTCCTCTCGAGAAGCAGTAGGAGACTTTCATCCTCAGTGCACCCAGGAACCCCTAAGGCAGGCGTCCTCAAACTGTGGTCCATGGGGCACATGTGGCCCGATGCCATTTATCCGACCCTCGGGGTATTTTTGCTGCCACTGCCTGTCCTGCTTAGCAGCCGACTCGTGCAGTGTGCATAGGAATTTGTTCATAGGATTTTGAAAACCACAGTCTGGACCTCCAACGGTCAGAGACAATGAACTGGCCCCTTGTGTAAACAATTTGAGGACCCCTGCCCAAAGGGATCCTGGACTTCAGGTCACTATTCTCCCAGCCCTAAACCCTCCCTGAACATTCTACCCCTAGTAGAGGCACCAGGGGCATTTGGTCCCCGGGTAATTTACGAGCCTTTTACTCAAATGGAACCCGAGAAAATTTAAAATGACACAGGCAGTTACTCTACTTTTGCCCCCTGTTGACTCTGCCTGTAATATCCCAATATTACAATTTAACCCTATAACGCCGAGCATGACCTTTCCCTAACATTTAATGAAATGAATATAAATGTATATATATTGATAACTATGAAAGTAATGAATCAAAATGAAATATTTTTTGGCCCAAAAATTTAAAAGTGAGGCGTTATAGGGTTAAAAAAAAGGATGATTCTTATCAGAGTGGCTAATGCCTTAGGATCATAAGTGAAGCGGTGATCCCATTGCACCCAGAAGTGCCCAAACCCTGGAACCCCCTAGGGCAAATTGTCAATGCTTTTACCCCCGTGCCGGTACTTAGAATGAACAAACACACACGCCTGATAATCCTAAGATTTTTACTTACTTCCTATGATACTCACCTACTTTCAAGGGCACTCCCACCTCACAATCCTAGCCTTGTCTCAGTGAAACTGTTCACCCTTTTGTGCGTTTGTTGTTTTTTCCAGAAGTTCTCAAGTTACCAAGGCCCCTAATCCTAGTGTGCCAGCTCCAGGACCACCATCTCCTGGACCACTTAAGCCTTATCCATCGTAGCGCTGAATGGACAAGCCCTCCCAGCAGAGCAGGAAGGGTGTGGACCCAAAGCCCCACATCGCCCCTTTTGCCAGCAGGAAGTAGCTAGAGATGTCGTCGCCCAGTACCCCAAAGATTTGGGTCCATATCTCTTCAGGGTGGAAATGTTAGGTAGCTAGCATAGGGACTGGGCTGGCCAATACACATGCTCAGAGGGCCCAGTTAGCGGCCCAGGAAGGAGTGGCACACTGTGCGTGCTCAGAGGTCCAGGTATCCGGCCAGGAAGGGCAGGTCCACCTGGGTGGGCGCTGCACCTGTATCGACCCACCTAGGACAAGTATATTCAATTCAACCCTCTGAACATCCATTTCCTCCATGACATTCCCTTGGGCGACGTCTGCACAGCCTACCTCCCCAATATCAGCTAGTTGATTTACACTTCCTAGCTACTTGATTTTCTTTTCATGGTGGCTTCTGTCAGCCCCAAATGGCTTCACTCTTGTCAAAGCTGTTTCAGCTTTTCCCAGAGATCCTACACAGTCGCCATTGTAGCCGAGGGGTAACAGGGTCTGTGACCATGGCCAAGATGGCACCCACCAGTCCAAACATGTGGAAGGGCGCTGCCTAGGGAGCTGGGTGAAGAGGCCTGGGAGTTAGCCCTGCCTGGTCCCGGGAGCCAAAAGTTTCCCTTTCCCCTCCATTCCCTTTGCCTTTCTCCTGGTTTTTCAAACAAGCTGCTCTAACCCTCTAACGCCAAGCACAAAATTGCATAATTCTTAATGAAAACGTATCTGGTACCCAAATTATAAATGTGACTATTTGGTCACATTTCAAAAACACTGAAAATTTTATGCTTTTAAAATATATTTTGAATGCCATATATATTGATAAGTATGAAAGTAAAGAATAAAAACCAAAAAAAAAAAATTCCTGAATTTAAAACCTGAGGCGTTATAGGGCTAGTGTTCTTCCAGTTTAGGTTTGTTCCTTGTTACAGACTGGTTTTCCCTTGCCCACGCTTAGGCCAATGGCGTTCGGAAGCCTAGGCGGAGTCACTGTTACCTTTAGGCTTTCAGTGATGCTGCTTCAGGCACTTGTGGGGACAGCTCTTACCTTAATACACAGCTCCTCTGCCATGATGTTCCAGCCAGAAATTCCAATTTCCCTTAAGGTTCCCTGAGCTGCCACGTGTCCCTTCCCTTAAGAGATTTGAGCGTCAGCCCCGCCAGTAGGCGTCTTGCAGGGCCTTGGGGCCATCCCAAGCAGTGGTCCTCCTATCCTGTTGTCCAGAAAAATGGTTGGACCTGAAGGTCGCTCTCGGCGACTGGTCCTTGACCCCTTCCCTCGGGCTGAGGCATGAGGTTCAGGGCAACTCAGGGGTGCGCTCTCAAGTGGGGGTTATTGACCTGGAGGCAGCAAGCTCTCAATCGCCTCCTTGTTTTGTGCTTTCTAGGTGGGACTTAGCAGCTTGATGCTCAGGAATTGCCCCCTTGCATGAATCCTGTCCAATTGGGATACAGTTGATACAGAGAGTCTGGGCAAACAAAAGCTGATAGATTCACTTTGCAGCTCTATTTGGCCACAGTATCATTGTGAGAAAACAGAATGGTGGGCAGAGAATGGTACACTTTCCCTTCCAACCGTGATTCACCTGGAGCAGTTTTGTAGAGTGCCGGGAAAGTGGGCGGAGATGCCAGAACTGAGAGCATTTCTCCTCTCGAGGAGCAGTAGGAGACTTTCATCCTCAGTGCACCCAGGAACCCCTAAGGCAGGCGTCCTCAAACTGTGGTCCATGGGGCACATGTGGCCCGATGCCATTTATCCGACCCTCGGGGTATTTTTGCTGCCACTGCCTGTCCTGCTTAGCAGCCGACTCGTGCAGTGTGCATAGGAATTTGTTCATAGGATTTTGAAAACCACAGTCTGGACCTCCAACGGTCAGAGACAATGAACTGGCCCCTTGTGTAAACAATTTGAGGACCCCTGCCCAAAGGGATCCTGGACTTCAGGTCACTATTCTCCCAGCCCTAAACCCTCTCTGAACATTCTACCCCTAGTAGAGGCACCAGGGGCATTTGGTCCCCGGGTAATTTACGAGCCTTGTACTCAAATGGAACCCGAGAAAATTTAAAATGACACAGGCAGTTACTCTACTTTTGCCCCCTGTTGACTCTGCCTGTAATATCCCAATATTACAATTTAACCCTATAACGCCGAGCATGACCTTTCCCTAACATTTAATGAAATGAATATAAATGTATATATATTGATAACTATGAAAGTAATGAATCAAAATGAAATATTTTTTGGCCCAAAAATTTAAAAGTGAGGCGTTATAGGGTTAAAAAAAGGATGATTCTTATCAGAGTGGCTAATGCCTTAGGATCATAAGTGAAGCGGTGATCCCATTGCACCCAGAAGTGCCCAAACCCTGGAACCCCCTAGGGCAAATTGTGAATGCTTTTACCCCCGTGCCGGTACTTAGAATGAACAAACACACACGCTTGATAATCCTAAGATTTTTACTTACTTCCTATGATACTCACCTACTTTCAAGGGCACTCCCACCTCACAATCCTAGCCTTGTCTCAGTGAAACTGTTCACCCTTTTGTGCGTTTGTTGTTTTTTCCAGAAGTTCTCAAGTTACCAAGGCCCCTAATCCTAGTGTGCCAGCTCCAGGACCACCATCTCCTGGACCACTTAAGCCTTATCCATCGTAGCGCTGAATGGACAAGCCCTCCCAGCAGAGCAGGAAGGGTGTGGACCCAAAGCCCCACATCGCCCCTTTTTGCCAGCAGGAAGTAGCTAGAGATGTCGTCGCCCAGTACCCCAAAGATTTGGGTCCATATCTCTTCAGGGTGGAAATGTTAGGTAGCTAGCATAGGGACTGGGCTGGCCAATACACATGCTCAGAGGGCCCAGTTAGCGGCCCAGGAAGGAGTGGCACACTGTGCGTGCTCAGAGGTCCAGGTATCCGGCCAGGAAGGGCAGGTCCACCTGGGTGGGCGCTGCACCTGTATCGACCCACCTAGGACAAGTATATTCAATTCAACCCTCTGAACATCCATTTCCTCCATGACATTCCCTTGGGCGACGTCTGCACAGCCTACCTCCCCAATATCAGCTAGTTGATTTACACTTCCTAGCTACTTGATTTTCTTTTCATGGTGGCTTCTGTCAGCCCCAAATGGCTTCACTCTTGTCAAAGCTGTTTCAGCTTTTCCCAGAGATCCTACACAGTCGCCATTGTAGCCGAGGGGTAACAGGGTCTGTGACCATGGCCAAGATGGCACCCACCAGTCCAAACATGTGGAAGGGCGCTGCCTAGGGAGCTGGGTGAAGAGGCCTGGGAGTTAGCCCTGCCTGGTCCCGGGAGCCAAAAGTTTCCCTTTCCCCTCCATTCCCTTTGCCTTTCTCCTGGTTTTTCAAACAAGCTGCTCTAACCCTCTAACGCCAAGCACAAAATTGCATAATTCTTAATGAAAACGTATCTGGTACCCAAATTATAAATGTGACTATTTGGTCACATTTCAAAAACACTGAAAATTTTATGCTTTTAAAATATATTTTGAATGCCATATATATTGATAAGTATGAAAGTAAAGAATAAAAACCAAAAAAAAATAATTCCTGAATTTAAAACATGAGGCGTTATAGGGCTAGTGTTCTTCCAGTTTAGGTTTGTTCCTTGTTACAGACTGGTTTTCCGTTGCCCACGCTTAGGCCAATGGCGTTCGGAAGCCTAGACGGAGTCACTGTTACATTTATGCTTTCAGTGATGCTGCTTCAGGCACTTGTGGGGACAGCTCTTACCTTAATACACAGCTCCTCTGCCATGATGTTCCAGCCAGAAATTCCAATTTCCCTTAAGGTTTCCTGATCTGCCACGTGTCCCTTCCCTTCAGAGATTTGAGCGTCAGCCCCGCCAGTAGGCATCTTGCAGGGCCTTGGGGCCATCCCAAGCAGTGGTCCTCCTAGCCTGTTGTCCAGAAAAATGGTTGGACCTGAAGGTCGCCCTCGGCGACTGGTCCTTGACCCCTTCCCTCGGGCTGAGGCATGAGGTTCAGGGCAACTCAGGGGTGCGCTCTCAAGTGGGGGTTATTGACCTGGAGGCAGCAAGCTCTCAATCGCCTCCTTGTTTTGTGCTTTCTAGGTGGGACTTAGCAGCTTGATGCTCAGGAATTGCCCCCTTGCATGAATCCTGTCCAATTGGGATACAGTTGATACAGAGAGTCTGGGCAAACAAAAGCTGATTGATTCACTTTGCAGCTCTATTTGGCCACAGTATCATTGTGAGAAAACAGAATGGTGGGCAGAGAATGGTACACTTTCCCTTCCAACCGTGATTCACCTGGAGCAGTTTTGTAGAGTGCCGGGAAAGTGGGCGGAGATGCCAGAACTGAGAGCATTTCTCCTCTCGAGAAGCAGTAGGAGACTTTCATCCTCAGTGCACCCAGGAACCCCTAAGGCAGGCGTCCTCAAACTGTGGTCCATGGGGCACATGTGGCCCGATGCCATTTATCCGACCCTCGGGGTATTTTTGCTGCCACTGCCTGTCCTGCTTAGCAGCCGACTCGTGCAGTGTGCATAGGAATTTGTTCATAGGATTTTGAAAACCACAGTCTGGACCTCCAACGGTCAGAGACAATGAACTGGCCCCTTGTGTAAACAATTTGAGGACCCCTGCCCAAAGGGATCCTGGACTTCAGGTCACTATTCTCCCAGCCCTAAACCCTCCCTGAACATTCTACCCCTAGTAGAGGCACCAGGGGCATTTGGTCCCCGGGTAATTTACAAGCCTTTTACTCAAATGGAACCCGAGAAAATTAAAAATGACACAGGCAGTTACTCTACTTTTGCCCCCTGTTGACTCTGCCTGTAATATCCCAATATTACAATTTAACCCTATAACGCCGAGCATGACCTTTCCCTAACATTTAATGAAATGAATATAAATGTATATATATTGATAACTATGAAAGTAATGAATCAAAATGAAATATTTTTTGGCCCAAAAATTTAAAAGTGAGGCGTTATACGGTTAAAAAAAAGATGATTCTTATCAGAGTGGCTAATGCCTTAGGATCATAAGTGAAGCGGTGATCCCATTGCACCCAGAAGTGCCCAAACCCTGGAACCCCCTAGGGCAAATTGTGAATGCTTTTACGCCCGTGCCGGTACTTAGAATGAACAAACACACACGCCTGATAATCCTAAGATTTTTACTTACTTTCTATGATACTCACCTACTTTCAAGGGCACTCCCACCTCACAATCCTAGCCTTGTCTCAGTGAAACTTTTCACCCTTTTGTGCGTTTGTTGTTTTTTCCAGAAGTTCTCAAGTTACCAAGGCCCCTAATCCTAGTGTGCCAGCTCCAGGACCACCATCTCCTGGACCACTTAAGCCTTATCCATCGTAGCGCTGAATGGACAAGCCCTCCCAGCAGAGCAGGAAGGGTGTGGACCCAAAGCCCCACATCGCCCCTTTTGCCAGCAGGAAGTAGCTAGAGATGTCGTCGCCCAGTACCCCAAAGATTTGGGTCCATATCTCTTCAGGGTGGAAATGTTAGGTAGCTAGCATAGGGACTGGGCTGGCCAATACACATGCTCAGAGGGCCCAGTTAGCGGCCCAGGAAAGAGTGGCACACTGTGCGTGCTCAGAGGTCCAGGTATCCGGCCAGGAAGGGCAGGTCCACCTGGGTGGGCGCTGCACCTGTATCGACCCACCTAGGACAAGTATATTCAATTCAACCCTCTGAACATCCATTTCCTCCATGACATTCCCTTGGGCGACGTCTGCACAGCCTACCTCCCCAATATCAGCTAGTTGATTTACACTTCCTAGCTACTTGATTTTCTTTTCATGGTGGCTTCTGTCAGCCCCAAATGGCTTCACTCTTGTCAAAGCTGTTTCAGCTTTTCCCAGAGATCCTACACAGTCGCCATTGTAGCCGAGGGGTAACAGGGTCTGTGACCATGGCCAAGATGGCACCCACCAGTCCAAACATGTGGAAGGGCGCTGCCTAGGGAGCTGGGTGAAGAGGCCTGGGAGTTAGCCTTGCCTGGTCCCGGGAGCCAAAAGTTTCCCTTTCCCCTCCATTCCCTTTGCCTTTCTCCTGGTTTTTCAAACAAGCTGCTCTAACCCTCTAACGCCAAGCACAAAATTGCATAATGCTTAATGAAAACGTATCTGGTACCCAAATTATAAATGTGACTATTTGGTCACATTTCAAAAACACTGAAAATTTTATGCTTTTAAAATATATTTTGAATGCCATATATATTGATAAGTATGAAAGTAAAGAATAAAAACCAAAAAAAAAAAAATTCCTGAATTTAAAACCTGAGGCGTTATAGGGCTAGTGTTCTTCCAGTTTAGGTTTGTTCCTTGTTACAGACTGGTTTTCCGTTGCCCACGCTTAGGCCAATGGCGTTCGGAAGCCTAGGCGGAGTCACTGTTACCTTTAGGCTTTCAGTGATGCTGCTTCAGGCATTTGTGGGGTCAGCTCTTACCTTAATACACAGCTCCTCTGCCATGATGTTCCAGCCAGAAATTCCAATTTCCCTTAAGGTTCCCTGAGCTGCCACGTGTCCCTTCCCTTCAGAGATTTGAGCGTCAGCCCCGCCAGTAGGCGTCTTGCAGGGCCTTGGGGCCATCCCAAGCAGTGGTCCTCCTAGCCTGTTGTCCAGAAAAATGGTTGGACCTGAAGGTCGCCCTCGGCGACTGGTCCTTGACCCCTTCCCTCGGGCTGAGGCATTAGGTTCAGGGCAACTCAGGGGTGCGCTCTCAAGTGGGGGTTATTGACCTGGAGGCAACAAGCTCTCAATCGCCTCCTTGTTTTGTGCTTTCTAGGTGGGACTTAGCAGCTTGATGCTCAGGAATTGCCCCCTTGCATGAATCCTGTCCAATTGGGATACAGTTGATACAGAGAGTCTGGGCAAACAAAAGCTGATAGATTCACTTTGCAGCTCTATTTGGCCACAGTATCATTGTGAGAAAGGAGAATGGTGGGCAGAGAATGGTACACTTTCCCTTCCAACCATGATTCACCTGGAGCAGTTTTGTAGAGTGCCGGGAAAGTGGGCGGAGATGCCAGAACTGAGAGCATTTCTCCTCTCGAGAAGCAGTAGGAGACTTTCATCCTCAGTGCACCCAGGAACCCCTAAGGCAGGCGTCCTCAAACTGTGGTCCATGGGGCACATGTGGCCCGATGCCATTTATCCGACCCTCGGGGTATTTTTGCTGCCACTGCCTGTCCTGCTTAGCAGCCGACTCGTGCAGTGTGCATAGGAATTTGTTCATAGGATTTTGAAAACCACAGTCTGGACCTCCAACGGTCAGAGACAATGAACTGGCCCCTTGTGTAAACAATTTGAGGACCCCTGCCCAAAGGGATCCTGGACTTCAGGTCACTATTCTCCCAGCCCTAAACCCTCCCTGAACATTCTACCCCTAGTAGAGGCACCAGGGGCATTTGGTCCCCGGGTAATTTACAAGCCTTTTACTCAAATGGAACCCGAGAAAATTAAAAATGACACAGGCAGTTACTCTACTTTTGCCCCCTGTTGACTCTGCCTGTAATATCCCAATATTACAATTTAACCCTATAACGCCGAGCATGACCTTTCCCTAACATTTAATGAAATGAATATAAATGTATATATATTGATAACTATGAAAGTAATGAATCAAAATGAAATATTTTTTGGCCCAAAAATTTAAAAGTGAGGCGTTATAGGGTTAAAAAAAAGGATGATTCTTATCAGAGTGGCTAATGCCTTAGGATCATAAGTGAAGCGGTGATCCCATTGCACCCAGAAGTGCCCAAACCCTGGAACCCCCTAGGGCAAATTGTGAATGCTTTTACTCCCGTGCCGGTACTTAGAATGAACAAACACACACGCCTGTTAATCCTAAGATTTTTACTTACTTTCTATGATACTCACCTACTTTCAAGGGCACTCCCACCTCACAATCCTAGCCTTGTCTCAGTGAAACTGTTCACCCTTTTGTGCGTTTGTTGTTTTTTCCAGAAGTTCTCAAGTTACCAAGGCCCCTAATCCTAGTGTGCCAGCTCCAGGACCACCATCTCCTGGACCACTTAAGCCTTATCCATCGTAGCGCTGAATGGACAAGCCCTCCCAGCAGAGCAGGAAGGGTGTGGACCCAAAGCCCCACATCGCCCCTTTTTGCCAGCAGGAAGTAGCTAGAGATGTCGTCGCCCAGTACCCCAAAGATTTGGGTCCATATCTCTTCAGGGTGGAAATGTTAGGTAGCTAGCATAGGGACTGGGCTGGCCAATACACATGCTCAGAGGGCCCAGTTAGCGGCCCAGGAAGGAGTGGCACACTGTGCGTGCTCAGAGGTCCAGGTATCCGGCCAGGAAGGGCAGGTCCACCTGGGTGGGCGCTGCACCTGTATCGACCCACCTAGGACAAGTATATTCAATTCAACCCTCTGAACATCCATTTCCTCCATGACATTCCCTTGGGCGACGTCTGCACAGCCTACCTCCCCAATATCAGCTAGTTGATTTACACTTCCTAGCTACTTGATTTTCTTTTCATGGTGGCTTCTGTTAGCCCCAAATGGCTTCACTCTTGTCAAAGCTGTTTCAGCTTTTCCCAGAGATCCTACATAGTCGCCATTGTAGCCAAGGGGTAACAGGGTCTGTGACCATGGCCAAGATGGCACCCACCAGTCCAAACATGTGGAAGGGCGCTGCCTAGGGAGCTGGGTGAAGAGGCCTGGGAGTTAGCCCTGCCTGGTCCCGGGAGCCAAAAGTTTCCCTTTCCCCTCCATTCCCTTTGCCTTTCTCCTGGTTTTTCAAACAAGCTGCTCTAACCCTCTAACGCCAAGCACAAAATTGCATAATTCTTAATGAAAACGTATCTGGTACCCAAATTATAAATGTGACTATTTGGTCACATTTCAAAAACACTGAAAATTTTATGCTTTTAAAATATATTTTGAATGCCATATATATTGATAAATATGAAAGTAAAGAATAAAAACCAAAAAAAAAAAAATTCCTGAATTTAAAACATGAGGCGTTATAGGGCTAGTGTTCTTCCAGTTTAGGTTTGTTCCTTGTTACAGACTGGTTTTCCGTTGCCCACGCTTAGGCCAATGGCGTTCGGAAGCCTAGACGGAGTCACTGTTACATTTATGCTTTCAGTGATGCTGCTTCAGGCACTTGTGGGGACAGCTCTTACCTTAATACACAGCTCCTCTGCCATGATGTTCCAGCCAGAAATTCCAATTTCCCTTAAGGTTTCCTGATCTGCCACGTGTCCCTTCCCTTCAGAGATTTGAGCGTCAGCCCCGCCAGTAGGCATCTTGCAGGGCCTTGGGGCCATCCCAAGCAGTGGTCCTCCTAGCCTGTTGTCCAGAAAAATGGTTGGACCTGAAGGTCGCCCTCGGCGACTGGTCCTTGACCCCTTCCCTCGGGCTGAGGCATGAGGTTCAGGGCAACTCAGGGGTGCGCTCTCAAGTGGGGGTTATTGACCTGGAGGCAGCAAGCTCTCAATCGCCTCCTTGTTTTGTGCTTTCTAGGTGGGACTTAGCAGCTTGATGCTCAGGAATTGCCCCCTTGCATGAATCCTGTCCAATTGGGATACAGTTGATACAGAGAGTCTGGGCAAACAAAAGCTGATAGATTCACTTTGCAGCTCTATTTGGCCACAGTATCATTGTGAGAAAACAGAATGGTGGGCAGAGAATGGTACACTTTCCCTTCCAACCGTGATTCACCTGGAGCAGTTTTGTAGAGTGCCGGGAAAGTGGGCGGAGATGCCAGAACTGAGAGCATTTCTCCTCTCGAGAAGCAGTAGGAGACTTTCATCCTCAGTGCACCCAGGAACCCCTAAGGCAGGCGTCCTCAAACTGTGGTCCATGGGGCACATGTGGCCCGATGCCATTTATCCGACCCTCGGGGTATTTTTGCTGCCACTGCCTGTCCTGCTTAGCAGCCGACTCGTGCAGTGTGCATAGGAATTTGTTCATAGGATTTTGAAAACCACAGTCTGGACCTCCAACGGTCAGAGACAATGAACTGGCCCCTTGTGTAAACAATTTGAGGATCCCTGCCCAAAGGGATCCTGGACTTCAGGTCACTATTCTCCCAGCCCTAAACCCTCCCTGAACATTCTACCCCTAGTAGAGGCACCAGGGGCATTTGGTCCCCGGGTAATTTACAAGCCTTTTACTCAAATGGAACCCGAGAAAATTAAAAATGACACAGGCAGTTACTCTACTTTTGCCCCCTGTTGACTCTGCCTGTAATATCCCAATATTACAATTTAACCCTATAACGCCGAGCATGACCTTTCCCTAACATTTAATGAAATGAATATAAATGTATATATATTGATAACTATGAAAGTAATGAATCAAAATGAAATATTTTTTGGCCCCAAAATTTAAAAGTGAGGCGTTATAGGGTTAAAAAAAGGATGATTCTTATCAGAGTGGCTAATGCCTTAGGATCATAAGTGAAGCGGTGATCCCATTGCACCCAGAAGTGCCCAAACCCTGGAACCCCCTAGGGCAAATTGTGAATGCTTTTACTCCCGTGCCGGTACTTAGAATGAACAAACACACACGCCTGTTAATCCTAAGATTTTTACTTACTTTCTATGATACTCACCTACTTTCAAGGGCACTCCCACCTCACAATCCTAGCCTTGTCTCAGTGAAACTGTTCACCCTTTTGTGCGTTTGTTGTTTTTTCCAGAAGTTCTCAAGTTACCAAGGCCCCTAATCCTAGTGTGCCAGCTCCAGGACCACCATCTCCTGGACCACTTAAGCCTTATCCATCGTAGCGCTGAATGGACAAGCCCTCCCAGCAGAGCAGGAAGGGTGTGGACCCAAAGCCCCACATCGCCCCTTTTTGCCAGCAGGAAGTAGCTAGAGATGTCGTCGCCCAGTACCCCAAAGATTTGGGTCCATATCTCTTCAGGGTGGAAATGTTAGGTAGCTAGCATAGGGACTGGGCTGGCCAATACACATGCTCAGAGGGCCCAGTTAGCGGCCCAGGAAGGAGTGGCACACTGTGCGTGCTCAGAGGTCCAGGTATCCGGCCAGGAAGGGCAGGTCCACCTGGGTGGGCGCTGCACCTGTATCGACCCACCTAGGACAAGTATATTCAATTCAACCCTCTGAACATCCATTTCCTCCATGACATTCCCTTGGGCGACGTCTGCACAGCCTACCTCCCCAATATCAGCTAGTTGATTTACACTTCCTAGCTACTTGATTTTCTTTTCATGGTGGCTTCTGTCAGCCCCAAATGGCTTCACTCTTGTCAAAGCTGTTTCAGCTTTTCCCAGAGATCCTACACAGTCGCCATTGTAGCCGAGGGGTAACAGGGTCTGTGACCATGGCCAAGATGGCACCCACCAGTCCAAACATGTGGAAGGGCGCTGCCTAGGGAGCTGGGTGAAGAGGCCTGGGAGTTAGCCCTGCCTGGTCCCGGGAGCCAAAAGTTTCCCTTTCCCCTCCATTCCCTTTGCCTTTCTCCTGGTTTTGCAAACAAGCTGCTCTAACCCTCTAACGCCAAGCACAAAATTGCATAATTCTTAATGAAAACGTATCTGGTACCCAAATTATAAATGTGACTATTTGGTCACATTTCAAAAACACTGAAAATTTTATGCTTTTAAAATATATTTTGAATGCCATATATATTGATAAGTATGAAAGTAAAGAATAAAAACCAAAAAAAAAAATTCCTGAATTTAAAACATGAGGCGTTATAGGGCTAGTGTTCTTCCAGTTTAGGTTTGTTCCTTGTTACAGACTGGTTTTCCGTTGCCCACGCTTAGGCCAATGGCGTTCGGAAGCCTAGACGGAGTCACTGTTACATTTATGCTTTCAGTGATGCTGCTTCAGGCACTTGTGGGGACAGCTCTTACCTTAATACACAGCTCCTCTGCCATGATGTTCCAGCCAGAAATTCCAATTTCCCTTAAGGTTTCCTGAGCTGCCACGTGTCCCTTCCCTTCAGAGATTTGAGCGTCAGCCCCGCCAGTAGGCATCTTGCAGGGCCTTGGGGCCATCCCAAGCAGTGGTCCTCCTAGCCTGTTGTCCAGAAAAATGGTTGGACCTGAAGGTCGCCCTCGGCGACTGGTCCTTGACCCCTTCCCTCGGGCTGAGGCATGAGGTTCAGGGCAACTCAGGGGTGCGCTCTCAAGTGGGGGTTATTGACCTGGAGGCAGCAAGCTCTCAATCGCCTCCTTGTTTTGTGCTTTCTAGGTGGGACTTAGCAGCTTGATGCTCAGGAATTGCCCCCTTGCATGAATCCTGTCCAATTGGGATACAGTTGATACAGAGAGTCTGGGCAAACAAAAGCTGATAGATTCACTTTGCAGCTCTATTTGGCCACAGTATCATTGTGAGAAAGGAGAATGGTGGGCAGAGAATGGTACACTTTCCCTTCCAACCATGATTCACCTGGAGCAGTTTTGTAGAGTGCCGGGAAAGTGGGCGGAGATGCCAGAACTGAGAGCATTTCTCCTCTCGAGAAGCAGTAGGAGACTTTCATCCTCAGTGCACCCAGGAACCCCTAAGGCAGGCGTCCTCAAACTGTGGTCCATGGGGCACATGTGGCCCGATGCCATTTATCCGACCCTCGGGGTATTTTTGCTGCCACTGCCTGTCCTGCTTAGCAGCCGACTCGTGCAGTGTGCATAGGAATTTGTTCATAGGATTTTGAAAACCACAGTCTGGACCTCCAACGGTCAGAGACAATGAACTGGCCCCTTGTGTAAACAATTTGAGGACCCCTGCCCAAAGGGATCCTGGACTTCAGGTCACTATTCTCCCAGCCCTAAACCCTCCCTGAACATTCTACCCCTAGTAGAGGCACCAGGGGCATTTGGTCCCCGGGTAATTTACAAGCCTTTTACTCAAATGGAACCCGAGAAAATTAAAAATGACACAGGCAGTTACTCTACTTTTGCCCCCTGTTGACTCTGCCTGTAATATCCCAATATTACAATTTAACCCTATAGCGCCGAGCATGACCTTTCCCTAACATTTAATGAAATGAATATAAATGTATATATATTGATAACTATGAAAGTAATGAATCAAAATGAAATATTTTTTGGCCCCAAAATTTAAAAGTGAGGCGTTATAGGGTTAAAAAAAAGGATGATTCTTATCAGAGTGGCTAATGCCTTAGGATCATAAGTGAAGCGGTGATCCCATTGCACCCAGAAGTGCCCAAACCCTGGAACCCCCTAGGGCAAATTGTGAATGCTTTTACTCCCGTGCCGGTACTTAGAATGAACAAACACACACGCCTGTTAATCCTAAGATTTTTACTTACTTTCTATGATACTCACCTACTTTCAAGGGCACTCCCACCTCACAATCCTAGCCTTGTCTCAGTGAAACTGTTCACCCTTTTGTGCGTTTGTTGTTTTTTCCAGAAGTTCTCAAGTTACCAAGGCCCCTAATCCTAGTGTGCCAGCTCCAGGACCACCATCTCCTGGACCACTTAAGCCTTATCCATCGTAGCGCTGAATGGACAAGCCCTCCCAGCAGAGCAGGAAGGGTGTGGACCCAAAGCCCCACATCGCCCCTTTTTGCCAGCAGGAAGTAGCTAGAGATGTCGTCGCCCAGTACCCCAAAGATTTGGGTCCATATCTCTTCAGGGTGGAAATGTTAGGTAGCTAGCATAGGGACTGGGCTGGCCAATACACATGCTCAGAGGGCCCAGTTAGCGGCCCAGGAAGGAGTGGCACACTGTGCGTGCTCAGAGGTCCAGGTATCCGGCCAGGAAGGGCAGGTCCACCTGGGTGGGCGCTGCACCTGTATCGACCCACCTAGGACAAGTATATTCAATTCAACCCTCTGAACATCCATTTCCTCCATGACATTCCCTTGGGCGACGTCTGCACAGCCTACCTCCCCAATATCAGCTAGTTGATTTACACTTCCTAGCTACTTGATTTTCTTTTCATGGTGGCTTCTGTCAGCCCCAAATGGCTTCACTCTTGTCAAAGCTGTTTCAGCTTTTCCCAGAGATCCTACACAGTCGCCATTGTAGCCGAGGGGTAACAGGGTCTGTGACCATGGCCAAGATGGCACCCACCAGTCCAAACATGTGGAAGGGCGCTGCCTAGGGAGCTGGGTGAAGAGGCCTGGGAGTTAGCCCTGCCTGGTCCCGGGAGCCAAAAGTTTCCCTTTCCCCTCCATTCCCTTTGCCTTTCTCCTGGTTTTTCAAACAAGCTGCTCTAACCCTCTAACGCCAAGCACAAAATTGCATAATTCTTAATGAAAACGTATCTGGTACCCAAATTATAAATGTGACTATTTGGTCACATTTCAAAAACACTGAAAATTTTATGCTTTTAAAATATATTTTGAATGCCATATATATTGATAAGTATGAAAGTAAAGAATAAAAACCAAAAAAAAAAAAATTCCTGAATTTAAAACATGAGGCGTTATAGGGCTAGTGTTCTTCCAGTTTAGGTTTGTTCCTTGTTACAGACTGGTTTTCCGTTGCCCACGCTTAGGCCAATGGCGTTCGGAAGCCTAGACGGAGTCACTGTTACATTTATGCTTTCAGTGATGCTGCTTCAGGCACTTGTGGGGACAGCTCTTACCTTAATACACAGCTCCTCTGCCATGATGTTCCAGCCAGAAATTCCAATTTCCCTTAAGGTTTCCTGAGCTGCCACGTGTCCCTTCCCTTCAGAGATTTGAGCGTCAGCCCCGCCAGTAGGCATCTTGCAGGGCCTTGGGGCCATCCCAAGCAGTGGTCCTCCTAGCCTGTTGTCCAGAAAAATGGTTGGACCTGAAGGTCGCCCTCGGCGACTGGTCCTTGACCCCTTCCCTCGGGCTGAGGCATGAGGTTCAGGGCAACTCAGGGGTGCGCTCTCAAGTGGGGGTTATTGACCTGGAGGCAGCAAGCTCTCAATCGCCTCCTTGTTTTGTGCTTTCTAGGTGGGACTTAGCAGCTTGATGCTCAGGAATTGCCCCCTTGCATGAATCCTGTCCAATTGGGATACAGTTGATACAGAGAGTCTGGGCAAACAAAAGCTGATAGATTCACTTTGCAGCTCTATTTGGCCACAGTATCATTGTGAGAAAACAGAATGGTGGGCAGAGAATGGTACACTTTCCCTTCCAACCGTGATTCACCTGGAGCAGTTTTGTAGAGTGCCGGGAAAGTGGGCGGAGATGCCAGAACTGAGAGCATTTCTCCTCTCGAGAAGCAGTAGGAGACTTTCATCCTCAGTGCACCCAGGAACCCCTAAGGCAGGCGTCCTCAAACTGTGGTCCATGGGGCACATGTGGCCCGATGCCATTTATCCGACCCTCGGGGTATTTTTGCTGCCACTGCCTGTCCTGCTTAGCAGCCGACTCGTGCAGTGTGCATAGGAATTTGTTCATAGGATTTTGAAAACCACAGTCTGGACCTCCAACGGTCAGAGACAATGAACTGGCCCCTTGTGTAAACAATTTGAGGACCCCTGCCCAAAGGGATCCTGGACTTCAGGTCACTATTCTCCCAGCCCTAAACCCTCCCTGAACATTCTACCCCTAGTAGAGGCACCAGGGGCATTTGGTCCCCGGGTAATTTACAAGCCTTTTACTCAAATGGAACCCGAGAAAATTAAAAATGACACAGGCAGTTACTCTACTTTTGCCCCCTGTTGACTCTGCCTGTAATATCCCAATATTACAATTTAACCCTATAACGCCGAGCATGACCTTTCCCTAACATTTAATGAAATGAATATAAATGTATATATATTGATAACTATGAAAGTAATGAATCAAAATGAAATATTTTTTGGCCCCAAAATTTAAAAGTGAGGCGTTATAGGGTTAAAAAAAAGGATGATTCTTATCAGAGTGGCTAATGCCTTAGGATCATAAGTGAAGCGGTGATCCCATTGCACCCAGAAGTGCCCAAACCCTGGAACCCCCTAGGGCAAATTGTGAATGCTTTTACTCCCGTGCCGGTACTTAGAATGAACAAACACACACGCCTGTTAATCCTAAGATTTTTACTTACTTTCTATGATACTCACCTACTTTCAAGGGCACTCCCACCTCACAATCCTAGCCTTGTCTCAGTGAAACTGTTCACCCTTTTGTGCGTTTGTTGTTTTTTCCAGAAGTTCTCAAGTTACCAAGGCCCCTAATCCTAGTGTGCCAGCTCCAGGACCACCATCTCCTGAACCACTTAAGCCTTATCCATCGTAGCGCTGAATGGACAAGCCCTCCCAGCAGAGCAGGAAGGGTGTGGACCCAAAGCCCCACATCGCCCCTTTTTGCCAGCAGGAAGTAGCTAGAGATGTCGTCGCCCAGTACCCCAAAGATTTGGGTCCATATCTCTTCAGGGTGGAAATGTTAGGTAGCTAGCATAGGGACTGGGCTGGCCAATACACATGCTCAGAGGGCCCAGTTAGCGGCCCAGGAAGGAGTGGCACACTGTGCGTGCTCAGAGGTCCAGGTATCCGGCCAGGAAGGGCAGGTCCACCTGGGTGGGCGCTGCACCTGTATCGACCCACCTAGGACAAGTATATTCAATTCAACCCTCTGAACATCCATTTCCTCCATGACATTCCCTTGGGCGACGTCTGCACAGCCTACCTCCCCAATATCAGCTAGTTGATTTACACTTCCTAGCTACTTGATTTTCTTTTCATGGTGGCTTCTGTCAGCCCCAAATGGCTTCACTCTTGTCAAAGCTGTTTCAGCTTTTCCCAGAGATCCTACACAGTCGCCATTGTAGTCGAGGGGTAACAGGGTCTGTGACCATGGCCAAGATGGCACCCACCAGTCCAAACATGTGGAAGGGCGCTGCCTAGGGAGCTGGGTGAAGAGGCCTGGGAGTTAGCCCTGCCTGGTCCCGGGAGCCAAAAGTTTCCCTTTCCCCTCCATTCCCTTTGCCTTTCTCCTGGTTTTTCAAACAAGCTGCTCTAACCCTCTAACGCCAAGCACAAAATTGCATAATTCTTAATGAAAACGTATCTGGTACCCAAATTATAAATGTGACTATTTGGTCACATTTCAAAAACACTGAAAATTTTATGCTTTTAAAATATATTTTGAATGCCATATATATTGATAAGTATGAAAGTAAAGAATAAAAACCAAAAAAAAAAATTCCTGAATTTAAAACATGAGGCGTTATAGGGCTAGTGTTCTTCCAGTTTAGGTTTGTTCCTTGTTACAGACTGGTTTTCCGTTGCCCACGCTTAGGCCAATGGCGTTCGGAAGCCTAGACGGAGTCACTGTTACATTTATGCTTTCAGTGATGCTGCTTCAGGCACTTGTGGGGACAGCTCTTACCTTAATACACAGCTCCTCTGCCATGATGTTCCAGCCAGAAATTCCAATTTCCCTTAAGGTTTCCTGAGCTGCCACGTGTCCCTTCCCTTCAGAGATTTGAGCGTCAGCCCCGCCAGTAGGCATCTTGCAGGGCCTTGGGGCCATCCCAAGCAGTGGTCCTCCTAGCCTGTTGTCCAGAAAAATGGTTGGACCTGAAGGTCGCCCTCGGCGACTGGTCCTTGACCCCTTCCCTCGGGCTGAGGCATGAGGTTCAGGGCAACTCAGGGGTGCGCTCTCAAGTGGGGGTTATTGACCTGGAGGCAGCAAGCTCTCAATCGCCTCCTTGTTTTGTGCTTTCTAGGTGGGACTTAGCAGCTTGATGCTCAGGAATTGCCCCCTTGCATGAATCCTGTCCAATTGGGATACAGTTGATACAGAGAGTCTGGGCAAACAAAAGCTGATAGATTCACTTTGCAGCTCTATTTGGCCACAGTATCATTGTGAGAAAACAGAATGGTGGGCAGAGAATGGTACACTTTCCCTTCCAACCGTGATTCACCTGGAGCAGTTTTGTAGAGTGCCGGGAAAGTGGGCGGAGATGCCAGAACTGAGAGCATTTCTCCTCTCGAGAAGCAGTAGGAGACTTTCATCCTCAGTGCACCCAGGAACCCCTAAGGCAGGCGTCCTCAAACTGTGGTCCATGGGGCACATGTGGCCCGATGCCATTTATCCGACCCTCGGGGTATTTTTGCTGCCACTGCCTGTCCTGCTTAGCAGCCGACTCGTGCAGTGTGCATAGGAATTTGTTCATAGGATTTTGAAAACCACAGTCTGGACCTCCAACGGTCAGAGACAATGAACTGGCCCCTTGTGTAAACAATTTGAGGACCCCTGCCCAAAGGGATCCTGGACTTCAGGTCACTATTCTCCCAGCCCTAAACCCTCCCTGAACATTCTACCCCTAGTAGAGGCACCAGGGGCATTTGGTCCCCGGGTAATTTACAAGCCTTTTACTCAAATGGAACCCGAGAAAATTAAAAATGACACAGGCAGTTACTCTACTTTTGCCCCCTGTTGACTCTGCCTGTAATATCCCAATATTACAATTTAACCCTATAACGCCGAGCATGACCTTTCCCTAACATTTAATGAAATGAATATAAATGTATATATATTGATAACTATGAAAGTAATGAATCAAAATGAAATATTTTTTGGCCCCAAAATTTAAAAGTGAGGCGTTATAGGGTTAAAAAAAAGGATGATTCTTATCAGAGTGGCTAATGCCTTAGGATCATAAGTGAAGCGGTGATCCCATTGCACCCAGAAGTGCCCAAACCCTGGAACCCCCTAGGGCAAATTGTGAATGCTTTTACTCCCGTGCCGGTACTTAGAATGAACAAACACACACGCCTGTTAATCCTAAGATTTTTACTTACTTTCTATGATACTCACCTACTTTCAAGGGCACTCCCACCTCACAATCCTAGCCTTGTCTCAGTGAAACTGTTCACCCTTTTGTGCGTTTGTTGTTTTTTCCAGAAGTTCTCAAGTTACCAAGGCCCCTAATCCTAGTGTGCCAGCTCCAGGACCACCATCTCCTGGACCACTTAAGCCTTATCCATGGTAGCGCTGAATGGACAAGCCCTCCCAGCAGAGCAGGAAGGGTGTGGACCCAAAGCCCCACATCGCCCCTTTTTGCCAGCAGGAAGTAGCTAGAGATGTCGTCGCCCAGTACCCCAAAGATTTGGGTCCATATCTCTTCAGGGTGGAAATGTTAGGTAGCTAGCATAGGGACTGGGCTGGCCAATACACATGCTCAGAGGGCCCAGTTAGCGGCCCAGGAAGGAGTGGCACACTGTGCGTGCTCAGAGGTCCAGGTATCCGGCCAGGAAGGGCAGGTCCACCTGGGTGGGCGCTGCACCTGTATCGACCCACCTAGGACAAGTATATTCAATTCAACCCTCTGAACATCCATTTCCTCCATGACATTCCCTTGGGCGACGTCTGCACAGCCTACCTCCCCAATATCAGCTAGTTGATTTACACTTCCTAGCTACTTGATTTTCTTTTCATGGTGGCTTCTGTCAGCCCCAAATGGCTTCACTCTTGTCAAAGCTGTTTCAGCTTTTCCCAGAGATCCTACACAGTCGCCATTGTAGTCGAGGGGTAACAGGGTCTGTGACCATGGCCAAGATGGCACCCACCAGTCCAAACATGTGGAAGGGCGCTGCCTAGGGAGCTGGGTGAAGAGGCCTGGGAGTTAGCCCTGCCTGGTCCCGGGAGCCAAAAGTTTCCCTTTCCCCTCCATTCCCTTTGCCTTTCTCCTGGTTTTTCAAACAAGCTGCTCTAACCCTCTAACGCCAAGCACAAAATTGCATAATTCTTAATGAAAACGTATCTGGTACCCAAATTATAAATGTGACTATTTGGTCACATTTCAAAAACACTGAAAATTTTATGCTTTTAAAATATATTTTGAATGCCATATATATTGATAAGTATGAAAGTAAAGAATAAAAACCAAAAAAAAAAATTCCTGAATTTAAAACATGAGGCGTTATAGGGCTAGTGTTCTTCCAGTTTAGGTTTGTTCCTTGTTACAGACTGGTTTTCCGTTGCCCACGCTTAGGCCAATGGCGTTCGGAAGCCTAGACGGAGTCACTGTTACATTTATGCTTTCAGTGATGCTGCTTCAGGCACTTGTGGGGACAGCTCTTACCTTAATACACAGCTCCTCTGCCATGATGTTCCAGCCAGAAATTCCAATTTCCCTTAAGGTTTCCTGAGCTGCCACGTGTCCCTTCCCTTCAGAGATTTGAGCGTCAGCCCCGCCAGTAGGCATCTTGCAGGGCCTTGGGGCCATCCCAAGCAGTGGTCCTCCTAGCCTGTTGTCCAGAAAAATGGTTGGACCTGAAGGTCGCCCTCGGCGACTGGTCCTTGACCCCTTCCCTCGGGCTGAGGCATGAGGTTCAGGGCAACTCAGGGGTGCGCTCTCAAGTGGGGGTTATTGACCTGGAGGCAGCAAGCTCTCAATCGCCTCCTTGTTTTGTGCTTTCTAGGTGGGACTTAGCAGCTTGATGCTCAGGAATTGCCCCCTTGCATGAATCCTGTCCAATTGGGATACAGTTGATACAGAGAGTCTGGGCAAACAAAAGCTGATAGATTCACTTTGCAGCTCTATTTGGCCACAGTATCATTGTGAGAAAACAGAATGGTGGGCAGAGAATGGTACACTTTCCCTTCCAACCGTGATTCACCTGGAGCAGTTTTGTAGAGTGCCGGGAAAGTGGGCGGAGATGCCAGAACTGAGAGCATTTCTCCTCTCGAGAAGCAGTAGGAGACTTTCATCCTCAGTGCACCCAGGAACCCCTAAGGCAGGCGTCCTCAAACTGTGGTCCATGGGGCACATGTGGCCCGATGCCATTTATCCGACCCTCGGGGTATTTTTGCTGCCACTGCCTGTCCTGCTTAGCAGCCGACTCGTGCAGTGTGCATAGGAATTTGTTCATAGGATTTTGAAAACCACAGTCTGGACCTCCAACGGTAAGAGACAATGAACTGGCCCCTTGTGTAAACAATTTGAGGACCCCTGCCCAAAGGGATCCTGGACTTCAGGTCACTATTCTCCCAGCCCTAAACCCTCCCTGAACATTCTACCCCTAGTAGAGGCACCAGGGGCATTTGGTCCCCGGGTAATTTACAAGCCTTTTACTCAAATGGAACCCGAGAAAATTAAAAATGACACAGGCAGTTACTCTACTTTTGCCCCCTGTTGACTCTGCCTGTAATATCCCAATATTACAATTTAACCCTATAACGCCGAGCATGACCTTTCCCTAACATTTAATGAAATGAATATAAATGTATATATATTGATAACTATGAAAGTAATGAATCAAAATGAAATATTTTTTGGCCCCAAAATTTAAAAGTGAGGCGTTATAGGGTTAAAAAAAAGGATGATTCTTATCAGAGTGGCTAATGCCTTAGGATCATAAGTGAAGCGGTGATCCCATTGCACCCAGAAGTGCCCAAACCCTGGAACCCCCTAGGGCAAATTGTGAATGCTTTTACTCCCGTGCCGGTACTTAGAATGAACAAACACACACGCCTGTTAATCCTAAGATTTTTACTTACTTTCTATGATACTCACCTACTTTCAAGGGCACTCCCACCTCACAATCCTAGCCTTGTCTCAGTGAAACTGTTCACCCTTTTGTGCGTTTGTTGTTTTTTCCAGAAGTTCTCAAGTTACCAAGGCCCCTAATCCTAGTGTGCCAGCTCCAGGACCACCATCTCCTGGACCACTTAAGCCTTATCCATCGTAGCGCTGAATGGACAAGCCCTCCCAGCAGAGCAGGAAGGGTGTGGACCCAAAGCCCCACATCGCCCCTTTTTGCCAGCAGGAAGTAGCTAGAGATGTCGTCGCCCAGTACCCCAAAGATTTGGGTCCATATCTCTTCAGGGTGGAAATGTTAGGTAGCTAGCATAGGGACTGGGCTGGCCAATACACATGCTCAGAGGGCCCAGTTAGCGGCCCAGGAAGGAGTGGCACACTGTGCGTGCTCAGAGGTCCAGGTATCCGGCCAGGAAGGGCAGGTCCACCTGGGTGGGCGCTGCACCTGTATCGACCCACCTAGGACAAGTATATTCAATTCAACCCTCTGAACATCCATTTCCTCCATGACATTCCCTTGGGCGACGTCTGCACAGCCTACCTCCCCAATATCAGCTAGTTGATTTACACTTCCTAGCTACTTGATTTTCTTTTCATGGTGGCTTCTGTCAGCCCCAAATGGCTTCACTCTTGTCAAAGCTGTTTCAGCTTTTCCCAGAGATCCTACACAGTCGCCATTGTAGCCGAGGGGTAACAGGGTCTGTGACCATGGCCAAGATGGCACCCACCAGTCCAAACATGTGGAAGGGCGCTGCCTAGGGAGCTGGGTGAAGAGGCCTGGGAGTTAGCCCTGCCTGGTCCCGGGAGCCAAAAGTTTCCCTTTCCCCTCCATTCCCTTTGCCTTTCTCCTGGTTTTTCAAACAAGCTGCTCTAACCCTCTAACGCCAAGCACAAAATTGCATAATTCTTAATGAAAACGTATCTGGTACCCAAATTATAAATGTGACTATTTGGTCACATTTCAAAAACACTGAAAATTTTATGCTTTTAAAATATATTTTGAATGCCATATATATTGATAAGTATGAAAGTAAAGAATAAAAACCAAAAAAAAAAAAAATTCCTGAATTTAAAACATGAGGCGTTATAGGGCTAGTGTTCTTCCAGTTTAGGTTTGTTCCTTGTTACAGACTGGTTTTCCGTTGCCCACGCTTAGGCCAATGGCGTTCGGAAGCCTAGACGGAGTCACTGTTACATTTATGCTTTCAGTGATGCTGCTTCAGGCACTTGTGGGGACAGCTCTTACCTTAATACACAGCTCCTCTGCCATGATGTTCCAGCCAGAAATTCCAATTTCCCTTAAGGTTTCCTGAGCTGCCACGTGTCCCTTCCCTTCAGAGATTTGAGCGTCAGCCCCGCCAGTAGGCATCTTGCAGGGCCTTGGGGCCATCCCAAGCAGTGGTCCTCCTAGCCTGTTGTCCAGAAAAATGGTTGGACCTGAAGGTCGCCCTCGGCGACTGGTCCTTGACCCCTTCCCTCGGGCTGAGGCATGAGGTTCAGGGCAACTCAGGGGTGCGCTCTCAAGTGGGGGTTATTGACCTGGAGGCAGCAAGCTCTCAATCGCCTCCTTGTTTTGTGCTTTCTAGGTGGGACTTAGCAGCTTGATGCTCAGGAATTGCCCCCTTGCATGAATCCTGTCCAATTGGGATACAGTTGATACAGAGAGTCTGGGCAAACAAAAGCTGATAGATTCACTTTGCAGCTCTATTTGGCCACAGTATCATTGTGAGAAAACAGAATGGTGGGCAGAGAATGGTACACTTTCCCTTCCAACCGTGATTCACCTGGAGCAGTTTTGTAGAGTGCCGGGAAAGTGGGCGGAGATGCCAGAACTGAGAGCATTTCTCCTCTCGAGAAGCAGTAGGAGACTTTCATCCTCAGTGCACCCAGGAACCCCTAAGGCAGGCGTCCTCAAACTGTGGTCCATGGGGCACATGTGGCCCGATGCCATTTATCCGACCCTCGGGGTATTTTTGCTGCCACTGCCTGTCCTGCTTAGCAGCCGACTCGTGCAGTGTGCATAGGAATTTGTTCATAGGATTTTGAAAACCACAGTCTGGACCTCCAACGGTCAGAGACAATGAACTGGCCCCTTGTGTAAACAATTTGAGGACCCCTGCCCAAAGGGATCCTGGACTTCAGGTCACTCTTCTCCCAGCCCTAAACCCTCCCTGAACATTCTACCCCTAGTAGAGGCACCAGGGGCATTTGGTCCCCGGGTAATTTACAAGCCTTTTACTCAAATGGAACCCGAGAAAATTAAAAATGACACAGGCAGTTACTCTACTTTTGCCCCCTGTTGACTCTGCCTGTAATATCCCAATATTACAATTTAACCCTATAACGCCGAGCATGACCTTTCCCTAACATTTAATGAAATGAATATAAATGTATATATATTGATAACTATGAAAGTAATGAATCAAAATGAAATATTTTTTGGCCCAAAAATTTAAAAGTGAGGCGTTATAGGGTTAAAAAAAAGGATGATTCTTATCAGAGTGGCTAATGCCTTAGGATCATAAGTGAAGCGGTGATCCCATTGCACCCAGAAGTGCCCAAACCCTGGAACCCCCTAGGGCAAATTGTGAATGCTTTTACTCCCGTGCCGGTACTTAGAATGAACAAACACACACGCCTGTTAATCCTAAGATTTTTACTTACTTTCTATGATACTCACCTACTTTCAAGGGCACTCCCACCTCACAATCCTAGCCTTGTCTCAGTGAAACTGTTCACCCTTTTGTGCGTTTGTTGTTTTTTCCAGAAGTTCTCAAGTTACCAAGGCCCCTAATCCTAGTGTGCCAGCTCCAGGACCACCATCTCCTGGACCACTTAAGCCTTATCCATCGTAGCGCTGAATGGACAAGCCCTCCCAGCAGAGCAGGAAGGGTGTGGACCCAAAGCCCCACATCGCCCCTTTTTGCCAGCAGGAAGTAGCTAGAGATGTCGTCGCCCAGTACCCCAAAGATTTGGGTCCATATCTCTTCAGGGTGGAAATGTTAGGTAGCTAGCATAGGGACTGGGCTGGCCAATACACATGCTCAGAGGGCCCAGTTAGCGGCCCAGGAAGGAGTGGCACACTGTGCGTGCTCAGAGGTCCAGGTATCCGGCCAGGAAGGGCAGGTCCACCTGGGTGGGCGCTGCACCTGTATCGACCCACCTAGGACAAGTATATTCAATTCAACCCTCTGAACATCCATTTCCTCCATGACATTCCCTTGGGCGACGTCTGCACAGCCTACCTCCCCAATATCAGCTAGTTGATTTACACTTCCTAGCTACTTGATTTTCTTTTCATGGTGGCTTCTGTCAGCCCCAAATGGCTTCACTCTTGTCAAAGCTGTTTCAGCTTTTCCCAGAGATCCTACACAGTCGCCATTGTAGCCGAGGGGTAACAGGGTCTGTGACCATGGCCAAGATGGCACCCACCAGTCCAAACATGTGGAAGGGCGCTGCCTAGGGAGCTGGGTGAAGAGGCCTGGGAGTTAGCCCTGCCTGGTCCCGGGAGCCAAAAGTTTCCCTTTCCCCTCCATTCCCTTTGCCTTTCTCCTGGTTTTTCAAACAAGCTGCTCTAACCCTCTAACGCCAAGCACAAAATTGCATAATTCTTAATGAAAACGTATCTGGTACCCAAATTATAAATGTGACTATTTGGTCACATTTCAAAAACACTGAAAATTTTATGCTTTTAAAATATATTTTGAATGCCATATATATTGATAAATATGAAAGTAAAGAATAAAAACCAAAAAAAAAAAAATTCCTGAATTTAAAACATGAGGCGTTATAGGGCTAGTGTTCTTCCAGTTTAGGTTTGTTCCTTGTTACAGACTGGTTTTCCGTTGCCCACGTTTAGGCCAATGGCGTTCGGAAGCCTAGACGGAGTCACTGTTACATTTATGCTTTCAGTGATGCTGCTTCAGGCACTTGTGGGGACAGCTCTTACCTTAATACACAGCTCCTCTGCCATGATGTTCCAGCCAGAAATTCCAATTTCCCTTAAGGTTTCCTGAGCTGCCACGTGTCCCTTCCCTTCAGAGATTTGAGCGTCAGCCCCGCCAGTAGGCATCTTGCAGGGCCTTGGGGCCATCCCAAGCAGTGGTCCTCCTAGCCTGTTGTCCAGAAAAATGGTTGGACCTGAAGGTCGCCCTCGGCGACTGGTCCTTGACCCCTTCCCTCGGGCTGAGGCATGAGGTTCAGGGCAACTCAGGGGTGCGCTCTCAAGTGGGGGTTATTGACCTGGAGGCAGCAAGCTCTCAATCGCCTCCTTGTTTTGTGCTTTCTAGGTGGGACTTAGCAGCTTGATGCTCAGGAATTGCCCCCTTGCATGAATCCTGTCCAATTGGGATACAGTTGATACAGAGAGTCTGGGCAAACAAAAGCTGATAGATTCACTTTGCAGCTCTATTTGGCCACAGTATCATTGTGAGAAAACAGAATGGTGGGCAGAGAATGGTACACTTTCCCTTCCAACCGTGATTCACCTGGAGCAGTTTTGTAGAGTGCCGGGAAAGTGGGCGGAGATGCCAGAACTGAGAGCATTTCTCCTCTCGAGAAGCAGTAGGAGACTTTCATCCTCAGTGCACCCAGGAACCCCTAAGGCAGGCGTCCTCAAACTGTGGTCCATGGGGCACATGTGGCCCGATGCCATTTATCCGACCCTCGGGGTATTTTTGCTGCCACTGCCTGTCCTGCTTAGCAGCCGACTCGTGCAGTGTGCATAGGAATTTGTTCATAGGATTTTGAAAACCACAGTCTGGACCTCCAACGGTCAGAGACAATGAACTGGCCCCTTGTGTAAACAATTTGAGGACCCCTGCCCAAAGGGATCCTGGACTTCAGGTCACTCTTCTCCCAGCCCTAAACCCTCCCTGAACATTCTACCCCTAGTAGAGGCACCAGGGGCATTTGGTCCCCGGGTAATTTACAAGCCTTTTACTCAAATGGAACCCGAGAAAATTAAAAATGACACAGGCAGTTACTCTACTTTTGCCCCCTGTTGACTCTGCCTGTAATATCCCAATATTACAATTTAACCCTATAACGCCGAGCATGACCTTTCCCTAACATTTAATGAAATGAATATAAATGTATATATATTGATAACTATGAAAGTAATGAATCAAAATGAAATATTTTTTGGCCCAAAAATTTAAAAGTGAGGCGTTATAGGGTTAAAAAAAAGGATGATTCTTATCAGAGTGGCTAATGCCTTAGGATCATAAGTGAAGCGGTGATCCCATTGCACCCAGAAGTGCCCAAACCCTGGAACCCCCTAGGGCAAATTGTGAATGCTTTTACTCCCGTGCCGGTACTTAGAATGAACAAACACACACGCCTGTTAATCCTAAGATTTTTACTTACTTTCTATGATACTCACCTACTTTCAAGGGCAGTCCCACCTCACAATCCTAGCCTTGTCTCAGTGAAACTGTTCACCCTTTTGTGCGTTTGTTGTTTTTTCCAGAAGTTCTCAAGTTACCAAGGCCCCTAATCCTAGTGTGCCAGCTCCAGGACCACCATCTCCTGGACCACTTAAGCCTTATCCATGGTAGCGCTGAATGGACAAGCCCTCCCAGCAGAGCAGGAAGGGTGTGGACCCAAAGCCCCACATCGCCCCTTTTGCCAGCAGGAAGTAGCTAGAGATGTCGTCGCCCAGTACCCCAAAGATTTGGGTCCATATCTCTTCAGGGTGGAAATGTTAGGTAGCTAGCATAGGGACTGGGCTGGCCAATACACATGCTCAGAGGGCCCAGTTAGCGGCCCAGGAAGGAGTGGCACACTGTGCGTGCTCAGAGGTCCAGGTATCCGGCCAGGAAGGGCAGGTCCACCTGGGTGGGCGCTGCACCTGTATCGACCCACCTAGGACAAGTATATTCAATTCAACCCTCTGAACATCCATTTCCTCCATGACATTCCCTTGGGCGACGTCTGCACAGCCTACCTCCCCAATATCAGCTAGTTGATTTACACTTCCTAGCTACTTGATTTTCTTTTCATGGTGGCTTCTGTCAGCCCCAAATGGCTTCACTCTTGTCAAAGCTGTTTCAGCTTTTCCCAGAGATCCTACACAGTCGCCATTGTAGCCGAGGGGTAACAGGGTCTGTGACCATGGCCAAGATGGCACCCACCAGTCCAAACATGTGGAAGGGCGCTGCCTAGGGAGCTGGGTGAAGAGGCCTGGGAGTTAGCCCTGCCTGGTCCCGGGAGCCAAAAGTTTCCCTTTCCCCTCCATTCCCTTTGCCTTTCTCCTGGTTTTTCAAACAAGCTGCTCTAACCCTCTAACGCCAAGCACAAAATTGCATAATTCTTAATGAAAACGTATCTGGTACCCAAATTATAAATGTGACTATTTGGTCACATTTCAAAAACACTGAAAATTTTATGCTTTTAAAATATATTTTGAATGCCATATATATTGATAAGTATGAAAGTAAAGAATAAAAACCAAAAAAAAAAAAAATTCCTGAATTTAAAACATGAGGCGTTATAGGGCTAGTGTTCTTCCAGTTTAGGTTTGTTCCTTGTTACAGACTGGTTTTCCGTTGCCCACGCTTAGGCCAATGGCGTTCGGAAGCCTAGACGGAGTCACTGTTACATTTATGCTTTCAGTGATGCTGCTTCAGGCACTTGTGGGGACAGCTCTTACCTTAATACACAGCTCCTCTGCCATGATGTTCCAGCCAGAAATTCCAATTTCCCTTAAGGTTTCCTGAGCTGCCACGTGTCCCTTCCCTTCAGAGATTTGAGCGTCAGCCCCGCCAGTAGGCATCTTGCAGGGCCTTGGGGCCATCCCAAGCAGTGGTCCTCCTAGCCTGTTGTCCAGAAAAATGGTTGGACCTGAAGGTCGCCCTCGGCGACTGGTCCTTGACCCCTTCCCTCGGGCTGAGGCATGAGGTTCAGGGCAACTCAGGGGTGCGCTCTCAAGTGGGGGTTATTGACCTGGAGGCAGCAAGCTCTCAATCGCCTCCTTGTTTTGTGCTTTCTAGGTGGGACTTAGCAGCTTGATGCTCAGGAATTGCCCCCTTGCATGAATCCTGTCCAATTGGGATACAGTTGATACAGAGAGTCTGGGCAAACAAAAGCTGATAGATTCACTTTGCAGCTCTATTTGGCCACAGTATCATTGTGAGAAAACAGAATGGTGGGCAGAGAATGGTACACTTTCCCTTCCAACCGTGATTCACCTGGAGCAGTTTTGTAGAGTGCCGGGAAAGTGGGCGGAGATGCCAGAACTGAGAGCATTTCTCCTCTCGAGAAGCAGTAGGAGACTTTCATCCTCAGTGCACCCAGGAACCCCTAAGGCAGGCGTCCTCAAACTGTGGTCCATGGGGCACATGTGGCCCGATGCCATTTATCCGACCCTCGGGGTATTTTTGCTGCCACTGCCTGTCCTGCTTAGCAGCCGACTCGTGCAGTGTGCATAGGAATTTGTTCATAGGATTTTGAAAACCACAGTCTGGACCTCCAACGGTCAGAGACAATGAACTGGCCCCTTGTGTAAACAATTTGAGGACCCCTGCCCAAAGGGATCCTGGACTTCAGGTCACTCTTCTCCCAGCCCTAAACCCTCCCTGAACATTCTACCCCTAGTAGAGGCACCAGGGGCATTTGGTCCCCGGGTAATTTACAAGCCTTTTACTCAAATGGAACCCGAGAAAATTAAAAATGACACAGGCAGTTACTCTACTTTTGCCCCCTGTTGACTCTGCCTGTAATATCCCAATATTACAATTTAACCCTATAACGCCGAGCATGACCTTTCCCTAACATTTAATGAAATGAATATAAATGTATATATATTGATAACTATGAAAGTAATGAATCAAAATGAAATATTTTTTGGCCCAAAAATTTAAAAGTGAGGCGTTATAGGGTTAAAAAAAAGGATGATTCTTATCAGAGTGGCTAATGCCTTAGGATCATAAGTGAAGCGGTGATCCCATTGCACCCAGAAGTGCCCAAACCCTGGAACCCCCTAGGGCAAATTGTGAATGCTTTTACTCCCGTGCCGGTACTTAGAATGAACAAACACACACGCCTGTTAATCCTAAGATTTTTACTTACTTTCTATGATACTCACCTACTTTCAAGGGCAGTCCCACCTCACAATCCTAGCCTTGTCTCAGTGAAACTGTTCACCCTTTTGTGCGTTTGTTGTTTTTTCCAGAAGTTCTCAAGTTACCAAGGCCCCTAATCCTAGTGTGCCAGCTCCAGGACCACCATCTCCTGGACCACTTAAGCCTTATCCATCGTAGCGCTGAATGGACAAGCCCTCCCAGCAGAGCAGGAAGGGTGTGGACCCAAAGCCCCACATCGCCCCTTTTTGCCAGCAGGAAGTAGCTAGAGATGTCGTCGCCCAGTACCCCAAAGATTTGGGTCCATATCTCTTCAGGGTGGAAATGTTAGGTAGCTAGCATAGGGACTGGGCTGGCCAATACACATGCTCAGAGGGCCCAGTTAGCGGCCCAGGAAGGAGTGGCACACTGTGCGTGCTCAGAGGTCCAGGTATCCGGCCAGGAAGGGCAGGTCCACCTGGGTGGGCGCTGCACCTGTATCGACCCACCTAGGACAAGTATATTCAATTCAACCCTCTGAACATCCATTTCCTCCATGACATTCCCTTGGGCGACGTCTGCACAGCCTACCTCCCCAATATCAGCTAGTTGATTTACACTTCCTAGCTACTTGATTTTCTTTTCATGGTGGCTTCTGTCAGCCCCAAATGGCTTCACTCTTGTCAAAGCTGTTTCAGCTTTTCCCAGAGATCCTACACAGTCGCCATTGTAGCCGAGGGGTAACAGGGTCTGTGACCATGGCCAAGATGGCACCCACCAGTCCAAACATGTGGAAGGGCGCTGCCTAGGGAGCTGGGTGAAGAGGCCTGGGAGTTAGCCCTGCCTGGTCCCGGGAGCCAAAAGTTTCCCTTTCCCCTCCATTCCCTTTGCCTTTCTCCTGGTTTTTCAAACAAGCTGCTCTAACCCTCTAACGCCAAGCACAAAATTGCATAATTCTTAATGAAAACGTATCTGGTACCCAAATTATAAATGTGACTATTTGGTCACATTTCAAAAACACTGAAAATTTTATGCTTTTAAAATATATTTTGAATGCCATATATATTGATAAGTATGAAAGTAAAGAATAAAAACCAAAAAAAAAAAATTCCTGAATTTAAAACATGAGGCGTTATAGGGCTAGTGTTCTTCCAGTTTAGGTTTGTTCCTTGTTACAGACTGGTTTTCCGTTGCCCACGCTTAGGCCAATGGCGTTCGGAAGCCTAGACGGAGTCACTGTTACATTTATGCTTTCAGTGATGCTGCTTCAGGCACTTGTGGGGACAGCTCTTACCTTAATACACAGCTCCTCTGCCATGATGTTCCAGCCAGAAATTCCAATTTCCCTTAAGGTTTCCTGAGCTGCCACGTGTCCCTTCCCTTCAGAGATTTGAGCGTCAGCCCCGCCAGTAGGCATCTTGCAGGGCCTTGGGGCCATCCCAAGCAGTGGTCCTCCTAGCCTGTTGTCCAGAAAAATGGTTGGACCTGAAGGTCGCCCTCGGCGACTGGTCCTTGACCCCTTCCCTCGGGCTGAGGCATGAGGTTCAGGGCAACTCAGGGGTGCGCTCTCAAGTGGGGGTTATTGACCTGGAGGCAGCAAGCTCTCAATCGCCTCCTTGTTTTGTGCTTTCTAGGTGGGACTTAGCAGCTTGATGCTCAGGAATTGCCCCCTTGCATGAATCCTGTCCAATTGGGATACAGTTGATACAGAGAGTCTGGGCAAACAAAAGCTGATAGATTCACTTTGCAGCTCTATTTGGCCACAGTATCATTGTGAGAAAACAGAATGGTGGGCAGAGAATGGTACACTTTCCCTTCCAACCGTGATTCACCTGGAGCAGTTTTGTAGAGTGCCGGGAAAGTGGGCGGAGATGCCAGAACTGAGAGCATTTCTCCTCTCGAGAAGCAGTAGGAGACTTTCATCCTCAGTGCACCCAGGAACCCCTAAGGCAGGCGTCCTCAAACTGTGGTCCATGGGGCACATGTGGCCCGATGCCATTTATCCGACCCTCGGGGTATTTTTGCTGCCACTGCCTGTCCTGCTTAGCAGCCGACTCGTGCAGTGTGCATAGGAATTTGTTCATAGGATTTTGAAAACCACAGTCTGGACCTCCAACGGTCAGAGACAATGAACTGGCCCCTTGTGTAAACAATTTGAGGACCCCTGCCCAAAGGGATCCTGGACTTCAGGTCACTCTTCTCCCAGCCCTAAACCCTCCCTGAACATTCTACCCCTAGTAGAGGCACCAGGGGCATTTGGTCCCCGGGTAATTTACAAGCCTTTTACTCAAATGGAACCCGAGAAAATTAAAAATGACACAGGCAGTTACTCTACTTTTGCCCCCTGTTGACTCTGCCTGTAATATCCCAATATTACAATTTAACCCTATAACGCCGAGCATGACCTTTCCCTAACATTTAATGAAATGAATATAAATGTATATATATTGATAACTATGAAAGTAATGAATCAAAATGAAATATTTTTTGGCCCAAAAATTTAAAAGTGAGGCGTTATAGGGTTAAAAAAAAGGATGATTCTTATCAGAGTGGCTAATGCCTTAGGATCATAAGTGAAGCGGTGATCCCATTGCACCCAGAAGTGCCCAAACCCTGGAACCCCCTAGGGCAAATTGTGAATGCTTTTACTCCCGTGCCGGTACTTAGAATGAACAAACACACACGCCTGTTAATCCTAAGATTTTTACTTACTTTCTATGATACTCACCTACTTTCAAGGGCAGTCCCACCTCACAATCCTAGCCTTGTCTCAGTGAAACTGTTCACCCTTTTGTGCGTTTGTTGTTTTTTCCAGAAGTTCTCAAGTTACCAAGGCCCCTAATCCTAGTGTGCCAGCTCCAGGACCACCATCTCCTGGACCACTTAAGCCTTATCCATGGTAGCGCTGAATGGACAAGCCCTCCCAGCAGAGCAGGAAGGGTGTGGACCCAAAGCCCCACATCGCCCCTTTTGCCAGCAGGAAGTAGCTAGAGATGTCGTCGCCCAGTACCCCAAAGATTTGGGTCCATATCTCTTCAGGGTGGAAATGTTAGGTAGCTAGCATAGGGACTGGGCTGGCCAATACACATGCTCAGAGGGCCCAGTTAGCGGCCCAGGAAGGAGTGGCACACTGTGCGTGCTCAGAGGTCCAGGTATCCGGCCAGGAAGGGCAGGTCCACCTGGGTGGGCGCTGCACCTGTATCGACCCACCTAGGACAAGTATATTCAATTCAACCCTCTGAACATCCATTTCCTCCATGACATTCCCTTGGGCGACGTCTGCACAGCCTACCTCCCCAATATCAGCTAGTTGATTTACACTTCCTAGCTACTTGATTTTCTTTTCATGGTGGCTTCTGTCAGCCCCAAATGGCTTCACTCTTGTCAAAGCTGTTTCAGCTTTTCCCAGAGATCCTACACAGTCGCCATTGTAGCCGAGGGGTAACAGGGTCTGTGACCATGGCCAAGATGGCACCCACCAGTCCAAACATGTGGAAGGGCGCTGCCTAGGGAGCTGGGTGAAGAGGCCTGGGAGTTAGCCCTGCCTGGTCCCGGGAGCCAAAAGTTTCCCTTTCCCCTCCATTCCCTTTGCCTTTCTCCTGGTTTTTCAAACAAGCTGCTCTAACCCTCTAACGCCAAGCACAAAATTGCATAATTCTTAATGAAAACGTATCTGGTACCCAAATTATAAATGTGACTATTTGGTCACATTTCAAAAACACTGAAAATTTTATGCTTTTAAAATATATTTTGAATGCCATATATATTGATAAGTATGAAAGTAAAGAATAAAAACCAAAAAAAAAAAAATTCCTGAATTTAAAACCTGAGGCGTTATAGGGCTAGTGTTCTTCCAGTTTAGGTTTGTTCCTTGTTACAGACTGGTTTTCCGTTGCCCACGCTTAGGCCAATGGCGTTCGGAAGCCTAGACGGAGTCACTGTTACATTTATGCTTTCAGTGATGCTGCTTCAGGCACTTGTGGGGACAGCTCTTACCTTAATACACAGCTCCTCTGCCATGATGTTCCAGCCAGAAATTCCAATTTCCCTTAAGGTTTCCTGAGCTGCCACGTGTCCCTTCCCTTCAGAGATTTGAGCGTCAGCCCCGCCAGTAGGCATCTTGCAGGGCCTTGGGGCCATCCCAAGCAGTGGTCCTCCTAGCCTGTTGTCCAGAAAAATGGTTGGACCTGAAGGTCGCCCTCGGCGACTGGTCCTTGACCCCTTCCCTCGGGCTGAGGCATGAGGTTCAGGGCAACTCAGGGGTGCGCTCTCAAGTGGGGGTTATTGACCTGGAGGCAGCAAGCTCTCAATCGCCTCCTTGTTTTGTGCTTTCTAGGTGGGACTTAGCAGCTTGATGCTCAGGAATTGCCCCCTTGCATGAATCCTGTCCAATTGGGATACAGTTGATACAGAGAGTCTGGGCAAACAAAAGCTGATAGATTCACTTTGCAGCTCTATTTGGCCACAGTATCATTGTGAGAAAACAGAATGGTGGGCAGAGAATGGTACACTTTCCCTTCCAACCGTGATTCACCTGGAGCAGTTTTGTAGAGTGCCGGGAAAGTGGGCGGAGATGCCAGAACTGAGAGCATTTCTCCTCTCGAGAAGCAGTAGGAGACTTTCATCCTCAGTGCACCCAGGAACCCCTAAGGCAGGCGTCCTCAAACTGTGGTCCATGGGGCACATGTGGCCCGATGCCATTTATCCGACCCTCGGGGTATTTTTGCTGCCACTGCCTGTCCTGCTTAGCAGCCGACTCGTGCAGTGTGCATAGGAATTTGTTCATAGGATTTTGAAAACCACAGTCTGGACCTCCAACGGTCAGAGACAATGAACTGGCCCCTTGTGTAAACAATTTGAGGACCCCTGCCCAAAGGGATCCTGGACTTCAGGTCACTCTTCTCCCAGCCCTAAACCCTCCCTGAACATTCTACCCCTAGTAGAGGCACCAGGGGCATTTGGTCCCCGGGTAATTTACAAGCCTTTTACTCAAATGGAACCCGAGAAAATTAAAAATGACACAGGCAGTTACTCTACTTTTGCCCCCTGTTGACTCTGCCTGTAATATCCCAATATTACAATTTAACCCTATAACGCCGAGCATGACCTTTCCCTAACATTTAATGAAATGAATATAAATGTATATATATTGATAACTATGAAAGTAATGAATCAAAATGAAATATTTTTTGGCCCAAAAATTTAAAAGTGAGGCGTTATAGGGTTAAAAAAAAGGATGATTCTTATCAGAGTGGCTAATGCCTTAGGATCATAAGTGAAGCGGTGATCCCATTGCACCCAGAAGTGCCCAAACCCTGGAACCCCCTAGGGCAAATTGTGAATGCTTTTACTCCCGTGCCGGTACTTAGAATGAACAAACACACACGCCTGTTAATCCTAAGATTTTTACTTACTTTCTATGATACTCACCTACTTTCAAGGGCAGTCCCACCTCACAATCCTAGCCTTGTCTCAGTGAAACTGTTCACCCTTTTGTGCGTTTGTTGTTTTTTCCAGAAGTTCTCAAGTTACCAAGGCCCCTAATCCTAGTGTGCCAGCTCCAGGACCACCATCTCCTGGACCACTTAAGCCTTATCCATGGTAGCGCTGAATGGACAAGCCCTCCCAGCAGAGCAGGAAGGGTGTGGACCCAAAGCCCCACATCGCCCCTTTTTGCCAGCAGGAAGTAGCTAGAGATGTCGTCGCCCAGTACCCCAAAGATTTGGGTCCATATCTCTTCAGGGTGGAAATGTTAGGTAGCTAGCATAGGGACTGGGCTGGCCAATACACATGCTCAGAGGGCCCAGTTAGCGGCCCAGGAAGGAGTGGCACACTGTGCGTGCTCAGAGGTCCAGGTATCCGGCCAGGAAGGGCAGGTCCACCTGGGTGGGCGCTGCACCTGTATCGACCCACCTAGGACAAGTATATTCAATTCAACCCTCTGAACATCCATTTCCTCCATGACATTCCCTTGGGCGACGTCTGCACAGCCTACCTCCCCAATATCAGCTAGTTGATTTACACTTCCTAGCTACTTGATTTTCTTTTCATGGTGGCTTCTGTCAGCCCCAAATGGCTTCACTCTTGTCAAAGCTGTTTCAGCTTTTCCCAGAGATCCTACACAGTCGCCATTGTAGCCGAGGGGTAACAGGGTCTGTGACCATGGCCAAGATGGCACCCACCAGTCCAAACATGTGGAAGGGCGCTGCCTAGGGAGCTGGGTGAGGAGGCCTGGGAGTTACTCCTGCCTGGTCCCGGGAACCAAAAGTTTCCCTTTCCCCTCCATTCCCTTTGCCTTTCTCCTGGTTTTTCAAACAAGCTGCTCTAACCCTCTAACGCCAAGCACAAAATTGCATAATTCTTAATGAAAACGTATCTGGTACCCAAATTATAAATGTGACTATTTGGTCACATTTCAAAAACACTGAAAATTTTATGCTTTTAAAATATATTTTGAATGCCATATATATTGATAAGTATGAAAGTAAAGAATAAAAACCAAAAAAAAAAAAATTCCTGAATTTAAAACCTGAGGCGTTATAGGGCTAGTGTTCTTCCAGTTTAGGTTTGTTCCTTGTTACAGACTGGTTTTCCGTTGCCCACGCTTAGGCCAATGGTGTTCGGAAGCCTAGACGGAGTCACTGTTACATTTATGCTTTCAGTGATGCTGCTTCAGGCACTTGTGGGGACAACTCTTACCTTAATACACAGCTCCTCTGCCATGATGTTCCAGCCAGAAATTCCAATTTCCCTTAAGGTTCCCTGAGCTGCCACGTGTCCCTTCCCTTCAGAGATTTGAGCGTCAGCCCCGCCAGTAGGCATCTTGCAGGGCCTTGGGGCCATCCCAAGCAGTGGTCCTCCTAGCCTGTTGTCCAGAAAAATGGTTGGACCTGAAGGTCGCCCTCGGCGACTGGTCCTTGACCCCTTCCCTCGGGCTGAGGCATGAGGTTCAGGGCAACTCAGGGGTGCGCTCTCAAGTGGGGGTTATTGACCTGGAGGCAGCAAGCTCTCAATCGCCTCCTTGTTTTGTGCTTTCTAGGTGGGACTTAGCAGCTTGATGCTCAGGAATTGCCCCCTTGCATGAATCCTGTCCAATTGGGATACAGTTGATACAGAGAGTCTGGGCAAACAAAAGCTGATAGATTCACTTTGCAGCTCTATTTGGCCACAGTATCATTGTGAGAAAACAGAATGGTGGGCAGAGAATGGTACACTTTCCCTTCCAAACGTGATTCACCTGGAGCAGTTTTGTAGAGTGCCGGGAAAGTGGGCGGAGATGCCAGAACTGAGAGCATTTCTCCTCTCGAGAAGCAGTAGGAGACTTTCATCCTCAGTGCACCCAGGAACCCCTAAGGCAGGCGTCCTCAAACTGTGGTCCATGGGGCACATGTGGCCCGATGCCATTTATCCGACCCTCGGGGTATTTTTGCTGCCACTGCCTGTCCTGCTTAGCAGCCGACTCGTGCAGTGTGCATAGGAATTTGTTCATAGGATTTTGAAAACCACAGTCTGGACCTCCAACGGTCAGAGACAATGAACTGGCCCCTTGTGTAAACAATTTGAGGACCCCTGCCCAAAGGGATCCTGGACTTCAGGTCACTATTCTCCCAGCTCTAAACCCTCCCTGAACATTCTACCCCTAGTAGAGGCACCAGGGGCATTTGGTCCCCGGGTAATTTACAAGCCTTTTACTCAAATGGAACCCGAGAAAATTAAAAATGACACAGGCAGTTACTCTACTTTTGCCCCCTGTTGACTCTGCCTGTAATATCCCAATATTACAATTTAACCCTATAACGCCGAGCATGACCTTTCCCTAACATTTAATGAAATGAATATAAATGTATATATATTGATAACTATGAAAGTAATGAATCAAAATGAAATATTTTTTGGCCCAAAAATTTAAAAGTGAGGCGTTATAGGGTTAAAAAAAGATGATTCTTATCAGAGTGGCTAATGCCTTAGGATCATATATGAAGCGGTGATCCCATTGCACCAAGAAGTGCCCAAATCCTGGAACCCCCTAGGGCAAATTGTGAATGCTTTTACGCCCGTGCCGGTACTTAGAATGAACAAACACACACGCCTGATAATCCTAAGATTTTTACTTACTTTCTATGATACTCACCTACTTTCAAGGGCACTCCCACCTCACAATCCTAGCCTTGTCTCAGTGAAACTGTTCACCCTTTTGTGCGTTTGTTGTTTTTTCAGAAGTTCTCAAGTTACCAAGGCCCCTAATCCTAGTGTGCCAGCTCCAGGACCACCATCTCCTGGACCACTTAAGCCTTATCCATCGTAGCGCTGAATGGACAAGCCCTCCCAGCAGAGCAGGAAGGGTGTGGACCCAAAGCCCCACTTCGCCCCTTTTGCCAGCAGGAAGTAGCTAGAGATGTCATCGCCCAGTACCCCAAAGATTTGGGTCCATATCTCTTCAGGGTGGAAATGTTAGGTAGCTAGCATAGGGACTGGGCTGGCCAATACACATGCTCAGAGGGCCCAGTTAGCGGCCCAGGAAGGAGTGGCACACTGTGCGTGCTCAGAGGTCCAGGTATCCGGCCAGGAAGGGCAGGTCCACCTGGGTGGGCGCTGCACCTGCATCGACCCACCTAGGACAAGTATATTCAATTCAACCCTCTGAACATCCATTTCCTCCATGACATTCCCTTGGGCGACGTCTGCACAGCCTACCTCCCCAATATCAGCTAGTTGATTTACACTTCCTAGCTACTTGATTTTCTTTTCATGGTGGCTTCTGTCAGCCCCAAATGGCTTCACTCTTGTCAAAGCTGTTTCAGCTTTTCCCAGAGATCCTACACAGTCGCCATTGTAGCCGAGGGGTAACAGGGTCTGTGACCATGGCCAAGATGGCACCCACCAGTCCAAACATGTGGAAGGGCGCTGCCTAGGGAGCTGGGTGAAGAGGCCTGGGAGTTAGCCTTGCCTGGTCCCGGGAGCCAAAAGTTTCCCTTTCCCCTCCATTCCCTTTGCCTTTCTCCTGGTTTTTCAAACAAGCTGCTCTAACCCTCTAACGCCAAGCACAAAATTGCATAATTCTTAATGAAAACGTATCTGGTACCCAAATTATAAATGTGACTATTTGGTCACATTTCAAAAACACTGAAAATTTTATGCTTTTAAAATATATTTTGAATGCCATATATATTGATAAGTATGAAAGTAAAGAATAAAAACCAAAAAAAAAAAATTCCTGAATTTAAAACCTGAGGCGTTATAGGGCTAGTGTTCTTCCAGTTTAGGTTTGTTCCTTGTTACAGACTGGTTTTCCGTTGCCCACGCTTAGGCCAATGGCGTTCGGAAGCCTAGGCGGAGTCACTGTTACCTTTAGGCTTTCAGTGATGCTGCTTCAGGCACTTGTGGGGACAGCTCTTACCTTAATACACAGCTCCTCTGCCATGATGTTCCAGCCAGAAATTCCAATTTCCCTTAAGGTTCCCTGAGCTGCCACGTGTCCCTTCCCTTCAGAGATTTGAGCGTCAGCCCCGCCAGTAGGCGTCTTGCAGGGCCTTGGGGCCATCCCAAGTAGTGTTCCTCCTAGCCTGTTGTCCAGAAAAATGGTTGGACCTGAAGGTCGCCCTCGGCGACTGGTCCTTGACCCCTTCCCTCGGGCTGAGGCATTAGGTTCAGGGCAACTCAGGGGTGCGCTCTCAAGTGGGGGTTATTGACCTGGAGGCAGCAAGCTCTCAATCGCCTCCTTGTTTTGTGCTTTCTAGGTGGGACTTAGCAGCTTGATGCTCAGGAATTGCCCCCTTGCATGAATCCTGTCCAATTGGGATACAGTTGATACAGAGAGTCTGGGCAAACAAAAGCTGATAGATTCACTTTGCAGCTCTATTTGGCCACAGTATCATTGTGAGAAAGGAGAATGGTGGGCAGAGAATGGTACACTTTCCCTTCCAACCGTGATTCACCTGGAGCAGTTTTGTAGAGTGCCGGGAAAGTGGGCGGAGATGCCAGAACTGAGAGCATTTCTCCTCTCGAGAAGCAGTAGGAGACTTTCATCCTCAGTGCACCCAGGAACCCCTAAGGCAGGCGTCCTCAAACTGTGGTCCATGGGGCACATGTGGCCCGATGCCATTTATCCGACCCTCGGGGTATTTTTGCTGCCACTGCCTGTCCTGCTTAGCAGCCGACTCGTGCAGTGTGCATAGGAATTTGTTCATAGGATTTTGAAAACCACAGTCTGGACCTCCAACGGTCAGAGACAATGAACTGGCCCCTTGTGTAAACAATTTGAGGACCCCTGCCCAAAGGGATCCTGGACTTCAGGTCACTATTCTCCCAGCCCTAAACCCTCTCTGAACATTCTACCCCTAGTAGAGGCACCAGGGGCATTTGGTCCCCGGGTAATTTACGAGCCTTTTACTCAAATGGAACCCGAGAAAATTTAAAATGACACAGGCAGTTACTCTACGTTTGCCCCCTGTTGACTCTGCCTGTAATATCCCAATATTACAATTTAACCCTATAACGCCGAGCATGACCTTTCCCTAACATTTAATGAAATGAATATAAATGTATATATATTGATAACTATGAAAGTAATGAATCAAAATGAAATATTTTTTGGCCCAAAAATTTAAAAGTGAGGCGTTATAGGGTTAAAAAAAGGATGATTCTTATCAGAGTGGCTAATGCCTTAGGATCATAAGTGAAGCGGTGATCCCATTGCACCCAGAAGTGCCCAAACCCTGGAACCCCCTAGGGCAAATTGTGAATGCTTTTACCCCCGTGCCGGTACTTAGAATGAACAAACACACACGCTTGATAATCCTAAAATTTTTACTTACTTCCTATGATACTCACCTACTTTCAAGGGCACTCCCACCTCACAATCCTAGCCTTGTCTCAGTGAAACTGTTCACCCTTTTGTGCGTTTGTTGTTTTTTCCAGAAGTTCTCAAGTTACCAAGGCCCCTAATCCTAGTGTGCCAGCTCCAGGACCACCATCTCCTGGACCACTTAAGCCTTATCCATCGTGGCGCTGAATGGACAAGCCCTCCCAGCAGAGCAGGAAGGGTGTGGACCCAAAGCCCCACTTCGCCCCTTTTGCCAGCAGGAAGTAGCTAGAGATGTCGTCGCCCAGTACCCCAAAGATTTGGGTCCATATCTCTTCAGGGTGGAAATGTTAGGTAGCTAGCATAGGGACTGGGCTGGCCAATACACATGCTCAGAGGGCCCAGTTAGCGGCCCAGGAAGGAGTGGCACACTGTGCGTGCTCAGAGGTCCAGGTATCCGGCCAGGAAGGGCAGGTCCACCTGGGTGGGCGCTGCACCTGTATCGACCCACCTAGGACAAGTATATTCAATTCAACCCTCTGAACATCCATTTCCTCCATGACATTCCCTTGGGCGACGTCTGCACAGCCTACCTCCCCAATATCAGCTAGTTGATTTACACTTCCTAGCTACTTGATTTTCTTTTCATGGTGGCTTCTGTCAGCCCCAAATGGCTTCACTCTTGTCAAAGCTGTTTCAGCTTTTCCCAGAGATCCTACACAGTCGCCATTGTAGCCGAGGGGTAACAGGGTCTGTGACCATGGCCAAGATGGCACCCACCAGTCCAAACATGTGGAAGGGCGCTGCCTAGGGAGCTGGGTGAAGAGGCCTGGGAGTTAGCCCTGCCTGGTCCCGGGAGCCAAAAGTTTCCCTTTCCCATCCATTCCCTTTGCCTTTCTCCTGGTTTTTCAAACAAGCTGCTCTAACCCTCTAACGCCAAGCACAAAATTGCATAATTCTTAATGAAAACGTATCTGGTACCCAAATTATAAATGTGACTATTTGGTCACATTTCAAAAACACTGAAAATTTTATGCTTTTAAAATATATTTTGAATGCCATATATATTGATAAGTATGAAAGTAAAGAATAAAAACAAAAAAAAAAATTCCTGAATTTAAAACCTGAGGCGTTATAGGGCTAGTGTTCTTCCAGTTTAGGTTTGTTCCTTGTTACAGACTGGTTTTCCGTTGCCCACGCTTAGGCCAATGGCGTTCGGAAGCCTAGGCGGAGTCACTGTTACCTTTAGGCTTTCAGTGATGCTGCTTCAGGCACTTGTGGGGACAGCTCTTACCTTAATACACAGCTCCTCTGCCATGATGTTCCAGCCAGAAATTCCAATTTCCCTTAAGGTTCCCTGAGCTGCCACGTGTCCCTTCCCTTCAGAGATTTGAGCGTCAGCCCCGCCAGTAGGCGTCTTGCAGGGCCTTGGGGCCATCCCAAGCAGTGGTCCTCCTAGCCTGTTGTCCAGAAAAATGGTTGGACCTGAAGGTCGCTCTCGGCGACTGGTCCTTGACCCCTTCCCTCGGGCTGAGGCATGAGGTTCAGGGCAACTCAGGGGTGCGCTCTCAAGTGGGGGTTATTGACCTGGAGGCAGCAAGCTCTCAATCGCCTCCTTGTTTTGTGCTTTCTAGGTGGGACTTAGCAGCTTGATGCTCAGGAATTGCCCCCTTGCATGAATCCTGTCCAATTGGGATACAGTTGATACAGAGAGTCTGGGCAAACAAAAGCTGATAGATTCACTTTGCAGCTCTATTTGGCCACAGTATCATTGTGAGAAAACAGAATGGTGGGCAGAGAATGGTACACTTTCCCTTCCAACCGTGATTCACCTGGAGCAGTTTTGTAGAGTGCCGGGAAAGTGGGCGGAGATGCCAGAACTGAGAGCATTTCTCCTCTCGAGAAGCAGTAGGAGACTTTCATCCTCAGTGCACCCAGGAACCCCTAAGGCAGGCATCCTCAAACTGTGGTCCATGGGGCACATGTGGCCCGATGCCATTTATCCGACCCTCGGGGTATTTTTGCTGCCACTGCCTGTCCTGCTTAGCAGCCGACTCGTGCAGTGTGCATAGGAATTTGTTCATAGGATTTTGAAAACCACAGTCTGGACCTCCAACGGTCAGAGACAATGAACTGGCCCCTTGTGTAAACAATTTGAGGACCCCTGCCCAAAGGGATCCTGGACTTCAGGTCACTATTCTCCCAGCCCTAAACCCTCTCTGAACATTCTACCCCTAGTAGAGGCACCAGGGGCATTTGGTCCCCGAGTAATTTACGAGCCTTTTACTCAAATGGAACCCGAGAAAATTTAAAATGACACAGGCAGTTACTCTACTTTTGCCCCCTGTTGACTCTGCCTGTAATATCCCAATATTACAATTTAACCCTATAACGCCGAGCATAACCTTTCCCTAACATTTAATGAAATGAATATAAATGTATATATATTGATAACTATGAAAGTAATGAATCAAAATGAAATATTTTTTGGCCCAAAAATTTAAAAGTGAGGCGTTATAGGGTTAAAAAAAGGATGATTCTTATCAGAGTGGCTAATGCCTTAGGATCATAAGTGAAGCGGTGATCCCATTGCACCCAGAAGTGCCCAAACCCTGGAACCCCCTAGGGCAAATTGTGAATGCTTTTACCCCCGTGCCGGTACTTAGAATGAACAAACACACACGCTTGATAATCCTAAGATTTTTACTTACTTCCTATGATACTCACCTACTTTCAAGGGCACTCCCACCTCACAATCCTAGCCTTGTCTCAGTGAAACTGTTCACCCTTTTGTGCGTTTGTTGTTTTTTCCAGAAGTTCTCAAGTTACCAAGGCCCCTAATCCTAGTGTGCCAGCTCCAGGACCACCATCTCCTGGACCACTTAAGCCTTATCCATCGTAGCGCTGAATGGACAAGCCCTCCCAGCAGAGCAGGAAGGGTGTGGACCCAAAGCCCCACCTCGCCCCTTTTGCCAACAGGAAGTAGCTAGAGATGTCGTCGCCCAGTACCCCAAAGATTTGGGTCCATATCTCTTCAGGGTGGAAATGTTAGGTAGCTAGCATAGGGACTGGGCTGGCCAATACACATGCTCAGAGGGCCCAGTTAGCGGCCCAGGAAGGAGTGGCACACTGTGCGTGCTCAGAGGTCCAGGTATCCGGCCAGGAAGGGCAGGTCCACCTGGGTGGGCGCTGCACCTGTATCGACCCACCTAGGACAAGTATATTCAATTCAACCCTCTGAACATCCATTTCCTCCATGACATTCCCTTGGGCGACGTCTGCACAGCCTACCTCCCCAATATCAGCTAGTTGATTTACACTTCCTAGCTACTTGATTTTCTTTTCATGGTGGCTTCTGTCAGCCCCAAATGGCTTCACTCTTGTCAAAGCTGTTTCAGCTTTTCCCAGAGATCCTACACAGTCGCCATTGTAGCCGAGGGGTAACAGGGTCTGTGACCATGGCCAAGATGGCACCCACCAGTCCAAACATGTGGAAGGGCGCTGCCTAGGGAGCTGGGTGAAGAGGCCTGGGAGTTAGCCCTGCCTGGTCCCGGGAGCCAAAAGTTTCCCTTTCCCATCCATTCCCTTTGCCTTTCTCCTGGTTTTTCAAACAAGCTGCTCTAACCCTCTAACGCCAAGCACAAAATTGCATAATTCTTAATGAAAACGTATCTGGTACCCAAATTATAAATGTGACTATTTGGTCACATTTCAAAAACACTGAAAATTTTATGCTTTTAAAATATATTTTGAATGCCATATATATTGATAAGTATGAAAGTAAAGAATAAAAACAAAAAAAAAAATTCCTGAATTTAAAACCTGAGGCGTTATAGGGCTAGTGTTCTTCCAGTTTAGGTTTGTTCCTTGTTACAGACTGGTTTTCCGTTGCCCACGCTTAGGCCAATGGCGTTCGGAAGCCTAGGCGGAGTCACTGTTACCTTTAGGCTTTCAGTGATGCTGCTTCAGGCACTTGTGGGGACAGCTCTTACCTTAATACACAGCTCCTCTGCCATGATGTTCCAGCCAGAAATTCCAATTTCCCTTAAGGTTCCCTGAGCTGCCACGTGTCCCTTCCCTTCAGAGATTTGAGCGTCAGCCCCGCCAGTAGGCGTCTTGCAGGGCCTTGGGGCCATCCCAAGCAGTGGTCCTCCTAGCCTGTTGTCCAGAAAAATGGTTGGACCTGAAGGTCGCTCTCGGCGACTGGTCCTTGACCCCTTCCCTCGGGCTGAGGCATGAGGTTCAGGGCAACTCAGGGGTGCGCTCTCAAGTGGGGGTTATTGACCTGGAGGCAGCAAGCTCTCAATCGCCTCCTTGTTTTGTGCTTTCTAGGTGGGACTTAGCAGCTTGATGCTCAGGAATTGCCCCCTTGCATGAATCCTGTCCAATTGGGATACAGTTGATACAGAGAGTCTGGGCAAACAAAAGCTGATAGATTCACTTTGCAGCTCTATTTGGCCACAGTATCATTGTGAGAAAACAGAATGGTGGGCAGAGAATGGTACACTTTCCCTTCCAACCGTGATTCACCTGGAGCAGTTTTGTAGAGTGCCGGGAAAGTGGGCGGAGATGCCAGAACTGAGAGCATTTCTCCTCTCGAGAAGCAGTAGGAGACTTTCATCCTCAGTGCACCCAGGAACCCCTAAGGCAGGCATCCTCAAACTGTGGTCCATGGGGCACATGTGGCCCGATGCCATTTATCCGACCCTCGGGGTATTTTTGCTGCCACTGCCTGTCCTGCTTAGCAGCCGACTCGTGCAGTGTGCATAGGAATTTGTTCATAGGATTTTGAAAACCACAGTCTGGACCTCCAACGGTCAGAGACAATGAACTGGCCCCTTGTGTAAACAATTTGAGGACCCCTGCCCAAAGGGATCCTGGACTTCAGGTCACTATTCTCCCAGCCCTAAACCCTCTCTGAACATTCTACCCCTAGTAGAGGCACCAGGGGCATTTGGTCCCCGAGTAATTTACGAGCCTTTTACTCAAATGGAACCCGAGAAAATTTAAAATGACACAGGCAGTTACTCTACTTTTGCCCCCTGTTGACTCTGCCTGTAATATCCCAATATTACAATTTAACCCTATAACGCCGAGCATAACCTTTCCCTAACATTTAATGAAATGAATATAAATGTATATATATTGATAACTATGAAAGTAATGAATCAAAATGAAATATTTTTTGGCCCAAAAATTTAAAAGTGAGGCGTTATAGGGTTAAAAAAAGGATGATTCTTATCAGAGTGGCTAATGCCTTAGGATCATAAGTGAAGCGGTGATCCCATTGCACCCAGAAGTGCCCAAACCCTGGAACCCCCTAGGGCAAATTGTGAATGCTTTTACCCCCGTGCCGGTACTTAGAATGAACAAACACACACGCTTGATAATCCTAAGATTTTTACTTACTTCCTATGATACTCACCTACTTTCAAGGGCACTCCCACCTCACAATCCTAGCCTTGTCTCAGTGAAACTGTTCACCCTTTTGTGCGTTTGTTGTTTTTTCCAGAAGTTCTCAAGTTACCAAGGCCCCTAATCCTAGTGTGCCAGCTCCAGGACCACCATCTCCTGGACCACTTAAGCCTTATCCATCGTAGCGCTGAATGGACAAGCCCTCCCAGCAGAGCAGGAAGGGTGTGGACCCAAAGCCCCACCTCGCCCCTTTTGCCAACAGGAAGTAGCTAGAGATGTCGTCGCCCAGTATCCCAAAGATTTGGGTCCATATCTCTTCAGGGTGGAAATGTTAGGTAGCTAGCATAGGGACTGGGCTGGCCAATACACATGCTCAGAGGGCCCAGTTAGCGGCCCAGGAAGGAGTGGCACACTGTGCGTGCTCAGAGGTCCAGGTATCCGGCCAGGAAGGGCAGGTCCACCTGGGTGGGCGCTGCACCTGTATCGACCCACCTAGGACAAGTATATTCAATTCAACCCTCTGAACATCCATTTCCTCCATGACATTCCCTTGGGCGACGTCTGCACAGCCTACCTCCCCAATATCAGCTAGTTGATTTACACTTCCTAGCTACTTGATTTTCTTTTCATGGTGGCTTCTGTCAGCCCCAAATGGCTTCACTCTTGTCAAAGCTGTTTCAGCTTTTCCCAGAGATCCTACACAGTCGCCATTGTAGCCGAGGGGTAACAGGGTCTGTGACCATGGCCAAGATGGCACCCACCAGTCCAAACATGTGGAAGGGCGCTGCCTAGGGAGCTGGGTGAAGAGGCCTGGGAGTTAGCCCTGCCTGGTCCCGGGAGCCAAAAGTTTCCCTTTCCCCTCCTTTCCCTTTGCCTTTCTCCTGGTTTTTCAAGCAAGCTGCTCTAACCCTCTAACGCCAAGCACAAAATTGCATAATTCTTAATGAAAACGTATCTGGTACCCAAATTATAAATGTGACTATTTGGTCACATTTCAAAAACACTGAAAATTTTATGCTTTTAAAATATATTTTGAATGCCATATATATTGATAAGTATGAAAGTAAAGAATAAAAACCAAAAAAAAAAAAATTCCTGAATTTAAAACCTGAGGCGTTATAGGGCTAGTGTTCTTCCAGTTTAGGTTTGTTCCTTGTTACAGACTGGTTTTCCGTTGCCCACGCTTAGGCCAATGTCAGGTCCACCTGGGTGGGCGCTGCATCTTCATCGACCCACCTAGGACAAGTATATTCAATTCAGCCACTGGGATCACCAGGGTTGCCTACCACACCTCCCTAACTCTCCTAAACCTCACTTGGATCACAAACCAGGCTTTGGCGTGAATTCTTTCTCACGCAGAACAAAGGACCGAGGCATATCTGTCCCCAGAGAGATCTGACCAACCCAGGAAAGCTCTTTAGAGGCAGCAGGAGTGGACGTGAGTGCCTGGTGGATACAGTTCAGATGCATGGCTTTCTGCTTGGAAGGGTTTTTAGTCTCGGCTGACAGGATCGGAGGAGGTAGTATGTCTGGATCACATAGTATCCATGTCCACAAATGAGCTGCCCATTCCAAAGTCCTGACAGTGCCTTTGGAAAACACTGTGCTTTGGAATATCACTCCTTGCAGAATTTAATGGGAGGGGCTTGGCCCAGGTATGCTGCCCCTTACTCCCATTTGCCGGTTTCTAGATCCTGATTATATCTCTCACAGGATCAGTTAGTGGGCTTGTTGTGTGCCTCAGGCTTTGTTCTCCGAGTTCCTCCAGCTAGGTGGTGGTGTGTGTGCATGAGCAGAGGCTTCCTGCCAATCCCCCATGAGTTGTAGAGTTCCCCTGGTGTGGGCTGCGTGAAAGAGGTGCCCCAGACAGCAGGACTACCCAGGAGGGTCGGCCCTGCAGGAACTGGAGAGCCATTCCCACTGTGGAATGTCCTCAGAGCCCCGCCGCTCTCATAGTCCAGCGGCCGGGGCTGTGGACCCTAAGCTTCATGCCTCACACAGGAATAGACACAGGGTGAGTTGACCGCACTATCTGCTTTTGCTGGTCTAATCCACCCTGAGTTCATCCTAGCATCAGCCCTCTGCCAGGGTCTTTTTTTTTCTCTCCTTTTATAGGGGCTCATACAACAATAACCACAATACGTGCAAACATCACTGATATAAGGCACATTTGTACATTCATTGCCCTCATTATTCTCAAAATATCTTCTCTCCACCCAAGCCCCTGGCCTGAGCTCCTCATTCCCCCCGCCCCCATTTTCACTACCCTTCCCTCATAAATCCTTCATCATCAACGAATTATTATTTTGTCATATCTTGCACTGTCTGATGTCCCCCTTAGACCCCTTTTCTTTTGAGGTTCATGTAGAACCTTGCCATCGGTTCCCTGGTGCCAGCCTACCCTCCCTCCACCCTCCCAGCACCCCCATTCATAACACTGGTCCTAAAGGGCTCATTCACCTTGAATTCCCTGTGTTTCTAGTTCCTATCTGTCCCAGTGTACATTCTCTGTTCTAGCCAGATTTGAAAGTTATAATTGGGATCTTGATAGTGAGGGCAGAGGAAGCATTTACGAGCTAGAGGAAAGTTGTGTTTCATCATTGCTCTCTAGTACTCTGTGTAGGCTTGTCTCCTCCTTGAAACGTTTCTTGAGAGTATGTCCAGTGGACTGCAAATGGGCTTTGGCTCTCTACCCAGCATTCCCCGCGCATTCGCAATGATGAGATTTTTTTGTGCTGATGATGCCTGATCCCTTTGAAACCTCGTGATTGCACAGGCTGGTATACTTATTCCACGTGGGCTCTGTTGTTTCTGATCTACACAGCCGCTTGCTTACCCTTCAAGCCTTTAAGACCTCAGATGCCATATCTTTTGGTAGCAGGGCACCATCAGCTTTCTTGACCATGTTTTCTTATGCAACCGCTTAGACTTCAGGGAACGTGTCTGGAAGGTGAGCATCATAGAATGCCAATGTAATAGAACAAAGTATTCTTGCAATGAGAGAGTCCTTGAGTGGAGGCCCAAAGGACATCTGCTACCTTAATAGGACACCTATAAAGATATGGATATAGGTGTATTTCCCCATGCTCACAGATAAATATATTTACATCTGTTCGTGCCTTTTTTAGACCTCAATAACTGGCCCGTGCTTCCTAGGTCGCTATGCTATTCCCTTTCATTTCCCTCTTGTGCCCACTGCCATGCTCAGTCTTCATTTGGGTTTCAGTTAATCCCCTTGGTTCCTTTACCCTGGATCACGCCCTACCAGGATTCTTACATCGCCCTCACCACGGATTTGCATCCACTTGTTGTTCCCTTTTCTCTGGGTTTCTTGACACCACTCCCTTACCCCCCAACTCCCTCTTTCCCGTGGCCATCCCCCAAAGTGTTGTTCCCCTTTTTTCTCTCTTGCAGAATGTGCATCCAGCATCTCTTTTTAGACATACAGGAGAGGTAATAACATGCACAAACACAAAACAGAGCAATAGCAAGCACCAACAGAAAGAAAACAGCCAAAATCCAATGACCATAAAAGAAAACACAACTCATCAAGAAAGGAAAGCTCGTAGGTAGTTCACGGACTGTTTGTCAGCCCTTAGGAGTGTTTTCCAGTCCAGTCTGTGCGGGCAACAAGTCCTGCCCCCAAAGTCCTCCTTTGGCATTCCCTGAGGACCTTGCTGCTCTACTTCCTTTCTCTTCTGCTGCACCCCCTTAGTGCTATGCCTCGGTTTGGCGGGATCCGTTCCCGCACTGTGTCTCCAGTGTTGTCCCTTCTAGGGCTATGGGTCTTTGAGGGACGTCGTTTCTCATCTTGGGCTGGCCATTTGGTCTTCTGTGTGGACTGTCTTCTCTGAGTGGGAACATCATCCTCAAGGCCTGGGGTCCAGGATGTGCTCCACTCTCCCCTCCTCCCCCTTCGTCTGCTCCGTGTGCTCCCATCAGGTATGTCCCTCTCCCAGAGCTGCAGATTCGGTGCCATCCTATGAAAACACATATTTGGGTGGGGGAGGGGGGCACATGGGCCGGGGAAGATCTGCTCAGATCTTTTGAGGGTCCAGGAGAGAGTGACTGCTCAGCTGGGCACAGGAATGTGGGTCTCTGAGCTCTGGCTCCAGACACTGGTTGGGAATGTGGCTTTGTTGTTAACCAGTTGTGTTCCTGTGGGTCATTACCTGTGTCTTTTTGAGTGAGTTTTCTCATCTGGAAAGTAAAGGTATCCCATGGTCTAGTGTCCCATGTCACTAAGTGATCGAGAGGGGTTTACCCGAACCTGAATCAAACCATGTGCACATGTCAGGCGCATTCTAGATCTGGGGTGGCGATTCAGAGCCCAGGACATTGATAATGCCCAAGAGTTGATATAGGTGGCTTCGTATTGAAACAAGAAGCCCACTGTGGAGGTTTTGTCCTTCCGCTGATGGCCACCTCAACTCCTGCTAAAAGAGTTTCACTGGCTCAACAGCCGAGCCGGGAGCCAGTGCCATGAAAACCATGTGGCTAACTGGGACATTTTTTACCTCGATGGCTTGGGATGACCCCCAATCTCCATGCAAACCTTCTGGTGTGAGTTATCCTTGGAAGCAATCATAGGCTGACAGTGATTCCCATCTTTCCTTTGACAATGTGGCTGTTCTCTTTTTTGAACCTTAGAAGATGGGTCCTGTGTCCTCCAAGACATTTCCTGGCTGGCCCCCGATTTGGACAGTTAGCACGGGATCCTGGGGGCCAGTGAAACAGAGCCCTGAGACATTCCTTCAGCTTCCTCAAGCGTTATTTTCTCTTGCTTGGGTTTTTCTAGGCGAGGACGAGGCCCGTCCTCTCTAGTGGAGGTTTGTCCATCTCTCCTGGGGTTTCCAATGCACTGTTTTTTCCAATGTCTGCCTGTTCTGTAGTAGGCACCTGGATCCTTCCTTCCTCGGGGCTTGGTGGTGCCACAGGTCAGTCTCTCCGTGAGTGGGCCATGATCTCTTTTCCTGAGTCTCTGGTGTGTCTCATTGCATATCCTAGTATTTTAGCTATTTCTTTGTCTCTGTCGTGGTAGGGTCATCTGTGTTGTGATACACCCACTGAGACACTTCTACCAAATCACTAAGGTTGTTCCCTTCAAATGCTTCCCATTTCTTTTTCATGTCTGAGGCGGGCTGAGTAATAAAGGCAATATTTATTGCCCTCTTGTTCTCGGGGGCCTCTGGGTCCTTAGTGGTACAAAGAATGCAGGCTTCCATCAGCCACTCTAAAAAGGCAGGCAGGCAGGAAGGCAGACATTCTGTTGTAGGCGCCTGAAAATTCTCACTGATCTTAGATAAATGCAGTTTTCCTAGCTGTCCCGTGGAGGACCTGCAAGAGAAACTGGTGATACCTGGTTAAGCCCTCGGGGCCTTACTGGGAGTTTGGGTCCCACATTATTCGTGGAGTGGCAAAAAGAGTTTCTCTCCAGTGGCGTGTGCCCGCTGGCTGACCATCAGGTCTATTGACAGCTTTCTGCGCCTCTCTCTGGAAGGGCTCCCATTCCTCTGTTGTGAACAGCACCTGGAGAAGTGGCTGGCGCTTGTCTGAGGTGGGCTGATGCATGTGGAAAAGCTAGTCTAGCAAAGAAATCAGACCTTGTGGTTTGTCAGACCAGGGGGATTGTTGATTCCAATTATGCAATCCCTGAATGGAAAGGGACATAGACCCAAAGAGGGACTCGGGGGGTTTCCCTAGGTGTTAGGGCTGCTTGCCTTAAGCAGAGAATGCTGCTGCCCAGTGATCCTTCGGGGGGGGGGGCGGTGGAGAGAACATGCCAGCCCTAGTGCACGTGTTTGTGGGGTGACTTTAAAAGGGGTGGTATTTCTCTCTCTCTGGCCCCCCATGCACTGATAGGCAGGCATCGGTCAAAATGGGTCTTAAGGCAGCTCTCTCATTCCCAGAGTCCTCCTGCAAAGTGGGATAAATTCGACGGGGATGGGGAGGGGAGGGGAGGGACGGCCTCCACCTTGTTAGCTTTAGGAACTTGGACCGGTTGTCTTTCCCGGTCAGGCCATGTTTCCTGAAATCTTGGGGGAAAGAACCCATTCTGTTGGGGGAGGGAGTAAGTCTTTTACATATGCTGGCTTATTAGTGGCCCTGTCAAGTCACACATCAATTTTATTATTTTTTTTCTAACCCTAACCCTAACCGTAACCGTAACCCTTTCCCCCCAATCCCCATCAATTTTAGAGATCAGATCAGGGTGTCCTGGTTGCCCAGAAACTGATCTATGACCTCTGTGAAATAGGGGAAGGGAAAACGAGTCTTGCGTGGGCCCATCGGGGTCTCCTTCTGCCCAATCACCTTTAAACAAATTGCGGAGTCTCCAGGCTTTCGGGTTGAAACCACATGCTCTTTGTGAGTGCCTAGAGCAGGGTTCCTCAAACGACAGCCCGCGGGCCACATAGGGACTGCCGAGGACATTGATCCTGTCCTCCGGGTGTTTGTTACCCGTTTGTTGGTTTGTTTTTTAACTCCACAATTAGATGTGAGCAGTGTGTCTAGGAATTTGTTCTTAGTTTTTTTTTTAAACTGTAGTCTGGCCCTCCAACGGGCGGAGGGACAGTGAACTGGTCCCTGTTTAAAGAGTTTAAGGATCCCTGGCTTAGAGAAACCAGAAATCCCCTAGTTCTGGGGAGAGCTCTCCTGTACAGGTGGTCTCCTTTCTATGCAGGCCCAGACAGTGGCAGTCGGAGCTCGGTGCACCTCGAAATGTTGTATCCACTGTCCATTCCCAGAAAAGAACAACTCACACCGTGAGCAAGTTCAACAGAAAAAGTTTTATTTCCTGAGCAGGGTTCGTCAGCCCTCTTGAGAGGAGTCTGAGTAGCCCCGAATCGAATTTCCCAAGGGTTTTAAAACTTTTTCAATGTGCATGTGTGCAAGCAGGCAGAGTGAGAAGCGGGGTATTAGGGTTAGCCATTCTTAGTTGATCCAAAACTGCTCTGTTCGTTCTCGCAAGCCCTCTGAACATCCATTTCCTCCGTGACATTCCCTTGGGCGATGTCTGCACAGCCTACCTCCCCAATATCAGCTAGTTGATTTATACATCCTAGCTACTTGATTTTCTTTTCATGGTGGCTTCTGTCAGCCCCAAATGGCTTCACTCTTGTCAAAGCTGTTTCAGCTTTTCCCAGAGATCCTACACAGTCGCCATTGTAGCCGAGAGGTAACAGTGTCTGTGACCATGGCCAAGATGGCACCCACCAGTCCAAACATGTGGAAGGGCGCTGCCCAAGGAGCTGGGTGAAGAGGCCTGGGAGTTAGCCCTGCCTTGTCCCGGGAGCCAAAAGCTTCCCTTTCCCCTCCATTCCCTTTGCCTTTCTCCTGGTTTTTCAAACAAGCTGCTCTAACCCTCTAACACGAAGCACAAAATTGTCATAATTCTTAATGAAACGTATCTGGTACCCAAATTATAAATGTGACTATTTGGTCACATTTCAAAAACACTGAAAATTTTATGCTTTTAAAATATATTTTGAATGCCATATATATTGATAAGTATGAAAGTAAAGAATAAACCCCCCCCAAAAAAAATTCCTGAATTTAAAACCTGAGGCATTATAGGGCTAGTGTTCTTCCAGTTTAGGTTTGTTCCTTGTTACAGGCTGGTTTTCCGTTGCCCACGCTTAGGCCAATGGCGTTCGGAAGCCTAGACGGAGTCACTGTTACCTTTAGGCTTTCAGTGATGCTGCTTCAGGCACTTGTGGGGACAGCTCTTAACTTAATACACAGCTCCTCTGCCTTGATGTTCCAGCCAGAAATTCCAATTTCCCTTAAGGTTCCCTGAGCTGCCACGTGTCCCTTCCCTTCAGAGATTTGAGCGTCAGCCCCGCCAGCAGGCGTCTTGGAGGGCCTTGGGGCCATCCCAAGCAGTGGTCCTCCTAGCCTGTTGTCCAGAAAAATGGTTGGACCTGAAGGTCGCCCTTGGCGACTGGTCCTTGACCCCTTCCCTCGGGCTGAGGCATGAGGTTCAGGGCAACTCAGGGGTGCGCTCTCAAGTGGGGGTTATTGACCTGGAGGCAGCAAGCTCTCAATCGCCTCCTTGTTTTGTGCTTTCTAGATGGGACTTAGCAGCGTGATGCTCAGGAATTGCCCCCTTGCATGAATCCTGTCCAATTGGGATAGAGTTGATATAGAGAGGCTGGGCAAACAAAAGCTGATAGGTTCACTTTGCAACTCTATTTGGCCACAGTATCGTTTTGAGAATTGAGAATGGTGGGCAGAGAATGGTACGCTTTCCCTTCCAACCGTGATTCACCTGGAGCAGTTTTGTAGAGTGCCTTGAAAGTGGGCGGAGATGCCAGAACTGAGAGCATTTCTCCTCTCGAGAAGCAGTAGGGGACCTTCATCCCCAGTGCCCCCAGGAACCACTAAGGCAGGCATCCTCAAACTGTGGTCCGTGGGGCACATGTGGCCCGATGCCATTTATCCCACCCTCGGGGTGTTTTTGCTGCCACTGCCTGTCCTGCTTAGCAGCCGACTCGTGCAGTGTGCAAAAGAATTTGTTCATAGGTTTTTTGAAAACCATAGTCTCGCCCTCCAACGGTCGGAGAGACAATGAACTGGCCCCCTGTGTAAACAATTTGAGAACCCCTGCCCTAAGGGACCCTGGACTTCAGGTCACTATTCTCCCAGGCCTGAACCCTCCCTGAACATTCTACCCCTAGTAGAGGCACCAGGGGCATTTGGTCCCCGGGTAATTTACAAGCCTTTTACTCGAATGGAACCAGAGAATATTAAAAATGACACAGGCAGTTACTCTACTTTTGCTCCCCGTTGACTCCGCCTGTAATAACCAAATATTACAATTTAACCCTATAACGCCGAGCATCACCTTTCCCTAACATTTAATGAAATGAATATAAATGTATATATATTGATAACTATGAAAGTAATGAATCAAAACGAAGTTTTTTTTGGCCCAAAAATTTAAAAGTTAGGCGTTATAGGGTTAAAAAGAAGGATGATTCTTATCAGAGTGGCTAATGCCTTAGGATCATAAGTGAAGCGGTGATCCCACTGCACCCAGTAGTGCCCAAACCCTGGAACCCCCTAGGGCAAATTGTGATTGCTTTTACCCCCGTGCCGGTACTTAGAATGAACAAACACACATGCCTGATAATCCTAAGATTTTTACTTACTTCCTATGTCTGGATCACATAGTATCCATGTTCACAAATGAGCTGCCCATTCCAAATTCCTGACAGTGCCTTGGAAAACACTGTGCTTTGGTATGTCACCCCTTGCAGAGGGCAGTGGGAGGGGCTGGGACCCAGGTATGCTGCCCCTTACTCCCAGTTGACGGTTTCTAGATCCTGATTATATATCTCACAGGATCAGTTAGTGGGCTTGTCTGCCTCAGGCTTTGTTCACCGAGTTCCTCCAGCTAGGTGGTGTTGTGTGTGCATGAAGAGAGGCTTCCTGCCAATCCCCCATGAGTTGTAGAGCTCCCCTGGTGTGGGCTTGTGAAAGATGTGCCCCAGACAGCAGGACTACCCAGGAGGGTGGGTCCTGCAGGAACCGGAGAGCCATTCCCCCTGTGGAATGTCCTCAGAGCACCGCCGCTCTCATTGTCCAGCGGCCGGGGCTGTGAACCCTAAGCTTCATGCCTCACACAGGAATAGACACAAGTTGAGGCGACCGCAGTACCTGCTTTTGCTGGTCTAATCCACCCTGAGATCATCCTAGCATCAGCCCTCTGCCAGCGTCTTTTTTTTTCTCTCCTTTTATAGGGGTTCATACAACAATAAACACAATACGTGCAAACATCACTGATATAAGGCACATTTCTACATTCATTGCCCTCATTATTCTCAAAATATCTTCTCTCCACCCAAGCCCCTGGCCTCAGCTCCTCACTACCTCCGCCCCCATTTTCACTACCCCTCCCTCATAAATCCTTCATCATTAACAAATTATTATTTTGTCATATCTTGCACTGTATGATGTCCCCCTTAGACCCCTTTTCTTTTGAGGTTTATGTAGATCCTTGCCATCGGTTCCCTGGTGCTAGCCTACCCTCCCTCCACCCTCCCAGCATCCCCATTCATAACACTGGTCCTAAAGGGCTCATCCACCTTGATTTCCCTGTGTTTCTAGTTCCTATCTGTCCCAGTGTACATTCTCTGTTCTAGCCAGATTTGAAAGTTATAATTGGGATCTTGATAGTGAGGGCAGAGGAAGCATTGGCGAGCTAGAGGAAAGTTGTGTTTCATCATTGCTGTCTAGTACTCTGTGTAGGCTTGTCTCCTCCCTGAAACCTTTCTTAAGGGGATGTCCAGTGGACTGCAAATGTGCTTTGGCTCTCTACCCAGCATTCCCCGCGCATTCGCAATGATGAGATTTTTTTGTGCCTGATCCCTTTGAAACCTCGTGATCGCACCGGCTGGTATGCTTATTCCATGTGGGCTCTGTTGTTTCTGAGCTGCATGGCCGCTTGCTTACCCTTCAAGCCTTGAAGACCTCAGACGCCATATCTTTTGGTAGCAGGGCACCATCAGCTTTCTTGACCACGTTTGCTTATGCAACCGCTTAGACTTCAGGGAACGTGTCGGGAAGGTGAGCATCATAGAATGCCAATGTAATAGAACAAAGTATTCTTGCAATGAGAGAGTCCTTGAGTGGAGGCCCAAAGGCCATCTGCTACCTTAATAGGAAACCTATAAAGATATGGACATAGGTGTATTTCCCCATGCTCATAGATAAATATATTTACATCTGTTTGTGCCTTTCTTTAGACCTCTATAACTGGCCCGTGCTTCCTAGGTCGCTCTGCTATTCCCTTCATTTCCCTTTTGTGCCCACTGCCATGCTCAGTCTTCATTTTGGTTTCAGTAAATCCCCTTGGTTCCTTTACCCTTGATAACACCCTACCAGGAGGCTCGAAGGCTGGCTCGCAGGCTGGCTCGCAGGCTGGCTCGCAGGCTGGCTCGCAGGCTGGCTCGCAGGCTGGCTCGCAGGCTGGCTCGCAGGCTGGCTCGCATATGGCTGGCAGGCTGGCTCGGAGGCAGGCCAAAGGCAGGCCGCAGGCAGGCAGGCAGGCACAGGCAGGCTAGAATGCTCGCATGCTCGCAGGCAGGCATCCGGGCGGGCGGGCAGGAAGGCAGGTAGGCTGGCAGGCTGGAAGGCTGGCAGGCAGGCAGGCAGGCAGGCAGGGAGGCAGGCAGGCAGGCAGAAAGGCAGGCTCTCAGACAGGCAGGCAGGCTCGCAGGCTCGCAGTCAGGCTGGCAGGCTGGCAGGCAGGCAGGTTGGCAGGCAGGCAGGCAGGCAGGCAGGGAGGCAGGCAGGCAGGGAATCATGCAGGCATTCTCACAGGCAGGCATTCTCGCAGGCAGGCATGCAGGCATTCTCGCAGGTTGGCAGGCAGGCAGGCAGTCAGGCATTCTCGCAGGCAGGCAGGCAGGCAGGTATTCTCGCAGGCAGGTAGGCATTTTCGCAGGCTGGCAGGCAGGCAGGCATTCTCGCAGGCCGGCAGGTAGGCAGGCAGGCATTCTCGCAGGAAGGCACAGGCAGGCATTCTCGCAGGAAGGCACAGGCAGGCATTCTCGCATGCAGGAAGGCAGGTAGGCAGGCAGGCAGGAAAGCAGGCAGGCAGTCAAGCATTCTCACAGGCAGGCAGGCAGGCAGGTAGGCATTCTCGCAGGCAGGCAGGCAGGCAGGCAGGCATTCTCGCAGGCAGGCAGGCTGGCTGGCAGGCAGGCAGGCAGGCATTCTCGCAGGCAGGCAGGCTGGCTGGCAGGCAGGCAGGCTGGCATTCTCGCAGGCTGGCAGGCAGGCAGGGAGTCAAGCATTCTCGCAGGCAGGCAGGCAGGCAGGCAGGCAGGCAGGCAGGGATTCTCGCAGGCAGGCATTCTCGCAAGGTGGCAGGCAGGCATTCTCGCAGACTGGCAGGCAGGCAGGCAGGCAGTAAGGCAGGCAGGCATTCTCGCAGTAAGGCAGTCAGGCAGGCAGGCAGGCAGGAATTCTCACAGGCAGGCAGACAGACAGGCATTCTCGCAGGCAGGCAGGCATTCCCGCAGGCAGGCATTCCCGCAGGCAGGCATTCCCACAATCAGGCATTCTCGCAGGCAGGCAGGCAGGCAGGTAGGCATTCTTGCAGGCAGGCAGACAGACAGTCATTCTCCCAGGAAGGCATGCAGGCTGGCCGACTCGCAGGTAGGCAGGCGGGCTCACAGGCAGGTAGGCAGGCAGGCTCGCAGGCAGGCAGGCAGGCCGGCTCCCAGGCAGGCAGACAGGCCGGCTGGCAGGCAGGCAGGCTGGCTGGCAGGCAGGCAGGCAGACAGGCAGGCAGGCAGGCAGGCAGGCTGGCAAGCATTCTCGCAGGCAGGCAGTCAGCCAGGCATTCTCACAGGCAAGCAGGCAGGCAGGCAGGCAGGCATTCTCTCAGGCAGGCACGCATTCTCACAGGCAGGCAGGCAGGCAGGAAGGCATTCTCGCAGGCAGCAGGCAGGCATTCTCGCAGGCAGGCAGACAGACAGGCATTCTCGCATGCAGGAAGGCAGGTAGGCAGGCAGGCAGGAAAGCAGGCAGGCAGTCAAGCATTCTCACAGGCAGGCAGGGAGGCAGGTAGGCATTCTCGCAGGCAGGCAGGCAGGTAGGCAGGCATTCTCGCAGCCAGGCAGGCTGGCTGGCAGGCAGGCAGGCTGGCATTCTCGCAGGCTGGCAGGCAGGCAGGGAGTCAAGCATTCTCGCAGGCAGGCAGGCAGGCAGGCAGGGATTCTCGCAGGCAGGCATTCTCGCAAGGTGGCAGGCAGGCATTCTCGCAGACTGGCAGGCAGGCAGTCAGGCAGGCAGGCATTCTCGCAGTAAGGCAGACAGGCAGGCAGGCAGGCAGGAATTCTCACAGGCAGGCAGACAGACAGGCATTCTCGCAGGCAGGCAGGCATTCCCGCAGGCAGGCATTCCCGCAGGCAGGCATTCCCGCAGGCAGGCATTCCCACAATCAGGCATTCTCGCAGGCAGGCAGGCAGGCAGGTAGGCATTCTTGCAGGCAGGCAGACAGACAGTCATTCTCCCAGGAAGGCATGCAGGCTGGCCGACTCGCAGGTAGGCAGGCGGGCTCACAGGCAGGTAGGCAGGCAGGCTCGCAGGCAGGCAGGCAGGCCGGCTCCCAGGCAGGCAGACAGGCCGGCTGGCAGGCAGGCAGGCTGGCTGGCAGGCAGGCAGGCAGGCAGGCAGGCAGGCAGGCAGGCAGGCAGGCAGGCTGGCAGGCATTCTCGCAGGCAGGCAGTCAGCCAGGCATTCTCACAGGCAAGCAGGCAGGCAGGCAGGCAGGCAGGCATTCTCTCAGGCAGGCACGCATTCTCACAGGCAGGCAGGCAGGCAGGAAGGCATTCTCGCAGGCAGCAGGCAGGCATTCTCGCAGGCAGGCAGGCAGGCAGGCAGACAGACAGTCAGGCATTCTCGCAGGCTGGCAGGTAGGCAGGCAGGCAGGCATTCTTGCAGACAGGCATTCTCACAGGCAGGCAGTCAGGCATTCTCGCAGGCTGGCAGGCATCCAGGCATTCTCGCAGGCAGGCAGGCATTCTCACAGGCAGGCAGGCTGGCTGGCAGGCAGGCAGGCTGGAATTCTCGCAGGCTGGCAGGTAGGCAGGCAGTCAGGCAGGCATTCTCGCAGGCAGGCAGGCAGGCAGGCAGACAGACAGTCAGGCATTCTCGCAGGCTGGCAGGTAGGCAGGCAGGCAGGCATTCTTGCAGACAGGCATTCTCACAGGCAGGCAGGCAGGCATTCTCGCAGGCTGGCAGGCATCCAGGCATTCTCGCAGGCAGGCAGGCATTCTCACAGGCAGGCAGGCTGGCTGGCAGGCAGGCAGGCTGGAATTCTCACAGGCTGGCAGGTAGGCAGGCAGTCAGGCAGGCATTCTCGCAGGCAGGCAGGCAGGCAGGCTCCAGGCATGCAGGCAGGCAGGCAGGCAGGCATATAGGCATGCAGGCATGCAGGCAGGCAGGCTTGCATGCTCGCAGGCCGGGAGGCTCACAGGCAGGCCGGCAGGCTCACAGGCAGGCAGGCAGGCTCACAGGCAGGCAGGCAGGCTCACAGGCAGGCAGGCAGGCTCACAGGCAGGCAGGCAGGCAGGCAGGCAGGCTCGCAGGCTCGCAGGCAGGCAGGCTCGCAGGCAGGCAGGCAGGCAGGCAGGCAGACAGGCAGGCAGGCAGGCAGGCAGGCTGGCAGGCAGGCAGGCTCGCAGTCAGGCAGGGAGGCAGGCTCGCAGGCAGAAAGGCAGGCAGGCAAGCAGGCAGGCCGGCAGGCTCGCAGGCAGGCAGGGAGGCAGGCAGGCAGCAGGCTCGCAGGCAGGCAGGCTGGCAGGCTTGCAGGCAGGCAGGCAGTAAGGCAGGCAGGCTCGCAGGAAGGCAGTTTCACAGGCATGCAGGCAGGCATGCAGGCAGGCAGGCAGGCAGGCAGGCTCACAGGCAGGCTCACAGGCAGGCTCGCAGGCAGGCAGGCTCACAGGCAGGCTCGCAGGCAGGCAGGCTCACAGGCAGGCTCACAGGCAGGCAGGCTCACACCACGCAGGCTCACGGCAGGCAGGCAGGCAGGCAGGCTCGCAGACAGGCTCGCAGACAGGCAGGCTCACAGGAAGGCAGGCAGGCCGTCGTGCATGCTCGCAGACCAGCAGTCTCACAGGCAGGAAGGCAGGCAGGCAAGCAGGCAGGCAGGCAGGCAGGCAGGCACGCTCGCAGGCAGGCAGGCAGGCACGCTCGCAGGAAGGCAGGCAGGCTCGCAGGCAGGCAGGGAGGCAGCCAGGTAGGCAGGCAGGTAGGCTCGCAGGCAGGCAGGCTCGCAGGCAGGGAGGCAGGCAAGCAAGCTCACAGGCTCGCAGGCAGGCAGGCAGGCTCGCAGGCAGGCAGGCAGGCAGGCAGGCAGGCAGGCAGGCAGGCAGGCAGGCAGGCAGACAGGCATGCATGCATGCATGCATGCAGGCAGGCAGGCAGGCAATCGGGCAGGCCGGCATGCATGCTCGCAGACCAGCAGTCTCACAGGCAGGCAAGCAGGCAAGCAGGCAGCCAGGCTCGCAGGCGGCCAGGCTGGCAGGTTGGCAGGCTCTCAGGCAGGCAGGCAGGGAGGCTCAGAGGCAGGCAGGCTGGGAGGCAGGCATGCATGCATGCATGCAGGCAGGCAATCAGGCAGGCAGGCTTGCATGCTCACAGGCCGGCAGGCTCACAGGCAGGCAGGCAGGCTCGCTGGCAGGCAGGCAGGCTCGCAGGCAGGCAGGCCGGCATGCATGCAGGCAGAGCAGGAGGCTCACAGGCAGGCAGGCAGACAAGCAGGCAGGCAGGCTCGCAGGCAGGCAGCCAGGCAGGCAGGCAGGGAGGCTCGCAATCAGGCAGGGAGGCAGGCAGGCAGGCTCGCAGGCAAGCAAGCTCGCATGCTCGCAGGCAGGCAGGCAGGACGCAGGCAGGCAGGTAGGCAGGAGGGCAGGCAGGCAAGCAGGCAGGCAGGCAAGCAGGCAAGCAAGCTCGCAGGCAGGCAGGCAGGCAGGCAGGCATCCATGCAGGCAGGCAGGCAGTCAATCAGGCAGGCAGGCAGGCTTGCATGCTCACAGTCCGGAAGGCTCACAGGCAGGCAGACTAGCAAGCAGGCAGGCAGGCAGGCAGGCAGGCAGGCAGGCAGGCAGGCAGGAAGGTTAGCAGGCTCACAGGCAGGCAGGCAGGCAGGCATTCTCGCAGGCAGGCAGGCATTCCCGCAGGCAGGCATTCCCGCAGGCAGGCATTCCCACAATCAGGCATTCTCGCAGGCAGGCAGGCAGGCAGGTAGGCATTCTTGCAGGCAGGCAGACAGACAGTCATTCTCCCAGGAAGGCATGCAGGCTGGCCGACTCGCAGGTAGGCAGGCGGGCTCACAGGCAGGTAGGCAGGCAGGCTCGCAGGCAGGCAGGCAGGCCGGCTCCCAGGCAGGCAGACAGGCCGGCTGGCAGGCAGGCAGGCTGGCTGGCAGGCAGGCAGGCAGACAGGCAGGCAGGCAGGCAGGCAGGCTGGCAAGCATTCTCGCAGGCAGGCAGTCAGCCAGGCATTCTCACAGGCAAGCAGGCAGGCAGGCAGGCAGGCATTCTCTCAGGCAGGCACGCATTCTCACAGGCAGGCAGGCAGGCAGGAAGGCATTCTCGCAGGCAGCAGGCAGGCATTCTCGCAGGCAGGCAGACAGACAGGCATTCTCGCATGCAGGAAGGCAGGTAGGCAGGCAGGCAGGAAAGCAGGCAGGCAGTCAAGCATTCTCACAGGCAGGCAGGGAGGCAGGTAGGCATTCTCGCAGGCAGGCAGGCAGGTAGGCAGGCATTCTCGCAGCCAGGCAGGCTGGCTGGCAGGCAGGCAGGCTGACATTCTCGCAGGCTGGCAGGCAGGCAGGGAGTCAAGCATTCTCGCAGGCAGGCAGGCAGGCAGGCAGGGATTCTCGCAGGCAGGCATTCTCGCAAGGTGGCAGGCAGGCATTCTCGCAGACTGGCAGGCAGGCAGGCAGGCAGTCAGGCAGGCAGGCATTCTCGCAGTAAGGCAGACAGGCAGGCAGGCAGGCAGGAATTCTCACAGGCAGGCAGACAGACAGGCATTCTCGCAGGCAGGCAGGCATTCCCGCAGGCAGGCATTCCCGCAGGCAGGCATTCCCGCAGGCAGGCATTCCCACAATCAGGCATTCTCGCAGGCAGGCAGGCAGGCAGGTAGGCATTCTTGCAGGCAGGCAGACAGACAGTCATTCTCCCAGGAAGGCATGCAGGCTGGCCGACTCGCAGGTAGGCAGGCGGGCTCACAGGCAGGTAGGCAGGCAGGCTCGCAGGCAGGCAGGCAGGCCGGCTCCCAGGCAGGCAGACAGGCCGGCTGGCAGGCAGGCAGGCTGGCTGGCAGGCAGGCAGGCAGGCAGGCAGGCAGGCAGGCAGGCAGGCAGGCTGGCAGGCATTCTCGCAGGCAGGCAGTCAGCCAGGCATTCTCACAGGCAAGCAGGCAGGCAGGCAGGCAGGCAGGCATTCTCTCAGGCAGGCACGCATTCTCACAGGCAGGCAGGCAGGCAGGAAGGCATTCTCGCAGGCAGCAGGCAGGCATTCTCGCAGGCAGGCAGGCAGGCAGGCAGACAGACAGTCAGGCATTCTCGCAGGCTGGCAGGTAGGCAGGCAGGCAGGCATTCTTGCAGACAGGCATTCTCACAGGCAGGCAGTCAGGCATTCTCGCAGGCTGGCAGGCATCCAGGCATTCTCGCAGGCAGGCAGGCATTCTCACAGGCAGGCAGGCTGGCTGGCAGGCAGGCAGGCTGGAATTCTCGCAGGCTGGCAGGTAGGCAGGCAGTCAGGCAGGCATTCTCGCAGGCAGGCAGGCAGGCAGGCTCCAGGCATGCAGGCAGGCAGGCAGGCAGGCATATAGGCATGCAGGCATGCAGGCAGGCAGGCTTGCATGCTCGCAGGCCGGGAGGCTCACAGGCAGGCCGGCAGGCTCACAGGCAGGCAGGCAGGCTCACAGGCAGGCAGGCAGGCTCACAGGCAGGCAGGCAGGCTCACAGGCAGGCAGGCAGGCAGGCAGGCAGGCTCGCAGGCTCGCAGGCAGGCAGGCTCGCAGGCAGGCAGGCTCGCAGGCAGGCAGGCAGGCAGGCAGGCAGACAGGCAGGCAGGCAGGCAGGCAGGCAGGCAGGCAGGCAGGCAGGCAGGCAGGCTCGCAGTCAGGCAGGGAGGCAGGCTCGCAGGCAGAAAGGCAGGCAGGCAAGCAGGCAGGCCGGCAGGCTCGCAGGCAGGCAAGCAGGCAGGGAGGCAGGCAGGCAGCAGGCTCGCAGGCAGGCAGGCTGGCAGGCTTGCAGGCAGGCAGGCAGTAAGGCAGGCAGGCTCGCAGGAAGGCAGGTTCACAGGCATGCAGGCAGGCATGCAGGCAGGCAGGCAGGCAGGCAGGCTCACAGGCAGGCTCACAGGCAGGCTCGCAGGCAGGCAGGCTCACAGGCAGGCTCGCAGGCAGGCAGGCTCACAGGCAGGCTCACAGGCAGGCAGGCTCACACCACGCAGGCTCACGGCAGGCAGGCAGGCAGGCAGGCTCGCAGACAGGCTCGCAGACAGGCAGGCTCACAGGAAGGCAGGCAGGCCGTCGTGCATGCTCGCAGACCAGCAGTCTCACAGGCAGGAAGGCAGGCAGGCAAGCAGGCAGGCAGGCAGGCAGGCAGGCACGCTCGCAGGCAGGCAGGCAGGCACGCTCGCAGGAAGGCAGGCAGGCTCGCAGGCAGGCAGGGAGGCAGCCAGGTAGGCAGGCAGGTAGGCTCGCAGGCAGGCAGGCTCGCAGGCAGGGAGGCAGGCAAGCAAGCTCACAGGCTCGCAGGCAGGCAGGCAGGCTCGCAGGCAGGCAGGCAGGCAGGCAGGCAGGCAGGCAGGCAGGCAGGCAGGCAGACAGGCATGCATGCATGCATGCATGCAGGCAGGCAGGCAGGCAATCGGGCAGACCGGCATGCATGCTCGCAGACCAGCAGTCTCACAGGCAGGCAAGCAGGCAAGCAGGCAGCCAGGCTCGCAGGCGGCCAGGCTGGCAGGTTGGCAGGCTCTCAGGCAGGCAGGCAGGGAGGCTCAGAGGCAGGCAGGCTGGGAGGCAGGCATGCATGCATGCATGCAGGCAGGCAATCAGGCAGGCAGGCTTGCATGCTCACAGGCTGGCAGGCTCACAGGCAGGCAGGCAGGCTCGCTGGCAGGCAGGCAGGCTCGCAGGCAGGCAGGCCGGCATGCATGCAGGCAGAGCAGGAGGCTCACAGGCAGGCAGGCAGACAAGCAGGCAGGCAGGCTCGCAGGCAGGCAGCCAGGCAGGCAGGCAGGGAGGCTCGCAATCAGGCAGGGAGGCAGGCAGGCAGGCTCGCAGGCAAGCAAGCTCGCATGCTCGCAGGCAGGCAGGCAGGACGCAGGCAGGCAGGTAGGCAGGAGGGCAGGCAGGCAAGCAGGCAGGCAGGCAAGCAGGCAAGCAAGCTCGCAGGCAGGCAGGCAGGCAGGCAGGCATCCATGCAGGCAGGCAGGCAGTCAATCAGGCAGGCAGGCAGGCTTGCATGCTCACAGTCCGGAAGGCTCACAGGCAGGCAGACTAGCAAGCAGGCAGGCAGGCAGGCAGGCAGGCAGGCAGGAAGGTTAGCAGGCTCACAGGCAGGCAGGCAGGCAGGCATTCTCGCAGGCAGGCAGGCATTCCCGCAGGCAGGCATTCCCGCAGGCAGGCATTCCCACAATCAGGCATTCTCGCAGGCAGGCAGGCAGGCAGGTAGGCATTCTTGCAGGCAGGCAGACAGACAGTCATTCTCCCAGGAAGGCATGCAGGCTGGCCGACTCGCAGGTAGGCAGGCGGGCTCACAGGCAGGTAGGCAGGCAGGCTCGCAGGCAGGCAGGCAGGCCGGCTCCCAGGCAGGCAGACAGGCCGGCTGGCAGGCAGGCAGGCTGGCTGGCAGGCAGGCAGGCAGGCAGGCAGGCAGGCAGGCAGGCAGGCAGGCAGGCAGGCTGGCAGGCATTCTCGCAGGCAGGCAGTCAGCCAGGCATTCTCACAGGCAAGCAGGCAGGCAGGCAGGCAGGCAGGCATTCTCTCAGGCAGGCACGCATTCTCACAGGCAGGCAGGCAGAAAAGCAGGCAGGCAGGCTCGCAGGCAGGCAGCCAGGCAGGCAGGCAGGGAGGCTCGCAATCAGGCAGGGAGGCAGGCAGGCAGGCTCGCAGGCAAGCAAGCTCGCATGCTCGCAGGCAGGCAGGCAGGACGCAGGCAGGCAGGTAGGCAGGAGGGCAGGCAGGCAAGCAGGCAGGCAGGCAAGCAGGCAAGCAAGCTCGCAGGCAGGCAGGCAGGCAGGCAGGCATCCATGCAGGCAGGCAGGCAGTCAATCAGGCAGGCAGGCAGGCTTGCATGCTCACAGTCCGGAAGGCTCACAGGCAGGCAGACTAGCAAGCAGGCAGGCAGGCAGGCAGGCAGGCAGGCAGGCAGGCAGGCAGGCAGGAAGGTTAGCAGGCTCACAGGCAGGCAGGCAGGCAGGCAGGCTCGCAGGCATGCAGGCATGCAGGCAGGCAGGCAGGTTTACACGCAGGCAGGCAGGCAGGCAGGCAGGCAGGCTCGCAGGCAGGCTCGCAGGCAGGCAGGCAGGCAGGCTCGCAGGCAGGCAGGCAGGCAGGCAGGCAGGCAGGCAGGCAGGCAGGCAGGCAGGCAGGCAGGTAGGCTCGCTGGCCGGCAGGCAGGCAGGCTTGCACCAGGCAGGCTCGCTGGCAGGCAGGCAGGCAGGCTCGCACCAGGCAGGCTCGCTGGCAGGCAGGCAGGTAGGCTCACAGGCAGGAAAGCAAGAAGGTTCGCAGGCAGGCAGGCAGGCATGCATGCAGGCAGGCAGGCAGGCTCGTATACATGCAGGCAGGCAAGCAAGCTCACAGGCTCGCAGGCAGGCAAGCAGGCCGCTGGCAGGCAGGCAGGCAAGCAGGCAAGCAGGCAGGCAGGCAGGCAGGCATGCATGCATGCAGGCAGACAGGCTCGCAGGCAGGCAGGCTCGCATACATGCAGGCAGGCAAGCAAGCTCACAGGCTCGCAGGCAGGCAGGCAGGCCGCAGGCAGGCAGGCAGGCAGGCAGGCAGGCAAGCAGGCAAGCAAGCTCGCAGGCTCACAGGCAGGCAGGCAGGCCACAGGCAGGTAGGCAGGCCGGCAGGTAAGCAGGCAAGCAAGCTCGCAGGCTCGCAGGCAGGCAGGCAGGCAGGCTCGCAGGCAGGCAGTCAGGCAGGCAGGCAGCCAGGCTAGCAGGCTAGCAGGCAGGCAGGCAGGCTCAAGGCAGGCAGGCAGGCAGGCAGGCAGGCATGCATGCAGTCAGGCAGGCAGGCAGGCAGGCAGGCAGACAGGCAGGCAGGCAGGAAGGCAGGCAGGCTAGCAGGCAGGCAGTCTTGCAGGCAAGCAGGCAGGCAAGCAAGCTCATGCTCGCTCGTAGGCAGGCAGGCAGTCAGGCAGGCATGCAGACAGGTAGGTAGGCAGGCAGGCAGGCAGGCAGGCAGGCTCGTCCAGGCATGCTCGCTGGCAGGCAGTCAAGCAGGCAGGCAGGCAGGCAGGCAGGCTCGCAGGCAGGCAGACTCACAGGCAGGCAGGCAGGCAGGCAGGCAGGCAGGCAGGCAGGCTCACAGGCAGGCAGGAAAGCAGGCTCGCAGGCACAGGCTCGCAGGCAGACAGGCAGATAGGCAGGCAGGCTCACAGGCAGGCAGGCTCACAGTCAGGTAGGCAGGAAGGCATGCAGGCAGGCAGGCTCACAGGCAAGCAGGCAGGCAGGCAGGCAGGCAGGCAGGCAAGGAGGCAGACAGGCTGGCAGGCAGGAAGGCAGGCAAGCAGGAAGGCTAGCAGGCAGGCAGCCTTGAAGGCAGGCAGGCAGGCAAGAAAACTCACATGCACGCTCGGTGGCAGGCAGGCAGGCAGGCAAGCAGGCAAGCAAGCTCGCAGGCTCGCAGGCAGGCAGGAGGGTTGGCAGGCAGTCAGTCAGGCAGGCAGGCATGCATGCAGGCAGGCAGGCAGGCTCGCAGGCAGGCAGGCTCGCATACATGCAGGCAGGCAAGCAAGCTCACAGGCTCGCAGGCAGGTAGGCAGGCCGCAGGCAGGCTGGCAAGCAGGCAGGCAGGCAGGCAGGCAGGCATGCATGCATGCAGGCAGGCAGGCAGGCAGGCTCGCAGGCAGGCAGGCTCGCATACATGCAGGCAGGCAAGCAAGCTCACAGGCTCGCAGGCAGTCAGGCAGGCCGCAGGCAGGCAGGCAGGCAGGCTTGCAGGCAGGCAGGCAGGCAGGCAGGCTCGCACCAGGCAGGCTCGCTGGCAAGCAGGCAGGCAGGCTCGCAGGCAGGTAGGCAGGAAGGTTCGCAGGCAGGCAAGCAAGCTCGCAGGCTCGCTGGCAGGTAGGGAGGCCGCAGGCAGGCAGTCAGGCAGGCACGCAGCCAGGCTAGCAGGCTAGCAGGCTAGCAGGCATGCATGCAGGCCGGCTCGCATGCATGCATGCAGGCATGCATGCATGCATGCATGCAGGCCGGCTCGCATGCATGCAGGCAGGCAAGCAAGCTCACAGGCTCGCAGGCAGACAGGCAGGCCGGCTTGCAAGCAGGCAAGCAAGCTCACAGGCTCGCAGGCAGGCAGGCAGGCAGGCATACAGGCAGGCAGGCAGGCAGACAGGCAGGCTATCTGGCAGGCAGGCTCGCGGGCAGGCAGGCAGGCAGGCTCGCAGGCAGGCAGGCTCGCATACATGCAGGCAGGCAAGCAAGTTCACAGGCTCGCAAGCAGGCAGGCAGGCCGCAGGCAGGCAGGCAGGCAGGCAGGCAGGCAAGCAGGCAAGCAAGCTCGCAGGCTCGCAGGCAGGCAGGCAGGCTCGCAGGCAGGCAGGCAGGCAGGCAGGCAAGCCGGTTTGCATGCTCGCAGCCAGTAGGTTCACAGGCAGGCATGCTCGCAGGCAAGCTCACAGGCAGGCAGGCAAGCAGGAAGGCAGGCAGGCAGGCAGGCTCGCAGGCAGGAAGGCTCACAGGCAGGCAGGCAAGCAGGCAGGCTCGCAGGCAGGCAGGCAAGCAGGCTCGCAGGCAGGCAGGCAGGCAGGCAGGCAGGCAGGCAGGCAGGCAGGCAGGCAGGCAGGCAGGCAGGCAGGCAGGCAAGCATGCTCACAGGCTCGCAGGCAGGCAGGCAGGAAGGCATACAGGCAGGCAGGCAGGCAGGCAGTCAGGCTAACTGGCAGGCAGGCAGGCAGGCTCGCAGGAAGGTAGGCAGGAAGATTTGCAGGCAGGCAGGCAGGCAAGCAAGCTTGCAGGCTCGCAGGCAGGCAGGCCGCAGGCAGGCAGGCAGGCAGGCTCGCAGGCAGGTAGCCAGGGTAGCAGGCAGGCAGGCTTCCAGGCAGGCAGGCAGGCAGGCAGGCATGCAGACAGACAGGCAGGCAGGCAGGTAGGCAGGCAGGCAGGCTCGCACCAGGCAGGCTCGCTGGCAAGCAAGCAAGCAGTCTCGCAGGCAGGTAGGCAGGAAGGTTCACAGGCAGGCAGGCAGGCAGGCAAGCAAGCTCACAGGCTCGCAGGCAGGCAGACAGGCAGGTAGGCAGGCAGGCAGGCTCGCAGTCAGGCAGCCAGGCTAGCGGCAGGCAGGCAGGCAGGCTTGCAGGCAGGCAGGCAGGCAGGCATGCATGCAGACAGACAGACAGGCAGGCAGGTAGGCAGGCAGGCAGGCTCGCACCAGGCAGGCTCGCAGGCAGGTAGGCAGGAAGGTTCACAGGCAGGCAGGCTGGCAAGCAAGCTCGCAGGCTCGCTGGCAGGAAGGCAGGCTCGCAGGCAGGCAGTCAGGCAGGCAGGCAGCCAGGCTAGCAGGCTAGCAGGCTAGCAGGCAGGCAGGCAGGCAGGCTCGCAGGCAGGCAGGCATGCATGCAGGCAGGCAGGCAGGCTCGCATGCATGCAGGCAGGCAAGCAAGCTCACAGGCTCGCAGGCAGGCAGGCAGGCACAGGCAGGCAGGCATGCAAGCAGGCAAGCAAGCTCGCGGGCTCGCAGTCAGGCAGGCAGGCAGGCATACAGGCAGGCAGGCAGGCAGCCAGGCAGGCTAACTGGCAGGCAGGCTCGCAGGCAGGTAGGCAGGAAGGTTCGCAGGCAGGAAGGCAGGCAAGCAAGCTCACATGCTCGCTCGTAGGCAGGCAGGCAGGTAGGCAGGCATGCAGACAGGTATGTAGGTAGGCAGGCAGGCAGGCAGGCTCGTCCAGGCAGGCTCGCTGGCAGGCAGGCAGGCATGCAGGAATGCAGGCAGGCAGGCAGGCAAGCATGCAGGCAGGCAGGTAGGCAGGCAGGCAGGCAGGCAGCAGGCTCGCACCAGGCAGGCTCGCTGGCAAGCAGGCAGGCAGGCTCGCAGGCAGGTAGGCAGGAAGGTTCGCACGCAGGCAGGCAGGCAGGCATGCAGGCAAGCAGGCAGGCAGGTAGACAGGCAGGCAGGCTGGAAGGCAGGCATGCAGGCAGGCATGCAGGCTTGCAGGCAGGCAGGCATGCATGCATGCATGCAGGCAGGTAGGCAGGCTCTCATGCATGCAGGCAGGCAAGCAAGCTCACAGGCTCGCAGGCAGACAGGCAGGCCGGCATGCAAGCAGGCAAGCAAGCTCACAGGCAGGCAGGCAGGCAGGCAGGCAGGCATACAGGCAGGCAGGCAGGCAGCCAGGCAGGCTATCTGGCAGGCAGGCTCGCAGGCAGGCAGGCAGGCAGGCTCGCAGGCAGGCAGGCTCGCATACATGCAGGCAGGCAAGCAAGTTCACAGGCTCGCAGGCAGGCAGGCAGGCCGCAGGCAGGCAGGCAGGCAGGCAGGCAAGCAGGCAAGCAAGCTCGCAGGCTCGCAGGCAGGCAGGCAGGCAGGCAGGCAAGCCGGTTTGCATGCTCGCAGCCAGTAGGTTCACAGGCAGGCATGCTCGCAGGCAAGCTCACAGGCAGGCAGGCAAGCAGGAAGGCAGGCAGGCAGGCAGGCTCGCAGGCAGGAAGGCTCACAGGCAGGCAGGCAGGCAGGCAGGCTCGCAGGCAGGCAGGCAAGCAGGCTCGCAGGCACAGGCTCGCAGGCAGGCAGGCAGGCAGGCTCACAGGCAGGCAGGCTCGCAGTCAGGTAGGCAGGAAGGCATGCAGGCAGGCAGGCAGGCAGGCAGGTAGGCAGGCAGGCAGGCAGGCAGGCAGGAAGGCTTGCAGGCAGGCAGGCTCGCAGGCAGGCAGGCAGGCAGGCAGGCAGGCAGGCAGGCAAGCATGCTCACAGGCTCGCAGGCAGGCAGGCAGTCAGGCAGGCAGGAAGGCATACAGGCAGGCAGGCAGGCAGGCAGTCAGGCTAACTGGAAGGCAGGCAGGCAGGCTCGCAGGAAGGTAGGCAGGAAGATTCGCAGGCAGGCAGGCAGGCAAGCAAGCTTGCAGGCTCGCAGGCAGGCAGGCCGCAGGCAGGCAGGCAGGCAGGCTCGCAGGCAGGTAGCCAGGGTAGCAGGCAGGCAGGCTTCCAGGCAGGCAGGCAGGCAGGCAGGCATGCAGACAGACAGGCAGGCAGGCAGGTAGGCAGGCAGGCAGGCTCGCACCAGGCAGGCTCGCTGGCAAGCAGGCAGGCAGGCTCGCAGGCAGGTAGGCAGGAAGGTTCACAGGCAGGCAGGCAGGCAGGCAAGCAAGCTCACAGGCTCGCAGGCAGGCAGACAGGCAGGTAGGCAGGCAGGCAGGCTCGCAGTCAGGCAGCCAGGCTAGCGGCAGGCAGGCAGGCAGGCTTGCAGGCAGGCAGGCAGGCAGGCATGCATGCAGACAGACAGGCAGGCAGGCAGGTAGGCAGGCAGGCAGGCTCGCACCAGGCAGGCTCGCAGGCAGGTAGGCAGGAAGGTTCACAGGCAGGCAGGCAGGCAAGCAAGCTCGCAGGCTCGCTGGCAGGCAGGCAGGCTCGCAGGCAGGCAGTCAGGCAGGCAGGCAGCCAGGCTAGCAGGCTAGCAGGCTAGCAGGCAGGCAGGCAGGCAGGCATGCATGCAGGCAGGCAGGCAGGCTCGCATGCATGCAGGCAGGCAAGCAAGCTCACAGGCTCGCAGGCAGGCAGGCAGGCACAGGCAGGCAGGCATGCAAGCAGGCAAGCAAGCTCGTGGGCTCGCAGTCAGGCAGGCAGGCAGGCATACAGGCAGGCAGGCAGGCAGCCAGGCAGGCTAACTGGCAGGCAGGCTCGCAGGCAGGTAGGCAGGAAGGTTCGCAGGCAGGAAGGCAGGCAAGCAAGCTCACATGCTCGCTCGTAGGCAGGCAGGCAGGCAGGCAGGCATGCAGACAGGTATGTAGGCAGGCAGGCAGGCAGGCAGCAGGCTCGCACCAGGCAGGCTCGCTGGCAAGCAGGCAGGCAGGCTCGCAGGCAGGTAGGCAGGAAGGTTCGCAGGCAGGCAGGCAGGCAGGCAAGCTCACAGGCTTGCAGGCAGGCAGGCAGGCCGCAGGCAGGTAGGCAGGCAGGCAAGCAAGCTCGCAGGCTCGCACGCAGGCAGGCAGGCAGGCATTCAGGCACGCAGGCAGGCAGGTAGACAGGCAGGCAGGCTGGAAGGCAGGCATGCAGGCAGGCATGCAGGCTTGCAGGCAGGCAGGCAGGCAAGCAAGCTCGCAGGATCGGAGGCAGGCAGGCAGGCTGCAGGCAGGCAGGCTGGCAGGTAGTCAAGCAGGCAAGCAAGCACGCAGGCTCGCAGGCAGGCAGGCAGGCAGGCAGGCAGGCAGCCAGGCTAGCAGGCTAGCAGGCTGGCAGTCAGGTAGGCAGGCATGCAGGCAGGCAGGCAGGCAGGCAGGCATGCAGGCAGGCAGGCAGGCAGGCAGGCTCGCACCAGGCAGGCTCGCTGGCAGGCAGGCAGGCAGGCTCGCACCAGGCAGGCTCGCTGGCAGGCAGGCAGGCAGGCTCGCACCAGGCAGGCTCGCTGGCAGGCAGGCAGGTAGGCTCACAGGCAGGAAAGCAAGAAGGTTCGCAGGCAGGCAGGCAGGCATGCATGCAGGCAGGCAGTCAGGCTCGCAGGCAGGCAGGCTCGCATACATGCAGGCAGGCAAGCAAGCTCACAGGCTCACAGGCAGGCAGGCAGGCCGCAGGCAGGCAGGCAGGCAAGCAGGCAAGCAGGCAGGCAGGCATACATGCAGGCAGGCAGACAGGCTCGCAGGCAGGCAGGCTCGCATACATGCAGGCAGGCAAGCAAGCTCACAGGCTCGCAGGCAGGCAGGCAGTCCGCAGGCAGGCAGGCAGGCAGGCTCACAGGCAAGCAGGCAGGCAGGCAGGCAGGCAGGCATGCAGGCAAGCAAGCTCGCAGGCTCGGAGGCAGGCAGGCAGGCTGCAGGCAGGCAGGCAGGCAGGTAGTCAAGCAGGCAAGCAAGCACGCAGGCTCGCAGGCAGGCAGGCAGGCAGGCAGCCAGGCTAGCAGGCTAGCAGGCTGGCAGTCAGGTAGGCAGGCATGCAGGCAGGCAGGCAGGCAGGCATGCAGGCAGGCATGCAGGCAGGAAGGCAGGCAGGCTCGCACCAGGCAGGCTCGCTGGCAAGCAGGCAGGCAGGCTCGCAGGCAGGTAGGCAGGAAGTTTCACAGGCAGGCAGGCAGCAGGCAAGCAAGCTCACAGGCTTGCAGGCAGGCAGGCAGGCCGTAGGCAGGCAGGCAGGCGGGCAAGCAAGCTCGCAGGCTCGCAGGCAGGCAGACAGGCAGGCAGGCAGGAAGTCTGGCAGGCTAGCAGGCAGGCAGGCTTGCAGGCAGGCAGGCAGGCAAGCAAGCTCACTTGCTCGCAGGCAAACAGGCAGGCAGGCATGCAGGCAGGCAGGTTGGCAGGCAGGCTACCAGCAGGCAGGCTCGCTGGCAGGCAGGCATGCAGGCTCGCAGGCAGGTAGGCAGGAAGGTTCGCAGGCAGGCAAGCAGGCAAGCAAGCTCACAGGCTCACAGGCAGGCAGGCAGGCTGCAGGCAGGCAGGCAGGCTGGCAGGCCGCAGGCCGGCAGGCAGGTAGGCAGGCAGGCTCGCAGGCAGGCAGCCAGGCTAGCAGGCAGGCAGGCAGGCAGGCTGGCTCTCACCAGGCTGGCTCGCTGGCAAGCAGGCAGGCAGGTTCACAGGCAGCTAGGCAGGAAGGTTCGCAGGCAGGCAGGCAGGAAGGTTCGCAGGCAGGCAGGCAGGCAAACAAGCTCACAGGCTCGCCGGTAGGCAGGCCACAGGCAGCCAGGCTAGCAGGCTAGCAGGCACGCAGGCAAGCAGGCAGGCAGGCTCGCACTAGGCAGGCTCGCTAGCAAGCAGGCAGGCAGGCTCACAGGCAGGTAAGCAAGAAGGTTCGCAGGCAGGCAGGCAGGCAAGCAAGCTCGCAGGCTCGCAGGCAAGCAGGCAGGCCGGCCGCAGGCAGGCAGGCAGGCAGGCAAGCAGGCAAGCAAGCGCGCAGGCTCGCAGGCTCACAGGCAGGCAGGCAAGCAGGCTCGCAGGCACAGGCTCTCAGGCAGGCAGGCAGCAGGCAGGCAGGCAGGCTCGAAGGCAGGCAGGATCGCAGTCAGGTAGGCAGGAAGGCATGCAGGCAGGCAGGCAGCTAGGCAGGCTCACTGTCAGGCAGACAGGCAGGCAGGAAGGCTAGCAGGCAGGCAGGCTCGCAGGCAGGAAGGCAGGCAAGCATACTCGCAGGCTCGCAGGCAGGCAGGCATGCAGGCAGGCAGGCAGGCTCGCTGGCAGGCAGGCAGGCAGGCTCGCAGGCAGGTAGGCAGGAAGGTTAGCGGGCAGGAAGGCAGGCAAGAAAGCTCACTGGCTTGCAGGCAGGCAAGCAGGCCGCAGGCAGGCAGGCAGGCAGGCAGGCAAGCAGGCAGGCAGGCAGCCAGGCAGGTAGACAGGCAGGAAGGCAGGAAGGCAGGCAGGCTAGCAGGCAGGCAGGCTTGCAGGCAGGCAGGCAAGCAAGCTCACATGATCGCTTGCAGGCAGGCAGGCAGGCATGCAGACAGGTAGGTAGGCAAGCAGGCAGGCAGGCAGGCAGGCTCGCACCAGGCAGGCTCGCTGGCAGGCAGGCAGGCAGGCTCGCACCAGGCAGGCTCGCTGGCAGGCAGGCAGGTAGGCTCACAGGCAGGAAAGCAAGAAGGTTCGCAGGCAGGCAGGCAGGCATGCATGCAGGCAGGCAGTCAGGCTCGCAGGCAGGCAGGCTCGCATACATGCAGGCAGGCAAGCAAGCTCACAGGCTCACAGGCAGGCAGGCAGGCCGCAGGCAGGCAGGCAGGCAAGCAGGCAAGCAGGCAGGCAGGCATGCATGCAGGCAGGCAGACAGGCTCGCAGGCAGGCAGGCTCGCATACATGCAGGCAGGCAAGCAAGCTCACAGGCTCGCAGGCAGGCAGGCAGGCCGCAGGCAGGCAGGCAGGCAGACAGGCAAGCAGGCAAGCAAGCTCGCAGGCTCACAGGCAGGCAGGCAGGCCACAGGCAGGTAGGCAGGCCGGCAGGCAAGTAGGCAAGCAAGCTCGCAGGCTCGCAGGCAGGCAGTCAGGCAGGCAGGCAGCCAGGCTAGCAGGCATGCAGGCAGGCTCACAGGCAGGCAGGCAGGCAGGCAGGCATAAATGCAGTCAGGCAGGCATCCAGGCAGGCAGGCAGGCAGGCAGGCAGGCAGGCAGGAAGGCAGGCAGGCTAGCAGGCAGGCAGTCTTGCAGGCAGGCAGGCAGGCAAGCAAGCTCATGCTCGCTCGTAGGCAGGCAGGCAGTCAGGCAGGCATGCAGACAGGTAGGTAGGCAGGCAGACAGGCAGGCAGGCAGGCTCGTCCAGGCATGCTCGCTGGCAGGCAGTCAAGCAGGCAAGCAGGCAGGCAGGCAGGCTCGCAGGCAGGCAGACTCACAGGCAGGCAGGCAGGCAGACAGGCTCGCAGGCAGGCAGGAAAGCAGGCTCGCAGGCAGAGGCTCGCAGGCAGACAGGCAGATAGGCAGGCAGGCTCACAGGCAGGCAGGCTCGCAGTCAGGTAGGCAGGAAGGCATGCAGGCAGGCAGGCCGGTAGGCAGGCAGGCAGGCAGGCAGGCATGCAGGCAGGCAGTTAGGCAGGCAGGCAGGCAGGCAGGCAGGCTATCACCAGGCAGGCTCGCTGGCAGGCAGGCAGGCTGCAGGCATGCAGGCAGGCAGGCAGGTAGGCAAGCAGGCAAGCAAGCTCGCAGGCAGGCAGGCAGACAAGCAAACTCACAGGCTTGCAGGCAGGCAGGCAGGCCTCAGGCAGGCAGGAAGGCAGGCAGGCAAGCAAGCTCGCAGGCTCGCAGGCAGGCAGGCAGGCAGGCAGGCAGGCAGGCAGGAAGGCAGGAAGGCAGGATATCAGGCAGGCAGGCAGGCAGGCAGGCAGGCAGGCATGCAGGCAGGTAGGCAGGCAGTCAAGCATGCAGGAAGGCTAGCAGGCAGGTAGGCTCACAGGCAGGTAGGCAGGAAGGTTCGCAGGCAGGCAGGCAAACAAGTTCACAGGCTTGCAGGCAGGCAGGCTGGCCGCAGGTAGGCAGGCAGGCAGGCAGGCAAGAAGGCTAGCAGATAGGCAGGCTCGCAGGCAGCAGGCAGGTAGGCAGGCAAGCAAGCTCGCAGGCTCGCAGGCAGGCAGGCAGGCAGGCAGGCAGGCTCGCAGGCAGGCAGGCAGGCAGGCAGGCAGGCAGGCAGGCAGGCAGGCAGGCAGGCAGGCAGGCAGGCAGGCAAGCAGGGAGGCAGGCAGGCAAGCAGGGAGGCAGGCAAGCAGAGAGGCAGGCAGGCTCGCAGGCAGGCAGGCTCGCAGGCAGGCAGGCTAGCTGCCAGTCAGGTAGCTTCGCAGGCAGGCAGGCAGGCATGCAGGCTAGCAGGCAGGTAGGCAGGAAGGTTCGCAGGCAGGCAGGCAGGCTCCCAGGAAGGCAGGCAGGCTCCCAGGCAGGCAGGCAGGCAGGCAGGCAGGCATGCAGGCAGGTAGGCAGGCAGTCAAGCATGCAGGAAGGCTAGCAGGCAGGTAGGCTCACAGGCAGGCTTGAAGGCAGGCAGGCAGGCAAGGAAGCTCACATGCTTGCTCGCTGGCAGGCAGGTAGGCAGGCAGGCAGGCTCGCACCAGGCAGGCTCGCTGGCAGGCAGGCAGGCAGGCAGGCAGGCTCACAGGCAGTTAGGTAGTTAGGTTCGCAGGCAGGCAGGATGGCAGGCTTGCAGGCAGGCAGGCAGGCAAGCAAGCTCGCAGGCTCGCTGGCAGGCAGGCAGGCAGGCAGGCAAGAAGGCTCACAGGCAGGCAGGCTCACAGGCAGGCAGGCTCACAAGCAGGCAGGCAGGCTAGCAGGCTGGCAGGCTCGCAAGCAGGCAGGCAGGCAAGCTAGCAGGCACAGGCTCGCAGGCAGGCAGGCAGGCAGGCAGCCTCGCAGGCAGGCAGGCTCGCAGGCAGGTAGGCAGGAAGGCATGCAGACAGGCATGCAGGCAGGTAGGCAGGCAGGCAGGCAGGCTCGCTGGCAGGCAGGCAGACAGGCTCGCAGGCAGGTAGGCAGGAAGGTTCGCAGGCAGGCAGGCAAACAAGTTCACAGGCTTGCAGGCAGGCAGGCTGGCCGCAGGTAGGCAGGCAGGCAGGCAGGCAAGAAGGCTAGCAGATAGGCAGGCTCGCAGGCAGCAGGCAGGTAGGCAGGCAAGCAAGCTCACAGGCTCGCAGGCAGGCAGGCAGGCAGGCTCGCAGGCAGGCAGGCAGGCAGGCAGGCAGGCAGGCAGGCAGGCAGGCAGGCAGGCAGGCAGGCAGCCAGGCAGGCAGGCAAGCAGGGAGGCAGGCAGGCAAGCAGGGAGGCAGGCAAGCAGGGAGGCAGGCAGGCTCGCAGGCAGGCAGGCTAGCTGCCAGTCAGGTAGCTTCGCAGGCAGGCAGGCAGGCAGGCAGGCTAGCAGGCAGGTAGGCAGGAAGGTTCGCAGGCAGGCAGGCAGGCTCCCAGGAAGGCAGGCAGGCTCCCAGGCAGGCAGGCAGGCAGGCAGGCAGGCAGGCATGCAGGCAGGTAGGCAGGCAGTCAAGCATGCAGGAAGGCTAGCAGGCAGGTAGGCTCACAGGCAGGCTTGAAGGCAGGCAGGCAGGCAAGGAAGCTCACATGCTTGCTCGCTGGCAGGCAGGTAGGCAGGCAGGCAGGCTCGCACCAGGCAGGCTCGCTGGCAGGCAGGCAGGCAGGCAGGCAGGCAGGCTCACAGGCAGTTAGGTAGTTAGGTTCGCAGGCAGGCAGGATGGCAGTCTTGCAGGCAGGCAGGCAGGCAAGCAAGCTCGCAGGCTCGCTGGCAGGCAGGCAGGCAGGCAGGCAAGAAGGCTCACAGGCAGGCAGGCTCACAGGCAGGCAGGCTCACAAGCAGGCAGGCAGGCTAGCAGGCTGGCAGGCTCGCAAGCAGGCAGGCAGGCAAGCTAGCAGGCACAGGCTCGCAGGCAGGCAGGCAGGCAGGCAACCTCGCAGGCAGGCAGGCTCGCAGGCAGGTAGGCAGGAAGGCATGCAGACAGGCATGCAGGCAGGTAGGCAGGCAGGCAGGCAGGCTCGCTGGCAGGCAGGCAGACAGGCTCGCAGGCAGGTAGGCAGGAAGGTTCGCAGGCAGGCAGGCAAACAAGTTCACAGGCTTGCAGGCAGGCAGGCTGGCCACAGGCAGGCAGACACGCAGGCAGGCAAGAAGGCTAGCAGATAGGCAGGCTCGCAGGCAGCAGGCAGGTAGGCAGGCAAGCAAGCTCGCAGGCTCGCAGGCAGGCAGGCAGGCAGGCAGGCAGGCAGGCAGGCAGGCAGGCAGGCTCGCAGGCAGGCAGGCAGGCAGGCAGGCAGGCAGGCAGGCAGGCAGGCAGGCAGGCAGGCAGGCAGGCAGGCAGGCAGGCAGGCAGGCAGGCAAGCAGGGAGGCAGGCAGGCAAGCAGGGAGGCAGGCAAGCAGGGAGGCAGGCAGGCTCGCAGGCAGGCAGGCTCGCAGGCAGGCAAGCTAGCTGCCAGTCAAGTAGCTTCGCAGGCAGGCAGGCAGGCAGGCAGGCTAGCAGGCAGGTAGGCAGGAAGGTTCGCAGGCAGGCAGGCAGGCTCCCAGGAAGGCAGGCAGGCTCCCAGGCAGGCAGGCAGGCAGGCAGGCAGGCAGGCAGGCATGCAGGCAGGTAGGCAGGCAGTCAAGCATGCAGGAAGGCTAGCAGGCAGGTAGGCTCACAGGCAGACTTGAAGGCAGGCAGGCAGGCAAGGAAGCTCACATGCTTGCTCGCTGGCAGGCAGGTAGGCAGGCAGGCAGGCTCGCACCAGGCAGGCTCGCTGGCAGGCAGGCAGGCAGGCAGGCTCACAGGCAGTTAGGTAGTTAGGTTCGCAGGCAAGCAGGATGGCAGGCTTGCAGGCAGGCAGGCAGGCAAGCAAGCTCGCAGGCTCGCTGGCAGGCAGGCAGGCAGGCAGGCAAGAAGGCTCACAGGCAGGCAGGCTCACAAGCAGGCAGGCAGGCTAGCAGGCTGGCAGGCTCGCAAGCAGGCAGGCAGGCAAGCTAGCAGGCACAGGCTCGCAGGCAGGCAGGCAGGCAGGCAGCCTCGCAGGCAGGCAGGCTCGCAGGCAGGTAGGCAGGAAGGCATGCAGACAGGCATGGAGGCAGGTAGGCAGGCAGGCAGGCAGGCTCGCTGGCAGGCAGGCAGACAGGCTCGCAGGCAGGTAGGCAGGAAGGTTCGCAGGCAGGCAGGCAAACAAGTTCACAGGCTTGCAGGCAGGCAGGCTGGCCGCAGGCAGGCAGGATGGCAGGCTTACAGGCAGGCAGGCAGGCAGGCAAGCAAGCTCGCAGGCTCGCAGGCAGGCAGGCAGGCTCGCAGGCAGGCAGGCAGGCTCGCAGGCAGGCAAGCAAGCAGTCTCGCAGGCACAGACTCACAGGCAGGCAGGCAGGCAGGCAGGCTCGCAGGCAGGCAGGCAGGCTTGCAGGCAGGCAGGCAAGCAGTCTCGCAGGCACAGACTCACAGGCAGGCAGGCAGGCAGGCAGGCTCGCAGGCAGGTAGGCAGGAAGGTTCACAGGCAGGCAGGCAGTTAAGCAAGCTCGCAGGCTCGAAGGCAGGCAGGCAGGCTGCAGGCAGGCAAGCAGGCAAGCAAGCTCGCAGGCTCACAGGGAGGCAGGCAGGCAGGCAGGCAGGCAAGCAAGTTCACATGCTCGCTCGTAGGCAGGCAGGCAGGCATGCAGACAGGTATGTAGGCAGGTAGGCATACAAGGTAGGCAGGCTCGTCCAGGCTGGCTTGCTGTCAGGCAGTCAAGCAGGCAGGCAGGCAGGCTCGCAGGCAGGCAGGCTCACAGGCAGGCAGGCAGGCAGGCAGGCAGGCTCGCAGGCAGGCAGGCAGGCAGGCAAGCAGGCTCGCAGGCACAGGCTCGCAGGCAGGCAGGCAGGCAGGCAGCCAGGCTCGCAGGCAGGCAGGCTCGCAGTCAGGCAGGCAGGCAGGCAAGCATGCTCGCAGGCTTGCAGGCAGGCAGGCAGGCTGCAGGCAGGCAGGCAGGCAGGCTCGCAGGCAGGCAGGCTCGCAGGCAGGCAGGCAGGCAGGCAGGCAGGCAGGCAGGCAGGCAGGCAGGCTCGCAGGCAGGCAGGCAGGCAGGCAAGCAGGCTCGCAGGCACAGGCTCGCAGGCAGGCAGGCAGGCAGGCAGCCAGGCTCGCAGGCAGGCAGGCTCGCAGTCAGGCAGGCAGGCAGGCAAGCATGCTCGCAGGCTCGCAGGCAGGCAGGCAGGCTGCAGGCAGGCAGGCAGGCAGGCTGCAGGCAGGCAGGCAGGCAGGCTCGCAGGCAGGCAGGCAGGCAGGCAGGCAGGCAGGCAGGCAGGCAGGCTCGCAGGCAGGCAGGCAGGCAGGCAAGCAGGCTCGCAGGCACAGGCTCGCAGGCAGGCAGGCAGGCAGGCAGCCAGGCTCGCAGGCAGGCAGGCTCGCAGTCAGGCAGGCAGGCAGGCAAGCATGCTCGCAGGCTCGCAGGCAGGCAGGCAGGCTGCAGGCAGGCAGGCAGGGAGGCAAGCAGGCAAGCAAGCTCGCAGGCTCGCTGGAAGGCAGGCAGGCAAGCAGGCAGGCAGTCAGGCCGCAGGCAGGCAGGCAGGCAAGTAAGCTCACATGCTCGCTTGCAGGCAGGCAGGCAGGCAGGCAGGCATGCAGGCAGGCAGTTAGGCAGGCAGGCAGGCAGGCAGGCAGGCTATCACCAGGCAGGCTCGCTGGCAGGCAGGCAGGCTGCAGGCATGCAGGCAGGCAGGCAGGTAGGCAAGCAGGCAAGCAAGCTCGCAGGCAGGCAGGCAGACAAGCAAACTCACAGGCTTGCAGGCAGGCAGGCAGGCCTCAGGCAGGCAGGAAGGCAGGCAGGCAAGCAAGCTCGCAGGCTCGCAGGCAGGCAGGCAGGCAGGCAGGCAGGCAGGCAGGAAGGCAGGATATCAGGCAGGAAGGCAGGCAGGCTCGCAGGCAGGTAGGCAGGAAGGTTCGCAGGCAGGCAGGCAAACAAGTTCACAGGCTTGCAGGCAGGCAGGCTGGCCGCATGTAGGCAGGCAGGCAGGCAGGCAAGAAGGCTAGCAGATAGGCAGGCTCGCAGGCAGCAGGCAGGTAGGCAGGCAAGCAAGCTCGCAGGCTCGCAGGCAGGCAGGCAGGCAGGCTCGCAGGCAGGCAGGCAGGCAGGCAGGCAGGCAGGCAGGCAGGCAGGCAGGCAGGCAGGCAGGCAGGAAGGCAGGCAGGCAGGCAGGCAGCCAGGCAGGCAGGCAAGCAGGGAGGCAGGCAGGCAAGCAGGGAGGCAGGCAAGCAGGGAGGCAGGCAGGCTCGCAGGCAGGCAGGCTCGCAGGCAGGCAGGCTAGCTGCCAGTCAAGTAGCTTCGCAGGCAGGCAGGCAGGCAGGCAGGCTAGCAGGCAGGTAGGCAGGAAGGTTCGCAGGCAGGCAGGCAGGCTCCCAGGAAGGCAGGCAGGCTCCCAGGCAGGCAGGCAGGCAGGCAGGCAGGCAGGCAGGCATGCAGGCAGGTAGGCAGGCAGTCAAGCATGCAGGAAGGCTAGCAGGCAGGTAGGCTCACAGGCAGGCTTGAAGGCAGGCAGGCAGGCAAGGAAGCTCACATGCTTGCTCGCTGGCAGGCAGGTAGGCAGGCAGGCAGGCTCGCACCAGGCAGGCTCGTTGGCAGGCAGGCAGGCAGGCAGGCAGGCAGGACGGCTTGCATACTCGCAGGCAGGCAGGCAGGCAGGCAGGCTCGCAGGCAGGCAGGCAGGCAGGCATTCAGGCAAGCCGTCAAGCAAGCTCGCAGGTAGGCAGGCAGCTCGCACCAGGCAGGCTCGCTGGTAGGCAGGCAGGCAGGCTCGCAGGTAGGTAAGCAGGAAGGTCGTAGGCAGGCAGGCAGGCAGGCAGGAAGGCTAGCAGCAGGCAGGCTCGCAGGCAGGCAGGCAGGCAAGCAAGCTAGCAGGCTCACAGGCAGGCAGGCAGGTAGGCAGGACGGCTTGCATGCTCGCAGGCAGGCAAGCAGGCTCACAGGCAGGCAGGCAGGCTCGCAGGCAGGCAGGCAGGCAGGCAGGCAGGCTCACAGGCAGTTAGGTAGTTAGGTTCGCAGGCAGGCAGGATGGCAGGCTTGCAGGCAGGCAGGCAGGCAAGCAAGCTCGCAGGCTCGCTGGCAGGCAGGCAGGCAGGCAGGCAAGAAGGCTCACAGGCAGGCAGGCTCACAGGCAGGCAGGCAGGCTCGCAGGCAGGCAGGCAGGCAGGTAGGCAGGACGGCTTGCATGCTCGCAGGCAGGCAAGCAGGCTCACAGGCAGGCAGGCAGGCAGGCAGGCTCGCAGGCAGGCAGGCAGGCAGGCAAGCAGTCAAGCAAGCTGGCAGGCTCGCAGGCAGGAGGGCAGGCAGGCAGGCAGGCAGGCAGGCAGGCAGGCAGGACGGCTTGCATGCTCGCAGGCAGGCAGGCAGGCAGGCAGGCAGGCAGGCAGGCAGGCAGGCAGGCTCGCAGGCAGGCTCGCAGGCAGGCAGGCAGGCAGACAGGCTCGCAGGCAGGCAGGCTCGCAGGCAGGCAGGCTCGCAGGCAGGCAGGCTCGCAGGCAGGCAGGCTCGCTGGCAGGCAGGCAGCTTCGCAGGCAGGCAGGCTAGCAGGCAGGTAGGCAGGAAGGTTCGCAGGTAGGCATGCAGGCTCCCAGGAAGGCAGGCAGGCTCGCAGGCAGGCAGGATGGCAGGCTTACAGGCAGGCACGCAGGCAGGCAAGCAAGCTCGCAGGCTCGCAGGCAGGCAGGCAGGCTCGCAGGCAGGCAGGCAAGCAGTCTCGCAGGCACAGACTCACAGGCAGGCAGGCAGGCAGGCAGGCTCGCAGGCAGGTAGGCAGGAAGGTTCACAGGCAGGCAGGCAGTTAAGCAAGCTCGCAGGCTCGAAGGCAGGCAGGCAGGCTGCAGGCAGGCAAGCAGGCAAGCAAGCTCGCAGGCTCGCAGGCAGGCAGGCAGGCTCGCAGGCAGGCAGGCAGGCTCGCAGGCAGGCAGGCAAGCAGTCTCGCAGGCACAGACTCACAGGCAGGCAGGCAGGCAGGCAGGCTCGCAGGCAGGCAGGCAGGCTTGCAGGCAGGCAGGCAAGCAGTCTCGCAGGCACAGACTCACAGGCAGGCAGGCAGGCAGGCAGGCTCGCAGGCAGGTAGGCAGGAAGGTTCACAGGCAGGCAGGCAGTTAAGCAAGCTCGCAGGCTCGAAGGCAGGCAGGCAGGCTGCAGGCAGGCAAGCAGGCAAGCAAGCTCGCAGGCTCACAGGGAGGCAGGCAGGCAGGCAGGCAGGCAAGCAAGTTCACATGCTCGCTCGTAGGCAGGCAGGCAGGCATGCAGACAGGTATGTAGGCAGGTAGGCATACAAGGTAGGCAGGCTCGTCCAGGCTGGCTTGCTGTCAGGCAGTCAAGCAGGCAGGCAGGCAGGCTCGCAGGCAGGCAGGCTCACAGGCAGGCAGGCAGGCAGGCAGGCAGGCTCGCAGGCAGGCAGGCAGGCAGGCAAGCAGGCTCGCAGGCACAGGCTCGCAGGCAGGCAGGCAGGCAGGCAGCCAGGCTCGCAGGCAGGCAGGCTCGCAGTCAGGCAGGCAGGCAGGCAAGCATGCTCGCAGGCTCGCAGGCAGGCAGGCAGGCTGCAGGCAGGCAGGCAGGCAGGCTCGCAGGCAGGCAGGCTCGCAGGCAGGCAGGCAGGCAGGCAGGCAGGCAGGCAGGCAGGCAGGCTCGCAGGCAGGCAGGCAGGCAGGCAAACAGGCTCGCAGGCACAGGCTCGCAGGCAGGCAGGCAGGCAGGCAGCCAGGCTCGCAGGCAGGCAGGCTCGCAGTCAGGCAGGCAGGCAGGCAAGCATGCTCGCAGGCTCGCAGGCAGGCAGGCAGGCTGCAGGCAGGCAGGCAGGCAGGCTCGCAGGCAGGCAGGCTCGCAGGCAGGCAGGCAGGCAGGCAGGCAGGCAGGCAGGCAGGCTCGCAGGGAGGCAGGCAGGCAGGCAAGCAGGCTCGCAGGCACAGGCTCGCAGGCAGGCAGGCAGGCAGGCAGCCAGGCTCGCAGGCAGGCAGGCTCGCAGTCAGGCAGGCAGGCAGGCAAGCATGCTCGCAGGCTCGCAGGCAGGCAGGCAGGCTGCAGGCAGGCAGGCAGGGAGGCAAGCAGGCAAGCAAGCTCGCAGGCTCGCTGGAAGGCAGGCAGGCAAGCAGGCAGGCAGTCAGGCCGCAGGCAGGCAGGCAGGCAAGTAAGCTCACATGCTCGCTTGCAGGCAGGCAGGCAGGCAGGCAGGCATGCAGGCAGGCAGTTAGGCAGGCAGGCAGGCAGGCAGGCAGGCTATCACCAGGCAGGCTCGCTGGCAGGCAGGCAGGCTGCAGGCATGCATGCAGGCAGGCAGGTAGGCAAGCAGGCAAGCAAGCTCGCAGGCAGGCAGGCAGACAAGCAAACTCACAGGCTTGCAGGCAGGCAGGCAGGCCTCAGGCAGGCAGGAAGGCAGGCAGGCAAGCAAGCTCGCAGGCTCGCAGGCAGGCAGGCAAGCAAGCTCGCAGGCTCGCAGGCAGGCAGGCAGGCAGGCAGGCAGGCAGGCAGGAAGGCAGGAAGGCAGGATATCAGGCAGGAAGGCAGGCAGGCTCGCAGGCAGGTAGGCAGGAAGGTTCGCAGGCAGGCAGGCAAACAAGTTCACAGGCTTGCAGGCAGGCAGGCTGGCCGCAGGTAGGTAGGCAGGCAGGCAGGCAAGAAGGCTAGCAGATAGGCAGGCTCGCAGGCAGCAGGCAGGTAGGCAGGCAAGCAAGTTCGCAGGCTCGCAGGCAGGCAGGCAGGCAGGCAGGCAGGAAGGCAGGCAGGCAGGCAGGCAGCCAGGCAGGCAGGCAAGCAGGGAGGCAGGCAGGCAAGCAGGGAGGCAGGCAAGCAGGGAGGCAGGCAGGCTCGCAGGCAGGCAGGCTCGCAGGCAGGCAGGCTAGCTGCCAGTCAGGTAGCTTCGCAGGCAGGCAGGCAGGCAGGCAGGCTAGCAGGCAGGTAGGCAGGAAGGTTCGCAGGCAGGCAGGCAGGCTCCCAGGCAGGCAGGCAGGCTCCCAGGCAGGCAGGCAGGCAGGCATGCAGGCAGGTAGGCAGGCAGTCAAGCATGCAGGAAGGCTAGCAGGCAGGTAGGCTCACAGGCAGGCTTGAAGGCAGGCAGGCAGGCAAGGAAGCTCACATGCTTGCTCGCTGGCAGGCAGGTAGGCAGGCAGGCAGGCTCGCACCAGGCAGGCTCGCTGGCAGGCAGGCAGGCAGGCAGGCAGGCTCGCAGGCAGGCAGGCAGGCAGGCAAGCAGTCAAGCAAGCTCGCAGGCTCGCAGGCAGGAGGGCAGGCAGGCAGGCAGGCAGGCAGGCAGGCAGGCAGGCAGGACGGCTTGCATGCTCGCAGGCAGGCAGGCAGGCAGGCAGGCAGGCAGGCAGGCAGGCAGGCAGGCTCGCAGGCAGGCAGGCAGGCAGGCAGGCAGGCAGGCAGGCAGGCAGGCAGGCAGACAGGCTCGCAGGCAGGCCGGCTCGCAGGCAGGCAGGCTCGCATGCAGGCAGGCTCGCAGGCAGGCAGGCTCGCAGGCAGGCAGGCTCGCTGGCAGGCAGGCAGCTTCGCAGGCAGGCAGGCTAGCAGGCAGGTAGGCAGGAAGGTTCGCTGGTAGGCATGCAGGCTCCCAGGAAGGCAGGCAGGCTCGCAGGCAGGCAGGATGGCAGGCTTACAGGCAGGCAGGCAGGCAGGCAAGCAAGCTCGCAGGCTCGCAGGCAGGCAGGCAGGCTCGCAGGCAGGCAGGCAAGCAGTCTCGCAGGCACAGACTCACAGGCAGGCAGGCAGGCAGGCAGGCTCGCAGGCAGGTAGGCAGGAAGGTTCACAGGCAGGCAGGCAGTTAAGCAAGCTCGCAGGCTCGAAGGCAGGCAGGCAGGCTGCAGGCAGGCAAGCAGGCAAGCAAGCTCGCAGGCTCACAGGGAGGCAGGCAGGCAGGCAGGCAGGCAGGCATGCATGCAGGCAGGCAGGCAGGCATTCAGGCATGCATGCATGCAGGCAGGCAAGCTGGCAGGCTCGCACCAGGCAGGTTTGCAGGCAGGCAGGCAGGCATGCAGACAGGCAGGCAGGCAGGCAGGCAGGCTCGCACGAGGCAGGCTCCCTGGCAAGCTGGCAGGCAGGCTCGCAGGCAGGCAGGCTCGCAGGCAGGCAGGCTCGCAGGCCGGCAGACTCGCAGGCAGGCAGGCTCGCAGGCAGGCAGGCAGGCAGGCAAGCAAGCTCGCAAGCTTGCAGGCAGGCAGGCAGGCCGCAGGCAGGCAGGCAGGCAGGACGGCTTGCATACTCGCAGGCAGGCAGGCAGGCAGGCAGGCAGGCAGGCATTCAGGCAAGCCGTCAAGCAAGCTCGCAGGCTCGCAGGTAGGCAGGCAGCTCGCACCAGGCAGGCTCGCTGGTAGGCAGGCAGGCAGGCTCGCAGGTAGGTAAGTTGGAAGGTCGTAGGCAGGCAGGCAGGCAAGCTAGCTCACAGGCTCGCAGGCAGGCAGGCAGGCAGGCAGGCAGGCAGGCAGGCAGGCTAGCAGCAGGCAGGCTCGCAGGCAGGCAGGCAGGCAAGCAAGCTAGCAGGCTCACAGGCAGGCAGGCAGGTAGGCAGGACGGCTTGCTTGCTCGCAGGCAGGCAAGCAGGCTCACAGGCAGGCAGGCAGGCAGGCTCGCAGGCAGGCAGGCAGGAGGGCAGGCAGGCAGGCAGGCAGGACAGCTTGCATGCTCTCAGGCAGGCAGGCAGGCAGGCAGGCAGGCAGGCAGGCAGGCTGGTAGACAGGCAGGAAGGCAGTAAGGCAGGCAGGCTAGCAGGCAGGCAGGCTTGAAGGCAGGCAAGCAGGCAAGGAAGTTCACATGCTTGCTCGCTGGCAGGCAGGCAGGCAGGCTCACAGGCAGTTAGGTAGTTAGGTTGGCAGGCAGGCAGGATGGCAGGCTTGCAGGCAGGCAGGCAGGCAGGTAGGCAGGCTCGCAGGCAGTTAGGCATGAAGGTTCGCAGACAGGCAGGCAGGCAAGCAAGCTCGCAGGCTGGCAGGCTGGCAGGCAGGCATGCAGGCATGCAGGCATGCAGGCATGCAGGCAGGCAGGCAGGCAGGCCCTCAGGCCGGCTGGCAGGCAGGCAGGCAGGCAGGCAGGCAGTCAGGCAGGCAGGCAGGCTCCCAGGCAGGCAGGCAGGCAGGCAGGCTGGTAGACAGGCAGGAGGCAGGAAGGCAGGCAGGCTAGCAGGCAGGCAAGGAAAATCACATGCTTGCTCGCTGGCAGGCAGGTAGGCAGGCAGGCAGGCTCGCACCAGGCAGGCTCGTTGGCAGGCAGGCAGGCAGGCAGGCAGGCAGGACGGCTTGCATACTCGCAGGCAGGCAGGCAGGCAGGCAGGCTCGCAGGCAGGCTCGCAGGCAGGCAGGCAGGCAGGCATTCAGGCAAGCCGTCAAGCAAGCTCGCAGGCTCGCAGGTAGTCAGGCAGCTCGCACCAGGCAGGCTCGCTGGTAGGCAGGCAGGCAGGCTCGCAGGTAGGTAAGCAGGAAGGTCGTAGGCAGGCAGGCAGGCAAGCTAGCTCACAGGCTCGCAGGCAGGCAGGCAGGCAGGCAGGCAGGCAGGCAGGCAGGCAGGCAGGCAGGCAGGCTAGCAGCAGGCAGGCTCGCAGGCAGGCAGGCAGGCAAGCAAGCTAGCAGGCTCACAGGCAGGCAGGCAGGTAGGCAGGACGGCTTGCATGCTCGCAGGCAGGCAAGCAGGCTCACAGGCAGGCAGGCAGGCAGACAGGCTCGCAGGCAGGCAGGCAGGAGGGCAGGCAGGCAGGCAGGCAGGCAGGCAGGCAGGCAGGCAGGACAGCTTGCATGCTCGCAGGCAGGCAGGCAGGCAGGCAGGCAGGTAGGCAGGCAGGCTCGCAGGAAGGCTAGCAGGCAGGCAGGCTCGCAGGCAGGCAGGCAAGTAGGCATTTAATCAAGCTTGCAGGCTCGCAGGAAGGCAGGAAGGCAGGAAGGCAGGAAGGCAGGCAGGCAGGCAGGCAGGCAGGTAGACAGGCAGGCAGGCAGGCAGGCAGGCAGGCAGGCAGGTAGACAGGCAGGCAGGCAGGAAGGCAGGCAGGCAGGCTTGAAGGCAGGCAGGCAGGCAAGGAAGCTCACATGCTTGCTCGCTGGCAGGCAGGCAGTCAGGCAGGCAGGCAGGCTCACACCAGGCAGGCTCGCTGGCAGGCAGGCAGGCAGGCTTGCAGGCAGTTAGGCAGTTAGGTTCGCAGTCAGGCAGGCTTGCAGGCAGGCAGGCAGGCAAGAAAGCTCACAGGCTCGCAGGCAGGCAGGCATGCAGGCAGCTAGGCAGGCAGGCAGGCAGGTAGGCAGGCTCGCAGGCAGTTAGGCAGGAAGGTTCGCAGACAGGCAGGCAGGCAAGCAAGCTCGCAGGCTGGCAGGCTGGCAGGCAGGCAGGCAGGCAGGCAGGCATGCAGGCTTGAAGGCAGGCAGGCAGGCAGGCAGGCCCTCAGGCAGGCTGGCAGGCAGGCAGGCTCGTAGGCAGGCAGGCAGGCAGGCAGGCAGGCAGGCAGGTAGGCAGGCAGGCAGACAGGCAGGCAGGCAGGCAGGCAGGCTGGTAGACAGGCAGGAAGGCAGTAAGGCAGGCAGGCTAGCAGGCAGGCAGGCTTGAAGGCAGGCAGGCTTGAAGGCAGTTAGGCAGGAAGGTTCGCAGACAGGCAGGCAGGCAAGCAAGCTCGCAGGCTGGCAGGCTGGCAGGGAGGCAGGCAGGCAGGCAGGCAGGCAGGCAGGCAGGCAGGTAGGCAGGCAGGCAGACAGGCAGGCAGGCAGGCAGGCAGGCTGGTAGACAGGCAGGAAGGCAGTAAGGCAGGCAGCTAGGCAGGCAGGCAGGCAGGTAGGCAGGCTCGCAGGCAGTTAGGCAGGAAGGTTCGCAGACAGGCAGGCAGGCAAGCAAGCTCGCAGGCTGGCAGGCTGGCAGGGAGGCAGGCAGGCAGGCAGGCAGGCATGCAGGCAGGCAGGCAGGCAGGCAGGCAGGCAGGCCCTCAGGCAGGCTGGCAGGCAGGCAGGCTCGCAGGCAGGCAGGCAGGCAGGCAGGCAGGCAGGCAGGCAGGCAGGCAGGCAGGCAGGCAGACAGGCAGGCAGGCAGGCAGGCAGGCAGGCAGGCTGGTAGACAGGCAGGAAGGCAGTAAGGCAGGCAGGCTAGCAGGCAGGCAGGCTTGAAGGCAGGCAGGTAGGCAAGGAAGCTCACATGCTTGCTCACTGGCAGGCAGGCAGGCAGGCTCACAGGCAGTTAGGTAGTTAGGTTGGCAGGCAGGCAGGATGGCAGGCAGGTAGGCAGGCTCGCAGGCAGTTAGGCAGGAAGGTTCGCAGACAGGCAGGCAGGCAAGCAAGCTCGCAGGCTGGCAGGCTGGCAGGGAGGCAGGCAGGCAGGCAGGCAGGCATGCATGCAGGCAGGCAGGCAGGCAGGCAGGCAGGCCCTCAGGCAGGCTGGCAGGCAGGCAGGCTCGCAGGCAGGCAGGCAGGCAGGCAGGCAGGCAGGCAGGCAGGCAGGCAGGCAGGTAGGCAGGCAGGCAGACAGGCAGGCAGGCAGGCAGGCAGGCAGGCTGGTAGACAGGCAGGAAGGCAGTAAGGCAGGCAGCTAGGCAGGCAGGCAGGCAGGTAGGCAGGCTCGCAGGCAGTTAGGCAGGAAGGTTCGCAGACAGGCAGGCAGGCAAGCAAGCTCGCAGGCTGGCAGGCTGGCAGGGAGGCAGGCAGGCTCGCAGGCAGGCAGGCTCGCAGGCAGGCAGGCTCGCAGGCAGGCAGGCTCGCAGGCAGGCAGGCTCGCAGGCAGGCAGGCTCGCAGGCAGGCAGGCTCGCAGGCAGGCAGGCTCGCAGGCAGGCAGGCTCGCAGGCAGGCAGGCAGCTTCGCAGGCAGGCAGGTTAGCAGGCAGGTAGGCAGGAAGGTTCCCAGGGTGGCAGGCAGGCTCCCAGTAAGGCAGGCAGGCTCGCAGGCAGGCAGGATGGCAGGCTTACAGGCAGGCAGGCAGGCAAGCAAGCTCGCAGGCTCGCAGGCAGGCAGGCAGGCTCGCAGGCAGGCAGGCAAGCAGTCTCGCAGGCACAGACTCACTGGTAGGCAGGCAGGCAGGCAGGCTCGCAGGCAGGCAGGCTCTCAGGCAGGTAGGCAGGCAGGCTCGCACCAGGTAGGTTCGCTGGCAGGCAGGCAGGCAGGCTCGCACCAGGCAGGCTCGCTGGCAGGCAGGCAGGCAGGCAGGCTCGCAGGCAGGTAGGCAGGAAGGTTCACAGGCAGGCAGGCAGTTAAGCAAGCTCGCAGGCTCGAAGGCAGGCAGGCAGGCTGCAGGCAGGCAGGCAGGCAGGCAAGCAGGCAAGCAAGCTCGCAGGCTCACAGGGAGGCAGGCAGGCAGGCAGGCAGGCAGGCATGCCGGCATGCATGCTCGAAGACCAGCAGTCTCACTGGCAGGCAAGCAGGCAAGCAGGCAGCCAGGCTCGCAGGCGGGCAGGCTGGCAGGCTGGCAGGCTCTCAGGCAGGCAGGAAGGGAGGCTCAGAGACAGGCAGGCTGGGAGGCAGGCATGCATGCATGCATGCAGGCAGGCAATCAGGCATGCAGGCTTGCATGCTCACAGGCCGGCAGGCTCACAGGCAGGCAGGCAGGCTGGCAGGCAGGCGGCATGCATGCAGGCAGACCAGGAGGCTCACAGGCAGGCAGGCAGACAAGCAGGCAGGCAGGCTCGCAGGCAGGCAGCCAGGCTCGCAGGCAGGCAGGCAGGTAGGCAGGGAGGCAGGCAGGCAGGCTTGCATGCTCACAGGCAGGCAGGTAAGCAAGCAGGCAGGCAGGCAGGCAGCCAGGCTCGCAGGTACGCAGGCAGGCAGGCTGCCAGGCTCTCAGGCAGGCAGGCAGGAACGTTCACAGGCAGGCAGGCAGGCAAGCAACCTCTCAGTCTCGCAAGCAGGCAGGCAGGCCGCAGGTAGGCAGGCAGGCAGGCAGGCAGGCAGGCAGGCAGGCAGGCAAGCAGGCAAGCAGTCAGGCAGGCAGGCAGCCAGGTTAGCAGGCTAGCAGGCAGGCAGGCAGGCAGGCTCGCAGGCAGGCATGCAGGTAGGCAGGCTCCCAGGCAGGCAGGCAGGCAAGTAAGCTCGCAGGCTCGCAGGCAGGCAGGCAGGCAGGCAGGCAGGCAAGCTCGCAGGCAGGCTCGCAGGCAGGCTCGCAGGAAGGCTCGCAGGCAGGCTCGCAGGCAGGCTCGCAGGCAGGCTCGCAGGCAGTCTCGCAGGCAGGCTCGCAGGCAGGCAGGCAGGGAGGCAGGCAGGCAAGCAGGGAGGCAGGCTCGCAGGCAGGCAGGCAGGGAGGCAGGCAGGCAAGCAGGGAGGCAGGCAGGCAAGCAGGGAGGCAGGCAGCCAAGCAGGGAGGCAGGTAGGCAAGCAGGGAGGCAGGCAGGCAAGCAGGGAGACAGGCAGGCTCGCAGGCAGGCAGGCTCGCAGGCAGGCAAGCTCGCAGGCAGGCAGGCTCGCAGGCAGGAAGGCTCGCAAGCAGGCAGGCTCGCTGCCAGTCAGGTAACTTCGCAGGCAGGCAGGTAGGCAGGCTAGCAGGCAGGTAGGCAGGAAGGTTCGCAGGCAGGCAGGCAGGCTCCCAGGAAGGCAGGCAGGCTCGCAGGCAGGCAGGCTCGCAGGCAGGCAGGCAGGCATGCAGGCAGGCAGGCTCGCTTGCAGGCATGCAGGCAGCAAGCTCACAGGCTCGCAGGCAGGCAGGCAGGCCGCAGGCAGGCAGGCAGGCAGGCGAGCCAGTCAAGCAAGCTCGCAGGCTCGCAGGCAGGCAGGCAGGCTCGCAGGCAGGCAGGCAGGCAGGTAGGCAGGACGGCTTGCATGCTCGCAGGCAGGCAAGCAGGCTCGCAGGCAGGCAGGCAGGCAGGCAGGCAGGCAGGCTCGCAGGCAGGCAGGCAGGCAGGCAGGCAAGCAGTCAAGCAAGCTCGCAGGCTCGCAGGCAGGCAGGCAGGAGGGCAGGCAGGCAGGCAGGCAGGCAGGCAGGCAGGACGGCTTGCATGCTCGCAGGCAGGCAGGCAGGTAGGCACGCAGGCAGGCAGGCAGGCAGGCTCGCAGGCTCGCAGGCAGGCAGGCTCGCAGGCAGGCAGGATCGCAGGCAGGCAGGCTCGCAGGCAGGCAGGCTCGCAGGCAGGCAGGCTTGCAGGCAGGCAGGCTCGCAGGCAGGCAGGCAGCTTCGCAGGCAGGCAGGTTAGCAGGCAGGTAGGCAGGAAGGTTCACAGGTAGGCAGGCAGGCTCCCAGGAAGGCAGGCAGGCTCGCAGGCAGGCAGGATGGCAGGCTTACAGGCAGGCAGGCAGGCAAGCAAGCTCGCAGGCTCGCAGGCAGGCAAGCAGGCTCGCAGGCAGGCAGGCAAGCAGTCTCGCAGGCACAGACTCACAGGCAGGCAGGCAGGCTCGCAGGCTCGCAGGCAGGCAGGCTCTCAGGCAGGTAGGCAGGCAGGCTTGCACCAGGTAGGTTCGCTGGCAGGCAGGCAGGCAGGCTCGCACCAGGCAGGCTCGCTGGCAGGCAGGCAGGCAGGCAGGCTCGCAGGCAGGCAGGCACGCTCGCAGGCAGGCAGGCAGGCAAGCAGGCACACAGGCTCGCAGGCAGGCAGGCAGGCAGCCAGGCTCGCAGGCATGCAGGCAGGCAGGCTGGAAGGCTCTCACGCAGGCAGGCAGGGAGGCTCGCAGGCAGGCAGGGAGGCAGGCAGGCTTGCATGCTCACAGGCAGGCAGGCAAGCAAGAAGGCAGGCAGGCAGGCAGGCAGCCAGGCTCGCAGGTACGCAGGCAGGCAGGCTGCCAGGCTCTCAGGCAGGCAGGCAGGAACGTTCACAGGCAGGCAGGCAGGCAAGCAACCTCTCAGTCTCGCAAGCAGGCCGGCAGGCCGCAGGTAGGCAGGCAGGCAGGCAGCCAGGCAGGCAGGCAGGCAGGCAAGCAGGCAAGCAGTCAGGCAGGCAGGCAGCCAGGTTAGCAGGCTAGCAGGCAGGCAGGCAGGCAGGCTCGCAGGCAGGCATGCAGGCAGGCAGGCTCCCAGGCAGGCAGGCAGGCAAGTAAGCTCGCAGGCTCGCAGGCAGGCAGGCAGGCAGGCAGGCAGGCAAGCAGTCAAGCAAGCTCGCAGGCAGGCTCGCAGGCAGGCTCGCAGGCAGGCTCGCAGGCAGGCTCGCAGGCAGGCTCGCAGGCAGGCTCGCAGGCAGGCTCGCAGGCAGGCTCGCAGGCAGGCTCGCAGGCAGGCTCGCAGGCAGTCTCGCAGGCAGACTCGCAGGCAGGCAGGCAGGGAGGCAGGCAGGCAAGCAGGGAGGCAGGCAGGCAAGCAGGGAGGCAGGCAGGGAGGCAGGCAGGCAAGCAGGGAGGCAGGCAGCGTTGCAGGCAGGCAGGCTCGCAGGCAGGCAGGCTCGCAGGCAGGCAGGCTCGCTGCCAGTCAGGTAACTTCACAGGCAGGCACTTAGGCAGGCTAGCAGGCAGGTAGGCAGGAAGTTTCGCAGGCAGGCAGGCAGGCTCCCAGGAAGGCAGGCAGGCTCGCAGGCAGGCAGGCAGGCGTGCAGGCAGGCAGGCTCGCAGGCAGGCAGGCAGGCAGCAAGCTCGCAGGCTCGCAGGCACGCAGGCAGGCCGCAGGTAGGTAGGCAGGCAGGCAGGCAAGCAGTCAAGCAAGCTCGCAGGCTCGCAGGCAGGCAGGCAGGCTCGCAGGCAGGCAGGCAGGCAGGTAGGCAGGACGGCTTGCATGCTCGCAGGCAGCAAGCAGGCTCGCAGGCAGGCAGGCAGGCAGGCAGGCAGGCAGGCAGGCAGGCAGGCAGGCTCGCAGGCAGGCAGGCAGGCAGGCAGGCAAGCAGTCAAGCAAGCTCGCAGGCTCGCAGGCAGGCAGGCAGGAGGGCAAGCAGGCAGGCAGGCAGGCAGGCAAGACGGCTTGCATGCTCGCAGGCAGGCAGGCAGGCAGGCAGGCAGGCAGGCAGGCAGGCAGGCAGGCAGGTAGGCAGGCTCGCAGGCAGGCAGGCTCGCAGGCAGGCAGGCTCGCAGGCAGGCAGGCTCGCAGGCTCGCAGGCAGGCAGGCTCTCAGGCAGGTAGGCAGGCAGGCTTGCACCAGGTAGGTTCGCTGGCAGGCAGGCAGGCAGGCTCGCACCAGACAGGCTCGCTGGCAGGCAGGCAGGCAGGCAGGCTCGCAGGCAGGCAGGCACGCTCGCAGGCAGGCAGGCAGGCAAGCAGGCACACAGGCTCGCAGGCAGGCAGGCAGGCAGCCAGGCTCGCAGGCATGCAGGCAGGCAGGCTGGAAGGCTCTCACGCAGGCAGGCAGGGAGGCTCGCAGGCAGGCAGGGAGGCAGGCAGGCAGGCAGGCTTGCATGCTCACAGGCAGGCAGGCAAGCAAGAAGGCAGGCAGGCAGGCAGGCAGCCAGGCTCGCAGGTACGCAGGCAGGCAGGCTGCCAGGCTCTCAGGCAGGCAGGCAGGAACGTTCACAGGCAGGCAGGCAGGCAAGCAACCTCTCAGTCTCGCAAGCAGGCCGGCAGGCCGCAGGTAGGCAGGCAGGCAGGCAGCCAGGCAGGCAGGCAGGCAGGCAAGCAGGCAAGCAGTCAGGCAGGCAGGCAGCCAGGTTAGCAGGCTAGCAGGCAGGCAGGCAGGCAGGCTCGCAGGCAGGCATGCAGGCAGGCAGGCTCCCAGGCAGGCAGGCAGGCAAGTAAGCTCGCAGGCTCGCAGGCAGGCAGGCAGGCAGGCAGGCAGGCAAGCAGTCAAGCAAGCTCGCAGGCAGGCTCGCAGGCAGGCTCGCAGGCAGGCTTGCAGGCAGGCTCGCAGGCAGGCTCGCAGGCAGGCTCGCAGGCAGGCTCGCAGGCAGGCTCGCAGGCAGGCTCGCAGGCAGTCTCGCAGGCAGACTCGCAGGCAGGCAGGCAGGGAGGCAGGCAGGCAAGCAGGGAGGCAGGCAGGCAAGCAGGGAGGCAGGCAGGGAGGCAGGCAGGCAAGCAGGGAGGCAGGCAGCGTCGCAGGCAGGCAGGCTCGCAGGCAGGCAGGCTCGCAGGCAGGCAGGCTCGCTGCCAGTCAGGTAACTTCGCAGGCAGGCACTTAGGCAGGCTAGCAGGCAGGTAGGCAGGAAGTTTCGCAGGCAGGCAGGCAGGCTCCCAGGAAGGCAGGCAGGCTCGCAGGCAGGCAGGCAGGCGTGCAGGCAGGCAGGCTCGCAGGCAGGCAGGCAGGCAGCAAGCTCGCAGGCTCGCAGGCAGGCAGGCAGGCCGCAGGTAGGTAGGCAGGCAGGCAGGCAAGCAGTCAAGCAAGCTCGCAGGCTCGCAGGCAGGCAGGCAGGCTCGCAGGCAGGCAGGCAGGCAGGTAGGCAGGACGGCTTGCATGCTCGCAGGCAGCAAGCAGGCTCGCAGGCAGGCAGGCAGGCAGGCAGGCAGGCAGGCAGGCAGGCAGGCAGGCTCGCAGGCAGGCAGGCAGGCAGGCAGGCAAGCAGTCAAGCAAGCTCGCAGGCTCGCAGGCAGGCAGGCAGGCAGGAGGGCAAGCAGGCAGGCAGGCAGGCAGGCAAGACGGCTTGCATGCTCGCAGGCAGGCAGGCAGGCAGGCAGGCAGGCAGGCAGGCAGGCAGGCAGGTAGGCAGGCTCGCAGGCAGGCAGGCTCGCAGGCAGGCAGGCTCGCAGGCAGGCAGGCTCGCAGGCAGGCAGGCTCGCAGGCAGGCAGGCTCGCAGGCAGGCAGGCTCGCAGGCAGGCAGGCTCGCAGGCAGGCAGGCTCGCAGGCAGGCAGGCTCGCAGTCAGGCAGGCAGCTTCGCAGGCAGGCAGGTTAGCAGGCAGGTAGGCAGGAAGGTTCACAGGTAGGCAGGCAGGCTCCTAGGAAGGCAGGCAGGCTCGCAGGCAGGCAGGATGGCAAGCTTACAGGCAGGCAGGCAGGCAAGCAAGCTCGCAGGCTCGCAGGCAGGCAGGCAGGCCGCAGGTAGGTAGGCAGGCAGGCAGGCAAGCAGTCAAGCAAGCTCGCAGGCTCGCAGGCAGGCAGGCAGGCGTGCAGGCAGGCAGGCTCGCAGGCAGGCAGGCAGGCAGCAAGCTCGCAGGCTCGCAGGCAGGCAGGCAGGCTCGCAGGCAGGCAGGCAGGCTCGCAGGCAGGCAGGCAGGCAGGTAGGCAGGACGGCTTGCATGCTCGCAGGCAGGCAAGCAGGCTCGCAGGCAGGCAGGCAGGCAGGCAGGCAGGCAGGCAGGCAGGCAGGCAGGCAGGCAGGCAGGCTCGCAGGCAGGCAGGCAGGCAGGCAGGCAAGCAGTCAAGCAAGCTCGCAGGCTCGCAGGCAGGCAGGCAGGAGGGCAGGCAGGCAGGCAGGCAGGCAGGCAGGACGGCTTGCATGCTCGCAGGCAGGCAGGCAGGCAGGCAGGCAGGCAGGCAGGCAGGCAGGCAGGCAGGCTCGCAGGCAGGCAGGCTCGCAGGCAGGCAGGCTCGCAGGCAGGCAGGCTCGCAGGCAGGCAGGCTCGCAGGCAGGCAGGCTCGCAGGCAGGCAGGCTCGCAGGCAGGCAGGCTCGCAGGCAGGCAGGCTCGCAGGCAGGCAGGCTCGCAGTCAGGCAGGCAGCTTCGCAGGCAGGCAGGTTAGCAGGCAGGTAGGCAGGAAGGTTCACAGGTAGGCAGGCAGGCTCCCAGGAAGGCAGGCAGGCTCGCAGGCAGGCAGGATGGCAAGCTTACAGGCAGGCAGGCAGGCAAGCAAGCTCGCAGGCTCGCAGGCAGGCAGGCAGGCCGCAGGTAGGTAGGCAGGCAGGCAGGCAAGAAGTCAAGCAAGCTCGCAGGCTCGCAGGCAGGCAGGCAGGCTCGCAGGCAGGCAGGCAGGCAGGTAGGCAGGACGGCTTGCATGCTCGCAGGCAGGCAAGCAGGCTCGCAGGCAGGCAGGCAGGCAGGCAGGCAGGCAGGCAGGCAGGCAGGCAGACAGGCTCGCAGGCAGGCAGGCAGGCAGGCAGGCAAGCAGTCAAGCAAGCTCGCAGGCTCGCAGGCAGGCAGGCAGGAGGGCAGGCAGGCAGGCAGGCAGGCAGGCAGGACGGCTTGCATGCTCGCAGGCAGGCAGGCAGGCAGGCAGGCAGGCAGGCAGGCAGGCAGGCAGGCAGGCAGGAAGTCAGGTAGGCAGGCTCGCAGGCAGGCAGGCTCGCAGGCAGGCAGGCTCGCAGGCAGGCAGGCTCGCAGGCAGGCAGGCTCGCAGGCAGGCAGGCTCGCAGGCAGGCAGGCTCGCAGGCAGGCAGGCTCGCAGGCAGGCAGGCTCGCAGGCAGGCAGGCTCGCAGGCAGGCAGGCTCGCAGGCAGGCAGGCTCGCAGGCAGGCAGGCAGCTTCGCAGGCAGGCAGGTTAGCAGGCAGGTAGGCAGGAAGGTTCACAGGTAGGCAGGCAGGCTCCCAGGAAGGCAGGCAGGCTCGCAGGCAGGCAGGATGGCAAGCTTACAGGCAGGCAAGCAAGCTCGCAGGCTCGCAGGCAGGCAGGCAGGCTCGCAGGCAGGCAGGCAAGCAGTCTCGCAGGCACAGACTCACAGGCAGGCAGGCAGGCAGGCAGGCTCGCAGGCAGGCAGGCTCTCAGGCAGGTAGGCAGGCAGGCTCGCACCAGGTAGGTTCGCTGGCAGGCAGGCATGCAGGCTCGCACCAGGCAGGCTCGCTGGCAGGCAGGCAGGCAGGCAGGCTCGCAGGCAGGTAGGCAGGAAGGTTCACAGGCAGGCAGGCAGTTAAGCAAGCTCGCAGGCTCGAAGGCAGGCAGGCAGGCTGCAGGCAGGCAGGCAGGCAGGCAAGCAGGCAAGCAAGCTCGCAGGCTCACAGGGAGGCAGGCAGGCAGGCAGGCCGGCAAGCAGGCAGGCAGGCAGGCCGGCAAGCAGGGAGGCAGGCTTGCATGCTCACAGGCCGGCAGGCTCACAGGCAGGCAGGCAGGCTCGCAGGCAGGCAGGCAGGCTCTCAGGCAGGCAGGCAGGCTCGCAGGCAGGCAGGCAGGCAAGCAGGCACACAGGCTCGCAGGCAGGCAGGCAGGCAGCCAGGCTCGCAGGCATGCAGGCAGGCAGGCTGGAAGGCTCTCACGCAGGCAGGCAGGGAGGCTCGCAGGCAGGCAGGCAGGGAGGCAGGCAGGCAGGCTTGCATGCTCACAGGCAGGCAGGCAAGCAAGAAGGCAGGCAGGCAGGCAGCCAGGCTCGCAGGTACGCAGGCAGGCAGGCTGGCAGGCTCTCAGGCAGGCAGGCAGGAACGTTCACAGGCAGGCAGGCAGGCAAGCAACCTCTCAGTCTCGCAAGCAGGCAGGCAGGCCGCAGGTAGGCAGGCAGGCAGGCAGCCAGGCAGGCAGGCAGGCAGGCAAGCAGGCAAGCAGGCAGGCAGGCAGGCAGCCAGGTTAGCAGGCTAGCAGGCAGGCAGGCAGGCAGGCTCGCAGGCAGGCATGCAGGCAGGCAGGCTCCCAGGCAGGCAGGCAGGCAAGTAAGCTCGCCCGCTCGCAGGCAGGCAGGCAGGCAAGCAGTCAAGCAAGCTCGCAGGCAGGCTCGCAGGCAGGCTCGCAGGCAGGCTCGCAGGCAGGCTCGCAGGCAGGCTCGCAGGCAGGCTCGCAGGCAGGCTCGCAGGCAGGCTCGCAGGCAGGCTCGCAGGCAGTCTCGCAGGCAGGCTCGCAGGCAGGCAGGCAGGGAGGCAGGCAGGCAAGCAGGGAGGCAGGCAGGCAAGCAGGGAGGCAGGCAGGCAGGCAGGCAGGCAAGCAGGGAGGCAGGCAGGCTCGCAGGCAGGCAGGCTCGCAGGCAGGCAGGCTCGCAGGCAGGCAGGCTCGCTGCCAGTCAGGTAACTTCGCAGGCAGGCACTTAGGCAGGCTAGCAGGCAGGTAGGCAGGAAGTTTCGCAGGCAGGCAGGCAGGCTCCCAGGAAGGCAGGCAGGCTCGCAGGCAGGCAGGCTCGCAGGCAGGCAGGCAGGCGTGCAGGCAGGCAGGCTCACAGGCAGGCAGGCAGGCAGCAAGCTCGCAGGCTCGCAGGCAGGCAGGCAGGCCGCAGGTAGGCAGGCAGGCAGGCAGGAAAAAAAGTCAAGCAAGCTCGCAGGCTCGCAGGCAGGCAGGCAGGCTCGCAGGCAGGCAGGCAGGCAGGTAGGCAGGACGGCTTGCATGCTCGCAGGCAGGCTCGCAGGCAGGTAGGCAGGCAGGCAGGCAGGCAGGCAGGCAGGCAGGCAGGCTCGCAGGCAGGCAGGCAGGCAGGCAGGCAGGCAAGCAGTCAAGCAAGCTCGCAGGCTCTCAGGCAGTCAGGCAGGAGGGCAGGCAGGCAGGCAGGCAGGCAGGACGGCTTGCATTCTCGCAGGCAGGCAGGCAGGCAGGCAGGCAGGCAGGCAGGCAGGCAGCCAGGCAGGCAGGCAGGCAGGCAGGTAGGCAGGAAGGCAGGCAGGCAGGCTCGCAGGCAGGCAGGCTCGCAGGCAGGCAGGCTCGCAGGCAGGCAGGCTCGCAGGCAGGCAGGCTCGCAGGCAGGCAGGATGGCAAGCTTACAGGCAGGCAGGCAGGCAAGCAAGCTCGCAGGCTCGAAGGCAGGCAGGCAGGCTGCAGGCAGGCAGGCAGGCAGGCAAGCAGGCAAGCAAGCTCGCAGGCTCACAGGGAGGCAGGCAGGCAGGCAGGCAGGCAGGCATGCCGGCATGCATGCTCGAAGACCAGCAGTCTCACTGGCAGGCAAGCAGGCAAGCAGGCAGCCAGGCTCGCAGGCGGGCAGGCTGGCAGGCTGGCAGGCTCTCAGGCAGGCAGGAAGGGAGGCTCAGAGACAGGCAGGCTGGGAGGCAGGCATGCATGCATGCATGCAGGCAGGCAATCAGGCATGCAGGCTTGCATGCTCACAGGCCGGCAGGCTCACAGGCAGGCAGGCAGGCTGGCAGGCAGGCGGCATGCATGCAGGCAGACCAGGAGGCTCACAGGCAGGCAGGCAGACAAGCAGGCAGGCAGGCTCGCAGGCAGGCAGCCAGGCTCGCAGGCAGGCAGGCAGGTAGGCAGGGAGGCAGGCAGGCAGGCTTGCATGCTCACAGGCAGGCAGGTAAGCAAGCAGGCAGGCAGGCAGGCAGCCAGGCTCGCAGGTACGCAGGCAGGCAGGCTGCCAGGCTCTCAGGCAGGCAGGCAGGAACGTTCACAGGCAGGCAGGCAGGCAAGCAACCTCTCAGTCTCGCAAGCAGGCAGGCAGGCCGCAGGTAGGCAGGCAGGCAGGCAGGCAGGCAGGCAGGCAAGCAGGCAAGCAGTCAGGCAGGCAGGCAGCCAGGTTAGCAGGCTAGCAGGCAGGCAGGCAGGCAGGCTCGCAGGCAGGCATGCAGGTAGGCAGGCTCCCAGGCAGGCAGGCAGGCAAGTAAGCTCGCAGGCTCGCAGGCAGGCAGGCAGGCAGGCAGGCAGGCAAGCTCGCAGGCAGGCTCGCAGGCAGGCTCGCAGGAAGGCTCGCAGGCAGGCTCGCAGGCAGGCTCGCAGGCAGGCTCGCAGGCAGGCTCGCAGGCAGGCTCGCAGGCAGTCTCGCAGGCAGGCTCGCAGGCAGGCAGGCAGGGAGGCAGGCAGGCAAGCAGGGAGGCAGGCTCGCAGGCAGGCAGGCAGGGAGGCAGGCAGGCAAGCAGGGAGGCAGGCAGGCAAGCAGGGAGGCAGGCAGCCAAGCAGGGAGGCAGGTAGGCAAGCAGGGAGGCAGGCAGGCAAGCAGGGAGACAGGCAGGCTCGCAGGCAGGCAGGCTCGCAGGCAGGCAGGCTCGCAGGCAGGCAGGCTCGCAGGCAGGAAGGCTCGCAAGCAGGCAGGCTCGCTGCCAGTCAGGTAACTTCGCAGGCAGGCAGGTAGGCAGGCTAGCAGGCAGGTAGGCAGGAAGGTTCGCAGGCAGGCAGGCAGGCTCCCAGGAAGGCAGGCAGGCTCGCAGGCAGGCAGGCTCGCAGGCAGGCAGGCAGGCATGCAGGCAGGCAGGCTCGCTGGCAGGCATGCAGGCAGCAAGCTCACAGGCTCGCAGGCAGGCAGGCAGGCCGCAGGCAGGCAGGCAGGCAGGCGAGCCAGTCAAGCAAGCTCGCAGGCTCGCAGGCAGGCAGGCAGGCTCGCAGGCAGGCAGGCAGGCAGGTAGGCAGGACGGCTTGCATGCTCGCAGGCAGGCAAGCAGGCTCGCAGGCAGGCAGGCAGGCAGGCAGGCAGGCAGGCTCGCAGGCAGGCAGGCAGGCAGGCAGGCAAGCAGTCAAGCAAGCTCGCAGGCTCGCAGGCAGGCAGGCAGGAGGGCAGGCAGGCAGGCAGGCAGGCAGGCAGGCAGGACGGCTTGCATGCTCGCAGGCAGGCAGGCAGGTAGGCACGCAGGCAGGCAGGCAGGCAGGCTCGCAGGCTCGCAGGCAGGCAGGCTCGCAGGCAGGCAGGCTCGCAGGCAGGCAGGCTCGCAGGCAGGCAGGCTCGCAGGCAGGCAGGCAGGAGGGCAGGCAGGCAGGCAGGCAGGCAGGCAGGCAGGACGGCTTGCATGCTCGCAGGCAGGCAGGCAGGTAGGCACGCAGGCAGGCAGGCAGGCAGGCTCGCAGGCTCGCAGGCAGGCAGGCTCGCAGGCAGGCAGGCTCGCAGGCAGGCAGGCTCGCAGGCAGGCAGGCTCGCAGGCAGGCAGGCTTGCAGGCAGGCAGGCTCGCAGGCAGGCAGGCAGCTTCGCAGGCAGGCAGGTTAGCAGGCAGGTAGGCAGGAAGGTTCACAGGTAGGCAGGCAGGCTCCCAGGAAGGCAGGCAGGCTCGCAGGCAGGCAGGATGGCAGGCTTACAGGCAGGCAGGCAGGCAAGCAAGCTCGCAGGCTCGCAGGCAGGCAAGCAGGCTCGCAGGCAGGCAGGCAAGCAGTCTCGCAGGCACAGACTCACAGGCAGGCAGGCAGGCTCGCAGGCTCGCAGGCAGGCAGGCTCTCAGGCAGGTAGGCAGGCAGGCTTGCACCAGGTAGGTTCGCTGGCAGGCAGGCAGGCAGGCTCGCACCAGGCAGGCTCGCTGGCAGGCAGGCAGGCAGGCAGGCTCGCAGGCAGGCAGGCACGCTCGCAGGCAGGCAGGCAGGCAAGCAGGCACACAGGCTCGCAGGCAGGCAGGCAGGCAGCCAGGCTCGCAGGCATGCAGGCAGGCAGGCTGGAAGGCTCTCACGCAGGCAGGCAGGGAGGCTCGCAGGCAGGCAGGGAGGCAGGCAGGCAGGCAGGCTTGCATGCTCACAGGCAGGCAGGCAAGCAAGAAGGCAGGCAGGCAGGCAGGCAGCCAGGCTCGCAGGTACGCAGGCAGGCAGGCTGCCAGGCTCTCAGGCAGGCAGGCAGGAACGTTCACAGGCAGGCAGGCAGGCAAGCAACCTCTCAGTCTCGCAAGCAGGCCGGCAGGCCGCAGGTAGGCAGGCAGGCAGGCAGCCAGGCAGGCAGGCAGGCAGGCAAGCAGGCAAGCAGTCAGGCAGGCAGGCAGCCAGGTTAGCAGGCTAGCAGGCAGGCAGGCAGGCAGGCTCGCAGGCAGGCATGCAGGCAGGCAGGCTCCCAGGCAGGCAGGCAGGCAAGTAAGCTCGCAGGCTCGCAGGCAGGCAGGCAGGCAGGCAGGCAGGCAAGCAGTCAAGCAAGCTCGCAGGCAGGCTCGCAGGCAGGCTCGCAGGCAGGCTCGCAGGCAGGCTCGCAGGCAGGCTCGCAGGCAGGCTCGCAGGCAGGCTCGCAGGCAGGCTCGCAGGCAGGCTCGCAGGCAGTCTCGCAGGCAGACTCGCAGGCAGGCAGGCAGGGAGGCAGGCAGGCAAGCAGGGAGGCAGGCAGGCAAGCAGGGAGGCAGGCAGGGAGGCAGGCAGGCAAGCAGGGAGGCAGGCAGCGTCGCAGGCAGGCAGGCTCGCAGGCAGGCAGGCTCGCAGGCAGGCAGGCTCGCTGCCAGTCAGGTAACTTCGCAGGCAGGCACTTAGGCAGGCTAGCAGGCAGGTAGGCAGGAAGTTTCGCAGGCAGGCAGGCAGGCTCCCAGGAAGGCAGGCAGGCTCGCAGGCAGGCAGGCAGGCGTGCAGGCAGGCAGGCTCGCAGGCAGGCAGGCAGGCAGCAAGCTCGCAGGCTCGCAGGCAGGCAGGCAGGCCGCAGGTAGGTAGGCAGGCAGGCAGGCAAGCAGTCAAGCAAGCTCGCAGGCTCGCAGGCAGGCAGGCAGGCTCGCAGGCAGGCAGGCAGGCAGGTAGGCAGGACGGCTTGCATGCTCGCAGGCAGCAAGCAGGCTCGCAGGCAGGCAGGCAGGCAGGCAGGCAGGCAGGCAGGCAGGCAGGCAGGCAGGCTCGCAGGCAGGCAGGCAGGCAGGCAGGCAAGCAGTCAAGCAAGCTCGCAGGCTCGCAGGCAGGCAGGCAGGAGGGCAAGCAGGCAGGCAGGCAGGCAGGCAAGACGGCTTGCATGCTCGCAGGCAGGCAGGCAGGCAGGCAGGCAGGCAGGCAGGCAGGCAGGCAGGCAGGCAGGTAGGCAGGCTCGCAGGCAGGCAGGCTCGCAGGCAGGCAGGCTCGCAGGCAGGCAGGCTCGCAGGCAGGCAGGCTCGCAGGCAGGCAGGCTCGCAGGCAGGCAGGCTCGCAGGCAGGCAGGCTCGCAGTCAGGCAGGCAGCTTCGCAGGCAGGCAGGTTAGCAGGCAGGTAGGCAGGAAGGTTCACAGGTAGGCAGGCAGGCTCCCAGGAAGGCAGGCAGGCTCGCAGGCAGGCAGGATGGCAAGCTTACAGGCAGGCAGGCAGGCAAGCAAGCTCGCAGGCTCGCAGGCAGGCAGGCAGGCCGCAGGTAGGTAGGCAGGCAGGCAGGCAAGAAGTCAAGCAAGCTCGCAGGCTCGCAGGCAGGCAGGCAGGCGTGCAGGCAGGCAGGCTCGCAGGCAGGCAGGCAGGCAGCAAGCTCGCAGGCTCGCAGGCAGGCAGGCAGGCTCGCAGGCAGGCAGGCAGGCTCGCAGGCAGGCAGGCAGGCAGGTAGGCAGGACGGCTTGCATGCTCGCAGGCAGGCAAGCAGGCTCGCAGGCAGGCAGGCAGGCAGGCAGGCAGGCAGGCAGGCAAGCAGTCAAGCAAGCTCGCAGGCTCGCAGGCAGGCAGGCAGGAGGGCAGGCAGGCAGGCAGGCAGGCAGGCAGGACGGCTTGCATGCTCGCAGGCAGGCAGGCAGGCAGGCAGGCAGGCAGGCAGGCAGGCAGGCTCGCAGGCAGGCAGGCTCGCAGGCAGGCAGGCTCGCAGGCAGGCAGGCTCGCAGGCAGGCAGGCTCGCAGGCAGGCAGGCTCGCAGGCAGGCAGGCTCGCAGGCAGGCAGGCTCGCAGGCAGGCAGGCTCGCAGGCAGGCAGGCTCGCAGGCAGGCAGGCTCGCAGTCAGGCAGGCAGCTTCGCAGGCAGGCAGGTTAGCAGGCAGGTAGGCAGGAAAGTTCACAGGTAGGCAGGCAGGCTCCCAGGAAGGCAGGCAGGCTCGCAGGCAGGCAGGATGGCAAGCTTACAGGCAGGCAGGCAGGCAAGCAAGCTCGCAGGCTCGCAGGCAGGCAGGCAGGCTCGCAGGCAGGCAGGCAGGCAGGTAGACAGGACGGCTTGCATGCTCGCAGGCAGGCAAGCAGGCTCGCAGGCAGGCAGGCAGGCAGGCAGGCAGGCAGGCAGGCAGGCAGGCAGACAGGCTCGCAGGCAGGCAGGCAGGCAGGCAGGCAGGCAGTCAAGCAAGCTCGCAGGCTCGCAGGCAGGCAGGCAGGAGGGCAGGCAGGCAGGCAGGCAGGCAGGCAGGACGGCTTGCATGCTCGCAGGCAGGCAGGCAGGCAGGCAGGCAGGCAGGCAGGCAGGCAGGCAGGCAGGAAGGCAGGTAGGCAGGCTCGCAGGCAGGCAGGCTCGCAGGCAGGCAGGCTCGCAGGCAGGCCGGCTCGCATGCAGGCAGGCTCGCAGGCAGGCAGGCTCGCAGGCAGGCAGGCTCGCAGGCAGGCAGGCTCGCAGGCAGGCAGGCTCGCAGGCAGGCAGGCTCGCAGGCAGGCAGGCTCGCAGGCAGGCAGGCAGCTTCGCAGGCAGGCAGGTTAGCAGGCAGGTAGGCAGGAAGGTTCACAGGTAGGCAGGCAGGCTCCCAGGAAGGCAGGCAGGCTCGCAGGCAGGCAGGATGGCAAGCTTACAGGCAGGCAGGCAGGCAAGCAAGCTCGCAGGCTCGCAGGCAGGCAGGCAGGCTCGCAGGCAGGCAGGCAAGCAGTCTCGCAGGCACAGACTCACAGGCAGGCAGGCAGGCAGGCAGGCTCGCAGGCAGGCCGGCTCTCAGGCAGGTAGGCAGGCAGGCTCGCACCAGGTAGGTTCGCTGGCAGGCAGGCATGCAGGCTCGCACCAGGCAGGCTCGCTGGCAGGCAGGCAGGCAGGCAGGCTCGCAGGCAGGTAGGCAGGAAGGTTCACAGGCAGGCAGGCAGTTAAGCAAGCTCACAGGCTCGAAGGCAGGCAGGCAGGCTGCAGGCAGGCAGGCAGGCAAGCAGGCAAGCAAGCTCGCAGGCTCACAGGGAGGCAGGCAGGCAGGCAGGCAGGCAGGCAGGCAGGCAGGCAGGCCGGCAAGCAGGGAGGCAGGCTTGCATGCTCACAGGCCGGCAGGCTCACAGGCAGGCAGGCAGGCTCGCAGGCAGGCAGGCAGGCTCGCAGGCAGGCAGGCAGGCTCGCAGGCAGGCAGGCAGGCTCGCAGGCAGGCAGGCAGGCAGCCAGGCTCGCAGGCATGCAGGCAGGCAGGCTGGAAGGCTCTCACGCAGGCAGGCAGGGAGGCTCGCAGGCAGGCAGGCAGGGAGGCAGGCAGGCAGGCTTGCATGCTCACAGGCAGGCAGGCAAGCAAGAAGGCAGGCAGGCAGGCAGCCAGGCTCGCAGGTACGCAGGCAGGCAGGCTGGCAGGCTCTCAGGCAGGCAGGCAGGAACGTTCACAGGCAGGCAGGCAGGCAAGCAACCTCTCAGTCTCGCAAGCAGGCAGGCAGGCCGCAGGTAGGCAGGCAGGCAGGCAGCCAGGCAGGCAGGCAGGCAGGCAAGCAGGCAAGCAGTCAGGCAGGCAGGCAGCCAGGTTAGCAGGCTAGCAGGCAGGCAGGCAGGCAGGCTCGCAGGCAGGCATGCAGGCAGGCAGGCTCCCAGGCAGGCAGGCAGGCAAGTAAGCTCGCCCGCTCGCAGGCAGGCAGGCAGGCAAGCAGTCAAGCAAGCTCGCAGGCAGGCTCGCAGGCAGGCTCGCAGGCAGGCTCGCAGGCAGTCTCGCAGGCAGGCTCGCAGGCAGGCAGGCAGGGAGGCAGGCAGGCAAGCAGGGAGGCAGGCAGGCAAGCAGGGAGGCAGGCAGGCAGGCAGGCAGGCAAGCAGGGAGGCAGGCAGGCTCGCAGGCAGGCAGGCTCGCAGGCAGGCAGGCTCGCAGGCAGGCAGGCTCGCTGCCAGTCAGGTAACTTCGCAGGCAGGCACTTAGGCAGGCTAGCAGGCAGGTAGGCAGGAAGTTTCGCAGGCAGGCAGGCAGGCTCCCAGGAAGGCAGGCAGGCTCGCAGGCAGGCAGGTTCGCAGGCAGGCAGGCAGGCGTGCAGGCAGGCAGGCGTGCAGGCAGGCAGGCTCACAGGCAGGCAGGCAGGCAGCAAGCTCGCAGGCTCGCAGGCAGGCAGGCAGGCCGCAGGTAGGCAGGCAGGCAGGCAGGCAGGCAAACAGTCAAGCAAGCTCGCAGGCTCGCAGGCAGGCAGGCAGGCTCGCAGGCAGGCAGGCAGGCAGGTAGGCAGGACGGCTTGCATGCTCGCAGGCAGGCTCGCAGGCAGGCAGGCAGGCAGGCAGGCAGGCAGGCAGGCAGGCAGGCAGGCTCGCAGGCAGGCAGGCAGGCAGGCAGCAAGCAGTCAAGCAAGCTCGCAGGCTCTCAGGCAGTCAGGCAGGAGGGCAGGCAGGCAGGCAGGCAGGCAGGACGGCTTGCATGCTCGCAGGCAGGCAGGCAGGCAGGCAGGCAGGCAGCCAGGCAGGCAGGCAGGCAGGCAGGTAGGCAGGAAGGCAGGCAGGCAGGCTCGCAGGCAGGCAGGCTCGCAGGCAGGCAGGCTCGCAGGCAGGCAGGCTCGCAGGCAGGCAGGCTCGCAGGCAGGCAGGCTCGCAGGCAGGCAGGCTCGCAGGCAGGCAGGCAGCTTCGCAGGCAGGCAGGTAGGCAGGAAGGTTCACAGGTAGGCAGGCAGGCTCCCAGGAAGGCAGGCAGGCTCGCAGGCAGGCAGGATGGCAGGCTTACAGGCAGGCAGGCAGGCAAGCAAGCTCGCAGGCTCGCAGGCAGGCAGGCAGGCTCGCAGGCAGGCAGGCAAGCAGTCTCGCAGGCACAGACTCACAGGCAGGCAGGCAGGCAGGCAGGCAGGCTCTCAGGCAGGCAGGCTCTCAGGCAGGTAGGCAGGCAGTCTCGCACCAGGTAGGTTCGCTGGCAGGCAGGCAGGCAGGCTCGCACCAGGCAGGCTCGCTGGCAGGCAGGCAGGCAGGCAGGTTCGCAGGCAGGTAGGCAGGAAGGTTCACAGGCAGGCAGGCAGTTAAGCAAGCTCGCAGGCTCGAAGGCAGGCAGGCAGGCTGCAGGCAGGCAGGCAGGCAGGCAGGCAGGCAAGCAGGCAAGCAAGCTCGCAGGCTCACAGGGAGGCAGGCAGGCAGGCAGGCAGGCAGGCAGACAGGCCGGCATGCATGCTCGCAGACCAGCAGTCTCACTGGCAGGCAGCAGGCAAGCAGGCAGCCAGGCTCGCAGGCGGGCAGGCTGGCAGGCTCTCAGGCAGGCAGGAAGGGAGGCTCAGAGACAGGCAGGCTGGGAGGCAGGCATGCATGCATGCATGCAGGCAGGCAATCAGGCAGGCAGGCTTGCATGCTCACAGGCCGGCAGGCTCACAGGCAGGCAGGCAGGCTGGCAGGCAGGCCGGCATGCATGCAGGCAGACCAGGAGGCTCACAGGCAGGCAGGCCGACAAGCAGGCAGGCAGGCTCGCAGGCAGGCAGCCAGGCTCGCAGGCAGGCAGGCAGGCAGGGAGGCTCACAGGCAGGCAGGGAGGCAGGCAGGCAGGCTCGCAGGCAAGCAAGCTCGCATGCTCGCAGGCAGGCAGGCAGGACGCAGGCAGGCAGGAGGGCAGGCAGGCAGGAGGGCAGGCAGGCAGGAGGGCAGGCAGGCAAGCAGGCAGGCAGGCAAGCAGGCAAGCAAGCTCGCAGGCTCGCAGGCAGGCAGGCAGGCAGGCAGCCAGAATCGCAGGTAGGCAAGCAGGCAGGCTGGCAGGCTCTCAGGCAGGCAGGCAGGAACGTTCGCAGGCAGGCAGGCAGGCAAGCAACCTCGCAGTCTCGCAAGCAGGCAGGCAGGCCGCAGATAGGCAGGCAGGCAGGCAGCCAGGCTAGCAGGCAGGCAGGCAGGCAGGCTTGCAGGCAGGCAGGCATGCAGACAGAAAGGCAGGCAGGCAGGCAGGCAGGCAGGCTCGCACCAGGCAGGCTCGCTGCCAAGCAGGCAGGCAGGCAGGCTCGCACTAGGCAGGCTCGCTGGCAGGCAGGCAGGCAGGCTGCAGGCAGCCAGGCAGGCAGGCAGGCAGGCAGGCAGGCAAGCAGGCAGGCAGTCAGGCAGGCAGGCAGCCAGGCTAGCAGGCTAGCAGGCAGGCAGGCAGGCAGGCTCGCAGGCAGGCATGCAGGCAGGCAGGCTCCCAGGCAGGCAGGCAGGCAAGTAAGCTCGCAGGCTCGCAGGCAGGCAGGCAGGAAAGCAGTCAAGCAAGCTCGCAGGCTCGCAGGCAGGCTCGCAGGCAGGCAAGCAGGGAGGCAGGCAGGCAAGCAGGGAGGCAGGCAGGCAAGCAGGGAGGCAGGCAGGCAAGCAGGGAGGCAGGCAGGCTCGCAGGCAGGCAGGCTCGCAGGCAGGCAGGTTCGCAAGCAGGCAGGCTCGCAGGCAGGCAGGCTCGCTGCCAGTCAGGTAACTTCGCAGGCAGGCAGGCAGGCAGGCTAGCAGGCAGGTAGGCAGGAAGGTTCGCACGCAGGCAAGCAGGCTCCCAGGAAGGCAGGCAGGCTCACAGGCAGGCAGGCAGGCATGCAGGCAGGCTCGCCGGCAGGCAGGCAGGCAGCAAGCTCGCAGGCTCACAGACAGGCAGGCAGGCCGTAGGCAGGCAGGCAGGCAAGCAGTCAAGCAAGCTCGCAGGCTCGCAGGCAGGCAGGCAGGCTCGCAGGCAGGCAGGCAGGCTCACAGGCAGGCAGGCAGGCAGGCAGGCTCGCAGGCAGGCAGGCAGGCAGGCAAGCAGTCAAGCAAGCTCGCAGGCTCGCAGGCAGGAGGGCAGGCAGGCAGGCAGGCAGGCAGGCAGGCAGGACGGCTTGCATGCTCGCAGGCAGGCAGGCAGGCAGGCAGGCAGGCAGGCAGGCAGGCAGGCAGGCAGGCAGGCAGGCAGGCTCGCAGGCAGGCAGGCAGGCAGGCAGGCAGGCAGGCAGGCAGGCAGGCAGGCAGACAGGCTCGCAGGCAGGCAGGCTCGCAGGCAGGCAGGCTCGCAGGCAGGCAGGCTCGCAGGCAGGCAGGCTCGCAGGCAGGCAGGCTCGCATGCAAGCAGGCTCGCAGGCAGGCAGGCTCGCAGGCAGGCAGGCTCGCAGGCAGGCAGGCTCGCAGGCAGGCAGGCAGCTTCGCAGGCAGGCAGGCTAGCAGGCAGGTAGGCAGGAAGGTTCGCAGGTAGGCATGCAGGCTCCCAGGAAGGCAGGCAGGCTCGCAGGCAGGCAGGATGGCAGGCTTACAGGCAGGCAGGCAGGCAAGCAAGTTCGCAGGCTCGCAGGCAGGCAGGCAGGCTCGCAGGCAGGCAGGCAGGCTCGCAGGCAGGCAGGCAAGCAGTCTCGCAGGCACAGACTCACAGGCAGGCAGGCAGGCTCGCAAGCAGGCAGGCAGGCTTGCAGGCAGGCAGGCAAGCAGTCTCGCAGGCACAGACTCACAGGCAGGCAGGCAGGCAGGCAGGCTCGCTGGCAGGCAGGCAGGCAGGCTCGCAGGCAGGTAGGCAGGAAGGTTCACAGGCAGGCAGGCAGTTAAGCAAGCTCGCAGGCTCGAAGGCATGCAGGCAGGCTGCAGGCAGGCAGGCAGGCAGGCAAGCAGGCAAGCAAGCTCGCAGGCTCACAGGGAGGCAGGCAGGCAGGCAGGCAGGCAGGCAAGCAGGCTCACAGGCAGGCAGGCAGGCTCGCAGGCAGGATCGCAGGCAGGCAGGCAGGCAGGCAAGCAGTCAAGCAAGCTCGAAGGCTCGCAGGCAAGCAGGCAGGAGGGCAGGCAGGCAGGCAGGCAGGCAGGCAGGCTCGCAGGCAGGCAGGCAGGCTTGCAGGCAGGCAGGCAAGCAGTCTCGCAGGCACAGACTCACAGGCAGGCAGGCAGGCAGGCAGGCTCGCAGGCAGGTAGGCAGGAAGGTTCACAGGCAGGCAGGCAGTTAAGCAAGCTCGCAGGCTCGAAGGCAGGCAGGCAGGCTGCAGGCAGGCAAGCAGGCAAGCAAGCTCGCAGGCTCACAGGGAGGCAGGCAGGCAGGCAGGCATGCAGGCAGGCAGGCAGGCATTCAGGCATGCATGCATGCAGGCAGGCAAGCTGGCAGGCTCGCACCAGGCAGGCTTGCAGGCAGGCAGGCAGGCATGCAGACAGGCAGGCAGGCAGGCAGGCAGGCTCGCAAGAGGCAGGCTCCCTGGCAAGCTGGCAGGCAGGCTCGCAGGCAGGCAGGCTCGCAGGCAGGCAGGCTCGCAGGCAGGCAGGCAGACTCGCAGGCAGGCAGGCAGGCAGGCTTGCCGGCAGGCAGGCAGGCAGGCAAGCAAGCTCGCAGGCTCGCAGGCAGGCAGGCAGGCCGCAGGCAGGCAGGCAGGCAGGACGGCTTGCATACTCGCAGGCAGGCAGGCAGGCAGGCAGGCTCGCAGGCAGGCTCGCAGGCAGGCAGGCAGGCAGGCATTCAGGCAAGCCGTCAAGCAAGCTCGCAGGCTCGCAGGTAGGCAGGCAGCTCGCACCAGGCAGGCTCGCTGGTAGGCAGGCAGGCAGGCTCGCAGGTAGGTAAGCAGGAAGGTCGTAGGCAGGCAGGCAGGCAAGCTAGCTCACAGGCTCACAGGCAGGCAGGCAGGCAGGCAGGCAGGCAGGCAGGCAGGAAGGCTAGCAGCAGGCAGGCTCGCAGGCAGGCAGGCAGGCAAGCAATCTAGCAGGCTCACTGGCAGGCAGGCAGGTAGGCAGGACGGCTTGCATGCTCGCAGGCAGGCAAGCAGGCTCACAGGCAGGCAGGCAGGCAGGCAGGCTCGCAGGCAGGCAGGCAGGAGGGCAGGCAGGCAGGCTGGCAGGCAGGACAGCTTGCATGCTCGCAGGCAGGCAGGCAGGCAGGCAGGCAGGCAGGCAGGCAGGCAGGCAGGCTAGCAGGCAGGCAGGCTCGCAGGCAGGCAGGCAAGTAGGCATTCAATCAAGCTTGCAGGCTCGCAGGAAGGCAGGCAGGCAGGCAGGCAGGCAGGCAGGTAGACAGGCAGGCAGGCAGGTAGACAGGCAGGCAGGCAGGAAGGCAGGCAGGCAGGCTTGAAGGCAGGCAGGCAGGCAAGGAAGCTCACATGCTTGCTCGCTGGCAGGCAGGCAGTCAGGCAGGCAGGCAGGCTCACACCAGGCAGGCTCGCTGGCAGGCAGGCAGGCAGGCTTGCAGGCAGTTAGGCAGTTAGGTTCGCAGTCAGGCAGGCTTGCAGGCAGGCAGGCAGGCAAGAAAGCTCACAGGCTCGCAGGCAGGCAGGCATGCAGGCAGCTAGGCAGGCAGGCAGGCAGGTAGGCAGGCTCGCAGGAAGTTAGGCAGGAAGGTTCGCAGACAGGCAGGCAGGCAAGCAAGCTCGCAGGCTGGCAGGCTGGCAGGCAGGCAGGCAGGCAGGCAGGCAGGCATGCAGGCAGGCAGGCAGGCAGGCAGGCAGGCCCTCAGGCAGGCTGGCAGGCAGGCAGGCAGGCTCGCAGGCAGGCAGGCAGGCAGGCAGGTAGGCAGGCAGGCAGACAGGCAGGCAGGCAGGCAGGCAGGCAGGCTGGGAGACAGGCAGGAAGGCAGTAAGGCAGGCAGGCTAGCAGGCAGGCAGGCTTGAAGGCAGGCAGGCAGGCAAGGAAGCTCACATGCTTGCTCGCTGGCAGGCAGACAGGCAGGCTCACAGGCAGTTAGGTAGTTAGGTTGGCAGGCAGGCAGGATGGCAGGCTTGCAGGCAGGCAGGCAGGCAGGTAGGCAGGCTCGCAGGCAGTTAGGCATGAAGGTTCGCAGACAGGCAGGCAGGCAAGCAAGCTCGCAGGCTGGCAGGCAGGCAGGCAGGCAGGCAGGCATGCAGGCATGCAGGCAGGCAGGCAGGCAGGCCCTCAGGCCGGCTGGCAGGCAGGCAGGCTCGCAGGCAGGCAGGCAGGCAGGCAGGCAGGCAGGCAGGCAGGCTGGTAGACAGGCAGGAGGCAGGAAGGCAGGCAGGCTAGCAGGCAGGTAGTCTTGAAGGCAGGCAGGCAGGCAAGGAAGCTCACATGCTTGCTCGCTGGCAGGCAGGTAGGCAGGCAGGCAGGCTCGCACCAGGCAGGCTCGCTGGCAGGCAGGCAGGCAGGCAAGCAGCCAAGACGGCTTGCATACTCGCAGGCAGGCAGGCAGGCAGGCAGGCAGGCTCGCAGGCACGCAGGCAGGCAGGCATTCAGGCAAGCCGTCAAGCAAGCTCGCAGCCTCGCAGGTAGGCAGGCAGCTCGCACCAGGCAGGCTCGCTGGTAGGCAGGCAGGCAGGCTCGCAGGAAGGTAAGCAGGAAGGTCGTAGGCAGGCAGGCAGGCAAGCTAGCTCACAGGCTCGCAGGCAGGCAGGCAGGCAGGCAGGCAGGCAGGCAGGCAGGCAGGCAGGCAGGCAGGAAGGCTAGCAGCAGGCAGGCTCGCAGGCAGGCAGGCAGGCAAGCAAGCTAGCAGGCTCATAGGCAGGCAGGCAGGTAGGCAGGACGGCTTGCATGCTCGCAGGCAGGCAGGCAGGCAGACAGGCAGGCTGGCAGGCAGGCAGGCTCGCAGGCAGGCAGGCAGGTAGGCAAGCAGTCAAGCAAGCTCGCAGGCTCGCAGGCAAGCAGGCAGGAGGGCAGGCAGGCAGGCAGGCAGGCAGGCAGGCATGCAGGACGGCTTGCATGCTCGCAGGCAGGCAGGCAGGCAGGCAGGCAGGCAGGCAGGCAGGAAGGCTAGCAGGCAGGCAGGCAGGAAGGCTAGCAGGCAGGTAGGCTCGCAGGCAGGCAGGCAAGTAGGCATTCAATCAAGCTTGCAGGCTCGCAGGAAGGCAGGCAGGCAGGTAGACAGGCAGGCAGGCAGGCAGGCAGGCAGGCAGGCAGGCAGGTAGACAGGCAGGCAGGCAGGAAGGCAGGCAGGCAGGCTTGAAGGCAGGCAGGCAGGCAAGGAAGCTCACATGCTTGCTCGCTGGTAGGCAGGCAGTCAGGCAGGCAGGCAGGCTCACACCAGGCAGGCTGGCAGGCAGGCAGGCAGGCTTGCAGGCAGTTAGGCAGTTAGGTTCGCAGTCAGGCAGGCTTGCAGGCAGGCAGGCAGGCAAGAAAGCTCACAGGCTCGCAGGCAGGCAGGCATGCAGGCAGCTAGACAGGCAGGCAGGCAGGTAGGCAGGCTCGCAGGCAGTTAGGCAGGAAGGTTCGCAGACAGGCAGGCAGGCAGGCAAGCAAGCTAGCAGGCTCATAGGCAGGCAGGCAGGTAGGCAGGACGGCTTGCATGCTCGCAGGCAGGCAAGCAGGCTCACAGGCAGGCAGGCAGGCAGGCAGGCAGGCAGGCAGGCAGGCAGGCAAGCAGTCAAGCAAGCTCGCAGGCTCGCAGGCAAGCAGGCAGGAGGGCAGGCAGGCAGGCAGGCAGGCAGGCAGGCAGGCAGGACGGCTTGCATGCTCGCAGGCAGGCAGGCAGGCAGGCAGGCAGGCAGGCAGGCAGGCAGGCAGGAAGGCTAGCAGGCAGGCAGGCAGGAAGGCTAGCAGGCAGGCAGGCTCGCAGGCAGGCAGGCAAGTAGGCATTCAATCAAGCTTGCAGGCTCGCAGGAAGGCAGGCAGGCAGGCAGGCAGGCAGGCAGGTAGACAGGCAGGCAGGCAGGCAGGCAGGCAGGCAGGCAGGTAGACAGGCAGGCAGGCAGGAAGGCAGGCAGGCAGGCTTGAAGGCAGGCAGGCAGGCAAGGAAGCTCACATGCTTGCTCGCTGGCAGGCAGGCAGTCAGGCAGGCAGGCAGGCTCACACCAGGCAGGCTCGCTGGCAGGCAGGCAGGCAGGCTTGCAGGCAGTTAGGCAGTTAGGTTCGCAGTCAGGCAGGCTTGCAGGCAGGCAGGCAGGCAAGAAAGCTCACAGGCTCGCAGGCAGGCAGGCATGCAGGCAGCTAGGCAGGCAGGCAGGCAGGTAGGCAGGCTCGCAGGCAGTTAGGCAGGAAGGTTCGCAGACAGGCAGGCAGGCAAGCAAGCTCGCAGGCTGGCAGGCTGGCAGGCAGGCAGGCAGGCAGGCAGGCAGGCATGCAGGCAGGCAGGCAGGCAGGCAGGCAGGTCCTCAGGCAGGCTGGCAGGCAGGCAGGCAGGCAGGCAGGCAGGCAGGCAGGCAGGTAGGCAGGCAGGCAGACAGGCAGGCAGGCAGGCAGGCAGGCTGGTAGACAGGCAGGAAGGCAGTAAGGCAGGCAGGCTAGCAGGCTGGCAGGCTTGAAGGCAGGCAGGCAGGCAAGGAAGCTCACATGCTTGCTCGCTGGCAGGCAGGCAGGCAGGCTCACAGGCAGTTAGGTAGTTAGGTTGGCAGGCAGGCAGGATGGCAGGCTTGCAGGCAGGCAGGCAGGCAGGTAGGCAGGGTCGCAGGCAGTTAGGCATGAAGGTTCGCAGACAGGCAGGCAGGCAAGCAAGCTCGCAGGCTGGCAGGCAGGCAGGCAGGCATGCAGGCATGCAGGCAGGCAGGCAGGCAGGCCCTCAGGCCGGCTGGCAGGCAGGCAGGCTCGCAGGCAGGCAGGCAGGCAGGCAAGCAGGCAGGCAGGCAGGCAGGCTGGTAGACAGGCAGGAGGCAGGAAGGCAGGCAGGCTAGCAGGCAGGCAGGCTTGAAGGCAGGCAGGCAGGCAAGGAAGCTCACATGCTTGCTCGCTGGCAGGCAGGTAGGCAGGCAGGCAGGCTCGCACCAGGCAGGCTCGCTGGCAGGTAGGCAGGCAGGGTCACAGGCAGTTAGGTAGTTAGGTTCGCAGGCAGGCAGGATGGCAGGCTTGCAGGCAGGCAGGCAGGCAAGCAAGCTCGCTGGCAGGCAGGCAGGCAGGCAGGCAGGCAAGAAGGCTCACAGGCAGGCAGGCTCACAGGCAGGCAGGCAGGCTAGCAGGCTGGCAGGCTCGCAAGCAGGCAGGCAGGCAAGGTAGCAGGCACAGGCTCGCAGGCAGGCAGGCAGGCAGGCAGGCAGGCAGCCTCGCAGGCAGGCAGGCTCGCAGGCAGGTAGGCAGGAAGGCATGCAGACAGGCATGCAGGTAGGTAGGCAGGCAGGCAGGCAGGCTCGCTGGCAGGCAGGCAGGTAGGCTCGCAGGCAGGTAGGCAGGAAGGTTCTCAGGCCTGCAGGCAGGCAGGCAAGCAAGCTCGCAGGCTCGCAGGCAGGCAGGCAGGCAGGCAGGCAGGCAGGCAGGCTCGCTGGCAGGCTCGCTGGCAGGCAGGCAGACAGGCTCGCAGGCAGGTAGGCAGGAAGGTTCGCAGGCAGGCAGGCAAACAAGTTCACAGGCTTGCAGGCAGGCAGGCTGGCCGCAGGCAGGCAGGCAGGCAGGCCAGAAAGCTCGCAGGCTAACAGGCAGGCCGCAGGTAGGCAGGCAGGCAGGCAAGCAGGCAAGCAAGCTCGCAGACTCGCAGGCAGGAAGGCTAGCAGGCAGGCAGGCTCACAGGCACGCAGGCAAGTAGGCAGGCAAGCAAGCTCGCAGGCTCACAGGCAGGCAGGCAGGCAGGCAGGCAAGCAGACAGGCAGGCAGGCAAGCAAGCTCGCAGGCTCACAGGCAGGCAGGCCACAGGCAGCCAGGCTAGCAGGCTAGGAGGTTAGCAGGCAGGCAGGCAGGCAGGCAGGGTCGCACCAGGCAGGCTCGCTGGCAGCCAGGCAGGCAGGCTCGCAGGCAGGTAAGCAGGAAGCTCGCAGGCAGGCAGGCAGGCAAGCAAGCTCACAGGCTCACAGGCAGGCAGGCAGGCCGCAGGCAGGCAGACAGGCAGGCAAGTAGGCAGGCAAGCTCGCAGGCTCACAGGCAGGCAGGCAGGCTCGCAGGCAGGCAGGCAGTTAGGTTCGCAGGCAGGCAGGATGGCAGGCTTGCAGGCAGGCAGGCAGGCAAGCAAGCTCGCAGGCAGGCAGGCAGGCAGGCAGGCAGGCAGGCAGGCAGGCAGGCAGGCAGGCAGGCAGGAAGGCTCGCAGGCAGGCAGGCTCACAGGCAGGCAGGCAGGCTCGCAGGCACGCTCGCAGGGAGGCAGGCTCGCAGGCAGGCAGGCAGGCAGGAATGCTAGCAGGCAGGCAGGCTCGCAGGAAGGCAGGCAGGCAGGCAAGCATGCTCGCAGTCTCAATGGCAGGCAGGCAGGCAGTCAGGCATGCAGGCAGGTAGGCATGCAGGCAGGCAGGCAGGCTCACTGGCAGGCAGGCAGGTAGGCTCGCAGGCAGGTAGGCAGGAAGGTTCTCAGGCCTGCAGGCAGGCAGGCAAGCAAGCTCGCAGGCAGGCAGGCAGGCAGGCAGGCAGGCAGGCAGGCAGGCAGACAGGCAAGCAGGCAGGCAGGCAGGCAGGCTCGCACCAGGCAGGCTCGCTGGCAAGCAGGTAGGCAGGCTCGCAGGCAGGTAGGCAGAAAGTTTCGCAGGCAGGCAGGCAGGCAAGCAAACACGCAGGCTCGCATGCAGGCAGGCAGGCAGGCCGCAGGCAGGTAGGCAGGCAGGCAAGCAGGCAGGAAGGAAGGCTAGCAGGCAGGCCGGCTCGCAGGCAGTCAAGCAAGTAAGCAGGCAAGCAAGCTCGCAGGCTGGCAGGCAGGTAGGCAGGCAGGCAGGCAGGCATGCAGGCAGGCAGGCCGCAGGCAGGCAGGCAGGCAGGCTCACACCAGGCAAGCTCGCTGACAGGCAGGCAGGTAGGCTCGCAGGCAGGTAAGCAAGAAGGTTTGCAGGCAGGCAGGCAGGCAAGCAAACTCACAGGCTCACAGGCAGGCAGGTAGGCCGCAGGCAGGCAGCCAGGCAGGCAGGCTCGCAGGCAGTCAGCCAGGCTAGCAGGCAGGCAGGCAGGCAGGCTTCCAGGCAGGCAGGCAGGCAGGCAGGCAAGAAGGCTAGCAGATAGGCAGGCTCGCAGGCAGCAGGCAGGTAGGCAGGCAAGCAAGCTCGCAGGCTCGCAGGCAGGCAGGCAGGCAGGCAGGCAGGCAGGCAGGCTCGCAGGCAGGCAGGCAGGCAGGCAGGCAGTCAGGCAGGCAGGCAGGCAGGCAGGCAGGCAGGCAGGCAAGCAGGGAGGCAGACAGGCAAGCAGGGAGGCAGGCAGGCAAGCAGGGAGGCAGGCAAGCAGGGAGGCAGGCAGGCAAGCAGGGAGGCAGGCAGGCTCGCAGGCAGGCAGGCTAGCTGCCAGTCAGGTAGCTTCACAGGCAGGCAGGCAGGCAGGCAGGCTAGCAGGCAGGTAGGCAGGAAGGTTCGCAGACAGGCAGGCAGGCTCCCAGGAAGGCAGGCAGGCTCCCAGGCAGGCAGGCAGGCAGGCAGGCAGGCAGGCAGTCAAGCATGCAGGAAGGCTAGCAGGCAGGTAGGCTCACAGGCAGGCTTGAAGGCAGGCAGGCAGGCAAGGAAGCTCACATGCTTGCTCGCTGGCAGGCAGGTAGGCAGGCAGGCTCGCACCAGGCAGGCTCGCTGGCAGGCAGGCAGGCAGGCTCACAGGCAGTTAGGTAGTTAGGTTCGCAGGCAGGCAGGCAGGATGGCAGGCTTGCAGGCAGGCAGGCAGGCAAGCAAGCTCGCAGGCTCGCTGGCAGGCAGGCAGGCAGGCAGGTAAGAAGGCTCACAGGCAGGCAGGCTCACAAGCAGGCAGGCAGGCTAGCAGGCTGGCAGGCTCGCAAGCAGGCAGGCAGGCAAGCTAGCAGGCAGAGGCTCGCAGGCAGGCAGGCAGGCAGGCAGCCTCACAGGCAGGCAGGCTCGCAGGCAGGTAGGCAGGAAGGTTCGCAGGCAGGCAGGCAAACAAGTTCACAGGCTTGCAGGCAGGCAGGCTGGCCGCAGGTAGGCAGGCAGGCAGGCAGGCAAGAAGGCTAGCAGATAGGTAGGCTCGCAGGCAGCAGGCAGGTAGGCAGGCAAGCAAGCTCGCAGGCTCGCAGGCAGGCAGGCAGGCAGCCAGGCAGGCAGGCAAGCAGGGAGGCAGGCAGGCAAGCAGGGAGGCAGGCAAGCAGGGAGGCAGGCAGGCTCGCAGGCAGGCAGGCTCGCAGGCAGGCAGGCTAGCTGCGAGTCAGGTAGCTTCGCAGGCAGGCAGGCAGGCAGGCAGGCTAGCAGGCAGGTAGGCAGGAAGGTTCGCAGGCAGGCAGGCAGGCTCCCAGGAAGGCAGGCAGGCTCCCAGGCAGGCAGGCAGGCAGGCAGGCAGGCAGGCAGGCTTGCAGGCAGGTAGGCAGGCAGTCAAGCATGCAGGAGGGCTAGCAGGCAGGTAGGCTCACAGGCAGGCTTGAAGGCAGGCAGGCAGGCAAGGAAGCTCACATGCTTGCTCGCTGGCAGGCAGGTAGGCAGGCAGGCAGGCTCGCACCAGGCAGGCTCGCTGGCAGGCAGGCAGGCAGGCAGGCAGGCTCACGGGCAGTTAGGTAGTTAGGTTCGCAGGCAGGCAGGATGGCAGGCTTGCAGGCAGGCAGGCAGGCAGGCAAGCAAGCTCGCAGGCTCGCTGGCAGGCAGGCAGGCAGGCAGGCAAGAAGGCTCACAGGCAGGCAGGCTCACAAGCAGGCAGGCAGGCTAGCAGGCTGGCAGGCTCGCAAGCAGGCAGGCAGGCAAGCTAGCAGGCACAGGCTCGCAGGCAGGCAGGCAGCCTCGCAGGCAGGCAGGCTCGCAGGCAGGTAGGCAGGAAGGCATGCAGACAGGCATGCAGGCAGGTAGGCAGGCAGGCAGGCAGGCTCGCTGGCAGGCAGGCAGGCAGGCAGGCAAGAAGGCTCACAGGCAGGCAGGCTCACAAGCAGGCAGGCAGGCTAGCAGGCTGGCAGGCTCACAAGCAGGCAGGCAGGCAAGCTAGCAGGCACAGGCTCGCAGGCAGGCAGGCAGGCAGGCAGCCTCGCAGGCAGGCAGGCTCGCAGGCAAGTAGGCAGGAAAGCATGCAGACAGGCATGCAGGCAGGTAGGCAGGCAGGCAGGCAGGCTCGCTGGCAGGCAGGCAGACAGGCTCGCAGGCAGGTAGGCAGGAAGGTTCGCAGGCAGGCAGGCAAACAAGTTCACAAGCTTGCAGGCAGGCAGGCTGGCCACAGGCAGGCAGACAGGCAGGCAGGCAAGAAGGCTAGCAGATAGGCAGGCTCGCAGGCAGCAGGCAGGTAGGCAGGCAAGCAAGCTCGCAGGCAGGCAGGCAGGCAGGCAGGCAGGCAGGCAGGCAGGCTCGCAGGCAGGCAGGCAGGCAGGCAGGCAGGCAGGCAGGCAGGCAGGCAGGCAGGCAGGCAGGGAGGCAGGCAGGCAGGCAGGCAGGCAGGCAGCCAGGCAGGCAGGCAAGCAGGGAGGCAGGCAGGCAAGCAGGGAGGCAGGCAAGCAGGGAGGCAGGCAGGCTCGCAGGAAGGCAGGCTCGCAGGCAGGCAGGCTAGCTGCCAGTCAGGTAGCTTCGCAGGCAGGCAGGCAGGCAGGCTAGCAGGCAGGTAGGCAGGAAGGTTCGCAGGCAGGCAGCAGGCTCCCAGGAAGGCAGGCAGGCTCCCAGGCAGGCAGGCAGGCAGGCAGGCAGGCAGGCAAGCAGGGAGGCAGACAGGCAAGCAGGGAGGCAGGCAGGCAAGCAGGGAGACAGGCAAGCAGGGAGGCAGGCAGGCAAGCAGGGAGGCAGGCAGGCTCGCAGGCAGGCAGGCTAGCTGCCAGTCAGGTAGCTTCACAGGCAGGCAGGCAGGCAGGCAGGCTAGCAGGCAGGTAGGCAGGAAGGTTCGCAGACAGGCAGGCAGGCTCCCAGGAAGGCAGGCAGGCTCCCAGGCAGGCAGGCAGGCAGGCAGGCAGGCAGGCATGCAGGCAGGTAGGCAGGCAGTCAAGCATGCAGGAAGGCTAGCAGGCAGGTAGGCTCACAGGCAGGCTTGAAGGCAGGCAGGCAGGCAAGGAAGCTCACATGCTTGCTCGCTGGCAGGCAGGTAGGCAGGCAGGCTCGCACCAGGCAGGCTCGCTGGCAGGCAGGCAGGCAGGCAGGCAGGCTCACAGGCAGTTAGGTAGTTAGGTTCGCAGGCAGGCAGGATGGCAGGCTTGCAGGCAGGCAGGCAGGCAAGCAAGCTCGCAGGCTCGCTGGCAGGCAGGCAGGCAGGCAGGTAAGAAGGCTCACAGGCAGGCAGGCTCACAAGCAGGCAGGCAGGCTAGCAGGCTGGCAGGCTCGCAAGCAGGCAGGCAGGCAAGCTAGCAGGCACAGGCTCGCAGGCAGGCAGGCAGGCAGGCAGCCTCACAGGCAGGCAGGCTCGCAGGCAGGTAGGCAGGAAGGCATGCAGACAGGCATGCAGGCAGGTAGGCAGGCAGGCAGGCAGGCTCGCTGGCAGGCAGGCAGACAGGCTCGCAGGCAGGTAGGCAGGAAGGTTCGCAGGCAGGCAGGCAAACAAGTTCACAGGCTTGCAGGCAGGCAGGCTGGCCGCAGGTAGGCAGGCAGGCAGGCAGGCAAGAAGGCTAGCAGATAGGTAGGCTCGCAGGCAGCAGGCAGGTAGGCAGGCAAGCAAGCTCGCAGGCTCGCAGGCAGGCAGGCAGGCAGGCAGGCAGGCAGGCAGGCAGCCAGGCAGGCAGGCAAGCAGGGAGGCAGGCAGGCAAGCAGGGAGGCAGGCAAGCAGGGAGGCAGGCAGGCTCGCAGGCAGGCAGGCTCGCAGGCAGGCAGGCTAGCTGCGAGTCAGGTAGCTTCGCAGGCAGGCAGGCAGGCAGGCAGGCTAGCAGGCAGGTAGGCAGGAAGGTTCGCAGGCAGGCAGGCAGGCTCCCAGGAAGGCAGGCAGGCAGGCAGGCAGGCAGGCAGGCAGGCAGGCAGGCATGCAGGCAGGTAGGCAGGCAGTCAAGCATGCAGGAGGGCTAGCAGGCAGGTAGGCTCACAGGCAGGCTTGAAGGCAGGCAGGCAGGCAAGGAAGCTCACATGCTTGCTCGCTGGCAGGCAGGTAGGCAGGCAGGCAGGCTCGCACCAGGCAGGCTCGCTGGCAGGCAGGCAGGCAGGCAGGCAGGCTCACGGGCAGTTAGGTAGTTAGGTTCGCAGGCAGGCAGGATGGCAGGCTTGCAGGCAGGCAGGCAGGCAGGCAAGCAAGCTCGCAGGCTCGCTGGCAGGCAGGCAGGCAGGCAGGCAAGAAGGCTCACAGGCAGGCAGGCTCACAAGCAGGCAGGCAGGCTAGCAGGCTGGCAGGCTCGCAAGCAGGCAGGCAGGCAAGCTAGCAGGCACAGGCTCGCAGGCAGGCAGGCAGCCTCGCAGGCAGGCAGGCTCGCAGGCAGGTAGGCAGGAAGGCATGCAGACAGGCATGCAGGCAGGTAGGCAGGCAGGCAGGCAGGCTCGCTGGCAGGCAGGCAGGCAGGCAGGCAAGAAGGCTCACAGGCAGGCAGGCTCACAAGCAGGCAGGCAGGCTAGCAGGCTGGCAGGCTCGCAAGCAGGCAGGCAGGCAAGCTAGCAGGCACAGGCTCGCAGGCAGGCAGGCAGGCAGGCAGCCTCGCAGGCAGGCAGGCTCGCAGGCAAGTAGGCAGGAAGGCATGCAGACAGGCATGCAGGCAGGTAGGCAGGCAGGCAGGCAGTCTCGCTGGCAGGCAGGCAGACAGGCTCGCAGGCAGGTAGGCAGGAAGGTTCGCAGGCAGGCAGGCAAACAAGTTCACAAGCTTGCAGGCAGGCAGGCTGGCCACAGGCAGGCAGACAGGCAGGCAGGCAAGAAGGCTAGCAGATAGGCAGGCTCGCAGGCAGCAGGCAGGTAGGCAGGCAAGCAAGCTCGCAGGCTCGCAGGCAGGCAGGCAGGCAGGCAGGCAGGCAGGCTCGCAGGCAGGCAGGCAGGCAGGCAGGCAGGCAGGCAGGCAGGCAGGCAGGCAGGCAGGCAGGCAGGGAGGCAGGCAGGCAGGCAGGCAGGCAGGCAGCCAGGCAGGCAGGCAAGCAGGGAGGCAGGCAGGCAAGCAGGGAGGCAGGCAAGCAGGGAGGCAGGCAGGCTCGCAGGAAGGCAGGCTCGCAGGCAGGCAGGCTAGCTGCCAGTCAGGTAGCTTCGCAGGCAAGCAGGCAGGCAGGCAGGCAGGCTAGCAGGCAGGTAGGCAGGAAGGTTCGCAGGCAGGCAGCAGGCTCCCAGGAAGGCAGGCAGGCTCCCAGGCAGGCAGGCAGGCAGGCAGGCAGGCAGGCATGCATGCAGGCAGGTAGGCAGGCAGTCAAGCATGCAGGAAGGCTAGCAGGCAGGTAGGCTCACAGGCAGGCTTGAAGGCTGGCAGGCAGGCAAGGAAGCTCACATGCTTGCTCGCTGGCAGGCAGGTAGGCAGGCAAGCAGGCTCGCACCAGGCAGGCTCGCTGGCAGGCAGGCAGGCAGGCAGGCTCACAGGCAGTTAGGTAGTTAGGTTCGCAGGCAGGCAGGATGGCAGGCTTGCAGGCAGGCAGGCAGGCAAGCAAGCTCGCAGGCTCGCTGGCAGGCAGGCAGGCAAGAAGGCTCACAGGCAGGCAGGCTCACAAGCAGGCAGGCAGGCTAGCAGGCTGGCAGGCTCGCAAGCAGGCAGGCAGGCTCGCAAGCAGGCAGGCAGGCAAGCTAGCAGGCACAGGCTCGCAGGCAGGCAGGCTCGCAGGCAGGTAGGCAGGAAGGCATGCAGACAGGCATGCAGGCAGGCAGGCAGGCAGGCAGGCAGGCTCGCTGGCAGGCAGGCAGACAGGCTCGCAGGCAGGTAGGCAGGAAGGTTCGCAGGCAGGCAGGCAAACAAGTTCACAGGCTTGCAGGCAGGCAGGCTGGCCGCAGGCAGGCAGGCAGGCAGGCCAGAAAGCTCGCAGGCTCACAGGCAGGCCGCAGGTAGGCAGGCAGGCAGGCAGGCAGGTTCGCAAGCAGGCAGGCTCGCAGGCAGGCAGGCTCGCTGCCAGTCAAGTAACTTCGCAGGCAGGCAGGCAGGTAGGCTAGCAGGCAGGTAGGCAGGAAGGATCGCACGCAGGCAAGCAGGCTCCCAGGAAGGCAGGCAGGCTCGCAGGCAGGCAGGCAGGCATGCAGGCAGGCAGGCTCGCCGGCAGGCAGGCAGGCAGCAAGCTCGCAGGCTCACAGACAGGCAGGCAGGCCGAAGGCAGGCAGGCAGGCAAGCAGTCAAGCAAGCTCGCAGGCTCGCAGGCAGGCAGGGAGGCTCGCAGGCAGGCAGGCAGGCTCGCAGGCAGGCAGGCAGGCAGGTAGGCAGGACGGCTTGCATGCTCGCAGGCAGGCAAGCAGGCTCACAGGCAGGCAGGCAGGCAGGCAGGCTCGCAGGCAGGCAGGCAGGCAGGCAGGCTCGCAGGCAGGCAGGCAGGCAGGCAAGCAGTCAAGCAAGCTCGCAGGCTCGCAGGCAGGAGGGCAGGCAGGCAGGCAGGCAGGCAGGCAGGCAGGCAGGACGGCTTGCATGCTCGCAGGCAGGCAGGCAGGCAGGCAGGCAGGCAGGCAGGCAGGCAGGCAGGCTCGCAGGCAGGCAGGCAGGCAGGCAGGCAGGCAGGCAGGCAGGCAGGCAGGCAGGCAGGCAGGCAGACAGGCTCGCAAGCAGGCAGGCTCGCAGGCAGGCAGGCTCGCATGCAGGCAGGCTCGCTGGCAGGCAGGCAGCTTCGCAGGCAGGCAGGCTAGCAGGCAGGTAGGCAGGAAGGTTCGCAGGTAGGCATGCAGGCTCCCAGGAAGGCAGGCAGGCTCGCAGGCAGGCAGGATGGCAGGCTTACAGGCAGGCAGGCAGGCAAGCAAGCTCGCAGGCTCGCAGGCAGGCAGGCAGGCTCGCAGGCAGGCAGGCAGGCTCGCAGGCAGGCAGGCAAGCAGTCTAGCAGGCACAGACTCACAGGCAGGCAGGCAGGCAGGCAGGCTCGCAGGCAGGCAGGCAGGCTTGCAGGCAGGCAGGCAAGCAGTCTCGCAGGCACAGACTCACAGGCAGGCAAGCAGGCAGGCAGGCTCGCAGGCAGGTAGGCAGGAAGGTTCACAGGCAGGCAGGCAGTTAAGCAAGCTCGCAGGCTCGAAGGCAGGCAGGCAGGCTGCAGGCAGGCAAGCAGGCAAGCAAGCTCGCAGGCTCACAGGGAGGCAGGCAGGCAGGCAGGCAGGCAGGCATGCAGGCAGGCAGGCAGGCATTCAGGCATGCATGCATGCAGGCAGGCAAGCTGGCAGGCTCGCACCAGGCAGGCTTGCAGGCAGGCAGGCAGGCATGCAGACAGGCAGGCAGGCAGGCAGGCAGGCTCGCACGAGGCAGGCTCCCTGGCAAGCTGGCAGGCAGGCTCGCAGGCAGGCAGGCTCGCAGGCAGGCAGGCTCGCAGGCAGGCAGGCTCGCAGGCAGGCAGACTCGCAGGCAGGCAGGCAGGCAGGCTCGCAGGCAGGCAGGCAGGCAGGCAAGCAAGCTCGCAGGCTTGCAGGCAGGCAGGCAGGCCACAGGCAGGCAGGCAGAAAGGACAGCTTGCATACTCGCAGGCAGGCAGGCAGGCAGGCAGGCTCGCAGGCAGGCTCGCAGGCAGGCAGGCAGGCAGGCATTCAGGCAAGCCGTCAAGCAAGTTCGCAGGCTCGCAGGTAGGCAGGCAGCTCGCACCAGGCAGGCTCGCTGGTAGGCAGGCAGGCAGGCTCGCAGGTAGGTAAGCAGGAAGGTCGTAGGCAGGCAGGCAGGCAAGCTAGCTCACAGGCTCCCAGGCAGGCAGGCAGGCAGGCAGGCAGGCAGGAAGGCTAGCAGCAGGCAGGCTCACAGGCAGGCAGGCAGGCAAGCAAGCTAGCAGGCTCACAGGCAGGCAGGCAGGTAGGCAGGACGGCTTGCATGCTCGCAGGCAGGCAAGCAGGCTCACAGGCAGGCAGGCAGGCAGGCAGGCTCGCAGGCAGGCAGGCAGGAGGGCAGGCAGGCAGGCAGGCAGGCAGGCAGGCAGGCAGGACAGCTTGCATGCTCGCAGGCAGGCAGGCAGGCAGGCAGGCAGGCAGGCAGGCAGGCAGGCAGGAAGGCTAGCAGGCAGGCAGGCTCGCAGGCAGGCAGGCAAGTAGGCATTCAATCAAGCTTGCAGGCTCGCAGGAAGGCAGGAAGGCAGGAAGGCAGGCAGGCAGGCAGGCAGGCAGGCAGGCAGGTAGACAGGCAGGCAGGCAGGCAGGCAGGCAGGCAGGCAGGCAGGTAGACAGGCAGGCAGGCAGGAAGGCAGGCAGGCAGGCTTGAAGGCAGGCAGGCAGGCAAGGAAGCTCACATGCTTGCTCGCTGGCAGGCAGGCAGTCAGGCAGGCAGGCAGGCTCACACCAGGCAGGCTCGCTGGCAGGCAGGCAGGCAGGCTTGCAGGCAGGCAGGCAGTTAGGTTCGCAGTCAGGCAGGCTTGCAGGCAGGCAGGCAGGCAAGAAAGCTCACAGGCTCGCAGGCAGGCAGGCATGCAGGCAGCTAGGCAGGCAGGCGGGCAGGTAGGCAGGCTCGCAGGCAGTTAGGCAGGAAGGTTCGCAGACAGGCAGGCAGGCAAGCAAGCTCGCAGGCTGGCAGGCTGGCAGGCAGGCAGGCAGGCAGGCAGGCAGGCATGCAGGCAGGCAGGCAGGCAGGCAGGCAGGCCCTCAGGCAGGCTGGCAGGCAGGCAGGCTCGCAGGCAGGCAGGCAGGCAGGCAGGCAGGCAGGCAGGCAGGCAGGCAGGCAGGTAGGCAGGCAGGCAGACAGGCAGGCAGGCAGGCAGGCAGGCTGGTAGACAGGCAGGAAGGCAGTAAGGCAGGCAGGCTAGCAGGCAGGCAGGCTTGAAGGCAGGCAGGCAGGCAAGGAAGCTCACATGCTTGCTCGCTGGCAGGCAGGCAGGCAGGCTCACAGGCAGTTAGGTAGTTAGGTTGGCAGGCAGGCAGGATGGCAGGCTTGCAGGCAGGCAGGCAGGCAGGTAGGCAGGCTCGCAGGCAGTTAGGCATGAAGGTTCGCAGACAGGCAGGCAGGCAAGCAAGCTCGCAGGCTGGCAGGCAGGCAGGTAGGCAGGCAGGCATGCAGGCATGCAGGCAGGCAGGCAGGCAGGCCCTCAGGCCGGCTGGCAGGCAGGCAGGCAGGCAGGCAGGCAGGCAGGCAGGCTCCCAGGCAGGCAGGCTCCCAGGCAGGCAGGCAGGCAGGCAGGCAGGCAGGCAGGCTGGTAGACAGGCAGGAGGCAGGAAGGCAGGCAGGCTAGCAGGCAGGCAAGGAAGCTCACATACTTGCTCGCTGGCAGGCAGGTAGGCAGGCAGGCAGGCTCGCACCAGGCAGGCTCGTTGGCAGGCAGGCAGGCAGGCAGGCAGGCAGGACGGCTTGCATACTCGCAGGCAGGCAGGCAGGCAGGCAGGCTCGCAGGCAGGCTCGCAGGCAGGCAGGCAGGCAGGCATTCAGGCAAGCCGTCAAGCAAGCTCGCAGGCTCGCAGGTAGGCAGGCAGCTCGCACCAGGCAGGCTCGCTGGTAGGCAGGCAGGCAGGCAAGGAAGCTCACATGCTTGCTCGCTGGCAGGCAGGCAGTCAGGCAGGCAGGCAGGCTCACACCAGGCAGGCTCGCTGGCAGGCAGGCAGGCAGGCTTGCAGGCAGTTAGGCAGTTAGGTTCGCAGTCAGGCAGGCTTGCAGGCAGGCAGGCAGGCAAGAAAGCTCACAGGCTCGCAGGCAGGCAGGCATGCAGGCAGCTAGGCAGGCAGGCGGGCAGGTAGGCAGGCTCGCAGGCAGTTAGGCAGGAAGGTTCGCAGACAGGCAGGCAGGCAAGCAAGCTCGCAGGCTGGCAGGCTGGCAGGCAGGCAGGCAGGCAGGCAGGTAGGCATGCAGGCAGGCATGCAGGCAGGCAGGCAGGCCCTCAGGCAGGCTGGCAGGCAGGCAGGCAGGCAGGCAGGCAGGCAGGCAGGCAGGCAGGCAGGCAGGTAGGCAGGCAGGCAGACAGGCAGGCAGGCAGGCAGGCAGGCTGGTAGACAGGCAGGAAGGCAGTAAGGCAGGCAGGCTAGCAGGCAGGCAGGCTTGAAGGCAGGCAGGCAGGCAAGGAAGCTCACATGCTTGCTCGCTGGCAGGCTGGCAGGCAGGCTCACAGGCAGTTAGGTAGTTAGGTTGGCAGGCAGGCAGGATGGCAGGCTTGCAGGCAGGCAGGCAGGCAGGTAGGCAGGCTCGCAGGCAGTTAGGCATGAAGGTTCGCAGACAGGCAGGCAGGCAAGCAAGCTCGCAGGCTGGCAGGCAGGCAGGTAGGCAGGCAGGCATGCAGGCATGCAGGCAGGCAGGCAGGCAGGCCCTCAGGCCGGCTGGCAGGCAGGCAGGCAGGCAGGCAGGCAGGCAGGCAGGCTCCCAGGCAGGCAGGCTCCCAGGCAGGCAGGCAGGCAGGCAGGCAGGCAGGCTGGTAGACAGGCAGGAGGCAGGAAGGCAGGCAGGCTAGCAGGCAGGCAAGGAAGCTCACATGCTTGCTCGCTGGCAGGCAGGTAGGCAGGCAGGCAGGCTCGCACCAGGCAGGCTCGTTGGCAGGCAGGCAGGCAGGCAGGCAGGCAGGACGGCTTGCATACTCGCAGGCAGGCAGGCAGGCAGGCAGGCTCGCAGGCAGGCTCGCAGGCAGGCAGGCAGGCAGGCATTCAGGCAAGCCGTCAAGCAAGCTCGCAGGCTCGCAGGTAGGCAGGCAGCTCGCACCAGGCAGGCTCGCTGGTAGGCAGGCAGGCAGGCTCGCAGGTAGGTAAGCAGGAAGGTCGTAGGCAGGCAGGCAGGCAGGCAGGCAGGCAGGCAGGAAGGCTAGCAGCGGGCAGGCTCGCAGGCAGGCAGGCAGGCAAGCAAGCTAGCAGGCTCACAGGCAGGCAGGCAGGTAGGCAGGACGGCTTGCATGCTCGCAGGCAGGCAAGCAGGCTCACAGGCAGGCAGGCAGGCTCGCAGGCAGGATCGCAGGCAGGCAGGCAGGCAGGCAAGCAGTCAAGCAAGCTCGCAGGCTCGCAGGCAAGCAGGCAGGAGGGCAGGCAGGCAGGCAGGCAGGCAGGCAGGCTCGCAGGCAGGCAGGCAGGCTTGCAGGCAGGCAGGCAAGCAGTCTCGCAGGCACAGACTCACAGGCAGGCAGGCAGGCAGGCAGGCTCGCAGGCAGGTAGGCAGGAAGGTTCACAGGCAGGCAGGCAGTTAAGCAAGCTCGCAGGCTCGAAGGCAGGCAGGCAGGCTGCAGGCAGGCAAGCAGGCAAGCAAGCTCGCAGGCTCACAGGGAGGCAGGCAGGCAGGCAGGCAGGCAGGCATGCAGGCAGGCAGGCAGGCATTCAGGCATGCATGCATGCAGGCAGGCAAGCTGGCAGGCTCGCACCAGGCAGGCTTGCAGGCAGGCAGGCAGGCATGCAGACAGGCAGGCAGGCAGGCAGGCAGGCTCGCACGAGGCAGGCTCCCTGGCAAGCTGGCAGGCAGGCTCGCAGGCAGGCAGGCTCGCAGGCAGGCAGGCTCGCAGGCAGGCAGGCTCGCAGGCAGGCAGACTCGCAGGCAGGCAGGCAGGCAGGCTCGCAGGCAGGCAGGCAGGCAGGCAAGCAAGCTCGCAGGCTTGCAGGCAGGCAGGCAGGCCGCAGGCAGGCAGGCAGGCAGGACGGCTTGCATACTCGCAGGCAGGCAGGCAGGCAGGCAGGCTCGCAGGCAGGCTCGCAGGCAGGCAGGCAGGCAGGCATTCAGGCAAGCCGTCAAGCAAGCTCGCAGGCTCGCAGGTAGGCAGGCAGCTCGCACCAGGCAGGCTCGCTGGTAGGCAGGCAGGCAGGCTCGCAGGTAGGTAAGCAGGAAGGTCGTAGGCAGGCAGGCAGGCAAGCTAGCTCACAGGCTCGCAGGCAGGCAGGCAGGCAGGCAGGCAGGCAGGCAGGCAGGCAGGCAGGCAGGAAGGCTAGCAGCAGGCAGGCTCGCAGGCAGGCAGGCAGGCAAGCAAGCTAGCAGGCTCACAGGCAGGCAGGCAGGTAGGCAGGACGGCTTGCATGCTCGCAGGCAGGCAAGCAGGCTCACAGGCAGGCAGGCAGGCAGGCAGGCAGGCTCGCAGGCAGGCAGGCAGGAGGGCAGGCAGGGAGGCAGGCAGGCAGGCAGGCAGGCAGGCAGGACAGCTTGCATGCTCGCAGGCAGGCAGGCAGGCAGGCAGGCAGGCAGGCAGGCAGGCAGGCAGGAAGGCTAGCAGGCAGGCAGGCTCGCAGGCAGGCAGGCAAGTAGGCATTCAATCAAGCTTGCAGGCTCGCAGGAAGGCAGGAAGGCAGGAAGGCAGGAAGGCAGGCAGGCAGGCAGGCAGGCAGGCAGGTAGACAGTCAGGCAGGCAGGCAGGCAGGCAGGCAGGCAGGCAGGTAGACAGGCAGGCAGGCAGGAAGGCAGGCAGGCAGGCTTGAAGGCAGGCAGGCAGGCAAGGAAGCTCACATGCTTGCTCGCTGGCAGGCAGGCAGTCAGGCAGGCAGGCAGGCTCACACCAGGCAGGCTCGCTGGCAGGCAGGCAGGCAGGCTTGCAGGCAGTTAGGCAGTTAGGTTCGCAGTCAGGCAGGCTTGCAGGCAGGCAGGCAGGCAAGAAAGCTCACAGGCTCGCAGGCAGGCAGGCATGCAGGCAGCTAGGCAGGCAGGCAGGCAGGTAGGCAGGCTCGCAGGCAGTTAGGCAGGAAGTTTCGCAGACAGGCAGGCAGGCAAGCAAGCTCGCAGGCTTGCAGGCAGGCAGGCAAGCAGTCTCGCAGGCACAGACTCACAGGCAGGCAAGCAGGCAGGCAGGCTCGCAGGCAGGTAGGCAGGAAGGTTCACAGGCAGGCAGGCAGTTAAGCAAGCTCGCAGGCTCGAAGGCAGGCAGGCAGGCTGCAGGCAGGCAAGCAGGCAAGCAAGCTCGCAGGCTCACAGGGAGGCAGGCAGGCAGGCAGGCAGGCAGGCATGCAGGCAGGCAGGCAGGCATTCAGGCATGCATGCATGCAGGCAGGCAAGCTGGCAGGCTCGCACCAGGCAGGCTTGCAGGCAGGCAGGCAGGCATGCAGACAGGCAGGCAGGCAGGCAGGCAGGCTCGCACGAGGCAGGCTCCCTGGCAAGCTGGCAGGCAGGCTCGCAGGCAGGCAGGCTCGCAGGCAGGCAGGCTCGCAGGCAGGCAGGCTCGCAGGCAGGCAGACTCGCAGGCAGGCAGGCAGGCAGGCTCGCAGGCAGGCAGGCAGGCAGGCAAGCAAGCTCGCAGGCTTGCAGGCAGGCAGGCAGGCCACAGGCAGGCAGGCAGAAAGGACAGCTTGCATACTCGCAGGCAGGCAGGCAGGCAGGCAGGCTCGCAGGCAGGCTCGCAGGCAGGCAGGCAGGCAGGCATTCAGGCAAGCCGTCAAGCAAGTTCGCAGGCTCGCAGGTAGGCAGGCAGCTCGCACCAGGCAGGCTCGCTGGTAGGCAGGCAGGCAGGCTCGCAGGTAGGTAAGCAGGAAGGTCGTAGGCAGGCAGGCAGGCAAGCTAGCTCACAGGCTCCCAGGCAGGCAGGCAGGCAGGCAGGCAGGCAGGCAGGAAGACTAGCAGCAGGCAGGCTCACAGGCAGGCAGGCAGGCAAGCAAGCTAGCAGGCTCACAGGCAGGCAGGCAGGTAGGCAGGACGGCTTGCATGCTCGCAGGCAGGCAAGCAGGCTCACAGGCAGGCAGGCAGGCAGGCAGGCTCGCAGGCAGGCAGGCAGGAGGGCAGGCAGGCAGGCAGGCAGGCAGGCAGGCAGGCAGGACAGCTTGCATGCTCTCAGGCAGGCAGGCAGGCAGGCAGGCAGGCAGGCAGGCAGGCAGGCAGGAAGGCTAGCAGGCAGGCAGGCTCGCAGGCAGGCAGGCAAGTAGGCATTCAATCAAGCTTGCAGGCTCGCAGGAAGGCAGGAAGGCAGGAAGGCAGGCAGGCAGGCAGGCAGGCAGGCAGGCAGGTAGACAGGCAGGCAGGCAGGCAGGCAGGCAGGCAGGCAGGCAGGTAGACAGGCAGGCAGGCAGGAAGGCAGGCAGGCAGGCTTGAAGGCAGGCAGGCAGGCAAGGAAGCTCACATGCTTGCTCGCTGGCAGGCAGGCAGTCAGGCAGGCAGGCAGGCTCACACCAGGCAGGCTCGCTGGCAGGCAGGCAGGCAGGCTTGCAGGCAGGCAGGCAGTTAGGTTCGCAGTCAGGCAGGCTTGCAGGCAGGCAGGCAGGCAAGAAAGCTCACAGGCTCGCAGGCAGGCAGGCATGCAGGCAGCTAGGCAGGCAGGCGGGCAGGTAGGCAGGCTCGCAGGCAGTTAGGCAGGAAGGTTCGCAGACAGGCAGGCAGGCAAGCAAGCTCGCAGGCTGGCAGGCTGGCAGGCAGGCAGGCAGGCAGGCAGGCAGGCATGCAGGCAGGCAGGCAGGCAGGCAGGCAGGCCCTCAGGCAGGCTGGCAGGCAGGCAGGCTCGCAGGCAGGCAGGCAGGCAGGCAGGCAGGCAGGCAGGCAGGCAGGCAGGTAGGCAGGCAGGCAGACAGGCAGGCAGGCAGGCAGGCAGGCTGGTAGACAGGCAGGAAGGCAGTAAGGCAGGCAGGCTAGCAGGCAGGCAGGCTTGAAGGCAGGCAGGCAGGCAAGGAAGCTCACATGCTTGCTCGCTGGCAGGCAGACAGGCAGGCTCACAGGCAGTTAGGTAGTTAGGTTGGCAGGCAGGCAGGATGGCAGGCTTGCAGGCAGGCAGGCAGGCAGGTAGGCAGGCTCGCAGGCAGTTAGGCATGAAGGTTCGCAGACAGGCAGGCAGGCAAGCAAGCTCGCTGGCTGGCAGGCAGGCAGGTAGGCAGGCAGGCATGCAGGCATGCAGGCAGGCAGGCAGGCAGGCCCTCAGGCCGGCTGGCAGGCAGGCAGGCAGGCAGGCAGGCAGGCAGGCAGGCTCCCAGGCAGGCAGGCTCCCAGGCAGGCAGGCAGGCAGGCAGGCAGGCAGGCAGGCTGGTAGACAGGCAGGAGGCAGGAAGGCAGGCAGGCTAGCAGGCAGGCAAGGAAGCTCACATACTTGCTCGCTGGCAGGCAGGTAGGCAGGCAGGCAGGCTCGCACCAGGCAGGCTCGTTGGCAGGCAGGCAGGCAGGCAGGCAGGACGGCTTGCATACTCGCAGGCAGGCAGGCAGGCAGGCAGGCTCGCAGGCAGGCTCGCAGGCAGGCAGGCAGGCAGGCATTCAGGCAAGCCGTCAAGCAAGCTCGCAGGCTCGCAGGTAGGCAGGCAGCTCGCACCAGGCAGGCTCGCTGGTAGGCAGGCAGGCAGGCAAGGAAGCTCACATGCTTGCTCGCTGGCAGGCAGGCAGTCAGGCAGGCAGGCAGGCTCACACCAGGCAGGCTCGCTGGCAGGCAGGCAGGCAGGCTTGCAGGCAGTTAGGCAGTTAGGTTCGCAGTCAGGCAGGCTTGCAGGCAGGCAGGCAGGCAAGAAAGCTCACAGGCTCGCAGGCAGGCAGGCATGCAGGCAGCTAGGCAGGCAGGCGGGCAGGTAGGCAGGCTCGCAGGCAGTTAGGCAGGAAGGTTCGCAGACAGGCAGGCAGGCAAGCAAGCTCGCAGGCTGGCAGGCTGGCAGGCAGGCAGGCAGGCAGGCAGGCAGGCATGCAGGCAGGCATGCAGGCAGGCAGGCAGGCCCTCAGGCAGGCTGGCTGGCAGGCAGGCAGGCAGGCAGGCAGGCAGGCAGGCAGGCAGGCAGGCAGGCAGGCAGGCAGGTAGGCAGGCAGGCAGACAGGCAGGCAGGCAGGCAGGCAGGCTGGTAGACAGGCAGGAAGGCAGTAAGGCAGGCAGGCTAGCAGGCAGGCAGGCTTGAAGGCAGGCAGGCAGGCAAGGAAGCTCACATGCTTGCTCGCTGGCAGGCAGGCAGGCAGGCTCACAGGCAGTTAGGTAGTTAGGTTGGCAGGCAGGCAGGATGGCAGGCTTGCAGGCAGGCAGGCAGGCAGGTAGGCAGGCTCGCAGGCAGTTAGGCATGAAGGTTCGCAGACAGGCAGGCAGGCAAGCAAGCTCGCAGGCTGGCAGGCAGGCAGGTAGGCAGGCAGGCATGCAGGCATGCAGGCAGGCAGGCAGGCAGGCCCTCAGGCCGGCTGGCAGGCAGGCAGGCAGGCAGGCAGGCAGGCAGGCAGGCTCCCAGGCAGGCAGGCAGGCAGGCAGGCAGGCTGGTAGACAGGCAGGAGGCAGGAAGGCAGGCAGGCTAGCAGGCAGGCAAGGAAGCTCACATGCTTGCTCGCTGGCAGGCAGGTAGGCAGGCAGGCAGGCTCGCACCAGGCAGGCTCGTTGGCAGGCAGGCAGGCAGGCAGGCAGGCAGGACGGCTTGCATACTCGCAGGCAGGCAGGCAGGCAGGCAGGCTCGCAGGCAGGCTCGCAGGCAGGCAGGCAGGCAGGCATTCAGGCAAGCCGTCAAGCAAGCTCGCAGGCTCGCAGGTAGGCAGGCAGCTCGCACCAGGCAGGCTCGCTGGTAGGCAGGCAGGCAGGCTCGCAGGTAGGTAAGCAGGAAGGTCGTAGGCAGGCAGGCAGGCAGGCAGGCAGGCAAGCAGGCAGGAAGGCTAGCAGCGGGCAGGCTCGCAGGCAGGCAGGCAGGCAAGCAAGCTAGCAGGCTCACAGGCAGGCAGGCAGGTAGGCAGGACGGCTTGCATGCTCGCAGGCAGGCAAGCAGGCTCACAGGCAGGCAGGCAGGCTCGCAGGCAGGATCGCAGGCAGGCAGGCAGGCAGGCAAGCAGTCAAGCAAGCTCGCAGGCTCGCAGGCAAGCAGGCAGGAGGGCAGGCAGGCAGGCAGGCAGGCAGGCAGGCTCGCAGGCAGGCAGGCAGGCTTGCAGGCAGGCAGGCAAGCAGTCTCGCAGGCACAGACTCACAGGCAGGCAGGCAGGCAGGCAGGCTCGCAGGCAGGTAGGCAGGAAGGTTCACAGGCAGGCAGGCAGTTAAGCAAGCTCGCAGGCTCGAAGGCAGGCAGGCAGGCTGCAGGCAGGCAAGCAGGCAAGCAAGCTCGCAGGCTCACAGGGAGGCAGGCAGGCAGGCAGGCAGGCATGCAGGCAGGCAGGCAGGCATTCAGGCATGCATGCATGCAGGCAGGCAAGCTGGCAGGCTCGCACCAGGCAGGCTTGCAGGCAGGCAGGCAGGCATGCAGACAGGCAGGCAGGCAGGCAGGCAGGCTCGCACGAGGCAGGCTCCCTGGCAAGCTGGCAGGCAGGCTCGCAGGCAGGCAGGCTCGCAGGCAGGCAGGCTCGCAGGCAGGCAGGCTCGCAGGCAGGCAGACTCGCAGGCAGGCAGGCAGGCAGGCTCGCAGGCAGGCAGGCAGGCAGGCAAGCAAGCTCGCAGGCTTGCAGGCAGGCAGGCAGGCCGCAGGCAGGCAGGCAGGCAGGACGGCTTGCATACTCGCAGGCAGGCAGGCAGGCAGGCAGGCTCGCAGGCAGGCTCGCAGGCAGGCAGGCAGGCAGGCATTCAGGCAAGCCGTCAAGCAAGCTCGCAGGCTCGCAGGTAGGCAGGCAGCTCGCACCAGGCAGGCTCGCTGGTAGGCAGGCAGGCAGGCTCGCAGGTAGGTAAGCAGGAAGGTCGTAGGCAGGCAGGCAGGCAAGCTAGCTCACAGGCTCGCAGGCAGGCAGGCAGGCAGGCAGGCAGGCAGGCAGGCAGGCAGGCAGGCAGGCTAGCAGCAGGCAGGCTCGCAGGCAGGCAGGCAGGCAAGCAAGCTAGCAGGCTCACAGGCAGGCAGGCAGGTAGGCAGGACGGCTTGCATGCTCGCAGGCAGGCAAGCAGGCTCACAGGCAGGCAGGCAGGCAGGCAGGCAGGCTCGCAGGCAGGCAGGCAGGAGGGCAGGCAGGCAGGCAGGCAGGCAGGCAGGCAGGCAGGACAGCTTGCATGCTCGCAGGCAGGCAGGCAGGCAGGCAGGCAGGCAGGCAGCAGGCAGGCAGGCAGGCAGGAAGGCTAGCAGGCAGGCAGGCTCGCAGGCAGGCAGGCAAGTAGGCATTCAATCAAGCTTGCAGGCTCGCAGGAAGGCAGGAAGGCAGGAAGGCAGGCAGGCAGGCAGGCAGGCAGGCAGGTAGACAGTCAGGCAGGCAGGCAGGCAGGCAGGCAGGCAGGCAGGTAGACAGGCAGGCAGGCAGGAAGGCAGGCAGGCAGGCTTGAAGGCAGGCAGGCAGGCAAGGAAGCTCACATGCTTGCTCGCTGGCAGGCAGGCAGTCAGGCAGGCAGGCAGGCTCACACCAGGCAGGCTCGCTGGCAGGCAGGCAGGCAGGCTTGCAGGCAGTTAGGCAGTTAGGTTCGCAGTCAGGCAGGCTTGCAGGCAGGCAGGCAGGCAAGAAAGCTCACAGGCTCGCAGGCAGGCAGGCATGCAGGCAGCTAGGCAGGCAGGCAGGCAGGTAGGCAGGCTCGCAGGCAGTTAGGCAGGAAGTTTCGCAGACAGGCAGGCAGGCAAGCAAGCTCGCAGGCTGGCAGGCTGGCAGGCAGGCAGGCAGGCAGGCAGGCAGGCAGGCAGGCCCTCAGGCAGGCTGGCAGGCAGGCAGGCAGGCTCGCAGGCAGGCAGGCAGGCAGGCAGGCAGGCAGGCAGGCAGGCAGGCAGGCAGGCAAGCAGTCAAGCAAGCTCGCAGGCTCGCAGGCAGGCAGGGAGGCTCGCAGGCAGGCAGGCAGGCAGGTAGGCAGGACGGCTTGCATGCTCGCAGGCAGGCAAGCAGGCTCACAGGCAGGCAGGCAGGCAGGCAGGCTCGCAGGCAGGCAGGCAGGCAGGCAAGCAGTCAAGCAAGCTCGCAGGCTCGCAGGCAGGAGGGCAGGCAGGCAGGCAGGCAGGCAGGCAGGCAGGACGGCTTGCATGCTCGCAGGCAGGCAGGCAGGCAGGCAGGCAGGCAGGCAGGCAGGCAGGCAGGCAGGCAGGCAGGCTCGCAGGCAGGCAGGTAGGCAGGCAGGCAGGCAGGCAGGCAGGCAGGCAGGCAGACAGGCTCGCAAGCAGGCAGGCTCGCAGGCAGGCAGGCTCGCATGCAGGCAGGCTCGCTGGCAGGCAGGCAGCTTCGCAGGCAGGCAGGCTAGCAGGCAGGTAGGCAGGAAGGTTCGCAGGTAGGCATGCAGGCTCCCAGGAAGGCAGGCAGGCTCGCAGGCAGGCAGGATGGCAGGCTTACAGGCAGGCAGGCAGGCAAGCAAGCTCGCAGGCTCGCAGGCAGGCAGGCAGGCTCGCAGGCAGGCAGGCAGGCTCGCAGGCAGGCAGGCAAGCAGTCTAGCAGGCACAGACTCACAGGCAGGCAGGCAGGCAGGCAGGCTCGCAGGCAGGCAGGCAGGCTTGCAGGCAGGCAGGCAAGCAGTCTCGCAGGCACAGACTCACAGGCAGGCAAGCAGGCAGGCAGGCTCGCAGGCAGGTAGGCAGGAAGGTTCACAGGCAGGCAGGCAGTTAAGCAAGCTCGCAGGCTCGAAGGCAGGCAGGCAGGCTGCAGGCAGGCAAGCAGGCAAGCAAGCTCGCAGGCTCACAGGGAGGCAGGCAGGCAGGCAGGCAGGCAGGCATGCAGGCAGGCAGGCAGGCATTCAGGCATGCATGCATGCAGGCAGGCAAGCTGGCAGGCTCGCACCAGGCAGGCTTGCAGGCAGGCAGGCAGGCAGGCAGACAGGCAGGCAGGCAGGCAGGCAGGCTCGCACGAGGCAGGCTCCCTGGCAAGCTGGCAGGCAGGCTCGCAGGCAGGCAGGCTCGCAGGCAGGCAGGCTCGCAGGCAGGCAGGCTCGCAGGCAGGCAGACTCGCAGGCAGGCAGGCAGGCAGGCTCGCAGGCAGGCAGGCAGGCAGGCAAGCAAGCTCGCAGGCTTGCAGGCAGGCAGGCAGGCCACAGGCAGGCAGGCAGGCAGGACGGCTTGCATACTCGCAGGCAGGCAGGCAGGCAGGCAGGCTCGCAGGCAGGCTCGCAGGCAGGCAGGCAGGCAGGCATTCAGGCAAGCCGTCAAGCAAGTTCGCAGGCTCGCAGGTAGGCAGGCAGCTCGCACCAGGCAGGCTCGCTGGTAGGCAGGCAGGCAGGCTCGCAGGTAGGTAAGCAGGAAGGTCGTAGGCAGGCAGGCAGGCAAGCTAGCTCACAGGCTCGCAGTCAGGCAGGCAGGCAGGCAGGCAGGCAGGAAGGCTAGCAGCAGGCAGGCTCACAGGCAGGCAGGCAGGCAAGCAAGCTAGCAGGCTCACAGGCAGGCAGGCAGGTAGGCAGGACGGCTTGCATGCTCGCAGGCAGGCAAGCAGGCTCACAGGCAGGCAGGCAGGCAGGCAGGCTCGCAGGCAGGCAGGCAGGAGGGCAGGCAGGCAGGCAGGCAGGCAGGCAGGCAGGCAGGCAGGACAGCTTGCATGCTCGCAGGCAGGCAGGCAGGCAGGCAGGCAGGCAGGCAGGCAGGCAGGAAGGCTAGCAGGCAGGCAGGCTCGCAGGCAGGCAGGCAAGTAGGCATTCAATCAAGCTTGCAGGCTCGCAGGAAGGCAGGAAGGCAGGAAGGCAGGCAGGCAGGCAGGCAGGCAGGCAGGCAGGTAGACAGGCAGGCAGGCAGGCAGGCAGGCAGGCAGGCAGGCAGGTAGACAGGCAGGCAGGCAGGAAGGCAGGCAGGCAGGCTTGAAGGCAGGCAGGCAGGCAAGGAAGCTCACATGCTTGCTCGCTGGCAGGCAGGCAGTCAGGCAGGCAGGCAGGCTCACACCAGGCAGGCTCGCTGGCAGGCAGGCAGGCAGGCTTGCAGGCAGTTAGGCAGTTAGGTTCGCAGTCAGGCAGGCTTGCAGGCAGGCAGGCAGGCAAGAAAGCTCACAGGCTCGCAGGCAGGCAGGCATGCAGGCAGCTAGGCAGGCAGGCGGGCAGGTAGGCAGGCTCGCAGGCAGTTAGGCAGGAAGGTTCGCAGACAGGCAGGCAGGCAAGCAAGCTCGCAGGCTGGCAGGCTGGCAGGCAGGCAGGCAGGCAGGCAGGCAGGCATGCAGGCAGGCAGGCAGGCAGGCAGGCAGGCCCTCAGGCAGGCTGGCAGGCAGGCAGGCTCGCAGGCAGGCAGGCAGGCAGGCAGGCAGGCAGGCAGGCAGGCAGGCAGGCAGGCAGGCAGGCAGGCAGACAGGCAGGCAGGCAGGCAGGCAGGCTGGTAGACAGGCAGGAAGGCAGTAAGGCAGGCAGGCTAGCAGGCAGGCAGGCTTGAAGGCAGGCAGGCAGGCAAGGAAGCTCACATGCTTGCTCGCTGGCAGGCAGGCAGGCAGGCTCACAGTTAGGTAGTTAGGTTGGCAGGCAGGCAGGATGGCAGGCTTGCAGGCAGGCAGGCAGGCAGGTAGGCAGGCTCGCAGGCAGTTAGGCATGAAGGTTCGCAGACAGGCAGGCAGGCAAGCAAGCTCGCAGGCTGGCAGGCAGGCAGGTAGGCAGGCAGGCATGCAGGCATGCAGGCAGGCAGGCAGGCAGGCCCTCAGGCCGGCTGGCAGGCAGGCAGGCAGGCAGGCAGGCAGGCAGGCAGGCTCCCAGGCAGGCAGGCTCCCAGGCAGGCAGGCAGGCAGGCAGGCAGGCAGGCAGGCTGGTAGACAGGCAGGAGGCAGGAAGGCAGGCAGGCTAGCAGGCAGGCAAGGAAGCTCACATGCTTGCTCGCTGGCAGGCAGGTAGGCAGGCAGGCAGGCTCGCACCAGGCAGGCTCGTTGGCAGGCAGGCAGGCAGGCAGGCAGGCAGGCAGGACGGCTTGCATACTCGCAGGCAGGCAGGCAGGCAGGCAGGCTCGCAGGCAGGCTCGCAGGCAGGCAGGCAGGCAGGCATTCAGGCAAGCCGTCAAGCAAGCTCGCAGGCTCGCAGGTAGGCAGGCAGCTCGCACCAGGCAGGCTCGCTGGTAGGCAGGCAGGCAGGCTCGCAGGTAGGTAAGCAGGAAGGTCGTAGGCAGGCAGGCAGGCAGGCAGGCAGGCAGGCAGGCAGGCAGGAAGGCTAGCAGCGGGCAGGCTCGCAGGCAGGCAGGCAGGCAAGCAAGCTAGCAGGCTCACAGGCAGGCAGGCAGGTAGGCAGGACGGCTTGCATGCTCGCAGGCAGGCAAGCAGGCTCACAGGCAGGCAGGCAGGCTCGCAGGCAGGATCGCAGGCAGGCAGGCAGGCAGGCAAGCAGTCAAGCAAGCTCGCAGGCTCACAGGCAAGCAGGCAGGAGGGCAGGCAGGCAGGCAGGCAGGCAGGCAGGCTCGCAGGCAGGCAGGCAGGCTTGCAGGCAGGCAGGCAAGCAGTCTCGCAGGCACAGACTCACAGGCAGGCAGGCAGGCAGGCAGGCTCGCAGGCAGGTAGGCAGGAAGGTTCACAGGCAGGCAGGCAGTTAAGCAAGCTCGCAGGCTCGAAGGCAGGCAGGCAGGCTGCAGGCAGGCAAGCAGGCAAGCAAGCTCGCAGGCTCACAGGGAGCAGGCAGGCAGGCAGGCAGGCAGGCATGCAGGCAGGCAGGCAGGCATTCAGGCATGCATGCATGCAGGCAGGCAAGCTGGCAGGCTCGCACCAGGCAGGCTTGCAGGCAGGCAGGCAGGCATGCAGACAGGCAGGCAGGCAGGCAGGCAGGCTCGCACGAGGCAGGCTCCCTGGCAAGCTGGCAGGCAGGCTCGCAGGCAGGCAGGCTCGCAGGCAGGCAGGCTCGCAGGCAGGCAGGCTCGCAGGCAGGCAGACTCGCAGGCAGGCAGGCAGGCAGGCTCGCAGGCAGGCAGGCAGGCAGGCAAGCAAGCTCGCAGGCTTGCAGGCAGGCAGGCAGGCCGCAGGCAGGCAGGCAGGCAGGACGGCTTGCATACTCGCAGGCAGGCAGGCAGGCAGGCAGGCTCGCAGGCAGGCTCGCAGGCAGGCAGGCAGGCAGGCATTCAGGCAAGCCGTCAAGCAAGCTCGCAGGCTCGCAGGTAGGCAGGCAGCTCGCACCAGGCAGGCTCGCTGGTAGGCAGGCAGGCAGGCTCGCAGGTAGGTAAGCAGGAAGGTCGTAGGCAGGCAGGCAGGCAAGCTAGCTCACAGGCTCGCAGGCAGGCAGGCAGGCAGGCAGGCAGGCAGGCAGGCAGGCAGGCAGGCTAGCAGCAGGCAGGCTCGCAGGCAGGCAAGCAAGCTAGCAGGCTCACAGGCAGGCAGGCAGGTAGGCAGGACGGCTTGCATGCTCGCAGGCAGGCAAGCAGGCTCACAGGCAGGCAGGCAGGCAGGCAGGCTCGCAGGCAGGCAGGCAGGAGGGCAGGCAGGCAGGCAGACAGGCAGGCAGGCAGGCAGGCAGGACAGCTTGCATGCTCGCAGGCAGGCAGGCAGGCAGGCAGGCAGGCAGGCAGGAAGGCTAGCAGGCAGGCAGGCTCGCAGGCAGGCAGGCAAGTAGGCATTCAATCAAGCTTGCAGGCTCGCAGGAAGGCAGGAAGGCAGGAAGGCAGGCAGGCAGGCAGGCAGGCAGGCAGGTAGACAGTCAGGCAGGCAGGCAGGCAGGCAGGCAGGCAGGCAGGTAGACAGGCAGGCAGGCAGGAAGGCAGGCAGGCAGGCTTGAAGGCAGGCAGGCAGGCAAGGAAGCTCACATGCTTGCTCGCTGGCAGGCAGGCAGTCAGGCAGGCAGGCAGGCTCACACCAGGCAGGCTCGCTGGCAGGCAGGCAGGCAGGCTTGCAGGCAGGCAGGCAGTTAGGTTCGCAGTCAGGCAGGCTTGCAGGCAGGCAGGCAGGCAAGAAAGCTCACAGGCTCGCAGGCAGGCAGGCATGCAGGCAGCTAGGCAGGCAGGCAGGCAGGTAGGCAGGCTCGCAGGCAGTTAGGCAGGAAGTTTCGCAGACAGGCAGGCAGGCAAGCAAGCTCGCAGGCTGGCAGGCTGGCAGGCTGGCAGGCAGGCAGGCAGGGAGGCAGGCAGGCAGGCAGGCAGGCAGGCCCTCAGGCAGGCTGGCAGGCAGGCAGGCAGGCTCGCAGGCAGGCAGGCAGGCAGGCAGGCAGGCAGGCAGGCAGGCAGGCAGGTAGGCAGGCAGGCAGGCAGGCAGGCAGGCAGGCAGGCAGGCAGGCAGGCTGGGATACAGGCAGGAAGGCAGTAAGGCAGGCAGGCTAGCAGGCAGGCAGGCTTGAAGGCAGGCAGGCAGGCAAGGAAGCTCACATGCTTGCTCGCTGGCAGGCTGGCAGGCAGGCTCACAGGCAGTTAGGTAGTTAGGTTGGCAGGCAGGCAGGATGGCAGGCTTGCAGGCAGGCAGGCAGGCAGGTAGGCAGGCTCGCAGGCAGTTAGGCATGAAGGTTCGCAGACAGGCAGGCAGGCAAGCAAGCTCGCAGACTGGCAGGCAGGCAGGCAGGCAGGCAGGCATGCAGGCATGCAGGCAGGCAGGCAGGCAGGTAGGCAGGACGGATTGCATGCTCGCAGGCAGGCAAGCAGGCTCACAGGCAGGCAGGCAGGCAGGCAGGCTCGCAGGCAGGCAGGCAGGCAGGCAAGCAGTCAAGCAAGCTCGCAGGCTCGCAGGCAGGAGGGCAGGCAGGCAGGCAGGCAGGCAGGCAGGCAGGCAGGCAGGACGGCTTGCATGCTCGCAGGCAGGCAGGCAGGCAGGCAGGCAGGCAGGCAGGCAGGCAGGCAGGCAGGCAGGCAGGCTCGCAGGCAGGCAGGCAGGCAGGCAGGCAGTCAGTCAGGCAGGCAGGCAGGCAGGCAGGCAGGCAGACAGGCTCGCAGGCAGGCAGGCTCGCAGGCAGGCAGGCTCGCATGCAGGCAGGCTCGCAGGCAGGCAGGCTCGCAGGCAGGCAGGCTCGCTGGCAGGCAGGCAGCTTCGCAGGCAGGCAGGGTAGCAGGCAGGTAGGCAGGAAGGTTCGCAGGTAGGCATGCAGGCTCCCAGGAAGGCAGGCAGGCTCGCAGGCAGGCAGGATGGCAGGCTTACAGGCAGGCAGGCAGGCAAGCAAGCTCGCAGGCTCGCAGGCAGGCAGGCAGGCTCGCAGGCAGGCAGGCAAGCAGTCTAGCAGGCACAGACTCACAGGCAGGCAGGCAGGCAGGCAGGCAGGCTCGCAGGCAGGCAGGCAGGCTTGCAGGCAGGCAGGCAAGCAGTCTCGCAGGCACAGACTCACAGGCAGGCAAGCAGGCAGGCAGGCTCGCAGGCAGGTAGGCAGGAAGGTTCACAGGCAGGCAGGCAGTTAAGCAAGCTCGCAGGCTCGAAGGCAGGCAGGCAGGCTGCAGGCAGGCAAGCAGGCAAGCAAGCTCGCAGGCTCACAGGGAGGCAGGCAGGCAGGCAGGCAGGCAGGCATGCAGGCAGGCAGGCAGGCATTCAGGCATGCATGCATGCAGGCAGGCAAGCTGGCAGGCTCGCACCAGGCAGGCTTGCAGGCAGGCAGGCAGGCATGCAGACAGGCAGGCAGGCAGGCAGGCAGGCTCGCACGAGGCAGGCTCCCTGGCAAGCTGGCAGGCAGGCTCGCAGGCAGGCAGGCTCGCAGGCAGGCAGGCTCGCAGGCAGGCAGGCTCGCAGGCAGGCAGACTCGCAGGCAGGCAGGCAGGCAGGCTCGCAGGCAGGTAGGCAGGCAGGAAAGCAAGCTCACAGGCTTGCAGGCAGGCAGGCAGGCCGCAGGCAGGCAGGCAGGCAGGACGGCTTGCATACTCGCAGGCAGGCAGGCAGGCAGGCAGGCTCGCAGGCAGGCTCGCAGGCAGGCAGGCAGGCAGGCATTCAGGCAAGCCGTCAAGCAAGCTCGCAGGCTCGCAGGTAGGCAGGCAGCTCGCACCAGGCAGGCTCGCTGGTAGGCAGGCAGGCAGGCTCGCAGGTAGGTAAGCAGGAAGGTCGTAGGCAGGCAGGCAGGCAAGCTAGCTCACAGGCTCGCAGGCAGGCAGGCAGGCAGGCAGGCAGGCAGGCAGGCAGGCAGGAAGGCTAGCAGCAGGCAGGCTCGCAGGCAGGCAGGCAGGCAAGCAAGCTAGCAGGCTCACAGGCAGGCAGGCAGGTAGGCAGGACGGCTTGCATGCTCGCAGGCAGGCAAGCAGGCTCACAGGCAGGCAGGCAGGCAGGCAGGCTCGCAGGCAGGCAGGCAGGAGGGCAGGCAGGCAGGCAGGCAGGCAGGCAGGCAGGACAGCTTGCATGCTCACAGGCAGGCAGGCAGGCAGGCAGGCAGGCAGGCAGGCAGGCAGGAAGGCTAGCAGGCAGGCAGGCTCGCAGGCAGGCAGGCAAGTAGGCATTCAATCAAGCTTGCAGGCTCGCAGGAAGGCAGGAAGGCAGGAAGGCAGGCAGGCAGGCAGGCAGGCAGGCAGGCAGGCAGGTAGACAGGCAGGCAGGCAGGAAGGCAGGCAGGCAGGCAGGCTTGAAGGCAGGCAGGCAGGCAAGGAAGCTCACATGCTTGCTCGCTGGCAGGCAGGCAGTCAGGCAGGCAGGCAGGCTCACACCAGGCAGGCTCGCTGGCAGGCAGGCAGGCAGGCTTGCAGGCAGTTAGGCAGTTAGGTTCGCAGTCAGGCAGGCTTGCAGGCAGGCAGGCAGGCAAGAAAGCTCACAGGCTCACAGGCAGGCAGGCATGCAGGCAGCTAGGCAGGCAGGCAGGCAGGTAGGCAGGCTCGCAGGCAGTTAGGCAGGAAGGTTCGCAGACAGGCAGGCAGGCAAGCAAGCTCGCAGGCTGGCAGGCTGGCAGGCAGGCAGGCAGGCAGGCAGGCATGCAGGCAGGCAGGCAGGCAGGCAGGCAGGCCCTCAGGCAGGCTGGCAGGCAGGCAGGCTCGTAGGCAGGCAGGCAGGCAGGCAGGCAGGCAGGCAGGCAGGCAGGCAGGCAGGCAGGCAGGCAGGTAGGCAGGCAGGCAGACAGGCAGGCAGGCAGGCAGGCAGGCTGGTAGACAGGCAGGAAGGCAGTAAGGCAGGCAGGCTAGCAGGCAGGCAGGCTTGAAGGCAGGCAGGCAGGCAAGGAAGCTCACATGCTTGCCGCTAGCAGGCAGGCAGGCAGGCTCACAGGCAGTTAGGTAGTTAGGTTGGCAGGCAGGCAGGATGGCAGGCTTGCAGGCAGGCAGGCAGGCAGGTAGGCAGGCTCGCAGGCAGTTAGGCATGAAGGTTCGCAGACAGGCAGGCAGGCAAGCAAGCTCGCAGGCTGGCAGGCAGGCAGGTAGGCAGGCAGGCATGCAGGCATGCAGGCAGGCAGGCAGGCAGGCCCTCAGGCCGGCTGGCAGGCAGGCAGGCAGGCAGGCAGGCAGGCAGTCAGGCAGGCAGGCAGGCTCCCAGGCAGGCAGGCAGGCAGGCAGGCAGGCAGGCAGGCAGGCTGGTAGACAGGCAGGAGGCAGGAAGGCAGGCAGGCTAGCAGGCAGGCAAGGAAGCTCACATGCTTGCTCGCTGGCAGGCAGGTAGGCAGGCTCGCACCAGGCAGGCTCGTTGGCAGGCAGGCAGGCAGGCAGGCAGGACGGCTTGCATACTCGCAGGCAGGCAGGCAGGCAGGCAGGCTCGCAGGCAGGCTCGCAGGCAGGCAGGCAGGCAGGCATTCAGGCAAGCCGTCAAGCAAGCTCGCAGGCTCGCAGGTAGGCAGGCAGCTCGCACCAGGCAGGCTCGCTGGTAGGCAGGCAGGCAGGCTCGCAGGTAGGTAAGCAGGAAGGTCGTAGGCAGGCAGGCAGGCAGGCAGGCAGGCAGGCAGGCAGGAAGGCTAGCAGCAGGCAGGCTCGCAGGCAGGCAGGCAGGCAAGCAAGCTAGCAGGCTCACAGGCAGGCAGGCAGGTAGGCAGGACGGCTTGCATGCTCGCAGGCAGGCAAGCAGGCTCACAGGCAGGCAGGCAGGCTCGCAGGCAGGATCGCAGGCAGGCAGGCAGGCAGGCAAGCAGTCAAGCAAGCTCGCAGGCTCGCAGGCAAGCAGGCAGGAGGGCAGGCAGGCAGGCAGGCAGGCAGGCAGGCAGGCAGGCTCGCAGGCAGGCAGGCAGGCTTGCAGGCAGGCAGGCAAGCAGGCAGGTAGGCAGGAAGGTTCACAGGCAGGCAGGCAGTTAAGCAAGCTCGCAGGCTCGAAGGCAGGCAGGCAGGCTGCAGGCAGGCAAGCAGGCAAGCAAGCTCGCAGGCTCACAGGGAGGCAGGCAGGGAGGCAGGCAGGCAGGCAGGCAGGCATGCAGGCAGGCTGGCAGGCATTCAGGCATGCATGCATGCAGGCAGGCAAGCTGGCAGGCTCGCACCAGGCAGGCTTGCAGGCAGGCAGGCAGGCATGCAGACAGGCAGGCAGGCAGGCAGGCAGGCAGGCTCGCACGAGGCAGGCTCCCTGGCAAGCTGGCAGGCAGGCTCGCAGGCAGGCAGGCTCGCAGGCAGGCAGGCTCGCAGGCAGGCAGGCTCGCAGGCAGGCAGACTCGCAGGCAGGCAGGCAGGCAGGCTCGCAGGCAGGCAGGCAGGCAGGCAAGCAAGCTCGCAGGCTTGCAGGCAGGCAGGCAGGCCGCAGGCAGGCAGGCAGGCAGGACGGCTTGCATACTCGCAGGCAGGCAGGCAGGCAGGCAGGCTCGCAGGCAGGCTCGCAGGCAGGCAGGCAGGCAGGCATTCAGGCAAGCCGTCAAGCAAGCTCGCAGGCTCGCAGGTAGGCAGGCAGCTCGCACCAGGCAGGCTCGCTGGTAGGCAGGCAGGCAGGCTCGCAGGTAGGTAAGCAGGAAGGTCGTAGGCAGGCAGGCAGGCAAGCTAGCTCACAGGCTCGCAGGCAGGCAGGCAGGCAGGCAGGCAGGCAGGCAGGCAGGCAGGCAGGAAGGCTAGCAGCAGGCAGGCTCGCAGGCAGGCAGGCAGGCAAGCAAGCTAGCAGGCTCACAGGCAGGCAGGCAGGTAGGCAGGACGGCTTGCATGCTCGCAGGCAGGCAAGCAGGCTCACAGGCAGGCAGACAGGCAGGCAGGCTCGCAGGCAGGCAGGCAGGAGGGCAGGCAGGCAGGCAGGCAGGCAGGCAGGCAGGCAGGCAGGACAGCTTGCATGCTCACAGGCAGGCAGGCAGGCAGGCAGGCAGGCAGGCAGGAAGGCTAGCAGGCAGGCAGGCTCGCAGGCAGGCAGGCAAGTAGGCATTCAATCAAGCTTGCAGGCTCGCAGGAAGGCAGGAAGGCAGGAAGGCAGGCAGGCAGGCAGGCAGGCAGGCAGGCAGGCAGGCAGGCAGGCAGGTAGACAGGCAGGCAGGCAGGAAGGCAGGCAGGCAGGCAGGCTTGAAGGCAGGCAGGCAGGCAAGGAAGCTCACATGCTTGCTCGCTGGCAGGCAGGCAGTCAGGCAGGCAGGCAGGCTCACACCAGGCAGGCTCGCTGGCAGGCAGGCAGGCAGGCTTGCAGGCAGTTAGGCAGTTAGGTTCGCAGTCAGGCAGGCTTGCAGGCAGGCAGGCAGGCAAGAAAGCTCACAGGCTCGCAGGCAGGCAGGCATGCAGGCAGCTAGGCAGGCAGGCAGGCAGGTAGGCAGGCTCGCAGGCAGTTAGGCAGGAAGGTTCGCAGACAGGCAGGCAGGCAAGCAAGCTCGCAGGCTGGCAGGCTGGCAGGCAGGCAGGCAGGCAGGCAGGCATGCAGGCAGGCAGGCAGGCAGGCAGGCCCTCAGGCAGGCTGGCAGGCTGGCAGGCTCGTAGGCAGGCAGGCAGGCAGGCAGGCAGGCAGGCAGGCAGGCAGGCAGGTAGGCAGGCAGGCAGACAGGCAGGCAGGCAGGCAGGCAGGCTGGTAGACAGGCAGGAAGGCAGTAAGGCAGGCAGGCTAGCAGGCAGGCAGGCTTGAAGGCAGGCAGGCAGGCAAGGAAGCTCACATGCTTGCTCGCTGGCAGGCAGGCAGGCAGGCTCACAGGCAGTTAGGTAGTTAGGTTGGCAGGCAGGCAGGATGGCAGGCTTGCAGGCAGGCAGGCAGGCAGGTAGGCAGGCTCGCAGGCAGTTAGGCATGAAGGTTCGCAGACAGGCAGGCAGGCAAGCAAGCTCGCAGGCTAGCAGGCAGGCAGGTAGGCAGGCAGGCATGCAGGCATGCAGGCAGGCAGGCAGGCAGGCCCTCAGGCCGGCTGGCAGGCAGGCAGGCAGGCAGGCAGGCAGGCAGTCAGGCAGGCAGGCAGGCTCCCAGGCAGGCAGGCAGGCAGGCAGGCAGGCAGGCAGGCTGGTAGACAGGCAGGAGGCAGGAAGGCAGGCAGGCTAGCAGGCAGGCAAGGAAGCTCACATGCTTGCTCGCTGGCAGGCAGGTAGGCAGGCTCGTACCAGGCAGGCTCGTTGGCAGGCAGGCAGGCAGGCAGGCAGGCAGGACGGCTTGCATACTCGCAGGCAGGCAGGCAGGCAGGCAGGCTCGCAGGCAGGCTCGCAGGCAGGCAGGCAGGCAGGCATTCAGGCAAGCCGTCAAGCAAGCTCGCAGGCTCGCAGGTAGGCAGGCAGCTCGCACCAGGCAGGCTCGCTGGTAGGCAGGCAGGCAGGCTCGCAGGTAGGTAAGCAGGAAGGTCGTAGGCAGGCAGGCAGGCAGGCAGGCAGGCAGGCAGGCAGGAAGGCTAGCAGCAGGCAGGCTCGCAGGCAGGCAGGCAGGCAAGCAAGCTAGCAGGCTCACAGGCAGGCAGGCAGGTAGGCAGGACGGCTTGCATGCTCGCAGGCAGGCAAGCAGGCTCACAGGCAGGCAGGCAGGCTCGCAGGCAGGATCGCAGGCAGGCAGGCAGGCAGGCAAGCAGTCAAGCAATCTCGCAGGCTTGCAGGCAAGCAGGCAGGAGGGCAGGCACGCAGGCAGGCAGGCAGGCAGGCAGGCAGGCTCGCAGGCAGGCAGGCAGGCTTGCAGGCAGGCAGGCAAGCAGGCAGGTAGGCAGGAAGGTTCACAGGCAGGCAGGCAGTTAAGCAAGCTCGCAGGCTCGAAGGCAGGCAGGCAGGCTGCAGGCAGGCAAGCAGGCAAGCAAGCTCGCAGGCTCACAGGGAGGCAGGCAGGCAGGCAGGCAGGCAGGCAGGCAGGCAGGCAGGCATTCAGGCATGCATGCATGCAGGCAGGCAAGCTGGCAGGCTCGCACCAGGCAGGCTTGCAGGCAGGCAGGCAGGCATGCAGACAGGCAGGCAGGCAGGCAGGCAGGCTCGCACGAGGCAGGCTCCCTGGCAAGCTGGCAGGCAGGCTCGCAGGCAGGCAGGCTCGCAGGCAGGCAGGCTCGCAGGCAGGCAGGCTCGCAGGCAGGCAGACTCGCAGGCAGGCAGGCAGGCAGGCTCGCAGGCAGGCAGGCAGGCAGGCAAGCAAGCTCGCAGGCTTGCAGGCAGGCAGGCAGGCCGCAGGCAGGCAGGCAGGCAGGACGGCTTGCATACTCGCAGGCAGGCAGGCAGGCAGGCAGGCTCGCAGGCAGGCTCGCAGGCAGGCTCGCAGGCAGGCAGGCAGGCAGGCATTCAGGCAAGCCGTCAAGCAAGCTCGCAGGCTCCCAGGTAGGCAGGCAGCTCGCACCAGGCAGGCTCGCTGGTAGGCAGGCAGGCAGGCTCACAGGTAGGTAAGCAGGAAGGTCGTAGGCAGGCAGGCAGGCAAGCTAGCTCACAGGCTCGCAGGCAGGCAGGCAGGCAGGCAGGCAGGAAGGCTAGCAGCAGGCAGGCTCGCAGGCAGGCAGGCAGGCAAGCAAGCTAGCAGGCTCACAGGCAGGCAGGCAGGTAGGCAGGACGGCTTGCATGCTCGCAGGCAGGCAAGCAGGCTCACAGGCAGGCAGGCAGGCAGGCAGGCTCGCAGGCAGGCAGGCAGGAGGGCAGGCAGGCAGGCAGGCAGGCAGGCAGGCAGGCAGGCAGGACAGCTTGCATGCTCGCAGGCAGGCAGGCAGGCAGGCAGGCAGGCAGGCAGGCAGGCAGGCAGGCAGGCAGGAAGGCTAGCAGGCAGGCAGGCTCGCAGGCAGGCAGGCAAGTAGGCATTCAATCAAGCTTGCAGGCTCGCAGGAAGGCAGGAAGGCAGGCAGGCAGGCAGGTAGACAGGCAGGCAGGCAGGCAGGCAGGCAGGCAGGCAGGTAGACAGGCAGGCAGGCAGGAAGGCAGGCAGGCAGGCTTGAAGGCAGGCAGGCAGGCAAGGAAGCTCACATGCTTGCTCGCTGGCAGGCAGGCAGTCAGGCAGGCAGGCAGGCTCACACCAGGCAGGCTTGCTGGCAGGCAGGCAGGCAGGCTTGCAGGCAGTTAGGCAGTTAGGTTCGCAGTCAGGCAGGCTTGCAGGCAGGCAGGCAGGCAAGAAAGCTCACAGGCTCGCAGGCAGGCAGGCATGCAGGCAGCTAGGCAGGCAGGCAGGCAGGTAGGCAGGCTCGCAGGCAGTTAGGCAGGAAGGTTCGCAGACAGGCAGGCAGGCAAGCAAGCTCGCAGGCTGGCAGGCTGGCAGGCAGGCAGGCAGGCAGGCAGGCATGCAGGCAGGCAGGCAGGCAGGCAGGCAGGCCCTCAGGCAGGCTGGCAGGCAGGCAGGCTCGTAGGCAGGCAGGCAGGCAGGCAGGCAGGCAGGCAGGCAGGCAGGTAGGCAGGCAGGCAGACAGGCAGGCAGGCAGGCAGGCAGGCTGGTAGACAGGCAGGAAGGCAGTAAGGCAGGCAGGCTAGCAGGCAGGCAGGCTTGAAGGCAGGCAGGCAGGCAAGGAAGCTCACATGCTTGCTCGCTGGCAGGCAGGCAGGCAGGCTCACAGGCAGTTAGGTAGTTAGGTTGGCAGGCAGGCAGGATGGCAGGCTTGCAGGCAGGCAGGCATGCAGGTAGGCAGGCTCGCAGGCAGTTAGGCATGAAGGTTCGCAGACAGGCAGGCAGGCAAGCAAGCTCGCAGGCTGGCAGGCAGGCAGGTAGGCAGGCAGGCATGCAGGCATGCAGGCAGGCAGGCAGGCAGGCCCTCAGGCCGGCTGGCAGGCAGGCAGGCAGGCAGGCAGGCAGTCAGGCAGGCAGGCAGGCTCCCAGGCAGGCAGGCAGGCAGGCAGGCAGGCAGGCTGGTAGACAGGCAGGAGGCAGGAAGGCAGGCAGGCTAGCAGGCAGGCAAGGAAGCTCACATGCTTGCTCGCTGGCAGGCAGGTAGGCAGGCTCGCACCAGGCAGGCTCGTTGGCAGGCAGGCAGGCAGGCAGGCAGGCAGGACGGCTTGCATACTCGCAGGCAGGCAGGCAGGCAGGCAGGCTCGCAGGCAGGCTCGCAGGCAGGCAGGCAGGCAGGCATTCAGGCAAGCCGTCAAGCAAGCTCGCAGGCTCGCAGGTAGGCAGGCAGCTCGCACCAGGCAGGCTCGCTGGTAGGCAGGCAGGCAGGCTTGCAGGTAGGTAAGCAGGAAGGTCGTAGGCAGGCAGGCAGGCAGGCAGGCAGGCAGGCAGGCAGGCAGGAAGGCTAGCAGCAGGCAGGCTCGCAGGCAGGCAGGCAGGCAAGCAAGCTAGCAGGCTCACAGGCAGGCAGGCAGGTAGGCAGGACGGCTTGCATGCTCGCAGGCAGGCAAGCAGGCTCACAGGCAGGCAGGCAGGCTCGCAGGCAGGATCGCAGGCAGGCAGGCAGGCAGGCAAGCAGTCAAGCAAGCTCGCAGGCTCGCAGGCAAGCAGGCAGGAGGGCAGGCAGGCAGGCAGGCAGGCAGGCAGGCAGGCTCGCAGGCAGGCAGGCAGGCTTGCAGGCAGGCAGGCAAGCAGGCAGGTAGGCAGGAAGGTTCACAGGCAGGCAGGCAGTTAAGCAAGCTCGCAGGCTCGAAGGCAGGCAGGCAGGCTGCAGGCAGGCAAGCAGGCAAGCAAGCTCGCAGGCTCACAGGGAGGCAGGCAGGCAGGCAGGCAGGCAGGCAGGCAGGCATTCAGGCATGCATGCATGCAGGCAGGCAAGCTGGCAGGCTCGCACCAGGCAGGCTTGCAGGCAGGCAGGCAGGCATGCAGACAGGCAGGCAGGCAGGCAGGCAGACTTGCACGAGGCAGGCTCCCTGGCAAGCTGGCAGGCAGGCTCGCAGGCAGGCAGGCTCGCAGGCAGGCAGGCTCGCAGGCAGGCAGGCTCGCAGGCAGGCAGACTCGCAGGCAGGCAGGCAGGCAGGCTCGCAGGCAGGCAGGCAGGCAGGCAAGCAAGCTCGCAGGCTTGCAGGCAGGCAGGCAGGCCGCAGGCAGGCAGGCAGGCAGGACGGCTTGCATACTCGCAGGCAGGCAGGCAGGCAGGCAGGCTCGCAGGCAGGCTCGCAGGCAGGCAGGCAGGCAGGCATTCAGGCAATCCGTCAAGCAAGCTCGCAGGCTCGCAGGTAGGCAGGCAGCTCGCACCAGGCAGGCTCGCTGGTAGGCAGGCAGGCAGGCTCGCAGGTAGGTAAGCAGGAAGGTCGTAGGCAGGCAGGCAGGCAAGCTAGCTCACAGGCTCGCAGGCAGGCAGGCAGGCAGGCAGGCAGGCAGGCAGGCAGGAAGGCTAGCAGCAGGCAGGCTCGCAGGCAGGCAGGCAGGCAAGCAAGCTAGCAGGCTCACAGGCAGGCAGGCAGGTAGGCAGGACGGCTTGCATGCTCGCAGGCAGGCAAGCAGGCTCACAGGCAGGCAGGCAGGCAGGCAGGATCGCAGGCAGGCAGGCAGTAGGGCAGGCAGGCAGGCAGGCAGGCAGGCAGGCAGGCAGGCAGGCAGGACAGCTTGCATGCTCGCAGACAGGCAAGCAGGCAGGCAGGCAGGCAGGCAGGCAGGCAGGAAGGCTAGCAGGCAGGCAGGCTCGCAGGCAGGCAGGCAAGTAGGCATTCAATCAAGCTTGCAGGCTCGCAGGAAGGCAGGAAGGCAGGAAGGCAGGCAGGCAGGCAGGCAGGCAGGCAGGCAGGTAGACAGGCAGGCAGGCAGGCAGGCAGGCAGGTAGACAGGCAGGCAGGCAGGAAGGCAGGCAGGCAGGCTTGAAGGCAGGCAGGCAGGCAAGGAAGCTCACATGCTTGCTCGCTGGCAGGCAGGCAGTCAGGCAGGCAGGCAGGCTCACACCAGGCAGGCTCGCTGGCAGGCAGGCAGGCAGGCTTGCAGGCAGTTAGGCAGTTAGGTTCGCAATCAGGCAGGCTTGCAGGCAGGCAGGCAGGCAAGAAAGCTCACAGGCTCGCAGGCAGGCAGGCATGCAGGCAGCTAGGCAGGCAGGCAGGCAGGTAGGCAGGCTCGCAGGCAGTTAGGCAGGAAGGTTCACAGACAGGCAGGCAGGCAAGCAAGCTCGCAGGCTGGCAGGCTGGCAGGCAGGCAGGCAGGCAGGCAGGCATGCAGGCAGGCAGGCAGGCAGGCAGGCAGGCCCTCAGGCAGGCTGGCAGGCAGGCAGGCTCGTAGGCAGGCAGGCAGGCAGGCAGGCAGGCAGGCATGCAGGCAGGCAGGCAGGCAGGCAGGCAGGCCCTCAGGCAGGCTGGCAGGCAGGCAGGCTCGCAGGCAGGCAGGCAGGCAGGCAGGCAGGCAGGCAGGCAGGCAGGCAGGTAGGCAGGCAGGCAGACAGGCAGGCAGGCAGGCAGGCAGGCTGGTAGACAGGCAGGAAGGCAGTAAGGCAGGCAGGCTAGCAGGCAGGCAGGCTTGAAGGCAGGCAGGCAGGCAAGGAAGCTCACATGCTTGCTCGCTGGCAGGCAGGCAGGCAGGCTCACAGGCAGTTAGGTAGTTAGGTTGGCAGGGAGGCAGGATGGCAGGCTTGCAGGCAGGCAGGCAGGCAGTAGGCAGGCTCGCAGGCAGTTAGGCATGAAGGTTCGCAGACAGGCAGGCAGGCAAGCAAGCTCGCAGGCTGGCAGGCAGGCAGGTAGGCAGGCAGGCATGCAGGCATGCAGGCAGGCAGGCAGGCAGGCCCTCAGGCCGGCTGGCAGGCAGGCAGGCAGGCAGGCAGGCAGGCAGGCAGGCTCCCAGGCAGGCAGGCTCCCAGGCAGGCAGGCAGGCAGGCAGGCAGGCAGGCAGGCTGGTAGACAGGCAGGAGGCAGGAAGGCAGGCAGGCTAGCAGGCAGGCAAGGAAGCTCACATGCTTGCTCGCTGGCAGGCAGGTAGGCAGGCAGGCAGGCTCGCACCAGGCAGGCTCGTTGGCAGGCAGGCAGGCAGGCAGGCAGGCAGGACGGCTTGCATACTCGCAGGCAGGCAGGCAGGCAGGCAGGCTCGCAGGCAGGCTCGCAGGCAGGCAGGCAGGCAGGCATTCAGGCAAGCCGTCAAGCAAGCTCGCAGGCTCGCAGGTAGGCAGGCAGCTCGCACCAGGCAGGCTCGCTGGTAGGCAGGCAGGCAGGCTCGCAGGTAGGTAAGCAGGAAGGTCGTAGGCAGGCAGGCAGGCAGGCAGGCAGGCAGGAAGGCTAGCAGCGGGCAGGCTCGCAGGCAGGCAGGCAGGCAAGCAAGCTAGCAGGCTCACAGGCAGGCAGGCAGGTAGGCAGGACGGCTTGCATGCTCGCAGGCAGGCAAGCAGGCTCACAGGCAGGCAGGCAGGCTCGCAGGCAGGATCGCAGGCAGGCAGGCAGGCAGGCAAGCAGTCAAGCAAGCTCGCAGGCTCGCAGGCAAGCAGGCAGGAGGGCAGGCAGGCAGGCAGGCAGGCAGGCAGGCTCGCAGGCAGGCAGGCAGGCTTGCAGGCAGGCAGGCAAGCAGTCTCGCAGGCACAGACTCACAGGCAGGCAGGCAGGCAGGCAGGCTCGCAGGCAGGTAGGCAGGAAGGTTCACAGGCAGGCAGGCAGTTAAGCAAGCTCGCAGGCTCGAAGGCAGGCAGGCAGGCTGCAGGCAGGCAAGCAGGCAAGCAAGCTCGCAGGCTCACAGGGAGGCAGGCAGGCAGGCAGGCAGGCAGGCAGGCATGCAGGCAGGCAGGCAGGCATTCAGGCATGCATGCATGCAGGCAGGCAAGCTGGCAGGCTCGCACCAGGCAGGCTTGCAGGCAGGCAGGCAGGCATGCAGACAGGCAGGCAGGCAGGCAGGCAGGCTCGCACGAGGCAGGCTCCCTGGCAAGCTGGCAGGCAGGCTCGCAGGCAGGCAGGCTCGCAGGCAGGCAGGCTCGCAGGCAGGCAGGCTCGCAGGCAGGCAGACTCGCAGGCAGGCAGGCAGGCAGGCTCGCAGGCAGGCAGGCAGGCAGGCAAGCAAGCTCGCAGGCTTGCAGGCAGGCAGGCAGGCCGCAGGCAGGCAGGCAGGCAGGACGGCTTGCATACTCGCAGGCAGGCAGGCAGGCAGGCAGGCTCGCAGGCAGGCTCGCAGGCAGGCAGGCAGGCAGGCATTCAGGCAAGCCGTCAAGCAAGCTCGCAGGCTCGCAGGTAGGCAGGCAGCTCGCACCAGGCAGGCTCGCTGGTAGGCAGGCAGGCAGGCTCGCAGGTAGGTAAGCAGGAAGGTCGTAGGCAGGCAGGCAGGCAAGCTAGCTCACAGGCTCGCAGGCAGGCAGGCAGGCAGGCAGGCAGGCAGGCAGGCAGGCAGGCAGGAAGGCTAGCAGCAGGCAGGCTCGCAGGCAGGCAGGCAGGTAGGCAGGACGGCTTGCATGCTCGCAGGCAGGCAAGCAGGCTCACAGGCAGGCAGGCAGGCAGGCAGGCTCGCAGGCAGGCAGGCAGGAGGGCAGGCAGGCAGGCAGGCAGGCAGGCAGGCAGGCAGGACAGCTTGCATGCTCGCAGGCAGGCAGGCAGGCAGGCAGGCAGGAAGGCTAGCAGGCAGGCAGGCTCGCAGGCAGGCAGGCAAGTAGGCATTCAATCAAGCTTGCAGGCTCGCAGGAAGGCAGGAAGGCAGGAAGGCAGGCAGGCAGGCAGGCAGGCAGGCAGGTAGACAGTCAGGCAGGCAGGCAGGCAGGCAGGCAGGCAGGCAGGCCCTCAGGCAGGCTGGCAGGCAGGCAGGCTCGCAGGCAGGCAGGCAGGCATTCAGGCATGCATGCATGCAGGCAGGCAAGCTGGCAGGCTCGCACCAGGCAGGCTTGCAGGCAGGCAGGCAGGCATGCAGACAGGCAGGCAGGCAGGCAGGCAGGCTCGCACGAGGCAGGCTCCCTGGCAAGCTGGCAGGCAGGCTCGCAGGCAGGCAGGCTCGCAGGCAGGCAGGCTCGCAGGCAGGCAGGCTCGCAGGCAGGCAGACTCGCAGGCAGGCAGGCAGGCAGGCTCGCAGGCAGGCAGGCAGGCAGGCAAGCAAGCTCACAGGCTTGCAGGCAGGCAGGCAGGCCGCAGGCAGGCAGGCAGGCAGGACGGCTTGCATACTCGCAGGCAGGCAGGCAGGCAGGCAGGCTCGCAGGCAGGCTCGCAGGCAGGCAGGCAGGCAGGCATTCAGGCAAGCCGTCAAGCAAGCTCGCAGGCTCGCAGGTAGGCAGGCAGCTCGCACCAGGCAGGCTCGCTGGTAGGCAGGCAGGCAGGCTCGCAGGTAGGTAAGCAGGAAGGTCGTAGGCAGGCAGGCAGGCAAGCTAGCTCACAGGCTCGCAGGCAGGCAGGCAGGCAGGCAGGCAGGCAGGCAGGCAGGCAGGCAGGAAGGCTAGCAGCAGGCAGGCTCGCAGGCAGGCAGGCAGGCAAGCAAGCTAGCAGGCTCACAGGCAGGCAGGCAGGTAGGCAGGACGGCTTGCATGCTCGCAGGCAGGCAAGCAGGCTCACAGGCAGGCAGGCAGGCAGGCAGGCTCGCAGGCAGGCAGGCAGGAGGGCAGGCAGGCAGGCAGGCAGGCAGGCAGGCAGGCAGGCAGGACAGCTTGCATGCTCACAGGCAGGCAGGCAGGCAGGCAGGCAGGCAGGCAGGCAGGCAGGAAGGCTAGCAGGCAGGCAGGCTCGCAGGCAGGCAGGCAAGTAGGCATTCAATCAAGCTTGCAGGCTCGCAGGAAGGCAGGAAGGCAGGAAGGCAGGAAGGCAGGCAGGCAGGCAGGCAGGCAGGCAGGCAGGCAGGTAGACAGGCAGGCAGGCAGGAAGGCAGGCAGGCAGGCAGGCTTGAAGGCAGGCAGGCAGGCAAGGAAGCTCACATGCTTGCTCGCTGGCAGGCAGGCAGTCAGGCAGGCAGGCAGGCTCACACCAGGCAGGCTCGCTGGCAGGCAGGCAGGCAGGCTTGCAGGCAGTTAGGCAGTTAGGTTCGCAGTCAGGCAGGCTTGCAGGCAGGCAGGCAGGCAAGAAAGCTCACAGGCTCGCAGGCAGGCAGGCAGGCAGGCAGGCAGGCAGGCAGGCAGGCAGGCAGGCAGGCATGCAGGCAGGCAGGCAGGCAGGCAGGCAGGCCCTCAGGCAGGCTGGCAGGCAGGCAGGCAGGCTCGCAGGCAGGCAGGCAGGCAGGCAGGCAGGCAGGCAGGCAGGCAGGCAGGCAGGCAGGTAGGCAGGCAGGCAGGCAGGCAGGCAGGCAGGCAGGCAGGCAGGCTGGGATACAGGCAGGAAGGCAGTAAGGCAGGCAGGCTAGCAGGCAGGCAGGCTTGAAGGCAGGCAGGCAGGCAAGGAAGCTCACATGCTTGCTCGCTGGCAGGCTGGCAGGCAGGCTCACAGGCAGTTAGGTAGTTAGGTTGGCAGGCAGGCAGGATGGCAGGCTTGCAGGCAGGCAGGCAGGCAGGTAGGCAGGCTCGCAGGCAGTTAGGCATGAAGGTTCGCAGACAGGCAGGCAGGCAAGCAAGCTCGCAGGCTGGCAGGCAGGCAGGCAGGCAGGCAGGCATGCAGGCAGGCAGGCAGGCAGGTAGGCAGGACGGCTTGCATGCTCGCAGGCAGGCAAGCAGGCTCACAGGCAGGCAGGCAGGCAGGCAGGCAGGCTCGCAGGCAGGCAGGCAGGCAGGCAGGCAAGCAGTGAAGCAAGCTCGCAGGCTCGCAGGCAGGAGGGCAGGCAGGCAGGCAGGCAGGCAGGCAGGCAGGACGGCTTGCATGCTCGCAGGCAGGCAGGCAGGCAGGCAGGCAGGCAGGCAGGCAGGCAGGCAGGCAGGCTCGCAGGCAGGCAGGCAGGCAGGCAGGCAGGCAGGCAGGCAGGCAGGCAGGCAGGCAGGCTCGCAGGCAGGCAGGCTCGCAGGCAGGCAGGCTCGCATGCAGGCAGGCTCGCAGGCAGGCAGGCTCGCAGGCAGGCAGGCTCGCTGGCAGGCAGGCAGCTTCGCAGGCAGGCAGGCTAGCAGGCAGGTAGGCAGGAAGGTTCGCAGGTAGGCATGCAGGCTCGCAGGCAGGCAGGATGGCTCGCAGGCAGGCAGGATGGCAGGCTTACAGGCTCGCAGGCAGGCAGGCAGGCTCGCAGGCTCGCAGGCAGGCAGGCAGGCTCGCAGGCAGGCAGGCAAGCAGTCTAGCAGGCACAGACTCACAGGCAGGCAGGCAGGCAGGCAGGCTCGCAGGCAGGCAGGCAGGCTTGCAGGCAGGCAGGCAAGCAGTCTCGCAGGCACAGACTCACAGGCAGGCAAGCAGGCAGGCAGGCTCGCAGGCAGGTAGGCAGGAAGGTTCACAGGCAGGCAGGCAGTTAAGCAAGCTCGCAGGCTCGAAGGCAGGCAGGCAGGCTGCAGGCAGGCAAGCAGGCAAGCAAGCTCGCAGGCTCACAGGGAGGCAGGCAGGCAGGCAGGCAGGCAGGCATGCAGGCAGGCAGGCAGGCATTCAGGCATGCATGCATGCAGGCAGGCAAGCTGGCAGGCTCGCACCAGGCAGGCTTGCAGGCAGGCAGGCAGGCATGCAGACAGGCAGGCAGGCAGGCAGGCAGGCTCGCACGAGGCAGGCTCCCTGGCAAGCTGGCAGGCAGGCTCGCAGGCAGGCAGGCTCGCAGGCAGGCAGGCTCGCAGGCAGGCAGGCTCGCAGGCAGGCAGACTCGCAGGCAGGCAGGCAGGCAGGCTCGCAGGCAGGCAGGCAGGCAGGCAAGCAAGCTCACAGGCTTGCAGGCAGGCAGGCAGGCCGCAGGCAGGCAGGCAGGCAGGACGGCTTGCATACTCGCAGGCAGGCAGGCAGGCAGGCAGGCTCGCAGGCAGGCTCGCAGGCAGGCAGGCAGGCAGGCATTCAGGCAAGCCGTCAAGCAAGCTCGCAGGCTCGCAGGTAGGCAGGCAGCTCGCACCAGGCAGGCTCGCTGGTAGGCAGGCAGGCAGGCTCGCAGGTAGGTAAGCAGGAAGGTCGTAGGCAGGCAGGCAGGCAAGCTAGCTCACAGGCTCGCAGGCAGGCAGGCAGGCAGGCAGGCAGGCAGGCAGGCAGGAAGGCTAGCAGCAGGCAGGCTCGCAGGCAGGCAGGCAGGCAAGCAAGCTAGCAGGCTCACAGGCAGGCAGGCAGGTAGGCAGGACGGCTTGCATGCTCGCAGGCAGGCAAGCAGGCTCGCAGGCAGGCAGGCAGGAGGGCAGGCAGGCAGGCAGGCAGGCAGGCAGGCAGGACAGCTTGCATGCTCACAGGCAGGCAGGCAGGCAGGCAGGCAGGCAGGCAGGCAGGCAGGAAGGCTAGCAGGCAGGCAGGCTCGCAGGCAGGCAGGCAAGTAGGCATTCAATCAAGCTTGCAGGCTCGCAGGAAGGCAGGAAGGCAGGAAGGCAGGAAGGCAGGCAGGCAGGCAGGCAGGCAGGCAGGCAGGCAGGTAGACAGGCAGGCAGGCAGGAAGGCAGGCAGGCAGGCAGGCTTGAAGGCAGGCAGGCAGGCAAGGAAGCTCACATGCTTGCTCGCTGGCAGGCAGGCAGTCAGGCAGGCAGGCAGGCTCACACCAGGCAGGCTCGCTGGCAGGCAGGCAGGCAGGCTTGCAGGCAGTTAGGCAGTTAGGTTCGCAGTCAGGCAGGCTTGCAGGCAGGCAGGCAGGCAAGAAAGCTCACAGGCTCGCAGGCAGGCAGGCATGCAGGCAGCTAGGCAGGCAGGCAGGCAGGTAGGCAGGCTCGCAGGCAGTTAGGCAGGAAGGTTCGCAGACAGGCAGGCAGGCAAGCAAGCTCGCAGGCTGGCAGGCTGGCAGGCAGGCAGGCAGGCAGGCAGGCATGCAGGCAGGCAGGCAGGCAGGCAGGCAGGCCCTCAGGCAGGCTGGCAGGCAGGCAGGCTCGTAGGCAGGCAGGCAGGCAGGCAGGCAGGCAGGCAGGCAGGCAGGCAGGCAGGCAGGCAGGCAGGCAGGTAGGCAGGCAGGCAGACAGGCAGGCAGGCAGGCAGGCAGGCTGGTAGACAGGCAGGAAGGCAGTAAGGCAGGCAGGCTAGCAGGCAGGCAGGCTTGAAGGCAGGCAGGCAGGCAAGGAAGCTCACATGCTTGCTCGCTGGCAGGCAGGCAGGCAGGCTCACAGGCAGTTAGGTAGTTAGGTTGGCAGGCAGGCAGGATGGCAGGCTTGCAGGCAGGCAGGCAGGCAGGTAGGCAGGCTCGCAGGCAGTTAGGCATGAAGGTTCGCAGACAGGCAGGCAGGCAAGCAAGCTCGCAGGCTGGCAGGCAGGCAGGTAGGCAGGCAGGCATGCAGGCATGCAGGCAGGCAGGCAGGCAGGCCCTCAGGCCGGCTGGCAGGCAGGCAGGCAGGCAGGCAGGCAGGCAGTCAGGCAGGCAGGCATGCTCCCAGGCAGGCAGGCAGGCAGGCAGGCAGGCAGGCAGGCAGGCTGGTAGACAGGCAGGAGGCAGGAAGGCAGGCAGGCTAGCAGGCAGGCAAGGAAGCTCACATGCTTGCTCGCTGGCAGGCAGGTAGGCAGGCTCGCACCAGGCAGGCTCGTTGGCAGGCAGGCAGGCAGGCAGGCAGGACGGCTTGCATACTCGCAGGCAGGCAGGCAGGCAGGCAGGCTCGCAGGCAGGCTCGCAGGCAGGCAGGCAGGCAGGCATTCAGGCAAGCCGTCAAGCAAGCTCGCAGGCTCGCAGGTAGGCAGGCAGCTCGCACCAGGCAGGCTCGCTGGTAGGCAGGCAGGCAGGCTCGCAGGTAGGTAAGCAGGAAGGTCGTAGGCAGGCAGGCAGGCAGGCAGGCAGGCAGGCAGGAAGGCTAGCAGCAGGCAGGCTCGCAGGCAGGCAGGCAGGCAAGCAAGCTAGCAGGCTCACAGGCAGGCAGGCAGGTAGGCAGGACGGCTTGCATGCTCGCAGGCAGGCAAGCAGGCTCACAGGCAGGCAGGCAGGCTCGCAGGCAGGATCGCAGGCAGGCAGGCAGGCAGGCAAGCAGTCAAGCAAGCTCGCAGGCTCGCAGGCAAGCAGGCAGGAGGGCAGGCAGGCAGGCAGGCAGGCAGGCAGGCAGGCAGGCTCGCAGGCAGGCAGGCAGGCTTGCAGGCAGGCAGGCAAGCAGGCAGGTAGGCAGGAAGGTTCACAGGCAGGCAGGCAGTTAAGCAAGCTCGCAGGCTCGAAGGCAGGCAGGCAGGCTGCAGGCAGGCAAGCAGGCAAGCAAGCTCGCAGGCTCACAGGGAGGCAGGCAGGCAGGCAGGCAGGCATGCAGGCAGGCTGGCAGGCATTCAGGCATGCATGCATGCAGGCAGGCAAGCTGGCAGGCTCGCACCAGGCAGGCTTGCAGGCAGGCAGGCAGGCATGCAGACAGGCAGGCAGGCAGGCAGGCAGGCAGGCTCGCACGAGGCAGGCTCCCTGGCAAGCTGGCAGGCAGGCTCGCAGGCAGGCAGGCTCGCAGGCAGGCAGGCTCGCAGGCAGGCAGGCTCGCAGGCAGGCAGACTCGCAGGCAGGCAGGCAGGCAGGCTCGCAGGCAGGCAGGCAGGCAGGCAAGCAAGCTCGCAGGCTTGCAGGCAGGCAGGCAGGCCGCAGGCAGGCAGGCAGGCAGGACGGCTTGCATACTCGCAGGCAGGCAGGCAGGCAGGCAGGCTCGCAGGCAGGCAGGCAGGCAGGCATTCAGGCAAGCCGTCAAGCAAGCTCGCAGGCTCACAGGTAGGCAGGCAGCTCGCACCAGGCAGGCTCGCTGGTAGGCAGGCAGGCAGGCTCGCAGGTAGGTAAGCAGGAAGGTCGTAGGCAGGCAGGCAGGCAAGCTAGCTCACAGGCTCGCAGGCAGGCAGGCAGGCAGGCAGGCAGGCAGGCAGGCAGGCAGGAAGGCTAGCAGCAGGCAGGCTCGCAGGCAGGCAGGCAGGCAAGCAAGCTAGCAGGCTCACAGGCAGGCAGGCAGGTAGGCAGGACGGCTTGCATGCTCGCAGGCAGGCAAGCAGGCTCACAGGCAGGCAGACAGGCAGGCAGGCTCGCAGGCAGGCAGGCAGGAGGGCAGGCAGGCAGGCAGGCAGGCAGGCAGGCAGGCAGGCAGGACAGCTTGCATGCTCACAGGCAGGCAGGCAGGCAGGCAGGCAGGCAGGCAGGCAGGCAGGCAGGCAGGAAGGCTAGCAGGCAGGCAAGCTCGCAGGCAGGCAGGCAAGTAGGCATTCAATCAAGCTTGCAGGCTCGCAGGAAGGCAGGAAGGCAGGAAGGCAGGAAGGCAGGCAGGCAGGCAGGCAGGCAGGCAGGCAGGCAGGCAGGCAGGCAGGCAGGCAGGTAGACAGGCAGGCAGGCAGGAAGGCAGGCAGGCAGGCAGGCTTGAAGGCAGGCAGGCAGGCAAGGAAGCTCACATGCTTGCTCGCTGGCAGGCAGGCAGTCAGGCAGGCAGGCAGGCTCACACCAGGCAGGCTCACTGGCAGGCAGGCAGGCAGGCTTGCAGGCAGTTAGGCAGTTAGGTTCGCAGTCAGGCAGGCTTGCAGGCAGGCAGGCAGGCAAGAAAGCTCACAGGCTCGCAGGCAGGCAGGCATGCAGGCAGCTAGGCAGGCAGGCAGGCAGGTAGGCAGGCTCGCAGGCAGTTAGGCAGGAAGGTTCGCAGACAGGCAGGCAGGCAAGCAAGCTCGCAGGCTGGCAGGCTGGCAGGCAGGCAGGCAGGCAGGCAGGCATGCAGGCAGGCAGGCAGGCAGGCAGGCAGGCCCTCAGGCAGGCTGGCAGGCAGGCAGGCTCGTAGGCAGGCAGGCAGGCAGGCAGGCAGGCAGGCAGGCAGGCAGGCAGGCAGGCAGGTAGGCAGGCAGGCAGACAGGCAGGCAGGCAGGCAGGCAGGCTGGTAGACAGGCAGGAAGGCAGTAAGGCAGGCAGGCTAGCAGGCAGGCAGGCTTGAAGGCAGGCAGGCAGGCAAGGAAGCTCACATGCTTGCTCGCTGGCAGGCAGGCAGGCAGGCTCACAGGCAGTTAGGTAGTTAGGTTGGCAGGCAGGCAGGATGGCAGGCTTGCAGGCAGGCAGGCAGGCAGGTAGGCAGGCTCGCAGGCAGTTAGGCATGAAGGTTCGCAGACAGGCAGGCAGGCAAGCAAGCTCGCAGGCTGGCAGGCAGGCAGGTAGGCAGGCAGGCATGCAGGCATGCAGGCAGGCAGGCAGGCAGGCCCTCAGGCCGGCTGGCAGGCAGGCAGGCAGGCAGGCAGGCAGGCAGTCAGTCAGGCAGGCAGGCATGCTCCCAGGCAGGCAGGCAGGCAGGCAGGCAGGCAGGCAGGCAGGCTGGTAGACAGGCAGGAGGCAGGAAGGCAGGCAGGCTAGCAGGCAGGCAAGGAAGCTCACATGCTTGCTCGCTGGCAGGCAGGTAGGCAGGCTCGCACCAGGCAGGCTCGTTGGCAGGCAGGCAGGCAGGCAGGCAGGACGGCTTGCATACTCGCAGGCAGGCAGGCAGGCAGGCAGGCTCGCAGGCAGGCTCGCAGGCAGGCAGGCAGGCAGGCATTCAGGCAAGCCGTCAAGCAAGCTCGCAGGCTCGCAGGTAGGCAGGCAGCTCGCACCAGGCAGGCTCGCTGGTAGGCAGGCAGGCAGGCTCGCAGGTAGGTAAGCAGGAAGGTCGTAGGCAGGCAGGCAGGCAGGCAGGCAGGCAGGCAGGCAGGAAGGCTAGCAGCAGGCAGGCTCGCAGGCAGGCAGGCAGGCAAGCAAGCTAGCAGGCTCACAGGCAGGCAGGCAGGTAGGCAGGACGGCTTGCATGCTCGCAGGCAGGCAAGCAGGCTCACAGGCAGGCAGGCAGGCTCGCAGGCAGGATCGCAGGCAGGCAGGCAGGCAGGCAAGCAGTCAAGCAAGCTCGCAGGCTCGCAGGCAAGCAGGCAGGAGGGCAGGCAGGCAGGCAGGCAGGCAGGCAGGCAGGCAGGCTCGCAGGCAGGCAGGCAGGCTTGCAGGCAGGCAGGCAAGCAGGCAGGTAGGCAGGAAGGTTCACAGGCAGGCAGGCAGTTAAGCAAGCTCGCAGGCTCGAAGGCAGGCAGGCAGGCTGCAGGCAGGCAAGCAGGCAAGCAAGCTCGCAGGCTCACAGGGAGGCAGGCAGGCAGGCAGGCAGGCATGCAGGCAGGCTGGCAGGCATTCAGGCATGCATGCATGCAGGCAGGCAAGCTGGCAGGCTCGCACCAGGCAGGCTTGCAGGCAGGCAGGCAGGCATGCAGACAGGCAGGCAGGCAGGCAGGCAGGCAGGCTCGCACGAGGCAGGCTCCCTGGCAAGCTGGCAGGCAGGCTCGCAGGCAGGCAGGCTCGCAGGCAGGCAGGCTCGCAGGCAGGCAGGCTCGCAGGCAGGCAGACTCGCAGGCAGGCAGGCAGGCAGGCTCGCAGGCAGGCAGGCAGGCAGGCAAGCAAGCTCGCAGGCTTGCAGGCAGGCAGGCAGGCCGCAGGCAGGCAGGCAGGCAGGACGGCTTGCATACTCGCAGGCAGGCAGGCAGGCAGGCAGGCTCGCAGGCAGGCAGGCAGGCAGGCATTCAGGCAAGCCGTCAAGCAAGCTCGCAGGCTCACAGGTAGGCAGGCAGCTCGCACCAGGCAGGCTCGCTGGTAGGCAGGCAGGCAGGCTCGCAGGTAGGTAAGCAGGAAGGTCGTAGGCAGGCAGGCAGGCAAGCTAGCTCACAGGCTCGCAGGCAGGCAGGCAGGCAGGCAGGCAGGCAGGCAGGCAGGAAGGCTAGCAGCAGGCAGGCTCGCAGGCAGGCAGGCAGGCAAGCAAGCTAGCAGGCTCACAGGCAGGCAGGCAGGTAGGCAGGACGGCTTGCATGCTCGCAGGCAGGCAAGCAGGCTCACAGGCAGGCAGACAGGCAGGCAGGCTCGCAGGCAGGCAGGCAGGAGGGCAGGCAGGCAGGCAGGCAGGCAGGCAGGCAGGCAGGCAGGCAGGACAGCTTGCATGCTCACAGGCAGGCAGGCAGGCAGGCAGGCAGGCAGGCAGGCAGGCAGGCAGGAAGGCTAGCAGGCAGGCAGGCTCGCAGGCAGGCAGGCAAGTAGGCATTCAATCAAGCTTGCAGGCTCGCAGGAAGGCAGGAAGGCAGGAAGGCAGGAAGGCAGGCAGGCAGGCAGGCAGGCAGGCAGGCAGGCAGGCAGGCAGGCAGGCAGGCAGGTAGACAGGCAGGCAGGAAGGCAGGCAGGCAGGCAGGCTTGAAGGCAGGCAGGCAGGCAAGGAAGCTCACATGCTTGCTCGCTGGCAGGCAGGCAGTCAGGCAGGCAGGCAGGCTCACACCAGGCAGGCTCGCTGGCAGGCAGGCAGGCAGGCTTGCAGGCAGTTAGGCAGTTAGGTTCGCAGTCAGGCAGGCTTGCAGGCAGGCAGGCAGGCAAGAAAGCTCACAGGCTCGCAGGCAGGCAGGCATGCAGGCAGCTAGGCAGGCAGGCAGGCAGGTAGGCAGGCTCGCAGGCAGTTAGGCAGGAAGGTTCGCAGACAGGCAGGCAGGCAAGCAAGCTCGCAGGCTGGCAGGCTGGCAGGCAGGCAGGCAGGCAGGCAGGCATGCAGGCAGGCAGGCAGGCAGGCAGGCAGGCCCTCAGGCAGGCTGGCAGGCAGGCAGGCTCGTAGGCAGGCAGGCAGGCAGGCAGGCAGGCAGGCAGGCAGGCAGGCAGGCAGGTAGGCAGGCAGGCAGACAGGCAGGCAGGCAGGCAGGCAGGCTGGTAGACAGGCAGGAAGGCAGTAAGGCAGGCAGGCTAGCAGGCAGGCAGGCTTGAAGGCAGGCAGGCAGGCAAGGAAGCTCACATGCTTGCTCGCTGGCAGGCAGGCAGGCAGGCTCACAGGCAGTTAGGTAGTTAGGTTGGCAGGCAGGCAGGATGGCAGGCTTGCAGGCAGGCAGGCAGGCAGGTAGGCAGGCTCGCAGGCAGTTAGGCATGAAGGTTCGCAGACAGGCAGGCAGGCAAGCAAGCTCGCAGGCTAGCAGGCAGGCAGGTAGGCAGGCAGGCATGCAGGCATGCAGGCAGGCAGGCAGGCAGGCCCTCAGGCCGGCTGGCAGGCAGGCAGGCAGGCAGGCAGGCAGGCAGTCAGGCAGGCAGGCAGGCTCCCAGGCAGGCAGGCAGGCAGGCAGGCAGGCAGGCAGGCTGGTAGACAGGCAGGAGGCAGGAAGGCAGGCAGGCTAGCAGGCAGGCAAGGAAGCTCACATGCTTGCTCGCTGGCAGGCAGGTAGGCAGGCTCGCACCAGGCAGGCTCGTTGGCAGGCAGGCAGGCAGGCAGGCAGGACGGCTTGCATACTCGCAGGCAGGCAGGCAGGCAGGCAGGCTCGCAGGCAGGCTCGCAGGCAGGCAGGCAGGCAGGCATTCAGGCAAGCCGTCAAGCAAGCTCGCAGGCTCGCAGGTAGGCAGGCAGCTCGCACCAGGCAGGCTCGCTGGTAGGCAGGCAGGCAGGCTCGCAGGTAGGTAAGCAGGAAGGTCGTAGGCAGGCAGGCAGGCAGGCAGGCAGGCAGGCAGGAAGGCTAGCAGCAGGCAGGCTCGCAGGCAGGCAGGCAGGCAAGCAAGCTAGCAGGCTCACAGGCAGGCAGGCAGGTAGGCAGGACGGCTTGCATGCTCGCAGGCAGGCAAGCAGGCTCACAGGCAGGCAGACAGGCAGGCAGGCTCGCAGGCAGGCAGGCAGGAGGGCAGGCAGGCAGGCAGGCAGGCAGGCAGGCAGGCAGGCAGGACAGCTTGCATGCTCACAGGCAGGCAGGCAGGCAGGCAGGCAGGCAGGCAGGCAGGCAGGCAGGAAGGCTAGCAGGCAGGCAGGCTCGCAGGCAGGCAGGCAAGTAGGCATTCAATCAAGCTTGCAGGCTCGCAGGAAGGCAGGAAGGCAGGAAGGCAGGAAGGCAGGCAGGCAGGCAGGCAGGCAGGCAGGCAGGCAGGCAGGCAGGCAGGCAGGTAGACAGGCAGGCAGGCAGGAAGGCAGGCAGGCAGGCAGGCTTGAAGGCAGGCAGGCAGGCAAGGAAGCTCACATGCTTGCTCGCTGGCAGGCAGGCAGTCAGGCAGGCAGGCAGGCTCACACCAGGCAGGCTCGCTGGCAGGCAGGCTGGCAGGCTTGCAGGCAGTTAGGCAGTTAGGTTCGCAGTCAGGCAGGCTTGCAGGCAGGCAGGCAGGCAAGAAAGCTCACAGGCTCGCAGGCAGGCAGGCATGCAGGCAGCTAGGCAGGCAGGCAGGCAGGTAGGCAGGCTCGCAGGCAGTTAGGCAGGAAGGTTCGCAGACAGGCAGGCAGGCAAGCAAGCTCGCAGGCTGGCAGGCTGGCAGGCAGGCAGGCAGGCAGGCAGGCATGCAGGCAGGCAGGCAGGCAGGCAGGCAGGCCCTCAGGCAGGCTGGCAGGCAGGCAGGCTCGTAGGCAGGCAGGCAGGCAGGCAGGCAGGCAGGCAGGCAGGCAGGCAGGCAGGCAGGCAGGTAGGCAGGCAGGCAGACAGGCAGGCAGGCAGGCAGGCAGGCAGGCTGGTAGACAGGCAGGAAGGCAGTAAGGCAGGCAGGCTAGCAGGCAGGCAGGCTTGAAGGCAGGCAGGCAGGCAAGGAAGCTCACATGCTTGCTCGCTGGCAGGCAGGCAGGCAGGCTCACAGGCAGTTAGGTAGTTAGGTTGGCAGGCAGGCAGGATGGCAGGCTTGCAGGCAGGCAGGCAGGCAGGTAGGCAGGCTCGCAGGCAGTTAGGCATGAAGGTTCGCAGACAGGCAGGCAGGCAAGCAAGCTCGCAGGCTAGCAGGCAGGCAGGTAGGCAGGCAGGCATGCAGGCATGCAGGCAGGCAGGCAGGCAGGCCCTCAGGCCGGCTGGCAGGCAGGCAGGCAGGCAGGCAGGCAGGCAGTCAGGCAGGCAGGCAGGCTCCCAGGCAGGCAGGCAGGCAGGCAGGCAGGCAGGCAGGCTGGTAGACAGGCAGGAGGCAGGAAGGCAGGCAGGCTAGCAGGCAGGCAAGGAAGCTCACATGCTTGCTCGCTGGCAGGCAGGTAGGCAGGCTCGCACCAGGCAGGCTCGTTGGCAGGCAGGCAGGCAGGCAGGCAGGCAGGACGGCTTGCATACTCGCAGGCAGGCAGGCAGGCAGGCAGGCTCGCAGGCAGGCTCGCAGGCAGGCAGGCAGGCAGGCATTCAGGCAAGCCGTCAAGCAAGCTCGCAGGCTCGCAGGTAGGCAGGCAGCTCGCACCAGGCAGGCTCGCTGGTAGGCAGGCAGGCAGGCTCGCAGGTAGGTAAGCAGGAAGGTCGTAGGCAGGCAGGCAGGCAGGCAGGCAGGCAGGCAGGAAGGCTAGCAGCAGGCAGGCTCGCAGGCAGGCAGGCAGGCAAGCAAGCTAGCAGGCTCACAGGCAGGCAGGCAGGTAGGCAGGACGGCTTGCATGCTCGCAGGCAGGCAAGCAGGCTCACAGGCAGGCAGGCAGGCTCGCAGGCAGGATCGCAGGCAGGCAGGCAGGCAGGCAAGCAGTCAAGCAAGCTCGCAGGCTCGCAGGCAAGCAGGCAGGAGGGCAGGCAGGCAGGCAGGCAGGCAGGCAGGCAGGCAGGCTCGCAGGCAGGCAGGCAGGCTTGCAGGCAGGCAGGCAAGCAGGCAGGTAGGCAGGAAGGTTCACAGGCAGGCAGGCAGTTAAGCAAGCTCGCAGGCTCGAAGGCAGGCAGGCAGGCTGCAGGCAGGCAAGCAGGCAAGCAAGCTCGCAGGCTCACAGGGAGGCAGGCAGGCAGGCAGGCAGGCAGGCAGGCATTCAGGCATGCATGCATGCAGGCAGGCAAGCTGGCAGGCTCGCACCAGGCAGGCTTGCAGGCAGGCAGGCAGGCATGCAGACAGGCAGGCAGGCAGGCAGGCAGGCTCGCACGAGGCAGGCTCCCTGGCAAGCTGGCAGGCAGGCTCGCAGGCAGGCAGGCTCGCAGGCAGGCAGGCTCGCAGGCAGGCAGACTCGCAGGCAGGCAGGCAGGCAGGCTCGCAGGCAGGCAGGCAGGCAGGCAAGCAAGCTCGCAGGCTTGCAGGCAGGCAGGCAGGCCGCAGGCAGGCAGGCAGGCAGGACGGCTTGCATACTCGCAGGCAGGCAGGCAGGCAGGCTCGCAGGCAGGCTCGCAGGCAGGCAGGCAGGCAGGCAGGCATTCAGGCAAGCCGTCAAGCAAGCTCGCAGGCTCGCAGGTAGGCAGGCAGCTCGCACCAGGCAGGCTCGCTGGTAGGCAGGCAGGCAGGCTCGCAGGTAGGTAAGCAGGAAGGTCGTAGGCAGGCAGGCAGGCAAGCTAGCTCACAGGCTCGCAGGCAGGCAGGCAGGCAGGCAGGCAGGCAGGCAGGAAGGCTAGCAGCAGGCAGGCTCACAGGCAGGCAGGCAGGCAAGCAAGCTAGCAGGCTCACAGGCAGGCAGGCAGGTAGGCAGGACGGCTTGCATGCTCGCAGGCAGGCAAGCAGGCTCACAGGCAGGCAGGCAGGCAGGCAGGCTCGCAGGCAGGCAGGCAGGAGGGCAGGCAGGCAGGCAGGCAGGCAGGCAGGCAGGCAGGCAGGACAGCTTGCATGCTCGCAGGCAGGCAGGCAGGCAGGCAGGCAGGCAGGCAGGCAGGCAGGCAGGAAGGCTAGCAGGCAGGCAGGCTCGCAGGCAGGCAGGCAAGTAGGCATTCAATCAAGCTTGCAGGCTCGCAGGAAGGCAGGAAGGCAGGAAGGCAGGAAGGCAGGCAGGCAGGCAGGCAGGCAGGCAGGCAGGTAGACAGGCAGGCAGGCAGGCAGGCAGGCAGGCAGGTAGACAGGCAGGCAGGCAGGAAGGCAGGCAGGCAGGCTTGAAGGCAGGCAGGCAGGCAAGGAAGCTCACATGCTTGCTCGCTGGCAGGCAGGCAGTCAGGCAGGCAGGCAGGCTCACACCAGGCAGGCTCGCTGGCAGGCAGGCAGGCAGGCTTGCAGGCAGTTAGGCAGTTAGGTTCGCAGTCAGGCAGGCTTGCAGGCAGGCAGGCAGGCAAGAAAGCTCACAGGCTCGCAGGCAGGCAGGCATGCAGGCAGCTAGGCAGGCAGGCAGGCAGGTAGGCAGGCTCGCAGGCAGTTAGGCAGGAAGGTTCGCAGACAGGCAGGCAGGCAAGCAAGCTCGCAGGCTGGCAGGCTGGCAGGCAGGCAGGCAGGCAGGCAGGCATGCATGCAGGCAGGCATGCAGGCAGGCAAGCAAGCTCGCAGGCTGGCAGGCTGGCAGGGAGGCAGGCAGGCAGGCAGGCAGGCATGCAGGCAGGCAGGCAGGCAGGCAGGCAGGCAGGCCCTCAGGCAGGCTGGCAGGCAGGCAGGCTCGCAGGCAGGCAGGCAGGCAGGCAGGCAGGCAGGCAGGCAGGCAGGCAGGCAGGCAGGTAGGCAGGCAGGCAGAGAGGCAGGCAGGCAGGCAGGCAGGCTGGTAGACAGGCAGGAAGGCAGTAAGGCAGGCAGGCTAGCAGGCAGGCAGGCTTGAAGGCAGGCAGGCAGGCAAGGAAGCTCACATGCTTACTCGCTGGCAGGCAGGCAGGCAGGCTCACAGGCAGTTAGGTAGTTAGGTTGGCAGGCAGGCAGGATGGCAGGCTTGCAGGCAGGCAGGCAGGCAGGTAGGCAGGCTCGCAGGCAGTTAGGCATGAAGGTTCGCAGACAGGCAGGCAAGCAAGCAAGCTCGCAGGCTGGCAGGCAGGCAGGCAGGCAGGCAGGCATGCAGGCATGCAGGCAGGCAGGCAGGCAGGCCCTCAGGCCGGCTGGCAGGCAGGCAGGCAGGCAGGCAGGCAGGCAGGCTCCCAGGCAGGCAGGCAGGCAGGCAGGCAGGCAGGCAGGCTGGTAGACAGGCAGGAGGCAGGAAGGCAGGCAGGCTAGCAGGCAGGCAAGGAAGCTCACATGCTTGCTCGCTGGCAGGCAGGTAGGCAGGCAGGCAGGCTCGCACCAGGCAGGCTCGTTGGCAGGCAGGCAGGCAGGCAGGCAGGCAGGCAGGACGGCTTGCATACTCGCAGGCAGGCAGGCAGGCAGGCAGGCTCGCAGGCAGGCTCGCAGGCAGGCAGGCAGGCAGGCATTCAGGCAAGCCGTCAAGCAAGCTCGCAGGCTCGCAGGTAGGCAGGCAGCTCGCACCAGGCAGGCTCGCTGGTAGGCAGGCAGGCAGGCTCGCAGGTAGGTAAGCAGGAAGGTCGTAGGCAGGCAGGCAGGCAGGCAGGCAGGCAGGCAGGCAGGCAGGCAGGAAGGCTAGCAGCAGGCAGGCTCGCAGGCAGGCAGGCAGGCAAGCAAGCTAGCAGGCTCACAGGCAGGCAGGCAGGTAGGCAGGACGGCTTGCATGCTCGCAGGCAGGCAAGCAGGCTCACAGGCAGGCAGGCAGGCTCGCAGGCAGGATCGCAGGCAGGCAGGCAGGCAGGCAAGCAGTCAAGCAAGCTCGCAGGCTCGCAGGCAAGCAGGCAGGAGGGCAGGCAGGCAGGCAGGCAGGCAGGCAGGCAGGCTCGCAGGCAGGCAGGCAGGCTTGCAGGCAGGCAGGCAAGCAGTCTCGCAGGCACAGACTCACAGGCAGGCAGGCAGGCAGGCAGGCTCGCAGGCAGGTAGGCAGGAAGGTTCACAGGCAGGCAGGCAGTTAAGCAAGCTCGCAGGCTCGAAGGCAGGCAGGCAGGCTGCAGGCAGGCAAGCAGGCAAGCAAGCTCGCAGGCTCACAGGGAGGCAGGCAGGCAGGCAGGCAGGCAGGCATGCAGGCAGGCAGGCAGGCATTCAGGCATGCATGCATGCAGGCAGGCAAGCTGGCAGGCTCGCACCAGGCAGGCTTGCAGGCAGGCAGGCAGGCATGCAGACAGGCAGGCAGGCAGGCAGGCAGGCTCGCACGAGGCAGGCTCCCTGGCAAGCTGGCAGGCAGGCTCGCAGGCAGGCAGGCTCGCAGGCAGGCAGGCTCGCAGGCAGGCAGGCTCGCAGGCAGGCAGACTCGCAGGCAGGCAGGCAGGCAGGCTCGCAGGCAGGCAGGCAGGCAGGCAAGCAAGCTCGCAGGCTTGCAGGCAGGCAGGCAGGCCGCAGGCAGGCAGGCAGGCAGGACGGCTTGCATACTCGCAGGCAGGCAGGCAGGCAGGCAGGCTCGCAGGCAGGCTCGCAGGCAGGCAGGCAGGCAGGCATTCAGGCAATCCGTCAAGCAAGCTCGCAGGCTCGCAGGTAGGCAGGCAGCTCGCACCAGGCAGGCTCGCTGGTAGGCAGGCAGGCAGGCTCGCAGGTAGGTAAGCAGGAAGGTCGTAGGCAGGCAGGCAGGCAAGCTAGCAGCAGGCAGGCTCGCAGGCAGGCAGGCAGGCAAGCAAGCTAGCAGGCTCACAGGCAGGCAGGCAGGTAGGCAGGACAGCTTGCATGCTCGCAGGCAGGCAAGCAGGCTCACAGGCAGGCAGGCAGGCAGGCAGGCTCGCAGGCAGGCAGGCAGGAGGGCAGGCAGGCAGGCAGGCAGGCAGGCAGGCAGGCAGGCAGGTAGGACAGCTTGCATGCTCGCAGGCAGGCAGGCAGGCAGGCAGGCAGGCAGGCAGGCAGGCAGGCAGGAAGGCTAGCAGGCAGGCAGGCTCGCAGGCAGGCAGGCAAGTAGGCATTCAATCAAGCTTGCAGGCTCGCAGGAAGGCAGGAAGGCAGGCAGGCAGGCAGGCAGGCAGGCAGGCAGGTAGACAGGCAGGCAGGCAGGCAGGCAGGCAGGCAGGTAGACAGGCAGGCAGGCAGGAAGGCAGGCAGGCAGGCTTGAAGGCAGGCAGGCAGGCAAGGAAGCTCACATGCTTGCTCGCTGGCAGGCAGGCAGTCAGGCAGGCAGGCAGGCTCACACCAGGCAGGCTCGCTGGCAGGCAGGCTGGCAGGCTTGCAGGCAGTTAGGCAGTTAGGTTCGCAGTCAGGCAGGCTTGCAGGCAGGCAGGCAGGCAAGAAAGCTCACAGGCTCGCAGGCAGGCAGGCATGCAGGCAGCTAGGCAGGCAGGCAGGCAGGTAGGCAGGCTCGCAGGCAGTTAGGCAGGAAGGTTCGCAGACAGGCAGGCAGGCAAGCAAGCTCGCAGGCTGGCAGGCTGGCAGGCAGGCAGGCAGGCAGGCAGGCATGCAGGCAGGCAGGCAGGCAGGCAGGCAGGCCCTCAGGCAGGCTGGCAGGCAGGCAGGCTCGTAGGCAGGCAGGCAGGCAGGCAGGCAGGCAGGCAGGCAGGCAGGCAGGTAGGCAGGCAGGCAGACAGGCAGGCAGGCAGGCAGGCAGGCTGGTAGACAGGCAGGAAGGCAGTAAGGCAGGCAGGCTAGCAGGCAGGCAGGCTTGAAGGCAGGCAGGCAGGCAAGGAAGCTCACATGCTTGCTCGCTGGCAGGCAGGCAGGCAGGCTCACAGGCAGTTAGGTAGTTAGGTTGGCAGGCAGGCAGGATGGCAGGCTTGCAGGCAGGCAGGCAGGCAGGTAGGCAGGCTCGCAGGCAGTTAGGCATGAAGGTTCGCAGACAGGCAGGCAGGCAAGCAAGCTCACAGGCTGGCAGGCAGGCAGGTAGGCAGGCAGGCATGCAGGCATGCAGGCAGGCAGGCAGGCAGGCCCTCAGGCCGGCTGGCAGGCAGGCAGGCAGGCAGGCAGGCAGGCAGTCAGGCAGGCAGGCAGGCTCCCAGGCAGGCAGGCAGGCAGGCAGGCAGGCAGGCTGGTAGACAGGCAGGAGGCAGGAAGGCAGGCAGGCTAGCAGGCAGGCAAGGAAGCTCACATGCTTGCTCGCTGGCAGGCAGGTAGGCAGGCTCGCACCAGGCAGGCTCGTTGGCAGGCAGGCAGGCAGGCAGGCAGGCAGGACGGCTTGCATACTCGCAGGCAGGCAGGCAGGCAGGCAGGCTCGCAGGCAGGCTCGCAGGCAGGCAGGCAGGCAGGCAGGCATTCAGGCAAGCCGTCAAGCAAGCTCGCAGGCTCGCAGGTAGGCAGGCAGCTCGCACCAGGCAGGCTCGCTGGTAGGCAGGCAGGCAGGCTCGCAGGTAGGTAAGCAGGAAGGTCGTAGGCAGGCAGGCAGGCAGGCAGGCAGGCAGGCAGGCAGGCAGGCAGGCAGGAAGGCTAGCAGCAGGCAGGCTCGCAGGCAGGCAGGCAGGCAAGCAAGCTAGCAGGCTCACAGGCAGGCAGGCAGGTAGGCAGGACGGCTTGCATGCTCGCAGGCAGGCAAGTAGGCTCACAGGCAGGCAGGCTCGCAGGCAGGCAGGCAGGCAGGCAAGCAGTCAAGCAAGCTCGCAGGCTCGCAGGCAAGCAGGCAGGAGGGCAGGCAGGCAGGCAGGCAGGCAGGCAGGCAGGCAGGCTCGCAGGCAGGCAGGCAGGCTTGCAGGCAGGCAGGCAAGCAGGCAGGTAGGCAGGAAGGTTCACAGGCAGGCAGGCAGTTAAGCAAGCTCGCAGGCTCGAAGGCAGGCAGGCAGGCTGCAGGCAGGCAAGCAGGCAAGCAAGCTCGCAGGCTCACAGGGAGGCAGGCAGGCAGGCAGGCAGGCAGGCAGGCAGGCAGGCAGGCATTCAGGCATGCATGCATGCAGGCAGGCAAGCTGGCAGGCTCGCACCAGGCAGGCTTGCAGGCAGGCAGGCAGGCATGCAGACAGGCAGGCAGGCAGGCAGGCAGGCTCGCACGAGGCAGGCTCCCTGGCAAGCTGGCAGGCAGGCTCGCAGGCAGGCAGGCTCGCAGGCAGGCAGGCTCGCAGGCAGGCAGGCTCGCAGGCAGGCAGACTCGCAGGCAGGCAGGCAGGCAGGCAGGCTCGCAGGCAGGCAGGCAGGCAGGCAAGCAAGCTCGCAGGCTTGCAGGCAGGCAGGCAGGCCGCAGGCAGGCAGGCAGGCAGGACGGCTTGCATACTCGCAGGCAGGCAGGCAGGCAGGCAGGCTCGCAGGCAGGCTCGCAGGCAGGCAGGCAGGCAGGCATTCAGGCAATCCGTCAAGCAAGCTCGCAGGCTCGCAGGTAGGCAGGCAGCTCGCACCAGGCAGGCTCGCTGGTAGGCAGGCAGGCAGGCTCGCAGGTAGGTAAGCAGGAAGGTCGTAGGCAGGCAGGCAGGCAAGCTAGCTCACAGGCTCGCAGGCAGGCAGGCAGGCAGGCAGGCAGGCAGGCAGGAAGGCTAGCAGCAGGCAGGCTCGCAGGCAGGCAGGCAGGCAAGCAAGCTAGCAGGCTCACAGGCAGGCAGGCAGGTAGGCAGGACGGCTTGCATGCTCGCAGGCAGGCAAGCAGGCTCACAGGCAGGCAGGCAGGCAGGCAGGCTCGCAGGCAGGCAGGCAGGAGGGCAGGCAGGCAGGCAGGCAGGCAGGCAGGCAGGCAGGCAGGACAGCTTGCATGCTCGCAGGCAGGCAAGCAGGCAGGCAGGCAGGCAGGCAGGAAGGCTAGCAGGCAGGCAGGCTCGCAGGCAGGCAGGCAAGTAAGCATTCAATCAAGCTTGCAGGCTCGCAGGAAGGCAGGAAGGCAGGAAGGCAGGCAGGCAGGCAGGCAGGCAGGCAGGTAGACAGGCAGGCAGGCAGGCAGACAGGCAGGCAGGCAGGTAGACAGGCAGGCAGGCAGGAAGGCAGGCAGGCAGGCTTGAAGGCAGGCAGGCAGGCAAGGAAGCTCACATGCTTGCTCGCTGGCAGGCAGGCAGTCAGGCAGGCAAGCAGGCTCACACCAGGCAGGCTCGCTGGCAGGAAGGCAGGCAGGCTTGCAGGCAGTTAGGCAGTTAGGTTCGCAGTCAGGCAGGCTTGCAGGCAGGCAGGCAGGCAAGAAAGCTCACAGGCTCGCAGGCAGGCAGGCATGCAGGCAGCTAGGCAGGCAGGCAGGCAGGTAGGCAGGCTCGCAGGCAGTTAGGCAGGAAGGTTCGCAGACAGGCAGGCAGGCAAGCAAGCTCGCAGGCTGGCAGGCAGGCAGGCAGGCAGGCAGGCAGGCAGGCAGGCAGGCAGGCAGGCAGGCCCTCAGGCAGGCTGGCAGTCAGGCAGGCTCGTAGGCAGGCAGGCAGGCAGGCAGGCAGGCAGGCAGACAGGCAGGTAGGCAGGCAGGCAGAAAGGCAGGCAGGCAGGCAGGCAGGCTGGTAGACAGGCCCTCAGGCAGCCTGGCAGGCAGGCAGGCTCGCAGGCAGGCAGGCAGGCAGGCAGGCAGGCAGGCAGGCAGGCAGGTAGGCAGGCAGGCAGAAAGGCAGGCAGGCAGGCAGGCAGGCTGGTAGACAGGCAGGAAGGCAGTAAGGCAGGCAGGCTAGCAGGCAGGCAGGCTTGAAGGCAGGCAGGCAGGCAAGGAAGCTCACATGCTTACTCGCTGGCAGGCAGGCAGGCAGGCTCACAGGCAGTTAGGTAGTTAGGTTGGCAGGCAGGCAGGATGGCAGGCTTGCAGGCAGGCAGGCAGGCAGGTAGGCAGGCTCGCAGGCAGTTAGGCATGAAGGTTCGCAGACAGGCAGGCAAGCAAGCAAGCTCGCAGGCTGGCAGGCAGGCAGGCAGGCAGGCAGGCATGCAGGCATGCAGGCAAGCAGTCTCGCAGGCACAGACTCACAGGCAGGCAGGCAGGCAGGCAGGCAGGCAGGCAGGCAGGCAGGAAGGCTAGCAGCAGGCAGGCTCGCAGGCAGGCAGGCAGGCAAGCAAGCTAGCAGGCTCACAGGCAGGCAGGCAGGTAGGCAGGACGGCTTGCATGCTCGCAGGCAGGCAAGCAGGCTCACAGGCAGGCAGGCAGGCTCGCAGGCAGGATCGCAGGCAGGCAGGCAGGCAGGCAAGCAGTCAAGCAAGCTCGCAGGCTCGCAGGCAAGCAGGCAGGAGGGCAGGCAGGCAGGCAGGCAGGCAGGCAGGCAGGCAGGCTCGCAGGCAGGCAGGCAGGCAGGCTTGCAGGCAGGCAGGCAAGCAGTCTCGCAGGCACAGACTCACAGGCAGGCAGGCAGGCAGGCAGGCTCGCAGGCAGGTAGGCAGGAAGGTTCACAGGCAGGCAGGCAGTTAAGCAAGCTCGCAGGCTCGAAGGCAGGCAGGCAGGCTGCAGGCAGGCAAGCAGGCAAGCAAGCTCGCAGGCTCACAGGGAGGCAGGCAGGCAGGCAGGCAGGCAGGCATGCAGGCAGGCAGGCAGGCATTCAGGCATGCATGCATGCAGGCAGGCAAGCTGGCAGGCTCGCACCAGGCAGGCTTGCAGGCAGGCAGGCAGGCATGCAGACAGGCAGGCAGGCAGGGAGGCAGGCTCGCACGAGGCAGGCTCCCTGGCAAGCTGGCAGGCAGGCTCGCAGGCAGGCAGGCTCGCAGGCAGGCAGGCTCGCAGGCAGGCAGGCTCGCAGGCAGGCAGACTCGCAGGCAGGCAGGCAGGCAGGCTCGCAGGCAGGCAGGCAGGCAGGCAAGCAAGCTCGCAGGCTTGCAGGCAGGCAGGCAGGCCGCAGGCAGGCAGGCAGGCAGGACGGCTTGCATACTCGCAGGCAGGCAGGCAGGCAGGCAGGCTCGCAGGCAGGCTCGCAGGCAGGCAGGCAGGCAGGCATTCAGGCAAGCCGTCAAGCAAGCTCGCAGGCTCGCAGGTAGGCAGGCAGCTCGCACCAGGCAGGCTCGCTGGTAGGCAGGCAGGCAGGCTCGCAGGTAGGTAAGCAGGAAGGTCGTAGGCAGGCAGGCAGGCAAGCTAGCTCACAGGCTCGCAGGCAGGCAGGCAGGCAGGCAGGCAGGCAGGCAGGCAGGAAGGCTAGCAGGCAGGCAGGCTCGCAGGCAGGCAGGCAAGTAGGCATTCAATCAAGCTTGCAGGCTCGCAGGAAGGCAGGAAGGCAGGCAGGCAGGCAGGCAGGCAGGCAGGCAGGTAGACAGGCAGGCAGGCAGGCAGGCAGGCAGGCAGGCAGGCAGGTAGACAGGCAGGCAGGCAGGAAGGCAGGCAGGCAGGCTTGAAGGCAGGCAGGCAGGCAAGGAAGCTCACATGCTTGCTCGCTGGCAGGCAGGCAGTCAGGCAGGCAGGCAGGCTCACACCAGGCAGGCTCGCTGGCACGCAGGCAGGCAGGCTTGCAGGCAGTTAGGCAGTTAGGTTCGCAGTCAGGCAGGCTTGCAGGCAGGCAGGCAGGCAAGAAAGCTCACAGGCTCGCAGGCAGGCAGGCATGCAGGCAGCTAGGCAGGCAGGCAGGCAGGCAGGCAGGCAGGACAGCTTGCATGCTCGCAGGCAGGCAAGCAGGCAGGCAGGCAGGCAGGCAGGCAGGCAGGTAGACAGGCAGGCAGGCAGGCAGGCAGGCAGGCAGGCAGGTAGACAGGCAGGCAGGCAGGAAGGCAGGCAGGCAGGCTTGAAGGCAGGCAGGCAGGCAAGGAAGCTCACATGCTTGCTCGCTGGCAGGCAGGCAGTCAGGCAGGCAAGCAGGCTCACACCAGGCAGGCTCGCTGGCAGGCAGGCAGGCAGGCTTGCAGGCAGTTAGGCAGTTAGGTTCGCAGTCAGGCAGGCTTGCAGGCAGGCAGGCAGGCAAGAAAGCTCACAGGCTCGCAGGCAGGCAGGCATGCAGGCAGCTAGGCAGGCAGGCAGGCAGGTAGGCAGGCTCGCAGGCAGTTAGGCAGGAAGGTTCGCAGACAGGCAGGCAGGCAAGCAAGCTCGCAGGCTGGCAGGCTGGCAGGCAGGCAGGCAGGCAGGCAGGCAGGCAGGCAGGCAGGCAGGCCCTCAGGCAGGCTGGCAGTCAGGCAGGCTCGTAGGCAGGCAGGCAGGCAGGCAGGCAGGCAGGCAGGCAGACAGGCAGGTAGGCAGGCAGGCAGAAAGGCAGGCAGGCAGGCAGGCAGGCTGGTAGACAGGCCCTCAGGCAGGCTGGCAGGCAGGCAGGCTCGCAGGCAGGCAGGCAGGCAGTTAGGCAGGAAGGTTCGCAGACAGGCAGGCAGGCAAGCAAGCTCGCAGGCTGGCAGGCTGGCAGGCAGGCAGGCAGGCAGGCAGGCATGCAGGCAGGCAGGCAGGCAGGCAGGCAGGCCCTCAGGCAGGCTGGCAGGCAGGCAGGCTCGTAGGCAGGCAGGCAGGCAGGCAGGCAGGCAGGCAGGCAGGCAGGCAGGCAGGTAGGCAGGCAGGCAGACAGGCAGGCAGGCAGGCAGGCAGGCTGGTAGACAGGCAGGAAGGCAGTAAGGCAGGCAGGCTAGCAGGCAGGCAGGCTTGAAGGCAGGCAGGCAGGCAAGGAAGCTCACATGCTTGCTCGCTGGCAGGCAGGCAGGCAGGCTCACAGGCAGTTAGGTAGTTAGGTTGGCAGGCAGGCAGGATGGCAGGCTTGCAGGCAGGCAGGCAGGCAGGTAGGCAGGCTCGCAGGCAGTTAGGCATGAAGGTTCGCAGACAGGCAGGCAGGCAAGCAAGCTCACAGGCTGGCAGGCAGGCAGGTAGGCAGGCAGGCATGCAGGCATGCAGGCAGGCAGGCAGGCAGGCCCTCAGGCCGGCTGGCAGGCAGGCAGGCAGGCAGGCAGGCAGTCAGGCAGGCAGGCAGGCTCCCAGGCAGGCAGGCAGGCAGGCAGGCAGGCAGGCTGGTAGACAGGCAGGAGGCAGGAAGGCAGGCAGGCTAGCAGGCAGGCAAGGAAGCTCACATGCTTGCTCGCTGGCAGGCAGGTAGGCAGGCTCGCACCAGGCAGGCTCGTTGGCAGGCAGGCAGGCAGGCAGGCAGGCAGGCAGGACGGCTTGCATACTCGCAGGCAGGCAGGCAGGCAGGCAGGCTCGCAGGCAGGCTCGCAGGCAGGCAGGCAGGCAGGCAGGCATTCAGGCAAGCCGTCAAGCAAGCTCGCAGGCTCGCAGGTAGGCAGGCAGCTCGCACCAGGCAGGCTCGCTGGTAGGCAGGCAGGCAGGCTCGCAGGTAGGTAAGCAGGAAGGTCGTAGGCAGGCAGGCAGGCAGGCAGGCAGGCAGGCAGGCAGGCAGGAAGGCTAGCAGCAGGCAGGCTCGCAGGCAGGCAGGCAGGCAAGCAAGCTAGCAGGCTCACAGGCAGGCAGGCAGGTAGGCAGGACGGCTTGCATGCTCGCAGGCAGGCAAGCAGGCTCACAGGCAGGCAGGCAGGCTCGCAGGCAGGCAGGCAGGCAGGCAAGCAGTCAAGCAAGCTCGCAGGCTCGCAGGCAAGCAGGCAGGAGGGCAGGCAGGCAGGCAGGCAGGCAGGCAGGCAGGCAGGCTCGCAGGCAGGCAGGCAGGCTTGCAGGCAGGCAGGCAAGCAGGCAGGTAGGCAGGAAGGTTCACAGGCAGGCAGGCAGTTAAGCAAGCTCGCAGGCTCGAAGGCAGGCAGGCAGGCTGCAGGCAGGCAAGCAGGCAAGCAAGCTCGCAGGCTCACAGGGAGGCAGGCAGGCAGGCAGGCAGGCAGGCAGGCAGGCAGGCAGGCAGGCATTCAGGCATGCATGCATGCAGGCAGGCAAGCTGGCAGGCTCGCACCAGGCAGGCTTGCAGGCAGGCAGGCAGGCATGCAGACAGGCAGGCAGGCAGGCAGGCAGGCTCGCACGAGGCAGGCTCCCTGGCAAGCTGGCAGGCAGGCTCGCAGGCAGGCAGGCTCGCAGGCAGGCAGGCTCGCAGGCAGGCAGGCTCGCAGGCAGGCAGACTCGCAGGCAGGCAGGCAGGCAGGCAGGCTCGCAGGCAGGCAGGCAGGCAGGCAAGCAAGCTCGCAGGCTTGCAGGCAGGCAGGCAGGCCGCAGGCAGGCAGGCAGGCAGGACGGCTTGCATACTCGCAGGCAGGCAGGCAGGCAGGCAGGCTCGCAGGCAGGCTCGCAGGCAGGCAGGCAGGCAGGCATTCAGGCAATCCGTCAAGCAAGCTCGCAGGCTCGCAGGTAGGCAGGCAGCTCGCACCAGGCAGGCTCGCTGGTAGGCAGGCAGGCAGGCTCGCAGGTAGGTAAGCAGGAAGGTCGTAGGCAGGCAGGCAGGCAAGCTAGCTCACAGGCTCGCAGGCAGGCAGGCAGGCAGGCAGGCAGGCAGGCAGGCAGGAAGGCTAGCAGCAGGCAGGCTCGCAGGCAGGCAGGCAGGCAAGCAAGCTAGCAGGCTCACAGGCAGGCAGGCAGGTAGGCAGGACGGCTTGCATGCTCGCAGGCAGGCAAGCAGGCTCACAGGCAGGCAGGCAGGCAGGCAGGCTCGCAGGCAGGCAGGCAGTAGGGCAGGCAGGCAGGCAGGCAGGCAGGCAGGCAGGCAGGCAGGCAGGCAGGACAGCTTGCATGCTCGCAGGCAGGCAAGCAGGCAGGCAGGCAGGCAGGCAGGAAGGCTAGCAGGCAGGCAGGCTCGCAGGCAGGCAGGCAAGTAGGCATTCAATCAAGCTTGCAGGCTCGCAGGAAGGCAGGAAGGCAGGAAGGCAGGCAGGCAGGCAGGCAGGCAGGCAGGCAGGTAGACAGGCAGGCAGGCAGGCAGACAGGCAGGCAGGCAGGTAGACAGGCAGGCAGGCAGGAAGGCAGGCAGGCAGGCTTGAAGGCAGGCAGGCAGGCAAGGAAGCTCACATGCTTGCTCGCTGGCAGGCAGGCAGTCAGGCAGGCAAGCAGGCTCACACCAGGCAGGCTCGCTGGCAGGAAGGCAGGCAGGCTTGCAGGCAGTTAGGCAGTTAGGTTCGCAGTCAGGCAGGCTTGCAGGCAGGCAGGCAGGCAAGAAAGCTCACAGGCTCGCAGGCAGGCAGGCATGCAGGCAGCTAGGCAGGCAGGCAGGCAGGTAGGCAGGCTCGCAGGCAGTTAGGCAGGAAGGTTCGCAGACAGGCAGGCAGGCAAGCAAGCTCGCAGGCTGGCAGGCTGGCAGGCAGGCAGGCAGGCAGGCAGGCAGGCAGGCAGGCAGGCCCTCAGGCAGGCTGGCAGTCAGGCAGGCTCGTAGGCAGGCAGGCAGGCAGGCAGGCAGGCAGGCAGACAGGCAGGTAGGCAGGCAGGCAGAAAGGCAGGCAGGCAGGCAGGCAGGCTGGTAGACAGGCCCTCAGGCAGCCTGGCAGGCAGGCAGGCTCGCAGGCAGGCAGGCAGGCAGGCAGGCAGGCAGGCAGGCAGGTAGGCAGGCAGGCAGAAAGGCAGGCAGGCAGGCAGGCAGGCTGGTAGACAGGCAGGAAGGCAGTAAGGCAGGCAGGCTAGCAGGCAGGCAGGCTTGAAGGCAGGCAGGCAGGCAAGGAAGCTCACATGCTTACTCGCTGGCAGGCAGGCAGGCAGGCTCACAGGCAGTTAGGTAGTTAGGTTGGCAGGCAGGCAGGATGGCAGGCTTGCAGGCAGGCAGGCAGGCAGGTAGGCAGGCTCGCAGGCAGTTAGGCATGAAGGTTCGCAGACAGGCAGGCAAGCAAGCAAGCTCGCAGGCTGGCAGGCAGGCAGGCAGGCAGGCAGGCATGCAGGCATGCAGGCAAGCAGTCTCGCAGGCACAGACTCACAGGCAGGCAGGCAGGCAGGCAGGCAGGCAGGCAGGCAGGCAGGAAGGCTAGCAGCAGGCAGGCTCGCAGGCAGGCAGGCAGGCAAGCAAGCTAGCAGGCTCACAGGCAGGCAGGCAGGTAGGCAGGACGGCTTGCATGCTCGCAGGCAGGCAAGCAGGCTCACAGGCAGGCAGGCAGGCTCGCAGGCAGGATCGCAGGCAGGCAGGCAGGCAGGCAAGCAGTCAAGCAAGCTCGCAGGCTCGCAGGCAAGCAGGCAGGAGGGCAGGCAGGCAGGCAGGCAGGCAGGCAGGCAGGCTCGCAGGCAGGCAGGCAGGCAGGCTTGCAGGCAGGCAGGCAAGCAGTCTCGCAGGCACAGACTCACAGGCAGGCAGGCAGGCAGGCAGGCTCGCAGGCAGGTAGGCAGGAAGGTTCACAGGCAGGCAGGCAGTTAAGCAAGCTCGCAGGCTCGAAGGCAGGCAGGCAGGCTGCAGGCAGGCAAGCAGGCAAGCAAGCTCGCAGGCTCACAGGGAGGCAGGCAGGCAGGCAGGCAGGCAGGCATGCAGGCAGGCAGGCAGGCATTCAGGCATGCATGCATGCAGGCAGGCAAGCTGGCAGGCTCGCACCAGGCAGGCTTGCAGGCAGGCAGGCAGGCATGCAGACAGGCAGGCAGGCAGGCAGGCAGGCTCGCACGAGGCAGGCTCCCTGGCAAGCTGGCAGGCAGGCTCGCAGGCAGGCAGGCTCGCAGGCAGGCAGGCTCGCAGGCAGGCAGGCTCGCAGGCAGGCAGACTCGCAGGCAGGCAGGCAGGCAGGCTCGCAGGCAGGCAGGCAGGCAGGCAAGCAAGCTCGCAGGCTTGCAGGCAGGCAGGCAGGCCGCAGGCAGGCAGGCAGGCAGGACGGCTTGCATACTCGCAGGCAGGCAGGCAGGCAGGCAGGCTCGCAGGCAGGCTCGCAGGCAGGCAGGCAGGCAGGCATTCAGGCAAGCCGTCAAGCAAGCTCGCAGGCTCGCAGGTAGGCAGGCAGCTCGCACCAGGCAGGCTCGCTGGTAGGCAGGCAGGCAGGCTCGCAGGTAGGTAAGCAGGAAGGTCGTAGGCAGGCAGGCAGGCAAGCTAGCTCACAGGCTCGCAGGCAGGCAGGCAGGCAGGCAGGCAGGCAGGCAGGCAGGAAGGCTAGCAGGCAGGCAGGCTCGCAGGCAGGCAGGCAAGTAGGCATTCAATCAAGCTTGCAGGCTCGCAGAAGGCAGGAAGGCAGGCAGGCAGGCAGGCAGGCAGGCAGGCAGGTAGACAGGCAGGCAGGCAGGCAGGCAGGCAGGCAGGCAGGCAGGTAGACAGGCAGGCAGGCAGGAAGGCAGGCAGGCAGGCTTGAAGGCAGGCAGGCAGGCAAGGAAGCTCACATGCTTGCTCGCTGGCAGGCAGGCAGTCAGGCAGGCAGGCAGGCTCACACCAGGCAGGCTCGCTGGCACGCAGGCAGGCAGGCTTGCAGGCAGTTAGGCAGTTAGGTTCGCAGTCAGGCAGGCTTGCAGGCAGGCAGGCAGGCAAGAAAGCTCACAGGCTCGCAGGCAGGCAGGCATGCAGGCAGCTAGGCAGGCAGGCAGGCAGGCAGGCAGGCAGGACAGCTTGCATGCTCGCAGGCAGGCAAGCAGGCAGGCAGGCAGGCAGGCAGGCAGGCAGGTAGACAGGCAGGCAGGCAGGCAGGCAGGCAGGCAGGCAGGTAGACAGGCAGGCAGGCAGGAAGGCAGGCAGGCAGGCTTGAAGGCAGGCAGGCAGGCAAGGAAGCTCACATGCTTGCTCGCTGGCAGGCAGGCAGTCAGGCAGGCAAGCAGGCTCACACCAGGCAGGCTCGCTGGCAGGCAGGCAGGCAGGCTTGCAGGCAGTTAGGCAGTTAGGTTCGCAGTCAGGCAGGCTTGCAGGCAGGCAGGCAGGCAAGAAAGCTCACAGGCTCGCAGGCAGGCAGGCATGCAGGCAGCTAGGCAGGCAGGCAGGCAGGTAGGCAGGCTCGCAGGCAGTTAGGCAGGAAGGTTCGCAGACAGGCAGGCAGGCAAGCAAGCTCGCAGGCTGGCAGGCTGGCAGGCAGGCAGGCAGGCAGGCAGGCAGGCAGGCAGGCAGGCAGGCCCTCAGGCAGGCTGGCAGTCAGGCAGGCTCGTAGGCAGGCAGGCAGGCAGGCAGGCAGGCAGGCAGACAGGCAGGTAGGCAGGCAGGCAGAAAGGCAGGCAGGCAGGCAGGCAGGCTGGTAGACAGGCCCTCAGGCAGGCTGGCAGGCAGGCAGGCTCGCAGGCAGGCAGGCAGGCAGGCAAGCAGGCAGGCAGGCAGGCAGGTAGGCAGGCAGGCAGAAAGGCAGGCAGGCAGGCAGGCAGGCTGGTAGACAGGCAGGAAGGCAGTAAGGCAGGCAGGCTAGCAGGCAGGCAGGCTTGAAGGCAGGCAGGCAGGCAAGGAAGCTCACATGCTTACTCGCTGGCAGGCAGGCAGGCAGGCTCACAGGCAGTTAGGTAGTTAGGTTGGCAGGCAGGCAGGATGGCAGGCTTGCAGGCAGGCAGGCAGGCAGGTAGGCAGGCTCGCAGGCAGTTAGGCATGAAGGTTCGCAGACAGGCAGGCAAGCAAGCAAGCTCGCAGGCTGGCAGGCAGGCAGGCAGGCAGGCAGGCATGCAGGCATGCAGGCAGGCAGGCAGGCAGGCCCTCAGGCCGGCTGGCAGGCAGGCAGGCAGGCAGGCAGGCAGGCAGGCAGGCAGGCAGGCAGGCTCCCAGGCAGGCAGGCAGGCAGGCAGGCAGGCAGGCAGGCTGGTAGACAGGCAGGAGGCAGGAAGGCAGGCAGGCTAGCAGGCAGGCAAGGAAGCTCACATGCTTGCTCGCTGGCAGGCAGGTAGGCAGGCAGGCAGGCTCGCAACAGGCAGGCTCGTTGGCAGGCAGGCAGGCAGGCAGGCAGGCAGGCAGGCTCGCAGGCAGGCTCGCAGGCAGGCAGGCAGGCAGGCATTCAGGCAAGCCGTCAAGCAAGCTCGCAGGCTCGCAGGTAGGCAGGCAGCTCGCACCAGGCAGGCTCGCTGGTAGGCAGGCAGGCAGGCTCGCAGGTAGGTAAGCAGGAAGGTCGTAGGCAGGCAGGCAGGCAGGCAGGCAGGCAGGCAGGCAGGCAGGCAGGCAGGAAGGCTAGCAGCAGGCAGGCTCGCAGGCAGGCAGGCAGGCAAGCAAGCTAGCAGGCTCACAGGCAGGCAGGCAGGTAGGCAGGACGGCTTGCATGCTCGCAGGCAGGCAAGCAGGCTCACAGGCAGGCAGGCAGGCTCGCAGGCAGGATCGCAGGCAGGCAGGCAGGCAGGCAAGCAGTCAAGCAAGCTCGCAGGCTCGCAGGCAAGCAGGCAGGAGGGCAGGCAGGCAGGCAGGCAGGCAGGCAGGCAGGCTCGCAGGCAGGCAGGCAGGCAGGCTTGCAGGCAGGCAGGCAAGCAGTCTCGCAGGCACAGACTCACAGGCAGGCAGGCAGGCAGGCAGGCTCGCAGGCAGGTAGGCAGGAAGGTTCACAGGCAGGTAGGCAGTTAAGCAAGCTCGCAGGCTCGAAGGCAGGCAGGCAGGCTGCAGGCAGGCAAGCAGGCAAGCAAGCTCGCAGGCTCACAGGGAGGCAGGCAGGCAGGCAGGCAGGCAGGCATGCAGGCAGGCAGGCAGGCATTCAGGCATGCATGCATGCAGGCAGGCAAGCTGGCAGGCTCGCACCAGGCAGGCTTGCAGGCAGGCAGGCAGGCATGCAGACAGGCAGGCAGGCAGGCAGGCAGGCTCGCACGAGGCAGGCTCCCTGGCAAGCTGGCAGGCAGGCTCGCAGGCAGGCAGGCTCGCAGGCAGGCAGGCTCGCAGGCAGGCAGGCTCGCAGGCAGGCAGACTCGCAGGCAGGCAGGCAGGCAGGCTCGCAGGCAGGCAGGCAGGCAGGCAAGCAAGCTCGCAGGCTTGCAGGCAGGCAGGCAGGCCGGCCGCAGGCAGGCAGGCAGGCAGGACGGCTTGCATACTCGCAGGCAGGCAGGCAGGCAGGCAGGCTCGCAGGCAGGCTCGCAGGCAGGCAGGCAGGCAGGCATTCAGGCAAGCCGTCAAGCAAGCTCGCAGGCTCGCAGGTAGGCAGGCAGCTCGCACCAGGCAGGCTCGCTGGTAGGCAGGCAGGCAGGCTCGCAGGTAGGTAAGCAGGAAGGTCGTAGGCAGGCAGGCAGGCAAGCTAGCTCACAGGCTCGCAGGCAGGCAGGCAGGCAGGCAGGCAGGAAGGCTAGCAGCAGGCAGGCTCGCAGGCAGGCAGGCAGGCAAGCAAGCTAGCAGGCTCACAGGCAGGCAGGCAGGTAGGCAGGACGGCTTGCATGCTCGCAGGCAGGCAAGCAGGCTCACAGGCAGGCAGGCAGGCTCGCAGGCAGGCAGGCAGGAGGGCAGGCAGGCAGGCAGGCAGGCAGGCAGGCAGGACAGCTTGCATGCTCTCAGGCAGGCAGGCAGGCAGGCAGGCAGGCAGGCAGGCAGGCAGGAAGGCTAGCAGGCAGGCAGGCTCGCAGGCAGGCAGGCAAGTAGGCATTCAATCAAGCTTGCAGGCTCGCAGGAAGGCAGGAAGGCAGGCAGGCAGGCAGGCAGGCAGGCAGGCAGGTAGACAGGCAGGCAGGCAGGCAGGCAGGCAGGCAGGCAGGCAGGTAGACAGGCAGGCAGGCAGGAAGGCAGGCAGGCAGGCTTGAAGGCAGGCAGGCAGGCAAGGAAGCTCACATGCTTGCTCGCTGGCAGGCAGGCAGTCAGGCAGGCAGGCAGGCTCACACCAGGCAGGCTCGCTGGCACGCAGGCAGGCAGGCTTGCAGGCAGTTAGGCAGTTAGGTTCGCAGTCAGGCAGGCTTGCAGGCAGGCAGGCAGGCAAGAAAGCTCACAGGCTCGCAGGCAGGCAGGCATGCAGGCAGCTAGGCAGGCAGGCAGGCAGGCAGGACAGCTTGCATGCTCGCAGGCAGGCAAGCAGGCAGGCAGGCAGGCAGGCAGGCAGGCAGGAAGGCTAGCAGGCAGGCAGGCTCGCAGGCAGGCAGGCAAGTAGGCATTCAATCAAGCTTGCAGGCTCGCAGGAAGGCAGGAAGGCAGGAAGGCAGGCAGGCAGGCAGGCAGGCAGGCAGGCAGGTAGACAGGCAGGCAGGCAGGCAGGCAGGCAGGCAGGCAGGTAGACAGGCAGGCAGGCAGGAAGGCAGGCAGGCAGGCTTGAAGGCAGTTAGGCAGTTAGGTTCGCAGTCAGGCAGGCTTGCAGGCAGGCAGGCAGGCAAGAAAGCTCACAGGCTCGCAGGCAGGCAGGCATGCAGGCAGCTAGGCAGGCAGGCAGGCAGGTAGGCAGGCTCGCAGGCAGTTAGGCAGGAAGGTTCGCAGACAGGCAGGCAGGCAAGCAAGCTCACAGGCTGGCAGGCTGGCAGGCAGGCAGGCAGGCAGGCAGGCAGGCATGCAGGCAGGCAGGCAGGCAGGCAGGCAGGCCCTCAGGCAGGCTGGCAGGCAGGCAGGCTCGCAGGCAGGCAGGCAGGCAGGCAGGCAGGCTCGCACCAGGCAGGCTCGCTGGCAGGCAGGCAGGCAGGCAGGCTCACAGGCAGTTAGGTAGTTAGGTTCGCAGGCAGGCAGGATGGCAGGCTTGCAGGCAGGCAGGCAGGCAAGCAAGCTCGCAGGCTCGCTGGCAGGCAGGCAGGCAGGCAGGCAAGAAGGCTCACAGGCAGGCAGGCTCACAAGCAGGCAGGCAGGCTAGCAGGCTGGCAGGCTCGCAAGCAGGCAGGCAGGCAAGCTAGCAGGCACAGGCTCGCAGGCAGGCAGGCAGGCAGGCAGGCAGCCTCGCAGGCAGGCAGGCTCGCAGGCAGGTAGGCAGGAAGGCATGCAGACAGGCATGCAGGCAGGTAGGCAGGCAGGCAGGCAGGCTCGCTGGCAGGCAGGCAGACAGGCTCGCAGGAAGGTTCGCAGGAAGGTTCGCAGGTAGGCAGGCAAACAAGTTCACAGGCTTGCAGGCAGGCAGGCTGGCCGCAGGCAGGCAGGCAGGCAGGCAGGCTCACACCAGGCAAGCTCGCTGGCAGGCAGGCCAGTAGGCTCGCAGGCAGGTAAGCAAGAAGGTTTGCAGGCAGGCAGGCAGGCAGGCAAGCAAGCTCACAGGCTCACAGACAGGCAGGCAGGCCGCAGGCAGGCAGGCAGGCTCGCAGGCAGGCAGCCAGGCTAGCAGGCAGGCAGGCAGGCAGGCTAGTAGGCAGGCAGGCAGGCAGGCTTCCAGGCAGGCAGGCAGGCAGGCAGGCAAGCAAGCTCACAGGCTCACAGGCAGGCAGGCAGGCCACAGGCAGGAAGGCAGGCAGGCAGGCAGGCAGGCATGCTGGCAGGTAGGCAGGCAGGCAGGCAGGCAGGCAGGCAAGAAGGCTAGCAGATAGGCAGGCTCGCAGGCAGCAGGCAGGTAGGCAGGCAAGCAAGCTCGCAGGCTCGCAGGCAGGCAGGCAGGCAGGCAGGCAGGCAGGCAGACAGGCAGGCTCGCAGGCAGGCTCGCAGGCAGGCAGGCTCGCAGGAAGGCAATCAGGGAGGCAAGCAGGCTCGCAGGCAGGCAGGCTCGCAGGCAGGCAGGCTCGCAGGCAGGCAGGCTCGCAGGCAGGCAGGCTAGCTGCCAGTCAGGTAGCTTCGCAGGGAGGCAGGCAGGCTCCCAGGCAGGCAGGCAGGCATGCAGGCCGGCAGGCTCGCAGGCAGGCAGGCAGGCAGCAAGCTCGCAGGCTCGCAGGCAGGCAGGCAGGCCGCAGGCAGGCAGGCTCTCAGGCAGGCAGGCTCGCAGGAAGGCAAGCAGGGAGGCAGGCAGGCTCGCAGGCAGGCAGGCTCGCAGGCAGCCAGGCAGGCAGCCTAGAAGGCAGGTAGGCAGGAAGGTTCGCAGGCAGGCAGGCAGGCTCCCAGGAAGACAGGCAGGCTCCCAGACAGGCAGGCAGGCAGGCAGGCAGGCCGACAGGCTCGCAGGCAGGCAGGCAGGCAGCAAGCTCGCAGGCTCGCAGGCAGGCAGGCAGGCCGCAGGCAGGCAGGTTCGCAGGCAGGCAGGTTCGCAGGCAGGCAGGCAAGCAGTCAAGCAAGCTCGCAGGCTCGCAGGCAGGCAGGCAGGCTCGCAGGCAGGCAGGCAGGCAGGCAGGCAGGACGGCTTGCATGCTCGCAGGCAGGCAGGCTCGCAGGCAGTCAGGCAGGCTCGCAGGCAGGCAGGCAGGCAGGCAGGCAGGCAGGCAGGCAGGCAGGCAGGCAGGCAAGCAGTCAAGCAAGCTCGCAAGCTCGCAGGCAGGCAGGCAGGCAGGCAGGCAGGCAGGCAGGCAGGCAGGCAGGCAGGCAGGAAGGCAAGGAAGCTCACATGCTTGCTTGCTGGCAGGCAGGTAGGCAGGCAGGCAGGCTCACACCAGGCAGGCTCGTTGGCAGGCAGGCAGGCAGGCAGGCAGGCAGGACGGCTTGCATACTCGCAGGCAGGCAGGCAGGCAGGCAGGCTCGCAGGCAGGCTCGCAGGCAGGCAGGCAGGCAGGCATTCAGGCAAGCCGTCAAGCAAGCTCGCAGGCTCGCAGGTAGGCAGGCAGCTCGCACCAGGCAGGCTCGCTGGTAGGCAGGCAGGCAGGCTCGCAGGTAGGTAAGCAGGAAGGTCGTAGGCAGGCAGGCAGGCAAGCTAGCTCACAGGCTCGCAGGCAGGCAGGCAGGCAGGCAGGCAGGCAGGCAGGAAGGCTAGCAGCAGGCAGGCTCGCAGGCAGGCAGGCAGGCAAGCAAGCTAGCAGGCTCACAGGCAGGCAGGCAGGTAGGCAGGACGGCTTGCATGCTCGCAGGCAGGCAAGCAGGCTCACAGGCAGGCAGGCAGGCAGGCAGGCTCGCAGGCAGGCAGGCAAGAGGGCAGGTAGGCAGGCAGGCAGGCAGGCAGGCAGGACAGCTTGCATGCTCTCAGGCAGGCAGGCAGGCAGGCAGGCAGGCAGGCAGGCAGGCAGGCAGGCTAGCAGGCAGGCAGGCTCGCAGGCAGGCAGGCAAGTAGGCATTTAATCAAGCTTGCAGGCTCGCAGGAAGGCAGGAAGGCAGGCAGGCAGGCAGGCAGGCAGGCAGGTAGACAGGCAGGCAGGCAGGCAGGCAGGCAGGCAGGCAGGCAGGTAGACAGGCAGGCAGGCAGGAAGGCAGGCAGGCAGGCTTGAAGGCAGGCAGGCAGGCAAGGAAGCTCACATGCTTGCTCGCTGGCAGGCAGGCAGTCAGGCAGGCAGGCAGGCTCACACCAGGCAGGCTCGCTGGCACGCAGGCAGGCAGGCTTGCAGGCAGTTAGGCAGTTAGGTTCGCAGTCAGGCAGGCTTGCAGGCAGGCAGGCAGGCAAGAAAGCTCACAGGCTCGCAGGCAGGCAGGCATGCAGGCAGCTAGGCAGGCAGGCAGGCAGGTAGGCAGGCTCGCAGGCAGTTAGGCAGGAAGGTTCGCAGACAGGCAGGCAGGCAAGCAAGCTCGCAGGCTGGCAGGCTGGCAGGCAGGCAGGCAGGCAGGCAGGCAGGCATGCAGGCAGGCAGGCAGGCAGGCAGGCCCTCAGGCAGGCTGGCAGGCAGGCAGGCTCGCAGGCAGGCAGGCAGGCAGGCAGGCAGGCTCGCACCAGGCAGGCTCGCTGGCAGGCAGGCAGGCAGGCAGGCTCACAGGCAGTTAGGTAGTTAGGTTCGCAGGCAGGCAGGATGGCAGGCTTGCAGGCAGGCAGGCAGGCAAGCAAGCTCGCAGGCTCGCTGGCAGGCAGGCAGGCAGGCAGGCAAGAAGGCTCACAGGCAGGCAGGCTCACAAGCAGGCAGGCAGGCTAGCAGGCTGGCAGGCTCGCAAGCAGGCAGGCAGGCAAGCTAGCAGGCACAGGCTCGCAGGCAGGCAGGCAGGCAGGCAGGCAGCCTCGCAGGCAGGCAGGCTCGCAGGCAGGTAGGCAGGAAGGCATGCAGACAGGCATGCAGGCAGGTAGGCAGGCAGGCAGGCAGGCTCGCTGGCAGGCAGGCAGACAGGCTCGCAGGCAGGTAGGCAAGAAGGTTCGCAGGCAGGCAGGCAAACAAGTTCACAGGCTTGCAGGCAGGCAGGCTGGCCGCAGGCAGGCAGGCAGGCAGGTCAGAAAGCTCGCAGGCTCACAGGCAGGCCGCAGGTAGGCAGGCAGGCAGGCAGGCAGGTTCGCAAGCAGGCAGGCTCGCATGCAGGCAGGCTCGCTGCCAGTCAGGTAACTTCGCAGGCAGGCAGGCAGGCAGGCTAGCAGGCAGGTAGGCAGGAAGGTTCGCACGCAGGCAAGCAGGCTCCCAGGAAGGCAGGCAGGCTCGCAGGCAGGCAGGCAGGCATGCAGGCAGGCAGGCTCGCCGGCAGGCAGGCAGGCAGCAAGCTCGCAGGCTCACAGACAGGCAGGCAGGCCGCAGGCAGGCAGGCAGGCAAGCAGTCAAGCAAGCTCGCAGGCTCGCAGGCAGGCAGGCAGGCTCGCAGGCAGGCAGGCAGGCAGGTAGGCAGGACGGCTTGCATGCTCGCAGGCAGGCAAGCAGGCTCACAGGCAGGCAGGCAGGCAGGCAGGCTCGCAGGCAGGCAGGCAGGCAGGCAGGCAGTCAAGCAAGCTCGCAGGCTCGCAGGCAGGAGGGCAGGCAGGCAGGCAGGCAGGCAGGCAGGCAGGACGGCTTGCATGCTCGCAGGCAGGCAGGCAGGCAGGACGGCTTGCATGCTCGCAGGCAGCAGGCAGGCAGGCAGGCAGGCAGGCAGGCAGGCTCGCAGGCAGGCAGGCAGGCAGGCAGGCAGGCAGGCAGGCAGGCAGGCAGGCAGGTAGAAAGGCTCGCAGGCAGGCAGGCTCGCAGGCAGGCAGGCTCGCATGCAGGCAGGCTCGCAGGCAGGCAGGCTCGCAGGCAGGCAGGCTCGCTGGCAGGCAGGCAGCTTCGCAGGCAGGCAGGCTAGCAGGCAGGTAGGCAGGAAGGTTCGCAGGTAGGCATGCAGGCTCCCAGGAAGGCAGGCAGGCTCGCAGGCAGGCAGGATGGCAGGCTTACAGGCAGGCAGGCAGGCAAGCAAGCTCGCAGGCTCGCAAGCAGGCAGGCAGGCTCGCAGGCAGGCAGGCAGCCTCGCAGGCAGGCAGGCAAGCAGTCTAGCAGGCACAGACTCACAGGCAGGCAGGCAGGCAGGCAAGCTGGCAGGCTCGCACCAGGCAGGGTTGCAGGCAGGCAGGCAGGCATGCAGACAGGCAGGCAGGCAGGCAGGCAGGCTCGCACGAGGCAGGCTCCCTGGCAAGCTGGCAGGCAGGCTCGCAGGCAGGCAGGCTCGCAGGCAGGCAGGCTCGCAGGCAGGCAGGCTCGCAGGCAGGCAGGCAGGCAGGCAAGCAAGCTCGCAGGCTTGCAGGCAGGCAGGCAGGCCGCAGGCAGGCAGGCAGGCAGGACGGCTTGCATACTCGCAGGCAGGCAGGCAGGCAGGCAGGCTCGCAGGCAGGCTCACAGGCAGGCAGGCAGGCAGGCATTCAGGCAAGCCGTCAAGCAAGCTCGCAGGCTCGCAGGTAGGCAGGCAGCTCGCACCAGGCAGGCTCGCTGGTAGGCAGGCAGGCAGGCTCGCAGGTAGGTAAGCAGGAAGGTCGTAGGCAGGCCGGCAGGCAAGCTAGCTCACAGGCAGGCAGGCAGGCAGGCAGGCAGGCAGGCAGGAAGGCTAGCAGCAGGCAGGCTCGCAGGCAGGCAGGCAGGTAGGCAGGATGGCTTGCATGCTCGCAGGCAGGCAAGCAGGCTCACAGGCAGGCAGGCAGGCAGGCAGGCAGGCTCGCAGGCAGGCAGGCAGGAGGGCAGGCAGGCAGGCAGGCAGGCAGGCAGGACAGCTTGCATGCTCGCAGGCAGGCAGGCAGGCAGGCAGGCAGGCAGGCAGGAAGGCTAGCAGGCAGGCAGGCTCGCAGGCAGGCAGGCAAGTAGGCATTCAATCAAGCTTGCAGGCTCGCAGGAAGGCAGGAAGGCAGGAAGGCAGGAAGGCAGGCAGGCAGGCAGGCAGGCAGGCAGGCAGGCAGGTAGACAGGCAGGCAGGCAGGCAAGCAGGCAGGCAGGCAGGCAGGCAGGCAGGCAGACAGGCTCGCAGGCAGGCAGGCTCGCAGGCAGGCAGGCTCGCAGGCAGGCAGGCTCGCTGGCAGGCAGGCAGCTTCGCAGGCAGGCAGGCTAGCAGGCAGGTAGGCAGGAAGGTTCGCAGGTAGGCATGCAGGCTCCCAGGAAGGCAGGCAGGCTCGCAGGCAGGAAGGATGGCAGGCTTACAGGCAGGCAGGCAGGCAAGCAAGCTAGCAGGCTCGCAGGCAGGCAGGCAGGCTCGCTGGCAGGCAGGCAGGCTCGCAGGCAGGCAGGCAAGCAGTCTAGCAGGCACAGACTCACAGGCAGGCAGGCAGGCAGGCAGGCTCGCAGGCAGGCAGGCAGGCTTGCAGGCAGGCAGGCAAGCAGTCTCGCAGGCACAGACTCACAGGCAGGCAAGCAGGCAGGCAGGCTCGCAGGCAGGTAGGCAGGAAGGTTCACAGGCAGGCAGGCAGTTAAGCAAGCTCGCAGGCTCGAAGGCAGGCAGGCAGGCTGCAGGCAGGCAAGCAGGCAAGCAAGCTCGCAGGCTCACAGGGAGGCAGGCAGGCAGGCAGGCAGGCAGGCATGCAGGCAGGCAGGCAGGCATTCAGGCATGCATGCATGCAGGCAGGCAAGCTGGCAGGCTCGCACCAGGCAGGCTTGCAGGCAGGCAGGCAGGCATGCAGACAGGCAGGCAGGCAGGCAGGCAGGCTCGCACGAGGCAGGCTCCCTGGCAAGCTGGCAGGCAGGCTCGCAGGCAGGCAGGCTCGCAGGCAGGCAGGCTCGCAGGCAGGCAGGCTCGCAGGCAGGCAGGCAGGCAGGTACGCAGGCAGGCAGGCAGGCAGGCAAGCAAGCTCGCAGGCTTGCAGGCAGGCAGGCAGGCCGCAGGCAGGCAGGCAGGCAGGACGGCTTGCATACTCGCAGGCAGGCAGGCAGGCAGGCAGGCTCGCAGGCAGGCTCGCAGGCAGGCAGGCAGGCAGGCATTCAGGCAAGCCGTCAAGCAAGCTCGCAGGCTCGCAGGTAGGCAGGCAGCTCGCACCAGGCAGGCTCGCTGGTAGGCAGGCAGGCAGGCTCGCAGGTAGGTAAGCAGGAAGGTCGTAGGCAGGCAGGCAGGCAAGCTAGCTCACAGGCTCGCAGGCAGGCAGGCAGGCAGGCAGGCAGGCAGGCAGGAAGGCTAGCAGCAGGCAGGCTCGCAGGCAGGCAGGCAGGCAAGCAAGCTAGCAGGCTCACAGGCAGGCAGGCAGGTAGGCAGGACGGCTTGCATGCTCGCAGGCAGGCAAGCAGGCTCACAGGCAGGCAGGCAGGCTCGCAGGCAGGCAGGCAGGAGGGCAGGCAGGCAGGCAGGCAGGCAGGCAGGCAGGACAGCTTGCATGCTCTCAGGCAGGCAGGCAGGCAGGAAGGCTAGCAGGCAGGCAGGCTCGCAGGCAGGCAGGCAAGTAGGCATTCAATCAAGCTTGCAGGCTCGCAGGAAGGCAGGAAGGCAGGCAGGCAGGCAGGCAGGCAGGCAGGCAGGTAGACAGGCAGGCAGGCAGGCAGGCAGGCAGGCAGGCAGGTAGACAGGCAGGCAGGCAGGAAGGCAGGCAGGCAGGCTTGAAGGCAGGCAGGCAGGCAAGGAAGCTCACATGCTTGCTCGCTGGCAGGCAGGCAGTCAGGCAGGCAGGCAGGCTCACACCAGGCAGGCTCGCTGGCAGGCAGGCAGGCAGGCTTGCAGGCAGTTAGGCAGTTAGGTTCGCAGTCAGGCAGGCTTGCAGGCAGGCAGGCAGGCAAGAAAGCTCACAGGCTCGCAGGCAGGCAGGCATGCAGGCAGCTAGGCAGGCAGGCAGGCAGGTAGGCAGGCTCGCAGGCAGTTAGGCAGGAAGGTTCGCAGACAGGCAGGCAGGCAAGCAAGCTCGCAGGCTGGCAGGCTGGCAGGCAGGCAGGCAGGCAGGCAGGCAGGCATGCAGGCAGGCAGGCAGGCAGGCAGGCAGGCAGGCAGGCAGGCAGGCAGGTAGGCAGGCAGGCAGACAGGCAGGCAGGCAGGCAGGCAGGCAGGCTGGTAGACAGGCAGGAAGGCAGTAAGGCAGGCAGGCTAGCAGGCAGGCAGGCTTGAAGGCAGGCAGGCAGGCAAGGAAGCTCACATGCTTGCTTGCTGGCAGGCAGGCAGGCAGGCTCACAGGCAGTTAGGTAGTTAGGTTGGCAGGCAGGCAGGATGGCAGGCTTGCAGGCAGGCAGGCAGGCAGGTAGGCAGGCTCGCAGGCAGTTAGGCATGAAGGTTCGCAGACAGGCAGGCAAGCAAGCAAGCTCGCAGGCTGGCAGGCTGGCAGGCAGGCAGGCAGGCAGGCAGGCATGCAGGCATGCAGGCAGGCAGGCAGGCAGGCCCTCAGGCCGGCTGGCAGGCAGGCAGGCAGGCAGGCAGGCAGGCAGGCAGGCAGGCTCCCAGGCAGGCAGGCAGGCAGGCAGGCAGGCAGGCTGGTAGACAGGCAGGAGGCAGGAAGGCAGGCAGGCTAGCAGGCAGGCAAGGAAGCTCACATGCTTGCTCGCTGGCAGGCAGGTAGGCAGGCAGGCAGGCTCGCACAAGGCAGGCTCGTTGGCAGGCAGGCAGGCAGGCAGGCAGGACGGCTTGCATACTCGCAGGCAGGCAGGCAGGCAGGCAGGCTCGCAGGCAGGCTCGCAGGCAGGCAGGCAGGCAGGCATTCAGGCAAGCCGTCAAGCAAGCTCGCAGGCTCGCAGGTAGGCAGGCAGCTCGCACCAGGCAGGCTCGCTGGTAGGCAGGCAGGCAGGCTCGCAGGTAGGTAAGCAGGAAGGTCGTAGGCAGGCAGGCAGGCAGGCAGGAAGGCTAGCAGCAGGCAGGCTCGCAGGCAGGCAGGCAGGCAAGCAAGCTAGCAGGCTCACAGGCAGGCAGGCAGGTAGGCAGGACGGCTTGCATGCTCGCAGGCAGGCAAGCAGGCTCACAGGCAGGCAGGCAGGCTCGCAGGCAGGATCGCAGGCAGGCAGGCAGGCAGGCAAGCAGTCAAGCAAGCTCGAAGGCTCGCAGGCAAGCAGGCAGGAGGGCAGGCAGGCAGGCAGGCAGGCAGGCAGGCAGGCAGGCAGGCTCGCAGGCAGGCAGGCAGGCTTGCAGGCAGGCAGGCAAGCAGTCTCGCAGGCACAGACTCACAGGCAGGCAGGCAGGCAGGCAGGCTCGCAGGCAGGTAGGCAGGAAGGTTCACAGGCAGGCAGGCAGTTAAGCAAGCTCGCAGGCTCGAAGGCAGGCAGGCAGGCTGCAGGCAGGCAAGCAGGCAAGCAAGCTCGCAGGCTCACAGGGAGGCAGGCAGGCAGGCAGGCAGGCAGGCATGCAGGCAGGCAGGCAGGCATTCAGGCATGCATGCATGCAGGCAGGCAAGCTGGCAGGCTCGCACCAGGCAGGCTTGCAGGCAGGCAGGCAGGCATGCAGACAGGCAGGCAGGCAGGCAGGCAGGCTTGCACGAGGCAGGCTCCCTGGCAAGCTGGCAGGCAGGCTCGCAGGCAGGCAGGCTCACAGGCAGGCAGGCTCGCAGGCAGGCAGGCTCGCAGGCAGGCAGACTCGCAGGCAGGCAGGCAGGCAGGCTCGCAGGCAGGCAGGCAGGCAGGCAAGCAAGCTCGCAGGCTTGCAGGCAGGCAGGCAGGCCGCAGGCAGGCAGGCAGGCAGGACGGCTTGCATACTCGCAGGCAGGCAGGCAGGCAGGCAGGCTCGCAGGCAGGCTCGCAGGCAGGCAGGCAGGCAGGCATTCAGGCAAGCCGTCAAGCAAGCTCGCAGGCTCGCAGGTAGGCAGGCAGCTCGCACCAGGCAGGCTCGCTGGTAGGCAGGCAGGCAGGCTCGCAGGTAGGTAAGCAGGAAGGTCGTAGGCAGGCAGGCAGGCAAGCTAGCTCACAGGCTCGCAGGCAGGCAGGCAGGCAGGCAGGCAGGCAGGCAGGAAGGCTAGCAGCAGGCAGGCTCGCAGGCAGGCAGGCAGGCAAGCAAGCTAGCAGGCTCACAGGCAGGCAGGCAGGTAGGCAGGACGGCTTGCATGCTCGCAGGCAGGCAAGCAGGCTCACAGGCAGGCAGGCAGGCAGGCAGGCTCGCAGGCAGGCAGGCAGGAGGGCAGGCAGGCAGGCAGGCAGGCAGGCAGGACAGTTTGCATGCTCTCAGGCAGGCAGGCAGGCAGGCAGGCAGGCAGGCAGGCATGCAGGAATGCTAGCAGGCAGGCAGGCTCGCAGGAAGGCAGGCAGGCAGGCAAGCATGCTCGCAGTCTCAATGGCAGGCAGGCAGTCAGGCATGCAGGCAGGTAGGCATGCAGTCAGGCAGGCAGGCTCGCTGGCAGGCAGGCAGGTAGGCTCGCAGGCAGGTAGGCAGGAAGGTTCTCAGGCAGGCAGCAGGCAGGCAAGCAAGCTCGCAGGCTCGCAGGCAGGCAGGCAGGCAGGCAGGCAGGGAGGCAGCCAGGCAGACAGGCAGGCAGGCAGGTAGGCAGGCAGGCAGGCTCGCACCAGGCAGGCTCGCTGGCAAGCAGGCAGGCAGGCTCGCAGGCAGGTAGGCAGAAAGTTTCGCAGGCAGGCAGGCAGGCAGGCAGGCAGGAAGGCTAGCAGGCAGGCAGGCTCGCAGGCAGGCAGGCAAGTAGGCATTCAATCAAGCTTGCAGGCTCGCAGGAAGGCAGGAAGGCAGGAAGGCAGGCAGGCAGGCAGGCAGGTAGACAGGCAGGCAGGCAGGCAGGCAGGCAGGCAGGCAGGTAGACAGGCAGGCAGGCAGGAAGGCAGGCAGGCAGGCTTGAAGGCAGGCAGGCAGGCAAGGAAGCTCACATGCTTGCTCGCTGGCAGGCAGGCAGTCAGGCAGGCAGGCAGGCTCACACCAGGCAGGCTCGCTGGCAGGCAGGCAGGCAGGCTTGCAGGCAGTTAGGCAGTTAGGTTCGCAGTCAGGCAGGCTTGCAGGCAGGCAGGCAGGCAAGAAAGCTCACAGGCTCGCAGGCAGGCAGGCATGCAGGCAGCTAGGCAGGCAGGCAGGCAGGTAGGCAGGCTCGCAGGCAGTTAGGCAGGAAGGTTCGCAGACAGGCAGGCAGGCAAGCAAGCTCGCAGGCTGGCAGGCTGGCAGGCAGGCAGGCAGGCAGGCAGGCAGGCATGCAGGCAGGCAGGCAGGCAGGCAGGCAGGCCCTCAGGCAGGCTGGCAGGCAGGCAGGCTCGCAGGCAGGCAGGCAGGCAGGCAGGCAGGTAGGCAGGCAGGCAGACAGGCAGGCAGGCAGGCAGGCAGGCAGGCTGGTAGACAGGCAGGAAGGCAGTAAGGCAGGCAGGCTAGCAGGCAGGCAGGCTTGAAGGCAGGCAGGCAGGCAAGGAAGCTCACATGCTTGCTCGCTGGCAGGCAGGCAGGCAGGCTCACAGGCAGTTAGGTAGTTAGGTTGGCAGGCAGGCAGGATGGCAGGCTTGCAGGCAGGCAGGCAGGCAGGTAGGCAGGCTCGCAGGCAGTTAGGCATGAAGGTTCGCAGACAGGCAGGCAAGCAAGCAAGCTCGCAGGCTGGCAGGCTGGCAGGCAGGCAGGCAGGCAGGCAGGCATGCAGGCAGGCAGGCAGGCAGGCCCTCAGGCCGGCTGGCAGGCAGGCAGGCAGGCAGGCAGGCAGGCAGGCAGGCAGGCTCCCAGGCAGGCAGGCAGGCAGGCAGGCAGGCAGGCAGGCTGGTAGACAGGCAGGAGGCAGGAAGGCAGGCAGGCTAGCAGGCAGGCAAGGAAGCTCACATGCTTGCTCGCTGGCAGGCAGGTAGGCAGGCAGGCAGGCTCGCACCAGGCAGGCTCGTTGGCAGGCAGGCAGGCAGGCAGGCAGGCAGGACGGCTTGCATACTCGCAGGCAGGCAGGCAGGCAGGCAGGCTCGCAGGCAGGCAGGCAGGCAGGCATTCAGGCAAGCCGTCAAGCAAGCTCGCAGGCTCGCAGGTAGGCAGGCAGCTCGCACCAGGCAGGCTCGCTGGTAGGCAGGCAGGCAGGCTCGCAGGTAGGTAAGCAGGAAGGTCGTAGGCAGGCAGGCAGGCAGGCAGGCAGGCAGGAAGGCTAGCAGCAGGCAGGCTCGCAGGCAGGCAGGCAGGCAAGCAAGCTAGCAGGCTCACAGGCAGGCAGGCAGGTAGGCAGGACGGCTTGCATGCTCGCAGGCAGGCAAGCAGGCTCACAGGCAGGCAGGCAGGCTCGCAGGCAGGATCGCAGGCAGGCAGGCAGGCAGGCAAGCAGTCAAGCAAGCTCGAAGGCTCGCAGGCAAGCAGGCAGGAGGGCAGGCAGGCAGGCAGGCAGGCAGGCAGGCAGGCTCGCAGGCAGGCAGGCAGGCTTGCAGGCAGGCAGGCAAGCAGTCTCGCAGGCACAGACTCACAGGCAGGCAGGCAGGCAGGCAGGCTCGCAGGCAGGTAGGCAGGAAGGTTCACAGGCAGGCAGGCAGTTAAGCAAGCTCGCAGGCTCGAAGGCAGGCAGGCAGGCTGCAGGCAGGCAAGCAGGCAAGCAAGCTCGCAGGCTCACAGGGAGGCAGGCAGGCAGGCAGGCAGGCAGGCATGCAGGCAGGCAGGCAGGCATTCAGGCATGCATGCATGCAGGCAGGCAAGCTGGCAGGCTCGCACCAGGCAGGCTTGCAGGCAGGCAGGCAGGCATGCAGACAGGCAGGCAGGCAGGCAGGCAGGCTCGCACGAGGCAGGCTCCCTGGCAAGCTGGCAGGCAGGCTCGCAGGCAGGCAGGCTCGCAGGCAGGCAGGCTCGCAGGCAGGCAGGCTCGCAGGCAGGCAGACTCGCAGGCAGGCAGGCAGGCTCGCAGGCAGGCAGGCAGGCAGGCAAGCAAGCTCGCAGGCTTGCAGGCAGGCAGGCAGGCCGCAGGCAGGCAGGCAGGCAGGACGGCTTGCATACTCGCAGGCAGGCAGGCAGGCAGGCAGGCTCGCAGGCAGGCTCGCAGGCAGGCAGGCAGGCAGGCATTCAGGCAAGCCGTCAAGCAAGCTCGCAGGCTCGCAGGTAGGCAGGCAGCTCGCACCATGCAGGCTCGCTGGTAGGCAGGCAGGCAGGCTCGCAGGTAGGTAAGCAGGAAGGTCGTAGGCAGGCAGGCAGGCAAGCTAGCTCACAGGCTCGCAGGCAGGCAGGCAGGCAGGCAGGCAGGCAGGCAGGCAGGCAGGAAGGCTAGCAGCAGGCAGGCTCGCAGGCAGGCAGGCAGGCAAGCAAGCTAGCAGGCTCACAGGCAGGCAGGCAGGTAGGCAGGACGGCTTGCATGCTCGCAGGCAGGCAAGCAGGCTCACAGGCAGGCAGGCAGGCAGGCAGGCAGGCTCGCAGGCAGGCAGGCAGGAGGGCAGGCAGGCAGGCAGGCAGGCAGGCAGGCTCGCAGGCAGGCAGGCAGGAGGGCAGGCAGGCAGGCAGGCAGGCAGGCTCGCAGGCAGGCAGGCAGGAGGGCAGGCAGGCAGGCAGGCAGGCAGGCAGGACAGCTTGCATGCTCTCAGGCAGGCAGGCAGGCAGGCAGGCAGGCAGGCAGGCAGGCAGGCATGCAGGAATGCTAGCAGGCAGGCAGGCTCGCAGGAAGGCAGGCAGGCAGGCAAGCATGCTCGCAGTCTCAATGGCAGGCAGGCAGTCAGGCATGCAGGCAGGTAGGCATGCAGTCAGGCAGGCAGGCTCGCTGGCAGGCAGGCAGGTAGCCTCGCAGGCAGGTAGGCAGGAAGGTTCTCAGGCAGGCAGGCAGGCAGGCAGGCAAGCAAGCTCGCAGGCTCGCAGGCAGGCAGGCAGGCAGGCAGGCAGGCAGGGAGGCAGCCAGGCAGACAGGCAGGCAGGCAGGTAGGCAGGCAGGCAGGCTCGCACCAGGCAGGCTCGCTGGCAAGCAGGCAGGCAGGCTCGCAGGCAGGTAGGCAGAAAGTTTCGCAGGCAGGCAGGCAGACAAGCAAACTCGCAGGCTCGCATGCAGGGAGGCAGGCCGCAGGCAGGTAGGCAGGCAGGCAAGCAGGCAAGCAAGCTCGCAGGCTCACATGCAGGCAGGCAGTTATGCAGGCAGGTAGGCAGGCAGGCAGGCAGGAAGGAAGGCTAGCAGGAAGGCTGGCTCGCAGGCAGTCAAGCAAGTAAGCAGGCAAGCAAGCTTGCAGGCTGGCAGGCAGGTAGGCAGGCAGGCAGGCAGGTAGGCAGGCAGGCAGGCAGGAAGGAAGGCTAGCAGGCAGGCCGGCTCGCAGGCAGTCAGGCAAGTAAAATGCCTGCCGGCCTGCCTGCGTGCCTGCCTGCCTGTGAGAATGCCTGCCTGCCTGCCTGCCTGTGAGAATGACTGCCTGCCTACCTGAGAGAATGCCTGCTTTCCTGCCTGCCTGTCTGCCTGCCTGTGAGAATGCCTGCCTGCCTGCCTGCCTACTTGAATTCCTGCCTGCCTGCCTGCCTGCCTGCCTGCCTGCGAGAATGCCTGCCTGCCTGCCTGCCTGTCTGCCTGCGAGAATGCCTGCCTGCCTGCATGTATGTCTGCCTGCCTGCCTCCTAGAATGCCTGCCTGCCTGCCTGCCTGCGAGAATGCCTGCCCGCTAGAATGCCTGCCTGCGAGAATGCCTACCTGCGAAAATGCCTGCCGGCCTGCCGGCCTGCCTGCCTGCGTGACTGCGAGAATGCCTTCCTGCCTGTTCCCTGTCTGCCTGCTAGAATGCCTGCCTGCATGCATGCGTGTCTCCCTGCCTGCCTGTTAGAATGCCTGCCTGCCTGCCTGCCTGCGAGAATGCCTGCCTGCCTGCCTGCCTGTGAGAATGCCTGCCTGCCTGTCTGTCTGCGAGAATGCCTGCCTGCCTGCCGGCCTGCCTGCTAGAATGCCTTCCTTCCTGCCTTCCTGTCTGCCTGCGAGAATGCCTGCCTGCCTGCCTGCGTGTCTGCATGCCTGCCTGCCTGCCTGCCTGCGAGAATGCCTGCCTACATGCCTGCCTGCCTGCCTGTGAGAATGCCTGCCAGCCTTCCTACCTGCGAGAATGCCTGCCTGCCTGCGAGAATGCCTGCCTGCCTGCCTGCCTGCGAGAATGCCTACCTGCCTGCCTGCCTGCCTGCCTGCGAGAATGCCTGCCTGCCTGCCTGCTTGCGAGAATGCCTGCCTGGCTACCTTTGAGAATGCCTGCCTGCCTGCCAGCCTGTGAGAATGTGTGCCTGCCTGCCTGCCTACCTTACTGCGTGCGAGAATGCCTGCCTACCTGCCTGCCTGCCAGAATGCCTGCCTGCCTGCCTGCCTGTCTGCCTGCGAGAATGCCTGCCTGCCTGCATGTATGTCTGCCTGCCTGCCTCCTAGAATGCCTGCCTGCCTGCCTGCCTGCAAGAATGCTTGCCCGCTAGAATGCCTGCCTGCGAGAATGCCTACCTGCGAAAATGCCTGCCGGCCTGCCGGCCTGCCTGCCTGCGTGACTGCGAGAATGCCTTCCTGCCTGTTGCCTGTCTGCTTGCTTGAATGCCTGCCTGCGAGAATGCCTGCTTGCCTGCCTGCCTGTGAGAATGCCTGCCTGCCTGTCTGTCTGCGAGAATGCCTGCCTGCCGGCCTGCCTACCTGCCCGCCTGCCTGCCTGCTATAATGCCTTCCTTCCTGCTTTCCTGTCTGCCTGCGAGAATGCCTGCCTGCCTGCATGCGTGTCTGCATGCCTGCCTGCGAGAATGCCTGCCTGCCTGCCTGCCTGCGAGAATGCCTGCCTGCCTGCCTGCCTGTGAGAATGCCTGCCTGGCTGCCTGCCTGCGAGAATGCCTGCTTGCCTACCTGCTTGCCTGCGAGAATGCCTGTCGGCCTGCCTGCCACCTGCCTGAGAGAATGCCTGCCTTCTTGCCTGCCTCCCTGCTTGCCTGCGCGAATGCCTGCCTGCCTGCCTGCGAGAATGACTGCCTGCCTGCCTGCCTGCGAAACTGCCTGCCTGCTTTCGAGAATGCCTGCCTGCCTGCCTGCCTGCCAGAATGCCAGCATACCCTCCCTCCAGCCTCCCAGCATCCCCATTCATAACACCTGTCCTAAAGGGCTCATCCACCTTGTATTCCCTGTGTTTCTAGTTCCTATCTGTCCCAGTGTACATTCTCTGTTCTAGCCAGATTGGAAAGTTATAATTGGGATCTTGATAGTGAGGGCAGAGGAAGCATTGAGGAGCTAGAGGAAAATTGTGTTTCATCATTGCTGTCTAGTACTCTGTGTAGGCTTTTCTCCTCACTGAGACCTTTCTTAAGGGAATGTCCAGTGGACTACAAATGGGCTTTGGCTCTCTACCCAACATTCCCCACCCATTCGCAATGATGAGATTTTTTTTTGCGGATGATGCCTGATCCCTTTGAAACCTCGTGATCGCACAGGCTGGTATGCTTATTCCATGTGGGCTCTGTTGTTTCTGAGCTACATGGCCGCTTGCTTACCCTTCAAGCCTTTAAGACCTCAGACGCCATATCTTTTGGTAGCAGGACACCATCAAATTTCTTGACCACATTTGCTTATGCAACCGCTTAGACTTCAGGGAACGTGTCTGGAAGGTGAGCATCATAGAATGCCAATGTAATAGAACAAAGTATTCTTGCATTGAGAGAGTCCTTGAGTGGAGGCCCAAATGCCATCTGCTACCTTAATAGGAATCCTATAAAGATATGGACATAGGTGTATTTCCCCATGCTCACAGATAAATATATTTACATCTGTTCGTGCCTTTCTTTAGACCTCAATAACTGCCCCGTGCTTCCTAGGTCGCTCTGCTATTTCATTTCCCTCTTGTGCCCACTGCCATGCTCAGGCTTCATTTGGGTTTCAGTAAATCCCCTTGGTTCCTTTGCCCTTGATCACGCCCTACCAGGATTCCTACATCGCCCTCACCACGGATTTGCATCCACTTGTTGTTCCCTCGTCTCTGGGTTTCTTGACACCACTTCCTTTCCCCCCAACTCCCTCTTTCCCGTGTCCCTCCCCCAAAGCGTTGCTCCCCTTTTTCTCTCCTGCAGATTGTGCATCCAGCATCTCTTTTTAGACATACAGGAGAGGTAATAACATGCACAAACACAAAACAGAGCAATAGCAAGCACCAACAGAAAGAAAACAGCCAAAATCCAATGACCATAAACGAAAACACAACTCATCAAGAAAGGAAAGCTCGTAGGTAGTTCACGGACTGTTTGTCGGCCCTTAGGAGTGTTTTCCAGTCCAGTCTGTGCGGGCACCAAGTCCTGCCCCCAAAGTCCTCCTTTGGCATTCCCTGAGGACCTTGCTGCTCCACTTCCTTGCTCTTCTGCTGCACCCCCTTAGTGCTATGCCTCGGTGTGGCGGGATCCGTTCCCGCACTGTGTCTCCAGTGTTGTCCCTTCTAGGGCTATGGGTCTTTGAGGGACGTCTTGTCTCATCTTGGGCTGGCCATGTGGTCTTCTGTGTGGACTGTCTTCTCTGCATGGGAACATCATCCTCAAGGCCTGGTGGGCCAGGATGTGCTCCACTCTCCCCTACACCCCCCCTCGTCTGCTCCGTGTGCTCCCATTAGCTATGTCCCTCTCCCAGAGCTGCAGATTCGGTGCCATTCTATGAAAAAACATATTCGGGTGGGGGAGGGGGGCACCTGGGCCGGGGAAGATCTGCTCAGACCTTTTGAGGGTCCAGGAGAGAGTGACTGCTCAGCTGGGCAGAGGCATGTGGGGCTCCGAGCTCTGGCTCCAGACACTGGTTGGGAATGTGGCTTTGTTGTTAACCAGTTGTGTTCCTGTGGGTCAGTACGTGTGTCTTTTTGAGGGAGTTTTCTCATCTGGAAAGTAAAGGTATTCCATGGTCTAGTGTCCCATGTCACTAAGTGATCGAGAGGGGTTAACCCGCACCTGATTCAAACCATGTGCATATGTCAAGCGCATTCTAGATCTGGGGTGGCGATTCAGAGCCCAGGACATTGATAATGTCCAAGAGGTGATATAGGTGGCTTCGTATTGAAACAAGTAGCCCACTGTGGAGGTTTTGTCCTTCCGCTGATGGCCACCTCAACTCCTGCTAAAAGAGTTTCACTGGCTCCACAGCCGAGCAGGGAGCCAGTGCCATGAAAACCATGTGGCTAACTGGGACATTTTTTACCTCGATGGCTTGGGAAGCCCCCCAATCTCCATGCAAACCATCTGGTGTGAGTTGTCCTTGGAAGCACTCATAGGCTGACAGTGATTCCCATCTTTCCTTTGACAATGTGGCTGTTCTCTTTTTTAAACCAGAGAAGATGGACCCTGTGTCCTCCAAGACATTTCCTGGCTGGCCCCCGACTTGGACAGTTAGCACGGGATCCTGGGGACCAGTGAAACAGAGCCCTGAGACATTCCTTCAGCTTCCTCAAGCATTATTGTATATCGCTTGGGTTTTTCTAGGCGAGGCCGAGGCCCGTCCTCTCTAGTGTAGGTTTGTCCGTCTCTCCTGGGGTTTTCAATGCAGTGCTTTTTTCCAATGTCTGTCTCTTCTGTAGTAGGCACCTGGATCCTTCCTTCCTCGGGGCTTGGCGGTGCCACAGGTCAGTCTCTTCGTGAGTTGGCCAAGATCTCTTTTCCTGAGTCTCTGGTGTGTCTCATGGCAATTCCTAGTATTTTAGCTATTTGTTTGTTTCTGTCGTGGTAGGGTCATCTGTGTTGTGATACCCCCACTAAGACACTTCTACCAAATCACTAAGATTGTTCCCTTTAAATGCTTCCCATTTCTTTTTCATGTCTGAGGCGGGCTGAGTAATAAAGGCAATACTTATTGCCCTCATGTTTTCGGGGGCCTCTGGGTCCTTGGAGGTACAAAGAACACAGGCTTCCATCAGCCACTCTAAAAAGGCAGACAGTCAGGCAGGCAGGCAGGCAGACATTCTCTTGTAGGCGCCTGAAAATTCTCACTGACCTTAGAAAAATGCATAGGTTTCCTAGCTGTCCCGTGGAGGCCCTGCAAGAGAAACTGGTGATACCTGTTTAAGCCCTCGGGGCCTTACTGGGAGTTATGTCCCACAATATTCGTGGAGTGGCAAAAAGAGTTTCTGTCCAGTGGGGAGTGCCCGCTGGCTGACCATCAGGTCTATTGACTGCTTTCTGGGCCTCTCTCTGGAAGGGCTCCCGTTCCTCTGTTGTGAACAGCACCTGGAGAAGTGGCTGGCACTTGTCTGAGGATGGCTGATGCATGTGGAAAAGCTAGTCTAGCACATAAATCAGTTCTTGTGGTTTGTCAGACCGGGGGGTTTTGTTTATTCCAATTATACAATCCCTGGAAAAAAAGGGGACATAGACCCAAAGAGGGACTCGGGGGGTTTCCCCAGGTGTTGGGGCTGCTTACCTTAAGCAGAGAATGCTGTTGCCCCGTGATCCTTTTGGGGGGTGGAGAGGACATGCCAGCCCTAGTGCACGTGTTGGGGGGTGACTTTAAAAGGGGTGGTATTTCTCTCTCTCTGGCACCCAATGAACTGATAGGCAGGTTCCGTCAGCCCTCTTGAGAGGTGTCTGAGTAGCCCCGAGTCGAATTTCCCAAGGGTTTTAAAACTTTTGCAATGTGCATGTGTGCAAGCAGGCAGAGTGAGAAGCGGGGTATTAGGGTTAGCCATTCTTAGTTGAACCAAAACTGCTCTGTTCGTTCTCGCAACCCTCTGAACATCCATTTCGTCCGTGACATTCCCTTGGGCGACGTCTGCACAGCCTACCTCCCCAATATCAGCTAATTGATTTACACTTGCTAGCTACTTTATTTTCTTTTCATGGTGGCTTCTGTCAGCCCCAAATGGCTTCTCTCTTGTCAAAGCTGTTTCAGCTTTTCCCAGAGATCCTACACAGTCGCCATTGTAGCCGAGATGTAAGAGGGTCTGTGACCATGGCCAAAATGGCACCCACCAGTCCAAACATGTGGAAGGGCGCTGCCTAGAGAACTGGGTGAAGAGGCCTGGGAGTTAGCCCTGCCTTGTCCCGGGAGCCAAAAGTTTCCCTTTCCCCTCCATTCTCTTTGCCTTTCTCCTGGTTTTTCAAAAAAGCTGCTCTAGCCCTATAACACCAAGCACAAAATTGTCATAATTCTTAATGAAAACGTATCTGGTACCCAAATTATAAATGTGACAATTTGGTCACATTTCAAAAACACTGAAAATTTTATGCTTTTAAAATATATTTTGAATGCCATATATTGATAAGTATGAAAGTAAAGAATAAAAACCCAAAAAAATTTCCTGAATTTAAAACCTGAGGCGTTATAGGGCTAGTGTTCTTCCAGTTTAGGTTTGTTCCTTGTTACAGGCTGGTTTTCCGTTGCCCACACTTAGGCCAATGTCGTTCGGATGCATAGGCGGAGTCACTGTTACCTTTAGGCTTTCAGTGATGTTGATTCAGGCACTTTTGGGGACAGCTCTTAACTTAATACACAGCTCCTCTGCCATGATGTTCCAGCCAGAAATTCCAATTTCCATTAAGATTCCCTGAGCTGCCACATGTCCCTTCCCTTCAGAGATATGAGCGTCAGCCCCGCCAGCAGGCGTCTTGGAGGGCCTTGGGGCCATCCCAAGCAGCGGTCCTCCTAGCCTGTTGTCCAGAAAAATGGTTGGAACTAAAGGTCGCCCTCGGCGACTGGTCATTGACCCCTTCCCTCAGGCTGAGGCATGAGGTTCAGGGCAACTCAGGGGTGCGCTCTCAAGTGGGGGTTATTGACCTGTAGGCAGCAAGCTCTCAATCGCCTCCTTGTTTTGTGCTTTCTGGATGGGACTTAGCAGCGTGATGCTCAGGAATTGCCCCCTTGCATGAATCCTGTCCATTTGGGATAGAGTTGATACAGAGAGGCTGGGCAACAAAAGCTGATAGATTCACTTTGCAACACTATTTGGCCACAGTATCGTTTTGAGAAAGGCTACGCTTTCCCTTCCAACCGTGATTCACCAGGAACAGTTCCGTAGAGTGCAGGGAAAGTGGGCGGAGATGCCAGAACTTAGAGCTTTTCTCCTCTCGAGGAGCTGTAGGAGACTTTCATCCCCAGTGCACCCAGGAACCCCTAAGGCAGGCGTCCTCAAACTGTGGTCCATTGGGCACATGTGGCGCGATGCCATTTATCCCACCCTCGGGGTGTTTTTGCTGCCACTGCCTGTCCTGCTAAGCAGCCGACTCGTGCAGTGTGCATAGGAATTTTTTTCATAGGTTCTTTGAAAACCATAGTCTGGCCCTCCAACGGTCGGAGAGACAATGAACTGGCCCCCTGTGTGGAGCAGAGAGTGGTACGCTTTCCCTTCCAACCGTGATTCACCGGGAACAGTTCTGTAGAATGCCGGGAAAGAGTTTAAGGAGGTCTCCTTTAAGACTTAATACCTCCCCCAAAAGACTGGGTTCTTTCCCCCAAGATTTCAGGAAACATGGCATAACCGGGAAAGACAACCGGTCCAGTTCCTAAAGCCACCAAGGTGGAGGCCGTCCCTCCCCATCAACGTAGTCTTTATCCCACTTTGCAGGAGGACTCGGGGAGTGGCAGAGCTGGCGTAAGACCCAATGTGACCGCTGCCTGCCTGCATTGAAAACCCCAGGAGAGACGGACAAACCTCCACTAGAGCAGATGGGCCTCGTCCTCGCCTAGAAAAACCCAAGCGAGAGACAATAACACTTGAGGAAGCTGAAGGAATGTCTCAGGGCTCTGTTTCACTGGCCCCCAGGATCCGTGCTAACTGTCCAAGTCGGGGGACTGCCAGGAAATGTCTTGGAGGACACAGGGCCCATCTTCTCAGGTTCAAAAAAGAGAACGGGCACATTGTCAAAGGAAAGATGGGAATTACTGTCAGCCTATGATTGCTTCCAAGGATAACTCACACCAGAAGGTTTGCATGGAGATTGGGTGGCTTCACAAGCCATCGAGGTAAAAAATGTCTCTCTGCCCTATGTCCCAGTTAGCCACATGGTTTCCATGGCACTGGCTCCCGGCTCGGCTGTTGAGCCAGTGAAACTCTTTTAGCAGGAGTTGAGGTGGCCATCAGCGGAAGGACAAAACCTCCACAGTGGGCTTCCCGTTTCAATACGAAGCCACCTATATCACCTCTTGGACATTATCATTGTCCTGGGCTCTGAATAGCCACCCCAGATCTAGAATTCGCCTGACATGTTCACATGGTTTGAATCAGGTTCGGGTTAACCCCTCTCGATCACTTAGTGACATGGGACACTAGACCATGGAATACCTTTACTTTCCAGATGAGAAAACTCCCTCAAAAAGACACAGGTACTGACCCACAGGAACACAACTGGTTAACAACAAAGCCACATTCCCAACCAGTGTCTGGAGCCGGAGCTCGGAGCCCCACATGCCTGTGCCCAGCTGAGCAGTCACTCTCTCCTGGACCCTCAAAAGATCTGAGCAGATCCTCCCTCCCCATGAGCCCCACTCCCCTGCCCGAATATGTTTTTTCATAGGATGGCACCGAATCTGCAGCTCTGGGAGAGGCACATAACTGATGGGAACACACGGAGCAGACGAAGGGGAAGGAGGGGAGAGTGAAGCACATCCTGGCCCACCAGGCCTTGAGGATGATGTTCCCATGCAGAGAAGACAGTCCACACAGAAGACCACATGGCCAGCCCAAGATGAGGCATGACGTCCCTCAAAGACCCATAGCCCTAGAAGGGACAACACTGGAGACACAGTGCGGGAACGGATCTCGCCACACCGAGGCATAGCACTAAGGGCGTGCAGCAGAAGAGCAAGGAAGTGGAGCAGCAAGGTCCCCAGGGAATGTCAAAGGATGACTTTGGGGGCAGGACTTGGTGCCCGCACAGACTGGACTGTAAAACACTCCTAAGGGCCGACAAACAGTCCGTGAACTACCTACGAGCTTTCCTTTCTTGATGAGTTGTGTTTTCGTTTATGGTCATTGGATTTTGGCTGTTTTCTTTCTGTTGGTGATTGCTGTTGCTCTGTCTTGTGTGTGTGCATGTTATTACCTGTTTACTGTATGTCTAAAAAGAGATGCTGGATGCACAACCTGCAGGAGAGAAAAAGGGGACCAACGCTAAGGGGGAGGGCCACGGGAAAGAGGGATTTGGGGGGAAAGGGAGTGGTGTCAAGAAACCCAGAGACGAGGGAACAACAAGTGGATGCAAATCCGTGGTGAGGGCGATGTAGTAATCCTGGTAGGACGTGATCAAGGGTAAAGGAATCAAGAGGATTTACTGAAACCCAAATGAAGACTGAGCATGGCAGTGGGCACAAGAGGGAAATGAAAGGGAACAGCAGAGAGACCTAGGAAGCACGGGCCAGTTATAGAGGTGTAACGAAAGGCACGAACAGATGTAAATATATTTATCTGTGAGCATGGGGAAATACACCTATGTCCATATCTTTATAGGATTCCTATTAAGGTAGCAGATGGCCTTTGGGCCTCCACTCAAGGACTGTCTCATTGCAAGAATACTTTGTTCTATTACATTGGCATTCTATGATGCTCAACTTCCTGACAAGTTCCCTGAAGTCTAAGCGGTTAATATGCAAATGTGGTCAAGAAAGCTGATGGTGCCCTGCTATCAAAAGATATGGCATCTCAGTTCTTAAAGGCTTGAAGGGTAAGCAAGCGGCCATGTAGCTCAGAAACAACAGAGCCCACATGGAATAAGCATACCAGCCTGTGCGATTACGAGGTTTCAAAGGGATCAGGCATCATCAGCACAAAAAAATCTCATCATTGCCAATGAGAGGGGAATGCTGGGTAGAAAGCCAAAGCCCATTTGCAGTCCACTGGACATTCCCTTAAGAAAGGTCTCAGGGAGGAGACAAGCCTACACAGAGTACTAGACAGCAGTGATGAAACACAACTTTCCTCTAGCTCGTCAATGCTTCCTCTACCCTCACTATCAAGATCCCAATTATAACTTTCAAATCTGGCTAGAACAGAGAATGTACACTGGGACAGATAGGAACTAGAAACACAGGGAATTCAAGGTGGATGAGCCCTTTAGGACCAGTGTTATGAATGGGGATGCTGGGAGGGTGGAGGGAGGGTAGGCTGGCACCAGGGAACCGATGACAAGGATCTACATAAAACCTCAAAAGAAAGGGGTCGAAGAGGGACATCAGACAGTGCAAGATATGATAAAATAATAATTCGTTAGTGATGAAGGATTTATGAGGGAGGGGTAGTGAGAATGGGGGTGGAGTGAATGAGGAGCTTAGGCCACGGGCTTGGGTGAGAGAAGATATTTTGAGAATAATGAGGGCAATGAATGTACAAATGTGCCTTATATCAGTGCTGTTTGCACGTATTGTGGTTATTGTTGTATGAACCTCTACAAAAGGAGAGAGAAAAAAGACCCTGGCAGAGGGCTGATGCTAGGATGATCTCAGGCTGGATTAGACCAGCAAAAGCAGGTGCTGCAGTCGCCTCACCCTGTGTCTATTCCTGTGTGAGGCATGAAACTTAGGGTCCACCGCCCCGGCAGCTGGACAGTGAGAGAGGCGCGGCTCTGAGGTCATTCCACAGGGGGAATGGCCCTCCGGTTCCTGCAGGGCCCAACATCCTGGGTAGTCCTGCTGTCTGGGGCACCTCTTTCATGTAGCTCACACCAGGGGAGCTGTATAACTCATGGGGGATTGGCAGGAAGCCTCTGCTCATGCACACACACCACCACCTAGCTGGAGGACCTTGGTGAACAAAGCCTGAGGCAGACAACAAGCCCACTAACTGATCCTGTGAGAGATATAAACAGGATCCAGAAACCGGCAACTGGGAGTAAGGGGCAGCATACCTGGGTCACAGTCCCTTCCACTGCCATCTCCAATGAGTGACATTCCAAAGCACAGTGTTTTCCAAAGGCACTGTCAGGACTTTGGAATGGGCAGCTCATTTGTGGACATGGATACTATGTGATCCAGACATACTACCTCCTCCAATCCTGTCAGCCGAGACTAAAAACCCTCCAAGAAGAAAGCCATGCATCTGAATAGTATCCACAATCCACTCACGTCAACTCCTGCTTCCTCCAAAGAGCTTTCCTGGGTTGGTCAGATATCTCTGGGGACAGATATCCCTCGGTCCTTGGTTCTGCGTGAGAAAGAATTCACGCCAAGGCCTGTTTGTGATCCAAGTGAGGTTTACGAGAGTTAGCGAGGTATGGTGGGCAACCCTGGTCGATCTCAGTGGCTGAATTGAATATACTTGTCCTAGGTGGGTCGATGCAGGTGCAGCGCCCACCCAGGTGGACCTGCCCTTCCTGGCCGGAAACCTGGACCTCTGAGCACACACAGTGTGCCAATCCTTCCTGGGCCGCTAACTGGGCCCTCTGAGCATGTGTAATGAACAGCCCAGTCCCTATGCTAGCTACCTAACATTTCCACCCTGAAGAGATATGGACCCAAATCTTTGGGGTACTGGGCGACGACATCTCTCGCTACTTCCTGCTTGTTAAAGGGGCGAAGTGGGGCTTTGGGTACACACCCTTCCTGCTCTGCTGGGAGGGCTTGTGCATTCAGCGCTAAGATGGATAAGGTTGAAGTGGTCCAGGAGATGGTTGTCCTGGAGCTGGCACACTTGGATTAGGGGCCTTGGTAACTTGAGAACTTCTGGGAAAACCAACAAACGCACAAAAGGGTGAACAGTTTAACTGAGACAAGGCTAGGATTGTGAGGTGGGAGTGCCCTTGAAAGTAGGTGAGTATCACAGGAAGTAAGTAAAAATATTAGGATTATCAGGCATGTGTGTTTGTTCATTCTAAGTACCGGCATGGGGGTAAAAGCATTCACAATTTCCCCTAGGGGGTTCCAGGGTTTGGGCACTACTGGGTGCAGTGGGATCACAGCTTCACTTATGATCCTAAGGCATTGGCTCCTCTGATAAGAACCATCCTTCTTTTTAACCCTATAACGCCTCACTTAAATTTTTGGGCCAAAAAAAATTTCGTTTTTATTCATTACTTTCATAGTTATCAATATACATACATTTATATTCATTTGAATAAATGTTAGGGAAAGGTCACGCTCGGCGTTATAGGGTTAAATTGTAATATTGGGATACTACAGGCGGAGTCAACAGGGAGCAAAAGTAGAGTAACTGCCTGTGTCATTTTTAATTTTCTCAGGTTCCATCTGAGTAAAAGGCTTGTACATTATCCGGGGACCAAATGCCCCTGGTGCCTCTACTAGGGCTAGAATATTGAGGGAGGGTTCAGGGCTGGGAGAATAGTGACCTGAAGTCCAGGATCCCTTAGCGCAGGGGTCCTCAAATTGTTTACACAGGGGCCCAGTTCATTGTCCCTCCGACCGTTGGAGGGCCAGACTATGGTTTTCAAAAAACCTATGAACAAATTCCTATGCACACTGCACGAGTCGGCTTCTAAGCAGGACAGGCAGTGGCAGCAAAAACACCCTGAGGGTGGGATAAAAGGCATCGCGCCACATGTGCCCCACGGACCACAGTTTGAGGACGCCTGCCTTAGGGATTCCTTGGTGCACTGGGGATGAAATTCTCCTACTGCTCCTCGAGAGGAGAAATGCTCTAAGTTCTGGCATCTCCGCCCACTTTCCCTGCACTCTACCGAACTGTTCCCGGTGAATCACGGTTGGAAGGGAAAGTGTACCATTCTCTGCCCACCATTCTCTTTTCTCAAAACGATACTGTGGCCAAATAGAGTTGCAAAGTGAATCTATCAGCTTTTTTTTTGCCCAGCCTCTCTATATCAACTCTATCCCAATTGGACAGGATTCATTCAAGGGGGCAATTCCTGAGCATCAAGCTGCTAAGTCCCATCTAGAAAGCACAAAACAAGGAGGCGATTGAGAGCTTGCTGCCTCCAGGTCAATAACCCCCACTTGAGAGCGCACCCCTGGGTTGCCCTGAATCTCATGCGTCAGCCCGAGGGATGGGGTCAAGGACCAGTCGCCGAGGGCGACCTTTAGGTCCAACCATTTTTCTGGACTACAGTCTAGGAGGACCACTGCTTGGGATGGCCCCAAGGCCCTCCAAGACGTATGCTGGCAGGGCTGACGCTCAAATCTCTAAAGGGAAGGGACACGTGGCAGCTCAGGGAACCTTCAGGGAAACGGAAATTTCTGGCTGGAACATCATGGCAGAGGAACTGTGTATTAAGTTAAGAGCTGTCCCCAAAAGTGCCTGAAGCAGCATCACTGAAAGCCTAAAGGTAACAGTGACTCCGCCTAGGCTTCCGAACGCCTTTGGCATAAGCGTGGGCAACGGAAAACCAGTCTGTAACAAGGAACAAACCTAAACTGGAAGAACACTAGCCCTATAACGCCTCAGCTTTTAAATCCAGGATATATTTTTTTTTTTTGGTTTTTATTCTTTACTTTCATACTTATCAATATATATGGCATTCAAAATATATTTTAAAAGCATAAAATTTTCAGTGTTTTTGAAATGTGACCAAGTAGTCACATTTATAATTTGGGTACCAGATACGTTTTCATTAAGAATTATGACAATTTTGTGCTTGGCGTTAGAGGGCTAGAGCAGCTTGTTTGAAAAATCAGGAGAAAGGCAAAGAGAATGGAGGGGAAAGGGAAACTTTTGGCTCCCGGGACAAGGCAGGGCTAACTCCCAGGCCTCTTCACCCAGCTCCCTAGGCAGCGCCCTTCCACATGTTTGGACTGGTGGGTGCCATCTTGGCCATGGTCACAGACCCTATTACCTCTCGGCTACAATGGCGACAGTGTAGGATCTCTGGGAAAAGCTGAAACAGCTTTGACAAGAGTGAAGCCACTTGGGGTTCACAGAATCCACCATGAAAAGAAACTTAAGTAGCTAGGAAGTGTAAATCAACTAGCTGATATTAGGGAGGTAGGCTGTGCAGATATCGCCCAAGGGAATGTCACGGAGGAAATGGATGTTCAGAAGGCTTGCGAGAACGACCAGAGCCATTTTGGTTCAACTAAGAATGGCTAACCCTAATACCCCGCTTCTCACTCTGCCTGCTTGCACACATGCACATTGCAAAAGTTTTAAAACCCTTGGGAAATTCGACTCGGGGCTGCTCAGACTCCTCTCAAGAGGGCTGACGGAGCCTGCTCAGGAAATAAAACTTTTTCTGTTGAACTTGCTGACGGTGTGAGTTGTTCTTTTCTGGGAATGGACAGTGGATACAACATTTCAAGGTGCACCGAGCTCCGACTGCCACTGTCTGGGCCTGCATAGAAAGGAGACCACCTGTACAGGAGGGCTCTCCCCAGAACTAGGGGATTTCTGATTACTCTAGGCGAGGGGTCCTTAAACTCCTTAAACCGGCACCAGTTCTCTGTCCCTCCACCCGTTGGAGGGCCAGACTACAGTTTAAAAAAAAAACTAAGAACAAATTCCAAGACACACTGCACACATCTAATTGTGGAGTTAAAAAACAAACCAACAAACGGGGCACAAACACCCGGCGGACAGGATCAATGTCCTCGCCAGTCCCTATGTGGCCTGCAGTCTGTTGTTTGAAGACCCCTGCTCTAGGCACTCACAAAGAGCATGTGGGTTCAACCGAAAGCCTGGAGACTCCGCAATTGTTTTAAAGGTGATTGGGCAGAAGGAGTCCCCGATGGGCCCACGCTAGACTCGTTTTCCCTTCCCCTATTTCTCAGAAGTCATAGACCTGTTTCTGGGCAACCAGGAACCCTGATTTGTTCTCTAAAATTAATGGGGGTTGGGTGTTGGGTGTTGGGGATTGGGGGTTGGGGGTTGAGGGTTGAGGGTTGAGGGTTAGGGTTGAGGGTTAGGTTTAGGGTTAGAAAAATAAATAAATAAATAAAATTGATGTGTGACTTGACTGGGGCACTAATTAGCCATCATATATAAAAGACTTACTTCCTCCCCCAACAGAATGGGTTCTTTTCCCCCAAGATTTCAGGAAACATGTCATGACCGGGAAAGACAACTGGTCCAAGTTCCTAAAGCCACCAAGGTGAAGGCCGTCCCTCCCCTCCCCTCCCCTCCCCATCCCCGTCCTCTTTATCCCACTTTGCAGGAGGACTCGGGGAGCGGGAGAGCTGGCTTAAGACCCATTTTGACCGCTGCCTGCCTATCAGTTCATGGGGGGCCCGAGAGAGAAATACCACCCCTTTTGAAGTCACCCAACACGTGCACTAGGGCTGGCATGTCCTCTCCACCCCCCAGAAGGATCACTGGGCAGCAGCATTCTCTGCTTAAGGCAAGCAGCCCCTAAACCTGGGGAAACCCCCCTCATCCCTCTTTGCGACTATGTCCCCTTTTCTTCCAGGGATTGCATAATTGGAATCAACAACCCCCCTCGTCTGACAAACCACAAGGTCTGATTTCTTTGCTAGACAAGCTTTTCCACATGCATCAGCCCACTTCAGACAAGTTCCAGCCACTTTTCCAGGTGCTGTTCACAACAGAGGAACGGGAGCCCTTCCAGAGAGAGGCCCAGAAAGCAGTCAATAGACCTGATGGTCAGCCAGTGGGCACTCCCCACTGGAGAGAAACTCTTTTTGCCACTCCACGAATAATTTGGGACCCAAACTCCCAGTAAGGTCCCGAGGGCTTAACCAGGTATCACCAGCTTCTCTTGCAGGGCCTCCACAGGACAGCTAGGAAACCTATGCATTTTTCTAAGGTCAGTGAGAATTTTCAGGCGCCTACAAGAGAATGTCTGCCTGCCTGCCTGCCTGCCTGACTGTCTGCCTTTTTAGAGTGGCTGATGGAAGCCTGTGTTCTTTGTACCCCCAAGGACCCAGAGGCCCCCGAGAACAAGAGGGCAATAAGTATTGCCTTTATTACTCAGCCCGCCTCAGACATGAAAAAGAAATGGGAAGCATTTGAAGGGAACAATCTTAGTGATTTGGTAGAAGTGTCTCAGTGGGTGTATCACAACACAGATGACCCTACCACGACAGAGACAAAGAAATAGCTAAAATACTAAGAATTGCCATGAGACACACCAGAGACTCAGGAAAAGAGATCATGGCCCACCCTCGGAGAGACTGATCTGTGGCACCTCCAAGACCCGAGGAAGGTAGGATCCATGTTGGGGGTTAAGTGGTAGGGGGTAGGTGGTAGGGGTTAAAGGTTAGGGGTTAGGGTTAGGGGTTAGGGGAGGGGATTGGGCGTTGGGGGTTTAGGTAACGTTTAGGGTAAGGTTTTAGGGTAAGGCTAAGGGTAGAGGTAAAGGTTTAGTGTAAGGGTTTAGGGTAAGGTTTTAGGGTAAGGGTAAGAGTAAGGATAACGGCAAGGGTAAGGGTTTAAGGGTAAGGGCAAGGGCAAGTGCAAGGGCAAGGGTTTAGGGGTAAGGACAAGGGCAAGGTTTTAGGGGTAAGGGCAAGGTCAAGGACAAGGGTTTAGGGGTAAGGGCAAGGGAAAGATCAAGGCAAAAGGTAACGGTTTAGGGGTAAGGGCAAGGGCAAGGGTTTAGGGGTAAGGGCAAGGGAAAGGTTTAGGGCTAAGGGCAAGAGCAAGGGCAAGGGCAAGGACAAGGGTTTAGCGGTAAGGGAAGGGCAAGGGCAAGGTTTTAGGGGCAAGGGTAAGGGCAAGGGCAAGGGTTTAGGGGCAAGGGCAAGGGCAAGGGTTATGGGGCAAGGGCAAGGGTTTAGGGGCAAGGGCAAAGGGTTAGAGGCAAGGACAAGGGCAAGGGTTTAGGGGCAAGGTCAAGAGTTTAGTGGAAAGGGATTAGGGGCAGTGACAGGTTCAATGGTTTATGGGCAAGGGTTTTGGGGCAGGGGCAGGGGCAAGGGTTGAGGGGAGGGGAAAGAGCTTAGTGGCAGGGACAAGGGCTTCGGGGCAGGGGCAGGGGCAAGGGCTTAGGGGCAGGGGCAGGTGCAAGGGCTTAATGGGAGGGGCAGGGGCAAGGGCTTAGTGGCAGTGTGGGGGGAAGGGCTTAGTGGCATGGGCAGGGGCAAGTCTTAGGGGCTGGGGCAGGGGCAAGGAATTAGGGGCAGGGGCAAGGGCAAGGTCTTCGGGGCAGGGGCAGGGGCAAGGGCTTAGGGGCAGTGGCAGGGGCAAAGGCTTAGCGGCAGGGGCAGGGGCAAGGGCTTAGGCGCAGGGGCAGGGGCAAGGGCTTAGGGGCAGTGGCAGGGGCAAAGGCTTAGCGGCAGGGGCAGGGGCAAGGGCTTAGGCGCAGGGGCAGGGGCAAGGGCTTTGGGGCAGGGGCAGAAGCAAGGGCTTAGGGGCAGGGGCAGGGGCAAAGGCTTAGTGGCAGGGGCAGGGGCTAGGGCTTAGGGGCAGGGGAAGGGGCAAGGGCTTAGGGGCAGGGAAGGGCCAAGGACTTAGGGGCAGGGGCAAGGGCTTAGTGGCAGGGGCAAGGCTTAGGGGCTGGGGCAGGGGCAAGGAATTAGGGGCAGGGGCAAGGGCAAGGTCTTCGGGGCAGAGGCAGGGGCAAGGGCTTTGGGGCAGTGGAAGGGGCAAGGGCTTAGGGGCAGGGGCAGGGGCTAGGGCTTAATGGGAGGGGCAGGGGCAAGGGCTTAGTGGCAGGGTGGGGGGAAGGGATTAGTGGCAGGTGCAGGGACATGGGCTTATGGGCAAGGGCAGGGGCAGGGGCTTAGCGGCAGGGGCAGGGGCAAGGGCTTAGGGGCAGGGGCAGGGGATTAGGGGCAGGGGCAGGGGCAAGTCTTAGGGGCAAGTGCAAGGGCTTAGGGGCAGGGCAGGGGCAAGGGCTTAGGGGCAGGGGCAAGGGCTTAGGGGCAAGCACAAGGGCTTATGGCAAGGGCAAGGGCTTAGGGGCAAAGGCAAAGGCTTAGGGGCAAGGGTAAGGGCTTAGGGGCAAGGTCAAGGGTTTAGGGCAAGGGCAAGGGCGTAGGGGAAAGGGCAAGGGCTTAGGGGCAAGAGCATGGGCTTAGGGGCTAGGGCAAGGATTTAGGTGCAAGGGCAAGGGCTTAAGGGCAAGGGAAAGGGCTTAAGGCAAGGGCAGGGACTTAGCGGCTAGGGCAGTGGCTTAGGGGCAAGGGCAAGGGCTTAGGGGCAAGGGTTTAAGGGCCGAGGTAAGGGCAAGGGCTTAGGGGAAAGGGTAAAGCGCAGCGGCAAGGGCAAGGGTTTAGGGGCAAGGGTTTAGGGGCAGGGGCAGCGGCAAGGGTTTAGGGGCAAGGGTTTAGGGGAGGGGCAAGGGTTTAGGGGAGGGGCAAGGGATTAGTGGCAGGGGCAAGGGCTTAGGGGCAGGGGCAGGGGCAAGGAATTAGGGGCAGGGGCAGGAGCAAGAGTTTGGGGGTAGGGGCAGGGGCAAAGGCTTAGGGGCAGGAGCAGGGCAGGGGCTAGGGCTTAGGGGCAGGGGAAAGGGCAAAGGCTTAGGGGCAGGGGAAGGGGCAAGGCTTAAGGGGAGGGGCAGGGGTAAGGGCTTAGTGGCAGGGTGGGGGCAAGGGCTTAGTGGAAGGTGCAGGGACATGGGCTTAGGGGCAGGGGCAGGGGCTTGGGGGCAGGGGCAAGAGCTTAGGGGCAGGGGCAGGGGCAAGGGATTAGGTGCAGGGGCAGGGGCAAGTCTTAGGGGCAAGGGCAAGGGCTTAGGAGCAGGGCAGGGGCAAGGGCTTAGAGGCAGGGGCAAGGGCTTAGGGGCAAGCACAAGGGCTTATAGCAAGGGCAAGGGCTTAGGGGCAAGGGCAAGGAGTTAGGGGCAAGGGTAAGGGCTTAGGGGCAAGGGCTTAGGGGCAAGGGCAAGGGCGTAGGGGAAAGGGCAAGGGCTTAGGGGCAAGAGCACGGGTTTAGGGGCAAGGGAAAGGATTTAGGTGCAAGGGCAAGGGCTTAAGGCAAGGTCAAGGGCTTAGGGGCAAGGGCAGTGGCTTAGGTGCAAGGGTTTAGGGGCAGAGGCAAGGGCAAGGGTTTAGGGGCAATGGTTTAGGGGCAGGGTCAGGGGCAAGGGTTTAGGGGCAAAAGTTTAGGGGCAGGGGCAGGTGCAAGGGTTTAGGGGAGGGGCAAGGGCTTAGTGGCAGGGAAAAGGGCTTAGGGGCAGTGGCAGGGGCAAGGACTTAGGGGCAGGGGCAAGGGCAAGGGCTTCGGGGCAGGGGCAAGGGCTTAGGCGCAGGGTCAGGGCCAAGAGCTTAGGGGCAGGGGTAAGGGTAAAGTCTTAGGGGCAGGGGCAGGGGCTAGGGCTTAGGGGCAGGGGAAGGGACAAACTTAGGGGCAGGGGCAGGGGCAAGGGCTTAGGGGGAGGGGCAAGGGCAAGGGCATAATGGCAGGGTGGGGGCAAGGGCTTAGTGGCAGGGGCATGGACATGGGCTTAGGGACCAGGGCAGGAGCAGGGGCTTAGGGGCAGAGGTAGGGGCAGTGGCTTAGGGGCAGAGGCAGGGGCTTAAGGGCAAGGGTAAGGGCTTAGGGGCAAGGGCAAGGGCTTAGGGGCAAGGGCAAGGGCGTAGGGTAAAGGGCAAGGGCTTAGGGGCAAGAGCATGGGCTTAGGGGCTAGGGCAAGGATTTAGGTGCAAGGGCAAGGGCTTAAGGGCAAGGGAAAGGGCTTAAGGCAAGGTCAAGGGCTTAGGGGCCAGGGCAGTGGCTTAGGGGGAAGGATTTAGGGGCAGAGGCAAGGGCAAGGGTTTAGGGGCAATGGTTTAGGGGCAGGGTCAGGGGCAAGGGTTTGGGGGAAAAGGTTTACGGGCAGGGGCAAGGGTTTAGGGGAGGGGCAAGGGCTTAGTGGCAGGGAAAAAGGCTTAGGGGCAGTGGCAGGTGCAAGGACTGAGGGGCAGGGGCAAGGGCAAGGGCTTCGGGGCAGGGGCAGGGGCAAGGGCTTAGGGGCAGGGGAAGGGACAATGGATTAGGGGCAGGGGCAGGGGCAAGGGCTTAGGGGCAAGGGCTTCTGGAAGGGCAAGGGGTTAGGGGAAATAGCAAGAGCTTAGCGGCAAGGGCAAGGGCTTTGGTGCAAAGGAAAGGCTTAGGGGCAAGGGCAAGGGCAAGGGCAAGGGTTTAGGGGCAAGGTTTTAGGGACAGGGGAAAGGGTTAAGGGGCAGGGGCTGGGGCAAGGGCTTAGGAGCTGGGGAAGCGGCAAGGGATTGGACAGGGGCAAAGGTAAGGGCTTAGGGGCAGGGGCAGAGGCAGGGCTTAGCGACAGGTGCAAGGGCAAGGGCTTAGGGGCAGGGACAGGGGCAAGGGCTTAGGGGCAGGAGCAAGGGCTTAGGGGCAGTGGCAGGGACAGGGGCAAGGGCTTAGGGCAGTGGCAAGGGCTTAGGGGCAGGGGCAGTGGCAAGAGCTTAGGGGCAGTGGCAGGGGCAGGAAGGGCTTAGCGGTAAGGCAGGGGCAAGTTCATAGGGACACGGGCAGGGGCAATGGCTTTGGGGCAGGGTCAGGGGCAAGGGCTTAGAGGCAGGGGCAGGGGCAATGGCTCTGGGGCAGTGACAGGTGCATGGGCTTAGGGGTAGGGGCAAGGGCTTAGGGCAATGGCAAGTGCTTAGGGGCAGGGGCAGGGGCAATGACATATGGGCAGGGGCAAGGATTTAGGGGCAGGGGCAAGGGCAAGGGCTTAGTGGCAGGGGAAGGGGCAAGGGTTTAAGGGCAGCGGCAGGGGCAAGTTCTTAGGGGCAGGGGCAATGTCTTCGGGGCAGGGTCAGGGGCAAGGGCTTAGGGGCAGGCCAGGGACATTGGCTCTGGGGCAGTGACAGGGGCATGGGCTTAGGGGCAGGGGCAGTGGAAAGAGCTTAGGGGCAGGGGCAAGGGATAAGGGGCAGGGGCAAGGGCAAGGGCTTAGGGGCAAGGTCAAGGGCTTAGGGGGAAGGGCTTAGGGGCAATGGCAAGCGCTTAGGGGCAAGAGCAAGAGTTAGGGAAAAGGGCAAGAGCAAAGGATTGCGGCAAAAGCAAGTGGTTAGTGGCAAAGACAAGGGCTTAGGGGCAAGGGCAAGGGCTTAGGGGCAAGGGCAAGGGCTTAGGGGCAAGAACAAGGGCTTAGGGGCAAGTGCAAGGGCTTAGGGGCAAGGGCAAGGGCTTAGGGAAGGGGCAAGGGATTAGGGACAAGTGCAAGGGCTTAGCGGCAAGGGTTTAGGGGCAGGGGCAAGGTCAAGGGTTTAGGGGCAAGGGTTTAGGGGCAGGGGCAGGGGCAAGGGTTTAGGGGCAGGGGAAGGGGCAAGGGCTTAGGGGCAGGGGCAGGGGAAGGGCTTAAAGGGAGGGGCAGGGGCAAGGGCTTAGTGGCAGGGTGGGGGAAAGGGCTTAGTGGCAGGTGCAGGGACATGGGCGCAGGGGCAGGGGCAGGGGATTAGGAGCAGGGGCAAGGACTTAGGGGCAGGGGCAGGGGCAAAGGCTTAGGGGGAGGGGCAGGGGCAAGGGCATAATGGCAGGGTGGGGGCAAGGGCTTAGTGGCAGGGGCATGGACATGGGCTTAGGGACCGGGGCAGGGGCAGGGGCTTAGGGGCAGAGGTAGGGGCAGTGGCTTAGGGGCAGAGGCAGGGGCTTAGGAGCAGGGAAGGGGTAAGGGCTTAGGGGCAGGGGCAGTGGCAAGGGCTTAGATGCAGGCGTAAGGGCAAGGGCCTAGGGGCAGGGACAGGGGCAAGGGCTTAGGACCAGGGGTAAGGGCAAGGGCTTAGGGCAGGGTCAGGGGCAAGGGCTTATGGACAGGGTCAAGGGCTTAGGGGCAAGCGCAAGGGCTAATGGCAAGGGCAAGGGCTTAGGGGCAATGGCAAAGGCTTAGGGGCAAGGGCAAGGGCTTAAGGGCTAGGGCAAGGGCTTAGGTGCAAGCGCAAGTACTTAGGGGACAGGACAAGGGCTTAGGGGCAATGGCAAGGGCTTAGGGGCAAGGGCTTCTGGAAGGGCAAGGGGTTAGGGGAAATGGCAAGAGCTTAGCGGCAAGGGCAAGGGCTTAGGGTCCAAGGCAAAGGCTTAGGGGCAAGGGCAAGGGCAATGGCAAGGGTTTAGGGGCAAGGTTTTAGGGACAGGGGAAAGGGTTAAGGGGCAGGGGCCAGGGCAAGGGCTTAGGGGCTGGGGAAGGTGCAAGGGATTGGACAGGGGCAAAGGCAAGGGCTTAGGGGCAGGGGCAGAGGCAGGGCTTAGCGACAGGTGCAAGGGCAAGGGCTTAGGGGTAGGGGCAGGGGCAAGGGCTTAGGGGCAGGCGCAAGGGCTTAGGGGCAGTGGCAGGGACAGGGGCAAGGGCTTAGGGGCAGTGGCAAGGACTTAGGGGCAGGGGCAGTGGCAAGAGCTTAGGGGCAGCGGCAGGGGCAGGAAGGGCTTAGCGGTAAGGCAGGGGAAATTTCATAGGGGCACGGGCAGGGGCAATGGCTTCGGGGCAGGGTCAGGGGCAAGGGCTTAGAGGCAGGGGCAGGGGCAATGGCTCTGGGGCAGTGACAGGGGCATGGGCTTAGGGGCAGGGGCAAGGGCTTAGGGCAAGGGCAAGTGCTTTGGGGCAGCGGCAGGGGCAATGAATTATGGGCAGGGGCAAGGATTTAGGGGCAGGGGCAAGGGCAAGGGCTTAGTGGCAGGGGAAGGCGCAAGGGCTTAGGGGCAGGGGCAGGGGAAGGGCTTAAAGGGAGGGGCAGGGGCAAGGGCTTAGTGGCAGGGTGGGGGAAAGGGCTTAGTGGCAGGTGCAGGGACATGGGCGCAGGGGCAGGGGCAGGGGATTAGGAGCAGGGGCAAGGACTTAGGGGCAGGGGCAGGGGCAAAGGCTTAGGGGGAGGGGCAGGGGCAAGGGCATAATGGCAGGGTGGGGGCAAGGGCTTAGTGGCAGGGGCATGGACATGGGCTTAGGGACCGGGGCAGGGGCAGGGGCTTAGGGGCAGAGGTAGGGGCAGTGGCTTAGGGGCAGAGGCAGGGGCTTAGGAGCAGGGAAGGGGTAAGGGCTTAGGGGCAGGGGCAGTGGCAAGGGCTTAGGACCAGGGGTAAGGGCAAGGGCTTAGGGCAGGGTCAGGGGCAAGGGCTTACGGACAGGGTCAAGGGCTTAGGGGCAAGCGCAAGGGCTAATGGCAAGGGCAAGGGCTTAGGGGCAAGGGCAAGGACTTAGGGGCCAGTGCAAGTGCTTAGGGGCAATGGCAAAGGCTTAGGGGCAAGGGCAAGGGCTTAAGGGCTAGGGCAAGGGCTTAGGTGCAAGCGCAAGTACTTAGGGGACAGGACAAGGGCTTAGGGGCAATGGCAAGGGCTTAGGGGCAAGGGCTTCTGGAAGGGCAAGGGGTTAGGGGAAATGGCAAGAGCTTAGCGGCAAGGGCAAAGGCTTAGGGTCCAAGGCAAAGGCTTAGGGGCAAGGGCAAGGGCAATGGCAAGGGTTTAGGGGCAAGGTTTTAGGGACAGGGGAAAGGGTTAAGGGGCAGGGGCCAGGGCAAGGGCTTAGGGGCTGGGGAAGGTGCAAGGGATTGGACAGGGGCAAAGGCAAGGGCTTAGGGGCAGGGGCAGAGGCAGGGCTTAGCGACAGATGCAAGGGCAAGGGCTTAGGGGTAGGGGCAGGGGCAAGGGCTTAGGGGCAGGCGCAAGGGCTTAGGGGCAGTGGCAGGGACAGGGGCAAGGGCTTAGGGGCAGTGGCAAGGACTTAGGGGCAGGGGCAGTGGCAAGAGCTTAGGGGCAGCGGCAGGGGCAGGAAGGGCTTAGCGGTAAGGCAGGGGCAATTTCATAGGGGCACGGGCAGGGGCAATGGCTTCGGGGCAGGGTCAGGGGCAAGGGCTTAGAGGCAGGGGCAGGGGCAATGGCTCTGGGGCAGTGACAGGGGCATGGGCTTAGGGGCAGGGGCAAGGGCTTAGGGCAAGGGCAAGTGCTTTGGGGCAGCGGCAGGGGCAATGACTTATGGGCAGGGGCAAGGATTTAGGGGCAGGGGCAAGGGCAAGGGCTTAGGGGCAGGGGAAGGGGCAAGGGCTTACGGACAGGGTCAAGGGCTTAGGGGCAAGCGCAAGGGCTAATGGCAAGGGCAAGGGCTTAGGGGCAAGGGCAAGGACTTAGGGGCCAGTGCAAGTGCTTAGGGGCAATGGCAAAGGCTTAGGGGCAAGGGCAAGGGCTTAAGGGCTAGGGCAAGGGCTTAGGTGCAAGCGCAAGTACTTAGGGGACAGGACAAGGGCTTAGGGGCAATGGCAAGGGCTTAGGGGCAAGGGCTTCTGGAAGGGCAAGGGGTTAGGGGAAATGGCAAGAGCTTAGCGGCAAGGGCAAAGGCTTAGGGTCCAAGGCAAAGGCTTAGGGGCAAGGGCAAGGGCAATGGCAAGGGTTTAGGGGCAAGGTTTTAGGGACAGGGGAAAGGGTTAAGGGGCAGGGGCCAGGGCAAGGGCTTAGGGGCTGGGGAAGGTGCAAGGGATTGGACAGGGGCAAAGGCAAGGGCTTAGGGGCAGGGGCAGAGGCAGGGCTTAGCGACAGATGCAAGGGCAAGGGCTTAGGGGTAGGGGCAGGGGCAAGGGCTTAGGGGCAGGCGCAAGGGCTTAGGGGCAGTGGCAGGGACAGGGGCAAGGGCTTAGGGGCAGTGGCAAGGACTTAGGGGCAGGGGCAGTGGCAAGAGCTTAGGGGCAGCGGCAGGGGCAGGAAGGGCTTAGTGGTAAGGCAGGGGCAATTTCATAGGGGCACGGGCAGGGGCAATGGCTTCGGGGCAGGGTCAGGGGCAAGGGCTTAGAGGCAGGGGCAGGGGCAATGGCTCTGGGGCAGTGACAGGGGCATGGGCTTAGGGGCAGGGGCAAGGGCTTAGGGCAAGGGCAAGTGCTTTGGGGCAGCGGCAGGGGCAATGAATTATGGGCAGGGGCAAGGATTTAGGGGCAGGGGCAAGGGCAAGGGCTTAGTGGCAGGGGAAGGGGCAAGGGCTTAGGGGCAGCGGCAGGGGCAAGTTCTTAGTGGCAGGGGCAATGTCTTCGGGGCAGGGGCAGGGGCAAGGGCTTAGGGGCAGGCCAGGGACATTGGCTCTGGGGCAGTGACAGGGGCATGGGCTTAGGGGCAGGGGCAGTGGAAAGAGCTTAGGGGCAGGGGCAAGGGATAAGGGGCAGGGGCAAGGGCTTAGGGGCAAGGGCAAGAGCTTAGGGAAAAGGGCAAGAGCAAAGGATTGTGGCAAAAGCAAGTGGTTAGCGGCAAAGACAAGGGCTTAGGGGCAAGTGCAAGGGCTTAGGTGCAAGGGCAAGGGCTTAGGGAAGGGGCAAGGGATTACGGACAAGGACAAGGTCTTAGGGGCAAGGGTTTAGGGGCAGGGGCAAGGTCAAGGGTTTAGGGGCAAGGGTTTAGGGGCAGGGGCAGGGGCAAGGGTTTAGGGGCAGGGGAAGGGGCAAGGGCTTAGGGGCAGGGGCAGGGGAAGGGCTTAAAGGGAGGGGCAGGGGCAAGGGCTTAGTGGCAGGGTGGGGGAAAGGGCTTAGTGGCAGGTGCGGGGGACATGGGCGCAGGGGCAGGGGCAGGGGATTAGGAGCAGGGGCAAGGACTTAGGGGGAGGGGCAAGGGAAAGGGATTAGGGGCTGGGGCAGATGCAAGTCTTAGGGGTAAGGGCAAGGGCTTAGGGGAAAGGACAAGGGTTAAGGACAAGGTTAAGAGCAAGGGATTGGGGCAAGGGCAAGGGATTAGGGGCGGGGGAAGGGGCAAGGGCTTAAGGGGAGTGGCAGGGGCAAGTGCTTAGTGGCAGGGTGGGGGCAAGGGCTTAGTGGCAGGTGCAGGGACATGGGCTTATGGGCAAGGGCAAGGGCAGGGGCTTAGGGGCAGGGGCAGGGGCAAGGGCTTAGGGGCAGGGGCAAGGGCAGGGTCTTAGGGGCAGGGGCAGGGGCAAGGGCTTAGGGTCAGGGGCAAGGGATTAGGGGCAGGGGCAGGGGCAAGTCTTAGGGGCAAGTGCATGGGCTTAGGTGCAGGGCAGGGGCAATGGCTTAGGGGCAGGGGAAGGGGCAAGGGCTTAGGGGCAGCGGCAGGGGCAAGTTCTTAGGGGCAGGGGCAATGTCTTCGGGGCAGGGGCAGGGGCAAGGGCTTAGGGGCAGGCCAGGGACAATGGCTCTGGGGCAGTGACAGGGGCATGGGCTTAGGGGCAAAGGCAAAGGCTTAGGGGCAAGGGCAAGGGCAAGGGTTTAGGGGCAAGGTTTTAGGGACAGGGGAAAGGGTTAAGGGGCAGGGGCCGGGGCAAGGGCTTAGGGGCTGGGGAAGGTGCAAGGGATTGGACAGGGGCAAAGGCAAGGGCTTAGGGGCAGGGGCAGAGGCAGGGCTTAGCGACAGGTGCAAGGGCAAGGGCTTAGGGGCAGGGGCAGGGGCAAGGGCTTAGGGGCAGGCGCAAGGGCTTAGGGGCAGTGGCAGGGACAGGGGCAAGGGCTTAGGGGCAGTGGCAAAGGCTTAGGGACAGGGGCAGTGGCAAGAGCTTAGGGGCAGCGGCAGGGGCAGGAAGGGCTTAGCGGTAAGGCAGGGGAAATTTCATAGGGGCACGGGCAGGGGCAATGGCTTCGGGGCAGGGTCAGGGGCAAGGGCTTAGAGGCAGGGGCAGGGGCAATGGCTCTGGGGCAGTGACAGGTGCATGGGCTTAGGGGCAGGGGCAAGGGCTTAGGGCAAGGGCAAGTGCTTTGGGGCAGCGGCAGGGGCAATGACTTATGGGCAGGGGCAAGGATTTAGGGGCAGGGGCAAGGGCAAGGGCTTAGGGGCAGGGGCAGGGGCAAGGGCTTAGGGGCAGGCGCAAGGGCTTAGGAGCAGTGGCAGGGACAGGGGCAAGGGCTTAGGGGCAGTGGCAAAGGCTTAGGGACAGGGGCAGTGGCAAGAGCTTAGGGGCAGCGGCAGGGGCAGGAAGGGCTTAGCGGTAAGGCAGGGGCAATTTCATAGGGGCACGGGCAGGGGCAATGGCTTCGGGGCAGGATCAGGGGCAAGGGCTTAGAGGCAGGGGCAGGGGCAATGGCTCTGGGGCAGTGACAGGTGCATGGGCTTAGGGGCAGGGGCAAGGGCTTAGGGCAAGGGCAAGTGCTTTGGGGCAGCGGCAGGGGCAATGACTTATGGGCAGGGGCAAGGATTTAGGGGCAGGGGCAAGGGCAAGGGCTTAGTGGCAGGGGAAGGGGCAAGGGCTTAGGGGCAGCGGCAGGGGCAAGTTCTTAGGGGCAGGGGCAATGTCTTCGGGGCAGGGTCAGGGGCAAGGGCTTAGGGGCAGGCCAGGGACATTGGCTCTGGGGCAGTGACAGGGGCAAGTTCTTAGTGGCAGGGGCAGTGGAAAGAGCTTAGGGGCAGGGGCAAGGGATAAGGGGTAGGGGCAAGGGCTTAGGCGCAATGGCAAGCGCTTAGGGGCAAGGGAAAGAGCTTGGGAAAAGGGCAAGAGCAAAGGATTGCGGCAAAAGCAAATGGTTAGCGGCAAAGACAAGGGCTTAGGGGCAAGGGCAAGGGCTTAGGGGCAAGGGCAAGGGCTTAGGGGCAAGAACAAGGGCTTAGGGGCAAGTGCAAGGGCTTAGGGGCAAGGGCAAGGGCTTAGGGAAGGGGCAAGGGATTAGGGACAAGGGCAAGGGCTTAGCGGCAAGGGTTTAGGGGCAGGGGCAAGGTCAAGGGTTTAGGGGCAAGGGTTTAGGGGCAGGGGCAGGGGCAAGGGTTTAGGGGCAGGGGAAGGGGCAAGGGCTTAGGGGCAGGGGCAGGGGAAGGGCTTAAAGGGAGGGGCAGGGGCAAGGGCTTAGTGGCAGGGTGGGGGAAAGGGCTTAGTGGCAGGTGCAGGGACATGGGCGCAGGGGCAGGGGCAGGGGATTAGGAGCAGGGGCAAGGACTTAGGGGCAGGGGCAGGGGCAAGGGATTAGGGGCTGGGGCAGGCGCAAGTCTTAGGGGCAAGGTCAAGGGCTTAGGGGAAAGGACAAGGGTTTAAGGACAAGGTTAAGAGCAAGGGATTGGGGCAAGGGGAAGGGATTAGAAGCAAGGACAAGGGCTTATGGGCAGGGGGAGGGGCAAGGGCTTAAGGGGAGGGGCAGGGGCAAGTGCTTAGTGGCAGGTTCAGGGACATGGGCTTATGGGCAAGGGCAAGGGCAGGGGCTTAGGGGCAGGGGCAGGGACATGGGCTTATGGCCAAGGGCAAGGGCAGGGTCTTAGGGGCAGGGGCAGGGGCAAGGGCTTAGGGTCAGGGGCAAGGGATTAGGGGCAGGGGCAGGGGCAAGGCTTAGGGGCAAGTGCATGGGCTTAGGTGTAGGGCAGGGGCAATGGCTTAGGGGCAGGGGCAAGGGCAAGGGCTTAGCGGCAGGGGTAGGGTCAAGGGCTTAGGGGCAGCTGCAGGGGCAAGTTCTTAGGGGCAGGGGCAATGTCTTCGGGGCAGGGGCAGGGGCAAGGGCTTAGGGGCAGGCCAGGGACAATGGCTCCTTGGCAGTGACAGGGGCATGGGCTTAGGGGCAGGGGCAGGGGCAAGAGCTTAGGGGCAGGGGCAAGTGATTAGGGGCAGGGGCAAGGTCTTAGGGGCAAGGGCAAGGTCAAGAGCAAAGGATTGCGACAAGAGCAAGTGGTTAGCGGCAAGGACAAGGGCTTAGGGGCAAGGGCAAGGGCTTAGGGGCAAAGGCAAGGGCTTAGGGGCAAGGGCAAGGGCTTAGGGAAGGGGCAAGGGATTAGGGACAAGGGCAAGGGATTAGGGGCAAGGGCAAGGTCTAAGGGGCAAGGGCAAGGCCTTAGGGGCAAGGGTTTAGTGGCAGGGGCAGGGGCAAGGGCTTTGGGGCAGGGGCAGGGGAAAGGTCTTAGAAGCAGGGGAAGGGGCAAGGGTTTCGGGGCAGGGGCAGGGGCAGGGTAAGGGGCTTAGGGGCAGAGGCAGGGGCACTGGCTTAGGGGTAGGGGCAGGGGCTAGGGCTTAGAGGCAGTGTGGGGCAATGGCCAGTGGCAGGGGCAGGGGCAAGGGTTTAGGGGTAGGGGCAGGGCAAGGGCTTAGGGGCAGGGGCAGGGGCTTAGGGGCATGGGCAAGGATTTAGGTGCAAGGGCAAGGGCTTTAGGGCAAGGGAAAGGGCTTTAGGCAAGGGCAAGGGCTAGGGGAGTGGCTTAGGGGCAAGGGCAAGGGCTTAGGGGCAAGGGTTTAAGGGCCGAGGCAAGGGCAAGGGCTTAGGGGCTAGGGTTTAGGGGCAGCGGCAAGGGCAAGGGTTTAGGGGCAAGGTCAAGGGCTTAGGGGGAAGGGCTTAGGGGCAATGGCAAGCGCTTAGGGGCAAGAGCAAGAGTTAGGGAAAAGGGCAAGAGCAAAGGATTGCGGCAAAAGCAAGTGGTTAGTGGCAAAGACAAGGGCTTAGGGGCAAGGGCAAGGGCTTAGGGGCAAGGGCAAGGGCTTAGGGGCAAGAACAAGGGCTTAGGGGCAAGTGCAAGGGCTTAGGGGCAAGGGCAAGGGCTTAGGGAAGGGGCAAGGGATTAGGGACAAGTGCAAGGGCTTAGCGGCAAGGGTTTAGGGGCAGGGGCAAGGTCAAGGGTTTAGGGGCAAGGGTTTAGGGGCAGGGGCAGGGGCAAGGGTTTAGGGGCAGGGGAAGGGGCAAGGGCTTAGGGGCAGGGGCAGGGGAAGGGCTTAAAGGGAGGGGCAGGGGCAAGGGCTTAGTGGCAGGGTGGGGGAAAGGGCTTAGTGGCAGGTGCAGGGACATGGGCGCAGGGGCAGGGGCAGGGGATTAGGAGCAGGGGCAAGGACTTAGGGGCAGGGGCAGGGGCAAAGGCTTAGGGGGAGGGGCAGGGGCAAGAGCATAATGGCAGGGTGGGGGCAAGGGCTTAGTGGCAGGGGCATGGACATGGGCTTAGGGACCGGGGCAGGGGCAGGGGCTTAGGGGCAGAGGTAGGGGCAGTGGCTTAGGGGCAGAGGCAGGGGCTTAGGAGCAGGGAAGGGGTAAGGGCTTAGGGGCAGGGGCAGTGGCAAGGGCTTAGATGCAGGCGTAAGGGCAAGGGCCTAGGGGCAGGGACAGGGGCAAGGGCTTAGGACCAGGGGTAAGGGCAAGGGCTTAGGGCAGGGTCAGGGGCAAGGGCTTATGGACAGGGTCAAGGGCTTAGGGGCAAGCGCAAGGGCTAATGGCAAGGGCAAGGGCTTAGGGGCAATGGCAAAGGCTTAGGGGCAAGGGCAAGGGCTTAAGGGCTAGGGCAAGGGCTTAGGTGCAAGCGCAAGTACTTAGGGGACAGGACAAGGGCTTAGGGGCAATGGCAAGGGCTTAGGGGCAAGGGCTTCTGGAAGGGCAAGGGGTTAGGGGAAATGGCAAGAGCTTAGCGGCAAGGGCAAGGGCTTAGGGTCCAAGGCAAAGGCTTAGGGGCAAGGGCAAGGGCAATGGCAAGGGTTTAGGGGCAAGGTTTTAGGGAAAGGGGAAAGGGTTAAGGGGCAGGGGCCAGGGCAAGGGCTTAGGGGCTGGGGAAGGTGCAAGGGATTGGACAGGGGCAAAGGCAAGGGCTTAGGGGCAGGGGCAGAGGCAGGGCTTAGCGACAGGTGCAAGGGCAAGGGCTTAGGGGTAGGGGCAGGGGCAAGGGCTTAGGGGCAGGCGCAAGGGCTTAGGGGCAGTGGCAGGGACAGGGGCAAGGGCTTAGGGGCAGTGGCAAGGACTTAGGGGCAGGGGCAGTGGCAAGAGCTTAGGGGCAGCGGCAGGGGCAGGAAGGGCTTAGCGGTAAGGCAGGGGAAATTTCATAGGGGCACGGGCAGGGGCAATGGCTTCGGGGCAGGGTCAGGGGCAAGGGCTTAGAGGCAGGGGCAGGGGCAATGGCTCTGGGGCAGTGACAGGGGCATGGGCTTAGGGGCAGGGGCAAGGGCTTAGGGCAAGGGCAAGTGCTTTGGGGCAGCGGCAGGGGCAATGAATTATGGGCAGGGGCAAGGATTTAGGGGCAGGGGCAAGGGCAAGGGCTTAGTGGCAGGGGAAGGGGCAAGGTCTTAGGGGCAGGGGCAGGGGAAGGGCTTAAAGGGAGGGGCAGGGGCAAGGGCTTAGTGGCAGGGTGGGGGAAAGGGCTTAGTGGCAGGTGCAGGGACATGGGCGCAGGGGCAGGGGCAGGGGATTAGGAGCAGGGGCAAGGACTTAGGGGCAGGGGCAGGGGCAAAGGCTTAGGGGGAGGGGCAGGGGCAAGGGCATAATGGCAGGGTGGGGGCAAGGGCTTAGTGGCAGGGGCATGGACATGGGCTTAGGGACCGGGGCAGGGGCAGGGGCTTAGGGGCAGAGGTAGGGGCAGTGGCTTAGGGGCAGAGGCAGGGGCTTAGGAGCAGGGAAGGGGTAAGGGCTTAGGGGCAGGGGCAGTGGCAAGGGCTTAGATGCAGGCGTAAGGGCAAGGGCCTAGGGGCAGGGACAGGGGCAAGGGCTTAGGACCAGGGGTAAGGGCAAGGGCTTAGGGCAGGGTCAGGGGCAAGGGCTTACGGACAGGGTCAAGGGCTTAGGGGCACGCGCAAGGGCTAATGGCAAGGGCAAGGGCTTAGGGGCAAGGGCAAGGACTTAGGGGCCAGTGCAAGTGCTTAGGGGCAATGGCAAAGGCTTAGGGGCAAGGGCAAGGGCTTAAGGGCTAGGGCAAGGGCTTAGGTGCAAGCGCAAGTACTTAGGGGACAGGACAAGGGCTTAGGGGCAATGGCAAGGGCTTAGGGGCAAGGGCTTCTGGAAGGGCAAGGGGTTAGGGGAAATGGCAAGAGCTTAGCGGCAAGGGCAAAGGCTTAGGGTCCAAGGCAAAGGCTTAGGGGCAAGGGCAAGGGCAATGGCAAGGGTTTAGGGGCAAGGTTTTAGGGACAGGGGAAAGGGTTAAGGGGCAGGGGCCAGGGCAAGGGCTTAGGGGCTGGGGAAGGTGCAAGGGATTGGACAGGGGCAAAGGCAAGGGCTTAGGGGCAGGGGCAGAGGCAGGGCTTAGCGACAGATGCAAGGGCAAGGGCTTAGGGGTAGGGGCAGGGGCAAGGGCTTAGGGGCAGGCGCAAGGGCTTAGGGGCAGTGGCAGGGACAGGGGCAAGGGCTTAGGGGCAGTGGCAAGGACTTAGGGGCAGGGGCAGTGGCAAGAGCTTAGGGGCAGCGGCAGGGGCAGGAAGGGCTTAGCGGTAAGGCAGGGGAAATTTCATAGGGGCACGGGCAGGGGCAATGGCTTCGGGGCAGGGTCAGGGGCAAGGGCTTAGAGGCAGGGGCAGGGGCAATGGCTCTGGGGCAGTGACAGGGGCATGGGCTTAGGGGCAGGGGCAAGGGCTTAGGGCAAGGGCAAGTGCTTTGGGGCAGCGGCAGGGGCAATGAATTTTGGGCAGGGGCAAGGATTTAGGGGCAGGGGCAAGGGCAAGGGCTTAGTGGCAGGGGAAGGGGCAAGGGCTTAGGGGCAGCGGCAGGGGCAAGTTCTTAGTGGCAGGGGCAATGTATTCGGGGCAGGGGCAGGGGCAAGGGCTTAGGGGCAGGCCAGGGACATTGGCTCTGGGGCAGTGACAGGGGCATGGGCTTAGGGGCAGGGGCAGTGGAAAGAGCTTAGGGGCAGGGGAAAGGGATAAGGGGCAGGGGCAAGGGCTTAGGGGCAAGGGCAAGAGCTTAGGGAAAAGGGCAAGAGCAAAGGATTGTGGCAAAAGCAAGTGGTTAGCGGCAAAGACAAGGACTTAGGGGCAAGGGCAAGGGCTTAGGGGCAAGGGCAAGGGCTTAGGGGCAAGAACAAGGGCTTAGGGGCAAGTGCAAGGGCTTAGGTGCAAGGGCAAGGGCTTAGGGAAGGGGCAAGGGATTACGGACAAGGACAAGGTCTTAGGGGCAAGGGTTTAGGGGCAGGGGCAAGGTCAAGGGTTTAGGGGCAAGGGTTTAGGGGCAGGGGCAGGGGCAAGGGTTTAGGGGCAGGGGAAGGGGCAAGGGCTTAGGGGCAGGGGCAGGGGAAGGGCTTAAAGGGAGGGGCAGGGGCAAGGGCTTAGTGGCAGGGTGGGGGAAAGGGCTTAGTGGCAGGTGCGGGGGACATGGGCGCAGGGGCAGGGGCAGGGGATTAGGAGCAGGGGCAAGGACTTAGGGGGAGGGGCAAGGGAAAGGGATTAGGGGCTGGGGCAGATGCAAGTCTTAGGGGTAAGGGCAAGGGCTTAGGGGAAAGGACAAGGGTTAAGGACAAGGTTAAGAGCAAGGGATTGGGGCAAGGGCAAGGGATTAGGGGCAGGGGGAGGGGCAAGGGCTTAAGGGGAGTGGCAGGGGCAAGTGCTTAGTGGCAGGGTGGGGGCAAGGGCTTAGTGGCAGGTGCAGGGACATGGGCTTATGGGCAAGGGCAAGGGCAGGGGCTTAGGGGCAGGGGCAAGGGCAAGGGCTTAGGGGCAGGGGCAAGGGCAGGGTCTTAGGGGCAGGGGCAGGGGCAAGGGCTTAGGGTCAGGTGCAAGGGATTAGGGGCAGGGGCAGGGGCAAGTCTTAGGGGCAAGTGCATGGGCTTAGGTGCAGGGCAGGGGCAATGGCTTAGGGGCAGGGGAAGGGGCAAGGGCTTAGGGGCAGCGGCAGGGGCAAGTTCTTAGGGGCAGGGGCAATGTCTTCGGGGCAGGGGCAGGGGCAAGGGCTTAGGGGCAGGCCAGGGACAATGGCTCTGGGGCAGTGACAGGGGCATGGGCTTAGGGGCAAAGGCAAAGGCTTAGGGGCAAGGGCAAGGGCAAGGGTTTAGGGGCAAGGTTTTAGGGACAGGGGAAAGGGTTAAGGGGCAGGGGCCGGGGCAAGGGCTTAGGGGCTGGGGAAGGTGCAAGGGATTGGACAGGGGCAAAGGCAAGGGCTTAGGGGCAGGGGCAGAGGCAGGGTTTAGCGACAGGTGCAAGGGCAAGGGCTTAGGGGCAGGGGCAGGGGCAAGGGCTTAGGGGCAGGCGCAAGGGCTTAGGGGCAGTGGCAGGGACAGGGGCAAGGGCTTAGGGGCAGTGGCAAAGGCTTAGGGACAGGGGCAGTGGCAAGAGCTTAGGGGCAGCGGCAGGGGCAGGAAGGGCTTAGCGGTAAGGCAGGGGAAATTTCATAGGGGCACGGGCAGGGGCAATGGCTTCGGGGCAGGGTCAGGGGCAAGGGCTTAGAGGCAGGGGCAGGGGCAATGGCTCTGGGGCAGTGACAGGTGCATGGGCTTAGGGGCAGGGGCAAGGGCTTAGGGCAAGGGCAAGTGCTTTGGGGCAGCGGCAGGGGCAATGACTTATGGGCAGGGGCAAGGATTTAGGGGCAGGGGCAAGGGCAAGGGCTTAGGGGCAGGGGCAGGGGCAAGGGCTTAGGGGCAGGCGCAAGGGCTTAGGAGCAGTGGCAGGGACAGGGGCAAGGGCTTAGGGGCAGTGGCAAAGGCTTAGGGACAGGGGCAGTGGCAAGAGCTTAGGGGCAGCGGCAGGGGCAGGAAGGGCTTAGCGGTAAGGCAGGGGCAATTTCATAGGGGCACGGGCAGGGGCAATGGCTTCGGGGCAGGGTCAGGGGCAAGGGCTTAGAGGCAGGGGCAGGGGCAATGGCTCTGGGGCAGTGACAGGTGCATGGGCTTAGGGGCAGGGGCAAGGGCTTAGGGCAAGGGCAAGTGCTTTGGGGCAGCGGCAGGGGCAATGACTTATGGGCAGGGGCAAGGATTTAGGGGCAGGGGCAAGGGCAAGGGCTTAGTGGCAGGGGAAGGGGCAAGGGCTTAGGGGCAGCGGCAGGGGCAAGTTCTTAGGGGCAGGGGCAATGTCTTCGGGGCAGGGTCAGGGGCAAGGGCTTAGGGGCAGGCCAGGGACATTGGCTCTGGGGCAGTGACAGGGGCAAGTTCTTAGTGGCAGGGGCAGTGGAAAGAGCTTAGGGGCAGGGGCAAGGGATAAGGGGTAGGGGCAAGGGCTTAGGCGCAATGGCAAGCGCTTAGGGGCAAGGGAAAGAGCTTGGGAAAAGGGCAAGAGCAAAGGATTGCGGCAAAAGCAAGTGGTTAGCGGCAAAGACAAGGGCTTAGGGGCAAGGGCAAGGGCTTAGGGGCAAGGGCAAGGGCTTAGGGGCAAGAACAAGGGCTTAGGGGCAAGTGCAAGGGCTTAGGGGCAAGGGCAAGGGCTTAGGGAAGGGGCAAGGGATTAGGGACAAGGGCAAGGGCTTAGCGGCAAGGGTTTAGGGGCAGGGGCAAGGTCAAGGGTTTAGGGGCAAGGGTTTAGGGGCAGGGGCAGGGGCAAGGGTTTAGGGGCAGGGGAAGGGGCAAGGGCTTAGGGGCAGGGGCAGGGGAAGGGCTTAAAGGGAGGGGCAGGGGCAAGGGCTTAGTGGCAGGGTGGGGGAAAGGGCTTAGTGGCAGGTGCAGGGACATGGGCGCAGGGGCAGGGGCAGGGGATTAGGAGCAGGGGCAAGGACTTAGGGGCAGGGGCAGGGGCAAGGGATTAGGGGCTGGGGCAGGCGCAAGTCTTAGGGGCAAGGTCAAGGGCTTAGGGGAAAGGACAAGGGTTTAAGGACAAGGTTAAGAGCAAGGGATTGGGGTAAGGGCAAGGGATTAGCGGCAAGGACAAGGGCTTATGGGCAGGGGGAGGGGCAAGGGCTTAAGGGGAGGGGCAGGGGCAAGTGCTTAGTGGCAGGTTCAGGGACATGGGCTTATGGGCAAGGGCAAGGGCAGGGGCTTAGGGGCAGGGGCAGGGACATGGGCTTATGGCCAAGGGCAAGGGCAGGGTCTTAGGGGCAGGGGCAGGGGCAAGGGCTTAGGGTCAGGGGCAAGGGATTAGGGCAGGGGCAGGGGCAAGGCTTAGGGGCAACTGCATGGGCTTAGGTGTAGGGCAGGGGCAATGGCTTAGGGGCAGGGGCAAGGGCAAGGGCTTAGCGGCAGGGGTAAGGGCAAGGGCTTAGGGCAGGGTCAGGGGCAAGGGCTTAGGGACAGGGTCAAGGGCTTAGGGTCAAGCACAAGGGCTAATGGCAAGGGCAAGGGCTTAGGGGCAAGGGCAAGGACTTAGGGGCAAGCGCAAGTACTTAGGGGACAGGACAAGGGCTTAGGGGCAAGGGCAAAGGGTTAGGGGCAAGGGCAAGGGCTTAAGGGCTAGGGCAAGGGCTTAGGGGCAAGCGCAAGTACTTAGGGGACAGGACAAGGGCTTAGGGGCAAGGGCAAGGGCTTAGGGGCAAGGGCAAGGACTTAGGGGCAATGGCAAGCGCTTAGGGGCAAGGGCAAGAGCTTAGGGACAAGGCCAAGAGCAAAGGATTGCGACAAGAGCAAGTGGTTAGCGGCAAGGACAAGGGCTTAGGGGCAAGGGCAAGGGCTTAGGGGCAAGGGCAAGGGCTTAGGGGCAAGAGCAAGGTCTTAGGGGCAAGAGCAAGGGCTTAGGGGCAAGGGCAAGGGCTTAGGGAAGGGGCAAGGGATTAGGGACAAGGGCAAGGGATTAGGGGCAAGGGCAAGGTCTAAGGGGCAAGGGCAAGGCCTTAGGGGCAAGGGTTTAGGGGCAGGGGCAAGGGCAAGGGCTTTGGGGCAGGGGCAGGGGAAAGGGCTTAGAAGCAGTGGAAGGGGCAAGGGTTTCGGGGTAGGGGCAGGGCAAGGGCTTAGGGGCAGGGGCATGGGCAAGGGCTTAGGGGGAGGGGCAGGGGCTTAGGGTTATGGGCAAGGATTTAGGTGCAAGGGCAAGGGCTTTAGGGCAAGGGAAAGGGCTTAAGGCAAGGGCAAGGGCTTAGGGGCTAGGGCAGTGGCTTAGGGGCAAGGGCAAGGGCTTAGGGGCAAGGGTTTAAGGGCCGAGGCAAGGGTAATGGCTTAGGGGCTAGGGTTTAGGGGCAGCGGCAAGGGCAAGTGTTTAGGGGCAAGGGTTTAGGGGTGTGGACGCCATTACAAGATGGCGCTGGACCGCGCCCTTATCTTCAGGGTTAGTGATAACAAGTTATGCCACGCATGCGCTCAGTCTGGACTTTGACGTAGGAGAGCTTTGCGCCTATCTGAGAGAGCCCCGTCACCCCGAAGCATATATAAGCCAGGGTTTTTAGCCTGCCCGGGGTCTTCCATAGCTGACCTCGGATCTAGAGGCAGCTCTCAATAAACTCCGCTTATCACGCTATCAGAAGGATCCTGGTCAATTTGTCTCGTCGTGTGTCGCGTTCATCCTCTTATCTTCCGCCGTGGGAGGGTCGCGCGTGACAGCTGGTGCCGGAAACCCGGGATTTCGAGTCCTTAAGAAGGCGACGAGACGGTTGAGTGGAGACCCCCGAAAGGGAGGATACAGAACTGATTAGGGCTGCGGAGAGGGTGAGTTCTGCAAGGCCACTGCTGTGTGAATGTTTATCCGCTACGGCTGCGGCGGCCCTGGCTGAGTGTGAGAGAGAGTGCTGCTTCCGCTTTCGGTTTAGACCGAGAAGAAAATCCTGTGCTTAAGTCCCGTGTAGATAAACGGGCGACATGGGAAATGTTCCAATAAAACAGATGGTTAAAACTTTGCAGCAAATCTTGCTAGCTCGTAAACTGAAGATATCAGAAGGCACGCTTAGCAAATTTGTGAGGGAAATAGACCAGATTGCACCATGGTTTCTAACAACGGGCTCTCTGACTGTCCCATGTTGGGACAAGTTGGGAAGAGACATTGATCGAGCAAAAGAAGAGGGACAGATAAGACCGGGCACGAGACCGGTCTGGAAACTAGTTAGAAGCTGCTTAGTGGACGAAGCTTGTGCAGAAGTGATACGTCAGGGGCAGCGTGAGTGGATTGACTTTCAAGACAGCATGTCAGAAGCAGGACAGGAACACACCCGAGGAAACGGGACGTCCGAAAAGGACGATCCGGGAATAGATCGATCTAAAAGGAAAAAACACAGGAGCTCAAAATTGGAGACAAATACGGAGTCAGAGGAAACCTCCGTGACCGGCTCGGAATCAGAGACCGGAGAGGAAACGGAGACAAAACAGCCAAAAACAGGAGGGACCACAAGAGAGAGGGGGGCTGCCGCGCGGGCACGGCAGGAAGCCCCTACTGAGATTAAGCTTAAAGACAAATCCAAAGTGCCAGGAAGTATTTATCCCTGGAAGGAATTAGGGGCTTTAGGCCTTACCGAAAGTGATGAGGAGGAATTGGAGGAGGCGGCGGCTACATATGACAGAGGGAGGTACGATGAGTTTGCTGCTATTAAGTCTATACCTCCGGCACCTCAGATACCTCCCCCCTATAGCTCAGGGGGACAAAATTATTCTCTTTTGACGCCGAAGAGCCAACGGATGCTTAGTCAGATGTTCCCGGTTTTTGAAAATGCCAACCAACAGCGATATCATGAACCTTTAGATTATAAAATTGTCAAGGAATTGGCCGAGGCAGTAAGATCTTACGGAGTCAATGCTAATTACACACAATCTTTAATAGATCGTGTCTGTGCGCATTGTATGACTCCTACTGACTGGTGTTCAGTCACCAAGGCGGTCCTAACCACAGGACAGTACCTAGAGTGGAAGTCTATGTGGATGGAAAACAGCATGACCCAAGCAAGACAAAATGCAGCCAGGGGCATGCCTCAGCAGGCTTGGACATATGAGATGCTAACAGGAAATGGTCAATGGGTAAACAATCAGACAGGTTACCCTATAGATGTATACCAACAAATTAATTTAGCCGCCGGAAAGGCCTGGAAAGCACTGCCCAATAGGGGAGAAGTAAGAGGGAACCTTACAAAAATAATACAAGGCCCTACGGAGCCATTTTCAGATTTTGTGGCTAGAATGCTAGAAGCAGCAGGAAAAATTTTTGGGGATCAAGAAGTGGCTCAACCATTGATCGAGCAATTAATCTTTGAACAATGCACTAAGGAGTGTAGAACTATCATCACTCCCTGGAAGACTAAGGGACTCGAGGCCTGGATGAGAGCTTGCAGAGAGGTTGGCGGACCCCTAACTAACTCTGGGTTAGCAGCAGCAGTAATGGCATTAAACAAGAGAACCGTTAGCTGCTACAGATGTGGTAAACAAGGCCATATAAGGAAAGAATGTAAGAGCCAACCAGTGGGCGGACCCCATGGGTCCGCGGGGCCACCGCCCGGAAATTGCCCAAGATATCAAAAGGGAAGACATTGAGCCAATGAGTGCCGATCCACCCGTGATGCAATGGGGCGTGACCTTTCTCAAAATTCAAAAAACGGGATGAGGGGCCCTCGCCCACAGGGCCCAAAAATATATGGGGCAGTACAGGAACCAAATTTGAAGAAGTACACTCCCAGCAACCAGTCCCAAAGAGAGCCACCTCAGGATCCGCAGGGGTGGACCTCAGTGCCACCACCAGAGCAGTACTAACTCCACAGCAAGGGTGTCAGCCTATTGCAGTAAATTTCTCGGGCCCATTACCAGAAAACACGGTAGGCCTGATACCAGGCAGATCTAGTTGTACTTTAAAGGGACTGGTTGTACATCCAGGAGTCGTGGATCAAGATTTTACAGGAGGAGTTAGGGTACTTTGCTCCTCCCCTAGGGGCATGTATGCCATTATGCCTGGAGACCGTATTGCACAACTTCTGTTGTTGCCTAGTTTGCATACTAGCTTTCCTAGTACAAATAAAGAAAGGGGGAGTCGAGGATTTGGATCTTCAGGATCAGGAGAAATCTTTCTCTCGGTGGATCTGGATACTCGACCCACCTTGACATTAACTGTGGAAGGAAAAAGATTTCAAGGCATTCTGGATACGGGTGCAGATAAAAGTATCATGGCTTTACAATGGTGGCCCTCTAATTGGCCTCTTAAAACATCCTCTCATTCTCTTCAAGGACTAGGATATGCAGATGCACCAAAAATCAGCTCAAGATTATTGTATTGGTTGACTGATGAAGGAGTAGCCGGAACTTTCCAGCCATACGTGCTACCCCTACCTGTTAACCTGTGGGGCAGAGATTTGCTCAACAAACTGGGCTATGTTTTGACTAATGATAAGATACCAGTGGCCCAAAGAATCATGAACAAATGGGGCTATGAAGAAGGACAAGGGTTAGGTAAATACAAGCAAGGCAGGACAGAGCCTATAGAAACTCAACAAAAGCAAGACAAACAAGGCTTGGGTTTTATATAGCGTCCTCTGGGGAGCCGCTACCCCTTACCTGGGAACATAATAAACCAGTATGGGTACCCCAGTGGCCGCTAACAAGCGAGAAGCTTGCGGCAGCTCATGAGCTTGTAAAACAACAGCTTTTAGCGGGACACGTAGAACCCTCTACCTCTCCATGGAACACACCTATATTCGTGATTAAAAAGGCCTCTGGAAAATGGCGACTTCTACATGACCTCAGAGCCATTAATGCCCAAATGCAGCCCATGGGGATTATACAAAGAGGTATGCCTCTATTATCAGCCTTACCTAAAGACTGGAGAGTCATTATCCTGGACATCAAGGACTGTTTTTTCTCTATTCCATTACATCCGCTTGATGTGCCACGATTCGCATTCACCCTACCTTCCATTAATCAAGAAAAGCCAGATGAAAGATATCAGTGGTTAAACCTCCCTCAAGGAATGCAAAATTCTCCAACTATGTGTCAACTTTATGTTAGTACCGCCATCCAGCCTGCCCGAGAAAAGTTTCCAAAGGCAAAAATTGTACATTATATGGATGACATTCTTTTAGCAGCCCCGACAGAACTTATGGTGGAACAATTGTTTTTGGAAATAACTCGACTTCTTCAAAAAAGGGGGCTAGAGATTGCCCCCGAAAAGATTCAAAAACAGTCTGTAGGAAAATTTTTAGGCGCAAGAATAGAGCATACAGTTATTAGCCCACAAAAGATATCAATTAGGTGTGACCAATTGACTACTTTGAATGATTTTCAAAAACTATTAGGAGATATTAATTCGATTCGACCTTATTTAAAATTGCCTACTGTTGTTTTAGAACCCCTTTTCAAAATCTTAGAAGGAGATTCTGACTTAAACTCTCCTAGAGAATTATCGGAAGAAGCTAGGAAAAGTTTAATGAAAGTTGAAGAGGCCCTTAGCAAGGCTCAGGTCCTTAGGTTCGATCCTAAAAAGGAATTACAGGTCTGTGTAATCCAGACCCCACATAGCCCCACAGCTGCTTTATGGCAAGAGGGTCCTTTGTTATGGGTTCACATGCCCTCTCACACAGGGAGAACAATTAGCTATTATCCTAACCTGGTAGCTACCATAGCTTTAAACACCATTATTACCTCTATAAAGCATTTTGGAACACAGCCTAAAAAGCTAGTTGTACCATACACCAAAGACCAAGTAGATACGTTAAGTGCCTTGTTAGATGATTGGGCTATATTAGTATGCTCCTTTACTGGTATGATAGATAACCACTACCCCAAACACCCTGTGTTAAGTTTTATCCAACAGCATCCTTATTTTTCCCAAACTTACTAGAGTTAAACCCATTCTTGGTGCGAAAACTATATATACTGATGGATCTAAATCTGGGATCGGAAGCATGGTCATTGACACAAAAGTTCAGACCTTTCACTTTGAGAAAGGAGTACCTCAAATAGTAGAATGTCAAGTAGACTTAGAAGTTTTTAAAGCAATAAAAGAACCCTTTAATTTAATTACCGATTCTCAATATGTAGTTAATGCAGTGCAGCAATTAGAAGTCGCGGGAAAAATAAGCGCCAAGAGTAACGTTTCTAGAATTTTGAGTTGCATTCAGGAGTGTATTCTTAATAGAACCAACCCTTTTTACATAGGGCATATCCGGGCTCACTCGGGCCTCCCGGGACCCATGAGTCAGGGCAATGACCTAGCTGATAAGGCCACAAGAACATTAGCCCTTGTGATACTAACGCCTGTCCAACAGGCCGTGGATTTTCACAAACTTTTTCATGTCCCTTCCCGAACTTTGAGTCATAAATTTAATATATCCCGAGAAGAGGCTCGAAAAATTGTCCGAGCCTGTCCTAGTTGTATCCCATTTATTCATGAACCACATACGGGAGTCAACCCTAGAGGACTACGTCCTTTAGACGTGTGGCAAATGGATGTCACACATGAAAATTCGTTTGGAAAAATGAAATATATTCACGTGTCCGTTGACACCTGCTCTGGCATCCTGGTAGCCACCCCGTTGACGGGAGAAAAGGTGCAACATGTGATCCAGCACTGTTTAGAAGCTTGGAGTGCGTGGGGAAAACCCCAATGCATAAAAACAGACAATGGCCCAGCCTACACAGCTCGGTCCTTTCAACAGTTTTGTGAACGTATGCAAGTTAAACATATTACTGGTCTACCTTACAATCCCCAAGGACAAGGTATTGTAGAACGTGCCAATCAAACGCTTAAACATTATTTACAAAAACAAAAAGGGGGAGATGGTCAGTCTTCAGTCGTCTGTTTAGTAACCCCTCGACAAAAACTGGCATTAGCCTTATTTACTATAAATTTTTTAAAATTGGATATCAATAATCAGTCGGCTGCTGAGCGCCATGGACAATGGCCAACACCAACCAAGGAAATGGTTAAATGGAAAAACGTGCTAGATAATAAATGGTATGGTCCGGCTCCGGTGTTGATCAGATCCAGGGGAAGTCTTTGTGTTTTTCCGCAGAATGAAAGACAGCCTGTGTGGGTGCCATCGCGATTGACCAGAGAAGTGACGAGGACGTCAGAGACAAAGGAGGATATAAGAAAAGAAGAGAAACAAACAGAGATTGTTGAAAAGCCTGATGTGGCCCCATAGCCATTGTTTTGGCCTCAATTTTTTGAGCATTATCCCCATTGCTTTATTTTTTGCAATTGCCCTTGTTGCCTCCGCGCCAAACGATTGGTCTTGGCAGGACAGGATTTGGCTATGACTTTCTTATTGTTTTTGGGTTCTTGTTTTTGCAGGAACACAGTGCTTTTAACATTTGAAGATAGAAAATTACTATGATCATGATACAGGTCATATTTAGTTTGATTATTATAGTAGAAGCAACCCGTGCAGAAAAATTGTGGGGAGTGGTGAGAACCTGGCCTATACCCCATCCAGTAAATAGACAAGCCCCAGTTCTCCCAGTATTTTTTGCTCAAAAATGTGATAGATTGGGAGTCCCTTGTAGTCCTCCTGTGAGTAAAGTATCAAAATTTTATAATGTCACAAATTTTACTTTAGTTAATAGCTTATGTTTCCATATCGTAAAAAATTCTTCCAGTAATCAGTGCATAAATTTGAGAAAGATGAATGTTACAACATGGCTTGATCCTGAAGTTACCCCAGGGTCGACTGTCAAGGTAGAGGTCGATCAAGAAGGCGAGATGATTTTTAGTGGCTCGCCCCCAGCCCCGCAACTAGGCGAATGGTCGACACCAGCAACTCCGCCGGTGACGTGTGTCGAGACATATGTCTGGCAAGAAGAATTGCTGGCACCAGTAGAGACGGGCGAAGAACATGAGGAAAGAACTCGATGCAATGGTACTCTGGAAAGAGTGAGGGTATTCCCTCCCTGTCGTCCTAGAGAAAGATTTCCACCAGAGTTTGAAAACTGTGACCCAGGGGTACAGGATAAATTGTATTTATCTAAACTAAACCTCAATTTTTCCCCAAAATTATATAACAGCACCCAGAATGTGAGCAAGAATACATGGCCGTGGCATCAGTGGATTCTAAATAACAGATTGAATGCTGCCACTATTATGTCCCCTTTTGCTGGCTTGTTGGGAAGCGTCATACGTCTCAAAAGAGCTAATGTAGTTATTGTGGGAAATATGGCAAACGTTAGTGAAGGCTTGAGTTATAGCCATAATTATATTTATGATTATAATCCAGTTTGCGTAAAAAGTCCTTTTTTATTTTTAGTTTTTAATGATACATGTATTATAAATGATGTTGTTAGTTGCAATAGTAGTAAATGTAGATGTAAAATTAGAGAGTGTTGGTCTGGAAACCGAACGCATAATGCTATGGTCATTCGCATTCCCACCTTAGTTCCTATACCTGTGGAAGCGGATCCGAATCAATTCCCCATTACTACTCTATTGAGACATAAAAGAGATTTTGGCATAACAGCTGCAATTGTTACAGCAATAGCGATATCAGCAACAGCGGCCGTAACTGCGGGTATCGCTATGGCCAATCAAGTGCAGACAGCTAAAGTTATAAATGAAGTTGTGGAAAAAACCGCGGATGCACTAATGGAAGCCCGCAATGCCCAAGCTCATTCAGCGGCAGGAATAATTCTGTTGAATCAAAAAACGGATTTATTGCAACAAGAAATTGAGCAACTTACCAGCTTGGTACAACGGAGCTGTGTATTATCAACACCTGCGGTTTGTGTCACCCCTATTGTATATAATGAATCAAGCAGCATTATTAAAAACATTTCAGATTTTTTGACAGGCCAATGGAGTGAAGAGCTGGAAGCGATACAGGACCAGATATTGTTGAAGATTTTGAAATTGAATGGCACACGTACTAAGCCTATCACGCTTGGAGATTACACCTCTTGGTTGTCCTCTGCTTTTTCCTATTTCAAGGAGTGGGTGGGAACATTTTTATTTTTGGGCTTAATCTGCTTCGGTGGCATAATTCTTCTCTGGATGATTTGCAAGCTCAAGCGCAATCAGGCTAGCGAAAAGCGTGTGATATTACAAGCCCTCATGGCTCTTGAAAAGGGCGAGCAGCCAGAGATTTGGCTTTCCCTCCTCAAGCGCTAGACCATGCGCAAGCTGAGTCTGCAGCCAAAGACGGGAAAGACCAGTGGGACATGGTACCAACCTAAGACAGGAGCCTGCCGCTAGAGGGCAGGAGTTCCGATGACGGGTAAGGACCATGTGGCATGCTAGGTCACCTAAGACAGGCGGGATTCCAAAATCTTATTATATAAAAAGGTAGGAGATGTGGACGCCATTACAAGATGGCGCTGGACTGCGCCCTTATCTTCAGGGTTAGTGATAACAAGTTATGCCACGCATGCGCTCAGTCTGGACTTTGACGCAGGAGAGCTTTGCGCCTATCTGAGAGAGCCCCGTCACCCCGAAGCATATATAAGCCAGGGTTTTTAGCCTGCCCGGGGTCTTCCATAGCTGACCTCGGATCTAGAGGCAGCTCTCAATAAACTCCGATTATCACGCTATCAGAAGGATCCTGGTCAATTTGTCTCGTCGTGTGTCGCGTTCATCCTCTTATCTTCCGCCATGGGAGGGTCGCGCGTGACATAGGGGCAGGGGCAGGGGCAAGGGTTTAGGGGCAAGGGTTAAGGGGCAGGGCAGGGGCAAGGGTTTAGGGGAGGGGCAAGGGCTTAGTGGCAGGGGCAAGGGCTTAGGGGCAGGGGCAGGGGCAAGGAATTAGGGGCAGGGGCAAGGGCAAGGTCTTCGGGGCAGGGGCAGGGGCAAGGGCTTAGGGGCAGTGGCAGGGGCAAAGGCTTAGGCGAAGGGGCCGGGGCAAGGTCTTAAGGAGAGAGGAAGGGGAATGGGCTTAGTGGCAGGGTGGGGGCAAGGGCTTAAGGCAGGTGCAGGGACATGGACTTAGGGGCAGGGGCAGGGGATTAGGGGCAGGGGCAAGGGCTTAGGGGCAGGGGCAGGGGCAAGGGCTTAGGGGCAGGGGCAGGGGCAAGTCTTAAGGGCAAGGGCAAGGGCTTCGGAGCAGGGAAGGGGCAAGGGCTTAGGGGCAGGGGCAATGGCTTAGGGGCAAGCACAAGGGCTTATAGCAAGGGCAAGGGTTTAGGGGCAAGGACAAGGGCTTAGGGGAAAGGGCAAGGGCTTAGGGGCAAAGGAAAGGCTTAGGGGCAAGGGTAAGGGCTTAGGGGCAAGGGCAAGGGCTTAGGGGCAAGGGCAAGGGCGTAGGGGAAAGGGCAAGGGCTTAGGGTCAAGAGCACAGGTTTAGGGTCAAGGGAAAGGATTTAGGTGCAAGGGCAAGCGCTTAAGGGCAAGGGAAAGGGCTTAAGGCAAGGTCAAGGACTTAGGGGCAAGGGCAGTGGCTTAGGGGAAGGGTTTAGGGCCAGAGGCAAGGGCAAGGGTTTAGGGGCAATGGTTTAGGGGCAGGGTCAGGGGCAAGGGTTTAGGGGCAAAGGTTTAGGGGCAGGGGCAGGGGCAAGGGATTAGGGGAGGGGCAAGGGCTTAGTGGCAGGGAAAAGGGCTTAGGGGCAGTGGCAGGGGCAAAGGCTTAGGGGTAGGGCCAGGGGCAAGGGCTAAGGCGCAGGGGCAGGGGCAAGGGCTTAGGGGCAGGGGCAGGAGCAAGAGTTTAGGGGCAGGGGCAGGGGCAGGGGCAAAGTCTTAGGGGCAGGGGCTAGGGCTTAGGGGCAGGGGGAGGGGCAAAGGCTTAGGAGCAGGGGCAGGGGAAGGGCTTAGTGGCAGGGTGGGGGCAAGGGCTTAGTGGCAGGTGCAGGGACATGGGTGCAGGGGCAGGGGCAGGGGCTTAGGGGCAGGGGCAAAGGCTTAGGGGCAGGGGCAGGGGCAAGGGATTAGGGGCTGGGGTAGGGGCAAGTCTTAGGGGCAAGGGCAAGGGCTTAGGGGCAAGCGCAAGGGCTTATGGCAAGGGCAAGGGCTTAGGGGCAAAGGCAAGGCTTAGGGGCAAGGGCCAGGGCTTAGGGGAAAGGACAAGGGCTTAGGGACAAGGTTAAGTGCAAGGGATTGGGGCAAGGGCAAGGGATTAGCGGCAAGGACAAGGGCTTAGCGGCAAGGGCAATAGCTTACGGGCAAGGGCTTAGGGGCTAGGGCAAGAGCTTAGGGGCAAGCGCCAGGGCTTAGGGGCAAGGGCAAGGGCTTAGGGGGAAGGGCAAGGGCTTAGGGGCAAGGGCAATGTCTTAGCGGCAAGGGCAAGGGTTTATGGGCAGGAGCACGGGCAAGGGCTTAGGGGCAGGGGCAAGGGCTTAGGGACAGGCGCAAGGGCTTAGGGACAGTGGCACGGACAGGAGCAAGGGCTTAGGAGCTGGGGCAAGGACTTAGGGGCAGGGGCAGTGGCAAGAGCTTAGGGGCAGCGGCAGGGGCAGGAAGGGCTTAGCAGTAAGGCAGGGGCAATTTCATAGGGGCACAGGCAGGGGCAATGGTTCTGGGGCAGTGACAGGGGCATGGGCTTAGAGGCAGGGGCAAGGGCTTAGGGCAAGGGCAAGTGCTTAGGGGCTGCGGCAGGGGCAAGGGCTTAGGGGCAGGGGTAAGGGCAAGGGCTTAGGGGCAGGGTCAGGGGCAAGGGCTTAGAGGCAGGGTCAAGGGCTTAGGGGCAAGCGCAAGGGCTTATGGCAAGGGCAAAGGCTTAGGGGCAAGGGCAAGGACTTAGGGGCAAGGGCAAGTGCTTAGGGGCAATGGCAAAGGCTTAGGGGCAAGGGCTTAAGGGCTAGGGCAAAGCGTTAGCGGCAAGCGCAAGTACTTAGGGGACAGGACAAGGGCTTAGGGGCAATGGCAAGGGCTTAGGGGCAAGGGCTTCTGGAAGGGCAAGGGGTTAGGGGAAAGGGCAAGAGCTTAGCGGCAAGGGCAAGGGCTTAGGGGCAAAGGCAAAGGCTTAGGGGCAAGGGCAAGGGCAAGGGTTTAGGGGCAAGGTTTTAGGGACAGGGGAAAGGGTTAAGGGGCAGGGGCCGGGGCAAGGGCTTAGGGGCTGGGGAAGGTGCAAGGGATTGGACAGGGGCAAAGTCAAGGGCTTAGGGGCAGGGGCAGAGGCAGGGCTTAGCGACAGGTGCAAGGGCAAGGGCTTAGGGGCAGGGGCAGGGGCAAGGGCTTAGGGGCAGGCGCAAGGGCTTAGGGGCAGTGGCAGGGACAGGGGCAAGGGCTTAGGGGCAGTGGCAAGGACTTAGGGGCAGGGGCAGTGGCAAGAGCTTAGGGGCAGCGGCAGGGGCAGGAAGGGCTTAGCGGTAAGGCAGGGACAATTTCATAGGGGCACGGGCAGGGGCAATGGCTTCGGGGCAGTGACAGGGGAATGGGCTTAGGGGCAGGGGCAAGGGCTTAGGGTAAGGGCAAGTGCTTAGGGGCAGCGGCAGGGGCAATGACTTATGGGCAGGGGCAAGGATTTAGGGGCAGGGGCAAGGGCAAGGGCAAGGGCTTAGCGGCAGCGGCAGGGGCAAATTCTTAGGGGCAGGGGAAGGGGCAATGTCTTCGGGGCAGGGGCAGGGTCAAGGGCTTAGGGGCAGGCCAGGGACAATGGCTCTGGGGCAGTGACAGGGGCATGGGCTTAGGGGCAGGGGCAGGGGCAAGAGCTTAGGGGCAGGGGCAAGGGCTTAGGGGCAAGAGCAAGGGCTTACGGGCAAGAGCAAGGGCTTAGGGGCAAGGGAAAGGGCTTAGGGAAGGGGCAAGGGATTAGAGACAAGGGCAAGGGATTAGGGGACAGGGCAAGGTCTAAGGGGCAAGGGCAAGGCTTTAGGGGCAAGCGTTTAGGGGCAGGGGCAGGGGCAAGGGCTTTGGGGCAGGGGCAGGGGAAAGGGCTTAGACGCAGGGGAAGGGGCAAGGGTTTCGGGGCAGGGGCAGGGTAAGGGGCTTAGGGGCAGTGTCAGGGGCAAAGGCTTAGGGGTAGGGCCAGGGGCAAGGACTAAGGCGCAGGGGCAGGGGCAAGGGCTTATGGGCAGGGGCAGGAGCAAGAGTTTAGGGGCAGGGGCAGGGGCAGGGGCAAATTCTTAGGGGCAGGGGCTAGGGATTAGGGGCAGGGGGAGGGGCAAAGGCTTAGGAGCAGGGGCAGGGGAAGGGCTTAGTGGCAGGGTGGGGGCAAGGGCTTAGTGGCAGGTGCAGGGACATGGGTGCAGGGGCAGGGGCAGGGGCTTAGGGGCAGGGGCAAAGGCTTAGGGGCAGGGGCAGGGGCAAGGGATTAGGGGCTGTGGTAGGGGCAAGTCTTAGGGGCAAGGGCAAGGGCTTAGGGGCAAGCGCAAGGGCTTATGGCAAGGGCAAGGGCTTAGGGGCAAAGGCAAGGCTTAGGGGCATGGGCCAGGGCTTAGGGGAAAGGACAAGGGCTTAGGGACAAGGTTAAGTGCAAGGGATTGGGGCAAGGGCAAGGGATTAGCGGCAAGGACAAGGGCTTAGGGGCAAGTGCAATAGCTTACGGGCAAGGGCAAGGGCTTAGGCGCTAGGGCAAGAGCTTAGGGGCAAGCGCCAGGGATTAGGGGCAAGGGCAAGGGCTTAGGGGGAAGGGCAAGGGCTTAGGAGCAAGCACAAGGGCTTATAGCAAGGGCAAGGGTTTAGGGGCAAGGGCAAGGGCTTAGGGGAAAGGGCAAGGGCTTAGGGGCAAAGGAAAGGGTTAGGGGCAAGGGTAAGGGCTTAGGGGCAAGGGCAAGGGCTTAGGGGCAAGGGCAAGGGCGTAGGGGAAAGGGCAAGGGCTTAGGGTCAAGAGCACGGGTTTAGGGGCAAGGGAAAGGATTTAGGTGCAAGGGCAAGGGCTTAAGGGCAAGGGAAAGGGCTTAAGGCAAGGTCAAGGACTTAGGGGCAAGGGCAGTGGCTTAGGGGCAAGGGTTTAGGGGCAGAGGCAAGGGCAAGGGTTTAGGGGCAATGGTTTAGGGGCAGGGTCAGGGGCAAGGGTTTAGGGGCAAAGGTTTAGGGGCAGGGGCAGGGGCAAGGGATTAGGGGAGGGGCAAGGGCTTAGTGGCAGGGAAAAGGGCTTAGGGGCAGTGTCAGGGGCAAAGGCTTAGGGGTAGGGCCAGGGGCAAGGACTTAGGCGCAGGGGCAGGGGCAAGGGCTTATGGGCAGGGGCAGGAGCAAGAGTTTAGGGGCAGGGGCAGGGGCAGGGGCAAATTCTTAGGGGCAGGGGCTAGGGATTAGGGGCAGGGGGAGGGGCAAAGGCTTAGGAGCAGGCGCAGGGGAAGGGCTTAGTGGCAGGGTGGGGGCAAGGGCTTAGTGGCAGGTGCAGGGACATGGGTGCAGGGGCAGGGGCAGGGGCTTAGGGGCAGGGGCAAAGGCTTAGGGGCAGGGGCAGGGGCAAGGGATTAGGGGCTGTGGTAGGGGCAAGTCTTAGGGGCAAGGGCAAGGGCTTAGGGGCAAGCGCAAGGGCTTATGGCAAGGGCAAGGGCTTAGGGGCAAAGGCAAGGCTTAGGGGCAAGGGCCAGGGCTTAGGGGAAAGGACAAGGGCTTAGGGACAAGGTTAAGTGCAAGGGATTGGGGGAAGGGCAAGGGATTAGCGGCAAGGACAAGGGCTCAGGGGCTAGGGCAAGAGCTTAGGGGCAAGCGCCAGGGCTTAGGGGCAAGGGCAAGGGCTTAGGGGGAAGGGCAAGGGCTTAGGGGCAAGGGCAATGTCTTAGCGGCAAGGGCAAGGGTTTACGGGCAGGAGCACGGGCAAGGGTTTAGGGGCAGGGGCAAGGGCTTAGGGACAGGCGCAAGGGCTTAGGGACAGTGGCACGGACAGGAGCAAGGGCTTAGGAGCTGGGGCAAGGACTTAGGGGCAGGGGCAGTGGCAAGAGCTTAGGGGCAGCGGCAGGGGCAGGAAGGGCTTAGCAGTAAGGCAGGGGCAATTTCATAGGGGCACAGGCAGGGGCAATGGTTCTGGGGCAGTGACAGGGGCATGGGCTTAGAAGCAGGGGCAAGGGCTTAGGGCAAGGGCAAGTGCTTAGGGGCTGCGACAGGGGCAAGGGCTTAGGGGCAGGGGTAAGGGCAAGGGCTTAGGGGCAGGGTCAGGGGCAAGGGCTTAGAGGCAGGGTCAAGGGCTTAGGGGCAAGCGCAAGGGCTTATGGCAAGAGCAAGGGCTTAGGGGCAAGGGCAAGGACTTAGGGGCAAGGGCAAGTGCTTAGGGGCAATGGCAAAGGCTTAGGGGCAAGGGCTTAAGGGCTAGGGCAAAGGCTTAGGGGCAAGCGCAAGTACTTAGGGGACAGGACAAGGGCTTAGGGGCAATGGCAAGGGCTTAGGGGCAAGGGCTTCTGGAAGGGCAAGGGGTTAGGGGAAAGGGCAAGAGCTTAGCGGCAAGGGCAAGGGCTTAGGGGCAAAGGCAAAGGCTTAGGGGCAAGGGCAAGGGCAAGGGTTTAGGGGCAAGGTTTTAGGGACAGGGGAAAGGGTTAAGGGGCAGGGGCCGGGGCAAGGGCTTAGGGGCTGGGGAAGGTGCAAGGGATTGGACAGGGGCAAAGTCAAGGGCTTAGGGGCAGGGGCAGAGGCAGGGCTTAGCGACAGGTGCAAGGGCAAGGGCTTAGGGGCAGGGGCAGGGGCAAGGGCTTAGGGGCAGGCGCAAGGGCTTAGGGGCAGTGGCAGGGACAGGGGCAAGGGCTTAGGGGCAGTGGCAAGGACTTAGGGGCAGGGGCAGTGGCAAGAGCTTAGGGGCAGCGGCAGGGGCAGGAAGGGCTTAGCGGTAAGGCAGGGACAATTTCATAGGGGCACGGGCAGGGGCAATGGCTTCGGGGCAGTGACAGGGGAATGGGCTTAGGGGCAGGGGCAAGGGCTTAGGGTAAGGGCAAGTGCTTAGGGGCAGCGGCAGGGGCAATGACTTATGGGCAGGGGCAAGGATTTAGGGGCAGGGGCAAGGACAAGGGCTTAGCGGCAGCGGCAGGGGCAAATTCTTAGGGGCAGGGGAAGGGGCAATGTCTTCGGGGCAGGGGCAGGGTCAAGGGCTTAGGGGCAGGCCAGGGACAATGGCTCTGGGGCAGTGACAGGGGCATGGGCTTAGGGGCAGGGGCAGGGGCAAGAGCTTAGGGGCAGGGGCAAGGGCTTAGGGGCAAGAGCAAGGGCTTACGGGCAAGAGCAAGGGCTTAGGGGCAAGGGAAAGGGCTTAGGGAAGGGGCAAGGGATTAGAGACAAGGGCAAGGGATTAGGGGACAGGGCAAGGTCTAAGGGGCAAGGGCAAGGCTTTAGGGGCAAGCGTTTAGGGGCAGGGGCAGGGGCAAGGGCTTTGGGGCAGGGGCAGGGGAAAGGGCTTAGACGCAGGGGAAGGGGCAAGGGTTTCGGGGCAGGGGCAGGGTAAGGGGCTTAGGGGCAGAGGCAGGGGCACTGGCTTAGGGGTAGGGGCAGGGGCTAGGGCTTAGAGGCAGGGTGGGGCAAAGGCCAGTGGCAGGGGCAGGGGCAAGGGTTTAGGTGTAGGGGCAGGGCAAGGGCTTAGGGGCAGGGGCAGGGGCAAGGGCTTAGGGGGAGGGGCAGGGGCTTAGGGGCATGGGCAAGGATTTAGGTGCAAGGGCATGGGCTTTAGGGCAAGGGAAAGGGCTTAAGGCAAGGGCAAGGACTTAGGGGCTAGGGCAGTGGCTTAGGTGCAAGGGTAAGGGCTTAGGGGCAAGGGTTTAAGGGCCGAGGCAAGGGCAAGGGCTTAGGGGCTAGGGTTTAGAGGCAGCGGCAAGGGCAAGTTCTTAGGGGCAAGGGTTTACGGGCAGGAGCACGGGCAAGGGCTTACGGGCAGGGGCAAAGGCTTAGGGACAGGCGCAAGGACTTAGGGGCAGTGGCAGGGACGGGGGTAAGGGCTTAGGGGCAGTGGCAAGGACTTAGGGACAGGGGCAGTGGCAAGAGCTTAGGGGCAGCGGCAGGGGCAGGAAGGGCTTAGCGGTAAGGCAGGGGCAATTTCATAAGGGCACGGGCAGGGGCAATGGCTTTGGGGCAGGGTCAGGGGCAATGGCTTAGAGGCAGCGGCAAGGGCCTAGGGCAAGGGCAAGTGCTTAGGGGCAGCGGCAGGGGCAAGGGCTTAGGGTCAGGGGTAAGGGCAAATGCTTAGGGGCAGGGGCAGTGGCAAGGGCTTAGGGGCAGGGTCAAGGGCTTAGGGGCAAGCGCAAGGGCTTATGGCAAGAGCAAGGGATTAGGGGCAAGGGCAAGGACTTAGGGGCAAGGGCAAGTGCTTAGGGGCAATGACAAAGGCTTAGGGGCAAGGGCAAGGGCTTAAGGGCTAGGGCAAGGGCTTAGGCGCAAGCGCAAGTACTTAGGGGCAAGGACAAGGGCTTAGGGGCAAGGGCAAGGGCTTAGGGGCAAGGGCTTCTGAAAGGGCAAGGGGTTAGGGGAAAGGGCAAGAGCTTAGCGGCAAGGGCAAGGGCTTAGGTGCAAAGGAAAGGCTTAGGGGCAAGGGCAAGGGCAAGGGTTTAGGGGCAAGGTTTTAGGGACAGGGGAAAGGGTTAAGGGGCAGGGGCCGGGGCAAGGGCTTAGGGGCTGGGGAAGGGGCAAGGGATTGGACAGGGGCAAACGTAAGGGCTTACGGGCAGGGGCAGAGGCAGGGCTTAGGGACAGGTGCAAGGGCAAGGGCTTAGGGGCAAGGGCAAGGGCTTAGGGGCAGGGGCAAGGGCTTAGGGACAGGCGCAAGGGCTTAGGGGCATTGGCAGGGACAGGGGCAAGGGCTCAGGGGCAGTGGCAAGGACTTAGGGGCAGGGGCTGTGGCAAGAGATTAGGGGCAGCGGCAGGGGCAGGAAGGGCTTAGCGGTAAGGCAGGGGCAATTTCATAGGGGCACGGGCAGGGGCAATGGCTTCGGGGCAGGGTCAGGGGCAAGGGCTTAGAGGCAGGGGCAGGGGCAATGGCTCTGGGGCAGTGACAGGTGCATGGGCTTAGTGGCAGGGGCAAGGGCTTAGGGCAAGGCAAAGGGCTTAAGGCAAGGTCAAGGACTTAGGGTCAAGTGCAGTGGCTTATGGGCAAGGGTTTTTGGGCAGAGGCAAGGGCAAGGGTTTAGGGGCAATGGTTTAGGGGCAGGGTCAGGGGCAAGGGTTTAGGAGCAGGGGCAGGGGCAAGGGATTAGGGGCAGGGACAGGGGCAAGTCTTAGGGGCAAGGTCAAGGGCTTAGGAGCAGGGCAAGGGCAAGGGCTAAGGGGCAAGCGCAAGGGCTTATAGCAAGGGCAAGGGCTTAGGGGAAAGGGCAAGGGCTTAGGGTCAAGAGCACGGGTTTAGGGGCAAGGGAAAGGATTTAGGTGCAAGGGCAAGCGCTTAAGGGCAAGGGAAAGGGTTTAAGGCAAGGTCAATGACTTAGGGGCAAGGGCAGTGGCTTAGGGGCAAGGGTTTAGGGGCAGAGGCAAGGGCAAGGGTTTAGGGGCAATGGTTTAGGGGCAGGGGCAGGGGCAAGGGTTTAGGGGAGGGGCAAGGGCTTAGTGGCAGGGAAAAGGGCTTAGGGGCAGTGGCAGGGGCAAAGGCTTAGGGGTAGGGCCAGGGGCAAGGGCTAAGGCTCAGGGGCAGGGGCAAGGGCTTAGGGGCAGGGGCAAGAGCAAGAGTTTAGGGGCAAGGGCAGGGGCAAAGTCTTAGGGGCAGGGGCTAGGGCTTAGGAGCAGGGGAAGGGGCAAAGGCTTAGGAGCAGGGGCAAGGGAAGGGCTTAGTGGCAGGGTGGGGGCAAGGGCTTAGTGGCAGGTGCAGGGACATGAGTGCAGGGGCAGAGGCTTAGGGGTAGGTGCAAAGGCTTAGGGGCAGGGACAGGGGCAAGGGATTAGGGGCTGGGTAGGGGCAAATCTTAGGGGCAAGGGCAAGGACTTATGGCAAGGGCAAGGGCTTAGGGGCAAAGGCAAGCCTTAGGGGCAAGGGCCAGGGCTTAGGGGAAAGGACAAGGGCTTAGGGACAAGGTTAAGTGAAAGGGATTGGGGCAAGGGCAAGGGATTAGCGGCAAGGACAAGGGCTTAGGAGCAAGGGCAATAGCTTAGGGGCAAGGGCAAGGGCTTAGGGGCAAGGACAAGGGCTTAGGGGCAAGGGCAATGTCTTAGCGGCAAGGCCAAGTTCTTAGGTGCAAGGGTTTATGGGCAGGAGCACGAACAAGGGCTTAGGGGCAGGGGCAAGGGCTTAGGGACAGGCGCAAGGGCTTAGGGGCAGTGGCAGGGACAGGGGCAAGGGCTTAGGGGCAGTGGCAGGGACAGGGGCAAGGGCTTAGGGGCAGTGGCAAGGACTTAGGGGCAGGGGCAGTGGCAAGAGGTTAGGGGCAGCGGCAGGGGCAGGAAGGGCTTAGCGGTAAGGCAGGGGCAATTTCATAGGGGCACGGGCAGGGGCAATGGCTTCGGGGCAGGGTCAGGGGCAAGGGCTTAGAGGCAGGGGCAGGGGCAATGGCTCGGGGGCAGTGACAGGTGCATGGGCTTAGTGGCAGGGGCAAGGGCTTAGGGCAAGGGCAAGTGCTTTGGGGCAGCGGCAGGGGCAATGACTTATGGGCAGGGGCAAGGATTTAGGGGCAGGGGCAAGGGCAAGGGCTTAGTGGCAGGGGAAGGGGCAAGGGCTTAGGGGAAGCGGTAGGGGCAAGTTCTTAGGGGCAGGGGCAATGTCTTCGGGGCAGGGGCAGGGGCAAGGGCTTAGGGGCAGGCCAGGGACAATGGCTCTGGGGCAGTGACAGGGGCATGGGCTTAGGGGCAGGGCCAGGGGAAAGAGCTTAGGGGCAGGGGCAAGGGATAAGGGGCAGGGGAAAGGGCTTAGGGGCAAGGGCAAGGTCTTAGGGGCAAGAACAAGGGCTTAGGGGCAAGTTCAAGGGCTTAGGGGCAAGGGCAAGGGCTTAGGGAAGGGGCAAGGGAGTAGGGGCAAGGTCAAGGGTTTAGGGGCAAGGGTTGATGGGCAAGGCCTTAGGGGCAGTGGCAAGGACTTAGGGACAGGGGCTGTGGCAAGAGCTTAGGGGCAGCGGCAGGGGCAGGAAGGGCTTAGCGGTAAGGCAGGGGCAATTTCATAGGGGCACGGGCAGGGGCAATGGCTTCGGGGCAGGGTCAGGGGCAAGGGCTTAGAGGCAGGGGCAGGGGCAATGGCTCTGGGGCAGTGACAGGTGCATGGGCTTAGTGGGCTAGGGCAAGTGTTTAGGGGCAAGTGCAAGGGTTAGGGGGAAGGGCTTCTGGAAGGGCAAGGGGTTAGGGGAAATGGCAAGAGGTTAGCGGCAAGGGCAAGGGCATAGGTGCAAAGGAAAGGCTTAGGGGCAAGGGCAAGAGCAAGGGTTTAGGGGCAAGGTTTTAGGGACAGGGGAAAGGGTTAAGGGGCAGGGGCCGGGGCAAGGGCTTAGGGGCTGGGGAAGGGGCAAGGGATTGGACAGGGCCAAAGGTAAGGGCTTAGGGGCAGGGGCAGAGGCAGGGCTTAGCGACAGGTGCAAGGGCAAGGGCTTAGGGGCAGGGACAGGGGCAAGGGCTTAGGGGCAGGAGCAAGGGCTTAGGGGCAGTGGCATGGACAGGGGCAAGGGCTTAGGGGCAGTGGCAAGGGCTTAGGGACAGCGGCAGGGGCAGGAAGGGCTTAGCGGTAAGGCAGGGGCAAGTACATAGGGGCACGGGCAGGGGCAATGGCTTCGGGGCAGGTCAGGGGCAAGGGCTTAGAGGCAGGGGCAGGGGCAATGGCTCTGGGGCAGTGACAGGTGCATGGACTTAGTGGCAGGGGCAAGGGTTTAGGGCAAGTGCAAGTGCTTAGGGGCAGCGGCAGGGGCAATGACTTATGAGCAGGGGCAAGGATTTAGGGGCAGGGGCAAGGGCAAGGGCTTAGTGGCAGGGGAAGGGGCAAGGGCTTAGGGGAAGCGGCAGGGGCAAGTTTTTAGGGGCAGGGGCAATGTCTTCGGGGCAGGGGCAGGGGCAAGGACTTAGGGGCAAGCCAGGGACATTGGCTCTGGGGCAGTGACAGGGGCATGGGCTTAGGGGCAAGGGCAAGGGCTTAAGGGCTAGGGCAAGGGCTTAGGGGCAAGCGCAAGCACTTAGGGGCAAGGACAAGGGCTTAGGGGCAAGGACAAGGGCTTAGGGGCAAGGGCTTCTGGAAGGGCAAGGGTTTAGGGTAAATGGCAAGAGCTTAGCGGCAAGGGCAAGGGCTTAGGTGCAAAGGAAAGGCTTAGGGGCAAGGGCAAGGGCAAGGGTTTAGGGGCAAGGTTTTAGGGACAGGGGAAAGGGTTAAGGGGCAGGGGCCGGGGCAAGGGCTTAGGGGCTGGGGAAGGGGCAAGGGATTGGACAGGGCCAAAGGTAAGGGCTTAGGGGCAGGGGCAGGGGCAGGGCTTAGCGACAGGTGCAAGGGCAAGGGCTTAGGGGCAGGGACAGGGGCAAGGGCTTAGGGGCAGGAGCAAGGGCTTAGGGGCAGTGGCAGGGACAGGGGCAAGGGCTTAGGGGCAGTGGCAAGGGCTTAGGGACAGGGGCTGTGGCAAGAGATTAGGGGCAGCGGCAGGGGCAGGAAGGGCTTAGCGGTAAGGCAGGGGCAATTTCATAGGGGCACGGGCAGGGGCAATGGCTTCGGGGCAGGTCAGGGGCAAGGGCTTAGAGGCAGGGGCAGGGGCAATGGCTCTGGGGCAGTGACAGGTGCATGGGCTTAGTGGCAGGGTGCAAGGGCTTAGGGCAAGGGCAAGTGCTTAGGGGCAGCGGCAGGGGCAATGACTTATGGGCAGGGGCAAGGATTTAGGGGCAGGGGCAAGGGCAAGGCCTTAGTGGCAGGGGAAGGGGCAAGGGCTTAGGGGAAGCGGTAGGGGCAAGTTCTTAGGGGCAGGGGCAATGTCTTCGGGGCAGGGGCAGGGGCAAGGGCTTAGGGGCAGGCCAGGGACAATGGCTCTGGGGCAGTGACAGGGGCATGGGCTTAGGGGCAGGGCCAGGGGAAAGAGCTTAGGGGCAGGGGCAAGGGATAAGGGGCAGGGGAAAGGGCTTAGGGGCAAGGGCAAGTTCTTAGGGGCAAGAACAAGGGCTTAGGGGCAAGTTCAAGGGCTTAGGGGCAAGGGCAAGGGCTTAGGGAAGGGGCAAGGGAGTAGGGGCAAGGTCAAGGGTTTAGGGGCAAGGGTTGATGGGCAAGGCCTTAGGGGCAGTGGCAAGGACTTAGGGACAGGGGCTGTGGCAAGAGCTTAGGGGCAGCGGCAGGGGCAGGAAAGGCTTAGCGGTAAGGCAGGGGCAATTTCATAGGGGCACGGGCAGGGGCAATGGCTTCGGGGCAGGGTCAGGGGCAAGGGCTTAGAGGCAGGGGCAGGGGCAATGGCTCTGGGGCAGTGACAGGTGCATGGGCTTAGTGGGCTAGGGCAAGTGTTTAGGGGCAAGTGCAAGGGTTAGGGGGAAGGGCTTCTGGAAGGGCAAGGGGTTAGGGGAAATGGCAAGAGGTTAGCGGCAAGGGCAAGGGCATAGGTGCAAAGGAAAGGCTTAGGGGCAAGGGCAAGAGCAAGGGTTTAGGGGCAAGGTTTTAGGGACAGGGGAAAGGGTTAAGGGGCAGGGGCCGGGGCAAGGGCTTAGGGGCTGGGGAAGGGGCAAGGGATTGGACAGGGCCAAAGGTAAGGGCTTAGGGGCAGGGGCAGAGGCAGGGTTTAGCGACAGGTGCAAGGGCAAGGGCTTAGGGGCAGGGACAGGGGCAAGGGCTTAGGGGCAGGAGCAAGGGCTTAGGGGCAGTGGCAGGGACAGGGGCAAGGGCTTAGGGGCAGTGGCAAGGGCTTAGGGACAGCGGCAGGGGCAGGAAGGGCTTAGCGGTAAGGCAGGGGCAAGTACATAGGGGCACGGGCAGAGGCAATGGATTCGGGGCAGGTCAGGGGCAAGGGCTTAGAGGCAGGGGCAGGGGCAATGGCTCTGGGGCAGTGACAGGTGCATGGACTTAGTGGCAGGGGCAAGGGTTTAGGGCAAGTGCAAGTGCTTAGGGGCAGCGGCAGGGGCAATGACTTATGAGCAGGGGCAAGGATTTAGGGGCAGGGGCAAGGGCAAGGGCTTAGTGGCAGGGGAAGTGGCAAGGGCTTAGGGGAAGCGGCAGGGGCAAGTTTTTAGGGGCAGGGGCAATGTCTTCGGGGCAGGGGCAGGGGCAAGGACTTAGGGGCAAGCCAGGGACATTGGCTCTGGGGCAGTGACAGGGGCATGGGCTTAGGGGCAAGGGCAAGGGCTTAAGGGCTAGGGCAAGGGCTTAGGGGCAAGCGCAAGTACTTAGGGGCAAGGACAAGGGCTTAGGGGCAAGGACAAGGGCTTAGGGGCAAGGGCTTCTGGAAGGGCAAGGGGTTAGGGGAAATGGCAAGAGCTTAGCGGCAAGGGCAAGGGCTTAGGTGCAAAGGAAAGGCTTAGGGGCAAGGGCAAGGGCAAGGGTTTAGGGGCAAGGTTTTAGGGACAGGGGAAAGGGTTAAGGGGCAGGGGCCGGGGCAAGGGCTTAGGGGCTGGGGAAGGGGCAAGGGATTGGACAGGGCCAAAGGTAAGGGCTTAGGGGCAGGGGCAGAGGCAGGGCTTAGCGACAGGTGCAAGGGCAAGGGCTTAGGGGCAGGGACAGGGGCAAGGGCTTAGGGGCAGGAGCAAGGGTTTAGGGGCAGTGGCAGGGACAGGGGCAAGGGCTTAGGGGCAGTGGCAAGGGCTTAGGGGCAGCGGCAGGGGCAATGACTTATGGTTAGGGGCAAGGATTTAGGGGCAGGGGCAAGGGCAAGGCCTTAGTGGCAGGGGAAGGGGCAAGGGCTTAGGGGAAGTGGTAGGGGCAAGTTCTTAGGGGCAGGGGCAATGTCTTCGGGGCAGGGGCAGGGGCAAGGGCTTAGGGGCAGGCCAGGGACAATGGCTCTGGGGCAGTGACAGGGGCATGGGCTTAGGGGCAGGGCCAGGGGAAAGAGCTTAGGGGCAGGGGCAAGGGATAAGGGGCAGGGGAAAGGCCTTAGGGGCAAGGGCAAGGGCTTAGGGGCAAGAACAAGGGCTTAGGGGCAAGTTCAAGGGCTTAGGGGCAGGGGCAAGGGCTTAGGGAAGGGGCAAGGGAGTAGGGGCAAGGTCAAGGGTTTAGGGGCAAGGGTTTATGGGCAAGGCCTTAGGGGCAGTGGCAAGGACTTAGGGGCAGGGGCTGTGGCAAGAGCTTAGGGGCAGCGGCAGGGGCAGGAAAGGCTTAGCCGTAAGGCAGGGGCAATTTCATAGGGGCACGGGCAGGGGCAATGGCTTCGGGGCAGGGTAAGGGCAAGGGCTTAGAGGCAGGGGCAGGGGCAATGGCTCTGGGGCAGTGACAGGTGCATGGGCTTAGTGGCAGGGGCAAGGGCTTAGGGCAAGGGAAAGTGCTTAAGGCAAGGTCAAGGACTTAGGGGCAAGGGCAGTGGCTTAGGGGCAAGGGTTTAGGGGCAGAGGCAAGGGCAAGGGTTTAGGGGCAATGGTTTAGGGGCAGGGTCAGGGGCAAGGGTTTAGGGGCAGGGGCAGGGGCAAGGGATTAGGGGCAGGGGCAAGGGCTTATAGCAAGGGCAAGGGCTTAGGGGCAAGGGCAAGGGCGTAGGGGAAAGGGCAAAGGCTTAGGGTCAAGAGCACGGTTTTAGGGGCAAGGGAAAGGATTTAGGTGCAAGGGCAAGGGCTTAAGGGCAAGGGAAAGGGCTTAAGGCAAGGTCAAGGACTTAGGGGCAAGGGCAGTGGCTTAGAGGCAAGGGTTTAGGGGCAGAGGCAAGGGCAAGGGTTTGGGGGCAATGGTTTAGGGGCAGGGGCAGGGGCAAGGGTTTAGGGGAGGGGCAAGGGCTTAGTGGCAGGGAAAAGGGCTTAGGGGCAGTGGCAGGGGCAAAGGCTTAGGGGTAGGGCCAGGGGCAAGGGCTAAGGCGCAGGGGCAGGGGCAAGGGCTTAGGGGCAGGGGCAGGAGCAAGAGTTTAGGGGCAGGGGCAGGGGAAGGGGCAAAGTCTTAGGGGCAGGGGCTAGGGCTTAGGGGCAGGGGAAGGGGAAAAGGCTTAGAAGCAGGGGCAGGGGAAGGGCTTAGTGGCAGGGTGGGGGCAAGGGCTTAGTGGCAGGTGCAGGGACATGGGTGCAGTGGCAGGGGCAGGGGCTTAGGGGCAGGGGCAAAAGCTTAGGGGCAGGGGCAGGGGCAGGGGCAAAGTCTTTGGGGCAGGGGCTAGGGCTTAGGGTCAGGGGAAGGGGCAAAGGCTTAGGAGCAGGGGCAGGGGAAGGGCTTAGTGTCAGGGTGGGGGCAAGGGCATAGTGGCAGGTGCAGGGACATGGGTGCAGGGGCAGGGGCAGGGGCTTAGGGGCAGGGGTAAAGGCTTAGGGGCAGGGGCAGGGGCAAGGGATTAGGGGCTGTGGTAGGGGCAAGTCTTAGGGGCAAGGGCAAGGGCTTAGGGGCAAGCGCAAGGGCTTATGGCAAGGGCAAGGGCTTAGGGGCTAAGGCAAGGCTTGGGGACAAGGTTAAGTGCAAGGGATTGGGCAAGGGCAAGGGATTAGCAGCAAGGACAAGGGCTTAGGGGCAAGGGCAATAGTTTACGGGCAAGGGCAAGGGCTTAGGGGCTAGGGCAAGAGCTTAGGGGCAAGCGCAAGGGCTTAGGGGCAAGGGCAAGGGCTTAGGGGCAAGGGCAAGGGCTTAGGGGCAAGGGCAATGTCTTAGCGGCAAGGGCAAGTTCTTAGGGGCAAGGGTTTACGGGCAGGAGCACGGGCAAGAGCTTAGGGGCAGGGGCATGGGCTTACTGACAGGCGCAAGGGCTTAGGGGCAGTGGCAAGGACTTAGGGGCAGGGGCAGTGGCAAGAGCTTAGGAGCAGCGGCAGGGGCTGGAAGGGCTTAGCGGTAAGGCAGGGGCAATTTCATTGGGGCACGGGCAGGGCAATGGCTTCGGGGCAGGGTGAGGGGCAAGGGCTTAGAGGCAGGGGCAAGGGCTTAGGGCAAGGGCAAGTGCTTAGGGGCAGCGGGAGGGGCAAGGGCTTAGGGGCAGGGGTAAGGGCAAGGGCTTAGGGGCAGGGGCAGGGGCAAGGGCTTAGGGGCAGGGTCAAGGGCTTAGGGGCAGGCGCAAGGGTTTATGGCAAGGGCAAGGGATTAGGGGCAAGGGCAAGGAATTAGGGGCAAGGGCAAGTGTTTAGGGGCAATGGCAAAGGCTTAGGGGCAAGGGCTTAGGGGCAATGGCAAAGGCTTAGGGGCAAGGGCAAGTACTTGGGGCAAGGACAAGGGCTTAGGGGCAAGGGCAAGGGCTTAGGGGCAAGGGCTTCTGGAATGGCAAGGGGTTAGGGGAAATGGCAAGAGCTTAGCGGCAAGGGCAAGGGTTTAGGTGCAAAGGAAAGGTTTAGGGGCAAGGGCAAGGGCAAGGGTTTAGGGGCAAGGTTTTAGGGACAGGGGAAAGGGTTAAGGGGCAGGGGCTGGGGCAAGGGCTTAGGGGCTGGGGAAGGGGCAAGGGATTGGACAGGGCCAAAGGTAAGGGCTTAGGGGCAGGGGCAGAGGCAGGGCTTAGCGACAGGTGCAAGGGCAAGGGCTTAGGGGCAGGGACAGGGACAAGGGCTTAGGGGCAGGTGCAAGGGCTTAGGGGCAGTGGCAGGGACAGGGGCAAGGGCTTAGGGGCAGTGGCAAAGGCTTAGGGACAGGGGCAGTGGCAAGAGCTTAGGGGCAGCGGCAGGGGCAGGAAGGGCTTAGCGGTAAGGCAGGGGCAATTTCATAGGGGCACGGGCAGGGGCAAAGGCTTTGGGGCAGGTCTGGGGCAAGGGCTTAGAGGCAGGGGCAGGGGCAATGGCTGTGGGGCAGTGACAGGTGCATGGGCTTAGGGGCAGGGGCAAGGGCTTAGGGCAAGGGCAAGTGCTTAGGGGCAGCGGCAGGGGCAATGACTTATGGGCATGTGCAAGGATTTAGGGGCTGGGGCAAGGGCAAGGGCTTATTGGCAAGGGAAGGGGCAAGGGCTTAGGGGAAGCGGCAGGGGCAAGTTCTTAGGGGCAGGGGCAATGTCTTCGGGTCAGGGGCAGGGGCAAGGGCTTAGGGGCAGGCCAGGGACAATGGCTCTGGGGCAGTGACAGGGGCATGGGCTTAGGGGCAGGGCCAGGGGAAAGAGCTTAGGGGCAGGGGCAAGGGATAAGGGGCAGGGGAAAGGGCTTAGGGGCAAGGGCAAGGGCTTAGGGGCAAGAACAAGGGCTTAGGGGCAAGTGCAAGGGCTTAGGGGCAAGGGCAAGGGCTTAGGGAAGGGGCAAGGGAGTATGGGCAAGGTCAAGGGTTTAGGGGCCAGGGTTTAGGGGCAGGGGCCGGGGCAAGGGTATAGGGGCAAGGGAAGGGGCAAGGGCTTAGGGGCAGGGGCAGGGGAAGGGCTTAAAGGAGGGGCAGGGGCAAGGGCTTAGTGGCAGGGTGGGGTCAAAGGCTTAGTGGCAGGTGCAGGGACATGGGCACAACGGCAGGGGCAGGGGATTAGGAGCAGGGGCAAGGACTTATGGGCAGGGGCAGGGGCAAGGGATTAGTGGCTGGGCAAGGGCAAGTCTTAGGGGCAAGGGCAAGGGCTTAGGGGAAAGGACAAGGGTTTATGGACAAGGTTAGGAGCAAGGAATTAGGGCAAGGTCAAGGGATTAGCGGCAAGGACAAGGGCTTAGGGGCAGGGGCAAGGGCTTAAGGAGAGGGGCAGGGGCAAGGGATTAGGGGCAGGGGCAAGTCTTTGGGGCAAGTGCATGGGCTTAGGGGCAGGGCAGGGACAATGGCTTAGGGGCAAGCACAAGGGTTTATGGCAAGGGCAAGGGCTTAGGGGCTAGGGCAAGAGCTTAGGGGCAAGCGCAAGGGCTTAGGGGAAAGGGGAAGGGCTTAGGGGCAAGGGCAAGGGCTTAGGGGCAAGGGCAATGTCTTAGCGGCAAGGGCAAGTTCTTAGGGGCAAGGGTTTACGGGCAGGAGCACGGGCAAGGGCTTAGGGGCAGGAGCAAGGGCTTAGGGACAGGCGCAAGGGCTTAGGGGCAGTGGCAGGGACAGGGGCAAGGGCTTAGGGGCAGTGGCAAGGACTTAGGGCCAGGGGCAGTGGCAAGAGCTTAGGGGCAGCGGCAGGGGCAGGAAGGGCTTAGCGGTAAGGCAGGGGCAATTTCATTGGGGCACGGGCAGGGCAATGGCTTCGGGGCAGGGTCAGGGGCAAGGGCTTAGAGGCAGGGGGAAGGGCTTAGGGCAAGGGCAAGTGCTTAGGGGCAGGGGCAGGTGCAAGGGCTTAGGGGCAGGGTCAAGGGCTTAGGGGCAAGCGCAAGGGCTTATGGCAAGGGCAAGGGATTAGGGGCAAGGGCAAGGACTTAGGGGCAAGGGCAAGTGCTTAGGTGCAATGGCAAAGGCTTAGGGGCAAGGGCAAGGGCTTAAGGGCTAGGGTAATGGCTTAGGGGCAAGCGCAAGTACTTAGGGGCAAGGACAAGGGCTTAGAGGCAAGGGCAAGGGCTTCTGGAAGGGCAAGGGGTTAGTGGAAATGGCAAGAGCTTAGCGGCAAGGGCAAGGGCTTAGGTGCAAAGGAAAGGCTTAGGGGCAAGGGCAAGGGCAAGGGTTTAGGGGCAAGGTTTTAGGGACAGGGGAAAGGGTTAAGGGGCAGGGGCGGGGGCAAGGGCTTAGGGGCTGGGGAAGGGGCAAGGGATTGGACAGGGGCAAAGGTAAGGGCTTAGGGGCAGGGGCAGAGGCAGGGCTTAGCGACAGGTGCAAGGGCAAGGGCTTAGGGGCAAGGGCAAGGGCTTAGGGGCAAGGGCAAGGGCTTACGGGCAAGGGCAATGTCTTAGCGGCAAGGGCAAGTTCTTAGGGGCAAGGGTTTACGGGCAGGAGCACGGGCAAGGGCTTAGGGGCAGGGGCAAGGGCTTAGGGACAGGCGCAAGGGCTTAGGGGCAGTGGCAGGGACAGGGGCAAGGGCTTAGGGGCAGTGGCAAGGACTTAGCGGCAGTGGCAGTGGCAAGAGCTTAGGGGCAGCGGCAGGGGCAGGAAGGGCTTAGCGGTAAGGCAGGGGCAATTTCATAGGGGCACGGGCAGGGGCAATGGCTTCGGGGCAGGGGCAGGGGCAAGGGCTTAGGGGCAGGCCAGGGACAATGGCTCTGGGGCAGTGACAGGGGCATGGGCTTAGGGGCAGTGCCAGGGGAAAGAGCTTAGGGGCAGGGGCAAGGGATAAGGGGCAGGGGAAAGGGCTTAGGGGCAGGGACAGGGTTAAGGGCTTAGGGGCAGGGTCAAGGGCTTAGGGGCAAGCACAAGGCCTTATGGCAAGGGCAAGGGATTAGGGGCAAGGGCAAGGACTTAGGGGCAAGGGCAAGTGCTTAGGGGCAATGGCAAAGGCTTAGGGGCAAGGGTAAGGGCTTAAGGGCTAGGGCAAGGGCATAGGGGCAAGCGCAAGTACTTAGGGGCAAGGAAAAGGGCTTAGGGGCAAGGGCAAGGGCTTAGGAGCAAGGGCTTCTGGAATGGCAAGGGGTTAGGGGAAATGGCAAGAGCTTAGCGGCAAGGGCAAGGGCTTAGGTGCAAAGGAAAGGCTTAGGGGCAAGGGCAAGGGCAAGGTTTTAGGGGCAAGGTTTAGGGACAGGGGAAAGGGTTAAGGGGCAGGGGCCGAGGCAAGGGCTTAGGGGCTGGGGAAGGGGCAAGGGATTGGACAGGGCCAAAGGTAAGGGCTTAGGGGCAGGGGCAGAGGCAGGGCTTAGCGACAGGTGCAAGGGCAAGGGCTTAGGGGCAGGGACAGGGGCAAGGGCTTAGGGGCAGGAGCAAGGGCTTAGGGGCATTGGCAGGGACAGGGGCAAGGGCTTAGGGGCAGTGGCAAGGGCTTAGGGACAGGGGCAGTGGCAAGAGCTTAGGGACAGCGGTAGGGGCAGGAAGGGCTTAGCGGTAAGGCAGGGGCAATTTCATAGGGGCACGGGCAGGGGCAATGGCTTCGGGGCAGGGGCAGGGGCAAGGGCTTAGGGGCAGGCCAGGGACAATGGCTCTGGGGCAGTGACAGGGGCATGGGCTTAGGGGCAGTGCCAGGGGAAAGAGCTTAGGGGCAGGGGCAAGGGATAAGGGGCAGGGGAAAGGGCTTAGGGGCAAGAGCAAGGGCTTAGGGGCAAGAACAAGGGCTTAGGGGCAAGTTCAAGGGCTTAGGGGCAAGGGCAAGGGCTTAGGGAAGGGGCAAGCGAGTAGGGGCAAGGTCAAGGGTTTAGGGGCAAGGGTTTATGGGCAAGGCCTTAGGGGCAGTTGCAAGGATTTAGGGGCAGGGGCTGTGGCAAGAGCTTAGGGGCAGCGGCAGGGGCAGGAAGGGCTTAGCGGTAAGGCAGGGGCAATTTCATAGGGGCACGGGCAGGGGAAATGGCTTCGGGGCAGGGTCAGGGGCAAGGGCTTAGAGGCAGGGGCAGGGGCAATGGCTCTGGGGCAGTGACAGGTGCATGGGCTTAGTGGCAGGGGCAACGGCTTAGGGCAAGGGAAAGGGCTTAAGGCAAGGTCAAGGACTTAGGGGCAAGGGCAGTGGCTTAGGGGCAAGGGTTTAGGGGCAGAGGCAAGGGCAAGGGTTTAGGGGCAATGGTTTAGGGGCAGGGTCTGGGCCAAGGGTGTAGGGGCAGGGGCAGGGGCAAGGGATTAGGGGCAGGGGCAAGGGCAAGTCTTAGGGGCAAGGGCAAGGGCTTAGGAGCAGGGGCAAGGGCTTAGGGGCAAGCGCAAGGGCTTATAGCAAAGGCAAGGGCTGAGGGGCAAGGGCTTAGGGGAAAGGGCAAGGGCTTAGGGGCAAAGGAAAGGCTTAGGGGCAAGGGTAAGGGCTTAGGGGCAAGGGCAAGGGCTTAGGGGCAAGGGCAAGGGCGTAGGGGAAAGGGTAAGGGCTTAGGGTCAAGAGCAAGGGTTTAGGGGCAAGGGAAAGGATTTAGGTGCAAGGGCAAGGGCTTAAGGGCAAGGGAAAGGGCTTAAGGCAAGGTCAAGGACTTAGGGGCAAGGGCAGTGGCTTAGGGGCAAGGGTTTAGGGGCAGAGGCAAGGGCAAGGGTTTAGGGGCAATGGTTTAGGGGCAGGGGCAGGGGCAAGGGTTTAGGGGAGGGGAAAGGGCTTAGTGGCAGGGAAAAGGGCTTAGGGGCAGTGGCAGGGGCAAAGGCTTAGGGGTAGGGCCAGGGGCAAGGGCTAAGGCGCAGGGGCAGGGGCAAGGGCTTAGGGGCAGGGGTAGGAGGAAGAGTTTCGGGGCAGGGGCAGGGGCAGGGGCAAATTCTTAGGGGCAGGGGCTAGGGCTTAGGGGCAGGGGAAGGGGCAAAGGCTTAGGAGCAGGGGCACGGAAAGGGCTTAGTGGTAGGGTGGGGGTAAGGGCTTAGTGGCAGGGGCAAGGGCTTAGGGCAAGGGCAAGTGCTTAGGGGCAGCGGCAGGGGCAATGACTTATGGGCAGGGGCAAGGATTTAGGGGCAGGGGCAAGGTCAAGGGCTTAGTGGCAGGGGAAGGGGCAAGGGCTTAGGGGAAGCGGTAGGGGCAAGTTCTTAGGGGCAGGGGCAATGTCTTCGGGGCAGGGGCAGGGGCAAGGGCTTAGGGGCAGGCCAGGGACAATGGCTCTGCGGCAGTGACAGGGGCATGGGCTTAGGGGCAGGGCCAGGGGAAAGAGCTTAGGGGCAGGGGCAAGGAATAAGGGGCATGGGAAAGGGCTTAGGGGCAAGGGCAAGGGCTTAGGGGCAAGAACAAGGGCTTAGGGGCAAGTTCAAGGGCTTAGGGGCAAGGGCAAGGGCTTAGGGAAGGGGCCAGGGATTAGGGGCAAGGTCAAGGGTTTAGGGGCAAGGGTTTATGGGCAAGGCCTTAGGGGCAGAGGCAAGGACTTAGGGTCAGGGGCAGTGGCAAGAGCTTAGGGGCAGCGGCAGGGGCAGGAAGGGCTTAGCGGTAAGGCAGGGGCAATTTCATAGGGGCACGGGCAGGGGCAATGGCTCTGGGGCAGTGACAGGTGCATGGGCTTAGTGGCAGGGGTAACGGCTTAGGGCAAGGGAAAGGGCTTAAGGCAAGGTCAAGGACTTAGGGGCAAGGGTAGTGGCTTAGGGGCAAGGGTTTAGGGGCAGAGGCAAGGGCAAGGGTTTAGGGGCAATGGTTTAGGGGCAGGGTCAGGGGCAAGGGTTTAGGGGCAGGGGCAGGGGCAAGGGATTAGGGGCAGGTGCAGGGGCAAGACTTAGGGGCAAGGGCAAGGGCTTAGGAGCAGGGCAGGGGCAAGGGCTTAGGGGCAGGGGCAAGGGCTTAGGGGCAAGCGCAAGGGCTTATAGCAAGGGAAAGGGCTTAGGGGCAGGGGCAAGGGCTTAGGGGCAAGCGCAAGGCCTTATAGCAAGGGAAAGGGCTTAGGGGCAAGGGCAAGGGCTTATGGGAAAGGGCAAGGGCTTAGGGGCAAAGGAAAGGCTTAGGGGCAAGGGTAAGGGCTTTGGGGCAAGGGCAAGGGCTTAGGGTCAAGGGCAAGGGCGTAGGAGAAAGGGCAAGGGCTTAGGGTCAAGAGCACGGGTTTAGGGGCAAGGGAAAGGATTTAGGTGCAAGGGCAAGGGCTTAAGGGCAAGGGAAAGGGCTTAAGGCAAGATCAAGGACTTAGGGGCAAGGGCAGTGGCTTAGGGGCAAGGGTTTAGGGGCAGAGGCAAGGGCAAGGGTTTAGGGGCAATGGTTTAGGGGCAGGGTCAGGGGCAAGGGTATAGGGGAGAGGCAAGGGCTTAGTGGCAGGGAAAAAGGCTTAGGGGCAGTGGCAGGGGCAAAGGCTTAGGGGTAGGGCCAGGGGCAAGGGCTAAGGCGCAGGGGCAGGGGCAAGGGCTTAGGGGCAGGGGCAGGAGGAAGAGTTTAGGGGCAGGGGCAGGGGCAGGGGCAAAGTCTTAGGGGCAGGGGCTAGGGCTTAGGGGCAGGGGAAGTGGCAAAGGCTTAGGAGCAGGGGCTGGGGAAGGGCTTAGTGGCAGGGTGGGGGCAAGGGCTTAGTGGCAGGTGCAGGGATATGGGTGCAGGGGCAGGGGCAGGGGCTTAGGGGCAGGGGCAAAGGCTTAGGGGCAGGGGCAGGGGCAAAGTCTTAGGGGCAGGTGCTAGGGCTTAGGGGCAGGGGAAGGGGCAAAGGCTTAGGAGCAGGGGCAGGGGAAGGGCTTAGTGGCAGGGTGGGGTCAAGGGCTTAGTGGCAGGTGCAGGGACATGGGTGCAGGGTCAGGGTCAAGGGCTTAGGGGCAGGGGCAAGGGCAAGGGCTTAGGGGCAGGGGTAGGGGCAAGGGTTTAGTATCAGGGGCAGAGGCAAGGGCTTAGGGGCAAGGGTTTAGGGCAGGGGCAAGTGCAAGATTTTAGGGGCATGTGTTTAGGGGCAGGGGCAGGGGCAAGGGCTTAGGGGCCAGGGTTTAGGGGCAAAGGGAGGGGCAAGGGTTTAGGGGAGGGGCAAGGGCTTAGTGGCAGAGGCAATGGCTTAGGGGCAGGGGCAGGGGAAAGGATTTAGGGGCAGGAGCAGGGGCAAGGGCTTCGGGGCAGGGGCAGGGGCAAGGGCTTAGGGACAGTGGCAGAGGCAAAGGCTTAGGGGCAGGGGCATGGGCAAGGGCATGGGAGCAGGGGCAGGGGCAAGGGCTTAGAGGCAGGGGCAGGGGCAAGGGCTTAGGGGTAGGGGAAGAGGCAAGGGTTTTGGGGCAGGGGCAGGGGAAGGGGCTTAGGGGCAGGGGCCAGGATTTATGGGCAAGGGTTTAGTGGCAAGGGCAGGGGCATGCGTTTAGGGGAGGGGCAAGGGCTTAGTGGCAGAGGCAAGGGCGCAGGGGCAGGGGCAGGGGCAAGGGCTTTGGGGCAGGGGCAGGGGAAATGGCTTAGGGGCAGTGGAACGGGCAAGGGTTTCGGGGCAGGGGCATGGGAAGGGGCTTAAGGGCAGAGGCAGCGGCAATGGCTTAGGGGTAGGGGCAGGGGCTAGGGCTTAGAGGCAGGGTGGGCCACGGCTTAGTGGCAGGGGCAGGGGCAAGAGTTTAGGGGCAGAGGCAGAGGCAAGGGCTTAAGGGAAGGGGCAGGGGCAAGGGTTTAAGGGCCGGGGCCGGGGCAAGGGCTTAGGGGCAGGGGAAGGGCAAGGGCTTTGGGGCACGGGCAGGGGCAAGGGCTTAGGGGCAGAGGCAAGGGTATAGGGGCAGGGGCAGGGGCAGGGGCTTAGGAGTAGGGGCAGAGACAAGGGCTTAGAGGCAAGGGCAAGGGCTTAGGGGCAAGGGCACGGGCTTAGGGGCAAGGACTTAGTGGCAAAGGCAAGGGCTTAGGGGCAAGGGCAAGAGTTTAGGGACAAGGGCAAGAGCAAGGGCTTGGGGCAAGGGTAAGGTCTAAGGGGCAAGGGCTAGGCCTTAGGGGCAATGGCAAGGATAACGGGCAAGGGCAAGGGCATAAGGCAAGCGTAAGGACTTAGGGGTAAGGGATTAAGAGCAGGGTCAAGGGCAAGGGTTTAGGGGCAAGAGTTTAGGGGCAGGTGCAGGGACAAGGGTTTAGGGGCAAGGCTTTATGGGCAGGGGCAGGAGCAAGGGTTTAGGGGCAGGGGCAGGGGCTTAGGGGCAGGGGCAGGAGCAAGGGATTAGGGGTAGAGGCAGGGGCAAGGGCTTAGGGGCAGGGGCAAGGGCTTAGGGGCAGGGACTGGGGCAAGGGTTTAGAGGCAGAGGCAGGGGCTTAGGGGCAAGGGAAGGGCAAGGGATTTGGGGCAGGGGAAGGGGCAAGGGATTATGGGCAGGGGCAGAGGCAAGGGCTTAGGGGCAGGGACAGGGGCAAGGGCTTAGGGGCAGGGGCAGGGGCAATACCTTAGGGGCAGGGGCAGAGGCAAGGGTTTAGGGGTAGGGGCAAAGTCAAGGGCTTGGGGGCAGGGGCAGGAGAAATGATTTAGGGGCAGGGGTAGGGGCAGGGGCTAGTGCTTAGGGGCAGGGTGGGGGAAAGGGCTTAGTGGCAGGGGCAGGGGCAATGGTTTAGGGGCAGGGGCAAGGGCTTAGGGGCAGGGGCAGGTGCAAGCGCTTAGGGGCAGGGGCACTGGGAAGGGCTTAGGGGCAGTGACAGGGGTAAGGGATGAGAGGCCAGGGCAGGGGCAAGGGCTTAGGCGCTGGGCAGGCACAAGGGCTTAGGGGCAGGGGCAGGGGCAGGGGCAAGGGATTAGAGGCAGGGGAAGGGGCAAGGGCTTAGGGGCAGGTGTAAGGGTATAGGGGCAGGGGCAAGGGCAGGGGCTTAGGTGCAGGAGCAGGGACAAGGGCTTAGGGGCAAGGGCAAGGGCTTAGGGGCAAGGACAAGGGCTAAGGGCAAGGGAAAGGGCTTAGGGGCAAGGGAAGGGCTTAGGCGCAAGGGCAAGGGCTTAGGGGAAGGCAAGGGCTTAGGGGCAAGGGCAATAGCTCAGGGACAAGGGCAAGAGCAAGGGCTTGGGGCAAGAGCAAGTGCTTAGCGGCAAGGGAAAGAGCTTAGGGACAAGGGCAAGGGGTTAGGGGCAAGGGCAAGGGCTTAATGGCAAGATCAAGGGCTTAGGGGCAAGGGCAAGAGCTTAGGGGCTAGGGTAAGAGCTTAGGGGCAAGCACAAGGGCTTAGGGCCAAGGGCAAGGGCTTAGGGCAAGGGAAAGTTCTTAGGGAAAGGGCAAGGCCTTAGGGGCAATGTCAAAGGCTAAGGGGCAAGGGTTAGGGCTTAAGGCAAGGGCAAGGTCTTAGGAGCAAGGGTGTAGGGGCAGGTGCAAGAGCAAGGGTTTAGGGGCAAGAGTTTAGGGGCAGGTGCAGGGGCAAGGGTTTAGTGGCAAGGCTTTATGGGCATGGGCAGGGGCAAGTGCTTAGGGGCATGGGCAGGGGCAAGGGCTTAGGGGCTGGGGCAGAGGCAAGGGCTTAGGGGCAGGGACTGGGGCAAGGCCTTAGGAGCAGGGGAAGGGCAAGGGCTTAGGGGCAGGGGCAGGGGCAAGGGCTTAGGGGCAGGGGCAAGGGCAAGGGTATAGGGGAAGGGGGAGGGGCAGGGGCTTAGCTGCAGGTGCAGGGACAAACGCTTAGGGGCAGAGGAAGGGGCTTAGGGGCAGGGGAAGGGGCAGGGGCTTAGGAGCAGGGACGGGGCAGTGGCTTAGGGGCAGGGGCAGGGGCAGGGTCTTAGGTGTAGGGGCAAGGGCTAGGGCTTAGGGGCAGGGGCAAGGGCAAGGGCTTAGTGCCAGGGGCAAGGGTTTAGGGGCAGGGGCAAGGGCTAGGGCTTAGGGGCAAGGGCAAGGGCTTAATGGCAAGATCAAGGGCTTAGGGGCAAGGGCAAGAGCTTAGGGGCTAGGGTAAGAGCTTAGGGGCAAGCACAAGGGCTTAGGGCCAAGGGCAAGGGCTTAGGGCAAGGGAAAGTTCTTAGGGAAAGGGCAAGGCTTTAGGGGCAATGTCAAAGGCTAAGGGGCAAGGGTTAGGGCTTAAGGCAAGGGCAAGGTCTTAGGAGCAAGGGTGTAGGGGCAGGTGCAAGAGCAAGGGTTTAGGGGCAAGAGTTTAGGGGCAGGTGCAGGGGCAAGGGTTTAGTGGCAAGGCTTTATGGGCATGGGCAGGGGCAAGTGCTTAGGGGCATGGGCAGGGGCAAGGGCTTAGGGGCTGGGGCAGAGGCAAGGGCTTAGGGGCAGGGACTGGGGCAAGGCCTTAGGAGCAGGGGAAGGGCAAGGGCTTAGGGGCAGGGGCAAGGGCAAGGGTATAGGGGCAGGGGGAGGGGCAGGGGCTTAGCTGCAGGTGCAGGGACAAACGCTTAGGGGCAGAGGAAGGGGCTTAGGGGCAGGGGAAGGGGCAGGGGCTTAGGAGCAGGGACGGGGCAGTGGCTTAGGGGCAGGGGCAGGGGCAGGGTCTTAGGTGTAGGGGCAAGGGCTAGGGCTTAGGGGCAGGGGCAAGGGCAAGGGCTTAGTGCCAGGGGCAAGGGTTTAGGGGCAGGGGCAAGGGCTAGGGCTTAGGGGCAAGGGATTAGGGGTAGGGGCACGGGCAAGGGCTTAGGGGCAGATGCAGGGGCAAGGTATTAGAGGCAGGGGCAGGGGCAAGGCTTAAGGGCACGGGCAAGGGCTTAGGGGCTGGACAGGTGCAAGGGCTTAGGGGCAGAGACAGGGGCACGGGCTTAGGGGCAGGGGCAAGGGCTTAGGGGCAAGGGCAGGGGCAAGGGCTTAGGAGCAGGGGTAAGGGTATAGGGGCAGGTACAGGGGCAGGGGCTTAGGTGCAGGGGCAGAGACAAGGGCTTAGGGGCAAGGGCAAGAGCTTAGGGGCAAGGGCAAGGGCTTAGGTGCAAAGGCAAGGGCTTAGGGGCAAGTGCAAGAGCAAGGGCTTGGGGCAAGAGCAAGTGCTTAGGGGGAAGGGCAAGAGCTTAGGGGCAAGGGAAAGGGCTTAGGGGCAAGGGCAAGGGCTTAGGGGCAAGAGCAAGGGCTTAGGGAGAAGGGCAAGGGTGTAGGGGCTAGGGCAAGAGCTTAGGGGCAAGCGCAAATGCTTAGGGGCAAGGGCAAGGGCTTAGGGCAAGGACAAGTTCTTAGGAAAAGGGCAAGGCCTTAGTGGCAATGATAAGGGCTAAGGGGCAAGGGTAAGGGCTTAAGGCAAGGGGAAGGTCTTAGGGGCAAGAGTTTAGGGGCAGGTGCAGGGGCAAGGGTTTAGGGGCAGGGACTGGGGCAAGGGCTTTTGGGCAGGGGCAGGGGCAAGGGCTTAGGGGCAGGGGCACTGGCAAAGGCTTAGGGGCAGTGGCTGGGGCAAGGGATTTGAGGCAGGGTCAGGGGCAAGGCTTAGGGGCAGCTGCAAGGGTTTAGGGGCTGGGCAGGAGCAAGGGATTAGGGGCAGGGGCAGGGGCTTAGGAGTAGGGGCAGAGACAAGGGCTTAGGGGCACTGGGAAGGGCTTAGGGGCAAGGGAAGGGCTTAGGGGCAAGGGCCAGGACTTAGGGGCAAAGGCAAGGGCTTAGGGACAGGGGAAGTGGCAAAGGCTTAGAGGCAGGGGCAGTGTGAAGGGTTTAAGGGCAGAGGCAGGGGCAATGGTTAGGGGTAGGGGAAGAGACTAGGGCTTAGGGGCAGGGTGGGGGCAAGGGCTTAGTGGCAGGGGAAGGGGCAAGTGTTTAGGGGCAAGGGCAGGGGCAAGGGCTTTGGGGCAGGGGCAGGGGCAAGGGCTTAGGGGCAGGGGCACTGGCAAAGGCTTAGGGGCAGTGGCTGGGGCAAGGGATTTGAGGCAGGGTCAGGGGCAAGGCTTTGGGGCAGCTGCAAGGCCTTAGGGGCTGGGTAGGAACAAGGGCTTAGGGGCAAGGGCAGGGGCAGGGGCTTAGGAGTAGGGGCAGAGACAAGGGTTTAGGGGCAATGGGAAGGGCTTAGGGGCAAGGGCAAGGGCTTACGGGCAAGGGCAAGGGCTTAGGGGCAAGGGAAGGGCTTAGGGGCAAGGGCAAGGACTTAGGGGCAAAGGCAAGGGCTTAGGGGCAAGGGCAAGAGCAAGGGCTTGGGGCAAGAGCAAGTGCTTAGCGACAAGGGCAAGGGTTTAGGGACAAGGGTAAGTTCTTAGGGGCAAGGGCAAGGCCTTAGGGGCAATGGCAAGGATAAGGGGCAAGGGCAGGTGATTAAGGCAAGCGTAAGGTCTTTAGGGGCAAGGGTTGAGGGGCAGGGGCAAGGGCAAGGGTTTAGGGGCAAGAGTTTAGGGGCAGGTGCAAGGAGAAGGGTTTAGGGGCAAGGCTTTATGGGCAGGGGCTGGGCCAAGGGATTAGGGGCAGGGGCAGGGGCAAGAGCTTAGGGGCAGGGACTGGGGCAATGGCTTGGGGGGAGGGGCAGGGGCACCGGCTTAGGGGCCTGTCACGCGCGATCCTCCCACGGCGGAAGATAAGAGGATGAATGCGACACACGACGAGACAAATTGACCAGGATCCTTCCGAGAGCGTGATAAGCGGAGTTTATTGAGAGCTGCCTCTAGATCCGAGGTCAGCTATGGAAGACCCCGGGCAGGCTAAAAACCCTGGCTTATATATGCTTCCGGGTGACGGGGCTCTCTCAGATAGGCGCAAAGCTCTCCTGCGTCAAAGTCCAGACTGAGCGCATGCGTCGCATAACTTGTTATCACTAACCCTGAAGATAAGGGCACTGTCCAGCGCCATCTTGTAATGGCGTCCACAGGGGCCAGCATAGGGGCAAGGGCTTTGGGGCAGGGACTGGGGCAACGCCTTAAGGGCAGGGGAAGGGCAAGGGCTTAGGGGCAGGGTGGGGGGCAAGGGCTTAGTGGCAGGGGCAGGGGCAAGGGTTTAGGGGCAGGGGCAAGGGCGCAGGGGCAGGGGCAGGTGCAAGAGCTTATGGGCAGGGGCACTGGCAAGGGCTTAGGGGCAGTGACAGGGGTAAGGGATGAGAGGCCAGGGCAGGGGCAAGGGCTTAGGCGCTGGGCAGGCACAAGGGCTTAGGGGCAGGGGCAGGGGCAGGGGCAAGGGCTTAGGGGCAGTGGCAAGGACTTAGGGGCAGGGGCAGTGGCAAGAGCTTAGGGGCAGCGGCAGGGGCAGGAAGGGCTTAGCGGTAAGGCAGGGGCAATTTCATAGGGGCACGGGCAGGGGCAATGGCTTCGGGGCAGGGGCAGGGGCAAGGGCTTAGGGGCAGGCCAGGGACAATGGCTCTGGGGCAGTGACAGGGGCATGGGCTTAGGGGCAGTGCCAGGGGAAAGAGCTTAGGGGCAGGGGCAAGGGATAAGGGGCAGGGGAAAGGGCTTAGGGGCAGGGGCAGTGGCAAGGGATTAGAGGCAGGGGCAGGGGCAAGGGCTTAGGGGCAGGTGTAAGGGAATAGGGGCAGGGGCAAGGGCAGGGGCTTAGGTGCAGAAGCAGGGACAAGGGCTTAGGGGCAAGGGCAAGGGCTTAGGGGCAAGGACAAGGGCTAAGGGCAAGGGAAAGGGCTTAGGGGCAAGGGAAGGGCTTAGGGGCAAGGGCAAGGGCTTAGGGGAAGGCAAGGGCTTAGGGGCAAGGGCAATAGCTCAGGGACAAGGGCAAGAGCAAGGGCTTGGGGCAAGAGCAAGTGCTTAGCGGCAAGGGAAAGAGCTTAGGGGCAAGGGCAAGGGGTTAGGGGCAAGGGCAAGGGCTTAGGGGCAAGATCAAGGGCTTAGGGGCAAGGGCAAGAGCTTAGGGGCTAGGGCGAGAGCTTAGGGGCAAGCACAAGGGCTTAGGGCCAAGGGCAAGGGCTTAGGACAAGGGCAAGTTCTTAGGGAAAGGGCAAGGCCTTAGGGGCAATGTCAAGGGCTAAGGGGCAAGGGTAAGGGCTTAAGGCAAGGGCAAGGTCTTATGAGCAAGGGTGTAGGGGCAGGTGCAAGAGCAAGGGTTTAGGGGCAAGAGTTTAGGGGCAGGTGCAGGGGCAAGGGTTTAGTGGCAAGGTTTTATGGGCATGGGCAGGGGCAGGGTTTAGGGGCAGGGGCAGGGGCAAGGGCTTAGGGACATGGGCAGGGGCAAGGGCTTAGGGGCAGGGACTGGGGCAAGGCCTTAGGAGCAGGGGAAGGGCAAGGGCTTAGGGGCAGGGGCAGGGGCAAGGGCTTAGGGGCAGGGGCAAGGGCAAGGGTATAGGGGCAGGGGGAGGGGCAGGGGCTTAGCTGCAGGTGCAGGGACAAAGGCTTAGGGGCAGAGGCAGGGCCTTAGGGGCAGGGAAGGGGCAGGGGCTTAGGAGCAGGGACAGGGGCAGTGGCTTAGGGGCAGGGGCAGGGTCTTAGGTGTAGGGGCAAGGGCTAGGGCTTAGGGGCAGGGGCAAGGGCAAGGGCTTAGTGCCAGGGGCAAGGGTTTAGGGGCAGGGGCAGGGGCAAGGGTTTAGGGGCAGGGACTGGGGTAAGGGCTTTGGGGCAGGGGCAGGGGCAAGGGCTTAGGGGCAAGGGATTAGGGGCAGGGGCAAGGGCTAGGGCTTAGGGGCAAGGGATTAGGGGCAGGGGCACGGGCAAGGGCTTAGGGGCAGGTGCAGGGGCAAGGTATTAGAGGCAGGGGCAGGGCAAGGTTTAAGGGCACAGGCAAGGGCTTAGGGGCTGGACAGGTGCAAGGGCTTAGGGGCAGAGACAGGGGCAAGGGCTTAGGGGCAGGGGCAAGGGCTTAGGGGCAAGGGCAGGGGCAAGGGCTTAGGGGCAGGGGTAAGGGTATAGGGGCAGGGGCAGGGGCAGGGGCTTAGGTGCAGGGGCAGGGAAAAGGGCTTAGGGGCAAGGGCAAGAGCTTAGGGGCAAGGGCAAGGGCTTAGGGCAAGGACAAGTTCCTAGGGAAAGGGCAAGGCCTTAGTGGCAATGATAAGGGCTAAGGGGCAAGGATAAGGGCTTAAGGCAAGGGGAAGGTCTTAGGGGCAAGAGTTTAGGGGCAGGTGCAGGGGCAAGGGTTTAGGGGCAGGGACTGGGGTAAGGGCTTTGGGGCAGGGGCAGGGGCAAGGGCTTAGGGGCAGGGGCACTGGCAAAGGCTTAGGGGCAGTGGCTGGGGCAAGGGATTTGAGGCAGGGTCAGGGGCAAGGCTTAGGGGCAGCTGCAAGGGCTTAGGGGCTGGGCAGGAGCAAGGGATTAGGGGCAGGGGCAGGGGCTTAGGAGTAGGGGCAGAGACAAGGGCTTAGGGGCACTGGGAAGGGCTTAGGGGCAAGGGAAGGGCTTAGGGGCAAGGGCCAGGACTTAGGGGCAAAGGCAAGGACTTAGGGACAGGGGCAGCGGCAAAGGCTTAGAGTCAGGGGCAGTGTGAAGGGTTTAGGGGCAGTGGCAGAGGCAATGGTTAGGGGTAGGGGAAGAGACTAGGGCTTAGGGGCAGGGTGGGGGCAAGGGCTTAGTGGCAGGGGAAGGGGCAATTGTTTAGGGGCAAGGGCAGGGGCAAGGGCTTAGGGGCAGGGGCAGGGGCAAGGGCTTAGGGGCAGGGGCACTGGCAAAGGCTTAGGGGCAGTGGCTGGGGCAAGGGATTTGAGGCAGGGTCAGGAGCAAGGCTTTGGGGCAGCTGCAAGGCCTTAGGGGCTGGTTAGGAGCAAGGGCTTAGGGGCAAGGGCAGGGGCAGGGTCTTAGGAGTAGGGGCAGAGACAAGGGTTTAGGGGCAATGCAAGGGCTTAGGGGCAAGGGCAAGGGCTTACGGGCAAGGGCAAGGGCTTAGGGGCAAGGGAAGGGCTTAGGGGCAAGGGCAAGGACTTAGGGGCAAAGGCAAGGGCTTAGGGACAAGGGCAAGAGCAAGGGCTTGGGGCAAGAGCAAGTGCTTAGCGGCAAGGGCAAGGGCTAGGGGCAAGGGTAAGTTCTTAGGGGCAAGGGCAAGGCCTTAGGGGCAATGGCAAGGATAAGGGGCAAGGTCAGGTGATTAAGGCAAGCGTAAGGTCTTAGGGGCAAGGGTTGAGGGGCAGGGGCAAGGGCAAGGGTTTAGGGGCAAGAGTTTAGGGGCAGGTGCAAGGAGAAGGGTTTAGGGGCAAGGCCAAGGGATTAGGGGCAGGGGCAGGGGCAAAAGCTTAGGGGCAGGGACTGGGGCAATGGCTTAGGGGGAGGGACAGGGGCACCGGCTTAGGGGCCAGCACAGGGGCAAGGGCTTTGGGGCAGGGTCTGGGGCAACGCCTTAAGGGCAGGGGAAGGGCAAGGGCTTAGGGGCAGGGGCAAGGGCTTAGGGGCAGGGGCAGGGGCAATGCCTTAGGGGCAGTGGCAGAGGCAAGGGCTTAGGGGCAGGGGTAGGGGCACTGATTTAGGGGCAGGGGCAACGGCTTCGGAGTAGGGGCAGGGGCAAGGGCTTAGGGACAGGGTCAGGGGAAAGGCTTAGGGGCAGGGGCAAGGGCTTAGGGACAGGGGAAGGGGCAAGGGTTTCGGGGTAGGGGCAGGGGAAGGGGCTCAGGGGCAGAGGCATGGGCAATGGCTTAGGGGTAGGGGCAGGGGCTATGGCTTAGGGGCAGGGTGGGGGCAAGGGCTTAGTGGCAGGGGCAGGGGCAAGGGTTTAGGGGCAGGGGCAAGGGCTTAGGGGCAGGGGCAGGTGCAAGGGCTTAGAGGTAGGGGCACTGGCAAGGGCTAGGGGCAGGGGCAGGGGCAAGGGATTAGAGGCAGGGGCAAGGGCTTAGGGGCTTAGGTGCAGGGGCAGGAACAAGGGATTAGGGGCAAGGTCAAGGGCTTAGGGGCAAGGCCAAGGGCTAAGGGCAAGGGAAAGGGCTTAGGTGCAAAGGCAAGGGCTTAGGGGCAAGTGCAAGAGCAAGGGCTTGGGGCAAGAGAAAGTGCTTAGGGGGAAGGGCAAGAGCTTAGGGGCAAGGGAAAGGGCTTAGGGGCAAGGGCAAGGGCTTAGGGGCAAGAGCAAGGGCTTAGGGAGAAGGGCAAGGGTGTAGGGGCTAGGGCAAGAGCTTAGGGGCAAGCGCAAATGCTTAGGGGCAAGGGCAAGGGCTTAGGGCAAGGACAAGTTCTTAGGAAAAGGGCAAGGCCTTAGTGGCAATGATAAGGGCTAAGGGGCAAGGGTAAGGGCTTAAGGCAAGGGGAAGGTCTTAGGGGCAAGAGTTTAGGGGCAGGTGCAGGGGCAAGGGTTTAGGGGCAGGGACTGGGGCAAGGGCTTTTGGGCAGGGGCAGGGGCAAGGGCTTAGGGGCAGGGGCACTGGCAAAGGCTTAGGGGCAGTGGCTGGGGCAAGGGATTTGAGGCAGGGTCAGGGGCAAGGCTTAGGGGCAGCTGCAAGGGTTTAGGGGCTGGGCAGGAGCAAGGGATTAGGGGCAGGGGCAGGGGCTTAGGAGTAGGGGCAGAGACAAGGGCTTAGGGGCACTGGGAAGGGCTTAGGGGCAAGGGAAGGGCTTAGGGGCAAGGGCCAGGACTTAGGGGCAAAGGCAAGGGCTTAGGGACAGGGGAAGTGGCAAAGGCTTAGAGGCAGGGGCAGTGTGAAGGGTTTAAGGGCAGAGGCAGGGGCAATGGTTAGGGGTAGGGGAAGAGACTAGGGCTTAGGGGCAGGGTGGGGGCAAGGGCTTAGTGGCAGGGGAAGGGGCAAGTGTTTAGGGGCAAGGGCAGGGGCAAGGGCTTTGGGGCAGGGGCAGGGGCAAGGGCTTAGGTGCAGGGGCACTGGCAAAGGCTTAGGGGCAGTGGCTGGGGCAAGGGATTTGAGGCAGGGTCAGGGGCAAGGCTTTGGGGCAGCTGCAAGGCCTTAGGGGCTGGGTAGGAACAAGGGCTTAGGGGCAAGGGCAGGGGCAGGGGCTTAGGAGTAGGGGCAGAGACAAGGGTTTAGGGGCAATGGGAAGGGCTTAGGGGCAAGGGCAAGGGCTTACGGGCAAGGGCAAGGGCTTAGGGGCAAGGGAAGGGCTTAGGGGCAAGGGCAAGGACTTAGGGGCAAAGGCAAGGGCTTAGGGGCAAGGGCAAGAGCAAGGGCTTGGGGCAAGAGCAAGTGCTTAGCGACAAGGGCAAGGGTTTAGGGACAAGGGTAAGTTCTTAGGGGCAAGGGCAAGGCCTTAGGGGCAATGGCAAGGATAAGGGGCAAGGGCAGGTGATTAAGGCAAGCGTAAGGTCTTAGGGGCAAGGGTTGAGGGGCAGGGGCAAGGGCAAGGGTTTAGGGGCAAGAGTTTAGGGGCAGGTGCAAGGAGAAGGGTTTAGGGGCAAGGCTTTATGGGCAGGGGCTGGGCCAAGGGATTAGGGGCAGGGGCAGGGGCAAGAGCTTAGGGGCAGGGACTGGGGCAATGGCTTGGGGGGAGGGGCAGGGGCACCGGCTTAGGGGCCTGTCACGCGCGATCCTCCCACGGCGGAAGATAAGAGGATGAATGCGACACACGACGAGACAAATTGACCAGGATCCTTCCGATAGCGTGATAAGCGGAGTTTATTGAGAGCTGCCTCTAGATCCGAGGTCAGCTATGGAAGACCCCGGGCAGGCTAAAAACCCTGGCTTATATATGCTTCCGGGTGACGGGGCTCTCTCAGATAGGCGCAAAGCTCTCCTGCGTCAAAGTCCAGACTGAGCGCATGCGTCGCATAACTTGTTATCACTAACCCTGAAGATAAGGGCACTGTCCAGCGCCATCTTGTAATGGCGTCCACAGGGGCCAGCATAGGGGCAAGGGCTTTGGGGCAGGGACTGGGGCAACGCCTTAAGGGCAGGGGAAGGGCAAGGGCTTAGGGGCAGGGTGGGGGGCAAGGGCTTAGTGGCAGGGGCAGGGGCAAGGGTTTAGGGGCAGGGGCAAGGGCGCAGGGGCAGGGGCAGGTGCAAGAGCTTATGGGCAGGGGCACTGGCAAGGGCTTAGGGGCAGTGACAGGGGTAAGGGATGAGAGGCCAGGGCAGGGGCAAGGGCTTAGGCGCTGGGCAGGCACAAGGGCTTAGGGGCAGGGGCAGGGGCAGGGGCAAGGGCTTAGGGGCAGTGGCAAGGACTTAGGGGCAGGGGCAGTGGCAAGAGCTTAGGGGCAGCGGCAGGGGCAGGAAGGGCTTAGCGGTAAGGCAGGGGCAATTTCATAGGGGCACGGGCAGGGGCAATGGCTTCGGGGCAGGGGCAGGGGCAAGGGCTTAGGGGCAGGCCAGGGACAATGGCTCTGGGGCAGTGACAGGGGCATGGGCTTAGGGGCAGTGCCAGGGGAAAGAGCTTAGGGGCAGGGGCAAGGGATAAGGGGCAGGGGAAAGGGCTTAGGGGCAGGGGCAGTGGCAAGGGATTAGAGGCAGGGGCAGGGGCAAGGGCTTAGGGGCAGGTGTAAGGGAATAGGGGCAGGGGCAAGGGCAGGGGCTTAGGTGCAGAAGCAGGGACAAGGGCTTAGGGGCAAGGGCAAGGGCTTAGGGGCAAGGACAAGGGCTAAGGGCAAGGGAAAGGGCTTAGGGGCAAGGGAAGGGCTTAGGGGCAAGGGCAAGGGCTTAGGGGAAGGCAAGGGCTTAGGGGCAAGGGCAATAGCTCAGGGACAAGGGCAAGAGCAAGGGCTTGGGGCAAGAGCAAGTGCTTAGCGGCAAGGGAAAGAGCTTAGGGGCAAGGGCAAGGGGTTAGGGGCAAGGGCAAGGGCTTAGGGGCAAGATCAAGGGCTTAGGGGCAAGGGCAAGAGCTTAGGGGCTAGGGCGAGAGCTTAGGGGCAAGCACAAGGGCTTAGGGCCAAGGGCAAGGGCTTAGGACAAGGGCAAGTTCTTAGGGAAAGGGCAAGGCCTTAGGGGCAATGTCAAGGGCTAAGGGGCAAGGGTAAGGGCTTAAGGCAAGGGCAAGGTCTTATGAGCAAGGGTGTAGGGGCAGGTGCAAGAGCAAGGGTTTAGGGGCAAGAGTTTAGGGGCAGGTGCAGGGGCAAGGGTTTAGTGGCAAGGTTTTATGGGCATGGGCAGGGGCAGGGTTTAGGGGCAGGGGCAGGGGCAAGGGCTTAGGGACATGGGCAGGGGCAAGGGCTTAGGGGCAGGGACTGGGGCAAGGCCTTAGGAGCAGGGGAAGGGCAAGGGCTTAGGGGCAGGGGCAGGGGCAAGGGCTTAGGGGCAGGGGCAAGGGCAAGGGTATAGGGGCAGGGGGAGGGGCAGGGGCTTAGCTGCAGGTGCAGGGACAAAGGCTTAGGGGCAGAGGCAGGGCCTTAGGGGCAGGGAAGGGGCAGGGGCTTAGGAGCAGGGACAGGGGCAGTGGCTTAGGGGCAGGGGCAGGGTCTTAGGTGTAGGGGCAAGGGCTAGGGCTTAGGGGCAGGGGCAAGGGCAAGGGCTTAGTGCCAGGGGCAAGGGTTTAGGGGCAGGGGCAGGGGCAAGGGTTTAGGGGCAGGGACTGGGGTAAGGGCTTTGGGGCAGGGGCAGGGGCAAGGGCTTAGGGGCAAGGGATTAGGGGCAGGGGCAAGGGCTAGGGCTTAGGGGCAAGGGATTAGGGGCAGGGGCACGGGCAAGGGCTTAGGGGCAGGTGCAGGGGCAAGGTATTAGAGGCAGGGGCAGGGCAAGGTTTAAGGGCACAGGCAAGGGCTTAGGGGCTGGACAGGTGCAAGGGCTTAGGGGCAGAGACAGGGGCAAGGGCTTAGGGGCAGGGGCAAGGGCTTAGGGGCAAGGGCAGGGGCAAGGGCTTAGGGGCAGGGGTAAGGGTATAGGGGCAGGGGCAGGGGCAGGGGCTTAGGTGCAGGGGCAGGGAAAAGGGCTTAGGGGCAAGGGCAAGAGCTTAGGGGCAAGGGCAAGGGCTTAGGGCAAGGACAAGTTCCTAGGGAAAGGGCAAGGCCTTAGTGGCAATGATAAGGGCTAAGGGGCAAGGATAAGGGCTTAAGGCAAGGGGAAGGTCTTAGGGGCAAGAGTTTAGGGGCAGGTGCAGGGGCAAGGGTTTAGGGGCAGGGACTGGGGTAAGGGCTTTGGGGCAGGGGCAGGGGCAAGGGCTTAGGGGCAGGGGCACTGGCAAAGGCTTAGGGGCAGTGGCTGGGGCAAGGGATTTGAGGCAGGGTCAGGGGCAAGGCTTAGGGGCAGCTGCAAGGGCTTAGGGGCTGGGCAGGAGCAAGGGATTAGGGGCAGGGGCAGGGGCTTAGGAGTAGGGGCAGAGACAAGGGCTTAGGGGCACTGGGAAGGGCTTAGGGGCAAGGGAAGGGCTTAGGGGCAAGGGCCAGGACTTAGGGGCAAAGGCAAGGACTTAGGGACAGGGGCAGCGGCAAAGGCTTAGAGTCAGGGGCAGTGTGAAGGGTTTAGGGGCAGTGGCAGAGGCAATGGTTAGGGGTAGGGGAAGAGACTAGGGCTTAGGGGCAGGGTGGGGGCAAGGGCTTAGTGGCAGGGGAAGGGGCAATTGTTTAGGGGCAAGGGCAGGGGCAAGGGCTTAGGGGCAGGGGCAGGGGCAAGGGCTTAGGGGCAGGGGCACTGGCAAAGGCTTAGGGGCAGTGGCTGGGGCAAGGGATTTGAGGCAGGGTCAGGAGCAAGGCTTTGGGGCAGCTGCAAGGCCTTAGGGGCTGGTTAGGAGCAAGGGCTTAGGGGCAAGGGCAGGGGCAGGGTCTTAGGAGTAGGGGCAGAGACAAGGGTTTAGGGGCAATGCAAGGGCTTAGGGGCAAGGGCAAGGGCTTACGGGCAAGGGCAAGGGCTTAGGGGCAAGGGAAGGGCTTAGGGGCAAGGGCAAGGACTTAGGGGCAAAGGCAAGGGCTTAGGGACAAGGGCAAGAGCAAGGGCTTGGGGCAAGAGCAAGTGCTTAGCGGCAAGGGCAAGGGCTAGGGGCAAGGGTAAGTTCTTAGGGGCAAGGGCAAGGCCTTAGGGGCAATGGCAAGGATAAGGGGCAAGGTCAGGTGATTAAGGCAAGCGTAAGGTCTTAGGGGCAAGGGTTGAGGGGCAGGGGCAAGGGCAAGGGTTTAGGGGCAAGAGTTTAGGGGCAGGTGCAAGGAGAAGGGTTTAGGGGCAAGGCCAAGGGATTAGGGGCAGGGGCAGGGGCAAAAGCTTAGGGGCAGGGACTGGGGCAATGGCTTAGGGGGAGGGACAGGGGCACCGGCTTAGGGGCCAGCACAGGGGCAAGGGCTTTGGGGCAGGGTCTGGGGCAACGCCTTAAGGGCAGGGGAAGGGCAAGGGCTTAGGGGCAGGGGCAAGGGCTTAGGGGCAGGGGCAGGGGCAATGCCTTAGGGGCAGTGGCAGAGGCAAGGGCTTAGGGGCAGGGGTAGGGGCACTGATTTAGGGGCAGGGGCAACGGCTTCGGGGTAGGGGCAGGGGCAAGGGCTTAGGGACAGGGTCAGGGGAAAGGCTTAGGGGCAGGGGCAAGGGCTTAGGGACAGGGGAAGGGGCAAGGGTTTCGGGGTAGGGGCAGGGGAAGGGGCTCAGGGGCAGAGGCATGGGCAATGGCTTAGGGGTAGGGGCAGGGGCTATGGCTTAGGGGCAGGGTGGGGGCAAGGGCTTAGTGGCAGGGGCAGGGGCAAGGGTTTAGGGGCAGGGGCAAGGGCTTAGGGGCAGGGGCAGGTGCAAGGGCTTAGAGGTAGGGGCACTGGCAAGGGCTAGGGGCAGGGGCAGGGGCAAGGGATTAGAGGCAGGGGCAAGGGCTTAGGGGCTTAGGTGCAGGGGCAGGAACAAGGGATTAGGGGCAAGGTCAAGGGCTTAGGGGCAAGGCCAAGGGCTAAGGGCAAGGGAAAGGGCTTAGGGGCAAGGGAAGGGCTTAGGGGCAAGGGCAAGGGCTTAGGGCCAAAGGCAAGGGCTTAGGGCAAGGGCAAGGGCAAGAGCTCTGGGACAAGGGCAAGAGCAAGGGCTTGGTGCAAGAGCAAGTGCTTAGCGGCAAGGGAAAGAGCTTAGGGGCAAGGGCAAGGGGTTAGGGGTAGGGGCAGGGGCAAGGGCTTAGGGACAGGGGCAGGGGCAAAGGCTTAGGGGCAGGGACAAGGGCAAGAGCAAGGGCTTGGTGCAAGAGCAAGTGCTTAGCGGCAAGGGCAAGAGCTTAGGGGCAAGGGCAAGGGGTTAGGGGTAGGGGCAGGGGCAAGGGCTTAGGGACAGGGGCAGGGGCAAAGGCTTAGGGGCAGGGACAAGGGCAAGAGCAAGGGCTTGGTGCAAGAGCAAGTGCTTAGCGGCAAGGGCAAGAGCTTAGGGGCAAGGGCAAGGGGTTAGGGGTAGGGGCAGGGGCAAGGGCTTAGGGGCAGGGGCAAGGGCAAGAGCTCAGGGACAAGGGCAAGAGCAAGGGATTGGTGCAAGAGCAAGTGCTTAGCGGCAAGGGAAAGAGCTTACAGGCAAGGGCAAGGGCAAGGGGTTAGGGGCAAGGGCAAGGGCTTAGGGGCTAGGGCAAGAGCTTAGGGGCAAGCACAAAGGCTTATGGCCAAGGGCAAGGGCTTAGGGCAAGGACAAGTTCTTAGGGAAAGGGCAAGGCCTTAGGGGCAATGTCAAGGGCTAAGGGGCAAGGGTAAGGGCTTAAGGCAAGGGCAAGGTCTTAGGAGCAAGGGTGTAGGGGCAGGTGCAAGAGCAAGGGTTTAGGGGCAAGAGTTTAGGGGCAGGTGCAGGGGCAAGGGTTTAGTGGCAAGGATTTATGGCAGGGGCAGGGGCAAGGGTTTAGGGGCAGGGGCAAGGGCTTAGGGGCAGGGGCACTGGCAAAGGCTTAGGGGCAGTGGCTGGGGCAAGGGATTTGAGGCAGGGTCAGGAGCAAGGCTTTGGGGCAGCTGCAAGGCCTTAGGGGCTGGGTAGGAGCAAGGGCTTAGGGGCAAGGGCAGGGGCAGGGTCTTAGGAGTAGGGGCAGAGACAAGGGTTTAGGGGCAATGTAAGGGCTTAGGGGCAAGGGCAAGGGCTTACGGGCAAGGGCAAGGGCTTAGGGGCAAGGGAAGGGCTTAGGGGCAAGGGCAAGGACTTAGGGGCAAAGGCAAGGGCTTAGGGACAAGGGCAAGAGCAAGGGCTTGGGGCAAGAGCAAGTGCTTAGCGGCAAGGGCAAGGGCTAGGGGCAAGGGTAAGTTCTTAGGGGCAAGGGCAAGGCCTTAGGGGCAATGGCAAGGATAAGGGGCAAGGTCAGGTGATTAAGGCAAGCGTAAGGTCTTAGGGGCAAGGGTTGAGGGGCAGGGGCAAGGGCAAGGGTTTAGGGGCAAGAGTTTAGGGGCAGGTGCAAGGAGAAGGGTTTAGGGGCAAGGCCAAGGGATTAGGGGCAGGGGCAGGGGCAAAAGCTTAGGGGCAGGGACTGGGGCAATGGCTTAGGGGGAGGGGCAGGGGCACCGGCTTAGGGGCCAGCACAGGGGCAAGGGCTTTGGGGCAGGGTCTGGGGCAACGCCTTAAGGGCAGGGGAAGGGCAAGGGCTTAGGGGCAGGGGCAAGGGCTTAGGGGCAGGGGCAGGGGCAATGCCTTAGGGGCAGTGGCAGAGGCAAGGGCTTAGGGGCAGGGGTAGGGGCACTGATTTAGGGGCAGGGGCAACGGCTTCGGGGTAGGGGCAGGGGCAAGGGCTTAGGGACAGGGTCAGGGGAAAGGCTTAGGGGCAGGGGCAAGGGCTTAGGGACAGGGGAAGGGGCAAGGGTTTCGGGGTAGGGGCAGGGGAAGGGGCTTAGGGGCAGAGGCATGGGCAATGGCTTAGGGGTAGGGGCAGGGGCTATGGCTTAGGGGCAGGGTGGGGGCAAGGGCTTAGTGGCAGGGGCAGGGGCAAGGGTTTAGGGGCAGGGGCAAGGGCTTAGGGGCAGGGGCAGGTGCAAGGGCTTAGAGGTAGGGGCACTGGCAAGGGCTTAGGGGCAGGGGCAGGGGCAAGGGATTAGAGGCAGGGGCAAGGGCTTAGGGGCTTAGGTGCAGGGGCAGGAACAAGGGATTAGGGGCAAGGTCAAGGGCTTAGGGGCAAGGCCAAGGGCTAAGGGCAAGGGAAAGTGCTTAGGGGCAAGGGAAGGGCTTAGGGGCAAGGGCAAGGGCTTAGGGCCAAAGGCAAGGGCTTAGGGCAAGGGCAAGGGCAAGAGCTCTGGGACAAGGGCAAGAGCAAGGGCTTGGTGCAAGAGCAAGTGCTTAGCGGCAAGGGAAAGAGCTTAGGGGCAAGGGCAAGGGGTTAGGGGTAGGGGCAGGGGCAAGGGCTTAGGGACAGGGGCAGGGGCAAAGGCTTAGGGGCAGGGACAAGGGCAAGAGCAAGGGCTTGGTGCAAGAGCAAGTGCTTAGCGGCAAGGGCAAGAGCTTAGGGGCAAGGGCAAGGGGTTAGGGGTAGGGGCAGGGGCAAGGGCTTAGGGGCAGGGGCAAGGGCAAGAGCTCAGGGACAAGGGCAAGAGCAAGGGATTGGTGCAAGAGCAAGTGCTTAGCGGCAAGGGAAAGAGCTTACGGGCAAGGGCAAGGGCAAGGGGTTAGGGGCAAGGGCAAGGGCTTAGGGGCTAGGGCAAGAGCTTAGGGGTAAGCACAAAGGCTTATGGCCAAGGGCAAGGGCTTAGGGCAAGGACAAGTTCTTAGGGAAAGGGCAAGGCCTTAGGGGCAATGTCAAGGGCTAAGGGGCAAGGGTAAGGGCTTAAGGCAAGGGCAAGGTCTTAGGAGCAAGGGTGTAGGGGCAGGTGCAAGAGCAAGGGTTTAGGGGCAAGAGTTTAGGGGCAGGTGCAGGGGCAAGGGTTTAGTGGCAAGGATTTATGGCAGGGGCAGGGGCAAGGGTTTAGGGGCAGGGGCAAGGGCTTAGGGGCATGGGCAGGGGCAAGGGCTTAGGGGCAGGGACAGGGGCAAGGGCTTAGGGGCAGGGACTGGGGCAAGGCCTTAGGTGCAGGGGAAGGGCAAGGGCTTAGAGGCTCGGGCAGGGGCAAGGGCTTAGGGGCAGGGGCCGGGGCAAGGGTATAGGGGCAGGGGGAGGGGCAGGGGCTTAATTGCAGGTGCAGGGACAAAGGCTTAGGGGCAGAGGCAGGGGCTTAGGGGCAGGGGAAGGGGCAGGGGCTTAGGAGCAGGGACAGGGGCAGTGGCTTAGGGGCAGGGGTAGGGGCAGGGTCTTAGAGGTAGGGGCAAGAGCTAGGGCTTAGGGGCAGGGGCAAGGGCAAGGGCTTAGTGCCAGGGGCAAGGGTTTAGGGGAAGGGGCAGGGGCAAGGGCTTAGGGGCAGGGGCAAGGGATTAGGAGCACGGGCAGGGGCAAGGGCTTAGGGGCAGGTGCAGGGGCAAGGGATTAGAGGCAGGGGCAGGGGCAAGGCTTAGGGGCACGGGCAAGGGCTTAGGGGCTGGACAGGCGCAAGGGCTTAGGGGCAGGGACAGGGGCACGGGCTTAGGGGCAGGGGCAAGGGCTTAGGGGCAAGGGCAGGGGCAAGGGCTTAGGGGCAGGGGTAAGGGTATAGGGGCAGGGGCAGGGGCTTAGGTGCAGGGGCAGGGACAAGGGCTTAGGGGCAAGGGCAAGAGCTTAGGGGCAAGGGCAAGGGCTTAGGGGCAAAGGAAAGGGCTTAGGGGCAAGGGCACGGGCTTAGGATCAAGGGAAAGGGCTTAGGGGCAAGGCTTTAGAGGCAAGGGCAAGGGCAAGGGATTAGGGGCAAGGTTTTAGGGGCAGGGGTAGGGGCAAGGGTTTAGGGGCAAGGGTATAGGGGCAGAGGCAGGTGCAAGGCTTAGGGGCAGGGGAAAGGGCAAGGGATTAGGGGCAGGAGAAGGGGCAAGAGATTATGGGCAGGGGCAGGGGCAAAGGCTTAGGGGCAGGAGCAGGGGCAAGGCATTAGGGGCAGGGGCAGAGGCAAGGGCTTAGGGACAGCGGCAGGGGCAAGGGCTTATTGGCATTGGCAGTGTCAAAGGCTTAGGGGCAGGGGAAAGAGCTTAGGGCCAGGGGTAGGGGCAAGGGATGAGGGTCAGGGGCAGAGGCAAGGGCTAAGTGGCAGGGGCAGGGTCAAGGGCTTAGGGGCAGGGGAAAGGCAAGGGCTTAGGGGCAGGGGTTTAGTGGCAGGGGCAAGGGCAAGGGTTTAGGGGCAAAGGTTTAAGGGCAGGGGCAGGGGCAATGGTTTAGGGGAGGGGCAAGGGCTTTGTGGCAGGGGCAATGGCTTAGGGGAAGGGGCAGGGGCAAGGGTTAGGGGCTGGGGCAAGGGCAAGGGCTTAGGGGCAGGGGCAGGGACAAGGGCTTAGGGGCAAGGGCAAGGGCTTAGGGGCAAAGGAAAGGGCTTAGGGGCAAGGGCATGGGCTTAGGTGCAAGGGAAAGGGTTTAGGGGCAAGGGTTTAGGGGCAGGGGCAAGGTCAAGGGTTTAGGGGCAAGGTTTTAGGGGCAGGGGTAGGGGCAAGGGTTTAGGGGCAAGGGTATAGGGGCAGAGGCAGGTGCAAGGCTTAGGGGCAGGGGCAAGAGCAAGGGATTAGGAGCAGGAGAAGGGGCAAGGGATTATGGGCAGGGGCAGGGGCAAGGGCTTAGGGGCAGGAGAAGGGGCAAGGGATTATGGGCAGGAGCAGGGGCAAGGCATTAGGGGCAGGGGCAGAGGCAAGGGCTTAGGGACAGCGGCAGGGGCAAGGGCTTATTGGCATTGGCAGGGTCAAAGGCTTAGGGGCAGGGGCAGGGGAAAGGGCTTAGGGGCAGGGGTAGGGGCAAGGGTTGAGGGTCAGGGGCAGAGGCAAGGGCTAAGTGGCAGGGGCAGGGTCAAGGGCTTAGGGGCAGGGGGAGGCGCAAAGCCTTTGGGGCAGGGGAAAGGCAAGGGCTTAGGGGCAGGGGTTTAGGGGCAGGGGCAAGGGCAAGGGTTTAGGGGCAAAGGTTTAAGGGCAGGGGCAGGGGCAAGGGTTTAGGGGTGGGTCAAGGGCTTTGTGGCAGGGGCAATGGCTTAGGGGAAGGGGCAGGGGCAAGGGTTAGGGGCTGGGGTAAGGGCAAGGGCTTAGGGGCAGGGGCAGGGGCAAGGGCTTAGGAGCAGGGGCAGGGGCAAGGTCTTTGGCGCCGGCACAGGGGCAAGGGCTTAGAGGTAGGGGCAGGGGCAAGGGCTTAGGGCAGGGTCAGGGGCAAGGGCTTAGGGGCAGGGGCAGGGTAATGGCATAAAGCGAGGGGCATGGGCAACGGCTTCGGGGCCGGCACAGGGGCAAGGGCTTAGAGGTAGGGCAGGGGCAAGAGCTTAGGGCCAGGGGCAAGGGCAAGGGCTTAGGAGCAGGGGCAGTGGCATGGACTTAGGGCAGGGGAAGGGGCAAAGGCTTAGGAGCAAGGGCAGGGGCATGGGGTTTGGGGCAGGGGCAGGGGCTTAGGGGAAGTGGAAAGGGCAGGGGCTTAGAGACAGGGGCAGGGGCAGGGGCTTAGGGGAAGGGACAGGGGCAGGGGCTTAGGAGCAGGGGCAGGGGCATTGGCAGGGGCAGGGGCTTAGCAGGAGGGGCAGGGGCTATTGCTTAGGGGCAGGGGCAGGGGCAAGGGATTAGAAGCATGGGCAGGTGCAAGGGATTACAGGCAGGGGTAGGGGCAAGGGTTTAGGGGCAGGAGCAGAGGCAAGGGCTTAGGGGCATTGGCTGGGGCAAGGGCTTAGGGGCAGGGGCAGGGTTAAGGTCTTAGCGGCAAGGCCAGGGGCAAGGGCTTAGGGGCAGGGGCAGGGTCAAGGTCTTAGGGGCAAAGGCAAGGGCTTAGGGGAAATTGCAAGGGCTTAGGGGCAAGGGCAAGGGCTTAGGGGCAAGGGCACGGGCTTAGGGGCAAGGGCACGGGCTTAGGGGCAAGGGCAATGGCATAAGGGCAAAGGCAAAGGCTTAGGGGCAAGGGTTTAGGGGCAGGGGCAAGGGCAAGGGTTTAGGGGCAAGGGCTTAGGGACAGGGGCAGGGTCAAGGTCTTAGGGGCAAAGGCAAGGGCTTAGGGGAAATTGCAAGGGCTTAGGGGCAAGGGCAAGGGCTTAGGGGCAAGGGCACGGGCTTAGGGGCAAGGGCACGGGCTTAGGGGCAAGGGCAATGGCTTAAGGGCAAAGGCAAAGGCTTAGGGGCAAGGGTTTAGGGGCAGGGGCAAGGGCAAGGGTTTAGGGGCAAGGGTTTAGGGGCAGGGGTAGGGGCAAGGGTTTAGGGGGAAGGGTATAGGGGCAGGGGCAGGTGCAGGCGCTTAGGTGCAGGGGCAGGGACAAGGGCTTAGGGGCAGAGGCAGGGGCTTAGGGGCAGGGGCAGGGGCTTAGGAGCAGGGACAGGGGCAGTGGCTTAGGGGCAGTGTAAGGGCTTAGGGACAGGGGCAGGGGCAAGGGCTTAGGGGCAGGGTCAAGGGCTTAGGGGCAAGGGCAGGGGTAAGGGCTTAGGAACAGGGGTAGGGGCAAGGGTTTAGGGTCGGGGCAGAGGCAAGGGCTTAGGGGCAGGGGCAGTGTCAAGGGCTTAGGGGCAGGGGCAAGGCCTTTGGGGCAGATGAAGGGAAGGGCTTAGGGGAAGGGGTTTAGGGGCAGGGGCAAGGGCAAGGGTTTAGGGGCAACGGTTTAGGGGCAAGGGCAGGGGCAAGGGTTTAGGGGATTGGCAAGGGCTTAGTGGCAGGAGCAGGGGCAAGTGTTTAGGGGCAAGGGCAGGGGCAAGGGCTTAGGGGCAAGGGCAGGGGAAAGGGCTTAGGGGCAGGGGCACGGGCGAAGGCTTAGTGGCAGGGGCAGGGGCAAGGGATTAGAGGCAGGACCAGGGGTAAGGCTTAGGGGCAGGTGCAAGGGCTTTGGGGCTGGGCAGGTGCAAGGGCTTAGGGGCAGGGACAGGGGCACGGGCTTAGGGGCAGCGGCAAGGGCTTAAGGGCAGGGGCAGGGGCAAGGGCTTAGGGGCAGGGGCAAGGGCTTAGGGGCTGGGGCAAGGGCTTAGGGGCAAGCTCAAGGGCTTTGGGGCAAGGGCAAGTGCTTAGGGTCAAGGGCAAGGGTTTAGGGGCAAGGGCTTAGAGTCAATGGCAAGGGCCTAGGGTCAAGGGCAATGACTTAGGGGCCAGGGCAAGGGCTTAGGGGCAAGGGAAAGGGCTTAGGGCCAAGGGCAAGGGCTTAGGGGCAATGACAAAGGCTTAGGGGGAAGGGCTAGGGCTTAGGCGAAAGGGCAAGGGCTTAGGGGCAAGCGCAAGTGCTTAGGGGCAAGGGCTTCCTGCAAGGGCAAGATCTTAGGGGAAAGGGCAAGGGATTAGGGGCTAGGGAAAGACCTTAGGGGCAAGGGAAAAGGCTTAGGGGCAGGGGTAAGGGCTTAGGGGCAGGGGCAGGGGCAAGGGCTTAGGGGCAAGGCAAAGAGCTTAGGGGCAAGGGCAGGGGCTTAGAGGAAAGGGCAAGGGCTTAGGGCAAGGGCAATTGTTTAGGGGCAAGGGCAAGGGCTTAGGGGCAAAGGGAAAGAGCTTATGGGCAAGGGCAAGGGCTTAGGGGCAAGGGCAAGGGTTTAGGGGCAAGGTCATTGGCTTAAGGGCCATGGCAAAGGCTTAGGGGCAAGGGTTTAGGGGCACGGGCAAGGGCAAGGGTTTAGGGGCAAGGGTTTAGGGGCAAGGGTTTAGGGGCAGGGGTAGGGGCAAGGGTTTAGGTGCAAGGGTATAGGGGCAGGGGCAGGGGCAGGGACAAAGGCTTAGGGGCAGAGGCAGGGGCTTAGGGGCAGGGGAAGGGGCAGGGGCTTAGGAGCAGGGACAGGGGCAGTGGCTTAGGGGCAGGGGCAGGGGCTTAGGGGGAGGGGCAGTGGCTAGGGCTTAGGGGCAGGGGCAAGGGCAAAGGCTTAGGGGCAGGGGCAGGTGCAAGGGATTAGGGGCAGGAGAAGGGGCAAGGGCTTAGGGGCAGGGGCAGCGGTAAGGGCTTAGGGACAGGGGTAGGGGCAAGGGTTTAGGGTCAGGGGCAGAGGCAAGGGTTTAGGGGCAGGGACAGGTTCAAGGGCTTAGGGGCAGGGCCAAGGCATTTGGGGCAGGGGAAGGGCAAGGGCTTAGGGGCCGGGGTTTAGGGGCAGGAGCAAGGGCAAGGGTATATGGGCAAGGGCAAGGGCAAGGGTTTAGTGGAGGGGCAAGGGCTTAGTGGCAGGGGCAAGGGCTTCTGGGCAGGGGCAAGGGCTTAGGGACAGGGGCAGGGCCAAAGGCTTAGGGGCAGGGGCAGGGGCAAGGGTTTAGGGGCAGAGGCTGGGGCAAGGCTTAGGGGCAGGTGCAAGGGATTAGGGGCTGGGCAGGCGCAAGGGCTTATGGGCAGGGACACGGGCACGGGCTTAGGGGCAGGGGCAAGGGCTTAGGGGCAGGGCAAGGGGCAAGGGCTTAGGGGCAGAGGCAAAGGCGTAGGGGTTGAGGCAAGGGCTTAGGGGCAAGCTCAAGGGCTTTGGGGCAAGGGCAAGTGCTTAGAGTCAATGGCAAGGGCTTAGGGTCAAGGGCAATGGCTTAGGGACAAGGGCAAGGTCTTAGGGGCAAGGGCAAGGGCTTATGGGCAAGGGCAAGGGCTTAGGTTAGGGCAAGGGCTTAGGGGCAAGCGCAAGTGTTTAGGGGCAAGGGCTTCGGGCAAGGGCAAGATCTTAGGGGAAAGGGCAATGGATTAGGGGCTAGAAATAAGCTTAGGGGCAAGGGAGAAGGCTTAGGGGCTGGGGCAGGGGCAAGGGCTTTGGAACAGGGGCAAGGGCTTAGGGGCAAGGGCAAGGGCTTAGGGGCTGGGGCAAGGGTTTAGGGGCAAGCTCAAGGGCTTTGGGGCAAGGCCAAGTGCTTAGGGTCAAGGGCAAGGGCTTAGGGGCAAGGGCAAGGGCTTAGGGGCAAGGGAAAGAGCTTTGGGGCAAGGGCAAGGGCTTAGGGCAAGGGCTTAGGGGCAAGGGCAAGGGCTAAGGGGCAAGGGCAGGGGCTTAGGGTCAAGGGCATAGGCTTAAGGGCAAAGGAAAGGGTTTAGGGGCAAGGGCAAGGCCTTAGGGGCAAGGTAAAGAGCTTAGGGGCAAAGGCAAGGGCTTAGAGGCAAGCGCAATGCTTAGGGGCAAGGGCAAGGGCTTAGGGGCAGGGGTAGGGGCAAGGGTTTAGGGGCAGGGGCAGGAGCAAGGGATTAGGGGCAGGGGAAGGGGCAAGGGCTTACGGGCAGGGGCAGTGGCAACACCTTAGGGGCAGGGGCAGAGGCAAGACTTAGGGGCAGGGGCAAGGGTTTAGGGGCAGGGGCAGGGGCAAGGGCTTAGGGCCCGGGGCAAGGGCTTAGGGGCAAGAGCAAGGGCTTGTTGGCAAGGGAAAGAGCTTAGGGGCAAGGGCAAGGTCTTAGGGGCAAGGGCAAGTGCTTAGGGGCAAGGGGAAGAGCTTATGGGCAAGGGCAAGGGCTTAGGAGCAAGGGCAAGGGCTTAGGGCAAGGGCAAGGGCTTAGGGGCAAGTGCAAGCGCTTAGGGGCAAGGGCAAGGGCTAAGGGGCAATGGCAAGGGCTTAGGGGCAAGGACAAAGGCTTAGTGGCAAAGGCAAGAGCTTAGGGGCAAGGGCAAGGGCTTAGGGGCAAGGGAAAGAGCTTAGGGGCAAAGGCAAGGGCATAGGGGCAAGCGCAAGTGCTTAGGGGCAAGGGCAAGGGCTTAGGGGCAAGGACAAGGATTTAGGGGCAAGGGCTTCGGGCAAGGGCAAGATCTTAGGGGAAATGGCAAGGCATTAGGGGCAAGGGTTAGGGGCAGGGGCAGTTGCAAGGGATTTGGGGAGAGGGGCAAGGGTGTAGGGGCAGGGGCAGGGGCAAAGGCTTTGGGGCAGGGCCAGGGGCATGGGCTTAGGGGCAGGTGCAGAGGCAAGGGCTTAGGGGCAGGGGCAGGGGCAAGGGCTTAGTGGTAGGGACAGGGGCAAGGGCTTAGGAGCAGGGGCAGGGACAAGGGCTTAGGGGCAGGGGCTGGGGAAGGGGCTTTGGTGCAGGGGCACAGACACGGGCTTAGGGGCAGGTGCAGGGGCTAGGGCTTAGAGGTAGGGCAGGGTAAAGGGCTTAGGGGTAGGGGCAGGTGCAAGGGCTTAGGGGGAGGGCCAGGGGCATGGGCTTAGGGGCAGGGGCAGAGGCAAGGGCATAGGGGCAGGGGCAGGAGAAGGGGCTTAGGTGCAGGGGCACGGACAAGGGCTTAGGGGCAGGGGCAGGGGCTAGGGCTTAGAGGTAGGGCAGGGTAAAGGGCTTAGGGGCAGGGGCAGGTGCAAGGGCTTAGGGGCAGGGCCAGGGGCATGGGTTTTGGGGCAGGGGCAGAGCAGAGACAAGGGCATAGGGGCAGGGGCAAGGGAAGGGGCTTAGGTGCAGGGGCACGGACAAGGGCTTAGGGGCATGGGCAGGGGCAAGGGTGTAGGGGCAGGGGCAGGGGCATGGGTTTAGGGGCAGGGTCAGAGGCAAGGGCTTAGGGGCAGGGGCAGGGGCAAGGGCTTAGTGGAAGGGGCAGGGGCAAGGGCTTAGGATCAGGGGCAAGGGCTTAGAGGCACGGGCAGGGGCAACCCCTTAGGGGCAGGGCAGAGGCAATGGTTTAAGGGCAGGGGCAAGGTCTTAGGGGCAGGGGCAGGGTCAAGGGCATGGGCTAGGGCAAGGGGCAATGGTTTAGGGGCAGGGGCAGGGGCAATGGCTTAGGGGAAGGGGCATGGGCAAGGGTTAGGGGCGGGCTCAAGGGCAAGGGCTTAGGGGCAGGGGCAGGGGCAAGGGCTTAGGGGCATGGGCATGGGCAAGGGTTTAGGGGCAGGAGCAGGAGCGAGGGATTACGGGCAGGGGCAGAGGCAAGGGCTTAGAGGCTGTGGCTGTGGCAAGGGCTTAGGGACATTGGCAAGGTCAAGGGTATAGGGGCAGGGGCAGGGGAAGGGGCGTAGGTGCAGGGGCAAGGACAAGGGCTTAGGGGCAGGGGCTAGGGCTTACAGGCAGGGGCAGGGGCAAGGGCTTAGGGGCATGGGCAGGAGCAAGGGATTAGGGCTAGTGGCAGAGGCAAGGGCTTAGGGGCAGGGGCTGGGGCAAGGGCTTATGAGCGGGGGCAGCGTCAAGGGCTTAGGGGCAGGGGCAAGGGCTTAGGGGCAGGGGCAGGTTCAAGGGATTAGGTCTAGTGGCAGAGGCAAGGGCTTAGGGGCAGGGGCTGGGGCAAGGGCTTATGGGCGGGGGCAGCGTCAAGGGCTTAGGGGCAGGGGCAGGGGCAAGGGCTTAGGGGCAGGGGCAGGTTCAAGGTCTTAGGGGCAAAGGAAAGGGCTTAGGGGCAAGGGCAAGGCTTAGGGGCAAGGGCAAGGGCTTAGGGGCAAGGTGAAGGGATTAGGGGCAAAGGCAAGGGCTTAGGGGCAAAGGCACGGGCTTAGCGGCAAGGAAAGGATTTAGGGGCAAGGGCAAGGGTTTAGTGGCAAGGGCAATGGCTTAAGGGCAAGGGCGAAGGCTTAGGGGCAAGGGTTTAGGGGCAGGGGAAGGGGCAAGGGTTTAGGGGAGGGGCAAGGACTTAATGGCAGGGGCAAGGGCTTAGGTGCAGGGGCAGGTGCAAGGACTTTGGGGCAGGGGTAGGCGCAGGGCTTCGGGGCATGGGCAGTGGCAAGGGCTTAGTGGCAGGGGCAGGGGCAAGGGCAAGGGCAAGGGTTTAGGGGCAGGAGCAAGGGTTTAGGGGCAGGGCAAGGGCTTAGGGCCAGCGGAAGGGGCAGGGGCTTAGGGGAAGGGGAAAGGGCAAGGGCTTATGGACAGGGGCAAGTGCAAGAGCTTAGGGGCAGGCGCAGGGGCAAGGGCTTAGAGGTAGGGGCAGGGGAAAGGGCCAGGGCAAGGGCTTAGGGGCAGGGGCAGAGGCAGGGCTTAACGGCAGGGGCAGGGGCAAGGGCTTAGGGGCAGGGGCAGGGGCAGGGGCAGGGCTTAGCAGCAGGGGCAGGGGCAAGGACTTAGGGGTAGGGGCAGGGGCAAGGGCTTAGGGGCAGCGGCAGGGGCAATGTCTTAGTGGCAGGGGCAAATATTTAGGTGCAGGGGCAGGCGCAAGGGCTTAGGGGCAGGAGCAAGGGCAAGGGCTTAGGGTCAGGGGCAGGGGCAGAGCTTAGAGGCAGGGGAAGGGGAAAGGACTTAGGGGCAGGGGGAGGGGCAAGGTCTTAGGGGCAGGGGCTAGGGCTTAGGTGCAGGGGCAAAGGCAAGGGCTTAGGAGCAGGGGCAGGGGAAGGGCTTAGTGGCAGGGGCAGGGAAAAAGACTTAGGGTCAGGGGCAGGGGCTAGGGCTTAGGGGCAGAGGAAGGGGCAAGGGCTTAGGGGCAGGGGCAAGGGCAAGGGCTTAGGGGCAGGGGCAGGGGCAGGGCTTAGCGGCAGGGGAAGGGGAAAGGACTTAGGGGCAGGGGCAGGGGCAAGGTCTTAGGGGCAGGTTAAGATGCAGGGGTGCAGGGGCAGGGGCAGGGGCTTAGGGGCTGGGGCAGGGGCAGTGGCTGAGGGCCAGTGGCAGGGGCAGAGGCATAGGGGCAGGGGCAGGGACTAGGGCTTAAGGGCAGGGGCAGGGCAAGGGCTAGGGCTTAGGGGTAGGGGCAGGGGCAAGGGCTTAGCGTCAGTGGCATAGGCAAGGGCTCAGGAGGAGGGGCAGGGGCAAGGGCTTAGGGGCAGAGGGGGTCAAAGAATTAGTGGCAGGGCCAGGGGCAAAGGCTTAGGGGCAGGGGCTGGGGCACGGGCTTAGGGGCTGGGGCAGGGTCAATTGCTTAGGGGCAAGGGCTTAGGGGCAGGGGCAAGGATTTAGGGGCAGAGGCAGGCGCAAGGGCTTAGGGGCAGAGGCAAGGGCTTAGGGACAGGGGCAAAGGCAAGGGCTTAGGGGCAGGGGCAAGGGCAGGGCTTAGCGGCAGGGGCAGGGGCAAGGACTTAGGGGCAGGGGCAGGGGCCTGGGCTTAGGGGCAGGGGCAAAGGCAAGGGCTTAGGGGCAGGGCCAAGGATTTAGGGGCAGAGGCAGGCACAAGGGATTAGGGGCAGGAGCAGGGGCAAGGGCTTAGGGGCAGGTTCAGGGGCAAGGGCTTAGTGTCAGGGGCAAGGGCTTAGGGGCAGGGGAAGGGGCAGAGGCAGGGCTTAGCGGCAGGGATAGGGACAAGGACTTAGGGGCAGGGGTTGGGGCAAGGTCTTAGGGGCAGGGGCAAGGGCAAGGGCTTAGGTGCAGCGGCAGGGGCAAGGTCTTAGGGTCAGGGGCAAGGATTTAGGGGCAGAGGCAGGCTCAAGAGCTAAAGGGGATGCGCAGGGGCAAGGGCTTATGTGCAGCGGCAGTGGCAAGGTCTTAGGAGCAGGGGCAGGGGCAAAGGCTTAGGGGCAGGGCCAGGGGCATGGGCTTAGGGGCAGGGGCAGAGGCAAGGGCTTAGGGGCAGGGGCAGGGGCAAGGGCTTAGGGGCTGGGACAGCGGCAAGAGCTTAGGGGCAGGGGCAGGGGCATGGGCTTAGGGGCAGGGCCAGGGGCATGGGCTTAGGGGCTGGGACAGCGGCAAGAGCTTAGGGGCAGGGGCAGGGGCAAGGGCTTGGGGCAGGGGCAAGGGCCTAGGGGCAGGGAAAGAGCTTCGGGGCAGGGGGAAGGGCAAGGGCTTAGGGGCAGGGCCAGGGACAAGGGCTTATGGGCAGTGCCAGTGGCAAGTGCTTAGGGGCAATGGCAAGGGCTTAGGGTCAAGGACAAGGGCTTATGGTCAAGGGCAAGAGCTTAGGGTCAAGGGCTTAGGGGTAAGGGAAAGGGCTTAGGGGCAAGGCCAAGGGCAAGGGCTTAGGGGCAAGGGAAAGGGCGTAGGGGCAAGTGCAAGGGCTGAGGGGCACAGGAAAGGGCTTAGGGGCAAGGGCAAGGTCTTAGGGGCAAGGGAAAGGGCTTAGTGACAAGGGCAAGGGATTAGGGGCAAGGGCAAGGGCTTAGGGCGACTGGCAAGGGCTTAGGGTCAAGGTCAAGGGCTTAGGGGCAAGGGCAATGGTTTAAGGGCAAGGGCAGGGGCAATGGCTTAGGGGCAGGGGCAGGGGCAAGGGATTAGGGGCAGGGGCAAGGGCTTAGGGGTGGGGCAAAGGCTTAGGGCCCAGGGCAAGGGCTTAGGGTTAAGTGCAAGGGCTTAGGGGCAAGGGTTAAGGGGCAAGTGTTTAGGGACAGGGCAAGGGCAAAGGTTAAGGTGCAAGGGCAGGGCCAAGGGCATAGGGGGAGGCAGGGGCAGGGGTTTAGGGGTAGGGACAGGGGCAAGGGCTTAGGGTCAGGGTCAGGGGCAGGGGTTTAGGTGTAGGGTCAGGGGCAAGGGCTTAGGGGCAGGGGAAGGGACAAGGGCTTAGGGGCAGTGGCAGGGACAAGGACTTAGGGGCAGGTGCAAAGGCAAGGGCTTAGGGGCAGGTGAAGGTGGAGGGGCATGGGCTTAGGGGCAGGGGCAAGGGCCTAGGGGCAAGTGCAAGGGATTAGGGGCAAGGGCAAGGGCTTCGGGGCAAGGGCAAGGACTTAGGGGCAAGGGCAAGGGCTTAGGGGCAAGGGCAAGGACTTAGGGAAAAGGGAAAGGACTTAATGGCAAGGGCAAGGCCTTAGGGGCAAGGGCAAGAGCTTAGGGGCTAGGGCAAGGGGAATGCATTAGGGGCAAGAGCAGGGGCAAGGGCTTAGGGGCAGGGGCAGGGGCAAGGGCTAGGGGCAGGGACAGGGACAAGGGATTAGGGGCAGGGGCAAGGGCTTAGGGGTTGGGCAAAAGCTTAGGGGCAAGGGCAAGGGCTTAGGTTCAAGGGCAAGGGCTTAGGGGCAAGGGTTAAGGGGCAAGTGTTTAAGGGCAGGGGCAAGGGCAAGGGTTTAGGGGCAAGGGCAGGGCCAAGGGCTTAGGTGGAGGTGCAGGTTCAGGGGTTTAGGGGTAGGGGTAGGGGCAATGGTTTAGAGGCAGGGGAAGGGGTTTAGGGGTAGAGGCAGGGGCAAGGGCTTACGGGCAGGGGCAAGGGTTTAGGGGCAGGGGCAAGGGTTTAGGGGCAGGGGCAAGGGCTTAGGAGCAAGGGTAAGTCTTTAGGGTCAAGGGCAAGGGATTAGGGTTAAGGGTTAAGGGTCAAGGGCAAGGAATAGGGTCAAGGACATGGGCTTAATGTCAAGGGCAAGGGTTCAGGTGCAAGGGAAAGAGCTTAGGAGCAACGGCAAGGGCTTAGGGGCAAGTGCAAGGGCTTAAGGACAAGGGCAACCTCTTAGGGGCAAGAGCAAGGACTTAGGGGCAAGGGCAAGGGTTTAGGGGCAAGGGCAAGGCATTAGGGCAAGGGTTTAGGGGCAGGGCCAGGGGCAAGGTTTTGGGGGCAAGTGTTTAAGGGCTGGGGCAGGTGCAAGGGTTGAGGGGCAGGGGCAAGGGTTTAGGGGCAGGGGCAGGGACAAGGGCTTAGGGGCAAGGGAAAAAGCTTAGGGGCAAGGACAAGGGCTTAGGGGCAAGGGCAAGGGCTTAGGGGCAAGGGCAAGGGCTTAGGGGCAAGGGCAAGGGCTTAGGGGCAAAGCAAGTGTTTAGGGGCAAGGGCCAAGGCTTAGGGGCAAGGGCAAGGGCTTTGGGACAAGGGCAAGGGCTTAAGGGTAAGGGCAAGGGCTTAGGGGTAAGGGCAAGGGCTTACGGGCAAGGGTTTGGGGGCAAGGGTTTAGGGGCAAGCATTTTGGGGCTTGGGCAGGTGCAAGGGTTGAGGTGCAGGGGCAAGGGCTTAGTGGCAGGGGCAAGGACTTAGGGGCAGGTGCAGGGGCAAGGGCTTAGGGGCAGGGGCAGGGGCAAGGGCTTAGGGGCAAGGTCAAGGGCTTAGGGGCAAGGTAAGGGTTTAGGGGTAAGGGCAAGGGCTTCGGGGCAAGGGCAAGGGCTTCGGGGCAAGTGCAAGGGCTTCAGGACAAGGGCAAGGGCTTAGGGGCAAGGTCAAAGGCTTAGGGCCAAGGGCAAGGGCTTAGTGGCAAGAGCAAGGGTTTAGGGGCAAGGGCAAGGGTTTAGGGCAAGGGCAAGGTCTTAGGGGCAAGGGCAAGGGATTAGGGCCATGGGCAAGGGCTTAGGGGCAAGGGCAAGGAATTAGGGCCATGGGCAAGGGTGTAGGGGCAAGGGCAAGGGCTTAGGGGCAATGGCTTTGGGGCTAGGGCTTAGGGGCTAGGGCTTAGAGACTATGGCTAGGGCTAGGGCTAGGGCTTGTTTTAGGGTTAGGGTTATGGTTAGGGTTAGGGAAAAAATAAATAAAATTGATGTATGACTTGACAGTGTCACTAATAAGCCAGCATATATAAAAGACTTAATCCCTCCCCCAACAGAATGGTTTCTTTTCCCCAAGATTTCAGGAAACATGGCATGAACTGGAAAGACAACTGGTCCAAGTTCCTAAAGCCACCAAGGTGGAGGCCGTCCCTCCCCTCCCCTCCCCATCCCCGTCGTCTTTATCCCACTTTGCTGGAGGACTCGGGAAGCGGGAGAGCTGGCTTAAAACCCATTGTGACCACTGTCTGCCTATCAGTTCACAGGGGGCCTGTGAGAGAGAAATACCACCCCTTTTAAAGTCACCCCCCAGCACGTGCACTAGGGCTGGCATGTCCTCTCTATCCCCCAGAAGGATCACTGGGCAGCAGCATTCTCTGCTTAAGGCAAGCAGCCCCAACACCTGGGGAAACCCCCCGAGTCCCTTTTTGGGTGTAGGTCCCCTTTTTTTCCAGGGACTGCATAATTGGAATAAACAAAACCCCCTGGTCTGACAAACCACAAGAACTGATTTCTTTGCTAGACAAGCTTTTCCACATGCATCAGCCCACCTCAGACAAGTGCCAGCAACTTCTCCAGGTGCTGTTCACAACAGGGGAACGGGAGCCCTTCCAGAGAGAGGCCCAGAAAGCAGTCAATAGATCTGATGGTCAGCCAGCGGGCACTCCCCACTGGAGAGAAACTCTTTTTGCCACTCCACGAATACTGTGGGACACAAACTCCCAGTAAGGCACCGAGGGCTTAACCAGGTATCACCAGTTTCTCTTGCAGGGCCTGCGCGGGACAGCCAGGAAACCTATGCATTTATCGAAGGTCAGTGAGAATTTTCAGGCACCACCAGAGAATGTCTGCCTGTCTGCCTGCGAGAATGCCTGCCTGCCTGCCTGCAAGAATGCCTGCCTGCCTGCTTGCCTGCCTGCCTGCCTGCGAGAGTGCCTGCCTGCCTGCCTGCCGGCCTGCCTGCCTGCGAGAATGCTTGCCTGTGAGAATGCCTGCCTGCGAGAATGCCTGCCTGCCTGCCTGCGAGAATGCCTGCCTGCCTGCCTGTGAGAATGCCTGCCTGCGAGAATGCCTGCCTGCGAGAATGCCAGCCTGCCTGCCTGCCTGCCTGCCTGCGAGAATGCCAGCCTGCCTGCCTGCCTGCCTGCGAATGCCTGCCTGCCTGCCTGCCTGCCTGCCTGAGTGTCTGCCTGCCTGCCTGCAAGAATGCCTGCCAGCCTTCCTACCTGCGAGAATGCCTGCCTGCCTGCGAGAATGCCTGCCTGCCTGCCTGCCTGCCTGCCTTCGAGAATGCCTGCCTGCCAACCTTTGAGAATGCCTGCCTGCCTGCCTGCCTGCGAGAATGCCTGCCTACATGCCTGCCAGCATTCCTACCTGCGAGAATGCTTGCCTGCCTGTGAGAATGCCTGCCTGCCTGCCTGCCAGCGAGAATGCCTGCCTGCCTGCCTGCTTGCGAGAATGCCTGCCTGGCTACCTTTGAGAATGCCTGCCTGCCTGCCTGCGAGAATGCGTGCCTGCCTGCCTGCCTACCTGCCTGCCTGTGAGAATGCCTCCCTGCCTGCCTGAGAGCCTGCCTGCCTCCCTGCCTGCGAGAATGCCTGCCTGCCTGCCTGCCTGCGAGAATGTCTGCCTGCCTGCCTGCCTGCCTGCGAGAATGCCTGCCTGCCTGCCTGCGAGAATGCCTGCCTGCCTGCGAAAATGCCTGCCTGCCTGCCTGCTTGCCTGCGAGAATGCCTGCCTGCCTGCCTGTGAGAATGCCTGCCTGCCTGCCTGCCTGCGAGAATGACTGCCTGCCTGCCTGCGAGAATGCCTGCCTGCCTGCCTGCCTACTTGAATTCCTGCCTGCCTGCCTGCCTGCCAGAATGCCTGCCTGTTTGCCTGCCTGTCTGCCTGCGAGAATGCCTGCCTGCCTGCATGTATGTCTGCCTGCCTGCCTCCTAGAATGCCTGCCTGCCTGCGAGAATGCCTGCCTGCCTGCCCGCTAGAATGCCTGCCTGTAAGAATGCCTACCTGTGAAAATGCCTGCTGGCCTGCCGGGCTGCCTGCCTGCGTGACTTCGAGAATGCCTTCCTGCCTTTTGCCTGTCTGCCTGCTAGAATGCCTGCCTGCCGGGATACGTGTCTGCCTGCCTGCCTGTGAGAATGCCTGCCTGCCTGCCTGCGAGAATGCCTGCCTGCCTGCCTGTGAGAATGACTGCCTGCCTGCAAGCCTGCCTGCGAGAATGCATGCCTGCCTGGCTGCCTGCCTGCGAGAATGCCGGCCTGCCAGCCTGCCTGCCTCTCTGCTTGCCTGCGAAAATGCCTGCCTGCCTGCCTGCCTGCGAGAATGCCTGCCTGCAAGAATGCCTGCCTGACTGCCTGTGAGAATGCCTGCCTGACTGCCTTCCTGCGAGAAATTCTGCCTGCCTGCCTTCGAGAATGCCTGCCTTCGTGCGAGAATGCCTGGATGCCTGCCTTCCTGCCTGCCTGCGAGAATTCCTGCCTGCGAGAATGTCTGCCTGCCTGCCTGTGAAAATGACTGCCTGCCTGCCAGCCTGCCTGCGAGAATGCCTGCCTGCTTGCCTGCCTGCCTGCCTGTAAGAATGCCTGCCTGCCTGCCTGCGAGAATTCCTGCCTGCGAGAATGTCCGCCTGCCTGCCTGTGAAAATAACTGCCTGCCTGCCAGCCTGCCTGCGAGAATGCATGCCTGCCTGCCAGCCTGCCTCCGAGAATGTATGCCTGTCTGCCTGCCTACCTGCGAGAATGCCGGCTTGCCTGCCTGCCTGCCTGTAAGCCTGCCTACGAAAATGCCTGCCTGCCTGCCTGCCTGCTTGCGAGAATGTCTGCCTGCCTGTCTGTGAAAATGACTGCCTGCCTGCCTGCGAGAATGCCTGCCTGCCTGCCTGCCTGCCAGCGAGAATGCCTACCTGCTTGCCTGCGAGAATGCCTGCCTGCAAGAATGCCTGCCTGCCTGCCTGTGAAAATGCCTGCCTGCCTACCTGCGAGAATGCCTGCCTGCCTGCCAGCGAGAATGCCTACCTGCTTGCCTGCCTACCAGGGAGAATGCCTGCTTGCCTGCCTGTGAGAATGCCTGCCTGCCTGCCTGCGACAATGCCTGCCTGCAAGAATGCCTGTCTTCCTGCCTGCGAGAATGACTGGCTGCCTGCCTGCAAGAATGCCTGCCTGCCTGCCTGCCTGCGAGAATGCCTGCCTGCCTGCCTGTGAGAATGACTGCCTGCCTGCCAGCCTGCCTGCGAGAATGCATGCCTGCCTGCCTGCCTGCCTGCGAGAATGCATGCATGCATGCCTGCCTGCCTGCCTGCCTGCCTGCGAGAATGCCTTCCTGTGCGCCTGCCTGTGACTTTGCCTGCCTGCGAGAATGCCTGCCTGCCTGCCTTCCTGCGAGAATGCCTACCTGCCTGCCTGTGAGAATGTCTGCCTGCGAGAATGCCTGCCTGCCTGCCTACATTCGAGAATGCCTGCCTGCCTGCCTTCCTGCGAGAATGCCTGCCTGCCTGCCTGCCTGCCTGCCTGGCTGTGAGAATGTCTGCTTGTGAGAATGCCTTGGAGAATGCCTGCCTGCCTGAATGCCTGTGAGAATGCCTGCCTGCCTGCCTGCGAGAATGTCTGCCTGCGAGAATGCCTGCCTGCCTGCCTGCAAGAATGCCTGCCTGCCTGCCTGTGAGAATGCCTGCCTGCCTGTCTGCCTGCCTTCCTGCGAGAATGGCTGCCTGCCTCCCTGCGAGAATGTCTGCCTGCGAGAATGCCTTCGAGAATGCCTGCCTGCCTGACTGCCTGTAAGAATGCCTGCTGCCTGCCTGCGAGAATGTCTGCCTGTGAGAATGCCTGCTGCCTGCCTGCGAGAATGACGGGCTGCCTGCCTGCGAGAATGCCGGCCTGCCTGCTTGCCAGCGAGAATGCCTGCCTGCCTGCCTGCCTGCGAGAATGCCGGCCTGACTGCCTGCCTGCCTGCCTGCCTGCGAGAATGTCTGCCTGCGAGAATGCCTGCCGGCCTGTCTTCCTTCGAGAATGCCTGCTTGCCTGCCTTCCTGCAAGACTGCCTGCCTGCCTGCCTGCCTGCGAGAATGTCTGCCTGTGAGAATGCCTTGGAGAATGCCTGCCTGCCTGAATGCCTGTGAGAATGCCTGCCTGCCTGCTGCGAGAATGTCTGCCTGCGAGAATGCCTGCCTGCCTGCCTGCCTGCAAGAATGCCTGCCTGCCTGCCTGCGAGAATGCCTGCCTGCCTGTCTGCCTGCCTGCCTGCGAGAATGCCTGCCTGCCTTCCTGCGAGAATGCCTGCCTGCCTCCCTGCGAGAATGTCTGCCTGCGAGAATGCCTTCGAGAATGCCTGCCTGCCTGACTGCCTGTAAGAATGCCTGCTGCCTGCCTGCGAGAATATTCTGCCTGCGAGAATGCCTGCTGCCTGCCTGCGAGAATGCCTGCCTGCCTGCCTGTGAGAATGACTGCCTGCCTGCAAGCCTGCCTGCGAGAATGCATGCCTGCCTGGCTGCCTGCCTGCGAGAATGCCGGCCTGCCAGCCTGCCTGCCTCTCTGCTTGCCTGCGAAAATGCCTGCCTGCCTGCCTGCCTGCGAGAATGCCTGCCTGCAAGAATGCCTGCCTGACTGCCTGTGAGAATGCCTGCCTGACTGCCTTCCTGCGAGAAATTCTGCCTGCCTGCCTTCGAGAATGCCTGCCTTCGTGCGAGAATGCCTGGATGCCTGCCTTCCTGCCTGCCTGCGAGAATTCCTGCCTGCGAGAATGTCTGCCTGCCTGCCTGTGAAAATGACTGCCTGCCTGCCAGCCTGCCTGCGAGAATGCCTGCCTGCTTGCCTGCCTGCCTGCCTGTAAGAATGCCTGCCTGCCTGCCTGCGAGAATTCCTGCCTGCGAGAATGTCCGCCTGCCTGCCTGTGAAAATAACTGCCTGCCTGCCAGCCTGCCTGCGAGAATGCATGCCTGCCTGCCAGCCTGCCTCCGAGAATGTATGCCTGTCTGCCTGCCTACCTGCGAGAATGCCGGCTTGCCTGCCTGCCTGCCTGTAAGCCTGCCTACGAAAATGCCTGCCTGCCTGCCTGCCTGCTTGCGAGAATGTCTGCCTGCCTGTCTGTGAAAATGACTGCCTGCCTGCCTGCGAGAATGCCTGCCTGCCTGCCTGCCTGCCAGCGAGAATGCCTACCTGCTTGCCTGCGAGAATGCCTGCCTGCAAGAATGCCTGCCTGCCTGCCTGTGAAAATGCCTGCCTGCCTACCTGCGAGAATGCCTGCCTGCCTGCCAGCGAGAATGCCTACCTGCTTGCCTGCCTACCAGGGAGAATGCCTGCTTGCCTGCCTGTGAGAATGCCTGCCTGCCTGCCTGCGACAATGCCTGCCTGCAAGAATGCCTGTCTTCCTGCCTGCGAGAATGACTGGCTGCCTGCCTGCAAGAATGCCTGCCTGCCTGCCTGCCTGCGAGAATGCCTGCCTGCCTGCCTGTGAGAATGACTGCCTGCCTGCCAGCCTGCCTGCGAGAATGCATGCCTGCCTGCCTGCCTGCCTGCGAGAATGCATGCATGCATGCCTGCCTGCCTGCCTGCCTGCCTGCGAGAATGCCTTCCTGTGCGCCTGCCTGTGACTTTGCCTGCCTGCGAGAATGCCTGCCTGCCTGCCTTCCTGCGAGAATGCCTACCTGCCTGCCTGTGAGAATGTCTGCCTGCGAGAATGCCTGCCTGCCTGCCTACATTCGAGAATGCCTGCCTGCCTGCTTTCCTGCGAGAATGCCTGCCTGCCTGCCTGCCTGCCTGCCTGGCTGTGAGAATGTCTGCTTGTGAGAATGCCTTGGAGAATGCCTGCCTGCCTGAATGCCTGTGAGAATGCCTGCCTGCCTGCCTGCGAGAATGTCTGCCTGCGAGAATGCCTGCCTGCCTGCCTGCCTGCAAGAATGCCTGCCTGCCTGCCTGCGAGAATGCCTGCCTGCCTGTCTGCCTGCCTTCCTGCGAGAATGGCTGCCTGCCTCCCTGCGAGAATGTCTGCCTGCGAGAATGCCTTCGAGAATGCCTGCCTGCCTGACTGCCTGTAAGAATGCCTGCTGCCTGCCTGCGAGAATGTCTGCCTGTGAGAATGCCTGCTGCCTGCCTGCGAGAATGACGGGCTGCCTGCCTGCGAGAATGCCGGCCTGCCTGCTTGCCAGCGAGAATGCCTGCCTGCCTGCCTGCCTGCGAGAATGCCGGCCTGACTGCCTGCCTGCCTGCCTGCCTGCGAGAATGTCTGCCTGCGAGAATGCCTGCCGGCCTGTCTTCCTTCGAGAATGCCTGCTTGCCTGCCTTCCTGCAAGACTGCCTGCCTGCCTGCCTGCCTGCGAGAATGTCTGCCTGTGAGAATGCCTTGGAGAATGCCTGCCTGCCTGAATGCCTGTGAGAATGCCTGCCTGCCTGCTGCGAGAATGTCTGCCTGCGAGAATGCCTGCCTGCCTGCCTGCCTGCAAGAATGCCTGCCTGCCTGCCTGCGAGAATGCCTGCCTGCCTGTCTGCCTGCCTGCCTGCGAGAATGCCTGCCTGCCTTCCTGCGAGAATGCCTGCCTGCCTCCCTGCGAGAATGTCTGCCTGCGAGAATGCCTTCGAGAATGCCTGCCTGCCTGACTGCCTGTAAGAATGCCTGCTGCCTGCCTGCGAGAATATTCTGCCTGCGAGAATGCCTGCTGCCTGCCTGCGAGAATGACTGGTTGCCTGCCTGCGAGAATGCCTGCCTGCCTGCCTGCCAGCGAGAATGCCTGCCTGCCTGCCTGCCTGCGAGAATGCCGGCCTGACTGCCTGCCTGCCTGCCTGCCTGCGAGAATGTCTGCCTGCGAAAATGCCTGCCTGCCTGTCTGCCTTCGAGAATGCCTGCTTGCCTGCCTTCCTGCGAGAGTGCCTGCCTGCCTGCCTGCCTGCCTGCGAGAATGCCTGGCAGCCCGCCTGCCTGCGAGAATGCCTGCGTGCGAAAATGACTGCCTGCATGCCTGCGAGAATGCCTGCCTGCCTGCCTGCCTGCCTGCGAGAATGCCTGCCTGACTGCCTGGGAGAATTCCTGCCTGCCTGCCTGCTTGCCTGCCTGCCTGTGAGAATGCCTGCCTGCCTCCCTGCGAGAATGTCTGCCTGCGAGAATGCCTGCCTCCCTGCCTGTGAGAATGCCTGCCTGCCTGCCTGCCTACCTGCCTGCCTGCCTGCGAGAATGCCTGCCTGTGCGCCTGCCTGCGACAATGCCTGCCTGCGACAATGCCTGCCTGCCTGCCTGCCTTCGAGAATGCCTGCCTGCCTGCCTGTGAGAATGTCTGCCTGCGAGAATGCCTGCCTGCCTGCCTACCTTCGAGAATGCCTGCCTGCCTGCCTTCCTGCGAGAATGCCTGCCTGCCTGCCTGCCTGCCTGGCTGCGAGAATGTCTGCCTGTGAGAATGCCTTGGAGAATGCCTGCCTGCCTGAATGCCTGTGAGAATGCCTGCCTGCCTGCCTGCGAGAATGTCTGCCTGCGAGAATGCCTTCGAGAATGCCTGCCTGCCTGCCTGCCTGCAGGAATGCCTGCCTGCCTGCCTGCGAGAATGCCTGCCTGCCTGCCTGCCTGCCTGCCTGCGAGAATGCCTGCCTGCCTTCCTGCGAGAATGCCTGCCTGCCTCCCTGCGAGAATGTCTGCCTGCGAGAATGCCTTCGAGAATGCCTGCCTGCCTGACTGCCTGTAAGAATGCCTGCTGCCTGCCTGCGAGAATGTCTGCCTGCGAGAATGCCTGCTGCCTGCGTGCGAGAATGACTGGCTGCCTGCCTGCGAGAATGCCTGCCTGCCTGCCTGCCAGCGAGAATGCCTGCCTGCCTGCCTGCCTGCGAGAATGCCGGCCTGACTGCCTGCCTGCTTGCTGCCTGCGAGAATGTCTGCCTGCGAAAATGCCTGCCTGCCTGTCTGCCTTTGAGAATGCCTGCTTGCCTGCCTTCCTGCGAGAGTGCCTGCCTGCCTGCCTGCCTGCCTGCGAGAATGCCTGGCAGCCCGCCTGCCTGCGAGAATGCCTGCGTGCGAAAATGACTGCCTGCATGCCTGCGAGAATGCCTGCCTGCCTGCCTGCCTGCCTGCCTGCCTGCGAGAATGCCTGCCTGACTGCCTGGGAGAATTCCTGCCTGCCTGCCTGCTTGCCTGCCTGCCTGTGAGAATGCCTGCCTGCCTCCCTGCGAGAATGTCTGACTGCGAGAATGCCTGCCTCCCTGCCTGTGAGAATGCCTGCCTGCCTGCCTGCGAGAATGCCTGCCTGCCTGCCTGCCTGCAGGAATGCCTGCCTGCCTGCCTGCGAGAATGCCTGCCTGCCTGCCTGCCTGCCTCCCTGCCTGCGAGAATGCCTGCCTGCCTTCCTGCGAGAATGCCTGCCTGCCTCCCTGCGAGAATGTCTGCCTGCGAGAATGCCTTCGAGAATGCCTGCCTGCCTGACTGCCTGTAAGAATGCCTGCTGCCTGCCTGCGAGAATGTCTGCCTGCGAGAATGCCTGCTGCCTGCCTGCGAGAATGACTGGCTGCCTGCCTGCGAGAATGCCTGCCTGCCTGCCTGCCAGCGAGAATGCCTGCCTGCCTGCCTGCCTGCGAGAATGCCGGCCTCACTGCCTGCCTGCCTGCGAGAATGTCTGCCTGCGAGAATGCCTGCCTGCCTGTCTGCCTTCGAGAATGGCTGCTTGCCTACCTTCCTGCGAGACTGCCTGCCTGCCTGCCTGCCTGCCTGCTTGCCTGAGAGAATGCCTGGCAGCCCGCCTGCCTGCGAGAATGCCTGCGTGCGAAAATGACTGCCTGCATGCCTGCGAGAATGCCTGCCTGCCTGTGAGAATGCCTGCCTGCCTGCCTGCCTGCCTGCGAGAATGCCTGCCTGCCTGCCTGTGAGAATGACTGCCTGCCTGCAAGCCTGCCTGCGAGAATGCATGCCTGCCTGGCTGCCTGCCTGCGAGAATGCCGGCCTGCCAGCCTGCCTGCCTCTCTGCTTGCCTGCGAAAATGTCTGCCTGCCTGCCTGCCTGCGAGAATGCCTGCCTGCAAGAATGCCTGCCTGACTGCCTGTGAGAATGCCTGCCTGACTGCCTTCCTGCGAGAAATTCTGCCTGCCTGCCTGCCTGCCTTCGAGAATGCCTGCCTTCGTGCGAGAATGCCTGGATGCCTGCCTTCCTGCCTGCCTGCGAGAATTCCTGCCTGCGAGAATGTCTGCCTGCCTGCCTGTGAAAATGACTGCCTGCCTGCCAGCCTGCCTGCGAGAATGCCTGCCTGCTTGCCTGCCTGCCTGCCTGTAAGAATGCCTGCCTGCCTGCCTGCGAGAATTCCTGCCTGCGAGAATGTCTGCCAGCCTGCCTGTGAAAATAACTGCCTGCCTGCCAGCCTGCCTGCGAGAATGCATGCCTGCCTGCCAGCCTGCCTCCGAGAATGTATGCCTGTCTGCCTGCCTGCCTGCGAGAATGCCGGCTTGCCTGCCTGCCTGCCTGTAAGCCTGCCTACGAAAATGCCTGCCTGCCTGCCTGCCTGCTTGCGAGAATGTCTGCCTGCCTGTCTGTGAAAATGACTGCCTGCCTGCCTGCGAGAATGCCTGCCTGCCTGCCTGCCTGCCAGCGAGAATGCCTACCTGCTTGCCTGCGAGAATGCCTGCCTGCAAGAATGCCTGCCTGCCTGCCTGTGAGAATGCCTGCCTGCCTACCTGCGAGAATGCCTGCCTGCCTGCCAGCGAGAATGCCTACCTGCTTGCCTGCCTACCAGGGAGAATGCCTGCTTGCCTGCCTGTGAGAATGCCTGCCTGCCTGCCTGCGACAATGCCTGCCTGCAAGAATGCCTGTCTTCCTGCCTGCGAGAATGACTGGCTGCCTGCCTGCAAGAATGCCTGCCTGCCTGCCTGCGAGAATGCCTGCCTGCCTGCCTGTGAGAATGACTGCCTGCCTGCCAGCCTGCCTGCGAGAATGCATGCCTGCCTGCCTGCCTGCCTGCGAGAATGCATGCATGCATGCCTGCCTGCCTGCCTGCGAGAATGCCTTCCTGTGCGCCTGCCTGCGACTTTGCCTGCCTGCGAGAATGCCTGCCTGCCTGCCTTCCTGCGAGAATGCCTACCTGCCTGCCTGTGAGAATGTCTGCCTGCGAGAATGCCTGCCTGCCTGCCTACATTCGAGAATGCCTGCCTGCCTGCCTTCCTGCGAGAATGCCTGCCTGCCTGCCTGCCTGCCTGGCTGTGAGAATGTCTGCTTGTGAGAATGCCTTGGAGAATGCCTGCCTGCCTGAATGCCTGTGAGAATGCCTGCCTGCCTGCCTGCGAGAATGTCTGCCTGCGAGAATGCCTGCCTGCCTGCCTGCCTGCAAGAATGCCTGCCTGCCTGCCTGCGAGAATGCCTGCCTGCCTGTCTGCCTGCCTGCCTGCGAGAATGCCTGCCTGCCTTCCTGCGAGAATGGCTGCCTGCCTCCCTGCGAGAATGTCTGCCTGAGAGAATGCCTTCGAGAATGCCTGCCGGCCTGACTGCCTGTAAGAATGCCTGCTGCCTGCCTGCGAGAATGTCTGCCTGCGAGAATGCCTGCTGCCTGCCTGCGAGAATGACGGGCTGCCTGCCTGCGAGAATGCCGGCCTGCCTGCTTGCCAGCGAGAATGCCTGCCTGCCTGCCTGCCTGCGAGAATGCCGGCCTGACTGCCTGCCTGCCTGCCTGCCTGCGAGAATGTCTGCCTGCGAGAATGCCTGCCGGCCTGTCTTCCTTCGAGAATGCCTGCTTGCCTGCCTTCCTGCAAGACTGCCTGCCTGCCTGCCTGCCTGCGAGAATGTCTGCCTGTGAGAATGCCTTGGAGAATGCCTGCCTGCCTGAATGCCTGTGAGAATGCCTGCCTGCCTGCTGCGAGAATGTCTGCCTGCGAGAATGCCTGCCTGCCTGCCTGCCTGCAAGAATGCCTGCCTGCCTGCCTGCGAGAATGCCTGCCTGCCTGTCTGCCTGCCTGCCTGCGAGAATGCCTGCCTGCCTTCCTGCGAGAATGCCTGCCTGCCTCCCTGCGAGAATGTCTGCCTGCGAGAATGCCTTCGAGAATGCCTGCCTGCCTGACTGCCTGTAAGAATGCCTGCTGCCTGCCTGCGAGAATATTCTGCCTGCGAGAATGCCTGCTGCCTGCCTGCGAGAATGACTGGCTGCCTGCCAGCGAGAATGCCTGCTTGCCTGCCTGCCTGCGAGAATGCCGGCCTGACTGCCTGCCTGCCTGCCTGCCTGCGAGAATGTCTGCCTGCGAAAATGCCTGCCTGCCTGTCTGCCTTCGAGAATGCCTGCTTGCCTGCCTTCCTGCGAGAGTGCCTGCCTGCCTGCCTGCCTGCCTGCGAGAATGCCTGGCAGCCCGCCTGCCTGCGAGAATGCCTGCGTGCGAAAATGACTGCCTGCATGCCTGCAAGAATGCCTGCCTGCCTGCCTGCCTGCCTGCGAGAATGCCTGCCTGACTGCCTGCGAGAATTCCTGCCTGCCTGCCTGCTTGCCTGCCTGCCTGTGAGAATGCCTGCCTGCCTCCCTGCGAGAATGTCTGCCTGCGAGAATGCCTGCCTCCCTGCCTGTGAGAATGCCTGCCTGCCTGCCTGCGAGAATGCCTGCCTGCCTGCCTGCCTGCGAGAATGCCTGCCTGCCTGCCTGCCTGCCTGCCTGTGAGAATGCCTGCCTGCCTGCCTGCCTTCGAGAATGCCTGCCTGCCTGACTGCCTGCCTGTGAGAATGTCTGCCTGGCTGCCTGCCTGCCTGCCTGCCTGCGAGAATGTCTGCCTGCGAGAATGCCTGCCTGCCTGCATGCCTTCGAGAATGCCTGCCTGCCTGCCTGCCTGCGAGAATGCCTGCCTGACTGCCTGCGAGAATGCCTGCCTGCCTGCCTGCAGGAATGCCTGCCTGCCTGCCTGCGAGAATGCCTGCCTGCCTGCCTGCCTGCCTGCGAGAATGCCTGCCTGCCTTCCTGCGAGAATGCCTGCCTGCCTCCCTGCGAGAATGTCTGCCTGCGAGAATGCCTGCTGCCTGCCTGCGAGAATGACTGGCTGCCTGCCTGCGAGAATGCCTGCCTGCCTGCCTGCCAGCGAGAATGCCTGCCTGCCTGCCTGCCTGCGAGAATGCCGGCCTGACTGCCTGCCTGCCTGCCTGCCTGCGAGAATGTCTGCCTGCGAAAATGCCTGCCTGCCTGTCTGCCTGCGAGAATGCCTGCTTGCCTGCCTTCCTGCGAGAGTGCCTGCCTGCCTGCCTGCCTGCGAGAATGCCTGCCTGCCTGCCTGCCTGCCTGCCTGCCTGCGAGAATGCCTGCCTGCCTGCCTGCCTGCCTGTGAGAATGCCTGCCTGCCTGCCTGCCTTCGAGAATGCCTGCCTGCCTGACTGCCTGCCTGCGAGAATGTCTGCCTGGCTGCCTGGCTGCCTGCCCGCCTGCGAGAATGTCTGCCTGCGAGAATGCCTGCCTGCCTGCATGCCTTTGAGAATGCCTGCCTGCCTGCCTGCCTGCGAGAATGCCTGCCTGACTGCCTGCGAGAATTCCTGCCTGCCTGCCTGCCTGCCTGCCTGCGAGAATGCCTGCCTGCCTCCCTGCGAGAATATCTACCTGCGAGAATGCCTTTGAGAATGCCTGCCTGCCTGACTGCCTGTGAGAATGCCTGCCTGCCTGCTGGCCTGCGAGAATGTCTGCCTGCGAGAATGCCTGATGCCTGCCTGCGAGAATGCCTGCCTGCCTGCCTGTGAGAATGATTGCCTGCCTGCCAGCCTGCCTGCGAGAATGCCGGCCTGACTGCCTGCCTGCCTGCCTGCCTGCGAGAATGCCTGCCTGTGCGCCTGCCTGCCTGCTTGCCTGCGAGAATGCCTGCCTGTGCGCCTGCCTGCGACAATGCCTGCCTGCGAGAATGCCTGCCTGCCTGCCTGCCTTCGAGAATGCCTGCCTGCCTGCCTGTGAGAATGTCTGCCTGCGAGAATGCCTGCCTGCCTGCCTACCTTCGAGAATGCCTGCCTGCCTGCCTTCCTGCGAGAATGCCTGCCTGCCTGCCTGCCTGCCTGGCTGCGAGAATGTCTGCCTGTGAGAATGCCTTGGAGAATGCCTGCCTGCCTGAATGCCTGTGAGAATGCCTGCCTGCCTGCCTGCGAGAATGTCTGCCTGCGAGAATGCCTTCGAGAATGCCTGCCTGCCTGCCTGCCTGCAGGAATCCCTGCCTGCCTGCCTGCGAGAATGCCTGCCTGCCTGCCTGCCTGCCTGCCTGCGAGAATGCCTGCCTGCCTGCCTGCGAGAATGCCTGCCTGCCTCCCTGCGAGAATGTCTGCCTGCGAGAATGCCTTCGAGAATGCCTGCCTGACTGACTGCCTGTAAGAATGCCTGCTGCCTGCCTGCGAGAATGTCTGCCTGCGAGAATGCCTGCTGCCTGCCTGCGAGAATGACTGGCTGCCTGCCTGCGAGAATGCCTGCCTGCCTGCCTGCCAGCGAGAATGCCTGCCTGCCTGCCTGCCTGCGAGAATGCCGGCCTCACTGCCTGCCTGCCTGCCTGCGAGAATGTCTGCCTGCGAGAATGCCTGCCTGCCTGTCTGCCTTCGAGAATGGCTGCTTGCCTACCTTCCTGCGAGACTGCCTGCCTGCCTGCCTGCCTGCCTGCCTGCCTGCCTGCCTGCGAGAATGTCTGGCAGCCCGCCTGCCTGCGAGAATGCCTGCGTGCGAAAATGACTGCCTGCATGCCTGCGAGAATGACTGCCTGCCTGTGAGAATGCCTGCCTGCCTGCCTTCCTGCGAGAATGCCTGCCTGCCTGCCTGTGAGAATGACTGCCTGCCTGCAAGCCTGCCTGCGAGAATGCATGCCTGCCTGGCTGCCTGCCTGCGAGAATGCCGGCCTGCCAGCCTGCCTGCCTCTCTGCTTGCCTGCGAAAATGCCTGCCTGCCTGCCTGCCTGCGAGAATGCCTGCCTGCAAGAATGCCTGCCTGACTGCCTGTGAGAATGCCTGCCTGACTGCCTTCCTGCGAGAAATTCTGCCTGCCTGCCTGCCTGCCTTCGAGAATGCCTGCCTTCGTGCGAGAATGCCTGGATGCCTGCCTTCCTGCCTGCCTGCGAGAATTCCTGCCTGCGAGAATGTCTGCCTGCCTGCCTGTGAAAATGACTGCCTGCCTGCCAGCCTGCCTGCGAGAATGCCTGCCTGCTTGCCTGCCTGCCTGCCTGTAAGAATGCCTGCCTGCCTGCCTGCGAGAATTCCTGCCTGCGAGAATGTCTGCCTGCCTGCCTGTGAAAATAACTGCCTGCCTGCCAGCCTGCCTGCGAGAATGCATGCCTGCCAGCCAGCCTGCCTCTGAGAATGTATGCCTGTCTGCCTGCCTGCCTGCGAGAATGCCGGCTTGCCTGCCTGCCTGCCTGTAAGCCTGCCTACGAAAATGCCTGCCTGCCTGCCTGCCTGCTTGCGAGAATGTCTGCCTGCCTGTCTGTGAAAATGACTGCCTGCCTGCCTGCGAGAATGCCTGCCTGCCTGCCTGCCTGCCAGCGAGAATGCCTACCTGCTTGCCTGTGAGAATGCCTGCCTGCAAGAATGCCTGCCTGCCTGCCTGTGAAAATGCCTGCCTGCCTACCTGCGAGAATGCCTGCCTGCCTGCCAGCGAGAATGCCTACCTGCTTGCCTGCCTACCAGGGAGAATGCCTGCTTGCCTGCCTGTGAGAATGCCTGCCTGCCTGCCTGCGACAATGCCTGCCTGCAAAAATGCCTGTCTTCCTGCCTGCGAGAATGACTGGCTGCCTGCCTGCAAGAATGCCTGCCTCCCTGCCTGCCTGCGAGAATGCCTGCCTGCCTGCCTGTGAGAATGACTGCCTGCCTGCCAGCCTGCCTGCGAGAATGCATGCCTGCCTGCCTGCCTGCCTGCGAGAATGCATGCATGCATGCCTGCCTGCCTGCCTGCCTGCGAGAATGCCTTCCTGTGCGCCTGCCTGTGACTTTGCCTGCCTGCGAGAATGCCTGCCTGCCTGCCTTCCTGCGAGAATGCCTGCCTGCCTGCCTGTGAGAATGTCTGCCTGCGAGAATGCCTGCCTGCCTGCCTACATTCGAGAATGCCTGCCTGCCTGCCTTCCTGCGAGAATGCCTGCCTGCCTGCCTGCCTGCCTGGCTGTGAGAATGTCTGCTTGTGAGAATGCCTTAGAGAATGCCTGCCTGCCTGTATGCCTTTGAGAATGCCTGCCTGCCTGCCTGCGAGAATGTCTGCCTGCGAGAATGCCTGCCTGCCTGCCTGCCTGCAAGAATGCCTGCCTGCCTGCCTGCGAGAATGCCTGCCTGCCTGTCTGCCTGCCTGCCTGCGAGAATGCCTGCCTGCCTTCCTGCGAGAATGGCTGCCTGCCTCCCTGCGAGAATGTCTGCCTGCGAGAATGCCTTCGAGAATGCCTGCCTGACTGCCTGCCTGCCTGCCTGCCTGCGAGAATGTCTGCCTGTGAGAATGCCTTGGAGAATGCCTGCCTGCCTGAATGCCTGTGAGAATGCCTGCCTGCCTGCTGCGAGAATGTCTGCCTGCGAGAATGCCTGCCTGCCTGCCTGCCTGCAAGAATGCCTGCCTGCCTGCCTGCGAGAATGCCTGCCTGCCTGTCTGCCTGCCTGCCTGCGAGAATGCCTGCCTGCCTTCCAGCGAGAATGCCTGCCTGCCTCCCTGCGAGAATGTCTGCCTGCGAGAATGCCTTCGAGAATGCCTGCCTGCCTGACTGCCTGTAAGAATGCCTGCTGCCTGCCTGCGAGAATATTCTGCCTGCGAGAATGCCTGCTGCCTGCCTGCGAGAATGACTGGCTGCCTGCCTGCGAGAATGCCTGCCGGCCTGCCTGCCAGCAAGAATGCCTGCCTGCCTGCCTGCCTGCGAGAATGCCGGCCTGACTGCCTGCCTGCCTGCCTGCCTGCCTGCGAGAATGTCTGGTGCGAAAATGCCTGCCTGCCTGTCTGCCTTCGAGAATGCCTGCTTGCCTGCCTTCCTGCGAGACTGCCTGCCTGCCTGCCTGCCTGCCTGCGAGAATGCCTGGCAGCCCGCCTGCCTGCGAGAATGCCTGCGTGCGAAAATGACTGCCTGCATGCCTGCGAGAATGCCTGCCTGCCTGCCTGCCTGCCTGCGAGAATGCCTGCCTTACTGCCTGCGAGAATTCCTGCCTGCCTGCCTGCTTGCCTGCCTGCCTGTGAGAATGCCTGCCTGCCTCCCTGCGAGAATGTCTGCCTGCGAGAATGCCTGCCTCCCTGCCTGTGAGAATGCCTGCCTGCCTGCCTTCGAGAATGCCTGCCTGCCTGCCTGCCTGCCTGCGAGAATGCCTGCCTGCCTGCCTGCCTGCCTGTGAGAATGCCTGCCTGCCTGCCTGCTTTCGAGAATGCCTGCCTGCCTGACTGCCTGCCTGCGAGAATGTCTGCCTGGCTGCCTGGCTGCCTGCCTGCCTGCCTGCGAGAATGTCTGCCTGCGAGAACGCCTGCCTGCCTGCATGCCTTCGAGAATGCCTGCCTGCCTGCCTGCCTGCGAGAATGCCTGCCTGACTGCTTGCGAGAATTCCTGCCTGCCTGCCTGCCTGCCTGCCTGCGAGAATGCCTACCTGCCTCCCTGCGAGAATATCTACCTGCGAGAATGCCTTTGAGAATGCCTGCCTGCCTGCCTGCCTGTGAGAATGCCTGCCTGCCTGCTGGCCTGCGAGAATGTCTGCCTGCGAGAATGCCTGATGCCTGCCTGCAAGAATGCCTGCCTGCCTGCCTGTGAGAATGATTGCCTGCCTGCCAGCCTGCCTGCGAGAATGCCGGCCTGACTGCCTGCCTGCCTGCCTGCCTTCCTGCGAGAATGCCTGCCTGTGCGCCTGCCTGCCTGCCTGCCTGTGAGAATGCCTGCCTGTGCGCCTGCCTGCGACAATGCCTGCCTGCGAGAATGCCTGCCTGCCTGCCTGCCTTCGAGAATGCCTGCCTGCCTGCCTGTGAGAATGTCTGCCTGCGAGAATGCCTGCCTGCCTGCCTACCTTCGAGAATGCCTGCCTGCCTGCCTTCCTGCGAGAATGCCTGCCTGCCTGCCTGCCTGCCTGGCTGCGAGAATGTCTGCCTGTGAGAATGCCTTGGAGAATGCCTGCCTGCCTGAATGCCTGTGAGAATGCCTGCCTGCCTGCCTGCGAGAATGTCTGCATGCGAGAATGCCTTCGAGAATGCCTGCCTGCCTGCCTGCCTGCAGGAATGCCTGCCTGCCTGCCTGCGAGAATGCCTGCCTGCCTGCCTGCCTGCCTGTCTGCCTGCGAGAATGCCTGCCTGCCTTCCTGCGAGAATGCCTGCCTGCCTCCCTGCGAGAATGTCTGCCTGCGAGAATGCCTTCGAGAATGCCTGCCTGCCTGACTGCCTGTAAGAATGCCTGCTGCCTGCCTGCGAGAATGCCTGCAGCCTGCCTGCGAGAATGACTGGCTGCCTGCCTGCGAGAATGCCTGCCTGCCTGCCTGCCAGCGAGAATGCCTGCCTGCCTGCCTGCCTGCGAGAATGCCGGCCTCACTGCCTGCCTGCCTGCGAGAATGTCTGCCTGCGAGAATGTCTGCCTGCGAGAATGCCTGCCTGCCTGTCTGCCTTCGAGAATGGCTGCTTGCCTACCTTCCTGCGAGACTGCCTGCCTGCCTGCCTACCTGCCTGCCTGCGAGAATGCCTGGCAGCCCGCCTGCCTGCGAGAATGCCTGCGTGCGAAAATGACTGCCTGCATGCTGCGAGAATGCCTGCCTGCCTGTGAGAATGCCTGCCTGCCTGCCTGCCTGCCTGCCTGCGAGAATGCCTGCCTGCCTGCCTGTGAGAATGACTGCCAGCCTGCAAGCCTGCCTGCGAGAATGCATGCCTGCCTGGCTGCCTGCCTGCGAGAATGCCGGCCTGCCAGCCTGCCTGCCTCTCTGCTTGCCTGCGAAAATGCCTGCCTGCCTGCCTGCCTGCGAGTATGCCTGCCTGCAAGAATGCCTACCTGACTGCCTGTGAGAATGCCTGCCTGACTGCCTTCCAGCGAGAAATTCTGCCTGCCTGCCTGCCTTCGAGAATGCCTGCCTTCGTGCGAGAATGCCTGGATGCCTGCCTTCCTGCCTGCCTGCGAGAATTCCTGCCTGCGAGAATGTCTGCCTGCCTGCCTGTGAAAATGACTGCCTGCCTGCCAGCGAGAATGCCTGCCTGCTTGCCTGCCTGCCTGCCTGTAAGAATGCCTGCCTGCCTGCGAGAATTTCTGCCTGCGAGAATGTCTGCCTGCCTGCCTGTGAAAATAACTGCCTGCCTGCCAGCCTGCCTGCGAGAATGCATGCCTGTCTGCCTGCCTGCCTGTGAGAAAGCCGGCCTGCCTGCCTGCCTGCCTGTAAGCCTGCCTGCGAAAATGCCTGCCTGCCTGCCTGCCTGCTTGCGAGAATGTCTGCCTGCCTGTCTGTGAAAATGACTGCCTGCCTGCCTGCGAGAATACCTGCCTGCCTGCCTGCCTGCCAGCGAGAATGCCTACCTGCTTGCCTGTGAGAATGCCTGCCTGCAAGAATGCCTGCCTCCCTGCCTGTGAGAATGCCTGCCTGCCTGCCAGCGAGAATGCCTACCTGCTTGCCTGCCTACCAGCGAGAATGCCTGCTTGCCTGCCTGTGAGAATGCCTGCCTGCCTGCGACAATGCCTGCCTGCAAGAATGCCTGTCTGCCTGCCTGCGAGAATGACTGGCTGCCTGCCTGCAAGAATGCCTGCCTGGCTGCCTGCCTGCGAGAATGCCTGCCTGCCTGCCTGTGAGAATGACTGCCTGCCTGCCAGCCTGCCTGCGAGAATGCATGCCTGTCTACCTTCCTGCCTGCCTGCGACAATGCCTGCCTGTGCGCCTGCCTGCGACAATGCCTGCCTGCAAGAATGCCTGGCTGCCTGCCTGCGAGAATGCCTGCCTGCCTGCCTGTGAGAATGCCTGCCTGTCTGCCTGCCTGCCTGCGAGAATGCCTGCCTGCCTGCCTGCCTTCGAGAATGCGTGCCTGCTTGACTGCCTGCAAGAATGTCTGCCTGCGAGAATGCCTGCCTGCCTGCCTGCCTTCGAGAATGCCTGCCTGCCTGCCTTCCTGCGAGAATGCCTGCCTGCCTGCCTGACTGACTGACTGTGAGAATGTCTGCCTGTGAGAATGCCTGCCTGCCTGACTGCCTGTAAGAATGCCTGCTGCCTGCCTGCAAGAATGTCTGCCTGCGAGAATGCCTGCTGCCTGCCTGCGAGAATGACTGGCTGCCTGCCTGCGAGAATGCCTGCCTGCCTGCCTGACTGCCTGCGAGAATGCCTGCCTGCCTGCCTGCCTGTGAAAATGACTGCCTCCCTGCCAGCCTGCCTGCGAGAATGCATGCCTGTCTACCTTCCTGCCTGCCTGCGACAATGCCTGCCTGTGCGCCTGCCTGCGACAATGCCTGCCTGCGAGAATGCCTGGCTGCCTGCCTGCGAGAATGCCTGCCTGCCTGCCTGTGAGAATGCCTGCCTGTCTGCCTGCCTGCCTGCGAGAATGCCTGCCTGCCTGCCTGCCTTCGAGAATGCGTGCCTGCTTGACTGCCTGCAAGAATGTCTGCCTGCGAGAATGCCTGCCTGCCTGCCTACCTTCGAGAATGCCTGCCTGCCTGCCTTCCTGCGAGAATGCCTGCCTGCCTGCCTGCCTGACTGACTGTGAGATTGTCTGCCTGTGAGAATGCCCGCCTGCCTGGCTGTGAGAATGTCTGCCTGTGAGAATGCCCGCCTGCCTCCCTGCGAGAATGTCTGCCTGTGAGAATGCCTTGGAGAATGCCTGCCTGCCTGAATGCCTGTGAGAATGCCTGCCTGCCTTCCGGCGACAATGCCTGCCTGCAAGAATGCCTCTCTGCCTGCCTGCGAGAATGACTGGCTGCCTGCCTGTGAGAATGACTGCCTGCCTGCCAGCCTGCCTGCGAGAAAGCATGCCTGCGTGTTTGCCTGCCTGCCTGCGAGAATGCCGGCCTTACTGCCTGCCTGCCTGCCTGCCTTCCTGCCTGCCTGCAAGAATGCCTGCCTCTGCGCCTGCCTGCGACAATGCCTGCCTGCGAGAATGCCTGGCTGCCTACCTGTGAGAATGCCTGCCTGCCTGCCTGCCTTCGAGAATGCCTGCCTGCCTGCCTGCCTGCGAGAATGTCTGCCTGCGAGAATGCCTGCCTGCCTGCCTTCGAGAATGCCTGCCTGCCTGCCTTCCTGCGAGAATGCCTGCCTGCCTGCCTGCCTGCCTGGCTGTGAGAATGTCTGACTGTGAGAATGCCTGCCTGCCTCCCTGCGAGAATGTCTGCCTGTGAGAATGCCTTGGAGAATGCCTGCCTGCCTGAATGCCTGTGATTATGCCTGCCTGCCAGCCTGCGAGAATGCCTGCCTGCCTGCCTGCCTGCCTGCCTGCCTTCGAGAATGCCTGCCTGCCTGCCTTCCTGCGAGAATGCCTGCCTGCCTGCCTGACTGACTGACTGTGAGAATGTCTGCCTGTGAGAATGCCTGCCTGCCTGACTGCCTGTAAGAATGCCTGCTGCCTGCCTGCAAGAATGTCTGCCTGCGAGAATGCCTGCTGCCTGCCTGCGAGAATGACTGGCTGCCTGCCTGCGAGAATGCCTGCCTGCCTGCCTGACTGCCTGCGAGAATGCCTGCCTGCCTGCCTGCCTGTGAAAATGACTGCCTCCCTGCCAGCCTGCCTGCGAGAATGCATGCCTGTCTACCTTCCTGCCTGCCTGCGACAATGCCTGCCTGTGCGCCTGCCTGCGACAATGCCTGCCTGCGAGAATGCCTGGCTGCCTGCCTGCGAGAATGCCTGCCTGCCTGCCTGTGAGAATGCCTGCCTGTCTGCCTGCCTGCCTGCGAGAATGCCTGCCTGCCTGCCTGCCTTCGAGAATGCGTGCCTGCTTGACTGCCTGCAAGAATGTCTGCCTGCGAGAATGCCTGCCTGCCTGCCTACCTTCGAGAATGCCTGCCTGCCTGCCTTCCTGCGAGAATGCCTGCCTGCCTGCCTGCCTGACTGACTGTGAGATTGTCTGCCTGTGAGAATGCCCGCCTGCCTGGCTGTGAGAATGTCTGCCTGTGAGAATGCCCGCCTGCCTCCCTGCGAGAATGTCTGCCTGTGAGAATGCCTTGGAGAATGCCTGCCTGCCTGAATGCCTGTGAGAATGCCTGCCTGCCTTCCGGCGACAATGCCTGCCTGCAAGAATGCCTCTCTGCCTGCCTGCGAGAATGACTGGCTGCCTGCCTGTGAGAATGACTGCCTGCCTGCCAGCCTGCCTGCGAGAAAGCATGCCTGCGTGTTTGCCTGCCTGCCTGCGAGAATGCCGGCCTTACTGCCTGCCTGCCTGCCTGCCTTCCTGCCTGCCTGCAAGAATGCCTGCCTCTGCGCCTGCCTGCGACAATGCCTGCCTGCGAGAATGCCTGGCTGCCTACCTGTGAGAATGCCTGCCTGCCTGCCTGCCTTCGAGAATGCCTGCCTGCCTGCCTGCCTGCGAGAATGTCTGCCTGCGAGAATGCCTGCCTGCCTGCCTTCGAGAATGCCTGCCTGCCTGCCTTCCTGCGAGAATGCCTGCCTGCCTGCCTGCCTGCCTGGCTGTGAGAATGTCTGACTGTGAGAATGCCTGCCTGCCTCCCTGCGAGAATGTCTGCCTGTGAGAATGCCTTGGAGAATGCCTGCCTGCCTGAATGCCTGTGATTATGCCTGCCTGCCAGCCTGCGAGAATGCCTGCCTGCCTGCCTGCCTGCCTGCCTGCCTGCGAGAATGCCTGCCTGCCTGCCTGCGAGAATGCCTGCCTGCCTGCCTGCCTGCGAGAATGCTTGCCTGCCTACCTGTGAGAATGCCTACCTGCCTGCCTTTGAGAATGCCTACCTACCTGCCTTTGAGAATGCCTGCCTGCCTGGAGAATGCCTGCCTGCCTGCGAGAATGCCTGCCTGCCTGCCTGCCTTCGAGAATGCCTGCCTGCCTGCCTGCGAGAATGTCTGCCTGCGAGAATGCCTTCCTGCCTGCCTGCGAGAATGCCTGCCTGCCTGCCTGCCTGCGAGAATGCCTGCCTGCGAGAATGCCTTCGAGAATGCCTGCCTGCCTGACTGCCTGTGAGAATGCCTGCCTGCCTGCGAATATGTCTGCCTGAGAGAATGCCTGCTGCCTGCGTGCGAGAATGACTGGCTGCCTGCCTGTGAGAATGCCTGCCTGCCTGCCTGCCTTTGAGAATGCCTGCCTGCCTGCCTGCCTGCGAGAATGTCTGCCTGCGAGAATGCCTGCCTGCCTGTCTGCCTTCGAGAATGCCTGCCTGCCTGCCTGCCTTCCTGCGAGAATGCCTGCCTGTCTGCCTGCCTGCCTGTCTGTGAGAATGTCTGCCTGTGAGAATGCCTGCCTGCCTCCCTGCTAGAATGTCTGCCTGTGAGAATGCCTTGGACAATGCCTGCCTGCCTGAATGCCTGTGATTATGCCTGCCTGCCTGCCTGCGAGAATGCCTGCCACCTGCCTGCCTGCGAGAATGCCTGCCTGCCTGCGAGAATGCCTGCCTGCCTGCCTGCCTGCGAGAATGCCTGCCTGCCTGCCTGCCTGGAGAATGCCTGCCTGCCTGCGAGAATGCCTGCCTGCCTGCCTGCCTGTGAGAATGCCTGCCTGCCTGCCTGCCTGCCTGCGAGAATGTCTGCCTGCGAGAATGCCTTCCAGCCTGCCTGCGAGAATGCCTGCCTGCCTGCCTGCGAGAATGCCTGCCTGCCTGCCTGCCTGCGAGAATGCCTGCCTTCGTGCGAGAATGCCTGGATGCCTGCCTTCCTGCCTGCCTGCGAGAATTCCTGCCTGCGAGAATGTCTGCCTGCCTGCCTGTGAAAATGACTGCCTGCCTGCCAGCCCGCCTGCGAGAATGCCTGCCTGCTTGCCTGCCTGCCTGCCTTTAAGAATGCCTGCCTGCCTGCCTGCGAGAATTCCTGCCTGCGAGAATGTCTGCCTGCCTGCCTGTGAAAATAACTGCCTGCCTGCCAGCCTGCCTGCGAGAATGCATGCCTGTCTGCCTGCCTGCCTGCGAGAATGCCAGCCTGCCTGCCTGCCTGCCTGTAAGCCTGCCTGCGAAAATGCCTGCCTGCCTGCCTGCCTGCTTGCGAGAATGTCTGCCTACCTGCCTGTGAGAATGATTGCCTGCCTGCCAGCCTGCCTGCGAGAATGCCGGCCTGACTGCCTGCCTGCCTGCGAGAATGCCTGCCTGTGCGCCTGCCTGCGACAATGCCTGCCTGCGAGAATGCCTGGCTGCCTGCCGGCCTGCCAGCGAGAATGCCTACCTGCTTGCCTGCCTACCAGCGAGAATGCCTGCTTGCCTGCCTGCGAGAATGCCTGCCTGCGAGAATGCCTGCCTGTGCGCCTGTCTGAGACAATGCCTGCCTGTGAGAATGCCTGGCTGCCTGCCTGTGAGGATGCCTGCCTGCCTGCGAGAATGCCTGCCTGCCTGCATGCCTTCGAGAATGCCTGCCTGCCTGCCTGCCTGCGAGAATGTCTGGCTGCGAGAGTGCCTGACTGCCTGCCTACCTGCCTGCGAGAATGCCTGCCTGACTGCCTGCGAGAATTCCTGCCTGCCTGCCTGCGAGAATGTCTGCCTGCGAGAATGCCTGATGCCTGCCTGCGAGAATGCCTGCCTGCCTGCCTGCCTGTGAGAATGCCTGCCTGCCTGCCTGCCTGCGAGAATGCCTGCCTGACTGCCTGTGAGAATTCCTGCCTGCCTGCCTGCCTGCGAGAATGCCTGCCTGCCTCCCTGCGAGAATGTCTACCTGCGAGAATGCCTTTGAGAATGCCTGCCTTCTTGACTGCCTGTGAGAATGCCTGCCTGCCTGCTGGCCTGCGAGAATGTCTGCCTGCGAGAATGCCTGATGCCTGCCTGCGAGAAAGCCTGCCTGCCTGCCTGTGAGAATGATTGCCTGCCTGCCAGCCTGCCTGCGAGAATGCCGGCCTGACTGCCTGCCTGCCTGCCTGCCTGCGAGAGTGCCTGCCTTTGCGCCTGCCTACGACAATGCCTGCCTGCGAGAATGCCTGGCTGCCTGCCTGCGAGAATGCCTGCCTGCCTGCCTGCCTTTGAGAATGCGTGCCTGCTTGACTGCCTGCAAGAATGTCTGCCTGCGAGAATGCCTGCCTGCCTGCCTGCCTGCCTTCGAGAATGCCTGCCTGCCTTCCTGCGAGAATGCCTGCCTGCCTGCCTGCCTGCCTGACTGTGAGAATGTCTGCCTGTGAGAATGCCCGCCTGCCTCCCTGCGAGAATGTCTGCCTGTGAGAATGTCTTGGAGAATGCCTGCCTTCCTGAATGCCTGTGAGAATGCCTGCCTGCCTTCTGGCGACAATGCCTGCCTGCAAGAATGCCTGTCTGCCTGCCTGCGAGAATGACTGGCTGCCTGCCTGTGAGAATGACTGCGTGCCTGCCAGCCTGCCTGCGAGAATGACTGGCTGCCTGCCTGTGAGAATGACTGCGTGCCTGCCAGCCTGCCTGCGAGAATGCATGCCTGCCTGTCTGCCTGCCTGCCTGCGAGAATGCCGGCCTTACTGCCTGCCTGCCTGCCTGCCTGCCTGCGAGAATGCCTGCCTCTGCGCCTGCCTGCGACAATGCCTGCCTGCGAGAATGCCTGGCTGCCTACCTGTGAGAATGCCTGCCTGCCTGCCTGCCTTCGAGAATGCCTGCCTGCCTGCCTGCCTGCGAGAATGTCTGCCTGCGAGAATGCCTGCCTGCCTGCCTGCCTTCGAGAATGCCTGCCTGCCTGCCTTCCTGCGAGAATGCCTGCCTGCCTGCCTCCCTGCCTGGCTGTGAGAATGTCTGCCTGTGAGAATGCCTGCCTGCCTCCCTGCGAGAATGTCTGCCTGTGAGAATGCCTTGGAGAATGCCTGCCTGCCTGAATGCCTGTGATTATGCCTGCCTGCCAGCCTGCGAGAATGCCTGCCTGCCTGCCTGCGAGAATGCCTGCCTGCCTGCCTGCCTGCCTGCGAGAATGCCTGCCTGCCTACCTGTGAGAATGCCTACCTGCCTGCCTTTGAGAATGCCTACCTGCCTGCCTTTGAGAATGCCTGCCTGCCTGCCTGCCTGGAGAATGCCTGCCTGCCTGCGAGAATGCCTGCCTGCCTGCCTGCCTTCGAGAATGCCTGCCTGCCTGCCTGCGAGAATGTCTGCCTGCGAGAATGCCTTCCTGCCTGCCTGCGAGAATGCCTGCCAGCCTGCCTGCCTGCGAGAATGCCTGCCTGCGAGAATGCCTGCCTGCGAGAATGCCTTCGAGAATGCCTGCCTGACTGACTGCCTGTGAGAATGCCTGCCTACCTGTGAGAATGCCTACCTGCATGCCTTTGAGAATGCCTACCTGCCTGCCTTTGAGAATGCCTGCCTGCCTGCCTGCCTGGAGAATGCCTGCCTGCCTGCGAGAATGCCTGCCTGCCTGCCTGCCTTCGAGAATGCCTGCCTGCCTGCCTGCGAGAATGTCTGCCTGCGAGAATGCCTTCCTGCCTGCCTGCGAGAATGCCTGCCAGCCTGCCTGTCTGCGAGAATGCCTGCCTGCGAGAATGCCTTCGAGAATGCCTGCCTGCCTGACTGCCTGTGAGAATGCCTGCCTGCCTGCGAATATGTCTGCCTGAGAGAATGCCTGCTGCCTGCGTGCGAGAATGACTGGCTGCCTGCCTGTGAGAATGCCTGCCTGCCTGCCTGCCTGCCTTCGAGAATGCCTGCCTGCCTGCCTGCCTGCGAGAATGTCTGCCTGCGAGAATGCCTGCCTGCCTGTCTGCCTTCGAGAATGCCTGCCTGCCTGCCTGCCTTCCTGCGAGAATGCCTGCCTGTCTGCCTGCCTGCCTGTCTGTGAGAATGTCTGCCTGTGAGAATGCCTGCCTGCCTCCCTGCTAGAATGTCTGCCTGTGAGAATGCCTTGGACAATGCCTGCCTGCCTGAATGCCTGTGATTATGCCTGCCTGCCTGCCTGCGAGAATGCCTGCCTGCCTGCGAGAATGCCTGCCTGTCTGCCTGCCTGCCTGTGAGAATGCCTGCCTGCCTCCCTGCGAGAATGTCTGCCTGTGAGAATGCCTTGGAGAATGCCTGCCTGCCTGACTGTGAGAATGCCTGCCTGCCTGCCTGCGAGAATGCCTGCCTGCCTGCCAGCGAGAATGCCTGCCTGCCTGCATGCCTTCGAGAATGCCTGATACCTGCCTGTGAGAATGCCTGCCTGCGAGAATGCCTGACTGCCTGCCTACCTGCCTGCGAGAATGCCTGCCTGCCTGCCTGCCTGCCTTCGAGAATGTCTGCCTACGAGAATGCCTGATGCCTGTCTACCTGCCTGCGAGAATTCCTGCCTGCCTGCCTGCCTTCGAGAATGTCTGCCTGCGAGAATGCCTGATACCTGCCTGCGAGAATGCCTGCCTGCCTGCCTGCCTGCGTGCCTGCCTGCCTGCCTGCGAGAATGCCTGCCTGCCTGCCTATGAGAATGATTGCCTGCCTGCCAGCCTGCCTGCGAGAATGCCGGCCTGCCTGCCTGCCTGCCTGCCTGCCTGCGAGAATGCCTGCCTGCGAGAATGCCTGCCTGCCTTCCTGCCTGCGAGAATGCCTGCCTGCCTGCCTGCCTGCGAAAATGCCTGCCTGCCTACCTGTGAGAATGCCTACCTGCATGCCTTGGAGAATGCCTGCCTGCCTGCCAGGAGAATGCCTGCCTGCCTGCCTGCCTGCGAGAATGTCTGGCTGCGAGAGTGCCTGACTGCCTGCCTACCTGCCTGTGAGAATGCCTGCCTGACTGCCTTCGAGAATTCCTGTCTGCCTGCCTGCCTGCCTGCGAGAATGTCTGCCTGCGAGAATGCCTGATGCCTGCCTGCGAGAATGCCTGCCTGTCTGCCTGCCTGCGAGAATGCCTGCCTGCCTGCCTGTGAGAATGATTGCCTGCCTGCCAGCCTGCCTGCGAGAATGCCTGTCTTTGCGCCTGCCTACGACAATGCCTGCTGCGAGAATGCCTGGCTGCCTGCCTGTGAGAATGCCTGCCTGCCTGCCTGCCTTCGAGAATGCCTGCCTGACTGCCTGCCTGCCTGCGAGAATGTCTGCCTGCGAGAATGCCTGCCTGCCTGCCTGCCTGCCTTCGAGAATGCCTGCCTGCCTGACTTCCTGCGAGAATGCCTGCCTGCCTGCCTGGCTGTGAGAATGTCTGCCTGTGAGAATGCCTGCCTGCCTCCCTGCGAGACTGTCTGCCTGTGAGAATGCCTTGGAGAATGCCTGCCTGCCTGACTGTGAGAATGCCTACCTGCCTGCCAGGAGAATGTCTGCCTGCCTGCCTGCCTGCGAGAATGTCTGGCTGCGAGAGTGCCTGACTGCCTGCCTACCTGCCTGCGAGAATGCCTGCCTGACTGCCTGCGAGAATTCCTGCCTGCCTGCCTGCCTGCCTGCGAGAATGTCTGCCTGCGAGAATGCCTGATGCCTGCCTTCCAGAATGCCTGCCTGCCTGCCTGCCTGCGAGAATGCCTGCCTGCCTGCCTGCCTGCGAGAATGCCTGCCTGACTGCCTGTGAGAATTCCTGCCTGCCTGCCTGCCTGCCTGCCTGCGAGAATGCCTGCCTGCCTCCCTGCGAGAATGTCTACCTGCGAGAATGCCTTTGAGAATGCCTGCCTTCCTGACTGCCTGTGAGAATGCCTGCCTGCCTGCTGGCCTGCGAGAATGTCTGCCTGCGAGAATGCCTGATGCCTGCCTGCGAGAATGCCTGCCTGCCTGCCTGTGAGAATGATTGCCTGCCTGCCAGCCTGCCTGCGAGAATGCCGGCCTGACTGCCTGCCTGCCTGCCTGCCTGCGAGAGTGCCTGCCTTTGCGCCTGCCTACGACAATGCCTGCCTGCGAGAATGCCTGGCTGCCTACCTGCGAGAATGCCTGCCTGCCTGCCTGCCTTCGAGAATGCGTGCCTGCTTGACTGCCTGCAAGAATGTCTGCCTGCGAGAATGCCTGCCTGCCTGCCTTCCTGCGAGAATGCCTGCCTGCCTGCCTGCCTGCCTGACTGTGAGAATGTCTGCCTGTGAGAATGCCCGCCTGCCTCCCTGCGAGAATGTCTGCCTGTGAGAATGTCTTGGAGAATGCCTGCCTGCCTGAATGCCTGTGAGAATGCCTGCCTGCCTTCCGGCGACAATGCCTGCCTGCAAGAATGCCTGTCTGCCTGCCTGCGAGAATGACTGGCTGCCTGCCTGTGAGAATGACTGCGTGCCTGCCAGCCTGCCTGCGAGAATGCATGCCTGCCTGTCTGCCTGCCTGCCTGCGAGAATGCCGGCCTTACTGCCTGCCTGCCTGCCTGCCTGCCTGCGAGAATGCCTGCCTCTGCGCCTGCCTGCGACAATGCCTGCCTGCGAGAATGCCTGGCTGCCTACCTGTGAGAATGCCTGCCTGCCTGCCTGCCTTCGAGAATGCCTGCCTGCCTGCCTGCCTGCCTGCCTGCGAGAATGTCTGCCTGCGAGAATGCCTGCCTGCCTGCCTGCCTTCGAGAATGCCTGCCTGCCTGCCTTCCTGCGAGAATGCCTGCCTGCCTGCCTGCCTGCCTGGCTGTGAGAATGTTTGCCTGTGAGAATGCCTGCCTGCCTCCCTGTGAGAATGTCTGCCTGTGAGAATGCCTTGGAGAATGCCTGCCTGCCTGAATGCCTGTGATTATGCCTGCCTGCCAGCCTGCGAGAATGCCTGCCTGCCTGCCTGCCTGCCTGCCTGCGAGAATGCCTGCCTGCCTGCCTGCGAGAATGCCTGCCTGCCTGCCTGCCTGCCTGCGAGAATGCCTGCCTGCCTACCTGTGAGAATGCCTACCTGCATGCCTTTGAGAATGCCTACCTGCCTGCCTTTGAGAATGCCTGCCTGCCTGCCTGCCTGGAGAATGCCTGCCTGCCTGCGAGAATGCCTGCCTGCCTGCCTGCCTTCGAGAATGCCTGCCTGCCTGCCTGCGAGAATGTCTGCCTGCGAGAATGCCTTCCTGCCTGCCTGCGAGAATGCCTGCCAGCCTGCCTGCCTGCGAGAATGCCTGCCTGCGAGAATGCCTTCGAGAATGCCTGCCTGACTGACTGCCTGTGAGAATGCCTGCCTACCTGTGAGAATGCCTACCTGCCTGCCTTTGAGAATGCCTACCTGCCTGCCTTTGAGAATGCCTGCCTGCCTGCCTGCCTGGAGAATGCCTGCCTGCCTGCGAGAATGCCTGCCTGCCTGCCTGCCTTCGAGAATGCCTGCCTGCCTGCCTGCGAGAATGCCTGCCTGCGAGAATGCCTTCGAGAATGCCTGCCTGACTGACTGCCTGTGAGAATGCCTGCCTGCCTGCGAATATGTCTGCCTGAGAGAATGCCTGCTGCCTGCGTGTGAGAATGACTGGCTGCCTGCCTGTGAGAATGCCTGCCTGCCTGCCTGCCTGCCTTCGAGAATGCCTGCCTGCCTGCCTGCCTGCGAGAATGTCTGCCTGCGAGAATGCCTGCCTGCCTGTCTGCCTTCGAGAATGCCTGCCTGCCTGCCTGCCTTCCTGCGAGAATGCCTGCCTGTCTGCCTGCCTGCCTGTCTGTGAGAATGTCTGCCTGTGAGAATGCCTGCCTGCCTCCCTGCTAGAATGTCTGCCTGTGAGAATGCCTTGGACAATGCCTGCCTGCCTGAATGCCTGTGATTATGCCTGCCTGCCTGCCTGGAGAATTCCTGCCTGCCTGCGAGAATGCCTGCCTGTCTGCCTGCCTGCCTGTGAGAATGCCTGCCTGCCTCCCTGCGAGAATGTCTGCCTGTGAGAATGCCTTGGAAAATGCCTGCCTGCCTGACTGTGAGAATGCCTGCCTGCCTGCCTGCGAGAATGCCTGCCTGCCTGCCAGCGAGAATGCCTGCCTGCCTGCATGCCTTCGAGAATGCCTGCCTGCCTGCGAGAATGTCTGGCTGCGAGAATGCCTGACTGCCTGCCTACCTGCCTGCGAGAATGCCTGCCTGCCTGCCTGCCTGCCTTCGAGAATGTCTGCCTGCGAGAATGCCTGATGCCTGTCTACCTGCCTGCGAGAATTCCTGCCTGCCTGCCTGCCTGCCTTCGAGAATGTCTGCCTGCGAGAATGCCTGATACCTGCCTGTGAGAATGCCTGCCTGCCTGCCTGCCTGCGAGAATGCATGCCTGTCTGCCTGCCTGCCTGCGAGAATGCCGGCCTGCCTGCCTGCCTGCCTGTAAGCCTGCCTGCGAAAATGCCTGCCTGCCTGCCTGCCTGCTTGCGAGAATGTCTGCCTACCTGCCTGTGAGAATGATTGCCTGCCTGCCAGCCTGCCTGCGAGAATGCCGGCCTGACTGCCTGCCTGCCTGCGAGAATGCCTGCCTGTGCGCCTGCCTGCGACAATGCCTGCCTGCGAGAATGCCTGGCTGCCTGCCGGCCTGCCAGCGAGAATGCCTACCTGCTTGCCTGCCTACCAGCGAGAATGCCTGCTTGCCTGCCTGCGAGAATGCCTGCCTGCGAGAATGCCTGCCTGTGCGCCTGTCTGAGACAATGCCTGCCTGTGAGAATGCCTGGCTGCCTGCCTGTGAGGATGCCTGCCTGCCTGCGAGAATGCCTGCCTGCCTGCATGCCTTCGAGAATGCCTGCCTGCCTGCCTGCCTGCGAGAATGTCTGGCTGCGAGAGTGCCTGACTGCCTGCCTACCTGCCTGCGAGAATGCCTGCCTGACTGCCTGCGAGAATTCCTGCCTGCCTGCCTGCGAGAATGTCTGCCTGCGAGAATGCCTGATGCCTGCCTGCGAGAATGCCTGCCTGCCTGCCTGCCTGTGAGAATGCCTGCCTGCCTGCCTGCCTGCGAGAATGCCTGCCTGACTGCCTGTGAGAATTCCTGCCTGCCTGCCTGCCTGCGAGAATGCCTGCCTGCCTCCCTGCGAGAATGTCTACCTGCGAGAATGCCTTTGAGAATGCCTGCCTTCTTGACTGCCTGTGAGAATGCCTGCCTGCCTGCTGGCCTGCGAGAATGTCTGCCTGCGAGAATGCCTGATGCCTGCCTGCGAGAAAGCCTGCCTGCCTGCCTGTGAGAATGATTGCCTGCCTGCCAGCCTGCCTGCGAGAATGCCGGCCTGACTGCCTGCCTGCCTGCCTGCCTGCGAGAGTGCCTGCCTTTGCGCCTGCCTACGACAATGCCTGCCTGCGAGAATGCCTGGCTGCCTGCCTGCGAGAATGCCTGCCTGCCTGCCTGCCTTTGAGAATGCGTGCCTGCTTGACTGCCTGCAAGAATGTCTGCCTGCGAGAATGCCTGCCTGCCTGCCTGCCTTCGAGAATGCCTGCCTGCCTGCCTTCCTGCGAGAATGCCTGCCTGCCTGCCTGCCTGCCTGACTGTGAGAATGTCTGCCTGTGAGAATGCCCGCCTGCCTCCCTGCGAGAATGTCTGCCTGTGAGAATGTCTTGGAGAATGCCTGCCTTCCTGAATGCCTGTGAGAATGCCTGCCTGCAAGAATGCCTGTCTGCCTGCCTGCGAGAATGACTGGCTGCCTGCCTGTGAGAATGACTGCGTGCCTGCCAGCCTGCCTGCGAGAATGACTGGCTGCCTGCCTGTGAGAATGACTGCATGCCTGCCAGCCTGCCTGCGAGAATGCATGCCTGCCTGTCTGCCTGCCTGCCTGCGAGAATGCCGGCCTTACTGCCTGCCTGCCTGCCTGCCTGCCTGCGAGAATGCCTGCCTCTGCGCCTGCCTGCGACAATGCCTGCCTGCGAGAATGCCTGGCTGCCTACCTGTGAGAATGCCTGCCTGCCTGCCTGCCTTCGAGAATGCCTGCCTGCCTGCCTGCCTGCGAGAATGTCTGCCTGCGAGAATGCCTGCCTGCCTGCCTGCCTTCGAGAATGCCTGCCTGCCTGCCTTCCTGCGAGAATGCCTGCCTGCCTGCCTCCCTGCCTGGCTGTGAGAATGTCTGCCTGTGAGAATGCCTGCCTGCCTCCCTGCGAGAATGTCTGCCTGTGAGAATGCCTTGGAGAATGCCTGCCTGCCTGAATGCCTGTGATTATGCCTGCCTGCCAGCCTGCGAGAATGCCTGCCTGCCTGCCTGCCTGCCTGCGAGAATGCCTGCCTGCCTGCCTGCGAGAATGCCTGCCTGCCTGCCTGCCTGCCTGCGAGAATGCCTGCCTGCCTACCTGTGAGAATGCCTACCTGCCTGCCTTTGAGAATGCCTACCTGCCTGCCTTTGAGAATGCCTGCCTGCCTGCCTGCCTGCCTGCCTGCGAGAATGCCTGCCTTCGTGCGAGAATGCCTGGATGCCTGCCTTCCTGCCTGCCTGCGAGAATTCCTGCCTGCGAGAATGTCTGCCTGCCTGCCTGTGAAAATGACTGCCTGCCTGCCAGCCCGCCTGCGAGAATGCCTGCCTGCTTGCCTGCCTGCCTGCCTTTAAGAATGCCTGCCTGCCTGCCTGCGAGAATTCCTGCCTGCGAGAATGTCTGCCTGCCTGCCTGTGAAAATAACTGCCTGCCTGCCAGCCTGCCTGCGAGAATGCATGCCTGTCTGCCTGCCTGCCTGCGAGAATGCCAGCCTGCCTGCCTGCCTGCCTGTAAGCCTGCCTGCGAAAATGCCTGCCTGCCTGCCTGCCTGCTTGCGAGAATGTCTGCCTACCTGCCTGTGAGAATGATTGCCTGCCTGCCAGCCTGCCTACGAGAATGCCGGCCTGACTGCCTGCCTGCCTGCGAGAATGCCTGCCTGTGCGCCTGCCTGCGACAATGCCTGCCTGCGAGAATGCCTGGCTGCCTGCCGGCCTGCCAGCGAGAATGCCTACCTGCTTGCCTGCCTACCAGCGAGAATGCCTGCTTGCCTGCCTGCGAGAATGCCTGCCTGCGAGAATGCCTGCCTGTGCGCCTGTCTGAGACAATGCCTGCCTGTGAGAATGCCTGGCTGCCTGCCTGTGAGGATGCCTGCCTGCCTGCGAGAATGCCTGCCTGCCTGCATGCCTTCGAGAATGCCTGCCTGCCTGCCTGCCTGCGAGAATGTCTGGCTGCGAGAGTGCCTGACTGCCTGCCTACCTGCCTGCGAGAATGCCTGCCTGACTGCCTGCGAGAATTCCTGCCTGCCTGCCTGCGAGAATGTCTGCCTGCGAGAATGCCTGATGCCTGCCTGCGAGAATGCCTGCCTGCCTGCCTGCCTGTGAGAATGCCTGCCTGCCTGCCTGCCTGCGAGAATGCCTGCCTGACTGCCTGTGAGAATTCCTGCCTGCCTGCCTGCCTGCGAGAATGCCTGCCTGCCTCCCTGCGAGAATGTCTACCTGCGAGAATGCCTTTGAGAATGCCTGCCTTCTTGACTGCCTGTGAGAATGCCTGCCTGCCTGCTGGCCTGCGAGAATGTCTGCCTGCGAGAATGCCTGATGCCTGCCTGCGAGAAAGCCTGCCTGCCTGCCTGTGAGAATGATTGCCTGCCTGCCAGCCTGCCTGCGAGAATGCCGGCCTGACTGCCTGCCTGCCTGCCTGCCTGCGAGAGTGCCTGCCTTTGCGCCTGCCTACGACAATGCCTGCCTGCGAGAATGCCTGGCTGCCTGCCTGCGAGAATGCCTGCCTGCCTGCCTGCCTTTGAGAATGCGTGCCTGCTTGACTGCCTGCAAGAATGTCTGCCTGCGAGAATGCCTGCCTGCCTGCCTGCCTGCCTTCGAGAATGCCTGCCTGCCTGCCTTCCTGCGAGAATGCCTGCCTGCCTGCCTGCCTGCCTGACTGTGAGAATGTCTGCCTGTGAGAATGCCCGCCTGCCTCCCTGCGAGAATGTCTGCCTGTGAGAATGTCTTGGAGAATGCCTGCCTTCCTGAATGCCTGTGAGAATGCCTGCCTGCCTTCTGGCGACAATGCCTGCCTGCAAGAATGCCTGTCTGCCTGCCTGCGAGAATGACTGGCTGCCTGCCTGTGAGAATGACTGCGTGCCTGCCAGCCTGCCTGCGAGAATGACTGGCTGCCTGCCTGTGAGAATGACTGCGTGCCTGCCAGCCTGCCTGCGAGAATGCATGCCTGCCTGTCTGCCTGCCTGCCTGCGAGAATGCCGGCCTTACTGCCTGCCTGCCTGCCTGCCTGCCTGCGAGAATGCCTGCCTCTGCGCCTGCCTGCGACAATGCCTGCCTGCGAGAATGCCTGGCTGCCTACCTGTGAGAATGCCTGCCTGCCTGCCTGCCTTCGAGAATGCCTGCCTGCCTGCCTGCCTGCGAGAATGTCTGCCTGCGAGAATGCCTGCCTGCCTGCCTGCCTTCGAGAATGCCTGCCTGCCTGCCTTCCTGCGAGAATGCCTGCCTGCCTGCCTCCCTGCCTGGCTGTGAGAATGTCTGCCTGTGAGAATGCCTGCCTGCCTCCCTGCGAGAATGTCTGCCTGTGAGAATGCCTTGGAGAATGCCTGCCTGCCTGAATGCCTGTGATTATGCCTGCCTGCCAGCCTGCGAGAATGCCTGCCTGCCTGCCTGCCTGCCTGCGAGAATGCCTGCCTGCCTGCCTGCGAGAATGCCTGCCTGCCTGCCTGCCTGCCTGCGAGAATGCCTGCCTGCCTACCTGTGAGAATGCCTACCTGCCTGCCTTTGAGAATGCCTACCTGCCTGCCTTTGAGAATGCCTGCCTGCCTGCCTGCCTGGAGAATGCCTGCCTGCCTGCGAGAATGCCTGCCTGCCTGCCTGCCTTCGAGAATGCCTGCCTGCCTGCCTGCGAGAATGTCTGCCTGCGAGAATGCCTTCCTGCCTGCCTGCGAGAATGCCTGCCAGCCTGCCTGCCTGCGAGAATGCCTGCCTGCGAGAATGCCTGCCTGCGAGAATGCCTTCGAGAATGCCTGCCTGACTGACTGCCTGTGAGAATGCCTGCCTACCTGTGAGAATGCCTACCTGCATGCCTTTGAGAATGCCTACCTGCCTGCCTTTGAGAATGCCTGCCTGCCTGCCTGCCTGGAGAATGCCTGCCTGCCTGCCTGCGAGAATGTCTGCCTGCCTGCCTGCCTTCGAGAATGCCTGCCTGCCTGCCTGCGAGAATGTCTGCCTGCGAGAATGCCTTCCTGCCTGCCTGCGAGAATGCCTGCCAGCCTGCCTGTCTGCGAGAATGCCTGCCTGCGAGAATGCCTTCGAGAATGCCTGCCTGCCTGACTGCCTGTGAGAATGCCTGCCTGCCTGCGAATATGTCTGCCTGAGAGAATGCCTGCTGCCTGCGTGCGAGAATGACTGGCTGCCTGCCTGTGAGAATGCCTGCCTGCCTGCCTGCCTGCCTTCGAGAATGCCTGCCTGCCTGCCTGCCTGCGAGAATGTCTGCCTGCGAGAATGCCTGCCTGCCTGTCTGCCTTCGAGAATGCCTGCCTGCCTGCCTGCCTTCCTGCGAGAATGCCTGCCTGTCTGCCTGCCTGCCTGTCTGTGAGAATGTCTGCCTGTGAGAATGCCTGCCTGCCTCCCTGCTAGAATGTCTGCCTGTGAGAATGCCTTGGACAATGCCTGCCTGCCTGAATGCCTGTGATTATGCCTGCCTGCCTGCCTGCGAGAATGCCTGCCTGCCTGCGAGAATGCCTGCCTGTCTGCCTGCCTGCCTGTGAGAATGCCTGCCTGCCTCCCTGCGAGAATGTCTGCCTGTGAGAATGCCTTGGAGAATGCCTGCCTGCCTGACTGTGAGAATGCCTGCCTGCCTGCCTGCGAGAATGCCTGCCTGCCTGCCAGCGAGAATGCCTGCCTGCCTGCATGCCTTCGAGAATGCCTGATACCTGCCTGTGAGAATGCCTGCCTGCGAGAATGCCTGACTGCCTGCCTACCTGCCTGCGAGAATGCCTGCCTGCCTGCCTGCCTGCCTTCGAGAATGTCTGCCTACGAGAATGCCTGATGCCTGTCTACCTGCCTGCGAGAATTCCTGCCTGCCTGCCTGCCTTCGAGAATGTCTGCCTGCGAGAATGCCTGATACCTGCCTGCGAGAATGCCTGCCTGCCTGCCTGCCTGCGTGCCTGCCTGCCTGCCTGCGAGAATGCCTGCCTGCCTGCCTATGAGAATGATTGCCTGCCTGCCAGCCTGCCTGCGAGAATGCCGGCCTGCCTGCCTGCCTGCCTGCCTGCCTGCGAGAATGCCTGCCTGCGAGAATGCCTGCCTGCCTTCCTGCCTGCGAGAATGCCTGCCTGCCTGCCTGCCTGCGAAAATGCCTGCCTGCCTACCTGTGAGAATGCCTACCTGCATGCCTTGGAGAATGCCTGCCTGCCTGCCAGGAGAATGCCTGCCTGCCTGCCTGCCTGCGAGAATGTCTGGCTGCGAGAGTGCCTGACTGCCTGCCTACCTGCCTGTGAGAATGCCTGCCTGACTGCCTTCGAGAATTCCTGTCTGCCTGCCTGCCTGCCTGCGAGAATGTCTGCCTGCGAGAATGCCTGATGCCTGCCTGCGAGAATGCCTGCCTGTCTGCCTGCCTGCGAGAATGCCTGCCTGCCTGCCTGTGAGAATGATTGCCTGCCTGCCAGCCTGCCTGCGAGAATGCCTGTCTTTGCGCCTGCCTACGACAATGCCTGCTGCGAGAATGCCTGGCTGCCTGCCTGTGAGAATGCCTGCCTGCCTGCCTGCCTTCGAGAATGCCTGCCTGACTGCCTGCCTGCCTGCGAGAATGTCTGCCTGCGAGAATGCCTGCCTGCCTGCCTGCCTGCCTTCGAGAATGCCTGCCTGCCTGACTTCCTGCGAGAATGCCTGCCTGCCTGCCTGGCTGTGAGAATGTCTGCCTGTGAGAATGCCTGCCTGCCTCCCTGCGAGACTGTCTGCCTGTGAGAATGCCTTGGAGAATGCCTGCCTGCCTGACTGTGAGAATGCCTACCTGCCTGCCAGGAGAATGTCTGCCTGCCTGCCTGCCTGCGAGAATGTCTGGCTGCGAGAGTGCCTGACTGCCTGCCTACCTGCCTGCGAGAATGCCTGCCTGACTGCCTGCGAGAATTCCTGCCTGCCTGCCTGCCTGCCTGCGAGAATGTCTGCCTGCGAGAATGCCTGATGCCTGCCTTCCAGAATGCCTGCCTGCCTGCCTGCCTGCGAGAATGCCTGCCTGCCTGCCTGCCTGCGAGAATGCCTGCCTGACTGCCTGTGAGAATTCCTGCCTGCCTGCCTGCCTGCCTGCCTGCGAGAATGCCTGCCTGCCTCCCTGCGAGAATGTCTACCTGCGAGAATGCCTTTGAGAATGCCTGCCTTCCTGACTGCCTGTGAGAATGCCTGCCTGCCTGCTGGCCTGCGAGAATGTCTGCCTGCGAGAATGCCTGATGCCTGCCTGCGAGAATGCCTGCCTGCCTGCCTGTGAGAATGATTGCCTGCCTGCCAGCCTGCCTGCGAGAATGCCGGCCTGACTGCCTGCCTGCCTGCCTGCCTGCGAGAGTGCCTGCCTTTGCGCCTGCCTACGACAATGCCTGCCTGCGAGAATGCCTGGCTGCCTACCTGCGAGAATGCCTGCCTGCCTGCCTTCCTGCGAGAATGCCTGCCTGCCTGCCTGCCTGCCTGACTGTGAGAATGTCTGCCTGTGAGAATGCCCGCCTGCCTCCCTGCGAGAATGTCTGCCTGTGAGAATGTCTTGGAGAATGCCTGCCTGCCTGAATGCCTGTGAGAATGCCTGCCTGCCTTCCGGCGACAATGCCTGCCTGCAAGAATGCCTGTCTGCCTGCCTGCGAGAATGACTGGCTGCCTGCCTGTGAGAATGACTGCGTGCCTGCCAGCCTGCCTGCGAGAATGCATGCCTGCCTGTCTGCCTGCCTGCCTGCGAGAATGCCGGCCTTACTGCCTGCCTGCCTGCCTGCCTGCCTGCGAGAATGCCTGCCTCTGCGCCTGCCTGCGACAATGCCTGCCTGCGAGAATGCCTGGCTGCCTACCTGTGAGAATGCCTGCCTGCCTGCCTGCCTTCGAGAATGCCTGCCTGCCTGCCTGCCTGCCTGCCTGCGAGAATGTCTGCCTGCGAGAATGCCTGCCTGCCTGCCTGCCTTCGAGAATGCCTGCCTGCCTGCCTTCCTGCGAGAATGCCTGCCTGCCTGCCTGCCTGCCTGGCTGTGAGAATGTTTGCCTGTGAGAATGCCTGCCTGCCTCCCTGTGAGAATGTCTGCCTGTGAGAATGCCTTGGAGAATGCCTGCCTGCCTGAATGCCTGTGATTATGCCTGCCTGCCAGCCTGCGAGAATGCCTGCCTGCCTGCCTGCCTGCCTGCCTGCGAGAATGCCTGCCTGCCTGCCTGCGAGAATGCCTGCCTGCCTGCCTGCCTGCCTGCGAGAATGCCTGCCTGCCTACCTGTGAGAATGCCTACCTGCATGCCTTTGAGAATGCCTACCTGCCTGCCTTTGAGAATGCCTGCCTGCCTGCCTGCCTGGAGAATGCCTGCCTGCCTGCGAGAATGCCTGCCTGCCTGCCTGCCTTCGAGAATGCCTGCCTGCCTGCCTGCGAGAATGTCTGCCTGCGAGAATGCCTTCCTGCCTGCCTGCGAGAATGCCTGCCAGCCTGCCTGCCTGCGAGAATGCCTGCCTGCGAGAATGCCTTCGAGAATGCCTGCCTGACTGACTGCCTGTGAGAATGCCTGCCTACCTGTGAGAATGCCTACCTGCCTGCCTTTGAGAATGCCTACCTGCCTGCCTTTGAGAATGCCTGCCTGCCTGCCTGCCTGGAGAATGCCTGCCTGCCTGCGAGAATGCCTGCCTGCCTGCCTGCCTTCGAGAATGCCTGCCTGCCTGCCTGCGAGAATGCCTGCCTGCGAGAATGCCTTCGAGAATGCCTGCCTGACTGACTGCCTGTGAGAATGCCTGCCTGCCTGCGAATATGTCTGCCTGAGAGAATGCCTGCTGCCTGCGTGTGAGAATGACTGGCTGCCTGCCTGTGAGAATGCCTGCCTGCCTGCCTGCCTGCCTTCGAGAATGCCTGCCTGCCTGCCTGCCTGCGAGAATGTCTGCCTGCGAGAATGCCTGCCTGCCTGTCTGCCTTCGAGAATGCCTGCCTGCCTGCCTGCCTTCCTGCGAGAATGCCTGCCTGTCTGCCTGCCTGCCTGTCTGTGAGAATGTCTGCCTGTGAGAATGCCTGCCTGCCTCCCTGCTAGAATGTCTGCCTGTGAGAATGCCTTGGACAATGCCTGCCTGCCTGAATGCCTGTGATTATGCCTGCCTGCCTGCCTGGAGAATTCCTGCCTGCCTGCGAGAATGCCTGCCTGTCTGCCTGCCTGCCTGTGAGAATGCCTGCCTGCCTCCCTGCGAGAATGTCTGCCTGTGAGAATGCCTTGGAAAATGCCTGCCTGCCTGACTGTGAGAATGCCTGCCTGCCTGCCTGCGAGAATGCCTGCCTGCCTGCCAGCGAGAATGCCTGCCTGCCTGCATGCCTTCGAGAATGCCTGCCTGCCTGCGAGAATGTCTGGCTGCGAGAATGCCTGACTGCCTGCCTACCTGCCTGCGAGAATGCCTGCCTGCCTGCCTGCCTGCCTTCGAGAATGTCTGCCTGCGAGAATGCCTGATGCCTGTCTACCTGCCTGCGAGAATTCCTGCCTGCCTGCCTGCCTGCCTTCGAGAATGTCTGCCTGCGAGAATGCCTGATACCTGCCTGTGAGAATGCCTGCCTGCCTGCCTGCCTGCGAGAATGCATGCCTGTCTGCCTGCCTGCCTGCGAGAATGCCGGCCTGCCTGCCTGCCTGCCTGTAAGCCTGCCTGCGAAAATGCCTGCCTGCCTGCCTGCCTGCTTGCGAGAATGTCTGCCTACCTGCCTGTGAGAATGATTGCCTGCCTGCCAGCCTGCCTGCGAGAATGCCGGCCTGACTGCCTGCCTGCCTGCGAGAATGCCTGCCTGTGCGCCTGCCTGCGACAATGCCTGCCTGCGAGAATGCCTGGCTGCCTGCCGGCCTGCCAGCGAGAATGCCTACCTGCTTGCCTGCCTACCAGCGAGAATGCCTGCTTGCCTGCCTGCGAGAATGCCTGCCTGCGAGAATGCCTGCCTGTGCGCCTGTCTGAGACAATGCCTGCCTGTGAGAATGCCTGGCTGCCTGCCTGTGAGGATGCCTGCCTGCCTGCGAGAATGCCTGCCTGCCTGCATGCCTTCGAGAATGCCTGCCTGCCTGCCTGCCTGCGAGAATGTCTGGCTGCGAGAGTGCCTGACTGCCTGCCTACCTGCCTGCGAGAATGCCTGCCTGACTGCCTGCGAGAATTCCTGCCTGCCTGCCTGCGAGAATGTCTGCCTGCGAGAATGCCTGATGCCTGCCTGCGAGAATGCCTGCCTGCCTGCCTGCCTGTGAGAATGCCTGCCTGCCTGCCTGCCTGCGAGAATGCCTGCCTGACTGCCTGTGAGAATTCCTGCCTGCCTGCCTGCCTGCGAGAATGCCTGCCTGCCTCCCTGCGAGAATGTCTACCTGCGAGAATGCCTTTGAGAATGCCTGCCTTCTTGACTGCCTGTGAGAATGCCTGCCTGCCTGCTGGCCTGCGAGAATGTCTGCCTGCGAGAATGCCTGATGCCTGCCTGCGAGAAAGCCTGCCTGCCTGCCTGTGAGAATGATTGCCTGCCTGCCAGCCTGCCTGCGAGAATGCCGGCCTGACTGCCTGCCTGCCTGCCTGCCTGCGAGAGTGCCTGCCTTTGCGCCTGCCTACGACAATGCCTGCCTGCGAGAATGCCTGGCTGCCTGCCTGCGAGAATGCCTGCCTGCCTGCCTGCCTTTGAGAATGCGTGCCTGCTTGACTGCCTGCAAGAATGTCTGCCTGCGAGAATGCCTGCCTGCCTGCCTGCCTGCCTTCGAGAATGCCTGCCTGCCTGCCTTCCTGCGAGAATGCCTGCCTGCCTGCCTGCCTGCCTGACTGTGAGAATGTCTGCCTGTGAGAATGCCCGCCTGCCTCCCTGCGAGAATGTCTGCCTGTGAGAATGTCTTGGAGAATGCCTGCCTTCCTGAATGCCTGTGAGAATGCCTGCCTGCAAGAATGCCTGTCTGCCTGCCTGCGAGAATGACTGGCTGCCTGCCTGTGAGAATGACTGCGTGCCTGCCAGCCTGCCTGCGAGAATGACTGGCTGCCTGCCTGTGAGAATGACTGCATGCCTGCCAGCCTGCCTGCGAGAATGCATGCCTGCCTGTCTGCCTGCCTGCCTGCGAGAATGCCGGCCTTACTGCCTGCCTGCCTGCCTGCCTGCCTGCGAGAATGCCTGCCTCTGCGCCTGCCTGCGACAATGCCTGCCTGCGAGAATGCCTGGCTGCCTACCTGTGAGAATGCCTGCCTGCCTGCCTGCCTTCGAGAATGCCTGCCTGCCTGCCTGCCTGCGAGAATGTCTGCCTGCGAGAATGCCTGCCTGCCTGCCTGCCTTCGAGAATGCCTGCCTGCCTGCCTTCCTGCGAGAATGCCTGCCTGCCTGCCTCCCTCCCTGGCTGTGAGAATGTCTGCCTGTGAGAATGCCTGCCTGCCTCCCTGCGAGAATGTCTGCCTGTGAGAATGCCTTGGAGAATGCCTGCCTGCCTGAATGCCTGTGAGAATGCCTGCCTGCCTGCCTGCAAGAATGTCTGCCTGCGGGAATGCCTGCTGCCTGCCTGCGAGAATGACTGGCTGCCTGCCTGCGAGAATGCCTGCCTGCCTGCCTGACTGCCTGCGAGAATGCCTGCCTGCCTGCCTGCCTGTGAAAATGACTGCCTCCCTGCCAGCCTGCCTGCGAGAATGCATGCCTGTCTACCTTCCTGCCTGCCTGCGACAATGCCTGCCTGTGCGCCTGCCTGCGACAATGCCTGCCTGCAAGAATGCCTGGCTGCCTGCCTGTGAGAATGCCTGCCTGCCTGCCTGTGAGAATGCCTGCCTGTCTGCCTGCCTGCCTGCGAGAATGCCTGCCTGCCTGCCTTCGAGAATGCGTGCCTGCTTGACTGCCTGCAAGAACGTCTGCCTGCGAGAATGCCTGCCTGCCTGCCTGCCTTCGAGAATGCCTGCCTGCCTGCCTTCCTGCGAGAATGCCTGCCTGCCTGCCTGACTGACTGACTGTGAGAATGTCTGCCTGTGAGAATGCCCGCCTGCCTCCCTGCGAGAATGTCTGCCTGTGAGAATGCCTTGGAGAATGCCTGCCTGCCTGAATGCCTGTGAGAATGCCTGCCTGCCTTCCGGCGACAATGCCTGCCTGCAAGAATGCCTCTCTGCCTGCCTGCGAGAATGACTGGCTGCCTGCCTGTGAGAATGACTGCCTGCCTGCCAGCCTGCCTGCGAGAAAGCATGCCTGCCTGTTTGCCTGCTTGCCTGCGAGAATGCCGGCCTTACTGCCTGCCTGCCTGCCTGCCTGCCTGCCTTCCTGCCTGCCTGCGAGAATGCCTGCCTCTGCGCCTGCCTGCGACAATGCCTGCCTGCGAGAATGCCTGGCTGCCTACCTGTGAGAATGCCTGCCTGCCTGCCTGCCTGCGAGAATGTCTGCCTGCGAGAATGCCTGCCTGCCTGCCTTCGAGAATGCCTGCCTGCCTGCCTTCCAGCGAGAATGCCTGCCTGCCTGCCTGCCTGCCTGGCTGTGAGAATGTCTGACTGTGAGAATGCCTGCCTGCCTCCCTGCGAGAATGTCTGCCTGTGAGAATGCCTTGGAGAATGCCTGCCTGCCTGAATGCCTGTGATTATGCCTGCCTGCCAGCCTGCGAGAATGCCTGCCTGCCTGCCTGCCTGCCTGCCTGCGAGAATGCCTGCCTGCCTGCCTGCGAGAATGCCTGCCTGCCTACCTGTGAGAATGCCTACCTGCCTGCCTTTGAGAATGCCTACCTGCCTGCCTTTGAGAATGCCTGCCTGCCTGGAGAATGCCTGCCTGCCTGCGAGAATGCCTGCCTGCCTGCCTGCCTTCGAGAATGCCTGCCTGCCTGCCTGCGAGAATGTCTGCCTGCGAGAATGCCTTCCTGCCTGCCTGCGAGAATGCCTGCCTGCCTGCCTGCCTGCGAGAATGCCTGCCTGCGAGAATGCCTTCGAGAATGCCTGCCTGCCTGACTGCCTGTGAGAATGCCTGCCTGCCTGCGAATATGTCTGCCTGAGAGAATGCCTGCTGCCTGCGTGCGAGAATGACTGGCTGCCTGCCTGTGAGAATGCCTGCCTGCCTGCCTGCCTGCCTTTGAGAATGCCTGCCTGCCTGCCTGCCTGCGAGAATGTCTGCCTGCGAGAATGCCTGCCTGCCTGTCTGCCTTCGAGAATGCCTGCCTGCCTGCCTGCCTTCCTGCGAGAATGCCTGCCTGTCTGCCTGCCTGCCTGTCTGTGAGAATGTCTGCCTGTGAGAATGCCTGCCTGCCTCCCTGCTAGAATGTCTGCCTGTGAGAATGCCTTGGACAATGCCTGCCTGCCTGAATGCCTGTGATTATGCCTGCCTGCCTGCCTGTCTTCGAGAATGCCTGCCTGCCTGCCTGCCTGCGAGAATGCCTGCCTGCCTGCGAGAATGCCTGCCTGCCTGCCTGCCTGCGAGAATGCCTGCCTGCCTGCCTGCCTGTGAGAATGCCTACCTGCCTGCCTTTGAGAATGCCTACCTGCCTGCCTTTGAGAATGCCTGCCTGCCTGCCTGCCTGGAGAATGCCTGCCTGCCTGCGAGAATGCCTGCCTGCCTGCCTGCCTGTGAGAATGCCTGCCTGCCTGCCTGCCTGCCTGCGAGAATGTCTGCCTGCGAGAATGCCTTCCAGCCTGCCTGCGAGAATGCCTGCCTGCCTGCCTGCGAGAATGCCTGCGAGAATGCCTTCCAGCCTGCCTGCGAGAATGCCTGCCTGCCTGCCTGCGAGAATGCCTGCCTGCCTGCCTGCCTGCCTGCCTGCGAGAATGCCTGCCTGCCTCCCTGCGAGAATGTCTGCCTGCGAGGATGCCTTTGAGAATGCCTGCCTGCCTGACTGCCTGTGAGAATGCCTGCCTGCCTGACTGCCTGCCTGCGAATATGTCTGCCTGAGAGAATGCCTGCTGCCTGCCTGCGAGAATGACTGGCTGCCTGCCTGCGAGAATGCCTGCCTGCCTGCCTGCCTGCCTTCGAAAATGCCTGCCTGCATGCCTGCCTGCCTTCCTGCCTGCGAGAATGTCTGCCTGCGAGAATGCCTGCCTGCCTGCCTTCCTGCGAGAATGCCTGCCTGCCTGCCTTCCTGCGAGAATGCCTGCCTGCCTGCCTGCCTGCCTGGCTGCGAGAATGTCTGCTTGTGAGAATGCCTTGGAGAATGCCTGCCTGCCTGAATGCCTGTGAGAATGCCTGCCTACCTGCCTGCCTGCGAGAATGTCTGCCTGCAAGAATGCCTGCCTGCCTGCCTGCGAGAATGCCTGCCTGCCTGCCTGCGAGAATGCCTGCCTGCCTGCCTGCCTGCCTGCGTGAATGCCTGCCATCCTGCCTGCCTGACTGCGAGAATGCCTACCTGCCTGCCTTTGAGAATGCCTTTCTGCCTACCTGTGAAAATGCCTACCTGCCTGCCTTTGAGAATGCTTGCCTGCCTGCATGCCTGGAGAATGCCTGCCTGCGAGAATGCCTGCCTGCCTGCCTTCCTGCCTGCGAGAATGCTTGCCTGACTACCTGCGAGAATTCCTGCCTGCCTGCCTGCCTGCCTGTGAGAATGCCTGCCTGCCTCCCTGCGAGAATGTCTGCCTGCGAGAATGCCTTAGAGAATGCCTGCCTGCCTGACTGCCTGTGAGAATGCCTGCCTGCCTGCCTGCCTGCGAGAATGTCTGCCTGTGAGAATGACTGCCTGCCTGCCAGCCTGACTGCGAGAATGCCTGACTGTGCACCTGCCTGCGACAATGCCTGCCTGCGAGAATGCCTGCCTGCCTGCCTTCGAGAATGCCTGCCTGCCTGCCTGCCTGCCTGCGAGAATGCCTGCCTGCGAGAATGCCTGCCTGCTTGCCTGCCTGCCTGCCTGCCTGCGAGAATTTCTGCCTGCCTGCCTGCCTGTGAGAATGCCTGCCTGCCTGCCTGCGAGAATTCCTGCCTGCGAGAATGTCTGCCTGCCTGCCTGCTTGCGAGAATGCCTGCCAGCCTTCCTACCTGCTAAAATGCCTGCCTGCCTGCGAGAATGCCTGCCTGCCTGCCTGCCTGCGAGAATGCCTACCTGCCTGCCTGCCTGCCTGCCTGCGAGAATGCCTGCCTGCCTGCCTGCTTGCGAGAATGCCTGCCTGGCTACCTTTGAGAATGCCTGCCTGCCTGCCAGCCTGTGAGAATGTGTGCCTGCCTGCCTGCCTGCCTGCCTACCTTACTGCGTGCGAGAATGCCTGCCTACCTGCCTGCCTGCCAGAATGCCTGCCTGACTGCCTGTCTGCCTGCGAGAATGCCTGCCTGCCTGCATGTATGTCTGCCTGCCTGCCTCCTAGAATGCCTGCCTGCCTGCCTGCCTGCAAGAATGCCTGCCCGCTAGAATGCCTGCCTGCGAGAATGCCTACCTGCGAAAATGCCTGCCGGCCTGCCGGCCTGCCTGCCTGCGTGACTGCGAGAATGCCTTCCTGCCTGTTGCCTGTCTGCTTGCTTGAATGCCTGCCTGCGAGAATGCCTGCCTGCCTGCCTGCCTGTGAGAATGCCTGCCTGCCTGTCTGTCTGCGAGAATGCCTGCCTGCCGGCCTGCCTGCCTGCCTGCCTGCCTGCCTGCTAGAATGCCTTCTTTCCTGCCTTCCTGTCTGCCTGCGAGAATGCCTGCCTACCTGCATGCGTGTCTGCATGCCTGCCTGCCTGCCTGCCTGCGAGAATGCCTGCCTGCGAGAATGCCTGCCAGCCTTCCTACCTGCGAGAATGCCTGCCTGCCTGCGAGAATGCCTGCCTGCCTGCCTGCCTGGGAGAATGCCTGCCTGCCTGCCTGCCTGCCTGCCTGCCTGCGAGAATGCCTGCCTGCCTGCCTGCCTGCCTGCCTGCGAGAATGCCTGCCTGCCTGCCTGCTTGCGAGAATGCCTGCCTGGCTACCTTTGAGAATGCCTGCCTGCCTGCCTGCCTGCGATAATGCATGCCTGCCTGCCTGCCTACCTTACTGCGTGCGAGAATGCCTGCCTACCTGCCTGCCTGTGAGAATGCCTCCCTGCCTGCCTGAGAGCCAGCCTGCCTCCCTGCCTGCCTGCCTATGAGAATGCCTGCCTGCCTGCATGCCTGCTTGCCTGCGAGAATGCCTGCCTGCCTGCCTGCGAGTATGCCTGCCTACCTGCCTGCCTGCCTGCCTGCCTGTGAGAATGCCTGCCTGCCTGCCTGCCTGCGAGAATGCATGCCTGCCTGCCTGCCTACCTTACTGCGTGCGAGAATGCCTGCCTACCTGCCTGCCTGTGAGAATGCCTCCCTGCCTGCCTGAGAGCCAGCCTGCCTCCCTGCCTGCCTGCCTATGAGAATGCCTGCCTGCCTGCCTGCCTGCCTGCCTGCGAGAATGACTGCCTGCCTACCTGCGAGAATGCCTGCTTGCCTGCCTGCCTGCCTGCCTGCCTGTGAGAATGCCTGCTTGCCTGCCTGCCTACTTGAATTCCTGCCTGCCTGCCTGCCTGCCTGCCTGCCTTCGAGAATGCCTGCCTGACTGCCTGCCTGCGAGAATGTCTGCCTGTGAGAATGACTGCCTGCCTGCCAGCCTGCCTGCGAGAATGCCTGACTGTGCGCCTGCCTGCGACAATGCCTGCCTGCGAGAATGCCTGCCTGCCTGCCTTCGAGAATGCCTGCCTGCCTGCCTGCCTGCCTGCGAGAATGCCTGCCTGCGAGAATGCCTGCCTGCCTTCCTGCCTGCGAGAATGCCTGCCTGCCTGCCTGCCTGCCTGCGAAAATGCCTGCCTGCCTACATGTGAGAATGCCTACCTGCCTGCCTTTGAGAATACCTGCCTGCCTGCCTGCCTGGAGAATGCCTGCCTGCCTGCGAGAATGCCTGCCTGCCTGCCTGCCTGCGAGAATGTCTGGCTGCGAGAGTGCCTGACTGCCTGCCTACCTGCCTGCGAGAATGCCTGCCTGACTGGCTGCGAAAATTCCTGCCTGCCTGCCTGCCTGCCTGCGAGAATGTCTGCCTGCGAGAATGCCTGATGCCTGCCTGCGAGAATGCCTGCCTGCCTGCCTGCCTGCGAGAATGCCTGCCTGCCTGCCTGTGAGAATGATTGCCTGCCTGCCAGCCTGCCTGCGAGAATGCCGGCCTGACTGCCTGCCTGCCTGCCTGCATTAATGCCTGCCTTTGCGCCTGCCTACGACAATGCCTGCCTGCGAGAATGCCTGGCTGCCTGCCTTCGAGAATGCCTGCCTGCCTGCCTGCCTGCGAGAATGTCTGCCTGCGAGAATGCCTGCCTGCCTGCCTGCCTGCCTTCGAGAATGCCTGCCTGCCTGACTTCCTGCGAGAATGACTGCCTGCCTGCCTGCCTGCCTGGCTGTGAGAATGTCTGCCTGTGAGAATACCGGCCTGCCTCCCTGCGAGAATGTCTGCCTGTGAGAATGCCTTGGAGAATGCCTGCCTGCCTGCCTGCCTGCCTGACTGTGAGAATGCCTGCCTGCCTGCCTGCGAGAATGCCTGCCTGCCTGCCTGCCTGCGAGAATGCCTGCCTGCCTGCCTGCCTGCCAGAGAGAATGCCTGCCTGCCTGCGAGAATTCCTGCCTGCCTGCCTGCCTGCCTGCGAGAATGCCTGCCTGCCTCCCTGCGAGAATGTCTGCCTGCGAGAATGCCTTCGAGAATTCCTGCCTGCCTGACTGCCTGTGAGAATGCCTGCCTGCCTGCCTGCAAGAATGTCTGCCTGCGAGAATGCCTGCTGCCTGCCTGTGAGAATGACTGGCTGCCTGCCTGCGAGAATGCCTGCCTGCCTGCCTGCCTGCCTGCGAGAATGCCTGCCTGCCTTCCTGCCTGTGAGAATGACTGCCTGCCTGCCAGCCTGCCTGCGAGAATGCATGCCTGTCTACCTGCCTGCCTGCGACAATGCCTGCCTGTGCGCCTTCCTGCGACAATGCCTGCCTTCGAGAATGCCTGGCTGCCTGCCTGCGAGAATGCCTGCCTGCCTGCCTGCCTTCGAGAATGCCGGCCTGCCTGCCTGCCTGCGAGAATGCCTGCCTGCCTGCCTGCCTGCTTGATTGCCTGCCATCCTGCCTGCCTGACTACGAGAATGCCTACCTGCCTACCTGTGAGAATGCCTACCTGCCTGCCTTTGAGAATGCCTGCCTGCCTGGAGAATGCCTGCCTGCCTTTGAGAATGCCTGCCTGCCTGCCTGTGAGAATGTTTGCCTGCCTGTCTGCGAGAATGCCTGCCTCTGAAAATTCATGCGTCCCTTCCTGCGACAATGCTTGCCTGCGAGAATGCCTTCCTGCCTGCATGTGAGAATGCCTGCATGCCTGCCTGCCTTTGAGAATGCCTGCCTGCCAGCCTGCCCGTGAGAATGCCTGCCTGCAAGAATGCCTGGCTGCCTGCCTGCGAGAATGCCTGCCTGCGAGAATGCCTGCCTGTGCGCCTGCCTGCGACAATGCCTGCCTGCGAGAATGCCTGGCTAACTGCCTGCGAGAATGCCTGCCTGCCTGCCTGTCTTCGAGAATGCCTGCCTGCCTGCCTGCCTGCGAGAATGCCTGCCTGCGAGAATGCCTGCCTGTGAGAATGCCTGCCTGCCTTCCTGCCTGCGAGAATGCCTGCCTGCCTGCCTGCCTGCGAAAATGCTGCCTGCCTAACTGTGAGAATGCCTACCTGCCTGCCTTTGAGAATGCCTGCCTGTGCGCCTGCCTGCGACAATGCCTGCCTGCGAGAATGCCTGGCTAACTGCCTGCGAGAATGCCTGCCTGCCTGCCTGTCTTCGAGAATGCCTGCCTGCCTGCCTGCCTGCGAGAATGCCTGCCTGCCTGCCTGCCTGCGAGAATGCCTGCCTGCCTGCCTGCCCGCGAAAATGCCTGCCTGCCTACCTGTGAGAATGCCTACCTGCCTGCCTTTGAGAATACCTGCCTGCCTGCCTGCCTGGAGAATGCCTGCCTGCCTGCGAGAATGCCTGCCTGCCTGCCTGCCTGCGAGAATGTCTGCCTGTGAGAATGCCTTGGAGAATGCCTGCCTGCCTGACTGTGAGAATGCCTGCCTGCCTGCCTGCGAGAATGCCTGCCTGCCTGCCAGCGAGAATGCCTGCCTGCCTGCATGCCTTCGAGAATGCCTGCCTGCCTGCCTGCCTGCGAGAATGTCTGGCTGCGAGAATGCCTGACTGCCTGCCTACCTGCCTGCGAGAATGCCTGCCTGCCTGCCTGCCTGCCTTCGAGAATGTCTGCCTGCGAGAATGCCTGATGCCTGTCTACCTGCCTGCGAGAATTCCTGCCTGCCTGCCTGCCTGCCTTCGAGAATGTCTGCCTGCGAGAATGCCTGATACCTGCCTGCGAGAATGCCTGCCTGCCGCCTGCCTGCGAGAATGCCTGCCTGCCTGCCTATGAGAATGATTGCCTGCCTGCCAGCCTGCCTGCGAGAATGCCGGCCTGCCTGCCTGCCTGCCTGCCTGCCTGCGAGAATGCCTGCCTGCGAGAATGCCTGCCTGCCTTCCTGCCTGCGAGAATGCCTGCCTGCCTGCCTGCCTGCGAAAATGCCTGCCTGCCTACCTGTGAGAATGCCTACCTGCCTGCCTTTGAGAATGCCTGCCTGCCTACCTGTGAGAATGCCTACCTGCCTGCCTTTGAGAATGCCTGCCTGCCTGGAGAATGCCTGCCTGCCTTTGAGAATGCCTGCCTGCCTGCCTGTGAGAATGTTTGCCTGCCTGTCTGCGAGAATGCCTGCCTCTGAAAATTCATGCGTCCCTTCCTGCGACAATGCTTGCCTGCGAGAATGCCTTCCTGCCTGCATGTGAGAATGCCTGCATGCCTGCCTGCCTTTGAGAATGCCTGCCTGCCAGCCTGCCCGTGAGAATGCCTGCCTGCAAGAATGCCTGGCTGCCTGCCTGCGAGAATGCCTGCCTGCGAGAATGCCTGCCTGTGCGCCTGCCTGCGACAATGCCTGCCTGCGAGAATGCCTGGCTAACTGCCTGCGAGAATGCCTGCCTGCCTGCCTGTCTTCGAGAATGCCTGCCTGCCTGCCTGCCTGCAAGAATGCCTGCCTGCGAGAATGCCTGCCTGTGAGAATGCCTGCCTGCCTTCCTGCCTGCGAGAATGCCTGCCTGCCTGCCTGCGAAAATGCTGCCTGCCTACCTGTGAGAATGCCTACCTGCCTGCCTTTGAGAATGCCTGCCTGTGCGCCTGCCTGCGACAATGCCTGCCTGCGAGAATGCCTGGCTAACTGCCTGCGAGAATGCCTGCCTGCCTGCCTGTCTTTGAGAATGCCTGCCTGCCTGCCTGCCTGCGAGAATGCCTGCCTGCCTGCCTGCCTGCGAGAATGCCTGCCTGCCTGCCTGCCCGCGAAAATGCCTGCCTGCCTACCTGTGAGAATGCCTACCTGCCTGCCTTTGAGAATACCTGCCTGCCTGCCTGCCTGCGAGAATGTCTGCCTGTGAGAATGCCTTGGAGAATGCCTGCCTGCCTGACTGTGAGAATGCCTGCCTGCCTGCCTGCGAGAATGCCTGCCTGCCTGCCAGCGAGAATGCCTGCCTGCCTGCATGCCTTCGAGAATGCCTGCCTGCCTGCCTGCCTGCGAGAATGTCTGGCTGCGAGAATGCCTGCCTGCCTGCCTGCCTGCCTTCGAGAATGTCTGCCTGCGAGAATGCCTGATGCCTGTCTACCTGCCTGCGAGAATTCCTGCCTGCCTGCCTGCCTGCCTTCGAGAATGTCTGCCTGCGAGAATGCCTGATACCTGCCTGCGAGAATTCCTGCCTGCCCGCCTGCCTGCGAGAATGCCTGCCTGCCTGCCTATGAGAATGATTGCCTGCCTGCCAGCCTGCCTGCGAGAATGCCGGCCTGCCTGCCTGCCTGCCTGCCTGCGAGAATGCCTGCCTGCCTTCCTGCCTGCGAGAATGCCTGCCTGCCTGCCTGCCTGCCTGCCTGCCTGCGAAAATGCCTGCCTGCCTACCTGTGAGAATGCCTACCTGCATGCCTTGGAGAATGCCTGCCTGCCTGCCAGGAGAATGCCTGCCTGCCTGCCTGCCTGCGAGAATGTCTGGCTGCGAGAGTGCCTGACTGCCTGCCTACCTGCCTGTGAGAATGCCTGCCTGACTGCCTTCGAGAATTCCTGCCTGCCTGCCTGCCTGCCTGCCTGCGAGAATGTCTGCCTGCGAGAATGCCTGATGCCTGCCTGCGAGAATGCCTGCCTGCCTGCCTGCCTGCGAGAATGCCTGCCTGCCTGCCTGTGAGAATGATTGCCTGCCTGCCAGCCTGCCTGCGAGAATGCCGGCCTGACTGCCTGCCTGCCTGCCTGCCTGCGAGAATGCCTGCCTTTGCGCCTGCCTACGACAATGCCTGCCTGCGAGAATGCCTGGCTGCCTGCCTGTGAGAATGCCTGCCTGCCTGCCTGCCTTCGAGAATGCCTGCCTGACTGCCTGCCTGCCTGCGAGAATGTCTGCCTGCGAGAATGCCTGCCTGCCTGCCTGCCTTCGAGAATGCCTGCCTGCCTGACTTCCTGCGAGAATGCCTGCCTGCCTGCCTGGCTGTGAGAATGTCTGCCTGCGAGAATGCCTGATGCCTGCCTGCGAGAATGCCTGCCTGTCTGCCTGCCTGCGAGAATGCCTGCCTTTGCGCCTGCCTACGACAATGCCTGCCTGCGAGAATGCCTGGCTGCCTGCCTGTGAGAATGCCTGCCTGCCTGCCTGCCTTCGAGAATGCCTGCCTGACTGCCTGCCTGCCTGCGAGAATGTCTGCCTGCGAGAATGCCTGCCTGCCTGCCTGCCTGCCTTCGAGAATGCCTGCCTGCCTGACTTCCTGCGAGAATGCCTGCCTGCCTGCCTGGCTGTGAGAATGTCTGCCTGTGAGAATGCCTGCCTGCCTCCCTGCGAGACTGTCTGCCTGTGAGAATGCCTTGGAGAATGCCTGCCTGCCTGACTGTGAGAATGCCTGCCTGCCTGCCTGCGAGAATGCCTGCCTGCCTGCCAGCGAGAATGCCTGCCTGCCTGCCTGCGAGAATGCCTGCCTGCCTGCCTGCCTGCCAGCGAGAATGCCTGCCTGCCTCCCTGCGAGAATGTCTGCCTGCGAGAATGCCTTCGAGAATTCCTGCCTGCCTGACTGCCTGTGAGAATGCCTGCCTGCCTGCCTGCAAGAATGTCTGCCTGCGGGAATGCCTGCTGCCTGCCTGCGAGAATGACTGGCTGCCTGCCTGCGAGAATGCCTGCCTGCCTGCGTGACTGCCTGCGAGAATGCCTGCCTGCCTGCCTGCCTGCCTGTGAAAATGACTGCCTCCCTGCCAGCCTGCCTGCGAGAATGCATGCCTGTCTACCTTCCTGCCTGCCTGCGACAATGCCTGCCTGTGCGCCTGCCTGCGACAATGCCTGCCTGCGAGAATGCCTGGCTGCCTGCCTGCGAGAATGCCTGCCTGCCTGCCTGTGAGAATGCCTGCCTGTCTGCCTGCCTGCCTGCGAGAATGCCTGCCTGCCTGCCTTCGAGAATGCGTGCCTGCTTGACTGCCTGCAAGAATGTCTGCCTGCGAGAATGCCTGCCAGCCTGCCTGCCTTCGAGAATGCCTGCCTGCCTGCCTTCCTGCGAGAATGCCTGCCTGCCTGCCTGACTGACTGACTGTGAGAATGTCTGCCTGTGAGAATGCCCGCCTGCCTCCCTGCGAGAATGTCTGCCTGTGAGAATGCCTTGGAGAATGCCTGCCTGCCTGAATGCCTGTGAGAATGCCTGCCTGCCTTCCGGCGACAATGCCTGCCTGCAAGAATGCCTCTCTGCCTGCCTGCGAGAATGACTGGCTGCCTGCCTGTGAGAATGACTGCCTGCCTGCCAGCCTGCCTGCGAGAAAGCATGCCTGCCTGTTTGCCTGCCTGCCTGCGAGAATGCCGGCCTTACTGCCTGCCTGCCTGCCTGCCTGCCTTCCTGCCTGCCTGCGAGAATGCCTGCCTCTGCGCCTGCCTGCGACAATGCCTGCCTGCGAGAATGCCTGGCTGCCTACCTGTGAGAATGCCTGCCTGCCTGCCTGCCTTCGAGAATGCCTGCCTGCCTGCCTGCCTGCGAGAATGTCTGCCTGCGAGAATGCCTGCCTGCCTGCCTTCGAGAATGCCTGCCTGCCTGCCTTCCTGCGAGAATGCCTGCCTGCCTGCCTGCCTGCCTGGCTGTGAGAATGTCTGACTGTGAGAATGCCTGCCTGCCTCCCTGCGAGAATGTCTGCCTGTGAGAATGCCTTGGAGAATGCCTGCCTGCCTGAATGCCTGTGATTATGCCTGCCTGCCAGCCTGCGAGAATGCCTGCCTGCCTGCCTGCCTGCCTGCCTGCCTGCGAGAATGCCTGCCTGCCTGCCTGCGAGAATGCCTGCCTGCCTGCTTGCCTGCGAGAATGCTTGCCTGCCTACCTGTGAGAATGCCTACCTGCCTGCCTTTGAGAATGCCTACCTGCCTGCCTTTGAGAATGCCTGCCTGCCTGGAGAATGCCTGCCTGCCTGCGAGAATGCCTGCCTGCCTGCCTGCCTTCGAGAATGCCTGCCTGCCTGCCTGCGAGAATGTCTGCCTGCGAGAATGCCTTCCTGCCTGCCTGCGAGAATGCCTGCCTGCCTGCCTGCCTGCCTGCGAGAATGCCTGCCTGCGAGAATGCCTTCGAGAATGCCTGCCTGCCTGACTGCCTGTGAGAATGCCTGCCTGCCTGCGAATATGTCTGCCTGAGAGAATGCCTGCTGCCTGCGTGCGAGAATGACTGGCAGCCTGCCTGTGAGAATGCCTGCCTGCCTGCCTGCCTGCCTGCGAGAATGTCTGCCTGCGAGAATGCCTGCCTGCCTGTCTGCCTTCGAGAATGCCTGCCTGCCTGCCTGCCTTCCTGCGAGAATGCCTGCCTGTCTGCCTGCCTGCCTGTCTGTGAGAATGTCTGCCTGTGAGAATGCCTGCCTGCCTCCCTGCTAGAATGTCTGCCTGTGAGAATGCCTTGGACAATGCCTGCCTGCCTGAATGCCTGTGATTATGCCTGCCTGCCTGCCTGTCTTCGAGAATGCCTGCCTGCCTGCCTGCCTGCGAGAATGCCTGCCTGCCTGCGAGAATGCCTGCCTGCCTGCCTGCCTGCGAGAATGCCTGCCTGCCTGCCTGCCTGTGAGAATGCCTACCTGCCTGCCTTTGAGAATGCCTACCTGCCTGCCTTTGAGAATGCCTGCCTGCCTGCCTGCCTGGAGAATGCCTGCCTGCCTGTGAGAATGCCTGCCTGCCTGCCTGCCTGTGAGAATGCCTGCCTGCCTGCCTGCCTGCCTGCGAGAATGTCTGCCTGCGAGAATGCCTTCCAGCCTGCCTGCGAGAATGCCTGCCTGCCTGCCTGCGAGAATGCCTGCGAGAATGCCTTCCAGCCTGCCTGCGAGAATGCCTGCCTGCCTGCCTGCGAGAATGCCTGCCTGCCTGCCTGCCTGCCTGCCTGCGAGAATGCCTGCCTGCCTCCCTGCGAGAATGTCTGCCTGCGAGGATGCCTTTGAGAATGCCTGCCTGCCTGACTGCCTGTGAGAATGCCTGCCTGCCTGACTGCCTGCCTGCGAATATGTCTGCCTGAGAGAATGCCTGCTGCCTGCCTGCGAGAATGACTGGCTGCCTGCCTGCGAGAATGCCTGCCTGCCTGCCTGCCTGCCTTCGAAAATGCCTGCCTGCATGCCTGCCTGCCTTCCTGCCTGCGAGAATGTCTGCCTGCGAGAATGCCTGCCTGCCTGCCTTCCTGCGAGAATGCCTGCCTGCCTGCCTTCCTGCGAGAATGCCTGCCTGCCTGCCTGCCTGCCTGGCTGCGAGAATGTCTGCTTGTGAGAATGCCTTGGAGAATGCCTGCCTGCCTGAATGCCTGTGAGAATGCCTGCCTACCTGCCTGCCTGCGAGAATGTCTGCCTGCAAGAATGCCTGCCTGCCTGCCTGCGAGAATGCCTGCCTGCCTGCCTGCGAGAATGCCTGCCTGCCTGCCTGCCTGCCTGCGTGAATGCCTGCCATCCTGCCTGCCTGACTGCGAGAATGCCTACCTGCCTGCCTTTGAGAATGCCTTTCTGCCTACCTGTGAAAATGCCTACCTGCCTGCCTTTGAGAATGCTTGCCTGCCTGCCTGCCTGGAGAATGCCTGCCTGCGAGAATGCCTGCCTGCCTGCCTTCCTGCCTGCGAGAATGCTTGCCTGACTACCTGCGAGAATTCCTGCCTGCCTGCCTGCCTGCCTGCCTGTGAGAATGCCTGCCTGCCTCCCTGCGAGAATGTCTGCCTGCGAGAATGCCTTAGAGAATGCCTGCCTGCCTGACTGCCTGTGAGAATGCCTGCCTGCCTGCCTGCCTGCGAGAATGTCTGCCTGTGAGAATGACTGCCTGCCTGCCAGCCTGACTGCGAGAATGCCTGACTGTGCACCTGCCTGCGACAATGCCTGCCTGCGAGAATGCCTGCCTGCCTGCCTTCGAGAATGCCTGCCTGCCTGCCTGCCTGCCTGCGAGAATGCCTGCCTGCGAGAATGCCTGCCTGCTTGCCTGCCTGCCTGCCTGCCTGCGAGAATTTCTGCCTGCCTGCCTGCCTGTGAGAATGCCTGCCTGCCTGCCTGCGAGAATTCCTGCCTGCGAGAATGTCTGCCTGCCTGCCTGCTTGCGAGAATGCCTGCCAGCCTTCCTACCTGCTAAAATGCCTGCCTGCCTGCGAGAATGCCTGCCTGCCTGCCTGCCTGCGAGAATGCCTACCTGCCTGCCTGCCTGCCTGCCTGCGAGAATGCCTGCCTGCCTGCCTGCTTGCGAGAATGCCTGCCTGGCTACCTTTGAGAATGCCTGCCTGCCTGCCAGCCTGTGAGAATGTGTGCCTGCCTGCCTGCCTGCCTGCCTACCTTACTGCGTGCGAGAATGCCTGCCTACCTGCCTGCCTGCCAGAATGCCTGCCTGACTGCCTGTCTGCCTGCGAGAATGCCTGCCTGCCTGCATGTATGTCTGCCTGCCTGCCTCCTAGAATGCCTGCCTGCCTGCCTGCCTGCAAGAATGCCTGCCCGCTAGAATGCCTGCCTGCGAGAATGCCTACCTGCGAAAATGCCTGCCGGCCTGCCGGCCTGCCTGCCTGCGTGACTGCGAGAATGCCTTCCTGCCTGTTGCCTGTCTGCTTGCTTGAATGCCTGCCTGCGAGAATGCCTGCCTGCCTGCCTGCCTGTGAGAATGCCTGCCTGCCTGTCTGTCTGCGAGAATGCCTGCCTGCCGGCCTGCCTGCCTGCCTGCCTGCCTGCCTGCTAGAATGCCTTCTTTCCTGCCTTCCTGTCTGCCTGCGAGAATGCCTGCCTACCTGCATGCGTGTCTGCATGCCTGCCTGCCTGCCTGCCTGCGAGAATGCCTGCCTGCGAGAATGCCTGCCAGCCTTCCTACCTGCGAGAATGCCTGCCTGCCTGCGAGAATGCCTGCCTGCCTGCCTGCCTGGGAGAATGCCTGCCTGCCTGCCTGCCTGCCTGCCTGCCTGCGAGAATGCCTGCCTGCCTGCCTGCCTGCCTGCCTGCGAGAATGCCTGCCTGCCTGCCTGCTTGCGAGAATGCCTGCCTGGCTACCTTTGAGAATGCCTGCCTGCCTGCCTGCCTGCGATAATGCATGCCTGCCTGCCTGCCTACCTTACTGCGTGCGAGAATGCCTGCCTACCTGCCTGCCTGTGAGAATGCCTCCCTGCCTGCCTGAGAGCCAGCCTGCCTCCCTGCCTGCCTGCCTATGAGAATGCCTGCCTGCCTGCATGCCTGCTTGCCTGCGAGAATGCCTGCCTGCCTGCCTGCGAGTATGCCTGCCTACCTGCCTGCCTGCCTGCCTGCCTGTGAGAATGTCTGCCTGCCTGCCTGCCTGCGAGAATGCATGCCTGCCTGCCTGCCTACCTTACTGCGTGCGAGAATGCCTGCCTACCTGCCTGCCTGTGAGAATGCCTCCCTGCCTGCCTGAGAGCCAGCCTGCCTCCCTGCCTGCCTGCCTATGAGAATGCCTGCCTGCCTGCCTGCCTGCCTGCCTGCCTGCCTGCCTGCGAGAATGACTGCCTGCCTACCTGCGAGAATGCCTGCTTGCCTGCCTGCCTGCCTGCCTGCCTGTGAGAATGCCTGCTTGCCTGCCTGCCTACTTGAATTCCTGCCTGCCTGCCTGCCTGCCTGCCTGCCTGCCTGCCTTCGAGAATGCCTGCCTGACTGCCTGCCTGCGAGAATGTCTGCCTGTGAGAATGACTGCCTGCCTGCCAGCCTGCCTGCGAGAATGCCTGACTGTGCGCCTGCCTGCGACAATGCCTGCCTGCGAGAATGCCTGCCTGCCTGCCTTCGAGAATGCCTGCCTGCCTGCCTGCCTGCCTGCCTGCGAGAATGCCTGCCTGCGAGAATGCCTGCCTGCCTTCCTGCCTGCGAGAATGCCTGCCTGCCTGCCTGCCTGCCTGCGAAAATGCCTGCCTGCCTACATGTGAGAATGCCTACCTGCCTGCCTTTGAGAATACCTGCCTGCCTGCCTGCCTGGAGAATGCCTGCCTGCCTGCGAGAATGCCTGCCTGCCTGCCTGCCTGCGAGAATGTCTGGCTGCGAGAGTGCCTGACTGCCTGCCTACCTGCCTGCGAGAATGCCTGCCTGACTGGCTGCGAAAATTCCTGCCTGCCTGCCTGCCTGCCTGCGAGAATGTCTGCCTGCGAGAATGCCTGATGCCTGCCTGCGAGAATGCCTGCCTGCCTGCCTGCCTGCGAGAATGCCTGCCTGCCTGCCTGTGAGAATGATTGCCTGCCTGCCAGCCTGCCTGCGAGAATGCCGGCCTGACTGCCTGCCTGCCTGCCTGCAAGAATGCCTGCCTTTGCGCCTGCCTACGACAATGCCTGCCTGCGAGAATGCCTGGCTGCCTGCCTTCGAGAATGCCTGCCTGCCTGCCTGCCTGCGAGAATGTCTGCCTGCGAGAATGCCTGCCTGCCTGCCTGCCTGCCTTCGAGAATGCCTGCCTGCCTGACTTCCTGCGAGAATGACTGCCTGCCTGCCTGCCTGCCTGGCTGTGAGAATGTCTGCCTGTGAGAATACCGGCCTGCCTCCCTGCGAGAATGTCTGCCTGTGAGAATGCCTTGGAGAATGCCTGCCTGCCTGCCTGCCTGCCTGACTGTGAGAATGCCTGCCTGCCTGCCTGCGAGAATGCCTGCCTGCCTGCCTGCCTGCGAGAATGCCTGCCTGCCTGCCTGCCTGCCAGAGAGAATGCCTGCCTGCCTGCGAGAATTCCTGCCTGCCTGCCTGCCTGCCTGCGAGAATGCCTGCCTGCCTCCCTGCGAGAATGTCTGCCTGCGAGAATGCTTTCGAGAATTCCTGCCTGCCTGACTGCCTGTGAGAATGCCTGCCTGCCTGCCTGCAAGAATGTCTGCCTGCGAGAATGCCTGCTGCCTGCCTGTGAGAATGACTGGCTGCCTGCCTGCGAGAATGCCTGCCTGCCTGCCTGCCTGCCTGCGAGAATGCCTGCCTGCCTTCCTGCCTGTGAGAATGACTGCCTGCCTGCCAGCCTGCCTGCGAGAATGCATGCCTGTCTACCTGCCTGCCTGCGACAATGCCTGCCTGTGCGCCTTCCTGCGACAATGCCTGCCTTCGAGAATGCCTGGCTGCCTGCCTGCGAGAATGCCTGCCTGCCTGCCTGCCTTCGAGAATGCCGGCCTGCCTGCCTGCCTGCGAGAATGCCTGCCTGCCTGCCTGCCTGCTTGATTGCCTGCCATCCTGCCTGCCTGACTACGAGAATGCCTACCTGCCTACCTGTGAGAATGCCTACCTGCCTGCCTTTGAGAATGCCTGCCTGCCTGGAGAATGCCTGCCTGCCTTTGAGAATGCCTGCCTGCCTGCCTGTGAGAATGTTTGCCTGCCTGTCTGCGAGAATGCCTGCCTCTGAAAATTCATGCGTCCCTTCCTGCGACAATGCTTGCCTGCGAGAATGCCTTCCTGCCTGCATGTGAGAATGCCTGCATGCCTGCCTGCCTTTGAGAATGCCTGCCTGCCAGCCTGCCCGTGAGAATGCCTGCCTGCAAGAATGCCTGGCTGCCTGCCTGCGAGAATGCCTGCCTGCGAGAATGCCTGCCTGTGCGCCTGCCTGCGACAATGCCTGCCTGCGAGAATGCCTGGCTAACTGCCTGCGAGAATGCCTGCCTGCCTGCCTGTCTTCGAGAATGCCTGCCTGCCTGCCTGCCTGCGAGAATGCCTGCCTGCGAGAATGCCTGCCTGTGAGAATGCCTGCCTGCCTTCCTGCCTGCGAGAATGCCTGCCTGCCTGCCTGCCTGCGAAAATGCTGCCTGCCTACCTGTGAGAATGACTGGCTGCCTGCCTGCGAGAATGCCTGCCTGCCTGCCTGCCTGCCTGCGAGAATGCCTGCCTGCCTTCCTGCCTGTGAGAATGACTGCCTGCCTGCCAGCCTGCCTGCGAGAATGCATGCCTGTCTACCTGCCTGCCTGCGACAATGCCTGCCTGTGCGCCTTCCTGCGACAATGCCTGCCTTCGAGAATGCCTGGCTGCCTGCCTGCGAGAATGCCTGCCTGCCTTCGAGAATGCCGGCCTGCCTGCCTGCCTGCGAGAATGCCTGCCTGCCTGCCTGCCTGCTTGATTGCCTGCCATCCTGCCTGCCTGACTACGAGAATGCCTACCTGCCTACCTGTGAGAATGCCTACCTGCCTGCCTTTGAGAATGCCTGCCTGCCTGGAGAATGCCTGCCTGCCTTTGAGAATGCCTGCCTGCCTGCCTGTGAGAATGTTTGCCTGCCTGCCTTCGAGAATGCCTGGCTGCCTGCCTGCGAGAATGCCTGCCTGCCTTCGAGAATGCCTGCCTACCTGCCTGCCTGCGAGAATGTCTGCCTGCAAGAATGCCTGCCTGCCTGCCTGCGAGAATGCCTGCCTGCCTGCCTGCGAGAATGCCTGCCTGCCTGCCTGCCTGCCTGCGTGAATGCCTGCCATCCTGCCTGCCTGACTGCGAGAATGCCTACCTGCCTGCCTTTGAGAATGCCTTTCTGCCTACCTGTGAAAATGCCTACCTGCCTGCCTTTGAGAATGCTTGCCTGCCTGCCTGCCTGGAGAATGCCTGCCTGCGAGAATGCCTGCCTGCCTGCCTTCCTGCCTGCGAGAATGCTTGCCTGACTACCTGCGAGAATTCCTGCCTGCCTGCCTGCCTGCCTGCCTGTGAGAATGCCTGCCTGCCTCCCTGCGAGAATGTCTGCCTGCGAGAATGCCTTAGAGAATGCCTGCCTGCCTGACTGCCTGTGAGAATGCCTGCCTGCCTGCCTGCCTGCGAGAATGTCTGCCTGTGAGAATGACTGCCTGCCTGCCAGCCTGACTGCGAGAATGCCTGACTGTGCACCTGCCTGCGACAATGCCTGCCTGCGAGAATGCCTGCCTGCCTGCCTTCGAGAATGCCTGCCTGCCTGCCTGCCTGCCTGCGAGAATGCCTGCCTGCGAGAATGCCTGCCTGCTTGCCTGCCTGCCTGCCTGCCTGCGAGAATTTCTGCCTGCCTGCCTGCCTGTGAGAATGCCTGCCTGCCTGCCTGCGAGAATTCCTGCCTGCGAGAATGTCTGCCTGCCTGCCTGCTTGCGAGAATGCCTGCCAGCCTTCCTACCTGCTAAAATGCCTGCCTGCCTGCGAGAATGCCTGCCTGCCTGCCTGCCTGCGAGAATGCCTACCTGCCTGCCTGCCTGCCTGCCTGCGAGAATGCCTGCCTGCCTGCCTGCTTGCGAGAATGCCTGCCTGGCTACCTTTGAGAATGCCTGCCTGCCTGCCAGCCTGTGAGAATGTGTGCCTGCCTGCCTGCCTGCCTGCCTACCTTACTGCGTGCGAGAATGCCTGCCTACCTGCCTGCCTGCCAGAATGCCTGCCTGACTGCCTGTCTGCCTGCGAGAATGCCTGCCTGCCTGCATGTATGTCTGCCTGCCTGCCTCCTAGAATGCCTGCCTGCCTGCCTGCCTGCAAGAATGCCTGCCCGCTAGAATGCCTGCCTGCGAGAATGCCTACCTGCGAAAATGCCTGCCGGCCTGCCGGCCTGCCTGCCTGCGTGACTGCGAGAATGCCTTCCTGCCTGTTGCCTGTCTGCTTGCTTGAATGCCTGCCTGCGAGAATGCCTGCCTGCCTGCCTGCCTGTGAGAATGCCTGCCTGCCTGTCTGTCTGCGAGAATGCCTGCCTGCCGGCCTGCCTGCCTGCCTGCCTGCCTGCCTGCTAGAATGCCTTCTTTCCTGCCTTCCTGTCTGCCTGCGAGAATGCCTGCCTACCTGCATGCGTGTCTGCATGCCTGCCTGCCTGCCTGCCTGCGAGAATGCCTGCCTGCGAGAATGCCTGCCAGCCTTCCTACCTGCGAGAATGCCTGCCTGCCTGCGAGAATGCCTGCCTGCCTGCCTGCCTGGGAGAATGCCTGCCTGCCTGCCTGCCTGCCTGCCTGCCTGCGAGAATGCCTGCCTGCCTGCCTGCCTGCCTGCCTGCGAGAATGCCTGCCTGCCTGCCTGCTTGCGAGAATGCCTGCCTGGCTACCTTTGAGAATGCCTGCCTGCCTGCCTGCCTGCGATAATGCATGCCTGCCTGCCTGCCTACCTTACTGCGTGCGAGAATGCCTGCCTACCTGCCTGCCTGTGAGAATGCCTCCCTGCCTGCCTGAGAGCCAGCCTGCCTCCCTGCCTGCCTGCCTATGAGAATGCCTGCCTGCCTGCATGCCTGCTTGCCTGCGAGAATGCCTGCCTGCCTGCCTGCGAGTATGCCTGCCTACCTGCCTGCCTGCCTGCCTGCCTGTGAGAATGTCTGCCTGCCTGCCTGCCTGCGAGAATGCATGCCTGCCTGCCTGCCTACCTTACTGCGTGCGAGAATGCCTGCCTACCTGCCTGCCTGTGAGAATGCCTCCCTGCCTGCCTGAGAGCCAGCCTGCCTCCCTGCCTGCCTGCCTATGAGAATGCCTGCCTGCCTGCCTGCCTGCCTGCCTGCCTGCCTGCCTGCGAGAATGACTGCCTGCCTACCTGCGAGAATGCCTGCTTGCCTGCCTGCCTGCCTGCCTGCCTGTGAGAATGCCTGCTTGCCTGCCTGCCTACTTGAATTCCTGCCTGCCTGCCTGCCTGCCTGCCTGCCTGCCTGCCTTCGAGAATGCCTGCCTGACTGCCTGCCTGCGAGAATGTCTGCCTGTGAGAATGACTGCCTGCCTGCCAGCCTGCCTGCGAGAATGCCTGACTGTGCGCCTGCCTGCGACAATGCCTGCCTGCGAGAATGCCTGCCTGCCTGCCTTCGAGAATGCCTGCCTGCCTGCCTGCCTGCCTGCCTGCGAGAATGCCTGCCTGCGAGAATGCCTGCCTGCCTTCCTGCCTGCGAGAATGCCTGCCTGCCTGCCTGCCTGCCTGCGAAAATGCCTGCCTGCCTACATGTGAGAATGCCTACCTGCCTGCCTTTGAGAATACCTGCCTGCCTGCCTGCCTGGAGAATGCCTGCCTGCCTGCGAGAATGCCTGCCTGCCTGCCTGCCTGCGAGAATGTCTGGCTGCGAGAGTGCCTGACTGCCTGCCTACCTGCCTGCGAGAATGCCTGCCTGACTGGCTGCGAAAATTCCTGCCTGCCTGCCTGCCTGCCTGCGAGAATGTCTGCCTGCGAGAATGCCTGATGCCTGCCTGCGAGAATGCCTGCCTGCCTGCCTGCCTGCGAGAATGCCTGCCTGCCTGCCTGTGAGAATGATTGCCTGCCTGCCAGCCTGCCTGCGAGAATGCCGGCCTGACTGCCTGCCTGCCTGCCTGCAAGAATGCCTGCCTTTGCGCCTGCCTACGACAATGCCTGCCTGCGAGAATGCCTGGCTGCCTGCCTTCGAGAATGCCTGCCTGCCTGCCTGCCTGCGAGAATGTCTGCCTGCGAGAATGCCTGCCTGCCTGCCTGCCTGCCTTCGAGAATGCCTGCCTGCCTGACTTCCTGCGAGAATGACTGCCTGCCTGCCTGCCTGCCTGGCTGTGAGAATGTCTGCCTGTGAGAATACCGGCCTGCCTCCCTGCGAGAATGTCTGCCTGTGAGAATGCCTTGGAGAATGCCTGCCTGCCTGCCTGCCTGCCTGACTGTGAGAATGCCTGCCTGCCTGCCTGCGAGAATGCCTGCCTGCCTGCCTGCCTGCGAGAATGCCTGCCTGCCTGCCTGCCTGCCAGAGAGAATGCCTGCCTGCCTGCGAGAATTCCTGCCTGCCTGCCTGCCTGCCTGCGAGAATGCCTGCCTGCCTCCCTGCGAGAATGTCTGCCTGCGAGAATGCTTTCGAGAATTCCTGCCTGCCTGACTGCCTGTGAGAATGCCTGCCTGCCTGCCTGCAAGAATGTCTGCCTGCGAGAATGCCTGCTGCCTGCCTGTGAGAATGACTGGCTGCCTGCCTGCGAGAATGCCTGCCTGCCTGCCTGCCTGCCTGCGAGAATGCCTGCCTGCCTTCCTGCCTGTGAGAATGACTGCCTGCCTGCCAGCCTGCCTGCGAGAATGCATGCCTGTCTACCTGCCTGCCTGCGACAATGCCTGCCTGTGCGCCTTCCTGCGACAATGCCTGCCTTCGAGAATGCCTGGCTGCCTGCCTGCGAGAATGCCTGCCTGCCTGCCTGCCTTCGAGAATGCCGGCCTGCCTGCCTGCCTGCGAGAATGCCTGCCTGCCTGCCTGCCTGCTTGATTGCCTGCCATCCTGCCTGCCTGACTACGAGAATGCCTACCTGCCTACCTGTGAGAATGCCTACCTGCCTGCCTTTGAGAATGCCTGCCTGCCTGGAGAATGCCTGCCTGCCTTTGAGAATGCCTGCCTGCCTGCCTGTGAGAATGTTTGCCTGCCTGTCTGCGAGAATGCCTGCCTCTGAAAATTCATGCGTCCCTTCCTGCGACAATGCTTGCCTGCGAGAATGCCTTCCTGCCTGCATGTGAGAATGCCTGCATGCCTGCCTGCCTTTGAGAATGCCTGCCTGCCAGCCTGCCCGTGAGAATGCCTGCCTGCAAGAATGCCTGGCTGCCTGCCTGCGAGAATGCCTGCCTGCGAGAATGCCTGCCTGTGCGCCTGCCTGCGACAATGCCTGCCTGCGAGAATGCCTGGCTAACTGCCTGCGAGAATGCCTGCCTGCCTGCCTGTCTTCGAGAATGCCTGCCTGCCTGCCTGCCTGCGAGAATGCCTGCCTGCGAGAATGCCTGCCTGTGAGAATGCCTGCCTGCCTTCCTGCCTGCGAGAATGCCTGCCTGCCTGCCTGCCTGCGAAAATGCTGCCTGCCTACCTGTGAGAATGACTGGCTGCCTGCCTGCGAGAATGCCTGCCTGCCTGCCTGCCTGCCTGCGAGAATGCCTGCCTGCCTTCCTGCCTGTGAGAATGACTGCCTGCCTGCCAGCCTGCCTGCGAGAATGCATGCCTGTCTACCTGCCTGCCTGCGACAATGCCTGCCTGTGCGCCTTCCTGCGACAATGCCTGCCTTCGAGAATGCCTGGCTGCCTGCCTGCGAGAATGCCTGCCTGCCTTCGAGAATGCCGGCCTGCCTGCCTGCCTGCGAGAATGCCTGCCTGCCTGCCTGCCTGCTTGATTGCCTGCCATCCTGCCTGCCTGACTACGAGAATGCCTACCTGCCTACCTGTGAGAATGCCTACCTGCCTGCCTTTGAGAATGCCTGCCTGCCTGGAGAATGCCTGCCTGCCTTTGAGAATGCCTGCCTGCCTGCCTGTGAGAATGTTTGCCTGCCTGTCTGCGAGAATGCCTGCCTCTGAAAATTCATGCGTCCCTTCCTGCGACAATGCTTGCCTGCGAGAATGCCTTCCTGCCTTCATGTGAGAATGCCTGCATGCCTGCCTGCCTTTGAGAATGCCTGCCTGCCAGCCTGCCCGTGAGAATGCCTGCCTGCAAGAATGCCTGGCTGCCTGCCTGCGAGAATGCCTGCCTGCGAGAATGCCTGCCTGTGCGCCTGCCTGCGACAATGCCTGCCTGCGAGAATGCCTGGCTAACTGCCTGCGAGAATGCCTGCCTGCCTGCCTGTCTTCGAGAATGCCTGCCTGCCTGCCTGCCTGCGAGAATGCCTGCCTGCGAGAATGCCTGCCTGTGAGAATGCCTGCCTGCCTTCCTGCCTGCGAGAATGCCTGCCTGCCTGCCTGCCTGCGAAAATGCTGCCTGCCTAACTGTGAGAATGCCTACCTGCCTGCCTTTGAGAATGCCTGCCTGTGCGCCTGCCTGCGACAATGCCTGCCTGCGAGAATGCCTGGCTACCTGCCTGCGAGAATGCCTGCCTGCCTGCCTGTCTTCGAGAATGCCTGCCTGCCTGCCTGCCTGCGAGAATGCCTGCCTGCCTGCCTGCCTGCGAGAATGCCTGCCTGCCTGCCTGCCCGCGAAAATGCCTGCCTGCCTACCTGTGAGAATGCCTACCTGCCTGCCTTTGAGAATACCTGCCTGCCTGCCTGCCTGGAGAATGCCTGCCTGCCTGCGAGAATGCCTGCCTGCCTGCCTGCCTGCGAGAATGTCTGCCTGTGAGAATGCCTTGGAGAATGCCTGCCTGCCTGACTGTGAGAATGCCTGCCTGCCTGCCTGCGAGAATGCCTGCCTGCCTGCCAGCGAGAATGCCTGCCTGCCTGCATGCCTTCGAGAATGCCTGCCTGCCTGCCTGCCTGCGAGAATGTCTGGCTGCGAGAATGCCTGACTGCCTGCCTACCTGCCTGCGAGAATGCCTGCCTGCCTGCCTGCCTGCCTTCGAGAATGTCTGCCTGCGAGAATGCCTGATGCCTGTCTACCTGCCTGCGAGAATTCCTGCCTGCCTGCCTGCCTGCCTTCGAGAATGTCTGCCTGCGAGAATGCCTGATACCTGCCTGCGAGAATGCCTGCCTGCCGCCTGCCTGCGAGAATGCCTGCCTGCCTGCCTATGAGAATGATTGCCTGCCTGCCAGCCTGCCTGCGAGAATGCCGGCCTGCCTGCCTGCCTGCCTGCCTGCCTGCGAGAATGCCTGCCTGCGAGAATGCCTGCCTGCCTTCCTGCCTGCGAGAATGCCTGCCTGCCTGCCTGCCTGCGAAAATGCCTGCCTGCCTACCTGTGAGAATGCCTACCTGCCTGCCTTTGAGAATGCCTGCCTGCCTACCTGTGAGAATGCCTACCTGCCTGCCTTTGAGAATGCCTGCCTGCCTGGAGAATGCCTGCCTGCCTTTGAGAATGCCTGCCTGCCTGCCTGTGAGAATGTTTGCCTGCCTGTCTGCGAGAATGCCTGCCTCTGAAAATTCATGCGTCCCTTCCTGCGACAATGCTTGCCTGCGAGAATGCCTTCCTGCCTGCATGTGAGAATGCCTGCATGCCTGCCTGCCTTTGAGAATGCCTGCCTGCCAGCCTGCCCGTGAGAATGCCTGCCTGCAAGAATGCCTGGCTGCCTGCCTGCGAGAATGCCTGCCTGCGAGAATGCCTGCCTGTGCGCCTGCCTGCGACAATGCCTGCCTGCGAGAATGCCTGGCTAACTGCCTGCGAGAATGCCTGCCTGCCTGCCTGTCTTCGAGAATGCCTGCCTGCCTGCCTGCCTGCGAGAATGCCTGCCTGCGCGAATGCCTGCCTGTGAGAATGCCTGCCTGCCTTCCTGCCTGCGAGAATGCCTGCCTGCCTGCCAGCCTGCCTGCGAGAATGCATGCCTGTCTACCTGCCTGCCTGCGACAATGCCTGCCTGTGCGCCTTCCTGCGACAATGCCTGCCTTCGAGAATGCCTGGCTGCCTGCCTGCGAGAATGCCTGCCTGCCTTCGAGAATGCCGGCCTGCCTGCCTGCCTGCGAGAATGCCTGCCTGCCTGCCTGCCTGCTTGATTGCCTGCCATCCTGCCTGCCTGACTACGAGAATGCCTACCTGCCTACCTGTGAGAATGCCTACCTGCCTGCCTTTGAGAATGCCTGCCTGCCTGGAGAATGCCTGCCTGCCTTTGAGAATGCCTGCCTGCCTGCCTGTGAGAATGTTTGCCTGCCTGTCTGCGAGAATGCCTGCCTCTGAAAATTCATGCGTCCCTTCCTGCGACAATGCTTGCCTGCGAGAATGCCTTCCTGCCTTCATGTGAGAATGCCTGCATGCCTGCCTGCCTTTGAGAATGCCTGCCTGCCAGCCTGCCCGTGAGAATGCCTGCCTGCAAGAATGCCTGGCTGCCTGCCTGCGAGAATGCCTGCCTGCGAGAATGCCTGCCTGTGCGCCTGCCTGCGACAATGCCTGCCTGCGAGAATGCCTGGCTAACTGCCTGCGAGAATGCCTGCCTGCCTGCCTGTCTTCGAGAATGCCTGCCTGCCTGCCTGCCTGCGAGAATGCCTGCCTGCGAGAATGCCTGCCTGTGAGAATGCCTGCCTGCCTTCCTGCCTGCGAGAATGCCTGCCTGCCTGCCTGCCTGCGAAAATGCTGCCTGCCTAACTGTGAGAATGCCTACCTGCCTGCCTTTGAGAATGCCTGCCTGTGCGCCTGCCTGCGACAATGCCTGCCTGCGAGAATGCCTGGCTAACTGCCTGCGAGAATGCCTGCCTGCCTGCCTGTCTTCGAGAATGCCTGCCTGCCTGCCTGCCTGCGAGAATGCCTGCCTGCCTGCCTGCCTGCGAGAATGCCTGCCTGCCTGCCTGCCCGCGAAAATGCCTGCCTGCCTACCTGTGAGAATGCCTACCTGCCTGCCTTTGAGAATACCTGCCTGCCTGCCTGCCTGGAGAATGCCTGCCTGCCTGCGAGAATGCCTGCCTGCCTGCCTGCCTGCGAGAATGTCTGCCTGTGAGAATGCCTTGGAGAATGCCTGCCTGCCTGACTGTGAGAATGCCTGCCTGCCTGCCTGCGAGAATGCCTGCCTGCCTGCCAGCGAGAATGCCTGCCTGCCTGCATGCCTTCGAGAATGCCTGCCTGCCTGCCTGCCTGCGAGAATGTCTGGCTGCGAGAATGCCTGACTGCCTGCCTACCTGCCTGCGAGAATGCCTGCCTGCCTGCCTGCCTGCCTTCGAGAATGTCTGCCTGCGAGAATGCCTGATGCCTGTCTACCTGCCTGCGAGAATTCCTGCCTGCCTGCCTGCCTGCCTTCGAGAATGTCTGCCTGCGAGAATGCCTGATACCTGCCTGCGAGAATGCCTGCCTGCCGCCTGCCTGCGAGAATGCCTGCCTGCCTGCCTATGAGAATGATTGCCTGCCTGCCAGCCTGCCTGCGAGAATGCCGGCCTGCCTGCCTGCCTGCCTGCCTGCCTGCGAGAATGCCTGCCTGCGAGAATGCCTGCCTGCCTTCCTGCCTGCGAGAATGCCTGCCTGCCTGCCTGCCTGCGAAAATGCCTGCCTGCCTACCTGTGAGAATGCCTACCTGCCTGCCTTTGAGAATGCCTGCCTGCCTACCTGTGAGAATGCCTACCTGCCTGCCTTTGAGAATGCCTGCCTGCCTGGAGAATGCCTGCCTGCCTTTGAGAATGCCTGCCTGCCTGCCTGTGAGAATGTTTGCCTGCCTGTCTGCGAGAATGCCTGCCTCTGAAAATTCATGCGTCCCTTCCTGCGACAATGCTTGCCTGCGAGAATGCCTTCCTGCCTGCATGTGAGAATGCCTGCATGCCTGCCTGCCTTTGAGAATGCCTGCCTGCCAGCCTGCCCGTGAGAATGCCTGCCTGCAAGAATGCCTGGCTGCCTGCCTGCGAGAATGCCTGCCTGCGAGAATGCCTGCCTGTGCGCCTGCCTGCGACAATGCCTGCCTGCGAGAATGCCTGGCTAACTGCCTGCGAGAATGCCTGCCTGCCTGCCTGTCTTCGAGAATGCCTGCCTGCCTGCCTGCCTGCGAGAATGCCTGCCTGCGCGAATGCCTGCCTGTGAGAATGCCTGCCTGCCTTCCTGCCTGCGAGAATGCCTGCCTGCCGGCCTGCGAAAATGCTGCCTGCCTACCTGTGAGAATGCCTACCTGCCTGCCTTTGAGAATGCCTGCCTGTGCGCCTGCCTGCGACAATGCCTGCCTGCGAGAATGCCTGGCTAACTGCCTGCGAGAATGCCTGCCTGCCTGCCTGTCTTCGAGAATGCCTGCCTGCCTGCCTGCCTGCGAGAATGCCTGCCTGCCTGCCTGCCTGCGAGAATGCCTGCCTGCCTGCCTGCCCGCGAAAATGCCTGCCTGCCTACCTGTGAGAATGCCTACCTGCCTGCCTTTGAGAATACCTGCCTGCCTGTCTGCCTGGAGAATGCCTGCCTGCCTGCGAGAATGCCTGCCTGCCTGCCTGCCTGCGAGAATGTCTGCCTGTGAGAATGCCTTGGAGAATGCCTGCCTGCCTGACTGTGAGAATGCCTGCCTGCCTGCCTGCGAGAATGCCTGCCTGCCTGCCAGCGAGAATGCCTGCCTGCCTGCATGCCTTCGAGAATGCCTGCCTGCCTGCCTGCCTGCGAGAATGTCTGGCTGCGAGAATGCCTGACTGCCTGCCTACCTGCCTGCGAGAATGTCTGCCTGCGAGAATGCCTGATGCCTGTCTACCTGCCTGCGAGAATTCCTGCCTGCCTGCCTGCCTGCCTTCGAGAATGTCTGCCTGCGAGAATGCCTGATACCTGCCTGCGAGAATGCCTGCCTGCCCGCCTGCCTGCGAGAATGCCTGCCTGCCTGCCTATGAGAATGATTGCCTGCCTGCCAGCCTGCCTGCGAGAATGCCGGCCTGACTGCCTGCCTGCCTGCCTGCCTGCGAGAATGCCTGCCTGCGAGAATGCCTGCCTGCCTTCCTGCCTGCGAGAATGCCTGCCTGCCTGCCTGCCTGCGAAAATGCCTGCCTGCCTACCTGTGAGAATGCCTACCTGCCTGCCTTGGAGAATGCCTGCCTGCCTGCCTGGAGAATGCCTGCCTGCCTGCCTGCCTGCGAGAATGTCTGGCTGCGAGAGTGCCTGACTGCCTGCCTACCTGCCTGCGAGAATGCCTGCCTGACTGCCTTCGAGAATTCCTGCCTGCCTGCCTGCCTGCCTGCCTGCGAGAATGTCTGCCTGCGAGAATGCCTGATGCCTGCCTGCGAGAATGCCTGCCTGTCTGCCTGCCTGCGAGAATGCCTGCCTGCCTGCCTGTGAGAATGATTGCCTGCCTGCCAGCCTGCCTGCGAGAATGCCGGCCTGACTGCCTGCCTGCCTGCCTGCCTGCGAGAATGCCTGCCTTTGCGCCTGCCTACGACAATGCCTGCCTGCGAGAATGCCTGCCTGCCTGCCTGCCTTTGAGAATGCCTGCCTGACTGCCTGCCTGCCTGCGAGAATGTCTGCCTGCGAGAATGCCTGCCTGCCTGCCTGCCTGCCTTCGAGAATGCCTGCCTGCCTGCCTTCCTGCGAGAATGCCTGCCTGCCTGCCTGGCTGTGAGAATGTCTGCCTGTGAGAATGCCTGCCTGCCTCCCTGCGAGAATGTCTGCCTGTGAGAATGCCTTGGAGAATGCCTGCCTGCCTGACTGTGAGAATGCCTGCCTGCCTGCCTGCGAGAATGCCTGCCTGCCTGCCTGCCTGCCAGCGAGAATGCCTGCCTGCCTGCCTGCGAGAATGCCTGCCTGCCTGCCTGCCTGCCAGCGAGAATGCCTGCCTGCCTCCCTGCGAGAATGTCTGCCTGCGAGAATGCCTTCGAGAATTCCTGCCTGCCTGACTGCCTGTGAGAATGCCTGCCTGCCTGCCTGCAAGAATGTCTGCCTGCGAGAATGCCTGCTGCCTGCCTGCGAGAATGACTGGCTGCCTGCCTGCGAGAATGCCTGCCTGCCTGCCTGACTGCCTGCGAGAATGCCTGCCTGCCTGCCTGCCTGTGAAAATGACTGCCTCCCTGCCAGCCTGCCTGCGAGAAAGCATGCCTGTCTACCTTCCTGCCTGCCTGCGACAATGCCTGCCTGTGCGCCTGCCTGCGACAATGCCTGCCTGCGAGAATGCCTGGCTGCCTGCCTGCGAGAATGCCTGCCTGCCTGCCTGTGAGAATGCCTGCCTGTCTGCCTGCCTGCCTGCGAGAATGCCTGCCTGCCTGCCTGCTTTCGAGAATGCGTGCCTGCTTGACTGCCTGCAAGAATGTCTTCCTGCGAGAATGCCTGCCTGCCTGCCTGCCTGACTGCGAGAATGCCTGACTGTGCGCCTGCCTGCGAGAATGCCTGCCTGCCTGCCTGCCTGCCTTCGAGAATGCCTGCCTGCCTGCCTGCCTGCGAGAATGCCTGCCTGCCTGCCTGGCTGTGAGAATGTCTGCCTGTGAGAATGCCCGCCTGCCTCCCTGCGAGAATGTCTGCCTGTGAGAATGCCTTGGAGAATGCCTGCCTGCCTGAATGCCTGTGAGAATGCCTGCCTGCCTGAATGCCTGTGAGAATGCCTGCCTGCCTTCCGGCGACAATGCCTGCCTGCAAGAATGCCTGTCTGCCTGCCTGCGAGAATGACTGGCTGCCTGCCTGTGAGAATGACTGCCTGCCTGCCAGCCTGCCTGCGAGAAAGCATGCCTGCCTGTCTGCCTGCCTGCCTGCGAGAATGCCGGCCTTACTGCCTGCCTGCCTGCCTGCCTTCCTGCGAGAATGCCTGCCTCTGCGCCTGCCTGCAACAATGCCTGCCTGCGAGAATGCCTGGCTGCCTACCTGTGAGAATGCCTGCCTGCCTGCCTGCCTTCGAGAATGCCTGCCTGCCTGCCTGCCTGCGAGAATGTCTGCCTGCGAGAATGCCTGCCTGCCTGCCTGCCTTCGAGAATGCCTGCCTGCCTGCCTTCCTGCGAGAATGCCTGCCTGCCTGCCTGCCTGCCTGGCTGTGAGAATGTCTGCCTGTGAGAATGCCTTGGAGAATGCCTGCCTGCCTGAATGCCTGTGATTATGCCTGCCTGCCAGCCTGCGAGAATGCCTGCCTGCCTGCCTGCCTGCCTGCCTGCGAGAATGCCTGCCTGCCTGCCTGCGAGAATGCCTGCCTGCCTACCTGTGAGAATGCCTACCTGCCTGCCTTTGAGAATGCCTACCTGCCTGCCTTTGAGAATGCCTGCCTGCCTGCCTGCCTGGAGAATGCCTGCCTGCCTTCGAGAATGCCTGCCTGCCTGCCTGCCTTCGAGAATGCCTGCCTGCCTGCCTGCGAGAATGTCTGCCTGCGAGAATGCCTTCCTGCCTGCCTGCGAGAATGCCTGCCTGCCTGCGAGAATGCCTGCCTGCGAGAATGCCTTCGAGAATGCCTGCCTGCCTGACTGCCTGTGAGAATGCCTGCCTGCCTGCGAATATGTCTGCCTGAGAAAATGCCTGCTGCCTGCGTGCGAGAATGACTGGCTGCCTGCCTGTGAGAATGCCTGCCTGCCTGCCTGCCTGCCTTCGAGAATGCCTGCCTGCCTGCCTGCCTGCGAGAATGTCTGCCTGCGAGAATGCCTGCCTGCCTGTCTGCCTTCGAGAATGCCTGCCTGCCTGCCTGCCTTCCTGCGAGAATGCCTGCCTGTCTGCCTGCCTGCCTGTCTGTGAGAATGTCTGCCTGTGAGAATGCCTGCCTGCCTCCCTGCTAGAATGTCTGCCTGTGAGAATGCCTTGGACAATGCCTGCCTGCCTGAATGCCTGTGATTATGCCTGCCTGCCTGCCTGCGAGAATGCCTGCCTACCTGCCTGCCTGTGAGAATGCCTGCCTGCCTGCGAGAATGCCTGCCTCCCTGCCTGCCTGCCTGCGAGAATGCCTGCCTGCCTACCTGTGAGAATGCCTACCTGCCTGCCTTTGAGAATGCCTACCTGCCTGCCTTTGAGAATGCCTGCCTGCCTGCCTGCCTGGAGAATGCCTGCCTGCCTGTGAGAATGCCTGCCTGCCTGCCTGCCTGCCTGCGAGAATGTCTGCCTGCGAGAATGCCTTCCAGCCTGCCTGCGAGAATGCCTGCCTGCCTGCCTGCGAGAATGCCTGCCTGCCTGCCTGCCTGCCTGCCTGCGAGAATGCCTGCCTGCCTCCCTGCGAGAATGTCTGCCTGCGAGGATGCCTTCGAGAATGCCTGCCTGCCTGACTGCCTGTGAGAATGCCTGCCTGCCTGACTGCCTGCCTGCGAATATGTCTGCCTGAGAGAATGCCTGCTGCCTGCCTGCGAGAATGACTGGCTGCCTGCCTGCGAGAATGCCTGCCTGCCTGCCTGCCTTCGAAAATGCCTGCCTGCATGCCTGCCTGCCTGCCTGCCTGCGAGAATGTCTGCCTGCGAGAATGCCTGCCTGCCTGCCTTCCTGCGAGAATGCCTGCCTGCCTGCCTTCCTGCGAGAATGCCTGCCTGCCTGCCTGCCTGCCTGCCTGGCTGCGAGAATGTCTGCTTGTGAGAATGCCTTGGAGAATGCCTGCCTGCCTGAATGCCTGTGAGAATGCCTGCCTACCTGCCTGCCTGCGAGAATGTCTGCCTGCAAGAATGCCTGCCTGCCTGCCTGCGAGAATGCCTGCCTGCCTGCCTGCGAGAATGCCTGCCTGCCTGCCTGCCTGCGTGAATGCCTGCCATCCTGCCTGCCTGACTGCGAGAATGCCTACCTGCCTGCCTTTGAGAATGCCTTTCTGCCTACCTGTGAAAATGCCTACCTGCCTGCCTTTGAGAATGCTTGCCTGCCTGCCTGCCTGGAGAATGCCTGCCTGCGAGAATGCCTGCCTGCCTGCCTTCCTGCCTGCGAGAATGCTTGCCTGACTACCTGCGAGAATTCCTGCCTGCCTGCCTGCCTGCCTGCCTGTGAGAATGCCTGCCTGCCTCCCTGCGAGAATGTCTGCCTGCGAGAATGCCTTAGAGAATGCCTGCCTGCCTGACTGCCTGTGAGAATGTCTGCCTGCCTGCCTGCCTGCGAGAATGTCTGCCTGTGAGAATGACTGCCTGCCTGCCAGCCTGACTGCGAGAATGCCTGACTGTGCGCCTGCCTGCGACAATGCCTGCCTGCGAGAATGCCTGCCTGCCTGCCTTCGAGAATGCCTGCCTGCCTGCCTGCCTGCCTGCCTGCGAGAATGCCTGCCTGCGAGAATGCCTGCCTGCTTGCCTGCCTGCCTGCCTGCCTGCGAGAATTTCTGCCTGCCTGCCTGCCTGTGAGAATGCCTGCCTGCCTGCCTGCGAGAATTCCTGCCTGCGAGAATGTCTGCCTGCCTGCCTGCTTGCGAGAATGCCTGCCAGCCTTCCTACCTGCTAGAATGCCTGCCTGCCTGCGAGAATGCCTGCCTGCCTGCCTGCCTGCGAGAATGCCTACCTGCCTGCCTGCCTGCCTGCCTGCGAGAATGCCTGCCTGCCTGCCTGCTTGCGAGAATGCCTGCCTGGCTACCTTTGAGAATGCCTGCCTGCCTGCCAGCCTGTGAGAATGTGTGCCTGCCTGCCTGCCTACCTTACTGCGTGCGAGAATGCCTGCCTACCTGCCTGCCTGCCAGAATGCCTGCCTGACTGCCTGTCTGCCTGCGAGAATGCCTGCCTGCCTGCATGTATGTCTGCCTGCCTGCCTCCTAGAATGCCTGCCTGCCTGCCTGCCTGCAAGAATGCCTGCCCGCTAGAATGCCTGCCTGCGAGAATGCCTACCTGCGAAAATGCCTGCCGGCCTGCCGGCCTGCCTGCCTGCGTGACTGCGAGAATGCCTTCCTGCCTGTTGCCTGTCTGCTTGCTTGAATGCCTGCCTGCGAGAATGCCTGCCTGCCTGCCTGCCTGTGAGAATGCCTGCCTGCCTGTCTGTCTGCGAGAATGCCTGCCTGCCGGCCTGCCTGCCTGCCTGCCTGCCTGCCTGCTAGAATGCCTTCTTTCCTGCCTTCCTGTCTGCCTGCGAGAATGCCTGCCTACCTGCATGCGTGTCTGCAGGCCTGCCTGCCTGCCTGCCTGCGAGAATGCCTGCCTGCGAGAATGCCTGCCAGCCTTCCTACCTGCGAGAATGCCTGCCTGCCTGCGAGAATGCCTGCCTGCCTGCCTGCCTGGGAGAATGCCTGCCTGCCTGCCTGCCTGCCTGCCTGCGAGAATGCCTGCCTGCCTGCCTGCCTGCCTGCCTGCGAGAATGCCTGCCTGCCTGCCTGCTAGCGAGAATGCCTGCCTGGCTACCTTTGAGAATGCCTGCCTGCCTGCCTGCCTGCGATAATGCATGCCTGCCTGCCTGCCTACCTTACTGCGTGCGAGAATGCCTGCCTATCTGCCTGCCTGTGAGAATGCCTCCCTGCCTGCCTGAGAGCCAGCCTGCCTCCCTGCCTGCCTGCCTATGAGAATGCCTGCCTGCCTGCATGCCTGCTTGCCTGCGAGAATGCCTGCCTGCCTGCCTGCGAGAATGCCTGCCTGCCTGCCTGCCTGCCTGCGAGAATGCCTGCCTGCCTGCCTGCTTGCGAGAATGCCTGCCTGGCTACCTTTGAGAATGCCTGCCTGCCTGCCTGCCTGCGAGAATGCATGCCTGCCTGCCTGCCTACCTTACTGCGTGCGAGAATGCCTGCCTACCTGCCTGCCTGTGAGAATGCCTCCCTGCCTGCCTGAGAGCCAGCCTGCCTCCCTGCCTGCCAGCCTATGAGAATGCCTGCCTGCCTGCATGCCTGCTTGCCTGCGAGAATGCCTGCCTGCCTGCCTGCGAGAATGCCTGCCTACCTGCCTGCCTGTGAGAATGCCTCCCTGCCTGCCTGAGAGCCAGCCTGCCTCCCTGCCTGCCTGCCTATGAGAATGCCTGCCTGCCTGCCTGCCTGCCTGCCTGCGAGAATGACTGCCTGCCTACCTGCGAGAATGCCTGCTTGCCTGCCTGCCTGCCTGCCTGCCTGTGAGAATGCCTGCTTGCCTGCCTGCCTACTTGAATTCCTGCCTGCCTGCCTGCCTGCCTGCCTGCCTGCCTTCGAGAATGCCTGCCTGACTGCCTGCCTGCGAGAATGCCTGACTGTGCGCCTGCCTGCGACAATGCCTGCCTGCGAGAATGCCTGCCTGCCTGCCTTCGAGAATGCCTGCCTGCCTGCCTGCCTGCCTGCGAGAATGCCTGCCTGCGAGAATGCCTGCCTGACTTCCTGCCTGCGAGAATGCCTGCCTGCCTGCCTGCCTGCCTGCGAAAATGCCTGCCTGCCTACATGTGAGAATGCCTACCTGCCTGCCTTTGAGAATACCTGCCTGCCTGCCTGCCTGGAGAATGCCTGCCTGCCTGCGAGAATGCCTGCCTGCCTGCCTGCCTGCCTGCGAGAATGTCTGGCTGCGAGAGTGCCTGACTGCCTGCCTACCTGCCTGCGAGAATGCCTGCCTGACTGGCTGCGAAAATTCCTGCCTGCCTGCCTGCCTGCCTGCGAGAATGTCTGCCTGCGAGAATGCCTGATGCCTGCCTGCGAGAATGCCTGCCTGCCTGCCTGCCTGCGAGAATGCCTGCCTGCCTGCCTGTGAGAATGATTGCCTGCCTGCCAGCCTGCCTGCGAGAATGCCGGCCTGACTGCCTGCCTGCCTGCCTGCGAGAATGCCTGCCTTTGCGCCTGCCTACGACAATGCCTGCCTGCGAGAATGCCTGGCTGCCTGCCTTCGAGAATGCCTGCCTGCCTGCCTGCCTGCGAGAATGTCTGCCTGCGAGAATGCCTGCCTGCCTGCCTGCCTGCCTTCGAGAATGCCTGCCTGCCTGACTTCCTGCGAGAATGACTGCCTGCCTGCCTGCCTGCCTGGCTGTGAGAATGTCTGCCTGTGAGAATACCGGCCTGCCTCCCTGCGAGAATGTCTGCCTGCGAGAATGCCTGCCTGTGAGAATGCCTGCCTGCCTTCCTGCCTGCGAGAATGCCTGCCTGCCTGCCTGCGAAAATGCTGTCTGCCTACCTGTGAGAATGCCTACCTACCTGCCTTTGAGAATGCCTGCCTGTGCGCCTGCCTGCGACAATGCCTGCCTGCGAGAATGCCTGGCTAACTGCCTGTGAGAATGCCTGCCTGCCTGCCTGTCTTCGAGAATGCCTGCCTGCCTGCCTGCCTGCGAGAATGCCTGCCTGCCTGCCTGCCTGCGAGAATGCCTGCCTGCCTGCCTGCCCGCGAAAATGCCTGCCTGTCTACCTGTGAGAATGCCTACCTGCCTGCCTTTGAGAATACCTGCCTGCCTGCCTGCCTGGAGAATGCCTGCCTGCCTGCGAGAATGCCTGCCTGCCTGCCTGCGAGAATGTCTGGCTGCGAGAGTGCCTGACTGCCTGCCTACCTGCCTGCGAGAATGCCTGCCTGACTGGCTGCGAAAATTCCTGCCTGCCTGCCTGCCTGCCTGCGAGAATGCCTGCCTGCCTGCCTGCGAGAATGTCTGCCTGCCTGCCTGCCTGCGAGAATGCCTGCCTGCCTGCCTGCGAGAATGTCTGCCTGACTGCCTGCCTGCCTGCCTGCCTGCCTGCCTGCCTGCGAGAATGCCTGCCTGCCTGCCTGCCTGTGAGAATGACTGCCTGCCTGCCAGCCTGCCTGTGAGAATGCATGCCTGTCTACCTGCCTACCTGCCTGCGACAATGCCTGCCTGTGCGCCTTCCTGCGACAATTCCTGCCTTCGAGAATGCCTGGCTGTCTGCCTGCGAGAATGCCTGCCTGCCTGCCTGCCTTCGAGAATGCCGGCCTGCTTGCCTGCCTGCGAGAATGACTGCCTGCCTGCCTGCCTGCGTGATTGCCTGCCATTCTGCCTGCCTGACTGCGAGAATGCCTACCTGCCTGCCTTTGAGAATGCCTGCCTGCCTACCTGTGAAAATGCCTACCTGCCTGCCTTCGAGAATGCCTGACTGCCTGCCTGCGAGAAGGTCTGCCTGCGAGAATGCATGCCTGCCTGCCTGCCTTCGAGAATGCCTGCTGCCTGCCTTCCTGCGAGAATGCCTGCCTGCCTGCCTGCCTGCCTGGCTGTGAGAATATCTGCCTGTGAGAATGCCCGCCTGCCTCCCTGCGAGAATGTCTGACTGTGAGAATGCCTTGGAGAATGCCTGCCTGCCTGAATGCTTGTGAGAATGCCTGCCTGCCTGCCGGCGACAATGCCTGCCTGCAAGAATGCCTGTCTGCCTGCCTGCGATAATGACTGGCTGCCTGCCTGAAAGAATGCCTGCCTGCCTGCCTGCCTGCGAGAATGCCTGCCTGCCTGCCTGTGAGAATGACTGCCTGCCTGCCAGCCTGTCTGCGAGAATGCATGCCTGCCTGTCTGCCTGCCTGCCTGCGAGAATGCCGGCCTTACTGCCTGCCTGCCTGCCTGCCTGCGAGAATGCCTGCCTCTGCGCCTGCCTGCGACAATGCCTGCCTGCGAGAATGCCTGGCTGCCTACCTGTGAGAATGCCTGCCTGCCTGCCTGCCTTCGAGAATGCCTGCCTGCCTGCCTGCCTGCGAGAATGTCTGCCTGCGAGAATGCCTGCCTGCCTCCCTGCCTTCGAGAATGCCTGCCTGCCTGCCTTCCTGCGAGAATGCCTGCCTGCCTGCCTGCCTGCCTGGCTGTGAGAATGTCTGCCTGTGAGAATGCCTGCCTACCTCCCTGCGAGAATGTCTGCCTGTGAGAATGCCTTGGAGAATGCCTGCCTGCCTGAATGCCTGTGATTATGCCTGCCTGCCAGCCTGCGAGAATGCCTGCCTGCCTGCCTGCCTGCCTGCGAGAATGCCTGCCTGCCTGCCTGCCTGCCTGCGAGAATGCCTGCCTGCCTGCCTGCCTGCGAGAATGCCTGCCTGCCTACCTGTGAGAATGCCTACCTGCCTGCCTTTGAGAATGCCTACCTGCCTGCCTTTGAAAATGCCTGATGCCTGCCAGCCTGGAGAATGCCTGCCTGCCTGCGAGAATGCCTGCCTGCCTGCCTGCCTTCGAGAATGCCTGCCTGCCTGCCTGCGAGAATGTCTGCCTGCGAGAATGCCTTCCTGCCTGCCTGCGAGAATGCCTGCCTGCCTGCCTGCGAGAATGCCTGCCTGCCTGCCTGCCTGCCTGCCTGCGAGAATTCCTTCGAAAATGCCTGCCTGCCTGACTGCCTGTGAGAATGCCTGCCTGCCTGTGAATATGTCTGCCTGAGAGAATGCCTGCTGCCTGCCTGCGAGAATGACTGGCTGCCTGCCTGCGAGAATGCCTGCCTGCCTGCCTGCCATCGAGAATGCCTCTCTGCCTTCCTGCCTGTGAGAATGACTGCCTGCCTGCCAGCCTGCCTGCGAGAATGCATGCCTGTCTACCTGCCTGCCTGCGACAATGCCTGCCTGTGCGCCCTCCTGCGACAATGCCTGCCTTCGAGAATGCCTGGCTGCCTGCCTGCGAGAATGCCTGCCTGCCTGCCTGCCTTCGAGAATGCCGGCCTGCCTGCCTGCCTGCGAGAATGCCTGCCTGCCTGCCTGCCTGCTTGATTGCCTGCCATCCTGCCTGCCTGACTACGAGAATGCCTACCTGCCTACCTGCCTACCTGTGAGAATGCCTACCTGCCTGCCTTTGAGAATGCCTGCCTGCCTACCTGTGAGAATGCCTACCTACCTGCCTTTGAGAATGCCTGCCTGCCTGGAGAATGCCTGCCTGCCTTTGAGAATGCCTGCCTGCCTGTGAGAATGTTTGCCTGCCTGTCTGCGAGAATGCCTGCCTCTGAAAATTCATGCGTCCCTTCCTGCGACAATGCTTGCCTGCGAGAATGCCTTCCTGCCTGCATGTGAGAATGCCTGCATGCCTGCCTGCCTTTGAGAATGCCTGCCTGCCAGCCTGCCCGTGAGAATGCCTGCCTTTGAGAATGCCTGGCTGCCTGCCTGCGAGAATGCCTGCCTGCGAGAATGCCTGCCTGTGCGCCAGCCTGCGAGAATGCCTGCCTGCGAGAATGCCTGGCTAACTGCCTGCGAGAATGCCTGCCTGCCTGCCTGTCTTCGAGAATGCCTGCCTGCCTGCCTGCCTGCGAGAATGCCTGCCTGCGAGAATGCCTGCCTGTGAGAATGCCTGCCTGCCTTCCTGCCTGCGAGAATGCCTGCCTGCCTGCCTGCGAAAATGCTGTCTGCCTACCTGTGAGAATGCCTACCTACCTGCCTTTGAGAATGCCTGCCTGTGCGCCTGCCTGCGACAATGCCTGCCTGCGAGAATGCCTGGCTAACTGCCTGTGAGAATGCCTGCCTGCCTGCCTGTCTTCGAGAATGCCTGCCTGCCTGCCTGCCTGCGAGAATGCCTGCCTGCCTGCCTGCCTGCGAGAATGCCTGCCTGCCTGCCTGCCCGCGAAAATGCCTGCCTGTCTACCTGTGAGAATGCCTACCTGCCTGCCTTTGAGAATACCTGCCTGCCTGCCTGCCTGGAGAATGCCTGCCTGCCTGCGAGAATGCCTGCCTGCCTGCCTGCGAGAATGTCTGGCTGCGAGAGTGCCTGACTGCCTGCCTACCTGCCTGCGAGAATGCCTGCCTGACTGGCTGCGAAAATTCCTGCCTGCCTGCCTGCCTGCCTGCGAGAATGCCTGCCTGCCTGCCTGCGAGAATGTCTGCCTGCCTGCCTGCCTGCGAGAATGCCTGCCTGCCTGCCTGCGAGAATGTCTGCCTGACTGCCTGCCTGCCTGCCTGCCTGCCTGCCTGCGAGAATGCCTGCCTGCCTGCCTGCCTGTGAGAATGACTGCCTGCCTGCCAGCCTGCCTGTGAGAATGCATGCCTGTCTACCTGCCTACCTGCCTGCGACAATGCCTGCCTGTGCGCCTTCCTGCGACAATTCCTGCCTTCGAGAATGCCTGGCTGTCTGCCTGCGAGAATGCCTGCCTGCCTGCCTGCCTTCGAGAATGCCGGCCTGCTTGCCTGCCTGCGAGAATGACTGCCTGCCTGCCTGCCTGCGTGATTGCCTGCCATTCTGCCTGCCTGACTGCGAGAATGCCTACCTGCCTGCCTTTGAGAATGCCTGCCTGCCTACCTGTGAAAATGCCTACCTGCCTGCCTTCGAGAATGCCTGACTGCCTGCCTGCGAGAAGGTCTGCCTGCGAGAATGCATGCCTGCCTGCCTGCCTTCGAGAATGCCTGCTGCCTGCCTTCCTGCGAGAATGCCTGCCTGCCTGCCTGCCTGCCTGGCTGTGAGAATATCTGCCTGTGAGAATGCCCGCCTGCCTCCCTGCGAGAATGTCTGACTGTGAGAATGCCTTGGAGAATGCCTGCCTGCCTGAATGCTTGTGAGAATGCCTGCCTGCCTGCCGGCGACAATGCCTGCCTGCAAGAATGCCTGTCTGCCTGCCTGCGATAATGACTGGCTGCCTGCCTGAAAGAATGCCTGCCTGCCTGCCTGCCTGCGAGAATGCCTGCCTGCCTGCCTGTGAGAATGACTGCCTGCCTGCCAGCCTGTCTGCGAGAATGCATGCCTGCCTGTCTGCCTGCCTGCCTGCGAGAATGCCGGCCTTACTGCCTGCCTGCCTGCCTGCCTGCGAGAATGCCTGCCTCTGCGCCTGCCTGCGACAATGCCTGCCTGCGAGAATGCCTGGCTGCCTACCTGTGAGAATGCCTGCCTGCCTGCCTGCCTTCGAGAATGCCTGCCTGCCTGCCTGCCTGCGAGAATGTCTGCCTGCGAGAATGCCTGCCTGCCTCCCTGCCTTCGAGAATGCCTGCCTGCCTGCCTTCCTGCGAGAATGCCTGCCTGCCTGCCTGCCTGCCTGGCTGTGAGAATGTCTGCCTGTGAGAATGCCTGCCTGCCTCCCTGCGAGAATGTCTGCCTGTGAGAATGCCTTGGAGAATGCCTGCCTGCCTGAATGCCTGTGATTATGCCTGCCTGCCAGCCTGCGAGAATGCCTGCCTGCCTGCCTGCCTGCCTGCGAGAATGCCTGCCTGCCTGCCTGCCTGCCTGCGAGAATGCCTGCCTGCCTGCCTGCCTGCGAGAATGCCTGCCTGCCTACCTGTGAGAATGCCTACCTGCCTGCCTTTGAGAATGCCTACCTGCCTGCCTTTGAAAATGCCTGATGCCTGCCAGCCTGGAGAATGCCTGCCTGCCTGCGAGAATGCCTGCCTGCCTGCCTGCCTTCGAGAATGCCTGCCTGCCTGCCTGCGAGAATGTCTGCCTGCGAGAATGCCTTCCTGCCTGCCTGCGAGAATGCCTGCCTGCCTGCCTGCGAGAATGCCTGCCTGCCTGCCTGCCTGCCTGCCTGCGAGAATGCCTTCGAAAATGCCTGCCTGCCTGACTGCCTGTGAGAATGCCTGCCTGCCTGTGAATATGTCTGCCTGAGAGAATGCCTGCTGCCTGCCTGCGAGAATGACTGGCTGCCTGCCTGCGAGAATGCCTGCCTGCCTGCCTGCCTTCGAGAATGCCTGCCTGCCTGCCTGCCTGCGAGAATGTCTGCCTGCGAGAATGCCTGCCTGCCTGCCTGCCTTCGAGAATGCCTGCCTGCCTGCCTTCCTGCGAGAATGCCTGCCTGTCTGCCTGCCTGCCTGGCTGTGAGAATATCTGCCTGTGAGAATGCCTGCCTGCCTGGCTGCGAGAATGTCTGCCTGTGAGAATGCCTTGGAGAATGCCTGCCTGCCTGAATGCCTGTGAGAATGCCTGCCTGCCTGCCTCCGATAATGCCTGCCATCCTCGCCTGCCTGACTGCGAGAATGCCTACCTGCTTACCTGTGAGAATGCCTACCTGCCTGCCTGTGAGAATGCCTGCCTGCCTGCCTGCCTGCCTGGAGAATGCCTGCCTGCCGGCGAGTATGCCTGCCTGCGTACCTGTCAGCCAGCCTGCTAGTATACCTGCCTGCCTGCCTGCCTGTTAGAATGTCTGCCTGCCTGTCTGTGAGAATGCCTGCCTCTGCAAATTCCTGCGTCCCTTCCTGCGACAATGCTTGCCTGCTAGAATGCCTTCCTGCCTGCATGTGAGAATGCCTGCATGCCTGCCTGCCTTTGAGAATGCCTACCTGCCTGTGAGAATGCCTGCCTGCCTGCCTGCGAGCCTGCCTGCATGCCTGCCTGCCTGCCTGCGAGCCTGCGAACTTGCTTGGCTGCTTGCCTGCCTGCCTGCCTCCCTGAGGCCTGCCTGCCTGCCTGCGAGCCTGCGAGTTTGCTTGCCTACCTGCCTGCCTGTGAAACTTCCTGCCTACCTGCCTGCCTGCTTGCCAGCGAGCCTGCCTCGTGCGAGCCTGCCTTCCTGTCTGCCTGCCTGCCTGCCTGCCTGCCTGCCTGCCTGCCTGCTACCCTGGCTGCCTGGTGCGAGCCTGCCTGCCTGCCTACCTGCCTGCATGCCTGCCTGCCTGCCTGCGAGCCTGCGAGCTTGCTTGCCTGCTTGCCTGCCTGCCTGCCTGCGTTCTGCCTGCCTGCAAGCGAGCCTGTGAGCTTGCTTGCCTACCAGCCTGCCTGCCTGCCTGCCTGCCTGTCTACCTGCCTGCCTGCATGCCTGCCTGCCTGCCTGCCTGCCTGCCTGCCTGCCTACCTGCGAGCCTGCGAGATTCCTTGCCTGCCTACTTGCCTGCCTTCCTGCGAGGCTGCCTGCCTGCTAGCCTTCCTGCCTACCTGTCTGCCTGCCTAACTGACTGCATGTCTACCTGCCTGCCTGCGAGCCTGCGAGCTTGCTTGCCTGCTTACCTGCCTGCCTGCCTGCCTGCCTGCCGGCGGCCTGCCTGCCTACCTGCGAGCTTCCTTGCCTGCCTAATTGCCTGCCGGCCTGCCTGCCTGGCTGCCTACTTGCCTGTCTGCCTGCATGCCTGCCTGCCTGCCTGCCTGCATGCCTGCCTGCCTGCCTGCCTGCTAGCCTGCTAGCCTGCTAGCCTGGCTGCTTGCCTGCCTGCCTGCGAACCTGCGAGCTTGCTTGCCTGCTTGCCTGCCTGCCTGCCTGCCTGCATTCTGCCTGCCTACCTGTGAGCCTGCGAGCTTGCTTGCCTGCCTGCCTGCTTGCCTGCGAACCTTACTGCCTACCAGACTGCGAGCCTGCCTGCCTGCTTGCCAGCGAGCCTGCCTGGTGAGAGCCTGCATGCCTGCCTGCCTGCCTGCCTGACAGTCTGTCTGCATGCCTGCCTGCCTGCCTGTCTGTCTGCATGCCTGCCTGCCTGCCTCCCTGCCTGCAAGCCTGCCTGCCTGCCTGCCTGCGAGTGTGCCTGCCTGCGAGCATGCGAGCTTGCTTGCCTGCTTACTTGCCTGACTGTCTGTGAGCCTGCCTGCCTGCTAGCCTTCCTGCCTGCCTGCCTGCCTGCCTACCTGCCTGCATGCCTGCCTGCCTGCCTGCCTGCGAGCCTGCGAGCTTGCTTGCCTGCTTGCCTGCCTGCCTGCCTGCCTGCGGCCTGCCTGCCTGCAAGTGAGCCTGCGAGCTTGCTTGCCTATCAGCCTGCCTGCCTGCCTGCCTGTCTACGTGCCTGCCTGCATGCATGCATGCCTCCCTGCCTGCCTGCCTGCCTGCCTGCCTGCTAGCCTGCGAGATTCCTTGCCTGCCTACTTGCCTGCCTGCCTGCGAGCCTGCCTGCCTGCTAGCCTTCCTGCCTGCCTGTATGCCTGCCTGTCTGCCTACCTGCCTGCATGCCTACCTGCCTGCCTGCGAGCCTGCGAGCTTGCTTGCCTGCTTACCTGCCTGCCTGCCTGCCTGCGGCCTGCCTGCCTGCCTGCGAGATTCCTTGCCTGCCTACTTACGTGCCGGCCTGCCTGCCTGGTTGCCTACTTGCCTGTCTGCCTGCATGCCTGCCTGCCTGCCTGCCTGACTGCCTGCCTGTGAACCTGCGAGCTTGCTTGCCTGCTTGCCTGCCTGCCTGCCTGCCTGCGAGCCTGCGAGCTTGCTTGCCTGCCTGCCTGCCTGCCTGCGAACCTTCCTGCCTACCAGCCTGCGAGCCTGCCTGCCTGCTTGCTAGCGAGCCTGCCTGGTGAGAGCCTGCCTGCCTGCCTGCCTGCCTGCCTGTCTGTCTGCATGCCTGCCTGCCTGCCTGTCTGTCTGCATGCCTGCCTGCCTGCCTGCCTGACTGCCTGCAAGCCTGCCTGCCTGCCTGCCTGCAAGCCTGGCTGCCTGCCTGCGTGCCTGCCTGACTGCTAGCCTGCCTGCCTGCCTGCCTGCGAGCCTGGGAGCTTGCTTGCCTGCCGCCTGCCTGCGAACCTTCCTGCCTACCTGCCTGCGAGCCTGCCTGCCAGCGAGGCTGCCTGCCTGCGAGCCTGCCTGCCTGCTAGCCTTCCTGCCTGCCTCCCTGCCGGTATGCCTGCCTGCCTGCCTGCCTGCTGCCTGCCTGCCTGCTGCCTGCCTGCCTGAGAGCTTGCTTGCCTGCCTGCTTGCCTGCCTGCCTGCCTGCGGCCTCCCTGCCTGCCTGCGAGCCTGCGAGCTTGCTAGCCTGCCTGCCTGCCTGCGAACCTTCCTGCCTACCTGCCTGTGAGCCTGCCTGCCTGCCTGCCAGCTAGACTGCCTGGGTGAGCCTGCCTGCCTGCCTGGCTGGCTGCCTACCTGCCGGCCTGCATGCCTGCCTGCATGCCTGCATGCCTGCATGCCTGCTAGCCTTCTAGCCTGGCTGTCGCCTGCCTGCCTGCGAGCCTGCGAGCGTGCTTGCCTGCTTGCCTACCTGCCGGCCTGTCAGCCTGCCTGCAGCCTGCCTGCCTGCCTGCGAGCTTGCGAGCTTGCTTGCCTGCCTGCCTGCCTGCGAACTTTCCTGCCTACCTGCCTGCGAGCCTGCCTGCCTGCCTGCCAGCGAGCCTGCCTGGTGCAAGACTGCCTTCCTGCCTGCCAGCGAGCCTGCCTGGTGCGAGCCTGCCTACCTGCCTGCCTACCTGCCTACCTGCATGACTGCCTGCCTGCCTGCCTGCAAGCCTGCTTGCCTGCTAGCCTGCATGCAAGCCTGCTAGCCTGCTAGCCTGCCTGCCTGCCTGCCTGCCTGCGAGCCTGTGAGCTTGCTTGCCTGCTTGCCTACCTGCCTGCCTGCCTGCCTGCCTGCAGCCTGCCTGCCTGCCAGCGAGCCTGCCTGGTGCGAGCCTGCCTGCCTGCCTAACTGCCTGCCTGCATGCCTGCCTGCCTGCCTGCTAGCGAGCATGTGAGCTTACTTGCCTGCCTGGCTGCCTGCGGCCTGGCTGCCTGCTTGCCTGCCTGCTAGCCTGCTACCCTGCTAGCCTAGCAGCCTGCCTGCCTGCCTGAGAGCCTGTGAGCTTGCTTGCCTGCTTGCCCACCTGCCTGCCTGCCTGCCTGCCTGCAACCTGCTGGCCTGCCTGCGAGCCTGCGAGCTTGCTTGCCTGCCTGCCTGCCTGCGAACCTTCCTGCCTACCTGCCAGTGAGCCTGCCTGGTGCGAGCCTTCCTGCCTGCCTGCCTGCCTACATTCCTGCCTGAATGCCTGCCTGCCTGCCTGCCTGCCTGCGAGCGAGCATGTGAGCTTGCTTGCCTGCCTGCCTGCCTGCCTGCAAGCCTGCCTGCCTGGTAGCATGCCTGCGTTCCTGCCTGCCTGCCTGCCTTCCTGCCTGCCTTCCTGCCTGATTTCCTGCCTTCCTGCCTGCCTGCCTTCCTGCCTGCGAGCCTGTGAGCTTGCTTGCCTGCCTGCCTGCCTGCCTGAGGCCTGCCTGCCTGCCTGCAAGCCTGTGAGTTTGCTTGCCTGCCTGTCTGCCTGCGAGCTTGCTTCCCTGCATGCCTACCTGCCTGCCTGCCTGCCTGCCTGCAGCCTGCCTGCCTGCCAGCGAGCCTGCCTGGTGCGAGCCTGCCTGCCTGCCTAACTGCCTGCCTGCATGCCTGCCTGCCTGCCTGCCTGCCTGCGAGCGTGCATGTGAGCTTACTTGCCTGCCTGCCTGCCTGCGGGCTGGCTGCCTGCATGCCTGCCTGCTAGCCTGCTACCCTGCTAGCCTGCCGGCCTGCCTGCCTGCGAGCCTGCGAGCTTGCTTGACTGCTTGCCTACTTGCCTGCCTGCCTGCCTGCCTGCCTGCAGCCTGCCTGCCTGCCTGCCTGCGAGCCTGCGAGCTTGCTTGCCTGCCTGCCTGCCTGCCTGCTATCCTTCCTGCCTACCTGCCTGCGAGCCTGCCTGCCTGCCTGCCAGCGAGCCTACCTGGTGCGAGCCTGCCTGCCTGCCCCCCAGCGAGCCTGCCTGGTGCGAGCCTGCCTGCCTGCCTGCCTGCCTGCCTGCCTGAATGCCTGCCTGCCTGCCTGCCTGCGAGCGAGCATGTGTGCTTGCTTGCCTGCTGCCTGCCTGCCTGCAAGCCTGCCTGCCTGCTAGCCTGCCTGCCTGCCTTCCTGCCTGCCTGCCTGCCTTCCTGCCTGCCTGCTAGCCTGCCTGCCTGATTGCCTGCCTGCTTGCCCGCCTGCCTGCCTGCCTGCGGCCTGCCTGCCTGCCTGCAAGCCTGTGAGCTTGCTTGCCTGCTGCCTGCCTGCCTGTGAAACTTCCTGCCTACCTGCCTGCGAGCCTGCCTGCCTGCTAGCCTTCCTGCCTGCCTGCCTGCCTGCCTGGCTACCTGCCGGCATGGCTGCCTGCATGCCTGCCTGCTGCGAGCCTGCCTGCCTGCCTGCCTGCCTGTATGCCTGCCTGCCGGCCTGCCTTCCTGCCTGGCTGCATGCCTGCATGCCTGCCTGCCTGCCTGCTAGCGAGCATGTGAGCTTACTTGCCTGCCTGCCTGCGGCCTGGCTGCCTGCTTGCCTGCCTGCTAGCCTGTTACCCTGCTAGCCTGCCGGCCTTCCTGCCTGCGAGCCTGTGAGCTTGCTTGCCTGCTTGCCTACCTGCCTGCCTGCCTGCCTGCAGCCTGCCTGCCCGCCTGCGAGCCTGCCTGCCTGCCTGCGAACCTTCCTGCCTACCTGCCTGTGAGCCTGCCTGCCTGCCTGCCAGCGAGCCTGCCTGGTGCGAGCCTGCCTGCCTGCCTGCCTGCCTACCTGCCTGCCTGAATGCCTGCCTGCCTGCCTGCCTGCCTGCGAGCGAGCATGTGAGCTTGCTTGCCTGCCTGCCTGCCTGCCTGCAAGCCTGCCTGCCTGCTAGCATGCCTGCCTTCCTGCCTGCCTGCCTGCCTTCTTGCCTGCCTGCTAGCCTGCCTGCCTTCATGCCTGATTTCCTGCCTTCCTGCCTGCCTGCCTGCCTGCCTGAGGCCTGCTTGCCTGCCTGCAAGCCTGTGAGTTTGCTTGCCTGCCTGCCTGCCTGCGAGTTGCTTGCCTGCTTGCCTACCTGCCTGCGAGCTTGCAAGCTTGCTTGCCTGCCTGCCTGCCTGCGAACCTTCCTGCCTACCTTCTAAGAGCGTGCCTGCCTGCCTGCCAGCGAGCCTGCCTGGTGCGAGCCTGCCTGCCTACCTGCCAGCGAGCCTGCCTGGTGCGAGCCTGCCTGCCTGCCTGCCTGCCTACCTGCCTACCTGCATGCCTGCCTGCCTGCCTGCCTGCCTGCAAGCCTGCCTGCCTGCTAGCCTGCATGCAAGCCTGCTAGCCTGCTAGCCTACCTGCCTGCCTGCCTGCCTGCTAGCCTTCTAGCATGGCTGCCTACCTGCCTGCCTGCGAGCCTGCGAGCGTGCTTGCCTGCTTGCCTACCTGCCGGCCTGTCAGCCTGCCTGCAGCCTGACTGCCTGCCTGCGAGCTTGCGAGCTTGCTTGCCTGCCTGCCTGCCTGCGAACCTTCCTGCCTACCTGGCTGCGAGCCTGCCTGCCTGCCTATCAGCGAGCCTGCCTGGTGCGAGCCTGCCTGCCTGCCTGCCTACCTGCATGACTGCCTGCCTGCCTGCCTGCAAGCCTGCTTGCCTGCTAGCCTGCATGCAAGCCTGCTAGCCTGCTAGCCTGCCTGCCTGCCTGCCTGCCTGCCTGCCTGCCTGCCTGCCTGCCTGCGAGCCTCTGAGCTTGTTTGCCTGCTTGCCTACCTGCCTGCCTGCCTGCCTGCCTGCAGCCTGCCTGCCTGCCAGCGAGCCTGCCTGGTGCGAGCCTGCCTGCCTGCCTGCCTGCCTGCCTAACTGCCTGCCTGCATGCCTGCATGCATGCCTGCCTGCCTGCTAGCGAGCCTGTGAGCTTACTTGCCTGCATGCCTGCCTGCGGCCTGGCTGCCTGCATGCCTGCCTGCTAGCCTGCTACCCTGCTAGCCTGCCGGCCTGCAAGCCTGCGAGCCTGTGAGCTTGCTTGCCTGCTTGCCTACCTGCCTGCCTCCCTGCCTGCCTGCAGCCTGCCTGCCTGCCTGCCTGCGAGCTTGCTTGCCTGCCTGCCTGCGAACCTTCCTGCTTACCTGCCTGTGAGCCTGCCTGCCTGCCTGCCAGCGACCCTGCCTGGTGCGAGCCTGCCTGCCTGCCAACGAGCCTGCCTGGTGCGAGCCTGCCTGCCTGCCTGCCAACGAACCTGCCTGGTGCGAACCTGCCTGCCTGCCTGACTGCCTACCTGCCTGCCTGAATGCCTGCCTGCCTGCGAGCGAGCATGTGAGCTTGCTTGCCTGCCTGCCTGCCTGCAAACCTGCCTGCCTGCTAGCATGCCTGCCTGCCTGCCTGCCTGCCTGCCTTCCTACCTGCCTGCTAGCCTGCCTGCCTTCCTGCCTGATTTCCTTCCTTCCTGCCTGCCTGCCTGCCTGCCTGCCTGCATGCCTCCCTGCCTGCCTGCCTGACTGCCTGCGAGCCTGCGAGCTTGCTTGCCTGCCTGCCTGCCTGAGGCCTGCCTGCCTGCCTGCAAGCCTGTGAGTTTGCTTGTCTGCCTGCCTGCCTGCGAGCTTGCTTGCCTGCTTGCCTACCTGCCTGCCTGCCTGCATGCCTGCAGCCTGCCTGCCTGCCAGCGAGCCTGCCTGGTGCGAGCCTGCCTGCCTGCCTGCCTGCCTAACTGCCTGCCTGCATGCCTGCCTGCCTGCCTGCCTGCCTGCGAGCGAGCATGTGAGCTTACTTGCCTGCCTGCCTGCCTGCGGCCTGACTGCCTGCCTGCTTGCCTGCTAGCCTGCTACCCTGCTAGCCTGCTGGCCTGCCTGCCTGCGAGCCTGTGAGCTTGCTTGCCTGCTTGCCTACTTGCCTGCCTGCCTGCCTGCCTGCAGCCTGCCTGCCTGCCTGCGAGCCTGTGAGCTTGCTTGCCTGCCTGCCTGCCTGCTATCCTTCCTGCCTACCTGCCTGCGAGCCTGCCTGCCTGCCTGCCTGCGAGCCTGCCTGGTGCGAGCCTGCCTGCCTGCCCCCCAGCGAGCCAGCCTGGTGCGAGCCTGCCTGCCTGCCTGCCTGCCTGCCTGCCTGCCTACCTGCCTGCCTGAATGCCTGCCTGCCTGCCTGCCTGTGAGCGAGCATGTGTGCTTGCCTGCCTACTTGCCTGCCTGCCTGCGAGCCTGCCTGCCTGCCTGTCTGTCTGCATACCTGCCTGCCTGCCTGTCTGTCTGCATGCCTGCCTGCCTGCCTGTCTGTCTGTCTACCTGCCTGCCTGTCTGTCTGTCTGTCTGCCTACTTGCCTGCCTGCCTGTCTGTCTGCATGCCTGCCTGCCTGCCTGCAAGCCTGCCTGCCTGCCTGCCTGCCTGCTAGCCTGCCTGCCTTCCTGCCTGCCTGCCTGCCTGCCTGCCTGCCTGCCTGCAAGCCTGTGAGCTTGCCTGCCTGCCTGCCTGCCTGCGATCCTTCCTGCCTACCAGCCTGCGAGCCTGCCTGCCTGCTTGCCAGCGAGCCTTCCTGGTGAGAGCCTGCCAGCCTGCCTGCCTGCCTGCCTGCCTGCCTGACTGTCTGTCTGCATGCCTGCCTGCCTGCCTGTCTGTCTGCATGCCTGCCTGCCTGCCTGCCTGCCTGCCTGCGGCCTGCCTGCCTGCCTGAGAGCCTGCGACCTTGTCTGCCTGCCTGCCTGCGAACCTTCCTGCCTACCTACCTGCGAGCCTGCCTGCCTGCCTGCCTGCCTACCTACCTGCCTGCCTGCATGCCTGCCTGCCTACTTGCCTGTCTGCCTGCATGCCTGCCTGCCTGCCTGCCTGCCTGCCTGCCTGCCTGCTAGCCTGCTAGCCTGGCTGCTTGCCTGCCTGCCTGCGAACCTGTGAGCTTGCTTGCCTGCTTGCCTGCTTGCCTTCCTGCCTGCCTGCCTGCCTGCCTGCCTGCCTGCCTGCCTGCTAGCCTGCTAGCCTGGCTGCTTGCCTGCCTGCCTGCGAACCTTCCTGCCTACCAGCCTGCGAGCCTGACTGCCTGCTTGCCAGCGAGCCTGCCTGGTGAGAGCCTGCCTGCCTGCCTGCCTGCCTGCCTGCCTGTCTGTCTTCATGCCTGCCTGCCTGCCTGCCTGCCTGCAGGCCTGCCTGCCTACCTGCCTGACTGGCTGCTAGCCTGTGGCCTGCATGCCTGCCTGCGAGCCTGCGAGTTTGCTTGCCTACCTGCCTGCCTGCGAAACTTCCTGCCTACCTCCCTGCCTGCTTGCCAGCGAGCCTGCATAGTGCGAGCCTGCCTGCCTGCCTGCCTACCTGCCTGTCTGCCTGCATGCCTGCCTCCCTGCCTGCCTGCGTGCCCGCCTGCCTGCATGCCTGCCTGCCTGTCTCCCTGCCTGCCTGCCTGTCTACCTGCTTGCATGCATGCCTGCCTGCCTGCCTACCTGCTTGCCAGCCTGCGACCTTGCTTGCCTGCTTACTTGCCTGACTGCCTGAGAGCCTGCCTGCCTGCTAGCCTTCCTGCCTGCCTGCCTGCCTGCCTACCTGCCTGCATGCCTGCCTGCCTGCCTGACTGCGAGCCTGCGAGCTTGCTTGCCTGCTTGCCTGCCTGCCTGCCTGCGAGCATGTAAGCTTGCTTGCCTGCCAGCGAGCCTGCGAGCTTGCTTGACTGCCTGCCTGCCTGTGAGCTTTCTTGCCTGCCTGCCTGCCTCCCTGCCTGCCTGCCTGCCGTCCTGCCTGCCTGCTAGCCTTCCTGCCTGCCTGCCTGCCTGCCTACCTGCCTGCATGCCTGCGAGCCTGCGAGCTTGCTTGCCTGCTTGCCTGCCTGCCTGCCTGCCTGCGGCCTGCCTGCCTACCTGCCTGCCAGCCTACCTGCCTGCATGCCTGCCTGCCTGCCTGCGAGCCTGCGAGCTTGCTTGCCTGCTTGCCTGCCTGCCTGCCTGCCTGCCTGCGGCCTGCCTGCCTGCAAGCGAGCCTGCGAGCTTGCTTGCCTACCAGCCTGCCTGTCTGCCTGTCTACCTGCATGCTTGCCTGTCTCCCTGCCTGCCTGCCTGCCTGCCCACCTGCGAGCCTGCGAGCTTCCTTACCTGCCTACTTGCCTGCCTGCCTGCCTGCCGACTTGCCTATCTGCCTGCATGCCTGCCTGCCTGCATGCCTGCCTGCCTGCCTTCCTGCCTGCCTGCTAGCCTGCTAGCCTGGCTTTTTGCCTGCCTGCCTGCGAACCTGCGAGCTTGCTTGCCTGCTTGCCTGCCTGCCTGCTTGCCTGCAGCCTGCCTGCCTGCCTGCGAGACTGTGAGCTTGCTTGCCTGCCTGCCTGCCTGCGAACCTTCTTGCCTACCAGCCTGCGAACCTGCCTGCCTGCTTGCCAGCGAGCCTGCCTGGTGAGAGCCTGCCTGCCTGCCTGCCTGCCTGACTGTCTGTCTGCATGCCTGCCTGCCTGCCTGCCTGCCTGCAAGCCTGCCTGCCTGCCTGCCTGCAAGCCTGGCTGCCTGCCTGCGTGCCTGCCTGACTACGAGCCTGCCTGCCTGCCTGCCTGCGAGCCTGGGAGCTTGCTTGCCTGCCGCCTGCCTGCGAACCTTCCTGCATACCTGCCTGCGAGCCTGCCTGCCAGCGAGGCTGCCTGCCTGCGAGCCTGCCTGCCTGCTAGCCTTCCTGCCTGCCTCCCTGCCGGTATGCCTGCCTGCCTGCCTGCCTGCTGCCTGCCTGCCTGCTGCCTGCCTGCCTGAGAGCTTGCTGGCCTGCCTGCTTGCCTGCCTGCCTGCCTGCGGCCTCCCTGCCTGCTTGCGAGCCTGCGAGCTTGCTAGCCTGCCTGCCTGCCTGCGAACCTTCCTGCCTACCTGCCTGCGAGCCTGCCTGCCTGCCTGCCAGCTAGACTGCCTGGTGGGAGCCTGCCTGCCTGCCTGGCTGGCTGCCTACCTGCCTGCCTGCATGCCTGCCTGCCTGCTTGCATGCCTGCCTGCCTGCGTGCCTGCTAGCCTTCTAGCCTGGCTGTCGCCTGCCTGCCTGCGAGCCTGCGAGCGTGCTTGCCTGCTTGCCTACCTGCCGGCCTGTCAGCCTGCCTGCAGCCGGCCTGCCTGCCTGCGAGCTTGCGAGCTTGCTTGCCTGCCTGCCTGCCTGCGAACTTTCCTGCCTACCTGCCTGCGAGCCTGCCTGCCTGCCTGCCAGCGAGCCTGCCTGGTGCGAGACTGCCTTCCTGCCTGCCAGCGAGCCTGCCTGGTGCGAGCCTGCCTGCCTGCCTGCCTACCTGCATGACTGCCTGCCTGCCTGCCTGCCTGCAAGCCTGCTTGCCTGCTAGCCTGCATGCAAGCCTGCTAGCCTGCTAGCCTGCCTGCCTGCCTGCCTGCCTGCGAGCCTGTGAGCTTGCTTGCCTGCTTGCCTACCTGCCTGCCTGCCTGCCTGCCTGCAGCCTGCCTGCCTGCCTGCGAGCCTGCGAGCTTGCTTGCCTGCCTGCCTGCCTGCGAACCTTCCTGCCTACCTGCCTGTGAGCCTGCCTGCCTGCCTGCCAGCGAGCCTGCCTGGTGCGAGCCTGCCTGCCTGCCTGCCTGCCTACCTGCCTGCCTGAATGCCTGCCTGCCTGCCTGCCTGCCTGCGAGCGAGCATGTGAGCTTGCTTGCCTGCCTGCCTGCCTGCCTGCAAGCCTGCCTGCCTGCTAGCATGCCTGCCTTCCTGCCTGCCTGCCTGCCTTCTTGCCTGCCTGCTAGCCTGCATGCCTTCCTGCCTGATTTCCTGCCTTCCTGCCTGCCTGCCTGCCTGCCTGCCTGAGGCCTGCCTGCCTGCCTGCAATCCTGTGAGCTTGCTTGCCTGCTTGCCTACCTGCCTGCCTGCCTGCCTGCCTGCAGCCTGCCTGCCTGCCAGCGAGCCTGCCTGGTGCGAGCCTGCCTGCCTGCCTAACTGCCTGCCTGCATGCCTGCCTGCCTGCCTGCCTGCCTGCGAGCGTGCATGTGAGCTTACTTGCCTGCCTGCCTGCCTGCGGCCTGGCTGCCTGCATGCCTGCCTGCTAGCCTGCTACCCTGGTAGCCTGCCGGCCTGCCTGCCTGCGAGCCTACGAGCTTGATTGCCTGCCTGCCTGCCTGCTATCCTTCCTGCCTACCTGCCTGCGAGCCTGCCTGCCTGCCTGCCAGCGAGCCTGCCTGGTGCGAGCCTGCCTGCATGCCCCCCAGCGAGCCTGCCTGGTGCGAGCCTGTCTGCCTGCCTGCCTGCCTGCCTACCTGCCTACCTGAATGCCTGCCTGCCTGCCTGCCTGCGAGCGAGCATGTGTGCTTGCTTGCCTGCTGCCTGCCTGCCTGCAAGCCTGCCTGCCTTCCTGCCTGCCTGCCTGCCTTCCTGCCTGCCTGCTAGCCTGCCTGCCTTCCTGCCTGATTGCCTGCCTGCCTGCCTGCCTGCCTGCCTGCATGCCTGCCTGCGAGCCTGCGAGCTTGCTTGCCTGCCTGCCTGCCTGCCTGCCTGCCTGCCTGCCTGCGGCCTGCCTGCCTGCCTGCAAGCCTGTGAGTTTGCTTGCCTGCCTGCCTGCCAGCGAACCTGCCTGCCTGCCTGCCTGCCTGCATGCCTGCCTGCCGGCCTGCCTTCATGCCTGCCTGCCTGCCTGCCTGCAGCCTACCTGCCTGCCAGCGAGCCTGCCTGGTGCGAGCCTGCCTGCCTGCCTGCCTGCCTGCCTGTCTACCTGCCTGTCTGCCTACCTGCCTACCTGCCTGCCAGCCAGCGAGCTTGCTTGCCTGCTTACTTGCCTGACTGCCTGCGAGCCTGCCTGCCTGCTAGCCTTCCTGCCTGCCTGCCTGCCTGGCTACCTGCCGGCATGGCTGCCTGCATGCCTGCCTGCCTGCGAGCTTGCGAGCTTGCTTGCCTGCTTGCCTGCCTGCCTGCCTGCCTGCGGCCTGCCTGCCTGCATGCGAGCATGCGAGCTTGCTTGCCTGCCTGCCTGCCTGCCTGTCTACCTGCCTGCCTGCCTGTAAGCCTGCCTGCCGGCCTGCCTTCCTGCCTGCCTGCCTGCCTGCCTGTATGCCTGCCTGCCGGCCTGCCTTCCTGCCTGCCTGCATGCCTGCATGCCTGCCTGCCTGCTAGCGAGCATGTGAGCTTACTTGCCTGCCTGCCTGCCTGCGGCCTGGCTGCCTGCTTGCCTGCCTGCTAGCCTGTTACCCTGCCAACCTGCCGGCCTTCTTGCCTGCGAGCCTGTGAGCTTGCTTGCCTGCTTGCCTACCTGCCTGCCTGCCTGCCTGCAGCCTGCCTGCCTGCCTGCGAGCCTGCGAGCTTGCTTGCCTGCCTGCTTGCCTGCAAACCTTGCTGCCTACCTGCCTGTGAGCCTGCCTGCCTGCCTGCCAGCGAGCCTGCCTGGTGTGTGCCTGCCTGCCTGCCTGCCTGCCTACCTGCCTGCCTGAATGCCTGCCTGCCTGCCTGCCTGCCTGCGAGCGAGCATGTGAGCTTGCTTGCCTGCCTGCCTGCCTGCCTGCAAGCCTGCCTGCCTGCTAGCATGCCTGCCTTCCTGCCTGCCTGCCTGCCTTCCTGCCTGCCTGCTCGCCTGCCTGCCTTCCTGCCTGATTTCCTGCCTTCCTGCCTGCCTGCCTGCATGCCTGCCTGAGGCCTGCCTGCCTGCCTGCAAGCCTGTGATTTTGCTTGCTTGCCTGTCTGCCTGCGAGTTTGCTTGTCTGCTTGCCTACCTGCCGGCCTGTCAGCCTGTCTGCAGCCTGCCTGCCTGCCTACCTGTGAGCTTGTGAGCTTGCTTGCCTGCCTGCCTGCCTGCGAACCTTCCTGCCTACCTACTAAGAGCCTGCCTGCCTGCCTGCCAGAGAGCCTGCCTGATGCGAGCCTGCCTGCCTACCTGCCAGCGAGCCTGCCTGGTGCGAGCCTGCCTGCCTGCCTGCCTGCCTACCTGCCTACCTGCATGCCTGCCTGCCTGCCTGCCTGCCTGCAAGCCTGCCTTCCTGCTAGCCTGCATGCAAGCCTGCTAGCCTGCTAGCCTGCCTGCCTGCCTGCCTGATTGCGAGCTTGTGAGCTTGCTTGCCTGCTTGCCTACCTGCCTGCCTGCCTGCCTGCCTGCCTGCCTGCCTGCCTGCTAGCCTTCTAGCATGGCTGCCCGCCTGCCTGCCTGTGAGCCTGCGAGCATGCTTGCCTGCTTGCCTACCTGCCGGCCTGTCAGCCTGCCTGCAGCCTGCCTGCCTGCCTGCGAGCTTGCGAGCTTGCTTGCCTGCCTGCCTGCCTGTGAACCTTCCTGCCTACCTGGCTGCGAGCCTGCCTGCCTGCCTATCAGCGAGCCTGCCTGGTGCGAGCCTGCCTTCCTGCCTGCCAGCGAGCCTGCCTGGTGCGAGCCTGCCTGCCTGCCTGCCTACCTGCCTACCTGCATGACTGCCTGCCTGCCTACCTACAAGCCTGCTTGCCTGCTAGCCTGGATGCAAGCCTGCTAGCCTGCTAGCCTGCCTGCCTGCCTGCCTGCGAGCCTGTGAGCTTGCTTGCCTGCTTGCCTACCTGCCTGCCTGCCTGCCTGCAGCCTGCCTGCCTGCCAGCGAGCCTGCCTGGTGCGAGCCTGCCTGCCTGCCTGCCTGCCTGCCTAACTGCCTGCCTGCATGCCTGCATGCCTGCCTAACTGCTAGCGAGCATGTGAGCTTACTTGCCTGCCTGCCTGCCTGCGGCCTGGCTGCCTGCATGCCTGCCTGCTAGCCTGCTACCCTGCTAGCCTGCCGGCCTGCATGCCTGCGAGCCTGTGAGCTTGCTTGCCTGCTTGCCTACCTGCCTGCCTCCCTGCCTGCCTGCAGCCTGCCTGCCTGCCTGCCTGCCTGCCTGCCTGCGAGCTTGCTTGCCTGCCTGCCTGCCTGCGAACCTTCCTGCTTACCTGCCTGTGAGCCTGCCTGCCTGAATGCCAGCGAGCCTGCCTGGTGCGAGCCTGCCTGCCTGCCTGCCAGCGAGCCTGCCTGGTGCGAGCCTGCCTGCCTGCCTGACTGCCTACCTGCCTGCCTGAATGCCTGCCTGCCTGCCTGCCTGCCTGCGAGCGAGCATGTGAGCTTGCTTGCCTGCCTGCCTGCCTGCAAGCCTGCCTGCCTGCTAGCATGCCTGCCTTCCTGCCTGCCTGCCTGCCTTCCTACCTGCCTGCTAGCCTGCCTGCCTTCCTGCCTGATTTCCTGCCTTCCTGCCTGCCTGCCAGCGAGCCTGCCTGATGCGAGCCTGCCTGCCTGCCTGCCTGCCTACCTGCCTGCCTGAATGCCTGCCTGACTGCCCGCCTGCCTGCGAGCGAGCATGTGAGCTTGATTGCCTGCCTGCCTGCCTGCCTGAAAGCCTGCATGCCTGCTAGCCTGCCTGCCTTCCTGCCTGATATCCTGCCTTCCTGCCTGCCTGCCTGCCTGCCTGCCTGCATGCCTGCCTGCCTGCCTGCCTGCCTGCCTGCCTGCCTGCGAGCCTGCGAGCTTGCTTGCCTGCCTGCCTACATGCCTGAGGCTTGCCTGCCTGCCTGCAAGCCTGTGAGTTTGCTTGTCTGCCTGCCTGCCTGCGAGCTTGCTTGCCTGCTTGCCTACCTGCCTGCCTGCCTGCATGCCTGCAGCCGGCCTGCCTGCCAGCAAGCCTGCCTGGTGCGAGCCTGCCTGCCTGCCTAACTGCCTGCCTGCCTGCCTGCCTGCCTGCGAGCGTGCATGTGAGCTTACTTGCCTGCCTGCCTGCCTGCGGGCTGGCTGCCTGCATGCCTGCCTGCTAGCCTGCTACCCTGCTAGCCTGCCGGCCTGCCTGCCTGCGGCCTGACCGCCTGCCTGCTTGCCTGCTAGCCTGCTACCCTGCTAGCCTGCTGGCCTGCCTGCCTGCGAGCCTGCGAGCTTGCTTGCCTGCTTGCCTACCTGCCTGCCTGCCTGCCTGCAGCCTGCCTGCCTGCGAGCCTGCGAGCTTGCTTGCCTGCCTGCCTGCCTGCTATCCTTCGTACCTACCTGCCTGCGAGCCTGCCTGGTGCGAGCCTGCCTGCCTGCCCCCCAGCGAGCCTGCCTGGTGCGAGCCTGCCTGCCTGCCTGCCTGCCTGCCTACCTGCCTGCCTGAAAGCCTGCCTGCCTGCCTGCCTGCGAGTGAGCATGTGTGCTTGCTTGCCTGCCTACCTGCCTGCAAGCCTGCCTGCCTGCTAGCATGCCTGCCTTCCTGCCTGCCTGCCTGCCTTCCTGCCTGCCTGCTAGCCTGCCTGCCTTCCTGCCTGATTGCCTGCCTGCCTGCCTGCATGCCTGCCTGCCTGCCTGCGAGCCTGCGAGCTTGCTTGCCTGCCTGCCTGCTTGCCTGCAAGCCTGTGAGTTTGCTTGCCTGCCTGCAAGCCTGTGAGTTTGCTTGCCTGCCTGCCTGCCAGCGAACCTGCCTGCCTGCCTGCCTGCCTGCCTGCCTGCATGCCTGCCTGCCTGCCTGCCTGCCTGTATGCCTGCCTGCCGGCCTGCCTTCATGCCTCCCTGCCTGCCTGCCTGCAGCCTGCCTGCCTGCCAGCGAGCCTGCCTGGTGCGAGCCTGCCTGCCTGCCTGCCTGCCTGTCTACCTGCCTGTCTGCCTACCTGCCTACCTGCCTGCCAGCCAGCGAGCTTGCTTGCCTGCTTACTTGCCTGACTGCCTGCGAGCCTGCCTGCCTGCTAGCCTTCCTGCCTGCCTGCCTGCCTGCCTGCCTGGCTACCTGCCGGCATGGCTGCCTGCATGCCTGCCTGCCTGCGAGATTGCGAGGTTGCTTGCCTGCTTGCCTGCCTGCCTGACTGCCTGCGGCCTGCCTGCCTGCATGCGAGCCTGCGAGCTTGCTTGCCTGCCTGCCTGCCTGCCTGTCTACCTGCCTGCCTTCCTGTATGCCTGCCTGCCGGCCTGCCTTCCTGCCTGTATGCCTGCCTGCCGGCCTGCCTTCCTGCCTGCCTGCATGCCTGCATGCCTGCCTGCCTGCCTGCTAGCGAGCATGTGAGCTTACTTGCCTGCCTGCCTGCCTGCATGCCTGCCTGCCTGCCTGCCTGCCTGCTAGCTTGCTAGCCTGGCTGCCTGCCTGCCTGCCTTCCTGCCTGCCTGTGAGCGATCATGTGAGCTTGCTTGCCTGCCTTCCTGCCTGCAAGCCTGCCTGCCTGCTAGCCTGCCTGCCTGCCTGCCTGCCTGCCTGCTAGCTTGCTAGCCTGGCTGCCTGCCTGCCTGACTGCCTGCCTGCCTGCCTGTGAGCGATCATGTGAGCTTGCTTGCCTGCCTTCCTGCCTGCAAGCCTTCCTGCCTGGTAGCCTTCCTGCCTTCCGGCCTGTCTACCTGCCTGCCTGCCTGCCTGCATGCCTGCCTGCCTGCCTGTGAGCCTGCCTGGTGCGAGCCTGCCTGCCTGCCCCCCAGCGAGGCTGCCTGGTGCGAGCCTACCTGCCTGCCTGCCTGCCTGCCTACCTGCCTGCCTGAATGCCTGCCTGCCTGCCTGCCTGCAAGCGAGCATGTGTACTTTCTTGCCTGCTGCCTGCCTGCCTGCAAGCCTGCCTGCCTGCTAGCCTGCCTGCCTTCCTGCCTGCCTGCCTGCCTTCCTGCCTGCCTGCTAGCCTGCCTGCCTTCCTGCCTGATTGCCTGCCTGCCTGCCTCCCTGCCTGCCTGCATGCCTGCCTAACTGCCTGCGAGCCTGCGAGCTTGCTTGCCTGCCTGCCTGCATGCCTGCGGCCTGCCTGCCTGCCTGCGGCCTGCCTGCCTGCCTGCAAGCCTGTGAGTTTGCTTGCCTGCCTGCCTGCCAGCGAACCTGCCTGCCTGCCTGCCTGCCTGACTGCTTACCTGCCTGCATGCCTGCCTGCCTGCCTGCCTGCCTGTATGCCTGCCTGCCGGCCTGCCATCCTGCCTGCCTGCCTGTGAGCCTGTGCCTGTGAGCCTGCCTGGCTGCCTGCCTGCTTGCCTGAGTGACTGTGAGCCTGTCTGCGAGTCTGCCTGCCTGCCTGCTTGCCTGCGAGCGTGTGAGCTTGCTTGCCTGCCTGCCTGCCTGCGAGCCTGCCTACCTGTAAGACTGCCTGCCTGTGAGCCTGCCTGCCTGCGAGTCTGTCTGCGAGCCTGCCTGTGAGCCTGCCTGCCTGCGAGCCTGCCTGCGAGCCTGCCTGCCTGTGAGCCTGCCTGCCTGCCTGCCTGCCTGCCTGCCCGCCTGCGAGATTGTTTGCCTGCTTGCCTGCCTCCCTGCCTGCCTACCTGCCTGCGGACTGCCTGCCTGCCTGCCTGCCTACCTGCCTGCCTACCTGCCTGCCTGCATGCCTGCCTTCCTGCCTGCCTGTCTGCCTGCCTGCGTGCCTGCCTGCCTGCCTGCCTGCCTGCTAGCTTGCTAGCCTGGCTGCCTGCCTGCCTGCCTGCTTGCGAGCCTGCGAGTTTGCTAGCCTGCCGGCCTGCCTGCGAACCTTCCTGCCTACCTGCCTGAGAGCCTGCCTGCCTGCCTGCCAGCTAGCCTGCCTGATGCGAGCCTGCCTGACTGCCTGGCTGGCTGCCTACCTGCCTGCCTGCATGTCTGCCTGCATGCCTGCATGCCTGCCTGCCTGCTAGCCTTCTAGCCTGGATGCCTGCCTGCCTGCAAGCCTGTGAGTTTGCTTGCCTGCCTGCCTGCCAGCGAACCTGCCTGCCTGCCTGCCTGCCTGCCTGTGAGCGATCATGTGAGCTTGCTTGCCTGCCTTCCTGCCTGCAAGCCTGCCTGCCTGCTAGCCTGCCTGCCTTCCTGTCTTCCTGCCTTCCTGCCTGTCTACCTGCCTGCCTGCCTGCCTGCATGCCTGCCTGCCTGCCTGCCTGCCTGTCTGCCTGCCTGCCTGCGAGCCCGCCTGGTGCGAGCCTGCCTGCCTGCCCCCCAGCGAGCCTGCCTGGTGCGAGCCTGCCTGCCTGCCAGCCTGCCTACCTGCCTGCCTGAATGCCTGCCTGCCTGCCTGCGAGCGAGCATGTGTGCTTGCTTGCCTGCTGCCTGCCTGCCTGCAAGCCTGCCTGCCTGCTAGCCTGCCTGCCTTCCTGCCTGCCTGCCTTCCTGCCTGCCTGCTAGCCTGCCTGCCTTCCTGCCTGATTGCCTGCCTGCCTGCCTGCCTGCCTTCCTGCCTGCCTGCGAGCCTGCGAGCTTGCTTGCCTGCCTGCCTGCCGGCCTTTAAGCCTGCCTGCCGGCCTGCCATCCTGCCTGCCTGCCTGCGAGCCTGTGCCTGTGAGCCTGCCTGCCTTCCTGCCTGCTTGCCTGAGTGACTGTGAGCCTGTCTGTGAGTCTGCCTGCCTGCCTGCCTGCCTGCTTGCCTGAGTGACTGTGAGCCTGTCTGTGAGTCTGCCTCCCTGCCTGCCTGCCTGCTTGCCTGCGAGCTTGCGAGCTTGCTTGCCTGCCTGCCTGCCTGCGAGCCTGCCAACCTGTGAGACTGCCTGCCTGCGAGCCTGCCTGCCTGCGAGTCTGTCTGTGAGCCTGCCTGCCTGCGAGCCTGCCTCCGAGCCTGCCTGCCTGTGAGCCTGCCTGCCTGCCTGCCTACCTGCGCGCCTGCGAGATTGTTTGCCTGCTTGCCTGCCTCCCTGCCTGCCTACCTGCCTGCGGACTGCCTGCCTGCCTGCCTACCTGCCTGCCTACCTGCCTGCCTGCATGCCTGCCTTCCTGCCTGCCTGCCTGCCTGCCTGCCTGCATGCCTGCCTGCCTGCCTGCCTGCCTGCTAGCTTGCTAGCCTGGCTGCCTGCCTGCCTGACTGCCTGCCTGCCTGCCTGTGAGCGATTATGTGAGCTTGCTTGCCTGCCTTCCTGCCTTCAAGCCTGCCTGCCTGGTAGCCTTCCTGCCTTCCGGCCTGTCTACCTGCCTGCCTGCCTGCCTGCATGCCTGCCTGCCTGCCTGCGAGCCTGCCTGGTGCGAGCCTGCCTGCCTGCCCCCCAGCGAGGCTGCCTGGTGCGAGCCTACCTGCCTGCCTGCCTGCCTGCCTGCCTACCTGCCTGCCTGAATGCCTGCCTGCCTGCCTGCCTGCGAGCGAGCATGTGTACTTTCTTGCCTGCTGCCTGCCTGCCTGCAAGCCTGCCTGCCTGCTAGCCTGCCTGCCTTCCTGCCTGCCTGCTAGCCTGCCTGCCTTCCTGCCTGATTGCCTGCCTGCCTGCCTCCCTGCCTGCCTGCATGCCTGCCTAACTGCCTGCGAGCCTGCGAGCTTGCTTGCCTGCCTGCCTGCCTGCGGCCTGCCTGCCTGCCTGCGGCCTGCCTGCCTGCCTGCAAGCCTGTGAGTTTGCTTGCCTGCCTGCCTGCCAGCGAACCTGCCTGCCTGCCTGCCTGCCTGACTGCTTACCTGCCTGCATGCCTGCCTGCCTGCCTGCCTGCCTGTATGCCTGCCTGCCGGCCTGCCATCCTGCCTGCCTGCCTGTGAGCCTGTGCCTGTGAGCCTGCCTGGCTGCCTGCCTGCTTGCCTTAGTGACTGTGAGCCTGTCTGCGAGTCTGCCTGCCTGCCTGCTTGCCTGCGAGCGTGTGAGCTTGCTTGCCTGCCTGCCTGCCTGCGAGCCTGCCTACCTGTAAGACTGCCTGCCTGTGAGCCTGCCTGCCTGCGAGTCTGTCTGCGAGCCTGCCTGTGAGCCTGCCTGCCTGCGAGCCTGCCTGCGAGCCTGCCTGCCTGTGAGCCTGCCTGCCTGCCTGCCTGCCTGCCTGCCTGCCTGCCCGCCTGCGAGATTGTTTGCCTGCTTGCCTGCCTCCCTGCCAGCCTACCTGCCTGCGGACTGCCTGCCTGCCTGCCTGCCTACCTGCCTGCCTGCATGCCTGCCTTCCTGCCTGCCTTCCTGCCTGCCTGTCTGCCTGCCTGCGTGCCTGCCTGCCTGCCTGCCTGCCTGCCTGCCTGCTAGCTTGCTAGCCTGGCTGCCTGCCTGCCTGCCTGCTTGCGAGCCTGCGAGTTTGCTAGCCTGCCGGCCTGCCTGCGAACCTTTTTGCCTACCTGCCTGGGAGCCTGCCTGCCTGCCTGCCAGCTAGCCTGCCTGATGCGAGCCTGCCTGACTGCCTGGCTGGCTGCCTACCTGCCTGCCTGCATGCCTGCCTGCCTGCCTGCGAGCCTGCGAGCTTGCTTGCCTGCCTGCCTGCCTGCCTGCAAGCCTGTGAGTTTGCTTGCCTGCCTGCCTGCCAGCGAATCTGCCTAACTGCCTGCCTGCCTGCCTGCCTACCTGCCTGCATGCATGCCTGCCTGCCTGCCTGCCTGTATGCCTGCCTGCCGGCCTGCCTTCCTGCCTGCCTGCCTGCGAGCCTGTGCCTGTGAGCCTGCCTGCCTGCCTGCCTGCTTGCCTGAGTGACTGTGAGCCTGTCTGCGAGTCTGCCTGCCTGCCTGCCTGCCTGCTTGCCTGCGAGCGTGTGAGCTTGCTTGCCTGCCTGCCTGCCTGCGAGCCTGCCTACCTGTGAGACTGCCTGCCTGTGAGCCTGCCTGCCTGCCAGTCTGTCTGCGAGCCTGCCTGCGAGCCTGCCTGCCTGCGAGCCTGCCTGCGAGCCTGCCTGCCTGCGAGCCTGCCTGCCTGCCTGCCTGCCTGCCTACCTGCGCGCCTGCGAGATTGTTTGCCTGCTTGCCTGCCTCCCTGCCTGCCTACCTGCCTGCGGACTGCCTGCCTGCCTTCCTGCCTGCCTGCCTTCCTGCCTGCCTGCATGCCTGCCTGCCTGCCTGCCTGCCTGCTAGCTTGCTAGCCTGGCTGCCTGCCTGCCTGCCTTCCTGCCTGCCTGTGAGCGATCATGTGAGCTTGCTTTCCTGCCTTCCTGCCTGCAAGCCTGCCTGCCTGCTAGCCTGCCTGCCTTCCTGCCTTCCTGCCTGTCTACCTGCCTGCCTGCCTGCCTGCCTGCCTGCCTGCCTGCCTGCCTGCCTGTGAGCCTGCCTGGTGCGAGCCTGCCTGCCTGCCCCCCAGCGAGCCTGCCTGGTGCGAGCCTGCCTGCCTGCCTGCAAGCCTGCCTGCCTGCTAGCCTGCCTGCCTTCCTGCCTGCCTGCCTTCCTGCCTGCCTGCTAGCCTGCCTGCCTTCCTGCCTGATTGCCTGCCTGCCTGCCTGCCTGCCTGCCTGCCTGCCTGCCTGCCTGCCTGCCTGCCTGCCTGCCTGCCTGCGAGCCTGCGAGCTTGCTTGCCTGCCTGCCTGCCTGCCGGCCTTTAAGCCTGCCTGCCGGCCTGCCATCCTGCCTGCCTGCCTGCGAACCTGTGCCTGTGAGCCTGCCTGCCTTCCTGCCTGCTTGCCTGAGTGACTGTGAGCCTGTCTGTGAGTCTGCCTGCCTGCCTGCCTGCCTGCTTGCCTGAGTGACTGTGAGCCTGTCTGCGAGTGTGCCTCCCTGCCTGCCTGCCTGCTTGCCTGCGAGCTTGCGAGCTTGCTTGCCTGCCTGCCTGCCTGCGAGCCTGCCAACCTGTGAGACTGCCTGCCTGCGAGCCTGCCTGCCTGCGAGTCTGTCTGCGAGCCTGCCTGCCTGCGAGCCTGCCTGCGAGCCTGCCTGCCTGTGAGCCTGCCTGCCTGCCTACCTGCGCACCTGCGAGATTGTTTGCCTGCTTGCCTGCCTCCCTGCCTGCCTACCTGCCTGCGGACTGCCTGCCTGTCTGCCTACCTGCCTGCCTACCTGCCTGCCTGCATGCCTGCCTTCCTGCCTGCCTGCCTGCCTGCCTGCATGCCTGCCTGCCTGCCTGCCTGCCTGCTAGCTTGCTAGCCTGCCTGCCTGACTGCCTGCCTGCCTGCCTGTGAGCGATCATGTGAGCTTGCTTGCCTGCCTTCCTGCCTGCAAGCCTGCCTGCCTGCTAGCCTTCCTGCCTTCCTGCCTTCCGGCCTGTCTACCTGCCTGCCTGCCTGCATGCATGCCTGCCTGCCTGCCTGCCTGCCTGCCTGCCTGCCTGCCTGCCTGCGAGCCTGCCTGGTGCGAGCCTGCCTGCCTGCCCCCCAGTGAGCCTGCCTTGTGCGAGCCTACCTGCCTGCCTGCCTGCCTGCCTGCCTGCCTGCCTGCCTACCTGCCTGCCTGAATGCCTGCCTGCCTGCCTGCCTGTGAGCAAGCATGTGTGCTTGCTTGCCTGCTGCCTGCCTGCCTGCAAGCCTGCCTGCCTGCTAGCCTGCCTGCCTTCCTGCCTGCCTGCCTTCCTGCCTGCCTGCTAGCCTGCCTGCCTTCCTGCCTGATTGCCTGCCTGCCTGCCTCCCTGCCTGCCTGCATGCCTGCCTAACTGCCTGCAAGCCTGCGAGCTTGCTTGCCTGCCTGCCTGCCCTGCCTGCGGCCTGCCTGCCTGCCTGCCTGCAAGCCTGTGAGTTTGCTTGCCTGCCTGCCTGCCAGCGAACCTGCCTGCCTGCCTGCCTGCCTGCCTGCTTACATGCCTGCATGCCTGCCTGCCTGCCTGTATGCCTGCCTGCCTGTATGCCTGCCTGCCGGCCTGCCATCCTGCCTGCCTGCCTGCGAGCCTGTGCCTGTGAGCCTGCCTGGCTGCCTGCCTGCTTGCCTGAGTGACTTTGAGCCTCTCTGCGAGTCTGCCTGCCTGCCTGCTTGCCTGCGAGCGTGCGAGCTTGCTTGCCTGCCTGTCTGCCTGCGAGCCTGCCTACCTGTGACACTGCCTGCCTGTGAGCCTGCCTGCCTGTGAGTCTGTCTGCGAGCCTGCCTGTGAGCCTGCCTGCCTGCGAGCCTGCCTGCGAGACTGCCTGCCTGTGAGCCTGCCTGCCTGCTTGCCTGCCTGCCTACCTGCGCGCCTGCGAGATTGTTTGCCTGCTTGCCTGCCTCCCTGCCTGCCTACCTGCCTGCGGACTGCCTGCCTGCCTGCCTACCTGCCTGCCTACCTGCCTGCCTACATGCCTACCTTCCTGCCTGCCTGCCTGCCTGCCTGCGTGCCTGCCTGCCTGCCTGCCTGCTAGTTTGCTAGCCTGGCTGCCTGCCTGCCTGCCTGCCTGCCAGCCTGCGAGTTTGCTAGCCTGCCTGCCTGCCTGCGAACCTTCCTGCCTACCTGCCTGAGAGCCTGCCTGCCTGCCTGCCAGCTAGCCTGCCTGGTGCGAGCCTGCCTGCCTGCCTGGCTGGCTGCCTACCTGCCTGCCTGCATGCCTGCCTGCATGCCTGCATGCCTGCCTGCCTGCTAGCCTTCTAGCCTGGATGCCTGCCTGCCTCCCTGCGAGCCTGCGAGCTTGCTTGCCTGCCTGCCTGCCTGCAAGCCTGTGAGTTTGCTTGCCTGCCTGCCTGCCAGCGAATCTGCCTGCCTGCCTGCCTGCCTGCCTACCTGCCTGCATGCCTGCCTGCCTGCCTGTATGCCTGCCTGCCGGCCTGCCATCTTGCCTGCCTGCCTGCGAGCCTGTGCCTGTGAGCCTGCCTGGCTGCCTGCCTGCTTGCCTAAGTGACTGTGAGCCTGTCTGCGAGTCTGCCTGCCTGCCTGCTTGCCTGCGAGCGTGCGAGCTTGCTTGCCTGCCTGCCTGCCTGCGAGCCTGCCTACCTGTAAGACTGCCTGCCTGTGAGACTGCCTGCCTGCGAGTCTGTCTGCGAGCCTGCCTGTGAGCCTGCCTGCCTGCGAGCCTGCCTGCGAGCCTGCCTGCCTGCCTGCCTGCCTGCCTGCCCGCCTGCGAGATTGTTTGCCTGCTTGCCTGCCTCCCTGCCTGCCTACCTGCCTGCGGACTGCCTGCCTGCCTGCCTGCCTACCTGCCTGCCTACCTGCCTGCCTGCATGCCTGCCTTCCTGCCTGCCTGCCTGCCTGCCTGCCTGCGTGCCTGCCTGCCTGCCTGCCTGCCTGCTAGCTTGCTAGCTTGGTTGCCTCCCTGCCTGCCTGCCTGCGAGCCTGCTAGTTTGCTAGCCTGCCTGCCTGCCTGCGAACCTTCCTGCCTACCTGCCTGAGAGCCTGCCTTCCTGCCTGCCAGCTAGCCTGCCTGGTGCGAGCCTGCCTGCCTGCCTGGCTGGCTGCCTACCTGCCTGCCTGCATGCCTGCCTGCATGCCTGCATGCCTGCCTGCCTGCTAGCCTTCTAGCCTGGATGCCTGCCTGCGAGCCTGCGAACTTGCTTGCCTGCCTGCCTGCCTGCCTGCAAGCCTGTGAGTTTGCTTGCCTGCCTGCCTGCCAGCGAACCTGCCTGCCTGCCTGCCTGCCTGCCTACCTTCCTGCATGCCTGCCTGCCTGCCTGCCTGCCTGTATGCCTGCCTGCCGGCCTGCCTTCCTACCTGCCTGCCTGCGAGCCTGTGCCTGTGAGCCTGCCTGCCTGCCTGCCTGCTTGCCTGAGTGACTGTGAGCCTGTCTGCGAGTCTGCCTGCCTGCCTGCCTGCCTGCTTGCCTGCGAGCATGCGAGCTTGCTTGCCTGCCTGCCTGCCTGCGAGCCTGCCTACCTGTGAGACTGCCTGCCTGCGAGCCTGCCTGCCTGCGAGCCTGCCTGCGAGCCTGCCTGCCTGCGAGCCTGCCTGCCTGCGAGCCTGCCTGCCTACCTGCGCGCCTGCGAGATTGTTTGCCTGCTTGCCTGCCTCCCTGCCTGCCTACCTGCCTGCGGACTGCCTGCCTGCCTGCCTACCTGCCTGCCTACCTGCCTGCCTGCATGCCTGCCTTCCTGCCTGCCTGCCTGCCTGCCTGCCTGCAAGCCTGCCTGCCTGCCTGCCTGCCTGCTAGCTTGCTAGCCTGGCTGCCTGCCTGCCTGCCTTCCTGCCTGCCTGTGAGCGATCATGTGAGCTTGCTTGCCTGCCTTCCTGCCTGCAAGCCTGCCTGCCTGCTAGCCTGCCTGCCTTCCTGCCTTCCTGCCTGTCCACCTGCCTGCCTGCCTGCCTGCATGCCTGCCTGCCTGCCTGCCTGCGAGCCTGCCTGGTGCGAGCCTGCCTGCCTGCCCCCCAGCGAGCCTGCCTGGTGCGAGCCTGCCTGCCTGCCTGCAAGCCTGCCTGCCTGCTAGCCTGCCTGCCTTCCTGCCTGCCTGCCTTCCTGCCTGCCTGCTAGCCTGCCTGCCTTCCTGCCTGATTGCCTGCCTGCCTGCCTGCCTGCCTGCCTGCCTGCCTGCCTGCCTGCCTGCCTGCCTGCGAGCCTGCGAGCTTGCTTGCCTGCCTGCCTGCCTGCCGGCCTTTAAGCCTGCCTGCCGGCCTGCCATCCTGCCTGCCTGCCTGCGAGCCTGTGCCTGTGAGCCTGCCTGCCTTCCTGCCTGCTTGCCTGAGTGACTGTGAGCCTGTCTGTGAGTCTGCCTGCCTGCCTGCCTGCCTGCCTGCTTGCCTGAGTGACTGTGAGCCTGTCTGCGAGTCTGCCTCCCTGCCTGCCTGCCTGCTTGCCTGCGAGCTTGCGAGCCTGCTTGCCTGCCTGCCTGCGAGCCTGCCAACCTGTGAGACTGCCTGCCTGCGAGCCTGCCTGCCTGCGAGTCTGTCTGCGAGCCTGCCTGCCTGCGAGCCTGCCTGCCTGTGAGCCTGCCTGCCTGCCTGCCTACCTGCGCACCTGCGAGATTGTTTGCCTGCTTGCCTGCCTCCCTGCCTGCCTACCTGCCTGCGGACTGCCTGCCTGCCTGCCTACCTGCCTGCCTACCTGCCTGCCTGCATGCCTGCCTTCCTGCCTGCCTGCCTGCCTGCCTGCATGCCTGCCTGCCTGCCTGCCTGCCTGCTAGCTTGCTAGCCTGGCTGCCTGCCTGCCTGACTGCCTGCCTGCCTGCCTGTGAGCGATCATGTGAGCTTGCTTGCCTGCCTTCCTAACTGCAAGCCTGCCTGCCTGCTAGCCTTCCTGCCTTCCGGCCTGTCTACCTGCCTGCCTGCCTGCATGCATGCCTGCCTGCCTGCCTGCCTGCCTGCCTGCCTGCCTGCCTGCCTGCGAGCCTGCCTGGTGCGAGCCTGCCTGCCTGCCCCCCAGCGAGCCTGCCTTGTGCGAGCCTACCTGCCTGCCTGCCTGCCTGCCTGCCTGCCTGCCTACCTGCCTGCCTGAATGCCTGCCTGCCTGCCTGCCTGTGAGCAAGCATGTGTGCTTGCTTGCCTGCTGCCTGCCTGCCTGCAAGCCTGCCTGCCTGCTAGCCTGCCTGCCTTCCTGCCTGCCTGCCTGCCTTCCTGCCTGCCTGCTAGCCTGCCTGCCTTCCTGCCTGATTGCCTGCCTGCCTTCCTCCCTGCCTGCCTGCATGCCTGCCTAACTGCCTGCAAGCCTGCGAGCTTGCTTGCCTGCCTGCCTGCCTGCCTGCGGCCTGCCTGCCTGCCTGCCTGCAAGCCTGTGAGTTTGCTTGCCTGCCTGCCTGCCAGCGAACCTGCCTGCCTGCCTGCCTGCCTGCCTGCTTACATGCCTGCATGCCTGCCTGCCTGCCTGTATGCCTGCCTGCCTGTATGCCTGCCTGCCGGCCTGCCATCCTGCCTGCCTGCCTGCGAGCCTGTGCCTGTGAGCCTGCCTGGCTGCCTGCCTGCTTGCCTGAGTGACTTTGAGCCTCTCTGCGAGTCTGCCTGCCTGCCTGCTTGCCTGCGAGCGTGTGAGCTTGCTTGCCTGCCTGTCTGCCTGCGAGCCTGCCTACCTGTGAGACTGCCTGCCTGTGAGCCTGCCTGCCTGTGAGTCTGTCTGCGAGCCTGCCTGTGAGCCTGCCTGCCTGCCTGCCTGCCTGCGTGCCTGCCTGCCTGCCTGCCTGCCTGCCTGCTAGCTTGCTAGCTTGGTGGCCTGCCTGCCTGCCTGCCTGCGAGCCTGCGAGCTTGCTTGCCTGCCTGCCTGCCTGCAAGCCTGTGAGTTTGCTTGCCTGCCTGCCTGCCAGCGAACCGGCCTGCCTACCTGCCTGCCTGCCTACTTGCCTGCATGCCTGCCTGCCTGCCTGCCTGCCTGTATGCCTGCCTGCCGGTCTGCCATCCTACCTGCCTGCCTGTGAGCCTGTGCCTGTGAGCCTGCCTGCCTGCCTGCCTGCGAGCCTGCGAGCTTGCTTGCCTGCCTGCCTGCCTGCCTGCAAGCCTGTGAGTTTGCTTGCCTGCCTGCCTGCCAGCGAACCGGCCTGCCTACCTGCCTGCCTGCCTACTTGCCTGCATGCCTGCCTGTATGCCTGCCTGCCTGTATGCCTGCCTGCCGGCCTGCCATCCTGCCTGCCTGCCTGCGAGCCTGTGCCTGTGAGCCTGCCTGGCTGCCTGCCTGCTTGCCTGAGTGACTTTGAGCCTCTCTGCGAGTCTGCCTGCCTGCCTGCTTGCCTGCGAGCGTGCGAGCTTGCTTGCCTGCCTGCCTGCCTGCGAGCCTGCCTACCTGTGAGACTGCCTGCCTGCGAGCCTGCCTGCCTGAGAGTCTGTCTGCGAGCCTGCCTGTGAGCCTGCCTGCCTGCCTGCCTGCCTGCCCGCCTGCGCGCCTGCGAGATTGTTTGCCTGCTTGCCTGCCTCCCTGCCTGCCTACCTGCCTGCGGACTGCCTGCCTGCCTGCCTACCTGCCTGCCTACCTGCCTGCCTGCATGCCTGCCTTCCTGCCTGCCTGCCTGCCTGCATGCCTGCCTGCCTGCCTGCCTGCTAGCTTGCTTGCCTGGCTGCCTGCCTGCCTGCCTGTGAGCGATCATGTGAGCTTGCTTGCCTGCCTTCCTGCCTGCAGCCTGCATGCCTGCTAGCCTGCCTGCTTTCCTGCCTTCCTGCCTTCCTGCCTGTCTGCCTGCCTGCCTGCCTGCATGCCTGCCTGCCTGCCTGCCTGCCTGCCGGCCTGCCTGCGAGCCTGCGAGCTTGCTTGCCTGCCTGCCTGCCTGCCTGCAAGCCTGTGAGCTTGCTTGCCTGCCTTCCTGCCTGCGAACTTTCCTGCCTACCTGCCTGCGAGCCAACCTGCCTGACTGCCAGCAAGCCTGCCTGCCTGCCTGCCTGCCTGCCTGCCTGCGAGCCTGCGAGAATGCTTTCCTGCCTGCCTGCCTGCGAGCCTGCCTGTCTGCCTGCCTGCCTGTCCGTCTGCATGCCTGCCTGCCTGCCTGCCTGCCTGCCTGCAAGCCTGCCTTCCTGCCTGGCTGCTAGCCTGGCTGCCTGCCTGCGAGCCTGCCTACCGACCAGCCTGCCAGCGTGTCTGTCTGCCTGCGAGCCTGCCTGCCTGCTAGCCTTCCTGCCTGCCTGCCTGCCTGCCTACCTGCCTGTATGCCTGCCTGCCTGCATGCCTGCTGCCTGCCTGCCTGAGGCCTGCCTGCCTGCCTGCCTGAGGCCTGCCTGTCTGCCTGCGAGCCTGCAAGTTTGCTAGCCTGCCTGCCTGCTTGCGAATCTTCCTGCCTACCTGCCTGGGAGCCTGCCTGCCTGCCTGGCAACTAGCCTGCCTGGTGCGAACCTGCCTGCCTGCCTGGCTGGCTGCCTACCTGCCTGCCTGCATGCCTGCCTGCGTGCTAGCCTTCTAGCCTGGCTGCCTGCCTGCCTGCCTACCTGCGAGCCTGCGAGCTTGCTTGCCTGCTTGCCTACCTGCCGGCCTGTCAGCCTGCCTGCTGCCTGCCTGCCTGCCTGCGAGCTTGGGAGCTTGCTTGCCTGCCTGCCTGCCTGCGAACCTTCCTGCCTACCTACTGTGAGCCTGCCTGCCTGCCTGCCAGTGAGCCTGCCTGGTGCGAGCCTGCCTGCCTGCCTGCCAGTGAGCCTGCCTGGTGCCAGCCTGCCTGCCTGCCTGCCTGCCTACCTGCCTACCTGCATGCCTGCCTGCCTGCCTGCCTGCCTGCAAGCCTGCTTGCCTGCTAGCCTGCCTGCCTGCCTTCCTGCCTGCCTGCCTGCCTGCGAGCCTGTGAGCTTGCTTGCCTGCTTGCCTACCTGCCTGCCTGCCTGCCTGCCTGCAGCCTGCCTGCCTGCCAGCGAGCCTGCCTGGTGCGAGCCTGCCTGCCTGCCTGCCTTCCTAACTGCCTGCCTGCATGCCTGCCTGCCAGCCTGCCTGCCTGCGAGCGAGCATGTGAGCTTGCTTGCCTGCCTGCCTGCCTGCGGTCTGGCTGCCTGCCTGCCTGCCTGCTAGCCTGCTACCATGCTAGCCTGCCGGCCTGCCTGCCTGCGAGCCTGCGAGCTTGCTTGCCTGCTTGCCTACCTGCCTGCCTGCCTGCCTGCCTGCAGCCTGCCTGCCTGCCTGTGAGCCTGCGAGCTTGCTTGCCTGCCTGCCTGCCTGCCTGCGAACCTTCCAGCCTACCTGCCTGTGAGCCTGCCTGCCTGTGAGCCTGCCGGCCTGCGAACATCAGGCCAGCCGGCCTGCCTGCCTGCCTGCCTACCTGTCTGCGAGACTGCATGCCTGCCTGCGAGCCTGCGAGCTTGCTTGCCTGCTTGCCTGCCTGCCTGCCTATGAGCCTGCGAGCGAGCTTGCTTGCCTGCCTACCTGCCTGCCTGCCTGCGAGCCTGCCTGCCTGGTAGCCTTCCTGCCTGCCTGCCTGCCTGCCTACCTGCCAGCATGCCTGCCTGCCTGCCTGCCTACCTGCCGGTGGCCTGCCTGCCTGCCTGCAAGCCTGTGAGCTTCCTTGCCTGCCTTCCTGCCTGCAAACCTTCCTGCCTACCTGCCTGTGAGCCTGCCTGCCTGACTGCCAGCGAGCCTGCCTGCCTGCCTGCCAGCGAGCCTGCCTGCCTGCCTGCATGCCTGCCTGCCTGCATGCATGCCTGCCTGCCTGCTAGCCTTTTAGCCTGGCTGCCTGCCTGCCTGCCTGCGAGCTTGCTTGCCTGCTTGCCTACCTGCCGGCCTGTCAGCCTGCCTGCAGCCTGCCTGCCTGCCCGCCTGCGAGCTTGCGAGCTTGCTTGCCTGCCTGCCTGCCTGCGAACCTTCCTGCCTACCTACTGCGAGCCTGCCTGCCTGCCTGCCAGCGAGCCTGCCTGTTGCGAGCCTGCCTGCCTGCTTGCCAGCGAGCCTGCCTCGTGCGAGCCTGCCTGCCTGCCTGCCTACCTGCCTACCTGCATGCCTGCCTGCCTGCCTGCCTGCCTGCCTGCAAGCCTGCCTGCCTGCTAGCCTGCATGCAAGCCTGCTAACCTGCTAGCCTGCCTGCCTGCCTGCCTGCCTGCCTGCCTGCGAGCCTGTGAGCTTGCTTGCCTGCTTGCCTACCTGCCTGCCTGCCTGCCTGCCTGCAGCCTGCCTGCCTGCCAGCGAGCCTGCCTGCCTGCCTGCCTAACTGCCTGCCTGCCTGCCTGCCTGCCAGCCTGCATGCCTGTGAGCGAGCATGTCAGCTTGCTTGCCTGCCTCCCTGCCTGCGGCCTGGCTGCCTGCCTGCCTGCCTGCTAGCCTGCTAGCCTGCTAGCCTGCCGGCCTGCCTGCCTGCGAGCCTGAGAGCTTACTTGCCTGCCTGCCTGCCTGCCTGCCTGCGAGCCTGCCTGCGAGACTGCCTGCCTGTGAGCCTGCCGGCCTGCGAGCATCAAGCCAGCCGGCCTGCCTGCCTGCCTGCCTACCTGTCTGCGAGACTGCATGCCTGCCTGCGAGCCTGCCTGCCTGTTAGAATTCCTGCCTGCCTGCCTGCCTGCCTACCTGCCAGCCTGCCTGCCTACCTGCCTGTGACCTGCCTGCCTGCGAGCCTGCGAGTTTGCTTGCCTGCCTACCTGCCTGCCTGCCTGCAAGCCTGCCTGCCTGGTAGCCTTCCTGCCTGCCTGCCTGCCTGCCTGCCTACCTGCCAGCATGCCTGCCTGATTGCCTGCCTTTCTGCCTGTGGCCTGCCTGCCTGCGAGCCAGCGAGCTTGCCTGCCTGCCTGCCTGCCTGCGAACCTTCTTGCTTTCCTGCCTGTGAGCCTACCTGCCTGCCTGCCAGCGAGCCTGCCTGGTGCGACCCTGCCTGCCTGCCTGCCAGCGAGCCTGCCTGGTGTGAGCCTGCCTGCCTGCCTGCCAGCGAGCCTGCCTGGTGCGAGCCTGCCTGCCTGCCTGCCTGCTTGCCTACCTACCTGTCTGCATGCCTGCCTGCCTGCCTGCGAGCGATCATGTGAGCTTGCTTGCCTGCCTGCCTGCAAGCCTGCCTGCCTGCTAGCCTGCCTGCCTTCCTGCCTTCCTGCCTGTCTTCCTGCCTGCCTGCCTGCCTGCCTGCCTGCCTGCCTGCCTGCCTGCGGCCTGCTTGCCTGCCTGCAAGCCAGTGAGCTTGCTTGCCTGCCTTCCTGCCTGCTAACCTTCCTGCCTACCTGCCTGCGAGCCTGCCTACCTGCCTGCCAGCGTGCCTGCCTGCCTGCCTGCCTGCATGCCTGCCTGCCTGCGAGCCTGTGAGTATGCTTGCCTGCCTTCCTGCCTGCGAGCCTGCCTGCCTGCTAGCCTTCCTGCCTGCCTGTCTGCCTGACAGCGAGCCTGCCTAGCTGCCTGCCTGCCTGCATGCCTTCCTGCCTACCTGACTGCGAGCCTGCCTGCCTTCGAGCCTGCCTGCCTGCCTGCTGCCTGCCTGCCTGAGAGCCTGTGCCTGCGAGCCTGCTTGCCTGCCTGCCTGTGAGCCTGCGAGCCTGCACGCTTGCTTGCCTGCTTGCCTGCCTGCCTGCCTGCCTGCGGCTGGCCTGCCTGCTTGCCTGCGAGCCTGCGAGCTTGCTTGCCTGCCTGCCTGCGAACCTTCTTGCTTACCTGCCTGTGAGCCTGCCTGCCTGCTTGCCAGCGAGCCTGCCTAGTGCGAGCCTGCCTGCCTGCTTGCCTGCCTGCCTGCTAGCCTGCTAGCCTGGCTGCCTGTGGCCTTCCTGCCGGCGAGCATGCGAGCTTGTTTGCCTGCCTGCCTGCCTGCGAACCTTCCTGCCTAGCTGCCTGTGAGCCTGCCTGCCTGCTTGCCAGCGAGCCAGCCTGGTGAGAGCCAGCCTGCCTGCCTACCTGCCTGCCTGTCTGCTTGCAAGCCTGCCTGCCTGGAAGCCTGCCTGGCTGCCTGCCTGCCTGCTAGCCTGGCTGCCTGCCTGTGAGCCTGCCTGCCTGCCTGCGGCCTGCCTGCCTGCCTGCCTGCCTGCAAGCATGCCTGCCTGCCTGCCTGCCTGCCTGCCTGCGATCCTGCGAGCTTGCTTGCCTGCCAGCCTGCCTGCGGCCTGTTTGCCTGCCTGCAAGCCTGTGAGCTTGCTTGCCTGCCTTCCTGCCTGCGAGCCTGCCTGCCTGACTGCCAGCGAGCCTGCCTGCCTGCCTACATGCCTGCCTGCCTGCGAGCCTGGGAGTATGCTTCCCTGCCTGCCTGCCTGTGAGCCTGCCTGCCTGCCTGTCCGTCTGCATGCCTGCCTGCCTGCCTGCCTGCAAGCCTGCCTGCCTGCCTGGCTGCTAGCCTGGCTGCCTGCCTGTGAGCTTGCCTACCCGCCTGCCTGCCAGCGAGCCTGCCTGCCTGCGAGCCTGCCTGCCTGCTAGCTTTCCTGCCTGCCTGCCTGCCTGCATACCTGCCTGTATACCTGCCTGCCTGCCTGCCTGCTGCCTGCCTGCCTGAGAGCTTGCTTGCCTGCCTGCCTGCCTGCGAGCCTGCGAGTTTGCTAGCCGGCCTGCCCGCCTGCGAACTCTCCTGCCTACCTGCCTGCGAGCCTGCCTGCCTGCCTGCCAACTAGCCTGCCTGGTGCGAGTCTGCCTGCCTGCCTGGCTGGCTGCCTACCTGCCTGCCTGCATGCCTGCCTGCCTGCCTGCCTGCTAGCCTGCCTGCCAGCGAGCCTGCCTGCCTGCGAGCCTGCCTGCCTGCTAGCCTTCCTGCCTGCCTGCCTGCCTGCCTACCTGCCTGTATGCCTGCCTGCCTGCATGCCTGCTGCCTGCCTGCCTGAGAACTTGCTTGCCTGCCTGCTTGCCAGCCTGCCTGCCTGCCTGAGGCCTGCCTGCCTGCCTGCGAGCCTGCGAGTTTGCTAGCCTGCCTGCCGGTCTGCGAACCTTCCTGCCTACCTACCTGCGAGCCTGTCTGCCTGCCTGGCAGCTAGCCTGCCTGGTGCGAACCTGCCTGCCTGCCTGGCTGGCTGCCTACCTGCTTGCCTGCATGCCTGCCTGCCTGGTGCGAGCCTGCCTGCCTGCCTGCCAGCGAGCCTGCCTGGTGCTAGCCTGCCTGCCTGCCTGCCAGCGAGCCTGCCTGGTGCGAGCCTGCCTGCCTGCCTGCCTGCCTACCTGCCTACCTGCATGCCTGTCTGCCCGCAAGACTGCCTGCCTGCTAGCCTGCATGCAAGCCTGCTAGCCTGTTAGCCTGCCTGCCTGCCTGCCTGCGATCCTGTGAGCTTGCTTGCCTACCTGCCTGCCTGCCTGCCTGCCTGCAGCCTGCCTGCCTGCCAGCGAGCCTGCCTGGTGCGAGCCTGCCTGCCTGCCTGCCTGCCTAACTGCCTGCCTGCATGCCTGCCTGCCAGCCTGCCTGCCTGCGAGCGAGCATGTGAGCTTGCTTGCCTGCCTCCCTGCCTGCGGCCTGGCTGCCTGCCTGCCTGCCTGCTAGCCTGCTACCCTGCTAGCCTGCCGGCCTGCATGCCTGCGAACCTGCGAGCTTGCTTGCCTGCTTGCCTACCTGCCTGCCTGCGAGCCTGCCTGCGAGCCTGCCTGCCTGTGAGCCTGCCAGCCTGCGAGCATCAAGCCAGCCGGCCTGCCTGCTTGCCTACCTACCTGTCTGCATGCCTGCCTGCCTGCCTGCGAGCGATCATGTGAGCTTGCTTGCCTGCCTGCCTGCAAGCCTGCCTGCCTGCTAGCCTGCCTGCCTTCCTGCCTTCCTGCCTGTCTTCCTGCCTGCCTGCCTGCCTGCCTGCCTGCCTGCATGCCTGCTTGCCTGCCTGCCTGCCTGCCTGCGGCCTGCTTGCCTGCCTGCAAGCCAGTGAGCTTGCTTGCCTGCCTTCCTGCCTGCTAACCTTCCTGCCTACCTGCCTGCGAGCCTGCCTGCCTGCCTGCCAGCGTGCCTGCCTGCCTGCCTGCCTGCATGCCTGCCTGCCTGCGAGCCTGTGAGTATGCTTGCCTGCCTTCCTGCCTGCGAGCCTGCCTGCCTGCTAGCCTTCCTGCCTGCCTGTCTGCCTGACAGCGAGCCTGCCTAGCTGCCTGCCTGCCTGCATGCCTTCCTGCCTGCCTGCCTGCTGCCTGCCTGCCTGAGAGCCTGTGCCTGCGAGCCTGCTTGCCTGCCTGCCTGTGAGCCTGCGAGCCTGCACGCTTGCTTGCCTGCTTGCCTGCCTGCCTGCCTGCCTGCGGCTGGCCTGCCTGCTTGCCTGCGAACCTGCGAGCTCCTTTGCCTGCCTGCCTGCGAACCTTCTTGCTTACCTGCATGTGAGCCTGCCTGCCTGCTTGCCAGCGAGCCTGCCTAGTGCGAGCCTGCCTGCCAGCTTGCCTGCCTGCCTGCTAGCCTGCTAGCCTGGCTGCCTGTGGCCTTCCTGCCGGCGAGCATGCGAGCATGTTTGCCTGCCTGCCTGCCTGCGAACCTTCCTGCCTACCTGCCTGCGAACCTTCCTGCCTAGCTGCCTGTGAGCCTGCCTGCCTGCTTGCCAGCGAGCCAGCCTGGTGAGAGCCAGCCTGCCTGCCTACCTGCCTGCCTGTCTGCTTGCAAGCCTGCCTGCCTGGAAGCCTGCCTGGCTGCCTGCCTGCCTGCTAGCCTGGCTGCCTGCCTGTGAGCCTGCCTGCCTGCCTGCCTGCAAGCATGCCTGCCTGCCTGCCTGCCTGCCTGCCTGCCTGGCTGCCTGCCTGCGATCCTGCGAGCTTGCTTGCCTGCCAGCCTGCCTGCGGCCTGTTTGCCTGCCTGCAAGCCTGTGAGCTTGCTTGCCTGCCTTCCTGCCTGCGAACCTTCCTGCCTACCTGCCTGCGAGCCTGCCTGCCTGACTGCCAGCGAGCCTGCCTGCCTGCCTACCTGCCTGCCTGCCTGCCTGCCTGCGAGCCTGGGAGTATGCTTGCCTGCCTGCCTGCCTGTGAGCCTGCCTGCCTGCCTGTCCGTCTGCATGCCTGCCTGCCTGCCTGCCTGCAAGCCTGCCTGCCTGCCTGGCTGCTAGCCTGGCTGCCTGCCTGTGAGCTTGCCTACCCGCCTGCCTGCCAGCGAGCCTGCCTGCCTGCGAGCCTGCCTGCCTGCTAGCTTTCCTGCCTGCCTGCCTGCCTGCATACCTGCCTGTATACCTGCCTGCCTGCCTGCCTGCTGCCTGCCTGCCTGAGAGCTTGCTTGCCTGCCTGCCTGCCTGCGAGCCTGCGAGTTTGCTAGCCTGCCTGCCCGCCTGCGAACCCTCCTGCCTACCTGCCTGCGAGCCTGCCTGCCTGCCTGCCAACTAGCCTGCCTGGTGCGAGTCTGCCTGCCTGCCTGGCTGGCTGCCTACCTGCCTGCCTGCATGCCTGCCTGCCTGCCTGCCTGCTAGCCTGCCTGCCTGCCTGCCTGCCTGCATGCCTGCTTGCAAGCCTGCGAGCTTGCTTGCCTGCTTGCCTACCTGCCGGCCTGTCAGCCTGCCTGCAGCCTGCCTGCCTGCCTGCGAGCTTGTGAGCTTGCTTGCCTGCCTGCCTGCCTGCGAACCTTCCTGCCTACCTACTGCGAGCCTGCCTGCTTGCCTGCCAGCGAGCCTGCCTGGTGCGAACCTGCCTGCCTGCCTGCCTACCTGCCTACCTGCATGCCTGCCTGCCTGCCTGCCTGCCTGCAAGCCTGCCTGCCTGCTAGCCTGCATGCAAGCCTGCTAGCCTGCTAGCCTGCCTGCCTGCCTGCGAGCCTGTGAGCTTGCTTGCCTGCTTGCCTACCTGCCTGCCTGCTTGCCTGCCTGCAGCCTGCCTGCCTGCCAGCGAGCCTGCCTGGTGCGAACCTGCCTGCCGGCCTGCCTGCCTAACTGCCCGCCTACATGCCTGCCTGCCAGCCTGCCTGCCTGTGAGCGAGCATGTGAGCTTGCTTGCCTGCCTGCCTGCCTACGGCCTGGCTGCCTGCCTGCCTGCCTGCTAGCCTTCTACCCTGGTAGGCTGCCGGCCTGCCTGCCTGCGAGCCTGCCAGCTTGCTTGCCTGCTTGCCTGCCTGCCTGCCTGTGAGCCTGCGAGCGAGCTTGCTTGCCTGCCTACCTGCCTGCCTGCCTGGTAGCCTGCCTGCCTGATAGCCTTCCTGCCTGCCTGCCTGCCTGCCTACCTGCCAGCCTGCCTACCTACCTGCCTGTGGCCTGCCTGCCTGCGAGCCTGCGAGTTTGCTTGCCTGCCTGCCTGCCTGCGAACCTTCTTGCTTACCTGCCTGTTAGCCTACCTACCTGCCTGCCATCGAGCCTGCCTGGTGCGAGCCTGCCAGGTGCGAGCCTGCCTGCCTGCCTGCCTGCTTGACTACCTACCTGTCTGCATGCCTGCCTGCTTGCCTGCCTGCCTGCCTGCGAGCGATCATGAGAGCTTGCTTACCTGCCTGCCTGCCTGCAAGCCTGCCTGCCTGCTAGCCTGCCTGCCTTCCTGCCTTCCTGCCTGTCTACCTGCCTGCCTGCCTGCCTGCATGCATGCATGCCTGCCTGCCTGCCTACCTGCCTGCCTGCCTGCGAGCCTGCGAGCTTACTTGCCTGCCTGCCTGCCTGCCTGCGGCCTGTTTGCCTGCCTGCAAGCCTGTGAGCTTGCTTGCCTGCCTTCCTGCCTGCGAACCTTCCTGCCTACCTGCCTGCGAGCCTGCCTGCCTGACTGCCAGCGAGCTTCCCTGCCTGCCTGCCTACCTGCGAGCCTGCGAGTATGCTTGCCTGCCTGCCTGCCTGCCTGCCTGCCTGTCCTTCTGCATGTCTGCCTGCCTGCCTGCCTGCCTGCCTGCCTGGCTGCTAGCCTGGCTGCCTATCTGCGAGCCTGCCTACCGGCCTGCCTGCCAGCGAGCCTGCCTGCCTGCGAGCCTGCCTGCCTGCTAGCCTTCCTGCCTCCCTGCCTGCCTGCCTACCTGCCTGTATGCCTGACTGCCTGCATGCCTGCTGCCTGCCAGCCTGAGAGCGTGCTTGCCTGCCTGCTTGCCTGCCTGCTTGCCTGCCTGCCTGCCTGCCTGCGAGCCTGCGAGTTTGCTAGCCTGCCTGGCTGCCTGCGAACCTTCCTGCCTACCTGCCTGAGAGCCTGCCTGCCTGCCTGCCAGCTAGCCTGCTGGGTGCGAGCCTGCCTGCCTGCCTACCTGCCTGCCTGCCTGTCTGTCTGCATGCCTGCCTGCCTGAATGCCTGCGAACCTTCCTGCCTACCTGCCTGAGAGCCTGCCTGCTTGCCTGCCTGCATGCCTGCCTGCCTGCATGCCTGCCTGCCTGCTAGCCTTCTAGCCTGGATGCCTGCCTGCCTGCCTGCGAGCCTGCTTGCCTGCTTGCCTACCTGCCGGCCTGCCTACCTGCCTGCGAGCCTGCCTGCCTGACTGCCAGCGAGCCTGCCTGCCTGCCTACATGCCTGCCTGCCTGTGAGCCTGGGAGTATGCTTGCCTGCCTGCCTGCCTGTGAGCCTGCCTGCCTGCCTGTCCGTCTGCATGCCTGCCTGCCTGCCTGCCTGCAAGCCTGCCTGCCTGCCTGGCTGCTAGCCTGGCTGCCTGCCTGTGAGCTTGCCTACCCGCCTGCCTGCCAGCGAGCCTGCCTGCCTGCGAGCCTGCCTGCCTGCTAGCTTTCCTGCCTGCCTGCCTGCCTGCATACCTGCCTGTATACCTGCCTGCCTGCCTGCCTGCTGCCTGCCTGCCTGAGAGCTTGCTTGCCTGCCTGCCTGCCTGCGAGCCTGCGAGTTTGCTAGCCTGCCTGCCCGCCTGCGAACCCTCCTGCCTACCTGCCTGCGAGCCTGCCTGCCTGCCTGCCAACTAGCCTGCCTGGTGCGAGTCTGCCTGCCTGCCTGGCTGGCTGCCTACCTGCCTGCCTGCATGCCTGCCTGCCTGCCTGCCTGCTAGCCTGCCTGCCTGCCTGCCTGCCTGCATGCCTGCTTGCAAGCCTGCGAGCTTGCTTGCCTGCTTGCCTACCTGCCGGCCTGTCAGCCTGCCTGCAGCCTGCCTGCCTGCCTGCGAGCTTGTGAGCTTGCTTGCCTGCCTGCCTGCCTGCGAACCTTCCTGCCTACCTACTGCGAGCCTGCCTGCTTGCCTGCCAGCGAGCCTGCCTGGTGTGAACCTGCCTGCCTGCCTGCCTACCTGCCTACCTGCATGCCTGCCTGCCTGCCTGCCTGCCTGCAAGCCTGCCTGCCTGCTAGCCTGCATGCAAGCCTGCTAGCCTGCTAGCCTGCCTGCCTGCCTGCGAGCCTGTGAGCTTGCTTGCCTGCTTGCCTACCTGCCTGCCTGCTTGCCTGCCTGCAGCCTGCCTGCCTGCCAGCGAGCCTGCCTGGTGCGAACCTGCCTGCCGGCCTGCCTGCCTAACTGCCCGCCTACATGCCTGCCTGCCAGCCTGCCTGCCTGTGAGCGAGCATGTAAGCTTGCTTGCCTGCCTGCCTGCCTACGGCCTGGCTGCCTGCCTGCCTGCCTGCTAGCCTGCTACCCTGGTAGGCTGCCGGCCTGCCTGCCTGCGAGCCTGCCAGCTTGCTTGCCTGCTTGCCTGCCTGCCTGCCTGTGAGCCTGCGAGCGAGCTTGCTTGCCTGCCTACCTGCCTGCCTGCCTGGTAGCCTGCCTGCCTGATAGCCTTCCTGCCTGCCTGCCTGCCTGCCTACCTGCCAGCCTGCCTACCTACCTGCCTGTGGCCTGCCTGCCTGCGAGCCTGCGAGTTTGCTTGCCTGCCTGCCTGCCTGCGAACCTTCTTGCTTACCTGCCTGTTAGCCTACCTACCTGCCTGCCATCGAGCCTGCCTGGTGCGAGCCTGCCAGGTGCGAGCCTGCCTGCCTGCCTGCCTGCTTGACTACCTACCTGTCTGCATGCCTGCCTGCTTGCCTGCCTGCCTGCCTGCGAGCGATCATGAGAGCTTGCTTACCTGCCTGCCTGCCTGCAAGCCTGCCTGCCTGCTAGCCTGCCTGCCTTCCTGCCTTCCTGCCTGTCTACCTGCCTGCCTGCCTGCCTGCCTGCATGCATGCCTGCCTGCCTGCCTACCTGCCTGCCTGCCTGCCTGCGAGCCTGCGAGCTTACTTGCCTGCCTGCCTGCCTGCCTGCGGCCTGTTTGCCTGCCTGCAAGCCTGTGAGCTTGCTTGCCTGCCTTCCTGCCTGCGAACCTTCCTGCCTACCTGCCTGCGAGCCTGCCTGCCTGACTGCCAGCGAGCTTCCCTGCCTGCCTGCCTACCTGCGAGCCTGCGAGTATGCTTGCCTGCCTGCCTGCCTGCCTGCCTGCCTGTCCTTCTGCATGTCTGCCTGCCTGCCTGCCTGCCTGCCTGCCTGGCTGCTAGCCTGGCTGCCTATCTGCGAGCCTGCCTACCGGCCTGCCTGCCAGCGAGCCTGCCTGCCTGCGAGCCTGCCTGCCTGCTAGCCTTCCTGCCTCCCTGCCTGCCTGCCTACCTGCCTGTATGCCTGACTGCCTGCATGCCTGCTGCCTGCCAGCCTGAGAGCGTGCTTGCCTGCCTGCTTGCCTGCCTGCTTGCCTGCCTGCCTGCCTGCCTGCGAGCCTGCGAGTTTGCTAGCCTGCCTGGCTGCCTGCGAACCTTCCTGCCTACCTGCCTGAGAGCCTGCCTGCCTGCCTGCCAGCTAGCCTGCTGGGTGCGAGCCTGCCTGCCTGCCTACCTGCCTGCCTGCCTGTCTGTCTGCATGCCTGCCTGCCTGAATGCCTGCGAACCTTCCTGCCTACCTGCCTGAGAGCCTGCCTGCTTGCCTGCCTGCATGCCTGCCTGCCTGCATGCCTGCCTGCCTGCTAGCCTTCTAGCCTGGATGCCTGCCTGCCTGCCTGCGAGCCTGCTTGCCTGCTTGCCTACCTGCCGGCCTGCCTACCTGCCTGCGAGCCTGCCTGCCTGACTGCCAGCGAGCCTGCCTGCCTGCCTACATGCCTGCCTGCCTGTGAGCCTGGGAGTATGCTTGCCTGCCTGCCTGCCTGTGAGCCTGCCTGCCTGCCTGTCCGTCTGCATGCCTGCCTGCCTGCCTGCCTGCAAGCCTGCCTGCCTGCCTGGCTGCTAGCCTGGCTGCCTGCCTGTGAGCTTGCCTACCCGCCTGCCTGCCAGCGAGCCTGCCTGCCTGCGAGCCTGCCTGCCTGCTAGCTTTCCTGCCTGCCTGCCTGCCTGCATACCTGCCTGTATACCTGCCTGCCTGCCTGCCTGCTGCCTGCCTGCCTGAGAGCTTGCTTGCCTGCCTGCCTGCCTGCGAGCCTGCGAGTTTGCTAGCCTGCCTGCCCGCCTGCGAACCCTCCTGCCTACCTGCCTGCGAGCCTGCCTGCCTGCCTGCCAACTAGCCTGCCTGGTGCGAGTCTGCCTGCCTGCCTGGCTGGCTGCCTACCTGCCTGCCTGCATGCCTGCCTGCCTGCCTGCCTGCTAGCCTGCCTGCCTGCCTGCCTGCCTGCATGCCTGCTTGCAAGCCTGCGAGCTTGCTTGCCTGCTTGCCTACCTGCCGGCCTGTCAGCCTGCCTGCAGCCTGCCTGCCTGCCTGCGAGCTTGTGAGCTTGCTTGCCTGCCTGCCTGCCTGCGAACCTTCCTGCCTACCTACTGCGAGCCTGCCTGCTTGCCTGCCAGCGAGCCTGCCTGGTGTGAACCTGCCTGCCTGCCTGCCTACCTGCCTACCTGCATGCCTGCCTGCCTGCCTGCCTGCCTGCCTGCAAGCCTGCCTGCCTGCTAGCCTGCATGCAAGCCTGCTAGCCTGCTAGCCTGCCTGCCTGCCTGCGAGCCTGTGAGCTTGCTTGCCTGCTTGCCTACCTGCCTGCCTGCTTGCCTGCCTGCAGCCTGCCTGCCTGCCAGCGAGCCTGCCTGGTGCGAACCTGCCTGCCGGCCTGCCTGCCTAACTGCCCGCCTACATGCCTGCCTGCCAGCCTGCCTGCCTGTGAGCGAGCATGTGAGCTTGCTTGCCTGCCTGCCTGCCTACGGCCTGGCTGCCTGCCTGCCTGCCTGCTAGCCTGCTACCCTGGTAGGCTGCCGGCCTGCCTGCCTGCGAGCCTGCCAGCTTGCTTGCCTGCTTGCCTGCCTGCCTGCCTGTGAGCCTGCGAGCGAGCTTGCTTGCCTGCCTACCTGCCTGCCTGCCTGGTAGCCTGCCTGCCTGATAGCCTTCCTGCCTGCCTGCCTGCCTGCCTACCTGCCAGCCTGCCTACCTACCTGCCTGTGGCCTGCCTGCCTGCGAGCCTGCGAGTTTGCTTGCCTGCCTGCCTGCCTGCGAACCTTCTTGCTTACCTGCCTGTTAGCCTACCTACCTGCCTGCCATCGAGCCTGCCTGGTGCGAGCCTGCCAGGTGCGAGCCTGCCTGCCTGCCTGCCTGCTTGACTACCTACCTGTCTGCATGCCTGCCTGCTTGCCTGCCTGCCTGCCTGCGAGCGATCATGAGAGCTTGCTTACCTGCCTGCCTGCCTGCAAGCCTGCCTGCCTGCTAGCCTGCCTGCCTTCCTGCCTTCCTGCCTGTCTACCTGCCTGCCTGCCTGCCTGCCTGCATGCATGCCTGCCTGCCTGCCTACCTGCCTGCCTGCCTGCCTGCGAGCCTGCGAGCTTACTTGCCTGCCTGCCTGCCTGCCTGCGGCCTGTTTGCCTGCCTGCAAGCCTGTGAGCTTGCTTGCCTGCCTTCCTGCCTGCGAACCTTCCTGCCTACCTGCCTGCGAGCCTGCCTGCCTGACTGCCAGCGAGCTTCCCTGCCTGCCTGCCTACCTGCGAGCCTGCGAGTATGCTTGCCTGCCTGCCTGCCTGCCTGCCTGCCTGTCCTTCTGCATGTCTGCCTGCCTGCCTGCCTGCCTGCCTGCCTGGCTGCTAGCCTGGCTGCCTATCTGCGAGCCTGCCTACCGGCCTGCCTGCCAGCGAGCCTGCCTGCCTGCGAGCCTGCCTGCCTGCTAGCCTTCCTGCCTCCCTGCCTGCCTGCCTACCTGCCTGTATGCCTGACTGCCTGCATGCCTGCTGCCTGCCAGCCTGAGAGCGTGCTTGCCTGCCTGCTTGCCTGCCTGCTTGCCTGCCTGCTTGCCTGCCTGCCTGCGAGCCTGCGAGTTTGCTAGCCTGCCTGGCTGCCTGCGAACCTTCCTGCCTACCTGCCTGAGAGTCTGCCTGCCTGCCTGCCAGCTAGCCTGCTGGGTGCGAGCCTGCCTGCCTGCCTACCTGCCTGCCTGCCTGTCTGTCTGCATGCCTGCCTGCCTGAATGCCTGCGAACCTTCCTGCCTACCTGCCTGAGAGCCTGCCTGCTTGCCTGCCTGCATGCCTGCCTGCCTGCATGCCTGCCTGCCTGCTAGCCTTCTAGCCTGGATGCCTGCCTGCCTGCCTGCGAGCCTGCGAGCTTGCTTGCCTGCTTGCCTACCTGCCGGCCTGCCTGCCTGCCTGCAGCCTGCCTGCCTGCCTGCAAGCTTGCGAGCTTGCTTGCCTGCCTGACTGCCTGCGAACCTTCCTGCCTACCTACTGCGAGCCTGCCTGCCTGCCTGCCAGCGAGCCTGCCTGCCTGCCTGCCTACCTGCCTGCCTGCATGCCTACCTGCCTGCCTGCCTGCCTGCATGCCTGCATGCCTGCCTGCCTGCCTGCCTGCTAGCCTGGCTGCCTGCCTGCCTGCCTGCCTGTGAGCCTGCGAGCGAGCTTGCTAGCCTGCCTACCTGCCTGCCTGCCTGCGAGCCTGCCTGCCTGGTAGCCTTCCTGCCTGCCTGCCTACCTGCCAGCATGCCTGCCTGATTGCCTGCCTACCTGCCTGTGGCCTGCCTGCCTGCGAGCCAGCGAGCTTGTGTGCCTGCCTGCCTGCCTGCGAACCTTCTTGCTTTCCTGCCTGTGAGCCTACCTGCCTGCCTGCCAGCGAGCCTGCCTGGTGCGAGCCTGCCTGCCTGCCTGCCAGCGAGCCTGCCTGGTGCGAGCCTGCCTGCCTGCCTGCCAGCGAGCCTGCCTGGTGCGAGCCTGCCTGCCTGCCTGCCTGCTTGCCTACCTACCTGTCTGCATGCCTGCCTGCCTGCCTGCGAGCGATCATGTGAGCTTGCTTGCCTGCCTGCCTGCAAGCCTGCCTGCCTGCTAGCCTGCCTGCCTTCCTGCCTTCCTGCCTGTCTTCCTGCCTGCCTGCCTGCCTGCCTGCCTGCCTGCATGCCTGCTTGCCTGCCTGCCTGCCTGCCTGCCTGCGGCCTGCTTGCCTGCCTGCAAGCCAGTGAGCTTGCTTGCCTGCCTTCCTGCCTGCTAACCTTCCTGCCTACCTGCCTGCGAGCCTGCCTGCCTGCCTGCCAGCGTGCCTGCCTGCCTGCCTGCCTGCATGCCTGCCTGCCTGCGAGCCTGTGAGTATGCTTGCCTGCCTTCCTGCCTGCGAGCCTGCCTGCCTGCTAGCCTTCCTGCCTGCCTGTCTGCCTGACAGCGAGCCTGCCTAGCTGCCTGCCTGCCTGCATGCCTTCCTGCCTACCTGACTGCGAGCCTGCCTGCCTTCGAGCCTGCCTGCCTGCCTGCTGCCTGCCTGCCTGAGAGCCTGTGCCTGCGAGCCTGCTTGCCTGCCTGCCTGTGAGCCTGCGAGCCTGCACGCTTGCTTGCCTGCTTGCCTGCCTGCCTGCCTGCCTGCGGCTGGCCTGCCTGCTTGCCTGCGAGCCTGCGAGCTTGCTTGCCTGCCTGCCTGCGAACCTTCTTGCTTACCTGCCTGTGAGCCTGCCTGCCTGCTTGCCAGCGAGCCTGCCTAGTGCGAGCCTGCCTGCCTGCTTTCCTGCCTGCCTGCTAGCCTGCTAGCCTGGCTGCCTGTGGCCTTCCTGCCGGCGAGCATGCGAGCTTGTTTGCCTGCCTGCCTGCCTGCGAACCTTCCTGCCTAGCTGCCTGTGAGCCTGCCTGCCTGCTTGCCAGCGAGCCAGCCTGGTGAGAGCCAGCCTGCCTGCCTACCTGCCTGCCTGTCTGCTTGCAAGCCTGCCTGCCTGGAAGCCTGCCTGGCTGCCTGCCTGCCTGCTAGCCTGGCTGCCTGCCTGTGAGCCTGCCTGCCTGCCTGCGGCCTGCCTGCCTGCCTGCCTGCCTGCAAGCATGCCTGCCTGCCTGCCTGCCTGCCTGCCTGCCTGCCTGCCTGCCTGCGATCCTGCGAGCTTGCTTGCCTGCCAGCCTGCCTGCGGCCTGTTTGCCTGCCTGCAAGCCTGTGAGCTTGCTTGCCTGCCTTCCTGCCTGCGAACCTTCCTGCCTACCTGCCTGCGAGCCTGCCTGCCTGACTGCCAGCGAGCCTGCCTGCCTGCCTACCTGCCTGCCTGCCTGTGAGCCTGGGAGTATGCTTGCCTGCCTGCCTGCCTGTGAGCCTGCCTGCCTGCCTGTCCGTCTGCATGCCTGCCTGCCTGCCTGCCTGCAAGCCTGCCTGCCTGCCTGGCTGCTAGCCTGGCTGCCTGCCTGTGAGCTTGCCTACCCGCCTGCCTGCCAGCGAGCCTGCCTGCCTGCGAGCCTGCCTGCCTGCTAGCTTTCCTGCCTGCCTGCCTGCCTGCATACCTGCCTGTATACCTGCCTGCCTGCCTGCCTGCTGCCTGCCTGCCTGAGAGCTTGCTTGCCTGCCTGCCTGCCTGCGAGCCTGCGAGTTTGCTAGCCTGCCTGCCCGCCTGCGAACCCTCCTGCCTACCTGCCTGCGAGCCTGCCTGCCTGCCTGCCAACTAGCCTGCCTGGTGCGAGTCTGCCTGCCTGCCTGGCTGGCTGCCTACCTGCCTGCCTGCATGCCTGCCTGCCTGCCTGCCTGCTAGCCTGCCTGCCTGCCTGCCTGCCTGCATGCCTGCTTGCAAGCCTGCGAGCTTGCTTGCCTGCTTGCCTACCTGCCGGCCTGTCAGCCTGCCTGCAGCCTGCCTGCCTGCCTGCGAGCTTGTGAGCTTGCTTGCCTGCCTGCCTGCCTGCGAACCTTCCTGCCTACCTACTGCGAGCCTGCCTGCTTGCCTGCCAGCGAGCCTGCCTGGTGTGAACCTGCCTGCCTGCCTGCCTACCTGCCTACCTGCATGCCTGCCTGCCTGCCTGCCTGCCTGCAAGCCTGCCTGCCTGCTAGCCTGCATGCAAGCCTGCTAGCCTGCTAGCCTGCCTGCCTGCCTGCGAGCCTGTGAGCTTGCTTGCCTGCTTGCCTACCTGCCTGCCTGCTTGCCTGCCTGCAGCCTGCCTGCCTGCCAGCGAGCCTGCCTGGTGCGAACCTGCCTGCCGGCCTGCCTGCCTAACTGCCCGCCTACATGCCTGCCTGCCAGCCTGCCTGCCTGTGAGCGAGCATGTAAGCTTGCTTGCCTGCCTGCCTGCCTACGGCCTGGCTGCCTGCCTGCCTGCCTGCTAGCCTGCTACCCTGGTAGGCTGCCGGCCTGCCTGCCTGCGAGCCTGCCAGCTTGCTTGCCTGCTTGCCTGCCTGCCTGCCTGTGAGCCTGCGAGTGAGCTTGCTTGCCTGCCTACCTGCCTGCCTGCCTGGTAGCCTGCCTGCCTGATAGCCTTCCTGCCTGCCTGCCTGCCTGCCTACCTGCCAGCCTGCCTACCTACCTGCCTGTGGCCTGCCTGCCTGCGAGCCTGCGAGTTTGCTTGCCTGCCTGCCTGCCTGCGAACCTTCTTGCTTACCTGCCTGTTAGCCTACCTACCTGCCTGCCATCGAGCCTGCCTGGTGCGAGCCTGCCAGGTGCGAGCCTGCCTGCCTGCCTGCCTGCTTGACTACCTACCTGTCTGCATGCCTGCCTGCTTGCCTGCCTGCCTGCCTGCGAGCGATCATGAGAGCTTGCTTACCTGCCTGCCTGCCTGCAAGCCTGCCTGCCTGCTAGCCTGCCTGCCTTCCTGCCTTCCTGCCTGTCTACCTGCCTGCCTGCCTGCCTGCCTGCATGCATGCCTGCCTGCCTGCCTACCTGCCTGCCTGCCTGCGAGCCTGCGAGCTTACTTGCCTGCCTGCCTGCCTGCCTGCGGCCTGTTTGCCTGCCTGCAAGCCTGTGAGCTTGCTTGCCTGCCTTCCTGCCTGCGAACCTTCCTGCCTACCTGCCTGCGAGCCTGCCTGCCTGACTGCCAGCGAGCTTCCCTGCCTGCCTGCCTACCTGCGAGCCTGCGAGTATGCTTGCCTGCCTGCCTGCCTGCCTGCCTGTCCTTCTGCATGTCTGCCTGCCTGCCTGCCTGCCTGCCTGCCTGGCTGCTAGCCTGGCTGCCTATCTGCGAGCCTGCCTACCGGCCTGCCTGCCAGCGAGCCTGCCTGCCTGCGAGCCTGCCTGCCTGCTAGCCTTCCTGCCTCCCTGCCTGCCTGCCTACCTGCCTGTATGCCTGACTGCCTGCATGCCTGCTGCCTGCCAGCCTGAGAGCGTGCTTGCCTGCATGCTTGCCTGCCTGCTTGCCTGCCTGCCTGCCTGCCTGCCTGCGAGCCTGCGAGTTTGCTAGCCTGCCTGGCTGCCTGCGAACCTTCCTGCCTACCTGCCTGAGAGTCTGCCTGCCTGCCTGCCAGCTAGCCTGCTGGGTGCGAGCCTGCCTGCCTGCCTACCTGCCTGCCTGCCTGTCTGTCTGCATGCCTGCCTGCCTGAATGCCTGCGAACCTTCCTGCCTACCTGCCTGAGAGCCTGCCTGCTTGCCTGCCTGCATGCCTGCCTGCCTGCATGCCTGCCTGCCTGCTAGCCTTCTAGCCTGGATGCCTGCCTGCCTGCCTGCGAGCCTGCGAGCTTGCTTGCCTGCTTGCCTACCTGCCGGCCTGCCTGCCTGCCTGCAGCCTGCCTGCCTGCCTGCAAGCTTGCGAGCTTGCTTGCCTGCCTGACTGCCTGCGAACCTTCCTGCCTACCTACTGCGAGCCTGCCTGCCTGCCTGCCAGCGAGCCTGCCTGCCTGCCTGCCTACCTGCCTGCCTGCATGCCTACCTGCCTGCCTGCCTGCCTGCATGCCTGCATGCCTGCCTGCCTGCCTGCCTGCTAGCCTGGCTGCCTGCCTGCCTGCCTGCCTGTGAGCCTGCGAGCGAGCTTGCTTGCCTGCCTACCTGCCTGCCTGCCTGCGAGCCTGCCTGCCTGGTAGCCTTCCTGCCTGCCTGCCTGCCTGCCTACCTGCCAGCATGCCTGCCTGATTGCCTGCCTACCTGCCTGTGGCCTGCCTGCCTGCGAGCCAGCGAGCTTGCCTGCCTGCCTGCCTGCCTGCGAACCTTCTTGCATTCCTGCCTGTGAGCCTACCTGCCTGCCTGCCAGCGAGCCTGCCTGGTGCGAGCCTGCCTGCCTGCCTGCCAGCGAGCCTGCCTGGTGCGAGCCTGCCTGCCTGCCTGCCAGCGAGCCTGCCTGGTGCGAGCCTGCCTGCCTGCCTGCCTGCTTGCCTACCTACCTGTCTGCATGCCTGCCTGCCTGCCTGCGAGCGATCATGTGAGCTTGCTTGCCTGCCTGCCTGCAAGCCTGCCTGCCTGCTAGCCTGCCTGCCTTCCTGCCTTCCTGCCTGTCTTCCTGCCTGCCTGCCTGCCTGCCTGCCTGCCTGCATGCCTGCTTGCCTGCCTGCCTGCCTGCCTGCCTGCGGCCTGCTTGCCTGCCTGCAAGCCAGTGAGCTTGCTTGCCTGCCTTCCTGCCTGCTAACCTTCCTGCCTACCTGCCTGCGAGCCTGCCTACCTGCCTGCCAGCGTGCCTGCCTGCCTGCCTGCCTGCATGCCTGCCTGCCTGCGAGCCTGTGAGTATGCTTGCCTGCCTTCCTGCCTGCGAGCCTGCCTGCCTGCTAGCCTTCCTGCCTGCCTGTCTGCCTGACAGCGAGCCTGCCTAACTGCCTGCCTGCCTGCATGCCTTCCTGCCTACCTGACTGCGAGCCTGCCTGCCTTCGAGCCTGCCTGCCTGCCTGCTGCCTGCCTGCCTGAGAGCCTGTGCCTGCGAGCCTGCTTGCCTGCCTGCCTGTGAGCCTGCGAGCCTGCACGCTTGCTTGCCTGCTTGCCTGCCTGCCTGCCTGCCTGCGGCTGGCCTGCCTGCTTGCCTGCGAGCCTGCGAGCTTGCTTGCCTGCCTGCCTGCGAACCTTCTTGCTTACCTGCCTGTGAGCCTGCCTGCCTGCTTGCCAGCGAGCCTGCCTAGTGCGAGCCTGCCTGCCTGCTTGCCTGCCTGCCTGCTAGCCTGCTAGCCTGGCTGCCTGTGGCCTTCCTGCCGGCGAGCATGCGAGCTTGTTTGCCTGCCTGCCTGCCTGCGAACCTTCCTGCCTAGCTGCCTGTGATCCTGCCTGCCTGCTTGCCAGCGAGCCAGCCTGGTGAGAGCCAGCCTGCCTGCCTACCTGCCTGCCTGTCTGCTTGCAAGCCTGCCTGCCTGGAAGCCTGCCTGGCTGCCTGCCTGCCTGCTAGCCTGGCTGCCTGCCTGTGAGCCTGCCTGCCTGCCTGCGGCCTGCCTGCCTGCCTGCCTGCCTGCCTGCAAGCATGCCTGCCTGCCTGCCTGCCTGCCTGCCTGCCTGCCTGCCTGCCTGCCTGCCTGCCTGCCTGCGATCCTGCGAGCTTGCTTGCCTGCCAGCCTGCCTGCGGCCTGTTTGCCTGCCTGCAAGCCTGTGAGCTTGCTTGCCTGCCTTCCTGCCTGCGAACCTTCCTGCCTACCTGCCTGCGAGCCTGCCTGCCTGACTGCCAGCGAGCCTGCCTGCCTGCCTACCTGCCTGCCTGCCTGTGAGCCTGGGAGTATGCTTGCCTGCCTGCCTGCCTGTGAGCCTGCCTGCCTGCCTGTCCGTCTGCATGCCTGCCTGCCTGCCTGCCTGCAAGCCTGCCTGCCTGCCTGGCTGCTAGCCTGGCTGCCTGCCTGTGAGCTTGCCTACCCGCCTGCCTGCCAGCGAGCCTGCCTGCCTGCGAGCCTGCCTGCCTGCTAGCTTTCCTGCCTGCCTGCCTGCCTGCATACCTGCCTGTATACCTGCCTGCCTGCCTGCCTGCTGCCTGCCTGCCTGAGAGCTTGCTTGCCTGCCTGCCTGCCTGCGAGCCTGCGAGTTTGCTAGCCTGCCTGCCCGCCTGCGAACCCTCCTGCCTACCTTCCTGCGAGCCTGCCTGCCTGCCTGCCAACTAGCCTGCCTGGTGCGAGTCTGCCTGCCTGCCTGGCTGGCTGCCTACCTGCCTGCCTGCATGCCTGCCTGCCTGCCTGCCTGCTAGCCTGCCTGCCTGCCTGCCTGCCTGCATGCCTGCTTGCAAGCCTGCGAGCTTGCTTGCCTGCTTGCCTACCTGCCGGCCTGTCAGCCTGCCTGCAGCCTGCCTGCCTGCCTGCGAGCTTGTGAGCTTGCTTGCCTGCCTGCCTGCCTGCGAACCTTCCTGCCTACCTACTGTGAGCCTGCCTGCTTGCCTGCCAGCGAGCCTGCCTGGTGCGAACCTGCCTGCCTGCCTGCCTACCTGCCTACCTGCATGCCTGCCTGCCTGCCTGCCTGCCTGCAAGCCTGCCTGCCTGCTAGCCTGCATGCAAGCCTGCTAGCCTGCTAGCCTGCCTGCCTGCCTGCGAGCCTGTGAGCTTGCTTGCCTGCTTGCCTACCTGCCTGCCTGCTTGCCTGCCTGCAGCCTGCCTGCCTGCCAGCGAGCCTGCCTGGTGCGAACCTGCCTGCCGGCCTGCCTGCCTAACTGCCCGCCTACATGCCTGCCTGCCAGCCTGCCTGCCTGTGAGCGAGCATGTGAGCTTGCTTGCCTGCCTGCCTGCCTACGGCCTGGCTGCCTGCCTGCCTGCCTGCTAGCCTGCTACCCTGGTAGGCTGCCGGCCTGCCTGCCTGCGAGCCTGCCAGCTTGCTTGCCTGCTTGCCTGCCTGCCTGCCTGTGAGCCTGCGAGCGAGCTTGCTTGCCTGCCTACCTGCCTGCCTGCCTGGTAGCCTGCCTGCCTGATAGCCTTCCTGCCTGCCTGCCTGCCTGCCTACCTGCCAGCCTGCCTACCTACCTGCCTGTGGCCTGCCTGCCTGCGAGCCTGCGAGTTTGCTTGCCTGCCTGCCTGCCTGCGAACCTTCTTGCTTACCTGCCTGTTAGCCTACCTACCTGCCTGCCATCGAGCCTGCCTGGTGCGAGCCTGCCAGGTGCGAGCCTGCCTGCCTGCCTGCCTGCTTGACTACCTACCTGTCTGCATGCCTGCCTGCTTGCCTGCCTGCCTGCCTGCGAGCGATCATGAGAGCTTGCTTACCTGCCTGCCTGCCTGCAAGCCTGCCTGCCTGCTAGCCTGCCTGCCTTCCTGCCTTCCTGCCTGTCTACCTGCCTGCCTGCCTGCCTGCCTGCATGCATGCCTGCCTGCCTGCCTACCTGCCTGCCTGCCTGCGAGCCTGCGAGCTTACTTGCCTGCCTGCCTGCCTGCCTGCCTGCCTGCGGCCTGTTTGCCTGCCTGCAAGCCTGTGAGCTTGCTTGCCTGCCTTCCTGCCTGCGAACCTTCCTGCCTACCTGCCTGCGAGCCTGCCTGCCTGACTGCCAGCGAGCTTCCCTGCCTGCCTGCCTACCTGCGAGCCTGCGAGTATGCTTGCCTGCCTGCCTGCCTGCCTGCCTGCCTGTCCTTCTGCATGTCTGCCTGCCTGCCTGCCTGCCTGCCTGCCTGGCTGCTAGCCTGGCTGCCTATCTGCGAGCCTGCCTACCGGCCTGCCTGCCAGCGAGCCTGCCTGCCTGCGAGCCTGCCTGCCTGCTAGCCTTCCTGCCTCCCTGCCTGCCTGCCTACCTGCCTGTATGCCTGACTGCCTGCATGCCTGCTGCCTGCCAGCCTGAGAGCGTGCTTGCCTGCCTGCTTGCCTGCCTGCTTGCCTGCCTGCCTGCCTGCCTGCCTGCGAGCCTGCGAGTTTGCTAGCCTGCCTGGCTGCCTGCGAACCTTCCTGCCTACCTGCCTGAGAGTCTGCCTGCCTGCCTGCCAGCTAGCCTGCTGGGTGCGAGCCTGCCTGCCTGCCTACCTGCCTGCCTGCCTGTCTGTCTGCATGCCTGCCTGCCTGAATGCCTGTGAACCTTCCTGCCTACCTGCCTGAGAGCCTGCCTGCTTGCCTGCCTGCATGCCTGCCTGCCTGCATGCCTGCCTGCCTGCTAGCCTTCTAGCCTGGATGCCTGCCTGCCTGCCTGCGAGCCTGCGAGCTTGCTTGCCTGCTTGCCTACCTGCCGGCCTGCCTGCCTGCCTGCAGCCTGCCTGCCTGCCTGCAAGCTTGCGAGCTTGCTTGCCTGCCTGACTGCCTGCGAACCTTCCTGCCTACCTACTGCGAGCCTGCCTGCCTGCCTGCCAGCGAGCCTGCCTGCCTGCCTGCCTACCTGCCTGCCTGCATGCCTGCCTGCCTGCCTGCCTGCATGCCTGCATGCCTGCCTGCCTGCCTGCCTGCTAGCCTGGCTGCCTGCCTGCCTGCCTGCCTGTGAGCCTGCGAGCGAGCTTGCTAGCCTGCCTACCTGCCTGCCTGCCTGCGAGCCTGCCTGCCTGGTAGCCTTCCTGCCTGCCTGCCTGCCTGCCTACCTGCCAGCATGCCTGCCTGATTGCCTGCCTACCTGCCTGTGGCCTGCCTGCCTGCGAGCCAGCGAGCTTGCGTGCCTGCCTGCCTGCCTGCGAACCTTCTTGCTTTCCTGCCTGTGAGCCTACCTGCCTGCCTGCCAGCGAGCCTGCCTGGTGCGAGCCTGCCTGCCTGCCTGCCAGCGAGCCTGCCTGGTGCGAGCCTGCCTGCCTGCCTGCCAGCGAGCCTGCCTGGTGCGAGCCTGCCTGCCTGCCTGCCTGCTTGCCTACCTACCTGTCTGCATGCCTGCCTGCCTGCCTACGAGCGATCATGTGAGCTTGCTTGCCTGCCTGCCTGCAAGCCTGCCTGCCTGCTAGCCTGCCTGCCTTCCTGCCTTCCTGCCTGTCTTCCTGCCTGCCTGCCTGCCTGCCTGCCTGCCTGCATGCCTGCTTGCCTGCCTGCCTGCCTGCCTGCCTGCCTGCCTGCGGCCTGCTTGCCTGCCTGCAAGCCAGTGAGCTTGCTTGCCTGCCTTCCTGCCTGCTAACCTTCCTGCCTACCTGCCTGCGAGCCTGCCTGCCTGCCTGCCAGCGTGCCTGCCTGCCTGCCTGCCTGCATGCCTGCCTGCCTGCGAGCCTGTGAGTATGCTTGCCTGCCTTCCTGCCTGCGAGCCTGCCTGCCTGCTAGCCTTCCTGCCTGCCTGTCTGCCTGACAGCGAGCCTGCCTAGCTGCCTGCCTGCCTGCATGCCTTCCTGCCTACCTGACTGCGAGCCTGCCTGCCTTCGAGCCTGCCTGCCTGCCTGCTGCCTGCCTGCCTGAGAGCCTGTGCCTGCGAGCCTGCTTGCCTGCCTGCCTGTGAGCCTGCGAGCCTGCACGCTTGCTTGCCTGCTTGCCTGCCTGCCTGCCTGCCTGCGGCTGGCCTGCCTGCTTGCCTGCGAGCCTGCGAGCTTGCTTGCCTGCCTGCCTGCGAACCTTCTTGCTTACCTGCCTGTGAGCCTGCCTGCCTGCTTGCCAGCGAGCCTGCCTAGTGCGAGCCTGCCTGCCTGCTTGCCTGCCTGCCTGCTAGCCTGCTAGCCTGGCTGCCTGTAGCCTTCCTGCCGGCGAGCATGCGAGCTTGTTTGCCTGCCTGCCTGCCTGCGAACCTTCCTGCCTAGCTGCCTGTGAGCCTGCCTGCCTGCTTGCCAGCGAGCCAGCCTGGTGAGAGCCAGCCTGCCTGCCTACCTGCCTGCCTGTCTGCTTGCAAGCCTGCCTGCCTGGAAGCCTGCCTGGCTGCCTGCCTGCCTGCTAGCCTGGCTGCCTGCCTGTGAGCCTGCCTGCTGCCTGCGGCCTGCCTGCCTGCCTGCCTGCCTGCAAGCATGCCTGCCTGCCTGCCTGCCTGCCTGCCTGCCTGCCTGCCTGCCTGCCTGTGATCCTGCGAGCTTGCTTGCCTGCCAGCCTGCCTGCGGCCTGTTTGCCTGCCTGCAAGCCTGTGAGCTTGCTTGCCTGCCTTCCTGCCTGCGAACCTTCCTGCTTACCTGCCTGCGAGCCTGCCTGCCTGACTGCCAGCGAGCCTGCCTGCCTGCCTACCTGCCTGCCTGCCTGTGAGCCTGGGAGTATGCTTGCCTGCCTGCCTGCCTGTGAGCCTGCCTGCCTGCCTGTCCGTCTGCATGCCTGCCTGCCTGCCTGCCTGCAAGCCTGCCTGCCTGCCTGGCTGCTAGCCTGGCTGCCTGCCTGTGAGCTTGCCTACCCGCCTGCCTGCCAGCGAGCCTGCCTGCCTGCTAGCTTTCCTGCCTGCCTGCCTGCCTGCATACCTGCCTGTATACCTGCCTGCCTGCCTGCCTGCTGCCTGCCTGCTGCCTGCCTGCCTGAGAGCTTGCTTGCCTGCCTGCCTGCCTGTGAGCCTGCGAGTTTGCTAGCCTGCCTGCCCGCCTGCGAACCCTCCTGCCTACCTGCCTGCGAGCCTGCCTGCCTGCCTGCCAACTAGCCTGCCTGGTGCGAGTCTGCCTGCCTGCCTGGCTGGCTGCCTACCTGCCTGCCTGTATGCCTGCCTGCCTGCTAGCCTGCCTGCCAGCGAGCCTGCCTGCCTGCGAGCCTGCCTGCCTGCTAGCCTTCCTGCCTGCCTGCCTGCCTGCCTACCTGCCTGTATGCCTGCCTGCCTACATGCCTGCTGCCTGCCTGCCTGAGAACTTGCTTGCCTGCCTGCTTGCCAGCCTGCCTGCCTGCCTGAGGCCTGCCTGCCTGCCTGCGAGCCTGCGAGTTTGCTAGCCTGCCTGCCGGTCTGCGAACCTTCCTGCCTACCTACCTGCGAGCCTGTCTGCCTGCCTGGCAGCTAGCCTGCCTGGTGCAAACCTGCCTGCCTGCCTGGCTGGCTGCCTACCTGCTTGCCTGCATGCCTGCCTGCCTGGTGCGAGCCTGCCTGCCTGCCTGCCAGCGAGCCTGCCTGGTGCTAGCCTGCCTGCCTGCCTGCCAGCGAGCCTGCCTGGTGTGAGCCTGCCTGCCTGCCTGCCTGCCTACCTGCCTACCTGCATGCCTGCCTGCCCGCAAGACTGCCTGCCTGCTAGCCTGCATGCAAGCCTGCTAGCCTGTTAGCCTGCCTGCCTGCCTGCCTGCGATCCTGTGAGCTTGCTTGCCTACCTGCCTGCCTGCCTGCCTGCCTGCAGCCTGCCTGCATGCCTGCCTGCCAGCCTGCCTGCCTGCGAGCGAGCATGTGAGCTTGCTTGCCTGCCTCTCTGCCTGCGGCCTGGCTGCCTGCCTGCCTGCATGCTAGCCTGCTACCCTGCTAGCCTGCCGGCCTGCATGCCTGCGAACCTGCGAGCTTGCATGCCTGCTTGCCTACCTGCCTGCCTGCGAGCCTGCCTGCCTGTGAGCCTGCCGGCCTGCGAGCATCAAGCCAGCCGGCCTGCCTGCCTGCCTGCCTACCTGTCTGCGAGACTGCATGCCTGCCTGCGAGCCTGCGAGCTTGCTTGCCTGCTTGCCTGCCTGCCTGCCTGTGAGCCTGTGAGTGAGCTTGCTTGCCTGCCTACCTGCCTGCCTGCCTGCGAGCCTGCCTGCCTGGTAGAATTCCTGCCTGCCTGCCTGCCTGCTAGCCTGCCAGAATTCCTGCCTGCCTGCCTGTCTGCCTGCCTGCGAGCCTGCGAGCTTGCTTGCCCGCCTGCCTGCCTGCCTATGGCCTGCTTGCCTGCCTGCAAGCCTGTGAGCTTGCTTGCCTGCTGCCTGCCTGCCTGTGAAACTTCCTGCCTACCTGCCTGCGAGCCTGCCTGCCTGCTTGCCAGCAAGCCTACCTGGTGTGAGCCTGCCTACCTGCCTGCCTACCTGCCTGCCTGCCTGCCTGCCTGCCTGCATGCTTGCCTGCCTGCATGCCTGCATGCCTGCCTGCCTGACTGCCTGCCTGCTAGCCTGCTAGCCTGGCTGCCTGCCTGCCTGCCTGCAAGCCTGCGAGCTTGCTTGCCTGCTTGACTACCTGCCTGCCTGCCTGCAGCCTGCCTGCCTTCCTCCGAGCCTGCGAGCTTGCTTACCTGCCTGCCTGCCTGCAAGCCTGCCTGCCTGCCTGCATGCCTGCCTTCCAGCCTGCCTGCCTGTCTACCTGCCTGCCTGCTTGCCTGCATGCCTGCCTGCCTGCCTGCGTGCGAGCCTGCGAGCTTGCTTGCCTGCCTGCCTCCCTGACTGCGGCCTGCCTGCCTGCCTGCAAGCCTGTGAGCTTGCCTGCCTGCCTGCCTGCATGCGAACCTTCCTGCCTACCTGCCTGCGAACCTTCCTGCCTAGCTGCCTGTGAGCCTGCCTGCCTGCTTGCCAGCGAGCCAGCCTGGTGAGAGCCAGCCTGCCTGCCTACCTGCCTGCCTGTCTGCTTGCAAGCCTGCCTGCCTGGAAGCCTGCCTGGCTGCCTGCCTGCCTGCTAGCCTGGCTGCCTGCCTGTGAGCCTGCCTGCCTACCTGCGGCCTGCCTGCCTGCCTTCTTGCCAGCGAGCCTGCCTGGTGCGAGCCTGCCTGCCTGCCCGCCTGCCTGCCTGCCTGTCTGTCTGCAAGCCTACCTGCTTGTCTACCTGCCTACCTGCAAGCCTGCCTGCCTGCCTGCCTGCTAGCCTGGCTGCCTGCCTGCGAGCCTGCCTGCCTACCTGCCTGCTGGCCTGCGGCCTGCCTGCCTGCCTGCCTGCAGCCTTCCTGCCTGCCTGTGAGCCTGTGAGCTTGCTTGCCTGCTTGCCTGCCTGCGAACCTTCCTGCCTACCTGCCTGCGAGCCTGCATGCCTGCCTGCCAGCGAGCCTGCCTGGTGAGAGCCTGCCTGCCAACCTGCCTGCCTGCATGCCTGCATGCATGCCTGCCTGCCTGCCTGCCTGTTTGCCTGCGAGCATGTGAGCTTGCTTGCCTGCCTGCCTGCCTGCTAGCCTGCCTGCCTGCTAGCCTGCCAGAATTCCTGCCTGCCTGCCTGTCTGCCTGCCTGCGAGCCTGCGAGCTTGCTTGCCCGCCTGCCTGCCTGCCTACGGCCTGCCTGCCTGCCTGCAAGCCTGTGAGCTTGCTTGCCTGCTGCCTGCCTGCCTGTGAAACTTCCTGCCTACCTGCCTGCGAGCCTGCCTGCCTGCTTGCCAGCAAGCCTGCCTGGTGTGAGCCTGCCTGACTGCCTGCTTGCCTGCCTGCCTGCATGCCTGCCTGCCTGCCTGCATGCCTGCCTGCCTGACTGCCTGCCTGCTAGCCTGCTAGCCTGGCTGCCTGGCTGCCTGCCTGCCTGCAAGCCTGCGAGCTTGCTTGCCTGCTTGACTACCTGCCTGCCTGCCTGCAGCCTGCCTGCCTGCCTCCGAGCCTGCGAGCTTGCTTGCCTGCCTGCCTGCCTGCAAGCCTGCCTGCATGCCTGCATGCCTGCCTTCCAGCCTGCCTGCCTGTCTACCTGCCTTCCTGCTTGCCTGCATGCCTGCCTGCCTGCCTGCGTGCGAGCCTGCGAGCTTGCTTGCCTGCCTGCCTACCTGACTGCGGCCTGCCTGCGAGCCTGCCTGCCTGCCTGCTAGCCTTCTAGCCTGGCTGCCTGCCGGCCTGACTGCCTGCCTGCCTGCCTGCCTGCCTGCCTGCCTGCGAGCCTGCGAGCTTGCTTGCCTGCCTGCCTGCCTGCCTGCGAACCTTCCTGCCTACCTGCCTGCTTGCCTGCCTGCCTTCTTGCCAGCAAGCCTGCCTGGTGCGAGCCAGCCTGCCTGCCCGCCTGCCTGCCTGCCTGTCTGTCTGCAAGCCTGCCTGCTTGCCTACCTGCCTGCCTGCAAGCCTGCCTGCCTGCCTGCCTGCTAGCCTGGCTGCCTGCCTGTGAGCCTGCCTGCCTACCTGCCTGCCTGCCTGCGGCCTGCCTTCCTGCCTGCCTGCCTGCAGCCTGCCTGCCTGCCTGTGAGCCTGTGAGCTTGCTTGCCTGCTTGCCTGCCTGCGAACCTTCCTGCCTACCTGCCTGCGAGCCTGCATGCCTGCCTGCCAGCGAGCCTGCCTGGTGCGAGCCTGCCTGCCAACCTGCCTGCCTGCATGCCTGCATGCATGCCTGCCTGCCTGCCTGCCTGTTTGCCTGCGAGCATGTGAGCTTGCTTGCCTGCCTGCCTGCCTGCAAGCCTGCCTGCCTGCCTGCGAGCCTGCGAGCTTGCTTGCCCGCCTGCCTGCCTGCCTACGGCCTGCCTGCCTGCCTGCAAGCCTGTGAGCTTGCTTGCCTGCTGCCTGCCTGCCTGTGAAACTTCCTGCCTACCTGCCTGCGAGCCTGCCTGCCTGCTTGCCAGCAAGCCTGCCTGGTGCGAGCCTGCCTACCTGCCTGCCTACCTGCCTGCCTGCCTGCATGCCTGCCTGCCTGCCTGCCTGCATGCCTGCCTGCCTGCCTGCCTGCCTGCTAGCCTGCTAGCCTGGCTGCCTGCCTGCCTGCCTGCCTGCAAGCCTGCGAGCTTGCTTGCCTGCTTGACTACCTGCCTGCCTGCCTGCAGCCTGCCTGCCTGCCTCCGAGCCTGTGAGCTTGCTTGCCTGGCTGCCTGCATGCAAGCCTGCCTGCCTGCTACCCTGCCTGCCTTCCTGCCTGCCTGCCTGTCTACCTGCCTGCCTGCCTGCCTGCATGCATGCATGCATGCCTGCCTGCCTGCCTGCCTGCAAGCCTGCGAGCTTGCTTGCCTGCCTGCCTGCCTGCCTGAGGCCTGCCTGCCTGCAAGACTGTGAGGTTGCATGCCTGCCTTCCTGCCTGCGAACCTTCCTGCCTACCTGCCTGCGAGCCTGCCTGCCTTCCTGCCTACCTGCCTGTCTACCTGCCTTGCTGCCTGCCAGCCTGCCTGCCAGCCTGCCTGCTTGCCTGTGAGCCTGCCTGCCTGCATGCCTTCCTGCCTACCTGACTGCGAGCCTGCCTGCCTGCGAGCCAGCCTGCCTATCTGCCTGCCTGACTGCGAGCCTGTGCCTGCGAGCCTGCTTTCCTGCCTGCCTGCGAGCCTGCCTGCCTGCCTGCCTGCCTGCGAGTCTGCCTGCCTGCGAGCCTGCCTGCCTGCCTGCCTGCCTGCTTGACTGCCTGCCAGCGAGCATGCCTGGACGAGCCTGCCTGCCTGCCTGCCTGCCTGCATACCTACCTGTCAGCATGCCTGCCTGACTGCCTGCCTGCCTAAGAGCGAGCATGAGCTTGCTTGCCTGCCTGCCTGCCTGCGAGCCTGCCTGCCTGCCTGCCTGCCTGCCTGCCTGCCTGCCTGCCTGCGAGCCTGCCTGCCTGCCTGCTAGCCTGCTACCCTGGCTGCCTGACTGCCTGCCTGCGAGCCTGCCTGCCTGCCTGTGAGCCTGCGAGCTTGCTTGCCCGCTTGCCTGCCTGCCTGCCTACCTGCCTGAGGCCTGCCTGCCTGCCTGTGAGCCTGCGAGCTTGCTTGCCTGCCTGCCTGCCTGCCTGCGAGCCTACCTGCCTGCCTGCCTGCGAGCTTGCCTGCTGCTAGACTTCCTACCTGCCTGCCTGCCTGTCTACCTGCCTGCCTGCCTGTTTGCCTGCGAGCATGTGAGCTTGCTTGCCTGCCTGCCTGCCTGCAAGCCTGCCTGCCTGCTAGCCTGCCAGAATTCCTGCCTGCCTGCCTGTCTGCCTGCCTGTGAGCCTGCTTGCCCGCCTGCCTGCCTGCCTACGGCCTGCCTGCCTGCCTGCAAGCCTGTGAGCTTGCTTGCCTGCTGCCTGCCTGCCTGTGAAACTTCCTGCCTACCTGCCTGCGAGCCTGCCTGCCTGCTTGCCAGCAAGCCTGCCTGGTGCGAGCCTGCCTACCTGCCTGCTTGCCTGCATGCCTGCCTGACTGCCTGCCTGCATGCCTGCCTGCCTGACTGCCTGCCTGCTAGCCTGCTAGCCTGGCTGCCTGCCTGCCTGCCTGCCTGCAAGCCTGCGAGCTTGCTTGCCTGCTTGACTCCCTGCCTGCCTGCCTGCAGCCTGCCTGCCTGCCTCCGAGCCTGTGAGCTTGCTTGCCTGGCTGCCTGCATGCAAGCCTGCCTGCCTGCTACCCTGCCTGCCTTCCTGCCTGCCTGCCTGTCTACCTGCCTGCCTGCCTGCATGCATGCATGCATGCATGCCTGCCTGCCTGCCTGCCTGCAAGCCTGCGAGCTTGCTTGCCTGCCTGCCTGCCTGCCTGAGGCCTGCCTGCCTGCAAGACTGTGAGGTTGCATGCCTGCCTTCCTGCCTGCGAACCTTCCTGCCTACCTGCCTGCGAGCCTGCCTGCCTTCCTGCCTACCTGCCTGTCTACCTGCCTTGCTGCCTGCCAGCCTGCCTGCCAGCCTGCCTGCTTGCCTGTGAGCCTGCCTGCCTGCATGCCTTCCTGCCTACCTGACTGCGAGCCTGCCTGCCTGCGAGCCAGCCTGCCTATCTGCCTGCCTGACTGCGAGCCTGTGCCTGCGAGCCTGCTTTCCTGCCTGCCTGCGAGCCTGCCTGCCTGCCTGCCTGCCTGCCTGCGAGTCTGCCTGCCTGCGAGCCTGCCTGCCTGCCTGCCTGCCTGCTTGACTGCCTGCCAGCGAGCATGCCTGGACGAGCCTGCCTGCCTGCCTGCCTGCCTGCATACCTACCTGTCAGCATGCCTGCCTGACTGCCTGCCTGCCTAAGAGCGAGCATGAGCTTGCTTGCCTGCCTGCCTGCCTGCGAGCCTGCCTGCCTGCCTGCCTGCCTGCCTGCCTGCCTGCCTGCGAGCCTGCCTGCCTGCCTGCTAGCCTGCTACCCTGGCTGCCTGACTGCCTGCCTGCGAGCCTGCCTGCCTGCCTGTGAGCCTGCGAGCTTGCTTGCCCGCTTGCCTGCCTGCCTGCCTACCTGCCTGAGGCCTGCCTGCCTGCCTGTGAGCCTGCGAGCTTGCTTGCCTGCCTGCCTGCCTGCCTGCGAGCCTACCTGCCTGCCTGCCTGCGAGCTTGCCTGCTGCTAGACTTCCTACCTGCCTGCCTGCCTGTCTACCTGCCTGCCTGCCTGTTTGCCTGCGAGCATGTGAGCTTGCTTGCCTGCCTGCCTGCCTGCAAGCCTGCCTGCCTGCTAGCCTGCCAGAATTCCTGCCTGCCTGCCTGTCTGCCTGCCTGTGAGCCTGCTTGCCCGCCTGCCTGCCTGCCTACGGCCTGCCTGCCTGCCTGCAAGCCTGTGAGCTTGCTTGCCTGCTGCCTGCCTGCCTGTGAAACTTCCTGCCTACCTGCCTGCGAGCCTGCCTGCCTGCTTGCCAGCAAGCCTGCCTGGTGCGAGCCTGCCTACCTGCCTGCTTGCCTGCATGCCTGCCTGACTGCCTGCCTGCATGCCTGCCTGCCTGACTGCCTGCCTGCTAGCCTGCTAGCCTGGCTGCCTGCCTGCCTGCCTGCCTGCAAGCCTGCGAGCTTGCTTGCCTGCTTGACTCCCTGCCTGCCTGCCTGCAGCCTGCCTGCCTGCCTCTGAGCCTGCGAGCTTGCTTGCCTGCCTGCCTGCCTGCAAGCCTGCCTGCCTGCCTGCATGCCTGCCTTCCAGCCTGCCTGCCTGTCTACCTGCCTGCCTGCTTGCCTGCATGCCTGCCTGCCTGCCTGTGTGCGAGCAGGCGAGCTTGCTTGCCTGCCTGCCTACCTGACTGCGGCCTGCCTGCCTGCCTGCAAGCCTGTGAGCTTGCCTGCCTGCCTGCCTGCGTGCGAACCTTCCTGCCCACCTGCCTGCGAGCCTGCCTGCCTGCTTGCCAGCGAGCCTGCCTGGTGCGAGCCTGCTGCCTACCTGCCTGCCTGCCTACCTGCCTGCCTGCATGCCTGCCTGCCTGCCTAACTGCCTGCCTGCATGCCTGCCTGCCTGCCTGCTAGCCTGCTAGCCTGGCTGCGTGCCTGCCTGACTGCCTGCCTGCGGCCTGCCTACCTGCCTGCGAGCCTGCGAGCTTGCTTACCTGCCTGCCTGCCTGCGAACCTTCCTGCCTACCTGCCTACGAGCCCGCCTGCCTGCTTGCCAGCATGCCTGCCTGGTGCAAGCCTGCCTACCTGCCTGCCTGCCTGCATGCAAGCCTGCCTGCCTGCCTGCCTGCGGCCTGCCTACCTGCCTGCGAGCCTGCGAGCTTGCTTGCCTGCCTGCATGTATGCGAGCCTGCCTGCCTGCGAGCCTGCCTGCCTGCCTGCATGCATGCCTGCCTGCCTGCTAGCCTGGCTGCCTGCCTGTGAGCCTGCCTGCCTGCCTGCGGCCTGCCTGCCTGCCTGCGAGCCTGCGAGCTTGCTTGCCTGCCTGCCTGCCTGCGAACCTTCCTGCCTACCTGCCTGCTTGCCTGCCTGCCTTCTTGCCAGCGAGCCTGCCTGGTGCGAGCCTGCCTGCCTGCCCGCCTGCTTGCCTGCCTGTCTGTCTGCAAGCCTGCCTGCTTGTCTACCTGCCTGCCTGCAAGCCTGCCTGCCTGCCTGCCTGCTAGCCTGGCTGCCTCCTGCGAGCCTGCCTGCCTACCTGCTTGCCGGCCTGCGGCCTGCCTGCCTGCCTGCCTGCCTGCCTGCAGCCTGCCTGCCTGCCTGTGAGCCTGTGAGCTTGCTTGCCTGCTTGCCTGCCTGCGAACCTTCCTGCCTACCTGCCTGCGAGCCTGCATGCCTGCCTGCCAGCGAGCCTGCTTGGTGCGAGCCTGCCTGCCAACCTGCCTGCCTGCATGCCTGCATGCATGCCTGCCTGCCTGCCTGCCTGTTTGCCTGCGAGCATGTGAGCTTGCTTGCCTGCCTGCCTGCCTGCAAGCCTGCCTGCCTGCCTGCCTGCAAGCCTGCCTGCCTGCCTGCCTGCAAGCCTGCCTGCATGCATGGCTGCCTGCCTGCCTGTCTGCCTGCCTGCGAGCCTGCAAACTTGCTTGCCCGCCTGCCTGCCTGCCTACGGCCTGCCTGCCTGCCTGCAAGCCTGTTAGCTTGCTTGCCTGCTGCCTGCCTGCCTGTGAAACTTCCTGCCTACCTGCCTGCGAGCCTGCCTGCCTGCTTGCCAGCGAGCCTGCCTGGTGCGAGCCTGCCTTCCTGCCTGCCTACCTGCCTGCCTGCCTGCATGCCTGCCTGCCTGCCTGCCTGCATGCCTGCCTGCCTGACTGCCTGCCTGCTAGCCTGCTAGCCTGCGAGCTTGCTTGCCTGCTTGACTACCTGCCTGCCTGCCTTCAGCCTGCCTGCCTGCCTCCGAGCCTGCGAGCTTGCTTGCCTGCCTGCCCGCCTGCAAGCCTGCCTGCCTGCCTGCATGCCTGCCTTCCAGCCTGCCTGCCTGTCTACCTGCCTGCCTGCTTGCCTGCATGCCTGCCTGCCTGCCTGCGTGCGAGCCTGCGAGCTTGTTTGCCTGCCTGCCTACCTGCCTGCGGCCTGCCTGCCTGCCTGCAAGCCTGTGAGCTTGCCTGCCTGCCTGCCTGCGTGCGAACCTTCCTGCCTACCTGCCTGCGAGCCTGCCTGCCTGCTTGCCAGCGAGCCTGCCTGGTGCGAGCCTGCTACCTGCCTGCCTGCCTGCCTACCTGCCTTCCTGCATGCCTGCCTGCCTGCATTCCTGCATGCCTGCCTGCCTGCCAGCAAGCCTGCCTGGACGAGCCTGCCTGCCTGCCTGCCTGCCTACATACCTGTCTGCATGCCTGCCTGCCTGCCTGCCTGCCTACGAGCGAGCATGTGAGCTTCCTTGCCTGCCTGCCTGCCTGCAAGCCTTCCTGCCTGCCTGCCTGCCTTCCTACTTGCCTGCTAGCCTGCCTGCCTTCCTGCCTGATTTCCTGCCTTCCTGCCTGCCTGCCTGCCTGCCTGCATGCCTGCCTGCCTGCCTGCCTCACAGCGAGCCTGCCTGGTGCGAGCCTGCCTGCCTGCCTGCCTGCCTACCTGCCTGCCTGAATGCCTGCCTGCCTGCCTGCCTGCCTGCCTACCTGCCTGCTTGCCTGCCTGCCTGCCTGCCTGCCTGCCTGCCTGCCTGCGAACCTTCCTGCCTACCTGCCTGCTTGCCTGCCTGCCTTCTTGCCAGCGAGCCTGCCTGGTGCGAGCCTGCCTGCCTGCGAGCATGCCTGCCTGCCTGTCTGTCTGCAAGCCTGCCTGCTTGTCTACCTGCCTGCCTGCAAGCCTGCCTGCCTGCCTGCCTGCTAGCCTGGCTGCCTGCCTGCGAGCCTGCCTGCCTACCTGCCTGCCGGCCTGCGGCCTGCCTGCCTGCCTGCCTGCCTGCAGCCTGCCTGCCTGCCTGTGAGCCTGTGAGCTTGCTTGCCTGCTTGCCTGCCTGCGAACCTTCCTGCCTACCTGCCTGCGAGCCTGCATGCCTGCCTGCCAGCGAGCCTGCCTGGTACGAGCCTGCCTGCCTGCCTGCCATCGAGACTGCGAGCTTGCTTGCCTGCCGGCCTGCCTGCATGCCTGCCTGCCTGCCTGCCTGCATGCCTGCCTGCCTGACTGCCTGCCTGCTAGCCTGCTAGCCTGCTAGCCTGCTAGCCTGCGAGCTTGCTTGCCTGCTTGACTACCTGCCTGCCTGCCTTCAGCCTGCCTGTCTGCCTCCGAGCCTGCGAGCTTGCTTGCCTGCCTGCCTGCCTGCAAGCCTGCCTGCCTGCATGCCTGCCTTCCAGCCTGCCTGCCTGTCTACCTGCCTGCCTGCTTGCCTGCATGCCTGCCTGCCTGCCTGCGTGGGAGCCTGCGAGCTTGCTTGCCTGCCTGCCTACCTGCCTGCGGCCTGCCTGCCTGCCTGCAAGCCTGTGAGCTTGCCTGCCTGCCTGCCTGTGTGCGAACCTTCCTGCCTACCTGCCTGCGAGCCTGCCTGCCTGCTTGCCAGCGAGACTGCCTGGTGCGAGCCTGCTGCCTGCCTGCCTGCCTGCCTGCCTGCCTGCCTGCATTCCTGCATGCCTGCCTGCCTGCCAGCGAGCCTGCCTGGACGAGCCTGCCTGCCTGCCTGCCTGCCTACATACCTGTCTGCATGCCTGCCTGCCTGCCTGCCTACGAGCGAGCATGTGAGCTTGCTTGCCTGCCTGCCTGCCTGCAAGCCTGCCTGCCTGCTAGCATGCCTGCCTTCTTGCCTGCCTGCCTGCCTTCCTACCTGCCTGCATGCCTGCCTGCCTGCCTGCCAGCCAGCGAGCCTGCCTGGTGCGAGCCTGCCTGCCTGCCTGCCTTCCTGCCTTCCTGCCTGCCTGCCTGCCTGCCTGCATGCATGCCTGCCTGCCTGCGAGCCTGTGAGCTTGCTTGCCTGCCTGCCTGCCTGCCTGAGGCCTGCCTGCCTGCCTGCAAGCCTGTGAGTTTGCTTGTCTGCCTGCCTGCCTGCGAGCTTGCTTGCCTGCTTGCCTACCTGCCTGCCTGCCTGCATGCCTGCAGCCTGCCTGCCTGCCAGCGAGCCTGCCTGGTGAGAGCCTGCCTGCCTGCCTGCCTGCCTGCCTAACTGCCTGCCTGCATGCCTGCCTGCCTGCCTGCCTGCCTGCGAGCGAGCATGTGAGCTTACTTGCCTGCCTGCCTCACTGCGGCCTGACTGCCTGCCTGCTTGCCTGCCTGCCTTCCAGCGAGCCTGCGAGCTTGCTTGCCTGCTTGCCTCCCTGCCTGCCTGCCTGCGGCCTACCTGCCTGCCTACGAGCCTGCGAGCCTGCTTGCCTGCCTGCCTACCTGACTGCGAGGCTGCGAGCTTGCTTGCCTGCCTGCCTGCCTGCAAGCCTGCCTGCTTGCCTGCATGCCTGCCTTCCAGCCTGCCTGCCTGTCTACCTGCCTGCCTGCTTGCCTGCATGCCTGCCTGCCTGCCTGCGTGGGAGCCTGCGAGCTTGCTTGCCTGCCTGCCTACCTGCCTGCGGCCTGCCTGCCTGCCTCCAAGCCTGTGAGCTTGCCTGCCTGCCTGCCTGCGTGCGAACCTTCCTGCCTACCTGGCTGCGAGCCTGCCTGCCTGCTTGCCAGCGAGCCTGCCTGGTGCGAGCCTGCTGCCTGCCTGCCTGCCTGCCTACCTGCCTTCCTGCATGCATGCCTGCCTGCCTGCCTGCATTCCAGCATGCCTGCCTACCTGCCAGCGAGCCTGCCTGGACGAGCCTGCCTGCCTGCCTACATACCTTTCAGCATGCCTGCCTGCCTGCCTGCCTACGAGCGAGCATGTGAGCTTGCTTGCCTGCCTGCCTGCCTGCAAGCCTGCCTGCCTGCTAGCATGCCTGCCTTCCTGCCTGCCTGCCTGCCTTCCTACCTGCCTGCATGCCTGCCTGCCTGCCTGCCAGCCAGCGAGCCTGCCTGGTGCGAGCCTGCCTGCCTGCCTGCCTTCCTGCCTTCCTGCCTGCCTGCCTGCCTGCCTGCATGCATGCCTGCCTGCCTGCGAGCCTGTGAGCTTGCTTGCCTGCCTGCCTGCCTGCCTGAGGCCTGCCTGCCTGCCTGCAAGCCTGTGAGTTTGCTTGTCTGCCTGCCTGCCTGCGAGCTTGCTTGCCTGCTTGCCTACCTGCCTGCCTGCCTGCATGCCTGCAGCCTGCCTGCCTGCCAGCGAGCCTGCCTGGTGAGAGCCTGCCTGCCTGCCTGCCTGCCTGCCTAACTGCCTGCCTGCATGCCTGCCTGCCTGCCTGCCTGCCTGCGAGCGAGCATGTGAGCTTACTTGCCTGCCTGCCTCACTGCGGCCTGACTGCCTGCCTGCTTGCCTGCCTGCCTTCCAGCGAGCCTGCGAGCTTGCTTGCCTGCTTGCCTCCCTGCCTGCCTGCCTGCGGCCTACCTGCCTGCCTACGAGCCTGCGAGCCTGCTTGCCTGCCTGCCTACCTGACTGCGAGGCTGCGAGCTTGCTTGCCTGCCTGCCTGCCTGCAAGCCTGCCTGCTTGCCTGCATGCCTGCCTTCCAGCCTGCCTGCCTGTCTACCTGCCTGCCTGCTTGCCTGCATGCCTGCCTGCCTGCCTGCGTGGGAGCCTGCGAGCTTGCTTGCCTGCCTGCCTACCTGCCTGCGGCCTGCCTGCCTGCCTCCAAGCCTGTGAGCTTGCCTGCCTGCCTGCCTGCGTGCGAACCTTCCTGCCTACCTGGCTGCGAGCCTGCCTGCCTGCTTGCCAGCGAGCCTGCCTGGTGCGAGCCTGCTGCCTGCCTGCCTGCCTGCCTACCTGCCTTCCTGCATGCATGCCTGCCTGCCTGCCTGCATTCCAGCATGCCTGCCTACCTGCCAGCGAGCCTGCCTGGACGAGCCTGCCTGCCTGCCTACATACCTGTCAGCATGCCTGCCTGCCTGCCTGCCTACGAGCGAGCATGTGAGCTTGCTTGCCTGCCTGCCTGCCTGCAAGCCTGCCTGCCTGCTAGCATGCCTGCCTTCCTGCCTGCCTGCCTGCCTTCCTACCTGCCTGCTAGCCTGCCTGCCTTCCTGCCTGATTTCCTGCCTTCCTGCCTGCCTGCCTGCCTGCCAGCGAGCCTGCCTGGTGCGAGCCTGCCTGCCTGCCTGCCTGCCTACTGCCTGCCTGAATGCCTGCCTGCCTGCCCGCCTGCCTGCCTGCTAGCCTGCCTGCCTTCCTGCCTGATATCCTGCCTTCCTGCCTGCCTGCCTGCCTGCCTGCCTGCCTGCCTGCCTGCCTGCGAGCCTGCGAGCTTGCTTGTTTGCCTGCCTGCCTGCGAGCTTGCTTGCCTGCTTGCCTACCTGCCTGCCTGCCTGCATGCCTGCAGCCTGCCTGCCTGCCAGCGAGCCTGCCTGGTGAGAGCTGCCTGCCTGCCTGCCTGCCAAACTGCCTGCCTGCATGCCTGCCTGCCTGCCTGCCTGCCTGCGAGCGAGCATGTGAGCTTACTTGCCTGCCTGCCTGCCTGCGGCCTGACTGCCTGCCTGCTTGCCTGCCTGCCTTCCAGCGAGCCTACGAGCTTGCTTGCCTGCTTGTCTCCCTGCCTGCCTGCCTGCGGCCTGCCTGCCTGCCTGCGAGCCTGCGAGCATGCTTGCCTGCCTGCCTGCCTGACTGCGAGCCTGGCTGCCTGCGAGCCTGGCTGCCTGCCTGTCTGCCTGCCTGCGAGCCTGTGCCTGCGAGCCTGCTTACCTGCCTGCCTGCCTGCCTGCGAGCCTGCCAGCCTGCCTGCCTACCTGTGAGCCTGCCTGCCTGCGAGCCTGCCTGCCTGCCTGCCTGCCTGCTTGACTGCCTGCCAGCAAGCCAGCCTGGATGAGCCTGCCTGCCTGCCTGCCTGCCTGCCTACGAGCGAGCATGTGAGCTTGCTTGCCTGGCTGCCTGCATGCAAGCCTGCCTGCCTGCTACCCTGCCTGCCTTCCTGCCTGCCTGCCTGTCTACCTGCCTGCCTGCCTGCATGCATGCATGCCTTCCTGCCTGCCTGCCTGCGAGCCTGCGAGCTTGCTTGCCTGCCTGCCTGCCTGCCTGAGGCCTGCCTGCCTGCAAGCCTGTGAGGTTGCTTGCCTGCCTTCCTGCCTGCGAACCTTCCTGCCTACCTGCCTGCGAGCCTGCCTACCTTCCTGCCTGCCTGCCTTCCTGCCTGCCTGCCTGTCTACCTGCCTGCATGCCTGCCTGCCTGCCTGCCTGCCTGCCTGCTTGCCTGTGAGCCTGCCTGCCTGCATGCCTTCCTGCCTACCTGACTGCGAGCCTGCCTGCCTGCGAGCCTGCCTGCCTATCTGCCTGCCTGCCTGCGAGCCTGTGCCTGCGAGCCTGCTTTCCTGCCTGCCTGCGAGCCTGCCTGCCTGCCTGCCTGCCCACCTGTGAGTCTGCCTAGCTGCAAGCCTGCCTGCCTGCCTGCCTGCCTACCTACCTGTCTGCATGCCTGCCTGACTGCCTGACTGCCTGCCTGCCTAAGAGCGAGCATGAGCTTGCTTGCCTGCCTGCCTGCCTGCCTGCAAGCCTGCCTGCCTGCTAGCCTGCCTGCCTTCCTGCCTGCCTACCTGTCTACCTGCCTGCCTGCATGCCTGCCTGCCTGCCTGCCTGCCTGCCTGCCTGCCTGCCTGCCTGCCTGCCTGCCTGCCTGCGAGCCTGCCTGCCTGCCTGCTAGCCTGCTAGCCTGGCTGCCTGACTGCCTGCCTGCGAGCCTGCCTGCCTGCCTGCGAGCCTGCGAGCTTGCTTGCCCGCTTGCCTGCCTGCCTGCCTACCTGCCTGAGACCTGCCTGCCTGCCTGTGAGCCTGCGAGCTTGCTTGCCTGCCTGCCTGCGAGCCTACCTGCCTGCCTGCCTGCGAGCTTGCCTGCTGCTAGACTTCCTACCTGCCTGCCTGCCTGCCTACCTGCAAGGCTGCCTGCCGGCTAGCCTGCCTGCTTTCCTGCCTGCCTGCCTGTCTACCTGCCTGCCTGCCTGCCTGCCTGCCTGCCTGCCTGCATGCATGACTGACTGCCTGCATGCCTGCCTGCGAGCCTGCCTGCCTGTGAGCCTGCCTGCTTGCGAGCCTGCCTGCTAGCCTGCTAGCTTTCTTGCCTGCTTGTCTGCCTGCCTGACTGCCTGCCTGTGAGCCAGCCTGCCTGCCTGCGAGCCTCTGAGCTTGCTTGCCTGCTTGCCTGCCTGCCTGCCTGCCTGCCACCGAGCGAGCATGTGAGCTTCCTTGCCTGCCTGCCTGCCTTCAAGCCTGCCTGCCTGCTAGCCTTCCTGCCTGGCTGCCTGTCTACCTGCCTGCCTGCCTGCCTGCATGCAAGCCTTCCTGCCTGCCTGCCTGCCTGCCTGCCTGGCTGCCTGCATGCCTTCCTGCCTACCTGACTGTGAGCCTGCCTGCCTGCGAGCCTGCCTGCCTGCCTGCCTGCCTGCCTGCGAGCCTGTGCCTGCGAGCCTGCTTGCCTGCCTGCCTGCGAACCTGCCTGCCTGCCTGCCTGCCTGCCTGTGAGCATTCCTGCCTGCGAGCCTGCCTGCCTGCCTGCCTGCCTGCTTGCCTGCCTGCCTGCCTGCCTGCCTGCCTGCTTGCCTGCCTGCCTGCCTGCCTGCCTGCCTGCCTGCGGCCTGCCTGTCTGCCTGCGAGCCTATGAGCTTGCTTGCCTGCCTGCATGTATGCGAGCATGCCTGCCTACGAGCCTGCCTGCCTGCCTGCATGCATGCCTGCCTGCGAGCTTGCCTGCCTGCTAGCCTTCCTACCTGCCTGCCTGCCGGCCTGCCTGCCTGCCTGCCTGCCTGCCTTCCAGCGAGCCTGCGAGCTTGCTTGCCTGCTTGCCTCCCTACCTGCCTGCCTGCGGCCTGCCTGCCTGCCTGCGAGCCTGCGTGCTTGCTTGCCAGCTTGCCTGCCTGCCTGACTGCCTGCGGCCTGCCTACCTGCCTGCGAGCCTGTGAGCTTGCTTGCCTGCCTGCCTGCCTGTGAGCCTGCCTGCCTGCCTGCTAGCCTGCTAGCCTGGCTGCCTGCCTGCCTGCCTGCCTGCTTGACTGCCTGCCAGCAAGCCAGCCTGGATGAGCCTGCCTGCCTGCCTGCCTACCTACCTGTCTGCATGCCTGCCTGACTGCCTGACTGCCTGCCTGCCTAAGAGCGAGCATGAGCTTGCTTGCCTGCCTGCCTGCCTGCCTGCAAGCCTGCCTGCCTGCTAGCCTGCCTGCCTTCCTGCCTGCCTACCTGTCTACCTGCCTGCCTGCATGCCTGCCTGCCTGCCTGCCTGCCTGCCTGCCTGCCTGCCTGCCTGCCTGCCTGCGAGCCTGCCTGCCTGCCTGCTAGCCTGCTAGCCTGGCTGCCTGACTGCCTGCCTGCGAGCCTGCCTGCCTGCCTGCGAGCCTGCGAGCTTGCTTGCCCGCTTGCCTGCCTGCCTGCCTACCTGCCTGAGACCTGCCTGCCTGCCTGTGAGCCTGCGAGCTTGCTTGCCTGCCTGCCTGCGAGCCTACCTGCCTGCCTGCCTGCGAGCTTGCCTGCTGCTAGACTTCCTACCTGCCTGCCTGCCTGCCTACCTGCAAGGCTGCCTGCCGGCTAGCCTGCCTGCTTTCCTGCCTGCCTGCCTGTCTACCTGCCTGCCTGCCTGCCTGCCTGCCTGCCTGCCTGCATGCATGACTGACTGCCTGCATGCCTGCCTGCGAGCCTGCCTGCCTGTGAGCCTGCCTGCTTGCGAGCCTGCCTGCTAGCCTGCTAGCTTTCTTGCCTGCTTGTCTGCCTGCCTGACTGCCTGCCTGTGAGCCAGCCTGCCTGCCTGCGAGCCTCTGAGCTTGCTTGCCTGCTTGCCTGCCTGCCTGCCTGCCTGCCACCGAGCGAGCATGTGAGCTTCCTTGCCTGCCTGCCTGCCTTCAAGCCTGCCTGCCTGCTAGCCTTCCTGCCTGGCTGCCTGTCTACCTGCCTGCCTGCCTGCCTGCATGCAAGCCTTCCTGCCTGCCTGCCTGCCTGCCTGCCTGGCTGCCTGCATGCCTTCCTGCCTACCTGACTGTGAGCCTGCCTGCCTGCGAGCCTGCCTGCCTGCCTGCCTGCCTGCCTGCGAGCCTGTGCCTGCGAGCCTGCTTGCCTGCCTGCCTGCGAACCTGCCTGCCTGCCTGCCTGTGAGCATTCCTGCCTGCGAGCCTGCCTGCCTGCCTGCCTGCCTGCTTGCCTGCCTGCTTGCCTGCCTGCCTGCCTGCCTGCCTGCGGCCTGCCTGTCTGCCTGCGAGCCTATGAGCTTGCTTGCCTGCCTGCATGTATGCGAGCATGCCTGCCTACGAGCCTGCCTGCCTGCCTGCATGCATGCCTGCCTGCGAGCTTGCCTGCCTGCTAGCCTTCCTACCTGCCTGCCTGCCGGCCTGCCTGCCTGCCTGCCTGCCTGCCTTCCAGCGAGCCTGCGAGCTTGCTTGCCTGCTTGCTTCCCTACCTGCCTGCCTGCGGCCTGCCTGCCTGCCTGCGAGCCTGCGTGCTTGCTTGCCAGCTTGCCTGCCTGCCTGACTGCCTGCGGCCTGCCTACCTGCCTGCGAGCCTGTGAGCTTGCTTGCCTGCCTGCCTGCCTGTGAGCCTGCCTGCCTGCCTGCTAGCCTGCTAGCCTGGCTGCCTGCCTGCCTGCCTGCCTGCCTGCCAGCCTGCCTACCTACCTGTCTGCATGCCTGCATGACTGCCTGCTTGCCTACGAGCGAGCATGAGCTTGCTTGCCTGCCTGGTTGCCTGTGAACCTTCTTGCTTTCCTGCCTGTGAGCCTACCTGCCTGCCTGCCAGCGAGCCTGCCTGGTGCGAGCCTGCCTGCCTGCCTGCCAGCGAGCCTGCCTGGTGCGAGCCTGCGTGCCTGCCGGCCAGCAAGCCTGCCTGGTGCGAGCCTGCCTGCCTGCCTGCCTGCTTGCCTACCTACCTGTCTGCATGCCTGCCTGCCTGCCTGCCTGCGAACGTTCATGTGAGCTTGCTTGCCTGCCTCCCTGCCTGTGAACCTTCCTGCCTACCTGCCTGCGAGCCTGCCTGGTGCGAGCCTGCCTGCCTGCCTACCTGCCTGCCTGCCTGTCTGTCTGCATGCATGCCTGCCTGCCTGCCTGCCTGCCTGCCTGCCTGCTTGCCTGTGAGCCTGCCTGCCTGCATGCCTTCCTGCCTACCTGACTGCGAGCCTGCCTGCCTGTGAGCCTGCCTGCCTATCTGCCTGTCTGCCTGCGAGCCTGTGCCTGCGAGCCTGCTTTCCTGCCTGCCTGCGAGCCTGCCTGCCTGCCTGCCTGCCTGCCTGCCTGCTTTACTGCCTGCCAGCGAGCATGCCTGGACGAGCCTGCCTGCCTGCCTGCCTGCCTGCCTACCTACCTGTCTGCATGCCTGCCTGACTGCCTGCCTGCCTACGAGCGAGCATGAGCTTGCTTGCCTGCCTGGTTGCCTGCAAGACTGCCTGCCTGCTAGCCTGCCTGCCTTCCTGCCTGCCTGCCTGTCTGCCTGCCTGCCTGCCTGCCTGCCTGACTGCATGCATGCCTGCCTGCCTGCCTGCCTGCCTGCCTGTGAGCCTGCCTGCATGCCTGCTAGCCTGCTAGCCTGGCTGCCTGCCTGCCTGACTGCCTGCCTGCGAGCCTGCCTGCCTGCCTGCCTGCGAGCCTGCGAGCTTGCTTGCCTGCTTACCTGCCGGCCTGCCTACCTGCCTGTGGCCTGCCTGCCTGCCTGTGAGCCTGCGAGCTTGCTTGCCTGCTTGCCTGCCTGCCTGCCTTCCTGCGGCCTGCCTGCCTGCGAGCCTGCGAGCTTGCTTGCCTGCCTGCCTGCCTGTGAGCCTTCCTGCCTGCGAGCCTGCCTGCCTGCCTGCCTTCCTGCTTGCCTGCCTGCCTGTGAGCTTGTCTGCGAGCATGCCTGCCTGTGAACCTACTGGCTGCGAGCATGCAAACCGGCTTGCCTGCCTGCCTGCCTGCCTGCCTGCGAGCCTGCCTGCATGCCTGCGAGCGTGCGAGCTTGCTTGCCTGCTTGCCTGCCTGCCTGCCTGCCTGCGGCCTGCCTGCCTGCCTGCGAGCCTGTGAACTTGCTTGCCTGCCTGCATGTATGCGAGCCTGCCTGCCTGTGAGCTTGCCTGCGAGCATGCCTGCCTGTGAACCTACTGGCTGCGAGCATGCAAACCGGCTTGCCTGCCTGCCTGCCTGCCTGCCTGCGAGCCTGCCTGCCTGCCTGCGAGCCTGCGAGCTTGCTTGCCTGCTTGCCTGCCTGCCTGCCTGCCTGCCTGCGGCCTGCCTGCCTGCCTGCGAGCCTGTGAACTTGCTTGCCTGCCTGCATGTATGCGAGCCTGCCTGCCTGCGAGCCTGCCTGCCTGCGTGCCTGCCTGCCAGATAGCCTGCCTGGCTGCCTGCCTGCCTGCCTGTATGCCTGCCTGCCTGCCTGCCTGCGAGCCTGTGAGCTTGCTTGCCTGCTTGCATGCCGGCCTGCCTGTCTGCCTGCGAGCCTGTGAGCTTGCTTGCCTGCCTGCATGCATGCATGCCTGCCTGCCTGCCTGCCTGCGAGCCTGCCTGCCTGCCTGCTAGCCTGCCTGCTAGCCTGCTAGCCTGCTAGCCTGGCTGCGTGCCTGCCTGACTGCCTGCCTGCGGCCTGCCTACCTGCCTGCGAGCCTGCGAGCTTGCTTGCCTGCCTGCCTGCGAACCTTCCTGCCTACCTGCCTGCGAGCCTGCCTGGTGCGAGCCTGCCTGCCTGCCTGCCTGCCTGCCTGCGGCCTGCCTGACTGCCTGCGAGCCTGTGAGCTTGCTTGCCTGCCTGCATGTATGCGAGCCTGCCTGCCTGCGAGCCTGCCTGCCTGCCTGCATGCATGCCTGCCTGCCTGCCTGCCTGCCTGCTTGCCTGCTTGCCTGCCTGCCTGCGGCCTGCCTACCTGCCTGCGAGCCTGTGAGCTTGCTTGCCTGCCTGCATGTATGCGAGCCTGCCTGCCTGCGAGCCTGCCTGCCTGCATGCATGCATGCCTGCCTGCCTGACTGCATGCCTGCCAGCCTGCCTGCCTGCCTGCGAGCCTGCGAGCTTGCTTGCCTGCTTGCCTGCCTGCCTGCCTGCCACCGAGCGAGCATGTGAGCTTTCTTGCCTGCCTGCCTGCCTTCAAGGCTGCCTGCCTGCTAGCCTTCCTGCTTGCCTGCCTTCCTGCCTGCCAGCCTGTCTACCTGCCTGCCTGCGGCCTGCCTGCCTGCCTGCGAGCCTGTGAGCTTGCTTGCCTTCCAGCATGTATGCGAGCCTGCCTGCCTGCGAGCCTGTCTGCCTGCATGCATGCATGCCTGCCTGCCTGCCTGCTTGCCTGCTTGCCTTCCTGCCTGCCTGCGGCCTGCCTGCCTGCCTGCGAGCCTGTGAGCTTGCTTGCCTGCCTGCATGTATGCGAGCCTGCCTGCCTGCGAGCCTGCCTGCCTGCCTGCATGCATGCCTGCCTGCCTGCCTGCGAACCTTCTTGCTTTCCTGCCTGTGACCCTACCTGCCTGCCTGCCAGCGAGCCTGCCTGGTGCGAGCCTGCCTGCCTGCCGGCCAGCGAGCCTGCCTGGTGCGAGCCTGCCTGCCTGCCTGCCTGCTTGCCTACCTACCTGTCTGCATGCCTGCCTGCCTGCCTGCGAGCGATCATGTGAGCTTTCTTGCCTGCCTGCCTGCAAGCCTGCCTGCCTGCTAGCCTGCCTTCCTTCCTTCCTTCCTGCCTGTCTACCTCCCTGCCTGCCTGCCTGCCTGCCTGCCTGCTTGCCTGCCTGCCTGCCTGCCTGCCTGCCTGCCTGCCTGCCTGCGGCCTGCTTGCCTGCCTGCAAGCCAGTGAGCTTGCTTGCCTGCCTTCCTGCCTGCTAACCTTCCTGCCTACCTGCCAGCCAGCCTGCCTGCCTGTCTGCCAGCGAGCCTGCCTGCCTGCCTGCCTGCATGCCTGCCTGCCTGCGAGACTGCGAGTATGCTTGCCTGCCTTCCTGCCTGCGAGCCTGCCTGCCTGCTAGCCTTCCTGCCTGTCTGTCTGCCTGACAGCGAGCCTGCCTAGCTGCCTGCCTGCCTGCATGCCTTCCTGCCTACCTGACTGCGAGCCTGCCTGCCTTCGAGCCTGCCTGCCTGCCTGCTGCCTGCCTGCCTGAGAGCCTGTGCCTGCGAGCCTGCTTGCCTGCCTGTGAGCCTGCGAGCCTGCGCGCTTGCTTGCCTGCTTGCCTGCCTGCGGCCGGCCTGCCTGCTTGCCTGCGAGCCTGCGAGCTTGCTTGCCTGCCTGCCTGCCTGCGAACCTTCTTGCTTACCTGCCTGTGAGCCTGCCTGCCTGCTTGCCAGCTAGCCTGCCTAGTGCGAGCCTGCCTGCCTGCCTACCAGCCTGCCTGTCTGCCTGCAAGCCTGCCTGCCTGGAAGCCTGCCTGGCTGCCTGCCTGCCTGCTAGCCTGGCTGCCTGTCTGTGAGCCTGCCTGCCTGCCTGCGGCCTGCCTGCCTGCCTGCGAGCCTGCGAGCTTGCTTGCCTGCCTGCCTGCCTGCGAACCTTCCTGCCTACCTGCCTGCTTGCCTGCATGCCTTCTTGCCAGCGAGCCTGCCTGGTGCGAGCCTGCCTGCCTGCCCGCCCGCCTGCCTGCCTGTCTGTCTGCAAGCCTGCCTCCTTGTCTACCTGCCTGCCTGCTAGCCTGGCTGCCTGACTGCGAGCCTGCCTGCCTACCTGCCTGCCGGCCTGCTGCCTGCCTGCCTGCCTGCCTGCCTGCCTGCAGCCTGCCTGCCTGCCTGTGAGCCTGTGAGCTTGTTTGCCTGCTTGCCTGCCTGCGAACCTTCCTGCCTACCTGCCTGCGAGCCTGCATGCCTGCCTGCCAGCGAGCCTGCCTGGGCGAGCCTGCCTGCCAACCTGCCTGCCTGCATGCCTGCATGCATGCCTGCCTGCCTGCCTGCCTGTTTGTCTGCGAGCATGTGAGCTTGCTTGCCTGCCTGCCTGCCTGCCTGCAAGCCTGCCTGCCTGCTAGCCTGCCAGACTTCCTGCCTGCCTGCCTGTCTGCCTGCCTGAGAGCCTGCGAGCTTGCCTGGTGCGAGCCTGCTGCCTGCCTGCCTGTGAAACTTCCTGCCTACCTGCCTGCGCGCCTACCTGCCTACTTGCCAGCGAGCCTGCCTGGTGCAAGCCTGCCTGCCTGCCTGCATGTCTGCCTGCCTGACTGCCTGCCTGCTAGCCTGCTAGCCTGGCTGCCTGCCTGCCTGCCTACCTGCGAGCCTGCGAGCTTGCTTGCCTGCTTGACTACCTGCCTGCCTGCCTGCAGCCTGCCTGCCTGCCTCCGAGCCTGCGAGCTTGCTTGCCTGCCTGCCTGCCTGCAAGCCTGCATGCCTGCCTGCCTGCCTGCCTGCCTGCATGCCTGCCTTCCAGCCTGCCTGCCTGTCTACCTGCCTGCCTGCTTGCCTGCATGCCTGCCTGCCTGCCTGCGTGCGAGCCTGCGAGCTTGCTTGCCTGCCTGCCTACCTGCCTACGGCCTGCCTGCCTGCCTGCAAGCCTGTGAGCTTGCCTGCCTGCCTGCCTGCGTGCGAACCTTCCTGCCTACCTGCCTGCGAGCCTGCCTGCCTGCTTGCCAGCGAGCCTGCCTGGTGCGAGCCTGCTGCCTGCCTGCCTGCCTACCTGCCTGCCTGCATGCCTGCCTGCATTCCTGCATGCCTGCCTGCCTACCAGCGAGCCTGCCTGGACGAGCCTGCCTGCCTGCCTACATACCTGTCTGCATGCCTGCCTGCCTACCTGCCTGCCTATGAGCAAGCATGTGAGCTTGCTTGCCTGCCTGCCTGCCTGCAAGCCTGCCTGCCTGCTAGCCCACCTACCTTCCTGCCTGCCTGCCTGCCTGCCTGCGAGCCTGCGAGCTTGCTTGCCTGCCTGTCTGCCTGCCTGCCTGCGGCCTGCCTGCCTGCCTGCCTGCAAGCCTGTGAGCTTGCTTGCCTGCCTTCCTGCCTGTGAACCTTCCTGCCTACCTGCCTGCGAGCCTGCCTGGCTGCCTGCCTGTATGCCTGCCTGCCTGCCTGCCTGCGAGCCTGCCTGTCTGTCTGCATGCCTGCCTGCCTGCCTGCCTGCCTGCAAGCCTGCCTGCCTGCCTGCCTGCTAGCCTGGCTGCCTGCCTGCCTGTGCCTGCCTGACTGCCTGCGAGCCTGTGAGCTTGCTTGCCTGCCTGCATGCATGCGAGCCTGCCTGCCTGCATGCATGCATGCCTGCCTGCCTGCCTGCCTGCGAGCCTGCCTGCCTGCTAGCCTGCTAGCCTGCTAGCCTGGCTGCCTGCCTGCCTGACTGCCTGCCTGCGAGCCTGCCTGCCTGCCTGCGAGCCTGCGAGCTTGCTTGCCTGCCTGCCTGCCTGCGAACCTTCCTGCCTACCTGCCTGCGAGCCTGCCTGCCTGCATGCCAGCGAGCCTGCCTGGTGTGAGCCTGCCTGCCTGCCTACCTGCCTACCTGCCTGTCTGTCTGCATGCCTGCCTGCCTGCCTGCCTGCAAGCCTGCCTGCCTGCCTGCCTGCTAGCCTGGCTGCCTGACTGTGAGCCTGCCTGCCTGCCTGCAGCCTGCCTGCCTGACTGCGAGCCTGCGAGCTTGCTTGCCTGCCTGCCTGCCTGCCTGTGAACCTTCCTGCCTACCTGCCTGCGAGACTGCTTGCCTGCTTGCCAGCGAGCCTGCCTGGTGCGAGCCTGCCTCCCTGCCTACCTGCCTGCCTGCCTGTCTGTCTGCATGCCTGCCTGCCTGCCTGCCTGCCTGCCTGGAAGCCTGCCTGCCTGCTACCCTGGCTACCTGCCTGCGAGCCTGCCTGCCTGCCTGCCTGCCTGCGGCCTGCCTGCCTGCCTGCGAGCCTGCAAGCTTGCTTGCCTGCCTGCCTGCCTGTGAATCTTCCTGCCTACCTGGAAGCCTGCCTGCCTGCTACCCTGGCTACCTGCCTGCGAGCCTGCCTGCCTGCCTGCCTGCCTGCCTGCGGCCTGCCTGCCTGCCTGCGAGCCTGCAAGCTTGCTTGCCTGCCTGCCTGCCTGCCTGTGAATCTTCCTGCCTACCTGCCTGTGAGCCTGCCTGCCTGCCTGCCAGTTAGCCTGCCTGCCTGCCTGCCTGCCTGCCTGCCTGTATGCCTTCCTGCATGCCTGACTGCCTGCCGGCCTGCGAGCCTGTGAGCATGCTTGCCTGCCTGCCTGCGAGCCTGCCTGCCTGCAAGCCTTCCTGCCTGCCTGCCTGCCTGCCTACCTGCCTGCCTGCCTGGCTGCCTGCATGCCTTCCTGCCTACCTGACTGCGAGCCTGCCTGCCTGTGAGCCTGCCTGCCTGCCTGCCTGCCTGTGAGCCTTCCTGCCTGCGAGCCTGCCTGCCTGCCTGCATTCTTGCTTGCCTGCCTGCCTGTGAGCTTGCCTGCGAGCACGCCTGCCTGTGAACCTGCTGGTTGCGAGCATGCAAACCGGCTTGCCTGCCTGCCTGCGAGCCTGCGAGCTTGCTTGCCTGCTTGCCTGCCTGCCTGACTGCCTGCCTGCGGCCGGCCTGCCTGCCTGCCTGCGAGCCTGTGAACTTGCTTGCCTGCCTGCATGTATGCGAGCCTGCCTGCCTGCGAGCCTGCCTGCCTACCTGCAAGCCTGTGAGCTTCCTTGCCTTCCTTCCTGCCTGCGAACCTTCCTGCCTACCTGCCTGCGAGCCTGCCTGCCAGTTAGCCTGCCTGGCTGCCTGCCTGCCTGACTGTATGCCTGCCTGCCTGCCTGCCTGCGAGCCTGCGAGCTTGCTTGCCTGCTTGCATGCCGGCCTGCCTGCCTGCCTGCGGCCTGCCTGCCTGCGAGCCTGTGAGTTTGCTTGCCTGCCTGCATGCATGCGAGCCTGCCTGCCTGCCTTCCTGCATGCATGCATGCATGCCGGCCTGCCTGCCTGCCTGCCTGCGAGCCTGCCTGCCTGCCTGCCTGCCTGCTAGCCTGCTAGCCTGCTAGCCTGGCTGCGTGCCTGCCTGATGGCCTGCCTGCTGCCTGCCTACCTGCCTGCGAGCCTGCGAGCTTGCTTGCCTGCCTGCCTGCCTGCGAACCTTCCTGCCTACCTGCCTGCTTGCCAGCGAGCCTGCCTGCCTGCTTGCCAGCGAGCCTGCCTGGTGCGAGCCTGACTGCCTGCCTGCAAGCCTGCCTGCCTGCCTGCCTGCTTGCCTGCCTGCCTGCGGCCTGCCTGCCTGCGAGCCAGTGAGCTTGCTTGCCTGCCTGCCTGCATGTATACGAGCTTGCCTGCCTGCCTGCCTGCCTTCATGCATGCCTGCCTGCCTGCCTGCCTGCCTGCCTGCCTGCCTGCTTGCCTGCCTGCCTGCGGCCTGCCTACCTGCCTGCAAGCCTGTGAGCTTGCTTGCCTGCCTGCATGTATGCGAGCCTGCCTGCCTGCGAGCCTGCCTGCCTGCCTGCATGCATGCCTGCCTGCCTGCCTGCCTGCCTGCCTGCCTGCGAGCCTGCCTGCCTGCATGCTAGCCTGCTAGCCTGGCTGCCTGCCTGCCTGCCTGCCTGCCTGCGAGCCTGCTAGCCTGGCTACCTGCCTGCCTGACTGCCTGACTGCCTGCCTACCTGCCTGCGAGCCTGTGAGCTTGCTTCCCTGCCTGCATGTATGCGAGCCTGCCTGCCTGTGAGCCTGCCTGCCTGTGAGCCTGCCTGCCTGCCTGCCTGCCTGCCTGCCTGCCTGCCTGCCTGCCTGCCTGCTAGCCTGATAGCCTGGCTGCCTGCCTGCTTGCCTGCCTGCCTGCCTGCCTGCCTGCCTGCCTGCCTGCCTGCGGCCTGCCTACCTGCCTGCGAGCCTGAGATTGCTTGCCTGCCTGCATGTATGCGAGCCTGCCTGCCTGCGAGCCTGCCTGCCAGCATGCATGCCTGCCTGCCTGCCTGCCTGCCTGCGAGCCTGCCTGCCTGCCTGCTAGCCTGCTAGCCTGGCTGCCTGCTTGCCTGCCTGCCTGCGAGCCTGCCTATGAGCCTTCCTGCCTGCGAGCCTGCCTGCCTGCCTGCCTGCCTGCCTGCCTGCCTGCCTGCCTGCCTGCATGCATGCCTGCCTGCCTGCCTGCCTGTTTGTCTGCGAGCATGTGAGCTTGCTTGCCTGCCTGCCTGCCTGCCTGCAAGCCTGCCTGCCTGCCTGCTAGCCTGCCAGACTTCCTGCCTGCCTGCCTGTCTGCCTGCCTGAGAGCCTGCGAGCTTGCCTGGTGCGAGCCTGCTGCCTGCCTGCCTGTGAAACTTCCTGCCTACCTGCCTGCGCGCCTACCTGCCTACTTGCCAGCGAGCCTGCCTGGTGCAAGCCTGCCTGCCTGCCTGCCTGCCTGCATGCCTGCCTGCCTGCCTGCCTGCATGTCTGCCTGCCTGACTGCCTGCCTGCTAGCCTGCTAGCCTGGCTGCCTGCCTGCCTGCCTACCTGCTTGCCTGCGAGCTTGCTTGCCTGCTTGACTACCTGCCTGCCTGCCTGCAGCCTGCCTGCCTGCCTCCGAGCCTGCGAGCTTGCTTGCCTGCCTGCCTGCCTGCAAGCCTGCCTGCCTGCCTGCCTGCCTGCCTGCCTGCATGCCTGCCTTCCAGCCTGCCTGCCTGTCTACCTGCCTGCCTGCTTGCCTGCATGCCTGCCTGCGAGCCTGCGAGCTTGCTTGCCTGCCTGCCTACCTGCCTACGGCCTGCCTGCCTGCCTGCAAGCCTGTGAGCTTGCCTGCCTGCCTGCCTGCGTGCGAACCTTCCTGCCTACCTGCCTGCGAGCCTGCCTGCCTGCTTGCCAGCGAGCCTGCCTGGTGCGAGCCTGCTGCCTGCCTGCCTGCATACCTGCCTGCCTGCATTCCTGCATGCCTGCCTGTCTACCAGCGAGCCTGCCTGGACGAGCCTGCCTGCCTGCCTGCCTGCCTACATACCTGTCTGCATGCCTGCCTGCCTACCTGCCTGCCTATGAGCAAGCATGTGAGCTTGCTTGCTTGCTTGCCTGCCTGCAAGCCTGCCTGCCTGCTAGCCCACCTACCTTCCTGCCTGCCTGCCTGCCTGCCTGCGAGCCTGCGAGCTTGCTTGCCTGCCTGTCTGCCTGCCTGCCTGCGGCCTGCCTGCCTGCCTGCCTGCAAGCCTGTGAGCTTGCTTGCCTGCCTTCCTGCCTGCGAACCTTCCTGCCTACCTGCCTGCGAGCCTGCCTGGCTGCCTGCCTGCCTGCCTGTATGCCTGCCTGTCTGTCTGCATGCCTGCCTGCCTGCCTGCCTGCCTGCAAGCCTGCCTGCCTGCCTGCCTGCTAGCCTGGCTGCCTGCCTGCCTGTGCCTGCCTGACTGCCTGCGAGCCTGTGAGCTTGCTTGCCTGCATGCATGCATGCGAGCCTGCCTGCCTGCCTGCATGCATGCATGCCTGCCTGCCTGCCTGCCTGCGAGCCTGCCTGCCTGCCTGCCTGCTAGCCTGCTAGCCTGCTAGCCTGGCTGCCTGCCTGCCTGACTGCCTGCCTGCGAGCCTGCCTGCCTGCCTGCGAGCCTGCGAGCTTGCTTGCCTGCCTGCCTGCCTGCGAACCTTCCTGCCTACCTGCCTGCGAGCCTGCCTGCCTGCTTGCCAGCGAGCCTGCCTGGTGTGAGCCTGCCTGCCTGCCTACCTGCCTACCTGCCTACCTGCCTGTCTGTCTGCATGCCTGCCTGCCTGCCTGCCTGCTAGCCTGGCTGCCTGACTGTGAGCCTGCCTGCCTGCCTGCAGCCTGCCTGCCTGACTGCGAGCCTGCGAGCTTGCTTGCCTGCCTGCCTGCCTGTGAACCTTCCTGCCTACCTGCCTGCGAGACTGCTTGCCTGCTTGCCAGCGAGCCTGCCTGGTGCGAGCCTGCCTGCCTGCCTACCTGCCTGCCTGCCTGTCTGTCTGTATGCCTGCCTGCCTGCCTGCCTGCCTGCCTGCCTGGAAGCCTGCCTGCCTGCTACCCTGCCTACCTGCCTGCGAGACTGCTTGCCTGCTTGCCAGCGAGCCGAGCCTGCCTGGTGCGAGCCTGCCTGCATGCCTGCCTGCCTGCCTGCCTGCCTGCCTGGAAGCCTGCCTGCCTGCTACCCTGGCTACCTGCCTGCGAGCCTGCCTGCCTGCCTGCCTGCCTGCGGCCTGCCTGCCTGCCTGCGAGCCTGCAAGCTTGCTTGCCTGCCTGCCTGCCTGTGAATCTTCCTGCCTACCTGGAAGCCTGCCTGCCTGCTACCCTGGCTACCTGCCTGCGAGCCTGTCTGCCTGCCTGCCTGCCTGCCTGCGGCCTGCCTGCCTGCCTGCGAGCCTGCAAGCTTGCTTGCCTGCCTGCCTGCCTGTGAATCTTCCTGCCTACCTGCCTGTAAGCCTGCCTGCCTGCCTGCCAGTTAGCCTGCCTGCCTGCCTGCCTGCCTGCGTGTATGCCTTCCTGCATGCCTGACTGCCTGCGGGCCTGCGAGCCTGTGAGCATGCTTGCCTGCCTGCCTGCGAGCCTGCCTGCCTGCAAGCCTTCCTTCCTGCCTGCCTGCCTGCCTACCTGCCTGCCTGCCTGGCTGCCTGCATGCCTTCCCTCCTACCTGACTGCGAGCCTGCCTGCCTGTGAGCCTGCCTGCCTGCCTGCCTGCCTGTGAGCCTTCCTGCCTGCGAGCCTGCCTGCCTGCCTGCATTCTTGCTTGCCTGCCTGCCTGTGAGCTTGCCTGCGAGCACGCCTGCCTGTGAACCTGCTGGTTGCGAGCATGCAAACCGGCTTGCCTGCCTGCCTGCGAGCCTGCGAGCTTGCTTGCCTGCTTGCCTGCCTGACTGCCTGCCTGCCTGCGGCCTGCCTGCCTGCCTGCGAGCCTGTGAACTTGCTTGCCTGCCTGCATATATGCGAGCCTGCCTGCCTGCGAGCCTGCCTGCCTACCTGCAAGCCTGTGAGCTTCCTTGCCTTCCTTCCTGCCTGCGAACCTTCCTGCCTACCTGCCTGCGAGCCTGCCTGCCAGTTAGCCTGCCTGGCTGCCTGCCTGCCTGACTCTATGCCTGCCTGCCTGCCTGCCTGCGAGCCTGCGAGCTTGCTTGCCTGCTTGCATGCCGGCCTGCCTGCCTGCCTGCGGCCTGCCTGCCTGCGAGCCTGTGAGCTTGCTTGCCTGCCTGCATGCATGTGAGCCTGCCTGCCTGCCTTCCTGCATGCATGCATGCATGCCGGCCTGCCTGCCTGCCTGCCTGCGAGCCTGCCTGCCTGCCTGCCTGCCTGCTAGCCTGCTAGCCTGCTAGCCTGGCTGCGTGCCTGCCTGATGGCCTGCCTGCTGCCTGCCTACCTGCCTGCGAGCCTGCGAGCTTGCTTGCCTGCTTGCCTGCCTGCCTGCCTGCCTGCCTGCGGCCTGCCTACCTGCCTGCGAGCCTGTGAGATTGCTTGCCTGCCTGCATGTATGCGAGCCTGCCTGCCTGCGAGCCTGCCTGCCTGCCTGCATGCATGCCTGCCTGCCTGCCTGCCTGCCTGCCTGCCTGCCTGCCTGCCTGCCTGCGAGCCTGCCTGCCTGCCTGCTAGCCTGCTAGCCTGCCTGCCTGCTTGCCTGCCTGCCTGCGAGCCTGCCTATGAGCCTTCCTGCCTGCGAGCCTGCCTGCCTCCCTGCCTGCCTGCCTGCCTGCCTGCCTGCCTGCCTGCCTGCCTGCCTGCCTGCCTGCCTGCCTGCGAGCCTGCCTGCCTGCCTGCCTGCATGCCTGCATGCATGCCTGCCTGCCTGCCTCCCTGCCAGCCTGCCAGCCTGTGAGCTAGCTTGCCTGCCTACTTGCATGCCTGCCTGCGATCCTGCCTGCCTGCTTGACTCCCTGCCTGCCTGCCTGCCTGCCTGCCTGCCTGCCTGCCTGCGAGCCTGCCTGCCTGCCTGCCTGACTGCCTGCCTGCCTGCCTGCCTGCGAGCCTGTGCCTGCGAGCCTGCTTGCCTGCCTGCCTGCCTGCCTACCTGCCTGATGCCTGCCTGCCTGTGAGCCTGCCTGCGAGCCTGCCTGCCTGCCTTTGAACCTGCTGGCCTGCGAGCATGCAAACCGTCTTGCCCGCCTGCCTGCCTACCAGCCTGCGAGCCTGCCTGCCTGCCTGCGAGCCTGCGAGCTTGCTTGCATGCTTGCCTGCCTGCCTGGCTGCCTGACTGCGGCCTGCCTGCCTGCCTGCGAGCGTATGAGCTGGCTTGCCTGCCTGCATGTATGCGAGCATGCCTGCCTGCGAGCCTGCCTGCCTGCCTGCATGCATGCCTGCCTGCGAGCTTGCCTGCCTGCTAGCCTTCCTACCTGCCTGCCTGCCTGCCTGCCTGCCTGCCTACCTGCCTGCCTGCCTGCCTGCCTGCCTGCCTGCCTGCCTGCCTGCCTGCCTGCCTGCCTGCCTGCCTGCCTGCGAGCCTGCCTGCCTGCCTGCTAGCCTGCTAGCCTGGCTGCCTGCTTGCCTGCCTGCCTGCGAGCCTGCCTATGAGCCTTCCTGCCTGCGAGCCTGCCTGCCTGCCTGCCTGCCTGCCTGCCTGCCTGCCTGCCTGCCTGCGAGCCTGCCTGCCTGCCTGCCTGCCTGCCTGACTGCCTGACTGCCTGCGGCCTGCCTACGTGTCTGCGAGCCTGTGAGCTTGCTTGCCTGCCTGCCTACCTGCGAGCCTGCCTGCCTGCCTGCTAGCCTGCTAGCCTGCTAGCCTGGCTTCCTGCCTGCCTGACTGCCTGCCTGCCAGCCTGCCTGCCTGCCTCTGAGCCTGCGAGCTTGCTTGCCTGCTTGCCTGCCTTCCTGCCTGCCTGCCTGTCTACCTGCCTGCCTGCCTGCCTACCTGCCTGCATGCCTGCCTGACTGCAAGCATGCCTGCCTGCCTGCCTGCCTGCCTGCATGTGAGCCTGCCTGCCTGCCTGCCTGCCAGCCTGCTAGCCTGGCTGCCTGCCTGCCTGACTGCCTGCCTGCGAGCCTGCCTGCCTGCCTGCCTGCGAGCCTGCGAGCTTGCTTGCCTGCTTGCCTGCCGGCCTGCCTACCTGCCTGTGGTCTGCCTGCCTGCTTGTGAGCCTGCGAGCTTGCTTGCCTGCTTGCGGGCCTGCCTGCCTGCCTGCCTGCGGCCTGCCTGCCTGCCTGCGAGTCTGTGAGCTTGCTTGCCTGCCTGCCTGCCTGCGAGCCTGCGAGCTTGCTAGCCTGCCTGCCTACCTGTGAACCTTCCTGCCTACCTGCCTGCTAGCCTGCCTGCCTGCCTGCCAGCGAGCCTGCCTGGTGCGAGCCTGCCTGCCTGCCTGCTTGCCTACCTCCTACATGCATGCCTGCCTACCTGCCTGCTTGCCTGACTGGCTGGCTGCGAGCTTTGAGCTTGCATGCCTGCCTGCCTGCCTGCAAGCCTGCCTGCCTGCTAGCCTGCCTGCCTTCCTGCCTGCCTGCCTGTCTACCTGCCTGCCTGTCTGCCTGTGAGCCTGCGAGCTTGCTTGCTTGCTTGCCTGCCTGCCTGCCTGCCTGCCTGCCTGCCTGCAAGCCTGTGAGCTTGCTTGCCTGCCTGCCTGCCTGCGAACCTTCCTGCCTACCTGCCTGCGAGCCTGCCTGCTTGCTTGCCAGCGAGCCTGCCTGGTGCGAGCCTGCCTGCCTGCCTACCTGCCTGCCTGCATTCCTGTCTGCCTGCCTGCCTGCCTGCATGCCTGCCTGCCTGCTAGCCTGCTATCCTGGCTGCATGCCTGCCAGCCTGCCTACCTGCGAGCCTGCAAGCTTGCTTGCCTCCCTGCCTGCCTGCCTGCCTGCATCCTGCCTGCCTGCCTGTCTGCGAGCCTGTGAGCTTGCTAGCCAGCCTGCCTGCCTGCGAACCTTCCTGCCTACCTGCCTGCGAGCCTGCCTGCCTGCCTGCCAGCGAGCCTGCCTGCTTGCCTGACTGCCTGTCTGCCTGCGAGCGAGCATGTGAGCTTGTTTGCCTGCCTGCCTTCCTGCAAGCCTTCCTGCCATCCTGCCTGCCTGCTGGCCTGCAAGCCTGTGAGCTTGCTTGCCTGCCTGCCTTCCTGCAAGCCTCCCTGCCTGCCTGCCTGCCTGCCCTCCTGCATGCCTGCCTGCCTGCCTGCGGCCTGCCTGCCTGCCTGCAAGCCTGTGAGCTTGCTTGCCTGCCTTCCTGCCTGCGAACCTTCCTGCCTACCTGCCTGCGAGTCTGCCTGCCTGCCTGCCAGCGAGCCTGCGTGCCGGCCTGCCTGCCTGCCTGCCTGCGAGCCTGCCTGCCTGCCTGCTAGCCTTCCTGCCTGCCTGCCTGCCTACCTTCCGGCCTGCATGCCTTCATGCCTACCTGCCTGCGAGCCTATCTGCCTGCGAGCCTGCCTGCCTGCCTGCGAGCCTGTGCCTGCGAGACTGCTTGCCTGCTGCCTGCAAGTCTGCCTGCCTGCCTGCCTACCTGCCTGCCTGCCTGTGAGCCTGCCTGCCTGCGAGCCTTCCTGCCTGCCTGCCTGCGAACTTGCTTGCCTGCCTGCCTGCCTGTAAACCTGCCATCCTGCCTGCCTGTAAGTCTGCCTGCCTTCCTGGGAGCCTGCCTGCCTGCCGGCGAACCTTCCTGTCTACCTGCCTGCTAGCCTGCCTGCCTGCATGCCTGCGAAGCTGCCTGCCTGCCTGCGAGCCTGCCTGCCTGCGAGCCTGCCTGCCAGCGAGCCTGCTTGCCTGCCTGACTGTGAGTCTGCCTGCGAGCCTGCCTGCCTGCCTGGCTGCCTGTGAATCTGCTGGCCTGCGAGCATGCAAGCCGGCCTGCCTGCCTGCATGCCTGCCTGCCTGCCTGCCTGCCTGCTAGCCTGCTAGCCTGGCTGCCTGCCTGCCTGCCTGCCTGCCTGCCTGCCTGCGGCCTGCCTACCTACCTGCGAGCCTGCGAGTAGCTTGCCTGCCTGCCTGCCTGCGAACCTTCCTGCCTACCTGCCTGCAAGCCTGCCTGCCTGCTTGCCAGCGAGCCTGCCTGGTGCGAGCCTGCCTGCCTGCCTACCTGTCTGCCTGCCTGTCTGTCTGCATGCCTGCCTGCCTGAATGCCTGCCTGGAAGCCTGCCTGCCTGCCTGCTTGCTAGCCTGACTGCCTGCCTGCGAGCCTGCCTGCCTGCCTCCGGCCTGCCGGCCTGCCTGCCTGCCTGCGAGCCTGCGAGCTTGCTAGCCTGCCTGCGTACCTGTGAACCTTCCTGCCTACCTGCCTGCTAGCCTGCCTGCCTGCCTGCCAGCGAGCCTGCCTGATGCGAGCCTGCCTGCCTGCCTGCTTGCCTACCTCCTGCATGCATGCCTGCCTGCCTGCCTTCAAGCCTGCCTGCCTGCTAGCCTGCCTGCCTTCCTGCCTGCCTGCCTTTCTACCTGCCTGCCTGTCTGCCTGTGAGCCTGCGAGCTTGCTTGCTTGCCTGCCTGCCTGCGAACCTTCCTGCCTAACTGCCTGCGAGCCCGCCTGCTTGCTTGCCAGAGAGCCTGCCTGGTGTGAGCCTGCCTGCCTGCCTACCTGCCTGCCTGCATGCCTGTCTGCCTGCCTGCCTGCATGCATGCCTGCATGCCTGCCTGCCTGCCTGCTATCCTGGCTGCATGCCTGCCAGCCTGCCTACCTGCGAGCCTGCAAGCTTGCTTGCCTGCCTGCCTGCCTGCCTGCATCCTGCCTGCCTGCCTGTCTGCGAGCCTGCGAGCTTGCTTGCCTGCCTGCCTGCCTGCGAACCTTCCTGCCTACCTGCCTGCGAGCCTGCCTGCCTGCCTGCCAGTGAGCCTGCCTGGTGCGAGCCTGCCTGCCTGCCTGCCTGCCTGCGAGTGAGCATGTGAGCTTGCTTGCCTGCCTGCCTGCCTGCCTGCAAGCCTGCCTGCCTGCAAGCCTTCCTGCCTGCCTGTCTGCTAGGCTGGCTGCTTGCTTGCGAGCCTGCCTCACTGCCAGCAAGCCTGCCTGGTGCGAGCCTGCCTGCCTGCCTGCCTGCAAGCCTGCCTGCCTGCAAGCCTTCCTGCCTGCCTGTCTGCTAGGCTGGCTGCTTGCTTGCGAGCCTGCCTCACTGCCAGCAAGCCTGCCTGGTGCGAGCCTGCCTGCCTGCCTGCCTGCCGGTCTACCTTCCTGCCTGCCTGCCTGCCTGCCTGCCTGCCAGCCTGCCGGCGTGCCTGCCTGCCTGCCTGCCTGCCTGCCTGCCTGCCTGCGAGCCTGCGAGCTTGCTTGCCTGCTTGTCTGCCTGCCTGCATGCCTGCCTGTGAGCCTGCCTGCCTGCCAGCCTGCCTGAGCGCCTGCCTGCCTGCCTGCCTGCCTGCCTGCCTATCTACCTGCCTGCCTGCCTGTCTGCCAGCCTGCCATCCTGCCTGCCTGCCTGCCTGCCTGCCTGCCTGCCTTCCTGCCTGCCTGCGAGCCTGCCTGCCTGCGAGCCTGCCTGCCTGCCTGCCTGCCTGCCTGCCTGCCTGCCTGCCTGCCTGCCTGCCTGCCTACGAGCCTGTGCCTGCGAGACTGCTTGCCTGCTGCCTGCAAGTCTGCCTGCCTGCCTGCCTACCTGCCTGCCTGCCTGTGAGCCTGCCTGACTGCGAGCCTTCCTGCCTGCCTGCCTGCCTGCGAACTTGCTTGCCTGCCTGCCTGCCTGTAAACCTGCCATCCTGCCTGCCTCTAAGCCTGCCTGCCTTCCTGGGAGCCTGCCTGCCTGCCGGCGAACCTTCCTGTCTACCTGCCTGCTAGCCTGCCTGCCTGCATGCCTGCGAAGCTGCCTGCCTGCCTGCGAGCCTGCCTACCTGCGAGCCTGCCTGCCTGCGAGCCTGCCCGCCTGCCAGCGAGCCTGCTTGCCTGCCTGACTGTGAGTCTGCCTGCGAGCCTGCCTGCCTGCCTGGCTGCCTGTGAATCTGCTGGCCTGCGAGCATGCAAGCCGGCCTGCCTGCCTGCCTGCCTGCCTGCCTGCCTGCCTGCCTGCCAGCCTGGCTGCCTGCCTGCCTGCCTGCCTGACTGCCTGCCTGCCTGACTGCATGCCTGCGAGCCTGCCTGCCTGCCTGCCTGCCTGCCTGCGAGCCTGCGAGCTTGCGAGCCTGCTTGCCTGCCTCCCTGCCTGCCTGCGGCCTGCCTACCTACCTGCGAGCCTGCGAGTAGTTTGTCTGCCTGCCTGCCTGCGAACCTTCCTGCCTACCTGCCTGCAAGCCTGCCTGCCTGCTTGCCAGCGAGCCTGCCTGGTGCGAGCCTGCCTGCCTGCCTACCTGTCTGCCTGCCTGTCTGTCTGCATGCCTGCCTGCCTGAATGCCTGCCTGGAAGCCTGCCTGCCTGCCTGCTTGCTAGCCTGACTGCCTGCCTGCGAGCCTGCCTGCCTGCCTCCGGCCTGCCGGCCTGCCTGCCTGCCTGCGAGCTTGCTAGCCTGCCTGCGTACCTGTGAACCTTCCTGACTACCTGCCTGCTAGCCTGCCTGCCTGCCTGCCAGCGAGCCTGCCTGATGCGAGCCTGCCTGCCTGCCTGCATGCCTACCTCCTGCATGCATGCCTGCCTGCCTGCCTGCTTGCCTGACTGGCTGCCTGTGAGCTTTGAGCTTGCTTGCCTGCCTGCCTGCCTTCAAGCCTGCCTGCCTGCTAGCCTGCCTGCCTTCCTGCCTGCCTGCCTTTCTACCTGCCTGCCTGTCTGCCTGTGAGCCTGCGAGCTTGCTTGCTTGCCTGCCTGCCTGCGAACCTTCCTGCCTAACTGCCTGCGAGCCCGCCTGCGTGCTTGCCAGAGAGCCTGCCTGGTGCGAGCCTGCCTGCCTGCCTACCTGCCTGCCTGCATGCCTGTCTGCCTGCCTGCCTGCATGCATGCCTGCATGCCTGCCTGCCTGCCTGCTATCCTGGCTGCATGCCTGCCAGCCTGCCTACCAGCGAGCCTGCAAGCTTGCTTGCCCGCTTGCCTGCCTGCCTGCCTACATCCTGCCTGCCTGCCTGTCTGCGAGCCTGCGAGCTTGCTTGCCTGCCTGCCTGCCTGCGAACCTTCCTGCCTACCTGCCTGCGAGCCTGCCTGCCTGCCTGCCAGTGAGCCTGCCTGGTGCGAGCCTGCCTGCCTGCCTGCCTGCGAGTGAGCATGTGAGCTTGCTTGCCTGCCTGCCTGCAAGCCTGCCTGCCTGCAAGCCTTCCTGCCTGCCTGTCTGCTAGGCTGGCTGCTTGCTTGCGAGCCTGCCTCACTGCCAGCAAGCCTGCCTGGTGCGAGCCTGCCTGCCTGCCTGTCTGCCGGTCTACCTTCCTGCCTGCCTGCCTGCCTGCCTGCCTGCCTGCCAGCCTGCGAGCTTGCTTGCCTGCCTGCATGCCTGCCTGTGAGCCTGCCTGCCTGCCAGCCTGCCTGAGCGCCTGCCTGCCTGCCTGCCTGCCTGCCTGCCTGCCTGCCTGCCTGCCGGCGAGCCTGCCTGCCTGCGAGCCTGCCTGCCTGCGAGCCTGCCTGCCTGCGAGCCTGCGAGCCTGCCTGCCTGCCTGCCTGCCTGCCTGCCTGCCTGCCTGCCTGATTGCATGCCTGCGAGCCTGCGAGCTTGCTTGCCTGCTTGCCTGCCTGCCTGCCTTCCTGTGGCCTGCCTACCTGCCTGCGAGCCTGCGGGCTTGCTTGCCTGCCTGCCTGCGAATCCTCCTGCCTACCTGCTTGTGAGCCTGCCTGCCTGTCTGTCTGCATGCCTGCCTGCCTGCCTGCCTGCCTGCCTGCCTGCCTGCCTGCCTGCCTGCCTGCTAGCCTGGCTGCCATGGCTGCGTGCCTGCCTGCCTGTCTGCCTACCTGTGGTCTGCCTGCCTGCCTGCCTGCGAGCCTGCGAGATTGCTTGCCTGCCTGTCTGCCTGCGAACCTTCCTGCCTACCTGCCTGCGAGTTTGCCTGCCTGCTTGCCAGCGAGCCTGCCTGGTGCGAGCCTACCTGCCTGCCTGCCAGTTACAGAAAGGGACTAACATCGTCCCTTTTCTCTATAGGGCACAGTCTAAAATGTCTGGTCTTTTCACAACAGACTCCATTTTGAGTCCTGCACCTCCATCTTAGCTCTCAAGGCTCTCCCCTAAGCGACCCCCTCCCCTGCTCAACCCCAAATTCCTGGAACCAGCTCGTCCCAAAGCCAGAATGTTTTCTGAAGATATGGTCACTCCACGCGTCCCTGACATATAAGTAAGATTAACGACCTTCTCCCTTCTGAAGCACCTGTGTGCGCAGACGCTCCCCAGCTTTGATCCTCCCCAGCTGTGCCTGCCAGCAGTGGGCATAAAAACGCGGCCAGGATTTTTCCCCCCTGCGCGGCTTCAATAGCTCAATACCCTGAGTTGCTGAACCCGCCCACAAGCTTCTCAATAAAGCCTGCTTCTAAAACTTCGTTAATTGCATCTTTGATTCTGTTTTCGCGTCCAAATAAACCTTATACACCGAGCCTCGAGAAGGCTTTGGGAGTCAAAATCCTCCCAGCCTCCAGGCAGCAGCGTCCCAGCACCCTCACAAATGCAGCCCGGGAAGGCAGGCGAGTTCCCGGGAAAGCAGGCACAGAGAGGCACGTCAAGTCCCGCACACCAGCAAGAAACGGCGCAAAGACGGACACCAGCAAGAAACGGCACAAAGACGGACACCAGCAAGAAACGGCGCAAAGACGGACACCAGCAAGAAACGGCGCAAAGACGGACAACGTGAATTCAACCCAACAATTCTCGCGAGGGTGGTGAGGTCAAAGGAGCCCAGAGGGGCCCCAAACCCGTGAGACCAACATGGGAGGGCCCACTCCTGGGGCCGGCTTACCTCATAGCTCAGAGTCACACAGCACTGCTTTCTGTTCAACCTCTCCGGGGACGGGTGTGCCTCGGTCCTCGGCTCCACGCGAGAAACAACTCACGCTGAGGCTTGGTTTGGGAACCCCGTGAGTTTTATGAGCGGTTAGGAAGGCGTGGTCAATGACGTGGGTCGACCCCATTGGCTGAATTGTTGAATGAAATTCACCTGGCCTAGGTGAGCCAATGCAGGTACAGCACCCACCCAGGCGTAGCTCCCCCTCCTGGCTGGAAACCTGAACTTCTGAGCATGCAGTGAGCCACTGCTTCAGGAGCCGGTAGCTCGGACCTCTGAGCATGTGTAATGGGCCTGCCAGTCCCTATGCTAGCTCCCTAACAGGTTTTCCAGCCAAAGGTCTGCCTTCTGGAGCTGTTCTACAGAAAGCACTTTGTTCCCGACCCCTACTCATTCGGGGTAATGGCTGCCCTCGCTTCCGTGCTTGCTTCTATGTCACTCTGGAATGGTCCTTGTTTCACAAGGTCGGCGAGGTCAGGAATTCTGGGCTGGTTGGCTACCAAGCACAAAATAAATAGCCAACAGATTGAAATCTCAACCCCTATATTGGTTTGTTATCAACCACACAAACTTGTCTTCTGGAACTTCCCTCCTAAATTTCTGAACCCTTGAACTCCTTGACACATGTATTGGAAAGCAAGGATTCCAAACTCTGATCACCATATCTGACTGCTCCCCCAGTCCCTCTACACTGTCAACCAGCAAAGTCGGGCCTCCCCATTTCTCAGAAGCTGCAGATTGTTACGTGACATCACCCTGTGTTTAAATGTTAGTGATCATGCCATTTAAAAAACAAATGTGTGAGCCAACTGGGGGCAAACAAGACTCGTTTCAAACACCAGCTCTGTCTCCTCTAAGGGCCTGTGTACAACTGAGACAACACAACAGCGGGTCCTGCTGGGTCCCCATTAGCATCTGGGAGGAAGGCTATTTATGACAGGGAATCCTACCTTTGTCCCTTGGTGTTAATTGCAGACTCACTGGGTGACGGATTGTATCTGACACGCACCACGTTTGCCGCAGCAAACACCAACACTTTGTCAAACTCCGTTTGCTATTGCTCCATCCCTCCATTATTCTCCCTAATGACAAAAATAATTAACACATTCATATAAAAGCACAGGATGAGGAAAGCTTTAATTTATGCATCTAGTTCAGGGTCATCCCTCTTATCAATATATGACAATCCCATGAGGCTTAATTAAAAAGTAGCAGTGAAGCAATTTAGGAAACTGAGGGATTGTCACGAGTCCTGGTTGTGACAGCATGTTTTGTGCACCATGGAAGATAACAGATTTGTCTTCTGTGGTATCTCATATCCATCATCCCCAAACTACCTGCTCTTAGGGGTAGAGAGAGCGAGCTTGTCTTTGAAAACAGTGCCTGGGTTTGGTAGCTGCTCACAGGACGGCAGGTGTAATGTATTATGAGAACTTACCAAGGCTCTGAGAAGATGGCTATTGGAAGGTCTGGCTGGAGGGCAAGGTCATGGCCCTGAAGGATTCAGGATCCAGAAGTCAAGTCAGAACTGGATGCCAGAGACTTTCTCAATCCAGCCCTCTTTGCCCCTCCCCTAAGGCCAATACATTTCTAAGGGTTATGGATTCTACTTCAGAATCTTTCTCAAACCCAAGGCCCTCTTCACCATTATTGTCTAGACCTGGTCACCTCTTGCCTTATAAATAAAAATATGGGTTTATTGTAAGTCTGGGTCTGTTAGGTTTCTCGGGTGGGAAATGTCTCGGTCCTTGGCTACACACTGGAAAGAAATTCACACCAAAGCCTGGTTGGTAATCCGAGTGGGTTTATATACATGAGAGAAGAAGGTTCCGGCGTTACACTAAACTGAACACGGGCACCCTCATGACACTGCACACCCAGCCCTGCTGAGTGGAAGGCAGAGAAGCAGCTGAAGGGAAGGGGCGGTGGTCTCCAGATTCCAGCCTTTTAAGGGCTTTCAGCTGGGAGGCGTCAATTAAGCTCTCCTGGCTTGGGCTTAGCCCGCATTGGCTTCCAACCTCCCGTAGGGGGCCCCCTAAGCATGGAGAGGAACAACCCCTTGTCTTGCTACCTAACCGGTCTACATTCCTGCATGGCTACATTGAGATGGAACTAGCCCCTTTAGACAGCCTGTGTGGTTCACCAGGAGACACGGGCCCCAGTGTTCCCTGTGACCACCTTAACCCTTAAACTACTGTTGCAGTTTATAGTACCTGTGTGGGTCTGTGGGCATGGGACGTTTCCATGCCAGAGACCTGAAGTTGCACAAATAGGCATCCAGAACAGAACTCATACAGGCTCTAATAAGATGCTCAGATGCTTCTCGCTAGGATGAGAATTTAACGAAGTGTGTGAGCAGTTCAGATCTTGTAAGGGAGAACAGGCCGGTAGGGTATCCAGAGAAGAGAGCAAAGGTCAGGGGAAAGCAAGGGGGCCCACAGACATCTGTGCTCTGTGTTTGGCCACAAGACAAGAAACCGGGTCTCCTTGCAAAAGAAAGCAGAACAGCAAGTCCCTCAGAACTAGGACACTTTTAAACATGACCTATACAACACTCGGCTCAAGGAGGCGCCTTGGAAAACCATAAAAGCCCTAAAAGAGGGGCAAGGAGGAAGCCCAAGTCTTTGATTTTCCCTGCTGTGCTTTCAGTGTTGAAATGTCTGTGTACGGAGCCTTTGAAATTTCAGAATCAGAGAGTGGATTCACAAGCCAAGCTCCTGCTTTATTCTTCAATGCATTTTGGCCCAGCTTCTCCTTGGTGAGACATGTGACAGAAATTCTGGACTTAGGAGCCACTTGGTCCTTGGACACGAGGATATTTCAGTGGAATCTAAAACAGGACTCTAAACGCCAGCTGGACTGGCCTAGGAAGCCCAAGTGTTCAGTCTCCCAAACACCAACCTCCAGTTGCTCGTCATCTGCCTCCACCTTGTTCAGCTTTAGTTGTCCGTGGAAGCGTTTGGCACCCATCTGATGCTTCGGAACCCAGAAAGGAGGAAAGTTAAAATTGGGATTCAAATGAAACAGACTTAAGCAGGACCATAGCCAAGATGTGCCCAGGGCTCCTCGTGGCATTTGTCACCTTCATTTCCCTCTTCGGACTCAGACGTGGCAAGGTTCAGAATCAAGCTTTACCAGAAAGAACAGCTGTGAACCCAGCCTGCTTCCAAGTGAGAAAAAGCCCTTTACACATGAGTTCCTGAGGTCAGCCCAGCCCTGTGCGTCCCCACCCCTCCCAGAGTCCCCGGCTCTCTGGCGAAGCATTAAAGCAAGTGGAAGCAGAGATTTGCTCAGAATAAAAAATCATTTTTCACAATAGCACGGCACGTTCTGGATGGCAATCACGGCTGCACAAACCATATCCGTCCTCCAGCCATAACGTTGGCGCCTCAGTGACCACGCACATACATTGTGTGTCGAGACTCAGAGCCTATTCCATTTGTGATCAATTGTTTCCTCCCTCTCCATACTTTGCACTTAGGAGACATGCTCTCTGGAGGTGGTTGAGGCTTGTCTTGTCACCAATAATCATCTCCTACGCCTTCCTTTACAGTCACTAATTTGATGTGTTCACTCAGAGAAATGCCAATAATATGAGGTTTCAGAGGAGAGCCCCTAGAGCTCCCCCAGACAACAAGGAGGCCGAGTGTCACCATCATTATCCTGAGCTGGGAGGGGGCACTAGTGTTCCAGAAGCTGGGAATCCGTCACTGCCTGCCCACTGCACGGACAGAGCAGGTGCTGGTTATATTTGCTTCTAGACGTCCTGCCATGCTGAGTTGAAAGTCAAACCCGTAAACGCTGCCCGACTACAATAAAACTGGAGTACACAGACATTTCTGCATCATTGCTGGGTGAAAATATACTGAGTGGAGTTGGATGAGATGGCAGCAAGTGCCTAAGGAGGGGATGCTGTGGGAATACCAACAAGATAACTGTCAGTCGCCGGTTCCTCCTCTCGTCTGCTTTTTTCCCCCTTTCTTTCAGGACCAAAAGACATGACAAATATGTAAGGAAACAAATTTTCTCAATTCCAGAGGAGACTCTCACCCCACCCCACCCCACCCCACCCCCATCCACCTCTGGCCTCCTTTGAGCAAGTCAGTAGAGCTTTTTTTTTTTTTTTTTTTTTTTTTTTTTAAACCTGGCTTCTACTATGGAAATTTCCGGAGTTGCTATGTGGCTGTGTTTAAAAGTCGCCTTTGGGATCCAGAGCACAATCCTTGTCACAAAGGCATTCTCCCACTCCCAAATAGCAATGGGACCTCATTTCAGAAGGTTGTTCTTGTTTCTGTAGACCCAGAAAGAAGTTCAAGCTGTTGATCTTTTCCGTGGTTGTCGAGTCAGCCTCTCATGGGCACCTCATGGGAAGCGGAGCAAACTATGCCAGTCTGTGCTATCACCAGGTCTGGGTGGGGAAGCCAACCATGGCGGCCCAGAGGTCGATGTGTGGATGGAGATGATCAGGTCTTTCGTCCTTATTCTATTTCAGTCTGGAAACATCACATTTGTGAGTGGTGATACTGAGAGGGTTGTGGGAGGGTGGATTGGAAAGAGGGAACTGATTACAAGTATCTACATGTGACCTCCTCCCTGGGGGACGGATTACAGAAAAGTGGGTGAAGGGAGACATTGGAGCGGTCAAGATCCTGCCTTTTCAATTCCTCCATAGGGAGGCATGGTTGACGGTCATGGTCAACCCCAATGACTGGATTGAATTCACCTGGCCCAGATGGGCCAATCCAGGTGTAATGCCCACCTAGGTGTACCACCCCTTCCTGGCCGGAAGTTTGAACCTGAGCATATGTAATGGATGACCCAGTCCCTATGCTAAACCACCTAATAGTATTTGCAAGATGCCAAGCACCGTTCTAAGCTTTTTGTGTATAATAATTCAATTATTCCACTTAACAAGCCTATGTGTGGACTCTATTCTGGCCTCATTTTACAGATGAAAAATCAGTGGCACAGGATGATAAAGTCATGAGCCTAGGACCACACAGTGAGGAAGTGGGAAGGAGAGATTTGGACCCAGGCTGCAGAGCCCATGCCTTGGGTGCCTACAGCTGCCATGCAGGACACAGAAAAGCATGGAGCAGACTCGGCGTAAGACATTAGGGAGTTGGGAGGACTGTAGCATGAATGTATGTGCTATGACTTCATGAGAGTAGCTGCTACTCAGATCCAGAAGAAAATACAAGCCTTTTGCAAAAATTATTTTTTCCAAGAGAGGGTGGAAATCTGCATCTTGTGCGAAATCCCCCCAACCTGCACATATGCATAGCTATTTCAGAAGGTGCCACACAATGTGTGCTGTGCGGCAAACCAAACTGAGCTCAGGGGGAGCTGGTCTGTGGGTTATGTTAGCCAGAAGGTGAGCAGTTTGAACTCACCAGCCACCACTCCTAGGGAGAAAGAGGAGGCTTTCTGCTCCCATGGACTTACAGTCTTCAAAGTGGCAGGGAGCATTTCCATGCGTCCTATGATTAGGATCTCGGAGGGTGAGGGTGGAGTTGGTTGAGACCTGTCTTCAGGGCATTTCCCAGAAGGGCTTCCTGCAGTGGCTCTGCCTTCAGGAATGTCTGATGACCTTGAGGGCAGCAAAGTCCTAAACACTCTCGGGCAGTGGTTCTCAACCTTCCTAATACAGGTCCTCTTGTTGTGGTGATGCCCCCCTCCCCCAACCATTAAATGATTTTCTTGCTACTTCATCACTGTAATTTTGCTACAGTTATGAATTGGGTAAGCCCTGTGAAAGGGTCATATGACTCCCAAAGGGGTCGCAACCCACAGGTTGAGAACCACTGCACTAAGGGTTCCCCACCCAGGCAGCCCTACCAGTGTCTCAGTGTCTGGTGTGCATAGTTCTGTGAGGTGAGAGAAATGGACTTAGTGTCTGCTTCTGGGGACAGTTGATGTGGGTGGGCTTTCTCCCTATGTCAAATCCCTCTCAAGCCATTTGTCACCACAACAGAGGGAGCCATGCACAAAAAGCAAGAAGAGGATGCAGCACAGCAGGACAGCAAGCAGAACAAAGATTGAATAAGCACAATCCACTTCAATCATGAATCCGGTGCCCTTGAGATGTGAGGAAGACCCCAGTCTAGTGACATTAGATCAGGTTTAGGGATTGAGTGAAGGGACCCTTCTTGGCTCCCCTCAGCCCCTATTTTGCTTTCCCATTGACCCTGACCCTTGCATCGTGATTGGTCCTTATTCCAGCATGATGGTTGGTTTCATAACCACGGCATTTGGGAATGTGTTAGTCGATAGGTTATACAGGCACAGCCTCTGGAATGGGTAAGTGAGGAGGCGATTTGGGCTCGCTCATGCAGACCTCTAGTTGTCATTGACATGACTGGTAGAATGGATCATGTGAAGTGATTTGAGATCGGCGTTGAGATCTGATAGGTCATGCAGACTTCTAGCTGATCCTGGCAGTACCCTATTTTAAGGAAACAGAATGTTTGGCGTTTAAGTCGTATTTGAGCTTAAATTTTGAGCAATAGGCTGTGGCTCACAGTGAGAGTCTATGTGGAGACCCTACATCCATTTTGAGGGGCCACAGATTCAGCCGCCATTGAGTTCTTTCCTACTGCTGACTGGCAGTGGAAAGCTTGTCCCTCAGGCAGTGTGCTTGCGTCCACTCCCCGGGCCAGACTCAACGATATACGGTAGTGTGCACATCCCAATGAAGGTCCCGCTCATGCTCTCACAAGCCCTCCTGAAACTCCATGAATTGATCTGTCTTCAGTCACAATTTTGTGACAAAGTTGTTTGTTTTCTATGTCTTATTTAAGTTTTCAGGAGCCCAGGTGGTAATGCTGGATAGTGTTGGACTATTAAGAGCAAGGTCGCTGGTTCAAAGCCACTAGTCATTCCACAGGAGAAAGATGAGGCTATTGCTTCCTGTAAAGGTAGCCACTTCAGGATCCCTACACAGAGTCACTATGAGTCAGAGTCAGCAGGACAGAATGGGTGTCATTTTATTTAAGTCACTGTGGCTGTGGGTCCTTCCGACACCATTGGGGCCTCATGCGATGCTCTCCTTCATCCAGAACAGCAGTTTGTGCCTTTTTCTTGTGTAAAACTTAGCAAAGGAGTTCCTAATAAAATATAGTTGAATTGGGAGTCTTTTCCCCCTAAAAACGAAGTAAATACATAAATAGAAATGAGACTATGGTGCTAATAACCAGTTGGAGAGTTGAGAGAGCTGAACTCTCAGTGCTGATAGAAACCCATTGTGACTGAGCACCTGATCAAGGTCATCCACAGCCTATGAGGTTGAGCCTATGTGTTGGGGAGTAATTGTGTACATAAAGTTAACAATTTATCTTTCTAAAGATTCTGTCTAAAACTTAATTTAAATAATAAGTTTTCCCCTGGGCTAGGTAAAGTTCAGGGAGTTTAACCCCCTAGTATCCACCCCCTCTCAGCGTTCATCATGTTAGACCAGAGGAGACAAATCACACCCACTACCCAGGGAGCACTACTTCCAAAAGTACATTGCCTGTGCCGGGGCAGAGGGGAGGTACCCGGACCAGAAATGCTGACAGAGTGGAACCAGAGAGCTCAGCCCCCAGCTTCGAAGGGAGCAGCTGTGATGGTTCACTTCTGGATGAATATGTTTAAGCAAAGGCCAAGGGCATGACTTGGGCAGCACGAAAAGCAGATGTGCAGAGGTTGTTCACTGCATTCCAGAAGTTCACACACTCTCCGGAGGCTCCTTGGCTCAATGGCAGGAAGTCATTGGTGGCTTCCACCTTCAATCCCAAAAGGTCACTGCCGTCCAGTGGATTCCAACCGCAGTGACCCTATATGGAGTTTTCAAGACTGTAAATCTTCATGGGAGCCAGCAGTCTCATTGTCCCCCTTGGGACAGGGAGCTAGCAGCCCGTTTTGCCACCAGGGCTCCTTCCTCTCTAATTCTGGATCCAGTCCCTCCGAATATCCTGCCCTGCCCTTGTCTAGGCTTCTTAAATGCGTTCCACGCTGCTTATGTTAGTCTGGGTGCATTCGAGAAACAAATCCACAGAAACACGTATGTATAAGAGAGTTGTATGTAAAGGGTGAGTGCACATCAAGAAAACATGCTCGCATGTGCTTATGCACCCACTTTGTCTTCAGCGATCATGTCGGGGTAGGCTGGTGTGCTTTTTCCATGGGGGCTTTGTTGTTTCTTAGCTAGATGGCCCCCTGTTTATCTTCCAGCCTTTAAGATCCCAGACGCTATATCCTTTGATAGCCGGACACCATGGTGCTTAACTACTACACCACCAGGGTTCATTAGCATGTGACTTATCTCCTGTCATTCACACTAGATGCTCAAAATAGCAGGAAACCAGGTTTCTCCTTTGTGGCCACACCAGGTACTGACAGAACCAAGAACAGAGACACAGTTATATATCTTGACTATCATTTGCATATTATATGCCAGGCAATCTGTTAGCCTTTGCTCCCCTAACCTCTCACAGCCTCGGTAAAATGAAGTTAATAAAAGTAGTGATCTCACAAACTTAGTAAGAGATTAAACAACTCACGTAAGGCTACACAACCCATCAACCAGGAGGCGAGATGAGGCAGTGTGCGGCTGCTGAACCCACACCCTTCACAACACCGCCATTAAAATGAGTGAGGGCTATGGGGAATCAGACAGAAGCAGGTTCACACCCCAGATTTAGTCAATTAAACTGCCTATTGTGCCTGACCCTTCTATCTCCGATCTTAGAAATGGGGTTCACAACAACAAAACACTATAGAAGAAATGTCCAGCAGGTGCCAGGCACATGATTAAAAAACAAAAAATAAATCACTTAAGTTGAAATTCTAACTCCTGGAAACCCCTCACATGCGTGCAGAGAAGGATTGAGCCCCATATGGTGTTTCCAGTGGCCCCGCCCTTCCCCCCTAAAATGAGCAGTTGAGAAGGTAATGCCTGGATTGTTCCAAGCCCCAGACTGTGGAGAACTAAAGGAAAGCCCAGCATTATGAATCTTTGAGCACAGCCCTGCTGGGAAACCGCCCTGCAGCCACTTACTGTTGATGACTGGAGGAGGGACGGGATTAGGCAGGAGAACGGGGACTGAATGTGACACATAAGCAGGGATGGCCTACATTCCATAAAGGGAAACACTCAAGGTCTGCTTTTCTGGTGCTGGAAAGTTAGAACCCATCCGGTGTAGTTGAAAAGGTGTGTGTGTGTAGTGGTGGGGGGAGGTAGGGGGGAGGGGTGATGAGTCCAAAGGATGAACTCCATCTGCAATTGTGTCCTCAACGGCTTTCCCCTGCTTGCCACACGATATCTGTGGCTGGCCTGCCCTGCTTTTGTTATCAAGCCCAGAGAGGGCAAGAGACTAAGTCACACTGTAAGTGGGCAGCAGAGTCAGGCCTAGAACTCGGGATGCTTAGAAAGCTTCGCACAGACCTGAGAAAGTACCAAGGGAAGACCTGTTCGCTAACTGGGCAGCACTCACTGCATGCCAGCGCTGTTCCAGTGCCCCAGCCAGGGCACTGCTCCCTGTGTCCGTGTGTCTTCAGTGATGCACACAGGTGACGAATTGGCTTTTAATAGCATGCTTGGAAGGTTGAGTCCACCCAGCAGCACCTCAAAAGAAAGGCCTGCCAATCTACTTCAGACCAAGCAGCCTTTCAAGATCTTGGGGAGCACAGTTCTGCTTGGACACACAAGGGGGCCAAGAGTTGAAGTTGATTCCATGCTGTAGTTGATTCCATGGTTACTGGTTGTAGCTATACCTAGAGTCACATCCACATTCATGTTTACATCTCTTCACTCCCTGGGGTGTTCATGGCTCCAGCTCTTCTGAAGCAGACCACCAGGATTTTTTTAAGGGGCCTCAGGATAGGTTTGAACTGCCAACCTTTTGGTTTGCAGCTGAGTGCTAAACAAGCTGTGCCATGCAGGGTGCTAAGCTCAGAAACTCAGTCGGTGCTTGATGATCTCAGTTGGAATTACAGAGAGGGTCAGTGATGACCCATTGACTGCTGGGTAATTGTTGATGTAGTCTCCCTGTGCAGACATGTAAAGTACCTGAAAACTTAAAATCCAGCTCATCGAGTGCATCATCCTGCCGTGCTCCAGCCCAGCAGTGTGCTCTGCAGGGGACATTTGGCCATGCCTGGAGACATTCTGCAGAAGGGAGTCCCACTGCCATCTAGTGAGCTGAGACCAGGGATGCTCGCTTAGCATCCGGGTTCAGGGAAAAAGACGGCCCCACAGCAATGATGTTGCCCAAAATGTCAGCAGTGCTGCCTCTGGGAAAATGGTCTAGTCCAAGCCCTGACCTTCGTAGAGGAAGAAAGCCAATCCAGAGCAGCTAAGTGACCTGCTGTGGGTTGGACAGTCTGATTCCAAGCCCAGTACTCCACCCAAAGCTGTGACCACGTCCAAAATTACACAGCAATGCCTCACCAAAGGCCTCTTCATTTGAGGACCGAGTAAGACATTAAGGAGAAAGCCCTTTGACAAATGTGGCATGCTGCACAAACATGAGATGTTATTACCCAGGATCTTTTGATATATGTAAATAGATCTTGTACTAGGTCAGTTAATTTTCTAACTACTCTATCTGAGCTTCAAGATGGCAGCACCTCTGTCCAATCCAGGAAAGGTCTCCTGTGCAGGCTGAGCCGCCCTGGAAAGCCTCATGCCTGGCTTCTTGACCCCTCAGCTAATCTCCCAGTGATTAATAAGGGCTCTGACTCTGTTGTGCCTCCCAGCTGACAGATGCTAGGCTATCAGTGCATTCATGTCACCTCCTTGATGCCTGAGGAGGAATATAGTCTAATGTGTGAGAGAAGCCACGAATATCTCCCTTCTCACAAGTGTGCAGCTAACGAGATCTCCCGATCTGATTTTCTGCCCTCCTGTCTTTCCAAGTGAAGTGGATGGTCCATTTCACGTTGTCTCAAGTCTCTGCACATTGCATACCAACATTGCCATACAGGGTGCGGCTGTGGGTCTTAGTAGACAAAGCCCCCCCCCCTGGACCCCTTTCCCCAAAGCTACTTGGTCACCTGCACAATGCAGGTCCAGGCCGGGCTCCACACTGCAAGGTGATCAACCCTGACCCTCCAGTTTGGCCGTCCTCACACCCTCCCACAACCACCTAGAAGGACTGGAGATGAGAGATTTTGGAAGCTCTCTGCCTCATCTGCCTCCCTTCCCAGAGTGACAGAGCAACTGTAACTGACGAGGCAGGATGCAGCCTCGTTCCCAGTCCCCACCCTCTCTGGGAGAGCAGGGCTGTCTGGCCCCTCATCCAAGGCCTTTCCCCTGTGATCTCATTACTGAGGAGCTGCTTCTCTCCCGCCCACCTCCGTGCCCTCATCTACATATGGGGGAGATGACTGTGTCTTACTTGCTGCTCCTTCCCTGAGTCCATCTCAGGAGCTCCCTGAACAGATCAATTACTTCAAGTTACACCTGCAGATATGCCTGAAGAGAGCCAGGCGCCTCCCCTGCTGCTGCCAGGCTCCAGTGCACATGTGCACACACACGTGCACACACACTGTACAGACACACTCACATGTACACACATGCATGCGCACAATGTGCACAAACATGTCAACAGGTGGGAATTCTGCCCATTTTTGCCTCTAATATTGCAATTAGAGAGTGATATAATAGTGAAGGTGCAGGTGGATGAAGAAAGATCTGTTTATTCCCTTACTCGTTACATAAACCATTCAGGGCTCTTTTTTTTTTGTATGAAAACCCCACCACCACCATCAACAATAACACAGTAGCTGTCATGTATGTAGCGCTGCCCTATTCAAGGCGGTGCTGAGTATGTTCGGAGGATTCTCTAAAGCACAGCTCTGAGGAAGTCTGTCTCCTTCGCCCTTTTACACAGGCAGGGAGAAGAGCCTGCAGGAGGCTCCGTGAGTTGGGTGAAGACACACGATGAGTGAGGAGACCGAGGGTGAAGCCAGGGGAGTGAGAGCCTCAAGGTCACCACTTCACCACCATGCTGGTGTGCCAGCAACCTGGCAGTTAACAAGTACTTCCCTTGTACCTGCAATACCTGTATAAAATTTATGAAATATGAACTACTCCTGGTGTGTGATTTCAAATTGAATTATTGTGCCTGGAAATTTTTTAATAGCTAAGAATGGTGAAGTCAGACTCCTTTAGATGTTATGATAAGAATACACACTGCACAGGCCTTGGACCCAACCCATTTTAATTCAAAGGAAGGCAGATTTATTTTCTTCTGCTTCCCAGAAGGTTCCTCAGCAGAACGTGTGTTAAACAAAATTGTTTAGATATGGAAAAGAGCAATCTCTTCTTGGGAAGGTTTTGTTAGAAAGGGGTTTGGGTTATATATCCAGCTCAACCCAGCCCCTGAGGCCTCATCATGTTTTATTTTGTTTTGCTCTTGACACTGATTGTCTTGGGAACTGTGGCCCCCGTGCAATGGCCAAGAAGTCAGGTCTTCTTGATGTATATCCACTGATATCCCCTGCTATGATTTTCAGTGCCAATGGTAAGCCCCACCCAGTGGCTGCAACATGCCCCTGAGCAGACACGTCAGAGCAGATGAGAGCATGAGACAGCATTTAAGAGAATGGTAGGCTGGTCCTTGACTTAGCTGTTTGGCCTCTCCTCAGAATTCATTTGTGACACTGACTGGCTGCGCTCACGGATTTCATTAAGAACAAGTCTATCTTTACCAAAGGAAGCTGCAAGGTAAGAAGACTTTCAGCTCCAGCTACATATGGCCCCAAACTTACGTACCTATTGTCCTGCTTTCAGAAGAAAAAAAAATTACTCAGTGCCTCCCTGGCAAATAAAAACTTTGGCACTACAACCTACAATCCCAGATAAAGTGTAGGTATCTGCTTTGGCAGCTCCCCTGGATCATGCTGCTCCAGAAGCTCTTCACAACCACCCTGTGAAGAGATGATCAGTCACGATATGCTAGTCTGTTCTGCAGAAAGAAGCTACCCCTGAAACCTCAGTGGCTTAAAATCTAGAAGTTTCTTTCTTGTTCATGCAAATTCTGATGCCGGAAGGGCATTTCTACAGGGTATTTGTCCTGCACACAGTCACTCAGTGATTCGGGCTGCTTCACATATATGGTGCCACCAGATCAAACGGTGGATTCCAGGTCATCACAGCAGAGGAAGAGAGAAGTGGGGGTCGTCGATCAGCCTTTACATGCTTTGACACGTTAGTTGACATAGGTCACTGGATAGTGTTGCTTATATAAAGGTTATTAGTTCAAACCCACCTCGCTGTACCACAAAAAGAAGGGGTCATCTGCTTTCATAAAGGGTACAGTCCAGACAAGCTAATGCAGAAATTGTACTCTGCATCACAAGGGGCGAGCACGAGTCAGAATTCACTTGAAGGCAACAGGCTTTTTGTTTGTTTGTTTGCATGGTTTGGTTTGGTGGGTGGGAGGTCGTTCTACCTACAGCGTATTAATCTGAACTATTCACTTTAGTTTTTTGTTTGTTTTTTGAGAGATGTGGAAAAGCTCATTGGCTTTAATGGAGAGTTAACTCTGCCACAGACGGCCTCCTCAAAATTTCCCTCCCCCTTCAGAAACTAGCAGAGATTTTCAGTGAAGGAGCCCTGCTGGCACCCACTGGACATCTCCCTGCAAGTTCAGTCCTTTGGAGCCACTGGGAAGGAGAAAAAAAGATACTTTCTATTCCTGTAAAGAATTCCAGGCTCAGAAACCCTCCGGGGGCAATTCTACCCTGTCTTCTCGGGTCGCTAAGAGTCAGAATTGAATTTATGGCTATGAGTTGAGTATTAATTCCATTCACTTACTGCTATTGACAGGTTGCTAGATTAGGGCTTGTCTTCCCAAATGCCAACACTAACCGTGAATGAGCTGTCTGGGCCACAATGAAGGGGTTGGAAATACATCAGGCACACTAATTAGACATCTATGGCAAAATTCAGAACTGAGCATGCTCTCACCCAAGTCATGTAGGCCCAGGTGGAAGGTCCACCGGTCACACAGAATAAGACATCACAGAAGTGCGCCTAAACCAGCCAGGAAGATCGACCAAGGCCCTCCAGTGGTGTTGGGAGGTGATAGAAGTAGGCCTAGGCTCTTTGTTGCACTCTCTTGTTCATGTGCTTTACAAGTGGAGGGTGAGGCCCTTGAGGGTTCCTGCCATGGCTCCTCAGCTGGGTCTGCACTCCTGCTCAGGTATTCCTCCCATGGAACTGCCATATTCAGCTGCAAACTTTCCCCACCCCTGCCATGCAGCCCGGCCTGCTTTCTGGAGATAGCAAGTACTTTTTGAGACTGCGATACCTGAAACTTTCCTTCATAAACTTCACTTGGATTTACAAAAGTGCTTCTGCCATGTGAATTCTTTCAGCGTTGCTAAGGAAGAACTGAGGTCAACCACCCCAGAAACCTAACACTATCAAGTCGATTCTGACTTATATCAATCTAGGGGGTCCTCAAACTATGGCCCGTGGGCCACATGGCCCTCAGAGGACATTCATCCGGCACGCTGGGTGTTTTTGCCCCATTTTGTTTTTTACTTCAAAATAAGGTATGTGCAGTGTGCATAGCAATTTGTTCATAGTTTTATTTTTAAACAATAGTCTGGCCCTCCAACGGGTCTGAGGGACAATGAACTGGCCTCCTGTTTAAAAAGTTTGAGGACCCCTGAAAGGACAACGTAGAACTGTGCCTGTAGGTTCCCAAGGTCGTAAGTCTTTACAGAAGCTGAGAACCTCATCTTTCTCTGTGAGCCACTAGCGGATTCCAACTGGCTGGCCTATGGTCACACACATTCCACCAGGCTCCTTGAGCCTTAACTTGATAATTTAATGAAACGATACTTCTCCCAGTCAACTGTATCATTGTCTATAATCTTGCTATTCCAATATCAGATTTAAAATAAGGAATATATTTAAGCTCCATATCCATAAGCAATCAGATCATTATATCTCTCTGGACACTATTACTTTAAAAAAACACACTCTGTCCAATTATGTTCAGCACAGAAAAGTTTCCAGTGTTGACAGCTTAGTATTTAATTGCTTTTTCTCTTCTTCTTTTGCATTGGTGAATCATTTTGAGCTTATAATAATTTTAAAATAAATATTTTCCAAAGCCTCCAGGCATTCACTGTGTAATGGTCATTTAAAAGATTTCTTGGTTAGAGGGTCCTCAAAGAATAAAAAGCTTGTCGACATCCATGGTCATTTCTATATTCAAAAGATGAAATTGCTCACTAAATGCTACAAGTCAATTTCTTTCTTCAACCGAACTGCCCATTTCAGCAAAGATTCCATCACTGAATTAGGCAAATGGTTCTACATTTCAAAGTCAACAACGATACTCTTCCCTTTAACACGAGCATCTTAAATGGCTCCAAAAACAGCCGAGCTCTTTATTATGCCTTTTCTTGAGAAAACGGTTTTGTGGTTTATTTTATTTATTCATTTAGACTTTCATTTTAAGATTTTTTTACACTTTGCCTTTTAAAAAAGAACGAGGCTGAGCAGTGCATCCCATAAGAAAATATAAAGTCTTCGTATTTCTGTTTGTTTGTAATTTCCCTAAGGATAACTCTTAATCTAGCAACCACCCACCCCCAATGAATTACATTTATTCTACTGGGGGTTGTGGCCAACCTTTTGATAGAAAAGCCCATTGACACTCCCTTCTGCATCTCCTTTCCCAACCAAACCCCGCTGGCTGGAGGCTGGAAGGAAGAAAGAGGCTGGGCTGCTAGGGCAGGGTGTGGAAGGGGTGACCTCGCAGATTATTTCAAATTCTACCCTGAAGGCAGAAGGTTATCCAAATGAGATAGCTAGAGATTCACTTCCTTAGAAAAAGATTGAAATTATTTTGTCCCTTGGAAAAGCCAAAGGAAAAGTCGTTATTAATTTAGGCAATTAGAGAACTTTGAAAGCCATGTCTAGTACATAAAAACACCTGTCCTGAGAGCCCATCGGCCTAGAAAACGGAATTTTTATCCATGTAAAATAAAGGAAGGTTATTTCTTAGACTTGGTCAACAGAAGATTGTCATTTTAAACCGGTTACTGTAATGAGAAGCTGGGTTTTCGTAAAAAGGAGTGAATGCTTGAGTGAGTTTGAAATGAAACTAGAGATGCATGTTCTGCCCATCGCGGCATTTCCAGAGGAATCTGTGTTCCCGTGACTGCTCTTGCTCTGTCTCGTGCCTTCTGGGAAACTCAAAGCTTGGTGCCCACATCTAGTCTCTCAGACTTTCTTGCCAGCTTTGGAAAGATGTTGAGTCTGTTGGATCTGCTGCACAGAGACAGCATGCAAGTGGACCCTTCCCAGATTCTTCATAGAGCAGCCCCCCAGTGTAAAGCTGTGGGTGAGGTTTGAAGACCTTTGCCCCTTCTGCATCCCCCATTCTTTGACAGACTCAAATGCTCTCCTGAGGCATTACCGGAGAAGCAGCTACCCCATAGTTTCCAGATGGTGGGCATCAGCCTTGTGTGCTCATTGGAATCGCCAGAGAGCTTTCCAAAAGACATCTTTGTCCCATCTCCATTGAGTCTGATTTTATTGACCTGGAATGCACCCTAGGTGCTTGGATTTTTTTTCTCTCTCAAGTGTTTATTGTGAATTGGGTGAACGTTTACCAAGATCATCAGTTTTCTATTCAACAATTCATACACCTTGTGTTTTATGCCACTTATTGCAATCTCCACAATATAATATCCCTTATTCCACTTCCTACTTGTGCCTTCCATTTCCACTCCTCCTCCCTGCCTACCCTTCTGAACTTGGTCCTTGGATTAATGCTGCCCTTTTGAGATCAAATGATTTGCTATTTTAATGTCTGTGTGCCTCACTTGTGTCATTGCTCCCATTATAGACCGGTCTATTATTTGGCTGGATATTGAGCCACAGGTAAGAGTTCATTTTCGGACTTAGTGAATAAGGACCATAGTCTCAGAGGTCCGTTGGTCCCTATTCAGCCAATAAACCTGGTCTCTTTTATAACTGTGAATTTTGCTTCACTATCTAGGACCTTTTGATGTGTGATCCCGTTCAAAGAAGTTGGAATTGATAGTTGGAGATCCTCTAGTTAGTCTGTGCTCAGAGTCAGGAAGTCTACTGTTCATGTGGCCCATTCACCACTCTTATTTCCTCCAGAGTGAGGGTGACAATACTTGCCCCCTAGATGGCCACTTGTGAGCTTCTAACATCCAGCTGCTACTCTCCAGCGTGGATGTCCAACATTGTCTTTACAGTCTAGGTTATGCCAATTGACCTCGGTGTCCCTTACAACTATAATCCCCAGCCCCCAAGCCCAGTAAAGCACTCCCTCCAGTTGTTTGGTTATGCCTAAGGAGTTTTTATAAATTCATCTTCTGTGTGCTCCGGAATATTCAATTCCCTGGATGATCAGTATGCTCAGTCAGGGCTCAGAATCTTGGTGTTAAGGCTCCTGGTGAGATCCTGGCACATCAGACACAGAGGTTGTGAGGCTAGAGGATGGGCAGAAGGGGATCATACTGAGTCTAACAAGGAAAGAAAAGGAAATGAAGGATATAAGCAATTAAAAGCAAGAGCATAAATAGATACAAATACACAGATGGCCCTTGCAACATTATTCCCAATCTCGCAAACGTGTAAACGGTCTAAATACCCATCAATAGATGAATGGATAAGTCAAACATGTTGCCTACGGTATGTACAATGGACTGCTACTAAGCCACATAGAGACATGAATTCCTGACACAGGCTACAAGAGGAATGAACGTCATAAATATTATGCTGAGTGAAAGAAATCAGCTTCAAAAAGGACACATTTTGTTTAGTTCCACTTACATGAAATATCTAGACTAGGAAAATGAGTAGAGACAAACATCTATCAATTGTTTCTAGGGATAGGTAGGAAGCTAAGTATGGTTGTTACATAATTTCATGTAAATTGGATAAATAAGTGGGGTGGAGTCTTTCTTATACCTATATGAGTGTCCTTTTATTTATTTCTCTAGTCAACCCAGCCTAACCCAGTTGGGCCTGGAGGGGAAGTGCCAGCACTGAGACGATACTGAGCTTCCATAAGGGTGATGGCATAATTTTGGAATGGGTAAGGATGATATATGAACAACATGCAGAATGCCACTTAATTATAATCTTGTAGAGGGTGGAAGAGTCGAATGTTTTGATGCATGTATATTTACTACAATTTTTAAAGAGTGTACGCAAAAGAGCAATATGGCAAGTCTGCGTTACCATTTGCTTTTGCTCAGCTAAAAGCGATTTGGGCTTATGTAGTGAATGGGAACCACAGAGGCTCAGGAGGAAAGCTGGTACCATCTGGAAACTAAGACTTGTCTGACCAAACGCAGAGTCTCCCTTCAAGTAACTGACAGGTCAGAGGCAGCTCATCTCTGTTGCAGAAGCAACGATTTGTCTTAATTCCTAGACCACTGTCACAACCACGCTTTGTTGCCCTCGGTGCCCTCCTTTGCCACCACAATAAGTCACTAAAATGCCGTGCTTTATTTAAAAACAAACAAACAAAAAAACAAACAATGTCTGTCTCCATCCTGGCACCGTTCAGCTTATTTAGCATCATAGCATATGTCATCTGTTTCCCTAAAACATCTAACATGGACATGGCATGATGGGAATGATGATTTAGGCAAATGAGAAACAACCTGCCCTCCGAACACACACGACGGCATTTGATTTGCTGTCAGTAGATGCTATCGTGTTTCTTCTCCTCTTTCGTGGAAAATAAGTACAGAAGAGAAAGAGGACATGAAAAGGGCTGCACGATGTTTAGCTCTGGTCCTTCTAGAAAGTCTAGGAAAAAGTATGTGAACCCTGCCTGCCTTTAGATGCCCCAGTCACCTGGTAAACAAGGATTGCACACTGACCATGGACAAGACATCTGGATCTGGGGGGCGGATATAGCAATTGCCCCCACCAGCAAAGAGCTTCCAGATTTGCGGGAGAGCACAGGCCAGGGAGCAGCTCATAAAAAGAACAAGAAGAATCACAAAGGAGGGTGTGCTCCAGCACCACTTCATCCAGTTGCAGACACATGAAGGCAAAGTTTCCTTTGCCTTCAAGTTTATGATTTCCGCTGCATCCCTTACCAACACCTTCACAAAGATCTAGGTTCTTGGGTTGTTTCGTTCCATGGCTGACATCTCCTTGGTAAAGCCACACTTTATGGACAACGCATGGTCCAAGAATTCCACTTATATGTTCTGAAAGGGGCCACGCTAAAACCCCTGGCTCAGACTTTCAGGACTGGGCACAATACAGCAAACCCACTATGGGGAGAGTGGGATTTGGTAACACTCTCATCTCCATCACAACCTAGATCTGGTAAAGCTATTTTCTTCCACTCACCATCTTTCAATCAATATTTACTCAGCTATTAGTTGCTCCCCAGACTCAACATCAGAAAAGTGTTCAAACGTTACCGAATTGTCCATCTGATGGTAGAGGTCTGTGCAAGGGATACGAGAGCAAGAGGCTCAGAGATGATCAGCGGGTAAAGAGGGAGGGATTCACCTTTGTCTTTGGTAGAAAGCTCCTAAGGTTTAGTCACATTGGCAGACTTTCCCTGGAGCAAGCAAATAAAGCTGCTCCCGGCTCAGCTCCATTCCTAATCTGATCTTGCCATGAGACTATCCAGGCTTTGTCCCAACACCACATTCTGGAAACCACAAGTGGAAGGAGGTGGATCTTGGGGATACCATTGAAAAGAATGGGAGGTACACAACACTTCATTGTACTCATATGGAGCTTATACAAAGGCCAAGAGATAGGACAAGGTGAGACTGTGGACAGGACAAGGTGGTACTGCATGGTTTAAAATCAGAAAATTTGTGCACTAGGGTTGTATCTTTCACTGTTCTTATTCCATCTGTATGCTGAGCAATGAATACAAGAAGCTGGTCTATGTGAAAAAGCTGGTCGGGATTAGAGGAAGGCCCATGTGATGTCATTGGGAAAATTTTTCCACTGGAAATTTTAGGTCATGGCATCAAAAAAGTGTCATTTTAGCCCATATGGGGTTTTAGACCAGAGAAATAACAGCAAGAGTGAGTCAGCATTATGCACAGAATTGAGCGATATTGGTTCCTCAGGAAATTCATAATCTGACCCTGATACTGCTCAGATAAAAGGTGACAGTGTGGAAGATTCTACACCTGAGCTCAGTGATGGGCAAACGTGGTGCTCTATTGCCTTCGGCTATGGATAAGCCACTCCACCAAGATTCCCATTTACTGCAGCACCTGTTATGTATGCAGACGTTGAACACAAGAACGCTTTGGCATACCTGGGAAAAACCGATTGAAGAGCAACAATCTGCTACTCTGTTTCATAAGATTTCTAGAAGCAGAAAGAGAGATCTAGTTAACAAAATGACCTTTGGAAAAATCTGGGTCTAATCATTCCTCAGGGAGTGGGGGCGCAACGCCGGCAGAAATGGTACTGGACCAGGAATAAAGTACTTGCAGCTCAGTTTTCGGGAGCCTTCATGTTAGAATACTGATAATTTTGGATTATAACATTTTTTCACTTCACAAATAATGAAAATATGGGTCCAAAATTACTGACATTATTAGACAGGCAGGGAGGTTAACTGCTTCCCTTTACAGTGTTATTCTCCCAGTGGAGGACAGCCACAGGTGGGCCAGCCTGGGCAGGAGATTCAATAGGGTAAGTTTTAAAGAGAAATACAAACATAGTGCGATACTGTGTAATCTTTGAGGAGTATATTGTATCCAAGCAGAGCACCTCAGATTTACCTATAGAGCAGTCTTCGGTGCCTGCTTGCCTTTTCAATGTCATTGGGAAAAATTTCTGACTAGAAATTTTAGTCCAAGCGATCTAAAAAGTGTCATTTTAACACAAAATTGGTTTTAGACCAGAGAAATAACAGCGACAGTGACCCAGCATTTTGCACAAAATTGAGTAATAGTGGTTCCTTGGGAAATTCATAAACCGACACTGACACTGTTCAGATAAAGGATGACAGTGAGGAAGATAAGATTCACACCTGAGCTCTGCGATGGGCAAACGTGGTGCTCGATTTTCTTTGGGTTTGGACCAGCGAGCTCCACCAAGATTCCCACTCACAGGAGCACCTGGCATGCAAGTAGAAGATCTGCATGTGACCTCCTCCCTGGGGGACAGACAGCATAAAAGGGGGTGAGGGGAGACGGCGGATAGGGCAAGATATGACAAAATAATAATTTATGAATTATCAAAGGCTCATGAGGGAGCGGGGAGAGGGGAAGGAGAAAAAAAAGAGGACTTGATGCAAAGGGCTTAAGTGGAGAGCAAATGCTTTGAGAATGATTGGGGCAAAGAATGTACAGATGTGCTTTATACAATTGATGTATGTCTATGTATGGATTGTGATAAGAGTTGTATGAGCCCCTAATAAAATATTTTTTAAAAAAAGAAAAGAAATGGAAAAAAAATCTTTTGGGGTAACTACAATTATTTCTGTTTGATGAGGTCATTGAAAAAATCATTACAGAGACAAACTGGCTGACAGACCCTGCTCAGGAAATAAAACATTTTCTGTTGAACTTGCTGACGGTGTGAGTTTTTTTTTTTGTTTTTTTTTTTTTTTCTGGGAATGGACTGTGGCTACAACATTTTGAGGTGCACCGTGCTCTGACTGCCACTGTCCGGGCCTGCATAGAAAGGAGACCACCTGTACAGGAGTGCTCTCCCCAGAACTAGGGGATTTCTGATTTCTCTTGGCCAGGGGTCCTTAAACTCTTTAAACAGGGACCAGTTCACTGTCCCTCCAACCCGTTGGAGGGCCGGACTATAGGTTAAAAAACAAACAAAAACTAAAACAAAAAAAAAATTTGAACAAATTCCCAGGCACTATGCACACATCTAATTTTGAAGTTAAAAAACAAACCAACAAACGGGGCACAAACACCCGGCGGACAGGATCAATGTCCTCGGCTGTCCCCATGTGGCCCGCCGGCTGTCGTTTGAGGACCCCTGCTCTAAGCACTCACAAAGAGCATGTGGCTTCAACCCTAAAGCCTGGAGACTCTGCAATTTGTTTAAAGGTGATTGGGCAGAAGGAGTCCCTGATTGGCCCACATAAGATTGATTTTCCCTTCCACTATTTCTCAGAGGTCATAGTTATGCTTATGGGCAACCAGGACATCCCGATCTGATCCCTAAAATTGATGTGTGGATTGACAGGGCCACTAATAAGCCAGAATATATAAAAGACTTGCTCCCTCCCTCAACAGAATAGGTTCTTGTTTCCAAGATTTCAGGAAACATGGCATGACCGGAAAAACAACCGGTGCAAGTTCTTAAAACCTCCAAGGTGGAGGCCGTCCTTCCCTCTCCCCTCCCCCTCCCCAACCCTGTCTGCTTTATCCCACTTTGCAGGAGGACTCGGGGAGTGGGAGAGCTGGATTACGACCCATTGTGAGTGCTGCCTGCCTATCAGTTCCCGGGGGCCAGAGAGAGAGAAATACAACCCCTTTTAAAATCACCCACCAACACGTGCACTAGGGCTTTCCTGTCTTCTCTACCCACCAAGAGGGATCACTAGGCAGCAGCATTCTCTGCTTAAGGCAAGCAGCCCCAACACCTGGGGAAGACCCCGGAGTCTCTCGTTGGGTATATGTCCCCTTTTCTTCCAGGGATTACATAATTGGAATCAACAAAATCACCTTTTCTGACAAATGACAAGGTCTGATTTCTTTGCTAGACATGCTTTTCCACATGCATCAGCCCACCTCAGACAATTGCTAACCACTTCTCCAGGTGCTGTTCACAACAGAAGAACGGGAACCCTTCCAGAGAAAGGCCCAGAAAGCAGTCAATAGACATGATGGTCAGCCAGCGGGCACTCCCCACTGGAGAGAAACTCTTTTTGCCACTGCACGAAAAATACGTGGTCCAAAATCCTAGCAAGGCCCCAAGGGCTTAACCAGGTATCACCAGTTTCTATTTGCAGGGCCTCCACGGGACAGCTAGGAAACCTATGCATTTATCTAAGGTCAGTGAGAATTTTCAGGCGCCTACAAGAGAATGTCTGCCTGGCTTTTTAGAGTGGCTGATGGAAGCCTGCAGTCTTTATAACCCTATCAACCCAGAGGCCGCTGAAAACATGAGGGCAATAAGTATTGCCTTTATTACTCAGCCCGCCTCAGTCATGAAAAAGAAATGGGAAGCATTTGAAGGGAACAATCTTAGTGATTTGGTAGAAGTGTCTTAGTGGGTGTATCACAACACAGATGACCCTACCACGACAGAGACAAACAAATAGCTAAAATATTAGGAATTGCCATGAGACACACCAGAGACTCAGGAAAAGAGATCATGGCCCACTCACGGAGTGACTCAACTGTGGCACCGCCAAGCCCCGAGGAAGGAAGGATCCATGTGCCTACTACAGAGAAGACAGACATTGGAAAAATAACTGCATTAAAAACGCCAGGAGAGACGGACAACCTCCACTATAGAGGTCGGGCCTCGTCCTCACCTAGAAAAACCCAAGCGAGAGACAATAACGCTTGAGGAAGCTGAAGGAATGTCTCAGGGCTCTGTTTCACTGGCCCCCAGGATCCCGTGCTAACTGTCCAAGTCAGGGGCTAGCCAGTAAATGTCTTGGAGAACATAGGGGCCAACTTCTTGGGCTCAAAAAAGAGAACAGGCACATTGTCAAAGGAAAGATTTGAATTACTGTCAGTATATGATTGCTTCCAAAGATAACTCACACCAGAAGGTTTGCAGGGAGATTGGGGGGCTTCCCTAGCCATCGAGGTAAAAAATGTCTCTCTGCCCTTTGTCCCAGTTAGCCACATGGTTTTCATGGCATTGGCTCCCGGCTCGGCTGTTGAGCCAGTGAAACTCTTTTAGCAGGAGTTGAGGTGGCCATCAGCGGAAGGACAAAACCTCCACAGTGGGCTTCCCGTTTCAATACGAAGCCACCTATATCACCTCTTGGACATTATCATTGTCCTGGGCTCTGAATCGCCACCCGAGATCTAGAATGCGCCTGACATGAGCACATTGTCTGAATCAGGTTTGGGTTAACCCCCCTCGATCACTTAGTGTCATGGGAGTCTGGACAATGGAGTACCTTTACTTTCCAGATGAGAAAACTCACTCAAAAAGACACAGGTGTTGACCCACAGGAACACAATAGGTTAACAACAAAGCCATGGGAGAGAGGGTTTGGGGGGAAAGGGAGTGGTGTTAAGAAACCCAGAGACAAGGGAACAACAAGTGGATGCAAATCCATGGTGAGGGCGGAGTAGGAATCCTGGTAGTGCGTGATCAAGGGTAAAGGAACCCAGAGGATTTACTGAAACCCAAATGAAGACTGAGCATGGCAGTGGGCACCAGAGGGAGATAAAAGGGAATAGCAGAGCGACCTAGGAAGCACGGGCCAGTTACATGGGTCTAAAGAAAGGAAAGAACGTATGTAAATATATTTATCTGTGAGCATGGGGAAATACACCTATGTCCATATCTTTATAGGTGTCCTATTAAGGTAGCAGATGGCCTTTGGGCCTCCACTCCCGTACTCTCTCATTGCAAGAATACTTTGTTCTATTACATTGGCATTCTATGATGCTCACCTTCCCAACACGATCACTGAAGACTAAGCGGTTGCATATGCAAATATGGTCAAGAAAGATGATGGTGCCCAGCTATCAAAAGATATGGCATAAGAGGTCTTAAATGCCTGAAGGTAAGCAAGCGACCATCTAGTTCAGAAGCAACAAAGCCAACATAGGGTAAGCATACCACCCTCTGCGATCATGACGATCAAAGGGATCAGGCATCATCAGTACAAAAAATCTCATCATTGCAAATGAGCATGGAGTGCTGGGCAGAGAGCCAAAGCCCATTTTCAGTCCACTGGACATTCTCTTAAAAAAAGGTCTCAGGGAGGAGACAAGCTTACACAGGGTACGAGGCAGCAACGATGAAACACAACTTTCCTCTAGCTCCTCAATGCTTCCTCTCCCCTCACTATCAAGATCCTAATTATAACTTTCAAATCTGGCTAGAACAGAGAATGTACACTGGGACAGATAGGAACTAGAAACACAGGGAATTCAATGTGGATGAGCCCTTTAGGACCAGTGTTATGAATGGGGATGCTGGGAGGGTGGAGGGAGGCTAGGCTGGCACCAGGGAACCGATGGCAAGGATCTACATAAACCTCAAAAGAAAAGGGGTCGAAGGGGGACATCAGACAGTGCAAGACATGACAAAATAATAATTAGTAAATGATGAAGGATTTATGAGGGAGGGGTAGTGAGAATGGGGGCGGGGGGAATGAGGAGCTGAGGCCACGGGCTTGGGGGGAGAGAAGATATTTTGAGAATAATGAGGGCAATGAATGTACAAATGTGCCTTATATCAGTGATGTTTGCACGTATTGTGGTTATTGTTGTATGAGCCCCTATAAAAGGAGAGAAAAAAAAGAACCTGGCAGAGGGCTGATGCTAGGATGATCTCAGGCTGGATTAGACCAGCAAAAGCAGGTGCTGCAATCAACTCACCCTGTGTCTATTCCTGTGTAAGGCATGAAGCTTAGGGTCCACAGCCCCGGCAGCTGGACAGTGAGAGAGGCGGGGCTCTGAGGTCATTCCACAGGGGCAATGGCCCTCCGGTTCCTGCAGGGCCCACCCTCCTGGGTAGTCCTGCTGTCTGGGGCACCTCTTTCATGGAGCCTACACCAGGGGAGCTCTATAACTCATGGGGGATTGGCAGGAAGCCTCTGCTCATGCACACACACTACCACCTAGCTGGAGGACCTCGGTGAACAAAGCCTGAGGCAGACAACAAGCCCACTAACTGATCCTGTGAGAGATATGGTCAGGATCCAGAAACCGACAACTAGGAGTAAGGGGCAGCATACCTGGGTCCCAGTCCCTTCCACTGCCATATCGAAGGAGTGACATTCCAAAACAGAGGGCTTTCCAAAGGCATTGTCAGGACTTTGGAATGGGCAGCTCATTTGTGGACATGGATACTATGTGATCCAGACATACTACCTGCTCCGTTCCAGTCAGCTGAGACTAAAAACCCTTCCAAGCACAAAGCCATGCATCTGAACAGTATCCACCAGCCATTCATGTCCAGTCCTGCTGCCTCCAAAGAGCTTTCCTGGGCTGGTCAGATCTCTCTGGGGACAGATATCCCACGGTCCTTGGTTCTGCGTGAGAAAGAATTCACGCCAAACCTGGTTTGTGACCTAAATGAGGTTTAGGAGAGTTAGGGAGGTGTGGTGGGCAACCCTGGTCGATCCCAGTGGCTCTGAGCACGCACAGTGTGCCACTCCTTCCTGGGCCGCTAACTGGGCCCTCTGAGCATGTGTAATGGACACCCCAGTCCCTATGCTAGCTACGTAACTTTTCCACCCTGAAGAGATATGGACCCAAATCTTTGGGGTACTGGGCGACGGCATCTCTAATTGCTTCCTGCTGGCAAAAGAGGCAAAGTGGGGCTTTGGGTCCACACCCTTCCTGCTCTGCTGGGAGGGCTTGTCCATTCAGCGCTAGGATGGATAAGGTTGAAGTGGTCCAGGAGATGGTGGTCCTCGAGCTGGCACACTGGGATTAGGGGCCTTGGTTACTTGAGAACTTCTGGAAAAACCAACAAACGCACAAAAGGGTGAACAGTTTAACTGAGATTAGGCTAGGATTGTGAGGTAGGAGAGCCCTTGAAAGTAGGTGAGTATCACAGGAACTAAGTAAAATCTTAGGATTATCAGGCGTGTGTTTGTTCATTCTAAGTACCGGCACGGGGGTAAAAGCATTCACAATTTCCCCTAGGGGGTTCCAGGGTTTGGGCACTATTGGGTGAAGTAGGATCACTGCTTCATTTATGATCCTAAGGCCTTGGACCTGCTGATAAGAACCATCCTTCTTTTTAACCCTATAACGCCTCACTTTTAAATTTTTGGAAAAAAAATTTCATTTTGATTCTTTACTTGCATAGTTATCAATATATATATATACATATAAATTCATTTCATTAAATTTTAGGGAAAGGTCATGCTCGGCGTTATAGGGTTAAATTGTAATATTGGGATACCACAGGCCGAGTCAACAGGGAGCAAAAGTAGAGTAACTGCCTGTGTCATTTTTAATTTTCTTGGGTTCCATTTGAGTAACAGACTTGTAAATTACCCGGGGACCAAATGACCCTGGTGCATCTACTAGGGGTAGAATGTTCAGGGATGGCTCAGGGCTGGGGGAATAATAACCTGAAGTCCAGGATCCCTTAGATCCTCGAATTGTTTACACAGGGGCCCAATCACTGCCCTCCAACTGTTGGAGGGCCAGACTATGGTTTTCAAAAAAACCTATGAACAAATCCCTATGCACACTGCACGAGTTGGCTGCTAACCAGGACAGGCAGTGGCAGCAAAAACACCCCGAGGGTGGGATAAATGGCATCGTGCCACATGTGCCCCATGGACCACAGTTTGAGGACGCTTACCTTAGGGGTTCCTGGGTGCACTGGGGATGAAGGTCTCCTACTGCTTCTCGAGAGGAGAAATGCTCTAAGTTCTGGCATCTCCGCCCACTTTCCCGGCACTCTTCAAAACTGCTCCAGGTGAATCACGGTTGGAAGGGAAAGTGTACCATTCTCTGCCCACCATTCTCCTTTCTCAAAACGATACTGTGGCCAAATAGAGTTGCAAAGTGAATCTATCAGCTTCTGTTTGCCCAGCCTCTCTGTATCAACTCTATCCCAATTGAACAGGATTCATGCAAGGGGGCAATTCCTGAGCATCAAGCTGCTAAGTCCCATCTAGAAAGCACAAAACAAGGAGGCGATTGAGAGCTTGCTGCCTCCAGGTCAATAACCCCCACTTGAGAGCGCACCACTGGGTTGCCTTGAATCTCATGCCTCAGCCCGAGGGAAGGGGTCAAGGACCAGTCGCTGAGGGCGACCTTTAGGTCCAACCATTTTTCTGGACAATAGGCTAGGGGGACCGCTGCTTGGGATGGCCCCAAGGCCCTCCAAGACGCCTGCTGACGGGGCTGATGCTCAAATCTCTGAAGGGAAGGGACACGTGGCAGTTCAGTCAGGGAACCTTAAGGGAAATTGGAATTTCTGGCTGGAACATAATGGCAGAGGAGCTGTGTATTAACTTAAGAGCTGTCCCCAAAAGTGCCTGAAGCAGCATCACTGAAAGCCTAGAGGTTACAATGACTCCGCCTAGACTTCCGAACGCCATTGGCCTAAGTGTGGGCAACGGAAAACCAGCCTGTAACAAGGAACAAACCTAAACTGGATGAAAACTAGCCCTATAACGACTCACATTTTAAATTCAGGAAAAAAATTTTTTTTGGTTTTTATTCTTTACTTTCATACTTATCAATATACATGGCATTCAAAATATATTTTAAAAGCATAAAATTTTCAGTGTTTTTAAAATGTGACCAAATTGTCACATTTATAATTTGGGTACCAGATACGTTTTCATTAAGAATTATGACAATTTTGTGCTTGGCGTTATAGGGCTAGAGCAGCTTGTTTGAAAAACCAGGAGAAAGGCAAAGGGAATGGAGGGGAAAGGGAAACTTTTGGCTCCTGGGACCAGGCAGGGCTAACTCCCAGGCCTCTTCACCCAGCTCCCTAGGCAGCGCCCTTCCACATGTTTGGACTGGTGGGTGCCATCTTGGCCATGGTCACAGACCCTGTTACCTCTCGGCTACAATGGCGACTGTGTAGGTTCTCTGGGAAAAGCTAAAATAGCTTTGACAAGAGTGAAGCCATTTGGGGCTGACAGAAGCCACCATGAAAAGAAAATAAAGTAGCTAGGAAGTGTAAATGAACTAGCTGATATTGGGGAGGTAGGCTGTGCAGACGTCGCCCAAGGGAATGTCACAAAGGAAATAGATGTTCAGAAGGCTTACGAGGACGACCAGGGCAGTTTTGGTTCAACTAAAAATGGCTAACCCTAATACCCCACTTCTCACTCTGCCTGCTTGCACACATGCATATTGCAAAAGTTTTAAAACCTTTGGAAAATTCGACTCGGGGCTGCTCAGACTCCTCTCAAGAGGGCTGACAGACCCTGCTCAGGAAATAAAACTTTTCCTGTTAAACTTGCTGATGGTGTGAGTTGTTCTTTTTCTGGGAATGGACAGTGGCTACAACATTTCGAGGTGCACCGAGCTCCAACTGCCACTGTCTGGGTCTGCATAGAAAGGAGAGCACCTGTACAGGAGAGCTCTCCCCAGAACTAGGGGATTTCTGGTTTATCTAGGCCAGGGTTCCTTAAACTCTTTAAACAGGGACCAATTCACTGTCCCTCCGACCCGTTGGAGGGCCAGACTACAGTTTAAAAAAAAACTACGAAAAAATTCCAGGCACACTGCACACATCTAATTTTGAAGTTAAAAAACAAACCAGCAAAGGGGCACAAACACCCCGCTGTCCCCATGTGGCCCGCCGGCTATCATATGAGGAACCCTGCTCTAGGCACTCACAAAGAGCATGTGGTTTCAACCCGAAAGCCTGGAGACTCCGCCATTTGTTTAAAGGTGATTGGGCAGAAGGAGTCCCTAATGGGCCCACGCAAGACTCGTTTTCCCTTCCCCTATTTCTCAGAGGTCTTAGATCTATTTCTGGGCAAGCGTGACACGCTGATCTGATCTCTAAAATTGATGTGTGACTTGACAGGGTCACTAATAAGCCAGCATATATAAAAGACTTACTACCTCCCCCAAAAGACTGGGTTCTTTTCCCCAAGATTTCGGGAAACGTGGCATGGCCGGGAAAGACAACCGGTCTAAGTTCCTAAAGCCACCAAGGTGGAGGCCGTCCCTCCCCTCCCCTCCCCATCCCCGTCGTCTTTATCACACTTTGCAGGAGGACTCGGGGAGCGGGACAGCTGGCTTAAGACCCATTGTGACCCCTGCCTGCCTATCAGTTCATGGGGGGCCAGAGAGAGAGAAATATCACCCCCTTTTAAAGTCACCCCCCCAACACGTGCACTAGGGCTGGCATGTCCTCTCCACCCCCCAGAAGGATCACTGGGCAGCAGCATTCTCTGCTTAAGGAAAGCAGCCCCAACACCTGGGGTAACCCCCTGAGTCCCTCTTTGGTTCTATGTCCCCTTTTTTTCCAGGGATTGCATAATTGGGATAAACAAACGCCCCCTGTCTGACAAACCACAAGAACTGATTTCTTTGCTAGACTAGCTTTTCCACATGCATCAGCCCACCTCAGACAAGTGCCAGCCACTTCTCCAGGTGCTGTTCACAACAGAGGAACGGGAGCCCTTCCAGAGAGAGGCCCAGAAAGCAGTCAATAGACCTGATGGTCAGCCAGCCAGCACTCCCCACTGGACAGAAACTCTTTTTGCCACTCCACGAATACTGTGGGACATAACTCCCAGTAAGGCCCCGAGGGCTTAAACAGGTATCACCAGTTTCTCTTGCAGGGCCTCCGCGGGACAGCTAGGAAACCTATGCATTTATCTAAGGTCAGTGAGAATTTTCAGGCGCCTACAAGAGAATGTCTGCCTGCCTGCCTGCCTGCCTGACTGTCTGCCTTTTTAGAGTGGCTGATGGAAGCCTGCGGTCTTTGTACCCCCAAGGACCCAGAGACCCCCGAGAACAAGAGGGCAATAAGTATTGCCTTTATTACTCAGCCCGCCTCAGACAGGGAAAAGAAATGGGAAGTCTTTGAAGGGAACAATTTTAGTGATTTGGTAGAAGTGTCTTACTGGGTGTATCACAACACAGATGACCCTACCACGACAGAAACAAACAAATAGCTAAAATACTAGGAATTGCCATGAGACACACCAGAGACTCAGGAAAAGAGATCAAGCCACTCACGGAGAGACTGACCTGTGGCACCGCCAAGCCCCGAGGAAGGAAGGATCCAGGTGCCTACTACAGAACAGACAGACATTGGAAAAACCACTGCATTGTAAACCCCAGGGGAAACGGACAAACTTCCACTAGAGAGGACGAGCCTCGTCCTCGCCTAGAAAAACCCAAGCGAGAGACAATAACGCTTGAGGAAGCTGAAGGAATGTCTCAGGACTCTGTTTCACTGGCCCACAGGAACCCGTGCTAACTGTCCAAGTCGGGGGCCAGCCAGGAAATGTCTTGGAGGACACAGGGTCCATCTTCTCAGGTTCAAAGAGAGAACAGGCACATTGTCAAAGGAAAGATGGTAATTACTGTCAGCCTATGATTGCTTCCAAAGATAACTCACACCAGAAGTTTTGCATGGAGATTGGGGGGCTTCCCAAGCTATCGAGGTAAAAAATGTCTTTCTGCCCTATGTCCCAGTTAGCCACATGGTTTTCATGGCATTGGCTCCCGGCTCGGCTGTTGAGCCAGTGAAATTCTTTTAGCAGGAGTTGAGGTGGCCATCAGCGGAAGGACAGTGGGTTTCCTGTTTCAATACGATGCTCGGCGTTATAGGGTTAAATTGTAATATTGGGACATTACACGCGGAGTCAACAGGGAGCAAAAGTAGAGTAAATGCCTGTGTCATTTTTAATTTTCTCGGGTTCCATTTGAGTAAAAGGCTTGTAAATTACCCGGGGACCAAATGCCCCTGATGCCTCTACTAGGGGTAGAATGTTCAGGGAGGGTTCAGGGCTGGGCGAATAGTGACCTGAAGTCCAGGAACCCTTAAGGCAGGGGTCCTCAAATTGTTTACACAGGGGGCCAATTCATTTCTCTCCGACTGTTGGAGGGCCAGACTATTGTTTTCAAAGAACCTATGAACAAATTCCTATGCACACTGCACGAGTCGGCTGCTAAGCAGGACAGGCAGTGGCAGCAAAAACACCCCGAGGGTGGGATAAACGGCATCGCGCCACATGTGTCCCATGGACCACAGTTTGAGGACGCCTGCCTTAGGGGTTCCTGGGTGCACTGGGGATGAAAGTCTCCTACAGCTCCTCGAGAGGAGAAAAGCTCTAAGTTCTGGCATCTCCGCCCACTTTCCCGGCACTCTACAAAACTGCTCCAGGTGAATCATGGTTGGAAGGGAAAGCGTAGCCTTTCTCAAAACGATACTGTGGCCAAATAGTGTTGCAAATGAATCTATCAGCTTTTGTTGCCCAGCCTCTCTGTATCAACTCTATCCCAAATGGACAGGATTCATGCAAGGGGGCAATTCCTGAGCATCACGCTGCTAAGTCCCATCCAGAAAGCACAAAACAAGGAGGCGATTGAGAGCTTGCTGCCTACAGGTCACTAACCCCCACTTGAGAGCGCACCCCTGAGTTGCCCTGAACCTCATGCCTCAGCCTGAGGGAAGGGGTCAATGACCAGTCGCCGAGGGCGACCTTTAGGTCCAACCATTTTTCTGGACAACAGGCTAGGAGGACCACTGCTTGGGATGGCCCCAAGGCCCTCCAAGACGCCTGCTGGCGGGGCTGACGCTCATATCTCTGAAGGGAAGGGACATGTGGCAGCTCAGGGAATCTTAATGGAAATTGGAATTTCTGGCTGGAACATCATGGCAGAGGAGCTGTGTATTAAGTTAAGAGCTGTCCCCAAAGTGCCTGAAGCAGCATCACTGAAAGCCTAAAGGTAACAGTGACTCCGCCTAGGCTTCCGAACGACATTGGCCTAAGCGTGGGCAACGGAATACCAGCCTGTAACAAGGAACAAACCTAAACTGGAAGAACACTAGCCCTATAACGCCTCAGGTTTTAAATCCAGGAAATTTTTTTTTGGTTTTTATTCTTTACTTTCATACTTATCAATATATGGCATTCAAAATATATTTTAAAAGCATAATTTTCAGTGTTTTTGAAATGTGACCAAATAGTCACATTTATAATTTGGGTACCATATACGTTTTCATTAAGAATTATGACAATTTTGTGCTTGGTGTTATAGGGCTAGAGCAGCTTGTTTGAAAAACCAGGAGAAAGGCAAAGAGAATGGAGGGGAAAGGGAAACTTTTGGCTCCCGGGACAAGGCAGGGCTAACTCCCAGGCCTCTTCACCCAGCTCCCTAGGCAGCGCCCTTCCACATGTTTGGACTGGTGGGTGCCCTCTTGGCCATGGTCACAGACCCTGTTACCTCTCGGCTACAATGGTGACTGTGTAGGATCTCTGGGCAAAGCTGAAACAGCTTTGACAAGAGAGAAGCCATTTGGGGCTGACAGAAGCCACCATGAAAAGAAAATAAAGTAGCTAGCAAGTGTAAATCAACTAGCTGATATTGGGGAGGTAGGCTGTGCAGACATCACCCAAGGGAATATCACGGAGGAAATGGATGTTCAGAGGGTTGCGAGAACCACCAGAGCAGTTTTGGTTCAACTAAGAATGGCTAACCCTAATACCCCGCTTCTCACTCTGCCTGCTTGCACACATGCACATTGCAAAAGTTTTAAAACCCTTGGGAAATTCGACTCGGGGCTACTCAGACACCTCTCAAGAGGGCTGACGGAACCTGCCTATCAGTTCATTGGGTGCCAGAGAGAGAGAAATACCACCCCTTTTAAAGTCACCCCCCAACACGTGCACTAGGGCTGGCATGTCCTCTCCACCCGCCAAAAGGATCACGGGGCAACAGCATTCTCTGCTTAAGGCAAGCAGCCCCAACACCTGGGGAAACCCCCCGAGTCCCTCTTTGGGTCTATGTCCCCTTTTTTTCCAGGGATTGTATAATTGGAATAAACAAAACCCCCCGGTCTGACAAACCACAAGAACTGATTTCTTTGCTAGACTAGCTTTTCCACATGCATCAGCCCACCTCAGACAAGTGCCATCCACTTCTCCAGGTGCTGTTCACAACAGAGGAACGGGAGCCCTTCCAGAGAGAGGCCCAGAAAGCAGTTAATAGACCTGATGGTCAGCCAGCGGGCACTCCCCACTGGACAGAATCTCTTTTTGCCACTCCACGAATACTGTGGGACATAACTCCCAGTAAGGCCCCGAGGGCTTAAACAGGTATCACCAGTTTCTCTTGCAGGGCCTCCGCGGGACAGCTAGGAAACCTATACATTTTTCTAAGGTCAGTGAGAATTTTCAGGCGCCTACAAGAGAATGTCTGCCTGCCTGCCTGCCGCCTGCCTTCCTTTTTAGAGTGGCTGATGGAAGCCTGTGTTCTTTGTACCTCCAAGGACCCAGAGGCCCCCGAAAACAAGAGGGCAATAAGTATTGCCTTTATTACTCAGCCCGCCTCAGACGTGAAAAAGAAATGGGAAGCATTTAAAGGGAACAATCTTAGTGATTTGGTAGAAGTGTCTTAGTGGGTGTATCACAACACAGATGACCCTACCACGACAGAAACAAACAAATAGCTAAAATACTAGGAATTGCCATGAGACACACCAGAGACTCAGGAAAAGAGATCATGGCCCACTCACGGAGAGACTGGCCTGTGGCACCGCCAAGCCCCGAGGAAGGAAGGATCCAGGTGCCTACTACAGAAGAGACAGACATTGGAAAAAAGCACTGCATTGAAAACCCCAGGAGAGACGGACAAACCTACACTAGAGAGGACGGGCCTCGGCCTCGCCTAGAAAAACCCAAGCTAGAGACAATAACGCTTGAGGAAGCTGAAGGAATGTCTCAGGGCTCTGTTTCACTGGCCCCCAGGATCCCGTGCTAACTGTCCAAGTCGGGGGCCAGCCAGGAAATGTCTTGGAGGACACAGGGGCCAACTTCTCTGGTTTAAAAAAGGGAACAGGCACATTGTCAAAGGAAAGATGGGAATCACTGTCAGCCTATGATTGCTTCCAAGGATAACTCACACCAGAAGGTTTGCGTGGAGATTGGGGGGCTTCCCAAGCCATCGAGGTAAAAAATGTCCCAGTTAGCCACATGGTTTTCATGGCACTGGCTCCCGGCTCAGCTGTTGAGCCAGTGAAACTCTTTTAGCAGGAGTTGAGGTGGCCATCAGCGGAAGGACAAAACCTCCACAGTGGGCTACTTGTTTCAATACGAAGCCACCTATATCACCTCTTGGACATTATCAATGTCCTGGGCTCTGAATCGCCACCCCAGATCTAGAATGCGCCTGACATGTGCACATGGTTTGAATCAGGTTCGGGTTAACTCCCCTCGATCACTTAGTGACATGGGACACTAGACCATGGAATACCTTTACTTTCCAGATGAGAAAACTCACTCAAAAAGACACAGGTACTGACCCACAGGAACACAACTGGTTAACAACAAAGCCACATTCCCAACCAGTGTCTGGAGCCAGAGCTCGGAGCCCCACATGCCTGTGCCCAGCTGAGCAGTCACTCTCTCCTGGACCCTCAAAAGATCTGAGCAGATCTTCCCCAGCCCATGTGCCCCCCTCCCCCACCCGAATATGTTTTTTCATAGAATGGCACCGAATCTGCAGCTCTGGGAGAGGGACATAGCTAATGGGAGCACACGGAGCAGACGAAGGGGGAGTAGGGGAGAGTGGAGCACATCCTGGCCCACCAGGCCTTGAGGATGATGTTCCCATGCAGAGAAGACATTCCACACAGAAGACTACATGGCCAGCCCAAGTTGAGACACGACGTCCCTCAAAGACCCATAGCCCTAGAAGGGACAACACTGGAGACACAGTGCGGGAACGGATCCCGCCACACCGAGGCATAGCACTAAGGGGGTGCAGCAGAAGAGCAAGGAAGTGGAGCAGCAAGGTCCTCAGGGAATGCCAAAGGAGGACTTTGGGGGCAGGACTTGGTGCCTGCACAGACTGGACTGGAAAACACTCCTAAGGGCCGACAAACTGTCCGTGAACTACCTACGAGCTTTCCTTTCTGGATGAGTTGTGTTTTCGTTTATGGTCATTGGATTTTGGCTGTTTTCTTTCTGTTGGTGCTTGCTATTGCTCTGTTTTGTGTTTGTGCATGTTATTACCTCTCCTGTATGTCTAAGAAGAGATGCTGGATGCACAATCTGCGGGAGAGAATAAGGGGAACAACACTTTGGGGGAGGGCCACGGGAAAGAGGGAGTTGGGGGGAAAGGAAGTGGTGTGAAGAAACCCAGAGACAAGGGAACAACAAGTGGATGCAAATCCGTGGTGAGGGCGATGTAGGAATCCTGGTAGGGCGTGATCAAGGGTAAAGGAACCAAGGGGATTCACTGAAACCCAAATGAAGCCTGAGCATGGCAGTGGGCACAAGAGGGAAATGAAAGGGAATAGCAGAGCGACCTAGGAAGCACGGGCCAATTATAGAGGTCTAAAGAAAGGCACGCACAGATGTAAATATATTTATCTGTGAGCATGGGGAAATACACCTATGTCCATATCTTTATAGGATTCCTATTAAGGTAGCAGATGGCATTTGGGCCTCCACTCAAGGACTCTCTCATTGCAAGAATACTTTGTTCTATTACATTGGCATTCTATGATGCTCACCTTCCAGACACGTTCCCTGAAGTCTAAGCGGTTGCATAAGCAAACGTGGCCAAGAAAGCTGATGGTGCCCTGCTACCAAAAGATATGGCGTCTGAGGTCTTCAAGGCTTGCAGGGTAAACAAGCGGCCATGCAGCTCAGAAACAACAGAGCCCACGTGGAATAAGCATACCAACCTGTGCGATCACGAGGTTTCAAAGGGATCAGGCATCATCAGCACAAAAAAATCTCATCATTGCGAATGAGAGGAGAATGCTGGGTAGAGAGCCAAAGCCCATTTGCAGTCCACTGGACATTCCCTTAAGAAAGGTTTCAGGGAGGAGACAAGCCTACACAGAGTACTAGACAGCAATGATGAAACACAACTTTCCTCTAGCTCGTCAATGCTTCCTCTGCCCTCACTATCAAGATCCCAATTATAACTTTCAAATCTGGCTAGAACAGAGAATATACACTGGGACAGATAGGAACTAGAAACACAGGGAATACAAGGTGGATGAGCCCTTTAGGACAGGTGTTATGAATGGGGATGCTGGGAGGCTGGAGGGAGGGTATGCAGGCATTCTGGCAGGCAGGCAGGCAGGCAGGCATTCTCGAAAGCAGGCAGGCAGTTTCGCAGGCAGGCTGGCAGGCAGCCATTGTCGCAGGCAGGCAGGCAGGCAGGCATTCTCGCAGGCAAGCAGGGAGGCAGGCAAGAAGGCAGGCATTCTCGCAGGCAGGTAGGCAGGCAGGCCGGCAGGCATTCTCGCAGGAAGCAGGCAGGCAAGCAGGCATTCTCGCAGGCAGGCAGCCAGGCAGGCATTCTCACAGGCAGGCAGGCAGGCAGGCAGGCATTCTCGCAGGCAGGCAGGCAGGCAGGCATTCTTGCAGGCAGGCATGCAGACACGCATACAGGCAGGCAGGCATTCTCGCAGGCAGACAGGAAGGCAGGAAGGAAGGCATTCTAGCAGGCAGGCAGGCAGGCAGGCAGGCAGGCAGGCAGGCAGGCAGGCATTCTCGCAGGCAGGCAGGCAGGCAGGCATTCTCGCAGGCAGGCAGGCATTCTCGCAGGTAGGAAGGCTGGCAGGCATTCTCACAGGCAGGCAGGCAGGCATGTAGGCAGCCATTCTCGCAGGCAGGCAGGCAGGCATTCAGACACGCATGCAGGCAGGCATTCTCGCAGGCAGACAGGAAGGCAGGAAGGAAGGCATTCTAGCAGGCAGGCAGGCAGGCAGGCAGGCCGGCAGGCATTCTCGCAGACAGACAGGCAGGCAGGCATTCTCACAGGCAGGCAGGCAGGCAGGCATTCTCGCAGGCAGGCAGGCAGGCCGGCATTCTAACAGGCAGGCAGGCAGACACGCATGCAGGCAGGCAGGCATTCTAGCAGGCAGACAGGGAACAGGCAGGAAGGCATTCTCGCAGTCACGCAGGCAGGCAGGCCGGCAGGCATTTTCGCAGGTAGGCATTCTCGCAGGCAGGCATTCTAGCGGGCAGGCAGGCAGGCATTCTCGCAGGCATGCAGGCAGGCAGGCATTCTAGGAGGCAGGCAGGCAGACATACATGCAGGCAGGCAGGCATTCTCGCAGGCAGACAGGCAGGCAGGCAGGCAGGCATTCTGGCAGGCAGGAAGGCAGGCAGGCATTCTCGCAGGCAGGCAGGCAGGCAGGCAGGCAGGAATTCAAGTAGGCAGGCAGGCAGGCAGGCATTCTCACAGGCAGGCAGGCAGGCAGGCATGCAGGCAAGCAGGCATTCTCCCAGGTAGGCAGGCAGTCATTCTCGCAGGCAGGCAGGCAGGCAGGCAGGCATTCTCGCAAGCAGGCAGGCACGCATTCTCACAGACAGGCAGGCAGGCAGGCAGGCATTCTCGCAGACAGGCAGGCAGGCAGACACGCATGCAGGCAGGCAGGCATTCTAGCAGGCAGACAGGCAACAGGCAGGAATGCATTCTCGCAGTCACGCAGGCAGGCAGGCCGGCAGGCCGGCAGGCATTTTCGCAGGTAGGCATTCTCGCAGGCAGGCATTCTAGCGGGCAGGAATTCTCGCAGGCAGGCAGGCAGGCAGGCATTCTAGGAGGCAGGCAGGCAGACATACATGCAGGCAGGCAGGCATTCTCGCAGGCAGACAGGCAGGCAGGCAGGCAGGCATTCTGGCAGGCAGGAAGGCAGGCAGGCATTCTCGCAGGCAGGCAGGCAGGCAGGCAGGCAGGAATTCAAGTAGGCAGGCAGGCAGGCAGGCATTCTCACAGGCAGGCAGGCAGGCATGCAGGCAAGCAGGCATTCTCCCAGGTAGGCAGGCAGTCATTCTCGCAGGCAGGCATGCAGGCAGGCAGGCATTCTCACAGGCAGGGAGGCAGGCACGCAGGCAGGCAGGCAGGCATTCTCGCAAGCAGGCAGGCAGGCATTCTCGCAGGCAAGCAGGCATGCAGGCAGGCAGGCATTTTCGCACGCAGGCAGGCATTCTCGCAGGCAGGCAGGCAGGCAGGCATTCTCGCAGGCAGGCAGGCAGGCAGGCATTCTCACAGGCAGGCAGGCAGGGAGGCAGGCAGGCTCTCAGGCAGGCAGGGAGGCATTCTCACAGGCAGGCACGTAGGCAGGCATTCTCGCAAGCAGTAAGGTAGGCAGGCAGGCAGGCAGGCATTCTCGCAGGCAGGCAGGCAGGCAGGCATTCTCAAAGGTAGCCAGGCAGGCATTCTCGCAAGCAGGCAGGCAGGCAGGCATTCTCGCAGGCAGGCAGGCAGGCAGGCATTCTCACAGGCAGGCAGGCAGGCAGGCATTCTCACAGGCAGGCAGGCATTCTCGCAGGTAGGAAGGCTGGCAGGCATTCTCACAGGCAGGCAGGCAGGCATGTAGGCAGGCATTCTCGCAGGCAGGCAGGCAGGCAGGCATTCTCGAAGGTAGGCAGGCAGGCATTCTCGCAGGCAGGCAGGAAGGGAGGCAGGCAAGCAGGCAGGCATTCTCGCAGGCAGGCAGGCAAGCATTCTCGCAGGCAGGCAGGCAGGCAGGCATTCTCGCAGGCAGGCAGGCATTCTCGCAGGTAGGAAGGCTGGCAGGCATTCTCGCAGGCAGGCAGGCAGGCAGGCAGGCAGGCAGCCATTCTGGCAGGCAGGAAGGCAGGCAGGCATTCTCGCAGGCAAGCAGGCAGGCAGGCAGGCAGGCATTTTCGCACGCAGGCAGGCATTCTCGCAGGCAGGCAGGCAGGCAGGCAGGCAGGCAGGCATTCTCACAGGCAGGCAGGCAGGGAGGCAGGCAGGCTCTCAGGCAGGCAGGGAGGCATTCTCACAGGCAGGCAGGCAGGCAGGCATTCTCACAGGCAGACAGGCAGGCACGCAGGCAGGCAGGCAGGCATTCTCGCAGGCAGGCAGGCAGGCACGCAGGCAGGCAGGCAGGCATGAAGGCAGGCAGGCATTTTCGCACGCAGGCAGGCATTCTCGCAGGCAGGCAGGCAGGCATTCTCGCAGGCAGGCAGGCAGGCATTCTCACAGGCAGGCAGGCAGGGAGGCAGGCAGGCTCTCAGGCAGGCAGGGAGGCATTCTCACAGGCAGGCAGGTAGGCAGGCATTCTCGCACGCAGTAAGGTAGGCAGGCAGGCAGGCACGCATTCTCGCAGGCAGGCAGGCAGGCAGGCATTCTCAAAGGTAGCCAGGCAGGCATTCTCGCAAGCAGGCAGGCAGGCAGGCATTCTCGCAGGCAGGCAGGCAGGCAGGCATTCTCGCAGGCAGGCAGGCATTCTCGCAGGTAGGATGGCTGGCAGGCATTCTCACAGGCAGGCAGGCAGGCCTGTAGGCAGGCATTCTCACAGGCAGGCAGGCAGGCAGGCATTCTCGAAGGTAGGCAGGCAGGCATTCTCGCAGGCAGGCAGGCAGGGAGGCAGGCAGGCAGGCAGGCATTCTCGCAGGCAGGCAGGAAAGCATTCTCGCAGGCAGGCAGGCAGGCAGGCATTCTCGCAGGCAGGCAGGCATTCTCGCAGGTAGGAAGGCTGGCAAGCATTCTCGCAGGCAGGCAGGCAGGCAGGCAGGCAGGCAGCCATTCTGGCAGGCAGGAAGGCAGGCAGGCATTCTCGCAGGCAAGCAGGCAGGCAGGCAGGCAGGCATTTTCGCACGCAGGCAGGCATTCTCGCAGGCAGGCAGGCAGGCAGGCAGGCAGGCAGGCAGGCAGGCAGGCATTCTCACAGGCAGGCAGGCAGGGAGGCAGGCAGGCTCTCAGGCAGGCAGGGAGGCATTCTCACAGGCAGGCAGGCAGGCAGGCATTCTCACAGGCAGACAGGCAGGCACGCAGGCAGGCAGGCAGGCATTCTCGCAGGCAGGCAGGCAGGCACGCAGGCAGGCAGGCAGGCATGAAGGCAGGCAGGCATTTTCGCACGCAGGCAGGCATTCTCGCAGGCAGGCAGGCAGGCATTCTCGCAGGCAGGCAGGCAGGCATTCTCACAGGCAGGCAGGCAGGGAGGCAGGCAGGCTCTCAGGCAGGCAGGGAGGCATTCTCACAGGCAGGCAGGCAGGCAGGCATTCTCACAGGCAGACAGGCAGGCACGCAGGCAGGCAGGCAGGCATTCTCGCAGGCAGGCAGGCAGGCACGCAGGCAGGCAGGCAGGCATGAAGGCAGGCAGGCATTTTCGCACGCAGGCAGGCATTCTCGCAGGCAGGCAGGCAGGCAGGCATTCTCGCAGGCAGGCAGGCAGGCAGGCATTCTCACAGGCAGGCAGGCAGGGAGGCAGGCAGGCTCTCAGGCAGGCAGGGAGGCATTCTCACAGGCAGGCAGGTAGGCAGGCATTCTCGCACGCAGTAAGGTAGGCAGGCAGGCAGGCACGCATTCTCGCAGGCAGGCAGGCAGGCAGGCATTCTCAAAGGTAGCCAGGCAGGCATTCTCGCAAGCAGGCAGGCAGGCAGGCATTCTCGCAGGCAGGCAGGCAGGCAGGCATTCTCGCAGGCAGGCAGGCATTCTCGCAGGTAGGAAGGCTGGCAGGCATTCTCACAGGCAGGCAGGCAGGCCTGTAGGCAGGCATTCTCACAGGCAGGCAGGCAGGCAGGCATTCTCGAAGGTAGGCAGGCAGGCATTCTCGCAGGCAGGCAGGCAGGGAGGCAGGCAGGCAGGCAGGCATTCTCGCAGGCAGGCAGGAAAGCATTATCACAGGCAGGCAGGCAGGCAGGCATTCTCGCAGGCAGGCAGGCATTCTCGCAGGTAGGAAGGCTGGCAGGCATTCTCGCAGGCAGGCAGGTAGGCAGGCAGCCATTCTGGCAGGCAGGAAGGCAGGCAGGCATTCTCGCAGGCAAGCAGGCAGGCAGGCAGGCAGGCATTTTCGCACGCAGGCAGGCATTCTCGCAGGCAGGCAGGCAGGCTGGCAGGCAGGCAGGCATTCTCACAGGCAGGCAGGCAGGGAGGCAGGCAGGCTCTCAGGCAGGCAGGCATTCTCACAGGCAGACAGGCAGGCACGCAGGCAGGCAGGCAGGCATTCTCGCAGGCAGGCAGGCAGGCACGCAGGCAGGTAGGCAGGCATGAAGGCAGGCAGGCATTTTCGCACGCAGGCAGGCATTCTCGCAGGCAGGCAGGCAGGCATTCTCACAGGCAGGCAGGCAGGCATTCTCACAGGCAGGCAGGCAGGGAGGCAGGCAGGCTCTCAGGCAGGCAGGGAGGCATTCTCACAGGCAGGCAGGTAGGCAGGCATTCTTGCACGCAGTAAGGTAGGCAGGCAGGCAGGCACGCATTCTCGCAGGCAGGCAGGCAGGCAGGCATTCTCAAAGGTAGCCAGGCAGGCATTCTTGCAAGCAGGCAGGCAGGCAGGCATTCTCGCAGGCAGGCAGGCAGGCAGGCATTCTCGCAGGCAGGCAGGCATTCTCGCAGGTAGGAAGGCTGGCAGGCATTCTCACAGGCAGGCAGGCAGGCCTGTAGGCAGGCATTCTCACAGGCAGGCAGGCAGGCAGGCATTCTCGAAGGTAGGCAGGCAGGCATTCTCACAGGCAGGCAGGCAGGGAGGCAGGCAGGCAGGCAGGCATTCTCGCAGGCAGGCAGGAAAGCATTCTCGCAGGCAGGCAGGCAGGCATTCTCGCAGGCAGGCTGGCATTCTCACAGGTAGGAAGGCTGGCATGCATTCTCGCAGGCAGGCAGGCAAACACGCAGGCAGGCAGGCAGGCAGGCATTCGCAGGCAGACAGGCAGTCAGGCAGGCAGGCATTCTCGCAGGCAGGCAGGCAGGCAGGCTGGCATTCTCACAGGCAGGCATTCTCGCAGGCAGGAATTCTCACAGGCAGGCAGGTAGGCAGGCCGGCATTCTCGCAGGCAAGCAGGCAGGCATTCTCGCAGGCAGGCAGGCAGACACGCAGGCAGGCAGGCAGGCAGGCAGGCATTCGCAGGCAGACAGGCAGTCAGGCAGGTAGGCATTCTCGCAGGCAGGCAGGCAGGCATGCAGGCATTCGCAGGCAGACAGGCAGTCAGGCAGGCAGGCATTCTCGCAGGCAGGCAGGCAGGCAGGCTGGCATTCTCGCAGGCAGGCATTCTCGCAGGCAGGCATTCTCACAGGCAGGCAGGCAGGCATTCTCGCAGGCAGACAAGCAGACATTCTCTGGTGGCGCCTGAAAATTCTCACTGACCTTCGATAAATGCATAGGTTTCCTAGCTGTCCCGCGGAGGCCCTGCAAGAGAAACTGGTGATACCTGGTTAAAACCTTCTGGTGTGAGTTATCTTTGGAAGCAATCATAGGCTGACAGTAATTCCCATCTTTCCTCTGACAATGTGCCTGTTCTCTCTTTGAACCTGAGAAGATGGACCCTGTGTCCTCCAAGACATTTCCTGGCTGGCCCCCGACTTGGACAGTTAGCACGGGTTCCTGTGGGCCAGTGAAACAGAGTCCTGAGACATTCCTTCAGCTTCCTCAAGCGTTATTGTCTCTCGCTTGGGTTTTTCTAGGCGAGGACGAGGCTCATCCTCTCTAGTGGAAGTTTGTCCGTTTCCCCTGGGGTTTACAATGCAGTGGTTTTTCCAATGTCTGTCTGTTCTGTAGTAGGCACCTGGATCCTTCCTTCCTCGGGGCTTGGCGGTGCCACAGGTCAGTCTCTCCATGAGTGGCCATGATCTCTTTTCCTGAGTCTCTGGTGTGTTTCATGGCAATTCCTAGTATTTTAGCTATTTGTTTGTTTCTGGCGTGGTAGGGTCATCTGTGTTGTGATATACCCACTAAGACACTTCTACCAAATCACTAAAATTGTTCCCTTCAAAGACTTCCCATTTCTTTTCCCTGTCTGAGGCGGTCTGAGTAATAAAGGCAATACTTATTGCCCTCTTGTTCTCGGGGGCCTCTGGGTCCTTGGGGGTACAAAGACCGCAGGCGTCCATCAGCCACTCTAAAAAGGCAGACAGTCAGGCAGGCAGGCAGGCAGGCAGACATTCTCTTGTAGGCGCCTGAAAATTCTCACTGACCTTAGATAAATGCATAGGTTTCCTAGCTGTCCCGCGGAGGCCCTGCAAGAGAAACTGGTGATACCTGGTTAAGCCCTCGGGGCCTTACTGGGAATTTGGGTCCCACATTATTCGCGGAGTTGTAAAAAGAGTTTCTGTCCAGTGGGGAGTGCCCGCTGGCTGACCATCAGGTCTATTAACTGCTTTCTGGGCCTCTCTCTGGAAGGGTTCCCGTTCCTCTGTTGTGAACAGCACCTGAAGAAGTGGCTGGCACTTGTCTGAGGTGGGCTGATGCATGTGGAAAAGCTAGTCTAGCAAAGAAATCAGACCTTGTGGTTTGTCAGACAGGGGGGGTTTGTTTATCCCAATTATGCAATCCCTGGAAAAAAAGGGGACATAGAACCAAAGATGGACTCAGGGGGTTACCCCAGGTGTTGGGGCTGCTTTCCTTAAGCAGAGAATGCTGCTGCCCAGTGATCCTTCTGGGGGGTGGAGAGGACATGCCAGCCCTAGTGCACGTGTTGGGGGGTGACTTTAAAAGGGGGTGATATTTCTCTCTCTCTGGCCCCCCATGAACTGATAGGCAGGCAGGGATCACAATGGGTCTTAAGCCAGCTGTCCCACTCCCTGAGTCCTCCTGCAAAGTGTGATAAAGACGATGGGGATGGGGAGGGGAGGGGAGGGACGGCCTCCACCTTGGTGGCTTTAGGAACTTATACCGGTTGTCTTTCCCAGCCATGCCACGTTTCCTGAAATCTTGGGGAAAAGAACCCAGTCTTTTGGGGGAGGTAGTAAGTCTTTTATATATGCTGGCTTATTAGTGGCCCTGTCAAGTCACACATCAATTTCAGAGATCAGATCAGCGTGTCATGCTTGCCCAGAAATAGATCTAAGACCTCTGAGAAATAGGGGAAGGGAAAACGAGTCTTGCGTGGGCCCATTGGGGACTCCTTCTGCCCAATCACCTTTAAACAAATGGCGGAGTCTCCAGGCTTTCGGGTTGAAACCACATGCTCTTTGTGAGTGCCTAGAGCAGGGTTCCTCATATGACAGCCGGCGGACCACATGGGGACAGCGGGGTGTTTGTGCCCCTTTGTTGGTTTGTTTTTTAACTTCAAAATTAGATGTGTGCAGTGTGCCTGGAATTTTTTCGTAGTTTTTTTTTTTAACTGTAGTCTGGCCATCCAACGGGTCGGAGGGACAGTGAATTGGTCCCTGTTTAAAGAGTTTAAGGACCCCTGGCCTAGATAAACCAGAAATCCCCTAGTTCTGGGGAGAGCTCCCCTGTACAGGTGCTCTCCTTTCTATGCAGGCCCAGAGAGTGGCAGTCGGAGCTCGGTGCACATCGAAATGTTGTAGCCACTGTCCATTCCCAGAAAAGAACAACTCACACCATCAGCAAGTTTAACAGAAAAAGTTTTATTTCCTGAGCAGGGTCTGTCAGCCCTCTTGAGAGGAGTCTGAGCAGCCCCGAGTCGAATTTTCCAAAGGTTTTAAAACTTTTGCAATGTGCATGTGTGCAAGCAGGCAGAGTGAGAAGCGGGGTATTAGGGTTAGCCATTCTTAGTTGAACCAAAACTGCCCTGGTCGTCCTCGTAAGCCTTCTGAACATCTATTTCCTTTGTGACATTCCCTTGGGCGACGTCTGCACAGCCTACCTCCCCAATATCAGCTAGTTGATTTACACTCCCTAGCTACTTTATTTTCTTTTCATGGTGGCTTCTGTCAGCCCCAAATGGCTTCACTCTTGTCAAAGCTGTTTCAGCTTTTCCCAGAGATCCTACACAGTCGCCATTGTAGCCGAGAGGTAACAGGGTCTGTGACCATGGCCAAGATGGCACCCACCAGTCCAAACATGTGGAAGGGCGCTGCCTAGGGAGCTGGGTGAAGAGGCCTGGGAGTTAGCCCTGCCTGGTCCCGGGAGCCAAAAGTTTCCCTTTCCCCTCCATTCCCTTTGCCTTTCTCCTGGTTTTTCAAACAAGCTGCTCTAGCCCTATAACGCCAAGCACAAAATTGTCATAATTCTTAATGAAAACGTATCTGGTACCCAAATTATAAATGTGACAATTTGGTCACATTTCAAAACCACTGAAAATTTTATGCTTTTAAAATATATTTTGAATGCCATATATATTGATACCTATGAATGTAAAGGATAAAAAACAAAAAAAAAATTTCCTGATTTTAAAACCTGAGGCGTTATTGGGCTAGTTTTCATCCAGTTTAGGTTTGTTCCTTGTTACAGGCTGGTTTTCCGTTACCCACGCTTAGGCCAATGGCGTTCGGAAGTCTAGGCGGAGTCACTGTAACCTCTAGGCTTTCAGCGATGCTGCTTCAGGCACTTTTGGGGACAGCTCTTAAGTTAATACACAGCTCCTCTGCCATGATGTTCCAGCCAGAAATTCCAATTTCCCTTAAGGTTCCCTGACTGAACTGCCACGTGTCCCTTCCCTTCAGAGATTTGAGCATCAGCCCCGCCAGCAGGCGTCTTGGAGGGCCTTGGGGCCATCCCAAGCAGCGGTCCCCCTAGCCTGTTGTCCAGAAAAATGGTTGCACCTAAAGGTCGCCCTCAGCAACTGGTCCTTGACCCCTTCCCTCAGGCTGAGGCATGAGATTCAAGGCAACCCAGTGGTGCGCTCTCAAGTGGGGGTTATTGACCTGGAGGCAGCAAGCTCTCAATCGCCTCCTTGTTTTGTGCTTTCTAGATGGGACTTAGCAGCTTGATGCTCAGGAATTGCCCCCTTGCATGAATCCTGTCCAATTGGGATAGAGTTGATACAGAGAGGCTGGGGAAACAGAAGCTGATAGATTCACTTTGCAACTCTATTTGGCCACAGTATCGTTTTGAGAAAGGAGAATGGTGGGCAGAGAACGGTACACTTTCCCTTCCAACCGTGATTCACCTGGAGCAGTTTTGTAGAGTGCCGGGAAAGTGGGCGGAGATGCCAGAACTTAGAGCATTTCTCCTCTCGAGAAGCAGTAGGAGACTTTCATCCCCAGTGCACCCAGGAACCCCTAAGGTAAGCGTCCTCAAACTGTGGTCCATGGGGCACATGTGGCACGATGCCATTTATCCCACCCTCGGGGTGTTTTTGCTGCCACTGCCTGTCCTGTTTAGCAGCCAACTCGTGCAGTGTGCATAGGAATTTGTTCATAGGTTTTTTTGAAAACCATAGTCTGGCCCTCCAAAGGTCGGAGTGCAGTGTTTGGGCCCCTGTGTAAACAATTCGAGGACCTAAGGGATCCTGGACTTCAGGTTATTATTCCCCCAGCCCTGAGCCATCCCTGAACATTCTACCCCTAGTAGATGCACCAGGGTCATTTGGTCCCCGGGTAATTTACAAGTCTGTTACTCAAATGGAACCCAAGAAAATTAAAAATGACACAGGCAGTTACTCTACTTTTGCTCCCTGTTGACTCGGCCTGTGGTATCCCAATATTACAATTTAACCCTATAACGCCGAGCATGACCTTTCCCTAACATTTAATGAAATGAATTTATATGTATATATATATTGATAACTATGGAAGTAAAGAATCAAAATGAATTTTTTTTCCCAAAACTTTAAAAGTGAGGCGTTATAGGGTTAAAAAGAAGGATGGTTCTTATCAGCAGGTCCAAGGCCTTAGGATCATAAATTAAACAGTGATCCTACTTCACCCAATAGTGCCCAAAACCTGGACACCCCTAGGGGATATTTTGAATGCTTTTACCCCCATGCCGGTACTTAGAATGAACAAACACACGCCTGATAATCCTAAGATTTTACTTACTTCCTGTGATACTCACCTACTTTCAAGGGCACTCCTACCTCACAATCCTAGCCTAGTCTCAGTTAAACTGTTCACCCTTTTGTGCGTTTGTTGGTTTTTCCAGAAGTTCTCAAGTAACCAAGGCCCCTAATCCCAGTGTGCCAGCTCGAGGACCACCATCTCCTGGACCACTTCAACCTTATCCATCCTAGCACTGAATGGACAAGCCCTCCCAGCAGAGCAGGAAGGGTGTGGACCCAAAGCCCCACTTTGCCTCTTTTGCCAGCAGGAAGCAATTAGAGATGCCGTCGCCCAGTACCCCAAAGATTTGGGTCCATATCTTTTCAGGGTAGAAAAGTTACGTAGCTAGCATAGGGACTGGGGTGTCCATTACACATGCTCAGAGGGCCCAGTTAGCGGCCCAGGAAGGAGTGGCACACAGTGCGTGCTCAGAGCCACTGGGATCGACCAGGGTTGCCCACCACACCTCCCTAACTCTCCTAAACCTCATTTAGGTCACAAACCAGGTTTGGCGTGAATTCTTTCTCACGCAGAACCAAGGACCGAGGGATATCTGTCCCCAGAGAGATCTGACCAGCCCAGGAAAGCTCTTTGGAGGCAGCAGGACTGGACATGAATGGCTGGTGGATACTGTTCAGATGCATGGCTTTGTGCTTGGAAGGGTTTTTAGTCTCAGCTGACTGGAACGGAGCAGGTAGTATGTCTGGATCACATAGTATCCATGTCCACAAATGAGCTGCCCATTCCAAAGTCCTGACAATGCCTTTGGAAAGCCCTCTGTTTTGGAATGTCACTCCTTCGATATGGCAGTGGAAGGGACTGGGACCCAGGTATGCTGCCCCTTACTCCTAGTTGTCGGTTTCTGGATCCTGACCATATCTCTCACAGGATCAGTTAGTGGGCTTGTTGTCTGCCTCAGGCTTTGTTCACCGAGGTCCTCCAGCTAGGTGGTAGTGTGTGTGCATGAGCAGAGGCTTCCTGCCAATCCCCCATGAGTTATAGAGCTCCCCTGGTGTAGGCTCCATGAAAGAGGTGCCCCAGACAGCAGGACTACCCAGGAGAGTGGGCCCTGCAGGAACCGGAGGGCCATTCCCCCTGTGGAATGACCTCAGAGTCCCGCCTCTCTCACTGTCCAGCTGCCGGGGCTTCATGCCTTACACAGGAATAGACACAGGATGAGTTGATTGCAGCACCTGGTTTTGCTGGTCTAATCCAGCCTGAGATCATCCTAGCATCAGCCCTCTGCCAGGGTCTTTTTTTTCTCTCCTTTTATAGGGGCTCATACAACAATAACCACAATACGTGCAAACATCACTGATATAAGGCACATTTGTACATTCATTGCCCTCATTATTCTCAAAATATCTTCTCTCCCCCCAAGCCCGTGGCCTCAGCTCCTCATTCCCCCCGCCCCCATTCTCACTACCCCTCCCTCATAAATCCTTCATCATTTACTAATTATTATTTTGTCATGTCTTGCACTGTCTGAGGTCCCCCTTCGACCCCTTTTCTTTTGAGGTTTATGTAGATCCTTGCCATCGGTTCCCTGTTACCAGCCTACCCTCCCTCCACCCTCCCAGCATCCCCATTCATAACACTGGTCCTAAAGGGCTCATCCACATTGAATTCCCTGTGTTTCTAGTTCCTATCTGTCCCAGTGTACATTCTCTGTTCTAGCCAGATTTGAAAGTTATAATTAGGATCTTGATAGTGAGGGGAGAGGAAGCATTGAGGAGCTAGAGGAAAGTTGTGTTTCATCGTTGCTGCCTCGTACCCTGTGTAAGCTTGTCTCCTCCCTGAGACCTTTTTTAAGAGAATGTCCAGTGGACTGCAAATGGGCTTTGGCTCTCTGCCCAGCACTCCATGCTCATTTGCAATGATGAGATTTTTTGTACTGATGATGCCTGATCCCTTTGATCGTCATGATCACAGAGGGTGGTATGCTTACCCTATGTTGGCTTTGTTGCTTCTGAACTAGATGGTCGCTTGCTTACCTTCAGGCATTTAAGACCTCTTATGCCATATCTTTTGATAGCTGGGCACCATCATCTTTCTTGACCATATTTGCATATGCAACCGCTTGGTCTTCAGTGATCGTGTTGGGAAGTTGAGCATCATAGAATGCCAATGTAATAGAACAAAGTATTCTTGCAATGAGAGAGTACGGGAGTGGAGGCCCAAAGGCCATCTGCTACCTTAATAGGACACCTATAAAGATATGGACATAGGTGTATTTCCCCATGCTCACAGATAAATATATTTACATACGTTCTTTCCTTTCTTTAGACCCATGTAACTGGCCCGTGCTTCCTAGGTCGCTCTGCTATTCCCTTTTATCTCCCTCTGGTGCCCACTGCCATGCTCAGTCTTCATTTGGGTTTCAGTAAATCCTCTGGGTTCCTTTACCCTTGATCACGCACTACCAGGATTCCTACTCCGCCCTCACCATGGATTTGCATCCACTTGTTGTTCCCTTGTCTCTGGGTTTCTTAACACCATTCCCTTTCCCCCCAAACCCTCTCTCCCATGGCTTTGTTGTTAACCTATTGTGTACCTGTGGGTCAACACCTGTGTTTTTTTGAGTGAGTTTTCTCATCTGGAAAGTAAAGGTACTCCATTGCCCAGACTCCCATGACACTAAGTGATCGAGGGGGGTTTACCCAAACCTGATTCAGACAATGTGCTCATGTCAGGCGCATTCTAGATCTCGGGTGGCGATTCAGAGCCCAGGATAATGATAATGTCCAAGAGGTGATATAGGTGACTTCGTATTGAAACGGGAAGCCCACTGTGGAGGTTTTGTCCTTCCGCTGATGGCCACCTCAACTCCTGCTAAAAGAGTTTCACTGAGTCAACAGCCGAGCCGGGAGCCAGTGCCATGAAAACCATGTGGCTAACTGGGACAAAGGTCAGAGGGACATTTTTTACCTTGATGGCTAGGGAAGCCCCCCAATATCCCTGCAAACCTTCTGGTGTGAGTTATCTTTGGAAGCAATCATATACTGACAGTAATTCAAATCTTTCCTTTGACAATGTGCCTGTTCTCTTTTTTGAGCCCAAGAAGTTGGCCCCTATGTTCTCCAAGACATTTACTGGCTGGCCCCCGACTTGGACAGTTAGCACGGGATCCTGGGGGCCAGTGAAACAGAGCCCTGAGACATTCCTTCAGCTTCCTCAAGCGTTATTGTCTCTCGCTTGGGTTTTTCTAGGTGAGGACGAGGCCCGAACTCTATAGTGGAGGTTGTCCGTCTCTCCTGGCGTTTTTAATGCAGTTATTTTTCCAATGTCTGTCTTCTCTGTAGTAGGCACATGGATCCTTCCTTCCTCGGGGCTTGGCGGTGCCACAGTTGAGTCTCTCCGTGAGTGGGCCATGATCTCTTTTCCTGAGTCTCTGGTGTGTCTCATGGCAATTCCTAATATTTAACTATTTGTTTGTCTCTGTCGTGGTAGGGTCATCTGTGTTGTGATACACCCACTAAGACACTTCTACCAAATCACTAAAATTGTTCCCTTCAAATGCTTCCCATTTCTTTTTCATGACTGAGGCGGGCTGAGTAATAAAGTCAATACTTATTGCCCTCATGTTTTCAGGGGCCTCTGGGTTGATAGGGTTAGAAAGACCGCAGGCTTCCATCAGCCACTCTAAAAAGCCAGGCAGACATTCTCTTGTAGGCGCCTGAAAATTCCCACTGACCTTAGATAAATGCATAGGTTTCCTTGCTGTCCCGTGGAGGCCCTGCAAACAGAAACTGGTGATAACTGGTTAAGCCCTTGGAGCCTTGCTAGGAATTTGGACCCCGTATTTTTCGTGCAGTGGCAAAAAGAGATTCTCTCCAGTGGGGAGTGCCCGCTGGCTGACCATCATGTCTATTGACTGCTTTCTGGGTCTTTCTCTGGAAGGGTTCCCGTTCTTCTGTTGTGAACAGCACCTGGAGAAGTGGTTAGCAATTGTCTGAGGTGGGCTGATGCATGTGGAAAAGCATGTCTAGCAAAGAAATCAGACCTTGTCATTTGTCAGAAAAGGTGATTTTGTTGATTCCAATTATGTAATCCCTGGAAGAAAAGGGGACATATACCCAACGAGAGACTCCGGGGTCTTCCCCAGGTGTTGGGGCTGCTTGCCTTAAGCAGAGAATGCTGCTGCCTAGTGATCCCTCTTGGTGGGTAGAGAAGACAGGAAAGCCCTAGTGCACGTGTTGGTGGGTGATTTTAAAAGGGGTTGTATTTCTCTCTCTCTGGCCCCCGGGAACTGATAGGCAGGCAGCACTCACAATGGGTCGTAATCCAGCTCTCCCACTCCCCGAGTCCTCCTGCAAAGTGGGATAAAGCAGACAGGGTTGGGGAGGGGGAGGGGAGAGGGAAGGACGGCCTCCACCTTGGAGGTTTTAAGAACTTGCACCGGTTGTTTTTCCGGTCATGCCATGTTTCCTGAAATCTTGGAAACAAGAACCTATTCTGTTGAGGGAGGGAGCAAGTCTTTTATATATTCTGGCTTATTAGTGGCCATGTCAATCCACACATCCATTTTAGGGATCAGATCGGGATGTCCTGGTTGCCCATAAGCATAACTATGACCTCTGAGAAATAGTGGAAGGGAAAATCAATCTTATGTGGGCCAATCAGGGACTCCTTCTGCCCAATCACCTTTAAACAAATTGCAGAGTCTCCAGGCTTTAGGGTTGAAACCACATGCTCTTTGTGAGTGCCTAGAGCAGGGGTCCTCAAACGACAGCCGGCGGGCCACATGGGGACAGCCGAGGACATTGATCCTGTCCGCCGGGTGTTTGTGCCCCGTTTGTTGGTTTGTTTTTTAACTTCAAAATTAGATGTGTGCAGTGTGCCTGGGAATTTGTTCATAGTTTTTTTTTTGTTTTTGTTTTTGTTTGTTTTTTAACCTATAGTCCGGCCCTCCAACTGGTTGGAGGGACAGTGAACTGGTCCCTGTTTAAAGAGTTTAAGGACCCCTGGCCTAGAGAAATCAGAAATCCCCTAGTTCTGGGGAGAGCACTCCTGTACAGGTGGTCTCCTTTCTATGCAGGTCCGGACAGTGGCAGTCAGAGCACGGTGCACCTCAAAATGTTGTAGCCACAGTCCATTCCCAGAAAAAAAAAAAAACAACTCACACCGTCAGCAAGTTCAACAGAAAATGTTTTATTTCCTGAGCAGGGTCTGTCAGCCAGTTTGTCTCTGTAATGATTTTTTCAATGACCTCATCAAACAGAAATAATTGTAGTTACCCCAAAAGATTTTTTTTCCATTTCTTTTCTTTTTTTAAAAAATATTTTATTAGGGGCTCATACAACTCTTATCACAATCCATACATAGACATACATCAATTGTATAAAGCACATCTGTACATTCTTTGCCCCAATCATTCTGAAAGCATTTGCTCTCCACTTAAGCCCTTTGCATCAAGTCCTCTTTTTTTTCTCCTTCCCCTCTCCCCGCTCCCTCATGAGCCTTTGATAATTCATAAATTATTATTTTGTCATATCTTGCCCTATCCGCCGTCTCCCCTCACCCCCTTTTATGCTGTCTGTCCCCCAGGGAGGAGGTCACATGCAGATCTTCTACTTGCATGCCAGGTGCTCCTGTGAGTGGGAATCTTGGTGGAGCTCGCTGGTCCAAACCCAAAGAAAATCGAACACCACGTTTGCCCATCGCAGAGCTCAGGTGTGAATCTTATCTTCCTCACTGTCATCCTTTATCTGAACAGTGTCAGTGTCGGTTTATGAATTTCCCAAGGAACCACTATCACTCAATTTTGTGCAAAATGCTGGGTCACTGTCGCTGTTATTTCTCTGGTCTAAAACCAATTTTGTGTTAAAATGACACTTTTTAGATCGCTTGGACTAAAATTTCTAGTCAGAAATTTTTCCAATGACATTGAAAAGGCAAGCAGGCACCGTAGACTGCTCTATAGGTAAATCTGAGGTGCTTTGCTTGGATACAATATACTCCTCAAAGATTACACAGTATCGCACTATGTTTGTATTTCTCTTTAAAACTTACCCTATTGAATCTCCTGCCCAGGCTGGCCCACCTGTGGCTGTCCTCCACTGGGAGAATAACACTGTAAAGGGAAGCAGTTAACCTCCCTGCCTGTCTAATAATGTCAGTAATTTTGGACCCATATTTTCATTATTTGTGAAGTGAAAAAATGTTATAATCCAAAATTATCAGTATTCTAACATGAATGCTCCCGAAAACTGAGCTGCAAGTACTTTATTCCTGGTCCAGTACCATTTCTGCCGGCGTTGCGCCCCCACACCCGGAGGAATGATTAGACCCAGAATTTTCCAAAGGTCATTTTGTTAACTAGATCTCTCTTTCTGCTTCTAGAAATCTTATGAAACAGAGTAGCAGATTGTTGCTCTTCAATCGGTTTTTCCCAGGTATGCCAAAGCGTTCTTGTTTTCAACGTCTGCATACATAACAGGTGCTGCAGTAAATGGGAATCTTGGTGGAGCTGGCTTATCCATAGCCGAAGGCAATAGAGCACCACGTTTGCCCATCACTGAGCTCAGGTGTAGAATCTTCCACACTGTCACCTTTTATCTGAGCAGTATCAGGGTCAGATTATGAATTTCCTGAGGAACCAATATCGCTCAATTCTGTGCATAATGCTGACTCACTCTTGCTGTTATTTCTCTGGTCTAAAACCCCAAATGGGCTAAAATGACACTTTTTTGATGCCATGACCTAAAATTTCCAGTGGAAAAATTTTCCCAATGACATCACATGGGCCTTCCTCTAATCCCGACCAGCTTTTTCACATAGACCAGCTTCTTGTATTCATTGCTCAGCATACAGGTGGAATAAGAACAGTGAAAGATACAACCCTGATGCACACCTTTTCTGATTTTAAACCATGCAGTACCACCTTGTCCTGTCCACAGTCTCACCTTGTCCTATCTCTTGGCCTTTGTATAAGCTCCATATGAGTACAATGAAGTGTTGTGTACCTCCCATTCTTTTCAATGGTATCCCCAAGATCCACCTCCTTCCACTTGTGGTTTCCAGAATGTGGCGTTGGGACAAAGCCTGGATAGTCTCATGGCAAGATCAGATCAGGAATGGAGCTGAGCCGGGAGCAGCTTTATTTGCTTGCTCCAGGGAAAGTCTGCCAATGTGACTAAACCTTAGGAGCTTTCTACCAAAGACAAAGGTGCATCCCTCCCTCTTTACCCGCTGATCATCTCTGAGCCTCTTGCTCTCGTATCCCTTGCACAGACCTCTACCATCAGATGGACAATTCGGTAACGTTTGAACACTTTTCTGATGTTGAGTCTGGGGAGCAACTAATAGCTGAGTAAATATTGATTGAAAGATGGTGAGTGGAAGAAAATAGCTTTACCAGATCTAGGTTGTGATGGAGATGAGAGTGTTACCAAATCCCACTCTCCCCATAGTGGGTTTGCTGTATTGTGCCCAGTCCTGAAAGTCTGAGCCAGGGGTTTTAGCGTGGCCCCTTTCAGAACATATAAGTGGAATTCTTGGACCATGCGTTGTCCATAAAGTGTGGCTTTACCAAGGAGATGTCAGCCATGGAACGAAACAACCCAAGAACCTAGATCTTTGTGAAGGTGTTGGTAAGGGATGCAGCGGAAATCATAAACTTGAAGGCAAAGGAAACTTTGCCTTCATGTGTCTGCAACTGGATGAAGTGGTGCTGGAGCACACCCTCCTTTGTGATTCTTCTTGTTCTTTTTATGAGCTGCTCCCTGGCCTGTGCTCTCCCGCAAATCTGGAAGCTCTTTGCTGGTGGGGGCAATTGCTATATCCGCCCCCCAGATCCAGATGTCTTGTCCATGGTCAGTGTGCAATCCTTGTTTACCAGGTGACTGGGGCATCTAAAGGCAGGCAGGGTTCACATACTTTTTCCTAGACTTTCTAGAAGGACCAGAGCTAAACATCGTGCAGCCCTTTTCATGTCCTCTTTCTCTTCTGTACTTATTTTCCACGAAAGAGGAGAAGAAACACGATAGCATCTACTGACAGCAAATCAAATGCCGTCGTGTGTGTTCGGAGGGCAGGCTGTTTCTCATTTGCCTAAATCATCAGTCCCATCATGCCATGTCCATGTTAGATGTTTTAGGGAAACAGATGACATATGTTATGATGCTAAATAAGCTGAAACGGTGCCAGGATGGAGACAGAAATTGTTTGTTTTTTTGTTTGTTTGTTTTTAAATAAAGCACGGCATTTTAGTGGCTTATTGTGGTGGCAAAGGAGGGCACCGAGGGCAACAAAGCATGGTTGTGACAGTGGACTAGGAATTAAGACAAATCGTTGCTTCTGCAACAGAGATGAGCTGCCTCTGACCTGTCAGTTACTTGAAGGGAGACTCTGCGTTTGGTCAGACAAGTCTTAGTTTCCAGATGGTACCAGCTTTCCTCCTGAGCCTCTGTGGTTCCCATTCACTACATAAGCCCAAATCGCTTTTAGCTGAGCAACAGCAAATGGTAACGCAGACTTGACATATTGCTCTTTTGCGTACACTCTTTAAAAATTGTAGTAAATATACATGCATCAAAACATTCGACTCTTCCACCCTCTACAAGATTATAATTAAGTGGCATTCTGCATGTTGTTCATATATCATCCTTACCCATTCCAAAATTATGCCATCACCCTTATGGAAGCTCAGTATCGTCTCAGTGCTGGCACTTCCCCTCCAGGCCCAACTGGGTTAGGCTGGGTTGACAAGAGAAATAAATAAAAGGACACTCATATAGGTATAAGAAAGACTCCACCCCACTTATTTATCCAATTTACATGAAATTATGTAACAACCATACTTAGCTTCCTACCTATCCCTGGAAACAATTGATAGATGTTTGTCTCTACTCATTTTCCTAGTCTAGATATTTCATGTAAGTGGAACTAAACAAAATGTGTCCTTTTTGAAGCTGATTTCTTTCACTCAGCATAATATTTATGACGTTCATTCCTCTTGTAGCCTGTGTCAGGAATTCATGTCTCTATGTGGCTTAGTAGCAGTCCATTGTACATACCGTAGGCAACATGTTTGACTTATCCATTCATCTATTGATGGGTATTTAGACCGTTTACACGTTTGCGAGATTGGGAATAATTTTGCAAGGGCCATCTGTCTATTTGTATCTATTTATGCTCTTGCTTTTAATTGCTTATATCCTTCATTTCCTTTTCTTTCCTTGTTAGACTCAGTATGATCCCCTTCTGCCCATCCTCTAGCCTCACAACCTCTGTGTCTGATGTGCCAGGATCTCACCAGGAGCCTTAACACCAAGATTCTGAGCCCTGACTGAGCATTCTGATCCTCCAGGGAATTGAATATTCCGGAGCACACAGAAGATGAAGTTATAAAAACTCCTTAGGCATAACCAAACAACTGGAGGGAGTGCTTTACTGGGCTTGGGGGCTGGGGATTATAGTTGTAAGGGACACCGAGGTCAATTGGCATAACCTAGACTGTAAAGACAATGTTGGACATCCACGCTGGAGAGTAGCAGCTGGATGTTAGAAGCTCACAAGTGGCCATCTAGGGGGCAAGTATTGTCACCCTCACTCTGGAGGAAATAAGAGTGGTGAATGGGCCACATGAACAGTAGACTTCCTGACTCTGAGCACAGACTAACTAGAGGATCTCCAACTATCAATTCCAACTTCTTTGAACGGGATCACATCAAAAGGTCCTAGATAGTGAAGCAAAATTCACAGTTATAAAAGAGACCAGGTTTATTGGCTGAATAGGGGCCAACGGACCTCTGAGACTATGGTCCTTATTCACTAAGTCCGAAAATGAACTCTTACCTGTGGCTCAATATCCAGCCAAATAATAGACCGGTCTATAATGGGAGCAATGACACAAGTGAGGCACACAAACCTTAAAATAGCAAATCATTTGATCTCAAAAGTGCAGCATCAATCCAAGGACCAAGTTCAGAAGGGTAGGCAGGGAGGAGGAGTGGAAATGGAAGGCACAAGTAGGAAGTGGAATAAGGGATATTATATTGTGGAGATTGCAATAAGTGGCATAAAACACAAGGTGTATGAATTGTTGAATAGAAAACTGATGATCTTGGTAAACGTTCACCCAATTCACAATAAACACTTGAGAGAGAAAAAAAATCCAAGCACCTAGGGTGCATTCCAGGTCAATAAAATCAGACTCAATGGAGATGGGACAAAGATGTCTTTTGGAAAGCTCTCTGGCGATTCCAATGAGCACACAAGGCTGATGCCCACCATCTGGAAACTATGGGGTAGCTGCTTCTCCGGTAATGCCTCAGGAGAGCATTTGAGTCTGTCAAAGAATGGGGGATGCAGAAGGGGCAAAGGTCATCAAACCTCACCCACAGCTTTACACTGGGGGGCTGCTCTATGAAGAATCTGGGAAGGGTCCACTTGCATGCTGTCTCTGTGCAGCAGATCCAACAGACTCAACACCTTTCCAAAGCTGGCAAGAAAGTCTGAGAGACTAGATGTGGGCACCAAGCTTTGAGTTTCCCAGAAGGCACGAGACAGAGCAAGAGCAGTCATGGGAACACAGATTCCTCTGGAAATGCCGCGATGGGCAGAACATGCATCTCTAGTTTCATTTCAAACTCACTCAAGCATTCACTCCTTTTTACGAAAACCCAGCTTCTCATTACAGTAACCGGTTTAAAATGACAATCTTCTGTTGACCAAGTCTAAGAAATAACCTTCCTTTATTTTACATGGATAAAAATTCCGTTTTCTAGGCCGATGGGCTCTCAGGACAGGTGTTTTTATGTACTAGACATGGCTTTCAAAGTTCTCTAATTGCCTAAATTAATAACGACTTTTCCTTTGGCTTTTCCAAGGGACAAAATAATTTCAATCTTTTTCTAAGGAAGTGAATCTCTAGCTATCTCATTTGGATAACCTTCTGCCTTCAGGGTAGAATTTGAAATAATCTGCGAGGTCACCCCTTCCACACCCTGCCCTAGCAGCCCAGCCTCTTTCTTCCTTCCAGCCTCCAGCCAGCGGGGCTTGGTTGGGAAAGGAGATGCAGAAGGGAGTGTCTATGGGCTTTTCTATCAAAAGGTTGGCCACAACCCCCAGTAGACCAAATGTAATTCATTGGGGTGGGTGGTTGCTAGATTAAGAGTTATCCTTAGGGAAATTACAAACAAACAGAAATACGAAGACTTTATATTTTCTTATGGGATGCACTGCTCAGCCTCGTTCTTTTTTAAAAGGCAAAGTGTAAAAAAATTTTAAAATGAAAGTCTAAATGAATAAATAAAATAAACCACAAAACCGTTTTCTCAAGAAAAGGCATAATAAAGAGCTCGGCTGCTTTTGGAGCTATTTAAGATGCTCGTGTTAAAGGGAAGAGTATCGTTGTTGACTTTGAAATGTAGAACCATTTGCTTAATTCAGTGATGGAATCTTTGCTGAAATGGGCAGTTCGGTTGAAGAAAGAAATTGACTTGTAGCATTTAATGAGCAATTTCATCTTTTGAATATAGAAATGACCATGGATGCCGACAAGCTTTTTATTCTTTGAGGACCCTCTAACCAAGAAATCTTTTAAATGACCATTACACAGTGAATGCCTGGAGGCTTTGGAAAATATTTATTTTAAAATTATTATAAGCTCAAAATGATTCACCAATGCAAAAGAAGAAGAGAAAAAGCAATTAAATACTAAGCTGTCAACACTGGAAACTTTTCTGTGCTGAAAATAATTGGACAGAGTGTGTTTTTTTAAAGTAATAGTGTCCAGAGAGATATAATGATCTGATTGCTTATGGATATGGAGCTTAAATATATTCCTTATTTTAAATCTGATATTGGAATAGCAAGATTATAGACAATGACACAGTTGACTGGGAGAAGTATCGTTTCATTACATTATCAAGTTAAGGCTCAAGGAGCCTGGTGGAATGTGTGTGACCATAGGCCAGCCAGTTGGAATCCGCTAGTGGCTCACAGAGAAAGATGAGGTTCTCAGCTTCTGTAAAGACTTACGACCTTGGGAACCTACAGGCACAGTTCTACGTTGTCCTTTCAGGGGTCCTCAAACTTTTTAAACAGGAGGCCAATTCATTGTCCCTCACACCCGTTGGAGGGCCAGACTATTGTTTAAAAATAAAACTATGAACAAATTCCTATGCACACTGCACATACCTTATTTTGAAGTAAGAAACAAAATGGGGCAAAAACACCCAGCGTGCCGGATGAATGTCCTCTGAGGGCCATGTGGCCCACGGGCCATAGTTTGAGGACCCCCTAGATTGATATAAGTCAGAATCGACTTGATAGTGTTAGGTTTCTGGGGTGGTTGACCTCAGTTCTTCCTTAGCAACGCTGAAAGAATTCACATGGCAGAAGCACTTTTGTAAATCCAAGTGAATTTTATGAAGGAAAGTTTCAGGTATCGCAGTCTCAAAAAGTACTTGCTATCTCCAGAAAGCAGGCCGGGCTGCATGGCAGGGGTGGGGAAAGTTTGCAGCTGAATATGGCAGTTCCATGGGAGGAATACCTGAGCAGGAGTGCAGACCCAGCTGAGGAGCCATGGCAGGAACCCTCAAGGGCCTCACCCTCCACTTGGAAAGCACATGAACAAGAGAGTGCAACAAAGAGCCTAGGCCTACTTCTATCACCTCCCAACACCACTGGAGGGCATTGGTCGATCTTCCTGGCTGGTTTAGGCACACTTCTGTGATGTCTTATTCTGTGTGACCGGTGGACCTTCCACCTGGGCCTACATGACTTGGGTGAGAGCATGCTCAGTTCTGAATTTTGCCATAGATGTCTAATTAGTGTGCCTGATGTATTTCCAACCCCTTCATTGTGGCCCAGACAGCTCATTCACGGTTAGTGTTGGCATTTGGGAAGACAAGCCCTAATCTAGCAACCTGTCAATAGCAGTAAGTGAATGGAATTAATACTCAACTCATAGCCATAAATTCAATTCTGACTCTTAGCGACCCGAGAAGACAGGGTAGAATTGCCCCCGGAGGGTTTCTGAGCCTGGAATTCTTTACAGGAATAGAAAGTATCTTTTTTTCTCCTTCCCAGTGGCTCCAAAGGACTGAACTTGCAGGGAGATGTCCAGTGGGTGCCAGCAGGGCTCCTTCACTGAAAATCTCTGCTAGTTTCTGAAGGGGGAGGGAAATTTTGAGGAGGCCGTCTGTGGCAGAGTTAACTCTCCATTAAAGCCAATGAGCTTTTCCACATCTCTCAAAAAACAAACAAAAAACTAAAGTGAATAGTTCAGATTAATATGCTGTAGGTAGAACGACCTCCCACCCACCAAACCAAACCATGCAAACAAACAAACAAAAAGCCTGTTGCCTTCAAGTGAATTCTGACTCGTGCTCGCCCCTTGTGATGCAGAGTACAATTGCTGCATTAGGTTGTCTAGACTGTACCCTTTATGAAAGCAGATGACCCCTTCTTTTTGTGGTACAGCGAGGTGGGTTTGAACTAATAACCTTTATATAAGCAACACTATCCAGTGACCTATGTCAACTAACGTGTCAAAGCATGTAAAGGCTGATCGACGACCCCCACTTCTCTCTTCCTCTGCTGTGATGACCTGGAATCCACCGTTTGATCTGGTGGCACCATATATGTGAAGCAGCCCGAATCACTGAGTGACTGTGTGCAGGACAAATACCCTGTAGAAATGCCCTTCCGGCATCAGAATTTGCATGAACAAGAAAGAAACTTCTAGATTTTAAGCCACTGAGGTTTCAGGGGTAGCTTCTTTCTGCAGAACAGACTAGGCTATCGTGACTGATCATCTCTTCACAGGGTGGTTGTGAAGAGCTTCTGGAGCAGCATGATCCAGGGGAGCTGCCAAAGCAGATACCTACACTTTATCTGGGATTGTAGGTTGTAGTGCCAAAGTTTTTATTTGCCAGGGAGGCACTGAGTAATTTTTTTTTCTTCTGAAAGCAGGACAATAGGTACGTAAGTTTGGGGCCATATGTAGCTGGAGCTGAAAGTCTTCTTACCTTGCAGCTTCCTTTGGTAAAGATAGACTTGTTCTTAATGAAATCCGTGAGCGCAGCCAGTCAGTGTCACAAATGAATTCTGAGGAGAGGCCAAACAGCTAAGTCAAGGACCAGCCTACCATTCTCTTAAATGCTGTCTCATGCTCTCATCTGCTCTGACGTGTCTGCTCAGGGGCATGTTGCAGCCACTGGGTGGGGCTTACCATTGGCACTGAAAATCATAGCAGGGGATATTAGTGGATATACATCAAGAAGACCTGACTTCTTGGCCATTGCACGGGGGCCACAGTTCCCAAGACAATCAGTGTCAAGAGCAAAACAAAATAAAACATGATGAGGCCTCAGGGGCTGGGTTGAGCTGGATATATAACCCAAACCCCTTTCTAACAAAACCTTCCCAAGAAGAGATTGCTCTTTTCCATATCTAAACAATTTTGTTTAACACACGTTCTGCTGAGGAACCTTCTGGGAAGCAGAAGAAAATAAATCTGCCTTCCTTTGAATTAAAATGGGTTGGGTCCAAGCCCTGTGCAGTGTGTATTCTTATCATAACTTCTAAAGGAGTCTGACTTCACCATTCTTAGCTATTAAAAAAGTTCCAGGCACAATAATTCAATTTGAAATCACACACCAGGAGTAGTTCATATTTCATAAATTTTATACAGGTATTGCAGGTACAAGGGAAGTACTTGTTAACTGCCAGGTTGCTGGCACACCAGCATGGTGGTGAAGTGGTGACCTCGAGGCTCTCACTCCCCTGGCTTCACCCTCGGTCTCCTCACTCATCATGTGGCTTCACCCAACTCACGGAGCCTCCTGTTGGCTCTTCTCCCTGCCTGTGTAAAAGGGCGAAGGAGACAGACTTCCTCAGAGCTGTGCTTTAGAGAATCCTCCGAACATACTCAGCACCGCCTTGAATAGGGCAGCGCTACATACACGACAGCTACTGTGTTATTGTTGATGGTGGTGGTGGGGTTTTCATACAAAAAAAAAAAGAGCCCTGAATGGTTTATGTAACGAGTAAGGGAATAAACAGATCTTTCTTCATCCACCTGCATCTTCACTATTATATCACTCTCTAATTGCAATATTAGAGGCAAAAATGGGCAGAATTCCCACCTCTTGACAGTTTGTGCACATTGTGCGCATGCATGTGTGTACATGTGAGTGTATCTGTACAGTGTGTGTGCACGTGTGTGTGCACATGTGCACTGGAGCCTGGCAGCAGCAGGGGAGGCGCCTGGCTCTCTTCAGCAGTATCTGCAGGTGTAACTTGAAGTAATTGATCTGTTCAGGGAGCTCCTGAGATGGACTCAGGGAAGGAGCAGCAAGTAAGACACAGTCATCTCCCCCATATGTACATGAGGGCACGGAGGTGGGCGGGAGAGAAGCAGCTCCTCAGTAAATGAGATCACAGGGGAAAGGCCTTGGATGAGGGGCCAGACAGCCCTGCTCTCCCAGAGAGGGTGGGGACTGGGAACGAGGCTGCATCCTGCCTCGTCAGTTACAGTTGCTCTGTCACTCTGGGAAGGGAGGCAGATGAGGCAGAGAGCTTCCAAAATCTCTCATCTCCAGTCCTTCTAGGTGGTTGTGGAAGGGTGTGAGGACGGCCAAACTGGGGGGTTAGGGTTGATCGCCTTGCAGTGTGGAGCCCGGCCTGGACCTGCATTGTGCAGGTGACCAAGTAGCTTTGGGGGAAGGGGTCCAGGGGGTGGGGCTTTGTCTACTAAGACCCACAGCCACACCCTGTATGGCAATGTTGGTATGCAATGTGCAGAGACTTGAGACAACGTGAAATGGACCATCCACTTCACTTGGAAAGACAGGAGGGCAGAAAATCAGATCGGGAGATCTCGTTTGCTGCACACTTGTGAGAAGGGAGATATTCGTGGCTTCTTTCACACATTAGACTATATTCCTCCTCAGGCATCAAGGAGGTGACATGAGTGCACTGATAGCCTAGCATCTGTCAGCTGGGAGGCACAACAGAGTCAGAGCCCTTATTAATCACTGGGAGATTAGCTGAGGGGTCAAGAAGCCAGGCATGAGGCTTTCCAGGGCGGCTCAGCCTGCACAGGAGACCTTTCCTGGATTGGACAGAGGTGCTGCCATCTTGAAGCTCAGATAGAGTAGTTAGAAAATTAACTGACCTAGTACAAGATCTATTTACATATATCAAAAGATCCTGGGTAATAACATCTCATGTTTGTGCAGCATGCCATATTTGTCAAAGGGCTTTCTCATTAATGTCTTACTCGGTCCTCAAATGAAGAGGCCTTTGGTGAGGCATTGCTGTGTAATTTTGGACGTGGTCACAGCTTTGGGTGGAGTACTGGGCTTGGAATCAGACTGTCCAACCCACAGCAGGTCACTTAGCTGCTCTGGATTGGCTTTCTTCCTCTACGAAGGTCAGGGCTTGGACTAGACCATTTTCCCAGAGGCAGCACTGCTGACATTTTGGGCAACATCATTGCTGTGGGGGCGTCTTTTTCCCTGCACCCGGATGCGAAGCGAGCATCCCTGGTCTCAGCTCACTAGATGGCAGTGGGACTCCCTTCTGCAGAATGTCTCCAGGCATGGCCAAATGTCCCCTGCAGAGCACACTGCTGGGCTGGAGCACGGCAGGATGATGCACTCGATGAGCTGGATTTTAAGTTTTCAGGTACTTTACATGTCTGCACAGGGAGACTACATCAACAATTACCCAGCAGTCAATGGGTCATCACTGACCCTCTCTGTAATTCCAACTGAGATCATCAAGCACCGACTGAGTTTCTGAGCTTAGCACCCTGCATGGCACAGCTTGTTTAGCACTCAGCTGCAAACCAAAAGGTTGGCAGTTCAAACCTATCCTGAGGCCCCTTAAAAAAATCCTGGTGGTCTGCTTCAGAAGAGCTGGAGCCATGAACACCCCAGGGAGTGAAGAGATGTAAACATGAATGTGGATGTGACTCTAGGTATAGCTACAATCAGTAACCATGGAATCAACTACAGCATGGAATCAACTTCAACTCCTGGCCCCCTTGTGTGTCCAAGCAGAACTGTGCTCCCCAAGATCTTGAAAGGCTGCTTGGTCTGAAGTAGATTGGCAGGCCTTTCTTTTGAGGTGCTGCTGGGTGGACTCAACCTTCCAAGCATGCTATTAAAAGCCAATTCGTCACCTGTGTGCATCACTGAAGACACACGGACACAGGGAGCAGTGCCCTGGCTGGGGCACTGGAACAGTGCTGGCATGCAGTGAGTGCTGCCCAGTTAGCGAACAGGTCTTCCCTTGGTACTTTCTCAGGTCTGTGCGAAGCTTTCTAAGCATCCCGAGTTCTAAGGCTGACTCTGCTGCCAACTTACAGTGTGACTTAGTCTCTTGCCCTCTCTGGGCTTGATAACAAAAGCAGGGCAGGCCAGCCACAGATATCGTGTGGCTAGCAGGGGAAAGCCGTTGAGGACACAATTGCAGATGGAGTTCATCCTTTGGACTCATCGCCCCGCCCCCCTACCTCCCCCCCCCACTACACACACACACCTTTTCAACTGCACCGGATGGGTTCTAACTTTCTGGCACCAGAAAAGCAGACCTTGAGTGTTTCCCTTTATGGAATGTAGGCCACCCCTGCTTATGTGCCACATTCAGTCCCCGTTCTTCTGCCTACTCCCGTCCCTCCTCCAGTCATCAACAGTAAGTGGCTGCAGGGCGGTTTCCCAGCAGGGCTGTGCTCAAAGATTCATAATGCTGGGCTTTCCTTTAGTTCTCCACAGTCTGGGGCTTGGAACAATCCAGGCATTATCTTCTCAACTGCTCATTTTAGAGGGGAAGGGCGGGGCCACTGGAAACACCATATGGGCTCAATCCTTCTCTGCACGCATGTGAGGGGTTTCCAGGAGTTAGAATTTCAACTTAAGTGATTTATTTTTTGTTTTTTAATCATGTGCCTGGCACCTGCTGGACATTTCTTCTATAGTGTTTTGTTGTTGTGAACCCCATTTCTAAGATCGGAGATAGAAGGGTCAGGCACAATAGGCAGTTTAATTGACTAAATCTGGGGTGTGAACCTGCTTCTGTCTGATTCCCCATAGCCCTCACTCATTTTAATGGCGGTGTTGTGAAGGGTGTGGGTTCAGCAGCCACACACTGCCTCATCTCGCCTCCTGGTGGATGGGTTGTGTAGCCTTACGTGAGTTGTTTAATCTCTTACTAAGTTTGTGAGATCACTACTTTTATTAACTTCATTTTACCGAGGCTGTGAGAGGTTAGGGGAGCAAAGGCTAACAGATTGCCTGGCATTTAATATGCAAATGATAGTCAAGATATATTACTGTGTCTCTGTTCTTGGTTCTGTCAGTACCTGGTGTGGCCACAAAGGAGAAACCTGGTTTCCTGCTATTTTGAGCATCTAGTGTGAATGACAGGAGATAAGTCACATGCTAATGAACCCTGGTGGTGTAGTAGTTAAGCACCATGGTGTCCGGCTATCAAAGGATATAGCGTCTGGGATCTTAAAGGCTGGAAGATAAACAGGGGGCCATCTAGCTAAGAAACAACAAAGCCCCCATGGAAAAAGCACACCAGCCTACCCCGACATGATCGCTGAAGACAAAGTGGGTGCATAAGCACATGCGAGCATGTTTTCTTGATGTGCACTCACCCTTTACATACAACTCTCTTATACATTCGTGTTTCTGTGGATTTGTTTCTCGAATGCACCCAGACTAACATAAGCAGCGTGGAACGCATTTAAGAAGCCTAGACAAGGGCAGGGCAGGATATTCGGAGGGACTGGATCCAGAATTAGAGAGGAAGGAGCCCTGGTGGCAAAACGGGCTGCTAGCTCCCTGTCCCAAGGGGGACAATGAGACTGCTGGCTCCCATGAAGATTTACAGTCTTGAAAACTCCATATAGGGTCACTGCGGTTGGAATCCACTGGACGGCAGTGACCTTTTGGGATTGAAGGTGGAAGCCACCAATGACTTCCTGCCATTGAGCCAAGGAGCCTCCGGAGAGTGTGTGAACTTCTGAAATGCAGTGAACAACCTCTGCACATCTGCTTTTCGTGCTGCCCAAGTCAGGCCCTTGGCCTTTGCTTAAACATATTCATCCAGAAGTGAACCATCACAGCTGCTCCCTCGGGAAGCTGGGGGCTGAGCTCTCTGGTTCCACTCTGTCAGCATTTCTGGTCCGGGTACCTCCCCTCTGCCCCGGCACAGGCAATGTACTTTTGGAAGCAGTGCTCCCTGGGTAGTGGGTGTGATTTGCCTCCTCTGGTCTAACATGATGAATGCTGAGAGGGGGTGGATACTAGGGGGTTAAACTCCCTGAACTTTACCTAGCCCAGGGGAAAACTTATTATTTAAAGTAAGTTTTAGACAGAATCTTTAGAAAGATAAATTGTTAACTTTATGTACACAATTACTCCCCAACACATAGGCTCAACCTCATAGGCTGTGGATGACCTTGATCAGGTGCTCAGTCACAATGGGTTTCTATCAGCACTGAGAGTTCAGCTCTCTCAACTCTCCAACTGGTTATTAGCACCATAGTCTCATTTCTATTTATGTATTTACTTCGTTTTTAGGGGGAAAAGACTCCCAATTCAACTATATTTTATTAGGAACTCCTTTGCTAAGTTTTACACAAGAAAAAGGCACAAACTGCTGTTCTGGATGAAGGAGAGCATCCGCATGAGGCCCCAATGGTGTCGGAAGGACCCACAGCCACAGTGACTTAAATAAAATGACACCCATTCTGTCCTGCTGACTCTGACTCATAGTGACTCTGTGTAGGGATCCTGAAGTGGCTACCTTTACAGGAAGCAATAGCCTCATCTTTCTCCTGTGGAATGACTAGTGGCTTTGAACCAGCGACCTTGCTCTTAATAGTCCAACACTATCCAGCATTACCACCTGGGCTCCTGAAAACTTAAATAAGACATAGAAAACAAACAACTTTGTCACAAAATTGTGACTGAAGACAGATCAATTCATGGAGTTTCAGGAGGGCCTGTGAGAGCATGAGCGGGATCTTCATTGGGATGTGCACACTACCGTATATCGTTGAGTCTGGCCCGGGGAGTGGACGCAAGCACACTGCCTGAGGGACAAGCTTTCCACTGCCAGTCAGCAGCAGGAAAGAACTCAATGGCGGCTGAATCTGTGGCCCCTCAAAATGGATGTAGGGTCTCCACATAGACTCTCACTGTGAGCCACAGCCTATTGCTCAAAATTTAAGCTCAAATACGACTTAAACGCCAAACATTCTGTTTCCTTAAAATAGGGTACTGCCAGGATCAGCTAGAAGTCTGCATGACCTATCAGATCTCAACGCCGATCTCAAATCACTTCACATGATCCATTCTACCAGTCATGTCAAGGACAACTAGAGGTCTGCATGAGTGAGCCCAAATCGCCTCCTCACTTACCCATTCCAGAGGCTGTGCCTGTATAACCTATCGACTAACACATTCCCAAATGCCGTGGTTATGAAACCAACCATCATGCTGGAATAAGGACCAATCACGATGCAAGGGTCAGGGTCAATGGGAAAGCAAAATAGGGGCTGAGGGGAGCCAAGAGGGGTCCCTTCACTCAATCCTTAAACCTGATGTAATGTCACTAGACTGGGGTCTTCCTCACATCTCAAGGGCACCGGATTCATGATTGAAGTGGATTGTGCTTATTCAATCTTTGTTCTGCTTGCTGTCCTGCTGTGCTGCATCCTCTTCTTGCTTTTTGTGCATGGCTCCCTCTGTTGTGGTGACAAATGGCTTGAGAGGGATTTGACATAGGGAGAAAGCCCACCCACATCAACTGTCCCCAGAAGCAGACACTAAGTCCATTTCTCTCACCTCACAGAACTATGCACACCAGACACTGAGACACTGGTAGGGCTGCCTGGGTGGGGAACCCTTAGTGCAGTGGTTCTCAACCTGTGGGTTGCGACCCCTTTGGGAGTCATATGACCCTTTCACAGGGCTCACCCAATTCATAACTGTAGCAAAATTACAGTGATGAAGTAGCAAGAAAATCATTTAATGGTTGGGGGAGGGGGGCATCACCACAACAAGAGGACCTGTATTAGGAAGGTTGAGAACCACTGCCCGAGAGTGTTTAGGACTTTGCTGCCCTCAAGGTCATCAGACATTCCTGAAGGCAGAGCCACTGCAGGAAGCCCTTCTGGGAAATGCCCTGAAGACAGGTCTCAACCAACTCCACCCTCACCCTCCGAGATCCTAATCATAGGACGCATGGAAATGCTCCCTGCCAATTTGAAGACTGTAAGTCCATGGGAGCAGAAAGCCTCCTCTTTCTCCCTTGGAGTGGTGGCTGGTGAGTTCAAACTGCTCACCTTCTGGCTAACATAACCCACAGACCAGCTCCCCCTGAGCTCAGTTTGGTTTGCCGCACAGCACACATTGTGTGGCACCTTCTGAAATAGCTATGCATATGTGCAGGTTGGGGGGATTTTGCACAAGATGCAGATTTCCACCCTCTCTTGGCAAAAATAATTTTTGCAAAAGGCTTGTATTTTCTTCTGGATCTGAGTAGCAGCTACTGTCATGAAGTCATAGCACATACATTCATGCTACAGTCCTCCCAACTCCCTAATGTCTTACGCCGAGTCTGCTCCATGCTTTTCTGTGTCCTGCATGGCAGCTGTAGGCACCCAAGGCATGGGCTCTGCAGCCTGGGTCCAAATCTCTCCTTCCCACTTCTTCACTGTGTGGTCCTAGGCTCATGACTTTATCATCCTGTGCCACTGATTTTTCATCTGTAAAATGAGGCCAGAATAGAGTCCACACATAGGCTTGTTAAGTGGAATAATTGAATTATTATACACAAAAAGCTTAGAACGGTGCTTGGCATCTTGCAAATACTATTAGGTGGTTTAGCATAGGGACTGGGTCATCCATTACATATGCTCAGGTTCAAACTTCCGGCCAGGAAGGGGTGGTACACCTAGGTGGGCATTACACCTGGATTGGCCCATCTGGGCCAGGTGAATTCAATCCAGCCATTGGTGTTGACCATGACCGTCAACCATGCCTCCCTATGGAGGAATTGAAAAGGCAGGATCTTGACCGCTCCGATGTCTCCCTTCACCCACTTTTCTGTTGTCCGTCCCCCAGGGAGGAGGTCACATATAGATACTTGTAATCAGTTCCCTCTTTCCAATCCACCCTCCCACAACCCTCTCAGTATCACCACTCACAAATGTGATGTTTCCAGACTGAAATAGAATAAGGACGAAAGACCTGATCATCTCCATCCACACATCGACCTCTGGGCCGCCATGGTTGGCTTCCCCACCCAGACCTGGTGATAGCACAGACTGGCATAGTTTGCTCCGCTTCCCATGAGGTGCCCATGAGAGGCTGACTCGACAACCATGGAAAAGATCAACAGCTTGAACTTCTTTCTGGATCTACAGAAACAAGAACAACCTTCTGAAATGAGGTCCCATTGCTATTTGGGAGTGGGAGAATGCCTTTGTGACAAGGATTGTGCTCTGGATCCCAAAGGCGACTTTTAAACACAGCCACATAGCAACTCCGGAAATTTCCATAGTAGAAGCCAGGTTTAAAAAAAAAAAAAAAAAAAGCTCTACTGACTTGCTCAAAGGAGGCCAGAGGTGGATGGGGGTGGGGTGGGGTGGGGTGGGAGACTACTCTAAAAATGAACAAATTTGTTTCCTTACATATTTGTCATGTCTTTTGGTCCTGAAAGAAAGGGGGAAAAAAGCAAACGAGAGGAGGAAACGGCGACTGACAGTCATCTTGTTGGTATTCCCACAGCATCCCCTCCTTAGGCACTTGCTGCCATCTCATCCAACTCCACTCAGTATATTTTCACCCAGCAATGATGCAGAAATGTCTGTGTACTCCAGTTTTATTGTAGTCGGGCAGCGTTTACGGGTTTGACTTTCAACTCAGCATGGCAGGACGTCTAGAAGCAAATATAACCAGCACCTGCTCTGTCTGTGCAGTGGGCAGGCAGTGACGGATTCCCAGCTTGTGGAACACTAGTGCCCCCTCCCAGCTCAGGATAATGATGGTGACACTCGGCCTCCTTGTTGTCTGGGGGAGCTCTAGGGGCTCTCCTCTGAAACCTCATATTATTGGCATTTCTCTGAGTGAACACATCAAATTAGTGACTGTAAAGGAAGGCGTAGGAGATGATTATTGGTGACAAGACAAGCCTCAACCACCTCCAGAGAGCATGTCTCCTAAGTGCAAAGTATGGAGAGGGAGGAAACAATTGATCACAAATGGAATAGGCTCTGAGTCTCGACACACAATGTATGTGCGTGGTCACTGAGGCGCCAGCGTTATGGCTGGAGGACGGATATGGTTTGTGCAGCCGTGATTGCCATCCAGAACGTGCCGTGCTATTGTGAAAAATGATTTTTTATTCTGAGCAAATCTCTGGTTCCACTTGCTTTAATGCTTCGCCAGAGAGCCGGGGACTCTGGGAGGGGTGGAGGTGCACAGGGCTGGGCTGACCTCAGGAACTCATGTGTAAAGGGCTTTTTCTCACTTGGAAGCAGGCTGGGTTCACAGCTGTTCTTTCTGGTAAAGCTTGATTCTGAACCTTGCCACGTCTGAGTCCGAAGAGGGAAATGAAGGTGACAAATGCCACGAGGAGCCCTGGGCACATCTTGGCTATGGTCCTGCTTAAGTCTGTTTCATTTGAATCCCAATTTTAACTTTCCTCCTTTCTGGGTTCCGAAGCATCAGATGGGTGCCAAACGCTTCCACGGACAACTAAAGCTGAACAAGGTGGAGGCAGATGACGAGCAACTGGAGGTTGGTGTTTGGGAGACTGAACACTTGGGCTTCCTAGGCCAGTCCAGCTGGCGTTTAGAGTCCTGTTTTAGATTCCACTGAAATATCCTCGTGTCCAAGGACCAAGTGGCTCCTAAGTCCAGAATTTCTGTCACATGTCTCACCAAGGAGAAGCTGGGCCAAAATGCATTGAAGAATAAAGCAGGAGCTTGTGAATCCACTCTCTGATTCTGAAATTTCAAAGGCTCCGTACACAGACATTTCAACACTGAAAGCACAGCAGGGAAAATCAAAGACTTGGGCTTCCTCCTTGCCCCTCTTTTAGGGCTTTTATGGTTTTCCAAGGCGCCTCCTTGAGCCGAGTGTTGTATAGGTCATGTTTAAAAGTGTCCTAGTTCTGAGGGACTTGCTGTTCTGCTTTCTTTTGCAAGGAGACCCGGTTTCTTGTCTTGTGGCCAAACACAGAGCACAGATGTCTGTGGGCCCCCTCTCTTTCCCCTGACCTTTGCTCTCTTCTCTGGATACCCTACCGACCTGTTCTCCCTTACAAGATCTCAACTGCTCACACACTTCGTTAAATTCTCATCCTAGCGAGAAGCATCTGAGCATCTTATTAGAGCCTGTATGAGTTCTGTTCTGGATGCCTATTTGTGCAACTTCAGGTCTCTGGCATGGAAACGTCCCATGCCCACAGACCCACACAGGTACTATAAACTGCAACAGTAGTTTAAGGGTTAAGGTGGTCACAGGGAACACTGGGGCCCGTGTCTCCTGGTGAACCACACAGGCTGTCTAAAGGGGCTAGTTCCATCTCAATGTAGCCATGCAGGAATGTAGACCGGTTAGGTAGCAAGACAAGGGGTTGTTCCTCTCCATGCTTAGGGGGCCCCCTACGGGAGGTTGGAAGCCAATGCGGGCTAAGCCCAAGCCAGGAGAGCTTAATTGACGCCTCCCAGCTGAAAGCCCTTAAAAGGCTGGAATCTGGAGACCACCGCCCCTTCCCTTCAGCTGCTTCTCTGCCTTCCACTCAGCAGGGCTGGGTGTGCAGTGTCATGAGGGTGCCCGTGTTCAGTTTAGTGTAACGCCGGAACCTTCTTCTCTCATGTATATAAACCCACTCGGATTACCAACCAGGCTTTGGTGTGAATTTCTTTCCAGTGTGTAGCCAAGGACCGAGACATTTCCCACCCGAGAAACCTAACAGACCCAGACTTACAATAAACCCATATTTTTATTTATAAGGCAAGAGGTGACCAGGTCTAGACAATAATGGTGAAGAGGGCCTTGGGTTTGAGAAAGATTCTGAAGTAGAATCCATAACCCTTAGAAATGTATTGGCCTTAGGGGAGGGGCAAAGAGGGCTGGATTGAGAAAGTCTCTGGCATCCAGTTCTGACTTGACTTCTGGATCCTGAATCCTTCAGGGCCATGACCTTGTCCTCCAGCCAGACCTTCCAATAGCCATTTTCTCAGAGCCTTGGTAAGTTCTCATAATACATTACACCTGCCGTCCTGTGAGCAGCTACCAAACCCAGGCACTGTTTTCAAAGACAAGCTCGCTCTCTCTACCCCTAAGAGCAGGTAGTTTGGGGATGATGGATATGAGATACCACAGAAGACAAATCTGTTATCTTCCATGGTGCACAAAACATGCTGTCACAACCAGGACTCGTGACAATCCCTCAGTTTCCTAAATTTCTTCACTGCTACTTTTTAATTAAGCCTCATGAGATTGTCATATATTGATAAGAGGGATGGCCCTGAACTAGATGCATAAATTAAAGCTTTCCTCATCCTGTGCTTTTATATGAATGTGTTAATTATTTTTGTCATTAGGGAGAATAATGGAGGGATGGAGCAATAGCAAACGGAGTTTGACAAAGTGTTGGTGTTTGCTGCGGCAAACGTGGTGCGTGTCAGATACAATCCGTCACCCAGTGAGTCTGCAATTAACACCAAGGGACAAAGGTAGGATTCCCTGTCATAAATAGCCTTCCTCCCAGATGCTAATGGGGACCCAGCAGGACCCGCTGTTGTGTTGTCTCAGTTGTACACAGGCCCTTAGAGGAGACAGAGCTGGTGTTTGAAACGAGTCTTGTTTGCCTCCAGTTGGCTCACACATTTGTTTTTTAAATGGCATGATCACTAGCATTTAAACACAGGGTGATGTCATGTAACAATCTGCAGCTTCTGAGAAATGGGGAGGCCCGACTTTGCTGGTTGACAGTGCAGAGGGACTGGGGGAGCAGTCAGATATGGTGATCAGAGTTTGGAATCCTTGCTTTCCAAGTACATGTGTCAAGGAGTTTAAGGGTTCAGAAATTTAGGAGGGAAGTTCCAGAAGACAAGTTTGTGAGGTTGATAACAAACCAATATAGGGGTTGAGATTTCAATCTGTTGGCTATTTATTTTGTGCTTGGTAGCCAACCAGCCCAGAATTCCTGACCTCGCCGACCTTGTGAAACAAGGACCATTCCAGAGTGACATAGAAGCAAGCACGGAAGCGAGGGCAGCCATTAGCCCGAATGCGTAGGGGTCGGGAACTAAGTGCTTTCTGTAGAACAGCTCCAGAAGGCAGACCTTTGGCTGGAAAACCTGTTAGGGAGGTAGCATAGGGACTGGCAGGCCCATTACACATGCTCAGAGGTCCGAGCTAGCGGCTCATGAAGCAGTGGCTCACTGCATGCTCAGAAGTTCAGGTTTCCAGCCAGGAGGGGGAGCTATGCCTGGGTGGGCGCTGTACCTGCATTGGCTCACCTAGGCCAGGTGAATTCCATTCAACAATTCAGCCAATGGGGTCGACCCACGTCATTGACCACGCCTTCCTAACCGCTCATAAAACTCACGGGGTTCCCAAACCAAGCCTCAGCGTGAGTTGTTTCTCGCGTGGAGCCGAGGACCGAGGCACACCCGTCCCCGGAGAGGTTGAACAGAAAGCAGTGCTGTGTGACTCTGAGCTATGAGGTAAGCCGGCCCCAGGAGTGGGCCCTCCCATGTTGGTCTCACGGGTTTGGGGCCCCTCTGGGCTCCTTTGACCTCACCACCCTCGCGAGAATTGTTGGGTTGAATTCACGTTGTCCGTCTTTGCGCCGTTTCTTGCTGGTGTCCGTCTTTGCGCCGTTTCTTGCTGGTGTCCGTCTTTGCGCCGTTTCTTGCTGGTGTCCGTCTTTGCGCCGTTTCTTGCTGGTGTCCGTCTTTGCGCCGTTTCTTGCTGGTGTCTGTCTTTGCGCCGTTTCTTGCTGGTGTCCGTCTTTGCGCCGTTTCTTGCTGGTGTCCGTCTTTGTGCCGTTTCTTGCTGGTGTCCGTCTTTGCGCCGTTTCTTGCTGGTGTGCGGGACTTGACGTGCCTCTCTGTGCCTGCTTTCCCGGGAACTCGCCTGCCTTCCCGGGCTGCATTTGTGAGGGTGCTGGGATGCTGCTGCCTGGAGGCTGGGAGGATTTTGACTCCCAAAGCCTTCTCGAGGCTCGGTGTATAAGGTTTATTTGGACGCGAAAACAGAATCAAAGATGCAATTAACGAAGTTTTAGAAGCAGGCTTTATTGAGAAGCTTGTGGGCGGGTTCAGCAACTCAGGGTATTGAGCTATTGAAGCCGCGCAGGGGGGAAAAATCCTGGCCGCGTTTTTATGCCCACTGCTGGCAGGCACAGCTGGGGAGGATCAAAGCTGGGGAGCGTCTGCGCACACAGGTGCTTCAGAAGGGAGAAGGTCGTTAATCTTACTTATATGTCAGGGACGCGTGGAGTGACCATATCTTCAGAAAACATTCTGGCTTTGGGACGAGCTGGTTCCAGGAATTTGGGGTTGAGCAGGGGAGGGGGTCGCTAAGGGAAGAGCCTTGAGAGCTAAGATGGAGGTGCAGGACTCAAAATGGAGTCTGTTGTGAAAAGACCAGACATTTTAGACTGTGCCCTATAGGGAAAAGGGACGATGTTAGTCCCTTTCTGTAACTGGCAGGCTCGCAGGCTCGCAGGCTCGCAGGCTCGCAGGCTTGCAGGCTCACAGGCTCGCAGGCTCGCAGGCAGGCAGGCAGGCAGGCAGGCAGGCAGGCAGGCAGGCAGGCTCGCACCAGGCAGGCTCGCACCAGGCAGGCTCGCACCAGGCAGGCTCGCTGGCAAGCAGGCAGGCAGACTCGCAGGCAGGTAGGCAGGAAGTTCACAGGCAGGCAGGCAGGCAGGCTCGCAGGCAGGCAGGCTCGCAGTCAGGTAGGCAGGAATGCATGCAGGCAGCCAGGCAGGCAGGAAGGCTTGCAGGCAGGCAGGCAGGCAGGCAGGTAGGTAGACAGGCAGGCAGGCAGGAAGGCAGGCAAGCAGGAAGTCTAGCAGGCAGGCAGGCTTGAAGGCAGGCAGGCAGGCAAGGAAGCTCACATGCTCGCTCGGTGGCAGGCAGGCAGGCAAGCAAGCTCAGAGGCTCGCACAGGCAGGCAGGCTCGCAGGCAGGCAGTCAGGCAGGCAGACAAGCAGGCAAGAAAGCTAGCAGGCTAGCAGGCAGGCTCGCAGGCAGGCAGGCTCGCAGGCAGGCAGGCTCGCAGGCAGGCAGGCTCGCAGGCAGGCAGGCTCGCAGGCAGGCAGGCTCGCAGGCAGGCAGGCTCGCAGACAGGCATGCAGACAGGCATGCAGACAGGCATGCAGGCAGGCAGGCAGGCAGGCAGGCAGGCAGGCAGGCAGGCAGGCAGGTAGACAGGCAGGCAGGCAGGAAAGCAGGCAGGCTAGCCGGCAGGCAGGCATTCTCCCAGGCAGGCAGGCAGGCATTGTCGCAGGCAGGCAGGCAGGCAGGCAGGCAGGCAGGCAGGCAGGCAGGCAGGCAGGCAGGCAGGCATTGTCGCAGGCAGGCAGGCAGGCAGGCAGGCAGGCAGGCAGGCAGGCAGGCAGGCAGGCAGGCAGGCAGGCAGTCAGGCAGGCAGGCAGGCAGGCTGGCAGGCAGGCAGGCAGGCAGGCAGGCAGGAAGGCAGGCTTTGTCGCAGGCAGGCAGGCAGGCAGGCAGGCAGGCAGGCAGGCAGGCAGGCAGGCAGGCAGGCAGGCAGGCATTGTCGCAGGCAGGCAGGAAGGCAGGCAGGCATTGTCACAGGCAGGCAGGCAGGCAGGCAGGCAGGCAGGCAGGCATTGTCGCAGGCAGGCAGGCAGACAGGCAGGCAGGCAGGCAGGCAGGCATTGTCGCAGGCAGGCAGGCAGGCAGGCACGCAGGCATTCTCGCAGACTGGCAGGCAGGCAGGCAGGCATTTTCGCAGGCAGGCAGGCAGGCAGGCAGGCAGGCATTGTCGCAGGCAGGCAGGCAGGCAGGCAGGCAGGCAGGCAGGCAGGCAGGCAGGCAGGCAGGCAGGCATTGTCGCAGGCAGGCAGGCAGGCAGGCAGGCAGGCAGGCAGGCAGGCAGGCAGGCAGGCAGGCAGGCATTGTCGCAGGCAGGCAGGCAGGCAGGCAGGCAGGCACGCAGGCATTCTCGCAGACTGGCAGACAGGCAGGCAGGCAGGCAGGCATTCTCACAGGCAGGCATTCTCGCAGGAAGACAGGCAGGCAGGCAGGCAGGCAGGGAGGCAGGCAGGCAGGCAGGCATTCTAGCAGGAATGCAGGCAGGCAGGCATTCTCGCAGGCAGGTAGCAGGCAGGTAGCAGGCAGGGAGCAAGCAGGTAGCAGGCAGGTAGCAGGCAGGTAGCAGGCAGGTAGCAGGCAGGTAGGTAGGCAGGTAGGCAGGCAGGCAGGCAGGTAGGCAGGCAGGCAGGTAGGCAGGCAGGTAGGCAGGTAGGTAGGCAGGCAAGCATTCTCGCAGGCAGGCAGACAGGCATGCAGGCAGGCAGGCAGGCAGGCAGGCAGGCATTGTCGCAGGCAGGCAGGCAGGCAGGCAGGCAGGCATTGTCGCAGGCAGGCAGGCGGAAGGCAGGCAGGCAGGCAGGCAGGCAGGCATTGTCGCAGGCAGGCAGGCAGGCAGGCAGGCAGTCAGGCAGGCATTGTCGCAGGCAGGCAGGCAGGCAGGCAGGCAGGCAGGCAGGCAGGCAGGCAGGCAGGCAGGCAGGCAGGCATTCTCGCAGGCAGGCAGGCAGGCAGGCAGGCAGGCAGGCAGGCAGGCAGGCAGGCAGGCAGGCAGGTATTCTCCCAGGCAGGTAGGCAGGCATTGTCGCAGGCAGGCAGGCAGGCAGGCAGGCAGGCATTGTCGCAGGCAGGCAGGCAGGCAGGCAGGCATTGTCGCAGGAAGGCTGGCAGGCAGGCAGGCAGGCAGGCAGGCTGGCAGGCAGGCAGGCATTGTCGCAGGCAGGCAGGCAGGCAGGCAGGCAGGCAGGCAGGCAGGCAGGAAGGCAGGCTTTGTCGCAGGTAGGCAGGCAGGCAGGCAGTCAGGCAGGCAGGCAGGCAGGCAGGCATTGTGGCAGGCAGGCAGGCAGGCAGGCATTGTCGCAGGCAGGCAGGCAGGCAGGCAGGCAGGAAGGCATTGTCGCAGGCAGGCAGGCAGGCAGGCAGGCAGGCAGGCATTGTCGCAGGCAGGCAGGCAGGCAGGCAGGCACGCAGGCATTCTCGCAGACTGGCAGCCAGGCAGGCAGGCAGGCATTCTCGCAGGCAGGCATTCTCGCAGGAAGACAGGCAGGTAGGCATTCTCGCAGGCAGGTAGCAGGCAGGTAGCAGGCAGGTAGCAGGCAGGTAGCAGGCAGGTAGGTAGGCAGGTAGGCAGGCAGGCATGTAGGCAGGCAGGCAGGTAGGCAGGCAGGCAGGAAGGCAGGCTTTGTCGCAGGCAGGCAGGCAGGCAGGCAGGCAGGCATTGTCGCAGGTAGGCAGGCAGGCATGTAGGCAGGCAGGCAGGTAGGCAGGCAGGCAGGAAGGCAGGCTTTGTCGCAGGCAGGCAGGCAGGCAGGCAGGCAGGCATTGTCGCAGGTAGGCAGGCAGGCAGGCAGGCATTGTCGCAGGCAGGCAGGCAGGCAGGCAGGCAGGCAGGCAGGCAGGCAGGCAGGCAGGCAGGCAGGCAGGCATTCTCGCAGGCAGACAGGCAGGCAGGCAGGCAGGCATTGTCGCAGGCAGGCATTCTCGCAGGAAGACAGGCAGGCAGGCAGGCAGGCAGGCAGGCATTCTCGCAGGCAGACAGGCATGCAGGCAGGCAGGCAGGCAGGCATTCTCGCAGGCAGGCAGGCAGGCAGGCAGGCTTGCAGGCAGGCAGGCAGGCAGGCAGGCAGGCAGGCAGGCATTCTCGCAGGCAGGCAGGCAGGCAGGCAGGCAGGCAGGCAGGCAGGCAGGCAGGCAGGCAGGCATTCTCGCAGGCAGGCAGGGAGGCAGGCAGGCAGGCAGGCATTCTCGCAGGCAGGCAGGCAGGCAGGCAGGCAGGCAGGCAGGCAGGCAGGCAGGCAGGCAGGCAGGCATTCCGCTGGCAGGCCGGCAGGCATTGTCGCAGGCAGGCAGGCAGGTAGGCAGGCATTGTCGCAGGCAGGCAGGCAGGCAGGCAGGCAGGCAGTCTGGCAGGCAGGCAGGCATTGTCGCAGGCAGGCAGGCATTGTCGCAGGCAGGCAGGCAGGCAGGCAGGCAGGCAGGCAGGCAGGCAGGAAGGCAGGCTTTGTCGCAGGCAGGCAGGCAGGCATTGTCGCAGGCAGGCAGGCAGGCAGGCAGGCAGGCACGCAGACATTCTCGCAGACTGGCAGGCAGGCAGGCAGGCAGGCATTCTCGCAGGCAGGCATTCTCGCAGGAAGACAGGCAGGCAGGCAGGCAGGCAGGCATTCTAGCAGTAATGCAGGCAGGTAGGCATTCTCGCAGGCAGGTAGCAGGCAGGTAGCAGGCAGGTAGCAGGCAGGTAGCAGGCAGGTAGCAGGCAGGTAGCAGGCAGGTAGGTAGGTAGGTAGGCAGGCAGGCAGTTAGGCAGGCAGGCAGGTAGGCAGGCAGGCAGGAAGGCAGGCTTTGTCGCAGGCAGGCAGGCAGGCAGGCAGGCAGGCATTGTCGCAGGCAGGCAGGCAGGCAGGCATTGTCGCAGGCAGGCAGGCAGGCAGGCAGGCAGGCAGGCAGGCAGGCATTGTCGCAGGCACGCAGGCAGGCAGGCAGGCAGGCAGGCATTGTCGCAGGCAGGCAGGCAGGCAGGCAGGCAGGCACGCAGGCATTCTCGCAGACTGGCAGGCAGGCAGGCAGGCAGGCATTCTCACAGGCAGGCATTCTCGCAGGAAGACAGGCAGGCAGGCAGGCAGGCAGGCAGGGAGGCAGGCAGGCAGGCAGGCATTCTAGCAGGAATGCAGGCAGGTAGGCATTCTCGCAGGCAGGTAGCAGGCAGGTAGCAGGCAGGTAGCAGGTAGGGAGCAGGCAGGTAGCAGGCAGGTAGGTAAGTAGGTAGGCAGGCAGGCAGGTAGGCAGGCAGGCAGGTAGGCAGGCAGGCAGGAAGGCAGGCTTTGTCGCAGGCAGGCAGGCAGGCAGGCAGGCAGGCAGGCAGGCAGGCAGGCAGGCAGGCATTGTCGCAGGCAGGCAGGCAGGCAGGCATTGTCGCAGGCAGGCAGGCAGGCAGGCAGGCAGGCATTGTCGCAGGCAGGCAGGCAGGCAGGCAGGCAGGCATTGTCGCAGGCAGGCAGGCAGGCAGGCAGGCAGGCAGGCAGGCAGGCACGCAGGCATTCTCGCAGACTGGCAGGCAGGCAGGCAGGCAGGCATTCTCACAGTCAGGCATTCTCGCAGGAAGACAGGCAGGCAGGCAGGCAGGCAGGCAGGGAGGCAGGCAGGCAGGCAGGCATTCTAGCAGGAATGCAGGCAGGCAGGCATTCTCGCAGGCAGGTAGCAGGCAGGTAGCAGGCAGGTAGCAGGCAGGTAGCAGGCAGGTAGCAGGTAGGTAGCAGGCAGTTAGCAGGCATGTAGCAGGCATGTAGCAGGCAGGTAGCAGGCAGGTAGGTAGGCAGGTAGGCAGGCAGGCAGGTAGGCAGGCAGGCAGGTAGGCAGGCAGGCAGGTAGGCAGGCAGGCAGGTAGGCAGGCAGGTAGGCAGGCAAGTAGGCAGGCAGGTAGGCAGGCAAGCATTCTCGCAGGCAGGCAGGCAGGCAGGCAGGCAGGCAGGCAGGCAGGCATTGTCGCAGGCAGGCAGGCAGGCAGGCAGGCATTGTCGCAGGCAGGCAGGCAGGCAGGCAGGGAGGCAGGCAGGCAGGCATTGTCGCAGGCAGGCAGGCAGGCAGCCAGGCAGGCAGGCATTGTCGCAGGCAGGCAGGCAGGCAGGCATTCTCGCAGGCAGGCCCGCAGGCAGGCAGGCAGGCAGGCAGGCAGGCAGGCAGGCAGGCAGGCAGGCAGGCATTCTCGCAGGCAGGCAGGCAGGCATTCTCGCAGGCAGGCAGGCAGGCAGGCAGGCAGGCAGGCAGGCAGGCAGGCAGGCATTCTCCCAGGCAGGCAGGCAGGGATTGTCGCAGGCAGGCAGGCAGGCAGGCAGGCAGGCAGGCAGGCAGGCATTGTCGCAGGCAGGCAGGCAGGCAGGCAGGCAGGCATTTTCGCAGGCAGGCAGGCAGGCAGGCAGGCAGGCAGGCAGGCAGGCAGGCAGGCAGGCAGGCAGGCAGGCAGGCAGGCTGGCAGGCAGGCAGGCATTGTCGCAGGCAGGCAGGCAGGCAGGCAGGCAGGCAGGCAGGCAGGCAGGCAGGCAGGCAGGCTTTGTCGCAGGCAGGCAGGCAGGCAGGAAGGCAGGCAGGCAGGCATTGTAGCAGGCAGGCAGGCAGGCAGGCATTTTCGCAGGCAGGCAGGCAGGCAGGCAGGCATTATCGCAGGCAGGCAGGCAGGCAGGCAGGCAGGCAGGCAGGCATTATCGCAGGCAGGCAGGCAGGCAGGCAGGCATTTTCGCAGGCAGGCAGGCAGGCAGGCACGCAGACATTCTCGCAGACTGGCAGGCAGGCAGGCAGGCAGGCATTCTCGCAGGCAGGCATTCTCGCAGGAAGACAGGCAGGCAGGCAGGCAGGCAGGCAGGCATTCTAGCAGTAATGCAGGCAGGTAGGCATTCTCGCAGGCAGGTAGCAGGCAGGTAGCAGGCAGGTAGCAGGCAGGTAGCAGGCAGGTAGCAGGCAGGTAGGTAGGTAGGTAGGCAGGCAGGCAGGTAGGCAGGCAGGCAGGTAGGCAGGCAGGCAGGAAGGCAGGCTTTGTCGCAGGCAGGCAGGCAGGCAGGCAGGCAGGCAGGCAGGCAGGCAGGCATTGTCGCAGGCAGGCAGGCAGGCAGGCATTGTCGCAGGCAGGCAGGCAGGCAGGCAGGCAGGCAGGCATTGTCGCAGGCACGCAGGCAGGCAGGCAGGCAGGCAGGCATTGTCGCAGGCAGGCAGGCAGGCAGGCAGGCAGGCACGCAGGCATTCTCGCAGGCTGGCAGGCAGGCAGGCAGGCAGGCAGGCATTCTCACAGGCAGGCATTCTCGCAGGAAGACAGGCAGGCAGGCAGGCAGGCAGGCAGGGAGGCAGGCAGGCAGGCAGGCATTCTAGCAGGAATGCAGGCAGGTAGGCATTCTCGCAGGCAGGTAGCAGGCAGGTAGCAGGCAGGTAGCAGGTAGGGAGCAGGCAGGTAGCAGGCAGGTAGGTAAGTAGGTAGGCAGGCAGGCAGGTAGGCAGGCAGTCAGGTAGGCAGGCAGGCAGGAAGGCAGGCTTTGTCGCAGGCAGGCAGGCAGGCAGGCAGGCAGGCATTGTCGCAGGCAGGCAGGCAGGCAGGCATTGTCGCAGGCAGGCAGGCAGGCAGGCAGGCATTGTCGCAGGCAGGCAGGCAGGCAGGCAGGCAGGCATTGTCGCAGGCAGGCAGGCAGGCAGGCAGGCAGGCAGGCAGGCAGGCAGGCACGCAGGCATTCTCGCAGACTGGCAGGCAGGCAGGCAGGCAGGCATTCTCACAGTCAGGCATTCTCGCAGGAAGACAGGCAGGCAGGCAGGCAGGCAGGCAGGGAGGCAGGCAGGCAGGCAGGCATTCTAGCAGGAATGCAGGCAGGCAGGCATTCTCGCAGGCAGGTAGCAGGCAGGTAGCAGGCAGGTAGCAGGTAGGTAGCAGGCAGGTAGCAGGCAGTTAGCAGGCAGGTAGCAGGCAGGTAGCAGGCAGGTAGGTAGGCAGGTAGGCAGGCAGGCTGGTAGGCAGGCAGGCAGGTAGGCAGGCAGGCAGGTAGGCAGGCAGGCAAGTAGGCAGGCAGGTAGGCAGGCAAGCATTCTCGCAGGCAGGCAGGCAGGCAGGCAGGCAGGCAGGCAGGCATTGTCGCAGGCAGGCAGGCAGGCAGGCAGGCATTGTCGCAGGCAGGCAGGCAGGCAGGCAGGGAGGCAGGCAGGCAGGCATTGTCGCAGGCAGGCAGGCAGGCAGCCAGGCAGGCAGGCATTGTCGCAGGCAGGCAGGCATTCTCGCAGGCAGGCAGGCAGGCAGGCAGGCAGGCAGGCAGGCAGGCAGGCAGGCAGGCAGGCAGGCAGGCATTCTCGCAGGCAGGCATTCTCGCAGGCAGGCAGGCAGGCAGGCAGGCAGGCAGGCAGGCAGGCAGGCATTCTCCCAGGCAGGCAGGCAGGCATTGTCGCAGGCAGGCAGGCAGGCAGGCAGGCAGGCATTGTCACAGGCAGGCAGGCAGGCAGGCAGGCAGGCAGGCAGGCAGGCAGGCTGGCAGGCTGGCAGGCAGGCAGGCATTGTCGCAGGCAGGCAGGCAGGCAGGCAGGCAGGCAGGCAGGCAGGCAGGCAGGCAGGCAGGCTTTGTCGCAGGCAGGCAGGCAGGCAGGAAGGCAGGCAGGCAGGCATTGTAGCAGGCAGGCAGGCAGGCAGGCATTTTCGCAGGCAGGCAGGCAGGCAGGCAGGCATTGTCGCAGGCAGGCAGGCAGGCAGGCAGGCAGGCAGGCAGGCAGGCAGGCAGGCATTTTCGCAGGCAGGCAGGCAGGCAGGCACGCAGGCACGCAGGCATTCTTGCAGACTGGCAGGCAGGCAGGCAGGCAGGCATTCTCGCAGGCAGGCATTCTCGCAGGAAGACAGGCAGGCAGGCAGGCAGGCAGGGAGGCAGGCAGGCAGGCATTCTAGCAGGAATGCAGGCAGGCAGGCATTCTCGCAGTCAGGTAGCCGGCAGGTAGCAGGCAGATAGCAGGCAGGTAGCAGGCAGGTAGGTAGGCAGGTAGGCAGGCAGGCAGGTAGGCAGGCAGGCAGGTAGGCAGGCAGGCAGGAAGGCAGGCTTTGTCGCAGGCAGGAAGGCAGGCAGGCAGGCAGGCAGGCAGGCAGGCAGGCATTGTCGCAGGCAGGCAGGCAGGCAGGCATTGTCGCAGGCAGGCAGGCAGGCAGGCAGGCATTGTCCCAGGCAGGCAGGCAGGCAGGCAGGCACGCACGCAGGCATTCTCGCAGACTGGCAGGCAGATAGGCAGGCAGGCATTCTCGCAGGCAGGCATTCTCGAAGGAAGACAGGAAGGCAGGCAGGCAGGCAGGCAGGGAGGCAGGCAGGCAGGCAGGCATTCTAGCAGGAATGCAGGCAGGCAGGCATTCTCGCAGGCAGGCATTCTCGCAGGCAGGTAGCCGGCAGGTAGCAGGCAGTTAGCAGGCAGGTAGCAGGCAGGTAACAGGCAGGTAGGTAGGCAGGTAGGCAGGCAGGCAGGCAGGCAGGAAGGCAGGCTTTGTCGCAGGTAGGCAGGCAGGCAGGCAGTCAGGCAGGCAGGCAGGCAGGCAGGCATTGTGGCAGGCAGGCAGGCAGGCAGGCATTGTCGCAGGCAGGCAGGCAGGCAGGCAGGCAGGAAGGCATTGTCGCAGGCAGGCAGGCAGGCAGGCAGGCAGGCATTGTCGCAGGCAGGCAGGCAGGCAGGCAGGCACGCAGGCATTCTCGCAGACTGGCAGCCAGGCAGGCAGGCAGGCATTCTCGCAGGCAGGCATTCTCGCAGGAAGACAGGCAGGTAGGCATTCTCGCAGGCAGGTAGCAGGCAGGTAGCAGGCAGGTAGCAGGCAGGTAGCAGGCAGGTAGGTAGGCAGGTAGGCAGGCAGGCATGTAGGCAGGCAGGCAGGTAGGCAGGCAGGCAGGAAGGCAGGCTTTGTCGCAGGCAGGCAGGCAGGCAGGCAGGCAGGCATTGTCGCAGGTAGGCAGGCAGGCATGTAGGCAGGCAGGCAGGTAGGCAGGCAGGCAGGAAGGCAGGCTTTGTCGCAGGCAGGCAGGCAGGCAGGCAGGCAGGCATTGTCGCAGGTAGGCAGGCAGGCAGGCAGGCATTGTCGCAGGCAGGCAGGCAGGCAGGCAGGCAGGCAGGCAGGCAGGCAGGCAGGCAGGCAGGCAGGCAGGCATTCTCGCAGGCAGACAGGCAGGCAGGCAGGCAGGCATTGTCGCAGGCAGGCATTCTCGCAGGAAGACAGGCAGGCAGGCAGGCAGGCAGGCAGGCATTCTCGCAGGCAGACAGGCATGCAGGCAGGCAGGCAGGCAGGCATTCTCGCAGGCAGGCAGGCAGGCAGGCAGGCTTGCAGGCAGGCAGGCAGGCAGGCAGGCAGGCAGGCAGGCATTCTCGCAGGCAGGCAGGCAGGCAGGCAGGCAGGCAGGCAGGCAGGCAGGCAGGCAGGCAGGCAGGCAGGCAGGCAGGCAGGCAGGCAGGCAGGCAGGCATTCTCGCAGGCAGGCAGGGAGGCAGGCAGGCAGGCAGGCATTCTCGCAGGCAGGCAGGCAGGCAGGCAGGCAGGCAGGCAGGCAGGCAGGCAGGCAGGCAGGCATTCCGCTGGCAGGCCGGCAGGCATTGTCGCAGGCAGGCAGGCAGGTAGGCAGGCATTGTCGCAGGCAGGCAGGCAGGCAGGCAGGCAGGCAGTCTGGCAGGCAGGCAGGCATTGTCGCAGGCAGGCAGGCATTGTCGCAGGCAGGCAGGCAGGCAGGCAGGCAGGCAGGCAGGAAGGCAGGCTTTGTCGCAGGCAGGCATGCAGGCATTGTCGCAGGCAGGCAGGCAGGCAGGCAGGCAGGCACGCAGACATTCTCGCAGACTGGCAGGCAGGCAGGCAGGCAGGCATTCTCGCAGGCAGGCATTCTCGCAGGAAGACAGGCAGGCAGGCAGGCAGGCAGGCATTCTAGCAGTAATGCAGGCAGGTAGGCATTCTCGCAGGCAGGTAGCAGGCAGGTAGCAGGCAGGTAGCAGGCAGGTAGCAGGCAGGTAGCAGGCAGGTAGCAGGCAGGTAGGTAGGTAGGTAGGCAGGCAGGCAGTTAGGCAGGCAGGCAGGTAGGCAGGCAGGCAGGAAGGCAGGCTTTGTCGCAGGCAGGCAGGCAGGCAGGCAGGCAGGCAGGCATTGTCGCAGGCAGGCAGGCAGGCAGGCATTGTCGCAGGCAGGCAGGCAGGCAGGCAGGCAGGCAGGCAGGCATTGTCGCAGGCACGCAGGCAGGCAGGCAGGCAGGCAGGCATTGTCGCAGGCAGGCAGGCAGGCAGGCAGGCAGGCACGCAGGCATTCTCGCAGACTGGCAGGCAGGCAGGCAGGCAGGCATTCTCACAGGCAGGCATTCTCGCAGGAAGACAGGCAGGCAGGCAGGCAGGCAGGCAGGGAGGCAGGCAGGCAGGCAGGCATTCTAGCAGGAATGCAGGCAGGTAGGCATTCTCGCAGGCAGGTAGCAGGCAGGTAGCAGGCAGGTAGCAGGCAGGTAGCAGGTAGGGAGCAGGCAGGTAGCAGGCAGGTAGGTAAGTAGGTAGGCAGGCAGGCAGGTAGGCAGGCAGGCAGGTAGGCAGGCAGGCAGGAAGGCAGGCTTTGTCGCAGGCAGGCAGGCAGGCAGGCAGGCAGGCAGGCAGGCAGGCAGGCATTGTCGCAGGCAGGCAGGCAGGCAGGCATTGTCGCAGGCAGGCAGGCAGGCAGGCAGGCAGGCATTGTCGCAGGCAGGCAGGCAGGCAGGCAGGCAGGCATTGTCGCAGGCAGGCAGGCAGGCAGGCAGGCAGGCAGGCAGGCAGGCAGGCACGCAGGCATTCTCGCAGACTGGCAGGCAGGCAGGCAGGCAGGCATTCTCACAGTCAGGCATTCTCGCAGGAAGACAGGCAGGCAGGCAGGCAGGCAGGCAGGGAGGCAGGCAGGCAGGCAGGCATTCTAGCAGGAATGCAGGCAGGCAGGCATTCTCGCAGGCAGGTAGCAGGCAGGTAGCAGGCAGGTAGCAGGCAGGTAGCAGGTAGGTAGCAGGCAGGTAGCAGGCAGTTAGCAGGCATGTAGCAGGCAGGTAGCAGGCAGGTAGGTAGGCAGGTAGGCAGGCAGGCAGGTAGGCAGGCAGGCAGGCATTCTCCCAGGCAGGCAGGCAGGGATTGTCGCAGGCAGGCAGGCAGGCAGGCAGGCAGGCAGGCAGGCAGGCAGGCAGGCAGGCAGGCAGGCAGGCAGGCATTCTCCCAGGCAGGCAGGCAGGGATTGTCGCAGGCAGGCAGGCAGGCAGGCAGGCAGGCAGGCAGGCAGGCATTGTCGCAGGCAGGCAGGCAGGCAGGCAGGCAGGCATTTTCGCAGGCAGGCAGGCAGGCAGGCAGGCAGGCAGGCAGGCAGGCAGGCAGGCAGGCAGGCAGGCAGGCAGGCAGGCAGGCTGGCAGGCAGGCAGGCATTGTCGCAGGCAGGCAGGCAGGCAGGCAGGCAGGCAGGCAGGCAGGCAGGCAGGCAGGCAGGCTTTGTCGCAGGCAGGCAGGCAGGCAGGAAGGCAGGCAGGCAGGCATTGTAGCAGGCAGGCAGGCAGGCAGGCATTTTCGCAGGCAGGCAGGCAGGCAGGCAGGCATTATCGCAGGCAGGCAGGCAGGCAGGCAGGCAGGCAGGCAGGCATTATCGCAGGCAGGCAGGCAGGCAGGCAGGCATTTTCGCAGGCAGGCAGGCAGGCAGGCACGCAGACATTCTCGCAGACTGGCAGGCAGGCAGGCAGGCAGGCATTCTCGCAGGCAGGCATTCTCGCAGGAAGACAGGCAGGCAGGCAGGCAGGCAGGCATTCTAGCAGTAATGCAGGCAGGTAGGCATTCTCGCAGGCAGGTAGCAGGCAGGTAGCAGGCAGGTAGCAGGCAGGTAGCAGGCAGGTAGCAGGCAGGTAGGTAGGTAGGTAGGCAGGCAGGCAGGTAGGCAGGCAGGCAGGTAGGCAGGCAGGCAGGAAGGCAGGCTTTGTCGCAGGCAGGCAGGCAGGCAGGCAGGCAGGCAGGCAGGCAGGCAGGCATTGTCGCAGGCAGGCAGGCAGGCAGGCATTGTCGCAGGCAGGCAGGCAGGCAGGCAGGCAGGCATTGTCGCAGGCACGCAGGCAGGCAGGCAGGCAGGCAGGCATTGTCGCAGGCAGGCAGGCAGGCAGGCAGGCAGGCACGCAGGCATTCTCGCAGGCTGGCAGGCAGGCAGGCAGGCAGGCAGGCATTCTCACAGGCAGGCATTCTCGCAGGAAGACAGGCAGGCAGGCAGGCAGGCAGGCAGGGAGGCAGGCAGGCAGGCAGGCATTCTAGCAGGAATGCAGGCAGGTAGGCATTCTCGCAGGCAGGTAGCAGGCAGGTAGCAGGCAGGTAGCAGGTAGGGAGCAGGCAGGTAGCAGGCAGGTAGGTAAGTAGGTAGGCAGGCAGGCAGGTAGGCAGGCAGGCAGGTAGGCAGGCAGGCAGGAAGGCAGGCTTTGTCGCAGGCAGGCAGGCAGGCAGGCAGGCAGGCATTGTCGCAGGCAGGCAGGCAGGCAGGCATTGTCGCAGGCAGGCAGGCAGGCAGGCAGGCATTGTCGCAGGCAGGCAGGCAGGCAGGCAGGCAGGCATTGTCGCAGGCAGGCAGGCAGGCAGGCAGGCAGGCAGGCAGGCAGGCACGCAGGCATTCTCGCAGACTGGCAGGCAGGCAGGCAGGCAGGCATTCTCACAGTCAGGCATTCTCGCAGGAAGACAGGCAGGCAGGCAGGCAGGCAGGCAGGGAGGCAGGCAGGCAGGCAGGCATTCTAGCAGGAATGCAGGCAGGCAGGCATTCTCGCAGGCAGGTAGCAGGCAGGTAGCAGGCAGGTAGCAGGTAGGTAGCAGGCAGGTAGCAGGCAGTTAGCAGGCAGGTAGCAGGCAGGTAGCAGGCAGGTAGGTAGGCAGGTAGGCAGGCAGGCTGGTAGGCAGGCAGGCAGGTAGGCAGGCAGGCAGGTAGGCAGGCAGGCAAGTAGGCAGGCAGGTAGGCAGGCAAGCATTCTCGCAGGCAGGCAGGCAGGCAGGCAGGCAGGCAGGCAGGCATTGTCGCAGGCAGGCAGGCAGGCAGGCAGGCATTGTCGCAGGCAGGCAGGCAGGCAGGCAGGGAGGCAGGCAGGCAGGCATTGTCGCAGGCAGGCAGGCAGGCAGCCAGGCAGGCAGGCATTGTCGCAGGCAGGCAGGCATTCTCGCAGGCAGGCAGGCAGGCAGGCAGGCAGGCAGGCAGGCAGGCAGGCAGGCAGGCAGGCAGGCATTCTCGCAGGCAGGCATTCTCGCAGGCAGGCAGGCAGGCAGGCAGGCAGGCAGGCAGGCAGGCATTCTCCCAGGCAGGCAGGCAGGCATTGTCGCAGGCAGGCAGGCAGGCAGGCAGGCAGGCATTGTCACAGGCAGGCAGGCAGGCAGGCAGGCAGGCAGGCAGGCAGGCAGGCAGGCAGGCTGGCAGGCAGGCAGGCATTGTCGCAGGCAGGCAGGCAGGCAGGCAGGCAGGCAGGCAGGCAGGCAGGCAGGCAGGCAGGCTTTGTCGCAGGCAGGCAGGCAGGCAGGAAGGCAGGCAGGCAGGCATTGTAGCAGGCAGGCAGGCAGGCAGGCATTTTCGCAGGCAGGCAGGCAGGCAGGCAGGCATTGTCGCAGGCAGGCAGGCAGGCAGGCAGGCAGGCAGGCAGGCAGGCAGGCAGGCAGGCATTTTCGCAGGCAGGCAGGCAGGCAGGCACGCAGGCACGCAGGCATTCTTGCAGACTGGCAGGCAGGCAGGCAGGCAGGCATTCTCGCAGGCAGGCATTCTCGCAGGAAGACAGGCAGGCAGGCAGGCAGGCAGGGAGGCAGGCAGGCAGGCATTCTAGCAGGAATGCAGGCAGGCAGGCATTCTCGCAGGCAGGTAGCCGGCAGGTAGCAGGCAGATAGCAGGCAGGTAGCAGGCAGGTAGGTAGGCAGGTAGGAAGGCAGGCAGGTAGGCAGGCAGGCAGGTAGGCAGGCAGGCAGGAAGGCAGGCTTTGTCGCAGGCAGGAAGGCAGGCAGGCAGGCAGGCAGGCAGGCAGGCAGGCATTGTCGCAGGCAGGCAGGCAGGCAGGCATTGTCGCAGGCAGGCAGGCAGGCAGGCAGGCATTGTCCCAGGCAGGCAGGCAGGCACGCACGCAGGCATTCTCGCAGACTGGCAGGCAGATAGGCAGGCAGGCATTCTCGCAGGCAGGCATTCTCGAAGGAAGACAGGAAGGCAGGCAGGCAGGCAGGCAGGGAGGCAGGCAGGCAGGCAGGCATTCTAGCAGGAATGCAGGCAGGCAGGCATTCTCGCAGGCAGGCATTCTCGCAGGCAGGTAGCCGGCAGGTAGCAGGCAGTTAGCAGGCAGGTAGCAGGCAGGTAACAGGCAGGTAGGTAGGCAGGTAGGCAGGCAGGCAGGCAGGCAGGAAGGCAGGCTTTGTCGCAGGTAGGCAGGCAGGCAGGCAGTCAGGCAGGCAGGCAGGCAGGCAGGCATTGTGGCAGGCAGGCAGGCAGGCAGGCATTGTCGCAGGCAGGCAGGCAGGCAGGCAGGCAGGAAGGCATTGTCGCAGGCAGGCAGGCAGGCAGGCAGGCAGGCATTGTCGCAGGCAGGCAGGCAGGCAGGCAGGCACGCAGGCATTCTCGCAGACTGGCAGCCAGGCAGGCAGGCAGGCATTCTCGCAGGCAGGCATTCTCGCAGGAAGACAGGCAGGTAGGCATTCTCGCAGGCAGGTAGCAGGCAGGTAGCAGGCAGGTAGCAGGCAGGTAGCAGGCAGGTAGGTAGGCAGGTAGGCAGGCAGGCATGTAGGCAGGCAGGCAGGTAGGCAGGCAGGCAGGAAGGCAGGCTTTGTCGCAGGCAGGCAGGCAGGCAGGCAGGCAGGCATTGTCGCAGGTAGGCAGGCAGGCATGTAGGCAGGCAGGCAGGTAGGCAGGCAGGCAGGAAGGCAGGCTTTGTCGCAGGCAGGCAGGCAGGCAGGCAGGCAGGCATTGTCGCAGGTAGGCAGGCAGGCAGGCAGGCATTGTCGCAGGCAGGCAGGCAGGCAGGCAGGCAGGCAGGCAGGCAGGCAGGCAGGCAGGCAGGCAGGCATTCTCGCAGGCAGACAGGCAGGCAGGCAGGCAGGCATTGTCGCAGGCAGGCATTCTCGCAGGAAGACAGGCAGGCAGGCAGGCAGGCAGGCAGGCATTCTCGCAGGCAGACAGGCATGCAGGCAGGCAGGCAGGCAGGCATTCTCGCAGGCAGGCAGGCAGGCAGGCAGGCTTGCAGGCAGGCAGGCAGGCAGGCAGGCAGGCAGGCAGGCATTCTCGCAGGCAGGCAGGCAGGCAGGCAGGCAGGCAGGCAGGCAGGCAGGCAGGCAGGCAGGCAGGCAGGCAGGCAGGCAGGCAGGCATTCTCGCAGGCAGGCAGGGAGGCAGGCAGGCAGGCAGGCATTCTCGCAGGCAGGCAGGCAGGCAGGCAGGCAGGCAGGCAGGCAGGCAGGCAGGCATTCCGCTGGCAGGCCGGCAGGCATTGTCGCAGGCAGGCAGGCAGGTAGGCAGGCATTGTCGCAGGCAGGCAGGCAGGCAGGCAGGCAGGCAGTCTGGCAGGCAGGCAGGCATTGTCGCAGGCAGGCAGGCATTGTCGCAGGCAGGCAGGCAGGCAGGCAGGCAGGCAGGCAGGAAGGCAGGCTTTGTCGCAGGCAGGCATGCAGGCATTGTCGCAGGCAGGCAGGCAGGCAGGCAGGCAGGCACGCAGACATTCTCGCAGACTGGCAGGCAGGCAGGCAGGCAGGCATTCTCGCAGGCAGGCATTCTCGCAGGAAGACAGGCAGGCAGGCAGGCAGGCAGGCATTCTAGCAGTAATGCAGGCAGGTAGGCATTCTCGCAGGCAGGTAGCAGGCAGGTAGCAGGCAGGTAGCAGGCAGGTAGCAGGCAGGTAGCAGGCAGGTAGCAGGCAGGTAGGTAGGTAGGTAGGCAGGCAGGCAGTTAGGCAGGCAGGCAGGTAGGCAGGCAGGCAGGAAGGCAGGCTTTGTCGCAGGCAGGCAGGCAGGCAGGCAGGCAGGCAGGCATTGTCGCAGGCAGGCAGGCAGGCAGGCATTGTCGCAGGCAGGCAGGCAGGCAGGCAGGCAGGCAGGCAGGCATTGTCGCAGGCACGCAGGCAGGCAGGCAGGCAGGCAGGCATTGTCGCAGGCAGGCAGGCAGGCAGGCAGGCAGGCACGCAGGCATTCTCGCAGACTGGCAGGCAGGCAGGCAGGCAGGCATTCTCACAGGCAGGCATTCTCGCAGGAAGACAGGCAGGCAGGCAGGCAGGCAGGCAGGGAGGCAGGCAGGCAGGCAGGCATTCTAGCAGGAATGCAGGCAGGTAGGCATTCTCGCAGGCAGGTAGCAGGCAGGTAGCAGGCAGGTAGCAGGTAGGGAGCAGGCAGGTAGCAGGCAGGTAGGTAAGTAGGTAGGCAGGCAGGCAGGTAGGCAGGCAGGCAGGTAGGCAGGCAGGCAGGAAGGCAGGCTTTGTCGCAGGCAGGCAGGCAGGCAGGCAGGCAGGCAGGCAGGCAGGCAGGCAGGCATTGTCGCAGGCAGGCAGGCAGGCAGGCATTGTCGCAGGCAGGCAGGCAGGCAGGCAGGCAGGCATTGTCGCAGGCAGGCAGGCAGGCAGGCAGGCAGGCATTGTCGCAGGCAGGCAGGCAGGCAGGCAGGCAGGCAGGCAGGCAGGCAGGCACGCAGGCATTCTCGCAGACTGGCAGGCAGGCAGGCAGGCAGGCATTCTCACAGTCAGGCATTCTCGCAGGAAGACAGGCAGGCAGGCAGGCAGGCAGGCAGGGAGGCAGGCAGGCAGGCAGGCATTCTAGCAGGAATGCAGGCAGGCAGGCATTCTCGCAGGCAGGTAGCAGGCAGGTAGCAGGCAGGTAGCAGGCAGGTAGCAGGTAGGTAGCAGGCAGGTAGCAGGCAGTTAGCAGGCATGTAGCAGGCAGGTAGCAGGCAGGTAGGTAGGCAGGTAGGCAGGCAGGCAGGTAGGCAGGCAGGCAGGTAGGCAGGCAGGCAGGTAGGCAGGCAGGCAGGTAGGCAGGCAGGTAGGCAGGCAAGTAGGCAGGCAGGTAGGCAGGCAAGCATTCTCGCAGGCAGGCAGGCAGGCAGGCAGGCAGGCAGGCATTGTCGCAGGCAGGCAGGCAGGCAGGCAGGCATTGTCGCAGGCAGGCAGGCAGGCAGGCAGGGAGGCAGGCAGGCAGGCATTGTCGCAGGCAGGCAGGCAGGCAGCCAGGCAGGCAGGCATTGTCGCAGGCAGGCAGGCAGGCAGGCATTCTCGCAGGCAGGCAGGCAGGCAGGCAGGCAGGCAGGCAGGCAGGCAGGCAGGCAGGCAGGCATTCTCGCAGGCAGGCAGGCAGGCATTCTCGCAGGCAGGCAGGCAGGCAGGCAGGCAGGCAGGCAGGCAGGCAGGCAGGCAGGCAGGCATTCTCCCAGGCAGGCAGGCAGGGATTGTCGCAGGCAGGCAGGCAGGCAGGCAGGCAGGCATTGTCGCAGGCAGGCAGGCAGGCAGGCAGGCAGGCATTTTCGCAGGCAGGCAGGCAGGCAGGCAGGCAGGCAGGCAGGCAGGCAGGCTGGCAGGCAGGCAGGCATTGTCGCAGGCAGGCAGGCAGGCAGGCAGGCAGGCAGGCAGGCAGGCAGGCAGGCAGGCAGGCAGGCTTTGTCGCAGGCAGGCAGGCAGGCAGGAAGGCAGGCAGGCAGGCATTGTAGCAGGCAGGCAGGCAGGCAGGCATTTTCGCAGGCAGGCAGGCAGGCAGGCAGGCATTATCGCAGGCAGGCAGGCAGGCAGGCAGGCAGGCAGGCAGGCAGGCAGGCAGGCATTTTCGCAGGCAGGCAGGCAGGCAGGCACGCAGACATTCTCGCAGACTGGCAGGCAGGCAGGCAGGCAGGCATTCTCGCAGGCAGGCATTCTCGCAGGAAGACAGGCAGGCAGGCAGGCAGGCAGGCAGGCATTCTAGCAGTAATGCAGGCAGGTAGGCATTCTCGCAGGCAGGTAGCAGGCAGGTAGCAGGCAGGTAGCAGGCAGGTAGCAGGCAGGTAGCAGGCAGGTAGCAGGCAGGTAGGTAGGTAGGTAGGCAGGCAGGCAGGTAGGCAGGCAGGCAGGTAGGCAGGCAGGCAGGAAGGCAGGCTTTGTCGCAGGCAGGCAGGCAGGCAGGCAGGCAGGCAGGCAGGCATTGTCGCAGGCAGGCAGGCAGGCAGGCATTGTCGCAGGCAGGCAGGCAGGCAGGCAGGCATTGTCGCAGGCACGCAGGCAGGCAGGCAGGCAGGCAGGCATTGTCGCAGGCAGGCAGGCAGGCAGGCAGGCAGGCACGCAGGCATTCTCGCAGGCTGGCTGGCAGGCAGGCAGGCAGGCATTCTCACAGGCAGGCATTCTCGCAGGAAGACAGGCAGGCAGGCAGGCAGGCAGGCAGGGAGGCAGGCAGGCAGGCAGGCATTCTAGCAGGAATGCAGGCAGGTAGGCATTCTCGCATGCAGGTAGCAGGCAGGTAGCAGGCAGGTAGCAGGTAGGGAGCAGGCAGGTAGCAGGCAGGTAGGTAAGTAGGTAGGCAGGCAGGCAGGTAGGCAGGCAGGCAGGTAGGCAGGCAGGCAGGAAGGCAGGCTTTGTCGCAGGCAGGCAGGCAGGCAGGCAGGCAGGCATTGTCGCAGGCAGGCAGGCATGCAGGCATTGTCGCAGGCAGGCAGGCAGGCAGGCAGGCATTGTCGCAGGCAGGCAGGCAGGCAGGCAGGCAGGCATTGTCGCAGGCAGGCAGGCAGGCAGGCAGGCAGGCAGGCAGGCACGCAGGCATTCTCGCAGACTGGCAGGCAGGCAGGCAGGCAGGCATTCTCACAGTCAGGCATTCTCGCAGGAAGACAGGCAGGCAGGCAGGCAGGCAGGCAGGGAGGCAGGCAGGCAGGCAGGCATTCTAGCAGGAATGCAGGCAGGCAGGCATTCTCGCAGGCAGGTAGCAGGCAGGTAGCAGGCAGGTAGCAGGTAGGTAGCAGGCAGGTAGCAGGCAGTTAGCAGGCAGGTAGCAGGCAGGTAGCAGGCAGGTAGGTAGGCAGGTAGGCAGGCAGGCAGGTAGGCAGGCAGGCAGGTAGGCAGGCAGGCAGGTAGGCAGGCAGGCAAGTAGGCAGGCAGGTAGGCAGGCAAGCATTCTCGCAGGCAGGCAGGCAGGCAGGCAGGCAGGCATTGTCGCAGGCAGGCAGGCAGGCAGGCAGGCAGGCAGGCATTGTCGCAGGCAGGCAGGCAGGCAGGCAGGCAGGGAGGCAGGCAGGCAGGCATTGTCGCAGGCAGGCAGGCAGGCAGCCAGGCAGGCAGGCATTGTCGCAGGCAGGCAGGCATTCTCGCAGGCAGGCAGGCAGGCAGGCAGGCAGGCAGGCAGGCAGGCAGGCAGGCAGGCAGGCAGGCAGGCAGGCATTCTCGCAGGCAGGCATTCTCGCAGGCAGGCAGGCAGGCAGGCAGGCAGGCAGGCAGGCAGGCAGGCATTCTCCCAGGCAGGCAGGCAGGCATTGTCGCAGGCAGGCAGGCAGGCAGGCAGGCAGGCATTGTCACAGGCAGGCAGGCAGGCAGGCAGGCAGGCAGGCAGGCAGGCAGGCTGGCAGGCAGGCAGGCAGGCATTGTCGCAGGCAGGCAGGCAGGCAGGCAGGCAGGCAGGCAGGCAGGCAGGCAGGCAGGCAGGCAGGCAGGCATTCTCGCAGGCAGGCAGGCAGGTAGGTATTCTCGCAGGCAGGTAGGCAGGTAGGAATTCTCGCAGGCAGGTAGGCAGTCAGGTAGGCAGGCAGCCAGGCAGGCAGGCATTCTCGCAGGCAGGCAATCTCCCAGGCACGCAGGCAGGCATTCTCGTAGGCAGGTATTGTCGCAGGCAGGCAGGCAGGCATTGTCGCAGGCATTGTCGCAGGCAGGCAGCCAGGCATTGTCGCAGGCATTGTCGCAGGCAGGCAGGCAGGATTTGTCGCAGGCATTGTCGCAGGCAGGCAGGCAGGCAGGCAGGCATTCTCGCAGGCATTCTCGCAGGCAGGCAGGCATTGTCGCAGGCAGGCAGGCAGGCAGGCAGGCAGGCAGGCATTGTCGCAGGCAGGCAGGCAGGCAGGCAGGCAGGCAGGCAGGCAGGCAGGCAGGCAGGCAGGCAGGCAGGCAGGCAGGCAGGCATTGTCGCAGGCAGGCAGGCAGGCAGGCAGGCAGGCAGGCAGGCAGGCAGGCATTGTCGCAGGCAGGCAGGAAGGCAGGCAGGCAGGCAGGCATTGTCGCAGGCAGGCAGGCAGGCAGGCAGGCAGGCAGGCAGGCATTGTCGCAGTCAGGCAGGCAGGCAGGCAGGCATTCTCGCAGGCAGGCAGGCAGGCAGGCAGGCAGGCAGGCAGGCATTCTCGCAGGCAGGCAGGCAGGCAGGCAGGCAGGCAGGCAGGCAGGCAGGCAGGCATTCTCGCAGGCAGGTAGCAGGCAGGTAGCAGGCAGGTAGCAGGCAGGTAGCAGGCAGGTAGCAGGCAGGTAGCAGGCAGGTAGCAGGCAGGTAGGTAGGCAGGTAGGCAGGCAGGCAGGTAGGCAGGCAGGCAGGTAGGCAGGCAGGAAGGTAGGCACGCAGGCAGGTAGGCAGGCAGGTAGGCAGGCAGGTAGGCAGGCAGGTAGGCAGGCAAGCATTCTCACAGGCAGGCAGGCAGGCAGGCAGGCAGCAGGCATTCTCAAAGGTAGGCAGGCATTCTCGCAGGAAGGCAGGCAGGTAGGTATTCTCGCAGGCAGGTAGGTAGGCAGGAATTCTCGCAGGCAGGTAGGCAGGCAGGTAGGCAGGCAGGCAGGCAGGCAGGCATTCTCGCAGGCAGGCAATCTCCCAGGCACGCAGGCAGGCATTCTCATAGGCAGTCATTGTCGCAGGCAGGCTGGCAGGTATTGTCGCAGGCATTGTCGCAGGAAGGCAGGCAGGCATTGTCACAGGCATTGTCGCAGGCAGGCAGGCAGGCAGGAAGGCAGGCTTTGTCGCAGGCAGGCAGGCAGGCAGGCAGGCATTGTCGCAGGCAGTCAGGCAGGCATTGTCGCAGGCAGGCAGGCAGGCAGGCAGGCAGGCAGGCAGGCATTGTCGCAGGCAGGCAGGCAGGCAGGCAGGCATTGTCGCAGGCAGGCAGGCAGGCACGCAGGCAGGCACGCAGGCATTCTCGCAGACTGGCAGGCAGGCAGGCATTCTCGCAGGCAGGCATTCTCGCAGGAAGACAGGCAGGCAGGCAGACAGGCAGGCAGGGAGGCAGGCAGGCATTCTAGCAGGATTGCAGGCAGGCAGGCATTCTCGCAGGCAGGTAGCAGGCAGGTAGCAGGCAGGTAGCAGGCAGGTAGCAGGCAGGTAGCAGGCAGGTAGCAGGCAGGTTGGTAGGCAGGTAGGCAGGCAGGCAGGTAGAGAGGCAGGCAGGTAGGCAGGCAGGCAGGAAGGCAGGCTTTGTCGCAGGCAGGCAGGCAGGCAGGCAGGCAGGCATTGCCGCAGGCAGGCAGGCAGGCAGGCAGGCAGGCAGGCAGGCATTGTCGCAGGCAGGCAGGCAGGCAGGCAGGCAGGCATTGTCGCAGGCAGGCAGGCAGGCAGGCAGGCAGGCAGGCAGGCATTCTCGCAGACTGGCAGGCAGGCAGGCAGGCAGGCATTCTCGCAGGAAGACAGGCAGGCAGGCAGGCAGGCAGGGAGGCACTCAGGCAGGCAGGCATTCTAGCAGGAATGCAGGCAGGCAGGCATTCTCGCAGGCAGGTAGCAGGCAGGTAGCAGGCAGGTAGCAGGCAGGCAGGCAGGCAGGCAGGCAGGCATTTTCGCAGGCAGGCAGGCAGGCAGGCACGCAGACATTCTCGCAGACTGGCAGGCAGGCAGGCAGGCAGGCATTCTCGCAGGCAGGCATTCTCGCAGGAAGACAGGCAGGCAGGCAGGCAGGCAGGCAGGCATTCTAGCAGTAATGCAGGCAGGTAGGCATTCTCGCAGGCAGGTAGCAGGCAGGTAGCAGGCAGGTAGCAGGCAGGTAGCAGGCAGGTAGCAGGCAGGTAGCAGGCAGGTAGGTAGGTAGGTAGGCAGGCAGGCAGGTAGGCAGGCAGGCAGGTAGGCAGGCAGGCAGGAAGGCAGGCTTTGTCGCAGGCAGGCAGGCAGGCAGGCAGGCAGGCAGGCAGGCATTGTCGCAGGCAGGCAGGCAGGCAGGCATTGTCGCAGGCAGGCAGGCAGGCAGGCAGGCATTGTCGCAGGCACGCAGGCAGGCAGGCAGGCAGGCAGGCATTGTCGCAGGCAGGCAGGCAGGCAGGCAGGCAGGCACGCAGGCATTCTCGCAGGCTGGCTGGCAGGCAGGCAGGCAGGCATTCTCACAGGCAGGCATTCTCGCAGGAAGACAGGCAGGCAGGCAGGCAGGCAGGCAGGGAGGCAGGCAGGCAGGCAGGCATTCTAGCAGGAATGCAGGCAGGTAGGCATTCTCGCATGCAGGTAGCAGGCAGGTAGCAGGCAGGTAGCAGGTAGGGAGCAGGCAGGTAGCAGGCAGGTAGGTAAGTAGGTAGGCAGGCAGGCAGGTAGGCAGGCAGGCAGGTAGGCAGGCAGGCAGGAAGGCAGGCTTTGTCGCAGGCAGGCAGGCAGGCAGGCAGGCAGGCATTGTCGCAGGCAGGCAGGCATGCAGGCATTGTCGCAGGCAGGCAGGCAGGCAGGCAGGCATTGTCGCAGGCAGGCAGGCAGGCAGGCAGGCAGGCATTGTCGCAGGCAGGCAGGCAGGCAGGCAGGCAGGCAGGCAGGCACGCAGGCATTCTCGCAGACTGGCAGGCAGGCAGGCAGGCAGGCATTCTCACAGTCAGGCATTCTCGCAGGAAGACAGGCAGGCAGGCAGGCAGGCAGGCAGGGAGGCAGGCAGGCAGGCAGGCATTCTAGCAGGAATGCAGGCAGGCAGGCATTCTCGCAGGCAGGTAGCAGGCAGGTAGCAGGCAGGTAGCAGGTAGGTAGCAGGCAGGTAGCAGGCAGTTAGCAGGCAGGTAGCAGGCAGGTAGCAGGCAGGTAGGTAGGCAGGTAGGCAGGCAGGCAGGTAGGCAGGCAGGCAGGTAGGCAGGCAGGCAGGTAGGCAGGCAGGCAAGTAGGCAGGCAGGTAGGCAGGCAAGCATTCTCGCAGGCAGGCAGGCAGGCAGGCAGGCAGGCAGGCATTGTCGCAGGCAGGCAGGCAGGCAGGCAGGCAGGCAGGCAGGCATTGTCGCAGGCAGGCAGGCAGGCAGGCAGGCAGGGAGGCAGGCAGGCAGGCATTGTCGCAGGCAGGCAGGCAGGCAGCCAGGCAGGCAGGCATTGTCGCAGGCAGGCAGGCATTCTCGCAGGCAGGCAGGCAGGCAGGCAGGCAGGCAGGCAGGCAGGCAGGCAGGCAGGCAGGCAGGCAGGCAGGCAGGCAGGCATTCTCGCAGGCAGGCATTCTCGCAGGCAGGCAGGCAGGCAGGCAGGCAGGCAGGCAGGCAGGCAGGCATTCTCCCAGGCAGGCAGGCAGGCATTGTCGCAGGCAGGCAGGCAGGCAGGCAGGCAGGCAGGCAGGCAGGCAGGCAGGCAGGCTGGCAGGCAGGCAGGCAGGCATTGTCGCAGGCAGGCAGGCAGGCAGGCAGGCAGGCAGGCAGGCAGGCAGGCAGGCAGGCAGGCAGGCATTCTCGCAGGCAGGCAGGCAGGTAGGTATTCTCGCAGGCAGGTAGGCAGGTAGGAATTCTCGCAGGCAGGTAGGCAGTCAGGTAGGCAGGCAGCCAGGCAGGCAGGCATTCTCGCAGGCAGGCAATCTCCCAGGCACGCAGGCAGGCATTCTCGTAGGCAGGTATTGTCGCAGGCAGGCAGGCAGGCATTGTCGCAGGCATTGTCGCAGGCAGGCAGCCAGGCATTGTCGCAGGCATTGTCGCAGGCAGGCAGGCAGGATTTGTCGCAGGCATTGTCGCAGGCAGGCAGGCAGGCAGGCAGGCATTCTCGCAGGCATTCTCGCAGGCAGGCAGGCATTGTCGCAGGCAGGCAGGCAGGCAGGCAGGCAGGCAGGCATTGTCGCAGGCAGGCAGGCAGGCAGGCAGGCAGGCAGGCAGGCAGGCAGGCAGGCAGGCAGGCAGGCAGGCAGGCAGGCATTGTCGCAGGCAGGCAGGCAGGCAGGCAGGCAGGCAGGCAGGCAGGCAGGCATTGTCGCAGGCAGGCAGGAAGGCAGGCAGGCAGGCAGGCATTGTCGCAGGCAGGCAGGCAGGCAGGCAGGCAGGCAGGCAGGCATTGTCGCAGTCAGGCAGGCAGGCAGGCAGGCATTCTCGCAGGCAGGCAGGCAGGCAGGCAGGCAGGCAGGCAGGCATTCTCGCAGGCAGGCAGGCAGGCAGGCAGGCAGGCAGGCAGGCAGGCAGGCAGGCAGGCATTCTCGCAGGCAGGTAGCAGGCAGGTAGCAGGCAGGTAGCAGGCAGGTAGCAGGCAGGTAGCAGGCAGGTAGCAGGCAGGTAGCAGGCAGGTAGGTAGGCAGGTAGGCAGGCAGGCAGGTAGGCAGGCAGGCAGGTAGGCAGGCAGGAAGGTAGGCACGCAGGCAGGTAGGCAGGCAGGTAGGCAGGCAGGTAGGCAGGCAGGTAGGCAGGCAAGCATTCTCACAGGCAGGCAGGCAGGCAGGCAGGCAGCAGGCATTCTCAAAGGTAGGCAGGCATTCTCGCAGGAAGGCAGGCAGGTAGGTATTCTCGCAGGCAGGTAGGTAGGCAGGAATTCTCGCAGGCAGGTAGGCAGGCAGGTAGGCAGGCAGGCAGGCAGGCAGGCATTCTCGCAGGCAGGCAATCTCCCAGGCACGCAGGCAGGCATTCTCATAGGCAGTCATTGTCGCAGGCAGGCTGGCAGGTATTGTCGCAGGCATTGTCGCAGGAAGGCAGGCAGGCATTGTCACAGGCATTGTCGCAGGCAGGCAGGCAGGCAGGAAGGCAGGCTTTGTCGCAGGCAGGCAGGCAGGCAGGCAGGCATTGTCGCAGGCAGTCAGGCAGGCATTGTCGCAGGCAGGCAGGCAGGCAGGCAGGCAGGCAGGCAGGCATTGTCGCAGGCAGGCAGGCAGGCAGGCAGGCATTGTCGCAGGCAGGCAGGCAGGCACGCAGGCAGGCACGCAGGCATTCTCGCAGACTGGCAGGCAGGCAGGCATTCTCGCAGGCAGGCATTCTCGCAGGAAGACAGGCAGGCAGGCAGACAGGCAGGCAGGGAGGCAGGCAGGCATTCTAGCAGGATTGCAGGCAGGCAGGCATTCTCGCAGGCAGGTAGCAGGCAGGTAGCAGGCAGGTAGCAGGCAGGTAGCAGGCAGGTAGCAGGCAGGTAGCAGGCAGGTTGGTAGGCAGGTAGGCAGGCAGGCAGGTAGAGAGGCAGGCAGGTAGGCAGGCAGGCAGGAAGGCAGGCTTTGTCGCAGGCAGGCAGGCAGGCAGGCAGGCAGGCATTGCCGCAGGCAGGCAGGCAGGCAGGCAGGCAGGCAGGCAGGCATTGTCGCAGGCAGGCAGGCAGGCAGGCAGGCAGGCATTGTCGCAGGCAGGCAGGCAGGCAGGCAGGCAGGCAGGCAGGCATTCTCGCAGACTGGCAGGCAGGCAGGCAGGCAGGCATTCTCGCAGGAAGACAGGCAGGCAGGCAGGCAGGCAGGGAGGCACTCAGGCAGGCAGGCATTCTAGCAGGAATGCAGGCAGGCAGGCATTCTCGCAGGCAGGTAGCAGGCAGGTAGCAGGCAGGTAGCAGGCAGGTAGGTAGGCAGGTAGGCAGGCAGGCAGGTAGGCAGGCAGGCACGTAGGCAGGCAGGCAGGAAGACAGGCTTTGTCGCAGGCAGGATGGCAGGCAGGCAGGCAGGCAGGCAGGCAGGCAGGCATTGTCGCAGGCAGGCAGGCAGGCAGGCATTGTCGCAGGCAGGCAGGCAGGCAGGCAGGCAGGCATTGTCGCAGGCAGGCAGGCAGGCAGGTAGGCAAGCACGCAGGCATTCTCGCAGACTGGCAGGCAGGCAGGCAGGCAGGCATTCTCGCAGGCAGGCATTCTCGCAGGAAGACAGGTAGGCAGGCAGGCAGGCAGGAAGGTAGGCAGGCAGGCAGGCAGGCATTCTAGCAGGAATGCAGGCAGGCAGGCATTCTCGCAGGCAGGTAGCCGGCAGGTAGCAGGCAGTTAGCAGGCAGGTAGCAGGCAGGTAGCAGGCAGGTAGGTAGGCAGGTAGGCAGGCAGGCAGGTAGGCAGGCAGGCAGGTAGGCAGGCAGGCAGGTAAGCAGGCAGGCAGGTAGGCAGGCAGGTAGGCAGGCAGGTAGGCAGGCAGGTAGGCAGGCAAGCATTCACGCAGGCAGGCAGTCAGGCAGGCAGGCAGCAGGCATTCTCGCAGGTAGGCAGGCATTCTCGCAGGAAGGCAGGCAGGTAGGTATTCTCGCAGGCAGGTAGGCAGGCAGTAATTCTCGCAGGCAGGTAGGCAGGCAGGTAGGCAGGCAGGCTGCCAGGCAGGCATTCTCGCAGGCAGGCAATCTCCCAGGCACGCAGGCAGGCATTCTCGTAGGCAGGCATTGTCGCAGGCAGGCAGGTAGGCATTGTCGCAGGCATTGTAGCAGGCAGGCAGCCAGGCATTGTCGCAGGCATTGTCGCAGGCAGGCAGGCAGGCATTGTCGCAGGCATTGTCGCAGGCATTGTCGCAGGCAGGCAGGCAGGCATTGTCGCAGGCATTGTCGCAGGCAGGCAGGCAGGCAGGCAGGCATTCTCGCAGGCATTCTCGCAGGCAGGCAGGAAGGCAGGCAGGCAGGCAGGTAGGCAGGCAGGCAGGCATTGTCGCAGGCAGGCAGGCAGGCAGGCAGGCAGGCAGGCAGGCAGGCAGGCAGGCACGCAGGCATTCTCGCAGACTGGCAGGCAGGCAGGCAGGCAGGCATTCTCACAGTCAGGCATTCTCGCAGGAAGACAGGCAGGCAGGCAGGCAGGCAGGCAGGGAGGCAGGCAGGCAGGCAGGCATTCTAGCAGGAATGCAGGCAGGCAGGCATTCTCGCAGGCAGGTAGCAGGCAGGTAGCAGGCAGGTAGCAGGCAGGTAGCAGGTAGGTAGCAGGCAGGTAGCAGGCAGTTAGCAGGCAGGTAGCAGGCAGGTAGCAGGCAGGTAGGTAGGCAGGTAGGCAGGCAGGCAGGTAGGCAGGCAGGCAGGTAGGCAGGCAGGCAGGTAGGCAGGCAGGCAGGTAGGCAGGCAGGTAGGCAGGCAAGTAGGCAGGCAGGTAGGCAGGCAAGCATTCTCGCAGGCAGGCAGGCAGGCAGGCAGGCAGGCATTGTCGCAGGCAGGCAGGCAGGCAGGCAGGCATTGTCGCAGGCAGGCAGGCAGGCAGGCAGGGAGGCAGGCAGGCAGGCATTGTCGCAGGCAGGCAGGCAGGCAGCCAGGCAGGCAGGCATTGTCGCAGGCAGGCAGGCAGGCAGGCATTCTCGCAGGTAGGCAGGCAGGAAGGCAGGTAGGCAGGCAGGCAGGCAGGCAGGCAGGCAGGCAGGCAGGCATTCTCGCAGGCAGGCAGGCAGGCATTCTCGCAGGCAGGCAGGCAGGCAGGCAGGCAGGCAGGCAGGCAGGCAGGCAGGCAGGCAGGCATTCTCCCAGGCAGGCAGGCAGGGATTGTCGCAGGCAGGCAGGCAGGCAGGCAGGCAGGCATTGTCGCAGGCAGGCAGGCAGGCAGGCAGGCAGGCAGGCTGGCAGGCAGGCAGGCATTGTCGCAGGCAGGCAGGCAGGCAGGCAGGCAGGCAGGCAGGCAGGCAGGCAGGCAGGCAGGCTTTGTCGCAGGCAGGCAGGCAGGCAGGAAGGCAGGCAGGCAGGCATTGTAGCAGGCAGGCAGGCAGGCAGGCATTTTCGCAGGCAGGCAGGCAGGCAGGCAGGCATTGTCGCAGGCAGGCAGGCAGGCAGGCAGGCAGGCAGGCAGGCAGGCAGGCAGGCATTTTCGCAGGCAGGCAGGCAGGCAGGCACGCAGACATTCTCGCAGACTGGCAGGCAGGCAGGCAGGCAGGCATTCTCGCAGGCAGGCATTCTCGCAGGAAGACAGGCAGGCAGGCAGGCAGGCAGGCAGGCAGGCATTCTAGCAGTAATGCAGGCAGGTAGGCATTCTCGCAGGCAGGTAGCAGGCAGGTAGCAGGCAGGTAGCAGGCAGGTAGCAGGCAGGTAGCAGGCAGGTAGGTAGGTAGGTAGGCAGGCAGGCAGGTAGGCAGGCAGGCAGGTAGGCAGGCAGGCAGGAAGGCAGGCTTTGTCGCAGGCAGGCAGGCAGGCAGGCAGGCAGGCAGGCAGGCAGGCAGGCAGGCAGGCATTGTCGCAGGCAGGCAGGCAGGCAGGCATTGTCGCAAGCAGGCAGGCAGGCAGGCAGGCAGGCAGGCATTGTCGCAGGCACGCAGGCAGGCAGGCAGGCAGGCAGGCATTGTCGCAGGCAGGCAGGCAGGCAGGCAGGCAGGCACGCAGGCATTCTCGCAGACTGGCAGGCAGGCAGGCAGGCAGGCATTCTCACAGGCAGGCATTCTTGCAGAAAGACAGGCAGGCAGGCAGGCAGGCAGGCAGGCAGGGATGCAGGCAGGCAGGCAGGCATTCTAGCAGGAATGCAGGCAGGTAGGCATTCTCGCATGCAGGTAGCAGGCAGGTAGCAGGCAGGTAGCAGGTAGGGAGCAGGCAGGTAGCAGGCAGGTAGGTAAGTAGGTAGGCAGGCAGGCAGGTAGGCAGGCAGGCAGGTAGGCAGGCAGGCAGGAAGGCAGGCTTTGTCGCAGGCAGGCAGGCATTGTCGCAGGCAGGCAGGCAGGCAGGCAGGCAGGCATTGTCGCAGGCAGGCAGGCAGGCAGGCAGGCATTGTCGCAGGCAGGCAGGCAGGCAGGCAGGCAGGCAGGCACGCAGGCATTCTCGCAGACTGGCAGGCAGGCAGGCAGGCAGGCAGGCATTCTCACAGTCAGGCATTCTCGCAGGAAGACAGGCAGGCAGGCAGGCAGGCAGGCAGGGAGGCAGGCAGGCAGGCAGGCATTCTAGCAGGAATGCAGGCAGGCAGGCATTCTCGCAGGCAGGTAGCAGGCAGGTAGCAGGCAGGTAGCAGGCAGGTAGCAGGCAGGTAGCAGGTAGGTAGCAGGCAGGTAGCAGGCAGTTAGCAGGCAGGTAGCAGGCAGGTAGCAGGCAGGTAGGTAGGCAGGTAGGCAGGCAGGCAGGTAGGCAGGCAGGCAGGTAGGCAGGCAGGCAAGTAGGCAGGCAGGCAAGTAGGCAGGCAGGTAGGCAGGCAAGCATTCTCGCAGGCAGGCAGGCAGGCAGGCAGGCAGGCAGGCATTGTCGCAGGCAGGCAGGCAGGCAGGTAGGCATTGTCGCAGGCAGGCAGGCAGGCAGGCAGGGAGGCAGGCAGGCAGGCATTGTCGCAGGCAGGCAGGCAGGCAGCCAGGCAGGCAGGCATTGTCGCAGGCAGGCAGGCAGGCAGGCAGGCATTCTCGCAGGCAGGCAGGCAGGCAGGCAGGCAGGCAGGCAGGCAGGCAGGCAGGCAGGCAGGCAGGCAGGCATTCTCGCAGGCAGGCAGGCAGGCATTCTCGCAGGCAGGCAGGCAGGCAGGCAGGCAGGCATTCTCCCAGGCAGGCAGGCAGGCATTGTCGCAGGCAGGCAGGCAGGCAGGCAGGCAGGCATTGTCGCAGGCAGGCAGGCAGGCAGGCAGGCAGGCATTGTCGCAGGCAGGCAGGCAGGCAGGCAGGCAGGCAGGCTGGCAGGCAGGCAGGCATTGTCGCAGGCAGGCAGGCAGGCAGGCAGGCAGGCAGGCAGGCAGGCAGGCAGGCAGGCAGGCAGGCAGGCAGGCAGGCTTTGTCGCAGGCAGGCAGGCAGGCAGGAAGGCAGGCAGGCAGGCATTGTCGCAGGCAGGCAGGCAGGCAGGCATTTTCGCAGGCAGGCAGGCAGGCAGGCAGGCATTGTCGCAGGCAGGCAGGCAGGCAGGCAGGCAGGCAGGCAGGCATTTTCGCAGGCAGGCAGGCAGGCAGGCACGCAGACATTCTCGCAGACTGGCAGGCAGGCAGGCAGGCAGGCATTCTCGCAGGCAGGCATTCTCGCAGGAAGACAGGCAGGCAGGCAGGCAGGCAGGCAGGCATTCTAGCAGTAATGCAGGCAGGTAGGCATTCTCGCAGGCAGGTAGCAGGCAGGTAGCAGGCAGGTAGCAGGCAGGTAGCAGGCAGGTAGCAGGCAGGTAGGTAGGTAGGTAGGCAGGCAGGCAGGTAGGCAGGCAGGCAGGTAGGCAGGCAGGCAGGAAGGCAGGCTTTGTCGCAGGCAGGCAGGAAGGCAGGCAGGCAGGCAGGCAGGCAGGCAGGCATTGTCGCAGGCAGGCAGGCAGGCAGGCATTGTCGCAGGCAGGCAGGCAGGCAGGCAGGCAGGCAGGCATTGTCGCAGGCACGCAGGCAGGCAGGCAGGCAGGCAGGCATTGTCGCAGGCAGGCAGGCAGGCAGGCAGGCAGGCACGCAGGCATTCTCGCAGACTGGCAGGCAGGCAGGCAGGCAGGCATTCTCACAGGCAGGCATTCTTGCAGGAAGACAGGCAGGCAGGCAGGCAGGCAGGGAGGCAGGCAGGCAGGCAGGCATTCTAGCAGGAATGCAGGCAGGTAGGCATTCTCGCATGCAGGTAGCAGGCAGGTAGCAGGCAGGTAGCAGGTAGGGAGCAGGCAGGTAGCAGGCAGGTAGGTAAGTAGGTAGGCAGGCAGGCAGGTAGGCAGGCAGGCAGGTAGGCAGGCAGGCAGGAAGGCAGGCATTGTCGCAGGCAGGCAGGCAGGCAGGCAGGCAGGCAGGCAGGCATTGTCGCAGGCAGGCAGGCAGGCAGGCATTGTCGCAGGCAGGCAGGCAGGCAGGCAGGCAGGCATTGTCGCAGGCAGGCAGGCAGGCAGGCAGGCAGGCAGGCATTGTCGCAGGCAGGCAGGCAGGCAGGCAGGCAGGCAGGCAGGCAGGCAGGCACGCAGGCATTCTCGCAGACTGGCAGGCAGGCAGGCAGGCAGGCATTCTCACAGTCAGGCATTCTCGCAGGAAGACAGGCAGGCAGGCAGGCAGGCAGGCAGGGAGGCAGGCAGGCAGGCAGGCATTCTAGCAGGAATGCAGGCAGGCAGGCATTCTCGCAGGCAGGTAGCAGGCAGGTAGCAGGCAGGTAGCAGGCAGGTAGCAGGTAGGTAGCAGGCAGGTAGCAGGCAGTTAGCAGGCAGGTAGCAGGCAGGTAGCAGGCAGGTAGGTAGGCAGGTAGGCAGGCAGGCAGGTAGGCAGGCAGGCAGGTAGGCAGGCAGGCAGGTAGGCAGGCAGGCAAGTAGGCAGGCAGGTAGGCAGGCAAGCATTCTCGCAGGCAGGCAGGCAGGCAGGCAGGCAGGCAGGCAGGCAGGCATTGTCGCAGGCAGGCAGGCAGGCAGGCAGGCATTGTCGCAGGCAGGCAGGCAGGCAGGCAGGCAGGCAGGCAGGCTGGCAGGCAAGCAGGCATTGTCGCAGGCAGGCAGGCAGGCAGGCAGGCAGGCAGGCAGGCAGGCAGGCAGGCAGGCAGGCTTTGTCGCAGGCAGGCAGGCAGGCAGGAAGGCAGGCAGGCAGGCATTGTAGCAGGCAGGCAGGCAGGCAGGCATTTTCGCAGGCAGGCAGGCAGGCAGGCAGGCATTGTCGCAGGCAGGCAGGCAGGCAGGCAGGCAGGCAGGCAGGCAGGCAGGCATTTTCGCAGGCAGGCAGGCAGGCAGGCACGCAGGCACGCAGGCATTCTTGCAGACTGGCAGGCAGGCAGGCAGGCAGGCATTCTCGCAGGCAGGCATTCTCGCAGTAAGACAGGCAGGCAGGCAGGCAGGCAGGGAGGCAGGCAGGCAGGCATTCTAGCAGGAATGCAGGCAGGCAGGCATTCTCGCAGGCAGGTAGCCGGCAGGTAGCAGGCAGATAGCAGGCAGGTAGCAGGCAGGTAGGTAGGCAGGTAGGCAGGCAGGCAGGTAGGCAGGCAGGCAGGTAGGCAGGCAGGCAGGAAGGCAGGCTTTGTCGCAGGCAGGAAGGCAGGCAGGCAGGCAGGCAGGCAGGCATTGTCGCAGGCAGGCAGGCAGGCATTGTCGCAGGCAGGCAGGCAGGCAGGCAGGCACGCACGCAGGCATTCTCGCAGACTGGCAGGCAGGCAGGCAGGCAGGCATTCTCGCAGGCAGGCATTCTCGAAGGAAGACAGGTAGGCAGGCAGGCAGGCAGGCAGGCAGGGAGGCAGGCAGGCAGGCAGGCATTCTAGCAGGAATGCAGGCAGGCAGGCATTCTCGCAGGCAGGCATTCTCGCAGGCAGGTAGCCGGCAGGTAGCAGGCAGTTAGCAGGCAGGTAGCAGGCACGTAGCAGGCAGGTAGGTAGGCAGGTAGGCAGGCAGGCAGGTAGGCAGGCAGGCAGGTAGGCAGGCAGGAAGGTAGGCACGCAGGCAGGTAGGCAGGCAGGTAGGCAGGCAAGCATTCTCACAAGCAGGCAGGCAGGCAGGCAGGCAGCAGGCATTCTCGCAGGTAGGCAGGCATTCTCGCAGGAAGGCAGGCAGGTAGGTATTCTCGCAGGCAGGTAGGCAGGTAGGAATTCTCGCAGGCAGGTAGGCAGGCAGGTAGGCAGGCAGACAGGCAGGCAGGCATTCTCGCAGGCAGGCAATCTCCCAGGCACGCAGGCAGGCATTCTCGTAGGCAGGCATTGTCGCAGGCAGGCAGGCAGGCATTGTCGCAGGCATTGTCGCAGGCAGGCAGCCAGGCATTGTCGCAGGCATTGTCGCAGGCAGGCAGGCAGGCATTGTCGCAGGCATTCTCGCAGGCAGGCAGGCAGGCAGGCAGGCATTCTCGCAGGCATTCTCGCAGGCAGGCAGGAAGGCAGGCAGGCAGGCAGGTAGGCAGGCAGGCAGGCATTGTCGCAGGCAGGCAGGCAGGCAGGCAGGCAGGCAGGCAGGCAGGCAGGCATTGTCGCAGGCAGGCAGGCAGGCAGGCAGGCAGGCAGGCAGGCAGGCAGGCAGGCAGGCAGGCAGGCAGGCAGGCATTGTCGCAGGCAGGCAGGAAGGCAGGCAGGAAGGCAGGCATTGTCGCAGGCAGGCAGGCAGGCAGGCAGGCAGGCAGGCAGGCATTGTCGCAGGCAGGCAGGCAGGCAGGCAGGCATTCAGGCAGGCAGGCATTGTCGCAGGCAGGCAGGCAGGCAGGCAGGCATTCTCGCAGGCAGGCAGGCAGGCAGGCAGGCAGGCAGGCAGGCAGGCAGGCATTTTCGCAGGCAGGCAGGCAGGCAGGCACGCAGGCACGCAGGCATTCTTGCAGACTGGCAGGCAGGCAGGCAGGCAGGCATTCTCGCAGGCAGGCATTCTCGCAGGAAGACAGGCAGGCAGGCAGGCAGGCAGGGAGGCAGGCAGGCAGGCATTCTAGCAGGAATGAAGGCAGGCAGGCATTCTCGCAGGCAGGTAGCAGGCAGGTAGCAGGCAGGTAGCAGGCAGGTAGCAGGCAGGTAGGTAGGCAGGTAGGCAGGCAGGCAGGTAGGCAGGTAGGCAGGCAGGCAGGTAGGCAGGCAGGAAGGTAGGCACGCAGGCAGGCAGGCAGGCAGGCAGGCAGGCATTGTCGCAGGCAGGCAGGCAGGCAGGCAGGCAGGCAGGCACGCAGGCATTCTCGCAGACAGGCAGGCAGGCAGGCAGGCAGGCATTCTCACAGTCAGGCATTCTCACAGGAAGACAGGCAGGCAGGCAGGGAGGCAGGCAGGCAGGCAGGCATTGTCGCAGGCAGGCAGGCAGGCAGGCAGGCAGGCAGGCAGGCAGGCAGGCATTGTCGCAGGCAGGCAGGCAGGCAGGCAGGCATTCTCGCAGGCAGGCAGGCAGGCAGGCAGGCAGGCAGGCATTCTCACAGGCAGGCAGGCAGGCAGGCAGGCAGGCAGGCAGGCAGGCAGGCATTCTCGCAGGCAGGTAGCAGGCAGGTAGCAGGCAGGTAGCAGGCAGGTAGCAGGCAGGTAGCAGGCAGGTAGCAGGCAGGTAGCAGGCAGGTAGCAGGCAGGTAGCAGGCAGGTAGGTAGGCAGGTAGGCAGGCAGGCAGGTAGGCAGGCAGGAAGGTAGGCACGCAGGCAGGCAGGCAGGCAGGCAGGCAGGCATTGTCGCAGGCAGGCAGGCAGGCATTGTCGCAGGCAGGCAGGCAGGCAGGGAGGCACGCAGGCATTCTCGCAGACTGGCAGGCAGGCAGGCAGGCAGGCATTCTCACAGTCAGGCATTCTCGCAGGAAGACAGGCAGGCAGGCAGGCAGGCAGGCAGGGAGGCAGGCAGGCAGGCAGGCATTCTAGCAGGAATGCAGGCAGGCAGGCATTCTCGCAGGCAGGTAGCAGGCAGGTAGCAGGCAGGTAGCAGGCAGGTAGCAGGCAGGTAGCAGGTAGGTAGCAGGCAGTTAGCAGGCAGGTAGCAGGCAGGTAGCAGGCAGGTAGGTAGGCAGGTAGGCAGGCAGGCAGGTAGGCAGGCAGGCAGGTAGGCAGGCAGGCAGGTAGGCAGGCAGGCAGGTAGGCAGGCAGGTAGGCAGGCAAGTAGGCAGGCAGGTAGGCAGGCAAGCATTCTCGCAGGCAGGCAGGCAGGCAGGCAGGCATTGTCGCAGGCAGGCAGGCAGGCAGGCAGGAATTGTCGCAGGCAGGCATGCAGGCAGGCAGGGAGGCAGGCAGGCAGGCATTGTCGCAGGCAGGCAGGCAGGCAGCCTGGCAGGCAGGCATTGTCGCAGGCAGGCAGGCAGGCAGGCATTCTCGCAGGCAGGCAGGCAGGCAGGCAGGCAGGCAGGCAGGCAGGCAGGCAGGCATTCTCGCAGGCAGGCAGGCAGGCAGGCAGGCAGGCAGGCAGGCAGGCAGGCATTCTCGCAGGCAGGCAGGCAGGCATTCTCGCAGGCTGGCAGGCAGGCAGGCAGGCAGGCAGGCAGGCATTCTCCCAGGCAGGCAGGCAGGCATTGTCGCAGGCAGGCAGGCAGGCAGGCAGGCAGGCATTGTCGCAGGCAGCAGGCAGGCAGGCAGGCATTGTCGCAGGCAGGCAGGCAGGCAGGCAGGCAGGCAGGCTGGCAGGCAGGCAGGCATTGTCGCAGGCAGAGAGGCAGGCAGGCAGGCAGGCAGGCAGGCAGGCAGGCAGGCAGGCATTGTCGCAGGCAGGCAGGCAGGCAGGAAGGCAGGCAGGCAGGCATTGTAGCAGGCAGGCAGGCAGGCAGGCATTGTCGCAGGCAGGCAGGCAGGCAGGCATTGTCGCAGGCAGGCAGGCAGGCAGGCAGGCAGGCAGGCAGGCAGGCAGGCAGGCATTTTCGCAGGCAGGCAGGCAGGCAGGCACGCAGGCACGCAGGCATTCTTGCAGACTGGCAGGCAGGCAGGCAGGCAGGCATTCTCGCAGGCAGGCATTCTCGCAGGAAGACAGGCAGGCAGGCAGGCAGGCAGGGAGGCAGGCAGGCAGGCATTCTAGCAGGAATGCAGGCAGGCAGGCATTCTCGCAGGCAGGTAGCCGGCAGGTAGCAGGCAGATAGCAGGCAAGTAGCAGGCAGGTAGGTAGGCAGGTAGGCAGGCAGGCAGGTAGGCAGGCAGGCAGGTAGGCAGGCAGGCAGGAAGGCAGGCTTTGTCGCAGGCAGGAAGGCAGGCAGGCAGGCAGGCAGGCAGGCAGGCATTGTCGCAGGCAGGCAGGCAGGCAGGCATTGTCGCAGGCAGGCAGGCAGGCAGGCAGGCATTGTCGCAGGCAGGCAGGCAGGCAAGCACGCACGCAGGCATTCTCGCAGACTGGCAGGCAGGCAGGCAGGCAGGCATTCTCGCAGGCAGGCATTCTCGAAGGAAGACAGGTAGGCAGGCAGGCAGGCAGGCAGGGAGGCAGGCAGGCAGGCAGGCATTCTAGCAGGAATGCAGGCAGGCAGGCATTCTCGCAGGCATGCATTCTCGCAGGCAGGTAGCCGGCAGGTAGCAGGCAGTTAGCAGGCAGGTAGCAGGCAGGTAGCAGGCAGGTAGGTAGGCAGGTAGGCAGGCAGGCAGGTAGGCAGGCAGGCAGGTAGGCAGGCAGGAAGGTAGGCACGCAGGCAGGTAGGCAGGCAGGTAGGCAGGCAGGTAGGCAGGCAGGTAGGCAGGCAAGCATTCTCACAAGCAGGCAGGCAGGCAGGCAGGCAGCAGGCATTCTCACAGGTAGGCAGGCATTCTCGCAGGAAGGCAGGCAGGTAGGTATTCTCGCAGGCAGGTAGGCAGGTAGGAATTCTCGCAGGCAGGTAGGCAGGCAGGTAGGCAGGCAGGCAGGCAGGCAGGCAGGCAGGCAGGCAGGCAATCTCCCAGGCACGCAGGCAGGCATTCTCGTAGGCAGGCATTGTCGCAGGCAGGCAGGCAGGCATTGTCGCAGGCATTGTCGCAGGCAGGCAGCCAGGCATTGTCGCAGGCATTGTCGCAGGCAGGCAGGCAGGCATTGTCGCAGGCATTGTCGCAGGCAGGCAGGCAGGCAGGCAGGCATTCTCGCAGGCATTCTCGCAGGCAGGCAGGAAGGCAGGCAGGCAGGCAGGTAGGCAGGCAGGCAGGCATTGTCGCAGGCAGGCAGGCAGGCAGGCAGGCAGGCAGGCAGGCAGGCAGGCAGGCAGGCATTGTCGCAGGCAGGCAGGCAGGCAGGCAGGCAGGCAGGCAGGCAGGCAGGCAGGCATTGTCGCAGGCAGGCAGGAAGGCAGGCAGGCAGGCAGGCATTGTCGCAGGCAGGCAGGCAGGCAGGCAGGCAGGCAGGCAGGCAGGCAGGCAGGCATTGTCGCAGTCAGGCAGGCAGGCAGGCAGGCATTCTCGCAGGCAGGCAGGCAGGCAGGCAGGCAGGCAGGCATTCTCGCAGGCAGGCAGGCAGGCAGGCAGGCAGGCAGGCAGGCATTCTCGCAGGCAGGTAGCAGGCAGGTAGCAGGCAGGTAGCAGGCAGGTAGCAGGCAGGTAGCAGGCAGGTAGCAGGCAGGTAGCAGGCAGGTAGGTAGGCAGGTAGGCAGGCAGGCAGGTAAGCAGGCAGGCAGGTAGGCAGGCAGGAAGGTAGGCACGCAGGCAGGTAGGCAGGCAGGTAGGCAGGCAGGTAGGCAGGCAGGTAGGCAGGCAAGCATTCTCACAGGCAGGCAGGCAGGCAGGCAGGCAGCAGGCATTCTCACAGGTAGGCAGGCATTCTCGCAGGAAGGCAGGCAGGTAGGTATTCTCGCAGGCAGGTAGGTAGGCAGGAATTCTCGCAGGCAGGTAGACAGGCAGGTAGGCAGGCAGGCAGGCAGGCAGGCATTCTCGCAGGCAGGCAATATCCCAGGCACGCAGGCAGGCATTCTCATAGGCAGTCATTGTCGCAGGCAGGCTGGCAGGTATTGTCGCAGGCATTGTCGCAGGAAGGCAGGCAGGCATTGTCACAGGCATTGTCGCAGGCAGGCAGGCAGGCAGGAAGGCAGGCTTTGTCGCAGGCAGGCAGGCAGGCAGGCATTGTCGCAGGCAGGCAGGCAGGCAGGCATTGTCGCAGGCAGGCAGGCAGGCACGCAGGCAGGCACGCAGGCATTCTCGCAGACTGGCAGGCAGGCAGGCATTCTCGCAGGCAGGCATTTTCGCAGGAAGACAGGCAGGCAGGCAGACAGGCAGGCAGGGAGGCAGGCAGGCAGGCAGGCATTCTAGCAGGAATGCAGGCAGGCAGGCATTCTCGCAGGCAGGTAGCAGGCAGGTAGCAGGCAGGTAGCAGGCAGGTAGCAGGCAGGTAGCAGGCAGGTAGCAGGCAGGTAGGTAGGCAGGTAGGCAGGCAGGCAGGTAGAGAGGCAGGCAGGTAGGCAGGCAGGCAGGAAGGCAGGCTTTGTCGCAGGCAGGCAGGCAGGCAGGCATTGCCGCAGGCAGGCAGGCAGGCAGGCAGGCAGGCAGGCAGGCAGGCAGGCATTGTCGCAGGCAGGCAGGCAGGCAGGCAGGCAGGCATTGTCGCAGGCAGGCAGGCAGGCAGGCAGGCACGCAGGCATTCTCGCAGACTGGCAGGCAGGCAGGCAGGCAGGCATTCTCGCAGGCAGGCATTCTCCCAGGAAGACAGGCAGGCAGGCAGGCAGGCAGGGAGGCACTCAGGCAGGCAGGCATTCTAGCAGGAATGCAGGCAGGCAGGCATTCTCGCAGGCAGGTAGCAGGCAGGTAGCAGGCAGGTAGCAGGCAGGTAGGTAGGCAGGTAGGCAGGCAGGCAGGTAGGCAGGCAGGCACGTAGGCAGGCAGGCAGGAAGACAGGCTTTGTCGCAGGCAGGATGGCAGGCAGGCAGGCAGGCAGGCAGGCAGGCATTGTCGCAGGCAGACAGGCAGGCAGGCATTGTCGCAGGCAGGCAGGCAGGCAGGCAGGCAGGCAGGCAGGCAGGCATTGTCGCAGGCAGGCAGGCAGGCAGGTAGGCAAGCACGCAGGCATTCTCGCAGACTGGCAGGCAGGCAGGCAGGCAGGCATTCTCGCAGGCAGGCATTCTCGCAGGAAGACAGGTAGGCAGGCAGGCAGGCAGGAAGGTAGGCAGGCAGGCAGGCAGGCATTCTAGCAGGAATGCAGGCAGGCAGGCATTCTCGCAGGCAGGTAGCCGGCAGGTAGCAGGCAGTTAGCAGGCAGGTAGCAGGCAGGTAGCAGGCAGGTAGGTAGGCAGGTAGGCAGGCAGGCAGGTAGGCAGGCAGGCAGGTAGGCAGGCAGGCAGGTAAGCAGGCAGGCAGGTAGGCAGGCAGGTAGGCAGGCAGGTAGGCAGGCAGGTAGGCAGGCAAGCATTCACGCAGGCAGGCAGTCAGGCAGGCAGGCAGCAGGCATTCTCGCAGGTAGGCAGGCATTCTCGCAGGAAGGCAGGCAGGTAGGTATTCTCGCAGGCAGGTAGGCAGGCAGTAATTCTCGCAGGCAGGTAGGCAGGCAGGTAGGCAGGCAGGCTGCCAGGCAGGCATTCTCGCAGGCAGGCAATCTCCCAGGCACGCAGGCAGGCATTCTCGTAGGCAGGCATTGTCGCAGGCAGGCAGGTAGGCATTGTCGCAGGCATTGTAGCAGGCAGGCAGCCAGGCATTGTCGCAGGCATTGTCGCAGGCAGGCAGGCAGGCATTGTCGCAGGCATTGTCGCAGGCATTGTCGCAGGCAGGCAGGCAGGCATTGTCGCAGGCATTGTCGCAGGCAGGCAGGCAGGCAGGCAGGCATTCTCGCAGGCATTCTCGCAGGCAGGAAGGCAGGCAGGCAGGCAGGCAGGCAGGCAGGCATTGTCGCAGGCAGGCAGGCAGGCAGGCAGGCAGGCAGGCATTGTCGCAGGCAGGCAGGCAGGCACGCAGGCATTGTCGCAGGCAGGCAGGAAGGCAGGCAGGCAGGCAGGCATTGTCGCAGGCAGGCAGGCAGGCAGGCAGGCAGGCAGGCAGGCAGGCATTGTCGCAGGCAGGCAGGCAGGCAGGCAGGCATTGTCGCAGGCAGGCAGGCAGGCAGGCAGGCATTCTCGAAGGGAGGCAGGCAGGCATTCTCGCAGGCAGGCATTCTCGCAGGAAGACAGGCAGGCAGGCAGGCAGGCAGGCAGGGAGTCAGGCAGGCAGGCAGGCATTCTAGCAGGAATGCAGGCAGGCAGGCATTCTCGCAGGCAGGTAGCAGGCAGGTAGCAGGCAGGTAGCAGGCAGGTAGCAGGCAGGTAGCAGGCAGGTAGCAGGCAGGTATGTAGGCAGGTAGGCAGGCAGGCAGGTAGAGAGGCAGGAAGGTAGGCAGGTAGGCAGGAAGGCAGGCTTTGTCGCAGGCAGGCAGGCAGGCAGGCAGGCAGGCATTGTCGCAGGCAGGCAGGCAGGCAGGCATTGTCGCAGGCAGGCAGGCAGGCAGGCAGGCAGGCAGGCAGGCAGGCAGGCAGGCATTGTCGCAGGCAGGCAGGCAGGCACGCAGGCATGCAGGCATTCTCGCAGACTGGCAGGCAGGCAGGCAGGCAGGCATTCTCGCAGGCAGGCATTCTCGCAGGAAGACAGGCAGGCAGGCAGGCAGGCAGGGAGGCAGGCAGGCAGGCAGGCATTCTAGCAGGAATGCAGGCAGGCAGGCATTCTCGCAGGCAGGTAGCAGGCAGGTAGCAGGCAGGTAGCAGGCAGGTAGCAGGCAGGTAGGTAGGCAGGTAGGCAGGCAGGCAGGTAGGCAGGCAGGCAGGTAGGCAGGCAGGCAGGAAGGCAGGCTTTGTCGCAGGCAGGCAGGCAGGCAGGCAGGCAGGCAGGCAGGCAGGCATTTTCGCAGGCAGGCAGGCAGGCAGGCAGGCAGGCACGCAGGCATTCTCGCAGACTGGCAGGCAGGCAGGCAGGCATTCTCGCAGGCAGGCATTCTCGCAGGAAGACAGGCAGGCAGGCAGACAGGCAGGCAGGGAGGCAGGCAGGCAGGCAGGCATTCTAGCAGGAATGCAGGCAGGCAGACATTCTCGCAGGCAGGTAGCAGGCAGGTAGCAGGCAGGTAGCAGGCAGGTAGGTAGGCAGGTAGGCAGGCAGGCAGGTAGAGAGGCAGGCAGGTAGGCAGGCAGGCAGGAAGGCAGGCTTTGTCGCAGGCAGGCAGGCAGGCAGGCAGGCAGGCATTGTCGCAGGCAGGCAGGCAGGCAGGCAGGCAGGCAGGCATTGTCGCAGGCAGGCAGGCAGGCAGGCAGGCAGGCAGGCATTGTCGCAGGCAGGCAGGCAGGCAGGCAGGCACGCAGGCATTCTCGCAGACTGGCAGGCAGGCAGGCAGGCAGGCATACTCGCAGGCAGGCATTCTCGCAGGAAGACAGGCAGGCAGGCAGGCAGGCAGGGAGGCACTCAGGCAGGCAGGCATTCTAGCAGGAATGCAGGCAGGCAGGCATTCTCGCAGGCAGGTAGCAGGCAGGTAGCAGGCAGGTAGCAGGCAGGTAGCAGGCAGGTAGGTAGGCAGGTAGGCAGGCAGGCAGGTAGGCAGGCAGGCACGTAGGCAGGCAGGCAGGAAGGCAAGCTTTGTCGCAGGCAGGAAGGCAGGCAGGCAGGCAGGCAGGCAGGCATTGTCGCAGGCAGGTAGGCAGGCAGGCATTGTCGCAGGCAGGCAGGCAGTCAGGCAGGCATTGTCGCAGGCAGGCAGGCAGGCAGGCAGGCATTGTCGCAGGCAGGCAGGCAGGCAGGCACGCAGGCACGCAGGCATTCTCGCAGACTGGCAGGCAGGCAGGCAGGCAGGCATTCTCGCAGGCAGGCATTCTCGCAGGAAGACAGGCAGGCAGGCAGGCAGGCAGGCAGGGAGGCACTCAGGCAGGCAGGCATTCTAGCAGGAATGCAGGCAGGCAGGCATTCTCGCAGGCAGGTAGCAGGCAGGTAGCAGGCAGGTAGCCGGCAGGTAGCAGGCAGGTAGCAGGCAGGTACCAGGCATGTAGCAGGCAGGTAGCAGGCAGGTAGCAGGCAGGTAGGTAGGCAGGTAGGCAGGCAGCAGGTAGGCAGGCAGGCAGGTAAGCAGGCAGGCAGGTAGGCAGGAAGGCAGGAAGGCAGGTAGGCAGGCAGGTAGGCAGGCAAGCATTCTCGCAGGCAGGCAGGCCGGCAGGCAGGCAGCAGGCATTCTCGCAGGTAGGCAGGCATTCTCGCAGGAAGGCAGGCAGGTAGGTATTCTCGCAGGCAGGTAGGCAGGCAGGAATTCTCGCAGGCAGGTAGGCAGGCAGGTAGGCAGGCAGGCTGGCAGGCAGGCATTCTCGCAGGCAGGCAATCTCCCAGGCACGCAGGCAGGAATTCTCGTAGGCAGGCATTGTCGCAGGCAGGCAGGCAGGCATTGTCGCAGGCATTGTCGCAGGCAGGCAGGCAGGCATTGTCGCAGGCATTGTCGCAGGCAGGCAGGCAGGCAGGCAGGCAGCCATTCTCGCAGGCATTCTCGCAGGTAGGCAGGCAGGCAGGCAGGCAGGCATTGTCGCAGGCAGGCAGGCAGGCATTCTCGCAGGCAGGCAGGCAGGCAGGCAGGCAGGCAGGCAGGCAGGCAGGCAGGCAGGCAGGCAGGCATTCTCGCAGGCAGGCAGGCAGGCAGGCAGGCAGGCAGGCAGGCAGGCAGGCAGGCAGGCAGGCATTCTCGCAGGCAGGCAGGCAGGCACGCAGGCATTCTCGCAGACTGGCAGGCAGGCAGGCAGGCAGGCATTCTCGCAGGCAGGCATTCTCGCAGGAAGACAGGCAGGCAGGCAGGCAGGCAGGGAGGCAGGCAGGCAGGCAGGCATTCTAGCAGGAATGCAGGCAGGCAGGCATTCTCGCAGGCAGGTAGCAGGCAGGTAGCAGGCAGGTAGCAGGCAGGTAGCAGGCAGGTAGCAGGCAGGTAGGTAGGCAGGTAGGCAGCCAGGCAGGTAGGCAGGCAGGCAGGTAGGCAGGCAGGCAGGAAGGCAGGCTTTGTCGCAGGCAGGCAGGCAGGCAGGCAGGCAGGCAGGCAGGCAGGCAGGCATTGTCGCAGGCAGGCAGGCAGGCAGGCAGGCAGGCAGGCACGCAGGCATTCTCGCAGACTGGCAGGCAGACAGGCAGGCAGGCATTCTCGCAGGCAGGCATTCTCGCAGGAAGACAGGCAGGCAGGCAGACCGGCAGGCAGGGAGGCAGGCAGGCAGGCAGGCATTCTAGCAGGAATGCAGGCAGGCAGGCATTCTCGCAGGCAGGTAGCAGGCAGGTAGCAGGCAGGTAGCAGGCAAGTAGCAGGCAGGTAGCAGGCAGGTGGCAGGCAGGTAGCAGGCAGGTAGCAGGCAGGTAGGTAGGCAGGTAGGCAGGCAGGCAGGTAGAGAGGCAGGCAGGTAGGCAGGCAGGCAGGAAGGCAGGCTTTGTCGCAGGCAGGCAGGCAGGCAGGCAGGCATTGTCGCAGGCAGGCAGGCAGGCAGGCAGGCAGGCATTGTCGCAGGCAGGCAGGCAGGCAGGCAGGCACGCAGGCATTCTCGCAGACTGGCAGGCAGGCAGGCAGGCAGGCATTCTCGCAGGCAGGCATTCTCGCAGGAAGACAGGCAGGCAGGCAGGCAGGCAGGGAGGCACTCAGGCAGGCAGGCATTCTAGCAGGAATGCAGGCAGGGAGGCATTCTCGTAGGCAGGTAGCAGGCAGGTAGCAGGCAGGTAGCAGGCAGGTAGGTAGGCAGGTAGGCAGGCAGGCAGGTAGGCAGGCAGGCACGTAGGCAGGCAGGCAGGAAGGCAGGCTTTGTCGCAGGCAGGAAGGCAGGCAGGCAGGCAGGCAGGCAGGCAGGCAGGCATTGTCGCAGGCAGGCAGGCAGGCATTGTCGCAGGCAGGCAGGCAGGCAGGCAGGCAGGCAGGCATTGTCGCAGGCAGGCAGGTAGGCACGCACGCAGGCATTCTCGCAGACTGGCAGGCAGGCAGGCAGGCAGGCATTCTCGCAGGCAGGCATTCTCGCAGGAAGACAGGTAGGCAGGCAGGCAGGCAGGCAGGAAGGTAGGCAGGCAGGCAGGCCGGCATTCTAGCAGGAATGCAGGCAGGCAGGCATTCTCGCAGGCAGGTAGCCGGCAGGTAGAAGGCAGTTAGCAGGCAGGTAGCAGGCAGGTAGCAGGCAGGTAGGTAGGCAGGTAGGCAGGCAGGCAGGTAGGCAGGCAGGCAGGTAGGCAGGCAGGCAGGTAGGCAGGCAGGCAGGTAGGCAGGCAGGTAGGCAGGCAGGTAGGCAGGCAGGTAGGCAGGCAAGCATTCTCGCAGGCAGGCAGGCAGGCAGGCAGGAAGCAGGCATTCTCGCAGGTAGGCAGGCATTCTCGCAGGAAGGCAGGCAGGTAGGTATTCTCGCAGGCAGGTAGGCAGGCAGGAATTCTCGCAGGCAGGTAGGCAGGCAGGTAGGCAGGCAGGCAGGCAGGCATTCTCGCAGGCAGGCAATCTCCCAGGCACGCAGGCAGGCATTCTCGTAGGCAGGCATTGTCGCAGGCAGGCAGGCAGGCATTGTCACAGGCATTGTCGCAGGCAGGCAGCCAGGCATTGTCACAGGCATTGTCGCAGGCAGGCAGGCAGGCATTGTCGCAGGCATTGTCGCAGGCAGGCAGGCAGGCAGGCAGGCAGGCATTCTCGCAGGCAGGCAGGAAGGCAGGCAGGCATGCAGGCAGGAAGGCAGGCTTTGTCGCAGGCAGGCAGGCAGGCAGGCATGCAGGCAGGCATTGTCGCAGACAGGCAGGCAGGCAGGCATTGTCGCAGGCAGGCAGGCAGGCAGGCAGGTAGCAGGCAGGTAGCAGGCAGGTAGGTAGGCAGGTAGGCAGGCAGGCAGGCAGGCAGGCAGGCAGGCAGGCAGGCAGGCATTGTCGCAGGCAGGCAGGCAGGCATTGTCGCAGGCAGGCAGGAAGACAGGCAGGCAGGCAGGCAGGCATTGTCGCAGGCAGGCAGGCAGGCAGGCAGGCAGGCAGGCATTGTCGCAGGCAGGCAGGCAGGCAGGCAGGGAGGCAGGCAGGCAGGCAGGCATTCTAGCAGGAATGCAGGCAGGCAGGCATTCTCGCAGGCAGGTAGCAGGCAGGTAGCAGGCAGGTAGCAGGCAGGTAGCAGGTAGGTAGCAGGCAGGTAGCAGGCAGTTAGCAGGCAGGTAGCAGGCAGGTAGCAGGCAGGTAGGTAGGCAGGTAGGCAGGCAGGCAGGTAGGCAGGCAGGCAGGTAGGCAGGCAGGCAGGAAGGCAGGCTTTGTCGCAAGCAGGCAGGCAGGCAGGCAGGCATTGTCGCAGGCAGGCAGGCAGGCAGGCAGGCAGGCACGCAGGCATTCTCGCAGACTGGCAGGCAGGCAGGCAGGCAGGCATTCTCGCAGGCAGGCATTCTCGCAGGAAGACAGGCAGGCAGGCAGACAGGCAGGCAGGGAGGCAGGCAGGCAGGCAGGCATTCTAGCAGGAATGCAGGCAGGCAGGCATTCTCGCAGGCAGGTAGCCGGCAGGTAGCAGGCAGTTAGCAGGCAGGTAGCAGGCAGGTAGCAGGCAGGTAGGTAGGCAGGTAGGCAGGCAGGCAGGTAGGCAGGCAGGCAGGTAGGTAGGCAGGCAGGTAAGCAGGCAGGCAGGTAGGCAGGCAGGTAGGCAGGCAGGTAGGCAGGCAGGTAGGCAGGCAAGCATTCACGCAGGCAGGCAGTCAGGCAGGCAGGCAGCAGGCATTCTCGCAGGTAGGCAGGCATTCTCGCAGTAAGGCAGGCAGGTAGGTATTCTCGCAGGCAGGTAGGCAGGCAGGAATTCTCACAGGCAGGTAGGCAGGCAGGCAGGCAGGCAGGCATTGTCGCAGGCAGGCAGGCAGGCACGCAGGCACGCAGGCATTCTCGCAGACTGGCAGGCAGGCAGGCAGGCAGGCATTCTCGCAGGCAGGCATTCTCGCAGGAAGACAGGCAGGCAGGCAGGCAGGCAGGGAGGCAGGCAGGCAGGCAGGCATTCTAGCAGGAATGCAGGCAGGCAGGCATTCTCGCAGGCAGGTAGCAGGCAGGTAGCAGGCAGGTAGCAGGCAGGTAGCAGGCAGGTAGGTAGGCAGGTAGGCAGGCAGGCAGGTAGGCAGGCAGGCAGGTAGGCAGGCAGGCAGGAAGGCAGGCTTTGTCGCAGGCAGGCAGGCAGGCAGGCAGGCAGGCAGGCAGGCAGGCAGGCATTGTCGCAGGCAGGCAGGCAGGCAGGCAGGCAGGCAGGCACGCAGGCATTCTCGCAGACTGGCAGGCAGACAGGCAGGCAGGCATTCTCGCAGGCAGGCATTCTCGCAGGAAGACAGGCAGGCAGGCAGACCGGCAGGCAGGGAGGCAGGCAGGCAGGCAGGCATTCTAGCAGGAATGCAGGCAGGCAGGCATTCTCGCAGGCAGGTAGCAGGCAGGTAGCAGGCAAGTAGCAGGCAGGTAGCAGGCAGGTAGCAGGCAGGTAGCAGGCAGGTAGCAGGCAGGTAGGTAGGCAGGTAGGCAGGCAGGCAGGTAGAGAGGCAGGCAGGTAGGCAGGCAGGCAGGAAGGCAGGCTTTGTCGCAGGCAGGCAGGCAGGCAGGCAGGCATTGTCGCAGGCAGGCAGGCAGGCAGGCAGGCAGGCATTGTCGCAGGCAGGCAGGCAGGCAGGCAGACACGCAGGCATTCTCGCAGACTGGCAGGCAGGCAGGCAGGCAGGCATTCTCGCAGGCAGGCATTCTCGCAGGAAGACAGGCAGGCAGGCAGGCAGGCAGGGAGGCACTCAGGCAGGCAGGCATTCTAGCAGGAATGCAGGCAGGGAGGCATTCTCGCAGGCAGGTAGCAGGCAGGTAGCAGGCAGGTAGCAGGCAGGTAGGTAGGCAGGTAGGCAGGCAGGCAGGTAGGCAGGCAGGCACGTAGGCAGGCAGGCAGGAAGGCAGGCTTTGTCGCAGGCAGGAAGGCAGGCAGGCAGGCAGGCAGGCAGGCAGGCAGGCATTGTCGCAGGCAGGCAGGCAGGCATTGTCGCAGGCAGGCAGGCAGGCAGGCAGGCAGGCAGGCAGGCAGGCAGGCATTGTCGCAGGCAGGCAGGTAGGCACGCACGCAGGCATTCTCGCAGACTGGCAGGCAGGCAGGCAGGCAGGCATTCTCGCAGGCAGGCATTCTCGCAGGAAGACAGGTAGGCAGGCAGGCAGGCAGGAAGGTAGGCAGGCAGGCAGGCCGGCATTCTAGCAGGAATGCAGGCAGGCAGGCATTCTTGCAGGCAGGTAGCCGGCAGGTAGCAGGCAGTTAGCAGGCAGGTAGCAGGCAGGTAGCAGGCAGGTAGGTAGGCAGGTAGGCAGGCAGGCAGGTAGGCAGGCAGGCAGGTAGGCAGGCAGGCAGGTAGGCAGGCAGGCAGGTAGGCAGGCAGGTAGGCAGGCAGGTAGGCAGGCAGGTAGGCAGGCAAGCATTCTCGCAGGCAGGCAGGCAGGCAGGCAGGAAGCAGGCATTCTCGCAGGTAGGCAGGCATTCTCGCAGGAAGGCAGGCAGGTAGGTATTCTCGCAGGCAGGTAGGCAGGCAGGAATTCTCGCAGGCAGGTAGGCAGGCAGGTAGGCAGGCAGGCAGGCAGGCAGGCATTCTCGCAGGCAGGCAATCTCCCAGGCACGCAGGCAGGCATTCTCGTAGGCAGGCATTGTCGCAGGCAGGCAGGCAGGCATTGTCGCAGGCATTGTCGCAGGCAGGCAGCCAGGCATTGTCACAGGCATTGTCGCAGGCAGGCAGGCAGGCATTGTCGCAGGCATTGTCGCAGGCAGGCAGGCAGGCAGGCAGGCAGGCATTCTCGCAGGCAGGCAGGAAGGCAGGCAGGCATGCAGGCAGGAAGGCAGGCTTTGTCGCAGGCAGGCAGGCAGGCAGGCATGCAGGCAGGCATTGTCGCAGACAGGCAGGCAGGCAGGCATTGTCGCAGGCAGGCAGGCAGGCAGGCAGGCAGGCAGGCAGGCAGGCAGGCATTGTCGCAGGCAGGCAGGCAGGCATTGTCGCAGGCAGGCAGGAAGACAGGCAGGCAGGCAGGCAGGCATTGTCGCAGGCAGGCAGGCAGGCAGGCAGGCAGGCATTGTCGCAGGCAGGCAGGCAGGCAGGCAGGGAGGCAGGCAGGCAGGCAGGCATTCTAGCAGGAATGCAGGCAGGCAGGCATTCTCGCAGGCAGGTAGCAGGCAGGTAGCAGGCAGGTAGCAGGCAGGTAGCAGGCAGGTAGCAGGCAGGTAGTTAGGCAGGTAGGCAGGCAGGCAGGTAGGCAGGCAGGCAGGTAGGCAGGCAGGCAGGAAGGCAGGCTTTGTCGCAGGCAGGCAGGCAGGCAGGCAGGCAGGCAGGCAGGCATTGTCGCAGGCAGGCAGGCAGGCAGGCAGGCAGGCAGGCACGCAGGCATTCTCGCAGACTGGCAGGCAGGCAGGCAGGCAGGCATTCTCGCAGGCAGGCATTCTCGCAGGAAGACAGGCAGGCAGGCAGACAGGCAGGCAGGGAGGCAGGCAGGCAGGCAGGCATTCTAGCAGGAATGCAGGCAGGCAGGCATTCTCGCAGGCAGGTAGCCGGCAGGTAGCAGGCAGTTAGCAGGCAGGTAGCAGGCAGGTAGCAGGCAGGTAGGTAGGCAGGTAGGCAGGCAGGCAGGTAGGCAGACAGGCAGGTAGGCAGGCAGGCAGGTAAGCAGGCAGGCAGGTAGGCAGGCAGGTAGGCAGGCAGGTAGGCAGGCAGGTAGGCAGGCAAGCATTCACGCAGGCAGGCAGTCAGGCAGGCAGGCAGCAGGCATTCTCGCAGGTAGGCAGGCATTCTCGCAGGAAGGCAGGCAAGTAGGTATTCTCGCAGGCAGGTAAGCAGGCAGGAATTCTCACAGGCAGGTAGGCAGGCAGGTAGGCAGGCAGGCAGGCAGGCAGGCATTCTCGCAGGCAGGCAATCTCCCAGGCACGCAGGCAGGCATTCTCGTAGGCAGGCATTGTCGCAGGCAGGCAAGGAGGCATTGTCGCAGGCATTGTAGCAGGCAGGCAGCCAGGCATTGTCGCAGGCATTGTCGCAGGCAGGCAGGCAGGCATTGTCGCAGGCATTGTCGCAGGCATTGTCGCAGGCAGGCAGGCAGGCATTGTCGCAGGCATTGTCGCAGGCAGGCAGGCAGGCAGGCAGGCATTCTCGCAGGCATTCTCCCAGGCAGGCAGGAAGGCAGGCAGGCAGGCAGGCAGGCAGGCATTGTCGCAGGCAGGCAGGCAGGCAGGCAGGCAGGCATTGTCGCAGGCAGGCAGGCAGGCAGGCAGGCAGGCATTGTCGCAGGCAGGCAGGAAGGCAGGCAGGCAGGCAGGCATTGTCGCAGGCAGGCAGGCAGGCAGGCAGGCAGGCAGGCAGGCAGGCAGGCAGGCATTGTCGCAGGCAGGCAGGCAGGCAGGCAGGCATTGTCGCAGGCAGGCAGGCAGGCAGGCAGGCATTGTCGCAGGCAGGCAGGCAGGCATTCTCGCAGGCAGGTAGCAGGCAGGTAGCAGGCAGGTAGCAGGCAGGTAGCAGGCAGGTAGCAGGCAGGTAGCAGGCAGGTAGGTAGGCAGGTAGGCAGGCAGGCAGGTAGGCAGGCAGGCAGGTAGGCAGGCAGGAAGGTAGGCACGCAGGCAGGTAGGCAGGCAGGTAGGCAGGCAAGCATTCTCACAAGCAGGCAGGCAGGCACGCAGGCAGCAGGCATTCTCGCAGGTAGGCAGGCATTCTCGCAGGAAGGCAGGCAGGTAGGTATTCTCGCAGGCAGGTAGGCAGGCAGGAATTCTCGCAGGCAGGTAGGCAGTCAGGTAGGCAGGCAGGCAGGCAGGCAGGCATTCTCGCAGGCAGGCAATCTCCCAGGCACGCAGGCAGGCATTCTCGTAGGCAGGCATTGTCGCAGGAAGGCAGGCAGGCATTGTCGCAGGCATTGTCGCAGGCAGGCAGGCAGGCAGGCAGGAAGGCAGGCTTTGTCGCAGGCAGGCAGGCAGGCAGACATTGTCGCAGGCAGGCAGGCAGGCAGGCATTGTCGCAGGCAGGCAGGCAGGCAGGCAGGCAGGCATTGTCGCAGGCAGGCAGACAGGCAGGCAGGCATTGTCGCAGGCAGGCAGGCAGGCAGGCAGGCAGGCAGGCACGCAGGCATTCTCGCAGACTGGCAGGCAGGCATGCAGGCAGGCATTCTCGCAGGCAGGCATACTCGCAGGAAGACAGGCAGGCAGGCAGGCAGGCAGGGAGTCAGGCAGGCAGGCAGGCATTCTAGCAGGAATGCAGGCAGGCAGGCATTCTCGCAGGCAGGTAGCAGGCAGGTAGCAGGCAGGTAGCAGGCAGGTAGCAGGCAGGTAGCAGGCAGGTAGCGGGCAGGTATGTAGGCAGGTAGGCAGGCAGGCAGGTAGAGAGGCAGGAAGGTAGGCAGGTAGGCAGGAAGGCAGGCTTTGTCGCAGGCAGGCAGGCAGGCAGGCAGGCAGGCATTGTCGCAGGCAGGCAGGCAGGCAGGCAGGCATTGTCGCAGGCAGGCAGGCAGGCAGGCAGGCAGGCAGGCATTGTCGCAGGCAGGCAGGCAGGCACGCAGGCACGCAGGCATTCTCGCAGACTGGCAGGCAGGCAGGCAGGCAGGCATTCTCGCAGGCAGGCATTCTCGCAAGAAGACAGGCAGGCAGGCAGGCAGGCAGGGAGGCAGGCAGGCAGGCAGGCATTCTAGCAGGAATGCAGGCAGGCAGGCATTCTCGCAGGCAGGTAGCAGGCAGGTAGCAGGCAGGTAGCAGGCAGGTAGCAGGCAGGTAGCAGGCAGGTAGGTAGGCAGGTAGGCAGGCAGGCAGGTAGGCAGGCAGGCAGGTAGGCAGGCAGGCAGGAAGGCAGGCTTTGTAGCAGGCAGGCAGGCAGGCAGGCAGGCAGGCAGGCAGGCATTGTCACAGGCAGGCAGGCAGGCAGGCAGGCAGGCACGCAGGCATTCTCGCAGACTGGCAGGCAGGCAGGCAGGCATTCTCGCAGGCAGGCATTCTCGCAGGAAGACAGGCAGGCAGGCAGGGAGGCAGGCAGGCAGGCAGGCATTCTAGCAGGAATGCAGGCAGGCAGGCATTCTCGCAGGCAGGTAGCAGGCAGTTAGCAGGCAGGTAGCAGGCAGGTAGGTAGGCAGGTAGGCAGGCAGGCAGGTAGAGAGGCAGGCAGGTAGGCAGGCAGGCAGGCAGGCAGGCATTGTCGCAGGCAGGCAGGCAGGCAGGCAGGCAGGCAGGCAGGCAGGCATTGTCGCAGGCAGGCAGGCAGGCAGGCAGGCAGGCAGGCATTGTCGCAGGCAGGCAGGCAGGCAGGCAGGCACGCAGGCATTCTCGCAGACTGGCAGGCAGGCAGGCAGGCAGGCATTCTCGCAGGCAGGCATTCTCGCAGGAAGACAGGCAGGCAGGCAGGCAGGCAGGCACGCAGGCATTCTCGCAGACTGGCAGGCAGGCAGGCAGGCAGGCATTCTCGCAGGCAGGCATTCTCACAGGAAGACAGGCAGGCAGGCAGGCAGGCAGGCAGGGAGGCACTCAGGCAGGCAGGCATTCTAGCAGGAATGCAGGCAGGCAGGCATTCTCGCAGGCAGGTAGCAGGCAGGTAGCCGGCAGGTAGCAGGCAGGTAGCAGGCAGGTAGCAGGCATGTAGCAGGCAGGTAGCAGGCAGGTAGCAGGCAGGTAGGTAGGCAGGTAGGCAGGCAGGCAGGTAGGCAGGCAGGCAGGTAAGCAGGCAGGCAGGTAGGCAGGAAGGCAGGAAGGCAGGTAGGCAGGCAGGTAGGCAGGCAAGCATTCTCGCAGGCAGGCAGGCCGGCAGGCAGGCAGCAGGCATTCTCGCAGGTAGGCAGGCATTCTCGCAGGAAGGCAGGCAGGTAGGTATTCTCGCAGGCAGGTAGGCAGGCAGGAATTCTCGCAGGCAGGTAGGCAGGCAGGTAGGCAGGCAGGCAGGCAGGCAGGCATTCTCGCAGGCAGGCAATCTCCCAGGCACGCAGGCAGGCATTCTCGTAGGCAGGCATTGTCGCAGGCAGGCAGGCAGGCATTGTCGCAGGCATTGTCGCAGGCAGGCAGGCAGGCATTGTCGCAGGCATTGTCGCAGGCAGGCAGGCAGGCAGGCAGGCAGCCATTCTCGCAGGTAGGCAGGCAGGCAGGCAGGCAGGCAGGCATTGTCGCAGGCAGGCAGGCAGGCATTCTCGCAGGCAGGCAGGCAGGCAGGCAGGCAGGCAGGCAGGCAGGCATTCTCACAGGCAGACAGGCAGGCAGGCAGGCATTCTCGCAGGCAGGCAGGCAGGCAGGCAGGCAGGCAGGCAGGCAGGCAGGCAGGCAGGCATTCTCGCAGGCAGGCAGGCAGGCAGGCAGGCAGGCAGGCAGGCAGGCAGGCATTCTCGCAGGCAGGCAGGCAGGCAGGCAGGCAGACAGGCAGGCAGGCAGGCATTGTCGCAGGCAGGCAGGCAGGCAGGCAGGCAGGCAGGCATTGTCGCAGGCAGGCAGGCAGGCACGCAGGCACGCAGGCATTCTCGCAGACTGGCAGGCAGGCAGGCAGGCAGGCATTCTCGCAGGCAGGCATTCTCGCAGGAAGACAGGCAGGCAGGCAGGCAGGCAGGGAGGCAGGCAGGCAGGCATTCTAGCAGGAATGCAGGCAGGCAGGCATTCTCGCAGGCAGGTAGCAGGCAGGTAGCAGGCAGGTAGCAGGCAGGTAGCAGGCAGGTAGGTAGGCAGGTAGGCAGGCAGGCAGGTAGGCAGGCAGGCAGGTAGGCAGGCAGGCAGGCAGGCAGGCAGGCAGGCATTGTCGCAGGCAGGCAGGCATGCAGGCAGGCAGGCAGGCACGCAGGCATTCTCGCAGACTGGCAGGCAGACAGGCAGGCAGGCATTCTCGCAGGCAGGCATTCTCGCAGGAAGACAGGCAGGCAGGCAGACCGGCAGGCAGGGAGGCAGGCAGGCAGGCAGGCATTCTAGCAGGAATGCAGGCAGGCAGGCATTCTCGCAGGCAGGTAGCAGGCAGGTAGCAGGCAAGTAGCAGGCAGGTAGCAGGCAGGTAGCAGGCAGGTAGCAGGCAGGTAGCAGGCAGGTAGGTAGGCAGGTAGGCAGGCAGGCAGGTAGAGAGGCAGGCAGGTAGGCAGGCAGGCAGGAAGGCAGGCTTTGTCGCAGGCAGGCAGGCAGGCAGGCAGGCAGGCAGGCAGGCAGGCAGGCATTGTCACAGGCAGGCAGGCAGGCAGGCAGGCAGGCACGCAGGCATTCTCGCAGACTGGCAGGCAGGCAGGCAGGCATTCTCGCAGGCAGGCATTCTCGCAGGAAGACAGGCAGGCAGGCAGACAGGCAGGCAGGGAGGCAGGCAGGCAGGCAGGCATTCTAGCAGGAATGCAGGCAGGCAGGCATTCTCGCAGGCAGGTAGCAGGCAGGTAGCAGGCAGGTAGCAGGCAGGTAGGTAGGCAGGTAGGCAGGCAGGCAGGTAGAGAGGCAGGCAGGTAGGCAGGCAGGCAGGAAGGCAGGCTTTGTCGCAGGCAGGCAGGCAGGCAGGCAGGCAGGCAGGCAGGCATTGTCGCAGGCAGGCAGGCAGGCAGGCAGGCAGGCAGGCAGGCAGGCAGGCAGGCAGGCAGGCAGGCAGGCAGGCATTGTCGCAGGCAGGCAGGCAGGCAGGCAGGCAGGCATTGTCGCAGGCAGGCAGGCAGGCAGGCAGGCACGCAGGCATTCTCGCAGACTGGCAGGCAGGCAGGCAGGCAGGCATTCTCGCAGGCAGGCATTCTCGCAGGAAGACAGGCAGGCAGGCAGGCAGGCAGGGAGGCACTCAGGCAGGCAGGCATTCTAGCAGGAATGCAGGCAGGCAGGCATTCTCGCAGGCAGGTAGCAGGCAGGTAGCAGGCAGGTAGCAGGCAGGTAGCAGGCAGGTAGGTAGGCAGGTAGGCAGGCAGGCAGGTAGGCAGGCAGGCAGGTAGGCAGGCAGGCACGTAGGCAGGCAGGCAGGAAGGCAGGCTTTGTCGCAGGCAGGAAGGCAGGCAGGCAGGCAGGCAGGCAGGCATTGTCGCAGGCAGGTAGGCAGGCAGGCATTATCGTAGGCAGGCAGGCAGGCAGTCAGGCAGGCATTGTCGCAGGCAGGCAGGCAGGCAGGCAGGCAGGCAGGCAGGCATTGTCGCAGGCAGGCAGGCAGGCAGGCACGCAGGCACGCAGGCATTCTCGCAGACTGGCAGGCAGGCAGGCAGGCAGGCATTCTCGCAGGCAGGCATTCTCGCAGGAAGACAGGCAGGCAGGCAGGCAGGCAGGCAGGGAGGCACTCAGGCAGGCAGGCATTCTAGCAGGAATGCAGGCAGGCAGGCATTCTCGCAGGCAGGTAGCAGGCAGGTAGCAGGCAGGTAGCCGGCAGGTAGCAGGCATGTAGCAGGCAGGTAGCAGGCAGGTAGCAGGCAGGTAGGTAGGCAGGTCGGCAGGCAGGCAGGTAGGCAGGCAGGCAGGTAAGCAGGCAGGCAGGTATGCAGGAAGGCAGGAAGGCAGGTAGGCAGGCAGGTAGGCAGGCAAGCATTCTCGCAGGCAGGCAGGCCGGCAGGCAGGCAGCAGGCATTCTCGCAGGTAGGCAGGCATTCTCGCAGGAAGGCAGGCAGGTAGGTATTCTCGCAGGCAGGTAGGCAGGCAGGAATTCTCGCAGGCAGGTAGGCAGGCAGGTAGGCAGGCAGGCAGGCAGGCAGGCATTCTCGCAGGCAGGCAATCTCCCAGGCACGCAGGCAGGCATTCTCGTAGGCAGGCATTGTCGCAGGCAGGCAGGCAGGCATTGTCGCAGGCATTGTCGCAGGCAGGCAGGCAGGCATTGTCGCAGGCATTGTCGCAGGCAGGCAGGCAGGCAGGCAGGCAGCCATTCTCGCAGGCATTCTCGCAGGTAGGCAGGCAGGCAGGCAGGCAGGCAGGCAGGCATTGTCGCAGGCAGGCAGGCAGGCATTCTCGCAGGCAGGCAGGCAGGCAGGCAGGCAGGCAGGCAGGCAGGCAGGCATTCTCACAGGCAGACAGGCAGGCAGGCAGGCATTCTCGCAGGCAGGCAGGCAGGCAGGCAGGCAGGCAGGCAGGCAGGCAGGCAGGCAGGCATTGTCGCAGGCAGGCAGGAAGACAGGCAGGCAGGCAGGCATTGTCGCAGGCAGGCAGGCAGGCAGGCAGGCAGGCAGGCATTGTCGCAGGCAGGCAGTCAGGCAGGCAGGGAGGCAGGCAGGCAGGCAGGCATTCTAGCAGGAATGCAGGCAGGCAGGCATTCTCGCAGGCAGGTAGCAGGCAGGTAGCAGGCAGGTAGCAGGCAGGTAGCAGGCAGGTAGTTAGGCAGGTAGGCAGGCAGGCAGGTAGGCAGGCAGGCAGGTAGGCAGGCAGGCAGGAAGGCAGGCTTTGTCGCAGGCAGGCAGGCAGGCAGGCAGGCAGGCAGGCATTGTCGCAGGCAGGCAGGCAGGCAGGCAGGCACGCAGGCATTCTCGCAGACTGGCAGGCAGGCAGGCAGGCAGGCATTCTCGCAGGCAGGCATTCTCGCAGGAAGACAGGCAGGGAGGCAGGCAGGCAGGCAGGCATTCTAGCAGGAATGCAGGCAGGCAGGCATTCTCGCAGGCAGGTAGCAGGCAGGTAGCATGCATGTAGCAGGCAGGTAGCAGGCAGGTAGCAGGCAGGTAGTAGGCAGGTAGCAGGCAGGTAGGTAGGCAGGTAGGCAGGCAGGCAGGTAGAGAGGCAGGCAGGTAGGCAGGCAGGCAGGAAGGCAGGCTTTGTCGCAGGCAGGCAGGCAGGCAGGCAGGCAGGCAGGCAGGCAGTCAGGCATTGTCGCAGGCAGGCAGGCAGGCAGGGAGGCAGGCAGGCAGGCAGGCATTGTCGCAGGCAGGCAGGCAGGCAGGCATTGTCGCAGGCAGGCAGGCAGGCAGGCAGGCACGCAGGCATTCTCGCAGACTGGCAGGCAGGCAGGCAGGCAGGCATTCTCGCAGGCAGGCATTCTCGCAGGAAGACAGGCAGGCAGGCAGGCAGGCAGGGAGGCACTCAGGCAGGCAGGCATTCTAGCAGGAATGCAGGCAGGCAGGCATTCTCGCAGGCAGGTAGCAGGCAGGTAGCAGGCAGGTAGCAGGCAGGTAGGTAGGCAGGTAGGCAGGCAGGCAGGTAGGCAGGCAGGCACGTAGGCAGGCAGGCACGTAGGCAGGCTTTGTTGCAGGCAGGAAGGCAGGCAGGCAGGCAGGCAGGCAGGCAGGCATTGTCGCAGGCAGGCAGGCAGGCATTGTCGCAGGCAGGCAGGCAGGCAGGCAGGCAGGCATTGTCGCAGGCAGGCAGGCAGGCAGGCATTGTCGGAGGCAGGCAGGCAGGCAGGCAGGCAGGCAGGCATTGTCGCAGGCAGGCAGGCAGGCAGGCAGGCACGCAGGCATTCTCGCAGACTGGCAGGCAGGCAAGCAGGCAGGCATTCTCGCAGGCAGGCATTCTCGCAGGAAGACAGGCAGGCAGGCAGGCAGGCAGGCAGGGAGGCAGGCAGGCAGGCAGGCATTCTAGCAGGAATGCAGGCAGGCAGGCATTCTCGCAGGCAGGTAGCAGGCAGGTAGCAGGCAGGTAGCAGGCAGGTAGCAGGCAGGTAGCAGGCAGGTAGCAGGCAGGTAGCAGGCAGGTATGTAGGCAGGTAGGCAGGCAGGCAGGTAGAGAGGCAGGAAGGTAGGCAGGCAGGCAGGAAGGCAGGCTTTGTCGCAGGCAGGCAGGCAGGCAGGCAGGCATTGTCGCAGGCAGGCAGGCAGGCAGCCATTGTCGCAGGCAGGCAGGCAGGCAGGCAGGCAGGCAGGCATTGTCGCAGGCAGGCAGGCAGGCAGGCAGGCAGGCAGGCATTGTCGCAGGCAGGCAGGCAGGCAGGCAGGCACGCAGGCATTCTCGCAGACTGGCAGGCAGGCAGGCAGGCAGGCATTCTCGCAGGCAGGCATTCTCGCAGGAAGACAGGCAGGCAGGCAGGCAGGCAGGCAGGGAGGCACTCAGGCAGGCAGGCATTCTAGCAGGAATGCAGGCAGGCAGGCATTCTCGCAGGCGGGTAGCAGGCAGGTAGCAGGCAGGTAGCCGGCAGGTAGCAGGCAGGTAGCAGGCAGGTAGCATGCATGTAGCAGGCAGGTAGCAGGCAGGTAGCAGGCAGGTAGTAGGCAGGTAGCAGGCAGGTAGGTAGGCAGGTAGGCAGGCAGGCAGGTAGAGAGGCAGGCAGGTAGGCAGGCAGGCAGGCAGGCAGGCAGGCAGGCAGGCAGGCAGGCATTGTCGCAGGCAGGCAGGCAGGCAGGGAGGCAGGCAGGCAGGCAGGCATTGTCGCAGGCAGGCAGGCAGGCAGGCAGGCATTGTCGCAGGCAGGCAGGCAGGCAGGCAGGCACGCAGGCATTCTCGCAGACTGGCAGGCAGGCAGGCAGGCAGGCATTCTCGCAGGCAGGCATTCTCGCAGGAAGACAGGCAGGCAGGCAGGCAGGCAGGGAGGCACTCAGGCAGGCAGGCATTCTAGCAGGAATGCAGGCAGGCAGGCATTCTCGCAGGCAGGTAGCAGGCAGGTAGCAGGCAGGTAGCAGGCAGGTAGGTAGGCAGGTAGGCAGGCAGGCAGGTAGGCAGGCAGGCACGTAGGCAGGCAGGCACGTAGGCAGGCTTTGTCGCAGGCAGGAAGGCAGGCAGGCAGGCAGGCAGGCAGGCAGGCAGGCATTGTCGCAGGCAGGCAGGCAGGCATTGTCGCAGGCAGGCAGGCAGGCAGGCAGGCAGGCATTGTCGCAGGCAGGCAGGCAGGCAGGCAGGCAGGCATTGTCGGAGGCAGGCAGGCAGGCAGGCAGGCAGGCAGGCATTGTCGCAGGCAGGCAGGCAGGCAGGCAGGCAGGCACGCAGGCATTCTCGCAGACTGGCAGGCAGGCAAGCAGGCAGGCATTCTCGCAGGCAGGCATTTTCGCAGGAAGACAGGCAGGCAGGCAGGCAGGCAGGCAGGGAGGCAGGCAGGCAGGCAGGCATTCTAGCAGGAATGCAGGCAGGCAGGCATTCTCGCAGGCAAGAAGCAGGCAGGTAGCAGGCAGGTAGCAGGCAGGTAGCAGGCAGGTAGCAGGCAGGTAGCAGGCAGGTATGTAGGCAGGTACGCAGGCAGGCAGGTAGAGAGGCAGGAAGGTAGGCAGGCAGGCAGGAAGGCAGGCTTTGTCGCAGGCAGGCAGGCAGGCAGGCAGGCATTGTCGCAGGCAGGCAGGCAGGCAGGCATTGTCGCAGGCAGGCAGGCAGGCAGGCAGGCAGGCAGGCATTGTCGCAGGCAGGCAGGCAGGCAGGCAGGCAGGCAGGCATTGTCGCAGGCAGGCAGGCAGGCAGGCAGGCACGCAGGCATTCTCGGAGACTGGCAGGCAGGCAGGCAGGCAGGCATTCTCGCAGGAAGACAGGCAGGCAGGCAGGCAGGCAGGGAGGCACTCAGGCAGGCAGGCATTCTAGCAGGAATGCAGGCAGGCAGGCATTCTCGCAGGCAGGTAGCAGGCAGGTAGCAGGCAGGTAGCCGGCAGGTAGCAGGCAGGTAGCAGGCAGGTAGCAGGCATGTAGCAGGCAGGTAGCAGGCAGGTAGCAGGCAGGTAGGTAGGCAGGTATGCAGGCAGGCAGGTAGGCAGGCAGGCAGGTAAGCAGGCAGGCAGGTAGGCAGGAAGGCAGGAAGGCAGGTAGGCAGGAAGGTAGGCAGGCAAGCATTCTCGCAGGCAGGCAGGCCGGCAGGCAGGCAGCAGGCATTCTCGCAGGTAGGCAGGCATTCTCGCATGAAGGCAGGCAGGCAGGAATTCTCGCAGGCAGGTAGGCAGTCAGGTAGGCAGGCAGGCAGGCAGGCAGGCATTCTCGCAGGCAGGCAATCTCCCAGGCACGCAGGCAGGCATTCTCGTAGGCAGGCATTGTCGCAGGAAGGCAGGCAGGCATTGTCGCAGGCATTGTCGCAGGCAGGCAGGCAGGCAGGCAGGAAGGCAGGCTTTGTCGCAGGCAGGCAGGCAGGCAGACATTGTCGCAGGCAGGCAGGCAGGCAGGCATTGTCGCAGGCAGGCAGGCAGGCAGGCAGGCAGGCATTGTCGCAGGCAGGCAGACAGGCAGGCAGGCATTGTCGCAGGCAGGCAGGCAGGCAGGCAGGCAGGCAGGCACGCAGGCATTCTCGCAGACTGGCAGGCAGGCATGCAGGCAGGCATTCTCGCAGGCAGGCATACTCGCAGGAAGACAGGCAGGCAGGCAGGCAGGCAGGGAGTCAGGCAGGCAGGCAGGCATTCTAGCAGGAATGCAGGCAGGCAGGCATTCTCGCAGGCAGGTAGCAGGCAGGTAGCAGGCAGGTAGCAGGCAGGTAGCAGGCAGGTAGCAGGCAGGTAGCGGGCAGGTATGTAGGCAGGTAGGCAGGCAGGCAGGTAGAGAGGCAGGAAGGTAGGCAGGTAGGCAGGAAGGCAGGCTTTGTCGCAGGCAGGCAGGCAGGCAGGCAGGCAGGCATTGTCGCAGGCAGGCAGGCAGGCAGGCAGGCATTGTCGCAGGCAGGCAGGCAGGCAGGCAGGCAGGCAGGCATTGTCGCAGGCAGGCAGGCAGGCACGCAGGCACGCAGGCATTCTCGCAGACTGGCAGGCAGGCAGGCAGGCAGGCATTCTCGCAGGCAGGCATTCTCGCAAGAAGACAGGCAGGCAGGCAGGCAGGCAGGGAGGCAGGCAGGCAGGCAGGCATTCTAGCAGGAATGCAGGCAGGCAGGCATTCTCGCAGGCAGGTAGCAGGCAGGTAGCAGGCAGGTAGCAGGCAGGTAGCAGGCAGGTAGCAGGCAGGTAGGTAGGCAGGTAGGCAGGCAGGCAGGTAGGCAGGCAGGCAGGTAGGCAGGCAGGCAGGAAGGCAGGCTTTGTAGCAGGCAGGCAGGCAGGCAGGCAGGCAGGCAGGCAGGCATTGTCACAGGCAGGCAGGCAGGCAGGCAGGCAGGCACGCAGGCATTCTCGCAGACTGGCAGGCAGGCAGGCAGGCATTCTCGCAGGCAGGCATTCTCGCAGGAAGACAGGCAGGCAGGCAGGGAGGCAGGCAGGCAGGCAGGCATTCTAGCAGGAATGCAGGCAGGCAGGCATTCTCGCAGGCAGGTAGCAGGCAGTTAGCAGGCAGGTAGCAGGCAGGTAGGTAGGCAGGTAGGCAGGCAGGCAGGTAGAGAGGCAGGCAGGTAGGCAGGCAGGCAGGCAGGCAGGCATTGTCGCAGGCAGGCAGGCAGGCAGGCAGGCAGGCAGGCAGGCAGGCATTGTCGCAGGCAGGCAGGCAGGCAGGCAGGCAGGCAGGCATTGTCGCAGGCAGGCAGGCAGGCAGGCAGGCACGCAGGCATTCTCGCAGACTGGCAGGCAGGCAGGCAGGCAGGCATTCTCGCAGGCAGGCATTCTCGCAGGAAGACAGGCAGGCAGGCAGGCAGGCAGGCACGCAGGCATTCTCGCAGACTGGCAGGCAGGCAGGCAGGCAGGCATTCTCGCAGGCAGGCATTCTCACAGGAAGACAGGCAGGCAGGCAGGCAGGCAGGCAGGGAGGCACTCAGGCAGGCAGGCATTCTAGCAGGAATGCAGGCAGGCAGGCATTCTCGCAGGCAGGTAGCAGGCAGGTAGCCGGCAGGTAGCAGGCAGGTAGCAGGCAGGTAGCAGGCATGTAGCAGGCAGGTAGCAGGCAGGTAGCAGGCAGGTAGGTAGGCAGGTAGGCAGGCAGGCAGGTAGGCAGGCAGGCAGGTAAGCAGGCAGGCAGGTAGGCAGGAAGGCAGGAAGGCAGGTAGGCAGGCAGGTAGGCAGGCAAGCATTCTCGCAGGCAGGCAGGCCGGCAGGCAGGCAGCAGGCATTCTCGCAGGTAGGCAGGCATTCTCGCAGGAAGGCAGGCAGGTAGGTATTCTCGCAGGCAGGTAGGCAGGCAGGAATTCTCGCAGGCAGGTAGGCAGGCAGGTAGGCAGGCAGGCAGGCAGGCAGGCATTCTCGCAGGCAGGCAATCTACCAGGCACGCAGGCAGGCATTCTCGTAGGCAGGCATTGTCGCAGGCAGGCAGGCAGGCATTGTCGCAGGCATTGTCGCAGGCAGGCAGGCAGGCATTGTCGCAGGCATTGTCGCAGGCAGGCAGGCAGGCAGGCAGGCAGCCATTCTCGCAGGTAGGCAGGCAGGCAGGCAGGCAGGCAGGCATTGTCGCAGGCAGGCAGGCAGGCATTCTCGCAGGCAGGCAGGCAGGCAGGCAGGCAGGCAGGCAGGCAGGCATTCTCACAGGCAGACAGGCAGGCAGGCAGGCATTCTCGCAGGCAGGCAGGCAGGCAGGCAGGCAGGCAGGCAGGCAGGCAGGCAGGCAGGCATTCTCGCAGGCAGGCAGGCAGGCAGGCAGGCAGGCAGGCAGGCAGGCAGGCATTCTCGCAGGCAGGCAGGCAGGCAGGCAGGCAGACAGGCAGGCAGGCAGGCATTGTCGCAGGCAGGCAGGCAGGCAGGCAGGCAGGCAGGCATTGTCGCAGGCAGGCAGGCAGGCACGCAGGCACGCAGGCATTCTCGCAGACTGGCAGGCAGGCAGGCAGGCAGGCATTCTCGCAGGCAGGCATTCTCGCAGGAAGACAGGCAGGCAGGCAGGCAGGCAGGGAGGCAGGCAGGCAGGCATTCTAGCAGGAATGCAGGCAGGCAGGCATTCTCGCAGGCAGGTAGCAGGCAGGTAGCAGGCAGGTAGCAGGCAGGTAGCAGGCAGGTAGGTAGGCAGGTAGGCAGGCAGGCAGGTAGGCAGGCAGGCAGGTAGGCAGGCAGGCAGGCAGGCAGGCAGGCAGGCATTGTCGCAGGCAGGCAGGCATGCAGGCAGGCAGGCAGGCACGCAGGCATTCTCGCAGACTGGCAGGCAGACAGGCAGGCAGGCATTCTCGCAGGCAGGCATTCTCGCAGGAAGACAGGCAGGCAGGCAGACCGGCAGGCAGGGAGGCAGGCAGGCAGGCAGGCATTCTAGCAGGAATGCAGGCAGGCAGGCATTCTCGCAGGCAGGTAGCAGGCAGGTAGCAGGCAAGTAGCAGGCAGGTAGCAGGCAGGTAGCAGGCAGGTAGCAGGCAGGTAGCAGGCAGGTAGGTAGGCAGGTAGGCAGGCAGGCAGGTAGAGAGGCAGGCAGGTAGGCAGGCAGGCAGGAAGGCAGGCTTTGTCGCAGGCAGGCAGGCAGGCAGGCAGGCAGGCAGGCAGGCAGGCATTGTCACAGGCAGGCAGGCAGGCAGGCAGGCAGGCACGCAGGCATTCTCGCAGACTGGCAGGCAGGCAGGCAGGCATTCTCGCAGGCAGGCATTCTCGCAGGAAGACAGGCAGGCAGGCAGACAGGCAGGCAGGGAGGCAGGCAGGCAGGCAGGCATTCTAGCAGGAATGCAGGCAGGCAGGCATTCTCGCAGGCAGGTAGCAGGCAGGTAGCAGGCAGGTAGCAGGCAGGTAGGTAGGCAGGTAGGCAGGCAGGCAGGTAGAGAGGCAGGCAGGTAGGCAGGCAGGCAGGAAGGCAGGCTTTGTCGCAGGCAGGCAGGCAGGCAGGCAGGCAGGCAGGCAGGCATTGTCGCAGGCAGGCAGGCAGGCAGGCAGGCAGGCAGGCAGGCAGGCAGGCAGGCAGGCAGGCAGGCAGGCAGGCATTGTCGCAGGCAGGCAGGCAGGCAGGCAGGCAGGCATTGTCGCAGGCAGGCAGGCAGGCAGGCAGGCACGCAGGCATTCTCGCAGACTGGCAGGCAGGCAGGCAGGCAGGCATTCTCGCAGGCAGGCATTCTCGCAGGAAGACAGGCAGGCAGGCAGGCAGGCAGGGAGGCACTCAGGCAGGCAGGCATTCTAGCAGGAATGCAGGCAGGCAGGCATTCTCGCAGGCAGGTAGCAGGCAGGTAGCAGGCAGGTAGCAGGCAGGTAGCAGGCAGGTAGGTAGGCAGGTAGGCAGGCAGGCAGGTAGGCAGGCAGGCAGGTAGGCAGGCAGGCACGTAGGCAGGCAGGCAGGAAGGCAGGCTTTGTCGCAGGCAGGAAGGCAGGCAGGCAGGCAGGCAGGCAGGCATTGTCGCAGGCAGGTAGGCAGGCAGGCATTATCGTAGGCAGGCAGGCAGGCAGTCAGGCAGGCATTGTCGCAGGCAGGCAGGCAGGCAGGCAGGCAGGCAGGCAGGCATTGTCGCAGGCAGGCAGGCAGGCAGGCACGCAGGCACGCAGGCATTCTCGCAGACTGGCAGGCAGGCAGGCAGGCAGGCATTCTCGCAGGCAGGCATTCTCGCAGGAAGACAGGCAGGCAGGCAGGCAGGCAGGCAGGGAGGCACTCAGGCAGGCAGGCATTCTAGCAGGAATGCAGGCAGGCAGGCATTCTCGCAGGCAGGTAGCAGGCAGGTAGCAGGCAGGTAGCCGGCAGGTAGCAGGCATGTAGCAGGCAGGTAGCAGGCAGGTAGCAGGCAGGTAGGTAGGCAGGTCGGCAGGCAGGCAGGTAGGCAGGCAGGCAGGTAAGCAGGCAGGCAGGTATGCAGGAAGGCAGGAAGGCAGGTAGGCAGGCAGGTAGGCAGGCAAGCATTCTCGCAGGCAGGCAGGCCGGCAGGCAGGCAGCAGGCATTCTCGCAGGTAGGCAGGCATTCTCGCAGGAAGGCAGGCAGGTAGGTATTCTCGCAGGCAGGTAGGCAGGCAGGAATTCTCGCAGGCAGGTAGGCAGGCAGGTAGGCAGGCAGGCAGGCAGGCAGGCATTCTCGCAGGCAGGCAATCTCCCAGGCACGCAGGCAGGCATTCTCGTAGGCAGGCATTGTCGCAGGCAGGCAGGCAGGCATTGTCGCAGGCATTGTCGCAGGCAGGCAGGCAGGCATTGTCGCAGGCATTGTCGCAGGCAGGCAGGCAGGCAGGCAGGCAGCCATTCTCGCAGGCATTCTCGCAGGTAGGCAGGCAGGCAGGCAGGCAGGCAGGCAGGCATTGTCGCAGGCAGGCAGGCAGGCATTCTCGCAGGCAGGCAGGCAGGCAGGCAGGCAGGCAGGCAGGCAGGCAGGCATTCTCACAGGCAGACAGGCAGGCAGGCAGGCATTCTCGCAGGCAGGCAGGCAGGCAGGCAGGCAGGCAGGCAGGCAGGCAGGCAGGCAGGCATTGTCGCAGGCAGGCAGGAAGACAGGCAGGCAGGCAGGCATTGTCGCAGGCAGGCAGGCAGGCAGGCAGGCAGGCAGGCATTGTCGCAGGCAGGCAGTCAGGCAGGCAGGGAGGCAGGCAGGCAGGCAGGCATTCTAGCAGGAATGCAGGCAGGCAGGCATTCTCGCAGGCAGGTAGCAGGCAGGTAGCAGGCAGGTAGCAGGCAGGTAGCAGGCAGGTAGTTAGGCAGGTAGGCAGGCAGGCAGGTAGGCAGGCAGGCAGGTAGGCAGGCAGGCAGGAAGGCAGGCTTTGTCGCAGGCAGGCAGGCAGGCAGGCAGGCAGGCAGGCATTGTCGCAGGCAGGCAGGCAGGCAGGCAGGCACGCAGGCATTCTCGCAGACTGGCAGGCAGGCAGGCAGGCAGGCATTCTCGCAGGCAGGCATTCTCGCAGGAAGACAGGCAGGGAGGCAGGCAGGCAGGCAGGCATTCTAGCAGGAATGCAGGCAGGCAGGCATTCTCGCAGGCAGGTAGCAGGCAGGTAGCATGCATGTAGCAGGCAGGTAGCAGGCAGGTAGCAGGCAGGTAGTAGGCAGGTAGCAGGCAGGTAGGTAGGCAGGTAGGCAGGCAGGCAGGTAGAGAGGCAGGCAGGTAGGCAGGCAGGCAGGAAGGCAGGCTTTGTCGCAGGCAGGCAGGCAGGCAGGCAGGCAGGCAGGCAGGCAGTCAGGCATTGTCGCAGGCAGGCAGGCAGGCAGGGAGGCAGGCAGGCAGGCAGGCATTGTCGCAGGCAGGCAGGCAGGCAGGCATTGTCGCAGGCAGGCAGGCAGGCAGGCAGGCACGCAGGCATTCTCGCAGACTGGCAGGCAGGCAGGCAGGCAGGCATTCTCGCAGGCAGGCATTCTCGCAGGAAGACAGGCAGGCAGGCAGGCAGGCAGGGAGGCACTCAGGCAGGCAGGCATTCTAGCAGGAATGCAGGCAGGCAGGCATTCTCGCAGGCAGGTAGCAGGCAGGTAGCAGGCAGGTAGCAGGCAGGTAGGTAGGCAGGTAGGCAGGCAGGCAGGTAGGCAGGCAGGCACGTAGGCAGGCAGGCACGTAGGCAGGCTTTGTTGCAGGCAGGAAGGCAGGCAGGCAGGCAGGCAGGCAGGCAGGCATTGTCGCAGGCAGGCAGGCAGGCATTGTCGCAGGCAGGCAGGCAGGCAGGCAGGCAGGCATTGTCGCAGGCAGGCAGGCAGGCAGGCATTGTCGGAGGCAGGCAGGCAGGCAGGCAGGCAGGCAGGCATTGTCGCAGGCAGGCAGGCAGGCAGGCAGGCACGCAGGCATTCTCGCAGACTGGCAGGCAGGCAAGCAGGCAGGCATTCTCGCAGGCAGGCATTCTCGCAGGAAGACAGGCAGGCAGGCAGGCAGGCAGGCAGGGAGGCAGGCAGGCAGGCAGGCATTCTAGCAGGAATGCAGGCAGGCAGGCATTCTCGCAGGCAGGTAGCAGGCAGGTAGCAGGCAGGTAGCAGGCAGGTAGCAGGCAGGTAGCAGGCAGGTAGCAGGCAGGTAGCAGGCAGGTATGTAGGCAGGTAGGCAGGCAGGCAGGTAGAGAGGCAGGAAGGTAGGCAGGCAGGCAGGAAGGCAGGCTTTGTCGCAGGCAGGCAGGCAGGCAGGCAGGCATTGTCGCAGGCAGGCAGGCAGGCAGCCATTGTCGCAGGCAGGCAGGCAGGCAGGCAGGCAGGCAGGCATTGTCGCAGGCAGGCAGGCAGGCAGGCAGGCAGGCAGGCATTGTCGCAGGCAGGCAGGCAGGCAGGCAGGCACGCAGGCATTCTCGCAGACTGGCAGGCAGGCAGGCAGGCAGGCATTCTCGCAGGCAGGCATTCTCGCAGGAAGACAGGCAGGCAGGCAGGCAGGCAGGCAGGGAGGCACTCAGGCAGGCAGGCATTCTAGCAGGAATGCAGGCAGGCAGGCATTCTCGCAGGCGGGTAGCAGGCAGGTAGCAGGCAGGTAGCCGGCAGGTAGCAGGCAGGTAGCAGGCAGGTAGCATGCATGTAGCAGGCAGGTAGCAGGCAGGTAGCAGGCAGGTAGTAGGCAGGTAGCAGGCAGGTAGGTAGGCAGGTAGGCAGGCAGGCAGGTAGAGAGGCAGGCAGGTAGGCAGGCAGGCAGGCAGGCAGGCAGGCAGGCAGGCAGGCAGGCATTGTCGCAGGCAGGCAGGCAGGCAGGGAGGCAGGCAGGCAGGCAGGCATTGTCGCAGGCAGGCAGGCAGGCAGGCAGGCATTGTCGCAGGCAGGCAGGCAGGCAGGCAGGCACGCAGGCATTCTCGCAGACTGGCAGGCAGGCAGGCAGGCAGGCATTCTCGCAGGCAGGCATTCTCGCAGGAAGACAGGCAGGCAGGCAGGCAGGCAGGGAGGCACTCAGGCAGGCAGGCATTCTAGCAGGAATGCAGGCAGGCAGGCATTCTCGCAGGCAGGTAGCAGGCAGGTAGCAGGCAGGTAGCAGGCAGGTAGGTAGGCAGGTAGGCAGGCAGGCAGGTAGGCAGGCAGGCACGTAGGCAGGCAGGCACGTAGGCAGGCTTTGTCGCAGGCAGGAAGGCAGGCAGGCAGGCAGGCAGGCAGGCAGGCAGGCATTGTCGCAGGCAGGCAGGCAGGCATTGTCGCAGGCAGGCAGGCAGGCAGGCAGGCAGGCATTGTCGCAGGCAGGCAGGCAGGCAGGCAGGCAGGCATTGTCGGAGGCAGGCAGGCAGGCAGGCAGGCAGGCAGGCATTGTCGCAGGCAGGCAGGCAGGCAGGCAGGCAGGCACGCAGGCATTCTCGCAGACTGGCAGGCAGGCAAGCAGGCAGGCATTCTCGCAGGCAGGCATTTTCGCAGGAAGACAGGCAGGCAGGCAGGCAGGCAGGCAGGGAGGCAGGCAGGCAGGCAGGCATTCTAGCAGGAATGCAGGCAGGCAGGCATTCTCGCAGGCAAGAAGCAGGCAGGTAGCAGGCAGGTAGCAGGCAGGTAGCAGGCAGGTAGCAGGCAGGTAGCAGGCAGGTATGTAGGCAGGTACGCAGGCAGGCAGGTAGAGAGGCAGGAAGGTAGGCAGGCAGGCAGGAAGGCAGGCTTTGTCGCAGGCAGGCAGGCAGGCAGGCAGGCATTGTCGCAGGCAGGCAGGCAGGCAGGCATTGTCGCAGGCAGGCAGGCAGGCAGGCAGGCAGGCAGGCATTGTCGCAGGCAGGCAGGCAGGCAGGCAGGCAGGCAGGCATTGTCGCAGGCAGGCAGGCAGGCAGGCAGGCACGCAGGCATTCTCGGAGACTGGCAGGCAGGCAGGCAGGCAGGCATTCTCGCAGGAAGACAGGCAGGCAGGCAGGCAGGCAGGGAGGCACTCAGGCAGGCAGGCATTCTAGCAGGAATGCAGGCAGGCAGGCATTCTCGCAGGCAGGTAGCAGGCAGGTAGCAGGCAGGTAGCCGGCAGGTAGCAGGCAGGTAGCAGGCAGGTAGCAGGCATGTAGCAGGCAGGTAGCAGGCAGGTAGCAGGCAGGTAGGTAGGCAGGTATGCAGGCAGGCAGGTAGGCAGGCAGGCAGGTAAGCAGGCAGGCAGGTAGGCAGGAAGGCAGGAAGGCAGGTAGGCAGGAAGGTAGGCAGGCAAGCATTCTCGCAGGCAGGCAGGCCGGCAGGCAGGCAGCAGGCATTCTCGCAGGTAGGCAGGCATTCTCGCATGAAGGCAGGCAGGTAGGTATTCTCGCAGGCAGGTAGGCAGGCAGGAATTCTCGCAGGCAGGTAGGCAGGCAGGCAGGCAGGCAGGCATTCTCGCAGGCAGGCAATCTCCCAGGCACGCAGGCAGGCATTCTCGTAGGCAGGCATTGTCGCAGGCAGGCAGGCAGGCATTGTCGCACGCATTGTCGCAGGCAGGCAGGCAGGCATTGTCGCAGGCATTGTCGCAGGCAGGCAGGCAGGCATTGTCGCAGGCATTGTCGCAGGCAGGCAGGCAGGCAGGCAGGCAGCCATTCTCGCAGGCATTCTCGCAGGTAGGCAGGCAGGCAGGCAGGCAGGCATTGTCGCAGGCAGGCAGGCAGGCATTCTCGCAGGCAGGCAGGCAGGCAGGCAGGCAGGCAGGCAGGCAGGCATTCTCACAGGCAGACAGGCAGGCAGGTACGCAGCCATGGCAGCCAGGCTAGCAGGCAGGCAGGCAGGCAGGCAGGCTTCCAGGCAGGCAGGCAGGCAGGCAGGCAGGCATGCAGACAGACAGGCAGGCAGGCTCGCAAGCAGGTAGGCAGGAAGGTTCGCAGGCAGGCAGGCAGGCAGGCAGGCAGGCAGGCAGGCAGGCAGGCAGGCAGGCAGGCAGGCAGGCAAGCAAGCTCGCAGGCTCGCAGGCAGGCAGTCAGGCAGGCAGGCAGCCAGGGTAGCAGGCAGGCAGGCAGGCTCGCAGGCAGACAGGCAGGCAGGCAGGCATGCATGCAGGCAGGCAGGCAGGCAGGCTCGCAGGCAGGCAGGCTCGCATACATGCAGGCAGGCAAGCAAGCTCACAGGCTCTCAGGCAGGCAGGCAGGCCGCAGGCAGGCAGGCAGGCAAGCAGGCAAGCAAGCTCGCAGGCTCGCAGGCAGGCAGGCAGGCAGGCAGGCAGGCAGGCAGGCAGGTTCGCAGGCAGGAAGGCTCACAGGCAGGCAGGCAGGCAGGCAGGCAGGCTCGCAGGCAGGCAGGCAGGCAAGCAGGCTCACAGGCACTGGCTCGCAGGCAGGCAGGCCGGCAGGAAGGCTCGCAGGCAGGCAGGCTCGCAGTCAGGTAGGCAGGAATGCATGCAGGCAGCCAGGCAGGCAGGCAGGCAGGCAGGAAGGCTTGCAGGCAGGCAGGCAGGCAGGCAGGTAGGTAGACAGGCAGGCAGGCAGGAAGGCAGGCAAGCAGGAAGTCTAGCAGGCAGGCAGGCTTGAAGGCAGGCAGGCAGGCAAGGAAGCTCACATGCTCGCTCGGTGGCAGGCAGGCAGGAGAGCAAGCTCAGAGGCTCGCACAGGCAGGCAGGCTCGCAGGCAGGCAGTCAGGCAGGCAGACAAGCAGGCAAGAAAGCTAGCAGGCTAGCAGGCAGGCTCGCAGGCAGGCTCGCAGGCAGGCAGGCTCGCAGGCAGGCAGGCTCGCAGACAGGCATGCAGGCAGGCAGGCAGGCAGGCCGGCAGGCAGGTAGACAGGCAGGCAGGCAGGAAAGCAGGCAGGCTAGCCGGCAGGCAGGCATTCTCCCAGGCAGGCAGGCAGGCATTGTCGCAGGCAGGCAGGTAGGCAGGCATTGTCGCAGGCAGGCAGGCAGGCATTGTCGCAGGCAGGCAGGCAGGCAGGCAGTCAGGCAGGCAGGCAGGCAGGCTGGCAGGCAGGCAGGCATTGTCGCAGGCAGGCAGGCAGGCAGGCAGGCAGGCATGCAGACAGGCAGGCAGGCAGGCAGGCAGGAAGGCAGGTTTTGTCGCAGGCAGGCAGGCAGGCAGGCAGTCAGGCAGGCAGGCAGGCAGGCATTGTCGCAGGCATGCAGGCAGGCAGGCAGGCAGGCAGGCAGGCAGGCAGGCAGGCATTGTCGCAGGCAGGCAGGCAGGCAGGCAGGCAGGCAGGCAGGCAGGCATTGTCGCAGGGAGGCAGGCAGGCAAGCAGGCAGGCAGGCACGCAGGCAGGCATTGTCGTGTGCAGGCAGGCAGGCAGGCAGGCAGGCTGGCATTGTCGCAGGCAGGCAGGCAGGCAGGCAGGCAGGCAGGCATTCTCGCAGGGAGGCAGGCAGGCAGGCAGGCATTCTCGCAGGCAGGCAGGCAGGCAGGCAGGCAGGCAGGCAGGCAGGCAGGCAGGCAGGCAGGCAGGCAGGCAGGCAGGCAGGCAGGCAGGCAGGCAGGCATTCTCCCAGGCAGGCAGGCAGGCATTGTCGCAGGCAGGCAGGCAGGCAGGCAGGCATTGTCGCAGGCAGGCAGGCAGGCAGGCAGGCATTGTCGCAGGCAGGCAGGCAGGCAGGCAGGCAGGCAGGCAGGCAGGCACGCAGGCATTCTCGCAGACTGGCAGGCAGGCAGGCAGGCAGGCATTCTCGCAGGCAGGCATTCTCGCAGGAAGACAGGCAGGCAGGCAGGCAGGCAGGCAGGGAGGCACTCAGGCAGGCAGGCATTCTAGCAGGAATGCAGGCAGGCAGGCATTCTCGCAGGCGGGTAGCAGGCAGGTAGCAGGCAGGTAGCCGGCAGGTAGCAGGCAGGTAGCAGGCAGGTAGCATGCATGTAGCAGGCAGGTAGCAGGCAGGTAGCAGGCAGGTAGTAGGCAGGTAGCAGGCAGGTAGGTAGGCAGGTAGGCAGGCAGGCAGGTAGAGAGGCAGGCAGGTAGGCAGGCAGGCAGGCAGGCAGGCAGGCAGGCAGGCAGGCAGGCATTGTCGCAGGCAGGCAGGCAGGCAGGGAGGCAGGCAGGCAGGCAGGCATTGTCGCAGGCAGGCAGGCAGGCAGGCAGGCATTGTCGCAGGCAGGCAGGCAGGCAGGCAGGCACGCAGGCATTCTCGCAGACTGGCAGGCAGGCAGGCAGGCAGGCATTCTCGCAGGCAGGCATTCTCGCAGGAAGACAGGCAGGCAGGCAGGCAGGCAGGGAGGCACTCAGGCAGGCAGGCATTCTAGCAGGAATGCAGGCAGGCAGGCATTCTCGCAGGCAGGTAGCAGGCAGGTAGCAGGCAGGTAGCAGGCAGGTAGGTAGGCAGGTAGGCAGGCAGGCAGGTAGGCAGGCAGGCACGTAGGCAGGCAGGCACGTAGGCAGGCTTTGTCGCAGGCAGGAAGGCAGGCAGGCAGGCAGGCAGGCAGGCAGGCAGGCATTGTCGCAGGCAGGCAGGCAGGCATTGTCGCAGGCAGGCAGGCAGGCAGGCAGGCAGGCATTGTCGCAGGCAGGCAGGCAGGCAGGCAGGCAGGCATTGTCGGAGGCAGGCAGGCAGGCAGGCAGGCAGGCAGGCATTGTCGCAGGCAGGCAGGCAGGCAGGCAGGCAGGCACGCAGGCATTCTCGCAGACTGGCAGGCAGGCAAGCAGGCAGGCATTCTCGCAGGCAGGCATTTTCGCAGGAAGACAGGCAGGCAGGCAGGCAGGCAGGCAGGGAGGCAGGCAGGCAGGCAGGCATTCTAGCAGGAATGCAGGCAGGCAGGCATTCTCGCAGGCAAGAAGCAGGCAGGTAGCAGGCAGGTAGCAGGCAGGTAGCAGGCAGGTAGCAGGCAGGTAGCAGGCAGGTATGTAGGCAGGTACGCAGGCAGGCAGGTAGAGAGGCAGGAAGGTAGGCAGGCAGGCAGGAAGGCAGGCTTTGTCGCAGGCAGGCAGGCAGGCAGGCAGGCATTGTCGCAGGCAGGCAGGCAGGCAGGCATTGTCGCAGGCAGGCAGGCAGGCAGGCAGGCAGGCAGGCATTGTCGCAGGCAGGCAGGCAGGCAGGCAGGCAGGCAGGCATTGTCGCAGGCAGGCAGGCAGGCAGGCAGGCACGCAGGCATTCTCGGAGACTGGCAGGCAGGCAGGCAGGCAGGCATTCTCGCAGGAAGACAGGCAGGCAGGCAGGCAGGCAGGGAGGCACTCAGGCAGGCAGGCATTCTAGCAGGAATGCAGGCAGGCAGGCATTCTCGCAGGCAGGTAGCAGGCAGGTAGCAGGCAGGTAGCCGGCAGGTAGCAGGCAGGTAGCAGGCAGGTAGCAGGCATGTAGCAGGCAGGTAGCAGGCAGGTAGCAGGCAGGTAGGTAGGCAGGTATGCAGGCAGGCAGGTAGGCAGGCAGGCAGGTAAGCAGGCAGGCAGGTAGGCAGGAAGGCAGGAAGGCAGGTAGGCAGGAAGGTAGGCAGGCAAGCATTCTCGCAGGCAGGCAGGCCGGCAGGCAGGCAGCAGGCATTCTCGCAGGTAGGCAGGCATTCTCGCATGAAGGCAGGCAGGTAGGTATTCTCGCAGGCAGGTAGGCAGGCAGGAATTCTCGCAGGCAGGTAGGCAGGCAGGCAGGCAGGCAGGCATTCTCGCAGGCAGGCAATCTCCCAGGCACGCAGGCAGGCATTCTCGTAGGCAGGCATTGTCGCAGGCAGGCAGGCAGGCATTGTCGCACGCATTGTCGCAGGCAGGCAGGCAGGCATTGTCGCAGGCATTGTCGCAGGCAGGCAGGCAGGCATTGTCGCAGGCATTGTCGCAGGCAGGCAGGCAGGCAGGCAGGCAGCCATTCTCGCAGGCATTCTCGCAGGTAGGCAGGCAGGCAGGCAGGCAGGCATTGTCGCAGGCAGGCAGGCAGGCATTCTCGCAGGCAGGCAGGCAGGCAGGCAGGCAGGCAGGCAGGCAGGCATTCTCACAGGCAGACAGGCAGGCAGGTACGCAGCCATGGCAGCCAGGCTAGCAGGCAGGCAGGCAGGCAGGCAGGCTTCCAGGCAGGCAGGCAGGCAGGCAGGCAGGCATGCAGACAGACAGGCAGGCAGGCTCGCAAGCAGGTAGGCAGGAAGGTTCGCAGGCAGGCAGGCAGGCAGGCAGGCAGGCAGGCAGGCAGGCAGGCAGGCAGGCAGGCAGGCAGGCAGGCAAGCAAGCTCGCAGGCTCGCAGGCAGGCAGTCAGGCAGGCAGGCAGCCAGGGTAGCAGGCAGGCAGGCAGGCTCGCAGGCAGACAGGCAGGCAGGCAGGCATGCATGCAGGCAGGCAGGCAGGCAGGCTCGCAGGCAGGCAGGCTCGCATACATGCAGGCAGGCAAGCAAGCTCACAGGCTCTCAGGCAGGCAGGCAGGCCGCAGGCAGGCAGGCAGGCAAGCAGGCAAGCAAGCTCGCAGGCTCGCAGGCAGGCAGGCAGGCAGGCAGGCAGGCAGGCAGGCAGGTTCGCAGGCAGGAAGGCTCACAGGCAGGCAGGCAGGCAGGCAGGCAGGCTCGCAGGCAGGCAGGCAGGCAAGCAGGCTCACAGGCACTGGCTCGCAGGCAGGCAGGCCGGCAGGAAGGCTCGCAGGCAGGCAGGCTCGCAGTCAGGTAGGCAGGAATGCATGCAGGCAGCCAGGCAGGCAGGCAGGCAGGCAGGAAGGCTTGCAGGCAGGCAGGCAGGCAGGCAGGTAGGTAGACAGGCAGGCAGGCAGGAAGGCAGGCAAGCAGGAAGTCTAGCAGGCAGGCAGGCTTGAAGGCAGGCAGGCAGGCAAGGAAGCTCACATGCTCGCTCGGTGGCAGGCAGGCAGGAGAGCAAGCTCAGAGGCTCGCACAGGCAGGCAGGCTCGCAGGCAGGCAGTCAGGCAGGCAGACAAGCAGGCAAGAAAGCTAGCAGGCTAGCAGGCAGGCTCGCAGGCAGGCTCGCAGGCAGGCAGGCTCGCAGGCAGGCAGGCTCGCAGACAGGCATGCAGGCAGGCAGGCAGGCAGGCCGGCAGGCAGGTAGACAGGCAGGCAGGCAGGAAAGCAGGCAGGCTAGCCGGCAGGCAGGCATTCTCCCAGGCAGGCAGGCAGGCATTGTCGCAGGCAGGCAGGTAGGCAGGCATTGTCGCAGGCAGGCAGGCAGGCATTGTCGCAGGCAGGCAGGCAGGCAGGCAGTCAGGCAGGCAGGCAGGCAGGCTGGCAGGCAGGCAGGCATTGTCGCAGGCAGGCAGGCAGGCAGGCAGGCAGGCATGCAGACAGGCAGGCAGGCAGGCAGGCAGGAAGGCAGGTTTTGTCGCAGGCAGGCAGGCAGGCAGGCAGTCAGGCAGGCAGGCAGGCAGGCATTGTCGCAGGCATGCAGGCAGGCAGGCAGGCAGGCAGGCAGGCAGGCAGGCAGGCATTGTCGCAGGCAGGCAGGCAGGCAGGCAGGCAGGCAGGCAGGCAGGCATTGTCGCAGGGAGGCAGGCAGGCAAGCAGGCAGGCAGGCACGCAGGCAGGCATTGTCGTGTGCAGGCAGGCAGGCAGGCAGGCAGGCTGGCATTGTCGCAGGCAGGCAGGCAGGCAGGCAGGCAGGCAGGCATTCTCGCAGGGAGGCAGGCAGGCAGGCAGGCATTCTCGCAGGCAGGCAGGCAGGCAGGCAGGCAGGCAGGCAGGCAGGCAGGCAGGCAGGCAGCAGGCAGGCAGGCAGGCAGGCAGGCAGGCAGGCAGGCATTCTCCCAGGCAGGCAGGCAGGCATTGTCGCAGGCAGGCAGGCAGGCAGGCAGGCATTGTCGCAGGCAGGCAGGCAGGCAGGCAGGCATTGTCGCAGGCAGGCAGGCAGGCAGGCAGGCAGGCAGGCAGGCAGGCAGGCTGGCAGGCAGGCAGGCATTGTTGCAGGCAGGCAGGCAGGCAGGCAGACAGACAGGCAGGCAGGCAGGCAGGCAGGAAGGCAGGTTTTGTCGCAGGCAGGCAGGCAGGCAGGCAGGCAGTCAGGCAGGCAGGCAGGCAGGCATTGTGGCAGGCAGGGAGGCAGGCAGGCATTGTCTCAGGCAGGCAGGCAGACAGGCAGGCAGGCAGGCAGGCAGGCAGGCAGGCATTGTCGCAGGCAGGCAGGCAGGCAGGCAGGAACGCAGGCATTCTCGCAGACTGGCAGGCAGGCAGGCAGGCAGGCATACTCGCAGGCAGGCATTCTCGCAGGAAGACAGGCAGGCAGGCATTCTCGCAGGCAGGTAGCAGGCAGGTAGCAGGCAGGTAGCAGGCAGGTAGCAGGCATGTAGGTAGGCAGGTAGGCAGGCAGGCAGGTAGGCAGGCAGGCAGGTAGGCAGGCAGGCAGGAAGGCAGGCTTTGTCGCAGGCAGGCAGGCAGGCAGGCAGGCAGGCAGGCAGGCAGGCATTGTCGCAGGCAGGCAGGCAGGCAGGCAGTGTCGCAGGCATGCAGGCAGGCAGGCAGGCAGGCAGGCATTGTCGCAGGCAGGCAGGCAGGCAGGCAGGCAGGCATTGTCGCAGGCAGGCAGGCAGGCAGGCAGGCAGGCACGCAGGCATTCTCGCAGACTGGCAGGCAGGCAGGCAGGCAGGCATTCTCGCAGGCAGGCATTCTCGCAGGAAGACAGGCAGACAGGCAGGCAGGCAGGCAGGCAGGGAGGCAGGCAGGCATTCTAGCAGGAATGCAGGCAGGCAGGCATTCTCGCAGGGAGGTAGCAGGCAGGTAGCCGGCAGGTAGCAGGCAGGTAGCAGGCAGGTAGCAGGCATGTTGCAGGCAGGTAGCAGGCAGGTAGCAGGCAGGTAAGTAGGCAGGTAGGCAGGCAGGCAGGTAGGCAGGCAGGCAGGTAAGCAGGCAGGCAGGTAGGCAGGCAGGCAGGTAGGCAGGAAGGCAGGAAGGCAGGTAGGCAGGCAGGTAGGCAGGCAAGCATTCTCGCAGGCAGGCAGGCCGGCAGGCAGGCAGCAGGCATTCTCGCAGGTAGGCAGGCATTCTCGCAGGAAGGCAGGCAGGTAGGTATTCTCGCAGGCAGGTAGGCAGGCAGGAATTCTCGCAGGCAGGTAGGCAGGCAGGTAGGCAGGCAGGCAGGCAGGCAGGCATTCTCGCAGGCAGGCAATCTCCCAGGCACGCAGGCAGGCATTCTCGTAGGCAGGCATTGTCGCAGGCAGGCAGGCAGGCATTGTCGCAGGCATTGTCGCAGGCAGGCAGGCAGGCATTGTCGCAGGCATTGTCGCAGGCAGGCAGGCAGGCAGGCAGCCATTCTCGCAGGCATTCTCGCAGGTAGGCAGGCAGGCAGGCAGGCAGGCAGGCAGGCATTGTCAAAGGCAGGCAGGCAGGCATTCTCGCAGGCAGGCAGGCAGACAGGCAGGCAGGCAGGCATTCTCACAGGCACACAGGCAGGCAGGAAGGCATTCTCGCAGGCAGGCAGGCAGGCAGGCAGGCAGGCAGGCAGGCAGGCAGGCAGGCATTCTCGCAGGCAGGCAGGCAGGCAGGCAGGCAGGCAGGCAGGCAGGCAGGCATTCTCGCAGGCAGGCAGGCAGGCAGGCAGGCAGGCAGGCATTGTCCCAGGCAGGCAGGCAGGCATTGTCCCAGGCAGGCAGGCAGGCAGGCAGGCAGGCAGGCATTGTCGCAGGCAGGCAGGCAGGCACGCAGGCACGCAGGCATTCTCGCAGACTGGCAGGCAGGCAGGCAGGCAGGCATTCTCGCAGGCAGGCATTCTCGCAGGAAGACAGGCAGGCAGGCAGGCAGGCAGGGAGGCAGGCAGGCAGGTAGGCATTCTAGCAGGAATGCAGGCAGGCAGGCATTCTCGCAGGCAGGTAGCAGGCAGGTAGCAGGCAGGTAGCAGGCAGGTAGCAGGCAGGTAGGTAGGCAGGTAGGCAGGCAGGCAGGTAGGCAGGCAGGCAGGTAGGCAGGCAGGCAGGAAGTCAGGCTTTGTCGCAGGCAGGCAGGCAGGCAGGCAGGCAGGCAGGCAGGCAGGCATTGTCGCAGGCAGGCAGGCAGGCAGGCAGTGTCGCAGGCATGCAGGCAGGCAGGCAGGCAGGCAGGCATTGTCGCAGGCAGGCAGGCAGGCAGGCAGGCAGGCATTGTCGCAGGCAGGCAGGCAGGCAGGCAGGCAGGCACGCAGGCATTCTCGCAGACTGGCAGGCAGGCAGGCAGGCAGGCATTCTCGCAGGCAGGCATTCTCGCAGGAAGACAGGCAGACAGGCAGGCAGGCAGGCAGGCAGGGAGGCAGGCAGGCATTCTAGCAGGAATGCAGGCAGGCAGGCATTCTCGCAGGGAGGTAGCAGGCAGGTAGCCGGCAGGTAGCAGGCAGGTAGCAGGCAGGTAGCAGGCATGTTGCAGGCAGGTAGCAGGCAGGTAGCAGGCAGGTAAGTAGGCAGGTAGGCAGGCAGGCAGGTAGGCAGGCAGGCAGGTAAGCAGGCAGGCAGGTAGGCAGGCAGGCAGGTAGGCAGGAAGGCAGGAAGGCAGGTAGGCAGGCAGGTAGGCAGGCAAGCATTCTCGCAGGCAGGCAGGCCGGCAGGCAGGCAGCAGGCATTCTCGCAGGTAGGCAGGCATTCTCGCAGGAAGGCAGGCAGGTAGGTATTCTCGCAGGCAGGTAGGCAGGCAGGAATTCTCGCAGGCAGGTAGGCAGGCAGGTAGGCAGGCAGGCAGGCAGGCAGGCATTCTCGCAGGCAGGCAATCTCCCAGGCACGCAGGCAGGCATTCTCGTAGGCAGGCATTGTCGCAGGCAGGCAGGCAGGCATTGTCGCAGGCATTGTCGCAGGCAGGCAGGCAGGCATTGTCGCAGGCATTGTCGCAGGCAGGCAGGCAGGCAGGCAGCCATTCTCGCAGGCATTCTCGCAGGTAGGCAGGCAGGCAGGCAGGCAGGCAGGCAGGCATTGTCAAAGGCAGGCAGGCAGGCATTCTCGCAGGCAGGCAGGCAGACAGGCAGGCAGGCAGGCATTCTCACAGGCAGACAGGCAGGCAGGAAGGCATTCTCGCAGGCAGGCAGGCAGGCAGGCAGGCAGGCAGGCAGGCAGGCAGGCAGGCATTCTCGCAGGCAGGCAGGCAGGCAGGCAGGCAGGCAGGCAGGCAGGCATTCTCGCAGGCAGGCAGGCAGGCAGGCAGGCAGGCAGGCATTGTCCCAGGCAGGCAGGCAGGCATTGTCCCAGGCAGGCAGGCAGGCAGGCAGGCAGGCAGGCATTGTCGCAGGCAGGCAGGCAGGCACGCAGGCACGCAGGCATTCTCGCAGACTGGCAGGCAGGCAGGCAGGCAGGCATTCTCGCAGGCAGGCATTCTCGCAGGAAGACAGGCAGGCAGGCAGGCAGGCAGGGAGGCAGGCAGGCAGGTAGGCATTCTAGCAGGAATGCAGGCAGGCAGGCATTCTCGCAGGCAGGTAGCAGGCAGGTAGCAGGCAGGTAGCAGGCAGGTAGCAGGCAGGTAGGTAGGCAGGTAGGCAGGCAGGCAGGTAGGCAGGCAGGCAGGTAGGCAGGCAGGCAGGAAGGCAGGCTTTGTCGCAGGCAGGCAGGCAGGCGGGCAGGCAGGCAGGCAGGTATTGTCGCAGGCAGGCATTCTCGCAGGAAGACAGGCAGGCAGGCAGGCAGGCAGGCAGGGAGGCACCCAGGAAGGCAGGCATTCGAGCAGGAATGCAGGCAGGCAGGCATTCTCGCAGGCAGGTAGCAGGCAGGTAGCAGGCAGGTAGCCGGCAGGTAGCAGGCAGGTAGCAGGCAGGTAGCAGGCATGTAGCAGGCAGGTAGCAGGCACGTAGCAGGCAGGTAGGTAGGCAGGTAGGCAGGCAGGCAGGTAGGCAGGCAGGCAGGTAAGCAGGCAGGCAGGTAGGCAGGAAGGCAGGAAGGTAGGTAGGCAGGCAGGTAGGCAGGCAAGCATTCTCGCAGGCAGGCAGGCCGGCAGGCAGGCAGCAGGCATTCTCGCAGGTAGGCAGGCATTCTCGCAGGAAGGCAGGCAGGTAGGTATTCTCGCAGGCAGGTAGGCAGGCAGGAATTCTCGCAGGCAGGTAGGCAGGCAGGCAGGCAGGCAAGCATTCTCGCAGGCAGGCAATCTCCCAGGCACGCAGGCAGGCATTCTCGTAGGCAGGCATTGTCGCAGGCAGGCAGGCAGGCATTGTCGCACGCATTGTCGCAGGCAGGCAGGCAGGCATTGTCGCAGGCATTGTCGCAGGCAGGCAGGCAGGCATTGTCGCAGGCATTGTCGCAGGCAGGCAGGCAGGCAGGCAGGCAGCCATTCTCGCAGGCATTCTCGCAGGTAGGCAGGCAGGCAGGCAGGCAGGCATTGTCGCAGGCAGGCAGGCAGGCATTCTCGCAGGCAGGCAGGCAGGCAGGCAGGCAGGCAGGCAGGCATTCTCACAGGCAGACAGGCAGGCAGGTACGCAGCCATGGCAGCCAGGCTAGCAGGCAGGCAGGCAGGCAGGCAGGCTTCCAGGCAGGCAGGCAGGCAGGCAGGCAGGCATGCAGACAGACAGGCAGGCAGGCTCGCAAGCAGGTAGGCAGGAAGGTTCGCAGGCAGGCAGGCAGGCAGGCAGGCAGGGAGGCAGGCAGGCAGGCAGGCAAGCAAGCTCGCAGGCTCGCAGGCAGGCAGTCAGGCAGGCAGGCAGCCAGGGTAGCAGGCAGGCAGGCAGGCTCGCAGGCAGACAGGCAGGCAGGCAGGCATGCATGCAGGCAGGCAGGCAGGCAGGCTCGCAGGCAGGCAGGCTCGCATACATGCAGGCAGGCAAGCAAGCTCACAGGCTCTCAGGCAGGCAGGCAGGCCGCAGGCAGGCAGGCAGGCAAGCAGGCAAGCAAGCTCGCAGGCTCGCAGGCAGGCAGGCAGGCAGGCAGGCAGGCAGGCAGGTTCGCAGGCAGGAAGGCTCACAGGCAGGCAGGCAGGCAGGCAGGCAGGCTCGCAGGCAGGCAGGCAGGCAAGCAGGCTCACAGGCACAGGCTCGCAGGCAGGCAGGCCGGCAGGCAGGCTCGCAGGCAGGCAGGCTCGCAGTCAGGTAGGCAGGAATGCATGCAGGCAGCCAGGCAGGCAGGCAGGCAGGAAGGCTTGCAGGCAGGCAGGCAGGCAGGCAGGTAGGTAGACAGGCAGGCAGGCAGGAAGGCAGGCAAGCAGGAAGTCTAGCAGGCAGGCAGGCTTGAAGGCAGGCAGGCAGGCAAGGAAGCTCACATGCTCGCTCGGTGGCAGGCAGGCAGGAGAGCAAGCTCAGAGGCTCGCACAGGCAGGCAGGCTCGCAGGCAGGCAGTCAGGCAGGCAGAAAAGCAGGCAAGAAAGCTAGCAGGCTAGCAGGCAGGCTCGCAGACAGGCATGCAGGCAGGCATGCAGGCAGGCAGGCAGGCAGGCAGGTAGACAGGCAGGCAGGCAGGAAAGCAGGCAGGCTAGCCGGCAGGCAGGCATTCTCCCAGGCAGGCAGGCAGGCATTGTCGCAGGCAGGCAGGTAGGCAGGCATTGTCGCAGGCAGGCAGGCAGGCAGGCAGGCATTGTCGCAGGCAGGCAGGCAGGCAGGCAGGCAGTCAGGCAGGCAGGCAGGCAGGCTGGCAGGCAGGCAGGCATTGTCGCAGGCAGGCAGGCAGGCAGGCAGGCATGCAGACAGGCAGGCAGGCAGGCAGGCAGGAAGGCAGGTTTTGTCGCAGGCAGGCAGGCAGGCAGGCAGTCAGGCAGGCAGGCAGGCAGGCATTGTGGCAGGCAGGCAGGCAGGCAGGCATTGTCGCAGGCAGGCAGGCAGGCAGGCAGGCAGGCAGGCAGGCAGGCAGGCAGGCAGGCATTGTCGCAGGCAGGCAGGCAGGCAGGCAGGCAGGCAGGCATTGTCGCAGGGAGGCAGGCAGGCAGGCAGGCAGGCAGGCAGGCACGCAGGCAGGCATTGTCGTGTGCAGGCAGGCAGGCAGGCAGGCAGGCTGGCATTGTCGCAGGCAGGCAGGCAGGCAGGCAGGCATTCTCGCAGGCAGGCAGGCAGGCAGGCAGGCAGGCATTCTCGCAGGGAGGCAGGCAGGCAGGCAGGCATTCTCGCAGGCAGGCAGGCAGGCAGGCAGGCAGGCAGGCAGGCAGGCAGGCAGCAGGCAGGCAGGCAGGCAGGCAGGCAGGCATTCTCCCAGGCAGGCAGGCAGGCATTGTCGCAGGCAGGCAGGCAGGCAGGCAGGCATTGTCGCAGGCAGGCAGGCAGGCAGGCAGGCATTGTCGCAGGCAGGCAGGCAGGCATGCAGGCATTGTCGCAGGCAGGCAGGCAGGCAGACAGGCAGGCAGGCAGGCAGGCAGGCAGGCTGGCAGGCAGGCAGGCATTGTCGCAGGCAGGCAGGCAGGCAGGCAGGCAGACAGGCAGGCAGGCAGGCAGGCAGGCAGGCAGGAAGGCAGGTTTTGTCGCAGGCAGGCAGGCAGGCAGGCAGTCAGGCAGGCAGGCAGGCAGGCATTGTGGCAGGCAGGGAGGCAGGCAGGCATTGTCTCAGGCAGGCAGGCAGACAGGCAGGCAGGCAGGCAGGCAGGCAGGCAGGCATTGTCGCAGGCAGGCAGGCAGGCAGGCACGCAGGCATTCTCGCAGACTGGCAGGCAGGCAGGCAGGCAGGCATACTCGCAGGCAGGCATTCTCGCAGGAAGACAGGCAGGCAGGCATTCTCGCAGGCAGGTAGCAGGCAGGTAGCAGGCAGGTAGCAGGCAGGTAGCAGGCAGGTAGCAGGCATGTAGGTAGGCAGGTAGGCAGGCAGGCAGGTAGGCAGGCAGGCAGGTAGGCAGGCAGGCAGGAAGGCAGGCTTTGTCGCAGGCAGGCAGGCAGGCAGGCAGGCAGGCATAGTCGCAGGCAGGCAGGCAGGCAGGCAGTGTCGCAGGCATGCAGGCATGCAGGCAGGCAGGCAGGCAGGCAGGCATTGTCGCAGGCAGGCAGGCAGGCAGGCAGGCAGGCAGGCATTGTCGCAGGCAGGCAGGCAGGCAGGCAGGCAGGCAGGCACGCAGGCATTCTCGCAGACTGGCAGGCAGGCAGGCAGGCAGGCATTCTCGCAGGCAGGCATTCTCGCAGGAAGACAGGCAGACAGGCAGGCAGGCAGGCAGGCAGGGAGGCAGGCAGGCATTCTAGCAGGAATGCAGGCAGGCAGGCATTCTCGCAGGGAGGTAGCAGGCAGGTAGCCGGCAGGTAGCAGGCAGGTAGCAGGCAGGTAGCAGGCATGTTGCAGGCAGGTAGCAGGCAGGTAGCAGGCAGGTAAGTAGGCAGGTAGGCAGGCAGGCAGGTAGGCAGGCAGGCAGGTAAGCAGGCAGGCAGGTAGGCAGGCAGGCAGGTAGGCAGGAAGGCAGGAAGGCAGGTAGGCAGGCAGGTAGGCAGGCAAGCATTCTCGCAGGCAGGCAGGCCGGCAGGCAGGCAGCAGGCATTCTCGCAGGTAGGCAGGCATTCTCGCAGGAAGGCAGGCAGGTAGGTATTCTCGCAGGCAGGTAGGCAGGCAGGAATTCTCGCAGGCAGGTAGGCAGGCAGGTAGGCAGGCAGGCAGGCAGGCAGGCATTCTCGCAGGCAGGCAATCTCCCAGGCACGCAGGCAGGCATTCTCGTAGGCAGGCATTGTCGCAGGCAGGCAGGCAGGCATTGTCGCAGGCATTGTCGCAGGCAGGCAGGCAGGCATTGTCGCAGGCATTGTCGCAGGCAGGCAGGCAGGCAGGCAGCCATTCTCGCAGGCATTCTCGCAGGTAGGCAGGCAGGCAGGCAGGCAGGCAGGCATTGTCGAAGGCAGGCAGGCAGGCATTCTCGCAGGCAGGCAGGCAGAGAGGCAGGCAGGCAGGCAGGCAGGCAGGCAGGCAGGCATTCTCACAGGCAGACAGGCAGGCAGGAAGGCATTCTCGCAGGCAGGCAGGCAGGCAGGCAGGCAGGCAGGCAGGCAGGCAGGCAGGCAGGCAGGCATTCTCGCAGGCAGGCAGGCAGGCAGGCAGGCAGGCAGGCATTCTCGCAGGCAGGCAGGCAGGCAGGCAGGCAGGCAGGCAGGCATTGTCGCAGGCAGGCAGGCAGGCAGGAAGGCAGGCAGGCAGGCAGGCAGGCATTGTCGCAGGCAGGCAGGCAGGCACGCAGGCACGCAGGCATTCTCGCAGACTGGCAGGCAGGCAGGCAGGCAGGCATTATCGCAGGCAGGCATTCTCGCAGGAAGACAGGCAGGCAGGCAGGCAGGCAGGGAGGCAGGCAGGCAGGTAGGCATTCTAGCAGGAATGCAGGCAGGCAGGCATTCTCGCAGGCAGGTAGCAGGCAGGTAGCAGGCAGGTAGCAGGCAGGTAGCAGGCAGGTAGCAGGCAGGTAGGTAGGCAGGTAGGCAGGCAGGCAGGTAGGCAGGCAGGCAGGTAGGCAGGCAGGCAGGAAGGCAGGCTTTGTCGCAGGCAGGCAGGCAGGCAGGCAGGCAGGCAGGCAGGCAGGCAGGCATTGTCGCAGGCAGGCAGGCAGGCAGGCAGGCACGCAGGCATTCTCGCAGACTGGCAGGCAGGCAGGCAGGCAGGCATTCTCGCAGGCAGGCATTCTCGCAGGAAGACAGGCAGGCAGGCAGACAGGCAGGCAGGGAGGCAGGCAGGCAGGCAGGCATTCTAGCAGGAATGCAGGCAGGCAGGCATTCTCGCAGGCAGGTAGCAGGCAGGTAGCAGGCAAGTAGCAGGCAGGTAGCAGGCAGGTAGCAGGCAGGTAGCAGGCAGGTAGCAGGCAGGTAGGTAGGCAGGTAGGCAGGCAGGCAGGTAGAGAGGCAGGCAGGCAGGCAGGCATTGTCGCAGGCAGGCAGGCAGGCAGGCATGCATTGTCGCAGGCAGGCAGGCAGGCAGGCAGGCAGGCACGCAGGCATTCTCGCAGACTGTCAGGCAGGCAGGCAGGCAGGCATTCTCGCAGGCAGGCATTCTCGCAGGAAGACAGGCAGGCAGGCAGGCAGGCAGGGAGGCACTCAGGCAGGCAGGCATTCTAGCAGGAATGCAGGCAGGCAGGCATTCTCGCAGGCAGGTAGCAGGCAGGTAGCAGGCAGGTAGCAGGCAGGTAGGTAGGCAGGTAGGCAGGCAGGCAGGTAGGCAGGCAGGCACGTAGGCAGGCAGGCAGGAAGGCAGGCTTTGTCGCAGGCAGGAAGGCAGGCAGGCAGGCAGGCAGGCAGGCATTGTCGCAGGCAGGCAGGCAGGCATTGTCGCAGGCAGGCAGGCAGGCAGGCAGGCAGGCATTGTCGCAGGCAGGCAGGCAGGCAGGTAGGCACGCACGCAGGCATTCTCGCAGACTGGCAGGCAGGCAGGCAGGCAGGCATTCTCGCAGGCAGGCATTCTCGCAGGAAGACAGGTAGGCAGGCAGGCAGGCAGGAAGGTAGGCAGGCAGGCAGGCCGGCATTCTAGCAGGAATGCAGGCAGGCAGGCATTCTCGCAGGCAGGTAGCCGGCAGGTAGCAGGCAGTTAGCAGGCAGGTAGCAGGCAGGTAGCAGGCAGGTAGGTAGGCAGGTAGGCAGGCAGGCAGGTAGGCAGGCAGGCAGGTAGGCAGGCAGGCAGGTAGGCAGGCAGGCAGGTAGGCAGGCAGGTAGGCAGGCAGGTAGGGAGGCAGGTAGGCAGGCAAGCATTCTCGCAGGCAGGCAGGCAGGCAGGCAGGAAGCAGGCATTCTCGCAGGTAGGCAGGCATTCTCGCAGGAAGGCAGGCAGGTAGATATTCTCGCAGGCAGGTAGGCAGGCAGGAATTCTCGCAGGCAGGTAGGCAGGCAGGTAGGCAGGCAGGCAGGCAGGCAGGCATTCTCGCAGGCAGGCAATCTCACAGGCACGCAGGCAGGCATTCTCGTAGGCAGGCATTGTCGCAGGCAGGCAGGCAGGCATTGTCGCAGGCATTGTCGCAGGCAGACAGCCAGGCATTGTCACAGGCATTGTCGCAGGCAGGCAGGCAGGCATTGTCGCAGGCATTGTCGCAGGCAGGCAGGCAGGCAGGCAGGCATTCTCGCAGGCATTCTCGCAGGCAGGCAGGAAGGCAGGCAGGCATGCAGGCAGGAAGGCAGGCTTTGTCGCAGGCAGGCAGGCAGGCAGGCATGCAGGCAGGCATTGTCGCAGGCAGGCAGGCAGGCAGGCATTGTCGCAGGCAGGCAGGCAGGCAGGCAGGCAGGCAGGCAGGCAGGCAGGCAGGCATTGTCGCAGGCAGGCAGGCAGGCAGGCAGGCAGGCATTGTCGCAGGCAGGCAGGAAGACAGGCAGGCAGGCAGGCATTGTCGCAGGCAGGCAGGCAGGCAGGCAGGCATTGTCGCAGGCAGGCAGGCAGGCAGGCAGGGAGGCAGGCAGGCAGGCAGGCATTCTAGCAGGAATGCAGGCAGGCAGGCATTCTCGCAGGCAGGTAGCAGGCAGGTAGCAGGCAGGTAGCAGGCAGGTAGCAGGCAGGTAGCAGGCAGGTAGTTAGGCAGGTAGTCAGGCAGGCAGGTAGGCAGGCAGGCAGGTAGGCAGGCAGGCAGGCAGGCAGGCAGGCAGGCAGGCAGGCATTGTCGCAGGCAGGCAGGCAGGCAGGCATTGTCGCAGGCAGGCAGGCAGGCAGGCAGGCACGCAGGCATTCTCGCAGACTGGCAGGCAGGCAGGCAGGCAGGCATTCTCGCAGGCAGGCATTCTCGCAGGAAGACAGGCAGGCAGGCAGGCAGGCAGGGAGGCACTCAGGCAGGTAGGTATTCTAGCAGGAATGCAGGCAGGCAGGCATTCTCGCAGGCAGGTAGCAGGCAGGTAGCAGGCAGGTAGCAGGCAGGTAGGTAGGCAGGTAGGCAGGCAGGCAGGTAGGCAGGCTGGCACGTAGGCAGGCAGGCACGTAGGCAGGCTTTGTCGCAGGCAGGAAGGCAGGCAGGCAGGCAGGCAGGCAGGCAGGCAGGCATTGTCACAGGCAGGCAGGCAGGCAGGCATTGTCGCAGGCAGGCAGGCAGGCAGGCAGGCAGGCATTGTCGCAGGCAGGCAGGCAGGCAGGTAGGCACGCACGCAGGCATTCTCGCAGACTGGCAGGCAGGCAGGCAGGCAGGCATTCTCGCAGGCAGGCATTCTCGCAGGAAGATAGGTAGGCAGGCAGGCAGGCAGGAAGGTAGGCAGGCAGGCAGGCTGGCATTCTAGCAGGAATGCAGGCAGGCAGGCATTCTCGCAGGCAGGTAGCCGGCAGGTAGCAGGCAGTTAGCAGGCAGGTAGCAGGCAGGTAGCAGGCAGGTAGGTAGGCAGGTAGGCAGGCAGGCAGGTAGGCAGGCAGGCAGGTAGGCAGGCAGGCAGGTAGGCAGGCAGGCAGGTAGGCAGGCAGGTAGGCAGGCAGGTAGGCAGGCAGGTAGGCAGGCAAGCATTCTCGCAGGCAGGCAGGCAGGCAGGCAGGAAGCAGGCATTCTCGCAGGAAGGCAGGCAGGTAGGTATTCTCGCAGGCAGGTAGGCAGGCAGGAATTCTCGCAGGCAGGTAGGCAGGCAGGTAGGCATGCAGGCAGGCAGGCAGGCATTCTCGCAGGCCAGCAATCTCCCAGGCACGCAGGCAGGCATTCTCGTAGGCAGGAATTGTCGCAGGAAGGCAGGCAGGCATTGTCGCAGGCATTGTCGCAGGCAGGCAGCCAGGCATTGTCACAGGCATTGTCGCAGGCAGGCAGGCAGGCATTGTCGCAGGCATTGTCGCAGGCAGCAGGCAGGCAGGCAGGCAGGCATTCTCGCAGGCATTCTCGCAAGCAGGCAGGAAGGCAGGCAGGCAGGCAGGCAGGCATTGTCGCAGGCAGGCAGGCAGGCAGGCAGGCATTGTCGCAGGCAGGCAGGAAGGCAGGCAGGCAGGCAGGCATTGTCGCAGGCAGGCAGGCAGGCAGGCAGGCATTGTCGCAGGCAGGCAGGCAGGCAGGCAGGCATTCTCGCAGGCAGGCAGGCAGGCAGGCAGGCATTCTCGCAGGCAGGTAGCAGGCAGGTTGCAGGCAGGTAGCAGGCAGGTAGCAGGCAGGTAGGTAGGCAGCTAGGCAGGCAGGCAGGTAGGCAGGCAGGCAGGTAGGCAGGCAGGAAGGTAGGCACGCAGGCAGGTAGGCAGGCAGGTAGGCAGCCAGGTAGGCAGGCAAGCATTCTCACAAGCAGGCAGGCAGGCAGGCAGGCAGCAGGCATTCTCGCAGGTAGGCAGGCATTCTCGCAGGAAGGCAGGCAGGTAGGTATTCTCGCAGGCAGGTAGGCAGGCAGGTAGGCAGGCAGGAATTCTCGCAGGCAGGTAGGCAGGCAGGTAGGCAGGCAGGCAGGCAGGCAGGCATTCTCGCAGGCAGGCAATCTCCCAGGCACGCAGGCAGGCATTCTCGTAGGCAGGAATTGTCGCAGGCAGGCAGGCAGGTATTGTCGCAGGCATTGTCGCAGGAAGGCAGGCAGGCATTGTCGCAGGCAGGCAGGCATTGTCGCAGGCTTTGTCGCAGGCAGGCAGGCAGGCAGGCAGACATTGTCGCAGGCAGGCAGGCAGGCAGGCAGGCAGGCATTGTCGCAGGCAGGCAGGCAGGCAGGCATTGTCGCAGGCAGGCAGGCAGGCAGGCAAGCAGGCACGCAGGCATTCTCGCTGACTGGCAGGCAGGCAGGCAGGCAGGCATTCTCGCAGGCAGGCATTCTCGCAGGAAGACAGGCAGGCAGGCAGGCAGGCAGGGAGGCAGGCAGGCAGGCAGGCATTCTAGCAGGAATGCAGGCAGGCAGGCATTCTCGCAGGCAGGTAGCAGGCAGGTAGCAGGCAGGTAGCAGGCAGGTAGCAGGCAGGTAGCAGGCAGGTAGCAGGCAGGTATGTAGGCAGGTAGGCAGGCAGGCAGGTAGAGAGGCAGGAAGGTAGGCAGGCAGGCAGGAAGGCAGGCAGGAAGGTAGGCATGCAGGCAGGTAGGCAGGCAGGTAGGCAGGCAGGTAGGCAGGCAGGTAGGCAGGCAAGCATTCTCACAAGCAGGCAGGCAGGCAGGCAGGCAGCAGGCATTCTAGCAGGTAGGCAGGCATTCTCGCAGGAAGGCAGGCAGGTAGGTATTCTCGCAGGCAGGTAGGCAGGCAGGAATTCTCGCAGGCAGGTAGGCAGGCAGGTAGGCAGGCAGGCAGGCAGGCAGGCATTCTCGCAGGCAGGCAATCTCCCAGGCACGCAGGCAGGCATTCTCGTAGGCAGGCATTGTCGCAGGCAGGCAGGCAGGCATTGTCGCAGGCAGGCAGGCAGGCATTGTCGCAGGCATTGTCGCAGGCAGGCAGGCAGGAAGGCAGGCTTTGTCGCAGGCAGGCAGGCAGGCAGGCAGACATTGTCGCAGGCAGGCAGGCAGGCAGGCAGGCAGGCATTGTCGCAGGCAGGCAGGCAGGCAGGCAGGCATTGTCGCAGGCAGGCAGGCAGGCAGGCAGGCACGCAGGCATTCTCGCAGACTGGCAGGCAGGCAGGCAGGCAGGCATTCTCGCAGGCAGGCATTCTCGCAGGAAGACAGGCAGGCAGGCAGACAGGCAGGCAGGGAGGCAGGCAGGCAGGCAGGCATTCTAGCAGGAATGCAGGCAGGCAGGCATTCTCGCAGGCAGGTAGCAGGCAGGTAGCAGGCAAGTAGCAGGCAGGTAGCAGGCAGGTAGCAGGCAGGTAGCAGGCAGGTAGCAGGCAGGTAGGTAGGCAGGTAGGCAGGCAGGCAGGTAGAGAGGCAGGCAGGTAGGCAGGCAGGCAGGAAGGCAGGCTTTGTCGCAGGCAGGCAGGCAGGCAGGCAGGCAGGCAGGCAGGCAGGCAGGCATTGTCGCAGGCAGGCAGGCAGGCAGGCAGGCATTGTCGCAGGCAGGCAGGCAGGCAGGCAGGCAGGCACGCAGGCATTCTCGCAGACTGGCAGGCAGGCAGGCAGGCAGGCATTCTCGCAGGCAGGCATTCTCGCAGGAAGACAGGCAGGCAGGCAGGCAGGCAGGGAGGCACTCAGGCAGGCAGGCATTCTAGCAGGAATGCAGGCAGGCAGGCATTCTCGCAGGCAGGTAGCAGGCAGGTAGCAGGCAGGTAGCAGGCAGGTAGGTAGGCAGGTAGGCAGGCAGGCAGGTAGGCAGGCAGGCACGTAGGCAGGCAGGCAGGAAGGCAGGCTTTGTCGCAGGCAGGAAGGCAGGCAGGCAGGCAGGCAGGCAGGCAGGCATTGTCGCAGGCAGGCAGGCAGGCATTGTCGCAGGCAGGCAGGCAGGCAGGCAGGCAGGCATTGTCGCAGGCAGGCAGGCAGGCAGGTAGGCACGCACGCAGGCATTCTCGCAGACTGGCAGGCAGGCAGGCAGGCAGGCATTCTCGCAGGCAGGCATTCTCGCAGGAAGACAGGTAGGCAGGCAGGCAGGCAGGAAGGTAGGCAGGCAGGCAGGCCGGCATTCTAGCAGGAATGCAGGCAGGCAGGCATTCTCGCAGGCAGGTAGCCGGCAGGTAGCAGGCAGTTAGCAGGCAGGTAGCAGGCAGGTAGCAGGCAGGTAGGTAGGCAGGTAGGCAGGCAGGCAGGTAGGCAGGCAGGCAGGTAGGCAGGCAGGCAGGTAGGCAGGCAGGCAGGTAGGCAGGCAGGTAGGCAGGCAGGTAGGGAGGCAGGTAGGCAGGCAAGCATTCTCGCAGGCAGGCAGGCAGGCAGGCAGGAAGCAGGCATTCTCGCAGGTAGGCAGGCATTCTCACAGGAAGGCAGGCAGGTAGATATTCTCGCAGGCAGGTAGGCAGGCAGGAATTCTCGCAGGCAGGTAGGCAGGCAGGTAGGCAGGCAGGCAGGCAGGCAGGCATTCTCGCAGGCAGGCAATCTCCCAGGCACGCAGGCAGGCATTCTCGTAGGCAGGCATTGTCGCAGGCAGGCAGGCAGGCATTGTCGCAGGCATTGTCGCAGGCAGACAGCCAGGCATTGTCACAGGCATTGTCGCAGGCAGGCAGGCAGGCATTGTCGCAGGCATTGTCGCAGGCAGGCAGGCAGGCAGGCAGGCATTCTCGCAGGCATTCTCGCAGGCAGGCAGGAAGGCAGGCAGGCATGCAGGCAGGAAGGCAGGCTTTGTCGCAGGCAGGCAGGCAGGCATGCAGGCAGGCATTGTCGCAGGCAGGCAGGCAGGCAGGCATTGTCGCAGGCAGGCAGGCAGGCAGGCAGGCAGGCAGGCAGGCAGGCAGGCAGGCAGGCAGGCATTGTCGCAGGCAGGCAGGCAGGCAGGCAGGCAGGCCTTGTCGCAGGCAGGCAGGAAGACAGGCAGGCAGGCAGGCATTGTCGCAGGCAGGCAGGCAGGCAGGCAGGCATTGTCGCAGGCAGGCAGGCAGGCAGGCAGGGAGGCAGGCAGGCAGGCAGGCATTCTAGCAGGAATGCAGGCAGGCAGGCATTCTCGCAGGCAGGTAGCAGGCAGGTAGCAGGCAGGTAGCAGGCAGGTAGCAGGCAGGTAGCAGGCAGGTAGTTAGGCAGGTAGGCAGGCAGGCAGGTAGGCAGGCAGGCAGGTAGGCAGGCAGGCAGGCAGGCAGGCAGGCAGGCAGGCAGGCATTGTCGCAGGCAGGCAGGCAGGCAGGCAGGCACGCAGGCATTCTCGCAGACTGGCAGGCAGGCAGGCAGGCAGTCATTCTCGCAGGCAGGCATTCTCGCAGGAAGACAGGCAGGCAGGCAGACAGGCAGGCAGGGAGGCAGGTAGGCAGGCAGGCATTCTAGCAGGAATGCAGGCAGGCAGGCATTCTCGCAGGCAGGTAGCAGGCAGGTAGCAGGCAGGTAGCAGGCAGGTAGCAGGCAGGTAGCAGGCAGGTAGCAGGCAGGTAGCAGGCAGGTAGCAGGCAGGTAGGTAGGCAGGTAGGCAGGCAGGCAGGTAGAGAGGCAGGCAGGTAGGCAGGCAGGCAGGAAGGCAGGCTTTGTCGCAGGCAGGCAGGCAGGCAGGCAGGCAGGCATTGTCGCAGGCAGGCAGGCAGGCAGGCAGGCATTGTCGCAGGCAGGCAGGCAGGCAGGCATTGTCGCAGGCAGGCAGGCAGGCAGGCAGGCACGCAGGCATTCTCGCAGACTGGCAGGCAGGCAGGCAGGCAGGCATTCTCGCAGGCAGGCATTCTCGCAGGAAGACAGGCAGGCAGGCAGGCAGGCAGGGAGGCACTCAGGCAGGCAGGTATTCTAGCAGGAATGCAGGCAGGCAGGCATTCTCGCAGGCAGGTAGCAGGCAGGTAGCAGGCAGGTAGCAGGCAGGTAGGTAGGCAGGTAGGCAGGCAGGCAGGTAGGCAGGCTGGCACGTAGGCAGGCAGGCACGTAGGCAGGCTTTGTCGCAGGCAGGAAGGCAGGCAGGCAGGCAGGCAGGCAGGCAGGCAGGCAGGCATTGTCACAGGCAGGCAGGCAGGCAGGCATTGTCGCAGGCAGGCAGGCAGGCAGGCAGGCAGGCATTGTCGCAGGCAGGCAGGCAGGCAGGTAGGCACGCACGCAGGCATTCTCGCAGACTGGCAGGCAGGCAGGCAGGCAGGCATTCTCGCAGGCAGGCATTCTCGCAGGAAGATAGGTAGGCAGGCAGGCAGGCAGGAAGGTAGGCAGGCAGGCAGGCTGGCATTCTAGCAGGAATGCAGGCAGGCAGGCATTCTCGCAGGCAGGTAGCCGGCAGGTAGCAGGCAGTTAGCAGGCAGGTAGCAGGCAGGTAGCAGGCAGGTAGGTAGGCAGGCAGGCAGGCAGGCAGGGAGGCACTCAGGCAGGCAGGCATTCTAGCAGGAATGCAGGCAGGCAGGCATTCTCGCAGGCAGGTAGCAGGCAGGTAGCAGGCAGGTAGCAGGCAGGTAGGTAGGCAGGTAGGCAGGCAGGCAGGTAGGCAGGCAGGCACGTAGGCAGGCAGGCAGGAAGGCAGGCTTTGTCGCAGGCAGGAAGGCAGGCAGGCAGGCAGGCAGGCAGGCAGGCATTGTCGCAGGCAGGCAGGCAGGCATTGTCGCAGGCAGGCAGGCAGGCAGGCAGGCAGGCATTGTCGCAGGCAGGCAGGCAGGCAGGTAGGCACGCACGCAGGCATTCTCGCAGACTGGCAGGCAGGCAGGCAGGCAGGCATTCTCGCAGGCAGGCATTCTCGCAGGAAGACAGGTAGGCAGGCAGGCAGGCAGGAAGGTAGGCAGGCAGGCAGGCCGGCATTCTAGCAGGAATGCAGGCAGGCAGGCATTCTCGCAGGCAGGTAGCCGGCAGGTAGCAGGCAGTTAGCAGGCAGGTAGCAGGCAGGTAGCAGGCAGGTAGGTAGGCAGGTAGGCAGGCAGGCAGGTAGGCAGGCAGGCAGGTAGGCAGGCAGGCAGGTAGGCAGGCAGGCAGGTAGGCAGGCAGGTAGGCAGGCAGGTAGGGAGGCAGGTAGGCAGGCAAGCATTCTCGCAGGCAGGCAGGCAGGCAGGCAGGAAGCAGGCATTCTCGCAGGTAGGCAGGCATTCTCACAGGAAGGCAGGCAGGTAGATATTCTCGCAGGCAGGTAGGCAGGCAGGAATTCTCGCAGGCAGGTAGGCAGGCAGGTAGGCAGGCAGGCAGGCAGGCAGGCATTCTCGCAGGCAGGCAATCTCCCAGGCACGCAGGCAGGCATTCTCGTAGGCAGGCATTGTCGCAGGCAGGCAGGCAGGCATTGTCGCAGGCATTGTCGCAGGCAGACAGCCAGGCATTGTCACAGGCATTGTCGCAGGCAGGCAGGCAGGCATTGTCGCAGGCATTGTCGCAGGCAGGCAGGCAGGCAGGCAGGCATTCTCGCAGGCATTCTCGCAGGCAGGCAGGAAGGCAGGCAGGCATGCAGGCAGGAAGGCAGGCTTTGTCGCAGGCAGGCAGGCAGGCATGCAGGCAGGCATTGTCGCAGGCAGGCAGGCAGGCAGGCATTGTCGCAGGCAGGCAGGCAGGCAGGCAGGCAGGCAGGCAGGCAGGCAGGCAGGCATTGTCGCAGGCAGGCAGGCAGGCAGGCAGGCAGGCCTTGTCGCAGGCAGGCAGGAAGACAGGCAGGCAGGCAGGCATTGTCGCAGGCAGGCAGGCAGGCAGGCAGGCATTGTCGCAGGCAGGCAGGCAGGCAGGCAGGGAGGCAGGCAGGCAGGCAGGCATTCTAGCAGGAATGCAGGCAGGCAGGCATTCTCGCAGGCAGGTAGCAGGCAGGTAGCAGGCAGGTAGCAGGCAGGTAGCAGGCAGGTAGCAGGCAGGTAGTTAGGCAGGTAGGCAGGCAGGCAGGTAGGCAGGCAGGCAGGTAGGCAGGCAGGCAGGCAGGCAGGCAGGCAGGCAGGCAGGCATTGTCGCAGGCAGGCAGGCAGGCAGGCAGGCACGCAGGCATTCTCGCAGACTGGCAGGCAGGCAGGCAGGCAGTCATTCTCGCAGGCAGGCATTCTCGCAGGAAGACAGGCAGGCAGGCAGACAGGCAGGCAGGGAGGCAGGTAGGCAGGCAGGCATTCTAGCAGGAATGCAGGCAGGCAGGCATTCTCGCAGGCAGGTAGCAGGCAGGTAGCAGGCAGGTAGCAGGCAGGTAGCAGGCAGGTAGCAGGCAGGTAGCAGGCAGGTAGCAGGCAGGTAGCAGGCAGGTAGGTAGGCAGGTAGGCAGGCAGGCAGGTAGAGAGGCAGGCAGGTAGGCAGGCAGGCAGGAAGGCAGGCTTTGTCGCAGGCAGGCAGGCAGGCAGGCAGGCAGGCATTGTCGCAGGCAGGCAGGCAGGCAGGCAGGCATTGTCGCAGGCAGGCAGGCAGGCAGGCATTGTCGCAGGCAGGCAGGCAGGCAGGCAGGCACGCAGGCATTCTCGCAGACTGGCAGGCAGGCAGGCAGGCAGGCATTCTCGCAGGCAGGCATTCTCGCAGGAAGACAGGCAGGCAGGCAGGCAGGCAGGGAGGCACTCAGGCAGGCAGGTATTCTAGCAGGAATGCAGGCAGGCAGGCATTCTCGCAGGCAGGTAGCAGGCAGGTAGCAGGCAGGTAGCAGGCAGGTAGGTAGGCAGGTAGGCAGGCAGGCAGGTAGGCAGGCTGGCACGTAGGCAGGCAGGCACGTAGGCAGGCTTTGTCGCAGGCAGGAAGGCAGGCAGGCAGGCAGGCAGGCAGGCAGGCAGGCATTGTCACAGGCAGGCAGGCAGGCAGGCATTGTCGCAGGCAGGCAGGCAGGCAGGCAGGCAGGCATTGTCGCAGGCAGGCAGGCAGGCAGGTAGGCACGCACGCAGGCATTCTCGCAGACTGGCAGGCAGGCAGGCAGGCAGGCATTCTCGCAGGCAGGCATTCTCGCAGGAAGATAGGTAGGCAGGCAGGCAGGCAGGAAGGTAGGCAGGCAGGCAGGCTGGCATTCTAGCAGGAATGCAGGCAGGCAGGCATTCTCGCAGGCAGGTAGCCGGCAGGTAGCAGGCAGTTAGCAGGCAGGTAGCAGGCAGGTAGCAGGCAGGTAGGTAGGCAGGTAGGCAGGCAGGCAGGTAGGCAGGCAGGCAGGTAGGCAGGCAGGCAGGTAGGCAGGCAGGCAGGTAGGCAGGCAGGTAGGCAGGCAGGTAGGCAGGCAGGTAGGCAGGCAAGCATTCTCGCAGGCAGGCAGGCAGGCAGGCAGGAAGCAGGCATTCTCGCAGGAAGGCAGGCAGGTAGGTATTCTCGCAGGCAGGTAGGCAGGCAGGAATTCTCGCAGGCAGGTAGGCAGGCAGGTAGGCAGGCAGGCAGGCAGGCAGGCATTCTCGCAGGCCAGCAATCTCCCAGGCACGCAGGCAGGCATTCTCGTAGGCAGGAATTGTCGCAGGAAGGCAGGCAGGCATTGTCGCAGGCATTGTCGCAGGCAGGCAGCCAGGCATTGTCACAGGCATTGTCGCAGGCAGGCAGGCAGGCATTGTCGCAGGCATTGTCGCAGGCAGCAGGCAGGCAGGCAGGCAGGCATTCTCGCAGGCATTCTCGCAAGCAGGCAGGAAGGCAGGCAGGCAGGCAGGCAGGCATTGTCGCAGGCAGGCAGGCACGCAGGCAGGCAGGCAGGCAGGCAGGCAGGCAGGCAGGCATTGTCGCAGGCAGGCAGGCAGGCAGGCATTGTCGCAGGCAGGCAGGAAGGCAGGCAGGCAGGCAGGCATTGTCGCAGGCAGGCAGGCAGGCAGGCAGGCATTGTCGCAGGCAGGCAGGCAGGCAGGCAGGCATTGTCGCAGGCAGGCAGGCAGGCAGGCAGGCAGGCATTCTCGCAGGCAGGTAGCAGGCAGGTTGCAGGCAGGTAGCAGGCAGGTAGCAGGCAGGTAGGTAGGCAGCTAGGCAGGCAGGCAGGTAGGCAGGCAGGCAGGTAGGCAGGCAGGAAGGTAGGCACGCAGGCAGGTAGGCAGGCAGGTAGGCAGGCAGGTAGGCAGGCAAGCATTCTCACAAGCAGGCAGGCAGGCAGGCAGGCAGCAGGCATTCTCGCAGGTAGGCAGGCATTCTCGCAGGAAGGCAGGCAGGTAGGTATTCTCGCAGGCAGGTAGGCAGGCAGGAATTCTCGCAGGCAGGTAGGCAGGCAGGTAGGCAGGCAGGCAGGCAGGCAGGCATTCTCGCAGGCAGGCAATCTCCCAGGCACGCAGGCAGGCATTCTCGTAGGCAGGAATTGTCGCAGGCAGGCAGGCAGGTATTGTCGCAGGCATTGTCGCAGGAAGGCAGGCAGGCATTGTCGCAGGCAGGCAGGCATTGTCGCAGGCTTTGTCGCAGGCAGGCAGGCAGGCAGGCAGACATTGTCGCAGGCAGGCAGGCAGGCAGGCAGGCAGGCATTGTCGCAGGCAGGCAGGCAGGCAGGCATTGTCGCAGGCAGGCAGGCAGGCAGGCAAGCAGGCACGCAGGCATTCTCGCAGACTGGCAGGCAGGCAGGCAGGCAGGCATTCTCGCAGGCAGGCATTCTCGCAGGAAGACAGGCAGGCAGGCAGGGAGGCAGGCAGGCAGGCAGGCATTCTAGCAGGAATGCAGGCAGGCAGGCATTCTCGCAGGCAGGTAGCAGGCAGGTAGCAGGCAGGTAGCAGGCAGGTAGCAGGCAGGTAGCAGGCAGGTAGCAGGCAGGTATGTAGGCAGGTAGGCAGGCAGGCAGGTAGAGAGGCAGGAAGGTAGGCAGGCAGGCAGGAAGGCAGGCAGGAAGGTAGGCATGCAGGCAGGTAGGCAGGCAGGTAGGCAGGCAGGTAGGCAGGCAGGTAGGCAGGCAAGCATTCTCACAAGCAGGCAGGCAGGCAGGCAGGCAGCAGGCATTCTAGCAGGTAGGCAGGCATTCTCGCAGGAAGGCAGGCAGGTAGGTATTCTCGCAGGCAGGTAGGCAGGCAGGAATTCTCGCAGGCAGGTAGGCAGGCAGGTAGGCAGGCAGGCAGGCAGGCAGGCATTCTCGCAGGCAGGCAATCTCCCAGGCACGCAGGCAGGCATTCTCGTAGGCAGGCATTGTCGCAGGCAGGCAGGCAGGCATTGTCGCAGGCAGGCAGGCAGGCATTGTCGCAGGCATTGTCGCAGGCAGGCAGGCAGGAAGGCAGGCTTTGTCGCAGGCAGGCAGGCAGGCAGGCAGACATTGTCGCAGGCAGGCAGGCAGGCAGGCAGGCAGGCATTGTCGCAGGCAGGCAGGCAGGCAGGCAGGCATTGTCGCAGGCAGGCAGGCAGACAGGCACGCAGGCATTCTCGCAGACTGGCAGGCAGGCAGGCAGGCAGGCATTCTCGCAGGCAGGCATTCTCGCAGGAAGACAGGCAGTCAGGCAGGCAGGCAGGCAGGGAGGCAGGCAGGCAGGCAGTCATTCTAGCAGGAATGCAGGCAGGCAGGCATTCTCGCAGGGAGGTAGCAGGCAGGTAGCAGGCAGGTAGCAGGCAGGTAGCAGGCAGGTAGCAGGCAGGTATGTAGGCAGGTAGGCAGGCAGGCAGGTAGAGAGGCAGGAAGGTAGGCAGGCAGGCAGGAAGGCAGGCTTTGTCGCAGGCAGGCAGGCAGGCAGGCAGGCATTGTCGCAGGCAGGCAGGCAGGCAGGCATTGTCGCAGGCAGGCAGGCAGGCAGGCAGGCAGGCAGGCAGGCATTGTCGCAGGCAGGCAGGCAGGCAGGCAGGCAGGCAGGCAGGCACGCAGGCATTCTCGCAGACTGGCAGGCAGGCAGGCAGGCAGGCATTCTCGCAGGCAGGCATTCTCGCAGGAAGACAGGCAGGCAGGCAGGCAGGCAGGCAGGGAGGCACTCAGGCAGGCAGGCATTCTAGCAGGAATGCAGGCAGGCAGGCATTCTCGCAGGCAGGTAGCAGGCAGGTAGCAGGCAGGTAGCTGGCAGGTAGCAGGCAGGTAGCAGGCAGGTAGCAGGCATGTAGCAGGCAGGTAGCAGGCAGGTAGCAGGCAGGTAGGTAGGCAGGTAGGCAGGCAGGCAGGTAGGCAGGCAGGCAGGTAAGAAGGCAGGCAGGTAGGCAGGAAGGCAGGAAGGCAGGTAGGCAGGCAGGTAGGCAGGCAAGCATTCTTGCAGGCAGGCCGGCCGGCAGGCAGGCAGCAGGCATTCTCGCAGGTAGGCAGGCATTCTCGCAGGAAGGCAGGCAGGTAGGTATTCTCGCAGGCAGGTAGGCAGGCAGGAATTCTCGCAGGCAGGTAGGCAGGCAGGTAGGCAGGCAGACAGGCAGGCAGGCATTCTCGCAGGCAGGCAATCTCCCAGGCACGCAGGCAGGCATTCTCGTAGGCAGGCATTGTCGCAGGCAGGCAGGCAGGCATTGTCGCAGGCATTGTCGCAGGCAGGCAGGCAGGCATTGTCGCAGGCATTGTCGCAGGCAGGCAGGCAGGCATTTTCGCAGGCATTGTCGCAGGCAGGCAGGCAGGCAGGCAGGCAGCCATTCTCGCAGGCATTCTCGCAGGTAGGCAGGCAGGCAGGCAGGCAGGCAGGCAGGCATTGTCGCAGGCAGGCAGGCAGGCATTCTCGCAGGCAGGCAGGCAGGCAGGCAGGCATTCTCACAGGCAGACAGGCAGGCAGGTACGCAGCCATGGCAGCCTGGCTGGCAGGCAGGCAGGCAGGCAGGCAGGCAGGCTTCCAGGCAGGCAGGCAGGCAGGCAGGCAGGCAGGCATGCAGACAGACAGGCAGGCAGGCTCGCAAGCAGGTAGGCAGGAAGGTTTGCAGGCAGGCAGGCAGGCAGGCAGGCAGGCAGGCAGGCAGGCAGGCAAGCAAGCTCGCAGGCTCGCAGGCAGGCAGTCAGGCAGGCAGGCAGCCAGAGTAGCAGGCAGGAAGGTAGGCTCGCAGGCAGACAGGCAGGCAGGCAGGCATGCATGCAGGCAGGCAGGCAGGCAGGCAGGCTCGCAGGCAGGCAGGCTCGCATACATGCAGGCAGGCAAGCAAGCTCACAGGCTCTCAGGCAGGCAGGCAGGCCGCAGGCAGGCAGGCAGGCAAGCAGGCAAGCAAGCTCGCAGGCTCGCAGGCAGGCAGGCAGGCAGGCAGGCAGGCAGGCAGGCAGGCAGGTTCGCAGGCAGGAAGGCTCACAGGCAGGCAGGCAGGCAGGCAGGCAGGCTCGCAGGCAGGCAGGCAGGCAAGCAGGCTCACAGGCACAGGCTCGCAGGCAGGCAGGCCGGCAGGCAGGCTCGCAGGCAGGCAGGCTCGCAGTCAGGTAGGCAGGAATGCATGCAGGCAGCCAGGCAGGCAGGCAGGCAGGAAGGCTTGCAGGCAGGCAGGCAGGCAGGCAGGTAGGTAGACAGGCAGGCAGGCAGGAAGGCAGGCAAGCAGGAAGTCTAGCAGGCAGGCAGGCTTGAAGGCAGGCAGGCAGGCAAGGAAGCTCACATGCTCGCTCGGTGGCAGGCAGGCAGGCAAGCAAGCTCAGAGGCTCGCACAGGCAGGCAGGCTCGCAGGCAGGCAGTCAGGCAGGCAGACAAGCAGGCAAGAAAGCTAGCAGGCTAGCAGGCAGGCTCGCAGGCAGGCTCGCAGGCAGGCACGCTCGCAGGCAGGCTCGCAGGCAGGCAGGCTCGCAGGCAGGCAGGCTCGCAGACAGGCATGCAGGCATGCAGGCAGGCAGGCAGGCAGGCAGGCAGGTAGACAGGCAGGCAGGCAGGAAAGCAGGCAGGCTAGCCGGCAGGCAGGCATTCTCCCAGGCAGGCAGGCAGGCATTGTCGCAGGCAGGCAGGTAGGCAGGCATTGTCGCAGGCAGGCAGGCAGGCAGGCAGGCATTGTCGCAGGCAGGCAGGCAGGCAGGCAGGCAGGCAGGCAGTCAGGCAGGCAGGCAGGCAGGCTGGCAGGCAGGCAGGCATTGTCGCAGGCAGGCAGGCAGGCAGGCAGGCAGGCAGGCAGGCAGGCAGGCAGGCAGGTAGGCAGGCAGGCAGGTAGGCAGGCAGGCAGGAAGGCAGGCTTTGTCGCAGGCAGGCAGGCAGGCAGGCAGGCATTGTCGCAGGCAGGCAGGCAGGCAGGCATTGTCGCAGGCAGGCAGGCAGGCAGGCAGGCAGGCATTGTCGCAGGCAGGCAGGCAGGCAGGCAGGCAGGCAGGCAGGCAGGCATTGTCGCAGGCAGGCAGGCAAGCAGGCAGGCAGGCAGGCATGCAGGCATTCTCGCAGACTGGCAGGCAGGCAGGCAGGCAGGCATTCTCGCAGGCAGGCATTCTCGCAGGAAGACAGGCAGGCAGGCAGGCAGGCAGGCGGGGAGGCACTCAGGCAGGCAGGCATTCTAGCAGGAATGCAGGCAGGCAGGCATTATCGCAGGCAGGTTGCAGGCAGGGAGCAGGCAGGTAGCAGGCAGGTAGCAGGCAGGTAGCAGGCAGGTAGGTAGGCAGGTAGGCAGGCAGGCAGGTAGGGAGGGAGGCAGGTAGGCACGCAGGCAGGTAGACAGGCAGGTAGGCAGGCAGGTAGGCAGGCAAGCATTCTCACAGGCAGGCAGGCAGGCAGGCAGGCAACAGGCATTCTCGCAGGTAGGCAGGCATTCTCGCAGCAAGGCAGGTAGGTAGGTATTCTCGCAGGCAGGTAGGCAGGCAGGAATTCTCGCAGGCAGGTAGGCAGGCAGGTAGGTAGGTAGGCAGGCAGGCAGGCATTCTCGCAGGCAGGCAATCTCCCAGGCACGCAGGCGGGCATTCTCGTAGGCAGGCATTGTCGCAGGCATTGTCACAGGCAGGCCGGCAGGCATTGTCGCAGGCATTGTCGCAGGCAGGCAGGCATGCAGGAAGGCAGGCTTTGTCGCAGGCAGGCAGGCAGGCAGGCAGGCAGGCAGGCATTTTCGCAGGCAGGCAGGCAGGCAGGCGTTGTCGCAGGCAGGCAGGCAGGCAGGCAGGCAGGCAGGCAGGCAGGCAGGCATTGTCGCAGGCAGGCAGGCAGGAAGGCAGGCATTGTCGCAGGCAGGCAGGCAGGCAGGCAGGCAGGCACGCAGGCATTCTCGCAGACTGGCAGGCAGGCAGGCAGGCAGGCATTCTCGCAGGCAGGCATTCTCGCAGGAAGACAGGCAGGCAGGCAGGCAGGCAGGGAGGCAGGCAGGCAGGCAGGTATTCTAGCAGGAATGCAGGCAGGCAGGCATTCTCGCAGGCAGGTAGCAGGCAGGTAGCAGGCAGGTAGCAGGCAGGTAGCAGGCAGGTAACAGACAGGTAGTAGGCAGGTAGGTAGGCAGGTAGGCAGGCAGGCAGGTAGGGAGGCAGGTATTCTAGCAGGAATGCAGGCAGGCAGGCATTCTCGCAGGCAGGTAGCAGGCAGGTAGCAGGCAGGTAGTAGGCAGGTAGGCAGGCAGGCAGGCAGGGAGGCAGGCAGGCAGGCAGTTATTCTAGCAGGAATGCAGGCAGGCAGGCATTCTCGCAGGCAGGTAGCAGGCAGGTAGCAGGCAGGTAGTAGGCAGGTAGGTAGGCAGGTAGGCAGGCAGGCAGGTAGGGAGGCAGGCAGGTAGGCAGGCAGGCAGGAAGGCAGGCTTTGTCGCAGGCAGGCAGGCAGGCAGGCAGGCAGGCATTGTCGCAGGCAGGCAGGCAGGCAGGCATTGTCGCAGGCAGGCAGGCAGGCAGGCATTGTCGCAGGCAGGCAGGCAGGCAGGCAGGCATTGTCGCAGGCAGGCAGGCAGGCAGGCAGGCAGGCACGCAGGCATTCTCGCAGACTGGCAGGCAGGCAGGCCGGCAGGCATTCTCGCAGGAAGACAGGCAGGCAGGCAGGCAGGCAGGCAGGGAGGCACTCAGGCAGGCAGGCATTCTAGCAGGAATGCAGGCAGGCAGGCATTCTCGCAGGCAGGTAGCAGGCAGGTAGCAGGCAGGTAGCAGGCATGTAGCAGGCAGGTAGCAGGCAGGTAGCAGGCAGGTAGCAGGCAGGTAGCAGGCAGGTAGGTAGGCAGGTAGGCAGGCAGGCAGGTAGGCAGGCAGGCAGGTAGGCAGGCAGGCAGGTAGGCAGGCAGGTAGGTAGGCAGGTAGGCAGGCAGGTAGGCAGGCAAGCATTCTCGCAGGCATGCAGGCAGGCAGGCAGGCAGGCAGCAGGCATTCTCGCAGGCAGGCATTCTCACAGGAAGACAGGCAGGAAGGCAGGCAGGCAGGGAGGCACTCAGGCAGGCAGGCATTCTAGCAGGAATGCAGGCAGGCAGGCATTCTCGCAGGCAGGTAGCAGGCAGGTAACAGGCAGGTAGCAGGCAGGTAGCAGGCAGGTAGCAGGCAGGTAGGTAGGCAGGTAGGCAGGCAGGCAGGTAGGCAGGCAGGCAGGTAGGCAGGCAGGCAGGTTGGCAGGCAGGCAGGAAGGCAGGCTTTGTCGCAGGCAGGCAGGCAGGCAGGCAGGCAGGCAGGCAGGCAGGCAGACAGGCAGGCATTGTCGCAGGCAGGCAGGCAGGCAGGCATTGTCGAAGGCAGGCAGGCAGGCAGGCAAGCAGGCAGGCATTGTCGCAGGCAGGCAGGCAGGCAGGCAGGCAGGCAGGCAGGCATTGTCGCAGAGAGGCAGGCAGGCAGGCAGGCAGGCAGGCAGGCAGGCATTGTCGAAGGCAGGCAGGCAGGCACGCAGGCATTCTCGCAGACTGGCAGGCAGGCAGGCAGACAGGCATTCTCGCAGGCAGGCATACTCGCAGAAAGACAGGCAGGCAGGCAGGCAGGCAGGCAGGCAGGGAGGCACTCAGGCAGGCAGGCATTCTAGCAGGAATGCAGGCAGGCAGGCATTCTCGCAGGCAGTAGCAGGCAGGCAGTAGGCAGCCAGGCAGGCAGGCAGGCAGGCAGGCAGGCAGGTTCGCAGGCAGGAAGGCTCACAGGCAGGCAGGCAGGCAGGCAGGCAGGCTCGCAGGCAGGCAGGCAGGCAAGCAGGCTCACAGGCACAGGCTCGCAGGCAGGCAGGCCGGCAGGCAGGCTCGCAGGCAGGCAGGCTCGCAGTCAGGTAGGCAGGAATGCATGCAGGCAGCCAGGCAGGCAGGCAGGCAGGAAGGCTTGCAGGCAGGCAGGCAGGCAGGCAGGTAGGTAGACAGGCAGGCAGGCAGGAAGGCAGGCAAGCAGGAAGTCTAGCAGGCAGGCAGGCTTGAAGGCAGGCAGGCAGGCAAGGAAGCTCACATGCTCGCTCGGTGGCAGGCAGGCAGGCAAGCAAGCTCAGAGGCTCGCACAGGCAGGCAGGCTCGCAGGCAGGCAGTCAGGCAGGCAGACAAGCAGGCAAGAAAGCTAGCAGGCTAGCAGGCAGGCTCGCAGGCAGGCTCGCAGGCAGGCACGCTCGCAGGCAGGCTAGCAGGCAGGCAGGCTCGAAGGCAGGCAGGCTCGCAGACAGGCATGCAGGCATGCAGGCAGGCAGGCAGGCAGGCAGGCAGGTAGACAGGCAGGCAGGCAGGAAAGCAGGCAGGCTAGCCGGCAGGCAGGCATTCTCCCAGGCAGGCAGGCAGGCATTGTCGCAGGCAGGCAGGTAGGCAGGCATTGTCGCAGGCAGGCAGGCAGGCAGGCAGGCATTGTCGCAGGCAGGCAGGCAGGCAGGCAGGCAGGCAGTCAGGCAGGCAGGCAGGCAGGCTGGCAGGCAGGCAGGCATTGTCGCAGGCAGGCAGGCAGGCAGGCAGGCAGGCAGGCAGGCAGGCAGGCAGGCAGGCAGGTAGGCAGGCAGGCAGGTAGGCAGGCAGGCAGGAAGGCAGGCTTTGTCGCAGGCAGGCAGGCAGGCAGGCAGGCATTGTCGCAGGCAGGCAGGCAGGCAGGCATTGTCGCAGGCAGGCAGGCAGGCAGGCAGGCAGGCATTGTCGCAGGCAGGCAGGCAGGCAGGCAGGCAGGCAGGCAGGCATTGTCGCAGGCAGGCAGGCAAGCAGGCAGGCAGGCAGGCATGCAGGCATTCTCGCAGACTGGCAGGCAGGCAGGCAGGCAGGCATTCTCGCAGGCAGGCATTCTCGCAGGAAGACAGGCAGGCAGGCAGGCAGGCAGGCGGGGAGGCACTCAGGCAGGCAGGCATTCTAGCAGGAATGCAGGCAGGCAGGCATTATCGCAGGCAGGTTGCAGGCAGGGAGCAGGCAGGTAGCAGGCAGGTAGCAGGCAGGTAGCAGGCAGGTAGGTAGGCAGGTAGGCAGGCAGGCAGGTAGGGAGGGAGGCAGGTAGGCACGCAGGCAGGTAGACAGGCAGGTAGGCAGGCAGGTAGGCAGGCAAGCATTCTCACAGGCAGGCAGGCAGGCAGGCAGGCAACAGGCATTCTCGCAGGTAGGCAGGCATTCTCGCAGCAAGGCAGGTAGGTAGGTATTCTCGCAGGCAGGTAGGCAGGCAGGAATTCTCGCAGGCAGGTAGGCAGGCAGGTAGGTAGGTAGGCAGGCAGGCAGGCATTCTCGCAGGCAGGCAATCTCCCAGGCACGCAGGCGGGCATTCTCGTAGGCAGGCATTGTCGCAGGCAGGCAGGCAGGTATTGTCGCAGGCATTGTCACAGGCAGGCCGGCAGGCATTGTCGCAGGCATTGTCGCAGGCAGGCAGGCATGCAGGAAGGCAGGCTTTGTCGCAGGCAGGCAGGCAGGCAGGCAGGCAGGCAGGCATTTTCGCAGGCAGGCAGGCAGGCAGGCGTTGTCGCAGGCAGGCAGGCAGGCAGGCAGGCAGGCAGGCAGGCAGGCAGGCATTGTCGCAGGCAGGCAGGCAGGAAGGCAGGCATTGTCGCAGGCAGGCAGGCAGGCAGGCAGGCAGGCAGGCACGCAGGCATTCTCGCAGACTGGCAGGCAGGCAGGCAGGCAGGCATTCTCGCAGGCAGGCATTCTCGCAGGAAGACAGGCAGGCAGGCAGGCAGGCAGGGAGGCAGGCAGGCAGGCAGGTATTCTAGCAGGAATGCAGGCAGGCAGGCATTCTCGCAGGCAGGTAGCAGGCAGGTAGCAGGCAGGTAGCAGGCAGGTAGCAGGCAGGTAACAGACAGGTAGTAGGCAGGTAGGTAGGCAGGTAGGCAGGCAGGCAGGTAGGGAGGCAGGTATTCTAGCAGGAATGCAGGCAGGCAGGCATTCTCGCAGGCAGGTAGCAGGCAGGTAGCAGGCAGGTAGTAGGCAGGTAGGCAGGCAGGCAGGCAGGGAGGCAGGCAGGCAGGCAGTTATTCTAGCAGGAATGCAGGCAGGCAGGCATTCTCGCAGGCAGGTAGCAGGCAGGTAGCAGGCAGGTAGTAGGCAGGTAGGTAGGCAGGTAGGCAGGCAGGCAGGTAGGGAGGCAGGCAGGTAGGCAGGCAGGCAGGAAGGCAGGCTTTGTCGCAGGCAGGCAGGCAGGCAGGCAGGCAGGCATTGTCGCAGGCAGGCAGGCAGGCAGGCATTGTCGCAGGCAGGCAGGCAGGCAGGCATTGTCGCAGGCAGGCAGGCAGGCAGGCAGGCATTGTCGCAGGCAGGCAGGCAGGCAGGCAGGCAGGCACGCAGGCATTCTCGCAGACTGGCAGGCAGGCAGGCCGGCAGGCATTCTCGCAGGAAGACAGGCAGGCAGGCAGGCAGGCAGGCAGGGAGGCACTCAGGCAGGCAGGCATTCTAGCAGGAATGCAGGCAGGCAGGCATTCTCGCAGGCAGGTAGCAGGCAGGTAGCAGGCAGGTAGCAGGCATGTAGCAGGCAGGTAGCAGGCAGGTAGCAGGCAGGTAGCAGGCAGGTAGCAGGCAGGTAGGTAGGCAGGTAGGCAGGCAGGCAGGTAGGCAGGCAGGCAGGTAGGCAGGCAGGCAGGTAGGCAGGCAGGTAGGTAGGCAGGTAGGCAGGCAGGTAGGCAGGCAAGCATTCTCGCAGGCATGCAGGCAGGCAGGCAGGCAGGCAGCAGGCATTCTCGCAGGCAGGCATTCTCACAGGAAGACAGGCAGGAAGGCAGGCAGGCAGGGAGGCACTCAGGCAGGCAGGCATTCTAGCAGGAATGCAGGCAGGCAGGCATTCTCGCAGGCAGGTAGCAGGCAGGTAACAGGCAGGTAGCAGGCAGGTAGCAGGCAGGTAGCAGGCAGGTAGGTAGGCAGGTAGGCAGGCAGGCAGGTAGGCAGGCAGGCAGGTAGGCAGGCAGGCAGGTTGGCAGGCAGGCAGGAAGGCAGGCTTTGTCGCAGGCAGGCAGGCAGGCAGGCAGGCAGGCAGGCAGGCAGGCAGGCAGACAGGCAGGCATTGTCGCAGGCAGGCAGGCAGGCAGGCATTGTCGAAGGCAGGCAGGCAGGCAGGCAAGCAGGCAGGCATTGTCGCAGGCAGGCAGGCAGGCAGGCAGGCAGGCAGGCAGGCATTGTCGCAGAGAGGCAGGCAGGCAGGCAGGCAGGCAGGCAGGCAGGCATTGTCGAAGGCAGGCAGGCAGGCACGCAGGCATTCTCGCAGACTGGCAGGCAGGCAGGCAGACAGGCATTCTCGCAGGCAGGCATACTCGCAGAAAGACAGGCAGGCAGGCAGGCAGGCAGGCAGGCAGGGAGGCACTCAGGCAGGCAGGCATTCTAGCAGGAATGCAGGCAGGCAGGCATTCTCGCAGGCAGGCATTCTCGCAGGAAGACAGGCAGGCAGGCAGGCAGGCAGGGAGGCAGGCAGGCAGGCAGGTATTCTAGCAGGAATGCAGGCAGGCAGGCATTCTCGCAGGCAGGTAGCAGGCAGGTAGCAGGCAGGTAGCAGGCAGGTAGCAGGCAGGTAACAGACAGGTAGTAGGCAGGTAGGTAGGCAGGTAGGCAGGCAGGCAGGTAGGGAGGCAGGTATTCTAGCAGGAATGCAGGCAGGCAGGCATTCTCGCAGGCAGGTAGCAGGCAGGTAGCAGGCAGGTAGTAGGCAGGTAGGCAGGCAGGCAGGCAGGGAGGCAGGCAGGCAGGCAGTTATTCTAGCAGGAATGCAGGCAGGCAGGCATTCTCGCAGGCAGGTAGCAGGCAGGTAGCAGGCAGGTAGTAGGCAGGTAGGTAGGCAGGTAGGCAGGCAGGCAGGTAGGGAGGCAGGCAGGTAGGCAGGCAGGCAGGAAGGCAGGCTTTGTCGCAGGCAGGCAGGCAGGCAGGCAGGCAGGCATTGTCGCAGGCAGGCAGGCAGGCAGGCATTGTCGCAGGCAGGCAGGCAGGCAGGCATTGTCGCAGGCAGGCAGGCAGGCAGGCAGGCATTGTCGCAGGCAGGCAGGCAGGCAGGCAGGCAGGCACGCAGGCATTCTCGCAGACTGGCAGGCAGGCAGGCCGGCAGGCATTCTCGCAGGAAGACAGGCAGGCAGGCAGGCAGGCAGGCAGGGAGGCACTCAGGCAGGCAGGCATTCTAGCAGGAATGCAGGCAGGCAGGCATTCTCGCAGGCAGGTAGCAGGCAGGTAGCAGGCAGGTAGCAGGCATGTAGCAGGCAGGTAGCAGGCAGGTAGCAGGCAGGTAGCAGGCAGGTAGCAGGCAGGTAGGTAGGCAGGTAGGCAGGCAGGCAGGTAGGCAGGCAGGCAGGTAGGCAGGCAGGCAGGTAGGCAGGCAGGTAGGTAGGCAGGTAGGCAGGCAGGTAGGCAGGCAAGCATTCTCGCAGGCATGCAGGCAGGCAGGCAGGCAGGCAGCAGGCATTCTCGCAGGCAGGCATTCTCACAGGAAGACAGGCAGGAAGGCAGGCAGGCAGGGAGGCACTCAGGCAGGCAGGCATTCTAGCAGGAATGCAGGCAGGCAGGCATTCTCGCAGGCAGGTAGCAGGCAGGTAACAGGCAGGTAGCAGGCAGGTAGCAGGCAGGTAGCAGGCAGGTAGGTAGGCAGGTAGGCAGGCAGGCAGGTAGGCAGGCAGGCAGGTAGGCAGGCAGGCAGGTTGGCAGGCAGGCAGGAAGGCACGCAGGCATTCTCGCAGACTGGCAGCCAGGCAGGCAGGCAGGCATTCTCGCAGGCAGGCATTCTCGCAGGAAGACAGGCAGGTAGGCATTCTCGCAGGCAGGTAGCAGGCAGGTAGCAGGCAGGTAGCAGGCAGGTAGGTAGTCAGGAAGGCAGGCAGGCATGTAGGCAGGCAGGCAGGTAGGCAGGCAGGCAGGAAGGCAGGCTTTGTCGCAGGCAGGCAGGCAGGCAGGCAGGCATTGTCGCAGGCAGGCAGGCAGGCAGGCATTGTCGCAGGCAGGCAGGCAGGAGGGCAGGCAGGCAGGCAGGCATTGTCGCAGGCAGGCAGGCAGGCAGGCAGGCATTGTCGCAGGCAGGCATTCTCGCAGGAAGACAGGCAGGCAGGCAGGCAGGCAGGCAGGGAGGCAGGCAGGCATTCTAGCAGGAATGTGGGCAGGCAGGCATTCTCGCAGGCAGGTAGCAGGCAGGTAGCCGGCAGGTAGCAGGCAGGTAGCAGGCAGGTAGCATGCATGTAGCTGGCAGGTAGCAGGCAGGTAGCAGGCAGGTAGGTAGGCTGGTAGGCAGGCAGGCAGGTAGGCAGGCAGGCAGGTAAGCAGGCAGGCAGGTAGGCAGGAAGGCAGGTAGGCAGCAGGTAGGCAGGCAGGTAGGCAGGCAAGCATTCTCGCAGGCAGGCAGGCCGGCAGGCAGGCAGCAGGCATTCTCGCAGGTAGGCAGGCATTCTCGCAGGAAGTCAGGCAGGTAGGTATTCTCGCAGGCAGGTAGGCAGGCAGGAATTCTCGCAGGCAGGTAGGCAGGCAGGTAGGCAGGCAGGCAGGCAGGCAGGCATTCTCGCAGGCAGGCAATCTCCCAGGCACGCAGGCAGGCATTCTCGTAGGCAGGCATTGTCGCAGGCAGGCAGGCAGGCATTGTCTCAGGCATTGTCCCAGGCAGGCAGGCAGGCATTGTCGCAGGCATTGTCGCAGGCAGGCAGGCAGGCATTGTCGCAGGCATTGGCGTAGGCAGGCAGGCAGGCAGGCAGGCATTCTCGCAGGCATTCTCGCAGGCAGGCAGTAAGGCAGGCAGGCATTCTCGCAGGCAGGCAGGCAGGCAGGCAGGCAGTCAGGCAGGCAGGCATTCTCGCAGGCAGGTAGCAGGCAGGTAGCAGGCAGGTAGCAGGCAGGTAGCAGGCAGGTAGCAGGCAGGTAGCAGGCAGGTAGCAGGCAGGTAGCAGGCAGGTAGGTAGGCAGGTAGGCAGGCAGGCAGGTAGGCAGGCAGGCAGGTAGGCAGGCAGGAAGGTAGGCACGCAGGCACATAGGCAGGCAGGTAGGCAGGCAGGTAGGCAGGCAGGTAGGCAGGCAAGCATTCTCACAGGCAGGCAGGCAGGCAGGCAGGCAGCAGGCATTCTCGCAGGCAGGCAGGCATTCTCGCAGGCAGGTAGGCAGGCAGGTAGGCAGGCAGGCAGGCAGGCAGGCATTCTCGCAGGCAGGCAATCTCCCGGGCACGCAGGCAGGCATTCTCGTAGGCAGGCATTGTCGCAGGGAGGCAGGCAGGTATTGTCGCAGGCATTGTCGCAGGAAGGCAGGCAGGCATTGTCGCAGGCATTGTCGCAGGCAGGCAGGCAGGCAGGAAGGCAGGCTTTGTCGCAGGCAGGCAGGCAGGCAGGCAGGCAGGCATTGTCGCAGGCAGGCAGGCAGGCAGGCAGGCAGGCAGGCAGGCATTGTCGCAGGCAGGCAGGCAGGCAGGCAGGCAGGCAGGCATTGTCGCAGGCAGGCAGGCAGGCAGGCAGGCAGGCACGCAGGCATTCTCGCAGACTGGCAGGCAGGCAGGCAGGCAGGCATTCTCGCAGGCAGGCATTCTCGCAGGAAGACAGGCAGGCAGGCAGACAGGCAGGCAGGGAGGCAGGCCGGCAGGCAGGCATTCTAGCAGGAATGCAGGCAGGCAGGCATTCTCGCAGGCAGATAGCAGGCAGGTAGCAGGCAGGTAGCAGGCAGGTAGCAGGCAGGTAGCAGGCAGGTAGCAGGCAGGTAGGTAGGCAGGTAGGCAGGCAGGCAGGTAGAGAGGAAGGCAGGTAGGCAGGCAGGCAGGAAGGCAGGCTTTGTCGCAGGCAGGCAGGCAGGCAGGCAGGCAGGCAGGCAGGCATTGTCGCAGGCAGGCAGGCAGGCAGGCAGGCAGGCATTGTCGCAGGCAGGCAGGCAGGCAGGCAGGCAGGCAGGCATTGTCGCAGACTGGCAGGCAGTCAGGCAGGCAGGCATTCTCGCAGGCAGGCATTCTCGCAGGAAGACAGGCAGGCAGGCAGGCAGGCAGGGAGGCACTCAGGCAGGCAGGCATTCTAGCAGGAATGCAGGCAGGCAGGCATTCTCGCAGGCAGGTAGCAGGCAGGTAGCAGGCAGGTAGCAGGCAGGTAGGTAGGCAGGTAGGCAGGCAGGCAGGTAGGCAGGCAGGCACGTAGGCAGGCAGGCAGGAAGACAGGCTTTGTCGCAGGCAGGAAGGCAGGCAGGCAGGCAGGCAGGCAGGCAATGTCGCAGGCAGGTAGGCAGGCAGGCATTGTCGCAGGCAGGCAGGCAGGCAGGCAGGCATTGTCGCAGGCAGGCAGGCAGGCAGGTAGGCACGCACGCAGGCATTCTCGCAGACTGGCCGGCAGGCAGGCAGGCAGGCATTCTCGCAGGCAGGCATTCTCGCAGGAAGACAGGTAGGCAGGCAGGCAGGCAGGAAGGTAGGCAGGCAGGCCGGCAGGCATTCTAACAGGAATGCAGGCAGGCAGGCATTCTCGCAGGCAGGCATTCTCGCAGGCAGGTAGCCGGCAGGTAGCAGGCAGGTAGCAGGCAGGTAGCAGGCAGGTAGCAGGCAGGTAGGTAGGCAGGTAGGCAGGCAGGCAGGTAGGCAGGCAGGCAGGTAAGCAGGCAGGCAGGTAGCCAGGAAGGCAGGAAGGCAGGTAGGCAGGCAGGTAGGCAGGCAAGCATTCTCGCAGGCAGGCAGGCCGGCAGGCAGGCAGCAGGAATTCTCGCAGGTAGGCAGGCATTCTCGTAGGAAGGCAGGCAGGTAGGTATTCTCGCAGGCAGGTAGGCAGGCAGGAATTCTCGCAGGCTGGTAGGCAGGCAGGTAGGCAGGCAGGCAGGCAGGCAGTAATTCTCCCAGGCAGGCAATCTCCCAGGCACGCAGGCAGGCATTCTCGTAGGCAGGCATTTTCGCAGGCAGGCAGGCAGGCATTGTCGCAGGCATTGTCGCAGGCAGGCAGGCAGGCATTGTCGCAGGCATTGTCGCAGGCAGGCAGGCAGGCAGGCAGGCAGCCATTCTCGCAGGCATTCTCGCAGGTAGGCAGGCAGGCAGGCAGGCAGGCAGGCATTGTCGCAGGCAGGCAGGCAGGCATTCTCGCAGGCAGGCAGGCAGGCAGGCAGGCAGGCATTCTCACAGGCAGACAGGCAGGCAGGCAGGCATTCTCGCAGGCAGGCAGGCAGGCAGGCAGTTAGGTAGGCAGGCAGGCAGGCATTCTCGCAGGCAGGCAGGCAGGCAGGCAGGCAGGCAGGCAGGCAGGCAGGCATTGTCGCAGGCAGGCAGGCAGGCAGGCAGGCAGGCATTGTCGCAGGCAGGCAGGCAGGCACGCAGGCACGCGGGCACGCAGGCATTCCCGCAGACTGGCAGGCAGGCAGGCAGGCAGGCATTCTCGCAGGCTGTCATTCTCGCAGGAAGACAGGCAGGCAGGCAGGCAGGCAGGGAGGCAGGCAGGCAGGCAGTCATTTTAGCAGGAATGCAGGCAGGCAGGCATTCTCGCAGGCAGGTAGCAGGCAGATAGCAGGCAGGTAGCAGGCAGGTAGCAGGCAGGTAGCAGGCAGGTAGCATGCAGGTAGCAGGCAGGTAGGTAGGCAGGTAGGCAGGCAGGCAGGTAGAGAGGCAGGCAGGTAGGCAGGCAGGCAGGAAGGCAGGCTTTGTCGCAGGCAGGCAGGCAGGCAGGCAGGCAGGCATTGTCGCAGCCAGGCAGGCAGGCAGGCAGGCAGGCATTGTCGCAGGCAGGCAGGCAGGCAGGCAGGCAGGCATTGTCGCAGGCAGGCAGGCAGGCAGGCACGCAGGCATTGTCGCAGACTGGCAGGCAGGCAGGCAGGCAGGCATTCTCGCAGGCAGGCATTCTCGCAGGAAGACAGGCAGGCAGGCAGGCAGGCAGGGAGGCACTCAGGCAGGCAGGCATTCTAGCAGGAATGCAGGCAGGCAGGCATTCTCGCAGGCAGGTAGCAGGCAGGTAGCAGGCAGGTAGGTAGGCAGGTAGGCAGGCAGGCAGGTAGGCAGGCAGGCACATAGGCAGGCAGGCAGGAAGGCAGGCTTTGTCGCAGGCAGGAAGGCAGGCAGGCAGGCAGGCAGGCAGGCAGGCAGGCAGGCATTGTCGCAGGCAGGCAGGCAGGCAGGCATTGTTGCAGGCAGGCAGGCAGGCAGGCAGGCAGGCATTGTCGCAGGCAGGCAGGCAGGCAGGTAGGCACGCACGCAGGCATTCTCACAGACTGGCAGGCAGGCAGGCAGGCAGGCATTCTCGCAGGCAGGCATTCTCGCAGGAAGACAGGTAGGCAGGCATTCTCGCAGACTGGCAGGCAGGCAGGCAGGCAGGCATTCTCGCAGGCAGGCATTCTCGAAGGAAGACAGGCAGGCAGGCAGGCAGGCAGGGAGGCACTCAGGCAGGCAGGCATTCAAGCAGGAATGCAGGCAGGCAGGCATTCTCGCAGGCAGGTAGCAGGCAGGGAGCAGGCAGGTAGCAGGCAGGTAGGTAGGCAGGTAGGCAGGCAGGCAGGTAGGCAGGCAGGCACGTAGGCAGGCAGGCAGGAAGGCAGGCTTTGTCGCAGGCAGGAAGGCAGGCAGGCAGGCAGGCAGGCATTGTCGCAGGCAGGCAGGCAGGCAGGCAGGCAGGCATTGTCGCAGGCAGGCAGGCAGGCAGGCAGGCAGGCATTGTCGCAGGCAGGCAGGCAGGCAGGCACGCAGGCATTCTCGCAGACTGGCAGGCAGGCAGGCAGGCAGGCATTCTCGCAGGAAGACAGGCAGGCAGGCAGGCAGGGAGGCACTCAGGCAGGCAGGCATTCTAGCAGGAATGCAGGCAGGCAGGCATTCTCGCAGGCAGGTAGCAGGCAGGTAGCAGGCAGGTAGCAGGCAGGTAGGTAGGCAGGTAGGCAGGCAGGCAGGTAGGCAGGCAGGCACGTAGGCAGGCAGGCAGGAAGGCAGGCTTTGTCGCAGGCAGGAAGGCAGGCAGGCAGGCAGGCAGGCAGGCAGGCATTGTCGCAGGCAGGCAGGCAGGCAGGCATTGTTGCAGGCAGGCAGGCAGGCAGGCAGGCATTGTCGCAGGCAGGCAGGCAGGCAGGTAGGCACGCACGCAGGCATTCTCGCAGACTGGCAGGCAGGCAGGCAGGCAGGCATTCTCACAGGCAGGCATTCTCGCAGGAAGACATGTAGGCAGGCATTCTCGCAGACTGGCAGGCAGGCAGGCAGGCAGGCATTCTCGCAGGCAGGCATTCTCGAAGGAAGACAGGCAGGCAGGCAGGCAGGCAGGGAGGCACTCAGGCAGGCAGGCATTCAAGCAGGAATGCAGGCAGGCAGGCATTCTCGCAGGCAGGTAGCAGGCAGGGAGCAGGCAGGTAGCAGGCAGGTAGGTAGGCAGGTAGGCAGGCAGACAGGTAGGCAGGCAGGCAGGCTTTGTCGCAGGCAGGAAGGCAGGCAGGCAGGCAGGCAGGCAGGCAGGCATTGTCGCAGGCAGGCAGGCAGGCATTGTCGCAGGCAGGCAGGCAGGCAGGCAGGCATTGTCGCAGGCAGGCAGGCAGGCAGGCAGGCAGGCATTGTCGCAGGCAGGCAGGCAGGCAGGCACGCAGGCACGCAGGCATTCTCGCAGACTGGCAGGCAGGCAGGCAGGCAGGCATTCTCGCAGGCAGGCATTCTCGCAGGAAGACAGGCAGGCAGGCAGGCAGGCAGGCAGGGAGGCACTCAGGCAGGCAGGCATTCTAGCAGGAATCCAGGCAGGCAGGCATTCTCGCAGGCAGGTAGCAGGCAGGTAGCAGGCAGGTAGCCGGCAGGTAGCAGGCAGGTAGCAGGCAGGTAGCAGGCATGTAGCAGGCAGGTAGCAGGCAGGTAGCAGGCAGGTAGGTAGGCAGGTAGGCAGGCAGGCAGGTAGGCAGGCAGGCAGGTAAGCAGGCAGGCAGGTAGGCAGGAAGGCAGGAAGGCAGGTAGGCAGGCAGGTAGGCAGGCAAGCATTCTCGCAGGCAGGCAGGCCGGCAGGCAGGCAGGCAGGCATTCTCCCAGGCAGGCAATCTCCCAGGCACGCAGGCAGGCATTCTCGTAGGCAGGCATTGTCGCAGGCAGGCAGGCAGGCATTGTCGCAGGCATTGTCGCAGGCAGGCAGGCAGGCATTGTCGCAGGCATTGTCGCAGGCAGGCAGGCAGGCAGGCAGGCAGCCATTCTCGCAGGCATTCTCGCAGGTAGGCAGGCAGGCAGGCAGGCAGGCAGGCAGGCATTGTCGCAGGCAGGCAGGCAGGCATTCTCGCAGGCAGGCAGGCAGGCAGGCAGGCAGGCATTCTCACAGGCAGACAGGCAGGCAGGCAGGCAGGTAGGCAGGCAGGCAGGAAGGCATTCTCGCAGGCAGGCAGGCAGGCAGGCAGGCAGGCAGGCAGGCATTGTCGCAGGCAGGCAGGCAGGCAGGCAGGCAGGCATTGTCGCAGGCAGGCAGGCAGGCAGGCAGGCAGGCAGGCAGGTAGGCAGGCAGGCAGGAAGGCATTCTCGCAGGCAGGCAGGCAGGCAGGCAGGCAGGCAGGCAGGCATTGTCGCAGGCAGGCAGGCAGGCAGGCAGGCAGGCAGGCATTGTCGCAGGCAGGCAGGCAGGCAGGCACGCAGGCACGCAGGCATTCTCGCAGACTGGCAGGCAGGCAGGCAGGCAGGCATTCTCGCAGGCAGGCATTCTCACAGGAAGACAGGCAGGCAGGCAGGCAGGCAGGGAGGCAGGCAGGCAGGCAGGCATTCTAGCAGGATTGCAGGCAGGCAGGCATTCTCGCAGGCAGGTAGCAGGCAGGTAGCAAGCAGGTAGCAGGCAGGTAGCAGGCAGGTAGCAGGCAGGTAGGTAGGCAGGTAGGCAGGCAGGCAGGTAGGCAGGCAGGCAGGTAGGCAGGCAGGCAGGAAGGCAGGCTTTGTCGCAGGCAGGCAGGCAGGCAGGCAGGCAGGCAGGCAGGCAGGCAGGCAGGCAGGCAGGCATTGTCGCAGGCAGGCAGGCAGGCAGGCAGGCACGCAGGCATTCTCGCAGACTGGCAGGCAGGCAGGCAGGCAGGCATTCTCGCAGGCAGGCATTCTCGCAGGAAGACAGGCAGGCAGGCAGACAGGCAGGCAGGGAGGCAGGCAAGCAGGCAGGCATTCTAGCAGGAATGCAGGCAGGCAGGCATTCACGCAGGCAGGTAGCAGGCAGGTAGCAGGCAGGTAGCAGGCAGGTAGCAGGCAGGTAGCAGGCAGGTAGAAGGCAGGTAGGTAGGCAGGTAGGCAGGCAGGCAGGTAGAGAGGCAGGCAGGTAGGCAGGCAGGCAGGAAGGCAGGCTTTGTCGCAGGCAGGCAGGCAGGCAGGCAGGCAGGCATTGTCGCAGGCAGGCAGGCAGGCAGGCAGGCAGGCAGGCAGGCAGTCATTGTCGCAGGCAGGCAGGCAGGCAGGCAGGCATTGTCGCAGGCAGGCAGGCAGGCAGGCAGGCACGCAGGCATTCTCGCAGACTGGCAGGCAGGCAGGCAGGCAGGCATTCTCGCAGGCAGGCATTCTCGCAGGAAGACAGGCAGGCAGGCAGGCAGGCAGGGAGGCACTCAGGCAGGCAGGCATTCTAGCAGGAATGCAGGCAGGCAGGCATTCTCGCAGGCAGGTAGCAGGCAGGTAGCAGGCAGGTAGCAGGCAGGTAGGTAGGCAGGTAGGCAGGCAGGCAGGTAGGCAGGCAGGCACGTAGGCAGGCAGGCAGGCAGGAAGGCAGGCTTTGTCGCAGGCAGGAAGCCAGGCAGGCAGGCAGGCAGGCAGGCAGGCATTGTCGCAGGCAGGCAGGCAGGCATTGTTGCAGGCAGGCAGGCAGGCAGGCAGGCATTGTCGCAGGCAGGCAGGCAGGCAGGCAGGCACGCACGCAGGCATTCTCGCAGACTGGCAGGCAGGCAGGCAGGCAGGCATTCTCGCAGACAGGCATTCTCGCAGGAAGACAGGTAGGCAGGCATTCTAGCAGGAATGCAGGCAGGCAGGCATTCTCGCAGGCAGGTAGCCGGCAGGTAGCAGGCAGTTAGCAGGCAGGTAGCAGGCAGGTAGCAGGCAGGTAGGTAGGCAGGCAGGCAGGTAGGCAGGCAGGCAGGTAGGCAGTCAGGCAGGTAGGCAGGCAGGCAGGTAGGCAGGCAGGTAGGCAGGCAGGTAGGCAGGCAGGTAGGCAGGCAAGCATTCTCGCAGGCAGGCAGGCAGGCAGGCAGGAAGCAGGCATTCTCGCAGGTAGGCAGGCATTCTCGCAGGAAGGCAGGCAGGTAGGTATTCTCGCAGGCAGGTAGGCAGGCAGGAATTCTCGCAGGCAGGTAGGCAGGCAGGTAGGCAGGCAGGCAGGCAGGCAGGCATTCTCGCAGGCAGGCAATCTCCCAGGCACGCAGGCAGGCATTCTCGTAGGCAGGCATTGTCGCAGGCAGGCAGGCAGGCATTGTCGCAGGCATTGTCGCAGGCAGGCAGGCATTGTCGCAGGCTTTGTCGCAGGCAGGCAGGCAGGCATTGTCGCAGGCATTGTCGCAGGCAGGCAGGCAGGCAGGCAGGCATTCTCGCAGGCATTCTCGCAGGCAGGCAGGAAGGCAGGCAGGCAGGCAGGCAGGCAGGTAGGCATTGTCGCAGGCAGGCAGGCAGGCAGGCAGGCAGGCAGGCAGGCAGGCGGGCATAGTCGCAGTCAGGCAGGCAGGCAGGCAGGCAGGCATTGTCGCAGGCAGGCAGGAAGGCAGGCAGGCAGGCAGGCATTGTCGCAGGCAGGCAGGCAGGCAGGCAGGCAGGAAGGCATTGTCGCAGGCAGGCAGGCAGGCAGGCAGGCATTCTCGCAGGCAGGCAGGCAGGCAGGTAGGCAGGCAGGTAGGCAGGCAGGTAGGCAGGCAGGTAGGCAGGCAGGCAGGCATTCTCGCAGGCAGGCAGGCAGGCAGGCAGGCAGGCAGGCAGGCAGGCAGGCATTCTCTCAGGCAGGTAGCAGGCAGGTAGAAGGCAGGTAGCAGGCAGGTAGCAGGCATGTAGCAGGCAGGTAGCAGGCAGGTAGCAGGCAGGTAGGTAGGCAGGTAGGCAGGCAGGCAGGTAGGCAGGCAGGCAGGTAGGCAGGCAGGAAGGTAGGCACGCAGGCAGGTAGGCAGGCAGGTAGGCAGGCAGGTAGGCAGGCAGGTAGGCAGGCAAGCATTCTCACAAGCAGGCAGGCAGGCAGGCAGGCAGCAGGCATTCTCGCAGGTAGGCAGGCATTCTCGCAGGAAGGCAGGCAGGTGGGTATTCTCGCAGGCAGGTAGGCAGGCAGGAATTCTCGCAGGCAGGTAGGCAGGCAGGTAGGCAGGCAGGCAGGCAGGCAGGCATTCTCGCAGGCAGGCAATCTGCCAGGCACGCAGGCAGGCATTCTCGTAGGCAGGCATTGTCGCAGGCAGGCAGGCAGGTATTGTCGCAGGCATTGTCGCAGAAAGGCAGGCAGGCATTGTCGCAGGCTTTGTCGCAGGCAGGCAGGCAGGCAGGCAGACATTGTCGCAGGCAGGCAGGCAGGCAGGCATTGTCGCAGGCAGGCAGGCAGGCAGGCAGGCAGGCATTGTCGCAGGCAGGCAGGCAGGCAGGCATTGTCGCAGGCAGGAAGGGAGGCAGGCAGGCAGGCATGCAGGCATTCTCGCAGACTGGCAGGCAGGCAGGCAGGCAGGCATTCTCGCAGGCAGGCATTCTCGCAGGAAGACAGGCAGGCAGGCAGGCAGGCAGGCAGGGAGGCAGGCATGCAGGCAGGCATTCTAGCAGGAATGCAGGCAGGCAGGCATTCTCGCAGGCAGGTAGCAGGCAGGTAGCAGGCAGGTAGCAGGCAGGTAGCAGGCAGGTAGCAGGCAGGTAGCAGGCAGGTATGTAGGCAGGTAGGCAGGCAGGCAGGTAGAGAGGCAGGAAGGTAGGCAGGCAGGCAGGAAGGCAGGCTTTGTCGCAGGCAGGCAGGCAGGCAGGCAGGCATTGTCGCAGGCAGGCAGGCAGGCAGGCATTGTCGCAGGCAGGCAGGCAGGCACGCAGGCAGGCAGGCAGGCATTGTCGCAGGCAGGCAGGCAGACAGGCAGGCAGGCAGGCAGGCATTGTCGCAGGCAGGCAGGCAGGCAGGCACGCAGGCATTCTCGCAGACTGGCAGGCAGGCAGGCAGGCAGGCATTCTCGCAGGCAGGCATTCTCGCAGGAAGACAGGCAGGCAGGCAGGCAGGCTGGCAGGGAGGCACTCAGGCAGGCAGGCATTCTAGCGGGAATGCAGGCAGGCAGGCATTCTCGCAGGCAGGTAGCAGGCAGGTAGCAGGCAGGTAGCCGGCAGGTAGCAGGCAGGTAGCAGGCAGGTAGCAGGCATGTAGCAGGCAGGTAGCAGGCAGGTAGCAGGCAGGTAGGTAGGCAGGTAGGCAGGCAGGCAGGTAGGCAGGCAGGCAGGTAAGCAGGCAGGCAGGTAGGCAGGAAGGCAGGAAGGCAGGTAGGCAGGCAGGTAGGCAGGCAAGCATTCTCGCAGGCAGGCAGGCCGGCAGGCAGGCAGCAGGCATTCTCGCAGGTAGGCAGGCATTCTCGCAGGAAGGCAGGCAGGTAGGTATTCTCGCAGGCAGGTAGGCAGGCAGGAATTCTCGCAGGCAGGTAGGCAGGCAGGTAGGCAGGCAGGTAGGCAGGCAGGCAGGCAGGCAGGCATTCTCGCAGGCAGGCAATCTCCCAGGCACGAGGGAAGGCATTCTCGTAGGCAGGCATTGTCACAGGCAGGCAGGCAGGCATTGTCGCGGGCATTGTCGCAGGCAGGCAGGCAGGCATTGTCGCAGGCATTGTCGCAGGCAGGCAGGCAGGCATTGTCGCAGGCATTGTCGCAGGTAGGCAGGCAGGCAGGCAGGCAGCCATTCTCGCAGGCATTCTCGCAGGTAGGCAGGCAGGCAGGCAGGCAGGCAGGCAGGCATTGTCGCAGGCAGGCAGGCAGGCATTCTCGCAGGCAGGCAGGCAGGCAGGCAGGCAGGCAGGCAGGCAGGCAGGCAGGCATTCTCACAGGCAGACAGGCAGGCAGGCAGGCATTCTCGCAGGCAGGCAGGCAGGCAGGCAGGCAGGCAGGCAGGCAGCATTCTCGCAGGCAGGCAGGCAGGCATTCTCGCAGGCAGGCAGGCAGGCAGGCAGGCAGGCATTGTCGCAGGCAGGCAGGCAGGCAGGCAGGCAGGCAGGCAGGCAGGCATTGTCGCAGGCAGGCAGGCAGGCAGGCAGGCACGCAGGCATTCTCGCAGACTGGCAGGCAGGCAGGCAGGCAGGCATTCTCGCAGGCAGGCATTCTCGCAGGAAGACAGGCAGGCAGGCAGTCAGGCAGGCAGGGAGGCAGGCAGGCAGGCAGGCATTGTAGCAGGAATGCAGGCAGGCAGGCATTCTCGCAGACTGGCAGGCAGGCAGGTAGCAGGCAGGTAGCAGGCAGGTAGCAGGCAGGTAGCAGGCAGGTAGGTAGGCAGGTAGGCAGGCAGGCAGGTAGGCAGGCAGGCAGGTAGGCAGGCAGGCAGGTAGGCAGGCAGGCAGGTAGGCAGGCAGGTAGGCAGGCAGGTAGGCAGGCAGGGAGGCAGGCAAGCATTCTCGCAGGCTGGCAGGCAGGCAGGCAGGCAGGCATTGTCGCAGGCAGGTAGGCAGGCAGGCAGGCAGGCAGGCATTGTCGCAGGCAGGCAGGCAGGCAAGCAGGCAGGCAGGCATTGTCGCAGGCAGGCAGGCAGGCAGGCAGGCAGGCAGGCAGGCAGGCATTGTCGCAGGCAGGCAGGCAGGCAGGCAGGCAGGCAGGCAGGCAGGCATTGTCGCAGGCAGGCAGGCAGGCAGGCAGGCATTCTCGCAGGCAGACAGGCAGGCAGGCAGGCATTCTCGCAGGCAGGCAGGCAGGCAGGCAGGCAGGCAGGCATTCTCGCAGGCAGGCAGGCAGGCAGGCAGGCAGGCAGGCAGGCAGGCAGGCATTCTCCCAGGCAGGCAGGCAGGCATTGTCGCAGGCAGGCAGGCAGGCAGGCAGGCTGGCAGGCATTGTCGCAGGCAGGCAGGCAGGCAGGCAGGCAGGCAGGCAGGCAGGCAGGCAGGCTGGCAGGGAGGCTGGCAGGCAGGCAGGCATTGTCGCAGGCAGGCAGGCAGGCAGGCAGGCAGACAGGCAGGCAGGCAGGAAGGCAGGTTTTGTCGCAGGCAAGCAGGCAGGCTGGCAGTCAGGCAGGCAGGCAGGCAGGCAGGCAGGCATTGTGGCAGGCAGGCAGGCAGGCAGGCATTGTCGCAGGCAGGCAGGCAGGCAGGCAGGCAGGAATTGTCGCAGGCAGGCAGGCAGGCAGGCAGGCATTGTCACAGGCAGGCAGGCAGGCAGGCAGGCAGGCAGGCACGCAGGCATTCTCGCAGACTGGCAGGCAGGCAGGCAGGCAGGCATTCTCGCAGGCAGGCATTCTCGCAGGAAGACAGGCAGGCAGGCATTCTCGCAGGCAGGTAGCAGGCAGGTAGCAGGCAGGTAGCAGGCAGGTAACAGGCAGGTAGCCGGCAGGTAGCAGGCAGGTAGCAGGCAGGTAGGTAGGCAGGTAGGCAGGCAGGCAGGTAGGCAGGCAGGCAGGTAGGCAGGCAGGCAGGAAGGCAGGCTTTGTCGCAGGCAGGCAGGCAGGCAGGCAGGCAGGCAGGCATTGTCACAGGCAGGCAGGCAGGCAGGCAGTGTCGCAGGCATGCAGGCAGGCAGGCAGGCAGGCAGGCATTGTCGCAGGCAGGCAGGCAGGCAGGCAGGCAGGCACGCAGGCAGGCAGGCAGGCAGGCAGGCAGGCAGGCACGCAGGCATTCTCGCAGACTGGCAGGTAGGCAGGCAGGCAGGCATTCTCGCAGGCAGGCATTCTCGCAGTAAGACAGGCAGGCAGGCAGGCAGGCAGGCAGGCAGGGAGGCAGGCAGGCATTCTAGCAGAAATGCAGGCAGGCAGGCATTCTCGCAGGCAGGTAGCAGGCAGGTAGCCGGCAGGAAGCAGGCAGGTAGCAGGCAGGTAGCAGGCATGTAGCAGGCAGGTAGCAGGCAGGTAGCAGGCAGGTAAGTAGGCAGGTAGGCAGACAGGCAGGTAGGCACGCAGGCAGGTAAGCAGGCAGGCAGGTAGGCAGGCAGGCAAGTAGGCAGGCAGGTAGGCAGGCAGGTAGGCAGGCAGGTAGGCAGGCATTCTCACAGGCAGGCATGCAGGCAGCAGGCATTCTCGCAGGTAGGCAGGCATTCTCGCAGGAAGGCAGGCAGGTAGGTATTCTCGCAGGCAGGTAGGCAGGCAGGAATTCTCGCAGGCAGGTAGGCAGGCAGATAGGCAGGCAGGCAGGCAGACAGGCATTCTCGCAGGCAGGCAATCTCCCAGGCACGCAGGCAGGCATTCTCGTAGGCAGGCATTGTCGCAGGCAGGCAGGCAGGCATTGTCGCAGGCATTGTCGCAGGCAGGCAGGCAGGCAGGCAGGCAGGCATTCTCGCAGGCATTCTGGCAGGCAGGCAGGCAGGCAGGCAGGCAGGCAGGCAGGCATTCTCGCAGGCAGGCAGGCAGGCAGGCAGGCAGCCAGGCAGGCATTCTCGCAGGAAGGCAGGCAGGCCGGCAGGCAGCCAGGCAGGCAGGCATTCTCGCAGGCAGGCAGGCAGGCAGGCAGGCAGGCAGGCAGGCATTCTCGCAGGCAGGTATTCTCGCAGGAAGACAGGCAGGCAGGCAGGCAGGCAGGCGGGGAGGCACTCAGGCAGGCAGGCATTCTAGCATGAATGCAGGCAGGCAGGCATTCTCGCAGGCAGGTAGCAGGCAGGTAGCAGGCAGGTAGCAGGCAGGTAGCAGGCAGGTAGCAGGCAGGTAGGTAGGCAGGTAGGCAGGCAGGCAGGTAGGGAGGGAGGCATGTAGGCAGGCAGGCAGGTAGGCAGGCAGGCAGGTAGGCAGGCAGGTAGGCAGGCAGGTAGTGAGGCAGGTAGGCAGGCAAGCATTCTCACAGGCAGGCAGGCAGGGAGGCAGGCAGCAGGCATTCTCGCAGGTAGGCAGGCATTCTCGCAGGAAGGCAGGCAGGTAGGTATTCTCGCAGGCAGGTAGGCAGGCAGGAATTCTCGCAGGCAGGTAGGCAGGCAGGTAGGCAGGTAGGCAGGCAGGCAGGCATTCTCGCAGGCAGGCAATCCCAGGCACGCAGGCAGGCATTCTCGTGGGCAGGCATTGTCGCAGGCAGGCAGGCAGGTATTGTCGCAGGCATTGTCGCAGGCAGGCCGGCAGGCATTGTCGCATGCATTGTCGCAGGCAGGCAGGCATGCAGGCAGGAAGGCAGGCTTTGTCGCAGGCAGGCAGGCAGGCATGCAGGCAGGCATTGTCGCAGGCAGGCAGGCAGGCAGGCATTGTCGCAGGCAGGCAGGCAGGCAGGCAGGCATTGTCGCAGGCAGGCAGGCAGGCATTGTCGCAGGCAGGCAGGCAGGCAGGCACGCAGGCATTCTCGCAGACTGGCAGGCAGGCAGGCAGGCATTCTCGCAGGCAGGCATTCTCGCAGGAAGACAGGCAGGCAGGCAGGCAGGCAGGCAGGGAGGCAGGCAGGCAGGCAGGCATTCTAGCAGGAATGCAGGCAGGCAGGCATTCTCGCAGGCAGGTAGCAGGCAGGTAGCAGGCAGGTAGCAGGCAGGTAGCAGGCAGGTAGCAGGCAGGTAGTAGGCAGGTAGGTAGGCAGGTAGGCAGGCAGGCAGGTAGGGAGGCAGGCAGGTAGGCAGGCAGGCAGGCATTGTCGCAGGTAGGCAGGCAGGCAGGCATTGTCGCAGGCAGGCAGGCAGGCAGGCAGGCAGGCAGGCAGACAGGCAGGCAGGCAGGCATTGTCGCAGGCTTGCAGGCAGGCAGGCAGGCAGGCATTGTCGCAGGCAGGCAGGCAGGCAGGCAGGCATTGTCGCAGGCAGGCAGGCAGGCAGGCAGGCAGGCAGGCACGCAGGCATTCTCGCAGACTGGCAGGCAGGCAGGCCGGCAGGCATTCACGCAGGAAGACAGGCAGGCAGGCAGGCAGGCAGGCCGGGAGGCACTCAGGCAGGCAGGCATTCTAGCAGGAATGCAGGCAGGCAGGCATTCTCGCAGGCATGTAGCAGGCAGGTAGCAGGCAGGTAGCAGGCAGGTAGCAGGCAGGTATGTAGGCAGGTAGGCAGGCAGGCAGGTAGGCAGGCAGGCAGGTAGGCAGGCAGGCAGGTAGGCAGGCAGGCAGGTAGGCAGGCAGGCAGGTAGGCAGGCAGGTAGGCAGGCAGGTAGGCAGGCAGGTAGGCAGGCAAGCATTCTCGCAGGCAGGTAGGCAGGCAGCCAGGCAGGCAGCAGGCATTCTCGCAGGCAGGCATTCTCGCAGGAAGACAGGCAGGAAGGCAGGCAGGCAGGGAGGCACTCAGGCAGGCAGGCATTCTAGCAGGAATGCAGGCAGGCAGGCATTCTCGCAGGCAGGTAGCAGGCAGGTAGCAGGCAGGTAGCAGGTAGGTAGCAGGCAGGTAGCAGGCAGGTAGCAGGCAGGTAGGTAGGCAGGTAGGCAGGCAGGCAGGTAGGCAGGCAGGCAGGTAGGCAGGCAGGCAGGAAGGCAGGCTTTGTCGCAGGCAGGCAGGCAGGCAGGCAGGCAGGCAGGCAGGCAGGCAGGCATTGTCGCAGGCAGGCAGGCAGGTAGGCATTGTCGCAGGCAGGCAGGCAGGCAGGCAGGCAGGCATTGTCGCAGAGAGGAAGGCAGGCAGGCAGGCAGGCAGGCAGGCAGGCAGCCATTGTCGCAGGCAGACAGGCAGGCAGGCATGCACGCAGGCATTCTCGCAGACTGGCAGGCAGGCAGGCAGACAGGCATTCTCACAGGCAGGCATTCTCGCAGAAAGACAGGCAGGCAGGCAGGCAGGGAGGCAGGGAGGCAGGCAGGCAGGCAGGCATTCTAGCAGGAATGCAGGCAGGCAGGCATTCTCGCAGGCAGGTAGCAGGCAGGCAGGTAGGCAGGCAGGCAGGTAGGCAGGCAGGCAGGTAGGCAGGCAGGCAGGTAGGCAGGCAGGCAGGCAGGCAGGCAGGCAGGCAGGGAGGCTGGCAGGCAGGCAGGCATTGTCGCAGGCAGGCAGGCAGGCAGGCAGGAAGGCAGGCTTTGTCGCAGGCAGGCAGGCAGGCAGGAAGGCAGGCAGGCAGGCATTGTCGCAGGCAGGCAGGCAGGTAGGCATTGTCGCAGGCAGGCAGGCAGGCAGGCAGGCAGGCAGGCATTGTCGGAGGCAGGCAGGCAGGCAGGCAGGCAGGCAGGCATTGTCGCAGGCAGGCATGCAGGCAGGCAGGCAGGCACGCAGGCATTCTCGCAGACAGGCAGGCAGGCAGGCAGGCAGGCATTCTCGCAGGCAGGCATTCTCGCAGGAAGACAGGCAGGCAGGCAGGCAGGCAGGCAGGGAGGCAGGCAGGCAGGCAGGCATTCTCGCAGGCAGGTAGCAGGCAGGTAGCAGGCAGGTAGCAGGCAGGTAACAGGCAGGTAGCCGGCAGGTAGCAGGCAGGTAGCAGGCAGGTAGGTAGGCAGGTAGGCAGGCAGGCAGGTAGGCAGGCAGGCAGGTAGGCAGGCAGGCAGGAAGGCAGGCTTTGTCGCAGGCAGGCAGGCAGGCAGGCAGGCAGGCAGGCATTGTCGCAGGCAGGCAGGCAGGCAGGCAGTGTCGCAGGCATGCAGGCAGGCAGGCAGGCAGGCAGGCATTGTCGCAGGCAGGCAGGCAGGCAGGCAGGCAGGCACGCAGGCAGGCAGGCAGGCAGGCAGGCAGGCACGCAGGCATTCTCGCAGACTGGCAGGTAGGCAGGCAGGCAGGCATTCTCGCAGGCAGGCATTCTCGCAGTAAGACAGGCAGGCAGGCAGGCAGGCAGGCAGGCAGGGAGGCAGGCAGGCATTCTAGCAGAAATGCAGGCAGGCAGGCATTCTCGCAGGCAGGTAGCAGGCAGGTAGCCGGCAGGAAGCAGGCAGGTAGCAGGCAGGTAGCAGGCATGTAGCAGGCAGGTAGCAGGCAGGTAGCAGGCAGGTAAGTAGGCAGGTAGGCAGACAGGCAGGTAGGCACGCAGGCAGGTAAGCAGGCAGGCAGGTAGGCAGGCAGGCAAGTAGGCAGGCAGGTAGGCAGGCAGGTAGGCAGGCAGGTAGGCAGGCATTCTCACAGGCAGGCATGCAGGCAGCAGGCATTCTCGCAGGTAGGCAGGCATTCTCGCAGGAAGGCAGGCAGGTAGGTATTCTCGCAGGCAGGTAGGCAGGCAGGAATTCTCGCAGGCAGGTAGGCAGGCAGATAGGCAGGCAGGCAGGCAGACAGGCATTCTCGCAGGCAGGCAATCTCCCAGGCACGCAGGCAGGCATTCTCGTAGGCAGGCATTGTCGCAGGCAGGCAGGCAGGCATTGTCGCAGGCATTGTCGCAGGCAGGCAGGCAGGCAGGCAGGCAGGCATTCTCGCAGGCATTCTGGCAGGCAGGCAGGCAGGCAGGCAGGCAGGCAGGCATTCTCGCAGGCAGGCAGGCAGGCAGGCAGGCAGCCAGGCAGGCATTCTCGCTTTAAGGCAGGCAGGCAGGCAGGCAGCCAGGCAGGCAGGCATTCTCGCAGGCAGGCAGGCAGGCAGGCAGGCAGGCAGGCAGGCATTCTCGCAGGCAGGTATTCTCGCAGGAAGACAGGCAGGCAGGCAGGCAGGCAGGCGGGGAGGCACTCAGGCAGGCAGGCATTCTAGCATGAATGCAGGCAGGCAGGCATTCTCGCAGGCAGGTAGCAGGCAGGTAGCAGGCAGGTAGCAGGCAGGTAGCAGGCAGGTAGCAGGCAGGTAGGTAGGCAGGTAGGCAGGCAGGCAGGTAGGGAGGGAGGCATGTAGGCAGGCAGGCAGGTAGGCAGGCAGGCAGGTAGGCAGGCAGGTAGGCAGGCAGGTAGTGAGGCAGGTAGGCAGGCAAGCATTCTCACAGGCAGGCAGGCAGGGAGGCAGGCAGCAGGCATTCTCGCAGGTAGGCAGGCATTCTCGCAGGAAGGCAGGCAGGTAGGTATTCTCGCAGGCAGGTAGGCAGGCAGGAATTCTCGCAGGCAGGTAGGCAGGCAGGTAGGCAGGTAGGCAGGCAGGCAGGCATTCTCGCAGGCAGGCAATCCCAGGCACGCAGGCAGGCATTCTCGTGGGCAGGCATTGTCGCAGGCAGGCAGGCAGGTATTGTCGCAGGCATTGTCGCAGGCAGGCCGGCAGGCATTGTCGCATGCATTGTCGCAGGCAGGCAGGCATGCAGGCAGGAAGGCAGGCTTTGTCGCAGGCAGGCAGGCAGGCATGCAGGCAGGCATTGTCGCAGGCAGGCAGGCAGGCAGGCATTGTCGCAGGCAGGCAGGCAGGCAGGCAGGCATTGTCGCAGGCAGGCAGGCAGGCATTGTCGCAGGCAGGCAGGCAGGCAGGCACGCAGGCATTCTCGCAGACTGGCAGGCAGGCAGGCAGGCATTCTCGCAGGCAGGCATTCTCGCAGGAAGACAGGCAGGCAGGCAGGCAGGCAGGCAGGGAGGCAGGCAGGCAGGCAGGCATTCTAGCAGGAATGCAGGCAGGCAGGCATTCTCGCAGGCAGGTAGCAGGCAGGTAGCAGGCAGGTAGCAGGCAGGTAGCAGGCAGGTAGCAGGCAGGTAGTAGGCAGGTAGGTAGGCAGGTAGGCAGGCAGGCAGGTAGGGAGGCAGGCAGGTAGGCAGGCAGGCAGGCATTGTCGCAGGTAGGCAGGCAGGCAGGCATTGTCGCAGGCAGGCAGGCAGGCAGGCAGGCAGGCAGGCAGACAGGCAGGCAGGCAGGCATTGTCGCAGGCTTGCAGGCAGGCAGGCAGGCAGGCATTGTCGCAGGCAGGCAGGCAGGCAGGCAGGCATTGTCGCAGGCAGGCAGGCAGGCAGGCAGGCAGGCAGGCACGCAGGCATTCTCGCAGACTGGCAGGCATGCAGGCCGGCAGGCATTCACGCAGGAAGACAGGCAGGCAGGCAGGCAGGCAGGCCGGGAGGCACTCAGGCAGGCAGGCATTCTAGCAGGAATGCAGGCAGGCAGGCATTCTCGCAGGCATGTAGCAGGCAGGTAGCAGGCAGGTAGCAGGCAGGTAGCAGGCAGGTATGTAGGCAGGTAGGCAGGCAGGCAGGTAGGCAGGCAGGCAGGTAGGCAGGCAGGCAGGTAGGCAGGCAGGCAGGTAGGCAGGCAGGCAGGTAGGCAGGCAGGTAGGCAGGCAGGTAGGCAGGCAGGTAGGCAGGCAAGCATTCTCGCAGGCAGGCAGGCAGGCAGCCAGGCAGGCAGCAGGCATTCTCGCAGGCAGGCATTCTCGCAGGAAGACAGGCAGGAAGGCAGGCAGGCAGGGAGGCACTCAGGCAGGCAGGCATTCTAGCAGGAATGCAGGCAGGCAGGCATTCTCGCAGGCAGGTAGCAGGCAGGTAGCAGGCAGGTAGCAGGTAGGTAGCAGGCAGGTAGCAGGCAGGTAGCAGGCAGGTAGGTAGGCAGGTAGGCAGGCAGGCAGGTAGGCAGGCAGGCAGGTAGGCAGGCAGGCAGGAAGGCAGGCTTTGTCGCAGGCAGGCAGGCAGGCAGGCAGGCAGGCAGGCAGGCAGGCAGGCATTGTCGCAGGCAGGCAGGCAGGTAGGCATTGTCGCAGGCAGGCAGGCAGGCAGGCAGGCAGGCATTGTCGCAGAGAGGAAGGCAGGCAGGCAGGCAGGCAGGCAGGCAGGCAGCCATTGTCGCAGGCAGACAGGCAGGCAGGCATGCACGCAGGCATTCTCGCAGACTGGCAGGCAGGCAGGCAGACAGGCATTCTCACAGGCAGGCATTCTCGCAGAAAGACAGGCAGGCAGGCAGGCAGGGAGGCAGGGAGGCAGGCAGGCAGGCAGGCATTCTAGCAGGAATGCAGGCAGGCAGGCATTCTCGCAGGCAGGTAGCAGGCAGGCAGGTAGGCAGGCAGGCAGGTAGGCAGGCAGGCAGGTAGGCAGGCAGGCAGGTAGGCAGGCAGGCAGGCAGGCAGGCAGGCAGGCAGGGAGGCTGGCAGGCAGGCAGGCATTGTCGCAGGCAGGCAGGCAGGCAGGCAGGAAGGCAGGCTTTGTCGCAGGCAGGCAGGCAGGCAGGAAGGCAGGCAGGCAGGCATTGTCGCAGGCAGGCAGGCAGGTAGGCATTGTCGCAGGCAGGCAGGCAGGCAGGCAGGCAGGCAGGCATTGTCGGAGGCAGGCAGGCAGGCAGGCAGGCAGGCAGGCATTGTCGCAGGCAGGCATGCAGGCAGGCAGGCAGGCACGCAGGCATTCTCGCAGACAGGCAGGCAGGCAGGCAGGCAGGCATTCTCGCAGGCAGGCATTCTCGCAGGAAGACAGGCAGGCAGGCAGGCAGGCAGGCAGGGAGGCAGGCAGGCAGGCAGGCATTCTCGCAGGCAGGTAGCAGGCAGGTAGCAGGCAGGTAGCAGGCAGGTAACAGGCAGGTAGCCGGCAGGTAGCAGGCAGGTAGCAGGCAGGTAGGTAGGCAGGTAGGCAGGCAGGCAGGTAGGCAGGCAGGCAGGTAGGCAGGCAGGCAGGAAGGCAGGCTTTGTCGCAGGCAGGCAGGCAGGCAGGCAGGCAGGCAGGCATTGTCGCAGGCAGGCAGGCAGGCAGGCAGTGTCGCAGGCATGCAGGCAGGCAGGCAGGCAGGCAGGCATTGTCGCAGGCAGGCAGGCAGGCAGGCAGGCAGGCACGCAGGCAGGCAGGCAGGCAGGCAGGCAGGCACGCAGGCATTCTCGCAGACTGGCAGGTAGGCAGGCAGGCAGGCATTCTCGCAGGCAGGCATTCTCGCAGTAAGACAGGCAGGCAGGCAGGCAGGCAGGCAGGCAGGGAGGCAGGCAGGCAGGCAGGCATTCTCGCAGGCAGGTAGCAGGCAGGTAGCAGGCAGGTAGCAGGCAGGTAGCAGGCAGGTAGCAGGCAGGTAGCAGGCAGGTAGCAGGCAGGTAGGTAGGCAGGTAGGCAGGCAGGCAGGTAGGCAGGCAGGCAGGTAGGCAGGCAGGCAGGAAGGCAGGCTTTGTCGCAGGCAGGCAGGCAGGCAGGCAGGCAGGCATGCAGGCAGGCATTGTCGCAGGCAGGCAGGCAGGCAGGCATTGTCGCAGGCAGGCAGGCAGGCAGGCAGGCAAGCATTGTCGCAGGCAGGCAGGCAGACAGGCAGGCAGGCAGGCAGGCAGGCATTGTCGCAGGCAGGCAGGCAGGCAGGCAGGCAGGCACGCAGGCATTCTCGCAGACTGGCAGGCAGGCAGGCAGGCAGGCAGGCATTCTCGCAGGCAGGCATTCTCGCAGGAAGACAGGTAGGCAGGCAGGCAGGCAGGCAGGGAGGCAGGCAGGCAGGCAGGCATTCTAGCAGGAATGCAGGCAGGCAGGCATTCTCGCAGGCAGGTAGCAGGCAGGTAGCAGGCAGGTAGCAGGCAGGTAGCAGGCAGGTAGGTAGGCAGGTAGGCAGGCAGGAAGGTAGGCAGGCAGGCAGGTAGGCAGGCAGGCAGGTAGGCAGGCAGGCAGGTAGGCAGGCAGGTAGGCAGGCAGGTAGGCAGGCAGGTAGGCAGGCAAGCATTCTCGCAGGCAGGCAGGCAGGCAGTCAGGCAGGCAGGCATTGTCGCAGGCAGGCAGGCAGGCAGGCAGGCAGGCAGGCAGGCAGGCATTGTCGCAGGCAGGCAGGCTGGCAGGCAGGCAGGCAGGCAGGCAGGCATTGTCGCAGGCAGGCAGGCAGGCAGGCAGGCATTCTCGCAGGCAGGCAGGCAGGCAGGCAGGCATTCTCGCAGGCAGGCCGGCAGGTTGGCAGGCAGGCAGTAAGGCAGGCAGGCATTCTCGCAGGCAGGCAGGCAGGCAGACAGGCTCGCAGACAGGCAGGCTCACAGGCAGCCAGGCAGGCAGGCGTGCATGCTCGCAGGCTTCAGGCTCACAGGCAGGCAGGCAGGCAAGCAGGTAGGCAGGCAGGGAGGATAGCAGACAGGCATGTCGGCAGGCTCACAGGCAGGCAGGCTCACAGGCAGGCAGGCTCACTGGCAGGCAGGCTCGAAGGCCAGCACGCTCAAAAACAGGCAGGCAGCCAAGCAGGCAGGCAGGCTCACAGGCTCGCAGGCAGGCAGGCATTCTCGCAGGCAGGCATTCTCGCAGGAAGACAGGTAGGCAGGCAGGCAGGCAGGCAGGGAGGCAGGCAGGCAGGCAGGCATTCTAGCAGGAATGCAGGCAGGCAGGCATTCTCGCAGTCATGTAGCAGGCAGGTAGCAGGCAGGTAGCAGGCAGGTAGCAGGCAGGTAGCAGGCAGGTAGCAGGCAGGTAGCAGGCAGGTAGGTAGGCAGGTAGGCAGGCAGGCAGGTAGGCAGGCAGGCAGGTAGGCAGGCAGGCAGGTAGGCAGGCAGGCAGGTAGGCAGGCAGGTAGGCCGGCAGGTATGCAGGCAGGTAGGCAGGCAAGCATTCTCGCAGGCAGGCAGGCAGGCATTTTCGCAGGCAGGCAGGCAGGCAGGCAGGCAGGCAGGCAGGCAGGCAGGCAGGCAGGCATTGTCGCAGACAGGCAGGCTGGCAGGCAGGCAGGCAGGCAGGCAGGCATTGTCGCAGGCAGGCAGGCAGGCAGGCAGGCAGGCAGGCAGGCAGGCAGGCAGGCATTCTCGCAGGCAGGCAGGCAGGCAGGCAGGCAGGCATTCTCGCAGGCAGGCAGGCAGGCAGGCAGGCAGGCAGTAAGGCAGGCAGGCATTCTCGAAGGCAGGCAGGCAGGCAGGCAGGCAGGCAGGCAGGCAGGCAGGCATTCTCCCAGGCAGGCAGGCAGGCATTGTCGCAGGCAGGCAGGCAGGCAGGCAGGCAGCCATTGTCGCAGGCAGGCAGGCAGGCATGTAGGCATTGTCGCAGGCAGGCAGGCAGGCAGGTAGGCAGGCAGGCAGACAGGCTGGCAGGCAGGCAGGCATTTTCGCAGGCAGGCAGGCAGGCAGGCAGGCAGGCAGGAAGGCAGGCTATGTCGCAGGCAGGCAGGCAGGCAGGCAGGCAGTCAGGCAGGCAGGCAGGCAGGCAGGCAGGCATTGTGGCAGGCAGGCAGGCAGGCAGGCATTGTCGCAGGCAGGCAGGCAGGCAGGCATTGTCGCAGGCAGGCAGGCAGGAAGGCATTGTCGCAGGCAGGCAGGCAGGCAGGCAGGCACGCAGGCATTCTCGCAGACTGGCAGGCAGGCAGGCAGGCAGGCATTCTTGCAGGCAGGCATTCTCGCAGGAAGACAGGCAGGTAGGCATTCTCGCAGGCAGGTAGCAGGCAGGTAGCAGGCAGGTAGCAGGCAGGTAGCAGGCAGGTAGGTAGGCAGGTAGGCAGGCAGGCAGGTAGGCAGGCAGGCAGGTAGGCAGGCAGACAGGAAGGCAGGCTTTGTCGCAGGCAGGCAGGCAGGCAGGCAGGCAGGCATTGTCGCAGGCAGGCAGGCAGGCAGGCATTGTCGAAGGCAGGCAGGCAGGCAGTAAGGCAGGCAGGCATTCTCACAGGCAGGCAGGCAGGCAGGCAGGCATTGTCGCAGGCAGGCAGGCAGGCAGGCAGGCAGGCAGGCAGGCAGGCAGGCAGGCATTGTCGCAGGCAGGCAGGCAGGCAGGCAGGCAGGCAGGCATTGTCGCAGGCAGGCAGGCAGGCAGGCATGCAGGCATTCTCGCAGACTGGCAGGCAGGCAGGCAGGCAGGCATTCTCGCAGGCAGGCATTCTCGCAGGAAGACAGGCAGGCAGGCAGGCAGGCAGGCGGGGAGGCACTCAGGCAGGCAGGCATTCTAGCAGGAATGCAGGCAGGCAGGCATTCTCGCAGGCAGGTAGCAGGCAGGTAGCAGGCAGGTAGCAGGCAGGTAGCAGGCAGGTAGGTAGGCAGGTAGGCAGGCAGGCAGGTAGGGAGGGAGGCAGGTAGGCAGGCAGGCAGGTAGGCAGGCAGGCAGGTAGGCAGGCAGGTAGGCAGGCAGGTAGGCAGGCAGGTAGGCAGGCAAGCATTCTCACAGGCAGGCAGGCAGGCAGGCAGCAGGCATTCTCGCAGGTAGGCAGGCATTCTCGCAGGAAGGCAGGCAGGTAGGTATTCTCGCAGGCAGGTAGGCAGGCAGGAATTCTCACAGGCAGGTAGGCAGGCAGGTAGGCAGGTAGGCAGGCAGGCAGGCATTCTCGCAGGCAGGCAATCTCCCAGGCACGCAGGCAGGCATTCTCGTAGGCAGGCATTGTCGCAGGCAGTCAGGCAGGTATTGTCGCAGGCATTGTCGCAGGCAGGCCGGCAGGCATTGTCGCAGGCATTGTCGCAGGTAGGCAGGCATGCAGGCAGGAAGGCAGGCTTTGTCGCAGGCAGGTAGGCAGGCAGGCATGCAGGCAGGCATTGTCGCAGGCAGGCAGGCAGGCAGGCATTGTCGCAGGCAGGCAGGCAGGCAGGCAGGCAGGCATTGTCGCAGGCAGGCAGGCAGGCAGGCAGGCATTGTCGCAGGCAGGCTGGCAGGCAGGCAGGCAGGCACGCAGGCATTCTCGCAGACTGGCAGGCAGGCAGGCATTCTCGCAGGCAGGCATTCTCGCAGGAAGACAGGCAGGCAGGCAGGCAGGCAGGGAGGCAGGCAGGCAGGCAGGCATTCTAGCAGGAATGCAGGCAGGCAGGCATTCTCGCAGGCAGGTAGCAGGCAGGTAGCAGGCAGGTAGCAGGCAGGTAGCAGGCAGGTAGCAGGCAGGTAGCAGGCAGGTAGTAGGCAGGTAGGTAGGCAGGTAGGCAGGCAGGCAGGTAGGGAGGCAGGCAGGTAGGCAGGCAGGCAGGAAGGCAGGCTTTGTCGCAGGCAGGCAGGCAGGCAGGCAGGCAGGCATTGTCGCAGGCAGGCAGGCAGGCAGGCATTGTCGCAGGCAGGCAGGCAGGCAGGCAAGAAGGCAGGCAGGCATTGTCGCAGGCAGGCAGGCAGGCAGGCAGGCAGGCATTGTCGCAGGCAGGCAGGCAGGCAGGCAGGCAGGCACGCAGGCATTCTCGCAGACTGGCAGGCAGGCAGGCCGGCAGGCATTCTCGCAGGAAGACAGGCAGGCAGGGAGGCAGGCAGGCAGGGAGGCACTCAGGCAGGCAGGCATTCTAGCAGGAATGCAGGCAGGCAGGCATTCTCGCAGGCATGTAGCAGGCAGGTAGCCGGCAGGTAGCAGGCAGGTAGCAGGCAGGTAGCAGGCAGGTAGGTAGGTAGGTACGCAGGCAGGCAGGTAGGCAGGCAGGCAAGTAGGCAGGCAGGCAGGTAGGCAGGCAGGCAGGTAGGCAGGCAGGCAGGTAGGCAGGCAGGTAGGCAGGCAGGTAGGCAGGCAGGTAGGCAGGCAGGCAGGCATTCTCGCAGGCAGGCAGGCAGGCAGGCAGGCAGGCAGGCAGGCAGGCAGGCAGGCATTCTCGCAGGCAGGTAGCAGGCAGGTAGAAGGCAGGTAGCAGGCAGGTAGCAGGCATGTAGCAGGCAGGTAGCAGGCAGGTAGCAGGCAGGTAGGTAGGCAGGTAGGCAGGCAGGCAGGTAGGCAGGCAGGCAGGTAGGCAGGCAGGAAGGTAGGCACGCAGGCAGGTAGGCAGGCAGGTAGGCAGGCAGGTAGGCAGGCAGGTAGGCAGGCAAGCATTCTCACAAGCAGGCAGGCAGGCAGGCAGGCAGCAGGCATTCTCGCAGGTAGGCAGGTATTCTCGCAGGAAGGCAGGCAGGTGGGTATTCTCGCAGGCAGGTAGGCAGGCAGGAATTCTCGCAGGCAGGTAGGCAGGCAGGTAGGCAGGCAGGCAGGCAGGCAGGCATTCTCGCAGGCAGGCAATCTGCCAGGCACGCAGGCAGGCATTCTCGTAGGCAGGCATTGTCGCAGGCAGGCAGGCAGGTATTGTCGCAGGCATTGTCGCAGAAAGGCAGGCAGGCATTGTCGCAGGCTTTGTCGCAGGCAGGCAGGCAGGCAGGCAGACATTGTCGCAGGCAGGCAGGCAGGCAGGCATTGTCGCAGGCAGGCAGGCAGGCAGGCAGGCAGGCATTGTCGCAGGCAGGCAGGCAGGCAGGCATTGTCGCAGGCAGGAAGGGAGGCAGGCAGGCAGGCATGCAGGCATTCTCGCAGACTGGCAGGCAGGCAGGCAGGCAGGCATTCTCGCAGGCAGGCATTCTCGCAGGAAGACAGGCAGGCAGGCAGGCAGGGAGGCAGGCATGCAGGCAGGCATTCTAGCAGGAATGCAGGCAGGCAGGCATTCTCGCAGGCAGGTAGCAGGCAGGTAGCAGGCAGGTAGCAGGCAGGTAGCAGGCAGGTAGCAGGCAGGTAGCAGGCAGGTATGTAGGCAGGTAGGCAGGCAGGCAGGTAGAGAGGCAGGAAGGTAGGCAGGCAGGCAGGAAGGCAGGCTTTGTCGCAGGCAGGCAGGCAGGCAGGCAGGCATTGTCGCAGGCAGGCAGGCAGGCAGGCATTGTCGCAGGCAGGCAGGCAGGCACGCAGGCAGGCAGGCAGGCATTGTCGCAGGCAGGCAGGCAGACAGGCAGGCAGGCAGGCAGGCATTGTCGCAGGCAGGCAGGCAGGCAGGCACGCAGGCATTCTCGCAGACTGGCAGGCAGGCAGGCAGGCAGGCATTCTCGCAGGCAGGCATTCTCGCAGGAAGACAGGCAGGCAGGCAGGCAGGCTGGCAGGGAGGCACTCAGGCAGGCAGGCATTCTAGCGGGAATGCAGGCAGGCAGGCATTCTCGCAGGCAGGTAGCAGGCAGGTAGCAGGCAGGTAGCCGGCAGGTAGCAGGCAGGTAGCAGGCAGGTAGCAGGCATGTAGCAGGCAGGTAGCAGGCAGGTAGCAGGCAGGTAGGTAGGCAGGTAGGCAGGCAGGCAGGTAGGCAGGCAGGCAGGTAAGCAGGCAGGCAGGTAGGCAGGAAGGCAGGAAGGCAGGTAGGCAGGCAGGTAGGCAGGCAAGCATTCTCGCAGGCAGGCAGGCCGGCAGGCAGGCAGCAGGCATTCTCGCAGGTAGGCAGGCATTCTCGCAGGAAGGCAGGCAGGTAGGTATTCTCGCAGGCAGGTAGGCAGGCAGGAATTCTCGCAGGCAGGTAGGCAGGCAGGTAGGCAGGCAGGTAGGCAGGCAGGCAGGCAGGCAGGCATTCTCGCAGGCAGGCAATCTCCCAGGCACGAGGGAAGGCATTCTCGTAGGCAGGCATTGTCACAGGCAGGCAGGCAGGCATTGTCGCGGGCATTGTCGCAGGCAGGCAGGCAGGCATTGTCGCAGGCATTGTCGCAGGCAGGCAGGCAGGCATTGTCGCAGGCATTGTCGCAGGTAGGCAGGCAGGCAGGCAGGCAGCCATTCTCGCAGGCATTCTCGCATGTAGGCAGGGAGGCAGGCAGGCAGGCAGGCAGGCATTGTCGCAGGCAGGCAGGCAGGCATTCTCGCAGGCAGGCAGGCAGGCAGGCAGGCAGGCAGGCAGGCATTCTCACAGGCAGACAGGCAGGCAGGCAGGCATTCTCGCAGGCAGGCAGGCAGGCAGGCAGGCAGGCAGGCAGCATTCTCGCAGGCAGGCAGGCAGGCATTCTCGCAGGCAGGCAGGCAGGCAGGCAGGCAGGCATTGTCGCAGGCAGGCAGGCAGGCAGGCAGGCAGGCAGGCAGGCAGGCAGGCATTGTCGCAGGCAGGCAGGCAGGCACGCAGGCATTCTCGCAGACTGGCAGGCAGGCAGGCAGGCAGGCATTCTCGCAGGCAGGCATTCTCGCAGGAAGACAGGCAGGCAGGCAGTCAGGCAGGCAGGGAGGCAGGCAGGCAGGCAGGCATTGTAGCAGGAATGCAGGCAGGCAGGCATTCTCGCAGACTGGCAGGCAGGCAGGTAGCAGGCAGGTAGCAGGCAGGTAGCAGGCAGGTAGCAGGCAGGTAGGTAGGCAGGTAGGCAGGCAGGCAGGTAGGCAGGCAGGCAGGTAGGCAGGCAGGCAGGTAGGCAGGCAGGCAGGTAGGCAGGCAGGTAGGCAGGCAGGTAGGCAGGCAGGGAGGCAGGCAAGCATTCTCGCAGGCTGGCAGGCAGGCAGGCAGGCAGGCATTGTCGCAGGCAGGTAGGCAGGCAGGCAGGCAGGCAGGCATTGTCGCAGGCAGGCAGGCAGGCAAGCAGGCAGGCAGGCATTGTCGCAGGCAGGCAGGCAGGCAGGCAGGCAGGCAGGCAGGCAGGCAGGCATTGTCGCAGGCAGGCAGGCAGGCAGGCAGGCAGGCAAGCAGGCAGGCATTGTCGCAGGCAGGCAGGCAGGCAGGCAGGCATTCTCGCAGGCAGACAGGCAGGCAGGCAGGCATTCTCGCAGGCAGGCAGGCAGGCAGGCAGGCAGGCAGGCATTCTCGCAGGCAGGCAGGCAGGCAGGCAGGCAGGCAGGCAGGCAGGCAGGCAGGCATTCTCCCAGGCAGGCAGGCAGGCATTGTCGCAGGCAGGCAGGCAGGCAGGCAGGCTGGCAGGCATTGTCGCAGGCAGGCAGGCAGGCAGGCAGGCAGGCAGGCAGGCAGGCAGGCAGGCTGGCAGGGAGGCTGGCAGGCAGGCAGGCATTGTCGCAGGCAGGCAGGCAGGCAGGCAGGCAGACAGGCAGGCAGGCAGGAAGGCAGGTTTTGTCGCAGGCAAGCAGGCAGGCTGGCAGTCAGGCAGGCAGGCAGGCAGGCAGGCAGGCATTGTGGCAGGCAGGCAGGCAGGCAGGCATTGTCGCAGGCAGGCAGGCAGGCAGGCAGGCAGGAATTGTCGCAGGCAGGCAGGCAGGCAGGCAGGCATTGTCACAGGCAGGCAGGCAGGCAGGCAGGCAGGCAGGCACGCAGGCATTCTCGCAGACTGGCAGGCAGGCAGGCAGGCAGGCATTCTCGCAGGCAGGCATTCTCGCAGGAAGACAGGCAGGCAGGCATTCTCGCAGGCAGGTAGCAGGCAGGTAGCAGGCAGGTAGCAGGCAGGTAACAGGCAGGTAGCCGGCAGGTAGCAGGCAGGTAGCAGGCAGGTAGGTAGGCAGGTAGGCAGGCAGGCAGGTAGGCAGGCAGGCAGGTAGGCAGGCAGGCAGGAAGGCAGGCTTTGTCGCAGGCAGGCAGGCAGGCAGGCAGGCAGGCAGGCATTGTCGCAGGCAGGCAGGCAGGCAGGCAGTGTCGCAGGCATGCAGGCAGGCAGGCAGGCAGGCAGGCATTGTCGCAGGCAGGCAGGCAGGCAGGCAGGCAGGCACGCAGGCAGGCAGGCAGGCAGGCAGGCAGGCACGCAGGCATTCTCGCAGACTGGCAGGTAGGCAGGCAGGCAGGCATTCTCGCAGGCAGGCATTCTCGCAGTAAGACAGGCAGGCAGGCAGGCAGGCAGGCAGGCAGGGAGGCAGGCAGGCATTCTAGCAGAAATGCAGGCAGGCAGGCATTCTCGCAGGCAGGTAGCAGGCAGGTAGCCGGCAGGAAGCAGGCAGGTAGCAGGCAGGTAGCAGGCATGTAGCAGGCAGGTAGCAGGCAGGTAGCAGGCAGGTAAGTAGGCAGGTAGGCAGACAGGCAGGTAGGCACGCAGGCAGGTAAGCAGGCAGGCAGGTAGGCAGGCAGGCAAGTAGGCAGGCAGGTAGGCAGGCAGGTAGGCAGGCAGGTAGGCAGGCATTCTCACAGGCAGGCATGCAGGCAGCAGGCATTCTCGCAGGTAGGCAGGCATTCTCGCAGGAAGGCAGGCAGGTAGGTATTCTCGCAGGCAGGTAGGCAGGCAGGAATTCTCGCAGGCAGGTAGGCAGGCAGATAGGCAGGCAGGCAGGCAGACAGGCATTCTCGCAGGCAGGCAATCTCCCAGGCACGCAGGCAGGCATTCTCGTAGGCAGGCATTGTCGCAGGCAGGCAGGCAGGCATTGTCGCAGGCATTGTCGCAGGCAGGCAGGCAGGCAGGCAGGCAGGCATTCTCGCAGGCATTCTGGCAGGCAGGCAGGCAGGCAGGCAGGCAGGCAGGCAGGCATTCTCGCAGGCAGGCAGGCAGGCAGGCAGGCAGCCAGGCAGGCATTCTCGCAGGAAGGCAGGCAGGCAGGCAGGCAGCCAGGCAGGCAGGCATTCTCGCAGGCAGGCAGGCAGGCAGGCAGGCAGGCAGGCAGGCAGGCATTCTCGCAGGCAGGTATTCTCGCAGGAAGACAGGCAGGCAGGCAGGCAGGCAGGCGGGGAGGCACTCAGGCAGGCAGGCATTCTAGCATGAATGCAGGCAGGCAGGCATTCTCGCAGGCAGGTAGCAGGCAGGTAGCAGGCAGGTAGCAGGCAGGTAGCAGGCAGGTAGCAGGCAGGTAGGTAGGCAGGTAGGCAGGCAGGCAGGTAGGGAGGGAGGCATGTAGGCAGGCAGGCAGGTAGGCAGGCAGGCAGGTAGGCAGGCAGGTAGGCAGGCAGGTAGTGAGGCAGGTAGGCAGGCAAGCATTCTCACAGGCAGGCAGGCAGGGAGGCAGGCAGCAGGCATTCTCGCAGGTAGGCAGGCATTCTCGCAGGAAGGCAGGCAGGTAGGTATTCTCGCAGGCAGGTAGGCAGGCAGGAATTCTCGCAGGCAGGTAGGCAGGCAGGTAGGCAGGTAGGCAGGCAGGCAGGCATTCTCGCAGGCAGGCAATCCCAGGCACGCAGGCAGGCATTCTCGTGGGCAGGCATTGTCGCAGGCAGGCAGGCAGGTATTGTCGCAGGCATTGTCGCAGGCAGGCCGGCAGGCATTGTCGCATGCATTGTCGCAGGCAGGCAGGCATGCAGGCAGGAAGGCAGGCTTTGTCGCAGGCAGGCAGGCAGGCATGCAGGCAGGCATTGTCGCAGGCAGGCAGGCAGGCAGGCATTGTCGCAGGCAGGCAGGCAGGCAGGCAGGCATTGTCGCAGGCAGGCAGGCAGGCATTGTCGCAGGCAGGCAGGCAGGCAGGCACGCAGGCATTCTCGCAGACTGGCAGGCAGGCAGGCAGGCATTCTCGCAGGCAGGCATTCTCGCAGGAAGACAGGCAGGCAGGCAGGCAGGCAGGCAGGGAGGCAGGCAGGCAGGCAGGCATTCTAGCAGGAATGCAGGCAGGCAGGCATTCTCGCAGGCAGGTAGCAGGCAGGTAGCAGGCAGGTAGCAGGCAGGTAGCAGGCAGGTAGCAGGCAGGTAGTAGGCAGGTAGGTAGGCAGGTAGGCAGGCAGGCAGGTAGGGAGGCAGGCAGGTAGGCAGGCAGGCAGGCATTGTCGCAGGTAGGCAGGCAGGCAGGCATTGTCGCAGGCAGGCAGGCAGGCAGGCAGGCAGGCAGACAGGCAGGCAGGCAGGCATTGTCGCAGGCTTGCAGGCAGGCAGGCAGGCAGGCATTGTCGCAGGCAGGCAGGCAGGCAGGCAGGCATTGTCGCAGGCAGGCAGGCAGGCAGGCAGGCAGGCAGGCACGCAGGCATTCTCGCAGACTGGCAGGCAGGCAGGCCGGCAGGCATTCACGCAGGAAGACAGGCAGGCAGGCAGGCAGGCAGGCCGGGAGGCACTCAGGCAGGCAGGCATTCTAGCAGGAATGCAGGCAGGCAGGCATTCTCGCAGGCATGTAGCAGGCAGGTAGCAGGCAGGTAGCAGGCAGGTAGCAGGCAGGTATGTAGGCAGGTAGGCAGGCAGGCAGGTAGGCAGGCAGGCAGGTAGGCAGGCAGGCAGGTAGGCAGGCAGGCAGGTAGGCAGGCAGGCAGGTAGGCAGGCAGGTAGGCAGGCAGGTAGGCAGGCAGGTAGGCAGGCAAGCATTCTCGCAGGCAGGCAGGCAGGCAGCCAGGCAGGCAGCAGGCATTCTCGCAGGCAGGCATTCTCGCAGGAAGACAGGCAGGAAGGCAGGCAGGCAGGGAGGCACTCAGGCAGGCAGGCATTCTAGCAGGAATGCAGGCAGGCAGGCATTCTCGCAGGCAGGTAGCAGGCAGGTAGCAGGCAGGTAGCAGGTAGGTAGCAGGCAGGTAGCAGGCAGGTAGCAGGCAGGTAGGTAGGCAGGTAGGCAGGCAGGCAGGTAGGCAGGCAGGCAGGTAGGCAGGCAGGCAGGAAGGCAGGCTTTGTCGCAGGCAGGCAGGCAGGCAGGCAGGCAGGCAGGCAGGCAGGCAGGCAGGTAGGCATTGTCGCAGGCAGGCAGGCAGGCAGGCAGGCAGGCATTGTCGCAGAGAGGAAGGCAGGCAGGCAGGCAGGCAGGCAGGCAGGCAGCCATTGTCGCAGGCAGACAGGCAGGCAGGCATGCACGCAGGCATTCTCGCAGACTGGCAGGCAGGCAGGCAGACAGGCATTCTCACAGGCAGGCATTCTCGCAGAAAGACAGGCAGGCAGGCAGGCAGGGAGGCAGGGAGGCAGGCAGGCAGGCAGGCATTCTAGCAGGAATGCAGGCAGGCAGGCATTCTCGCAGGCAGGTAGCAGGCAGGCAGGTAGGCAGGCAGGCAGGTAGGCAGGCAGGCAGGTAGGCAGGCAGGCAGGTAGGCAGGCAGGCAGGCAGGCAGGCAGGCAGGCAGGGAGGCTGGCAGGCAGGCAGGCATTGTCGCAGGCAGGCAGGCAGGCAGGCAGGAAGGCAGGCTTTGTCGCAGGCAGGCAGGCAGGCAGGAAGGCAGGCAGGCAGGCATTGTCGCAGGCAGGCAGGCAGGTAGGCATTGTCGCAGGCAGGCAGGCAGGCAGGCAGGCAGGCAGGCATTGTCGGAGGCAGGCAGGCAGGCAGGCAGGCAGGCAGGCATTGTCGCAGGCAGGCATGCAGGCAGGCAGGCAGGCACGCAGGCATTCTCGCAGACAGGCAGGCAGGCAGGCAGGCAGGCATTCTCGCAGGCAGGCATTCTCGCAGGAAGACAGGCAGGCAGGCAGGCAGGCAGGCAGGGAGGCAGGCAGGCAGGCAGGCATTCTCGCAGGCAGGTAGCAGGCAGGTAGCAGGCAGGTAGCAGGCAGGTAACAGGCAGGTAGCCGGCAGGTAGCAGGCAGGTAGCAGGCAGGTAGGTAGGCAGGTAGGCAGGCAGGCAGGTAGGCAGGCAGGCAGGTAGGCAGGCAGGCAGGAAGGCAGGCTTTGTCGCAGGCAGGCAGGCAGGCAGGCAGGCAGGCAGGCATTGTCGCAGGCAGGCAGGCAGGCAGGCAGTGTCGCAGGCATGCAGGCAGGCAGGCAGGCAGGCAGGCATTGTCGCAGGCAGGCAGGCAGGCAGGCAGGCAGGCACGCAGGCAGGCAGGCAGGCAGGCAGGCAGGCACGCAGGCATTCTCGCAGACTGGCAGGTAGGCAGGCAGGCAGGCATTCTCGCAGGCAGGCATTCTCGCAGTAAGACAGGCAGGCAGGCAGGCAGGCAGGCAGGCAGGGAGGCAGGCAGGCATTCTAGCAGAAATGCAGGCAGGCAGGCATTCTCGCAGGCAGGTAGCAGGCAGGTAGCCGGCAGGAAGCAGGCAGGTAGCAGGCAGGTAGCAGGCATGTAGCAGGCAGGTAGCAGGCAGGTAGCAGGCAGGTAAGTAGGCAGGTAGGCAGACAGGCAGGTAGGCACGCAGGCAGGTAAGCAGGCAGGCAGGTAGGCAGGCAGGCAAGTAGGCAGGCAGGTAGGCAGGCAGGTAGGCAGGCAGGTAGGCAGGCATTCTCACAGGCAGGCATGCAGGCAGCAGGCATTCTCGCAGGTAGGCAGGCATTCTCGCAGGAAGGCAGGCAGGTAGGTATTCTCGCAGGCAGGTAGGCAGGCAGGAATTCTCGCAGGCAGGTAGGCAGGCAGATAGGCAGGCAGGCAGGCAGACAGGCATTCTCGCAGGCAGGCAATCTCCCAGGCACGCAGGCAGGCATTCTCGTAGGCAGGCATTGTCGCAGGCAGGCAGGCAGGCATTGTCGCAGGCATTGTCGCAGGCAGGCAGGCAGGCAGGCAGGCAGGCATTCTCGCAGGCATTCTGGCAGGCAGGCAGGCAGGCAGGCAGGCAGGCAGGCAGGCATTCTCGCAGGCAGGCAGGCAGGCAGGCAGGCAGCCAGGCAGGCATTCTCGCAGGAAGGCAGGCAGGCAGGCAGGCAGCCAGGCAGGCAGGCATTCTCGCAGGCAGGCAGGCAGGCAGGCAGGCAGGCAGGCAGGCATTCTCGCAGGCAGGTATTCTCGCAGGAAGACAGGCAGGCAGGCAGGCAGGCAGGCGGGGAGGCACTCAGGCAGGCAGGCATTCTAGCATGAATGCAGGCAGGCAGGCATTCTCGCAGGCAGGTAGCAGGCAGGTAGCAGGCAGGTAGCAGGCAGGTAGCAGGCAGGTAGCAGGCAGGTAGGTAGGCAGGTAGGCAGGCAGGCAGGTAGGGAGGGAGGCATGTAGGCAGGCAGGCAGGTAGGCAGGCAGGCAGGTAGGCAGGCAGGTAGGCAGGCAGGTAGTGAGGCAGGTAGGCAGGCAAGCATTCTCACAGGCAGGCAGGCAGGGAGGCAGGCAGCAGGCATTCTCGCAGGTAGGCAGGCATTCTCGCAGGAAGGCAGGCAGGTAGGTATTCTCGCAGGCAGGTAGGCAGGCAGGAATTCTCGCAGGCAGGTAGGCAGGCAGGTAGGCAGGTAGGCAGGCAGGCAGGCATTCTCGCAGGCAGGCAATCCCAGGCACGCAGGCAGGCATTCTCGTGGGCAGGCATTGTCGCAGGCAGGCAGGCAGGTATTGTCGCAGGCATTGTCGCAGGCAGGCCGGCAGGCATTGTCGCATGCATTGTCGCAGGCAGGCAGGCATGCAGGCAGGAAGGCAGGCTTTGTCGCAGGCAGGCAGGCAGGCATGCAGGCAGGCATTGTCGCAGGCAGGCAGGCAGGCAGGCATTGTCGCAGGCAGGCAGGCAGGCAGGCAGGCATTGTCGCAGGCAGGCAGGCAGGCATTGTCGCAGGCAGGCAGGCAGGCAGGCACGCAGGCATTCTCGCAGACTGGCAGGCAGGCAGGCAGGCATTCTCGCAGGCAGGCATTCTCGCAGGAAGACAGGCAGGCAGGCAGGCAGGCAGGCAGGGAGGCAGGCAGGCAGGCAGGCATTCTAGCAGGAATGCAGGCAGGCAGGCATTCTCGCAGGCAGGTAGCAGGCAGGTAGCAGGCAGGTAGCAGGCAGGTAGCAGGCAGGTAGCAGGCAGGTAGTAGGCAGGTAGGTAGGCAGGTAGGCAGGCAGGCAGGTAGGGAGGCAGGCAGGTAGGCAGGCAGGCAGGCATTGTCGCAGGTAGGCAGGCAGGCAGGCATTGTCGCAGGCAGGCAGGCAGGCAGGCAGGCAGGCAGACAGGCAGGCAGGCAGGCATTGTCGCAGGCTTGCAGGCAGGCAGGCAGGCAGGCATTGTCGCAGGCAGGCAGGCAGGCAGGCAGGCATTGTCGCAGGCAGGCAGGCAGGCAGGCAGGCAGGCAGGCACGCAGGCATTCTCGCAGACTGGCAGGCAGGCAGGCCGGCAGGCATTCACGCAGGAAGACAGGCAGGCAGGCAGGCAGGCAGGCCGGGAGGCACTCAGGCAGGCAGGCATTCTAGCAGGAATGCAGGCAGGCAGGCATTCTCGCAGGCATGTAGCAGGCAGGTAGCAGGCAGGTAGCAGGCAGGTAGCAGGCAGGTATGTAGGCAGGTAGGCAGGCAGGCAGGTAGGCAGGCAGGCAGGTAGGCAGGCAGGCAGGTAGGCAGGCAGGCAGGTAGGCAGGCAGGCAGGTAGGCAGGCAGGTAGGCAGGCAGGTAGGCAGGCAGGTAGGCAGGCAAGCATTCTCGCAGGCAGGCAGGCAGGCAGCCAGGCAGGCAGCAGGCATTCTCGCAGGCAGGCATTCTCGCAGGAAGACAGGCAGGAAGGCAGGCAGGCAGGGAGGCACTCAGGCAGGCAGGCATTCTAGCAGGAATGCAGGCAGGCAGGCATTCTCGCAGGCAGGTAGCAGGCAGGTAGCAGGCAGGTAGCAGGTAGGTAGCAGGCAGGTAGCAGGCAGGTAGCAGGCAGGTAGGTAGGCAGGTAGGCAGGCAGGCAGGTAGGCAGGCAGGCAGGTAGGCAGGCAGGCAGGAAGGCAGGCTTTGTCGCAGGCAGGCAGGCAGGCAGGCAGGCAGGCAGGCAGGCAGGCATTGTCGCAGGCAGGCAGGCAGGTAGGCATTGTCGCAGGCAGGCAGGCAGGCAGGCAGGCAGGCATTGTCGCAGAGAGGAAGGCAGGCAGGCAGGCAGGCAGGCAGGCAGGCAGCCATTGTCGCAGGCAGACAGGCAGGCAGGCATGCACGCAGGCATTCTCGCAGACTGGCAGGCAGGCAGGCAGACAGGCATTCTCACAGGCAGGCATTCTCGCAGAAAGACAGGCAGGCAGGCAGGCAGGGAGGCAGGGAGGCAGGCAGGCAGGCAGGCATTCTAGCAGGAATGCAGGCAGGCAGGCATTCTCGCAGGCAGGTAGCAGGCAGGCAGGTAGGCAGGCAGGCAGGTAGGCAGGCAGGCAGGTAGGCAGGCAGGCAGGTAGGCAGGCAGGCAGGCAGGCAGGCAGGCAGGCAGGGAGGCTGGCAGGCAGGCAGGCATTGTCGCAGGCAGGCAGGCAGGCAGGCAGGAAGGCAGGCTTTGTCGCAGGCAGGCAGGCAGGCAGGAAGGCAGGCAGGCAGGCATTGTCGCAGGCAGGCAGGCAGGTAGGCATTGTCGCAGGCAGGCAGGCAGGCAGGCAGGCATTGTCGGAGGCAGGCAGGCAGGCAGGCAGGCAGGCAGGCATTGTCGCAGGCAGGCATGCAGGCAGGCAGGCAGGCACGCAGGCATTCTCGCAGACAGGCAGGCAGGCAGGCAGGCAGGCAGGCAGGCATTCTCGCAGGCAGGCATTCTCGCAGGAAGACAGGCAGGCAGGCAGGCAGGCAGGGAGGCAGGCAGGCAGGCAGGCATTCTAGCAGGAATGCAGGCAGGCAGGCTTTGTCGCAGGCAGGCAGGCAGGTAGGCAGGCAGGCAGGTAGGCAGGCAGGCAGGTAGCAGGCAGGTAGCAGGCAGGTAGGTAGTCAGGTAGGCAGGCAGGCAGGTAGGCAGGCAGGCAGGTAGGCAGGCAGGGAGGAAGGCAGGCTTTGTCGCAGGCAGGCAGGCAGGCAGGCAGGAAGGCAGGCAGGCAGGCATTGTCGCAGGCAGGCAGGCAGGCAGGCATAGTCGCAGGCAGGCAGGCAGGCAGGCAGGCAGGCAGGCATTGTCGCAGGCAGGCAGGCAGACAGGCAGGCAGGCAGGCAGGCAGGCATTGTCGCAGGCAGGCAGCCACGCAGGCATTCTCGCAGACTGGCAGGCAGGCAGGCAGGCAGGCATTCTAGCAGGAATGCAGGCAGGCAGGCATTCTCGCAGGCAGGTAGCAGGCAGGTAGCAGGCAGGTAGCAGGCAGGTAGCAGGCAGGTAGCAGGCAGGTAGCAGGCAGGTAGCAGGCAGTTAGCAGGCAGGTAGCAGGCAGGTAGGTAGGCAGGTAGGCAGGCAGGCAGGTAGGCAGGCATGCAGGTAGGCAGGCAGGCAGGCAGGTAGGCAGGCAGGCAGGTAGGCAGGCAGGTAGGCAGGCAGGTAGGCAGGCAGGTAGGCAGGCAAGCATTCTCGCAGGCAGGCAGGCAGGCAGGCAGGCAGGCATTGTCGCAGGCAGGCAGTCAGGTAGGCAGGCATTGTCGCAGGCAGGCAGGCAGGCAGGCAGGCATTGTCGCAGGCAGGCAGGCAGGCAGGCAGGCAGGCAGGCACGCAGGCATTCTCGCAGGCAGGCAGGCAGGCAGGCAGGCACGCAGGCACGCAGGCATTCTCGCAGACTGGCAGGCAGGCAGGCAGGCAGGCATTCTCGCAAGCAGGCATTCTCGCAGGAAGACAGGCAGGCAGGCAGGCAGGCAGGCAGGGAGGCAGGCAGGCAGGCAGGCATTCTAGCAGGAATGCAGGCAGGCAGGCATTCTCGCAGGCAGGTAGCAGGCAGGTAGCAGGCAGGTAGCAGGCAGGTAGCAGGCAGGTAGCAGGCAGGTAGCAGGCAGGTAGGTAGGCAGGTAGGCAGGCAGGCAGGTAGGCAGGCAGGCAGGTAGGCAGGCAGGCAGGAAGGCAGGCTTTGTCGCAGGCAGGCAGGCAGGCAGGCAGGCAGGCAGGCATGCAGGCAGGCATTGTCGCAGGCAGGCAGGCAGGCAGGCATTGTCGCAGGCAGGCAGGCAGGCAGGCAGGCAAGCATTGTCGCAGGCAGGCAGGCAGACAGGCAGGCAGGCAGGCAGGCAGGCATTGTCGCAGGCAGGCAGGCAGGCAGGCAGGCAGGCACGCAGGCATTCTCGCAGACTGGCAGGCAGGCAGGCAGGCAGGCAGGCATTCTCGCAGGCAGGCATTCTCGCAGGAAGACAGGTAGGCAGGCAGGCAGGCAGGCAGGGAGGCAGGCAGGCAGGCAGGCATTCTAGCAGGAATGCAGGCAGGCAGGCATTCTCGCAGGCAGGTAGCAGGCAGGTAGCAGGCAGGTAGCAGGCAGGTAGCAGGCAGGTAGGTAGGCAGGTAGGCAGGCAGGAAGGTAGGCAGGCAGGCAGGTAGGCAGGCAGGCAGGTAGGCAGGCAGGCAGGTAGGCAGGCAGGTAGGCAGGCAGGTAGGCAGGCAGGTAGGCAGGCAAGCATTCTCGCAGGCAGGCAGGCAGGCAGTCAGGCAGGCAGGCATTGTCGCAGGCAGGCAGGCAGGCAGGCAGGCAGGCAGGCAGGCATTGTCGCAGGCAGGCAGGCTGGCAGGCAGGCAGGCAGGCAGGCAGGCATTGTCGCAGGCAGGCAGGCAGGCAGGCAGGCATTCTCGCAGGCAGGCAGGCAGGCAGGCAGGCATTCTCGCAGGCAGGCCGGCAGGTTGGCAGGCAGGCAGTAAGGCAGGCAGGCATTCTCGCAGGCAGGCAGGCAGGCAGACAGGCTCGCAGACAGGCAGGCTCACAGGCAGCCAGGCAGGCAGGCGTGCATGCTCGCAGGCTTCAGGCTCACAGGCAGGCAGGCAGGCAAGCAGGTAGGCAGGCAGGGAGGATAGCAGACAGGCATGTCGGCAGGCTCACAGGCAGGCAGGCTCACAGGCAGGCAGGCTCACTGGCAGGCAGGCTCGAAGGCCAGCACGCTCAAAAACAGGCAGGCAGCCAAGCAGGCAGGCAGGCTCACAGGCTCGCAGGCAGGCAGGCATTCTCGCAGGCAGGCATTCTCGCAGGAAGACAGGTAGGCAGGCAGGCAGGCAGGCAGGGAGGCAGGCAGGCAGGCAGGCATTCTAGCAGGAATGCAGGCAGGCAGGCATTCTCGCAGTCATGTAGCAGGCAGGTAGCAGGCAGGTAGCAGGCAGGTAGCAGGCAGGTAGCAGGTAGGTAGCAGGCAGGTAGCAGGCAGGTAGGTAGGCAGGTAGGCAGGCAGGCAGGTAGGCAGGCAGGCAGGTAGGCAGGCAGGCAGGTAGGCAGGCAGGCAGGTAGGCAGGCAGGTAGGCCGGCAGGTATGCAGGCAGGTAGGCAGGCAAGCATTCTCGCAGGCAGGCAGGCAGGCAGGCAGGCATTTTCGCAGGCAGGCAGGCAGGCAGGCAGGCAGGCAGGCAGGCAGGCAGGCAGGCAGGCATTGTCGCAGACAGGCAGGCTGGCAGGCAGGCAGGCAGGCAGGCAGGCATTGTCGCAGGCAGGCAGGCAGGCAGGCAGGCAGGCAGGCAGGCATTCTCGCAGGCAGGCAGGCAGGCAGGCAGGCAGGCATTCTCGCAGGCAGGCAGGCAGGCAGGCAGGCAGGCAGTAAGGCAGGCAGGCATTCTCGAAGGCAGGCAGGCAGGCAGGCAGGCAGGCAGGCAGGCAGGCAGGCATTCTCCCAGGCAGGCAGGCAGGCATTGTCGCAGGCAGGCAGGCAGGCAGGCAGGCAGCCATTGTCGCAGGCAGGCAGGCAGGCATGTAGGCATTGTCGCAGGCAGGCAGGCAGGCAGGTAGGCAGGCAGGCAGACAGGCTGGCAGGCAGGCAGGCATTTTCGCAGGCAGGCAGGCAGGCAGGCAGGCAGGCAGGAAGGCAGGCTATGTCGCAGGCAGGCAGGCAGGCAGGCAGGCAGTCAGGCAGGCAGGCAGGCAGGCAGGCAGGCATTGTGGCAGGCAGGCAGGCAGGCAGGCATTGTCGCAGGCAGGCAGGCAGGCAGGCATTGTCGCAGGCAGGCAGGCAGGAAGGCATTGTCGCAGGCAGGCAGGCAGGCAGGCAGGCACGCAGGCATTCTCGCAGACTGGCAGGCAGGCAGGCAGGCAGGCATTCTTGCAGGCAGGCATTCTCGCAGGAAGACAGGCAGGTAGGCATTCTCGCAGGCAGGTAGCAGGCAGGTAGCAGGCAGGTAGCAGGCAGGTAGCAGGCAGGTAGGTAGGCAGGTAGGCAGGCAGGCAGGTAGGCAGGCAGGCAGGTAGGCAGGCAGACAGGAAGGCAGGCTTTGTCGCAGGCAGGCAGGCAGGCAGGCAGGCAGGCATTGTCGCAGGCAGGCAGGCAGGCAGGCATTGTCGAAGGCAGGCAGGCAGGCAGTAAGGCAGGCAGGCATTCTCACAGGCAGGCAGGCAGGCAGGCAGGCATTGTCGCAGGCAGGCAGGCAGGCAGGCAGGCAGGCAGGCAGGCAGGCAGGCATTGTCGCAGGCAGGCAGGCAGGCAGGCAGGCAGGCAGGCATTGTCGCAGGCAGGCAGGCAGGCAGGCATGCAGGCATTCTCGCAGACTGGCAGGCAGGCAGGCAGGCAGGCATTCTCGCAGGCAGGCATTCTCGCAGGAAGACAGGCAGGCAGGCAGGCAGGCAGGCGGGGAGGCACTCAGGCAGGCAGGCATTCTAGCAGGAATGCAGGCAGGCAGGCATTCTCGCAGGCAGGTAGCAGGCAGGTAGCAGGCAGGTAGCAGGCAGGTAGCAGGCAGGTAGGTAGGCAGGTAGGCAGGCAGGCAGGTAGGGAGGGAGGCAGGTAGGCAGGCAGGCAGGTAGGCAGGCAGGCAGGTAGGCAGGCAGGTAGGCAGGCAGGTAGGCAGGCAGGTAGGCAGGCAAGCATTCTCACAGGCAGGCAGGCAGGCAGGCAGGCAGCAGGCATTCTCGCAGGTAGGCAGGCATTCTCGCAGGAAGGCAGGCAGGTAGGTATTCTCGCAGGCAGGTAGGCAGGCAGGAATTCTCACAGGCAGGTAGGCAGGCAGGTAGGCAGGTAGGCAGGCAGGCAGGCATTCTCGCAGGCAGGCAATCTCCCAGGCACGCAGGCAGGCATTCTCGTAGGCAGGCATTGTCGCAGGCAGTCAGGCAGGTATTGTCGCAGGCATTGTCGCAGGCAGGCCGGCAGGCATTGTCGCAGGCATTGTCGCAGGTAGGCAGGCATGCAGGCAGGAAGGCAGGCTTTGTCGCAGGCAGGTAGGCAGGCAGGCATGCAGGCAGGCATTGTCGCAGGCAGGCAGGCAGGCAGGCATTGTCGCAGGCAGGCAGGCAGGCAGGCAGGCAGGCATTGTCGCAGGCAGGCAGGCAGGCAGGCAGGCATTGTCGCAGGCAGGCTGGCAGGCAGGCAGGCAGGCACGCAGGCATTCTCGCAGACTGGCAGGCAGGCAGGCATTCTCGCAGGCAGGCATTCTCGCAGGAAGACAGGCAGGCAGGCAGGCAGGCAGGGAGGCAGGCAGGCAGGCAGGCATTCTAGCAGGAATGCAGGCAGGCAGGCATTCTCGCAGGCAGGTAGCAGGCAGGTAGCAGGCAGGTAGCAGGCAGGTAGCAGGCAGGTAGCAGGCAGGTAGCAGGCAGGTAGTAGGCAGGTAGGTAGGCAGGTAGGCAGGCAGGCAGGTAGGGAGGCAGGCAGGTAGGCAGGCAGGCAGGAAGGCAGGCTTTGTCGCAGGCAGGCAGGCAGGCAGGCAGGCAGGCATTGTCGCAGGCAGGCAGGCAGGCAGGCATTGTCGCAGGCAGGCAGGCAGGCAGGCAAGAAGGCAGGCAGGCATTGTCGCAGGCAGGCAGGCAGGCAGGCAGGCAGGCATTGTCGCAGGCAGGCAGGCAGGCAGGCAGGCAGGCACGCAGGCATTCTCGCAGACTGGCAGGCAGGCAGGCCGGCAGGCATTCTCGCAGGAAGACAGGCAGGCAGGGAGGCAGGCAGGCAGGGAGGCACTCAGGCAGGCAGGCATTCTAGCAGGAATGCAGGCAGGCAGGCATTCTCGCAGGCATGTAGCAGGCAGGTAGCCGGCAGGTAGCAGGCAGGTAGCAGGCAGGTAGCAGGCAGGTAGGTAGGCAGGTACGCAGGCAGGCAGGTAGGCAGGCAGGCAAGTAGGCAGGCAGGCAGGTAGGCAGGCAGGCAGGTAGGCAGGCAGGCAGGTAGGCAGGCAGGTAGGCAGGCAGGTAGGCAGGCAGGTAGGCAGGCAAGCATTCTCGCAGGCAGGCAGGCAGGCAGGCAGGCAGCAGGCATTCTCGCAGGCAGGCATTCTCGCAGGAAGACAGGCAGGAAGGCAGGCAGGCAGGGAGGCACTCAGGCAGGCAGGCCTTCTAGCAGGAATGCAGGCAGCCAGGCAGGCATTCTCGCAGGCAGGTAGCAGGCAGGTAGCAGGCAGGTAGCAGGCAGGTAGCAGGGAGGTAGCAGGCAGGTAGCAGGCAGGTAGGTAGGCAGGTAGGCAGGCAGGCAGGTAGGCAGGCAGGCAGGTAGGCAGGCAGGCAGGAAGGCAGGCTTTGTCGCAGGCAGGCAGGCAGGCAGGCAGGCAGGCAGGCATTTTCGCAGGCAGGCAGGCAGGCAGGCATTGTCGAAGGCAGGCAGGCAGGCAGTAAGGCAGGCAGGCATTCTCGCAGGCAGGCAGGCAGGCAGGCAGGGATTGTCGCAGGCAGGCAGGCAGGCAGGCAGGCAGGCATTGTCGCAGGCAGGCAGGCAGGCAGGCAGGCAGGCAGGCAGGCAGGCATTGTCGCAGGCAGGCAGGCAGGCAGGCAGGCAGGCAGGCATGCAGGCATTCTCGCAGACTGGCAGGCAGGCAGGCAGGCAGGCATTCTCGCAGGCAGGCATTCTCGCAGGAAGACAGGCAGGCAGGCAGGCAGGCAGGCGGGGAGGCACTCAGGCAGGCAGACTTTCTAGCAGGAATGCAGGCAGGCAGGCATTCTCGCAGGCAGGTAGCAGGCAGGTAGCAGGCAGGTAGCAGGCAGGTAGCAGGCAGGTAGGTAGGCAGGTAGGCAGGCAGGCAGGTAGGGAGGGAGGCAGGTAGGCAGGCAGGCAGGTAGGCAGGCAGGCAGGTAGGCAGGCAGTTAGGCAGGCAGGTAGGCAGGCAAGCATTCTCACAGGCAGGCAGGCAGGCAGGCAGGCAGCAGGCATTCTCGCAGGTAGGCAGGCATTCTCGCAGGAAGGCAGGCAGGCAGGCATTCTCGCAGGCAGGCATTCTCGCAGGAAGACAGGTAGGCAGGCAGGCAGGCAGGCAGGGAGGCAGGCAGGCAGGCAGGCATTCTAGCAGGAATGCAGGCAGGCAGGCATTCTCGCAGGCATGTAGCAGGCAGGTAGCAGGCAGGTAGCAGGCAGGTAGCAGGCAGGTAGCAGGTAGGTAGCAGGCAGGTAGCAGGCAGGTAGGTAGGCAGGTAGGCAGGCAGGCAGGTAGGCAGGCAGGCAGGTAGGCAGGCAGGCAGGTAGGCAGGCAGGCAGGTAGGCAGGCAGGTAGGCCGGCAGGTATGCAGGCAGGTAGGCAGGCAAGCATTCTCGCAGGCAGGCAGGCAGGCAGGCAGGCAGGCATTTTCGCAGGCAGGCAGGCAGGCAGGCAGGCAGGCAGGCAGGCATTGTCGCAGGCAGGCAGGCAGGCAGGCAGGCAGGCACGCAGGCATTCTCGCAGACTGGCAGGCAGGCAGGCCGGCAGGCATTCTCGCAGGAAGACAGGCAGGCAGGGAGGCAGGCAGGCAGGGAGGCACTCAGGCAGGCAGGCATTCTAGCAGGAATGCAGGCAGGCAGGCATTCTCGCAGGCATGTAGCAGGCAGGTAGCCGGCAGGTAGCAGGCAGGTAGCAGGCAGGTAGCAGGCAGGTAGGTAGGCAGGTACGCAGGCAGGCAGGTAGGCAGGCAGGCAAGTAGGCAGGCAGGCAGGTAGGCAGGCAGGCAGGTAGGCAGGCAGGCAGGTAGGCAGGCAGGTAGGCAGGCAGGTAGGCAGGCAGGTAGGCAGGCAAGCATTCTCGCAGGCAGGCAGGCAGGCAGGCAGGCAGCAGGCATTCTCGCAGGCAGGCATTCTCGCAGGAAGACAGGCAGGAAGGCAGGCAGGCAGGGAGGCACTCAGGCAGGCAGGCCTTCTAGCAGGAATGCAGGCAGCCAGGCAGGCATTCTCGCAGGCAGGTAGCAGGCAGGTAGCAGGCAGGTAGCAGGCAGGTAGCAGGGAGGTAGCAGGCAGGTAGCAGGCAGGTAGGTAGGCAGGTAGGCAGGCAGGCAGGTAGGCAGGCAGGCAGGTAGGCAGGCAGGCAGGAAGGCAGGCTTTGTCGCAGGCAGGCAGGCAGGCAGGCAGGCAGGCAGGCATTTTCGCAGGCAGGCAGGCAGGCAGGCATTGTCGAAGGCAGGCAGGCAGGCAGTAAGGCAGGCAGGCATTCTCGCAGGCAGGCAGGCAGGCAGGCAGGGATTGTCGCAGGCAGGCAGGCAGGCAGGCAGGCAGGCATTGTCGCAGGCAGGCAGGCAGGCAGGCAGGCAGGCAGGCAGGCAGGCAGGCATTGTCGCAGGCAGGCCGGCAGGCAGGCAGGCAGGCAGGCATGCAGGCATTCTCGCAGACTGGCAGGCAGGCAGGCAGGCAGGCATTCTCGCAGGCAGGCATTCTCGCAGGAAGACAGGCAGGCAGGCAGGCAGGCAGGCGGGGAGGCACTCAGGCAGGCAGACTTTCTAGCAGGAATGCAGGCAGGCAGGCATTCTCGCAGGCAGGTAGCAGGCAGGTAGCAGGCAGGTAGCAGGCAGGTAGCAGGCAGGTAGGTAGGCAGGTAGGCAGGCAGGCAGGTAGGGAGGGAGGCAGGTAGGCAGGCAGGCAGGTAGGCAGGCAGGCAGGTAGGCAGGCAGTTAGGCAGGCAGGTAGGCAGGCAAGCATTCTCACAGGCAGGCAGGCAGGCAGGCAGGCAGCAGGCATTCTCGCAGGTAGGCAGGCATTCTCGCAGGAAGGCAGGCAGGCAGGCATTCTCGCAGGCAGGCATTCTCGCAGGAAGACAGGTAGGCAGGCAGGCAGGCAGGCAGGGAGGCAGGCAGGCAGGCAGGCATTCTAGCAGGAATGCAGGCAGGCAGGCATTCTCGCAGGCATGTAGCAGGCAGGTAGCAGGCAGGTAGCAGGCAGGTAGCAGGCAGGTAGCAGGTAGGTAGCAGGCAGGTAGCAGGCAGGTAGGTAGGCAGGTAGGCAGGCAGGCAGGTAGGCAGGCAGGCAGGTAGGCAGGCAGGCAGGTAGGCAGGCAGGCAGGTAGGCAGGCAGGTAGGCCGGCAGGTATGCAGGCAGGTAGGCAGACAAGCATTCTCGCAGGCAGGCAGGCAGGCAGGCAGGCAGGCATTTTCGCAGGCAGGCAGGCAGGCAGGCAGGCAGGCAGGCAGGCATTGTCGCAGGCAAGCAGGCTGGCAGGCAGGCAGGCAGGCAGGCAGGCATTGTCGCAGGCAGGCAGGCAGGCAGGCAGGCAGGCAGGCAGGCAGGCAGGCAGGCAGGCAGGCAGGCAGGCATTCTCGCAGGCAGGCAGGCAGGCAGGCAGGCAGGCATTCTCGCAGGCAGGCAGGCAGCAGGCAGGCAGGCAGTAAGGCAGGCAGGCATTCTCGCAGGCAGGCAGGCAGGCAGGCAGGCAGGCAGGCATTCTCCCAGGCAGGCAGGCAGGCATTGTCGCAGGCAGGCAGGCAGGCAGGCAGGCAGCCATTGTCGCAGGCAGGCAGGCAGGCATGTAGGCATTGTCGCAGGCAGGCAGGCAGGCAGGTAGGCAGGCAGGCAGACAGGCTGGCAGGCAGGCAGGCATTTTCGCAGGCAGGCAGGCAGGCAGGCAGGCAGGCAGGCAGGCATTGTCGCAGGCAGGCAGGCAGGCAGGCATTGTCGCAGGCAGGCAGGCAGGCAGGCAAGAAGGCAGGCAGGCATTGTCGCAGGCAGGCAGGCAGGCAGGCAGGCATTGTCGCAGGCAGGCAGGCAGGCAGGCAGGCAGGCACGCAGGCATTCTCGCAGACTGGCAGGCAGGCAGGCCGGCAGGCATTCTCGCAGGAAGACAGGCAGGCAGGGAGGCAGGCAGGCAGGCAGGCATTCTAGCAGGAATGCAGGCAGGCAGGCATTCTCGCAGGCATGTAGCAGGCAGGTAGCCGGCAGGTAGCAGGCAGGTAGCAGGCAGGTAGCAGGCAGGTAGGTAGGCAGGTACGCAGGCAGGCAGGTAGGCAGGCAGGCAAGTAGGCAGGCAGGCAGGTAGGCAGGCAGGCAGGTAGGCAGGCAGGCAGGTAGGCAGGCAGGTAGGCAGGCAGGTAGGCAGGCAGGTAGGCAGGCAAGCATTCTCGCAGGCAGGCAGGCAGGCAGGCAGGCAGCAGGCATTCTCGCAGGCAGGCATTCTCGCAGGAAGACAGGCAGGAAGGCAGGCAGGCAGGGAGGCACTCAGGCAGGCAGGCCTTCTAGCAGGAATGCAGGCAGCCAGGCAGGCATTCTCGCAGGCAGGTAGCAGGCAGGTAGCAGGCAGGTAGCAGGCAGGTAGCAGGGAGGTAGCAGGCAGGTAGCAGGCAGGTAGGTAGGCAGGTAGGCAGGCAGGCAGGTAGGCAGGCAGGCAGGTAGGCAGGCAGGCAGGAAGGCAGGCTTTGTCGCAGGCAGGCAGGCAGGCAGGCAGGCAGGCAGGCATTTTCGCAGGCAGGCAGGCAGGCAGGCATTGTCGAAGGCAGGCAGGCAGGCAGTAAGGCAGGCAGGCATTCTCGCAGGCAGGCAGGCAGGCAGGCAGGGATTGTCGCAGGCAGGCAGGCAGGCAGGCAGGCAGGCATTGTCGCAGGCAGGCAGGCAGGCAGGCAGGCAGGCAGGCAGGCATTGTCGCAGGCAGGCAGGCAGGCAGGCAGGCAGGCAGGCATGCAGGCATTCTCGCAGACTGGCAGGCAGGCAGGCAGGCAGGCATTCTCGCAGGCAGGCATTCTCGCAGGAAGACAGGCAGGCAGGCAGGCAGGCAGGCGGGGAGGCACTCAGGCAGGCAGACTTTCTAGCAGGAATGCAGGCAGGCAGGCATTCTCGCAGGCAGGTAGCAGGCAGGTAGCAGGCAGGTAGCAGGCAGGTAGCAGGCAGGTAGGTAGGCAGGTAGGCAGGCAGGCAGGTAGGGAGGGAGGCAGGTAGGCAGGCAGGCAGGTAGGCAGGCAGGCAGGTAGGCAGGCAGTTAGGCAGGCAGGTAGGCAGGCAAGCATTCTCACAGGCAGGCAGGCAGGCAGGCAGGCAGCAGGCATTCTCGCAGGTAGGCAGGCATTCTCGCAGGAAGGCAGGCAGGCAGGCATTCTCGCAGGCAGGCATTCTCGCAGGAAGACAGGTAGGCAGGCAGGCAGGCAGGCAGGGAGGCAGGCAGGCAGGCAGGCATTCTAGCAGGAATGCAGGCAGGCAGGCATTCTCGCAGGCATGTAGCAGGCAGGTAGCAGGCAGGTAGCAGGCAGGTAGCAGGCAGGTAGCAGGTAGGTAGCAGGCAGGTAGCAGGCAGGTAGGTAGGCAGGTAGGCAGGCAGGCAGGTAGGCAGGCAGGCAGGTAGGCAGGCAGGCAGGTAGGCAGGCAGGCAGGTAGGCAGGCAGGTAGGCCGGCAGGTATGCAGGCAGGTAGGCAGGCAAGCATTCTCGCAGGCAGGCAGGCAGGCAGGCAGGCAGGCATTTTCGCAGGCAGGCAGGCAGGCAGGCAGGCAGGCAGGCAGGCATTGTCGCAGGCAGGCAGGCTGGCAGGCAGGCAGGCAGGCAGGCAGGCATTGTCGCAGGCAGGCAGGCAGGCAGGCAGGCAGGCAGGCAGGCAGGCAGGCAGGCAGGCAGGCAGGCATTCTCGCAGGCAGGCAGGCAGGCAGGCAGGCAGGCATTCTCGCAGGCAGGCAGGCAGGCAGGCAGGCAGGCAGTAAGGCAGGCAGGCATTCTCGCAGGCAGGCAGGCAGGCAGGCAGGCAGGCAGGCATTCTCCCAGGCAGGCAGGCAGGCATTGTCGCAGGCAGGCAGGCAGGCAGGCAGGCAGCCATTGTCGCAGGCAGGCAGGCAGGCATGTAGGCATTGTCGCAGGCAGGCAGGCAGGCAGACAGGCTGGCAGGCAGACAGGCTGGCAGGCAGGCAGGCATTTTCGCAGGCAGGCAGGCAGGCAGGCAGGCAGGCAGGCAGGAAGGCAGGCTATGTCGCAGGCAGGCAGGCAGGCAGGCAGGCAGTCAGGCAGGCAGGCAGGCAGGCAGGCAGGCATTGTGGCAGGCAGGCAGGCAGGCAGGCATTGTGGCAGGCAGGCAGGCAGGCAGGCAGGCATTGTCGCAGGCAGGCAGGCAGGAAGGCATTGTCGCAGGCAGGCAGGCAGGCAGGCAGGCACGCAGGCATTCTCGCAGACTGGCAGGCAGGCAGGCAGGCAGGCATTCTTGCAGGCAGGCATTCTCGCAGGAAGACAGGCAGGTAGGCATTCTCGCAGGCAGGTAGCAGGCAGGTAGCAGGCAGATAGCAGGCAGGTAGCAGGCAGGTAGGTAGGCAGGTAGGTAGGCAGGCAGGTAGGTAGGCAGGCAGGCAGGTAGGCAGGCAGGCAGGAAGGCAGGCTTTGTCGCAGGCAGGCAGGCAGGCAGGCAGGCAGGCATTGTCGCAGGCAGGCAGGCAGGCAGGCAGGCAGGCAGGCAGGCAGGCAGGCAGGCATTGTCGCAGGCAGGCAGGCAGGCAGGCAGGCATTGTCGCAGGCAGGCAGGCAGGCAGGCATGCAGGCATTCTCGCAGACTGGCAGGCAGGCAGGCAGGCAGGTATTCTCGCAGGCAGGCATTCTCGCAGGAAGACAGGCAGGCAGGCAGGCAGGCAGGCGGGGAGGCACTCAGGCAGGCAGGCATTCTAGCAGGAATGCAGGCAGGCAGGCATTCTCGCAGGCAGGTAGCAGGCAGGTAGCAGGCAATTAGCAGGCAGGTAGCAGGCAGGTAGGTAGGCAGGTAGGCAGGCAGGCAGGTAGGGAGGGAGGCAGGTAGGCAGGCAGGCAGGTAGGCAGGCAGGCAGGTAGGCAGGCAGGTAGGCAGGCAGGTAGGCAGGCAGGTAGGCAGGCAAGCATTCTCACAGGCAGGCAGGCAGGCAGGCAGGCAGCAGGCATTCTCGCAGGTAGGCAGGCATTCTCGCAGGAAGGCAGGCAGGTAGGTATTCTCGCAGGCAGGTAGGCAGGCAGGAATTCTCGCAGGCAGGTAGGCAGGCAGGTAGGCAGGTAGGCAGGCAGGCAGGCATTCTCGCAGGCAGGCAATCTCCCAGGCACGCAGGCAGGCATTCTCGTAGGCAGGCATTGTCGCAGGCAGTCAGGCAGGTATTGTCGCAGGCATTGTCGCAGGCAGGCCGGCAGGCATTGTCGCAGGCATTGTCGCAGGCAGGCAGGAATGCAGGCAGGAAGGCAGGCTTTGTCGCAGGCAGGTAGGCAGGCAGGCATGCAGGCAGGCATTCTCGCAGGCAGGCAGGCAGGCAGGCATTGTCGCAGGCAGGCAGGCAGGCAGGCAGGCAGGCAGGCATTGTCGCAGGCAGGCAGGCAGGCAGGCAGGCATTGTCGCAGGCAGGCTGGCAGGCAGGCAGGCAGGCACGCAGGAATTCTCGCAGGCAGGAAGGCAGGCAGGCAGGCATTGTCGCAGGCAGGCTGGCAGGCAGGCAGGCAGGCACGCAGGCATTCTCGCAGACTGGCAGGCAGGCAGGCAGGCAGGCAGGCATTCTCGCAGGCAGGCATTTTCGCAGGAAGACAGGCAGGCAGGCAGGCAGGCACGCAGCGAGGCAGGCAGGCAGGCAGGCATTCTAGCAGGAATGCAGGCAGGCAGGCATTCTCGCAGGCAGGTAGCAGGCAGGTAGCAGGCAGGTAGCAGGCAGGTAGCAGGCAGGTAGCAGGCAGGTAGCAGGCAGGTAGCAGGCAGGTAGCAGGCAGGTAGCAGGCAGATAGCAGGCAGGTAGGTAGGCAGGTAGGCAGGCAGGCAGGTAGGCAGGCAGGCAGGTAGGCAGGCAGGCAGGTAGGCAGGCAGGTAGGCAGGCAGGTAGGCAGGCAGGTAGGCAGGCAAGCATTCTCGCAGGCAGGCAGGCAGGCAGGCAGGCAGGCATTGTCGCAGGCAGGCAGTCAGGCAGGCAGGCATTGTCGCAGGCAGGCAGGCAGGCAGGCAGGCAGGCATTGTCGCAGGCAGGCAGGCAGGCAGGCAGGCAGGCAGGCATTGTCGCAGGCAGGCAGGCAGGCAGGCACGCTGGCACGCAGGCATTCTCGCAGACTGGCAGGCAGGCAGGCAGGCAGGCATTCTCGCAAGCAGGCACTCTCGCAGGAAGACAGGCAGGCAGGCAGGCAGGCAGGCAGGGAGGCAGGCAGGCAGGCAGGCATTCTAGCAGGAATGCAGGCAGGCAGGCATTCTCGCAGGCAGGTAGCAGGCAGGTAGCAGGCAGGTAGCAGTCAGGTAGCAGGCAGGTAGCAGGCAGGTAGCAGGCAGGTAGGTAGGCAGGTAGGCAGGCAGGCAGGTAGGCAGGCAGGCAGGTAGGCAGGCAGGCAGGAAGGCAGGCTTTGTCGCAGGCAGGCAGGCAGGCAGGCAGGCAGGCAGGCAGGCAGGCATGCAGGCAGGCATTGTCGCAGGCAGGCAGGCAGGCAGGCATTGTCGCAGGCAGGCAGGCAGGCAGGCAAGCATTGTCGCAGGCAGGCAGGCAGACAGGCAGGCAGGCAGGCAGGCATTGTCGCAGGCAGGCAGGCAGGCAGGCAGGCAGGCACGCAGGCATTCTCGCAGACTGGCAGGCAGGCAGGCAGGCAGGCAGGCATTCTCGCAGGCAGGCATTCTCGCAGGAAGACAGGTAGGCAGGCAGGCAGGCAGGCAGGGAGGAAGGCAGGCAGGCAGGCATTCTAGCAGGAATGCAGGCAGGCAGGCATTCTCGCAGGCAGGTAGCAGGCAGGTAGCAGGCAGGTAGCAGGCAGGTAGCAAGCAGGTAGGTAGGCAGGTAGGCAGGCAGGCAGGTAGGTAGGCAGGCAGGTAGGCAGGCAGGCAGGTAGGCAGGCAGGCAGGTAGGCAGGCAGGTAGGCAGGCAGGTAGGCAGGCAGGTAGGCAGGCAAGCATTCTCGCAGGCAGGCAGGCAGGCAGTCAGGCAGGCAGGCATTGTCGCAGGCTGGCAGGCAGGCAGGCAGGCAGGCAGGCAGGCATTGTCGCAGGCAGGCAGGCTGGCAGGCAGGCAGGCAGGCAGGCAGGCATTGTCGCAGGCAGGCAGGCAGGCAGGCAGGCAGGCAGGCAGGCAGGCATTCTCGCAGGCAGGCAGGCAGGCAGGCAGGCATTCTCGCAGGCAGGCAGGCAGGTTGGCAGGCAGGCAGTAAGGCAGGCAGGCATTCTCGCAGGCAGGCAGGCAGGCAGACAGGCTCGCAGACAGGCAGGCTCACAGGCAGCCAGGCAGGCAGGCGTGCATGCTCGCAGGCGGCAGGCTCACAGGCAGGCAGGCAGGCAAGCAGGTAGGCAGGCAGGGAGGATAGCAGACAGGCATGTCGGCAGGCTCACAGGCAGGCAGGCTCACAGGCAGGCAGGCTCACTGGCAGGCAGGCTCGAAGGCCAGCACGCTCAAAAACAGGCAGGCAGCCAAGCAGGCAGGCAGGCTCACAGGCTCGCAGGCAGGCAGGCATTCTCACAGGCAGGCATTCTCGCAGGAAGACAGGTAGGCAGGCAGGCAGGCAGGCAGGGAGGCAGGCAGGCAGGCAGGCATTCTAGCAGGAATGCAGGCAGGCAGGCATTCTCGCAGGCATGTAGCAGGCAGGTAGCAGGCAGGTAGCAGGCAGGTAGCAGGCAGGTAGCAGGTAGGTAGCAGGCAGGTAGCAGGCAGGTAGGTAGGCAGGTAGGCAGGCAGGCAGGTAGGCAGGCAGGCAGGTAGGCATGCAGGTAGGCCGGCAGGTATGCAGGCAGGTAGGCAGGCAAGCATTCTCGCAGGCAGGCAGGCAGGCAGGCAGGCAGGCAGGCATTTTCGCAGGCAGGCAGGCAGGCAGGCAGGCAGGCAGGCAGGCAGGCAGGCATTGTCGCAGGCAGGCAGGCTGGCAGGCAGGCAGGCAGGCATGCAGGCATTGTCGAAGGCAGGCAGGCAGGCAGGCAGGCAGGCAGGCAGGCAGGCAGGCATTCTCGCAGGCAGGCAGGCAGGCAGGCAGGCAGGCATTCTCGCAGGCAGGCAGGCAGGCAGGCAGGCAGGCAGGCAGTAAGGCAGGCAGGCATTCTCGCAGGCAGGCAGGCAGGCAGGCAGGCAGGCAGGCAGGCAGGCAGGCATTCTCCCAGGCAGGCAGGCAGGCATTGTCGCAGGCAGGCAGGCAGGCAGGCAGCCAGCCATTGTCGCAGGCAGGCAGGCAGGCATGTAGGCATTGTCGCAGGCAGGCAGGCAGGCAGGTAGGCAGGCAGGCAGACAGGCTGGCAGGCAGGCAGGCATTTTCGCAGGCAGGCAGGCAGGCAGGCAGGCAGGAAGGCAGGCTATGTCGCAGGCAGGCAGGCAGGCAGGCAGTCAGGCAGTCAGGCAGGCAGGCAGGCAGGCAGGCAGGCATTGTGGCAGGCAAGCAGGCAGGCAGGCATTGTCGCAGGCAGGCAGGCAGGCAGGCAGGCATTGTCGCAGGCAGGCAGGCAGGAAGGCATTGTCGCAGGCAGGCAGGCAGGCAGGCAGGCACGCAGGCATTCTCGCAGACTGGCAGGCACGCAGGCAGGCAGGCATTCTTGCAGGCAGGCATTCTCGCAGGAAGACAGGCAGGTAGGCATTCTCGCAGGCAGGTAGCAGGCAGGTAGCAGGCAGGTAGCAGGCAGGTAGGTAGGCAGGTAGGCAGGCAGGCAGGTAGGCAGGCAGGCAGGTAGGCAGGCAGGCAGGAAGGCAGGCTTTGTCGCAGGCAGGCAGGCAGGCAGGCAGGCAGGCATTGTCGCAGGCAGGCAGGCAGGCAGGCATTGTCGAAGGCAGGCAGGCAGGCAGTAAGGCAGGCAGGCATTCTCACAGGCAGGCAGGCAGGCAGGCAGGCATTGTCGCAGGCAGGCAGGCAGGCAGGCAGGCAGGCAGGCAGGCATTGTCGCAGGCAGGCAGGCAGGCAGGCAGGCAGGCATTGTCGCAGGCAGGCAGGCAGGCAGGCATGCAGGCATTCTCGCAGACTGGCAGGCAGGCAGGCAGGCAGGCATTCTCGCAGGCAGGCATTCTCGCAGGAAGACAGGCAGGCAGGCAGGCAGGCAGGCGGGGAGGCACTCAGGCAGGCAGGCATTCTAGCAGGAATGCAGGCAGGCAGGCATTCTCGCAGGCAGGTAGCAGGCAGGTAGCAGGCAGGTAGCAGGCAGGTAGCAGGCAGGTAGGTAGGCAGGTAGGCAGGCAGGCAGGTAGGGAGGGAGGCAGGTAGGCAGGCAGGCAGGTAGGCAGGCAGGCAGGTAGGCAGGCAGGTAGGCAGGCAGGTAGGCAGGCAGGTAGGCAGGCAAGCATTCTCACAGGCAGGCAGGCAGGCAGGCAGGCAGCAGGCATTCTCGCAGGTAGGCAGGCATTCTCGCAGGAAGGCAGGCAGGTAGGTATTCTCGCAGGCAGGTAGGCAGGCAGGAATTTTCGCAGGCAGGTAGGCAGGCAGGTAGGCAGGTAGGCAGGCAGGCAGGCATTCTCGCGGCAGGCAATCTCCCAGGCACGCAGGCAGGCATTCTCGTAGGCAGGCATTGTCGCAGGCAGTCAGGCAGGTATTGTCGCAGGCATTGTCGCAGGCAGGCCGGCAGGCATTGTCGCAGGCATTGTCGCAGGCAGGCAGGCATGCAGGCAGGAAGGCAGGCTTTGTCGCAGGCAGGTAGGCAGGCAGGCATGCAGGCAGGCATTGTCGCAGGCAGGCAGGCAGGCAGGCATTGTCGCAGGCAGGCAGGCAGGCAGGCAGGCAGGCATTGTCGCAGGCAGGCAGGCAGGCAGGCAGGCATTGTCGCAGGCAGGCTGGCAGGCAGGCAGGCAGGCAGGCAGGCATTCTCGCAGACTGGCAGGCAGGCAGGCAGGCATTCTCGCAGGCAGGCATTCTCGCAGGAAGACAGGCAGGCAGGCAGGCAGGCAGGCAGGGAGGCAGGCAGGCAGGCAGGCATTCTAGCAGGAATGCAGGCAGGCAGGCATTCTCGCAGGCAGGTAGCAGGCAGGTAGCAGGCAGGTAGCAGGCAGGTAGCAGGCAGGTAGCAGGCAGGTAGCAGGCAGGTAGCAGGCAGGTAGTAGGCAGGTAGGTAGGCAGGTAGGCAGGCAGGCAGGTAGGGAGGCAGGCAGGTAGGCAGGCAGGCAGGAAGGCAGGCTTTGTCGCAGGCAGGCAGGCAGGCAGGCAGGCAGGCAGGCATTGTCGCAGGCAGGCAGGCAGGCAGGCAAGAAGGCAGGCAGGCATTGTCGCAGGCAGGCAGGCAGGCAGGCAGGCATTGTCGCAGGCAGGCAGGCAGGCAGGCAGGCAGGCACGCAGGCATTCTCGCAGACTGGCAGGCAGGCAGGCCGGCAGGCATTCTCGCAGGAAGACAGGCAGGCAGGCAGGCAGTCAGGCAGGGAGGCACTCAGGCAGGCAGGCATTCTAGCAGGAATGCAGGCAGGCAGGCATTCTCGCAGGCATGTAGCAGGCAGGAAGCCGGCAGGTAGCAGGCAGGTAGCAGGCAGGTTGCAGGCAGGTAGGTAGGCAGGTAGGCAAGCAGGCAGGTAGGCAGGCAGGCAAGTAGGCAGGCAGGCAGGTAGGCAGGCAGGCAGGTAGGCAGGCATGGAGGTAGGCAGGCAGGTAGGCAGGCAGGTAGGCAGGCAGGTAGGCAGGCAAGCATTCTCGCAGGCAGGCAGGCAGGCAGGCAGCAGGCATTCTCGCAGGCAGGCATTCTCGCAGGAAGACAGGCAGGAAGGCAGGCAGGCAGGGAGGCACTCAGGCAGGCAGGCATTCTAGCAGGAATGCAGGCAGGCAGGCAGGCATTCTCGCAGGCAGGTAGCAGGCAGGTAGCAGGCAGGTAGCAGGCAGGTAGCAGGCAGGTAGCAGGGAGGTAACAGGCAGGTAGCAGGCAGGTAGGTAGGCAGGTAGGCAGGCAGGCAGGTAGGCAGGCAGGCAGGTAGGCAGGCAGGCAGGAAGGCAGGCAGGCAGGCAGGCAGGCATTTTCGCAGGCAGGCAGGCAGGCATTTTCGCAGGCAGGCAGGCAGGCATTGTCGAAGGCAGGCAGGCAGGCAGTAAGGCAGGCAGGCATTCTCGCAGGCAGGCAGGCAGGCAGGCAGGCAGGCAGGCATTGTCGCAGGCAGGCAGGCAGGCAGGCAGGCAGGCAGGCAGGCATGCAGGCATTCTCGCAGACTGGCAGGCAGGCAGGCAGGCAGGCATTCTCGCAGGCAGGCATTCTCGCAGGAAGACAGGCAGGCAGGCAGGCAGGCAGGCGGGGAGGCACTCAGGCAGGCAGGCATTCTAGCAGGAATGCAGGCAGGCAGGCATTCTCGCAGGCAGGTAGCAGGCAGGTAGCAGGCAGGTAGCAGGCAGGTAGGTAGGCAGGTAGGCAGGCAGGCAGGTAGGGAGGGAGGCAGGTAGGCAGGCAGGCAGGTAGGCAGGCAGGCAGGTAGGCAGGCAGTTAGGCAGGCAGGTAGGCAGGCAGGTAGGCAGGCAAGCATTCTCACAGGCAGGCAGGCAGGCAGGCAGCAGGCATTCTCGCAGGTAGGCAGGCATTCTCGCAGGAAGGCAGGCAGGCAGGCATTCTCGCAGGCAGCATTCTCGCAGGAAGACAGGTAGGCAGGCAGGCAGGCAGGCAGGGAGGCAGGCAGGCAGGCAGGCATTCTAGCAGGAATGCAGGCAGGCAGGCATTCTCGCAGGCATGTAGCAGGCAGGTAGCAGGCAGGTAGCAGGCAGGTAGCAGGCTGGTAGCAGGTAGGTAGCAGGCAGGTAGCAGGCAGGTAGGTAGGCAGGTAGGCAGGCAGGCAGGTAGGCAGGCACGCAGGTAGGCAGGCAGGCAGGTAGGCAGGCAGGCAGGTAGGCAGGCAGGTAGGCCGGCAGGTATGCAGGCAGGTAGGCAGGCAAGCATTCTCGCAGGCAGGCAGGCAGGCAGGCAGGCAGGCATTTTCGCAGGCAGGCAGGCAGGCAGGCAGGCAGGCAGGCAGGCAAAGTCGCAGGCAGGCAGGCTGGCAGGCAGGCAGGCAGGCATTGTCGCAGGCAGGCAGGCAGGCAGGCAGGCAGGCAGGCAGGCAGGCAGGCATTCTCGCAGGCAGGCAGGCAGGCAGGCAGGCAGGCATTCTCGCAGGCAGGCAGGCAGGCAGGCAGGCAGGCAGTAAGGCAGGCAGGCATTCTCGCAGGCAGGCAGGCAGGCAGGCAGGCAGGCAGGCAGGCAGGCAGGCATTCTCCCAGGCAGGCAGGCAGGCATTGTCGCAGGCAGGCAGGCAGGCAGGCAGGCAGCCATTGTCGCAGGCAGGCAGGCAGGCATGTAGGCATTGTCGCAGGCAGGCAGGCAGGCAGGTAGGCAGGCAGGCAGACAGGCTGGCAGGCAGGCAGGCATTTTCGCAGGCAGGCAGGCAGGCAGGCAGGCAGGCAGGCAGGAAGGCAGGCTATGTCGCAGGCAGGCAGGCAGGCAGGCAGGCAGTCAGGCAGGCAGGCAGGCAGGCAGGCAGGCATTGTGGCAGGCAGGCAGGCAGGCAGGCATTGTCGCAGGCAGGCAGGCAGGCAGGCAGGCATTGTCGCAGGCAGGCAGGCAGGAAGGCATTGTCGCAGGCAGGCAGGCAGGCAGGCAGGCACGCAGGCATTCTCGCAGACTGGCAGGCAGGCAGGCAGGCAGGCATTCTTGCAGGCAGGCATTCTCGCAGGAAGACAGGCAGGTAGGCATTCTCGCAGGCAGGTAGCAGGCAGGTAGCAGGCAGATAGCAGGCAGGTAGCAGGCAGGTAGGTAGGCAGGTAGGCAGGCAGGCAGGTAGGCAGGCAGGCAGGTAGGCAGGCAGGCAGGAAGGCAGGCTTTGTCGCAGGCAGGCAGGCAGGCAGGCAGGCAGGCATTGTCGCAGGCAGGCAGGCAGGCAGGCATTGTCGAAGGCAGGCAGGCAGGCAGTAAGGCAGGCAGGCATTCTCGCAGGCAGGCAGGCAGGCAGGCAGGCATTGTCGCAGGCAGGCAGGCAGGCAGGCAGGCAGGCAGGCAGGCATTGTCGCAGGCAGGCAGGCAGGCAGGCAGGCATTGTCGCAGGCAGGCAGGCAGGCAGGCATGCAGGCATTCTCGCAGACTGGCAGGCAGGCAGGCAGGCAGGCATTCTCGCAGGCAGGCATTCTCGCAGGAAGACAGGCAGGCAGGCAGGCAGGCAGGCGGGGAGGCACTCAGGCAGGCAGGCATTCTAGCAGGAATGCAGGCAGGCAGGCATTCTCGCAGGCAGGTAGCAGGCAGGTAGCAGGCAGGTAGCAGGCAGGTAGCAGGCAGGTAGGTAGGCAGGTAGGCAGGCAGGCAGGTAGGGAGGGAGGCAGGTAGGCAGGCAGGCAGGTAGGCAGGCAGGTAGGCAGGCAGGTAGGCAGGCAGGTAGGCAGGCAAGCATTCTCACAGGCAGGCAGGCAGGCAGGCAGGCAGGCAGCAGGCATTCTCGCAGGTAGGCAGGCATTCTCGCAGGAAGGCAGGCAGGTAGGTAGGCAGGTAGGCAGGCAGGCAGGCATTCTCGCAGGCAGGCAATCTCCCAGGCACGCAGGCAGGCATTCTCGTAGGCAGGCATTGTCGCAGGCAGTCAGGCAGGTATTGTCGCAGGCATTGTCGCAGGCAGGCCGGCAGGCATTGTCGCAGGCATTGTCGCAGGCAGGCAGGCATGCAGGCAGGAAGGCAGGCTTTGTCGCAGGCAGGCAGGCAGGCAGGCAGGCAGGCAGGCAGGCATTGTCGCAGGCAGGCAGGCAGGCAGGCAGGCATTGTCGCAGGCAGGCTGGCAGGCAGGAAGGCAGGCACGCAGGCATTCTCGCAGACTGGCAGGCAGGCAGGCAGGCAGGCATTCTCGCAGGCAGGCATTCTCGCAGGAAGACAGGCAGGCAGGCAGGCAGGCAGGCAGGGAGGCAGGCAGGCAGGCAGGCATTCTAGCAGGAATGCAGGCAGGCAGGCATTCTCGCAGGCAGGTAGCAGGCAGGTAGCAGGCAGGTAGCAGGCAGGTAGCAGGCAGGTAGCAGGCAGGTAGCAGGCAGGTAGCAGGCAGGTAGGTAGGCAGGTAGGCAGGCAGCCAGGTAGGGAGGCAGGCAGGTAGGCAGGCAGGCAGGAAGGCAGGCTTTGTCGCAGGCAGGCAGGCAGGCAGGCAGGCAGGCATTGTCGCAGGCAGGCAGGCAGGCAGGCATTTTCGCAGGCAGGCAGGCAGGCAGGCAAGAAGGCAGGCAGGCATTGTCGCAGGCAGGCAGGCAGGCAGGCAGGCATTGTCGCAGGTAGGCAGGCAGGCAGGCAGGCAGGCACGCAGGCATTCTCGCAGGCTGGCAGGCAGGCAGGCCGGCAGGCATTCTCCCAGGAAGACAGGCAGGCAGGCAGGCAGGCAGGCAGGGAGGCACTCAGGCAGGCAGGCATTCTAGCAGGAATGCAGGCAGGCAGGCATTCTCGCAGGCATGTAGCAGGCAGGTAGCCGTCAGGTAGCAGGCAGGTAGCAGGCAGGTAGCAGGCAGGTAGGTAGGCAGGTAGGCAGGCAGGCAGGTAGGCAGGCAGGCAAGTAGGCAGGCAGGCAGGTAGGCAGGCAGGCAGGTAGGCAGGCAGGCAGGTAGGCAGGCAGGTAGGCAGGCAGGTAGGCAGGCAGGTAGGCAGGCAAGCATTCTCGCAGGCAGGCAGGCAGGCAGCAGGCATTCTCGCAGGCAGGCATTCTCGCAGGAAGACAGGCAGGAAGGCAAGCAGGCAGGGAGGCACTCAGGCAGGCAGGCATTCTAGCAGGAATGCAGGCAGGCAGGCATTCTCGCAGGCAGGTAGCAGGCAGGTAGCAGGCAGGTAGCAGGGAGGTAGCAGTCAGGTAGCAGGCAGGTAGGTAGGCAGGTAGGCAGGCAGGCAGGTAGGCAGGCAGGCAGGTAGGCAGGCAGGCAGGAAGGCAGGCTTTGTCGCAGGCAGGCAGGCAGGCAGGCAGGCAGGCAGGCATTTTCGCAGGCAGGCAGGCAGGCAGGCATTGTCGAAGGCAGGCAGGCAGGCAGTAAGGCAGGCAGGCATTCTCGCAGGCAGGCAGGCAGGCAGGCAGGCAGGGATTGTCGCAGGCAGGCAGGCAGGCAGGCAGGCAGGCATTGTCGCAGGCAGGCAGGCAGGCAGGCATGCAGGAATGCAGGCATTCTCGCAGACTGGCAGGCAGGCAGGCAGGCAGGCATTCTCGCAGGCAGGCATTCTCGCAGGAAGACAGGCAGGCAGGCAGGCAGGCAGGCGGGGAGGCACTCAGGCAGGCAGGCATTCTAGCAGGAATGCAGGCAGGCAGGCATTCTCGCAGGCAGGTAGCAGGCAGGTAGCAGGCAGGTAGCAGGCAGGTAGCAGGCAGGTAGGTAGGCAGGTAGGCAGGCAGGCAGGTAGGGAGGGAGGCAGGTGGGCAGGCAGGCAGGTAGGCAGGCAGGCAGGTAGGCAGGCAGTTAGGCAGGCAGGTAGGCAGGCAGGTAGGCAGGCAAGCATTCTCACAGGCAGGCAGGCAGGCAGGCAGGCAGCAGGCATTCTCGCAAGTAGGCAGGCATTCTCGCAGGAAGGCAGGCAGGTAGGTATTCTCGCAGGCAGGTAGGCAGGCAGGAATTCTCGCAGGCAGGTAGGCAGGCAGGTAGGCAGGTAGGCCGGCAGGCAGGCATTCTCGCAGGCAGGCAATCTCCCAGGCACGCAGGCAGGCATTCTCGTAGGCAGGCATTGTCGCAGGCAGGCAGGCAGGTATTGTCGCAGGCATTGTCGCAGGCAGGCCGGCAGGCATTGTCGCAGGCATTGTCGCAGGCAGGCAGGCATGCAGGCAGGAAGGCAGGCTTTGTCGCAGGCATGCAGGAAGGCAGGCATGCAGGCAGGCATTGTCGCAGGCAGGCAGGCAGGCAGGCATTGTCGCAGGCAGGCAGGCAGGCAGGCAGGTAGGCAGGCAGGCATTGTCGCAGGCAGGCAGGCAGGCAGGCAGCCATTGTCGCAGGCAGGCAGGCAGGCAGGCAGGCAGGCATTCTCGCAGGCAGGCATTCTCGCAGGAAGACAGGCAAGCAGGCAGGCAGGCAGGCAGGGAGGCAGGCAGGCAGGCAGGCATTCTAGCAGGAATGCAGTCAGGCAGGCATTCTCGCAGGCAGGTAGCAGGCAGGTAGCAGGCAGGTAGCAGGCAGGTAGCAGGCAGGTAGCAGGCAGGGAGCAGGCAGGTAGTAGGCAGGTAGGTAGGCAGGTAGGCAGGCAAGCAGGAAGGCAGGCTTTGTCGCAGGCAGGCAGGCATTGTCGCAGGCAGGCAGGCAGGCATTGTCGCAGGCAGGCAGGCAGGCAGTCATTGTCGCAGGCAGGCAGGCAGACAGGCAGGCATTGTCGCAGGCAGGCAGGCAGGCAGGCAGGCAGGCAGGCACGCAGGCATTCTCGCAGACTGGCAGGCAGGCAGGCCGGCAGGCATTCTCGCAGGAAGACAGGCAGGCAGGCAGGTAGGCAGGCAGGGAGGCACTCAGGCAGGCAGGCATTCTAGCAGGAATCCAGGCAGGCAGGCATTCTCGCAGGCATGTAGCAGGAAGGTAGCAGGCAGGTAGCAGGCAGGTAGGTAGGCAGGTAGGCAGGCAGGCAGGTAGGCAGGCAGGCAGGTAGGCAGACAGGCAGGTAGGCAGGCAGGCAGGTAGGCAGGCAGGCAGGTAGGCAGGCAGGTAGGCAGGCAGGTAGGCAGGCAGGTAGGCAGGCAAGCATTCTCGCAGGCAGGCAGGCAGGCAGGCAGCAGGCATTGTCGCAGGCAGGCAGGCAGGCAGGCATTGTCGAAGGCAGGCAAGCAGGCAGGCAGGCAGGCAGGCATTGTCGCAGGCAGGCAGGCAGGCAGGCAGGCAGGCAGGTAGGCAGGCAGGCATTGTCGCAGGCAGGCAGGCAGGCAGGCATTGTCGCAGTCAGGCAGGCAGGCAGGCAGGCAGGCAGGCAGGCATTGTCGCAGAGAGGCAGGCAGGCAGGCAGGCAGGCAGGCAGGCATTGTCGCAGGCAGGCAGGCAGGCAGGCAGACAGGCATTCTCGCAGGCAGGCATTCTCGCAGAAAGACAGGCAGGCAGGCAGGGAGGCACTCAGGCAGGCAGGCATTCTGGCAGGAATGCAGGCAGGCAGGCATTCTCGCAGGCAGGTAGCAGGCAGGCAGGTAGGCAGGCAGGCAGGTAGGCAGGCAGGCAGGCAGGCAGGCAGACAGGCAGGCAGGCAGGCAGGCAGGCTGGCAGGCAGGCAGGCATTGTCGCAGGCAGGCAGGCAGGCAGGCAGGCAGGCAGGCAGGCAGGAAGGCAGGCTTTGTCGCAGGCAGGCAGGAAGGCAGGCAGGCAGGCATTGTCGCAGGCAGGCAGGCAGGCAGGCATTGTCGCAGGCAGGCAGGCAGGCAGGCAGGCATTTTCGGAGGCAGGCAGGCAGGCAGGCACGCAGGCACGCAGGCATTCAGCAGACTGGCAGGCAGGCAGGCAGGCAGGCATTCTCACAGGAAGACAGGCAGACAGGCAGGCAGGCAACCAGGGAGGCAGGCAGGCAGGCAGGCATTCTAGCAGGAATGCAGGCAGGCAGGCATTCTCGCAGGCAGGTAGCAGGCAGGTAGCAGGCAGGTAGCAGGCAGGTAGCAGGCAGGTAGCAGGCAGGTAGCAGGCAGGTAGGTAGGCAGGTAGGCAGGCAGGCAGGTAGGCAGGCAGGCAGGTAGGCAGGCAGGCAGGAAGGCAGGCTTTGTCGCAGGCAGGCAGGCAGGCAGGCAGGCAGGCAGGCAGGCAGGCAGGCAGGCAGGCATTGTCGCAGGCAGCTGGCAGACAGGCAGGCAGGCAGGCAGGCATTGTCGCAAGCAGGCAGGCAGGCAGGCAGGCACGCACGCAGGCATTCTCGCAGACTGGCAAGCAGGCAGGCAGGTAGGCATTCTCGCAGGCAGGCATTCTCGCAGGAAGACAGGCAGGCAGGCAGGCAGGCAGGGAGGCAGGCAGGCAGGCAGGCATTCTAGCAGGAATGCAGGCAGGCAGGCATTCTCGCAGGCAGGTAGCAGGCAGGTAGCAGGCAGGTAGCATGCAGGTAGCAGGCAGGTAGCAGGTAGGTAGCAGGCAGGTAGCAGGCAGGTAGGTAGGCAGGTAGGCAGGCAGGCAGGTAGGCAGGCAGGCAGGTAGGCAGGCAGGCAGGTAGGCAGGCAGGCAGGTAGGCAGGCAGGTAGGCAGGCAGGTAGGCAGGCAGGTAGGCAGGCAAGCATTCTCGCAGGCAGGTAGGCAGGCAGGCAGGCAGGCATTGTCGCAGGCAGGCAGGCAGGCAGGCATTGTCGCAGGCAGGCAGGCAGGCAGGCAGGCAGGCAGGCATTGTCGCAGGCAGGCAGGCAGGCAGGCAGACATTGTCGCAGGCAGGCAGGCACGCAGGCACGCAGGCATTCTCGCAGACTGGCAGGCAGGCAGGCAGGCAGGCAGGCATTCTCGCAAGCAGGCATTCTCGCAGGAAGACAGGCAGGCAGGCAGGCAGGCAGGCAGGGAGGCAGGCAGGCAGGCAGGCATTCTAGCAGGAATGCAGGCAGGCAGGCATTCTCGCAGGCAGGTAGCAGGCAGGTAGCAGGCAGGTAGCAGGCAGGTAGCAGGCAGGTAGCAGGCAGGTAGGTAGGCAGGTAGGCAGGCAGGCAGGTAGGCAGGCAGGCAGGTAGGCAGGCAGGCAGGAAGGCAGGCTTTGTCGCAGGCGGGCAGGTAGGCAGGCAGGCAGGCAGGCAGGCAGGCAGGCATTGTCGCAGGCAGGCAGGCAGGCAGGCATTGTCGCAGGCAGGCAGGCAGGCAGGTAGGCAGGCAGGCATTGTCGCAGGCAGGCAGGCAGACAGGCAGGCAGGCAGGCAGGCAGGCATTGTCGCAGGCAGGCAGGCAGGCACGCAGGCATTCTCGCAGACTGGCAGGCAGGCAGGCAGGCAGGCATTCTCGCAGGCAGGCATTCTCGCAGGAAGACAGGCAGGCAGGCAGGCAGGCAGGCAGGGAGGCAGGCAGGCAGGCAGGCATTCTAGCAGGAATGCAGGCAGGCAGGCATTCTCGCAGGCAGGTAGCAGGCAGGTAGCAGGCAGGTAGCAGGCAGGTAGCAGGCAGGTAGCAGGCAGGTAGCAGGCAGGTAGCAGGCAGGTAGGTAGGCAGGTAGGCAGGCAGGCAGGTAGGCAGGCAGGCAGGTAGGCAGGCAGGCAGGTAGGCAGGCAGGCAGGTAGGCAGGCAGGTAGGCAGGCAGGTAGGCAGGCAGGTAGGCAGGCAAGCATTCTCGCAGGCAGGCAGGCAGGCAGGCAGGCAGGCATTGTCGCAGGCAGGCAGGCAGGCAGGCAGGCATTGTCGCAGGCAGGCAGGCAGGCAGGCAGGCAGGCAGGCAGGCATTGTCGCAGGTAGGCAGGCAGGCAGGCAGGCATTCTCGCAGGCAGGCAGGCAGGCAGGCAGGCAGGCAGGCATTCTCGCAGGCAGGCAGGCAGGCAGGCAGGCAGGCAGGCAGGCAGTAAGGCAGGCAGGCATTCTCGCAGGCAGGCAGGCAGGCAGGCAGGCATTGTCGCAGGCAGGCAGGCAGGCAGGAAGGCAGGCTATGTCGCAGGCAGACAGGCAGGCAGGCAGTCAGGCAGGCAGGCAGGCAGGCATTGTGGCAGGCAGGCAGGCAGGCAGGCATTGTCGCAGGCAGGCAGGCAGGCAGGCAGGCAGGCATTGTCGCAGGCAGGCAGGCAGGCAGGCAGGCAGGCAGGCATTGTCGCAGGCAGGCAGGCAGGCAGGCACGCAGGCACGCAGGCATTCTCGCAGACTGGCAGGCAGGCAGGCAGGCAGGCATTCTTGCAGGCAGGCATTCTCGCAGGAAGACAGGCAGGTAAGCATTCTCACAGGCAGGTAGCAGGCAGGTAGCAGGCAGGTAGCAGGCAGGTAGCAGGCAGGTAGCAGGCAGGTAGGTAGGCAGGTAGGCAGGCAGGCAGGTAGGCAGGCAGGCAGGTAGGCAGGCAGGCAGGAAGGCAGGCTTTGTCGCAGGCAGGCAGGCAGGCAGGCAGGCAGGCATTGTCGCAGGCAGGCAGGCAGGCAGGCATTGTCGCAGGTAGGCAGGCAGGCAGGCAGGCAGGCAGGCATTGTCGCAGGCAGGCAGGCAGGCAGGCATTGTCGCAGGCAGGCATTCTCGCAGGAAGACAGGCAGGCAGGCAGGCAGGCAGGGAGGCAGGCAGGCATTCTAGCAGGAATGCAGGCAGGCAGGCATTCTCGTAGGCAGGTAGCAGGCAGGTAGCCGGCAGGTAGCAGGCAGGGAGCAGGCAGGTAGCAGGCATGTAGCAGGCAGGTAGCAGGCAGGTAGCAGGCAGGTAGGTAGCCAGGTAGGCAGGCAGGAAGGTAGGCAGGCAGGCAGGTTAGCAGGCAGGCAGTTAGGCAGGAAGGCAGGAAGGCAGGTAGGCAGGCAGGTAGGCAGGCAAGCATTCTCGCAGGCAGGCAGGCCGGCAGGCAGGCAGCAGGCATTCTCGCAGGTAGGCAGGCATTCTCGCAGGAAGGCAGGCAGGTAGGTATTCTCGCAGGCAGGTAGGCAGGCAGGAATTCTCGCAGGCAGGTAGGCAGGTAGGCAGGCAGGTAGGCAGGCAGGCAGGCAGGCAGGCATTCTCGCAGGCAGGCAATCTCCCAGGCACACAGGCAGGCATTCTCGTAGGCAGGCATTGTCACAGGCAGGCAGGCAGGCATTGTCGCAGGCATTGTCGCAGGCATTGTCGCAGGCAGGCAGGCAGGCAGGCAGGCATTTTCGCAGGCATTCTCGCAGGCAGGCAAGCAGGCAGGCATTGTCGCAGGCAGGCAGGCAGGCAGGCATTGTCGCAGGCAGGCAGGCAGGCAGGCAGGCATTGTCGCAGGCAGGCAGGCAGGCAGGCAGGCAGGCAGGCAGGCAGGCATTGTCGCAGGCAGGCAGGCACGCAGGCAGGCAGGCAGGCAGGCATTGTCGCAGGCAGTCAGGCAGGCAGGCAGCCAGGCAGGCAGGCATTGTCGCAGGCAGGCAGGCAGGCAGGCAGGCATTCTCACAGGCAGGCAGGCAGGCAGGCAGGCAGGTAGGCAGGCATTCTCGCAGGCAGACAGGCAGGCAGGCAGGCAGGCAGGCAGGCGTTCTCGCAGGCAGGCAGGCAGGCAGGCAGGCAGGCATTCTAGCAGGCAGGCAAGCAGGCAGGCAGGCAGGCAGGCAGGCATTCTCGCAGACAGGCAGGCAGGCAGGCAGGCAGGCAAGCAGGCAGGCAATCTCGCAGGCAGGCAGGCAGGCAGGCAGGCAGGCATTCTCGCAGGCAGGCAGGCAGGCATTGTCGCAGGCAGGCAGGCAGGCAGGCAGGCATTGTCGCAGGCAGGCAGGCAGGCAGGCAGGCATTGTCGCAGGCAGGCAGGCAGGCAGGCAGGCAGGCAGGCAGGCAGGCAGGCTGGCAGGCAGGCAGGCATTGTCGTAGGCAGGCAGGCAGGCAGGCAGGCAGGCAGGCAGGCAGACATTCTCGCAGGCAGGCAGGCAGGCAGGCAGGCATGCATTGTCGCAGGCAGGCAGGCAGGCAGGCATTGTCGCAGGCAGGCAGGCAGGCAGGCAGGCAGGCATTGTCGCAGGCAGGCAGGCAGGCAGGCAGGCAGGCATTGTCGCAGGTAGGCAGGCAGGCTGGCAGGCAGGCACGCAGGCATTCTCGCAGACTGGCAGGCAGGCAGGCAGGCAGGCATTCTCGCAGGCAGGCATTCTCGAGGAAGACAGGCAGGCAGGCAGGCACGCAGGCAGGCAGGCATTCTAGCAGGAATGCAGGCAGGTAGGCATTCTCGCAGGCAGGTAGCAGGCAGGTAGCAGGCAGGTAGCAGGCTGGTAGCAGGCAGGTAGGTAGGCAGGTAGGCAGGCAGGCAGGTAGGCAGGCAGGCAGGTAGGCAGGCAGGCAGGAAGGCAGGCTTTGTCGCAGGCAGGCAGGCAGGCAGGCAGGCAGGCAGGCAGGCATTGTCGCAGGCAGGCAGGCAGGCAGGCAGGCAGGCAGGCATTGTCGCAGGCAGGCAAGCAGGCAGGCAGGCAGGCAGGCAGGCATTGTCGCAGGCAGGCAGGCAGGCAGGCAGGCAGGCACGCAGGCATTCTCGCAGACTGGCAGGCAGGCAGGCAGGCAGGCATTCTCGCAGGCAGGCATTCTCGCAGGAAGACAGGCAGGCAGGCAGGCAGGCAGGCATTGTAGCAGAAAGGCAGGCAGGCAGGCATTCTCACAGGCAGGTAGCAGGCAGGTAGCAGGCAGGTAGCAGGCAGGTAGCAGGCAGGTAGCAGGCAGGTAGGTAGGCAGGTAGGCAGGCAGGCAGGTAGGCAGGCAGGCAGGTAGGCAGGCAGGCAGGTAGGCAGGCAGGTAGGCAGGCAAGTAGGCAGGCAGGTAGGCAGGCAAGCATTCTCGCAGGCAGGCAGGCAGGCATTGTCGCAGGCAGCCAGGCAGGCAGGCAGGCAGGCAGGCATTGTCGCAGGCAGGCAGGCAGGCAGGCAGGCAGGCAGGCAGGCATTGTCGCAGGCAGGCAGGCAGGGAGGCAGGCAGGCAGGCATTGTCGCAGGCAGGCAGGCAGGTAGGCAGGCAGGCAGGTAGGCAGGCAGGCAGGTAGGCAGGCAGGCAGGTAGGCAGGCAGGTAGGCAGGCAAGTAGGCAGGCAGGTAGGCAGACAAGAATTCTCGCAGGCAGGCAGGCAGTCAGGCAGGCATTGTCGCAGGCAGCCAGGCAGGCAGGCAGGCAGGCAGGCATTGTCGCAGGCAGGCAGGCAGGCAGGCAGGCAGGCAGGCATTGTCGCAGGCAGGCAGGCAGGGAGGCAGGCAGGCAGGCATTGTCGCAGGCAGGCAGGCAGGCAGGCAGGCAGGCAGTTGGCAGGCAGGCATTGTCGCAGGCAGGCAGGCAGGCAGGCAGGCAGGCAGGCAGGCAGGCATTCTCGCAGGCAGGCAGGCAGGCAGGCAGGCAGGCAGGCAGGCAGGCAGGCATTCTCGCAGGCAGGCAGGCAGGCAGGCAGGCAGGCAGGCAGGCAGGCAGGCATTCTCGCAGTCAGGCAGGCAGGCAGGCAGGCAGGCAGGCAGGCAGGCAGGCAGGCATTCTCCCAGGCAGGCAGGCAGGCATTGTCGCAGGCAGGCAGGCAGGCAGGCAGGCAGGCATTGTCGCAGGCAGGCAGGCAGGCAGGCAGGCATTCTAGCAGGAATGCAGGCAGGCAGGCATTCTCGCAGGCAGGTAGCAGGCAGGTAGCAGGCTGGTAGCAGGCAGGTAGCAGGCAGGTAGGTAGGCAGGTAGGCAGGCAGGCAGGTAGGGAGGGAGGCAGGTAGGCAGGCAGGCAGGTAGGCAGGCAGGCAGGTAGGCAGGCAGGTAGGCAGGCAAGCATTCTCACAGGCAGGCAGGCAGGCAGGCAGGCAGCAGGCATTCTCGCAGGTAGGCAGGCATTCTCGCAGGAAGGCAGGCAGGTAGGTATTCTCGCAGGCAGGTAGGCAGGCAGGAATTCTCGCAGGCAGGTAGGCAGGCAGGTAGGCAGGAATGCAGGCAGGCAGGCATTCTCGCAGGCAGGCAATCTCCCAGGCACGCAGGCAGGCATTCTCGTAGGCAGGCATTGTCGCAGGCAGTCAGGCAGGTATTGTCGCAGGCATTGTCGCAGGCAGGCCGGCAGGCATTGTCGCAGGCATTGTCGCAGGCAGGCAGGCATGCAGGCAGGAAGGCAGGCTTTGTCGCAGGCAGGCAGGCAGGCAGGCATGCAGGCAGGCATTGTCGCAGGCAGGCAGGCAGGCAGGCATTGTCGCAGGCAGGCAGGCAGGCAGGCAGGCATTGTCGCAGGCAGGCAGGCAGGCAGGCATTGTCGCAGGCAGGCAGGCAGGCAGGCAGGCAGGCACGCAGGCATTCTCGCAGACTGGCAGGCAGGCAGGCAGGCAGGCAGGCAGGCATTCTCGCAGGCAGGCATTCTCGCAGGAAGACAGGCAGGCAGGCAGGCAGGCAGGCAGGGAGGCAGGCAGGCAGGCAGGCATTCTAGCAGGAATGCAGGCAGGCAGGCATTCTCGCAGGCAGGTAGCAGGCAGGTAGCAGGCAGGTAGCAGGCAGGTAGCAGGCAGGTAGTAGGCAGGTAGGTAGGCAGGTAGGCAGGCAGGCAGGTAGGGAGGCAGGCAGGTAGGCAGGCACGCAGGAAGGCAGGCTTTGTCGCAGGAGGGCAGGCAGGCAGGCAGGAAGGCAGGCAGGCAGGCATTGTCGCAGGCAGGCAGGCAGGCAGGCATTGTCGCAGGCAGGCAGGCAGGCAGGCAAGAAGGCAGGCAGGCATTGTCGCAGGCAGGCAGGCAGGCAGGCAGGCATTGTCGCAGGCAGGCAGGCAGGCAGGCAGGCAGGCACGCAGGCATTCTCGCAGACTGGCAGGCAGGCAGGCCGGCAGGCATTCTCGCAGGAAGACAGGCAGGCAGGCAGGCAGGCAGGCAGGCAGGGAGGCACTCAGGCAGGCAGGCATTCTAGCAGAAATGCAGGCAGGCAGGCATTCTCGCAGGCAGGTAGCAGGCAGGTAGCAGGCAGGTAGGTAGGCAGGTATGCAGGCAGGCAGGTAGGCAGGCAGGCAAGTAGGCAGGCAGGCAGGTAGGCAGGCAGGCAGGTAGGCAGGCAGGCAGGTAGGCAGGCAGGTAGGCAGGCAGGTAGGCAGGCAGGTAGGCAGGCAAGCATTCTCGCAGGCAGGCAGGCAGGCAGGCAGGCATTCTCGCAGGCAGGCATTCTCGCAGGAAGACAGGCAGGCAGGCAGGCAGGCAGGCATTGTAGCAGGAAGGCAGGCAGGCAGGCATTCTCACAGGCAGGTAGCAGGCAGGTAGCAGGCAGGTAGCAGGTAGGTAGCAGGCAGGTAGCAGGCAGTTAGCAGGCAGGTAGCAGGCAGGTAGCAGGCAGGTAGGTAGGCAGGTAGGCAGGCAGGCAGGTAGGCAGGCAGGCAGGTAGGCAGGCAGGCAGGTAGGCAGGCAGGTAGGCAGGCAAGTAGGCAGGCAGGTAGGCAGGCAAGCATTCTCGCAGGCAGGCAGGCAGGCAGGCAGGCATTGTCGCAGGCAGCCAGGCAGGCAGGCAGGCAGGCAGGCATTGTCGCAGGCAGGCAGGCAGGCAGGCAGGCAGGCAGGCATTGTCGCAGGCAGGCAGGCAGGGAGGCAGGCAGGCAGGCATTGTCGCAGGCAGGCAGGCAGGTAGGCAGGCAGGCAGGGAGGCAGGCAGGCAGGTAGGCAGGCAGGCAGGTAGGCAGGCAGGTAGGCAGGCAAGTAGGCAGGCAGGTAGGCAGGCAAGCATTCTCGCAGGCAGGCAGGCAGGCAGGCAGGCATTGTCGCAGGCAGCCAGGCAGGCAGGCAGGCAGGCAGGCATTGTCGCAGGCAGGCAGGCAGGCAGGCAGGCAGGCAGGCATTGTCGCAGGCAGGCAGGCAGGGAGGCAGGCAGGCAGGCATTGTCGCAGGCAGGCAGGCAGGCAGGCAGGCAGGCAGGTAGGCAGGCAGGCATTGTCGCAGGCAGGCAGGCAGGCAGGCATTCTCGCAGGCAGGCAGGCAGGCAGGCAGGCATTCTCGCAGGCAGGCAGGCAGGCAGGCAGGCAGGCAGGCATTCTCGCAGGCAGGCAGGCATTCTCGCAGTCAGGCAGGCAGGCAGGCAGGCAGGCAGGCAGGCAGGCAGGCATTCTCGCAGTCAGGCAGGCAGGCAGGCAGGCAGGCAGGCAGGCAGGCAGGCAGGCATTCTCCCAGGCAGGCAGGCAGGCATTGTCGCAGGCAGGCAGGCAGGCAGGCAGGCAGGCATTGTCGCAGGCAGGCAGGCAGGCAGGCAGGCAGGCATTCTAGCAGGAATGCAGGCAGGCAGGCATTCTCGCAGGCAGGTAGCAGGCAGGTAGCAGGCTGGTAGCAGGCAGGTAGCAGGCAGGTAGGTAGGCAGGTAGGCAGGCAGGCAGGTAGGGAGGGAGGCAGGTAGGCAGGCAGGCAGGTAGGCAGGCAGGCAGGTAGGCAGGCAGGTAGGCAGGCAGGTAGGCAGGCAGGTAGGCAGGCAAGCATTCTCACAGGCAGGCAGGCAGGCAGGCAGGCAGCAGGCATTCTCGCAGGTAGGCAGGCATTCTCGCAGGAAGGCAGGCAGGTAGGTATTCTCGCAGGCAGGTAGGCTGGCAGGAATTCTCGCAGGCAGGTAGTCAGGCAGGTAGGCAGGTAGGCAGGCAGGCAGGCATTCTCGCAGGCAGGCAATCTCCCAGGCACGCAGGCAGGCATTCTCGTAGGCAGGCATTGTCGCAGGCAGTCAGGCAGGTATTGTCGCAGGCATTGTCGCAGGCAGGCCGGCAGGCATTGTCGCAGGCATTGTCGCAGGCAGGCAGGCATGCAGGCAGGAAGGCAGGCTTTTTCGCAGGCAGGCTGGCAGGCAGGCATGCAGGCAGGCATTGTCGCAGGCAGGCAGGCAGGCAGGCATTGTCGCAGGCAGGCAGGCAGGCAGGCAGGCAGGCAGGCAGGCATTGTCGCAGGCAGGCAGGCAGGCAGGCAGGCATTGTCGCAGGCAGGCAGGCAGGCACGCAGGCATTCTCGCAGACTGGCAGGCAGGCAGGCAGGCAGGCATTCTCGCAGGCAGGCATTCTCGCAGGAAGACAGGCAGGCAGGCAGGCAGGGAGGCAGGCAGGCAGGCAGGCATTCTAGCAGGAATGCAGGCAGGCAGGCATTCTCGCAGGCAGGTAGCAGGCAGGTAGCAGGCAGGTAGCAGGCAGGTAGCAGGCAGGTAGTAGCAGGTAGGTAGGCAGGTAGGCAGGCAGGCAGGTAGGGAGGCAGGCAGGTAGGCAGGCAGGCAGGAAGGCAGGCTTTGTCGCAGGCAGGCAGGCAGTCAGGCAGGAAGGCAGGCATTGTCGCAGGCAGGCAGGCAGGCAGGCATTGTCGCAGGCAGGCAGGCAGGCAGGCAAGAAGGCAGGCAGGCATTGTCGCAGGCAGGCAGGCAGGCAGGCAGGCATTGTCGCAGGCAGGCAGGCAGGCAGGCAGGCAGGCACGCAGGCATTCTCGCAGACTGGCAGGCAGGCTGGCCGGCAGGCATTCTCGCAGAAAGACAGGCAGGCAGGCAGGCAGGTAGGCAGGGAGGCACTCAGGCAGGCAGGCATTCTAGCAGGAATGCAGGCAGGCAGGCATTCTCGCAGGCATGTAGCAGGCAGGTAGCAGGCAGGTAGCAGGTAGGTAGCAGGCAGGTAGCAGGCAGGTAGGTAGGCAGGTAGGCAGGCAGGCAGGTAGGCAGGCAGGCAAGTAGGCAGGCAGGCAGGTAGGCAGGCAGGCAGGTAGGCAGGCAGGCAGGTAGGCAGGCAGTTAGGCAGGCAGGTAGGCAGGCAGGTAGGCAGGCAAGCATTCTCGCAGGCAGGCAGGCAGGCAGGCAGGCAGGCAGCAGGCATTCTCGCAGGCAGGCATTCTCGCAGGAAGACAGGCAGGAAGGCAGGCAGGCACTCAGGCAGGCAGGCATTCTAGCAGGAATGCAGGCAGGCAGGCATTCTCGCAGGCAGGTAGCAGGCAGGTAGCAGGTAAGTAGCAGGCTGGTAGCAGGGAGGTAGGTAGGCAGGTAGGCAGGCAGGCAGGTAGGCAGGCAGGCAGGTAGGCAGGCAGGCAGGAAGGCAGGCTTTATCGCAGGCAGGCAGGCAGGCAGGCAGGCAGCCAGGCAGGCATGCATTGTCGCAGGCAGGCAGGCAGGCATTGACGAAGGCAGGCAGGCAGGCAGTAAGGCAGGCAGGCATTCTCGCAGGCAGGCAGGCAGGCAGGCAGGCATTGTCGCAGGCAGGCAGGCAGGCAGGCAGGCAGGCAGGCAGGCATTGTCGCAGGCAGGCAGGCAGGCAGGCATTGTCGCAGGCCGGCAGGCAGGCAGGCAGGCAGGCAGGCATGCAGGCATTCTCGCAGACTGGCAGGCAGGCAGGCAGGCAGGCATTCTCACAGGCAGGCATTCTCGCAGGAAGACAGGCAGGCAGGCAGGCAGGCAGGCGGGGAGGCACTCAGGCAGGCAGGCATTCTAGCAGGAATGCAGGCAGGCAGGCATTCTCGCAGGCAGGTAGCAGGCAGGTAGCAGGCAGGTAGCAGGTGGGTAGCAGGCAGGTAGCAGGCAGGTAGGTAGGCAGGTAGGCAGGCAGGCAGGTAGGGAGGGAGGCAGGTAGGCAGGCAGGCAGGTAGGCAGGCAGTCAGGTAGGCAGGCAGGTAGGCAGGCAGGTAGGCAGGCAGGTAGGCAGGCAAGCATTCTCACAGGCAGTTAGGCAGGCAGGCAGGCAGCAGGCATTCTCGCAGGTAGGCAGGCATTCTTGCAGGAAGGCAGGCAGGTAGGTATTCTCGCAGGCAGGTAGGCAGGCAGGAATTCTCGCAGGCAGGTAGGCAGGCAGGTAGGCAGGTAGGCAGACAGGCAGGCATTCTCGCAGGCAGGCAATCTCCCAGGCACGCAGGCAGGCATTCTCGTAGGCAGGCATTGTCGCAGGCAGTCAGGCAGGTATTGTCGCAGGCATTGTCGCAGGCAGGCCGGCAGGCATTGTCGCAGGCATTGTCGCAGGCAGGCAGGCATGCAGGCAGGAAGGCAGGCTTTGTCGCAGGCAGGCAGGCAGGCAGGCATGCAGGCAGGCATTGTCGCAGGCAGGCAGGCAGGCAGGCATTGTCGCAGGCAGGCAGGCAGGCAGGCAGGCAGGCAGGTATTGTCGCAGGCAGGCAGGCAGGCAGGCATTGTCGCAGGCAGGCAGGCAGGCAGGCAGGCATTGTCGCAGGCAGGCAGGCAGGCAGGCAGGCATTGTCGCAGGCAGGCAGGCAGGCAGGCAGGCAGGCAGACAGGCACGCAGGCATTCTCGCAGACTGGCAGGCAGGCAGGCAGGCAGGCATTCTCGCAGGCAGGCATTCTCGCAGGAAGACAGGCAGGCAGGCAGGCAGGGAGGGAGGCAGGCAGGCAGGCAGGCATTCTAGCAGGAATGCAGGCAGGCAGGCATTCTCGCAGGCAGGTAGCAGGCAGGTAGCAGGCAGATAGCAGGCAGGTAGCAGGCAGGTAGCAGGCAGGTAGCAGGCAGTTAGTAGGCAGATAGGTAGGCAGGTAGGCAGGCAGGCAGGTAGGGAGGCAGGCAGGTAGGCAGGCAGGCAGGAAGGCAGGCTTTGTCGCAGGCAGGCAGGTAGGCAGGCAGGCATTGTCGCAGGCAGGCAGGCAGGCAGGCATTGTCGCAGGCAGGCAGGCAGGCAGGCGTTGTCGCAGGCAGGCAGGCAGGCAGGCAGGCATTGTCGCAGGCAGGCAGGCAGGCAGGCAGGCAGGCACGCAGGCATTCTCGCAGACTGGCAGGCAGGCAGGCCGGCAGGCATTCTCGCAGGCAGACAGGCAGGCAGGCAGGCAGGCAGGGAGGCACTCAGGCAGGCAGGCATTCTAGCAGGAATGCAGGCAGGCAGGCATTCTCGCAGGCATGTAGCAGGCAGGTAGCAGGCAGGTAGCAGGCAAGTAGGTAGGCAGGTAGGCAGGCAGGCAGGTAGGCAGGCAGGCAGGCAGGTAGGCAGACAGGCAGGTAGGCAGGCAGGCAGGTAGGCAGGCAGGCAGGTAGGCAGGCAGGTAGGCAGGCAGGTAGGCAGGCAGGTAGGCAGGCAAGCATTCTCGCAGGCAGGCAGGAAGGCAGGCAGGCAGGCAGCAGGCATTCTCGCAGGCAGGCATTCTCGCAGGAAGACAGGCAGGAAGGCAGGCAGGCAGGGAGGCACTCAGGCAGGCAGGCATTCTAGCAGGAATGCAGGCAGGCAGGCATTCTCACAGGCAGGTAGCAGGCAGGTAGCAGGAAGGTAGCAGGCAGGTAGCAGGCAGGTAGGTAGGCAGGTAGGCAGGCAGGCAGGTAGGCAGGCAGGCAGGTAGGCAGGCAGGCAGGAAGGCAGGCTTTGTCGCAGGCAGGCAGGCAGGCAGGCAGGCAGGCAGGCAGGCATTGTCGCCGGCAGGCAGGCAGGCAGGCATTGTCGCAGGCAGGCAGGCAGGCAGGCAGGCAGGCAGGCATTGTCGCAGGCAGGCAGGCAGACAGGCAGGCAGGCAGGCAGGCATTGTCGCAGGCAGGCAGGCAGGCAGGCAGGCACGCACGCAGGCATTCTCGCAGACTGGCAGGCAGGCAGGCAGGCAGGCATTCTCGCAGGCAGGCATTCTCGCAGGAAGACAGGCAGGCAGGCAAGCAGGCAGGCAGGGAGGCAGGCAGGCAGGCAGGCATTCTAGCAGGAATGCAGGCAGGCAGGCATTCTCGCAGGCAGGTAACAGGCAGGTAGCAGGCAGGTAGCATGCAGGTAGCAGGCAGGTAGCAGGCAGGTAGCAGGCAGGTAGCAGGCAGGTAGGTAGGCAGGTAGGCAGGCAGGCAGGTAGGCAGGCAGGCAGGTAGGCAGGCAGGCAGGTAGGCAGGCAGGCAGGTAGGCAGGCAGGTAGGCAGGCAGGTAGGCAGGCAGGCAGGCATTGTCGCAGGCAGGCAGGCAGGCAGGCAGGCATTGTCGCAGGCAGGCAGGCAGGCAGGCAGGCAGGCATTGTCGCAGGCAGGCAGGCAGGCAGGCAGGCAGTCATTGTCGCAGGCAGGCAGGCAGGCAGGCACGCAGGCACGCAGGCATTCTCGCAGACTGGCAGGCAGGCAGGCAGGCAGGCATTCTCGCAAGCAGGCATTCTCACAGGAAGACAGGCAGGCAGGCAGGCAGGCAGGCAGGGAGGCAGGCAGGCAGGCAGGCATTCTAGCAGGAATGCAGGCAGGCAGGCATTCTCGCAGGCAGGTAGCAGGCTGGTAGCAGGCAGGTAGCAGGCAGGTAGCAGGCAGGTAGCAGGCAGGTAGCAGGCAGGTAGGTAGGCAGGTAGGCAGGCAGGCAGGTAGGCAGGCAGGCAGGTAGGCAGGCAGGCAGGAAGGCAGGCTTTGTCGCAGGCAGGCAGGTAGGCAGGCAGGCAGGCAGGCAGGCAGGCATTGTCGAAGGCAGGCAGGCAGGCAGGCATTGTCGCAGGCAGGCAGGCAGGCAGGCATTGTCGCAGGCAGGCAGGCAGGCAGGCAGGCATTGTCGCAGGCAGGCAGGCAGGCACGCAGGCACGCAGGCATTCTCGCAGATGGCAGGCAGGCAGGCAGGCAGGCATTCTCGCAGGCAGGCATTCTCGCAGGAAGACAGGCAGGCAGGCAGGCAGGCAGGCAGGGAGGCAGGCAGGCAGGCAGGCATTCTAGCAGGAATGCAGGCAGGCAGGCATTCTCGCAGGCAGGTAGCAGGCAGGTAGCAGGCAGGTAGCAGGCAGGTAGCAGGCAGGTAGCAGGCAGGTAGCAGGCAGGTAGCAGGCAGGTAGGTAGGCAGGTAGGCAGGCAGGCAGGTAGGCAGGCAGGCAGGTAGGCAGGCAGGCAGGTAGGCAGGCAGGCAGGTAGGCAGGCAGGTAGGCAGGCAGGTAGGCAGGCAAGCATTCTCACAGGCAGGCAGGCAGGCAGGCAGGCAGGCAGGCATTGTTGCAGTCAGGCAGGCAGGCAGGCAGCCAGGCAGGCAGGCAGGCAGGCATTGTCGCAGGTAGGCAGGCAGGCAGGCAGGCAGGCAGGCATTCTCGCAGGCAGGAAGGCAGGCAGGCAGGCAGGCATTCTCGCAGGCAGGCAGGCAGGCAGGCAGGCAGGCAGGCAGGCAGTAAGGCAGGCAGGCATTCTCGCAGGCAGGCAGGCAGGCAGGCAGGCAGGCATTCTCCCAGGCAGGCAGGCAGGCATTGTCGCAGGCAGGCAGGCAGGCAGGCAGCCATTGTCGCAGGCAGGCAGGCAGGCAGGCAGGCATTGTCGCAGGCAGGCAGGCAGGCAGGCAGGCAGGCAGGCAGGCAGGCTGGCTGGCAGGCAGGCAGGCATTGTCGCAGGCAGGCAGGCAGGCAGGCAGGAAGGCAGGCTATGTCGCAGGCAGGCAGGCAGGCAGGCAGTCAGGCAGGCAGGCAGGCAGGCATTGTGGCAGGCAGGCAGGCAGGCAGGCATTGTCGCAGGCAGGCAGGCAGGCAGGCAGGCAGGCAGGCATTGTCACAGGCAGGCAGGCAGGCAGGCAGGCAGGCACGCAGGCATTCTCGCAGACTGGCAGGCAGGCAGGTAGGCATTCTCACAGGCAGGTAGCAGGCAGGTAGCAGGCAGGTAGCTGGCAGGTAGCAGGCAGGTAGCAGGCAGGCAGGCAGGCAGGCAGGCAGGCAGGCATTGTCGCAGGCAGGCAGGCAGGCAGGCATTGTCGCAGGCAGGCATTCTCGCAGGAAGACAGGCAGGCAGGCTGGCAGGCAGGCAGGCAGGCAGGGAGGCAGGCAGGCATTCTAGCAGGAATGCAGGCAGGCAGGCATTCTTGTAGGCAGGTAGCAGGCAGGTAGCCGGCAGGTAGCCGGCAGGTAGCAGGCAGGTAGCAGGCATGTAGCAGGCAGGTAGCAGGCAGGTAGCAGGCAGGTAGGTAGGCAGGTAGGCAGGCAGGCAGGTAGGCAGGAAGGCAGGAAGGCAGGTAGGCAGGCAGGTAGGCAGGCAAGCATTTTCGCAGGCAGGCAGGCCGGCAGGCAGGCAGCAGGCATTCTCGCAGGTAGGCAGGCATTCTCGCAGGAAGGCAGGCAGGTAGGTATTCTCGCAGGCAGGTAGGCAGGCAGGAATTCTCGCAGGCAGGTAGGCAGGTAGGCAGGCAGGTAGGCAGGCAGGCAGGCAGGCAGGCATTCTCGCAGGCAGGCAATCTCCCAGGCACGCATATAGGCATTCTCGTAGGCAGGCATTGTCGCAGGCAGGCAGGCAGGCATTGTCGCAGGCATTGTCGCAGGCAGGCAGGCAGGCATTGTCGCAGGCATTGTCGCAGGCAGGCAGGCAGGCATTGTCGCAGGCATTGTCGCAGGCAGGCAGGCAGGCAGGCAGGCATTCTCGCAGGCATTCTCGCAGGTAGGCAGGCAGGCAGGCATTGTCGCAGGCAGGCAGGCAGGCAGGCATTGTCGCAGGCAGGCAGGCAGGCAGGCAGGCAGGCAGGCATTGTCGCAGGCAGGCAGGCACGCAGGCAGGCAGGCAGGCAGGCATTGTCGCAGGCAGTCAGGCAGGCAGGCAGGCAGGCAGGCAGGCATTGTCGCAGGCAGGCAGGCAGGCAGGCAGGCAGGCAGGCATTGTCGCAGGCAGGCAGGCAGGCAGGCAGGCATTCTCGCAGGCAGGCAGGCAGGCAGGCAGGCAGGCAGGTAGGCAGGCATTCTCGCAGGCAGACAGGCAGGCAGGCAGGCAGGCAGGCAGGCAGGCATTCTCGCAGGCATGCAGGCAAGCAGGCAGGCAGGCATTCTCGCAGGCAGGCAAGCAGGAAGGCAGGCAGGCAGGCAGGCAGGCAGGCATTCTCGCAGACAGGCAGGCAGGCAGGCAGGCAGGCAGGCAGGCAGGCATTCTCGCAGGCAGGCAGGCAGGTAGGCAGGCAGGCAGGCAGGCATTCTCGCAGGCAGGCAGGCAGGCATTGTTGCAGGCAGGCAGGCAGGCAGGCAGGCATTGTCGCAGGCAGGCAGGCAGGCAGGCATTGTCGCAGGCAGGCAGGCAGGCAGGCAGGCAGGCAGGCTGGCTGGCAGGCAGGCAGGCATTGTCGCAAGGCAGGCAGGCAGGCAGGCAGGCAGGCAGGCAGACATTCTCTCAGGCAGGCAGGCAGGCAGGCAGGCATGCATTGTCGCAGGCAGGCAGGCAGGCAGGCATTGTCACAGGCAGGCAGGCAGGCAGGCAGGCAATGTCGCAGGCAGGCAGGCAGGCAGGCAGCCAGGCATTGTCGCAGGCAGGCAGGCAGGCAGGCAGGCACGCAGGCATTCTCGCAGACTGGCAGGCAGGCAGGCAGGCAGGCATTCTCGCAGGCAGGCATTCTCGCAGGAAGACAGTCAGGCAGGCAGGCACGCAGGCAGGCAGGCATTCTAGCAGGAATGCAGGCAGGTAGGCATTCTCGCAGGCAGGTAGCAGACAGGTAGCAGGCAGGTAGCAGGCAGGTAGCAGGCAGGTAGGTAGGAAGGTAGGCAGGCAGGCAGGTAGGCAGGCAGGCAGGAAGGCAGGCTTTGTCGCAGGCAGGCAGGCAGGCAGGCAGGCAGGCAGGCAGGCATTGTCGCAGGCAGGCAGGCAGGCAGGCAGGCAGGCATTGTCGCAGGCAGGCAGGCAGGCAGGCAGGCAGGCATTGTCGCAGGCAGGCAGGCAGGCAGGCAGGCAGGCACGCAGGCATTCTCGCAGACTGGCAGGCAGGCAGGCAGGCAGGCATTCTCGCAGGCAGGCATTCTCGCAGGAAGACAGGCAGGCAGGCAGGCAGGCAGGCAGGCATTGTAGCAGGAAGGCAGGCAGGCAGGCATTCTCGCAGGCAGGTAGCAGGCAGGTAGCAGGCAGGTAGCAGGCAGGTAGCAGGTAGGTAGCAGGCAGGTAGCAGGCAGTTAGCAGGCAGGTAGCAGGCAGGTAGCAGGCAGGTAGGTAGGCAGGTAGGCAGGCAGGCAGGTAGGCAGGCAGGCAGGTAGGCAGGCAGGCAGGTAGGCAGGCAGGTAGGCAGGCAGGTAGGCAGGCAAGTAGGCAGGCATGTAGGCAGGCAAGCATTCTCGCAGGCAGGCAGGCAGGCAGGCAGGCAGGCATTGTCGCAGGCAGCCAGGCAGGCAGGCAGGCAGGCAGGCATTGTTGCAGGCAGGCAGGCAGGCAGGCAGGCAGGCAGGCATTGTCGCAGGCAGGCAGGCAGGGAGGCAGGCAGGCAGGCATTGTCGCAGGCAGGCAGGCAGGCAGGCAGGTAGGCAGGCAGGCATTGTCGCAGGCAGGCAGGCAGGCAGGCATTCTCGCAGGCAGGCAGGCAGGCAGGCAGGCAGGCAGCAGGCATTGTCGCAGGCAGGCAGGCAGGCAGGCAGGCAGGCAGGCAGGCACGCAGGCATTCTCGCAGACTGGCAGGCAGGCAGGCAGGCAGGCATTCTCGCAGGCAGGCATTCTCGCAGGAAGACAGTCAGGCAGGCAGGCACGCAGGCAGGCAGGCATTCTAGCAGGAATGCAGGCAGGTAGGCATTCTCGCAGGCAGGTAGCAGGCAGGTAGCAGGCAGGTAGCAGGCAGGTAGCAGGCAGGTAGGAGGCAGGTAGGTAGGCAGGTAGGCAGGCAGGAAGGTAGGCAGGCAGGCAGGTAGGCAGGCAGGCAGGAAGGCAGGCTTTGTCGCAGGCAGGCAGGCAGGCAGGCAGGCATTGTCGCAGGCAGACAGGCAGGCAGGCAGGCAGGCATTGTCGCAGGCAGGCAGGCAGGCAGGCAGGCAGGCATTGTCGCAGGCAGGCAGGCATGCAGGCAGGCACGCAGGCATTCTCGCAGACTGGCAGGCAGGCAGGCAGGCAGGCATTCTCGCAGGCAGGCATTCTCGCAGGAAGACAGGCAGGCAGGCAGGCAGGCAGGCAGGCATTGTAGCAGGAAGGCAGGCAGGCAGGCATTCTCGCAGGCAGGTAGCAGGCAGGTAGCAGGCAGGTAGCAGGCAGGTAGCAGGTAGGTAGCAGGCAGGTAGCAGGCAGTTAGCAGGCAGGTATCAGGCAGGTAGCAGGCAGGTAGGTAGGCAGGTAGGCAGGCAGGCAGGTAGGCAGGCAGGCAGGCAGGCAGGCATTGTCGCAGGCAGGCAGGCAGGCAGGCAGGCAGGCAGGCATTGTCGCAGGCAGGCAGGCAGGCAGGCAGGCATTCTCGCAGGCAGGCAGGCAGGCAGGCAGGCAGGCAGGTAGGCAGGCATTCTCGCAGGCAGACAGGCAGGCAGGCAGGCAGGCAGGCAGGCAGGCATTCTCGCAGGCAGGCAGGCAAGCAGGCAGGCAGGCATTCTCGCAGGCAGGCAAGCAGGAAGGCAGGCAGGCAGGCAGGCAGGCAGGCATTCTCGCAGACAGGCAGGCAGGCAGGCAGGCAGGCAGGCAGGCATTCTCGCAGGCAGGCAGGCAGGTAGGCAGGCAGGCAGGCAGGCATTCTCGCAGGCAGGCAGGCAGGCATTGTTGCAGGCAGGCAGGCAGGCAGGCAGGCATTGTCGCAGGCAGGCAGGCAGGCAGGCATTGTCGCAGGCAGGCAGGCAGGCAGGCAGGCAGGCAGGCTGGCTGGCAGGCAGGCAGGCATTGTCGCAAGGCAGGCAGGCAGGCAGGCAGGCAGGCAGGCAGACATTCTCTCAGGCAGGCAGGCAGGCAGGCAGGCATGCATTGTCGCAGGCAGGCAGGCAGGCAGGCATTGTCACAGGCAGGCAGGCAGGCAGGCAGGCAATGTCGCAGGCAGGCAGGCAGGCAGGCAGCCAGGCATTGTCGCAGGCAGGCAGGCAGGCAGGCAGGCACGCAGGCATTCTCGCAGACTGGCAGGCAGGCAGGCAGGCAGGCATTCTCGCAGGCAGGCATTCTCGCAGGAAGACAGTCAGGCAGGCAGGCACGCAGGCAGGCAGGCATTCTAGCAGGAATGCAGGCAGGTAGGCATTCTCGCAGGCAGGTAGCAGACAGGTAGCAGGCAGGTAGCAGGCAGGTAGCAGGCAGGTAGGTAGGAAGGTAGGCAGGCAGGCAGGTAGGCAGGCAGGCAGGAAGGCAGGCTTTGTCGCAGGCAGGCAGGCAGGCAGGCAGGCAGGCAGGCAGGCATTGTCGCAGGCAGGCAGGCAGGCAGGCAGGCAGGCATTGTCGCAGGCAGGCAGGCAGGCAGGCAGGCAGGCATTGTCGCAGGCAGGCAGGCAGGCACGCAGGCATTCTCGCAGACTGGCAGGCAGGCAGGCAGGCAGGCATTCTCGCACGCAGGCATTCTCGCAGGAAGACAGGCAGGCAGGCAGGCAGGCAGGCAGGCATTGTAGCAGGAAGGCAGGCAGGCAGGCATTCTCGCAGGCAGGTAGCAGGCAGGTAGCAGGCAGGTAGCAGGCAGGTAGCAGGTAGGTAGCAGGCAGGTAGCAGGCAGTTAGCAGGCAGGTAGCAGGCAGGTAGCAGGCAGGTAGGTAGGCAGGTAGGCAGGCAGGCAGGTAGGCAGGCAGGCAGGTAGGCAGGCAGGCAGGTAGGCAGGCAGGTAGGCAGGCAGGTAGGCAGGCAAGTAGGCAGGCATGTAGGCAGGCAAGCATTCTCGCAGGCAGGCAGGCAGGCAGGCAGGCAGGCAGGCATTGTCGCAGGCAGCCAGGCAGGCAGGCAGGCAGGCAGGCATTGTTGCAGGCAGGCAGGCAGGCAGGCAGGCAGGCAGGCATTGTCGCAGGCAGGCAGGCAGGGAGGCAGGCAGGCAGGCATTGTCGCAGGCAGGCAGGCAGGCAGGCAGGTAGGCAGGCAGGCATTGTCGCAGGCAGGCAGGCAGGCAGGCATTCTCGCAGGCAGGCAGGCAGGCAGGCAGGCAGCAGGCATTGTCGCAGGCAGGCAGGCAGGCAGGCAGGCAGGCAGGCAGGCACGCAGGCATTCTCGCAGACTGGCAGGCAGGCAGGCAGGCAGGCATTCTCGCAGGCAGGCATTCTCGCAGGAAGACAGTCAGGCAGGCAGGCACGCAGGCAGGCAGGCATTCTAGCAGGAATGCAGGCAGGTAGGCATTCTCGCAGGCAGGTAGCAGGCAGGTAGCAGGCAGGTAGCAGGCAGGTAGGAGGCAGGTAGGTAGGCAGGTAGGCAGGCAGGCAGGTAGGCAGGCAGGCAGGTAGGCAGGCAGGCAGGAAGGCAGGCTTTGTCGCAGGCAGGCAGGCAGGCAGGCAGGCATTGTCGCAGGCAGACAGGCAGGCAGGCAGGCAGGCATTGTCGCAGGCAGGCAGGCAGGCAGGCAGGCAGGCATTGTCGCAGGCAGGCAGGCATGCAGGCAGGCACGCAGGCATTCTCGCAGACTGGCAGGCAGGCAGGCAGGCAGGCATTCTCGCAGGCAGGCATTCTCGCAGGAAGACAGGCAGGCAGGCAGGCAGGCAGGCAGGCATTGTAGCAGGAAGGCAGGCAGGCAGGCATTCTCGCAGGCAGGTAGCAGGCAGGTAGCAGGCAGGTAGCAGGCAGGTAGCAGGTAGGTAGCAGGCAGGTAGCAGGCAGTTAGCAGGCAGGTATCAGGCAGGTAGCAGGCAGGTAGGTAGGCAGGTAGGCAGGCAGGCAGGTAGGCAGGCAGGCAGGTAGGCAGGCAGGCAGGTAGGCAGGCAAGTAGGCAGGCAGGTAGGCAGGCAAGCATTCTCGCAGGCAGGCAGGCAGGCAGGCAGGCATTTTCGCAGGCAGGCAGGCAGGCAGGCAGGCAGGCATTGTCGCAGGCAGGCAGGCAGGCAGGCAGGCAGGCATTGTCGCAGGCAGGCAGGCAGGCAGGCAGGCAGGCATTGTCGCAGGCAGGCAGGCAGGCAGGCAGGCATTGTCGCAGGCAGGCAGGCAGGCAGGCAGGCATTGTCGCAGGCAGGCAGGCAGGCAGGCAGGCAGGCAGGCTGGCTGGCAGGCAGGCAGGCATTGTCGCAGGCAGGCAGGCAGGCAGGCAGGCAGGCAGGCAGGCAGACATTCTCGCAGGCAGGCAGGCAGTCAGGCAGGCATGCATTGTCGCAGGCAGGCAGGCAGGCAGGCATTGTCGCAGGCAGGCAGGCAGGCAGGCAGGCAGGCATTGTCGCAGGCAGGCAGACAGGCAGGCAGGCAGCCAGGCATTGTCGCAGGCAGGCAGGCAGGCAGGCACGCAGGCATTCTCGCAGACTGGCAGGCAGGCAGGCAGGCAGGCATTCTTGCAGGCAGGCATTCTCGCAGGAAGACAGGCAGGCAGGCAGGCACGCAGGCAGGCAGGCATTCTAGCAGGAATGCAGGCAGGTAGGCATTCTCGCAGGCAGGTAGCAGGCAGGTAGCAGGCAGGTAGCAGGCAGGTAGCAGGCAGGTAGCAGGCAGGTAGGTAGGCAGGTAGGCAGGCAGGCAGGTAGGCAGGCAGGCAGGAAGGCAGGCTTTGTCGCAGGCAGGCAGGCAGGCAGGCAGGCAGGCAGGCAGGCATTGTCGCTGGCAGGCAGGCAGGCAGGCAGGCAGGCATTGTGGCAGGCAGGCAGGCAGGCAGGCAGGCAGGCAGGCATTGTCGCAGGCAGGCAGGCAGGCAGGCAGGCAGGCACGCAGGCATTCTCGCAGACTGGCAGGCAGGCAGGCAGGCAGGCATTCTCGCAGGCGGGCATTCTCGCAGGAAGACAGGCAGGCAGGCAGGCTGGCAGGCATTGTAGCAGGAAGGCAGGCAGGCAGGCTTTCTCATAGGCAGGTAGCAGGCAGGTAGCAGGCAGGTAGCAGGCAGGTAGCAGGTAGGTAGCAGGCAGGTAGCAGGCAGTTAGCAGGCAGGTAGCAGGCAGGTAGCAGGCAGGTAAGTAGGCAGGTAGGCAGGCAGGCAGGTAGGCAGGCAGGCAGGTAGGCAGGCAGGCAGGTAGGCAGGCAGGTAGGCAGGCAAGTAGGCAGGCATGTAGGCAGGCAAGCATTCTCGCAGGCAGGCAGGCAGGCAGGCAGGCAGGCAGGCAGGCAGGCAGGCAGGCAGGCTTGCTGGCAGGCAGGCAGGCATTGTCGCAAGGCAGGCAGGCAGGCAGGCAGGCAGGCAGGCAGACATTCTCTCAGGCAGGCAGGCAGGCAGGCAGGCATGCATTGTCGCAGGCAGGCAGGCAGGCAGGCATTGTCGCAGGCAGGCAGGCAGGCAGGCAGGCAATGTCGCAGGCAGGCAGGCAGGCAGGCAGCCAGGCATTGTCGCAGGCAGGCAGGCAGGCAGGCAGGCACGCAGGCATTCTCGCAGACTGGCAGGCAGGCAGGCAGGCAGGCATTCTCGCAGGCAGGCATTCTCGCAGGAAGACAGTCAGGCAGGCAGGCACGCAGGCAGGCAGGCATTCTAGCAGGAATGCAGGCAGGTAGGCATTCTCGCAGGCAGGTAGCAGACAGGTAGCAGGCAGTTAGCAGGCAGGTAGCAGGCAGGTAGGTAGGAAGGTAGGCAGGCAGGCAGGTAGGCAGGCAGGCAGGAAGGCAGGCTTTGTCGCAGGCAGGCAGGCAGGCAGGCAGGCAGGCAGGCAGGCATTGTCGCAGGCAGGCAGGCAGGCAGGCAGGCAGGCATTGTCGCAGGCAGGCAGGCAGGCAGGCAGGCAGGCAGGCATTGTCGCAGGCAGGCAGGCAGGCAGGCACGCAGGCATTCTCGCAGACTGGCAGGCAGGCAGGCAGGCAGGCATTCTCGCAGGCAGGCATTCTCGCAGGAAGACAGGCAGGCAGGCAGGCAGGCAGGCATTGTAGCAGGAAGGCAGGCAGGCAGGCATTCTCGCAGGCAGGTAGCAGGCAGGTAGCAGGCAGGTAGCAGGCAGGTAGCAGGTAGGTAGCAGGCAGGTAGCAGGCAGTTAGCAGGCAGGTAGCAGGCAGGTAGTAGGCAGGTAGGTAGGCAGGTAGGCAGGCAGGCAGGTAGGCAGGCAGGCAGGTAGGCAGGCAGGCAGGTAGGCAGGCAGGTAGGCAGGCAGGTAGGCAGGCAAGTAGGCAGGCATGTAGGCAGGCAAGCATTCTCGCAGGCAGGCAGGCAGGCAGGCAGGCAGGCATTGTCGCAGGCAGCCAGGCAGGCAGGCAGGCAGGCAGGCATTTTTGCAGGCAGGCAGGCAGGCAGGCAGGCAGGCAGGCATTGTCGCAGGCAGGCAGGCAGGGAGGCAGGCAGGCAGGCATTGTCGCAGGCAGGCAGGCAGGCAGGCAGGTAGGCAGGCAGGCATTGTCGCAGGCAGGCAGGCAGGCAGGCATTCTCGCAGGCAGGCAGGCAGGCAGGCAGGCAGGCAGGCAGCAGGCATTGTCGCAGGCAGGCAGGCAGGCAGGCAGGCAGGCAGGCAGGCACGCAGGCATTCTCGCAGACTGGCAGGCAGGCAGGCAGGCAGGCATTCTCGCAGGCAGGCATTCTCGCAGGAAGACAGTCAGGCAGGCAGGCACGCAGGCAGGCAGGCATTCTAGCAGGAATGCAGGCAGGTAGGCATTCTCGCAGGCAGGTAGCAGGCAGGTAGCAGGCAGGTAGCAGGCAGGTAGCAGGCAGGTAGGAGGCAGGTAGGTAGGCAGGTAGGCAGGCAGGCAGGTAGGCAGGCAGGCAGGTAGGCAGGCAGGCAGGAAGGCAGGCTTTGTCGCAGGCAGGCAGGCAGGCAGGCAGGCATTGTCGCAGGCAGACAGGCAGGCAGGCAGGCAGGCATTGTCGCAGGCAGGCAGGCAGGCAGGCAGGCAGGCATTGTCGCAGGCAGGCAGGCAGGCAGGCAGGCACGCACGCAGGCATTCTCGCAGACTGGCAGGCAGGCAGGCAGGCAGGCATTCTCGCAGGCAGGCATTCTCGCAGGAAGACAGGCAGGCAGGCAGGCAGGCAGGCAGGCAGGCAGGCATTGTAGCAGGAAGGCAGGCAGGCAGGCATTCTCGCAGGCAGGTAGCAGGCAGGTAGCAGGCAGGTAGCAGGCAGGTAGCAGGTAGGTAGCAGGCAGGTAGCAGGCAGTTAGCAGGCAGGTATCAGGCAGGTAGCAGGCAGGTAGGTAGGCAGGTAGGCAGGCAGGCAGGTAGGCAGGCAGGCAGGTAGGCAGGCAGGCAGGTAGGCAGGCAAGTAGGCAGGCAGGTAGGCAGGCAAGCATTCTCGCAGGCAGGCAGGCAGGCAGGCAGGCAGGCATTTTCGCAGGCAGGCAGGCAGGCAGGCAGGCAGGCATTGTCGCAGGCAGGCAGGCAGGCAGGCAGGCAGGCATTGTCGCAGGCAGGCAGGCAGGCAGGCAGGCAGGCATTCTCGCAGGCAGGCAGGCAGGCATTGTCGCAGGCAGGCAGGCAGGCAGGCAGGCATTGTCGCAGGCAGACAGGCAGGCAGGCAGGCAGGCAGGCTGGCTGGCAGGCAGGCAGGCATTGTCGCAGGCAGGCAGGCAGGCAGGCAGGCAGGCATTGTCGCAGGCAGACAGGCAGGCAGGCAGGCAGGCATTGTCGCAGGCAGGCAGGCAGGCAGGCAGGCAGGCATTGTCGCAGGCAGGCAGGCAGGCAGGCAGGCACGCACGCAGGCATTCTCGCAGACTGGCAGGCAGGCAGGCAGGCAGGCATTCTCGCAGGCAGGCATTCTCGCAGGAAGACAGGCAGGCAGGCAGGCAGGCAGGCAGGCAGGCAGGCATTGTAGCAGGAAGGCAGGCAGGCAGGCATTCTCGCAGGCAGGTAGCAGGCAGGTAGCAGGCAGGTAGCAGGCAGGTAGCAGGTAGGTAGCAGGCAGGTAGCAGGCAGTTAGCAGGCAGGTATCAGGCAGGTAGCAGGCAGGTAGGTAGGCAGGTAGGCAGGCAGGCAGGTAGGCAGGCAGGCAGGTAGGCAGGCAGGCAGGTAGGCAGGCAAGTAGGCAGGCAGGTAGGCAGGCAAGCATTCTCGCAGGCAGGCAGGCAGGCAGGCAGGCAGGCATTTTCGCAGGCAGGCAGGCAGGCAGGCAGGCAGGCATTGTCGCAGGCAGGCAGGCAGGCAGGCAGGCAGGCATTGTCGCAGGCAGGCAGGCAGGCAGGCAGGCAGGCATTCTCGCAGGCAGGCAGGCAGGCATTGTCGCAGGCAGGCAGGCAGGCAGGCAGGCATTGTCGCAGGCAGACAGGCAGGCAGGCAGGCAGGCAGGCTGGCTGGCAGGCAGGCAGGCATTGTCGCAGGCAGGCAGGCAGGCAGGCAGGCAGGCAGGCAGGCAGACATTCTCGCAGGCAGGCAGGCAGGCAGGCAGGCATGCATTGTCGCAGGCAGGCAGGCAGGCAGGCATTGTCGCAGGCAGGCAGGCAGGCAGGCATTGTCGCAGGCAGGCAGGCAGGCAGGCAGGCAGCCAGGCATTGTCGCAGGCAGGCAGGCAGGCAGGCACGCAGGCATTCTCGCAGACTGGCAGGCAGGCAGGCAGGCAGGCATTCTCGCAGGCGGGGCATTCTCGCAGGAAGACAGGCAGGCAGGCAGGCACGCAGGCAGGCAGGCATTCTAGCAGGAATGCAGGCAGGTAGGCATTCTCGCAGGCAGGTAGCAGACAGGTAGCAGGCAGGTAGCAGGCAGGTAGCAGGCAGGTAGCAGGCAGGTAGGTAGGCAGGTAGGCAGGCAGGCAGGTAGGCAGGCAGGCAGGAAGGCAGGCTTTGTCGCAGGCAGGCAGGCAGGCAGGCAGGCAGGCAGGCATTGTCGCTGGCAGGCAGGCAGGCAGGCAGGCAGGCATTGTGGCAGGCAGGCAGGCAGGCAGGCAGGCAGGCAGGCAGGCAGGCAGGCAGGCAGGCATTGTCGCAGGCAGGCAGGCAGGCAGGCAGGCCGGCAGGCACGCAGGCATTCTCGCAGACTGGCAGGCAGGCAGGCAGGCAGGCATTCTCGCAGGCGGGCATTCTCGCAGGAAGACAGGCAGGCAGGCAGGCTGGCAGGCATTGTAGCAGGAAGGCAGGCAGGCAGGCTTTCTCACAGGCAGGTAGCAGGCAGGTAGCAGGCAGGTAGCAGGCAGGTAGCAGGTAGGTAGCAGGCAGGTAGCAGGCAGTTAGCAGGCAGGTAGCAGGCAGGTAGCAGGCAGGTAAGTAGGCAGGTAGGCAGGCAGGCAGGTAGGCAGGCAGGCAGGTAGGCAGGCAGGCAGGTAGGCAGGCAGGTAGGCAGGCAAGTAGGCAGGCATGTAGGCAGGCAAGCATTCTCGCAGGCAGGCAGGCAGGCAGGCAGGCAGGCAGGCAGGCAGGCAGGCAGGCATTGTCGCAGGCAGCCAGGCAGGCAGGCAGGCAGGCAGGCATTGTTGCAGGCAGGCAGGCAGGCAGGCAGGCAGGCAGGCAGGCATTGTCGCAGGCAGGCAGGCAGGGAGGCAGGCAGGCAGGCATTGTCGCAGGCAGGCAGGCAGGCAGGCAGGTAGGCAGGCAGGCATTGTCGCAGGCAGGCAGGCAGGCAGGCATTCTCGCAGGCAGGCAGGCAGGCAGGCAGGCAGGCAGGCAGGCAGGCAGGCATTCTCGCAGGCAGGCAGGCAGGCAGGCAGGCAGGCAGGCAGGCAGGCAGGCAGGCAGGCATTCTCGCAGTCAGGCAGGCAGGCAGGCAGGCAGGCAGGCAGGCATTCTCCCAGGCAGGCAGGCAGGCATTGTCGCATGCCGGCAGGCAGGCAGGCTGGCAGGCATTGTCGCAGGCAGGAAGGCAGGCAGGCAGCAGGCATTGTCGCAGGCAGGCAGGCAGGCAGGCAGGCAGGCAGGCAGGCACGCAGGCATTCTCGCAGACTGGCAGGCAGGCAGGCAGGCAGGCATTCTCGCAGGCAGGCATTCTCGCAGGAAGACAGGCAGGCACGCAGGCAGGCAGGCATTCTAGCAGGAATGCAGGCAGGTAGGCATTCTCGCAGGCAGGTAGCAGGCAGGTAGCAGGCAGGTAGCAGGCAGGTAGGAGGCAGGTAGGTAGGCAGGTAGGCAGGCAGGCAGGTAGGCAGGCAGGCAGGTAGGCAGGCAGGCAGGAAGGCAGGCTTTGTCGCAGGCAGGCAGGCAGGCAGGCAGGCATTGTCGCAGGCAGGCAGGCAGGCAGGCAGGCATTGTCGCAGGCAGGCAGGCAGGCAGGCAGGCAGGCATTGTCGCAGGCAGGCAGGCATGCAGGCAGGCACGCAGGCATTCTCGCAGACTGGCAGGCAGGCAGGCAGGCAGGCATTCTCGCAGGCAGGCATTCTCGCAGGAAGACAGGCAGGCAGGCAGGCAGGCAGGCAGGCATTGTAGCAGGAAGGCAGGCAGGCAGGCATTCTCGCAGGCAGGTAGCAGGCAGGTAGCAGGCAGGTAGCAGGCAGGTAGCAGGTAGGTAGCAGGCAGGTAGCAGGCAGTTAGCAGGCAGGTAGCAGGCAGGTAGCAGGCAGGTAGGTAGGCAGGTAGGCAGGCAGGCAGGTAGGCAGGCAGGCAGGTAGGCAGGCAGGCAGGTAGGCAGGCAAGTAGGCAGGCAGGTAGGCAGGCAAGCATTCTCGCAGGCAGGCAGGCAGGCAGGCAGGCAGGCAGGCATTGTCCCAGGCAGCCAGGCAGGCAGGCAGGCAGGCAGGCATTGTCGCAGGCAGGCAGGCAGGCAGGCAGGCAGGCAGGCATTGTCGCAGGCAGGTAGGCAGGGAGGCAGGCAGGCAGGCATTGTCGCAGGCAGGAAGGCAGGCAGGCAGGCAGGCAGGCAGGCATTGTCGCAGGCAGGCAGGCAGGCAGGCATTCTCGCAGGAAGGCAGGCAGGCAGGCAGGCATTCTCGCAGGAAGGCAGGCAGGCATTCTCGCAGGCAGGCAGGCAGGCAGGCAGGCAGGCATTGTCGCAGGCAGGCAGGCAGGCATTGTCGCAGGCAGGCAGGCAGGCAGGCAGGCATTGTCGCAGGCAGGCAGGCAGGCAGGCAGGCATTGTCGCAGGCAGGCAGGCAGGCAGGCAGGCAGGCAGGCTGGCAGGCAGGCAGGCATTGTCGCAGGCTGGCAGGCAGGCAGGCAGGCAGGCAGGCAGACATTCTCGCAGGCAGGCAGGCAGGCAGGCAGGCATGCATTGTCGCAGGCAGGCAGGCAGGCAGGCATTGTCGCAGGCAGGCAGGCAGGCAGGCAGGCATTGTCGCAGGCAGGCAGGCAGGCAGGCAGGCAGGCAGGCAGGCATTGTCGCAGGCAGGCAGGCAGGCTGGCACGCAGGCATTCTCGCAGACTGGCAGGCAGGAAGGCAGGCAGGCATTCTCGCAGGCAGGCATTCTCGCAGGAAGACAGGCAGGCAGGCAGGCACGCAGGCAGGCAGGCATTCTAGCAGGAATGCAGGCAGGTAGGCATTCTCGCAGGCAGGTAGCAGGCAGGTAGCAGGCAGGTAGCAGGCAGGTAGCAGGCAGGTAGCAGGCAGGTAGGTAGGCAGGTAGGCAGGCAGGCAGGTAGGCAGGCAGGCAGGTAGGCAGGCAGGCAGGAAGGCAGGCTTTGTCGCAGGCAGCCAGGCAGGCAGGCAGGCATTGTCGCAGGCAGGCAGGCAGGCAGGCAGGCAGGCAGTCATTGTGGCAGGCAGGCAGGCAGGCAGGCAGGCAGGCAGGCAGGCATTGTCGCAGGCAGGCAGGCAGGCAGGCAGGCAGGCATTCTCGCAGGCAGGCATTCTCGCAGGAACAGGCAGGCAGGCAGGCTGGCAGGCATTGTAGCAGGAAGGCAGGCAGGCAGGCATTCTCACAGGCAGGTAGCAGGCAGGTAGCAGGCAGGTAGCAGGCAGGTAGCAGGTTGGTAGCAGGCAGGTAGCAGGCAGTTAGCAGGCAGGTAGCAGGCAGGTAGCAGGCAGGTAGGTAGGCAGGTAGGCAGGCAGGCAGGTAGGCAGGCAGGCAGGTAGACAGGCAGGCAGGTAGGCAGGCAGGTAGGCAGGCAAGTAGGCAGGCAGGTAGGCAGGCAAGCATTCTCGCAGGCAGGCAGGCAGGCAGGCAGGCAGGCATTGTCGCAGGCAGCCAGGCAGGCAGGCATGCAGGCAGGCATTGTCGCAGGCAGGCAGGCAGGCAGGCAGGCAGGCAGGCAGGCATTGTCGCAGGCAGGCAGGCAGGGAGGCAGGCAGGCAGGCATTGTCGCAGGCAGGCAGGCAGGCAGGCAGGCAGGCAGGTAGGCAGCAGGCATTGTCGCAGGCAGGCAGGCAGGCAGGCAGGCAGGCAGGCAGGCATTCTCGCAGGCAGGCAGGCAGGCAGGCAGGCAGGCAGGCATTCTCGCAGGCAGGCAGGCAGGCAGGCAGGCAGGCAGGCAGGCAGGCATTCTCGCAGTCAGGCAGGCAGGCAGGCAGGCAGGCAGGCAGGCAGGCAAGCAGGCATTCTCCCAGGCAGGCAGGCAGGCATTGTCGCAGGCAGGCAGGCAGGCAGGCAGGCATTGTCGCAGGCAGGCAGGCAGGCAGGCAGGCAGGCAGGCAGGCAGGCTGGCAGACAGGCAGTCATTGTCGCAGGCAGGCAGGCAGGCAGGCAGGCAGGCAGGCAGGCACGCAGGCATTCTCGCAGACTGGCAGGCAGGAAGGCAGGCAGGCATTCTCGCAGGCAGGCATTCTCGCAGGAAGACAGGCAGGCAGGCAGGCACGCAGGCAGGCAGGCATTCTAGCAGGAATGCAGGCAGGTAGGCATTCTCGCAGGCAGGTAGCAGGCAGGTAGCAGGCAGGTAGCAGGCAGGTAGCAGGCAGGTAGGAGGCAGGTAGGTAGGCAGGTAGGCAGGCAGGCAGGTAGGCAGGCAGGCAGTAAGGCAGGCTTTGTCGCAGGCAGGCAGGCAGGCAGGCAGGTAGGCATTGTCGCAGGCAGGCAGGCAGGCAGGCAGGCAGGCATTGTCGCAGGCAGGCAGGCAGGCAGGCAGGCAGGCAGGCATTGTCGCAGGCAGGCAGTCAGGCAGGCAGGCAGGCACGCAGGCATTCTCGCAGACTAGCAGGCAGGCAGGCAGGCAGGCATTCTCGCAGGCAGGCATTCTCGCAGGAAGACAGGCAGGCAGGCAGGCAGGCAGGCAGGCATTGTAGCAGGAAGGCAGGCAGGCAGGCATTCTCGCAGGCAGGTAGCAGGCAGGCAGCAGGCAGGTAGCAGGCAGGTAGCAGGCAGTTAGCAGGCAGGTAGCAGGCAGGTAGCAGGCAGGTAGGTAGGCAGGTAGGCAGGCAGGCAGGTAGGCAGGCAGGCAGGTAGGCAGGCAGGCAGGTAGGCAGGCAAGTAGGCAGGCAGGTAGGCAGTTAAGCATTCTCGCAGGCAGGCAGGCAGGCATTGTCGCAGGCAGCCAGGCAGGCAGGCAGGCAGGCAGGCATTGTCGCAGGCAGGCAGGCAGGCAGGCAGGCATTGTCGCAGGCAGGCAGGCAGGGAGGCAGGCAGGCAGGCATTGTCACAGGCAGGCAGGCAGGCAGGCAGGCAGGCAGGCAGGCAGGTTTTGTCGCAGGCAGGCAGGCAGGCAGGCATTCTCGCAGGCAGGCAGGCAGGCAGGCAGGCAGGCATTCTCGCAGGCAGGCAGGCAGGCAGGCAGGCAGGCAGGCAGGCAGGCAGGCATTCTCGCAGGCAGGCAGGCAGGCAGGCAGGCAGGCAGGCAGGCATTCTCGCAGTCAGGCAGGCAGGCAGGCAGGCAGGCAGGCATTCTCCCAGGCAGGCAAGCAGGCATTGTCGCAGGCAGGCAGGCAGGCAGGCAGGCAGGCAGGCATTGTCGCAGGCAGGCAGGCAGGCAGGCAGGCATTGTCGCAGGCAGGCAGGCAGGCAGGCAGGCAGGCTGGCAGGCAGGCAGGCATTGTCGCAGGCAGGCAGGCAGGCAGGCAGGCAGGCAGGCAGGCAGGAAGGCAGGCTTTGTCGCAGGCAGGCAGGCAGGCAAGCAGGCAAGCAGGCAGGCATTGTGGCAGGCAGGCAGGCAGGCAGGCATTGTCACAGGCAGGCAAGCAGGCAGGCAGGCATTGTCGCAGGCAGGCAGGCAGGCAGGCAGGCAGGCAGGCAGGCATTGTCGCAGGCAGGCAGGCAGGCAGGCAGGCACGCAGGCATTCTCGCAGACTGGCAGGCAGGCAGGCAGGCAGGCATTCTCGCAGGCAGGCATTCTCGCAGGAAGACAGGCAGGCAGGCAGGCAGGCAGGGAGGCAGGCAGGCAGGCATTCTAGCAGGAATGCAGGCAGGCAGGCATTCTCGCAGGCAGGTAGCAGGCAGGTAGCAGGCAGGTAGCAGGCAAGAAGCAGGCAGGTAGCAGGCAGGTAGGTAGGCAGGTAGGCAGGCAGGCAGGTAGGCAGGCATGCAGGTAGGCAGGCAGGCAGGAAGGCAGGATTTGTCGCAGGCAGGCAGGCAGGCAGGCAGGCAGGCAGGCAGGCAGGCAGGCATTTTCGCAGGCAGGCAGGCAGGCAGGCATTGTCGCAGGCAGGCAGGCAGGCAGGCAGGCAGGCAGGCATTGTCGCAGGCAGGCAGGCAGGCACGCACGCAGGCATTTTCGCAGACTGGGAGGCAGGCAGGCAGGCAGGCATTCTCGCAGGCAGGCATTCTCTCAGGAAGACAGGTAGGCAGGCAGGCAGGCAGGCAGGGAGGCAGGCAGGCAGGCAGGCATTCTAGCAGGAATGCAGGCAGGCAGGCATTCTCGCAGGCAGGCATTCTCGCAGGCAGGCATTCTCGCAGGCAGGTAGCCGGCAGGTAGCAGGCAGGTAGCAGGCAGGTAGCAGGCAGGTAGGTAGGCAGGTAGGCATGCAGGCAGGTAGGCAGGCAGGCAGGTAGGCAGGCAGGCAGGTAGGCAGGCAGGCAGGTAGGCAGGCAGGTAGGCAGGCAGGTAGGCAGGCAAGCATTCTCGCAGGCAGGCAGGCAGGCAGGCAGACAGCAGGCATTCTCGCAGGTAGGCAGGCATTCTCGCAGGAAGGCAGGCAGGTAGGTATTCTCGCAGGCAGGTAGGCAGGCAGGAATTCTCGCAGGCAGGTAGGCAGGCAGGCAGGCAGGCAGGCAGGCATTGTCGCAGGCAGGCAGGCAGGCAGGCATTCTCGCAGGCAGGCAGGCAGGCAGGCAGGCAGGCAGGCAGGCAGGCATTCTCGCAGGCAGGCAGGCAGGCAGGCAGGCAGGCAGGCAGGCAGGCATTCTCGCAGGCAGGCAGGCAGGCAGGCAGGTAGGCAGGCAGGCAGGCAGGCAGGCAGGCAGGCATTGTCGCAGGCAGCCAGGCAGGCAGGCAGGCAGGCAGGCATTGTCGCAGGCAGGCAGGCAGGCAGGCAGGCAGGCATTGTCGCAGGCAGGCAGGCAGGCAGGCAGGCATTGTCGCAGGCAGGCAGGCAGGCAGGCATTCTCGCAGGCAGGCAGGCAGGCAGGCAGGCAGGCAGGCAGGCAGGCATTCTCGCAGGCAGGCAGGCAGGCAGGCAGGCAGGCAGGCAGGCAGGCAGGCAGGCATTCTCGCAGGCAGGCAGGCAGGCAGGCAGGCAGGCAGGCAGGCATTCTCGCAGTCAGGCAGTCAGGCAGGCAGGCAGGCAGGCAGGCATTATCCCAGGCAGGAAGGCAGGCATTGTCGCAGGCAGGCAGGCAGGCAGGCAGGCAGGCATTGTCGCAGGCAGGCAGGCAGGCAGGCAGGCAGGCATTGTCGAAGGCAGGCAGGCAGGCAGGCAGGCAGGCAGGCTGGCAGGCAGGCAGGCATTGTCGCAGGCAGGCAGGCAGGCAGGCAGGCAGGCAGGCAGGCAGGCACGCAGGCATTCTCGCAGACTGGCAGGCAGGCAGGCAGGCAGGCATTCTCGCAGGCAGGCATTCTCGCAGGAAGACAGGCAGGCAGGCAGGCACGCAGGTAGGCAGGCATTCTAGCAGGAATGCAGGCAGGTAGGCATTCTCGCAGGCAGGTAGCAGGCAGGTAGCAGGCAGGTAGCAGGCAGGTAGCAGGCAGGTAGCAGGCAGGTAGGTAGGCAGGTAGGCAGGCAGGCAGGTAGGCAGGCAGGCAGGTAGGCTGGCAGGCAGGAAGGCAGGCTTTGTCGCAGGCAGGCAGGCAGGCAGGCAGGCAGGCAGGCATTGTCGCAGGCAGGCAGGCAGGCAGACAGGCAGGCATTGTCGCAGGCAGGCAGGCAGGCAGGCAGGCAGGCAGGCAGGCAGGCAGGCATTGTCGCAGGCAGGCAGGCAGGCAGGCAGGCAGGCACGCAGGCATTCTCGCAGACTGGCAGGCAGGCAGGCAGGCAGGCATTCTCGCAGGCAGGCATTCTCGCAGGAAGACAGGCAGGCAGGCAGGCAGGCAGGCAGGCAGGCATTGTAGCAGGAAGGCAGGCAGGCAGACATTCTCGCAGGCAGGTAGCAGGCAGGTAGCAGGCAGGTAGCAGGCAGGTAGCAGGTAGGTAGCAGGCAGGTAGCAGGCAGTTAGCAGGCAGGTAGCAGGCAGGTAGCAGGCAGGTAGGTAGGCAGGTAGGCAGGCAGGCAGGTAGGCAGGCAGGTAGGCAGGCAAGTAGGCAGGCAGGTAGGCAGGCAAGCATTCTCGCAGGCAGGCAGGCAGGCAGGCAGGCAGGCATTGTCGCAGGCAGCCAGGCAGGCAGGCAGGCAGGCAGGCATTGTCGCAGGCAGGCAGGCAGGCAGGCAGACAGGCAGGCATTGTCGCAGGCAGGTAGGCAGGGAGGCAGGCAGGCAGGCATTGTCGCAGGCAGGCAGGCAGGCAGGCAGGCAGGCAGGCAGGCATTGTCGCAGGCAGGCAGGCAGGCAGGCATTCTCGCAGGCAGGCAGGTAGGCAGGCAGGCAGGCTTCTCGCAGGCAGGCAGGCAGGCAGGCAGGCAGGCAGGCAGGCATTCTCGCAGGCAGGCAGGCAGGCAGGCAGGCAGGCAGGCAGGCAGGCATTCTCGCAGTCAGGCAGGCAGGCAGGCAGGCAGGCAGGCAGGCATTCTCCCAGGCAGGCAGGCAGGCATTGTCGCAGGCAGGCAGGCAGGCAGGCAGGCAGGCATTGTCGCAGGCATGCAGGCAGGCAGGAAGGCAGGCATTGTCGCAGGCAGGCAGGCAGGCAGGCAGGCAGGCAGGCAGGCTGGCAGGCAGGCAGGCATTGTCGCAGGCAGGCAGGCAGGCAGGCAGGCAGGCAGGCAGGAAGGCAGGCTTTGTCGCAGGCAGGCAGGCAGGCAAGCAGGCAAGCAGGCAGGCATTGTGGCAGGCAGGCAGGCAGGCAGGCATTGTCGCAGGCAGGCAAGCAGGCAGGCAGGCAGGCAGGCATTGTCGCAGGCAGGCAGGCAGGCAGGCAGGCAGGCAGGCAGGCAGGCATTGTCGCAGGCAGGCAGGCAGGCAGGCAGGCACGCAGGCATTCTTGCAGACTGGCAGGCAGGCAGGCAGGCAGGCATTCTCGCAGGCAGGCATTCTCGCAGGAAGACAGGCAGGCAGGCAGGCAGGCAGGGAGACAGGCAGGCAGGCATTCTAGCAGGAATGCAGGCAGGCAGGCATTCTCGCAGGCAGATAGCAGGCAGGTAGCAGGCAGGTAGCAGGCAGGTAGCAGGCAGGTAGGTTGGCAGGTAGGCAGGCAGGCAGGTAGGCAGGCAGGCAGGTAGGCAGGCATGCAGGAAGGCAGGCTTTGTCGCAGGCAGGCAGGCAGGCAGGCAGGCAGGCAGGCAGGCAGACATTTTCGCAGGCAGGCAGGCAGGCAGGCATTGTCGCAGGCAGGCAGGCAGGCAGGCAGGCAGGCAGGCAGGCATTGTCGCAGGCAGGCAGGCAGGCAGGCAGGCACGCACGCAGGCATTCTCGCAGACTGGCAGGTAGGCAGGCAGGCAGGCATTCTCGCAGGCAGGCATTCTCGCAGGAAGACAGGCAGGCAGGCAGGCAGGCAGGCAGGCAGGGAGGCAGGCAGGCAGGCAGGCATTCTAGCAGGAATGCAGGCAGGAAGGCATTCTCGCAGGCAGGCATTCTCACAGGCAGGTAGCCGCCAGGTAGCAGGCAGGTAGCAGGCAGGTAGCAGGCAGGTAGGTAGGCAGGTAGGCAGGAAGGCAGGTAGGCAGGCAGGCAGGAAGGCCGGCTTTGTCGCAGGCAGGCAGGCAGACAGGCAGGCAGGCAGGCATTTTCGCAGGCAGGCAGGCAGGCAGGCATTGTCGCAGGCAGGCAGGCAGGCAGGCAGGCAGGCAGGCAGTCATTGTCGCAGGCAGGCAGGCAAGCTGGCAGGCACGCACGCAGGCATTCTCGCAGACTGGCAGGCAGGCAGGCAGGCAGGCATTCTCGCAGGCAGGCATTCTCGCAGGAAGACAGGTAGGCAGGCAGGCAGGCAGGCAGGCAGGGAGGCAGGCAGGCAGGCAGGCATTCTAGCAGGAATGCAGGCAGGCGCGCATTCTCGCAGGCAGGCATTCTCGCAGGCAGGTAGCCGGCAGGTAGCAGGCAGGTAGCAGGCAGGTAGCAGGCAGGTAGGTAGGCAGGTAGGCAGGCAGGCAGGTAGGCAGGCAGGCAGGTAGGCAGGCAGGCAGGTAGGCAGGCAGGTAGGCAGGCAGGTAGGCAGGCAAGCATTCTCGCAGGCAGGCAGGCAGGCAGGCAGGCAGCAGGCATTCTCGCAGGTAGGCAGGCATTCTCGCAGGAAGGCAGGCAGGTAGGTATTCTCGCAGGCAGGTAGGCAGGCAGGAATTCTCGCAGGCAGGTAGGCAGGCAGGTAGGCAGGCAGGCAGGCAGGCAGGCATTCTCGCCGGCAGGCAATCTCCCAGGCACGCAGGCAGGCATTCTCGTAGGCAGGCATTGTCGCAGGCAGGCAGGCAGGCATTGTCGCAGGCATTGTCGCAGGCAGGCAGCCAGGCATGGTAGCAGGCATTGTCGCAGGCAGGCAGGCAGGCATTGTCGCAGGCATTGTCGCAGGCAGGCAGGCAGGCAGGCATTCTCGCAGGCATTCTCGCAGGCAGGCAGGCAGGCAGGCAGGCATTGTCGCAGGCAGGCAGGCAGGCAGGCAGGCATTGTCGCAGGCAGGCAGGCAGGCAGGCAGGCAGGCAGGCATTGTCGCAGGCAGGCAGGCACGCAGGCAGGCAGGCAGGCAGGCATTGTCGCAGGCAGTCAGGCAGGCAGGCAGGCAGGCAGGCATTGTCGCAGGCAGGCAGGCAGGCAGGCAGGCAGGCAGGCAGGCATTGTCGCAGGCAGGCAGGCAGGCAGGCAAGCATTCTCGCAGGCAGGCAGGCAGGCAGGCAGGCAGGCAGGTAGGCAGGCATTCTCACAGGAAGACAGGCAGGCAGGCAGGCAGGCAGGCAGGCAGGCATTCTCGCAGGCAGGCAGGCAGGCAGGCAGGCAGGCAGGCATTCTCGCAGGCAGGCAAGCAGGCAGGCAGGCAGGCAGGCAGGCAGGCAGGCAGGCAGGCAGGCATTCTCGCAGGCAGGCAGGTAGGCAGGAAGGCAGGCAGGCAGGCAGGCAGGCAGGCAGGCAGGCAGGCATTGTCGCTGTCAGGCCGGCAGGCATTGTCGCAGGCAGGCAGGCAGGCAGGCAGGCATTGTCGCAGGCAGGCAGGCAGGCAGGCAGGCATTGTCGCAGGCAGGCAGGCAGGCAGGCAGGCAGGCAGGCAGGCTGGCAGGCAGGCAGACATTCTCGCAGGCAGGCAGGCAGGCAGGCAGGCATGCATTGTCGCAGGCAGGCAGGCAGGCAGGCATTGTCGCAGGCAGGCAGGCAGGCAGGCAGGCAGGCATTGTCGCAGGCAGGCAGGCAGGCAGGCAGGCAGGCAGGCATTGTCGCAGGCAGGCAGGCAGGCAGGCAGGCAGGCACGCAGGCATTCTCGCCGACTGGCAGGCAGGCAGGCAGGCAGGCATTCTCGCAGGCAGGCATTCTCGCAGGAAGACAGGCAGGCAGGCAGGGAGGCAGGCAGGCAGGCAGGCATTCTAGCAGGAATGCAGGCAGGTAGGCATTCTCGCAGGCAGGTAGCAGGCAGGTAGCAGGCAGGTAGCAGGCAGGTAGCAGGCAGGTAGCAGGCAGGTAGGTAGGCAGGTAGGCAGGCAGGCAGGTAGGCTGGCAGGCAGGTAGGCAGGCAGGCAGGCAGGAAGGCAGGCTTTGTCGCAGGCAGGCAGGCAGGCAGGCAGGCAGGCATTGTCGCAGGCAGGCAGGCATGCAGGCATTGTCGCAGGCTGGCAGGCAGGCAGGCAGGCAGGCATTGTCGCAGGCAGGCAGGCAGGCAGGCAGGCAGGCACGCAGGCATTCTCGCAGACTGGCAGGCAGGCAGGCAGGCATTCTCGCAGGCAGGCATTCTCGCAGGAAGACAGGCAGGCAGGCAGGCAGGCAGGCAGGCATTGTAGCAGGAATGCAGGCAGGCAGGCATTCTCGCAGGCAGGTAGCAGGCAGGTAGCAGGCAGGTAGCAGGTAGGTAGCAGGCAGGTAGCAGGCAGTTAGCAGGCAGGTAGCAGGCAGGTAGCAGGCAGGTATGTAGGCAGGTAGGCAGGCAGGCAGGTAGGCAGGCAGGCAGGTAGGCAGGCAGGCAGGTAGGCAGGCAGGTAGGCAGGCAAGTAGGCAGGCAGGTAGGCAGGCAAGCATTCTCACAGGCAGGCAGGCAGGCAGGCAGGCAGGCAGGCATTGTCGCAGGCAGCCAGGCAGGCAGGCAGGCAGGCAGGCATTGTCGCAGGCAGGCAGGCAGGCAGGCAGGCAGGCAGGCAGGCAGGCAGGCATTGTCGCAGTCAGGCAGGCAGGGAGGCAGGCAGGCAGGCATTGTCGCAGGCAGGCAGGCAGGCAGGCAGGCAGGCAGGCAGGCAGGCATTGTCGCAGGCAGGCAGGCAGGCAGGCAGGCAGGCAGGCAGGCAGGCATTCTCGCAGGCAGGCAGGCAGGCAGGCAGGCTGGCAGGCAGGCAGGCATTCTCGCAGGCAGGCAGGCAGGCAGGCAGGCAGGCAGGCAGGCATTCTCGCAGTCAGGCAGGCAGGCAGGCAGGCAGGCAGGCAGGCAGGCAGGCATTCTCCCAGGCAGGCAGGCAGGCATTGTCGCAGGCAGGCAGGCAGGCAGGCAGGCAGGCATTGTCGCAGGCAGGCAGGCAGGCAGGCAGGCAGGCAGGCTGGCTGGCAGGCAGGCAGGCATTGTCGCAGGCAGGCAGGCAGGCAGGCAGGCAGGAAGGCAGGCTTTGTCGCAGGCAGGCAGGCAGGCAAGCAGGCAAGCAGGCAGGCATTGTGGCAGGCAGGCAGGCAGGCAGGCATTGTCGCAGGCAGGCAGGCAGGCAGGCAGGCATTGTCGCAGGCAGGCAGGCAGGCAGGCAGGCAGGCAGGCATTGTCGCAGGCAGGCAGGCAGGCAGGCAGGCAGGCATTGTCGGAGGCAGGCAGGCAGGCAGGCAGTCAGGCACGCAGGCATTCTCGCAGACTGGCAGGCAGGCAGGCAGGCAGGCATTCTCGCAGGCAGGTATTCTCGCAGGAAGACAGGCAGGGAGGCAGGCAGGCAGGCATTCTAGCAGGAATGCAGGCAGGCAGGCATTCTCGCAGGCAGGTAGCAGGCAGGTAGCAGGCAGGTAGCAGGCAGGTAGGTAGGCAGGTAGGCAGGCAGGCAGGAAGGCAGGCTTTGCCGCAGGCTGGCAGGCAGGCAGGCAGGCATTCTCGCAGGCAGGCATTCTCGCAGGAAGACAGGCAGGCAGGCAGGCAGGCAGGCAGGCATTGTAGCAGGAATGCAGGCAGGCAGGCATTCTCGCAGGCAGGTAGCAGGCAGGTAGCAGGCAGGTAGCAGGCAGGTAGCAGGTAGGTAGCAGGCAGGTAGCAGGCAGTTAGCAGGCAGGTAGCAGGCAGGTAGCAGGCAGGTAGGTAGGCAGGTAGGCAGGCAGGCAGGTAGGCAGGCAGGTAGGCAGGCAAGTAGGCAGGCAGGTAGGCAGGCAAGCATTCTCGCAGGCAGGCAGGCAGGCAGGCAGGCAGGCATTGTCGCAGGCAGCCAGGCAGGCAGGCAGGCAGGCAGGCATTGTCGCAGGCAGGCAGGCAGGCAGGCAGACAGGCAGGCATTGTCGCAGGCAGGTAGGCAGGGAGGCAGGCAGGCAGGCATTGTCGCAGGCAGGCAGGCAGGCAGGCAGGCAGGCAGGCAGGCATTGTCGCAGGCAGGCAGGCAGGCAGGCATTCTCGCAGGCAGGCAGGTAGGCAGGCAGGCAGGCTTCTCGCAGGCAGGCAGGCAGGCAGGCAGGCAGGCAGGCAGGCAGGCATTCTCGCAGGCAGGCAGGCAGGCAGGCAGGCAGGCAGGCAGGCAGGCAGGCAGGCATTCTCGCAGTCAGGCAGGCAGGCAGGCAGGCAGGCAGGCAGGCATTCTCCCAGGCAGGCAGGCAGGCATTGTCGCAGGCAGGCAGGCAGGCAGGCAGGCAGGCATTGTCGCAGGCATGCAGGCAGGCAGGCAGGCAGGCATTGTCGCAGGCAGGCAGGCAGGCAGGCAGGCAGGCAGGCAGGCTGGCAGGCAGGCAGGCATTGTCGCAGGCAGGCAGGCAGGCAGGCAGGCAGGCAGGAAGGCAGGCTTTGTCGCAGGCAGGCAGGCAGGCAAGCAGGCAAGCAGGCAGGCATTGTGGCAGGCAGGCAGGCAGGCAGGCATTGTCGCAGGCAGGCAAGCAGGCAGGCAGGCAGGCAGGCATTGTCGCAGGCAGGCAGGCAGGCAGGCAGGCAGGCAGGCAGGCAGGCATTGTCGCAGGCAGGCAGGCAGGCAGGCAGGCACGCAGGCATTCTTGCAGACTGGCAGGCAGGCAGGCAGGCAGGCATTCTCGCAGGCAGGCATTCTCGCAGGAAGACAGGCAGGCAGGCAGGCAGGCAGGGAGACAGGCAGGCAGGCATTCTAGCAGGAATGCAGGCAGGCAGGCATTCTCGCAGGCAGGTAGCAGGCAGGTAGCAGGCAGGTAGCAGGCAGGTAGCAGGCAGGTAGCAGGCAGGTAGGTTGGCAGGTAGGCAGGCAGGCAGGTAGGCAGGCAGGCAGGTAGGCAGGCATGCAGGAAGGCAGGCTTTGTCGCAGGCAGGCAGGCAGGCAGGCAGGCAGGCAGGCAGACATTTTCGCAGGCAGGCAGGCAGGCAGGCATTGTCGCAGACAGGCAGGCAGGCAGGCAGGCAGGCAGGCAGGCATTGTCGCAGGCAGGCAGGCAGGCAGGCAGGCACGCACGCAGGCATTCTCGCAGACTGGCAGGCAGGCAGGCAGGCAGGCATTCTCGCAGGCAGGCATTCTCGCAGGAAGACAGGCAGGCAGGCAGGCAGGCAGGCAGGCAGGGAGGCAGGCAGGCAGGCAGGCATTCTAGCAGGAATGCAGGCAGGAAGGCATTCTCGCAGGCAGGCATTCTCACAGGCAGGTAGCCGCCAGGTAGCAGGCAGGTAGCAGGCAGGTAGCAGGCAGGTAGGTAGGCAGGTAGGCAGGAAGGCAGGTAGGCAGGCAGGCAGGAAGGCCGGCTTTGTCGCAGGCAGGCAGGCAGACAGGCAGGCAGGCAGGCATTTTCGCAGGCAGGCAGGCAGGCAGGCATTGTCGCAGGCAGGCAGGCAGGCAGGCAGGCAGGCAGGCAGTCATTGTCGCAGGCAGGCAGGCAAGCTGGCAGGCACGCACGCAGGCATTCTCGCAGACTGGCAGGCAGGCAGGCAGGCAGGCATTCTCGCAGGCAGGCATTCTCGCAGGAAGACAGGTAGGCAGGCAGGCAGGCAGGCAGGCAGGGAGGCAGGCAGGCAGGCAGGCATTCAAGCAGGAATGCAGGCAGGCGCGCATTCTCGCAGGCAGGCATTCTCGCAGGCAGGTAGCCGGCAGGTAGCAGGCAGGTAGCAGGCAGGTAGCAGGCAGGTAGGTAGGCAGGTAGGCAGGCAGGCAGGTAGGCAGGCAGGCAGGTAGGCAGGCAGGCAGGTAGGCAGGCAGGTAGGCAGGCAGGTAGGCAGGCAAGCATTCTCGCAGGCAGGCAGGCAGGCAGGCAGGCAGCAGGCATTCTCGCAGGTAGGCAGGCATTCTCGCAGGAAGGCAGGCAGGTAGGTATTCTCGCAGGCAGGTAGGCAGGCAGGAATTCTCGCAGGCAGGTAGGCAGGCAGGTAGGCAGGCAGGCAGGCAGGCAGGCATTCTCGCCAGCAGGCAATCTCCCAGGCACGCAGGCAGGCATTCTCGTAGGCAGGCATTGTCGCAGGCAGGCAGGCAGGCATTGTCGCAGGCATTGTCGCAGGCAGGCAGCCAGGCATGGTAGCAGGCATTGTCGCAGGCAGGCAGGCAGGCATTGTCGCAGGCATTGTCGCAGGCAGGCAGGCAGGCAGGCATTCTCGCAGGCATTCTCGCAGGCAGGCAGGCAGGCAGGCAGGCATTGTCGCAGGCAGGCAGGCAGGCAGGCAGGCATTGTCGCAGGCAGGCAGGCAGGCAGGCAGGCAGGCAGGCATTGTCGCAGGCAGGCAGGCACGCAGGCAGGCAGGCAGGCAGGCATTGTCGCAGGCAGTCAGGCAGGCAGGCAGGCAGGCAGGCATTGTCGCAGGCAGGCAGGCAGGCAGGCAGGCAGGCAGGCATTGTCGCAGGCAGGCAGGCAGGCAGGCAAGCATTCTCGCAGGCAGGCAGGCAGGCAGGCAGGCAGGCAGGTAGGCAGGCATTCTCACAGGAAGACAGGCAGGCAGGCAGGCAGGCAGGCAGGCAGGCATTCTCGCAGGCAGGCAGGCAGGCAGGCAGGCAGGCAGGCATTCTCGCAGGCAGGCAAGCAGGCAGGCAGGCAGGCAGGCAGGCAGGCAGGCAGGCAGGCATTCTCGCAGGCAGGCAGGTAGGCAGGAAGGCAGGCAGGCAGGCAGGCAGGCAGGCAGGCAGGCATTGTCGCTGTCAGGCCGGCAGGCATTGTCGCAGGCAGGCAGGCAGGCAGGCAGGCATTGTCGCAGGCAGGCAGGCAGGCAGGCAGGCATTGTCGCAGGCAGGCAGGCAGGCAGGCAGGCAGGCAGGCAGGCTGGCAGGCAGGCAGACATTCTCGCAGGCAGGCAGGCAGGCAGGCAGGCATGCATTGTCGCAGGCAGGCAGGCAGGCAGGCATTGTCGCAGGCAGGCAGGCAGGCAGGCAGGCATTGTCGCAGGCAGGCAGGCAGGCAGGCAGGCAGGCAGGCATTGTCGCAGGCAGGCAGGCAGGCAGGCAGGCAGGCACGCAGGCATTCTCGCCGACTGGCAGGCAGGCAGGCAGGCAGGCATTCTCGCAGGCAGGCATTCTCGCAGGAAGACAGGCAGGCAGGCAGGGAGGCAGGCAGGCAGGCAGGCATTCTAGCAGGAATGCAGGCAGGTAGGCATTCTCGCAGGCAGGTAGCAGGCAGGTAGCAGGCAGGTAGCAGGCAGGTAGCAGGCAGGTAGCAGGCAGGTAGGTAGGCAGGTAGGCAGGCAGGCAGGTAGGCTGGCAGGCAGGTAGGCAGGCAGGCAGGCAGGAAGGCAGGCTTTGTCGCAGGCAGGCAGGCAGGCAGGCAGGCAGGCATTGTCGCAGGCAGGCAGGCATGCAGGCATTGTCGCAGGCTGGCAGGCAGGCAGGCAGGCAGGCATTGTCGCAGGCAGGCAGGCAGGCAGGCAGGCAGGCAGGCACGCAGGCATTCTCGCAGACTGGCAGGCAGGCAGGCAGGCAGGCATTCTCGCAGGCAGGCATTCTCGCAGGAAGACAGGCAGGCAGGCAGGCAGGCAGGCAGGCATTGTAGCAGGAATGCAGGCAGGCAGGCATTCTCGCAGGCAGGTAGCAGGCAGGTAGCAGGCAGGTAGCAGGTAGGTAGCAGGCAGGTAGCAGGCAGTTAGCAGGCAGGTAGCAGGCAGGTAGCAGGCAGGTATGTAGGCAGGTAGGCAGGCAGGCAGGTAGGCAGGCAGGCAGGTAGGCAGGCAGGCAGGTAGGCAGGCAGGTAGGCAGGCAAGTAGGCAGGCAGGTAGGCAGGCAAGCATTCTCACAGGCAGGCAGGCAGGCAGGCAGGCAGGCAGGCATTGTCGCAGGCAGCCAGGCAGGCAGGCAGGCAGGCAGGCATTGTCGCAGGCAGGCAGGCAGGCAGGCAGGCAGGCAGGCAGGCAGGCAGGCATTGTCGCAGTCAGGCAGGCAGGGAGGCAGGCAGGCAGGCATTGTCGCAGGCAGGCAGGCAGGCAGGCAGGCAGGCAGGCAGGCAGGCATTGTCGCAGGCAGGCAGGCAGGCAGGCAGGCAGGCAGGCAGGCAGGCAGGCAGGCATTCTCGCAGGCAGGCAGGCAGGCAGGCAGGCTGGCAGGCAGGCAGGCATTCTCGCAGGCAGGCAGGCAGGCAGGCAGGCAGGCAGGCATTCTCGCAGTCAGGCAGGCAGGCAGGCAGGCAGGCAGGCAGGCAGGCAGGCATTCTCCCAGGCAGGCAGGCAGGCATTGTCGCAGGCAGGCAGGCAGGCAGGCAGGCAGGCATTGTCGCAGGCAGGCAGGCAGGCAGGCAGGCAGGCAGGCTGGCTGGCAGGCAGGCAGGCATTGTCGCAGGCAGGCAGGCAGGCAGGCAGGCAGGAAGGCAGGCTTTGTCGCAGGCAGGCAGGCAGGCAAGCAGGCAAGCAGGCAGGCATTGTGGCAGGCAGGCAGGCAGGCAGGCATTGTCGCAGGCAGGCAGGCAGGCAGGCAGGCATTGTCGCAGGCAGGCAGGCAGGCAGGCAGGCAGGCAGGCATTGTCGCAGGCAGGCAGGCAGGCAGGCAGGCAGGCATTGTCGGAGGCAGGCAGGCAGGCAGGCAGTCAGGCACGCAGGCATTCTCGCAGACTGGCAGGCAGGCAGGCAGGCAGGCATTCTCGCAGGCAGGCATTCTCGCAGGAAGACAGGCAGGGAGGCAGGCAGGCAGGCATTCTAGCAGGAATGCAGGCAGGCAGGCATTCTCGCAGGCAGGTAGCAGGCAGGTAGCAGGCAGGTAGCAGGCAGGTAGGTAGGCAGGTAGGCAGGCAGGCAGGAAGGCAGGCTTTGCCGCAGGCTGGCAGGCAGGCAGGCAGGCATTCTCGCAGGCAGGCATTCTCGCAGGAAGACAGGCAGGCAGGCAGGCAGGCAGGCAGGCATTGTAGCAGGAATGCAGGCAGGCAGGCATTCTCGCAGGCAGGTAGCAGGCAGGTAGCAGGCAGGTAGCAGGCAGGTAGCAGGTAGGTAGCAGGCAGGTAGCAGGCAGTTAGCAGGCAGGTAGCAGGCAGGTAGCAGGCAGGTAGGTAGGCAGGTAGGCAGGCAGGCAGGTAGGCAGGCAGGCAGGTAGGCAGGCAGGCAGGTAGGCAGGCAGGTAGGCAGGCAAGTAGGCAGGCAGGTAGGCAGGCAAGCATTCTCACAGGCAGGCAGGCAGGCAGGCAGGCAGGCAGGCATTGTCGCAGGCAGCCAGGCAGGCAGGCAGGCAGGCAGGCATTGTCGCAGGCAGGCAGGCAGGCAGGCAGGCAGGCAGGCAGGCAGGCATTGTCGCAGTCAGGCAGGCAGGGAGGCAGGCAGGCAGGCATTGTCGCAGGCAGGCAGGCAGGCAGGCAGGCAGGCAGGCAGGCAGGCAGGCATTGTCGCAGGCAGGCAGGCAGGCAGGCAGGCAGGCAGGCAGGCAGGCAGGCATTCTCGCAGGCAGGCAGGCAGGCAGGCAGGCTGGCAGGCAGGCAGGCATTCTCGCAGGCAGGCAGGCAGGCAGGCAGGCAGGCAGGCATTCTCGCAGTCAGGCAGGCAGGCAGGCAGGCAGGCAGGCAGGCAGGCAGGCATTCTCCCAGGCAGGCAGGCAGGCATTGTCGCAGGCAGGCAGGCGCGCAGGCAGGCAGGCATTGTCGCAGGCAGGCAGGCAGGCAGGCAGGCAGGCAGGCTGGCTGGCAGGCAGGCAGGCATTGTCGCAGGCAGGCAGGCAGGCAGGCAGGCAGGAAGGCAGGCTTTGTCGCAGGCAGGCAGGCAGGCAAGCAGGCAAGCAGGCAGGCATTGTGGCAGGCAGGCAGGCAGGCAGGCATTGTCGCAGGCAGGCAGGCAGGCAGGCAGGCATTGTCGCAGGCAGGCAGGCAGGCAGGCAGGCATTGTCGCAGGCAGGCAGGCAGGCAGGCAGGCAGGCAGGCATTGTTGGAGGCAGGCAGGCAGGCAGGCAGTCAGGCACGCAGGCATTCTCGCAGACTGGCAGGCAGGCAGGCAGGCAGGCATTCTCGCAGGCAGGCATTCTCGCAGGAAGACAGGCAGGGAGGCAGGCAGGCAGGCATTCTAGCAGGAATGCAGGCAGGCAGGCATTCTCGCAGGCAGGTAGCAGGCAGGTAGCAGGCAGGTAGCAGGCAGGTAGGTAGGCAGGTAGGCAGGCAGGCAGGAAGGCAGGCTTTGCCGCAGGCTGGCAGGCAGGCAGGCAGGCAGGCAGGCATTTTCGCAGGCAGGCAGGCAGGCAGGCAGGCATTGTCGCAGGCAGGCAGGCAGGCAGGCAGGCATTGTCGCAGGCAGGCAGGCAGGCAGGCAGGCACGCACGCAGGCATTCTCGCAGACTGGCAGGCAGGCAGGCAGGCAGGCATTCTCGCAGGCAGGCATTCTCGCAGGAAGACAGGTAGGCAGGCAGGCAGGCAGGCAGGGAGGCAGGCAGGCAGGCAGGCAATCTAGCAGGAATGCAGGCAGGCAGGCATTCTCGCAGGCAGGCATTCTCGCAGGCAGGTAGCCGGCAGGTAGCAGGCAGGTAGCAGGCAGATAGCAGGCAGGTAGCAGGCAGGTAGGTAGGCAGGTAGGCAGGCAGGCAGGTAGGCAGGCAGGCAGGTAGCCAGGCAGGCAGGTAGGCAAGCAGGCATTCTCGCCGGCAGGCAATCTCCCAGGCACGCAGGCAGGCATTCTCGTAGGCAGGCATTGTCGCAGGCAGGCAGGCAGGCATTGTCGCAGGCATTGTCGCAGGCAGGCAGGCAGGCATTGTCGCAGGCATTGTCGCAGGCAGGCAGGCAGGCATTGTCGCTGGCATTGTCGCAGGCAGGCAGGCAGGCAGGCAGGCATTCTCGCAGGCATTCTCGCAGGCAGGCAGGCAGGCAGGCATTGTCGCAGGCAGGCAGGCAGGCAGGCAGGCATTGTCGCAGGCAGGCAGGCAGGCAGGCAGGCATTGTCGCAGGCAGGCAGGCAGGCAGGCAGGCAGGCAGGCAGGCATTGTCGCAGGCAGGCAGGCAGGCAGGCAGACAGGCAGGCATTGTCGCAGGCAGGTAGGCAGGCAGGCAGGCAGGCAGGCATTGTCGCAGGCAGGCAGGCAGGCAGGCAGGCAGGCAGGCATTGTTGGAGGCAGGCAGGCAGGCAGGCAGTCAGGCACGCAGGCATTCTCGCAGACTGGCAGGCAGGCAGGCAGGCAGGCATTCTCGCAGGCAGGCATTCTCGCAGGAAGACAGGCAGGGAGGCAGGCAGGCAGGCATTCTAGCAGGAATGCAGGCAGGCAGGCATTCTCGCAGGCAGGTAGCAGGCAGGTAGCAGGCAGGTAGCAGGCAGGTAGGTAGGCAGGTAGGCAGGCAGGCAGGAAGGCAGGCTTTGCCGCAGGCTGGCAGGCAGGCAGGCAGGCAGGCAGGCATTTTCGCAGGCAGGCAGGCAGGCAGGCAGGCATTGTCGCAGGCAGGCAGGCAGGCAGGCAGGCATTGTCGCAGGCAGGCAGGCAGGCAGGCAGGCACGCACGCAGGCATTCTCGCAGACTGGCAGGCAGGCAGGCAGGCAGGCATTCTCGCAGGCAGGCATTCTCGCAGGAAGACAGGTAGGCAGGCAGGCAGGCAGGCAGGGAGGCAGGCAGGCAGGCAGGCAATCTAGCAGGAATGCAGGCAGGCAGGCATTCTCGCAGGCAGGCATTCTCGCAGGCAGGTAGCCGGCAGGTAGCAGGCAGGTAGCAGGCAGATAGCAGGCAGGTAGCAGGCAGGTAGGTAGGCAGGTAGGCAGGCAGGCAGGTAGGCAGGCAGGCAGGTAGCCAGGCAGGCAGGTAGGCAAGCAGGCATTCTCGCCGGCAGGCAATCTCCCAGGCACGCAGGCAGGCATTCTCGTAGGCAGGCATTGTCGCAGGCAGGCAGGCAGGCATTGTCGCAGGCATTGTCGCAGGCAGGCAGGCAGGCATTGTCGCAGGCATTGTCGCAGGCAGGCAGGCAGGCATTGTCGCTGGCATTGTCGCAGGCAGGCAGGCAGGCAGGCAGGCATTCTCGCAGGCATTCTCGCAGGCAGGCAGGCAGGCAGGCATTGTCGCAGGCAGGCAGGCAGGCAGGCAGGCATTGTCGCAGGCAGGCAGGCAGGCAGGCAGGCATTGTCGCAGGCAGGCAGGCAGGCAGGCAGGCAGGCAGGCAGGCATTGTCGCAGGCAGGCAGGCACGCAGGCAGGCAGGCAGGCAGGCATTGTCGCAGGCAGTCAGGCAGGCAGGCAGGCAGGCAGGCAGGCATTGTCGCAGGCAGGCAGGCAGGCAGGCAGGCATTCTCGCAGGCAGGCAGGCAGGCAGGCAGGCATTCTCGCAGGCAGACAGGCAGGCAGGCAGGCAGGCAGGCAGGCATTCTCGCAGGCAGACAGGCAGGCAGGCAGGCAGGCAGGCAGGCATTCTCGCAGGCAGGCAGGCAGGCAGGCAGGCAGGCATTCTCGCAGGCAGGCAAGCAGGCATGCAGGCAGGCAGGCAGGCAGGCAGGCATTCTCGCAGACAGGCAGGCAGGCAGGCAGGCAATCAGGCAGGCAGGCATTCTCGCAGGCAGGCAGGCAGTCAGGCAGGCAGGCATTCTCGCAGGCAGGCAGGCAGGCATTGTCGCAGGCAGGCAGGCAGGCAGGCAGGCATTGTCGCAGGCAGGCAGGCAGGCAGGCAGGCAGGCAGGCAGGCTGGCAGGCAGGCAGGCATTGTCGCAGGCAGGCAGGCAGGCAGGCAGGCAGGCAGGCAGACATTCTCGCAGGCAGGCAGGCAGGCAGGCAGGCAGGCATGCATTGTCGCAGGCAGGCAGGCAGGCAGGCATTGTCGCAGGCAGGCAGGCAAGCAGGCAGGCAGGCAGGCATTGTCGCAGGCAGGCAGGCAGGCAGGCAGGCAGGCAGGCATTGTCGCAGGCAGGCAGGCAGGCAGGCACGCAGGCATTCTCGCAGACTGGCAGGCAGGCAGGCAGGCAGGCATTCTCGCAGGCAGGCATTCTCGCAGGAAGACAGGCAGGCAGGCAGGCACGCAGGCAGGCAGGCATTCTAGCAGGAATGCAGGCAGGTAGGCATTCTCGCAGGCAGGTAGCAGGCAGGTAGCAGGCAGGTAGCAGGCAGGTAGCAGGCAGGTAGGTAGGCAGGTAGGCAGGCAGGCAGGTAGGCAGGCAGGCAGGTTGGCAGGCAGGCAGGAAGGCAGGCTTTGTCGCAGGCAGGCAGGCAGGCAGGCATTGTCGCAGGCAGGCAGGCAGGCAGGCAGGCAGGCATTGTCGCAGGCAGGCAGGCAGGCAGGCAGGCAGGCAGGCAGGCATTGTCGCAGGCAGGCAGGCAGGCAGGCAGGCACGCAGGCATTCTCGCAGACTGGCAGGCAGGCAGGCATTCTCGCAGGCAGGCATTCTCGCAGGAAGACAGGCAGGCAGGCAGGCAGGCAGGCAGGCAGGCATTGTAGCAGGAAGGCAGGCAGGCAGGCATTCTCGCAGGCAGGTAGCAGGCAGGTAGCAGGCAGGTAGCAGGCAGATAGCAGGTAGGTAGCAGGCAGGTAGCAGGCAGTTAGCAGGCAGGTAGCAGGCAGGTAGCAGGCAGGTAGGTAGGCAGGTAGGCAGGCAGGCAGGTAGGCAGGCAGGCAGGTAGGCAGGCAGGCAGGTAGGCAGGCAAGTAGGCAGGCAGGTAGGCAGGCAAGCATTCTCGCAGGCAGGCAGGCAGGCAGGCAGGCAGGCAGGCATTGTCGCAGGCAGCCAGGCAGGCAGGCAGGCAGGCATTGTCGCAGGCAGGCAGGCAGGCAGGCAGGCAGGCATTGTCGCAGGCAGGCAGGCAGGCAGGCAGGCATTGTCGCAGGCAGGCAGGCTGGCAGGCATTCTCGCAGGCAGGCAGGCAGGCAGGCAGGCAGGCAGGCAGGCAGGCATTCTCGCAGGCAGGCAGGCAGGCAGGCAGGCAGGCAGGCAGGCATTCTCGCAGGCAGGCAGGCAGGCAGGCAGGCAGGCATTCTCGCAGTCAGGCAGTCAGGCAGGCAGGCAGGCAGGCAGGCAGGCAGGCAGGCAGGCATTATCCCAGGCAGGAAGGCAGGCATTGTCGCAGGCAGGCAGGCAGGCAGGCAGGCAGGCATTGTCGCAGGCAGGCAGGCAGGCAGGCAGGCAGGCATTGTCGAAGGCAGGCAGGCAGGCAGGCAGGCAGGCAGGCTGGCAGGCAGGCAGGCATTGTCGCAGGCAGGCAGGCAGGCAGGCAGGCAGGCAGGCACGCAGGCATTCTCGCAGACTGGCAGGCAGGCAGGCAGGCAGGCATTCTCGCAGGCAGGCATTCTCGCAGGAAGACAGGCAGGCAGGCAGGCACGCAGGTAGGCAGGCATTCTAGCAGGAATGCAGGCAGGTAGGCATTCTCGCAGGCAGGTAGCAGGCAGGTAGCAGGCAGGTAGCAGGCAGGTAGCAGGCAGGTAGCAGGCAGGTAGGTAGGCAGGTAGGCAGGCAGGCAGGTAGGCAGGCAGGCAGGTAGGCTGGCAGGCAGGAAGGCAGGATTTGTCGCAGGCAGGCAGGCAGGCAGGCAGGCAGGCATTGTCGCAGGCAGGCAGGCAGGCAGACAGGCAGGCATTGTCGCAGGCAGGCAGGCAGGCAGGCATTGTCGCAGGCAGGCAGGCAGGCAGGCAGGCAGGCACGCAGGCATTCTCGCAGACTGGCAGGCAGGCAGGCAGGCAGGCATTCTCGCAGGCAGGCATTCTCGCAGGAAGACAGGCAGGCAGGCAGGCAGGCAGGCAGGCAGGCAGGCATTGTAGCAGGAAGGCAGGCAGGCAGACATTCTCGCAGGCAGGTAGCAGGCAGGTAGCAGGCAGGTAGCAGGCAGGTAGCAGGTAGGTAGCAGGCAGGTAGCAGGCAGTTAGCAGGCAGGTAGCAGGCAGGTAGCAGGCAGGTAGGTAGGCAGGTAGGCAGGCAGGCAGGTAGGCAGGCAGGTAGGCAGGCAAGTAGGCAGGCAGGTAGGCAGGCAAGCATTCTCGCAGGCAGGCAGGCAGGCAGGCAGGCAGGCATTGTCGCAGGCAGCCAGGCAGGCAGGCAGGCAGGCAGGCATTGTCGCAGGCAGGCAGGCAGGCAGGCAGACAGGCAGGCATTGTCGCAGGCAGGTAGGCAGGGAGGCAGGCAGGCAGGCATTGTCGCAGGCAGGCAGGCAGGCAGGCAGGCAGGCAGGCATTGTCGCAGGCAGGCAGGCAGGCAGGCATTCTCGCAGGCAGGCAGGTAAGCAGGCAGGCAGGGATTCTCGCAGGCAGGCAGGCAGGCAGGCAGGCAGGCAGGCAGGCAGGCATTCTCGCAGGCAAGCAGGCAGGCAGGCAGGCAGGCAGGCAGGCATTCTCCCAGGCAGGCAGGCAGGCATTGTCGCAGGCAGGCAGGCAGGCAGGCAGGCAGGCATTGTCGCAGGCATGCAGGCAGGCAGGCAGGCAGGCATTGTCGCAGGCAGGCAGGCAGGCAGGCAGTCAGGCAGGCAGGCAGGCTGGCAGGCAGGCAGGCATTGTCGCAGGCAGGCAGGCAGGCAGGCAGGCAGGCAGGCAGGAAGGCAGGCTTTGTCGCAGGCAGGCAGGCAGGCAAGCAGGCAAGCAGGCAGGCATTGTGGCAGGCAGGCAGGCAGGCAGGCATTGTCGCAGGCAGGCAAGCAGGCAGGCAGGCATTGTCGCAGGCAGGCAGGCAGGCAGGCAGGCAGGCAGGCATTGTCGCAGGCAGGCAGGCAGGCAGGCAGGCACGCAGGCATTCTTGCAGACTGGCAGGCAGGCAGGCAGGCAGGCATTCTCGCAGGCAGGCATTCTCGCAGGAAGACAGGCAGGCAGGCAGGGAGGCAGGCAGGCAGGCATTCTAGCAGGAATACAGGCAGGCAGGCATTCTCGCAGGCAGGTAGCAGGCAGGTAGCAGGCAGGTAGCAGGCAGGTAGCAGGCAGGTAGCAGGCAGGTAGGTTGGCAGGTAGGCAGGCAGGCAGGTAGGCAGGCAGGCAGGTAGGCAGGCAGGCAGGAAGGCAGGCTTTGTCGCAGGCAGGCAGGCAGGCAGGCAGGCAGGCAGGCAGGCAGGCAGACATTTTCGCAGGCAGGCAGGCAGGCAGGCATTGTCGCAGGCAGGCAGGCAGGCAGGCAGGCAGGCAGGCAGGCAGGCATTGTCGCAGGCAGGCAGGCAGGCAGGCAGGCACGCACGCAGGCATTCTCGCAGACTGGCAGGCAGGCAGGCAGGCAGGCATTCTCGCAGGCAGGCATTCTCGCAGGAAGACAGGCAGGCAGGCAGGCAGGCAGGCAGGCAGGGAGGCAGGCAGGCAGGCAGGCATTCTAGCAGGAATGCAGGCAGGCAGGCATTCTCGCAGGCAGGCATTCTCACAGGCAGGTAGCCGGCAGGTAGCAGGCAGGTAGCAGGCAGGTAGCAGGCAGGTAGGTAGGCAGGTAGGCAGGAAGGCAGGTAGGCAGGCAGGCAGGAAGGCCGGCTTTGTCGCAGGCAGGCAGGCAGGCAGGCAGGCAGGCAGGCAGGCAGGAATTGTCGCAGGCAGGCAGGCAGGCAGGCAGGCATTGTCGCAGGCAGGCAGGCAGGCAGGTAGGCAGGCAGGCAGGTAGGCAGGCAGGCAGGAAGGCAGGCTTTGTCGCAGGCAGGCAGGCAGGCAGGCAGGCAGGCAGGCATTTTCGCAGGCAGGCAGGCAGGCAGGCATTGTCGCAGGCAGGCAGGCAGGCAGGCAGGCAGGCAGGCAGGCAGTCATTGTCGCAGGCAGGCAGGCAAGCTGGCAGGCACGCACGCAGGCATTCTCGCAGACTGGCAGGAAGGCAGGCAGGCAGGCATTCTCGCAGGCAGGCATTCTCGCAGGAAGACAGGTAGGCAGGCAGGCAGGCAGGCAGGGAGGCAGGCAGGCAGGCAGGCATTCTAGCAGGAATGCAGGCAGGCGCGCATTCTCGCAGGCAGGCATTCTCGCAGGCAGGTAACCGGCAGGTAGCAGGCAGGTAGCAGGCAGGTAGCAGGCAGGTAGGTAGGCAGGTAGGCAGGCAGGCAGGTAGGCAGGCAGGCAGGTAGGCAGGCAGGCAGGTAGGCAGGCAGGTAGGCAGGCAGGTAGGCAGGCAAGCATTCTCGCAGGCAGGCAGGCAGGCAGGCAGGCAGCAGGCATTCTTGCAGGTAGGCAGGCATTCTCGCAGGAAGGCAGGCAGGTAGGTATTCTCGCAGGCAGGTAGGCAGGCAGGAATTCTCGCAGGCAGGTAGGCAGGCAGGTAGGCAGGCAGGCAGGCAGGCAGGCATTCTCGCCGGCAGGCAATCTCCCAGGCACGCAGGCAGGCATTCTCGTAGGCAGGCATTGTCGCAGGCAGGCAGGCAGGCATTGTCGCAGGCATTGTCGCAGGCAGGCAGCCAGGCATGGTAGCAGGTATTGTCGCAGGCAGGCAGGCAGGCATTGTCGCAGGCATTGTCGCAGGCAGGCAGGCAGGCAGGCATTCTCGCAGGCATTCTCGCAGGCAGGCAGGCAGGCAGGCATTGTCGCAGGCAGGCAGGCAGGCAGGCAGGCATTGTCGCAGGCAGGCAGGCAGGCAGGCAGGCAGGCAGGCAGGCAGGCATTGTCGCAGGCAGGCAGGCACGCAGGCAGGCAGGCAGGCAGGCATTGTCGCAGGCAGTCAGGCAGGCAGGCAGGCAGGCATTGTCGCAGGCAGGCAGGCAGGCAGGCAGGCAGGCATTGTCGCAGGCAGGCAGGCAGGCAGGCAAGCATTCTCGCAGGCAGGCAGGCAGGCAGGCAGGCAGGCAGGTAGGCAGGCATTCTCACAGGAAGACAGGCAGGCAGGCAGGCAGGCAGGCAGGCAGGCATTCTCGCAGGCAGGCAGGCAGGCAGGCAGGCATTCTCGCAGGCAGGCAAGCAGGCAGGCAGGCAGGCAGGCAGGCAGGCAGGCAGGCATTCTCGCAGGCAGGCAGGTAGGCAGGAAGGCAGGCAGGCAGGCAGGCAGGCAGGCAGGCATTGTCGCTGTCAGGCCGGCAGGCATTGTCGCAGGCAGGCAGGCAGGCAGGCAGGCATTGTCGCAGGCAGGCAGGCAGGCAGGCAGGCATTGTCGCAGGCAGGCAGGCAGGCAGGCAGGCAGGCAGGCAGGCTGGCAGGCAGGCAGACATTCTCGCAGGCAGGCAGGCAGGCAGGCAGGCATGCATTGTCGCAGGCAGGCAGGCAGGCAGGCATTGTCGCAGGCAGGCAGGCAGGCAGGCAGGCAGGCATTGTCGCAGGCAGGCAGGCAGGCAGGCAGGCAGGCAGGCATTGTCGCAGGCAGGCAGGCAGGCAGGCAGGCAGGCACGCAGGCATTCTCGCAGACTGGCAGGCAGGCAGGCAGGCAGGCATTCTCGCAGGCAGGCATTCTCGCAGGAAGACAGGCAGGCAGGCAGGGAGGCAGGCAGGCAGGCATTCTAGCAGGAATGCAGGCAGGTAGGCATTCTCGCAGGCAGGTAGCAGGCAGGTAGCAGGCAGGTAGCAGGCAGGTAGCAGGCAGGTAGCAGGCAGGTAGGTAGGCAGGTAGGCAGGCAGGCAGGTAGGCTGGCAGGCAGGTAGGCAGGCAGGCAGGAAGGCAGGCTTTGTCGCAGGCAGGCAGGCAGGCAGGCAGGCAGGCATTGTCGCAGGCAGGCAGGCAGGCAGGCATGCAGGCATTGTCGCAGGCAGGCAGGCAGGCAGGCATGCAGGCAGGCATTGTCGCAGGCAGGCAGGCAGGCAGGCAGGCAGGCACGCAGGCATTCTCGCAGACTGGCAGGCAGGCAGGCAGGCAGGCATTCTCGCAGGCAGGCATTCTCGCAGGAAGACAGGCAGGCAGGCAGGCAGGCAGGCAGGCAGGCAAGCAGGCATTGTAGCAGGAATGCAGGCAGGCAGGCATTCTCGCAGGCAGGTAGCAGGCAGGTAGCAGGCAGGTAGCAGGCAGGTAGCAGGTAGGTAGCAGGCAGGTAGCAGGCAGTTAGCAGGCAGGTAGCAGGCAGGTAGCAGGCAGGTAGGTAGGCAGGTAGGCAGGCAGGCAGGTAGGCAGGCAGGCAGGTAGGCAGGCAGGCAGGTAGGCAGGCAGGTAGGCAGGCAAGTAGGCAGGCAGGTAGGCAGGCAAGCATTCTCGCAGGCAGGCAGGCAGGCAGGCAGGCAGGCAGGCATTGTCGCAGGCAGCCAGGCAGGCAGGCAGGCAGGCAGGCATTGTCGCAGGCAGGCAGGCAGGCAGGCAGGCAGGCAGGCAGGCAGGCAGGCAGGCATTGTCGCAGTCAGGCAGGCAGGGAGGCAGGCAGGCAGGCATTGTCGCAGGCAGGCAGGCAGGCAGGCAGGCAGGCAGGCAGGCATTGTCGCAGGCAGGCAGGCAGGCAGGCAGGCAGGCAGGCAGGCAGGCATTCTCGCAGGCAGGCAGGCAGGCAGGCAGGCTGGCAGGCAGGCAGGCATTCTCGCAGGCAGGCAGGCAGGCAGGCAGGCAGGCAGGCAGGCATTCTCGCAGTCAGGCAGGCAGGCAGGCAGGCAGGCAGGCAGGCAGGCAGGCAGGCAGGCATTCTCCCAGGCAGGCAGGCAGGCATTGTCGCAGGCAGGCAGGCAGGCAGGCAGGCAGGCATTGTCGCAGGCAGGCAGGCAGGCAGGCAGGCAGGCTGGCTGGCAGGCAGGCAGGCATTGTCGCAGGCAGGCAGGCAGGCAGGCAGGCAGGAAGGCAGGCTTTGTCGCAGGCAGGCAGGCAGGCAAGCAGGCAAGCAGGCAGGCATTGTGGCAGGCAGGCAGGCAGGCAGGCATTGTCGCAGGCAGGCAGGCAGGCAGGCAGGGATTGTCGCAGGCAGGCAGGCAGGCAGGCAGGCAGGCAGGCATTGTCGCAGGCAGGCAGGCAGGCAGGCAGGCAGGCAGGCATTGTCGGAGGCAGGCAGGCAGGCAGGCAGGCAGGCACGCAGGCATTCTCGCAGACTGGCAGGCAGGCAGGCAGGCAGGCATTCTCGCAGGCAGGCATTCTCGCAGGAAGACAGGCAGGGAGGCAGGCAGGCAGGCATTCTAGCAGGAATGCAGGCAGGCAGGCATTCTCGCAGGCAGGTAGCAGGCAGGTAGCAGGCAGGTAGCAGGCAGGTAGGTAGGCAGGTAGGCAGGCAGGCAGGAAGGCAGGCTTTGCCGCAGGCTGGCAGGCAGGCAGGCAGGCAGGCAGGCATTTTCGCAGGCAGGCAGGCAGGCAGGCAGGCATTGTCGCAGGCAGGCAGGCAGGCGGGCAGGCATTGTCGCAGGCAGGCAGGCAGGCAGGCAGGCACGCACGCAGGCATTCTCGCAGACTGGCAGGCAGGCAGGCAGGCAGGCATTCTCGCAGGCAGGCATTCTCGCAGGAAGACAGGTAGGCAGGCAGGCAGGCAGGCAGGGAGGCAGGCAGGCAGGCAGGCAATCTAGCAGGAATGCAGGCAGGCAGGCATTCTCGCAGGCAGGCATTCTCGCAGGCAGGTAGCCGGCAGGTAGCAGGCAGGTAGCAGGCAGATAGCAGGCAGGTAGCAGGCAGGTAGGTAGGCAGGTAGGCAGGCAGGCAGGTAGGCAGGCAGGCAGGTAGGCAGGCAGGCAGGTAGGCAGGCAGGCAGGTAGGCAGGCAGGTAGGCAGGCAGGTAGGCAGGCAGGTAGGCAGGCAAGCATTCTCGCAGGCAGGCAGGCAGGCAGGCAGGCAGCAGGCATTCTCGCAGGTAGGCAGGCATTCTCGCAGGAAGGCAGGCAGGTAGGTATTCTCGCAGGCAGGTAGGCAGGCAGGAATTCTCGCAGGCAGGTAGGCAGGCAGGTAGGCAGGCAGGCACGCAGGCAGGCATTCTCGCAGGCAGGCATAGTCGCAGGAAGGCAGGCAGGCATTGTCGCAGGCATTGTCGCAGGCAGGCAGGCAGGCATTGTCGCAAGCATTGTCGCAGGCAGGCAGGCAGGCAGGCAGGCATTCTCGCAGGCATTGTCGCAGGCAGGCAGGCAGGCAGGCAGGCAGGCATTGTCGCAGGCAGGCAGGCAGGCAGGCAGGCATTGTCGCAGGCAGGCAGGCAGGCAGGCAGGCAGGCAGGCAGGCATTGTCGCAGGCAGGCAGGCAGGCAGGCAGGCAGGCATTGTCACATGCAGGCAGGCAGGCAGGCAGGCAGGCAGGCATTGTCGCAGGCAGGCAGGCAGGCAGGCAGGCAGGAAGGCAGGCTTTGCCGCAGGCAGGCAGGCAGGCAGGCAGGCAGGCAGGCATTTTCGCAGGCAGGCAGGCAGGCAGGCAGGCATTGTCGCAGGCAGGCAGGCAGGCAGGCAGGCAGGCATTGTCGCAGGCAGGCAGGCAGGCAGGCAGGCACGCACGCAGGCATTCTCGCAGACTGGCAGGCAGGCAGGCAGGCAGGCATTCTCGCAGGCAGGCATTCTCGCAGGAAGACAGGTAGGCAGGCAGGCAGGAAGGCAGGGAGGCAGGCAGGCAGGCAGGCATTCTAGCAGGAATGCAGGCAGGCAGGCATTCTCGCAGGCAGGCATTCTCGCAGGCAGGTAGCCGGCAGGTAGCAGGCAGGTAGCAGGCAGATAGCAGGCAGGTAGCAGGCAGGTAGGTAGGCAGGTAGGCAGGCAGGCAGGTAGGCAGGCAGGCAGGTAGGCAGGCAGGCAGGTAGGCAGGCAGGCAGGTAGGCAGGCAGGTAGGCAGGCAGGTAGGCAGGCAGGTAGGCAGCAGGCATTCTCGCAGGTAGGCAGGCATTCTCGCAGGAAGGCAGGCAGGTAGGTATTCTCGCAGGCAGGTAGGCAGGCAGGAATTCTCGCAGGCAGGTAGGCAGGCAGGTAGGCAGGCAGGCAGGCAGGCAGGCATTCTCGCAGGCAGGCATAGTCGCAGGAAGGCAGGCAGGCATTGTCGCAGGCATTGTCGCAGGCAGGCAGGCAGGCATTGTCGCAGGCATTGTCGCAGGCAGGCAGGCAGGCAGGCAGGCATTCTCGCAGGCATTCTCGCAGGCAGGCAGGCAGGCAGGCAGGCAGGCAGGCAGGCATTGTCGCAGGCAGGCAGGCAGGCAGGCATTGTCGCAGGCAGGCAGGCAGGCAGGCAGGCAGGCATTGTCGCAGGCAGGCAGGCAGGCAGGCAGGCAGGCATTGTCACATGCAGGCAGGCAGGCAGGCAGGCAGGCAGGCATTGTCGCAGGCAGGCAGGCAGGCAGGCAGGCAGGCAGGCATTGTCGCAGGCAGGCAGGCAGGAAGGCAGGCAGGCAGGCATTCTCGCAGGCAGGCAGGCAGGCAGGCAGGCAGGCATTCTCGCAGGCAGGCAGGCAGGCAGGCAGGCAGGCAGGCAGGCAGGCAGGCATTCTCGCAGGCAGGCAGGCAGGCAGGCAGGCATTCTCGCAGGCAGGCAGGCAGGCATTGTCGCAGGCAGGCAGGCAGGCAGGCATTGTCGCAGGCAGGCAGGCAGTCAGGCAGGCAGGCATTGTCGCAGGCAGGCAGGCAGGCAGTCAGGCTGGCAGGCAGGCAGGCTGGCAGGCAGGCAGGCATTGTCGCAGGCAGGCAGGCAGGCAGGCAGGCAGGGTGGAAGGCAGGCTTTGTCGCAGGCAGTCAGTCAGGCAGGCAGGCAGGCAGGCAGGCATTGTCGCAGGCAGGCAGGCAGGCAGGCATTGTCGCAGGCAGGCAGGCAGGCAGGCAGGCATTGTCGCAGGCAGGCAGGCAGGCAGGCAGGTAGGCAGGCAGGCATTGTCGCACGCAGGCAGGCAGGCAGGCAGGCAGGCAGGCAGGCACGCAGGCATTCTCGCAGACTGGCAGGCAGGCAAGCAGGCAGGCATTCTCGCAGGCAGGCATTCTCGCAGGAAGACAGGCAGGCAGGCAGGCAGGCAGGCAGGGAGGCAGGCAGGTAGGCAGGCATTCTAGCAGGAATGCAGGCAGGCAGGCCTTCTCGCAGGCAGGTAGCAGGCAGGTAGCAGGCAGGTAGCAGGCAGGTAGCAGGCAGGTAGCAGGCAGGTAGCAGGCAGGTAGGTAGGCAGGTAGGCAGGCAGGCAGGTAGGCAGGCAGGCAGGTAGGCAGGCAAGCAGGTAGGCAGGCAGGCAGGTAGGCAGGCAGGTAGGCAGGCAAGCATTCTCGCAGGCAGGTAGGCAGGCAGGCAGGCAGGCAGCAGGCATTCTCGCAGGTAGGCAGGCATTCTCGCAGGAAGGCAGGCAGGTAGGTATTCTCGCAGGCAGGTAGGCAGGCAGGAATTCTCGCAGGCAGGTAGGCAGGCAGGTAGGCAGGCAGGCAGGCAGGCAGGCATTCTCGCAGGCAGGCAATCTCCCAGGCATGCAGGCAGGCATTCTCGTAGGCAGGCATTCTCGCAGGCAGGCAGGCAGGCAGGCAGCAAACATTTTTACAGGCCGGCCGGCAGGCATTATCACAGACAGGCAGGCAGGCAGGCAGGCATTCTCGCAGGCTGGCAGGCAGGCTGGCAGGCATTCTCAGAGGTAGGCAGGCAGGCATTCTCGCAGGCATCCTCGTAGGCAGGCAGGCAGGCAGGCAGACAGGCAGGCATTCTCACAGGCAGGCATTATCGCAAGCAGGCATTATCGCAAGCTGGCAGGCAGGCAGGCATGCATTGTCGCAGGCAGGCATTGTCGCAGGCAGGCATTGTCGCAGGCAGGCATTGTCGCAGGCAGGCATTGTCGCAGGCAGGCATTGTCGCAGGCAGGCAGGCAGGCAGGCCGGCAGGCAGGCAGGCAGGCAGACAGGCAGGCATTCTCACAGGCAGGCATTCTCGCAAGCAGGCATTATCGCAAGCTGGCAGGCAGGCAGGCATTATCGCAGGCAGGCATTTTCGCAGGCATTCTCGCAGGCATCCTCGTAGGCAGGCAGGCAGACAGGCAGGCATTCTCACAAGCAGGCATTGTCGCAGGCAGGCAGCAGTCATTGTCGCAGGCATTGTCGCAGGCAGGCAGGCAGGCAGGCATTCTCGCAGGCAGGCAGGCAGGCAGGCAGGCATTCTCGCAGGCAGGCAGGCAGGCATTGTCGCAGGAAGGCAGGCAGGCAGGCAGGCAGGCATTGTCGCAGGCAGGCAGGCAGTCAGGCAGGCAGGCATTGTCGCAGGCAGGAAGGCAGGCAGTCAGGCCGGCAGGCAGGCAGGCTGGCAGGCAGGCAGGCATTGTCGCAGGCAGGCAGGCAGGCAGGCAGGCAGGAAGGCAGGCTTTGTCGCAGGCAGGCAGGCAGGCAGGCAGGCAGGCATTGTCGCAGGCAGGCAGGCAGGCAGGCATTGTCGCAGGCAGGCAGGCAGGCAGGCAGGCAGGCAGGCATTGTCGCAGGCAGGCAGGCAGGCAGGCAGGTAGGCAGGCAGGCAGGTAGGCAGGCAGGCAGGTAGGCAGGCAGGTAGGCAGGCAGGTAGGCAGGCAGGTAGGCAGGCAAGCATTCTCGCAGGCAGGCAGGCAGGCAGGCAGGCAGGCAGGCAGGCATTGTCGCAGGCAGGCAGGCAGGCAGGCAGGCAGGCAGGCATTCTCGCAGGCAGGCATTCTCGCAGGAAGACAGGCAGGCAGGCAGGCACGCAGGCAGGTAGGCATTCTCGCAGGCAGGTAGCAGGCAGGTAGCAGGCAGGTAGCAGGCAGGTAGCAGGCAGGTAGCAGGCAGGTAGCAGGCAGGTAGCAGGCAGGTAGCAGGCAGGTAGGTAGGCAGGTAGGCAGGCAGGCAGGTAGGCAGGCAGGCAGGTAGGCAGGCAGGCAGGAAGGCAGGCTTTGTCGCAGGCAGGCAGGCAGGCAGGCAGGCAGGCAGGCATTGTCGCAGGCAGGCAGGCAGGCAGGCAGGCAGGCATTGTCGCAGGCAGGCAGGCAGGCAGGCAGGCAGGCAGGCATTGTCGCAGGCAGGCAGGCAGGCAGGCAGGCAGGCACGCAGGCATTCTCGCAGACTGGCAGGCAGGCAGGCAGGCAGGCATTCTCGCAGGCTGGCATTCTCGCAGGAAGACAGGCAGGCAGGCAGGCAGGCAGGCATTGTAGCAAGAAGGCAGGCAGGCAGGCATTCTCGCAGGCAGGTAGCAGGCAGGTAGCAGGCAGGTAGCAGGCAGGTAGCAGGTAGGTAGCAGGCAGGTAGCAGGCAGTTAGCAGGCAGGTAGCAGGCAGGTAGCAGGCAGGTAGGTAGGCAGGTAGGCAGGCAGGCAGGTAGGCAGGCAGGCAGGTAGGCAGGCAGACAGGTAGGCAGGCAGGTAGGCAGGCAAGTAGGCAGGCAGGTAGGCAGGCAAGCATTCTCGCAGGCAGGCAGGCAGGCAGCAGGCATTGTCGCAAGCAACCAGGTAGGCAGGCATGCAGGCAGTCATTGTCGCAGGCAGGCAGGCAGGCAGGCATTGTCGCAGGCAGGCAGGCAGGGAGGCAGGCAGGCAGGCATTGTCGCAGGCAGGCAGGCAGGCAGGCAGGCAGGCAGGCAGGCAGGCAGGCAGGCATAGTCGCAGGCAGGCAGGCAGGCAGGCATTGTCGCAGGCAGGCAGGCAGGCAGGCAGGCAGGCAGGCAGGCAGGCAGGCAGGCATTGTCGCAGGCAGGCAGGCAGGCAGGCATTCTCGCAGGCAGGCAGGCAGGCAGGCAGGCAGGCATTCTCGCAGGCAGGCAGGCAGGCAGGCAGGCAGGCAGGCAGGCATTCTCGCAGGCAGGCAGGCAGGCAGGCAGGCAGGCATTCTCGCAGTCAGGCAGGCAGGCAGGCAGGCAGGCAGGCAGGCAGGCAGGCAGGCTTTCTCCCAGGCAGGCAGGCAGGCATTGTCGCAGGCAGGCAGGCAGGAAGGCAGGCATTGTCGCAGGCAGGCAGGCAGGCAGGCAGGCAGGCATTGTCGCAGGCAGGCAGGCAGGCAGGCAGGCTGGCAGGCAGGCAGGCATTGTCGCAGGCAGGCAGGCAGGCAGGCAGGAAGGCAGGCTTTGTCGCAGGCAGGCAGGCAGGCAAGCAGGCAAGCAGGCAGGCATTGTGGCAGGCAGGCAGGCAGGCAGGCATTGTCGCAGGCAGGCAGGCAGGCAGGGAGGCAGGCAGGCATTGTCGCAGGCAGGCAGGCAGGCAGGCAGGCAGGCATTGTCGCAGGCAGGCAGGCAGGCAGGCAGGCAGGCACGCAGGCATTCTCGCAAACTGGCAGGCAGGCAGGCAGGCAGGCATTCTCGCAGGCAGGCATTCACGCAGGAAGACAGGCAGGCAGGCAGGCAGGCAGGGAGGCAGGCAGGCAGGCATTCTAGCAGGAATGCAGGCAGGCAGGCATTCTCGCAGGCAGGTAGCAGGCAGGTAGCAGGCAGGTAGCAGGCAGGTAGCAGGCAGGTAGCAGGCAGGTAGGTAGGCAGGTAGGCAGGCAGGCAGGTAGGCAGGCAGGCAGGTAGGCAGGCAGGCAGGAAGGCAGGCATTGTCGCAGGCAGGCAGGCAGGCAGGCCGGCAGGCAGGCAGGCAGGCAGACAGGCAGGCATTCTCACAGGCAGGCATTCTCGCAAGCAGGCATTATCGCAAGCTGGCAGGCAGGCAGGCATTTTCGCAGGCATTCTCGCAGGCATCCTCGTAGGCAGGCAGGCAGACAGGCAGGCATTCTCACAAGCAGGCATTGTCGCAGGCAGGCAGCAGTCATTGTCGCAGGCATTGTCGCAGGCAGGCAGGCAGGCAGGCATCCTCGCAGGCAGGCAGGCAGGCAGGCAGGCATTCTCGCAGGCAGGCAGGCAGGCATTGTCGCAGGAAGGCAGGCAGGCAGGCAGGCAGGCATTGTCGCAGGCAGGCAGGCAGTCAGGCAGGCAGGCATTGTCGCAGGCAGGAAGGCAGGCAGTCAGGCCGGCAGGCAGGCAGGCTGGCAGGCAGGCAGGCATTGTCGCAGGCAGGCAGGCAGGCAGGCAGGCAGGAAGGCAGGCTTTGTCGCAGGCAGGCAGGCAGGCAGGCAGGCAGGCAGGCATTGTCGCAGGCAGGCAGGCAGGCAGGCATTGTCGCAGGCAGGCAGGCAGGCAGGCAGGCAGGCAGGCATTGTCGCAGGCAGGCAGGCAGGCAGGCAGGTAGGCAGGCAGGCAGGTAGGCAGGCAGGCAGGTAGGCAGGCAGGTAGGCAGGCAGGTAGGCAGGCAGGTAGGCAGGCAAGCATTCTCGCAGGCAGGCAGGCATGCAGGCAGGCAGGCAGGCAGGCATTGTCGCAGGCAGGCAGGCAGGCAGGCAGGCAGGCATTCTCGCAGGCAGGCATTCTCGCAGGAAGACAGGCAGGCAGGCACGCAGGCAGGTAGGCATTCTCGCAGGCAGGTAGCAGGCAGGTAGCAGGCAGGTAGCAGGCAGGTAGCAGGCAGGTAGCAGGCAGGTAGCAGGCAGGTAGCAGGCAGGTAGCAGGCAGGTAGGTAGGCAGGTAGGCAGGCAGGCAGGTAGGCAGGCAGGCAGGTAGGCAGGCAGGCAGGAAGGCAGGCTTTGTCGCAGGCAGGCAGGCAGGCAGGCAGGCAGGCAGGCATTGTCGCAGGCAGGCAGGCAGGCAGGCAGGCAGGCATTGTCGCAGGCAGGCAGGCAGGCAGGCAGGCAGGCAGGCATTGTCGCAGGCAGGCAGGCAGGCAGGCAGGCACGCAGGCATTCTCGCAGACTGGCAGGCAGGCAGGCAGGCAGGCATTCTCGCAGGCAGGCATTCTCGCAGGAAGACAGGCAGGCAGGCAGGCAGGCAGGCAGGCATTGTAGCAGGAAGGCAGGCAGGCAGGCATTCTCGCAGGCAGGTAGCAGGCAGGTAGCAGGCAGGTAGCAGGCAGGTAGCAGGTAGGTAGCAGGCAGGTAGCAGGCAGTTAGCAGGCAGGTAGCAGGCAGGTAGCAGGCAGGTAGGTAGGCAGGTAGGCAGGCAGGCAGGTAGGCAGGCAGGCAGGTAGGCAGGCAGACAGGTAGGCAGGCAGGTAGGCAGGCAAGTAGGCAGGCAGGTAGGCAGGCAAGCATTCTCGCAGGCAGGCAGGCAGGCAGCAGGCATTGTCGCAAGCAACCAGGTAGGCAGGCATGCAGGCAGGCATTGTCGCAGGCAGGCAAGCAGGCAGGCAGGCATTGTCGCAGGCAGGCAGGCAGGGAGGCAGGCAGGCAGGCATTGTCGCAGGCAGGCAGGCAGGCAGGCAGGCAGGCATAGTCGCAGGCAGGCAGGCAGGCAGGCATTGTCGCAGGCAGGCAGGCAGGCAGGCAGGCAGGCATTCTCGCAGGCAGGCAGGCAGGCAGGCAGGCAGGCAGGCAGGCATTCTCGCAGGCAGGCAGGCAGGCAGGCAGGCAGGCAGGCAGGCATTCTCGCAGGCAGGCAGGCAGGCAGGCAGGCAGGCATTCTCGCAGTCAGGCAGGCAGGCAGGCAGGCTTTCTCCCAGGCAGGCAGGCAGGCATTGTCGCAGGCAGGCAGGCAGGAAGGCAGGCATTGTCGCAGGCAGGCAGGCAGGCAGGCAGGCAGGCATTGTCGCAGGCAGGCAGGCAGGCAGGCAGGCTGGCAGGCAGGCAGGCATTGTCGCAGGCAGGCAGGCAGGCAGGCAGGCAGGCAGGAAGGCAGGCTTTGTCGCAGGCAGGCAGGCAGGCAAGCAGGCAAGCAGGCAGGCATTGTGGCAGGCAGGCAGGCAGGCAGGCATTGTCGCAGGCAGGCAGGCAGGCAGGGAGGCAGGCAGGCATTGTCGCAGGCAGGCAGGCAGGCAGGCAGGCAGGCATTGTCGCAGGCAGGCAGGCAGGCAGGCAGGCAGGCACGCAGGCATTCTCGCAAACTGGCAGGCAGGCAGGCAGGCAGGCATTCTCGCAGGCAGGCATTCACGCAGGAAGAAAGGCAGGCAGGCAGGCAGGCAGGGAGGCAGGCAGGCAGGCATTCTAGCAGGAATGCAGGCAGGCAGGCATTCTCGCAGGCAGGTAGCAGGCAGGTAGCAGGCAGGTAGCAGGCAGGTAGCAGGCAGGTAGCAGGCAGGTAGGTAGGCAGGTAGGCAGGCAGGCAGGTAGGCAGGCAGGCAGGTAGGCAGGCAGGCAGGAAGGCAGGCTTTGTCGCAGGCAGGCAGGCAGTCAGGCAGGCAGGCATTTTCGCAGGCAGGCAGGCAGGCAGGCAGGCATTGTCGCAGGCAGGCAGGCAGGCAGGCAGGCAGGCAGGCAGGCAGGCATTGTCGCAGGCAGGCAGGCAGGCAGGCAGGCAGGCAGGCATTCTCGCAGGCAGGCAGGCAGGCAGGCAGGCAGGCAGGCAGGCAGGCAGGCAGGCAGGCAGGCATTCTCGCAGTCAGGCAGGCAGGCAGGCAGGCAGGCAGGCAGGCAGGCTTTCTCCCAGGCAGGCAGGCAGGCATTGTCGCAGGCAGGCAGGCAGGCAGGCAGGCATTGTCGCAGGCAGGCAGGCAGGCAGGCAGGCAGGCATTGTCGCAGGCAGGCAGGCCGGCAGGCAGGCAGGCAGGCAGGCAGGCTGGCAGGCAGGCAGGCATTGTCGCAGGCAGGCAGGCAGGCAGGCAGGCAGTCAGGAAGGCAGGCTTTGTCGCAGGCAGGCAGGCAGGCAAGCAGGCAAGCAGGCAGGCATTGTGGCAGGCAGGCAGGCAGGCAGGCATTGTCGCAGGCAGGCAGGCAGGCAGGCAGGCAGGCAGGCATTGTCGCAGGCAGGCAGGCAGGCAGGCAGGCAGGCATTGTCGCAGGCAGGCAGGCAGGCAGGCAGGCAGGCACGCAGGCATTCTCGCAGACTGGCAGGCAGGCAGGCAGGCAGGCATTCTCGCAGGCAGGCATTCTCGCAGGAAGACAGGCAGGCAGGCAGGCAGGCAGGCATTCTAGCAGGAATGCAGGCAGGCAGGCATTCTCGCAGGCAGGTAGCAGGCAGGTAGCAGGCAGGTAGCAGGCAGGTAGCAGGCAGGTAGCAGGCAGGTAGGTAGGCAGGTAGGCAGGCAGGCAGGTAGGCAGGCAGGCAGGTAGGCAGGCAGGCAGGAAGGCAGGCTTTGTCGCAGGCAGGCAGGCAGGCAGGCAGGCAGGCAGGCATTTTCGCAGGCAGGCAGGCAGGCAGGCAGGCATTGTCGCAGGCAGGCAGGCAGGCAGGCAGGCACGCACGCAGGCATTCTCGCAGACTGGCAGGCAGGCAGGCAGGCAGGCATTCTCGCAGGCAGGCATTCTCGCAGGAAGACAGGTAGGCAGGCAGGCAGGCAGGCAGGGAGGCAGGCAGGCAGGCAGGCATTCTAGCAGAAATGCAGGCAGGCAGGCATTCTCGCAGGCAGGCATTCTCGCAGGCAGGTAGCCGGCAGGTAGCAGGCAGGTAGCAGGCAGGTAGCAGGCAGGTAGCAGGCAGGTAGGTAGGCAGGTAGGCAGGCAGGCAGGTAGGCAGGCAGGCAGGTAGGCAGGCAGGCAGGTAGGCAGGCAGGCAGGTAGGCAGGCAGGTAGGCAGGCAGGTAGGCAGGCAGGTAGGCAGGCAAGCATTCTCGCAGGCAGGCAGGCAGGCAGGCAGGCAGGCAGGCAGGCATTGTCGCAGGCAGGCAGGCAGGCAGGCAGGCAGGCATTCTCGCAGGCAGGCATTCTCGCAGGAAGACAGGCAGGCAGGCAGGCACGCAGGCAGGTAGGCATTCTCGCAGGCAGGTAGCAGGCAGGTAGCAGGCAGGTAGCAGGCAGGTAGCAGGCAGGTAGCAGGCAGGTAGCAGGCAGGTAGCAGGCAGGTAGCAGGCAGGTAGGTAGGCAGGTAGGCAGGCAGGCAGGTAGGCAGGCAGGCAGGTAGGCAGGCAGGCAGGAAGGCAGGCTTTGTCGCAGGCAGGCAGGCAGGCAGGCAGGCAGGCAGGCATTGTCGCAGGCAGGCAGGCAGGCAGGCAGGCAGGCAGGCATTGTCGCAGGCAGGCAGGCAGGCAGGCAGGCAGGCAGGCAGGCATTGTCGCAGGCAGGCAGGCAGGCAGGCAGGCAGGCACGCGGGCATTCTCGCAGACTGGCAGGCAGGCAGGCAGGCAGGCATTCTCGCAGGCAGGCATTCTCGCAGGAAGACAGGCAGGCAGGCAGGCAGGCAGGCAGGCAGGCATTGTAGCAGGAAGGCAGGCAGGCAGGCATTCTCGCAGGCAGGTAGCAGGCAGGTAGCAGGCAGGTAGCAGGCAGGTAGCAGGTAGGTAGCAGGCAGGTAGCAGGCAGTTATCAGGCAGGTAGCAGGCAGGTAGCAGGCAGGTAGGTAGGCAGGTAGGCAGGCAGGCAGGTAGGCAGGCAGGCAGGTAGGCAGGCAGGCAGGTAGGCAGGCAGGTAGGCAGGCAAGTAGGCAGGCAGGTAGGCAGGCAAGCATTCTCGCAGGCAGGCAGGCAGGCAGGCAGGCATTGTCGCAAGCAGCCAGGTAGGCAGGCAGGCAGGCAGGCATTCTCGCAGGCAGGCAGGCAGGCAGGCAGGCAGGCATTCTCGCAGGCAGGCAGGCAGGCAGGCAGGCAGGCATTGTCGCAGGCAGGCAGGCAGGCAGGCAGGCAGGCAGGCAGGCATTCTCGCAGGCAGGCAGGCAGGCAGGCAGGCAGGCAGGCAGGCATTCTCGCAGTCAGGCAGGCAGGCAGGCAGGCAGGCAGGCTTTCTCCCAGGCAGGCAGGCAGGCATTGTCGCAGGCAGGCAGTCAGGCAGGCAGGCATTGTCGCAGGCAGGCAGGCAGGCAGGCAGGCATTGTCGCAGGCAGGCAGGCAGGCAGGCAGGCAGGCAGGCTGGCAGGCAGGCAGGCAGGCATAGTCGCAGGCAGGCAGGCAGGCAGGCAGGCAGGAAGGCAGGCTTTGTCGCCGGCAGGCAGGCAGGCAAGCAGGCAGGCATTGTGGCAGGCAGGCAGGCAGGCAGGCATTGTCGCAGGCAGGCAGGCAGGCAGGCAGGCAGGCATTGTCGCAGGCAGGCATGCAGGCAGGCAGGCAGGCAGGCAGGCATTGTCGCAGGCAGGCAGGCAGGCAGGCAGGCCGGCACGCAGGCATTCTCGCAGACTGGCAGGCAGGCAGACAGGCAGGCATTCTCGCAGGCAGGCATTCTCGCAGGAAGACAGGCAGGCAGGCAGGCAGGCAGGGAGGCAGGCAGGCAGGCATTCTAGCAGGAATGCAGGCAGGCAGGCATTCTCGCAGGCAGGTAGCAGGCAGGTAGCAGGCAGGTAGCAGGCAGGTAGCAGGCAGGTAGCAGGCAGGTAGGTAGGCAGGTAGGCAGGCAGGCAGGTAGGCAGGCAGGCAGGTAGGCAGGCAGGCAGGAAGGCAGGCTTTGTCGCAGGCAGGCAGGCAGGCAGGCAGGCAGGCATTTTCGCAGGCAGGCAGGCAGGCAGGCAGGCATTGTCGCAGGCAGGCAGGCAGGCAGGCAGGCAGGCAGGCAGGCAGGCAGGCAGGCATTGTCGCAGGCAGGCAGGCAGGCAGGCAGGCACGCACGCAGGCATTCTCGCAGACTGGCAGGCAGGCAGGCAGGCAGGCATTCTCGCAGGCAGGCATTCTCGCAGGAAGACAGGTAGGCAGGCAGGCAGGCAGGCAGGGAGGCAGGCAGGCAGGCAGGCATTCTAGCAGGAATGCAGGCAGGCAGGCATTCTCGCAGGCAGGCATTCTCGCCGGCAGGCAGCCGGCAGGTAGCAGGCAGGTAGCAGGCAGGTAGCAGGCAGGTAGCAGGCAGGTAGCAGGCAGGTAGGCAGGCAGGCAGGTAGGCAGGCAGGCAGGTAGGCAGGCAGGCAGGTAGGCAGGCAGGTAGGCAGGCAGGTAGGCAGGCAGGTAGGCAGGCAAGCATTCTCGCAGGCAGGCAGGCAGGCAGGCAGGCAGGCAGGCAGGCATTCTCGCAGGCAGGCAGGCAGGCAGGCAGGCAGGCATTCTCGCTGGCAGGCAGGCAGGCATTGTCGCAGGCAGGCAGGCAGACAGGCAGGCATTGTCGCAGGCAGGCAGGCAGTCAGGCAGGCAGGCATTGTCGCAGGCAGGCAGGCAGGCAGTCAGGCTGGCAGTCAGGCCGGCTGGCAGGCAGGCAGGCATTGTCGCAGGCAGGCAGGCAGGCAGGCAGGCAGGGTGGAAGGCAGGCTTTGTCGCAGGCAGGCAGGCAGGCAGGCAGGCAGGCAGGCAGGCAGGCATTGTCGCAGGCAGGCAGGCAGGCAGGCATTGTCGCAGGCAGGCAGGCAGGCAGGCAGGCATTGTCGCAGGCAGGCAGGCAGGCAGGCAGGTAGGCAGGCAGGCATTGTCGCAGGCAGGCAGGCAGGCAGGCAGGCAGGCACGCAGGCATTCTCGCAGACTGGCAGGCAGGCAGGCAGGCAGGCATTCTCGCAGGCAGGCATTCTCGCAGGAAGACAGGCAGGCAGGCAGGCAGGCAGGCATTGAGGCAGGCAGGTAGGCAGGCATTCTAGCAGGAATGCAGGCAGGCAGGCATTCTCGCAGGCAGGTAGCAGGCAGGTAGCAGGCAGGTAGCAGGCAGGTAGCAGGCAGGTAGCAGGCAGGTAGCAGGCAGGTAGGTAGGCAGGTAGGCAGGCAGGCAGGTAGGCAGGCAGGCAGGTAGGCAGGCAAGCAGGTAGGCAGGCAGGCAGGTAGGCAGGCAGGTAGGCAGGAAACCATTCTCGCAGGCAGGTAGGCAGGCAGGAAGGCAGGCAGGCAGCAGGCATTCTCGCAGGTAGGCAGGCATTCTCGCAGGAAGGCAGGCAGGTAGGTATTCTCGCAGGCAGGTAGGCAGGCAGGAATTCTCGCAGGCAGGTAGGCAGGCAGGAATTCTCGCAGGCAGGTAGGCAGGCAGGTAGGCAGGCAGGCAGGCAGGCAGGCATTCTCGCAGGCAGGCAATCTCCCAGGCATGCAGGCAGGCATTCTCGTAGGCAGGCATTCTCGCAGGCAGGCAGGCAGGCAGGCAGCAAGCATTTTTACAGGCCGGCCGGCAGGCATTATCACAGACAGGCAGGCAGGCAGGCAGGCATTCTCGCAGGCTGGCAGGCAGGCTGGCAGGCATTCTCAGAGGTAGGCAGAGAGGCATTCTCGCAGGCATCCTCGTAGGCAGGCAGGCAGGCAGGCAGACAGGCAGGCATTCTCACAGGCAGGCATTATCGCAAGCAGGCATTATCGCAAGCTGGCAGGCAGGCAGGCATGCATTGTCGCAAGCAGGCATTGTCGCAGGCAGGCATTGTCGCAGGCAGGCATTGTCGCAGGCAGGCATTGTCGCAGGCAGGCATTGTCGCAGGCAGGCAGGCAGGCAGGCCGGCAGGCAGGCAGGCAGGCAGACAGGCAGGCATTCTCACAGGCAGGCATTCTCGCAAGCAGGCATTATCGCAAGCTGGCAGGCAGGCAGGCATTATCGCAGGCAGGCATTTTCGCAGGCATTCTCGCAGGCATCCTCGTAGGCAGGCAGGCAGACAGGCAGGCATTCTCACAAGCAGGCATTCTCGCAGGCAGGCCGGCAGGCATTCTCGCAGACAGGCCGGCAGGCATTCTCGCAGGCAGGCAGTCAGGCAGGCAGGCCGACATTCTCGCAGGCTGGCCGGCAGGCAGGCAGTCAGGCATTCTCGCAGGTAGGCAGGCAGGTGGGCAGGCAGGTAGGCAGGCAGGTAGGCAGGCAGGTAGGCAGGCAGGTAGGCAGGCAGGCAGGTAGGCAGGCAGGCAGTTAGGCAGGCAGGCAGGCAGGCATTCTCGCAGGCAGGCAATCTCCCAGGCACGCAGGCAGGCATTCTCGTAGGCAGGCATAGTCGCAGGAAGGCAGGCAGGCATTGTCGCAGGCATTGTCGCAGGCAGGCAGGCAGGCATAGTCGGAGGCATTGTCGCAGGCAGGCAGCAGTCATTGTCGCAGGCATTGTCGCAGGCAGGCAGGCAGGCAGGCATTCTCGCAGGCAGGCAGGCAGGCAGGCAGGCATTCTCACAGGCAGGCAGGCAGGCATTGTCGCAGGAAGGCAGGCAGGCAGGCAGGCAGGCATTGTCGCAGGCAGGCAGGCAGTCAGGCAGGCAGGCATTGTCGCAGGCAGGAAGGCAGGCAGTCAGGCCGGCAGGCAGGCAGGCTGGCAGTCAGGCAGGCATTGTCGCAGGCAGGCAGGCAGGCATGCAGGCAGGCAGGCAGGAAGGCAGGCTTTGTCGCAGGCAGGCAGGCAGGCAGGCAGGCAGGCAGGCATTGTCGCAGGCAGGCAGGCAGGCAGGCATTGTCGCAGGCAGGCAGGCAGGCAGGCAGGCAGGCAGGCATTTTCGCAGGCAGGCAGGCAGGCAGGCAGGCAGGCAGGCAGGCAGGCATTGTCGCAGGCAGGCAGGCAGGCAGGCAGGCACACACGCAGGCATTCTCGCAGACTGGCAGGCAGGCAGGCAGGCAGGCATTCTCGCAGGCAGGCATTCTCGCAGGAAGACAGGTAGGCAGGCAGGCAGGCAGGCAGGGAGGCAGGCAGGCAGGCAGGCATTCTAGCAGGAATGCAGGCAGGCAGGCATTCTCGCAGGCAGGCATTCTCGCAGGCAGGCAGCCGGCAGGTAGCAGGCAGGTAGCAGGCAGGTAGCAGGCAGGTAGCAGGCAGGTAGCAGGCAGGTAGGCAGGCAGGCAGGTAGGCAGGCAGGCAGGTAGGCAGGCAGGCAGGTAGGCAGGCAGGTAGGCAGGCAGGTAGGCAGGCAGGTAGGCAGGCAAGCATTCTCGCAGGCAGGCAGGCAGGCAGGCAGGCAGGCAGGCATTGTCGCAGGCAGGCAGGCAGGGAGGCAGGCAGGCAGGCATTGTCGCAGGCAGGCAGGCAGGCAGGCAGGCAGGCAGGCATTGTCGCAGGCAGGCAGGCAGGCAGGCATTCTCGCAGGCAGGCAGGCAGGCATTCTCGCTGGCAGGCAGGCAGGCATTGTCGCAGGCAGGCAGGCAGGCAGGCAGGCATTGTCGCAGGCAGGCAGGCAGTCAGGCAGGCAGGCATTGTCGCAGGCAGGCAGGCAGGCAGTCAGGCTGGCAGTCAGGCAGGCTGGCAGGCAGGCAGGCATTGTCGCAGGCAGGCAGGCAGGCAGGCAGGCAGGCAGGGTGGAAGGCAGGCTTTGTCGCAGGCAGGCAGGCAGGCAGGCAGGCAGGCAGGCATTGTCGCAGGCAGGCAGGCAGGCAGGCATTGTCGCAGGCAGGCAGGCAGGCAGGCAGGCATTGTCGCAGGCAGGCAGGCAGGCAGGCAGGTAGGCAGGCAGGCATTGTCGCAGGCAGGCAGGCAGGCAGGCACGCAGGCATTCTCGCAGACTGGCAGGCAGGCAGGCAGGCAGGCATTCTCGCAGGCAGGCATTCTCGCAGGAAGACAGGCAGGCAGGCAGGCAGGCAGGCAGGGAGGCAGGCAGGTAGGCAGGCATTCTAGCAGGAATGCAGGCAGGCAGGCATTCTCGCAGGCAGGTAGCAGGCAGGTAGCAGGCAGGTAGCAGGCAGGTAGCAGGCAGGTAGCAGGCAGGTAGCAGGCAGGTAGGTAGGCAGGTAGGCAGGCAGGCAGGTAGGCAGGCAGGCAGGTAGGCAGGCAAGCAGGTAGGCAGGCAGGCAGGTAGGCAGGCAGGTAGGCAGGCAAGCATTCTCGCAGGCAGGTAGGCAGGCAGGCAGGCAGGCAGCAGGCATTCTCGCAGGTAGGCAGGCATTCTCGCAGGAAGGCAGGCAGGTAGGTATTCTCGCAGGCAGGTAGGCAGGCAGGAATTCTCGCAGGCAGGTAGGCAGGCAGGTAGGCAGGCAGGCAGGCAGGCAGGCATTCTCGCAGGCAGGCAATCTCCCAGGCATGCAGGCAGGCATTCTCGTAGGCAGGCATTCTCGCAGGCAGGCAGGCAGGCAGGCAGCAAACATTTTTACAGGCCGGCCGGCAGGCATTATCACAGACAGGCAGGCAGGCAGGCAGGCATTCTCGCAGGCTGGCAGGCAGGCTGGCAGGCATTCTCAGAGGTAGGCAGAGAGGCATTCTCGCAGGCATCCTCGTAGGCAGGCAGGCAGGCAGGCAGACAGGCAGGCATTCTCACAGGCAGGCATTATCGCAAGCAGGCATTATCGCAAGCTGGCAGGCAGGCAGGCATGCATTGTCGCAAGCAGGCATTGTCGCAGGCAGGCATTGTCGCAGGCAGGCATTGTCGCAGGCAGGCATTGTCGCAGGCAGGCATTGTCGCAGGCAGGCAGGCAGGCAGGCCGGCAGGCAGGCAGGCAGGCAGACAGGCAGGCATTCTCACAGGCAGGCATTCTCGCAAGCAGGCATTATCGCAAGCTGGCAGGCAGGCAGGCATTATCGCAGGCAGGCATTTTCGCAGGCATTCTCGCAGGCATCCTCGTAGGCAGGCAGGCAGACAGGCAGGCATTCTCACAAGCAGGCATTCTCGCAGGCAGGCCGGCAGGCATTCTCGCAGACAGGCCGGCAGGCATTCTCGCAGGCAGGCAGTCAGGCAGGCAGGCCGACATTCTCGCAGGCTGGCCGGCAGGCAGGCAGTCAGGCATTCTCGCAGGTAGGCAGGCAGGTGGGCAGGCAGGTAGGCAGGCAGGTAGGCAGGCAGGTAGGCAGGCAGGTAGGCAGGCAGGCAGGTAGGCAGGCAGGCAGTTAGGCAGGCAGGCAGGCAGGCATTCTCGCAGGCAGGCAATCTCCCAGGCACGCAGGCAGGCATTCTCGTAGGCAGGCATAGTCGCAGGAAGGCAGGCAGGCATTGTCGCAGGCATTGTCGCAGGCAGGCAGGCAGGCATTGTCGGAGGCATTGTCGCAGGCAGGCAGCAGTCATTGTCGCAGGCATTGTCGCAGGCAGGCAGGCAGGCAGGCATTCTCGCAGGCAGGCAGGCAGGCAGGCAGGCAGGCAGGCATTCTCACAGGCAGGCAGGCAGGCATTGTCGCAGGAAGGCAGGCAGGCAGGCAGGCAGGCATTGTCGCAGGCAGGCAGGCAGTCAGGCAGGCAGGCATTGTCGCAGGCAGGAAGGCAGGCAGTCAGGCCGGCAGGCAGGCAGGCTGGCAGGCAGGCAGGCATTGTCGCAGGCAGGCAGGCAGGCATGCAGGCAGGCAGGCAGGAAGGCAGGCTTTGTCGCAGGCAGGCAGGCAGGCAGGCAGGCAGGCAGGCAGGCAGGCATTGTCGCAGGCAGGCAGGCAGGCAGGCATTGTCGCAGGCAGGCAGGCAGGCAGGCAGGCAGGCAGGCATTGTCGCAGGCAGGCAGGCAGGCAGGCAGGTAGGCAGGCAGGCAGGTAGGCAGGCAGGCAGGTAGGCAGGCAGGTAGGCAGGCAGGTAGGCAGGCAGGTAGGCAGGCAAGCATTCTCGCAGGCAGGCAGGCAGGCAGGCAGGCAGGCAGGCAGGCATTGTCGCAGGCAGGCAGGCAGGCAGGCAGGCAGGCATTCTCGCAGGCAGGCATTCTCGCAGGAAGACAGGCAGGCAGGCAGGCACGCAGGCAGGTAGGCATTCTCGCAGGCAGGTAGCAGGCAGGTAGCAGGCAGGTAGCAGGCAGGTAGCAGGCAGGTAGCAGGCAGGTAGCAGGCAGGTAGCAGGCAGGTAGGTAGGCAGGTAGGCAGGCAGGCAGGTAGGCAGGCAGGCAGGTAGGCAGGCAGGCAGGAAGGCAGGCTTTGTCGCAGGCAGGCAGGCAGGCAGGCAGGCAGGCAGGCATTGTCGCAGGCAGGCAGGCAGGCAGGCAGGCAGGCATTGTCGCAGGCAGGCAGGCAGGCAGGCAGGCAGGCAGGCAGGCATTGTCGCAGGCAGGCAGGCAGGCAGGCAGGCAGGCACGCAGGCATTCTCGCAGACTGGCAGGCAGGCAGGCAGGCAGGCATTCTCGCAGGCAAGCATTCTCGCAGGAAGACAGGCAGGCAGGCAGGCAGGCAGGCAGGCAGGCATTGTAGCAGGAAGGCAGGCAGGCAGGCATTCTCGCAGGCAGGTAGCAGACAGGTAGCAGGCAGGTAGCAGGCAGGTAGCAGGTAGGTAGCAGGCAGGTAGCAGGCAGTTAGCAGGCAGGTAGCAGGCAGGTAGCAGGCAGGTAGGTAGGCAGGTAGGCAGGCAGGCAGGTAGGCAGGCAGGCAGGTAGGCAGGCAGGCAGGTAGGCAGGCAGGTAGGCAGGCAAGTAGGCAGGCAGGTAGGCAGGCAAGCATTCTCGCAGGCAGGCAGGCAGGCAGCAGGCATTGTCGCAAGCAACCAGGTAGGCAGGCATGCAGGCAGGCATTGTCGCAGGCAGGCAGGCAGGCAGGCAGGCATTGTCGCAGGCAGGCAGGCAGGGAGGCAGGCAGGCAGGCATTGTCGCAGGCAGGCAGGCAGGCAGGCAGGCAGGCAGGCAGGCAGGCAGGCAGGCAGGCATTGTCGCAGGCAGGCAGGCAGGCAGGCATTGTCGCAGGCAGGCAGGCAGGCAGGCAGGCAGGCAGGCAGGCAGGCATTGTCGCAGGCAGGCAGGCAGGCAGGCATTCTCGCAGGCAGGCAGGCAGGCAGGCAGGCAGGCATTCTCGCAGGCAGGCTGGCAGGCAGGCAGGCAGGCAGGCAGGCAGGCATTCTCGCAGGCAGGCAGGCAGGCAGGCAGGCAGGCAGGCATTCTCGCAGTCAGGCAGGCAGGCAGGCAGGCAGGCAGGCAGGCAGGCTTTCTCCCAGGCAGGCAGGCAGGCATTGTCGCAGGCAGGCAGGCAGGAAGGCAGGCATTGTCGCAGGCAGGCAGGCAGGCAGGCAGGCAGGCATTGTCGCAGGCAGGCAGGCAGGCAGACAGGCTGGCAGGCAGGCAGGCATTGTCACAGGCAGGCAGGCAGGCAGGCAGGCAGGAAGGCAGGCTTTGTCGCAGGCAGGCAGGCAGGCAAGCAGGCAAGCAGGCAGGCATTGTGGCAGGCAGGCAGGCAGGCAGGCATTGTCGCAGGCAGGCAGGCAGGCAGGGAGGCAGGCAGGCATTGTCGCAGGCAGGCAGGCAGGCAGGCAGGCAGGCAGGCATTGTCGCAGGCAGGCAGGCAGGCAGGCAGGCAGGCACGCAGGCATTCTCGCAAACTGGCAGGCAGGCAGGCAGGCAGGCATTCTCGCAGGCAGGCATTCACGCAGGAAGACAGGCAGGCAGGCAGGCAGGCAGGGAGGCAGGCAGGCAGGCATTCTAGCAGGAATGCAGGCAGGCAGGCATTCTCGCAGGCAGGTAGCAGGCAGGTAGCAGGCAGGTAGCAGGCAGGTAGCAGGCAGGTAGCAGGCAGGTAGGTAGGCAGGTAGGCAGGCAGGCAGGTAGGCATGCAGGCAGGTAGGCAGGCAGGCAGGAAGGCAGGCTTTGTCGCAGGCAGGCAGGCAGGCAGGCAGGCAGGCAGGCATTTTCGCAGGCAGGCAGGCAGGCAGGCAGGCATTGTCGCAGGCAGGCAGGCAGGCAGGCAGGCAGGCATTGTCGCAGGCAGGCAGGCAGGCAGGCAGGCAGGCACGCAGGCATTCTCGCAGACTGGCAGGCAGGCAGGCAGGCAGGCATTCTCGCAGGCAGGCATTCTCGCAGGAAGACAGGTAGGCAGGCAGGCAGGCAGGGAGGCAGGCAGGCAGGCAGGCATTCTAGCAGAAATGCAGGCAGGCAGGCATTCTCGCAGGCAGGCATTCTCGCAGGCAGGTAGCCGGCAGGTAGCAGGCAGGTAGCAGGCAGGTAGCAGGCAGGTAGCAGGCAGGTAGTAGGCAGGTAGCAGGCAGGTAGCAGGCAGGTAGGTAGGCAGGTAGGCAGGTAGGCAGGCAGGCAGGTAGGCAGGCAGGCAGGTAGGCAGGCAGGTAGGCAGGCAGGTAGGCAGGCAGGTAGGCAGGCAAGCATTCTCGCAGGCAGGCAGGCAGGCAGGCAGGCAGGCAGGCAGGCAGGCATTGTCGCAGGCAGGCAGGCAGGCAGGCAGGCAGGCAGGCAGGCATTCTCGCAGGCAGGCATTCTCGCAGGAAGACAGGCAGGCAGGCAGGCACGCAGGCAGGTAGGCATTCTCGCAGGCAGGTAGCAGGCAGGTAGCAGGCAGGTAGCAGGCAGGTAGCAGGCAGGTAGCAGGCAGGTAGCAGGCAGGTAGGTAGGCAGGTAGGCAGGCAGGCAGGTAGGCAGGCAGGCAGGTAGGCAGGCAGGCAGGAAGGCAGGCTTTGTCGCAGGCAGGCAGGCAGGCAGGCAGGCAGGCAGGCATTGTCGCAGGCAGGCAGGCAGGCAGGCAGGCAGGCATTGTCGCAGGCAGGCAGGCAGGCAGGCAGGCAGGCATTGTCGCAGGCAGGCAGGCAGGCAGGCAGGCAGGCACGCAGGCATTCTCACAGACTGGCAGGCAGGCAGGCAGGCAGGCATTCTCGCAGGCAGGCATTCTCGCAGGAAGACAGGCAGGCAGGCAGGCAGGCAGGCAGGCATTGTAGCAGGAAGGCAGGCAGGCAGGCATTCTCGCAGGCAGGTAGCAGGCAGGTAGCAGGCAGGTAGCAGGCAGGTAGCAGGTAGGTAGCAGGCAGGTAGCAGGCAGTTAGCAGGCAGGTAGCAGGCAGGTAGCAGGCAGGTAGGTAGGCAGGTAGGCAGGCAGGCAGGTAGGCAGGCAGGCAGGTAGGCAGGCAGGCAGGTAGGCAGGCAGGTAGGCAGGCAAGTAGGCAGGCAGGTAGGCAGGCAAGCATTCTCGCAGGCAGGCAGGCAGGCAGGCAGGCATTGTCGCAAGCAGCCAGGTAGGCAGGCAGGCAGGCAGGCATTGTCGCAGGCAGGCAGGCAGGCAGGCAGGCAGGCATTCTCGCAGGCAGGCAGGCAGGCAGGCAGGCAGGCAGGCAGGCAGGCATTCTCGCAGTCAGGCAGGCAGGCAGGCAGGCAGGCAGGCTTTCTCCCAGGCAGGCAGGCAGGCATTGTCGCAGGCAGGCAGGCAGGCAGGCAGGCATTGTCGCAGGCAGGCAGGCAGGCAGGCAGGCATTGTCGCAGGCAGGCAGGCAGGCAGGCAGGCAGGCAGGCTGGCAGGCAGGCAGGCAGGCATAGTCGCAGGCAGGCAGGAAGGCAGGCTTTGTCGCAGGCAGGCAGGCAGGCAAGCAGGCAAGCAGGCAGGCATTGTGGCAGGCAGGCAGGCAGGCAGGCATTGTCGCAGGCAGGCAGGCAGGCAGGCAGGCAGGCATTGTCGCAGGCAGGCAGGCAGGCAGGCACGCAGGCATTCTCGCAGACTGGCAGGCAGGCAGGCAGGCAGGCATTCTCGCAGGCAGGCATTCTCGCAGGAAGACAGGCAGGCAGGCAGGCAGGCAGGGAGGCAGGCAGGCAGGCATTCTAGCAGGAATGCAGGCAGGCAGGCATTCTCGCAGGCAGGTAGCAGGCAGGTAGCAGGCAGGTAGCAGGCAGGTAGCAGGCAGGTAGCAGGCAGGTAGGTAGGCAGGTAGGCAGGCAGGCAGGTAGGCAGGCAGGCAGGTAGGCAGGCAGGCAGGAAGGCAGGCTTTGTCGCAGGCAGGCAGGCAGGCAGGCAGGCAGGCAGGCATTTTCGCAGGCAGGCAGGCAGGCAGGCAGGCATTGTCGCAGGCAGGCAGGCAGGCAGGCAGGCAGGCAGGCAGGCATTGTCGCAGGCAGGCAGGCAGGCAGGCAGGCACGCACGCAGGCATTCTCGCAGACTGGCAGGCAGGCAGGCAGGCAGGCATTCTCGCAGGCAGGCATTCTCGCAGGAAGACAGGTAGGCAGGCAGGCAGGCAGGCAGGGAGGCAGGCAGGCAGGCAGGCATTCTAGCAGGAATGCAGGCAGGCAGGCATTCTCGCAGGCAGGCATTCTCGCAGGCAGGCAGCCGGCAGGTAGCAGGCAGGTAGCAGGCAGGTAGCAGGCAGGTAGCAGGCAGGTAGCAGGCAGGTAGGCAGGCAGGCAGGTAGGCAGGCAGGCAGGTAGGCAGGCAGGCAGGTAGGCAGGCAGGCAGGTAGGCAGACAGGTAGGCAGGCAGGCAGGCAGGCAGGCAGGCATTGTCGCAGGCAGGCAGGCAGGGAGGCAGGCAGGCAGGCATTGTCGCAGGCAGGCAGGCAGGCAGGCAGGCAGGCATTGTCGCAGGCAGGCAGGCAGGCAGGCATTCTCGCAGGCAGGCAGGCAGGCAGGCAGGCAGGCATTCTCGCAGGCAGGCAGGCAGGCAGGCAGGCAGGCAGGCAGGCAGGCAGGCATTCTCGCAGGCAGGCAGGCAGGCAGGCAGGCACGCAGGCAGGCAGGCAGGCAGGCATTCTCGCAGTCAGGCAGGCAGGCAGGCAGGCAGGCAGGCAGGCATTCTCCCAGGCAGGCAGGCAGGCATTGTCGCAGGCAGGCAGGCAGGCAGGCAGGCAGGCATTGTCGCAGGCAGGCAGGCAGGCAGGCAGGCAGGCATTGTCGCAGGCAGGCAGGCAGGCAGGCAGGCAGGCAGGCAGGCAGGCTGGCAGGCAGGCAGGCATTGTCGCAGGCAGGCAGGCAGGCAGGCAGGCAGGCAGGAAGGCAGGCTTTGTCGCAGGCAGGCAGGCAGGCAAGCAGGCAAGCAGGCAGGCATTGTGGCAGGCAGGCAGGCATTGTCGCAGGCAGGCAAGCAGGCAGGCAGGCAGGCAGGCATTGTCGCAGGCAGGCAGGCAGGCAGGCAGGCAGGCATTGTCGCAGGCAGGCAGGCAGGCAGGCAGGCAGGCAGGCAGGCAGGCAGGCATTCTCGCAGGCAGGCATTCTCGCAGGAAGACAGGCAGGCAGGCAGGCAGGCAGGGAGGCAGGCAGGCAGGCATTCTAGCAGGAATGCAGGCAGGCAGGCATTCTCGCAGGCAGGTAGCAGGCAGGTAGCAGGCAGGTAGCAGGCAGGTAGCAGGCAGGTAGCAGGCAGGTAGGTAGGCAGGTAGGCAGGCAGGCAGGTAGGCAGCAGGCAGGTAGGCAGGCAGGCAGGAAGGCAGGCTTTGTCGCAGGCAGGCAGGCAGGCAGGCAGGCATGCATTTTCGCAGGCAGTCAGGCAGGCAGGCATTGTCGCAGGCAGGCAGGCAGGCAGGCAGGCAGGCATTGTCGCAGACAGGCAGGCAGGCAGGAAGGCACGCACGCAGGCATTCTCGCAGACTGGCAGGCAGGCAGGCAGGCATTCTCGCAGGCAGGCATTCTCGCAGGAAGACAGGTAGGCAGGCAGGCAGGCAGGCAGGGAGGCAGGCAGGCAGGCAGGCATTCTAGCAGGAATGCAGGCAGGCAGGCATTCTCGCAGGCAGGCATTCTCGCAGGCAGGTAACCGGCAGGTAGCAGGCAGGTAGCAGGCAGGTAGCAGGCAGGTAGGTAGGCAGGTAGGCAGGCAGGCAGGTAGGCAGGCAGGCAGGTAGGCAGGCAGGCAGGTAGGCAGGCAGGCAGGTAGGCAGGCAGGTAGGCAGGCAGGTAGGCAGGCAAGCATTCTCGCAGGCAGGCAGGCAGGCAGGCAGGCAGCAGGCATTCTCGCAGGTAGGCAGGCATTCTCGCAGGAAGGCAGGCAGGCAGGAATTCTCGCAGGCAGATAGGCAGGCAGGTAGGCAGGCAGGCAGGCAGGCAGGCATTCTCGCAGGCAGGCAATCTCCCAGGCACGCAGGCAGGCATTCTCGTAGGCAGGCATTGTCGCAGGCAGGCAGGCAGGCATTGTCGCAGGCATTGTCGCAGGCAAGCAGCCAGGCATTGTCGCAGGCATTGTCGCAGGCAGGCAGGCAGGCATTGTCGCAGGCATTGTCGCAGGCAGGCAGGCAGGCAGGCATTCTCGCAGGCAGGCAGGCAGGCAGGCAGGCATTGTCGCAGGCAGGCAGGCAGGCAGGCAGGCAGGCATTGTCGCAGGCAGGCAGGCAGGCAGGCAGGCAGGCAGGCATTGTCGCAGGCAGGCAGGCACGCAGGCAGGCAGGCAGGCAGGCATTGTCGCAGGCAGTCAGGCAGGCAGGCAGGCAGGCAGGTATTGTCGCAGGCAGGCAGGCAGGCAGGCAGGCAGGCAGGCATTGTCGCAGGCAGGCAGGCAGGCAGGCAGGCATTCTCGCAGGCAGGAAGGCAGGCAGGCAGGCAGGTAGGCAGGCATTCTCACAGGCAGACAGGCAGGCAGGCAGGCAGGCAGGCAGGCATTCTCGCAGGCAGGCAGGCAGGCAGGCAGGCAGGCATTCTCGCAGGCAAGCAAGCAGGCAGGCAGGCAGGCAGGCAGGCAGGCAGGCAGGCAGGTATTGTCGCAGGCAGGCAGGCAGGCAGGCAGGCAGGCAGGCAGGCAGGCATTGTCGCAGGCAGGCAGGCAGGCAGGTAGGCATTCTCGCAGGCCGGCAGGCAGGCAGGCAGGCAGGTAGGCAGGCATTCTCACAGGCAGACAGGCAGGCAGGCAGGCAGGCAGGCAGGCATTCTCGCAGGCAGGCAGGCAGGCAGGCAGGCAGGCATTCTCGCAGGCAGGCAAGCAGGCAGGCAGGCAGGCAGGCAGGCAGGCAGGCAGGCATTCTCGCAGACAGGCATTCTCGCAGGCAGGCAGGCAGGCATTGTCGGAGGCATTGTCGCAGGCAGGCAGCAGTCATTGTCGCAGGCATTGTCGTAGGCAGGCAGGCAGGCAGGCATTCTCGCAGGCAGGCAGGCAGGCAGGCAGGCAGGCATTCTCGCAGGCAGGCAGGCAGGCATTGTCGCAGGAAGGCAGGCAGGCAGGCAGGCAGGCATTGTCGCAGGCAGGCAGGCAGTCAGGCAGGCAGGCATTGTCGCAGGCAGGAAGGCAGGCAGTCAGGCCGGCAGGTAGGCAGGCTGGCAGGCAGGCAGGCATTGTCGCAGGCAGGCAGGCAGGCAGGCAGGCAGGCAGGAAGGCAGGCTTTGTCGCAGGCAGGCAGGCAGACAGGCAGGCAGGCAGGCATTGTCGCAGGCAGGCAGGCAGGCAGGCATTGTCGCAGGCAGGCAGGCAGGCAGGCAGGCAGGCATTGTCGCAGGCAGGCAGGCAGGCAGGCAGGCAGGTAGGCAGGCAGGCAGGTAGGCAGGCAGGCAGGTAGGCAGGCAGGTAGGCAGGCAGGTAGGCAGGCAGGTAGGCAGGCAAGCATTCTCGCAGGCAGGCAGGCAGGCAGGCAGGCAGGCAGGCAGGCAGGCATTGTCGCAGGCAGGCAGGCAGGCAGGCAGGCAGGCAGGCATTCTCACAGGCAGGCATTGTCGCCGGAAGACAGGCAGGCAGGCAGGCACGCAGGCAGGCAGGCATTCTCGCAGGCAGGTAGCAGGCAGGTAGCAGGCAGGTAGCAGGCAGGTAGCAGGCAGGTAGCAGGCAGGTAGCAGGCAGGTAGCAGGCAGGTAGGTAGGCAGGTAGGCAGGCAGGCAGGTAGGCAGGCAGGCAGGTAGGCAGGCAGGCAGGAAGGCAGGCTTTGTCGCAGGCAGGCAGGCAGGCAGGCAGGCAGGCAGGCATTGTCGCAGGCAGGCAGGCAGGCAGGCAGGCAGGCATTGTCGCAGGCAGGCAGGCAGGCAGGCAGGCAGGCATTGTCGCAGGCAGGCAGGCAGGCAGGCAGGCAGGCACGCAGGCATTCTCGCAGACTGGCAGGCAGGCAGGCAGGCAGGCATTCTCGCAGGCAGGCATTCTCGCAGGAAGACAGGCAGGCAGGCAGGCAGGCAGGCAGGCATTGTAGCAGGAAGGCAGGCAGGCAGGCATTCTCGCAGGCAGGTAGCAGGCAGGTAGCAGGCAGGTAGCAGGCAGGTAGCAGGCAGGTAGCAGGTAGGTAGCAGGCAGGTAGCAGGCAGTTAGCAGGCAGGTAGCAGGCAGGTAGCAGGCAGGTAGGTAGGCAGGTAGGCAGGCAGGCAGGTAGGCAGGCAGGCAGGTAGGCAGGCAGGCAGGTAGGCAGGCAGGTAGGCAGGCAAGTAGGCAGGCAGGTAGGCAGGCAAGCATTCTCGCAGGCAGGCAGGCAGGCAGCAGGCATTGTCGCAAGCAACCAGGTAGGCAGGCATGCAGGCAGGCATTGTCGCAGGCAGGCAGGCAGGCAGGCAGGCATTGTCGCAGGCAGGCAGGCAGGGAGGCAGGCAGGCAGGCATTGTCGCAGGCAGGCAGGCAGGCAGGCAGGCAGGCAGGCAGGCAGGCATTGTCGCTGGCAGGCAGGCAGGCAGGCATTGTCGCAGGCAGGCAGGCAGGCATTCTCGCAGGCAGGCAGGCATTGTCGCAGGCAGGCAGGCAGGCAGGCATTCTCGCAGGCAGGCAGGCAGGCAGGCAGGCAGGCATTCTCGCAGGCAGGCTGGCAGGCAGGCAGGCAGGCAGGCAGGCAGGCATTCTCGCAGGCAGGCAGGCAGGCAGGCAGGCAGGCAGGCAGGCAGGCAGGCAGGCATTCTCGCAGTCAGGCAGGCAGGCAGGCAGGCAGGCAGGCAGGCAGGCAGGCAGGCTTTCTCCCAGGCAGGCAGGCAGGCATTGTCGCAGGCAGGCAGGCAGGAAGGCAGGCATTGTCGCAGGCAGGCAGGCAGGCAGGCATTGTCGCAGGCAGGCAGGAAGGCAGACAGGCTGGCAGGCAGGCAGGCATTGTCGCAGGCAGGCAGGCAGGCAGGCAGGCAGGCAGGAAGGCAGGCTTTGTCGCAGGCAGGCAGGCAGGCAAGCAGGCAAGCAGGCAGGCATTGTGGCAGGCAGGCAGGCAGGCAGGCATTGTCGCAGGCAGGCAGGCAGGCAGGGAGGCAGGCAGGCATTGTCGCAGGCAGGCAGGCAGGCAGGCAGGCAGGCAGGCAGGCATTGTCGCAGGCAGGCAGGCAGGCAGGCAGGCAGGCACGCAGGCATTCTCGCAAACTGGCAGGCAGGCAGGCAGGCAGGCATTCTCGCAGGCAGGCATTCACGCAGGAAGACAGGCAGGCAGGCAGGCAGGCAGGGAGGCAGGCAGGCAGGCATTCTAGCAGGAATGCAGGCAGGCAGGCATTCTCGCAGGCAGGTAGCAGGCAGGTAGCAGGCAGGTAGCAGGCAGGTAGGTAGGCAGGTAGGCAGGCAGGCAGGTAGGCATGCAGGCAGGTAGGCAGGCAGGCAGGAAGGCAGGCTTTGTCGCAGGCAGGCAGGCAGGCAGGCAGGCAGGCAGGCATTTTCGCAGGCAGGCAGGCAGGCAGGCAGGCATTGTCGCAGGCAGGCAGGCAGGCAGGCAGGCAGGCATTGTCGCAGGCAGGCAGGCAGGCAGGCAGGCACGCAGGCATTCTCGCAGACTGGCAGGCAGGCAGGCAGGCAGGCATTCTCGCAGGCAGGCATTCTCGCAGGAAGACAGGTAGGCAGGCAGGCAGGCAGGGAGGCAGGCAGGCAGGCAGGCATTCTAGCAGAAATGCAGGCAGGCAGGCATTCTCGCAGGCAGGCATTCTCGCAGGCAGGTAGCCGGCAGGTAGCAGGCAGGTAGCAGGCAGGTAGCAGGCAGGTAGCAGGCAGGTAGCAGGCAGGTAGCAGGCAGGTAGCAGGCAGGTAGGTAGGCAGGTAGGCAGGTAGGCAGGCAGGTAGGTAGGCAGGCAGGCAGGTAGGCAGGCAGGTAGGCAGGCAGGTAGGCAGGCAGGTAGGCAGGCAAGCATTCTCGCAGGCAGGCAGGCAGGCAGGCAGGCAGGCAGGCAGGCATTGTCGCAGGCAGGCAGGCAGGCAGGCAGGCAGGCATTCTCGCAGGCAGTCATTCTCGCAGGAAGACAGGCAGGCAGGCAGGCACGCAGGCAGGTAGGCATTCTCGCAGGCAGGTAGCACGCAGGTAGCAGGCAGGTAGCAGGCAGGTAGCAGGCAGGTAGCAGGCAGGTAGCAGGCAGGTAGGTAGGCAGGTAGGCAGGCAGGCAGGTAGGCAGGCAGGCAGGTAGGCAGGCAGGCAGGAAGGCAGGCTTTGTCGCAGGCAGGCAGGCAGGCAGGCAGGCAGGCAGGCAGGCATTGTCGCAGGCAGGCAGGCAGGCAGGCAGGCAGGCATTGTCGCAGGCAGGCAGGCAGGCAGGCAGGCAGGCAGGCATTGTCGCAGGCAGGCAGGCAGGCAGGCAGGCAGGCACGCAGGCATTCTCGCAGACTGGCAGGCAGGCAGGCAGGCAGGCATTCTCGCAGGCAGGCATTCTCGCAGGAAGACAGGCAGGCAGGCAGGCAGGCAGGCAGGCAGGCATTGTAGCAGGAAGGCAGGCAGGCAGGCATTCTCGCAGGCAGGTAGCAGGCAGGTAGCAGGCAGGTAGCAGGCAGGTAGCAGGTAGGTAGCAGGCAGGTAGCAGGCAGTTAGCAGGCAGGTAGCAGGCAGGTAGCAGGCAGGTAGGTAGGCAGGTAGGCAGGCAGGCAGGTAGGCAGGCAGGCAGGTAGGCAGGCAGGCAGGTAGGCAGGCAGGTAGGCAGGCAAGTAGGCAGGCAGGTAGGCAGGCAAGCATTCTCGCAGGCAGGCAGGCAGGCAGGCAGGCATTGTCGCAAGCAGCCAGGTAGGCAGGCAGGCAGGCAGGCATTGTCGCAGGCAGGCAGGCAGGCAGGCAGGCAGGCATTCTCGCAGGCAGGCAGGCAGGCAGGCAGGCAGGCATTGTCGCAGGCAGGCAGGCAGGCAGGCAGGCAGGCAGGCATTCTCGCAGGCAGGCAGGCAGGCAGGCAGGCAGGCAGGCAGGCAGGCATTCTCGCAGTCAGGCAGGCAGGCAGGCAGGCAGGCAGGCTTTCTCCCAGGCAGGCAGGCAGGCATTGTCGCAGGCAGGCAGGCAGGCAGGCATTGTCGCAGGCAGGCAGGCAGGCAGGCAGGCATTGTCGCAGGCAGGCAGGCAGGCAGGCAGGCAGGCAGGCTGGCAGGCAGGCAGGCAGGCATAGTCGCAGGCAGGCAGGCAGGCAGGAAGGCAGGCTTTGTCGCAGGCAGGCAGGCAGGCAAGCAGGCAAGCAGGCAGGCATTGTGGCAGGCAGGCAGGCAGGCAGGCATTGTCGCAGGCAGGCAGGCAGGCAGGCAGGCAGGCATTGTCGCAGGCAGGCAGGCAGGCAGGCACGCAGGCATTCTCGCAGACTGGCAGGCAGGCAGGCAGGCAGGCATTCTCGCAGGCAGGCATTCTCGCAGGAAGACAGGCAGGCAGGCAGGCAGGCAGGGAGGCAGGCAGGCAGGCATTCTAGCAGGAATGCAGGCAGGCAGGCATTCTCGCAGGCAGGTAGCAGGCAGGTAGCAGGCAGGTAGCAGGCAGGTAGCAGGCAGGTAGCAGGCAGGTAGGTAGGCAGGTAGGCAGGCAGGCAGGTAGGCAGGCAGGCAGGTAGGCAGGCAGGCAGGAAGGCAGGCTTTGTCGCAGGCAGGCAGGCAGGCAGGCAGGCAGGCAGGCATTTTCGCAGGCAGGCAGGCAGGCAGGCAGGCATTGTCGCAGGCAGGCAGGCAGGCAGGCAGGCAGGCAGGCAGGCAGGCATTGTCGCAGGCAGGCAGGCAGGCAGGCAGGCACGCACGCAGGCATTCTCGCAGACTGGCAGGCAGGCAGGCAGGCAGGCATTCTCGCAGGCAGGCATTCTCGCAGGAAGACAGGTAGGCAGGCAGGCAGGCAGGCAGGGAGGCAGGCAGGCAGGCAGGCATTCTAGCAGGAATGCAGGCAGGCAGGCATTCTCGCAGGCAGGCATTCTCGCAGGCAGGCAGCCGGCAGGTAGCAGGCAGGTAGCAGGCAGGTAGCAGGCAGGTAGCAGGCAGGTAGCAGGCAGGTAGGCAGGCAGGCAGGTATGCAGGCAGGCAGGTAGGCAGGCAGGCAGGTAGGCAGGCAAGCAGGTAGGCAGGCAGGTAGGCAGGCAGGCAGGCAGGCAGGCAGGCATTGTCGCAGGCAGGCAGGCAGGGAGGCAGGCAGGCAGGCATTGTCGCAGGCAGGCAGGCAGGCAGGCAGGCAGGCAGGCATTCTCGCAGGCAGGCAGGCAAGCAGGCAGGCATTCTCGCAGGCAGGCAGGCAGGCAGGCAGGCATTCTCGCAGGCAGGCAGGCAGGCAGGCATTCTCGCAGGCAGGCAGGCAGGCAGGCAGGCAGGCAGGCAGGCAGGCAGGCATTCTCGCAGTCAGGCAGGCAGGCAGGCAGGCAGGCAGGCAGGCAGGCATTCTCCCAGGCAGGCAGGCAGGCATTGTCGCAGGCAGGCAGGCAGGCAGGCAGGCATTGTCGCAGGCAGGCAGGCAGGCAGGCAGGCAGGCATTGTCGCAGGCAGGCAGGCAGGCAGGCAGGCAGGCAGGCAGGCAGGCTGGCAGGCAGGCAGGCATTGTCGCAGGCAGGCAGGCAGGCAGGCAGGCAGGCAGGAAGGCAGGCTTTGTCGCAGGCAGGCAGGCAGGCAAGCAGGCAAGCAGGCAGGCATTGTGGCAGGCAGGCAGGCATTGTCGCAGGCAGGCAAGCAGGCAGGCAGGCAGGCAGGCATTGTCGCAGGCAGGCAGGCAGGCAGGCAGGCAGGCAGGCAGGCATTGTCGCAGGCAGGCAGGCAGGCAGGCAGGCAGGCAGGCAGGCAGGCAGGCATTCTCGCAGGCAGGCATTCTCGCAGGAAGACAGGCAGGCAGGCAGGCAGGCAGGGAGGCAGGCAGGCAGGCATTCTAGCAGGAATGCAGGCAGGCAGGCATTCTCGCAGGCAGGTAGCAGGCAGGTAGCAGGCAGGTAGCAGGCAGGTAGCAGGCAGGTAGCAGGCAGGTAGGTAGGCAGGTAGGCAGGCAGGCAGGTAGGCAGCAGGCAGGTAGGCAGGCAGGCAGGAAGGCAGGCTTTGTCGCAGGCAGGCAGGCAGGCAGGCAGGCAGGCAGGCATGCATTTTCGCAGGCAGTCAGGCAGGCAGGCATTGTCGCAGGCAGGCAGGCAGGCAGGCAGGCAGGCATTGTCGCAGGCAGGCAGGCAGGCAGGCAGGCACGCACGCAGGCATTCTCGCAGACTGGCAGGCAGGCAGGCAGGCATTCTCGCAGGCAGGCATTCTCACAGGAAGACAGGTAGGCAGGCAGGCAGGCAGGCAGGGAGGCAGGCAGGCAGGCAGGCATTCTAGCAGGAATGCAGGCAGGCAGGCATTCTCGCAGGCAGGCATTCTCGCAGGCAGGTAACCGGCAGGTAGCAGGCAGGTAGCAGGCAGGTAGCAGGCAGGTAGGTAGGCAGGTAGGCAGGCAGGCAGGTAGGCAGGCAGGCAGGTAGGCAGGCAGGTAGGCAGGCAGGTAGGCAGGCAAGCATTCTCGCAGGCAGGCAGGCAGGCAGGCAGGCAGCAGGCATTCTCGCAGGTAGGCAGGCATTCTCGCAGGAAGGCAGGCAGGCAGGAATTCTCGCAGGCAGATAGGCAGGCAGGTAGGCAGGCAGGCAGGCAGGCAGGCATTCTCGCAGGCAGGCAATCTCCCAGGCACGCAGGCAGGCATTCTCGTAGGCAGGCATTGTCGCAGGCAGGCAGGCAGGCATTGTCGCAGGCATTGTCGCAGGCAGGCAGCCAGGCATTGTCGCAGGCATTGTCGCAGGCAGGCAGGCAGGCATTGTCGCAGGCATTGTCGCTGGCAGGCAGGCAGGCAGGCATTCTCGCAGGCAGGCAGGCAGGCAGGCATTGTCGCAGGCAGGCAGGCAGGCAGGCAGGCAGGCATTGTCGCAGGCAGGCAGGCAGGCAGGCAGGCAGGCATTGTCGCAGGCAGGCAGGCACGCAGGCAGGCAGGCAGGCAGGCATTGTCGCAGGCAGTCAGGCAGGCAGGCAGGCAGGCAGGTATTGTCGCAGGCAGGCAGGCAGGCAGGCAGGCAGGCAGGCAGGCAGGCATTGTCGCAGGCAGGCAGGCAGGCAGGCAGGCATTCTCGCAGGCAGGAAGGCAGGCAGGCAGGCAGGTAGGCAGGCATTCTCACAGGCAGACAGGCAGGCAGGCAGGCAGGCAGGCAGGCATTCTCGCAGGCAGGCAGGCAGGCAGGCAGGCAGGCATTCTCGCAGGCAGGCAAGCAGGCAGGCAGGCAGGCAGGCAGGCAGGCAGGCAGGCAGGTATTGTCGCAGGCAGGCAGGCAGGCACGCAGGCAGGCATTCTCATAGGCAGGCATTCTCGCAGGCAGGCAGGCAGCAAGCATTTTCACAGGCCGGCCGGCAGGCAGGCAGGCATTCTCGCAGGCTGGCAGGCAAGCTGGCAGGCATTCTCGGAGGTAGGCAGGCAGGCATTCTCGCAGGCATCCTCGTAGGCAGGCAGGCAGGCAGGCAGGCAGACAGGCAGGCATTATCGCAAGCAGGCATTATCGCAAGCTGGCAGGCAGGCAGGCATTGTCGCAGGCAGGCATTGTCGCAGGCAGGCAGGCAGGCAGGCAGGCAGGCAGGCAGGCAGGCAGACAGGCAGACAGGCAGGCATTCTCACAGGCAGGCATTCTCGCAAGCAGGCATTATCGCAAGCTGGCAGGCAGGCAGGCATTATCGCAGGCAGGCATCATCGCAGGCATTCTCACAGGCATCCTCGTAGGCAGGCAGGCAGACAGGCAGGCATTCTCACAAGCAGGCATTATCGCAGGCAGGCATTCTCGCAAGCAGGCAGGCATGCAGGCATTATCGCAGGCAGGCATTGTCGCATGCAGGCACGCAGGCATTCTCGCAGGCAGGCATTCTCGCAGGCAGGCCGGCAGGCATTCTCGCAGGCAGGCCGGCAGGCATTCTCGCAGGCAGGCAGGCAGGCAGGCAGGCCGGCATTCTCGCAGGCTGGCAGGCAGGCAGGCAGTCAGGCATTCTCGCAGGTAGGCAGGCAGGTAGGCAGGCAGGTAGGCAGGCAGGTAGGCAGGCAGGCAGGCAGGCAGGCAGGCAAGCATGCTCGCAGGCTCACAGGCAGGCAGGCAGGCAGGCAGGCAGGCAGGCTCGCTGGCAGGCAGGCAGGCAGGTAGGCAGGAAGGTTCGCAGTCAGGCAGGCAGGCAAGCAAGCTCACAGGCTTGCAGGCAGGAAGGCCGGCCGCAGGCAGGCAGGCAGGCAGGTAAGCAGCTCGCAGGCTCGCAGGCAGGCAGGCAGGCAGGCAGGCTCGCAGGCAGGCAAGCTCGCAGGCAGGCAGGCAGTTAGGCTCACAGGCAAGTAGGCAGGAATGTTCGCAGGCAGGCAGGCAGGCAAGCAAGCTCGCAGGTTCGCAGGCAGGCAGGCAGGCAGGCAGGCAGACAGGCAGGCAGGCAGGCTCGCAGGCAGGCAGGCTCGCAGGCAGGCAGGCTCGCAGGCAGGAAGGTCGCAGGCAGGCATTCTCGCAGGCAGGCATTCTCGCAGGCAGGCATTCTCGCAGGCAGGCATTCTCGCAGGCAGGCATTCTCGCAGGCAGGCATTCTCGCAGGCAGGCAGGCAGACAGGCAGGCATTCTCGCAGGCAGGCATTCTGGCAGGCAGGCATTCTCGAAGGCAAGCAGGCAGGCAGGCATTCTGGCAGGCAGGCAGGCAGGCAGGCATTATCGCAGGCAAACATTGTCGCAGGCAGGCATGCAGGCATTCTCGCAGGCAGGCATACAGGCAGGCAGGCAGGCAGGCAGGCATTCTCACAGGCAGGCATTATCGCAGTTAGGCAGGCAGGCAGGTATACTCGCAAGCAGGCATTGTCGCAGGCAGGCACGCAGGCATTCTCGCAGGCAGGCATTCTCGCAGGCAGGCGGCAGGCATTGTCGCAGGCAGGCCGGCAGGCATTCTCGCAGGCAGGCAGGCAGGCCGTCATTCTCGCAGGCTGGCAGGCAGGCAGGCAGTCAGGCATTCTCGCAGGTAGGCAGGCAGGTAGGCAGGCAGGTAGGCAGGCAGGCAGGCAGGCAGGCAGGCAGCAGGAAGGCTAGCAGGCAGGCAGGCAGGCAGGCAGGCAGGCAGGCAAGCATGCTTGCAGGCTCACAGGCAGGCAGGCAGGCAGGCAGGCTCGCTGGCAGGCAGGCAGGCAGGCAGTCTCGCAGGCAGGTAGGCAGGAAGGTTCGCAGTCAGGCAGGCAGGCAAGCAAGCTCACAGGCTTGCAGGCAGGAAGGCCGGCCGCAGGCAGGCAGGCAGGCAGGCAAGCAGCTCGCAGGCTCCCAGGCAGGCAGGCAGGCAGGCAGGCTCGCAGGCAGGCAGGCACGTAGGAAGGCTAGCAGGCAACAAGCTCGCAGGCAGGCAGGCAGGCAAGCTCGCAGGCAGGCAGGCAGTTAGGCTCACAGGCAAGTAGGCAGGAATGTGCGCAGGCAGGCAGGCAGGCAAGCAAGCTCGCAGGCTCGCAGGCAGGCAGGCAGGCAGACAGGCAGGCAGGCAGGCAGGCTCGCAGGCAGGCAGGCTCGCAGGCAGGAAGGTCGCAGGCACGCATTCTCGCAGGCAGGCATTCTCGCAGGCAGGCATTCTCGCAGGCAGGCATTCTCGCAGGCAGGTATTCTCGCAGGCAGGCATTCTCGCAGGCAGGCATTCTCCCAGACAGGCATTCTCGCAGGCAGGCATTCTCGCAGGCAGGCAGGCAGGCAGGCATTCTCGCAGGCAGGCAGGCATTCTCGCAGGCAGGCAGGCAGGCAGGCATTCTCACAGGCAGGCATTCTCGCAGGCAGGCATTCTCGCAGGAAGGCATTCTCGCAGGCAGGCATTCTCGCAGGCAGGCATTCTCACAGGCAGGCATTCTCGCAGGCAGGCATTCTGGCAGGCAGGCATTCTCGAAGGCAGGCAGGCAGGCAGGCATTATCGCAGGCAGGCAGGCAGGCAGGCAGGCATTATCGCAGGCAGACATTGTCGCAGGCAGGCACGCAGGCATTCTCGCAGGCAGGCATACAGGCAGGCAGGCAGGCAGGCAGGCAGGCAGGCATTTTCACAGGCAGGCATTATCGCAGTTAGGCAGGGAGGCAGGTATACTCGCAAGCAGGCATTGTTGCAGGCAGGCAGGCATTGTCGCAGGCAGGCAGGCATTGTCGCAGGAAGGCAGGCATTGTCGCAGGCAGGCAGGCATTGTCGCAGGCAGGCAGGCAGGCATTGTCGCAGGCAGGCAGGCAGGCAGGCAGGCTAGCAGGCAATCTCGCAGGCAGGCCGGCAGGCAGGCATTCTCGTGGGCAGGCCGGCAGGCCGGCAGGCATTCTCGCAGGCAGGCCGGTAGGCCGGCAGGCATTCTCGCAGGCAGGCCGGCAGGCATTCTCACAGGCAGGCCGGCAGGCATTCTCGCAGGCAGGTAGCAGGCAGGTAGTAGGCAGGTAGGCAGGCAGGTAGCAGGCAGGTAGGCAGGCAGGTAGCAGGCAGGTAGGCAGGCAGGTAGGCAGGCAGGTAGGCAGGCAGGTAGGCAGGCAGGTAGGCAGGCAGGTAGGCAGGCAGGCAGGTAGGCAGGCAGGCAGGTAGGCAGGCAGGCTGGCACACAGTCAGGCATTCTCGCAGGCAGGCAGGCTGGCACACAGTCAGGCATTCTCGCAGGCAGGCATTCTCGCAGGCAGGCATTCTCGCAGGCAGGCATTCTCGCAGGCAGGCATTCTCGCAGGCAGGCATTCTCGCAGGCAGGCATTCTCGCAGGCAGGCATTCTCGCAGGCAGGCATTCTCGCAGGCAGGCATTCTCGCAGGCAGGCATTCTCGCAGGCAGGCATTCTCGCAGGCAGGCATTCTCGCAGGCAGGCATTCTCGCAAGCAGGCATTCTCGCAGGCAGTCAGGCATTCTCGCAGGCAGGCAGGCAGGCATTCTCGCAGGCAGGCAGGCAGGCAGGCATTCTCGCAGGCAGGCAGGCAGGCAGGCATTCTCGCAGGCAGGCAGGCAGGCAGGCATTCTCGCAGGCAGGCAGGCAGGCATTCTCACAGGCAGGCAGGCAGGCAGGCATTCTCACAGGCAGGCAGGCAGGCAGGCAGGCAGGCAGACAGGCAGGCATTCTCACAGGCAGGCATTCTCGCAGGCAGGCATTCTCACAGGCAGGCATTCTCGCAGGCAGGCATTCTCGCAGGCAGGCATTCTCGCAGGCAGGCATTCTCGCAAGCTGGCAGGCAGGCAGGCATGCATTGTCGCAGGCAGGCATTGTCGCAGGCAGGCATTGTCGCAGGCAGGCATTGTCGCAGGCAGGCAGGCAGGCAGGCAGGCAGGCAGGCAGACAGGCAGACAGGCAGGCATTCTCACAGGCAGGCATTCTCGCAAGCAGGCATTATCGCAAGCTGGCAGGCAGGCAGGCATTATCGAAGGCAGGCATTTTCGCAGGCATTCTCGCAGGCATCCTCGTAGGCAGGCAGGCAGACAGGCAGGCATTCTCACAAGCAGGCATTCTCACAGGCAGGCATTATGGCAAGCAGGCAGGCAGGCAGGCATTATTGCAGGCAGGCATTGTCGCATGCAGGCACGCAGGCATTCTCGCAGGCAGGCATTCTCGCAGGCAGGCCGGCAGGCATTCTCGCAGGCAGGCTGGCAGGCATTCTCGCAGGCAGGCCGGCAGGCATTCTCGCAGGCAGGCAGGCAGGCAGGCCGGCATTCTCGCAGGCAGGCATTGTCGCAGGCATTGTCGCAGGCATCCTCGTAGGCAGGCAGGCAGACAGGCAGGCATTCTCACAGGCAGGCTTTATCGCAAGGGGGCATTATCGCAAGCTGGCAGGCAGGGAGGCATGCATTGTCGCAGGCATGCATTGTCGCAGGCAGGCATTGTCGCAGGCAGGCATTGTCGCAGGCAGGCATTGTCGCTGGCAGGCAGGCAGGCAGGCAGGCAGACAGGCAGACAGGCAGGCATTCTCACAGGCAGGCATTCTCGCAAGCAGGCATTATCGCAAGCTGGCAGGCAGGCAGGCATTATCGCAGGCAGGCATTTTCGCAGGCATTCTCGCAGGCATCCTCGTAGGCAGGCAGGCAGACAGGCAGGCATTCTCACAAGCAGGCATTCTCGCAGGCAGGCATTATCGCAAACAGGCAGGCATTATCGCAGGCAGGCATTGTCGCATGCAGGCACGCAGGCATTCTCGCAGGCAGGCATTCTCGCAGGCAGGCCGGCAGCATTCTCGCAGGCAGGCCGGCAGGCATTCTCGCAGGCAGGCCGGCAGGCATTCTCGCAGGCAGGCAGGCAGGCAGGCAGGCCGGCATTCTCGCAGGCTGGCAGGCAGGCAGGCAGTCAGGCATTCTCGCAGGTAGGCAGGCAGGTAGGCAGGCAGGTAGGCAGGCAGGTAGGCAGGCAGGTAGGCAGGCAGGTAGGCAGACAGGTAGGCAGACAGGCAGGTAGGCAGGCAGGCAGGTAGGCAGGCAGGCAGTTAGGCAGGCAATTAGGCAGGCAGGTAGGCAGGCAAGCATTCTCGCAGGCAGGCAGGCAGGCAGGCAGCAGGCATTCTCGCAGGCAGGCAGGCATTCTCGCAGGAAGGCAGGCAGGTAGGTATTCTCGCAGGCAGGTAGGCAGGCAGGAATTCTCACAGGCAGGTAGGCAGGCAGGTAGGCAGGCAGGCAGGCAGGCAGGCATTCTCGCAGGCAGGCAATCTCCCAGGCACGCAGGCAGGCATTCTCGTAGGCAGGCATTCTCGCAGGCAGGCAGGCAGCAAGCATTTTCACAGGCCGGCCGGCAGGCATTCTCACAGACAAGCAGGCAGGCAGGCAGGCATTCTCGCAGGCTGGCAGGCAAGCTGGCAGGCATTCTCGGAGGTAGGCAGGCAGGCATTCTCGCAGGCATCCTCGTAGGCAGGCAGGCAGGCAGGCAGGCAGACAGGCAGGCATTATCGCAAGCAGGCATTATCGCAAGCTGGCAGGCAGGCAGGCATTGTCGCAGGCAGGCATTGTCGCAGGCAGGCAGGCAGGCAGGCAGGCAGGCAGGCAGGCAGACAGGCAGACAGGCAGGCATTCTCACAGGCAGGCATTCTCGCAAGCAGGCATTATCGCAAGCTGGCAGGCAGGCAGGCATTATCGCAGGCAGGCATCATCGCAGGCATTCTCGCAGGCATCCTCGTAGGCAGGCAGGCAGGCAGACAGGCAGGCATTCTCACAAGCAGGCATTATCGCAGGCAGGCATTCTCACAAGCAGGCAGGCATGCAGGCATTATCGCAGGCAGGCATTGTCGCATGCAGGCACGCAGGCATTCTCGCAGGCAGGCATTCTCGCAGGCAGGCCGGCAGGCATTCTCGCAGGCAGGCCGGCAGGCATTCTCGCAGGCAGGCAGGCAGGCAGGCCGGCATTCTCGCAGGCTGGCAGGCAGGCAGGCAGTCAGGCATTCTCGCAGGTAGGCAGGCAGGTAGGCAGGCAGGTAGGCAGGCAGGTAGGCAGGCAGGCAGGCAGGCAGGCAGCAGGAAGGCTAGCAGGCAGGCAGGCAGGCAGGCAAGCATGCTCGCAGGCTCACAGGCAGGCAGGCAGGCAGGCAGGCAGGCAGGCTCGCTGGCAGGCAGGCAGGCAGGTAGGCAGGAAGGTTCGCAGTCAGGCAGGCAGGCAAGCAAGCTCACAGGCTTGCAGGCAGGAAGGCCGGCCGCAGGCAGGCAGGCAGGCAGGCAAGCAGCTTGCAGGCTCGCAGGCAGGCAGGCAGGCAGGCAGGCTCGCAGGCAGGCAGGCACGTAGGAAGGCTAGCAGGCAACAAGCTTGCAGGCAGGCAGGCAGGCAAGCTCGCAGGCAGGCAGGCAGTTAGGCTCACAGGCAAGTAGGCAGGAATGTTCGCAGGCAGGCAGGCAGGCAAGCAAGCTCGCAGGCTCGCAGGCAGGCAGGCTCGCAGGCAGGAAGGTCGCAGGCAGGCATTCTCGCAGGCAGGCATTCTCGCAGGCAGGCATTCTCGCAGGCAGGCATTCTCGCAGGCAGGCATTCTCGCAGGCAGGCATTCTCGCAGGCAGGCAGGCAGACAGGCAGGCATTCTCGCAGGCAGGCATTCTGGCAGGCAGGCATTCTCGAAGGCAAGCAGGCAGGCAGGCATTCTGGCAGGCAGGCAGGCAGGCAGGCATTATCACAGGCAAACATTGTCGCAGGCAGGCACGCAGGCATTCTCGCAGGCAGGCATACAGGCAGGCAGGCAGGCAGGCAGGCAGGCATTCTCACAGGCAGGCATTATCGCAGTTAGGCAGGCAGGCAGGTATACTCGCAAGCAGGCATTGTCGTAGGCAGGCACGCAGGCATTCTCGCAGGCAGGCATTCTCGCAGGCAGGCCGGCAGGCATTCTCGCAGGCAGGCCGGCAGGCATTCTCGCAGGCAGGCAGGCAGGCCGTCATTCTCGCAGGCTGGCAGGCAGGCAGGCAGTCAGGCATTCTCGCAGGTAGGCAGGCAGTTAGGCAGGCAGGTAGGCAGGCAGGCAGGCAGGCAGGCAGGCAGGCAGCAGGAAGGCTAGCAGGCAGGCAGGCAGGCAGGCAGGCAGGCAGGCAGGCAGGCAAGCATGCTCGCAGGCTCACAGGCAGGCAGGCAGGCAGGCAGGCAGGCTCGCTGGCAGGCAGGCAGGCAGGCAGTCTCGCAGGCAGGTAGGCAGGAAGGTTCGCAGTCAGGCAGGCAGGCAAGCAAGCTCACAGGCTTGCAGGCAGGAAGGCCGGCCGCAGGCAGGCAAGCAGCTCGCAGGCTCGCAGGCAGGCAGGCAGGCAGGCAGGCTCGCAGGCAGGCAGGCACGTAGGAAGGCTAGCAGGCAACAAGCTCGCAGGCAGGCAGGCAGGCAAGCTCGCAGGCAGGCAGGCAGTTAGGCTCACAGGCAAGTAGGCAGGAATGTGCGCAGGCAGGCAGGCAGGCAAGCAAGCTCACAGGCTCGCAGGCAGGCAGGCAGGCAGGCAGGCAGACAGGCAGGCAGGCAGGCTCGCAGGCAGGCAGGCTCGCAGGCAGTCAGGCTCGCAGGCAGGAAGGTCGCAGGCAGGCATTCTCGCAGGCAGGCATTCTCGCAGGCAGGCATTCCCGCAGGCAGGCATTCTCGCAGGCATGCATTCTCGCAGGCAGGCATTCTCGCAGGCAGGCAGGCAGGCAGGCATTCTCGCAGGCAGGCAGGCAGGCAGGCATTCTCGCAGGCAGGCAGGCATTCTCGCAGGCAGGCAGGCATTCTCGCAGGCAGGCAGGCAGGCAGGCATTCTCGCAGGCAGGCAGGCAGGCAGGCAGACAGGCAGGCATTCTCACAGGCAGGTATTCTCGCAGGCAGGCATTCTCGCAGGAAGGCATTCTCGCAGGCAGGCATTCTCGCAGGCAGGCATTCTCACAGGCAGGCATTCTCGCAGGCAGGCATTCTGGCAGGCAGGCATTCTCGAAGGCAGGCAGGCAGGCAGGCATTATCGCAGGCAGGCAGGCAGGCAGGCAGGCATTATCGCAGGCAGACATTGTCGCAGGCAGGCACGCAGGCATTCTCGCAGGCAGGCATACAGGCAGGCAGGCAGGCAGGCAGGCAGGCATTCTCACAGGCAGGCATTATCGCAGTTAGGCAGGCAGGCAGGTATACTCGCAAGCAGGCATTGTCGCAGGCAGGCAGGCATTGTCGCAGGCAGGCAGGCATTGTCGCAGGAAGGCAGGCATTGTCGCAGGCAGGCAGGCATTGTCGCAGGCAGGCAGGCAGGCATTGTCGCAGGCAGGCAGGCAGGCAGGCAGGCTAGCAGGCAATCTCGCAGGCAGGCCGGCAGGCAGGCATTCTCGTAGGCAGGCCGGCAGGCCGGCAGGCATTCTCGCAGGCAGGCCGGTAGGCCGGCAGGCATTCTCGCAGGCAGGCCGGCAGGCATTCTCGCAGGCAGGCCGGCAGGCATTCTCGCAGGCAGGTAGCAGGCAGGTAGCAGGCAGGTAGGCAGGCAGGTAGCAGGCAGGTAGGCAGGCAGGTAGCAGGCAGGTAGGCAGGCAGGTAGGCAGGCAGGTAGGCAGGCAGGTAGGCAGGCAGGTAGGCAGGCAGGTAGGCAGGCAGGCAGCCAAGCATTCTCGCAGGCAGGCATTCTCGCAGGCAGGCAGGCACGCAGGCATGCATTCTCGCAGGTAGGCAGGCAGGCAGCAGGCATTCTCGCAGGCAGGCAGGCATTCTCGCAGGAAGGCAGGCAGGGAGGCATTAACGCAGGCAGGTAGGCAGGCAGGTAGGCAGGCAGGCAGGCAGGCAGGCATTCTCGCAGGCAGGCAATCTCCCAGGCACACAGGCAGGCATTCTCGCAGCCAGGCAGGCATTCTCGCAGGCAGGCAGGCATTCTCGCAGGCAAGCAGGCATTCTCGCAGGCAGGCAGGCATTCTCGCAGGCAAGCAGGCATTCTCGCAAGCAGGCAGGCATTCTCGCAGGCAGGCAGGCAGGCAGGCCGGCCGGCAGGCATTCTCACAGGCAGGCATTCTCGCAAGCAGGCATTCTCACAAGCTGGCAGGCAGGCAGGCATTATCGCAGGCAGGCAGGCAGTTAGGCTCACAGGCAGGTAGGCAGGAATATTCGCAGGCAGGCAGGCAGGCAAGCAAGCTCGCAGGCTCGCAGGCAGGCAGGCCACAGGCAGGCAGCTAGGCAGGCAGCCAGGCTAGCAGGCTAGCAGGCAGGCAAGTAAGCTCGCAGGTTCGCAGGCAGGCAGGCAGGCCGCAGGTAGGCAGGTAAGCAGGCAGGCAGGCAAACAGGCAAGCAAGCTCGCAGGCAGGCAGGCAGGCAGGCAGGCTCGCAGGCAGGCAGGCTCGCAGGCAGGCAGGCTCGCAGGCAGGCATTCTCCCAGGCAGGCATTCTCGCAGGCAGGCATTCTCGCAGCCAGGCATTCTCGCAGGCAGGCAGGCAAGCAGGCATTCTCGCAGGCAGGCAGGCAGGCAGGCATTCTCGCAGGCAGGCAGGCATTCTCGCAGGCAGGCAGGCAGGCAGGCATTCTCGCAGGCAGGCAGGCAGGCAGGCAGGCAGGAAGGTTCGCAGTCAGGCAGGCAGGCAAGCAAGCTCACAGGCTTGCAGGCAGGAAGGCCGGCCGCAGGCAGGCAGGCAGGCAGGCAAGCAGCTTGCAGGCTCGCAGGCAGGCAGGCAGGCAGGCAGGCTCGCAGGCAGGCAGGCACGTAGGAAGGCTAGCAGGCAACAAGCTTGCAGGCAGGCAGGCAGGCAAGCTCGCAGGCAGGCAGGCAGTTAGGCTCACAGGCAAGTAGGCAGGAATGTTCGCAGGCAGGCAGGCAGGCAAGCAAGCTCGCAGGCTCGCAGGCAGGCAGGCTCGCAGGCAGGAAGGTCGCAGGTAGGCATTCTCGCAGGCAGGCATTCTCGCAGGCAGGCATTCTCGCAGGCAGGCATTCTCGCAGGCAGGCATTCTCGCAGGCAGGCATTCTCGCAGGCAGGCAGGCAGACAGGCAGGCATTCTCGCAGGCAGGCATTCTGGCAGGCAGGCATTCTCGAAGGCAAGCAGGCAGGCAGGCATTCTGGCAGGCAGGCAGGCAGGCAGGCATTATCACAGGCAAACATTGTCGCAGGCAGGCACGCAGGCATTCTCGCAGGCAGGCATACAGGCAGGCAGGCAGGCAGGCAGGCAGGCATTCTCACAGGCAGGCATTATCGCAGTTAGGCAGGCAGGCAGGTATACTCGCAAGCAGGCATTGTCGTAGGCAGGCACGCAGGCATTCTCGCAGGCAGGCATTCTCGCAGGCAGGCCGGCAGGCATTCTCGCAGGCAGGCCGGCAGGCATTCTCGCAGGCAGGCAGGCAGGCCGTCATTCTCGCAGGCTGGCAGGCAGGCAGGCAGTCAGGCATTCTCGCAGGTAGGCAGGCAGTTAGGCAGGCAGGTAGGCAGGCAGGCAGGCAGGCAGGCAGGCAGCAGGAAGGCTAGCAGGCAGGCAGGCAGGCAGGCAGGCAGGCAGGCAGGCAGGCAAGCATGCTCGCAGGCTCACAGGCAGGCAGGCAGGCAGGCAGGCAGGCTCGCTGGCAGGCAGGCAGGCAGGCAGTCTCGCAGGCAGGTAGGCAGGAAGGTTCGCAGTCAGGCAGGCAGGCAAGCAAGCTCACAGGCTTGCAGGCAGGAAGGCCGGCCGCAGGCAGGCAAGCAGCTCGCAGGCTCGCAGGCAGGCAGGCAGGCAGGCAGGCTCGCAGGCAGGCAGGCACGTAGGAAGGCTAGCAGGCAACAAGCTCGCAGGCAGGCAGGCAGGCATTCTCGCAGGCAGGCAGGCATTCTCGCAGGCAAGCAGGCATTCTCGCAGGCAGGCAGGCATTCTCGCAGGCAGGCAGGCATTCTCGCAGGCAGGCAGGCAGGCAGGCCGGCCGGCAGGCATTCTCACAGGCAGGCATTCTCGCAAGCAGGCATTCTCACAAGCTGGCAGGCAGGCAGGCATTATCGCAGGCAGGCAGGCAGTTAGGCTCACAGGCAGGTAGGCAGGAATATTCGCAGGCAGGCAGGCAGGCAAGCAAGCTCGCAGGCTCGCAGGCAGGCAGGCCACAGGCAGGCAGCTAGGCAGGCAGCCAGGCTAGCAGGCTAGCAGGCAGGCAAGTAAGCTCGCAGGTTCGCAGGCAGGCAGGCAGGCCGCAGGTAGGCAGGTAAGCAGGCAGGCAGGCAAACAGGCAAGCAAGCTCGCAGGCAGGCAGGCAGGCAGGCAGGCTCGCAGGCAGGCAGGCTCGCAGGCAGGCAGGCTCGCAGGCAGGCATTCTCCCAGGCAGGCATTCTCGCAGGCAGGCATTCTCGCAGCCAGGCATTCTCGCAGGCAGGCAGGCAGGCAGGCATTCTCGCAGGCAGGCAGGCAAGCAGGCATTCTCGCAGGCAGGCAGGCAGGCAGGCATTCTCGCAGGCAGGCAGGCATTCTCGCAGGCAGGCAGGCAGGCAGGCATTCTCGCAGGCAGGCAGGCAGGCAGGCAGGCAGGAAGGTTCGCAGTCAGGCAGGCAGGCAAGCAAGCTCACAGGCTTGCAGGCAGGCAGGCCGGCCGCAGGCAGGCAGGCAGGCAGGCAAGCAGCTTGCAGGCTCGCAGGCAGGCAGGCAGGCAGGCTCGCAGGCAGGCAGGCACGTAGGAAGGCTAGCAGGCAACAAGCTTGCAGGCAGGCAGGCAGGCAAGCTCGCAGGCAGGCAGGCAGTTAGGCTCACAGGCAAGTAGGCAGGAATGTTCGCAGGCAGGCAGGCAGGCAAGCAAGCTCGCAGGCTCGCAGGCAGGCAGGCTCGCAGGCAGGAAGGTCGCAGGCAGGCATTCTCGCAGGCAGGCATTCTCGCAGGCAGGCATTCTCGCAGGCAGGCATTCTCGCAGGCAGGCATTCTCGCAGGCAGGCATTCTCGCAGGCAGGCAGGCAGACAGGCAGGCATTCTCGCAGGCAGGCATTCTGGCAGGCAGGCATTCTCGAAGGCAAGCAGGCAGGCAGGCATTCTGGCAGGCAGGCAGGCAGGCAGGCATTATCACAGGCAAACATTGTCGCAGGCAGGCACGCAGGCATTCTCGCAGGCAGGCATACAGGCAGGCAGGCAGGCAGGCAGGCAGGCATTCTCACAGGCAGGCATTATCGCAGTTAGGCAGGCAGGCAGGTATACTCGCAAGCAGGCATTGTCGTAGGCAGGCACGCAGGCATTCTCGCAGGCAGGCATTCTCGCAGGCAGGCCGGCAGGCATTCTCGCAGGCAGGCCGGCAGGCATTCTCGCAGGCAGGCAGGCAGGCCGTCATTCTCGCAGGCTGGCAGGCAGGCAGGCAGTCAGGCATTCTCGCAGGTAGGCAGGCAGTTAGGCAGGCAGGTAGGCAGGCAGGCAGGCAGGCAGGCAGGCAGCAGGAAGGCTAGCAGGCAGGCAGGCAGGCAGGCAGGCAGGCAGGCAGGCAAGCATGCTCGCAGGCTCACAGGCAGGCAGGCAGGCAGGCAGGCAGGCTCGCTGGCAGGCAGGCAGGCAGGCAGTCTCGCAGGCAGGTAGGCAGGAAGGTTCGCAGTCAGGCAGGCAGGCAAGCAAGCTCACAGGCTTGCAGGCAGGAAGGCCGGCCGCAGGCAGGCAAGCAGCTCGCAGGCTCGCAGGCAGGCAGGCAGGCAGGCAGGCTCGCAGGCAGGCAGGCACGTAGGAAGGCTAGCAGGCAACAAGCTCGCAGGCAGGCAGGCAGGCAAGCTCGCAGGCAGGCAGGCAGTTAGGCTCACAGGCAAGTAGGCAGGAATGTGCGCAGGCAGGCAGGCAGGCAAGCAAGCTCACAGGCTCGCAGGCAGGCAGGCAGGCAGGCAGGCTCGCAGGCAGGCAGGCTCGCAGGCAGTCAGGCTCGCAGGCAGGAAGGTCGCAGGCAGGCATTCTCGCAGGCAGGCATTCTCGCAGGCAGGCATTCCCGCAGGCAGGCATTCTCGCAGGCATGCATTCTCGCAGGCAGGCATTCTCGCAGGCAGGCAGGCAGGCAGGCATTCTCGCAGGCAGGCAGGCAGGCAGGCATTCTCGCAGGCAGGCAGGCATTCTCGCAGGCAGGCAGGCAGGCAGGCATTCTCGCAGGCAGGCAGGCAGGCAGGCAGACAGGCAGGCATTCTCACAGGCAGGTATTCTCGCAGGCAGGCATTCTCGCAGGAAGGCATTCTCGCAGGCAGGCATTCTCGCAGGCAGGCATTCTCACAGGCAGGCATTCTCGCAGGCAGGCATTCTGGCAGGCAGGCATTCTCGAAGGCAGGCAGGCAGGCAGGCATTATCGCAGGCAGGCAGGCAGGCAGGCAGGCATTATCGTAGGCAGACATTGTCGCAGGCAGGCACGCAGGCATTCTCGCAGGCAGGCATACAGGCAGGCAGGCAGGCAGGCAGGCAGGCATTCTCACAGGCAGGCATTATCGCAGTTAGGCAGGCAGGCAGGTATACTCGCAAGCAGGCATTGTCGCAGGCAGGCAGGCATTGTCGCAGGCAGGCAGGCATTGTCGCAGGAAGGCAGGCATTGTCGCAGGCAGGCAGGCATTGTCGCAGGCAGGCAGGCAGGCATTGTCGCAGGCAGGCAGGCAGGCAGGCAGGCTAGCAGGCAATCTCGCAGGCAGGCCGGCAGGCAGGCATTCTCGTAGGCAGGCCGGCAGGCCGGCAGGCATTCTCGCAGGCAGGCCGGTAGGCCGGCAGGCATTCTCGCAGGCAGGCCGGCAGGCATTCTCGCAGGCAGGCCGGCAGGCATTCTCGCAGGCAGGTAGCAGGCAGGTAGCAGGCAGGTAGGCAGGCAGGTAGCAGGCAGGTAGGCAGGCAGGTAGCAGGCAGGTAGGCAGGCAGGTAGGCAGGCAGGTAGGCAGGCAGGTAGGCAGGCAGGTAGGCAGGCAGGTAGGCAGGCAGGCAGCCAAGCATTCTCGCAGGCAGGCATTCTCGCAGGCAGGCAGGCACGCAGGCATGCATTCTCGCAGGTAGGCAGGCAGGCAGCAGGCATTTCTCGCAGGCAGGCAGGCATTCTCGCAGGAAGGCAGGCAGGGAGGCATTAACGCAGGCAGGTAGGCAGGCAGGTAGGCAGGCAGGCAGGCAGGCAGGCATTCTCGCAGGCAGGCAATCTCCCAGGCACACAGGCAGGCATTCTCGCAGCCAGGCAGGCATTCTCGCAGGCAGGCAGGCATTCTCGCAGGCAAGCAGGCATTCTCGCAGGCAGGCAGGCATTCTCGCAAGCAGGCAGGCATTCTCGCAGGCAGGCAGGCAGGCAGGCCGGCCGGCAGGCATTCTCACAGGCAGGCATTCTCGCAAGCAGGCATTCTCACAAGCTGGCAGGCAGGCAGGCATTATCGCAGGCAGGCAGGCAGTTAGGCTCACAGGCAGGTAGGCAGGAATATTCGCAGGCAGGCAGGCAGGCAAGCAAGCTCGCAGGCTCGCAGGCAGGCAGGCCACAGGCAGGCAGCTAGGCAGGCAGCCAGGCTAGCAGGCTAGCAGGCAGGCAAGTAAGCTCGCAGGTTCGCAGGCAGGCAGGCAGGCCGCAGGTAGGCAGGTAAGCAGGCAGGCAGGCAAACAGGCAAGCAAGCTCGCAGGCAGGCAGGCAGGCAGGCAGGCTCGCAGGCAGGCAGGCTCGCAGGCAGGCAGGCTCGCAGGCAGGCATTCTCCCAGGCAGGCATTCTCGCAGGCAGGCATTCTCGCAGCCAGGCATTCTCGCAGGCAGGCAGGCAGGCAGGCATTCTCGCAGGCAGGCAGGCAAGCAGGCATTCTCGCAGGCAGGCAGGCAGGCAGGCATTCTCGCAGGCAGGCAGGCATTCTCGCAGGCAGGCAGGCAGGCAGGCATTCTCGCAGGCAGGCAGGCAGGCAGGCAGGCAGGAAGGTTCGCAGTCAGGCAGGCAGGCAAGCAAGCTCACAGGCTTGCAGGCAGGCAGGCCGGCCGCAGGCAGGCAGGCAGGCAGGCAAGCAGCTTGCAGGCTCGCAGGCAGGCAGGCAGGCAGGCTCGCAGGCAGGCAGGCACGTAGGAAGGCTAGCAGGCAACAAGCTTGCAGGCAGGCAGGCAGGCAAGCTCGCAGGCAGGCAGGCAGTTAGGCTCACAGGCAAGTAGGCAGGAATGTTCGCAGGCAGGCAGGCAGGCAAGCAAGCTCGCAGGCTCGCAGGCAGGCAGGCTCGCAGGCAGGAAGGTCGCAGGCAGGCATTCTCGCAGGCAGGCATTCTCGCAGGCAGGCATTCTCGCAGGCAGGCATTCTCGCAGGCAGGCATTCTCGCAGGCAGGCATTCTCGCAGGCAGGCAGGCAGACAGGCAGGCATTCTCGCAGGCAGGCATTCTGGCAGGCAGGCATTCTCGAAGGCAAGCAGGCAGGCAGGCATTCTGGCAGGCAGGCAGGCAGGCAGGCATTATCACAGGCAAACATTGTCGCAGGCAGGCACGCAGGCATTCTCGCAGGCAGGCATACAGGCAGGCAGGCAGGCAGGCAGGCAGGCATTCTCACAGGCAGGCATTATCGCAGTTAGGCAGGCAGGCAGGTATACTCGCAAGCAGGCATTGTCGTAGGCAGGCACGCAGGCATTCTCGCAGGCAGGCATTCTCGCAGGCAGGCCGGCAGGCATTCTCGCAGGCAGGCCGGCAGGCATTCTCGCAGGCAGGCAGGCAGGCCGTCATTCTCGCAGGCTGGCAGGCAGGCAGGCAGTCAGGCATTCTCGCAGGTAGGCAGGCAGTTAGGCAGGCAGGTAGGCAGGCAGGCAGGCAGGCAGGCAGGCAGCAGGAAGGCTAGCAGGCAGGCAGGCAGGCAGGCAGGCAGGCAGGCAGGCAAGCATGCTCGCAGGCTCACAGGCAGGCAGGCAGGCAGGCAGGCAGGCTCGCTGGCAGGCAGGCAGGCAGGCAGTCTCGCAGGCAGGTAGGCAGGAAGGTTCGCAGTCAGGCAGGCAGGCAAGCAAGCTCACAGGCTTGCAGGCAGGAAGGCCGGCCGCAGGCAGGCAAGCAGCTCGCAGGCTCGCAGGCAGGCAGGCAGGCAGGCAGGCTCGCAGGCAGGCAGGCACGTAGGAAGGCTAGCAGGCAACAAGCTCGCAGGCAGGCAGGCAGGCAAGCTCGCAGGCAGGCAGGCAGTTAGGCTCACAGGCAAGTAGGCAGGAATGTGCGCAGGCAGGCAGGCAGGCAAGCAAGCTCACAGGCTCGCAGGCAGGCAGGCAGGCAGGCAGGCTCGCAGGCAGGCAGGCTCGCAGGCAGTCAGGCTCGCAGGCAGGAAGGTCGCAGGCAGGCATTCTCGCAGGCAGGCATTCTCGCAGGCAGGCATTCCCGCAGGCAGGCATTCTCGCAGGCATGCATTCTCGCAGGCAGGCATTCTCGCAGGCAGGCAGGCAGGCAGGCATTCTCGCAGGCAGGCAGGCAGGCAGGCATTCTCGCAGGCAGGCAGGCATTCTCGCAGGCAGGCAGGCAGGCAGGCATTCTCGCAGGCAGGCAGGCAGGCAGGCAGACAGGCAGGCATTCTCACAGGCAGGTATTCTCGCAGGCAGGCATTCTCGCAGGAAGGCATTCTCGCAGGCAGGCATTCTCGCAGGCAGGCATTCTCACAGGCAGGCATTCTCGCAGGCAGGCATTCTGGCAGGCAGGCATTCTCGAAGGCAGGCAGGCAGGCAGGCATTATCGCAGGCAGGCAGGCAGGCAGGCAGGCATTATCGTAGGCAGACATTGTCGCAGGCAGGCACGCAGGCATTCTCGCAGGCAGGCATACAGGCAGGCAGGCAGGCAGGCAGGCAGGCATTCTCACAGGCAGGCATTATCGCAGTTAGGCAGGCAGGCAGGTATACTCGCAAGCAGGCATTGTCGCAGGCAGGCAGGCATTGTCGCAGGCAGGCAGGCATTGTCGCAGGAAGGCAGGCATTGTCGCAGGCAGGCAGGCATTGTCGCAGGCAGGCAGGCAGGCATTGTCGCAGGCAGGCAGGCAGGCAGGCAGGCTAGCAGGCAATCTCGCAGGCAGGCCGGCAGGCAGGCATTCTCGTAGGCAGGCCGGCAGGCCGGCAGGCATTCTCGCAGGCAGGCCGGTAGGCCGGCAGGCATTCTCGCAGGCAGGCCGGCAGGCATTCTCGCAGGCAGGCCGGCAGGCATTCTCGCAGGCAGGTAGCAGGCAGGTAGCAGGCAGGTAGGCAGGCAGGTAGCAGGCAGGTAGGCAGGCAGGTAGCAGGCAGGTAGGCAGGCAGGTAGGCAGGCAGGTAGGCAGGCAGGTAGGCAGGCAGGTAGGCAGGCAGGTAGGCAGGCAGGCAGCCAAGCATTCTCGCAGGCAGGCATTCTCGCAGGCAGGCAGGCACGCAGGCATGCATTCTCGCAGGTAGGCAGGCAGGCAGCAGGCATTCTCGCAGGCAGGCAGGCATTCTCGCAGGAAGGCAGGCAGGGAGGCATTAACGCAGGCAGGTAGGCAGGCAGGTAGGCAGGCAGGCAGGCAGGCAGGCATTCTCGCAGGCAGGCAATCTCCCAGGCACACAGGCAGGCATTCTCGCAGCCAGGCAGGCATTCTCGCAGGCAGGCAGGCATTCTCGCAGGCAAGCAGGCATTCTCGCAGGCAGGCAGGCATTCTCGCAAGCAGGCAGGCATTCTCGCAGGCAGGCAGGCAGGCAGGCCGGCCGGCAGGCATTCTCACAGGCAGGCATTCTCGCAAGCAGGCATTCTCACAAGCTGGCAGGCAGGCAGGCATTATCGCAGGCAGGCAGGCAGTTAGGCTCACAGGCAGGTAGGCAGGAATATTCGCAGGCAGGCAGGCAGGCAAGCAAGCTCGCAGGCTCGCAGGCAGGCAGGCCACAGGCAGGCAGCTAGGCAGGCAGCCAGGCTAGCAGGCTAGCAGGCAGGCAAGTAAGCTCGCAGGTTCGCAGGCAGGCAGGCAGGCCGCAGGTAGGCAGGTAAGCAGGCAGGCAGGCAAACAGGCAAGCAAGCTCGCAGGCAGGCAGGCAGGCAGGCAGGCTCGCAGGCAGGCAGGCTCGCAGGCAGGCAGGCTCGCAGGCAGGCATTCTCCCAGGCAGGCATTCTCGCAGGCAGGCATTCTCGCAGCCAGGCATTCTCGCAGGCAGGCAGGCAGGCAGGCATTCTCGCAGGCAGGCAGGCAAGCAGGCATTCTCGCAGGCAGGCAGGCAGGCAGGCATTCTCGCAGGCAGGCAGGCATTCTCGCAGGCAGGCAGGCAGGCAGGCAGGCAAGCATTCTCGCAGGAAGACAGGCAGGCATTCTCGCAAGCTGGCAGGCAGGCAGGCAGGCAGGCATTCTCGCAGGCAGCAAAGCAGGCATTCTCGCAGGCAGGCAGGCTGGCTGGCAGACAGGCAGGCTGGCATTCTCGCAGGCTGGCAGGCAGGCAGGCAGTCAGGCATTCGCCCAGGCAGGCAGGCAGGCATTCTCGCAGGCAGGCCTTCTCGCAATCTGGCACGCAGGCATTCTCACAGACTGGCAGCCCGACAGGCAGGCAGGCATTCTCGCAGGCAGGTAGGCAGGCAGGCAGGCAGGCAGGCATTCTCGCAGGAAGACATGCAGGCATTCTCGCAGGCAGGCAGGCAGGCATTCTTGCAGGCAGGCAGGCATACTCGCAGGCAGGCAGGCATTCTCGCAGGCAGGCAGGCATTCTCGCAGGCAGGCAGGCATTCTTGCAGGCAGGCAGGCATTCTCGCAGGCAGGCAGGCATTCTCGCAGGCAGGCATTCTCGCAGGCAAGCAGGCAGGCAGGCAGGCAGGCAGGCAGGCATTCTCGCAGGCAGGCAGGCATTCTCGCAGGCAGGCAGGCATTCTCGCAGGCAGGCAGGCATTCTCGCAGGCAGGCAGGGCCGGCAGGCAGGCCGGCAGGCAGGCAGGCAGGCAGGCAGGCAGGCAGACAGACAGACAGGCATTCTCGCAGGCAGGCAGGCAGGCATGCAGGCAGGCATTCTCGCAGGCAGGCAGGCTGGCTGGCAGGCAGGCAGGCTGGCATTCTCACAGGCTCGCAGGCAGGCAGGCAGGCAGGCAGTCAGGCATTCGCCCAGGCAGGCAGGCAGGCATTCTCGCAGGCAGGCATTCTCACAATCTGGCACGCAGGCATTCTCGCAGACTGGCAGGCAGGCAGGCAGGCAGGCATTCTCGCAGGCAGGCATTCTCGCAGGAAGACAGGCAGGCAGGCAGGGAGGCAGGCAGGCAGGCATTCTAGCAGGAATGAAGGCAGGCAGGCATTCTCGCAGGCAGGTAGCAGGCAGGTAGCAGGCAGGTAGCAGGCAGGTAGCAGGCAGGTAGGTAGGCAGGTAGGCAGGCAGGCAGGTAGGCAGGTAGGCAGGCAGGCAGGTAGGCAGGCAGGAAGTTAGGCACGCAGGCAGGCAGGCAGGCAGGCAGGCATTCTCGCAGGCAGGCAGGCTGGCTGGCAGGCAGGCAGGCTGGCATTCTCACAGGCTCGCAGGCAGGCAGGCAGGCAGGCAGTCAGGCATTCGCCCAGGCAGGCAGGCAGGCATTCTCGCAGGCAGGCATTCTCACAATCTGGCACGCAGGCATTCTCGCAGACTGGCAGGCAGGCAGGCAGGCAGGCATTCTCGCAGGCAGGCATTCTCGCAGGAAGACAGGCAGGCAGGCAGGCAGGGAGGCAGGCAGGCAGGCAGGCAGGCATTCTCGTAAAAAGGCAGGCAGGCAGGCATTCTCGCAGGCAGGTAGCAGGCAGGTAGCAGGCAGGTAGCAGGCAGGTAGCAGGTAGGCAGGCAGGTAGGCAGGCAGGTAGGCAGGCAGGTAGGCAGGCAGGTAGGCAGGCAGGTAGGCAGGCAAGCATTCAAGCAGGCAAGCAGGCAGGCAGGCAGCAGGCATTCTTGCAGGCAGGCAGGCATTCTCGCAGGAAGGCAGGCAGGTAGGCATTCTCGCAGGCAGGTAGGCAGGCAGGCATTCTCGCAGGCAGGTAGGCAGGCAGGCATTCTCGCAGGCAGGTAGGCAGGCAGGCAGGCAGGCAGGCATTCTCACAGGCAGGCAATCTCCCAGGCACGCAGGCAGGCATTCTCGTAGGCAGGCATTCTCGCAGGCAGGCAGGCAGGCAGGCAGCAAGCATTTTCACAGGCCGGCCGGCAGGCATTCTCACAGACAGGCAGGCAGGCAGGCAGGCATTCTCGCAGGCTGGCAGGCAGGCTGGCAGGCATTCTCGGAGGTAGGCAGGCAGGCATTCTCACAGGCATCCTCGTAGGCAGGCAGGCAGGCAGGCAGACAGGCAGGCATTCTCACAGGCAAGCATTATCGCAAGCAGGCATTATCGCAAGCTGGCAGGCAGGCAGGAATTGTCGCAGGCAGGCATTGTCGCAGGCAGGCAGGCAGGCAGGCAGGCAGGCAGACAGGCATTCTCGCAGGCAGGCATTGTCGCAGGCATTCTCGCAGGCATCCTCGTAGGCAGGCAGGCAGAAAGGCAGGCATTCTCACAGGCAGGCATTATCGCAGACAGGCATTATCGCAAGCAGGCAGGCAGGCAGGCATTATCGCAGGCAGGCATTGTCGCATGCAGGCACGCAGGCATTCTGGCAGGCAGGCATTCTCGCAGGCAGGCCGGCAGGCATTCTCGCAGGCAGGCCGGCAGGCATTCTCCCAGGCAAGCAGGCAGGCAGGCCGGCATTCTCGCAGGCAGGCATTGTCGCAGGCATTCTCGCAGGCATCCTCGTAGGCAGGCAGGCAGACAGGCAAGCATTCTCACAGGCAGGCATTATCGCAGGCAGGCATTATCGCAAGCAGGCAGGCAGGAAGGCATTATCGTAGGCAGGCATTGTCGCATGCAGGCACGCAGGCATTCTCGCAGGTAGGCATTCTCGCAGGCAGGCCGGCAGGCATTCTCGCAGGCAGACCGACAGGCATTCTCACAGGCAGGCCGGCAGGCATTCTCGCAGGAAGGCAGGCAGGCAGGCATTCTGGCAGGCAGGTAGCAGGCAGGTAGCAGGCAGGTAGCAGGCAGGTAGGCAGGCAGGTAGGCAGGCAGGTAGGCAGGCAGGTAGGCAGGCAGGTAGGCAGGCACGTAGGCAGGCACGTAGGCAGGCAGGCAGGCAAGCATTCTCGCAGGCAGGCATTCTCGCAGGCAGGCAGGCACGCAGGCATGCATTCTCGCAGGTAGGCAGGCAGACAGCAGGCATTCTCGCAGGCAGGCAGGCATTCTCACAGGAAGGCAGGCAGGTAGGCATTCACGCAGGCAGGTAGGCAGGCAGGTAGGCAGGCAGGCAGGCAGGCAGGCATTCTCGCAGGCAGGCAATCTTCCAGGCACGCAGGCAGGCATTCTTGCAGGCAGGCAGGCATTCTCGCAGGCAGGCAGGCATTCTCTCAGGCAGGCAGGCATTCTCGCAGGCAGGCAGGCATTCTCGCAGGCAGGCAGGCATTCTCGCAGGCAGGCAGGCATTCTCGCAGGCAGGCAGGCATTCTCGCAGGCAGGCAGGCATTCTCGCAGGCAGGCAGGCATTCTCGCAGGCAGGCAGGCATTCTCACAGGCAGGCAGGCATTCTCGCAGGCAGCAGGCATTCTCGCAGGCAGGAAGGTATTCTCGCCGGCCGGCAGGCATTCTCGCAGGCAGGCAGGCATTCTCACAGGCAGGCATTCTCAGAGGCAGGCATTCTCACAGGCAGGCATTCTCGCAGGCAGGCATTCTCGCAGGCAGGCATTCTCGCAGGCAGGCCTTCTCGCAGGCAGGCAGGCAGGCAGGCATACTCACAGGCAGGCAGGCATTCTTGCAGGCAGGCAGGCTGGCTGGCAAGCAGGCAGGCTGGCATTCTCGCAGACTGGCAGGGAGGCAGGCAGTCAGGCATTCGCCCAGGCAGGTATTCTCACAGGCACGCATTCTCGCAAGCTGGAACGCAGGCATTCTTGCAGACTGGCAGCCAGGCAGGCAGGCAGGCATTCTTGCAGGCGGTCAGGCAGGCCGGCAGGCAGGCAGGCAGACATTCTCGCAGGCAGGCAGGCTGGCTGGCAGGCAGACAGACAGGCATTCTCGCAGGCAGGCAGGCAGGCAGGCATTCTCGCAGGCAGACATTCTCACAGGCAGGCAGGCAGGCATTCTCACAGGCAGTCAGGCAGGCAGGCATTCTCGAAGGTGTTCTCGCAGGCAGACATTCTCGCAGGGAGGCAGGCAGGCATTCTCACAGGCAGGCAGGCTGGCTGGCAGGCAGAGAGACAGGCATTCTCGCAGGCAGGCAGGCAGGCAGGCATTCTCGCAGGCAGAAAAGCAGGAATTCTCGCATCCAGGCAGGCTGGCTGGCAGGCAGGCAGGCTGGCATTATGGCAAGCTGGCAGGCAGGGAGGCAGACAGGCATCCTTGCAGGCACGCAGGCCGGCAGGCTAGCAGGCAGGCAGGCAGCAAGCAGGCAGGCAGGCAGACAGACAGACAGACAGGCATTCTCGCAGGCAGGCAGGCAGGCAGGCAGGCATTCTCGCAGGCAGGCAGGCAGGCAGGCACGCAGACATGCATTCTCGCAGGTAGGCAGGCAGGCAGCAGGCATTCTCGCAGGCAGGCAGGCATTCTCGCAGGAAGGCAGGCAGGGAGGCATTAACGCAGGCAGGTAGGCAGGCAGGTAGGCAGGCAGGCAGGCAGGCAGGCATTCTCGCAGGCAGGCAATCTCCCAGGCACACAGGCAGGCATTCTCGCAGGCAGGCAGGCATTCTCGCAGGCAAGCAGGCATTCTCGCAGGCAGGCAGGCATTCTCGCAGGCAGGCAGGCATTCTCGCAGGCAGGCAGGCAGGCAGGCCGGCAGGCAGGCATTCTCACAGGCAGGCATTCTCGCAAGCAGGCATTCTCACAAGCTGGCAGGCAGGCAGGCATTATCGCAGGCAGGCAGGCAGTTAGGCTCACAGGCAGGTAGGCAGGAATATTCGCAGGCAGGCAGGCAGGCAAGCAAGCTCGCAGGCTCGCAGGCAGGCAGGCCACAGGCAGGCAGCTAGGCAGGCAGCCAGGCTAGCAGGCTAGCAGGCAGGCAAGTAAGCTCGCAGGTTCGCAGGCAGGCAGGCAGGCCGCAGGTAGGCAGGTAAGCAGGCAGGCAGGCAAACAGGCAAGCAAGCTCGCAGGCAGGCAGGCAGGCAGGCAGGCTCGCAGGCAGGCAGGCTCGCAGGCAGGCATTCTCGCAGGCAGGCATTCTCGCAGGCAGTTATTCTCGCAGGCAGGCATTCTCGCAGGCAGGCATTCTCGCAGGCAGGCATTCTCGCAGGCAGGCATTCTCCCAGGCAGGCATTCTCGCAGGCAGGCATTCTCACAGGCAGGCAGGCAGGCAGGCATTCTCGCAGGCAGGCAGGCAAGCAGGCATTCTCGCAGGCAGGCAGGCATTCTCGCAGGCAGGCAGGCAGGCAGGCATTCTCGCAGGCAGGCAGGCAGGCAGGCAGGCAGGCAAGCATTCTCGCAGGAAGACAGGCAGGCATTCTCGCAAGCTGGCAGGCAGGCAGGCAGGCAGGCATTCTCGCAGGCAGAAAAGCAGGCATTCTCGCAGGCAGGCAGGCTGGCTGGCAGACAGGCAGGCTGGCATTCTCGCAGGCTGGCAGGCAGGCAGGCAGTCAGGCATTCGACCAGGCAGGCAGGCAGGCATTCTTGCAGGCAGGCCTTCTCGCAATCTGGCACGCAGACATTCTCACAGACTGGCAGCCCGACAGGCAGGCAGGCATTCTCGCAGGCAGGCAGGCAGGCAGGCAGGCAGGCATTCTCGCAGGAAGACATGCAGGAATTCTCGCAGGCAGGCAGGCAGGCATTCTTGCAGGCAGGCAGGCATACTCGCAGGCAGGCAGGCATTCTCGCAGGCAGGCAGGCATTCTCGCAGGCAGGCAGGCATTCTTGCAGGCAGGCAGGCATTCTCGCAGGCAGGCAGGCATTCTCGCAGGCAGGCATTCTCGCAGGCAAGCAGGCAGGCAGGCAGGCAGGCAGGCATTCTCGCAGGCAGGCAGGCATTCTCGCAGGCAGGCAGGCATTCTCGCAGGCAGGCAGGCATTCTCGCAGGCAGGCAGGCATTCTCGCAGGCAGGCAGGCAGGCAGGCAGGCTGGCTGGCAGGCCGGCAGGCAGGCAGGCAGGCAGACAGACAGACAGGCATTCTCGCAGGCAGGCAGGCAGGCATGCAGGCAGGCATTCTCGCAGGCAGGCAGGCTGGCTGGCAGGCAGGCAGGCTGGCATTCTCACAGGCTCGCAGGCAGGCAGGCAGGCAGGCAGTCAGGCATTCGCCCAGGCAGGCAGGCAGGCATTCTCGCAGGCAGGCATTCTCGCAATCTGGCACGCAGGCATTCTCGCAGACTGGCAGGCAGGCAGGCAGGCAGGCAGGCATTCTCGCAGGCAGGCATTCTCGCAGGAAGACAGGCAGGCAGGCAGGCAGGGAGGCAGGCAGGCAGGCAGGCAGGCATTCTCGTAAAAAGGCAGGCAGGCAGGCATTCTCGCAGGCAGGTAGCAGGCAGGTAGCAGGCAGGTAGCAGGCAGGTAGCAGGTAGGCAGGCAGGCAGGCAGGCAGGTAGGCAGGCAGGTAGGCAGGCAGGTAGGCAGGCAGGTAGGCAGGCAGGTAGGCAGGCAAGCATTCAAGCATGCAAGCAGGCAGGCAGGCAGCAGGCATTCTTGCAGGCAGGCAGGCATTCTCGCAGGAAGGCAGGCAGGTAGGCATTCTCGCAGGCAGGTAGGCAGGCAGGCATTCTCGCAGGCAGGTAGGCAGGCAGGCATTCTCGCAGGCAGGTAGGCAGGCAGGCAGGCAGGCAGGCATTCTCACAGGCAGGCAATCTCCCAGGCACGCATGCAGGCATTCTCGTAGGCAGGCATTCTCGCAGGCAGGCAGGCAGGCAGGCAGCAAGCATTTTCACAGGCCGGCCGGCAGGCATTCTCACAGACAGGCAGGCAGGCAGGCAGGCATTCTCGCAGGCTGGCAGGCAGGCTGCCAGGCATTCTCGGAGGTAGGCAGGCAGGCATTCTCGCAGGCATCCTCGTAGGCAGGCAGGCAGGCAGGCAGACAGGCAGGCATTCTCACAGGCAAGCATTATCGCAAGCAGGCATTATCGCAAACTGGCAGGCAGGCAGGAATTGTCGCAGGCAGGCATTGTCGCAGGCAGGCAGGCAGGCAGGCAGGCAGGCAGACAGGCATTCTCGCAGGCAGGCATTGTCGCATGCAGGCACGCAGGCATTCTCGCAGGCAGGCATCTCGCAGGCAGGCCGGCAGGCATTCTCGCAGGCAGGCCGGCAGGCATTCTCGCAGGCAGGCCGGCAGGCATTCTCGCAGGCAGGCCGGCAGGCATTCTCGCAGGCAAGCAGGCAGGCAGGCCGGCATTCTCGCAGGCAGGCATTGTCGCAGGCATTCTCGCAGGCATCCTCGTAGGCAGGCAGGCAGACAGGCAAGCATTCTCACAGGCAGGCATTATCGCAGGCAGGCATTATCGCAAGCAGGCAGGCAGGAAGGCATTATCGTAGGCAGGCATTGTCACATGCAGGCACGCAGGCATTCTCGCAGGTAGGCATTCTTGCAGGCAGGCCGGCAGGCATTCTCGCAGGCAGACCGACAGGCATTCTCGCAGGCAGGCCGGCAGGCATTCTCGCAGGAAGGCAGGCAGGCAGGCATTCTGGCAGGCAGGTAGCAGGCAGGTAGCAGGCAGGTAGCAGGCAGGTAGGCAGGCAGGTAGGCAGGCAGGTAGGCAGGCACGTAGGCAGGCACGTAGGCCGGCACGTAGGCAGGCAGGCAGGCAAGCATTCTCGCCTGCAGGCATTCTCGCAGGCAGGCAGGCACGCAGGCATGCATTCTCGCAGGTAGGCAGGTAGACAGCAGGCATTCTTGCAGGCAGGCAGGCATTCTCACAGGAAGGCAGGCAGGTAGGCATTCACGCAGGCAGGTAGGCAGGCAGGTAGGCAGGCAGGCAGGCAGGCATTCTCGCAGGCAGGCAATCTTCCAGGCACGCAGGCAGGCATTCTCGCAGGCAGGCAGGCATTCTCTCAGGCAGGCAGGCATTCTCTCAGGCAGGCAGGCATTCTCGCAGGCAGGCAGGCATTCTCGCAGGCAGGCAGGCATTCTCGCAGGCAGGCAGGCATTCTCGCAGGCAGGCAGGCATTCTCGCAGGCAGGCAGGCATTCTCGCAGGCAGCAGGCATTCTCGCAGGCAGGCAGGCATTCTCGCAGGCAGGCAGGCATTCTCGCCGGCCGGCAGGCATTCTCGCAGGCAGGCAGGCATTCTCACAGGCAGGCATTCTCGGGGGCAGTCATTCTCACAGGCAGGCATTCTCGCAGGCAGGCATTCTCGCAGGCAGGCATTCTCGCAGGCAGGCATTCTCGCAGGCAGGCAGGCAGGCAGGCATTCTCACAGGCAGGCAGGCATTCTCGCAGGCAGGCAGGCAGGCAGGCATTCTCACAGGCAGGCAGGCATTCTTGCAGGCAGGCAGGCTGGCTGGCAAGCAGGCAGGCTGGCATTCTCGCAGAGTGGCAGGGAGGCAGGCAGTCAGGCATTCGCCCAGGCAGGTATTCTCACAGGCACGCATTCTCGCAAGCTGGAACGCAGGCATTCTCGCAGACTGGCAGCCAGGCAGGCAGGCAGGCATTCTTGCAGGCGGTCAGGCAGGTCGGCAGGCAGGCAGGCAGACATTCTCGCAGGCAGGCAGGCTGGCTGGCAGGCAGACAGACAGGCATTCTCGCAGGCAGGCAGGCAGGCAGGCATTCTCGCAGGCAGACATTCTCACAGGCAGGCAGGCAGGCATTCTCACAGGCAGTCAGGCAGGCATTCTCGAAGGTATTCTCGCAGGCAGACATTCTCGCAGGGAGGCAGGCAGGCATTCTCACAGGCAGGCAGGCTGGCTGGCAGGCAGACAGACAGGCATTCTCGCAGGCAGGCAGGCAGGCAGGCATTCTCGCAGGCAGAAAAGCAGGAATTCTCGCAGGCAGGCAGGCTGGCTGGCAGGCAGGCAGGCTGGCATTATCGCAAGCTGGCAGACAGGGAGGCAGACAGGCATCCTTGCAGGCACGCAGGCCGGCAGGCTAGCAGGCAGGCAGGCAGCAAGCAGGCAGGCAGGCAGACAGACAGACAGACAGGCATTCTCGCAGGCAGGCAGGCAGGCAGGCAGGCATTCTCGCAGGCAGGCAGGCAGGCAGGCAGGCAGGCAGGCATTCTCGCAGGCAGGCAGGCTGGCTGGCAGGCAGGCAGGCTGGCATTCTCGCAAGCTGGCAGGCAGGCAGGCAGGCAGGCATTCTCGCAGGCAGAAAAGCAGGCATTCTCGCAGGCAGGCAGGCTGGCTGGCAGACAGACAGGCTGGCATTCTCGCAGGCTGTCAGGCAGGCAGGCAGGCAGGCAGTCAGGCATTCGCCCAGGCAGGCAGGCAGGCATTCTCGCAGGCAGGTATTCTCGCAAGCTGGCACACAGGCATTCTCGCAGACTGGCAGGCAGGCAGGCAGGCAGGCAGGCAGGCATTCTCCCAGGCAGGCATTCTCGCAGGAAGACAGGCAGGCATTCTCGCAGGAAGACAGGCAGGCATTCTCGCAGGAAGGCAGGCATTCTCGCAGGCAGGTAGCAGGCAGGTAGCAGGCAGGTAGGCGGGCAGGTAGGCAGGCAGGTAGGCAGGCAGGTAGGCAGGCAGGTAGGCAGGCAGGTAGCAGGCAGGTAGGCAGGCAGGTGGGCAGGCAGGTAGGCAGGCAGGTAGGCAGGCAGGTAGGCAGGCAGGTAGGCAGGCAGGCAGGCAAGCATTCTCGCAGGCAGGCATTCTCGCAGGCAGGCAGACACGCAGGCATGCATTCTCACAGGTAGGCGGGCAGGCAGCAGGCATTCTCGCAGGCAGGCAGGCATTCTCGCAAGAAGGCAGGCAGGTAGGCATTCACGCAGGCAGGTAGGCAGGCAGGTAGGCAGGCAGGCAGGCAGGCAGGCATTCTCGCAGGCAGGCAATCTCCCAGGCACGCAGGCAGGCATTCTCACAGACAGGCAGGCAGGCATTCTCGCAGGCAGGCAGGCATTCTCGCAGGCAGGCAGGCATTCTCGCTGGCAGGCATTCTCGCAGGCAGGCAGGCAGGCAGGCAGGCAGGCATTCTCACAGGTAGGCATTCTCGCAAGCAGGCATTATCGTAAGCTGGCAGGCAGGCAGTCATTATCGCAGGCAGGCATTGTCGCAGGCATTCTCGCAGGCATCCTCGTAGGCAGGCAGGCACGCAGGCATTCTCGCAGGAAGAAAAGCAGGCATTCTCGCAGGCAGGCAGGCAGGAAGGCATTCTCGCAGGCAGGCATTCTCGCAGGCAGGCATTCTCGCAGGCAGGCATTCTCGCAGGCAGGCATTCTCGCAGGCAGGCCGGCAGGCATTCTCGCAGGCAGGACGGCAGGCATTCTCGCAGGCAGGCAGGCAGGCAGGCCGGAATTCTCGCAGGCAGGCATTGTCACAGGCATTCTCGCAGGCATCCCCGTAGGCAGGCAGGCAGACAGGCAAGCATTCTCACAGGCAGGCATTATCGCAGGCAGGCATTATCGCAAGCAGTCAGGCAGGAAGGCATTATCGTAGGCAGGCATTGTCGCATGAAGGCACGCAGGCATTCTCGCAGGTAGGCATTCTCGCAGGCAGGCCGGCAGGCATTCTCGCAGGCAGGCCGACAGGCATTCTCGGAGGCAGGCCGGCAGGCATTCTCGCAGGAAGGCAGGCAGGCCGGCATTCTGGCAGGCAGGTAGCAGGCAGGTAGCAGGCAGGTAGCAGGCAGGTAGGCAGGCAGGTAGGCAGGCAGGTAGGCAGGCAGGTAGGCAGGCATGTAGGCAGGCACATTGGCAGGCAGGCAGGCAAGCATTCTCGCAGGCAGGCATTCTCGCTGGCAGGCAGGCACGCAGGCATGCATTCTCGCAGGTAGGCAGGCAGACAGCAGGCATTCTCGCAGGCAGGCAGGCATTCTTACAGGAAGGCAGGCAGGTAGGCATTCACGCAGGCAGGTAGGCAGGCAGGTAGGCAGGCAGGCAGGCAGGCAGGCATTCTCGCAGGCAGGCAATCTCCCAGGCACGCAGGCAGGCATTCTCGCAGGCAGGCAGGCATTCTCGCAGGCAGGCAGGCATTCTCTCAGGCAGGCAGGCATTCTCTCAGGCAGGCAGGCATTCTCGCAGGCAGACAGGCATTCTCGCAGGCATGCAGGCATTCTCGCAGGCAGGCAGGCATTCTCGCAGGCAGGCAGGCATTCTCGCAGGCAGGCAGGCATTCTCGCAGGCAGGCAGGCATTCTCGCAGGCAGGCAGGCATTCTCGCAGGCAGGCAGGCATTCTCGCAGGCAGGCAGGCATTCTCGCAGGCAGGCAGGCATTCTCGCAGGCCGGCAGGCATTCTCGCAGGCAGGCAGGCATTCTCGCAGGCAGGCATTCTCGCAGGCAGGCATTCTCGCAGGAAGGCATTCTCGCAGGCAGGCATTCTCGCAGGCAGGCATTCTCGCAGGCAGGCATTCTCGCAGGCAGGCATTCTCGCAGGCAGGCATTCTCGCAGGCAGGCAGGCAGGCAGGCATTCTCACAGGCAGGCAGGCATTCTTGCAGGCAGGCAGGCTGGCTGGCAAGCAGGCAGGCTGGCATTCTCGCAGAGTGGCAGGGAGGCAGGCAGTCAGGCATTCGCCCAGGCAGGTATTCTCACAGGCACGCATTCTCGCAAGCTGGAACGCAGGCATTCTCGCAGACTGGCAGCCAGGCAGGCAGGCAGGCATTCTTGCAGGCGGTCAGGCAGGCCGGCAGGCAGGCAGGCAGACATTCTCGCAGGCAGGCAGGCTGGCTGGCAGGCAGACAGACAGGCATTCTCGCAGGCAGGCAGGCAGGCAGGCATTCTCGCAGGCAGACATTCTCACAGGCAGGCAGGCAGGCAGGCATTCTCACAGGCAGTCAGGCAGGCAGGCATTCTCGAAGGTATTCTCGCAGGCAGACATTCTCGCAGGGAGGCAGGCAGGCATTCTCACAGGCAGGCAGGCTGGCTGGCAGGCAGACAGACAGGCATTCTCGCAGGCAGGCAGGCAGGCAGGCATTCTCGCAGGCAGAAAAGCAGGAATTCTCGCAGGCAGGCAGGCTGGCTGGCAGGCAGGCAGGCTGGCATTATCGCAAGCTGGCAGGCAGGGAGGCAGACAGGCATCCTTGCAGGCACGCAGGCCGGCAGGCTAGCAGGCAGGCAGGCAGCAAGCAGGCAGGCAGGCAGGCAGGCAGACAGACAGACAGACAGGCATTCTCGCAGGCAGGCAGGCAGGCAGGCAGGCATTCTCGCAGGCAGGCAGGCAGGCAGGCATTCTCGCAGGCAGGCAGGCTGGCTGGCAGGCAGGCAGGCTGGCATTCTCGCAAGCTGGCAGGCAGGCAGGCAGGCAGGCATTCTCGCAGGCAGAAAAGCAGGCATTCTCGCAGGCAGGCAGGCTGGCTGGCAGACAGACAGGCTGGCATTCTCGCAGGCTGGCAGGCAGGCAGGCAGGCAGGCAGTCAGGCATTCGCCCAGGCAGGCAGGCAGGCATTCTCGCAGTCAGGCATTCTCGCAGACTGGCAGGCAGGCAGGAAGGCAGGGAGGCAGGCATTCTCCCAGGCAGGCATTCTCGCAGGAAGACAGGCAGGCATTCTCGCAGGAAGACAGGCAGGCATTCTCGCAGGAAGGCAGGCATTCTCGCAGGCAGGTAGCAGGCAGGTACCAGGCAGGTAGGCGGGTAGGTAGGCAGGCAGGTAGGCAGGCAGGTAGGCAGGCAGGTAGGCAGGCAGGTAGCAGGCAGGTAGGCAGGCAGGTAGGCAGGCAGGTAGGCAGGCAGGTAGGCAGGCAGGTAGGCAGGCAGGTAGGCAGGCAGGCAGGCAAGCATTCTCGCAGGCAGGCATTCTCGCAGGCAGGCAGGCACGCAGGCATGCATTCTCGCAGGTAGGCGGGCAGGCAGCAGGCATTCTCGCAGGCAGGCAGGCATTCTCGCAGGAAGGCAGGCAGGTAGGCATTCACGCAGGCAGGTAGGCAGGCAGGTAGGCAGGCAGGAAGGCAGGCAGGCATTCTCGCAGGCAGGCAATCTCCCAGGCACGCAGGCAGGCATTCTCACAGACAGGCAGGCAGGCATTCTCGCAGGCAGGCAGGCATTCTCGCAGGCAGGCAGGCATTCTCACAGGCAGGCATTCTCGCAGGCAGGCAGGCAGGCAGGCAGGCAGGCATTCTCACAGGTAGGCATTCTCGCAAGCAGGCATTATTGAAAGCTGGCAGGCAGGCAGGCATTATCGCAGGCAGGCATTGTCGCAGGCATTCTCGCAGCCATCCTTGTAGGCATGCAGGCACACAGGCATTCTCGCAGGCAGAAAAGCAGGCATTCTCGCAGGCAGGCAGGCAGGAAGGCATTCTCGCAGGCAGGCATTCTCGCAGGCAGGCATTCTCGCAGGCAGGCATTCTCGCAGGCAGGCATTCTCGCAGGCAGGCATTCTCGCAGGCAGGCATTCTCGCAGGCAGGCATTCTCGCAGGCAGGCATTCTCGCAGGCAGGCATTCTCGCAGGCAGAAAAGCAGGCATTCTCGCAGGCAGGCAGGCAGGAAGGCATTCTCGCAGGCAGGCAGGATGGCTGGCAGGCAGGCAGGCTGGCATTCTCGCAAGCTGGCAGGCAGGCAGGCAGACATTCTCGCAGGCAGAAAAGCAGGCATTCTCGCAGGCAGAAAAGCAGGCATTCTCACAGGCTGGCAGGCAGGCAGGCAGGCAGTCAGGCATTTGCCCAGGCAGGCAGGCAGGCATTCTCGCAGTCAGGCATTCTCGCAAGCTGGCACGCAGGCATTCTCGCAGACTGGCAGGCAGGCAGGCAGACAGGGAGGCAGGCATTCTCCCAGGCAGGCATTCTCGCAGGAAGACAGGCAGGCATTCTCACAGGAAGACAGGCAGGCATTCTCGCAGGAAGGCAGGAAGGCAGGCATTCTCGCAGGCAGGTAGCAGGTAGGTAGCAGGCAGTTAGAAAGCAGGTAGGCAGGCAGGTAGGCAGGCAGGTAGGCAGGCAAGTAGGCAGGCAGGTAGGCAGGCAGGTAGCAGGCATGTAGGCAGGCAGGTAGGCAGGCAGGTAGGCAGGCAGGTAGGCAGGCAGGTAGGCAGGCAGGTAGGCAGGCAGGTAGGCAGGCAGGCAGGCAAGCATTCTCGCAGGCAGGCATTCTCGCAGGCAGGCAGGCATGCAGGCATGCATTCTCGCAGGTAGGCAGGCAGGCAGCAGGCATTCTCGCAGGCAGGCAGGCATTCTCGCAGGAAGGCAGGCAGGTAGGCATTCACGCAGGCAGGTAGGCAGGCAGGTAGGCAGGCAGGCAGGGAGGCAGGCATTCTCGCATGCAGGCAATCTCCCAGGCACGCAGGCAGGCATTCTCGCAGGCAGGCAGGCATTCTCGCAGGCAGGCAGGCATTCTCGCAGGCAGGCATTCTCGCAGGCAGGCAGGCAGGCAGGTAGGCAGGTAGGCAGGCATTCTCACAGGCAGGCATTCTCGCAAGCAGGCATTATCGCAAGCTGGCAGGCAGGCAGGCATTATCGCAGGCAGGCATTGTCGCAGGCATTCTCGCAGGCAAACTCGTAGGCAGGCAGGCACGCAGGCATTCTCGCAGGCAGAAAAGCAGGCATTCTCGCAGGCAGGCAGGCAGGAAGGCATTCTCGCAGGCAGGCATTCTCGCAGGCAGGCAGGCAGGCAGGCAGGCTCGCAGGCAGGCAGGCTCGCAGACAGGCATTCTCGCAGGCAGGCATTCTCGCAGGCAGGCATTCTCGCAGGCAGGCATTCTCGCAGGCAGGCATTCTCGCAGGCAGGCTTCTCGCAGGCAGGCATTCTCACAGGCAGGCATTCTCGCAGGCAGGCATTCTCGCAGGCAGGCATTCTCGCAGGCAGGCATTCTCGCAGGCAGGCATTCTCGCAGGCAGGCATTCTTGCAGGCAGGCATTCTCGCAGGCAGGCATTCTCGCAGGCAGGCATTCTCGCAGGAAGAAAAGCAGGCATTCTCGCAGGCAGGCAGGAAGGCATTCTCGCAGGTAGGTAGGCAGGAAGGCATTCTCGCAGGCAGGCAGGCAGGCAGGCAGGCAGGCATTGTCGCAGGCAGAAAAGCAGGCATTCTCGCAGGCAGAAAAGCAGGCATTCTCGCAGTCAGGCAGGCTGGCTGGCAGACAGACAGGCTGGCATTCTCGCAGGCTGGCAGGCAGGCAGGCAGGCAGGCAGTCAGGCATTCGCCCAGGCAGGCAGGCATTCTCGCAGTCAGGCATTCTCGCAAGCTGGCACGCAGGCATTCTCGCAGACTGGCAGGCAGGCAGGCAGGCAGGCAGGCATTCTCCCAGGCAGGCATTCTCGCAGGAAGACAGGCAGGCATTCTCGCAGGAAGACAGGCAGGCATTCTCGCAGGAAGGCAGGAAGGCAGGCATTCTCGCAGGCAGGTAGCAGGTAGGGAGCAGGCAGTTAGAAAGCAGGTAGGCAGGCAGGTAGGCAGGCAGGTAGGCAGGCAAGTAGGCAGGCAGGTAGGCAGGCAGGTAGCAGGCATGTAGGCAGGCAGGTAGGCAGGCAGGTAGGCAGGCAGGTAGGCAGGCAGGTAGGCAGGCAGGTAGGCAGGCAGGTAGGCAGGCAGGCAGGCAAGCATTCTCGCAGGCAGGCATTCTCGCAGGCAGGCAGGCATGCAGGCATGCATTCTCGCAGGTAGGCAGGCAGGCAGCAGGCATTCTCGCAGGCAGGCAGGCATTCTCGCAGGAAGGCAGGCAGGTAGGCATTCACGCAGGCAGGTAGGCAGGCAGGTAGGCAGGCAGGCAGGGAGGCAGGCATTCTCGCATGCAGGCAATCTCCCAGGCACGCAGGCAGGCATTCTCGCAGGCAGGCAGGCATTCTCGCAGGCAGGCAGGCATTCTCGCAGGCAGGCATTCTCGCAGGCAGGCAGGCAGGCAGGTAGGCAGGTAGGCAGGCATTCTCACAGGCAGGCATTCACGCAAGCAGGCATTATCGCAAGCTGGCAGGCAGGCAGGCATTATCGCAGGCAGGCATTCACGCAAGCAGGCATTATCGCAAGCTGGCAGGCAGGCAGGCATTATCGCAGGCAGGCATTGTCGCAGGCATTCTCGCAGGCAAACTCGTAGGCAGGCAGGCACGCAGGCATTCTCGCAGGCAGAAAAGCAGGCATTCTCGCAGGCAGGCAGGCAGGAAGGCATTCTCGCAGGCAGGCATTCTCGCCGGCAGGCAGGCAGGCAGGCAGGCTCGCAGGCAGGCAGGCTCGCAGACAGGCATTCTCGCAGGCAGGCATTCTCGCAGGCAGGCATTCTCGCAGGCAGGCATTCTCGCAGGCAGGCATTCTCGCAGGCAGGCTTCTCGCAGGCAGGCCGGCAGGCATTCTCGCAGGCAGGCCGACAGGCATTCTCGGAGGCAGGCCGGCAGGCATTCTCGCAGGAAGGCAGGCAGGCCGGCATTCTGGCAGGCAGGTAGCAGGCAGGTAGCAGGCAGGTAGCAGGCAGGTAGGCAGGCAGGTAGGCAGGCAGGTAGGCAGGCAGGTAGGCAGGCATGTAGGCAGGCACATTGGCAGGCAGGCAGGCAAGCATTCTCGCAGGCAGGCATTCTCGCTGGCAGGCAGGCACGCAGGCATGCATTCTCGCAGGTAGGCAGGCAGACAGCAGGCATTCTCGCAGGCAGGCAGGCATTCTTACAGGAAGGCAGGCAGGTAGGCATTCACGCAGGCAGGTAGGCAGGCAGGTAGGCAGGCAGGCAGGCAGGCAGGCATTCTCGCAGGCAGGCAATCTCCCAGGCACGCAGGCAGGCATTCTCGCAGGCAGGCAGGCATTCTCGCAGGCAGGCAGGCATTCTCTCAGGCAGGCAGGCATTCTCTCAGGCAGGCAGGCATTCTCGCAGGCAGACAGGCATTCTCGCAGGCATGCAGGCATTCTCGCAGGCAGGCAGGCATTCTCGCAGGCAGGCAGGCATTCTCGCAGGCAGGCAGGCATTCTCGCAGGCAGGCAGGCATTCTCGCAGGCAGGCAGGCATTCTCGCAGGCAGGCAGGCATTCTCGCAGGCAGGCAGGCATTCTCGCAGGCAGGCAGGCATTCTCGCAGGCCGGCAGGCATTCTCGCAGGCAGGCAGGCATTCTCGCAGGCAGGCATTCTCGCAGGCAGGCATTCTCGCAGGAAGGCATTCTCGCAGGCAGGCATTCTCGCAGGCAGGCATTCTCGCAGGCAGGCATTCTCGCAGGCAGGCATTCTCGCAGGCAGGCATTCTCGCAGGCAGGCAGGCAGGCAGGCATTCTCACAGGCAGGCAGGCATTCTTGCAGGCAGGCAGGCTGGCTGGCAAGCAGGCAGGCTGGCATTCTCGCAGAGTGGCAGGGAGGCAGGCAGTCAGGCATTCGCCCAGGCAGGTATTCTCACAGGCACGCATTCTCGCAAGCTGGAACGCAGGCATTCTCGCAGACTGGCAGCCAGGCAGGCAGGCAGGCATTCTTGCAGGCGGTCAGGCAGGCCGGCAGGCAGGCAGGCAGACATTCTCGCAGGCAGGCAGGCTGGCTGGCAGGCAGACAGACAGGCATTCTCGCAGGCAGGCAGGCAGGCAGGCATTCTCGCAGGCAGACATTCTCACAGGCAGGCAGGCAGGCAGGCATTCTCACAGGCAGTCAGGCAGGCAGGCATTCTCGAAGGTATTCTCGCAGGCAGACATTCTCGCAGGGAGGCAGGCAGGCATTCTCACAGGCAGGCAGGCTGGCTGGCAGGCAGACAGACAGGCATTCTCGCAGGCAGGCAGGCAGGCAGGCATTCTCGCAGGCAGAAAAGCAGGAATTCTCGCAGGCAGGCAGGCTGGCTGGCAGGCAGGCAGGCTGGCATTATCGCAAGCTGGCAGGCAGGGAGGCAGACAGGCATCCTTGCAGGCACGCAGGCCGGCAGGCTAGCAGGCAGGCAGGCAGCAAGCAGGCAGGCAGGCAGGCAGGCAGACAGACAGACAGACAGGCATTCTCGCAGGCAGGCAGGCAGGCAGGCAGGCATTCTCGCAGGCAGGCAGGCAGGCAGGCATTCTCGCAGGCAGGCAGGCTGGCTGGCAGGCAGGCAGGCTGGCATTCTCGCAAGCTGGCAGGCAGGCAGGCAGGCAGGCATTCTCGCAGGCAGAAAAGCAGGCATTCTCGCAGGCAGGCAGGCTGGCTGGCAGACAGACAGGCTGGCATTCTCGCAGGCTGGCAGGCAGGCAGGCAGGCAGGCAGTCAGGCATTCGCCCAGGCAGGCAGGCAGGCATTCTCGCAGTCAGGCATTCTCGCAGACTGGCAGGCAGGCAGGAAGGCAGGGAGGCAGGCATTCTCCCAGGCAGGCATTCTCGCAGGAAGACAGGCAGGCATTCTCGCAGGAAGACAGGCAGGCATTCTCGCAGGAAGGCAGGCATTCTCGCAGGCAGGTAGCAGGCAGGTACCAGGCAGGTAGGCGGGTAGGTAGGCAGGCAGGTAGGCAGGCAGGTAGGCAGGCAGGTAGGCAGGCAGGTAGCAGGCAGGTAGGCAGGCAGGTAGGCAGGCAGGTAGGCAGGCAGGTAGGCAGGCAGGTAGGCAGGCAGGTAGGCAGGCAGGCAGGCAAGCATTCTCGCAGGCAGGCATTCTCGCAGGCAGGCAGGCACGCAGGCATGCATTCTCGCAGGTAGGCGGGCAGGCAGCAGGCATTCTCGCAGGCAGGCAGGCATTCTCGCAGGAAGGCAGGCAGGTAGGCATTCACGCAGGCAGGTAGGCAGGCAGGTAGGCAGGCAGGAAGGCAGGCAGGCATTCTCGCAGGCAGGCAATCTCCCAGGCACGCAGGCAGGCATTCTCACAGACAGGCAGGCAGGCATTCTCGCAGGCAGGCAGGCATTCTCGCAGGCAGGCAGGCATTCTCACAGGCAGGCATTCTCGCAGGCAGGCAGGCAGGCAGGCAGGCAGGCAGGCATTCTCACAGGTAGGCATTCTCGCAAGCAGGCATTATTGAAAGCTGGCAGGCAGGCAGGCATTATCGCAGGCAGGCATTGTCGCAGGCATTCTCGCAGCCATCCTTGTAGGCATGCAGGCACACAGGCATTCTCGCAGGCAGAAAAGCAGGCATTCTCGCAGGCAGGCAGGCAGGAAGGCATTCTCGCAGGCAGGCATTCTCGCAGGCAGGCATTCTCGCAGGCAGGCATTCTCGCAGGCAGGCATTCTCGCAGGCAGGCATTCTCGCAGGCAGGCATTCTCGCAGGCAGGCATTCTCGCAGGCAGGCATTCTCGCAGGCAGGCATTCTCGCAGGCAGAAAAGCAGGCATTCTCGCAGGCAGGCAGGCAGGAAGGCATTCTCGCAGGCAGGCAGGATGGCTGGCAGGCAGGCAGGCTGGCATTCTCGCAAGCTGGCAGGCAGGCAGGCAGACATTCTCGCAGGCAGAAAAGCAGGCATTCTCGCAGGCAGAAAAGCAGGCATTCTCACAGGCTGGCAGGCAGGCAGGCAGGCAGTCAGGCATTCGCCCAGGCAGGCAGGCAGGCATTCTCGCAGTCAGGCATTCTCGCAAGCTGGCACGCAGGCATTCTCGCAGACTGGCAGGCAGGCAGGCAGACAGGGAGGCAGGCATTCTCCCAGGCAGGCATTCTCGCAGGAAGACAGGCAGGCATTCTCACAGGAAGACAGGCAGGCATTCTCGCAGGAAGGCAGGAAGGCAGGCATTCTCGCAGGCAGGTAGCAGGTAGGTAGCAGGCAGTTAGAAAGCAGGTAGGCAGGCAGGTAGGCAGGCAGGTAGGCAGGCAAGTAGGCAGGCAGGTAGGCAGGCAGGTAGCAGGCATGTAGGCAGGCAGGTAGGCAGGCAGGTAGGCAGGCAGGTAGGCAGGCAGGTAGGCAGGCAGGTAGGCAGGCAGGTAGGCAGGCAGGCAGGCAAGCATTCTCGCAGGCAGGCATTCTCGCAGGCAGGCAGGCATGCAGGCATGCATTCTCGCAGGTAGGCAGGCAGGCAGCAGGCATTCTCGCAGGCAGGCAGGCATTCTCGCAGGAAGGCAGGCAGGTAGGCATTCACGCAGGCAGGTAGGCAGGCAGGTAGGCAGGCAGGCAGGGAGGCAGGCATTCTCGCATGCAGGCAATCTCCCAGGCACGCAGGCAGGCATTCTCGCAGGCAGGCAGGCATTCTCGCAGGCAGGCAGGCATTCTCGCAGGCAGGCATTCTCGCAGGCAGGCAGGCAGGCAGGTAGGCAGGTAGGCAGGCATTCTCACAGGCAGGCATTCTCGCAAGCAGGCATTATCGCAAGCTGGCAGGCAGGCAGGCATTATCGCAGGCAGGCATTGTCGCAGGCATTCTCGCAGGCAAACTCGTAGGCAGGCAGGCACGCAGGCATTCTCGCAGGCAGAAAAGCAGGCATTCTCGCAGGCAGGCAGGCAGGAAGGCATTCTCGCAGGCAGGCATTCTCGCAGGCAGGCAGGCAGGCAGGCAGGCTCGCAGGCAGGCAGGCTCGCAGACAGGCATTCTCGCAGGCAGGCATTCTCGCAGGCAGGCATTCTCGCAGGCAGGCATTCTCGCAGGCAGGCATTCTCGCAGGCAGGCTTCTCGCAGGCAGGCATTCTCACAGGCAGGCATTCTCGCAGGCAGGCATTCTCGCAGGCAGGCATTCTCGCAGGCAGGCATTCTCGCAGGCAGGCATTCTCGCAGGCAGGCATTCTTGCAGGCAGGCATTCTCGCAGGCAGGCATTCTCGCAGGCAGGCATTCTCGCAGGAAGAAAAGCAGGCATTCTCGCAGGCAGGCAGGAAGGCATTCTCGCAGGTAGGTAGGCAGGAAGGCATTCTCGCAGGCAGGCAGGCAGGCAGGCAGGCAGGCATTGTCGCAGGCAGAAAAGCAGGCATTCTCGCAGGCAGAAAAGCAGGCATTCTCGCAGTCAGGCAGGCTGGCTGGCAGACAGACAGGCTGGCATTCTCGCAGGCTGGCAGGCAGGCAGGCAGGCAGGCAGTCAGGCATTCGCCCAGGCAGGCAGGCATTCTCGCAGTCAGGCATTCTCGCAAGCTGGCACGCAGGCATTCTCGCAGACTGGCAGGCAGGCAGGCAGGCAGGCAGGCATTCTCCCAGGCAGGCATTCTCGCAGGAAGACAGGCAGGCATTCTCGCAGGAAGACAGGCAGGCATTCTCGCAGGAAGGCAGGAAGGCAGGCATTCTCGCAGGCAGGTAGCAGGTAGGGAGCAGGCAGTTAGAAAGCAGGTAGGCAGGCAGGTAGGCAGGCAGGTAGGCAGGCAAGTAGGCAGGCAGGTAGGCAGGCAGGTAGCAGGCATGTAGGCAGGCAGGTAGGCAGGCAGGTAGGCAGGCAGGTAGGCAGGCAGGTAGGCAGGCAGGTAGGCAGGCAGGTAGGCAGGCAGGCAGGCAAGCATTCTCGCAGGCAGGCATTCTCGCAGGCAGGCAGGCATGCAGGCATGCATTCTCGCAGGTAGGCAGGCAGGCAGCAGGCATTCTCGCAGGCAGGCAGGCATTCTCGCAGGAAGGCAGGCAGGTAGGCATTCACGCAGGCAGGTAGGCAGGCAGGTAGGCAGGCAGGCAGGGAGGCAGGCATTCTCGCATGCAGGCAATCTCCCAGGCACGCAGGCAGGCATTCTCGCAGGCAGGCAGGCATTCTCGCAGGCAGGCAGGCATTCTCGCAGGCAGGCATTCTCGCAGGCAGGCAGGCAGGCAGGTAGGCAGGTAGGCAGGCATTCTCACAGGCAGGCATTCACGCAAGCAGGCATTATCGCAAGCTGGCAGGCAGGCAGGCATTATCGCAGGCAGGCATTCACGCAAGCAGGCATTATCGCAAGCTGGCAGGCAGGCAGGCATTATCGCAGGCAGGCATTGTCGCAGGCATTCTCGCAGGCAAACTCGTAGGCAGGCAGGCACGCAGGCATTCTCGCAGGCAGAAAAGCAGGCATTCTCGCAGGCAGGCAGGCAGGAAGGCATTCTCGCAGGCAGGCATTCTCGCCGGCAGGCAGGCAGGCAGGCAGGCTCGCAGGCAGGCAGGCTCGCAGACAGGCATTCTCGCAGGCAGGCATTCTCGCAGGCAGGCATTCTCGCAGGCAGGCATTCTCGCAGGCAGGCATTCTCGCAGGCAGGCTTCTCGCAGGCAGGCATTCTCACAGGCAGGCATTCTCGCTGGCAGGCATTCTCGCAGGCAGGCATTCTCGCAGGCAGGCATTCTCGCAGGCAAGCATTCTTGCAGGCAGGCATTCTTGCAGGCAGGCATTCTCGCAGGCAGGCATTCTCGCAGGCAGGCATTCTCGCAGGAAGAAAAGCAGGCATTCTCGCAGGCAGGCAGGCAGGAAGGCATTCTCGCAGGTAGGTAGGCAGGAAGGCATTCTCGCAGGCAGGCAGGCAGGCAGGCAGACAGGCATTGTCGCAGGCAGAAAAGCAGGCATTCTCGCAGGCAGAAAAGCAGGCATTCTCGCAGTCAGGCAGGCTGGCTGGCAGACAGACAGGCTGGCATTCTCGCAGGCTGGCAGGCAGGCAGGCAGGCAGGCAGTCAGGCATTCGCCCAGGCAGGCAGGCATTCTCGCAGTCAGGCATTCTCGCAAGCTGGCACGCAGGCATTCTCGCAGACTGGCAGGCAGGCAGGCAGGCAGGCAGGCAGGCATTCTCCCAGGCAGGCATTCTCGCAGGAAGACAGGCAGGCATTCTCGCAGGAAGACAGGCAGGCATTCTCGCAGGAAGGCAGGAAGGCAGGCATTCTCGCAGGCAGGTAACAGGCAGGTAGGCAGGCAGGTAGGCAGGCAGGTAGGCAGGCAGGTAGCAGGCAGGTAGGCAGGCAGGTAGGCAGGCAGGTAGGCAGGCAGGTAGGCAGGCAGGTAGGCAGGCAGGTAGGCAGGCAGGCAGGCAAGCATTCTCGCAGGCAGGCATTCTCGCAGGCAGGCAGGCACGCAGGCATGCATTCTCGCAGGTAGGCAGGCAGGCAGCAGGCATTCTCGCAGGCCGGCAGGCATTCTCGCAGGAAGGCAGGCATTCTCGCAGGCAGGCAGGCATTCTCGCAGGCAGGCAGGCATTCTCGCAGGCAGGCATTCTCGCAGGCAGGCAGGCAGGCAGGCAGGCATTCTCACAGGCAGGTATTCTCGCAAGCAGGCATTATCGCAAGCTGGCAGGCAGGCAGGCATTATCGCAGGCAGGCATTGTCGCAGGCATTCTCGCAGGCATCCTCGTAGGCAGGCAGGCACGCAGGCATTCTCGCAGGCAGAAAAGCAGGCATTCTCGCAGGCAGGCAGGCAGGAAGGCATTCTCGCAGGCAGGCAGGCTGGCTGGCAGGCAGGCAGGCTGGCATTCTCGCAAGCTGGCCGGCAGGCAGGCAGGCAGGCATTCTTGCAGGCAGAAAAGCAGGCATTCTCGCAGGCAGGCAGGCTGGCTGGCAGACAGGGAGGCTGGCATTCTCGCAGGCTGGCAGGCAGGCAGGCAGGTAGGCAGTCAGGCATTCGCCCAGGCAGGCAGGCAAGCATTCTCGCAGGCAGGCATTCTCGCAACCTGGCATCAGGCATTCTTGCAGACTGGCAGCCAGGCAGGAAGGCAGGCATTCTCTCAGGCAGGCAGGCAGGCAGGCAGGCAGGCATTCTCGCAGGAAGACAGGCAGGCATTCTCGCAAGCTGGCAGGCAGGCAGGCAGGCATTCTCCCAGGCAGAAAAGCAGGCATTCTCGCAGGCAGGCAGGCTGGCTGGCAGACAGGCAGGCTGGCATTCTCGCAGGCTGGCAGGCTGGCAGGCAGTCAGGCATTTGCCCAGGCAGGCAGACAGGCATTCTCGCAGTCAGGCATTCTCGCAAGCTGGCACGCAGGCATTCTCGCAGACTGGCAGGTAGGCAGGCAGGCAGGCAGGCAGGCAGGCAGGCATTCTCCCAGGCAGGCATTCTAGCAGGAAGACATGCAGGCATTCTCGCAGGCAGGCAGCAGGCATTCTCGCAGGCAGGCAGGCATTCTCGCAGGTAGGCAGGCATTCTCGTAGGCAGGCAGGCAGGCAGGCATTCTCGCAGCTGGAAGGCATTCTCGCAGCTGGCAAGCATTCTCGCAGGCAGGCATTCTCGCAGGCAGGCATTCTCGCAGGCAGGCATTCTCGCAGGCAGGCATTCTCGCAGGCAGGCATTCTCGCAGGCAGGCATTCTCGCAGGCAGGCATTCTCGCAGGCAGGCAGGCATTCTCGCAGGCAGGCAGGCATTCTTGCAGGCAGGCATTCTCGCAGGCAGGCAGGCAGGCAGGCAGGCAGGCAGGCAGGCAGGCATTCTCACAGGCAGGCAGGCAGGCAGGCAGGCAGGCAGGCAGGCAGGCATTCTCACAGGCAGGCATTCTCGCAAGCAGGCATTATCGCAAGCTGGTAGGCAGGCAGGCATTATCGCAGGCAGGCGTTGTCGCAGGCATTCTCGCAGGCATCCTCGTAGGCAGGCAGGCACGCAGGCATTCTCGCAGGCAGAAAAGCAGGCATTCTCGCAGGCAGGCAGTCAGGAAGGCATTCTCGCAGGCAGGCAGACTGGCTGGCAGGTAGGCAGGCTGGCATTCTCGCAAGCTGGCAGGCAGGCAGGCAGGCAGGCATTCTCGCAGGCAGAAAAGAAGGCATTCTCGCAGGCCGGCAGGCTGGCTGGCAGACAGGGAGGCTGGCATTATCGCAAGCTGGCAGGCAGGGAGGCAGACAGGCATCCTTGCAGGCACGCAGGCCGGCAGGCTAGCAGGCAGGCAGGCAGGCAAGCAGGCAGGCAGGCAGGCAGGCAGACAGACAGACAGACAGGCATTCTCGCAGGCAGGCAGGCAGGCAGGCAGGCATTCTCGCAGGCAGGCAGGCAGGCAGGCATTCTCGCAGGCAGGCAGGCAGGAAGGCATTCTCGCAGGCAGGCAGGCTGGCTGGCAGGCAGGCAGGCTGGCATTCTCGCAAGCTGACCGGCAGGCAGGCAGGCAGGCATTCTCGCAGGCAGAAAAGCAGGCATTCTCGCAGGCAGGCAGGCTGGCTGGCAGACAGACAGGCTGGCATTCTCGCAGGCTGGCAGGCAGGCAGGCAGGCAGTCAGGCATTCGCCCAGGCAGGCAGGCAGGCATTCTCGCAGTCAGGCATTCTCGCAAGCTGGCACACAGGCATTCTCGCAGACTGTCAGGCAGGCAGGCAGGCAGGCAGGCAGGCATTCTCCCAGGCAGGCATTCTCGCAGGAAGACAGGCAGGCATTCTCGCAGGAAGACAGGCAGGCATTCTCGCAGGAAGGCAGGCATTCTCGCAGGCAGGTAGCAGGCAGGTAGCAGGCAGGTAGGCGGGCAGGTAGGCAGGCAGGTAGGCAGGCAGGTAGGCAGGCAGGTAGGCAGCCAGGTAGGCAGGCAGGTAGGCAGCCAGGTAGGCAGGCAGGTAGGCAGGCAGGCAGGCAAGCATTCTCGCAGGCAGGCATTCTCGCAAGCAGGCAGGCACGCAGGCATGCATTCTCGCAGGCAGGCAGGCAGGAAGGCATTCTCGCAGGCAGGCAGGCTGGCTGGCAGGCAGGGAGGCTGGCATTCTCGCAAGCTGGCCGGCAGGCAGGCAGGCAGGCATTCTCGCAGGCAGAAAAGCAGGCATTCTCGCAGGCAGGCAGGCTGGATGGCAGACAGGGAGGCTGGCATTCTCGCAGGCTGGCAGGCAGGCAGGCAGGTAGGCAGTCAGGCATTCGCCCAGGCCGGCAGGCAGGCATTCTCGCAGGCAGGCATTCTCGCAAGCTGGCACGCAGGCATTCTTGCAGACTGGCAGCCAGGCAGGAAGGCAGGCATTCTCTCAGGCAGGCAGGCAGGCAGGCAGGCAGGCATTCTCGCAGGAAGACAGGCAGGCATTCTCGCAAGCTGGCAGGCAGGCAGGCAGGCATTCTCGCAGGCAGAAAAGCAGGCATTCTCGCAGGCAGGCAGGCTGGCTGGCAGACAAGCAGGCTGGCATTCTCGCAGGCTGGCAGGCTGGCAGGCAGTCAGGCATTTGCCCAGGCAGGCAGGCAGGCATTCTCGCAGTCAGGCATTCTCGCAAGCTGGCATGCAGGCATTCTCGCAGACTGGCAGGTAGGCAGGCAGGCAGGCAGGCAGGCAGGCAGGCATTCTCCCAGGCAGGCATTCTAGCAGGAAGAAATGCAGGCATTCTCGCAGGCAGGCAGCAGGCATTCTCGCAGGCAGGCAGGCATTCTCGCAGGTAGGCAGGCATTCTCGCAGGCAGGCAGGCAGGCAGGCTTTCTCGCAGCTGGAAGGCATTCTCGCAGCTGGCAAGCATTCTCGCAGGCAGGCATTCTCACAGGCAGGCATTCTCGCAGGCAGGCATTCTCGCAGGAAGGCATTCTCGCAGGCAGGCATTCTCGCAGGCAGGCATTCTCACAGGCAGGCATTCTCGCAGGCAGGCATTCTGGCAGGCAGGCATTCTCGCAGGCAGGCATTCTCGCAGGCAGGCAGGCATTCTTGCAGGCAGGCAGGCAGGCAGGCAGGCAGGCAGGCAGGCAGGCATTCTCACAGGCAGGCATTCTCGCAAGCAGGCATTATCGCAAGCTGGTAGGCAGGCAGGCATTATCGCAGGCAGGCGTTGTCGCAGGCATTCTCGCAGACATCCTCGTAGGCAGGCAGGCACGCAGGCATTCTCGCAGGCAGAAAAGCAGGCATTCTCGCAGGCAGGCAGGCAGGAAGGCATTCTCGAAGGCAGGCATTCTCGCAGGCAGGCATTCTCGCAGGCAGGCTTCTCGCAGGCAGGCATTCTCGCAGGCAGGCATTCTCGCAGGCAGGCATTCTCGCAGGCAGGCATTCTCGCAGGCAGAAAAGCAGGCATTCTCGCAGGCAGGAAGGCAGGAAGGCATTGTCGCAGGTAGGCAGGCAGGAAGGCATTCTCGCAGGCCGGCAGGCATTCTCGCAGGAAGGCAGGCATTCTCGCAGGCAGGCAGGCATTCTCGCAGGCAGGCAGGCATTCTCGCAGGCAGGCATTCTCGCAGGCAGGCAGGCAGGCAGGCAGGCATTCTCACAGGCAGGTATTCTCGCAAGCAGGCATTATCGCAAGCTGGCAGGCAGGCAGGCATTATCGCAGGCAGGCATTGTCGCAGGCATTCTCGCAGGCATCCTCGTAGGCAGGCAGGCACGCAGGCATTCTCGCAGGCAGAAAAGCAGGCATTCTCGCAGGCAGGCAGGCAGGAAGGCATTCTCGCAGGCAGGCAGGCTGGCTGGCAGGCAGGCAGGCTGGCATTCTCGCAAGCTGGCAGGCAGGCAGGCAGGCAGGCATTCTCGCAGGCAGAAAAGCAGGCATTCTCGCAGGCCGGCAGGCTGGCTGGCAGACAGGGAGGCTGGCATTATCGCAAGCTGGCAGGCAGGGAGGCAGACAGGCATCCTTGCAGGCACGCAGGCCGGCAGGCTAGCAGGCAGGCAGGCAGGCAAGCAGGCAGGCAGGCAGGCAGACAGACAGACAGACAGACAGGCATTCTCGCAGGCAGGCAGGCAGGCAGGCAGGCATTCTCGCAGGCAGGCAGGCAGGCAGGCATTCTCGCAGGCAGGCAGGCAGGAAGGCATTCTCGCAGGCAGGCAGGCTGGCTGGCAGGCAGGCAGGCTGGCATTCTCGCAAGCTGGCCGGCAGGCAGGCAGGCAGGCATTCTCGCAGGCAGAAAAGCAGGCATTCTCGCAGGCAGGCAGGCTGGCTGGCAGACAGACAGGCTGGCATTCTCGCAGGCTGGCAGGCAGGCAGGCAGGCAGTCAGGCATTCGCCCAGGCAGGCAGGCAGGCATTCTCGCAGTCAGGCATTCTCGCAAGCTGGCACACAGGCATTCTCGCGGACTGGCAGGCAGGCAGGCAGGCAGGCAGGCATTCTCCCAGGCAGGCATTTTCGCAGGAAGACAGGCAGGCATTCTCGCAGGAAGACAGGCAGGCATTCTCGCAGGAAGGCAGGCATTCTCGCAGGCAGGTAGCAGGCAGGTAGCAGGCAGGTAGGCGGGCAGGTAGGCAGGCAGGTAGGCAGGCAGGTAGGCAGGCAGGTAGGCAGCCAGGTAGGCAGGCAGGTAGGCAGCCAGGTAGGCAGGCAGGTAGGCAGGCAGGCAGGCAAGCATTCTCGCAGGCAGGCATTCTCGCAAGCAGGCAGGCACGCAGGCATGCATTCTCGCAGGGAGGCGGGCAGGCAGCAGGCATTCTCGCAGGCATGCAGGCATTCTCGCAGGAAGGCAGGCAGGTAGGCATTCACGCAGGCAGGTAGGCAGGCAGGTAGGCAGGCAGGCAGGCAGGCAGGCATTCTCGCAGGCAGGCAATCTCCCAGGCACACAGGCAGGCAATCTCCCAGGCACGCAGGCAGGCATTCTCGCAGGCAGGCAGGCATTCTCGCAGGCAGGCAGGCATTCTCGCAGGCAGGCAGGCAGGCAGGCAGGCAGGCAAGCAGGCATTCTCACAGGTAGGCATTCTCGCAAGCAGGCATTATCGCAAGCTGGCAGGCAGGCAGGCATTATCGCAGGCAGGCATTGTCGCAGGCATTCTCGCAGGCATCCTCGTAGGCAGGCAGGCACGCAGGCATTCTCGCCGGCAGAAAAGCAGGCATTCTCGCAGGCAGGCAGGCAGGAAGGCATTCTCGCAGGCAGGCATTCTCGCAGGCAGGCATTCTCGCAGGCAGGCATTCTCGCAGGCAGGCATTCTCGCAGGCAGGCATTCTCGCAGGCAGGCATTCTCGCAGGCAGGCATTCTCGCAGGCAGGCATTCTCGCAGGCAGGCATTCTCGCAGGCAGGCATTCTCGCAGGCAGGCATTCTCGCAGGCAGGCATTCTCGCAGGCAGGCATTCTCGCAGGCAGAAAAGCAGGCATTCTCGCAGGCAGGCAGGCAGAAAGGCATTCTCGCAGGCAGGCAGGCTGGCATTCTCGCAAGCAGGCAGGCAGGCAGGCATACTCGCAGGGAGAAAAGTAGGCATTCTCGCAGGCAGAAAAGCAGGCATTCTCGCAGGCAGGCAGGCTGGCTGGCAGACAGACAGGCTGGCATTCTCACAGGCTGGCAGGCAGGCAGGCAGGCAGGCAGTCAGGCATTCGCCCAGGCAGGCAGGCAGGCATTCTCGCAGTCAGGCATTCTCGCAAGCTGGCACGCAGGCATTCTCGCAGGCTGGCAGGCAGGCAGGCAGGCAGGCAGGCATTCTCCCAGGCAGGCATACTCGCAGGAAGACAGGCAGGCATTCTCGCAGGCAGGCAGGCATTCTCGCAGGCAGGCAGGCATTCTCGCAGGCAGGCATTCTCGCAGGCAGGCAGGCAGGCAGGCAGGCAGGCATTATCGCAGGCAGGCATTCTCGCAAGAAGGCATTATCGCAAGCTGGCAGGCAGGCAGGCATTATCGCAGGCAAGCATTGACGCAGGCATTCTCGCAGGCATCCTCGTAGGCAGGCAGGCACGCAGGCATTCTCGCAGGCAGAAAAGCAGGCATTCTCGCAGGCAGGCAGGCAGGAAGGCATTCTCAAGGCAGGCATTCTCGCATGCAGGCATTCTCGCAGGCAGGCATTCTCGCAGGCAGGCATTCTCGCAGGCAGGCATTCTCGCAGGCAGGCATTCTCGCAGGCAGGCATTCTCGCAGGCAGGCATTCTCGCAGGCAGGCTTCTCGCAGGCAGGCATTCTCGCAGGCAGGCATTCTCGCAGGCAGGCATTCTCGCAGGCAGGCATTCTCGCAGGCAGGCATTCTCGCAGGCAGGCATTCTCGCAGGCAGAAAAGCAGGCATTCTCGCAGGCAGGCAGGCAGGAAGGCATTCTCGCAGGTAGGCAGGCAGGAAGGCATTCTCGCAGGCAGGCAGGCAGGCAGGCAGGCATGCAGGCATTCTCGCAGGCAGAAAAGCAGGCATTCTCGCAGGCAGAAAAGCAGGCATTCTCGCAGGCAGGCAAGCTGGCTGGCAGACAGACACCCTGGCATTCTCACAGGGTGGCAGGCAGGCAGGCAGGCAGTCAGGCATTCGCCCAGGCAGGCAGGCAGGCATTCTCGCAGTCAGGCATTCTCGCAAGCTGGCCCGCAGGCATTCTCGCAGACTGGCAGGCAGGCAGGCAGGCAGGCAGGCAGGCAGGCATTCTCCCAGGCAGGCATTCTCGCAGGAAGACAGGCAGGCATTCTCACAGGAAGACTGGCAGGCATTCTCGCAGGAAGGCAGGAAGGCAGGCATTCTCGCAGGCAGGTAGCAGGCAGGTAGCAGGCAGGTAGCAGGCAGGTAGAAGGCAGGTAGGCAGGCAGGTAGGCAGGCAGGTAGGCAGGCAGGTAGGCAGGCAGGTAGGCAGGCAGGTAGCAGGCATGTAGGCAGGCAGGTAGGCAGGCAGGTAGGCAGGCAGGTAGGCAGGCAGTTAGGCAGGCAGGTAGGCAGGCAGGTAGGCAGGCAGACAGGCAAGCATTCTCGCAGGCAGGCATTCTCGCAGGCAGGCAGGCATGCAGGCATGCATTCTCGCAGGTAGGCAGGCAGGCAGCAGGCATTCTCGCAGGCAGGCAGGTATTCTCGCAGGAAGGCAGGCAGGTAGGCATTCACGCAAGCAGGTAGGCAGGCAGGTAGGCAGGCAGGCAGGGAGGCAGGCATTCTCACAGGCAGGCAATCTCCCAGGCACGCAGGCAGGCATTCTCGCAGGCAGGCAGGCATTCTCGCAGGCAGGCAGGCATTCTCGCAGGCAGGCAGGCATTCTCGCAGGCAGGCAGGCAGGCAGGCAGGCCGGCAGGCAGGCAGGCAGGCATTCTCACAGGCAGGCATTCTCGCAAGCAGGCATTATCGCAAGCTGGCAGACAGGCAGGCATTATCGCAGGCAGGCATTGTCGCAGGCATTCTCGCAGGCATCCTCGTAGGCAGGCAGGCACGCAGGCATTCTCGCAGGCAGAAAAGCAGGCATTCTCGCAGGCAGGCAGGCAGGAAGGCATTCTCGAAGGCAGGCATTCTCGCAGGCAGGCATTCTCGCAGGCTGGCATTCTCGCAGGCAGGCATTCTCGCAGGCAGGCATTCTCGCAGGCAGGCTTCTCGCAGGCAGGCATTCTCGCAGGCAGGCATTCTCGCAGGCAGGCATTCTCGCAGGCAGGCATTCTCGCAGGCAGGCATTCTCGCAGGCAGGCATTCTCGCAGGCAGGCATTCTCGCAGGCAGGCATTCTCGCAGGCAGGCATTCTCGCAGGCAGGCATTCTCGCAGGCAGAAAAGCAGGCATTCTTGCAGGCAGGCAGGCAGGAAGGCATTCTCGCAGGTAGGCAGGCAGGAAGGCATTCTCGCAGGCAGGCAGGCAGGCAGGCAGGCATTCCCGCAGGCAGAAAAGCAGGCATTCTCGCAGGCAGAAAAGCAGGCATTCTCGCAGGCAGGCAAGCTGGCTGGCAGACAGACAGGCTGGCATTCTCACAGGGTGGCAGGCAGGCAGGCAGGCAGGCAGTCAGGCATTCGCCCAGGCAAGCAGGCAGGCATTCTCGCAGTCAGGCATTCTCGCAAGCTGGCACGCAGGCATTCTCGCAGACTGGCAGGCAGGCAGGCAGGCAGGCAGGCAGGCAGGCATTCTCACAGGCAGGCATTCTCGCAAGCAGGCATTATCGCAAGCTGGCAGACAGGCAGGCATTATCGCAGGCACGCATTGTCGCAGGCATTCTCGCAGGCATCCTCGTAGGCAGGCAGGCACGCAGGCATTCTTGCAGGCAGAAAAGCAGGCATTCTCGCAGGCAGGCAGGCAGGAAGGCATTCTCGAAGGCAGGCATTCTCACAGGCAGGCATTCTCGCAGGCAGGCATTCTCGCAAGCAGGCATTCTCGCAGGCAGGCATTCTCGCAGGCAGGCATTCTCGCAGGAAGGCATTCTCGCAGGCAGGCATTCTCGCAGGCAGGCATTCTCGCAGGCAGGCATTCTCGCAGGCAGGCATTCTCGCAGGCAGGCATTCTCGCAGGAAGAAAAGCAGGCATTCTCGCAGGCAGGCAGGCAGTAAGGCATTCTCGCAGGTAGGTAGGCAGGAAGGCATTCTCGCAGGCAGGCAGGCAGGCAGGCAGGCAGGCAGGCATTGTCGCAGGCAGAAAAGCAGGCATTCTCGCAGGCAGAAAAGCAGGCATTCACGCAGGCAGGCAGGCTGGCTGGCAGACAGACAGGCTGGCATTCTCGCAGGCTTGCAGGCAGGCAGGCAGGCAGGCAGTCAGGCATTCGCCCAGGCAGGCAGGCATTCTCGTAGTCAGGCATTCTCGCAAGCTGGCACGCAGGCATTCTCGCAGACTGGCAGGCAGGCAGGCAGGCAGGCAGGCATTCTCCCAGGCAGGCATTCTCGCAGGAAGACAGGCAGGCATTCTCACAGGAAGACAGGCAGGCATTCTCGCAGGAAGGCAGGAAGGCAGGCATTCTCGCAGGCAGGTAGCAGGCAGGTAGCAGGCAGGTAGCAGGCAGGTAGCAGGCAGGTAGGCAGGCAGGTAGGCAGGCAGGTAGGCAGGCAGGTAGGCAGGCAGGTGGGCAGGCAGGTAGGCAGGCAGGTAGGCAGGCAGGCAGGCAAGCATTCTCGCAGGCAGGCATTCTCACAGGCAGGCAGGCATGCAGGCATGCATTCTTGCAGGTAGGCAGGCAGGCAGCAGGCATTCTCGCAGGCAGGCAGGTATTCTCGCAGGAAGGCAGGCAGGTAGGCATTCACGCAGGCAGGTAGGCAGGCAGGTAGGCAGGCAGGCAGGGAGGCAGGCATTCTCGCAGGCAGGCAATCTCCCAGGCACGCAGGCAGGCATTCTCGCAGGCAGTCAGGCATTCTCGCAGGCAGGCAGGCATTCTCGCAGGCAGGCAGGCATTCTCGCAGGCAGGCAGGCAGGCAGGCAGGCAGGCAGGCAGGCAGGCATTCTCACAGGCAGGCATTCTCGCAAGCAGGCATTATCGCAAGCTGGCAGACAGGCAGGCATTATCGCAGGCAGGCATTGTCGCAGGCATTCTCGCAGGCATCCTCGTAGGCAGGCAGGCACTCAGGCATTCTCGCAGGCAGAAAAGCAGGCATTCTCGCAGGCAGGCAGGCAGGAAGGCATTCTCGAAGGCAGGCATTCTCGCAGGCAGGCATTCTCGCAGGCAGGCTTCTCGCAGGCAGGCATTCTCGCAGGCAGGCATTCTCGCAGGCAGGCATTCTCGCAGGCAGGCATTCTCGCAGGCAGGCATTCTCGCAGGCAGGCATTCTCGCAGGCAGGCATTCTCGCAGGCAGGCATTCTCGCAGGCAGGCATTCTCGCAGGCATGCATTCTCGCAGGCAGGCATTCTCGCAGGCAGAAAAGCAGGCATTCTCGCAGGCAGGCAGGCAGGAAGGCATTCTCGCAGGTAGGCAGGCAGGAAGGCATTCTCGCAGGCAGGCAGGCAGGCAGGCAGGCATTCTCGCAGGCAGAAAAGCAGGCATTCTCGCAGGCAGAAAAGCAGGCATTCTCGCAGGCAGGCAAGCTGGCTGGCAGACAGACAGGCTGGCATTCTCACAGGGTGGCAGGCAGGCAGGCAGGCAGTCAGGCATTCGCCCAGGCAGGCAGGCAGGCATTCTCGCAGTCAGGCATTCTCGCAAGCTGGCCCGCAGGCATTCTCGCAGACTGGCAGGCAGGCAGGCAGGCAGGCATTCTCCCAGGCAGGCATTCTCGCAGGAAGACAGGCAGGCATTGTCACAGGAAGACAGGCAGGCATTCTCGCAGGAAGGCAGGAAGGCAGGCATTCTCGCAGGCAGGTAGCAGGCAGGTAGCAGGCAGGTAGCAGGCAGGTAGAAGGCAGGTAGGCAGGCAGATAGGCAGGCAGGTAGGCAGGCAGGTAGGCAGGCAGGTAGGCAGGCAGGTAGCAGGCATGTAGGCAGGCAGGTAGGCAGGCAGGTAGGCAGGCAGGTAGGCAGGCAGGTAGGCAGGCAGGTAGGCAGGCAGGTAGGCAGGCAGGCAGGCAAGCATTCTCGCAGGCAGGCATTCTCGCAGGCAGGCAGGCATTCAGGCATGCATTCTCGCAGGTAGGCAGGCAGGCAGCAGGCATTCTCGCAGGCAGGCAGGTATTCTCGCAGGAAGGCAGGCAGGTAGGCATTCACGCAGGCAGGTAGGCAGGCAGGTAGGCAGGCAGGCAGGGAGGCAGGCATTCTCGCAGGCAGGCAATCTCCCAGGCACGCAGGCAGGCATTCTCGCAGGCAGGCAGGCATTCTCGCAGGCAGGCAGGCATTCTCGCAGGCAGGCAGGCATTCTCGCAGGCAGGCAGGCAGGCAGGCAGGCAGGCATTCTCACAGGCAAGCATTCTCGCAAGCAGGCATTATCGCAAGCTGGCAGACAGGCAGGCATTATCGCAGGCAGGCATTGTCGCAGGCATTCTCGCAGGCATCCTCGTAGGCAGGCAGGCACGCAGGCATTCTTGCAGGCAGAAAAGCAGGCATTCTCGCAGGCAGGCAGGCAGGAAGGCATTCTCGAAGGCAGGCATTCTCGCAGGCAGGCATTCTCGCAGGCAGGCATTCTCGCAGGCAGGCATTCTCGCAGGCAGGCATTCTCGCAGGCAGGCATTCTCGCAGGAAGGCATTCTCGCAGGCAGGCATTCTCGCAGGCAGGCATTCTCGCAGGCAGGCATTCTCGCAGGCAGGCATTCTCGCAGGCAGGCATTCTCGCAGGCAGGCATTCTCGCAGGCAGGCATTCTCGCAGGCAGGCATTCTCGCAGGCAGGCATTCTCGCAGGCAGGCATTCTCGCAGGCAGGCATTCTCGCAGGCAGAAAAGCAGGCATTCTCGCAGGCAGGCAGGCAGGAAGGCATTCTCGCAGGTAGGCAGGCAGGAAGGCATTCTCGCAGGCAGGCAGGCAGGCAGGCAGGTATTCTCGCAGGCAGAAAAGCAGGCATTCTCGCAGGCAGGCAAGCTGGCTGGCAGACAGACAGGCTGGTATTCTCACAGGGTGGCAGGCAGGCAGGCAGGCAGTCAGGCATTCGCCCAGGCAGGCAGGCAGGCATTCTCGCAGTCAGGCATTCTCGCAAGCTGGCCCGCAGGCATTCTCGCAGACTGGCAGGCAGGCAGGCAGGCAGGCATTCTCCCAGGCAGGCATTCTCGCAGGAAGACAGGCAGGCATTCTCACAGGAAGACAGGCAGGCATTCTCGCAGGAAGGCAGGAAGGCAGGCATTCTCGCAGGCAGGTAGCAGGCAGGTAGCAGGCAGGTAGCAGGCAGGTAGAAGGCAGGTAGGCAGGCAGGTAGGCAGGCAGGTAGGCAGGCAGGTAGGCAGGCAGGTAGGCAGGCAGGTAGCAGGCATGTAGGCAGGCAGGTAGGCAGGCAGGTAGGCAGGCAGGTAGGCAGGCAGGTAGGCAGGCAGGTAGGCAGGCAGGCAGGCAAGCATTCTCGCAGGCAGGCATTCTCGCAGGCAGGCAGGCATGCAGGCATGCATTCTCGCAGGTAGGCAGGCAGGCAGCAGGCATTCTCGCAGGCAGGCAGGTATTCTCGCAGGAAGGCAGGCAGGTAGGCATTCACGCAGGCAGGTAGGCAGGCAGGTAGGCAGGCAGGCAGGGAGGCAGGCATTCTCGCAGGCAGGCAATCTCCCAGGCACGCAGGCAGGCATTCTCGCAGGCAGGCAGGCATTCTCGCAGGCAGGCAGGCATTCTCGCAGGCAGGCAGGCATTCTCGCAGGCAGGCAGGCAGGCAGGCAGGCAGGCAGGCATTCTCACAGGCAGGCATTCTCGCAAGCAGGCATTATCGCAAGCTGGCAGACAGGCAGGCATTATCGCAGGCAGGCATTGTCGCAGGCATTCTCGCAGGCATCCTCGTAGGCAGGCAGGCACGCAGGCATTCTTGCAGGCAGAAAAGCAGGCATTCTCGCAGGCAGGCAGGCAGGAAGGCATTCTCGAAGGCAGGCATTCTCGCAGGCAGGCATTCTCGCAGGCAGGCATTCTCGCAAGCAGGCATTCTCGCAGGCAGGCATTCTCGCAGGCAGGCATTCTCGCAGGAAGGCATTCTCGCAGGCAGGCATTCTCGCAGGCAGGCATTCTCGCAGGCAGGCATTCTCGCAGGCAGGCATTCTCGCAGGCAGGCATTCTCGCAGGCAGGCATTCTCGCAGGAAGAAAAGCAGGCATTCTCGCAGGCAGGCAGGCAGGAAGGCATTCTCGCAGGTAGGTAGGCAGGCAGGCATTCTCGCAGTCAGGCATTCTCGCAAGCTGGCACGCAGGCATTCTCGCAGACTGGCAGGCAGGCAGGCAGGCAGGCAGGCATTCTCCCAGGCAGGCATTCTCGCAGGAAGACAGGCAGGCATTCTCACAGGAAGACAGGCAGGCATTCTCGCAGGAAGGCAGGAAGGCAGGCATTCTCGCAGGCAGGTAGCAGGCAGGTAGCAGGCAGGTAGCAGGCAGGTAGAAGGCAGGTAGGCAGGCAGGTAGGTAGGCAGGTAGGCAGGCAGGTAGGCAGGCAGGTAGGCAGGCAGGTAGCAGGCATGTAGGCAGGCAGGTAGGCAGGCAGGTAGGCAGGCAGGTAGGCAGGCTGGTAGGCAGGCAGGTAGGCAGGCAAGTAGGCAGGAAGGCAGGCAAGCATTCTCGCAGGCAGGCATTCTCGCAGGCAGGCAGGCATGCAGGCATGAATTCTTGCAGGTAGGCAGGCAGGCAGCAGGCATTCTCGCAGGCAGGCAGGTATTCTCGCAGGAAGGCAGGCAGGTAGGCATTCACGCAGGCAGGTAGGCAGGCAGGTAGGCAGGCAGGCAGGGAGGCAGGCATTCTCGCAGGCAGGCAATCTCCCAGGCACGCAGGCAGGCATTCTCGCAGGCAGGCAGGCATTCTCGCAGGCAGGCAGGCATTCTCGCAGGCAGGCAGGCATTCTCGCAGGCAGGCAGGCAGGCAGGCAGGCAGGCAGGCAGGCAGGCATTCTCACAGGCAGGCATTCTCGCAAGCAGGCATTATCGCAAGCTGGCAGACAGGCAGGCATTATCGCAGGCAGGCATTGTCGCAGGCATTCTCGCAGGCATCCTCGTAGGCAGGCAGGCACGCAGGCATTCTCGCAGGCAGAAAAGCAGGCATTCTCGCAGGCAGGCAGGCAGGAAGGCATTCTCGAAGGCAGGCATTCTCGCAGGCAGGCATTCTCGCAGGCAGGCTTCTCGCAGGCAGGCATTCTCGCAGGCAGGCATTCTCGCAGGCAGGCATTCTCGCAGTCAGGCATTCTCGCAGGCAGGCATTCTCGCAGGCAGGCATTCTCGCAGGCAGGCATTCTCGCAGGCAGGCATTCTCGCAGGCAGGCATTCTCGCAGGCAGGCATTCTCGCAGGCAGGCATTCTCGCAGGCAGAAAAGCAGGCATTCTCGCAGGCAGGCAGGCAGGAAGGCATTCTCGCAGGTAGGCAGGCAGGAAGGCATTCTCGCAGGCAGGCAGGCAGGCAGGCAGGCATTCTCGCAGGCAGAAAAGCAGGCATTCTCGCAGGCAGAAAAGCAGGCATTCTCGCAGGCAGGCAATCTGGCTGGCAGACAGACAGGCTGGCATTCTCACAGGGTGGCAGGCAGGCAGGCAGGCAGTCAGGCATTCGCCCAGGCAGGCAGGCAGGCATTCTCGCAGTCAGGCATTCTCGCAAGCTGGCCCGCAGGCATTCTCGCAGACTGGCAGGCAGGCAGGCAGGCAGGCAGGCATTCTCCCAGGCAGGCATTCTCGCAGGAAGACAGGCAGGCATTCTCACAGGAAGACAGGCAGGCATTCTCGCAGGAAGGCAGGAAGGCAGGCATTCTCGCAAGCAGGTAGCAGGCAGGTAGCAGGCAGGTAGCAGGCAGGTAGAAGGCAGGTAGGCAGGCAGGTAGGCAGGCAGGTAGGCAGGCAGGTAGGCAGGCAGGTAGGCAGGCAGGTAGCAGGCATGTAGGCAGGCAGGTAGGCAGGCAGGTAGGCAGGCAGGTAGGCAGGCAGGTAGGCAGGCAGGTAGGCAGGCAGGTAGGCAGGCAGGCAGGCAAGCATTCTCGCAGGCAGGCATTCTCACAGGCAGGCAGGCATGCAGGCATGCATTCTCGCAGGTAGGCAGGCAGGCAGCAGGCATTCTCGCAGGCAGGCAGGTATTCTCGCAGGAAGGCAGGCAGGTAGGCATTCACGCAGGCAGGTAGGCAGGCAGGTAGGCAGGCAGGCAGGGAGGCAGGCATTCTCGCAGGCAGGCAATCTCCCAGGCACGCAGGCAGGCATTCTCGCAGGCAGGCAGGCATTCTCGCAGGCAGGCAGGCATTCTCGCAGGCAGGCAGGCATTCTCGCAGGCAGGCAGGCAGGCAGGCAGGCAGGCAGGCAGGCAGGCAGGCAGGCAGGCAGGCATTCTCACAGGCAGGCATTCTCGCAAGCAGGCATTATCGCAAGCTGGCAGACAGGCAGGCATTATCGCAGGCAGGCATTGTCGCAGGCATTCTCGCAGGCATCCTCGTAGGCAGGCAGGCACGCAGGCATTCTCGCAGGCAGAAAAGCAGGCATTCTCGCAGGCAGGCAGGCAGGAAGGCATTCTCGAAGGCAGGCATTCTCGCAGGCAGGCATTCTCGCAGGCAGGCTTCTCGCAGGCAGGCATTCTCGCAGGCAGGCATTCTCGCAGGCAGGCATTCTCGCAGGCAGGCATTCTCGCAGGCAGGCATTCTCGCAGGCAGGCATTCTCGCAGGCAGGCATTCTCGCAGGCAGGCATTCTCGCAGGCAGGCATTCTCGCAGGCAGGCATTCTCGCAGGCAGAAAAGCAGGCATTCTCGCAGGCAGGCAGGCAGGAAGGCATTCTCGCAGGTAGGCAGGCAGGAAGGCATTCTCGCAGGCAGGCAGGCAGGCAGGCAGGCAGGCAGGCATTCTCGCAGGCAGAAAAGCAGGCATTCTCGCAGGCAGAAAAGCAGGCATTCTCGCAGGCAGGCAAGCTGGCTGGCAGACAGACAGGCTGGCATTCTCACAGGGTGGCAGGCAGGCAGGCAGGCAGTCAGGCATTCGCCCAGGCAGGCAGGCAGGCATTCTCGCAGTCAGGCATTCTCGCAAGCTGGCCCGCAGGCATTCTCGCAGACTGGCAGGCAGGCAGGCAGGCAGGCAGGCATTCTCCCAGGCAGGCATTCTCGCAGGAAGACAGGCAGGCATTCTCACAGGAAGACAGGCAGGCATTCTCGCAGGAAGGCAGGAAGGCAGGCATTCTCGCAAGCAGGTAGCAGGCAGGTAGCAGGCAGGTAGCAGGCAGGTAGAAGGCAGGTAGGCAGGCAGGTAGGCAGGCAGGTAGGCAGGCAGGTAGGCAGGCAGGTAGGCAGGCAGGTTGCAGGCAGGTAGGCAGGCAGGTAGGCAGGCAGGTAGGCAGGCAGGTAGGCAGGCAGGTAGGCAGGCAGGTAGGCAGGCAGGTAGGCAGGCAGGCAGGCAAGCATTCTCGCAGGCAGGCATTCTCGCAGGCAGGCAGGCATGCAGGCATGCATTCTCGCAGGCAGGCAGGTATTCTCGCAGGAAGGCAGGCAGGTAGGCATTCACGCAGGCAGGTAAGCAGGCAGGTAGGCAGGCAGGCAGGGAGGCAGGCATTCTCGCAGGCAGGCAGGCATTCTCGCAGGCAGGCAGGCATTCTCGCAGGCAGGCAGGCATTCTCGCAGGCAGGCAGGCAGGCAGGCAGGCAGGCAGGCATTCTCACAGGCAGGCATTCTCGCAAGCAGGCATTATCGCAAGCTGGCAGACAGGCAGGCATTATCGCAGGCAGGCATTGTCGCAGGCATTCTCGCAGGCATCCTCGTAGGCAGGCAGGCACGCAGGCATTCTCGCAGGCAGAAAAGCAGGCATTCTCGCAGGCAGGCATTCTCGCAGGCAGGCATTCTCGCAGGCAGGCATTCTCGCAAGCAGGCATTCTCGCAGGCAGGCATTCTCGCAGGCAGGCATTCTCGCAGGAAGGCATTCTCGCAGGCAGGCATTCTCGCAGGTAGGCATTCTCGCAGGCAGGCATTCTCGCAGGCAGGCATTCTCGCAGGCAGGCATTCTCGCAGGCAGGCATTCTCGCAGGAAGAAAAGCAGGCATTCTCGCAGGCAAGCAGGCAGGAAGGCATTCTCGCAGGTAGGTAGGCAGGAAGGCATTCTCGCGGGCAGGCAGGCAGGCAGGCAGGCAGGCAGGCATTGTCGCAGGCAGAAAAGCAGGCATTCTCGCAGGCAGAAAAGCAGGCATTCACGCAGGCAGGCAGGCTGGCTGGCAGACAGACAGGCTGGCATTCTCGCAGGCTGGCAGGCAGGCAGGCAGGCAGGCAGTCAGGCATTCGCCCAGGCAGGCAGGCATTCTCGCAGTCAGGCATTCTCGCAAGCTGACACGCAGGCATTCTCGCAGACTGGCAGGCAGGCAGGCAGGCAGGCAGGCAGGCAGGCATTCTCCCAGGCAGGCATTCTCGCAGGAAGACAGGCAGGCATTCTCACAGGAAGGCAGGAAGGCAGGCATTCTCGCAGGCAGGTAGCAGGCAGGTAGGCAGGCAGGTAGGCAGGCAGGTAGGCAGGCAGGTAGCAGGCAGGTAGGCAGGCAGGTAGGCAGGCAGGTAGGCAGGCAGGTAGGCAGGCAGGTAGGCAGGCAGGCAGGCAGGCAGGCAGGCAAGCATTCTCGCAGGCAGGCATTCTCGCAGGCAGGCAGGCACGCAGGCATGCATTCTCGCAGGTAGGCAGGCAGGCAGCAGGCATTCTCGCAGGCAGGCATTCTCGCAGGCAGGCATTCTCGCAGGCAGGCATTCTCGCAGGCAGGCATTCTCGCAGGCAGGCATTCTCGCAGGCAGGCATTCTCGCAGGCAGGCATTCTCGCAGGCAGGCATTCTCGCAGGCAGAAAAGCAGGCATTCTCGCAGGCAGGCAGGCAGGAAGGCATTCTCGCAGGTAGGCAGGCAGGAAGGCATTCTCGCAGGCAGGCAGGCAGGCAGGCAGGCAGGCAGGCATTCTCGCAGGCAGAAAAGCAGGCATTCTCGCAGGCAGAAAAGCAGGCATTCTCGCAGGCAGGCAAGCTGGCTGGCAGACAGACAGGCTGGCATTCTCACAGGGTGGCAGGCAGGCAGGCAGGCAGTCAGGCATTCGCCCAGGCAGGCAGGCAGGCATTCTCGCAGTCAGGCATTCTCGCAAGCTGGCCCGCAGGCATTCTCGCAGACTGGCAGGCAGGCAGGCAGGCAGGCAGGCATTCTCCCAGGCAGGCATTCTCGCAGGAAGACAGGCAGGCATTCTCACAGGAAGACAGGCAGGCATTCTCGCAGGAAGGCAGGAAGGCAGGCATTCTCGCAAGCAGGTAGCAGGCAGGTAGCAGGCAGGTAGCAGGCAGGTAGAAGGCAGGTAGGCAGGCAGGTAGGCAGGCAGGTAGGCAGGCAGGTAGGCAGGCAGGTAGGCAGGCAGGTAGCAGGCAGGTAGGCAGGCAGGTAGGCAGGCAGGTAGGCAGGCAGGTAGGCAGGCAGGTAGGCAGGCAGGTAGGCAGGCAGGTAGGCAGGCAGGCAGGCAAGCATTCTCGCAGGCAGGCATTCTCGCAGGCAGGCAGGCATGCAGGCATGCATTCTCGCAGGCAGGCAGGTATTCTCGCAGGAAGGCAGGCAGGTAGGCATTCACGCAGGCAGGTAAGCAGGCAGGTAGGCAGGCAGGCAGGGAGGCAGGCATTCTCGCAGGCAGGCAGGCATTCTCGCAGGCAGGCAGGCATTCTCGCAGGCAGGCAGGCATTCTCGCAGGCAGGCAGGCAGGCAGGCAGGCAGGCAGGCATTCTCACAGGCAGGCATTCTCGCAAGCAGGCATTATCGCAAGCTGGCAGACAGGCAGGCATTATCGCAGGCAGGCATTGTCGCAGGCATTCTCGCAGGCATCCTCGTAGGCAGGCAGGCACGCAGGCATTCTCGCAGGCAGAAAAGCAGGCATTCTCGCAGGCAGGCATTCTCGCAGGCAGGCATTCTCGCAGGCAGGCATTCTCGCAAGCAGGCATTCTCGCAGGCAGGCATTCTCGCAGGCAGGCATTCTCGCAGGAAGGCATTCTCGCAGGCAGGCATTCTCGCAGGTAGGCATTCTCGCAGGCAGGCATTCTCGCAGGCAGGCATTCTCGCAGGCAGGCATTCTCGCAGGCAGGCATTCTCGCAGGAAGAAAAGCAGGCATTCTCGCAGGCAGGCAGGCAGGAAGGCATTCTCGCAGGTAGGTAGGCAGGAAGGCATTCTCGCGGGCAGGCAGGCAGGCAGGCAGGCAGGCAGGCATTGTCGCAGGCAGAAAAGCAGGCATTCTCGCAGGCAGAAAAGCAGGCATTCACGCAGGCAGGCAGGCTGGCTGGCAGACAGACAGGCTGGCATTCTCGCAGGCTGGCCGGCAGGCAGGCAGGCAGGCAGTCAGGCATTCGCCCAGGCAGGCAGGCATTCTCGCAGTCAGGCATTCTCGCAAGCTGACACGCAGGCATTCTCGCAGACTGGCAGGCAGGCAGGCAGGCAGGCAGGCATTCTCCCAGGCAGGCATTCTCGCAGGAAGACAGGCAGGCATTCTCACAGGAAGGCAGGAAGGCAGGCATTCTCGCAGGCAGGTAGCAGGCAGGTAGGCAGGCAGGTAGGCAGGCAGGTAGGCAGGCAGGTAGCAGGCAGGTAGGCAGGCAGGTAGGCAGGCAGGTAGGCAGGCAGGTAGGCAGGCAGGTAGGCAGGCAGGCAGGCAGGCAGGCAGGCAAGCATTCTCGCAGGCAGGCATTCTCGCAGGCAGGCAGGCACGCAGGCATGCATTCTCGCAGGTAGGCAGGCAGGCAGCAGGCATTCTCGCAGGCCGGCAGGCATTCTCGCAGGAAGGCAGGCAGGTAGGCATTCACGCAGGCAGGTAGGCAGGCAGGTAGGCAGGCAGGTAGGCAGGCAGGCAAGCATTCTCGCAGGCAGGCAATCTCCCAGGCACGCAGGCAGGCATTCTCGCAGGCAGGCAGGCATTCTCGCAGGCAGGCAGGCATTCTCGCAGGCAGGCAGGCATTCTCGCAGGCAGGCATTCTCGCAGGCAGGCAGGCAGGCAGGCATTCTCACAGGCAGGTATTCTCGCAAGCAGGCATTATCGCAAGCTGGCAGGCAGGCAGGCATTATCGCAGGCAGGCATTGTCGCAGGCATTCTCGCAGGCATCCTCATAGGCAGGCAGGCACGCAGGCATTCTCAGAGGCAGAAAAGCAGGCATTCTCGCAGGCAGGCAGGCAGGAAGGCATTCTCGCAGGCAGGCAGGCTGGCTGGCAGGCAGGCAGGCTGGCATTGTCGCAAGCTGGCCGGCAGGCAGGCAGGCAGGCATTCTCGCAGGCAGAAAAGCAGGCATTCTCGCAGGCAGGCAGGCTGGCTGGCAGACAGGGAGGCTGGCATTCTCGCAGGCTGGCAGGCAGGCAGGCAGGCAGGCAGTCAGGCATTCGCCCAGGCAGGCAGGCAGGCATTCTCACAGGCAGGCATTCTCGCAAGCTGGCACGCAGGCATTCTTGCAGACTGGCAGCCAGGCAGGAAGGCAGGCATTCTCTCAGGCAGGCAGGCAGGCAGGGAGGCAGGCAGGCTGGCAGGCAGGCATTCTCGCAGGAAGACAGGCAGGCATTCTCGCAAGCTGGCAGGCAGGCAGGCATTCTCGCAGGCAGAACAGCAGGCATTCTCGCAGGCAGGCCGGCTGGCTGGCAGACAGGCAGGCTGGCATTCTCACAGGCTGGCAGGCAGGCAGGCAGGCAGGCATTCTCCCAGGCAGGCAGGCAGGCATTCTCGCAGTCAGGCATTCTCGCAAGCTGGCACGCAGGCATTCTCGCAGACTGGCAGGTAGGCAGGCAGGCAGGCAGGCAGGCAGGCAGGCATTCTCCCAGGCAGGCATTCTAGCAGGAAGACATGCAGGCATTCTCGCAGGCAGGCAGGCAGGCATTCTCGCAGGCAGGCAGGCATACTCGCAGGTAGGCCGGCATTCTCGCAGGCAGGCAGGAAGGCAGGCATTCTCGCAGCTGGAAGGCATTCTCGCAGCTGGCAAGCATTCTCGCAGGCAGGCATTCTCGCAGGCAGGCATTCTCGCAGGCAGGCATTCTCGCAGGCAGGCATTCTCGCAGGCAGGCATTCTCGCAGGCAGGCATTCTCGCAGGCAGGCATTCTCGCAGGCAGGCATTCTCGCAGGCAGGCATTCTCGCAGGCAGGCAGGCATTCTCGCAGGCAAGCAGGCATTCTCGCAGGCAGGCATTCTCGCAGGCAGGCAGGCAGGCAGGCAGGCATTCTCACAGGCAGGCATTCTCGCAAGCAGGCATTATCGCAAGCTGCTAGGCAGGCAGGCATTATCGCAGGCATGCGTTGTCGCAGGCAATCTCGCAGGCATCCTCGTAGGCAGGCAGGCACGCAGTCATTCTCGCAGGCAGAAAAGCAGGCATTCTCGCAGGCAGGCAGGCAGGAAGGCATTCTCGCAGGCAGGCAGGCATTCTCGCAGGAAGGCAGGCAGGTAGGCAGGCAGGTAGGCAGGCAGGCAGGGAGGCAGGCATTCTCGCAGGCAGGCAATCTCCCAGGCACGCAGGCAGGCATTCTCGCAGGCAGTCAGGCATTCTCGCAGGCAGGCAGGCATTCTCGCAGGCAGGCAGGCATTCTCGCAGGCAGGCAGGCAGGCAGGCAGGCAGGCAGGCAGGCAGGCATTCTCACAGGCAGGCATTCTCGCAAGCAGGCATTATCGCAAGCTGGCAGACAGGCAGGCATTATCGCAGGCAGGCATTGTCGCAGGCATTCTCGCAGGCATCCTCGTAGGCAGGCAGGCACTCAGGCATTCTCGCAGGCAGAAAAGCAGGCATTCTCGCAGGCAGGCAGGCAGGAAGGCATTCTCGAAGGCAGGCATTCTCGCAGGCAGGCATTCTCGCAGGCAGGCTTCTCGCAGGCAGGCATTCTCGCAGGCAGGCATTCTCGCAGGCAGGCATTCTCGCAGGCAGGCATTCTCGCAGGCAGGCATTCTCGCAGGCAGGCATTCTCGCAGGCAGGCATTCTCGCAGGCAGGCATTCTCGCAGGCAGGCATTCTCGCAGGCATGCATTCTCGCAGGCAGGCATTCTCGCAGGCAGAAAAGCAGGCATTCTCGCAGGCAGGCAGGCAGGAAGGCATTCTCGCAGGTAGGCAGGCAGGAAGGCATTCTCGCAGGCAGGCAGGCAGGCAGGCAGGCATTCTCGCAGGCAGAAAAGCAGGCATTCTCGCAGGCAGAAAAGCAGGCATTCTCGCAGGCAGGCAAGCTGGCTGGCAGACAGACAGGCTGGCATTCTCACAGGGTGGCAGGCAGGCAGGCAGGCAGTCAGGCATTCGCCCAGGCAGGCAGGCAGGCATTCTCGCAGTCAGGCATTCTCGCAAGCTGGCCCGCAGGCATTCTCGCAGACTGGCAGGCAGGCAGGCAGGCAGGCATTCTCCCAGGCAGGCATTCTCGCAGGAAGACAGGCAGGCATTGTCACAGGAAGACAGGCAGGCATTCTCGCAGGAAGGCAGGAAGGCAGGCATTCTCGCAGGCAGGTAGCAGGCAGGTAGCAGGCAGGTAGCAGGCAGGTAGAAGGCAGGTAGGCAGGCAGATAGGCAGGCAGGTAGGCAGGCAGGTAGGCAGGCAGGTAGGCAGGCAGGTAGCAGGCATGTAGGCAGGCAGGTAGGCAGGCAGGTAGGCAGGCAGGTAGGCAGGCAGGTAGGCAGGCAGGTAGGCAGGCAGGCAGGCAAGCATTCTCGCAGGCAGGCATTCTCGCAGGCAGGCAGGCATGCAGGCATGCATTCTCGCAGGTAGGCAGGCAGGCAGCAGGCATTCTCGCAGGCAGGCAGGTATTCTCGCAGGAAGGCAGGCAGGTAGGCATTCACGCAGGCAGGTAGGCAGGCAGGTAGGCAGGCAGGCAGGGAGGCAGGCATTCTCGCAGGCAGGCAATCTCCCAGGCACGCAGGCAGGCATTCTCGCAGGCAGGCAGGCATTCTCGCAGGCAGGCAGGCATTCTCGCAGGCAGGCAGGCATTCTCGCAGGCAGGCAGGCAGGCAGGCAGGCAGGCAGGCATTCTCACAGGCAGGCATTCTCGCAAGCAGGCATTATCGCAAGCTGGCAGACAGGCAGGCATTATCGCAGGCAGGCATTGTCGCAGGCATTCTCGCAGGCATCCTCGTAGGCAGGCAGGCACGCAGGCATTCTTGCAGGCAGAAAAGCAGGCATTCTCGCAGGCAGGCAGGCAGGAAGGCATTCTCGAAGGCAGGCATTCTCGCAGGCAGGCATTCTCGCAGGCAGGCATTCTCGCAAGCAGGCATTCTCGCAGGCAGGCATTCTCGCAGGCAGGCATTCTCGCAGGAAGGCATTCTCGCAGGCAGGCATTCTCGCAGGCAGGCATTCTCGCAGGCAGGCATTCTCGCAGGCAGGCATTCTCGCAGGCAGGCATTCTCGCAGGCAGGCATTCTCGCAGGAAGAAAAGCAGGCATTCTCGCAGGCAGGCAGGCAGGAAGGCATTCTCGCAGGTAGGTAGGCAGGCAGGCATTCTCGCAGTCAGGCATTCTCGCAAGCTGGCACGCAGGCATTCTCGCAGACTGGCAGGCAGGCAGGCAGGCAGGCAGGCATTCTCCCAGGCAGGCATTCTCGCAGGAAGACAGGCAGGCATTCTCACAGGAAGACAGGCAGGCATTCTCGCAGGAAGGCAGGAAGGCAGGCATTCTCGCAGGCAGGTAGCAGGCAGGTAGCAGGCAGGTAGCAGGCAGGTAGAAGGCAGGTAGGCAGGCAGGTAGGTAGGCAGGTAGGCAGGCAGGTAGGCAGGCAGGTAGGCAGGCAGGTAGCAGGCATGTAGGCAGGCAGGTAGGCAGGCAGGTAGGCAGGCAGGTAGGCAGGCTGGTAGGCAGGCAGGTAGGCAGGCAAGTAGGCAGGAAGGCAGGCAAGCATTCTCGCAGGCAGGCATTCTCGCAGGCAGGCAGGCATGCAGGCATGAATTCTTGCAGGTAGGCAGGCAGTCACCAGGCATTCTCGCAGGCAGGCAGGTATTCTCGCAGGAAGGCAGGCAGGTAGGCATTCACGCAGGCAGGTAGGCAGGCAGGTAGGCAGGCAGGCAGGGAGGCAGGCATTCTCGCAGGCAGGCAATCTCCCAGGCACGCAGGCAGGCATTCTCGCAGGCAGGCAGGCATTCTCGCAGGCAGGCAGGCATTCTCGCAGGCAGGCAGGCATTCTCGCAGGCAGGCAGGCAGGCAGGCAGGCAGGCAGGCAGGCAGGCATTCTCACAGGCAGGCATTCTCGCAAGCAGGCATTATCGCAAGCTGGCAGACAGGCAGGCATTATCGCAGGCAGGCATTGTCGCAGGCATTCTCGCAGGCATCCTCGTAGGCAGGCAGGCACGCAGGCATTCTCGCAGGCAGAAAAGCAGGCATTCTCGCAGGCAGGCAGGCAGGAAGGCATTCTCGAAGGCAGGCATTCTCGCAGGCAGGCATTCTCGCAGGCAGGCTTCTCGCAGGCAGGCATTCTCGCAGGCAGGCATTCTCGCAGGCAGGCATTCTCGCAGTCAGGCATTCTCGCAGGCAGGCATTCTCGCAGGCAGGCATTCTCGCAGGCAGGCATTCTCGCAGGCAGGCATTCTCGCAGGCAGGCATTCTCGCAGGCAGGCATTCTCGCAGGCAGGCATTCTCGCAGGCAGAAAAGCAGGCATTCTCGCAGGCAGGCAGGCAGGAAGGCATTCTCGCAGGTAGGCAGGCAGGAAGGCATTCTCGCAGGCAGGCAGGCAGGCAGGCAGGCATTCTCGCAGGCAGAAAAGCAGGCATTCTCGCAGGCAGAAAAGCAGGCATTCTCGCAGGCAGGCAATCTGGCTGGCAGACAGACAGGCTGGCATTCTCACAGGGTGGCAGGCAGGCAGGCAGGCAGTCAGGCATTCGCCCAGGCAGGCAGGCAGGCATTCTGGCAGTCAGGCATTCTCGCAAGCTGGCCCGCAGGCATTCTCGCAGACTGGCAGGCAGGCAGGCAGGCAGGCAGGCATTCTCCCAGGCAGGCATTCTCGCAGGAAGACAGGCAGGCATTCTCACAGGAAGACAGGCAGGCATTCTCGCAGGAAGGCAGGAAGGCAGGCATTCTCGCAAGCAGGTAGCAGGCAGGTAGCAGGCAGGTAGCAGGCAGGTAGAAGGCAGGTAGGCAGGCAGGTAGGCAGGCAGGTAGGCAGGCAGGTAGGCAGGCAGGTAGGCAGGCAGGTAGCAGGCATGTAGGCAGGCAGGTAGGCAGGCAGGTAGGCAGGCAGGTAGGCAGGCAGGTAGGCAGGCAGGTAGGCAGGCAGGTAGGCAGGCAGGCAGGCAAGCATTCTCGCAGGCAGGCATTCTCACAGGCAGGCAGGCATGCAGGCATGCATTCTCGCAGGTAGGCAGGCAGGCAGCAGGCATTCTCGCAGGCAGGCAGGTATTCTCGCAGGAAGGCAGGCAGGTAGGCATTCACGCAGGCAGGTAGGCAGGCAGGTAGGCAGGCAGGCAGGGAGGCAGGCATTCTCGCAGGCAGGCAATCTCCCAGGCACGCAGGCAGGCATTCTCGCAGGCAGGCAGGCATTCTCGCAGGCAGGCAGGCATTCTCGCAGGCAGGCAGGCATTCTCGCAGGCAGGCAGGCAGGCAGGCAGGCAGGCAGGCAGGCAGGCAGGCAGGCAGGCATTCTCACAGGCAGGCATTCTCGCAAGCAGGCATTATCGCAAGCTGGCAGACAGGCAGGCATTATCGCAGGCAGGCATTGTCGCAGGCATTCTCGCAGGCATCCTCGTAGGCAGGCAGGCACGCAGGCATTCTCGCAGGCAGAAAAGCAGGCATTCTCGCAGGCAGGCAGGCAGGAAGGCATTCTCGAAGGCAGGCATTCTCGCAGGCAGGCATTCTCGCAGGCAGGCTTCTCGCAGGCAGGCATTCTCGCAGGCAGGCATTCTCGCAGGCAGGCATTCTCGCAGGCAGGCATTCTCGCAGGCAGGCATTCTCGCAGGCAGGCATTCTCGCAGGCAGGCATTCTCGCAGGCAGGCATTCTCGCAGGCAGGCATTCTCGCAGGCAGGCATTCTCGCAGGCAGAAAAGCAGGCATTCTCGCAGGCAGGCAGGCAGGAAGGCATTCTCGCAGGTAGGCAGGCAGGAAGGCATTCTCGCAGGCAGGCAGGCAGGCAGGCAGGCAGGCAGGCATTCTCGCAGGCAGAAAAGCAGGCATTCTCGCAGGCAGAAAAGCAGGCATTCTCGCAGGCAGGCAAGCTGGCTGGCAGACAGACAGGCTGGCATTCTCACAGGGTGGCAGGCAGGCAGGCAGGCAGTCAGGCATTCGCCCAGGCAGGCAGGCAGGCATTCTCGCAGTCAGGCATTCTCGCAAGCTGGCCCGCAGGCATTCTCGCAGACTGGCAGGCAGGCAGGCAGGCAGGCAGGCATTCTCCCAGGCAGGCATTCTCGCAGGAAGACAGGCAGGCATTCTCACAGGAAGACAGGCAGGCATTCTCGCAGGAAGGCAGGAAGGCAGGCATTCTCGCAAGCAGGTAGCAGGCAGGTAGCAGGCAGGTAGCAGGCAGGTAGAAGGCAGGTAGGCAGGCAGGTAGGCAGGCAGGTAGGCAGGCAGGTAGGCAGGCAGGTAGGCAGGCAGGTAGCAGGCAGGTAGGCAGGCAGGTAGGCAGGCAGGTAGGCAGGCAGGTAGGCAGGCAGGTAGGCAGGCAGGTAGGCAGGCAGGTAGGCAGGCAGGCAGGCAAGCATTCTCGCAGGCAGGCATTCTCGCAGGCAGGCAGGCATGCAGGCATGCATTCTCGCAGGCAGGCAGGTATTCTCGCAGGAAGGCAGGCAGGTAGGCATTCACGCAGGCAGGTAAGCAGGCAGGTAGGCAGGCAGGCAGGGAGGCAGGCATTCTCGCAGGCAGGCAGGCATTCTCGCAGGCAGGCAGGCATTCTCGCAGGCAGGCAGGCATTCTCGCAGGCAGGCAGGCAGGCAGGCAGGCAGGCAGGCATTCTCACAGGCAGGCATTCTCGCAAGCAGGCATTATCGCAAGCTGGCAGACAGGCAGGCATTATCGCAGGCAGGCATTGTCGCAGGCATTCTCGCAGGCATCCTCGTAGGCAGGCAGGCACGCAGGCATTCTCGCAGGCAGAAAAGCAGGCATTCTCGCAGGCAGGCATTCTCGCAGGCAGGCATTCTCGCAGGCAGGCATTCTCGCAAGCAGGCATTCTCGCAGGCAGGCATTCTCGCAGGCAGGCATTCTCGCAGGAAGGCATTCTCGCAGGCAGGCATTCTCGCAGGTAGGCATTCTCGCAGGCAGGCATTCTCGCAGGCAGGCATTCTCGCAGGCAGGCATTCTCGCAGGCAGGCATTCTCGCAGGAAGAAAAGCAGGCATTCTCGCAGGCAGGCAGGCAGGAAGGCATTCTCGCAGGTAGGTAGGCAGGAAGGCATTCTCGCGGGCAGGCAGGCAGGCAGGCAGGCAGGCATTGTCGCAGGCAGAAAAGCAGGCATTCTCGCAGGCAGAAAAGCAGGCATTCACGCAGGCAGGCAGGCTGGCTGGCAGACAGACAGGCTGGCATTCTCGCAGGCTGGCAGGCAGGCAGGCAGGCAGGCAGTCAGGCATTCGCCCAGGCAGGCAGGCATTCTCGCAGTCAGGCATTCTCGCAAGCTGACACGCAGGCATTCTCGCAGACTGGCAGGCAGGCAGGCAGGCAGGCAGGCAGGCAGGCATTCTCCCAGGCAGGCATTCTCGCAGGAAGACAGGCAGGCATTCTCACAGGAAGGCAGGAAGGCAGGCATTCTCGCAGGCAGGTAGCAGGCAGGTAGGCAGGCAGGTAGGCAGGCAGGTAGGCAGGCAGGTAGCAGGCAGGTAGGCAGGCAGGTAGGCAGGCAGGTAGGCAGGCAGGTAGGCAGGCAGGTAGGCAGGCAGGCAGGCAGGCAGGCAGGCAAGCATTCTCGCAGGCAGGCATTCTCGCAGGCAGGCAGGCACGCAGGCATGCATTCTCGCAGGTAGGCAGGCAGGCAGCAGGCATTCTCGCAGGCAGGCATTCTCGCAGGCAGGCATTCTCGCAGGCAGGCATTCTCGCAGGCAGGCATTCTCGCAGGCAGGCATTCTCGCAGGCAGGCATTCTCGCAGGCAGGCATTCTCGCAGGCAGGCATTCTCGCAGGCAGAAAAGCAGGCATTCTCGCAGGCAGGCAGGCAGGAAGGCATTCTCGCAGGTAGGCAGGCAGGAAGGCATTCTCGCAGGCAGGCAGGCAGGCAGGCAGGCAGGCAGGCATTCTCGCAGGCAGAAAAGCAGGCATTCTCGCAGGCAGAAAAGCAGGCATTCTCGCAGGCAGGCAAGCTGGCTGGCAGACAGACAGGCTGGCATTCTCACAGGGTGGCAGGCAGGCAGGCAGGCAGTCAGGCATTCGCCCAGGCAGGCAGGCAGGCATTCTCGCAGTCAGGCATTCTCGCAAGCTGGCCCGCAGGCATTCTCGCAGACTGGCAGGCAGGCAGGCAGGCAGGCAGGCATTCTCCCAGGCAGGCATTCTCGCAGGAAGACAGGCAGGCATTCTCACAGGAAGACAGGCAGGCATTCTCGCAGGAAGGCAGGAAGGCAGGCATTCTCGCAAGCAGGTAGCAGGCAGGTAGCAGGCAGGTAGCAGGCAGGTAGAAGGCAGGTAGGCAGGCAGGTAGGCAGGCAGGTAGGCAGGCAGGTAGGCAGGCAGGTAGGCAGGCAGGTAGCAGGCAGGTAGGCAGGCAGGTAGGCAGGCAGGTAGGCAGGCAGGTAGGCAGGCAGGTAGGCAGGCAGGTAGGCAGGCAGGTAGGCAGGCAGGCAGGCAAGCATTCTCGCAGGCAGGCATTCTCGCAGGCAGGCAGGCATGCAGGCATGCATTCTCGCAGGCAGGCAGGTATTCTCGCAGGAAGGCAGGCAGGTAGGCATTCACGCAGGCAGGTAAGCAGGCAGGTAGGCAGGCAGGCAGGGAGGCAGGCATTCTCGCAGGCAGGCAGGCATTCTCGCAGGCAGGCAGGCATTCTCGCAGGCAGGCAGGCATTCTCGCAGGCAGGCAGGCAGGCAGGCAGGCAGGCAGGCATTCTCACAGGCAGGCATTCTCGCAAGCAGGCATTATCGCAAGCTGGCAGACAGGCAGGCATTATCGCAGGCAGGCATTGTCGCAGGCATTCTCGCAGGCATCCTCGTAGGCAGGCAGGCACGCAGGCATTCTCGCAGGCAGAAAAGCAGGCATTCTCGCAGGCAGGCATTCTCGCAGGCAGGCATTCTCGCAGGCAGGCATTCTCGCAAGCAGGCATTCTCGCAGGCAGGCATTCTCGCAGGCAGGCATTCTCGCAGGAAGGCATTCTCGCAGGCAGGCATTCTCGCAGGTAGGCATTCTCGCAGGCAGGCATTCTCGCAGGCAGGCATTCTCGCAGGCAGGCATTCTCGCAGGCAGGCATTCTCGCAGGAAGAAAAGCAGGCATTCTCGCAGGCAGGCAGGCAGGAAGGCATTCTCGCAGGTAGGTAGGCAGGAAGGCATTCTCGCGGGCAGGCAGGCAGGCAGGCAGGCAGGCAGGCATTGTCGCAGGCAGAAAAGCAGGCATTCTCGCAGGCAGAAAAGCAGGCATTCACGCAGGCAGGCAGGCTGGCTGGCAGACAGACAGGCTGGCATTCTCGCAGGCTGGCAGGCAGGCAGGCAGGCAGGCAGTCAGGCATTCGCCCAGGCAGGCAGGCATTCTCGCAGTCAGGCATTCTCGCAAGCTGACACGCAGGCATTCTCGCAGACTGGCAGGCAGGCAGGCAGGCAGGCAGGCAGGCAGGCAGGCATTCTCCCAGGCAGGCATTCTCGCAGGAAGACAGGCAGGCATTCTCACAGGAAGGCAGGAAGGCAGGCATTCTCGCAGGCAGGTAGCAGGCAGGTAGGCAGGCAGGTAGGCAGGCAGGTAGGCAGGCAGGTAGCAGGCAGGTAGGCAGGCAGGTAGGCAGGCAGGTAGGCAGGCAGGTAGGCAGGCAGGTAGGCAGGCAGGCAGGCAGGCAGGCAGGCAAGCATTCTCGCAGGCAGGCATTCTCGCAGGCAGGCAGGCACGCAGGCATGCATTCTCGCAGGTAGGCAGGCAGGCAGCAGGCATTCTCGCAGGCCGGCAGGCATTCTCGCAGGAAGGCAGGCAGGTAGGCATTCACGCAGGCAGGTAGGCAGGCAGGTAGGCAGGCAGGTAGGCAGGCAGGCAAGCATTCTCGCAGGCAGGCAATCTCCCAGGCACGCAGGCAGGCATTCTCGCAGGCAGGCAGGCATTCTCGCAGGCAGGCAGGCATTCTCGCAGGCAGGCAGGCATTCTCGCAGGCAGGCATTCTCGCAGGCAGGCAGGCAGGCAGGCATTCTCACAGGCAGGTATTCTCGCAAGCAGGCATTATCGCAAGCTGGCAGGCAGGCAGGCATTATCGCAGGCAGGCATTGTCGCAGGCATTCTCGCAGGCATCCTCATAGGCAGGCAGGCACGCAGGCATTCTCAGAGGCAGAAAAGCAGGCATTCTCGCAGGCAGGCAGGCAGGAAGGCATTCTCGCAGGCAGGCAGGCTGGCTGGCAGGCAGGCAGGCTGGCATTGTCGCAAGCTGGCCGGCAGGCAGGCAGGCAGGCATTCTCGCAGGCAGAAAAGCAGGCATTCTCGCAGGCAGGCAGGCTGGCTGGCAGACAGGGAGGCTGGCATTCTCGCAGGCTGGCAGGCAGGCAGGCAGGCAGGCAGTCAGGCATTCGCCCAGGCAGGCAGGCAGGCATTCTCACAGGCAGGCATTCTCGCAAGCTGGCACGCAGGCATTCTTGCAGACTGGCAGCCAGGCAGGAAGGCAGGCATTCTCTCAGGCAGGCAGGCAGGCAGGGAGGCAGGCAGGCTGGCAGGCAGGCATTCTCGCAGGAAGACAGGCAGGCATTCTCGCAAGCTGGCAGGCAGGCAGGCATTCTCGCAGGCAGAACAGCAGGCATTCTCGCAGGCAGGCCGGCTGGCTGGCAGACAGGCAGGCTGGCATTCTCACAGGCTGGCAGGCAGGCAGGCAGGCAGGCATTCTCCCAGGCAGGCAGGCAGGCATTCTCGCAGTCAGGCATTCTCGCAAGCTGGCACGCAGGCATTCTCGCAGACTGGCAGGTAGGCAGGCAGGCAGGCAGGCAGGCAGGCAGGCATTCTCCCAGGCAGGCATTCTAGCAGGAAGACATGCAGGCATTCTCGCAGGCAGGCAGGCAGGCATTCTCGCAGGCAGGCAGGCATACTCGCAGGTAGGCCGGCATTCTCGCAGGCAGGCAGGAAGGCAGGCATTCTCGCAGCTGGAAGGCATTCTCGCAGCTGGCAAGCATTCTCGCAGGCAGGCATTCTCGCAGGCAGGCATTCTCGCAGGCAGGCATTCTCGCAGGCAGGCATTCTCGCAGGCAGGCATTCTCGCAGGCAGGCATTCTCGCAGGCAGGCATTCTCGCAGGCAGGCATTCTCGCAGGCAGGCATTCTCGCAGGCAGGCAGGCATTCTCGCAGGCAAGCAGGCATTCTCGCAGGCAGGCATTCTCGCAGGCAGGCAGGCAGGCAGGCAGGCATTCTCACAGGCAGGCATTCTCGCAAGCAGGCATTATCGCAAGCTGCTAGGCAGGCAGGCATTATCGCAGGCATGCGTTGTCGCAGGCAATCTCGCAGGCATCCTCGTAGGCAGGCAGGCACGCAGTCATTCTCGCAGGCAGAAAAGCAGGCATTCTCGCAGGCAGGCAGGCAGGAAGGCATTTTCGCAGGCAGGCAGGCTGGCTGGCAGGCAGGCAGTCTGGCATTCTCGCAAGCTGGCAGGCAGGCAGGCAGGCAGGCATTCTCGCAGGCAGAAAAGCAGGCATTCTCGCAGGCCGGCAGGCTGGCTGGCAGACAGGGAGGCTGGCATTATCGCAAGCTGGCAGGCAGGGAGGCAGACAGGCATCCTTGCAGGCACGCAGGCCGGCAGGCTAGCAGGCAGGCAGGCAGGCAAGCAGGCAGGCAGGCAGGCAGGCAGACAGACAGACAGACAGGCATTCTCGCAGGCAGGCAGGCAGGCAGGCAGGCATTCTCGCAGGCAGGCAGGCAGGCATTCTCGCAGGCAGGCAGGCTGGCTGGCAGGCAGGCAGGCTGGCATTCTCTCAAGCTGGCAGGCAGGCAGGCAGGCATTCTCGCAGGCAGAAAAGCAGGCATTCTCACAGGCAGGCAGGCTGGCTGGCAGACAGACAGGCTGGCATTCTCGCAGGCTGGCAGGCAGGCAGGCAGGCAGGCAGTCAGGCATTCGCCCAGGCAGGCAGGCAGGCATTCCCGCAGTCAGGCATTCTCGCAAGCTGGCACACAGGCATTCTCACAGACTGGCAGGCAGGCAGGCAGGCAGGCAGGCAGGCATTCTCCCAGGCAGGCATTCTCGCAGGAAGACAGGCAGGCATTCTCGCAGGAAGGCAGGCATTCTCGCAGGCAGGTAGCAGGCAGGTAGCAGGCAGGTAGGCGGGCAGGTAGGCAGGCAGGTAGGCAGGCAGGGAGGCAGGCAGGTAGGCAGGCAGGTAGGCAGGCAGGTAGGCAGGCAGGTAGGCAGGCAGGTAGGCAGGCAGGTAGGCAGGCAGGCAGGCAGGCAAGCATTCTCGCAGGCAGGCATTCTCGCAGGCAGGCAGGCACGCAGGCATGCATTCTCGCAGGTAGGCGGGCAGGCAGCAGGCATTCTCGCAGGCAGGCAGGCATTCTCGCAGGAAGGCAGGCAGGTAGGCATTCACGCAGGCAGGTAGGCAGGCAGGTAGGCAGGCAGGCAGGCAGGCAGGCATTCTCGCAGACAGGCAATCTCCCAGGCACGCAGGCAGGCAAACTCCCAGGCACGCAGACAGGCATTCTCGCAGGCACGCAGGCATTCTCGCAGGCAGGCAGGCATTCTCGCAGGCAGGCATTCTCGCAGTCAGGCAGGCAGGCAGGCAGGCATTCTCACAGGTAGGCATTCTCGCAAGCAGGCATTATCGCAAACTGGCAGGCAGGCAGGCATTATCACAGGCAGGCATTGTCACAGGCATTCTAGCAGGCATCCTCGTAGGCAGGCAGGCACGCAGGCATTCTCGCAGGCAGAAAAGCAGGCATTCTCGCAGGCAGGCAGGCAGGAAGGCATTCTCGCAGGCAGGCATTCTCGCAGGCAGGCATTCTCCCAGGCAGGCATTCTCGCAGGCAGGCATTCTCGCAGGCAGGCATTGTCGCAGGCAGGCATTCTCGCAGGCAGGCATTCTCACAGGCAGGCATTCTCGCAGGCAGGCATTCTCGCAGGCAGGCATTCTCGCAGGCAGGCATTCTCGCAGGCAGAAAAGCAGGCATTCTCGCAGGCAGGCAGGCAGGAAGGCATTCTCGCAGGCAGGCAGGCTGGCTGGCAGGCAGGCAGGCTGGCATTCTCGCAAGCAGGCAGGCAGGCAGGCAGGCAGGCATACTCGCAGGCAGAAAAGCAGGCATTCTCGCAGGCAGAAAAGCAGGCATTCTCGCAGGCAGGCAGGCTGGCTGGCAGACAGACAGGCTGGCATTCTCACAGGCTGGCAGGCAGGCAGGCAGGCAGGCAGTCAGGCATTCGCCCAGGCAGGCAGGCAGGCATTCTCGCAGTCAGGCATTCTCGCAAGCTGGCACGCAGGCATTCTCGCAGGCTGGCAGGCAGGCAGGCAGGCAGGCAGGCATTCTCCCAGGCAGGCATTCTCGCAGGAAAACAGGCAGGCATTCTCACAGGAAGACAGGCAGGCCATCTCGCAGGCAGGCAGGGAGGCAGGCATTCTCGCAGGCAGGCAATCTCCCAGGCACGCAGGCAGGCATTCTCACAGGCAGGCAGGCATTCTCGCAGGCAGGCATTCTCGCAGGCAGGCATTCTCGCAGGAAGAAAAGCAGGCATTCTCGCAGGCAGGCAGGCAGGAAGGCATTCTCGCAGGTAGGTAGGCAGGCAGGCATTCTCACAGGCAGGTATTCTAGCAAGCAGGCATTATCGCAAGCTGGCAGGCAGGCAGGCATTATCGCAGGCAGGCATTGTCGCAGGCATTCTCGCAGGCATCCTCGTAGGCAGGCAGGCACGCAGGCATTCTCAGAGGCAGAAAAGCAGGCATTCTCGCAGGCAGGCAGGCAGGAAGGCATTCTCGCAGGCAGGCAGGCTGGCTGGCAGGCAGGCAGGCTGGCATTGTCGCAAGCTGGCCGGCAGGCAGGCAGGCAGGCATTCTCGCAGGCAGTAAAGCAGGCATTCTCGCAGGCAGGCAGGCTGGCTGGCAGACAGGGAGGCTGGCATTCTCGCAGGCTGGCAGGCAGGCAGGCAGGCAGGCAGTCAGGCATTCGCCCAGGCAGGCAGGCAGGCATTCTCGCAGGCAGGCATTCTCGCAAGCTGGCACGCAGGCATTCTTGCAGACTGGCAGCCAGGCAGGAAGGCAGGCATTCTCTCAGGCAGGCAGGCAGGCAGGCAGGCAGGCAGGCTGGCAGGCAGGCATTCTCGCAGGAAGACAGGCAGGCATTCTCGCAAGCTGGCAGGCAGGCAGGCATTCTCGCAGGCAGAACAGCAGGCATTCTCGCAGGCAGGCCGGCTGGCTGGCAGACAGGCAGGCTGGCATTCTCACAGGCTGGCAGGCAGGCAGGCAGGCAGGCATTCGCCCAGGCAGGCAGGCAGGCATTCTCGCAGTCAGGAATTCTCGCAAGCTGGCACGCAGGCATTCTCGCAGACTGGCAGGTAGGCAGGCAGGCAGGCAGGCAGGCAGGCAGGCATTCTCGCAGTCAGGCATTCTCGCAAGCTGGCACACAGGCATTCTCGCAGACTGGCAGGCAGGCAGGCAGGCAGGCATTCTCCCAGGCAGGCATTCTCGCAGGAAAACAGGCAGGCATTCTCACAGGAAGACAGGCAGGCCATCTCGCAGGCAGGCAGGGAGGCAGACATTCTCGCAGGCAGGCAATCTCCCAGGCACGCAGGCAGGCATTCTCACAGGCAGGCATTCTCGCAGGCAGGCATTCTCGCAGGCAGGCATTCTCGCAGGCAGGCATTCTCACAGGCAGGCATTCTCGCAGGCAGGCATTCTCGCAGGCAGGCATTCTCGCAGGCAGGCATTCTCGCAGGCAGAAAAGCAGGCATTCTCGCAGGCAGGCAGGCAGGAAGGCATTCTCGCAGGCAGGCAGGCAGGCAGGCAGGCAGGCATTCTCGCAGGCAGAAAAGCAGGCATTCTCGCAGGCAGAAAAGCAGGCATTCTCGCAGGCAGGCAAGCTGGCTGGCAGACAGACAGGCTGGCATTCTCACAGGGTGGCAGGCAGGCAGGCAGGCAGGCAGTCAGGCATTCGCCCAGGCAGGCAGGCAGGCATTATCGCAGTCAGGCATTCTCGCAAGCTGGCCCGCAGGCATTCTCGCAGACTGGCAGGCAGGCAGGCAGGCAGGCAGGCAGGCATTCTCCCAGGCAGGCATTCTCGCAGGCAGGCAGGCATGCAGGCATGCATTCTCGCAGGTAGGCAGGCAGGCAGCAGGCATTCTCGCAGGCAGGCAGGTATTCTCGCAGGAAGGCAGGCAGGTAGGCATTCACGCAGGCAGGTAGGCAGGCAGGTAGGCAGGCAGGCAGGGAGGCAGGCATTCTCGCAGGCAGGCAATCTCCCAGGCACGCAGGCAGGCATTCTCGCAGGCAGGCAGGCATTCTCGCAGGCAGGCAGGCATTCTCGCAGGCAGGCAGGCATTCTCGCAGGCAGGCAGGCAGGCAGGCAGGCAGGCAGGCAGGCAGGCATTCTCACAGGCAGGCATTTTCGCAAGCAGGCATTATCGAAAGCTGGCAGACAGGCAGGCATTATCGCAGGCAGGCATTGTCGCAGGCATTCTCGCAGGCATCCTCGTAGGCAGGCAGGCACGCAGGCATTCTCGCAGGCAGAAAAGCAGGCATTCTCGCAGGCAGGCAGGCAGGAAGGCATTCTCGAAGGCAGGCATTCTCGCTGGCAGGCATTCTCGCAGGCAGGCTTCTCGCAGGCAGGCATTCTCGCAGGCAGGCATTCTCGCAGGCAGAAAAGCAGGCATTCTCGCAGGCAGGCAGGCAGGAAGGCATTCTCGCAGGTAGGCAGGCAGGAAGGCATTCTCGCAGGCAGGCATTCTCGCAGGCAGGCATTCTCGCAGGCAGGCATTCTCGCAGGCAGGCATTCTCGCAGGCAGGCATTCTCGCAGGCAGGCATTCTCGCAGGCAGGCATTCTCGCAGGCAGAAAAGCAGGCATTCTCGCAGGCAGGCAGGCAGGAAGGCATTCTCGCAGGTAGGCAGGCAGGAAGGCATTCTCGCAGGCAGGCAGGCAGGCAGGCAGGCAGGCATTCTCGCAGGCAGAAAAGCAGGCATTCTCGCAGGCAGAAAAGCAGGCATTCTCGCAGGCAGGCAAGCTGGCTGGCAGACAGACAGGCTGGCATTCTCACAGGCTGGCAGGCAGGCAGGCAGGCAGGCAGTCAGGCATTCGCCCAAGCAGGCAGGCAGGCATTCTCGCAGTCAGGCATTCTTGCAAGCTGGCCCGCAGGCATTCTCGCAGACTGGCAGGCAGGCAGACAGGCAGGCAGGCATTCTCCCAGGCAGGCATTCTCGCAGGAAGACAGGCAGGCATTCTCACAGGAAGACAGGCAGGCATTCTCGCAGGAAGGCAGGAAGGCAGGCATTCTCGCAGGCATGTAGCAGGCAGGTAGCAGGCAGGTAGCAGGCAGGTAGAAGGCAGGTAGGCAGGCAGGTAGGCAGGCAGGTAGGCAGGCAGGTAGGCAGGCAGGTAGCAGGCATGTAGGCAGGCAGGTAGGCAGGCAGGTAGGCAGGCAGGTAGGCAGGCAGGTAGGCAGGCAGGTAGGCAGGCAGGTAGGCAGGCAGGCAGGCAAGCATTCTCGCAGGCAGGCATTCTCGCAGGCAGGCAGGCATGCAGGCATGCATTCTCGCAGGTAGGCAGGCAGGCAGCAGGCATTCTCGCAGGCAGGCAGGTATTCTCGCAGGAAGGCAGGCAGGTAGGCATTCACGCAGGCAGGTAGGCAGGCAGGTAGGCAGGCAGGCAGGGAGGCAGGCATTCTCGCAGGCAGGCAATCTCCCAGGCACGCAGGCAGGCATTCTCGCAGGCAGGCAGGCATTCTCGCAGGCAGGCAGGCATTCTCGCAGGCAGGCAGGCATTCTCGCAGGCAGGCAGGCAGGCAGGCAGGCATTCTCACAGGCAGGCATTCTCGCAAGCAGGCATTATCGCAAGCTGGCAGACAGGCAGGCATTATCGCAGGCAGGCATTGTCGCAGGCATTCTCGCAGGCATCCTCGTAGGCAGGCAGGCACGCAGGCATTCTCGCAGGCAGAAAAGCAGGCATTCTCGCAGGCAGGCAGGCAGGAAGGCATTCTCGAAGGCAGGCATTCTCGCAGGCAGGCATTCTCGCAGGCAGGCATTCTCGCAGGCAGGCATTCTCGCAGGCAGGCATTCTCGCAGGCAGGCATTCTCGCAGGCAGGCATTCTCGCAGGCAGGCATTCTCGCAGGCAGGCATTCTCGCAGGCAGGCATTCTCGCAGGCAGGCATTCTCGCAAGAAGAAAAGCAGGCATTCTCGCAGGTAGGCAGGCAGGAAGGCATTCTCGCAGGTAGGTAGGCAGGAAGGCATTCTCGCAGGCAGGCAGGCAGGCAGGCAGGCAGGCAGGCAGGCATTGTCGCAGGCAGAAAAGCAGGCATTCTCGCAGGCAGAAAAGCAGGCATTCTCGCAGGCAGGCAGGCAGACAGGCAGGCAGGCATTCTCGCAGGCAGAAAAGCAGGCATTCTCGCAGGCAGAAAAGCAGGCATTCTCGCAGGCAGGCAAGCTGGCTGGCAGACAGACAGGCTGGCATTCTCACAGGCTGGCAGGCAGGCAGGCAGGCAGGCAGTCAGGCATTCGCCCAGGCAGGCAGGCAGGCATTCTCGCAGTCAGGCATTCTTGCAAGCTGGCCCGCAGGCATTCTCGCAGACTGGCAGGCAGGCAGGCAGGCAGGCAGGCAGGCATTCTCCCAGGCAGGCATTCTCGCAGGAAGACAGGCAGGCATTCTCACAGGAAGACAGGCAGGCATTCTCGCAGGAAGGCAGGAAGGCAGGCATTCTCGCAGGCAGGTAGCAGGCAGGTAGCAGGCAGGTAGCAGGCAGGTAGAAGGCAGGTAGGCAGGCAGGTAGGCAGGCAGGTAGGCAGGCAGGTAGGCAGGCAGGTAGCAGGCATGTAGGCAGGCAGGTAGGCAGGCAGGTAGGCAGGCAGGTAGGCAGGCAGGTAGGCAGGCAGGTAGGCAGGCAGGTAGGCAGGCAGGCAGGCAAGCATTCTCGCAGGCAGGCATTCTCGCAGGCAGGCAGGCATGCAGGCATGCATTCTCGCAGGTAGGCAGGCAGGCAGCAGGCATTCTCGCAGGCAGGCAGCTATTCTCGCAGGAAGGCAGGCAGGTAGGCATTCACGCAGGCAGGTAGGCAGGCAGGTAGGCAGGCAGGCAGGGAGGCAGGCATTCTCGCAGGCAGGCAATCTCCCAGGCACGCAGGCAGGCATTCTCGCAGGCAGGCAGGCATTCTCGCAGGCAGGCAGGCATTCTCGCAGGCAGGCAGGCATTCTCGCAGGCAGGCAGGCAGGCAGGCAGGCAGGCAGGCAGGCATTCTCACAGGCAGGCATTCTCGCAAGCAGGCATTATCGCAAGCTGGCAGACAGGCAGGCATTATCGCAGGCAGGCATTGTCGCAGGCATTCTCGCAGGCATCCTCGTAGGCAGGCAGGCACGCAGGCATTCTCGCAGGCAGAAAAGCAGGCATTCTCGCAGGCAGGCAGGCAGGAAGGCATTCTCGAAGGCAGGCATTCTCGCAGGCAGGCATTCTCGCAGGCAGGCATTCTCGCAGGCAGGCATTCTCGCAGGCAGGCATTCTCGCAGGCAGGCATTCTCGCAGGCAGGCATTCTCGCAGGCAGGCATTCTCGCAGGCAGGCATTCTCGCAGGCAGGCATTCTCGCAGGCAGGCATTCTCGCAGGCAGGCATTCTCGCAGGAAGAAAAGCAGGCATTCTCGCAGGTAGGCAGGCAGGAAGGCATTCTCGCAGGTAGGTAGGCAGGAAGGCATTCTCGCAGGCAGGCAGGCAGGCAGGCAGGCAGGCAGGCAGGCATTGTCGCAGGCAGAAAAGCAGGCATTCTCGCAGGCAGAAAAGCAGGCATTCACGCAGGCAGGCAGGCTGGCTGGCAGACAAACAGGCTGGCATTCTCGCAGGCTGGCAGGCAGGCAGGCAGGCAGGCAGTCAGGCATTCGCCCAGGCAGGCAGGCATTCTCGCAGTCAGGCATTCTCGCAAGCTGGCACGCAGGCATTCTCGCAGACTGGCAGGCAGGCAGGCAGGCAGGCAGGCAGGCATTCTCCCAGGCAGGCATTCTCGCAGGAAGACAGGCAGGCATTCTCGCAGGAAGGCAGGAATTCTCGCAGGCAGGTAGCAGGCAGGTAGCAGGCAGGTAGTAGGCAGGTAGGCAGGCAGGTAGGCAGGCAGGTAGCAGGCAGGTAGGCAGGCAGGTAGGCAGGCAGGTAGGCAGGCAGTTAGGCAGGCAGGCAGGCAAGCATTCTCGCAGGCAGGCATTCTCGCAGGCAGGCAGGCACGCAGGCATGCATTCTCGCAGGTAGGCAGGCAGGCAGCAGGCATTCTCGCAGGCCGGCAGGCATTCTCGCAGGAAGGCAGGCAGGTAGGCATTCACGCAGGCAGGTAGGCAGGCAGGTCGGCAGGCAGGCAAGCATTCTCGCAGGCAGGCAATCTCCCAGGCACGCAGGCAGGCATTCTCGCAGGCAGGCAGGCATTCTCGCAGGCAGGCAGGCAGGCATTCTCGCAGGCAGGCATTCTCGCAGGCAGGCATTCTCGCAGGCAGGCAGGCAGGCAGGCATTCTCACAGGCAGGTATTCTCGCAAGCAGGCATTATCGCAAGCTGGCAGGCAGGCAGGCATTATCGCAGGCAGGCATTGTCGCAGGCATTCTCGCAGGCATCCTCGTAGGCAGGCAGGCACGCAGGCATTCTCAGAGGCAGAAAAGCAGGCATTCTCGCAGGCAGGCAGGCAGGAAGGCATTCTCGCAGGCAGGCAGGCTGGCTGGCAGGCAGGCAGGCTGGCATTGTCGCAAGCTGGCCGGCAGGCAGGCTGGCAGGCATTCTCGCAGGCAGAAAAGCAGGCATTCTCGCAGGCAGGCAGGCTGGCTGGCAGACAGGGAGGCTGGCATTCTCGCAGGCTGGCAGGCAGGCAGGCAGGCAGGCAGTCAGGCATTCGCCCAGGCAGGCAGGCAGGCATTCTCGCAGGCAGGCATTCTCGCAAGCTGGCACGCAGGCATTCTTGCAGACTGGCAGCCAGGCAGGAAGGCAGGCATTCTCTCAGGCAGGCAGGCAGGCAGGCAGGCAGGCAGGCATTCTCGCAGGAAGACAGGCAGGCATTCTCGCAAGCTGGCAGGCAGGCAGCCATTCTCGCAGGCAGAACAGCAGGCATTCTCGCAGGCAGGCCTGCTGGCTGGCAGACAGGCAGGCTGGCATTCTCACAGGCTGGCAGGCAGGCAGGCAGGCAGGCATTCGCCCAGGCAGGCAGGCAGGCATTCTCGCAGTCAGGCATTCTCGCAAGCTGGCACGCAGGCATTCTCGCAGACTGGCAGGTAGGCAGGCAGGCAGGCAGGCAGGCAGGCATTCTCCCAGGCAGGCATTCTAGCAGGAAGACATGCAGGCATTCTTGCAGGCAGGCAGGCAGGCATTCTCGCAGGCAGGCAGGCATACTCGCAGGTAGGCCGGCATTCTCGCAGGCAGGCAGGCAGGCAGGCATTCTCGCAGCTGGAAGGCATTCTCGCAGCTGGCAAGCATTCTCGCAGGCAGGCATTCTCGCAGGCAGGCATTCTCGCAGGCAGGCATTCTCGCAGGCAGGCATTCTCGCAGGCAGGCATTCTCGCAGGCAGGCATTCTCGCAGGCAGGCAGGCATTCTCGCAGGCAGGCAGGCATTCTCGCAGGCAGGCATTCTCGCAGGCAGGCAGGCAGGCAGGCATTCTCACAGGCAGGCATTCTCGCAAGCAGTCATTATCGCAAGCTGCTAGGCAGGCAGGCATTATCGCAGGCAGGCGTTGTCGCAGGCAATCTCGCAGGCATCCTCGTAGGCAGGCAGGCACGCAGTCATTCTCGCAGGCAGAAAAGCAGGCATTCTCGCAGGCAGGCAGGCAGGAAGGCATTCTCGCAGGCAGGCAGGCTGGCTGGCAGGCAGGCAGTCTGGCATTCTCGCAAGCTGGCAGGCAGGCAGGCAGGCAGGCATTCTCGCAGGCAGAAAAGCAGGCATTCTCGCAGGCCGGCAGGCTGGCTGGCAGACAGGGAGGCTGGCATTATCGCAAGCTGGCAGGCAGGGAGGCAGACAGGCATCCTTGCAGGCACGCAGGCCGGCAGGCTAGCAGGCAGGCAGGCAGGCAAGCAGGCAGGCAGGCAGGCAGGCAGACAGACAGACAGACAGGCATTCTCGCAGGCAGGCAGGCAGGCAGGCATTCTCGCAGGCAGGTAGGCAGGCATTCTCGCAGGCAGGCAGGCTGGCTGGCAGGCAGGCAGGCTGGCATTCTCGCAAGCTGGCAGGCAGGCAGGCAGGCATTAACGCAGGCAGAAAAGCAGGCATTCTCGCAGGCAGGCAGGCTGGCTGGCAGACAGACAGGCTGGCATTCTCGCAGGCTGGCAGGCAGGCAGGCAGGCAGGCAGTCAGGCATTCGCCCAGGCAGGCAGGCAGGCATTCTCGCAGTCAGGCATTCTCGCATGCTGGCACACAGGCATTCTCGCAGACTGGCAGGCAGGCAGGCAGGCAGGCAGGCAGGCATTCTCCCAGGCAGGCATTCTCGCAGGAAGACAGGCAGGCATTCTCGAAGGAAGGCAGGCATTCTCGCAGGCAGGTAGCAGGCAGGTAGCAGGCAGGTAGGCGGGCAGGTAGGCAGGCAGGTAGGCAGGCAGGTAGGCAGGCAGGTAGGCAGGCAGGTAGGCAGGCAGGTAGGCAGGCTGGTATGCAGGCAGGTAGGCAGACAGGTAGGCAGGCAGGCAGGCAAGCATTCTCGCAGGCAGGCATTCTCGCAGGCAGGCAGGCACGCAGGCATGCATTCTCGCAGGTAGGCGGGCAGGCAGCAGGCATTCTCGCAGGAAGGCAGGCAGGTAGGCATTCACGCAGGCAGGTAGGCAGGCAGGTAGGCAGGCAGGCAGGCAGGCAGGCATTCTCGCAGGCAGGCAATCTCCCAGGCACGCAGGCAGGCAAACTCCCAGGCACGCAGGCAGGCATTCTCGCAGGCAGGCAGGCATTCTAGCAGGCAGGCAGGCATTCTCGCAGGCAGGCAGGCATTCTCGCAGGCAGGCAGGCAGGCAGGCAGGCATTCTCACAGGTAGGCATTCTCGCAAGCAGGCATTATCGCAAGCTGGCAGGCAGGCAGGCATTATCGCAGGCAGGCATTGTCGCAGGCATTCTAGCAGGCATCCTCGTAGGCAGGCAGGCACGCAGGCATTCTCGCAGGCAGAAAAGCAGGCATTCTCGCAGGCAGGCAGGCAGGAAGGCATTCTCGCAGGCAGGCATTCTCGCAGGCAGGCATTCTCACAGGCAGGCATTCTCGCAGGCAGGCATTCTCGCAGGCAGGCATTCTCGCAGGCAGGCATTCTCGCAGGCAGGCATTCTCGCAGGCAGGCATTCTCGCAGGCAGGCATTCTCGCAGGCAGGCATTTCGCAGGCAGAAAAGCAGGCATTCTCGCAGGCAGGCAGGCAGGAAGGCATTCTCGCAGGCAGGCAGGCTGGCTGGCAGGCAGGCAGGCTGGCATTCTCGCAAGCAGGCAGGCAGGCAGGCAGGCAGGCATACTAGCAGGCAGAAAAGCAGGCATTCTCGCAGGCAGAAAAGCAGGCATTCTCGCAGGCAGGCAGGCTGGCTGGCAGACAGACAGGCTGGCATTCTCACAGGCTGGCAGGCAGGCAGGCAGGCAGGCAGTCAGGCATTCGCCCAGGCAGGCAGGCAGGCATTCTCGCAGTCAGGCATTCTCGCAAGCTGGCACGCAGGCATTCTCTCAGGCTGGCAGGCAGGCAGGCAGGCAGGCAGGCATTCTCCCAGGCAGGCATTCTCGCAGGAAGACAGGCAGGCATTCTCACAGGAAGACAGGCAGGCCATCTCGCAGGAAGGCAGGAAGGCAGGCATTCTCGCAGGCAGGTAGCAGGCAGGTAGCAGGCAGGTAGCAGGCAGGTAGCAGGCAGGTAGGCAGGCAGGCAGGTAGGCAGGCATGTAGGCAGGGAGGTAGGCAGGCAGGTAGGCAGGCAGGTAGGTAGGCAGGTAGGCAGGCAGGTAGGCAGGCAGGTAGGCAGGCAGGCAGGCAAGCATTCTCGCAGGCAGGCATTCTCACAGGCAGGCAGGTATGCAGGCATGCATTCTCGCAGGTAGGCAGGCAGGCAGCAGGCATTCTCGCAGGCAGGCAGGCATTCTCGCAGGAAGGCAGGCAGGTAGGCATTCACGCAGGCAGGTAGGCAGGCAGGTAGGCAGGCAGGCAGGGAGGCAGGCATTCTCGCAGGCAGGCAATCTCCCAGGCACGCAGGCAGGCATTCTCGCAGGCAGGCAGGCATTCTCGCAGGCAGGCAATCTCGCAGGCAGGCATTCTCGCAGGAAGAAAAGCAGGCATTCTCGCAGGCAGGCAGGCAGGAAGGCATTCTCGCAGGTAGGCAGGCAGGCAGGCATTCTCGCAGTCAGGCATTCTCGCAAGCTGGCACGCAGGCATTCTCGCAGGCTGGCAGGCAGGCAGGCAGGCAGGCAGGCATTCTCCCAGGCAGGCATTCTCGCAGGAAGACAGGCAGGCATTCTCACAGGAAGACAGGCAGGCCATCTCGCAGGAAGGCAGGAAGGCAGGCATTCTCGCAGGCAGGTAGCAGGCAGGTAGCAGGCAGGTAGCAGGCAGTTAGGCAGGCTGGCAGGTAGGCAGGCATGTAGGCAGGGAGGTAGGCAGGCAGGAAGGCATTCTCGCAGGTAGGCAGGCAGGAAGGCATTCTCGCAGGCAGGCATTCTCACAGGCAGGCATTCTCGCAGGCAGGCATTCTCGCAGGCAGGCATTCTCGCAGGCAGGCATTCTCGCAGGCAGGCATTCTCGCAGTCAGGCATTCTCGCAGGCAGGCATTCTCGCCGGCAGGCATTCTCGCAGGCAGAAAAGCAGGCATTCTCGCAGGCAGGCAGGCAGGAAGGCATTCTCGCAGGCAGGCAGGCTGGCTGGCAGGCAGGCAGGCTGGCATTCTCGCAAGCAGGCAGGAAAGCAGGCAGCAGGCATACTCGCAGGCAGAAAAGCAGGCATTCTCGCAGGCAGAAAAGCAGGTATTCTCGCAGGCAGGCAGGCTGGCTGGCAGACAGACAGGCTGGCATTCTCACAGGCTGGCAGGCAGGCAGGCAGGCAGTCAGGCATTCGCCCAGGCAGGCAGGCAGGCATTCTCGCAGTCAGGCATTCTCGCAAGCTGGCACGCAGGCATTCTCGCAGGCTGGCAGGCAGGCAGGCAGGCAGGCAGGCATTCTCCCAGGCAGGCATTCTCGCAGGAAGACAGGCAGGCATTCTCACAGGAAGACAGGAAGGCCATCTCGCAGGAAGGCAGGAAGGCAGGCATTCTCGCAGGCAGGTAGCAGGCAGGTAGCAGGCAGGTAGCAGGCAGGTAGCAGGCAGGTAGGCAGGCAGGCAGGTAGGCAGGCAGGTAGGCAGGCAGGTAGGCAGGCAGGTAGCAGGCATGTAGGCAGGGAGGTAGGCAGGCAGGTAGGCAGGCAGGTAGGTAGGCAGGTAGGCAGGCAGGTAGGCAGGCAGGTAGGCAGGCAGGCAGGCAAGCATTCTCGCAGGCAGGCATTCTCGCAGGCAGGCAGGTATGCAGGCATGCATTCTCGCAGGTAGGCTGGCAGGCAGCAGGCATTCTCTCAGGCAGGCAGGCATTCTCGCAGGAACGAAGGCAGGTAGGCATTCACGCAGGCAGGTAGGCAGGCAGGTAGGCAGGCAGGCAGGGAGGCAGGCATTCTCGCAGGCAGGCAATCTCCCAGGCACGCAGGCAGGCATTCTCACAGGCAGGCAGGCATTCTCGCAGGCAGGCAGGCATTCTCGCAGGCAGGCAGGCATTCTCGCAGGCAGGCAGGCAGGCATTCTCACAGGCAGGCATTCTCGCAAGCAGGCATTATCGCAAGCTGGCAGGCAGGCAGGCATTATCGCAGGCAGGCATTGTCGCAGGCATTCTCGCATGCATCCTCGTAGGCAGGCAGGCACGCAGGCATTCTCGCAGGCAGAAAAGCAGGCATTCTCGCAGGCAGGCAGGCAGGAAGGCATTCTCGAAGGCAGGCATTCTCGCAGGCAGGCATTCTCGCAGGCAGGCATTCTCGCAGGCAGGCATTCTCGCAGGCAGGCATTCTCGCAGGCAGGCATTCTCGCAGGCAGGCATTCTCGCAGGCAGGCATTCTCGCAGGCAGGCTTCTCGCAGGCAGGCATTCTCGCAGGCAGGCATTCTCGCAGGCAGGCATTCTCGCAGGCAGGCATTTTCGCAGGCAGGTATTCTCGCAGGCAGGCATTCTCACAGGCAGGCATTATCGCAGGCAGGCATTCTCGCAGGCAGAAAAGCAGGCATTCTCGCAGGCAGGCAGGCAGGAAGGCATTCTCGCAGGTAGGCAGGCAGGAAGGCATTCTCGCAGGCAGGCAGGCAGGCAGGCAGGCAGGCATTCTCGCAGGCAGAAAAGCAGGCATTCTCGCAGGCAGAAAAGCAGGCATTCTCGCAGGCAGGCAAGCTGGCTGGCAGACAGACAGGCTGGCATTCTCGCAGGCTGGCAGGCAGGCAGGCAGGCAGGCAGTCAGGCATTCGCCCAGGCAGGCAGGCAGGCATTCTCGCAGTCAGGCATTCTCGCAAGCTGGCACGCAGGCATTCTCGCAGGCTGGCAGGCAGGCAGGCAGGCAGGCAGGCATTCTCCCAGGCAGGCATTCTCACAGGAAGACAGGCAGGCATTCTCGCAGGAAGACAGGCAGGCATTCTCACAGGAAGGCAGGAAGGCAGGCATTCTCGCAGGCAGGTAGCAGGCAGGTAGGCAGGCAGGTAGGCAGGCAGGTAGGCAGGCAGGTAGCAGGCAGGTAGGCAGGCAGGTAGGCAGGCAGGTAGGCAGGCATGTAGGCAGGCAGGTAGGCAGGCAGGTAGGCAGGCAGGCAGGCAAGCATTCTCGTAGGCAGGCATTCTCGCAGACAGGCAGGCACGCAGGCATGCATTCTTGCAGGTAGGCAGGCAGGCAGCAGGCATTCTCGCAGGAAGGCAGGCAGGCAGGCAGGCAGCAGGCATTCTCGCAGGCCGGCAGGCATTCTCGCAGGAAGGCAGGCAGGTAGGCATTCACGCAGGCAGGTAGGCAGGCAGGTAGGCAGGCAGGTAGGCAGGCAGGCAAGCATTCTCGCAGGCAGGCAATCTCCCAGGCACGCAAGCAGGCATTCTCACAGGCAGGCAGGCATTCTTGCAGGCAGGCAGGCATTCTCGCAGGCAGGCATTCTCGCAGGCAGGCAGGCAGGCAGGCAGGCAGGCAGGCATTCTCATAGGCAGGCATTCTCGCAAGCAGGTATTATCGCAAGCTGGCAGGCAGGCAGGCATTATCGCAGGCAGGCATTGTCGCAGGCATTCTCGCAGGCATCCTCGTAGGCAGGCAGGCACGCAGGCATTCTCGCAGGCAGAAAAGCAGGCATTCTCGCAGGCAGGCAGGCAGGAAGGCATTCTCGCAGGCAGGCAGGCTGGCTGGCAGGCAGGCAGGCTGGCATTCTCGCAAGCTGGCAGGCAGGCAGGCAGGCAGGCATTCTCGCAGGCAGAAAAGCAGGCATTCTCGCAGGCAGGCAGGCTGGCTGGCAGAAAGGGAGGCTGGCATTCTCACAGGCTGGCAGGCAGGCAGGCAGGCAGGCAGTCAGGCATTCGCCCAGGCAGGCAGGCAGGCATTCTCGCAGTCAGGCATTCTCCCAAGCTGGCACACAGGCATTCTCGCAGACTGGCAGGCAGGCAGGCAGGCAGGCAGGCAGGCATTCTCCCAGGCAGGCATTCTCGCAGGAAGACAGGCAGGCATTCTCGCAGGAAGACAGGCAGGCATTCTCGCAGGAAGGCAGGCATTCTCGCAGGCAGGTAGCAGGCAGGTAGCAGGCAGGTAGGCGGGGAGGTAGGCAGGCAGGTAGGCAGGCAGGTAGGCAGGCAGGTAGGCAGGCAGGTAGGCAGGCAGGTAGGCAGGCAGGTAGGCAGGCAGGTAGGCAGGCAGGTAGGCAGGCAGATAGGCAGGCAGGCAGGCAAGCATTCTCGCAGGCAGGCATTCTCGCAGGCAGGCAGGTATGCAGGCATGCATTCTCGCAGGTAGGCAGGCAGGCAGCAGGCATTCTCGCAGGCAGGCAGGCATTCTCGCAGGAAGGCAGGCAGGTAGGCATTCACGCAGGCAGGTAGGCAGGCAGGGAGGCAGGCATTCTCGCAGGCAGGCAATCTCCCAGGCACGCAGGCAGGCATTCTCACAGGCAGGCAGGCATTCTCGCAGGCAGGCAGGCATTCTCGCAGGCAGGCAGGCATTCTCGCAGGCAGGCAGGCAGGCAGGCAGGCAGGCAGGCAGGCATTCTCACAGGCAGGCATTCTCGCAAGCAGGCATTATCGCAAGCTGGCAGGCAGGCAGGCATTATCGCAGGCAGGCATTCTCGCAGGCAGAAAAGCAGGCATTCTCACAGGCAGGCAGGCAGGAAGGCATTCTCGCAGGTAGGCAGGCAGGAAGGCATTCTCGCAGGCAGGGAGGCAGGCAGGCAGGCATTCTCGCAGGCAGAAAAGCAGGCATTCTCGCAGGCAGAAAAGCAGGCATTCTCGCAGGCAGGCAAGCTGGCTGGCAGACAGACAGGCTGGCATTCTCACAGGGTGGCAGGCAGGCATTCTCACAGGAAGACAGGCAGGCATTCTCGCAGGAAGGCAGGCATTCTCGCAGGCAGGTAGCAGGCAGGTAGCAGGCAGGTAGCAGGCAGGTAGAAGGCAGGTAGGCAGGCAGGTAGGCAGGCAGGTAGGCAGGCAGGTAGGCAGGCAGGTAGGCAGGCAAGTAGGCAGGCAGGTAGGCAGGCAGGTAGGCAGGCAGGTAGGCAGGCAGGTAGGCAGGCAGGCAGGCAAGCATTCTCGCAGGCAGGCATTCTCGCAGGCAGGCAGGCATGCAGGCATGCGTTCTCGCAGGTAGGCAGGCAGGCAGCAGGCATTCTCGCAGGCAGGCAGGCATTCTCGCAGGAAGGCAGGCAGGTAGGCAGGCAGGTAGGCAGGCAGGCAGGGAGGCAGGCATTCTCGCAGGCAGGCAATCTCCCAGGCACGCAGGCAGGCATTCTCGCAGGCAGGCAGGCATTCTCGCAGGCAGGCAGGCATTCTCGCAGGCAGGCAGGCATTCTCGCAGGCAGGCAGGCAGGCAGGCAGGCAGGCAGGCAGGCATTCTCACAGGCAGGCATTCTCGCAAGCAGGCATTATCGCAAGCTGGCAGGCAAGCAGGCATTATCGCAGGCAGGCATTGTCGCAGGCATTCTCGCAGGCATCCTCGTAGGCAGGCAGGCACGCAGGCATTCTCGCAGGCAGAAAAGCAGGCCTTCTCGCAGGCAGGCAGGCTGGCTGGCAGAAAGGGAGGCTGGCATTCTCACAGGCTGGCAGGCAGGCAGGCAGGCAGGCAGTCAGGCATTCGCCCAGGCAGGCAGGCAGGCATTCTCGCAGTCAGGCATTCTCCCAAGCTGGCACACAGGCATTCTCGCAGACTGGCAGGCAGGCAGGCAGGCAGGCAGGCAGGCATTCTCCCAGGCAGGCATTCTCGCAGGAAGACAGGCAGGCATTCTCGCAGGAAGACAGGCAGGCATTCTCGCAGGAAGGCAGGCATTCTCGCAGGCAGGTAGCAGGCAGGTAGCAGGCAGGTAGGCGGGGAGGTAGGCAGGCAGGTAGGCAGGCAGGTAGGCAGGCAGGTAGGCAGGCAGGTAGGCAGGCAGGTAGGCAGGCAGGTAGGCAGGCAGGTAGTCAGGCAGGTAGGCAGGCAGATAGGCAGGCAGGCAGGCAAGCATTCTCGCAGGCAGGCATTCTCGCAGGCAGGCAGGTATGCAGGCATGCATTCTCGCAGGTAGGCAGGCAGGCAGCAGGCATTCTCGCAGGCAGGCAGGCATTCTCGCAGGAAGGCAGGCAGGTAGGCATTCACGCAGGCAGGTAGGCAGGCAGGGAGGCAGGCATTCTCGCAGGCAGGCAATCTCCCAGGCACGCAGGCAGGCATTCTCACAGGCAGGCAGGCATTCTCGCAGGCAGGCAGGCATTCTCGCAGGCAGGCAGGCATTCTCGCAGGCAGGCAGGCAGGCAGGCAGGCAGGCAGGCAGGCATTCTCACAGGCAGGCATTCTCGCAAGCAGGCATTATCGCAAGCTGGCAGGCAGGCAGGCATTATCGCAGGCAGGCATTCTCGCAGGCAGAAAAGCAGGCATTCTCACAGGCAGGCAGGCAGGAAGGCATTCTCGCAGGTAGGCAGGCAGGAAGGCATTCTCGCAGGCAGGGAGGCAGGCAGGCAGGCATTCTCGCAGGCAGAAAAGCAGGCATTCTCGCAGGCAGAAAAGCAGGCATTCTCGCAGGCAGGCAAGCTGGCTGGCAGACAGACAGGCTGGCATTCTCACAGGGTGGCAGGCAGGCATTCTCACAGGAAGACAGGCAGGCATTCTCGCAGGAAGGCAGGCATTCTCGCAGGCAGGTAGCAGGCAGGTAGCAGGCAGGTAGCAGGCAGGTAGAAGGCAGGTAGGCAGGCAGGTAGGCAGGCAGGTAGGCAGGCAGGTAGGCAGGCAGGTAGGCAGGCAAGTAGGCAGGCAGGTAGGCAGGCAGGTAGGCAGGCAGGTAGGCAGGCAGGTAGGCAGGCAGGCAGGCAAGCATTCTCGCAGGCAGGCATTCTCGCAGGCAGGCAGGCATGCAGGCATGCGTTCTCGCAGGTAGGCAGGCAGGCAGCAGGCATTCTCGCAGGCAGGCAGGCATTCTCGCAGGAAGGCAGGCAGGTAGGCAGGCAGGTAGGCAGGCAGGCAGGGAGGCAGGCATTCTCGCAGGCAGGCAATCTCCCAGGCACGCAGGCAGGCATTCTCGCAGGCAGGCAGGCATTCTCGCAGGCAGGCAGGCATTCTCGCAGGCAGGCAGGCATTCTCGCAGGCAGGCAGGCAGGCAGGCAGGCAGGCAGGCAGGCATTCTCACAGGCAGGCATTCTCGCAAGCAGGCATTATCGCAAGCTGGCAGGCAAGCAGGCATTATCGCAGGCAGGCATTGTCGCAGGCATTCTCGCAGGCATCCTCGTAGGCAGGCAGGCACGCAGGCATTCTCGCAGGCAGAAAAGCAGGCCTTCTCGCAGGCAGGCAGGCAGGAAGGCATTCTCGCAGGCAGGCATTCTCGCAGGCAGGCATTCTCGCAGGCAGGCATTCTCGCAGGCAGGCATTCTCGCAGGCAGGCATTCTCGCAGGCAGGCATTCTCGCAGGAAGAAAAGCAGGCATTCTCGCAGGCAGGCAGGCAGGAAGGCATTCTCGCAGGTAGGTAGGCAGGAAGGCATTCTCGCAGGCAGGCAGGCAGGCAGGCAGGCATTGTCGCAGGCAGAAAAGCAGGCATTCTCGCAGGCAGAAAAGCAGGCATTCTCGCAGGCAGGCAGGCTGGCTGGCAGACAGACAGGCTGGCATTCTCGCAGGCTGGCAGGCAGGCAGGCAGGCAGTCAGGCATTCGCCCAGGCAGGCAGGCATTCTCGCAGTCAGGCATTCTCACAAGCTGGCACGCAGGCATTCTCGCAGACTGGCAGGCAGGCAGGCAGGCAGGCAGGCAGGCATTCTCCCAGGCAGGCATTCTCGCAGGAAGACAGGCAGGCATTCTCGCAGGAAGACCGGCAGGCATTCTCGCAGGAAGGCAGGAAGGCAGGCATTCTCGCAGGCAGGTAGCAGGCAGGTAGGCAGGCAGGTAGGCAGGCAGGTAGCAGGCAGGTAGGGAGGCAGGTAGGCAGGCAGGTAGGCAGGCAGGTAGGCAGGCAGGTAGGCAGGCAGGTAGGCAGGCAGGCAGGCAAGCATTCTCGCAGGCAGGCATTCTCGCAGGCAGGCAGGCACGCAGGCATGCATTCTCGCAGGTAGGCAGGCAGGCAGCAGGCATTCTCGCAGGCCGGCAGGCATTCTCGCAGGAAGGCAGGCAGGTAGGCATTCACGCAGGCAGGTAGGCAGGCAGGTAGGCAGGCAGGTAGGCAGGCAGGCAAGCATTCTCGCAGGCAGGCATTCTCCCAGGCACGCAGGCAGGCATTCTCGCAGGCAGGCAGGCATTCTCGCAGGCAGGCAGGCATTCTCGCAGGCAGGCAGGCATTCTCGCAGGCAGGCATTCTCGCAGGCAGGCAGGCAGGCAGGCAGGCAGGCAGGCAGGCAGGCATTCTTACAGGCAGGTATTCTCGCAAGCAGGCATTATCGCAAGCTTGCAGGCAGGCAGGCATTATCGCAGGCAGGCATTGTCGCAGGCATTCTCGCAGGCATCCTCGTAGGCAGGCAGGCACGCAGGCATTCTCAGAGGCAGAAAAGCAGGCATTCTCGCAGGCAGGCAGGCAGGAAGGCATTCTCGCAGGCAGGCAGGCTGGCTGGCAGGCAGGCAGGCTGGCATTTTCGCAAGCTGGCCGGCAGGCAGGCAGGCAGGCATTCTCACAGGCAGAAAAGCAGGCATTCTCGCAGGCAGGCAGGCTGGATGGCAGACAGGGAGGCTGGCATTCTCGCAGGCTGGCAGGCAGGCAGGCAAGCAGTCAGGCATTCGCCCAGTCAGGCAGGCAGGCATTCTCACAGGCAGGCATTCTCGCAAGCTGGCACGCAGGCATTCTTGCAGACTGGCAGCCAGGCAGGAAGGCAGGCATTCTCTCAGGCAGGCAGGCAGGCAGGCAGGCATTCTCGCAGGAAGACAGGCAGGCATTCTCGCAAGCTGGCAGGCAGGCAGGCAGGCATTCTCGCAGGCAGAAAAGCAGGCATTCTCGCAGGCAGGCAGGCTGGCTGGCAGACAGGCAGGCTGGCATTCTCGCAGGCTGGCAGGCAGGCAGGCAGTCAGGCATTCGCCCAGGCAGGCAGGCAGGCATTCTCGCAGTCAGGCATTCTCGCAAACTGGCACGCAGGCATTCTCGCAGACTGGCAGGTAGGCAGGCAGGCAGGCAGGCAGGAAGGCAGGCATTCTCCCAGGCAGGCATTCTAGCAGGAAGACATGCAGGCATTCTCACAGGCAGGCAGGCAGGCATTCTCGCAGGCAGGCAGGCATTCTCACAGGTAGGCAGGCATTCTCGCAGGCAGGCAGGCAGGCAGGCAGGCATTCTCGCAGCTGGAAGGCATTCTCGCAGCTGGCAAGCATTCTCGCAGGCAGGCATTCTCGCAGGCAGGCATTCTCGCAGGCAGGCATTCTCGCAGGCAGGCATTCTCGCAGGCAGGCATTCTCGCAGGCAGGCATTCTCGCAGGCAGGCATTCTCGCAGGCAGGCATTCTCGCAGGCAGGCATTCTCGCAGGCAGGCATTCTCGCAGGCAGAAAAGCAGGCATTCTCGCAGGCAGGCAGGCAGGAAGGCATTCTCGCAGGTAGGCAGGCAGGAAGGCATTCTGGCAGGCAGGGAGGCAGGCAGGCAGGCATTCTCGCAGGCAGAAAAGCAGGCATTCTTGCAGGCAGAAAAGCAGGCATTCTCGCAGGCAGGCAAGCTGGCTGGCAGACAGACAGGCTGGCATTCTCACAGGGTGGCAGGCAGGCAGGCAGGCAGGCAGGCATTCTCCCAGGCAGGCATTCTCGCAGGAAGACAGGCAGGCATTCTCACAGGAAGACAGGCAGGCATTCTCGCAGGAAGGCAGGCATTCTCGCAGGCAGGTAGCAGGCAGGTAGCAGGCAGGTAGCAGGCAGGTAGAAGGCAGGTAGGCAGGCAGGTAGGCAGGCAGGTAGGCAGGCAAGTAGGCAGGCAGGTAGGCAGGCAGGTAGGCAGGCAGGTAAGCAGGCAGGTAGGCAGGCAGGTAGGCAGGCAGGCAGGCAAGCATTCTCGCAGGCAGGCATTCTCGCAGGCAGGCAGGCATGCAGGCATGCGTTCTCGCAGGTAGGCAGGCAGGCAGCAGGCATTCTCGCAGGAAGGCAGGCAGGTAGGCAGGCAGGTAGGCAGGCAGGCAGGGAGGCAGGCATTCTCGCAGGCAAGCAATCTCCCAGGCACGCAGGCAGGCATTCTCGCAGGCAGGCAGGCATTCTCGCAGGCAGGCAGGCATTCTCGCAGGCAGGCAGGCATTCTCGCAGGCAGGCAGGCAGGCAGGCAGGCAGGCAGGCAGGCATTCTCACAGGCAGGCATTCTCGCAAGCAGGCATTATCGCAAGCTGGCAGGCAAGCAGGCATTATCGCAGGCAGGCATTGTCGCAGGCATTCTCGCAGGCATCCTCGTAGGCAGGCAGGCACGCAGGCATTCTCGCAGGCAGAAAAGCAGGCATTCTCGCAGGCAGGCAGGCAGGAAGGCATTCTCGCAGGCAGGCATTCTCGCAGGCAGGCATTCTCGCAGGCAGGCATTCTCGCAGGCAGGCATTCTCGCAGGCAGGCATTCTCGCAGGAAGAAAAGCAGGCATTCTCGCAGGCAGGCAGGCAGGAAGGCATTCTCGCAGGTAGGTAGGCAGGAAGGCATTCTCGCAGGCAGGCAGGCAGGCAGGCAGGCATTGTCGCAGGCAGAAAAGCAGGCATTCTCGCAGGCAGAAAAGCAGGCATTCTCGCAGGCAGGCAGGCTGGCTGGCAGACAGACAGGCTGGCATTCTCGCAGGCTGGCAGGCAGGCAGGCAGGCAGTCAGGCATTCGCCCAGGCAGGCAGGCATTCTCGCAGTCAGGCATTCTCGCAAGCTGGCACGCAGGCATTCTCGCAGACTGGCAGGCAGGCAGGCAGGCAGGCAGGCAGGCAGGCATTCTCCCAGGCAGGCATTCTCGCAGGAAGACAGGCAGGCATTCTCGCAGGAAGACCGGCAGGCATTCTCGCAGGAAGGCAGGAAGGCAGGCATTCTCGCAGGCAGGTAGCAGGCAGGTAGGCAGGCAGGTAGGCAGGCAGGTAGGCAGGCAGGTAGCAGGCAGGTAGTGAGGCAGGTAGGTAGGCAGGTAGGCAGGCAGGTAGGCAGGCAGGTAGGCAGGCAGGTAGGCAGGCAGGCAGGCAAGCATTCTCGCAGGCAGGCATTCTCGCAGGCAGGCAGGCACGCAGGCATGCATTCTCGAAGGTAGGCAGGCAGGCAGCAGGCATTCTCGCAGGCAGGTAGGCAGGCAGGTAGGCAGGCAGGTAGGCAGGCAGGTAGGCAGGCAGGCAAGCATTCTCGCAGGCAGGCAATCTCCCAGGCAAGCAGGCAGGCATTCTCGCAGGCAGGCAGGCATTCTCGCAGGCAGGCAGGCATTCTCGCAGGCAGGCAGGCATTCTCGCAGGCAGGCATTCTCGCAGGCAGGCAGGCAGGCAGGCAGGCAGGCAGGCAGGCATTCTCACAGGCAGGTATTCTCGCAAGCAGGCATTATCGCAAGCTGGCAGGCAGGCAGGCATTATCGCAGGCAGGCATTGTCGCAGGCATTCTCGCAGGCATCCTCGTAGGCAGGCAGGCACGCAGGCATTCTCAGAGGCAGAAAAGCAGGCATTCTCGCAGGCAGGCAGGCAGGAAGGCATTCTCGCAGGCAGGCAGGCTGGCTGGCAGGCAGGCAGGCTGGCATTCTCGCAAGCTGGCCGGCAGGCAGGCAGGCAGGCATTCTCACAGGCAGAAAAGCAGGCATTCTCGCAGGCAGGCAGGCTGGATGGCAGACAGGGAGGCTGGCATTCTCGCAGGCTGGCAGGCAGGCAGGCAGGCAGTCAGGCATTCGCCCAGTCAGGCAGGCATTCTCACAGGCAGGCATTCTCGCAAGCTGGCACGCAGGCATTCTTGCAGACTGGCAGCCAGGCAGGAAGGCAGGCATTCTCTCAGGCAGGCAGGCAGGCAGGCAGGCAGGCATTCTCGCAGGAAGACAGGCAGGCATTCTCGCAAGCTGGCAGGCAGGCAGGCAGGCATTCTCGCAGGCAGAAAAGCAGGCATTCTCGCAGGCAGGCAGGCTGGCTGGCAGACAGGCAGGCTGGCATTCTCGCAGGCTGGCAGACAGGCAGGCAGTCAGGCATTCGCCCAGGCAGGCAGGCAGGCATTCTCGCAGTCAGGCATTCTCGCAAGCTGGCACGCAGGCATTCTCGCAGACTGGCAGGTAGGCAGGCAGGCAGGCAGGCAGGCAGGCAGGCATTCTCCCAGCCAGGCATTCTAGCAGGAAGACATGCAGGCATTCTCGCAGGCAGGCAGGCAGGCATTCTCGCAGGCAGGCAGGCATTCTCACAGGTAGGCAGGCATTCTCGCAGGCAGGCAGGCAGGCAGGCAGGCATTCTCGCAGCTGGAAGGCATTCTCGCAGCTGGCAAGCATTCTCGCAGGCAGGCATTCTCTCAGGCAGGCATTCTCGCAGGCAGGCATTCTCGCAGGCAGGCATTCTCGCAGGCAGGCATTCTCGCAGGCAGGCATTCTCGCAGGCAGGCATTCTCGCAGGCAGGCAGGCATTCTCGCAGGCAGGCAGGCATTCTCGCAGGCAGGCAGGCATTCTCGCAGGCAGGCATTCTCGCAGGCAGGCAGGCAGGCAGGCAGGCAGGCAGGCATTCTCACAGGCAGGCATTCTCGCAAGCAGGCATTATCGCAAGCTGGTAGGCAGGCAGGCATTATCGCAGGCAGGCATTGTCGCAGGCATTCTCGCAGGCATCCTCGTAGGCAGGCAGGCACGCAGGCATTCTCGCAGGCAGAAAAGCAGGCATTCTCGCAGGCAGGCAGGCAGGAAGGCATTCTCGCAGGCAGGCAGGCTGGCTGGCAGGCAGGCAGGCTTGCATTCTCGCAAGCTGGCAGGCAGGCAGGCAGGCAGGCATTCTCGCAGGCAGAAAAGCAGGCATTCTCGCAGGCCGGCAGGCTGGCTGGCAGACAGGGAGGCTGGCATTATCACAAGCTGGCAGGCAGGGAGGCAGACAGGCATCCTTGCAGGCACGCAGGCCGGCAGGCTAGCAGGCAGGCAGGCAGGCAGGCAGGCAGGCAGACAGACAGACAGACAGGCATTCTCGCAGGCAGGCAGGCAGGCAGGCAGGCATTCTCGCAGGCAGGCAGGCAGGCATTCTCGCAGGCAGGCAGGCTGGCTGGCAGACAGACAGGCTGGCATTCTCGCAGGCTGGCAGGCAGGCAGGCAGGCAAGTAGGCAGGCAGGCAGGCAGGCAGACAGACAGACAGACAGGCATTCTCGCAGGCAGGCAGGCAGGCAGGCAGGCATTCTCGCAGGCAGGCAGGCTGGCTGGCAGACAGACAGGCTGGCATTCTCGCAGGCTGGCAGGCAGGCAGGCAGGCAGGCAGTCAGGCATTCGCCCAGGCAGGCAGGCATTCTCGCAGTCAGGCATTCTCGCAAGCTGGCACACAGGCATTCTCGCAGACTGGCAGACAGGCAGGCAGGCAGGCAGGCATTCTCCCAGGCAGGCATTCTCGCAGGAATACAGGCAGGCATTCTCGCAGGAAGACAGGCAGGCATTCTCGCAGGAAGGCAGGCATTCTCGCAGGCTGGTAGCAGGCAGGTAGCAGGCAGGTAGGCGGGCAGGTAGGCAGGCAGGTAGGCAGGCAGGTAGGCAGGCAGGTAGGCAGGCAGGTAGGCAGGCAGGTAGGCAGGCAGGTAGGCAGGCAGATAGGCAGGCAGGCAGGCAGGCAAGCATTCTCGCAGGCAGGAATTCTCGCAGGCAGGCAGGCACACAGGCATGCATTCTCGCAGGCAGGCAGGCATTCTCGCAGGTAGGCATTCTCGCAGGCAGGCAGGCAGGCAGGCATTCTCACAGGTAGGCATTCTTGCAAGCAGGCATTATCGCAAGCTGGCAGGCAGGCAGGCATTATCGCAGGCAGGCATTGTCGCACGCATTCTCGCAGGCATCCTCGTAGGCAGGCAGGCACGCAGGCATTCTCGCAGGCAGAAAAGCAGGCATTCTCGCAGGCAGGCAGGCAGGAAGGCATTCTCGCAGGCAGGCATTCTCGCAGGCAGGCATTCTCGCAGGCAGGCATTCTCGCAGGCAGGCATTCTCGCAGGCAGGCATTCTCGCAGGCAGGCATTCTCGCAGGCAGGCATTCTCGCAGGCAGGCATTCTCGCAGGCAGGTATTCTCGCAGGCAGGCATTCTCGCAGGCAGAAAAGCAGGCATTCTCGCAGGCAGGCAGGCAGGAAGGCATTCTCGCAGGCAGGCAGGCTGGCTGGCAGGCAGGCAGGCTGGCATTCTCGCAAGCAGGCAGGCAGGCAGGCAGGCAGGCATACTCGCAGGCAGAAAAGCAGGCATTCTCGCAGGCAGAAAAGCAGGCATTCTCGCAGGCCGGCAGGCTGGCTGGCAGACAGGGAGGCTGGCATTATCACAAGCTGGCAGGCAGGGAGGCAGACAGGCATCCTTGCAGGCACGCAGGCCGGCAGGCTAGCAGGCAGGCAGGCAGGCAAGCAGGCAGGCAGGCAGGCAGGCAGACAGGCAGACAGACAGGCATTCTCGCAGGCAGGCAGGTAGGCAGGCAGGCATTCTCGCAGGCAGGCAGGCAGGCAGGCATTCTCGCAGGCAGGCAGGCAGGCATTCTCGCAGGCAGGCAGGCTGGTTGGCAGGCAGGCAGGCTGGCAGTCAGGCATTCCCCCAGGCAGGCAGGCAGGCATTCTCGCAGTCAGGCATTCTCCCAAGCTGGCACACAGGCATTCTCGCAGACTGGCAGGCAGGCAGGCAGGCAGGCAGGCAGGCAGGCAGGCATTCTCCCAGGCAGGCATTCTCGCAGGAAGACAGGCAGGCATTCTCGCAGGAAGGCAGGCATTCTCGCAGGCAGGTAGCAGGCAGGTAGCAGGCAGGTAGGCGGGCAGGTAGGCAGGCAGGTAGGCAGGCAGGTAGGCAGGCAGGTAGGCAGGCAGGTAGGCAGGCAGGTAGGCAGGCAGGCAGGCAGGCAAGCATTCTCGCAGGCAGGCATTCTCGCAGGCAGGCAGGCATGCAGGCATGCATTCTCGCAGGCAGGCAGGCATTCTCGCAGGCAGGCATTCTCGCAGGAAGACAGGCAGGCATTCTCACAGGAAGACAGGCAGGCCATCTCGCAGGAAGGCAGGAAGGCAGGCATTCTCGCAGGCAGGTAGCAGGCAGGTAGCAGGCAGGTAGCAGGCAGGTAGCAGGCAGGTAGGCAGGCAGGCAGGTAGGCAGGCATGTAGGCAGGGAGGTAGGCAGGCAGGTAGGCAGGCAGGTAGGTAGGCAGGTAGGCAGGCAGGTAGGCAGGCAGGTAGGCAGGCAGGCAGGCAGGCATTCTCGCAGGCAGGCAATCTCCCAGGCACGCAGGCAGGCATTCTCGCAGGCAGGCAGGCATTCTCGCAGGCAGGCAATCTCGCAGGCAGGCATTCTCGCAGGAAGAAAAGCAGGCATTCTCGCAGGCAGGCAGGCAGGAAGGCATTCTCGCAGGTAGGCAGGCAGGCAGGCATTCTCGCAGTCAGGCATTCTCGCAAGCTGGCACGCAGGCATTCTCGCAGGCTGGCAGGCAGGCAGGCAGGCAGGCAGGCATTCTCCCAGGCAGGCATTCTCGCAGGAAGACAGGCAGGCATTCTCACAGGAAGACAGGCAGGCCATCTCGCAGGAAGGCAGGAAGGCAGGCATTCTCGCAGGCAGGTAGCAGGCAGGTAGCAGGCAGGTAGCAGGCAGGTAGGCAGGCTGGCAGGTAGGCAGGCATGTAGGCAGGGAGGTAGGCAGGCAGGAAGGCATTCTCGCAGGTAGGCAGGCAGGAAGGCATTCTCGCAGGCAGGCATTCTCACAGGCAGGCATTCTCGCAGGCAGGCATTCTCGCAGGCAGGCATTCTCGCAGGCAGGCATTCTCGCAGGCAGGCATTCTCGCAGTCAGGCATTCTCGCAGGCAGGCATTCTCGCCGGCAGGCATTCTCGCAGGCAGAAAAGCAGGCATTCTCGCAGGCAGGCAGGCAGGAAGGCATTCTCGCAGGCAGGCAGGCTGGCTGGCAGGCAGGCAGGCTGGCATTCTCGCAAGCAGGCAGGAAAGCAGGCAGCAGGCATACTCGCAGGCAGAAAAGCAGGCATTCTCGCAGGCAGAAAAGCAGGCATTCTCGCAGGCAGGCAGGCTGGCTTTCAGACAGACAGGCTGGCATTCTCACAGGCTGGCAGGCAGGCAGGCAGGCAGTCAGGCATTCGCCCAGGCAGGCAGGCAGGCATTCTCGCAGTCAGGCATTCTCGCAAGCTGGCACGCAGGCATTCTCGCAGGCTGGCAGGCAGGCAGGCAGGCAGGCAGGCATTCTCCCAGGCAGGCATTCTCGCAGGAAGACAGGCAGGCATTCTCACAGGAAGACAGGAAGGCCATCTCGCAGGAAGGCAGGAAGGCAGGCATTCTCGCAGGCAGGTAGCAGGCAGGTAGCAGGCAGGTAGCAGGCAGGTAGCAGGCAGGTAGGCAGGCAGGCAGGTAGGCAGGCAGGTAGGCAGGCAGGTAGGCAGGCAGGTAGCAGGCATGTAGGCAGGGAGGTAGGCAGGCAGGTAGGCAGGCAGGTAGGTAGGCAGGTAGGCAGGCAGGTAGGCAGGCAGGTAGGCAGGCAGGCAGGCAAGCATTCTCGCAGGCAGGCATTCTCGCAGGCAGGCAGGTATGCAGGCATGCATTCTCGCAGGTAGGCTGGCAGGCAGCAGGCATTCTCTCAGGCAGGCAGGCATTCTCGCAGGAACGAAGGCAGGTAGGCATTCACGCAGGCAGGTAGGCAGGCAGGTAGGCAGGCAGGCAGGGAGGCAGGCATTCTCGCAGGCAGGCAATCTCCCAGGCACGCAGGCAGGCATTCTCACAGGCAGGCAGGCATTCTCGCAGGCAGGCAGGCATTCTCGCAGGCAGGCAGGCATTCTCGCAGGCAGGCAGGCATTCTCGCAGGCAGGCAGGCAGGCATTCTCACAGGCAGGCATTCTCGCAAGCAGGCATTATCGCAAGCTGGCAGGCAGGCAGGCATTATCGCAGGCAGGCATTGTCGCAGGCATTCTCGCATGCATCCTCGTAGGCAGGCAGGCACGCAGGCATTCTCGCAGGCAGAAAAGCAGGCATTCTCGCAGGCAGGCAGGCAGGAAGGCATTCTCGAAGGCAGGCATTCTCGCAGGCAGGCATTCTCGCAGGCAGGCATTCTCGCAGGCAGGCATTCTCGCAGGCAGGCATTCTCGCAGGCAGGCATTCTCGCAGGCAGGCATTCTCGCAGGCAGGCATTCTCGCAGGCAGGCTTCTCGCAGGCAGGCATTCTCGCAGGCAGGCATTCTCGCAGGCAGGCATTCTCGCAGGCAGGCATTCTCGCAGGCAGGTATTCTCGCAGGCAGGCATTCTCACAGGCAGGCATTATCGCAGGCAGGCATTCTCGCAGGCAGAAAAGCAGGCATTCTCGCAGGCAGGCAGGCAGGAAGGCATTCTCGCAGGTAGGCAGGCAGGAAGGCATTCTCGCAGGCAGGCAGGCAGGCAGGCAGGCAGGCATTCTCGCAGGCAGAAAAGCAGGCATTCTCGCAGGCAGAAAAGCAGGCATTCTCGCAGGCAGGCAAGCTGGCTGGCAGACAGACAGGCTGGCATTCTCGCAGGCTGGCAGGCAGGCAGGCAGGCAGGCAGTCAGGCATTCGCCCAGGCAGGCAGGCAGGCATTCTCGCAGTCAGGCATTCTCGCAAGCTGGCACGCAGGCATTCTCGCAGGCTGGCAGGCAGGCAGGCAGGCAGGCAGGCAGGCAGGTAGGCAGGCAGGTAGGCAGGCAGGTAGGCAGGCAGGTAGGCAGGCAAGTAGGCAGGCAGGTAGGCAGGCAGGTAGGCAGGCAGGTAGGCAGGCAGGTAGGCAGGCAGGCAGGCAAGCATTCTCGCAGGCAGGCATTCTCGCAGGCAGGCAGGCATGCAGGCATGCGTTCTCGCAGGTAGGCAGGCAGGCAGCAGGCATTCTCGCAGGCAGGCAGGCATTCTCGCAGGAAGGCAGGCAGGTAGGCAGGCAGGTAGGCAGGCAGGCAGGGAGGCAGGCATTCTCGCAGGCAGGCAATCTCCCAGGCACGCAGGCAGGCATTCTCGCAGGCAGGCAGGCATTCTCGCAGGCAGGCAGGCATTCTCGCAGGCAGGCAGGCATTCTCGCAGGCAGGCAGGCATTCTCGCAGGCAGGCAGGCAAGCAGGCAGGCAGGCAGGCAGGCATTCTCACAGGCAGGCATTCTCGCAAGCAGGCATTATCGCAAGCTGGCAGGCAAGCAGGCATTATCGCAGGCAGGCATTGTCGCAGGCATTCTCGCAGGCATCCTCGTAGGCAGGCAGGCACGCAGGCATTCTCGCAGGCAGAAAAGCAGGCCTTCTCGCAGGCAGGCAGGCAGGAAGGCATTCTCGCAGGCAGGCATTCTCGCAGGCAGGCATTCTCGCAGGCAGGCATTCTCGCAGGCAGGCATTCTCGCAGGCAGGCATTCTCGCAGGCAGGCATTCTCGCAGGAAGAAAAGCAGGCATTCTCGCAGGCAGGCAGGCAGGAAGGCATTCTCGCAGGTAGGTTGGCAGGAAGGCATTCTCGCAGGCAGGCAGGCAGGCAGGCAGGCATTGTCGCAGGCAGAAAAGCAGGCATTCTCGCAGGCAGAAAAGCAGGCATTCTCGCAGGCAGGCAGGCTGGCTGGCAGACAGACAGGCTGGCATTCTCGCAGGCTGGCAGGCAGGCAGGCAGGCAGTCAGGCATTCGCCCAGGCAGGCAGGCATTCTCGCAGTCAGGCATTCTCACAAGCTGGCACGCAGGCATTCTCGCAGACTGGCAGGCAGGCAGGCAGGCAGGCAGGCAGGCATTCTCCCAGGCAGGCATTCTCGCAGGAAGACAGGCAGGCATTCTCGCAGGAAGACCGGCAGGCATTCTCGCAGGAAGGCAGGAAGGCAGGCATTCTCGCAGGCAGGTAGCAGGCAGGTAGGCAGGCAGGTAGGCAGGCAGGTAGCAGGCAGGTAGGGAGGCAGGTAGGCAGGCAGGTAGGCAGGCAGGTAGGCAGGCAGGTAGGCAGGCAGGTAGGCAGGCAGGCAGGCAAGCATTCTCGCAGGCAGGCATTCTCGCAGGCAGGCAGGCACGCAGGCATGCATTCTCGCAGGTAGGCAGGCAGGCAGCAGGCATTCTCGCAGGCCGGCAGGCATTCTCGCAGGAAGGCAGGCAGGTAGGCATTCACGCAGGCAGGTAGGCAGGCAGGTAGGCAGGCAGGTAGGCAGGCAGGCAAGCATTCTCGCAGGCAGGCATTCTCCCAGGCACGCAGGCAGGCATTCTCGCAGGCAGGCAGGCATTCTCGCAGGCAGGCAGGCATTCTCGCAGGCAGGCAGGCATTCTCGCAGGCAGGCATTCTCGCAGGCAGGCAGGCAGGCAGGCAGGCAGGCAGGCAGGCAGGCATTCTTACAGGCAGGTATTCTCGCAAGCAGGCATTATCGCAAGCTTGCAGGCAGGCAGGCATTATCGCAGGCAGGCATTGTCGCAGGCATTCTCGCAGGCATCCTCGTAGGCAGGCAGGCACGCAGGCATTCTCAGAGGCAGAAAAGCAGGCATTCTCGCAGGCAGGCAGGCAGGAAGGCATTCTCGCAGGCAGGCAGGCTGGCTGGCAGGCAGGCAGGCTGGCATTTTCGCAAGCTGGCCGGCAGGCAGGCAGGCAGGCATTCTCACAGGCAGAAAAGCAGGCATTCTCGCAGGCAGGCAGGCTGGATGGCAGACAGGGAGGCTGGCATTCTCGCAGGCTGGCAGGCAGGCAGGCAGGCAGTCAGGCATTCGCCCAGTCAGGCAGGCAGGCATTCTCACAGGCAGGCATTCTCGCAAGCTGGCACGCAGGCATTCTTGCAGACTGGCAGCCAGGCAGGAAGGCAGGCATTCTCTCAGGCAGGCAGGCAGGCAGGCAGGCATTCTCGCAGGAAGACAGGCAGGCATTCTCGCAAGCTGGCAGGCAGGCAGGCAGGCATTCTCGCAGGCAGAAAAGCAGGCATTCTCGCAGGCAGGCAGGCTGGCTGGCAGACAGGCAGGCTGGCATTCTCGCAGGCTGGCAGGCAGGCAGGCAGTCAGGCATTCGCCCAGGCAGGCAGGCAGGCATTCTCGCAGTCAGGCATTCTCGCAAACTGGCACGCAGGCATTCTCGCAGACTGGCAGGTAGGCAGGCAGGCAGGCAGGCAGGAAGGCAGGCATTCTCCCAGGCAGGCATTCTAGCAGGAAGACATGCAGGCATTCTCACAGGCAGGCAGGCAGGCATTCTCGCAGGCAGGCAGGCATTCTCACAGGTAGGCAGGCATTCTCGCAGGCAGGCAGGCAGGCAGGCAGGCATTCTCGCAGCTGGAAGGCATTCTCGCAGCTGGCAAGCATTCTCGCAGGCAGGCATTCTCGCAGGCAGGCATTCTCGCAGGCAGGCATTCTCGCAGGCAGGCATTCTCGCAGGCAGGCATTCTCGCAGGCAGGCATTCTCGCAGGCAGGCATTCTCGCAGGCAGGCATTCTCGCAGGCAGGCATTCTCGCAGGCAGGCATTCTCGCAGGCAGAAAAGCAGGCATTCTCGCAGGCAGGCAGGCAGGAAGGCATTCTCGCAGGTAGGCAGGCAGGAAGGCATTCTGGCAGGCAGGGAGGCAGGCAGGCAGGCATTCTCGCAGGCAGAAAAGCAGGCATTCTCGCAGGCAGAAAAGCAGGCATTCTCGCAGGCAGGCAAGCTGGCTGGCAGACAGACAGGCTGGCATTCTCACAGGGTGGCAGGCAGGCAGGCAGGCAGGCAGGCATTCTCCCAGGCAGGCATTCTCGCAGGAAGACAGGCAGGCATTCTCACAGGAAGACAGGCAGGCATTCTCGCAGGAAGGCAGGCATTCTCGCAGGCAGGTAGCAGGCAGGTAGCAGGCAGGTAGCAGGCAGGTAGAAGGCAGGTAGGCAGGCAGGTAGGCAGGCAGGTAGGCAGGCAGGTAGGCAGGCAGGTAGGCAGGCAGGTAGGCAGGCAGGTAAGCAGGCAGGTAGGCAGGCAGGTAGGCAGGCAGGCAGGCAAGCATTCTCGCAGGCAGGCATTCTCGCAGGCAGGCAGGCATGCAGGCATGCGTTCTCGCAGGTAGGCAGGCAGGCAGCAGGCATTCTCGCAGGCAGGCAGGCATTCTCGCAGGAAGGCAGGCAGGTAGGCAGGCAGGTAGGCAGGCAGGCAGGGAGGCAGGCATTCTCGCAGGCAGGCAATCTCCCAGGCACGCAGGCAGGCATTCTCGCAGGCAGGCAGGCATTCTCGCAGGCAGGCAGGCATTCTCGCAGGCAGGCAGGCATTCTCGCAGGCAGGCAGGCAGGCAGGCAGGCAGGCAGGCAGGCATTCTCACAGGCAGGCATTCTCGCAAGCAGGCATTATCGCAAGCTGGCAGGCAAGCAGGCATTATCGCAGGCAGGCATTGTCGCAGGCATTCTCGCAGGCATCCTCGTAGGCAGGCAGGCACGCAGGCATTCTCGCAGGCAGAAAAGCAGGCATTCTCGCAGGCAGGCAGGCAGGAAGGCATTCTCGCAGGCAGGCATTCTCGCAGGCAGGCATTCTCGCAGGCAGGCATTCTCGCAGGCAGGCATTCTCGCAGGAAGAAAAGCAGGCATTCTCGCAGGCAGGCAGGCAGGAAGGCATTCTCGCAGGTAGGTAGGCAGGAAGGCATTCTCGCAGGCAGGCAGGCAGGCAGGCAGGCATTGTCGCAGGCAGAAAAGCAGGCATTCTCGCAGGCAGAAAAGCAGGCATTCTCGCAGGCAGGCAGGCTGGCTGGCAGACAGACAGGCTGGCATTCTCGCAGGCTGGCAGGCAGGCAGGCAGGCAGTCAGGCTTTCGCCCAGGCAGGCAGGCATTCTCGCAGTCAGGCATTCTCGCAAGCTGGCACGCAGGCATTCTCGCAGACTGGCAGGCAGGCAGGCAGGCAGGCAGGCAGGCAGGCATTCTCCCAGGCAGGCATTCTCGCAGGAAGACAGGCAGGCATTCTCGCAGGAAGACCGGCAGGCATTCTCGCAGGAAGGCAGGAAGGCAGGCATTCTCGCAGGCAGGTAGCAGGCAGGTAGGCAGGCAGGTAGGCAGGCAGGTAGGGAGGCAGGTAGCAGGCAGGTAGTGAGGCAGGTAGGTAGGCAGGTAGGCAGGCAGGTAGGCAGGCAGGTAGGCAGGCAGGTAGGCAGGCAGGCAGGCAAGCATTCTCGCAGGCAGGCATTCTCGCAGGCAGGCAGGCACGCAGGCATGCATTCTCGAAGGTAGGCAGGCAGGCAGCAGGCATTCTCGCAGGCAGGTAGGCAGGCAGGTAGGCAGGCAGGTAGGCAGGCAGGTAGGCAGGCAGGCAAGCATTCTCGCAGGCAGGCAATCTCCCAGGCAAGCAGGCAGGCATTCTCGCAGGCAGGCAGGCATTCTCGCAGGCAGGCAGGCATTCTCGCAGGCAGGCAGGCATTCTCGCAGGCAGGCATTCTCGCAGGCAGGCAGGCAGGCAGGCAGGCAGGCAGGCAGGCAGGCATTCTCACAGGCAGGTATTCTCGTAAGCAGGCATTATCGCAAGCTGGCAGGCAGGCAGGCATTATCGCAGGCAGGCATTGTCGCAGGCATTCTCGCAGGCATCCTCGTAGGCAGGCAGGCACGCAGGCATTCTCAGAGGCAGAAAAGCAGGCATTCTCGCAGGCAGGCAGGCAGGAAGGCATTCTCGCAGGCAGGCAGGCTGGCTGGCAGGCAGGCAGGCTGGCATTCTCGCAAGCTGGCCGGCAGGCAGGCAGGCAGGCATTCTCACAGGCAGAAAAGCAGGCATTCTCGCAGGCAGGCAGGCTGGATGGCAGACAGGGAGGCTGGCATTCTCGCAGGCTGGCAGGCAGGCAGGCAGGCAGTCAGGCATTCGCCCAGTCAGGCAGGCATTCTCACAGGCAGGCATTCTCGCAAGCTGGCACGCAGGCATTCTTGCAGACTGGCAGCCAGGCAGGAAGGCAGGCATTCTCTCAGGCAGGCAGGCAGGCAGGCAGGCAGGCATTCTCGCAGGAAGACAGGCAGGCATTCTCGCAAGCTGGCAGGCAGGCAGGCAGGCATTCTCACAGGCAGAAAAGCAGGCATTCTCGCAGGCAGGCAGGCTGGCTGGCAGACAGGCAGGCTGGCATTCTCGCAGGCTGGCAGGCAGGCAGGCAGTCAGGCATTCGCCCAGGCAGGCAGGCAGGCATTCTCGCAGTCAGGCATTCTCGCAAGCTGGCACGCAGGCATTCTCGCAGACTGGCAGGTAGGCAGGCAGGCAGGCAGGCAGGCAGGCAGGCATTCTCCCAGCCAGGCATTCTAGCAGGAAGACATGCAGGCATTCTCGCAGGCAGGCAGGCAGGCATTCTCGCAGGCAGGCAGGCATTCTCACAGGTAGGCAGGCATTCTCGCAGGCAGGCAGGCAGGCAGGCAGGCAGGCAGGCATTCTCGCAGCTGGAAGGCATTCTCGCAGCTGGCAAGCATTCTCGCAGGCAGGCATTCTCTCAGGCAGGCATTCTCGCAGGCAGGCATTCTCGCAGGCAGGCATTCTCGCAGGCAGGCATTCTCGCAGGCAGGCATTCTCGCAGGCAGGCATTCTCGCAGGCAGGCAGGCATTCTCGCAGGCAGGCAGGCATTCTCGCAGGCAGGCAGGCATTCTCGCAGGCAGGCAGGCATTCTCGCAGGCAGGCATTCTCGCAGGCAGGCAGGCAGGCAGGCAGGCAGGCAGGCATTCTCACAGGCAGGCATTCTCGCAAGCAGGCATTATCGCAAGCTGGTAGGCAGGCAGGCATTATCGCAGGCAGGCATTGTCGCAGGCATTCTCGCAGGCATCCTCGTAGGCAGGCAGGCACGCAGGCATTCTCGCAGGCAGAAAAGCAGGCATTCTCGCAGGCAGGCAGGCAGGAAGGCATTCTCGCAGGCAGGCAGGCTGGCTGGCAGGCAGGCAGGCTGGCATTCTCGCAAGCTGGCAGGCAGGCAGGCAGGCAGGCATTCTCGCAGGCAGAAAAGCAGGCATTCTCGCAGGCCGGCAGGCTGGCTGGCAGACAGGGAGGCTGGCATTATCACAAGCTGGCAGGCAGGGAGGCAGACAGGCATCCTTGCAGGCACGCAGGCCGGCAGGCTAGCAGGCAGGCAGGCAGGCAAGCAGGCAGGCAGGCAGGCAGGCAGACAGACAGACAGACAGGCATTCTCGCAGGCAGGCAGGCAGGCAGGCAGGCATTCTCGCAGGCAGGCAGGCAGGCAGGCATTCTCGCAGGCAGGCAGGCAGGCATTCTCGCAGGCAGGCAGGCTGGCTGGCAGACAGACAGGCTGGCATTCTCGCAGGCTGGCAGGCAGGCAGGCAGGCAAGCAGGCAGGCAGGCAGGCAGGCAGACAGACAGACAGACAGACAGGCATTCTCGCAGGCAGGCAGGCAGGCAGGCAGGCATTCTCGCAGGCAGGCAGGCTGGCTGGCAGACAGACAGGCTGGCATTCTCGCAGGCTGGCAGGCAGGCAGGCAGGCAGGCAGTCAGGCATTCGCCCAGGCAGGCAGGCAGGCATTCTCGCAGTCAGGCATTCTCGCAAGCTGGCACACAGGCATTCTCGCAGACTGGCAGACAGGCAGGCAGGCAGGCAGGCATTCTCCCAGGCAGGCATTCTCGCAGGAATACAGGCAGGCATTCTCGCAGGAAGACAGGCAGGCATTCTCGCAGGAAGGCAGGCATTCTCGCAGGCTGGTAGCAGGCAGGTAGCAGGCAGGTAGGCGGGCAGGTAGGCAGGCAGGTAGGCAGGCAGGTAGGCAGGCAGGTAGGCAGGCAGGTAGGCAGGCAGGTAGGCAGGCAGGTAGGCAGGCAGATAGGCAGGCAGGCAGGCAGGCAAGCATTCTCGCAGGCAGGAATTCTCGCAGGCAGGCAGGCACACAGGCATGCATTCTCGCAGGCAGGCAGGCATTCTCGCAGGTAGGCATTCTCGCAGGCAGGCAGGCAGGCAGGCATTCTCACAGGTAGGCATTCTTGCAAGCAGGCATTATCGCAAGCTGGCAGGCAGGCAGGCATTATCGCAGGCAGGCATTGTCGCACGCATTCTCGCAGGCATCCTCGTAGGCAGGCAGGCACGCAGGCATTCTCGCAGGCAGAAAAGCAGGCATTCTCGCAGGCAGGCAGGCAGGAAGGCATTCTCGCAGGCAGGCATTCTCGCAGGCAGGCATTCTCGCAGGCAGGCATTCTCGCAGGCAGGCATTCTCGCAGGCAGGCATTCTCGCAGGCAGGCATTCTCGCAGGAAGGAATTCTCGCAGGCAGGCATTCTCGCAGGCAGGTATTCTCGCAGGCAGGCATTCTCGCAGGCAGAAAAGCAGGCATTCTCGCAGGCAGGCAGGCAGGAAGGCATTCTCGCAGGCAGGCAGGCTGGCTGGCAGGCAGGCAGGCTGGCATTCTCGCAAGCAGGCAGGCAGGCAGGCAGGCAGGCATACTCGCAGGCAGAAAAGCAGGCATTCTCGCAGGCAGAAAAGCAGGCATTCTCGCAGGCCGGCAGGCTGGCTGGCAGACAGGGAGGCTGGCATTATCACAAGCTGGCAGGCAGGGAGGCAGACAGGCATCCTTGCAGGCACGCAGGCCGGCAGGCTAGCAGGCAGGCAGGCAGGCAAGCAGGCAGGCAGGCAGGCAGGCAGACAGGCAGACAGACAGGCATTCTCGCAGGCAGGCAGGTAGGCAGGCAGGCATTCTCGCAGGCAGGCAGGCAGGCAGGCATTCTCGCAGGCAGGCAGGCAGGCAGGCATTCTCGCAGGCAGGCAGGCTGGCTGGCAGGCAGGCAGGCTGGCAGTCAGGCATTCCCCCAGGCAGGCAGGCAGGCATTCTCGCAATCAGGCATTCTCCCAAGCTGGCACACAGGCATTCTCGCAGACTGGCAGGCAGGCAGGCAGGCAGGCAGGCAGGCAGGCAGGCAGGCATTCTCCCAGGCAGGCATTCTCGCAGGAAGACAGGCAGGCATTCTCGCAGGAAGGCAGGCATTCTCGCAGGCAGGTAGCAGGCAGGTAGCAGGCAGGTAGGCGGGCAGGTAGGCAGGCAGGTAGGCAGGCAGGTAGGCAGGCAGGTAGGCAGGCAGGCAGGCAGGCAAGCATTCTCGCAGGCAGGCATTCTCGCAGGCAGGCAGGCACGCAGGCATGCATTCTCGCAGGCAGGCAGGCATTCTCGCAGGCAGGCATTCTCGCAGGCAGGCAGGCAGGCAGGCATTCTCACAGGTAGGCATTCTTGCAAGCAGGCATTATCACAAGCTGGCAGGCAGGCAGGCATTATCGCAGGCAGGCATTGTCGCACGCATTCTCGCAGGCATCCTCGTAGGCAGGCAGGCACGCAGGCATTCTCGCAGGCAGAAAAGCAGGCATTCTCGCAGGCAGGCAGGCAGGAAGGCATTCTCGCAGGCAGGCATTCTCGCAGGCAGGCATTCTCGCAGGCAGGCATTCTCGCAGGCAGGCATTCTCGCAGGCAGGCATACTAGCAGGCAGAAAAGCAGGCATTCTCACAGGAAGACTGGCAGGCATTCTCGCAGGAAGGCAGGAAGGCAGGCATTCTCGCAGGCAGTTAGCAGGCAGGTAGCAGGCAGGTAGCAGGCAGGTAGCAGGCAGGTAGGCAGGCAGGTAGGCAGGCAGGTAGGCAGGCAGGTAGGCAGGCAGGTAGCAGGCATGTAGGCAGGCAGGTAGGCAGGCAGGTAGGCAGGCAGGTAGGTAGGCAGGTAGGCAGGCAGGTAGGCAGGCAGGTAGGCAGGCAGGCAGGCAAGCATTCTCGCAGGCAGGCATTCTCGCAGGCAGGCAGGTATGCAGGCATGCATTCTCGCAGGTAGGCAGGCAGGCAGCAGGCATTCTCGCAGGCAGGCAGGCATTCTCGCAGGAAGGCAGGCAGGTAGGCATTCACGCAGGCAGGTAGGCAGGCAGGTAGGCAGGCAGGCAGGGAGGCAGGCATTCTCGCAGGCAGGCAATCTCCCAGGCACGCAGGCAGGCATTCTCGCAGGCAGGCAGGCATTCTCGCAGGCAGGCAGGCATTCTCGCAGGCAGGCATTCTCGCAGGCAGGCAGGCAGGCAGGCAGGCATTCTCGCAAGCAGGCATTATCGCAAGCTGGCAGGCAGGCAGACATTATCGCAGGCAGGCATTGTCGCAGGCATTCTCGCAGGCATCCTCGTAGGCAGGCAGGCACGCAGGCATTCTCGCAGGCAGAAAAGCAGGCATTCTCGCAGGCAGGCAGGCAGGCAGGCATTCTCGAAGGCAGGCATTCTCACAGGCAGGCATTCTCGCAGGCAGGCATTCTCGCAGGAAGGCATTCTCGCAGGCAGGCATTCTCGCAGGCAGGCATTCTCGCAGGCAGGCATTCTCGAAGGCAGGCATTCTCGCAGGCAGGCTTCTCGCAGGCAGGCATTCTCGCAGGCAGGCATTCTCGCAGGCAGGCATTCTCGCAGGCAGGCATTCTCGCAGGCAGGCATTCTCGCAGGCAGGCATTCTCGCAGGCAGAAAAGCAGGCATTCTCGCAGGCAGGCAGGCAGGAAGGCATTGTCGCACGTAGGCAGGCAGGAAGGCATTCTCGCAGGCAGGCAGGCAGGCAGGCATTCTCGCAGGCAGAAAAGCAGGCATTCTCGCAGGCAGAAAACAGGCATTCTCGCAGGCAGGCAAGCTGGCTGGCAGACAGACAGGCTGGCATTCTCGCAGGCTGGCAGGCAGGCAGGCAGGCAGGCAGTCAGGCATTCGCCCAGGCAGGCAGGCAGGCATTCTCGCAGTCAGGCATTCTCGCAAGCTGGCACGCAGGCATTCTCGCAGACTGGCAGGCAGGCAGGCAGGCAGGCAGGCAGGCAGGCATTCTCCCAGGCAGGCATTCTCGCAGGAAGATAGGCAGACATTCTCGCAGGAAGACAGGCAGGCATTCTCGCAGGAAGGCAGGTAGGCAGGCATTCTCGCAGGCAGGTAGCAGGCAGGTAGGCATGCAGGTAGGCAGGCAGGTAGGCAGGCAGGTAGGCAGGCAGGTAGCAGGCAGGTAGGCAGGCAGGTAGGCAGGCAGGTAGGCAGGCAGGTAGGCAGGCAGGTAGGCAGGCAGGCAGGCAAGCATTCTCGTAGGCAGGCATTCTCGCAGACAGGCAGGCACGCAGGCATGCATTCTCGCAGGTAGGCAGGCAGGCAGCAGGCATTCTCGCAGGAAGGCAGGCAGGCAGGCATCAGGCATTCTCGCAGGCCGGCAGGCATTCTCGCAGGAAGGCAGGCAGGTAGGAATTCATGCAGGCAGGTAGGCAGGCAGGTAGGCAGGCAGGTAGGCAGGCAGGCAAGCATTCTCGCAGGCAGGCAATCTCCCAGGCACGCAGGCAGGCATTCTCGCAGGCAGGCAGGCATTCTCGAAGGCAGGCAGGCATTCTCGCAGGCAGGCAGGCATTCTCGCAGGCAGGCAGGCATTCTCGCAGGCAGGCATTCTCGCAGGCAGGCATTCTCACAGGCAGGCATTCTCGCAAGCAGGTATTATCGCAAGCTGGCAGGCAGGCAGGCATTATCGCAGGCAGGCATTGTCACAGGCATTCTCGCAGGCATCCTCGTAGGCAGGCAGGCACGCAGGCATTCTCGCAGGCAGAAAAGCAGGCATTCTCGCAGGCAGGCAGGCAGGAAGGCATTCTCGCAGGCAGGCAGGCTGGCTGGCAGGCAGGCAGGCTGGCATTCTCGCAAGCTGGCAGGCAGGCAGGCAGGCAGGCATTCTCGCAGGCAGAAAAGCAGGCATTCTCGCAGGCAGGCAGGCTGGCATTCTCGCAGGCTGGCAGGCAGGCAGGCAGGCAGGCAGTCAGGCATTCACCCAGGCAGGCAGGCAGGCATTCTCGCAGGCAGGCATTCTCGCAAGCTGGCACGCAGGCAGTCTTGCAGACTGGCAGCCAGGCAGGCATTCTCGCAGGCAGGCAGGCAGGAGGCAGGCAGGCAGGCAGGCAGGCAGGCAAGCATTCTCGCAGGAAGACAGGCAGGCATTCTCGCAAGCTGGCAGACAGTCAGGCAGGCATTCTCGCAGGCAGAAAAGCAGGCATTCTCGCAGGCAGGCAGGCTGGCTGGCAGACAGGCAGGCTGGCATTCTCGCAGGCTGGCAGGCAGGCAGGCAGTCAGGCATTCACCCAGGCAGGCAGGCAGGCATTCTCGCAGTCAGGTATTCTCGCAAGCTGGCACGCAGGCATTCTCGCAGACTGGCATGTAGGCAGGCAGGCAGGCAGGCAGGCATTCTCGCAGGCAGGCAGGCAGGCATTCTCGCAGGCAGGCAGGCATTCTCGTAGGCAGGCAGGCAGGCAGGCATTCTCGCAGCTGGAAGGCATTCTCGCAGCTGGCAAGCATTCTCGCAGGCAGGCATTCTCGCAGGCAGGCATTCTCGCAGGCAGGCATTCTCACAGGCAGGCATTCTTGCAGGCAGGCATTCTCGCAGGCAGGCATTCTCGCAGGCAGGCAGGCATTCTCGCAGGCAGGCAGGCATTCTCGCAGGCAGGCATTCTCGCAGGCAGGCAGGCAGGCAGGCAGGCAGGCAGGCAGGCATTCTCACAGGCAGGCATTCTCGCAAGCAGGCATTATCGCAAGCTGGCAGGCAGGCAGGCATTATCGCAGGCAGGCATTGTCGCAGGCATTCTCGCAGGTAGTCAGGCATTCTCGCAGGGAGGCAGTCAGGGAGGCAGGCAGGTAGGCTCGCAGGCAGGCAGGCAGGCAGGCTCGCAGGTACGCAGGCAGGAAGGCAGGCAGGCAGGCAGGCTCGCAGGCAGGTAGGCAGGCAGGCTCACAGGAAGGCAGGCAGGCTCGCAGGAAGACAGGCAGGCATGCAGGCTCGCAGCCATGCAGGCAGGCAGGCAGACTCGCAGGCCGGCAGGCTCACAGGCAGGCAGGCTCACACCATGCAGGCTCGCAGGCAGGCATTCTCGCAGGTAGTCAGGCATTCTCGCAGGGAGGCAGGCAGGTAGGCTCGCAGGCAGGCAGGCAGGCTCGCAGGCAGGCAGGCAGGTAGGCAGGCAGCCTCGCAGGCAGGCAGGCAGGCAGGCTCGCAGGCAGGTAGGAAGGCAGGCTCACAGGAAGGCAGGCAGGCTCGCAGGAAGGCAGGCAGGCTCGCAGGCAGGCAGTATGACAAGCAGGCAGGCAGGCTCACAACCATGCAGGCAGGCAGGCAGGCAGGCTCGCAGGAAGGTAGGCAGGCAGGCTCGCAGGAAGGCAGGCAGGCTCCCAGGAAGGCAGGCAGGCTAGCAGTCAGGCAGGATGGCAGGCAGGCAGGCTCGCAAGCAGGCAGGCTCGCAGGCAGGCAGGCAGGCATGCAGACAGGCTCGCAGGCAGGCAGGCAGGCAAGTTCGCAGGGAGGCAGGCAGGCAGGCTGTCAGACAGGCAGGCAGGCAGGAAGTGAGGCAGGCAGGCAGGCAGGCCAGGAGGCAGGCAGGCAAGCAGGCAGGTTGGCAGGCATGTTCACAGGCAGGCAGGCAGGTAGGCTCTCAGGCAGACAGGCTCGCAGGCAGGAAGGCAGGCAGGAGGGCTCACAGGCAGGCAGGCTCGCAGGCTGGCAGGCTCGCAGGCAGTCAGGCAGGCAGGCAGGCAGGCAGGCTAGAAGGCTGGCTCACAGTCAGGCAGGCTCGCAGGCAGGCAGGCAGGCAGGCAGGAGGGCTCACAGGCAGGCAGGCTCGCAGGCAGGCAGGCTCGCAGGCAGTTAGGCAGTCAGGCAGTCAGGCAGGCAGGCAGGCAGGCAGGCTGGAAGGCTGGCTCGCAGTCAGGCAGGCTCGCAGGCAGGCAGGCAGGCAGTTAGGCAGGCAGGCAGGCAGACAGTTAGGCAGGCAAGCAGGCAGCCAGCCAGTCTCGCACCATGCAGGCTCACAGGCAGGCATGCAGGCAAGCTCACAGACAGGCACGTTCACAGGCAGGCAGGCAGGCAGGCAGGCGTGCATGCTCGAAGGCCGGTAGGCTCAAAGGCAGGCAGGGAGGCAAGCAGGCAAGCAGGCAGGCAGGCTCGCAGGCAGGCAGGCAGCCTCGCAGGCAGGCAGTCTCGTGGGCCGGCAGGCTCACAGGCAAGCAGGCTCACACCATGCAGGCTCGCAGGCAGGCATTCTCGCAGGCAGTCTGGCATTCTCGCAGGGAGGCAGGCAGGCAGGCAGGCAGGCTCGCAGGCCGGCAGGCTCACAGGTAGGCAGGCTCACACCATGCAGGCTCGCCGGCAGGCATTCTCGCAGGCAGTCAGGCATTCTCGCAGGGAGGCAGGCATTCTCGCAGGGAGGCAGGCAGGCAGGTAGGCTCGCAGGCAGGCAGGCAGCAGGCAGGCTCACAGACAGGCAGTCAGGCAGGCTCGCAGGCAGGCAGGCAGGCAGGCTCACAGGCAGGTAGGCAGGCAGGCTCACAGGAAGGCAGGCAGGCTCACAGGAAGGGAGGCAGGATGGCAGGCAGGCAGGCAGGCTCGCAGGCATGCAGGCAGGCAGGCAGGCTCGCAGGCAGGCAGGCAGGCAGGCAGGCTCGCAGGAAGGCAGGCAGCCTCACAGGAAGGCAGGCAGGCTAGCAGGCAGGCTGGATGGCAGGCAGGTAGGCTCGCAAGTAGGCAGGATTGCAGGAAGGCACGCTCGCAGGAAGGCATACAGGCTCGCATGCAAGCAGGCAGGCATGTGTGCATGCTCGCAGGCCGGCAGCCGCACAGGTAGGCCGGCACGCAAGCAGGCAGGCAGGCAGGCAGGCTCGCAGGCAGGCAGACAGGCTGCAGGCAGGCAGGCAGGCAGGTAGGCAAGCAGGCAAGCAAGCTCGCAGGCTCGCAGGCAGGCATGCAGGCAGGCAGGCAGGCTAGCAGAATAGCAGGCTTGCAGGCAGGCAGGCAGGCAGGTAGGCAGTCAGGCATGCAGGCAGGCAGGCAGGCTTGCACCAGGCAGGCTCGCTGGCAGGCAGGCAGGCTGCAGGCAGGCAGGCAGGCTCGCAGGCAGGCAGTTTCACAGGCAGGCAGGCAGGCAAGCAGGCAGGCAGACAAGCAGGCAAGCAAGCTCGCACGCTCGCAGGCAGGTAGGCAGGCCGCAGGCAGGCAGGCTGGCAGGCAGGCAAGCAGGCAGGGAGGCAAGCAGGCAAGGAAGCTCGCAAGCTCGCAGGCAAACAGGCAGGCAGGCAGGCAGGCTCGCAGACAGGCTTGCATGCTCCCAGGCTGGCAGGCTCACAGGCAGGCAGGCAGGGAAGCTCGCAGGCAGCCTCACAGTCAGGCAGGCAAGCAGGCAGGCAGGGATGCAGGCTCACAGGCACAGGCTCTCAGGCAGGCAGGCAGGCAGCCAGGCCGGCAGGCAGGCATACAGGCAGTCAGGCAGGCAGGCATGCATGCAGGCATGTAAGCAGGCAGGAGGTAGGCAGGCAGGTTCGCTGGCAGGCAGGCAGGCAAGCAAGCTCACAGGCTTGCACGCAGGCAGGCGGGCCACAGGCAGGCAGGCAGGCAGGCAAGCAAGCTCGCAGGCTCGCAGGCAGGCAGGCATGCAGGCAGGCAAGCAGACAGGCAGGAAGGCAGGCAGGCAGGCAGGAAGGCAGGCAGGCTACCAGGCAGGCAGGCTCGCAGGCAGGCAGGCAGGCAGGCAGGCAGGCTCGCACCAGGCAGGCTCGCTGGCAGGCAGTCAGGCAGGCAGGCATGCAGGCAGGCAGGTAGGCAGGCAGGCAGGCAGGCAGTCAGGCTCGCACCAGGCAGGCTCGCTGGCAGGCAGGCAGGCAGGCTCGCAGGCAGGTAGGCAGGAAGGTTCGCAGGCAGGCAGGCAGGCAAGCAAGCTCGCAGGCTCGCAGGCAGGCTGCAGGCAGGCAGGCAGGCAGGCAGGCAGGTAGGCAAGCAGGCAAGCAAGCTCGCAGGCTTGCAGGCGGCATGCAGGCAGGCAGGCAGGCTAGCAGGCTAGCAGGCTTGCAGGCAGGCAGGCAGGCAGGCAGGCCACAGGCAGGCAGGCAGGCAAGCAAGCTCACATGCTAGCTCGCAGGCAGGCTCGCAGGCAGGCAGGCAGTCTGGCAGGCACTCCATCAGGCTGGCAGGCAGGCAGGCTCGCAGGCAGGCAGGCAGGCAGGCTCGCAGGCAGGCAGGCAGGCATTCCAAGGCCCTCCAAGACACCTGCTGGCAGAGGTGACGCTCAAATCTCTGAAGGGAAGGGACCCGTGGCAGCTCAGTGAACCTTCAGGGAATTTCTAATTTCTGGCTGCAATATCATGGCAGAGGAGCTGTGTATTACGTTAAGAGCTGTCCCCAAAGTGCCTGAAGCAGCATCACTGAAAGCCTAAAGGTAACAGTGACTCCGCCTAGGCTTCCGAACGACCTTGGACTAAGCGTGGGCAACGGAAAACCAGCCTGTAACAAGGAACAAACCTAAACTGGAAGAACACTAGCCCTATAATGCCTCAGCTTTTAAATCCAGGATATATTTTTTTTCGTTTTTAGGTATCAATATATATGGCATTCAAAATATATTTTAAAAGCATAAAATTTTCAGTGTTTTTGAAATGTGACCAAATAGTCACATTTATACTTTGGGTACGAGATACGTTTTCATTAAGAATTATGACAATTTTGTGCTTGGCGTTATAGGGCTAGAGCAGCTTGTTTGAAAAACCAGGAGAAAGGCAAAGGGAATGGAGGGGAAACGGAAACTTTTGGCTCCCGGGACAAGGCAGGGCTAACTCCCAGGCCTCTTCACCCAGCTCCCTAGGCAGCGCCCTTCCACATGTTTGGACTGGTGGGTGCCCTCTTGGCCATGGTCACAGACCCTGTTACCTCTCGGCTACAATGGCGACTGTGTAGGATCTCTGGGCAAAGCTGAAACAGCTTTGACAAGAGAGAAGCCATTTGGGGCTGACAGAAGCCACCATGAAAAGAAAATAAAGTAGCTAGCAAGTGTAAATCAACTAGCTGATATTGGGGAGGTAGGCTGTGCAGACGTCGCCCAAGGGAATGTCACGGAGGAAATGAATGTTCAGAAGGCTTGTTAGAACGACCAGAGCAGTTTTGGTTCAACTAAGAATGGCTAACCCTAATACCCCGCTTCTCACTCTGCCTGCTTGCACACATGCACATTGCAAAAGTTTTAAAACCTTTGGAAAATTCGACTCGGGGCTGCTCAGACTCCTCTCAAGAGGGCTGACAGACCCTGCTCAGGAAATAAAACTTTTTCTGTTGAACTTGCTGACGGTGTGAGTTGTTCTTTTCTGGGAATGGACCGTGGCTACAACCTTTTTTAGGTGCACCGAGCTCCGACTGCCACTGTCTGGGCCTGCATAGAATTGATACAATGGGGATTTCTTATTTCTGATTTCTCTAGGCCAGGGGTCCTTAAATTCTTTAAACAGGGACCAGTTCACTGTCCCTCCACCCGTTGGAGGGCCAGACTACAGTTTAAAAAAAAAAACTAAGAACAAATTCCAGGACACACTGCACACATCTAATTGTGGAGTTAAAAAAACAAACCAACAAACCGGGCACAAACACCCGGCGCACAGGATCAATGTCCTTGGCTCTCCCAATGTGGCCCGCGGGCTGTCGTTTGAGGACCCCTGCTCTAGGCACTCACAAAGAGCATGTGGTTTCAACCCGAAAGCCTGGAGACTCCGCAATTTGTTTAAAGGTGATTGGGCAGAAGGAGTTCCCAATGGGCCCATGCAAGACTCGTTTTCCCTTCCCCTATTTCTCAGAAGTCATAGATCTATTTCTGGGCAACCAGCACACCCTGATCTGATCTCTAAAATTGATGGGGTTTGGGGGGAAAGGGTTAGGGTTAGGGTTAGAAAAATAAATAAATAAAATGGATGTGTGACTTGACAGCCACTAATAAGCCAGCATATATAAAAGACGTACTCCCTCCCCTAACAGAATGGTTTCTTTTCCCCAAGATTTCAGGAAACATGGCATGAACTGGAAAGACAACTGGTCCAAGTTCCTAAAGCCACCAAGGTGGAGGCCGTCCCTCCCCTCCCCTCCCCATCCCCGTCGTCTTTATCCCACTTTGCTGGAGGACTCGGGAAGCGGGAGAGCTGGCTTAAAACCCATTGTGACCCCTGCCTGCCTATCAGTTCACAGGGGGCCTGTGAGAGAGAAATACCACCCCTTTTAAAGTCACCCCCCCAACACGTGCACTAGGGCTGGCATGTCCTCTCTACCCCCCAGAAGGATCACTGGGCAGCAGCATTCTCTGCTTAAGGCAAGCAGCCCCAACACCTGGGGAAACCCCCCGAGTCCCTTTTTGGGTGTAGGTCCCCTTTTTTTCCAGGGATTGCATAATTGGAATAAACAAAAACCCCTGGTCTGACAAACCACAAGGTCTGATTTCTTTGCTAGACTAGCTTTTCCACATGCATCAGCCCACCTCAGACAAGTGCCAGCAACTTCTCCAGGTGCTGTTCACAACAGAGGAACGGGAGCCCTTCCAGAGAGAGGCCCATAAAGCAGTCAATAGACCTGATGGTCAGCCAGCGGGCACTCCCCACTGGAGAGAAACTCTTTTTGACACTCCACGAATACTGTGGGACATAAACTCCCAGTAAGGCACCGAGGGCTTAACCAGGTATCACCAGTTTCTCTTGCAGGGCCTGCGCGGGACAGCTAGGAAACCTATGCATTTATCGAAGGTCAGTGAGAATTTTAAGGCGCCACCAGAGAATGTCTGCCTGTCTGCCTGCGAGAATGCCTGCCTGCGAGAATGCCTGCCTACCTGCCTGCGAGAATGCCTGACTGCCTGCCTGCCTGCGAGAATGCCTGCCTGCCTGCCTGCGAGAATGCCTGCCTGCCTGCCTGCGAGAATGCGTGCCTGCGAGAAAGCTTACCTGCCAGCCTGCGAGAATGCCTGCCTGCCTGCCTGCCTGCGAGAATGCCTGCCTTCCTGCCTGCTTGTGAGAATGCCTGCCTGCGAGAATGCCTGCCTGCGAGAATGCCAGCCTGCCTGCCTGCCTGCCTGCGAGAATGCCTGCCTGCCTGACTGCCTGTCTGCCTGCGAATGCCTGCCTGCCTGCCTGCGTGTCTGCCTGCCTCCCTGCGAGAATGCCTGCCAGCCTTCCTACCTGCGAGAATGCCTGCCTGCCTGCGAGAATGCCTGCCTGCCTGCCTGCCTGCGAGAATGCCTGCCTACATGCCTGCCTGCCTGCCTGTGAGAATGCCTGCCAGCCTTCCAACCTGCGAGAATGCCTGCCTCCCTGCGAGAATGCCTGCCTGCCTGCCTGCCTACGAGAATGCCTGCCTGCCTGCCTTCCTGCGAGAATGCCTTCCTGCCTGCCTGCTTGCGAGAATGCCTGCCTGGCTACCTTTGAGAATGCCTGCCTGCCTGCCTGCGAGAATGCCTGCCTGCCTGCCTGTGAGAATGCATGCCTGCGTGTGAAAATGCCTGCCTGCCTGCATGCCTGCTTGCCTGAGAGAATGCCTGCCTGCCTGCCTGCGAGAATGCCTGCCTGCCTGCCTGCGTGCCTGCCTGCCTGCCTGTGAGAATGCCTCCCTGCCTGCCTGCGAGAATGCCTGCCTGCCTGCCTGCGAGAATGCCTGCCTGCGTGTGAAAATGCCTGCCTGCCTGCATGCCTGCTTGCCTGCGAGAATGCCTGCCTGCCTGCCTGCGAGAATGCCTGCCTGCCTGCCTGCGTGCCTGCCTGCCTGCCTGTGAGAATGCCTGCCTGCCTGCCTGCGAGAATGACTGCCTGCCTACTTGCGAGAATGCCTGCTTACCTGCCTGCCTGCCTGCCTGCCTGTGAGAATGCCTGCCTGCCTGCCTGCCTACTTGAATTCCTGCCTGCCTGCCTGCCTGCCTGCGAGAATGCCTGCCTGCCTTCCTGCCTGCCAGAATGCCTGCCTGCCTGCCTGCCTGTCTGCCTGCGATAATGCCTGCCTGCCTCCTAGAATGCCTGCCTGCCTGCCTGCCTGCGAGAATTCCTGCCCGCTAGAATGCCTGCCTGCGAGAATGCCTACCTGCGAAAATGCCTGCCGGCCTGCCGGCCTGCCTGCCTGCGTGACTGCGAGAATGCCTTCCTGCCTGTTGCCTGTCTGCCTGCTAGAATGCCTGCCTGCCTGCATGCGTGTCTGCCTGCCTGCCTGTTAGAATGCCTGCCTGCCTGGCTGTCTGCGAGAATGCCTGCCTGCCTGCCTGCAAGTGAGAATGCCTGCCTGCCTGTCTGTCTGCGAGAATGCCTGCCTGCCGGCCTGCCTGCCTGCCTCCCTCCTGCCTGCCTACCTGCAAGAATGCCTTTCTTCCTGCCTTCCTGTCTGTCTGCGAGAATGCCTGCCTGCCTGCATGCGTGTCTGCATGCCTGACTGCCTGCGAGAATGCCTGCCTGCCTGCATGTATGTCTGCCTGCCTGCCTGCGAGAATTCCTGCCCGCTAGAATGCCTGCCTGCGAGAATGCCTACCTGCGAAAATGCCTGCCGGCCTGCCGGCCTACCTGCCTGCGTGACTGCGAGAATGCATTCCTGCCTGTTGCCTGTCTGCCTGCTAGAATGCCTGCCTGCCTGCATGCGTGTCTGCCTGCCCGCCTGTTAGAATGCCTGCCTGCCTGCCTGCCTGTCTGCGAGAATGCCAGCCTGCCTGCCTGCCTGTGAGAATGCCTGCCTGCCTGTCTGTCTGCGAGAATGCCTGCCTGCCGGCCTGCCTGCCTGCCTGCCTGCCTGCTAGAATGCCTTCCTTCCTGTCTTCCTGTCTGCGTGCGAGAATGCCTGCCTGCCTGCATGCGTGTCTGCATGCCTGCCTGCCTGCCTGCCTGTGAGAATGCCTGCCTACATGCCTGCCTGCCTGCCTGCGAGAATGCCTGCCTGCCTGCCTGCTTTTGAGAATGCCTGTCTGGCTACCTTTGAGAATGCCTGCCTGCCTGCCTGCCTGCCTGCGAGAATGACTGCCTGCCTGCCTGCCTACCTTACTGCGTGCGAGAATGCCTGCCTACCTGCCTGCCTGTGAGAATGCCTGCCTGCCTGCCTGCCTGCCTGCGAGAATGCCTGCCTGCCTGCCTGCGAGAATGCCTGCCTGCATGGGAAAATGCCTGCCTGCCTGCATGCCTGCTTGCCTGCGAGAATGCCTGCCTGCCTGCCTGCGAGAATGCCTGCCTGCCTGCCTGCCTGCGTGCCTGCCTGCCTGCCTGTGAGAATGCCAGCCTGCCTGCCTGCCTGCGAGAATGACTGCCTGCCTACCTGCGAGAATGCCTGCTTGCCTGCCTGCCTGCCTGCCTGCCTGTGAGAATGCCTGCCTGTCTGCCTGCCTGCCTGCCTGCGAGAATGACTGCCTGCCTACCTGCGAGAATGCCTGCTTGCCTGCCTGCCTGCCTGCCTGCCTGCCTGTGAGAATGCCTGCCTGGCTGCCTGCCTACTTGAATTCCTTCCTGCCTGCCTGCCTGCCTGCCTGCGAGATTGCCTGCCTGCCTTCCTGCCTGCCAGAATGCCTGCCTGCCTGCCTGCCTGTCTGCCTGCGAGAATGCCTGCCTGCCTGCATGTATGTCTGTCTGCATGCCTCCTAGAATGCCTGCCTGCCTGCCTGCCTGTGAGAATGCCTGCCTGCCTGCCCGCTAGAATGCCTGCCTGCGAGAATGCCTACCTGCGAAAATGCCTGCCGGCCTGCCGGCCTGCCTGCCTGCGTGACTGCGAGAATGCCTTCCTGCCTGTTCCCTGTCTGCCTGCTAGAATGCCTGCCTGCCTGCATGCATGTCTGCCTGCCTGCCTGTTAGAATGCCTGCCTGCCTGCCTGCCTGCGAGAATGCCTGCCTGCCTGCCTGCCTGCCTGTGAGAATGCCTGCCTGCCTGTCTGTCTGCGAGAATGCCTGCCTGCCGGCCTGCCTACCTGCCTGCCTGCCTGCCTGCCTGCCTGCCTGCTAGAATGCCTTCCTTCCTGCTTTCCTGTCTGCCTGCGAGAATGCCTGCCTGCCTGCATGCGTGTCTGCATGCCTGCCTGCGAGAATGCCTGCCTGCCTGCCTGCCTGCGAGAATGCCTGCCTGCCTGCCTGCCTGTGAGGATGCCTGCCTGCCTGCTTGCCTGTGAGAATGCCTGCCTGGCTGCCTGCCTGCGAGAATGCCTGCTTGCCTGCCTGCTTGCCTGCGAGAATGCCTGCCGGCCTGCCTGTCTACCTGCCTGCGAGAATGCCTGCCTTCTTGCCTGCCTCCCTGCCTGCCTGCGAGAATGCCTGCCTGCCTGCCTGCGAGAATGACTGCCTGCCTGCCTGCCTGCGAAACTGCCTGCCTGCTTTCGAGAATGCCTGCCTGCCTGCCTGCCTGCCAGAATGCCTGCATACCCTCCCTCCAGCCTCCCAGCATCCCCATTCATAACACCTGTTTTAAAGGGCTCATCCACCTTGTATTCCCTGTGTTTCTAGTTCCTATCTGTCCCAGTGTACATTCTCTGTTCTAGCCAGATTTGAAAGTTATAATTGGGATCTTGATAGTGAGGGCAGAGGAAGCATTGAGGAGCTAGAGGGAAATTGTGTTTCATCATTGCTGTCTAGTACTCTGTGTAGGCTTTTCTCCTCTCTGAGACCTTTCTTAAGGGAATGTCCAGTGGACTACAAATGGGCTTTGGCTCTCTACCCAACATTCCCCACCCATTCGCAATGATGAGATTTTTTTTTGCGGATGATGCCTGATCCCTTTGAAACCTCGTGATCGCACAGGCTGGTATGCTTATTCCATGTGGGCTCTGTTGTTTCTGAGCTACATGGCCGCTTGCTTACCCTTCAAGCCTTTAAGACCTCAGACGCCATATCTTTTGGTAGCAGGACACCATCAAATTTCTTGACCACATTTGCTTATGCAACCGCTTAGACTTCAGGGAACGTGTCTGGAAGGTGAGCATCATAGAATGCCAATGTAATAGAACAAAGTATTCTTGCAATGAGAGAGTCCTTGAGTGGAGGCCCAAAGGCCATCTGCTACCTTAATAGGAAACCTAAAAAAGATATGGACATAGGTGTATTTCCCCATGCTCACAGATAAATATATTTACATCTGTTCGTGCCTTTCTTTAGAACTCTATATCTGGCCCGTGCTTCCTAGGTCGCTCTGCTATTCCCTTTCATTTCCCTCTTGTGCCCACTGCCATGCTCAGGCTTCATTTGGGTTTCAGTAAATCCCCTTGGTTCCTTTACCCTTGATCACGCCCTACCAGGATTCCTACATCGCCCTCACCACGGATTTGCATCCACTTGTTGTTCCCTTGTCTCTGGGTTTCTTGACACCACTTCCTTTCCCCCCAACTCCCTCTTTCCCGTGGCCCTCCCCCAAAGCGTTGTTCCCCTTTTTCTCTCCTGCAGATTGTGCATCCAGCATCTCTTTTTAGACATACAGGAGAGGTAATAACATGCACAAACACAAAACAGAGCAATAGCAAGCACCAACAGAAAGAAAACAGCCAAAATCCAATGACCATAAACGAAAACACAACTCATCAAGAAAGGAAAGCTCGTAGGTAGTTCACGGACAGTTTGTCGGCCCTTAGGAGTGTTTTCCAGTCCAGTCTGTGCGGGCACCAAGTCCTGCCCCCAAAGTCCTCCTTTGGCATTCCCTGAGGACCTTGCAGCTCCACTTCCTTGCTCTTCTGCTGCACCCCCTTAGTGCTATGCCTCGGTGTGGCGGGATCCGTTGCCGCACTGTGTCTCCAGTGTTGTCCCTTCTAGGGCTATGGGTCTTTGAGGGACGTCGTGTCTCAACTTGGGCTGGCCATGTGGTCTTCTGTGTGGACTGTCTTCTCTGCATGGGAACATCATCCTCAAGGCCTGGTGGGCCAGGATGTCCTCCACTCTCCCCTACTCCCCCTTCGTCTGCTCCGTGTGCTCCCATTAGCTATGTCCCTCTCCCAGAGCTGCAGATTCGGTGCCATCCTATGAAAAAAACATATTCGGGTGGGGGAGGGGGGCACATGGGCCGGGGAAGATCTGCTCAGATCTTTTGAGGGTCCAGGAGAGAGTGACTGCTCAGCTGGGCACAGGCATGTGGGGCTTCGAGCTCTGGCTCCAGACACTGGTTGGGAATGTGGCTTTGTTGTTAACCAGTTGTGTTCCTGTGGGTCAGTACCTGTGTCTTTTTGAGTGAGTTTTCTCATCTGGAAAGTAAAGGTATTCCATGGTCTAGTGTCCCATGTCACTAAGTGATCGAGAGGGGTTAACCCGAACCTGATTCAAACCATGTGCACATGTCAGGCGCATTCTAGATCTGGGGTGGCGATTCAGAGCCCAGGACATTGATAATGTCCAAGAGGTGATATAGGTGGCTTCGTATTGAAACGGGAAGGCCACTGTGGAGGTTTTGTCCTTCCGCTGATGGCCACCTCAACTCCTGCTAAAAGAGTTTCACTGGCTCAACAGCTGAGCCGGGAGCCAGTGCCATGAAAACCATGTGGCTAACTGGGACATTTTTTACCTCGATGGCTTGGGAAGCCCCCCAATCTCCATGCAAACCATCTGGTGTGAGTTGTCCTTGGAAGCACTCATAGGCTGACAGTGATTCCCATCTTTCCTTTGACAAGGTGCCTGTTCTCTTTTTTAAACCAGAGAAGATGGGCCCTGTGTCCTCCAAGACATTTCCTGGCTGGCCCCCGACTTGCACAGTTAGCACGGGATCCTGGGGGCCAGTGAAACAGAGCCCTGAGACATTCCTTCAGCTTCCTCAAGCGTTATTGTCTCTCGCTTGGGTTTTTCTAGGCGAGGACGAGGCTCGTCCTCTCTAGTGGAAGTTTGTCCGTTTCCCCTGGGGTTTACAATGCAGTGGTTTTTCCAATGTCTGTCTCTTCTGTAGTAGGCACCTGGATCCTTCCTTCCTCGGGGCTTGGCGGTGCCACAGGTCAGTCTCTCCGTGAGTGGCCATGATCTCTTTTCCTGAGTCTCTGGTGTGTCTCATGGCAATTCCTAGTATTTTAGCTATTTGTTTGTTTCTGTCGTGGTAGGGTCATCTGTGTTGTGATACACCCACTAAGACACTTCTACCAAATCACTAAGATTGTTCCCTTTAAATGCTACCCATTTCTTTTTCATGTCTGAGGCGGGCTGAGTAATAAAGGCAATACTTATTGCCCTCTTGTTTTCGGGGGCCTCTGGGTCCTTGGAGGTACAAAGAACACAGGCTTCCATCAGCCACTCTAAAAAGGAAGGCAGGCGGCAGGCAGGCAGGCAGACATTCTCTTGTAGGCGCCTGAAAATTCTCACTGACCTTAGAAAAATGTATAGGTTTCCTAGTTGTCCCGCGGAGGCCCTGCAAGAGAAACTGGTGATACCTGTTTAAGCCCTCGGGGCCTTACTGGGAGTTATGTCCCACAGTATTCGTGGAGTGGCAAAAAGAGTTTCTGTCCAGTGGGGAGTGCCCGCTGGCTGACCATCAGGTCTATTGACTGCTTTCTGGGCCTCTCTCTGGAAGGGCTCCCGTTCCTCTGTTGTGAACAGCACCTGGAGAAGTGGCTGGCACTTGTCTGAGGTGGGCTGATGCATGTGGAAAAGCTAGTCTAGCAAAGAAATCAGTTCTTGTGGTTTGTCAGACCGGGGGGTTTTGTTTATTCCAATTATACAATCCCTGGAAAAAAAGGGGACATAGACCCAAAGAGGGACTCGGGGGGTTTCCCCAGGTGTTGGGGCTGCTTGCCTTAAGCAGAGAATGCTGTTGCCCCGTGATCCTTTTGGGGGGTAGAGAGGACATGCCAGCCCTAGTGCACGTGTTGGGGGGTGACTTTAAAAGGGGTGGTATTTCTCTCTCTCTGGCACCCAATGAACTGATAGGCAGGTTCCGTCAGCCCTCTTGAGAGGTGTCTGAGTAGCCCCGAGTCGAATTTCCCAAGGGTTTTAAAACTTTTGCAATGTGCATGTGTGCAAGCAGGCAGAGTGAGAAGCGGGGTATTAGGGTTAGCCATTCTTAGTTGAACCAAAACTGCTCTGGTGGTTCTCGCAAGCCTCTGAACATCCATTTCCTCCGTGACATTCCCTTGGGTGATGTCTGCACAGCCTACCTCCCCAATATCAGCTAGTTGATTTACACTTGCTAGCTACTTTATTTTCTTTTCATGGTGGCTTCTGTCAGCCCCAAATGGCTTCTCTCTTGTCAAAGCTGTTTCAGCTTTGCCCAGAGATCCTACACAGTCACCATTGTAGCCGAGAGGTAACAGGGTCTGTGACCATGGCCAAGAGGGCACCCACCAGTCCAAACATGTGGAAGGGCGCTGCCTAGGGAGCTGGGTGAAGAGGCCTGGGAGTTAGCCCTGCCTGGTCCCGGGAGCCAAAAGTTTCCCTTTCCCCTCCATTCTCTTTGCCTTTCTCCTGGTTTTTCAAACAAGCTGCTCTAGCCCTATAACACCAAGCACAAAATTGTCATAATTCTTAATGAAAACGTATCTGGTACCCAAATTATAAATGTGACTATTTGGTCACATTTCAAAAACACTGAAAATTTTATGCTTTTAAAATATATTTTGAATGCCATATATTGATAAGTATGAAAGTAAAGAATAAAAACCAAAAAAAAAATTTCCTGGATTTAAAACCTGAGGCGTTATAGGGCTAGTGTTCTTCCAGTTTAGGTTTGTTCCTTGTTACAGGCTGGTATTCCGTTGCCCACGCTTAGGCCAATGTGGTTCGGAAGCCTAGGCGGAGTCACTGTTACCTTTAGGCTTTCAGTGATGCTGCTTCAGGCACTTTGGGGACAGCTCTTAACTTAATACACAGCTCCTCTGCCATGATGTTCCAGCCAGAAATTCCAATTTCCATTAAGATTCCCTGAGCTGCCACATGTCCCTTCCCTTCAGAGATATGAGCGTCAGCCCCGCCAGCAGGCGTATTGGAGGGCCTTGGGGCCATCCCAAGCAGTGGTCCTCCTAGCCTGTTGTCCAGAAAAATGGTTGGACCTAAAGGTCGCCCTCGGCGACTGGTCATTGACCCCTTCCCTCAGGCTGAGGCATGAGGTTCAGGGCAACTCAGGGGTGCGCTCTCAAGTGGGGGTTAGTGACCTGTAGGCAGCAAGCTCTCAATCGCCTCCTTGTTTTGTGCTTTCTGGATGGGACTTAGCAGCGTGATGCTCAGGAATTGCCCCCTTGCATGAATCCTGTCCATTTGGGATAGAGTTGATACAGAGAGGCTGGGCAACAAAAGCTGATAGATTCACTTTGCAACACTATTTGGCCACAGTATCGTTTTGAGAAAGGCTACGCTTTCCCTTCCAACCATGATTCACCTGGAGCAGTTTTGTAGAGTGCCGGGAAAGTGGGCGGAGATGCCAGAACTTAGAGCTTTTCTCCTCTCGAGGAGCTGTAGGAGACTTTCATCCCCAGTGTACCCAGGAACCCCTAAGGCAGGCGTCCTCAAACTGTGGTCCATGGGACACATGTGGCGCGATGCCGTTTATCCCACCATCGGGGTGTTTTTGCTGCCACTGCCTGTCCTGATTTGCAGCCGACTCGTGCAGTGTGCATAGGAATTTGTTCATAGGTTCTTTGAAAACAATAGTCTGGCCCTCCAACGGTCGGAGAGACAATGAATTGGCCCCCTGTGTAAACAATTTGAGGACCCCTGCCTTAAGGGTTCCTGGACTTCAGGTCACTATTCGCCCAGCCCTGAACCCTCCCTGAACATTCTACCCCTAGTAGAGGCATCAGGGGCATTTGGTCCCCGGGTAATTTACAAGCCTTTTACTCAAATGGAACCCGAGAAAATTAAAAATGACACAGGCATTTACTCTACTTTTGCTCCCTGTTGACTCTGCGTGTAATGTCCCAATATTACAATTTAACCCTATAACGCCGAGCATCGTATTGAAACAGGAAACCCACTGTCCTTCCGCTGATGGCCACCTCAACTCCTGCTAAAAGAATTTCACTGGCTCAACAGCCGAGCCGGGAGCCAATGCCATGAAAACCATGTGGCTAACTGGGACATAGGGCAGAGAGACATTTTTTACCTCGATGGCTTGGGAAGCCCCCCAATCTCCATGCAAAACTTCTGGTGTGAGTTATCTTTGGAAGCAATCATAGGCTGAGAGTAATTCCCATCTTTCCTTTGACAATGTGCCTGTTCTCTCTTTGAACCTGAGAAGATGGGCCCTGTGTCCGCCAAGACATTTCCTGGCTGGCCCCCAACTTGGACAGTTAGCACGGGATCCTGGGAGCCAGTGAAACAGAGCCCTGAGACATTCCTTCAGCTTCCTCAAGCGTTATTGTCTCTCGCTTGGTTTTTTCTAGGCGAGGACGAGGCTCGTCCTCTCTAGTGGAAGTTTGTCTGTTTCCCCTGGGGTTTACAATGCAGTGGTTTTTCCAATGTCTGTCTGTTCTGTAGTAGGCACCTGGATACTTCCTTCCTCGGGGCTTGGCGGTGCCACAGGTCAGTCTCTCCGTGAGTGGCCATGATCTCTTTTCCTGAGTCTCTGGTGTGTCTCATGGCAATTCCTAGTATTTTAGCTATTTGTTTGTTTCTGTCGTGGTAGGGTCATCTGTGTTGTGATACACCCAGTAAGACACTTCTACCAAATCACTAAAATTGATCCCTTCAAATGCTTCCCATTTCTTTTTCATGACTGAGGCGGGCTGAGTAATAAAGGCAATACTTATTGCCCTCTTGTTCTCGGGGGCCTCAGGGTCCTTGGGGGTAGAAAGACCGCAGGCTTCCATCAGCCAATCTAAAAAGGCAGACAGTCAGGCAGGCAGGCAGGCAGGCAGACATTCTCTTGTAGGCGCCTGAAAATTCTCACTGACCTTAGATAAATGCATAGGTTTCCTAGCTGTCCCGCGGAGGCCCTGCAAGAGAAACTGGTGATACCTGGTTAAGCCGTCGGGGCCTTACTGGGAATTTGGGTCCCACATTATTCGTGGAGTTGTAAAAAGAGTTTCTGTCCAGTGGGGAGTGCCCGCTGGCTGACCATCAGTTCTATTAACTGCTTTCTGGGCCTCTCTCTGGAAGGGCTCCCGTTCCTCTGTTGTGAACCGCACCTGGAGAAGTGGCTGGCACTTGTCTGAGGTGGGCTGATGCATGTGGAAAAGCTTGTCTAGCAAAGAAATCAGACCTTGTGGTTTGTCAGACAGGGGGCGTTTGTTTATCCCAATTATGCAATCCCTGGAAAAAAAGGGGACATAGAACCAAAGAGGGACTCAGGGGGTTACCCCAGGTGTTGGGGCTGCTTTCCTTAAGCAGAGAATGCTGCTGCCCAGTGATCCTTCTGGGGGGTGGAGAGGACATGCCAGCCCTAGTGCACGTGTTGGGGGGGTGACTTTAAAAGGGGGTGATATTTCTCTCTCTCTGGCCCCCCATGAACTGATAGGCAGGCAGGGGTCACAATGGGTCTTAAGCCAGCTGTCCCGCTCCCCGAGTCCTCCTGCAAAGTGTGATAAAGACGACGGGGATGGGGAGGGGAGGGGAGGGACGGCCTCCACCTTGGTGGCTTTAGGAACTTAGACCGGTTGTCTTTCCCGGCCATGCCACGTTTCCCGAAATCTTGGGGAAAAGAACCCAGTCTTTTGGGGGAGGTAGTAAGTATTTTATATATGCTGGCTTATTAGTGACCCTGTCAAGTCACACATCAATTTTAGAGATCAGATCAGCGTGTCATGCTTGCCCAGAAATAGATCTAAGACCTCTGAGAAATAGGGGAAGGGAAAACGAGTCTTGCGTGGGCCCATTGGGGACTCCTTCTGCCCAATCACCTTTAAACAAATGGCGGAGTCTCCAGGCTTTCGGGTTGAAACCACATGCTCTTTGTGAGTGCCTAGAGCAGGGTTCCTCATATGATAGCCGGCGGGCCACATGGGGACAGCGGGGTGTTTGTGCCCCTTTGCTGGTTTGTTTTTTAACTTCAAAAGCAGATGTGTGCAGTGTGCCTGGAATTTTTTCGTAGTTTTTTTTTTAAACTGTAGTCTGGCCCTCCAACGGGTCGGAGGGACAGTGAATTGGTCCCTGTTTAAAGAGTTTAAGGAACCCTGGCCTAGATAAACCAGAAATCCCCTAGTTCTGGGGAGAGCTCTCCTGTACAGGTGCTCTCCTTTCTATGCAGGCCCAGACAGTGGCAGTCGGGGCTCGGTGCACCTCGAAATGTTGTAGCCACTGTCCATTCCCAGAAAAAGAACAACTCACACCATCAGCAAGTTTAACAGAAAAAGTTTTATTTCCTGAGCAGGGTCTGTCAGCCCTCTTGAGAGGAGTCTGAGCAGCCCCGAGTCGAATTTTCCAAAGGTTTTAAAACTTTTGCAATATGCATGTGTGCAAGCAGGCAGAGTGAGAAGTGGGGTATTAGGGTTAGCCATTCTTAGTTGAACCAAAACTGCCCTGGTCGTCCTCGTAAGCGTTCTGAACATCTATTTCCTTTGTGACATTCCCTTGGGCGACGTCTGCACAGCCTACCTCCCCAATATCAGCTAGTTCATTTACACTTCCTAGCTACTTTATTTTCTTTTCATGGTGGCTTCTGTCAGCCCCAAATGGCTTCACTCTTGTCAAAGCTATTTCAGCTTTTCCCAGAGATCCTACACAGTCGCCATTGTAGCCGAGAGGTAACAGGGTCTGTGACCATGGCCAAGATGGCACCCACCAGTCCAAACATGTGGAAGGGCGCTGCCTAGGGAGCTGGGTGAAGAGGCCTGGGAGTTAGCCCTGCCTTGTCCCAGGAGCCAAAAGTTTCCCTTTCCCCTCCATTCCCTTTGCCTTTCTCCTGGTTTTTCAAACAAGCTGCTCTAGCCCTATAACGCCAAGCACACAATTGTCATAATTCTTAATGAAAACGTATCTGGTACCCAAATTATAAATGTGACTATTTGGTCACATTTTAAAAACACTGAAAATTTTATGCTTTTAAAATATATTTTGAATGCCATGTATATTGATAAGTATGAAAGTAAAGAATAAAAACCAAAAAAATTTTTTTTCCTGAATTTAAAATGTGAGTCGTTATAGGGCTAGTTTTCATCCAGTTTAGGTTTGTTCCTTGTTACAGGCTGGTTTTACGTTGCCCACGCTTAGGCCAATGGCGTTCGGAAGTCTAGGCGGAGTCATTGTAACCTCTAGGCTTTCAGCGATGCTGCTTCAGGCACTTTTGGGGACAGCTCTTAAGTTAATACACAGCTCCTCTGCCATGATGTTCCAGCCAGAAATTCCAATTTCCCTTAAGGTTCCCTGACTGAACTGCCACGTGTCCCTTCCCTTCAGAGATTTGAGCATCAGCCCCGTCAGCAGGCGTCTTGGAGGTCCTTGGGGCCATTCCAAGCAGCGGTCCCCCTAGCCTGTTGTCCAGAAAAATGGTTGGACCTAAAGGTCGCCCTCAGCGACTGGTCCTTGACCCCTTCCCTCGGGCTGAGGCATGAGATTCAAGGCAACCCAGTGGTGCGCTCTCAAGTGGGGGTTATTGACCTGGAGGCAGCAAGCTCTCAATCGCCTCCTTGTTTTGTGCTTTCTAGATGGGACTTAGCAGCTTGATGCTCAGGAATTGCCCCCTTGCATGAATCCTGTTCAATTGGGATAGAGTTGATACAGAGAGGCTGGGCAAACAGAAGCTGATAGATTCACTTTGCAACTCTATTTGGCCACAGTATCGTTTTGAGAAAGGAGAATGGTGGGCAGAGAATGGTACACTTTCCCTTCCAACCGTGATTCACCTGGAGCAGTTTTGTAGAGTGCCGGGAAAGTGGGCGGAGATGCCAGAACTTAGAGCATTTCTCCTCTCGAGAAGCAGTAGGAGACCTTCATCCCCAGTGCACCCAGGAACCCCTAAGGTAAGCGTCCTCAAACTGTGGTCCATGGGGCACATGTGGCACGATGCCATTTATCCCACCCTCGGGGTGTTTTTGCTGCCACTGCCTGTCCTGCTTAGCAGCCAACTCGTGCAGTGTGCATAGGAATTTGTTTATAGTTTTTTTGAAAACCATAGTCTGGCCCTCCAACGGTCGGAGGGCAGTGATTGGGCCCCTGTGTAAACAATTCGAGGACCTAAGGGATCCTGGACTTCAGGTTATTATTCCCCCAGCCCTGAGCCATCCCTGAACATTCTACCCCTAGTAGATGCACCAGGGTCATTTGGTCCCCGGGTAATTTACAAGTCTGTTACTCAAATGGAACCCAAGAGAATTAAAAATGACACAGGCAGTTACTCTACTTTTGCTCCCTGTTGACTCGGCCTGTGGTATCCCAATATTACAATTTAACCCTATAACGCCGAGCATGACCTTTCCCTAACATTTAATGAAATGAATTTATATGTATATTGATAACTATGCAAGTAAAGAATCAAAATGAAACCTTTTTTCCAAAAATTTAAAAGTGAGGCGTTATAGGGTTAAAAAGAAGGATGGTTCTTATCAGCAGGTCCAAGGCCTTAGGATCATAAATGAAGCAGTGATCCTACTTCACCCAATAGTGCCCAAAACCTGGACCCCCCTAGGGGATATTTTGAATGCTTTTACTCCCGTGCCAGTACTTAGAATGAACAAACACACACGCCTGATAATCCTAAGATTTTACTTACTTCCTGTGATACTCACCTACTTTCAAGGGCACTCCCACCTCACAATCCTAGCCTAGTCTCAGTTAAACTGTTCACCCTTTTGTGCGTTTGTTGGTTTTTCCAGAAGTTCTCAAGTAACCAAGGCCCCTAATCCCAGTGTGCCAGCTCGAGGACCACCATCTCCTGGACCACTTCAACCTTATCCATCCTAGCGCTGAATGGACAAGCCCTCCCAGCAGAGCAGGAAGGGTGTGGACCCAAAGCCCCACTTTGCCTCTTTTGCCAGCAGGAAGCAATTAGAGATGTCATCGCCCAGTACCCCAAAGATTTGGGTCCATATCTCTTTAGGGTGGAAAAGTTACGTAGCTAGCATAGGGACTGGGGTGTCCATTACACATGCTCAGAGGGCCCAGTTAGCGGCCCAGGAAGGAGTGGCACACTGTGCGTGCTCAGAGCCACTGGGATCGACCAGGGTTGCCCATCACACCTCCCTAACTCTCCTAAACCTCATTTAGGTCACAAACCAGGTTTGGCGTGAATTCTTTCTCACGCAGAACCAAGGACGGAGGGATATCTGTCCCCAGAGAGATCTGACCAGCCCAGGAAAGCTCTTTGGAGGCAGCAGGACTGGACATGAATGGCTGGTGGATACTGTTCAGATACATGGCTTTCTGCTTGGAAGGGTTTTTAGTCTCAGCTGACTGGAACGGAGCAGGTAGTACGTCTGGATCACATAGTATCCATGTCCACAAATGAGCTGCCAATTCCAAAGTCCTGACAATGCCTTTGGAAAGCCCTCTGTTTTGGAATGTCACTCCTTCGATATGGCAGTGGAAGGGACTGGGACCCAGGTATGCTGCCCCTTACTCCTAGTTGTCGGTTTCTGGATCCTGACCATATCTCTCAAACGATCAGTTAGTGGGCTTGTTGTCTGCCTCAGGCTTTGTTCACCGAGGTCCTCCAGCTAGGTGGTAGTGTGTGTGCATGAGCAGAGGCTTCCTGCCAATCCCCCATGAGTTATAGAGCTCCCCTGGTGTGGGCTCCGTGAAAGAGGTGCCCCAGACAGCAGGACTACCCAGGAGGGTGGGCCCTGCAGGAACCGGAGGGCCATTGCCCCTGTGGAATGACCTCAGAGCCCCGCCTCTCTCACTGTCCAGCTGCCGGGGCTGTGGACCCTAAGCTTCATGCCTTACACAGGAATAGACACAGGGTGAGTTGATTGCAGCACCTGCTTTTGCTGGTCTAATCCAGCCTGAGATCATCCTAGCATCAGCCCTCTGCCAGGGTCTTTTTTTTCTCTCCTTTTATAGGGGCTCATACAACAATAACCACAATACGTGCAAACATCACTGATATAAGGCACATTTGTACATTCATTGCCCTCATTATTCTCAAAATATCTTCTCTCCCCCTAAGCCCGTGGCCTCAGCTCCTCATTCCCCCCGCCCCCATTCTCACTACCCCTCCCTCATAAATCCTTCATCATTTACTAATTATTATTTTGTCATGTCTTGCACTGTCTGATGTCCCTCTTCGACCCCTTTTCTTTTGAGGTTTATGTAGATCCTTGCCATCGGTTCCCTGGTGCCAGCCTAGCCTCCCTCCACCCTCCCAGCATCCCCATTCATAACACTGGTCCTAAAGGGCTCATCCACCTTGAATTCCCTGTGTTTCTAGTTCCTATCTGTCCCAGTATACATTCTCTGTTCTAGCCAGATTTGAAAGTTATAATTAGGATCTTGATAGTGAGGGGAGAGGAAGCATTGAGGAGCTAGAGGAAAGTTGTGTTTCATCGTTGCTGCCTCGTACCCTGTGTAAGCTTGTCTCCTCCCTGAGACCTTTTTTAAGAGAATGTCCAGTGGACTGAAAATGGGCTTTGGCTCTCTGCCCAGCACTCCATGCTCATTTGCAATGATGAGATTTTTTGTACTGATGATGCCTGATCCCTTTGATCGTCATGATCGCAGAGGGTGGTATGCTTACCCTATGTTGGCTTTGTTGCTTCTGAACTAGATGGTCGCTTGCTTACCTTCAGGCATTTAAGACCTCTTATGCCATATCTTTTGATAGCTGGGCACCATCATCTTTCTTGACCATATTTGCATATGCAACCGCTTAGTCTTCAGTGATCGTGTTGGGAAGGTGAGCATCATAGAATGCCAATGTAATAGAACAAAGTATTCTTGCAATGAGAGAGTACGGGAGTGGAGGCCCAAAGGCCATCTGCTACCTTAATAGGACACCTATAAAGATATGGACATAGGTGTATTTCCCCATGCTCACAGATAAATATATTTACATACGTTCTTTCCTTTCTTTAGACCCATGTAACTGGTCCGTGCTTCCTAGGTCGCTCTGCTATTCCCTTTCATCTCCCTCTGGTGCCCACTGCCATGCTCAGTCTTCATTTGGGTTTCAGTAAATCCTCTGGGTTCCTTTACCCTTGATCACGCACTACCAGGATTCCTACACCGCCCTCACCATGGATTTGCATCCACTTGTTGTTCCCTTGTCTCTGGGTTTCTTTACACCACTCCCTTTCCCCCCAAACCCTCTCTCCCATGGCTTTGTTGTTAACCTATTGTGTTCCTGTGGGTCAACACCTGTGTCTTTTTGAGTGAGTTTTCTCATCTGGAAAGTAAAGGTACTCCATTGTCCAGACTCCCATGACACTAAGTGATCGAGGGGGGTTAACCCAAACCTGATTCAGACAATGTGCTCATGTCAGGCGCATTCTAGATCTCGGGTGGCGATTCAGAGCTCAGGACAATGATAATGTCCAAGAGGTGATATAGGTGGCTTCGTATTGAAACGGGAAGCCCACTGTGGAGGTTTTGTCCTTCCGCTGATGGCCACCTCAACTCCTGCTAAAAGAGTTTCACTGGCTCAACAGCCGAGCCGGGAGCCAATGCCATGAAAACCATGTGGCTAACTGGGACAAAGGGCAGAGAGACATTTTTTACCTCGATGGCTAGGGAAGCCCCCCAATCTCCCTGCAAACCTTCTGGTGTGAGTTATCTTTGGAAGCAATCATATACTGACAGTAATTCAAATCTTTCCTTTGACAAGGTGCCTGTTCTCTTTTTTGAGCCCAAGAAGTTGGCCCCTATGTTCTCCAAGACATTTCCTGGCTAGCCCCTGACTTGGACAGTTAGCACGGGATCCTGGGGGCCAGTGAAACAGAGCCCTGAGACATTCCTTCAGCTTCCTCAAGCGTTATTGTCTCTCGCTTGGGTTTTTCTAGGTGAGGACGAGGCCCGACCTCTATAGTGGAGGTTGTCCGTCTCTCCTGGCGTTTTTAATGCAGTTATTTTTCCAATGTCTGTCTTCTCTGTAGTAGGCACATGGATCCTTCCTTCCTCGGGGCTTGGCGGTGCCACAGTTGAGTCACTCTGTGAGTGGGCCATGATCTCTTTTCCTGAGTCTCTGGTGTGTCTCATGGCAAATTCCTAATATTTTAGCTATTTGTTTGTCTCTGTCGTGGTAGGGTCATCTGTGTTGTGATACACCCACTAAGACACTTCTACCAAATCACTAAGATTGTTCCCTTCAAATGCTTCCCATTTCTTTTTCATGACTGAGGCGGGCTGAGTAATAAAGGCAATACTTATTGCCCTCATGTTTTCAGCGGCCTCTGGGTTGATAGGGTTATAAAGACTGCAGGCTTCCATCAGCCACTCTAAAAAGCCAGGCAGACATTCTCTTGTAGGCGCCTGAAAATTCTCACTGATCTTAGATAAATGCATAGGTTTCCTAGCTGTCCCGTGGAGGCCCTGCAAATAGAAACTGGTGATACCTGGTTAAGCCCTTGGGGCCTTGCTAGGAATTTGGACCCCGTATTTTTCGTGCAGTGGCAAAAAGAGTTTCTCTCCAGTGGGGAGTGCCCGCTGGCTGACCATCATGTCTATTGACTGCTTTCTGGGCCTTTCTCTGGAAGGGTTCCCGTTCTTCTGTTGTGAACAGCACCTGGAGAAGTGGTTAGCAATTGTCTGAGGTGGGCTGATGCATGTGGAAAAGCATGTCTAGCAAAGAAATCAGACCTTGTCATTTGTCAGAAAAGGTGATTTTGTTGATTCCAATTATGTAATCCCTGGAAGAAAAGGGGACATATACCCAACGAGAGACTCCGGGGACTTCCCCAGGTGTTGGGGCTGCTTGCCTTAAGCAGAGAATGCTGCTGCCTAGTGATCCCTCTTGGTGGGTAGAGAAGACAGGAAAGCCCTAGTGCACGTGTTGGTGGGTGATTTTAAAAGGGGTTGTATTTCTCTCTCTCTGGCCCCCGGGAACTGATAGGCAGGCAGCACTCACAATGGGTCGTAAGCCAGCTCTCCCACTCCCCGAGTCCTCCTGCAAAGTGGGATAAAGCAGACAGGGTTGGGGAGGGGGAGGGGAGAGGGAAGGACGGCCTCCACCTTGGAGGTTTTAAGAACTTGGACCGGTTGTTTTTCCGGTCATGCCATGTTTCCTGAAATCTTGGAAACAAGAACCTATTCTGTTGAGGGAGGGAGCAAGTCTTTTATATATTCTGGCTTATTAGTGGCCCTGTCAATCCACACATCAATTTTAGGGATCAGATCGGGATGTCCTGGTTGCCCATAAGCAAAACTATGACCTCTGAGAAATAGTGGAAGGGAAAATCAATCTTATGTGGGCCAATCAGGGACTCCTTCTGCCCAATCACCTTTAAACAAATTGCAGAGTCTCCAGGCTTTAGGGTTGAAACCACATGCTCTTTGTGAGTGCCTAGAGCAGGGGTCCTCAAACGACAGCCGGCGGGCCACATGGGGACAGCCGAGGACATTGATCCTGTCCGCCGGGTGTTTGTGCCCCGTTTGTTGGTTTGTTTTTTAACTTCAAAATTAGATGTGTGCAGTGTGCCTGGGAATTTGTTCATAGTTTTTTTGTTTTTGTTTTTGTTTGTTTTTTAACCTATAATCCGGCCCTCCAACGGGTTGGAGGGACAGTGAACTGGTCCCTGTTTAAAGAGTTTAAGGACCCCTGGCCTAGAGAAATCAGAAATCCCCTAGTTCTGGGGAGAGCACTCCTGTACAGGTGGTCTCCTTTCTATGCAGGTCCGGACAGTGGCAGTCAGAGCACGGTGCACCTCAAAATGTTGTAGCCACAGTCCATTCCCAGAAAAAACAAAAACAACTCACACCGTCAGCAAGTTCAACAGAAAATGTTTTATTTCCTGAGCAGGGTCTGTCAGCCAGTTTGTCTCTGTAATGATTTTTTCAATGACCTCATCAAACAGAAATAATTGTAGTTACCCCAAAAGATTTTTTTTTCCATTTCTTTTCTTTTTAAAAAAAATATTTTATTAGGGGCTCATACAACTCTTATCACAATCCATACATAGACATACATCAATTGTATAAAGCACATCTGTACATTCTTTGCCCCAATCATTCTCAAAGCATTTGCTCTCCACTTAAGCCCTTTGCATCAAGTCCTCTTTTTTTTTCTCCTTCCCCTCTCCCCGCTCCCTCATGAGCCTTTGATAATTCATAAATTATTATTTTGTCATATCTTGCCCTATCCGCCGTCTCCCCTCACCCCCTTTTATGCTGTCTGTCCCCCAGGGAGGAGGTCACATGCAGATCTTCTACTTGCATGCCAGGTGCTCCTGTGAGTGGGAATCTTGGTGGAGCTCGCTGGTCCAAACCCAAAGAAAATCGAGCACCACGTTTGCCCATCGCAGAGCTCAGGTGTGAATCTTATCTTCCTCACTGTCGTCCTTTATCTGAACAGTGTCAGTGTCGGTTTATGAATTTCCCAAGGAACCACTATCACTCAATTTTGTGCAAAATGCTGGGTCACTGTCGCTGTTATTTCTCCGGTCTAAAACCAATTTTGTGTTAAAATGACACGTTTTAGATCGCTTGGACTAAAATTTCTAGTCAGAAATTTTTCCAATGACATTGAAAAGGCAAGCAGGCACCGTAGACTGCTCTATAGGTAAATCTGAGGTGCTTTGCTTGGATACAATATACTCCTCAAAGATTACACAGTATCGCACTATGTTTGTATTTCTCTTTAAAACTTACCCTATTGAATCTCCTGCCCAGGCTGGCCCACCTGTGGCTGTCCTCCACTGGGAGAATAACACTGTAAAGGGAAGCAGTTAACCTCCCTGCCTGTCTAATAATGTCAGTAATTTTGGACCCATATTTTCATTATTTGTGAAGTGAAAAAATGTTATAATCCAAAATTATCAGTATTCTAACATGAAGGCTCCCGAAAACTGAGCTGCAAGTACTTTATTCCTGGTCCAGTACCATTTCTGCCGGCGTTGCGCCCCCACTCCCTGAAGGAATGATTAGACCCAGAATTTTCCAAAGGTCATTTTCTTAACTAGATCTCTCTTTCTGCTTCTAGAAATCTTATGAAACAGAGTAGCAGATTGTTGCTCTTCAATCGGTTTTTCCCAGGTATGCCAAAGCGTTCTTGTTTTCAATGTCTGCATACATAACAGGTGCTGCAGTAAATGGGAATCTTGGTGGAGCTGGCTTATCCATAGCCGAAGGCAATAGAGCACCACGTTTGCCCATCACTGAGCTCAGGTGTAGAATCTTCCACACTGTCACCTTTTATCTGAGCAGTATCAGGGTCAGATTATGAATTTCCTGAGGAACCAATATCGCTCAATTCTGTGCATAATGCTGACTCACTCTTGCTGTTATTTCTCTGGTCTAAAACCCCATATGGGCTAAAATGACACTTTTTTGATGCCATGACCTAAAATTTCCAGTGGAAAAATTTTCCCAATGACATCACATGGGCCTTCCTCTAATCCCGACCAGCTTTTTCACATAGACCAGCTTCTTGTATTCATTGCTCAGCATACAGATGGAATAAGAACAGTGAAAGATACAACCCTGATGCACACCTTTTCTGATTTTAAACCATGCAGTACCACCTTGTCCTGTCCACAGTCTCACCTTGTCCTATCTCTTGGCCTTTGTATAAGCTCCATATGAGTACAATGAAGTGTTGTGTACCTCCCATTCTTTTCAATGGTATCCCCAAGATCCACCTCCTTCCACTTGTGGTTTCCAGAATGTGACGTTAGGACAAAGCCTGGATAGTCTCATGGCAAGATCAGATCAGGAATGGAGCTGAGCCGGGAGCAGCTTTATTTGCTTGCTCCAGGGAAAGTCTGCCAATGTGACTAAACCTTAGGAGCTTTCTACCAAAGACAAAGGTGAATCCCTCCCTCTTTACCCGCTGATCATCTCTGAGCCTCTTGCTCTCGTATCCCTTGCACAGACCTCTACCATCAGATGGACAATTCGGTAACGTTTGAACACTTTTCTGATGTTGAGTCTGGGGAGCAACTAATAGCTGAGTAAATATTGATTGAAAGATGGTGAGTGGAAGAAAATAGCTTTACCAGATCTAGGTTGTGATGGAGATGAGAGTGTTACCAAATCCCACTCTCCCCATAGTGGGTTTGCTGTATTGTGCCCAGTCCTGAAAGTCTGAGCCAGGGGTTTTAGCGTGGCCCCTTTCAGAACATATAAGTGGAATTCTTGGACCATGCGTTGTCCATAAAGTGTGGCTTTACCAAGGAGATGTCAGCCATGGAACGAAACAACCCAAGAACCTAGATCTTTGTGAAGGTGTTGGTAAGGGATGCAGCGGAAATCATAAACTTGAAGGCAAAGGAAACTTTGCCTTCATGTGTCTGCAACTGGATGAAGTGGTGCTGGAGCACACCCTCCTTTGTGATTCTTCTTGTTCTTTTTATGAGCTGCTCCCTGGCCTGTGCTCTCCCGCAAATCTGGAAGCTCTTTGCTGGTGGGGGCAATTGCTATATCCGCCCCCCAGATCCAGATGTCTTGTCCATGGTCAGTGTGCAATCCTTGTTTACCAGGTGACTGGGGCATCTAAAGGCAGGCAGGGTTCACATACTTTTTCCTAGACTTTCTAGAAGGACCAGAGCTAAACATCGTGCAGCCCTTTTCATGTCCTCTTTCTCTTCTGTACTTATTTTCCACGAAAGAGGAGAAGAAACACGATAGCATCTACTGACAGCAAATCAAATGCCGTCGTGTGTGTTCGGAGGGCAGGCTGTTTCTCGTTTGCCTAAATCATCAGTCCCATCATGCCATGTCCATGTTAGATGTTTTAGGGAAACAGATGACATATGTTATGATGCTAAATAAGCTGAAACGGTGCCAGGATGGAGACAGAAATTGTTTGTTTGTTTTTAAATAAAGCACGGCATTTTAGTGACTTATTGTGGTGGCAAAGGAGGGCACCGAGGGCAACAAAGCGTGGTTGTGACAGTGGTCTAGGAATTAAGACAAATCGTTGCTTCTGCAACAGAGATGAGCTGCCTCTGACCTGTCAGTTACTTGAAGGGAGACTCTGCGTTTGGTTAGACAAGTCTTAGTTTCCAGATGGTACCAGCTTTCCTCCTGAACCTCTGTGGTTCCCATTCACTACATAAGCCCAAATCGCTTTTAGCTGAGCAACAGCAAATGGTAATGCAAACTTGCCATATTGCTCTTTTGCGTACACTCTTTAAAAATTGTAGTAAATATACATGCATCAAAACATTCGACTCTTCCACCCTCTACAAGATTATAATTAAGTGGCATTCTGCATGTTGTTCATATATCATCCTTACCCATTCCAAAATTATGCCATCACCCTTATGGAAGCTCAGTATCGTCTCAGTGCTGGCACTTCCCCTCCAGGCCCTACTGGGTTAGGCTGGGTTGACTAGAGAAATAAATAAAAGGACACTCATATAGGTATAAGAAAGACTCCACCCCACTTATTTATCCAATTTACATTGTTACATTATGTAACAACCATACTTAGCTTCCTACCTATCCCTGGAAACAATTGATAGATGTTTGTCTCTACTCATTTTCCTAGTCTAGATATTTCATGTAAGTGGAACTAAACAAAATGTGTCCTTTTTGAAGCTGATTTCTTTCACTCAGCATAATATTTATGACGTTCATTCCTCTTGTAGCCTGTGTCAGGAATTCATGTCTCTATGTGGCTTAGTAGCAGTCCATTGTACATACCGTAGGCAACATGTTTGACTTATCCATTCATCTATTGATGGGTATTTAGACCGTTTACACGTTTGGGAGATTGGGAATAATGTTGCAAGGGCCATCTGTGTATTTGTATCTATTTATGCTCTTGCTTTTAATTGCTTATATCCTTCATTTCCTTTTCTTTCCTTGTTAGACTCAGTATGATCCCCTTCTGCCCATCCTCTAGCCTCACAACCTCTGTGTCTGATGTGCCAGGATCTCACCAGGAGCCTTAACACCAAGATTCTGAGCCCTGACTGAGCATACTGATCATCCAGGGAATTGAATATTCCGGAGCACACAGAAGATGAAGTTATAAAAACTCCTTAGGCATAACCAAACAACTGGAGGGAGTGCTTTACTGGGCTTGGGGGCTGGGGATTATAGTTGTAAGGGACACCGAGGTCAATTGGCATAACCTAGACTGTAAAGACAATGTTGGACATCCACGCTGGAGAGTAGCAGCTGGATGTTAGAAGCTCACAAGTGGCCATCTAGGGGGCAAGTATTGTCACCCTCACTCTGGAGGAAAGAAGAGTGGTGAATGGGCCACATGAACAGTAGACTTCCTGACTCTGAGCACAGACTAACTAGAGGATCTCCAACTATCAATTCCAACTTCTTTGAATGGGATCACATCAAAAGGTCCTAGATAGTGAAGCAAAATTCACAGTTATAAAAGAGACCAGGTTTATTGGCTGAATAGGGACCAACAGACCTCTGAGACTATGGTCCTTATTCACTAAGTCCGAAAATGAACTCTTACCTGTGGCTCAATATCCAGCCAAATAATAGACCGGTCTACAATGGGAGCAATGACACAAGTGAGGCACACAAACCTTAAAATAGCAAATCATTTGATCTCAAAAGGGCAGCATCAATCCAAGGACCAAGTTCAGAAGGGTAGGCAGGGAGGAGGAGTGGAAATGGAAGGCACAAGTAGGAAGTGGAATAAGGGATATTATATTGTGGAGATTGCAATAAGTGGCATAAAACACAAGGTGTATGAATTGTTGAATAGAAAACTGATGATCTTGGTAAACGTTCACCCAATTCACAATAAACACTTGAGAGAGAAAAAAAATCCAAGCACCTAGGGTGCATTCCAGGCCAATAAAATCAGACTCAATGGAGATGGGACAAAGATGTCTTTTGGAAAGCTCTCTGGCGATTCCAATGAGCACACAAGGCTGATGCCCACCATCTGGAAACTATGGGGTAGCTGCTTCTCCGGTAATGCCTCAGGAGAGCATTTGAGTCTGTCAAAGAATGGGGGATGCAGAAGGGGCAAAGGTCATCAAACCTCACCCACAGCTTTACACTGGGGGGCTGCTCTATGAAGAATCTGGGAAGGGTCCACTTGCATGCTGTCTCTGTGCAGCAGATTCAACAGACCCAACACCTTTCCAAAGCTGGCAAGAAAGTCTGAGAGACTAGATGTGGGCACCAAGCTTTGAGTTTCCCAGAAGGCACAAGACAGAGCAAGAGCACGGGAACACAGATTCCTCTGGAAATGCCGCGATGGGCAGAACATGCATCTCTAGTTTCATTTCAAACTCACTCAAGCATTCACACCTTTTTACGAAAACCCAGCTTCTCATTACAGTAACCGGTTTAAAATGACAATCTTCTGTTGACCAAGTCTAAGAAATAACCTTCCTTTATTTTACATGGATAAAAATTCCGTTTTCTAGGCCGATGGGCTCTCAGGACAGGTGTTTTTATGTACTAGACATGGCTTTCAAAGTTCTCTAATTGCCTAAATTAATAACGACTTTTCCTTTGGCTTTTCCAAGGGACAAAATAATTTCAATCTTTTTCTAAGGAAGTGAATCTCTAGCTATCTCATTTGGATAACCTTCTGCCTTCAGGGTAGAATTTGAAATAATCTGCGAGGTCACCCCTTCCACACCCTGCCCTAGCAGCCCAGCCTCTTTCTTCCTTCCAGCCTCCAGCCAGCGGGGCTTGGTTGGGAAAGGAGATGCAGAAGGGAGTGTCTATGGGCTTTTCTATCAAAAGGTTGGCCACAACCCCCAGTAGACCAAATGTAATTCATTGGGGGTGGGTGGTTGCTAGATTAAGAGTTATCCTTAGGGAAATTACAAACAAACAGAAATACGAAGACTTTATATTTTATTATGGGATGCACTGCTCAGCCTCATTCTTTTTTAAAAGGCAAAGTGTAAAAAAATCTTAAAATGAAAGTCTAAATGAATAAATAAAATAAACCACAAAACCGTTTTCTCAAGAAAAGGCATAATAAAGAGCTCGGCTGCTTTTGGAGCTATTTAAGATGCTCGTGTTAAAGGGAAGAGTATCGTTGTTGACTTTGAAATGTAGAACCATTTGCTTAATTCAGTGATGGAATCTTTGCTGAAATGGGCAGTTCGGTTGAAGAAAGAAATTGACTTGTAGCATTTAATGAGCAATTTCATCTTTTGAATATAGAAATGACCATGGATGCCGACAAGCTTTTTATTCTTTGAGGACCCTCTAACCAAGAAATCTTTTAAATGACCATTACACAGTGAATGCCTGGAGGCTTTGGAAAATATTTATTTTAAAATTATTATAAGCTCAAAATGATTCACCAATGCAAAAAAAGAAGAGAAAAAGCAATTAAATACTAGGCTGTCAACACTGGAAACTTTTCTGTGCTGAAAATAATTGGACAGAGTGTGTTTTTTTAAAGTAATAGTGTCCAGAGAGATTTAATGATCTGATTGCTTATGGATATGGAGCTTAAATATATTCCTTATTTTAAATCTGATATTGGAATAGCAAGATTATAGACAATGATACAGTTGACTGGGAGAAGTATCGTTTCATTAAATTATCAAGTTAAGGCTCAAGGAGCCTGGTGGAATGTGTGTGACCATAGGCCAGCCAGTTGGAATCCGCTAGTGGCTCACAGAGAAAGATGAGGCTCTCAGCTTCTGTAAAGACTTACGACCTTGGGAACCTACAGGCACAGTTCTACGTTGTCCTTTCAGGGGTCCTCAAACTTTTTAAACAGGAGGCCAGTTCATTGTCCCTCAGACCCGTTGGAGGGCCAGACTATTGTTTAAAAATAAAACTATGAACAAATTCCTATGCACACTGCACATACCTTATTTTGAAGTAAAAAACAAAATGGGGCAAAAACACCCAGCGTGCCGGATGAATGTCCTCTGAGGGCCATGTGGCCCACGGGCCATAGTTTGAGGACCCCCTAGATTGATATAAGTCAGAATCGACTTGATAGTGTTAGGTTTCTGGGGTGGTTGACCTCAGTTCTTCCTTAGCAACGCTGAAAGAATTCACATGGCAGAAGCACTTTTGTAAATCCAAGTGAATTTTATGAAGGAAAGTTTCAGGTATCGCAGTCTCAAAAAGTACTTGCTATCTCCAGAAAGCAGGCCGGGCTGCATGGCAGGGGTGGGGAAAGTTTGCAGCTGAATATGGCAGTTCCATGGGAGGAATACCTGAGCAGGAGTGCAGACCCAGCTGAGGAGCCATGGCAGGAACCCTCAAGGGCCTCACCCTCCACTTGGAAAGCACATGAACAAGAGAGTGCAACAAAGAGCCTAGGCCTACTTCTATCACCTCCCAACACCACTGGAGGGCATTGGTCGATCTTCCTGGCTGGTTTAGGCGCACTTCTGTGATGTCTTATTCTGTGTGACCGGTGGACCTTCCACCTGGGCCTACATGACTTGGGTGAGAGCATGCTCAGTTCTGAATTTTGCCATAGATGTCTAATTAGTGTGCCTGATGTATTTCCAACCCCTTCATTGTGGCCCAGACAGCTCATTCACGGTTAGTGTTGGCATTTGGGAAGACAAGCCCTAATCTAGCAACCTGTCAATAGCAGTAAGTGAATGGAATTAAAACTCAACTCATAGCCATAAATTCAATTCTGACTCTTAGCGACCCGAGAAGACAGGGTAGAATTGCCCCCGGAGGGTTTCTGAGCCTGGAATTCTTTACAGGAATAGAAAGTATCTTTTTTTCTCCTTCCCAGTGGCTCCAAAGGACTGAACTTGCAGGGAGATGTCCAGTGGGTGCCAGCAGGGCTCCTTCACTGAAAATCTCTGCTAGTTTCTGAAGGGGGAGGGAAATTTTGAGGAGGCCGTCTGTGGCAGAGTTAACTCTCCATTAAAGCCAATGAGCTTTTCCACATCTCTCAAAAAACAAACAAAAAACTAAAGTGAATAGTTCAGATTAATACGCTGTAGGTAGAACGACCTCCCACCCACCAAACCAAACCATGCAAACAAACAAAAAGCCTGTTGCCTTCAAGTGAATTCTGACTCGTGCTCGCCCCTTGTGATGCAGAGTACAATTGCTGCATTAGGTTGTCTAGACTGTACCCTTTATGAAAGCAGATGACCCCTTCTTTTTGTGGTACAGCGAGGTGGGTTTGAACTAATAACCTTTATATAAGCAACACTATCCAGTGACCTATGTCAACTAACGTGTCAAAGCATGTAAAGGCTGATTGACGACCCCCACTTGTCTCTTCCTCTGCTGTGATGACCTGGAATCCACCGTTTGATCTGGTGGCACCATATATGTGAAGCAGCCCGAATCACTGAGTGACTGTGTGCAGGACAAATACCCTGTAGAAATGCCCTTCCGGCATCAGAATTTGCATGAACAAGAAAGAAACTTCTAGATTTTAAGCCACTGAGGTTTCAGGGGTAGCTTCTTTCTGCAGAACAGACTAGCATATCGTGACTGATCATCTCTTCACAGGGTGGTTGTGAAGAGCTTCTGGAGCAGCATGATCCAGGGGAGCTGCCAAAGCAGATACCTACACTTTATCTGGGATTGTAGGTTGTAGTACCAAAGTTTTTATTTGCCAGGGAGGCACTGAGTAATTTTTTTTTCTTCTGAAAGCAGGACAATAGGTACGTAAGTTTGGGGCCATATGTAGCTGGAGCTGAAAGTCTTCTTACCTTGCAGCTTCCTTTGGTAAAGATAGACTTGTTCTTAATGAAATCCATGAGCGCAGCCAGTCAGTGTCACAAATGAATTCTGAGGAGAGGCCAAACAGCTAAGTCAAGGACCAGCCTACCATTCTCTTAAATGCTGTCTCATGCTCTCATCTGCTCTGACGTGTCTGCTCAGGGGCATGTTGCAGCCACTGGGTGGGGCTTACCATTGGCACTGAAAATCATAGTAGGGGATATTAGTGGATATACATCAAGAAGACCTGACTTCTTGGCCATTGCACGGGGGTCACAGTTCCCAAGACAATCAGTGTCAAGAGCAAAACAAAATAAAACATGATGAGGCCTCAGGGGCTGGGTTGAGCTGGATATATAACCCAAACCCCTTTCTAACAAAACCTTCCCAAGAAGAGATTGCTCTTTTCCATATCTAAACAATTTTCTTTAACACACGTTCTGCTGAGGAACCTTCTGGGAAGCAGAAGAAAATAAATCTGCCTTCCTTTGAATTCAAATGGGTTGGGTCCAAGCCCTGTGCAGTGTGTATTCTTATCATAACTTCTAAAGGAGTCTGACTTCACCATTCTTAGCTATTAAAAAAGTTCCAGGCACAATAATTCAATTTGAAATCACACACCAGGAGTAGTTCATATTTCATAAATTTTATACAGGTATTGCAGGTACAAGGGAAGTACTTGTTAACTACCAGGTTGCTGGCACACCAGCATGGTGGTGAAGTGGTGACCTCGGGGCTCTCACTCCCCTGGCTTCACCCTCGGTCTTCTCACTCATCTTGTGGCTTCACCCAACTCACGGAGCCTCCTGCAGGCTCTTCTCCCTGCCTGTGTAAAAGGGCGAAGGAGACAGACTTCCTCAGAGCTGTGCTTTAGAGAATCCTCTGAACATACTCAGCACCGCCTTGAATAGGGCAGCGCTACATACATGACAGCTACTGTGTTATTGTTGATGGTGGTGGTGGGGTTTTCATACAAAAAAAAAAAGAGCCCTGAATGGTTTATGTAACGAGTAAGGGAATAAACAGATCTTTCTTCATCCACCTGCACCTTCACTATTATATCACTCTCTAATTGCAATATTAGAGGCAAAAATGGGCAGAATTCCCACCTGTTGACAGTTTGTGCACATTGTGCGCATGCATGTGTGTACATGTGAGTGTATCTGTACAGTGTGTGTGCACGTGTGTGTGCACATGTGCACTGGAGCCTGGCAGCAGCAGGGGAGGCGCCTGGCTCTCTTCAGCAGTATCTGCAGGTGTAACTTGAAGTTCAGGGAGCTCCTGAGATGGACTCAGGGAAGGAGCAGCAAGTAAGACACAGTCATCTCCCCCATATGTAGATGAGGGCACGGAGGTGGGCGGGAGAGAAGCAGCTCCTCAGTAATGAGATCACAGGGGAAAGGCCTTGGATGAGGGGCCAGACAGCCCTGCTCTCCCAGAGAGGGTGGGGACTGGGAACGAGGCTGCATCCTGCCTCGTCAGTTACAGTTGCTCTGTCACTCTGGGAAGGGAGGCAGATGAGGCAGAGAGCTTCCAAAATCTCTCATCTCCAGTCCTTCTAGGTGGTTGTGGAAGGGTGTGAGGACGGCCAAACTGGGGGGTTAGGGTTGATCGCCTTGCAGTGTGGAGCCCGGCCTGGACCTGCATTGTGCAGGTGACCAAGTAGCTTTGGGGGAAGGGGTCCAGGGGGTGGGGCTTTGTCTACTAAGACCCACAGCCACACCCTGTATGGCAATGTTGGTATGCAATGTGCAGAGACTTGAGACAACGTGAAATGGACCATCCACTTCACTTGGAAAGACAGGAGGGCAGAAAATCAGATCGGGAGATCTCGTTTGCTGCACACTTGTGAGAAGGGAGATATTCGTGGCTTCTCTCACACATTAGACTATATTCCTCCTCAGGCATCAAGGAGGTGACATGAGTGCACTGATAGCCTAGCATCTGTCAGCTGGGAGGCACAACAGAGTCAGAGCCCTTATTAATCACTGGGAGATTAGCTGAGGGGTCAAGAAGCCAGGCATGAGGCTTTCCAGGGCGGCTCAGCCTGCACAGGAGACCTTTCCTGGATTGGACAGAGGTGCTGCCATCTTGAAGCTCAGATAGAGTAGTTAGAAAATTAACTGACCTAGTACAAGATCTATTTACATATATCAAAAGATCCTGGGTAATAACATCTCATGTTTGTGCAGCATGCCATATTTGTCAAAGGGCTTTCTCATTAATGTCTTACTCGGTCCTCAAATGAAGAGGCCTTTGGTGAGGCATTGCTGTGTAATTTTGGACGTGGTCACAGCTTTGGGTGGAGTACTGGGCTTGGAATCAGACTGTCCAACCCACAGCAGGTCACTTAGCTGCTCTGGATTGGCTTTCTTCCTCTACGAAGGTCAGGGCTTGGACTAGACCATTTTCCCAGAGGCAGCACTGCTGACATTTTGGGCAACATCATTGCTGTGGGGGCGTCTTTTTCCCTGCACCCGGATGCTAAGCGAGCATCCCTGGTCTCAGCTCACTAGATGGCAGTGGGACTCCCTTCTGCAGAATGTCTCCAGGCATGGCCAAATGTCCCCTGCAGAGCACACTGCTGGGCTGGAGCACGGCAGGATGATGCACTCGATGAGCTGGATTTTAAGTTTTCAGGTACTTTACATGTCTGCACAGGGAGACTACATCAACAATTACCCAGCAGTCAATGGGTCATCACTGACCCTCTCTGTAATTCCAACTGAGATCATCAAGCACCGACTGAGTTTCTGAGCTTAGCACCCTGCATGGCACAGCTTGTTTAGCACTCAGCTGCAAACCAAAAGGTTGGCAGTTCAAACCTATCCTGAGGCCCCTTAAAAAAATCCTGGTGGTCTGCTTCAGAAGAGCTGGAGCCATGAACACCCCAGGGAGTGAAGAGATGTAAACATGAATGTGGATGTGACTCTAGGTATAGCTACAACCAGTAACCATGGAATCAACTACAGCATGGAATCAACTTCAACTCCTGGCCCCCTTGTGTGTCCAAGCAGAACTGTGCTCCCCAAGATCTTGAAAGGCTGCTTGGTCTGAAGTAGATTGGCAGGCCTTTCTTTTGAGGTGCTGCTGGGTGGACTCAACCTTCCAAGCATGCTATTAAAAGCCAATTCGTCACCTGTGTGCATCACTGAAGACACACGGACACAGGGAGCAGTGCCCTGGCTGGGGCACTGGAACAGTGCTGGCATGCAGTGAGTGCTGCCCAGTTAGCGAACAGGTCTTCCCTTGGTACTTTCTCAGGTCTGTGCGAAGCTTTCTAAGCATCCCGAGTTCTAGGCCTGACTCTGCTTCCAACTTACAGTGTGACTTAGTCTCTTGCCCTCTCTGGGCTTGATAACAAAAGCAGGGCAGGCCAGCCACAGATATCGTGTGGCTAGCAGGGGAAAGCCGTTGAGGACACAATTGCAGATGGAGTTCATCCTTTGGACTCATCGCCCCGCCCCCCTACCTCCCCCCCCCCCCACTACACACACACACCTTTTCAACTGCACCGGATGGGTTCTAACTTTCTGGCACCAGAAAAGCAGACCTTGAGTGTTTCCCTTTGTGGAATGTAGGCCACCCCTGCTTATGTGCCACATTCAGTCCCCGTTCTTCTGCCTACTCCCGTCCCTCCTCCAGTCATCAACAGTAAGTGGCTGCAGGGCGGTTTCCCAGCAGGGCTGTGCTCAAAGATTCATAATGCTGGGCTTTCCTTTAGTTCTCCACAGTCTGGGGCTTGGAACAATCCAGGCATTACCTTCTCAACTGCTCATTTTAGAGGGGAAGGGCGGGGCCACTGGAAACACCATATGGGCTCAATCCTTCTCTGCACGCATGTGAGGGGTTTCCAGGAGTTAGAATTTCAACTTAAGTGATTTATTTTTTGTTTTTTAATCATGTGCCTGGCACCTGCTGGACATTTCTTCTATAGTGTTTTGTTGTTGTGAACCCCATTTCTAAGATCGGAGATAGAAGGGTCAGGCACAATAGGCAGTTTAATTGACTAAATCTGGGGTGTGAACCTGCTTCTGTCTGATTCCCCATAGCCCTCACTCATTTTAATGGCGGTGTTGTGAAGGGTGTGGGTTCAGCAGCCACACACTGCCTCATCTCGCCTCCTGGTGGATGGGTTGTGTAGCCTTACGTGAGTTGTTTAATCTCTTACTAAGTTTGTGAGATCACTACTTTTATTAACTTCATTTTACCGAGGCTGTGAGAGGTTAGGGGAGCAAAGGCTAACAGATTGCCTGGCATTTAATATGCAAATGATAGTCAAGATATATTACTGTGTCTCTGTTCTTGGTTCTGTCAGTACCTGGTGTGGCCACAAAGGAGAAACCTGGTTTTCTGCTATTTTGAGCATCTAGTGTGAATGACAGGAGATAAGTCACATGCTAATGAACCCTGGTGGTGTAGTAGTTAAGCACCATGGTGTCCGGCTATCAAAGGATATAGCGTCTGGGATCTTAAAGGCTGGAAGATAAACAGGGGGCCATCTAGCTAAGAAACAACAAAGCCCCCATGGAAAAAGCACACCAGCCTACCCCGACATGATCGCTGAAGACAAAGTGGGTGCATAAGCACATGCGAGCATGTTTTCTTGATGTGCACTCACCCTTTACATACAACTCTCTTATACATTCGTGTTTCTGTGGATTTGTTTCTCGAATGCACCCAGACTAACATAAGCAGCGTGGAACGCATTTAAGAAGCCTAGACAAGGGCAGGGCAGGATATTCGGAGGGACTGGATCCAGAATTAGAGAGGAAGGAGCCCTGGTGGCAAAACGGGCTGCTAGCTCCCTGTCCCAAGGGGGACAATGAGACTGCTGGCTCCCATGAAGATTTACAGTCTTGAAAACTCCATATAGGGTCACTGCGGTTGGAATCCACTGGACGGCAGTGACCTTTTGGGATTGAAGGTGGAAGCCACCAATGACTTCCTGCCATTGAGCCAAGGAGCCTCCGGAGAGTGTGTGAACTTCTGAAATGCAGTGAACAACCTCTGCACATCTGCTTTTCGTGCTGCCCAAGTCATGCCCTTGGCCTTTGCTTAAACATATTCATCCAGAAGTGAACCATCACAGCTGCTCCCTCGGGAAGCTGGGGGCTGAGCTCTCTGGTTCCACTCTGTCAGCATTTCTGGTCCGGGTACCTCCCCTCTGCCCCGGCACAGGCAATGTACTTTTGGAAGCAGTGCTCCCTGGGTAGTGGGTGTGATTTGCCTCCTCTGGTCTAACATGATGAATGCTGAGAGGGGGTGGATACTAGGGGGTTAAACTCCCTGAACTTTACCTAGCCCAGGGGAAAACTTATTATTTAAAGTAAGTTTTAGACAGAATCTTTAGAAAGATAAATTGTTAACTTTATGTACACAATTACTCCCCAACACATAGGCTCAACCTCATAGGCTGTGGATGACCTTGATCAGGTGCTCAGTCACAATGGGTTTCTATCAGCACTGAGAGTTCAGCTCTCTCAACTCTCCAACTGGTTATTAGCACCATAGTCTCATTTCTATTTATGTATTTACTTCGTTTTTAGGGGGAAAAGACTCCCAATTCAACTATATTTTATTAGGAACTCCTTTGCTAAGTTTTACACAAGAAAAAGGCACAAACTGCTGTTCTGGATGAAGGAGAGCATCCGCATGAGGCCCCAATGGTGTCGGAAGGACCCACAGCCACAGTGACTTAAATAAAATGACACCCATTCTGTCCTGCTGACTCTGACTCATAGTGACTCTGTGTAGGGATCCTGAAGTGACTACCTTTACAGGAAGCAATAGCCTCATCTTTCTCCTGTGGAATGACTAGTGGCTTTGAACCAGCGACCTTGCTCTTAATAGTCCAACACTATCCAGCATTACCACCTGGGCTCCTGAAAACTTAAATAAGACATAGAAAACAAACAACTTTGTCACAAAATTGTGACTGAAGACAGATCAATTCATGGAGTTTCAGGAGGGCCTGTGAGAGCATGAGCGGGATCTTCATTGGGATGTGCACACTACCGTATATCGTTGAGTCTGGCCCGGGGAGTGGACGCAAGCACACTGCCTGAGGGACAAGCTTTCCACTGCCAGTCAGCAGTAGGAAAGAACTCAATGGCGGCTGAATCTGTGGCCCCTCAAAATGGATGTAGGGTCTCCACATAGACTCTCACTGTGAGCCACAGCCTATTGCTCAAAATTTAAGCTCAAATACGACTTAAACGCCAAACATTCTGTTTCCTTAAAATAGGGTACTGCCAGGATCAGCTAGAAGTCTGCATGACCTATCAGATCTCAACGCCGATCTCAAATCACTTCACATGATCCATTCTACCAGTCATGTCAAGGACAACTAGAGGTCTGCATGAGTGAGCCCAAATCGCCTCCTCACTTACCCATTCCAGAGGCTGTGCCTGTATAACCTATCGACTAACACATTCCCAAATGCCGTGGTTATGAAACCAACCATCATGCTGGAATAAGGACCAATCACGATGCAAGGGTCAGGGTCAATGGGAAAGCAAAATAGGGGCTGAGGGGAGCCAAGAGGGGTCCCTTCACTCAATCCCTAAACCTGATCTAATGTCACTAGACTGGGGTCTTCCTCACATCTCAAGGGCACCGGATTCATGATTGAAGTGGATTGTGCTTATTCAATCTTTGTTCTGCTTGCTGTCCTGCTGTGCTGCATCCTCTTCTTGCTTTTTGTGCATGGCTCCCTCTGTTGTGGTGACAAATGGCTTGAGAGGGATTTGACATAGGGAGAAAGCCCACCCACATCAACTGTCCCCAGAAGCAGACACTAAGTCCATTTCTCTCACCTCACAGAACTATGCACACCAGACACTGAGACACTGGTAGGGCTGCCTGGGTGGGGAACCCTTAGTGCAGTGGTTCTCAACCTGTGGGTTGCGACCCCTTTGGGAGTCATATGACCCTTTCACAGGGCTCACCCAATTCATAACTGTAGCAAAATTACAGTGATGAAGTAGCAAGAAAATCATTTAATGGTTGGGGGAGGGGGGCATCACCACAACAAGAGGACCTGTATTAGGAAGGTTGAGAACCACTGCCCGAGAGTGTTTAGGACTTTGCTGCCCTCAAGGTCATCAGACATTCCTGAAGGCAGAGCCACTGCAGGAAGCCCTTCTGGGAAATGCCCTGAAGACAGGTCTCAACCAACTCCACCCTCACCCTCCGAGATCCTAATCATAGGACGCATGGAAATGCTCCCTGCCACTTTGAAGACTGTAAGTCCATGGGAGCAGAAAGCCTCCTCTTTCTCCCTTGGAGTGGTGGCTGGTGAGTTCAAACTGCTCACCTTCTGGCTAACATAACCCACAGACCAGCTCCCCCTGAGCTCAGTTTGGTTTGCCGCACAGCACACATTGTGTGGCACCTTCTGAAATAGCTATGCATATGTGCAGGTTGGGGGGATTTTGCACAAGATGCAGATTTCCACCCTCTCTTGGCAAAAATAATTTTTGCAAAAGGCTTGTATTTTCTTCTGGATCTGAGTAGCAGCTACTGTCATGAAGTCATAGCACATACATTCATGCTACAGTCCTCCCAACTCCCTAATGTCTTACGCCGAGTCTGCTCCATGCTTTTCTGTGTCCTGCATGGCAGCTGTAGGCACCCAAGGCATGGGCTCTGCAGCCTGGGTCCAAATCTCTCCTTCCCACTTCTTCACTGTGTGGTCCTAGGCTCATGACTTTATCATCCTGTGCCACTGATTTTTCATCTGTAAAATGAGGCCAGAATAGAGTCCACACATAGGCTTGTTAAGTGGAATAATTGAATTATTATACACAAAAAGCTTAGAACGGTGCTTGGCATCTTGCAAATACTATTAGGTGGTTTAGCATAGGGACTGGGTCATCCATTACATATGCTCAGGTTCAAACTTCCGGCCAGGAAGGGGTGGTACACCTAGGTGGGCATTACACCTGCATTGGCCCATCTGGGCCAGGTGAATTCAATCCAGCCATTGGTGTTGACCATGACCGTCAACCATGCCTCCCTATGGAGGAATTGAAAAGGCAGGATCTTGACCGCTCCGATGTCTCCCTTCACCCACTTTTCTGTTGTCCGTCCCCCAGGGAGGAGGTCACATGTAGATACTTGTAATCAGTTCCCTCTTTCCAATCCACCCTCCCACAACCCTCTCAGTATCACCACTCACAAATGTGATGTTTCCAGACTGAAATAGAATAAGGACGAAAGACCTGATCATCTCCATCCACACATCGACCTCTGGGCCGCCATGGTTGGCTTCCCCACCCAGACCTGGTGATAGCACAGACTGGCATAGTTTGCTCCGCTTCCCATGAGGTGCCCATGAGAGGCTGACTCGACAACCACGGAAAAGATCAACAGCTTGAACTTCTTTCTGGGTCTACAGAAACAAGAACAACCTTCTGAAATGAGGTCCCATTGCTATTTGGGAGTGGGAGAATGCCTTTGTGACAAGGATTGTGCTCTGGATCCCAAAGGCGACTTTTAAACACAGCCACATAGCAACTCCGGAAATTTCCATAGTAGAAGCCAGGTTTAAAAAAAAAAAAAAAAAGCTCTACTGACTTGCTCAAAGGAGGCCAGAGGTGGATGGGGGTGGGGTGGGGTGGGGTGGGAGACTACTCTAAAAATGAACAAATTTGTTTCCTTACATATTTGTCATGTCTTTTGGTCCTGAAAGAAAGGGGGAAAAAAGCAAACGAGAGGAGGAAACGGCGACTGACAGTCATCTTGTTGGTATTCCCACAGCATCCCCTCCTTAGGCACTTGCTGCCATCTCATCCAACTCCACTCAGTATATTTTCACCCAGCAATGATGCAGAAATGTCTGTGTACTCCAGTTTTATTGTAGTCGGGCAGCGTTTACGGGTTTGACTTTCAACTCAGCATGGCAGGACGTCTAGAAGCAAATATAACCAGCACCTGCTCTGTCTGTGCAGTGGGCAGGCAGTGACGGATTCCCAGCTTGTGGAACACTAGTGCCCCCTCCCAGCTCAGGATAATGATGGTGACACTCGGCCTCCTTGTTGTCTGGGGGAGCTCTAGGGGCTCTCCTCTGAAACCTCATATTATTGGCATTTCTCTGAGTGAACACATCAAATTAGTGACTGTAAAGGAAGGCGTAGGAGATGATTATTGGTGACAAGACAAGCCTCAACCACCTCCAGAGAGCATGTCTCCTAAGTGCAAAGTATGGAGAGGGAGGAAACAATTGATCACAAATGGAATAGGCTCTGAGTCTCGACACACAATGTATGTGCGTGGTCACTGAGGCGCCAGCGTTATGGCTGGAGGACGGATATGGTTTGTGCAGCCGTGATTGCCATCCAGAACGTGCCGTGCTATTGTGAAAAATGATTTTTTATTCTGAGCAAATCTCTGGTTCCACTTGCTTTAATGCTTCGCCAGAGAGCCGGGGACTCTGGGAGGGGTGGAGGTGCACAGGGCTGGGCTGACCTCAGGAACTCATGTGTAAAGGGCTTTTTCTCACTTGGAAGCAGGCTGGGTTCACAGCTGTTCTTTCTGGTAAAGCTTGATTCTGAACCTTGCCACGTCTGAGTCCGAAGAGGGAAATGAAGGTGACAAATGCCACGAGGAGCCCTGGGCACATCTTGGCTATGGTCCTGCTTAAGTCTGTTTCATTTGAATCCCAATTTTAACTTTCCTCCTTTCTGGGTTCCGAAGCATCAGATGGGTGCCAAACGCTTCCACGGACAACTAAAGCTGAACAAGGTGGAGGCAGATGACGAGCAACTGGAGGTTGGTGTTTGGGAGACTGAACACTTGGGCTTCCTAGGCCAGTCCAGCTGGCGTTTAGAGTCCTGTTTTAGATTCCACTGAAATATCCTCGTGTCCAAGGACCAAGTGGCTCCTAAGTCCAGAATTTCTGTCACATGTCTCACCAAGGAGAAGCTGGGCCAAAATGCATTGAAGAATAAAGCAGGGGCTTGTGAATCCACTCTCTGATTCTGAAATTTCAAAGGCTCCGTACACAGACATTTCAACACTGAAAGCACAGCAGGGAAAATCAAAGACTTGGGCTTCCTCCTTGCCCCTCTTTTAGGGCTTTTATGGTTTTCCAAGGCGCCTCCTTGAGCCGAGTGTTGTATAGGTCATGTTTAAAAGTGTCCTAGTTCTGAGGGACTTGCTGTTCTGCTTTCTTTTGCAAGGAGACCCGGTTTCTTGTCTTGTGGCCAAACACAGAGCACAGATGTCTGTGGGCCCCCTCTCTTTCCCCTGACCTTTGCTCTCTTCTCTGGATACCCTACCGACCTGTTCTCCCTTACAAGATCTCAACTGCTCACACACTTCGTTAAATTCTCATCCTAGCGAGAAGCATCTGAGCATCTTATTAGAGCCTGTATGAGTTCTGTTCTGGATGCCTATTTGTGCAACTTCAGGTCTCTGGCATGGAAACGTCCCATGCCCACAGACCCACACAGGTACTATAAACTGCAACAGTAGTTTAAGGGTTAAGGTGGTCACAGGGAACACTGGGGCCCGTGTCTCCTGGTGAACCACACAGGCTGTCTAAAGGGGCTAGTTCCATCTCAATGTAGCCATGCAGGAATGTAGACCGGTTAGGTAGCAAGACAAGGGGTTGTTCCTCTCCATGCTTAGGGGGCCCCCTACGGGAGGTTGGAAGCCAATGCGGGCTAAGCCCAAGCCAGGAGAGCTTAATTGACGCCTCCCAGCTGAAAGCCCTTAAAAGGCTGGAATCTGGAGACCACCGCCCCTTCCCTTCAGCTGCTTCTCTGCCTTCCACTCAGCAGGGCTGGGTGTGCAGTGTCATGAGGGTGCCCGTGTTCAGTTTAGTGTAACGCCGGAACCTTCTTCTCTCATGTATATAAACCCACTCGGATTACCAACCAGGCTTTGGTGTGAATTTCTTTCCAGTGTGTAGCCAAGGACCGAGACATTTCCCACCCGAGAAACCTAACAGACCCAGACTTACAATAAACCCATATTTTTATTTATAAGGCAAGAGGTGACCAGGTCTAGACAATAATGGTGAAGAGGGCCTTGGGTTTGAGAAAGATTCTGAAGTAGAATCCATAACCCTTAGAAATGTATTGGCCTTAGGGGAGGGGCAAAGAGGGCTGGATTGAGAAAGTCTCTGGCATCCAGTTCTGACTTGACTTCTGGATCCTGAATCCTTCAGGGCCATGACCTTGCCCTCCAGCCAGACCTTCCAATAGCCATCTTCTCAGAGCCTTGTTAAGTTCTCATAATACATTACACATGCCGTCCTGTGAGCAGCTACCAAACCCAGGCACTGTTTTCAAAGACAAGCTCGCTCTCTCTACCCCTAAGAGCAGGTAGTTTGGGGATGATGGATATGAGATACCACAGAAGACAAATCTGTTATCTTCCATGGTGCACAAAACATGCTGTCACAACCAGGACTCGTGACAATCCCTCAGTTTCCTAAATTTCTTCACTGCTACTTTTTAATTAAGCCTCATGAGATTGTCATATATTGATAAGAGGGATGACCCTGAACTAGATGCATAAATTAAAGCTTTCCTCATCCTGTGCTTTGATATGAATGTGTTAATTATTTTTGTCATTAGGGAGAATAATGGAGGGATGGAGCAATAGCAAACGGAGTTTGACAAAGTGTTGGTGTTTGCTGCGGCAAACGTGGTGTGTGTCAGATACAATCCGTCACCCAGTGAGTCTGCAATTAACACCAAGGGACAAAGGTAGGATTCCCTGTCATAAATAGCCTTCCTCCCAGATGCTAATGGGGACCCAGCAGGACCCGCTGTTGTGTTGTCTCAGTTGTACACAGGCCCTTAGAGGAGACAGAGCTGGTGTTTGAAACGAGTCTTGTTTGCCTCCAGTTGGCTCACACATTTGTTTTTTAAATGGCATGATCACTAGCATTTAAACACAGGGTGATGTCATGTAACAATCTGCAGCTTCTGAGAAATGGGGAGGCCCGACTTTGCTGGTTGACAGTGCAGAGGGACTGGGGGAGCAGTCAGATATGGTGATCAGAGTTTGGAATCCTTGCTTTCCAAGTACATGTGTCAAGGAGTTTAAGGGTTCAGAAATGTAGGAGGGAAGTTCCAGAAGACAAGTTTGTGAGGTTGATAACAAACCAATATAGGGGTTGAGATTTCAATCTGTTGGCTATTTATTTTGTGCTTGGTAGCCAACCAGCCCAGAATTCCTGACCTCGCCGACCTTGTGAAACAAGGACCATTCCAGAGTGACATAGAAGCAAGCACGGAAGCGAGGGCAGCCATTAGCCCGAATGCGTAGGGGTCGGGAACTAAGTGCTTTCTGTAGAACAGCTCCAGAAGGCAGACCTTTGGCTGGAAAACCTGTTAGGGAGCTAGCATAGGGACTGGCAGGCCCATTACACATGCTCAGAGGTCCGAGCTAGCGGCTCATGAAGCAGTGGCTCACTGCATGCTCAGAAGTTCAGGTTTCCAGCCAGGAGGGGGAGCTATGCCTGGGTGGGCGCTGTACCTGCATTGGCTCACCTAGGCCAGGTGAATTCCATTCAACAATTCAGCCAATGGGGTCGACCCACGTCATTGACCACGCCTTCCTAACCGCTCATAAAACTCACGGGGTTCCCAAACCAAGCCTCAGCGTGAGTTGTTTCTCGCGTGGAGCCGAGGACCGAGGCACACCCGTCCCCGGAGAGGTTGAACAGAAAGCAGTGCTGTGTGACTCTGAGCTATGAGGTAAGCCGGCCCCAGGAGTGGGCCCTCCCATGTTGGTCTCACGGGTTTGGGGCCCCTCTGGGCTCCTTTGACCTCACCACCCTCGCGAGAATTGTTGGGTTGAATTCACGTTGTCCGTCTTTGCGCCGTTTCTTGCTGGTGTCCGTCTTTGCGCCGTTTCTTGCTGGTGTCCGTCTTTGCGCCGTTTCTTGCTGGTGTCCGTCTTTGCGCCGTTTCTTGCTGGTGTCCGTCTTTGCGCCGTTTCTTGCTGGTGTCCGTCTTTGCGCCGTTTCTTGCTGGTGTCCGTCTTTGCGCCGTTTCTTGCTGGTGTCCGTCTTTGTGCCGTTTCTTGCTGGTGTCCGTCTTTGCGCCGTTTCTTGCTGGTGTGCGGGACTTGACGTGCCTCTCTGTGCCTGCTTTCCCGGGAACTCGCCTGCCTTCCCGGGCTGCATTTGTGAGGGTGCTGGGACGCTGCTGCCTGGAGGCTGGGAGGATTTTGACTCCCAAAGCCTTCTCGAGGCTCGGTGTATAAGGTTTATTTGGACGCGAAAACAGAATCAAAGATGCAATTAACGAAGTTTTAGAAGCAGGCTTTATTGAGAAGCTTGTGGGCGGGTTCAGCAACTCAGGGTATTGAGCTATTGAAGCCGCGCAGGGGGGAAAAATCCTGGCCGCGTTTTTATGCCCACTGCTGGCAGGCACAGCTGGGGAGGATCAAAGCTGGGGAGCGTCTGCGCACACAGGTGCTTCAGAAGGGAGAAGGTCGTTAATCTTACTTATATGTCAGGGACGCGTGGAGTGACCATATCTTCAGAAAACATTCGGGCTTTGGGACGAGCTGGTTCCAGGAATTTGGGGTTGAGCAGGGGAGGGGGTCGCTAAGGGAAGAGCCTTGAGAGCTAAGATGGAGGTGCAGGACTCAAAATGGAGTCTGTTGTGACAAGACCGGACATTTTAGACTGTGCCCTATAGGGAAAAGGGACGATGTTAGTCCCTTTCTGTAACTGGCAGGCTCGCAGGCTCGCAGGCTCGCAGGCAGGCAGGCAGGCAGGCAGGCAGGCAGGCAGGCTGGCAGGTTCGCAGGCAGGAAGGCTCACAGGCAGGCAGGCAGGCAGGCAGGCAGGCAGGCAGGCAGGCTCGCAGGCAGGCAGGCAGGCAAGCAGGCTCACAGGCACAGGCTCGCAGGCAGGCAGGCCGGCAGGCAGGCTCGCAGGCAGGCAGGCTCGCAGTCAGGTAGGCAGGAATGCATGCAGGCAGCCAGGCTGGCAGGCAGGCAGGAAGGCTTGCAGGCAGGCAGGCAGGCAGGCAGGTAGGTAGACAGGCAGGCAGGCAGGAAGGCAGGCAAGCAGGAAGTCTAGCAGGCAGGCAGGCTTGAAGGCAGGCAGGCAGGCAAGGAAGCTCACATGCTCGCTCGGTGGCAGGCAGGCAGGCAAGCAAGCTCAGAGGCTCGCACAGGCAGGCAGGCTCGCAGGCAGGCAGTCAGGCAGGCAGACAAGCAGGCAAGAAAGCTAGCAGGCTAGCAGGCAGGCTCGCAGGCAGGCAGGCTCGCAGGCAGGCAGGCTCGAAGACAGGCATGCTCGCAGACAGGCAGACAGGCAGACAGGCAGGCAGGTAGGCAGGCAGGCAGGAAAGCAGGCAGGCTAGCCGGCAGGCAGGCATTCTCCCAGGCAGGCAGGCAGGCATTGTCGCAGGCACGCAGGCAGGCAGGCAGGCAGGCATTGTCGCAGGCAGGCAGGCAGGCAGGCAGGCATTGTCGCAGGCAGGCAGGCAGTCAGGCAGGCAGGCAGGCAGGCTGGCAGGCAGGCAGGCAGGCATTGTCGCAGGCAGGCAGGCAGGCAGGCAGGCAGGCAGGCAGGCAGGCAGGCAGGCAGGCAGACAGGCAGGCAGGCAGGCAGGCAGGAAGGCAGGTTTTGTCGCAGGCAGGCAGGCAGGCAGGCATTGTGGCAGGCAGGCAGGCAGGCATTGTGGCAGGCAGGCAGGCAGGCAGGCATTGTCGCAGGCAGGCAGGCAGGCAGGCATGCAGGCATTGTCGCAGGCAGGCAGGCAGGCAGGCAGGCAGGCAGGCAGGCAGGCAGGCAGGCAGGCAGGCAGGCAGGCATTCTCGCAGGGAGGCAGGCAGGCATTGTCGCAGGCAGGCAGGCAGGCAGGCAGGCAGGCAGGCAGGCAGGCAGGCAGGCAGGCAGGCAGGCAGGCAGGCAGGCAGGCAGGCATTCTCGCAGGCAGGCAGGCAGGCAGGCAGGCAGGCATTCTCGCAGGCAGGCAGGCAGGCAGGCAGGCAGGCAGGCAGGCAGGCAGGCAGGCAGGCAGGCAGGCAGGCAGGCAGGCAGGCATTCTCGCAGGCAGGCAGGCAGGCAGGCAGGTAGGCAGGCAGGCAGACAGGCATTCTCGCAGGCAGGCAGGCAGGCAGGCAGGCAGGCAGGCAGGCAGGCAGGCAGGCAGGCAGGCAGGCAGGCAGGCAGGCAGGTAGGCAGGCAGGCAGGCAGGCAGGCAGGCAGGCAGGCAGGCATTCTCCCAGGCAGGCAGGCAGGCAGGCAGGCAGGCAGGCAGGCAGGCAGGCAGGCAGGCAGGCAGGTAGGCAGGCAGGCAGGCAGGCAGGCAGGCAGGCATTCTCCCAGGCAGGCAGGCAGGCATTGTCGCAGGCAGGCAGGCAGGCAGGCAGGCAGGCAGGCAGGCAGGCATTGTGACAGGCAGGCAGGCAGGCAGGCATTCTCCCAGGCAGGCAGGCAGGCATTGTCGCAGGCAGGCAGGCAGGCAGGCAGTCAGGCAGGCAGCCAGGCAGGCATTGTGACAGGCAGGCAGGCAGGCAGGCATTGTCGCAGGCAGGCAGGCAGACAGGCAGGCAGGCAGGCAGGCATTGTCGCAGGCAGGCAGGCAGGCAGGCAGGCAGGCATTCTCGCAGGCAGGCATTCTCACAGGAAGACAGGCAGGCAGGCATTCTCGCAGGCAGGTAGCAGGCAGGTAACAGGCAGGTAGCAGGCAGGTAGCAGGCAGGTAGGTAGGCAGGTAGACAGGCAGGCAGGCAGGCAGGCAGGAAGGCAGGTTTTGTCGCAGGCAGGCAGGCAGGCAGGCAGTCAGGCAGGCAGGCAGGCAGGCATTGTGACAGGCAGGCAGGCAGGCAGGCATTGTCGCAGGCAGGCAGGCAGACAGGCAGGCAGGCAGGCAGGCATTGTCGCAGGCAGGCAGGCAGGCACGCAGGCATTCTCGCAGACTGGCAGGCAGGCAGGCAGGCAGGCATTCTCGCAGGCAGGCATTCTCGCAGGAAGACAGGCAGGCAGGCATTCTCGCAGGCAGGTAGCAGGCAGGTAACAGGCAGGTAGCAGGCAGGTAGGTAGGCAGGTAGGCAGGCAGGCAGGTAGGCAGGCAGGCAGGTAGGCAGGCAGGCAGGAAGGCAGGCTTTGTCGCAGGCAGGCAGGCAGGCAGGCAGGCAGGCAGGCAGGCAGGCAGGCAGGCAGGCATTGTCGCAGGCAGGCAGGCAGGCAGGCAGTGTCGCAGGCAGGCAGGCAGGCATTGTCGCAGGCAGGCAGGCAGGCAGGCAGGCAGGCAGGCAGGCATTGTCGCAGGCAGGCAGGCAGGCAGGCAGGCAGGCACGCAGGCATTCTCGCAGACTGGCAGGCAGGCAGGCAGGCAGGCATTCTCGCAGGCAGGCATTCTCGCAGGAAGACAGGCAGACAGGCAGGCAGGCAGGCAGGCAGGGAGGCAGGCAGGCATTCTAGCAGGAATGCAGGCAGGCAGGCATTCTCACAGGCAGGTAGCAGGCAGGTAGCAGGCAGGTAGCCGGCAGGTAGGAGGCAGGTAGCCGGCAGGTAGCAGGCAGGTAGCAGGCAGGTAGCAGGCAGGTAGCAGGCAGGTAGCAGGCAGGTAGCAGGCAGGTAGCAGGCAGGTAGCAGGCAGGTAGCAGGCAGGTAGCAGGCAGGTAGCAGGCAGGTAGCAGGCAGGTAGGTAGGCAGGTAGGCAGGCAGGCAGGTAGGCAGGCAGGCAAGTAGGCAGGCAGGTAGGCAGGCAGGTAGGCAGGCAGGCAAGTAGGCAGGCAGGAAGGTAGGCACGCAGGCAGGTAGGCAGGCAGGCAGGCATTGTCGCAGGCAGGCAGGCAGGCAGGCTGGCAGGCAGGCAGGCAGGCAGGCAGGCAGGCAGGCAGGCAGGCAGGCTGGCAGGCAGGCAGACATTGTCGCAGGCAGGTAGGCAGGCAGGCAGGCAGACAGGCAGGCAGGCAGGCAGGCAGGAAGGCAGGTTTTGTCGCAGGCAGGCAGGCAGGCAGGCAGGCAGGCAGGCAGGCAGGCAGGCAGGCAGTCAGGCAGGCAGGCAGGCAGGCATTGTGACAGGCAGGCAGGCAGGCAGGCATTGTCGCAGGCAGGCAGGCAGACAGGCAGGCAGGCAGGCAGGCATTGTTGCAGGCAGGCAGGCACGCAGGCAGGCAGGCACGCAGGCATTCTCGCAGACTGGCAGGCAGGCAGGCAGGCAGGCATTCTCGCAGGCAGGCATTCTCGCAGGAAGACAGGCAGGCAGGCATTCTCGCAGGCAGGTAGAAGGCAGGTAACAGGCAGGTAGCAGGCAGGTAGCAGGCAGGTAGGTAGGCAGGTAGGCAGGCAGGCAGGTAGGCAGGCAGGCAGGTAGGCAGGCAGGCAGGAAGGCAGGCTTTGTCGCAGGCAGGAAGGCAGGCAGGCAAGCAGGCAGGTAGCAGGCAGGTAGCAGTCAGGTAGGTAGGCAGGTAGGCAGGCAGGCAGGTAGGCAGGCAGGCAGGTAGGCAGGCAGGCAGGTAGGCAGGCAGGCAGGAAGGCAGGCTTTGTCGCAGGCAGGAAGGCAGGCAGGCAGGCAGGCAGGCAGGCATTGTCGCAGGCAGGCAGGCAGGCAGGCAGTGTCGCAGGCATGCAGGCAGGCAGGCAGGCATTGTCGCAGGCAGGCAGGCAGGCAGGCAGGCAGGCATTGTCGCAGGCAGGCAGGCAGGCAGGCAGGCACGCAGGCACGCAGGCATTCTCGCAGACTGGCAGGCAGGCAGGCAGGCAGGCATTGTCGCAGGCAGGCAGGCAGGCAGGCAGGCAGGCAGGCAGGCAGGCACGCAGGCATTCTCGCAGACTGGCAGGCAGGCAGGCAGGCAGGCATTCTCGCAGGCAGGCATTCTCGCAGGAAGACAGGCAGACAGGCAGGCAGGCAGGCAGGCAGGGAGGCAGGCAGGCATTCTAGCAGGAATGCAGGCAGGCAGGCATTCTCACAGGCAGGTAGCAGGCAGGTAGCAGGCAGGTAGCCGGCAGGTAGCAGGCAGGTAGCAGGCAGGTAGCAGGCAGGTAGCAGGCAGGTAGCAGGCAGGTAGCAGGCAGGTAGCAGGCAGGTAAGTAGGCAGGTAGGCAGGCAGGCAGGTAGGCAGGCAGGCAAGTAGGCAGGCAGGTAGGCAGGCAGGTAGGCAGGCAGGCAAGTAGGCAGGCAGGTCGGCAGGCAGGAAGGTAGGCACGCAGGCAGGTAGGCAGGCAGGTAGGCAGGCAGGTAGGCAGGCAGGTAGGCAGGCAAGCATTCTCGCAGGCAGGCAGGCAGGCAGGCAGGCAGCAGGCATTCTCGCAGGTAGGCAGGCATTCTCGCAGGAAGGCAGGCAGGTAGGTATTCTCGCAGGCAGGTAGGCAGGCAGGAATTCTCGCAGGCAGGTAGGCAGGCAGGTAGGAAGGCAGGCAGGCAGGCAGGCAGGCATTCTCGCAGGCAGGCAATCTCCCAGGCACGCAGGCAGGCATTCTCGTAGGCAGGCATTGTCGCAGGCAGGCAGGCAGGCATTGTCGCAGGCATTGTCGCAGGCAGGCAGGCAGGCATTGTCGCAGGCATTGTCGCAGGCAGGCAGGCAGGCATTGTCGCAGGCAGGCAGGCAGGCAGGCAGGCAGGCAGGCAGGCATTCTCGCAGGCAGGCAGGCAGGCAGGCAGGCAGGCAGGCAGGCAGGCAGGCAGGCATTCTCACAGGCAGGCAGGCAGGCAGGCAGGCACGTAGGCAGGCAGGCAGGTAGGCAGGCAGGCAGGAAGGCAGGCTTTGTCGCAGGCAGGCAGGCAGGCAGGCATTGTCGCAGGCAGGCAGGCAGGCAGGCATTGTCGCAGGCAGGCAGGCAGGCAGGCAGGCATTGTCGCAGGCAGGCAGGCAGCCAGGCAGGCAGGCATTGTCGCAGGCAGGCAGGCAGGCAGGCAGGCAGGCAGGCAGGCAGGCAGGCAGGCATGCAGGCATTCTCGCAGACTGGCAGGCAGGCAGGCAGGCAGGCATTCTCGCAGGCAGGCATTCTCGCAGGAAGACAGGCAGGCAGGCAGGCAGGCAGGCGGGGAGGCACTCAGGCAGGCAGGCATTCTAGCAGGAATGCAGGCAGGCAGGCATTCTCGCAGGCAGGTAGCAGGCAGGTAGCAGGCAGGTAGCAGGCAGGTAGCAGGCAGGTAGCAGCAGGTAGGTAGGCAGGCAGGCAGGCAGGCAGGTAGGGTGGGAGGCAGGTAGGCAGGCAGGCAGGTAGGCAGGCAGGCAGGTAGGCAGGCAGGTAGGCAGGCAGGTAGGCAGGCAAGCATTCTCACAGGCAGGCAAGCAGGCAGGCAGGCAGCAGGCATTCTCGCAGGTAGGCAGGCATTCTCGCTGGAAGGCAGGTAGGTAGGTATTCTCGCAGGCAGGTAGGCAGGCAGGAATTCTCGCAGGCAGGTAGGCAGGCAGGTAGGCAGGTAGGCAGGCAGGCAGGCATTCTCGCAGGCAGGCAATCTCCCAGGCACGCAGGCAGGCATTCTCGTAGGCAGGCATTGTCGCAGGCAGGCAGGCAGGTATTGTCGCAGGCATTGTCGCAGGCAGGCCGGCAGGCATTGTCGCAGGCAGGCAGGCATGCAGGCAGGAAGGCAGGCTTTGTCGCAGGCAGGCAGGCAGGCAGGCAGGCAGGCATTGTCGCAGGCAGGCAGGCAGGCAGGCAGGCAGGCAGGCAGGCAGGCAGGAAGGCAGGCAGGCATTGTCGCAGGCAGGCAGGCAGGCAGGCATTGTCGCAGGCAGGCAGGCATGCAGGCAGGAAGGCAGGCTTTGTCGCAGGCAGGCAGGCAGGCAGGCAGGCAGGCATTTTCGCAGGCAGGCAGGCAGGCAGGCATTGTCGCAGGCAGGCAGGCAGGCAGGCAGGCAGGCAGGCAGGCAGGCAGGCAGGCATTGTCGCAGGCAGGCAGGCAGGCAGGCAGGCATTGTCGCAGGCAGGCAGGCAGGCACGCAGGCACGCAGGCATTCTCGCAGACTGGCAGGCAGGCAGGCAGGCAGGCAGGCATTCTCGCAGGCAGGCATTCTCGCAGGAAGACAGGCAGGCAGGCAGGCAGGCAGGCAGGGAGGCAGGCAGGCAGGTAGGTATTCTAGCAGGAATGGAGGCAGGCAGGCATTCTCGCAGGCAGGTAGCAGGCAGGTAGCAGGCAGATAGCAGGCAGGTAGCAGGCAGGTAGCAGGCAGGTAGCAGGCAGGTAGTAGGCAGGTAGGTAGGCAGGTAGGCAGGCAGGCAGGTAGGGAGGCAGGCAGGTAGGCAGGCAGGCAGGAAGGCAGGCTTTGTCGCAGGCAGGCAGGCAGGCAGGCAGGCAGGCAGGCATTGTCGCAGGCAGGCAGGCAGGCAGGCAGGCATTGTCGCAGGCAGGCAGGCAGGCAGGCAGGAAGGCACGCAGGCATTCTCGCAGACTGGCAGGCAGGCAGGCCGGCAGGCATTCTCGCAGGAAGACAGGCAGGCAGGCAGGCAGGCAGGCAGGGAGGCACTCAGGCAGGCAGGCATTCTAGCAGGAATGCAGGCAGGCAGGCATTCTCGCAGGCAGGTAGCAGGCAGGTAGCAGGCAGGTAGCAGGCAGGTAGCAGGCAGGTAGCATGCAGGTAGCAGGCAGGCAGGCAGGCAGGCAGGCAGGCAGGCATTGTCGCAGGCAGGCAGGCAGGCAGGCAGGCAGGCAGGCAGGCAGGCACGCAGGCACGCAGGCATTCTCGCAGACTGGCAGGCAGGCAGGCAGGCAGGCATTCTCGCAGGAAGACAGGCAGGGAGGCAGGCAGGCAGGCAGGCAGGCATTCTAGCAGGAATGCAGGAAGGCAGGCATTCTCGCAGGCAGGTAGCAGGCAGGTAGCAGGCAGGTAGCAGGCAGGTAGGTAGGCAGGTAGGCAGGCAGGCAGGTAGGCAGGCAGGCAGGTTGGCAGGCAGGCAGGAAGGCAGGCTTTGTCGCAGGCAGGCAGGCAGGCAGGCATTGTCGCAGGCAGGCAGGCAGGCAGGCAGGCAGGCAGGCAGGCATTGTCGCAGGCAGGCAGGCAGGCAGGCAGGCAGGCACGCAGGCATTCTCGCAGACTGGCAGGGAGGCAGGCAGGCAGGCATTCTCTCAGGAAGGCATTCTCGCAGGAAGACAGGCAGGTAGGCAGGCAGGCAGGCAGGGAGGCAGGCAGGCAGGCAGGCATTCTAGCAGGAATGCAGGCAGGCAGGCATTCTCGCAGGCAGGTAGCAGGCAGGTAGCAGGCAGGTAGCAGGCAGGTAGCAGGCAGGTAGCAGGCAGGTAGCAGGCAGGTAGGTAGGCAGGTAGGCAGGGAGGGAGGCAGGTAGGCAGGCAGGCAGGTAGGCAGGCAGGCAGGTAGGCAGGCAGGTAGGCAGGCAGGTAGGCAGGCAAGCATTCTCACAGGCAGGCAGGCAGGCAGGCAGGCAGCAGGCATTCTCGCAGATAGGCAGGCATTCTCGCAGGAAGGCAGATAGGTAGGTATTCTCGCAGGCAGGTAGGCAGGCAGGAATTCTCGCAGGCAGGTAGGCAGGCAGGTAGGCAGGTAGGCAGGCAGGCAGGCATTCTCGCAGGCAGGCAATCTCCCAGGCACGCAGGCAGGCATTCTCGTAGGAAGGCATTGTCGCAGGCAGGCAGGCAGGTATTGTCGCAGGCATTGTCGCAGGCAGGCCGGCAGGCATTGTCGCAGGCAGGCAGGCATGCAGGCAGGAAGGCAGGCTTTGTCGCAGGCAGGCAGACAGGCAGGCAGGCAGGCAGGCAGGCAGGCATTGTCGCAGGCAGGCAGGCAGGCAGGCAGGCAGGCAGGCAGGCAGGCAGGCAGGCAGGAAGGCAGGCAGGCATTGTCGCAGGCAGGCAGGCAGGCAGGCAGGCATTGTCGCAGGCAGGCAGGCAGGCAGGCAGGCACGCAGGCATTCTCGCAGACTGGCAGGCAGGCAGGCACGCAGGCATTCTCGCAGGCAGGCATTCTCGCAGGAAGACAGGCAGGCAGGCAGGGAGGCAGGCAGGCAGGCAGGTATTCTAGCAGGAATGCAGGCAGGCAGGCATTCTCACAGGCAGGTAGCAGGCAGGTAGCAGGCAGGTAGCAGGCAGGTAGCAGGCAGGTAGTAGGCAGGTAGGTAGGCAGGTAGGCAGGCAGGCAGGTAGGGAGGCAGGCAGGTAGGCAGGCAGTTAGGAAAGCAGGCTTTGTCGCAGGCAGGCAGGCAGGCAGGCAGGCAGGCAGGCAGGCACTGTCGCAGGCAGGCAGGCAGGCATTGTCACAGGCAGGCAGGCAGGCAGGCATTGTCGCAGGCAGGCAGGCAGGCAGGCACGCAGGCATTCTCGCAGGCAGGCAGGCAGGCAGGCACGCAGGCATTCTCGCAGACTGGCAGGCAGGCAGGCCGGCAGGCATTCTCGCAGGAAGACAGGCAGGCAGGCAGGCAGGCAGGTAGGGAGGCACTCAGGCAGGCAGGCATTCTAGCAGGAATGCAGGCAGGGAGGCATTCTCCCAGGCAGGTAGCAGGCAGGTAGCAGGCAGGTAGCAGGCAAGTAGCAGGCAGGTAGCAGGCAGGTAGCAGGCAGGTAGCAGGCAGGTAGGTAGGCAGGTAGGCAGGCAGGCAGGTAGGCAGGCAGGCAGGTAGGCAGGCAGGTAGGCAGGCAGGTAGGCAGGCAGGTAGGCAGGCAAGCATTCTCGCAGGCATGCAGGCAGGCAGGCAGGCAGCAGGCATTCTCGCAGGCAGGCATTCTCACAGGAAGACAGGCAGGAAGGCAGGCAGGCAGGGAGGCACTCAGGCAGGCAGGCATTCTTACAGGAATGCAGGCAGGCAGGCATTATCGCAGGCAGGTAGCAGGCAAGCAGGTAGGCAGGCAGGCAGGTAGGCAGGCAGGCAGGTAGGCAGGCAGGCATGTAGGTAGGCAGGTAGGCAGGCAGGCAGGCAGGCATTCTCACAGGCAGGCAGGCAGGCAGGCAGGCAGGCATTCTCGCACGCAGGCAGGCAGGCAGGCAGGCAGGCAGGCATTCTCGCAGGCAGTCAGGCAGTCAGGCAGGCAGGCAGGCAGGCAGGCAGGCAGGCAGGCATTCTCCCAGGCAGGCAGGCAGGCATTGTCGCAGGCAGGCAGGCAGGCAGGCAGGCAGGCATTGTCGCAGGCAGGCAGGCAGGCAGGCAAGCATTGTCGCAGGCAGGCAGGCAGGCAGGCAGGCAGGCAGGCAGGCAGGCAGGCAGGCAGGCAGGCAGGCAGGCAGGCTGGCAGGCAGGCAGGCATTGTCGCAGGCAGGCAGGCAGGCAGGCAGGCAGGCAGGCAGGCAGGCAGGCAGGCAGGCAGGCAGGCAGGAAGGCAGGTTTTGTCGCAGGCAGGCAGGCAGGCAGGCAGTCAGGCAGGCAGGCAGGCATTGTGGCAGGCAGGCAGGCAGGCAGGCATTGTCGCAGGCAGGCAGGCAGGCAGGCAGACAGGCAGGCAGGCAGGCAGGCAGGCAGGAAGGCACGCAGGCATTCTCGCAGGCAGGCATTCTCGCAGGAAGACAGGCAGGCAGGCAGGGAGGCAGGCAGGCAGGCAGGTATTCTAGCAGGAATGCAGGCAGGCAGGCATTCTCGCAGGCAGGTAGCAGGCAGGTAGCAGGCAGGTAGCAGGCAGGTAGCAGGCAGGTAGTAGGCAGGTAGGTAGGCAGGTAGGCAGGCAGGCAGGTAGGGAGGCAGGCAGGTAGGCAGGCAGTTAGGAAAGCAGGCTTTGTCGCAGGCAGGCAGGCAGGCAGGCAGGCAGGCAGGCAGGCAGGCACTGTCGCAGGCAGGCAGGCAGGCATTGTCACAGGCAGGCAGGCAGGCAGGCATTGTCGCAGGCAGGCAGGCAGGCAGGCACGCAGGCATTCTCGCAGGCAGGCAGGCAGGCAGGCACGCAGGCATTCTCGCAGACTGGCAGGCAGGCAGGCCGGCAGGCATTCTCGCAGGAAGACAGGCAGGCAGGCAGGCAGGCAGGTAGGGAGGCACTCAGGCAGGCAGGCATTCTAGCAGGAATGCAGGCAGGGAGGCATTCTCCCAGGCAGGTAGCAGGCAGGTAGCAGGCAGGTAGCAGGCAAGTAGCAGGCAGGTAGCAGGCAGGTAGCAGGCAGGTAGCAGGCAGGTAGGTAGGCAGGTAGGCAGGCAGGCAGGTAGGCAGGCAGGCAGGTAAGCAGGCAGGCAGGTAGGCAGGCAGGTAGGCAGGCAGGTAGGCAGGCAGGTAGGCAGGCAAGCATTCTCGCAGGCATGCAGGCAGGCAGGCAGGCAGGCAGCAGGCATTCTCGCAGGCAGGCATTCTCACAGGAAGACAGGCAGGAAGGCAGGCAGGCAGGGAGGCACTCAGGCAGGCAGGCATTCTAGCAGGAATGCAGGCAGGCAGGCATTATCGCAGGCAGGTAGCAGGCAAGCAGGTAGGCAGGCAGGCAGGTAGGCAGGCAGGCAGGTAGGCAGGCAGGCATGTAGGTAGGCAGGTAGGCAGGCAGGCAGGCAGGCATTCTCACAGGCAGGCAGGCAGGCAGGCAGGCAGGCATTCTCGCACGCAGGCAGGCAGGCAGGCAGGCAGGCAGGCAGGCATTCTCGCAGGCAGTCAGGCAGTCAGGCAGGCAGGCAGGCAGGCAGGCAGGCAGGCAGGCATTCTCCCAGGCAGGCAGGCAGGCATTGTCGCAGGCAGGCAGGCAGGCAGGCAGGCAGGCAGGCAGGCATTGTCGGAGGCAGGCAGGCAGGCAGGCAAGCATTGTCGCAGGCAGGCAGGCAGGCAGGCAGGCAGGCAGGCAGGCAGGCAGGCAGGCTGGCAGGCAGGCAGGCATTGTCGCAGGCAGGCAGGCAGGCGGGCAGGCAGGCAGGCAGGCAGGCAGGCAGGCAGGCAGGCAGGCAGGCAGGCAGGAAGGCAGGTTTTGTCGCAGGCAGGCAGGCAGGCAGGCAGTCAGGCAGGCAGGCAGGCATTGTGGCAGGCAGGCAGGCAGGCAGGCATTGTCGCAGGCAGGCAGGCAGACAGGCAGGCAGGCAGGCAGGCAGGCAGGCAGGCAGGCAGGCATTGTCGCAGGCAGGCAGACAGGCAGGCAGGCAGGCACGCAGGCATTCTCGCAGACTGGCAGGCAGGCAGGCAGGCAGGCATTCTCGCAGGCAGGCATTCTCGCAGGAAGACAGGCAGGCAGGCATTCTCGCAGGCAGGTAGCAGGCAGGTAACAGGCAGGTAGCAGGCAGGTAGCAGGCAGGTAGCAGGCAGGTAGGTAGGCAGGTAGGCAGGCAGGTAGGTAGGCAGGCAGGCAGGTAGGCAGGCAGGCAGGAAGGCAGGCTTTGTCGCAGGCAGGCAGGCAGGCAGGCAGGCAGGCAGGCAGGCATTGTCGCAGGCAGGCAGGCAGGTAGGCAGTGTCGCAGGCATGCAGGCAGGCAGGCAGGCAGGCAGGCATTGTCGCAGGCAGGCAGGCAGGCCGGCAGGGAGGCAGGCATTGTCGCAGGCAGGCAGGCAGGCAGGCAGGCAGGCAGGCACGCAGGCATTCTCGCAGACTGGCAGGCAGGCAGGCAGGCAGGCATTCTCGCAGGCAGGCATTCTCGCAGGAAGACAGGCAGACAGGCAGGAAGGCAGGCAGGCAGGCAGGCAGGCAGGGAGGCAGGCAGGCATTCTAGCAGGAATGCAGGCAGGCAGGCATTCTGGCAGGCAGGTAGCAGGCAGGTAGCAGGCAGGTAGCAGGCATGTAGCAGGCAGGTAGCCGGCAGGTAGCAGGCAGGTAAGTAGGCAGGTAGGCAGGCAGGCAGGCAGGTAGGCAGGTAGGCAGGCAGGCAGGCAGGCATTCTCGCAGGCAGGCAGGCAGGCAGGCAGGCAGGCATTCTCGCAGGCAGGCAGGCAGGCAGGCAGGCAGGCAGGCATTCTCGCAGGCAGGCAGGCAGGCAGGCAGGCAGGCAGTCAGGCAGGCAGGCAGGCATTCTCCCAGGCAGGCAGGCAGGCATTGTCGCAGGCAGGCAGGCAGGCAGGCAGGCAGGCATTGTCGCAGGCAGGCAGGCAGGCAGGCAGGCATTGTCGCAGGCAGGTAGCAGGCAGGTAGCAGGCAGGTAGCCGGCAGGTAGCAGGCAGGTAAGTAGGCAGGTAGGCAGGCAGGCAAGCAGTTAGGCAGGTAGGCAGGCAGGCAGGCAGGCATCCTCGCAGGCAGGCAGGCAGGCAGGCAGGCATTCTCGCAGGCAGGCAGGCAGGCAGGCAGGCAGGCATTCTCGCAGGCAGGCAGGCAGGCAGGCAGGCAGGCAGGCAGGCAGGCAGGTATTCTCCCAGGCAGGCAGGCAGGCATTGTCGCAGGCAGGCAGGCAGGCAGGCAGGCAGGCATTGTCGCAGGCAGGCAGGCAGGCAGGCAGGCATTGTCGCAAGCAGGCAGGCAGGCAGGCAGGCAGGCAGGCAGGCAGGCTGGCAGGCAGGCAGGCATTGTCGCAGGCAGGCAGGCAGGCAGGCAGGCAGGCAGGCAGGAAGGCAGGTTTTGTCGCAGGCAGGCAGGGAGGCAGGCAGTCAAGCAGGCAGGCAGGCATTGTGGCAGGCAGGCAGGCAGGCAGGCATTGTCCCAGGCCGGCAGGCAGACAGGCAGGCAGGCAGGCAGGCAGGCAGGCAGGCATTGTCGCAGGCAGGCAGACAGGCAGGCAGGCAGTCACGCAGGCATTCTCACAGACTGGCAGGCAGGCAGGCAGGCAGGCATTCTCGCAGGCAGGCATTCTCGCAGGAAGAGAGGCAGGCAGGCATTCTCGCAGGCAGGTAGCAGGCAGGTAACAGGCAGGTAGCAGGCAGGTAGCAGGCAGGTAGCAGGCAGGTAGGTAGGCAGGTAGGCAGGCAGGCAGGTAGGCAGGCAGGCAGGTAGGCAGGCAGGCAGGAAGGCAGGCTTTGTCGCAGGCAGGCAGGCAGGCAGGCAGGCAGGCAGGCAGGCATTGTCGCAGGTAGGCAGGCAGGCAGGCAGTGTCGCAGATATGCAGGTAGGCAGGCAGGCAGTCAGGCATTGTCGCAGGCAGGCAGGCAGGCAGGCAGGCATTGTCGCAGGCAGGCAGGCAGGCAGGCAGGCAGGGAGGCAGGCAGGCATTCTAGCAGGAATGCAGGCAGGCAGGCATTCTCGCAGGCAGGTAGCAGGCAGGTAGCAGGCAGGTAGCAGGCATGTAGCAGGCAGGTAGCCGGCAGGTAGCAGGCAGGTAAGTAGGCAGGTAGGCAGGCAGGCAGGCAGGTAGGCAGGTAGGCAGGCAGGCAGGCAGGCATTCTCGCAGGCAGGCAGGCAGGCAGGCAGGCAGGCATTCTCGCAGGCAGGCAGGCAGGCAGGCAGGCAGGCATTCTCGCAGGCAGGCAGGCAGGCAGGCAGGCAGGCAGGCAGGCAGGCAGGCAGGCAGGCAGGCATTCTCCCAGGCAGGCAGGCAGGCATTGTCACAGGCAGGCAGGCAGGCAGGCAGGCAGGCATTGTCGCAGGCAGGTAGGCAGGCAGGCAGGCATTGTCGCAAGCAGGCAGGCAGGCAGGCAGGCAGGCAGGCTGGCAGGCAGGCAGGCATTGTCGCAGGCAGGCAGGCAGGCAGGCAGGCAGGCAGGCAGGAAGGCAGGTTTTGTCGCAGGCAGGCAGGGAGGCAGGCAGTCAGGCAGGCAGGCAGGCATTGTGGCAGGCAGGCAGGCAGGCAGGCATTGTCCCAGGCAGGCAGGCAGACAGGCAGGCAGGCAGGCAGGCAGGCAGGCAGGCATTGTCGCAGGCAGGCAGACAGGCAGGCAGGCAGTCACGCAGGCATTCTCGCAGACTGGCAGGCAGGCAGGCAGGCAGGCATTCTCGCAGGCAGGCATTCTCGCAGGAAGACAGGCAGGCAGGCATTCTCGCAGGCAGGTAGCAGGCAGGTAACAGGCAGGTAGCAGGCAGGTAGCAGGCAGGTAGCAGGCAGGTAGGTAGGCAGGTAGGCAGGCAGGCAGGTAGGCAGGCAGGCAGGTAGGCAGGCAGGCAGGAAGGCAGGCTTTGTCGCAGGCAGGCAGGCAGGCAAGCAGGCAGGCAGGCGGGCATTGTCGCAGGCAGGCAGGCAGGCAGGCAGTGTCGCAGGTATGCAGGCAGGCAGGCAGGCAGTCAGGCATTGTCGCAGGCAGGCAGGCAGGCAGGCAGGCATTGTCGCAGGCAGGCAGGCAGGCAGGCAGGCAGGCACGCAGGCATTCTCGCAGACTGGCAGGCAGGCAGGCAGGCAGGCATTCTCGCAGGCAGGCATTCTCGCAGGAAGACAGGCAGACAGGCAGGCAGGCAGACAGGCAGGCAGGGAGGCAGGCAGGCATTCTAGCAGGAATGCAGGCAGGCAGGCATTCTCGCAGACAGGTAGCAGGCAGGTAGCCGGCAGGTAGCAGGCAGGTAGCAGGCAGGTAGCAGGCATGTAGCAGGCAGGTAGCCGGCAGGTAGCAGGCAGGTAAGTAGGCAGGTAGGCAGGCAGGCAGGTAGGCAGGCAGGCAGGTAAGCAGGCAGGCAGGTAGGCAGGCAGGCAAGTAGGCAGGCAGGTAGGCAGGCAGGTAGGCAGGCAGGTAGGCAGGCAAGCATTCTCGCAGGCAGGCAGGCAGGCAGGCAGGCAGCAGGCATTCTCGAAGGTAGGCAGGCATTCTCGCAGGAAGGTAGGCAGGTAGGTATTCTCGGAGGCAGGTAGGCAGGCAGGAATTCTCACAGGCAGGTAGGCAGGCAGGTAGGCAGGCAGGCATTGTCGCAGGCATTGTCGCAGGCAGGCAGGCAGGCATTGTCGCAGGCAGGCAGGCAGGCAGGCAGGCAGGCAGGCATTCTCGCAGGCAGGCAGGCAGGCAGCCAGGCAGGCATTCTCGCAGGCAGGCAAGCAGGCAGGCAGGCAGGCATTCTCGCAGGCAGGCAGGCAGGCATTCTCGCAGGCAGGCAGGCAGGCAGGCAGGCAGGCAGGCAGGCAGGCAGGTAGGCAGGCAGGCAGGTAGGCAGGCAGGCAGGAAGGCAGGCTTTGTCGCAGGCAGGCAGGCAGGCAGGCAGGCAGGCAGGCATTGTCGCAGGCAGGCAGGCAGGCAGGCATTGTCGCAGGCAGGCAGGCAGGCAGGCAGGCATTGTCGCAGGCAGGCAGGCAGGCAGGCCGGCAGGCAGGCATTCTCACAGACTGGCAGGCAGGCAGGCAGGCAGGCATTCTCGCAGGAAGACAGGCAGGCAGGCAGGCAGGAAGGCGGGGAGGCACTCAGGCAGGCAGGCATTCTAGCAGGAATGCAGGCAGGCAGGCATTCTCGCAGGCAGGTAGCAGGCAGGTAGCAGGCAGGTAGCAGGCAGGTAGCAGGCAGGTAGCAGCAGGTAGGTAGGCAGGTAGGCAGGCAGGCAGGTAGGGAGGGAGGCAGGTAGGCAGGCAGGCAGGTAGGCAGGCAGGCAGGTAGGCAGGCAGGTAGGCAGGCAGGTAGGCAGGCAGGTAGGCAGGCAAGCATTCTCACAGGCAGGCAGGCAGGCAGGCAGGCAGCAGGCATTCTCGCAGGTAGGCAGGCATTCTCGCAGCAAGGCAGGTAGGTAGGTATTCTCGCAGGCAGGTAGGCAGGCAGGCAGGCAGGCAGGCAAGCATTGTCGCAGGCAGGTAGCAGGCAGGTAGCAGGCAGGTAGCAGGCAGGTAGCAGGCAGGTAGCAGCAGGTAGGTAGGCAGGTAGGCAGGCAGGCAGGTAGGGAGGGAGGCAGGTAGGCAGGCAGGTAGGCAGGCAAGCATTCTCACAGGCAGGCAGGCAGGCAGGCAGGCAGCAGGCATTCTCGCAGGTAGGCAGGCATTCTCGCAGCAAGGCAGGTAGGTAGGTATTCTCGCAGGCAGGTAGGCAGGCAGGAATTCTCGCAGGCAGGTAGGCAGGCAGGTAGGTAGGTAGGCAGGCAGGCAGGCATTCTCGCAGGCAGGCAATCTCCCAGGCACGCAGGCAGGCATTCTCGTAGGCAGGCATTGTCGCAGGCAGGCAGGCAGGAATTGTCGCAGGCATTGTCGCAGGCAGGCCGGCAGGCATTGTCGCAGGCATTGTCGCAGGCAGGCAGGCATGCAGGCAGGAAGGCAGGCTTTGTCGCAGGCAGGCAGGCAGGCAGGCAGGCAGGCAGGCAGTCATTTTCGCAGGCAGGCAGGCAGGCATTGTCGCAGGCAGGCCGGCAGGCAGGCAGGCAGGCAGGCAGGCAGGCAGGCAGGCAGGTAGGCAGGCAGGCAGGCAGGCAGGCAGGCAGGCATTGTCGCAGGCAGGCAGGCAGGCAGGCAGGCATTGTCGCAGGCAGGCAGGCAGGCAGGCAGGCAGGCAGGCAGGCACGCAGGCATTCTCGCAGACTGGCAGGCAGGCAGGCAGGCAGGCATTCTCCCAGGCAGGCATTCTCGCAGGAAGACAGGCAGGCAGGCAGGCAGGCAGGCAGGGAGGCAGGCAGGCAGGTATTCTAGCAGGAATGGAGGCAGACAGGCATTCTCGCAAGCAGGTAGCAGGCAGGTAGCAGGCAGGTAGCAGGCAGGTAGCAGGCAGGTAGCAGGCAGGTAGCAGGCAGGTATTAGGCAGGTAGGTAGGCAGGTAGGCAGGCAGGCAGGTAGGGAGGCAGGCAGGTAGGCAGGCAGGCAGGAAGGCAGGCTTTGTCGCAGGCAGGCAGGCAGGCAGGCAGGCAGGCATTGTCGCAGGCAGGCAGGCAGGCAGGCATTGTCGCAGGCAGGCAGGCAGGCAGGCAGGCAGGCAGGCACGCAGGCATTCTCGCAGACTGGCAGGCAGGCAGGCCGGCAGGCATTCTTGCAGGAAGACAGGCAGGCAGGCAGGCAGGCAGGCAGGCAGGCAGGGAGGCACTCAGGCAGGCAGGCATTCTAGCAGGAATGCAGGCAGGCAGGCATTCTCGCAGGCAGGTAGCAGGCAGGTAGCAGGCAGGTAGCAGGCAGGTAGCAGGCAGGTAGCAGGCAGGTAGCAGGCAGGTATGTAGGCAGGTAGGCAGGCAGGCAGGTAGGCAGGCAGGCAGGTAGGCAGGCAGGCAGGTAGGCAGGCAGGTAGGCAGGCAGGTAGGCAGGCAGGTAGGCAGGCAAGCATTCTCGCAGGCATGCAGGCAGGCAGGCAGGCAGGCAGCAGGCATTCTCGCAGGCAGGCATTCTCACAGGAAGACAGGCAGGAAGGCAGGCAGGCAGGGAGGCACTCAGGCAGGCCGGCATTCTAGCAGGAATGCAGGCAGGCAGGCATTCTCGCAGGCAGGTAGCAGGCAGGTAGCAGGCAGGTAGCAGGCAGGTAGGTAGGCAGGTAGGCAGGCAGGCAGGTAGGCAGGCAGGCAGGTAGGCAGGCAGGGAGGTAGGCAGGCAGGCAGGAAGGCAGGCTTTGTCGCAGGCAGGCAGGCAGGCAGGCAGGCAGGCAGGCAGGCATTGTCGCAGGCAGGCAGGCAGGCAGGCATTGTCGAAGGCAGGCAGGAAGGCAGGCAGGCATGCAGGCAGGCAGGCATTGTCGCAGGCAGGCAGGCAGGCAGGCAGGCAGGCATTGTCGCAGAGAGGCAGGCAGGCAGGCAGGCAGGCAGGCAGGCAGGCATTGTCGCAGGCAGGCAGGCAGGCACGCAGGCATTCTCGCAGACTGGCAGGCAGGCAGGCAGACAGGCATTTTCGCAGGCAGGCATTCTCGCAGAAAGACAGGCAGGCAGGCAGGCAGGCAGGCAGGGAGGCACTCAGGCAGGCAGGCATTCTAGCAGGAATGCAGGCAGGCAGGCATTGTCACAGGCAGGCAGGCAGGCAGGCATTGTCGCAGGCAGGCAGGCAGGCAGGCACGCAGGCATTCTCGCAGGCAGGCAGGCAGGCAGGCACGCAGGCATTCTCGCAGACTGGCAGGCAGGCAGGCCGGCAGGCATTCTCGCAGGAAGACAGGCAGGCAGGCAGGCAGGCAGGTAGGGAGGCACTCAGGCAGGCAGGCATTCTAGCAGGAATGCAGGCAGGGAGGCATTCTCCCAGGCAGGTAGCAGGCAGGTAGCAGGCAGGTAGCAGGCAAGTAGCAGGCAGGTAGCAGGCAGGTAGCAGGCAGGTAGCAGGCAGGTAGGTAGGCAGGTAGGCAGGCAGGCAGGTAGGCAGGCAGGCAGGTAGGCAGGCAGGCAGGTAGGCAGGCAGGTAGGCAGGCAGGTAGGCAGGCAGGTAGGCAGGCAAGCATTCTCGCAGGCATGCAGGCAGGCAGGCAGGCAGCAGGCATTCTCGCAGGCAGGCATTCTCACAGGAAGACAGGCAGGAAGGCAGGCAGGCAGGGAGGCACTCAGGCAGGCAGGCATTCTTACAGGAATGCAGGCAGGCAGGCATTATCGCAGGCAGGTAGCAGGCAAGCAGGTAGGCAGGCAGGCAGGTAGGCAGGCAGGCAGGTAGGCAGGCAGGCATGTAGGTAGGCAGGTAGGCAGGCAGGCAGGCAGGCATTCTCACAGGCAGGCAGGCAGGCAGGCAGGCAGGCATTCTCGCACGCAGGCAGGCAGGCAGGCAGGCAGGCAGGCATTCTCGCAGGCAGTCAGGCAGTCAGGCAGGCAGGCAGGCAGGCAGGCAGGCAGGCAGGCATTCTCCCAGGCAGGCAGGCAGGCATTGTCGCAGGCAGGCAGGCAGGCAGGCAGGCAGGCATTGTCGCAGGCAGGCAGGCAGGCAGGCAAGCATTGTCGCAGGCAGGCAGGCAGGCAGGCAGGCAGGCAGGCAGGCAGGCAGGCAGGCAGGCAGGCAGGCTGGCAGGCAGGCAGGCATTGTCGCAGGCAGGCAGGCAGGCAGGCAGGCAGGCAGGCAGGCAGGCAGGCAGGCAGGCAGGCAGGCAGGAAGGCAGGTTTTGTCGCAGGCAGGCAGGCAGGCAGGCAGTCAGGCAGGCAGGCAGGCATTGTGGCAGGCAGGCAGGCAGGCAGGCATTGTCGCAGGCAGGCAGGCAGACAGGCAGGCAGGCAGGCAGGCAGGCAGGAAGGCACGCAGGCATTCTCGCAGGCAGGCATTCTCGCAGGAAGACAGGCAGGCAGGCAGGGAGGCAGGCAGGCAGGCAGGTATTCTAGCAGGAATGCAGGCAGGCAGGCATTCTCGCAAGCAGGTAGCAGGCAGGTAGCAGGCAGGTAGCAGGCAGGTAGCAGGCAGGTAGTAGGCAGGTAGGTAGGCAGGTAGGCAGGCAGGCAGGTAGGGAGGCAGGCAGGTAGGCAGGCAGTTAGGAAAGCAGGCTTTGTCGCAGGCAGGCAGGCAGGCAGGCAGGCAGGCAGGCAGGCATTGTCACAGGCAGGCAGGCAGGCAGGCATTGTCACAGGCAGGCAGGCAGGCAGGCATTGTCGCAGGCAGGCAGGCAGGCAGGCACGCAGGCATTCTCGCAGGCAGGCAGGCAGGCAGGCACGCAGGCATTCTCGCAGACTGGCAGGCAGGCAGGCCGGCAGGCATTCTCGCAGGAAGACAGGCAGGCAGGCAGGCAGGCAGGTAGGGAGGCACTCAGGCAGGCAGGCATTCTAGCAGGAATGCAGGCAGGGAGGCATTCTCCCAGGCAGGTAGCAGGCAGGTAGCAGGCAGGTAGCAGGCAAGTAGCAGGCAGGTAGCAGGCAGGTAGCAGGCAGGTAGCAGGCAGGTAGGTAGGCAGGTAGGCAGGCAGGCAGGTAGGCAGGCAGGCAGGTAAGCAGGCAGGCAGGTAGGCAGGCAGGTAGGCAGGCAGGTAGGCAGGCAGGTAGGCAGGCAAGCATTCTCGCAGGCATGCAGGCAGGCAGGCAGGCAGGCAGCAGGCATTCTCGCAGGCAGGCATTCTCACAGGAAGACAGGCAGGAAGGCAGGCAGGCAGGGAGGCACTCAGGCAGGCAGGCATTCTAGCAGGAATGCAGGCAGGCAGGCATTATCGCAGGCAGGTAGCAGGCAAGCAGGTAGGCAGGCAGGCAGGTAGGCAGGCAGGCAGGTAGGCAGGCAGGCATGTAGGTAGGCAGGTAGGCAGGCAGGCAGGCAGGCATTCTCACAGGCAGGCAGGCAGGCAGGCAGGCAGGCATTCTCGCACGCAGGCAGGCAGGCAGGCAGGCAGGCAGGCAGGCATTCTCGCAGGCAGTCAGGCAGTCAGGCAGGCAGGCAGGCAGGCAGGCAGGCAGGCAGGCATTCTCCCAGGCAGGCAGGCAGGCATTGTCGCAGGCAGGCAGGCAGGCAGGCAGGCAGGCAGGCAGGCAGGCATTGTCGGAGGCAGGCAGGCAGGCAGGCAAGCATTGTCGCAGGCAGGCAGGCAGGCAGGCAGGCAGGCAGGCAGGCAGGCAGGCAGGCTGGCAGGCAGGCAGGCATTGTCGCAGGCAGGCAGGCAGGCAGGCAGGCAGGCAGGCAGGCAGGCAGGCAGGCAGGCAGGAAGGCAGGTTTTGTCGCAGGCAGGCAGGCAGGCAGGCAGTCAGGCAGGCAGGCAGGCATTGTGGCAGGCAGGCAGGCAGGCAGGCATTGTCGCAGGCAGGCAGGCAGACAGGCAGGCAGGCAGGCAGGCAGGCAGGCAGGCAGGCAGGCAGGCATTGTCGCAGGCAGGCAGACAGGCAGGCAGGCAGGCACGCAGGCATTCTCGCAGACTGGCAGGCAGGCAGGCAGGCAGGCATTCTCGCAGGCAGGCATTCTCGCAGGAAGACAGGCAGGCAGGCATTCTCGCAGGCAGGTAGCAGGCAGGTAACAGGCAGGTAGCAGGCAGGTAGCAGGCAGGTAGCAGGCAGGTAGGTAGGCAGGTAGGCAGGCAGGTAGGTAGGCAGGCAGGCAGGTAGGCAGGCAGGCAGGAAGGCAGGCTTTGTCGCAGGCAGGCAGGCAGGCAGGCAGGCAGGCAGGCAGGCATTGTCGCAGGCAGGCAGGCAGGTAGGCAGTGTCGCAGGCATGCAGGCAGGCAGGCAGGCAGGCAGGCATTGTCGCAGGCAGGCAGGCAGGCCGGCAGGGAGGCAGGCATTGTCGCAGGCAGGCAGGCAGGCAGGCAGGCAGGCACGCAGGCATTCTCGCAGACTGGCAGGCAGGCAGGCAGGCAGGCATTCTCGCAGGCAGGCATTCTCGCAGGAAGACAGGCAGACAGGCAGGAAGGCAGGCAGGCAGGCAGGCAGGCAGGGAGGCAGGCAGGCATTCTAGCAGGAATGCAGGCAGGCAGGCATTCTGGCAGGCAGGTAGCAGGCAGGTAGCAGGCAGGTAGCAGGCATGTAGCAGGCAGGTAGCCGGCAGGTAGCAGGCAGGTAAGTAGGCAGGTAGGCAGGCAGGCAGGCAGGTAGGCAGGTAGGCAGGCAGGCAGGCAGGCATTCTCGCAGGCAGGCAGGCAGGCAGGCAGGCAGGCATTCTCGCAGGCAGGCAGGCAGGCAGGCAGGCAGGCATTCTCGCAGGCAGGCAGGCAGGCAGGCAGGCAGGCAGTCAGGCAGGCAGGCAGGCATTCTCCCAGGCAGGCAGGCAGGCATTGTCGCAGGCAGGCAGGCAGGCAGGCAGGCAGGCATTGTCGCAGGCAGGCAGGCAGGCAGGCAGGCATTGTCGCAGGCAGGTAGCAGGCAGGTAGCAGGCAGGTAGCCGGCAGGTAGCAGGCAGGTAAGTAGGCAGGTAGGCAGGCAGGCAAGCAGTTAGGCAGGTAGGCAGGCAGGCAGGCAGGCATCCTCGCAGGCAGGCAGGCAGGCAGGCAGGCATTCTCGCAGGCAGGCATTCTCGCAGGCAGGCAGGCAGGCAGGCAGGCAGGCAGGCAGGCAGGCAGGTATTCTCCCAGGCAGGCAGGCAGGCATTGTCGCAGGCAGGCAGGCAGGCAGGCAGGCAGGCATTGTCGCAGGCAGGCAGGCAGGCAGGCAGGCATTGTCGCAAGCAGGCAGGCAGGCAGGCAGGCAGGCAGGCAGGCAGGCTGGCAGGCAGGCAGGCATTGTCGCAGGCAGGCAGGCAGGCAGGCAGGCAGGCAGGCAGGAAGGCAGGTTTTGTCGCAGGCAGGCAGGGAGGCAGGCAGTCAAGCAGGCAGGCAGGCATTGTGGCAGGCAGGCAGGCAGGCAGGCATTGTCCCAGGCCGGCAGGCAGACAGGCAGGCAGGCAGGCAGGCAGGCAGGCAGGCATTGTCGCAGGCAGGCAGACAGGCAGGCAGGCAGTCACGCAGGCATTCTCACAGACTGGCAGGCAGGCAGGCAGGCAGGCATTCTCGCAGGCAGGCATTCTCGCAGGAAGAGAGGCAGGCAGGCATTCTCGCAGGCAGGTAGCAGGCAGGTAACAGGCAGGTAGCAGGCAGGTAGCAGGCAGGTAGCAGGCAGGTAGGTAGGCAGGTAGGCAGGCAGGCAGGTAGGCAGGCAGGCAGGTAGGCAGGCAGGCAGGAAGGCAGGCTTTGTCGGAGGCAGGCAGGCAGGCAGGCAGGCAGGCAGGCAGGCATTGTCGCAGGTAGGCAGGCAGGCAGGCAGTGTCGCAGATATGCAGGCAGGCAGGCAGGCAGTCAGGCATTGTCGCAGGCAGGCAGGCAGGCAGGCAGGCATTGTCGCAGGCAGGCAGGCAGGCAGGCAGGCAGGGAGGCAGGCAGGCATTCTAGCAGGAATGCAGGCAGGCAGGCATTCTCGCAGGCAGGTAGCAGGCAGGTAGCAGGCAGGTAGCAGGCATGTAGCAGGCAGGTAGCCGGCAGGTAGCAGGCAGGTAAGTAGGCAGGTAGGCAGGCAGGCAGGCAGGTAGGCAGGTAGGCAGGCAGGCAGGCAGGCATTCTCGCAGGCAGGCAGGCAGGCAGGCAGGCAGGCATTCTCGCAGGCAGGCAGGCAGGCAGGCAGGCAGGCATTCTCGCAGGCAGGCAGGCAGGCAGGCAGGCAGGCAGGCAGGCAGGCAGGCAGGCAGGCAGGCATTCTCCCAGGCAGGCAGGCAGGCATTGTCACAGGCAGGCAGGCAGGCAGGCAGGCAGGCATTGTCGCAGGCAGGTAGGCAGGCAGGCAGGCATTGTCGCAAGCAGGCAGGCAGGCAGGCAGGCAGGCAGGCTGGCAGGCAGGCAGGCATTGTCGCAGGCAGGCAGGCAGGCAGGCAGGCAGGCAGGCAGGAAGGCAGGTTTTGTCGCAGGCAGGCAGGGAGGCAGGCAGTCAGGCAGGCAGGCAGGCATTGTGGCAGGCAGGCAGGCAGGCAGGCATTGTCCCAGGCAGGCAGGCAGACAGGCAGGCAGGCAGGCAGGCAGGCAGGCAGGCATTGTCGCAGGCAGGCAGACAGGCAGGCAGGCAGTCACGCAGGCATTCTCGCAGACTGGCAGGCAGGCAGGCAGGCAGGCATTCTCGCAGGCAGGCATTCTCGCAGGAAGACAGGCAGGCAGGCATTCTCGCAGGCAGGTAGCAGGCAGGTAACAGGCAGGTAGCAGGCAGGTAGCAGGCAGGTAGCAGGCAGGTAGGTAGGCAGGTAGGCAGGCAGGCAGGTAGGCAGGCAGGCAGGTAGGCAGGCAGGCAGGAAGGCAGGCTTTGTCGCAGGCAGGCAGGCAGGCAAGCAGGCAGGCAGGCGGGCATTGTCGCAGGCAGGCAGGCAGGCAGGCAGTGTCGCAGGTATGCAGGCAGGCAGGCAGGCAGTCAGGCATTGTCGCAGGCAGGCAGGCAGGCAGGCAGGCATTGTCGCAGGCAGGCAGGCAGGCAGGCAGGCAGGCACGCAGGCATTCTCGCAGACTGGCAGGCAGGCAGGCAGGCAGGCATTCTCGCAGGCAGGCATTCTCGCAGGAAGACAGGCAGACAGGCAGGCAGGCAGACAGGCAGGCAGGGAGGCAGGCAGGCATTCTAGCAGGAATGCAGGCAGGCAGGCATTCTCGCAGACAGGTAGCAGGCAGGTAGCCGGCAGGTAGCAGGCAGGTAGCAGGCAGGTAGCAGGCATGTAGCAGGCAGGTAGCCGGCAGGTAGCAGGCAGGTAAGTAGGCAGGTAGGCAGGCAGGCAGGTAGGCAGGCAGGCAGGTAAGCAGGCAGGCAGGTAGGCAGGCAGGCAAGTAGGCAGGCAGGTAGGCAGGCAGGTAGGCAGGCAGGTAGGCAGGCAAGCATTCTCGCAGGCAGGCAGGCAGGCAGGCAGGCAGCAGGCATTCTCGAAGGTAGGCAGGCATTCTCGCAGGAAGGTAGGCAGGTAGGTATTCTCGGAGGCAGGTAGGCAGGCAGGAATTCTCACAGGCAGGTAGGCAGGCAGGTAGGCAGGCAGGCAGGCAGGCAGGCATTCTCGCAGGCAGGCAATCTCCCAGGCACGCAGGCAGGCATTCTCGTAGGCAGGCATTGTCGCAGGCAGGCAGGCAGGCATTGTCGCAGGCATTGTCGCAGGCAGGCAGGCAGGCATTGTCGCAGGCAGGCAGGCAGGCAGGCAGGCAGGCAGGCAGGCAGGCATTCTCGCAGGCAGGCAGGCAGGCAGCCAGGCAGGCATTCTCGCTGGCAGGCAAGCAGGCAGGCAGGCAGGCAGGCAGGCAGGCAGGCAGGCATTCTCGCAGGCAGGCAGGCAGGCAGGCAGGCAGGCAGGCAGGCAGGCAGGCAGGCAGGTAGGCAGGCAGGCAGGTAGGCAGGCAGGCAGGAAGGCAGGCTTTGTCGCAGGCAGGCAGGCAGGCAGGCAGGCAGGCAGGCATTGTCGCAGGCAGGCAGGCAGGCAGGCATTGTCGCAGGCAGGCAGGCAGGCAGGCAGGCATTGTCGCAGGCAGGCAGGCAGGCAGGCCGGCAGGCAGGCATTCTCACAGACTGGCAGGCAGGCAGGCAGGCAGGCATTCTCGCAGGCAGGCATTCTCGCAGGAAGACAGGCAGGCAGGCAGGCAGGAAGGCGGGGAGGCACTCAGGCAGGCAGGCATTCTAGCAGGAATGCAGGCAGGCAGGCATTCTCGCAGGCAGGTAGCAGGCAGGTAGCAGGCAGGTAGCAGGCAGGTAGCAGGCAGGTAGCAGCAGGTAGGTAGGCAGGTAGGCAGGCAGGCAGGTAGGGAGGGAGGCAGGTAGGCAGGCAGGCAGGTAGGCAGGCAGGCAGGTAGGCAGGCAGGTAGGCAGGCAGGTAGGCAGGCAGGTAGGCAGGCAAGCATTCTCACAGGCAGGCAGGCAGGCAGGCAGGCAGCAGGCATTCTCGCAGGTAGGCAGGCATTCTCGCAGCAAGGCAGGTAGGTAGGTATTCTCGCAGGCAGGTAGGCAGGCAGGCAGGCAAGCAGGCAAGCATTGTCGCAGGCAGGTAGCAGGCAGGTAGCAGGCAGGTAGCAGGCAGGTAGCAGGCAGGTAGCAGCAGGTAGGTAGGCAGGTAGGCAGGCAGGCAGGTAGGGAGGGAGGCAGGTAGGCAGGCAGGTAGGCAGGCAAGCATTCTCACAGGCAGGCAGGCCGGCAGGCAGGCAGCAGGCATTCTCGCAGGTAGGCAGGCATTCTCGCAGCAAGGCAGGTAGGTAGGTATTCTCGCAGGCAGGTAGGCAGGCAGGAATTCTCGCAGGCAGGTAGGCAGGCAGGTAGGTAGGTAGGCAGGCAGGCAGGCATTCTCGCAGGCAGGCAATCTCCCAGGCACGCAGGCAGGCATTCTCGTAGGCAGGCATTGTCGCAGGCAGGCAGGCAGGAATTGTCGCAGGCATTGTCGCAGGCAGGCCGGCAGGCATTGTCGCAGGCATTGTCGCAGGCAGGCAGGCATGCAGGCAGGAAGGCAGGCTTTGTCGCAGGCAGGCAGGCAGGCAGGCAGGCAGGCAGGCAGTCATTTTCGCAGGCAGGCAGGCAGGCATTGTCGCAGGCAGGCAGGCAGGCAGGCAGGCAGGCAGGCAGGCAGGCAGGCAGGCAGGCAGGTAGGCAGGCAGGCAGGCAGGCAGGCAGGCAGGCATTGTCGCAGGCAGGCAGGCAGGCACGCAGGCATTGTCGCAGGCAGGCAGGCAGGCAGGCAGGCAGGCAGGCAGGCACGCAGGCATTCTCGCAGACTGGCAGGCAGGCAGGCAGGCAGGCATTCTCCCAGGCAGGCATTCTCGCAGGAAGACAGGCAGGCAGGCAGGCAGGCAGGCAGGGAGGCAGGCAGGCAGGTATTCTAGCAGGAATGGAGGCAGACAGGCATTCTCGCAAGCAGGTAGCAGGCAGGTAGCAGGCAGGTAGCAGGCAGGTAGCAGGCAGGTAGCAGGCAGGTAGCAGGCAGGTATTAGGCAGGTAGGTAGGCAGGTAGGCAGGCAGGCAGGTAGGGAGGCAGGCAGGTAGGCAGGCAGGCAGGAAGGCAGGCTTTGTCGCAGGCAGGCAGGCAAGCAGGCAGGCAGGCATTGTCGCAGGCAGGCAGGCAGGCAGGCATTGTCGCAGGCAGGCAGGCAGGCAGGCAGGCAGGCAGGCACGCAGGCATTCTCGCAGACTGGCAGGCAGGCAGGCCGGCAGGCATTCTTGCAGGAAGACAGGCAGGCAGGCAGGCAGGCAGGCAGGCAGGCAGGGAGGCACTCAGGCAGGCAGGCATTCTAGCAGGAATGCAGGCAGGCAGGCATTCTCGCAGGCAGGTAGCAGGCAGGTAGCAGGCAGGTAGCAGGCAGGTAGCAGGCAGGTAGCAGGCAGGTAGCAGGCAGGTATGTAGGCAGGTAGGCAGGCAGGCAGGTAGGCAGGCAGGCAGGTAGGCAGGCAGGCAGGTAGGCAGGCAGGTAGGCAGGCAGGTAGGCAGGCAGGTAGGCAGGCAAGCATTCTCGCAGGCATGCAGGCAGGCAGGCAGGCAGGCAGCAGGCATTCTCGCAGGCAGGCATTCTCACAGGAAGACAGGCAGGAAGGCAGGCAGGCAGGGAGGCACTCAGGCAGGCCGGCATTCTAGCAGGAATGCAGGCAGGCAGGCATTCTCGCAGGCAGGTAGCAGGCAGGTAGCAGGCAGGTAGCAGGCAGGTAGGTAGGCAGGTAGGCAGGCAGGCAGGTAGGCAGGCAGGCAGGTAGGCAGGCAGGGAGGTAGGCAGGCAGGCAGGAAGGCAGGCTTTGTCGCAGGCAGGCAGGCAGGCAGGCAGGCAGGCAGGCAGGCATTGTCGCAGGCAGGCAGGCAGGCAGGCATTGTCGAAGGCAGGCAGGCAGGCAGGCAGGCAGGCAGGCATTGTCGCAGGCAGGCAGGCAGGCAGGCAGGCAGGCATTGTCGCAGAGAGGCAGGCAGGCAGGCAGGCAGGCAGGCAGGCAGGCATTGTCGCAGGCAGGCAGGCAGGCACGCAGGCATTCTCGCAGACTGGCAGGCAGGCAGGCAGACAGGCATTTTCGCAGGCAGGCATTCTCGCAGAAAGACAGGCAGGCAGGCAGGCAGGCAGGCAGGGAGGCACTCAGGCAGGCAGGCATTCTAGCAGGAATGCAGGCAGGCAGGCATTGTCGCAGGCAGGTAGCAGGCAGGCAGGTAGGCAGGCAGGCAGGTAGGCAGGCAGGCAGTAGGCAGGCAGGCAGGTAGGCAGGCAGGCAGGCAGGCAGGAAGGCAGGCTTTGTCGCAGGTAGGCAGGCAGGCAGGCAGGCAGGCAGGCATTGTCGCAGGCAGGCAGGCAGGCAGGCATTGTCGCAGGCAGGCAGGCAGGCAGGCAGGCAGGCATTGTCGGAGGCAGGCAGGCAGGCAGGCAGGCAGGCATTGTCGCAGGCAGGCAGGCAGGCAGGCACGCAGGCACGCAGGCATTCTCGCAGACTGGCAGGCAGGCAGGCAGGCAGGCATTCTCGCAGGAAGACAGGCAGGCAGGCAGGCAGGCAGGCAGGGAGGCAGGCAGGAAGGCAGGCATTCTAGCAGGAATGCAGGCAGGCAGGCATTCTCGCAGGCAGGTAGCAGGCAGGTAGCAGGCAGGTAGCAGGCAGGTAGCAGGCAGGTAGCAGGCAGGTAGCAGGCAGGTAGGTAGGCAGGTAGGCAGGCAGGCAGGTAGGCAGGCAGGCAGGTTGGCAGGCAGGCAGGAAGGCAGGCTTTGTCGCAGGCAGGCAGGCAGGCAGGCAGGCAGGCAGGCATTGTCGCAGGCAGTCAGGCAGACAGGCAGGCAGGCAGGCAGGCAGGCATTGTCGCAGGCAGGCAGGCAGGCAGGCAGGCAGGCAAGCACGCAGGCATTCTCGCAGACTGGCAGGCAGGCAGGCAGGCAGGCATTCTCGCAGGCAGGAATTCTCGCAGGAAGACAGGCAGGCAGGCAGGCAGGGAGGCCGGCAGGCAGGCAGGCATTCTAGCAGGAATGGAGGCAGGCAGGCATTCTCGCAGGCAAGTAGCAGGCAGGTAGCAGGCAGGTAGCAGGCAGGTAGCAGGCAGGTAGCAGGCAGGTAGGTAGGCAGGTAGGCAGGCAGGCAGGTAGGCAGGCAGGCAGGTAGGCAGGAAGGCAGGTAGGCAGGCAGGCAGGTACGCAGGCAGGTAGGCAGGCAGGTAGGCAGGCAGGTAGGCAGGCAAGCATTCTCGCAGGCAGGCAGGCAGGCAGGCAGGCAGGCAGGCATTGTCGCAGGCAGGCAGGCAGGCAGTCATTGTCGCAGGCAGGCAGGCAGGCAGGCAGGCATTGTCGCAGGCAGGCAGGCAGGCAGGCAGGCAGGCAGGCAGGCATTGTCGCAGGCAGGCAGGCAGGCAGGCAGGCAGGCAGGCACACAGGCATTCTCGCAGACTGGCAGGCAGGCAGGCAGGCAGGCATTCTCGCAGGCAGGCATTCTTGCAGGAAGACAGGCAGGCAGGCAGGCAGGCAAGCAGGGAGGCAGGCAGGCAGGCATTCTAGCAGGAATGCAGGCAGGCAGGCATCCTCGCAGTCAGGTAGCAGGCAGGTAGCAGGCAGGTAGCAGGCAGGTAGCAGGCAGGTAGCAGGCAGGTAGCAGGCAGGTAAGTAGGCAGGTAGGCAGGCAGGCAGGCAGGTAGGCAGGCAGGCAGGTAGGCAGGAAGGCAGGAAGGCAGGCTTTGTCGCAGGCAAGCAGGCAGGCAGGCAGGCAGGCATTGTCGCAGGCAGGCAGGCAGACAGGCAGGCAGGCAGGCAGGCAGGCATTGTCGCAGGCAGGCAGGCAGGCAGGCAGGCAGGCACGCAGGCATTCTCGCAGACTGGCAGACAGGCAGGCAGGCAGGCATTCTCGCAGGCAGGCATTCTCGCAGGAAGACAGGCAGGCAGGCAGGCAGGCAGGCAGGCAGGCAGGCAGGGAGGCAGGCAGGCAGGCAGGCATTCTAGCAGGAATGCAGGCAGGCAGGCATTCTCGAAGGCAGGTAGCAGGCAGGTGGCAGGCAGGGAGCAGGCAGGTAGCAGGCAGGTAGCAGGCAGGTAGCAGGCAGTTAGCAGGCAGGTAAGTAGGCAGGTAGGCAGGCAGGCAGGTAGGCAGGCAGGCAGGTAAGCAGGCAGGCAGGTAGGCAGGAAGGCAGGAAGGCAGGTAGGCAGGCAGGCAGGTAGGCAGGCAGGCAGGAAGGCAGGCTTTGTCGCAGGCAGGCAGGCAGGCAGGCATTGTCGCAGGCAGGCAGGCAGGCAGGCATTGTCGCAGGCAGGCAGGCAGGCAGGCAGGCAGGCAGGCATTGTCGCAGGCAGGCAGGCAGGCAGGCAGGCAGGCAGGCAGGCAGGCAGGCATTGTCGCAGGCAGGCAGGCAATCAGGCAGGCAGGCAGGCATGCAGGCATTCTCGCAGACTGGCAGGCAGGCAGGCAGGAAGGCAGGCTTTGTCGCAGGCAGGCAGGCAGGCAGGCATTGTCGCAGGCAGGCAGGCAGGCAGGCATTGTCGCAGGCAGGCAGGCAGGCAGGCAGGCATTTTTGCAGGCAGGCAGGCAGGCAGGCAGGCAGGCAGGCAGGCAGGCAGGCAGGCAGGCAGGCAGGCAGGCATTCTCGCAGGCAGGCAATCTCCCAGGCACGCAGGCAGGCATTCTCGTAGGCAGGCATTGTCGCAGGCAGGCAGGCAGGCATTGTCGCAGGCATTGTCGCAGGCAGGCAGGCATGCAGGCAGGAAGGCAGGCTTTGTCGCAGGCAGGCAGGCAGGCAGGCAGGCAGGCATTTTCGCAGGCAGGCAGGCAGGCAGGCATTGTCGCAGGCAGGCAGGCAGGCAGGCAGGCAGGCAGGCAGGCAGGCAGGCAGGCAGGCAGGCAGGCAGGCAGGCATTGTCGCAGGCAGGCAGGCAGGCAGGCAGGCAGGCACGCAGGCATTCTCGCAGACTGGCAGGCAGGCAGGCAGGCAGGCATTCTCGCAGGCAGGCATTCTCGCAGGAAGACAGGCAGGCTGGCAGGCAGGCAGGGAGGCAGGCAGGCAGGCAGGTATTCTAGCAGGAATGGAGATAGGCAGGCATTCTCGCAGGCAGGTAGCAGGCAGGTAGCAGGCAGGTAGCAGGCAGGTAGCAGGCAGGTAGCAGGCAGGTAGCAGGCAGGTAGCAGGCAGGTAGCAGGCAGGTATTAGGCAGGTAGGTAGGCAGGTAGGCAGGCAGGCAGGTAGGGAGGCAGGCAGGTAGGCAGGCAGGCAGGAAGGCAGGCTTTGTCGCAGGCAGGCAGGCAGGCAGGCAGGCAGGCATTGTCGCAGGCAGGCAGGCAGGCAGGCATTGTCGCAGGCAGGCAGGCAGGCAGGCAGGCAGGCACGCAGGCATTCTCGCAGACTGGCAGGCAGGCAGGCCGGCAGGCATTCTCGCAGGAAGACAGGCAGGCAGGCAGGCAGGCAGGCAGGCAGGGAGGCACTCAGGCAGGCAGGCATTCTAGCAGGAATGCAGGCAGGCAGGCATTCTCGCAGGCAGGTAGCAGGCAGGTAGCAGGCAGGTAGCAGGCAGGTAGCAGGCAGGTAGCAGGCAGGTAGCAGGCAGGTATGTAGGCAGGTAGGCAGGCAGGCAGGTAGGCAGGCAGGCAGGTAGGCAGGCAGGCAGGTAGGCAGGCAGGTAGGCAGGCAGGTAGGCAGGCAGGTAGGCAGGCAAGCATTCTCGCAGGCATGCATGCAGGCAGGCAGGCAGGCAGCAGGCATTCTCGCAGGCAGGCATTCTCACAGGAAGACAGGCAGGAAGGCAGGCAGGCAGGGAGGCACTCAGACAGGCAGGCATTCTAGCAGGAATGCAGGCAGGCAGGCATTCTCGCAGGCAGGTAGCAGGCAGGTAGCAGGCAGGTAGCAGGCAGGTAGGTAGGCAGGTAGGCAGGCAGGCAGGTAGGCAGGCAGGCAGGTAGGCAGGCAGGGAGGTAGGCAGGCAGGCAGGAAGGCAGGCTTTGTCACAGGCAGGCAGGCAGGCAGGCAGGCAGGCAGGCAGGCATTGTCGCAGGCAGGCAGGCAGGCAGGCATTGTCGAAGGCAGGCAGGCAGGCAGGCAGGCAGGCAGGCAGGCAGGCATTGTCGCAGGCAGGCAGGCAGGCAGGCAGGCAGGCAGGCAGGCATTGTCGCAGAGAGGCAGGCAGGCAGGCAGGCAGGCAGGCAGGCAGGCATTGTCGCATGCAGGCAGGCAGGCACGCAGGCATTCTCGCAGACTGGCAGGCAGGCAGGCAGACAGGCATTTTCGCAGGCAGGCATTCTCGCAGAAAGACAGGCAGGCAGGCAGGCAGGCAGGCAGGGAGGCACTCAGGCAGGCAGGCATTCTAGCAGGAATGCAGGCAGGCAGGCATTGTCGCAGGCAGGTAGCAGGCAGGCAGGTAGGCAGGCAGGCAGGTAGGCAGGCAGGCAGTAGGCAGGCAGGCAGGTAGGCAGGCAGGCAGGCAGGAAGGCAGGCTTTGTCGCAGGTAGGCAGGCAGGCAGGCAGGCAGGCATTGTCGCAGGCAGGCAGGCAGGCAGGCATTGTCGCAGGCAGGCATTCTCGCAGGAAGACAGGCAGGCAGGCAGGCAGGCAGGCAGGGAGGCAGGCAGGCAGGCAGGTATTCTAGCAGGAATGGAGATAGGCAGGCATTCTCGCAGGCAGGTAGCAGGCAGGTAGCAGGCAGGTAGCAGGCAGGTAGCAGGCAGGTAGCAGGCAGGTAGCAGGCAGGTATTAGGCAGGTAGGGAGGCAGGTACGCAGGCAGGCAGGTAGGGAGGCAGGCAGGTAGGCAGGCAGGCAGGAAGGCAGGCTTTGTCGCAGGCAGGCAGGCAGGCAGGCAGGCAGGCATTGTCGCAGGCAGGCAGGCAGGCAGGCATTGTCGCAGGCAGGCAGGCAGGCAGGCAGGCAGGCACGCAGGCATTCTCGCAGACTGGCAGGCAGGCAGGCCGGCAGGCATTCTCGCAGGAAGACAGGCAGGCAGGCAGGCAGGCAGGCAGGCAGGGAGGCACTCAGGCAGGCAGGCATTCTAGCAGGAATGCAGGCAGGCAGGCATTCTCGCAGGCAGGTAGCAGGCAGGTAGCAGGCAGGTGGCAGGCAGGTAGCAGGCAGGTAGCAGGCAGGTAGCAGGCAGGTATGTAGGCAGGTAGGCAGGCAGGCAGGTAGGCAGGCAGGCAGGTAGGCAGGCAGGCAGGTAGGCAGGCAGGTAGGCAGGCAGGTAGGCAGGCAGGTAGGCAGGCAGGTAGGCAGGCAAGCATTCTCGCAGGCATGCAGGCAGGCAGGCAGGCAGGCAGCAGCCATTCTCGCAGGCAGGCATTCTCACAGGAAGACAGGCAGGAAGGCAGGCAGACAGGGAGGCACTCAGACAGGCAGGCATTCTAGCAGGAATGCAGGCAGGCAGGCATTCTCGCAGGCAGGTAGCAGGCAGGTAGCAGGCAGGTAGCAGGCAGGTAGGTAGGCAGGTAGGCAGGCAGGCAGGTAGGCAGGCAGGCAGGTAGGCAGGCAGGGAGGTAGGCAGGCAGGCAGGAAGGCAGGCTTTGTCGCAGGCAGGCAGGCAGGCAGGCAGGCAGGCAGGCAGGCAGGCAGGCAGGCAGGCAGGCAGGCATTGTCGCAGGCAGGAAGGCAGGCAGGCATTGTCGAAGGCAGGCAGGCAGGCAGGCAGGCAGGCAGGCAGGCAGGCAGGCAGGCATTGTCGCAGGCAGGCAGGCAGGCAGGCAGGCAGGCAGGCAGGCATTGTCGCAGAGAGGCAGGCAGGCAGGCAGGCAGGCAGGCAGGCAGGCATTGTCGCATGCAGGCAGGCAGGCACGCAGGCATTCTCGCAGACTGGCAGGCAGGCAGGCAGACAGGCATTTTCGCAGGCAGGCATTCTCGCAGAAAGACAGGCAGGCAGGCAGGCAGGCAGGCAGGGAGGCACTCAGGCAGGCAGGCATTCTAGCAGGAATGCAGGCAGGCAGGCATTGTCGCAGGCAGGCAGGCAGGCAGGCATTGTCGGAGGCAGGCAGGCAGGCAGGCAGGCAGGCAGGCATTGTCGCAGGCAGGCAGGCAGGCAGGCACGCAGGCACGCAGTCATTCTCGCAGACTGGCAGGCAGGCAGGCAGGCAGGCATTCTCGCAGGAAGACAGGCAGGCAGGCAGGCAGGCAGGGAGGCAGGCAGGAAGGCAGGCATTCTAGCAGGAATGCAGGCAGGCAGGCATTCTCGCAGGCAGGTAGCAGGCAGGTAGCAGGCAGTTAGCAGGCAGGTAGCAGGCAGGTAGCAGGCAGGTAGCAGGCAGGTAGGTAGGCAGGTAGGCAGGCAGGCAGGTAGGCAGGCAGGCAGGTTGGCAGGCAGGCAGGAAGGCAGGCTTTGTTGCAGGCAGGCAGGCAGGCAGGCAGGCAGGCAGGCAGGCATTGTCGCAGGCAGGCAGGCAGACAGGCAGGCAGGCAGGCAGGCAGGCATTGTCGCAGGCAGGCAGGCAGGCAGGCAGGCAGGCAAGCACGCAGGCATTCTCGCAGACTGGCAGGCAGGCAGGCAGGCAGGCATTCTAGCAGGAATGGAGGCAGGCAGGCATTCTCGCAGGCAAGTAGCAGGCAGGTAGCAGGCAGGTAGCAGGCAGGTAGCAGGCAGGTAGCAGGCAGGTAGGTAGGCAGGTAGGCAGGCAGGCAGGTAGGCAGGCAGGCAGGTAGGCAGGAAGGCAGGTAGGCAGGCAGGCAGGTACGCAGGCAGGTAGGCAGGCAGGTAGGCAGGCAGGTAGGCAGGCAAGCATTCTCGCAGGCAGGCAGGCAGGCAGGCAGGCAGGCAGGCATTGTCGCAGGCAGGCAGGCAGGCAGGCAGGCATTGTCGCAGGCAGGCAGGCAGGCAGGCAGGCAGGCATTGTCGCAGGCAGGCAGGCAGGCAGGCAGGCAGGCAGGCAGGCAGGCATTGTCGCAGGCAGGCAGGCAGGCAGGCAGGCAAGCAGGCACGCAGGCATTCTCGCAGACTGGCAGGCAGGCAGGCAGGCAGGCATTCTCGCAGGCAGGCATTCTTGCAGGAAGACAGGCAGGCAGGCAGGCAGGCAAGCAGGGAGGCAGGCAGGCAGGCATTCTAGCAGGAATGCAGGCAGGCAGGCATTCTCGCAGTCAGGTAGCAGGCAGGTAGCAGGCAGGTAGCAGGCAGGTAGCAGGCAGGTAGCAGGCAGGTAGCAGGCAGGTAAGTGGCAGGTAGGCAGGCAGGCAGGCAGGTAGGCAGGCAGGCAGGTAGGCAGGCAGGCAGGAAGGCAGGCTTTGTCGCAGGCAAGCAGGCAGGCAGGCAGGCAGGCAGGCATTGTCGCAGGCAGGCAGGCAGGCAGGCATTCTCGCAGGCAGGCAATCTCCCAGGCACGCAGGCAGGCATTCTCGTAGGCAGGCATTGTCGCAGGCAGGCAGGCAGGTATTGTCGCAGGCATTGTCGCAGGCAGGCCGGCAGGCATTGTCGCAGGCATTGTCGCAGGCAGGCAGGCATGCAGGCAGGAAGGCAGGCTTTGTCGCAGGCAGGCAGGCAGGCAGGCAGGCAGGCAGGCAGGCAGGCAGGCATTTTCGCAGGCAGGCAGGCAGGCATTGTCGCAGGCAGGCAGGCAGGCAGGCAGGCAGGCAGGCAGGCAGGCAGGCAGGTAGGCAGGCAGGCAGGCAGGCAGGCAGGCAGGCATTGTCGCAAGCAGGCAGGCAGGCAGGCAGGCATTGTCGCAGGCAGGCAGGCAGGCAGGCAGGCAGGCAGGCACGCAGGCATTCTCGCAGACTGGCAGGCAGGCAGGCAGGCAGGCATTCTCGCAGGCAGGCATTCTCGCAGGAAGACAGGCAGGCAGGCAGGCAGGCAGGCAGGGAGGCAGGCAGGCAGGTATTCTAGCAGGAATGGAGGCAGGCAGGCATTCTCGCAGGCAGGTAGCAGGCAGGTAGCAGGCAGGTAGCAGGCAGGTAGCAGGCAGGTAGCAGGCAGGTAGCAGGCAGGTATTAGGCAGGTAGGTAGGCAGGTAGGCAGGCAGGCAGGTAGGGAGGCAGGCAGGTAGGCAGGCAGGCAGGAAGGCAGGCTTTGTCGCAGGCAGGCAGGCAGGCAGGCAGGCAGGCACGCAGGCATTCTCGCAGACTGGCAGGCAGGCAGGCAGGCAGGCATTCTCGCAGGCAGGCATTCTCGCAGGAAGACAGGCAGGCAGGCAGGGAGGCAGGCAGGCAGGCAGGCAGGCATTCTAGCAGGAATGCAGGCAGGCAGGCATTCTCGCAGGCAGGTAGCAGGCAGGTAGCAGGCAGGTAGCAGGCAAGTAGCAGGCAGGTAGCAGGCAGGTAGGTAGGCAGGTAGGCAGGCAGGCAGGTAGGCAGGCAGGCAGGTAGGCAGGCAGGCAGGAAGGCAGGCTTTGTCGCAGGCAGGCAGGCAGGCAGGCAGGCAGGCAGGCAGGCATTTTCGCAGGCAGGCAGGCATTGTCGCAGGCAGGCAGGCAGGCAGGCAGGCAGGCATTGTCGCAGGCAGGCAGGCAGGCAGGCAGGCACGCACGCAGGGATTCTCGCAGACTGGCAGGCAGGCAGGCAGGCAGGCATTCTCGCAGGCAGGCATTCTCGCAGGAAGACAGGTAGGCAGGAAGGCAGGCAGGCAGGAAGTCAGGCAGGCAGGCAGGCATTCTAGCAGGAATGCAGGCAGGCAGGCATTCTCGCAGGCAGGCATTCTCGCAGGCAGGCATTCTCGCAGGCAGGTAGCCGGCAGGTAGCAGGCAGGTAGCAGGCAGGTAGCAGGCAGGTAGGTAGGCAGGTAGGCATGCAGGCAGGTAGGCAGGCAGGCAGGTAGGCAGGCAGGCAGGTAGGCAGGCAGGCAGGTAGGCAGGCAGGCAGGTAGGCAGGCAGGTAGGCAGGCAGGTAGGCAGGCAAGCATTCTCGCAGGCAGGCAGGCAGGCAGGCAGGCAGCAGGCATTCTCGCAGGTAGGCAGGCATTCTCGCAGGAAGGCAGGCAGGTAGGTATTCTCGCAGGCAGGTAGGCAGGCAGGAATTCTCGCAGGCAGGTAGGCAGGCAGGTAGGCAGGCAGGCAGGCAGGCAGGCATTGTCGCAGGCAGGCAGGCAGGCATTGTCGCAGGCATTGTCGCAGGCAGGCAGGCAGGCATTGTCGCAGGCATTGTCGCAGGCAGGCAGCTAGGCATTGTCGCAGGCATTGTCGCAGGCAGGCAGGCAGGCAGGCATTCTCGCAGGCATTCTCGCAGGCAGGCAGGCAGGCAGGCAGGCATTGTCGCAGGCAGGCAGGCAGGCAGGCAGGCAGGCATTGTCGCAGGCAGGCAGGCAGGCAGGCAGGCAGGCAGGCATTGTCGCAGGCAGGCAGGCAGGCAGGCAGGCAGGCAGGCATTGTCGCAGGCAGTCAGGCAGGCAGGCAGGCAGGCAGACATTGTCGCATGCAGGCAGGCAGGCAGGCAGGCATTCTCGCAGGCAGGCAGGCAGGCAGGCAGGCATTGTCGCAGGCAGGCATTCTCGCAGGAAGACAGGCAGGCAGGCAGGCAGGCAGGCAGGCAGGGAGGCAGGCAGGCATTCTAGCAGGAATGCAGGCATGCAGGCATTCTCGTAGGCAGGTAGCAGGCAGGTAGCCGGCAGGTAGCAGGCAGGTAGTTGGCAGGAAGCAGGCATGTAGCAGGCACGTAGCAGGCAGGTAGCAGGCAGGTAGGTAGGCAGGTAGGCAGGCAGGCAGGTAGGCAGGAAGGCAGGTTAGCAGGCAGGCAGGTAGGCAGGAAGGCAGGAAGGCAGGTAGGCAGGCAGGTAGGCAGGCAAGCATTCTCGCAGGCAGGCAGGCCGGCAGGCAGGCAGCAGGCATTCTCGCAGGTAGGCAGGCATTCTCGCAGGAAGGCAGGCAGGTAGGTATTCTCGCAGGCAGGTAGGCAGGCAGGAATTCTCGCAGGCAGGTAGGCAGGCAGGTTGGCAGGCAGGCAGGCAGGCATTCTCGCCGGCAGGCAATCTCCCAGGCACGCAGGCAGGCATTCTCGTAGGCAGGCATTGTCGCAGGCAGGCAGGCAGTCATTGTCGCAGGCATTGTCGCAGGCAGGCAGGCAGGCATTGTCGCAGGCATTGTCGCAGGCAGGCAGGCAGGCATTGTCGCTGGCATTGTCGCAGGCAGGCAGGCAGGCAGGCAGGCATTCTCGCAGGCATTCTCGCAGGCAGGCAGGCAGGCAGGCATTGTCGCAGGCAGGCAGGCAGGCAGGCAGGCATTGTGGCAGGCAGGCAGGCAGGCAGGCAGGCAGGCATTGTCGCAGGCAGGCATTGTGGCAGGCAGGCACGCAGGCAGGCAGGCAGGCAGGCATTGTCGCAGGCAGTCAGGCAGGCAGGCAGGCAGGCAGGCAGGCATTGTCGCAGGCAGTCAGGCAGGCAGGCAGGCAGGCAGGCAGGCATTGTCGCAGGCAGTCAGGCAGGCAGGCAGGCAGGCAGGCATTGTCGCAGGCAGGCAGGCAGGCAGGCAGGCATTCTCGCAGGCAACAGGCAGGCAGGCAGGCAGGTAGGCAGGCATTCTCGCAGGTAGACAGGCAGGCAGGCAGGCAGGCAGGCAGGCATTCTCGCAGGCAGGCAGGCAGGCAGGCAGGCATTCTCGCAGGCAGGCAAGCAGGCAGGCAGGCAGGCAGGCAGACATTCTCGCAGACAGGCAGGCAGGCAGGCAGGCAGGCAGGCAGGCAGGCATTCTCGCAGGCAGGCAGGCAGTCAGGCAGGCAGGCATTCTCGCAGGCAGGCAGGCAGGCATTGTCGCAGGCAGACAGGCAGGCAGGCAGGCATTGTCGCAGGCAGGCAGGCAGGCATTGTCGCAGGCAGGCAGGCAGGCAGGCAGGCAGACTGGCAGGCAGGCAGGCATTGTCGCAGGCAGGCAGGCAGGCAGGCAGGAAGGCAGGCTTTGTCGCAAGCAGGCAGGCAGGCAAGCAGGCAAGCAGGCAGGCATTGTGGCAGGCAGGCAGGCAGGCAGGCATTGTCGCAGGCAGGCAAGCAGGCAGGCAGGCATTGTCGCAGGCAGGCAGGCAGGCAGGCAGGCATTGTCGCAGGCAGGCAGGCAGGCAGGCAGGCAGGCACGCAGGCATTCTCGCAGACTGGCAGGCAGGCAGGCAGGCAGGCATTCTCGCAGGCAGGCATTCTCGCAGGAAGACAGGCAGGCAGGCAGGCAGGCAGGGAGGCAGGCAGGCAGGCATTCTAGCAGGAATGCAGGCAGGCAGGCATTCTCGCAGGCAGGTAGCAGGCAGGTAGCAGGCAGGTAGCAGGCAAGTAGCAGGCAGGTAGCAGGCAGGTAGGTAGGCAGGTAGGCAGGCAGGCAGGTAGGCAGGCAGGCAGGTAGGCAGGCAGGCAGGAAGGCAGGCTTTGTCGCAGGCAGGCAGTCAGGCAGGCAGGCATGCAGGCAGGCAGGCATTTTCGCAGGCAGGCAGGCAGGCAGGCATTGTCGCAGGCAGGCAGGCAGGCAGGCAGGCAGGCAGGCAGGCATTGTCGCAGGCAGGCAGGCAGGCAGGCAGGCACGCACGCAGGGATTCTCGCAGACTGGCAGGCAGGCAGGCAGGCAGGCATTCTCGCAGGCAGGCATTCTCGCAGGAAGACAGGTAGGCAGGCAGGCAGGCAGGCAGGGAGTCAGGCAGGCAGGCAGGCATTCTAGCAGGAATGCAGGCAGGCAGGCATTCTCGCAGGCAGGCATTCTCGCAGGCAGGCATTCTCGCAGGCAGGTAGCCGGCAGGTAGCAGGCAGGTAGCAGGCAGGTAGCAGGCAGGTAGGTAGGCAGGTAGGCATGCAGGCAGGTAGGCAGGCAGGCAGGTAGGCAGGCAGGCAGGTAGGCAGGCAGGCAGGTAGGCAGGCAGGTAGGCAGGCAGGTAGGCAGGCAAGCATTCTCGCAGGCAGGCAGGCAGGCAGGCAGGCAGGCAGGCAGCAGGCATTCTCGCAGGTATGCAGGCATTCTCGCAGGAAGGCAGGCAGGTAGGTATTCTCGCAGGCAGGTAGGCAGGCAGGAATTCTCGCAGGCAGGTAGGCAGGCAGGTAGGCAGGCAGGCAGGCAGGCAGGCATTGTCGCAGGCAGGCAGGCAGGCATTGTCGCAGGCATTGTCGCATGCAGGCAGGCATTGTCGCAGGCATTGTCCCAGGCAGGCAGGCAGGCATTCTCGCAGGCATTGTCGCAGGCAGGCAGGCAGGCAGGCATTCTCGCAGGCATTCTCGCAGGCAGGCAGGCAGGCAGGCAGGCATTGTCGCAGGCATTGTCGCAGGCAGGCAGGCAGGCATTGTCGCTGGCATTGTCGCAGGCAGGCAGGCAGGCAGGCAGGCATTCTCGCAGGCATTCTCGCAGGCAGGCAGGCAGGCAGGCATTGTCGCAGGCAGGCAGGCAGGCAGGCAGGCATTGTCGCAGGCAGGCAGGCAGGCAGGCAGGCATTCTCGCAGGCAGGCAGGGAGGCAGGCAGGCAGGTAGGCAGGCATTCTCGCAGGCAGACAGGCAGGCAGGCAGGCAGGCAGGCAGGCATTCTCGCAGGCAGGCAGGCAGGCAGGCAGGCATTCTCGCAGGCAGGCAAGCAGGCAGGCAGGCAGGCAGGCAGACATTCTCGCAGACAGGCAGGCAGGCAGGCAGGCAGGCAGGCAGGCAGGCATTCTCGCAGGCAGGCAGGCAGTCAGGCAGGCAGGCATTCTCGCAGGCAGGCAGGCAGGCATTTTCGCAGGCAGACAGGCAGGCAGGCAGGCATTGTCGCAGGCAGGCAGGCAGGCATTGTCGCAGGCAGGCAGGCAGGCAGGCAGGCAGGAAGGCTGGCAGGCAGGCAGGCATTGTCGCAGGCAGGCAGGCAGGCAGGCAGGAAGGCAGGCTTTGTCGCAGGCAGGCAGGCAGGCAAGCAGGCAAGCAGGCAGGCATTGTGGCAGGCAGGCAGGCAGGCAGGCATTGTCGCAGGCAGGCAAGCAGGCAGGCAGGCATTGTCGCAGGCAGGCAGGCAGGCAGGCATTGTCGCAGGCAGGCAGGCAGGCAGGCAGGCATTGTCGCAGGCAGGCAGGCAGGCAGGCAGGCAGGCACGCAGGCATTCTCGCAGACTGGCAGGCAGGCAGGCAGGCAGGCATTCTCGCAGGCAGGCATTCTCGCAGGAAGACAGGCAGGCAGGCAGGCAGGCAGGGAGGCAGGCAGGCAGGCATTCTAGCAGGAATGCAGGCAGGCAGGCATTCTCGCAGGCAGGTAGCAGGCAGGTAGCAGGCAGGTAGCAGGCAAGTAGCAGGCAGGTAGCAGGCAGGTAGGTAGGCAGGTAGGCAGGCAGGCAGGTAGGCAGGCAGGCAGGTAGGCAGGCAGGCAGGAAGGCAGGCTTTGTCGCAGGCAGGCAGGCAGGCAGGCAGGCAGGCAGGCAGGCATTTTCGCAGGCAGGCAGGCAGGCAGGCATTGTCGCAGGCAGGCAGGCAGGCAGGCAGGCAGGCATTGTCGCAGGCAGGCAGGCAGGCAAGCAGGCACGCACGCAGGGATTCTCGCAGACTGGCAGGCAGGCAGGCAGGCAGGCATTCTCGCAGGCAGGCACTCTCGCAGGAAGACAGGTAGGCAGGCAGGCAGGCAGGCAGGGAGTCAGGCAGGCAGGCAGGCATTCTAGCAGGAATGCAGGCAGGCAGGCATTCTCGCAGGCAGGCATTCTCGCAGGCAGGCATTCTCGCAGGCAGGTAGCCGGCAGGTAGCAGGCAGGTAGCAGGCAGGTAGCAGGCAGGTAGGTAGGCAGGTAGGCATGCAGGCAGGTAGGCAGGCAGGCAGGTAGGCAGGCAGGCAGGTAGGCAGGCAGGCAGGTAGGCAGGCAGGTAGGCAGGCAGGTAGGCAGGCAAGCATTCTCGCAGGCAGGCAGGCAGGCAGGCAGGCAGGCAGCAGGCATTCTCGCAGGTAGGCAGGCATTCTCGCAGGAAGGCAGGCAGGTAGGTATTCTCGCAGGCAGGTAGGCAGGCAGGAATTCTCGCAGGCAGGTAGGCAGGCAGGTAGGCAGGCAGGCAGGCAGGCAGGCATTGTCGCAGGCAGGCAGGCAGGCATTGTCGCAGGCATTGTCGCAGGCAGGCAGGCAGGCATTGTCGCAGGCATTGTCGCAGGCAGGCAGGCAGGCATTCTCGCAGGCATTGTCGCAGGCAGGCAGGCAGGCAGGCATTCTCGCAGGCATTCTCGCAGGCAGGCAGGCAGGCAGGCAGGCATTGTCGCAGGCAGGCAGGCAGGCAGGCAGGCATTGTCGCAGGCAGGCAGGCAGGCAGGCAGGCATTGTCGCAGGCAGGCAGGCACGCAGGCAGGCAGGCAGGCAGGCATTGTCGCAGGCAGTCAGGCAGGCAGGCAGGCAGGCAGGCATTGTCGCAGGCAGGCAGGCAGGCAGGCAGGCATTCTCGCAGGCAGGCAGGCAGGCAGGCAGGCAGGCAGGCATTGTCGCAGGCAGGCATTCTCGCAGGAAGACAGGCAGGCAGGCAGGCAGGCAGGCAGGGAGGCAGGCAGGCATTCTAGCAGGAATGCAGGCAGGCAGGCATTCTCGTAGGCAGGTAGCAGGCAGGTAGCCGGCAGGTAGCAGGCAGGTAGTAGGCAGGAAGCAGGCATGTAGCAGGCACGTAGCAGGCAGGTAGCAGGCAGGCAGGCAGGCAGGCAGGCAGGCATTCTCGCAGTCAGGCAGGCAGGCAGGCAGGCAGGCAACCAGGCAGGCATTCTCCCAGGCAGGCAGGCAGGCATTGTCGCAGGCAGGCAGGCAGGCAGGCAGGCAGGCATTGTTGCAGGCAGGCAGGCAGGCAGGCAGGCAGGCATTGTCGCAGGCAGGCAGGCAGGCAGGCAGGCAGGCAGGCAGGCAGGCAGGCAGGCTGGCAGGCAGGCAGGCATTGTCGCAGGCAGGCAGGCAGGCAGGCAGGCAGGCAGGCAGGCAGTAAGGCAGGCTTTGTCGCAGGCAGGCAGGCAGGCAAGCAGGCAAGCAGGCAGGCATTGTGGCAGGCAGGCAGGCAGGCAGGCATTGACGCAGGCAGGCAAGCAGGCAGGCAGGCATTGTCGCAGGCAGGCAGGCAGGCATTGTCGCAGGCAGGCAGGCAGGCAGGCAGGCAGGCACGCAGGCATTCTCGCAGACTGGCAGGCAGGCAGGCAGGCAGGCATTCTCGCAGGCAGGCATTCTCGCAGGAAGACAGGCAGGCAGGCAGGCAGGCAGGGAGGCAGGCAGGCAGGCATTCTAGCAGGAATGCAGGCAGGCAGGCATTCTCGCAGGCAGGTAGCAGGCAGGTAGCAGGCAGGTAGCAGGCAAGTAGCAGGCAGGTAGCAGGCAGGTAGCAGGCAGGTAGGTAGGCAGGTAGGCAGGCAGGCAGGTAGGCAGGCAGGCAGGTAGGCAGGCAGGCAGGAAGGCAGGCTTTGTCGCAGGCAGGCAGGCAGGCAGGCAGGCAGGCAGGCAGGCATTTTCGCAGGCAGATAGGCAGGCAGGCATTGTCGCAGGCAGTCAGGCAGGCAGGCAGGCAGGCATTGTCGCAGGCAGGCAGGCAGGCAGGCACGCACGCAGGGATTCTCGCAGACTGGCAGGCAGGCAGGCAGGCAGGCATTCTCGCAGGCAGGCATTCTCGCAGGAAGACAGGTAGGCAGGCAGGCAGGCAGGCAGGGAGTCAGGCAGGCAGGCAGGCATTCTAGCAGGAATGCAGGCAGGCAGGCATTCTCGCAGGCAGGCATTCTCGCAGGCAGGCATTCTCGCAGGCAGGTAGCCGGCAGGTAGCAGGCAGGTAGCAGGCAGGTAGCAGGCAGGTAGGTAGGCAGGTAGGCATGCAGGCAGGTAGGCAGGCAGGCAGGTAGGCAGGCAGGCAGGTAGGCAGGCAGGCAGGTAGGCAGGCAGGCAGGTAGGCAGGCAGGCAGGCAGGCAGGCAGGCAGCAGGCATTCTCGCAGGTAGGCAGGCATTCTCGCAGGAAGGCAGGCAGGTAGGTATTCTCGCAGGCAGGTAGGCAGGCAGGAATTCTCGCAGGCAGGTAGGCAGGCAGGTAGGCAGGCAGGCAGGCAGGCAGGCATTGTCGCAGGCAGGCAGGCAGGCATTGTCGCAGGCATTGTCGCAGGCAGGCAGGCAGGCATTGTCGCAGGCATTGTCGCAGGCAGGCAGCTAGGCATTGTCGCAGGCATTGTCGCAGGCAGGCAGGCAGGCAGGCATTCTCGCAGGCATTCTCGCAGGCAGGCAGGCAGGCAGGCAGGCATTGTCGCAGGCAGGCAGGCAGGCAGGCAGGCAGGCATTGTCGCAGGCAGGCAGGCAGGCAGGCAGGCAGGCAGGCATTGTCGCAGGCAGGCAGGCACGCAGGCAGGCAGGCAGGCAGGCATTGTCGCAGGCAGTCAGGCAGGCAGGCAGGCAGGCAGACATTGTCGCAGGCAGGCAGGCAGGCAGGCAGGCAGGCATTCTCGCAGGCAGGCAGGCAGGCAGGCAGGCAGGCATTGTCGCAGGCAGGCATTCTCGCAGGAAGACAGGCAGGCAGGCAGGCAGGCAGGCAGGGAGGCAGGCAGGCATTCTAGCAGGAATGCAGGCAGGCAGGCATTCTCGTAGGCAAGTAGCAGGCAGGTAGCCGGCAGGTAGCAGGCAGGTAGTAGGCAGGAAGCAGGCATGTAGCAGGCACGTAGCAGGCAGGTAGCAGGCAGGTAGGTAGGCAGGTAGGCAGGCAGGCAGGTAGGCAGGCAGGCAGGTTAGCAGGCAGGCAGGTAGGCAGGAAGGCAGGAAGGCAGGTAGGCAGGCAGGCAGGCAGGCAAGCATTCTCGCAGGCAGGCAGGCCGGCAGGCAGGCAGCAGGCATTCTCGCAGGTAGGCAGGCATTCTCGCAGGAAGGCAGGCAGGTAGGTATTCTCGCAGGCAGGTAGGCAGGCAGGAATTCTCGCAGGCAGGTAGGCAGGCAGGTTGGCAGGCAGGCAGGCAGGCAGGCATTCTCGCCGGCAGGCAATCTCCCAGGCACGCAGGCAGGCATTCTCGTAGGCAGGCATTGTCGCTGGCCGGCAGGCAGTCATTGTCGCAGGCATTGTCGCAGGCAGGCAGGCAGGCATTGTCGCAGGCATTGTCGCAGGCAGGCAGGCAGGCATTGTCGCTGGCATTGTCGCAGGCAGGCAGGCAGGCAGGCAGGCATTCTCGCAGGCATTCTTGCAGGCAGGCAGGCAGGCAGGCATTGTCGCAGGCAGGCAGGCAGGCAGGCAGGCATTGTGGCAGGCAGGCAGGCAGGCAGGCAGGCAGGCAGGCAGGCAGGCATTGTCGCAGGCAGGCAGGCACGCAGGCAGGCAGGCAGGCAGGCATTGTCGCAGGCAGTCAGGCAGGCAGGCAGGCAGGCAGGCAGGCATTGTCGCAGGCAGTCAGGCAGGCAGGCAGGCAGGCAGGCATTGTCGCAGGCAGGCAGGCAGGCAGGCAGGCATTCTCGCAGGCAGGCAGGCAGGCAGGCAGGCAGGTAGGCAGGCATTCTCGCAGGCAGACAGGCAGGCAGGCAGGCAGGCAGGCAGGCATTCTCGCAGGCAGGCAGGCAGGCAGGCAGGCATTCTCGCAGGCAGGCAAGCAGGCAGGCAGGCAGGCAGGCAGACATTCTCGCAGACAGGCAGGCAGGCAGGCAGGCAGGCAGGCAGGCAGGCATTCTCGCAGGCAGGCAGGCAGTCAGGCAGGCAGGCATTCTCGCAGGCAGGCAGGCAGGCATTGTCGCAGGCAGACAGGCAGGCAGGCAGGCATTGTCGCAGGCAGGCAGGCAGGCATTGTCGCAGGCAGGCAGGCAGGCAGGCAGGCAGGCAGACTGGCAGGCAGGCAGGCATTGTCGCAGGCAGGCAGGCAGGCAGGCAGGAAGGCAGGCTTTGTCGCAGGCAGGCAGGCAGGCAAGCAGGCAAGCAGGCAGGCATTGTGGCAGGCAGGCAGGCAGGCAGGCATTGTCGCAGGCAGGCAAGCAGGCAGGCAGGCATTGTCGCAGGCAGGCAGGCAGGCAGGCAGGCATTGTCGCAGGCAGGCAGGCAGGCAGGCAGGCAGGCACGCAGGCATTCTCGCAGACTGGCAGGCAGGCAGGCAGGCAGGCATTCTCGCAGGCAGGCATTCTCGCAGGAAGACAGGCAGGCAGGCAGGCAGGCAGGGAGGCAGGCAGGCAGGCATTCTAGCAGGAATGCAGGCAGGCAGGCATTCTCGCAGGCAGGTAGCAGGCAGGTAGCAGGCAGGTAGCAGGCAAGTAGCAGGCAGGTAGCAGGCAGGTAGGTAGGCAGGTAGGCAGGCAGGCAGGTAGGCAGGCAGGCAGGTAGGCAGGAAGGCAGGAAGGCAGGCTTTGTCGCAGGCAGGCAGGCAGGCAGGCAGGCATGCAGGCAGGCAGGCATTTTCGCAGGCAGGCAGGCAGGCAGGCATTGTCGCAGGCAGGCAGGCAGGCAGGCAGGCAGGCAGGCAGGCATTGTCGCAGGCAGGCAGGCAGGCAGGCAGGCACGCACGCAGGGATTCTCGCAGACTGGCAGGCAGGCAGGCAGGCAGGCATTCTCGCAGGCAGGCATTCTCGCAGGAAGACAGGTAGGCAGGCAGGCAGGCAGGCAGGGAGTCAGGCAGGCAGGCAGGCATTCTAGCAGGAATGCAGGCAGGCAGGCATTCTCGCAGGCAGGCATTCTCGCAGGCAGGCATTCTCGCAGGCAGGTAGCCGGCAGGTAGCAGGCAGGTAGCAGGCAGGTAGCAGGCAGGTAGGTAGGCAGGTAGGCATGCAGGCAGGTAGGCAGGCAGGCAGGTAGGCAGGCAGGCAGGTAGGCAGGCAGGCAGGTAGGCAGGCAGGTAGGCAGGCAAGCATTCTCGCAGGCAGGCAGGCAGGCAGGCAGGCAGGCAGCAGGCATTCTCGCAGGTATGCAGGCATTCTCGCAGGAAGGCAGGCAGGTAGGTATTCTCGCAGGCAGGTAGGCAGGCAGGAATTCTCGCAGGCAGGTAGGCAGGCAGGTAGGCAGGCAGGCAGGCAGGCAGGCATTGTCGCAGGCAGGCAGGCAGGCATTGTCGCAGGCATTGTCGCATGCAGGCAGGCATTGTCGCAGGCATTGTCGCAGGCAGGCAGGCAGGCATTCTCGCAGGCATTGTCGCAGGCAGGCAGGCAGGCAGGAATTCTCGCAGACATTCTCGCAGGCAGGCAGGCAGGCAGGCAGGCATTGTCGCAGGCATTGTCGCAGGCAGGCAGGCAGGCATTGTCGCTGGCATTGTCGCAGGCAGGCAGGCAGGCAGGCAGGCATTCTCGCAGGCATTCTCGCAGGCAGGCAGGCAGGCAGGCATTGTCGCAGGCAGGCAGGCAGGCAGGCAGGCAGGCATTGTCGCAGGCAGGCAGGCAGGCAGGCAGGCAGGCAGGCATTGTCGCAGGCAGTCAGGCAGGCAGGCAGGCAGGCAGGCATTGTCGCAGGCAGGCAGGCAGGCAGGCAGGCATTCTCGCAGGCAGGCAGGCAGGCAGGCAGGCAGGTAGGCAGGCATTCTCGCAGGCAGACAGGCAGGCAGGCAGGCAGGCAGGCAGGCATTCTCGCAGGCAGGCAGGCAGGCAGGCAGGCATTCTCGCAGGCAGGCAAGCAGGCAGGCAGGCAGGCAGGCAGACATTCTCGCAGACAGGCAGGCAGGCAGGCAGGCAGGCAGGCAGGCAGGCAGGCATTCTCGCAGGCAGGCAGGCAGTCAGGCAGGCAGGCATTCTCGCAGGCAGGCAGGCAGGCATTGTCGCAGGCAGACAGGCAGGCAGGCAGGCATTGTCGCAGGCAGGCAGGCAGGCAGTGTCGCAGGCAGGCAGGCAGGCAGGCAGGCAGGCAGGCTGGCAGGCAGGCAGGCATTGTCGCAGGCAGGCAGGCAGGCAGGCAGGAAGGCAGGCTTTGTCGCAGGCAGGCAGGCAGGCAAGCAGGCAAGCAGGCAGGCATTGTGGCAGGCAGGCAGGCAGGCAGGCATTGTCGCAGGCAGGCAAGCAGGCAGGCAGGCATTGTCGCAGGCAGGCAGGCAGGCAGGCAGGCATTGTCGCAGGCAGGCAGGCAGGCAGGCAGGCAGGCACGCAGGCATTCTCGCAGACTGGCAGGCAGGCAGGCAGGCAGGCATTCTCGCAGGCAGGCATTCTCGCAGGAAGACAGGCAGGCAGGCAGGCAGGGAGGCAGGCAGGCAGGCATTCTAGCAGGAATGCAGGCAGGCAGGCATTCTCGCAGGCAGGTAGCAGGCAGGTAGCAGGCAGGTAGCAGGCAAGTAGCAGGCAGGTAGCAGGCAGGTAGGTAGGCAGGTAGGCAGGCAGGCAGGTAGGCAGGCAGGCAGGTAGGCAGGCAGGCAGGAAGGCAGGCTTTGTCGCAGGCAGGCAGGTAGGCAGGCAGGCAGGCAGGCAGGCAGGCATTTTCGCAGGCAGGCAGGCAGGCAGGCATTGTCGCAGGCAGGCAGGCAGGCAGGCAGGCAGGCATTGTCGCAGGCAGGCAGGCAGGCAGGCAGGCACGCACGCAGGGATTCTCGCAGACTGGCAGGCAGGCAGGCAGGCAGGCATTCTCGCAGGCAGGCATTCTCGCAGGAAGACAGGTAGGCAGGCAGGCTGGCAGGCAGGGAGTCAGGCAGGCAGGCAGGCAGGCATTCTAGCAGGAATGCAGGCAGGCAGGCATTCTCGCAGGCAGGCATTCTCGCAGGCAGGCATTCTCGCAGGCAGGTAGCCGGCAGGTAGCAGGCAGGTAGCAGGCAGGTAGCAGGCAGGTAGGTAGGCAGGTAGGCATGCAGGCAGGTAGGCAGGCAGGCAGGTAGGCAGGCAGGCAGGTAGGCAGGCAGGCAGGTAGGCAGGCAGGTAGGCAGGCAGGTAGGCAGGCAAGCATTCTCGCAGGCAGGCAGGCAGGCAGGCAGCAGGCATTCTCGCAGGTAGGCAGGCATTCTCGCAGGAAGGCAGGCAGGTAGGTATTCTCGCAGGCAGGTAGGCAGGCAGGAATTCTCGCAGGCAGGTAGGCAGGCAGGCAGGCAGGCAGGCATTGTCGCAGGCAGGCAGGCAGGCATTGTCGCAGGCATTGTCGCAGGCAGGCAGGCAGGCATTGTCGCAGGCATTGTCGCAGGCAGGCAGGCAGGCATTCTCGCAGGCATTGTCGCAGGCAGGCAGGCAGGCAGGCATTCTCGCAGGCATTCTCGCAGGCAGGCAGGCAGGCAGGCAGGCATTGTCGCAGGCAGGCAGGCAGGCAGGCAGGCATTGTCGCAGGCAGGCAGGCAGGCAGGCAGGCAGGCAGGCAGGCATTGTCGCAGGCAGGCAGGCACGCAGGCAGGCAGGCAGGCAGGCATTGTCGCAGGCAGTCAGGCAGGCAGGCAGGCAGGCAGGCATTGTCGCAGGCAGGCAGGCAGGCAGGCAGGCATTCTCGCAGGCAGGCAGGCAGGCAGGCAGGCAGGCATTGTCGCAGGCAGGCAGGCAGGCAGGCATTCTCGCAGGCAGGCAGGCAGGCAGGCAGGCAGGCATTCTCGCAGGCAGGCAGGCAGGCAGGCAGGCAGGCATTCTCGCAGGCACGCAGGCAGGCAGGCAGGCAGGCATTGTCGCAGGCAGTCAGGCAGGCAGGCAGGCAGGCAGGCATTGTCGCAGGCAGGCAGGCAGGCAGGCAGGCATTCTCGCAGGAAGACAGGCAGGCAGGCAGGCAGGCAGGCAGGGAGGCAGGCAGGCATTCTAGCAGGAATGCAGGCAGGCAGGCATTCTCGTAGGCAGGTAGCAGGCAGGTAGCCGGCAGGTAGCAGGCAGGTAGTAGGCAGGAAGCAGGCATGTAGCAGGCACGTAGCAGGCAGGTAGCAGGCAGGCAGGCAGGCAGGCAGGCAGGCATTCTCGCAGTCAGGCAGGCAGGCAGGCAGGCAGGCAGGCAGGCAGGCATTCTCCCAGGCAGGCAGGCAGGCATTGTCGCAGGCAGGCAGGCAGGCAGGCAGGCAGGCATTGTTGCAGGCAGGCAGGCAGGCAGGCAGGCATTGTCGCAGGCAGGCAGGCAGGCAGGCAGGCAGGCAGGCAGGCTGGCAGGCAGGCAGGCATTGTCGCAGGCAGGCAGGCAGGCAGGCAGGCAGGCAGGCAGTAAGGCAGGCTTTGTCGCAGGCAGGCAGGCAGGCAAGCAGGCAAGCAGGCAGGCATTGTGGCAGGCAGGCAGGCAGGCAGGCATTGTCGCAGGCAGGCAAGCAGGCAGGCAGGCATTGTCGCAGGCAGGCAGGCTGGCAGGCAGGCATTGTCGCAGGCAGGCAGGCAGGCAGGCAGGCAGGCACGCAGGCATTCTCGCAGACTGGCAGGCAGGAAGGCAGGCAGGCATTCTCGCAGGCAGGCATTCTCGCAGGAAGACAGGCAGGCAGGCAGGCAGGCAGGCAGGGAGGCAGGCAGGCAGGCAGGCATTCTAGCAGGAATGCAGGCAGGCAGGCATTCTCACAGGCAGGTAGCAGGCAGGTAGCAGGCAAGTAGCAGGCAGGTAGCAGGCAGGTAGCAGGCAGGTAGGTAGGCAGGCAGGCAGGCAGGCAGGCAGGCAGGCAGGCATTTTCGCAGGCAGGCAGGCAGGCAGGCATTGTCGCAGGCAGGCAGGCAGGCAGGCAGGCAGGCATTGTCGCAGGCAGGCAGGCAGGCAGGCAGGCACGCACGCAGGGATTCTCGCAGACTGGCAGGCAGGCAGGCAGGCAGGCATTCTCGCAGGCAGGCATTCTCGCAGGAAGACAGGTAGGCAGGCAGGCAGGCAGGCAGGGAGTCAGGCAGGCAGGCAGGCATTCTAGCAGGAATGCAGGCAGGCAGGCATTCTCGCAGGCAGGCATTCCCGCAGGCAGGCATTCTCGCAGGCAGGTAGCCGGCAGGTAGCAGGCAGGTAGCAGGCAGGTAGCAGGCAGGTAGGTAGGCAGGTAGGCATGCAGGCAGGTAGGCAGGCAGGCAGGTAGGCAGGCAGGCAGGTAGGCAGGCAGGCAGGTAGGCAGGCAGGCAGGTAGGCAGGCAGGTAGGCAGGCAGGTAGACAGGCAAGCATTCTCGCAGGCAGGCAGGCAGGCAGGCAGGCAGCAGGCATACTCGCAGGTAGGCAGGCATTCTCGCAGGAAGGCAGGCAGGTAGGTATTCTCGCAGGCAGGTAGGCAGTCAGGAATTCTCGCAGGCAGGTAGGCAGGCAGGTAGGCAGGCAGGCAGGCAGGCAGGCATTGTCGCAGGCAGGCAGGCAGGCATTGTCGCAGGCATTGTCGCAGGCAGGCAGGCAGGCATTGTCGCAGGCATTGTCGCAGGCAGGCAGCTAGGCATTGTCGCAGGCATTGTCGCAGGCAGGCAGGCAGGCAGGCATTCTCGCAGGCATTCTCGCAGGCAGGCAGGCAGGCAGGCAGGCATTGTCGCAGGCAGGCAGGCAGGCAGGCAGGCAGGCAGGCATTGTCGCAGGCAGGCAGGCAGGCAGGCAGGCAGGCAGGCATTGTCGCAGGCAGGCAGGCACGCAGGCAGGCAGGCAGGCAGGCATTGTCGCAGGCAGTCAGGCAGGCAGGCAGGCAGGCAGACATTGTCGCAGGCAGGCAGGCAGGCAGGCAAACAGGCATTCTCGCAGGCAGGCAGGCAGGCAGGCAGGCAGGCATTGTCGCAGGCAGGCATTCTCGCAGGAAGACAGGCAGGCAGGCAGGCAGGCAGGCAGGGAGGCAGGCAGGCATTCTAGCAGGAATGCAGGCAGGCAGGCATTCTCGTAGGCAAGTAGCAGGCAGGTAGCCGGCAGGTAGCAGGCAGGTAGTAGGCAGGAAGCAGGCATGTAGCAGGCACGTAGCAGGCAGGTAGCAGGCAGGTAGGTAGGCAGGTAGGCAGGCAGGCAGGTAGGCAGGCAGGCAGGTTAGCAGGCAGGCAGGTAGGCAGGAAGGCAGGAAGGCAGGTAGGCAGGCAGGCAGGCAGGCAAGCATTCTCGCAGGCAGGCAGGCCGGCAGGCAGGCAGCAGGCATTCTCGCAGGTAGGCAGGCATTCTCGCAGGAAGGCAGGCAGGTAGGTATTCTCGCAGGCAGGTAGGCAGGCAGGAATTCTCGCAGGCAGGTAGGCAGGCAGGTTGGCAGGCAGGCAGGCAGGCAGGCATTCTCGCCGGCAGGCAATCTCCCAGGCACGCAGGCAGGCATTCTCGTAGGCAGGCATTGTCGCAGGCAGGCAGGCAGTCATTGTCGCAGGCATTGTCGCAGGCAGGCAGGCAGGCATTGTCGCAGGCATTGTCGCAGGCAGGCAGGCAGGCATTGTCGCTGGCATTGTCGCAGGCAGGCAGGCAGGCAGGCAGGCATTCTCGCAGGCATTCTCGCAGGCAGGCAGGCAGGCAGGCATTGTCGCAGGCAGGCAGGCAGGCAGGCAGGCATTGTGGCAGGCAGGCAGGCAGGCAGGCAGGCAGGCAGGCAGGCATTGTCGCAGGCAGGCAGGCACGCAGGCAGGCAGGCAGGCAGGCATTGTCGCAGGCAGTCAGGCAGGCAGGCAGGCAGGCAGGCAGGCATTGTCGCAGGCAGTCAGGCAGGCAGGCAGGCAGGCAGGCATTGTCGCAGGCAGGCAGGCAGGCAGGCAGGCATTCTCGCAGGCAGGCAGGCAGGCAGGCAGGCAGGTAGGCAGGCATTCTCGCAGGCAGACAGGCAGGCAGGCAGGCAGGCAGGCAGGCAGGCATTCTCGCAGGCAGGCAGGCAGGCAGGCAGGCATTCTCGCAGGCAGGCAAGCAGGCAGGCAGGCAGGCAGGCAGACATTCTCGCAGACAGGCAGGCAGGCAGGCAGGCAGGCAGGCAGGCAGGCATTCTCGCAGGCAGGCAGGCAGGCATTGTCGCAGGCAGACAGGCAGGCAGGCAGGCATTGTCGCAGGCAGGCAGGCAGGCATTGTCGCAGGCAGGCAGGCAGGCAGGCAGGCAGGCAGACTGGCAGGCAGGCAGGCATTGTCGCAGGCAGGCAGGCAGGCAGGCAGGAAGGCAGGCTTTGTCGCAGGCAGGCAGGCAGGCAAGCAGGCAGGTAGGCAGGCATTCTCGCAGGCAGGCAGGCAGGCAGGCAGGCAGGTAGGCAGGCATTCTCGCAGGCAGACAGGCAGGCAGGCAGGCAGGCAGGCAGGCATTCTCGCAGGCAGGCAGGCAGGCAGGCAGGCATTCTCGCAGGCAGGCAAGCAGGCAGGCAGGCAGGCAGGCAGACATTCTCGCAGACAGGCAGGCAGGCAGGCAGGCAGGCAGGCAGGCAGGCATTCTCGCAGGCAGGCAGGCAGTCAGGCAGGCAGGCATTCTCGCAGGCAGGCAGGCAGGCATTGTCGCAGGCAGACAGGCAGGCAGGCAGGCATTGTCGCAGGCAGGCAGGCAGGCATTGTCGCAGGCAGGCAGGCAGGCAGGCAGGCAGGCAGACTGGCAGGCAGGCAGGCATTGTCGCAGGCAGGCAGGCAGGCAGGCAGGAAGGCAGGCTTTGTCGCAGGCAGGCAGGCAGGCAAGCAGGCAAGCAGGCAGGCATTGTGGCAGGCAGGCAGGCAGGCAGGCATTGTCGCAGGCAGGCAAGCAGGCAGGCAGGCATTGTCGCAGGCAGGCAGGCAGGCAGGCAGGCATTGTCGCAGGCAGGCAGGCAGGCAGGCAGGCAGGCACGCAGGCATTCTCGCAGACTGGCAGGCAGGCAGGCAGGCAGGCATTCTCGCAGGCAGGCATTCTCGCAGGAAGACAGGCAGGCAGGCAGGCAGGCAGGGAGGCAGGCAGGCAGGCATTCTAGCAGGAATGCAGGCAGGCAGGCATTCTCGCAGGCAGGTAGCAGGCAGGTAGCAGGCAGGTAGCAGGCAAGTAGCAGGCAGGTAGCAGGCAGGTAGGTAGGCAGGTAGGCAGGCAGGCAGGTAGGCAGGCAGGCAGGTAGGCAGGCAGGCAGGAAGGCAGGCTTTGTCGCAGGCAGGCAGTCAGGCAGGCAGGCATGCAGGCAGGCAGGCAGGCATTTTCGCAGGCAGGCAGGCAGGCAGGCATTGTCGCAGGCAGGCAGGCAGGCAGGCAGGCAGGGAGGCAGGCAGGCAGGCATTCTAGCAGGAATGCAGGCAGGCAGGCATTCTCGCAGGCAGGTAGCAGGCAGGTAGCAGGCAGGTAGCAGGCAAGTAGCCGGCAGGTAGCAGGCAGGTAGGTAGGCAGGTAGGCAGGCAGGCAGGTAGGCAGGCAGGCAGGTAGGCAGGCAGGCAGGAAGGCAGGCTTTGTCGCAGGCAGGCAGTCAGGCAGGCAGGCATGCAGGCAGGCAGGCATTTTCGCAGGCAGGCAGGCAGGCAGGCAGGCATTGTCGCAGGCAGGCAGGCAGGCAGGCAGGCAGGCAGGCATTGTCGCAGGCAGGCAGGCAGGCAGGCAGGCACGCACGCAGGGATTCTCGCAGACTGGCAGGCAGGCAGGCAGGCAGGCATTCTCGCAGGCAGGCATTCTCGCAGGAAGACAGGTAGGCAGGCAGGCAGGCAGGCAGGGAGTCAGGCAGGCAGGCAGGCATTCTAGCAGGAATGCAGGCAGGCAGGCATTCTCGCAGGCAGGCATTCTCGCAGGCAGGCATTCTCGCAGGCAGGTAGCCGGCAGGTAGCAGGCAGGTAGCAGGCAGGTAGCAGGCAGGTAGGTAGGCAGGTAGGCATGCAGGCAGGTAGGCAGGCAGGCAGGTAGGCAGGCAGGCAGGTAGGCAGGCAGGCAGGTAGGCAGGCAGGTAGGCAGGCAGGTAGGCAGGCAAGCATTCTCGCAGGCAGGCAGGCAGGCAGGCAGGCAGGCAGCAGGCATTCTCGCAGGTATGCAGGCATTCTCGCAGGAAGGCAGGCAGGTAGGTATTCTCGCAGGCAGGTAGGCAGGCAGGAATTCTCGCAGGCAGGTAGGCAGGCAGGTAGGCAGGCAGGCAGGCAGGCAGGCATTGTCGCAGGCAGGCAGGCAGGCATTGTCGCAGGCATTGTCGCATGCAGGCAGGCATTGTCGCAGGCATTGTCGCAGGCAGGCAGGCAGGCATTCTCGCAGGCATTGTCGCAGGCAGGCAGGCAGGCAGGCATTCTCGCAGGCATTCTCGCAGGCAGGCAGGCAGGCAGGCAGGCATTGTCGCAGGCATTGTCGCAGGCAGGCAGGCAGGCATTGTCGCTGGCATTGTCGCAGGCAGGCAGGCAGGCAGGCAGGCATTCTCGCAGGCATTCTCGCAGGCAGGCAGGCAGGCAGGCATTGTCGCAGGCAGGCAGGCAGGCAGGCAGGCATTGTCGCAGGCAGGCAGGCAGGCAGGCAGGCAGGCAGGCATTGTCGCAGGCAGTCAGGCAGGCAGGCAGGCAGGCAGGCATTGTCGCAGGCAGGCAGGCAGGCAGGCAGGCATTCTCGCAGGCAGGCAGGCAGGCAGGCAGGCAGGTAGGCAGGCATTCTCGCAGGCAGACAGGCAGGCAGGCAGGCAGGCAGGCAGGCATTCTCGCAGGCAGGCAGGCAGGCAGGCAGGCATTCTCGCAGGCAGGCAAGCAGGCAGGCAGGCAGGCAGGCAGACATTCTCGCAGACAGGCAGGCAGGCAGGCAGGCAGGCAGGCAGGCAGGCAGGCATTCTCGCAGGCAGGCAGGCAGTCAGGCAGGCAGGCATTCTCGCAGGCAGGCAGGCAGGCATTGTCGCAGGCAGACAGGCAGGCAGGCAGGCATTGTCGCAGGCAGGCAGGCAGGCATTGTCGCAGGCAGGCAGGCAGGCAGGCAGGCAGGCAGGCTGGCAGGCAGGCAGGCATTGTCGCAGGCAGGCAGGCAGGCAGGAAGGCAGGCTTTGTCGCAGGCAGGCAGGCAGGCAAGCAGGCAAGCAGGCAGGCATTGTGGCAGGCAGGCAGGCAGGCAGGCATTGTCGCAGGCAGGCAGGCAGGCAGGCAGGCATTGTCGCAGGCAGGCAGGCAGGCAGGCAGGCAGGCACGCAGGCATTCTTGCAGACTGGCAGGCAGGCAGGCAGGCAGGCATTCTCGCAGGCAGGCATTCTCGCAGGAAGACAGGCAGGCAGGCAGGCAGGCAGGCATGCAGGCAGGCAGGCATTTTCGCAGGCAGGCAGGCAGGCAGGCATTGTCGCAGGCAGGCAGGCAGGCAGGCAGGCAGGCAGGCAGGCATTGTCGCAGGCAGGCAGGCAGGCAGGCAGGCACGCACGCAGGGATTCTCGCAGACTGGCAGGCAGGCAGGCAGGCAGGCATTCTCGCAGGCAGGCATTCTCGCAGGAAGACAGGTAGGCAGGCAAGCAGGCAGGCAGGGAGTCAGGCAGGCAGGCAGGCATTCTAGCAGGAATGCAGGCAGGCAGGCATTCTCGCAGGCAGGCATTCTCGCAGGCAGGCATTCTCGCAGGCAGGTAGCCGGCAGGTAGCCGGCAGGTAGCAGGCAGGTAGCAGGCAGGTAGGTAGGCAGGTAGGCATGCAGGCAGGTAGGCAGGCAGGCAGGTAGGCAGGCAGGCAGGTAGGCAGGCAGGCAGGTAGGCAGGCAGGTAGGCAGGCAGGTAGGCAGGCAAGCATTCTCGCAGGCAGGCAGGCAGGCAGGCAGGCAGGCAGGCAGCAGGCATTCTCGCAGGTAGGCAGGCATTCTCGCAGGAAGGCAGGCAGGTAGGTATTCTCGCAGGCAGGTAGGCAGGCAGGCAGGCAGGCATTGTCGCAGGCAGGCAGGCAGGCAGTGTCGCAGGCAGGCAGGCAGGCAGGCAGGCAGGCAGGCTGGCAGGCAGGCAGGCATTGTCGCAGGCAGGCAGGCAGGCAGGCAGGAAGGCAGGCTTTGTCGCAGGCAGGCAGGCAGGCAAGCAGGCAAGCAGGCAGGCATTGTGGCAGGCAGGCAGGCAGGCAGGCATTGTCGCAGGCAGGCAAGCAGGCAGGCAGGCATTGTCGCAGGCAGGCAGGCAGGCAGGCAGGCATTGTCGCAGGCAGGCAGGCAGGCAGGCAGGCAGGCACGCAGGCATTCTCGCAGACTGGCAGGCAGGCAGGCAGGCAGGCATTCTCGCAGGCAGGCATTCTCGCAGGAAGACAGGCAGACAGGCAGGCAGGCAGACAGGCAGGCAGGGAGGCAGGCAGGCATTCTAGCAGGAATGCAGGCAGGCAGGCATTCTCGCAGACAGGTAGCAGGCAGGTAGCCGGCAGGTAGCAGGCAGGTAGCAGGCAGGTAGCAGGCATGTAGCAGGCAGGTAGCCGGCAGGTAGCAGGCAGGTAAGTAGGCAGGTAGGCAGGCAGGCAGGTAGGCAGGCAGGCAGGTAAGCAGGCAGGCAGGTAGGCAGGCAGGCAAGTAGGCAGGCAGGTAGGCAGGCAGGTAGGCAGGCAGGTAGGCAGGCAAGCATTCTCGCAGGCAGGCAGGCAGGCAGGCAGGCAGCAGGCATTCTCGAAGGTAGGCAGGCATTCTCGCAGGAAGGTAGGCAGGTAGGTATTCTCGGAGGCAGGTAGGCAGGCAGGAATTCTCACAGGCAGGTAGGCAGGCAGGTAGGCAGGCAGGCAGGCAGGCAGGCATTCTCGCAGGCAGGCAATCTCCCAGGCACGCAGGCAGGCATTCTCGTAGGCAGGCATTGTCGCAGGCAGGCAGGCAGGCATTGTCGCAGGCATTGTCGCAGGCAGGCAGGCAGGCATTGTCGCAGGCAGGCAGGCAGGCAGGCAGGCAGGCAGGCAGGCAGGCATTCTCGCAGGCAGGCAGGCAGGCAGCCAGGCAGGCATTCTCGCTGGCAGGCAAGCAGGCAGGCAGGCAGGCAGGCAGGCAGGCAGGCAGGCATTCTCGCAGGCAGGCAGGCAGGCAGGCAGGCAGGCAGGCAGGCAGGCAGGCAGGCAGGTAGGCAGGCAGGCAGGTAGGCAGGCAGGCAGGAAGGCAGGCTTTGTCGCAGGCAGGCAGGCAGGCAGGCAGGCAGGCAGGCATTGTCGCAGGCAGGCAGGCAGGCAGGCATTGTCGCAGGCAGGCAGGCAGGCAGGCAGGCATTGTCGCAGGCAGGCAGGCAGGCAGGCCGGCAGGCAGGCATTCTCACAGACTGGCAGGCAGGCAGGCAGGCAGGCATTCTCGCAGGCAGGCATTCTCGCAGGAAGACAGGCAGGCAGGCAGGCAGGAAGGCGGGGAGGCACTCAGGCAGGCAGGCATTCTAGCAGGAATGCAGGCAGGCAGGCATTCTCGCAGGCAGGTAGCAGGCAGGTAGCAGGCAGGTAGCAGGCAGGTAGCAGGCAGGTAGCAGCAGGTAGGTAGGCAGGTAGGCAGGCAGGCAGGTAGGGAGGGAGGCAGGTAGGCAGGCAGGCAGGTAGGCAGGCAGGCAGGTAGGCAGGCAGGTAGGCAGGCAGGTAGGCAGGCAGGTAGGCAGGCAAGCATTCTCACAGGCAGGCAGGCAGGCAGGCAGGCAGCAGGCATTCTCGCAGGTAGGCAGGCATTCTCGCAGCAAGGCAGGTAGGTAGGTATTCTCGCAGGCAGGTAGGCAGGCAGGCAGGCAGGCAGGCAAGCATTGTCGCAGGCAGGTAGCAGGCAGGTAGCAGGCAGGTAGCAGGCAGGTAGCAGGCAGGTAGCAGCAGGTAGGTAGGCAGGTAGGCAGGCAGGCAGGTAGGGAGGGAGGCAGGTAGGCAGGCAGGTAGGCAGGCAAGCATTCTCACAGGCAGGCAGGCCGGCAGGCAGGCAGCAGGCATTCTCGCAGGTAGGCAGGCATTCTCGCAGCAAGGCAGGTAGGTAGGTATTCTCGCAGGCAGGTAGGCAGGCAGGAATTCTCGCAGGCAGGTAGGCAGGCAGGTAGGTAGGTAGGCAGGCAGGCAGGCATTCTCGCAGGCAGGCAATCTCCCAGGCACGCAGGCAGGCATTCTCGTAGGCAGGCATTGTCGCAGGCAGGCAGGCAGGAATTGTCGCAGGCATTGTCGCAGGCAGGCCGGCAGGCATTGTCGCAGGCATTGTCGCAGGCAGGCAGGCATGCAGGCAGGAAGGCAGGCTTTGTCGCAGGCAGGCAGGCAGGCAGGCAGGCAGGCAGGCAGTCATTTTCGCAGGCAGGCAGGCAGGCATTGTCGCAGGCAGGCAGGCAGGCAGGCAGGCAGGCAGGCAGGCAGGCAGGCAGGCAGGCAGGTAGGCAGGCAGGCAGGCAGGCAGGCAGGCAGGCATTGTCGCAGGCAGGCAGGCAGGCACGCAGGCATTGTCGCAGGCAGGCAGGCAGGCAGGCAGGCAGGCAGGCAGGCACGCAGGCATTCTCGCAGACTGGCAGGCAGGCAGGCAGGCAGGCATTCTCCCAGGCAGGCATTCTCGCAGGAAGACAGGCAGGCAGGCAGGCAGGCAGGCAGGGAGGCAGGCAGGCAGGTATTCTAGCAGGAATGGAGGCAGACAGGCATTCTCGCAAGCAGGTAGCAGGCAGGTAGCAGGCAGGTAGCAGGCAGGTAGCAGGCAGGTAGCAGGCAGGTAGCAGGCAGGTATTAGGCAGGTAGGTAGGCAGGTAGGCAGGCAGGCAGGTAGGGAGGCAGGCAGGTAGGCAGGCAGGCAGGAAGGCAGGCTTTGTCGCAGGCAGGCAGGCAAGCAGGCAGGCAGGCATTGTCGCAGGCAGGCAGGCAGGCAGGCATTGTCGCAGGCAGGCAGGCAGGCAGGCAGGCAGGCAGGCACGCAGGCATTCTCGCAGACTGGCAGGCAGGCAGGCCGGCAGGCATTCTTGCAGGAAGACAGGCAGGCAGGCAGGCAGGCAGGCAGGCAGGCAGGGAGGCACTCAGGCAGGCAGGCATTCTAGCAGGAATGCAGGCAGGCAGGCATTCTCGCAGGCAGGTAGCAGGCAGGTAGCAGGCAGGTAGCAGGCAGGTAGCAGGCAGGTAGCAGGCAGGTAGCAGGCAGGTATGTAGGCAGGTAGGCAGGCAGGCAGGTAGGCAGGCAGGCAGGTAGGCAGGCAGGCAGGTAGGCAGGCAGGTAGGCAGGCAGGTAGGCAGGCAGGTAGGCAGGCAAGCATTCTCGCAGGCATGCAGGCAGGCAGGCAGGCAGGCAGCAGGCATTCTCGCAGGCAGGCATTCTCACAGGAAGACAGGCAGGAAGGCAGGCAGGCAGGGAGGCACTCAGGCAGGCCGGCATTCTAGCAGGAATGCAGGCAGGCAGGCATTCTCGCAGGCAGGTAGCAGGCAGGTAGCAGGCAGGTAGCAGGCAGGTAGGTAGGCAGGTAGGCAGGCAGGCAGGTAGGCAGGCAGGCAGGTAGGCAGGCAGGGAGGTAGGCAGGCAGGCAGGAAGGCAGGCTTTGTCGCAGGCAGGCAGGCAGGCAGGCAGGCAGGCAGGCAGGCATTGTCGCAGGCAGGCAGGCAGGCAGGCATTGTCGAAGGCAGGCAGGCAGGCAGGCAGGCAGGCAGGCATTGTCGCAGGCAGGCAGGCAGGCAGGCAGGCAGGCATTGTCGCAGAGAGGCAGGCAGGCAGGCAGGCAGGCAGGCAGGCAGGCATTGTCGCAGGCAGGCAGGCAGGCACGCAGGCATTCTCGCAGACTGGCAGGCAGGCAGGCAGACAGGCATTTTCGCAGGCAGGCATTCTCGCAGAAAGACAGGCAGGCAGGCAGGCAGGCAGGCAGGGAGGCACTCAGGCAGGCAGGCATTCTAGCAGGAATGCAGGCAGGCAGGCATTGTCGCAGGCAGGTAGCAGGCAGGCAGGTAGGCAGGCAGGCAGGTAGGCAGGCAGGCAGTAGGCAGGCAGGCAGGTAGGCAGGCAGGCAGGCAGGCAGGAAGGCAGGCTTTGTCGCAGGTAGGCAGGCAGGCAGGCAGGCAGGCAGGCATTGTCGCAGGCAGGCAGGCAGGCAGGCATTGTCGCAGGCAGGCAGGCAGGCAGGCAGGCAGGCATTGTCGGAGGCAGGCAGGCAGGCAGGCAGGCAGGCATTGTCGCAGGCAGGCAGGCAGGCAGGCACGCAGGCACGCAGGCATTCTCGCAGACTGGCAGGCAGGCAGGCAGGCAGGCATTCTCGCAGGAAGACAGGCAGGCAGGCAGGCAGGCAGGCAGGGAGGCAGGCAGGAAGGCAGGCATTCTAGCAGGAATGCAGGCAGGCAGGCATTCTCGCAGGCAGGTAGCAGGCAGGTAGCAGGCAGGTAGCAGGCAGGTAGCAGGCAGGTAGCAGGCAGGTAGCAGGCAGGTAGGTAGGCAGGTAGGCAGGCAGGCAGGTAGGCAGGCAGGCAGGTTGGCAGGCAGGCAGGAAGGCAGGCTTTGTCGCAGGCAGGCAGGCAGGCAGGCAGGCAGGCAGGCATTGTCGCAGGCAGTCAGGCAGACAGGCAGGCAGGCAGGCAGGCAGGCATTGTCGCAGGCAGGCAGGCAGGCAGGCAGGCAGGCAAGCACGCAGGCATTCTCGCAGACTGGCAGGCAGGCAGGCAGGCAGGCATTCTCGCAGGCAGGAATTCTCGCAGGAAGACAGGCAGGCAGGCAGGCAGGGAGGCCGGCAGGCAGGCAGGCATTCTAGCAGGAATGGAGGCAGGCAGGCATTCTCGCAGGCAAGTAGCAGGCAGGTAGCAGGCAGGTAGCAGGCAGGTAGCAGGCAGGTAGCAGGCAGGTAGGTAGGCAGGTAGGCAGGCAGGCAGGTAGGCAGGCAGGCAGGTAGGCAGGAAGGCAGGTAGGCAGGCAGGCAGGTACGCAGGCAGGTAGGCAGGCAGGTAGGCAGGCAGGTAGGCAGGCAAGCATTCTCGCAGGCAGGCAGGCAGGCAGGCAGGCAGGCAGGCATTGTCGCAGGCAGGCAGGCAGGCAGTCATTGTCGCAGGCAGGCAGGCAGGCAGGCAGGCATTGTCGCAGGCAGGCAGGCAGGCAGGCAGGCAGGCAGGCAGGCATTGTCGCAGGCAGGCAGGCAGGCAGGCAGGCAGGCAGGCACACAGGCATTCTCGCAGACTGGCAGGCAGGCAGGCAGGCAGGCATTCTCGCAGGCAGGCATTCTTGCAGGAAGACAGGCAGGCAGGCAGGCAGGCAAGCAGGGAGGCAGGCAGGCAGGCATTCTAGCAGGAATGCAGGCAGGCAGGCATCCTCGCAGTCAGGTAGCAGGCAGGTAGCAGGCAGGTAGCAGGCAGGTAGCAGGCAGGTAGCAGGCAGGTAGCAGGCAGGTAAGTAGGCAGGTAGGCAGGCAGGCAGGCAGGTAGGCAGGCAGGCAGGTAGGCAGGAAGGCAGGAAGGCAGGCTTTGTCGCAGGCAAGCAGGCAGGCAGGCAGGCAGGCATTGTCGCAGGCAGGCAGGCAGACAGGCAGGCAGGCAGGCAGGCAGGCATTGTCGCAGGCAGGCAGGCAGGCAGGCAGGCAGGCACGCAGGCATTCTCGCAGACTGGCAGACAGGCAGGCAGGCAGGCATTCTCGCAGGCAGGCATTCTCGCAGGAAGACAGGCAGGCAGGCAGGCAGGCAGGCAGGCAGGCAGGCAGGGAGGCAGGCAGGCAGGCAGGCATTCTAGCAGGAATGCAGGCAGGCAGGCATTCTCGAAGGCAGGTAGCAGGCAGGTGGCAGGCAGGGAGCAGGCAGGTAGCAGGCAGGTAGCAGGCAGGTAGCAGGCAGTTAGCAGGCAGGTAAGTAGGCAGGTAGGCAGGCAGGCAGGTAGGCAGGCAGGCAGGTAAGCAGGCAGGCAGGTAGGCAGGAAGGCAGGAAGGCAGGTAGGCAGGCAGGCAGGTAGGCAGGCAGGCAGGAAGGCAGGCTTTGTCGCAGGCAGGCAGGCAGGCAGGCATTGTCGCAGGCAGGCAGGCAGGCAGGCATTGTCGCAGGCAGGCAGGCAGGCAGGCAGGCAGGCAGGCATTGTCGCAGGCAGGCAGGCAGGCAGGCAGGCAGGCAGGCAGGCAGGCAGGCATTGTCGCAGGCAGGCAGGCAATCAGGCAGGCAGGCAGGCATGCAGGCATTCTCGCAGACTGGCAGGCAGGCAGGCAGGAAGGCAGGCTTTGTCGCAGGCAGGCAGGCAGGCAGGCATTGTCGCAGGCAGGCAGGCAGGCAGGCATTGTCGCAGGCAGGCAGGCAGGCAGGCAGGCATTTTTGCAGGCAGGCAGGCAGGCAGGCAGGCAGGCAGGCAGGCAGGCAGGCAGGCAGGCAGGCAGGCAGGCATTCTCGCAGGCAGGCAATCTCCCAGGCACGCAGGCAGGCATTCTCGTAGGCAGGCATTGTCGCAGGCAGGCAGGCAGGCATTGTCGCAGGCATTGTCGCAGGCAGGCAGGCATGCAGGCAGGAAGGCAGGCTTTGTCGCAGGCAGGCAGGCAGGCAGGCAGGCAGGCATTTTCGCAGGCAGGCAGGCAGGCAGGCATTGTCGCAGGCAGGCAGGCAGGCAGGCAGGCAGGCAGGCAGGCAGGCAGGCAGGCAGGCAGGCAGGCAGGCAGGCATTGTCGCAGGCAGGCAGGCAGGCAGGCAGGCAGGCACGCAGGCATTCTCGCAGACTGGCAGGCAGGCAGGCAGGCAGGCATTCTCGCAGGCAGGCATTCTCGCAGGAAGACAGGCAGGCTGGCAGGCAGGCAGGGAGGCAGGCAGGCAGGCAGGTATTCTAGCAGGAATGGAGATAGGCAGGCATTCTCGCAGGCAGGTAGCAGGCAGGTAGCAGGCAGGTAGCAGGCAGGTAGCAGGCAGGTAGCAGGCAGGTAGCAGGCAGGTAGCAGGCAGGTAGCAGGCAGGTATTAGGCAGGTAGGTAGGCAGGTAGGCAGGCAGGCAGGTAGGGAGGCAGGCAGGTAGGCAGGCAGGCAGGAAGGCAGGCTTTGTCGCAGGCAGGCAGGCAGGCAGGCAGGCAGGCATTGTCGCAGGCAGGCAGGCAGGCAGGCATTGTCGCAGGCAGGCAGGCAGGCAGGCAGGCAGGCACGCAGGCATTCTCGCAGACTGGCAGGCAGGCAGGCCGGCAGGCATTCTCGCAGGAAGACAGGCAGGCAGGCAGGCAGGCAGGCAGGCAGGGAGGCACTCAGGCAGGCAGGCATTCTAGCAGGAATGCAGGCAGGCAGGCATTCTCGCAGGCAGGTAGCAGGCAGGTAGCAGGCAGGTAGCAGGCAGGTAGCAGGCAGGTAGCAGGCAGGTAGCAGGCAGGTATGTAGGCAGGTAGGCAGGCAGGCAGGTAGGCAGGCAGGCAGGTAGGCAGGCAGGCAGGTAGGCAGGCAGGTAGGCAGGCAGGTAGGCAGGCAGGTAGGCAGGCAAGCATTCTCGCAGGCATGCATGCAGGCAGGCAGGCAGGCAGCAGGCATTCTCGCAGGCAGGCATTCTCACAGGAAGACAGGCAGGAAGGCAGGCAGGCAGGGAGGCACTCAGACAGGCAGGCATTCTAGCAGGAATGCAGGCAGGCAGGCATTCTCGCAGGCAGGTAGCAGGCAGGTAGCAGGCAGGTAGCAGGCAGGTAGGTAGGCAGGTAGGCAGGCAGGCAGGTAGGCAGGCAGGCAGGTAGGCAGGCAGGGAGGTAGGCAGGCAGGCAGGAAGGCAGGCTTTGTCACAGGCAGGCAGGCAGGCAGGCAGGCAGGCAGGCAGGCATTGTCGCAGGCAGGCAGGCAGGCAGGCATTGTCGAAGGCAGGCAGGCAGGCAGGCAGGCAGGCAGGCAGGCAGGCATTGTCGCAGGCAGGCAGGCAGGCAGGCAGGCAGGCAGGCAGGCATTGTCGCAGAGAGGCAGGCAGGCAGGCAGGCAGGCAGGCAGGCAGGCATTGTCGCATGCAGGCAGGCAGGCACGCAGGCATTCTCGCAGACTGGCAGGCAGGCAGGCAGACAGGCATTTTCGCAGGCAGGCATTCTCGCAGAAAGACAGGCAGGCAGGCAGGCAGGCAGGCAGGGAGGCACTCAGGCAGGCAGGCATTCTAGCAGGAATGCAGGCAGGCAGGCATTGTCGCAGGCAGGTAGCAGGCAGGCAGGTAGGCAGGCAGGCAGGTAGGCAGGCAGGCAGTAGGCAGGCAGGCAGGTAGGCAGGCAGGCAGGCAGGAAGGCAGGCTTTGTCGCAGGTAGGCAGGCAGGCAGGCAGGCAGGCATTGTCGCAGGCAGGCAGGCAGGCAGGCATTGTCGCAGGCAGGCATTCTCGCAGGAAGACAGGCAGGCAGGCAGGCAGGCAGGCAGGGAGGCAGGCAGGCAGGCAGGTATTCTAGCAGGAATGGAGATAGGCAGGCATTCTCGCAGGCAGGTAGCAGGCAGGTAGCAGGCAGGTAGCAGGCAGGTAGCAGGCAGGTAGCAGGCAGGTAGCAGGCAGGTATTAGGCAGGTAGGGAGGCAGGTACGCAGGCAGGCAGGTAGGGAGGCAGGCAGGTAGGCAGGCAGGCAGGCAGGCAGGCAGGCAGGCAGGCAGGCAGGCAGGCAGGCAGGCATTGTCGCAGGCAGGCAGGCAGGCAGGCATTGTCGCAGGCAGGCAGGCAGGCAGGCAGGCAGGCACGCAGGCATTCTCGCAGACTGGCAGGCAGGCAGGCCGGCAGGCATTCTCGCAGGAAGACAGGCAGGCAGGCAGGCAGGCAGGCAGGCAGGGAGGCACTCAGGCAGGCAGGCATTCTAGCAGGAATGCAGGCAGGCAGGCATTCTCGCAGGCAGGTAGCAGGCAGGTAGCAGGCAGGTGGCAGGCAGGTAGCAGGCAGGTAGCAGGCAGGTAGCAGGCAGGTATGTAGGCAGGTAGGCAGGCAGGCAGGTAGGCAGGCAGGCAGGTAGGCAGGCAGGCAGGTAGGCAGGCAGGTAGGCAGGCAGGTAGGCAGGCAGGTAGGCAGGCAGGTAGGCAGGCAAGCATTCTCGCAGGCATGCAGGCAGGCAGGCAGGCAGGCAGCAGCCATTCTCGCAGGCAGGCATTCTCACAGGAAGACAGGCAGGAAGGCAGGCAGACAGGGAGGCACTCAGACAGGCAGGCATTCTAGCAGGAATGCAGGCAGGCAGGCATTCTCGCAGGCAGGTAGCAGGCAGGTAGCAGGCAGGTAGCAGGCAGGTAGGTAGGCAGGTAGGCAGGCAGGCAGGTAGGCAGGCAGGCAGGTAGGCAGGCAGGGAGGTAGGCAGGCAGGCAGGAAGGCAGGCTTTGTCGCAGGCAGGCAGGCAGGCAGGCAGGCAGGCAGGCAGGCAGGCAGGCAGGCAGGCAGGCAGGCATTGTCGCAGGCAGGAAGGCAGGCAGGCATTGTCGAAGGCAGGCAGGCAGGCAGGCAGGCAGGCAGGCAGGCAGGCAGGCAGGCATTGTCGCAGGCAGGCAGGCAGGCAGGCAGGCAGGCAGGCATTGTCGCAGAGAGGCAGGCAGGCAGGCAGGCAGGCAGGCAGGCAGGCATTGTCGCATGCAGGCAGGCAGGCACGCAGGCATTCTCGCAGACTGGCAGGCAGGCAGGCAGACAGGCATTTTCGCAGGCAGGCATTCTCGCAGAAAGACAGGCAGGCAGGCAGGCAGGCAGGCAGGGAGGCACTCAGGCAGGCAGGCATTCTAGCAGGAATGCAGGCAGGCAGGCATTGTCGCAGGCAGGTAGCAGGCAGGCAGGTAGGCAGGCAGGCAGGTAGGCAGGCAGGCAGTAGGCAGGCAGGCAGGTAGGCAGGCAGGCAGGCAGGAAGGCAGGCTTTGTCGCAGGTAGGCAGGCAGGCAGGCAGGCAGGCATTGTCGCAGGCAGGCAGGCAGGCAGGCATTGTCGCAGGCAGGCAGGCAGGCAGGCATTGTCGGAGGCAGGCAGGCAGGCAGGCAGGCAGGCAGGCATTGTCGCAGGCAGGCAGGCAGGCAGGCACGCAGGCACGCAGTCATTCTCGCAGACTGGCAGGCAGGCAGGCAGGCAGGCATTCTCGCAGGAAGACAGGCAGGCAGGCAGGCAGGCAGGGAGGCAGGCAGGAAGGCAGGCATTCTAGCAGGAATGCAGGCAGGCAGGCATTCTCGCAGGCAGGTAGCAGGCAGGTAGCAGGCAGTTAGCAGGCAGGTAGCAGGCAGGTAGCAGGCAGGTAGCAGGCAGGTAGGTAGGCAGGTAGGCAGGCAGGCAGGTAGGCAGGCAGGCAGGTTGGCAGGCAGGCAGGAAGGCAGGCTTTGTTGCAGGCAGGCAGGCAGGCAGGCAGGCAGGCAGGCAGGCATTGTCGCAGGCAGGCAGGCAGACAGGCAGGCAGGCAGGCAGGCAGGCATTGTCGCAGGCAGGCAGGCAGGCAGGCAGGCAGGCAAGCACGCAGGCATTCTCGCAGACTGGCAGGCAGGCAGGCAGGCAGGCATTCTAGCAGGAATGGAGGCAGGCAGGCATTCTCGCAGGCAAGTAGCAGGCAGGTAGCAGGCAGGTAGCAGGCAGGTAGCAGGCAGGTAGCAGGCAGGTAGGTAGGCAGGTAGGCAGGCAGGCAGGTAGGCAGGCAGGCAGGTAGGCAGGAAGGCAGGTAGGCAGGCAGGCAGGTACGCAGGCAGGTAGGCAGGCAGGTAGGCAGGCAGGTAGGCAGGCAAGCATTCTCGCAGGCAGGCAGGCAGGCAGGCAGGCAGGCAGGCATTGTCGCAGGCAGGCAGGCAGGCAGGCAGGCATTGTCGCAGGCAGGCAGGCAGGCAGGCAGGCAGGCATTGTCGCAGGCAGGCAGGCAGGCAGGCAGGCAGGCAGGCAGGCAGGCATTGTCGCAGGCAGGCAGGCAGGCAGGCAGGCAAGCAGGCACGCAGGCATTCTCGCAGACTGGCAGGCAGGCAGGCAGGCAGGCATTCTCGCAGGCAGGCATTCTTGCAGGAAGACAGGCAGGCAGGCAGGCAGGCAAGCAGGGAGGCAGGCAGGCAGGCATTCTAGCAGGAATGCAGGCAGGCAGGCATTCTCGCAGTCAGGTAGCAGGCAGGTAGCAGGCAGGTAGCAGGCAGGTAGCAGGCAGGTAGCAGGCAGGTAGCAGGCAGGTAAGTAGGCAGGTAGGCAGGCAGGCAGGCAGGTAGGCAGGCAGGCAGGTAGGCAGGCAGGCAGGAAGGCAGGCTTTGTCGCAGGCAAGCAGGCAGGCAGGCAGGCAGGCAGGCATTGTCGCAGGCAGGCAGGCAGGCAGGCATTCTCGCAGGCAGGCAATCTCCCAGGCACGCAGGCAGGCATTCTCGTAGGCAGGCATTGTCGCAGGCAGGCAGGCAGGTATTGTCGCAGGCATTGTCGCAGGCAGGCCGGCAGGCATTGTCGCAGGCATTGTCGCAGGCAGGCAGGCATGCAGGCAGGAAGGCAGGCTTTGTCGCAGGCAGGCAGGCAGGCAGGCAGGCAGGCAGGCAGGCAGGCAGGCATTTTCGCAGGCAGGCAGGCAGGCATTGTCGCAGGCAGGCAGGCAGGCAGGCAGGCAGGCAGGCAGGCAGGCAGGCAGGTAGGCAGGCAGGCAGGCAGGCAGGCAGGCAGGCATTGTCGCAAGCAGGCAGGCAGGCAGGCAGGCATTGTCGCAGGCAGGCAGGCAGGCAGGCAGGCAGGCAGGCACGCAGGCATTCTCGCAGACTGGCAGGCAGGCAGGCAGGCAGGCATTCTCGCAGGCAGGCATTCTCGCAGGAAGACAGGCAGGCAGGCAGGCAGGCAGGCAGGGAGGCAGGCAGGCAGGTATTCTAGCAGGAATGGAGGCAGGCAGGCATTCTCGCAGGCAGGTAGCAGGCAGGTAGCAGGCAGGTAGCAGGCAGGTAGCAGGCAGGTAGCAGGCAGGTAGCAGGCAGGTATTAGGCAGGTAGGTAGGCAGGTAGGCAGGCAGGCAGGTAGGGAGGCAGGCAGGTAGGCAGGCAGGCAGGAAGGCAGGCTTTGTCGCAGGCAGGCAGGCAGGCAGGCAGGCAGGCACGCAGGCATTCTCGCAGACTGGCAGGCAGGCAGGCAGGCAGGCATTCTCGCAGGCAGGCATTCTCGCAGGAAGACAGGCAGGCAGGCAGGGAGGCAGGCAGGCAGGCAGGCAGGCATTCTAGCAGGAATGCAGGCAGGCAGGCATTCTCGCAGGCAGGTAGCAGGCAGGTAGCAGGCAGGTAGCAGGCAAGTAGCAGGCAGGTAGCAGGCAGGTAGGTAGGCAGGTAGGCAGGCAGGCAGGTAGGCAGGCAGGCAGGTAGGCAGGCAGGCAGGAAGGCAGGCTTTGTCGCAGGCAGGCAGGCAGGCAGGCAGGCAGGCAGGCAGGCATTTTCGCAGGCAGGCAGGCATTGTCGCAGGCAGGCAGGCAGGCAGGCAGGCAGGCATTGTCGCAGGCAGGCAGGCAGGCAGGCAGGCACGCACGCAGGGATTCTCGCAGACTGGCAGGCAGGCAGGCAGGCAGGCATTCTCGCAGGCAGGCATTCTCGCAGGAAGACAGGTAGGCAGGAAGGCAGGCAGGCAGGAAGTCAGGCAGGCAGGCAGGCATTCTAGCAGGAATGCAGGCAGGCAGGCATTCTCGCAGGCAGGCATTCTCGCAGGCAGGCATTCTCGCAGGCAGGTAGCCGGCAGGTAGCAGGCAGGTAGCAGGCAGGTAGCAGGCAGGTAGGTAGGCAGGTAGGCATGCAGGCAGGTAGGCAGGCAGGCAGGTAGGCAGGCAGGCAGGTAGGCAGGCAGGCAGGTAGGCAGGCAGGCAGGTAGGCAGGCAGGTAGGCAGGCAGGTAGGCAGGCAAGCATTCTCGCAGGCAGGCAGGCAGGCAGGCAGGCAGCAGGCATTCTCGCAGGTAGGCAGGCATTCTCGCAGGAAGGCAGGCAGGTAGGTATTCTCGCAGGCAGGTAGGCAGGCAGGAATTCTCGCAGGCAGGTAGGCAGGCAGGTAGGCAGGCAGGCAGGCAGGCAGGCATTGTCGCAGGCAGGCAGGCAGGCATTGTCGCAGGCATTGTCGCAGGCAGGCAGGCAGGCATTGTCGCAGGCATTGTCGCAGGCAGGCAGCTAGGCATTGTCGCAGGCATTGTCGCAGGCAGGCAGGCAGGCAGGCATTCTCGCAGGCATTCTCGCAGGCAGGCAGGCAGGCAGGCAGGCATTGTCGCAGGCAGGCAGGCAGGCAGGCAGGCAGGCATTGTCGCAGGCAGGCAGGCAGGCAGGCAGGCAGGCAGGCATTGTCGCAGGCAGGCAGGCAGGCAGGCAGGCAGGCAGGCATTGTCGCAGGCAGTCAGGCAGGCAGGCAGGCAGGCAGACATTGTCGCATGCAGGCAGGCAGGCAGGCAGGCATTCTCGCAGGCAGGCAGGCAGGCAGGCAGGCATTGTCGCAGGCAGGCATTCTCGCAGGAAGACAGGCAGGCAGGCAGGCAGGCAGGCAGGCAGGGAGGCAGGCAGGCATTCTAGCAGGAATGCAGGCATGCAGGCATTCTCGTAGGCAGGTAGCAGGCAGGTAGCCGGCAGGTAGCAGGCAGGTAGTTGGCAGGAAGCAGGCATGTAGCAGGCACGTAGCAGGCAGGTAGCAGGCAGGTAGGTAGGCAGGTAGGCAGGCAGGCAGGTAGGCAGGAAGGCAGGTTAGCAGGCAGGCAGGTAGGCAGGAAGGCAGGAAGGCAGGTAGGCAGGCAGGTAGGCAGGCAAGCATTCTCGCAGGCAGGCAGGCCGGCAGGCAGGCAGCAGGCATTCTCGCAGGTAGGCAGGCATTCTCGCAGGAAGGCAGGCAGGTAGGTATTCTCGCAGGCAGGTAGGCAGGCAGGAATTCTCGCAGGCAGGTAGGCAGGCAGGTTGGCAGGCAGGCAGGCAGGCATTCTCGCCGGCAGGCAATCTCCCAGGCACGCAGGCAGGCATTCTCGTAGGCAGGCATTGTCGCAGGCAGGCAGGCAGTCATTGTCGCAGGCATTGTCGCAGGCAGGCAGGCAGGCATTGTCGCAGGCATTGTCGCAGGCAGGCAGGCAGGCATTGTCGCTGGCATTGTCGCAGGCAGGCAGGCAGGCAGGCAGGCATTCTCGCAGGCATTCTCGCAGGCAGGCAGGCAGGCAGGCATTGTCGCAGGCAGGCAGGCAGGCAGGCAGGCATTGTGGCAGGCAGGCAGGCAGGCAGGCAGGCAGGCATTGTCGCAGGCAGGCATTGTGGCAGGCAGGCACGCAGGCAGGCAGGCAGGCAGGCATTGTCGCAGGCAGTCAGGCAGGCAGGCAGGCAGGCAGGCAGGCATTGTCGCAGGCAGTCAGGCAGGCAGGCAGGCAGGCAGGCAGGCATTGTCGCAGGCAGTCAGGCAGGCAGGCAGGCAGGCAGGCATTGTCGCAGGCAGGCAGGCAGGCAGGCAGGCATTCTCGCAGGCAACAGGCAGGCAGGCAGGCAGGTAGGCAGGCATTCTCGCAGGTAGACAGGCAGGCAGGCAGGCAGGCAGGCAGGCATTCTCGCAGGCAGGCAGGCAGGCAGGCAGGCATTCTCGCAGGCAGGCAAGCAGGCAGGCAGGCAGGCAGGCAGACATTCTCGCAGACAGGCAGGCAGGCAGGCAGGCAGGCAGGCAGGCAGGCATTCTCGCAGGCAGGCAGGCAGTCAGGCAGGCAGGCATTCTCGCAGGCAGGCAGGCAGGCATTGTCGCAGGCAGACAGGCAGGCAGGCAGGCATTGTCGCAGGCAGGCAGGCAGGCATTGTCGCAGGCAGGCAGGCAGGCAGGCAGGCAGACTGGCAGGCAGGCAGGCATTGTCGCAGGCAGGCAGGCAGGCAGGCAGGAAGGCAGGCTTTGTCGCAAGCAGGCAGGCAGGCAAGCAGGCAAGCAGGCAGGCATTGTGGCAGGCAGGCAGGCAGGCAGGCATTGTCGCAGGCAGGCAAGCAGGCAGGCAGGCATTGTCGCAGGCAGGCAGGCAGGCAGGCAGGCATTGTCGCAGGCAGGCAGGCAGGCAGGCAGGCAGGCACGCAGGCATTCTCGCAGACTGGCAGGCAGGCAGGCAGGCAGGCATTCTCGCAGGCAGGCATTCTCGCAGGAAGACAGGCAGGCAGGCAGGCAGGCAGGGAGGCAGGCAGGCAGGCATTCTAGCAGGAATGCAGGCAGGCAGGCATTCTCGCAGGCAGGTAGCAGGCAGGTAGCAGGCAGGTAGCAGGCAAGTAGCAGGCAGGTAGCAGGCAGGTAGGTAGGCAGGTAGGCAGGCAGGCAGGTAGGCAGGCAGGCAGGTAGGCAGGCAGGCAGGAAGGCAGGCTTTGTCGCAGGCAGGCAGTCAGGCAGGCAGGCATGCAGGCAGGCAGGCATTTTCGCAGGCAGGCAGGCAGGCAGGCATTGTCGCAGGCAGGCAGGCAGGCAGGCAGGCAGGCAGGCAGGCATTGTCGCAGGCAGGCAGGCAGGCAGGCAGGCACGCACGCAGGGATTCTCGCAGACTGGCAGGCAGGCAGGCAGGCAGGCATTCTCGCAGGCAGGCATTCTCGCAGGAAGACAGGTAGGCAGGCAGGCAGGCAGGCAGGGAGTCAGGCAGGCAGGCAGGCATTCTAGCAGGAATGCAGGCAGGCAGGCATTCTCGCAGGCAGGCATTCTCGCAGGCAGGCATTCTCGCAGGCAGGTAGCCGGCAGGTAGCAGGCAGGTAGCAGGCAGGTAGCAGGCAGGTAGGTAGGCAGGTAGGCATGCAGGCAGGTAGGCAGGCAGGCAGGTAGGCAGGCAGGCAGGTAGGCAGGCAGGCAGGTAGGCAGGCAGGTAGGCAGGCAGGTAGGCAGGCAAGCATTCTCGCAGGCAGGCAGGCAGGCAGGCAGGCAGGCAGGCAGCAGGCATTCTCGCAGGTATGCAGGCATTCTCGCAGGAAGGCAGGCAGGTAGGTATTCTCGCAGGCAGGTAGGCAGGCAGGAATTCTCGCAGGCAGGTAGGCAGGCAGGTAGGCAGGCAGGCAGGCAGGCAGGCATTGTCGCAGGCAGGCAGGCAGGCATTGTCGCAGGCATTGTCGCATGCAGGCAGGCATTGTCGCAGGCATTGTCCCAGGCAGGCAGGCAGGCATTCTCGCAGGCATTGTCGCAGGCAGGCAGGCAGGCAGGCATTCTCGCAGGCATTCTCGCAGGCAGGCAGGCAGGCAGGCAGGCATTGTCGCAGGCATTGTCGCAGGCAGGCAGGCAGGCATTGTCGCTGGCATTGTCGCAGGCAGGCAGGCAGGCAGGCAGGCATTCTCGCAGGCATTCTCGCAGGCAGGCAGGCAGGCAGGCATTGTCGCAGGCAGGCAGGCAGGCAGGCAGGCATTGTCGCAGGCAGGCAGGCAGGCAGGCAGGCATTCTCGCAGGCAGGCAGGGAGGCAGGCAGGCAGGTAGGCAGGCATTCTCGCAGGCAGACAGGCAGGCAGGCAGGCAGGCAGGCAGGCATTCTCGCAGGCAGGCAGGCAGGCAGGCAGGCATTCTCGCAGGCAGGCAAGCAGGCAGGCAGGCAGGCAGGCAGACATTCTCGCAGACAGGCAGGCAGGCAGGCAGGCAGGCAGGCAGGCAGGCATTCTCGCAGGCAGGCAGGCAGTCAGGCAGGCAGGCATTCTCGCAGGCAGGCAGGCAGGCATTTTCGCAGGCAGACAGGCAGGCAGGCAGGCATTGTCGCAGGCAGGCAGGCAGGCATTGTCGCAGGCAGGCAGGCAGGCAGGCAGGCAGGAAGGCTGGCAGGCAGGCAGGCATTGTCGCAGGCAGGCAGGCAGGCAGGCAGGAAGGCAGGCTTTGTCGCAGGCAGGCAGGCAGGCAAGCAGGCAAGCAGGCAGGCATTGTGGCAGGCAGGCAGGCAGGCAGGCATTGTCGCAGGCAGGCAAGCAGGCAGGCAGGCATTGTCGCAGGCAGGCAGGCAGGCAGGCATTGTCGCAGGCAGGCAGGCAGGCAGGCAGGCATTGTCGCAGGCAGGCAGGCAGGCAGGCAGGCAGGCACGCAGGCATTCTCGCAGACTGGCAGGCAGGCAGGCAGGCAGGCATTCTCGCAGGCAGGCATTCTCGCAGGAAGACAGGCAGGCAGGCAGGCAGGCAGGGAGGCAGGCAGGCAGGCATTCTAGCAGGAATGCAGGCAGGCAGGCATTCTCGCAGGCAGGTAGCAGGCAGGTAGCAGGCAGGTAGCAGGCAAGTAGCAGGCAGGTAGCAGGCAGGTAGGTAGGCAGGTAGGCAGGCAGGCAGGTAGGCAGGCAGGCAGGTAGGCAGGCAGGCAGGAAGGCAGGCTTTGTCGCAGGCAGGCAGGCAGGCAGGCAGGCAGGCAGGCAGGCATTTTCGCAGGCAGGCAGGCAGGCAGGCATTGTCGCAGGCAGGCAGGCAGGCAGGCAGGCAGGCATTGTCGCAGGCAGGCAGGCAGGCAAGCAGGCACGCACGCAGGGATTCTCGCAGACTGGCAGGCAGGCAGGCAGGCAGGCATTCTCGCAGGCAGGCACTCTCGCAGGAAGACAGGTAGGCAGGCAGGCAGGCAGGCAGGGAGTCAGGCAGGCAGGCAGGCATTCTAGCAGGAATGCAGGCAGGCAGGCATTCTCGCAGGCAGGCATTCTCGCAGGCAGGCATTCTCGCAGGCAGGTAGCCGGCAGGTAGCAGGCAGGTAGCAGGCAGGTAGCAGGCAGGTAGGTAGGCAGGTAGGCATGCAGGCAGGTAGGCAGGCAGGCAGGTAGGCAGGCAGGCAGGTAGGCAGGCAGGCAGGTAGGCAGGCAGGTAGGCAGGCAGGTAGGCAGGCAAGCATTCTCGCAGGCAGGCAGGCAGGCAGGCAGGCAGGCAGCAGGCATTCTCGCAGGTAGGCAGGCATTCTCGCAGGAAGGCAGGCAGGTAGGTATTCTCGCAGGCAGGTAGGCAGGCAGGAATTCTCGCAGGCAGGTAGGCAGGCAGGTAGGCAGGCAGGCAGGCAGGCAGGCATTGTCGCAGGCAGGCAGGCAGGCATTGTCGCAGGCATTGTCGCAGGCAGGCAGGCAGGCATTGTCGCAGGCATTGTCGCAGGCAGGCAGGCAGGCATTCTCGCAGGCATTGTCGCAGGCAGGCAGGCAGGCAGGCATTCTCGCAGGCATTCTCGCAGGCAGGCAGGCAGGCAGGCAGGCATTGTCGCAGGCAGGCAGGCAGGCAGGCAGGCATTGTCGCAGGCAGGCAGGCAGGCAGGCAGGCATTGTCGCAGGCAGGCAGGCACGCAGGCAGGCAGGCAGGCAGGCATTGTCGCAGGCAGTCAGGCAGGCAGGCAGGCAGGCAGGCATTGTCGCAGGCAGGCAGGCAGGCAGGCAGGCATTCTCGCAGGCAGGCAGGCAGGCAGGCAGGCAGGCAGGCATTGTCGCAGGCAGGCATTCTCGCAGGAAGACAGGCAGGCAGGCAGGCAGGCAGGCAGGGAGGCAGGCAGGCATTCTAGCAGGAATGCAGGCAGGCAGGCATTCTCGTAGGCAGGTAGCAGGCAGGTAGCCGGCAGGTAGCAGGCAGGTAGTAGGCAGGAAGCAGGCATGTAGCAGGCACGTAGCAGGCAGGTAGCAGGCAGGCAGGCAGGCAGGCAGGCAGGCATTCTCGCAGTCAGGCAGGCAGGCAGGCAGGCAGGCAACCAGGCAGGCATTCTCCCAGGCAGGCAGGCAGGCATTGTCGCAGGCAGGCAGGCAGGCAGGCAGGCAGGCATTGTTGCAGGCAGGCAGGCAGGCAGGCAGGCAGGCATTGTCGCAGGCAGGCAGGCAGGCAGGCAGGCAGGCAGGCAGGCAGGCAGGCAGGCTGGCAGGCAGGCAGGCATTGTCGCAGGCAGGCAGGCAGGCAGGCAGGCAGGCAGGCAGGCAGTAAGGCAGGCTTTGTCGCAGGCAGGCAGGCAGGCAAGCAGGCAAGCAGGCAGGCATTGTGGCAGGCAGGCAGGCAGGCAGGCATTGACGCAGGCAGGCAAGCAGGCAGGCAGGCATTGTCGCAGGCAGGCAGGCAGGCATTGTCGCAGGCAGGCAGGCAGGCAGGCAGGCAGGCACGCAGGCATTCTCGCAGACTGGCAGGCAGGCAGGCAGGCAGGCATTCTCGCAGGCAGGCATTCTCGCAGGAAGACAGGCAGGCAGGCAGGCAGGCAGGGAGGCAGGCAGGCAGGCATTCTAGCAGGAATGCAGGCAGGCAGGCATTCTCGCAGGCAGGTAGCAGGCAGGTAGCAGGCAGGTAGCAGGCAAGTAGCAGGCAGGTAGCAGGCAGGTAGCAGGCAGGTAGGTAGGCAGGTAGGCAGGCAGGCAGGTAGGCAGGCAGGCAGGTAGGCAGGCAGGCAGGAAGGCAGGCTTTGTCGCAGGCAGGCAGGCAGGCAGGCAGGCAGGCAGGCAGGCATTTTCGCAGGCAGATAGGCAGGCAGGCATTGTCGCAGGCAGTCAGGCAGGCAGGCAGGCAGGCATTGTCGCAGGCAGGCAGGCAGGCAGGCACGCACGCAGGGATTCTCGCAGACTGGCAGGCAGGCAGGCAGGCAGGCATTCTCGCAGGCAGGCATTCTCGCAGGAAGACAGGTAGGCAGGCAGGCAGGCAGGCAGGGAGTCAGGCAGGCAGGCAGGCATTCTAGCAGGAATGCAGGCAGGCAGGCATTCTCGCAGGCAGGCATTCTCGCAGGCAGGCATTCTCGCAGGCAGGTAGCCGGCAGGTAGCAGGCAGGTAGCAGGCAGGTAGCAGGCAGGTAGGTAGGCAGGTAGGCATGCAGGCAGGTAGGCAGGCAGGCAGGTAGGCAGGCAGGCAGGTAGGCAGGCAGGCAGGTAGGCAGGCAGGCAGGTAGGCAGGCAGGCAGGCAGGCAGGCAGGCAGCAGGCATTCTCGCAGGTAGGCAGGCATTCTCGCAGGAAGGCAGGCAGGTAGGTATTCTCGCAGGCAGGTAGGCAGGCAGGAATTCTCGCAGGCAGGTAGGCAGGCAGGTAGGCAGGCAGGCAGGCAGGCAGGCATTGTCGCAGGCAGGCAGGCAGGCATTGTCGCAGGCATTGTCGCAGGCAGGCAGGCAGGCATTGTCGCAGGCATTGTCGCAGGCAGGCAGCTAGGCATTGTCGCAGGCATTGTCGCAGGCAGGCAGGCAGGCAGGCATTCTCGCAGGCATTCTCGCAGGCAGGCAGGCAGGCAGGCAGGCATTGTCGCAGGCAGGCAGGCAGGCAGGCAGGCAGGCATTGTCGCAGGCAGGCAGGCAGGCAGGCAGGCAGGCAGGCATTGTCGCAGGCAGGCAGGCACGCAGGCAGGCAGGCAGGCAGGCATTGTCGCAGGCAGTCAGGCAGGCAGGCAGGCAGGCAGACATTGTCGCAGGCAGGCAGGCAGGCAGGCAGGCAGGCATTCTCGCAGGCAGGCAGGCAGGCAGGCAGGCAGGCATTGTCGCAGGCAGGCATTCTCGCAGGAAGACAGGCAGGCAGGCAGGCAGGCAGGCAGGGAGGCAGGCAGGCATTCTAGCAGGAATGCAGGCAGGCAGGCATTCTCGTAGGCAAGTAGCAGGCAGGTAGCCGGCAGGTAGCAGGCAGGTAGTAGGCAGGAAGCAGGCATGTAGCAGGCACGTAGCAGGCAGGTAGCAGGCAGGTAGGTAGGCAGGTAGGCAGGCAGGCAGGTAGGCAGGCAGGCAGGTTAGCAGGCAGGCAGGTAGGCAGGAAGGCAGGAAGGCAGGTAGGCAGGCAGGCAGGCAGGCAAGCATTCTCGCAGGCAGGCAGGCCGGCAGGCAGGCAGCAGGCATTCTCGCAGGTAGGCAGGCATTCTCGCAGGAAGGCAGGCAGGTAGGTATTCTCGCAGGCAGGTAGGCAGGCAGGAATTCTCGCAGGCAGGTAGGCAGGCAGGTTGGCAGGCAGGCAGGCAGGCAGGCATTCTCGCCGGCAGGCAATCTCCCAGGCACGCAGGCAGGCATTCTCGTAGGCAGGCATTGTCGCTGGCCGGCAGGCAGTCATTGTCGCAGGCATTGTCGCAGGCAGGCAGGCAGGCATTGTCGCAGGCATTGTCGCAGGCAGGCAGGCAGGCATTGTCGCTGGCATTGTCGCAGGCAGGCAGGCAGGCAGGCAGGCATTCTCGCAGGCATTCTTGCAGGCAGGCAGGCAGGCAGGCATTGTCGCAGGCAGGCAGGCAGGCAGGCAGGCATTGTGGCAGGCAGGCAGGCAGGCAGGCAGGCAGGCAGGCAGGCAGGCATTGTCGCAGGCAGGCAGGCACGCAGGCAGGCAGGCAGGCAGGCATTGTCGCAGGCAGTCAGGCAGGCAGGCAGGCAGGCAGGCAGGCATTGTCGCAGGCAGTCAGGCAGGCAGGCAGGCAGGCAGGCATTGTCGCAGGCAGGCAGGCAGGCAGGCAGGCATTCTCGCAGGCAGGCAGGCAGGCAGGCAGGCAGGTAGGCAGGCATTCTCGCAGGCAGACAGGCAGGCAGGCAGGCAGGCAGGCAGGCATTCTCGCAGGCAGGCAGGCAGGCAGGCAGGCATTCTCGCAGGCAGGCAAGCAGGCAGGCAGGCAGGCAGGCAGACATTCTCGCAGACAGGCAGGCAGGCAGGCAGGCAGGCAGGCAGGCAGGCATTCTCGCAGGCAGGCAGGCAGTCAGGCAGGCAGGCATTCTCGCAGGCAGGCAGGCAGGCATTGTCGCAGGCAGACAGGCAGGCAGGCAGGCATTGTCGCAGGCAGGCAGGCAGGCATTGTCGCAGGCAGGCAGGCAGGCAGGCAGGCAGGCAGACTGGCAGGCAGGCAGGCATTGTCGCAGGCAGGCAGGCAGGCAGGCAGGAAGGCAGGCTTTGTCGCAGGCAGGCAGGCAGGCAAGCAGGCAAGCAGGCAGGCATTGTGGCAGGCAGGCAGGCAGGCAGGCATTGTCGCAGGCAGGCAAGCAGGCAGGCAGGCATTGTCGCAGGCAGGCAGGCAGGCAGGCAGGCATTGTCGCAGGCAGGCAGGCAGGCAGGCAGGCAGGCACGCAGGCATTCTCGCAGACTGGCAGGCAGGCAGGCAGGCAGGCATTCTCGCAGGCAGGCATTCTCGCAGGAAGACAGGCAGGCAGGCAGGCAGGCAGGGAGGCAGGCAGGCAGGCATTCTAGCAGGAATGCAGGCAGGCAGGCATTCTCGCAGGCAGGTAGCAGGCAGGTAGCAGGCAGGTAGCAGGCAAGTAGCAGGCAGGTAGCAGGCAGGTAGGTAGGCAGGTAGGCAGGCAGGCAGGTAGGCAGGCAGGCAGGTAGGCAGGAAGGCAGGAAGGCAGGCTTTGTCGCAGGCAGGCAGGCAGGCAGGCAGGCATGCAGGCAGGCAGGCATTTTCGCAGGCAGGCAGGCAGGCAGGCATTGTCGCAGGCAGGCAGGCAGGCAGGCAGGCAGGCAGGCAGGCATTGTCGCAGGCAGGCAGGCAGGCAGGCAGGCACGCACGCAGGGATTCTCGCAGACTGGCAGGCAGGCAGGCAGGCAGGCATTCTCGCAGGCAGGCATTCTCGCAGGAAGACAGGTAGGCAGGCAGGCAGGCAGGCAGGGAGTCAGGCAGGCAGGCAGGCATTCTAGCAGGAATGCAGGCAGGCAGGCATTCTCGCAGGCAGGCATTCTCGCAGGCAGGCATTCTCGCAGGCAGGTAGCCGGCAGGTAGCAGGCAGGTAGCAGGCAGGTAGCAGGCAGGTAGGTAGGCAGGTAGGCATGCAGGCAGGTAGGCAGGCAGGCAGGTAGGCAGGCAGGCAGGTAGGCAGGCAGGCAGGTAGGCAGGCAGGTAGGCAGGCAAGCATTCTCGCAGGCAGGCAGGCAGGCAGGCAGGCAGGCAGCAGGCATTCTCGCAGGTATGCAGGCATTCTCGCAGGAAGGCAGGCAGGTAGGTATTCTCGCAGGCAGGTAGGCAGGCAGGAATTCTCGCAGGCAGGTAGGCAGGCAGGTAGGCAGGCAGGCAGGCAGGCAGGCATTGTCGCAGGCAGGCAGGCAGGCATTGTCGCAGGCATTGTCGCATGCAGGCAGGCATTGTCGCAGGCATTGTCGCAGGCAGGCAGGCAGGCATTCTCGCAGGCATTGTCGCAGGCAGGCAGGCAGGCAGGAATTCTCGCAGACATTCTCGCAGGCAGGCAGGCAGGCAGGCAGGCATTGTCGCAGGCATTGTCGCAGGCAGGCAGGCAGGCATTGTCGCTGGCATTGTCGCAGGCAGGCAGGCAGGCAGGCAGGCATTCTCGCAGGCATTCTCGCAGGCAGGCAGGCAGGCAGGCATTGTCGCAGGCAGGCAGGCAGGCAGGCAGGCAGGCATTGTCGCAGGCAGGCAGGCAGGCAGGCAGGCAGGCAGGCATTGTCGCAGGCAGTCAGGCAGGCAGGCAGGCAGGCAGGCATTGTCGCAGGCAGGCAGGCAGGCAGGCAGGCATTCTCGCAGGCAGGCAGGCAGGCAGGCAGGCAGGTAGGCAGGCATTCTCGCAGGCAGACAGGCAGGCAGGCAGGCAGGCAGGCAGGCATTCTCGCAGGCAGGCAGGCAGGCAGGCAGGCATTCTCGCAGGCAGGCAAGCAGGCAGGCAGGCAGGCAGGCAGACATTCTCGCAGACAGGCAGGCAGGCAGGCAGGCAGGCAGGCAGGCAGGCAGGCATTCTCGCAGGCAGGCAGGCAGTCAGGCAGGCAGGCATTCTCGCAGGCAGGCAGGCAGGCATTGTCGCAGGCAGACAGGCAGGCAGGCAGGCATTGTCGCAGGCAGGCAGGCAGGCAGTGTCGCAGGCAGGCAGGCAGGCAGGCAGGCAGGCAGGCTGGCAGGCAGGCAGGCATTGTCGCAGGCAGGCAGGCAGGCAGGCAGGAAGGCAGGCTTTGTCGCAGGCAGGCAGGCAGGCAAGCAGGCAAGCAGGCAGGCATTGTGGCAGGCAGGCAGGCAGGCAGGCATTGTCGCAGGCAGGCAAGCAGGCAGGCAGGCATTGTCGCAGGCAGGCAGGCAGGCAGGCAGGCATTGTCGCAGGCAGGCAGGCAGGCAGGCAGGCAGGCACGCAGGCATTCTCGCAGACTGGCAGGCAGGCAGGCAGGCAGGCATTCTCGCAGGCAGGCATTCTCGCAGGAAGACAGGCAGGCAGGCAGGCAGGGAGGCAGGCAGGCAGGCATTCTAGCAGGAATGCAGGCAGGCAGGCATTCTCGCAGGCAGGTAGCAGGCAGGTAGCAGGCAGGTAGCAGGCAAGTAGCAGGCAGGTAGCAGGCAGGTAGGTAGGCAGGTAGGCAGGCAGGCAGGTAGGCAGGCAGGCAGGTAGGCAGGCAGGCAGGAAGGCAGGCTTTGTCGCAGGCAGGCAGGTAGGCAGGCAGGCAGGCAGGCAGGCAGGCATTTTCGCAGGCAGGCAGGCAGGCAGGCATTGTCGCAGGCAGGCAGGCAGGCAGGCAGGCAGGCATTGTCGCAGGCAGGCAGGCAGGCAGGCAGGCACGCACGCAGGGATTCTCGCAGACTGGCAGGCAGGCAGGCAGGCAGGCATTCTCGCAGGCAGGCATTCTCGCAGGAAGACAGGTAGGCAGGCAGGCTGGCAGGCAGGGAGTCAGGCAGGCAGGCAGGCAGGCATTCTAGCAGGAATGCAGGCAGGCAGGCATTCTCGCAGGCAGGCATTCTCGCAGGCAGGCATTCTCGCAGGCAGGTAGCCGGCAGGTAGCAGGCAGGTAGCAGGCAGGTAGCAGGCAGGTAGGTAGGCAGGTAGGCATGCAGGCAGGTAGGCAGGCAGGCAGGTAGGCAGGCAGGCAGGTAGGCAGGCAGGCAGGTAGGCAGGCAGGTAGGCAGGCAGGTAGGCAGGCAAGCATTCTCGCAGGCAGGCAGGCAGGCAGGCAGCAGGCATTCTCGCAGGTAGGCAGGCATTCTCGCAGGAAGGCAGGCAGGTAGGTATTCTCGCAGGCAGGTAGGCAGGCAGGAATTCTCGCAGGCAGGTAGGCAGGCAGGCAGGCAGGCAGGCATTGTCGCAGGCAGGCAGGCAGGCATTGTCGCAGGCATTGTCGCAGGCAGGCAGGCAGGCATTGTCGCAGGCATTGTCGCAGGCAGGCAGGCAGGCATTCTCGCAGGCATTGTCGCAGGCAGGCAGGCAGGCAGGCATTCTCGCAGGCATTCTCGCAGGCAGGCAGGCAGGCAGGCAGGCATTGTCGCAGGCAGGCAGGCAGGCAGGCAGGCATTGTCGCAGGCAGGCAGGCAGGCAGGCAGGCAGGCAGGCAGGCATTGTCGCAGGCAGGCAGGCACGCAGGCAGGCAGGCAGGCAGGCATTGTCGCAGGCAGTCAGGCAGGCAGGCAGGCAGGCAGGCATTGTCGCAGGCAGGCAGGCAGGCAGGCAGGCATTCTCGCAGGCAGGCAGGCAGGCAGGCAGGCAGGCATTGTCGCAGGCAGGCAGGCAGGCAGGCATTCTCGCAGGCAGGCAGGCAGGCAGGCAGGCAGGCATTCTCGCAGGCAGGCAGGCAGGCAGGCAGGCAGGCATTCTCGCAGGCACGCAGGCAGGCAGGCAGGCAGGCATTGTCGCAGGCAGTCAGGCAGGCAGGCAGGCAGGCAGGCATTGTCGCAGGCAGGCAGGCAGGCAGGCAGGCATTCTCGCAGGAAGACAGGCAGGCAGGCAGGCAGGCAGGCAGGGAGGCAGGCAGGCATTCTAGCAGGAATGCAGGCAGGCAGGCATTCTCGTAGGCAGGTAGCAGGCAGGTAGCCGGCAGGTAGCAGGCAGGTAGTAGGCAGGAAGCAGGCATGTAGCAGGCACGTAGCAGGCAGGTAGCAGGCAGGCAGGCAGGCAGGCAGGCAGGCATTCTCGCAGTCAGGCAGGCAGGCAGGCAGGCAGGCAGGCAGGCAGGCATTCTCCCAGGCAGGCAGGCAGGCATTGTCGCAGGCAGGCAGGCAGGCAGGCAGGCAGGCATTGTTGCAGGCAGGCAGGCAGGCAGGCAGGCATTGTCGCAGGCAGGCAGGCAGGCAGGCAGGCAGGCAGGCAGGCTGGCAGGCAGGCAGGCATTGTCGCAGGCAGGCAGGCAGGCAGGCAGGCAGGCAGGCAGGCAGTAAGGCAGGCTTTGTCGCAGGCAGGCAGGCAGGCAAGCAGGCAAGCAGGCAGGCATTGTGGCAGGCAGGCAGGCAGGCAGGCATTGTCGCAGGCAGGCAAGCAGGCAGGCAGGCATTGTCGCAGGCAGGCAGGCTGGCAGGCAGGCATTGTCGCAGGCAGGCAGGCAGGCAGGCAGGCAGGCACGCAGGCATTCTCGCAGACTGGCAGGCAGGAAGGCAGGCAGGCATTCTCGCAGGCAGGCATTCTCGCAGGAAGACAGGCAGGCAGGCAGGCAGGCAGGCAGGGAGGCAGGCAGGCAGGCAGGCATTCTAGCAGGAATGCAGGCAGGCAGGCATTCTCGCAGGCAGGTAGCAGGCAGGTAGCAGGCAAGTAGCAGGCAGGTAGCAGGCAGGTAGCAGGCAGGTAGGTAGGCAGGCAGGCAGGCAGGCAGGCAGGCAGGCAGGCATTTTCGCAGGCAGGCAGGCAGGCAGGCATTGTCGCAGGCAGGCAGGCAGGCAGGCAGGCAGGCATTGTCGCAGGCAGGCAGGCAGGCAGGCAGGCACGCACGCAGGGATTCTCGCAGACTGGCAGGCAGGCAGGCAGGCAGGCATTCTCGCAGGCAGGCATTCTCGCAGGAAGACAGGTAGGCAGGCAGGCAGGCAGGCAGGGAGTCAGGCAGGCAGGCAGGCATTCTAGCAGGAATGCAGGCAGGCAGGCATTCTCGCAGGCAGGCATTCCCGCAGGCAGGCATTCTCGCAGGCAGGTAGCCGGCAGGTAGCAGGCAGGTAGCAGGCAGGTAGCAGGCAGGTAGGTAGGCAGGTAGGCATGCAGGCAGGTAGGCAGGCAGGCAGGTAGGCAGGCAGGCAGGTAGGCAGGCAGGCAGGTAGGCAGGCAGGCAGGTAGGCAGGCAGGTAGGCAGGCAGGTAGACAGGCAAGCATTCTCGCAGGCAGGCAGGCAGGCAGGCAGGCAGCAGGCATTCTCGCAGGTAGGCAGGCATTCTCGCAGGAAGGCAGGCAGGTAGGTATTCTCGCAGGCAGGTAGGCAGTCAGGAATTCTCGCAGGCAGGTAGGCAGGCAGGTAGGCAGGCAGGCAGGCAGGCAGGCATTGTCGCAGGCAGGCAGGCAGGCATTGTCGCAGGCATTGTCGCAGGCAGGCAGGCAGGCATTGTCGCAGGCATTGTCGCAGGCAGGCAGCTAGGCATTGTCGCAGGCATTGTCGCAGGCAGGCAGGCAGGCAGGCATTCTCGCAGGCATTCTCGCAGGCAGGCAGGCAGGCAGGCAGGCATTGTCGCAGGCAGGCAGGCAGGCAGGCAGGCAGGCAGGCATTGTCGCAGGCAGGCAGGCAGGCAGGCAGGCAGGCAGGCATTGTCGCAGGCAGGCAGGCACGCAGGCAGGCAGGCAGGCAGGCATTGTCGCAGGCAGTCAGGCAGGCAGGCAGGCAGGCAGACATTGTCGCAGGCAGGCAGGCAGGCAGGCAAACAGGCATTCTCGCAGGCAGGCAGGCAGGCAGGCAGGCAGGCATTGTCGCAGGCAGGCATTCTCGCAGGAAGACAGGCAGGCAGGCAGGCAGGCAGGCAGGGAGGCAGGCAGGCATTCTAGCAGGAATGCAGGCAGGCAGGCATTCTCGTAGGCAAGTAGCAGGCAGGTAGCCGGCAGGTAGCAGGCAGGTAGTAGGCAGGAAGCAGGCATGTAGCAGGCACGTAGCAGGCAGGTAGCAGGCAGGTAGGTAGGCAGGTAGGCAGGCAGGCAGGTAGGCAGGCAGGCAGGTTAGCAGGCAGGCAGGTAGGCAGGAAGGCAGGAAGGCAGGTAGGCAGGCAGGCAGGCAGGCAAGCATTCTCGCAGGCAGGCAGGCCGGCAGGCAGGCAGCAGGCATTCTCGCAGGTAGGCAGGCATTCTCGCAGGAAGGCAGGCAGGTAGGTATTCTCGCAGGCAGGTAGGCAGGCAGGAATTCTCGCAGGCAGGTAGGCAGGCAGGTTGGCAGGCAGGCAGGCAGGCAGGCATTCTCGCCGGCAGGCAATCTCCCAGGCACGCAGGCAGGCATTCTCGTAGGCAGGCATTGTCGCAGGCAGGCAGGCAGTCATTGTCGCAGGCATTGTCGCAGGCAGGCAGGCAGGCATTGTCGCAGGCATTGTCGCAGGCAGGCAGGCAGGCATTGTCGCTGGCATTGTCGCAGGCAGGCAGGCAGGCAGGCAGGCATTCTCGCAGGCATTCTCGCAGGCAGGCAGGCAGGCAGGCATTGTCGCAGGCAGGCAGGCAGGCAGGCAGGCATTGTGGCAGGCAGGCAGGCAGGCAGGCAGGCAGGCAGGCATTGTCGCAGGCAGGCAGGCACGCAGGCAGGCAGGCAGGCAGGCATTGTCGCAGGCAGTCAGGCAGGCAGGCAGGCAGGCAGGCAGGCATTGTCGCAGGCAGTCAGGCAGGCAGGCAGGCAGGCAGGCATTGTCGCAGGCAGGCAGGCAGGCAGGCAGGCATTCTCGCAGGCAGGCAGGCAGGCAGGCAGGCAGGTAGGCAGGCATTCTCGCAGGCAGACAGGCAGGCAGGCAGGCAGGCAGGCAGGCAGGCATTCTCGCAGGCAGGCAGGCAGGCAGGCAGGCATTCTCGCAGGCAGGCAAGCAGGCAGGCAGGCAGGCAGGCAGACATTCTCGCAGACAGGCAGGCAGGCAGGCAGGCAGGCAGGCAGGCAGGCATTCTCGCAGGCAGGCAGGCAGGCATTGTCGCAGGCAGACAGGCAGGCAGGCAGGCATTGTCGCAGGCAGGCAGGCAGGCATTGTCGCAGGCAGGCAGGCAGGCAGGCAGGCAGGCAGACTGGCAGGCAGGCAGGCATTGTCGCAGGCAGGCAGGCAGGCAGGCAGGAAGGCAGGCTTTGTCGCAGGCAGGCAGGCAGGCAAGCAGGCAGGTAGGCAGGCATTCTCGCAGGCAGGCAGGCAGGCAGGCAGGCAGGTAGGCAGGCATTCTCGCAGGCAGACAGGCAGGCAGGCAGGCAGGCAGGCAGGCATTCTCGCAGGCAGGCAGGCAGGCAGGCAGGCATTCTCGCAGGCAGGCAAGCAGGCAGGCAGGCAGGCAGGCAGACATTCTCGCAGACAGGCAGGCAGGCAGGCAGGCAGGCAGGCAGGCAGGCATTCTCGCAGGCAGGCAGGCAGTCAGGCAGGCAGGCATTCTCGCAGGCAGGCAGGCAGGCATTGTCGCAGGCAGACAGGCAGGCAGGCAGGCATTGTCGCAGGCAGGCAGGCAGGCATTGTCGCAGGCAGGCAGGCAGGCAGGCAGGCAGGCAGACTGGCAGGCAGGCAGGCATTGTCGCAGGCAGGCAGGCAGGCAGGCAGGAAGGCAGGCTTTGTCGCAGGCAGGCAGGCAGGCAAGCAGGCAAGCAGGCAGGCATTGTGGCAGGCAGGCAGGCAGGCAGGCATTGTCGCAGGCAGGCAAGCAGGCAGGCAGGCATTGTCGCAGGCAGGCAGGCAGGCAGGCAGGCATTGTCGCAGGCAGGCAGGCAGGCAGGCAGGCAGGCACGCAGGCATTCTCGCAGACTGGCAGGCAGGCAGGCAGGCAGGCATTCTCGCAGGCAGGCATTCTCGCAGGAAGACAGGCAGGCAGGCAGGCAGGCAGGGAGGCAGGCAGGCAGGCATTCTAGCAGGAATGCAGGCAGGCAGGCATTCTCGCAGGCAGGTAGCAGGCAGGTAGCAGGCAGGTAGCAGGCAAGTAGCAGGCAGGTAGCAGGCAGGTAGGTAGGCAGGTAGGCAGGCAGGCAGGTAGGCAGGCAGGCAGGTAGGCAGGCAGGCAGGAAGGCAGGCTTTGTCGCAGGCAGGCAGTCAGGCAGGCAGGCATGCAGGCAGGCAGGCAGGCATTTTCGCAGGCAGGCAGGCAGGCAGGCATTGTCGCAGGCAGGCAGGCAGGCAGGCAGGCAGGGAGGCAGGCAGGCAGGCATTCTAGCAGGAATGCAGGCAGGCAGGCATTCTCGCAGGCAGGTAGCAGGCAGGTAGCAGGCAGGTAGCAGGCAAGTAGCCGGCAGGTAGCAGGCAGGTAGGTAGGCAGGTAGGCAGGCAGGCAGGTAGGCAGGCAGGCAGGTAGGCAGGCAGGCAGGAAGGCAGGCTTTGTCGCAGGCAGGCAGTCAGGCAGGCAGGCATGCAGGCAGGCAGGCATTTTCGCAGGCAGGCAGGCAGGCAGGCAGGCATTGTCGCAGGCAGGCAGGCAGGCAGGCAGGCAGGCAGGCATTGTCGCAGGCAGGCAGGCAGGCAGGCAGGCACGCACGCAGGGATTCTCGCAGACTGGCAGGCAGGCAGGCAGGCAGGCATTCTCGCAGGCAGGCATTCTCGCAGGAAGACAGGTAGGCAGGCAGGCAGGCAGGCAGGGAGTCAGGCAGGCAGGCAGGCATTCTAGCAGGAATGCAGGCAGGCAGGCATTCTCGCAGGCAGGCATTCTCGCAGGCAGGCATTCTCGCAGGCAGGTAGCCGGCAGGTAGCAGGCAGGTAGCAGGCAGGTAGCAGGCAGGTAGGTAGGCAGGTAGGCATGCAGGCAGGTAGGCAGGCAGGCAGGTAGGCAGGCAGGCAGGTAGGCAGGCAGGCAGGTAGGCAGGCAGGTAGGCAGGCAGGTAGGCAGGCAAGCATTCTCGCAGGCAGGCAGGCAGGCAGGCAGGCAGGCAGCAGGCATTCTCGCAGGTATGCAGGCATTCTCGCAGGAAGGCAGGCAGGTAGGTATTCTCGCAGGCAGGTAGGCAGGCAGGAATTCTCGCAGGCAGGTAGGCAGGCAGGTAGGCAGGCAGGCAGGCAGGCAGGCATTGTCGCAGGCAGGCAGGCAGGCATTGTCGCAGGCATTGTCGCATGCAGGCAGGCATTGTCGCAGGCATTGTCGCAGGCAGGCAGGCAGGCATTCTCGCAGGCATTGTCGCAGGCAGGCAGGCAGGCAGGCATTCTCGCAGGCATTCTCGCAGGCAGGCAGGCAGGCAGGCAGGCATTGTCGCAGGCATTGTCGCAGGCAGGCAGGCAGGCATTGTCGCTGGCATTGTCGCAGGCAGGCAGGCAGGCAGGCAGGCATTCTCGCAGGCATTCTCGCAGGCAGGCAGGCAGGCAGGCATTGTCGCAGGCAGGCAGGCAGGCAGGCAGGCATTGTCGCAGGCAGGCAGGCAGGCAGGCAGGCAGGCAGGCATTGTCGCAGGCAGTCAGGCAGGCAGGCAGGCAGGCAGGCATTGTCGCAGGCAGGCAGGCAGGCAGGCAGGCATTCTCGCAGGCAGGCAGGCAGGCAGGCAGGCAGGTAGGCAGGCATTCTCGCAGGCAGACAGGCAGGCAGGCAGGCAGGCAGGCAGGCATTCTCGCAGGCAGGCAGGCAGGCAGGCAGGCATTCTCGCAGGCAGGCAAGCAGGCAGGCAGGCAGGCAGGCAGACATTCTCGCAGACAGGCAGGCAGGCAGGCAGGCAGGCAGGCAGGCAGGCAGGCATTCTCGCAGGCAGGCAGGCAGTCAGGCAGGCAGGCATTCTCGCAGGCAGGCAGGCAGGCATTGTCGCAGGCAGACAGGCAGGCAGGCAGGCATTGTCGCAGGCAGGCAGGCAGGCATTGTCGCAGGCAGGCAGGCAGGCAGGCAGGCAGGCAGGCTGGCAGGCAGGCAGGCATTGTCGCAGGCAGGCAGGCAGGCAGGAAGGCAGGCTTTGTCGCAGGCAGGCAGGCAGGCAAGCAGGCAAGCAGGCAGGCATTGTGGCAGGCAGGCAGGCAGGCAGGCATTGTCGCAGGCAGGCAGGCAGGCAGGCAGGCATTGTCGCAGGCAGGCAGGCAGGCAGGCAGGCAGGCACGCAGGCATTCTTGCAGACTGGCAGGCAGGCAGGCAGGCAGGCATTCTCGCAGGCAGGCATTCTCGCAGGAAGACAGGCAGGCAGGCAGGCAGGCAGGCATGCAGGCAGGCAGGCATTTTCGCAGGCAGGCAGGCAGGCAGGCATTGTCGCAGGCAGGCAGGCAGGCAGGCAGGCAGGCAGGCAGGCATTGTCGCAGGCAGGCAGGCAGGCAGGCAGGCACGCACGCAGGGATTCTCGCAGACTGGCAGGCAGGCAGGCAGGCAGGCATTCTCGCAGGCAGGCATTCTCGCAGGAAGACAGGTAGGCAGGCAAGCAGGCAGGCAGGGAGTCAGGCAGGCAGGCAGGCATTCTAGCAGGAATGCAGGCAGGCAGGCATTCTCGCAGGCAGGCATTCTCGCAGGCAGGCATTCTCGCAGGCAGGTAGCCGGCAGGTAGCCGGCAGGTAGCAGGCAGGTAGCAGGCAGGTAGGTAGGCAGGTAGGCATGCAGGCAGGTAGGCAGGCAGGCAGGTAGGCAGGCAGGCAGGTAGGCAGGCAGGCAGGTAGGCAGGCAGGTAGGCAGGCAGGTAGGCAGGCAAGCATTCTCGCAGGCAGGCAGGCAGGCAGGCAGGCAGGCAGGCAGCAGGCATTCTCGCAGGTAGGCAGGCATTCTCGCAGGAAGGCAGGCAGGTAGGTATTCTCGCAGGCAGGTAGGCAGGCAGGAATTCTCGCAGGCAGGTAGGCAGGCAGGTAGGCAGGCAGGCAGGCAGGCAGGCATTGTCGCAGGCAGGCAGGCAGGCATTGTCGCAGGCATTGTCGCAGGCAGGCAGGCAGGCATTGTCGCAGGCATTGTCGCAGGCAGGCAGGCAGGCATTGTCGCAGGCATTGTCGCAGGCAGGCAGGCAGGCATTCTCGCAGGCATTGTCGCAGGCAGGCAGGCAGGCAGGCATTCTCGCAGGCATTCTCGCAGGCAGGCAGGCAGGCAGGCAGGCAGGCATTGTCGCAGGCAGGCAGGCAGGCAGGCAGGCATTGTCGCAGGCAGGCAGGCAGGCAGGCAGGCAGGCAGGCAGGCATTGTCGCAGGCAGGCAGTCAGGCAGGCAGGCAGGCAGGCAGGCATTGTCGCAGGTAGTCAGGCAGGCAGGCAGGCAGGCAGGCATTGTCGCAGGCAGGCAGGCAGGCAGGCAGGCATTCTCGCAGGCAGGCAGGCAGGCAGGCAGGCAGGCAGGCATTGTCGCAGGCAGGCATTCTCGCAGGAAGACAGGCAGGCAGGCAGGCAGGCAGGGAGGCAGGCAGGCATTCTAGCAGGAATGCAGGCAGGCAGGCATTCTCGTAGGCAGGTAGCAGGCAGGTAGCCGGCAGGTAGCAGGCAGGTAGTAGGCAGGAAGCAGGCATGTAGCAGGCACGTAGCAGGCAGGTAGCAGGCAGGTAGGTAGGCAGGTAGGCAGGCAGGCAGGTAGGCAGGCAGGCAGGTTAGCAGGCAGGCAGGTAGGCAGGAAGGCAGGAAGGCAGGTAGGCAGGCAGGTAGGCAGGCAAGCATTCTCGCAGGCAGGCAGGCCGGCAGGCAGGCAGCAGGCATTCTCACAGGTAGGCAGGCATTCTCGCAGGAAGGCAGGCAGGTAGGTATTCTCGCAGGCAGGTAGGCAGGCAGGAATTCTCGCAGGCAGGTAGGCAGGCAGGTTGGCAGGCAGGCAGGCAGGCAGGCATTCTCGCCGGCAGGCAATCTCCCAGGCACGCAGGCAGGCATTCTCGTAGGCAGGCATTGTCGCAGGCAGGCAGGCAGTCATTGTCGCAGGCATTGTCGCAGGCAGGCAGGCAGGCATTGCCGCAGGCATTGTCGCAGGCAGGCAGGCAGGCATTGACGCTGGCATTGTCGCAGGCAGGCAGGCAGGCAGGCAGGCATTCTCGCAGGCATTCTCGCAGGCAGGCAGGCAGGCAGGCATTGTCCCAGGCAGGCAGGCAGGCAGGCAGGCAGGCATTGTCGCAGGCAGGCAGGCACGCAGGCAGGCAGGCAGGCAGGCATTGTCGCAGGCAGTCAGGCAGGCAGGCAGGCAGGCAGGCAGGCATTGTCGCAGGCAGTCAGGCAGGCAGGCAGGCAGGCAGGCATTGTCGCAGGCAGGCAGGCAGGCAGGCAGGCATTCTCGCAGGCATTCTCGCAGGCAGGCAGGCAGGCAGGCATTGTCGCAGGCAGGCAGGCAGGCAGGCAGGCATTGTCGCAGGTAGGCAGGCACGCAGGCAGGCAGGCAGGCAGACATTGTCGCAGGCAGTCAGGCAGGCAGGCAGGCAGGCAGGCAGGCATTGTCGCAGGCAGTCAGGCAGGCAGGCAGGCAGGCAGGCATTGTCGCAGGCAGGCAGGCAGGCAGGCAGGCATTCTCGCAGGCAGGCAGGCAGGCAGGCAGGCAGGCAGGTAGGCAGGGATTCTCGCAGGCAGACAGGCAGGCAGGCAGGCAGGCAGGCAGGCATTCTCGCAGGCAGGCAGGCAGGCAGGCAGGCATTCTCGCAGGCAGGCAAGCAGGCAGGCAGGCAGGCAGGCAGGCAGGCAGACATTCTCGCAGACAGGCAGGCAGGCAGGCAGGCAGGCAGGCAGACAGGCATTCTCGCAGGCAGGCAGGCAGGCAGGCAGGCAGGCATTCTCGCAGGCAGGCAGGCAGGCATTGTCGCAGGCAGACAGGCAGGCAGGCAGGCATTGTCGCAGGCAGGCAGGCAGGCATTGTCGCAGGCAGGCAGGCAGGCAGGCAGGCAGGCTGGCAGGCAGGCAGGCATTGTCGCAGGCAGGCAGGCAGGCAGGCAGGAAGTCAGGCTTTGTCGCAGGCAGGCAGGCAGGCAAGCAGGCAAGCAGGCAGGCATTGTGGCAGGCAGGCAGGCAGGCAGGCATTGTCGCAGGCAGGCAAGCAGGCAGGCAGGCATTGTCGCAGGCAGGCAGGCAGGCAGGCAGGCATTGTCGCAGGCAGGCAGGCAGGCAGGCAGGCAGGCACGCAGGCATTCTCGCAGACTGGCAGGCAGGCAGGCAGGCAGGCATTCTCGCAGGCAGGCATTCTCGCAGGAAGACAGGCAGGCAGGCAGGCAGGCAGGGAGGCAGGCAGGCAGGCATTCTAGCAGGAATGCAGGCAGGCAGGCATTCTCGCAGGCAGGTAGCAGGCAGGTAGCAGGCAGGTAGCAGGCAAGTAGCAGGCAGGTAGCAGGCAGGCAGGTAGGCAGGCAGGCAGGTAGGCAGGCAGGCAGGAAGGCAGGCTTTGTCGCAGGCAGGCAGTCAGGCAGGCAGGCATGCAGGCAGGCAGGCAGGCATTTTCGCAGGCAGGCAGGCAGGCAGACAGGCATTGTCGCAGGCAGGCAGGCAGGCAGGCAGGCAGGGAGGCAGGCAGGCAGGCATTCTAGCAGGAATGCAGGCAGGCAGGCATTCTCGCAGGCAGGTAGCAGGCAGGTAGCAGGCAGGTAGCAGGCAAGTAGCAGGCAGGTAGCAGGCAGGTAGGTAGGCAGGTAGGCAGGCAGGCAGGTAGGCAGGCAGGCAGGTAGGCAGGCAGGCAGGAAGGCAGGCTTTGTCGCAGGCAGGCAGTCAGGCAGGCAGGCATGCAGGCAGGCAGGCATTTTCGCAGGTAGGCAGGCAGGCAGGCAGGCATTGTCGCAGGCAGGCAGGCAGGCAGGCAGGCAGGCAGGCAGGCATTGTCGCAGGCAGGCAGGCAGGCAGGCAGGCACGCTAGCAGGGATTCTCGCAGACTGGCAGGCAGGCAGGCAGGCAGGCATTCTCGCAGGCAGGCATTCTCGCAGGAAGACAGGTAGGCAGGCAGGCAGGCAGGCAGGGAGTCAGGCAGGCAGGCAGGCATTCTAGCAGGAATGCAGGCAGGCAGGCATTCTCGCAGGCAGGCATTCTCGCAGGCAGGCATTCTCGCAGGCAGGTAGCCGGCAGGTAGCAGGCAGGTAGCAGGCAGGTAGCAGGCAGGTAGGTAGGCAGGTAGGCATGCAGGCAGGTAGGCAGGCAGGCAGGTAGGCAGGCAGGCAGGTAGGCAGGCAGGCAGGTAGGCAGGCAGGTAGGCAGGCAGGTAGGCAGGCAAGCATTCTCGCAGGCAGGCAGGCAGGCAGGCAGGCAGGCAGCAGGCATTCTCGCAGGTATGCAGGCATTCTCGCAGGAAGGCAGGCAGGTAGGTATTCTCGCAGGCAGGTAGGCAGGCAGGAATTCTCGCAGGCAGGTAGGCAGGCAGGTAGGCAGGCAGGCAGGCAGGCAGGCATTGTCGCAGGCAGGCAGGCAGGCATTGTCGCAGGCATTGTCGCATGCAGGCAGGCATTGTCGCAGGCATTGTCGCAGGCAGGCAGGCAGGCATTCTCGCAGGCATTGTCGCAGGCAGGCAGGCAGGCAGGCATTCTCGCAGGCATTCTCGCAGGCAGGCAGGCAGGCAGGCAGGCATTGTCGCAGGCATTGTCGCAGGCAGGCAGGCAGGCATTGTCGCTGGCATTGTCGCAGGCAGGCAGGCAGGGAGGCAGGCATTCTCGCAGGCATTCTCGCAGGCAGGCAGGCAGGCAGGCATTGTCGCAGGCAGGCAGGCAGGCAGGCAGGCATTGTCGCAGGCAGGCAGGCAGGCAGGCAGGCAGGCATTGTCGCAGGCAGTCAGGCAGGCAGGCAGGCAGGCAGGCATTGTCGCAGGCAGGCAGGCAGGCAGGCAGGCATTCTCGCAGGCAGGCAGGCAGGCAGGCAGGCAGGTAGGCAGGCATTCTCGCAGGCAGACAGGCAGGCAGGCAGGCAGGCAGGCAGGCATTCTCGCAGGCAGGCAGGCAGGCAGGCAGGCATTCTCGCAGGCAGGCAAGCAGGCAGGCAGGCAGGCAGGCAGACATTCTCGCAGACAGGCAGGCAGGCAGGCAGGCAGGCAGGCAGGCAGGCAGGCATTCTCGCAGGCAGGCAGGCAGTCAGGCAGGCAGGCATTCTCGCAGGCAGGCAGGCAGGCATTGTCGCAGGCAGACAGGCAGGCAGGCAGGCATTGTCGCAGGCAGGCAGGCAGGCATTGTCGCAGGCAGGCAGGCAGGCAGGCAGGCAGGCAGGCTGGCAGGCAGGCAGGCATTGTCGCAGGCAGGCAGGCAGGCAGGAAGGCAGGCTTTGTCGCAGGCAGGCAGGCAGGCAAGCAGGCAAGCAGGCAGGCATTGTGGCAGGCAGGCAGGCAGGCAGGCATTGTCGCAGGCAGGCAGGCAGGCAGGCATTGTCGCAGGCAGGCAGGCAGGCAGGCAGGCAGGCACGCAGGCATTCTTGCAGACTGGCAGGCAGGCAGGCAGGCAGGCATTCTCGCAGGCAGGCATTCTCGCAGGAAGACAGGCAGGCAGGCAGGCAGGCAGGGAGGCAGGCAGGCAGGCATTCTAGCAGGAATGCAGGCAGGCAGGCATTCTCGCAGGCAGGTAGCAGGCAGGTAGCAGGCAGGTAGCAGGCAAGTAGCAGGCAGGTAGCAGGCAGGTAGGTAGGCAGGTAGGCAGGCAGGCAGGTAGGCAGGCAGGCAGGTAGGCAGGCAGGCAGGAAGGCAGGCTTTGTCGCAGGCAGGCAGGCAGGCAGGCAGGCAGGCAGGCAGGCAGGCATTTTCGCAGGCAGGCAGTCAGGCAGGCATTGTCGCAGGCAGGCAGGCAGGCAGGCAGGCAGGCATTGTCGCAGGCAGGCAGGCAGGCAGGCAGGCACGCACGCAGGGATTCTCGCAGACTGGCAGGCAGGCAGGCAGGCAGGCATTCTCGCAGGCAGGCATTCTCGCAGGAAGACAGGTAGGCAGGCAGGCAGGCAGGCAGGGAGTCAGGCAGGCAGGCAGGCATTCTAGCAGGAATGCAGGCAGGCAGGCATTCTCGAAGGCAGGCATTCTCGCAGGCAGGCATTCTCGCAGGCAGGTAGCCGGCAGGTAGCAGGCAGGTAGCAGGCAGGTAGCAGGCAGGTAGCAGGCAGGTAGGTAGGCAGGTAGGCATGCAGGCAGGTAGGCAGGCAGGCAGGTAGGCAGGCAGGCAGGTAGGCAGGCAGGCAGGTAGGCAGGCAGGCAGGTAGGCAGGCAGGTAGGCAGGCAGGTAGACAGGCAAGCATTCTCGCAGGCAGGCAGGCAGGCAGGCAGGCAGCAGGCATTCTCGCAGGTAGGCAGGCATTCTCGCAGGAAGGCAGGCAGGTAGGTATTCTCGCAGGCAGGTAGGCAGTCAGGAATTCTCGCAGGCAGGTAGGCAGGCAGGTAGGCAGGCAGGCAGGCAGGCAGGCATTGTCGCAGGCAGGCAGGCAGGCATTGTCGCAGGCATTGTCGCAGGCAGGCAGGCAGGCATTGTCGCAGGCATTGTCGCAGGCAGGCAGCTAGGCATTGTCGCAGGCATTGTCGCAGGCAGGCAGGCAGGCAGGCATTCTCGCAGGCATTCTCGCAGGCAGGCAGGCAGGCAGGCAGGCATTGTCGCAGGCAGGCAGGCAGGCAGGCAGGCAGGCATTGTCGCAGGCAGGCAGGCAGGCAGGCAGGCAGGCAGGCATTGTCGCAGGCAGGCAGGCACGCAGGCAGGCAGGCAGGCAGGCATTGTCGCAGGCAGTCAGGCAGGCAGGCAGGCAGGCAGACATTGTCGCAGGCAGGCAGGCAGGCAGGCAAACAGGCATTCTCGCAGGCAGGCAGGCAGGCAGGCAGGCAGGCATTGTCGCAGGCAGGCATTCTCGCAGGAAGACAGGCAGGCAGGCAGGCAGGCAGGCAGGGAGGCAGGCAGGCATTCTAGCAGGAATGCAGGCAGGCAGGCATTCTCGTAGGCAAGTAGCAGGCAGGTAGCCGGCAGGTAGCAGGCAGGTAGTAGGCAGGAAGCAGGCATGTAGCAGGCACGTAGCAGGCAGGTAGCAGGCAGGTAGGTAGGCAGGTAGGCAGGCAGGCAGGTAGGCAGGCAGGCAGGTTAGCAGGCAGGCAGGTAGGCAGGAAGGCAGGAAGGCAGGTAGGCAGGCAGGCAGGCAGGCAAGCATTCTCGCAGGCAGGCAGGCCGGCAGGCAGGCAGCAGGCATTCTCGCAGGTAGGCAGGCATTCTCGCAGGAAGGCAGGCAGGTAGGTATTCTCGCAGGCAGGTAGGCAGGCAGGAATTCTCGCAGGCAGGTAGGCAGGCAGGTTGGCAGGCAGGCAGGCAGGCAGGCATTCTCGCCGGCAGGCAATCTCCCAGGCACGCAGGCAGGCATTCTCGTAGGCAGGCATTGTCGCAGGCAGGCAGGCAGTCATTGTCGCAGGCATTGTCGCAGGCAGGCAGGCAGGCATTGTCGCAGGCATTGTCGCAGGCAGGCAGGCAGGCATTGTCGCTGGCATTGTCGCAGGCAGGCAGGCAGGCAGGCAGGCATTCTCGCAGGCATTCTCGCAGGCAGGCAGGCAGGCAGGCATTGTCGCAGGCAGGCAGGCAGGCAGGCAGGCATTGTGGCAGGCAGGCAGGCAGGCAGGCAGGCAGGCAGGCATTGTCGCAGGCAGGCAGGCACGCAGGCAGGCAGGCAGGCAGGCATTGTCGCAGGCAGTCAGGCAGGCAGGCAGGCAGGCAGGCAGGCATTGTCGCAGGCAGTCAGGCAGGCAGGCAGGCAGGCAGGCATTGTCGCAGGCAGGCAGGCAGGCAGGCAGGCATTCTCGCAGGCAGGCAGGCAGGCAGGCAGGCAGGTAGGCAGGCATTCTCGCAGGCAGACAGGCAGGCAGGCAGGCAGGCAGGCAGGCATTCTCGCAGGCAGGCAGGCAGGCAGGCAGGCATTCTCGCAGGCAGGCAAGCAGGCAGGCAGGCAGGCAGGCAGACATTCTCGCAGACAGGCAGGCAGGCAGGCAGGCAGGCAGGCAGGCAGGCATTCTCGCAGGCAGGCAGGCAGTCAGGCAGGCAGGCATTCTCGCAGGCAGGCAGGCAGGCATTGTCGCAGGCAGACAGGCAGGCAGGCAGGCATTGTCGCAGGCAGGCAGGCAGGCATTGTCGCAGGCAGGCAGGCAGGCAGGCAGGCAGGCAGACTGGCAGGCAGGCAGGCATTGTCGCAGGCAGGCAGGCAGGCAGGCAGGAAGGCAGGCTTTGTCGCAGGCAGGCAGGCAGGCAAGCAGGCAGGTAGGCAGGCATTCTCGCAGGCAGGCAGGCAGGCAGGCAGGCAGGTAGGCAGGCATTCTCGCAGGCAGACAGGCAGGCAGGCAGGCAGGCAGGCAGGCATTCTCGCAGGCAGGCAGGCAGGCAGGCAGGCATTCTCGCAGGCAGGCAAGCAGGCAGGCAGGCAGGCAGGCAGACATTCTCGCAGACAGGCAGGCAGGCAGGCAGGCAGGCAGGCAGGCAGGCATTCTCGCAGGCAGGCAGGCAGTCAGGCAGGCAGGCATTCTCGCAGGCAGGCAGGCAGGCATTGTCGCAGGCAGACAGGCAGGCAGGCAGGCATTGTCGCAGGCAGGCAGGCAGGCATTGTCGCAGGCAGGCAGGCAGGCAGGCAGGCAGGCAGACTGGCAGGCAGGCAGGCATTGTCGCAGGCAGGCAGGCAGGCAGGCAGGAAGGCAGGCTTTGTCGCAGGCAGGCAGGCAGGCAAGCAGGCAAGCAGGCAGGCATTGTGGCAGGCAGGCAGGCAGGCAGGCATTGTCGCAGGCAGGCAAGCAGGCAGGCAGGCATTGTCGCAGGCAGGCAGGCAGGCAGGCAGGCATTGTCGCAGGCAGGCAGGCAGGCAGGCAGGCACGCAGGCATTCTCGCAGACTGGCAGGCAGGCAGGCAGGCAGGCATTCTCGCAGGCAGGCATTCTCGCAGGAAGACAGGCAGGCAGGCAGGCAGGCAGGGAGGCTGGCAGGCAGGCATTCTAGCAGGAATGCAGGCAGGCAGGCATTCTCGCAGGCAGGTAGCAGGCAGGTAGCAGGCAGGTAGCAGGCAAGTAGCAGGCAGGTAGCAGGCAGGTAGGTAGGCAGGTAGGCAGGCAGGCAGGTAGGCAGGCAGGCAGGTAGGCAGGCAGGCAGGAAGGCAGGCTTTGTCGCAGGCAGGCAGTCAGGCAGGCAGGCATGCAGGCAGGCAGGCAGGCATTTTCGCAGGCAGGCAGGCAGGCAGGCAGGCATTGTCGCAGGCAGGCAGGCAGGCAGGCAGGCAGGCAGGGAGGCAGGCAGGCAGGCATTCTAGCAGGAATGCAGGCAGGCAGGCATTCTCGCAGGCAGGTAGCAGGCAGGTAGCAGGCAGGTAGCAGGCAAGTAGCAGGCAGGTAGCAGGCAGGTAGGTAGGCAGGTAGGCAGGCAGGCAGGTAGGCAGGCAGGCAGGTAGGCAGGCAGGCAGGAAGGCAGGCTTTGTCGCAGGCAGGCAGTCAGGCAGGCAGGCATGCAGGCAGGCAGGCATTTTCGCAGGCAGGCAGGCAGGCAGGCAGGCATTGTCGCAGGCAGGCAGGCAGGCAGGCAGGCAGGCATTGTCGCAGGCAGGCAGGCAGGCAGGCAGGCACGCACGCAGGGATTCTCGCAGACTGGCAGGCAGGCAGGCAGGCAGGCATTCTCGCAGGCAGGCATTCTCGCAGGAAGACAGGTAGGCAGGCAGGCAGGCAGGCAGGGAGTCAGGCAGGCAGGCAGGCATTCTAGCAGGAATGCAGGCAGGCAGGCATTCTCGCAGGCAGGCATTCTCGCAGGCAGGCATTCTCGCAGGCAGGTAGCCGGCAGGTAGCAGGCAGGTAGCAGGCAGGTAGCAGGCAGGTAGGTAGGCAGGTAGGCATGCAGGCAGGTAGGCAGGCAGGCAGGTAGGCAGGCAGGCAGGTAGGCAGGCAGGCAGGTAGGCAGGCAGGTAGGCAGGCAGGTAGGCAGGCAAGCATTCTCGCAGGCAGGCAGGCAGGCAGGCAGGCAGGCAGCAGGCATTCTCGCAGGTATGCAGGCATTCTCGCAGGAAGGCAGGCAGGTAGGTATTCTCGCAGGCAGGTAGGCAGGCAGGAATTCTCGCAGGCAGGTAGGCAGGCAGGTAGGCAGGCAGGCAGGCAGGCAGGCATTGTCGCAGGCAGGCAGGCAGGCATTGTCGCAGGCATTGTCGCATGCAGGCAGGCATTGTCGCAGGCATTGTCGCAGGCAGGCAGGCAGGCATTGTCGCTGGCATTGTCGCAGGCAGGCAGGCAGGCAGGCAGGCATTCTCGCAGGCATTCTCGCAGGCAGGCAGGCAGGCAGGCATTGTCGCAGGCAGGCAGGCAGGCAGGCAGGCATTGTCGCAGGCAGGCAGGCAGGCAGGCAGGCAGGCAGGCATTGTCGCAGGCAGTCAGGCAGGCAGGCAGGCAGGCAGGCATTGTCGCAGGCAGGCAGGCAGGCAGGCAGGCATTCTCGCAGGCAGGCAGGCAGGCAGGCAGGCAGGTAGGCAGGCATTCTCGCAGGCAGACAGGCAGGCAGGCAGGCAGGCAGGCAGGCATTCTCGCAGGCAGGCAGGCAGGCAGGCAGGCATTCTCGCAGGCAGGCAAGCAGGCAGGCAGGCAGGCAGGCAGACATTCTCGCAGACAGGCAGGCAGGCAGGCAGGCAGGCAGGCAGGCAGGCATTCTCGCAGGCAGGCAGGCAGTCAGGCAGGCAGGCATTCTCGCAGGCAGGCAGGCAGGCATTGTCGCAGGCAGACAGGCAGGCAGGCAGGCATTGTCGCAGGCAGGCAGGCAGGCATTGTCGCAGGCAGGCAGGCAGGCAGGCAGGCAGGCAGGCTGGCAGGCAGGCAGGCATTGTCGCAGGCAGGCAGGCAGGCAGGAAGGCAGGCTTTGTCGCAGGCAGGCAGGCAGGCAAGCAGGCAAGCAGGCAGGCATTGTGGCAGGCAGGCAGGCAGGCAGGCATTGTCGCAGGCAGGCAGGCAGGCAGGCAGGCATTGTCGCAGGCAGGCAGGCAGGCAGGCAGGCAGGCACGCAGGCATTCTTGCAGACTGGCAGGCAGGCAGGCAGGCAGGCATTCTCGCAGGCAGGCATTCTCGCAGGAAGACAGGCAGGCAGGCAGGCAGGCAGGCATGCAGGCAGGCAGGCATTTTCGCAGGCAGGCAGGCAGGCAGGCATTGTCGCAGGCAGGCAGGCAGGCAGGCAGGCAGGCATTGTCGCAGGCAGGCAGGCAGGCAGGCAGGCACGCACGCAGGGATTCTCGCAGACTGGCAGGCAGGCAGGCAGGCAGGCATTCTCGCAGGCAGGCATTCTCGCAGGAAGACAGGTAGGCAGGCAGGCAGGCAGGCAGGGAGTCAGGCAGGCAGGCAGACATTCTAGCAGGAATGCAGGCAGGCAGGCATTCTCGCAGGCAGGCATTCTCGCAGGCAGGCATTCTCGCAGGCAGGTAGCCGGCAGGTAGCCGGCAGGTAGCAGGCAGGTAGCAGGCAGGTAGGTAGGCAGGTAGGCATGCAGGCAGGTAGGCAGGCAGGCAGGTAGGCAGGCAGGCAGGTAGGCAGGCAGGCAGGTAGGCAGGCAGGTAGGCAGGCAGGTAGGCAGGCAAGCATTCTCGCAGGCAGGCAGGCAGGCAGGCAGGCAGGCAGCAGGCATTCTCGCAGGTAGGCAGGCATTCTCGCAGGAAGGCAGGCAGGTAGGTATTCTCGCAGGCAGGTAGGCAGGCAGGAATTCTCGCAGGCAGGTAGGCAGGCAGGTAGGCAGGCAGGCAGGCAGGCAGGCATTGTCGCAGGCAGGCAGGCAGGCATTGTCGCAGGCATTGTCGCAGGCAGGCAGGCAGGCATTGTCGCAGGCATTGTCGCAGGCAGGCAGGCAGGCATTCTCGCAGGCATTGTCGCAGGCAGGCAGGCAGGCAGGCATTCTCGCAGGCATTCTCGCAGGCAGGCAGGCAGGCAGGCAGGCAGGCATTGTCGCAGGCAGGCAGGCAGGCAGGCAGGCATTGTCGCAGGCAGGCAGGCAGGCAGGCAGGCAGGCAGGCAGGCATTGTCGCAGGCAGGCAGTCAGGCAGGCAGGCAGGCAGGCAGGCATTGTCGCAGGTAGTCAGGCAGGCAGGCAGGCAGGCAGGCATTGTCGCAGGCAGGCAGGCAGGCAGGCAGGCATTCTCGCAGGCAGGCAGGCAGGCAGGCAGGCAGGCAGGCATTGTCGCAGGCAGGCATTCTCGCAGGAAGACAGGCAGGCAGGCAGGCAGGCAGGCAGGGAGGCAGGCAGGCATTCTAGCAGGAATGCAGGCAGGCAGGCATTCTCGTAGGCAGGTAGCAGGCAGGTAGCCGGCAGGTAGCAGGCAGGTAGTAGGCAGGAAGCAGGCATGTAGCAGGCAGGTAGCAGGCAGGTAGCAGGCAGGTAGGTAGGCAGGTAGGCAGGCAGGCAGGTAGGCAGGCAGGCAGGTTAGCAGGCAGGCAGGTAGGCAGGAAGGCAGGAAGGCAGGTAGGCAGGCAGGTAGGCAGGCAAGCATTCTCGCAGGCAGGCAGGCCGGCAGGCAGGCAGCAGGCATTCTCACAGGTAGGCAGGCATTCTCGCAGGAAGGCAGGCAGGTAGGTATTCTCGCAGGCAGGTAGGCAGGCAGGAATTCTCGCAGGCAGGTAGGCAGGCAGGTTGGCAGGCAGGCAGGCAGGCAGGCATTCTCGCCGGCAGGCAATCTCCCAGGCACGCAGGCAGGCATTCTCGTAGGCAGGCATTGTCGCAGGCAGGCAGGCAGTCATTGTCGCAGGCATTGTCGCAGGCAGGCAGGCAGGCATTGCCGCAGGCATTGTCGCAGGCAGGCAGGCAGGCATTGACGCTGGCATTGTCGCAGGCAGGCAGGCAGGCAGGCAGGCATTCTCGCAGGCATTCTCGCAGGCAGGCAGGCAGGCAGGCATTGTCCCAGGCAGGCAGGCAGGCAGGCAGGCAGGCATTGTCGCAGGCAGGCAGGCACGCAGGCAGGCAGGCAGGCAGGCATTGTCGCAGGCAGTCAGGCAGGCAGGCAGGCAGGCAGGCAGGCATTGTCGCAGGCAGTCAGGCAGGCAGGCAGGCAGGCAGGCATTGTCGCAGGCAGGCAGGCAGGCAGGCAGGCATTCTCGCAGGCATTCTCGCAGGCAGGCAGGCAGGCAGGCATTGTCGCAGGCAGGCAGGCAGGCAGGCAGGCATTGTCGCAGGTAGGCAGGCACGCAGGCAGGCAGGCAGGCAGACATTGTCGCAGGCAGTCAGGCAGGCAGGCAGGCAGGCAGGCAGGCATTGTCGCAGGCAGTCAGGCAGGCAGGCAGGCAGGCAGGCATTGTCGCAGGCAGGCAGGCAGGCAGGCAGGCATTCTCGCAGGCAGGCAGGCAGGCAGGCAGGCAGGCAGGTAGGCAGGGATTCTCGCAGGCAGACAGGCAGGCAGGCAGGCAGGCAGGCAGGCATTCTCGCAGGCAGGCAGGCAGGCAGGCAGGCATTCTCGCAGGCAGGCAAGCAGGCAGGCAGGCAGGCAGGCAGGCAGGCAGACATTCTCGCAGACAGGCAGGCAGGCAGGCAGGCAGGCAGGCAGACAGGCATTCTCGCAGGCAGGCAGGCAGGCAGGCAGGCAGGCATTCTCGCAGGCAGGCAGGCAGGCATTGTCGCAGGCAGACAGGCAGGCAGGCAGGCATTGTCGCAGGCAGGCAGGCAGGCATTGTCGCAGGCAGGCAGGCAGGCAGGCAGGCAGGCTGGCAGGCAGGCAGGCATTGTCGCAGGCAGGCAGGCAGGCAGGCAGGAAGTCAGGCTTTGTCGCAGGCAGGCAGGCAGGCAAGCAGGCAAGCAGGCAGGCATTGTGGCAGGCAGGCAGGCAGGCAGGCATTGTCGCAGGCAGGCAAGCAGGCAGGCAGGCATTGTCGCAGGCAGGCAGGCAGGCAGGCAGGCATTGTCGCAGGCAGGCAGGCAGGCAGGCAGGCAGGCACGCAGGCATTCTCGCAGACTGGCAGGCAGGCAGGCAGGCAGGCATTCTCGCAGGCAGGCATTCTCGCAGGAAGACAGGCAGGCAGGCAGGCAGGCAGGGAGGCAGGCAGGCAGGCATTCTAGCAGGAATGCAGGCAGGCAGGCATTCTCGCAGGCAGGTAGCAGGCAGGTAGCAGGCAGGTAGCAGGCAAGTAGCAGGCAGGTAGCAGGCAGGCAGGTAGGCAGGCAGGCAGGTAGGCAGGCAGGCAGGAAGGCAGGCTTTGTCGCAGGCAGGCAGTCAGGCAGGCAGGCATGCAGGCAGGCAGGCAGGCATTTTCGCAGGCAGGCAGGCAGGCATTGTCGCAGGCAGGCAGGCAGGCAGGCAGGCAGGGAGGCAGGCAGGCAGGCATTCTAGCAGGAATGCAGGCAGGCAGGCATTCTCGCAGGCAGGTAGCAGGCAGGTAGCAGGCAGGTAGCAGGCAAGTAGCAGGCAGGTAGCAGGCAGGTAGGTAGGCAGGTAGGCAGGCAGGCAGGTAGGCAGGCAGGCAGGTAGGCAGGCAGGCAGGAAGGCAGGCTTTGTCGCAGGCAGGCAGTCAGGCAGGCAGGCATGCAGGCAGGCAGGCATTTTCGCAGGTAGGCAGGCAGGCAGGCAGGCATTGTCGCAGGCAGGCAGGCAGGCAGGCAGGCAGGCAGGCATTGTCGCAGGCAGGCAGGCAGGCAGGCAGGCACGCTAGCAGGGATTCTCGCAGACTGGCAGGCAGGCAGGCAGGCAGGCATTCTCGCAGGCAGGCATTCTCGCAGGAAGACAGGTAGGCAGGCAGGCAGGCAGGCAGGGAGTCAGGCAGGCAGGCAGGCATTCTAGCAGGAATGCAGGCAGGCAGGCATTCTCGCAGGCAGGCATTCTCGCAGGCAGGCATTCTCGCAGGCAGGTAGCCGGCAGGTAGCAGGCAGGTAGCAGGCAGGTAGCAGGCAGGTAGGTAGGCAGGTAGGCATGCAGGCAGGTAGGCAGGCAGGCAGGTAGGCAGGCAGGCAGGTAGGCAGGCAGGCAGGTAGGCAGGCAGGTAGGCAGGCAGGTAGGCAGGCAAGCATTCTCGCAGGCAGGCAGGCAGGCAGGCAGGCAGGCAGCAGGCATTCTCGCAGGTATGCAGGCATTCTCGCAGGAAGGCAGGCAGGTAGGTATTCTCGCAGGCAGGTAGGCAGGCAGGAATTCTCGCAGGCAGGTAGGCAGGCAGGTAGGCAGGCAGGCAGGCAGGCAGGCATTGTCGCAGGCAGGCAGGCAGGCATTGTCGCAGGCATTGTCGCATGCAGGCAGGCATTGTCGCAGGCATTGTCGCAGGCAGGCAGGCAGGCATTCTCGCAGGCATTGTCGAAGGCAGGCAGGCAGGCAGGCATTCTCGCAGGCATTCTCGCAGGCAGGCAGGCAGGCAGGCAGGCATTGTCGCAGGCATTGTCGCAGGCAGGCAGGCAGGCATTGTCGCTGGCATTGTCGCAGGCAGGCAGGCAGGCAGGCAGGCATTCTCGCAGGCATTCTCGCAGGCAGGCAGGCAGGCAGGCATTGTCGCAGGCAGGCAGGCAGGCAGGCAGGCATTGTCGCAGGCAGGCAGGCAGGCAGGCAGGCAGGCATTGTCGCAGGCAGTCAGGCAGGCAGGCAGGCAGGCAGGCATTGTCGCAGGCAGGCAGGCAGGCAGGCAGGCATTCTCGCAGGCAGGCAGGCAGGCAGGCAGGCAGGTAGGCAGGCATTCTCGCAGGCAGACAGGCAGGCAGGCAGGCAGGCAGGCAGGCATTCTCGCAGGCAGGCAGGCAGGCAGGCAGGCATTCTCGCAGGCAGGCAAGCAGGCAGGCAGGCAGGCAGGCAGACATTCTCGCAGACAGGCAGGCAGGCAGGCAGGCAGGCAGGCAGGCAGGCAGGCATTCTCGCAGGCAGGCAGGCAGTCAGGCAGGCAGGCATTCTCGCAGGCAGGCAGGCAGGCATTGTCGCAGGCAGACAGGCAGGCAGGCAGGCAGGCAGGCTGGCAGGCAGGCAGGCATTGTCGCAGGCAGGCAGGCAGGCAGGAAGGCAGGCTTTGTCGCAGGCAGGCAGGCAGGCAAGCAGGCAAGCAGGCAGGCATTGTGGCAGGCAGGCAGGCAGGCAGGCATTGTCGCAGGCAGGCAGGCAGGCAGGCAGGCATTGTCGCAGGCAGGCAGGCAGGCAGGCAGGCAGGCACGCAGGCATTCTTGCAGACTGGCAGGCAGGCAGGCAGGCAGGCATTCTCGCAGGCAGGCATTCTCGCAGGAAGACAGGCAGGCAGGCAGGCAGGCAGGGAGGCAGGCAGGCAGGCATTCTAGCAGGAATGCAGGCAGGCAGGCATTCTCGCAGGCAGGTAGCAGGCAGGTAGCAGGCAGGTAGCAGGCAAGTAGCAGGCAGGTAGCAGGCAGGTAGGTAGGCAGGTAGGCAGGCAGGCAGGTAGGCAGGCAGGCAGGTAGGCAGGCAGGCAGGAAGGCAGGCTTTGTCGCAGGCAGGCAGGCAGGCAGGCAGGCAGGCAGGCAGGCAGGCATTTTCGCAGGCAGGCAGTCAGGCAGGCATTGTCGCAGGCAGGCAGGCAGGCAGGCAGGCAGGCATTGTCGCAGGCAGGCAGGCAGGCAGGCAGGCACGCACGCAGGGATTCTCGCAGACTGGCAGGCAGGCAGGCAGGCAGGCATTCTCGCAGGCAGGCATTCTCGCAGGAAGACAGGTAGGCAGGCAGGCAGGCAGGCAGGGAGTCAGGCAGGCAGGCAGGCATTCTAGCAGGAATGCAGGCAGGCAGGCATTCTCGCAGGCAGGCATTCTCGCAGGCAGGCATTCTCGCAGGCAGGTAGCCGGCAGGTAGCAGGCAGGTAGCAGGCAGGTAGCAGGCAGGTAGGTAGGCAGGTAGGCATGCAGGCAGGTAGGCAGGCAGGCAGGTAGGCAGGCAGGCAGGTAGGCAGGCAGGCAGGTAGGCAGGCAGGTAGGCAGGCAGGTAGGCAGGCAAGCATTCTCGCAGGCAGGCAGGCAGGCAGGCAGGCAGGCAGCAGGCATTCTCGCAGGTAGGCAGGCATTCTCGCAGGAAGGCAGGCAGGTAGGTATTCTCGCAGGCAGGTAGGCAGGCAGGAATTCTCGCAGGCAGGTAGGCAGGCAGGTAGGCAGGCAGGCAGGCAGGCAGGCATTGTCGCAGGCAGGCAGGCAGGCATTGTCGCAGGCATTGTCGCAGGCAGGCAGGCAGGCATTGTCGCAGGCATTGTCACAGGCAGGCAGGCAGGCATTCTCGCAGGCATTGTCGCAGGCAGGCAGGCAGGCAGGCATTCTCGCAGGCATTCTCGCAGGCAGGCAGGCAGGCAGGCAGGCATTGTCGCAGGCAGGCAGGCAGGCAGGCAGGCATTGTCGCAGGCAGGCAGGCAGGCAGGCAGGCAGGCAGGCAGGCATTGTCGCAGGCAGGCAGTCAGGCAGGCAGGCAGGCAGGCAGGCATTGTCGCAGGTAGTCAGGCAGGCAGGCAGGCAGGCAGGCATTGTCGCAGGCAGGCAGGCAGGCAGGCAGGCATTCTCGCAGGCAGGCAGGCAGGCAGGCAGGCAGGCAGGCATTGTCGCAGGCAGGCATTCTCGCAGGAAGACAGGCAGGCAGGCAAGCAGGCAGGCAGGGAGGCAGGCAGGCATTCTAGCAGGAATGCAGGCAGGCAGGCATTCTCGTAGGCAGGTAGCAGGCAGGTAGCCGGCAGGTAGCAGGCAGGTAGTAGGCAGGAAGCAGGCATGTAGCAGGCACGTAGCAGGCAGGTAGCAGGCAGGTAGGTAGGCAGGTAGGCAGGCAGGCAGGTAGGCAGGCAGGCAGTTAACAGGCAGGCAGGTAGGCAGGAAGGCAGGAAGGCAGGTAGGCAGGCAGGTAGGCAGGCAAGCATTCTCGCAGGCAGGCAGGCCGGCAGGCAGGCAGCAGGCATTCTCGCAGGTAGGCAGGCATTCTCGCAGGAAGGCAGGCAGGTAGGTATTCTCGCAGGCAGGTAGGCAGGCAGGAATTCTCGCAGGCAGGTAGGCAGGCAGGTTGGCAGGCAGGCAGGCAGGCAGGCATTCTCGCCGGCAGGCAATCTCCCAGGCACGCAGGCAGGCATTCTCGTAGGCAGGCATTGTCGCAGGCAGGCAGGCAGTCATTGTCGCAGGCATTGTCGCAGGCAGGCAGGCAGGCATTGTCGCAGGCATTGTCGCAGGCAGGCAGGCAGGCATTGACGCTGGCATTGTCGCAGGCAGGCAGGCAGGCAGGCAGGCAGGCAGGCATTGTCCCAGGCAGGCAGGCAGGCAGGCAGGCAGGCAGGCATTGTCGCAGGCAGGCAGGCACGCAGGCAGGCAGGCAGGCAGGCATTGTCGCAGGCAGTCAGGCAGGCAGGCAGGCAGGCAGGCAGGCATTGTCGCAGGCAGTCAGGCAGGCAGGCAGGCAGGCAGGCATTGTCGCAGGCAGGCAGGCAGGCAGGCAGGCATTCTCGCAGGCATTCTCGCAGGCAGGCAGGCAGGCAGGCATTGTCGCAGGCAGGCAGGCAGGCAGGCAGGCATTGTCGCAGGTAGGCAGGCACGCAGGCAGGCAGGCAGGCAGACATTGTCGCAGGCAGTCAGGCAGGCAGGCAGGCAGGCAGGCAGGCATTGTCGCAGGCAGTCAGGCAGGCAGGCAGGCAGGCAGGCATTGTCGCAGGCAGGCAGGCAGGCAGGCAGGCATTCTCGCAGGCAGGCAGGCAGGCAGGCAGGCAGGCAGGTAGGCAGGGATTCTCGCAGGCAGACAGGCAGGCAGGCAGGCAGGCAGGCAGGCAGGCAGGCATTCTCGCAGGCAGGCAGGCAGGCAGGCAGGCATTCTCGCAGGCAGGCAAGCAGGCAGGCAGGCAGGCAGGCAGGCAGGCAGACATTCTCGCAGACAGGCAGGCAGGCAGGCAGGCAGGCAGGCAGACAGGCATTCTCGCAGGCAGGCAGGCAGGCAGGCAGGCAGGCATTCTCGCAGGCAGGCAGGCAGGCATTGTCGCAGGCAGACAGGCAGGCAGGCAGGCATTGTCGCAGGCAGGCAGGCAGGCATTGTCGCAGGCAGGCAGGCAGGCAGGCAGGCAGGCAGGCTGGCAGGCAGGCAGGCATTGTCGCAGGCAGGCAGGCAGGCAGGCAGGAAGTCAGGCTTTGTCGCAGGCAGGCAGGCAGGCAAGCAGGCAAGCAGGCAGGCATTGTGGCAGGCAGGCAGGCAGGCAGGCATTGTCGCAGGCAGGCAAGCAGGCAGGCAGGCATTGTCGCAGGCAGGCAGGCAGGCAGGCAGGCATTGTCGCAGGCAGGCAGGCAGGCAGGCACGCAGGCACGCAGGCATTCTCGCAGACTGGCAGGCAGGCAGGCAGGCAGGCATTCTCGCAGGCAGGCATTCTCGCAGGAAGACAGGCAGGCAGGCAGGCAGGCAGGGAGGCAGGCAGGCAGGCATTCTAGCAGGAATGCAGGCAGGCAGGCATTCTCGCAGGCAGGTAGCAGGCAGGTAGCAGGCAGGTAGCAGGCAAGTAGCAGGCAGGTAGCAGGCAGGTAGGTAGGCAGGTAGGCAGGCAGGCAGGTAGGCAGGCAGGCAGGTAGGCAGGCAGGCAGGAAGGCAGGCTTTGTCGCAGGCAGGCAGGCAGGCAGGCAGGCATGCAGGCAGGCAGGCATTTTCGCAGGCAGGCAGGCAGGCAGGCATTGTCGCAGGCAGGCAGGCAGGCAGGCAGGCAGGCAGGCATTGTCGCAGGCAGGCAGGCAGGCAGGCAGGCACGCACGCAGGGATTCTCGCAGACTGGCAGGCAGGCAGGCAGGCAGGCATTCTCGCAGGCAGGCATTCTCGCAGGAAGACAGGTAGGCAGGCAGGCAGGCAGGCAGGGAGTCAGGCAGGCAGGCAGGCATTCTAGCAGGAATGCAGGCAGGCAGGCATTCTCGCAGGCAGGCATTCTCGCAGGCAGGCATTCTCGAAGGCAGGTAGCCGGCAGGTAGCAGGCAGGTAGCAGGCAGGTAGGTAGGCAGGTAGGCATGCAGGCAGGTAGGCAGGCAGGCAGGTAGGCAGGCAGGCAGGTAGGCAGGCAGGTAGGCAGGCAGGTAGGCAGGCAAGCATTCTCGCAGGCAGGCAGGCAGGCAGGCAGCAGGCATTCTCGCAGGTATGCAGGCATTCTCGCAGGAAGGCAGGCAGGTAGGTATTCTCGCAGGCAGGTAGGCAGGCAGGAATTCTCGCAGGCAGGTAGGCAGGCAGGTAGGCAGGCAGGCAGGCAGGCAGGCATTGTCGCAGGCAGGCAGGCAGGCATTGTCGCAGGCATTGTCGCATGGAGGCAGGCATTGTCGCAGGCATTGTCGCAGGCAGGCAGGCAGGCATTCTCGCAGGCATTGTCGCAGGCAGGCAGGCAGGCAGGCATTCTCGCAGGCATTCTCGCAGGCAGGCAGGCAGGCAGGCAGGCATTGTCGCAGGCATTGTCGCAGGCAGGCAGGCAGGCATTGTCGCTGGCATTGTCGCAGGCAGGCAGGCAGGCAGGCAGGCATTCTCGCAGGCATTCTCGCAGGCAGGCAGGCAGGCAGGCATTGTCGCAGGCAGGCAGGCAGGCAGGCAGGCATTCTCGCAGGCAGGCAGGCAGGCAGGCAGGCAGGTAGGCAGGCATTCTCGCAGGCAGACAGGCAGGCAGGCAGGCAGGCAGGCAGGCATTCTCGCAGGCAGGCAGGCAGGCAGGCAGGCATTCTCGCAGGCAGGCAAGCAGGCAGGCAGGCAGGCAGGCAGACATTCTCGCAGACAGGCAGGCAGGCAGGCAGGCAGGCAGGCAGGCAGGCAGGCATTCTCGCAGGCAGGCAGGCAGTAAGGCAGGCAGGCATTCTCGCAGGCAGGCAGGCAGGCAGGCAGGCAGGCAGGCAGGCAGGCATTGTCGCAGGCAGTCAGGCAGGCAGGCAGGCAGGCATTGTCGCAGGCAGGCAGGCAGGCAGGCAGGCATTCTCGCAGGCAGGCAGGCAGGCAGGCAGGCAGGTAGGCAGGCATTCTCGCAGGCAGACAGGCAGGCAGGCAGGCAGGCAGGCAGGCATTATCGCAGGCAGGCAGGCAGGCAGGCAGGCATTCTCGCAGGCAGGCAAGCAGGCAGGCAGGCAGGCAGGCAGGCAGACATTCTCGCAGACAGGCAGGCAGGCAGGCAGGCAGGCAGGCAGGCAGGCATTCTCGCAGGCAGGCAGGCAGTCAGGCAGGCAGGCATTCTCGCAGGCAGGCAGGCAGGCATTGTCGCAGGCAGACAGGCAGGCAGGCAGGTATTGTCGCAGGCAGGCAGGCAGGCATTGTCGCAGGCAGGCAGGCAGGCAGGCAGGCAGGCAGGCTGGCAGGCAGGCAGGCATTGTCGCAGGCAGGCAGGCAGGCAGGCAGGAAGTCAGGCTTTGTCGCAGGCAGGCAGGCAGGCAAGCAGGCAAGCAGGCAGGCATTGTGGCAGGCAGGCAGGCAGGCAGGCATTGTCGCAGGCAGGCAAGCAGGCAGGCAGGCATTGTCGCAGGCAGGCAGGCAGGCAGGCAGGCATTGTCGCAGGCAGGCAGGCAGGCAGGCAGGCAGGCATTGTCGCAGGCAGGCAGGCAGGCAGGCAGGCATTGTCGCAGGCAGGCATTCTCGCAGGAAGACAGGCAGGCAGGCAGGCAGGCAGGGAGGCAGGCAGGCAGGCATTCTAGCAGGAATGCATGCAGGCAGGCATTCTCGCAGGCAGGTAGCAGGCAGGTAGCAGGCAGGTAGCAGGCAAGTAGCAGGCAGGTAGCAGGCAGGTAGGTAGGCAGGTAGGCAGGCAGGCAGGTAGGCAGGCAGGCAGGTAGGCAGGCAGGCAGGAAGGCAGGCTCTGTCGCAGGCAGGCAGTCAGGCAGGCAGGCATGCAGGCAGGCAGGCATTTTCGCAGGCAGGCAGGCAGGCAGGCATTGTCGCAGGCAGGCAGGCAGGCAGGCAGGCAGGCAGGCATTGTCGCAGGCAGGCAGGCAGGCAGGCAGGCACGCACGCAGGGATTCTCGCAGACTGGCAGGCAGGCAGGCAGGCAGGCATTCTCGCAGGCAGGCATTCTCGCAGGAAGACAGGTAGGCAGGCAGGCAGGCAGGCAGGGAGTCAGGCAGGCAGGCAGGCATTCTAGCAGGAATGCAGGCAGGCAGGCATTCTCGCAGGCAGGCATTCTCGCAGGCAGGCATTCTCGCAGGCAGGTAGCCGGCAGGTAGCAGGCAGGTAGCAGGCAGGTAGCAGGCAGGTAGGTAGGCAGGTAGGCATGCAGGCAGGTAGGCAGGCAGGCAGGTAGGCAGGCAGGCAGGTAGGCAGGCAGGTAGGCAGGCAGGTAGGCAGGCAAGCATTCTCGCAGGCAGGCAGGCAGGCAGGCAGGCAGGCAGCAGGCATTCTCGCAGGTATGCAGGCATTCTCGCAGGAAGGCAGGCAGGTAGGTATTCTCGCAGGCAGGTAGGCAGGCAGGAATTCTCGCAGGCAGGTAGGCAGGCAGGTAGGCAGGCAGGCAGGCAGGCAGGCATTGTCGCAGGCAGGCAGGCAGGCATTGTCGCAGGCATTGTCGCATGCAGGCAGGCATTGTCGCAGGCATTGTCGCAGGCAGGCAGGCAGGCATTCTCGCAGGCATTGTCGCAGGCAGGCAGGCAGGCAGGCATTCTCGCAGGCATTCTCGCAGGCAGGCAGGCAGGCAGGCAGGCATTGTCGCAGGCATTGTCGCAGGCAGGCAGGCAGGCATTGTCGCTGGCATTGTCGCAGGCAGGCAGGCAGGCAGGCAGGCATTCTCGCAGGCATTCTCGCAGGCAGGCAGGCAGGCAGGCATTGTCGCAGGCAGGCAGGCAGGCAGGCAGGCATTGTCGCAGGCAGGCAGGCAGGCAGGCATTGTCGCAGGCAGTCAGGCAGGCAGGCAGGCAGGCAGGCATTGTCGCAGGCAGGCAGGCAGGCAGGCAGGCATTCTCGCAGGCAGGCAGGCAGGCAGGCAGGCAGGTAGGCAGGCATTCTCGCAGGCAGACAGGCAGGCAGGCAGGCAGGCAGGCAGGCATTCTCGCAGGCAGGCAGGCAGGCAGGCAGGCATTCTCGCAGGCAGGCAAGCAGGCAGGCAGGCAGGCAGGCAGACATTCTCGCAGACAGGCAGGCAGGCAGGCAGGCAGGCAGGCAGGCAGGTAGGCATTCTCGCAGGCAGGCAGGCAGTCAGGCAGGCAGGCATTCTCGCAGGCAGGCAGGCAGGCATTGTCGCAGGCAGACAGGCAGGCAGGCAGGTATTGTCGCAGGCAGGCAGGCAGGCATTTTCGCAGGCAGGCAGGCAGGCAGGCAGGCAGGCAGGCTGGCAGGCAGGCAGGCATTGTCGCAGGCAGGCAGGCAGGCAGGCAGAAAGGCAGGCTTTGTCACAGGCAGGCAGGCAAGCAGGCAAGCAGGCAGGCATTGTGGCAGGCAGGCAGGCAGGCAGGCATTGTCGCAGGCAGGCAAGCAGGCAGGCAGGCATTGTCGCAGGCAGGCAGGCAGGCAGGCAGGCATTGTCGCAGGCAGGCAGGCAGGCAGGCAGGCAGGCACGCAGGCATTCTCGCAGACTGGCAGGCAGGCAGGCAGGCAGGCATTCTCGCAGGCAGGCATTCTCGCAGGAAGACAGGCAGGCAGGCAGGCAGGCAGGGAGGCAGGCAGGCAGGCATTCTAGCAGGAATGCAGGCAGGCAGGCATTCTCGCAGGCAGGTAGCAGGCAGGTAGCAGGCAGGTAGCAGGCAAGTAGCAGGCAGGTAGCAGGCAGGTAGGTAGGCAGGTAGGCAGGCAGGCAGGTAGGCAGGCAGGCAGGTAGGCAGGCAGGCAGGAAGGCAGGCTTTGTCGCAGGCAGGCAGGCAGGCAGGCAGGCAGGCAGGCAGGCAGGCAGGCAGGCATTTTCGCAGGCAGGCAGGCAGGCAGGCATTGTCGCAGGCAGGCAGGCAGGCAGGCAGGCATTGTCGCAGGCAGGCAGGCAGGCAGGCAGGCACGCACGCAGGGATTCTCGCAGACTGGCAGGCAGGCAGGCAGGCAGGCATTCTCGCAGGCAGGCATTCTCGCAGGAAGACAGGTAGGCAGGCAGGCAGGCAGGCAGGGAGTCAGGCAGGCAGGCATTCTAGCAGGAATGCAGGCAGGCAGGCATTCTCGCAGGCAGGCATTCTCGCAGGCAGGCATTCTCGCAGGCAGGTAGCCGGCAGGTAGCAGGCAGGTAGCAGGCAGGTAGCAGGCAGGTAGGTAGGCAGGTAGGCATGCAGGCAGGTAGGCAGGCAGGCAGGTAGGCAGGCAGGCAGGTAGGCAGGCAGGCAGGTAGGCAGGCAGGTAGGCAGGCAGGTAGGCAGGCAAGCATTCTCGCAGGCAGGCAGGCAGGCAGGCAGGCAGGCAGCAGGCATTCTCGCAGGTAGGCAGGCATTCTCGCAGGAAGGCAGGCAGGTAGGTATTCTCGCAGGCAGGTAGGCAGGCAGGAATTCTCGCAGGCAGGTAGGCAGGCAGGTAGGCAGGCAGGCAGGCAGGCAGGCATTGTCGCAGGCAGGCAGGCAGGCATTGTCGCAGGCATTGTCGCAGGCAGGCAGGCAGGCATTGTCGCAGGCATTGTCGCAGGCAGGCAGGCAGGCATTCTCGCAGGCATTGTCGCAGGCAGGCAGGCAGGCAGGCATTCTCGCAGGCATTCTCGCAGGCAGGCAGGCAGGCAGGCAGGCATTGTCGCAGGCAGGCAGGCAGGCAGGCAGGCATTGTCGCAGGCAGGCAGGCAGGCAGGCAGGCAGGCAGGCATTGTCGCAGGCAGGCAGGCACGCAGGCAGGCAGGCAGGCAGGCATTGTCGCAGGCAGTCAGGCAGGCAGGCAGGCAGGCATTGTCGCAGGCAGGCAGGCAGGCAGGCAGGCATTCTCGCAGGCAGGCAGGCAGGCAGGCAGGCAGGCAGGCAGGCATTGTCGCAGGCAGGCATTCTCGCAGGAAGACAGGCAGGCAGGCAGGCAGGCAGGCAGGGAGGCAGGCAGGCATTCTAGCAGGAATGCAGGCAGGCAGGCATTCTCGTAGGCAGGTAGCAGGCAGGTAGCCGGCAGGTAGCAGGCAGGTAGTAGGCAGGAAGCAGGCATGTAGCAGGCACGTAGCAGGCAGGTAGCAGGCAGGTAGGTAGGCAGGTAGGCAGGCAGGCAGGTAGGCAGGCAGGCAGGTTAGCAGGCAGGCAGGTAGGCAGGAAGGCAGGAAGGCAGGTAGGCAGGCAGGTAGGCAGGCAAGCATTCTCGCAGGCAGGCAGGCCGGCAGGCAGGCAGCAGGCATTCTCGCAGGTAGGCAGGCATTCTCGCAGGAAGGCAGGCAGGTAGGTATTCTCGCAGGCAGGTAGGCAGGCAGGAATTCTCGCAGGCAGGTAGGCAGGCAGGTTGGCAGGCAGGCAGGCAGGCAGGCATTCTCGCCGGCAGGCAATCTCCCAGGCACGCAGGCAGGCATTCTCGTAGGCAGGCATTGTCGCAGGCAGGCAGGCAGTCATTGTCGCAGGCATTGTCGCAGGCAGGCAGGCAGGCATTGTCGCAGGCATTGTCGCAGGCAGGCAGGCAGGCATTGTCGCTGGCATTGTCGCAGGCAGGCAGGCAGGCAGGCAGGCATTCTCGCAGGCATTCTCGCAGGCAGGCAGGCAGGCATTGTCGCAGGCAGGCAGGCAGGCAGGCAGGCATTGTCGCAGGCAGGCAGGCACGCAGGCAGGCAGGCAGGCAGGCATTGTCGCAGGCAGTCAGGCAGGCAGGCAGGCAGGCAGGCAGGCATTGTCGCAGGCAGTCAGGCAGGCAGGCAGGCAGGCAGGCATTGTCGCAGGCAGGCAGGCAGGCAGGCAGGCATTCTCGCAGGCATTCTCGCAGGCAGGCAGGCAGGCAGGCATTGTCGCAGGCAGGCAGGCAGGCAGGCAGGCATTGTCGCAGGCAGGCAGGCACGCAGGCAGGCAGGCAGGCAGGCATTGTCGCAGGCAGTCAGGCAGGCAGGCAGGCAGGCAGGCAGGCATTGTCGCAGGCAGTCAGGCAGGCAGGCAGGCAGGCAGGCATTGTCGCAGGCAGGCAGGCAGGCAGGCAGGCATTCTCGCAGGCAGGCAGGCAGGCAGGCAGGCAGGTAGGCAGGGATTCTCGCAGGCAGACAGGCAGGCAGGCAGGCAGGCAGGCAGGCATTCTCGCAGGCAGGCAGGCAGGCAGGCAGGCATTCTCGCAGGCAGGCAAGCAGGCAGGCAGGCAGGCAGGCAGGCAGGCAGACATTCTCGCAGACAGACAGGCAGGCAGGCAGGCAGGCAGGCAGACAGGCATTCTCGCAGGCAGGCAGGCAGGCAGGCAGGCAGGCATTCTCGCAGGCAGGCAGGCAGGCATTGTCGCAGGCAGACAGGCAGGCAGGCAGGCATTGTCGCAGGCAGGCAGGCAGGCATTGTCGCAGGCAGGCAGGCAGGCAGGCAGGCAGGCAGGCTGGCAGGCAGGCAGGCATTGTCGCAGGCAGGCAGGCAGGCAGGCAGGAAGGCAGGCTTTGTCGCAGGCAGGCAGGCAGGCAAGCAGGCAAGCAGGCAGGCATTGTGGCAGGCAGGCAGGCAGGCAGGCATTGTCGCAGGCAGGCAAGCAGGCAGGCAGGCATTGTCGCAGGCAGGCAGGCAGGCAGGCAGGCATTGTCGCAGGCAGGCAGGCAGGCAGGCAGGCAGGCACGCAGGCATTCTCGCAGACTGGCAGGCAGGCAGGCAGGCAGGCATTCTCGCAGGCAGGCATTCTCGCAGGAAGACAGGCAGGCAGGCAGGCAGGCAGGGAGGCAGGCAGGCAGGCATTCTAGCAGGAATGCAGGCAGGCAGGCATTCTCGCAGGCAGGTAGCAGGCAGGTAGCAGGCAGGTAGCAGGCAAGTAGCAGGCAGGTAGCAGGCAGGTAGGTAGGCAGGTAGGCAGGCAGGCAGGTAGGCAGGTAGGCAGGCAGGCAGGAAGGCAGGCTTTGTCGCAGGCAGCCAGGCAGGCAGGCAGGCATGCAGGCAGGCAGGCATTTTCGCAGGCAGGCAGGCAGGCAGGCATTGTCGCAGGCAGGCAGGCAGGCAGGCAGGCAGGCAGGCATTGTCGCAGGCAGGCAGGCAGGCAGGCAGGCACGCACGCAGGGATTCTCGCAGACTGGCAGGCAGGCAGGCAGGCAGGCATTCTCGCAGGCAGGCATTCTCGCAGGAAGACAGGTAGGCAGGCAGGCAGGCAGGCAGGGAGTCAGGCAGGCAGGCAGGCATTCTAGCAGGAATGCAGGCAGGCAGGCATTCTCGCAGGCAGGCATTCTCGCAGGCAGGCATTCTCGCAGGCAGGTAGCCGGCAGGTAGCAGGCAGGTAGCAGGCAGGTAGCAGGCAGGTAGGTAGGCAGGTAGGCATGCAGGCAGGTAGGCAGGCAGGCAGGTAGGCAGGCAGGCAGGTAGGCAGGCAGGTAGGCAGGCAAGCATTCTCGCAGGCAGGCAGGCAGGCAGGCAGGCAGGCAGCAGGCATTCTCGCAGGTATGCAGGCATTCTCGCAGGAAGGCAGGCAGGTAGGTATTCTCGCAGCCAGGTAGGCAGGCAGGAATTCTCGCAGGCAGGTAGGCAGGCAGGTAGGCAGGCAGGCAGGCAGGCAGGCATTGTCGCAGGCAGGCAGGCAGGCATTGTCGCAGGCATTGTCGCATGCAGGCAGGCATTGTCGCAGGCATTGTCGCAGGCAGGCAGGCAGGCATTCTCGCAGGCATTGTCGCAGGCAGGCAGGCAGGCAGGCAGGATTGTCGCAGGCATTGTCGCAGGCAGGCAGGCAGGCATTGTCGCTGGCATTGTCGCAGGCAGGCAGGCAGGCAGGCAGGCATTCTCGCAGGCATTGTCGCAGGCAGGCAGGCAGGCAGGCAGGCATTGTCGCAGGCAGGCAGGCAGGCAGGCAGGCAGGCAGGCATTGTCGCAGGCAGTCAGGCAGGCAGGCAGGCAGGCAGGCATTGTCGCAGGCAGGCAGGCAGGCAGGCAGGCATTCTCGCAGGCAGGCAGGCAGGCAGGCAGGCAGGTAGGCAGGCATTCTCGCAGGCAGACAGGCAGGCAGGCAGGCAGGCAGGCAGGCATTCTCGCAGGCAGGCAGGCAGGCAGGCAGGCATTCTCGCAGGCAGGCAAGCAGGCAGGCAGGCAGGCAGGCAGACATTCTCGCAGACAGGCAGGCAGGCAGGCAGGCAGGCAGGCAGGCAGGCAGGCAGGCATTCTCGCAGGCAGGCAGGCAGTCAGGCAGGCAGGCATTCTCGCAGGCAGGCAGGCAGGCATTGTCGCAGGCAGACAGGCAGGCAGGCAGGTATTGTCGCAGGCAGGCAGGCAGGCATTGTCGCAGGCAGGCAGGCAGGCAGGCAGGCAGGCAGGCTGGCAGGCAGGCAGGCATTGTCGCAGGCAGGCAGGCAGGCAGGCAGGAAGGCAGGCTTTGTCGCAGGCAGGCAGGCAGGCAAGCAGGCAAGCAGGCAGGCATTGTGGCAGGCAGGCAGGCAGGCAGGCATTGTCGCAGGCAGGCAAGCAGGCAGGCAGGCATTGTCGCAGGCAGGCAGGCAGGCAGGCAGGCATTGTCGCAGGCAGGCAGGCAGGCAGGCAGGCAGGCACGCAGGCATTCTCGCAGACTGGCAGGCAGGCAGGCAGGCAGGCATTCTCGCAGGCAGGCATTCTCGCAGGAAGACAGGCAGGGAGGCAGGCAGGGAGGCAGGCAGGCAGGCATTCTAGCAGGAATGCAGGCAGGCAGGCATTCTCGCAGGCAGGTAGCAGGCAGGTAGCAGGCAGGTAGCAGGCAAGTAGCAGGCAGGTAGCAGGCAGGTAGGTAGGCAGGTAGGCAGGCAGGCAGGTAGGCAGGCAGGCAGGTAGGCAGGCAGGCAGGAAGGCAGGCTTTGTCGCAGGCAGGCAGGCAGGCAGGCAGGCAGGCAGGCAGGCAGGCATTCTCGCAGGCAGGCAGGCAGGCAGGCAGGCAGGCATTGTCGCAGGCAGGCATTCTCGCAGGAAGACAGGCAGGCAGGCAGGCAGGCAGGCAGGGAGGCAGGCAGGCATTCTAGCAGGAATGCAGGCAGGCAGGCATTCTCGTAGGCAAGTAGCAGGCAGGTAGCCGGCAGGTAGCAGGCAGGTAGTAGGCAGGAAGCAGGCATGTAGCAGGCACGTAGCAGGCAGGTAGCAGGCAGGTAGGTAGGCAGGTAGGCAGGCAGGCAGGTAGGCAGGCAGGCAGGTTAGCAGGCAGGCAGGTAGGCAGGAAGGCAGGAAGGCAGGTAGGCAGGCAGGCAGGCAGGCAAGCATTCTCGCAGGCAGGCAGGCCGGCAGGCAGGCAGCAGGCATTCTCGCAGGTAGGCAGGCATTCTCGCAGGAAGGCAGGCAGGTAGGTATTCTCGCAGGCAGGTAGGCAGGCAGGAATTCTCGCAGGCAGGTAGGCAGACAGGTTGGCAGGCAGGCAGGCAGGCAGGCATTCTCGCCGGCAGGCAATCTCCCAGGCACGCAGGCAGGCATTCTCGTAGGCAGGCATTGTCGCAGGCAGGCAGGCAGTCATTGTCGCAGGCATTGTCGCAGGCAGGCAGGCAGGCATTGTCGCAGGCATTGTCGCAGGCAGGCAGGCAGGCATTGTCGCTGGCATTGTCGCAGGCAGGCAGGCAGGCAGGCAGGCATTCTCGCAGGCATTCTCGCAGGCAGGCAGGCAGGCAGGCATTGTCGCAGGCAGGCAGGCAGGCAGGCAGGCATTGTGGCAGGCAGGCAGGCAGGCAGGCAGGCAGGCAGGCATTGTCGCAGGCAGGCAGGCACGCAGGCAGGCAGGCAGGCAGGCATTGTCGCAGGCAGTCAGGCAGGCAGGCAGGCAGGCAGGCAGGCATTGTCGCAGGCAGTCAGGCAGGCAGGCAGGCAGGCAGGCATTGTCGCAGGCAGGCAGGCAGGCAGGCAGGCATTCTCGCAGGCAGGCAGGCAGGCAGGCAGGCAGGTAGGCAGGCATTCTCGCAGGCAGACAGGCAGGCAGGCAGGCAGGCAGGCAGGCATTCTCGCAGGCAGGCAGGCAGGCAGGCAGGCATTCTCGCAGGCAGGCAAGCAGGCAGGCAGGCAGGCAGGCAGACATTCTCGCAGACAGGCAGGCAGGCAGGCAGGCAGGCAGGCAGGCAGGCATTCTCGCAGGCAGGCAGGCAGTCAGGCAGGCAGGCATTCTCGCAGGCAGGCAGGCAGGCATTGTCGCAGGCAGACAGGCAGGCAGGCAGGCATTGTCGCAGGCAGGCAGGCAGGCATTGTCGCAGGCAGGCAGGCAGGCAGGCAGGCAGGCAGACTGGCAGGCACGCAGGCATTGTCGCAGGCAGGCAGGCAGGCAGGCAGGAAGGCAGGCTTTGTCGCAGGCAGGCAGGCAGGCAAGCAGGCAGGTAGGCAGGCATTCTCGCAGGCAGGCAGGCAGGCAGGCAGGCAGGTAGGCAGGCATTCTCGCAGGCAGACAGGCAGGCAGGCAGGCAGGCAGGCAGGCATTCTCGCAGGCAGGCAGGCAGGCAGGCAGGCATTCTCGCAGGCAGGCAAGCAGGCAGGCAGGCAGGCAGGCAGACATTCTCGCAGACAGGCAGGCAGGCAGGCAGGCAGGCAGGCAGGCAGGCATTCTCGCAGGCAGGCAGGCAGTCAGGCAGGCAGGCATTCTCGCAGGCAGGCAGGCAGGCATTGTCGCAGGCAGACAGGCAGGCAGGCAGGCATTGTCGCAGGCAGGCAGGCAGGCATTGTCGCAGGCAGGCAGGCAGGCAGGCAGGCAGGCAGACTGGCAGGCAGGCAGGCATTGTCGCAGGCAGGCAGGCAGGCAGGCAGGAAGGCAGGCTTTGTCGCAGGCAGGCAGGCAGGCAAGCAGGCAAGCAGGCAGGCATTGTGGCAGGCAGGCAGGCAGGCAGGCATTGTCGCAGGCAGGCAAGCAGGCAGGCAGGCATTGTCGCAGGCAGGCAGGCAGGCAGGCAGGCATTGTCGCAGGCAGGCAGGCAGGCAGGCAGGCACGCAGGCATTCTCGCAGACTGGCAGGCAGGCAGGCAGGCAGGCATTCTCGCAGGCAGGCATTCTCGCAGGAAGACAGGCAGGCAGGCAGGCAGGCAGGGAGGCTGGCAGGCAGGCATTCTAGCAGGAATGCAGGCAGGCAGGCATTCTCGCAGGCAGGTAGCAGGCAGGTAGCAGGCAGGTAGCAGGCAAGTAGCAGGCAGGTAGCAGGCAGGTAGGTAGGCAGGTAGGCAGGCAGGCAGGTAGGCAGGCAGGCAGGTAGGCAGGCAGGCAGGAAGGCAGGCTTTGTCGCAGGCAGGCAGTCAGGCAGGCAGGCATGCAGGCAGGCAGGCAGGCATTTTCGCAGGCAGGCAGGCAGGCAGGCAGGCAGGGAGGCAGGCAGGCAGGCAGGCAGGCAGGCAGGGAGGCAGGCAGGCAGGCATTCTAGCAGGAATGCAGGCAGGCAGGCATTCTCGCAGGCAGGTAGCAGGCAGGTAGCAGGCAGGTAGCAGGCAAGTAGCAGGCAGGTAGCAGGCAGGTAGGTAGGCAGGTAGGCAGGCAGGCAGGTAGGCAGGCAGGCAGGTAGGCAGGCAGGCAGGAAGGCAGGCTTTGTCGCAGGCAGGCATTCAGGCAGGCAGGCATGCAGGCAGGCAGGCATTTTCGCAGGCAGGCAGGCAGGCAGGCAGGCATTGTCGCAGGCAGGCAGGCAGGCAGGCAGGCAGGCAGGCATTGTCGCAGGCAGGCAGGCAGGCAGGCAGGCACGCACGCAGGGATTCTCGCAGACTGGCAGGCAGGCAGGCAGGCAGGCATTCTCGCAGGCAGGCATTCTCGCAGGAAGACAGGTAGGCAGGCAGGCAGGCAGGCAGGGAGTCAGGCAGGCAGGCAGGCATTCTAGCAGGAATGCAGGCAGGCAGGCATTCTCGCAGGCAGGCATTCTCGCAGGCAGGCATTCTCGCAGGCAGGTAGCCGGCAGGTAGCAGGCAGGTAGCAGGCAGGTAGCAGGCAGGTAGGTAGGCAGGTAGGCATGCAGGCAGGTAGGCAGGCAGGCAGGTAGGCAGGCAGGCAGGTAGGCAGGCAGGCAGGTAGGCAGGCAGGTAGGCAGGCAGGTAGGCAGGCAAGCATTCTCGCAGGCAGGCAGGCAGGCAGGCAGGCAGGCAGCAGGCATTCTCGCAGGTATGCAGGCATTCTCGCAGGAAGGCAGGCAGGTAGGTATTCTCGCAGGCAGGTAGGCAGGCAGGAATTCTCGCAGGCAGGTAGGCAGGCAGGTAGGCAGGCAGGCAGGCAGGCAGGCATTGTCGCAGGCAGGCAGGCAGGCATTGTCGCAGGCATTGTCGCATGCAGGCAGGCATTGTCGCAGGCATTGTCGCAGGCAGGCAGGCAGGCATTCTCGCAGGCATTGTCGCAGGCAGGCAGGCAGGCAGGCATTCTCGCAGGCATTCTCGCAGGCAGGCAGGCAGGCAGGCAGGCATTGTCGCAGGCATTGTCGCAGGCAGGCAGGCAGGCATTGTCGCTGGCATTGTCGCAGGCAGGCAGGCAGGCATTCTCGCAGGCATTCTCGCAGGCAGGCAGGCAGGCAGGCATTGTCGCAGGCAGGCAGGCAGGCAGGCAGGCATTGTCGCAGGCAGGCAGGCAGGCAGGCAGGCAGGCAGGCATTGTCGCAGGCAGTCAGGCAGGCAGGCAGGCAGGCAGGCATTGTCGCAGGCAGGCAGGCAGGCAGGCAGGCATTCTCGCAGGCAGGCAGGCAGGCAGGCAGGCAGGTAGGCAGGCATTCTCGCAGGCAGACAGGCAGGCAGGCAGGCAGGCAGGCAGGCATTCTCGCAGGCAGGCAGGCAGGCAGGCAGGCATTCTCGCAGGCAGGCAAGCAGGCAGGCAGGCAGGCAGGCAGACATTCTCGCAGACAGGCAGGCAGGCAGGCAGGCAGGCAGGCAGGCAGGCAGGCATTCTCGCAGGCAGGCAGGCAGTCAGGCAGGCAGGCATTCTCGCAGGCAGGCAGGCAGGCATTGTCGCAGGCAGACAGGCAGGCAGGCAGGCATTGTCGCAGGCAGGCTGGCAGGCAGGCAGGCATTGTCGCAGGCAGGCAGGCAGGCAGGAAGGCAGGCTTTGTCGCAGGCAGGCAGGCAGGCAAGCAGGCAAGCAGGCAGGCATTGTGGCAGGCAGGCAGGCAGGCAGGCATTGTCGCAGGCAGGCAGGCAGGCAGGCAGGCATTGTCGCAGGCAGGCAGGCAGGCAGGCAGGCAGGCACGCAGGCATTCTTGCAGACTGGCAGGCAGGCAGGCAGGCAGGCATTCTCGCAGGCAGGCATTCTCGCAGGAAGACAGGCAGGCAGGCAGGCAGGCAGGCATGCAGGCAGGCAGGCATTTTCGCAGGCAGGCAGGCAGGCAGGCATTGTCGCAGGCAGGCAGGCAGGCAGGCAGGCAGGCAGGCAGGCATTGTCGCAGGCAGGCAGGCAGGCAGGCAGGCACGCACGCAGGGATTCTCGCAGACTGGCAGGCAGGCAGGCAGGCAGGCATTCTCGCAGGCAGGCATTCTCGCAGGAAGACAGGTAGGCAGGCAGGCAGGCAGGCAGGGAGTCAGGCAGGCAGGCAGGCATTCTAGCAGGAATGCAGGCAGGCAGGCATTCTCGCAGGCAGGCATTCTCGCAGGCAGGCATTCTCGCAGGCAGGTAGCCAGCAGGTAGCCGGCAGGTAGCAGGCAGGTAGCAGGCAGGTAGGTAGGCAGGTAGGCATGCAGGCAGGTAGGCAGGCAGGCAGGTAGGCAGGCAGGCAGGTAGGCAGGCAGGCAGGTAGGCAGGCAGGTAGGCAGGCAGGTAGGCAGGCAAGCATTCTCGCAGGCAGGCAGGCAGGCAGGCAGGCAGGCAGCAGGCATTCTCGCAGGTAGGCAGGCATTCTCGCAGGAAGGCAGGCAGGTAGGTATTCTCGCAGGCAGGTAGGCAGGCAGGAATTCTCGCAGGCACGTAGGCAGGCAGGTAGGCAGGCAGGCAGGCAGGCAGGCATTGTCGCAGGCAGGCAGGCAGGCATTGTCGCAGGCATTGTCGCAGGCAGGCAGGCAGGCATTGTCGCAGGCATTGTCGCAGGCAGGCAGGCAGGCATTCTCGCAGGCATTGTCGCAGGCAGGCAGGCAGGCAGGCATTCTCGCAGGCATTCTCGCAGGCAGGCAGGCAGGCAGGCAGGCAGGCATTGTCGCAGGCAGGCAGGCAGGCAGGCAGGCATTGTCGCAGGCAGGCAGGCAGGCAGGCAGGCAGGCAGGCAGGCATTGTCGCAGGCAGGCAGTCAGGCAGGCAGGCAGGCAGGCAGGCATTGTCGCAGGTAGTCAGGCAGGCAGGCAGGCAGGCAGGCATTGTCGCAGGCAGGCAGGCAGGCAGGCAGGCATTCTCGCAGGCAGGCAGGCAGGCAGGCAGGCAGGCAGGCATTGTCGCAGGCAGGCATTCTCGCAGGAAGACAGGCAGGCAGGCAGGCAGGCAGGCAGGGAGGCAGGCAGGCATTCTAGCAGGAATGCAGGCAGGCAGGCATTCTCGTAGGCAGGTAGCAGGCAGGTAGCCGGCAGGTAGCAGGCAGGTAGTAGGCAGGAAGCAGGCATGTAGCAGGCACGTAGCAGGCAGGTAGCAGGCAGGTAGGTAGGCAGGTAGGCAGGCAGGCAGGTAGGCAGGCAGGCAGGTTAGCAGGCAGGCAGGTAGGCAGGAAGGCAGGAAGGCAGGTAGGCAGGCAGGTAGGCAGGCAAGCATTCTCGCAGGCAGGCAGGCCGGCAGGCAGGCAGCAGGCATTCTCGCAGGTAGGCAGGCATTCTCGCAGGAAGGCAGGCAGGTAGGTATTCTCGCAGGCAGGTAGGCAGGCAGGAATTCTCGCAGGCAGGTAGGCAGGCAGGTTGGCAGGCAGGCAGGCAGGCAGGCATTCTCGCCGGCAGGCAATCTCCCAGGCACGCAGGCAGGCATTCTCGTAGGCAGGCATTGTCGCAGGCAGGCAGGCAGTCATTGTCGCAGGCATTGTCGCAGGCAGGCAGGCAGGCATTGCCGCAGGCATTGTCGCAGGCAGGCAGGCAGGCATTGACGCTGGCATTGTCGCAGGCAGGCAGGCAGGCATTCTCGCAGGCATTCTCGCAGGCAGGCAGGCAGGCAGGCATTGTCCCAGGCAGGCAGGCAGGCAGGCAGGCAGGCATTGTCGCAGGCAGGCAGGCACGCAGGCAGGCAGGCAGGCAGGCATTGTCGCAGGCAGTCAGGCAGGCAGGCAGGCAGGCAGGCAGGCATTGTCGCAGGCAGTCAGGCAGGCAGGCAGGCAGGCAGGCATTGTCGCAGGCAGGCAGGCAGGCAGGCAGGCATTCTCGCAGGCATTCTCGCAGGCAGGCAGGCAGGCAGGCATTGTCGCAGGCAGGCAGGCAGGCAGGCAGGCATTGTCGCAGGTAGGCAGGCACGCAGGCAGGCAGGCAGGCAGACATTGTCGCAGGCAGTCAGGCAGGCAGGCAGGCAGGCAGGCAGGCATTGTCGCAGGCAGTCAGGCAGGCAGGCAGGCAGGCAGGCATTGTCGCAGGCAGGCAGGCAGGCAGGCAGGCATTCTCGCAGGCAGGCAGGCAGGCAGGCAGGCAGGCAGGTAGGCAGGGATTCTCGCAGGCAGACAGGCAGGCAGGCAGGCAGGCAGGCAGGCATTCTCGCAGGCAGGCAGGCAGGCAGGCAGGCATTCTCGCAGGCAGGCAAGCAGGCAGGCAGGCAGGCAGGCAGGCAGGCAGACATTCTCGCAGACAGGCAGGCAGGCAGGCAGGCAGGCAGGCAGACAGGCATTCTCGCAGGCAGGCAGGCAGGCAGGCAGGCAGGCATTCTCGCAGGCAGGCAGGCAGGCATTGTCGCAGGCAGACAGGCAGGCAGGCAGGCATTGTCGCAGGCAGGCAGGCAGGCATTGTCGCAGGCAGGCAGGCAGGCAGGCAGGCAGGCAGGCTGGCAGGCAGGCAGGCATTGTCGCAGGCAGGCAGGCAGGCAGGCAGGAAGTCAGGCTTTGTCGCAGGCAGGCAGGCAGGCAAGCAGGCAAGCAGGCAGGCATTGTGGCAGGCAGGCAGGCAGGCAGGCATTGTCGCAGGCAGGCAAGCAGGCAGGCAGGCATTGTCGCAGGCAGGCAGGCAGGCAGGCAGGCATTGTCGCAGGCAGGCAGGCAGGCAGGCAGGCAGGCACGCAGGCATTCTCGCAGACTGGCAGGCAGGCAGGCAGGCAGGCATTCTCGCAGGCAGGCATTCTCGCAGGAAGACAGGCAGGCAGGCAGGCAGGCAGGGAGGCAGGCAGGCAGGCATTCTAGCAGGAATGCAGGCAGGCAGGCATTCTCGCAGGCAGGTAGCAGGCAGGTAGCAGGCAGGTAGCAGGCAAGTAGCAGGCAGGTAGCAGGCAGGCAGGTAGGCAGGCAGGCAGGTAGGCAGGCAGGCAGGAAGGCAGGCTTTGTCGCAGGCAGGCAGTCAGGCAGGCAGGCATGCAGGCAGGCAGGCAGGCATTTTCGCAGGCAGGCAGGCAGGCAGGCAGGCATTGTCGCAGGCAGGCAGGCAGGCAGGCAGGCAGGGAGGCAGGCAGGCAGGCATTCTAGCAGGAATGCAGGCAGGCAGGCATTCTCGCAGGCAGGTAGCAGGCAGGTAGCAGGCAGGTAGCAGGCAAGTAGCAGGCAGGTAGCAGGCAGGTAGGTAGGCAGGTAGGCAGGCAGGCAGGTAGGCAGGCAGGCAGGAAGGCAGGCTTTGTCGCAGGCAGGCAGTCAGGCAGGCAGGCATGCAGGCAGGCAGGCATTTTCGCAGGCAGGCAGGCAGGCAGGCAGGCATTGTCGCAGGCAGGCAGGCAGGCAGGCAGGCAGGCAGGCATTGTCGCAGGCAGGCAGGCAGGCAGGCAGGCACGCTAGCAGGGATTCTCGCAGACTGGCAGGCAGGCAGGCAGGCAGGCATTCTCGCAGGCAGGCATTCTCGCAGGAAGACAGGTAGGCAGGCAGGCAGGCAGGCAGGGAGTCAGGCAGGCAGGCAGGCATTCTAGCAGGAATGCAGGCAGGCAGGCATTCTCGCAGGCAGGCATTCTCGCAGGCAGGCATTCTCGCAGGCAGGTAGCCGGCAGGTAGCAGGCAGGTAGCAGGCAGGTAGCAGGCAGGTAGGTAGGCAGGTAGGCATGCAGGCAGGTAGGCAGGCAGGCAGGTAGGCAGGCAGGCAGGTAGGCAGGCAGGCAGGTAGGCAGGCAGGTAGGCAGGCAGGTAGGCAGGCAAGCATTCTCGCAGGCAGGCAGGCAGGCAGGCAGGCAGGCAGCAGGCATTCTCGCAGGTATGCAGGCATTCTCGCAGGAAGGCAGGCAGGTAGGTATTCTCGCAGGCAGGTAGGCAGGCAGGAATTCTCGCAGGCAGGTAGGCAGGCAGGTAGGCAGGCAGGCAGGCAGGCAGGCATTGTCGCAGGCAGGCAGGCAGGCATTGTCGCAGGCATTGTCGCATGCAGGCAGGCATTGTCGCAGGCATTGTCGCAGGCAGGCAGGCAGGCATTCTCGCAGGCATTGTCGCAGGCAGGCAGGCAGGCAGGCATTCTCGCAGGCATTCTCGCAGGCAGGCAGGCAGGCAGGCAGGCATTGTCGCAGGCATTGTCGCAGGCAGGCAGGCAGGCATTGTCGCTGGCATTGTCGCAGGCAGGCAGGCAGGCAGGCAGGCATTCTCGCAGGCATTCTCGCAGGCAGGCAGGCAGGCAGGCATTGTCGCAGGCAGGCAGGCAGGCAGGCAGGCATTGTCGCAGGCAGGCAGGCAGGCAGGCAGGCAGGCATTGTCGCAGGCAGTCAGGCAGGCAGGCAGGCAGGCAGGCATTGTCGCAGGCAGGCAGGCAGGCAGGCAGGCATTCTCGCAGGCAGGCAGGCAGGCAGGCAGGCAGGTAGGCAGGCATTCTCGCAGGCAGACAGGCAGGCAGGCAGGCAGGCAGGCAGGCATTCTCGCAGGCAGGCAGGCAGGCAGGCAGGCATTCTCGCAGGCAGGCAAGCAGGCAGGCAGGCAGGCAGGCAGACATTCTCGCAGACAGGCAGGCAGGCAGGCAGGCAGGCAGGCAGGCAGGCAGGCATTCTCGCAGGCAGGCAGGCAGTCAGGCAGGCAGGCATTCTCGCAGGCAGGCAGGCAGGCATTGTCGCAGGCAGACAGGCAGGCAGGCAGGCATTGTCGCAGGCAGGCAGGCAGGCATTGTCGCAGGCAGGCAGGCAGGCAGGCAGGCAGGCAGGCTGGCAGGCAGGCAGGCATTGTCGCAGGCAGGCAGGCAGGCAGGAAGGCAGGCTTTGTCGCAGGCAGGCAGGCAGGCAAGCAGGCAAGCAGGCAGGCATTGTGGCAGGCAGGCAGGCAGGCAGGCATTGTCGCAGGCAGGCAGGCAGGCAGGCAGGCATTGTCGCAGGCAGGCAGGCAGGCAGGCAGGCAGGCACGCAGGCATTCTTGCAGACTGGCAGGCAGGCAGGCAGGCAGGCATTCTCGCAGGCAGGCATTCTCGCAGGAAGACAGGCAGGCAGGCAGGCAGGCAGGGAGGCAGGCAGGCAGGCATTCTAGCAGGAATGCAGGCAGGCAGGCATTCTCGCAGGCAGGTAGCAGGCAGGTAGCAGGCAGGTAGCAGGCAAGTAGCAGGCAGGTAGCAGGCAGGTAGGTAGGCAGGTAGGCAGGCAGGCAGGTAGGCAGGCAGGCAGGTAGGCAGGCAGGCAGGAAGGCAGGCTTTGTCGCAGGCAGGCAGGCAGGCAGGCAGGCAGGCAGGCAGGCAGGCATTTTCGCAGGCAGGCAGTCAGGCAGGCATTGTCGCAGGCAGGCAGGCAGGCAGGCAGGCAGGCATTGTCGCAGGCAGGCAGGCAGGCAGGCAGGCACGCACGCAGGGATTCTCGCAGACTGGCAGGCAGGCAGGCAGGCAGGCATTCTCGCAGGCAGGCATTCTCGCAGGAAGACAGGTAGGCAGGCAGGCAGGCAGGCAGGGAGTCAGGCAGGCAGGCAGGCATTCTAGCAGGAATGCAGGCAGGCAGGCATTCTCGCAGGCAGGCATTCTCGCAGGCAGGCATTCTCGCAGGCAGGTAGCCGGCAGGTAGCAGGCAGGTAGCAGGCAGGTAGCAGGCAGGTAGGTAGGCAGGTAGGCATGCAGGCAGGTAGGCAGGCAGGCAGGTAGGCAGGCAGGCAGGTAGGCAGGCAGGCAGGTAGGCAGGCAGGTAGGCAGGCAGGTAGGCAGGCAAGCATTCTCGCAGGCAGGCAGGCAGGCAGGCAGGCAGGCAGCAGGCATTCTCGCAGGTAGGCAGGCATTCTCGCAGGAAGGCAGGCAGGTAGGTATTCTCGCAGGCAGGTAGGCAGGCAGGAATTCTCGCAGGCAGGTAGGCAGGCAGGTAGGCAGGCAGGCAGGCAGGCAGGCATTGTCGCAGGCAGGCAGGCAGGCATTGTCGCAGGCATTGTCGCAGGCAGGCAGGCAGGCATTGTCGCAGGCATTGTCACAGGCAGGCAGGCAGGCATTCTCGCAGGCATTGTCGCAGGCAGGCAGGCAGGCAGGCATTCTCGCAGGCATTCTCGCAGGCAGGCAGGCAGGCAGGCAGGCATTGTCGCAGGCAGGCAGGCAGGCAGGCAGGCATTGTCGCAGGCAGGCAGGCAGGCAGGCAGGCAGGCAGGCAGGCATTGTCGCAGGCAGGCAGTCAGGCAGGCAGGCAGGCAGGCAGGCATTGTCGCAGGTAGTCAGGCAGGCAGGCAGGCAGGCAGGCATTGTCGCAGGCAGGCAGGCAGGCAGGCAGGCATTCTCGCAGGCAGGCAGGCAGGCAGGCAGGCAGGCAGGCATTGTCGCAGGCAGGCATTCTCGCAGGAAGACAGGCAGGCAGGCAAGCAGGCAGGCAGGGAGGCAGGCAGGCATTCTAGCAGGAATGCAGGCAGGCAGGCATTCTCGTAGGCAGGTAGCAGGCAGGTAGCCGGCAGGTAGCAGGCAGGTAGTAGGCAGGAAGCAGGCATGTAGCAGGCACGTAGCAGGCAGGTAGCAGGCAGGTAGGTAGGCAGGTAGGCAGGCAGGCAGGTAGGCAGGCAGGCAGGTTAGCAGGCAGGCAGGTAGGCAGGAAGGCAGGAAGGCAGGTAGGCAGGCAGGTAGGCAGGCAAGCATTCTCGCAGGCAGGCAGGCCGGCAGGCAGGCAGCAGGCATTCTCGCAGGTAGGCAGGCATTCTCGCAGGAAGGCAGGCAGGTAGGTATTCTCGCAGGCAAGTAGGCAGGCAGGAATTCTCGCAGGCAGGTAGGCAGGCAGGTTGGCAGGCAGGCAGGCAGGCAGGCATTCTCGCCGGCAGGCAATCTCCCAGGCACGCAGGCAGGCATTCTCGTAGGCAGGCATTGTCGCAGGCAGGCAGGCAGTCATTGTCGCAGGCATTGTCGCAGGCAGGCAGGCAGGCATTGTCGCAGGCATTGTCGCAGGCAGGCAGGCAGGCATTGACGCTGGCATTGTCGCAGGCAGGCAGGCAGGCAGGCAGGCATTCTCGCAGGCATTCTCGCAGGCAGGCAGGCAGGCAGGCATTGTCCCAGGCAGGCAGGCAGGCAGGCAGGCAGGCAGGCATTGTCGCAGGCAGGCAGGCACGCAGGCAGGCAGGCAGGCAGGCATTGTCGCAGGCAGTCAGGCAGGCAGGCAGGCAGGCAGGCAGGCATTGTCGCAGGCAGTCAGGCAGGCAGGCAGGCAGGCAGGCATTGTCGCAGGCAGGCAGGCAGGCAGGCAGGCATTCTCGCAGGCATTCTCGCAGGCAGGCAGGCAGGCAGGCATTGTCGCAGGCAGGCAGGCAGGCAGGCAGGCATTGTCGCAGGTAGGCAGGCACGCAGGCAGGCAGGCAGGCAGACATTGTCGCAGGCAGTCAGGCAGGCAGGCAGGCAGGCAGGCAGGCATTGTCGCAGGCAGTCAGGCAGGCAGGCAGGCAGGCAGGCATTGTCGCAGGCAGGCAGGCAGGCAGGCAGGCATTCTCGCAGGCAGGCAGGCAGGCAGGCAGGCAGGCAGGTAGGCAGGGATTCTCGCAGGCAGACAGGCAGGCAGGCAGGCAGGCAGGCAGGCATTCTCGCAGGCAGGCAGGCAGGCAGGCAGGCATTCTCGCAGGCAGGCAAGCAGGCAGGCAGGCAGGCAGGCAGGCAGACATTCTCGCAGACAGGCAGGCAGGCAGGCAGGCAGGCAGGCAGACAGGCATTCTCGCAGGCAGGCAGGCAGGCAGGCAGGCAGGCATTCTCGCAGGCAGGCAGGCAGGCATTGTCGCAGGCAGACAGGCAGGCAGGCAGGCATTGTCGCAGGCAGGCAGGCAGGCATTGTCGCAGGCAGGCAGGCAGGCAGGCAGGCAGGCAGGCTGGCAGGCAGGCAGGCATTGTCGCAGGCAGGCAGGCAGGCAGGCAGGAAGTCAGGCTTTGTCGCAGGCAGGCAGGCAGGCAAGCAGGCAAGCAGGCAGGCATTGTGGCAGGCAGGCAGGCAGGCAGGCATTGTCGCAGGCAGGCAAGCAGGCAGGCAGGCATTGTCGCAGGCAGGCAGGCAGGCAGGCAGGCATTGTCGCAGGCAGGCAGGCAGGCAGGCAGGCAGGCACGCAGGCATTCTCGCAGACTGGCAGGCAGGCAGGCAGGCAGGCATTCTCGCAGGCAGGCATTCTCGCAGGAAGACAGGCAGGCAGGCAGGCAGGCAGGGAGGCAGGCAGGCAGGCATTCTAGCAGGAATGCAGGCAGGCAGGCATTCTCGCAGGCAGGTAGCAGGCAGGTAGCAGGCAGGTAGCAGGCAAGTAGCAGGCAGGTAGCAGGCAGGTAGGTAGGCAGGTAGGCAGGCAGGCAGGTAGGCAGACAGGCAGGTAGGCAGGCAGGCAGGAAGGCAGGCTTTGTCGCAGGCAGGCAGGCAGGCAGGCAGGCATGCAGGCAGGCAGGCATTTTCGCAGGCAGGCAGGCAGGCAGGCATTGTCGCAGGCAGGCAGGCAGGCAGGCAGGCAGGCAGGCATTGTCGCAGGCAGGCAGGCAGGCAGGCAGGCACGCACGCAGGGATTCTCGCAGACTGGCAGGCAGGCAGGCAGGCAGGCATTCTCGCAGGCAGGCATTCTCGCAGGAAGACAGGTAGGCAGGCAGGCAGGCAGGCAGGGAGTCAGGCAGGCAGGCAGGCATTCTAGCAGGAATGCAGGCAGGCAGGCATTCTCGCAGGCAGGCATTCTCGCAGGCAGGCATTCTCGCAGGCAGGTAGCCGGCAGGTAGCAGGCAGGTAGCAGGCAGGTAGCAGGCAGGTAGGTAGGCAGGTAGGCATGCAGGCAGGTAGGCAGGCAGGCAGGTAGGCAGGCAGGCAGGTAGGCAGGCAGGTAGGCAGGCAGGTAGGCAGGCAAGCATTCTCGCAGGCAGGCAGGCAGGCAGGCAGCAGGCATTCTCGCAGGTATGCAGGCATTCTCGCAGGAAGGCAGGCAGGTAGGTATTCTCGCAGGCAGGTAGGCAGGCAGGAATTCTCGCAGGCACGTAGGCAGGCAGGTAGGCAGGCAGGCAGGCAGGCAGGCATTGTCGCAGGCAGGCAGGCAGGCATTGTCGCAGGCATTGTCGCATGGAGGCAGGCATTGTCGCAGGCATTGTCGCAGGCAGGCAGGCAGGCATTCTCGCAGGCATTGTCGCAGGCAGGCAGGCAGGCAGGCATTCTCGCAGGCATTCTCGCAGGCAGGCAGGCAGGCAGGCAGGCATTGTCGCAGGCATTGTCGCAGGCAGGCAGGCAGGCATTGTCGCTGGCATTGTCGCAGGCAGGCAGGCAGGCAGGCAGGCATTCTCGCAGGCATTCTCGCAGGCAGGCAGGCAGGCAGGCATTGTCGCAGGCAGGCAGGCAGGCAGGCAGGCATTGTCGCAGGCAGGCAGGCAGGCAGGCAGGCAGGCAGGCAGGCATTGTCGCAGGCAGTCAGGCAGGCAGGCAGGCAGGCAGGCATTGTCGCAGGCAGGCAGGCAGGCAGGCAGGCATTCTCGCAGGCAGGCAGGCAGGCAGGCAGGCAGGTAGGCAGGCATTCTCGCAGGCAGACAGGCAGGCAGGCAGGCAGGCAGGCAGGCATTCTCGCAGGCAGGCAGGCAGGCAGGCAGGCATTCTCGCAGGCAGGCAAGCAGGCAGGCAGGCAGGCAGGCAGACATTCTCGCAGACAGGCAGGCAGGCAGGCAGGCAGGCAGGCAGGCAGGCAGGCATTCTCGCAGGCAGGCAGGCAGTCAGGCAGGCAGGCATTCTCGCAGGCAGGCAGGCAGGCATTGTCGCAGGCAGACAGGCAGGCAGGCAGGTATTGTCGCAGGCAGGCAGGCAGGCATTGTCGCAGGCAGGCAGGCAGGCAGGCAGGCAGGCAGGCTGGCAGGCAGGCAGGCATTGTCGCAGGCAGGCAGGCAGGCAGGCAGGAAGGCAGGCTTTGTCGCAGGCAGGCAGGCAGGCAAGCAGGCAAGCAGGCAGGCATTGTGGCAGGCAGGCAGGCAGGCAGGCATTGTCGCAGGCAGGCAAGCAGGCAGGCAGGCATTGTCGCAGGCAGGCAGGCAGGCAGGCAGGCATTGTCGCAGGCAGGCAGGCAGGCAGGCAGGCAGGCATTGTCGCAGGCAGGCAGGCAGGCAGGCAGGCATTGTCGCAGGCAGGCATTCTCGCAGGAAGACAGGCAGGCAGGCAGGCAGGCAGGGAGGCAGGCAGGCAGGCATTCTAGCAGGAATGCAGGCAGGCAGGCATTCTCGCAGGCAGGTAGCAGGCAGGTAGCAGGCAGGTAGCAGGCAAGTAGCAGGCAGGTAGCAGGCAGGTAGGTAGGCAGGTAGGCAGGCAGGCAGGTAGGCAGGCAGGCAGGTAGGCAGGCAGGCAGGAAGGCAGGCTCTGTCGCAGGCAGGCAGTCAGGCAGGCAGGCATGCAGGCAGGCAGGCATTTTCGCAGGCAGGCAGGCAGGCAGGCATTGTCGCAGGCAGGCAGGCAGGCAGGCAGGCAGGCAGGCATTGTCGCAGGCAGGCAGGCAGGCAGGCAGGCACGCACGCAGGGATTCTCGCAGACTGGCAGGCAGGCAGGCAGGCAGGCATTCTCGCAGGCAGGCATTCTCGCAGGAAGACAGGTAGGCAGGCAGGCAGGCAGGCAGGGAGTCAGGCAGGCAGGCAGGCATTCTAGCAGGAATGCAGGCAGGCAGGCATTCTCGCAGGCAGGCATTCTCGCAGGCAGGCATTCTCGCAGGCAGGTAGCCGGCAGGTAGCAGGCAGGTAGCAGGCAGGTAGCAGGCAGGTAGGTAGGCAGGTAGGCATGCAGGCAGGTAGGCAGGCAGGCAGGTAGGCAGGCAGGCAGGTAGGCAGGCAGGTAGGCAGGCAGGTAGGCAGGCAAGCATTCTCGCAGGCAGGCAGGCAGGCAGGCAGGCAGGCAGCAGGCATTCTCGCAGGTATGCAGGCATTCTCGCAGGAAGGCAGGCAGGTAGGTATTCTCGCAGGCAGGTAGGCAGGCAGGAATTCTCGCAGGCAGGTAGGCAGGCAGGTAGGCAGGCAGGCAGGCAGGCAGGCATTGTCGCAGGCAGGCAGGCAGGCATTGTCGCAGGCATTGTCGCATGCAGGCAGGCATTGTCGCAGGCATTGTCGCAGGCAGGCAGGCAGGCATTCTCGCAGGCATTGTCGCAGGCAGGCAGGCAGGCAGGCATTCTCGCAGGCATTCTCGCAGGCAGGCAGGCAGGCAGGCAGGCATTGTCGCAGGCATTGTCGCAGGCAGGCAGGCAGGCATTGTCGCTGGCATTGTCGCAGGCAGGCAGGCAGGCAGGCAGGCATTCTCGCAGGCATTCTCGCAGGCAGGCAGGCAGGCAGGCATTGTCGCAGGCAGGCAGGCAGGCAGGCAGGCATTGTCGCAGGCAGGCAGGCAGGCAGGCAGGCAGGCAGGCAGGCATTGTCGCAGGCAGTCAGGCAGGCAGGCAGGCAGGCAGGCATTGTCGCAGGCAGGCAGGCAGGCAGGCAGGCATTCTCGCAGGCAGGCAGGCAGGCAGGCAGGCAGGTAGGCAGGCATTCTCGCAGGCAGACAGGCAGGCAGGCAGGCAGGCAGGCAGGCATTCTCGCAGGCAGGCAGGCAGGCAGGCAGGCATTCTCGCAGGCAGGCAAGCAGGCAGGCAGGCAGGCAGGCAGACATTCTCGCAGACAGGCAGGCAGGCAGGCAGGCAGGCAGGCATTCTCGCAGGCAGGCAGGCAGTCAGGCAGGCAGGCATTCTCGCAGGCAGGCAGGCAGGCATTGTCGCAGGCAGACAGGCAGGCAGGCAGGTATTGTCGCAGGCAGGCAGGCAGGCATTTTCGCAGGCAGGCAGGCAGGCAGGCAGGCAGGCAGGCTGGCAGGCAGGCAGGCATTGTCGCAGGCAGGCAGGCAGGCAGGCAGGAAGGCAGGCTTTGTCGCAGGCAGGCAGGCAAGCAGGCAAGCAGGCAGGCATTGTGGCAGGCAGGCAGGCAGGCAGGCATTGTCGCAGGCAGGCAAGCAGGCAGGCAGGCATTGTCGCAGGCAGGCAGGCAGGCAGGCAGGCATTGTCGCAGGCAGGCAGGCAGGCAGGCAGGCAGGCACGCAGGCATTCTCGCAGACTGGCAGGCAGGCAGGCAGGCAGGCATTCTCGCAGGCAGGCATTCTCGCAGGAAGACAGGCAGGCAGGCAGGCAGGCAGGGAGGCAGGCAGGCAGGCATTCTAGCAGGAATGCAGGCAGGCAGGCATTCTCGCAGGCAGGTAGCAGGCAGGTAGCAGGCAGGTAGCAGGCAAGTAGCAGGCAGGTAGCAGGCAGGTAGGTAGGCAGGTAGGCAGGCAGGCAGGTAGGCAGGCAGGCAGGTAGGCAGGCAGGCAGGAAGGCAGGCTTTGTCGCAGGCAGGCAGGCAGGCAGGCATTCTCGCAGGCAGGCATTCTCGCAGGAAGACAGGCAGGCAGGCAGGCAGGCAGGGAGGCAGGCAGGCAGGCATTCTAGCAGGAATGCAGGCAGGCAGGCATTCTCGCAGGCAGGTAGCAGGCAGGTAGCAGGCAGGTAGCAGGCAAGTAGCAGGCAGGTAGCAGGCAGGTAGGTAGGCAGGTAGGCAGGCAGGCAGGTAGGCAGGCAGGCAGGTAGGCAGGCAGGCAGGAAGGCAGGCTTTGTCGCAGGCAGGCAGGCAGGCAGGCAGGCAGGCAGGCAGGCAGGCAGGCATTTTCGCAGGCAGGCAGGCAGGCAGGCATTGTCGCAGGCAGGCAGGCAGGCAGGCAGGCATTGTCGCAGGCAGGCAGGCAGGCAGGCAGGCACGCACGCAGGGATTCTCGCAGACTGGCAGGCAGGCAGGCAGGCAGGCATTCTCGCAGGCAGGCATTCTCGCAGGAAGACAGGTAGGCAGGCAGGCAGGCAGGCAGGGAGTCAGGCAGGCAGGCATTCTAGCAGGAATGCAGGCAGGCAGGCATTCTCGCAGGCAGGCATTCTCGCAGGCAGGCATTCTCGCAGGCAGGTAGCCGGCAGGTAGCAGGCAGGTAGCAGGCAGGTAGCAGGCAGGTAGGTAGGCAGGTAGGCATGCAGGCAGGTAGGCAGGCAGGCAGGTAGGCAGGCAGGCAGGTAGGCAGGCAGGCAGGTAGGCAGGCAGGTAGGCAGGCAGGTAGGCAGGCAAGCATTCTCGCAGGCAGGCAGGCAGGCAGGCAGGCAGGCAGCAGGCATTCTCGCAGGTAGGCAGGCATTCTCGCAGGAAGGCAGGCAGGTAGGTATTCTCGCAGGCAGGTAGGCAGGCAGGAATTCTCGCAGGCAGGTAGGCAGGCAGGTAGGCAGGCAGGCAGGCAGGCAGGCATTGTCGCAGGCAGGCAGGCAGGCATTGTCGCAGGCATTGTCGCAGGCAGGCAGGCAGGCATTGTCGCAGGCATTGTCGCAGGCAGGCAGGCAGGCATTCTCGCAGGCATTGTCGCAGGCAGGCAGGCAGGCAGGCATTCTCGCAGGCATTCTCGCAGGCAGGCAGGCAGGCAGGCAGGCATTGTCGCAGGCAGGCAGGCAGGCAGGCAGGCATTGTCGCAGGCAGGCAGGCAGGCAGGCAGGCAGGCAGGCATTGTCGCAGGCAGGCAGGCACGCAGGCAGGCAGGCAGGCAGGCATTGTCGCAGGCAGTCAGGCAGGCAGGCAGGCAGGCATTGTCGCAGGCAGGCAGGCAGGCAGGCAGGCATTCTCGCAGGCAGGCAGGCAGGCAGGCAGGCAGGCAGGCAGGCATTGTCGCAGGCAGGCATTCTCGCAGGAAGACAGGCAGGCAGGCAGGCAGGCAGGCAGGGAGGCAGGCAGGCATTCTAGCAGGAATGCAGGCAGGCAGGCATTCTCGTAGGCAGGTAGCAGGCAGGTAGCCGGCAGGTAGCAGGCAGGTAGTAGGCAGGAAGCAGGCATGTAGCAGGCACGTAGCAGGCAGGTAGCAGGCAGGTAGGTAGGCAGGTAGGCAGGCAGGCAGGTAGGCAGGCAGGCAGGTTAGCAGGCAGGCAGGTAGGCAGGAAGGCAGGAAGGCAGGTAGGCAGGCAGGTAGGCAGGCAAGCATTCTCGCAGGCAGGCAGGCCGGCAGGCAGGCAGCAGGCATTCTCGCAGGTAGGCAGGCATTCTCGCAGGAAGGCAGGCAGGTAGGTATTCTCGCAGGCAGGTAGGCAGGCAGGAATTCTCGCAGGCAGGTAGGCAGGCAGGTTGGCAGGCAGGCAGGCAGGCAGGCATTCTCGCCGGCAGGCAATCTCCCAGGCACGCAGGCAGGCATTCTCGTAGGCAGGCATTGTCGCAGGCAGGCAGGCAGTCATTGTCGCAGGCATTGTCGCAGGCAGGCAGGCAGGCATTGTCGCAGGCATTGTCGCAGGCAGGCAGGCAGGCATTGTCGCTGGCATTGTCGCAGGCAGGCAGGCAGGCAGGCAGGCATTCTCGCAGGCATTCTCGCAGGCAGGCAGGCAGGCATTGTCGCAGGCAGGCAGGCAGGCAGGCAGGCAGGCAGGCATTGTCGCAGGCAGGCAGGCACGCAGGCAGGCAGGCAGGCAGGCATTGTCGCAGGCAGTCAGGCAGGCAGGCAGGCAGGCAGGCAGGCATTGTCGCAGGCAGTCAGGCAGGCAGGCAGGCAGGCAGGCATTGTCGCAGGCAGGCAGGCAGGCAGGCAGGCATTCTCGCAGGCATTCTCGCAGGCAGGCAGGCAGGCAGGCATTGTCGCAGGCAGGCAGGCAGGCAGGCAGGCATTGTCGCAGGCAGGCAGGCACGCAGGCAGGCAGGCAGGCAGGCATTGTCGCAGGCAGTCAGGCAGGCAGGCAGGCAGGCAGGCAGGCATTGTCGCAGGCAGTCAGGCAGGCAGGCAGGCAGGCAGGCATTGTCGCAGGCAGGCAGGCAGGCAGGCAGGCATTCTCGCAGGCAGGCAGGCAGGCAGGCAGGCAGGTAGGCAGGGATTCTCGCAGGCAGACAGGCAGGCAGGCAGGCAGGCAGGCAGGCATTCTCGCAGGCAGGCAGGCAGGCAGGCAGGCATTCTCGCAGGCAGGCAAGCAGGCAGGCAGGCAGGCAGGCAGGCAGGCAGACATTCTCGCAGACAGGCAGGCAGGCAGGCAGGCAGGCAGGCAGACAGGCATTCTCGCAGGCAGGCAGGCAGGCAGGCAGGCAGGCATTCTCGCAGGCAGGCAGGCAGGCATTGTCGCAGGCAGACAGGCAGGCAGGCAGGCATTGTCGCAGGCAGGCAGGCAGGCATTGTCGCAGGCAGGCAGGCAGGCAGGCAGGCAGGCAGGCTGCCAGGCAGGCAGGCATTGTCGCAGGCAGGCAGGCAGGCAGGCAGGAAGGCAGGCTTTGTCGCAGGCAGGCAGGCAGGCAAGCAGGCAAGCAGGCAGGCATTGTGGCAGGCAGGCAGGCAGGCAGGCATTGTCGCAGGCAGGCAAGCAGGCAGGCAGGCATTGTCGCAGGCAGGCAGGCAGGCAGGCAGGCATTGTCGCAGGCAGGCAGGCAGGCAGGCAGGCAGGCACGCAGGCATTCTCGCAGACTGGCAGGCAGGCAGGCAGGCAGGCATTCTCGCAGGCAGGCATTCTCGCAGGAAGACAGGCAGGCAGGCAGGCAGGCAGGGAGGCAGGCAGGCAGGCATTCTAGCAGGAATGCAGGCAGGCAGGCATTCTCGCAGGCAGGTAGCAGGCAGGTAGCAGGCAGGTAGCAGGCAAGTAGCAGGCAGGTAGCAGGCAGGTAGGTAGGCAGGTAGGCAGGCAGGCAGGTAGGCAGGTAGGCAGGCAGGCAGGAAGGCAGGCTTTGTCGCAGGCAGGCAGGCAGGCAGGCAGGCATGCAGGCAGGCAGGCATTTTCGCAGGCAGGCAGGCAGGCAGGCATTGTCGCAGGCAGGCAGGCAGGCAGGCAGGCAGGCAGGCATTGTCGCAGGCAGGCAGGCAGGCAGGCAGGCACGCACGCAGGGATTCTCGCAGACTGGCAGGCAGGCAGGCAGGCAGGCATTCTCGCAGGCAGGCATTCTCGCAGGAAGACAGGTAGGCAGGCAGGCAGGCAGGCAGGGAGTCAGGCAGGCAGGCAGGCATTCTAGCAGGAATGCAGGCAGGCAGGCATTCTCGCAGGCAGGCATTCTCGCAGGCAGGCATTCTCGCAGGCAGGTAGCCGGCAGGTAGCAGGCAGGTAGCAGGCAGGTAGCAGGCAGGTAGGTAGGCAGGTAGGCATGCAGGCAGGTAGGCAGGCAGGCAGGTAGGCAGGCAGGCAGGTAGGCAGGCAGGTAGGCAGGTAAGCATTCTCGCAGGCAGGCAGGCAGGCAGGCAGCAGGCATTCTCGCAGGTATGCAGGCATTCTCGCAGGAAGGCAGGCAGGTAGGTATTCTCGCAGCCAGGTAGGCAGGCAGGAATTCTCGCAGGCAGGTAGGCAGGCAGGTAGGCAGGCAGGCAGGCAGGCAGGCATTGTCGCAGGCAGGCAGGCAGGCATTGTCGCAGGCATTGTCGCATGCAGGCAGGCATTGTCGCAGGCATTGTCGCAGGCAGGCAGGCAGGCATTCTCGCAGGCATTGTCGCAGGCAGGCAGGCAGGCAGGCAGGATTGTCGCAGGCATTGTCGCAGGCAGGCAGGCAGGCATTGTCGCTGGCATTGTCGCAGGCAGGCAGGCAGGCAGGCAGGCATTCTCGCAGGCATTCTCGCAGGCAGGCAGGCAGGCAGGCATTGTCGCAGGCAGGCAGGCAGGCAGGCAGGCATTGTCGCAGGCAGGCAGGCAGGCAGGCAGGCAGGCAGGCAGGCAGGCATTGTCGCAGGCAGTCAGGCAGGCAGGCAGGCAGGCAGGCATTGTTGCAGGCAGGCAGGCAGGCAGGCAGGCATTCTCGCAGGCAGGCAGGCAGGCAGGCAGGCAGGTAGGCAGGCATTCTCGCAGGCAGACAGGCAGGCAGGCAGGCAGGCAGGCAGGCATTCTCGCAGGCAGGCAGGCAGGCAGGCAGGCATTCTCGCAGGCAGGCAAGCAGGCAGGCAGGCAGGCAGGCAGACATTCTCGCAGACAGGCAGGCAGGCAGGCAGGCAGGCAGGCAGGCAGGCAGGCAGGCATTCTCGCAGGCAGGCAGGCAGTCAGGCAGGCAGGCATTCTCGCAGGCAGGCAGGCAGGCATTGTCGCAGGCAGACAGGCAGGCAGGCAGGTATTGTCGCAGGCAGGCAGGCAGGCATTGTCGCAGGCAGGCAGGCAGGCAGGCAGGCAGGCTGGCAGGCAGGCAGGCATTGTCGCAGGCAGGCAGGCAGGCAGGCAGGAAGGCAGGCTTTGTCGCAGGCAGGCAGGCAGGCAAGCAGGCAAGCAGGCAGGCATTGTGGCAGGCAGGCAGGCAGGCAGGCATTGTCGCAGGCAGGCAAGCAGGCAGGCAGGCATTGTCGCAGGCAGGCAGGCAGGCAGGCAGGCATTGTCGCAGGCAGGCAGGCAGGCAGGCAGGCAGGCACGCAGGCATTCTCGCAGACTGGCAGGCAGGCAGGCAGGCAGGCATTCTCGCAGGCAGGCATTCTCGCAGGAAGACAGGCAGGGAGGCAGGCAGGGAGGCAGGCAGGCAGGCATTCTAGCAGGAATGCAGGCAGGCAGGCATTCTCGCAGGCAGGTAGCAGGCAGGTAGCAGGCAGGTAGCAGGCAAGTAGCAGGCAGGTAGCAGGCAGGTAGGTAGGCAGGTAGGCAGGCAGGCAGGTAGGCAGGCAGGCAGGTAGGCAGGCAGGCAGGAAGGCAGGCTTTGTCGCAGGCAGGCAGGCAGGCAGGCAGGCAGGCAGGCAGGCAGGCAGGCAGGCATTTTCGCAGGCAGGCAGGCAGGCAGGCATTGTCGCAGGCAGGCAGGCAGGCAGGCAGGCAGGCATTGTCGCAGGCAGGCAGGCAGGCAGGCAGGCACGCACGCAGGGATTCTCGCAGACTGGCAGGCAGGCAGGCAGGCAGGCATTCTCGCAGGCAGGCATTCTCGCAGGAAGACAGGTAGGCAGGCAGGCAGGCAGGCAGGGAGTCAGGCAGGCAGGCAGGCATTCTAGCAGGAATGCAGGCAGGCAGGCATTCTCGCAGGCAGGCATTCTCGCAGGCGGGCATTCTCGAAGGCAGGTAGCCGGCAGGTAGCAGGCAGGTAGCAGGCAGGTAGCAGGCAGGTAGGTAGGCAGGTAGGCATGCAGGCAGGTAGGCAGGCAGGCAGGTAGGCAGGCAGGCAGGTAGGCAGGCAGGCAGGTAGGCAGGCAGGTAGGCAGGCAGGTAGGCAGGCAAGCATTCTCGCAGGCAGGCAGGCAGGCAGGCAGGCAGCAGGCATTCTCGCAAGTAGGCAGGCATTCTCGCAGGAAGGCAGGCAGGTAGGTATTCTCGCAGGCAGGTAGGCAGGCAGGAATTCTCGCAGGCAGGTAGGCAGGCAGGTAGGCAGGCAGGCAGGCAGGCAGGCATTGTCGCAGGCAGGCAGGCAGGCATTGTCGCAGGCATTGTCGCATGCAGGCAGGCATTGTCGCAGGCATTGTCGCAGGCAGGCAGGCAGGCATTCTCGCAGGCATTGTCGCAGGCAGGCAGGCAGGCAGGCAGGATTGTCGCAGGCATTGTCGCAGGCAGGCAGGCAGGCATTGTCGCTGGCATTGTCGCAGGCAGGCAGGCAGGCAGGCAGGCATTCTCGCAGGCATTCTCGCAGGCAGGCAGGCAGGCAGGCATTGTCGCAGGCAGGCAGGCAGGCAGGCAGGCATTGTCGCAGGCAGGCAGGCAGGCAGGCAGGCAGGCAGGCATTGTCGCAGGCAGTCAGGCAGGCAGGCAGGCAGGCAGGCATTGTCGCAGGCAGGCAGGCAGGCAGGCAGGCATTCTCGCAGGCAGGCAGGCAGGCAGGCAGGCAGGTAGGCAGGCATTCTCGCAGGCAGACAGGCAGGCAGGCAGGCAGGCAGGCAGGCATTCTCGCAGGCAGGCAGGCAGGCAGGCAGGCATTCTCGCAGGCAGGCAAGCAGGCAGGCAGGCAGGCAGGCAGACATTCTCGCAGACAGGCAGGCAGGCAGGCAGGCAGGCAGGCAGGCAGGCATTCTCGCAGGCAGGCAGGCAGTCAGGCAGGCAGGCATTCTCGCAGGCAGGCAGGCAGGCATTGTCGCAGGCAGACAGGCAGGCAGGCAGGTATTGTCGCAGGCAGGCAGGCAGGCATTGTCGCAGGCAGGCAGGCAGGCAGGCAGGCAGGCTGGCAGGCAGGCAGGCATTGTCGCAGGCAGGCAGGCAGGCAGGCAGGAAGGCAGGCTTTGTCGCAGGCAGGCAGGCAGGCAAGCAGGCAAGCAGGCAGGCATTGTGGCAGGCAGGCAGGCAGGCAGGCATTGTCGCAGGCAGGCAAGCAGGCAGGCAGGCATTGTCGCAGGCAGGCAGGCAGGCAGGCAGGCATTGTCGCAGGCAGGCAGGCAGGCAGGCAGGCAGGCACGCAGGCATTCTCGCAGACTGGCAGGCAGGCAGGCAGGCAGGCATTCTCGCAGGCAGGCATTCTCGCAGGAAGACAGGCAGGGAGGCAGGCAGGGAGGCAGGCAGGCAGGCATTCTAGCAGGAATGCAGGCAGGCAGGCATTCTCGCAGGCAGGTAGCAGGCAGGTAGCAGGCAGGTAGCAGGCAAGTAGCAGGCAGGTAGCAGGCAGGTAGGTAGGCAGGTAGGCAGGCAGGCAGGTAGGCAGGCAGGCAGGTAGGCAGGCAGGCAGGAAGGCAGGCTTTGTCGCAGGCAGGCAGGCAGGCAGGCAGGCAGGCAGGCAGGCAGGCAGGCAGGCAGGCAGGCATTTTCGCAGGCAGGCAGGCAGGCAGGCATTGTCGCAGGCAGGCAGGCAGGCAGGCAGGCAGGCATTGTCGCAGGCAGGCAGGCAGGCAGGCAGGCACGCACGCAGGGATTCTCGCAGACTGGCAGGCAGGCAGGCAGGCAGGCATTCTCGCAGGCAGGCATTCTCGCAGGAAGACAGGTAGGCAGGCAGGCAGGCAGGCAGGGAGTCAGGCAGGCAGGCAGGCATTCTAGCAGGAATGCAGGCAGGCAGGCATTCTCGCAGGCAGGCATTCTCGCAGGCAGGCATTCTCGAAGGCAGGTAGCCGGCAGGTAGCAGGCAGGTAGCAGGCAGGTAGCAGGCAGGTAGGTAGGCAGGTAGGCATGCAGGCAGGTAGGCAGGCAGGCAGGTAGGCAGGCAGGCAGGTAGGCAGGCAGGCAGGTAGGCAGGCAGGTAGGCAGGCAGGTAGGCAGGCAAGCATTCTCGCAGGCAGGCAGGCAGGCAGGCAGGCAGCAGGCATTCTCGCAGGTAGGCAGGCATTCTCGCAGGAAGGCAGGCAGGTAGGTATTCTCGCAGGCAGGTAGGCAGGCAGGAATTCTCGCAGGCAGGTAGGCAGGCAGGTAGGCAGGCAGGCAGGCAGGCAGGCATTGTCGCAGGCAGGCAGGCAGGCATTGTCGCAGGCATTGTCGCAGGCAGGCAGGCAGGCATTGTCGCAGGCATTGTCGCAGGCAGGCAGGCAGGCATTCTCGCAGGCATTGTCGCAGGCAGGCAGGCAGGCAGGCATTCTCGCAGGCATTCTCGCAGGCAGGCAGGCAGGCAGGCAGGCATTGTCGCAGGCAGGCAGGCAGGCAGGCAGGCATTGTCACAGGCAGGCAGGCAGGCAGGCAGGCAGGCAGGCATTGTCGCAGGCAGGCAGGCACGCAGGCAGGCAGGCAGGCAGGCATTGTCGCAGGCAGTCAGGCAGGCAGGCAGGCAGGCAGGCATTGTCGCAGGCAGGCAGGCAGGCAGGCAGGCATTCTCGCAGGCAGGCAGGCAGGCAGGCAGGCAGGCAGGCATTGTCGCAGGCAGGCATTCTCGCAGGAAGACAGGCAGGCAGGCAGGCAGGCAGGCAGGGAGACAGGCAGGCATTCTAGCAGGAATGCAGGCAGGCAGGCATTCTCGTAGGCAGGTAGCAGGCAGGTAGCCGGCAGGTAGCAGGCAGGTAGTAGGCAGGAAGCAGGCATGTAGCAGGCACGTAGCAGGCAGGTAGCAGGCAGGTAGGTAGGCAGGTAGGCAGGCAGGCAGGTAGGCAGGCAGGCAGGTTAGCAGGCAGGCAGGTAGGCAGGAAGGCAGGAAGGCAGGTAGGCAGGCAGGTAGGCAGGCAAGCATTCTCGCAGGCAGGCAGGCCGGCAGGCAGGCAGCAGGCATTCTCGCAGGTAGGCAGGCATTCTCGCAGGAAGGCAGGCAGGTAGGTATTCTCGCAGGCAGGTAGGCAGGCAGGAATTCTCGCAGGCAGGTAGGCAGGCAGGTTGGCAGGCAGGCAGGCAGGCAGGCATTCTCGCCGGCAGGCAATCTCCCAGGCACGCAGGCAGGCATTCTCGTAGGCAGGCATTGGCGCAGGCAGGCAGGCAGTCATTGTCGCAGGCATTGTCGCAGGCAGGCAGGCAGGCATTGTCGCAGGCATTGTCGCAGGCAGGCAGGCAGGCATTGTCGCTGGCATTGTCGCAGGCAGGCAGGCAGGCATTCTCGCAGGCATTCTCGCAGGCAGGCAGGCAGGCAGGCATTGTCGCAGGCAGGCAGGCAGGCAGGCAGGCAGGCAGGCAGGCATTGTCGCAGGCAGGCAGGCACGCAGGCAGGCAGGCAGGCAGGCATTGTCGCAGGCAGTCAGGCAGGCAGGCAGGCAGGCAGGCATTGTCGCAGGCAGTCAGGCAGGCAGGCAGGCAGGCAGGCATTGTCGCAGGCAGGCAGGCAGGCAGGCAGGCATTCTCGCAGGCATTCTCGCAGGCAGTCAGGCAGGCAGGCATTGTCGCAGGCAGGCAGGCAGGCAGGCAGGCATTGTCGCAGGCAGGCAGGCACGCAGGCAGGCAGGCAGGCAGGCATTGTCGCAGGCAGTCAGGCAGGCAGGCAGGCAGGCAGGCAGGCATTGTCGCAGGCAGTCAGGCAGGCAGGCAGGCAGGCAGGCATTGTCGCAGGCAGGCAGGCAGGCAGGCAGGCATTCTCGCAGGCAGGCAGGCAGGCAGGCAGGCAGGTAGGCAGGGATTCTCGCAGGCAGACAGGCAGGCAGGCAGGCAGGCAGGCAGGCATTCTCGCAGGCAGGCAGGCAGGCAGGCAGGCATTCTCGCAGGCAGGCAAGCAGGCAGGCAGGCAGGCAGGCAGGCAGGCAGACATTCTCGCAGACAGGCAGGCAGGCAGGCAGGCAGGCAGGCAGACAGGCATTCTCGCAGGCAGGCAGGCAGGCAGGCAGGCAGGCATTCTCGCAGGCAGGCAGGCAGGCATTGTCGCAGGCAGACAGGCAGGCAGGCAGGCATTGTCGCAGGCAGGCAGGCAGACATTGTCGCAGGCAGGCAGGCAGGCAGGCAGGCAGGCAGGCTGGCAGGCACGCAGGCATTGTCGCAGGCAGGCAGGCAGGCAGGCAGGCAGGCAGGCAGACATTCTCGCAGGCAGGCAGGCAGGCAGGCAGGCATGCATTGTCGCAGGCAGGCAGGCAGGCAGGCATTGTCGCAGGCAGGCAGGCATGCAGGCAGGCAGGCATTGTCGCAGGCAGGCAGGCAGGCAGGCAGGCAGGCATTGTCGCAGGCAGGCAGGCAGGCAGGCAGGCAGGCACGCAGGCATTCTCGCAGACTGGCAGGCAGGCAGGCAGGCAGGCATTCTCGCAGGCAGGCATTCTCGCAGGCAGGCATTGTCGCAGGCAGGCATTGTCGCAGGCAGGCAGGCAGGCAGGCCGGCAGGCAGGCAGGCAGGCAGACAGGCAGGCATTCTCACAGGCAGGCATTCTCGCAAGCAGGCATTATCGCAAGCTGGCAGGCAGGCAGGCATTATCGCAGGCAGGCATTTTCGCAGGCATTCTCGCAGGCATCCTCGTAGGCAGGCAGGCAGACAGGCAGGCATTCTCACAAGCAGGCATTCTCGCAGGCAGGCCGGCAGGCATTCTCGCAGGCAGGCCGGCAGGCATTCTCGCAGACAGGCCGGCAGGCATTCTCGCAGGCAGGCAGTCAGGCAGGCAGGCCGGCATTCTCGCAGGCTGGCCGGCAGGCAGGCAGTCAGGCATTATCGCAGGTAGGCAGGCAGGTGGGCAGGCAGGTAGGCAGGCAGGTAGGCAGGCAGGTAGGCAGGCAGGTAGGCAGGCAGGCAGGTAGGCAGGCAGGCAGTTAGGCAGGCAGGCAGGCAGGCATTCTCGCAGGCCGGCAATCTCCCAGGCACGCAGGCAGGCATTCTCGTAGGCAGGCATAGTCGCAGGAAGGCAGGCAGGCATTGTCGCAGGCATTGTCGCCGGCAGGCAGGCAGGCATTGTCGGAGGCATTGTCGCAGGCAGGCAGCAGGCATTGTCGCAGGCATTGTCGCAGGCAGGCAGGCAGGCAGGCATTCTCGCAGGCAGGCAGGCAGGCAGGCAGGCAGGCATTCTCGCAGGCAGGCAGGCAGGCATTGTCGCAGGCAGGCAGGCAGGCAGGCAGGCAGGCATTGTCGCAGGCAGGCAGGCAGTCAGACAGGCAGGCATTGTCGCAGGCAGGCAGGCAGGCAGTCAGGCCGGCAGGCAGGCAGGCTGGCAGGCAGGCAGGCATTGTCGCAGGCAGGCAGGCAGGCAGGCAGGCAGGAAGGCAGGCTTTGTCGCAGGCAGGCAGGCAGGCAGGCAGGCATTGTCGCAGGCAGGCAGGCAGGCAGGCATTGTCGCAGGCAGGCAGGCAGGCAGGCAGGCATTGTCGCAGGCAGGCAGGCATCAGGCAGGTAGGCAGGCAGGCATTGTCGCAGGCAGGCAGGCAGGCAGGCAGGCAGGCACGCAGGCATTCTCGCAGACTGGCAGGCAGGCAGGCAGGCAGGCATTCTCGCAGGCAGGCATTCTCGCAGGAAGACAGGCAGGCAGGCAGGCAGGCAGGCAGGGAGGCAGGCAGGTAGGCAGGCATTCTAGCAGGAATGCAGGCAGGCAGGCATTCTCGCAGGCAGGTAGCAGGCAGGTAGCAGGCAGGTAGCAGGCAGGTAGCAGGCAGGTAGCAGGCAGGTAGGTAGGCAGGTAGGCAGGCAGGCAGGTAGGCAGGCAGGTAGGTAGGCAGGCAAGCAGGTAGGCAGGCAGGCAGGTAGGCCGGCAGGTAGGCAGGCAAGTAGGCAGGCAGGTAGGCAGGCAAGCATTCTCGCAGGCAGGCAGGCAGGCAGCAGGCATTCTCGCAGGTAGGCAGGCATTCTCGCAGGAAGGCAGGCAGGTAGGTATTCTCGCAGGCAGGTAGGCAGGCAGGAATTCTCGCAGGCAGGTAGGCAGGCAGGTAGGCAGGCAGGCAGGCAGGAAGGCATTCTCGCAGGCAGGCAATCTCCCAGGCATGCAGGCGGGCATTCTCGTAGGCAGTCATTCTCGCAGGCAGGCAGGCAGCAAGCATTTTTACAGGCCGGCCGGCAGGCATTATCACAGACAGGGAGGCAGGCAGGCAGGCATTCTCGCAGGCTGGCAGGCAGGCTGGCAGGCATTCTCAGAGGTAGGCAGGCAGGCATTCTCACAGGCAGGCATTATTGCAAGCAGGCATTATCGCAAGCTGGCAGGCAGGCAGGCATGCATTGTCGCAGGCAGGCATTGTCGCAGGCAGGCATTGTCGCAGGTAGGCAGGCAGGCAGCAGGCATTCTCGCAGGCAGGCAGGCATTCTCGCAGGAAGGCAGGCAGGTAGGCATTCACGCAGGCAGGTAGGCAGGCAGGTAGGCAGGCAGGCAGGGAGGCAGGCATTCTCGCAGGCAGGCAATCTCCCAGGCACGCAGGCAGGCATTCTCGCAGGCAGGCATTCTCGCAGGCAGGCAGGCAGGCAGGCAGGCAGGCATTATCGCAGGCAGGCATTGTCGCAGGCATTCTCGCAGGCATCCTCGTAGGCAGGCAGGCACGCAGGCATTCTCGCAGGCAGAAAAGCAGGCATTCTCGCAGGCAGGCAGGCAGGAAGGCATTCTCGAAGGCAGGCATTCTCGCAGGCAAGCATTCTCACAGGCAGGCATTCTCGCAGGCAGGCATTCTCGCAGGCAGGCATTCTCGCAGGCAGGCATTCTCGCAGGCAGGCATTCTCGCAGGCAGGCATTCTCGCAGGCAGGCTTCTCGCAGGCAGGCATTCTCGCAGGCAGGCATTCTCGCAGGCAGGCATTCTCGCAGGCAGGTATTCTCGCAGGCAGGAATTCTCGCAGGCAGGCATTCTCGCAGGCAGGCATTCTCGCAGGCAGGCATTCTCGCAGGCAGAAAAGCAGGCATTCTCGCAGGCAGGCAGGCAGGAAGGCATTCTCGCAGTTAGGCAGGCAGGAAGGCATTCTCGCAGTCAGGCAGGCAGGCAGGCAGGCAGGCATTCTCGCAGGCAGAAAAGCAGGCATTCTCGCAGGCAGAAAAGCAGGCATTCTCGCAGGCAGGCAAGCTGGCTGGCAGACAGACAGGCTGGCATTCTCGCAGGCTGGCAGGCAGGCAGGCAGGCAGGCAGTCAGGCATTCGCCCAGGCAGGCAGGCAGGCATTCTCGCAGTCAGGCATTCTCGCAAGCTGGCACGCAGTCATTCTCGCAGACTGGCAGGCAGGCAGGCAGGCAGGCAGGCAGGCAGGCAGGCATTCTCCCAGGCAGGCATTCTCGCAGGAAGACAGGCAGGCATTCTCGCAGGAAGACAGGCAGGCATTCTCACAGAAAGGCAGGAAGGCAGGCATTCTCGCAGGCAGGTAGCAGGCAGGTAGGCAGGCAGGTAGGCAGGCAGGTAGGCAGGCAGGTAGGCAGGCAGGTAGCAGGCAGGTAGGCAGGCAGGTAGGCAGGCAGGTAGGCAGGCATGTAGGCAGGCAGGTAGGCAGGCAGGTAGGCATGCAGGCAGGCAAGCATTCTCGAAGGCAGGCATTCTCGCAGACAGGCAGGCACGCAGGCATGCATTCTTGCAGGTAGGCAGGCAGGCAGCAGGCATTCTCGCAGGAAGGCAGGCAGGCAGGCAGGCAGCAGGCATTCTCGCAGGCCGGCAGGCATTCTCGCAGGAAGGCAGGCAGGTAGGCATTCACGCAGGCAGGTAGGCAGGCAGGTAGGCAGGCAGGTAGGCAGGCAGGCAAGCATTCTCGCAGGCAGGCAATCTCCCAGGCAAGCAGGCAGGCATTCTCGCAGGCAGGCAGGCATTCTTGCAGGCAGGCAGGCATTCTCGCAGGCAGGCATTCTCGCAGGCAGGCAGGCAGGCAGGCAGGCAGGCAGGCATTCTCATAGGTAGGCATTCTCGCAAGCAGGTATTATCGCAAGCTGGCAGGCAGGCAGGCATTATCGCAGGCAGGCAGGCACGCAGGCATTCTCGCAGGCAGAAAAGCAGGCATTCTCGCAGGCAGGCAGGCAGGAAGGCATTCTCGCAGGCAGGCAGGCTGGCTGGCAGGCAGGCAGGCTGGCCTTCTCGCAAGCTGGCAGGCAGGCAGGCATTCTCGCAGGCAGAAAAGCAGGCATTCTCGCAGGCAGGCAGGCTGGCTGGCAGAAAGGGAGGCTGGCATTCTCGCAGGCTGACAGGCAGGCAGGCAGGCAGGCAGTCAGGCATTCGCCCAGGCAGGCAGGCAGGCATTCTCGCAGTCAGGCATTCTCCCAAGCTGGCACACAGGCATTCTCGCAGACTGGCAGGCAGGCAGGCAGGCAGGCAGGCAGGCATTCTCCCAGGCAGGCATTCTCGCAGGAAGACAGGCAGGCATTCTCGCAGGAAGACAGGCAGGCATTCTCACAGGAAGGCAGGCATTCTCGCAGGCAGGTAGCAGGCAGGTAGCAGGCAGGTAGGCGGGCAGGTAGGCAGGCAGGTAGGCAGGCAGGTAGGCAGGCAGGTAGGCAGGCAGGTAGGCAGGCAGGTAGGCAGGCAGGTAGGCAGGCAGGTAGGCAGGCAGATAGGCAGGCAGGCAGGCAAGCATTGTCGCAGGCAGGCAGGCAGGCAGGCAGGCATTCTCGCAGGCAGGCAGGTATGCAGGCATGCATTCTCGCAGGTAGGCAGGCAGGCAGCAGGCATTCTCGCAGGCAGGCAGGCATTCTCGCAGGAAGGCAGGCAGGTAGGCATTCACGCAGGCAGGTAGGCAGGCAGGTAGGCAGGCAGGCAGGGAGGCAGGCATTCTCGCAGGCAGGCAATCTCCCAGGCACGCAGGCAGGCATTCTCGCAGGCAGGCAGGCATTCTCGCAGGCAGGCAGGCAGGCAGGCAGGCATTATCGCAGGCAGGCATTCTCGCAAGCAGGCATTATCGCAAGCTGGCAGGCAGGCAGGCATTATCGCAGGCAGGCATTGTCGCAGGCATTCTCGCAGGCATCCTCGTAGGCAGGCAGGCACGCAGGCATTCTCGCACGCAGAAAAGCAGGCATTCTTGCAGGAAGGCTGGCAGGAAGGCATTCTCGAAGGCAGGCATTCGCGCAGGCAGGCATTCTCGCAGGCAGGCATTCTCGCAGGCAGGCATTCTCGCAGGCAGGCATTCTCGCAGGCAGGCATTCTCGCAGGCAGGCATTCTCGCAGGCAGGCTTCTCGCAGGCAGGCATTCTCGCAGGCAGGCATTCTCGCAGGTAGGCATTCTCGCAGGCAGTCATTCTTGCAGGCAGGCATTCTCGCAGGTAGGCATTCTCGCAGGCAGGCATTCTCGCAGGCAGGCATTCTCGCAGGCAGGCATTCTCGCAGGCAGAAAAGCAGGCATTCTCGCAGGCAGGCAGGCAGGAAGGCATTCTCGCAGGTAGGCAGGCAGGAAGGCATTCTCGCAGGCAGGCAGGCAGGCAGGCAGGCAGGCATTCTCGCAGGCAGAAAAGCAGGCATTCTCGCAGGCAGAAAAGCAGGCATTCTCGCAGGCAGGCAAGCTGGCTGGCAGACAGACAGGCTGGCATTCTCACAGGGTGGCAGGCAGGCAGGCAGGCAGGCAGGCATTCTCCCAGGCAGGCATTCTCGCAGGAAGACAGGCAGGCATTCTCACAGGAAGACAGGCAGGCATTCTCGCAGGAAGGCAGGCATTCTCGCAGGCAGGTAGCAGGCAGGTAGCAGGCAGGTAGCAGGCAGGTAGAAGGCAGGTAGGCAGGCAGGTAGGCAGGCAGGTAGGCAGGCAGGTAGGCAGGCAGGTAGGCAGGCAGGTAGGCAGGCAGGTAGGCAGGCAGGTAGGCAGGCAGGTAGGCAGGCAGGCAGGCAAGCATTCTCGCAGGCAGGCATTCTCGCAGGCAGGCAGGCATGCAGGCATGCGTTCTCGCAGGTAGGCAGGCAGGCAGCAGGCATTCTCGCAGGCAGGCAGGCATTCTCGCAGGAAGGCAGGCAGGTAGGCAGGCAGGCAGGGAGGCAGGCATTCTCGCAGGCAGGCAATCTCCCAGGCACGCAGGCAGGCATTCTCGCAGGCAGGCAGGCATTCTCGCAGGCAGGCAGGCATTCTCGCAGGCAGGCAGGCAGGCAGGCAGGCAGGCAGGCAGGCAGGCAGTCATTCTCACAGGCAGGCATTCTCGCAAGCAGGCATTATCGCAAGCTGGCAGGCAGGCAGGCATTATTGCAAGCAGGCATTGTCGCAGGCATTCTCGCAGGCATCCTCGTAGGCAGGCAGGCACGCAGGCATTCTCGCAGGCAGAAAAGCAGGCATTCTCGCAGGCAGGCAGGCAGGAAGGCATTCTCGAAGGCAGGCATTCTCGCAGGCAGGCATTCTCGCAGGCAGGCATTCTCGCAGGCAGGCATTCTCGCAGGCAGGCATTCTCGCAGGCAGGCATTCTCGCAGGAAGAAAAGCAGGCATTCTCGCAGGCAGGCAGGCAGGAAGGCATTCTCGCAGGTAGGTAGGCAGGAAGGCATTCTCGCAGGCAGGCAGGCAGGCAGGCAGGCAGGCATTGTCGCAGGCAGAAAAGCAGGCATTCTTGCAGGCAGAAAAGCAGGCATTCTCGCAGGCAGGCAGGCTGGCTGGCAGACAGACAGGCTGGCATTCTCACAGGCTTGCAGGCAGGCAGGCAGGCAGTCAGGCATTCGCCCAGGCAGGCAGGCAGGCATTCTCGCAGGCAGGCAAGCTGGCTGGCAGACAGACAGGCTGGCATTCTCACAGGTAGGCAGGCAGGTAGGCAGGCAGGCAGGGAGGCAGGCATTCTCGCAGGCAGGCAATCTCCCAGGCACGCAGGCAGGCATTCTCGCAGGCAGGCAGGCATTCTCGCAGGCAGGCAGGCATTCTCGCAGGCAGGCATTCTCGCAGGCAGGCACGCAGGCAGGCAGGCATTCTCGCAAGCAGGCATTATCGCAAGCTGGCAGGCAGGCAGACATTATCGCAGGCAGGCATTGTCGCAGGCATTCTCGCAGGCATCCTCGTAGGCAGGCAGGCACGCAGGCATTCTCGCAGTCAGAAAAGCAGGCATTCTCGCAGGCAGGCAGGCAGGAAGGCATTCTCGAAGGCAGGCATTCTCGCAGGCAGGCATTCTCGCAGGCAGGCATTCTCGCAGGCAGGCATTCTCGCAGGCAGGCATTCTCGCAGGCAGGCATTCTCGCAGGCAGGCATTCTCGCAGGCAGGCATTCTCGCAGGCAGGCATTCTCGCAGGCAGGCTTCTCGCAGGCAGGCATTCTCGCAGGCAGGCATTCTCGCAGACTGGCAGGCAGGCAGGCAGGCAGGCAGGCAGGCAGGCATTCTCCCAGGCAGGCATTCTCGCAGGAAGATAGGCAGACATTCTCGCAGGAAGACAGGCAGGCATTCTCGCTTGAAGGCAGGAAGGCAGGCATTTTCGCAGGCAGGTAGCAGGCAGGTAGGCATGCAGGTAGGCAGGCAGGTAGGCAGGCAGGTAGCAGGCAGGTAGGCAGGCAGGTAGGCAGGCAGGTAGGCAGGCAGGTAGGCAGGCAGGTAGGCAGGCAGGTAGGCAGGCAGGTAGGCAAGCATTCTCGTAGGCAGGCATTCTCGCAGGCAGGCAGGCACGCAGGCATGCATTCTCGCAGGTAGGCAGGCAGGCAGCAGGCATTCTCGCAGGAAGGCAGGCAGGCAGGCAGGCATCAGGCATTCTCGCAGTCAGGCAGGCATTCTCGCAGGAAGGCAGGCAGGTAGGCATTCACGCAGGCAGGTAGGCAGGCAGGTAGGCAGGCAGGTAGGCAGGCAGGCAAGCATTCTCGCAGGCAGGCAATCTCCCAGGCACGGAGGCAGGCATTCTCGCAGGCAGGCAGGCATTCTCGCAGGCAGGCAGGCATTCTCGCAGGCAGGCAGGCATTCTCGCAGGCAGGCATTCTCGCAGGCAGGCAGGCAGGCAGGCAGGCAGGCATTCTCACAGGCAGGCATTCTCGCAAGCAGGTATTATCGCAAGCTGGCAGGCAGGCAGGCATTATCGCAGGCAGGCATTGTCACAGGCATTCTCGCAGGCATCCTCGTAGGCAGGCAGGCACGCAGGCATTCTCGCAGGCAGAAAAGCAGGCATTCTCGCAGGCAGGCAGGCAGGAAGGCATTCTCGCAGGCAGGCAGGCTGGCTGGCAGGCAGGCAGCCTGGCATTCTCGCAAGCTGGCAGGCAGGCAGGCAGGCAGGCATTCTCGCAGGCAGAAAAGCAGGCATTCTCGCAGGCAGGCAGGCTGGCTGGCAGGCAGGCAGGCTGGCATTCTCGCAGGCTGGCAGGCAGGCAGGCAGGCAGGCGGTCAGGCATTCACCCAGGCAGGCAGGCAGGCATTCTCGCAGGCAGGCATTCTCGCAAGCTGGCACGCAGGCAGTCTTGCAGACTGGCAGCCAGGCAGGAAGGCAGGCATTCTCGCAGGCAGGCAGGAGGCAGGCAGGCAGGCAGGCAGGCAGGCAGGCAGGCATTCTCGCAGGAAGACAGGCAGGCATTCTCGCAAGCTGGCAGACAGTCAGGCAGGCATTCTCGCAGGCAGAAAAGCAGGCATTCTCGCAGGCAGGCAGGCTGGCTGGCAGACAGGCAGGCTGGCATTCTCGCAGGCTGGCAGGCAGGCAGGCAGTCAGGCATTCGCCCAGGCAGGCAGGCAGGCATTCTCGCAGTCAGGTATTCTCGCAAGCTGGCACGCAGGCATTCTCGCAGACTGGCATGTAGGCAGGCAGGCAGGCAGGCAGGCATTCTCGCAGGCAGGCAGGCAGGCATTCTCGCAGGCAGGCAGGCATTCTCGCAGGCAGGCAGGCAGGCAGGCATTCTCGCAGCTGGAAGGCATTCTCGCAGCTGGCAAGCATTCTCGCAGGCAGGCATTCTCGCAGGCAGGCATTCTCGCAGGCAGGCATTCTCACAGGCAGGCATTCTTGCAGGCAGGCATTCTCGCAGGCAGGCATTCTCGCAGGCAGGCAGGCATTCTCGCAGGCAGGCAGGCATTCTCGCAGGCAGGCATTCTCGCAGGCAGGCAGGCAGGCAGGCAGGCAGGCAGGCAGGCAGGCAGGCAGGCAGGCAGGCATTCTCACAGGCAGGCATTCTCGCAAGCAGGCATTATCGCAAGCTGGCAGGCAGGCAGGCATTATCGCAGGCAGGCATTGTCACAGGCATTCTCGCAGGTAGTCAGGCATTCTCGCAGGGAGGCAGTCAGGGAGGCAGGCAGGTAGGCTCGCAGGCAGGCAGGCAGGCAGGCTCGCAGGTACGCAGGCAGGCAGGCAGGCTCGCAGGCAGGTAGGCAGGCAGGCTCACAGGAAGGCAGGCAGGCTCGCAGGAAGGCAGGCAGGCAGGCAGGCTCGCAGCCATGCAGGCAGGCAGGCAGGCTCGCAGGCCGGCAGGCTCAAAGGCAGGCAGTCAGGCAGGCAGGCTCCCAGGTACGCAGGCAGGAAGGCAGGCAGGCAGGCAGGCTCGCAGGCAGGTAGGCAGGCAGGCTCACAGGAAGGCAGGCAGGCTCGCAGGAAGACAGGCAGGCATGCAGGCTCGCAGCCATGCAGGCAGGCAGGCAGACTCGCAGGCCTGCAGGCTCACAGGCAGGCAGGCTCACACCATGCAGGCTCGCAGGCAGGCATTCTCGCATGTAGTCAGGCATTCTCGCAGGGAGGCAGGCAGGTAGGCTCGCAGGCAGGCAGGCAGGCAGGCTCGCAGGCAGGCAGGCAGGCAGCCTCGCAGGCAGGCAGGCAGGCAGGCTCGCAGGCAGGTAGGAAGGCAGGCTCACAGGAAGGCAGGCAGGCTCGCAGGAAGGCAGGCAGGCTCGCAGGCAGGCAGTATGACAAGCAGGCAGGCAGGCTCGCAACCATGCAGGCAGGCTGGCAGGCAGGCTCGCAGGAAGGTAGGCAGGCAGGCTCGCAGGAAGGCAGGCAGGCTCCCAGGAAGGCAGGCAGGCTAGCAGTCAGGCAGGATGGCAGGCAGGCAGGCTCGCAAGCAGGCAGGCTCGCAGGCAGGCAGGCAGGCATGCAGACAGGCTCGCAGGCAGGCAGGCAGGCAAGTTCGCAGGGAGGCAGGCAGGCAGGCTGTCAGACAGGCAGGCAGGCAGGAAGTGAGGCAGGCAGGCAGGCAGGCCAGGAGGCAGGCAGTCAAGCAGGCAGGTTGGCAGGCATGTTCACAGGCAGGCAGGCAGGTAGGCTCTCAGGCAGACAGGCTCGCAGGCAGGAAGGCAGGCAGGAGGGCTCACAGGCAGGCAGGCTCGCTGGCTGGCAGGCTCGCAGGCAGTCAGGCAGGCAGGCAGGCAGGCAGGCTAGAAGGCTGGCTCACAGTCAGGCAGGCTCGCAGGTAGGCAGGCAGGCAGCAGGCATTCTCGCAGGAAGGCAGGCAGGCAGGCAGGCATCAGGCATTCTCGCAGGCCGGCAGGCATTCTCGCAGGAAGGCAGGCAGGTAGGCATTCACGCAGGCAGGTAGGCAGGCAGGTAGGCAGGCAGGTAGGCAGGCAGGCAAGCATTCTCGCAGGCAGGCAATCTCCCAGGCACGGAGGCAGGCATTCTCGCAGGCAGGCAGGCATTCTCGCAGGCAGGCAGGCATTCTCGCAGGCAGGCAGGCATTCTCGCAGGCAGGCATTCTCGCAGGCAGGCAGGCAGGCAGGCAGGCAGGCAGGCATTCTCACAGGCAGGCATTCTCGCAAGCAGGTATTATCGCAAGCTGGCAGGCAGGCAGGCATTATCGCAGGCAGGCATTGTCACAGGCATTCTCGCAGGCATCCTCGTAGGCAGGCAGGCACGCAGGCATTCTCGCAGGCAGAAAAGCAGGCATTCTCGCAGGCAGGCAGGCAGGAAGGCATTCTCGCAGGCAGGCAGGCTGGCTGGCAGGCAGGCAGCCTGGCATTCTCGCAAGCTGGCAGGCAGGCAGGCAGGCAGGCATTCTCGCAGGCAGGCAGGCTGGCTGGCAGGCAGGCAGGCTGGCATTCTCGCAGGCTGGCAGGCAGGCAGGCAGGCAGGCGGTCAGGCATTCACCCAGGCAGGCAGGCAGGCGTTCTCGCAAGCTGGCAGACAGTCAGGCAGGCATTCTCGCAGGCAGAAAAGCAGGCATTCTCGCAGGCAGGCAGGCTGGCTGGCAGACAGGCAGGCTGGCATTCTCGCAGGCTGGCAGGCAGGCAGGCAGTCAGGCATTCGCCCAGGCAGGCAGGCAGGCATTCTCGCAGTCAGGTATTCTCGCAAGCTGGCACGCAGGCATTCTCGCAGACTGGCATGTAGGCAGGCAGGCAGGCAGGCAGGCATTCTCGCAGGCAGGCAGGCAGGCAGGCATTCTCGCAGCTGGAAGGCATTCTTGCAGCTGGCAAGCATTCTCGCAGGCAGGCATTCTCGCAGGCAGGCATTCTCGCAGGCAGGCATTCTCACAGGCAGGCATTCTTGCAGGCAGGCATTCTCGCAGGCAGGCATTCTCGCAGGCAGGCAGGCATTCTCGCAGGCAGGCAGGCATTCTCGCAGGCAGGCATTCTCGCAGGCAGGCAGGCAGGCAGGCAGGCAGGCAGGCAGGCATTCTCACAGGCAGGCATTCTCGCAAGCAGGCATTATCGCAAGCTGGCAGGCAGGCAGGCATTATCGCAGGCAGGCATTGTCGCAGGCATTCTCGCAGGTAGTCTGGCATTCTCGCAGGGAGGCAGTCAGGGAGGCAGGCAGGTAGGCTCGCAGGCAGGCAGGCAGGCAGGCTCGCAGGAAGGCAGGCAGGCTCGCAGCCATGCAGGCAGGCAGGCAGGCTCGCAGCCATGCAGGCAGGCAGGCAGGCTCGCAGGCCGGCAGGCTCAAAGGCAGGCAGTCAGGCAGGCAGGCTCCCAGGTACGCAGGCAGGAAGGCAGGCAGGCAGGCAGGCTCGCAGGCAGGTAGGCAGGCAGGCTCGCAGGAAGACAGGCAGGCATGCAGGCTCGCAGCCATGCAGGCAGGCAGGCAGACTCGCAGGCCTGCAGGCTCACAGGCAGGCAGGCTCACACCATGCAGGCTCGCAGGCAGGCATTCTCGCATGTAGTCAGGCATTCTCGCAGGGAGGCAGGCAGGTAGGCTCGCAGGCAGGCAGGCAGGCAGGCTCGCAGGCAGGGAGGCAGGCAGCCTCGCAGGCAGGCAGGCAGGCAGGCTCGCAGGCAGGTAGGAAGGCAGGCTCACAGGAAGGCAGGCAGGCTCGCAGGAAGGCAGGCAGGCTCGCAGGCAGGCAGTATGACAAGCAGGCAGGCAGGCTCGCAACCATGCAGGCAGGCAGGCAGGCAGGCTCGCAGGAAGGTAGGCAGGCAGGCTCGCAGGAAGGCAGGCAGGCTCCCAGGAAGGCAGGCAGGCTACCAGTCAGGCAGGATGGCAGGCAGGCAGGCTCGCAAGCAGGCAGGCTCGCAGGCAGGCAGGCAGGCATGCAGACAGGCTCGCAGGCAGGCAGGCAGGCAAGTTCGCAGGGAGGCAGGCAGGCAGGCTGTCAGACAGGCAGGCAGGCAGGAAGTGAGGCAGGCAGGCCAGGAGGCAGGCAGGCAAGCAGGCAGGTTGGCAGGCATGTTCACAGGCAGGCATGCAGGTAGGCTCTCAGGCAGACAGGCTCGCAGGCAGGAAGGCAGGCAGGAGGGCTCACAGGCAGGCAGGCTCGCAGGCTGGCAGGCTCGCAGGCAGTCAGGCAGGCAGGCAGGCAGGCAGGCTAGAAGGCTGGCTCACAGTCAGGCAGGCTCGCAGGCAGGCAGGCAGGCAGGCAGGAGGGCTCACAGGCAGGCAGGCTCGCAGGCAGGCAGGCTCGCAGGCAGTTAGGCAGTCAGGCAGTCAGGCAGGCAGGCAGGCAGGCAGGCTGGAAGGCTGGCTCGCAGTCAGGCAGGCTCGCAGGCAGGCAGGCAGGCAGTTAGGCAGGCAGGCAGGCAGTTAGGCAGGCAGGCAGGCAGGCAGTTAGGCAGGCAAACAGGCAGCCAGCCAGTCTCACACCATGCAGGCTCACAGGCAGGCATGCAGGCAAGCTCACAGACAGGCACGTTCACAGGCAGGCAGGCAGGCAGGCAGGCGTGCATGCTCTAAGGCCGGTAGGCTCAAAGGCAGGCAGGGAGGCAAGCAGGCAAGCAGGCAGGCAGGCTCGCAGGCAGGCAGGCAGCCTCGCAGGCAGGCAGTCTCGTGGGCCGGCAGGCTCACAGGCAAGCAGGCTCACACCATGCAGGCTCGCAGGCAGGCATTCTCGCAGGCAGTCTGGCATTCTCGCAGGGAGGCAGGCAGGCAGGCAGGCAGGCTCGCAGGCCGGCAGGCTCACAGGTAGGCAGGCTCACACCATGCAGGCTCGCCGGCAGGCATTCTCGCAGGCAGTCAGGCATTCTCGCAGGGAGGCAGGCATTCTCGCAGGGAGGCAGGCAGGCAGGTAGGCTCGCAGGCAGGCAGGCAGCAGGCAGGCTCACAGACAGGCAGTCAGGCAGGCTCGCAGGCAGGCAGGCAGGCAGGCTCACAGGCAGGTAGGCAGGCAGGCTCACAGGAAGGCAGGCAGGCTCACAGGAAGGGAGGCAGGATGGCAGGCAGGCAGGCAGGCTCGCAGGCATGCAGGCAGGCAGGCAGGCTCGCAGGCAGGCAGGCAGGCAGGCAGGCTCGCAGGCATGCAGGCAGGCAGGCAGGCTCGCAGGCAGGCAGGCAGGCAGGCAGGCTCGCAGGAAGGCAGGCAGCCTCACAGGAAGGCAGCCAGGCTAGCAGGCAGGCAGGATGGCAGGCAGGTAGGCTCGCAAGTAGGCAGGATTGCAGGAAGGCACGCTCGCAGGAAGGCATACAGGCTCGCATGCAAGCAGGCAGGCATGTGTGCATGCTCGCAGGCCGGCAGCCGCACAGGTAGGCCGGCACGCAAGCAGGCAGGCAGGCAGGCAGGCTCGCAGGCAGGCAGACAGGCTGCAGGCAGGCAGGCAGGCAGGTAGGCAAGCAGGCAAGCAAGCTCGCAGGCTCGCAGGCAGGCATGCAGGCAGGCAGGCAGGCTAGCAGAATAGCAGGCTTGCAGGCAGGCAGGCAGGCAGGTAGGCAGTCAGGCATGCAGGCAGGCAGGCAGGCTTGCACCAGGCAGGCTCGCTGGCAGGCAGGCAGGCTGCAGGCAGGCAGGTAGGCTCGCAGGCAGGCAGTTTCACAGGCAGGCAGGCAGGCAAGGAGGCAGGCAGACAAGCAGGCAAGCAAGCTCGCACGCTCGCAGGCAGGTAGGCAGGCCGCAGGCAGGCAGGCTGGCAGGCAGGCAAGCAGGCAGGGAGGCAAGCAGGCAAGGAAGCTCGCAAGCTCGCAGGCAAACAGGCAGGCAGGCAGGCAGGCTCGCAGACAGGCTTGCATGCTCCCAGGCTGGCAGGCTCACAGGCAGGCAGGCAGGCAGGCAGGGAAGCTCGCAGGCAGCCTCACAGTCAGGCAGGCAAGCAGGCAGGCAGGGATGCAGGCTCGCAGGCACAGGCTCGCAGGCAGGCAGGCAGGCAGCCAGGCCGGCAGGCAGGCATACAGGCAGTCAGGCAGGCAGGCATGCATGCAGGCATGTAAGCAGGCAGGAGGTAGGCAGGCAGGTTCGCTGGCAGGCAGGCAGGCAAGCAAGCTCACAGGCTTGCACGCAGGCAGGCGGGCCGCAGGCAGGCAGGCAGGCAGGCAAGCAAGCTCGCAGGCTCGCAGGCAGGCAGGCATGCAGGCAGGCAAGCAGACAGGCAGGAAGGCAGGCAGGCAGGCAGGAAGGCAGGCAGGCTACCAGGCAGGCAGGCTCGCAGGCAGGCAGGCAGGCAGGCTCGCACCAGGCAGGCTCGCTGGCAGGCAGTCAGGCAGGCAGGCATGCAGGCAGGCAGGTAGGCAGGCAGGCAGGCAGGCAGTCAGGCTCGCACCAGGCAGGCTCGCTGGCAGGCAGGCAGGCAGGCTCGCAGGCAGGTAGGCAGGAAGGTTCGCAGGCAGGCAGGCAGGCAAGCAAGCTCGCAGGCTCGCAGGCAGGCTGCAGGCAGGCAGGCAGGCAGGCAGGCAGGCAGGCAGGTAGGCAAGCAGGCAAGCAAGCTCGCAGGCTTGCAGGCGGCATGCAGGCAGGCAGGCAGGCTAGCAGGCTAGCAGGCTTGCAGGCAGGCAGGCAGGCCACAGGCAGGCAGGCAGGCAAGCAAGCTCACATGCTAGCTCGCAGGCAGGCTCGCAGGCAGGCAGGCAGTCTGGCAGGCACTCCATCAGGCAGGCAGGCAGGCAGGCTCGCAGGCAGGCAGGCAGGCAGGCTCGCAGGCAGGCAGGCAGGCATTCCAAGGCCCTCCAAGACACCTGCTGGCAGAGGTGACGCTCAAATCTCTGAAGTGAAGGGACCCGTGGCAGCTCAGTGAACCTTCAGGGAATTTCTAATTTCTGGCTGCAATATCATGGCAGAGGAGCTGTGTATTACGTTAAGAGCTGTCCCCAAAGTGCCTGAAGCAGCATCACTGAAAGCCTAAAGGTAACAGTGACTCCGCCTAGGCTTCCGAACGACCTTGGACTAAGCGTGGGCAACGGAAAACCAGCCTGTAACAAGGAACAAACCTAAACTGGAAGAACACTAGCCCTATAATGCCTCAGCTTTTAAATCCAGGATATATTTTTTTTCGTTTTTAGGTATCAATATATATGGCATTCAAAATATATTTTAAAAGCATAAAATTTTCAGTGTTTTTGAAATGTGACCAAATAGTCACATTTATACTTTGGGTACGAGATACGTTTTCATTAAGAATTATGACAATTTTGTGCTTGGCGTTATAGGGCTAGAGCAGCTTGTTTGAAAAACCAGGAGAAAGGCAAAGGGAATGGAGGGGAAAGGGAAACTTTTGGCTCCCGGGACCAGGCAGGGCTAACTCCCAGGCCTCTTCACCCAGCTCCCTAGGCAGCGCCCTTCCACATGTTTGGACTGGTGGGTGCCCTCTTGGCCATGGTCACAGACCCTGTTACCTCTCGGCTACAATGGCGACTGTGTAGGATCTCTGGGCAAAGCTGAAACAGCTTTGACAAGAGTGAAGCCATTTGGGGCTGACAGAAGCCACCATGAAAAGAAAATGAAGTAGCTAGCAAGTGTAAATCAACTAGCTGATATTGGGTAGGTAGGCTGTGCAGACGTCGCCCAAGGGAATGTCACGGAGGAAATGAATGTTCAGAAGGCTTGTTAGAACGACCAGAGCAGTTTTGGTTCAACTAAGAATGGCTAACCCTAATACCCCGCTTCTCACTCTGCCTGCTTGCACACATGCACATTGCAAAAGTTTTAAAACCTTTGGAAAATTCGACTCGGGGCTGCTCAGACTCCTCTCAAGAGGGCTGACAGACCCTGCTCAGGAAATAAAACTTTTTCTGTTGAACTTGCTGACGGTGTGAGTTGTTCTTTTCTGGGAATGGACAGTGGCTACAACCTTTTTTAGGTGCACCGAGCTCCGACTGCCACTGTCTGGGCCTGCATAGAATTGATACAATGGGGATTTCTTATTTCTGATTTCTCTAGGCCAGGGGTCCTTAAATTCTTTAAACAGGGACCAGTTCACTGTCCCTCCACCCGTTGGAGGGCCAGACTACAGTTTAAAAAAAAAACTAAGAACAAATTCCAAGACACACTGCACACATCTAATTGTGGAGTTAAAAAAACAAATCAACAAACCGGGCACAAACACCCGGCGCACAGGATCAATGTCCTTGGCTCTCCCAATGTGGCCCGAGGGCTGTCATTTGAGGACCCCTGCTCTAGGCACTCACAAAGAGCATGTGGTTTCAACCCGAAAGCCTGGAGACTCCGCAATTTGTTTAAAGGTGATTGGGCAGAAGGAGTTCCCAATGGGCCCATGCAAGACTCGTTTTCCCTTCCCCTATTTCTCAGAAGTCATAGATCTATTTCTGGGCAACCAGCACACCCTGATCTGATCTCTAAAATTGATGGGGGTTGGGGGGAAAGGGTTAGGGTTAGGGTTAGAAAAATAAATAAATAAAATGGATGTGTGACTTGACAGCCACTAATAAGCCAGCATATATAAAAGACTTACTCCCTCCCCTAACAGAATGGTTTCTTTTCCCCAAGATTTCAGGAAACATGGCATGAACTGGAAAGACAACTGGTCCAAGTTCCTAAAGCCACCAAGGTGGAGGCCGTCCCTCCCCTCCCCTCCCCATCCCCGTCGTCTTTATCCCACTTTGCTGGAGGACTCGGGAAGCGGGAGAGCTGGCTTAAAACCCATTGTGACCCCTGCCTGCCTATCAGTTCACAGGGGGCCTGTGAGAGAGAAATACCACCCCTTTTAAAGTCACCCCCCAACACGTGCACTAGGGCTGGCATGTCCTCTCTACCCCCCAGAAGGATCACTGGGCAGCAGCATTCTCTGCTTAAGGCAAGCAGCCCCAACACCTGGGGAAACCCCCCGAGTCCCTTTTTGGGTGTAGGTCCCCTTTTTTTCCAGGGACTGCATAATTGGAATAAACAAAACCCCCTGGTCTGACAAACCACAAGGTCTGATTTCTTTGCTAGACTAGCTTTTCCACATGCATCAGCCCACCTCAGACAAGTGCCAGCAACTTCTCCAGGTGCTGTTCACAACAGAGGAACGGGAGCCCTTCCAGAGAGAGGCCCATAAAGCAGTCAATAGACCTGATGGTCAGCCAGCGGGCACTCCCCACTGGAGAGAAACTCTTTTTGACACTCCACGAATACTGTGGGACACAAACTCCCAGTAAGGCACCGAGGGCTTAACCAGGTATCACCAGTTTCTCTTGCAGGGCCTGCGCGGGACAGCTAGGAAACCTATGCATTTATCGAAGGTCATTGAGAATTTTCAGGCGCCACCAGAGAATGTCTGCCTGTCTGCCTGCGAGAATGCCTGCCTGCGAGAATGCCTGCCTGCCTGCCTGCGAGAATGCCTGACTGCCTGCCTGCCTGTGAGAATGCCTGCCTGCCTGCCTGCGAGAATGCCTGCCTGCCTGCCTGCTAGAATGCGTGCCTGCGAGAAAGCTTACCTGCCTGCCTGCGAGAATGCCTGCCTTCCTGCCTTCCTGTGAGAATGCCTGCCTGCGAGAATGCCAGCCTGCCTGCCTGCCTGCCTGCGAGAATGCCTGCCTGCCTGACTGCCTGTCTGCCTGCGAATGCCTGCCTGCCTGCCTGCGTGTCTGCCTGCCTCCCTGCGAGAATGCCTGCCAGCCTTCCTACCTGCGAGAATGCCTGCCTGCCTGCCTGCCTGCGAGAATGCCTGCCTACATGCCTGCCTGCCTGCCTGTGAGAATGCCTGCCAGCCTTCCAACCTGCGAGAATGCCTGCCTCCCTGCGAGAATGCCTGCCTGCCTGCCTGCCTACGAGAATGCCTGCCTGCCTGCCTTCCTGCGAGAATGCCTTCCTGCCTGCCTGCTTGCGAGAATGCCTGCCTGGCTACCTTTGAGAATGCCTGCCTGCCTGCCTGCGAGAATGCCTGCCTGCCTGCCTGCGAGAATGCATGCCTGCGTGTGAAAATGCCTGCCTGCCTGCATGCCTGCTTGCCTGAGAGAATGCCTGCCTGCCTGCCTGCGAGAATGCCTGCCTGCCTGCCTGCGTGCCTGCCTGCCTGCCTGTGAGAATGCCTCCCTGCCTGCCTGCGAGAATGCCTGCCTGCCTGCCTGCGAGAATGCCTGCCTGCGTGTGAAAATGCCTGCCTGCCTGCATGCCTGCTTGCCTGCGAGAATGCCTGCCTGCCTGCCTGCGAGAATGCCTGCCTGCCTGCCTGCGTGCCTGCCTGCCTGCCTGTGAGAATGCCTGCCTGCCTGCCTGCGAGAATGACTGCCTGCCTACTTGCGAGAATGCCTGCTTACCTGCCTGCCTGCCTGCCTGCCTGTGAGAATGCCTGCCTGCCTGCCTGCCTACTTGAATTCCTGCCTGCCTGCCTGCCTGCCTGCGAGAATGCCTGCCTGCCTTCCTGCCTGCCAGAATGCCTGCCTGCCTGCCTGCCTGTCTGCCTGCGATAATGCCTGCCTGCCTCCTAGAATGCCTGCCTGCCTGCCTGCGAGAATTCCTGCCCGCTAGAATGCCTGCCTGCGAGAATGCCTACCTGCGAAAATGCCTGCCGGCCTGCCGGCCTGCCTGCCTGCGTGACTGCGAGAATGCCAACCTGCCTGTTGCCTGTCTGCCTGCTAGAATGCCTGCCTGCCTGCATGCGTGTCTGCCTGCCTGCCTGTTAGAATGCCTGCCTGCCTGCCTGTCTGCGAGAATGCCTGCCTGCCTGCCTGCAAGTGAGAATGCCTGCCTGCCTGTCTGTCTGCGAGAATGCCTGCCTGCCGGCCTGCCTGCCTGCCTGCCTGCCTGCCTGCCTGCCTACCTGCTAGAATGCCTTTCTTCCTGCCTTCCTGTCTGTCTGCGAGAATGCCTGCCTGCCTGCATGCGTGTCTGCATGCCTGACTGCCTGCGAGAATGCCTGCCTGCCTGCATGTATGTCTGCCTGCCTGCCTGCGAGAATTCCTGCCCGCTAGAATGCCTGCCTGCGAGAATGCCTACCTGCGAAAATGCCTGCCGGCCTGCCGGCCTACCTGCCTGCGTGACTGCGAGAATGCATTCCTGCCTGTTGCCTGTCTGCCTGCTAGAATGCCTGCCTGCCTGCATGCGTGTCTGCCTGCCCGCCTGTTAGAATGCCTGCCTGCCTGCCTGCCTGTCTGCGAGAATGCCAGCCTGCCTGCCTGCCTGTGAGAATGCCTGCCTGCCTGTCTGTCTGCGAGAATGCCTGCCTGCCGGCCTGCCTGCCTGCCTGCTAGAATGCCTTCCTTCCTGTCTTCCTGTCTGCGTGCGAGAATGCCTGCCTGCCTGCATGCGTGTCTGCATGCCTGCCTGCCTGCCTGCCTGTGAGAATGCCTGCCTACATGCCTGCCTGCCTGCCTGCGAGAATGCCTGCCTGCCTGCCTGCTTTTGAGAATGCCTGTCTGGCTACCTTTGAGAATGCCTGCCTGCCTGCCTGCCTGCGAAAATGACTGCCTGCCTGCCTGCCTACCTTACTGCGTGCGAGAATGCCTGCCTACCTGCCTGCCTGTGAGAATGCCTGCCTGCCTGCCTGCCTGCCTGCGAGAATGCCTGCCTGCCTGCCTGCGAGAATGCCTGCCTGCATGGGAAAATGCCTGCCTGCCTGCATGCCTGCTTGCCTGCGAGAATGCCTGCCTGCCTGCCTGCGAGAATGCCTGCCTGCCTGCCTGCCTGCGTGCCTGCCTGTGTGAATGCCAGCCTGCCTGCCTGCCTGCGAGAATGACTGCCTGCCTACCTGCGAGAATGCCTGCTTGCCTGCCTGCCTGCCTGCCTGCCTGTGAGAATGCCTGCCTGGCTGCCTGCCTACTTGAATTCCTTCCTGCCTGCCTGCCTGCCTGCCTGCGAGATTGCCTGCCTGCCTTCCTGCCTGCCAGAATGCCTGCCTGCCTGCCTGCCTGTCTGCCTGCGAGAATGCCTGCCTGCCTGCATGTATGTCTGTCTGCATGCCTCCTAGAATGCCTGCCTGCCTGCCTGCCTGTGAGAATGCCTGCCTGCCTGCCTGCTAGAATGCCTGCCTGCGAGAATGCCTACCTGCAAAAATGCCTGCCGGCCTGCCGGCCTGCCTGCCTGCGTGACTGCGAGAATGCCTTCCTGCCTGTTCCCTGTCTGCCTGCTAGAATGCCTGCCTGCCTGCATGCATGTCTGCCTGCCTGCCTGTTAGAATGCCTGCCTGCCTGCCTGCCTGCGAGAATGCCTGCCTGCCTGCCTGCCTGTGAGAATGCCTGCCTGCCTGTCTGTCTGCGAGAATGCCTGCCTGCCGGCCTGCCTACCTGCCTGCCTGCCTGCCTGCCTGCCTGCCTGCCTGCTAGAATGCCTTCCTTCCTGCTTTCCTGTCTGCCTGCGAGAATGCCTGCCTGCCTGCATGCGTGTCTGCATGCCTGCCTGCGAGAATGCCTGCCTGCCTGCCTGCCTGCGAGAATGCCTGCCTGCCTGCCTGCCTGTGAGGATGCCTGCCTGCCTGCTTGCCTGTGAGAATGCCTGCCTGGCTGCCTGCCTGCGAGAATGCCTGCTTGCCTGCCTGCTTGCCTGCGAGAATGCCTGCCGGCCTGCCTGTCTACCTGCCTGCGAGAATGCCTGCCTTCTTGCCTGCCTCCCTGCCTGCCTGCGAGAATGCCTGCCTGCCTGCCTGCGAGAATGACTGCCTGCCTGCCTGCCTGCGAAACTGCCTGCCTGCTTTCGAGAATGCCTGCCTGCCTGCCTGCCTGCCAGAATGCCTGCATACCCTCCCTCCAGCCTCCCAGCATCCCCATTCATAACACCTGTTTTAAAGGGCTCATCCACCTTGTATTCCCTGTGTTTCTAGTTCCTATCTGTCCCAGTGTACATTCTCTGTTCTAGCCAGATTTGAAAGTTATAATTGGGATCTTGATAGTGAGGGCAGAGGAAGCATTGAGGAGCTAGAGGGAAATTGAGTTTCATCATTGCTGTCTAGTACTCTGTGTAGGCTTTTCTCCTCTCTGAGACCTTTCTTAAGGGAATGTCCAGTGGACTACAAATGGGCTTTGGCTCTCTACCCAACATTCCCCACCCATTCGCAATGATGAGATTTTTTTTTGCGGATGATGCCTGATCCCTTTGAAACCTCGTGATCGCACAGGCTGGTATGCTTATTCCATGTGGGCTCTGTTGTTTCTGAGCTACATGGCCGCTTGCTTACCCTTCAAGCCTTTAAGACCTCAGACGCCATATCTTTTGGTAGCAGGGCACCATCAGCTTTCTTGACCACATTTGCTTATGCAACCGCTTAGACTTCAGGGAACGTGTCTGGAAGGTGAGCATCATAGAATGCCAATGTAATAGAACAAAGTATTCTTGCAATGAGAGAGTCCTTGAGTGGAGGCCCAAAGGCCATCTGCTACCTTAATAGGAAACCTAAAAAAGATATGGACATAGGTGTATTTCCCCATGCTCACAGATAAATATATTTACATCTGTTCGTGCCTTTCTTTAGACCTCTATATCTGGCCCGTGCTTCCTAGGTCGCTCTGCTATTCCCTTTCATTTCCCTCTTGTGCCCACTGCCATGCTCAGGCTTCATTTGGGTTTCAGTAAATCCCCTTGGTTCCTTTACCCTTGATCACGCCCTACCAGGATTCCTACATCGCCCTCACCACGGATTTGCATCCACTTGTTGTTCCCTTGTCTCTGGGTTTCTTGACACCACTTCCTTTCCCCCCAACTCCCTCTTTCCCGTGGCCCTCCCCCAAAGCGTTGTTCCCCTTTTTCTCTCCTGCAGATTGTGCATCCAGCATCTCTTTTTAGACATACAGGAGAGGTAATAACATGCACAAACACAAAACAGAGCAATAGCAAGCACCAACAGAAAGAAAACAGCCAAAATCCAATGACCATAAACGAAAACACAACTCATCAAGAAAGGAAAGCTCGTAGGTAGTTCACGGACAGTTTGTCGGCCCTTAGGAGTGTTTTCCAGTCCAGTCTGTGCGGGCACCAAGTCCTGCCCCCAAAGTCCTCCTTTGGCATTCCCTGAGGACCTTGCTGCTCCACTTCCTTGCTCTTCTGCTGCACCCCCTTAGTGCTATGCCTCGGTGTGGCGAGATCCGTTCCCGCACTGTGTCTCCAGAGTTGTCCCTTCTAGGGCTATGGGTCTTTGAGGGACGTCGTGTCTCAACTTGGGCTGGCCATGTGGTCTTCTGTGTGGACTGTCTTCTCTGCATGGGAACATCATCCTCAAGGCCTGGTGGGCCAGGATGTCCTCCACTCTCCCCTACTCCCCCTTCGTCTGCTCCGTGTGCTCCCATTAGCTATGTCCCTCTCCCAGAGCTGCAGATTCGGTGCCATCCTATGAAAAAACATATTCGGGTGGGGGAGGGGGGCACATGGGCCGGGGAAGATCTGCTCAGATCTTTTGAGGGTCCAGGAGAGAGTGACTGCTCAGCTGGGCACAGGCATGTGGGGCTTCGAGCTCTGGCTCCAGACACTGGTTGGGAATGTGGCTTTGTTGTTAACCAGTTGTGTTCCTGTGGGTCAGTACCTGTGTCTTTTTGAGTGAGTTTTCTCATGTGGAAAGTAAAGGTATTCCATGGTCTAGTGTCCCATGTCACTAAGTGATCGAGAGGGGTTAACCCGAACCTGATTCAAACCATGTGCACATGTCAGGCGCATTCTAGATCTGGGGTGGCGATTCAGAGCCCAGGACATTGATAATGTCCAAGAGGTGATATAGGTGGCTTCGTATTGAAACGGGAAGCCCACTGTGGAGGTTTTGTCCTTCCGCTGATGGCCACCTCAACTCCTGCTAAAAGAGTTTCACTGGCTCAACAGCCGAGCAGGGAGCCAGTGCCATGAAAACCATGTGGCTAACTGGGACATTTTTTACCTCGATGGCTTGGGAAGCCCCCCAATCTCCATGCAAACCTTCTGGTGTGAGTTATCCTTATAAGCACTCATAGGCTGACAGTGATTCCCATCTTTCCTTTGACAATGTGCCCGTTCTCTTTTTTAAACCAGAGAAGATTGCCCCTGTGTCCTCCAAGACATTTCCTGGCTGGCCCCCGACTTGGACAGTTAGCACGGGATCCTGGGGGCCAGTGAAACAGAGCCCTGAGACATTCCTTCAGCTTCCTCAAGCATTATTGTATATCGCTTGGGTTTTTCTAGGCGAGACTGAGGCCCGTCCTCTCTAGTGTAGGTTTGTCCGTCTCTCCTGGGGTTTTCAATGCAGTGCTTTTTTCCAATGTCTGTCTCTTCTGTAATAGGCACCTGGATCCTTCCTTCCTCGGGGCTTGGCGGTGCCACAGGTCAGTCTCTCCGTGAGTGGGCCATGATCTCTTTTCCTGAGTCTCTGGTGTGTCTCATGGCAATTCCTAGTATTTTAGCTATTTGTTTGTTTCTGTCGTGGTAGGGTCATCTGTGTTGTGATACACCCACTAAGACACTTCTACCAAATCACTAAGATTGTTCCCTTTAAATGCTTCCCATTTCTTTTTCATGTCTGAGGCGGGCTGAGTAATAAAGGCAATACTTATTGCCCTCTTGTTTTCGGGGGCCTCTGTGTCCTTGGAGGTACAAAGAACACAGGCTTCCATCAGCCACTCTAAAAAGGAAGGCAGGCGGCAGGCAGGCAGGCAGACATTCTCTTGTAGGCGCCTGAAAATTCTCACTGACCTTAGAAAAATGCATAGGTTTCCTAGCTGTCCCGCGGAGGCCCTGCAAGAGAAACTGGTGATACCTGTTTAAGCCCTCGGGGCCTTACTGGGAGTTATGTCCCACAGTATTCGTGGAGTGGCAAAAAGAGTTTCTGTCCAGTGGGGAGTGCCCGCTGGCTGACCATCAGGTCTATTGACTGCTTTCTGGGCCTCTCTCTGGAAGGGCTCCCGTTCCTCTGTTGTGAACAGCACCTGGAGAAGTGGCTGGCACTTGTCTGAGGTGGGCTGATGCATGTGGAAAAGCTAGTCTAGCAAAGAAATCAGTTCTTGTGGTTTGTCAGACCGGGGGGTTTTGTTTATTCCAATTATACAATCCCTGGAAAAAAAGGGGACATAGACCCAAAGAGGGACTCGGGGGGTTTCCCCAGGTGTTGGGGCTGCTTGCCTTAAGCAGAGAATGCTGTTGCCCCGTGATCCTTTTGGGGGGTAGAGAGGACATGCCAGCCCTAGTGCACGTGTTGGGGGGTGACTTTAAAAGGGGTGGTATTTCTCTCTCTCTGGCACCCAATGATCTGATAGGCAGGTTCCGTCAGCCCTCTTGAGAGGTGTCTGAGTAGCCCCGAGTCGAATTTCCCAAGGGTTTTAAAACTTTTGCAATGTGCATGTGTGCAAGCAGGCAGAGTGAGAAGCGGGGTATTAGGGTTAGCCATTCTTAGTTGAACCAAAACTGCTCTGGTGGTTCTCGCAACCCTCTGAACATCCATTTCCTCCGTGACATTCCCTTGGGTGATGTCTGCACAGCCTACCTCCCCAATATCAGCTAGTTGATTTACACTTGCTAGCTACTTTATTTTCTTTTCATGGTGGCTTCTGTCAGCCCCAAATGGCTTCTCTCTTGTCAAAGCTGTTTCAGCTTTGCCCAGAGATCCTACACAGTCACCATTGTAGCCGAGAGGTAACAGGGTCTGTGACCATGGCCAAGAGGGCACCCACCAGTCCAAACATGTGGAAGGGCGCTGCCTAGGGAGCTGGGTGAAGAGGCCTGGGAGTTAGCCCTGCCTTGTCCCGGGAGCCAAAAGTTTCCCTTTCCCCTCCATTCCCTTTGCCTTTCTCCTGGTTTTTCAAACAAGCTGCTCTAGCCCTATAACGCCAAGCACACAATTGTCATAATTCTTAATGAAAACGTATCTGGTACCCAAATTATAAATGTGACTATTTGGTCACATTTTAAAAACACTGAAAATTTTATGCTTTTAAAATATATTTTGAATGCCATGTATATTGATAAGTATGAAAGTAAAGAATAAAAACCAAAAAAAAATTTTCCTGGATTTAAAACCTGAGGCGTTATAGGGCTAGTGTTCTTCCAGTTTAGGTTTGTTCCTTGTTACAGGCTGGTATTCCGTTGCCCACGCTTAGGCCAATGTGGTTCGGAAGCCTAGGCGGAGTCACTGTTACCTTTAGGCTTTCAGTGATGCTGCTTCAGGCACTTTGGGGACAGCTCTTAACTTAATACACAGCTCCTCTGCCATGATGTTCCAGCCAGAAATTCCAATTTCCATTAAGATTCCCTGAGCGGCCACATGTCCCTTCCCTTCAGAGATATGAGCGTCAGCCCCGCCAGCGGGCGTCTTGGAGGGCCTTGGGGCCATCCCAAGCAGTGGTCCTCCTAGCCTGTTGTCCAGAAAAATGGTTGGACCTAAAGGTCGCCCTCGGCGACTGGTCATTGACCCCTTCCCTCAGGCTGAGGCATGAGGTTCAGGGCAACTCAGGGGTGCGCTCTCAAGTGGGGGTTAGTGACCTGTAGGCAGCATGCTCTCAATCGCCTCCTTGTTTTGTGCTTTCTGGATGGGACTTAGCAGCGTGATGCTCAGGAATTGCCCCCTTGCATGAATCCTGTCCATTTGGGATAGAGTTGATACAGAGAGGCTGGGCAACAAAAGCTGATAGATTCACTTTGCAACACTATTTGGCCACAGTATCGTTTTGAGAAAGGCTACGCTTTCCCTTCCAACCATGATTCACCTGGAGCAGTTTTGTAGAGTGCCGGGAAAGTGGGCGGAGATGCCAGAACTTAGAGCTTTTCTCCTCTCGAGGAGCTGTAGGAGACTTTCATCCCCAGTGTACCCAGGAACCCCTAAGGCAGGCGTCCTCAAACTGTGGTCCATGGGACACATGTGGCGCGATGCCGTTTATCCCACCATCGGGGTGTTTTTGCTGCCACTGCCTGTCCTGATTTGCAGCCGACTCGTGCAGTGTGCATAGGAATTTGTTCATAGGTTCTTTGAAAACAATAGTCTGGCCCTCCAACGGTCGGAGAGACAATGAATTGGCCCCCTGTGTAAACAATTTGAGGACCCCTGCCTTAAGGGTTCCTGGACTTCAGGTCACTATTCGCCCAGCCCTGAACCCTCCCTGAACATTCTACCCCTAGTAGAGGCATCAGGGGCATTTGGTCCCCGGGTAATTTACAAGCCTTTTACTCAAATGGAACCCGAGAAAATTAAAAATGACACAGGCAGTTACTCTACTTTTGCTCCCTGTTGACTCGGCCTGTGGTATCCCAATATTACAATTTAACCCTATAACGCCGAGCATGACCTTTCCCTAACATTTAATGAAATGAATTTATATGTATATTGATAACTATGCAAGTAAAGAATCAAAATGAAACCTTTTTTCCAAAAATTTAAAAGTGAGGCGTTATAGGGTTAAAAAGAAGGATGGTTCTTATCAGCAGGTCCAAGGCCTTAGGATCATAAATGAAGCAGTGATCCTACTTCACCCAATAGTGCCCAAAACCTGGACCCCCCTAGGGGATATTTTGAATGCTTTTACTCCCGTGCCAGTACTTAGAATGAACAAACACACACGCCTGATAATCCTAAGATTTTACTTACTTCCTGTGATACTCACCTACTTTCAAGGGCACTCCCACCTCACAATCCTAGCCTAGTCTCAGTTAAACTGTTCACCCTTTTGTGCGTTTGTTGGTTTTTCCAGAAGTTCTCAAGTAACCAAGGCCCCTAATCCCAGTGTGCCAGCTCGAGGACCACCATCTCCTGGACCACTTCAACCTTATCCATCCTAGCGCTGAATGGACAAGCCCTCCCAGCAGAGCAGGAAGGGTGTGGACCCAAAGCCCCACTTTGCCTCTTTTGCCAGCAGGAAGCAATTAGAGATGCCATCGCCCAGTACCCCAAAGATTTGGGTCCATATCTCTTTAGGGTGGAAAAGTTACGTAGCTAGCATAGGGACTGGGGTGTCCATTACACATGCTCAGAGGGCCCAGTTAGCGGCCCAGGAAGGAGTGGCACACTGTGCGTGCTCAGAGCCACTGGGATCGACCAGGGTTGCCCATCACACCTCCCTAACTCTCCTAAACCTCATTTAGGTCACAAACCAGGTTTGGCGTGAATTCTTTCTCACGCAGAACCAAGGACGGAGGGATATCTGTCCCCAGAGAGATCTGACCAGCCCAGGAAAGCTCTTTGGAGGCAGCAGGACTGGACATGAATGGCTGGTGGATACTGTTCAGATACATGGCTTTCTGCTTGGAAGGGTTTTTAGTCTCAGCTGACTGGAACGGAGCAGGTAGTACGTCTGGATCACATAGTATCCATGTCCACAAATGAGCTGCCAATTCCAAAGTCCTGACAATGCCTTTGGAAAGCCCTCTGTTTTGGAATGTCACTCCTTCGATATGGCAGTGGAAGGGACTGGGACCCAGGTATGCTGCCCCTTACTCCTAGTTGTCGGTTTCTGGATCCTGACCATATCTCTCACACGATCAGTTAGTGGGCTTGTTGTCTGCCTCAGGCTTTGTTCACCGAGGTCCTCCAGCTAGGTGGTAGTGTGTGTGCATGAGCAGAGGCTTCCTGCCAATCCCCCATGAGTTATAGAGCTCCCCTGGTGTGGGCTCCGTGAAAGAGGTGCCCCAGACAGCAGGACTACCCAGGAGGGTGGGCCCTGCAGGAACCGGAGGGCCATTGCCCCTGTGGAATGACCTCAGAGCCCCGCCTCTCTCACTGTCCAGCTGCCGGGGCTGTGGACCCTAAGCTTCATGCCTTACACAGGAATAGACACAGGGTGAGTTGATTGCAGCACCTGCTTTTGCTGGTCTAATCCAGCCTGAGATCATCCTAGCATCAGCCCTCTGCCAGGGTCTTTTTTTTCTCTCCTTTTATAGGGGCTCATACAACAATAACCACAATACGTGCAAACATCACTGATATAAGGCACATTTGTACATTCATTGCCCTCATTATTCTCAAAATATCTTCTCTCCCCCTAAGCCCGTGGCCTCAGCTCCTCATTCCCCCCGCCCCCATTCTCACTACCCCTCCCTCATAAATCCTTCATCATTTACTAATTATTATTTTGTCATGTCTTGCACTGTCTGATGTCCCTCTTCGACCCCTTTTCTTTTGAGGTTTATGTAGATCCTTGCCATCGGTTCCCTGGTGCCAGCCTAGCCTCCCTCCACCCTCCCAGCATCCCCATTCATAACACTGGTCCTAAAGGGCTCATCCACCTTGAATTCCCTGTGTTTCTAGTTCCTATCTGTCCCAGTATACATTCTCTGTTCTAGCCAGATTTGAAAGTTATAATTAGGATCTTGATAGTGAGGGGAGAGGAAGCATTGAGGAGCTAGAGGAAAGTTGTGTTTCATCGTTGCTGCCTCGTACCCTGTGTAAGCTTGTCTCCTCCCTGAGACCTTTTTTAAGAGAATGTCCAGTGGACTGAAAATGGGCTTTGGCTCTCTGCCCAGCACTCCATGCTCATTTGCAATGATGAGATTTTTTGTACTGATGATGCCTGATCCCTTTGATCGTCATGATCGCAGAGGGTGGTATGCTTACCCTATGTTGGCTTTGTTGCTTCTGAACTAGATGGTCGCTTGCTTACCTTCAGGCATTTAAGACCTCTTATGCCATATCTTTTGATAGCTGGGCACCATCATCTTTCTTGACCATATTTGCATATGCAACCGCTTAGTCTTCAGTGATCGTGTTGGGAAGGTGAGCATCATAGAATGCCAATGTAATAGAACAAAGTATTCTTGCAATGAGAGAGTACGGGAGTGGAGGCCCAAAGGCCATCTGCTACCTTAATAGGACACCTATAAAGATATGGACATAGGTGTATTTCCCCATGCTCACAGATAAATATATTTACATACGTTCTTTCCTTTCTTTAGACCCATGTAACTGGTCCGTGCTTCCTAGGTCGCTCTGCTATTCCCTTTCATCTCCCTCTGGTGCCCACTGCCATGCTCAGTCTTCATTTGGGTTTCAGTAAATCCTCTGGGTTCCTTTACCCTTGATCACGCACTACCAGGATTCCTACACCGCCCTCACCATGGATTTGCATCCACTTGTTGTTCCCTTGTCTCTGGGTTTCTTAACACCACTCCCTTTCCCCCCAAACCCTCTCTCCCATGGCTTTGTTGTTAACCTATTGTGTTCCTGTGGGTCAACACCTGTGTCTTTTTGAGTGAGTTTTCTCATCTGGAAAGTAAAGGTACTCCATTGTCCAGACTCCCATGACACTAAGTGATCGAGGGGGGTTAACCCAAACCTGATTCAGACAATGTGCTCATGTCAGGCGCATTCTAGATCTCGGGTGGCGATTCAGAGCCCAGGCCAATGATAATGTCCAAGAGGTGATATAGGTGGCTTCGTATTGAAACGGGAAGCCCACTGTGGAGGTTTTGTCCTTCCGCTGATGGCCACCTCAACTCCTGCTAAAAGAGTTTCACTGGCTCAACAGCCGAGCCGGGAGCCAATGCCATGAAAACCATGTGGCTAACTGGGACAAAGGGCAGAGAGACATTTTTTACCTCGATGGCTTGGGAAGCCCCCCAATCTCCCTGCAAACCTTCTGGTGTGAGTTATCTTTGGAAGCAATCATATACTGACAGTAATTCAAATCTTTCCTTTGACAAGGTGCCTGTTCTCTTTTTTGAGCCCAAGAAGTTGGCCCCTGTGTTCTCCAAGACATTTCCTGGCTGGCCCCCGACTTGGACAGTTAGCACGGGATCCTGGGGGCCAGTGAAACAGAGCCCTGAGACATTCCTTCAGCTTCCTCAAGCGTTATTGTCTCTCGCTTGGGTTTTTCTAGGTGAGGACGAGGCCCGACCTCTATAGTGGAGGTTGTCCGTCTCTCCTGGTGTTTTTAATGCAGTTATTTTTCCAATGTCTGTCTTCTCTGTAGTAGGCACATGGATCCTTCCTTCCTCGGGGCTTGGCGGTGCCACAGTTGAGTCACTCCGTGAGTGGGCCATGATCTCTTTTCCTGAGTCTCTGGTGTGTCTCATGGCAAATTCCTAATATTTTAGCTATTTGTTTGTCTCTGTCGTGGTAGGGTCATCTGTGTTGTGATACACCCACTAAGACACTTCTACCAAATCACTAAGATTGTTCCCTTCAAATGCTTCCCATTTCTTTTTCATGACTGAGGCGGGCTGAGTAATAAAGGCAATACTTATTGCCCTCATGTTTTCAGCGGCCTCTGGGTTGATAGGGTTATAAAGACTGCAGGCTTCCATCAGCCACTCTAAAAAGCCAGGCAGACATTCTCTTGTAGGCGCCTGAAAATTCTCACTGATCTTAGATAAATGCATAGGTTTCCTAGCTGTCCCGTGGAGGCCCTGCAAATAGAAACTGGTGATACCTGGTTAAGCCCTTGGGGCCTTGCTAGGAATTTGGACCCCGTATTTTTCGTGCAGTGGCAAAAAGAGTTTCTCTCCAGTGGGGAGTGCCCGCTGGCTGACCATCATGTCTATTGACTGCTTTCTGGGCCTTTCTCTGGAAGGGTTCCCGTTCTTCTGTTGTGAACAGCACCTGGAGAAGTGGTTAGCAATTGTCTGAGGTGGGCTGATGCATGTGGAAAAGCATGTCTAGCAAAGAAATCAGACCTTGTCATTTGTCAGAAAAGGTGATTTTGTTGATTCCAATTATGTAATCCCTGGAAGAAAAGGGGACATATACCCAACGAGAGACTCCGGGGACTTCCCCAGGTGTTGGGGCTGCTTGCCTTAAGCAGAGAATGCTGCTGCCTAGTGATCCCTCTTGGTGGGTAGAGAAGACAGGAAAGCCCTAGTGCACGTGTTGGTGGGTGATTTTAAAAGGGGTTGTATTTCTCTCTCTCTGGCCCCCGGGAACTGATAGGCAGGCAGCACTCACAATGGGTCGTAAGCCAGCTCTCCCACTCCCCGAGTCCTCCTGCAAAGTGGGATAAAGCAGACAGGGTTGGGGAGGGGGAGGGGAGAGGGAAGGACGGCCTCCACCTTGGAGGTTTTAAGAACTTGGACCGGTTGTTTTTCCGGTCATGCCATGTTTCCTGAAATCTTGGAAACAAGAACCTATTCTGTTGAGGGAGGGAGCAAGTCTTTTATATATTCTGGCTTATTAGTGGCCCTGTCAATCCACACATCAATTTTAGGGATCAGATCGGGATGTCCTGGTTGCCCATAAGCAAAACTATGACCTCTGAGAAATAGTGGAAGGGAAAATCAATCTTATGTGGGCCAATCAGGGACTCCTTCTGCCCAATCACCTTTAAACAAATTGCAGAGTCTCCAGGCTTTAGGGTTGAAACCACATGATCTTTGTGAGTGCCTAGAGCAGGGGTCCTCAAACGACAGCCGGCGGGCCACATGGGGACAGGCGAGGACATTGATCCTGTCCGCCGGGTGTTTGTGCCCCGTTTGTTGGTTTGTTTTTTAACTTCAAAATTAGATGTGTGCAGTGTGCCTGGGAATTTGTTCATAGTTGTTTTGTTTTTGTTTTTGTTTGTTTTTTAACCTATAATCCGGCCCTCCAACGGGTTGGAGGGACAGTGAACTGGTCCCTGTTTAAAGAGTTTAAGGACCCCTGGCCTAGAGAAATCAGAAATCCCCTAGTTCTGGGGAGAGCACTCCTGTACAGGTGGTCTCCTTTCTATGCAGGTCCGGACAGTGGTAGTCAGAGCACGGTGCACCTCAAAATGTTGTAGCCACAGTCCATTCCCAGAAAAAACAAAAACAACTCACACCGTCAGCAAGTTCAACAGAAAATGTTTTATTTCCTGAGCAGGGTCTGTCAGCCAGTTTGTCTCTGTAATGATTTTTTCAATGACCTCATCAAACAGAAATAATTGTAGTTACCCCAAAAGATTTTTTTTTCCATTTCTTTTCTTTTAAAAAAAAATATTTTATTAGGGGCTCATACAACTCTTATCACAATCCATACATAGACATACATCAATTGTATAAAGCACATCTGTACATTCTTTGCCCCAATCATTCTCAAAGCATTTGCTCTCCACTTAAGCCCTTTGCATCAAGTCCTCTTTTTTTTTCTCCTTCCCCTCTCCCCGCTCCCTCATGAGCCTTTGATAATTCATAAATTATTATTTTGTCATATCTTGCCCTATCCGCCGTCTCCCCTCACCCCCTTTTATGCTGTCTGTCCCCCAGGGAGGAGGTCACATGCAGATCTTCTACTTGCATGCCAGGTGCTCCTGTGAGTGGGAATCTTGGTGGAGCTCGCTGGTCCAAACCCAAAGAAAATCGAGCACCACGTTTGCCCATCACAGAGCTCAGGTGTGAATCTTATCTTCCTCACTGTCATCCTTTATCTGAACAGTGTCAGTGTCGGTTTATGAATTTCCCAAGGAACCACTATCACTCAATTTTGTGCAAAATGCTGGGTCACTGTCGCTGTTATTTCTCTGGTCTAAAACCAATTTTGTGTTAAAATGACACGTTTTAGATCGCTTGGACTAAAATTTCTAGTCAGAAATTTTTCCAATGACATTGAAAAGGCAAGCAGGCACCGTAGACTGCTCTATAGGTAAATCTGAGGTGCTTTGCTTGGTTACAATATACTCCTCAAAGATTACACAGTATCGCACTATGTTTGTATTTCTCTTTAAAACTTACCCTATTGAATCTCCTGCCCAGGCTGGCCCTCCTGTGGCTGTCCTCCACTGGGAGAATAACAGTGTAAAGGGAAGCAGTTAACCTCCCTGCCTGTCTAATAATGTCAGTAATTTTGGACCCATATTTTCATTATTTGTGAAGTGAAAAAATGTTATAATCCAAAATTATCAGTATTCTAACATGAAGGCTCCCGAAAACTGAGCTGCAAGTACTTTATTCCTGGTCCAGTACCATTTCTGCCGGCGTTGCGCCCCCACTCCCTGAAGGAATGATTAGACCCAGAATTTTCCAAAGGTCATTTTCTTAACTAGATCTCTCTTTCTGCTTCTAGAAATCTTATGAAACAGAGTAGCAGATTGTTGCTCTTCAATCGGTTTTTCCCAGGTATGCCAAAGCGTTCTTGTTTTCAATGTCTGCATACATAACAGGTGCTGCAGTAAATGGGAATCTTGGTGGAGCTGGCTTATCCATAGCCGAAGGCAATAGAGCACCACGTTTGCCCATCACTGAGCTCAGGTGTAGAATCTTCCACACTGTCACCTTTTATCTGAGCAGTATCAGGGTCAGATTATGAATTTCCTGAGGAACCAATATCGCTCAATTCTGTGCATAATGCTGACTCACTCTTGCTGTTATTTCTCTGGTCTAAAACCCCATATGGGCTAAAATGACACTTTTTTGATGCCATGACCTAAAATTTCCAGTGGAAAAATTTTCCCAATGACATCACATGGGCCTTCCTCTAATCCCGACCAGCTTTTTCACATAGACCAGCTTCTTGTATTCATTGCTCAGCATACAGATGGAATAAGAACAGTGAAAGATACAACCCTGATGCACACCTTTTCTGATTTTAAACCATGCAGTACCACCTTGTCCTGTCCACAGTCTCACCTTGTCCTATCTCTTGGCCTTTGTATAAGCTCCATATGAGTACAATGAAGTGTTGTGTACCTCCCATTCTTTTCAATGGTATCCCCAAGATCCACCTCCTTCCACTTGTGGTTTCCAGAATGTGACGTTAGGACAAAGCCTGGATAGTCTCATGGCAAGATCAGATCAGGAATGGAGCTGAGCCGGGAGCAGCTTTATTTGCTTGCTCCAGGGAAAGTCTGCCAATGTGACTAAACCTTAGGAGCTTTCTACCAAAGACAAAGGTGAATCCCTCCCTCTTTACCCGCTGATCATCTCTGAGCCTCTTGCTCTCGTATCCCTTGCACAGACCTCTACCATCAGATGGACAATTCGGTAACGTTTGAACACTTTTCTGATGTTGAGTCTGGGGAGCAACTAATAGCTGAGTAAATATTGATTGAAAGATGGTGAGTGGAAGAAAATAGCTTTACCAGATCTAGGTTGTGATGGAGATGAGAGTGTTACCAAATCCCACTCTCCCCATAGTGGGTTTGCTGTATTGTGCCCAGTCCTGAAAGTCTGAGCCAGGGGTTTTAGCGTGGCCCCTTTCAGAACATATAAGTGGAATTCTTGGACCATGCGTTGTCCATAAAGTGTGGCTTTACCAAGGAGATGTCAGCCATGGAACGAAACAACCCAAGAACCTAGATCTTTGTGAAGGTGTTGGTAAGGGATGCAGCGGAAATCATAAACTTGAAGGCAAAGGAAACTTTGCCTTCATGTGTCTGCAACTGGATGAAGTGGTGCTGGAGCACACCCTCCTTTGTGATTCTTCTTGTTCTTTTTATGAGCTGCTCCCTGGCCTGTGCTCTCCCGCAAATCTGGAAGCTCTTTGCTGGTGGGGGCAATTGCTATATCCGCCCCCCAGATCCAGATGTCTTGTCCATGGTCAGTGTGCAATCCTTGTTTACCAGGTGACTGGGGCATCTAAAGGCAGGCAGGGTTCACATACTTTTTCCTAGACTTTCTAGAAGGACCAGAGCTAAACATCGTGCAGCCCTTTTCATGTCCTCTTTCTCTTCTGTACTTATTTTCCACGAAAGAGGAGAAGAAACACGATAGCATCTACTGACAGCAAATCAAATGCCGTCGTGTGTGTTCGGAGGGCAGGCTGTTTCTCGTTTGCCTAAATCATCATTCCCATCATGCCATGTCCATGTTAGATGTTTTAGGGAAACAGATGACATATGTTATGATGCTAAATAAGCTGAAACGGTGCCAGGATGGAGACAGAAATTGTTTGTTTTTTTGTTTGTTTGTTTTTAAATAAAGCACGGCATTTTAGTGACTTATTGTGGTGGCAAAGGAGGGCACCGAGGGCAACAAAGCGTGGTTGTGACAGTGGTCTAGGAATTAAGACAAATCGTTGCTTCTGCAACAGAGATGAGCTGCCTCTGACCTGTCAGTTACTTGAAGGGAGACTCTGCGTTTGGTTAGACAAGTCTTAGTTTCCAGATGGTACCAGCTTTCCTCCTGAACCTCTGTGGTTCCCATTCACTACATAAGCCCAAATCGCTTTTAGCTGAGCAACAGCAAATGGTAATGCAAACTTGCCATATTGCTCTTTTGCGTACACTCTTTAAAAATTGTAGTAAATATACATGCATCAAAACATTCGACTCTTCCACCCTCTACAAGATTATAATTAAGTGGCATTCTGCATGTTGTTCATATATCATCCTTACCCATTCCAAAATTATGCCATCACCCTTATGGAAGCTCAGTATCGTCTCAGTGCTGGCACTTCCCCTCCAGGCCCTACTGGGTTAGGCTGGGTTGACTAGAGAAATAAATAAAAGGACACTCATATAGGTATAAGAAAGACTCCACCCCACTTATTTATCCAATTTACATTGTTACATTATGTAACAACCATACTTAGCTTCCTACCTATCCCTGGAAACAATTGATAGATGTTTGTCTCTACTCATTTTCCTAGTCTAGATATTTCATGTAAGTGGAACTAAACAAAATGTGTCCTTTTTGAAGCTGATTTCTTTCACTCAGCATAATATTTATGACGTTCATTCCTCTTGTAGCCTGTGTCAGGAATTCATGTCTCTATGTGGCTTAGTAGCAGTCCATTGTACATACCGTAGGCAAGATGTTTGACTTATCCATTCATCTATTGATGGGTATTTAGACCGTTTACACGTTTGCGAGATTGGGAATAATGTTGCAAGGGCCATCTGTGTATTTGTATCTATTTATGCTCTTGCTTTTAATTGCTTATATCCTTCATTTCCTTTTCTTTCCTTGTTAGACTCAGTATGATCCCCTTCTGCCCATCCTCTAGCCTCACAACCTCTGTGTCTGATGTGCCAGGATCTCACCAGGAGCCTTAACACCAAGATTCTGAGCCCTGACTGAGCATACTGATCATCCAGGGAATTGAATATTCCGGAGCACACAGAAGATGAAGTTATAAAAACTCCTTAGGCATAACCAAACAACTGGAGGGAGTGCTTTACTGGGCTTGGGGGCTGGGGATTATAGTTGTAAGGGACACCGAGGTCAATTGGCATAACCTAGACTGTAAAGACAATGTTGGACATCCACGCTGGAGAGTAGCAGCTGGATGTTAGAAGCTCACAAGTGGCCATCTAGGGGGCAAGTATTGTCACCCTCACTCTGGAGGAAAGAAGAGTGGTGAATGGGCCACATGAACAGTAGACTTCCTGACTCTGAGCACAGACTAACTAGAGGATCTCCAACTATCAATTCCAACTTCTTTGAATGGGATCACATCAAAAGGTCCTAGATAGTGAAGCAAAATTCACAGTTATAAAAGAGACCAGGTTTATTGGCTGAATAGGGACCAACAGACCTCTGAGACTATGGTCCTTATTCACTAAGTCCGAAAAAGAACTCTTACCTGTGGCTCAATATCCAGCCAAATAATAGACCGGTCTACAATGGGAGCAATGACACAAGTGAGGCACACAAACCTTAAAATAGCAAATCATTTGATCTCAAAAGGGCAGCATTAATCCAAGGACCAAGTTCAGAAGGGTAGGCAGGGAGGAGGAGTGGAAATGGAAGGCACAAGTAGGAAGTGGAATAAGGGATATTATATTGTGGAGATTGCAATAAGTGGCATAAAACACAAGGTGTATGAATTGTTGAATAGAAAACTGATGATCTTGGTAAACGTTCACCCAATTCACAATAAACACTTGAGAGAGAAAAAAAATCCAAGCACCTAGGGTGCATTCCAGGCCAATAAAATCAGACTCAATGGAGATGGGACAAAGATGTCTTTTGGAAAGCTCTCTGGCGATTCCAATGAGCACACAAGGCTGATGCCCACCATCTGGAAACTATGGGGTAGCTGCTTCTCCGGTAATGCCTCAGGAGAGCATTTGAGTCTGTCAAAGAATGGGGGATGCAGAAGGGGCAAAGGTCATCAAACCTCACCCACAGCTTTACACTGGGGGGCTGCTCTATGAAGAATCTGGGAAGGGTCCACTTGCATGCTGTCTCTGTGCAGCAGATTCAACAGACCCAACACCTTTCCAAAGCTGGCAAGAAAGTCTGAGAGACTAGATGTGGGCACCAAGCTTTGAGTTTCCCAGAAGGCACGAGACAGAGCAAGAGCAGTCACGGGAACACAGATTCCTCTGGAAATGCCGCGATGGGCAGAACATGCATCTCTAGTTTCATTTCAAACTCACTCAAGCATTCACTCCTTTTTACGAAAACCCAGCTTCTCATTACAGTAACCGGTTTAAAATGACAATCTTCTGTTGACCAAGTCTAAGAAATAACCTTCCTTTATTTTACATGGATAAAAATTCCGTTTTCTAGGCCGATGGGCTCTCAGGACAGGTGTTTTTATGTACTAGACATGGCTTTCAAAGTTCTCTAATTGCCTAAATTAATAACGACTTTTCCTTTGGCTTTTCCAAGGGACAAAATAATTTCAATCTTTTTCTAAGGAAGTGAATCTCTAGCTATCTCATTTGGATAACCTTCTGCCTTCAGGGTAGAATTTGAAATAATCTGCGAGGTCACCCCTTCCACACCCTGCCCTAGCAGCCCAGCCTCTTTCTTCCTTCCAGCCTCCAGCCAGCGGGGCTTGGTTGGGAAAGGAGATGCAGAAGGGAGTGTCTATGGGCTTTTCTATCAAAAGGTTGGCCACAACCCCCAGTAGACCAAATGTAATTCATTGGGGGTGGGTGGTTGCTAGATTAAGAGTTATCCTTAGGGAAATTACAAACAAACAGAAATACGAAGACTTTATATTTTATTATGGGATGCACTGCTCAGCCTCATTCTTTTTTAAAAGGCAAAGTGTAAAAAAATCTTAAAATGAAAGTCTAAATGAATAAATAAAATAAACCACAAAACCGTTTTCTCAAGAAAAGGCATAATAAAGAGCTCGGCTGCTTTTGGAGCTATTTAAGATGCTCGTGTTAAAGGGAAGAGTATCGTTGTTGACTTTGAAATGTAGAACCATTTGCTTAATTCAGTGATGGAATCTTTGCTGAAATGGGCAGTTCGGTTGAAGAAAGAAATTGACTTGTAGCATTTAATGAGCAATTTCATCTTTTGAATATAGAAATGACCATGGATGCCGACAAGCTTTTTATTCTTTGAGGACCCTCTAACCAAGAAATCTTTTAAATGACCATTACACAGTGAATGCCTGGAGGCTTTGGAAAATATTTATTTTAAAATTATTATAAGCTCAAAATGATTCACCAATGCAAAAGAAGAAGAGAAAAAGCAATTAAATACTAAGCTGTCAACACTGGAAACTTTTCTGTGCTGAAAATAATTGGACAGAGTGTGTTTTTTTAAAGTAATAGTGTCCAGAGAGATTTAATGATCTGATTGCTTATGGATATGGAGCTTAAATATATTCCTTATTTTAAATCTGATATTGGAATAGCAAGATTATAGACAATGATACAGTTGACTGGGAGAAGTATCGTTTCATTAAATTATCAAGTTAAGGCTCAAGGAGCCTGGTGGAATGTGTGTGACCATAGGCCAGCCAGTTGGAATCCGCTAGTGGCTCACAGAGAAAGATGAGGTTCTCAGCTTCTGTAAAGACTTACGACCTTGGGAACCTACAGGCACAGTTCTACGTTGTCCTTTCAGGGGTCCTCAAACTTTTTAAACAGGAGGCCAGTTCATTGTCCCTCAGACCCGTTGGAGGGCCAGACTATTGTTTAAAAATAAAACTATGAACAAATTCCTATGCACACTGCACATACCTTATTTTGAAGTAAAAAACAAAATGGGGCAAAAACACCCAGCGTGCCGGATGAATGTCCTCTGAGGGCCATGTGGCCCACGGGCCATAGTTTGAGGACCCCCTAGATTGATATAAGTCAGAATCGACTTGATAGTGTTAGGTTTCTGGGGTGGTTGACCTCAGTTCTTCCTTAGCAACGCTGAAAGAATTCACATGGCAGAAGCACTTTTGTAAATCCAAGTGAATTTTATGAAGGAAAGTTTCAGGTATCGCAGTCTCAAAAAGTACTTGCTATCTCCAGAAAGCAGGTCGGGCTGCATGGCAGGGGTGGGGAAAGTTTGCAGCTGAATATGGCAGTTCCATGGGAGGAATACCTGAGCAGGAGCGCAGACCCAGCTGAGGAGCCATGGCAGGAACCCTCAAGGGCCTCACCCTCCACTTGGAAAGCACATGAACAAGAGAGTGCAACAAAGAGCCTAGGCCTACTTCTATCACCTCCCAACACCACTGGAGGGCATTGGTCGATCTTCCTGGCTGGTTTAGGCGCACTTCTGTGATGTCTTATTCTGTGTGACCGGTGGACCTTCCACCTGGGCCTACATGACTTGGGTGAGAGCATGCTCAGTTCTGAATTTTGCCATAGATGTCTAATTAGTGTGCCTGATGTATTTCCAACCCCTTCATTGTGGCCCAGACAGCTCATTCACGGTTAGTGTTGGCATTTGGGAAGACAAGCCCTAATCTAGCAACCTGTCAATAGCAGTAAGTGAATGGAATTAAAACTCAACTCATAGCCATAAATTCAATTCTGACTCTTAGCGACCCGAGAAGACAGGGTAGAATTGCCCCCGGAGGGTTTCTGAGCCTGGAATTCTTTACAGGAATAGAAAGTATCTTTTTTTCTCCTTCCCAGTGGCTCCAAAGGACTGAACTTGCAGGGAGATGTCCAGTGGGTGCCAGCAGGGCTCCTTCACTGAAAATCTCTGCTAGTTTCTGAAGGGGGAGGGAAATTTTGAGGAGGCCGTCTGTGGCAGAGTTAACTCTCCATTAAAGCCAATGAGCTTTTCCACATCTCTCAAAAAACAAACAAAAAACTAAAGTGAATAGTTCAGATTAATACGCTGTAGGTAAAACGACCTCCCACCCACCAAACCAAACCATGCAAACAAACAAAAAGCCTGTTGCCTTCAAGTGAATTCTGACTCATGCTCGCCCCTTGTGATGCAGAGTACAATTGCTGCATTAGGTTGTCTAGACTGTACCCTTTATGAAAGCAGATGACCCCTTCTTTTTGTGGTACAGCGAGGTGGGTTTGAACTAATAACCTTTATATAAGCAACACTATCCAGTGACCTATGTCAACTAACGTGTCAAAGCATGTAAAGGCTGATTGATGACCCCCACTTCTCTCTTCCTCTGCTGTGATGACCTGGAATCCACCGTTTGATCTGGTGGCACCATATATGTGAAGCAGCCCGAATCACTGAGTGACTGTGTGCAGGACAAATACCCTGTAGAAATGCCCTTCCGGCATCAGAATTTGCATGAACAAGAAAGAAACTTCTAGATTTTAAGCCACTGAGGTTTCAGGGGTAGCTTCTTTCTGCAGAACAGACTAGCATAACGTGACTGATCATCTCTTCACAGGGTGGTTGTGAAGAGCTTCTGGAGCAGCATGATCCAGGGGAGCTGCCAAAGCAGATACCTACACTTTATCTGGGATTGTAGGTTGTAGTACCAATGTTTTTATTTGCCAGGGAGGCACTGAGTAATTTTTTTTTCTTCTGAAAGCAGGACAATAGGTACGTAAGTTTGGGGCCATATGTAGCTGGAGCTGAAAGTCTTCTTACCTTGCAGCTTCCTTTGGTAAAGATAGACTTGTTCTTAATGAAATCCATGAGCGCAGCCAGTCAGTGTCACAAATGAATTCTGAGGAGAGGCCAAACAGCTAAGTCAAGGACCAGCCTACCATTCTCTTAAATGCTGTCTCATGCTCTCATCTGCTCTGACGTGTCTGCTCAGGGGCATGTTGCAGCCACTGGGTGGGGCTTACCATTGGCACTGAAAATCATAGTAGGGGATATTAGTGGATATACATCAAGAAGACCTGACTTCTTGGCCATTGCACGGGGGTCACAGTTCCCAAGACAATCAGTGTCAAGAGCAAAACAAAATAAAACATGATGAGGCCTCAGGGGCTGGGTTGAGCTGGATATATAACCCAAACCCCTTTCTAACAAAACCTTCCCAAGAAGAGATTGCTCTTTTCCATATCTAAACAATTTTCTTTAACACACGTTCTGCTGAGGAACCTTCTGGGAAGCAGAAGAAAATAAATCTGCCTTCCTTTGAATTCAAATGGGTTGGGTCCAAGCCCTGTGCAGTGTGTATTCTTATCATAACTTCTAAAGGAGTCTGACTTCACCATTCTTAGCTATTAAAAAAGTTCCAGGCACAATAATTCAATTTGAAATCACACACCAGGAGTAGTTCATATTTCATAAATTTTATACAGGTATTGCAGGTACAAGGGAAGTACTTGTTAACTACCAGGTTGCTGGCACACCAGCATGGTGGTGAAGTGGTGACCTCGGGGCTCTCACTCCCCTGGCTTCACCCTCGGTCTTCTCACTCATCTTGTGGCTTCACCCAACTCACGGAGCCTCCTGCAGGCTCTTCTCCCTGCCTGTGTAAAAGGGCGAAGGAGACAGACTTCCTCAGAGCTGTGCTTTAGAGAATCCTCCGAACATACTCAGCACCGCCTTGAATAGGGCAGCGCTACATACATGACAGCTACTGTGTTATTGTTGATGGTGGTGGTGGGGTTTTCATACAAAAAAAAAAGAGCCCTGAATGGTTTATGTAACGAGTAAGGGAATAAACAGATCTTTCTTCATCCACCTGCACCTTCACTATTATATCACTCTCTAATTGCAATATTAGAGGCAAAAATGGGCAGAATTCCCACCTGTTGACAGTTTGTGCACATTGTGCGCATGCATGTGTGTACATGTGAATGTGTCTGTACAGTGTGTGTGCACGTGTGTGTGCACATGTGCACTGGAGCCTGGCAGCAGCAGGGGAGGCGCCTGGCTCTCTTCAGCAGTATCTGCAGGTGTAACTTGAAGTAATTGATCTGTTCAGGGAGCTCCTGAGATGGACTCAGGGAAGGAGCAGCAAGTAAGACACAGTCATCTCCCCCATATGTAGATGAGGGCACGGAGGTGGGCGGGAGAGAAGCAGCTCCTCAGTAAATGAGATCACAGGGGAAAAGCCTTGGATGAGGGGCCAGACAGCCCTGCTCTCCCAGAGAGGGTGGGGACTGGGAACGAGGCTGCATCCTGCCTCGTCAGTTACAGTTGCTCTGTCACTCTGGGAAGGGAGGCAGATGAGGCAGAGAGCTTCCAAAATCTCTCATCTCCAGTCCTTCTAGGTGGTTGTGGGAGGGTGTGAGGACGGCCAAACTGGAGGGTCAGGGTTGATCGCTTTGCAGTGTGGAGCCCGGCCTGGACCTGCATTGTGCAGGTGACCAAGTAGCTTTGGGGAAAGGGGTCCAGGTGGGGGGGCTTTGTCTACTAAGACCCACAGCCGCACCCTGTATGGCAATGTTGGTATGCAATGTGCAGAGACTTGAGACAACGTGAAATGGACCATCCACTTCACTTGGAAAGACAGGAGGGCAGAAAATCAGATCGGGAGATCTCGTTTGCTGCACACTTGTGAGAAGGGAGATATTCGTGGCTTCTCTCACACATTAGACTATATTCCTCCTCAGGCATCAAGGAGGTGACATGAGTGCACTGATAGCCTAGCATCTGTCAGCTGGGAGGCACAACAGAGTCAGAGCCCTTATTAATCACTGGGAGATTAGCTGAGGGGTCAAGAAGCCAGGCATGAGGCTTTCCAGGGCGGCTCAGCCTGCACAGGAGACCTTTCCTGGATTGGACAGAGGTGCTGCCATCTTGAAGCTCAGATAGAGTAGTTAGAAAATTAACTGACCTAGTACAAGATCTATTTACATATATCAAAAGATCCTGGGTAATAACATCTCATGTTTGTGCAGCATGCCATATTTGTCAAAGGGCTTTCTCATTAATGTCTTACTCGGTCCTCAAATGAAGAGGCCTTTGGTGAGGCATTGCTGTGTAATTTTGGACGTGGTCACAGCTTTGGGTGGAGTACTGGGCTTGGAATCAGACTGTCCAACCCACAGCAGGTCACTTAGCTGCTCTGGATTGGCTTTCTTCCTCTACGAAGGTCAGGGCTTGGACTAGACCATTTTCCCAGAGGCAGCACTGCTGACATTTTGGGCAACATCATTGCTGTGGGGGCGTCTTTTTCCCTGCACCCGGATGCGAAGCGAGCATCCCTGGTCTCAGCTCACTAGATGGCAGTGGGACTCCCTTCTGCAGAATGTCTCCAGGCATGGCCAAATGTCCCCTGCAGAGCACACTGCTGGGCTGGAGCACGGCAGGATGATGCACTCGATGAGCTGGATTTTAAGTTTTCAGGTACTTTACATGTCTGCACAGGGAGACTACATCAACAATTACCCAGCAGTCAATGGGTCATCACTGACCCTCTCTGTAATTCCAACTGAGATCATCAAGCACCGACTGAGTTTCTGAGCTTAGCACCCTGCATGGCACAGCTTGTTTAGCACTCAGCTGCAAACCAAAAGGTTGGCAGTTCAAACCTATCCTGAGGCCCCTTAAAAAAATCCTGGTGGTCTGCTTCAGAAGAGCTGGAGCATGAACACCCCAGGGAGTGAAGAGATGTAAACATGAATGTGGATGTGACTCTAGGTATAGCTACAACCAGTAACCATGGAATCAACTACAGCATGGAATCAACTTCAACTCCTGGCCCCCTTGTGTGTCCAAGCAGAACTGTGCTCCCCAAGATCTTGAAAGGCTGCTTGGTCTGAAGTAGATTGGCAGGCCTTTCTTTTGAGGTGCTGCTGGGTGGACTCAACCTTCCAAGCATGCTATTAAAAGCCAATTCGTCACCTGTGTGCATCACTGAAGACACACGGACAGAGGGAGCAGTGCCCTGGCTGGGGCACTGGAACAGTGCTGGCATGCAGTGAGTGCTGCCCAGTTAGCGAACAGGTCTTCCCTTGGTACTTTCTCAGGTCTGTGCGAAGCTTTCTAAGCATCCCGAGTTCTAAGGCTGACTCTGCTGCCAACTTACAGTGTGACTTAGTCTCTTGCCCTCTCTGGGCTTGATAACAAAAGCAGGGCAGGCCAGCCACAGATATCGTGTGGCTAGCAGGGGAAAGCCGTTGAGGACACAATTGCAGATGGAGTTCATCCTTTGGACTCATCGCCCCGCCCCCCTACCTCCCCCCCCCACTACACACACACACCTTTTCAACTGCACCGGATGGGTTCTAACTTTCTGGCACCAGAAAAGCAGACCTTGAGTGTTTCCCTTTATGGAATGTAGGCCACCCCTGCTTATGTGCCACATTCAGTCCCCGTTCTTCTGCCTACTCCCGTCCCTCCTCCAGTCATCAACAGTAAGTGGCTGCAGGGCGGTTTCCCAGCAGGGCTGTGCTCAAAGATTCATAATGCTGGGCTTTCCTTTAGTTCTCCACAGTCTGGGGCTTGGAACAATCCAGGCATTACCTTCTCAACTGCTCATTTTAGAGGGGAAGGGCGGGGCCACTGGAAACACCATATGGGCTCAATCCTTCTCTGCACGCATGTGAGGGGTTTCCAGGAGTTAGAATTTCAACTTAAGTGATTTATTTTTTGTTTTTTAATCATGTGCCTGGCACCTGCTGGACATTTCTTCTATAGTGTTTTGTTGTTGTGAACCCCATTTCTAAGATCGGAGCTAGAAGGGTCAGGCACAATAGGCAGTTTAATTGACTAAATCTGGGGTGTGAACCTGCTTCTGTCTGATTCCCCATAGCCCTCACTCATTTTAATGGCGGTGTTGTGAAGGGTGTGGGTTCAGCAGCCACACACTGCCTCATCTCGCCTCCTGGTGGATGGGTTGTGTAGCCTTACGTGAGTTGTTTAATCTCTTACTAAGTTTGTGAGATCACTACTTTTATTAACTTCATTTTACCGAGGCTGTGAGAGGTTAGGGGAGCAAAGGCTAACAGATTGCCTGGCATTTAATATGCAAATGATAGTCAAGATATATTACTGTGTCTCTGTTCTTGGTTCTGTCAGTACCTGGTGTGGCCACAAAGGAGAAACCTGGTTTCCTGCTATTTTGAGCATCTAGTGTGAATGACAGGAGATAAGTCACATGCTAATGAACCCTGGTGGTGTAGTAGTTAAGCACCATGGTGTCCGGCTATCAAAGGATATAGCGTCTGGGATCTTAAAGGCTGGAAGATAAACAGGGGGCCATCTAGCTAAGAAACAACAAAGCCCCCATGGAAAAAGCACACCAGCCTACCCCGACATGATCGCTGAAGACAAAGTGGGTGCATAAGCACATGCGAGCATGTTTTCTTGATGTGCACTCACCCTTTACATACAACTCTCTTATACATTCGTGTTTCTGTGGATTTGTTTCTCGAATGCACCCAGACTAACATAAGCAGCGTGGAACGCATTTAAGAAGCCTAGACAAGGGCAGGGCAGGATATTCGGAGGGACTGGATCCAGAATTAGAGAGGAAGGAGCCCTGGTGGCAAAACGGGCTGCTAGCTCCCTGTCCCAAGGGGGACAATGAGACTGCTGGCTCCCATGAAGATTTACAGTCTTGAAAACTCCATATAGGGTCACTGCGGTTGGAATCCACTGGACGGCAGTGACCTTTTGGGATTGAAGGTGGAAGCCACCAATGACTTCCTGCCATTGAGCCAAGGAGCCTCCGGAGAGTGTGTGAACTTCTGAAATGCAGTGAACAACCTCTGCACATCTGCTTTTCGTGCTGCCCAAGTCATGCCCTTGGCCTTTGCTTAAACATATTCATCCAGAAGTGAACCATCACAGCTGCTCCCTCGGGAAGCTGGGGGCTGAGCTCTCTGGTTCCACTCTGTCAGCATTTCTGGTCCGGGTACCTCCCCTCTGCCCCGGCACAGGCAATGTACTTTTGGAAGCAGTGCTCCCTGGGTAGTGGGTGTGATTTGCCTCCTCTGGTCTAACATGATGAATGCTGAGAGGGGGTGGATACTAGGGGGTTAAACTCCCTGAACTTTACCTAGCCCAGGGGAAAACTTATTATTTAAAGTAAGTTTTAGACAGAATCTTTAGAAAGATAAATTGTTAACTTTATGTACACAATTACTCCCCAACACATAGGCTCAACCTCATAGGCTGTGGATGACCTTGATCAGGTGCTCAGTCACAATGGGTTTCTATCAGCACTGAGAGTTCAGCTCTCTCAACTCTCCAACTGGTTATTAGCACCATAGTCTCATTTCTATTTATGTATTTACTTCGTTTTTAGGGGGAAAAGACTCCCAATTCAACTATATTTTATTAGGAACTCCTTTGCTAAGTTTTACACAAGAAAAAGGCACAAACTGCTGTTCTGGATGAAGGAGAGCATCCGCATGAGGCCCCAATGGTGTCGGAAGGACCCACAGCCACAGTTACTTAAATAAAATGACACCCATTCTGTCCTGCTGACTCTGACTCATAGTGACTCTGTGTAGGGATCCTGAAGTGACTACCTTTACAGGAAGCAATAGCCTCATCTTTCTCCTGTGGAATGACTAGTGGCTTTGAACCAGCGACCTTGCTCTTAATAGTCCAACACTATCCAGCATTACCACCTGGGCTCCTGAAAACTTAAATAAGACATAGAAAACAAACAACTTTGTCACAAAATTGTGACTGAAGACAGATCAATTCATGGAGTTTCAGGAGGGCCTGTGAGAGCATGAGCGGGATCTTCATTGGGATGTGCACACTACCGTATATCGTTGAGTCTGGCCCGGGGAGTGGACGCAAGCACACTGCCTGAGGGACAAGCTTTCCACTGCCAGTCAGCAGTAGGAAAGAACTCAATGGCGGCTGAATCTGTGGCCCCTCAAAATGGATGTAGGGTCTCCACATAGACTCTCACTGTGAGCCACAGCCTATTGCTCAAAATTTAAGCTCAAATACGACTTAAACGCCAAACATTCTGTTTCCTTAAAATAGGGTACTGCCAGGATCAGCTAGAAGTCTGCATGACCTATCAGATCTCAACGCCGATCTCAAATCACTTCACATGATCCATTCTACCAGTCATGTCAAGGACAACTAGAGGTCTGCATGAGTGAGCCCAAATCGCCTCCTCACTTACCCATTCCAGAGGCTGTGCCTGTATAACCTATCGACTAACACATTCCCAAATGCCGTGGTTATGAAACCAACCATCATGCTGGAATAAGGACCAATCACGATGCAAGGGTCAGGGTCAATGGGAAAGCAAAATAGGGGCTGAGGGGAGCCAAGAGGGGTCCCTTCACTCAATCCCTAAACCTGATCTAATGTCACTAGACTGGGGTCTTCCTCACATCTCAAGGGCACCGGATTCATGATTGAAGTGGATTGTGCTTATTCAATCTTTGTTCTGCTTGCTGTCCTGCTGTGCTGCATCCTCTTCTTGCTTTTTGTGCATGGCTCCCTCTGTTGTGGTGACAAATGGCTTGAGAGGGATTTGACATAGGGAGAAAGCCCACCCACATCAACTGTCCCCAGAAGCAGACACTAAGTCCATTTCTCTCACCTCACAGAACTATGCACACCAGACACTGAGACACTGGTATGGCTACCTGGGTGGGGAACCCTTAGTGCAGTGGTTCTCAACCTGTGGGTTGCGACCCCTTTGGGAGTCATATGACCCTTTCACAGGGCTCACCCAATTCATAACTGTAGCAAAATTACAGTGATGAAGTAGCAAGAAAATCATTTAATGGTTGGGGGAGGGGGGCATCACCACAACAAGAGGACCTGTATTAGGAAGGTTGAGAACCACTGCCCGAGAGTGTTTAGGACTTTGCTGCCCTCAAGGTCATCAGACATTCCTGAAGGCAGAGCCACTGCAGGAAGCCCTTCTGGGAAATGCCCTGAAGACAGGTCTCAACCAACTCCACCCTCACCCTCCGAGATCCTAATCATAGGACGCATGGAAATGCTCCCTGCCACTTTGAAGACTGTAAGTCCATGGGAGCAGAAAGCCTCCTCTTTCTCCCTTGGAGTGGTGGCTGGTGAGTTCAAACTGCTCACCTTCTGGCTAACATAACCCACAGACCAGCTCCCCCTGAGCTCAGTTTGGTTTGCCGCACAGCACACATTGTGTGGCACCTTCTGAAATAGCTATGCATATGTGCAGGTTGGGGGGATTTTGCACAAGATGCAGATTTCCACCCTCTCTTGGCAAAAATAATTTTTGCAAAAGGCTTGTATTTTCTTCTGGATCTGAGTAGCAGCTACTGTCATGAAGTCATAGCACATACATTCATGCTACAGTCCTCCCAACTCCCTAATGTCTTACGCCGAGTCTGCTCCATGCTTTTCTGTGTCCTGCATGGCAGCTGTAGGCACCCAAGGCATGGGCTCTGCAGCCTGGGTCCAAATCTCTCCTTCCCACTTCTTCACTGTGTGGTCCTAGGCTCATGACTTTATCATCCTGTGCCACTGATTTTTCATCTGTAAAATGAGGCCAGAATAGAGTCCACACATAGGCTTGTTAAGTGGAATAATTGAATTATTATACACAAAAAGCTTAGAACGGTGCTTGGCATCTTGCAAATACTATTAGGTGGTTTAGCATAGGGACTGGGTCATCCATTACATATGCTCAGGTTCAAACTTCCGGCCAGGAAGGGGTGGTACACCTAGGTGGGCATTACACCTGGATTGGCCCATCTGGGCCAGGTGAATTCAATCCAGCCATTGGTGTTGACCATGACCGTCAACCATGCCTCCCTATGGAGGAATTGAAAAGGCAGGATCTTGACCGCTCCGATGTCTCCCTTCACCCACTTTTCTGTTGTCCGTCCCCCAGGGAGGAGGTCACATGTAGATACTTGTAATCAGTTCCCTCTTTCCAATCCACCCTCCCACAACCCTCTCAGTATCACCACTCACAAATGTGATGTTTCCAGACTGAAATAGAATAAGGACGAAAGACCTGATCATCTCCATCCACACATCAACCTCTGGGCCGCCATGGTTGGCTTCCCCACCCAGACCTGGTGATAGCACAGACTGGCATAGTTTGCTCCGCTTCCCATGAGGTGCCCATGAGAGGCTGACTCGACAACCACGGAAAAGATCAACAGCTTGAACTTCTTTCTGGGTCTACAGAAACAAGAACAACCTTCTGAAATGAGGTCCCATTGCTATTTGGGAGTGGGAGAATGCCTTTGTGACAAGGATTGTGCTCTGGATCCCAAAGGCGACTTTTAAACACAGCCACATAGCAACTCCGGAAATTTCCATAGTAGAAGCCAGGTTTAAAAAAAAAAAAAAAAAGCTCTACTGACTTGCTCAAAGGAGGCCAGAGGTGGATGGGGGTGGGGTGGGGTGGGGTGGGAGACTACTCTAAAAATGAACAAATTTGTTTCCTTACATATTTGTCATGTCTTTTGGTCCTGAAAGAAAGGGGGAAAAAAGCAAACGAGAGGAGGAAACGGCGACTGACAGTCATCTTGTTGGTATTCCCACAGCATCCCCTCCTTAGGCACTTGCTGCCATCTCATCCAACTCCACTCAGTATATTTTCACCCAGCAATGATGCAGAAATGTCTGTGTACTCCAGTTTTATTGTAGTCGGGCAGCGTTTACGGGTTTGACTTTCAACTCAGCATGGCAGGACGTCTAGAAGCAAATATAACCAGCACCTGCTCTGTCTGTGCAGTGGGCAGGCAGTGACGGATTCCCAGCTTGTGGAACACTAGTGCCCCCTCCCAGCTCAGGATAATGATGGTGACACTCGGCCTCCTTGTTGTCTGGGGGAGCTCTAGGGGCTCTCCTCTGAAACCTCATATTATTGGCATTTCTCTGAGTGAACACATCAAATTAGTGACTGTAAAGGAAGGCGTAGGAGATGATTATTGGTGACAAGACAAGCCTCAACCACCTCCAGAGAGCATGTCTCCTAAGTGCAAAGTATGGAGAGGGAGGAAACAATTGATCACAAATGGAATAGGCTCTGAGTCTCGACACACAATGTATGTGCGTGGTCACTGAGGCGCCAGCGTTATGGCTGGAGGACGGATATGGTTTGTGCAGCCGTGATTGCCATCCAGAACGTGCCGTGCTATTGTGAAAAATGATTTTTTATTCTGAGCAAATCTCTGGTTCCACTTGCTTTAATGCTTCGCCAGAGAGCCGGGGACTCTGGGAGGGGTGGAGGTGCACAGGGCTGGGCTGACCTCAGGAACTCATGTGTAAAGGGCTTTTTCTCACTTGGAAGCAGGCTGGGTTCACAGCTGTTCTTTCTGGTAAAGCTTGATTCTGAACCTTGCCACGTCTGAGTCCGAAGAGGGAAATGAAGGTGACAAATGCCACGAGGAGCCCTGGGCACATCTTGGCTATGGTCCTGCTTAAGTCTGTTTCATTTGAATCCCAATTTTAACTTTCCTCCTTTCTGGGTTCCGAAGCACCAGATGGGTGCCAAACGCTTCCACGGACAACTAAAGCTGAACAAGGTGGAGGCAGATGACGAGCAACTGGAGGTTGGTGTTTGGGAGACTGAACACTTGGGCTTCCTAGGCCAGTCCAGCTGGCGTTTAGAGTCCTGTTTTAGATTCCACTGAAATATCCTCGTGTCCAAGGACCAAGTGGCTCCTAAGTCCAGAATTTCTGTCACATGTCTCACCAAGGAGAAGCTGGGCCAAAATGCATTGAAGAATAAAGCAGGGGCTTGTGAATCCACTCTCTGATTCTGAAATTTCAAAGGCTCCGTACACAGACATTTCAACACTGAAAGCACAGCAGGGAAAATCAAAGACTTGGGCTTCCTCCTTGCCCCTCTTTTAGGGCTTTTATGGTTTTCCAAGGCGCCTCCTTGAGCCGAGTGTTGTATAGGTCATGTTTAAAAGTGTCCTAGTTCTGAGGGACTTGCTGTTCTGCTTTCTTTTGCAAGGAGACCCGGTTTCTTGTCTTGTGGCCAAACACAGAGCACAGATGTCTGTGGGCCCCCTCTCTTTCCCCTGACCTTTGCTCTCTTCTCTGGATACCCTACCGACCTGTTCTCCCTTACAAGATCTCAACTGCTCACACACTTCGTTAAATTCTCATCCTAGCGAGAAGCATCTGAGCATCTTATTAGAGCCTGTATGAGTTCTGTTCTGGATGCCTATTTGTGCAACTTCAGGTCTCTGGCATGGAAACGTCCCATGCCCACAGACCCACACAGGTACTATAAACTGCAACAGTAGTTTAAGGGTTAAGGTGGTCACAGGGAACACTGGGGCCCGTGTCTCCTGGTGAACCACACAGGCTGTCTAAAGGGGCTAGTTCCATCTCAATGTAGCCATGCAGGAATGTAGACCGGTTAGGTAGCAAGACAAGGGGTTGTTCCTCTCCATGCTTAGGGGGCCCCCTACGGGAGGTTGGAAGCCAATGCGGGCTAAGCCCAAGCCAGGAGAGCTTAATTGACGCCTCCCAGCTGAAAGCCCTTAAAAGGCTGGAATCTGGAGACCACCGCCCCTTCCCTTCAGCTGCTTCTCTGCCTTCCACTCAGCAGGGCTGGGTGTGCAGTGTCATGAGGGTGCCCGTGTTCAGTTTAGTGTAACGCCGGAACCTTCTTCTCTCATGTATATAAACCCACTCGGATTACCAACCAGGCTTTGGTGTGAATTTCTTTCCAGTGTGTAGCCAAGGACCGAGACATTTCCCACCCGAGAAACCTAACAGACCCAGACTTACAATAAACCCATATTTTTATTTATAAGGCAAGAGGTGACCAGGTCTAGACAATAATGGTGAAGAGGGCCTTGGGTTTGAGAAAGATTCTGAAGTAGAATCCATAACCCTTAGAAATGTATTGGCCTTAGGGGAGGGGCAAAGAGGGCTGGATTGAGAAAGTCTCTGGCATCCAGTTCTGACTTGACTTCTGGATCCTGAATCCTTCAGGGCCATGACCTTGCCCTCCAGCCAGACCTTCCAATAGCCATCTTCTCAGAGCCTTGTTAAGTTCTCATAATACATTACACCTGCCGTCCTGTGAGCAGCTACCAAACCCAGGCACTGTTTTCAAAGACAAGCTCGCTCTCTCTACCCCTAAGAGCAGGTAGTTTGGGGATGATGGATATGAGATACCACAGAAGACAAATCTGTTATCTTCCATGGTGCACAAAACATGCTGTCACAACCAGGACTCGTGACAATCCCTCAGTTTCCTAAATTTCTTCACTGCTACTTTTTAATTAAGCCTCATGAGATTGTCATATATTGATAAGAGGGATGACCCTGAACTAGATGCATAAATTAAAGCTTTCCTCATCCTGTGCTTTTATATGAATGTGTTAATTATTTTTGTCATTAGGGAGAATAATGGAGGGATGGAGCAATAGCAAACGGAGTTTGACAAAGTGTTGGTGTTTGCTGCGGCAAACGTGGTGCGTGTCAGATACAATCCGTCACCCAGTGAGTCTGCAATTAACACCAAGGGACAAAGGTAGGATTCCCTGTCATAAATAGCCTTTCTCCCAGATGCTAATGGGGACCCAGCAGGACCCGCTGTTCTGTTGTCTCAGTTGTACACAGGCCCTTAGAGGAGACAGAGCTGGTGTTTGAAACGAGTCTTGTTTGCCTCCAGTTGGCTCACACATTTGTTTTTTAAATGGCATGATCACTAGCATTTAAACACAGGGTGATGTCATGTAACAATCTGCAGCTTCTGAGAAATGGGGAGGCCCGACTTTGCTGGTTGACAGTGCAGAGGGACTGGGGGAGCAGTCAGATATGGTGATCAGAGTTTGGAATCCTTGCTTTCCAAGTACATGTGTCAAGGAGTTTAAGGGTTCAGAAATTTAGGAGGGAAGTTCCAGAAGACAAGTTTGTGAGGTTGATAACAAACCAATATAGGGGTTGAGATTTCAATCTGTTGGCTATTTATTTTGTGCTTGGTAGCCAACCAGCCCAGAATTCCTGACCTCGCCGACCTTGTGAAACAAGGACCATTCCAGAGTGACATAGAAGCAAGCACGGAAGCGAGGGCAGCCATTAGCCCGAATGCGTAGGGGTCGGGAACTAAGTGCTTTCTGTAGAACAGCTCCAGAAGGCAGACCTTTGGCTGGAAAACCTGTTAGGGAGCTAGCATAGGGACTGGCAGGCCCATTACACATGCTCAGAAGTCCGAGCTACCGGCTCATGAAGCAGTGGCTCACTGCATGCTCAGAAGTTCAGGTTTCCAGCCAGGAGGGGGAGCTATGCCTGGGTGGGCGCTGTACCTGCATTGGCTCACCTAGGCCAGGTGAATTCCATTCAACAATTCAGCCAATGGGGTCGACCCACGTCATTGACCACGCCTTCCTAACCGCTCATAAAACTCACGGGGTTCCCAAACCAAGCCTCAGCGTGAGTTGTTTCTCGCGTGGAGCCGAGGACCGAGGCACACCCGTCCCCGGAGAGGTTGAACAGAAAGCAGTGCTGTGTGACTCTGAGCTATGAGGTAAGCCGGCCCCAGGAGTGGGCCCTCCCATGTTGGTCTCACGGGTTTGGGGCCCCTCTGGGCTCCTTTGACCTCACCACCCTCGCGAGAATTGTTGGGTTGAATTCACGTTGTCCGTCTTTGCGCCGTTTCTTGCTGGTGTCCGTCTTTGCGCCATTTCTTGCTGGTGTCCGTCTTTGCGCCGTTTCTTGCTGGTGTCCGTCTTTGCGCCGTTTCTTGCTGGTGTCCGTCTTTGCGCCGTTTCTTGCTGGTGTGCGGGACTTGACGTGCCTCTCTGTGCCTGCTTTCCGGGGAACTCGCCTGCCTTCCCGGGCTGCATTTGTGAGGGGGCTGGGACGCTGCTGCCTGGAGGCTGGGAGGATTTTGACTCCCAAAGCCTTCTCGAGGCTCGGTGTATAAGGTTTATTTGGACGCGAAAACAGAATCAAAGATGCAATTAACGAAGTTTTAGAAGCAGGCTTTATTGAGAAGCTTGTGGGCGGGTTCAGCAACTCAGGGTATTGAGCTATTGAAGCCGCGCAGGGGGGAAAAATCCTGGCCGCGTTTTTATGCCCACTGCTGGCAGGCACAGCTGGGGAGGATCAAAGCTGGGGAGCGTCTGCGCACACAGGTGCTTCAGAAGGGAGAAGGTCGTTAATCTTACTTATATGTCAGGGACGCGTGGAGTGACCATATCTTCAGAAAACATTCGGGCTTTGGGACGAGCTGGTTCCAGGAATTTGGGGTTGAGCAGGGGAGGGGGTCGCTTAGGGGAGAGCCTTGAGAGCTAAGATGGAGGTGCAGGACTCAAAATGGAGTCTGTTGTGAAAAGACCAGACATTTTAGACTGTGCCCTATAGGGAAAAGGGACGATGTTAGTCCCTTTCTGTAACTGGCAGGCAGGCAGGCTCGCAGGCTCGCAGGCTCGCAGGCTCGCAGGCAGGCAGGCAGGCAGGCAGGCAGGCTTGCACCAGGCAGGCTCGCACCAGGCAGGCTCGCTGGCAAGCAGGCAGGCAGACTCGCAGGCAGGTAGGCAGGAAGTTCACAGGCAGGCAGGCAAGCAATCTCGCAGGCTCGCAGGCAGGCAGGCAGGCAGACCACAGGCAGGCAGACAGGCAGGCAGGTACGCAGCCATGGCAGCCAGGCTAGCAGGCAGGCAGGCAGGCAGGCAGGCTTCCAGGCAGGCAGGCAGGCAGGCAGGCAGGCAGGCAGGCATGCAGACAGACAGGCAGGCAGGCTCGCAAGCAGGTAGGCAGGCAGGCAGGCAGGCAGGCAGGCAGGCAGGCAGGCAAGCAAGCTCACAGGCTCGCAAGCAGGCAGTCAGGCAGGCAGGCAGCCAGGGTAGCAGGCAGGCAGGCAGGCTCGCAGGCAGACAGGCAGGCAGGCAGGCATGCATGCAGGCAGGCAGGCAGGCAGGCTCGCAGGCAGGCAGGCTCGCATACATGCAGGCAGGCAAGAAAGCTCACAGGCTCTCAGACAGGCAGGCAGGCCGCAGGCAGGCAGGCAGGCAAGCAGGCAAGCAAGCTCGCAGGCAGGCAGGCAGGCAGGCAGGCAGGCAGGCAGGCAGGCAGGCAGGCAGGCAGGCAGGCAGGCAGGCAGGTTCGCAGGCAGGAAGGCTCACAGTCAGGCAGGCAGGCAGGCAGGCAGGCTCGCAGGCAGGCAGGCAGGCAAGCAGGCTCACAGGCACAGGCTCGCAGGCAGGCAGGCCGGCAGGCAGGCTCGCAGGCAGGCAGGCTCGCAGTCAGGTAGGCAGGAATGCATGCAGGCAGCCAGGCAGGCAGGCAGGCAGGAAGGCTTGCAGGCAGGCAGGCAGGCAGGCAGGTAGGTAGACAGGCAGGCAGGCAGGAAGGCAGGCAAGCAGGAAGTCTAGCAGGCAGGCAGGCTTGAAGGCAGGCAGGCAGGCAAGGAAGCTCACATGCTCTCTCGGTGGCAGGCAGGCAGGCAAGCAAGCTCAGAGGCTCGCACAGGCAGGCAGGCTCGCAGGCAGGCAGTCAGGCAGGCAGACAAGCAGGCAAGAAAGCTAGCAGGCTAGCAGGCAGGCTCGCAGGCAGGCAGGCTCGCAGGCAGGCAGGCTCGCAGGCAGGCAGGCTCGCAGACAGGCATGCAGGCAGGCAGGCAGGCAGGCAGGCAGGTAGACAGGCAGGCAGGCAGGAAAGCAGGCAGGCTAGCCGGCAGGCAGACATTCTCCCAGGCAGGCAGGCAGGCATTGTCGCAGGCAGGCAGGCAGGCAGGCAGGCAGGCATTGTGGCAGGCAGGCAGGCAGTCAGGCAGGCAGGCATTGTCGCAGGCAGGCAGGCAGGCAGGCAGGCAGGCAGTCAGGCAGGCAGGCAGGCTGGCAGGCAGGCAGGCATTGTCGCAGGCAGGCAGGCAGGCAGGCAGGCAGGCAGGCAGGCAGGCAGGCAGGAAGGCAGGTTTTGTCGCAGGCAGGCAGGCAGGCATTGTGGCAGGCAGGCAGGCAGGCAGGCAGGCATTGTGGCAGGCAGGCAGGCAGGCAGGCAGGCAGGCATTGTCGCAGGCAGGCAGGCAGGCAGGCATTGTCGCAGGCAGGCAGGCAGGCAGGCAGGCAGGCAGGCAGGGAGGCACTCAGGCAGGCAGGCATTCTAGCAGGAATGCAGGCAGGCAGGCATTCTCGCAGGCAGGTAGCAGGCAGGTAGCAGGCAGGTAGCAGGCAGGTAGCAGGCAGGTAGCAGGCAGGTAGGTAGGCAGGTAGGCAGGCAGGCAGGTAGGCAGGGAGGCAGGTAGGCAGGCAGGCAGGTAGGCAGGCAGGCAGGTAGGCAGGCAGGTAGGCAGGCAGGTAGGCAGGCAGGTAGGCAGGCAAGCATTCTCGCAGGCATGCAGGCAGGCAGGCAGGCAGGCAGCAGGCATTCTCGCAGGCAGGCATTCTCACAGGAAGACAGGCAGGAAGGCAGGCAGGCAGGGAGGCACTCAGGCAGGCAGGCATTCTAGCAGGAATGCAGGCAGGCAGGCATTCTCGCAGGCAGGTAGCAGGCAGGCAGGTAGGCAGGCAGGCAGGCAGGCAGTCAGGCAGGCAGGCAGGCAGGCAGGCAGGCAGGCAGGCATTCTCGCAGGCAGGCAGGCAGGCAGGCAGGCAGGCAGGCATTCTCGCAGGCAGGCAGGCAGGCAGGCAGGCAGGCAGGCAGGCAGGCAGGCAGGCAGGCATTCTCGCAGGCAGGCAGGCAGGCAGGCAGGCAGGCAGGCAGGCAGGCAGGCAGGCAGGCAGGCAGGCAGGCAGGCAGGCAGGCATTCTCGCAGGCAGGCAGGCAGGCAGGCAGGCAGGCAGGCAGGCAGGCAGGCAGGCAGGCAGGCAGGCAGGCATTCTCCCAGGCAGGCAGGCAGGCATTGTCGCAGGCAGGCAGGCAGGCAGGCAGGCAGGCATTGTCGCAGGCAGGCAGGCAGGCAGGTAGGCATTGTCGCAGGCAGGCAGGCAGGCAGGCAGGCAGGCAGGCTGGCAGGCAGGCAGGCATTGTCGCAGGCAGGCAGGCAGGCAGGCAGGCAGACAGGCAGGCAGGCAGGCAGGCAGGAAGGCAGGTTTTGTCGCAGGCAGGCAGGCAGGCAGGCAGGCAGGCAGGCAGGCAGGCAGGCAGGCAGGCAGGCAGGCAGGCAGGCAGGCAGGCATTGTGGCAGGCAGGCAGGCAGGCAGGCATTGTCGCAGGCAGGCAGGCAGGCAGGCAGGCAGGCAGGCAGGCAGGCAGGCAGGCAGGCAGGCAGGCAGGCAGGCAGGCAGGCAGGCAGGCAGGCAGGCATTGTCGCAGGCAGGCAGACAGGCAGGCAGGCAGGCACGCAGGCATTCTCGCAGACTGGCAGGCAGGCAGGCAGGCAGGCATTCTCGCAGGCAGGCATTCTCGCAGGAAGACAGGCAGGCAGGCATTCTCGCAGGCAGGTAGCAGGCAGGTAACAGGCAGGTAGCAGGCAGGTAGCAGGCAGGTAGGCAGGCAGGTAGGCAGGCAGGCAGGTAGGCAGGCAGGCAGGAAGGCAGGCTTTTTCGCAGGCAGGCAGGCAGGCAGGCAGGCAGGCAGGCAGGCAGGCAGGCAGGCAGGCAGGCATTGTCGCAGGCAGGCAGGCAGGCAGGCAGTGTCGCAGGCATGCAGGCAGGCAGGCAGGCAGGCAGGCAGGCATTGTCGCAGGCAGGCAGGCAGGCAGACAGGCAGGCACGCAGGCATTCTCGCAGACTGGCAGGCAGGCAGGCAGGCAGGCATTCTCGCAGGCAGGCATTCTCGCAGGAAGACAGGCAGACAGGCAGGCAGGCAGGCAGGCAGGCAGGGAGGCAGGCAGGCATTCTAGCAGGAATGCAGGCAGGCAGGCATTCTCGCTGGCAGGTAGCAGGCAGGTAGCCGGCAGGTAGCAGGCAGGTAGCAGGCAGGTAGCAGGCATGTAGCAGGCAGGTAGCCGGCAGGTAGCAGGCAGGTAAGTAGGCAGGTAGGCAGGCAGGCAGGTAGGCAGGCAGGCAGGTAAACAGGCAGGCAGGTAGGCAGGCAGGCAAGTAGGCAGGCAGGTAGGCAGGCAAGCATTCTCGCAGGCAGGCAGGCAGGCAGGCAGGCAGCAGGCATTCTCACAGGTAGGCAGGCATTCTCGCAGGAAGGCAGGCAGGTAGGTATTCTCGCAGGCAGGTAGGCAGGCAGGAATTCTCGCAGGCAGGTAGGCAGGCAGGTAGGCAGGCAGGCAGGCAGGCAGGCAGGCATTCTCGCAGGCAGGAAATCTCCCAGGCACGCAGGCAGGCATTCTCGTAGGCAGGCATTGTCGCAGGCAGGCAGGCAGGCAGGCATTGTCGCAGGCATTGTCGCAGGCAGGCAGGCAGGCATTGTCGCAGGCAGGCAGGCAGGCAGGCAGGCAGGCAGGCAGGCATTCTCGCAGGCAGGCAGGCAGGCAGGCAGGCAGCCAGGCAGGCATTCTCGCAGGCAGGCAAGCAGGCAGGCAGGCAGGCAGGCAGGCAGGCAGGCAGGCATTCTCGCAGGCAGACAGGCAGGCAGGCAGGCAGGCAGGCAGGTAGGCAGGCAGGCAGGTAGGCAGGCAGGCAGGAAGGCAGGCTTTGTCGCAGGCAGGCAGGCAGGCAGGCAGGCATTGTCGCAGGCAGGCAGGCAGGCAGGCATTGTCGCAGGCAGGCAGGCAGGCAGGCAGGCATTGTCGCAGGCAGGCAGGCAGGCAGGCAGGCAGGCAGGCAGGCAGGCATTGTCGCAGGCAGGCAGGCAAGCAGGCAGGCAGGCAGGCATGCAGGCATTCTCGCAGACTGGCAGGCAGGCAGGCAGGCAGGCATTCTCGCAGGCAGGCATTCTCGCAGGAAGACAGGCAGGCAGGCAGGCAGGCAGGCGGGGAGGCACTCAGGCAGGCAGGCATTCTAGCATGAATGCAGGCAGGCAGGTATTCTCGCAGGCAGGTAGCAGGCAGGGAGCAGGCAGGTAGCAGGCAGGTAGCAGGCATGTAGCAGGCAGGTAGGTAGGCAGGTAGGCAGGCAGGCAGGTAGGGAGGGAGGCAGGTAGGCAGGCAGGCAGGTAGGCAGGCAGGTAGGCAGGCAGGTAGGCAGGCAAGCATTCTCACAGGCAGGCAGGCAGGCAGCAGGCATTCTCGCAGGTAGGCAGGCATTCTCGCAGCAAGGCAGGTAGGTAGGTATTCTCGCAGGCAGGTAGGCAGGCAGGAATTCTCGCAGGCAGGTAGGCAGGCAGGTAGGTAGGTAGGCAGGCAGGCAGGCATTCTCGCAGGCAGGCAATCTCCCAGGCACGCAGGCAGGCATTCTCGTAGGCAGGCATTGTCGCAGGCAGGCAGGCAGGTATTGTCGCAGGCATTGTCACAGGCAGGCCGGCAGGCATTGTCGCAGGCATTGTCGCAGGCAGGCAGGCATGCAGGCAGTAAGGCAGGCTTTGTCGCAGGCAGGCAGGCAGGCAGGCAGGCAGGCATTTTCGCAGGCAGGCAGGCAGGCAGGCATTGTCGCAGGCAGGCAGGCAGGCAGGCAGGCAGGCAGGCATTGTCGCAGGCAAGCAGGCAGGCAGGCAGGCATTGTCGCAGGCAGGCAGGCAGGCAGGCAGGCAGGCAGGCACGCAGGCATTCTCGCAGACTGGCAGGCAGGCAGGCAGGCAGGCATTCTCGCAGGCAGGCATTCTCGCAGGAAGACAGGCAGGCAGGCAAGCAGGCAGGCAGGGAGGCAGGCAGGCAGGCAGGTATACTAGCAGGAATGCAGGCAGGCAGGCATTCTCGCAGGCAGGTAGCAGGCAGGTAGCAGGCAGGTAGCAGGCAGGTAGCAGGCAGGTAACAGGCAGGTAGCAGGCAGGTAGTAGGCAGGTAGGTAGGCAGGTAGGCAGGCAGGCAGGTAGGGAGGCAGGCAGGTAGGCAGGCAGGCAGGAAGGCAGGCTTTGTCGCAGGCAGGTAGGCAGGCAGGCAGGCAGGCAGGCAGGCATTGTCGCAGGCAGGCAGGCAGGCAGGCAGGCATTGTCGCAGGCAGGCAGGCAGGCAGGCATTGTCGCAGGCAGGCAGGCAGGCAGGCAGGCATTGTCGCAGGCAGGCAGGCAGGCAGGCACGCAGGCATTCTCGCAGACTGGCAGGCAGGCAGGCCGGCAGGCATTCTCGCAGGAAGACAGGCAGGCAGGCAGGCAGGCAGGCAGGGAGGCACTCAGGCAGGCAGGCATTCTAGCAGGAATGCAGGCAGGCAGGCATTCTCGCAGGCAGGTAGCAGGCAGGTAGCAGGCAGGTAGCAGGCAGGTAGGCAGGCAGGTAGGCAGGCAGGCAGGTAGGCAGGCAGGCAGGAAGGCAGGCTTTGTCGCAGGGAGGCAGGCAGGCAGGCAGGCAGGCAGGCATTGTCGCAGGCAGGCAGGCAGGCATTGTCGCAGGCAGGCAGGCAGGCAGGCAGTGTCGCAGGCATGCAGGCAGGCAGGCAGGCAGGCAGGCATTGTCGCAGGTAGGCAGGCAGGCAGACAGGCAGGCACGCAGGCATTCTCGCAGACTGGCAGGCAGGCAGGCAGGCAGGCATTCTCGCAGGCAGGCATTCTCGCAGGAAGACAGGCAGACAGGCAGGCAGGCAGGCAGGCAGGCAGGGAGGCAGGCAGGCATTCTAGCAGGAATGCAGGCAGGCAGGCATTCTCGCTGGCAGGTAGCAGGCAGGTAGCCGGCAGGTAGCAGGCAGGTAGCAGGCAGGTAGCAGGCATGTAGCAGGCAGGTAGCCGGCAGGTAGCAGGCAGGTAAGTAGGCAGGTAGGCAGGCAGGCAGGTAGGCAGGCAGGCAGGTAAACAGGCAGGCAGGTAGGCAGGCAGGCAAGTAGGCAGGCAGGTAGGCAGGCAAGCATTCTCGCAGGCAGGCAGGCAGGCAGGCAGGCAGCAGGCATTCTCGCAGGTAGGCAGGCATTCTCGCAGGAAGGCAGGCAGGTAGGTATTCTCGCAGGCAGGTAGGCAGGCAGGAATTCTCGCAGGCAGGTAGGCAGGCAGGTAGGCAGGCAGGCAGGCAGGCAGGCAGGCATTCTCGCAGGCAGGAAATCTCCCAGGCACGCAGGCAGGCATTCTCGTAGGCAGGCATTGTCGCAGGCAGGCAGGCAGGCAGGCATTGTCGCAGGCATTGTCGCAGGCAGGCAGGCAGGCATTGTCGCAGGCAGGCAGGCAGGCAGGCAGGCAGGCAGGCATTCTCGCAGGCAGGCAGGCAGGCAGGCAGGCAGCCAGGCAGGCATTCTCGCAGGCAGGCAAGCAGGCAGGCAGGCAGGCAGGCAGGCAGGCATTCTCGCAGGCAGACAGGCAGGCAGGCAGGCAGGCAGGCAGGTAGGCAGGCAGGCAGGTAGGCAGGCAGGCAGGAAGGCAGGCTTTGTCGCAGGCAGGCAGGCAGGCAGGCAGGCATTGTCGCAGGCAGGCAGGCAGGCAGGCATTGTCGCAGGCAGGCAGGCAGGCAGGCAGGCATTGTCGCAGGCAGGCAGGCAGGCAGGCAGGCAGGCAGGCATTGTCGCAGGCAGGCAGGCAAGCAGGCAGGCAGGCAGGCATGCAGGCATTCTCGCAGACTGGCAGGCAGGCAGGCAGGCAGGCATTCTCGCAGGCAGGCATTCTCGCAGGAAGACAGGCAGGCAGGCAGGCAGGCAGGCGGGGAGGCACTCAGGCAGGCAGGCATTCTAGCATGAATGCAGGCAGGCAGGCATTCTCGCAGGCAGGTAGCAGGCAGGGAGCAGGCAGGTAGCAGGCAGGTAGCAGGCATGTAGCAGGCAGGTAGGTAGGCAGGTAGGCAGGCAGGCAGGTAGGGAGGGAGGCAGGTAGGCAGGCAGGCAGGTAGGCAGGCAGGTAGGCAGGCAGGTAGGCAGGCAAGCATTCTCACAGGCAGGCAGGCAGGCAGCAGGCATTCTCGCAGGTAGGCAGGCATTCTCGCAGCAAGGCAGGTAGGTAGGTATTCTCGCAGGCAGGTAGGCAGGCAGGAATTCTCGCAGGCAGGTAGGCAGGCAGGTAGGTAGGTAGGCAGGCAGGCAGGCATTCTCGCAGGCAGGCAATCTCCCAGGCACGCAGGCAGGCATTCTCGTAGGCAGGCATTGTCGCAGGCAGGTATTGTCGCAGGCATTGTAACAGGCAGGCCGGCAGGCATTGTCGCAGGCATTGTCGCAGGCAGGCAGGCATGCAGGCAGTAAGGCAGGCTTTGTCGCAAGCAGGCAGGCAGGCAGGCAGGCAGGCAGGCATTTTCGCAGGCAGGCAGGCAGGCAGGCATTGTCGCAGGCAGGCAGGCAGGCAGGCAGGCAGGCAGGCATTGTCGCAGGCAAGCAGGCAGGCAGGCAGGCATTGTCGCAGGCAGGCAGGCAGGCAGGCACGCAGGCAGGCACGCAGGCATTCTCGCAGACTGGCAGGCAGGCAGGCAGGCAGGCATTCTCGCAGGCAGGTAGCAGGCAGGTAGCAGGCAGGTAGCAGGCAGGTAACAGGCAGGTAGCAGGCAGGTAGTAGGCAGGTAGGTAGGCAGGTAGGCAGGCAGGCAGGTAGGGAGGCAGGCAGGTAGGCAGGCAGGCAGGAAGGCAGGCTTTGTCGCAGGCAGGTAGGCAGGCAGGCAGGCAGGCAGGCAGGCATTGTCGCAGGCAGGCAGGCAGGCAGGCATTGTCGCAGGCAGGCAGGCAGGCAGGCATTGTCGCAGGCAGGCAGGCAGGCAGGCAGGCATTGTCGCAGGCAGGCAGGCAGGCAGGCAGGCAGGCACGCAGGCATTCTCGCAGACTGGCAGGCAGGCAGGCCGGCAGGCATTCTCGCAGGCAGGTAGCAGGCAGGTAGCAGGCAGGTAGCAGGCAGGTAGCAGGCAGGTAGCAGGCAGGTAGGTAGGCAGGTAGCAGGCAGGTAGGTAGGCAGGTAGGTAGGCAGGCAGGTAGGCAGGCAGGCAGGTAGGCAGGCAGGCAGGTAGGCAGGCAGGTAGGCAGGAAGGTAGGCAGGCAGGTAGGCAGGCAAGCATTCTCGCAGGCATGCAGGCAGGCAGGCAGGCAGGCAGCAGGCATTCTCGCACGCAGGCAGGCATTCTCGCAGGAAGGCAGGCAGGTAGGTATTCTCGCAGGCAGGTAGGCAGGCAGGTAGGCAGGCAGGCAGGCAGGCAGGCAGGCATTCTCGCAGGCAGGCAATCTCCCAGGCACGCAGGCAGGCATTCTCGTAGGCAGGCATTGTCGCAGGCAGGCAGGCAGGCATTGTCGCAGGCATTGTCGCAGGCAGGCAGGCAGGCATTGTCGCAGGCATTGTCGCAGGCAGGCAGGCAGGCATTGTCGCAGGCATTGTCGCAGGCAGGCAGGCAGGCAGGCAGGCAGGCAGGCAGGCAGGCAGGCAGGCAGGCATTCTCGCAGGCAGGCAGGCAGGCAGGCAGGCAGCCAGGCAGGCATTCTCGCAGGCAGGCAAGCAGGCAGGCAGGCAGGCAGGCAGGCAGGCAGGCATTCTCGCAGGCAGGCAGGCAGGCAGGGAGGCAGGTAGGCAGGCAGGCTGGTAGGCAGGCAGGCAGGCAGGCAGGCTTTGTCGCAGGCAGGCAGGCAGGCAGGCAGGCATTGTCGCAGGCAGGCAGGCAGGCAGGCATTGTCGCAGGCAGGCAGGCAGGCAGGCAGGCAGGCAGGCAGGCAGGCAGGCAGGCAGGCAGGCATTGTCGCAGGCAGGCAGGCAGGCAGGCAGGCAGGCATGCAGTCATTCTCGCAGACTGGCAGGCAGGCAGGCAGGCATTCTCGCAGGCAGGCATTCTCGCAGGAAGACAGGCAGGCAGGCAGGCAGGCAGGCGGGGAGGCAGGCAGGCATTCTCGCAGGCAGACAGGCAGGCAGGCAGGCAGGCAGGCAGGTAGGCAGGCAGGCAGGTAGGCAGGCAGGCAGGAAGGCAGGCTTTGTCGCAGGCAGGCAGGCAGGCAGGCAGGCATTGTCGCAGGCAGGCAGGCAGGCAGGCATTGTCGCAGGCAGGCAGGCAGGCAGGCAGGCATTGTCGCAGGCAGGCAGGCAGGCAGGCAGGCAGGCAGGCATTGTCGCAGGCAGGCAGGCAAGCAGGCAGGCAGGCAGGCATGCAGGCATTCTCGCAGACTGGCAGGCAGGCAGGCAGGCAGGCATTCTCGCAGGCAGGCATTCTCGCAGGAAGACAGGCAGGCAGGCAGGCAGGCAGGCGGGGAGGCACTCAGGCAGGCAGGCATTCTAGCATGAATGCAGGCAGGCAGGCATTCTCGCAGGCAGGTAGCAGGCAGGGAGCAGGCAGGTAGCAGGCAGGTAGCAGGCATGTAGCAGGCAGGTAGGTAGGCAGGTAGGCAGGCAGGCAGGTAGGGAGGGAGGCAGGTAGGCAGGCAGGCAGGTAGGCAGGCAGGTAGGCAGGCAGGTAGGCAGGCAAGCATTCTCACAGGCAGGCAGGCAGGCAGCAGGCATTCTCGCAGGTAGGCAGGCATTCTCGCAGCAAGGCAGGTAGGTAGGTATTCTCGCAGGCAGGTAGGCAGGCAGGAATTCTCGCAGGCAGGTAGGCAGGCAGGTAGGTAGGTAGGCAGGCAGGCAGGCATTCTCGCAGGCAGGCAATCTCCCAGGCACGCAGGCAGGCATTCTCGTAGGCAGGCATTGTCGCAGGCAGGTATTGTCGCAGGCATTGTAACAGGCAGGCCGGCAGGCATTGTCGCAGGCATTGTCGCAGGCAGGCAGGCATGCAGGCAGTAAGGCAGGCTTTGTCGCAAGCAGGCAGGCAGGCAGGCAGGCAGGCAGGCATTTTCGCAGGCAGGCAGGCAGGCAGGCATTGTCGCAGGCAGGCAGGCAGGCAGGCAGGCAGGCAGGCATTGTCGCAGGCAAGCAGGCAGGCAGGCAGGCATTGTCGCAGGCAGGCAGGCAGGCAGGCACGCAGGCAGGCACGCAGGCATTCTCGCAGACTGGCAGGCAGGCAGGCAGGCAGGCATTCTCGCAGGCAGGTAGCAGGCAGGTAGCAGGCAGGTAGCAGGCAGGTAACAGGCAGGTAGCAGGCAGGTAGTAGGCAGGTAGGTAGGCAGGTAGGCAGGCAGGCAGGTAGGGAGGCAGGCAGGTAGGCAGGCAGGCAGGAAGGCAGGCTTTGTCGCAGGCAGGTAGGCAGGCAGGCAGGCAGGCAGGCAGGCATTGTCGCAGGCAGGCAGGCAGGCAGGCATTGTCGCAGGCAGGCAGGCAGGCAGGCATTGTCGCAGGCAGGCAGGCAGGCAGGCAGGCATTGTCGCAGGCAGGCAGGCAGGCAGGCAGGCAGGCACGCAGGCATTCTCGCAGACTGGCAGGCAGGCAGGCCGGCAGGCATTCTCGCAGGCAGGTAGCAGGCAGGTAGCAGGCAGGTAGCAGGCAGGTAGCAGGCAGGTAGCAGGCAGGTAGGTAGGCAGGTAGCAGGCAGGTAGGTAGGCAGGTAGGTAGGCAGGCAGGTAGGCAGGCAGGCAGGTAGGCAGGCAGGCAGGTAGGCAGGCAGGTAGGCAGGAAGGTAGGCAGGCAGGTAGGCAGGCAAGCATTCTCGCAGGCATGCAGGCAGGCAGGCAGGCAGGCAGCAGGCATTCTCGCAGGCAGGCAGGCATTCTCGCAGGAAGGCAGGCAGGTAGGTATTCTCGCAGGCAGGTAGGCAGGCAGGTAGGCAGGCAGGCAGGCAGGCAGGCAGGCATTCTCGCAGGCAGGCAATCTCCCAGGCACGCAGGCAGGCATTCTCGTAGGCAGGCATTGTCGCAGGCAGGCAGGCAGGCATTGTCGCAGGCATTGTCGCAGGCAGGCAGGCAGGCATTGTCGCAGGCATTGTCGCAGGCAGGCAGGCAGGCATTGTCGCAGGCATTGTCGCAGGCAGGCAGGCAGGCAGGCAGGCAGGCAGGCAGGCAGGCAGGCAGGCATTCTCGCAGGCAGGCAGGCAGGCAGGCAGGCAGCCAGGCAGGCATTCTCGCAGGCAGGCAAGCAGGCAGGCAGGCAGGCAGGCAGGCAGGCAGGCATTCTCGCAGGCAGGCAGGCAGGCAGGGAGGCAGGTAGGCAGGCAGGCTGGTAGGCAGGCAGGCAGGCAGGCAGGCTTTGTCGCAGGCAGGCAGGCAGGCAGGCAGGCATTGTCGCAGGCAGGCAGGCAGGCAGGCATTGTCGCAGGCAGGCAGGCAGGCAGGCAGGCAGGCAGGCAGGCAGGCAGGCAGGCAGGCATTGTCGCAGGCAGGCAGGCAGGCAGGCAGGCAGGCATGCAGTCATTCTCGCAGACTGGCAGGCAGGCAGGCAGGCATTCTCGCAGGCAGGCATTCTCGCAGGAAGACAGGCAGGCAGGCAGGCAGGCAGGCGGGGAGGCACTCAGGCAGGCAGGCATTCTAGCAGGAATGCAGGCAGGCAGGCATTCTCGCAGGCAGGTAGCAGGCAGGTTGCAGGCAGGTAGCAGGCAGGTAGCAGGCAGGTAGCAGGCAGGTAGGTAGGCAGGTAGGGAGGCAGGCAGGTAGGGAGGGAGGCAGGTAGGCAGGCAGGCAGGTAGGCAGGCAGGCAGGTAGGCAGGCAGGTAGGCAGGCAGGTAGGCAGGCAAGCATTCTCACAGGCAGGCAGGCAGGCAGGCAGGCAGCAGGCATTCTCGCAGGTAGGCAGGCATTCTCGCAGGAAGGCAGGTAGGTAGGTATTCTCGCAGGCAGGTAGGCAGGCAGGAATTCTCGCAGGCAGGTAGGCAGGCAGGTAGGTAGGTAGGCAGGCAGGCAGGCATTCTCGCAGGCAGGCAATCTCCCAGGCACGCAGGCAGGCATTCTCGTAGGCAGGCATGCATGCAGGCAGGAAGGCAGGCTTTGTCGCAGGCAGGCAGGCAGGCAGGCAGGCAGGCATTGTCGCAGGCAGGCAGGCAGGCAGGCAGGCAGGCAGGAAGGCAGGCAGGCATTGTCGCAGGCAGGCAGGCAGGCAGGCAGGCATTGTCGCAGGCAGGCAGGCAGGCAGGCAGGCAGGCAGGCAGGCACGCAGGCATTCTCGCAGACTGGCAGGCAGGCAGGCAGGCAGGCATTCTCGCAGGCAGGCAGGAAGACAGGCAGGCAGGCAGGCAGGCAGGCAGGGAGGCAGGCAGGCAGGCAGGTATTCTAGCAGGAATGCAGGCAGGCAGGCATTCTCGCAGGCAGGTAGCAGGCAGGTAGCAGGCAGGTAGCAGGCAGGTAGCAGGCAGGTAACAGGCAGGTAGTAGGCAGGTAGTAGGCAGGTAGGTAGGCAGGTAGGCAGGCAGGCAGGTAGGGAGGCAGGCAGGTAGGCAGGCAGGCAGGAAGGCAGGCTTTGTCGCAGGCAGGTAGGCAGGCAGGCAGGCAGGCAGGCATTGTCGCAGGCAGGCAGGCAGGCAGGCATTGTCACAGGCAGGCAGGCAAGCAGGCATTGTCGCAGGCAGGCAGGCAGGCAGGCAGGCATTGTCGCAGGCAGGCAGGCAGGCAGGCAGGCAGGCACGCAGGCATTCTCGCAGACTGGCAGGCAGGCAGGCCGGCAGGAATTCTCGCAGGAAGACAGGCAGGCAGGCAGGCAGGCAGGCAGGGAGGCACTCAGGCAGGCAGGCATTCTAGCAGGAATGCAGGCAGGCAGGCATTCTCGCAGGCAGGTAGCAGGCAGGTAGCAGGCAGGTAGCAGGCAGGTAGCAGGCAGGTAGCAGGCAGGTAGGTAGGCAGGTAGGCAGGCAGGCAGGTAGGCAGGCAGGCAGGTAGGCAGGCAGGCAGGTAGGCAGGCAGGTAGGCAGGAAGGTAGGCAGGCAGGTAGGCAGGCAAGCATTCTCGCAGGCATGCAGGCAGGCAGGCAGGCAGGCAGCAGGCATTCTGGCAGGCAGGCAGGCATTCTCGCAGGAAGGCAGGCAGGTAGGTATTCTCGCAGGCAGGTAGGCAGGCAGGAATTCTCACAGGCAGGTAGGCAGGCAGGTAGGCAGGCAGGCAGGCAGGCAGGCAGGCATTCTCGCAGGCAGGCAATCTCCCAGACACGCAGGCAGGCATTCTCGTAGGCAGGCATTGTCGCAGGCAGGCAGGCAGGCATTGTCGCAGGCATTGTCGCAGGCAGGCAGGCAGGCATTGTCGCAGGCATTGTCGCAGGCAGGCAGGCAGGCATTGTCGCAGGCATTGTCGCAGGCAGGCAGGCAGGCAGGCAGGCAGGCAGGCAGGCAGGCAGGCATTCTCGTAGGCAGGCAGGCAGGCAGGCAGGCAGGTAGGGAGGGAGGCAGGTAGGCAGGCAGGCAGGTAGGCAGGCAGGCAGGTAGGCAGGCAGGTAGCAGGCAGGTAGCAGGCAGGTAGGTAGGCAGGTAGGCAGGCAGGCAGGTAGGGAGGGAGGCAGGTAGGCAGGCAGGCAGGTAGGCAGGCAGGCAGGTAGGCAGGCAGGTAGGCAGGCAGGTAGGCAGGCAAGCATTCTCACAGGCAGGCAGGCAGGCAGGCAGGCAGGCAGGCATTCTCGCAGGCAGGCAATCTCCCAGGCACGCAGGCAGGCATTCTCGTAGGCAGGCATTGTCGCAGGCAGGCAGGCAGGTATTGTCGCAGGCATTGTCGCAGGCAGGCCGGCAGGCATTGTCGCAGGCAGGCAGGCATGCAGGCAGGAAGGCAGGCTTTGTCGCAGGCAGGCAGGCAGGCAGGCAGGCAGGCATTGTCGCAGGCAGGCAGGCAGGCAGGCAGGCAGGCAGGAAGGCAGGCAGGCATTGTCGCAGGGAGGCAGGCAGGCAGGCAGGCATTGTCGCAGGCAGGCAGGCAGGCAGGCAGGCAGGCAGGCAGGCAGGCACGCAGGCATTCTCGCAGACTGGCAGGCAGGTAGGCAGGCAAGCATTCTCGCAGGCATGCAGGCAGGCAGGCAGGCATGCAGCAGGCATTCTCGCAGGCAGGCATTCTCACAGGAAGACAGGCAGGAAGGCAGGCAGGCAGGGAGGCACTCAGGCAGGCAGGCATTCTAGCAGGAATGCAGGCAGGCAGGCATTCTCGCAGGCAAGTAGCAGGCAGGTAGCAGGCAGGTAGCAGGCAGGTAGCAGGCAGGTAGCAGGCAGGTAGGTAGGCAGGTAGGCAGGCAGGCAGGTAGGCAGGCAGGCAGGTAGGCAGGCAGGCAGGTAGGCAGGCAGGCAGGAAGGCAGGCTTTGTCGCAGGCAGGCAGGCAGGCAGGCAGGCAGGCAGGCAGGCAGGCAGGCATTGTCGCAGGCAGGCAGGCAGGCAGGCATTGTCGAAGGCAGGCAGGCAGGCAGGCAGGCAGGCAGGCAGGCAGGCATTGTCGCAGGCAGGCAGGCAGGCAGGCATTGTCGCAGGCAGGCAGGCAGGCAGGCAGGCAGGCAGGCAGGCAGGCAGGCAGGCATTGTCGCAGAGAGGCAGGCAGGCAGGCAGCCAGGCAGGCAGGCAGGCAGGCAGGCAGGCAGGCATTGTCGCAGGCAGGCAGGCAGGCAGGCAGGCACGCAGGCATTCTCGCAGACTGGCAGGCAGGCAGGCAGACAGGCATTTTCGCAGGCAGGCATTCTCGCAGAAAGACAGGCAGGCAGGCAGGCAGGCAGGCAGGGAGGCACTCAGGCAGGCAGGCGTTCTACAGGAATGCAGGCAGGCAGGCATTCTCGCAGGCAGGTAGCAGGCAGGCAGGTAGGCAGGCAGGCAGGTAGGCAGGCAGGCAGTAGGTAGCCAGGCAGGTAGGCAGGCAGGCAGGCAGGCAGGAAGGCAGGCTTTGTCGCAGGCAGGCAGGCAGGCAGGCAGGCAGGCAGGCAGGCAGGCAGGCAGGCATTGTCGCAGGCAGGCAGGCAGGCAGGCATAGTCGCAGGCAGGCAGGCAGGCACGCAGGCAGGCATTGTCGGAGGCAGGCAGGCAGGCATTATCGCAGGCAGGCAGGCAGGCAGGCAGGCACGCAGGCACGCAGGCATTCTCGCAGACTGGCAGGCAGGCAGGCATTCTCGCAGGAAGACAGGCAGGCAGGCAGGCAGGCAGGCAGGGAGGCAGGCAGGCAGGCAGGCATTCTAGCAGGAATGCAGGCAGGCAGGCATTCTCGCAGGCAGGTAGCAGGCAGGTAGCAGGCAGGTAGCAGGCAGGTAGCAGGCAGGTAGCAGGCAGGTAGGTAGGCAGGTAGGCAGGCAGGCAGGTAGGCAGGCAGGCAGGTTGGCAGGCAGGCAGGAAGGCAGGCTTTGTCGCAGGCAGGCAGGCAGGCAGGCATTGTCGCAGGCAGGCAGGCAGGCAGGCAGGCAGGCAGGCAGGCATTGTCGCAGGCAGGCAGGCAGACAGGCAGGCAGGCAGGCAGGCAGGCATTGTCGCAGGCAGGCAGGCAGGCAGGCAGGCAGGCACGCAGGCATTCTCGCAGACTGGCAGGCAGGCAGGCAGGCAGGCATTCTCGCAGGCAGGAATTCTCGCAGGAAGACAGGCAGGCAGGCAGGCAGGCAGGCAGGGAGGCAGGCAGGCAGGCAGGCATTCTAGCAGGAATGCAGGCAGGCAGGCATTCTCGCAGGCAGGTAGCAGGCAGGTAGCAGGCAGGTAGCAGGCAGGTAGCAGGCAGGTAGCAGGCAGGTAGGTAGGCAGGTAGGCAGGCAGGCAGGTAGGGAGGGAGGCAGGTAGGCAGGCAGGCAGGTAGGCAGGCAGGCAGGTAGGCAGGCAGCTAGGCATGCAGGTAGGCAGGCAAGCATTCTCACAGGCAGGCAGGCAGGCAGGCAGCAGGCATTCTCGCAGGTAGGCAGGCATTCTCGCAGGAAGGCAGGTAGGTAGGTATTCTCGCAGGCAGGCAATCTCCCAGGCACGCAGGCAGGCATTCTCGTAGGCAGGCATTGTCGCAGGCAGGCAGGCAGGCATTGTCGCAGGCATTGTCGCAGGCAGGCAGCCAGGCATTGTCGCAGGCATTGTCGCAGGCAGGCAGGCAGGCATTGTCGCAGGCATTGTCGCAGGCAGGCAGGCTGGCATTGTCGCAGGCATTGTCACAGGCAGGCAGGCAGGCAGGCATTCTCGCAGGCATTCTGGCAGGCAGGCAGGCAGGCAGGCAGGCAGGCAGGCAGGCAGGCAGGCATTCTCACAGGCAGGCAGGCAGGCAGGCAGGCAGGTAGGCAGGCAGGTAGGCAGGCAGGTAGGCAGGCAAGCATTCTCGCAGGCAGGCAGGCAGGCAGGCAGGCAGCAGGCATACTCGCAGGTAGGCAGGCATTCTCGCAGGAAGGCAGGCAGGTAGGTATTCTCGCAGGCAGGTAGGCAGGCAGGAATTCTCGCAGGCAGGTCGGCAGGCAGGTAGGCAGGCAGGCAGGCAGGCAGGCATTCTCGCAGGCAGGCAATCTCCCAGGCACGCAGGCAGGCATTCTCGTAGGCAGGCATTGTCGCAGGCAGGCAGGCAGGCATTGTCGCAGGCATTGTCGCAGGCAGGCAGCCAGGCATTGTCACAGGCATTGTCGCAGGCAGGCAGGCAGGCATTGTCGCAGGCATTGTCGCAGGCAGGCAGGCAGGCAGGCAGGCATTCTCGCAGACATTCTCGCAGGCAGGCAGGAAGGCAGGCAGGCAGGCAGGCAGGCAGGCATTGTCGCAGGCAGGCAGGCAGGCAGGCAGGCAGGCATTGTCGCAGGCAGGCAGGAAGGCAGGCAGGCAGGCAGGCATTGTCGCAGGCAGGCAGGCAGGCAGGCAGGCAGGCAGGCATTGTCGCAGGCAGGCAGGCAGGCAGGCAGGCATTGTCGCAGGCAGGCAGGCAGGCAGGCAGGCATTCTCGCAGGCAGGCAGGCAGGCAGGCAGGCAGGCATTCTCGCAGGCAGGTAGCAGGCAGGTAGCAGGCAGGTAGCAGGCAGGTAGCAGGCAGGTAGCAGGCAGGTAGTTAGGCAGGTAGGCAGGCAGGCAGGTAGGCAGGCAGGCAGGTAGGCAGGCAGGAAGGTAGGCACGCAGGCAGGTAGGCAGGCAGGTAGGCAGGCAGGTAGGCAGGCAGTTAGGCAGGCAAGCATTCTCACAAGCAGGCAGGCAGGCAGGCAGGCACCAGGCATTCTCGCAGGTAGGCAGGCATTCTCGCAGGAAGGCAGGCAGGTAGGTATTCTCGCAGGCAGGTAGGCAGGCAGGAATTCTCGCAGGCAGGTAGGCAGGCAGGTAGGCAGGCATGTAGCAGGCAGGTAGCAGGCAGGTAGGTAGGCAGGTAGGCAGGCAGGCAGGTAGGCAGGCAGGCAGGTAAGCAGGCAGGCAGGTAGGCAGGAAGGCAGGAAGGCAGGTAGGCAGGCATTCTCGCAGGCAGGTAGGCAGGCAGGCAGGCAGGCAGGCATTCTCGCAGGCAGGCAATCTCCCAGGCACGCAGGCAGGCATTCTCGTAGGCAGGCATTGTCGCAGGCAGGCAGGCAGGCATTGTCGCAGGCATTGTCGCAGGCAGGCAGGCAGGCATTGTCGCAGGCATTGTTGCAGGCAGGCAGGCAGGCAGGCAGGCAGCCATTCTCGCAGGCATTCTCGCAGGTAGGCAGGCAGGCAGGCAGGCAGGCAGGCAGGCATTGTCGCAGGCAGGCAGGCAGGCATTCTCGCAGGCAGGCAGGCAGGCAGGCAGGCAGGCAGGCAGGCAGGCAGGCAGGCAGGCATTCTCACAGGCAGACAGGCAGGCAGGCAGGCATTCTCGCAGGCAGGCAGGCAGGCAGGCAGGCAGGCAGGCAGGCAGGCAGGCAGGCAGGCAGGCAGGCAGGCAGGCAGGCATTCTCGCAGGCAGGCAGGCAGGCAGGCAGGCAGGCAGGCAGGCATTCTCGCAGGCAGGCAGGCAGGCAGGCAGGCAGGCAGGCAGGCAGGCAGGCAGGCAGGCATTGTCGCAGGCAGGCAGGCAGGCAGGCAGGCAGGCATTGTCGCAGGCAGGCAGGCAGGCAGGCAGGCAGGCACACATGCACGCAGGCATTCTCGCAGACTGGCAGGCAGGCAGGCAGGCAGGCAGGCATTCTCGCAGGCAGGCCTTCTCTCAGGAAGACAGGCAGGCAGGCAGGCATGAAGGCAGGCAGGCAGGCAGGCAGGCATTCTAGCAGGAATGCAGGCAGGCAGGCATTCTCGCAGGCAGGTAGCAGGCAGGTAGCAGGCAGGTAGCAGGCAGGTAGCAGGCAGGTAGCAGGCAGGTAGGTAGGCAGGTAGGCAGGCAGGCAGGTAGGCAGGCAGGCAGGTAGGCAGGCAGGCAGGAAGGCAGGCTTTGTCGCAGGCAGGCAGGCAGGCAGGCAGGCAGGCAGGCAGGCAGGCATTGTCGCAGGCAGGCAGGCAGGCAGGCAGGCAGGCACGCAGGCATTCTCGCAGACTGGCAGGCAGGCAGGCAGGCAGGCATTCTCGCAGGAAGACAGGCAGGCAGTCAGGCAGGCAGGCAGGGAGGCACTCAGGCAGGCAGGCATTCTAGCAGGAATGCAGGCAGGCAGGCATTCTCGCAGGCAGGTAGCAGGCAGGTAGCAGGCAGGTAGCAGGCAGGTAGCAGGCAGGTAGCAGGCAGGTAGCAGGCAGGTAGGTAGGCAGGTAGGCAGGTAGGCAGGCAGGCAGGCAGGTAGGCAGGTAGGCAGGCAGGCAGGTAGGCAGGCAGGTAGGCAGGCAGGTAGGCAGGCAGGTAGGCAGGCAGGTAGGCAGGCAAGCATTCTCGCAGGCATGCAGGCAGGCAGGCAGGCATGCAGCAGGCATTCTCGCAGGCAGGCATTCTCACAGGAAGACAGGCAGGAAGGCAGGCAGGCAGGGAGGCACTCAGGCAGGCAGGCATTCTAGCAGGAATGCAGGCAGGCAGGCATTCTCGCAGGCAGGTAGCAGGCAGGTAGCAGGCAGGTAGCAGGCATGTAGCAGGCAGGTAGCAGGCAGGTAGGTAGGCAGGTAGGCAGGCAGGCAGGTAGGCAGGCAGGCAGGTAGGCAGGCAGGCAGGTAGGCAGGCAGGCAGGAAGGCAGGCTTTGTCGCAGGCAGGCAGGCAGGCAGGCAGGCAGTCAGGCAGGCAGGCAGGCATTGTCGCAGGCAGGCAGGCAGGCATTGTCGAAGGCAGGCAGGCAGGCAGGCAGGCAGGCAGGCAGGCATTGTCGCAGGCAGGCAGGCAGGCAGGCATTGTCGCAGGCAGGCAGGCAGGCAGGCAGGCAGGCAGGCAGGCAGGCAGGCAGGCAGGCAGGCATTGTCGCAGGCAGGCAGGCAGGCAGGCAGGAACGCAGGCATTCTCGCAGACTGGCAGGCAGGCAGGCAGACAGGCATTTTCGCAGGCAGGCATTCTCGCAGAAAGACAGACAGGCAGGCAGGCAGGCAGGCAGGGAGGCACTCAGGCAGGCAGGCGTTCTAGCAGGAATGCAGGCAGGCAGGCATTCTCGCAGGCAGGTAGCAGGCAGGCAGGTAGGCAGGCAGGCAGGTAGGCAGGCAGGCAGTAGGCAGCCAGGCAGGTAGGCAGGCAGGCAGGCAGGCAGGAAGGCAGGCTTTGTCGCAGGCAGGCAGGCAGGCAGGCAGGCAGGCAGGCAGGCAGGCATTGTCGCAGGCAGGCAGGCAGGCAGGCATAGTCGCAGGCAGGCAGGCAGGCACGCAGGCAGGCATTGTCGGAGGCAGGCAGGCAGGCAGGCAGGCAGGCAGGCATTGTCGCAGGCAGGCAGGCAGGCAGGCAGGCACGCAGGCACGCAGGCATTCTCGCAGACTGGCAGGCAGGCAGGCAGGCAGGCATTCTCGCAGGAAGACAGGCAGGCAGGCAGGCAGGCAGGCAGGGAGGCAGGCAGGCAGGCAGGCATTCTAGCAGGAATGCAGGCAGGCAGGCATTCTCGCAGGCAGGTAGCAGGCAGGTAGCAGGCAGGTAGCAGGCAGGTAGCAGGCAGGTAGCAGGCAGGTAGGTAAGCAGGTAGGCAGGCAGGCAGGTAGGCAGGCAGGCAGGTTGGCAGGCAGTCAGGAAGGCAGGCTTTGTCGCAGGCCGGGAGGCAGGCAGGCATTGTCGCAGGCAGGCAGGCAGGCAGGCAGGCAGGCAGGCAGGCAGGCATTGTCGCAGGCAGGCAGGCAGACAGGCAGGCAGGCAGGCAGGCAGGCATTGTCGCAGGCAGGCAGGCAGGCAGGCAGGCAGGCACGCAGGCATTCTCGCAGACTGGCAGGCAGGCAGGCAGGCAGGCATTCTCGCAGGCAGGAATTCTCGCAGGAAGACAGGCAGGCAGGCAGGCAGGCAGGCAGGGAGGCAGGCAGGCAGGCAGGCATTCTAGCAGGAATGCAGGCAGGCAGGCAATCTCGCAGGCAGGTAGCAGGCAGGTAGCAGGCAGGTAGCAGGCAGGTAGGTAGGCAGGTAGGCAGGCAGGCAGGTAGGGAGGGAGGCAGGTAGGCAGGCAGGCAGGTAGGCAGGCAGGCAGGTAGGCAGGCAGCTAGGCATGCAGGTAGGCAGGCAAGCATTCTCACAGGCAGGCAGGCAGGCAGGCAGGCAGCAGGCATTCTCGCAGGTAGGCAGGCATTCTCGCAGGAAGGCAGGTAGGTAGGTATTCTCGCAGGCAGGCAATCTCCCAGGCACGCAGGCAGGCATTCTCGTAGGCAGGCATTGTCGCAGGCAGGCAGGCAGGCATTGTCGCAGGCATTGTCGCAGGCAGGCAGCCAGGCATTGTCGCAGGCATTGTCGCAGGCAGGCAGGCAGGCATTGTCGCAGGCATTGTCGCAGGCAGGCAGGCAGGCATTGTCGCAGGCATTGTCGCAGGCAGGCAGGCTGGCATTGTCGCAGGCATTGTCGCAGGCAGGCAGGCAGGCAGGCAGGCAGGCAGGCAGGCAGGCATTCTCGCAGGCATTCTGGCAGGCAGGCAGGCAGGCAGGCAGGCAGACAGGCAGGCAGGTAGGCAGGCAGGTAGGCAGGCAGGTAGGCAGGCAAGCATTCTCGCAGGCAGGCAGGCAGGCAGGCAGGCAGCAGGCATACTCGCAGGTAGGCAGGCATTCTCGCAGGAAGGCAGGCAGGTAGGTATTCTCGCAGGCAGGTAGGCAGGCAGGAATTCTCGCAGGCAGGTAGGCAGGCAGGTAGGCAGGCAGGCAGGCAGGCAGGCATTCTCGCAGGCAGGCAATCTCCCAGGCACGCAGGCAGGCATTCTGGTAGGCAGGCATTGTCGCAGGCAGGCAGGCATTGTCGCAGGCATTGTCGCAGGCAGGCAGCCAGGCATTGTCACAGGCATTGTCGCAGGCAAGCAGGCAGGCATTGTCGCTGGCATTGTCGCAGGCAGGCAGGCAGGCAGGCAGGCATTCTCGCAGACATTCTCGCAGGCAGGCAGGAAGGCAGGCAGGCAGGCAGGCAGGCAGGCATTGTCGCAGGCAGGCAGGCAGGCAGGCAGGCATTGTCGCAGGCAGGCAGGAAGGCAGGCAGGCAGGCAGGCATTGTCGCAGGCAGGCAGGCAGGCAGGCAGGCAGGCAGGCATTGTCGCAGGCAGGCAGGCAGGCAGGCAGGCATTGTCGCAGGCAGGCAGGCAGGCAGGCAGGCATTCTCGCAGGCAGGCAGGCAGGCAGGCAGGCAGGCATTCTCGCAGGCAGGTAGCAGGCAGGTAGCAGGCAGGTAGCAGGCAGGTAGCAGGCAGGTAGCAGGCAGGTAGCAGGCAGGTAGTAAGGCAGGTAGGCAGGCAGGCAGGTAGGCAGGCAGGCAGGTAGGCAGGCAGGAAGGTAGGCACGCAGGCAGGTAGGCAGGCAGGAAGGCAGGCAGGTAGGCAGGCAAGCATTCTCACAAGCAGGCAGGCAGGCAGGCAGGCAGCAGGCATTCTCGCAGGTAGGCAGGCATTCTCGCAGGAAGGCAGGCAGGTAGGTATTCTCACAGGCAGGTAGGCAGGCAGGAATTCTCGCAGGCAGGTAGGCAGGCAGGTAGGCAAGCATGTAGCAGGCAGGTAGCAGGCAGGTAGCAGGCAGGTAGGTAGGCAGGTAGGCAGGCAGGCAGGTAGGCAGGCAGGCAGGTAAGCAGGCAGGCAGGTAGGCAGGAAGGCAGGAAGGCAGGTAGGCAGGCATTCTCGCAGGCAGGTAGGCAGGCAGGCAGGCAGGCAGGCAGGCATTCTCGCAGGCAGGCAATCTCCCAGGCACGCAGGCAGGCATTCTCGTAGGCAGGCATTGTCGCAGGCAGGCAGGCAGGCATTGTCGCAGGCATTGTCGCAGGCAGGCAGGCATTGTCGCAGGCATTGTCGCAGGCAGGCAGGCAGGCAGGCAGGCAGCCATTCTCGCAGGCATTCTCGCAGGTAGGCAGGCAGGCAGGCAGGCAGGCAGGCAGGCAGGCATTGTCGCAGGCAGGCAGGCAGGCATTCTCGCAAGCAGGCAGGCAGGCAGGCAGGCAGGCAGGCAGGCAGGCAGGCAGGCAGGCATTCTCACAGGCAGACAGGCAGGCAGGCAGGCAGGCAGGCAGGCAGGCAGGCAGGCAGGCATTCTCGCAGGCAGGCAGGCAGGCAGGCAGGCAGGCAGGCAGGCATTCTCGCAGGCAGGCAGGCAGGCAGGCAGTCAGGCAGGCAGGCAGGCAGGCAGGCATTGTCGCAGGCAGGCAGGCAGGCAGGCAGGCAGGCATTGTCGCAGGCAGGCAGGCAGGCACGCAGGCACGCAGGCATTCTCGCAGACTGGCAGGCAGGCAGGCAGGCAGGCATTCTCGCAGGCAGGCCTTCTCGCAGGAAGACAGGCAGGCAGGCAGGCAGGCAGGGAGGCAGGCAGGCAGGCAGGCATTCTAGCAGGAATGCAGGCAGGCAGGCATTCTCGCAGGCAGGTAGCAGGCAGGTAGCAGGCAGGTAGCAGGCAGGTAGCAGGCAGGTAGCAGGCAGGTAGGTAGGCAGGTAGGCAGGCAGGCAGGTAGGCAGGCAGGCAGGTAGGCAGGCAGGCAGGAAGGCAGGCTTTGTCGCAGGCAGGCAGGCAGGCAGGCAGGCAGGCAGGCAGGCATTGTCGCAGGCAGGCAGGCAGGCAGGCAGGCAGGCACGCAGGCATTCTCGCAGACTGGCAGGCAGGCAGGCAGGCAGGCATTCTCGCAGGCAGGCATTCTCGCAGGAAGAGAGGCAGGCTGGCAGACAGGCAGGCAGGGAGGCAGGCAGGCAGGCAGGCATTCTAGCAGGAATGCAGGCATGCAGGCATTCTCGCAGGCAGGTAGCAGGCAGGTAGCAGGCAGGTAGCAGGCAGGTAGCAGGCAGGTAGCAGGCAGGTAGCAGGCAGGTAGGCAGGCAGGCAGGAAGGCAGGCTTTGTCGCAGGTAGGCAGGCAGGCAGGCAGGCAGGCATTGTCGCAGGCAGGCAGGCAGGCAGGCAGGCAGGCAGGCATTGTCGCAGGCAGGCAGGCAGGCAGGCAGGCAGGCATTGTCGCAGGCAGGCAGGCAGGCACGCAGGCATTCTCGCAGACTGGCAGGCAGGCAGGCAGGCAGGCATTCTCGCAGGCAGGCATTCTCGCAGGAAGACAGGCAGGCAGGCAGGGAGGCACTCAGGCAGGCAGGCATTCTAGCAGGAATGCAGGCAGGCAGGCATTCTCGCAGGCAGGTAGGCAGGCAGGCAGGCAGGCAGGCAGGCATTCTCGCAGGCAGGCAATCTCCCAGGCACGCAGGCAGGCATTCTCGTAGGCAGGCATTGTCGCAGGCAGGCAGGCAGGCATTGTCGCAGGCATTGTCGCAGGCAGTCAGGCATTGTCGCAGGCATTGTCGCAGGCAGGCAGGCAGGCAGGCAGGCAGCCATTCTCGCAGGCATTCTCGCAGGTAGGCAGGCAGGCAGGCAGGCAGGCAGGCAGGCAGGCATTGTCGCAGGCAGGCAGGCAGGCATTCTCGCAGGCAGGCAGGCAGGCAGGCAGGCAGGCAGGCAGGCAGGCAGGCATTCTCACAGGCAGACAGGCAGGCAGGCAGGCATTCTCGCAGGCAGGCAGGCAGGCAGGCAGGCAGGCAGGCAGGCAGGCATTCTCGCAGGCAGGCAGGCAGGCAGGCAGGCAGGCAGGCAGGCAGGCAGGCATTCTCGCAGGCAGGCAGGCAGGCAGGCAGTCAGGCAGGCAGGCAGGCAGGCAGGCATTGTCGCAGGCAGGCAGGCAGGCAGGCAGGCAGGCAGGCATTGTCGCAGGCAGGCAGGCAGGCACGCAGGCACGCAGGCATTCTCGCAGACTGGCAGGCAGGCAGGCAGGCAGGCATTCTCGCAGGCAGGCCTTCTCGCAGGAAGACAGGCAGGCAGGCAGGCAGGCAGGGAGGCAGGCAGGCAGGCAGGCAGGCATTCTAGCAGGAATGCAGGCAGGCAGGCATTCTCGCAGGCAGGTAGCAGGCAGGTAGCAGGCAGGTAGCAGGCAGGTAGCAGGCAGGTAGCAGGCAGGTAGGTAGGCAGGTAGGCAGGCAGGCAGGTAGGCAGGCAGGCAGGTAGGCAGGCAGGCAGGAAGGCAGGCTTTGTCGCAGGCAGGCAGGCAGGCAGGCAGGCAGGCAGGCATTGTCGCAGGCAGGCAGGCAGGCAGGCAGGCAGGCACGCAGGCATTCTCGCAGACTGGCAGGCAGGCAGGCAGGCAGGCATTCTCGCAGGCAGGCATTCTCGCAGGAAGACAGGCAGGCTGGCAGACAGGCAGGCAGGGAGGCAGGCAGGCAGGCAGGCATTCTAGCAGGAATGCAGGCATGCAGGCATTCTCGCAGGCAGGTAGCAGGCAGGTAGCAGGCAGGTAGCAGGCAGGTAGCAGGCAGGTAGCAGGCAGGTAGCAGGCAGGTAGGTAGGCAGGTAGGCAGGCAGGCAGGAAGGCAGGCTTTGTCGCAGGTAGGCAGGCAGGCAGGCAGGCAGGCATTGTCGCAGGCAGGCAGGCAGGCAGGCAGGCAGGCAGGCATTGTCGCAGGCAGGCAGGCAGGCAGGCAGGCAGGCAGGCATTGTAGCAGGCAGGCAGGCAGGCAGGCAGGCACGCAGGCATTCTCGCAGACTGGCAGGCAGGCAGGCAGGCAGGCATTCTCGCAGGCAGGCATTCTCGCAGGAAGACAGGCAGGCAGGCAGGGAGGCACTCAGGCAGGCAGGCATTCTAGCAGGAATGCAGGCAGGCAGGCATTCTCGCAGGCAGGTAGCAGGCAGGTAGCAGGCAGGTAGCAGGCAGGTAGGTAGGCAGGTAGGCAGGCAGGCAGGTAGGCAGGCAGGCACGTAGGCAGGCAGGCAGGAAGGCAGGCATTCTCGCAGGCAGGCAGGCAGGCAGGCAGGCAGGCAGGCAGGCAGGCATTCTCACAGGCAGACAGGCAGGCAGGCAGGCATTGTCGCAGGCAAGCAGGCAGGCAGGCAGGCAGGCAGGCAGGCAGGAAGGCAGGCAGGCATTCTCGCAGGCAGGCAGGCAGGCAGGCAGGCAGGCAGGCAGGCTGGCAGGCAGGCAGGCAGGCAGGCATTGTCGCAGGCAGGCAGGCAGGCAGGCAGGCAGGCAGGCATTGTCGCAGGCAGGCAGGCAGGCACGCAGGCACGCAGGCATTCTCGCAGACTGGCAGGCAGGCAGGCAGGCAGGCAATCTCACAGGCAGGCATTCTCGCAGGAAGACAGGCAGGCAGGCAGGCAGGCAGGCAGGCAGGGAGGCACTCAGGCACGCAGGCATTCTCGCAGGAAGACAGGCAGGCAGGCAGGGAGGCAGGCAGGCAGGCAGGCATTCTAGCAGGAATGCAGGCAGGCAGGCATTCTCGCAGGCAGGTAGCAGGCAGGTAGCAGGCAGGTAGCAGGAAGGTAGCAGGCAGGTAGCAGGCAGGTAGGTAGGCAGGTAGGCAGGCAGGCAGGTAGGCAGGCAGGCAGGTAGGCAGGCAGGCAGGAAGGCAGGCTTTGTCGCAGGCAGGCAGGCAGGCAGGCAGGCAGGCAGGCAGGCAGGCAGGCAGGCATTGTCGCAGGCAGGCAGGCAGGCAGGCATTGTCGCAGGCAGGCAGGCAGGCAGGCAGACAGGCATTGTTGCAAGCAGGCAGGCAGGCAGGCAGGCATTGGCGCAGGCAGGCAGGCAGGCAGGCACGCAGGCACGCAGGCATTCTCACAGACTGGCAGGCAGGCAGGCAGGCAGGCATTCTCGCAGGCAGGCATTCTCGCAGGAAGATAGGCAGGCAGGCAGGCAGGCAGGCAGGGAGGCAGGCAGGCAAGCAGGCATTCTAGCAGGAATGCAGGCAGGCTGGCATTCTCGCAGACTGGCAGGCAGGCAGGTAGCAGGCAGGTAGCAGGCAGGTAGCAGGCAGGTAGGTAGGCAGGTAGGCAGGCAGGCAGGTAGGCAGGCAGACAGGTAGGCAGGCAGGCAGGTAGGCAGGCAGGCAGGCAGGCAGGCAGGCAGGCATTGTCGCAGGCAGGCAGGCAGCAGGCAGGCAGGCAGGCATTGTCGCAGGCAGGCAGGCAGGCAAGCAGGCAGGCAGGCATTGTCGCAGGCAGGAAGGCAGGCAGGCAGGCAGGCAGGCAGGCATTGTCGCAGGCAGGCAGGCAGGCAGGCAGGCAGGCATTGTTGCAGGCAGGCAGGCAGGCAGGCAGGCATTCTCGCAGGCAGACAGGCAGGCAGGCAGGCATTCTCGCAGGCAGGCAGGCAGGCAGGCAGGCAGGCAGGCAGGCAGGCAGGCATTCTCGCAGGCAGGCAGGCAGGCAGGCAGGCAGGCAGGCAGGCAGGCAGGCAGGCAGGCAGGCATTCTCCCAGGCAGGCAGGCAGGCATTGTCGCAGGCAGGCAGGCAGGCAGGCAGGCAGGCAGGCAGGCATTGTCGCAGGCAGGCAGGCAGGCAGGCAGGCATTGTCGCAGGCAGACAGGCAGGCTGGCAGGCAGGCAGGCATTGTCGCAGGCAGGCAGGCAGGCAGGCAGGCAGACAGGCAGGCAGGCAGGCAGGCAGGCAGGAAGGCAGGTTTTGTCGCAGGCAGGCAGGCAGGCAGGGAGTCAGGCAGGCAGGCAGGCAGGCAGGCAGGCATTGTCGCAGGCAGGCAGGCAGGCAGGCATTGTCGCAGGCAGGCAGGCAGGCAGGCAGGCAGGCAGGCAGGTATTGTCGCAGGCAGGCAGGCAGGCACGCAGGCATTGTCGCAGGCAGGCAGGCAGGCAGGCACGCAGGCAGGTAGCAGGCAGGTAGCAGGCAGGTAGCAGGCAGGTAACAGGCAGGTAGCAGGCAGGTAGCAGGCAGGTAGCAGGCAGGTAGGTAGGCAGGTAGGCAGGCAGGCAGGTAGGCCGGCAGGCAGGTAGGCAGGCAGGCAGGAAGGCAGGCTTTGTCGCAGGCAGGCAGGCAGGCAGGCAGGCAGGCATTGTCGCAGGCAGGCAGGCAGGCAGGCAGTGTCGCAGGCATGCAGGCAGGCAGGCAGGCAGGCAGGCATTGTCACAGGCAGGCAGGCAGGCAGGCATTGTCGCAGGCAGGCAGGCAGGCAGGCAGGCAGGCACGCAGGCATTCTCGCAGACTGGCAGGCAGGCAGGCAGGCATTCTCGCAGGCAGGCATTCTCGCAGTAAGACAGGCAGTCAGGCAGGCAGGCAGGCAGGCAGGCAGGCAGGCAGGCAGGCATTCTCGCAGGCAGGCAGGCAGGCAGGCAGGCAGGCAGGCAGGCAGGCAGGCAGGCAGGCAGGCAGGCATTCTCCCAGGCAGGCAGGCAGGCATTGTCGCAGGCAGGCAGGCAGGCAGGCAGGCAGGCAGGCAGGCATTGTCGCAGGCAGGCAGGCAGGCAGGCAGGCATTGTCGCAGGCAGACAGGCAGGCTGGCAGGCAGGCAGGCATTGTCGCAGGCAGGCAGGCAGGCAGGCAGGCAGACAGGCAGGCAGGCAGGCAGGCAGGCAGGAAGGCAGGTTTTGTCGCAGGCAGGCAGGCAGGCAGGGAGTCAGGCAGGCAGGCAGGCAGGCAGGCAGGCATTGTCGCAGGCAGGCAGGCAGGCAGGCATTGTCGCAGGCAGGCAGGCAGGCAGGCAGGCAGGCAGGCAGGTATTGTCGCAGGCAGGCAGGCAGGCACGCAGGCATTGTCGCAGGCAGGCAGGCAGGCAGGCACGCAGGCAGGTAGCAGGCAGGTAGCAGGCAGGTAGCAGGCAGGTAACAGGCAGGTAGCAGGCAGGTAGCAGGCAGGTAGCAGGCAGGTAGGTAGGCAGGTAGGCAGGCAGGCAGGTCGGCCGGCAGGCAGGTAGGCAGGCAGGCAGGAAGGCAGGCTTTGTCGCAGGCAGGCAGGCAGGCAGGCAGGCAGGCATTGTCGCAGGCAGGCAGGCAGGCAGGCAGTGTCGCAGGCATGCAGGCAGGCAGGCAGGCAGGCAGGCATTGTCACAGGCAGGCAGGCAGGCAGGCATTGTCGCAGGCAGGCAGGCAGGCAGGCAGGCAGGCACGCAGGCATTCTCGCAGACTGGCAGGCAGGCAGGCAGGCATTCTCGCAGGCAGGCATTCTCGCAGTAAGACAGGCAGTCAGGCAGGCAGGCAGGCAGGCAGTGAGGCAGGCAGGCATTCTAGCAGGAATGCAGGCAGGCAGGCATTCTCGCAGGCAGGTAGCAGGCAGGTAGCCGGCAGGTAGCAGGCAGGTAGCAGGCAGGTAGCAGGCATGTAGCAGGCAGGTAGCAGGCAGGTAGCAGGCAGGTAAGTAGGCAGGTAGGCAGGCAGGCAGGTAGGCAGGCAGGCAGGTAAGCAGGCAGGCAGGTAGGCAGGCAGGCAAGTAGGCAGGCAGGTAGGCAGGCAGGTAGGCAGGCAGGTAGGCAGGCAAGCATTCTCGCAGGCAGGCAGGCAGGCAGCAGGCATTCTCGCAGGTAGGCAGGCATTCTCGCAGGAAGGCAGGCAGGTAGGTATTCTCGCAGGCAGGTAGGCAGGCAGGAATTCTCGCAGGCAGGTAGGCAGGCAGGTAGGCAGGCAGGCAGGCAGGCAGGCATTCTCGCAGGCAGGCAATCTCCCAGGCACGCAGGCAGGCATTCTCGTAGGCAGGCATTGTCGCAGGCAGGCAGGCAGGCATTGTCGCAGGCATTGTCGCAGGCAGGCAGCCAGGCATTGTCGCAGGCATTGTCGCAGGCAGGCAGGCAGGCATTGTCGCAGGCATTGTCGCAGGCAGGCAGGCTGGCATTGTCGCAGGCATTGTCGCAGGCAGGCAGGCAGGCAGGTAGGCAGGCAGACAGGCAGGCAAACAGGCAAGCAAGCTCGCAGGCACGCAAGCTCGCAGGCACGCAGGCAGGCTCGCAGGCAGGCAGGGAGGCTCTCAGGCAGGCAGGAAAGCAGCCAGGCTAGCAGGCTAGCAGGCAGGCAAGCAGGCTCACAGGCAGGCAGGCAGGCAGGCAGGCAGGCAGGCTGGCTCGCATGCATGCAGGCAGGCAAGCAAGCTCACAGGCTCCCAGGCAGGCAGGCAGGCCGCAGGCAGGCAGGCAGGCAAGTAAGCTCGCAGGCTCGCAGGCAGGATCACAGGCAGGCAGGCAAGCAGGCAGACAGGCAGGCAGGCTCGCAGGCAGGCAGGCAAGCAGGCTCAAAGGCACAGGCTCGCAGGCAGACAGGCAGGCAGGCAGGCACCCAGGCTCGCAGGCAGGCAGGCTCGCAGTCAGGCAGGCAGGAAGGCATGCAGGCAGGCAGGCAAGAAGGCTAGCAGGCAGGCAGGCAGGCAGGCAGGCAGGCAGGAAGGCTAGCAGGCAGGCAGGCAGGCAGGCAGGCAGGCAGGCTCGCAGGCAGGCATGCAGGCAGGCATGCAGGCAGGCATGCAGGCAGGCATGCAGGCAGGCAGGCAGGCAGGCAGGAAGGCAGGCAGGAAGGCAGGCAGGCAGGCTTGAAGGCAGGCTTGAAGGCAGGCAGGCAGGCAAGGAACCTCACATGCTTGCTCGCTGGCAGGCAGGCAGGCAGGCAGGCTCGCACTAGGCAGGCTCGCTGGCAGGCAGGCAGGCAGGCTCGCACCAGGCAGGCTCGCTGGCAGGCAGGCAGGCAGGCTCGCACAAGGCAGGCTCGCTGGCAGGCAGGCAGGCAAGCTGGCAAGCAAGCTCGCAGGCTCGCAGGCAGGCAGGCAGGCAGGCAGCCAGGCTAGCAGGCTACCAGGCAGGCAGGCAGGCATGCTCGCACCAGGCAGTCTCTCTGGCAGGCAGGCAGGCAGGCTCGCAGGCAGGTAGGCAGGAAGGTTCGTAGGCAGGGAAGCAAGCTCGCAGGCTCGCAGGCAGGCAGGCAGCCCGCAGGCAGGCAGGAAGGGAGGCAAGCCGGCAAGTAAGCTCGCAGGCTTGCAGGCAGGCAGGCAGGCCGCAGGCAGGCAGGCAGGCAGGCTTGCAGGCAGGCAGGCAGGCAATCAAGCTCAAAGCTCGCAGGCAGTCAGTCAGACAGGCAGCCAGGCAGGCAGGCATGCATGCAGGCAGGTAGGCAAGCAGGCAGGCAGGCAGGCTCGCACCAGGCAGGCTCGCTGACAGGCAGGCTCGCAGGCAGGTAGGCAGGAAGGTTCGCAGGCAGGCAGGCAGGCAGGCTCGCAGGCAGGCAGGCTCGCAGGCAGGCAGCCAGGCTAGCAGGCTAGCAGGCAGGCAGGCACGCAGGCATGCCGTAGGCAGGTAGGCAGGCAGGCATGCAAGCTCGCAGGCTCGCAGGCAGGCAAGCAGGCAGGCTCGCAGGCAGGCAGGCAGGCAAGCAAGCTCACAGGCTCGCAGGCAGGCAAGCAGGCCGCAGGCAGGCAGGCAGGCAGGCAAGCAGGCAAGCAAGCTTGCAGGCTCGCAGGCAGGCAGGCTCGCTGGCAGGCAGGCAGGCAGGAAGGCAAGCCGGTTTGCATGCTCGCAAGCCAGTAGGTTCACAGGCAGGCAGGCAGGTAGGCAGGCAGGCAGGCTCGCAGGCAGGCTCACAGGCAGGCAGGCAAGCAGGCAGGCAAGCAGGCAGGCAGGCTCGCAGGCAGGAAGGCTCAGAGGCAGGCAGGCAGGCAGGCAGGCAGGTTAGCAGGCACAGGCTCGCAGGCAGGCAGGCTCGCAGGCAGGTAGGCTCCCAGTCAGGTAGGCAGGAAGGTATGCAGGCAGGCAGGCAGGCAGGCAGGCAGGCAAGCATGCTCGCAGGCAGGCAGGCAGGCAGGAAGGCTAGCAGGCAGGCGGGCTCGCAGGCAGGCAAGCAGGTAGGCAGGCAAGCAAACTCGCAAGCTCGCTGGCAGGCAGGCCGGCAGGCAGGCAGGCAGGCTCGCAGGCAGGCAGCCAGGCTAGCAGACATGCAGGCAGGCAGGCTTGCAGGAAGGCCGGCAGGCATGCAGACAGACAGGCAGGCAGGCGGGCAGGCAGTCAGGCAGGCTCGCACCAGGCAGGCTCGCTGGTAAGCAGGCAGGCAGGCTCGCAGGCAGGTAGGCAGGAAGGTTCGCAGGCAGGCAGGCAGGCAAGCAAGCTCGCAGGCTCAAGGGAAGGCAAGCAGGCAGCAGGCAGGCAGGCAGGCAGGCAGGCTCGCAGGTAGGCAGGGTCACAGGCAGGCAGCCTGGCTAGCAGGCAGGCAGGCAGGCAGGCAGGCAGGCAGGCATGCAGGCAGACAGGCAGGCAGGCAGGCAGGCAGGCTCGCACCAGGCAAGCTCGCTGGCAGGCAGGCAGGCAGGCTTGCAGGCAGGTAGGCAGGAAGGTTCGCAGGCAGGCAAGCAGGCAAGCAAGCTCACAGGCTCGCAGGCAGGCATGCAGGCAGGTAGGTAGACAGGCAGGCAGGCAGGGAGGCAGGCAGGTAGGCTCGCACCAAGCAGGCTCGCTGGCAGGCAGGCAGGCAGGCTCGCAGGTAGGTAGGCAGGAAGGTTCGCAGGCAGGCAAGCAAGCAAGCTTGCAGGCTCGCAGGCAGGCAGGCAGGCCGCACGCAGGCAGGAAGGGAGGCAAGCAGGCAAGCAAGCTCGCAGGCTCGCAGGAAGACAGGTAGGCAGGAAGGAAGGCAGACAGGCAGGCAGGCATGTAGGAAGGCTAGCAGGCAGGCAAGCTCGCAGGCAGGCAGGCAGGTAGGCAGGCAAGCAAGTTCGCAGGCTCGCAGGCAGGCTCGCAGGCAGGCAGGCAGGCAAGCATGCAGGCAGGCAGGTAGACAGGCATGCAGGCAGGCAGGCAGGCTCACACCAGGCAGGCTCGCTGGCAAGCAGGCAGGCAGGCTCGCAGGCAGGTAGGCAGGCCGCAGGCAGGCTGGCAGGCAGGCAAGCAGGCAAGCACGCTCTCAGGCTCACAGGCAGGCAGGGAGGCTCAAGGGCAAGCAGGCAGGCAGCCAGGCTAGCAGGCTAGCAGGCAGGCAAGCAGGCTCGCAGGCAGGCAGGCAGGCAGGCAGGCAAGCAAGTTCGCAGGCTCGCAGGCAGGCTCGCAGGCAGGCTCGCAGGCAGGCTCGCAGGCAGGCAGGCAAGCATGCAGGCAGGAAGGTAGACAGGCAGGCAGGCAGGCAGGCAGGCTCACACCAGGCAGGCTCGCTGGCACAGGCATGCAGGCTCGCAGGCAGGTAGGCAGGAAGGTTCGCAGGCAGGCAGGCAGGCAAGCAAGCTCGCAGGCTCACAGGCAGGTAGGCAGGCCGCAGGCAGGCTGGCAGGCAGGCAAGCAGGCAAGCAAGCTCTCAGGCTCGCAGGCAGGCAGGGAGGCTCTCAGGCAGGCAGGCAAGCAGCCAGGCTAGCAGGCTAGCAGGCAGGCAAGCAGGCTCACAGGCAGACAGGCAGGCAGGCAGGCAGGCAGGCTGGCTCGCATGCATGCAGGCAGGCAAGCAAGCTCACTGCTCGCATGCAGGCAGGCAGGAAAGTAAGCTCGCAGGCTCGCAGGCAGGCTCGCAGGCAGGCTCGCAGGCAGGCTCGCAGGCAGGCAGGCAAGCATGCAGGCAGGAAGGTAGACAGGCAGGCAGGCAGGCAGGCAGGCTCACACAAGGCAGGCTCGCTGGCAAGCAGGCAGGCAGGCTCGCAGGCAGGTAGGCAGGAAGGTTCGCAGGCAGGCAGGCAGGCAAGCAAGCTCGCAGGCTCACAGGCAGGTAGGCAGGCCGCAGGCAGGCTGGCAGGCAGGCAAGCAGGCAAGCAAGCTCTCAGGCTCGCAGGCAGGCAGGGAGGCTCTCAGGCAGGCAGGCAAGCAGCCAGGCTAGCAGGCTAGCAGGCAGGCAAGCAGGCTCACAGGCAGACAGGCAGGCAGGCAGGCAGGCAGGCTGGCTCGCATGCATGCAGGCAGGCAAGCAAGCTCACAGGCTCGCATGCAGGCAGGCAGGCAAGTAAGCTCGCAGGCTCGCAGGCAGGCTCACAGGCAGGCAGGCAAGCAGGCAGACAGGCGGGCAGGCTCGCAGGCAGGCAGGCAAGCAGGCTCAAAGGCACAGGCTCGCAGGCAGACAGGCAGGCAGGCAGGCACACAGGCTCGCAGGCAGGCAGGCTCGCAGTCAGGTAGGCAGGAAGGCATGCAGGCAGGCAGGCAGGAAGGCTAGCAGGCAGGCAGGCAGGCAGGCAGGCAGGGAGGCAGGCAGGAAGGCAAGTAGGCTCGCAGGCAGGCATGCAGGCAGGCATGCAGGCAGGCAGGAAGGCAGGCAGGAAGGCAGGCAGGCAGGCAGGCAGGAAGGCAGGCAGGCTTGAAGGCAGGCAGGCAGGCAAGGAACCTCACATGCTTGCCCGCTGGCAGGCAGGCAGGCAGGCAGGCTCCCACTAGGCAGGCTCGCTGGCAGGCAGGCAGGCAGGCTCGCACCAGGCAGGCTCGCTGGCAGGCAGGCAGGCAAGCTCGAAGGCAGGTAGGCAGGAAGGTTCGCAGGCAGGTAAGCAAGCTCGCAGGCTCACAGGCAGGCAGGGAGGCAGGCAGGCAAGCTGGCAAGCACGCTCGCAGGCTCGCAGGCAGGCAGGCAGGCAGGCAGCCAGGCTAGCAGGCTAGCAGGCAGGCAGGCAGGCAGGCTCGCACCAGGCAGTCTCGCTGGCAGGCAGGCAGGCTCGCAGGCAGGTAGGCAGGAAGGTTCGTAGGCAGGGAAGCAAGCTCGCAGGCTCGCAGGCAGGCAGGCAGGCCGCAGGCAGGCAGGAAGGGAGGCAAGCAGGCAAGTAAGCTCGCAGGCTTGCAGGCAGGCAGGCAGGCCGCAGGCAGGCAGGCAGGCAGGCTTGCAGGCAGGCAGGCAGGCAAGCAAGCTCAAAGCTCGCAGGCAGTCAGTCAGACAGGCAGCCAGGCAGGCAGGCATGCATGCAGGCAGGTAGGCAAGCAGGCAGGCAGGCAGGCAGGCTCGCACCAGGCAGGCTCGCTGACAGGCAGGCAGGCAGGCTGGCAGGCAGGTAGGCAGGAATGTTCGCAGGCAGGCAGGCAGGCAGGCTCGCAGGCAGGCAGTCAGGCAGGCAGGCAGCCAGGCTAGCAGGCTAGCAGGCAGGCAGGCACGCAGGCAGGCCGTAGGCAGATAGGCAGGCAGGCATGCAAGCTCGCAGGCTCGCAGGCAGGCAAGCAGGCAGGCTCGCAGGCAGGCAGGCAGGCAAGCAAGCTCACAGGCTCGCAAGCAGGCAAGCAGGCCGCAGGCAGGCAGGCAGGCAGGCAAGCAGGCAAGCAAGCTTGCAGGCTCGCAGGCAGGCAGGCAGGCTCGCTGGCAGGCAGGCAGGCAGGCAGGCAAGCCAGTTTGCATGCTCGCAAGCCAGTAGGTTCACAGGCAGGCAGGCAGTCAGGCAGGCAGGCAGGCAGGCAGGCTCGCAGGCAGGTAGGCTCCCAGTCAGGTAGGCAGGAAGGCATGCAGGCAGGCAGGCAGGCAGGCAGGCAAGCATGCTCGCAGGCTCGCAGGCAGGCAGGCAGGCAGGAAGGCTAGCAGGCAGGCGGGCTCGCAGGCAGGCAGGCAGGTAGGCAGGCAAGCAAACTCGCAAGCTCGCTAGCAGGCAGGCTGGCAGGCAGGCAGCCAGGCTAGCAGACATGCAGGCAGGCAGGCTTGCAGGAAGGCAGGCAGGCATGCAGACAGACAGGCAGGCAGGCGGGCAGGCAGTCAGGCAGGCTCGCACCAGGCAGGCTCGCTGGCAAGCAGGCAGGCAGGCTCTCAGGCAGGTAGGCAGGAAGGTTCGCAGGCAGGCAGGCAGGCAAGCAAGCTCACAGGCTCAAGGGAAGGCAAGCAGGCAGCAGGCAGGCAGGCAGGCAGGCAGGCAGGCTCGCAGGTAGGCAGGGTCACAGGCAGGCAGCCTGGCTAGCAGGCAGGCAGGCAGGCAGGCAGGCAGGCATGCAGGCAGACAGGCAGGCAGGGAGGCAGGCAGGCAGGCTCGCACTAGGCAGGCTCGCTGGCAATCAGGCAGGCAGGCTCGCTGGCAATCAGGCAGGCAGGCTCGCAGGCAGGTAGGCAGGAAGGTTCGCAGGCAGGCAGGCAGGCAAGCAATCTCGCAGTCTCGCAGGCAGGCAGGCAGGCAGGCAGGCAGGCAGGCAGACAGCCATGCAGACAGACAGGCTGGCAGTCAGGCAGGCAGGCAGGCAGGCAGGCTCGCACCAGGCATGCTCGCTTTCAAGCAGGCAGGCAGGCTCACAGGCAGGTAGGCAGGAAGGTTCGCAGGCACGCAGGCAGGAAGGTTCGCAGGCACGCAGGCAGGCAAGCAAGCTCGCAGGCTCGCAGGCTGGCAGGCAGGCCGCAGGCAGGCAGGCAGGCAGGCAGACTCGCAGGCAGGCAGGCTAGCAGGCAGGAAACCAGGCTAGCAGGCTGGCAGGCTTGCAGGCAGGCAGGCAGGCAGGCAGGCATGCAGACAGACAGGCAGGCAGGCAGGCAGGCAGGCAGGCAGGCAGGCTCTCACCAGGCAGGCTCGCTGGCAAGCAGGCAGGCAGGCTCGCAGGCAGGTAGGCATGGAAGTTCGCAGGCAGGCAGGCAGGCAAGCAAGCTCGCAGGCTCGCAGGCAGGCAGGCAGGCATGCAGGCAGGCAGGTAGACAAGCATGCAGGCAGGCATGCAGGCAGGCAGGGAGGAAGGCAGGTAGGCTCGCACCAGGCAGCCTCGCTGGCAGGCAGGCAGGCACGCAGGCCACAGGCAGGTAGGCAGGCAAGGAGGCAGGCAAGCAGGCAAAAAATCTCACAGGCTCGCAGGCAGGCAGGCAGGCAGGCAGGCTAGCAGGCAGGCAGGCAGCCAGGCAGGCAGGCAGGCAGCCAGGCCGGCTTGCATGCTCGCAGGTCGACAGGCTCACAGGCAGGCAGGCAGGCAGGCCGCAGGCAGGCAAGCAGGCAAGCAGGCAAGCAAGCTTGTAGGCTCGTAGGCAGGCATGCAGTCTCGCAGGCAGGTAGGCAGGCAGGCAGGCCGGCTGGCTTGATGCACGCAGGCCGGCAGGCTCACAGGCAGGCAGGCTCGCAGGCAGGCTCGCAGGCAGGCAGGCAGGTAGGAAGGCTCGCAGGTAGACAGGCTCGCAGGCAGGCAGGCTCACAGGCAGGCTCGCAGACAGACTCGCAGGCAGGCAGGCACGCAGGCAGGTAGTCTCACAGGCAGGCAGGCTCGCAGGCAGGCAGGCAGGCAAGCAAGCTCGCAGGCTCGCCAGCAGGCAGGCAGGCCGCAGGCAGGCAGGCAGGCAAGCAGGCAGGCAGGCAAGCAGGAAAGCAAGCACGCACGCTCGCAGGCAAGCAGGCAGGCAGGCAGGCAGACTCGCAGACAGGCTCACAGTCACTCAGGCAAGCAGGCAGGCAGGCAGGCAGACAGGCTTACAGGCACAGGCTCGCAGGCAGGCAGGCAGGAAGGCAGGCCGGCAGGCAGGCATACTTGCAGGAAGGCAGGCAGGCATGCAGGCAGGTAGGCAGGCAGGCAGACATTCTCGCAGGCAGGCAGGCAGGCAGGCAGGCAGGCAGGCAGGCAGGCAGGCAGGCAGGCAGGCAGGCAGGTAGGCAGGCAGGCAGGCAGGCAGGCAGGCAGACATTCTGGCAGGCAGGCAGGCAGGCAGGCAGACATTCTCGCAGGCAGGCAGGCAGGCAGGCAGGCAGGCAGGCAGGCAGGCAGGCAGGCAGACATTCTCGCAGGCAGGCAGGCAGGCAGGCAGGCAGGCAGGCAGGCAGACATTCTCGCAGGCAGGCAGGCAGGCAGGCAGGCAGGCAGGCAGGCAGGCAGGCAGGCAGGCAGGTAGGCAGGCAGGCAGACAGGCAGACATTCTCGCAGGCAGGCAGGCAGGCAGGCAGGCAGGCAGACATTCTCGCAGGCAGGCAGGCAGGCAGATATTCTCGCAGGCAGGCAGGCAGGCAGGCAGGCATTCTCGCAGGCAGGCAGGCAGGCAGGCAGGCAGGCAGGCAGGCAGGCATTCTCGCAGGCAGGCAGGCAGGCAGGCAGGCAGACATTCTCGCAGGCAGGCAGGCAGGCAGGCAGGCAGGCATTCTCGCAGGCAGGCAGGCAGGCAGACATTCTCGCAGGCAGGCAGGCAGGCAGACATTCTCGCAGGCAGGCAGGCAGGCAGGCAGGCAGGCAGGCAGACATTCTCGCAGGCAGGCAGGCAGGCAGACATTCTCGCAGGCAGGCAGGCAGGCAGGCAGGCAGGCAGGCAGGCAGGCAGGCAGGCAGGCAGGCAGGCATTCTCGCAGGCAGGCAGGCAGGCAGGCAGGCAGACATTCTCGCAGGCAGGCAGGCAGGCAGGCAGGCAGGCATTCTCGCAGGCAGGCAGGCAGGCAGGCAAGCAGGCAAGCAAGCACGCACGCTCGCAGGCAAGCAGGCAGGCAGGCAGGCAGACTCGCAGACAGGCTCACAGTAACTCAGGCAAGCAGGCAGGCAGGGAGGCAGACAGGCTCACAGGCACAGGCTCGCAGGCAGGCAGGCAAGAAGGCAGGCCGGCAGGCAGGCATATATGCAGGAAGGCATGCAGGCATGCAGGCAGGTAGGCAGGCAGGCAGGCAGGCAGGCAGGCAAGCAAACTCACAGGCTTGCAGGCTGGCAGGCAGGCCGCAGGCAGGCAGGCAGGCAGGCAAGCAAGCTCGCTGGCTTGCAGGCAGGCAGGCAGGCAGGCAGGCATGCAGGCAGGCAGGCAGGCAGGCAGGCAGGCAGGCAGGCAGGCAATCAGGCAGGAAGGCAGGCAGGCTAGCAGGCAGGCAGGGAGGCAGGCAGGTAGGCTCGCACCAAGCAGGCTCGCTGGCAGGCAGGCAGGCAGGCTCGCAGGTAGGTAGGCAGGAAGGTTCGCAGGCAGGCAAGCAAGCAAGCTTGCAGGCTCGCAGGCAGGCAGGCAGGCCGCACGCAGGCAGGCAGGGAGGCAAGCAGGCAAGCAAGCTCGCAGGCTCGCAGGAAGACAGGTAGGCAGGAAGGAAGGCAGACAGGCAGGCAGGCATGTAGGAAGGCTAGCAGGCAGGCAAGCTCGCAGGCAGGCAGGCAGGTAGGCAGGCAAGCAAATTCGCAGGCTCGCAGGCAGGCTCACAGGCAGGCAGGCAGGCAAGCATGCAGGCAGGCAGGTAGACAGGCATGCAGGCAGGCAGGCAGGCTCACACCAGGCAGGCTCGCTGGAAAGCAGGCAGGCAGGCTCGCAGGCAGGTAGGCAGGAAGGTTCTTAGGCAGGCAGGCAGGCAAGCAAGCTCGCAGTTTCGCAGGCAGGTAGGCAGGCCGCAGGCAGGCTGGCAGGCAGGCAAGCAGGCAAGCACGCTCTCAGGCTCACAGGCAGGCAGGGAGGCTCACAGGCAAGCAGGCAGGCAGCCAGGCTAGCAGGCTAGCAGGCAGGCAAGCAGGCTCGCAGGCAGGCAGGCAGGCAGGCAGGCAAGCAAGTTCGCAGGCTCGCAGGCAGGCTCGCAGGCAGGCTCGCAGGCAGGCAGGCAAGCATGCAGGCAGGAAGGTAGACAGGCAGGCAGTCAGGCAGGCAGGCTCACACCAGGCAGGCTCGCTGGCAAGCAGGCAGGCAGGCTCGCAGGCAGGTAGGCAGGAAGGTTCGCAGGCAGGCAGGCAGGCAAGCAAGCTCGCAGGCTCACAGGCAGGTAGGCAGGCCGCAGGCAGGCTGGCAGGCAGGCAATCAGGCAGGAAGGCAGGCAGGCTAGCAGGCAGGCAGGGAGGCAGGCAGGTAGGCTCGCACCAAGCAGGCTCGCTGGCAGGCAGGCAGGCAGGCTCGCAGGTAGGTAGGCAGGAAGGTTCGCAGGCAGGCAAGCAAGCAAGCTTGCAGGCTCGCAGGCAGGCAGGCAGGCCGCACGCAGGCAGGCAGGGAGGCAAGCAGGCAAGCAAGCTCGCAGGCTCGCAGGAAGACAGGTAGGCAGGAAGGAAGGCAGACAGGCAGGCAGGCATTTAGGAAGGCTAGCAGGCAGGCAAGCTCGCAGGCAGGCAGGCAGGTAGGCAGGCAAGCAAATTCGCAGGCTCGCAGGCAGGCTCGCAGGCAGGCAGGCAGGCAAGCATGCAGGCAGGCAGGTAGACAGGCATGCAGGCAGGCAGGCAGGCTCACACCAGGCAGGCTCGCTGGAAAGCAGGCAGGCAGGCTCGCAGGCAGGTAGGCAGGAAGGTTCTTAGGCAGGCAGGCAGGCAAGCAAGCTCGCAGTTTCGCAGGCAGGCAGGGAGGCTCACAGGCAAGCAGGCAGGCAGCCAGGCTAGCAGGCTAGCAGGCAGGCAAGCAGGCTCGCAGGCAGGCAGGCAGGCAGGCAGGCAAGCAAGTTCGCAGGCTCGCAGGCAGGCTCGCAGGCAGGCTCGCAGGCAGGCAGGCAAGCATGCAGGCAGGAAGGTAGACAGGCAGGCAGGCAGGCAGGCAGGCTCACACCAGGCAGGCTCGCTGGCAAGCAGGCAGGCAGGCTCGCAGGCAGGTAGGCAGGAAGGTTCGCAGGCAGGCAGGCAGGCAAGCAAGCTCGCAGGCTCACAGGCAGGTAGGCAGGCCGCAGGCAGGCTGGCAGGCAGGCAAGCAGGCAAGCAAGCTCTCAGGCTCGCAGGCAGGCAGGGAGGCTCTCAGGCAGGCAGGCAAGCAGCCAGGCTAGCAGGCTAGCAGGCAGGCAAGCAGGCTCACAGGCAGACCGGCAGGCAGGCAGGCAGGCAGGCTGGCTCGAATGCATGCAGGCAGGCAAGCAAGCTCACAGGCTCGCATGCAGGCAGGCAGGCAAGTAAGCTCGCAGGCTCGCAGGCAGGCTCACAGGCAGGCAGGCAAGCAGGCAGACAGGCAGGCAGGCTCGCAGGCAGGCAGGCAAGCAGGCTCAAAGGCACAGGCTCGCAGGCAGACAGGCAGGCAGGCAGGCACCCAGGCTCGCAGGCAGGCAGGCTCGCAGTCAGGTAGGCAGGAAGGCATGCAGGCAGGCAGGCAGGAAGGCTAGCAGGCAGGCAGGCATGCAGGCAGGCAGGGAGGCAGGCAGGAAGGCAAGCAGGCTCGCAGACAGGCATGCAGGCAGGCATGCAGGCAGGCAGGAAGGCAGGCAGGAAGGCAGGCAGGCAGGCAGGCAGGCTTGAAGGCAGGCAGGCAGGCAAGGAACCTCACATGCTTGCCCGCTGGCAGGCAGGCAGGCAGGCAGGCTCCTACTAGGCAGGCTCGCTGGCAGGCAGGCAGGCAGGCTCGCACCAGGCAGGCTCGCTGGCAGGCAGGCAGGCAGGCTCGCACCAGGCAGGCTCGCTGGCAGGCAGGCAGGCAAGCTCGAAGGCAGGTAGGCAGGAAGGTTCGCAGGCAGGTAAGCAAGCTCGCAGGCTCACAGGCAGGCAGGGAGGCAGGCAGGCAAGCTGGCAAGCACGCTCGCAGGCTCGCAGGCAGGCAGGCAGGCAGGCAGCCAGGCTAGCAGGCTAGCAGGCAGGCAGGCAGGCAGGCTCGCACCAGGCAGTCTCGCTGGCAGGCAGGCAGGCTCGCAGGCAGGTAGGCAGGAAGGTTCGTAGGCAGGGAAGCAAGCTCGCAGGCTCGCAGGCAGGCAGGCAGGCCGCAGGCAGGCAGGAAGGGAGGCAAGCAGGCAAGTAAGCTCGCAGGCTTGCAGGCAGGCAGGCAGGCCGCAGGCAGGCAGGCAGGCAGGCTTGCAGGCAGGCAGGCAGGCAAGCAAGCTCAAAGCTCGCAGGCAGTCAGTCAGACAGGCAGCCAGGCAGGCAGGCATGCATGCAGGCAGGTAGGCAAGCAGGCAGGCAGGCAGGCAGGCAGGCTCGCACCAGGCAGGCTCGCTGACAGGCAGGCAGGCAGGCTGGCAGGCAGGTAGGCAGGAATGTTCGCAGGCAGGCAGGCAGGCAGGCTCGCAGGCAGGCAGTCAGGCAGGCAGGCAGCCAGGCTAGCAGGCTAGCAGGCAGGCAGGCACGCAGGCAGGCCGTAGGCAGGTAGGCAGGCAGGCATGCAAGCTCGCAGGCTCGCAGGCAGGCAAGCAGGCAGGCTCGCAGGCAGGCAGGCAAGCAAGCAAGCTCACAGGCTCGCAAGCAGGCAAGCAGGCCGCAGGCAGGCAGGCAGGCAGGCAAGCAGGCAAGCAAGCTTGCAGGCTCGCAGGCAGGCAGGCAGGCTCGCTGGCAGGCAGGCAGGCAGGCAGGCAAGCCGGTTTGCATGCTCGCAAGCCAGTAGGTTCACAGGCAGGCAGGCAGTCAGGCAGGCAGGCAGGCAGGCAGGCTCGCAGGCAGGTAGGCTCCCAGTCAGGTAGGCAGGAAGGCATGCAGGCAGGCAGGTAGGCAGGCAGGCAAGCATGCTCGCAGGCTCGCAGGCAGGCAGGCAGGCAGGAAGGCTAGCAGGCAGGCGGGCTCGCAGGCAGGCAGGCAGGTAGGCAGGCAAGCAAACTCGCAAGCTCGCTGGCAGGCAGGCCGGCAGGCAGGCAGCCAGGCTAGCAGACATGCAGGCAGGCAGGCTTGCAGGAAGGCAGGCAGGCATGCAGACAGACAGGCAGGCAGGCGGGCAGGCAGTCAGGCAGGCTCGCATCAGGCAGGCTCGCTGGCAAGGAGGCAGGCAGGCTCGCAGGCAGGTAGGCAGGAAGGTTCGCAGGCAGGCAGGCAGGCAAGCAAGCTCGCAGGCTCAAGGGAAGGCAAGCAGGCAGCAGGCAGGCAGGCAGGCAGGCAGGCAGGCAGGCAGGCTCGCAGGTAGGCAGGGTCACAGGCAGGCAGCCTGGCTAGCAGGCAGGCAGGCAGGCAGGCAGGCAGGCATGCAGGCAGACAGGCAGGCAGGGAGGCAGGCAGGCAGGCAGGAAGGCAGGCAGGAAGGCAGGCAGGCAGGCAGGCAGGCTTGAAGGCAGGCAGGCAGGCAAGGAACCTCACATGCTTGCCCGCTGGCAGGCAGGCAGGCAGGCAGGCAGGCTCCCACTAGGCAGGCTCGCTGGCAGGCAGGCAGGCAGGCTCGCACCAGGCAGGCTCGCTGGCAGGCAGGCAGGCAGGCTCGCACCAGGCAGGCTCGCTGGCAGGCAGGCAGGCAAGCTCGAAGGCAGGTAGGCAGGAAGGTTCGCAGGCAGGTAAGCAAGCTCGCAGGCTCACAGGCAGGCAGGGAGGCAGGCAGGCAAGCTGGCAAGCACGCTCGCAGGCTCGCAGGCAGGCAGGCAGGCAGGCAGCCAGGCTAGCAGGCTAGCAGGCAGGCAGGCAGGCAGGCTCGCACCAGGCAGTCTCGCTGGCAGGCAGGCAGGCTCGCAGGCAGGTAGGCAGGAAGGTTCGTAGGCAGGGAAGCAAGCTCGCAGGCTCGCAGGCAGGCAGGCAGGCCGCAGGCAGGCAGGAAGGGAGGCAAGCAGGCAAGTAAGCTCGCAGGCTTGCAGGCAGGCAGGCAGGCCGCAGGCAGGCAGGCAGGCAGGCTTGCAGGCAGGCAGGCAGGCAAGCAAGCTCAAAGCTCGCAGGCAGTCAGTCAGACAGGCAGCCAGGCAGGCAGGCATGCATGCAGGCAGGTAGGCAAGCAGGCAGGCAGGCAGGCAGGCTCGCACCAGGCAGGCTCGCTGACAGGCAGGCAGGCAGGCTGGCAGGCAGGTAGGCAGGAATGTTCGCAGGCAGGCAGGCAGGCAGGCTCGCAGGCAGGCAGTCAGGCAGGCAGGCAGCCAGGCTAGCAGGCTAGCAGGCAGGCAGGCACGCAGGCAGGCCGTAGGCAGGTAGGCAGGCAGGCATGCAAGCTCGCAGGCTCGCAGGCAGGCAAGCAGGCAGGCTCGCAGGCAGGCAGGCAGGCAAGCAAGCTCACAGGCTCGCAAGCAGGCAAGCAGGCCGCAGGCAGGCAGGCAGGCAGGCAAGCAGGCAAGCAAGCTTGCAGGCTCGCAGGCAGGCAGGCAGGCTCGCTGGCAGGCAGGCAGGCAGGCAGGCAAGCCGGTTTGCATGCTCGCAAGCCAGTAGGTTCACAGGCAGGCAGGCAGTCAGGCAGGCAGGCAGGCAGGCAGGCTCGTAGGCAGGTAGGCTCCCAGTCAGGTAGGCAGGAAGGCATGCAGGCAGGCAGGTAGGCAGGCAGGCAAGCATGCTCGCAGGCTCGCAGGCAGGCAGGCAGGCAGGAAGGCTAGCAGGCAGGCGGGCTCGCAGGCAGGCAGGCAGGTAGGCAGGCAAGCAAACTCGCAAGCTCGCTGGCAGGCAGGCCGGCAGGCAGGCAGCCAGGCTAGCAGACATGCAGGCAGGCAGGCTTGCAGGAAGGCAGGCAGGCATGCAGACAGACAGGCAGGCAGGCGGGCAGGCAGTCAGGCAGGCTCGCATCAGGCAGGCTCGCTGGCAAGCAGGCAGGCAGGCTCGCAGGCAGGTAGGCAGGAAGGTTCGCAGGCAGGCAGGCAGGCAAGCAAGCTCGCAGGCTCAAGGGAAGGCAAGCAGGCAGCAGGCAGGCAGGCAGGCAGGCAGGCAGGCAGGCTCGCAGGTAGGCAGGGTCACAGGCAGGCAGCCTGGCTAGCAGGCAGGCAGGCAGGCAGGCAGGCAGGCAGGCAGGCATGCAGGCAGACAGGCAGGCAGGGAGGCAGGCAGGCAGGCTCGCACTAGGCAGGCTCGCTGGCAATCAGGCAGGCAGGCTCGCTGGCAATCAGGCAGGCAGGCTCGCAGGCAGGTAGGCAGGAAGGTTCGCAGGCAGGAGGCAGGCAAGCAATCTCGCAGTCTCGCAGGCAGGCAGGCAGGCAGGCAGGCAGCCATGCAGACAGACAGGCTGGCAGTCAGGCAGGCAGGCAGGCAGGCAGGCTCGCACCAGGCATGCTCGCTTTCAAGCAGGCAGGCAGGCTCACAGGCAGGTAGGCAGGAAGGTTCGCAGGCACGCAGGCAGGAAGGTTCGCAGGCATGCAGGCAGGCAAGCAAGCTCGCAGGCTCGCAGGCAGGCAGGCAGGCCGCAGGCAGGCAGGCAGGCAGGCAGACTCGCAGGCAGGCAGGCTCGCAGGCAGGAAACCAGGCTAGCAGGCAGGCAGGCTTGCAGGCAGGCAGGCAGGCAGGCAGGCATGCAGACAGACAGGCAGGCAGGCAGGCAGGCAGGCAGGCAGGCAGGCTCTCACCAGGCAGGCTCGCTGGCAAGCAGGCAGGCAGGCTCGCAGGCAGGTAGGCATGGAAGTTCGCAGGCAGGCAGGCAGGCAAGCAAGCTCGCAGGCTCGCAGGCAGGCAGGCAGGCATGCAGGCAGGCAGGTAGACAAGCATGCAGGCAGGCATGCAGGCAGGCAGGGAGGAAGGCAGGTAGGCTCGCACCAGGCAGCCTCGCTGGCAGGCAGGCAGGCACGCAGGCCACAGGCAGGTAGGCAGGCAAGGAGGCAGGCAAGCAGGCAAAAAATCTCACAGGCTCGCAGGCAGGCAGGCAGGCAGGCAGGCTAGCAGGCAGGCAGGCAGCCAGGCAGGCAGGCAGGCAGCCAGGCCGGCTTGCATGCTCGCAGGTCGACAGGCTCACAGGCAGGCAGGCAGGCAGGCCGCAGGCAGGCAAGCAGGCAAGCAGGCAAGCAAGCTTGTAGGCTCGTAGGCAGGCATGCAGTCTCGCAGGCAGGTAGGCAGGCAGGCAGGCCGGCTGGCTTGATGCACGCAGGCTGGCAGGCTCACAGGCAGGCAGGCTCGCAGGCAGGCTCGCAGGCAGGCAGGCAGGTAGGAAGGCTCGCAGGTAGACAGGCTCGCAGGCAGGCAGGCTCACAGGCAGGCTCGCAGACAGACTCGCAGGCAGGCAGGCACGCAGGCAGGTAGTCTCACAGGCAGGCAGGCTCGCAGGCAGGCAGGCAGGCAAGCAAGCTCGCAGGCTCGCCAGCAGGTAGGCAGGCCGCAGGCAGGCAGTCAGGCAAGCAGGCAGGCAGGCAAGCAGGAAAGCAAGCACGCACGCTCGCAGGCAAGCAGGCAGGCAGGCAGGCAGACTCGCAGACAGGCTCACAGTCACTCAGGCAAGCAGGCAGGCAGGGAGGCAGACAGGCTCACAGGCACAGGCTCGCAGGCAGGCAGGCAGGAAGGCAGGCCGGCAGGCAGGCATACATGCAGGAAGGCAGGCAGGCATGCAGGCAGGTAGGCAGGCAGGCAGACATTCTCGCAGGCCGGCAGGCAGGCAGGCAGGCAGGCAGGCAGGCAGGCAGGCAGGCAGGCAGGTAGGCAGGCAGGCAGGCAGGCAGGCAGGCAGACATTCTGGCAGGCAGGCAGGCAGGCAGACATTCTCGCAGGCAGGCAGGCAGGCAGGCAGGCAGGCAGGCAGGCAGGCAGGCAGACATTCTCGCAGGCAGGCAGGCAGGCAGGCAAGCAGGCAGGCAGGCAGACATTCTCGCAGGCAGGCAGGCAGGCAGGCAGGCAGGCAGGCAGGCAGGCAGGCAGGCAGGCAGGCAGGTAGGCAGGCAGGTAGACAGGCAGACATCCTCGCAGGCAGGCAGGCAGACATTCTCGCAGGCAGACATTCTCGCAGGCAGGCAGGCAGGCAGATATTCTCGCAGGCAGGCAGGCAGGCAGGCAGGCAGGCAGACATTCTCGCAGGCAGGCAGGCAGACATTCTCGCAGGCAGGCAGGCAGGCAGGCAGGCAGGCAGGCAGGCATTCTCGCAGGCAGGCAGGCAGGCAGGCAGGCAGGCAGGCAGACATTCTCGCAGGCAGGCAGGCAGGCAGGCAGGCAGGCATTCTCGCAGGCAGGCAGGCAGGCAGTCAAGCAGGCAAGCAAGCACGCATGCTCGCAGGCAAGCAGGCAGGCAGGCAGGCAGACTCGCAGACAGGCTCACAGTAACTCAGGCAAGCAGGCAGGCAGGGAGGCAGACAGGCTCACAGGCACAGGCTCGCAGGCAGGCAGGCAAGAAGGCAGACCGGCAGGCAGGCATACATGCAGGAAGGCATGCAGGCATGCAGGCAGGTAGGCAGGCAGGCAGGCAGGTTCGTTGGCAGGCAGGCAGGCAGGCAAGCAAACTCACAGGCTTGCAGGCTGGCAGGCAGGCCGCAGGCAGGCAGGCAGGCAAGCAAGCTCGCAGGCTTGCAGGCAGGCAGGCAGGCATGCAGGCAGGCAGGCAGGCATGCAGGCAGGCAGGCAGGCAGGCAGGCAGGCAGGCAATCAGGCAGGAAGGCAGGCAGGCTAGCAGGCAGGCAGGAAGGCAGGCAGGCAGGCTCACAGGCACAGGCTCGCAGGCAGACAGGCAGGAAGGCAGGCCGGCAGGCAGGCATACATGCAGGAAGGCAGGCAGGCATGCAGGCAGGTAGGCAGGCAGGCAGGCAGACAGGCAGGTTCGTTGGCAGGCAGGCAGGCAAGCAAGCTCGCAGGCTCGCAGGCAGGCATGCAGGCAGGCAGGTAGACAAGCATGCAGGCAGGCATGCAGGCAGGCAGGGAGGAAGGCAGGTAGGCTCGCACCAGGCAGCCTCGCTGGCAGGCAGGCAGGCACGCAGGCCACAGGCAGGTAGGCAGGCAAGGAGGCAGGCAAGCAGGCAAAAAATCTCACAGGCTCGCAGGCAGGCAGGCAGGCAGGCAGGCTAGCAGGCAGGCAGGCAGCCAGGCAGGCAGGCAGGCAGCCAGGCCGGCTTGCATGCTCGCAGGTCGACAGGCTCACAGGCAGGCAGGCAGGCAGGCCGCAGGCAGGCAAGCAGGCAAGCAGGCAAGCAAGCTTGTAGGCTCGTAGGCAGGCATGCAGTCTCGCAGGCAGGTAGGCAGGCAGGCAGGCCGGCTGGCTTGATGCACGCAGGCTGGCAGGCTCACAGGCAGGCAGGCTCGCAGGCAGGCTCGCAGGCAGGCAGGCAGGTAGGAAGGCTCGCAGGTAGACAGGCTCGCAGGCAGGCAGGCTCACAGGCAGGCTCGCAGACAGACTCGCAGGCAGGCAGGCACGCAGGCAGGTAGTCTCACAGGCAGGCAGGCTCGCAGGCAGGCAGGCAGGCAAGCAAGCTCGCAGGCTCGCCAGCAGGTAGGCAGGCCGCAGGCAGGCAGTCAGGCAAGCAGGCAGGCAGGCAAGCAGGAAAGCAAGCACGCACGCTCGCAGGCAAGCAGGCAGGCAGGCAGGCAGACTCGCAGACAGGCTCACAGTCACTCAGGCAAGCAGGCAGGCAGGGAGGCAGACAGGCTCACAGGCACAGGCTCGCAGGCAGGCAGGCAGGAAGGCAGGCCGGCAGGCAGGCATACATGCAGGAAGGCAGGCAGGCATGCAGGCAGGCATGCAGGCAGGTAGGCAGGCAGGCAGACATTCTCGCAGGCCGGCAGGCAGGCAGGCAGGCAGGCAGGCAGGCAGGCAGGCAGGCAGGCAGGCAGGTAGGCAGGCAGGCAGGCAGGCAGGCAGGCAGACATTCTGGCAGGCAGGCAGGCAGGCAGACATTCTCGCAGGCAGGCAGGCAGGCAGGCAGGCAGGCAGGCAGGCAGGCAGACATTCTCGCAGGCAGGCAGGCAGGCAGGCAGGCAGGCAGGCAGGCAGGCAGGCAGGCAGGTAGGCAGGCAGGTAGACAGGCAGACATCCTCGCAGGCAGGCAGGCAGACATTCTCGCAGGCAGACATTCTCGCAGGCAGGCAGGCAGGCAGATATTCTCGCAGGCAGGCAGGCAGGCAGGCAGGCAGGCAGACATTCTCGCAGGCAGGCAGGCAGACATTCTCGCAGGCAGGCAGGCAGGCAGGCAGGCAGGCAGGCATTCTCGCAGGCAGGCAGGCAGGCAGGCAGGCAGGCAGGCAGACATTCTCGCAGGCAGGCAGGCAGGCAGGCAGGCAGGCATTCTCGCAGGCAGGCAGGCAGGCAGTCAAGCAGGCAAGCAAGCACGCATGCTCGCAGGCAAGCAGGCAGGCAGGCAGGCAGACTCGCAGACAGGCTCACAGTAACTCAGGCAAGCAGGCAGGCAGGGAGGCAGACAGGCTCACAGGCACAGGCTCGCAGGCAGGCAGGCAAGAAGGCAGGCCGGCAGGCAGGCATACATGCAGGAAGGCATGCAGGCATGCAGGCAGGTAGGCAGGCAGGCAGGCAGGTTCGTTGGCAGGCAGGCAGGCAGGCAAGCAAACTCACAGGCTTTCAGGCTGGCAGGCAGGCCGCAGGCAGGCAGGCAGGCAAGCAAGCTCGCAGGCTTGCAGGCAGGCAGGCAGGCATGCAGGCAGGCAGGCAGGCATGCAGGCAGGCAGGCAGGCAGGCAGGCAGGCAGGCAATCAGGCAGGAAGGCAGGCAGGCTAGCAGGCAGGCAGGAAGGCAGGCAGGCAGGCTCACAGGCACAGGCTCGCAGGCAGACAGGCAGGAAGGCAGGCCGGCAGGCAGGCATACATGCAGGAAGGCAGGCAGGCATGCAGGCAGGTAGGCAGGCAGGCAGGCAGACAGGCAGGTTCGTTGGCAGGCAGGCAGGCAAGCAAACTCACAGGCTTGCATGCAGGCAGGCAGGCCGCAGGCAGGCAGGCAGGCAGGCAAGCAAGCTCGCAGGCTCGCAGGCAGGCAGGCAGGCCGCAGGCTGGCAGGAAGGGAGGCAAGCAGGCAAGTAAGCTCGCAGGCTTGCAGGCAGGCAGGCAGGCCGCAGGCAGGCAGGCAGGCAGGCTTGCAGGCAGGCAGGCAGGCAAGCAAGCTCAAAGCTCGCAGGCAGTCAGTCAGACAGGCAGCCAGGCAGGCAGGCATGCATGCAGGCAGGTAGGCAAGCAGGCAGGCAGGGAGGCTCGCACCAGGCAGGCTCGCTGACAGGCAGGCAGGCAGGCTCGCAGGCAGGTAGGCAGGAATGTTCGCAGGCAGGCAGGCAGGCAGGCTCGCAGGCAGGCAGTCAGGCAGGCAGGCAGCCAGGCTAGCAGGCTAGCAGGCAGGCAGGCACGCAGGCAGGCCGTAGGCAGGTAGGCAGGCAGGCATGCAAGCTCGCAGGCTCGCAGGCAGGCAAGCAGGCAGGCTCGCCGGCAGGCAGGCAGGCAGGCAAGCAAGCTCACAGGCTCGCAAGCAGGCAAGCAGGCCGCAGGCAGGCAGGCAGGCAGGCAAGCAGGCAAGCAAGCTTGCAGGCTCGCAGGCAGGCAGGCAGGCTCGCTGGCAGGCAGGGAGGCAGGCAGGCAAGCCGGTTTGCATGCTCGCAAGCCAGTAGGTTCACAGGCAGGCAGGCAGTCAGGCAGGCAGGCAGGCAGGCAGGCTCGCAGGCAGGTAGGCTCCCAGTCAGGTAGGCAGGAAGGCATGCAGGCAGGCAGGCAGGCAGGCAGGCAAGCATGCTCGCAGGCTCGCAGGCAGGCAGGCAGGCAGGAAGGCTAGCAGGCAGGCGGGCACGCAGGCAGGCAGGCAGGTAGGCAGGCAAGCAAACTCGCAAGCTCGCTGGCAGGCAGGCCGGCAGGCAGGCAGCCAGGCTAGCAGACATGCAGGCAGGCAGGCTTGCAGGAAGGCAGGCAGGCATGCAGACAGACAGGCAGGCAGGCGGGCAGGCAGTCAGGCAGGCTCGCACCAGGCAGGCTCGCTGGCAAGCAGGCAGGCAGGCTCGCAGGCAGGTAGGCAGGAAGGTTCGCAGGCAGGCAGGCAGGCAAGCAAGCTCGCAGGCTCAAGGGAAGGCAAGCAGGCAGCAGGCAGGCAGGCAGGCAGGCAGGCAGGCAGGCTCGCAGGTAGGCAGGGTCACAGGCAGGCAGCCTGGCTAGCAGGCAGGCAGGCAGGCAGGCAGGCAGGCATGCAGGCAGACAGGCAGGCAGGGAGGCAGGCAGGCAGGCTCGCACTAGGCAGGCTCGCTGGCAATCAGGCAGGCAGGCTCGCTGGCAATCAGGCAGGCAGGCTCGCAGGCAGGTAGGCAGGAAGGTTCGCAGGCAGGCAGGCAGGCAAGCAATCTCGCAGTCTCGCAGGCAGGCAGGCAGGTAGGCAGGCAGGCAGGCAGGCAGCCATGCAGACAGACAGGCTGGCAGTCAGGCAGGCAGGCAGGCAGGCAGGCTCGCACCAGGCATGCTCGCTTTCAAGCAGGCAGGCAGGCTCACAGGCAGGTAGGCAGGAAGGTTCGCAGGCACGCAGGCAGGAAGGTTCGCAGGCACGCAGGCAGGCAAGCAAGCTCGCAGGCTCGCAGGCAGGCAGGCAGGCCGCAGGCAGGCAGGCAGGCAGGCAGACTCGCAGGCAGGCAGGCTCGCAGGCAGGAAACCAGGCTAGCAGGCAGGCAGGCTTGCAGGCAGGCAGGCAGGCAGGCAGGCATGCAGACAGACAGGCAGGCAGGCAGGCAGGCAGGCAGGCAGGCTCTCACCAGGCAGGCTCGCTGGCAAGCAGGCAGGCAGGCTCGCAGGCAGGTAGGCATGGAAGTTCGCAGGCAGGCAGGCAGGCAAGCAAGCTCGCAGGCTCGCAGGCAGGCAGGCAGGCATGCAGGCAGGCAGGTAGACAAGCATGCAGGCAGGCATGCAGGCAGGCAGGGAGGAAGGCAGGTAGGCTCGCACCAGGCAGCCTCGCTGGCAGGCAGGCAGGCACGCAGGCCACAGGCAGGTAGGCAGGCAAGGAGGCAGGCAAGCAGGCAAAAAATCTCACAGGCTCGCAGGCAGGCAGGCAGGCAGGCAGGCTAGCAGGCAGGCAGGCAGCCAGGCAGGCAGGCAGGCAGCCAGGCCGGCTTGCATGCTCGCAGGTCGACAGGCTCACAGGCAGGCAGGCAGGCAGGCCGCAGGCAGGCAAGCAGGCAAGCAGGCAAGCAAGCTTGTAGGCTCGTAGGCAGGCATGCAGTCTCGCAGGCAGGTAGGCAGGCAGGCAGGCCGGCTGGCTTGATGCACGCAGGCCGGCAGGCTCACAGGCAGGCAGGCTCGCAGGCAGGCTCGCAGGCAGGCAGGCAGGTAGGAAGGCTCGCAGGTAGACAGGCTCGCAGGCAGGCAGGCTCACAGGCAGGCTCGCAGACAGACTCGCAGGCAGGCAGGCACGCAGGCAGGTAGTCTCACAGGCAGGCAGGCTCGCAGGCAGGCAGGCAGGCAAGCAAGCTCGCAGGCTCGCCAGCAGGTAGGCAGGCCGCAGGCAGGCAGTCAGGCAAGCAGGCAGGCAGGCAAGCAGGAAAGCAAGCACGCACGCTCGCAGGCAAGCAGGCAGGCAGGCAGGCAGACTCGCAGACAGGCTCACAGTCACTCAGGCAAGCAGGCAGGCAGGGAGGCAGACAGGCTCACAGGCACAGGCTCGCAGGCAGGCAGGCAGGAAGGCAGGCCGGCAGGCAGGCATACATGCAGGAAGGCAGGCAGGCATGCAGGCAGGTAGGCAGGCAGGCAGACATTCTCGCAGGCAGGCAGGCAGGCAGGCAGGCAGGCAGGCAGGCAGGCAGGTAGGCAGGCAGGCAGGCAGGCAGGCAGGCAGACATTCTGGCAGGCAGGCAGGCAGGCAGACATTCTCGCAGGCAGGCAGGCAGGCAGGCAGGCAGGCAGGCAGGCAGGCAGGCAGGCAGGCAGGCAGACATTCTCGCAGGCAGGCAGGCAGGCAGGCAAGCAGGCAGGCAGGCAGACATTCTCGCAGGCAGGCAGGCAGGCAGGCAGGCAGGCAGGCAGGCAGGCAGGCAGGCAGGCAGGTAGGCAGGCAGGCAGACAGGCAGACGTTCTCGCAGGCAGGCAGGCAGGCAGGCAGACATTCTCGCAGGCAGGCAGGCAGGCAGATATTCTCGCAGGCAGGCAGGCAGGCAGGCAGGCAGGCAGGCAGGCAGGCAGGCAGGCAGGCAGGCAGGCAGGCATTCTCGCAGGCAGGCAGGCAGGCAGGCAGGCAGGCAGACATTCTCGCAGGCAGGCAGGCAGGCAGGCAGGCAGGCATTCTCGCAGGCAGGCAGGCAGGCAGGCAAGCAGGCAAGCAAGCACGCATGCTCGCAGGCAAGCAGGCAGGCTCACAGTAACTCAGGCAAGCAGGCAGGCAGGGAGGCAGACAGGCTCACAGGCACAGGCTCGCAGGCAGGCAGGCAGGCAAGAAGGCAGGCCGGCAGGCAGGCATACATGCAGGAAGGCATGCAGGCATGCAGGCAGGTAGGCAGGCAGGCAGGCAGGCAGGCAGGCAGGTTCGTTGGCAGGCAGGCAGGCAGGCAAGCAAACTTACAGGCTTGCAGGCTGGCAGGCAGGCCGCAGGCAGGCAGGCAGGCAGGCAAGCAAGCTCGCAGGCTTGCAGGCAGGCAGGCAGGCATGCAGGCAGGCAGGCAGGCAGGCAGGCAGGCAGGCAGGCAGGCAATCAGGCAGGAAGGCAGGCAGGCTAGCAGGCAGGCAGGAAGGCAGGCAGGCAGGCAGGCTTGCAGGCCGGCAGGCAGGCAAGCAAGCTCACATGCTTGCTCGCAGACAGGCAGGCAGGCAGGCAGGCTCGCACCAGGCAGGCTCGCTTGCAGTCAGGCAGGCAGGCTCGCACCAGGCAGGCTCGCTGGCAGGCAGACAAGCAGGCTCGCAGGAGGGTAGGCAGGAAGGTTCGCAGGCAGGCAGGCAAGCAAGTTCGCAGGCTCGCAGGCAGGCAGGCAGGCTGCAGACAGGCAGGCAGGCAGGCAGGTAGGCAAGCAGGCAAGCAAGCTCGCAGGCTCGCAGGCAGGCAGGCAGGCAGGCTTGCAGGGTAGCAGGCAGGCAGGCAACCCGGCCGCAGGCAGGCAGGCAGGCAGATTCGCAGACAGGCTCACAGTCACTCAGGCAAGCAGGCAGGCAGGCAGACAGGCTCACAGGCACAGGCTCACAGGCAGGCAGGCATACATGCAGGAAGGCAGGCAGGCATGCAGGCAGGTAGGCAGGCAGGCAGGCAAGCAAACTCACAGGCTTGCAGGCAGGTAGGCAGGCCTCAGGCAGGCAGGCAGGCAAGCAAGCTCGCAGGCTTGCAGGCTTGCAGGCAGGCAGGCAGGCAGGAAGGCAGGCAATCAGGCAGGAAGGCAGGCAGGCTAGCAGGCAGGCAGGAAGGCAGGCAGGCAGGCAGGAAGCTAGGCAGGCTAGCAGGCAGGCAGGCTTGCAGGCAGGCAGGCAGGCTCGCAGGCAGGTAGGCTCCCAGTCAGGTAGGCAGGAAGGCATGCAGGCAGGCAGGCAGGCAGGCAAGCAAGCATGCTCGCAGGCTCGCAGGCAGGCAGGCAGGCAGGAAGGCTAGCAGGCAGGCGGGCACGCAGGCAGGCAGGCAGGTAGGCAGGCAAGCAAACTCGCAAGCTCGCTGGCAGGCAGGCCGGCAGGCAGGCAGCCAGGCTAGCAGACATGCAGGCAGGCAGGCTTGCAGGAAGGCAGGCAGGCATGCAGACAGACAGGCAGGCAGGCGGGCAGGCAGTCAGGCAGGCTCGCACCAGGCAGGCTCGCTGGCAAGCAGGCAGGCAGGCTCGCAGGCAGGTAGGCAGGAAGGTTCGCAGGCAGGCAGGCAGGCAAGCAAGCTCGCAGGCTCAAGGGAAGGCAAGCAGGCAGCAGGCAGGCAGGCAGGCAGGCAGGCAGGCAGGCTCGCAGGTAGGCAGGGTCACAGGCAGGCAGCCTGGCTAGCAGGCAGGCAGGCAGGCAGGCAGGCAGGCATGCAGGCAGACAGGCAGGCAGGGAGGCAGGCAGGCAGGCTCGCACTAGGCAGGCTCGCTGGCAATCAGGCAGGCAGGCTCGCTGGCAATCAGGCAGGCAGGCTCGCAGGCAGGTAGGCAGGAAGGTTCGCAGGCAGGCAGGCAGGCAAGCAATCTCGCAGTCTCGCAGGCAGGCAGGCAGGTAGGCAGGCAGGCAGGCAGGCAGCCATGCAGACAGACAGGCTGGCAGTCAGGCAGGCAGGCAGGCAGGCAGGCTCGCACCAGGCATGCTCGCTTTCAAGCAGGCAGGCAGGCTCACAGGCAGGTAGGCAGGAAGGTTCGCAGGCACGCAGGCAGGAAGGTTCGCAGGCACGCAGGCAGGCAAGCAAGCTCGCAGGCTCGCAGGCAGGCAGGCAGGCCGCAGGCAGGCAGGCAGGCAGGCAGACTCGCAGGCAGGCAGGCTCGCAGGCAGGAAACCAGGCTAGCAGGCAGGCAGGCTTGCAGGCAGGCAGGCAGGCAGGCAGGCATGCAGACAGACAGGCAGGCAGGCAGGCAGGCAGGCAGGCAGGCTCTCACCAGGCAGGCTCGCTGGCAAGCAGGCAGGCAGGCTCGCAGGCAGGTAGGCATGGAAGTTCGCAGGCAGGCAGGCAGGCAAGCAAGCTCGCAGGCTCGCAGGCAGGCAGGCAGGCATGCAGGCAGGCAGGTAGACAAGCATGCAGGCAGGCATGCAGGCAGGCAGGGAGGAAGGCAGGTAGGCTCGCACCAGGCAGCCTCGCTGGCAGGCAGGCAGGCACGCAGGCCACAGGCAGGTAGGCAGGCAAGGAGGCAGGCAAGCAGGCAAAAAATCTCACAGGCTCGCAGGCAGGCAGGCAGGCAGGCAGGCTAGCAGGCAGGCAGGCAGCCAGGCAGGCAGGCAGGCAGCCAGGCCGGCTTGCATGCTCGCAGGTCGACAGGCTCACAGGCAGGCAGGCAGGCAGGCCGCAGGCAGGCAAGCAGGCAAGCAGGCAAGCAAGCTTGTAGGCTCGTAGGCAGGCATGCAGTCTCGCAGGCAGGTAGGCAGGCAGGCAGGCCGGCTGGCTTGATGCACGCAGGCCGGCAGGCTCACAGGCAGGCAGGCTCGCAGGCAGGCTCGCAGGCAGGCAGGCAGGTAGGAAGGCTCGCAGGTAGACAGGCTCGCAGGCAGGCAGGCTCACAGGCAGGCTCGCAGACAGACTCGCAGGCAGGCAGGCACGCAGGCAGGTAGTCTCACAGGCAGGCAGGCTCGCAGGCAGGCAGGCAGGCAAGCAAGCTCGCAGGCTCGCCAGCAGGTAGGCAGGCCGCAGGCAGGCAGTCAGGCAAGCAGGCAGGCAGGCAAGCAGGAAAGCAAGCACGCACGCTCGCAGGCAAGCAGGCAGGCAGGCAGGCAGACTCGCAGACAGGCTCACAGTCACTCAGGCAAGCAGGCAGGCAGGGAGGCAGACAGGCTCACAGGCACAGGCTCGCAGGCAGGCAGGCAGGAAGGCAGGCCGGCAGGCAGGCATACATGCAGGAAGGCAGGCAGGCATGCAGGCAGGTAGGCAGGCAGGCAGACATTCTCGCAGGCAGGCAGGCAGGCAGGCAGGCAGGCAGGCAGGCAGGCAGGTAGGCAGGCAGGCAGGCAGGCAGGCAGGCAGACATTCTGGCAGGCAGGCAGGCAGGCAGACATTCTCGCAGGCAGGCAGGCAGGCAGGCAGGCAGGCAGGCAGGCAGGCAGGCAGGCAGGCAGGCAGACATTCTCGCAGGCAGGCAGGCAGGCAGGCAAGCAGGCAGGCAGGCAGACATTCTCGCAGGCAGGCAGGCAGGCAGGCAGGCAGGCAGGCAGGCAGGCAGGCAGGCAGGTAGGCAGGCAGGCAGACAGGCAGACGTTCTCGCAGGCAGGCAGGCAGGCAGGCAGACATTCTCGCAGGCAGGCAGGCAGGCAGATATTCTCGCAGGCAGGCAGGCAGGCAGGCAGGCAGGCAGGCAGGCAGGCAGGCAGGCAGGCAGGCAGGCATTCTCGCAGGCAGGCAGGCAGGCAGGCAGGCAGGCAGACATTCTCGCAGGCAGGCAGGCAGGCAGGCAGGCAGGCATTCTCGCAGGCAGGCAGGCAGGCAGGCAAGCAGGCAAGCAAGCACGCATGCTCGCAGGCAAGCAGGCAGGCTCACAGTAACTCAGGCAAGCAGGCAGGCAGGGAGGCAGACAGGCTCACAGGCACAGGCTCGCAGGCAGGCAGGCAGGCAAGAAGGCAGGCCGGCAGGCAGGCATACATGCAGGAAGGCATGCAGGCATGCAGGCAGGTAGGCAGGCAGGCAGGCAGGCAGGCAGGCAGGTTCGTTGGCAGGCAGGCAGGCAGGCAAGCAAACTTACAGGCTTGCAGGCTGGCAGGCAGGCAGGCAGGCAAGCAAGCTCGCAGGCTTGCAGGCAGGCAGGCAGGCATGCAGGCAGGCAGGCAGGCAGGCAGGCAATCAGGCAGGAAGGCAGGCAGGCTAGCAGGCAGGCAGGAAGGCAGGCAGGCAGGCAGGCTTGCAGGCCGGCAGGCAGGCAAGCAAGCTCACATGCTTGCTCGCAGACAGGCAGGCAGGCAGGCAGGCTCGCACCAGGCAGGCTCGCTTGCAGTCAGGCAGGCAGGCTCGCACCAGGCAGGCTCGCTGGCAGGCAGACAAGCAGGCTCGCAGGAGGGTAGGCAGGAAGGTTCGCAGGCAGGCAGGCAAGCAAGTTCGCAGGCTCGCAGGCAGGCAGGCAGGCTGCAGACAGGCAGGCAGGCAGGCAGGTAGGCAAGCAGGCAAGCAAGCTCGCAGGCTCGCAGGCAGGCAGGCAGGCAGGCTTGCAGGGTAGCAGGCAGGCAGGCAACCCGGCCGCAGGCAGGCAGGCAGGCAGATTCGCAGACAGGCTCACAGTCACTCAGGCAAGCAGGCAGGCAGGCAGACAGGCTCACAGGCACAGGCTCACAGGCAGGCAGGCATACATGCAGGAAGGCAGGCAGGCATGCAGGCAGGTAGGCAGGCAGGCAGGCAAGCAAACTCACAGGCTTGCAGGCAGGCAGGCAGGCCTCAGGCAGGCAGGCAGGCAAGCAAGCTCGCAGGCTTGCAGGCTTGCAGGCAGGCAGGCAGGCAGGAAGGCAGGCAATCAGGCAGGAAGGCAGGCAGGCTAGCAGGCAGGCAGGAAGGCAGGCAGGCAGGCAGGAAGCTAGGCAGGCTAGCAGGCAGGCAGGCTTGCAGGCAGGCAGGCAGGCAAGCAAGCTCACATGCTCGCTCGCAGGCAGGCAGGCAGGCAGGCAGGCAGGCTCGCAACAGGCAGGCTCGCTGGCAGGCAGGCAGGCAGGCTCGCACCAGGCAGGCTCGCTGGCAGGCAGGCAGGCAGGCTCGCAGACAGGTAGGCAGGAAGGTTCGCAGGCAGGCAGGCAGACAAGCAAGCTCGCAGGCTCATAGGCAGGCAGGCAGGCTGCAGACAGGCAGGCAGGCAGGCAGGTAGGCAAGCAGGCAAGCAAGCTCGCAGGCTCGCAGGCAGGCAGGCAGACAGGCTAGCAGGGTACCAGGCAGGCAGGCAGGCAACCAGGCCGCAGGCAGGCAGGCAGGCAGGCAAGCAAGCTCACATGCTCGCTCTCAGGCAGGCAGGCAGGCAGGCAGGCTCGCACCAGGCAGGCTCGCTGGCAGGCGGGCAGGCTGCAGGCAGGCAGGCAGGCAGGCAGGTAGGCAAGCAGGCAAGCAAGCTCGCAGGCTCGCAGTCAGGCAGGCAGGCAGGCAGGCAGGCTAGCAGGCTAACAGGCTTGCATGAAGGCTAGCAGGCAGGCAGGCTTGCAGGCAGGCAGCAGGCAGGCAGGCAGGCTTGCAAGTAGGGAGATAGGCAGGCAGGCAGGCAGGATCACACCATGCAGGCTCGCTGGCAGGCAGGCAGGCAGGCTCGCAGGCAGGTAGGCAGGAATGTTCGCAGGCAGGCAGGCAGGCAAGCAAGCTCGCAGGCAGGCTGCAGGCAGGCTGGCAGGCCGGCAGGTAGGCAAGCAGGCAAGCAAGCTTGCAGGCAGGCAGGCAGGCAGGCAGCCAGGCTAGAAGGCTAGCAGGCAGGCAGGCAGGCAGTCATGCAGGCAGGCAGGCATGCAGGCATGCATGCAGGCAGGTAGGCAGCCAGGCAGGCAGGCAGGCTCGCACCAGGCAGGCTAGCTGGCAGGCAGGCAGGCAGGCTCGCAGGCAGGTAGGCAGGAAGGTTCGCAGGCAGGCAGGCAGGCAGGCTAGCAAGCTCGCAGGCTCGCAGGCAGGCAGGCAGGCCGCAGGCATGCAGGCAGGCAGGCATACATCCAGGTAGGCAGGCAGGCAGGCAGGCAGGAAGGCTAGCAGGCAGGCAGGCTCGCAGGCAGGCAGGCTCGCTGCCAAGCAGGCAGGCAGGCAGGCTCGCACCAGGCAGGTTCGCTGGCAAGCAGGCAGGCAGACTGGCAGGCAGGTAGGCAACAATGTTCGCAGGCAGGCAAGCAAGCTCACAGGCTCACAGGCAGGCAGCCAGGCTAGCAGGTAGGCAGGCAGGCAGGCTAGAAGGCTAGCAGGCAGGCAGGCAGATATGCAGGCAGGCAGGCATGCAGGCAGGCAGGTAGGCAGGCAGGCAGGCAGGTAGGCAGGCAGGCAGGCAGGCAGGCAGGCAGGCTCACACCAGGCAGGCTAGCTGGCAGGCAGGCAGGCAGGCTCGCAGGCAGGTAAGCAGGAAGGTTCGCAGGCAGGCAGGCAGACTAGCAAACTCGCAGGCTCGCCAGCAGGCAGGCAGGCCGCAGGCAGGCAGGCAGGCAGGCATACAGGCAGGTAGGCAGGCAGGCAGGCAGGCAGGAAGGCTAGCAGGCAGGCAGGCTCGCAGGCAGGCAGGCTCGCTGGCAGGCAGGCGGGCAGGCAGGCACGCAGGCAGGCAGCCAGGCTAGCAGTCAGGCAGGCAGGCAGGCTTGCAGGCAGGCAGGCAGGCATGCAGACAGACAGGCAAGCAGGCAGGCAGGCAGGCTCGCACCAGGCAGGCTCGCTGCCAAGGAGGCAGGCAGGCTGGCAGGCAGGCGGGCAGGCAGGCACGCAGGCAGGCAGCCAGGCTAGCAGTCAGGGAGGCAGGCAGGCTTGCTGGCAGGCAGGCATGCAGACAGACAGGCAGGCAGGCAGGCAGGCAGGCTCGCACCAGGCAGGCTCGCTGGCAAGCAGGCAGGCAGGCTGGCAGGCAGGTAGGCAGGAAGCTTCGCAGGCAGGCAGGCAGGCTAGCAAGCTTGCAGGCTTACAGGCAGGCAGGTAGGCAAGCAGGCATGCAAGCAAGCTCGCAGGCAGGCAGGCCGCAGGCATGCAGGCAGGCAGGCATACAGGCAGGCAGGCATACAGGCAGGGAGGCATACAGTCAGGAAGGCTAGCAGGCAGGCAGGCTCGCAGGCAGGCAGGCAGGTAGGCAGGCAAGCAAGTTCGCAGGCTCGCAGGCAGGCTCGCAGGCAGGCAGGCAAGCATGCAGGCAGGCAGGTAGACAGGCATGCAGGCAGGCAGGCAGGCTCACACCAGGCAGGCTCGCTGGCAAGCAGGCAGGCAGGCTCGCTGGCAGGTAGGCAGGAAGGTTCGCAGGCAGGCAGGCAGGCAAGCAAGCTCGCAGGCTCGCAGGAAGGCAGGTAGGCAGGCAGGAAGGCATACAGGCAGGCAGGCATGTAGGAAGGCTAGCAGGCAGGCAAGCTCGCAGTCAGGCAGGCAGGTAGGCAGGCAAGCAAGTTCGCAGGCTCGCAGGCAGGCTCGCAGGCAGGCAGGCAGGCAAGCATGCAGGCCGGCAGGTAGACAGGCATGCAGGCAGGCAGGCAGGCTCACACCAGGCAGGCTCGCTGGCAAGCAGGCAGGCAGGCTCGCAGGCAGGTAGGCAGGAAGGTTCTCAGGCAGGCAGGCAAGCAAGCTCGCAGGCTCACAGGCAGGTAGGCAGGCCGCAGGCAGGCTGGCAGGCAGGCAAACAGGCAAGCAAGCTCTCAGGCTCACAGGCAGGCAGGGAGGCTCGCAGGCAAGCAGGCAGGCAGCCAGGCTAGCAGGCTAGCAGGCAGGCAAGCAGGCTCGCAGGCAGGCAGGCAGGCAGGCAGGCAAGCAAGTTCGCAGGCTCGCAGGCAGGCTCGCAGGCAGGCAGGCAAGCATGCAGGCAGGAAGGTAGACAGGCAGGCAGGCAGGCAGGCAGGCTCACAGCAGGCAGGCTCGCTGGCAAGCAGGCAGGCAGGCTCGCAGGCAGGTAGGCAGGAAGGTTCTTAGGCAGGCAGGCAGGCAAGCAAGCTCGCAGGCTCGCAGGCAGGTAGGCAGGCCGCAGGCAGGCTGGCAGGCAGGCAAGCAGGCAAGCAAGCTCTCAGGCTCGAAGGCAGGCAGGGAGGCTCTCAGGCAGGCAGGCAAGCAGCCAGGCTAGCAGGCTAGCAGGCAGGCAAGCAGGCTCACAGGCAGGCATGCAGGCAGGCAGGCAGGCAGGCTGGCTCGCATGCATGCAGGCAGGCAAGCAAGCTCACAGGCTCCCAGGCAGGCAGGCAGGCCGCAGGCAGGCAGGCAGGCAAGTAAGCTCGCAGGCTCGCAGGCAGGCTCACAGGCAGGCAGGCAAACAGGCAGACAGGCAGGCAGGCTCGCAGGCAGGCAGGCAAGCAGGCTCAAAGGCACAGGCTCGCAGGCAGACAGGCAGGCAGGCAGGCACCCAGGCTCGCAGGCAGGCAGGCTCGCAGTCACGTAGGCAGGAAGGCATGCAGGCAGGCAGGCAGGAAGGCTAGCAGGCAGACAGGCATGCAGGCAGGCATGCAGGCAGGCAGGTAGGCAGGCAGGCAGGCAGGCAGGCAGGCTCACACCAGGCAGGCTAGCTGGCAGGCAGGCAGGCAGGCTCGCAGGCAGGTAAGCAGGAAGGTTCGCAGGCAGGCAGGCAGACTAGCAAACTCGCAGGCTCGCCAGCAGGCAGGCAGGCAGGCAGGCATACAGGCAGGTAGGCAGGCAGGCAGGCAGGCAGGAAGGCTAGCAGGCAGGCAGGCTCGCAGGCAGGCAGGCTCGCTGGCAGGCAGGCGGGCAGGCAGGCACGCAGGCAGGCAGCCAGGCTAGCAGTCAGGCAGGCAGGCAGGCTTGCAGGCAGGCAGGCAGGCATGCAGACAGACAGGCAAGCAGGCAGGCAGGCAGGCTCGCACCAGGCAGGCTCGCTGCCAAGGAGGCAGGCAGGCTGGCAGGCAGGCGGGCAGGCAGGCACGCAGGCAGGCAGCCAGGCTAGCAGTCAGGGAGGCAGGCAGGCTTGCTGGCAGGCAGGCATGCAGACAGACAGGCAGGCAGGCAGGCAGGCAGGCTCGCACCAGGCAGGCTCGCTGGCAAGCAGGCAGGCAGGCTGGCAGGCAGGTAGGCAGGAAGCTTCGCAGGCAGGCAGGCAGGCTAGCAAGCTTGCAGGCTTACAGGCAGGCAGGTAGGCAAGCAGGCATGCAAGCAAGCTCGCAGGCAGGCAGGCCGCAGGCATGCAGGCAGGCAGGCATACAGGCAGGTAGGCATACAGGCAGGGAGGCATACAGTCAGGAAGGCTAGCAGGCAGGCAGGCTCGCAGGCAGGCAGGCAGGTAGGCAGGCAAGCAAGTTCGCAGGCTCGCAGGCAGGCTCGCAGGCAGGCAGGCAAGCATGCAGGCAGGCAGGTAGACAGGCATGCAGGCAGGCAGGCAGGCTCACACCAGGCAGGCTCGCTGGCAAGCAGGCAGGCAGGCTCGCTGGCAGGTAGGCAGGAAGGTTCGCAGGCAGGCAGGCAGGCAAGCAAGCTCGCAGGCTCGCAGGAAGGCAGGTAGGCAGGCAGGAAGGCATACAGGCAGGCAGGCATGTAGGAAGGCTAGCAGGCAGGCAAGCTCGCAGTCAGGCAGGCAGGTAGGCAGGCAAGCAAGTTCGCAGGCTCGCAGGCAGGCTCACAGGCAGGCAGGCAGGCAAGCATGCAGGCAGGCAGGTAGACAGGCATGCAGGCAGGCAGGCAGGCTCACACCAGGCAGGCTCGCTGGCAAGCAGGCAGGCAGGCTCGCAGGCAGGTAGGCAGGAAGGTTCTCAGGCAGGCAGGCAAGCAAGCTCGCAGGCTCACAGGCAGGTAGGCAGGCCGCAGGCAGGCTGGCAGGCAGGCAAACAGGCAAGCAAGCTCTCAGGCTCACAGGCAGGCAGGGAGGCTCGCAGGCAAGCAGGCAGGCAGCCAGGCTAGCAGGCTAGCAGGCAGGCAAGCAGGCTCGCAGGCAGGCAGGCAGGCAGGCAGGCAAGCAAGTTCGCAGGCTCGCAGGCAGGCTCGCAGGCAGGCAGGCAAGCATGCAGGCAGGAAGGTAGACAGGCAGGCAGGCAGGCAGGCAGGCTCACAGCAGGCAGGCTCGCTGGCAAGCAGGCAGGCAGGCTCGCAGGCAGGTAGGCAGGAAGGTTCTTAGGCAGGCAGGCAGGCAAGCAAGCTCGCAGGCTCGCAGGCAGGTAGGCAGGCCGCAGGCAGGCTGGCAGGCAGGCAAGCAGGCAAGCAAGCTCTCAGGCTCGAAGGCAGGCAGGGAGGCTCTCAGGCAGGCAGGCAAGCAGCCAGGCTAGCAGGCTAGCAGGCAGGCAAGCAGGCTCACAGGCAGGCATGCAGGCAGGCAGGCAGGCAGGCTGGCTCGCATGCATGCAGGCAGGCAAGCAAGCTCACAGGCTCCCAGGCAGGCAGGCAGGCCGCAGGCAGGCAGGCAGGCAAGTAAGCTCGCAGGCTCGCAGGCAGGCTCACAGGCAGGCAGGCAAGCAGGCAGACAGGCAGGCAGGCTCGCAGGCAGGCAGGCAAGCAGGCTCAAAGGCACAGGCTCGCAGGCAGACAGGCAGGCAGGCAGGCACCCAGGCTCGCAGGCAGGCAGGCTCGCAGTCACGTAGGCAGGAAGGCATGCAGGCAGGCAGGCAGGAAGGCTAGCAGGCAGACAGGCATGCAGGCAGGCAGGCAGGCAGGCAGGAAGGCAAGCAGGCTCGCAGGCAGGCATGCAGGCAGGCAGGCAGGCAGGCATGCAGGCAGGCAGGAAGGCAGGCAGGCAGGCAGGCAGGCAGGAAGGCAGGCAGGCAGGCAGGCAGGCAGGCTTGAAGGCATGCAGGCAGGCAAGGAACCTCACATGCTTGCTCGATGGCAGGGAGGCAGGCAGGCAGGCTCGCACCAGGCAGGCTCGCTGGCAGGCAGGCAGGCAGGCAGGCTCGCAGGCAGGCAGCCAGGCTAGCAGGCAGGCAGGCAGGCAGGCTAGCTGGCATGCAGGCTTGCAGGCAGGCATGCAGGCATGCAGACAGACAGGCAGGCTCGCTGGCAGGCAGGCAGGCAGGCTCTCACCAGGCAGGCTCGCTGGCAAGCAGGCAGGCAGGCTCGCAGGCTGGTAGGCAGGACGGTTCGCAGGCAGTTAGGCAGGCAAGCAAGCTCGCAGGCTCGCAGGCAGGCAGGCCGGCAGGCAGGCGGGCAGGCAGGCAGGCAGGCTCGCAGGTAGGCAGCCAGGGTAGCATACATGCAGGCAGGCAGGCTTGCAGGAAGGCAGGCAGGCATGCTGACAGACAGGCAGGCAGGCGGGCAGGCAGTCAGGCAGGCTCCCACAAGGCAGGCTCGCTGGCAAGCAGGCAGGCAGGCTCGCAGGCAGTTAGGCAGGAAGGTTCGCAGGCAGGCAGGCAGGCAAGCTCGCAGGCTCGAGGGAAGGCAAGCAGTCAGCAGGCAGCAGGCAGGCAGGCAGGCAGGCAGGCTCGCAGGCAGACAGGCAGGCAGGCATGCAGGCAGACAGGCAGGCAGGCAGGCAGGCAGGCCGCAGGCAGGCAGGCAGATAGGCAAGCAGGCAAGCAAGCTTGCAGGCTCGCAGGCAGGCATGCAGTCTCGCAGGCTGGTAGGCAGGCAGGCAGGCCGGCTGGCTTGATGCTCGCAGGCCGGCAGGCTCACAGGCAGGCTCGCAGGCAGGCTCGCAGGCAGGCAGGCAGGTAGGCAGGCTCGCAGGTAGGCAGGCTCGCAGGCAGGCAGGCTCACAGGCAGGCTCGCAGACAGACTCGCAGGCAGGCAGGCACGCTAGCAGGCAGTCTCACAGGCAGGCAGGCTCGCTGGCAGGCAGGCAGGCCGCAGGCATTCAGGCTCGCAGGCAGGCAGGCAGGCAAGCAAGCTCGCAGGCTCCCAGGCAGGTAGGCAGGCCGCAGGCAGGCAGGTAGGCAGGCAAGCAGGCAGGCAGGCAAGCAGGCAAGCAAGCACGCACGCTGGCAGGCAAGCAGGCAGGCAGGCAGGCAGGCAGACTCGCAGACAGGCTCAGTCACTCAGGCAAGCAGGCAGGCAGGCAGGCAGGCAGACAGGCTCACAGGCACAGGCTCGCAGGCAGACAGGCAGGAAGGCAGGCCGGCAGGCAGGCATACATGGAGGAAGGCAGGCAGGCATGCAGGCAGGTAGGCACGCAGGCAGACATACAGGCAGGAAGGCTAGCAGGCAGGCAGGCTCGCAGGCATGCAGGCTCGCTGGCAGTCAGGCGGGCTGGCAGGCACGCAGGCAGGCGGCCAGGCTAGCAGTCAGGCAGGCAGGCAGGCTTGCAGGCAGGCATGCATGCAGACAGACAGGCAGGCAGGCAGGCAGGCAGGCTCGCACCAGGCAGGCTAGCAGTCAGGCAGGCAGGCAGGCTTGCAGGCAGGCAGGCATGCAGACAGACAGGCAGGCAGGCAGGCAGGCAGGCAGGCTCGCACCAGGCAGGCTCGCTGGCAAGCAGGCAGGCAGGCTGGCAGGCAGGTAGGCAGGAATGTTCGCAGGTAGGCAAGCAAGCTCGCAGGCTAGCAGGCAGGCAGCCAGGCTAGCAGGCAGGCAGGCATGCAGGCTTGCAGGCAGGCAGGCAGCCAGCCATGCAGACAGACAGGCTGGCAGTCAGGCAGGCAGGCAGGCTCGCACCAGGCATGCTCGCTTTCAAGCAGGCAGGCAGGTTCACAGGCAGGTATGCAGGAAGGTTCGCAGGCACGCAGGCAGGCAAGCAAGCTCGCAGGCTCGCAGGCAGGCAGGCAGGCCGCAGGCAGGCAGGCAGGCAGGCAGACTCGCAGGCAGGCAGGCTTGTAGGCATGCAGGCAGGCAGGCAGGCATGCAGACAGACAGGCAGGCAGGCAGGCAGGCTCTCACCAGGCAGGCTCGCTGGCAAGCAGGCAGGCAGGCTCGCAGGCAGGTAGGCATTAAGGTTCGCAGGCAGGCAGGCAGGCAAGCAAGCTCGCAGGATCGCAGGCAGGCAGGCAGGCATGCAGGCAGGCAGGTAGACAGGCAGGCAGGCAGGCAGGCAGGCATGCAGGCTCGCACCAGGAAGGCTCGCTGGCAGTCAGGCAGGCAGGCTCGCACCAGGCAGGCTCACTGGCAGGCAGACAGGCAGGCTCACAGGCAGGTAGGCAGGAAGGTTCGCAGGCAGGCAGGCAGGCAAGCAAGCTCGCAGGCTCGCAGGCAGGCAGGCAGGCTGCAGACAGGCAGGCAGGCAGGCAGGTAGGCAAGCAGGCAAGCAAGCTCGCAGGCTCGCAGGCAGGCAGGCAGGCAGGCTAGCAGGGAAGCAGGCAGGCAGGCAGGCAACCCGGCCGCAGGCAGGCAGGCAGGCAGGCAGGCAGGAAAGCAGGCAAGCAAGCACGCACGCTCGCAGGCAAGCAGGCAGGCAGGCAGGCAGGCAGACTCGCAGACAGGCTCACAGTCACTCAGGCAAGCAGGCAGGCAGGCAGACAGGCTCACAGGCACAGGCTCGCAGGCAGACAGGCAGGAAGGCAGGCCGGCAGGCAGGCATACATGCAGGAAGGCAGGCAGGCATGCAGGCAGGTAGGCAGGCAGGCAGGCAGACAGGCAGGTTCGTTGGCAGGCAGGCAGGCAAGCAAACTCACAGGCTTGCATGCAGGCAGGCAGGCCGCAGGCAGGCAGGCAGGCAGGCAAGCAAGCTCGCAGGCTCGCAGGCAGGCAGGCAGGCCGCAGGCAGGCAGGAAGGGAGGCAAGCAGGCAAGTAAGCTCGCAGGCTTGCAGGCAGGCAGGCAGGCCGCAGGCAGGCAGGCAGGCAGGCTTGCAGGCAGGCAGGCAGGCAAGCAAGCTCAAAGCTCGCAGGCAGTCAGTCAGACAGGCAGCCAGGCAGGCAGGCATGCATGCAGGCAGGTGGCAAGCAGGCAGGCAGGCAGGCAGGCTCACACCAGGCAGGCTCGCTGACAGGCAGGCAGGCAGGCTCGCAGGCAGGTAGGCAGGAATGTTCGCAGGCAGGCAGGCAGGCAGGCTCGCAGGCAGGCAGTCAGGCAGGCAGGCAGCCAGGCTAGCAGGCTAGCAGGCAGGCAGGCACGCAGGCAGGCCGTAGGCAGGTAGGCAGGCAGGCATGCAAGCTCGCAGGCTCGCAGGCAGGCAAGCAGGCAGGCTCGCAGGCAGGCAGGCAGGCAAGCAAGCTCACAGGCTCGCAAGCAGGCAAGCAGGCCGCAGGCAGGCAGGCAGGCAGGCAAGCAGGCAAGCAAGCTTGCAGGCTTGCAGGCAGGCAGGCAGGCTCGCTGGCAGGCAGGCAGGCAGGCAGGCAAGCCGGTTTGCATGCTCTCAAGCCAGTAGGTTCACAGGCAGGCAGGCAGTCAGGCAGGCAGGCAGGCATGCAGTCTCGCAGGCTGGTAGGCAGGCAGGCAGGCCGGCTGGCTTGATGCTCGCAGGCCGGCAGGCTCACAGGCAGGCTCGCAGGCAGGCTCGCAGGCAGGCAGGCAGGTAGGCAGGCTCGCAGGTAGGCAGGCTCGCAGGCAGGCAGGCTCACAGGCAGGCTCGCAGACAGACTCGCAGGCAGGCAGGCACGCAAGCAGGCAGTCTCACAGGCAGGCAGGCTCGCTGGCAGGCAGGCAGGCCGCAGGCAGGCAGGCTCGCAGGCAGGCAGGCAGGCAAGCAAGCTCGCAGGCTCCCAGGCAGGTAGGCAGGCCGCAGGCAGGCAGGTAGGCAGGCAAGCAGGCAGGCAGGCAAGCAGGCAAGCAAGCACGCACGCTGGCAGGCAAGCAGGCAGGCAGGCAGACTCGCAGACAGGCTCAGTCACTCAGGCAAGCAGGCAGGCAGGCAGGCAGGCAGTCAGGCTCACAGGCACAGGCTCGCAGGCAGGCAGGCAGGAAGGCAGGCCGGCAGGCAGGCATACATGGAGGAAGGCAGGCAGGCATGCAGGCAGGTAGGCACGCAGGCAGACATACAGGCAGGAAGGCTAGCAGGCATGCAGGCTCGCAGGCATGCAGGCTCGCTGGCAGTCAGGCGGGCTGGCAGGCACGCAGGCAGGCGGCCAGGCTAGCAGTCAGGCAGGCTTGCAGGTAGGCATGCATGCAGACAGACAGGCAGGCAGGCAGGCAGGCAGGCTCGCACCAGGCAGGCTAGCAGTCAGGCAGGCAGGCAGGCTTGCAGGCAGGCAGGCATGCAGACAGACAAGCAGGCAGGCAGGCAGGCAGGCAGGCTCGCACCAGGCAGGCTCGCTGGCAAGCAGGCAGGCAGGCTGGCAGGCAGGTAGGCAGGAATGTTCGCAGGTAGGCAAGCAAGCTCGCAGGCTAGCAGGCAGGCAGCCAGGCTAGCAGGCAGGCAGGCAGGCAGGCATGCAGGCTTGCAGGCAGGCAGGCAGCCAGCCATGCAGACAGACAGGCTGGCAGTCAGGCAGGCAGGCAGGCTCGCACCAGGCATGCTCGCTTTCAAGCAGGCAGGCAGGTTCACAGGCAGGTATGCAGGAAGGTTCGCAGGCACGCAGGCAGGCAAGCAAGCTCGCAGGCTCGCAGGCAGGCAGGCAGGCCGCAGGCAGGCAGGCAGGCAGGCAGACTCGCAGGCAGGCAGGCTTGTAGGCATGCAGGCAGGCAGGCAGGCATGCAGACAGACAGGCAGGCAGGCAGGCAGGCTCTCACCAGGCAGGCTCGCTGGCAAGCAGGCAGGCAGGCTCGCAGGCAGGTAGGCATTAAGGTTCGCAGGCAGGCAGGCAGGCAAGCAAGCTCGCAGGATCGCAGGCAGGCAGGCAGGCATGCAGGCAGGCAGGTAGACAGGCAGGCAGGCAGGCAGGCAGGCATGCAGGCTCGCACCAGGAAGGCTCGCTGGCAGTCAGGCAGGCAGGCTCGCACCAGGCAGGCTCACTGGCAGGCAGACAGGCAGGCTCACAGGCAGGTAGGCAGGAAGGTTCGCAGGCAGGCAGGCAGGCAAGCAAGCTCGCAGGCTCGCAGGCAGGCAGGCAGGCTGCAGACAGGCAGGCAGGCAGGCAGGTAGGCAAGCAGGCAAGCAAGCTCGCAGGCTCGCAGGCAGGCAGGCAGGCAGGCTAGCAGGGAAGCAGGCAGGCAGGCAGGCAACCCGGCCGCAGGCAGGCAGGCAGGCAGGCAGGCAGGAAAGCAGGCAAGCAAGCACGCACGCTCGCAGGCAAGCAGGCAGGCAGGCAGGCAGGCAGACTCGCAGACAGGCTCACAGTCACTCAGGCAAGCAGGCAGGCAGGCAGACAGGCTCACAGGCACAGGCTCGCAGGCAGACAGGCAGGAAGGCAGGCCGGCAGGCAGGCATACATGCAGGAAGGCAGGCAGGCATGCAGGCAGGTAGGCAGGCAGGCAGGCAGACAGGCAGGTTCGTTGGCAGGCAGGCAGGCAAGCAAACTCACAGGCTTGCATGCAGGCAGGCAGGCCGCAGGCAGGCAGGCAGGCAGGCAAGCAAGCTCGCAGGCTCGCAGGCAGGCAGGCAGGCCGCAGGCAGGCAGGAAGGGAGGCAAGCAGGCAAGTAAGCTCGCAGGCTTGCAGGCAGGCAGGCAGGCCGCAGGCAGGCAGGCAGGCAGGCTTGCAGGCAGGCAGGCAGGCAAGCAAGCTCAAAGCTCGCAGGCAGTCAGTCAGACAGGCAGCCAGGCAGGCAGGCATGCATGCAGGCAGGTAGGCAAGCAGGCAGGCAGGCAGGCAGGCTCGCACCAGGCAGGCTCGCTGACAGGCAGGCAGGCAGGCTCGCAGGCAGGTAGGCAGGAATGTTCGCAGGCAGGCAGGCAGGCAGGCTCGCAGGCAGGCAATCAGGCAGGCAGGCAGCCAGGCTAGCAGGCTAGCAGGCAGGCAGGCACGCAGGCAGGCCGTAGGCAGGTAGGCAGGCAGGCATGCAAGCTCGCAGGCTCGCAGGCAGGCAAGCAGGCAGGCTCGCAGGCAGGCAGGCAGGCAAGCAAGCTCACAGGCTCGCAAGCAGGCAAGCAGGCCGCAGGCAGGCAGGCAGGCAGGCAAGCAGGCAAGCAAGCTTGCAGGCTCGCAGGCAGGCAGGCAGGCTCGCTGGCAGGCAGGCAGGCAGGCAGGCAAGCCGGTTTGCATGCTCTCAAGCCAGTAGGTTCACAGGCAGGCAGGCAGTCAGGCAGGCAGGCAGGCAGGCAGGCTCGCAGGCAGGTAGGCTCCCAGTCAGGTAGGCAGGAAGGCATGCAGGCAGGCAGGCAGGCAGGCAGGCAAGCATGCTCGCAGGCTCGCAGGCAGGCAGGCAGGCAGGAAGGCTAGCAGGCAGGCGGGCTCGCAGGCAGGCAGGCAGGTAGGCAGGCAAGCAAACTCGCAAGCTCGCTGGCAGGCAGGCCGGCAGGCAGGCAGCCAGGCTAGAAGACATGCAGGCAGGCAGGCTTGCAGGAAGGCAGGCAGGCATGCAGACAGACAGGCAGGCAGGCGGGCAGGCAGTCAGGCAGGCTCGCACCAGGCAGGCTCGCTGGCAAGCAGGCAGGCAGGCTCGCAGGCAGGTAGGCAGGAAGGTTCGCAGGCAGGCAGGCAGGCAAGCAAGCTCGCAGGCTCAAGGGAAGGCAAGCAGGCAGCAGGCAGGCAGGCAGGCAGGCAGGCAGGCTCGCAGGTAGGCAGGGTCACAGGCAGGCAGCCTGGCTAGCAGGCAGGCAGGCAGGCAGGCAGGCAGGCAGGCATGCAGGCAGACAGGCAGGCAGGGAGGCAGGCAGGCAGGCTCGCACTAGGCAGGCTCGCTGGCAATCAGGCAGGCAGGCTCGCTGGCAATCAGGCAGGCAGGCTCGCAGGCAGGTAGGCAGGAAGGTTCGCAGGCAGGCAGGCAGGCAGGCAAGCAATCTCGCAGTCTCGCAGGCAGGCAGGCAGGCAGGCAGGCAGGCAGCCATGCAGACAGACAGGCTGGCAGTCAGGCAGGCAGGCAGGCAGGCAGGCTCGCACCAGGCATGCTCGCTTTCAAGCAGGCAGGCAGGCTCACAGGCAGGTAGGCAGGAAGGTTCGCAGGCACGCAGGCAGGAAGGTTCGCAGGCACGCAGGCAGGCAAGCAAGCTCGCAGGCTCGCAGGCAGGCAGGCAGGCCGCAGGCAGGCAGGCAGGCAGGCAGACTCGCAGGCAGGCAGGCTCGCAGGCAGGAAACCAGGCTAGCAGGCAGGCAGGCTTGCAGGCAGGCAGGCAGGCAGGCAGGCATGCAGACAGACAGGCAGGCAGGCAGGCAGGCAGGCAGGCAGGCTCTCACCAGGCAGGCTCGCTGGCAAGCAGGCAGGCAGGCTCGCAGGCAGGTAGGCATGGAAGTTCGCAGGCAGGCAGGCAGGCAAGCAAGCTCGCAGGCTCGCAGGCAGGCAGGCAGGCATGCAGGCAGGCAGGTAGACAAGCATGCAGGCAGGCATGCAGGCAGGCAGGGAGGAAGGCAGGTAGGCTCGCACCAGGCAGCCTCGCTGGCAGGCAGGCAGGCACGCAGGCCACAGGCAGGTAGGCAGGCAAGGAGGCAGGCAAGCAGGCAAAAAATCTCACAGGCTCGCAGGCAGGCAGGCAGGCAGGCAGGCTAGCAGGCAGGCAGGCAGCCAGGCAGGCAGGCAGGCAGCCAGGCCGGCTTGCATGCTCGCAGGTCGGCAGGCTCACAGGCAGGCAGGCAGGCAGGCCGCAGGCAGGCAAGAAGGCAAGCAGGCAAGCAAGCTTGTAGGCTCGTAGGCAGGCATGCAGTCTCGCAGGCAGGTAGGCAGGCAGGCAGGCCGGCTGGCTTGATGCACGCAGGCCGGCAGGCTCACAGGCAGGCAGGCTCGCAGGCAGGCTCGCAGGCAGGCAGGCAGGTAGGAAGGCTCACAGGTAGACAGGCTCGCAGGCAGGCAGGCTCACAGGCAGGCTCGCAGACAGACTCGCAGGCAGGCAGGCACGCAGGCAGGTAGTCTCACAGGCAGGCAGGCTCGCAGGCAGGCAGGCAGGCAAGCAAGCTCGCAGGCTCGCCAGCAGGTAGGCAGGCCGCAGGCAGGCAGTCAGGCAAGCAGGCAGGCAGGCAAGCAGGAAAGCAAGCACGCACGCTCGCAGGCAAGCAGGCAGGCAGGCAGGCAGACTCGCAGACAGGCTCACAGTCACTCAGGCAAGCAGGCAGGCAGGGAGGCAGACAGGCTCACAGGCACAGGCTCGCAGGCAGGCAGGCAGGAAGGCAGGCCGGCAGGCAGGCATACATGCAGGAAGGCAGGCAGGCATGCAGGCAGGTAGGCAGGCAGGCAGACATTCTCACAGGCAGGCAGGCAGGCAGGCAGGCAGGCAGGCAGGCAGGCAGGCAGGTAGGCAGGCAGGCAGGCAGGCAGGCAGGCAGACATTCTGGCAGGCAGGCAGGCAGGCAGGCAGACATTCTCGCAGGCAGGCAGGCAGGCAGGCAGGCAGGCAGACATTCTCGCAGGCAGGCAGGCAGGCAGGCAAGCAGGCAGGCAGGCAGGCAGGCAGGTAGGCAGGCAGGCAGACAGGCAGACATTCTCGCAGGCAGGAAGGCAGGCAGGCATGCAGGCAGGTAGGCAGGCAGGCAGACATTCTCACAGGCAGGCAGGCAGGCAGGCAGGCAGGCAGGCAGGTAGGCAGGCAGGCAGGCAGGCAGGCAGGCAGACATTCTGGCAGGCAGGCAGGCAGGCAGGCAGACATTCTCGCAGGCAGGCAGGCAGGCAGGCAGGCAGGCAGACATTCTCGCAGGCAGGCAGGCAGGCAGGCAGGCAGGCAGGCAGGCAGGTAGGCAGGCAGGCAGACAGGCAGACATTCTCGCAGGCAGGCAGGCAGGCAGGCAGGCAGGCAGGCAGACATTCTCGCAGGCAGGCAGGCAGGCAGATATTCTCGCAGGCAGGCAGGCAGGCAGGCAGGCAGGCAGACATTCTCGCAGGCAGGCAGGCAGGCAGGCAGGCAGGCAGGCAGGCAGGCAGGCATTCTCACAGGCAGGCAGGCAGGCAGTCAGGCAGGCAGGCAGGCAGACATTCTCGCAGGCAGGCAGGCAGGCAGGCAGGCAGGCATTCTCGCAGGCAGGCAGGCAGGCAGGCAAGCAGGCAAGCAAGCACGCACGCTCGCAGGCAAGCAGGCAGGCAGGCAGGCAGACTCGCAGACAGGCTCACAGTAACTCAGGCAAGCAGGCAGGCAGGGAGGCAGACAGGCTCACAGGCACAGGCTCGCAGGCAGGCAGGCAAGAAGGCAGGCCGGCAGGCAGGCATACATGCAGGAAGGCATGCAGGCATGCAGGCAGGTAGGCAGGCAGGCAGGCAGGCAGGCAGGCAGGCAGGCAGGCAGGTTCGTTGGCAGGCAGGCAGGCAGGCAAGCAAACTCACAGGCTTGCAGGCTGGCAGGCAGGCAAGCAAGCTCGCAGGCTTGCAGGCAGGCAGGCAGGCATGCAGGCAGGCAGGCAGGCATGCATGCAGGCAGGCAGGCAGGCAGGCAGGCAATCAGGCAGGAAGGCAGGCAGGCTAGCAGGCAGGCAGGAAGGCAGGCAGGCAGGCAGGCTTGCAGGCCGGCAGGCAGGCAAGCAAGCTCACATGCTTGCTCGCAGACAGGCAGGCAGGCAGGCAGGCTCGCACCAGGCAGGCTCGCTGGCAGTCAGGCAGGCAGGCTCGCACCAGGCAGGCTCGCTGGCAGGCAGACTAGCAGGCTCGCAGGAGGGTAGGCAGGAAGGTTCGCAGGCAGGCAGGCAAGCAAGTTCGCAGGCTCGCAGGCAGGCAGGCAGGCTGCAGACAGGCAGGCAGGCAGGTAGGCAAGCAGGCAAGCAAGCTCGCAGGCTCGCAGGCAGGCAGGCAGGCAGGCTAGCAGGGTAGCAGGCAGGCAGGCAGGCAACCCGGCCGCAGGCAGGCAGGCAGGCAGATTCGCAGACAGGCTCACAGTCACTCAGGCAAGCAGGCAGGCAGGCAGACATGCAGGAAGGCAGGCAGGCATGCAGGCAGGTAGGCAGGCAGGCAGGCAAGCAAACTCACAGGCTTGCAGGCAGGCAGGAGGGCCTCAGGCAGGCAGGCAGGCAAGCAAGCTCGCAGGCTTGCAGGCTTGCAGGCAGGCAGGCAGGCAGGCAGGAAGGCAGGCAATCAGGCAGGAAGGCAGGCAGGCTAGCAGGCAGGCAGGAAGGCAGGCAGGCAGGCAGGAAGCTAGGCAGGCTAGCAGGCAGGCAGGCTTGCAGGCAGGCAGGCAAGCAAGCAAGCTCACATGCTCGCTCGCAGGCAGGCAGGCAGGCAGGCAGGCAGGCTCGCAACAGGCAGGCTCGCTGGCAGGCAGGCAGGCAGGCTCGCACCAGGCAGGCTCGCTGGCAGGCAGGCAGGCAGGCTCGCAGGCAGGTAGGCAGGAAGGTTCGCAGGCAGGCAGGCAGACAAGCAAGCTCGCAGGCTCGTAGGCAGGCAGGCAGGCTGCAGACAGGCAGGCAGGCAGGCAGGTAGGCAAGCACGCAAGCAAGCTCGCCGGCTCGCAGGCAGGCAGGCAGACAGGCTAGCAGGGTACCAGGCAGGCAGGCAGGCAACCAGGCCGCAGGCAGGCAGGCAAGCAGGCAAGCAAGCTCACATGCTCGCTCTCAGGCAGGCAGGCAGGCAGGCAGGCTCGCACCAGGCAGGCTCGCTGGCAGGCGGGCAAGCTGCAGGCAGGCAGGCAGGCAGGCAGGTAGGCAAGCAGGCAAGCAAGCTCGCAGGCTCGCAGTCAGGCAGGCAGGCAGGCAGGCAGGCTAGCAGGCTAACAGGCTTGCATGCAGGCTAGCAGGCAGGCAGGCTTGCAGGCAGGCAGCAGGCAGCCGGCAGGCTGGCTTGCAAGTAGGGAGATAGGCAGGGAGGCAGGCAGGATCACACCATGCAGGCTCGCTGGCAGGCAGGCAGGCAGGCTCGCAGGCAGGTAGGCAGGAATGTTCGCAGGCAGGCAGGGAGGCAAGCAAGCTCGCAGGCAGGCTGCAGGCAGGCTGGCAGGCCGGCAGGTAGGCAAGCAGGCAAACAAGCTTGCAGGCAGGCAGGCAGGCAGGCAGCCAGGCTAGAAGGCTAGCAGGCAGGCAGGCAGGCAGTCATGCAGGCAGGCAGGCATGCAGGCATGCATGCAGGCAGGTAGGCAGCCAGGCAGGCAGGCAGGCTCGCACCAGGCAGGCTAGCTGGCAGGCAGGCAGGCAGGCTCGCAGGCAGGTAGGCAGGAAGGTTCGCAGGCAGGCAGGCAGGCAGGCTAGCAAGCTCGCAGGCTCGCAGGCAGGCAGGCAGGCCGCAGGCATGCATGCAGGCAGGCATACATCCAGGTAGTCAGGCAGGCAGGCAGGCAGGAAGGCTAGCAGGCAGGCAGGCTCGCAGGCAGGCAGGCTCGCTGCCAAGCAGGCAGGCAGGCAGGCTCGCACCAGGCAGGTTCGCTGGCAAGCAGGCAGGCAGGCTGGCAGGCAGGTAGGCAACAATGTTCACAGGCAGGCAAGCAAGCTCACAGGCTCACAGGCAGGCAGCCAGGCTAGCAGGTAGGCAGGCAGGCAGGCTAGAAGGCTAGCAGGCAGGCAGGCAGATATGCAGGCATGCAGGCAGGCAGGCAGGCAGGCAGGCAGGCAGGCTCACACCAGGCAGGCTAGCTGGCAGGCAGGCAGGCAGGCTCGCAGGCAGGTAAGCAGGAAGGTTCGCAGGCAGGCAGGCAGACTAGCAAACTCGCAGGCTCGCCAGCAGGCAGGCAGGCCGCAGGCAGGCAGGCAGGCAGGCAGGCAGGAAGGCTAGCAGGCAGGCAGGCTCGCAGGCAGGCAGGCTCGCTGGCAGGCAGGCGGGCAGGCAGGCACGCAGGCAGGCAGCCAGGCTAGCAGTCAGGCAGGCAGGCAGGCTTGCAGGCAGGCAGGCATGCATGCAGACAGACAGGCAGGCAGGCAGGCAGGCAGGCAGGCTCGCACCAGGCAGGCTCGCTGCCAAGGAGGCAGGCAGGCTGGCAGGCAGGCGGGCAGGCAGGCACGCAGGCAGGCAGCCAGGCTAGCAGTCAGGGAGGCAGGCAGGCTTGCTGGCAGGCAGGCATGCAGACAGACAGGCAGGCAGGCAGGCAGGCAGGCTCGCACCAGGCAGGCTCGCTGGCAAGCAGGCAGGCAGGCTGGCAGGCAGGTAGGCAGGAAGCTTCGCAGGCAGGCAGGCAGGCTAGCAAGCTTGCAGGCTTACAGGCAGGCAGGTAGGCAAGCAGGCAGGCAAGCAAGCTCGCAGGCAGGCAGGCCGCAGGCATGCAGGCAGGCAGGCATACAGGCAGGCAGGCATACAGGCAGGGAGGCATACAGTCAGGAAGGCTAGCAGGCAGGCAGGCTCGCAGGCAGGCAGGCAGGTAGGCAGGCAAGCAAGTTCGCAGGCTCGCAGGCAGGCTCGCAGGCAGGCAGGCAAGCATGCAGGCAGGCAGGTAGACAGGCATGCAGGCAGGCAGGCAGGCTCACACCAGGCAGGCTCGCTGGCAAGCAGGCAGGCAGGCTCGCTGGCAGGTAGGCAGGAAGGTTCGCAGGCAGGCAGGCAGGCAAGCAAGCTCGCAGGCTCGCAGGAAGGCAGGTAGGCAGGCAGGAAGGCATACAGGCAGGCAGGCATGTAGGAAGGCTAGCAGGCAGGCAAGCTCGCAGTCAGGCAGGCAGGTAGGCAGGCAAGCAAGTTCGCAGGCTCGCAGGCAGGCTCGCAGGCAGGCAGGCAGGCAAGCATGCAGGCAGGCAGGTAGACAGGCATGCAGGCAGGCAGGCAGGCTCACACCAGGCAGGCTCGCTGGCAAGCAGGCAGGCAGGCTCGCAGGCAGGTAGGCAGGAAGGTTCGCAGGCAGGCAGGCAAGCAAGCTCGCAGGCTCACAGGCAGGTAGGCAGGCCGCAGGCAGGCTGGCAGGCAGGCAAACAGGCAAGCAAGCTCTCAGGCTCACAGGCAGGCAGTGAGGCTCGCAGGCAAGCAGGCAGGCAGCCAGGCTAGCAGGCTAGCAGGCAGGCAAGCAGGCTCGCAGGCAGGCAGGCAGGCAGGCAGGCAGGCAAGCAAGTTCGCAGGCTCGCAGGCAGGCTCGCAGGCAGGCAGGCAAGCATGCAGGCAGGAAGGTAGACAGGCAGGCAGGCAGGCAGGCAGGCTCACAGCAGGCAGGCTCGCTGGCAAGCAGGCAGGCAGGCTCGCAGGCAGGTAGGCAGGAAGGTTCTTAGGCAGGCAGGCAGGCAAGCAAGCTCGCAGGCTCGCAGGCAGGTAGGCAGGCCGCAGGCAGGCTGGCAGGCAGGCAAGCAGGCAAGCAAGCTCTCAGGCTCGCAGGCAGGCAGGGAGGCTCTCAGGCAGGCAGGCAAGCAGCCAGGCTAGCAGGCTAGCAGGCAGGCAAGCAGGCTCACAGGCAGGCATGCAGGCAGGCAGGCAGGCAGGCTGGCTCGCATGCATGCAGGCAGGCAAGCAAGCTCACAGGCTCCCAGGCAGGCAGGCAGGCCGCAGGCAGGCAGGCAGGCAAGTAAGCTCGCAGGCTCGCAGGCAGGCTCACAGGCAGGCAGGCAGGCAAGCAGGCAGACAGGCAGGCAGGCTCGCAGGCAGGCAGGCAAGCAGGCTCAAAGGCACAGGCTCGCAGGCAGACAGGCAGACAGGCAGGCACCCAGGCTCGCAGGCAGGCAGGCTCGCAGTCAGGTAGGCAGGAAGGCATGCAGGCAGGCAGGCAGGAAGGCTAGCAGGCAGACAGGCATGCAGGCAGGCAGGCAGGCAGGCAGGAAGGCAAGCAGGCTCGCAGGCAGGCATGAAGGCAGGCATGCAGGCAGGCATGCAGGCAGGCAGGAAGGCAGGCAGGCAGGCAGGCAGGCAGGCTTGAAGGCAGGCAGGCAGGCAAGGAACCTCACATGCTTGCTCGCTGGCAGGGAGGCAGGCAGGCAGGCTCGCACCAGGCAGGCTCGCTGGCAGGCAGGCAGGCAGGCAGGCTCGCAGGCAGGCAGCCAGGCTAGCAGGCAGGCAGGCAGGCAGGCAGGCTAGCTGGCATGCAGGCTTGCAGGCAGGCATGCAGGCATGCAGACAGACAGGCAGGCTCGCTGGCAGGCAGGCAGGCAGGCTCTCACCAGGCAGGCTCGCTGGCAAGCAGGCAGGCAGGCTCGCAGGCTGGTAGGCAGGACGGTTCGCAGGCAGTTAGGCAGGCAAGCAAGCTCGCAGGCTCGCAGGCAGGCAGGCCGGCAGGCAGGCGGGCAGGCAGGCAGGCAGGCTCGCAGGTAGGCAGCCAGGGTAGCATACATGCAGGCAGGCAGGCTTGCAGGAAGGCACGCAGGCATGCTGACAGACAGGCAGGCAGGCGGGCAGGCAGTCAGGCAGGCTCCCACAAGGCAGGCTCGCTGGCAAGCAGGCAGGCAGGCTCGCAGGCAGTTAGGCAGGAAGGTTCGCAGGCAGGCAGGCAGGCAAGCTCGCAGGCTCGAGGGAAGGCAAGCAGTCAGCAGGCAGCAGGCAGGCAGGCAGGCAGGCAGGCTCGCAGGCAGGCAGGCTCACAGGCAGGCAGCCAGCCTAGCAGGCAGGCAGGCAGGCAGGCAGGCAGGCAGGCAGGCAGGCAGGCATGCAGGCAGACAGGCAGGCAGGCAGGCAGTCAGGCTCGCTGGCAATCAGGCAGCAGGCTCGCAGGCAGGTAGGCAGGTAAGCAGGCAAAAAATCTCGCAGGCTCGCAGGCAGGCAGGCAGGCTAGCAGGCAGGCAGGCAGGCAGGCAGGCAGGCAGCCAGGCCGGCTTGCATGCTCGCAGGCCGGCAGGCTCACAGGCAGGCAGGCAGGCAGGCAGGCCGCAGGCAGGCAGGCAGGCAGGCAAGCAGGCAAGCAAGCTTGCAGGCTCGCAGGCAGGCATGCAGTCTCGCAGGCTGGTAGGCAGGCAGGCAGGCCGGCTGGCTTGATGCTCGCAGGCCGGCAGGCTCACAGGCAGGCTCGCAGGCAGGCTCGCAGGCAGGCAGGCAGGTAGGCAGGCTCGCAGGTAGGCAGGCTCGCAGGCAGGCAGGCTCACAGGCAGGCTCGCAGACAGACTCGCAGGCAGGCAGGCACGCAAGCATTGCAGTCTCACAGGCAGGCAGGCTCGCTGGCAGGCAGGCAGGCCGCAGGCAGGCAGGCTCGCAGGCAGGCAGGCAGGCAAGCAAGCTCGCAGGCTCCCAGGCAGGTAGGCAGGCCGCAGGCAGGCAGGTAGGCAGGCAAGCAGGCAGGCAGGCAAGCAGGCAAGCAAGCACGCACGCTGGCAGGCAAGCAGGCAGGCAGGCAGGCAGGCAGACTCGCAGACAGGCTCAGTCACTCAGGCAAGCAGGCAGGCAGGCAGGCAGACAGACAGGCTCACAGGCACAGGCTCGCAGGCAGGCAGGCAGGAAGGCAGGCCGGCAGGCAGGCATACATGGAGGAAGGCAGGCAGGCATGCAGGCAGGTAGGCACGCAGGCAGACATACAGGCAGGAAGGCTAGCAGGCAGGCAGGCTCGCAGGCAGGCAGGCTCGCTGGCAGTCAGGCGGGCTGGCAGGCACGCAGGCAGGCGGCCAGGCTAGCAGTCAGGCAGGCTGGCAGGCAGGCTTGCAGGCAGGCAGGCATGCAGACAGACAGGCAGGCAGGCAGGCAGGCAGACTCGCACCAGGCAGGCTAGCAGTCAGGCAGGCAGGCAGGCTTGCAGGCAGGCAGGCATGCAGACAGACAGGCAGGCAGGCAGGCAGGCAGGCAGGCTCGCACCAGGCAGGCTCGCTGGCAAGCAGGCAGGCAGGCTGGCAGGCAGGTAGGCAGGAATGTTCGCAGGTAGGCAAGCAAGCTCGCAGGCTAGCAGGCAGGCAGCCAGGCTAGCAGGCAGGCAGGCAGGCAGGCAGGCAGGCTTGCAGGCATGCAGGCAGCCAGCCATGCAGACAGACAGGCTGGCAGTCAGGCAGGCAGGCAGGCTCGCACCAGGCATGCTCGCTTTCAAGCAGGCAGGCAGGTTCACAGGCAGGTATGCAGGAAGGTTCACAGGCACGCAGGCAGGCAAGCAAGCTCGCAGGCTCGCAGGCAGGCAGGCAGGCCGCAGGCAGGCAGACTCGCAGGCAGGCAGGCTTGTAGGCATGCAGGCAGGCAGGCAGGCATGCAGACAGACAGGCAGGCAGGCAGGCAGGCTCTCACCAGGCAGGCTCGCTGGCAAGCAGGCAGGCAGGCTCGCAGGCAGGTAGGCATTAAGGTTCGCAGGCAGGCAGGCAGGCAAGCAAGCTCGCAGGATCGCAGGCAGGCAGGCAGGCATGCAGGCAGGCAGGTAGACAGGCAGGCAGGCAGGCAGGCAGGCATGCAGGCTCGCACCAGGAAGGCTCGCTGGCAGTCAGGCAGGCAGGCTCGCACCAGGCAGGCTCACTGGCAGGCAGACAGGCAGGCTCACAGGCAGGTAGGCAGGAAGGTTCGCAGGCAGGCAGGCAGGCAAGCAAGCTCGCAGGCTCGCAGGCAGGCAGGCAGGCTGCAGACAGGCAGGCAGGCAGGCAGGTAGGCAAGCAGGCAAGCAAGCTCGCAGGCTCGCAGTCAGGCAGGCAGGCAGGCTAGCAGGCTAACATGCTTGCATGCAGGCTAGCAGGCAGGCAGGCTTGCAGGCAGGCAGGCAGGCAGCAGGCAGGCAGGCAGGCTTGCAAGTAGGCAGATAGGCAGGCAGTCAGGCAGGATCACACCATGCAGGCTCGCTGGCAGGCAGGCAGGCAGGCTTGCACCAGGCAGGCTCGCTGGCAGGCAGGCAGGCAGGCTCGCAGGCAGTTAGGCAGGAATGTTCGCAGGCAGGCAGGCAGGCAAGCAAGCTCGCAAGCTCGCAGGCAGGCTGCAGGCAGGCTGGCAGGCCGGCAGGTAGGCAAGCAGGCAAGCAAGCTTGCAGGCAGGCAGGCAGGCAGGCAGCCAGGCTAGAAGGCTAGCAGGCAGGCAGGCAGGCAGTCATGCAGGCAGGCAGGCAGGCATGCAGGCATGCATGCAGGCAGGTAGGCAGCCAGGCAGGCAGGCAGGCTCGCACCAGGCAGGCTAGCTGGCAGGCAGGCAGGCAGGCTCTCAGGCAGGTAGGCAGGAAGGTTCACAGGCAGGCAGGCAGGCTAGCAAGCTCGCAGGCTCGCAGGCAGGCAGGCAGGCCGCAGGCAGGCAGGAAGGCAAGCAGGCAGGCAAGCAAGCTCGCAGGCAGGCAGGCCGCAGGCATGCAGGCAGGCAGGCATACATCCAGGTAGGCAGGCATACATCCAGGTAGGCAGGCAGGCAGGCAGGCAGGAAGGCTAGCAGGAAGGCAAGCTCGCAGGCAGGCAGGCTCGCTGCCAAGCAGGCAGGCAGGCAGGCTCGCACCAGGCAGGTTCGCTGGCAAGCAGGCAGGCAGACTGGCAGGCAGGTAGGCAACAATGTTGGCAGGCAGGCAAGCAAGCTCACAGGCTCACAGGCAGGCAGCCAGGCTAGCAGGCAGGCAGGCTAGAAGGCTAGCAGGCAGGCAGGCAGGTATGCAGGCATGCAGGCAGGCATGCAGGGAGGCAGGCAGGCATGCAGGCAGGCAGGTAGGCAGGCAGGCAGGCAGGCAGGGTCACACCAGGCAGGCAAGCTGGCAGGCAGGCAGGCAGGCTCGCAGGCAGGTAAGCAGGAAGGTTCGCAGGCAGGCAGGCAGGCTAGCAAACACGCAGGCTCGCCGGCAGGCAGGCAGGCCGCAGGCAGGCAGGCAGGCAAGCAGGCAGGCAAGAAAGCTCGCAGGCAGGCAGGCCGCAGGCATGTAGGCAGGCAGGCATACAGGCAGGTAGGCAGGCAGGCAGGCAGGCAGGAAGGCTAGCAGGCAGGCAGGCTCGCAGGCAGGCAGGCTCGCTGGCAGGCAAGCGGGCAGGCAGGCACGCAGGCAGGCAGCCAGGCTAGCAGTCCGGCAGGCAGGCAGGCAGGCAGGCATGCAGACAGACAGGCAGGCAGGCAGGCAGGCAGGCTCGCACCAGGCAGGCTCGCTGCCAAGCAGGCAGGCAGGCTGGCAGGCAGGCGGGCATGCAGGTACGCAGGCAGGCAGCCAGCCAGGCTAGCAGTCAGGCAGGCAGGCAGGCTTGCAGGCAGGCAGGCATGCAGACAGACACGCAGGCAGGAAGGCAGGCAGGCTCGCACCAGGCAGGCTCGCTGGCAAGCCGGCAGGCAGGCTGGCAGGCAGGTAGGCAGGAAGCGTCACAGGCAGGCAGGCAGGCTAGCAAGCTTGCAGCCTCACAGGCAGGCAGGTAGACAAGCAGGCAGGCAAGCAAGCTCGCAGGAAGGCAGGCAGGCTAGCAGGCAGGCAGGCTTGCAGGCAGGCATGCAGGCATGCAGACAGACAGGCAGGCTCGCTGGCAGGCAGGCAGGCAGGCTCTCACCAGGCTGGCTCGCTGGCAAGCAGGCAGGCAGGCTCGCAGGCTGGTAGGCAGGACGGTTCGCAGGCAGTTAGGCAGGCAAGCAAGCTCACAGGCTCGCAGGCAGGCAGGCCGGCAGGCAGGCGGGCAGGCAGGCAGGCAAGCTCGCAGGCAGGCAGCCAGGGTAGCATACATGCAGGCAGGCAGGCTTGCAGGAAGGCAGGCAGGCATGCTGACAGACAGGCAGGCAGGCGGGCAGGCAGTCAGGCAGACTCGCACAAGGCAGGCTTGCTGGCAAGCAGGCAGGCAGGCTCGCAGGCAGGTAGGCAGGAAGGTTCGCAGGCAGGCAGGCAGGCAAGCAAGCTCGCAGGCTCAAGGGAAGGCAAGCAGGCAGCAGGCAGGCAGGCAGGCAGGCAAGCAAGCTCGCAGGCTCGAGGGAAGGCAAGCAGTCAGCAGGCAGCAGGCAGGCAGGCAGTCTCGCAGGCAGGCAGGCTCACAGGCAGGCAGCCAGCCTAGCAGGCAGGCAGGCAGGCAGGCAGGCAGGCATGCAGGCAGACAGGCAGGCAGGTAGGCAGGCAGGCAGGCTCGCACCAGGCAGGCTCGCTGGCAATCAGGCAGCAGGCTCGCAGGCAGGTAGGCAGGCAAGCAGGCAAAAAATCTCGCAGGCCCGCAGGCAGGCAGGCAGGCTAGCAGGCAGGCAGGCAGGCAGGCAGGCAGCCAGGCCGGCTTGCATGCTCGCAGGCCGGCAGGCTCACAGGCAGGCAGGCTGGCAGGCAGGCCGCAGGCAGGCAGGCAGGCAGGCAAGCAGGCAAGCAAGCTTGCAGGCTCGCAGGCAGGCATGCAGTCTCGCAGGCTGGTAGGCAGGCAGGCAGGCCGGCTGGCTTGATGCTCGCAGGCCGGCTGGCTCACAGGCAGGCTCGCAGGCAGGCTCGCAGGCAGGCAGGCAGGCAGGTAGGCAGGCTCGCAGGTAGGCAGGCTCGCAGCCAGGCAGGCTCACAGGCAGGCTCGCAGACAGACTCGCAGGCAGGCAGGCACGCAGGCAGGCAGTCTCACAGGCAGGCAGGCTCGCTGGCAGGCAGGCAGGCCACAGGCAGGCAGGCTCGCAGGCAGGCAGGCAAGCAAGCTCGCAGGCTCCCAGGCAGGTAGGCAGGCCGCAGGCAGGCAGGTAGGCAGGCAAGCAGGCAGGCAGGCAAGCAGGCAAGCAAGCACACACGCTGGCAGGCAAGCAGGCAGGCAGGCAGGCAGGCAGACTCGCAGACAGGCTCAGTCACTCAGGCAAGCAGGCAGGCAGGCAGACAGGCTCACAGGCAAGGCTCTCAGGCAGGCAGGCAGGAAGGCAGGCCGGCAGGCAGGCATACATGGAGGAAGGCAGGCAGGCATGCAGGCAGGTAGGCACGCAGGCAGGCATACAGGCAGGAAGGCTAGCAGGAAGGCAGGCTCGCAGGCAGGCAGGCTCGCTGGCCATCAGGCGGGCTGGCAGGCACGCAGGCAGGCGGCCAGGCTAGCAGTCAGGCAGGCAGGCAGGCTTGCAGGCAGGCAGGCATGCAGACAGACAGGCAGGCAGGCAGGCAGGCAGGCAGGCTCGCACCAGGCAGGCTCGCTGGCAAGCAGGCAGGCAGGCTGGCAGGCATGTAGGCAGGAATGTTCGCAGGTAGGCAAGCAAGCTCGCAGGCTAGCAGGCAGGCAGCCAGGCTAGCAGGCAGGCAGGCAGGCACGCTTGCAGGCAGGCAGGCAGCCAGCCATGCAGACACACAGGCTGGCAGTCAGGCAGGCAGGCAGGCTCGCACCAGGCGTGCTCGCTTTCAAGCAGGCAGGCAGGCTCACAGGCAGGTAGGCAGGAAGGTTCGCAGGCACGCAGGCAGGCAAGCAAGCTCGCATGCTCGCAGGCAAGCAGGCAGGCCGCAGGCAGGCAGGCAGGCAGGCAGACTCGCAGGCAGGCCGGCTCGCAGGTAGGAAGCCAGGCTAGCAGGCAGGCAGGCTTGCAGGCAGGCAGGCAGGCAGGCAGGCATGCAGACAGACAGGCAGGCAGGCAGGCAGGCAGGCAGGCAGGCTCTCACCAGGCAGGCTCGCTGGCAAGCAGGCAGGCAGGCTCGCAGGCAGGTAGGCATTAAGGTTCGCAGGCAGGCAGGCAGGCAAGCAAGCTCGCAGGCTCGCAGGCAGGCAGGCAGGCATGCAGGCAGGCAGGTAGACAGGCAGGCAGGCAGGCAGGCAGGCAGGCATGCAGGCTCGCACCAGGCAGGCTTGCTGGCAGGCAGGCAGGCAGGCAGGCTCGCAGGCAGGCAGCCAGGCTAGCAGGCAGGCAGGCAGGCAGGCTAGCAGGCAGGCAGGCTTGCAGGCAGGCAAGCAGGCATGCAGACAGACAGGCAGGCTCGCTGGCAGGCAGGCAGGCAGGCTCTCACCAGGCAGGCTCGCTGGCAAGCAGGCAGGCAGGCTCGCAGGCTGGTAGGCAGGACGGTTCGCAGGCAGTTAGGCAGGCAAGCAAGCTCGCAGGCTCGCAGGCAGGCAGGCCGGCAGGCAGGCGGGCAGGCAGGCAGGCAGGCTCGCAGGCAGGCAGGCAGGGTAGCATACATGCAGGCAGGAAGGCTTGCAGGAAGGCAGGCAGGCATGCTGACAGACAGGCAGGCAGGCGGGCAGGCAGTCAGGCAGGCTCGCACAAGGCAGGCTCGCTGGCAAGCAGGCAGGCAGGCTCCCAGGCAGGTAGGCAGGAAGTTTCGCAGGCAGGCAGGCAGGCTCGCAGGCAGGCAGGCTCACAGGCAGGCAGCCAGCCTAGCAGGCAGGCAGGCAGGCAGGCAGGCAGGCAGGCAGGCAGACAGGCAGGCAGGCAGGCCGTCTGGCTTGATGCTCGCAGGCAGGCAGGCTCACAGGCAGGCAGCCAGCCTAGCAGGCAGGCAGGCAGGCAGGCTCGCACCAGGCAGGCTCGCTGGCAATCAGGCAGCAGGCTCGCAGGCAGGTAGGCAGGCAAGCAGGCAAAAAATCTCGCAGGCTCGCAGGCAGGCAGGCAGGCTAGCAGGCAGGCAGGCAGGCAGGCAGGCAGCCAGGCCGGCTTGCATGCTCGCAGGCCGGCAGTCTCACAGGCAGGCAGGCAGGCAGGCAGGCCGCAGGCAGGCAGGCAGACAGGCAAGCAGGCAAGCAAGCTTGCAGGCTCGCAGGCAGGCATACAGTCTCGCAGGCAGGTAGGCAGGCAGGCAGGCCGGCTGGCTTGATGCTCGCAGGCCTGCAGGCTCACAGGCAGGCTCGCAGGCAGGCTCGCAGGCAGGCAGGCAGGTAGGCAGGCTCGCAGGTAGGCAGGCTCGCAGGCAGGCAGGCTCACAGGCAGGCTCGCAGACAGACTCGCAGGCAGGCAGGCACGCAGGCAGGCAGTCTCACAGGCAGGCAGGCTCGCTGGCAGGCAGGCAGGCCGCAGACAGGCAGGCTCGCAGGCAGGCAGGCAGGCAAGCAAGCTCGCAGGCTCCCAGGCAAGCAGGCAGGCAGGCAGGCAGACTCGCAGACAGGCTCAGTCACTCAGGCAAGCAGGCAGGCCGGCAGACAGGCTCACAGGCACAGGCTCGCAGGCAGGCAGGCAGGAAGGCAGGCCGGCAGGCAGGCATACATGGAGGAAGGCAGGCAGGCATGCAGGCAGGTAGGCACGCAGGCAGGCATACAGGCAGGAAGGCTAGCAGGCAGGCAGGCTCGCAGGCAGGCAGGCTCGCTGGCAGGCAGGCGGGCAGGCAGGCAGGCAGGCTCGCAGGCAGGCAGGCAGGGTAGCATACATGCAGGCAGGCAGGCTTGCAGGAAGGCAGGCAGGCATGCTGACAGACAGGCAGGCAGGCGGGCAGGCAGTCAGGCAGGCTCGCACAAGGCAGGCTCGCTGGCAAGCAGGCAGGCAGGCTCGCAGGCAGGTAGGCAGGAAGGTTCGCAGGCAGGCAGGCAGGCAAGCAAGCTCACAGGCTCGAGGGAAGGCAAGCAGTCAGCAGGCAGCAGGCAGGCAGGCAGGCAGGCAGGCTCGCAGGCAGGCAGGCTCACAGGCAGGCAGCGAGGCTAGCATGCAGGCAGGCAGGCAGGCAGACATGCAGGCAGACAGGCAGGCAGGCAGGCAGGCTCGCACCAGGCAGGCTCGCACCAGGCAGGCTCACTGGCAATCAGGCAGTAGGCTCGCAGGCAGGTAGGCAGGAAGGTTCGCAGACAGGCAGGCAGGCAAGCAAGCTCGCAGTCTCGCAGGCAGGCAGGCAGGCCACAGGCAGGTAGGCAGGCAGGGAGGCAGGCAAGCAGGCAAAAAATCTCGCAGGCTCGCATGCAGGCAGGCAGGCTAGCAGGCAGGCAGGCAGGCAGGCAGCCAGGCCGGCTTGCATGCTCGCAGGCCGGCAGGCTCACAGGCAGGCAGGCAGGCAGGCCGCAGGCAGGTAGGCAGGCAGGCAAGCAGGCAAGCAAGCTTGCAGGCTCACAGGCAGGCATGCAGTCTCGCAGGCAGGTAGGCAGGCAGGCAGGCCGGCTGGCTTGATGCTCGCAGGCCGGCAGGCTCACAGGCAGGCAGGCTCACAGGCAGGCAGGCTCGCAGGCAGGCTCGCAGGCAGGCAGGCTCGTAGGCAGGCTCGCAGGTAGGCAGGCTCGCAGGCAGGCAGGCTTACAGGCATGCTCGCAGACAGACTCGCAGGCAGGCAGGCACGCAGGCAGGCAGTCTCACAGGCAGGCAGGCTCGCAGGCAGACATGCAGGCAAGCAAGCTCGCAGGCTCCCAGGCAGGTAGGCAGGCCGCAGGCAGGCAGGTAGGCAGGCAAGCAGGCAGGCAGGCAAGCAGGCAAGCAAGCACGCACGCTCGCAGGCAAGCAGGCAGGCAGGCAGGCAGGCAGACTCGCAGACAGGCTCAGTCACTCAGGCAAGCAGGCAGGCAGGCAGGCAGACAGGCTCACAGGCACAGGCTCGCAGACAGGCAGGCAGGAAGGCAGGCCGGCAGGCAGGCATACATGCAGGAAGGCAGGCAGGCATGCAGGCAGGTAGGCACGCAGGCAGGCAGACAGGCAGGTTCGTTGGCAGGCAGGCAGGCAAGCAAACTCTCAGGCTTGCAGGCAGGCAGGCAGGCCGCAGGCAGGCAGGCAGGCAAGCAAGCTCGCAGGCTTGCAGGCAGGCAGGCAGGCATGCAGGCAGGCAGGCAGGAAGGCAGGCAGGCTATCAGGCAGGCAGGCAGGCAGGAAGGCAGGGAGGCTAGCAGGCAGGCAGGCTTGCAGGCAGGCAGGCAGGCAAGCAAGCTCACATGCTTGCTCGCAGGCAGGCAGGCAGGCAGGCAGGCTAGCACCAGGCATGCTCGCTGGCAGGCAGGCAGGCAGGCTCGCACCAGGCAGGCTCGCTGGTAGGCAGGCAGGCAGGCTCGCAGGCAGGTAGGCAGGAAGGTTCGCAGGCAGGCAGGCAGGCAGGCAGGCTAGCACCAGGCATGCTCGCTGGCAGGCAGGCAGGCAGGCTCGCACCAGGCAGGCTCGCTGGTAGGCAGGCAGGCAGGCTCGCAGGCAGGTAGGCAGGAAGGTTCGCAGGCAGGCAGGCAGGCAAGCAAGCTCGCAGGCTCGCAGGCAGGCAGGCAGGCTGCAGACAGGCAAGCAGGCAGGCAGGTAGGCAAGTAGGCAAGAAAGCTCGCAGGCTCGCAGGCAGGCAGGCAGGTAGTCTAGCAGGGTAGCAGGCAGGCAGGCATGCAACCAGGCCGCAGGCAGGCAGGCAGGCAGGCAAGCAGGCAGGCAGGCAAGCAGGCAAGCAAGCACACACGCTCGCAGGCAAGCAGGAAGGCAGGCAGGCAGGCAGACTCGCAGACAAGCTCACAGTCACTCAGGCAAGCAGGCAGGCAGGCAGATAGGCTCACAGGCACAGGCTCGCTGGCAGGCAGGCAGGAAGGCAGGCCGGCAGGCAGGCATACATGCAGGAAGGCAGGCAGGCATGCAGGCAGGTAGGCAGGCAGGCAGGCAGACAGGCAGGTTCGTTGGCAGGCAGGCAGGCAAGCAAACTCACAGGCTTGCATGCAGGCAGGCAGGCCGCAGGCAGGCAGGCAGGCAGGCAGGCAAGCAAGCTCGCAGGCTTGCAGGCAGGCAGGCAGGCATGCAGGCAGGCAGGCAGGCAGGCAGGCAGGAAGGCAGGCTCGCAGGCAGGAAGGCAGGCAGGCTAGCAGGCAGGCAGGAAGGCAGGCAGGCAGGCAGGAAGGCAGGCAGGATAGCAGGCAGGCAGGCTTGCAGGCAGGCAGGCAGGCTCGCACCAGGCAGGCTCGCTGGCAGGCAGGCAGGCAGGCTCGCACCAGGCAGGCTCGCTGGCAGGCAGGCAGGCAGGCTCGCACCAGGCAGGCTCGCTGGCAGGCAGGCAGGCAGGCTCGCAGGCAGGTAGGCAGGAAGGTTCGCAGGCAGGCAGGCAGGCAAGCAAGCTCGCAGGCTCGCAGGCAGGCAGGCAGGCTGCAGGCAGGCAGGCATGCAGGCAGGTAGGCAAGCAGGCAAGCAAACTCGCAGGCTCGCAGGCAGGCATGCAGGCAGGGAGGCCGGCTAGCAGGCTAGCAGGCAGGCAGGCAGGCAGGCAGGCCGCAGCAGGCAGGCAGGCAAGCAAGCTCACATGCTAGCTCCCAGGCAGGCAGGCAGGCAGGCAGGCATGCAGGCAGGCAGGTGGGCAGTCAGGCAGGCAGGCAGGCAGGCAGGAAGGCAGGCTCGCAGGCAGGAAGGCAGGCAGGCTAGCAGGCAGGCAGGAAGGCAGGCAGGCAGGCAGGAAGGCAGGCAGGATAGCAGGCAGGCAGGCTTGCAGGCAGGCAGGCAGGCTCGCACCAGGCAGGCTCGCTGGCAGGCAGGCAGGCAGTCTCGCACCAGGCAGGCTCGCTGGCAGGCAGGCAGGCAGGCTCGCACCAGGCAGGCTCGCTGGCAGGCAGGCAGGCAGGCTCGCAGGCAGGTAGGCAGGAAGGTTCGCAGGCAGGCAGGCAGGCAAGCAAGCTCGCAGGCTCGCAGGCAGGCAGGCAGGCTGCAGGCAGGCAGGCATGCAGGCAGGTAGGCAAGCAGGCAAGCAAACTCGCAGGCTCGCAGGCAGGCATGCAGGCAGGGAGGCCGGCTAGCAGGCTAGCAGGCAGGCAGGCAGGCAGGCAGGCCGCAGCAGGCAGGCAGGCAAGCAAGCTCACATGCTAGCTCCCAGGCAGGCAGGCAGGCAGGCAGGCATGCAGGCAGGCAGGTGGGCAGTCAGGCAGGCAGGCAGGCAGGCTGGCTGCAGGCAGGCAGGAAGGCTCACAGGCAGGCAATTTCACAGGCAGGCAGGCAGGCAGGCAGGCAAGCAGGCAAGCAAGCTCGCATGCTCCTAGGCAGGTAGGCAGGCCGAGGGAAGGCAGGCAGGCAGGCAGGTAGGCAAGCAGGCAGGCAGGCAAGCAAGCTCGCACGCTCGCAGGCAAACAAGCAGGCAGGCAGGCTCACTGGCAGGCAGGCAGGTAGGCTCGCACCAGGCAGGCTCGCTGGCAGGCAGGCAGGCAGGCTCGCAGGCAGGTAGGCAGGAAGGTTCGCAGGCAGGCAGGCAGGCTAGCAAGCTCGCAGGCTCGCAGGCAGGCAGGCAGGCCGCAGGCAGTCAGGCAGGCAAGCAGGCAGGCAAGCAAACTCGCAGGCAGGCAGGCCGCAGGCAGGCAGGTTGGAAAGCAGGCAGGCAAGTAAGCTCGCAGGCAGGCAGGCCGCAGGCATGCAGGCAGTCAGGCATACAGCCAGGTAGGCAGGCAGGCAGGCAGGCAGGAAGGCTAGCAGGCAGGCAGGCTCGCAGGCAGGCAGGCATGCGGGCAGGCAGGCACGCAGGCATGCAGCCAGGGTAGCAGCCAGGCAGGCAGGCAGGCTTGCAGGCAGGCAGGCATGCAGACAGAAGGGCAGGCAGGCAGGCAGGCAGGCAGGCTCGCACGAGGCAGGCTCGCTGCCAAGCAGGCAGGCAGGCTGGCAGGCAGGTAGGCAGGAATGTTCGCAGGCAGGCAAGCAAGCTCGCAGGCTCTCAGGCAGGCAGCCAGGCTAGCAGGCAGGCAGGCAGGCAGGCAGGCAGGCAGGCAGGCATGCAGGCAGGCACGTAGGCAGCCAGGCAGGCAGGCAGGCAGGCTCGCACCAGGCAGGCAAGCTGGCAGGCAGGCAGGTAGGCTCGCAGGCAGGTAGGCAGGAAGGTTCGCAGGCAGGCAGGCAGGGTAGCAAGCTCACAGGCTCGCAGGCAGGCAGGCAGGCCGCAGGCAGGCAGGCAGGCAAGCAAGCTCGCAGGCAGGCAGGCCGCAGGCATGCAGGCAGGCAGGCATACAGGCAGGTAGGCAGGCAGGCGGGCAGGCAGGAAGGCTAGCAGGCAGGCAGGCTCGCAAGCAGGCAGGCTCGCTGGCAGGCAGGCGGGCGGGCAGGCATGCAGGCAGGCAGCCAGGCTAGCAGCCAGGCAGGCAGGCAGGCTTGCAGGCAGGCAGGCATGCAGACAGACTGGCAGGCAGGCAGGCAGGCAGGCAGGGTCTCACCAGGCAGGCTCGCTGGCAAGCAGGCAGGCAGGCAGGCTCGCAGGCTGGTAGGCAGGAAGGTTCGCAGGCAGGCATGCAGGCAAGCAAGCTCGCAGGCTCGCAGGCAGGCAGGCCGCAGGCAGGCAGGAAGGCAGCCAGGTAGGCAGGCATGCAGGCAGGTAGGGAGGCAGGCAGGCATGCAGGAAGGCTAGCAGGCAGGCAGGCTCACAGGCAGGCAGGAAGGTAGGCAGGCAAACAAACTCGCACACTCGCAGGCAGGTAGGCAGGCCGTAGGCAGGCAGGCAGGCCGGCTAGCAGGCTTGCAGGCAGGCAGACAGGCAGGCAGGCCGCAGCAGGCAGGCAGGCAAGCAAGCTCACATGCTAGCTCCCAGGCAGGCAGGCAGGCAGGCAGGCATGCAGGCAGGCAGGTGGGCAGTCAGGCAGGCAGGCAGGCAGGCAGGCTTGCACCAGGCAGGCTTGCTGGCAGGCAGGCAGGCTGCAGGCAGGCAGGAAGGCTCACAGGCAGGCAATTTCACAGGCAGGCAGGCAGGCAGGCAAGCAGGCAGGCAGGCAAGCAGGCAAGCAAGCTCGCATGCTCCTAGGCAGGTAGGCAGGCCGCAGGCAGGCAGGCAGGCAGGCAGGCAGGCAGGTAGGCAAGCAGGCAGGCAGGCAAGCAAGCTCGCACGCTCACAGGCAAACAGGCAGGCAGGCAGGCAGGCAGGCAGGCTGGCATACAGGCTCACAGTCCGGTAGGCAAGCAGGCAGGCAGGGAGGCAGGCTCGCAGGCACAGGCTCGCAGGCAGGCAGGCGGGCAGGCCGGCAGGCCGGCATACAGGGAGTCAGGCAGGCAGGCGGGCTCGCACCAGGCAGGCAAGCTGGCAGGCAGGCAGGTAGGCTCGCAGGCAGGTAGGCAGGAAGGTTCGCAGGCAGGCAGGCAGGCTAGCAAGCTCGCAGGCTCGCAGGCAGGCAGGCAGGCCGCAGGCAGTCAGGCAGGCAAGCAGGCAGGCAAGCAAGCTCGCAGGCAGGCAGGCCACTGGCAGGCAGGTTGGAAAGCAGGCAGGCAAGTAAGCTCGCAGGCAGGCAGGCCGCAGGCATGCAGGCAGTCAGGCATACAGCCAGGTAGGCAGGCAGGCAGGCAGGCAGGCAGGCATGCAGGCAGGCAGGTAGACAGGCAGGCAGGCAGGCAGGAAGGTAGGCAGGCAAGCAAACTCGCAAGCTCGCTGGCTTGCAGGCAGGCAGGCAGGCAGGCTGGCCGCATCAGGCAGGCAGGCAAGCAAGCTCACATGCTAGCTCGCAGGCAGGCAGGCAGGCATTCAGGCAGGCAGGTAGGCAGTCAGGCAGGCAGGCAGGCTCGCACCAGGCAGGCTCGCTGGCAGGCAGGCAGGCATGCAGACAGACAGGCTGGCAGGCAGGCAGGCAGGCTCGCAGGCAGGCAGTTTCACAGGCAGGCAGGCAGGCAAGCAGGCAAGCAGGCAGGCAGGGAAGCAGGCAAGCAAGCTCGCACGCTCACAGGCAGGTAGGCAGGCCGCAGACAGGCAGGCAGGAAAGCTTGCAGGCTTGCAGGCTAGCAAGCAGGCAGGCAGGCAGGCTTGCAGGCAGGCAGGCAGGCAGGCAGGCATACAGACAGACAGGCAGGCAAGCAGGCAGGCAGGCAAGCAGGCAGGCAGGGAGGCAGGCTCGCAGGCACAGGTTCGCAGGCAGGCAGGCAGGCAAGAAGGCAGGCAGGCAGGCAGGAAGGCAGGCAGGCTAGCAGGCAGGCAGGCTTGCAGGCAGGCAGGCAGGCAAGCAAGGTCACATGTTCGCTTGCAGGCAGGCAGGCAGGCAGAAAGGCAGGCAGGCATGCAGGCAGGCAGGTAGGCAGGGAGGCAGGCAGGCTGGCAGGCTCGCACCAGGCAGGCTCGCTGGCAGGCAGGCAGGCAGGCTCGCACCAGGCAGGCTCGCTGGCAGGCAGGCAGGCAGGCTCGCAGGCAGGTAGGCAAGAAGGTTCGCAGGCAGGCAGGCAGGCAAGCAAGCTCGCAGGCTCGCAGGCAGGCAGGCAGGCAGGCTGCAGGCAGGCAGGCAGGCATGCAGGCAGGTAGGCAAGCAGGCAAGCAAACTCGCAGGCTCGCAGGCAGGCATGCAGGCAGGCAGGCCGGCTAGCAGGCTAGCAGGCAGGCAGGCAGGCAGGCAGGCCGCAGCAGGCAGGCAAGGAAGCAAGCTCACATGCTAGCTCCCAGGCAGGCATGCAGGCAGGCTTGCACCAGGCAGGCTCGCTGGTAGGCAGGCAGGCTGCAGGCAGGCAGGAAGGCTCACAGGCAGGCAATTTCACGGCAGGCAGGCAGGCAGGCAGGCAGGCAGGCAGGTAGGCAGGCAGGCATGCAGGCAGGCAGGCCGGCTAGCAGGCTAGCAGGCAGGCAGGCAGGCAGGCAAGCAGGCAAGCAAGCTCGCACGCTAGCTCCCAGGCAGGCAGGCAGGCAGGCAGGCAGGAGGGCAGGCTTGCACCAGGCAGGCTCGCTGGCAGGCAGGCAGGCTGCAGGCAGGCAGGAAGGCTCACAGGCAGGCAATTTCACAGGCAGGCAGGCAGGCAGGCAGGCAAGCAGGCAGGCAGGCAAGCAGGCAAGCAAGCTCGCACGCTCGCAGGCAAACAGGCAGGCAGGCAGGCAGGCAGACAGGCAGGTTTGCAGACAGGCTTGCATGCTCCCAGGCCGGCAGGCTCACAGGCAGGCAGGCAGGCAGGCAGGCAAGCTCACAGGCAGGCTCACAGTCAGGCAGGCAAGCAGGCAGGCAGGGAGGCAGGCTCGCAGGCACAGGCTCGCAGGCAGGAAGGCAGGCAGCCCGGCAGGCCGGCATACAGGCAGTCAGGCCGGCAGGCATGCATGCAGGCAGGCAGGCATGCAGACAGGCAGGCAGGCAGGCAGGCAGGCTCGCACCAGGCAGGATAGCTGGCAGGCAGGCAGGCAGGCTCGCAGGCTGGTAGGCAGGAAGGTTCGCAGGCAGGCAGGCAGGCTAGCAAGCTCGCAGGCTTGCAGGCAGGCACGCAGGCCGCAGGCAATCAGGCAGGCAAGCAGGCAGGCAAGTAAGCTCGCAGGCAGGCAGGCCGCAGGCATGCAGGCAGTCAGGCATACAGCCAGGTAGGCAGGCAGGCAGGCAGGCAGGAAGGCTAGCAGGCAGGCAGGCTCGCAGGCAGGCAGGCTCGCTGGCAGGCATGCGGGCAGGCAGGCACGCAGGCAGGCAGCCAGGGTAGCAGCCAGGCAGGCAGGCAGGCTTGCAGGTAGGCAGGCATGCAGACAGACAGGCAGGCAGGCAGGCAGGCAGGCAGGCAGGCTCGCACCAGGCAGGCTCGCTGCCAAGCAGGCAGGCAGGCAGGTAGGCAGGAATGTTCGTAGGCAGGCAAGCAAGCTCGCAGGCTCGCAGGCAGGCAGCCAGGCTAGCAGGCAGGCAGGCAGGCAGGCAGGCATGCAGGCAGGCAGGCAGCCAGGCATGAAAGCAGGCACGTAGGCAGCCAGGCAGGCTGGCCGGCAGGCTCGCACCAGGCAGGCAAGCTGGCAGGAAGGCAGGTAGGCTCGCAGGCAGGTAGGCAGGAAGGTTCGCAGGCAGGCAGGCAGGCTAGCAAGCTCGCAGGCTCGCAGGCAGGCAAGCAGGCAGGCAAGAAAGCTCGCAGGCAGGCAGGCCGCAGGCATGCAGGCAAGCAAGCTCGCAGGCAGGCAGGCCGCAGGCATGCAGGCAGGCAGGCATACAGGCAGGTAGGCAGGCAGGCGGGCAGGCAGGAAGGCTAGCAGGCAGGCAGGCTCGCAAGCAGGCAGGCTCTCTGGCAGGCAGGCCGGCGGGCAGGCACACAGGCAGGCAGCCAGGCTAGCAGCCTGGCAGGCAGGCAGGCTTGCAGGCAGGCAGGCATGCAGACAGACAGGCAGGCAGGCAGGCAGGCAGGCAGGCTCTCACCAGGCAGGCTCACTGGCAAGCAGGCAGGCAGGCTCGCAGGCTGGTAGGCAGGAAGGTTCGCAGGCAGGCATGCAGGCAAGCAAGCTCGCAGGCTCACAGGCAGGCAGGCAGGCCGCAGGCAGGCAGGCAGGCAGGTAGGGAGGCAGGCAGGCATGCAAGAAGGCTAGCAGGCAGGCAGGCTCGCAGGAAGGCAGGAAGGTAGGCAGGCAAACAAACTCGCATGCTCGCAGGCAGGTAGGCAGGCTGCAGGCAGGAAGGCAGGCAGGCAGGCAAGCAGGCAGGCAGGCAGGCAGGCTGGCAAGCTCGCAGGCAGGCAGGCTTGCAGGCAGGCAGGCAGGCAAGCAAGCTCACATGCTCGCTGGCAGGCAGGCAGGCAGGTAGGCAGGGAGGCAGGCAGGCAGGCAGGCTCGCACCAGGCAGGCTCGCTGGCAGGCAGGCAGACAGGCTCACACCCGGCAGGCTCGCTGGCAGGCAGGCAGGCAGGCTCGCAGGCAGGTAGGCAGGAAGGTTCGCAGGCAGGCAGGCAGGCAGGCAAGCAAGCTCGCAGGCTCGCAGGCAGGCAGGCAGGCTGCAGGCAGGCAGGCATGCAGGCAGGTAGGCAAGCAGGCAAGCAAACTCGCAGGCTCGCAGGCAGGCATGCAGGCAGGCATGCAGGCAGGCAGGCCGGCTAGCAGGCTAGCAGGCAGGCAGGCAGGCAGGCAGGCCGCAGCAGGCAGGCAGGCAAGCAAGCTCACATGCTAGCTCCCAGGCAGGCAGGCAGGCAGGCAGGCATGCAGACAGGCAGGTGGGCAGTCAGGCAGGCAGGCAGGCAGGCAGGCTTGCACCAGGCAGGCTCGCTGGCAGGCAGGCAGGCTGCAGGCAGGCAGGAAGGCTCACAGGCAGGCAATTTCACAGGCTGGCAGGCAGGCAGGCATGCAGGCAGGCAGGCAGGCAGGCAGGCAAGCTCGCAGGCAGGCAGGCTTGCAGGCAGGCAGGCAGGCAAGCAAGCTCACATGCTCGCTCGCTGGCAGGCAGGCAGGCAGGCAGGCCGGCATGCAGGCAGGCAGGTAGGCAGGGAGGCAGGCAGGCAGGCAGGCTCGCACCAGGCAGGCTTGCTGGCAGGCAGGCAGGCAGGCTCGCACCAGGCAGGCTCGCTGGCAGGCAGGCAGGCAGGCTCGCAGGCAGGTAGGCAGGAAGGTTCGCAGGCAGGCAGGCAGGCAAGCAAGCTCGCAGGCTCGCAGGCAGGCAGGCAGGCTGCAGGCAGGCAGGCATGCAGGCAGGTAGGCAAGCAGGCAAGCAAACTCGCAGGCTCGCAGGCAGGCATGCAGGCAGGCAGGCCGCTAGCAGGCTAGCAGGCAGGCAGGCAGGCAGGCAGGCCGCAGCAGGCAGGCAGGCAAGCAAGCTCACATGCTAGCTCCCAGGCAGGCAGGCAGGCAGGCAGGCATGCAGGCAGGCAGGTGGGCAGTCAGGCAGGCAGGCAGGCAGGCAGGCTGCAGGCAGGCAGGAAGGTTCACAGGCAGGCAATTTCACAGGCAGGCAGGCAGGCAAGCAGGCAAGCAAGCTCGCATGCTCCTAGGCAGGTAGGCAGGCCGCAGGCAGGCAGGCAGGCAGGCAGGTAGGCAAGCAGGCAGGCAGGCAAGCAAGCTCGCACGCTCGCAGGCAAACAAGCAGGCAGGCAGGCAGGCTGGCATACAGGCTCACAGTCAGGTAGGCAAGCAGGCAGGCAGGGAGGCAGGCTCGCAGGCACAGGCTCGCAGGCAGGCAGGCAGGCCGGCAGGCCGGCATACAGGCAGTCAGGCCGGCAGGCATGCTTGCAGGCAGGCAGGCATGCAGACAGGCAGGCAGGCAGGCAGGCTCGCACCAGGCAGGATAGCTGGCAGGCAGGCAGGCAGGCTCGCAGGCAGGTAGGCAGGAAGGTTCGCAGGCAGGCAGGCAGGCTAGCAAGCTCGCAGGCTCGCAGGCAGGCAGGCAGGCCGCAGGCAGTCAGGCAGGCAAGCAGGCAGGCAAGCAAGCTCGCAGGCAGGCAGGCCGCAGGCAGGCAGGTTGGAAAGCAGGCAGGCAAGTAAGCTCGCAGGCAGGCAGGCCGCAGGCATGCAGGCAGTCAGGCATACAGCCAGGTAGGCAGGCAGGCAGGCAGGCAGGAAGGCTAGCAGGCAGGCAGGCTCGCAGGCAGGCAGGCTCGCTGGCAGGCATGCGGGCAGGCAGGCACGCAGGCATGCAGCCAGGGTAGCAGCCAGGCAGGCAGGCAGGCTTGTAGGCAGGCAGGCATGCAGACAGAAGGGCAGGCAGGCAGGCAGGCAGGCAAGCAGGCTCGCACGAGGCAGGCTCGCTGCCAAGCAGGCAGGGAGGCTGGCAGGCAGGTAGGCAGGAATGTTCGCAGGCAGGCAAGCAAGCTCTCAGGCTCGCAGGCAGGCAGCCAGGCTAGCAGGCATGCAGGCAGGCCGGCAGGCATGCATGCAGGCAGGCAGGCATGCAGACAGGCAGGCAGGCAGGCAGGCAGGCTCGCACCAGGCAGGATAGCTGGCAGGCAGGCAGGCAGGCTCGCAGACAGGTAGGCAGGAAGGTTCGCAGGCAGGCAGGCAGGCTAGCAAGCTCGCAGGCTCGCAGGCAGGCAGGCAGGCCGCAGGCAGTCAGGCAAGCAAGCAGGCAGGCAAGCAAACTCGCAGGCAGGCAGGCCGCAGGCAGGCAGGTTGGAAAGCAGGCAGGCAAGTAAGCTCGCAGGCAGGCAGGCCGCAGGCATGCAGGCAGTCAGGCATACAGCCAGGTAGGCAGGCAGGCAGGCAGGCAGGAAGGCTAGCAGGCAGGCAGGCAGGCAGGCAGGCATGCAGGCAGGCACGTAGGCAGGCAGGCAAGCAGGCAAGCAAGCTCGCATGCTCCTAGGCAGGTAGGCAGGCCGCAGGCAGGCAGGCAGGCAGGCAGGTAGGCAAGCAGGCAGGCAGGCAAGCAAGCTCGCACGCTCGCAGGCAAACAAGCAGGCAGGCAGGCTAGCAAGCTCGCAGGCTCGCAGGCAGGCAGGCAGGCCGCAGGCAGTCAGGCAGGCAAGCAGGCAGGCAAGCAAGCTCGCAGGCAGGCAGGCCGCAGGCAGGCAGGTTGGAAAGCAGGCAGGCAAGTAAGCTCGCAGGCAGGCAGGCCGCAGGCATTCAGGCAGTCAGGCATACAGCCAGGTAGGCAGGCAGGCAGGCAGGCAGGAAGGCTAGCAGGCAGGCAGGCTGGCAGGCAAGCAGGCTCGCTGGCAGGCATGCGGGCAGGCAGGCACGCAGGCATGCAGCCAGGGTAGCAGCCAGGCAGGCAGGCAGGCTTGCAGGCAGGCAGGCATGCAGACAGAAGGGCAGGCAGGCAGGCAGGCAGGCAGGCAGGCTCACACGAGGCAGGCTCGCTGCCAAGCAGGCAGGCAGGCTGGCAGGCAGGTAGGCAGGAATGTTCGCAGGCAGGCAAGCAAGCTCGCAGGCTCGCAGGCAGGCATGCAGGCAGGCAGGCCGGCTAGCAGGCAGGCAGGCAGGCAGGCCGCAGCAGGCAGGCAGGGAAGCAAGCTCACATGCTAGCTCCCAGGCAGGCATGCAGGCAGGCTTGCACCAGGCAGGCTCGCTGGCAGGCAGGCAGGCTGCAGGCAGGCAGGAAGGCTCACAGGCAGGCAATTTCACGGCAGGCAGGCAGGCAGGCAGGCAGGTAGGCAGGCAGGCATGCAGGCAGGCAGGCCGGCTAGCAGGCAGGCAGGCAGGCAGGCCGCAGCAGGCAGGCAGGCAAGCAAGCTCACATGCTAGCTCCCAGGCAGGCAGGCAGGCAGGCAGGCAGGAGGGCAGGCTTGCACCAGGCAGGCTCGCTGGCAGGCAGGCAGGCTGCAGGCAGGCAGGAAGGCTCACAGGCAGGCAATTTCACAGGCAGGCAGGCAGGCAGGCAGGCAAGCAGGCAGGCAAGCAAGCAGGCAAGCAAGCTCGCATGCTCGCAGGCAGGTAGGCAGGCCGCAGGCAGGCAGGCAGGCAAGCAGGCAAGCAAGCTCGCACGCTCGCAGGCAAACAGGCAGGCAGGCAGGCAGGCAGGCAGGTTTGCAGACAGGCTTGCATGCTCCCAGGCCGGCAGGCTCCCAGGCAGGCAGGCAGGCAGGCAGGCAGGCAAGCTCACAGGCAGGCTCACAGTCAGGCAGGCAAGCAGGCAGGCAGGGGGCAGGCTCGCAGGCACAGGCTCGCAGGCAGGAAGGCAGGCAGGCCGGCAGGCCGGCATACAGGCAGTCAAGCCGGCAGGCATGCATGCAGGCAGGCAGGCATGCAGACAGGCAGGCAGGCAGGCAGGCAGGCTCGCACCAGGCAGGATAGCTGGCAGGCAGACAGGCAGGCTCACAGGCAGGTAGGCAGGCCGCAGGCAGGCAGGCAGGCAGGCAGGTAGGCAAGCAGGCAGGCAGGCAAGCAAGCTCGCACGCTCACAGGCAAACAAGCAGGCAGGCAGGCAGGTTAGCAAGCTCGCAGGCTCGCAGGCAGGCAGGCAGGCCGCAGGCAGTCAGGCAGGCAAGCAGGCAGGCAAGCAAGCTCGCAGGCAGGCAGGCCGCAGGCAGGCAGGTTGGAAAGCAGGCAGGCAAGTAAGCTCGCAGGCAGGCAGGCCGCAGGCATTCAGGCAGTCAGGCATACAGCCAGGTAGGCAGGCAGGCAGGCAGGCAGGAAGGCTAGCAGGCAGGCAGGCTGGCAGGCAGGCAGGCTCGCTGGCAGGCATGCGGGCAGGCAGGCACGCAGGTATGCAGCCAGGGTAGCAGCCAGGCAGGCAGGCAGGCTTGCAGGCAGGCAGGCATGCAGACAGAAGGGCAGGCAGGCAGGCAGGCAGGCAGGCAGGCTCACACGAGGCAGGCTCGCTGCCAAGCAGGCAGGCAGGCTGGCAGGCAGGTAGGCAGGAATGTTCGCAGGCAGGCAAGCAAGCTCGCAGGCTCGCAGGCAGGCATGCAGGCAGGCAGGCCGGCTAGCAGGCAGGCAGGCCGCAGCAGGCAGGCAGGGAAGCAAGCTCACATGCTAGCTCCCAGGCAGGCATGCAGGCAGGCTTGCACCAGGCAGGCTCGCTGGCAGGCAGGCAGGCTGCAGGCAGGCAGGAAGGCTCACAGGCAGGCAATTTCACGGCAGGCAGGCAGGCAGGCAGGTAGGCAGGCAGGCATGCAGGCAGGCAGGCCGGCTAGCAGGCAGGCAGGCAGGCAGGCCGCAGCAGGCAGGCAGGCAAGCAAGCTCACATGCTAGCTCCCAGGCAGGCAGGCAGGCAGGCAGGCAGGATGGCAGGCTTGCACCAGGCAGGCTCGCTGGCAGGCAGGCAGGCTGCAGGCAGGCAGGAAGGCTCACAGGCAGGCAATTTCACAGGCAGGCAGGCAGGCAAGCAGGCAGGCAAGCAAGCAGGCAAGCAAGCTCGCATGCTCGCAGGCAGGTAGGCAGGCCGCAGGCAGGCAGGCAGGCAAGCAGGCAAGCAAGCTCGCACGCTCGCAGGCAAACAGGCAGGCAGGCAGGCAGGCAGGCAGGTTTGCAGACAGGCTTGCATGCTCCCAGGCCGGCAGGCTCCCAGGCAGGCAGGCAGGCAGGCAGGCAGGCAAGCTCACAGGCAGGCTCACAGTCAGGCAGGCAAGCAGGCAGGCAGGGGGCAGGCTCGCAGGCACAGGCTCGCAGGCAGGAAGGCAGGCAGGCCGGCAGGCCGGCATACAGGCAGTCAAGCCGGCAGGCATGCATGCAGGCAGGCAGGCATGCAGACAGGCAGGCAGGCAGGCAGGCAGGCTCGCACCAGGCAGGATAGCTGGCAGGCAGACAGGCAGGCTCACAGGCAGGTAGGCAGGCCGCAGGCAGGCAGGCAGGCAGGCAGGTAGGCAAGCAGGCAGGCAGGCAAGCAAGCTCGCACGCTCACAGGCAAACAAGCAGGCAGGCAGGCAGGCTAGCAAGCTCGCAGGCTCGCAGGCAGGCAGGCAGGCCGCAGGCAGTCAGGCAGGCAAGCAGGCAGGCAAGCAAGCTCGCAGGCAGGCAGGCCGCAGGCAGGCAGGTTGGAAAGCAGGCAGGCAAGTAAGCTCGCAGGCAGGCAGGCCGCAGGCATTCAGGCAGTCAGGCATACAGCCAGGTAGGCAGGCAGGCAGGCAGGCAGGAAGGCTAGCAGGCAGGCAGGCTGGCAGGCAGGCAGGCTCGCTGGCAGGCATGCGGGCAGGCAGGCACGCAGGTATGCAGCCAGGGTAGCAGCCAGGCAGGCAGGCAGGCTTGCAGGCAGGCAGGCATGCAGACAGAAGGGCAGGCAGGCAGGCAGGCAGGCAGGCAGGCTCACACGAGGCAGGCTCGCTGCCAAGCAGGCAGGCAGGCTGGCAGGCAGGTAGGCAGGAATGTTCGCAGGCAGGCAAGCAAGCTCGCAGGCTCGCAGGCAGGCATGCAGGCAGGCAGGCCGGCTAGCAGGCAGGCAGGCAGGCAGGCCGCAGCAGGCAGGCAGGGAAGCAAGCTCACATGCTAGCTCCCAGGCAGGCATGCAGGCAGGCTTGCACCAGGCAGGCTCGCTGGCAGGCAGGCAGGCTGCAGGCAGGCAGGAAGGCTCACAGGTAGGCAATTTCACGGCAGGCAGGCAGGCAGGCAGGTAGGCAGGCAGGCATGCAGGCAGGCAGGCCGGCTAGCAGGCAGGCAGGCAGGCAGGCCGCAGCAGGCAGGCAGGCAAGCAAGCTCACATGCTAGCTCCCAGGCAGGCAGGCAGGCAGGCAGGCAGGATGGCAGGCTTGCACCAGGCAGGCTCGCTGGCAGGCAGGCAGGCTGCAGGCAGGCAGGAAGGCTCACAGGCAGGCAATTTCACAGGCAGGCAGGCAGGCAAGCAGGCAGGCAAGCAAGCAGGCAAGCAAGCTCGCATGCTCGCAGGCAGGTAGGCAGGCCGCAGGCAGGCAGGCAGGCAAGCAGGCAAGCAAGCTCGCACGCTCGCAGGCAAACAGGCAGGCAGGCAGGCAGGCAGGCAGGTTTGCAGACAGGCTTGCATGCTCCCAGGCCGGCAGGCTCCCAGGCAGGCAGGCAGGCAGGCAGGCAAGCTCACAGGCAGGCTCACAGTCAGGCAGGCAAGCAGGCAGGCAGGGGGCAGGCTCGCAGGCACAGGCTCGCAGGCAGGAAGGCAGGCAGGCCGGCAGGCCGGCATACAGGCAGTCAAGCCAGCAGGCATGCATGCAGGCAGGCAGGCATGCAGACAGGCAGGCAGGCAGGCAGGCAGGCTCGCACCAGGCAGGATAGCGGGCAGGCAGACAGGCAGGCTCACAGGCAGGTAGGCAGGAAGGTTCGCAGGCAGGCAGGCAGGCTAGCAAGCTCGCAGGCTTGCAGGCAGGCAGGCAGGCTGCAGGCAATCAGGCAGGCAAGCAGGCAGGCAAGTAAGCTCGCAGGCAGGCAGGCCGCAGGCATGCAGGCAGTCAGGCATACAGCCAGGTAGGCAGGCAGGCAGGCAGACAGGAAGGCTAGCAGGCAGGCAGGCTCGCAGGCAGGCAGGCTCACTGGCAGGCATGCGGGCAGGCAGGCACGCAGGCAGGCAGCCAGGGTAGCAGCCAGGCAGGCAGGCAGGCTTGCAGGCAGGCAGGCATGCAGACAGACAGGCAGGCAGGCAGGCAGGCAGGCAGGCAGGCAGGCTCGCACCAGGCAGGCTCGCTGCCAAGCAGGCAGGCAGGCTGGCAGGCAGGTAGGCTGGAATGTTCGTAGGCAGGCAAGCAAGCTCGCAGGCTCGCAGGCAGGCAGCCAGGCTAGCAGGCAGGCAGGTAGGCTCGCAGGCAGGTAGGCAGGAAGGTTCGCAGGCTCGCAAGCAGGCAGGCAGGACGCAGGCAGGCAGGCAGGCAAGCAGGCAGGCAAGAAAGCTCGCAGGCAGGCAGGCCGCAGGCATGCAGGCAGGCAAGCAGGCAGGCAAGCAAGCTCGCAGGCAGGCAGGCCGCAGGCATGCAGGCAGGCAGGCATACAGGCAGGTAGGCAGGCAGGCGGGCAGGCAGGAAGGCTAGCAGGCAGGCAGGCTCGCAAGCAGTCAGGCTCGCTGGCAGGCAGGCGGGCGGGCAGGCACACAGGTAGGCAGCCAGGCTAGGTCCTGGCAGGCAGGCAGGCTTGCAGGCAGGCAGGCATGCAGACAGACAGGCAGCAGGCAGGCAGTCTCGCATCAGGCAGGCTCGCTGGCAGGCAGGCAAGTAGGCAGGTAAGTAAGCTCGCAGGCTCCCAGGCAGACAGGCAGGGAGGGAGGCAGGTAGACAGGCAGGGAGGGAGGCAGGTAGACAGGCAGGCAAGCAAGCTGCAGGTTCGCAGGCTGGCAGGCAGCAGGCAAGCAGGTACGCAAGCTCGCAGGCTCGCAGGCAGGAAGGCTAGCATGCAGGCAGGCTCGCAGGCAGGCAGGCAAGTAGGCAGGCAGGTAGACAGGCAGGCAGGCTCGCACCAGGCAGGCTTGCTGGCAGGCAGGCAGGCTCGCAGGCTGGCAGGGAGGCAGGCAGGCAGGCATGCAGGCAGGCAGGTAGACAGTCAGTCAGGCAGGCAGGCAGGCAGGCTTGCATGCAGGTAGGCAGGCAGGCATGTAGACAGACAGGCAGGCAGGCAGGCTCGCTGGCAAGCAGGCAGGCAGGCTCGCAGGCAGGTAGGCAGGAAGGTTCGCAGGCAGGCAGGCAGGCAAGCAAGCTCGCCGGCTCGCAGGCAGGCAGGCAGGCAGGCAGGCAGGCAGGCAGGCAGGCATGCAGACAGATAGGCAGGCAGGCAGTTAGGCAGTTAGGCAGGCAGGCTCGCACCAGGCAGGCTCGCTGGCAGGCAGGCAGGTAGGCTCGCAGGCAGGCAGGCAGGCTACAGGCAGGCAGGCAGGCAGGCTTGCAGGCAGGCAGGCAGGCATGCAGGCAGGTAGAGAGGCAGGCAGACAGGCACTCAGGCAGGCTGGCAGGCAGACAGGCTCGCAGGCAGGCAGGCAGGCAGGCATGCATGCAGGCAGGTAGACAGGCAGGCAGGCAGGCAGGCTCGCACCAGGCAGGCTTGCTGGCAGGCAGGCAGGCAGGCAGGTTTGCAGGCAGGCAGGCAGGCTAGCAGACAGGCAGGCAGGCAGGCAGGCTTGCAGACAGGCAGGCAGGCAGGCTCGCAGGCAGGCAGGCAGTTAGGTTCACAGGCAGGCAGGATGGCAGGCTTGCAGGCAGGCAGGAAGGCAAGCAAGCTCGCAGGCTCGCCGGCAGGCAGGCAGGCAGGCAGGCAGGAAGGCTCGCAGGCAGGCAGGCTCACAGGCAGGCAGGCAGGCTCGCAGGCAGGCTCTCACCAGGTAGGCTCGCTGGCAAGCAGGCAGGCAGGCAGGCATGCAGGCTTGCAACAGGCAGGCTCGCTGGAAAGCAGGCAGGCAGGCAGGCTGGCAGGCAGGCTCGCAGGCAGGCAGCCAGGCTACAGGCAGGCAGGCAGGCAGGCTTGCAGGCAGGCAGGCAGGCAGGCAGGCATGCAGAGCGACAGGCAGGCAGGCAGTTAGGAAGGCAGGCAGGCATGCAGGCTCGCACCAGCCAGGCTCGCTGGCAAGCAGGCAGGCAGGCTCTCAGGCAGGCAGGCAGGCCGCAGGCAGGCAGGCTGGCAAGCAGGCAAGCAAGCTCGCAGGCTCGCAGGCAGGCAGGCAGGCAGGCAGGAATGCAGGCAGGTAGGCAGGCAGGCAGGCAGGCAGGCGGGAAGGCTAGCAGGCAGGCAGGCTCGCAGGCAGGCAGGCAAGTAGGCAAGCAAGCAAGCTCGCAGGCTGGCAGGCAGGCAGGCATGCAGGCATGCAGGCAGGCAGGCATGCAGACAGGCAGGCAGGCAGGCTCTCACCAGGTAGGCTCGCTGGCAAGCAGGCAGGCAGGCAGGCATGCAGGCTCGCACCAGGCAGGCTCGCTGGCAAGCAGGCAGGCAGCCAGGCTGGCAGGCAGGCTCGCAGGCAGGCAGCCAGGCTACAGGCAGGCAGGCAGGCAGGCAGGCAGGCATGCAGACCGACAGAGAGGCAGGCAGTTAGGAAGGCAGGCAGGCATGCAGGCTCGCACCAGCCAGGCTCGCTGGCAAGCAGGCAGTCAGGCTCACAGGCAGGTAGGCAGGAAATTTCGCAGGCAGGCAGGCAGGCAGGCAGGCTAGCAGACAGGCAGGCAGGCAGGCAGGCTTGCAGACAGGCAGGCAGGCAGGCTCGCAGGCAGGCAGGCAGTTAGGTTCGCAGGCAGGCAGGATGGCAGGCTTGCAGGCAGGCAGGAAGGCAAGCAAGCTCGCAGGCTCGCAGGCAGGCAGGCAGGCAGGCAGGCAGGAAGGCTCGCAGGCAGGCAGGCTCACAGGCAGGCAGGCAGGCTCGCAGGCAGGCTCTCACCAGGTAGGCTCGCTGGCAAGCAGGCAGGCAGGCAGGCATGCAGGCTTGCAACAGGCAGGCTCGCTGGAAAGCAGGCAGGCAGGCAGGCTGGCAGGCAGGCTCGCAGGCAGGCAGCCAGGCTACAGGCAGGCAGGCAGGCAGGCTTGCAGGCAGGCAGGCAGGCAGGCAGGCATGCAGAGCGACAGGCAGGCAGGCAGTTAGGAAGGCAGGCAGGCATGCAGGCTCGCACCAGCCAGGCTCGCTGGCAAGCAGGCAGGCAGGCTCTCAGGCAGGCAGACAGGCCGCAGGCAGGCAGGCTGGCAAGCAGGCAAGCAAGCTCGCAGGCTCGCAGGCAGGCAGGCAGGCAGGCAGGAATGCAGGCAGGTAGGCAGGCAGGCAGGCAGGCAGGCGGGAAGGCTAGCAGGCAGGCAGGCTCGCAGGCAGGCAGGCAAGTAGGCAAGCAAGCAAGCTCGCAGGCTGGCAGGCAGGCAGGCATGCAGGCATGCAGGCAGGCAGGCATGCAGACAGGCAGGCAGGCAGGCTCTCACCAGGTAGGCTCGCTGGCAAGCAGGCAGGCAGGCAGGCATGCAGGCTCGCACCAGGCAGGCTCGCTGGCAAGCAGGCAGGCAGCCAGGCTGGCAGGCAGGCTCGCAGGCAGGCAGCCAGGCTACAGGCAGGCAGGCAGGCAGGCAGGCAGGCATGCAGACCGACAGAGAGGCAGGCAGTTAGGAAGGCAGGCAGGCATGCAGGCTCGCACCAGCCAGGCTCACTGGCAAGCAGGCAGTCAGGCTCACAGGCAGGTAGGCAGGAAATTTCGCAGGCAGGCAGGCAGGCAGGCAGGCTAGCAGACAGGCAGGCAGGCAGGCAGGCTTGCAGACAGGCAGGCAGGCAGGCTCGCAGGCAGGCAGGCAGTTAGGTTCGCAGGCAGGCAGGATGGCAGGCTTGCAGGCAGGCAGGAAGGCAAGCAAGCTCGCAGGCTCGCAGGCAGGCAGGCAGGCAGGCAGGCAGGAAGGCTCGCAGGCAGGCAGGCTCACAGGCAGGCAGGCAGGCTCGCAGGCAGGCTCTCACCAGGTAGGCTCGCTGGCAAGCAGGCAGGCAGGCAGGCATGCAGGCTTGCAACAGGCAGGCTCGCTGGAAAGCAGGCAGGCAGGCAGGCTGGCAGGCAGGCTCGCAGGCAGGCAGCCAGGCTACAGGCAGGCAGGCAGGCAGGCTTGCAGGCAGGCAGGCAGGCAGGCAGGCATGCAGAGCGACAGGCAGGCAGGCAGTTAGGAAGGCAGGCAGGCATGCAGGCTCGCACCAGCCAGGCTCGCTGGCAAGCAGGCAGGCAGGCTCTCAGGCAGGCAGGCAGGCCGCAGGCAGGCAGGCTGGCAAGCAGGCAAGCAAGCTCGCAGGCTCGCAGGCAGGCAGGCAGGCAGGCAGGAATGCAGGCAGGTAGGCAGGCAGGCAGGCAGGCAGGCAGGTAGGCAGGCAGGCATGCAGGCAGGCAGGCCGGCTAGCAGGCTAGCAGGCAGGCAGGCAGGCAGGCAAGCAGGCAAGCAAGCTCGCACGCTAGCTCCCAGGCAGGCAGGCAGGCAGGCAGGCAGGAGGGCAGGCTTGCACCAGGCAGGCTCGCTGGCAGGCAGGCAGGCTGCAGGCAGGCAGGAAGGCTCACAGGCAGGCAATTTCACAGGCAGGCAGGCAGGCAGGCAGGCAAGCAGGCAGGCAGGCAAGCAGGCAAGCAAGCTCGCACGCTCGCAGGCAAACAGGCAGGCAGGCAGGCAGGCAGACAGGCAGGTTTGCAGACAGGCTTGCATGCTCCCAGGCCGGCAGGCTCACAGGCAGGCAGGCAGGCAGGCAGGCAAGCTCACAGGCAGGCTCACAGTCAGGCAGGCAAGCAGGCAGGCAGGGAGGCAGGCTCGCAGGCACAGGCTCGCAGGCAGGAAGGCAGGCAGCCCGGCAGGCCGGCATACAGGCAGTCAGGCCGGCAGGCATGCATGCAGGCAGGCAGGCATGCAGACAGGCAGGCAGGCAGGCAGGCAGGCTCGCACCAGGCAGGATAGCTGGCAGGCAGGCAGGCAGGCTCGCAGGCTGGTAGGCAGGAAGGTTCGCAGGCAGGCAGGCAGGCTAGCAAGCTCGCAGGCTTGCAGGCAGGCACGCAGGCCGCAGGCAATCAGGCAGGCAAGCAGGCAGGCAAGTAAGCTCGCAGGCAGGCAGGCCGCAGGCATGCAGGCAGTCAGGCATACAGCCAGGTAGGCAGGCAGGCAGGCAGGCAGGAAGGCTAGCAGGCAGGCAGGCTCGCAGGCAGGCAGGCTCGCTGGCAGGCATGCGGGCAGGCAGGCACGCAGGCAGGCAGCCAGGGTAGCAGCCAGGCAGGCAGGCAGGCTTGCAGGTAGGCAGGCATGCAGACAGACAGGCAGGCAGGCAGGCAGGCAGGCAGGCAGGCTCGCACCAGGCAGGCTCGCTGCCAAGCAGGCAGGCAGGCAGGTAGGCAGGAATGTTCGTAGGCAGGCAAGCAAGCTCGCAGGCTCGCAGGCAGGCAGCCAGGCTAGCAGGCAGGCAGGCAGGCAGGCAGGCATGCAGGCAGGCAGGCAGCCAGGCATGAAAGCAGGCACGTAGGCAGCCAGGCAGGCTGGCCGGCAGGCTCGCACCAGGCAGGCAAGCTGGCAGGAAGGCAGGTAGGCTCGCAGGCAGGTAGGCAGGAAGGTTCGCAGGCAGGCAGGCAGGCTAGCAAGCTCGCAGGCTCGCAGGCAGGCAAGCAGGCAGGCAAGAAAGCTCGCAGGCAGGCAGGCCGCAGGCATGCAGGCAAGCAAGCTCGCAGGCAGGCAGGCCGCAGGCATGCAGGCAGGCAGGCATACAGGCAGGTAGGCAGGCAGGCGGGCAGGCAGGAAGGCTAGCAGGCAGGCAGGCTCGCAAGCAGGCAGGCTCTCTGGCAGGCAGGCCGGCGGGCAGGCACACAGGCAGGCAGCCAGGCTAGCAGCCTGGCAGGCAGGCAGGCTTGCAGGCAGGCAGGCATGCAGACAGACAGGCAGGCAGGCAGGCAGGCAGGCAGGCTCTCACCAGGCAGGCTCACTGGCAAGCAGGCAGGCAGGCTCGCAGGCTGGTAGGCAGGAAGGTTCGCAGGCAGGCATGCAGGCAAGCAAGCTCGCAGGCTCACAGGCAGGCAGGCAGGCCGCAGGCAGGCAGGCAGGCAGGTAGGGAGGCAGGCAGGCATGCAAGAAGGCTAGCAGGCAGGCAGGCTCGCAGGAAGGCAGGAAGGTAGGCAGGCAAACAAACTCGCATGCTCGCAGGCAGGTAGGCAGGCTGCAGGCAGGAAGGCAGGCAGGCAGGCAAGCAGGCAGGCAGGCAGGCAGGCTGGCAAGCTCGCAGGCAGGCAGGCTTGCAGGCAGGCAGGCAGGCAAGCAAGCTCACATGCTCGCTGGCAGGCAGGCAGGCAGGTAGGCAGGGAGGCAGGCAGGCAGGCAGGCTCGCACCAGGCAGGCTCGCTGGCAGGCAGGCAGACAGGCTCACACCCGGCAGGCTCGCTGGCAGGCAGGCAGGCAGGCTCGCAGGCAGGTAGGCAGGAAGGTTCGCAGGCAGGCAGGCAGGCAAGCAAGCTCGCAGGCTCGCAGGCAGGCAGGCAGGCTGCAGGCAGGCAGGCATGCAGGCAGGTAGGCAAGCAGGCAAGCAAACTCGCAGGCTCGCAGGCAGGCATGCAGGCAGGCAGGCCGGCTAGCAGGCTAGCAGGCAGGCAGGCAGGCAGGCAGGCCGCAGCAGGCAGGCAGGCAAGCAAGCTCACATGCTAGCTCCCAGGCAGGCAGGCAGGCAGGCAGGCATGCAGACAGGCAGGTGGGCAGTCAGGCAGGCAGGCAGGCAGGCAGGCTTGCACCAGGCAGGCTCGCTGGCAGGCAGGCAGGCTGCAGGCAGGCAGGAAGGCTCACAGGCAGGCAATTTCACAGGCTGGCAGGCAGGCAGGCATGCAGGCAGGCAGGCAGGCAGGCAGGCAAGCTCGCAGGCAGGCAGGCTTGCAGGCAGGCAGGCAGGCAAGCAAGCTCACATGCTCGCTCGCTGGCAGGCAGGCAGGCAGGCAGGCCGGCATGCAGGCAGGCAGGTAGGCAGGGAGGCAGGCAGGCAGGCAGGCTCGCACCAGGCAGGCTTGCTGGCAGGCAGGCAGGCAGGCTCGCACCAGGCAGGCTCGCTGGCAGGCAGGCAGGCAGGCTCGCAGGCAGGTAGGCAGGAAGGTTCGCAGGCAGGCAGGCAGGCAAGCAAGCTCGCAGGCTCGCAGGCAGGCAGGCAGGCTGCAGGCAGGCAGGCATGCAGGCAGGTAGGCAAGCAGGCAAGCAAACTCGCAGGCTCGCAGGCAGGCATGCAGGCAGGCAGGCCGCTAGCAGGCTAGCAGGCAGGCAGGCAGGCAGGCAGGCCGCAGCAGGCAGGCAGGCAAGCAAGCTCACATGCTAGCTCCCAGGCAGGCAGGCAGGCAGGCAGGCATGCAGGCAGGCAGGTGGGCAGTCAGGCAGGCAGGCAGGCAGGCAGGCTGCAGGCAGGCAGGAAGGTTCACAGGCAGGCAATTTCACAGGCAGGCAGGCAGGCAAGCAGGCAAGCAAGCTCGCATGCTCCTAGGCAGGTAGGCAGGCCGCAGGCAGGCAGGCAGGCAGGCAGGTAGGCAAGCAGGCAGGCAGGCAAGCAAGCTCGCACGCTCGCAGGCAAACAAGCAGGCAGGCAGGCAGGCTGGCATACAGGCTCACAGTCAGGTAGGCAAGCAGGCAGGCAGGGAGGCAGGCTCGCAGGCACAGGCTCGCAGGCAGGCAGGCAGGCCGGCAGGCCGGCATACAGGCAGTCAGGCCGGCAGGCATGCTTGCAGGCAGGCAGGCATGCAGACAGGCAGGCAGGCAGGCAGGCTCGCACCAGGCAGGATAGCTGGCAGGCAGGCAGGCAGGCTCGCAGGCAGGTAGGCAGGAAGGTTCGCAGGCAGGCAGGCAGGCTAGCAAGCTCGCAGGCTCGCAGGCAGGCAGGCAGGCCGCAGGCAGTCAGGCAGGCAAGCAGGCAGGCAAGCAAGCTCGCAGGCAGGCAGGCCGCAGGCAGGCAGGTTGGAAAGCAGGCAGGCAAGTAAGCTCGCAGGCAGGCAGGCCGCAGGCATGCAGGCAGTCAGGCATACAGCCAGGTAGGCAGGCAGGCAGGCAGGCAGGAAGGCTAGCAGGCAGGCAGGCTCGCAGGCAGGCAGGCTCGCTGGCAGGCATGCGGGCAGGCAGGCACGCAGGCATGCAGCCAGGGTAGCAGCCAGGCAGGCAGGCAGGCTTGTAGGCAGGCAGGCATGCAGACAGAAGGGCAGGCAGGCAGGCAGGCAGGCAAGCAGGCTCGCACGAGGCAGGCTCGCTGCCAAGCAGGCAGGGAGGCTGGCAGGCAGGTAGGCAGGAATGTTCGCAGGCAGGCAAGCAAGCTCTCAGGCTCGCAGGCAGGCAGCCAGGCTAGCAGGCATGCAGGCAGGCCGGCAGGCATGCATGCAGGCAGGCAGGCATGCAGACAGGCAGGCAGGCAGGCAGGCAGGCTCGCACCAGGCAGGATAGCTGGCAGGCAGGCAGGCAGGCTCGCAGACAGGTAGGCAGGAAGGTTCGCAGGCAGGCAGGCAGGCTAGCAAGCTCGCAGGCTCGCAGGCAGGCAGGCAGGCCGCAGGCAGTCAGGCAAGCAAGCAGGCAGGCAAGCAAACTCGCAGGCAGGCAGGCCGCAGGCAGGCAGGTTGGAAAGCAGGCAGGCAAGTAAGCTCGCAGGCAGGCAGGCCGCAGGCATGCAGGCAGTCAGGCATACAGCCAGGTAGGCAGGCAGGCAGGCAGGCAGGAAGGCTAGCAGGCAGGCAGGCAGGCAGGCAGGCATGCAGGCAGGCACGTAGGCAGGCAGGCAAGCAGGCAAGCAAGCTCGCATGCTCCTAGGCAGGTAGGCAGGCCGCAGGCAGGCAGGCAGGCAGGCAGGTAGGCAAGCAGGCAGGCAGGCAAGCAAGCTCGCACGCTCGCAGGCAAACAAGCAGGCAGGCAGGCTAGCAAGCTCGCAGGCTCGCAGGCAGGCAGGCAGGCCGCAGGCAGTCAGGCAGGCAAGCAGGCAGGCAAGCAAGCTCGCAGGCAGGCAGGCCGCAGGCAGGCAGGTTGGAAAGCAGGCAGGCAAGTAAGCTCGCAGGCAGGCAGGCCGCAGGCATTCAGGCAGTCAGGCATACAGCCAGGTAGGCAGGCAGGCAGGCAGGCAGGAAGGCTAGCAGGCAGGCAGGCTGGCAGGCAAGCAGGCTCGCTGGCAGGCATGCGGGCAGGCAGGCACGCAGGCATGCAGCCAGGGTAGCAGCCAGGCAGGCAGGCAGGCTTGCAGGCAGGCAGGCATGCAGACAGAAGGGCAGGCAGGCAGGCAGGCAGGCAGGCAGGCTCACACGAGGCAGGCTCGCTGCCAAGCAGGCAGGCAGGCTGGCAGGCAGGTAGGCAGGAATGTTCGCAGGCAGGCAAGCAAGCTCGCAGGCTCGCAGGCAGGCATGCAGGCAGGCAGGCCGGCTAGCAGGCAGGCAGGCAGGCAGGCCGCAGCAGGCAGGCAGGGAAGCAAGCTCACATGCTAGCTCCCAGGCAGGCATGCAGGCAGGCTTGCACCAGGCAGGCTCGCTGGCAGGCAGGCAGGCTGCAGGCAGGCAGGAAGGCTCACAGGCAGGCAATTTCACGGCAGGCAGGCAGGCAGGCAGGCAGGTAGGCAGGCAGGCATGCAGGCAGGCAGGCCGGCTAGCAGGCAGGCAGGCAGGCAGGCCGCAGCAGGCAGGCAGGCAAGCAAGCTCACATGCTAGCTCCCAGGCAGGCAGGCAGGCAGGCAGGCAGGAGGGCAGGCTTGCACCAGGCAGGCTCGCTGGCAGGCAGGCAGGCTGCAGGCAGGCAGGAAGGCTCACAGGCAGGCAATTTCACAGGCAGGCAGGCAGGCAGGCAGGCAAGCAGGCAGGCAAGCAAGCAGGCAAGCAAGCTCGCATGCTCGCAGGCAGGTAGGCAGGCCGCAGGCAGGCAGGCAGGCAAGCAGGCAAGCAAGCTCGCACGCTCGCAGGCAAACAGGCAGGCAGGCAGGCAGGCAGGCAGGTTTGCAGACAGGCTTGCATGCTCCCAGGCCGGCAGGCTCCCAGGCAGGCAGGCAGGCAGGCAGGCAGGCAAGCTCACAGGCAGGCTCACAGTCAGGCAGGCAAGCAGGCAGGCAGGGGGCAGGCTCGCAGGCACAGGCTCGCAGGCAGGAAGGCAGGCAGGCCGGCAGGCCGGCATACAGGCAGTCAAGCCGGCAGGCATGCATGCAGGCAGGCAGGCATGCAGACAGGCAGGCAGGCAGGCAGGCAGGCTCGCACCAGGCAGGATAGCTGGCAGGCAGACAGGCAGGCTCACAGGCAGGTAGGCAGGCCGCAGGCAGGCAGGCAGGCAGGCAGGTAGGCAAGCAGGCAGGCAGGCAAGCAAGCTCGCACGCTCACAGGCAAACAAGCAGGCAGGCAGGCAGGCTAGCAAGCTCGCAGGCTCGCAGGCAGGCAGGCAGGCCGCAGGCAGTCAGGCAGGCAAGCAGGCAGGCAAGCAAGCTCGCAGGCAGGCAGGCCGCAGGCAGGCAGGTTGGAAAGCAGGCAGGCAAGTAAGCTCGCAGGCAGGCAGGCCGCAGGCATTCAGGCAGTCAGGCATACAGCCAGGTAGGCAGGCAGGCAGGCAGGCAGGAAGGCTAGCAGGCAGGCAGGCTGGCAGGCAGGCAGGCTCGCTGGCAGGCATGCGGGCAGGCAGGCACGCAGGTATGCAGCCAGGGTAGCAGCCAGGCAGGCAGGCAGGCTTGCAGGCAGGCAGGCATGCAGACAGAAGGGCAGGCAGGCAGGCAGGCAGGCAGGCAGGCTCACACGAGGCAGGCTCGCTGCCAAGCAGGCAGGCAGGCTGGCAGGCAGGTAGGCAGGAATGTTCGCAGGCAGGCAAGCAAGCTCGCAGGCTCGCAGGCAGGCATGCAGGCAGGCAGGCCGGCTAGCAGGCAGGCAGGCCGCAGCAGGCAGGCAGGGAAGCAAGCTCACATGCTAGCTCCCAGGCAGGCATGCAGGCAGGCTTGCACCAGGCAGGCTCGCTGGCAGGCAGGCAGGCTGCAGGCAGGCAGGAAGGCTCACAGGCAGGCAATTTCACGGCAGGCAGGCAGGCAGGCAGGTAGGCAGGCAGGCATGCAGGCAGGCAGGCCGGCTAGCAGGCAGGCAGGCAGGCAGGCCGCAGCAGGCAGGCAGGCAAGCAAGCTCACATGCTAGCTCCCAGGCAGGCAGGCAGGCAGGCAGGCAGGATGGCAGGCTTGCACCAGGCAGGCTCGCTGGCAGGCAGGCAGGCTGCAGGCAGGCAGGAAGGCTCACAGGCAGGCAATTTCACAGGCAGGCAGGCAGGCAAGCAGGCAGGCAAGCAAGCAGGCAAGCAAGCTCGCATGCTCGCAGGCAGGTAGGCAGGCCGCAGGCAGGCAGGCAGGCAAGCAGGCAAGCAAGCTCGCACGCTCGCAGGCAAACAGGCAGGCAGGCAGGCAGGCAGGCAGGTTTGCAGACAGGCTTGCATGCTCCCAGGCCGGCAGGCTCCCAGGCAGGCAGGCAGGCAGGCAGGCAGGCAAGCTCACAGGCAGGATCACAGTCAGGCAGGCAAGCAGGCAGGCAGGGGGCAGGCTCGCAGGCACAGGCTCGCAGGCAGGAAGGCAGGCAGGCCGGCAGGCCGGCATACAGGCAGTCAAGCCGGCAGGCATGCATGCAGGCAGGCAGGCATGCAGACAGGCAGGCAGGCAGGCAGGCAGGCTCGCACCAGGCAGGATAGCTGGCAGGCAGACAGGCAGGCTCACAGGCAGGTAGGCAGGCCGCAGGCAGGCAGGCAGGCAGGCAGGTAGGCAAGCAGGCAGGCAGGCAAGCAAGCTCGCACGCTCACAGGCAAACAAGCAGGCAGGCAGGCAGGCTAGCAAGCTCGCAGGCTCGCAGGCAGGCAGGCAGGCCGCAGGCAGTCAGGCAGGCAAGCAGGCAGGCAAGCAAGCTCGCAGGCAGGCAGGCCGCAGGCAGGCAGGTTGGAAAGCAGGCAGGCAAGTAAGCTCGCAGGCAGGCAGGCCGCAGGCATTCAGGCAGTCAGGCATACAGCCAGGTAGGCAGGCAGGCAGGCAGGCAGGAAGGCTAGCAGGCAGGCAGGCTGGCAGGAAGGCAGGCTCGCTGGCAGGCATGCGGGCAGGCAGGCACGCAGGTATGCAGCCAGGGTAGCAGCCAGGCAGGCAGGCAGGCTTGCAGGCAGGCAGGCATGCAGACAGAAGGGCAGGCAGGCAGGCAGGCAGGCAGGCAGGCTCACACGAGGCAGGCTCGCTGCCAAGCAGGCAGGCAGGCTGGCAGGCAGGTAGGCAGGAATGTTCGCAGGCAGGCAAGCAAGCTCGCAGGCTCGCAGGCAGGCATGCAGGCAGGCAGGCCGGCTAGCAGGCAGGCAGGCAGGCAGGCCGCAGCAGGCAGGCAGGGAAGCAAGCTCACATGCTAGCTCCCAGGCAGGCATGCAGGCAGGCTTGCACCAGGCAGGCTCGCTGGCAGGCAGGCAGGCTGCAGGCAGGCAGGAAGGCTCACAGGTAGGCAATTTCACGGCAGGCAGGCAGGCAGGCAGGTAGGCAGGCAGGCATGCAGGCAGGCAGGCCGGCTAGCAGGCAGGCAGGCAGGCAGGCCGCAGCAGGCAGGCAGGCAAGCAAGCTCACATGCTAGCTCCCAGGCAGGCAGGCAGGCAGGCAGGCAGGATGGCAGGCTTGCACCAGGCAGGCTCGCTGGCAGGCAGGCAGGCTGCAGGCAGGCAGGAAGGCTCACAGGCAGGCAATTTCACAGGCAGGCAGGCAGGCAAGCAGGCAGGCAAGCAAGCAGGCAAGCAAGCTCGCATGCTCGCAGGCAGGTAGGCAGGCCGCAGGCAGGCAGGCAGGCAAGCAGGCAAGCAAGCTCGCACGCTCGCAGGCAAACAGGCAGGCAGGCAGGCAGGCAGGCAGGTTTGCAGACAGGCTTGCATGCTCCCAGGCCGGCAGGCTCCCAGGCAGGCAGGCAGGCAGGCAGGCAAGCTCACAGGCAGGCTCACAGTCAGGCAGGCAAGCAGGCAGGCAGGGGGCAGGCTCGCAGGCACAGGCTCGCAGGCAGGAAGGCAGGCAGGCCGGCAGGCCGGCATACAGGCAGTCAAGCCAGCAGGCATGCATGCAGGCAGGCAGGCATGCAGACAGGCAGGCAGGCAGGCAGGCAGGCTCGCACCAGGCAGGATAGCGGGCAGGCAGACAGGCAGGCTCACAGGCAGGTAGGCAGGAAGGTTCGCAGGCAGGCAGGCAGGCTAGCAAGCTCGCAGGCTTGCAGGCAGGCAGGCAGGCTGCAGGCAATCAGGCAGGCAAGCAGGCAGGCAAGTAAGCTCGCAGGCAGGCAGGCCGCAGGCATGCAGGCAGTCAGGCATACAGCCAGGTAGGCAGGCAGGCAGGCAGACAGGAAGGCTAGCAGGCAGGCAGGCTCGCAGGCAGGCAGGCTCACTGGCAGGCATGCGGGCAGGCAGGCACGCAGGCAGGCAGCCAGGGTAGCAGCCAGGCAGGCAGGCAGGCTTGCAGGCAGGCAGGCATGCAGACAGACAGGCAGGCAGGCAGGCAGGCAGGCAGGCAGGCAGGCTCGCACCAGGCAGGCTCGCTGCCAAGCAGGCAGGCAGGCTGGCAGGCAGGTAGGCTGGAATGTTCGTAGGCAGGCAAGCAAGCTCGCAGGCTCGCAGGCAGGCAGCCAGGCTAGCAGGCAGGCAGGTAGGCTCGCAGGCAGGTAGGCAGGAAGGTTCGCAGGCTCGCAAGCAGGCAGGCAGGACGCAGGCAGGCAGGCAGGCAAGCAGGCAGGCAAGAAAGCTCGCAGGCAGGCAGGCCGCAGGCATGCAGGCAGGCAAGCAGGCAGGCAAGCAAGCTCGCAGGCAGGCAGGCCGCAGGCATGCAGGCAGGCAGGCATACAGGCAGGTAGGCAGGCAGGCGGGCAGGCAGGAAGGCTAGCAGGCAGGCAGGCTCGCAAGCAGTCAGGCTCGCTGGCAGGCAGGCGGGCGGGCAGGCACACAGGTAGGCAGCCAGGCTAGGTCCTGGCAGGCAGGCAGGCTTGCAGGCAGGCAGGCATGCAGACAGACAGGCAGCAGGCAGGCAGTCTCGCATCAGGCAGGCTCGCTGGCAGGCAGGCAAGTAGGCAGGTAAGTAAGCTCGCAGGCTCCCAGGCAGACAGGCAGGGAGGGAGGCAGGTAGACAGGCAGGGAGGGAGGCAGGTAGACAGGCAGGCAAGCAAGCTGCAGGTTCGCAGGCTGGCAGGCAGCAGGCAAGCAGGTACGCAAGCTCGCAGGCTCGCAGGCAGGAAGGCTAGCATGCAGGCAGGCTCGCAGGCAGGCAGGCAAGTAGGCAGGCAGGTAGACAGGCAGGCAGGCTCGCACCAGGCAGGCTTGCTGGCAGGCAGGCAGGCTCGCAGGCTGGCAGGGAGGCAGGCAGGCAGGCATGCAGGCAGGCAGGTAGACAGTCAGTCAGGCAGGCAGGCAGGCAGGCTTGCATGCAGGTAGGCAGGCAGGCATGTAGACAGACAGGCAGGCAGGCAGGCTCGCTGGCAAGCAGGCAGGCAGGCTCGCAGGCAGGTAGGCAGGAAGGTTCGCAGGCAGGCAGGCAGGCAAGCAAGCTCGCCGGCTCGCAGGCAGGCAGGCAGGCAGGCAGGCAGGCAGGCAGGCAGGCATGCAGACAGATAGGCAGGCAGGCAGTTAGGCAGTTAGGCAGGCAGGCTCGCACCAGGCAGGCTCGCTGGCAGGCAGGCAGGTAGGCTCGCAGGCAGGCAGGCAGGCTACAGGCAGGCAGGCAGGCAGGCTTGCAGGCAGGCAGGCAGGCATGCAGGCAGGTAGAGAGGCAGGCAGACAGGCACTCAGGCAGGCTGGCAGGCAGACAGGCTCGCAGGCAGGCAGGCAGGCAGGCATGCATGCAGGCAGGTAGACAGGCAGGCAGGCAGGCAGGCTCGCACCAGGCAGGCTTGCTGGCAGGCAGGCAGGCAGGCAGGTTTGCAGGCAGGCAGGCAGGCTAGCAGACAGGCAGGCAGGCAGGCAGGCTTGCAGACAGGCAGGCAGGCAGGCTCGCAGGCAGGCAGGCAGTTAGGTTCACAGGCAGGCAGGATGGCAGGCTTGCAGGCAGGCAGGAAGGCAAGCAAGCTCGCAGGCTCGCAGGCAGGCAGGCAGTCAGGCAGGCAGGAAGGCTCGCAGGCAGGCAGGCTCACAGGCAGGCAGGCAGGCTCGCAGGCAGGCTCTCACCAGGTAGGCTCGCTGGCAAGCAGGCAGGCAGGCAGGCATGCAGGCTTGCAACAGGCAGGCTCGCTGGAAAGCAGGCAGGCAGGCAGGCTGGCAGGCAGGCTCGCAGGCAGGCAGCCAGGCTACAGGCAGGCAGGCAGGCAGGCTTGCAGGCAGGCAGGCAGGCAGGCAGGCATGCAGAGCGACAGGCAGGCAGGCAGTTAGGAAGGCAGGCAGGCATGCAGGCTCGCACCAGCCAGGCTCGCTGGCAAGCAGGCAGGCAGGCTCTCAGGCAGGCAGGCAGGCCGCAGGCAGGCAGGCTGGCAAGCAGGCAAGCAAGCTCGCAGGCTCGCAGGCAGGCAGGCAGGCAGGCAGGAATGCAGGCAGGTAGGCAGGCAGGCAGGCAGGCAGGCGGGAAGGCTAGCAGGCAGGCAGGCTCGCAGGCAGGCAGGCAAGTAGGCAAGCAAGCAAGCTCGCAGGCTGGCAGGCAGGCAGGCATGCAGGCATGCAGGCAGGCAGGCATGCAGACAGGCAGGCAGGCAGGCAGGCTCTCACCAGGTAGGCTCGCTGGCAAGCAGGCAGGCAGGCAGGCATGCAGGCTCGCACCAGGCAGGCTCGCTGGCAAGCAGGCAGGCAGCCAGGCTGGCAGGCAGGCTCGCAGGCAGGCAGCCAGGCTACAGGCAGGCAGGCAGGCAGGCAGGCAGGCATGCAGACCGACAGAGAGGCAGGCAGTTAGGAAGGCAGGCAGGCATGCAGGCTCGCACCAGCCAGGCTCGCTGGCAAGCAGGCAGTCAGGCTCACAGGCAGGTAGGCAGGAAATTTCGCAGGCAGGCAGGCAGGCAGGCAGGCTAGCAGACAGGCAGGCAGGCAGGCAGGCTTGCAGACAGGCAGGCAGGCAGGCTCGCAGGCAGGCAGGCAGTTAGGTTCGCAGGCAGGCAGGATGGCAGGCTTGCAGGCAGGCAGGAAGGCAAGCAAGCTCGCAGGCTCGCAGGCAGGCAGGCAGGCAGGCAGGCAGGAAGGCTCGCAGGCAGGCAGGCTCACAGGCAGGCAGGCAGGCTCGCAGGCAGGCTCTCACCAGGTAGGCTCGCTGGCAAGCAGGCAGGCAGGCAGGCATGCAGGCTTGCAACAGGCAGGCTCGCTGGAAAGCAGGCAGGCAGGCAGGCTGGCAGGCAGGCTCGCAGGCAGGCAGCCAGGCTACAGGCAGGCAGGCAGGCAGGCTTGCAGGCAGGCAGGCAGGCAGGCAGGCATGCAGAGCGACAGGCAGGCAGGCAGTTAGGAAGGCAGGCAGGCATGCAGGCTCGCACCAGCCAGGCTCGCTGGCAAGCAGGCAGGCAGGCTCTCAGGCAGGCAGACAGGCCGCAGGCAGGCAGGCTGGCAAGCAGGCAAGCAAGCTCGCAGGCTCGCAGGCAGGCAGGCAGGCAGGCAGGAATGCAGGCAGGTAGGCAGGCAGGCAGGCAGGCAGGCGGGAAGGCTAGCAGGCAGGCAGGCTCGCAGGCAGGCAGGCAAGTAGGCAAGCAAGCAAGCTCGCAGGCTGGCAGGCAGGCAGGCATGCAGGCATGCAGGCAGGCAGGCATGCAGACAGGCAGGCAGGCAGGCTCTCACCAGGTAGGCTCGCTGGCAAGCAGGCAGGCAGGCAGGCATGCAGGCTCGCACCAGGCAGGCTCGCTGGCAAGCAGGCAGGCAGCCAGGCTGGCAGGCAGGCTCGCAGGCAGGCAGCCAGGCTACAGGCAGGCAGGCAGGCAGGCAGGCAGGCATGCAGACCGACAGAGAGGCAGGCAGTTAGGAAGGCAGGCAGGCATGCAGGCTCGCACCAGCCAGGCTCACTGGCAAGCAGGCAGTCAGGCTCACAGGCAGGTAGGCAGGAAATTTCGCAGGCAGGCAGGCAGGCAGGCAGGCTAGCAGACAGGCAGGCAGGCAGGCAGGCTTGCAGACAGGCAGGCAGGCAGGCTCGCAGGCAGGCAGGCAGTTAGGTTCGCAGGCAGGCAGGATGGCAGGCTTGCAGGCAGGCAGGAAGGCAAGCAAGCTCGCAGGCTCGCAGGCAGGCAGGCAGGCAGGCAGGCAGGAAGGCTCGCAGGCAGGCAGGCTCACAGGCAGGCAGGCAGGCTCGCAGGCAGGCTCTCACCAGGTAGGCTCGCTGGCAAGCAGGCAGGCAGGCAGGCATGCAGGCTTGCAACAGGCAGGCTCGCTGGAAAGCAGGCAGGCAGGCAGGCTGGCAGGCAGGCTCGCAGGCAGGCAGCCAGGCTACAGGCAGGCAGGCAGGCAGGCTTGCAGGCAGGCAGGCAGGCAGGCAGGCATGCAGAGCGACAGGCAGGCAGGCAGTTAGGAAGGCAGGCAGGCATGCAGGCTCGCACCAGCCAGGCTCGCTGGCAAGCAGGCAGGCAGGCTCTCAGGCAGGCAGGCAGGCCGCAGGCAGGCAGGCTGGCAAGCAGGCAAGCAAGCTCGCAGGCTCGCAGGCAGGCAGGCAGGCAGGCAGGAATGCAGGCAGGTAGGCAGGCAGGCAGGCAGGCAGGCGGGAAGGCTAGCAGGCAGGCAGGCTCGCAGGCAGGCAGGCAAGTAGGCAAGCAAGCAAGCTCGCAGGCTGGCAGGCAGGCAGGCATGCAGGCATGCAGGCAGGCAGGCATGCAGACAGGCAGGCAGGCAGGCTCTCACCAGGTAGGCTCGCTGGCAAGCAGGCAGGCAGGCAGGCATGCAGGCTCGCACCAGGCAGGCTCGCTGGCAAGCAGGCAGGCAGCCAGGCTGGCAGGCAGGCTCGCAGGCAGGCAGCCAGGCTACAGGCAGGCAGGCAGGCAGGCAGGCATGCAGACCGACAGAGAGGCAGGCAGTTAGGAAGGCAGGCAGGCATGCAGGCTCGCACCAGCCAGGCTCACTGGCAAGCAGGCAGTCAGGCTCACAGGCAGGTAGGCAGGAAATTTCGCAGGCAGGCAGGCAGGCAGGCAGGCTAGCAGACAGGCAGGCAGGCAGGCAGGCTTGCAGACAGGCAGGCAGGCAGGCTCGCAGGCAGGCAGGCAGTTAGGTTCGCAGGCAGGCAGGATGGCAGGCTTGCAGGCAGGCAGGAAGGCAAGCAAGCTCGCAGGCTCGCAGGCAGGCAGGCAGGCAGGCAGGCAGGAAGGCTCGCAGGCAGGCAGGCTCACAGGCAGGCTCTCACCAGGTAGGCTCGCTGGCAAGCAGGCAGGCAGGCAGGCATGCAGGCTTGCAACAGGCAGGCTCGCTGGAAAGCAGGCAGGCAGGCAGGCTGGCAGGCAGGCTCGCAGGCAGGCAGCCAGGCTACAGGCAGGCAGGCAGGCAGGCATGCAGGCAGGCAGGCAGGCAGGCAGGCATGCAGAGCGACAGGCAGGCAGGCAGTTAGGAAGGCAGGCAGGCATGCAGGCTCGCACCAGCCAGGCTCGCTGGCAAGCAGGCAGGCAGGCTCTCAGGCAGGCAGGCAGGCCGCAGGCAGGCAGGCTGGCAAGCAGGCAAGCAAGCTCGCAGGCTCGCAGGCAGGCAGGCAGGCAGGCAGGAATGCAGGCAGGTAGGCAGGCAGGCAGGCAGGCAGGCGGGAAGGCTAGCAGGCAGGCAGGCTCGCAGGCAGGCAGGCAAGTAGGCAAGCAAGCAAGCTCGCAGGCTGGCAGGCAGGCAGGCATGCAGGCATGCAGGCAGGCAGGCATGCAGACAGGCAGGCAGGCAGGCTCTCACCAGGTAGGCTCGCTGGCAAGCAGGCAGGCAGGCAGGCATGCAGGCTCGCACCAGGCAGGCTCGCTGGCAAGCAGGCAGGCAGCCAGGCTGGCAGGCAGGCTCGCAGGCAGGCAGCCAGGCTACAGGCAGGCAGGCAGGCTAGCAGGCAGGTAGGCAGGCAGGTAGGTAGGCAGGCAAGCAAGCTCACAGGCTCGCAGGCAGGCAGGCAGGCAGGCAGGCATGCAGGCAGCTAGGCAGGCAGGCAGGCAGGCAGGCTCGCAGGCAGGCAGGCTCGCAGGCAGTTAGGCAGGAAGGTTCGCAGCAAGCAAGCTCGCAGGCTCGCAGGCAGGCAGGCAGGCAAGCAGGCAAGCAAGCTCGCAGGTCGCAGGCAGGCAGGCAGGCTCGCAGGCTCGCAGGCAGGCAGGCAGGCACGCAGGGAGGCAGGCAAGCAGGCAGGCCGCAGGCAGGCAGGCAGGCAAGCATGCAAGCAAGCTCGCAGGCTCGCAGGCAGGCAGGCAGGCAGGCAGGCATGCAGGCAGGTAGTCAGGCAGACAGGCAGGCAGGAAGGCAGGCAGGCAGGCAGGCTCGCAGGCAGGCAGGCAAATAGGCAGGCTGGCAGGCAGGCAGGCTGGCAGGCACGCAGGCAGGCAGGCAGGCAGGCACTCAGGCAGGCTGGCAGGCAGGCAGACAGGTAGGCTGCAGGCAGGCAAGCAGGCAAGCAAGCTCACAGGCTCGCAGGCAGGCAGGCAGGCATGTAGGCAGGCAGGCAGGCAGGCAGGCAGGCTCGCACCAGGCAGGCTTGCTGGCAGGCAGGCAGGCTCGCAGGTAGGCAGCCAGGCTAGCAGACAGGCTAGCAGACAAGCAGGCAGGCAGGCTTGCAGGCAGGCAAGCTTGCAGGCAGGCAGGCATGCAGAGAGACAGGCAGGCAGGCAGGCAGGCAGACACACAGACTCGCACCAGGCAGGCTCGCTGGCAAGCAGGCAGGCAGGCTCGCAGGCAGGTAGGCAGGAAGGTTCGCAGGCAGGCAGGCAGGCAGGCAAGCAAGCTCTCAGGCTCGCAGGCAGGCAGGCAGGCAAGCAGGCAAGCAAGCTCGCTGGTTCGCAGGCAGGCTCGCAGGCAGGGAGTCAGGCAGGCAGGCAGTCAGGCTAGCAGGCTAGCAGGCAGGAAGCAGGCTCACAGGCAGGCAGGCAGGCAGGCAGGCATGCAGGCAGGCACGCAGGCAGGCTCGCAGGCAGGCAGGCTCGCAGGCAGGCAGGCAGGCAAGCAAGCTCGTAGGTTCGCAGGGAGGCAGGCAGGCCGCAGGCAGGCAGGCAGTCAGGCTTGCAGGCCGGTAGGCAGGAAGGTTCGCAGGCAGGCAGGCAGGCAAGCAAGCTCGCAGGCTCGCAGGCAGGCAGGCAGGCCGCAGGCAGGCAGGCAGGCAAGCAGGCAAGCAAGCTCGCAGGCTCGCAGGCAGGCAGGCAGGCAGGCAGGCAAGCAAGCTTGCAGGTTCGCAGGCAGGCAGGCAGGCTTGCAGGCAGGCAGGCAGGCAGTCAGGCAGGCAGTCAGGCAGGCAGGCAGTCAGGCTAGCAGGCTCGCAGGCAGGCAGGCAGGCAGGCAGGCAGGCATGCAGGCAGGCAGGCATGCATGCATGCAGGCAGGCAGGCAGGCAGGCAGGCTCGCAGGCAGGCTGTCAGGCTTGCAGGCAGGCAGGCAGGCAGGCAGGAAGGCTAGCAGGCATGCAGGCTCGCATGCAGGCAGGCAGGCAGGCAGGCAGGTAGACAGGCAGGCAGGCAGGCAGGCAAGCAAGCTCGCAGGCTCGCAGGCAGGCAGGCCACAGGCAGCCAGGCTAGCAGGCTAGCAGGCAGGCAGGCAGGCTAGCAGGCAGGCTCGCACCAGGCAGGCAGGCAGGCTCGCAGGCAGGTAAGCAGGAAGCAGACAGGCAGGCATGCAGGGAAGCAAGCTCACAGGCTCGCAGGGAGGCAGGCAAGTAGGCAGGCAGGCAGACAGGCTCGAAGGCAGTTAGGCAGGAAGGTTCGCAGGCAGGCAGGCAGGCAGGCAAGCAAGCTCGCAGGCTCGCAGGCAGGCAGGCAGGCAGGCAGGCATGCAGGCAGGTAGAGAGGCAGGCAGACAGGCACTCAGGCAGGCTGGCAGGCAGGCAGGCTCGCAGGTAGACCGGCAGGCAGGCATGCAGGCAGGCAGGTAGACAGGCAGGAGGCAGGCTCGCACCAGGCAGGCTTGCTGGCAGGCAGGCAGGCAGGCAGTCTCGCAGGCAGGCAGGCAGGCTAGCAGACAGGCAGGCAGGCAGGCAAGCTTGCAGGCAGGCAGGCAGGCTCGCAGGCAGGCAGTCAGTTAGGTTCGCAGGCAGGCAGGATGGTAGGCTTGCAGGCAGGCAGGCAGGCAAGCAAGCTCGCAGGCTCGCAGGCAGTCAGGCAGGCAGGCAGGCAGGAAGGCTCGCAGGCAGGCAGGCTCACAGGCAGGCAGTCAGGCATTCAGGCTCGCAGGCAGGCAGGCTCGCAGGCAGGCAGGCTTGCAGGCAGGCAGACAGGCAAGCTAGCAGGCACAGACTAGCAGGCAGGCAGCCTCGCAGGCAGGCAGGCTTGCAGGCAGGTAGGCAGGCAGGCAGGCAGGTAGGCAGGCAGGCAGGCAGGAAGGAAGGCTAGCAGGCAGGCAGGCTCGCAGGAAGGCAGGCAGGCAGGCAAGCATGCTCGCAGGCTCAATTGCAGGCAGGCAGGCAGGCATACATGCAGGCAGGCAGGCAGTCAGGCATGCAGGCAGGTAGGCAGGCAGGCAGGTAGGCAGGCTCGCTGGCAGGAAGGCAGGCAGGCTCGCAGGCAGGTAGGCAGGAAGGTTCTCAGGCAGGCAGGCAGGCAGGCAAGCAAGCTCTCAGGCTCGCAGGCAGGCAGGCAGGCAAGCAGGCAAGCAAGCTCGCAGGTTCGCAGGCAGGCTCGCAGGCAGGGAGTCAGGCAGGCAGGCAGTCAGGCTAGCAGGCTAGCAGGCAGGAAGCAGGCTCACAGGCAGGCAGGCAGGCATGCAGGCAGGCAGGCAGGCAGGCTCGCAGGCAGGCAGGCTCGCAGGCAGGCAAGCAAGCTCGTAGGTTCGCAGGGAGGCAGGCAGGCCACAGGCAGGCAGGCAGGCAAGCAGGCAAGCAAGCTCACAGGCTCGCAGGCAGGCAGGCAGGCCGCAGGCAGGCAGGCAGGCAAGCAGGCAAGCAAGCTCGCAGGCTCACAGGCAGGCAGGCAGGCAAGCAGGCAAGCAAGCTTGCAGGTTCGCAGGCAGGCAGGCAGGCTCGCAGGCAGGCAGGCAGGCAGTCAGGCAGGCAGGCAGTCAGGCTAGCAGGCTCGCAGGCAGGCAGGCAGGCAGGCATGCAGGCAGGCAGGCAGGCATGCATGCAGGCAGGCAGGCAGGCAGGCTCGCAGGTAGGCAGGCTCGCAGGCAGGGAGGCAGGCAAGCAAGCTCGTAGGCTCGCAGGCAGGCAGGCAGGCCGCAGGCAGGCAGGCAGGCAAGCATGCAAGCAAGCTCGCAGGCTCGCAGGCAGGCAGGCAGGCAGGCAGGCATGCAGGCAGGTAGTCAGGCAGACAGGCAGGCAGGAAGGCAGGCAGGCAGGCAGGCTCGCAGGCAGGCAGGCAAATAGGCAGGCTGGCAGGCAGGCAGGCTGGCAGGCACGCAGGCAGGCAGGCAGGCAGGCAGGCACTCAGGCAGGCTGGCAGGCAGGCAGACAGGTAGGCTGCAGGCAGGCAAGCAGGCAAGCAAGCTCACAGGCTCACAGGCAGGCAGGCAGGCATGTAGGCAGGCAGGTAGACCGGCAGGCAGGCAGACAGGCATGCAGGCAGGCTCGCACCAGGCAGGCTTGCTGGCAGGCAGGCAGGCTCGCAGGTAGGCAGCCAGGCTAGCAGACAGGCTAGCAGACAGGCAGGCAGGCAGGCTTGCAGGCAGGCAAGCTTGCAGGCAGGCAGGCATGCAGAGAGACAGGCAGGCAGGCAGGCAGGCAGACACACAGGCTCGCACCAGGCAGGCTCGCTGGCAAGCAGGCAGGCAGGCTCGCAGGCAGGTAGGCAGGAAGGTTCGCAGGCAGGCAGGCAGGCATGCAAGCTCGTAGGCTCGAAGGCAGGCAGAGAGGCCGCAGGCAGGCAGGCAGGCAGGCAGGCTCGCAGGCAGGCTGTCAGGCTCGCAGGCAGGCTGTCAGGCTCGCAGGCAGGCAGGCAGGCAGGCAGGAAGGCTAGCAGGCAGGCAGGCTCGCATGCAGGCAGGCAGGCAGGCAGGCAGGCAAGCAAGCTCGCAGGGTCGCAGGCAGGCAGGTCACAGGCAGCCAGGCTAGCAGGCAGGCAGGCAGGCTAGCAGGCAGGCTCGCACCAGGCAGGCAGGCAGGCTCGCAGGCAGGTAAGCAGGAAGCAGACAGGCAGGCATGCAGGGAAGCAAGCTCACAGGCTCGCAGGAAGGCAGGCAAGTAGGCAGGCAGGCAGACAGGCTCGAAGGCATTTAGGCAGGAAGGTTCGCAGGCAGGCAGGCAGGCAGGCAAGCAAGCTCGCAGGCTCGCAGGCAGGCAGGCAGGCAGGCAGGCATGCAGGCAGGTAGAGAGGCAGGCAGACAGGCACTCAGGCAGGCTGGCAGGCAGGCAGGCTAGCAGGCAGGCTCGCACCAGGCAGGCAGGCAGGCTCGCAGGCAGGTAAGCAGGAAGCAGACAGGCAGGCATGCAGGGAAGCAAGCTCACAGGCTCGCAGGGAGGCAGGCAAGTAGGCAGGCAGGCAGACAGGCTCGAAGGCAGTTAGGCAGGAAGGTTCGCAGGCAGGCAGGCAGGCAAGCAAGCTCGCAGGCTCGCAGGCAGGCAGGCAGGCAGGCAGGCATGCAGGCAGGTAGAGAGGCAGGCAGACAGGCACTCAGGCAGGCTGGCAGGCAGGCAGGCTCGCAGGCAGGCAGGCAGGCAGGCATGCAGGCAGGCAGGTAGACAGGCAGGAGGCAGGCTCGCACCAGGCAGGCTTGCTGGCAGGCAGGCAGGCAGGCAGTCTCGCAGGCAGGCAGGCAGGCTAGCAGACAGGCAGGCAGGCAGGCAAGCTTGCAGGCAGGCAGGCAGGCTCGCAGGCAGGCAGTCAGTTAGGTTCGCAGGCAGGCAGGATGGTAGGCTTGCAGGCAGGCAGGCAGGCAAGCAAGCTCGCAGGCTCGCAGGCAGTCAGGCAGGCAGGCAGGCAGGAAGGCTCGCAGGCAGGCAGGCTCACAGGCAGGCAGTCAGGCAGGCAGGCTCGCAGGCAGGCAGGCTCGCAGGCAGGCAGGCTCGCAGGCAGGCAGGCTCGCAGGCAGGCAGACAGGCAAGCTAGCAGGCACAGACTAGCAGGCAGGCAGGCTCTCAGGCAGGCAGGCAGCCTCGCAGGCAGGCAGGCTTGCAGGCAGGTAGGCAGGAAGGTATGCAGGCAGGCATGCAGGCATACAGGCAGGTAGGCAGGCAGGCAGGCAGGTAGGCAGGCAGGCAGGCAGGAAGGAAGGCTAGCAGGCAGGCAGGCTCGCAGGAAGGCAGGCAGGCAGGCAAGCATGCTCGCAGGCTCAATTGCAGGCAGGCAGGCAGGCATACATGCAGGCAGGCAGGCAGTCAGGCATGCAGGCAGGTAGGCAGGCAGGCAGGTAGGCAGGCTCGCTGGCAGGAAGGCAGGCAGGCTCGCAGGCAGGTAGGCAGGAAGGTTCTCAGGCAGGCAGGCAGGCAGGCAAGCAAGCTCTCAGGCTCGCAGGCAGGCAGGCAGGCAAGCAGGCAAGCAAGCTCGCAGGTTCGCAGGCAGGCTCGCAGGCTAGCAGGCATGAAGCAGGCTCACAGGCAAGCAGGCAGGCAGGCAGGCATGCAGGCAGGCAGGCAGGCAGGCAGGCTCGCAGGCAGGCAGGCTCGCAGGCAGGCAGGCAGGCAGGCAAGCTCGTAGGTTCGCAGGGAGGCAGGCAGGCCGCAGGCAGGCAGGCAGGCAAGCAAGCTCACAGGCTCGCAGGCAGGCAGGCAGGCCGCAGGCAGGCAGGCAGGCAAGCAGGCAAGCAAGCTCGCAGGCTCGCAGGCAGGCAGGCAGGCAGGCAGGCAGGCTGGCAGGCAGGCAGGCAGGAAGGCTGCAGGCAGGCAAGCAGGCAAGCAAGCTCACAGGCTCGCAGGCAGGCAGGCAGGCATGTAGGCAGGCTCGCACCAGGCAGGCTTGCTGGCAGGCAGGCAGGCTCGCAGGCAGGCAGCCAAGCTAGCAGACAGGCTAGCAGACAGGCAGGCAGGCAGGTAGACAGTCAGGCAGGCAGGCAGGCAGGCAGGCTTGCATGCAGGTAGGCAGGCAGGCATGTAGACAGACAGGCAGGCAGGCAGGCTCGCTGGCAAGCAGGCAGGCAGGCTCGCAGGCAGGTAGGCAGGAAGGTTCGCAGGCAGGCAGGCAGGCAAGCAAGCTCGCCGGCTCGCAGGCAGGCAGGCAGGCAGGCAGGCAGGCAGGCAGGCAGGCATGCAGACAGATAGGCAGGCAGGCAGTTAGGCAGTTAGGCAGGCAGGCTCGCACCAGGCAGGCTCGCTGGCAGGCAGGCAGGTAGGCTCGCAGGCAGGCAGGCAGGCTACAGGCAGGCAGGCAGGCAGGCTTGCAGGCAGGCAGGCAGGCAGGCAGGCAGGCATGCAGGCAGGTAGAGAGGCAGGCAGACAGGCACACAGGCAGGCTGGCAGGCAGACAGGCTCGCAGGCAGGCAGGCAGGCAGGCATGCATGCAGGCAGGTAGACAGGCAGGCAGGCAGGCAGGCTCGCACCAGGCAGGCTTGCTGGCAGGCAGGCAGGCAGGCAGGTTTGCAGGCAGGCAGGCAGGCTAGCAGACAGGCAGGCAGGCAGGCAGGCTTGCAGACAGGCAGGCAGGCAGGCTCGCAGGCAGGCAGGCAGTTAGGTTCGCAGGCAGGCAGGAAGGCAAGCAAGCTCGCAGGCTCGCAGGCAGGCAGGCAGGCAGGCAGGCAGGAAGGCTCGCAGGCAGGCAGGCTCACAGGCAGGCAGGCAGGCTCGCAGGCAGGCTCTCACCAGGTAGGCTCGCTGGCAAGCAGGCAGGCAGGCAGGCATGCAGGCTTGCAACAGGCAGGCAGGCTGGCAGGCAGGCTCGCAGGCAGGCAGCCAGGCTACAGGCAGGCAGGCAGGCAGGCTTGCAGGCAGGCAGGCAGGCAGGCAGGCATGCAGAGCGACAGGCAGGCAGGCAGTTAGGAAGGCAGGCAGGCATGCAGGCTCGCACCAGCCAGGCTCGCTGGCAAGCAGGCAGGCAGGCTCTCAGGCAGGCAGGCAGGCCGCAGGCAGGCAGGCTGGCAAGCAGGCAAGCAAGCTCGCAGGCTCGCAGGCAGGCAGGCAGGCAGGCAGGCAGGCAGGCAGGCGGGAAGGCTAGCAGGCAGGCAGGCTCGCAGGCAGGAAGGCAAGTAGGCAAGCAAGCAAGCTCGCAGGCTGGCAGGCAGGCAGGCATGCAGGCATGCAGGCAGGCAGGCATGCAGACAGGCAGGCAGGCAGGCTCTCACCAGGTAGGCTCGCTGGCAAGCAGGCAGGCAAGCAGGCATGCAGGCTCGCACCAGGCAGGCTCGCTGGCAAGCAGGCAGGCAGCCAGGCTGGCAGGCAGGCTCGCAGGCAGGCAGCCAGGCTACAGGCAGGCAGGCAGGCAGGCATGCAGACCGACAGAGAGGCAGGCAGTTAGGAAGGCAGGCAGGCATGCAGGCTCGCACCAGCCAGGCTCGCTGGCAAGCAGGCAGTCAGGCTCACAGGCAGGTAGGCAGGAAATTTCGCAGGCAGGCAGGCAGGCAGGCAGGCTAGCAGACAGGCAGGCAGGCAGGCAGGCTTGCAGACAGGCAGGCAGGCAGGCTCGCAGGCAGGCAGGCAGTTAGGTTCGCAGGCAGGCAGGATGGCAGGCTTGCAGGCAGGCAGGAAGGCAAGCAAGCTCGCAGGCTCGCAGGCAGGCAGGCAGGCAGGCAGGCAGGAAGGCTCGCAGGCAGGCAGGCTCACAGGTAGGCAGCCAGGCTAGCAGACAGGCTAGCAGACAAGCAGGCAGGCAGGCTTGCAGGCAGGCAAGCTTGCAGGCAGGCAGGCATGCAGAGAGACAGGCAGGCAGGCAGGCAGGCAGACACACAGGCTCGCACCAGGCAGGCTCGCTGGCAAGCAGGCAGGCAGGCTCGCAGGCAGGTAGGCAGGAAGGTTCGCAGGCAGGCAGGCAGGCAGGCAAGCAAGCTCTCAGGCTCGCAGGCAGGCAGGCAGGCAAGCAGGCAAGCAAGCTCGCAGGTTCGCAGGCAGGCTCGCAGGCAGGGAGTCAGGCAGGCAGGCAGTCAGGCTAGCAGGCTAGCAGGCAGGAAGCAGGCTCACAGGCAGGCAGGCAGGCAGGCAGGCATGCAGGCAGGCAGGCAGGCAGGCTCGCAGGCAGGCAGGCTCGCAGGCAGGCAGGCAGGCAAGCAAGCTCGTAGGTTCGCAGGGAGGCAGGCAGGTCGCAGGCAGGCAGGCAGTCAGGCTTGCAGGCCGGTAGGCAGGAAGGTTCGCAGGCAGGCAGGCAGGCAAGCAAGCTCGCAGGCTCGCAGGCAGGCAGGCAGGCAGGCCGCAGGCAGGCAGGCAGGCAAGCAGGCAAGCAAGCTCGCAGGCTCGCAGGCAGGCAGGCAGGCAGGCAGGCAAGCAAGCTTGCAGGTTCGCAGGCAGGCAGGCAGGCTTGCAGGCAGGCAGGCAGGCAGTCAGGCAGGCAGTCAGGCAGGCAGGCAGTCAGGCTAGCAGGCTCGCAGGCAGGCAGGCAGGCAGGCAGGCATGCAGGCAGGCAGGCATGCATGCATGCAGGCAGGCAGGCTCGCAGGCAGGCTGTCAGGCTCGCAGGCAGGCAGGCAGGCAGGCAGGAAGGCTAGCAGGCAGGCAGGCTCGCATGCAGGCAGGCAGGCAGGTAGACAGGCAGGCAGGCAGGCAGGCTAGCAAGCTCGCAGGCTCGCAGGCAGGCAGGCCACAGGCAGCCAGGCTAGCAGGCTAGCAGGCAGGCAGGCAGGCTAGCAGGCAGGCTCGCACCAGGCAGGCAGGCAGGCTCGCAGGCAGGTAAGCAGGAAGCAGACAGGCAGGCATGCAGGGAAGCAAGCTCACAGGCTCGCAGGGAGGCAGGCAAGTAGGCAGGCAGGCAGACAGGCTCGAAGGCAGTTAGGCAGGAAGGTTCGCAGGCAGGCAGGCAGGCAGGCAAGCAAGCTCGCAGGCACGCAGGCAGGCAGGCAGGCAGGCAGGCATGCAGGCAGGTAGAGAGGCAGGCAGACAGGCACTCAGGCAGGCTGGCAGGCAGGCAGGCTCGCAGGTAGACCGGCAGGCAGGCATGCAGGCAGGCAGGTAGACAGGCAGGAGGCAGGCTCGCACCAGGCAGGCTTGCTGGCAGGCAGGCAGGCAGGCAGTCTCGCAGGCAGGCAGGCAGGCTAGCAGACAGGCAGGCAGGCAGGCAAGCTTGCAGGCAGGCAGGCAGGCTCGCAGGCAGGCAGTCAGTTAGGTTCGCAGGCAGGCAGGATGGTAGGCTTGCAGGCAGGCAGGCAGGCAAGCAAGCTCGCAGGCTCGCAGGCAGTCAGGCAGGCAGGCAGGCAGTAAGGCTCGCAGGCAGGCAGGCTCACAGGCAGGCAGTCAGGCATTCAGGCTCGCAGGCAGGCAGGCTCGCAGGCAGGCAGGCTTGCAGGCAGGCAGACAGGCAAGCTAGCAGGCACAGACTAGCAGGCAGGCAGCCTCGCAGGCAGGCAGGCTTGCAGGCAGGTAGGCAGGCAGGCAGGCAGGTAGGCAGGCAGGCAGGCAAGAAGGAAGGCTAGCAGGCAGGCAGGCTCGCAGGAAGGCAGGCAGGCAGGCAAGCATGCTCGCAGGCTCAATTGTAGGCAGGCAGGCAGGCAGTCAGGCATGCAGGCAGGTAGGCAGGCAGGCAGGTAGGCAGGCTCGCTGGCAGGAAGGCAGGCAGGCTCGCAGGCAGGTAGGCAGGAAGGTTCTCAGGCAGGCAGGCTGTCAGGCTCGCAGGCAGGCTGTCAGGCTCGCAGGCAGGCAGGCAGGCAGGCAGGAAGGCTAGCAGGCAGGCAGGCTCGCATGCAGGCAGGCAGGCAGGCAGGCAGGCAAGCAAGCTCGCAGGGTCGCAGGCAGGCAGGTCACAGGCAGCCAGGCTAGCAGGCAGGCAGGCAGGCTAGCAGGCAGGCTCGCACCAGGCAGGCAGGCAGGCTCGCAGGCAGGTAAGCAGGAAGCAGACAGGCAGGCATGCAGGGAAGCAAGCTCACAGGCTCGCAGGAAGGCAGGCAAGTAGGCAGGCAGGCAGACAGGCTCGAAGGCATTTAGGCAGGAAGGTTCGCAGGCAGGCAGGCAGGCAGGCAAGCAAGCTCGCAGGCTCGCAGGCAGGCAGGCAGGCAGGCAGGCATGCAGGCAGGTAGAGAGGCAGGCAGACAGGCACTCAGGCAGGCTGGCAGGCAGGCAGGCTAGCAGGCAGGCTCGCACCAGGCAGGCAGGCAGGCTCGCAGGCAGGTAAGCAGGAAGCAGACAGGCAGGCATGCAGGGAAGCAAGCTCACAGGCTCGCAGGGAGGCAGGCAAGTAGGCAGGCAGGCAGACAGGCTCGAAGGCAGTTAGGCAGGAAGGTTCGCAGGCAGGCAGGCAGGCAAGCAAGCTCGCAGGCTCGCAGGCAGGCAGGCAGGCAGGCAGGAATGCAGGCAGGTAGAGAGGCAGGCAGACAGGCACTCAGGCAGGCTGGCAGGCAGGCAGGCTCGCAGGCAGGCAGGCAGGCAGGCATGCAGGCAGGCAGGTAGACAGGCAGGAGGCAGGCTCGCACCAGGCAGGCTTGCTGGCAGGCAGGCAGGCAGGCAGTCTCGCGGGCAGGCAGGCAGGCTAGCAGACAGGCAGGCAGGCAGGCAAGCTTGCAGGCAGGCAGGCAGGCTCGCAGGCAGGCAGTCAGTTAGGTTCGCAGGCAGGCAGGATGGTAGGCTTGCAGGCAGGCAGGCAGGCAAGCAAGCTCGCAGGCTCGCAGGCAGTCAGGCAGGCAGGCAGGCAGGAAGGCTCGCAGGCAGGCAGGCTCACAGGCAGGCAGTCAGGCAGGCAGGCTCGCAGGCAGGCAGGCTCGCAGGCAGGCAGGCTCGCAGGCAGGCAGGCTCGCAGGCAGGCAGACAGGCAAGCTAGCAGGCACAGACTAGCAGGCAGGCAGGCTCTCAGGCAGGCAGGCAGCCTCGCAGGCAGGCAGGCTTGCAGGCAGGTAGGCAGGAAGGTATGCAGGCAGGCATGCAGGCATACAGGCAGGTAGGCAGGCAGGCAGGCAGGTAGGCAGGCAGGCAGGCAGGAAGGAAGGCTAGCAGGCAGGCAGGCTCGCAGGAAGGCAGGCAGGCAGGCAAGCATGCTCGCAGGCTCAATTGCAGGCAGGCAGGCAGGCATACATGCAGGCAGGCAGGCAGTCAGGCATGCAGGCAGGTAGGCAGGCAGGCAGGTAGGCAGGCTCGCTGGCAGGAAGGCAGGCAGGCTCGCAGGCAGGTAGGCAGGAAGGTTCTCAGGCAGGCAGGCAGGCAGGCAAGCAAGCTCTCAGGCTCGCAGGCAGGCAGGCAGGCAAGCAGGCAAGCAAGCTCGCAGGTTCGCAGGCAGGCTCGCAGGCTAGCAGGCATGAAGCAGGCTCACAGGCAGGCAGGCAGGCAGGCAGGCATGCAGGCAGGCAGGCAGGCAGGCAGGCTCGCAGGCAGGCAGGCTCGCAGGCAGGCAGGCAGGCAAGCAAGCTCGTAGGTTCACAGGGAGGCAGGCAGGCCGCAGGCAGGCAGGCAGGCAAGCAAGCTCACAGGCTCGCAGGCAGGCAGGCAGGCCGCAGGCAGGCAGGCAGGCAAGCAAGCTCGCAGGCTCGCAGGCAGGCAGGCAGGCAGGCAGGCAGGCTGGCAGGCAGGCAGGCAGGAAGGCTGCAGGCAGGCAAGCAGGCAAGCAAGCTCACAGGCTCGCAGGCAGGCAGGCAGGCATGTAGGCAGGCTCGCACCAGGCAGGCTTGCTGGCAGGCAGGCAGGCTCGCAGGCAGGCAGCCAAGCTAGCAGACAGGCTAGCAGACAGGCAGGCAGGCAGGCTTGCAGGCAGGCAGGCTTGCAGGCAGGCAGGCATGCAGAGATACAGGCAGGCAGGCAGGCAGGCAGGCAAGCAAGCTCGCAGGCTCGCAGGCAGGCAGGCAGGCAGGCAGTCAGGCAGGCAGGCATGCAGGCAGGTAGTCAGGCAGACAGGCAGGCAGGCAAGTAGGCAGGCAGGCAGGCAGGCTGGCAGGCAGGCAGGCTGGCAGGCAGGCCCTCAGGCAGGCTGGCAGGCAGGCAGGAAGGAAGGCTGCAGGCAGGCAAGCAGGCAAGCAAGCTCACAGGCTCGCAGGCGGGCAGGCAGGCATGTAGGCAGGCAGGTAGACCGGCAGGCAGGCAGGAAGGCAGGCAGGCAGGCAGGCAGGCAGGCAGGCAGGCAGACAGGCAGGCTCGCACCAGGCAGGCTTGCTGGCAGGCAGGCAGGCTCACAGGCAGGCAGCCAAGCTAGCAGACAGGCTAGCAGACAGGCAGGCAGGCTTGCAGGCAGGCAGGCTTGCAGGCAGGCAGGCATGCAGAGAGACAGGCAGGCAGGCAGGCAGGCAGACAGACAGGCTCACACCTGGTAGGCTCGCTGGGAAGCAGGCAGGCAGGCATGCAGGCAGGCAGGTAGACAGGCAGGCAGGCAGGCAGGCAGGCAGGCTTGCAGGCAGGCAGGCATGCAGAGAGACAGGCAGGCAGGCAGACAGGCAGACAAACAGGCTCGCACCAGGCAGGCTCGCTGGCAAGCAGGCAGGCAGGCTCGCAGGCAGGTAGGCAGGCAGGCATGCAGGCAGGCAGGCAGGCAGGCAGCCAGGCTAGCAGGCTCGCAGCTAGGCAGGCAGGCCGCAGGTATGCAGGCAGGCAGGCAAGCAGGCAAGCAAGCTCGCAGGCTCGCAGGCTGGCAGGCAGGCAGGCAGGCAGGCAGGCAGGCAGGCTAGCAGGCAGGCAGGTAAGTAGGCATTCAAGCAAGCTCACAGGCTCGCAGGCCGGCAGGCCGGCAGGTAGACAGGCAGATAGGCAGGCAGGCAGGCAAGCAAGCTCGCAGGCTCACAGGCAGGCAGGCAGTCAGGCAGGCCGCAGGCAGGCAGGCAGGCAAGCAAGCTCACAGGCTCGCAGGCAGGCAGGCAGGCAGGCGGGAAGGCTAGCAGGCAGGCAGGCTCGCAGGCAGGCAGCCAGGCTAACAGGCAGGCAGGCAGGCAGGCTTGCAGGCAGGCAGGCAGGCAGGCATGCAGACAGCTAGGCAGGAAGGTTCGCAGGCAGGCATCAGGCAAGCAAGCTCGCAGGCTCGCAGGCAGGCAGGCAGGCAGGCAGGCAGGCAGGCATTTAAGCAGGCAGGCAGGCAGTCAGGCTCTCACCAGGTAGGCTCGCTGGCAAGCAGGCAGGCAGGCAGGTATGCAGGCTCGCACCAGGCAGGCTCGCTGGCAAGCAGGCAAGCAGGCTGGCAGGCAGGTAGGCAGGCAGTCAGGCAGTCATGCAGGCAGGCAGGCAGGCAGGCAGGCAGGCTTGCAGGCAGGCAGGTAGGCATGCAGACAGACAGGCAGGCAGGCAGGCAGGCAGGCAGGCAGGCAGGCAGGCAGGCAGGCAGTCAGGCTCTCACCAGGTAGGCTCGCTGGCAAGCAGGCAGGCAGGCAGGTATGCAGGCTCGCACCAGGCAGGCTCGCTGGCAAGCAGGCAAGCAGGCTGGCAGGCAGGTAGGCAGGCAGTCAGGCAGTCATGCAGGCAGGCAGGCAGGCAGGCAGGCAGGCATGCAGACAGCTAGGCAGGAAGGTTCGCAGGCAGGCATCAGGCAAGCAAGCTCGCAGGCTCGCAGGCAGGCAGGCAGGCAGGCAGGCAGGCAGGCAGGCAGGCAGGCAGGCAGCCAGGCTAGCAGGCTAGCAGGCAGGCAAGCAAGCTCGCAGGCTCGCAGGCAGGCAGGCAGGCCGCAGGCAGGCAGGCAGGCAAGCAGGCAAGCAAGCTCGCAGGCTCGCAGGCAGGCAGGCAGGCAGGCAGGCAGGCTGGCAGGCAGGCAGGCAGGAAGGCTGCAGGCAGGCAAGCAGGCAAGCAAGCTCACAGGCTCGCAGGCAGGCAGGCAGGCATGTAGGCAGGCAGGTAGACCGGCAGGCAGGCAGGCAGGCAGGCAGGCAGGCAGGCTCGCACCAGGCAGGCTTGCTGGCAGGCAGGCAGGCTCGCAGGCAGGCAGCCAAGCTAGCAGACAGGCTAGCAGACAGGCAGGCAGGCAGGCTTGCAGGCAGGCAGGCTTGCAGGCAGGCAGGCATGCAGAGATACAGGCAGGCAGGCAGGCAGGCAGGCAAGCAAGCTCGCAGGCTCGCAGGCAGGCAGGCAGGCAGGCAGGCAGGCAGGCATGTAGGCAGGCAGGTAGACCGGCAGGCAGGCAGGCAGGCAGGCAGGCAGGCAGGCAGGCAGACAGGCAGGCTCGCACCAGGCAGGCTTGCTGGCAGGCAGGCAGGCTCGCAGGCAGGCAGCCAAGCTAGCAGACAGGCTAGCAGACAGGCAGGCAGGCTTGCAGGCAGGCAGGCTTGCAGGCAGGCTAGCATGCAGAGAGACAGGCAGGCAGGCAGGCAGGCAGACAGACAGGCTCACACCTGGCAGGCTCGCTGGGAAGCAGGCAGGCAGGCATGCAGGCAGGCAGGTAGACAGGCAGGCAGGCAGGCAGGTTCGCACCAGGCAGGCTTGCAGGCAGGCAGGCTTGCAGGCAGGCAGGCATGCAGAGAGACAGGCAGGCAGGCAGACAGGCAGACAAACAGGCTCGCACCAGGCAGGCTCGCTGGCAAGCAGGCAGGCAGGCTCGCAGGTAGGTAGGCAGGCAGGCATGCAGGCAGGCAGGCAGGCAGGCAGCCAGGCTAGCAGGCTCGCAGCTAGGCAGGCAGGCCGCAGGTATGCAGGCAGGCAGGCAAGCAGGCAAGCAAGCTCGCAGGCTCGCAGGCTGGCAGGCAGGCAGGCAGGCTAGCAGGCAGGCAGGTAAGTAGGCATTCAAGCAAGCTCGCAGGCTCGCAGGCTCGCAGGCCGGTAGGCCGGCAGGTAGACAGGCAGATAGGCAGGCAGGCAGGCAAGCAAGCTCGCAGGCTCGCAGGTAGGCAGGCAGTCAGGCAGGCCGCAGGCAGGCAGGCAGGCAAGCAAGCTCACAGGCTCGCAGGCAGGCACGCAGGCAGGCGGGAAGGCTAGCAGGCAGGCAGGCTCGCAGGCAGGCAGCCAGGCTAGCAGGCAGGCAGGCAGGCAGGCTTGCAGGCAGGCAGGCAGGCAGGCAGGCATGCAGACAGACAGGCAGGCAGGCAGGCAGGCAGGCAGTCAGGCTCTCACCAGGTAGGCTCGCTGGCAAGCAGGCAGGCAGGCAGGTATGCAGGCTCGCACCAGGCAGGCTCCCTGGCAAGCAGGCAAGCAGGCTGGCAGGCAGGTAGGCAGGCAGTCAGGCAGTCATGCAGGCAGGCAGGCAGGCAGGCAGGCATGCAGACAGCTAGGCAGGAAGGTTCGCAGGCAGGCATCAGGCAAGCAAGCTCGCAGGCAGGCAGGCAGGCAGGCAGGCAGGCAGGCATTTAGGCAGGCAGGCAGGCAGGCCCTCAGGCAGGCTTGCAGGCAGGCAGGCTCACAGGCAGGCAGGCAGGCAGGCAGGCCGCAGGCAGGCAAGCAGGCAAGCAAGCTTGCAGGCTCACAGGCAGGCAGGCAGGCCGCAGGCCGCAGGCAGGCAGGCAAGCAGGCAAGCAAGCTCGCAGGCTCGCAGGCAGGCAGGCAGGCAGGCAGTCATGCAGGCAGGCAGGCAGGCAGGCAGGCATGCAGACAGCTAGGCAGGAAGGTTCGCAGGCAGGCATCAGGCAAGCAAGCTCGCAGGCTCGCAGGCAGGCAGGCAGGCAGGCAGGCAGGCAGGCATTTAGGCAGGCAGGCAGGCAGGCCCTCAGGCAGGCTTGCAGGCAGGCAGGCTCACAGGCAGGCAGGCAGGCAGGCAGGCCGCAGGCAGGCAAGCAGGCAAGCAAGCTTGCAGGCTCGCAGGCAGGCAGGCAGGCCGCAGGCCGCAGGCAGGCAGGCAAGCAGGCAAGCAAGCTCGCAGGCTCGCAGGCAGGCAGGCAGGCAGGCAGGCAGGCAGGAATGCACGCAGGTAGGCAGGCAGGCAGGCAGGCAGGCGGGAAGCCTAGCAGGCAGGCAGGCTCGCAGGCAGGCAGGCAAGTAGGCAAGCAAGCAAGTTCGCAGGCTGGTAGGCAGGCAGGCAGGCAGGCATGCAGGCATGCAGACAGACAGGCAGCAGGCAGGCAGTCTCGCATCAGGCAGGCTCGCTGGCAGGCAGGCAAGTAGGCAGGTAAGCAAGCTCGCAGGCTCCCAGGCAGACAGGCAGGGAGGGAGGCAGGTAGACAGGCAGGGAGGGAGGCAGGTAGACAGGCAGGCAAGCAAGCTGCAGGCTCGCAGGCTGGCAGGCAGGCAGGCAGGCAGGCAAGCAGGTACGCAAGCTCGCAGGCTCGCAGGCAGGAAGGCTAGCATGCAGGCAGGCTCGCAGGCAGGCAGGCAAGTAGGCAGGCAGGTAGACAGGCAGGCAGGCTCGCACCAGGCAGGCTTGCTGGCAGGCAGGCTGGCTCGCAGGCTGGCAGGGAGGCAGGCAGGCAGGCATGCAGGCAGGCAGGTAGACAGTCAGGCAGGCAGGCAGGCAGGCTTGCATGCAGGTAGGCAGGCAGGCATGTAGACAGACAGGCAGGCAGGCAGGCAGGCAGGCTCGCTGGCAAACAGGCAGGCAGGCTCGCCGGCAGGTAGCCAGGAAGGTTCGCAGGCAGGCAGGCAGGCAAGCAAGCTCGCCGGCTCGCAGGCAGGCAGGCAGGCTACAGGCAGGCAGGCATGCATGCAGACAGATAGGCAGGCAGGCAGTTAGGCAGGCAGGCAGGTAGGCTCGCATCAGGCAGGCTCGCTGGCAGGCAGGCAGGCAGGCTCGCAGGCACGTAAGCAAGAAGGTCGCAGGCAGGTAGGCAGGCAAGCAAGCTCGCCGGCTCGCAGGCAGGCAGGCAGGTCGCAGGCAGGCAGGCAGGCAGGCAGGCTCACAGGCAGGCAGGCAGGCTGGCAGGCAGGTAGGCAGGAATGTTCGCAGGCAGGCAAGCAAGCTCGCAGGCTCGCAGGCAGGCATGCAGGCAGGCAGGCCGGCTAGCAGGCAGGCAGGCAGGCAGGCCGCAGCAGGCAGGCAGGGAAGCAAGCTCACATGCTAGCTCCCAGGCAGGCATGCAGGCAGGCTTGCACCAGGCAGGCTCGCTGGCAGGCAGGCAGGCTGCAGGCAGGCAGGAAGGCTCACAGGCAGGCAATTTCACGGCAGGCAGGCATGCAGGCAGGCAGGCCGGCTAGCAGGCAGGCAGGCAGGCAGGCCGCAGCAGGCAGGCAGGCAAGCAAGCTCACATGCTAGCTCCCAGGCAGGCAGGCAGGCAGGCAGGCAGGATGGCAGGCTTGCACCAGGCAGGCTCGCTGGCAGGCAGGCAGGCTGCAGGCAGGCAGGAAGGCTCACAGGCAGGCAATTTCACAGGCAGGCAGGCAGGCAGGCAGGCAAGCAGGCAGGCAAGCAAGCAGGCAAGCAAGCTCGCATGCTCGCAGGCAGGTAGGCAGGCCGCAGGCAGGCAGGCAGGCAAGCAGGCAAGCAAGCTCGCACGCTCGCAGGCAAACAGGCAGGCAGGCAGGCAGGCAGGCAGGTTTGCAGACAGGCTTGCATGCTCCCAGGCCGGCAGGCTCCCAGGCAGGCAGGCAGGCAGGCAGGCAAGCTCACAGGCAGGCTCACAGTCAGGCAGGCAAGCAGGCAGGCAGGGGGCAGGCTCGCAGGCACAGGCTCGCAGGCAGGAAGGCAGGCAGGCCGGCAGGCCGGTATACAGGCAGTCAAGCCAGCAGGCATGCATGCAGGCAGGCAGGCATGCAGACAGGCAGGCAGGCAGGCAGGCAGGCTCGCACCAGGCAGGATAGCTGGCAGGCAGACAGGCAGGCTCACAGGCAGGTAGGCAGGAAGGTTCGCAGGCAGGCAGGCAGGCTAGCAAGCTCGCAGGCTTGCAGGCAGGCAGGCAGGCTGCAGGCAATCAGGCAGGCAAGTAAGCTAGCAGGCAGGCAGGCCGCAGGCATGCAGGCAGTCAGGCATACAGCCAGGTAGGCAGGCAGGCAGGCAGACAGGAAGGCTAGCAGGCAGGCAGGCTCGCAGGCAGGCAGGCTCGCTGGCAGGCATGCGGGCAGGCAGGCACGCAGGCAGGCAGCCAGGGTAGCAGCCAGGCAGGCAGGCAGGCTTGCAGGCAGGCAGGCATGCAGACAGACAGGCAGGCAGGCAGGCAGGCAGGCAGGCAGGCTCGCACCAGGCAGGCTCGCTGCCAAGCAGGCAGGCAGGCTGGCAGGCAGGTAGGCTGGAATGTTCGTAGGCAGGCAAGCAAGCTCGCAGGCTCGCAGGCAGGCAGCCAGGCTAGCAGGCAGGCAGGTAGGCTCGCAGGCAGGTAGGCAGGAAGGTTCGCAGGCTCGCAAGCAGGCAGGCAGGACGCAGGCAGGCAGGCAGGCAAGCAGGCAGGCAAGAAAGCTCGCAGGCAGGCAGGCCGCAGGCATGCAGGCAGGCAAGCAGGCAGGCAAGCAAGCTCGCAGGCAGGCAGGCCGCAGGCATGCAGGCAGGCAGGCATACAGGCAGGTAGGCAGGCAGGCGGGCAGGCAGGAAGGCTAGCAGGCAGGCAGGCTCGCAAGCAGTCAGGCTCGCTGGCAGGCAGGCGGGCGGGCAGGCACACAGGTAGGCAGCCAGGCTAGGTGCCTGGCAGGCAGGCAGGCTTGCAGGCAGGCAGGCATGCAGACAGACAGGCAGCAGGCAGGCAGTCTCGCATCAGGCAGGCTCGCTGGCAGGCAGGCAAGTAGGCAGGTAAGTAAGCTCGCAGGCTCCCAGGCAGACAGGCAGGGAGGGAGGCAGGTAGACAGGCAGGGAGGGAGGCAGGTAGACAGGCAGGCAAGCAAGCTGCAGGTTCGCAGGCTGGCAGGCAGCAGGCAAGCAGGTACGCAAGCTCGCAGGCTCGCAGGCAGGAAGGCTAGCATGCAGGCAGGCTCGCAGGCAGGCAGGCAAGTAGGCAGGCAGGTAGACAGGCAGGCAGGCTCGCACCAGGCAGGCTTGCTGGCAGGCAGGCAGGCTCGCAGGCTGGCAGGGAGGCAGGCAGGCAGGCATGCAGGCAGGCAGGTAGACAGTCAGGCAGGCAGGCAGGCAGGCAGGCTTGCATGCAGGTAGGCAGGCAGGCATGTAGACAGACAGGCAGGCAGGCAGGCTCGCTGGCAAGCAGGCAGGCAGGCTCGCAGGCAGGTAGGCAGGAAGGTTCGCAGGCAGGCAGGCAGGCAAGCAAGCTCGCCGGCTCGCAGGCAGGCAGGCAGGCAGGCAGGCAGGCAGGCAGGCATGCAGACAGATAGGCAGGCAGGCAGTTAGGCAGTTAGGCAGGCAGGCTCGCACCAGGCAGGCTCGCTGGCAGGCAGGCAGGTAGGTTCGCAGGCAGGCAGGCAGGCTACAGGCAGGCAGGCAGGCAGGCTTGCAGGCAGGCAGGCAGGCAGGCAGGCATGCAGGCAGGTAGAGAGGCAGGCAGACAGGCACTCAGGCAGGCTGGCAGGCAGACAGGCTCGCAGGCAGGCAGGCAGGCAGGCATGCATGCAGGCAGGTAGACAGGCAGGCAGGCAGGCAGGCTCGCACCAGGCAGGCTTGCTGGCAGGCAGGCAGGCAGGCAGGTTTGCAGGCAGGCAGGCAGGCTAGCAGACAGGCAGGCAGGCATGCAGGCTTGCAGACAGGCAGGCAGGCAGGCTCGCAGGCAGGCAGGCAGTTAGGTTCACAGGCAGGCAGGATGGCAGGCTTGCAGGCAGGCAGGAAGGCAAGCAAGCTCGCAGGCTCGCAGGCAGGCAGGCAGGCCGCAGGCAGGCAGGCAGGCAAGCAGGCAAGCAAGCTCGCAGGCTCGCAGGCAGGTAGGCAGGCAGGCAGGCAGGCTTGCAGGCAGGCAGGCATGCAGAGAGACAGGCAGGCAGGCAGACAGGCAGACAAACAGGCTCGCACCAGGCAGGTTCGCTGGCAAGCAGGCAGGCAGGCTCGCAGGCAGGTAGGCAGGCAGTCATGCAGGCAGGCAGGCAGCCAGGCAGCCAGGCTAGCAGGCTCGCAGCTAGGCAGGCAGGCCGCAGGTATGCAGGCAGGCAGGCAAGCAGGCAAGCAAGCTCGCAGGCTCGCAGGCTGGCAGGCAGGCAGGCAGGCAGGAAGGCTAGCAGACAGGCAGGTAAGTAGGCATTCAAGCAAGCTCGCAGGCTCGCAGGCCGGCAGGCCGGCAGGTAGACAGGCAGATAGGCAGGCAGGCAGGCAAGCAAGCTCGCAGGCTCGCAGGCAGGCAGGCAGTCAGGCAGGCCGCAGGCAGGCAGGCAGGCAAGCAAGCTCACAGGCTCGCAGGCAGGCACGCAGGCAGGCGGGAAGGCTAGCAGGCAGGCAGGCTCGCAGGCAGGCAGCCAGGCTAGCAGGCAGGCAGGCAGGCAGGCTTGCAGGCAGGCAGGCAGGCAGGCAGGCATGCAGACAGACAGGCAGGCATGCAGGCAGGCAGGCAGTCAGGCTCTCACCAGGTAGGCTCGCTGGCAAGCAGGCAGGCAGGCAGGTATGCAGGCTCGCACCAGGCAGGCTCGCTGGCAAGCAGGCAGGCAGGCTGGCAGGCAGGTAGGCAGGCAGTCAGGCAGTCATGCAGGCAGGCAGGCAGGCAGGCAGGCATGCAGACAGCTAGGCAGGAAGGTTCGCAGGCAGGCATCAGGCAAGCAAGCTCGCAGGCTCGCAGGCAGGCAGGCAGGCAGGCAGGCAGGTAGGCATGCAGGCATTTAGGCAGGCAGGCAGGCAGGCCCTCAGGCAGGCTTGCAGGCAGGCAGGCTCACAGGCAGGCAGGCAGGCAGGCAGGCAGGCTGCAGGCAGGCAAGCAGGCAAGCAAGCTTGCAGGCTCGCAGGCAGGCAGGCAGGCCGCAGGCCGCAGGCAGGCAGGCAAGCAGGCAAGCAAGCTCGCAGGCTCGCAGGCAGGCAGGCAGGCAGGCAGGAATGCAGGCAGGTAGGCAGGCAGGCAGGCAGGCGGGAAGCCTAGCAGGCAGGCAGGCTCGCAGGCAGGCAGGCAAGTAGGCAAGCAAGCAAGTTCGCAGGCTGGCAGGCAGGCAGGCAGGCAGGCATGCAGGCATGCAGACAGACAGGCAGCAGGCAGGCAGTCTCGCATCAGGCAGGCTCGCTGGCAGGCAGGCAAGTAGGCAGGTAAGTAAGCTCGCAGGCTCCCAGGCAGACAGGCAGGGAGGGAGGCAGGTAGACAGGCAGGGAGGGAGGCAGGTAGACAGGCAGGCAAGCAAGCTGCAGGTTCGCAGGCTGGCAGGCAGGCAGGCAAGCAGGTACGCAAGCTCGCAGGCTCGCAGGCAGGAAGGCTAGCATGCAGGCAGGCTCGCAGGCAGGCAGGCAAGTAGGCAGGCAGGTAGACAGGCAGGCAGGCTCGCACCAGGCAGGCTTGCTGGCAGGCAGGCAGGCTCGCAGGCTGGCAGGGAGGCAGGCAGGCAGGCATGCAGGCAGGCAGGTAGACAGTCAGTCAGGCAGGCAGGCAGGCAGGCTTGCATGCAGGTAGGCAGGCAGGCATGTAGAGAGACAGGCAGGCAGGCAGGTAGGCAGGAATGTTTGTAGGCAGGCAAGCAAGCTCGCAGGCTCGCAGGCAGGCAACCAGGCTAGCAGGCAGGCAGGCAGGCAGGCATGCAGGCAGGCAGGCAGCTAGGCATGCAAGCAGGCACGTAGGCAGCCAGGCAGGCTGGCCGGCAGGCTCGCACCAGGCAGGCAAGCTGGCAGGCAGGCAGGTAGGCTCGCAGGCAGGTAGGCAGGAAGGTTCGCAGGCAGGCAGGCAGGCTAGCAAGCTCGCAGGCTCGCAGGCAGGCAGGCAGGCCGCAGGCAGGCAGGCAGGCAAGCAGGCAGGCAAGAAAGCTCGCAGGCAGGAAGGCCGCAGGCATGCAGGCAAGCAAGCTCACAGGCAGGCAGGCCGCAGGCATGCAGGCAGGCAGGCATACAGGCAGGTAGGCAGGCTGGCGGGCAGGCAGGAAGGCTAGCAGGCAGGCAGGCTCGCATGCAGGCAGGCTCGCTGGCAGGCAGGCGGGCGGGCAGGCACATAGGCAGGCAGCCAGGCTAGCAGCCAGGCAGGCAGGCAGGCTTGCAGGCAGGCAGGCATGCAGACAGACAGGCAGGCAGGCAGGCAGGCAGGCAGGCTCTCACCAGGCAGGCTCGCTGGCAAGCAGGCAGGCAGGCTCGCAGGCTGGTAGGCAGGAAGGTTCGCAGGCAGGCATGCAGGCAAGCAAGCTCGCAGGCTCGCAGGCAGGCAGGCATGCCGCAGGCAGGCAGGCAGGCAGGCAGGTAGGGAGGCAGGCAGGCATGCAGGAAGGCTAGCAGGCAGGCAGGCTCGCAGGAAGGCAGGAAGGTAGGCAGGCAAACAAACTCGCACGCTCGCAGGCAGGTAGGCAGGCCGCAGGCAGGAAGGCAGGCAGGCAGGCAAGCAGGCAGGCAGGCAGGCAGGCAAGCAGGCAAGCAAGCTAGCAAGCTCGAAGGCATGCAGGCAGGCGGGCAGGCAGGCAGGCAAGCTCGCAGGCAGGCAGGCTTGCTGCCAGGCAGGCAGGCAAGCAAGCTCACATGCTCGCTAGCTGGCAGGCAGGCAGGCAGGCAGGCATGCAGGCAGGCAGGTAGGCAGGGATGCAGGCAGGCAGGCAGGCTCGCACCAGGCAGGCTCGCTGGCAGGCAGGCAGGCAGGCTCGCACCTGGCAGGCTCGCTGGCAGGCAGGCAGGCAGGCTCGCAGGCAGGTAGGCAGGAAGGTTCGCAGGCAGGCAGGCAGGCAAGCAAGCTCGCAGGCTCGCAGGCAGGCAGGCAGGCCGCAGGCAGGCAGGCAGGCAGGCAGGTAGGGAGGCAGGCAGGCAGGCAAGCAGGCAGTCAGGCAAGCAGGCAAGCAAGCTAGCAAGCTCGCAGGCAGGCTGGCTGGCAGGCAGGCAGGCAAGCAAGCTCACATGCTCGCTCGCTGGCAGGCAGGCAGGCAGGCAGGCCGGCATTCAGGCAGGCAGGTAGGCAGGGAGGCAGGCAGGCAGGCAGGCTCGCACCAGGCAGGCTCGCTGGCAGGCAGGCAGGCAGGCTCACACCAGGCAGGCTCGCTGGCAGGCAGGCAGGCAGGCTCGCAGGCAGGTAGGCAGGAAGGTTCGCAGGCAGGCAGGCAGGCAAGCAAGCTCGCAGGCTCACAGGCAGGCAGGCAGGCTGCAGGCAGGCAGGCATGCAGGCAGGTAGGCAAGCAGGCAAGCAAACTCGCAGGCTCGCAGGCAGGCATGCAGGCAGGCAGGCCGGCTAGCAGGCTAGCAGGCAGGCAGGCAGGCAGGCAGGCCGCAGCAGGCAGGCAGGCAAGCAAGCTCACATGCTAGCTCCCAGGCAGGCAGGCAGGCAGGCAGGCATGCAGGCAGGCAGGTGGGCAGTCAGGCAGGCAGGCAGGCAGGCAGGCTTGCACCAGGCAGGCTCGCTGGCAGGCAGGCAGGCTGCAGGCAGGCAGGAAGGCTCACAGGCAGGCAATTTCACAGGCAGGCAGGCAGGCAGGCAAGCAGGCAGGCAGGCAAGCAGGCAAGCAAGCTCGCATGCTCCTAGGCAGGTAGGCAGGCCGCAGGCAGGCAGGCAGGCAGGCAGGTAGGCAAGCAGGCAGGCAGGCAAGCAAGCTCGCACGCTCACAGGCAAACAGGCAGGCAGGCAGGCAGGCAGGCAGGCAGGCAGGCTGGCATACAGGCTCACAGTCCGGTAGGCAAGCAGGCAGGCAGGGAGGCAGGCTCGCAGGCACAGGCTCGCAGGCAGGCAGGCAGGCAGGCCGGCAGGCCGGCATACAGGGAGTCAGGCAGGCAGGCAGGCTCGCACCAGGCAGGCAAGCTGGCAGGCAGGCAGGTAGGCTCGCAGGCAGGTAGGCAGGAAGGTTCGCAGGCAGGCAGGCAGGCTAGCAAGCTCGCAGGCTCGCAGGCAGGCAGGCAGGCCGCAGGCAGTCAGGCAGGCAAGCAGGCAGGCAAGCAAGCTCGCAGGCAGGCAGGCCACAGGCAGGCAGGTTGGAAAGCAGGCAGGCAAGTAAGCTCGCAGGCAGGCAGGCCGCAGGCATGCAGGCAGTCAGGCATACAGCCAGGTAGGCAGGCAGGCAGGCAGGCAGGCAGGCATGCAGGCAGGCAGGTAGACAGGCAGGCAGGCAGGCAGGAAGGTAGGCAGGCAAGCAAACTCGCAAGCTCGCTGGCTTGCAGGCAGGCAGGCAGGCAGGCTGGCCGCATCAGGCAGGCAGGCAAGCAAGCTCACATGCTAGCTCGCAGGCAGGCAGGCAGGCATTCAGGCAGGCAGGTAGGCAGTCAGGCAGGCAGGCAGGCTCGCACCAGGCAGGCTCGCTGGCAGGCAGGCAGGCATGCAGACAGACAGGCTGGCAGGCAGGCAGGCAGGCAGGCTCGAAGGCAGGCAGTTTCACAGGCAGGAAGGCAGGCAAGCAGGCAGGCAGGGAAGCAGGCAAGAAAGCTCGCACGCTCACAGGCAGGTAGGCAGGCCGCAGACAGGCAGGCAGGCAGGCAAGCAGGCAGGCAGGAAAGCTTTCAGGCTTGCAGCTAACAAGCAGGCAGGCAGGCAGGCAGGCAGGCATACAGACAGACAGGCAGGCAGGCAGGCAGGCAAGCAGGCAGGCAGGGAGGCAGGCTCGCAGGCACAGGTTCGCAGGCAGGCAGGCAGGCAGGCAAGAAGGCAGGCAGGCAGGCAGGAAGGCAGGCAGGCTAGCAGGCAGGCAGGCTTGCAGGCAGGCAGGCAGGCAAGCAAGCTCACATGTTCGCTTGCAGGCAGGCAGGCAGGCAGAAAGGCAGGCAGGCATGCAGGCATGCAGGTAGGCAGGGAGGCAGGCAGGCTGGCAGGCTCGCACCAGGCAGGCTCGCTGGCAGGCAGGCAGGCAGGTTCGCACCAGGCAGGCTCGCTGGCAGGCAGGCAGGCAGGCTCGCAGGCAGGTAGGCAGGAAGGTTCGCAGGCAGGCAGGCAGGCAAGCAAGCTCGCAGGCTCGCAGGCAGGCAGGCAGGCAGGCTGCAGGCAGGCAGGCAGGCAGGCATGCAGGCAGGTAGGCAAGCAGGCAAGCAAACTCGCAGGCTCGCAGGCAGGCATGCAGGCAGGCAGGCCGGCTAGCAGGCTAGCAGGCAGGCAGGCAGGCAGGCAGGCAGGCCGCAGCAGGCAGGCAGGGAAGCAAGCTCACATGCTAGCTCCCAGGCAGGCATGCAGGCAGGCTTGCACCAGGCAGGCTCGCTGGTAGGCAGGCAGGCTGCAGGCAGGCAGGAAGGCTCACAGGCAGGCAATTTCACGGCAGGCAAGCAGGCAGGCAGGTAGGCAGGCAGGCAGGCAGGCCGCAGCAGGCAGGCAGGCAGGCAAGCAAGCTCACATGCTAGCTCCCAGGCAGGCAGGCAGGCAGGCAGGCAGGAGGGCAGGCTTGCACCAGGCAGGCTCGCTGGCAGGCAGGCAGGCTGCAGGCAGGCAGGAAGGCTCACAGGCAGGCAATTTCACAGGCAGGCAGGCAGGCAGGCAGGCAGGCAAGCAGGCAGGCAGGCAAGCAGGCAAGCAAGCTCGCATGCTCGCAGGCAGGTAGGCAGGCAGCAGGCAGGCAGGCAGGCAGGCAGGTAGGCAAGCAGGCAGGCAGGCAAGCAGGCAAGCAAGCTCGCACGCTCGCAGGCAAACAGGCAGGCAGGCAGGCAGGCAGGCAGGTTTGCAGACAGGCTTGCATGCTCCCAGGCCGGCAGGCTCCCAGGCAGGCAGGCAGGCAGGCAGGCAAGCTCACAGGCAGGCTCACAGTCAGGCAGGCAAGCAGGCAGGCAGGGAGGCAGGCTCGCAGGCACAGGCTCGCAGGCAGGAAGGCAGGCAGCCCGGCAGGCCGGCATACAGGCAGTCAGGCCGGCAGGCATGCATGCAGGCAGGCAGGCATGCAGACAGGCAGGCAGGCAGGCAGGCAGGCTCGCACCAGGCAGGATAGCTGGCAGGCAGGCAGGCAGGCTCGCAGGCTGGTAGGCCGGAAGGTTCGCAGGCAGGCAGGCAGGCTAGCAAGCTCGCAGGCTTGCAGGCAGGCCGCAGGCATGCAGGCAGTCAGGCATACAGCCAGGTAGGCAGGCAGGCAGGCAGGCAGGAAGGCTAGCAGGCAGACAGGCTCGCAGGCAGGCAGGCTCGCTGGCAGGCATGCGGGCAGGCAGGCACGCAGGCAGGCAGCCAGGGTAGCAGCCAGGCAGGCAGGCAGGCTTGCAGGCAGGCAGGCTCGCTGGCAGGCATGCGGGCAGGCAGGCACGCAGGCAGGCAGCCAGGGTAGCAGCCAGGCAGGCAGGCAGGCTTGCAGGCAGGCAGGCATGCAGACAGACAGGCAGGCAGGCAGGCAGGCAGGCAGGCAGGCTCGCACCAGGCAGGCTCGCTGCCAAGCAGGCAGGCAGGCAGGTAGGCAGGAATGTTCGTAGGCAGGCAAGCAAGCTCGCAGGCTCGCAGGCAGGCAGCCAGGCTAGCAGGCAGGCAGGCAGGCAGGCAGGCATGCAGGCAGGCAGGCAGCCAGGCATGAAAGCAGGCACGTAGGCAGCCAGCCAGGCTGGCCGGCAGGCTCGCACCAGGCAGGCAAGCTGGCAGGCAGGCAGGTAGGCTCGCAGGCAGGTAGGCAGGAAGGTTCGCAGGCAGGCAGGCAGGCTAGCAAGCTCGCAGGCTCGCAGGCAGGCAGGCAGGCCGCAGGCAGGCAGGCAGGCAAGCAGGCAGGCAAGAAAGCTCGCAGGCAGGCAGGCCGCAGGCATGCAGGCAAGCAAGCTCGCAGGCAGGCAGGCCGCAGGCATGCAGGCAGGCAGGCATACAGGCAGGTAGGCAAGCAGGCGGGCAGGCAGGAAGGCTAGCAGGCAGGCAGGCTCGCAAGCAGGCAGGCTCGCTGGCAGGCAAGCGGGCGGGCAGGCACACAGGCAGGCAGCCAGGCTAGCAGCCAGGCAGGCAGGCAGGCTTGCAGGCAGGCAGGCATGCAGACAGACAGGCAGGCAGGCAGGCAGGCAGGCAGGCTCTCACCAGGCAGGCTCACTGGCAAGCAGGCAGGCAGGCTCGCAGGCTGGTAGGCAGGAAGGTTCGCAGGCAGGCATGCAGGCAAGCAAGCTCGCAGGCTCACAGGCAGGCAGGCAGGCCGCAGGCAGGCAGGCAGGCAGGTAGGGAGGCAGGCAGGCATGCAAGAAGGCTAGCAGGCAGGCAGGCTCGCAGGAAGGCAGGAAGGTAGGCAGGCAAACAAACTCGCACGCTCGCAGGCAGGTAGGCAGGCCGCAGGCAGGAAGGCAGGCAGGCAGGCAAGCAGGCAGGCAGGCAGGCAGGCTGGCAAGCTCGCAGGCAGGCAGGCTTGCAGGCAGGCAGGCAGGCAAGCAAGCTCACATGCTCGCTCGCTGGCAGGCAGGCAGGCAGGTAGGCAGGGAGGCAGGCAGGCAGGCAGGCTCGCACCAGGCAGGCTCGCTGGCAGGCAGGCAGACAGGCTCACACCCGGCAGGCTCGCTGGCAGGCAGGCAGGCAGGCTCGCAGGCAGGTAGGCAGGAAGGTTCGCAGGCAGGCAGGCAGGCAAGCAAGCTCGCAGGCTCGCAGGCAGGCAGGCAGGCTGCAGGCAGGCAGGCATGCAGGCAGGTAGGCAAGCAGGCAAGCAAACTCGCAGGCTCGCAGGCAGGCAGGCAGGCCGGCTAGCAGGCTAGCAGGCAGGCAGGCAGGCATGCAGGCCGCAGCAGGCAGGCAGGCAAGCAAGCTCACATGCTAGCTCCCAGGCAGGCAGGCAGGCAGGCAGGCATGCAGGCAGGCAGGTGGGCAGTCAGGCAGGCAGGCAGGCAGGCAGGCTTGCACCAGGCAGGCTCGCTGGCAGGCAGGCAGGCTGCAGGCAGGCAGGAAGGCTCACAGGCAGGCAATTTCACAGGCAGGCAGGCAGGCAGGCAGGCAGGCAGGCAGGCAAGCAGGCAGGCAGGCAAGCAGGCAAGCAAGCTCGCATGCTCCTAGGCAGGTAGGCAGGCCGCAGGCAGGCAGGCAGGCAGGCAGGCAGGCAGGCAGGTAGGCAAGCAGGCAGGCAGGCAAGCAAGCTCGCACGCTCACAGGCAAACAGGCAGGCAGGCAGGCAAGCAGGCAGGCTGGCATACAGGCTCACAGTCAGGTAGGCAAGTAGGCAGGCAGGGAGGCAGGCTCGCAGGCATAGGCTCGCAGGCAGGCAGGCAGGCAGGCCGGCAGGCCGGCATACAGGCAGTCAGGCCGGCAGGCATGCATGCAGGCAGGCAGGCATGCAGACAGGCAGGCAGGCAGGCAGGCAGGCTCGCACCAGGCAGGATAGCTGGCAGGCAGGCAGGCAGGCTCGCAGGCAGGTAGGCAGGAAGGTTCGCAGGCAGGCAGGCAGGCTAGCAAGCTCGCAGGCAGGCAGGCAGGCCGCAGGCAGTCAGGCAGGCAAGCAGGCAGGCAAGCAAGCTCGCAGGCAGGCAGGCCGCAGGCAAGCAGGTTGGAAAGCAGGCAGGCAAGTAAGCTCGCAGGCAGGCAGGCCGCAGGCATTCAGGCAGTCAGGCATACAGCCAGGTAGGCAGGCAGGCAGGCAGGCAGGAAGGCTAGCAGGCAGGCAGGCTGGCACGCAGGCAGGCTCGCTGGCAGGCATGCGGGCAGGCAGGCACGCAGGCATGCAGCCAGGGTAGCAGCCAGGCAGGCAGGCAGGCTTGCAGGCAGGCAGGCATGCAGACAGAAGGGCAGGCAGGCAGGCAGGCAGGCAGGCAGGCAGGCTCACACGAGGCAGGCTCGCTGCCAAGCAGGCAGGCAGGCTGGCAGGCAGGTAGGCAGGAATGTACGCAGGCAGGCAAGCAAGCTCGCAGGCTCGCAGGCAGGCATGCAGGCAGGCAGGCCGGCTAGCAGGCAGGCAGGCAGGCAGGCCGCAGCAGGCAGGCAGGGAAGCAAGCTCACATGCTAGCTCCCAGGCAGGCATGCAGGCAGGCTTGCACCAGGCAGGCTCGCTGGCAGGCAGGCAGGCTGCAGGCAGGCAGGAAGGCTCACAGGCAGGCAATTTCACGGCAGGCAGGCAGGCAGGCAGGTAGGCAGGCAGGCATGCAGGCAGGCAGGCCGGGTAGCAGGCAGGCAGGCAGGCAGGCCGCAGCAGGCAGGCAGGCAAGCAAGCTCACATGCTAGCTCCCAGGCAGGCAGGCAGGCAGGCAGGATGGCAGGCTTGCACCAGGCAGGCTCGCTGGCAGGCAGGCAGGCTGCAGGCAGGCAGGAAGGCTCACAGGCAGGCAATTTCACAGGCAGGCAGGCAGGCAGGCAGGCAAGCAGGCAGGCAGGCAAGCAGGCAAGCAAGCTCGCATGCTCGCAGGCAGGTAGGCAGGCCGCAGGCAGGCAGGCAGGCAGGCAGGTAGGCAAGCAGGCAGGCAGGCAAGCAAGCAAGCAAGCTCGCACGCTCGCAGGCAAACAGGCAGGCAGGCAGGCAGCCAGGCAGGCAAGCTCACAGGCAGGCTCACAGTCAGGCAGGCAAGCAGGCAGGCAGGGGGCAGGCTCGCAGGCACAGGCTCGCAGGCAGGAAGGCAGGCAGGCCGGCAGGCCGGCATACAGGCAGTCAGGCCGGCAGGCATGCATGCAGGCAGGCAGGCATGCAGACAAGCAGGCAGGCAGGCTCGCACCAGGCAGGATAGCTGGCAGGCAGACAGGCAGGCTCACAGGCAGGTAGGCAGGAAGGTTCGCAGGCAGGCAGGCAGGCTAGCAAGCTCGCAGGCTTGCAGGCAGGCAGGCAGGCCGCAGGCAATCAGGCAGGCAAGAAGGCAGGCAAGTAAGCTCGCAGGCAGGCAGGCCGCAGGCATGCAGGCAGTCAGGCATACAGCCAGGTAGGCAGGCAGGCAGGCAGGCAGGCAGGCATGCAGACAGACAGGCAGGCAGGCAGGCAGGCAGGCAGGCAGGCTCGCACCAGGCAGGCTCGCTGCCAAGCAGGCAGGCAGGCTGGCAGGCAGGTAGGCTGGAATGTTCGTAGGCAGGCAAGCAAGCTCGCAGGCTCGCAGGCAGGCAGCCAGGCTAGCAGGCAGGCAGGCAGGCAGGCAGGCATTCAGGCAGGCAGGCAGCCAGGCTTACAAGCAGGCACGTAGGCAGCCAGCCAGGCTGGCCGGCAGGCTCGCACCAGGCAGGCAAGCTGGCAGGCAGGCAGGTAGGCTCGCAGGCAGGTAGGCAGGAAGGTTCGCAGGCTCGCAAGCAGGCAGGCAGGCCGCAGGCAGGCAGGCAGGCAAGCAGGCAGGCAAGAAAGCTCGCAGGCAGGCAGGCCGCAGGCATGCAGGCAGGCAAGCAGGCAGGCAAGCAAGCTCGCAGGCAGGCAGGCCGCAGGCATGCAGGCAGGCAGGCATACAGGCAGGTAGGCAGGCAGGCGGGCAGGCAGGAAGGCTAGCAGGCAGGCAGGCTCGCAAGCAGGCAGGCTCGCTGGCAGGCAGGCGGGCGGGCAGGCACACAGGTAGGCAGCCAGGCTAGCAGCCTGGCAGGCAGGCAGGCTTGCAGGCAGGCAGGCATGCAGACAGACAGGCAGGCAGGCAGGCAGGCAGGCAGGCAGGCAGGCTCTCACCAGGCAGGCTCGCTGGCAAGCAGGCAGGCAGGCTCGCAGGCTGGTAGGCAGGAAGGTTCGCAGGCAGGCATGCAGGCAAGCAAGCTCGCAGGCTCGCAGGCAGGCAGGCATGCCGCAGGCAGGCAGGCAGGCAGGCAGGTAGGGAGGCAGGCAGGCATGCAGGAAGGCTAGCAGGCAGGCAGGCTCGCAGGAAGGCAGGAAGGTAGGCAGGCAAACAAACTCGCACGCTCGCAGGCAGGTAGGCAGGCCGCAGGCAGGAAGGCAGGTAGGCAGGCAAGCAGGCAGGCAGGCAGGCAGGCAAGCAGGCAAGCAAGCTAGCAAGCTCGCAGGGATGCAGGCAGGCAGGCAGGCAGGCAGGCAGGCAGGCAGGCAGGCAAGCTCGCAGGCAGGCAGGCTTGCAGGCAGGCAGGCAGGCAAGCAAGCTCACATGCTCGCTCGCTGGCAGGCAGGCAGGCAGGCAGGCCGGCATGCAGGCAGGCAGGTAGGCAGGGAGGCAGGCAGGCAGGCAGGCTCGCACCAGGCAGGCTCGCTTGCAGGCAGGCAGGCAGGCTCGCACCAGGCAGGCTCGCTGGCAGGCAGGCAGGCAGGCTCGCAGGCAGGTAGGCAGGAAGGTTCGCAGGCAGGCAGGCAGGCAAGCAAGCTCGCAGGCTCGCAGGCAGGCAGGCAGGCTGCAGGCAGGCAGGCATGCAGGCAGGTAGGCAAGCAGGCAAGAAAACTCGCAGGCTCGCAGGCAGGCATGCAGGCAGGCAGGCCGGCTAGCAGGCTAGCAGGCAGGCAGGCAGGCAGGCAGGCCGTAGCAGGCAGGCAGGCAAGCAAGCTCACATGCTAGCTCCCAGGCAGGCAGGCAGGCAGGCAGGCATGCAGGCAGACAGGCAGGCTGGCAGGCAGGCAGGCAGGCAGGCTCGCACCAGGCAGGCTCGCTGCCAAGCAGGCAGGCAGGCTGGCAGGCAGGTAGGCTGGAATGTTCGTAGGCAGGCAAGCAAGCTCGCAGGCTCGCAGGCAGGCAGCCAGGCTAGCAGGCAGGCAGGCAGGCAAGCATGCAAGCAGGCACGTAGGCAGCCAGCCAGGCTGGCCGGCAGGCCCGCACCAGGCAGGCAAGCTGGCAGGCAGGCAGGTAGGCTCGCAGGCAGGTAGGCAGGAAGGTTCGCAGGCTCGCAGGCAGGCAGGCCGCAGGCAGGCAGGCAGGCAAGCAGGCAGGCAAGAAAGCTCGCAGGCAGGCAGGCCGCAGGCATGCAGGCAGGCAAGCAGGCAGGCAAGCAAGCTCGCAGGCAGGCAGGCCGCAGGCATGCAGGCAGGCAGGCATACAGGCAGGTAGGCAGGCAGGCGGGCAGGCAGGCAGGCTCGCTGGCAGGCAGGCGGGCGGGCAGGCACACAGGCAGGCAGCCAGGCTAGCAGCCTGGCAGGCAGGCAGGCTTGCAGGCAGGCAGGCATGCAGACAGACAGGCAGGCAGGCAGGCAGGCAGGCTCTCACCAGGCAGGCTCGCTGGCAAGCAGGCAGGCAGTCTCGCAGGCTGGTAGGCAGGAAGGTTCGCAGGCAGGCATGCAGGCAAGCAAGCTCGCAGGCTCGCAGGCAGGCAGGCATGCCGCAGGCAGGCAGGCAGGCAGGCAGGTAGGGAGGCAGGCAGGCATGCAGGAAGGCTAGCAGGCAGGCAGGCTCGCAGGAAGGCAGGAAGGTAGGCAGGCAAACAAACTCGCACGCTCGCAGGCAGGTAGGCAGGCCGCAGGCAGGAAGGAAGGTAGGCAGGCAAGCAGGCAGGCAGGCAGGCAGGCAAGCAGGCAAGCAAGCTAGCAAGCTCGCAGGCATGCAGGCAGGCAGGCAGGCAGGCAGGCAAGCTCGCAGGCAGGCAGGCTTGCAGGCAGGCAGGCAGGCAAACAAGCTCACATGCTCGCTCGCTGGCAGGCAGGCAGGCAGGCAGGCCGGCATGCAGGCAGGCAGGTAGGCAGGGAGGCAGGCAGGCAGGCAGGCTCGCACCAGGCAGGCTCACTGGCAGGGAGGCAGGTAGGCTCGCACCAGGCAGGCTCGCTGGCAGGCAGGCAGGCAGGCTCGCAGGCAGGTAGGCAGGAAGGTTCGCAGGCAGGCAGGCAGGCTAGCAAGCTCGCAGGCTCGCAGGCAGGCAGGCAGGCCGCAGGCAGTCAGGCAGGCAAGCAGGCAGGCAAGCAAACTCGCAGGCAGGCAGGCCGCAGGCAGGCAGGTTGGAAAGCAGGCAGGCAAGTAAGCTCGCAGGCAGGCAGGCCGCAGGCATGCAGGCAGTCAGGCATACAGCCAGGTAGGCAGGCAGGCAGGCAGGCAGGAAGGCTAGCAGGCAGGCAGGCTCGCAGGCAGGCAGGCTCGCTGGCAGGCATGCGGGCAGGCAGGCACGCAGGCATGCAGCCAGGGTAGCAGCCAGGCAGGCAGGCAGGCTTGCAGGCAGGCAGGCATGCAGACAGAAGGGCAGGCAGGCAGGCAGGCAGGCAGGCAGGCTCGCACGAGGCAGGCTCGCTGCCAAGCAGGCAGGCAGGCTGGCAGGCAGGTAGGCAGGAATGTTCGCAGGCAGGCAAGCAAGCTCGCAGGCTCGCAGGCAGGCAGCCAGGCTAGCAGGCATGCAGGCAGGCAGGCAGGCAGGCATGCAGGCAGTCACGTAGGCAGCCAGGCAGGCAGGCAGGCAGGTTCGCACCAGGCAGGCAAGCTGGCAGGCAGGCAGGTAGGCTCGCAGGCAGGTAGGCAGGAAGGTTCCCAGGCAGGCAGGCAGGGTAGCAAGCTCACAGGCTCGCAGGCAGGCAGGCAGGCCGCAGGCAGGCAGGCAGGCAGGCAAGAAAGCTCGCAGGCTGGCAGGCCGCAGGCATGCAGGCAGGCAAGCAGGCAGGCAAGCAAGCTCGCAGGCAGGCAGGCCGCAGGCATGCAGGCAGGCAGGCATACAGGCAGGTAGGCAGGCAGGCGGGCAGGCAGGAAGGCTAGCAGGCAGGCAGGCTCGCAAGCAGGCAGGCTCGCTGGCAGGCAGGCGGGCGGGCAGGCATGCAGGCAGGCAGGCAGGCGGGCGGGCAGGCAGGCAGGCAGGCTTGCAGGCAGGCATGCATGCAGACACACTGGCAGGCAGGCAGGCAGGCATTGTCTCACCAGGCAGGCTCGCTGGCAAGCAGGCAGGCAGGCTCGCAGGCTGGTAGGCAGGAAGGTTCGCAGGCAGGCATGCAGGCAAGCAAGCTCGCAGGCTCGCAGGCAGGCAGGCCGCAGGCAGGCAGGCAGGAATGCAGGCAGGTAGGGAGGCAGGCAGGCATGCAGGAAGGCTAGCAGGCAGGCAGGCTCGCAGGCAGGCAGGAAGGTAGGCAGGCAAACAAACTCGCACGCTCGCAGGCAGGTAGGCAGGCCGTAGGCAGGAAGGCAGGCAGGCAGGCAGGCAAGCAGGCAGGCAGGCAAGCAGGCAAGTAAGCTCGCAAGCTCACAGGCATGCAGGCAGGCAGGCAGGCAGGCAAGCTCGCAGGCAGGCTCACAGGCAGGCAGGCAAGCAGGCAGGCAGGGAGGCAGGCTCGCAGGCACAGGTTCGCAGGCAGGCTGGCAGGCAGGAAGGCAGGCAGGCAGGCAGGAAGGCAGGCAAGCTAGCAGGCAGGCAGGCTTGCAGGCAGGCAGGCATGCAGACAGACAGGCAGGCAGGCAGGCAGGCAGGCAGGCTCTCACCAGGCAGGCTCACTGGCAAGCAGGCAGGCAGGCTCGCAGGCTGGTAGGCAGGAAGGTTCGCAGGCAGGCATGCAGGCAAGCAAGCTCGCAGGCTCACAGGCAGGCAGGCAGGCCGCAGGCAGGCAGGCAGGCAGGTAGGGAGGCAGGCAGGCATGCAAGAAGGCTAGCAGGCAGGCAGGCTCGCAGGAAGGCAGGAAGGTAGGCAGGCAAACAAACTCGCACGCTCGCAGGCAGGTAGGCAGGCCGCAGGCAGGAAGGCAGGCAGGCAGGCAAGCAGGCAGGCAGGCAGGCAGGCTGGCAAGCTCGCAGGCAGGCAGGCTTGCAGGCAGGCAGGCAGGCAAGCAAGCTCACATGCTCGCTCGCTGGCAGGCAGGCAGGCAGGTAGGCAGGGAGGCAGGCAGGCAGGCAGGCTCGCACCAGGCAGGCTCGCTGGCAGGCAGGCAGACAGGCTCACACCCGGCAGGCTCGCTGGCAGGCAGGCAGGCAGGCTCGCAGGCAGGTAGGCAGGAAGGTTCGCAGGCAGGCAGGCAGGCAAGCAAGCTCGCAGGCTCGCAGGCAGGCAGGCAGGCTGCAGGCAGGCAGGCATGCAGGCAGGTAGGCAAGCAGGCAAGCAAACTCGCAGGCTCGCAGGCAGGCAGGCAGGCCGGCTAGCAGGCTAGCAGGCAGGCAGGCAGGCATGCAGGCCGCAGCAGGCAGGCAGGCAAGCAAGCTCACATGCTAGCTCCCAGGCAGGCAGGCAGGCAGGCAGGCATGCAGGCAGGCAGGTGGGCAGTCAGGCAGGCAGGCAGGCAGGCAGGCTTGCACCAGGCAGGCTCGCTGGCAGGCAGGCAGGCTGCAGGCAGGCAGGAAGGCTCACAGGCAGGCAATTTCACAGGCAGGCAGGCAGGCAGGCAGGCAGGCAGGCAGGCAAGCAGGCAGGCAGGCAAGCAGGCAAGCAAGCTCGCATGCTCCTAGGCAGGTAGGCAGGCCGCAGGCAGGCAGGCAGGCAGGCAGGCAGGCAGGCAGGTAGGCAAGCAGGCAGGCAGGCAAGCAAGCTCGCACGCTCACAGGCAAACAGGCAGGCAGGCAGGCAAGCAGGCAGGCTGGCATACAGGCTCACAGTCAGGTAGGCAAGTAGGCAGGCAGGGAGGCAGGCTCGCAGGCATAGGCTCGCAGGCAGGCAGGCAGGCAGGCCGGCAGGCCGGCATACAGGCAGTCAGGCCGGCAGGCATGCATGCAGGCAGGCAGGCATGCAGACAGGCAGGCAGGCAGGCAGGCAGGCTCGCACCAGGCAGGATAGCTGGCAGGCAGGCAGGCAGGCTCGCAGGCAGGTAGGCAGGAAGGTTCGCAGGCAGGCAGGCAGGCTAGCAAGCTCGCAGGCAGGCAGGCAGGCCGCAGGCAGTCAGGCAGGCAAGCAGGCAGGCAAGCAAGCTCGCAGGCAGGCAGGCCGCAGGCAAGCAGGTTGGAAAGCAGGCAGGCAAGTAAGCTCGCAGGCAGGCAGGCCGCAGGCATTCAGGCAGTCAGGCATACAGCCAGGTAGGCAGGCAGGCAGGCAGGCAGGAAGGCTAGCAGGCAGGCAGGCTGGCACGCAGGCAGGCTCGCTGGCAGGCATGCGGGCAGGCAGGCACGCAGGCATGCAGCCAGGGTAGCAGCCAGGCAGGCAGGCAGGCTTGCAGGCAGGCAGGCATGCAGACAGAAGGGCAGGCAGGCAGGCAGGCAGGCAGGCAGGCAGGCTCACACGAGGCAGGCTCGCTGCCAAGCAGGCAGGCAGGCTGGCAGGCAGGTAGGCAGGAATGTACGCAGGCAGGCAAGCAAGCTCGCAGGCTCGCAGGCAGGCATGCAGGCAGGCAGGCCGGCTAGCAGGCAGGCAGGCAGGCAGGCCGCAGCAGGCAGGCAGGGAAGCAAGCTCACATGCTAGCTCCCAGGCAGGCATGCAGGCAGGCTTGCACCAGGCAGGCTCGCTGGCAGGCAGGCAGGCTGGAGGCAGGCAGGAAGGCTCACAGCCAGGCAATTTCACGGCAGGCAGGCAGGCAGGCAGGTAGGCAGGCAGGCATGCAGGCAGGCAGGCCGGCTAGCAGGCAGGCAGGCAGGCAGGCCGCAGCAGGCAGGCAGGCAAGCAAGCTCACATGCTAGCTCCCAGGCAGGCAGGCAGGCAGGCAGGATGGCAGGCTTGCACCAGGCAGGCTCGCTGGCAGGCAGGCAGGCTGCAGGCAGGCAGGAAGGCTCACAGGCAGGCAATTTCACAGGCAGGCAGGCAGGCAGGCAGGCAAGCAGGCAGGCAGGCAAGCAGGCAAGCAAGCTCGCATGCTCGCAGGCAGGTAGGCAGGCCGCAGGCAGGCAGGCAGGCAGGCAGGTAGGCAAGCAGGCAGGCAGGCAAGCAAGCAAGCAAGCTCGCACGCTCGCAGGCAAACAGGCAGGCAGGCAGGCAGCCAGGCAGGCAAGCTCACAGGCAGGCTCACAGACAGGCAGGCAAGCAGGCAGGCAGGGGGCAGGCTCGCAGGCACAGGCTCGCAGGCAGGAAGGCAGGCAGGCCGGCAGGCCGGCATACAGGCAGTCAGGCCGGCAGGCATGCATGCAGGCAGGCAGGCATGCAGACAAGCAGGCAGGCAGGCTCGCACCAGGCAGGATAGCTGGCAGGCAGACAGGCAGGCTCACAGGCAGGTAGGCAGGAAGGTTCGCAGGCAGGCAGGCAGGCTAGCAAGCTCGCAGGCTTGCAGGCAGGCAGGCAGGCCGCAGGCAATCAGGCAGGCAAGAAGGCAGGCAAGTAAGCTCGCAGGCAGGCAGGCCGCAGGCATGCAGGCAGTCAGGCATACAGCCAGGTAGGCAGGCAGGCAGGCAGGCAGGCAGGCATGCAGACAGACAGGCAGGCAGGCAGGCAGGCAGGCAGGCAGGCTCGCACCAGGCAGGCTCGCTGCCAAGCAGGCAGGCAGGCTGGCAGGCAGGTAGGCTGGAATGTTCGTAGGCAGGCAAGCAAGCTCGCAGGCTCGCAGGCAGGCAGCCAGGCTAGCAGGCAGGCAGGCAGGCAGGCAGGCATTCAGGCAGGCAGGCAGCCAGGCTTACAAGCAGGCACGTAGGCAGCCAGCCAGGCTGGCCGGCAGGCTCGCACCAGGCAGGCAAGCTGGCAGGCAGGCAGGTAGGCTCGCAGGCAGGTAGGCAGGAAGGTTCGCAGGCTCGCAAGCAGGCAGGCAGGCCGCAGGCAGGCAGGCAGGCAAGCAGGCAGGCAAGAAAGCTCGCAGGCAGGCAGGCCGCAGGCATGCAGGCAGGCAAGCAGGCAGGCAAGCAAGCTCGCAGGCAGGCAGGCCGCAGGCATGCAGGCAGGCAGGCATACAGGCAGGTAGGCAGGCAGGCGGGCAGGCAGGAAGGCTAGCAGGCAGGCAGGCTCGCAAGCAGGCAGGCTCGCTGGCAGGCAGGCGGGCGGGCAGGCACACAGGTAGGCAGCCAGGCTAGCAGCCTGGCAGGCAGGCAGGCTTGCAGGCAGGCAGGCATGCAGACAGACAGGCAGGCAGGCAGGCAGGCAGGCAGGCAGGCTCTCACCAGGCAGGCTCGCTGGCAAGCAGGCAGGCAGGCTCGCAGGCTGGTAGGCAGGAAGGTTCGCAGGCAGGCATGCAGGCAAGCAAGCTCGCAGGCTCGCAGGCAGGCAGGCATGCCGCAGGCAGGCAGGCAGGCAGGCAGGTAGGGAGGCAGGCAGGCATGCAGGAAGGCTAGCAGGCAGGCAGGCTCGCAGGAAGGCAGGAAGGTAGGCAGGCAAACAAACTCGCACGCTCGCAGGCAGGTAGGCAGGCCGCAGGCAGGAAGGCAGGTAGGCAGGCAAGCAGGCAGGCAGGCAGGCAGGCAAGCAGGCAAGCAAGCTAGCAAGCTCGCAGGGATGCAGGCAGGCAGGCAGGCAGGCAGGCAGGCAGGCAGGCAGGCAAGCTCGCAGGCAGGCAGGCTTGCAGGCAGGCAGGCAGGCAAGCAAGCTCACATGCTCGCTCGCTGGCAGGCAGGCAGGCAGGCCGGCCGGCATGCAGGCAGGCAGGTAGGCAGGGAGGCAGGCAGGCAGGCAGGCTCGCACCAGGCAGGCTCGCTTGCAGGCAGGCAGGCAGGCTCGCACCAGGCAGGCTCGCTGGCAGGCAGGCAGGCAGGCTCGCAGGCAGGTAGGCAGGAAGGTTCGCAGGCAGGCAGGCAGGCAAGCAAGCTCGCAGGCTCGCAGGCAGGCAGGCAGGCTGCAGGCAGGCAGGCATGCAGGCAGGTAGGCAAGCAGGCAAGAAAACTCGCAGGCTCGCAGGCAGGCATGCAGGCAGGCAGGCCGGCTAGCAGGCTAGCAGGCAGGCAGGCAGGCAGGCAGGCCGTAGCAGGCAGGCAGGCAAGCAAGCTCACATGCTAGCTCCCAGGCAGGCAGGCAGGCAGGCAGGCATGCAGGCAGACAGGCAGGCTGGCAGGCAGGCAGGCAGGCAGGCTCGCACCAGGCAGGCTCGCTGCCAAGCAGGCAGGCAGCCTGGCAGGCAGGTAGGCTGGAATGTTCGTAGGCAGGCAAGCAAGCTCGCAGGCTCGCAGGCAGGCAGGCAGGCAAGCATGCAAGCAGGCACGTAGGCAGCCAGCCAGGCTGGCCGGCAGGCCCGCACCAGGCAGGCAAGCTGGCAGGCAGGCAGGTAGGCTCGCAGGCAGGTAGGCAGGAAGGTTCGCAGGCTCGCAGGCAGGCAGGCCGCAGGCAGGCAGGCAGGCAAGCAGGCAGGCAAGAAAGCTCGCAGGCAGGCAGGCCGCAGGCATGCAGGCAGGCAAGCAGGCAGGCAAGCAAGCTCGCAGGCAGGCAGGCCGCAGGCATGCAGGCAGGCAGGCATACAGGCAGGTAGGCAGGCAGGCGGGCAGGCAGGCAGGCTCGCTGGCAGGCAGGCGGGCGGGCAGGCACACAGGCAGGCAGCCAGGCTAGCAGCCTGGCAGGCAGGCAGGCTTGCAGGCAGGCAGGCATGCAGACAGACAGGCAGGCAGGCAGGCAGGCAGGCTCTCACCAGGCAGGCTCGCTGGCAAGCAGGCAGGCAGTCTCGCAGGCTGGTAGGCAGGAAGGTTCGCAGGCAGGCATGCAGGCAAGCAAGCTCGCAGGCTCGCAGGCAGGCAGGCATGCCGCAGGCAGGCAGGCAGGCAGGCAGGTAGGGAGGCAGGCAGGCATGCAGGAAGGCTAGCAGGCAGGCAGGCTCGCAGGAAGGCAGGAAGGTAGGCAGGCAAACAAACTCGCACGCTCGCAGGCAGGTAGGCAGGCCGCAGGCAGGAAGGAAGGTAGGCAGGCAAGCAGGCAGGCAGGCAGGCAGGCAAGCAGGCAAGCAAGCTAGCAAGCTCGCAGGCATGCAGGCAGGCAGGCAGGCAGGCAGGCAAGCTCGCATGCAGGCAGGCTTGCAGGCAGGCAGGCAGGCAAGCAAGCTCACATGCTCGCTCGCTGGCAGGCAGGCAGGCAGGCAGGCCGGCATGCAGGCAGGCAGGTAGGCAGGGAGGCAGGCAGGCAGGCAGGCTCGCACCAGGCAGGCTCACTGGCAGGGAGGCAGGTAGGCTCGCACCAGGCAGGCTCGCTGGCAGGCAGGCAGGCAGGCTCGCAGGCAGGTAGGCAGGAAGGTTCGCAGGCAGGCAGGCAGGCTAGCAAGCTCGCAGGCTCGCAGGCAGGCAGGCAGGCCGCAGGCAGTCAGGCAGGCAAGCAGGCAGGCAAGCAAACTCGCAGGCAGGCAGGCCGCAGGCAGGCAGGTTGGAAAGCAGGCAGGCAAGTAAGCTCGCAGGCAGGCAGGCCGCAGGCATGCAGGCAGTCAGGCATACAGCCAGGTAGGCAGGCAGGCAGGCAGGCAGGAAGGCTAGCAGGCAGGCAGGCTCGCAGGCAGGCAGGCTCGCTGGCAGGCATGCGGGCAGGCAGGCACGCAGGCATGCAGCCAGGGTAGCAGCCAGGCAGGCAGGCAGGCTTGCAGGCAGGCAGGCATGCAGACAGAAGGGCAGGCAGGCAGGCAGGCAGGCAGGCAGGCTCGCACGAGGCAGGCTCGCTGCCAAGCAGGCAGGCAGGCTGGCAGGCAGGTAGGCAGGAATGTTCGCAGGCAGGCAAGCAAGCTCGCAGGCTCGCAGGCAGGCAGCCAGGCTAGCAGGCATGCAGGCAGGCAGGCAGGCAGGCATGCAGGCAGTCACGTAGGCAGCCAGGCAGGCAGGCAGGCAGGTTCGCACCAGGCAGGCAAGCTGGCAGGCAGGCAGGTAGGCTCGCAGGCAGGTAGGCAGGGAAGGTTCCCAGGCAGGCAGGCAGGGTAGCAAGCTCACAGGCTCGCAGGCAGGCAGGCAGGCCGCAGGCAGGCAGGCAGGCAGGCAAGAAAGCTCGCAGGCTGGCAGGCCGCAGGCATGCAGGCAGGCAAGCAGGCAGGCAAGCAAGCTCGCAGGCAGGCAGGCCGCAGGCATGCAGGCAGGCAGGCATACAGGCAGGTAGGCAGGCAGGCGGGCAGGCAGGAAGGCTAGCAGGCAGGCAGGCTCGCAAGCAGGCAGGCTCGCTGGCAGGCAGGCGGGCGGGCAGGCATGCAGGCAGGCAGGCAGGCGGGCGGGCAGGCAGGCAGGCAGGCTTGCAGGCAGGCATGCATGCAGACACACTGGCAGGCAGGCAGGCAGGCATTGTCTCACCAGGCAGGCTCGCTGGCAAGCAGGCAGGCAGGCTCGCAGGCTGGTAGGCAGGAAGGTTCGCAGGCAGGCATGCAGGCAAGCAAGCTCGCAGGCTCGCAGGCAGGCAGGCCGCAGGCAGGCAGGCAGGAATGCAGGCAGGTAGGGAGGCAGGCAGGCATGCAGGAAGGCTAGCAGGCAGGCAGGCTCGCAGGCAGGCAGGAAGGTAGGCAGGCAAACAAACTCGCACGCTCGCAGGCAGGTAGGCAGGCCGTAGGCAGGAAGGCAGGCAGGCAGGCAGGCAAGCAGGCAGGCAGGCAAGCAGGCAAGTAAGCTCGCAAGCTCGCAGGCATGCAGGCAGGCAGGCAGGCAGGCAAGCTCGCAGGCAGGCTCACAGGCAGGCAGGCAAGCAGGCAGGCAGGGAGGCAGGCTCGCAGGCACAGGTTCGCAGGCAGGCTGGCAGGCAGGAAGGCAGGCAGGCAGGCAGGAAGGCAGGCAAGCTAGCAGGCAGGCAGGCTTGCAGGCAGGCAGGCAGGCAAGCAAGCTCACAAGCTCGCTCGCTGGCAGGCAGGCAGGCACGCAGGCAGGCATGCAGACAGGCAGGTAGACAGGCAGGCAGGCAGGCAGGCAGGCAGGCAGGCTCACACCAGGCAGGCTAGCTGGCAGGCAGGCAGGCAGGCAGGCAGGCAGGCAGGCAGGTAGGCAAGCAGGCAGGCAGGCAAGCAAGCTCGCACGCTCACAGGCAAACAGGCAGGCAGGCAGGCAAGCAGGCAGGCTGGCATACAGGCTCACAGTCAGGTAGGCAAGCAGGCAGGCAGGGAGGCAGGCTCGCAGGCACAGGCTCGCAGGCAGGCAGGCAGGCAGGCCGGCAGGCCGGCATACAGGCAGTCAGGCCGGCAGGCATGCATGCAGGCAGGCAGGCATGCAGACAGGCAGGCAGGCAGGCAGGCAGGCTCGCACCAGGCAGGATAGCTGGCAGGCAGGCAGGCAGACTCGCAGGCAGGTAGGCAGGAAGGTTCGCAGGCAGGCAGGCAGGCTAGCAAGCTCGCAGGCTCGCAGGCAGGCAGGCAGGCCGCAGGCAGTCAGGCAGGCAAGCAGGCAGGCAAGCAAGCTCGCAGGCAGGCAGGCCGCAGGCAGGCAGGTTGGAAAGCAGGCAGGCAAGTAAGCTCGCAGGCAGGCAGGCCGCAGGCATGCAGGCAGTCAGGCATACAGCCAGGTAGGCAGGCAGGCAGGCAGGCAGGAAGGCTAGCAGGCAGGCAGGCTGGCAGGCAGGCAGGCTCGCTGGCAGGCATGCGGGCAGGCATGCACGCAGGCATGCAACCAGGGTAGCAGCCATGCAGGCAGGCAGGCTTGCAGGCAGGCAGGCATGCAGACAGAAGGGCAGGCAGGCAGGCAGGCTCACACGAGGCAGGCTCGCTGCCAAGCAGGCAGGCAGGCTGGCAGGCAGGTAGGCAGGAATGTTCGCAGGCAGGCAAGCAAGCTCGCAGGCTCGCAGGCAGGCATGCAGGCAGGCAGGCCGGCTAGCAGGCAGGCAGGCAGGCAGGCCGAGCAGGCAGGCAGGGAAGCAAGCTCACATGCTAGCTCCCAGGCAGGCATGCAGGCAGGCTTGCACCAGGCAAGCTCGCTGGCAGGCAGGCAGGCTGCAGGCAGGCAGGAAGGCTCACAGGCAGGCAATTTCACGGCAGGCAGGCAGGCAGGCAGGTAGGCAGGCAGGCATGCAGGCAGGCAGGCCGGCTAGCAGGCAGGCAGGCAGGCAGGCCGCAGCAGGCAGGCAGGCAAGCAAGCTCACATGCTAGCTCCCAGGCAGGCAGGCAGGCAGGATGGCAGGCTTGCACCAGGCAGGCTCGCTGGCAGGCAGGCAGGCTCGCTGGCAGGCAGGAAGGCTCACAGGCAGGCAATTTCACAGGCAGGCAGGCAGGCAGGCAGGCAAGCAGGCAGGCAGGCAAGCAGGCAAGCAAGCTCGCATGCTCGTAGGCAGGTAGGCAGGCCGCAGGCAGGCAATGCAGGCAGGCAAGTAGGCAAGCAGGCAGGCAGGCAAGCAGGCAAGCAAGCTCGCATGCTCGCAGGCAAACAGGCAGGCAGGCAGGCAGGCAGGTTTGCAGACAGGCTTGCATGCTCCCAGGCCGGCAGGCTCACAGGCAGGCAGGCAGGCAGGCAGGTAAGCTCACAGGCAGGCTCACAGTCAGGCAGGCAAGCAGGCGGGCAGGGAGGCAGGCTCGCAGGCACAGGCTCGCAGGCAGGAAGGCAGGCAGGCCGGCAGGCCGGCATAAAGGCAGTCAGGCCGGCAGGCATGCATGCAGGCAGGCAGGCATGCAGACAGGCAGGCAGGCAGGCAGGCAGGCTCGCACCAGGCAGGATAGCTGGCAGGCAGACAGGCAGGCTCACAGGCAGGTAGGCAGGAAGGTTCGCAGGCAGGCAGGCAGGCTAGCAAGCTCGCAGGCTTGCAGGCAGGCAGGCAGGCCGCAGGCAATCAGGCAGGCAAGAAGGCAGGCAAGTAAGCTCGCAGGCAGGCAGGCCGCAGGCATGCAGGCAGTCAGGCATACAGCCAGGTAGGCAGGCAGGCAGGCAGGCAGGCAGGCATGCAGACAGACAGGCAGGCAGGCAGGCAGGCAGGCAGGCAGGCTCGCACCAGGCAGGCTCGCTGCCAAGCAGGCAGGCAGGCTGGCAGGCAGGTAGGCTGGAATGTTCGTAGGCAGGCAAGCAAGCTCGCAGGCTCGCAGGCAGGCAGCCAGGCTAGCAGGCAGGCAGGCAGGCAGGCAGGCATTCAGGCAGGCAGGCAGCCAGGCTTACAAGCAGGCACGTAGGCAGCCAGCCAGGCTGGCCGGCAGGCTCGCACCAGGCAGGCAAGCTGGCAGGCAGGCAGGTAGGCTCGCAGGCAGGTAGGCAGGAAGGTTCGCAGGCTCGCAAGCAGGCAGGCAGGCCGCAGGCAGGCAGGCAGGCAAGCAGGCAGGCAAGAAAGCTCGCAGGCAGGCAGGCCGCAGGCATGCAGGCAGGCAAGCAGGCAGGCAAGCAAGCTCGCAGGCAGGCAGGCCGCAGGCATGCAGGCAGTCAGGCATACAGCCAGGTAGGCAGGCAGGCAGGCAGGCAGGAAGGCTAGCAGGCAGGCAGGCTCGCAGGCAGGCAGGCTCGCTGGCAGGCATGCGGGCAGGCAGGCATGCAGGCAGGCAGCCATGGTAGGAGCCAGGCAGGCAGGCAGGCTTGTAGGCAGGCAGGCATGCAGACAGACAGGCAGGCAGGCAGGCAGGCAGGCAGGCATGCAGACAGGCAGGCAGGCAAGCAGGCAGGCTCGCACCAGGCAGGATAGCTGGCAGGCAGGCAGGCTCGCAGGCAGGTAGGCAGGAAGGTTCGCAGGCAGGCAGGCAGGCAGGCAGGCAGGCTAGCAAGCTCGCAGGCTCGCAGGCAGGCAGGCAGGCCGCAGGCAGTCAGGCAGGCAAGCAGGCAGGCAAGCAAGCTCGCAGGCAGGCAGGCCGCAGGCAGGCAGGTTGGAAAGCAGGCAGGCAAGTAAGCTCGCAGGCAGGCAGGCCGCAGGCATGCAGGCAGTCAGGCATACAGCCAGGTAGGCAGGCAGGCAGGCAGGCAGGAAGGCTAGCAGGCAGGCAGGCTGGCAGGCAGGCAGGCTCGCTGGCAGGCATGCGGGCAGGCAGGCACGCAGGCATGCAGCCAGGGTAGCAGCCAGGCAGGCAGGCAGGCTTGCAGGCAGGCAGGCATGCAGACAGAAGGGCAGGCAGGCAGGCAGGCAGGCAGGCATGCAGGCAGGCAGGTGGGCATTCAGGCAGGCAGGCAGGCAGGCAGGCTTGCACCAAGCAGGCTCGCTGGCAGGCAGGCAGGCTGCAGGCAGGCAGGAAGGCTCACAGGCAAGCAATTTCACAGGCAGGCAGGCAGGCAGGCAGGCAGGTTTGCAGACAGGCTTGCATGCTCCCAGGCCGGCAGGCTCACAGGCAGGCAGGCAGGCAGGCAGGTAAGCTCACAGGCAGGCTCACAGTCAGGCAGGCAAGCAGGCAGGCAGGGATGCAGGCTCGCAGGCACAGGCTCGCAGGCAGGAAGGCAGGCAGGCCGGCAGGCCGGCATACAGGCAGTCAGGCCGGCAGGCATGCATGCATGCAGGCAGGCAGGCAGGCAGGCAGGCTCGCACCAGGCAGGATAGCTGGAAGGCAGACAGGCAGGCTCACAGGCAGGTAGGCAGGAAGGTTCGCAGGCAGGCAGGCAGGCTAGCAAGCTCGCAGGCTTGCAGGCAGGCACGCAGGCCGCAGGCAATCAGGCAGGCAAGCAGGCAGGCAAGTAAGCTCGCAGGCAGGCAGGCCGCAAGCATGCAGGCAGTCAGGCATACAGCCAGGTAGGCAGGCAGGCAGGAAGGCTAGCAGGCAGGCAGGCTCGCTGGCAGGCATGCGGGCAGGCAGGCACGCAGGCAGGCAGCCAGGGTAGCAGCCAGGCAGGCAGGCAGGCTTGCAGGCAGGCAGGCATGCAGACAGACAGGCAGGCAGGCAGGCAGGCAGGCAGGCAGGGTCTCACCAGGCAGGCTCGCTGCCAAGCAGGCAGGCAGGCTGGCAGGCAGGTAGGCTGGAATGTTCGTAGGCAGGCAAGCAAGCTCGCAGGCTCGCAGGCAGGCAGCCAGGCTAGCAGGCAGGCAGGCAGGCAGGCAGGCAGGCAGGCATGCAGGCAGGCAGGCAGCCAGGCATGCAAGCAGGCACGTAGCCAGCCAGCCAGGCTGGCCGGCAGGCTCGCACCAGGCAGGCAAGCTGGCAGGCAGGCAGGTAGGCTCGCAGGCAGGTAGGCAGGAAGGTTCGCAGGCAGGCAGGCAGGCTAGCAAGCTCGCAGGCTCGCAGGCAGGCAGGCAGGCCGCAGGCAGGCAGGCAGGCAAGCAGGCAGGCAAGAAAGCTCGCAGGCCGGCAGGCCGCAGGCATGCAGGCAGGCAAGCAGGCAGGCAAGCAAGCTCGCAGGCAGGCAGGCCGCAGGCATGCAGGCAGGCAGGCATACAGGCAGGTAGGCAGGCAGGCGGGCAGGCAGGAAGGCTAGCAGGCAGGCAGGCTCGCAAGCAGGCAGGCTCGCTGGCAGGCAGACGGGCGGGCAGGCACACAGGCAGGCAGCCAGGCTAGCAGCCTGGCAGGCAGGCAGGATTGCAGGCAGGCAGGCATGCAGACAGACAGGCAGGCAGGCAGGCAGGCAGGCTCTCACCAGGCAGGCTCGCTGGCAAGCAGGCAGGCAGGCTCGCAGGCTGGTAGGCAGGAAGGTTCGCAGGCAGGCATGCAGGCAAGCCAGCTCGCAGGCTCGCAAGCAGGCAGGCATGCCGCAGGCAGGCAGGCAGGCAGGCAGGTAGGGAGGCAGGCAGGCATGCAGGAAGGCTAGCAGGCAGGCAGGCTCGCAGGAAGGCAGGAAGGTAGGCAGGCAAACAAACTCGCACGCTCGCAGGCAGGTAGGCAGGCCGCAGGCAGGAAGGCAGGCAGGCAGGCCGCAGGCAGTCAGGCAGGCAAGCAGGCAGGCAAGTAAGCTCGCAGGCAGGCAGGCCGCAGGCATGCAGGCAGTCAGGCATACAGCCAGGTAGGCAGGCAGGCAGGCAGGCAGGAAGGCTAGCAGGCAGGCAGGCTGGCAGGCAGGCAGGCTCGCTGGCAGGCATGCGGGCAGGCAGGCACGCAGGCATGCAGCCAGGGTAGCAGCCAGGCAGGCAGGCAGGCTTGCAGGCAGGCAGGCATGCAGACAGAAGGGCAGGCAGGCAGGCAGGCAGGCAGGCAGTCTCGCACGAGGCAGGCTCGCTGCCAAGCAGGCAGGCAGGCTGGCAGGCAGGTAGGCAGGAATGTTCGCAGGCAGGCAAGCAAGCTCCCAGGCTCGCAGGCAGGCAGCCAGGCTAGCAGGCATGCAGGCAGGCAGGCAGGCATGCAGGCAGGCACGTAGGCAGCCAGGCAGGCAGGCAGGCAGGCTCGCACCAGGCAGGCAAGCTGGCAGGCAGGCAGGTAGGCTCGCAGGCAGGTAGGCAGGAAGGTTCGCAGGCAGGCAGGCAGGGTAGCAAGCTCACAGGCTCGCAGGCAGGCAGGCAGGCTGCAGGCAGGCAGGCAGGCAGGCAAGAAAGCTCGCAGGCTGGCAGGCCGCAGGCATGCAGGCAGGCAAGCAGGCAGGCAAGCAAGCTCGCAGGCAGGCAGGCCGCAGGCATGCAGGCAGGCAGGCAGGTAGGCAGGCAGGCGGGCAGGCAGGAAGGCAAGCAGGCAGGCAGGCTCGCAAGCAGGCAGGCTCGCTGGCAGGCAGGCGGGCGGGCAGGCATGCAGGCAGGCAGGCAGGTGGCCGGGCAGGCAGGCAGGCAGGCTTGCAGGCAGGCATGCATGCAGACAGACTGGCAGGCAGGCAGGCAGGCAGGGTCTCACCAGGCAGGCTCGCTGGCAAGCAGGCAGGCAGGCTCGCAGGCTGGTAGGCAGGAAGGTTCGCAGGCAGGCATGCAGGCAAGCAAGCTCGCAGGCTCGCAGGCAGGCAGGCCGCAGGCAGGCAGGCAGGCATGCAGGCAGGTAGGGAGACAGGCAGGCATGCAGGAAGGCTAGCAGGCAGGCAGGCTCGCAGGCAGGCAGGAAGGTAGGCAGGCAAACAAACTCGCACGCTCGCAGGCAGGTAGGCAGGCCGTAGGCAGGAAGGCAGGCAGGCAGGCAGGCAAGCAGGCAGGCAGGCAAGCAGGCAAGTAAGCTCGCAAGCTCGCAGGCATGCAGGCAGGCAGGCAGGCAAGCTCGCAGGCAGGCTCACAGGCAGGCAGGCAAGCAGGCAGGCAGGGAGGCAGGCTCGCAGGCACAGGTTCGCAGGCAGGCTGGCAGGCAGGAAGGCAGGCAGGCAGGCAGGAAGGCAGGCAAGCTAGCAGGCAGGCAGGCTTGCAGGCAGGCAGGCAGGCAAGCAAGCTCACAAGCTCGCTCGCTGGCAGGCAGGCAGGCAGGCAGGCAGGCATGCAGGCAGGCAGGTAGACAGGCAGGCAGGCAGGCATGCAGGCAGGCTCGCACCAGGCAGGCTAGCTGGCAGGCAGGCAGGCAGGCTCGCACCAGGCAGGCTCGCTGGCAGGCAGGCAGGCAGGCTCGCAGGCAGGTAGGCAGGAAGGTTCGCAGGCAGGCAGGCAAGCAAGCTCGCAGGCTCGCAGGCAGGCAGGCAGGCTGCAGGCAGGCAGGCAGGTAGGCAAGAAGGCAAGCAAACTCGCAGGCTCGCAGGCAGGCATGCAGGCAGGCAGGCCGGCTAGCAGGCTAGCAGGCAGGCAGGCAGGCAGGCAAGCAAGCTCACATGCTAGCTCCCAGGCAGGCAGGCAGGCAGGCAGGCATGCAGGAAGGTAGGTGGGCAGGCAGGCAGGCAGGCAGGCAAGCAGGCAAGCAAGCTCGCACTCTCGCAGGGAAACAGGCAGGCAGGCAGGCAGGCAGGCAGGCTTGCAGACAGGCTTGCATGCTCCCAGGCCGGCAGGCTCACAGGCAGGCAGGCAGGCAGGCAGGCAAGCTTACAGGCAGGCTCACAGTCAGGCAGGCAAGCAGGCAGGCAGGGAGGCAGGCAGGCAGGCAAGCAGGCAAGCAAGCTCGCATGCTCGCAGGTAGGTATGCAGGCCGCAGGCAGGCAGGCAGGCAGGCAGGTAGGCAAGCAGGCAGGCAGGCAAGCAGGCAAGCAAGCTCGCACTCTCGCAGGCAAACAGGCAGGCAGGCAGGCAGGCAGGCAGGCTTGCAGACAGGCTTGCATGCTCCCAGGCCGGCAGGCTCACAGGCAGGCAGGCAGGCAGGCAGGCAAGCTTACAGGCAGGCTCACAGTCAGGCAGGCAAGCAGGCAGGCAGGGAGGCAGGCTCGCAGGCACAGGCTCGCAGGCAAGAAGGCAGGCAGGCCGGCAGGCCGGCATACAGGCAGTCAGGCCGGCAGGCATGCATGCAGGCAGGCAGGCATGCAGACAGACAGTCAGGCAGGCAGGCAGGCTCGCACCAGGCAGGATAGCTGGCAGGCAGGCAGGCAGACTCGCAGGCTGGTAGACAGGAAGGTTCGCAGGCAGGCAGGCAGGCTAGCAAGCTCGCAGGCTTGCAGGCAGGCAGGCAGGCCGCAAGCAATCAGGCAGGCAAGCAGGCAGGCAAGTAAGCTCGCAGGCAGGCAGGCCGCAGGCATGCAGGCAGTCAGGCATACAGCCAGGTAGGCAGGCAGGCAGGCAGGAAGGCTAGCAGGCAGGCAGGCTCGCAGGCAGGCAGGCTCGCTGGCAGGCATGCGGGCAGGCAGGCACGCAGGCAGGCAGCCAGGGTAGCAGCCAGGCAGGCAGGCAGGCTTGCAGGCAGGCAGGCATGCAGACAGACAGGCAGGCAGGCAGGCAGGCAGGCAGGCTCGCACCAGGCAGGCTCGCTGCCAAGCAGGCAGGCAGGCTGGCAGGCAGGTAGGCAGGAATGTTCGTAGGCAGGCAAGCAAGCTCGCAGGCTCGCAGGCAGGCAGCCAGGCTAGCAGGCAGGCAGGCAGGCAGGCAGGCATGCAGGCAGGCAGGCAGCCAGGCATGAAAGCAGGCACGTAGGCAGCCAGCCAGGCTGGCCGGCAGGCTCGCACCAGGCAGGCAAGCTGGCAGGCAGGCAGGTAGGCTCGCAGGCAGGTAGGCAGGAAGGTTCGCAGGCAGGCAGGCAGGCTAGCAAGCTCGCAGGCTCGCAGGCAGGCAGGCAGGCCGCAGGCAGGCAGGCAGGCAAGCAGGCAGGCAAGAAAGCTCGCAGGCAGGCAGGCCGCAGGCATGCAGGCAGGCAAGCAGGCAGGCAAGCAAGCTCGCAGGCAGGCAGGCCGCAGGCATGCAGGCAGGCAGGCATACAGGCAGGTAGGCAGGCAGGCGGGCAGGCAGGAAGGCTAGCAGGCAGGCAGGCTCGCAAGCAGGCAGGCTCGCTGGCAGGCAGGCGGGCGGGCAGGCACACAGGCAGGCAGCCAGGCTAGCAGCCAGGCAGGCAGGCAGGCTTGCAGGCAGGCAGGCATGCAGGCAGGCAGGCAGGCAGGCAGGCAGGCAGGCAGGCAGGCAGGCTCTCACCAGGCAGGCTCGCTGGCAAGCAGGCAGGCAGGCTCGCAGGCTGGTAGGCAGGAAGGTTCGCAGGCAGGCATGCAAGCTCCCAGGCTCGCAGGCAGGCAGCCAGGCTAGCAGGCATGCAGGCAGGCAGGCAGGCATGCAGGCAGGCACGTAGGCAGCCAGGCAGGCAGGCTCGCACCAGGCAGGCAAGCTGGCAGGCAGGCAGGTAGGCTCGCAGGCAGGTAGGCAGGAAGGTTCGCAGGCAGGCAGGCAGGGTAGCAAGCTCACAGGCTCGCAGGCAGGCAGGCAGGCTGCAGGCAGGCAGGCAGGCAGGCAAGAAAGCTCGCAGGCTGGCAGGCCGCAGGCATGCAGGCAGGCAAGCAGGCAGGCAAGCAAGCTCGCAGGCAGGCAGGCCGCAGGCATGCAGGCAGGCAGGCAGGTAGGCAGGCAGGCGGGCAGGCAGGAAGGCAAGCAGGCAGGCAGGCTCGCAAGCAGGCAGGCTCGCTGGCAGGCAGGCGGGCGGGCAGGCATGCAGGCAGGCAGGCAGGTGGCCGGGCAGGCAGGCAGGCAGGCTTGCAGGCAGGCATGCATGCAGACAGACTGGCAGGCAGGCAGGCAGGCAGGGTCTCACCAGGCAGGCTCGCTGGCAAGCAGGCAGGCAGGCTCGCAGGCTGGTAGGCAGGAAGGTTCGCAGGCAGGCATGCAGGCAAGCAAGCTCGCAGGCTCGCAGGCAGGCAGGCCGCAGGCAGGCAGGCAGGCATGCAGGCAGGTAGGGAGACAGGCAGGCATGCAGGAAGGCTAGCAGGCAGGCAGGCTCGCAGGCAGGCAGGAAGGTAGGCAGGCAAACAAACTCGCACGCTCGCAGGCAGGTAGGCAGGCCGTAGGCAGGAAGGCAGGCAGGCAGGCAGGCAAGCAGGCAGGCAAGCAGGCAGGCAGGCAAGCAGGCAAGTAAGCTCGCAAGCTCGCAGGCATGCAGGCAGGCAGGCAGGCAAGCTCGCAGGCAGGCTCACAGGCAGGCAGGCAAGCAGGCAGGCAGGGAGGCAGGCTCGCAGGCACAGGTTCGCAGGCAGGCTGGCAGGCAGGAAGGCAGGCAGGCAGGCAGGAAGGCAGGCAAGCTAGCAGGCAGGCAGGCTTGCAGGCAGGCAGGCAGGCAAGCAAGCTCACAAGCTCGCTCGCTGGCAGGCAGGCAGGCAGGCAGGCATGCAGGCAGGCAGGTAGACAGGCAGGCAGGCAGGCATGCAGGCAGGCTCGCACCAGGCAGGCTAGCTGGCAGGCAGGCAGGCAGGCTCGCACCAGGCAGGCTCGCTGGCAGGCAGGCAGGCAGGCTCGCAGGCAGGTAGGCAGGAAGGTTCGCAGGCAGGCAGGCAAGCAAGCTCGCAGGCTCGCAGGCAGGCAGGCAGGCTGCAGGCAGGCAGGCAGGTAGGCAAGAAGGCAAGCAAACTCGCAGGCTCGCAGGCAGGCATGCAGGCAGGCAGGCCGGCTAGCAGGCTAGCAGGCAGGCAGGCAGGCAGGCAAGCAAGCTCACATGCTAGCTCCCAGGCAGGCAGGCAGGCAGGCAGGCAGGCATGCAGGAAGGTAGGTGGGCAGGCAGGCAGGCAGGCAGGCAAGCAGGCAAGCAAGCTCGCACTCTCGCAGGGAAACAGGCAGGCAGGCAGGCAGGCAGGCAGGCTTGCAGACAGGCTTGCATGCTCCCAGGCCGGCAGGCTCACAGGCAGGCAGGCAGGCAGGCAGGCAAGCTTACAGGCAGGCTCACAGTCAGGCAGGCAAGCAGGCAGGCAGGGAGGCAGGCAGGCAGGCAAGCAGGCAAGCAAGCTCGCATGCTCGCAGGTAGGTATGCAGGCCGCAGGCAGGCAGGCAGGCAGGCAGGTAGGCAAGCAGGCAGGCAGGCAAGCAGGCAAGCAAGCTCGCACTCTCGCAGGCAAACAGGCAGGCAGGCAGGCAGGCAGGCAGGCTTGCAGACAGGCTTGCATGCTCCCAGGCCGGCAGGCTCACAGGCAGGCAGGCAGGCAGGCAGGCAAGCTTACAGGCAGGCTCACAGTCAGGCAGGCAAGCAGGCAGGCAGGGAGGCAGGCTCGCAGGCACAGGCTCGCAGGCAAGAAGGCAGGCAGGCCGGCAGGCCGGCATACAGGCAGTCAGGCCGGCAGGCATGCATGCAGGCAGGCAGGCATGCAGACAGACAGTCAGGCAGGCAGGCAGGCTCGCACCAGGCAGGATAGCTGGCAGGCAGGCAGGCAGACTCGCAGGCTGGTAGACAGGAAGGTTCGCAGGCAGGCAGGCAGGCTAGCAAGCTCGCAGGCTTGCAGGCAGGCAGGCAGGCCGCAAGCAATCAGGCAGGCAAGCAGGCAGGCAAGTAAGCTCGCAGGCAGGCAGGCCGCAGGCATGCAGGCAGTCAGGCATACAGCCAGGTAGGCAGGCAGGCAGGCAGGCAGGAAGGCTAGCAGGCAGGCAGGCTCGCAGGCAGGCAGGCTCGCTGGCAGGCATGCGGGCAGGCAGGCACGCAGGCAGGCAGCCAGGGTAGCAGCCAGGCAGGCAGGCAGGCTTGCAGGCAGGCAGGCATGCAGACAGACAGGCAGGCAGGCAGGCAGGCAGGCAGGCTCGCACCAGGCAGGCTCGCTGCCAAGCAGGCAGGCAGGCTGGCAGGCAGGTAGGCAGGAATGTTCGTAGGCAGGCAAGCAAGCTCGCAGGCTCGCAGGCAGGCAGCCAGGCTAGCAGGCAGGCAGGCAGGCAGGCAGGCATGCAGGCAGGCAGGCAGCCAGGCATGAAAGCAGGCACGTAGGCAGCCAGCCAGGCTGGCCGGCAGGCTCGCACCAGGCAGGCAAGCTGGCAGGCAGGCAGGTAGGCTCGCAGGCAGGTAGGCAGGAAGGTTCGCAGGCAGGCAGGCAGGCTAGCAAGCTCGCAGGCTCGCAGGCAGGCAGGCAGGCCGCAGGCAGGCAGGCAGGCAAGCAGGCAGGCAAGAAAGCTCGCAGGCAGGCAGGCCGCAGGCATGCAGGCAGGCAAGCAGGCAGGCAAGCAAGCTCGCAGGCAGGCAGGCCGCAGGCATGCAGGCAGGCAGGCATACAGGCAGGTAGGCAGGCAGGCGGGCAGGCAGGAAGGCTAGCAGGCAGGCAGGCTCGCAAGCAGGCAGGCTCGCTGGCAGGCAGGCGGGCGGGCAGGCACACAGGCAGGCAGCCAGGCTAGCAGCCAGGCAGGCAGGCAGGCTTGCAGGCAGGCAGGCATGCAGGCAGGCAGGCAGGCAGGCAGGCAGGCAGGCAGGCAGGCAGGCTCTCACCAGGCAGGCTCGCTGGCAAGCAGGCAGGCAGGCTCGCAGGCTGGTAGGCAGGAAGGTTCGCAGGCAGGCATGCAGGCAAGCAAGCTCGCAGGCTCGCAGGCAGGCAGGCAGGCAGGCAGGTAGGGAGGCAGGCAGGCATGCAGGAAGGCTAGCAGGCAGGCAGGCTCGCAGGAAGGCAGGCAGGCAAGGAAGCTCACATGCTCGCTCGCTGGCAGGCAGGCAGGCAGGCAGGCAGGCAGGCAGGCTCGCACCAGGCAGGCTCGCTGGCAGGCAGGCAGGCAGGCTCGCACCATGGAGGCTCGCTGGCAGGCAGGTAGGCAGGCTCACAGGCAGGTAGGCTGGAAGGTTCGCAGGCAGGCAGGCAGGCAGGCAAGCAAGCTCGCAGGCTCGCAAGCAGGCAGGCAGTCTGCAGGCAGGCAGGCAGGCAGGTAGGCAAACAGGCAAGCAAGCTCGTAGGCTCGCAGGCAGGCATGCAGGCAGGCAGGCAGCCTAGCAGGCTAGCAGGCTGACAGGCAGGCAGGCAGACAGGCAGGCCGCAGCAGGCAGGCAGGCAAGCAAGCTCACATTCTAGCTCACAGGCAGGCAGGCAGGCAGGCAGGCAGGCAGGCAGGCTTGCACCAGGCAGGCTCGCTGGCAGGCAGGCAGGCTGCAGGCAGGCAGGCAGGCTCACAGGCAGGCAGTTTCACAGGTAGGCAGGCAGGCAGGCGGGCAAGCAGGCAGGCAGGCAAGCAGGCAAGCAAGCTCGCATGTTCGCAGGCAGGTAGGCAGGCCGCAGGCAGGCAGGCTCGCAGACAGGCTTGCATGTTCCCAGGCCGGCAGGCTCACAGGCAGGGAGTCAGGCTCGCAGGCACAGGCTCGCAGGCAGGCAGGCAGGCAGGCAGGCAGGCCGGCAGGACGGCAGGCAGGCATACAGGCAGTCAGGCAGGCAGGCATGCATGCAGGCAGGTAAGCAGGCAGGAGGCAGGCAGGCAGGTTCACTGGCAGGCAGGCAGGCAAGCAATCTCACAGGCTTGCACGCAGGCAGGCGGGCCGCAGGCAGAAAGGCAAGCAATCTCACAGGCTTGCATGCAGGCAGGCGGGCCGCAGGCAGACAGGCAGGCAGGCAAGCAAGCTCGCAGGCTCGCAGGCAGGCAGGCAGGCAGGCAAGCAGGCAGGCAGGCAGGAAGGCAGGCAGGCTAGCAGGCAGGCATGCTTGCAGGAAGGAAGGCAGGCAAGCAAGCTCACATGCTCGCTCGCAGGCAGGCAGGCTTGCAGGCAGGCAGGCAGGCTCGCACCAGGCAGGCTCCCTGGCAGTCAGGCAGGCAGGCTCGCACCAGGCAGGCTCGCTGGCAGGCAGGCAGGCAGGCTCGCACCAGGCAGGCTCGCTGGCAGGCAGGCAGGCAGGCTTGCAGGCAGGTAGGCAGGAAGGTTCGCAGGCAGGCAGGCAGGCAAGCAAACTCGCAGGCTCGCAGGCAGGCAGGCAGGCAGGCAGGTAGGCAAGCAGGCAAGCAGGCTTGCAGGCAGGCAGGCAGGCCGCAGGCAGGCAGGCAGGCAAGCAAGCTCACATGCTAGCTCACAGGCAGGCTCGCAGGCAGGCAGGCTCGCAGGCAGGCTCACAGGCAGGCAGGCAGTCTGGCAGGCAGGCTAGCAGGCAGGCAGGCAGGCAGGCTCGCAGGCAGGCAGGCAGGCAGGCTCGCAGGCAGGCAGGCAGGCATTCCAAGGCCCTCCAAGACACTTGCTGGAAGAGCTGACGCTCAAATCTCTGAAGGGAAGGGACACGTGGCAGCTCAGTGAACCTTCAGGGAATTTCTAATTTCTGGCTGCAATATCATGGCAGAGGAGCTCTGTATTAAGTTAAGAGCTGTCCCCAAAAGTGCCTGAAGCAGCATCACTGAAAGCCTAAAGGTAACAGTGACTCCGCCTAGGCTTCCGAACGCCATTGGCCTAAGCGTGGGCAACGGAAAACCAGCCTGTAACAAGGAACAAACCTAAACTGGAAGAACACTAGCCCTATAACGCCTCAGCTTTTAAATCCAGGATATTTTTTTTTTTGGTTTTTATTCTTTACTTTCATACTTATCAATATATATGGCATTCAAAATATATTTTAAAAGCATAAAATTTTCAGTGTTTTTGAAATGTGACCAATTAGTCACATCTATACTTTGGGTACGAGATACGTTTTCATTAAGAATTATGACAATTTTGTGCTTGGTGTTATAGGGCTAGAGCAGCTTGTTTGAAAAACCAGGAGAAAGGCAAAGGGAATGGAGGGGAAAGGGAAACTTTTGGCTCCCGGGACAAGGCAGGGATAACTCCCAGGCCTCTTCACCCAGCTCCCTAGGCAGCGCCCTTCCACATGTTTGGACTGGTGGGTGCCATCTTGGCCATGGTCACAGACCCTGTTACCTCTCGGCTACAATGGCGACTGTGTAGGATCTCTGGAAAAAGCTGAAACAGCTTTGACAAGAGTGAAGCCATTTGGGGCTGACAGAAGCCACCATGAAAAGAAAATAAAGTAGCTAGCAAGTGTAAATCAACTAGCTGATATTGGGTAGGTAGGCTGTGCAGACGTCACCCAAGGGAATGTCATGGAGGAAATGAATGTTCAGAAGGCTTGCGAGAACGACCAGAGCAGTTTTGGTTCAACTAAGAATGGCTAACCCTAATACCCCGCTTCTCACTCTGCCTGCTTGCACACATGCACATTGCAAAAGTTTTAAAACCTTTGGGAAATTTGACTCGGGGCTGCTCAGACTCCTCTCAAGAGGGCTGACAGACCCTGCTCAGGAAATAAAACTTTTTCTGTTGAACTTGCTGACGGTGTGAGTTGTTCTTTTCTGGGAATGGACAGTGGCTACAACCTTTTTTAGGTGCACCGAGCTCCGACTGCCACTGTCTGGGCCTGCATAGAAAGGATACTATGGGGATTTCTTATTTCTGATTTCTCTAGGCCAGGAGTCCTTAAATTCTTTAAACGGGGACCAGTTCACTGTCCCTCCACCCGTTGGAGGGCCAGACTACAGTTTAAAAAAAAAACTAAGAACAAATTCCAAGACACACTGCACACATCTAATTGTGGAGTTAAAAAAACAAACCAACAAACCGGGCACAAACACCCGGCGCACAGGATCAATGTCCTTGGCTCTCCCAATGTGGCCCGAGGGCTGTCGTTTGAGGACCCCTGCTCTAGGCACTCACAAAGAGCATGTGGTTTCAACCCGAAAGCCTGGAGACTCCGCAATTTGTTTAAAGGTGATTGGGCAGAAGGAGTTCCAAATGGGCCCATGCAAGACTCGTTTTCTCTTCCCCTATTTCTCAGAAGTCATAGATCTATTTCTGGGCAACCAGCACACCCTGATCTGATCTCTAAAATTGATGGGGGTTGGGGGGAAAGGGTTAGGGTTAGAAAAAAAATAAATAAAATTGATGTGTGAATTGACAGGGCCACTAATAAGCCAGCATATATAAAAGACTTACTCCCTCCCCCAACAGAATGGTTTCTTTTCCCCAAGATTTCAGGAAACATGGCATGAACTGGAAAGACAACTGGCCCAAGTTCCTAAAGCCACCAAGGTGGAGGCCGTCCCTCCCCGCCCCTCCCCATCCCTGTCGTCTTTATCCCACTGTGCTGGAGGACTCGGGAAGCGGGAGAGCTGGCTTAAAACCCATTGTGACCCCTGCCTGCCTATCAGTTCACAGGGGGCCTGTGAGAGAGAAATACCACCCCTTTTAAAGTCACCCCCCAGCACGTGCACTAGGGCTGGCATGTCCTCTCTACCCCCCAGAAGGATCACTGGGCAGCAGCATTCTCTGCTTAAGGCAAGCAGCCCCAACACCTGGGGAAACCCCCCGAGTCCCTTTTTGGGTGTAGGTCCCCTTTTTTTCCAGGGATTGGATAATTGGAATAAACAAAACCCCCTGGTCTGACAAACCACAAGAACTGATTTCTTTACTAGACAAGCTTTTCCACATGCATCAGCCCACCTCAGACAAGTGCCAGCAACTTCTCCAGGTGCTGTTCACAACAGGGGAACGGGAGCCCTTCCAGAGAGAGGCCCATAAAGCAGTCAATAGACCTGATGGTCCGCCAGCGGGCACTCCCCACTGGAGAGAAACTCTTTTTGCCACTCCACGAATACTGTGGGACACAAACTCCCAGTAAGGCACCGAGGGCTTAACCAGGTATCACCAGTTTCTCTTGCAGGGCCTGCGCGGGACAGCTAGGAAACCTATGCATTTATCGAAGGTCAGTGAGAATTTTCAGGCGCCACCAGAGAATGTCTGCCTGTCTGCCTGCGAGAATGCCTGCCTGCCTGCCTGCCTGCCTGCCTGCCTGCGAGAATGCCTGCCTGCTTGCCTGCGAGAATGCCTGCCTGCCTGCCTGTGAGAATGCCTGCCTGCGAGAATGCCTGCTTGCGAGAATGCCAGCCTGCCTGCCTGCCTGCCTGCCTGCGAGAATGCCTGCCTGCTTGCCTGCGAGAATGCCTGCCTGCCTGCCTGCCTCCCTGCCTGCCTGCCTGACTGCCTGTCTGCCTGCGAATGCCTGCCTGCCTGCCTGCCTGCCTGCCTGCGTGTCTGCCTGCCTGCCTGCGAGAATGCCTGCCAGCCTTCCTACCTGTGAGAATGCCTGCCTGCCTGCGAGAATGCCTGCCTGCCTGCGAGAATGCCTGCCTGCCTGCCTGCGCGAATGCTTGCCTGCCTGCCTGCCTGCCTGCGAGAATGGCTGCCTGCCTCCCTGCCTCCCTGCCTGCCTGCCTGCGAGAATGCCTGCCTGCCTACCTTCGAGAATGCCTGCCTGCCTGCCTGCCTGCGAGAATGCCTGCCTGCCTGCCTGTGAGAATGCCTGCCAGCCTTCCTACCTGCGAGAATGCCTGCCTGCCTGCGAGAATGCCTGCCTGCCTGCGAGAATGCCTGCCTGCCTGCCTGCTTGCGAGAATGCCTGCCTGGCTACCTTTGAGAATGCCTGCCTGCCTGCCTGCCTGCGAGAATGCGTGCCTGCCTGCCTGCCTACCTTACTGCGTGCGAGAATGCCTGCCTACGTGCCTGCCTGTGAGAATGCCTCCCTGCCTGCCTGAGAGCCTGCCTGCCTCCCTGCCTGCGAGAATACCTGCCTGCCTGCCTGCGAGAATGCCTGCCTGCGTAAGAAAATGCCTGCCTGCCTGCATGCCTGCTTGCCTGCGAGAATGCCTGCCTGCTTGCCTGCGAGAATGCCTGCCTGCCTGCCTGTGAGAATGCCTGCCTGCGAGATTGCCTGCTTGCGAGAATGCCAGCCTGCCTGCCTGCCTGCCTGCCTGCGAGAATGCCTGCCTGCTTGCCTGCGAGAATGCCTGCCTGCCTGCCTGCCTCCCTGCCTGCCTGCCTGACTGCCTGTCTGCCTGCGAATGCCTGCCTGCCTGCCTGCCTGCCTGCGTGTCTGCCTGCCTGCCTGCGAGAATGCCTGCCAGCCTTCCTACCTGTGAGAATGCCTGCCTGCCTGCGAGAATGCCTGCCTGCCTGCGAGAATGCCTGCCTGCCTGCCTGCCTGCGAGAATGCTTGCCTGCCTGCCTGCCTGCGAGAATGCCTGCCTGCCTCCCTGCCTCCCTGCCTGCCTGCCTGCGAGAATGCCTGCCTGCCTACCTTCGAGAATGCCTGCCTGCCTGCCTGCCTGCGAGAATGCCTGCCTGCCTGCGAGAATGCCTGCCAGCCTTCCTACCTGCGAGAATGCCTGCCTGCCTGCGAGAATGCCTGCCTGCCTGCGAGAATGCCTGTCTGCCTGCCTGCTTGCGAGAATGCCTGCCTGGCTACCTTTGAGAATTCCTGCCTGCCTGCCTGCGAGAATGCGTGCCTGCCTGCCTGCCTACCTTACTGCCTGCGAGAATGCCTGCCTACGTGCCTGCCTGTGAGAATGCCTCCCTGCCTGCCTGAGAGCCTGCCTGCCTCCCTGCCTGCGAGAATACCTGCCTGCCTGCCTGCGAGAATGCCTGCCTGCGTAAGAAAATGCCTGCCTGCCTGCATGCCTGCTTGCCTGCGAGAATGCCTGCCTGCCTGCCTGCGAGAATGCCAGCCTGCCTGCATGCGTGCCTGCCTGCCTGCCTGTGAGAATGCCTGCCTGCCTGCCTGCCTGCCTGCCTGCGAGAATGACTGCCTGCCTACCTGCGAGAATGCCTGCTTGCCTGCCTGCCTGCCTGCCTGCCTGCCTACTTGAATTCCTGCCTGCCTGCCTGCCTGCCTGCCTGCCTGCCTGCCTGCCTGCGAGAATGCCTGCCTGCCTTCCTGCCTGCCAGAATGCCTGCCTGCCTGCCTGCCTGTCTGCAAGTGAGAATGCCTGCCTGCCTGCATGTATGTCTGCCTGCCTGCCTCCTAGAGTGCCTGCCTGCCTGCCTGCCTGCGAGAATGCCTGCCTGCCTGCCCGCTAGAATGCCTGCCTGCGAGAATGCCTACCTGCGAAAATGCCTGCCGGCCTGCCTGCCTGCGTGACTGCGAGAATGCCTTCCTGCCTGTTCCCTGTCTGCCTGCTAGAATGCCTGCCTGCCTGCATGCGTGTCTGCCTGCCTGCCTGTTAGAATGCCTGCCTGCCTGCCTGCCTGCCTGCCTGCGAGAATGCCTGCCTGCCTGCCTGTGAGAATGCCTGCCTGCCTGTCTGTCTGCGAGAATGCCTGCCTGCCGGCCTGCCTACCTGCCTGCCTGCCTGCCTGCCTGCTAGAATGCCTTCCTTCCTGCCTTCCTGTCTGCCTGCGAGTATGCCTGCCTGCCTGTATGTGTGTCTGCATGCCTGCCTGCAAGAATGCCTGCCTGCCTGCCTGCCTGCGAGAATGCCTGCCTGCCTGCCTGCCTGCCTGTGAGAATGCCTGCCTGGCTGCCTGCCTGCGACAATGCCTGCTTGCCTGCCTGCTTACCTGCGAGAATGCTTGCCGGCCTGCCTGCCTACCTGCCTGCGAGAATGCCTGCCTTCTTGCCTGCCTCCCTGCTTGCCTGCGAGAATGCCTGCCTGCCTGCCTGCCAGAATGGCTGCCTGCCAGCCTGCCTGCGAAACTGCCTGCCTGCTTTCGAGAATGCCTGCCTGCCTGCCTGCCAGAATGCCTGCGTACCCTCCCTCCAGCCTCCCAGCATCCCCATTCATAACACCTGTACTAAAGGGCTCATCCACCTTGTATTCCCTGTGTTTCTAGTTCCTATCTGTCCCAGTGTACATTCTCTGTTCTAGCCAGATTTGAAAGTTATAATTGGGATCTTGATAGTGAGGGCAGAGGAAGCATTGACGAGCTAGAGGAAAGTTGTGTTTCATCATTGCTGTCTAGTACTCTGTGTAGGCTTGTCTCCTCCCTGAAACCTTTCTTAAGGGAATGTCCAGTGGACTGCAAATGGGCTTTGGCTCTCTACCCAGCATTCTCCTCTCATTCGCAATGATGAGATTTTTTTGTGCTGATGATGCCTGATCCCTTTGAAACCTCGTGATCGCACAGGCTGGTATGCTTATTCCACGTGGGCTCTGTTGTTTCTGAGCTGCATGGCCGCTTGCTTACCCTGCAAGCCTTGAAGACCTCAGACGCCATATCTTTTGGTAGCAGGGCACCATCAGCTTTCTTGACCACGTTTGCTTATGCAACCGCTTAGACTTCAGGGAACGTGTCTGGAAGGTGAGCATCATAGAATGCCAATGTAATAGAACAAAGTATTCTTGCAATGAGAGAGTCCTTGAGTGGAGGCCCAAAGGCCATCTGCTACCTTAATAGGAAACCTAAAAAAGATATGGACATAGGTGTATTTCCCCATGCTCACAGATAAATATAATTACATCTGTGCGTGCCTTTCTTTAGACCTCTATAACTGGCCCGTGCTTCCTAGGTCGCTCTGCTATTCCCTTTCATTTCCCTCTTGTGCCCACTGCCATGCTCAGGCTTCATTTGGGTTTCAGTAAATCCCCTTGGTTCCTTTACCCTTGATCACGCCCTACCAGGATTCCTACATCGCCCTCACCACGGATTTGCATCCACTTGTTGTTCCCTTGTCTCTGGGTTTCTTGACACCACTTCCTTTCCCCCCAACTCCCTCTTTCCCGTGGCCCTCCCCCAAAGCGTTGTTCCCCTTTTTCTCTCCCGCAGATTGTGCATCCAGCATCTCTTTTTAGACATACAGGAGAGGTAATAACATGCACAAACACAAAACAGAGCAATAGCAAGCACCAACAGAAAGAAAACAGCCAAAATCCAATGACCATAAACGAAAACACAACTCATCAAGAAAGGAAAGCTCGTAGGTAGTTCACGGACTGTTTGTCGGCCCTTAGGAGTGTTTTCCAGTCCAGTCTGTGCGGACACCAAGTCCTGCCCCCAAAGTCCTCCTTTGGCATTCCCTGAGGACCTTGCTGCTCCACTTCCTTGCTCTTCTGCTGCACCCCCTTAGTGCTATGCCTCGGTGTGGCGGGATCCGTTGCCGCACTGTGTCTCCAGTGTTGTCCCTTCTAGGGCTATGGGTCTTTGAGGGACGTCGTGTCTCAACTTGGGCTGGCCATGTGGTCTTCTGTGTGGACTGTCTTCTCTGCATGGGAACATCATCCTCAAGGCCTGGTGGGCCAGGATGTGCTCCACTCTCCCCTACTCCCCCTTCGTCTGCTCCCTTTGCTCCCATTAGCTATGTCCCTCTCCCAGAGCTGCAGATTCGGTGCCATCCTATGAAAAAACATATTCGGGTGGGGGAGGGGGGCACATGGGCCGGGGAAGATCTGCTCAGATCTTTTGAGGGTCCAGGAGAGAGTGACTGCTCAGCTGGGCACAGGCATGTGGGGCTCCGAGCTCTGGCTCCAGACACTGGTTGGGAATGTGGCTTTGTTGTTAACCAGTTGTGTTCCTGTGGGTCATTACCTGTGTCTTTTTGAGTGAGTTTTCTCATCTGGAAAGTAAAGGTATTCCATGGTCTAGTGTCCCATGTCACTAAGTGATCGAGAGGAGTTAACCCGCACCTGATTCAAACCATGTGCACATGTCAGGCGCATTCTAGATCTGGGGTGGCTATTCAGAGCCCAGGACAATGATAATGTCCAAGAGGTGATATAGGTGGCTTCGTATTGAAACAAGTAGCCCACTGTGGAGGTTTTGTCCTTCCACTGATGGCCACCTCAACTCCTGCTAAAAGAGTTTCACTGGCTCCACAGCCGAGCAGGGAGCCAGTGCCATGAAAACCATGTGGCTAACTGGGACATTTTTTACCTCGATGGCTTGGGAAGCCCCCCAATCTCCATGCAAACCATCTGGTGTGAGTTATCCTTGGAAGCACTCATAGGCTGACAGTGATTCCCATCTTTCCTTTGACAATGTGCCTGTTCTCTTTTTAAACCAGAGAAGATGGGCCCTGTGTCCTCCAAGACATTTCCTGGCTGGCCCCCGACTTGGACAGTTAGCACGGGATCCTGGGGGCCAGTGAAACAGAGCCCTGAGACATTCCTTCAGCTTCCTCAAGCATTATTGTATCTCGCTTGGGTTTTTCTAGGCGAGGCCGAGGCCCGTCCGCTCTAGTGTAGGTTTGTCCATCTCTCCTGGGGTTTTCAATGCAGAGCTTTTTTCCAATGTCTGTCTCTTCTGTAGTAGACACCTGGATCCTTCCTTCCTCAGGGCTTGACGGTGCCACAGGTCAGTCTCTCCGTGAGTGGGCCATGATCTCTTTTCCTGAGTCTCTGGTGTGTCTCATGGCAATTCCTAATATTTTAGCTATTTGTTTGTTTCTGTCGTGGTAGGGTCATCTGTGTTGTGATACACCCACTAAGACACTTCTACCAAATCACTAAGATTGTTCCCTTTAAATGCTTCCCATTTCTTTTTCATGTCTGAGGCGGGCTGAGTAATAAAGGCAATACTTATTGCCCTCTTGTTTTCAGGGGCCTCTGGGTCCTTGGAGGTACAAAGAACACAGGCTTCCATCAGCCACTCTAAAAAGGAAGGCAGGCGGCAGGCAGGCAGGCAGGCAGGCAGGCAGACATTCTCTTGTAGGCGCCTGAAAATTCTCACTGACCTTAGAAAAATGCATGGGTTTCCTAGCTGTCCCATGGAGGCCCTGCAAGAGAAACTGGTGATACCTCTTTAAGCCCTCGGGGCCTTACTGGGAGTTATGTCCCACAGTATTCGTGGAGTGGCAAAAAGAGTTTCTGTCCAGTGGGGAGTGCCCGCTGGCTGACCATCAGGTCTATTGACTGCTTTCTGGGCCTCTCTCTGGAAGGGCTCCCGTTCCTCTGTTGTGAACAGCACCTGGAGAAGTGGCTGGCACTTGTCTGAGGTGGGCTGATGCATGTGGAAAAGCTAGTCTAGCAAAGAAATCAGTTCTTGCGGTTTGTCAGACCGGGGGGTTTTGTTTATTCCAATTATACAATCCCTGGAAAAAAAGGGGACATAGACCCAAAGAGGGACTCGGGGGGTTTCCCCAGGTGTTGGGGCTGCTTACCTTAAGCAGAGAATGCTGTTGCCCCGTGATCCTTTTGGCGGGTGGAGAGGACATGCCAGCCTTAGTGCACGTGTTGGGGGGTGACTTTAAAAGGGGTGGTATTTCTCTCTCTCTGGCACCCAATGAACTGATAGGCAGGTTCCGTCAGCCCTCTTGAGAGGTGTCTGAGTAGCCCCGAGTCGAATTTCCCAAGGGTTTTAAAACTTTTGCAATGTGCATGTGTGCAAGCAGGCAGAGTGAGAAGCGGGGTATTAGGGTTAGCCATTCTTAGTTGAACCAAAACTGCTCTGGTGGTTCTCGCAACCCTCTCAACATCCATTTCCTCCGTGACATTCCCTTGGGCAACGTCTGCACAGCCTACCTCCCCAATATCAGCTAATTGATTTACACTTGCTAGCTACTTTATTTTCATTTCATGGTGGCTTCTGTCAGCCCCAAATGGCTTCTCTCTTGTCAAAGCTGTTTCAGCTTTTCCCAGAGATCCTACACAGTCGCCATTGTAGCCGAGAGGTAACAGGGTCTGTGTCCATAGCCAAGATGGCACCCACCAGTCCAAACATGTGGAAGGGCGCTGCCTAGGGAGCTGGGTGAAGAGGCCTGGGAGTTAGCCCTGCCTGGTCCCGGGAGCCAAAAGTTTCCCTTTCCCCTCCATTCTCTTTGCCTTTCTCCTGGTTTTTCAAACAAGCTCCTCTAGCCCTATAACGCCAAGCACAAAATTGTCATAATTCTTAATGAAAACGTATCTGGTACCCAAATTATAAATGTGACTATTTGGTCACATTTCAAAAACACTGAAAATTTTATGCTTTTAAAATATATTTTGAATGCCATATATTGATAAGTATGAAAGTAAAGAATAAAAACCAAAAAAAAAATTTCCTGGATTTAAAACCTGAGGCGTTATAGGGCTAGTGTTCTTCCAGTTTAGGTTTGTTCCTTGTTACAGGCTGGTTTTCCATTGTCCACACTTAGGCCAATGTCGTTTGGAAGCATAGGCGGAGTCACTGTTGCCTTTAGGCTTTCAGTGATGCTGCTTCAGGCACTTTTGGGGACAGCTCTTAACTTAATACACAGCTCCTCTGCCATGATGTTCCAGCCAGAAATTCCAATTTCCATTAAGATTCCCTGAGCTGCCACATGTCCCTTCCCTTCAGAGATATGAGCGTCAGCCCCGCCAGCAGGCGTCTTGGAGGGCCTTGGGGCCATCCCAAGCAGTGGTCCTCCTAGCCTGTTGTCCAGAAAAATGGTTGGACCTAAAGGTCGCCCTCGGCGAATGGTCATTGACCCCTTCCCTCAGGCTGAGGCATGATGTTCAGGGCAACTCAGGGGTGCGCTCTCAAGTGGGGGTTAGTGACCTGTAGGCAGCAAGCTCTCAATCGCCTCCTTGTTTTGTGCTTTCTGGATGGGACTTAGCAGCGTGATGCTCAGGAATTGCCCCCTTGCATGAATCCTGTCCATTTGGGATAGAGTTGATACAGAGAGGCTGGGCAACAAAAGCTGATAGATTCACTTTGCAACACTATTTGGCCACAGTATCGTTTTGAGAGAGGCTACGCTTTCCCTTCCAACCATGATTCACCGGGAACAGTTCGGTAGAATGCCGGGAATGTGGGCGGAGATGCCAGAACTAGGAACTTTTCTCCTCTCGAGGAGCTGTAGGAGACATTCATCCCTAGTGCACCCAGGAACCCCTAAGGCAGGCGTCCTCAAACTGTGGTCCATGGGACACATGTGGCGCGATGCCATTTATCCCACCATCGGGGTGTTTTTGCTGCCACTGCCTGTCCTGCTTAGCAGCCGACTCGTGCAGTGTGCATAGGAATTTGTTCATAGGTTCTTTGAAAACCATAGTCTGGCCCTCCAACGGTCGGAGAGACAATGAATTGGCCCCCTGTGTAAACAATTTGAGGACCCCTGCCTTAAGGGTTCCTGGACTTCAGGTCACTATTCGCCCAGCCCTGAACCCTCCCTGAACATTCTACCCCTAGTAGAGGCACCAGGGGCATTTGGTCCCCGGGTAATTTACAAGCCTTTTACTCAAATGGAACCTGATAAAATTAAAAATGACACAGGCAGTTACTCTACATTTGCTCCCTGTTGACTCCGCGTGTAATGTCCCAATATTACAATTTAACCCTATAACGCCGAGCATCGTATTGAAACAGGAAACCCACTGTCCTTCCGCTGATGGCCACCTCAACTCCTGCTAAAAGAATTTCACTGGCTCAACAGCTGAGCCGGGAGCCAGTGCCATGAAACCCATGTGGCTAACTGGGACATAGGGCAGAGAGACATTTTTTACCTCGATAGCTTGGGAAGCCCCCCAATCTCCATGCAAACCATCTGGTGTGAGTTATCCTTGGAAGCACTCATAGGCTGACAGTGATTCCCATCTTTCCTTTGACAATGTGCCTGTTCTCTCTTTGAACCTGAGAAGATGGGCCCTGTGTCCTCCAAGACATTTCCTGGCTGGCCCCCGACTTGGACAGTTAGCACGGGATCCTGGGGGCCAGTGAAACAGAGCCCTGAGACATTCCTACAGCTTCCTCAAGCGTTATTGTCTCTCGCTTGGGTTTTTCTAGGCGAGGACGAGGCTCGTCCTCTCTAGTGGAAGTTTGTCCATTTCCCCTGGGGTTTACAATGCAGTGGTTTTTCCAATGTCTGTCTGTTCTGTAATAGGCACCTGGATCCTTCCTTCCTCGGGGCTTGGCGGTGCCACAGGTCAGTCTCTCCGTGAGTGGCCATGATCTCTTTTCCTGAATCTCTGGTGTGTCTCATGGCAATTCCTAGTATTTTAGCTATTTGTTTGTTTCTGTCGTGGTAGGGTCATCTGTGTTGTGATACACCCAGTAAGACACTTCTACCAAATCACTAAAATTGTTCCCTTCAAAGACTTCCCATTTCTTTTCCCTGTCTGAGGCGGGCTGAGTAATAAAGGCAATACTTATTGCCCTCTTGTTCTCGGGGGCCTCTGGGTCCTTGGGGGTACAAAGACCGCAGGCTTCCATCAGTCACTCTAAAAAGGCAGACAGTCAGGCAGGCAGGCAGGCAGACATTCTCTTGTAGGCGCCTAAAAATTCTCACTGACCTTAGATAAATGCATAGGTTTCCTAGCTGTCCCACGGAGGCCCTGCAAGAGAAACTGGTGATACCTGGTTAAGCCCTCGGGGCCTTACTGGGAATTTGGGTCCCACATTATTCGTGGAGTTGTAAAAAGTGTTTCAGTCCAGTGGGGAGTGCCCGCTGGCTGACCATCTGGTCTATTAACTGCTTTCTGGGCCTCTCTCTGGAAGGGTTCCCGTTCCTCTGTTGTGAACAGCACCTGGAGAAGTGGCTGGCACTTGTCTGAGGTGGGCTGATGCATGTGGAAAAGCTTGTCTAGCAAAGAAATCAGACCTTGTGGTTTGTCAGACAGGGGGGGGGGTTTGTTTATCCCAATTATGCAATCCCTGGAAAAAAAGGGGACATAGAACCAAAGAGGGACTCAGGGGATTACCCCAGGTGTTGGGGCTGCTTTCCTTAAGCAGAGAATGCTGCTGCCCAGTGATCCTTCTGGGGGGTGGAGAGGACATGCCAGCCCTAGTGCACGTGTTGGGGGGTGACTTTAAAAGGGGGTGATATTTCTCTCTCTCTGGCCCCCCATGAACTGATAGGCAGGCAGGGGTCACAATGGGTCTTAAGCCAGCTGTCCCGCTCCCCGAGTCCTCCTGCAAAGTGTGATAAAGACGACGGCGATGGGGAGGGGAGGGACGGCCTCCACCTTGGTGGCTTTAGGAACTTAGACCGGTTGTCTTTCCCGGCCATGCCACGTTTCCTGAAATCTTGGGGAAAAGAACCCAGTCTTTTGGGGGAGGTAGTAAGTCTTTTATATATGCTGGCTTATTAGTGACCCTGTCAAGTCACACATCAATTTTAGAGATCAGATCAGCGTGTCATGCTTGCCCAGAAATAGATCTAAGACCTCTGAGAAATAGGGGAAGGGAAAACGAGTCTTGCGTGGGCCCATTGGGGACTCCTTCTGCCCAATCACCTTTAAACAAATGGCGGAGTCTCCAGGCTTTCGGGTTGAAACCACATGCTCTTTGTGAGTGCCCAGAGCAGGGTTCCTCATATGACAGCCGGCGGGCCACATGGGGACAGCGGGGTGTTTGTGCCCCTTTGTTGGTTTGTTTTTTAACTTCAAAATTAGATGTGTGCAGTGTGCCTGGAACTTTTTCGTAGTTTTTTTTTTTTTAAACTGTAGTCTGGCCCTCCAATGGGTCGGAGGGACAGTGAATTGGTCCCTGTTTAAAGAGTTTAAGGAACCCTGGCCTAGATAAACCAGAAATCCCCTAGTTCTGGGGAGAGCTCTCCTGTACAGGTGCTCTCCTTTCTATGCAGGCCCAGAGAGTGGCAGTCGGAGCTCGGTGTACCTCGAAATGTTGTAGCCACTGTCCATTCCCAGAAAAGAACAACTCACACCATCAGCAAGTTCAACAGAAAAAGTTTTATTTCCTGAGCAGGGTCTGTCAGCCCTCTTGAGAGGAGTCTGAGCAGCCCCGAGTCGAATTTTCTAAAGGTTTTAAAACTTTTGCAATATGCATGTGTGCAAGCAGGCAGAGTGAGAAGTGGGGTATTAGGGTTAGCCATTCTTAGTTGAACCAAAACTGCCCTGGTCATCCTCGTAAGCCTTCTGAACATCTATTTCCTTTGTGACATTCCCTTGGGCGACGTCTGCACAGCCTACCTCCCCAATATCAGCTAGTTGATTTACACTTCCTAGCTACTTTACTTTCTTTTCATGGTGGCTTCTGTCAGCCCCAAATGGCTTCACTCTTGTCAAAGCTGTTTCAGCTTTTCCCAGAGATCCTACACAGTCGCCATTGTAGCCGAGAGGTAACAGGGTCTGTGTCCATGGCCAAGATGGCACCCACCAGTCCAAACATGTGGAAGGGCGCTGCCTAGGGAGCTGGGTGAAGAGGCCTGGGAGTTAGCCCTGCCTGGTCCCGGGAGCCAAAAGTTTCCCTTTCCCCTCCATTCCCTTTGCCTTTCTCCTGGTTTTTCAAACAAGCTGCTCTAGCCCTATAACGCCAAGCACAAAATTGTCATAATTCTTAATGAAAACGTATCTGGTACCCAAATTATAAATGTGACTATTTGGTCACATTTCAAAAACACTGAAAATTTTATGCTTTTAAAATATATTTTGAATGCCATATATATTGATACCTATGAATGTAAAGGATAAAAACCAAAAAAAAAAAAATTTCCTGATTTTAAAACCTGAGGCGTTATTGGGCTAGTTTTCATCCAGTTTAGGTTTGTTCCTTGTTACAGGCTGGTTTTCCGTTGCCCACGCTTAGGCCAATGGCGTTCGGAAGCCTAGGCGGGGTCACTGTAACCTCTAGGCTTTCAGCGATGCTGCTTCAGGCACTTGTGGGGACAGCTCTTAACTTAATACACAGCTCCTCTGCCATGATGTTCCAGCCAGAAATTCCAATTTCCCTTAAGGTTCCCTGAGCTGCCACGTGTCCCTTCTCTTCAGAGATTTGAGCATCAGCCCCGCCAGCAGGCGTCTTTGAGGGCCTTGGGGCCATCCCAAGCAGTGGTCCTCCTAGCCTGTTGTCCAGAAAAATGGTTGGACCTAAAGGTCGCCCTCAGCTACTGGTCATTGACCCCTTCCCTCGGGCTGAGGCATGAGATTCAAGGCAACCCAGTGGTGCGCTCTCAAGTGGGAGTTATTGACCTGGAGGCAGCAAGCTCTCAATCGCCTCCTTGTTTTGTGCTTTCTAGATGGGACTTAGCAGCGTGATGCTCAGGAATTGCCCCCTTGCATGAATCCTGTCCAATTGGGATAGAGTTGATACAGAGAGGCTGGGGAAACAGAAGCTGATAGATTCACTTTGCAACTCTATTTGGCCACAGTATCGTTTTGAGAAAGGAGAATGGTGGGCAGAGAATGGTACACTTTCCCTTCCAACCGTGATTCACCTGGAGCAGTTTTGTAGAGTGCCGGGAAAGGGGGTGGAGATGCCAGAACTTAGAGCATTTCTCCTCTCGAGAAGCAGTAGGAGACCTTCATCCCCAGTGCACCCAGGAACCCCTAAGGTAAGCGTCCTCAAACTGTGGTCCATGGGGCACATGTGGCACGATGCCATTTATCCCACCCTCGGGGTGTTTTTGCTGCCACTGCCTGTCCTGCTTAGCAGCCGACTCGTGCAGTGTGCATAGGTTTTTTGAAATCCATAGTCTGGCCCTCCAATGGTCGGAGGGCAGTGATTGGGTCCCTGTGTAAACAATTCGAGGACCTAAGGGATCCTGGACTTCAGGTTACTATTCCCCCAGCCCTGAGCCTTCCCTGAACATTCTACCCCTGGTAGAAGCACCAGGGTCATTTGGTCCCCGGGTAATTTACAAACCTGTTACTCAAATGGAACCCAAGAAAATTAAAAATGACACAGGCAGTTACTCTACTTTTGCACCCTGTTGACTCGGCCTGTGGTGTCCCAATATTACAATTTAATCCTATAACGCCGAGCATGTCTTTTCCCTAACATTTAATGAAATGAATTTATATGTATATATATTGATAACTATGCAAGTAATGAATCAAAACGAAATTTTTTCCCCAAAAATTTAAAAGTGAGGCGTTATAGGGTTAAAAAGAAGGATGGTTCTTAACAGCAGGTCCAAGACCTTAGGATCATAAATGAAGCAATGATCCTACTTCACCCAATAGTGCCCAAAACCTGGACCCCCCTAGGGGAAATTTTGAATGCTTTTACTCCCGTGCCGGTACTTAGAATGAACAAACACACGCCTGATAATCCTAAGATTTTTACTTACTTCCTGTCATACTCACCTAGTTTCAAGGGCACTCCTACCTCACAATTCTAGCCTAGTCTCAGTTAAACTGTTCACCCTTTTGTGCGTTTGTTGGTTTTTCCAGAAGTTCTCAAGTAACCAAGGCCCCTAATCCAAGTGTGCCAGCTCGAGGACCACCATCTCCTGGACCACTTCAGCCTTATCCATCCTAGCGCTGAATGGACGGACAAGCCCTCCCAGCAGAGCAGGAAGGGTGTGGACCCAAAGCCCCACTTTGCCTCTTTTGCCAGCAGGAAGCAATTAGAGATGCCGTCGCCCAGTACCCCAAAGGTTTGGGTCCATATCTCTTCAGGGTGGAAAAGTTACGTAGCTAGCATAGGGACTGGGGTGTCCATTACACATGCTCAGAGGGCCCAGTTAGCGGCCCAGGAAGAAGTGGCACACTGTGAGTGCTCAGAGCCACTGGGATCGACCAGGGTTGCCCACCACACCTCCCTAACTCTCTTAAACCTCATTTAGGCCACAAACCAGGTTTGGCGTGAATTCTTTCTCACGCAGAACCAAGGACCGAGGGATATCGGCCCCAGAGAGATCTGACCAGCCCAGGAAAGCTCTTTGGAGGCAGCACGACTGGACATGAATGGCTGGTGGATACTGTTCAGATACATGGCTTTCTGCTTGGAAGGGTTTTTAGTCTCAGCTGACTGGAACGGAGCAGGTAGTACGTCGGGATCACATAGTATCCATGTCCACAAATCAGCTGCCCATTCCAAAGGCCGGACAATGCCTTTGGAAAGCCCTCTGTTTTGGAATGTCACTCCTTGGAGATGGCAGTGGAAGGGACTGGGACCCAGGTATGCTGCCCCTTACTCCTAGTTGTCGGTTTCTGGATCCTGACCATATCTCTCACAGGATCAGTTAGTGGGCTTGTTGTCGGCCTCAGGCTTTGTTCACCAAGGTCCTCCAGCTAGGTGGTGGTGTGTGTGCATGAGCAGAGGCTTCCTGCCAATCCCCCATGAGTTGTAGAGCTCCCCTAGTGTGGGCTCCGGAAAAGAGATGCCCCAGACAGCAGGACTACCCAGGAGAGTGGGCCCTGCAGGAACCGGAGGGCCATTCCCCCTGTGGAATGACCTCAGAGCCCCGCCTCTCTCACTGTCCAGCTGCCGGGACTGTGGACCCTAAGTTTCATGCCTTACACAGGAATAGACACAGGGTGAGTTGACTGCAGCACTGCTTTTGTTGGTCTAATCCAGCCTGAGATCATCCTAGCATCAGCCCTCTGCCAGGGTCTTTTTTTTCTCTCCTTTTATAGGGGCTCATACAACAATAACCACAATACGTGCAAACATCACTGATATAAGGCACATTTGTACATTCAATGCCCTCATAATTCTCAAAATATCTTCTCTCCACCCAAGCCCCTGGCCTCAGCTCCTCATTCCCCCACCCCCATTCTCACTACCCCTCCCTCATAAATCCTTCATCATTTACTAATTATTATTTTGTCATGTCTTGCACTGTCTGATGTCCCCCTTCACCCCCTTTTCTTTTGAGGTTTTATGTAGATGCTTGTCATTGGTTCCCTGGTGCTAGCCTACCCTCCCTCCACCCTCCCAGCATCCCCATTCATAACACTGGTCCTAAAGGACTCATCCACCTTGAATTCCCTGTGTTTCTAGTTCCTATCTGTCCCAGGGTACATTCTCTGTTCTAGCCAGATTTGATAGTTATAATTAGGATCTTGATAGTGAGGGCAGAGGAAGCATTGAGGAGCCAGAGGAAAGTTGTGTTTCATCGTTGCTGCCTCGTACCCTGTGTAGGCTTGTCTCCTCCCTGAGACCTTTTTTAAGGGAATGTCCAGTGGACTGCAAATGGGCTTTGGCTCTCTGCCCAGCACTCCTTGCTCATTTGCAATGATGAGATTTTTTGTACTGATGATGCCTGATCCCTTTGAATTCTCATGATCGCAGAGGGTGTATGCTTACCCTATGTTGGCTTTGTTGCTTCTGAGCTAGATGGCCGCTTGCTTACCTTCAGGCATTTAAGACCTCTTATGCCATATCTTTTGATAGCTGGGCACCATCATCTTTCTTGACCATAATTGCATATGCCACCGCTTAGTCTTCAGTGATCGTGTTGGGAAGGTGAGCATCATAGAATGCCAGTGTAATAGAACAAAGTATTCTTGCAATGAGAGAGTACGGGAGTGGAGGCCCAAAGGCCATCTGCTACCTTAATAGGACACCTATAAAGATATGGACATAGGTGTATTTCCCCATGCTCACAGATAAATATATTTACATACGTTCTTTCCATTCTTTAGACCCATGTAACTGGCCCGTGATTCCTAGGTCGCTCTGCTATTCCCTTTCATCTCCCTCTGGTGCCCACTGCCATGCTCAGTCTTCATTTGGGTTTCAGTAAATCCTCTGGGTTCCTTTACCCTTGATCACGCACTACCAGGATTCCTACACCGCCCTCACCATGGATTTGCATCCACTTGTTGTTCCCTTGTCTCTGGGTTTCTTAACACCACTCCCTTTCCCCCCAAACCCTCTCTCCCATGGCTTTGTTGTTAACCTATTTTGTTCCTGTGGGTCAACACCTGTGTCTTTTTGAGTGAGTTTTCTCATCTGGAAAGTAAAGGTACAACATTGTCCAGACTCCAATGACAATAAGTGATCGAGGGGGGTTAACCCGAACCTGATTCAGACAATGTGCTCATGTCAGGCGCATTCAAGATCTCGGCTGGCGATTCAGAGCCCAGGCCAATGATAATGTCCAAGAGGTGATATAGGTGGCTTCGTATTGAAACGGGAAGCCCACTGTGGAAGTTTTGTCCTTCCGCTGATGGCCACCTCAACTCCTGCTAAAAGAGTTTCACTGGCTCAACAGCCGAGCCGGGAGCCAATGCCATGAAAACCATGTGGCTAACTGGGACAAAGGGCAGAGAGACATTTTTTACCTCGATGGCTTGGGAAGCCCCCCAATCTCCCTGCAAACCTTCTGGTGTGAGTTATCTTTGGAAGCACTCATATACTGACAGTAATTCCCATCTTTCCTTTGACAAGGTGCCTGTTCTCTTTTTTGAGCCCAAGAAGTTGGCCCCTGTGTTCTCCAAGACATTTCCTGGCTGGCCCCCGACTTGGACAGTTAGCACGGGATCCTGGGGGCCAGTGAAACAGAGCCCTGAGACATTCCTTCAGCTTCCTCAAGCGTTATTGTCTCTCGCTTGGGTTTTTCTAGGTGAGGACGAGGCCCGACCTCTATAGTGGAGGTTGTCCGTCTCTCCTGGCGTTTTTAATGCAGTTATTTTTCCAATGTCTGTCTTCTCTGTAGTAGGCACATGGATCCTTCCTTCCTCGGGGCTTGGTGGTGCCACAGTTGAGTCTCTCCGTGAGTGGGCCATGATCTCTTTTCCTGAGTCTCTGGTGTGTCTCATGGCAATTCCTAATATTTTAGCTATTTGTTTGTCTCTGTCGTGGTAGGGTCATCTGTGTTGTGATACACCCACTAAGACACTTCTACCAAATCACTAAGATTGTTCCCTTCAAATGCTTCCCATTTCTTTTTCATGACTGAGGCGGGCTGAGTAATAAAGGCAATACTTATTGCCCTCATGTTTTCAGCGGCCTCTGGGTTGATAGGGTTATAAAGACCGCAGGCTTCCATCAGCCACTCTAAAAAGCCAGGCAGACATTCTCTCGTAGGCGCCTGAAAATTCTCACTGACCTTAGATAAATGCATAGGTTTCCTAGCTGTCCCGTGGAGGCCCTGCAAATAGAAACTGGTGATACCTGGTTAAGCCCTTGGGGCCTTGCTAGGAATTTGGACCCCGTATTTTTCGTGCAGTGGCAAAAAGAGTTTCTCTCCAGTGGGGAGTGCCCGCTGGCTGACCATCATGTCTATTGACTGCATTCTGGGCCTTTCTCTGGAAGGGTTCCCGTTCTTCTGTTGTGAACAGCACCTGGAGAAGTGGTTAGCAATTGTCTGAGGTGGGCTGATGCATGTGGAAAAGCATGTCTAGCAAAGAAATCAGACCTTGTCATTTGTCAGAAAAGGTGATTTTGTTGATTCCAATTATGTAATCCCTGGAAGAAAAGGGGACATATACCCAACGAGAGACTCCGGGGTCTTCCCCAGGTGTTGGGGCTGCTTGCCTTAAGCAGAGAATGCTGCTGCCTAGTGATCCCTCTTGGTGGGTAGAGAAGACAGGAAAGCCCTAGTGCACGTGTTGGTGGGTGATTTTAAAAGGGGTTGTATTTCTCTCTCTCTGGCCCCCGGGAACTGATAGGCAGGCAGCACTCACAATGGGTCGTAATCCAGCTCTCCCACTCCCCGAGTCCTCCTGCAAAGTGGGATAAAGCAGACAGGGTTGGGGAGGGGGAGGGGAGAGGGAAGGACGGCCTCCACCTTGGAGGTTTTAAGAACTTGGACCGGTTGTTTTTCCGGTCATGCCATGTTTCCTGAAATCTTGGAAACAAGAACCTATTCTGTTGAGGGAGGGAGCAAGTCTTTTATATATTCTGGCTTATTAGTGGCCATGTCAATCCACACATCAATTTTAGGGATCAGATCGGGATGTCCTGGTTGCCCATAAGCATAACTATGACCTCTGAGAAATAGTGGAAGGGAAAATCAATCTTATGTGGGCCAATCAGGGACTCCTTCTGCCCAATCACCTTTAAACAAATTGCAGAGTCTCCAGGCTTTAGGGTTGAAACCACATGCTCTTTTTGAGTGCCTAGAGCACGGGTCCTCAAACGACAGCCGGCGGGCCACATGGGGACAGCCGAGGACATTGATCCTGTCCGCCGGGTGTTTGTGCCCCGTTTGTTGGTTTGTTTTTTAACTTCAAAATTAGATGTGTGCAGTGTGCCTGGGAATTTGTTCATAGTTTTTTGTTTTGTTTTGTTTTTGTTTGTTTTTTAACCTATAGTCCGGCCCTCCAACTGGTTGGAGGGACAGTGAACTGGTCCCTGTTTAAAGAGTTTAAGGACCCCTGGCCTAGAGAAATCAGAAATCCCCTAGTTCTGGGGAGAACACTCCTGTACAGGTGGTCTCCTTTCTATGCAGGCCCGGACAGTGGCAGTCAGAGCACGGTGCACCTCAAAATGTTGTAGCCACAGTCCATTCCCAGAAAAAAAACAAACAACTCACACCGTCAGCAAGTTCAACAGAAAATGTTTTATTTCCTGAGCAGGGTCTGTCAGCCAGTTTGTCTCTGTAATGATTTTTTCAATGACCTCATCAAACAGAAATAATTGTAGTTACCCCAAAAGATTTTTTCCCATTTCTTTTCTTTTTTTAAAAAATATTTTATTAGGGGTTCATACAACTCTTATCACAATCCATACATAGACATACATCAATTGTATAAAGCACATCTGTACATTCTTTGCCCCAATCATTCTCAAAGCATTTGCTCTCCACTTAAGCCCTTTGCATCAAGTCCTCTTTTTTTTTCTCCTTCCCCTCTCCCCGCTCCCTCATGAGCCTTTGATAATTCATAAATTATTATTTTGTCATATCTTGCCCTATCCGCCGTCTCCCCTCACCCCCTTTTATGCTGTCTGTCCCCCAGGGAGGAGGTCACATGCAGATCTTCTACTTGCATGCCAGGTGCTCCTGTGAGTGGGAATCTTGGTGGAGCTCGCTGGTCCAAACCCAAAGAAAATCGAGCACCACGTTTGCCCATCGCAGAGCTCAGGTGTGAATCTTATCTTCCTCACTGTCATCCTTTATCTGAACAGTGTCAGTGTCGGTTTATGAATTTCCCAAGGAACCACTATCACTCAATTTTGTGCAAAATTCTGGGTCACTGTCGCTGTTATTTCTCTGGTCTAAAACCAATTTTGTGTTAAAATGACACTTTTTAGATCGCTTGGACTAAAATTTCTAGTCAGAAATTTTTCCCAATGACATTGAAAAGGCAAGCAGGCACCGTAGACTGCTCTATAGGTAAATCTGAGGTGCTTTGCTTGGATACAATATACTCCTAAAAGATTACACAGTATCGCACTATGTTTGTATTTCTCTTTAAAACTTACCCTATTGAACCTCCTGCCCAGTCTGGCCCACCTGTGGCTGTCCTCCACTGGGAGAATAACACTGTAAAGGGAAGCAGTTAACCTCCCTGCCTGTCTAATAATGTCAGTAATTTTGGACCCATATTTTCATTATTTGTGAAGTGAAAAAATGTTATAATCCACAATTATCAGTATTGTAACATGAAGGCTCCCGAAAACTGAGCTGCAAGTACTTTATTCCTGGTCCAGTACCATTTCTGCCGGCGTTGCGCCCCCACTCACTGAGGAATGATTAGACCCAGATTTTTCCAAAGGTCATTTTGTTAACTAGATCTCTCTTTCTGCTTCTAGAAACCTTATGAAACAGAGTAGCAGATTGTTGCTCTTCAATCGGTTTTTCCCAGGTATGCCAAAGCGTTCTTGTTTTCAACGTCTGCATACATAACAGGTGCTGCAGTAAATGGGAATCTTGGTGGAGCTGGCTTATCCATAGCCGAAGGCAATAGAGCACCACGTTTGCCCATCACTGAGCTCAGGTGTAGAATCTTCCACACTGTCACCTTTTATCTGAGCAGAATCAGGGTCAGATTATGAATTTCCTGAGGAACCAATATCGCTCAATTCTGTGCATAATGCTGACTCACTCTTGCTGTTATTTCTCTGGTCTAAAACCCCATATGGGCTAAAATGACACTTTTTTGATGCCATGACCTAAAATTTCCGGGGGAAAAATTTTCCCAATGACATCACATGGGCCTTCCTCTAATCCCGACCAGCTTTTTCACATAGACTAGCTTCTTGTATTCATTGCTCAGCATACAGATGGAATAAGAACAATGAAAGATACAAACCTGATGCACACCTTTTCTGATTTTAAACCATGCAGTACCACCTTGTCCTGTCCACAGTCTCACCTTGTCCTATCTCTTGGCCTTTGTATAAGCTCCATATGAGTACAATGAAGTGTTGTGTACCTCCCATTCTTTTCAATGGTATCCCCAAGATCCACCTCCTTCCACTTGTGGTTTCCAGAATGTGGCGTTGGGACAAAGCCTGGGTAGTCTCATGGCAAGATCAGATCAGGAATGGAGTTGAGCCGGGAGCAGCTTTATTTGCTTGCTCCAGGGAAAGTCTGCCAATGTGACTAAACCTTAGGAGCTTTCTACCAAAGACAAAGGTGAATCCCTCCCTCTTTACCCGCTGATCATCTCTGAGCCTCTTGCTCTCGTATCCCTTGCACAGACCTCTACCATCAGATGGACAATTCGGTAACGTTTGAACACTTTTCTGATGTTGAGTCTGGGGAGCAACTAATAGCTGAGTAAATATTGATTGAAAGATGGTGAGTGGAAGAAAATAGCTTTACCAGATCTACGTTGTGATGGAGATGAGAGTGTTACCAAATCCCACTCTCCCCATAGTGGGTTTGCTGTATTGTGCCCAGTCCTGAAAGTCTGAGCCAGGGGTTTTAGCGTGGCCCCTTTCAGAACATATAAGTGGAATTCTTGGACCATGCATTGTCCATAAAGTGTGGCTTTACCAAGGAGATGTCAGCCATGGAACGAAACAACCCAAGAACCTAGATCTTTGTGAAGGTGTTGGTAAGGGATGCAGCGGAAATCATAAACTTGAAGGCAAAGGAAACTTTGCCTTCATGTGTCTGCAACTGGATGAAGTGGTGCTGGAGCACACCCTCCTTTGTGATTCTTCTTGTTCTTTTTATGAGCTGCTCCCTGGCCTGTGCTCTCCCGCAAATCTGGAAGCTCTTTGCTGGTGGGGGCAATTGCTATATCCGCCCCCCAGATCCAGATGTCTTGTCCATGGTCAGTGTGCAATCCTTGTTTACCAGGTGACTGGGGCATCTAAAGGCAGGCAGGGTTCACATACTTTTTCCTAGACTTTCTAGAAGGACCAGAGCTAAACATCGTGCAGCCCTTTTCAAGTCCTCTTTCTCTTCTGTACTTATTTTCCACGAAAGAGGAGAAGAAACACGATAGCATCTACTGACAGCAAATCAAATGCCGTCGTGTGTGTTCGGAGGGCAGGCTGTTTCTCATTTGCCTAAATCATCAGTCCCATCATGCCATGTCCATGTTAGATGTTTTAGGGAAACAGATGACATATGTTATGATGCTAAATAAGCTGAAACGGTGCCAGGATGGAGACAGAAATTGTTTGTTTGTTTTTAAATAAAGCACGGCATTTTAGTGACTTATTGTGGTGGCAAAAGAGGGCACCGAGGGCAACAAAGCGTGGTTGTGACAGTGGTCTAGGAATTAAGACAAATCGTTGCTTCTGCAACAGAGATGAGCTGCCTCTGACCTGTCAGTGACTTGAAGGGAGACTCTGCGTTTGGTCAGACAAGTCTTAGTTTCCAGATGGTACCAGCTTTCCTCCTGAGCCTCTGTGGTTCCCATTCACTACATAAGCCCAAATCGCTTTTAGCTGAGCAACAGCAAATGGTAACGCAGACTTGCCATATTGCTCTTTTGCGTACACTCTTTAAAAATTGTAGTAAATATACATGCATCAAAACATTCGACTCTTCCAGCCTCTACAAGATTATAATTAAGTGGCATTCTGCATGTTGTTCATATATCATCCTTACCCATTCCAAAATTATGCCATCACCCTTATGGAAGCTCAGTATCGTCTCAGTGCTGGCACTTCCCCTCCAGGCCCTACTGGGTTAGGCTGGGTTGACTCGAGAAATAAATAAAAGGACACTCATATAGGTATAAGAAAGACTCCACCCCACTTATTTATCCAATTTACATGAAATTATGTAACAACCATACTTAGCTTCCTACCTATCCCTGGAAACAATTGATAGATGTTTGTCTCTACTCATTTTCCTAGTCTAGATATTTCATGTAAGTGGAACTAAACAAAATGTGTCCTTTTTGAAGCCGATTTCTTTCACTCAGCATAATATTTATGACGTTCATTCCTCTTGTAGCCTGTGTCAGGAATTCATGTCTCTATGTGGCTTAGTAGCAGTCCATTGTACATACCGTAGGCAACATGTTTGACTTATCCATTCATCTATTGATGGGTATTTAGACCGTTTACACGTTTGCAAGATTGGGAATAATGTTGCAAGGGCCATCTGTGTATTTGTATCTATTTATGCTCTTACTTTTAATTGCTTATATCCTTTATTTCCTTTTCTTTCCTTGTTAGACTCAGTATGATCCCCTTCTGCCCATCCTCTAGCCTCACAACCTCTGTGTCTGATGTGCCAGGATCTCACCAGGAGCCTTAACACCAAGATTCTGAGCCCTGACTGAGCATTCTGATCATCCAGGGAATTGAATATTCCAGAGCACACAGAAGATGAAGTTATAAAAACTCCTTAGGCATAACCAAACAACTGGAGGGAGTGCTTTACTGGGCTTGGGGGCTGGGGATTATAGTTGTAAGGGACACCGAGGTCAATTGGCATAACCTAGACTGTAAAGACAATGTTGGACATCCACGCTGGAGAGTAGCAGCTGGATGTTAGAAGCTCACAAGTGGCCATCTAGAGGGCAAGTATTGTCACCCTCACTCTGGAGGAAAGAAGAGTGGTGAATGGGCCACATGAACAGTAGACTTCCTGACTCTGAGCACAGACTAACTAGAGGATCTCCAACTATCAATTCCAACTTCTTTGAACGGGATCACATCAAAAGGTCCTAGATAGTGAAGCAAAATTCACAGTTATAAAAGAGACCAGGTTTATTGGCTGAATAGGGACCAACGGACCTCTGAGACTATGGTCCTTATTCACTAAGTCCGAAAATGAACTCTTACCTGTGGCTCAATATCCAGCCAAATAATAGACCGGTCTATAATGGGAGCAATGACACAAGTGAGGCACACAAACCTTAAAATAGCAAATCATTTGATCTCAAAAGGGCAGCATCAATCCAAGGACCAAGTTCAGAAGGGTAGGCAGGGAGGAGGAGTGGAAATGGAAGGCACAAGTAGGAAGTGGAATAAGGGATATTGTATTGTGGAGATTGCAATAAGTGGCATAAAACACAAGGTGTATGAATTGTTGAATAGAAAACTGATGATCTTGGTAAACGTTCACCCAATTCACAATAAACACTTGAGAGAGAAAAAAAATCCAAGCACCTAGGGTGCATTCCAGGCCAATAAAATCAGACTCAATGGAGATGGGACAAAGATGTCTTTTGGAAAGCTCTCTGGCGATTCCAATGAGCACACAAGGCTGATGCCCACCATCTGGAAACTATGGGGTAGCTGCTTCTCCGGTAATGCCTCAGGAGAGCATTTGAGTCTGTCAAAGAATGGGGGATTCAGAAGGGGCAAAGGTCATCAAACCTCACCCACAGCTTTACACTGGGGGGCTGCTCTATGAAGAATCTGGGAAGGGTCCACTTGCATGCTGTCTCTGTGCAGCAGATCCAACAGACTCAACACCTTTCCAAAGCTGGCAAGAAAGTCTGAGAGACTAGATGTGGGCACCAAGCTTTGAGTTTCCCAGAAGGCACGAGACAGAGCAAGAGCAGTCACGGGAACACAGATTCCTCTGGAAATGCCGCGATGGGCAGAACATGCATCTCTAGTTTCATTTCAAACTCACTCAAGCATTCACTCCTTTTTATGAAAACCCAGCTTCTCATTACAGTAACCGGTTTAAAATGACAATCTTCTGTTGACCAAGTCTAAGAAATAACCTTCCTTTATTTTACATGGATAAAAATTCCGTTTTCTAGGCCGATGGGCTCTCAGGACAGGTGTTTTTATGTACTAGACATGGCTTTCAAAGTTCTCTAATTGCCTAAATTAATAACAACTTTTCCTTTGGCTTTTCCAAGGGACAAAATAATTTCAATCTTTTTCTAAGGAAGTGAATCTCTAGCTATCTCATTTGGGTAACCTTCTGCCTTCAGGGTAGAATTTGAAATAATCTGCGAGGTCACCCCTTCCACACCCTGCCCTAGCAGCCCAGCCTCTTTCTTCCTTCCAGCCTCCAGCCAGCGGGGTTTGGTTGGGAAAGGAGATGCAGAAGGGAGTGTCTATGGGCTTTTCTATCAAAAGGTTGGCCACAACCCCCAGTAGACCAAATGTAATTCATTGGGGGTGGGTGGTTGCTACATTAAGAGTTATCCTTAGGGAAATTACAAACAAACAGAAATACGAAGACTTTATATTTTATTATGGGATGCACTGCTCAGCCTCGTTCTTTTTTAAAAGACAAAGTGTAAAAAAATCTTAAAATGAAAGTCTAAATGAATAAATAAAATAAACCACAAAACCGTTTTCTCAAGAAAAGGCATAATAAAGAGCTCGGCTGCTTTTGGAGCCATTTAAGATGCTCGTGTTAAAGGGAAGAGTATCGTTGTTGACTTTGAAATGTAGAACCATTTGCCTAATTCAGTGATGGAATCTTTGCTGAAATGGGCAGTTTGGTTGAAGAAAGAAATTGACTTGTAGCATTTAATGAGCAATTTCATCTTTTGAATATAGAAATGACCATGGATGCCGACAAGCTTTTTATTCTTTGAGGACCCTCTAACCAAGAAATCTTTTAAATGACCATTACACAGTGAATGCCTGGAGGCTTTGGAAAATATTTATTTTAAAATTATTATAAGCTCAAAATGATTCACCAATGCAAAAGAAGAAGAGAAAAAGCAATTAAATACTAAGCTGTCAACACTGGAAACTTTTCTGTGCTGAAAATAATTGGACAGAGTGTGTTTTTTTAAAGTAATAGTGTCCAGAGAGATTTAATGATCTGATTGCTTATGGATATGGAGCTTAAATATATTCCTTATTTTAAATCTGATATTAGAATAGCAAGATTATAGACAATGATACAGTTGACTGGGAGAAGTATCGTTTCATTAAATTATCAAGTTAAGGCTCAAGGAGCCTGGTGGAATGTGTGTGACCATAGGCCAGCCAGTTGGAATCCGCTAGTGGCTCACAGAGAAAGATGAGGTTCTCAGCTTCTGTAAAGACTTACGACCTTGGGAACCTACAGGCACAGTTCTACGTTGTCCTTTCAGGGGTCCTCAAACTTTTTAAACAGGAGGCCAGTTCATTGTCCCTCAGACCCGTTGGAGGGCCAGACTATTGTTTAAAAATAAAACTATGAACAAATTGCTATGCACACTGCACATACCTTATTTTGAAGTAAAAAACAAAATGGGGCAAAAACACCCAGCGTGCCGGATGAATGTCCTCTGAGGGCCATGTGGCCCACGGGCCATAGTTTGAGGACCCCCTAGATTGATATAAGTCAGAATCGACTTGATAGTGTTAGGTTTCTGGGGTGGTTGACCTCAGTTCTTCCTTAGCAACGCTGAAAGAATTCACATGGCAGAAGCACTTTTGTAAATCCAAGTGAATTTTATGAAGGAAAGTTTCAGGTATCGCAGTCTCAAAAAGTACTTGCTATCTCCAGAAAGCAGGCCGGGCTGCATGGCAGGGGTGGGGAAAGTTTGCAGCTGAATATGGCAGTTCCATGGGAGGAATACCTGAGCAGGAGTGCAGACCCAGCTGAGGAGCCATGGCAGGAACCCTCAAGGGCCTCACCCTCCACATGGAAAGCACATGAACAAGAGAGTGCAACAAAGAGCCTAGGCCTACTTCTATCACCTCCCAACACCACTGGAGGGCATTGGTCGATCTTCCTGGCTGGTTTAGGCGCACTTCTGTGATGTCTTATTCTGTGTGACCGGGTGGACCTTCCACCTGGGCCTACATGACTTGGGTGAGAGCATGCTCAGTTCTGAATTTTGCCATATATGTCTAATTAGTGTGCCTGATGTATTTCCAACCCCTTCATTGTGGCCCAGACAGCTCATTCACGGTTAGTGTTGGCATTTGGGAAGACAAGCCCTAATCTAGCAACCTGTCAATAGCAGTAAGTGAATGGAATTAATACTCAACTCATAGCCATAAATTCAATTCTGACTCATAGCGACCCGAGAGGACAGGGTAGAATTGCCCCCTGAGGGTTTCTGAGCCTGGAATTCTTTACAGGAATAGAAAGTATCTTTTTTTCTCCTTCCCAGTGGCTCCAAAGGACTGAACTTGCAGGGAGATGTCCAGTGGGTGCCAGCAGGGCTCCTTCACTGAAAATCTCTGCTAGTTTCTGAAGGGGGAGGGAAATTTTGAGGAGGCCGTCTGTGGCAGAGTTAACTCTCCATTAAAGCCAATGAGCTTTTCCACATCTCTCAAAAAACAAACAAAAAACTAAAGTGAATAGTTCAGATTAATACGCTGTAGGTAGAACGACCTCCCACCCACCAAACCAAACCATGCAAACAAACAAACAAAAAGCCTGTTGCCTTCAAGTGAATTCTGACTCATGCTCGCCCCTTGTGATGCAGAGTACAATTGCTGCATTAGCTTGTCTGGACTGTACCCTTTATGAAAGCAGATGACCCCTTCTTTTTGTGGTACAGCGAGGTGGGTTTGAACTAATAACCTTAATATAAGCAACACTATCCAGTGACCTATGTCAACTAACGTGTCAAAGCATGTAAAGGCTGATCCACAACCCCCACTTCTCTCTTCCTCTGCTGTGATGACCTGGAATCCACCGTTTGATCTGGTGGCACCATATATGTGAAGCAGCCCGAATCACTGAGTGACTGTGTGCAGGACAAATACCCTGTAGAAATGCCCTTCCGGCATCAGAATTTGCATGAACAAGAAAGAAACTTCTAGATTTTAAGCCACTGAGGTTTCAGGGGTAGCTTCTTTCTGCAGAACAGACTAACATATCGTGACTGATCATCTCTTCACAGGGTGGTTGTGAAGAGCTTCTGGAGCAGCATGATCCAGGGGAACTGCCAAAGCAGATACCTACACTTTATCTGGGATTGTAGGTTGTAGTACCAAAGTTTTTATTTGCCAGGGAGGCACTGAGTAATTTTTTTTTTTCTTCTGAAAGCAGGACAATAGGTACGTAAGTTTGGGGCCATATGTAGCTGGAGCTGAAAGTCTTCTTACCTTGCAGCTTCCTTTGGTAAAGATAGACTTGTTCTTAATGAAATCCGTGAGCGCAGCCAGTCAGTGTCACAAATGAATTCTGAAGAGAGGCCAAACAGCTAAGTCAAGGACCAGCCTACCATTCTCTTAAATGCTGTCTCATGCTCTCATCTGCTCTGACGTGTCTGCTCAGGGGCATGTTGCAGCCACTGGGTGGGGCTTACCATTGGCACTGAAAATCATAGTAGGGGATATTAGTGGATATACATCAAGAAGACCTGACTTCTTGGCCATTGTTCGGGGGCCACAGTTCCCAAGACAATCAGTGTCAAGAGCAAAACAAAATAAAACATGATGAGGCCTCAGGGGCTGGATATATAACCCAAACCCCTTTCTAACAAAACCTTCCCAAGAAGAGATTGCTCTTTTCCATATATAAACAATTTTGTTTAACACACGTTCTGCTGAGGAACCTTCTGGGAAGCAGAAGAAAATAAATCTGCCTTCCTTTGAATTAAAATGGGTTGGGTCCAAGCCCTGTGCAGTGTGTATTCTTATCATAACATCTAAAGGAGTCTGACTTCACCATTCTTAGCTATTAAAAAAAGGTCCAGGCACAATAATTCAATTTGAAATCACACACCAGGAGTAGTTCATATTTAATAAAATTTATACAGGTATTGCAGGTACAAGGGAAGTACTTGTTAACTGCCAGGTTGCTGGCTTGAACCATCCAGCTACTCCGCAGGAGGTATTCTGTTTCTGTGCAGATTTACAGCTTTGGAAGCCCACTGGGAGAGCTCTCCTCTGGCTTGAGTCTGAAGGTGCTTGACAGCAGTAGCTTTTTGTTTTTATAAAGTTATAAAGCTTTCTAGAACAACAACAAAAATTCCTTTTGGAAGTAAGCCAGAGCTCAAACCACAAGTGACATGCTTTAGTTGTTTTCTGTCCTGTGTTTGGTAGCCCCCCTCTCAACGATTGTGCACACCAGCCTGGTGGTGAAGTGGTGACCTCGGGGCTCTCACTCCCCTGGCTTCACCCTCGGTCTCCTCACTCATCCTGTGGCTTCACCCAACTAATGGAGCCTCCTGCAGGCTCCTCTCCCTGCCTGTGTAAAAGGGCGAAGGAGACAGACTTCCTCAGAGCTGTGCTTTAGAGAATCCTCCGATCATACTCAGCACCGCCTTGAATAGGGCAGCGCTACATACACGACAGCTACTGTGTTATTGTTGATGGTGGTGGTGGGGTTTTCATACAAAAAAAAAAAGATCCCTGAATGGTTTATGTAACGAGTAAGGGAATAAACAGATCTTTCTTCATCCACCTGCACCTTCACTATTATATCACTCTCTAATTGCAATATTAGAGGCAAAAATGGGCAGAATTCCCACCTGTTGACAGTTTGTGCACATTGTGCGCATGCATGTGTGTACATGTGAGTGTATCTGTGCAGTGTGTGTGCACGTGTGTGTGCACATGTGCACTGGAGCCTGGCAGCAGCAGGGGAGGCGCCTGGCTCTCTTCAGGCGTATCTGCAGGTGTAACTTGAAGTAATTGATCTGTTCAGGGAGCTCCTGAGATGGACTCAGGGAAGGAGCAGCAAGTAAGACATAGTCATCTCCCCCATATGTAGATGAGGGGACGGAGGTGGGCGGTAGAGAAGCAGCTCCTCAGTAATGAGATCACAGGGGAAAGGCCTTGGATGAGGTGCCAGACAGCCCTGCTCTCCCAGAGAGGGTGGGGACTGGGAACGAGGCTGCATCCTGCCTCGTCAGTTACAGTTGCTCTGTCACTCTGGGAAGGGAGGCAGATGAGGCAGAGAGCTTCCAAAATCTCTCATCTCCAGTCCTTCTAGGTGGTTGTGGGAGGGTGTGAGGACGGCCAAACTGGAGGGTCAGGGTTGATCGCCTTGCAGTGTGGAGCCCGGCCTGGACCTGCATTGTGCAGGTGACCAAGTAGCTTTGGGGGAAGGGGTCCAGGGGGTGGGGCTTTGTCTACTAAGACCCACAGCCACACCCTGTATGGCAATGTTGGTATGCAATGTGCAGAGACTTGAGACAACGTGAAATGGACCATCTACTTCACTTGGAATGACAGGAGGGCAGAAAATCAGATCGGGAGATCTCGTTTGCTGCACACTTGTGAGAAGGGAGATATTCGTGGCTTCTCTCACACATTAGACTATATTCCTCCTCAGGCATCAAGGAGGTGACATGAATGCATTGATAGCCTAGCATCTGTCAGCTAGGAGGCACAACAGAGTCAGAGCCCTTATTAATCACTGGGAGATTAGCTGAGGGGTCAAGAAGCCAGGCATGAGGCTTTCCAGGGCGGCTCAGCCTGCACAGGAGACCTTTCCTGGATTGGACAGAGATGCTGCCATCTTTAAGCTCAGATAGAGTAGTTAGAAAATTAACTGACCTAGTACAAGATCTATTTACATATATCAAAAGATCTTGGGTAATAACATCTCATGTTTGTGCAGCATGCCACATTTGTCAAAGGGCTTTCTCATTAATGTCTTACTCGGTCCTCAAATGAAGAGGCCTTTGGTGAGGCATTGCTGTGTAATTTTGGACGTGGTCACAGCTTTGGGTGGAGTACTGGACTTGGAATCAGACTGTCCAACCCACAGCAGGTCACTTAGCTGCTCTGGATTGGCTTTCTTCCTCTACGAAGGTCAGGGCTTGGACTAGACCATTTTCCCAGAGGCAGCACTGCTGACATTTTGGGCAACATCATTGCTGTGGGGGCGTCTTTTTCCCTGCACCCGGATGCTAAGCGAGCATCCCTGGTCTCAGCTCACTAGATGGCAGTGGGACTCCCTTCTGCAGAATGTCTCCAGGCATGGCCAAATGTCCCCTGCAGAGCACACTGCTGGGCTGGAGCACGGCAGGATGATGCACTCGATGAGCTGGATTTTAAGTTTTCAGGTACTTTACATGTCTGCACAGGGAGACTACATCAACAATTACCCAGCAGTCAATGGGTCATCACTGACCCTCTCTGTAATTCCAACTGAGATCATCAAGCACCGACTGAGTTTCTGAGCTTAGCACCCTGCATGGCACAGCTTGTTTAGCACTCAGCTGCAAACCAAAAGGTTGGCAGTTCAAACCTATCCTGAGGCCCCTTAAAAAAATCCTGGTGGTCTGCTTCAGAAGAGCTGGAGCCATGAACACCCCAGGGAGTGAAGAGATGTAAACATGAATGTGGATGTGACTCTAGGTATAGCTACAACCAGTAACCATGGAATCAACTTCAACTCCTGGCCCCCTTGTGTGTCCAAGCAGAACTGTGCTCCCCAAGATCTTGAAAGGCTGCTTGGTCTGAAGTAGATTGGCAGGCCTTTCTTTTGAGGTGCTGCTGGGTGGACTCAACCTTCCAAGCATGCTATTAAAAGCCAATTCGTCACCTGTGTGCATCACTGAAGACACACGGACACAGGGAGCAGTGCCCTGGCTGGGGCACTGGAACAGTGCTGGCATGCAGTGAGTGCTGCCCAGTTAGCGAACAGGTCTTCCCTTGGTACTTTCTCAGGTCTGTGGGAAGCTTTCTAAGCATCCCGAGTTCTAGGCCTGACTCTGCTGCCAACTTACAGTGTGACTTAGTCTCTTGCCCTCTCTGGGCTTGATAAGAAAAGCAGGGCAGGCCAGCCACAGATATCGTGTGGCTAGCAGGGGAAAGCCGTTGAGGACACAATTGCAGATGGAGTTCATCCTTTGGACTCATCACCCCTCCCCCCTACCTCCCCCCACCACTACACACACACACCTTTTCAACTACACCGGATGGGTTCTAACTTTCCGGCACCAGAAAAGCAGACCTTGAGTGTTTCCCTTTATGGAATGTAGGCCATCCCTGCTTATGTGTCACATTCAGTCCCCGTTCTTCTGCCTACTCCCGACCCTCCTCCAGTCATCAACAGTAAGTGGCTGCAGGGCGGTTTCCCAGCAGGGCTGTGCTCAAAGATTCATATTGCTGGGTTTTCCTTTAGTTTTCCACAGTCTGGGGCTTGGAACAATCCAGGCATTACCTTATCAACTGCTCATTTTAGGGGGGAAGGGCGGGGCCACTGGAAACACCATATGGGCTCAAACCTTCTCTGCACGCATGTGAGGGGTTTCCAGGAGTTAGAATTTCAACTTAAGTGATTTATTTTTTGTTTTTTAATCATGTGCCTGGCACCTGCTAGACATTTCTTCTATAGTGTTTTGTTGTTGTGAACCCCATTTCTAAGATCGGAGATAGAAGGGTTAGGCACAATAGGCAGTTTAATTGACTAAATCTGGGGTGTGAACCTGCTTCTGTCTGATTCCACATAGCCCTCACTCATTTTAATGGCGGTGTTGTGAAGGGTGTGGGTTCAGCAGCCGCACACTGCCTCATCTCGCCTCCTGGTTGATGGGTTGTGTAGCCTTACGTGAGTTGTTTAATCTCTTACTAAGCTTGTGAGATCACTACTTTTATTAGGTTCATTTTACCGAGGCTGTGAGAGGTTAGGGGAGCAAAGGCTAACAGATTGCCTGGCATATAATATGCAAATGATAGTCAAGATATATAACTGTGTCTCTGTTCTTGGTTCTGTCAGTACCTGGTGTGGCCACAAAGGAGAAACCTGGTTTCCTGCTATTTTGAGCATCTAGTGTGAGTGACAGGAGATGCGTCACATGCTAATGAACCCTGGTGGTGTAGTAGTTAAGCACCATGGTGTCCGGCTATCAAAGGATATAGCGTCTGGGATCTTAAAGGCTGGAAGATAAACAGGGGGCCATCTAGCTTAGAAACAACAAAGCCCCCATGAAAAAAGCACACCAGCCTACCCCGACATGATCGCTGAAGACAAAGTGGGTGCATAAGCTCATGCGAGCATGTTTTCTTGATGTGCACTCACCCTTTACATACAACTGTCTTATACATACATGTTTCTGTGGATTTGTTTCTCGAATGCACCCAGACTAACATAAGCAGCGTGGAACGCAATTAAGAAGCCTAGACAAGGGCAGGGCAGGATATTCGGAAGGACTGGATCCAGAATTAGAGAGGAAGGAGCCCTGGTGGCAAAATGGCCTGCTAGCTCCCTGTCCCAAGGGGGACAATGAGACTGCTGGCTCCCATGAAGATTCACAGTCTTGAAAACTCCATATAGGGTCACTGCGGTTGGAATCCACTGGACGGCAGTGACCTTTTGGGATTGAAAGTGGAAGCCACCAATGACTTCCTGCCATTGAGCCAAGGTGCCTCCGGAGAGTGTGTGAACTTCTGGAATGCAGTGAACAACCTCTGCACATCTGCTTTTCGTGCTGCCCAAGTCAGGCCCTTGGCCTTTGCTTAAACATATTCATCCAGAAGTGAACCATCACAGCTGCTCCCTCGGGTAGCTGGGGGCTGAGCTCTCTGGTTCCACTCTGTCAGCATTTCTGGTCCGGGTACCTACCCTCTGCCCCGGCACAGGCAATGTACTTTTGGAAGCAGTGCTCCCTGGGTAGTGGGTGTGATTTGCCTCCTCTGGCCTAACATGATGAATGCTGAGAGGGGGTGGATACTAGGGGGTTAAACTCCCTGAACTTTACCTAGCCCAGGGGAAAACTTATTATTTAAAGTAAGTTTTAGACAGAATCTTTAGAAAGATAAATTGTTAACTTTATGTACACAATTACTCCCCAGCACATTGGCTCAACCTCATGGGCTGTGGATGACCTTGAGCAGGTGCTCAGTCACAATGGGTTTCTATCAGGACGGAGAGTTCAGCTCTCTCAACTCTCCGACTGGTTATTAGCACCAGAGTCTCATTTCTATTTATGTATTTACTTTGTTTTTAGGGGGAAAAGACTCCCAATTCAACTATATTTTATTAGGAACTCCTTTGCTAAGTTTTACACAAGAAAAAGGCACAAACTGCTGTTCTGGATGAAGGAGAGCATCCGCATGAGGCCCCAATGGTGTCGGAAGGACCCACAGCCACAGTTACTTAAATAAAATGACACCCATTCTGTCCTGCTGACTCTGACTCATAGTGACTCTGTGTAGGGATCCTGAAGTGGCTACCTTTATAGGAAGCAATAACCTCATCTTTCTCCTGTAGAATGACTAGTGGCTTTGAACCAGCGACCTTGCTCTTCATAGTCCAACACTATCCAGCATTACACCCTGGGCTCCTGAAAACTTAAATAAGACATAGAAAACAAACAACTTGTCACAAAATTGTGACTGAAGACAGATCAATTCATGGAGTTTCAGGAGGGCCTGTGAGAGCATGAGCGGGACCCTCATTGGGATGTGCACACTACCGTATATCGTTGAGTCTGGCCCGGGGAGTGGACGCAAGCACACTGCCTGAGGGCCAAGCTTTCCACTGCCAGTCAGCAGTAGGAAAGAACTCAATGGCGGCTGAATCTGTGGCCCCTCAAAATGGATGTAGGGTCTCCACATAGACTCTCACTGTGAGCCACAGCCTATTGCTCAAAATTTAAGCTCAAAAACGACATAAACGCCAAACATTCTGTTTCCTTAAAATAGGGTACTGCCAGGATCAGCTAGAAGTCTGCATGACCTATCAGATCTCAACAACGATCTCAAATCACTTCTCATGATCCATTCTACCAGTCATGTCAAGGACAACTAGAGGTCTGCATGAGCGAGCGCAAATCACCTCCTCACATACCCATTCCAGAGGCTGTGCCTGTATAACCTATCGACTAACACATTCCCAAATGCCGTGGTAATGAAACCAACCATCATGCTGGAATAAGGACCAATCACGATGCAAGGGTCAGGGTCAATGGGAAAGCAAAATAGGGGCTGAGGGGAACCAAGAGGGTTCCCTTCACTCAATCCCTAAACCTGATCTAATGTCACTAGACTGGGGTCTTCCTCACATCTCAAGGGCACCCGATTCATGATTGAAGTGGATTGTGCTTATTCAATCTTTGTTCTGCTTGCTGTCCTGCTGTGCTGCATCCTTTTCTTGCTTTTTGTGCATGGCTCCCTCTGTTGTGGTGACAAATGGCTTGAGAGGGATTTGACATAGGGAGAAAGCCCACCCACATCAACTGTCCCCAGAAGCAGACACTAAGTCCATTTCTCTCACCTCACAGAACTATGCACACCAGACACTGAGACACTGGTAGGGCTGCCTGGGTGGGGAACCCTTAGTGCAGTGGTTCTCAACCTGTGGGTTGCGACCCCTTTGGGAGTCATATGACCCTTTCACAGGGCTTACCCAATTCATAACTGTAGCAAAATTACAGTGATGAAGTAGCAAGAAAATCATTTAATGGTTGGGGGAGGGGGGCATCACCACAACAAGAGGACCTGTATTAGGAAGGTTGAGAACCACTGCCCGAGAGTGTTTAGGACTTTGCTGCCCTCAAGGTCATCAGACATTCCTGAAGGCAGAGCCACTGCAGGAAGCCCTTCTGGGAAATGCCCTGAAGACAGGTCTCAACCAACTCCACCCTCACCCTCCGAGATCCTAATCATAGGACGCATGGAAATGCTCCCTGCCACTTTGAAGACTGTAAGTCCATGGGAGCAGAAAGCCTCCTCTTTCTCCCTAGGAGTGGTGGCTGGTGAGTTCAAACTGCTCACCTTCTGGCTAACATAACCCACAGACCAGCTCCCCCTGAGCTCAGTTTGGTTTGCCGCACAGCACACATTGTGTGGCACCTTCTGAAATAGCTATGCATATGTGCAGGTTGGGGGGATTTCGCACAAGATGCAGATTTCCACCTTCTCTTGGAAAAAATAATTTTTGCAAAAGGCTTGTATTTTCTTCTGGATCTGAGTAGCAGCTACTCTCATGAAGTCATAGCATATACATTCATGCTACAGTCCTCCCAACTCCCTAATGTCTTACGCCGAGTCTGCTCCATGCTTTTCTGTGTCCTGCATGGCAGCTGTAGGCACCCAAGGCATGGGCTCTGCAGCCTGGGTCCAAATCTCTCCTTCCCACTTCCTCACTGTGTGGTCCTAGGCTCATGACTTTATCATCCTGTGCCACTGATTTTTCATCTGTAAAATGAGGCCAGAATAGAGTCCACAAATAGGCTTTTTAAGTGGAATAATTGAATTATTATACACAAAAAGCTTAGAACGGTGCTTGGCATCTTGCAAATACTATTAGGTGGTTTAGCATAGGGGCTGGGTCATCCATTACATATGCTCAGGTTCAAACTTCCGGCCAGGAAGGGGTGGTACACCTAGGTGGGCATTACACCTGGATTGTCCCATCTGGGCCAGGTGAATTCAATCCAGCCATTGGGGTTGACCATGACCGTCAACCATGCCTCCCTATGGAGGAATTGAAAAGGCAGGATCTTGACCGCTCCGATGTCTCCCTTCACCCACTTTTCTGTTGTCCGTCCCCCAGGGAGGAGGTCACATGTAGATACTTGTAATCAGTTCCCTCTTTCCAATCCACCCTCCCACAACCCTCTCAGTATCACCACTCACAAATGTGATGTTTCCAGACTGAAATAGAATAAGGACAAAAGACCTGATCATCTCCATCCACACATCGACCTCTGGGCCGCCATGGTTGGCTTCCCCACCCAGACCTGGTGATAGCACAGACTGGCATAGTTTGCTCCGCTTCCCATGAGGTGCCCATGAGAGGCTGACTCGACAAACACGGTCAGGATCAACAGCTTGAACTTCTTTCTGGGTCTACAGAAACAAGAACAACCTTCTGAAATGAGGTCGCATTGCTATTTGGGAGTGGGAGAATGCCTTTGTGACAAGGATTGTGCTCTGGATCCCAAAGGCGACTTTTAAACACAGCCACATAGCAACTCCGGAAATTTCCATAGTAGAAGCCAGGTTTAAAAAAAAAAAAAAAAAAAAAAAAGCTCTACTGACTTGCTCAAAGGAGGCCAGAGGTGGATGGGGGTGGGGTGGGGTGGGGTGGGGTGGGAGTCTCCCCTGGAATTGAGAAAATTTGTTTCCTTACATATTTGTCATGTCTTTTGGTCCTGAAAGAAAGGGGGAAAAAAGCAGACGAGAGGAGGAACCGGCGACTGACAGTTATCTTGTTGGTATTCCCACAGCATCCCCTCCTTAGGCACTTGCTGCCATCTCATCCAACTCCACTCAGTATATTTTCACCCAGCAATGATGCAGAAATGTCTGTGTACTCCAGTTTTATTGTAGTCGGGCAGCGTTTACGGGTTTGACTTTCAACTCAGCATGGCAGGACGTCTAGAAGCAAATATAACCAGCACCTGCTCTGTCTGTGCAGTGGGCAGGCAGTGACGGATTCCCAGCTTCTGGAACACTAGTGCCCCCTCCCAGCTCAGGATAATGATGGTGACACTCGGCCTCCTTGTTGTCTGGGGGAGCTCTAGGGGCTCTCCTCTGAAACCTCATATTATTGGCATTTCTCTGAGTGAACACATCAAATTAGTGACTGTAAAGGAAGGCGTAGGAGATGATTATTGGTGACAAGACAATCCTCAACCACCTCCAGAGAGCATGTCTCCTAAGTGCAAAGTATGGAGAGGGAGGAAACAATTGATCACAAATGGAATAGGCTCTGAGTCTCGACACACAATGTATGTGCGTGGTCACTGAGGCGCCAACGTTATGGCTGGAGGACGGATATGGTTTGTGTAGCCGTGATTGCCATCCAGAACGTGCCGTGCTATTGTGAAAAATGATTTTTTATTCTGAGCAAATCTCTGCTTCCACTTGCTTTAATGCTTCGCCAGAGAGCCGGGGACTCTGGGAGGGGTGGGGACGCACAGGGCTGGGCTGACCTCAGGAACTCATGTGTAAAGGGCTTTTTCTCACTTGGAAGCAGGCTGGGTTCACAGCTGTTCTTTCTGGTAAAGCTTGATTCTGAACCTTGCCACGTCTGAGTCCGAAGAGGGAAATGAAGGTGACAAATGCCACGAGGAGCCCTGGGCACATCTTGGCTATGGTCCTGCTTAAGTCTGTTTCATTTGAATCCCAATTTTAACTTTCCTCCTTTCTGGGTTCCGAAGCATCAGATGGGTGCCAAACGCTTCCACGGACAACTAAAGCTGAACAAGGTGGAGGCAGATGACGAGCAACTGGAGGTTGGTGTTTGGGAGACTGAACACTTGGGCTTCCTAGGCCAGTCCAGCTGGCGTTTAGAGTCCTGTTTTAGATTCCACTGAAATATCCTCGTGTCCAAGGACCAAGTGGCTCCTAAGTCCAGAATTTCTGTCACATGTCTCACCAAGGAGAAGCTGGGCCAAAATGCATTGAAGAATAAAGCAGGAGCTTGGCTTGTGAATCCACTCTCTGATTCTGAAATTTCAAAGGCTCCGTACACAGACATTTCAACACTGAAAGCACAGCAGGGAAAATCAAAGACTTGGGCTTCCTCCTTGCCCCTCTTTTAGGGCTTTTATGGTTTTCCAAGGCGCCTCCTTGAGCCGAGTGTTGTATAGGTCATGTTTAAAAGTGTCCTAGTTCTGAGGGACTTGCTGTTCTGCTTTCTTTTGCAAGGAGACCCGGTTTCTTGTCTTGTGGCCAAACACAGAGCACAGATGTCTGTGGGCCCCCTTCCTTTCCCCTGACCTTTGCTCTCTTCTCTGGATACCCTACCGACCTGTTCTCCCTTACAAGATCTGAACTGCTCACACACTTCGTTAAATTCTCATCCTAGCGAGAAGCATCTGAGCATCTTATTAGAGCCTGTATGAGTTCTGTTCTGGATGTCTATTTGTGCAACTTCAGGTCTCTGGCATGGAAACGTCCCATGCCCACAGACCCACACAGGTACTATAAACTGCAACAGTAGTTTAAGGGTTAAGGTGGTCACAGGGAACACTGGGGCCCGTGTCTCCTGGTGAACCACACAGGCTGTCTAAATGGGCTAGTTCCATCTCAATGTAGCCATGCAGGAATGTAGACCGGTTAGGTAGCAAGACAAGGGGTTGTTCCTCTCCATGCTTAGGGAGCCCCCTATGGGAGGTTGGAAGCCAATGCGGGCTAAGCCCAAGCCAGGAGAGCTTAATTGACGCCTCCCAGCTGAAAGCCCTTAAAAGGCTGGAATCTGGAGACCACCGCCCCTTCCCTTCAGCTGCTTCTCTGCCTTCCACTCAGCAGGGCTGGGTGTGCAGTGTCATGAGGGTGCCCGTGTTCAGTTTAGTGTAACGCCGGAACCTTCTTCTCTCATGTATATAAACCCACTCGGATTACCAACCAGGCTTTGGTGTGAATTTCTTTCCAGTGTGTAGCCAAGGACCGAGACATTTCCCACCCGAGAAACCTAACAGACCCAGACTTACAATAAACCCATATTTTTATTTATAAGGCAAGAGGTGACCAGGTCTAGACAATAATGGTGAAGAGGGCCTTGGGTTTGAGAAAGATTCTGAAGTAGAATCCATAACCCTTAGAAATGTATTGGCCTTAGGGGAGGGGCAAAGAGGGCTGGATTGAGAAAGTCTCTGGCATCCAGTTCTGACTTGACTTCTGGATCCTGAATCCTTCAGGGCCATGACCTTGCCCTCCAGCCAGACCTTCCAATAGCCATCTTCTCAGAGCCTTGGTAAGTTCTCATTATACATTACACCTGCCGTCCTGTGAGCAGCTACCAAACCCAGGCACTGTTTTCAAAGACAAGCTCGCTCTCTCTACCCCTAAGAGCAGGTAGTTTGGGGATGATGGATATGAGATACCACAGAAGACAAATCTGTTATCTTCCATGGTGCACAAAACATGCTGTCACAACCAGGACTCGTGACAATCCCTCAGTTTCCTAAATTGCTTCACTGCTACTTTTTAATTAAGCCTCATGGGATTGTCATATATTGATAAGAGGGATGACCCTGAACTAGATGCATAAATTAAAGCTTTCCTCATCCTGTGCTTTTATATGAATGTGTTAATTATTTTTGTCATTAGGGAGAATAATGGAGGGATGGAGCAATAGCAAACGGAGTTTGACAAAGTGTTGGTGTTTGCTGCGGCAAACGTGGTGCGTGTCAGATACAATCCGTCACCCAGTGAGTCTGCAATTAACACCAAGGGACAAAGGTAGGATTCCCTGTCATAAATAGTCTTCCTCCCAGATGCTAATGGGGACCCAGCAGGACCCGCTGTTCTGTTGTCTCAGTTGTACACAGGCCCTTAGAGGAGACAGAGCTGGTGTTTGAAACGAGTCTTGTTTGTCCCCAGTTGGCTCACACATTTGTTTTTTAAATGGCATGATCACTAGCATTTAAACACAGGGTGATGTCATGTAACAATCTGCACCTTCTGAGAAATGGGGAGGCCCGACTTTGCTGGTTGACAGTGCAGAGGGACTGGGGGAGCAGTCAGATATGGTGATCAGAGTTTGGAATCCTTGCTTTCCAAGTACATGTGTCAAGGAGTTTAAGGGTTCAGAAATTTAGGAGGGAAGTTCCAGAAGACAAGTTTGTGTGGTCGATAACAAACCAATATAGGGGTTGAGATTTCAATCTGTTGGCTATTTATTTTGTGCTTGGTAGCCAACCAGCCCAGAATTCCTGACCTCGCCGACCTTGTGAAACAAGGACCATTCCAGAGTGACATAGAAGCAAGCACGGAAGCGAGGGCAGCCATTAGCCCGAATGCGTAGGGGTCGGGAACAAAGTGCTTTCTGTAGAACAGCTCCAGAAGGCAGACCTTTGGCTGGAAAACCTGTTAGGGAGCTAGCATAGGGACTGGCAGGCCTATTACACATGCTCAGAGGTCCGAGCTACCGGCTCATGAAGCAGTGGCTCACTGCATGCTCAGAAGTTCAGGTTTCCAGCCAGGAGGGGGAGCTACGCCTGGGTGGGCGCTGTATCTGCATTGGCTCACCTAGGCCAGGTGAATTTCATTCAACAATTCAGCCAATGGGGTCGACCCACGTCATTGACCACGCCTTCCTAACCGCTCATAAAACTCACGGGGTTCCCAAACCAAGCCTCAGTGTGAGTTGTTTCTCGCGTGGAGCCGAGGACCAAGGCACACCCGTCCCCGGAGAGGTTGAACAGAAAGCAGTGCTGTGTGACTCTGAGCTATGAGGTAAGCCGGCCCCAGGAGTGGGCCCTCCCATGTTGGTCTCACGGGTTTGGGGCCCCTCTGGGCTCCTTTGACCTCACCACCCTCGCGAGAATTGTTGGGTTGAATTCACGTTGTCCGTCTTTGCGCCGTTTCTTGCTGGTGTCCGTCTTTGCGCCGTTTCTTGCTGGTGTCCGTCTTTGCGCCGTTTCTTGCTGGTGTCCGTCTTTGCGCCGTTTCTTGCTGGTGTCCGTCTTTGCGCCGTTTCTTGCTGGTGTGCGGGACTTGACGTGCCTCTCTGTGCCTGCTTTCCCAGGAACTCGCCTGCCTTCCCGGGCTGCATTTGTGAGGGGGCTGGGACGCTGCTGCCTGGAGGCTGGGAGGATTTTGACTCCCAAAGCCTTCTCGAGGCTCGGTGTATAAGGTTTATTTGGACGCGAAAACAGATTCAAAGATGCAATTAACGAAGTTTTAGAAGCAGGCTTTATTGAGAAGCTTGTGGGCGGGTTCAGCAACTCAGGGTATTGAGCTATTGAAGCCGCGCAGGGGGGAAAAATCCTGGCCGCGTTTTTCTGCCCACTGCTGGCAGGCACAGCTGGGGAGGATCAAAGCTGGGGAGCGTCTGCGCACACAGGTGCTTCAGAAGGGAGAAGGTCGTTAATCTTACTTATATGTCAGGGACGCGTGGAGTGACCATATCTTCAGAAAACATTCGGGCTTTGGGACGAGCTGGTTCCAGGAATTTGGGGTTGAGCAGGGGAGGGGGTCGCTTAGGGGAGAGCCTTGAGAGCTAAGATGGAGGTGCAGGACTCAAAATGGAGTCTGTTGTGCTAAGACCGGACATTTTAGACTGTGCCCTATAGGGAAAAGGGACGAGATTAGTCCCTTTCTGTAAGTGCTTCCTGTGGGTAGTGGGTAAAGAGCAAGAGGAGGGGCTTTTCCAGGCAGAGTACTGACAGTTGCGGCCTAGCACAGGGTGGAGAGGTTGGTGTTGCTGGTGAACTGCTATACGGGTAATTTCGCGGACTCGACTTTGCAGGAGCTGGATGAGACAAGGAGCAATTAAGAGCAAAATTATAACTAAAATTATGGGTCCTAGTATGGGGGCTAATAAGGAGTACAGAGAAGAGTTCCACCAAGAGGAAGATCCATCTGTACTGAATCTGTTGTTTTGCAGCTCACGGTTTAGCTTGTTGAGGGTCTGGACTCTAGTTTCCACAATCCCCAGTTTATTGGTAAAATAACAGCCTTCCTCCTGGAGGAAGAAGCAGGTTCCTCCTTTTTCAGCCGTGATGAGGTGTAAAGCGCGGTGGTTCTGCAAGGCAACTAGGGCAACAGAGGTTATTTGTCTTTGCAGGGAGGCCAGAGACTTGGCAGAGGCATCGACTGCCAGCTGGAAGCATGCGGTTAACTTGTCTGCTGTGATGATAGTGTCCAAGGGCTCCGCCGCTGAGTCCTACTGCAATTGCTGCTGAGGCGAAGGAGATTCTCACAGCAATCAGGAGAAAAACTGCTCTTTTAGTTTGACGACAGTATACTTGGATGTATTTGTCCTGGAACTCAGCTGGAGTGTGTATAGTGAGCTGCGGAACCAGAGTGACGGGTAGAGGTAGAACTGATGTTTATATGCTTAATGAGTGTATTGTTGCACCAAAAGAAAATTTTTTTCTGGCGCTGTTAGTGGTTTGGAGGGGATTTGGGTGACATTACATGTCTGTGTCAATGGATTGGAGTAGCAAAAGGGCACTTGAGTGTTTTCTGGTTGGATGCACAGAGGGACGTTGGGGATGGTTATGGCTTTTGTGGTCTTTACGTTGGATGAAAATGACAGGGCAGGACCTGGTACTGCTACCAGAGGAGGGTGTTCTAGGGCCGCACACATGAAGCAGGTGGAGAGGTTGCCTAGTCCAGCAAAGTGGCAATGGCCAGTCCCTGCTGTAGCAGGGTGAGCCAGGAGAAGGGAGACTCAGAAGGTTTAGAAATTTAGTTAGTGAGTTGAAGGTCTTGGATCTGAATATTACGGTGGATGGTGGATTGGACCTGGAGTAGCGACCTCCATACATACAGTTTGGCATCTGGAAATTTCTCTCGGCGAGTGGTGCACTAGGCTCCTGGAACCGGAGACGTCCACCGGCTATCCCAGGGGTCTGGGATTGTGAGAGTGTATTTAGATCGATGGTAGTAGAATCATCCCTGGGGACGAAGGGAAAGGTAATGTATCTCGCAGGAAGACCAAGGACACCCTACATTTTTCTGTGTTCACTTTTTTGCACATTGGGTAGTTGCCTTCTGGTCATATAGGAAGCGTTTTAAAATCAGTGAAATTTAAGTATATGGGTGCTCTGCCCTCTGTGGGTGGGCAGTTAGCAGTGGCCAGCAAATAATCATAACACTTAGTGCAGGCGTAATTGGTATAGTTTTCAGTCAAGTAAAATCGCCAGGCAAAAGGGGAAATTATACTAGGTTTAGCTGGCTGGCTTGGTGAGGTGAGTGAGGCAGAGAGACATAGGACCAGTAGACTGAGCAGACCATTGGGAGCCATGGTCATAGTTTACTGCCATGTGGACTTGGGACAAATGTACCCAGGAATCTAGTCTAAGAACCTTGATTGCTGAGGGAGTGGGAAGGGACAGTGTAAGGGCCTTTCAACCGGGGTGCTAAGGGTTTGGGTGCAAGGGATTTAATTAACACAGCATCTCCAGGATGCACTGGTTTTTGGTGATCAGCAGAGGTCGGAGAGGGTTCAGGGATGGCAGAGTTGGCGTGTTGTCTAAGAAGTTTGCGGAGCAAGCTCAAGAATGGAAGGTAAAAAGCTAGCAGAGGGCAATCGGTTGCAGGAAGAGGCGAGAATAGGAAAGGTTGTCTGTAGAGTATTTTGAAAGGACTGAGGCCGGACGGCTCCTGAGGGGCTGCTCCAAGGCGAGTATAAGAGCAAAGGGTAATAGTTGAGGCCAAGAAAGTTGCAGTTCTAGGGAGAGTTTGGTGAGCTGTTGTTTTATGAGACCGTTAGCTCGTTCAACCTTACCAGAAGACTGGGGGTGGTAGGCTGCGTGGAGTTTCCAGCAGATGCCCAGTGAGGCTCTAACTGCCTGCTGCACCATAGATATGAAGTCTGGACCGTTGTCCGACTGAATTGAAGCAGGCTGGCCAAAACGAGGAATGATGTCTTGAAGAAGGTGAGTGGCGACTATGCTTGCACTCTCAGAGAAGGTGGGAAAGGCTTTGATCCATCCTGAAAATGTGTTAACCATAGTGAGGAGATATTTAAACCTCTTATGCTTTGGCATGTGGGTAATGTTTATCTGCCAGTCCTGTCCCAGTAGGTGCCCTTACATCTGGTGGAGCTGTTTACGAGGGTGTTGAGCTTTCTGGCTATTGGAGAGGGCACCGATGTTGCATTTTGCATGTACTGTGTTGATAGTACTCCATAGTCCAGTGGGGTGAAATATGTGGTTAGAAACGTGTAGAGAGCTTTTGGCCCGATGTGTGGAGAATTGTGAATATTGGTGATGATTGTTTCCTGTTGTAACTTTGGGAGAATGAGTAAGTTCTATTTGTGTACCCACCATTTTTGTTGAGGAAGAGAGCAATACTGGGTGTTTTCCTGATCAGTTTAAGTTGGAGTGTAAGTGGGAGGTAAAAAGCATACTGAGCTAGGAGCAGGAAAGTTGTTGGGCTAAGTCAGTAACAGGATCTGCAGAGTGGGAGGGGGGCCTGTCTATTCCCATAACCGAGACCAGGGAAGGGGAAGTAGGGCCTGAGTGAGAGGGCGAAATGGAGAAGGTAGTCCGCTACCTGGAGCACAACCCTGGGCTCGGCAAGGGTTACCGGAGTCGAGGAGCCAGGGCCTCTTCAGTCCATGAACCCCAGCAGCTCCATACCTTGCAGCTATGTGTCTGGAGTTTCCAGGATCTCGGCACCTCGGCTTTGCAGAGCCGGTGGCAGAGCCAGGGTCGGGCAGTTCGACTTCCAGTGGCCTGGCTGTTTGAACTGCGGGCAGGGCTTGGTAGGAGGCTTGGAATTGGGGCAAACTTTTGCCCAGTGGCTGACCCGGCCACATTTGAAGCAGGCTCCTGGCGGTAGGTGCCGGCTCCCCTGGGGAGCGCGGCGATGGACGGGATTGCCTGCCGGCCTTAGGGCTGCTACCAGGGCTTGGGAATGGAGGCTAACCATCTGTTGGACCCTCACCTGGCAAGTGGCCTCAGCCGGCTCCTCCCAAGCGTTGAAAACTTTAAATGCCTTTTTTACCAGATCCTGTATAGGGGCTTCAGGGCCCTCCTCAGCCTTCTTTAGCTTTTTTTCTGATGTCAGGGGCTGACTGGAAGGTGAAGTGAGAAGCCAAAATAGAGGCCCCACTTTTTAGACCCTGGGTCTAAATGAGTGTACTTTGTGAGTGCCTCCTGGAGGCGGTTAAGAAAAAGAGCAGTGACTTCTCTCAGTTTGTCATAGTTGACAACCTTGTTGGAGACTGTTTCCAGACCTCTAATGAGGTACCTGAGCATGAGCTTTCTATAAGGAAGATCAGACGCCCGGCCGGGCTTGTAACTCCAACTGGGGTCCTCTATTGGGATGGCATGCGCCCCCAAGGGGACATTTGGGTCGATAGCGTGGTCTTTGTCTGTGTACGTTCCTCGGCAGTAAGGGTAGAAGCAAGGATCACTTGGATGTCATGCCAAGTTAAATCATACGTTTGGGAAATGTAGGTAAATTCTTTAATAAACTTAGAGGGGTCTGCTGAGAAAGAGCCCTGGCGGGTCTCTATCTGTGACAGATCCTTTAAGGAAAAAGGGTCGTGGACGTGAACGAGTCCCTATACACCTGCAACCTCTCTTAATGGACAAAGGGCAGCTGGAGGGTTGTGGGAGTGGGTATGAGAGGCAAGTGGTGAGGACAGGAGAGAGCGATCGCGTGGCGCAGCGGGCGGGGGAGACTGATAGGGCAGTGGGAGAGGCGCCCTGAGGAGCTTGGCTGGCTCTTCTGGGGTTTGAATGGCAGGTTCTTTCTGCTGAGGAGATAGAGCTAACAGTATTTGGCGGGCGGAACAATGGCTACAGAGGTCAGGGCAGGAATGCAAGTCCAAAAAAGCCTGCACATAGGGGACTTCAGAATCCTTACCAGTCCTCCTGCAGAAATTGTCCAGGTCCTGTAGAACATTGAAATCAAAAGTGCCTGTCGGAAGCCAAAGTGCGTGGTTAAGCTGGGACTGGGGCCAAGCAACTTGGGAGAGAAAAACAAGTCTTTTCTTTCACAAGGTCTGAGTGAGAGGGAGAGACTCATCAGGGCAGCCGTAGACTGTTTTTGAACGTAGGCAAGCGCCACGCCTAAAGGTCCTGGAGATTTGGGGAAGATGGGTGGTTCTTAGGGGACCCCAAAAGAAGGGGGGAGCCACACACCTATCCCGGGTTTTGGGCACCAAAATATAAGGTCTATTTGGATGTGAAAACAGAATGAAAGACCCAATTAACGAAGTTTTAGAAGCAGGCTTTATTGAGAAGCTTGCGGGAGGGTTCAGCAACTCAGGATATTGAGCTATTGAAGCTGCGCCGGGGGAAAAAATCCTGGCGGCGTTTTTATGCCCACTGCTGGCAGGCACAGCTGGGGAGGATCATAGCTGGGGAGGATCTGCACACACAGGTGCTTCAGAAGGGAGAAGGTCGTTAATCTTATCTATATGTCAAGAAAGGATGGAGTGACCATATCTTCAGAAAACATTCTGGCTTTGGGACGAGCTGGTTCCAGGAATTTGGGGTTGAGCAGGGGAGGGGAGGTCGGTTAGGGGTCAGCCTTGAGAGCTAAGATGGAGGTGCAGGATTCAAAATGGAGTCTGTTGTGCCAAGACTGGGACACAGTGTTGTGCCGCGGCTCCGGCAAGCAGCAGGCCTGGGGACGCCCGCGTCCACCCTGTTGGTTTGGGCAGGACTCTGGCTGGGTGGCCGGCTCCAGGCTGGCTTTCAGCTAGGCCGCAACCTGCGGCCTCCATTTTCCCAGCCACGTGACTCCACTCTCAGGCAGAATGGCACCACCTGTGTCTGTTGTAGCTACACTCCATTCCCAGACAGCAAACCGCCCAGACTGCCGGAAAGTTCAGCAGAACAAGTTTCATTTCCTGCGCAGGAACCATCAACTCTCTTGAGGGGAGACTGAGCGGCCCCCCAGTCTAATTGTCCAAAGGTTTTTATACTTTTGCAATGTGCAGGTGTGCAAGCAGGCAGAGCTCAGAAGCGGGGTATTGTGGTTTGGTATTCTTAGTTGAACCAAAACTGCTCTGGTCGTTCTCGCAAACCTTCTGAACATCCATTTCCTTCTGTACGTTCCCTTGGGCTACGTCTGCACAGCCTAACTCCCCAGTATCAGCTAGTTCATTGGCAGTTCATAGCTAGTTTATTTACCGTTCATAATGGCTCAAAATGACTTCTTTTGTCAAGGCTATTTAAGCTTTGCCCAGAGCTGCTACATTCTCTCCTGTTCTTAGCCAAGTTCAAATCATTGAATCTGCGGTAGCTAGCCCAGTGTATGGTGGGCTCAGCACTAACAGTTTTGTGGCTTGTACTTTCTGTGTAAGGAATGCCACTAGCTTATTGGTTATTACTGGGCCAAATGTGAGGCTTAGCAAGAGGAGGATTAGGGGCCGGCTAGGGCCGTTCATAGGGGAGTTAGCCAGGTTGACTAATTAAAGAGCTTTTCAAGCCAATTGGTTCCTTCATTTCTTTTCTTGACTCTTTGTTCTAATCTTTTCCTAACCAGGGCTCATCTATCTTTAGTGATTCCTGAATGCTTTGCATAGAATTAGTTTCCCCCAATGCTGTGCACAGCATTCCTTGTTTCCAAAAGAGCAAGTCAAGGCCTCGGCGGTTTTGCAACACAACTGCTACAAGGGAGACTAGGGATCTTTCTAAATGGGAAACAGGTTTTTTTAATCCCTGTAAATCTAAAGCAATTTGCTGACTAAGAGTCTGATAGTTTAAGTTTCCTTGTATTAAAGCAACTGACCCGACTGCAGCTAATCCCATAATCCCAAGCCCTGTTAACAGTGGGACCAATACTGGGCTCTTTTAACTCATCCAGAAATTCCAAAGTTATCCCTACACTTCCTTCACCAGAATACAGGTACACTTGAGGACTAACATGCACTAGCACACAAATACCCGGGTCCGCTACTAATACTGGGGAAAAGAGACAGGGTGTTCGTCCTGTGGAACAAGTAAAGCAAGTACTCATTGGAGCAGATAACAAATTAGGATCAACATTTGGTTCAATGGGAACAGCTTGAAGGCAAAAATCTCGATATCTTGATATATTAAAGGGATAATTAGATGAATAAAAACACAGTCCTTGCCCTTGCAAATCTTTTAAAGTGAGCTTAGACATGAGTCCATACTAACATCACCTACAGACTGCTGCTTCGTGTAATCCTTTTTACTAACATGTCTAATTGGATTACACTCTGTACCAATAGTGCTATTTGTACCTGTGCCTACATAGTAAGGTTCAGACAAAGCCAACAATCAGCTGTGAGGTGAGGATTTGAGTTCATAAATTGGAATACAGCATCTCGAGAATCAAACACAGAACCTTGAGGTGGCTCCTGAATGAGAAGGGCCCTGTGAGTTGGGCTGGAGTGAACGGGAAAGTTACTGGAGAGTCTGGAGGGTGCGGCAAAGGAATCTTAATGACACCCAGCTGTGGCTCTTCAGGATTTATCCCGAGGTTTGGGCCTTTGTACGGATGGCAGGTTGCCATATTTTGCTTTGCTGGATAGAAAAGGTTGTCCCGGGATCTCTATCATTTACATAATGTTGAATTCCCCATGTGTTCCCAGTGAACCCAATAACACTTGAATCCAGTTCTTATTGAGTTACATTTGGAAACCATACACGTGGTGGGATCAAACCCTTCCGACTTGAGTCTCATTCTTGTAAAAATAATAGGGTCATCTTTAACAAGTTTCCACCCTGATAATGATAGTTTCACAACCCCAAGCTGCACAATGGTAATGTCCCTCCCCTTGGCAGTTAGGGAGTCCATGAGCCGGGCATATATAGAAATGGTTTGTGTGGAGCCTTCTTTCTATAGAGGGTATTCCGCACCCATAGGACGGGATTCCAGTATAGGTCCCATTGTGCCCTTTACCTTGAAAGGATCCAGAATGCCAACTCTTTCCTAGCAAATCAAACAAATCAAAATGAAAACAGGGGGTCATACCCAGTATAAGAGGTTACATATTCACTGCTGGAGGTTAGAATAGCAGTCCACAGATGTGTTTGTGCTTGGGGGAAACAGTGGGTGCTGTCAGCAATACTCGGAGAAAAACAATTAAGTTCTGTAAAGCCTTAATTTTGAGGGATTTTCTGTCTTTCTGGGTGTCCATCTTTTCAGGATATGCTCAGGGAGGGCTTTTTTTTTTTCCACTTATGACTGATGAATCCACGGCCCCCTCCCCACTATTTTAACAGCAGTTGGTGTTGTAAGTATCACCTGGTATGGGCCAGTCCACCTAGGTTCTAAGGTGTCAGGTTGGTGCTTCTTTACCCATGTCCAGTTTCCTGGTTGCACGTTGTTGGCTGCCTGTTCCCTTTCCCTTGGTTAGGCCCAAAATGAAGGTGTCAGAGCAGATGATTTGTCTCTCACCTGTTGCACAGCCTGCAGGCACTCGATGAGGGAACGATTAGTGACTTCCATTATTTCTACTTCCTTCAATCTTGGGAGGATTTGGGGAAGGTCTGCCAAACATAAATGCAAATGGGGTCATGCTTTTCACATAGGGAGTGCATCGGACTTGACTTAGGGCAAAAGGTAAAGTAAGGATCAACCCAGTTCTTGCCAGGTCCTAAATGCAACTTAATGAACAATTCCTTTAGGGTTCTGTTTATTTTTTCTACTTGCCCTGAACTTTGGGGCCTTTAAGCCCAGTAGAGCTTCCAGTTAATATTTAGAAGCATTGCTAAGACTTTAGTAATTTGAGCAATAAATGTTGGGCCATTGTTGGACCCCAAGGTGGTGGGAAGGCCAAATCTAGGGACAATTTTAGTTACTAATAATTTACACACAGTGGCAGCAGTTTCCTTCTTTGTTGGGAAGGCTTCCACCCATCCAGAACAGGTGTCTACGAACACCAGCAAATACCGGTAGCCATACTTTCTAAGTTTGATATCCATAAAGTCCACCTCCCAGAATTCTCCAGGACTACTACCTCAAGCTCGTGGTTGGGGTTGCTCCTTTTCTTTCTAGGGTTGTTTACCCGAGCACAGTGCAATCAACGGTGGGTGACATCTGCCACCCAGTGTCCAAGCCTGGGTATGTAAAAGTGCCTGAGGAGCAACTGAGACAGTTTAGAGAGGATCCCAAATGCATATCTTCATGTAGTCCTTGAATCAGATCTCTCCCAGAGCTTCTGGCATGAATCTTCTTCCATCAGGATGGAGCAGCCACCCTGGATGCTCCCAGTCTTTTTGGCAGGCCAGCTCTTGGCTTATCTTTAGACCATTTTCTGAGTATGTAGGTTGTGGCTGTAACACTGGGGATGGCATGGTCACAGCCACTACCTTGGGGATTTGTGGTATAGTCCTGGCATTCGAGATCCACCGGTCCGGGGGACTGGTTAGGAGTGGTTCAACCATAGGTCCCCCTACCACAGCAATATCCTGTCCAGGTGTAAGCTTCCTAGCTTCTATAACTAGGATGGCCGTGGCAGCCTCAGCTCGCATGCAGCTCGGCCATCCTGCAGCTACAGAGTCCAGTTTCTTTGAAAGATCGGCCACAGGTCTCTTCCATGGCCGCAAGTTCTCAGTTAGTACTTCTTCTGCTGTGCCTCTGGCCTCACATAGACAATTGGAAGGACTTTACTATGTCTAGTAGGGCAAGAGAGGTTGCCCATATGAGCGACTTTTTAAAGGATTCAAACGCTTGTTGTTCTACTTCAGTCCATTTAAGTTCTTTTTCCTTTCCCCAGTACTTGCATGTAGGGGTTTCGTTATTTTTGCAAATCCCAAATTCCACAATAGACAGTACCCCACAGCTCCTAGAAACTCTTGCACCTGGTTCTTAGTCTCAGGGACTGGGATCTTGAGGATCACCTCAATGCGGCTGGGGGACAAGGTCCGTTTTCCCTCCTCCAGTTGGTAGCCTAGGTAGACAGCTTTATGGACACACAGTTGAGCCTCTCTTATAGATACCCTGTACCCCAATGGGCCAAGGACTATTAGCAGGTCCTTGGTAGCCCGTTGGCATTCCTCCAGGGTTTCGAAGGCCAGGAGGAGGTCATCTGCATACTGGAGCAAGGGAGTTTGGGGGTGTTCCTCCTTGTGTTCCTGTAAGTCCTTACTGGGTTGATGTGCAGGGGACACGGGTATGGAGAACAAAGCATCCTTTAAGTCCAAAACAGTATAACAAATTCAGTTTGACGGAATAGTACTCAGGAGGGTCTTGGGGTTTGGTACGTGGGGTGGCCAGTTTCTATCTTCTCATTTACCTCTCCGAGATCCTGCACCAGTTGGAAGTCCTCAGTTCCCGGCTTCTGCATGGGCAGCAGGGGAGCATTCCATGTGGACTTGCAGAGGACCAAAATGCCTGTCTTCTTTAGTCTGCAAATGGGAACAGAAATACGCACCTTTGCTATCCAGGGAGTAGGGTTAGCTTGACACACCAGTGTGGCTGAGCTCAGAAGTTGTACGACCCCAGGTACCTGAGGTTCAGAAAGGTCTGGCAGGTTGTTCTCTGCCCAAACAAAAGGAATATCTTTTAGCAATGTATCAAGAAGTTCCTTTGAAGGAGGTCTCTTCTGCTCCTTGATAAAACACATATCACTCTGACATTGGAGCGGTGAGCAGAACTTTTGGCTTTTCAAGTTCAAGGGTTAAGGTGGTTGTAGCAGATGAGAAAGTAATTATAGCTGCCATTTTTCATAATAAGTCATGATCAATTAGGGGAAAAGGGCATTGAGGCATTACCAGGAAGGAGCATGTAACTGTCTCTTGTGCTAAATCTGTTAATCTGGCCGTTGTCCATGGGTGTGCTTGGGCCTGCCTTGGGGCCCCTGTAATTAAAGCCTTTCCTTTTGACAAGGCACCTGTAGTCTTTTCTGAAACCAAGAAGGGTGACCCCTTTGTCCACCTAGAAATTTACTGGCTGGCTCCCTTCATGAAGAGTGAGCATGGGCTCTGTGGGGTCAAGTGAAAAAGAGCCTGGACACTTTTATTCAGCTTCAAGCATTATTGTCGGTAGCTTCGATTTTTCTAGGCGAGGACTAGACCCGTTCTCTCTAGTGGTGGCTCGTCCGCCTCTCCTGGGGTTTTCAAGGCACTGATTTTTCCAATGTCACTGTTTTGTATAGTAGGTACATGGATACTTCCTCAGGATTGGCGAGTGAGAAGCGGGGTATTAGGATTAGCCATTCTTAGTTGAACCAAAACTGCTCTGGTCGTTCTTGCAAGCCTTCTGAACATACATTTCCTTCCTGACATTCCCTTGGGCGACGTCTCCACAGCCTACCTCCCCTATATCAGCTAGTTGATTTACACTTCCTAGCTACTTGATTTTCTTTTCATGGTGGCTTCTGTCAGCCCCAAATGGCTTCAGCCTTGTCAAAGCTGTTTCAGCTTTTCCCAGAGATCCTACACAGTCGCCATTTTAGCCAAGAGTAACAGGGTCTGTGACCATGGCCAAGACGGCACCCACCAGACCAAACATGTGGAAGGGCGCTGCCTAGGGAGCTGGGTGAAGAGGCCTGGGAGTTAGCCCTGCCTGGTCCCGGGAGCCAAAAGTTTCCCTTTTCCCCTCCATTCTCTTTGCTTTTCTCCTGGTTTTTCAAACAAGCTGCTCTAGCCCTATAACGCCAAGCACATAATTGTCATAATTCTTAATGAAAACGTATCTGGTACCCAAATTATAAATGTGACTATTTGGTCACATTTTAAAAACACTTAAAATTTTATGCTTTTAAAATATATTTTGAATGCCATATATATTGATAAGTATGAAAGTAAAGAATAAAAATCAAAAAAAATATTTCCTAAATTTAAAATTTGAGGCCTTATAGGGCTAGTGTTCTTCCAGATTTGGTTTGTTCCATGTTACAGGCTGGTTTTCCGTGGCCCAGGCTTAGACCAATGGCATCGGAAGCCTAGGCAGAGTCACTGTTACCTTTAGGCTTTCAGCAATGCTGCTTCAGGCATTTTTGGGGACAGCTCTTACTTAATACACAGCTCCTCTGCCATGATGTTCCAGCCAGAAATTCCAATTTCCCTTAAGGTCCCCTGAGCTGCCACGTGCCCCTTCCCTTCAGAGATTTGAGCGTCAGCCCCGCCAGCAGGTGTCTTGGAGGGCCTTGGGGCCATCCCAAGCAGTGGTCCTCCTAGCCTGTTGTCCAGAAAAATGGTTGGACCTAAAGGTCGCCCTTGGCGACTGGTCCTTGACCCCTTCCCTCGGGCTCAGGCATAAGATTCAGGGCAACCCAAGGGTGCGCTCTGAAGTGGGGGTTATTGACCTGGAGGCAGCAAGCTCTCAATCACCTCCTTGTTTTGTGCTTTCTAGATGGGACTTAGCAGCGTGATGCTCAGGAATTGGCCCCTTGCATAAATCCTGTCCAATTGGGATAGAGTTGATACAGAGAGTCTGCGCAAACAAAAGCTGATAGATTCACCTTGCAACTCTGTTTGGCCACAGTATCGTTTGAGAAAGGAGAATGGTGGGCAGAGAATGGTACGCTTTCCATTCCAACCGTGATTCACTTGGAGCAGTTTTGTAGAGTGCCGGGAAAGTGGGCGGAGATGCCAGAACTGAGAGCATTTCTCCTCTCGAGAAGCAGTAGGAGACTTTCATCCCCAGTGCACCCAGGAACCCCTAAGGCAGGCATCCTCAAACTGTGGTCCATGGGGCACATGTGGCGCGATGCCATTTATCCCACCCTCGGGGTGTTTTTGCTGCCACTGCCTGCCCTGCTTAGCAGCAGACTCATGCAGTGTGCATATGAATTTGTTCATAGGATTTTTGAAAACCACAGTGTGGCCCTCCAACTGTCGGAGAGACAATGAACTGGCCCCCTGTGTAAGCAATTTGAGGACCCCTACCATAAGGGACCCTGGACTTCAGGTCACTATTCTCCTAGGCCTGAACCCTCCCTGAACATTCTACCCCTAGTAGAGGCACCAGGGGCATTTGGTCCCGGGTAATTTACAAGCCTTTTACTCAAATGGAACCTGAGAAAATTAAAAATGGCACAGGCAGTTACTCTACTTTTGCTCCCTGTTGACTCCGCCTGTAATATCCCAATATTACAATTTAACCCTATAACGCCGAGCATGACCTTTCCCTAACATTTAATGAAATGAATATAAATGTATATATATTGATAACTATGAAAGTAATGAATCAAAATGAAATATTTTTTGGCCCAAAATTTAAAAGTAAGGCGTTATAGGGTTAAAAAGAAGGATGATTCTTATCAGAGTGGCTAATGCCTTAGGATCATAAGTGAAGCGGTGATCCCACTGCACCCAGAAGTGCCCAAACCCTGGAACCCCCTAGGGCAAATTGTGAATGCTTTTACCCCCGTACCTGTACTTAGAATGAACAAACACATGCCTGATAATCCTAAGATTTTACTTACTTCCTATGATACTCACCTACTTTCAAGGGCACTCCCACCTCACAATCCTAGCCTTGTCTCAGTTAAACGGTTCACCCTTTTGTGCGTTTGTTGGTTTTTCCAGAAGTTCTCAAGTTACCAAGGCCCCTAATCCTAGTGTGCCAGCTCCAGGACCACCATCTCCTGGACCACTTAAGCCTTATCCATCGTAGCGCTGAATGGACAAGCCCTCCCAGCAGAGCAGGAAGGGTGTGGACCCAAAGCCCCACATCGCCCCTTTTTGCCAGCAGGAAGTAGCTAGAGATGTCGTCGCCCAGTACCCCAAAGATTTGCGTCCATATCTCTTCAGGGTGGAAATGTTAGGTAGCTAGCATAGGGACTGGGCTGGTCATTACACATGCTCAGAGGGCCCAGTTAGCGGCCCAGGAAGGAGTGGCACACTGTGCGTGCTCAGAGGTCCATGTTTCCAGCCAGGAAGGGCAGGTCCACCTGGGTGGGCGCTGCACCTGCATCGACCCACCTAGGACAAGTATATTCAATTCAGCCACTGGGATCACCAGGGTTGCCCACCACACCTCCCTAACTCTCCTAAACCTCACTTGGATCACAAACCAGGCTTTGACGTGAATTCTCTCTCACGCAGAACAAAGGACCGAGGGATGTCTGTCCCCAGAGAGATCTGACCAACCCAGGAAAGCTCTTTGGAGGCAGCAGGAGTCGACGTGAGTGCCTGGTGGATACAGTTCAGATGCATGGCTTTCTGCTTGGAAGCGTTTTTAGTCTCGGCTGACAGGATCGGAGGAGGTAGTATGTCTGGATCACATAGTATCCATGTCCACAAATGAGCTGCCCATTCCAAATTCCTGACAGTGCCTTTGGAAAACACTGTGCTTTGGAATGTCACTCCTTGCAGAGGGCAGTGGGAGGGGCTGGGACCCAGGTATGCTGCCCCTTACTCCCAGTTGACGGTTTCTAGATCCTGATTATATCTCTCACAAGATCAGTTAGTGGACTTGTTGTCTGCCTCAGGCTTTGTTCACCGAGTTCCTCCAGCTAGGTGGTGTTGTGTGTGCATGAGCAGAGGCTTCCTGCCAATCCCCCATGAGTTGTAGAGCTCCCCTGGTGTGGGCTGCGTGAAAGAGGTGCCCCAGACAGCAGGACTACATAGGAGGGTAGGCCCTGCAGGAACTGGAGAGCCATTCCCCCTGTGGAATGTCCTCAGAGCCCCGACACTCTCACTGTCCAGCGGCCGGGGCTGTGGACCCTAAGCTTCATGCCTCACACAGGAATAGACACAAGTTGAGGTGACCGCAGTACCTGCTTTTGTTGGTCTAATCCACCCTGAGATCATCCTAGCATCAGCCCTCTGCCAGGGTCTTTTTTTTCTCTCCTTTTATAGGGGTTCATACAACAATAACCACAATACGTGCAAACATCACTGATATAAGGCACATTTGTACATTCATTGCCCTCATTATTCTCAAAATATCTTCTCTCCACCCAAGCCCCTGGCCTCAGCTCCTCCTTCCCCCCGCCCCCATTTTCACTACCCCTCCCTCATAAATCCTTCATCATTAACGAATTATTATTTTGTCATATCTTGCACTGTCTGATGTCCCCCTTAGACCCCTTTTCTTTTGAGGTTTATGTAGATCCTTGCCATCGGTTCCCTGGTACCAGCCTACCCTCCCTCCACCCTCCCAGCATCCCCATTCATAACACTGGTTCTAAAGGGCTCATCCACCTTGAATTCCCTGTGTTTCTAGTTCCTATCTGTCCCAGTGTACATTCTCTGTTCTAGCCAGATTTGAAAGTTATAATTGGGATCTTGATAGTGAGGGCAGAGGAAGCATTGACGAGCTAGAGGAAAGTTGTGTTTCATTATTGCTGTCTAGTACTCTGTGTAGGCTTGTCTCCTCCCTGAAACCTTTCTTAAGGGGATGTCCAGTGGACTCCAAATGGGCTTTGGCTCTCTACCCAGCATTCCCCGCTCATTTGCAATGATGACATTTTTTTGTGCTGATGATGCCTGATCCCTTTGAAACCTCGTGATCGCACAGGCTGGTATGCTTATTCCACGTGGGCTCTGTTGTTTCTGAGCTGCATGGCCGCTTGCTTACCCTGCAAGCCTTAAAGACCTCAGACGCCACATCTTTTGGTAGCAGGGCACCATCAAATTTCTTGACCTCGTTTGCTTATGCAACCGCTTAGACTTCAGGGAACGTGTCTGGAAGGTGAGCATCATAGAATGCCAATGTAATAGAACAAAGTATTCTTGCAATGAGAGAGTCCTTGAGTGGAGGCCCAAAAGCCATCTGCTACCTTAATAGGAATCCTATAAAGATATGGACATAGATGTATTTCCCCATGCTCACAGATAAATATATTTACATCTGTTCGTGCCTTTCTTTAGACCTCAATAACTGGCCCGTGCTTCCTAGGTCGCTCTGCTATTCCCTTTCATTTCCCTCTTGTGCCCACTGCCATGCTCAGTCTTCATTTTGGTTTCAGTAAATCCCCTTGGTTCCTTTACCCTTGATCACGCCCTACCAGGATTCCTACATCGCCCTCACCACGGATTTGCATCCACTTGTTGTTCCCTTGTCTCTGGGTTTCTTGACACCACTCCCTTTCCCCCCAACTCCCTCTTTCCCGTGGCCCTCCCCCAAAGTGTTGTTCCCCTTATTCTCTCCCGCAGATTGTGCATCCAGCATCTCTTTTTAGACATACAGGAGAGGTAATAACATGCACAAACACAAAACAGAGCAATAGCAAGCACCAACAGAAAGAAAACAGCCAAAATCCAATGACCATAAACGAAAACACAACTCATCAAGAAAGGAAAGCTCGTAGGTAGTTCACGGACAGTTTGTCGGCCCTTAGGAGTGTTTTCCAGTCCAGTCTGTGCGGGCACCAAATCCTGCCCCCAAAGTCCTTCTTTGGCATTCCCTGAGGACCTTGCTGCTCCACTTCCTTGCTCTTCTGCTGCACCCCCTTAGTGCTATGCCTCGGTGTGGCGGGATCAGTTCCCGCACTGTGTCTCCAGTTTTGTCCCTTCTAGGGCTATGGGTCTTTGAGGGACGTCGTGTCTCATCTTGGGCTGGCCATGTGGTCTTCTGTGTGGACTGTCTTCTCTGAGTGGGAACATCATCCTCAAGGCCTGGTGGGCCAGGATGTGCTCCACTCTCCCCTCCTCCCCCTTCGTCTGCTCCGTGTGCTCCCATCAGGTATGTCCCTCTCCCAGAGCTGCAGATTCGGTGCCATCCTATGAAAACACATGTTCGGGTGGGGGAGGGGGGCACATGGGTCTGAGAAGATCTGCTCAGATCTTTTGAGGGTCCAGGAGAGAGTGACTGCTCAGCTGGGCAAAGGCCTGTGGGGCTCTGAGCTCTGGCTCCAGACACTGAATGGGAATGTGGCTTTGTTGTTAACCAGTTGTGTTCCTGTTGGTCAGTACCTGTGTCTTTTTGAGTGAGTTTTCTCATCTGGAAAGTAAAGGTATTCCACGGTCTAGTGTCCCATGTCACTAAGTGATCGAGAGGGGTTAACCCGAACCTGAATCAAACCATGTGCACATGTCAGGCGCATTCTAGATCTGGGGTGGCGATTCAGAGCCCAGGACATTGATAATGCCCAAGAGGTGATATAGGTGGCTTCGTATTGAAACAAGAAGCCCACTGTGGAGGTTTTGTCCTTCCGCTGATGGCCACCTCAACTCCTGCTAAAAGAGTTTCACTGGCTCAACAGCCGAGCCGGGAGCCAGTGCCATGAAAACCATGTGGCTAACTGGGACATTTTTTACTTCGATGGCTTGGGAAGACCCCCAATCTCCATGCAAACCTTCTGGTGTGAGTTATCCTTGGAAGCAATCATAGGCTGACAGTGATTCCCATCTTTCCTTTGACAATGTGCCTGTTCCCTTTTTTGAACCTGAGAAGATGGGCCCTGTGTCCTCCAAGACATTTCCTGGCTGGCCCCCGACTTGGACAGTTAGCACGGGATCCTGGGGGCCAGTGAAACAGAGCCCTGAGACATTTTTCAGCTTCCTCAAGCGTTATTGTCTCTCGCTTGGGTTTTTCTAGGCGAGGACGAGGCCCGTCCTCTCTAGTGGAGGTTTGTCCGTCTCTCCTGGGGTTTTCAATGCACTGGTTTTTCCAATGTCTGCCTGTTCTGTAGTAGGCACCTGGATCCTTCCTTCCTCGGGGCTTGGTGGTGCCACAGGTCAGTCTCTCCGTGAGTGGGCCATGATCTCTTATCCTGAGTCTGTGGTGTGTCTCATGGCAATTCCTAGTATTTTAGCTATTTGTTTGTTCCTGTCGTGGTTGGGTCATCTGTGTTGTGATACACCCACTGAGACACTTCTACCAAATCACTAAGATTGTTCCCTTCAAATGCTTCCCTTTTCTTTTTCATGTTTGAGGCGGACTGAGTAATAAAGGCAATATTTATTGTCCTCTTGTTCTCGGGGGCCTCTGAGTCCGTGGGGGTACAAAGAATGCAGGCCTCCATCAGCCACTCTAAAAAGGCAGGCAGGCAGGCAGACATTCTCTTGTAGGTGCCTGAAAATTCTCATTGACCTTAGATAAATGCATAGGTTTCCTAGCTGTCCCACGGAGGCCTTGCAAGAGAAACTGGTGATAACTGGTTAAGCCCTCGGGGCCTTACTGGGAGTTTGGGTCCCACATTATTCGTGAAGTGGCAAACAGAGTTTCTCTCCAGTGGGGTGTGCCCGCTGGCTGACCATCAGTTCTATTGACTGCTTTCTGGGCCTCTCTCTGTAAGGGCTCCCATTCCTCTGTTGTGAACAGCACCTGGGGAAGTGGCTGGCGCTTGTCTGAGGTGGGCTGATGCATGTGGAAAAGCTAGTCTAGCAAAGAAATCAGACCTTGTGGTTTGTCAGACCAGGGGGTTTGTTGATTCCAATTATGCAATCCCTGAATGGAAAGGGGACATAGACCCAAAGAGGGACTCGGGGGTTTCCCTAGGTGTTAGGGCTGCTTGCCTTAAGCAGAGAATGCTGCTGCCCAGTGATCCTTCGGGGGGGGGGAGGGGGCGGTGGAGAGGACATGCCAGAGTCCTCCTGCAAAGTGGGATAAATTCGACGGGGATGGGGAGAGGAGGGGAGGGACGACCTCCACCTTGTTGGCTTTAGGAACTTGGACCGATTGTCTTTCTCGGTCATGCCATGTTACCTTAAATCTTGGGGAAAAGAACCCATTTTGTTTGGGGTGGGAGTAAGTGTTTTACATATGCTGGCTTATTAGTGGCCCTGTCAAGTCACACATCAATTTTATTTATTTTTTTTCTAACCCTAACCCTAACCGTAACCCTAACCCTTTTCCCCCAAACCCCATCAATTTTAGAGATCAGATCAGGGTGTCCTGGTTGCCCAGAAACAGATCTATGACCTCTGAGAAATAGGGGAAGGGAAAACGAGTCTTGTGTGGGCCCCTCTGGGTCTCCTTCTGTCCAATCACCTTTAAACAAATTGCGGAGTCTCCAGGCTTTCGGGTTGAAACCACATGATCTTTGTGAGTGCTTAGAGCAGGGTTCCTCAAACGACAGCCCGCGGGCCACATAGGGACTGCCGAGGACATTGATCCTGTCCTCCGGGTGTTTGTTACCAGTTTGTTGGTTTGTTTTTTAACTCCACAATTAGATGTGAGCAGTGTGTCTAGGAATTTGTTCTTAGTTTTTTTTAAAAGTGTAGTCTGGCCCTCCAACGGGCGGAGGGACAGTGAACTGGTCCCTGTTTAAAGAGTTTAAGGACCCCTGGCCTAGAGAAACCAGAAATCCAGTAGTTCTGGGGAGAGCTCTCCTGTACAGGTGGACTCCTTTCTATGCAGGCCCAGACAGTGGCAGTCGGAGCTCGGTGCACCTCGAAATATTGTAGCCACTGTCCATTCCCAGAAAAGAACAACTCACCGTCAGCAAGTTCAATAGAAAAAGTTTTATTTCCTGAGCAGGGTTCGTGAGCCCTCTTGAGAGGAGTCTGAGTAGCCCCGAATCGAATTTCCCAAGGGTTTTAAAACTTTTGCAATGTGCATATGTGCAAGCAGGCAGAGTGAGAAGCGGGGTATTAGGGTTAGCCATTCTTAGTTGAACCAAAACGGCTCTGGTCGTTCTAGCAACCCTCTGAACATCCATTTCGTTCCATGACATTCCCTTGGGCGACGTCTGCACAGCCTACATCCCCAATATCAGCTAGTTGATTTACACTTGCTAGCTACTTCATTTTCTTTTCATGGTGGCTTCTGTCAGCCCCAAATGGCTTCACTCTTGTCAAAGCTGTTTCAGCTTTGCCCAGAGATCCTACACAGTCGCCATTGTAGCCGAGAGGTAACAGGGTCTGTGACCATGGCCAAGATGGCACCCACCAGTCCAAACATGTGGAAGGGCGCTGCCTAGGGAGCTGGGTGAAGAGGCCTGGGAGTTAGCCCTGCCTTGTCCCGGGAGCCAAAAGTTTCCCTTTCCCCTCCATTCCCTTTGCCTTTCTCCTGGTTTTTCAAACAATCTGCTCTAACCCTCTAACGCCAAGCACAAAATTGCATAATTCTTAATGAAAACGTATCTGGTACCCAAATTATAAATGTGACTATTTGGTCACATTTTAAAAACACTGAAAATTTTATGCTTTTAAAATATATTTTGAATGCCATATATATTGATAAGTATGAAAGTAAAGAATAAAAACAAAAAAAAATTCCTGAATTTAAAACCTGAGGCGTTATAGGGCTAGTGTTCTTCCAGTTTAGGTTTGTTCCTTGTTACAGGCTGGTTTTCCGTTGCCCACGCTTAGGCCAATGGCGTTCGGAAGCCTAGGCGGAGTCACTGTTACCTTTAGGCTTTCAGTGATGCTGCTTCAGGCACTTTTGGGGACAGCTCTTACCTTAATACACAGCTCCTCTGCCATGATGTTCCAGCCAGAAATTCCAATTTCCCTTAAGGTTCCCTGAGCTGCCACGTGTCCCTTCCCTTCAGAGATTTGAGCGTCAGCCCCGCCAGTAGGCGTCTTGGAGGGCCTTGGGGCCATCAAAAGCAGTGGTCCTCCTAGCCTGTTGTCCAGAAAAATGGTTGGACCTGAAGGTCGCCCTCGGCGACTGGTCCTTGACCCCTTCCCTCGGGCTGAGGCATGAGGTTCAGGGCAACTCAGGGGTGCGCTCTCAAGTGGGGGTTATTGACCTGGAGGCAGCAAGCTCTCAATCGCCTCCTTGTTTTGTGCTTTCTAGATGGGACTTAGCAGCTTGATGCTCAGGAATTGCCCCCTTGCATGAAACCTGTCCAATTGGGATAGAGTTGATACAGAGAGTCTGGGCAAACAAAAGCTGATAGATTCACTTTGCAACTCTATTTGGCCACAGTATCATTTTGAGAAAGGAGAATGGTGGGCAGAGAATGGTACACTTTCCCTTCCAACCGTGATTCACCTGGAGCAGTTTTGTAGAGTGCCGGGAAAGTGGGCGGAGATGCCAGAACTGAGAGCATTTCTCCTCTCGAGAAGCAGTAGGAGACGTTCATCCTCAGTGCACCCAGGAACCCCTAAGGCAGGCGTCCTCAAACTGTGGTCCATGGGGCACATGTGGCCCGATGCCATTTATCCGACCCTCGGGGTATTTTTGCTGCCACTGCCTGTCCTGCTTAGCAGCCGACTCGTGCAGTGTGCATAGGAATTTGTTCATAGGTTTTTGAAAACCACAGTCTGGACCTCCAACGGTCAGAGACAATGAACTGGCCCCTTGTGTAAACAATTTGAGGACCCCTGCCCAAAGGGATCCTGGACTTCAGGTCACTATTCTCCCAGCCCTAAACCCTCCCTGAACATTCTACCCCTAGTAGAGGCACCAGGGGCATTTGGTCCCCGGGTAATTTACAAGCCTTTTACTCAAATGGAACCCGAGAAAATTAAAAATGACACAGGCAGTTACTCTACTTTTGCCCCCTGTTGACTCTGCCTGTAATATCCCAATATTACAATTTAACCCTATAACGCCGAGCATGACCTTTCCCTAACATTTAATGAAATGAATATAAATGTATATATATTGATAACTATGAAAGTAATGAATCAAAATGAAATATTTTTTGGCCCAAAAATTTAAAAGTGAGGCGTTATAGGGTTAAAAAGAAGGATGATTCTTATCAGAGTGGCTAATGCCTTAGGATCATAAGTGAAGCGGTGATCCCATTGAACCCAGAAGTGCCCAAACCCTGGAACCCCCTAGGGCAAATTGTGAATGTTTTTACCCCCGTGCCCGTACTTAGAATGAACAAACACACACGCCTGATAATCCTAAGATTTTTACTTACTTCCTATGATACTCACCTACTTTCAAGGGCACTCCCACCTCACAATCCTAGCCTTGTCTCAGTTAACTGTTCACCCATTTGTGCGTTTGTTGTTTTTTCCAGAAGTTCTCAAGTTACCAAGGCCCCTAATCCTAGTGTGCCAGCTCCAGGACCACCATCTCCTGGACCACTTAAGCCTTATCCATCGTAGCGCTGAATGGACAAGCCCTCCCAGCAGAGCAGGAAGGGTGTGGACCCAAAGCCCCACATCGCCCCTTTTTGCCAGCAGGAAGTAGCTAGAGATGTCGTCGCCCAGTACCCCAAAGATTTGGGTCCATATCTCTTCAGGGTGGAAATGTTAGGTAGCTAGCATAGGGACTGGGCTGGCCAATACACATGCTCAGAGGGCCCAGTTAGCGGCCCAGGAAGGAGTGGCACACTGTGCGTGCTCAGAGGTCCAGGTATCCGGCCAGGAAGGGCAGGTCCACCTGGGTGGGCGCTGCACCTGCATCGACCCACCTAGGACAAGTATATTCAATTCAACCCTCTGAACATCCATTTCCTCCATGACATTCCCTTGGGCGACGTCTGCACAGCCTACCTCCCCAATATCAGCTAGTTGATTTACACTTCCTAGCTACTTGATTTTCTTTTCATGGTGGCTTCTGTCAGCCCCAAATGGCTTCACTCTTGTCAAAGCTGTTTCAGCTTTTCCCAGAGATCCTACACAGTCGCCATTGTAGCTGAGAGGTAACAGGGTCTGTGACCATGGCCAAGATGGCACCCACCAATCCAAACATGTGGAAGGGCGCTGCCTAGGGAGCTGGGTGAAGAGGCCTGGGAGTTAGCCCTGCCTTGTCCCGGGAGCCAAAAGTTTCCCTTTCCCCTCCATTCCCTTTGCTTTCTCCTGGTTTTTCAAACAAGCTGCTCTAACCCTCTAACGCCAAGCACAAAATTGCATAATTCTTAATGAAAACGTTTCTGGTACCCAAATTATAAATGTGACTATTTGGTCACATTTCAAAAACACTGAAAATTTTATGCTTTTAAAATACATTTTGAATGCCATATATTGATAAGTATGAAAGTAAAGAATAAAAACCAAAAAAAAAAATTCCTGAATTTAAAACCTGAGGCGTTATAGGGCTAGTGTTCTTCCAGTTTAGGTTTGTTCCATGTTACAGACTGGTTTTCCGTTGCCCACGCTTAGGCCAATGGCGTTCGGAAGCCTAGGCGGAGTCACTGTTACCTTTATGCTTTCAGTGATGCTGCTTCAGGCACTTGTGGGGACAGCTCTTAACTTAATACACAGCTCCTCTGCCATGATGTTCCAGCCAGAAATTCCAATTTCCCTTAAGGTTCCCTGAGCTGCCACGTGTCCCTTCCCTTCAGAGATTTGAGCGTCAGCCCCGCCAGTAGGCGTCTTGGAGGGCCTTGGGGCCGTCCCAAGCAGTGGTCCTCCTAGCCTGTTGACCAGAAAAATGGTTGGACCTGAAGGTCGCCCTCGGCGACTGGTCCTTGACCCCTTCCCTCGGGCTGAGGCATGAGGTTCAGGGCAACTCAGGGGTGCGCTCTCAAGTGGGGGTTATTGACCTGGAGGCAGCAAGCTCTCAATCGCCTCCTTGTTTTGTGCTTTCTGGATGGGACTTAGCAGCGTGATGCTCAGGAATTGCCCCCTTGCATGAATCCTGTCCAATTGGGATAGAGTTGATACAGAGAGGATGGGCAACAAAAGCTGATAGATTCACTTTGCAACACTATTTGGCCAAGGTATCGTTTTGAGAAAGGAGAATGGTGGGCAGAGAATGGTACACTTTCCCTTCCAACCGTGATTCACCTGGAGCAGTTTTGTAGAGTGCCGGGAAAGTGGGCGGAGATGCCAGAACTGAGAGCATTTCTCCTCTCGAGAAGCAGTAGGAGACTTTCATCCTCAGTGCACCCAGGAACCCCTAAGGCAGGCTTCCTCAAAGGTGGTCTATGGGACACATGTGGCCCGATGCCATTTATCCGACCCTCGGGGTATTTTTGCTGCCACTGCCTGTCCTGCTTAGCAGCCGACTCGTGCAGTGTGCATAGGAATTTGTTCATAGGATTTTGAAAACCACAGTCTGGACCTCCAACGGTCAGAGACAATGAACTGGCCCCTTGTGTAAACAATTTGAGGACCCCTGCCCAAAGGGATCCTGGACTTCAGGTCACTATTCTCCCAGCCCTAAACCCTCCCTGAACATTCTACCCCTAGTAGAGGCACCAGGGGCATTTGGTCCCCGGGTAATTTACAAGCCTTTTACACAAATGGAACCCGAGAAAATTAAAAATGACACAGGCGGTTACTCTACTTTTGCCCCCTGTTGACTCTGCCTGTAATATCCCAATATTACAATTTAACCCTATAACGCCGAGCATGACCTTTCCCTAACATTTAATGAAATGAATATAAATGTATATATATTGATAACTATGAAAGTAATGAATCAAAATGAAATATTTTTTGGCCCAAAAATTTAAAAGTGAGGCGTTATATGGTTAAAAAGAAGGATGATTCTTATCAGAGTGGCTAATGCCTTAGGATCATAAGTGAAGCGGTGATCCCATTGCACCCAGAAGTGCCCAAACCCTGGAACCCCCTAGGGCAAATTGTGAATGCTTTTACCCCCGTGCCCGTACTTAGAATGAACAAACACACACGCCTGATAATCCTAAGATTTTTACTTACTTCCTATGATACTCACCTACTTTCAAGGGCACTCCCACCTCACAATCCTAGGCTTGTCTCAGTTAAACTGTTCACCCATTTGTGCGTTTGTTGTTTTTTCCAGAAGTTCTCAAGTTACCAAGGCCCCTAATCCTAGTGTGCCAGCTCCAGGACCACCATCTCCTGGACCACTTAAGCCTTATCCATCGTAGCGCTGAATGGACAAGCCCTCCCAGCAGAGCAGGAAGGGTGTGGACCCAAAGCCCCACATCGCCCCTTTTTGCCAGCAGGAAGTAGCTAGAGATGTCGTCGCCCAGTACCCCAAAGATTTGGGTCCATATCTCTTCAGGGTGGAAATGTTAGGTAGCTAGCATAGGGACTGGGCTGGCCAATACACATGCTCAGAGGGCCCAGTTAGCGGCCCAGGAAGGAGTGGCACACTGTGCGTGCTCAGAGGTCCAGGTATCCGGCCAGGAAGGGCAGGTCCACCTGGGTGGGCGCTGCAACTGCATCGACCCACCTAGGACAAGTATATTCAATTCAACCCTCTGAACATCCATTTCCTCCATGACATTCCCTTGGGCGACGTCTGCACAGCCTACCTCCCCAATATCAGCTAGTTGATTTACACTTCCTAGCTACTTGATTTTCTTTTCATGGTGGCTTCTGTCAGCCCCAAATGGCTTCACTCTTGTCAAAGCTGTTTCAGCTTTTCCCAGAGATCCTACACAGTCGCCATTGTAGCCGAGGGGTAACAGGGTCTGTGACCATGGCCAAGATGGCACCCACCAGTCCAAACATGTGGAAGGGCGCTGCCTAGGGAGCTGGGTGAAGAGGCCTGGGAGTTAGCCCTGCCTTGTCCCGGGAGCCAAAAGTTTCCCTTTCCCCTCCATTCCCTTTGCCTTTCTCCTGGTTTTTCAAACAAGCTGCTCTAACCCTCTAACGCCAAGCACAAAATTGTCATAATTCTTAATGAAAACGTATCTGGTACCCAAATTATAAATGTGACTATTTGGTCACATTTCAAAAGCACTGAAAATTTTATGCTTTTAAAATATATTTTGAATGCCATATATTGATAAGTATGAAAGTAAAGAATAAAAACCAAAAAAAAAAAAAAATTCCTGAATTTAAAACCTGAGGCGTTATAGGGCTAGTGTTCTACCAGTTTAGGTTTGTTCCTTGTTACAGACTGGTTTTCCGTTGCCCACGCTTAGGCCAATGGCGTTCGGAAGCCTAGGCGGAGTCACTGTTACCTTTAGGCTTTCAGTGATGCTGCTTCAGGCACTTGTGGGGACAGCTCTTACCTTAATACACAGCTCCTCTGCCATGATGTTCCAGCCAGAAATTCCAATTTCCCTTAAGGTTCCCTGAGCTGCCACGTGTCCCTTCCCTTTAGAGATTTGAGCGTCAGCCCTGCCAGTAGGTGTCTTGGAGGGCCTTGGGGCCATCCCAAGCAGTGGTCCTCCTAGCCTGTTGTCCAGAAAAATGGTTGGACCTGAAGGTCGCCCTCGGCGACTGGTCCTTGACCCCTTCCCTCGGGCTGAGGCATGAGGTTCAGGGCAACTCAGGGGTGCGCTCTCAAGTGGGGGTTATTGACCTGGAGGCAGCAAGCTCTCAATCACCTCCTTGTTTTGTGCTTTCTAGATGGGACTTAGCAGCTTGATGCTCAGGAATTGCCCCCTTGCATGAATCCTGTCCAATTGGGATAGAGTTGATACAGAGAGTCTGGGCAAAAAAAAGCTGATAGATTCACTTTGCAGCTCTATTTGGCCACAGTATCATTGTGAGAAAGGAGAATGGTGGGCAGAGAATGGTACACTTTCACTTCCAACCGTGATTCACCTGGAGCAGTTTTGTAGAGTGCCGGGAAAGTGGGCGGAGATGCCAGAACTGAGAGCATTTCTCCTCTCGAGAAGCAGTAGGAGACTTTCATCCTCAGTGCACCCAGGAACCCCTAAGGCAGGCGTCCTCAAACTGTGGTCCATGGGGCACATGTGGCCCGATGCCATTTATCCGACCCTCGGGGTATTTTTGCTGCCACTGCCTGTCCTGCTTAGCAGCCGACTCGTGCAGTGTGCATAGGAATTTGTTCATAGGATTTTGAAAACCACAGTCTGGACCTCCAATGGTCAGAGACAATGAACTGGCCCCTTGTGTAAACAATTTGAGGACCCCTGCCCAAAGGGATCCTGGACTTCAGGTCACTATTCTCCCAGCCCTAAACCCTCCCTGAACATTCTACCCCTAGTAGAGGCACCAGGGGCATTTGGTCCCCGGGTAATTTACAAGCTTTTTACTCAAATGGAACCCGAGAAAATTAAAAATGACACAGGCAGTTACTCTACTTTTGCCCCCTGTTGACTCTGCCTGTAATATCCCAATATTACAATTTAACCCTATAACGCCGAGCATGACCTTTCCCTAACATTTAATGAAATGAATATAAATGTATATATATTGATAACTATGAAAGTAATGAATCAAAATGAAATATTTTTTGGCCCAAAAATTTAAAAGTGAGGCGTTATAGGGTTAAAAAGAAGGATGATTCTTATCAGAGTGGCTAATGCCTTAGGATCATAAGTGAAGCGGTGATCCCATTGAACCCAGAAGTGCCCAAACCCTGGAACCCCGTAGGGCAAATTGTGAATGCTTTTACCCCCGTGCCCGTACTTAGAATGAACAAACACACACGCCTGATAATCCTAAGGTTTTTTCTTACTTCCTATGATACTCACCTACTTTCAAGGGCACTCCCACCTCACAATCCTAGGCTTGTCTCAGTTAAACTGTTCACCCATTTGTGCGTTTGTTGTTTTTTCCAGAAGTTCTCAAGTTACCAAGGCCCCTAATCCTAGTGTGCCAGCTCCAGGACCACCATCTCCTGGACCACTTAAGCCTTATCCATCGTAGCGCTGAATGGACAAGCCCTCCCAGCAGAGCAGGAAGGGTGTGGACCCAAAGCCCCACATCGCCCCTTTTTGCCAGCAGGAAGTAGCTAGAGATGTCGTCGCCCATTACCCCAAACATTTGGGTCCATATCTCTTCAGGGTGGAAATGTTAGGTAGCTAGCATAGGGACAGGGCTGGCAAATACACATGCTCAGAGGGCCCAGTTAGCGGCCCAGGAAGGAGTGGCACACTGTGCGTGCTCAGAGGTCCAGGTATCCGGCCAGGAAGGGCAGGTCCACCTGGGTGGGCGCTGCACCTGTATCGACCCACCTAGGACAAGTATATTCAATTCAACCCTCTGAACATCCATTTCCTCCATGACATTCCCTTGAGCGACGTCTGCACAGCCTACCTCCCCAATATCAGCTAGTTGATTTACACTTCTTAGCTACTTTATTTTCATTTCATGGTGGCTTCTGTCAGCCACAAATGGCTTCACTCTTGTCAAAGCTGTTTCAGCTTTTCCCAGAGATCCTACACAGTCGCCATTGTAGCCGAGGGGTAACAGGGTCTGTGACCATGGCCAAGATGGCACCCACCAGTCCAAACATGTGGAAGGGCGCTGCCTAGGGAGCTGGGTGAAGAGGCCTGGGAGTTAGCCCTGCCTTGTCCCGGGAGCCAAAAGTTTCCCTTTCCCCTCCATTCCCTTTGCCTTTCTCCTGGTTTTTCAAACAAGCTGCTCTAACCCTCTAACGCCAAGCACAAAATTGCATAATTCTTAATGAAAACGTATCTGGTACCCAAATTATAAATGTGACTATTTGGTCACATTTCAAAAACACTGAAAATTTTATGCTTTTAAAATATATTTTGAATGCCATATATTGATAAGTATGAAAGTAAAGAATAAAAACCAAAAAAAAAAAATTCCTAAATTTAAAACCTGAGGCGTTATAGGGCTAGTGTTCTTCCAGTTTAGGTTTGTTCCTTGTTACAGACTGGTTTTCCGTTGCCCACGCTTAGGCCAATGGCGTTCGGAAGCCTAGGCGGAGTCACTGTTACCTTTAGGCTTTCAGTGATGCTGCTTCAGGCACTTGTGGGGACAACTCTTAACTTAATACACAGCTCCTCTGCCATGTGGTTCCAGCCAGAAATTCCAATTTCCCTTAAGGTTCCCTGAGCTGCCAAGTGTCCCTTCCCTTCAGAGATTTGAGCGTCAGCCCCGCCAGTAGGCGTCTTGGAGGGCCTTGGGGCCGTCCCAAGCAGTGGTCCTCCTAGCCTGTTGTCCAGAAAAATGGTTGGACCTGAAGGTCGCCCTTGGCGACTGGTCCTTGACCCCTTCCCTCGGGCTGAGGCATGAGGTTCAGGGCAACTCAGGGGTGCGCTCTCAAGTGGGGGTTATTGACCTGGAGGCAGCTAGCTCTCAATCGCCTCCTTGTTTTGTGCTTTCTAGATGGGACTTAGCAGCTTGATGCTCAGGAATTGCCCCCTTGCATGAATCCTGTCCAATTGGGATAGATTTGATACAGAGAGTCTGGGCAAACAAAAGCTGATAGATTCACTTTGCAACTCTATTTGGCCACCGTATCATTGTGAGAAAGGAGAATGGTGGGCAGAGAATGGTACACTTTCCCTTCCAACCGTGATTCACCTGGAGCAGTTTTTTAGAGTGCCGGGAAAGTGGGCGGAGATGCCAGAACTGAGAGCATTTCTCCTCTCGAGAAGCAGTAGGAGACTTTCATCCTCAGTGCACCCAGGAACCCCTAAGGCAGGCGTCCTCAAACTGTGGTCCATGGGGCACATGTGGCCCGATGCCATTTATCCGACCCTCGGGGTATTTTTGCTGCCACTGCCTGTCCTGCTTAGCAGCCGACTCGTGCAGTGTGCATAGGAATTTGTTCATAGGATTTTGAAAACCACAGTCTGGACCTCCAACGGTCAGAGACAATGAACTGGCCCCTTGTGTAAACAATTTGAGGACCCCTGCCCAAAGGGATCCTGGACTTCAGGTCACTATTCTCCCAGCCCTAAACCCTCCCTGAACATTCTACCCCTAGTAGAGGCACCAGGGGCATTTGGTCCCCGGGTAATTTACAAGCCTTATACTCAAATGGAACCTGAGAAAATTTAAAATGACACAGGCAGTTACTCTACTTTTGCCCCCTGTTGACTCTGCCTGTAATATCCCAATATTACAATTTAACCCTATAACGCCGAGCATGACCTTTCCCTAACATTTAATGAAATGAATATAAATGTATATATATTGATAACTATGAAAGTAATGAATCAAAATGAAATATTTTTTGGCCCCAAAATTTAAAAGTGAGGCGTTATAGGGTTAAAAAAAAGGATGATTCTTATCAGAGTGGCTAATGCCTTAGGATCATAAGTGAAGCGGTGATCCCATTGCACCCAGAAGTGCCCAAACCCTGGAACCCCCTAGGGCAAATTGTGAATGCTTTTACTCCCGTGCCGGTACTTAGAATGAACAAACACACACGCCTGTTAATCCTAAGATTTTTACTTACTTTCTATGATACTCACCTACTTTCAAGGGCACTCCCACCTCACAATCCTAGCCTTGTCTCAGTGAAACTGTTCACCCTTTTGTGCGTTTGTTGTTTTTTCCAGAAGTTCTCAAGTTACCAAGGCCCCTAATCCTAGTGTGCCAGCTCCAGGACCACCATCTCCTGGACCACTTAAGCCTTATCCATCGTAGCGCTGAATGGACAAGCCCTCCCAGCAGAGCAGGAAGGGTGTGGACCCAAAGCCCCACATCGCCCCTTTTTGCCAGCAGGAAGTAGCTAGAGATGTCGTCGCCCAGTACCCCAAAGATTTGGGTCCATATCTCTTCAGGGTGGAAATGTTAGGTAGCTAGCATAGGGACTGGGCTGGCCAATACACATGCTCAGAGGGCCCAGTTAGCGGCCCAGGAAGGAGTGGCACACTGTGCGTGCTCAGAGGTCCAGGTATCCGGCCAGGAAGGGCAGGTCCACCTGGGTGGGCGCTGCAACTGCATCGACCCACCTAGGACAAGTATATTCAATTCAACCCTCTGAACATCCATTTCCTCCATGACATTCCCTTGGGCGACGTCTGCACAGCCTACCTCCCCAATATCAGCTAGTTGATTTACACTTCCTAGCTACTTGATTTTCTTTTCATGGTGGCTTCTGTCAGCCCCAAATGGCTTCACTCTTGTCAAAGCTGTTTCAGCTTTTCCCAGAGATCCTACACAGTCGCCATTGTAGCCGAGGGGTAACAGGGTCTGTGACCATGGCCAAGATGGCACCCACCAGTCCAAACATGTGGAAGGGCGCTGCCTAGGGAGCTGGGTGAAGAGGCCTGGGAGTTAGCCCTGCCTTGTCCCGGGAGCCAAAAGTTTCCCTTTCCCCTCCATTCCCTTTGCCTTTCTCCTGGTTTTTCAAACAAGCTGCTCTAACCCTCTAACGCCAAGCACAAAATTGTCATAATTCTTAATGAAAACGTATCTGGTACCCAAATTATAAATGTGACTATTTGGTCACATTTCAAAAGCACTGAAAATTTTATGCTTTTAAAATATATTTTGAATGCCATATATTGATAAGTATGAAAGTAAAGAATAAAAACCAAAAAAAAAAAAAATTCCTGAATTTAAAACCTGAGGCGTTATAGGGCTAGTGTTCTACCAGTTTAGGTTTGTTCCTTGTTACAGACTGGTTTTCCGTTGCCCACGCTTAGGCCAATGGCGTTCGGAAGCCTAGGCGGAGTCACTGTTACCTTTAGGCTTTCAGTGATGCTGCTTCAGGCACTTGTGGGGACAGCTCTTACCTTAATACACAGCTCCTCTGCCATGATGTTCCAGCCAGAAATTCCAATTTCCCTTAAGGTTCCCTGAGCTGCCACGTGTCCCTTCCCTTTAGAGATTTGAGCGTCAGCCCTGCCAGTAGGTGTCTTGGAGGGCCTTGGGGCCATCCCAAGCAGTGGTCCTCCTAGCCTGTTGTCCAGAAAAATGGTTGGACCTGAAGGTCGCCCTCGGCGACTGGTCCTTGACCCCTTCCCTCGGGCTGAGGCATGAGGTTCAGGGCAACTCAGGGGTGCGCTCTCAAGTGGGGGTTATTGACCTGGAGGCAGCAAGCTCTCAATCACCTCCTTGTTTTGTGCTTTCTAGATGGGACTTAGCAGCTTGATGCTCAGGAATTGCCCCCTTGCATGAATCCTGTCCAATTGGGATAGAGTTGATACAGAGAGTCTGGGCAAAAAAAAGCTGATAGATTCACTTTGCAGCTCTATTTGGCCACAGTATCATTGTGAGAAAGGAGAATGGTGGGCAGAGAATGGTACACTTTCACTTCCAACCGTGATTCACCTGGAGCAGTTTTGTAGAGTGCCGGGAAAGTGGGCGGAGATGCCAGAACTGAGAGCATTTCTCCTCTCGAGAAGCAGTAGGAGACTTTCATCCTCAGTGCACCCAGGAACCCCTAAGGCAGGCGTCCTCAAACTGTGGTCCATGGGGCACATGTGGCCCGATGCCATTTATCCGACCCTCGGGGTATTTTTGCTGCCACTGCCTGTCCTGCTTAGCAGCCGACTCGTGCAGTGTGCATAGGAATTTGTTCATAGGATTTTGAAAACCACAGTCTGGACCTCCAATGGTCAGAGACAATGAACTGGCCCCTTGTGTAAACAATTTGAGGACCCCTGCCCAAAGGGATCCTGGACTTCAGGTCACTATTCTCCCAGCCCTAAACCCTCCCTGAACATTCTACCCCTAGTAGAGGCACCAGGGGCATTTGGTCCCCGGGTAATTTACAAGCTTTTTACTCAAATGGAACCCGAGAAAATTAAAAATGACACAGGCAGTTACTCTACTTTTGCCCCCTGTTGACTCTGCCTGTAATATCCCAATATTACAATTTAACCCTATAACGCCGAGCATGACCTTTCCCTAACATTTAATGAAATGAATATAAATGTATATATATTGATAACTATGAAAGTAATGAATCAAAATGAAATATTTTTTGGCCCAAAAATTTAAAAGTGAGGCGTTATAGGGTTAAAAAGAAGGATGATTCTTATCAGAGTGGCTAATGCCTTAGGATCATAAGTGAAGCGGTGATCCCATTGAACCCAGAAGTGCCCAAACCCTGGAACCCCGTAGGGCAAATTGTGAATGCTTTTACCCCCGTGCCCGTACTTAGAATGAACAAACACACACGCCTGATAATCCTAAGGTTTTTTCTTACTTCCTATGATACTCACCTACTTTCAAGGGCACTCCCACCTCACAATCCTAGGCTTGTCTCAGTTAAACTGTTCACCCATTTGTGCGTTTGTTGTTTTTTCCAGAAGTTCTCAAGTTACCAAGGCCCCTAATCCTAGTGTGCCAGCTCCAGGACCACCATCTCCTGGACCACTTAAGCCTTATCCATCGTAGCGCTGAATGGACAAGCCCTCCCAGCAGAGCAGGAAGGGTGTGGACCCAAAGCCCCACATCGCCCCTTTTTGCCAGCAGGAAGTAGCTAGAGATGTCGTCGCCCATTACCCCAAAGATTTGGGTCCATATCTCTTCAGGGTGGAAATGTTAGGTAGCTAGCATAGGGACAGGGCTGGCAAATACACATGCTCAGAGGGCCCAGTTAGCGGCCCAGGAAGGAGTGGCACACTGTGCGTGCTCAGAGGTCCAGGTATCCGGCCAGGAAGGGCAGGTCCACCTGGGTGGGCGCTGCACCTGTATCGACCCACCTAGGACAAGTATATTCAATTCAACCCTCTGAACATCCATTTCCTCCATGACATTCCCTTGAGCGACGTCTGCACAGCCTACCTCCCCAATATCAGCTAGTTGATTTACACTTCTTAGCTACTTTATTTTCATTTCATGGTGGCTTCTGTCAGCCACAAATGGCTTCACTCTTGTCAAAGCTGTTTCAGCTTTTCCCAGAGATCCTACACAGTCGCCATTGTAGCCGAGGGGTAACAGGGTCTGTGACCATGGCCAAGATGGCACCCACCAGTCCAAACATGTGGAAGGGCGCTGCCTAGGGAGCTGGGTGAAGAGGCCTGGGAGTTAGCCCTGCCTTGTCCCGGGAGCCAAAAGTTTCCCTTTCCCCTCCATTCCCTTTGCCTTTCTCCTGGTTTTTCAAACAAGCTGCTCTAACCCTCTAACGCCAAGCACAAAATTGCATAATTCTTAATGAAAACGTATCTGGTACCCAAATTATAAATGTGACTATTTGGTCACATTTCAAAAACACTGAAAATTTTATGCTTTTAAAATATATTTTGAATGCCATATATTGATAAGTATGAAAGTAAAGAATAAAAACCAAAAAAAAAAAAATTCCTAAATTTAAAACCTGAGGCGTTATAGGGCTAGTGTTCTTCCAGTTTAGGTTTGTTCCTTGTTACAGACTGGTTTTCCGTTGCCCACGCTTAGGCCAATGGCGTTCGGAAGCCTAGGCGGAGTCACTGTTACCTTTAGGCTTTCAGTGATGCTGCTTCAGGCACTTGTGGGGACAACTCTTAACTTAATACACAGCTCCTCTGCCATGTGGTTCCAGCCAGAAATTCCAATTTCCCTTAAGGTTCCCTGAGCTGCCAAGTGTCCCTTCCCTTCAGAGATTTGAGCGTCAGCCCCGCCAGTAGGCGTCTTGGAGGGCCTTGGGGCCGTCCCAAGCAGTGGTCCTCCTAGCCTGTTGTCCAGAAAAATGGTTGGACCTGAAGGTCGCCCTTGGCGACTGGTCCTTGACCCCTTCCCTCGGGCTGAGGCATGAGGTTCAGGGCAACTCAGGGGTGCGCTCTCAAGTGGGGGTTATTGACCTGGAGGCAGCTAGCTCTCAATCGCCTCCTTGTTTTGTGCTTTCTAGATGGGACTTAGCAGCTTGATGCTCAGGAATTGCCCCCTTGCATGAATCCTGTCCAATTGGGATAGATTTGATACAGAGAGTCTGGGCAAACAAAAGCTGATAGATTCACTTTGCAACTCTATTTGGCCACCGTATCATTGTGAGAAAGGAGAATGGTGGGCAGAGAATGGTACACTTTCCCTTCCAACCGTGATTCACCTGGAGCAGTTTTTTAGAGTGCCGGGAAAGTGGGCGGAGATGCCAGAACTGAGAGCATTTCTCCTCTCGAGAAGCAGTAGGAGACTTTCATCCTCAGTGCACCCAGGAACCCCTAAGGCAGGCGTCCTCAAACTGTGGTCCATGGGGCACATGTGGCCCGATGCCATTTATCCGACCCTCGGGGTATTTTTGCTGCCACTGCCTGTCCTGCTTAGCAGCCGACTCGTGCAGTGTGCATAGGAATTTGTTCATAGGATTTTGAAAACCACAGTCTGGACCTCCAACGGTCAGAGACAATGAACTGGCCCCTTGTGTAAACAATTTGAGGACCCCTGCCCAAAGGGATCCTGGACTTCAGGTCACTATTCTCCCAGCCCTAAACCCTCCCTGAACATTCTACCCCTAGTAGAGGCACCAGGGGCATTTGGTCCCCGGGTAATTTACAAGCCTTATACTCAAATGGAACCTGAGAAAATTTAAAATGACACAGGCAGTTACTCTACTTTTGCCCCCTGTTGACTCTGCCTGTAATATCCCAATATTACAATTTAACCCTATAACGCCGAGCATGACCTTTCCCTAACATTTAATGAAATGAATATAAATGTATATATATTGATAACTATGAAAGTAATGAATCAAAATGAAATATTTTTTGGCCCCAAAATTTAAAAGTGAGGCGTTATAGGGTTAAAAAAAAGGATGATTCTTATCAGAGTGGCTAATGCCTTAGGATCATAAGTGAAGCGGTGATCCCATTGCACCCAGAAGTGCCCAAACCCTGGAACCCCCTAGGGCAAATTGTGAATGCTTTTACTCCCGTGCCGGTACTTAGAATGAACAAACACACACGCCTGTTAATCCTAAGATTTTTACTTACTTTCTATGATACTCACCTACTTTCAAGGGCACTCCCACCTCACAATCCTAGCCTTGTCTCAGTGAAACTGTTCACCCTTTTGTGCGTTTGTTGTTTTTTCCAGAAGTTCTCAAGTTACCAAGGGCCCTAATCCTAGTGTGCCAGCTCCAGGACCACCATCTCCTGGACCACTTAAGCCTTATCCATCGTAGCGCTGAATGGACAAGCCCTCCCAGCAGAGCAGGAAGGGTGTGGACCCAAAGCCCCACATCGCCCCTTTTTGCCAGCAGGAAGTAGCTAGAGATGTCGTCGCCCAGTACCCCAAAGATTTGGGTCCATATCTCTTCAGGGTGGAAATGTTAGGTAGCTAGCATAGGGACTGGGCTGGCCAATACACATGCTCAGAGGGCCCAGTTAGCGGCCCAGGAAGGAGTGGCACACTGTGCGTGCTCAGAGGTCCAGGTATCCGGCCAGGAAGGGCAGGTCCACCTGGGTGGGCGCTGCACCTGTATCGACCCACCTAGGACAAGTATATTCAATTCAACCCTCTGAACATCCATTTCCTCCATGACATTCCCTTGGGCGACGTCTGCACAGCCTACCTCCCCAATATCAGCTAGTTGATTTACACTTCCTAGCTACTTGATTTTCTTTTCATGGTGGCTTCTGTCAGCCCCAAATGGCTTCACTCTTGTCAAAGCTGTTTCAGCTTTTCCCAGAGATCCTACACAGTCGCCATTGTAGCCGAGGGGTAACAGGGTCTGTGACCATGGCCAAGATGGCACCCACCAGTCCAAACATGTGGAAGGGCGCTGCCTAGAGAGCTGGGTGAAGAGGCCTGGGAGTTAGCCCTGCCTGGTCCCGGGAGCCAAAAGTTTCCCTTTCCCCTCCATTCCCTTTGCCTTTCTCCTGGTTTTTCAAACAAGCTGCTCTAACCCTCTAACGCCAAGCACAAAATTGCATAATTCTTAATGAAAACGTATCTGGTACCCAAATTATAAATGTGACTATTTGGTCACATTTCAAAAACACTGAAAATTTTATGCTTTTAAAATATATTTTGAATTCCATATATATTGATAAGTATGAAAGTAAAGAATAAAAACCAAAAAAAAAATTCCTGAATTTAAAACCTGAGGCGTTATAGGGCTAGTGTTCTTCCAGTTTAGGTTTGTTCCTTGTTACAGACTGGTTTTCCGTTGCCCACGCTTAGGCCAATGGCGTTCAGAAGCCTAGACGGAGTCACTGTTACATTTATGCTTTCAGTGATGCTGCTTCAGGCACTTGTGGGGACAGCTCTTACCTTAATACACAGCTCCTCTGCCATGATGTTCCAGCCAGAAATTCCAATTTCCCTTAAGGTTCCCTGAGCTGCCACGTGTCCCTTCCCTTCAGAGATTTGAGCGTCAGCCCCGCCAGTAGGCGTCTTGCAGGGCCTTGGGGCCATCCCAAGCAGTGGTCCTCCTAGCCTGTTGTCCAGAAAAATGGTTGGACCTGAAGGTCGCCCTCGGCGACTGGTCCTTGACCCCTTCCCTCGGGCTGAGGCATGAGGTTCAGGGCAACTCAGGGGTGCGCTCTCAAGTGGGGGTTATTGACCTGGAGGCAGCAAGCTCTCAATCACCTCCTTGTTTTGTGCTTTCTAGGTGGGACTTAGCAGCTTGATGCTCAGGAATTGCTCCCTTGCATGAATCCTGTCCAATTGGGATACAGTTGATACAGAGAGTCTGGGCAAACAAAAGCTGATAGATTCACTTTGCAGCTCTATTTGGCCACAGTATCATTGTGAGAAAACAGAATGGTGGGCAGAGAATGGTACACTTTCCCTTCCAACCGTGATTCACCTGGAGCAGTTTTGTAGAGTGCCGGGTAAGTGGGCGGAGATGCCAGAACTGAGAGCATTTCTCCTCTCGAGAAGCAGTAGGAGACTTTCATCCTCAGTGCACCCAGGAACCCCTAAGGCAGGCGTCCTCAAACTGTGGTCCATGGGGCACATGTGGCCCGATGCCATTTATCCGACCCTCGGTGTATTTTTGCTGCCACTGCCTTTCCTGCTTAGCAGCCGACTCGTGCAGTGTGCATAGGAATTTGTTCATAGGATTTTGAAAACCACAGTCTGGACCTCCAACGGTCAGAGACAATGAACTGGCCCCTTGTGTAAACAATTTGAGGACCCCTGCCCAAAGGGATCCTGGACTTCAGGTCACTATTCTCCCAGCCCTAAACCCTCCCTGAACATTCTACCCCTAGTAGAGGCACCAGGGGCATTTGGTCCCCGGGTAATTTATGAGCCTTTTACTCAAATGGAACCCGAGAAAATTTAAAATGACACAGGCAGTTACTCTACTTTTGCCCCCTGTTGACTCTGCCTGTAATATCCCAATATTACAATTTAACCCTATAACGCCGAGCATGACCTTTCCCTAACATTTAATGAAATGAATATAAATGTATATATATTGATAACTATGAAAGTAATGAATCAAAATGAAATATTTTTTGGCCCAAAAATTTAAAAGTGAGGCGTTATAGGGTTAAAAAAAAGGATGATTCTTATCAGAGTGGCTAATGCCTTAGGATCATAAGTGAAGCGGTGATCCCATTGCACCCAGAAGTGCCCAAACCCTGGAACCCCCTAGGGCAAATTGGGAATGCTTTTACTCCCGTGCCGGTACTTAGAATGAACAAACACACACGCCTGTTAATCCTAAGATTTTTACTTACTTTCTATGATACTCACCTACTTTCAAGGGCACTCCCACCTCACAATCCTAGCCTTGTCTCAGTGAAACTGTTCACCCTTTTGTGCGTTTGTTGTTTTTTCCAGAAGTTCTCAAGTTACCAAGGCCCCTAATCCTAGTGTGCCAGCTCCAGGACCACCATCTCCTGGACCACTTAAGCCTTATCCATCGTAGCGCTGAATGGACAAGCCCTCCCAGCAGAGCAGGAAGGGTGTGGACCCAAAGCCCTACATCGCCCCTTTTGCCAGCAGGAAGTAGCTAGAGATGTCGTCGCCCAGTACCCCAAAGATTTGGGTCCATATCTCTTCAGGGTGGAAATGTTAGGTAGCTAGCATAGGGACTGGGCTGGCCAATACACATGCTCAGAGGGCCCAGTTAGCGGCCCAGGAAGGAGTGGCACACTGTGCGTGCTCAGAGGTCCAGGTATCCGGCCAGGAAGGGCAGGTCCACCTGGGTGGGCGCTGCACCTGTATCGACCCACCTAGGACAAGTATATTCAATTCAACCCTCTGAACATCCATTTCCTCCATGACATTCCCTTGGGCGACGTCTGCACAGCCTACCTCCCCAATATCAGCTAGTTGATTTACACTTCCTAGCTACTTGATTTTCTTTTCATGGTGGCTTCTGTCAGCCCCAAATGGCTTCACTCTTGTCAAAGCTGTTTCAGCTTTTCCCAGAGATCCTACACAGTCGCCATTGTAGCCGAGGGGTAACAGGGTCTGTGACCATGGCCAAGATGGCACCCACCAGTCCAAACATGTGGAAGGGCGCTGCCTAGGGAGCTGGGTGAAGAGGCCTGGGAGTTAGCCTTGCCTGGTCCCGGGAGCCAAAAGTTTCCCTTTCCCCTCCATTCCCTTTGCCTTTCTCCTGGTTTTTCAAACAAGCTGCTCTAACCCTCTAACGCCAAGCACAAAATTGCATAATTCTTAATGAAAACGTATCTGGTACCCAAATTATAAATGTGACTATTTGGTCACATTTCAAAAGCACTGAAAATTTTATGCTTTTAAAATATATTTTGAATGCCATATATATTGATAAGTATGAAAGTAAAGAATAAAAACCAAAAAAAAAAAAAATTCCTGAATTTAAAACCTGAGGCGTTATAGGGCTAGTGTTCTTCCAGTTTAGGTTTGTTCCTTGTTACAGACTGGTTTTCCGTTGCCCACGCTTAGGCCAATGGCGTTCGGAAGCCTAGGCGGAGTCACTGTTACCTTTAGGCTTTCAGTGATGCTGCTTCAGGCACTTGTGGGGACAGCTCTTACCTTAATACACAGCTCCTCTGCCATGATGTTCCAGCCAGAAATTCCAATTTCCCTTAAGGTTCCCTGAGCTGCTACGTGTCCCTTCCCTTCAGAGATTTGAGCGTCAGCCCCGCCAGTAGGCGTCTTGCAGGGCCTTGGGGCCATCCCAAGCAGTGGTCCTCCTAGCCTGTTGTCCAGAAAAATGGTTGGACCTGAAGGTCGCCCTCGGCGACTGGTCCTTGACCCCTTCCCTCGGGCTGAGGCATGAGGTTCAGGGCAACTCAGGGGTGCGCTCTCAAGTGGGGGTTATTGACCTGGAGGCAACAAGCTCTCAATCGCCTCCTTGTTTTGTGCTTTCTAGGTGGGACTTAGCAGCTTGATGCTCAGGAATTGCCCCCTTGCATGAATCCTGTCCAATTGGGATACAGTTGATACAGAGAGTCTGGGCAAACAAAAGCTGATAGATTCACTTTGCAGCTCTATTTGGCCACAGTATCATTGTGAGAAAACAGAATGGTGGGCAGAGAATGGTACACTTTCCCTTCCAACCGTGATTCACCTGGAGCAGTTTTGTAGAGTGCCGGGAAAGTGGGCGGAGATGCCAGAACTGAGAGCATTTCTCCTCTCGAGAAGCAGTAGGAGACTTTCATCCTCAGTGCACCCAGGAACCCCTAAGGCAGGCGTCCTCAAACTGTGGTCCATGGGGCACATGTGGCCCGATGCCATTTATCCGACCCTCGGGGTATTTTTGCTGCCACTGCCTGTCCTGCTTAGCAGCCGACTCGTGCAGTGTGCATAGGAATTTGTTCATAGGATTTTGAAAACCACAGTCTGGACCTCCAACGGTCAGAGACAATGAACTGGCCCCTTGTGTAAACAATTTGGGGACCCCTGCCCAAAGGGATCCTGGACTTCAGGTCACTATTCTCCCAGCCCTAAACCCTCCCTGAACATTCTACCCCTAGTAGAGGCACCAGGGGCATTTGGTCCCCGGGTAATTTACGAGCCTTTTACTCAAATGGAACCCGAGAAAATTTAAAATGACACAGGCAGTTACTCTACTTTTGCCCCCTGTTGACTCTGCCTGTAATATCCCAATATTACAATTTAACCCTATAACGCCGAGCATGACCTTTCCCTAACATTTAATGAAATGAATATAAATGTATATATATTGATAACTATGAAAGTAATGAATCAAAATGAAATATTTTTTGGCCCAAAAATTTAAAAGTGAGGCGTTATAGGGTTAAAAAAAAGGATGATTCTTATCAGAGTGGCTAATGCCTTAGGATCATAAGTGAAGCGGTGATCCCATTGCACCCAGAAGTGCCCAAACCCTGGAACCCCCTAGGGCAAATTGGGAATGCTTTTACTCCCGTGCCGGTACTTAGAATGAACAAACACACACGCCTGTTAATCCTAAGATTTTTACTTACTTTCTATGATACTCACCTACTTTCAAGGGCACTCCCACCTCACAATCCTAGCCTTGTCTCAGTGAAACTGTTCACCCTTTTGTGCGTTTGTTGTTTTTTCCAGAAGTTCTCAAGTTACCAAGGCCCCTAATCCTAGTGTGCCAGCTCCAGGACCACCATCTCCTGGACCACTTAAGCCTTATCCATCGTAGCGCTGAATGGACAAGCCCTCCCAGCAGAGCAGGAAGGGTGTGGACCCAAAGCCCTACATCGCCCCTTTTGCCAGCAGGAAGTAGCTAGAGATGTCGTCGCCCAGTACCCCAAAGATTTGGGTCCATATCTCTTCAGGGTGGAAATGTTAGGTAGCTAGCATAGGGACTGGGCTGGCCAATACACATGCTCAGAGGGCCCAGTTAGCGGCCCAGGAAGGAGTGGCACACTGTGCGTGCTCAGAGGTCCAGGTATCCGGCCAGGAAGGGCAGGTCCACCTGGGTGGGCGCTGCACCTGTATCGACCCACCTAGGACAAGTATATTCAATTCAACCCTCTGAACATCCATTTCCTCCATGACATTCCCTTGGGCGACGTCTGCACAGCCTACCTCCCCAATATCAGCTAGTTGATTTACACTTCCTAGCTACTTGATTTTCTTTTCATGGTGGCTTCTGTCAGCCCCAAATGGCTTCACTCTTGTCAAAGCTGTTTCAGCTTTTCCCAGAGATCCTACACAGTCGCCATTGTAGCCGAGGGGTAACAGGGTCTGTGACCATGGCCAAGATGGCACCCACCAGTCCAAACATGTGGAAGGGCGCTGCCTAGGGAGCTGGGTGAAGAGGCCTGGGAGTTAGCCTTGCCTGGTCCCGGGAGCCAAAAGTTTCCCTTTCCCCTCCATTCCCTTTGCCTTTCTCCTGGTTTTTCAAACAAGCTGCTCTAACCCTCTAACGCCAAGCACAAAATTGCATAATTCTTAATGAAAACGTATCTGGTACCCAAATTATAAATGTGACTATTTGGTCACATTTCAAAAGCACTGAAAATTTTATGCTTTTAAAATATATTTTGAATGCCATATATATTGATAAGTATGAAAGTAAAGAATAAAAACCAAAAAAAAAAAAAATTCCTGAATTTAAAACCTGAGGCGTTATAGGGCTAGTGTTCTTCCAGTTTAGGTTTGTTCCTTGTTACAGACTGGTTTTCCGTTGCCCACGCTTAGGCCAATGGCGTTCGGAAGCCTAGGCGGAGTCACTGTTACCTTTAGGCTTTCAGTGATGCTGCTTCAGGCACTTGTGGGGACAGCTCTTACCTTAATACACAGCTCCTCTGCCATGATGTTCCAGCCAGAAATTCCAATTTCCCTTAAGGTTCCCTGAGCTGCTACATGTCCCTTCCCTTCAGAGATTTGAGCGTCAGCCCCGCCAGTAGGCGTCTTGCAGGGCCTTGGGGCCATCCCAAGCAGTGGTCCTCCTAGCCTGTTGTCCAGAAAAATGGTTGGACCTGAAGGTCGCCCTCGGCGACTGGTCCTTGACCCCTTCCCTCGGGCTGAGGCATGAGGTTCAGGGCAACTCAGGGGTGCGCTCTCAAGTGGGGGTTATTGACCTGGAGGCAACAAGCTCTCAATCGCCTCCTTGTTTTGTGCTTTCTAGGTGGGACTTAGCAGCTTGATGCTCAGGAATTGCCCCCTTGCATGAATCCTGTCCAATTGGGATACAGTTGATACAGAGAGTCTGGGCAAACAAAAGCTGATAGATTCACTTTGCAGCTCTATTTGGCCACAGTATCATTGTGAGAAAACAGAATGGTGGGCAGAGAATGGTACACTTTCCCTTCCAACCGTGATTCACCTGGAGCAGTTTTGTAGAGTGCCGGGAAAGTGGGCGGAGATGCCAGAACTGAGAGCATTTCTCCTCTCGAGAAGCAGTAGGAGACTTTCATCCTCAGTGCACCCAGGAACCCCTAAGGCAGGCGTCCTCAAACTGTGGTCCATGGGGCACATGTGGCCCGATGCCATTTATCCGACCCTCGGGGTATTTTTGCTGCCACTGCCTGTCCTGCTTAGCAGCCGACTCGTGCAGTGTGCATAGGAATTTGTTCATAGGATTTTGAAAACCACAGTCTGGACCTCCAACGGTCAGAGACAATGAACTGGCCCCTTGTGTAAACAATTTGAGGACCCCTGCCCAAAGGGATCCTGGACTTCAGGTCACTATTCTCCCAGCCCTAAACCCTCCCTGAACATTCTACCCCTAGTAGAGGCACCAGGGGCATTTGGTCCCCGGGTAATTTACGAGCCTTTTACTCAAATGGAACCCGAGAAAATTAAAAATGACACAGGCAGTTACTCTACTTTTGCCCCCTGTTGACTCTGCCTGTAATATCCCAATATTACAATTTAACCCTATAACGCCGAGCATGACCTTTCCCTAACATTTAATGAAATGAATATAAATGTATATATATTGATAACTATGAAAGTAATGAATCAAAATGAAATATTTTTTGGCCCAAAAATTTAAAAGTGAGGCGTTATAGGGTTAAAAAAAAGGATGATTCTTATCAGAGTGGCTAATGCCTTAGGATCATAAGTGAAGCGGTGATCCCATTGCACCCAGAAGTGCCCAAACCCTGGAACCCCCTAGGGCAAATTGGGAATGCTTTTACTCCCGTGCCGGTACTTAGAATGAACAAACACACACGCCTGTTAATCCTAAGATTTTTACTTACTTTCTATGATACTCACCTACTTTCAAGGGCACTCCCACCTCACAATCCTAGCCTTGTCTCAGTGAAACTGTTCACCCTTTTGTGCGTTTGTTGTTTTTTCCAGAAGTTCTCAAGTTACCAAGGCCCCTAATCCTAGTGTGCCAGCTCCAGGACCACCATCTCCTGGACCACTTAAGCCTTATCCATCGTAGCGCTGAATGGACAAGCCCTCCCAGCAGAGCAGGAAGGGTGTGGACCCAAAGCCCTACATCGCCCCTTTTGCCAGCAGGAAGTAGCTAGAGATGTCGTCGCCCAGTACCCCAAAGATTTGGGTCCATATCTCTTCAGGGTGGAAATGTTAGGTAGCTAGCATAGGGACTGGGCTGGCCAATACACATGCTCAGAGGGCCCAGTTAGCGGCCCAGGAAGGAGTGGCACACTGTGCGTGCTCAGAGGTCCAGGTATCCGGCCAGGAAGGGCAGGTCCACCTGGGTGGGCGCTGCACCTGTATCGACCCACCTAGGACAAGTATATTCAATTCAACCCTCTGAACATCCATTTCCTCCATGACATTCCCTTGGGCGACGTCTGCACAGCCTACCTCCCCAATATCAGCTAGTTGATTTACACTTCCTAGCTACTTGATTTTCTTTTCATGGTGGCTTCTGTCAGCCCCAAATGGCTTCACTCTTGTCAAAGCTGTTTCAGCTTTTCCCAGAGATCCTACACAGTCGCCATTGTAGCCGAGGGGTAACAGGGTCTGTGACCATGGCCAAGATGGCACCCACCAGTCCAAACATGTGGAAGGGCGCTGCCTAGGGAGCTGGGTGAAGAGGCCTGGGAGTTAGCCTTGCCTGGTCCCGGGAGCCAAAAGTTTCCCTTTCCCCTCCATTCCCTTTGCCTTTCTCCTGGTTTTTCAAACAAGCTGCTCTAACCCTCTAACGCCAAGCACAAAATTGCATAATTCTTAATGAAAACGTATCTGGTACCCAAATTATAAATGTGACTATTTGGTCACATTTCAAAAGCACTGAAAATTTTATGCTTTTAAAATATATTTTGAATGCCATATATATTGATAAGTATGAAAGTAAAGAATAAAAACCAAAAAAAAAAAAATTCCTGAATTTAAAACCTGAGGCGTTATAGGGCTAGTGTTCTTCCAGTTTAGGTTTGTTCCTTGTTACAGACTGGTTTTCCGTTGCCCACGCTTAGGCCAATGGCGTTCGGAAGCCTAGGCGGAGTCACTGTTACCTTTAGGCTTTCAGTGATGCTGCTTCAGGCACTTGTGGGGACAGCTCTTACCTTAATACACAGCTCCTCTGCCATGATGTTCCAGCCAGAAATTCCAATTTCCCTTAAGGTTCCCTGAGCTGCTACATGTCCCTTCCCTTCAGAGATTTGAGCGTCAGCCCCGCCAGTAGGCGTCTTGCAGGGCCTTGGGGCCATCCCAAGCAGTGGTCCTCCTAGCCTGTTGTCCAGAAAAATGGTTGGACCTGAAGGTCGCCCTCGGCGACTGGTCCTTGACCCCTTCCCTCGGGCTGAGGCATGAGGTTCAGGGCAACTCAGGGGTGCGCTCTCAAGTGGGGGTTATTGACCTGGAGGCAACAAGCTCTCAATCGCCTCCTTGTTTTGTGCTTTCTAGGTGGGACTTAGCAGCTTGATGCTCAGGAATTGCCCCCTTGCATGAATCCTGTCCAATTGGGATACAGTTGATACAGAGAGTCTGGGCAAACAAAAGCTGATAGATTCACTTTGCAGCTCTATTTGGCCACAGTATCATTGTGAGAAAACAGAATGGTGGGCAGAGAATGGTACACTTTCCCTTCCAACCGTGATTCACCTGGAGCAGTTTTGTAGAGTGCCGGGAAAGTGGGCGGAGATGCCAGAACTGAGAGCATTTCTCCTCTCGAGAAGCAGTAGGAGACTTTCATCCTCAGTGCACCCAGGAACCCCTAAGGCAGGCGTCCTCAAACTGTGGTCCATGGGGCACATGTGGCCTGATGCCATTTATCCGACCCTCGGGGTATTTTTGCTGCCACTGCCTGTCCTGCTTAGCAGCCGACTCGTGCAGTGTGCATAGGAATTTGTTCATAGGATTTTGAAAACCACAGTCTGGACCTCCAACGGTCAGAGACAATGAACTGGCCCCTTGTGTAAACAATTTGAGGACCCCTGCCCAAAGGGATCCTGGACTTCAGGTCACTATTCTCCCAGCCCTAAACCCTCCCTGAACATTCTACCCCTAGTAGAGGCACCAGGGGCATTTGGTCCCCGGGTAATTTACGAGCCTTTTACTCAAATGGAACCCGAGAAAATTAAAAATGACACAGGCAGTTACTCTACTTTTGCCCCCTGTTGACTCTGCCTGTAATATCCCAATATTACAATTTAACCCTATAACGCCGAGCATGACCTTTCCCTAACATTTAATGAAATGAATATAAATGTATATATATTGATAACTATGAAAGTAATGAATCAAAATGAAATATTTTTTGGCCCAAAAATTTAAAAGTGAGGCGTTATAGGGTTAAAAAAAAGGATGATTCTTATCAGAGTGGCTAATGCCTTAGGATCATAAGTGAAGCGGTGATCCCATTGCACCCAGAAGTGCCCAAACCCTGGAACCCCCTAGGGCAAATTGGGAATGCTTTTACTCCCGTGCCGGTACTTAGAATGAACAAACACACACGCCTGTTAATCCTAAGATTTTTACTTACTTTCTATGATACTCACCTACTTTCAAGGGCACTCCCACCTCACAATCCTAGCCTTGTCTCAGTGAAACTGTTCACCCTTTTGTGCGTTTGTTGTTTTTTCCAGAAGTTCTCAAGTTACCAAGGCCCCTAATCCTAGTGTGCCAGCTCCAGGACCACCATCTCCTGGACCACTTAAGCCTTATCCATCGTAGCGCTGAATGGACAAGCCCTCCCAGCAGAGCAGGAAGGGTGTGGACCCAAAGCCCTACATCGCCCCTTTTGCCAGCAGGAAGTAGCTAGAGATGTCGTCGCCCAGTACCCCAAAGATTTGGGTCCATATCTCTTCAGGGTGGAAATGTTAGGTAGCTAGCATAGGGACTGGGCTGGCCAATACACATGCTCAGAGGGCCCAGTTAGCGGCCCAGGAAGGAGTGGCACACTGTGCGTGCTCAGAGGTCCAGGTATCCGGCCAGGAAGGGCAGGTCCACCTGGGTGGGCGCTGCACCTGTATCGACCCACCTAGGACAAGTATATTCAATTCAACCCTCTGAACATCCATTTCCTCCATGACATTCCCTTGGGCGACGTCTGCACAGCCTACCTCCCCAATATCAGCTAGTTGATTTACACTTCCTAGCTACTTGATTTTCTTTTCATGGTGGCTTCTGTCAGCCCCAAATGGCTTCACTCTTGTCAAAGCTGTTTCAGCTTTTCCCAGAGATCCTACACAGTCGCCATTGTAGCCGAGGGGTAACAGGGTCTGTGACCATGGCCAAGATGGCACCCACCAGTCCAAACATGTGGAAGGGCGCTGCCTAGGGAGCTGGGTGAAGAGGCCTGGGAGTTAGCCTTGCCTGGTCCCGGGAGCCAAAAGTTTCCCTTTCCCCTCCATTCCCTTTGCCTTTCTCCTGGTTTTTCAAACAAGCTGCTCTAACCCTCTAACGCCAAGCACAAAATTGCATAATTCTTAATGAAAACGTATCTGGTACCCAAATTATAAATGTGACTATTTGGTCACATTTCAAAAGCACTGAAAATTTTATGCTTTTAAAATATATTTTGAATGCCATATATATTGATAAGTATGAAAGTAAAGAATAAAAACCAAAAAAAAAAAAATTCCTGAATTTAAAACCTGAGGCGTTATAGGGCTAGTGTTCTTCCAGTTTAGGTTTGTTCCTTGTTACAGACTGGTTTTCCGTTGCCCACGCTTAGGCCAATGGCGTTCGGAAGCCTAGGCGGAGTCACTGTTACCTTTAGGCTTTCAGTGATGCTGCTTCAGGCACTTGTGGGGACAGCTCTTACCTTAATACACAGCTCCTCTGCCATGATGTTCCAGCCAGAAATTCCAATTTCCCTTAAGGTTCCCTGAGCTGCTACATGTCCCTTCCCTTCAGAGATTTGAGCGTCAGCCCCGCCAGTAGGCGTCTTGCAGGGCCTTGGGGCCATCCCAAGCAGTGGTCCTCCTAGCCTGTTGTCCAGAAAAATGGTTGGACCTGAAGGTCGCCCTCGGCGACTGGTCCTTGACCCCTTCCCTCGGGCTGAGGCATGAGGTTCAGGGCAACTCAGGGGTGCGCTCTCAAGTGGGGGTTATTGACCTGGAGGCAACAAGCTCTCAATCGCCTCCTTGTTTTGTGCTTTCTAGGTGGGACTTAGCAGCTTGATGCTCAGGAATTGCCCCCTTGCATGAATCCTGTCCAATTGGGATACAGTTGATACAGAGAGTCTGGGCAAACAAAAGCTGATAGATTCACTTTGCAGCTCTATTTGGCCACAGTATCATTGTGAGAAAACAGAATGGTGGGCAGAGAATGGTACACTTTCCCTTCCAACCGTGATTCACCTGGAGCAGTTTTGTAGAGTGCCGGGAAAGTGGGCGGAGATGCCAGAACTGAGAGCATTTCTCCTCTCGAGAAGCAGTAGGAGACTTTCATCCTCAGTGCACCCAGGAACCCCTAAGGCAGGCGTCCTCAAACTGTGGTCCATGGGGCACATGTGGCCCGATGCCATTTATCCGACCCTCGGGGTATTTTTGCTGCCACTGCCTGTCCTGCTTAGCAGCCGACTCGTGCAGTGTGCATAGGAATTTGTTCATAGGATTTTGAAAACCACAGTCTGGACCTCCAACGGTCAGAGACAATGAACTGGCCCCTTGTGTAAACAATTTGAGGACCCCTGCCCAAAGGGATCCTGGACTTCAGGTCACTATTCTCCCAGCCCTAAACCCTCCCTGAACATTCTACCCCTAGTAGAGGCACCAGGGGCATTTGGTCCCCGGGTAATTTACGAGCCTTTTACTCAAATGGAACCCGAGAAAATTAAAAATGACACAGGCAGTTACTCTACTTTTGCCCCCTGTTGACTCTGCCTGTAATATCCCAATATTACAATTTAACCCTATAACGCCGAGCATGACCTTTCCCTAACATTTAATGAAATGAATATAAATGTATATATATTGATAACTATGAAAGTAATGAATCAAAATGAAATATTTTTTGGCCCAAAAATTTAAAAGTGAGGCGTTATAGGGTTAAAAAAAAGGATGATTCTTATCAGAGTGGCTAATGCCTTAGGATCATAAGTGAAGCGGTGATCCCATTGCACCCAGAAGTGCCCAAACCCTGGAACCCCCTAGGGCAAATTGGGAATGCTTTTACTCCCGTGCCGGTACTTAGAATGAACAAACACACACGCCTGTTAATCCTAAGATTTTTACTTACTTTCTATGATACTCACCTACTTTCAAGGGCACTCCCACCTCACAATCCTAGCCTTGTCTCAGTGAAACTGTTCACCCTTTTGTGCGTTTGTTGTTTTTTCCAGAAGTTCTCAAGTTACCAAGGCCCCTAATCCTAGTGTGCCAGCTCCAGGACCACCATCTCCTGGACCACTTAAGCCTTATCCATCGTAGCGCTGAATGGACAAGCCCTCCCAGCAGAGCAGGAAGGGTGTGGACCCAAAGCCCTACATCGCCCCTTTTGCCAGCAGGAAGTAGCTAGAGATGTCGTCGCCCAGTACCCCAAAGATTTGGGTCCATATCTCTTCAGGGTGGAAATGTTAGGTAGCTAGCATAGGGACTGGGCTGGCCAATACACATGCTCAGAGGGCCCAGTTAGCGGCCCAGGAAGGAGTGGCACACTGTGCGTGCTCAGAGGTCCAGGTATCCGGCCAGGAAGGGCAGGTCCACCTGGGTGGGCGCTGCACCTGTATCGACCCACCTAGGACAAGTATATTCAATTCAACCCTCTGAACATCCATTTCCTCCATGACATTCCCTTGGGCGACGTCTGCACAGCCTACCTCCCCAATATCAGCTAGTTGATTTACACTTCCTAGATACTTGATTTTCTTTTCATGGTGGCTTCTGTCAGCCCCAAATGGCTTCACTCTTGTCAAAGCTGTTTCAGCTTTTCCCAGAGATCCTACACAGTCGCCATTGTAGCCGAGGGGTAACAGGGTCTGTGACCATGGCCAAGATGGCACCCACCAGTCCAAACATGTGGAAGGGCGCTGCCTAGGGAGCTGGGTGAAGAGGCCTGGGAGTTAGCCTTGCCTGGTCCCGGGAGCCAAAAGTTTCCCTTTCCCCTCCATTCCCTTTGCCTTTCTCCTGGTTTTTCAAACAAGCTGCTCTAACCCTCTAACGCCAAGCACAAAATTGCATAATTCTTAATGAAAACGTATCTGGTACCCAAATTATAAATGTGACTATTTGGTCACATTTCAAAAGCACTGAAAATTTTATGCTTTTAAAATATATTTTGAATGCCATATATATTGATAAGTATGAAAGTAAAGAATAAAAACCAAAAAAAAAAAATTCCTGAATTTAAAACCTGAGGCGTTATAGGGCTAGTGTTCTTCCAGTTTAGGTTTGTTCCTTGTTACAGACTGGTTTTCCGTTGCCCACGCTTAGGCCAATGGCGTTCGGAAGCCTTGGCGGAGTCACTGTTACCTTTAGGCTTTCAGTGATGCTGCTTCAGGCACTTGTGGGGACAGCTCTTACCTTAATACACAGCTCCTCTGCCATGATGTTCCAGCCAGAAATTCCAATTTCCCTTAAGGTTCCCTGAGCTGCCACGTGTCCCTTCCCTTCAGAGATTTGAGCGTCAGCCCCGCCAGTAGGCGTCTTGCAGGGCCTTGGGGCCATCCCAAGCAGTGGTCCTCCTAGCCTGTTGTCCAGAAAAATGGTTGGACCTGAAGGTCGCCCTCGGCGACTGGTCCTTGACCCCTTCCCTCGGGCTGAGGCATGAGGTTCAGGGCAACTCAGGGGTGCGCTCTCAAGTGGGGGTTATTGACCTGGAGGCAACAAGCTCTCAATCGCCTCCTTGTTTTGTGCTTTCTAGGTGGGACTTAGCAGCTTGATGCTCAGGAATTGCCCCCTTGCATGAATCCTGTCCAATTGGGATACAGTTGATACAGAGAGTCTGGGCAAACAAAAGCTGATAGATTCACTTTGCAGCTCTATTTGGCCACAGTATCATTGTGAGAAAACAGAATGGTGGGCAGAGAATGGTACACTTTCCCTTCCAACCGTGATTCACCTGGAGCAGTTTTGTAGAGTGCCGGGAAAGTGGGCGGAGATGCCAGAACTGAGAGCATTTCTCCTCTCGAGAAGCAGTAGGAGACTTTCATCCTCAGTGCACCCAGGAACCCCTAAGGCAGGCGTCCTCAAACTGTGGTCCATGGGGCACATGTGGCCCGATGCCATTTATCCGACCCTCGGGGTATTTTTGCTGCCACTGCCTGTCCTGCTTAGCAGCCGACTCGTGCAGTGTGCATAGGAATTTGTTCATAGGATTTTGAAAACCACAGTCTGGACCTCCAACGGTCAGAGACAATGAACTGGCCCCTTGTGTAAACAATTTGAGGACCCCTGCCCAAAGGGATCCTGGACTTCAGGTCACTATTCTCCCAGCCCTAAACCCTCCCTGAACATTCTACCCCTAGTAGAGGCACCAGGGGCATTTGGTCCCCGGGTAATTTACGAGCCTTTTACTCAAATGGAACCCGAGAAAATTAAAAATGACACAGGCAGTTACTCTACTTTTGCCCCCTGTTGACTCTGCCTGTAATATCCCAATATTACAATTTAACCCTATAACGCCGAGCATGACCTTTCCCTAACATTTAATGAAATGAATATAAATGTATATATATTGATAACTATGAAAGTAATGAATCAAAATGAAATATTTTTTGGCCCAAAAATTTAAAAGTGAGGCGTTATAGGGTTAAAAAAAAGGATGATTCTTATCAGAGTGGCTAATGCCTTAGGATCATAAGTGAAGCGGTGATCCCATTGCACCCAGAAGTGCCCAAACCCTGGAACCCCCTAGGGCAAATTGGGAATGCTTTTACCCCCGTGCCGGTACTTAGAATGAACAAACACACACGCCTGTTAATCCTAAGATTTTTACTTACTTTCTATGATACTCACCTACTTTCAAGGGCACTCCCACCTCACAATCCTAGCCTTGTCTCAGTGAAACTGTTCACCCTTTTGTGCGTTTGTTGTTTTTTCCAGAAGTTCTCAAGTTACCAAGGCCCCTAATCCTAGTGTGCCAGCTCCAGGACCACCATCTCCTGGACCACTTAAGCCTTATCCATCGTAGCGCTGAATGGACAAGCCCTCCCAGCAGAGCAGGAAGGGTGTGGACCCAAAGCCCTACATCGCCCCTTTTGCCAGCAGGAAGTAGCTAGAGATGTCGTCGCCCAGTACCCCAAAGATTTGGGTCCATATCTCTTCAGGGTGGAAATGTTAGGTAGCTAGCATAGGGACTGGGCTGGCCAATACACATGCTCAGAGGGCCCAGTTAGCGGCCCAGGAAGGAGTGGCACACTGTGCGTGCTCAGAGGTCCAGGTATCCGGCCAGGAAGGGCAGGTCCACCTGGGTGGGCGCTGCACCTGTATCGACCCACCTAGGACAAGTATATTCAATTCAACCCTCTGAACATCCATTTCCTCCATGACATTCCCTTGGGCGACGTCTGCACAGCCTACCTCCCCAATATCAGCTAGTTGATTTACACTTCCTAGCTACTTGATTTTCTTTTCATGGTGGCTTCTGTCAGCCCCAAATGGCTTCACTCTTGTCAAAGCTGTTTCAGCTTTTCCCAGAGATCCTACACAGTCGCCATTGTAGCCGAGGGGTAACAGGGTCTGTGACCATGGCCAAGATGGCACCCACCAGTCCAAACATGTGGAAGGGCGCTGCCTAGGGAGCTGGGTGAAGAGGCCTGGGAGTTAGCCCTGCCTGGTCCCAGGAGCCAAAAGTTTCCCTTTCCCCTCCATTCCCTTTGCCTTTCTCCTGGTTTTTCAAACAAGCTGCTCTAACCCTCTAACGCCAAGCACAAAATTGCATAATTCTTAATGAAAACGTATCTGGTACCCAAATTATAAATGTGACTATTTGGTCACATTTCAAAAACACTGAAAATTTTATGCTTTTAAAATATATTTTGAATGCCATATATATTGATAAGTATGAAAGTAAAGAATAAAAACCAAAAAAAAAAATTCCTGAATTTAAAACCTGAGGCGTTATAGGGCTAGTGTTCTTCCAGTTTAGGTTTGTTCCTTGTTACAGACTGGTTTTCCGTTGCCCACGCTTAGGCCAATGTCAGGTCCACCTGGGTGGGCGCTGCATCTTCATCGACCCACCTAGGACAAGTATATTCAATTCAGCCACTGGGATCACCAGGGTTGCCAAACACACCTCCCTAACTCTCCTAAACCTCACTTGGATCACAAACCAGGCTTTGGCGTGAATTCTTTCTCACGCAGAACAAAGGACCGAGGCATATCTGTCCCCAGAGAGATCTGACCAACCCAGGAAAGCTCTTTAGAGGCAGCAGGAGTGGACGTGAGTGCCTGGTGGATACAGTTCAGATGCATGGCTTTCTGCTTGGAAGGGTTTTTAGTCTCGGCTGACAGGATCGGAGGAGGTAGTATGTCTGGATCACATAGTATCCATGTCCACAAATGAGCTGCCCATTCCAAAGTCCTGACAGTGCCTTTGGAAAACACTGTGCTTTGGAATATCACTCCTTGCAGAATTTAATGGGAGGGGCTTGGCCCAGGTATGCTGCCCCTTACTCCCATTTGCCGGTTTCTAGATCCTGATTATATCTCTCACAGGATCAGTTAGTGGGCTTGTTGTGTGCCTCAGGCTTTGTTCACCGAGTTCCTCCAGCTAGGTGGTGGTGTGTGTGCATGAGCAGAGGCTTCCTGCCAATCCCCCATGAGTTGTAGAGTTCCCCTGGTGTGGGCTGCGTGAAAGAGGTGCCCCAGACAGCAGGACTACCCAGGAGGGTCGGCCCTGCAGGAACTGGAGAGCCATTCCCACTGTGGAATGTCCTCAGAGCCCCGCCGCTCTCATAGTCCAGCGGCCGGGGCTGTGGACCCTAAGCTTCATGCCTCACACAGGAATAGACACAGGGTGAGTTGACCGCACTATCTGCTTTTGCTGGTCTAATCCACCCTGAGTTCATCCTAGCATCAGCCCTCTGCCAGGGTCTTTTTTTTTCTCTCCTTTTATAGGGGCTCATACAACAATAACCACAATACGTGCAAACATCACTGATATAAGGCACATTTGTACATTCATTGCCCTCATTATTCTCAAAATATCTTCTCTCCACCCAAGCCCCTGGCCTGAGCTCCTCATTCCCCCCGCCCCCATTTTCACTACCCTTCCCTCATAAATCCTTCATCATCAACAAATTATTATTTTGTCATATCTTGCACTGTCTGATGTCCCCCTTAGACCCCTTTTCTTTTGAGGTTCATGTAGAACCTTGCCATCGGTTCCCTGGTACCAGCCTACCCTCCCTCCACCCTCCCAGCACCCCCATTCATAACACTGGTCCTAAAGGGCTCATTCACCTTGAATTCCCTGTGTTTCTAGTTCATATCTGTCCCAGTGTACATTCTCTGTTCTAGCCAGATTTGAAAGTTATAATTGGGATCTTGATAGTGAGGGCAGAGGAAGCATTTACGAGCTAGAGGAAAGTTGTGTTTCATCATTGCTCTCTAGTACTCTGTGTAGGCTTGTCTCCTCCTTAAAACGTTTCTTGAGAGTATGTCCAGTGGACTGCAAATGGGCTTTGGCTCTCTACCCAGCATTCCCCGCGCATTCGCAATGATGAGATTTTTTTGTGCTGATGATGCCTGATCCCTTTGAAACCTCGTGATTGCACAGGCTGGTATACTTATTCCACGTGGGCTCTGTTGTTTCTGATCTACACAGCCGCTTGCTTACCCTTCAAGCCTTTAAGACCTCAGATGCCATATCTTTTGGTAGCAGGGCACCATCAGCTTTCTTGACCATGTTTTCTTATGCAACCGCTTAGACTTCAGGGAACGTGTCTGGAAGGTGAGCATCATAGAATGCCAATGTAATAGAACAAAGTATTCTTGCAATGAGAGAGTCCTTGAGTGGAGGCCCAAAGGCCATCTGCTACCTTAATAGGACACCTATAAAGATATGGATATAGGTGTATTTCCCCATGCTCACAGATAAATATATTTACATCTGTTCGTGCCTTTCTTTAGACCTCAATAACTGGCCCGTGCTTCCTAGGTCGCTATGCTATTCCCTTTCATTTCCCTCTTGTGCCCACTGCCATGCTCAGGCTTCATTTGGGTTTCAGTAAATCCCCTTGGTTCCTTTACCCTTGATCACGCCCTACCAGGATTCCTACATCGCCCTCACCACGGATTTGCATCCACTTGTTGTTCCCTTTTCTCTGGGTTTCTTGACACCACTCCCTTCCCCCCCAACTCCCTCTTTCCCGTGGCCATCCCCCAAAGTGTTGTTCCCCTTTTTTCTCTCTTGCAGAATGTGCATCCAGCATCTCTTCTTAGACATACAGGAGAGGTAATAACATGCACAAACACAAAACAGAGCAATAGCAAGCACCAACAGAAAGAAAACAGCCAAAATCCAATGACCATCAAAGAAAACACAACTCATCAAGAAAGGAAAGCTCGTAGGTAGTTCACGGACTGTTTGTCGGCCCTTAGGAGTGTTTTCCAGTCCAGTCTGTGCAGGCACCAAGTCCTGCCCCCAAAGTCCTCCTTTGGCATTCCCTGAGGACCTTGCTGCTCCACTTCCTTGCTCTTCTGCTGCACCCCCTTAGTGCTATGCCTCGGTTTGGCGGGATCCGTTCCCGCACTGTGTCTCCAGTGTTGTCCCTTCTAGGGCTATGGGTCTTTGAGGGACGTCGTGTCTCATCTTGGGCTGGCCATGTGGTCTTCTGTGTGGACTGTCTTCTCTGAGTGGGAACATCATCCTCAAGGCCTGGGGTCCAGGATGTGCTCCACTCTCCCCTCCTCCCCCTTCGTCTGCTCCGTGTGCTCCCATCAGGTATGTCCCTCTCCCAGAGCTGCAGATTCGGTGCCATCCTATGAAAACACATATTTGGGTGGGGGAGGGGGGCACATGGGCCGGGGAAGATCTGCTCAGATCTTTTGAGGGTCCAGGAGAGAGTGACTGCTCAGCTGGGCACAGGAATGTGGGTCTCTGAGCTCTGGCTCCAGACACTGGTTGGGAATGTGGCTTTGTTGTTAACCAGTTGTGTTCCTGTGGGTCATTACCTGTGTCTTTTTGAGTGAGTTTTCTCATCTGGAAAGTAAAGGTATCCCATGGTCTAGTGTCCCATGTCACTAAGTGATCGAGAGGGGTTAACCCGAACCTGAATCAAACCATGTGCACATGTCAGGCGCATTCTAGATCTGGGGTGGCGATTCAGAGCCCAGGACATTGATAATGCCCAAGAGGTGATATAGGTGGCTTCGTATTGAAACAAGAAGCCCACTGTGGAGGTTTTGTCCTTCCGCTGATGGCCACCTCAACTCCTGCTAAAAGAGTTTCACTGGCTCAACAGCCGAGCCGGGAGCCAGTGCCATGAAAACCATGTGGCTAACTGGGACATTTTTTACCTCGATGGCTTGGGATGACCCCCAATCTCCATGCAAACCTTCTGGTGTGAGTTATCCTTGGAAGAAATCATAGGCTGACAGTGATTCCCATCTTTCCTTTGACAATGTGGCTGTTCTCTTTTTTGAACCTTAGAAGATGGGTCCTGTGTCCTCCAAGACATTTCCTGGCTGGCCCCCGATTTGGACAGTTAGCACGGGATCCTGGGGGCCAGTGAAACAGAGCCCTGAGACATTCCTTCAGCTTCCTCAAGCGTTATTTTCTCTTGCTTGGGTTTTTCTAGGCGAGGACGAGGCCCGTCCTCTCTAGTGGAGGTTTGTCCATCTCTCCTGGGGTTTCCAATGCACTGTTTTTTCCAATGTCTGCCTGTTCTGTAGTAGGCACCTGGATCCTTCCTTCCTCGGGGCTTGGTGGTGCCACAGGTCAGTCTCTCCGTGAGTGGGCCATGATCTCTTTTCCTGAGTCTCTGGTGTGTCTCATTGCATATCCTAGTATTTTAGCTATTTCTTTGTCTCTGTCGTGGTAGGGTCATCTGTGTTGTGATACACCCACTGAGACACTTCTACCAAATCACTAAGGTTGTTCCCTTCAAATGCTTCCCATTTCTTTTTCATGTCTGAGGCGGGCTGAGTAATAAAGGCAATATTTATTGCCCTCTTGTTCTCGGGGGCCTCTGGGTCCTTAGTGGTACAAAGAATGCAGGCTTCCATCAGCCACTCTAAAAAGGCAGGCAGGCAGGCAGGAAGGCAGACATTCTGTTGTAGGCGCCTGAAAATTCTCACTGATCTTAGATAAATGCAGTTTTCCTAGCTGTCCCGTGGAGGACCTGCAAGAGAAACTGGTGATACCTGGTTAAGCCCTCGGGTCCTTACTGGGAGTTTGGGTCCCACATTATTCGTGGAGTGGCAAAAAGAGTTTCTCTCCAGTGGCGTGTGCCCGCTGGCTGACCATCAGGTCTATTGACAGCTTTCTGCGCCTCTCTCTTGAAGGGCTCCCATTCCTCTGTTGTGAACAGCACCTGGAGAAGTGGCTGGCGCTTGTCTGAGGTGGGCTGATGCATGTGGAAAAGCTAGTCTAGCAAAGAAATCAGACCTTGTGGTTTGTCAGACCAGGGGGATTGTTGATTCCAATTATGCAATCCCTGAATGGAAAGGGACATAGACCCAAAGAGGGACTCGGGGGGTTTCCCTAGGTGTTAGGGCTGCTTGCCTTAAGCAGAGAATGCTGCTGCCCAGTGATCCTTCGGGGGGGGGGGTGGGGCGGTGGAGAGAACATGCCAGCCCTAGTGCACGTGTTTGGGGGGTGACTTTAAAAGGGGTGGTATTTCTCTCTCTCTGGCCCCCCATGCACTGATAGGCAGGCATCGGTCAAAATGGGTCTTAAGGCAGCTCTCTCATTCCCAGAGTCCTCCTGCAAAGTGGGATAAATTCGACGGGGATGGGGAGGGGAGGGGAGGGACGGCCTCCACCTTGTTAGCTTTAGGAACTTGGACCGGTTGTCTTTCCCGGTCAGGCCATGTTTCCTGAAATCTTGGGGGAAAGAACCCATTCTGTTGGGGGAGGGAGTAAGTCTTTTACATATGCTGGCTTATTAGTGGCCCTGTCAAGTCACACATCAATTTTATTATTTTTTTTCTAACCCTAACCCTAACCGTAACCGTAACCCTTTCCCCCCAATCCCCATCAATTTTAGAGATCAGATCAGGGTGTCCTGGTTGCCCAGAAACTGATCTATGACCTCTGTGAAATAGGGGAAGGGAAAACGAGTCTTGCGTGGGCCCATCGGGGTCTCCTTCTGCCCAATCACCTTTAAAAAAATTGCGGAGTCTCCAGGCTTTCGGGTTGAAACCACATGCTCTTTGTGAGTGCCTAGAGCAGGGTTCCTCAAACGACAGCCCGCGGGCCACATAGGGACTGCCGAGGACATTGATCCTGTCCTCCGGGTGTTTGTTACCCGTTTGTTGGTTTGTTTTTTAACTCCACAATTAGATGTGAGCAGTGTGTCTAGGAATTTGTTCTTAGTTTTTTTTTTAAACTGTAATCTGGCCCTCCAACGGGCGGAGGGACAGTGAACTGGTCCCTGTTTAAAGAGTTTAAGGACCCCTGGCTTAGAGAAACCAGAAATCCCCTAGTTCTGGGGAGAGCTCTCCTGTACAGGTGGTCTCCTTTCTATGCAGGCCCAGACAGTGGCAGTCGGAGCTCGGTGCACCTCGAAATGTTGTATCCACTGTCCATTCCCAGAAAAGAACAACTCACACCGTGAGCAAGTTCAACAGAAAAAAGTTTTATTTCCTGAGCAGGGTTCGTCAGCCCTCTTGAGAGGAGTCTGAGTAGCCCCGAATCGAATTTCCCAAGGGTTTTAAAACTTTTTCAATGTGCATGTGTGCAAGCAGGCAGAGTGAGAAGCGGGGTGTTAGGGTTAGCCATTCTTAGTTGATCCAAAGCTGCTCTGTTCGTTCTCGCAAGCCCTCTGAACATCCATTTCCTCCGTGACATTCCCTTGGGCGATGTCTGCACAGCCTACCTCCCCAATATCAGCTAGTTGATTTATACATCCTAGCTACTTGATTTTCTTTTCATGGTGGCTTCTGTCAGCCCCAAATGGCTTCACTCTTGTCAAAGCTGTTTCAGCTTTTCCCAGAGATCCTACACAGTCGCCATTGTAGCCGAGAGGTAACAGTGTCTGTGACCATGGCCAAGATGGCACCCACCAGTCCAAACATGTGGAAGGGCGCTGCCTAGGGAGCTGGGTGAAGAGGCCTGGGAGTTAGCCCTGCCTTGTCCCGGGAGCCAAAAGCTTCCCTTTCCCCTCCATTCCCTTTGCCTTTCTCCTGGTTTTTCAAACAAGCTGCTCTAACCCTCTAACGCGAAGCACAAAATTGTCATAATTCTTAATGAAACGTATCTGGTACCCAAATTATAAATGTGACTATTTGGTCACATTTCAAAAACACTGAAAATTTTATGCTTTTAAAATATATTTTGAATGCCATATATATTGATAAGTATGAAAGTAAAGAATAACCCCCCCCCCAAAAAATTTCCTGAATTTAAAACCTGAGGCATTATAGGGCTAGTGTTCTTCCAGTTTAGGTTTGTTCCTTGTTACAGGCTTGTTTTCCGTTGCCCACGCTTAGGCCAATGGCGTTCGGAAGCCTAGATGGAGTCACTGTTACCTTTAGGCTTTCAGTGATGCTGCTTCAGGCACTTGTGGGGACAGCTCTTAACTTAATACACAGCTCCTCTGCCTTGATGTTCCAGCCAGAAATTCCAATTTCCCTTAAGGTTCCCTGAGCTGCCACGTGTCCCTTCCCTTCAGAGATTTGAGCGTCAGCCCCGCCAGCAGGCGTCTTGGAGGGCCTTGGGGCCATCCCAAGCAGTGGTCCTCCTAGCCTGTTGTCCAGAAAAATGGTTGGACCTGAAGGTCGCCCTTGGCGACTGGTCCTTGACCCCTTCCCTCGGGCTGAGGCATGAGGTTCAGGGCAACTCAGGGGTGCGCTCTCAAGTGGGGGTTATTGACCTGGAGGTAGCAAGCTCTCAATCGCCTCCTTGTTTTGTGCTTTCTAGATGGGACTTAGCAGCGTGATGCTCAGGAATTGCCCCCTTGCATGAATCCTGTCCAATTGGGATAGAGTTGATATAGAGAGGCTGGGCAAACAAAAGCTGATAGGTTCACTTTGCAACTCTATTTGGCCACAGTATCGTTTTGAGAATTGAGAATGGTGGGCAGAGAATGGTACGCTTTCCCTTCCAACCGTGATTCACCTGGAGCAGTTTTGTAGAGTGCCTGGAAAGTGGGCGGAGATGCCAGAACTGAGAGCATTTCTCCTCTCGAGAAGCAGTAGGGGACCTTCATCCCCAGTGCCCCCAGGAACCACTAAGGCAGGCATCCTCAAACTGTGGTCCGTGGGGCACATGTGGCCCGATGCCATTTATCCCACCCTCGGGGTGTTTTTGCTGCCACTGCCTGTCCTGCTTAGCAGCCGACTCGTGCAGTGTGCAAAAGAATTTGTTCATAGGTTTTTTGAAAACCATAGTCTCGCCCTCCAACGGTCGGAGAGACAATGAACTGGCCCCCTGTGTAGACAATTTGAGAACCCCTGCCCTAAGGGACCCTGGACTTCAGGTCACTATTCTCCCAGGCCTGAACCCTCCCTGAACATTCTACCCCTAGTAGAGGCACCAGGGGCATTTGGTCCCCGGGTAATTTACAAGCCTTTTACTCGAATGGAACCAGAGAATATTAAAAATGACACAGGCAGTTACTCTACTTTTGCTCCCCGTTGACTCCGCCTGTAATAACCAAATATTACAATTTAACCCTATAACGCCGAGCATGACCTTTCCCTAACATTTAATGAAATGAATATAAATGTATATATATTGATAACTATGAAAGTAATGAATCAAAACGAAGTTGTTTTTGGCCCAAAAATTTAAAAGTTAGGCGTTATAGGGTTAAAAAGAAGGATGATTCTTATCAGAGTGGCTAATGCCTTAGGATCATAAGTGAAGCGGTGATCCCACTGCACCCAGTAGTGCCCAAACCCTGGAACCCCCTAGGCCAAATTGTGAATGCTTTTACCCCCGTGCCGGTACTTAGAATGAACAGACACACATGCCTGATAATCCTAAGATTTTTACTTACTTCCTATGTCTGGATCACATAGTATCCATGTTCACAAATGAGCTGCCCATTCCAAATTCCTGACAGTGCCTTGGAAAACACTGTGCTTTGGTATGTCACACCTTGCAGAGGGCAGTGGGAGGGGCTGGGACCCAGGTATGCTGCCCCTTACTCCCAGTTGACGGTTTCTAGATCCTGATTATATCTCTCACAGGATCAGTTAGTGGGCTTGTCTGCCTCAGGCTTTGTTCACCGAGTTCCTCCAGCTAGGTGGTGTTGTGTGTGCATGAAGAGAGGCTTCCTGCCAATCCCCCATGAGTTGTAGAGCTCCCCTGGTGTGGGCTGTGTGAAAGATGTGCCCCAGACAGCAGGACTACCCAGGAGGGTGGGTCCTGCAGGAACTGGAGAGCCATTCCCCCTGTGGAATGTCCTCAGAGCACCGCCGCTCTCATTGTCCAGCGGCCGGGGCTGTGGACCCTAAGCTTCATGCCTCACACAGGAATAGACACAAGTTGAGGCGACCGCAGTACCTGCTTTTGCTGGTCTAATCCACCCTGAGATCATCCTAGCATCAGCCCTCTGCCAGCGTCTTTTTTTTTCTCTCCTTTTATAGGGGTTCATACAACAATAAACACAATACGTGCAAACATCACTGATATAAGGCACATTTCTACATTCATTGCCCTCATTATTCTCAAAATATCTTCTCTCCACCCAAGCCCCTGGCCTCAGCTCCTCACTCCCCCCGCCCCCATTCTCACTACCCCTCCCTCATAAATCCTTCATCATTTACTAATTATTATTTTGTCATGTCTTGCACCGTCTGATGTCCCCCTTCGACCCCTTTTCTTTTGAGGTTTATGTAGATCCTTGCCATCGGTTCCCTGGTGCCAGCCTACCCTCCCTCCACCCTCCCAGCATCCCCATTCATAACACTGGTCCTAAATGGCTCATCCACCTTGAATTCCCTGTGTTTCTAGTTCCTATCTGTCCCAGTGTACATTCTCTGTTCTAGCCAGATTTGAAAGTTATAATTGGGATCTTGATAGTGAGGGCAGAGGAAGCATTGGCGAGCTAGAGGAAAGTTGTGTTTCATCATTGCTGTCTAGTACTCTGTGTAGGCTTGTCTCCTCCCTGAAACCTTTCTTAAGGGGATGTCCAGTGGACTGCAAATGGGCTTTGGCTCTCTACCCAGCATTCCCCGCGCATTCGCAATGATGAGATTTTTTTGTGCCTGATCCCTTTGAAACCTCGTGATCGCACCGGCTGGTATGCTTATTCCATGTGGGCTCTGTTGTTTCTGAGCTGCATGGCCGCTTGCTTACCCTTCAAGCCTTGAAGACCTCAGACGCCATATCTTTTGGTAGCAGGGCACCATCAGCTTTCTTGACCACGTTTGCTTATGCAACCGCTTAGACTTCAGGGAACGTGTCGGGAAGGTGAGCATCATAGAATGCCAATGTAATAGAACAAAGTATTCTTGCAATGAGAGAGTCCTTGAGTGGAGGCCCAAAGGCCATCTGCTACCTTAATAGGAAACCTATAAAGATATGGACATAGGTGTATTTCCCCATGCTCATAGATAAATATATTTACATCTGTTCGTGCCTTTCTTTAGACCTCTATAACTGGCCCGTGCTTCCTAGGTCGCTCTGCTATTCCCTTCATTTCCCTTTTGTGCCCACTGCCATGCTCAGTCTTCATTTGGGTTTCAGTAAATCCCCTTGGTTCCTTTACCCTTGATAACACCCTACCAGGAGGCTCGAAGGCTGGCTCGCAGGCTGGCTCGCAGGCTGGCTCGCAGGCTGGCTCGCAGGCTGGCTCGCAGGCTGGCTGGCAGGCTGGCTCGGAGGCAGGCCAAAGGCAGGCCGCAGGCAGGCAGGCAGGCACAGGCAGGCTAGAATGCTCGCATGCTCGCAGGCAGGCATCCGGGCGGGCGGGCAGGAAGGCAGGTAGGCTGGAAGGCTGGCAGGCAGGCAGGCAGGGAGGCAGGCAGGCAGGCAGAAAGGCAGGCTCTCAGACAGGCAGGCAGGCTCGCAGGCTCGCAGTCAGGCTGGCAGGCAGTCAGGCTGGCAGGCAGTCAGGCTGGCAGGCAGGCAGGCTGGCAGGCAGGCAGGCAGGCAGGGAGGCAGGCAGGCAGGGAATCATGCAGGCATTCTCACAGGCAGGCATTCTCGCAGGCAGGCATGCAGGCATTCTCGCAGGTTGGCAGGCAGGCAGGCAGTCAGGCATTCTCGCAGGCAGGCAGGCAGGCAGGTATTCTAGCAGGCAGGTAGGCATTTTCGCAGGCTGGCAGGCAGGCAGGCATTCTCGCAGGCCGGCAGGTAGGCAGGCAGGCATTCTCGCAGGAAGGCACAGGCAGGCATTCTCGCAGGCAGGCAGACAGACAGGCATTCTCGCATGCAGGAAGGCAGGTAGGCAGGCAGGCAGGAAAGCAGGCAGGCAGTCAAGCATTCTCACAGGCAGGCAGGCAGGCAGGTAGGCATTCTCGCAGGCAGGCAGGCAGGCAGGCAGGCATTCTCGCAGGCAGGCAGGCTGGCTGGCAGGCAGGCAGGCTGGCATTCTCGCAGGCTGGCAGGCAGGCAGGGAGTCAAGCATTCTCGCAGGCAGGCAGGCAGGCAGGCAGGCAGGGATTCTCGCAGGCAGGCATTCTCGCAAGGTGGCAGGCAGGCATTCTCGCAGACTGGCAGGCAGGCAGGCAGGCAGTCAGGCAGGCAGGCATTCTCGCAGTAAGGCAGTCAGGCAGGCAGGCAGGCAGGAATTCTCACAGGCAGGCAGACAGACAGGCATTCTCGCAGGCAGGCAGGCATTCCCGCAGGCAGGCATTCCCGCAGGCAGGCATTCCCGCAGGCAGGCATTCCCACAATCAGGCATTCTCGCAGGCAGGCAGGCAGGCAGGTAGGCATTCTTGCAGGCAGGCAGACAGACAGTCATTCTCCCAGGAAGGCATGCAGGCTGGCCGACTCGCAGGTAGGCAGGCGGGCTCACAGGCAGGTAGGCAGGCAGGCTCGCAGGCAGGCAGGCAGGCCCGCAGGCAGGCAGGCAGGCCGGCTCCCAGCCAGGCAGACAGGCCGGCTGGCAGGCAGGCAGGCTGGCTGGCAGGCAGGCAGGCAGACAGGCAGGCAGGCAGGCAGGCAGGCTGGCAAGCATTCTCGCAGGCAGGCAGTCAGCCAGGCATTCTCACAGGCAAGCAGGCAGGCAGGCAGGCAGGCATTCTCTCAGGCAGGCACGCATTCTCACAGGCAGGCAGGCAGGCAGGAAGGCATTCTCACAGGCAGCAGGCAGGCATTCTCGCAGGCAGGCAGACAGACGGGCATTCTCGCATGCAGGAAGGCAGGTAGGCAGGCAGGCAGGAAAGCAGGCAGGCAGTCAAGCATTCTCACAGGCAGGCAGGGAGGCAGGTAGGCATTCTCGCAGGCAGGCAGGCAGGTAGGCAGGCATTCTCGCAGGCAGGCAGGCTGGCTGGCAGGCAGGCAGGCTGGCATTCTCGCAGGCTGGCAGGCAGGCAGGGAGTCAAGCATTCTCGCAGGCAGGCAGGCAGGCAGGCAGGCAGGGATTCTCGCAGGCAGGCATTCTCGCAAGGTGGCAGGCAGGCATTCTCGCAGACTGGCAGGCAGGCAGGCAGGCAGTCAGGCAGGCAGGCATTCTCGCAGTAAGGCAGACAGGCAGGCAGGCAGGCAGGAATTCTCGCAGGCAGGCATTCCCGCAGGCAGGCATTCCCACAATCAGGCATTCTCGCAGGCAGGCAGGCAGGCAGGTAGGCATTCTTGCAGGCAGGCAGACAGACAGTCATTCTCCCAGGAAGGCATGCAGGCTGGCCGACTCGCAGGTAGGCAGGCGGGCTCACAGGCAGGTAGGCAGGCAGGCTCGCAGGCAGGCAGGCAGGCCGGCTCCCAGGCAGGCAGACAGGCCGGCTGGCAGGCAGGCAGGCTGGCTGGCAGGCAGGCAGGCAGGCAGGCAGGCAGGCAGGCAGGCTGGCAGGCATTCTCGCAGGCAGGCAGTCAGCCAGGCATTCTCACAGGCAAGCAGGCAGGCAGGCAGGCAGGCAGGCATTCTCTCAGGCAGGCACGCATTCTCACAGGCAGGCAGGCAGGCAGGAAGGCATTCTCGCAGGCAGCAGGCAGGCATTCTCGCAGGCAGGCAGGCAGGCAGGCAGACAGACAGTCAGGCATTCTCTCAGGCTGGCAGGTAGGCAGGCAGGCAGGCATTCTTGCAGACAGGCATTCTCACAGGCAGGCAGTCAGGCATTCTCGCAGGCTGGCAGGCATCCAGGCATTCTCGCAGGCAGGCAGGCATTCTCACAGGCAGGCAGGCTGGCTGGCAGGCAGGCAGGCTGGAATTCTCGCAGGCTGGCAGGTAGGCAGGCAGTCAGGCAGGCATTCTCGCAGGCAGGCAGGCAGGCAGGCTCCAGGCATGCAGGCAGGCAGGCAGGCATATAGGCATGCAGGCATGCAGGCAGGCAGGCTTGCATGCTCGCAGGCCGGCAGGCTCACAGGCAGGCCGGCAGGCTCACAGGCAGGCAGGCAGGCTCACAGGCAGGCAGGCAGGCTCACAAGCAGGCAGGCAGGCAGGCAGTCAGGCTCGCAGGCTCGCAGGCAGGCAGGCTCGCAGGCAGGCAGGCAGGCAGGCAGGCAGGCAGGCAGGCAGGCAGGCAGGCAGGCTGGCAGGCAGGCAGGCTCGCAGTCAGGCAGGGAGGCAGGCTCGCAGGCAGAAAGGCAGGCAGGCAAGCAGGCAGGCCGGCAGGCTCGCAGGCAGGCAAGCAGGCAGGGAGGCAGGCAGGCAGCAGGCTCGCAGGCAGGCAGGCTGGCAGGCTTGCAGGCAGGCAGGCAGGAAGGCAGGCAGGCTCGCAGGAAGGCAGGTTCACAGGCATGCAGGCAGGCAGGCAGGCAGGCAGGCAGGCAGGCTCACAGGCAGGCTCGCAGGCAGGCAGGATCACAGGCAGGCTCGCAGGCAGGCAGGCTCACAGGCAGGCTCACAGGCAGGCAGGCTCACACCACGCAGGCTCACGGCAGGCAGGCAGGCAGGCAGGCTCGCAGACAGGCTCGCAGACAGGCAGGCTCACAGGAAGGCAGGCAGGCCGTCGTGCATGCTCGCAGACCAGCAGTCTCACAGGCAGGAAGGCAGGCAGGCAAGCAGGCAGGCAGGCAGGCAGGCAGGCACGCTCGCAGGCAGGCAGGCAGGCACGCTCGCAGGAAGGCAGGCAGGCTCGCAGGCAGGCAGGGAGGCAGCCAGGTAGGCAGGCAGGTAGGCTCGCAGGCAGGCAGGCTCGCAGGCAGGGAGGCAGGCAAGCAAGCTCACAGGCTCGCAGGCAGGCAGGCAGGCAGGCAGGCAGGCAGGCAGGCAGGCAGGCAGACAGGCAGTCAGGCATGCATGCATGCATGCAGGCAGGCAGGCAGGCAGGCAATCGGGCAGGCAGGCTTTCATGCTCACAGGCCAGCAGGCTCACAGGCAGGCAGGCCGGCATGCATGCTCGCAGACCAGCAGTCTCACAGGCAGGCAAGCAGGCAAGCAGGCAGCCAGGCTCGCAGGCGGCCAGGCTGGCAGGTTGGCAGGCTCTCAGGCAGGCAGGCAGGGAGGCTCAGAGGCAGGCAGGCTGGGAGGCAGGCATGCATGCATGCATGCAGGCAGGCAATCAGGCAGGCAGGCTTGCATGCTCACAGGCCGGCAGGCTCACAGGCAGGCAGGCAGGCTCGCTGGCAGGCAGGCAGGCTCGCAGGCAGGCAGGCCGGCATGCATGCAGGCAGAGCAGGAGGCTCACAGGCTGGCAGGCAGACAAGCAGGCAGGCAGGCTCACAGGCAGGCAGCCAGGCAGGCAGGCAGGGAGGCTCGCAATCAGGCAGGGAGGCAGGCAGGCATGCTCGCAGGCAAGCAAGCTCGCATGCTCGCAGGCAGGCAGGCAGGACGCAGGCAGGCAGGTAGGCAGGAGGGCAGGCAGGCAAGCAGGCAGGCAGGCAAGCAGGCAAGCAAGCTCGCAGGCAGGCAGGCAGGCAGGCATCCATGCAGGCAGGCAGGCAGTCAATCAGGCAGGCAGGCAGGCTTGCATGCTCACAGTCCGGAAGGCTCACAGGCAGGCAGACAAGCAAGCAGGCAGGCAGGCAGGCAGCCTCGCAGGCAGGCAGGCAGGCAGGCAGGCAGGCAGGCAGGCAGGCAGGAAGGTTAGCAGGCTCACAGGCAGGCAGGCAGGCAGGCAGGCTCGCAGGCATGCAGGCATGCAGGCAGGCAGTCAGGTTTACACGCAGGCAGGCAGGCAGGCAGGCTCGCAGGCAGGCTCGCAGGCAGGCTCGCAGGCAGGCAGGCAGGCAGGCAGGCAGGCAGGCAGGCAGGCAGGCTCGCTGGCCGGCAGGCAGGCAGGCTCGCACCAGGCAGGCTCGCTGGCAGGCAGGCAGGCAGGCTCGCACCAGGCAGGCTCGCTGGCAGGCAGGCAGGTAGGCTCACAGGCAGGAAAGCAAGAAGGTTCGCAGGCAGGCAGGCAGGCATGCATGCAGGCAGGCAGGCAGGCTCGTATACATGCAGGCAGGCAAGCAAGCTCACAGGCTCGCAGGCAGGCAAGCAGGCCGCAGGCAGGCAGGCAGGCAAGCAGGCAAGCAGGCAGGCAGGCAGGCATGCATGCATGCAGGCAGACAGGCTCGCAGGCAGGCAGGCTCGCATACATGCAGGCAGGCAAGCAAGCTCACAGGCTCGCAGGCAGGCAGGCAGGCCGCAGGCAGGCAGGCAGGCAGGCAGGCAAGCAGGCAAGCAGGCAAGCAAGCTCGCAGGCTCGCAGGCAGGCAGTCAGGCAGGCAGGCAGCCAGGCTAGCAGGCTAGCAGGCAGGCAGGCAGGCTCACAGGCAGGCAGGCAGGCAGGCAGGCAGGCAGGCAGGCAGACAAGCAGGCAGGCAGGAAGGCAGGCAGGCTAGCAGGCAGGCAGTCTTGCAGGCAAGCAGGCAGGCAAGCAAGCTCATGCTCGCTCGTAGGCAGGCAGGCAGTCAGGCAGGCATGCAGACAGGTAGGTAGGCAGGCAGGCAGGCAGGCAGGCTCGTCCAGGCATGCTCGCTGGCAGGCAGTCAAGCAGGCAGGCAGGCAGGCAGGCAGGCTCGCAGGCAGGCAGACTCACAGGCAGGCAGGCAGGCAGGCAGGCAGGCAGGCAGGCAGGCTCGCAGGCAGGCAGGAAAGCAGGCTCGCAGGCACAGGCTCGCAGGCAGACAGGCAGATAGGCAGGCAGGCTCACAGGCAGGCAGGCTCGCAGTCAGGTAGGCAGGAAGGCATGCAGGCAGGCAGGCTCACAGGCAAGCAGGCAGGCAGGCAGGCAGGCAGGCAGGCAAGGAGGTAGACAGGCTGGCAGGCAGGAAGGCAGGCAAGCAGGAAGGCTAGCAGGCAGGCAGCCTTGAAGGCAGGAAGGCAGGCAAGAAAACTCACATGCTCGCTCGGTGGCAGGCAGGCAGGCAGGCAAGCAGGCAAGCAAGCTCGCAGGCTCGCAGGCAGGCAGGAGGGTTGGGAGGCAGTCAGTCAGGCAGGCAGGCATGCATGCAGGCAGGCAGGCAGGCTCGCAGGCAGGCAGGCTCGCATACATGCAGGCAGGCAAGCAAGCTCACAGGCTCGCAGGCAGGTAGGCAGGCCGCAGGCAGGCTGGCAAGCAGGCAGGCAGGCAGGCAGGCAGGCATGCATGCATGAAGGCAGGCAGGCAGGCTCGCAGGCAGGCAGGCTCGCATACATGCAGGCAGGCAAGCAAGCTCACAGGCTCGCAGGCAGTCAGGCAGGCTTGCAGGCAGGCAGGCAGGCAGGCAGGCAGGCAGGCAGACAAGCAGGCAGGCAGGAAGGCAGGCAGGCTAGCAGGCAGGCAGTCTTGCAGGCAAGCAGGCAGGCAAGCAAGCTCATGCTCGCTCGTAGGCAGGCAGGCAGTCAGGCAGGCATGCAGACAGGTAGGTAGGCAGGCAGGCAGGCAGGCAGGCTCGTCCAGGCATGCTCGCTGGCAGGCAGTCAAGCAGGCAGGCAGGCAGGCAGGCAGGCTCGCAGGCAGGCAGACTCACAGGCAGGCAGGCAGGCAGGCTCGCAGGCAGGCAGGAAAACAGGCTCGCAGGCACAGGCTCGCAGGCAGACAGGCAGATAGGCAGGCAGGCTCACAGGCAGGCAGGCTCGCAGTCAGGTAGGCAGGAAGGCATGCAGGCAGGCAGGCTCACAGGCAAGCAGGCAGGCAGGCAGGCAGGCAGGCAGGCAAGGAGGTAGACAGGCTGGCAGGCAGGAAGGCAGGCAAGCAGGAAGGCTAGCAGGCAGGCAGCCTTGAAGGCAGGCAGGCAGGCAAGAAAACTCACATGCTCGCTCGGTGGCAGGCAGGCAGGCAGGCAAGCAGGCAAGCAAGCTCGCAGGCTCGCAGGCAGGCAGGAGGGTTGGGAGGCAGTCAGTCAGGCAGGCAGGCATGCATGCAGGCAGGCAGGCAGGCTCGCAGGCAGGCAGGCTCGCATACATGCAGGCAGGCAAGCAAGCTCACAGGCTCGCAGGCAGGTAGGCAGGCCGCAGGCAGGCTGGCAAGCAGGCAGGCAGGCAGGCAGGCAGGCATGCATGCATGAAGGCAGGCAGGCAGGCTCGCAGGCAGGCAGGCTCGCATACATGCAGGCAGGCAAGCAAGCTCACAGGCTCGCAGGCAGTCAGGCAGGCCGCAGGCAGGCAGGCAGGCAGGCTTGCAGGCAGGCAGGCAGGCAGGCAGGCTCGCACCAGGCAGGCTCGCTGGCAAGCAGGCAGGCAGGCTCGCAGGCAGGTAGGCAGGAAGGTTCGCAGGCAGGCAAGCAAGCTCGCAGGCTCGCAGGCAGGTAGGCAGGCCGCAGGCAGGCAGTCAGGCAGGCACGCAGCCAGGCTAGCAGGCTAGCAGGCTAGCAGGCAGGCAGGCAGGCTCGCAGGCAGGCAGGCAGGCAGGCATGCATGCATGCATGCATGCAGGCAGGCAGGCAGGCTCGCATGCATGCAGGCAGGCAAGCAAGCTCACAGGCTCTCAGGCAGACAGGCAGGCCGGCATGCAAGCAGGCAAGCAAGCTCACAGGCTCGCAGGCAGGCAGGCAGGCAGGCATACAGGCAGGCAGGCAGGCAGCCAGGCAGGCTATCTGGCAGGCAGGCTCGCAGGCAGGCAGGCAGGCAGGCTCGCAGGCAGGCAGGCTCGCATACATGCAGGCAGGCAAGCAAGTTCACATGCTCGCAGGCAGGCAGGCAGGCCGCAGGCAGGCAGGCAGGCAGGCAGGCAAGCAGGCAAGCAAGCTCGCAGGCAGGCAGGCAGGCTCGCAGGCAGGCAGGCAGGCAGGCAGGCAAGCCGGTTTGCATGCTCGCAGCCAGTAGGTTCACAGGCAGGCATGCTCGCAGGCAAGCTCACAGGCAGGCAGGCAAGCAGGAAGGCAGGCAGGCTGGCAGGCTCGCAGGCAGGAAGGCTCACAGGCAGGCAGGCAGGCAGGCAGGCTCGCAGGCAGGCAGGCAAGCAGGCTCGCAGGCACAGGCTCGCAGGCAGGCAGGCAGGCAGGCTCACAGGCAGGCAGGCTCGCAGTCAGGTAGGCAGGAAGGCATGCAGGCAGGCAGGCAGGCAGGCAGGTAGGCAGGCAGGCAGGCAGGCAGGCAGGAAGACTTGCAGGCCGGCAGGCTCGCAGGCAGGCAGGCAGGCAGGCAGGCAGGCAGGCAGGCAAGCATGCTCACAGGCTCGCAGGCAGGCAGGCAGTCAGGCAGGCAGGAAGGCATACAGGCAGGCAGGCAGGCAGGCAGTCAGGCTAACTGGCAGGCAGGCAGGCAGGCTCGCAGGAAGGTAGGCAGGAAGATTCGCAGGCAGGCAGGCAGGCAAGCAAGCTTGCAGGCTCGCAGGCAGGCAGGCCGCAGGCAGGCAGGCAGGCAGGCTCGCAGGCAGGTAGCCAGGGTAGCAGGCAGGCAGGCTTCCAGGAAGGCAGGCAGGCAGGCAGGCATGCAGACAGATAGGCAGGCAGGCAGGTAGGCAGGCAGGCAGGCTCGCACCAGGCAGGCTCGCTGGAAGCAGGCAAGCAGTCTCGCAGGCAGGTAGGCAGGAAGGTTCACAGGCAGGCAGGCAGGCAGGCAAGCAAGCTCACAGGCTCGCAGGCAGGCAGACAGGCAGGTAGGCAGGCAGGCAGGCTCGCAGTCAGGCAGCCAGGCTAGCGGCAGGCAGGCAGGCAGGCTTGCAGGCAGGCAGGCAGGCAGGCATGCATGCAGACAGACAGGCAGGCAGGCAGGTAGGCAGGCAGGCAGGCTCGCACCAGGCAGGCTCGCAGGCAGGTAGGCAGGAAGGTTCACAGGCAGGCAGGCAGGCAAGCAAGCTCGCAGGCTCGCTGGCAGGAAGGCAGGCTCGCAGGCAGGCAGTCAGGCAGGCAGGCAGCCAGGCTAGCAGGCTAGCAGGCTAGCAGGCAGGCAGGCAGGCAGGCTCGCAGGCAGGCAGGCATGCATGCAGGCAGGCAGGTAGGCTCGCATGCATGCAGGCAGGCAAGCAAGCTCACAGGCTCGCAGGCAGGCAGGCAGGCACAGGCAGGCAGGCATGCAAGCAGGCAAGCAAGCTCGCGGGCTCGCAGTCAGGCAGGCAGGCAGGCATACAGGCAGGCAGGCAGGCAGCCAGGCAGGCTAACTGGCAGGCAGTCTCGCAGGCAGGTAGGCAGGAAGGTTCGCAGGCAGGAAGGCAGGCAAGCAAGCTCACATGCTCGCTCGTAGGCAGGCAGGCAGGTAGGCAGGCATGCAGACAGGTATGTAGGCAGGCAGGCAGGCAGGCAGGCTCGTCCAGGCAGGCTCGCTGGCAGGCAGGCAGGCATGCAGGAATGCAGGCAGGCAGGCAGGCAGACATGCAGGCAGGCAGGTAGGCAGGCAGGCAGCAGGCTCGCACCAGGCAGGCTCGCTGGCAAGCAGGCAGGCAGGCTCGCAGGCAGGTAGGCAGGAAGGTTCGCACGCAGGCAGGCAGGCAGGCAAGCTCACAGGCTTGCAGGCAGGCAGGCAGGCCGCAGGCAGGTAGGCAGGCAGGCAAGCAAGCTCGCAGGCTCGCACGCAGGCAGGCAGGCAGGCATGCAGGCAAGCAGGCAGGCAGGTAGACAGGCAGGCAGGCTGGAAGGCAGGCATGCAGGCAGGCATGCAGGCTTGCAGGCAGGCAGGCAGGCATGCATGCATGCAGGCAGGCAGGCAGGCTCTCATGCATGCAGGCAGGCAAGCAAGCTCACAGGATTGCAGGCAGACAGGCAGGCCGGCATGCAAGCAGGCAAGCAAGCTCACAGGCTCGCAGGCAGGCATGCAGGCAGGCATACAGGCAGGCAGGCAGGCAGCCAGGCAGGCTATCTGGCAGGCAGGCTCGCAGGCAGGCAGGCAGGCAGGCTCGCAGGCAGGCAGGCTCGCATACATGCAGGCAGGCAAGCAAGTTCACAGGCTCACAGGCAGGCAGGCAGGCCGCAGGCAGGCAGGCAGGCAGGCAGGCAAGCAGGCAAGCAAGCTCGCAGGTTCGCAGGCAGGCAGGCAGGCAGTCTCGCAGGCAGGCAGGCAGGCAAGCCGGTTTGCATGTTCGCAGCCAGTAGGTTCACAGGCAGGCATGCTCGCAGGCAAGCTCACAGGCAGGCAGGCAGGCAGGCAGGCTCGCAGGCAGGCAGGCTCGCAGGCAGGAAGGCTCACAGGCAGGCAGGCAGGCAGGCAGGCTCGCAGGCAGGCAGGCAAGCAGGCTCGCAGGCACAGGCTCGCAGGCAGGCAGGCAGGCAGGCTCACAGGCAGGCAGGCTCGCAGTCAGGTAGGCAGGAAGGCATGCAGGCAGGCAGGCAGGCAGGCAGGTAGGCAGGCAGGCAGGCAGGCAGGCAGGCAGGAAGGCTTGCAGGCAGGCAGGCTCGCAGGCAGGCAGGCAGGCAGGCAGGCAAGCATGCTCACAGGCTCGCAGGCAGGCAGGCAGGCAGGAAGGCAGGAAGGCATACAGGCAGGCAGGCAGGCAGGCAGTCAGGCTAACTGGCAGGCAGGCAGGCAGGCTCGCAGGAAGGTAGGCAGGAAGATTCGCAGGCAGGCAGGCAGGCAAGCAAGCTTGCAGGCTCGCAGGCAGGCAGGCCGCAGGCAGGCAGGCAGGCAGGCTCGCAGGCAGGTAGCCAGGGTAGCAGGCAGGTAGGCTTCCAGGCAGGCAGGCAGGCAGGCATGCAGACAGACAGGCAGGCAGGCAGGTAGGCAGGCAGGCAGGCTTGCACCAGGCAGGCTCGCTGGCAAGCAGTTAAGCAGTCTCGCAGGCAGGTAGGCAGGAAGGTTCACAGGCAGGCAGGCAGGCAGGCAAGCAAGCTCACAGGCTCGCAGGCAGGCAGGCAGGCAGGTAGGCAGGCAGGCAGGCTCGCAGTCAGACAGCCAGGCTAGCAGGCAGGCAGGCAGGCAGGCTTGCAGGCAGGCAGGCAGGCATGCATGCAGACAGACAGGCAGGCAGGCAGGTAGGCAGGCAGGCAGGCTCGCACCAGGCAGGCTCGCAGGCAGGTAGGCAGGAAGGTTCACAGGCAGGCAGGCAGGCAAGCAAGCTCGCAGGCTCGCTGGCAGGCAGGCAGGCTCGCAGGCAGGCAGTCAGGCAGGCAGGCAGCCAGGCTAGCAGGCTAGCAGGCTAGCAGGCAGGCAGGCAGGCAGGCAGGCATGCATGCATGCAGGCAGGCAGGCTCGCATGCATGCAGGCAGGCAAGCAAGCTCACAGGCTCGCAGGCAGGCAGGCAGGCACAGGCAGGCAGGCATGCAAGCAGGCAAGCAAGCTCGCGGGCTCGCAGTCAGGCAGGCAGGCAGGCAGCCAGGCAGGCAGGCAGGCAGCCAGGCAGGCTAACTGGCAGGCAGGCTCGCAGGCAGGTAGGCAGGAAGGTTCGCAGGCAGGAAGGCAGGCAAGCAAGCTCACATGCTCGCTCGTAGGCAGGCAGGCAGGCAGGCATTCAGACAGGTATGTAGGCAGGCAGGCAGGCAGGCAGCAGGCTCGCACCAGGCAGGCTCGCTGGCAAGCAGGCAGGCATGCTCGCAGGCAGGTAGGCAGGAAGGTTCGCAGGCAGGCAGGCAGGCAGGCAAGCTCACAGGCTTGCAGGCAGGCAGGCAGGCCGCAGGCAGGTAGGCAGGCAGGCAAGCAAGCTCGCAGGCTCGCACGCAGGCAGGCAGGCAGGCATTCAGGCAAGCAGGCAGGCAGGTAGACAGGCAGGTAGGCTGGAAGGCAGGCATGCAGGCAGGCATGCAGGCTTGCAGGCAGGCAGGCAGGCAAGCAAGCTCGCAGGATCGGAGGCAGGCAGGCAGGCTGCAGGCAGGCAGGCAGGCAGGTAGTCAAGCAGGCAAGCAACCACGCAGGCTCGCAGGCAGGCAGGCAGCCAGGCAGCCAGGCTAGCAGGCTAGCAGGCTGGCAGTCAGGTAGGCAGGCATGCAGGCAGGCAGGCAGGCAGGCAGGCATGCAGGCAGGCAGGCAGGCAGGCAGGCAGGCTCGCACCAGGCAGGCTCGCTGGCAAGCAGGCAGGCAGGCTCGCAGGCAGGTAGGCAGGAAGTTTCACAGGCAGGCAGGCAGCAGGCAAGCAAGCTCACAGGCTTGCAGGCAGGCAGGCAGGCCGTAGGCAGGCAGGCAGGCGGGCAAGCTCACATGCTCGCAGGCAAACAGGCAGGCAGGCAGGCAGGCAGGCATGCATGCAGGCATGCAGGCAGGCAGGTTGGCAGGCAGGCTAGCAGCAGGCAGGCTCGCTGGCAGGCAGGCATGCAGGCAGGCAGGCAGGCAAGCAAGCTCACATGCTCGCAGGCAAACAGGCAGGCAGGCAGGCAGGCAGGCATGCATGCAGGCATGCAGGCAGGCAGGTTGGCAGGCAGGCTAGCAGCAGGCAGGCTCGCTGGCAGGCAGGCATGCAGGCTCGCAGGCAGGTAGGCAGGAAGGTTCGCAGGCAGGCAAGCAGGCAAGCAAGCTCACAGGCTCACAGGCAGGCAGGCAGGCTGCAGGCAGGCAGGCAGGCAGGCAGGCCGCAGGCCGGCAGGCAGGTAGGCAGGCAGGCTCGCAGGCAGGCAGCCAGGCTAGCAGGCAGGCAGGCAGGCAGGCAGGTAGACAAGCAGGCAGGCTTGCAGACAGACAGGCAGGCAGGCAGGCGGGCTGGCAGGCAGGCTCGCACCAGGCAGGCTCGCTGGCAAGAAGGCAGGCAGGCAAGTAGGCAGGTAGGCAGGAAGGTTCGCAGGCAGGCAGGCAGGCAAGCAAGCTCGCAGGCAGGCAGGCAGGCCGCAGGCAGGCAGGCAGGCTCACAGGCAGGCAGCCAGGCTAGCAGGCAGGCAGGCAGCCAGGCAGGCTTCCAGGCAGACAGGCAGGCAGGGAGGCAGGCAGGCTGGCTCTCACCAGGCTGGCTCGCTGGCAAGCAGGCAGGCAGGTTCACAGGCAGCTAGGCAGGAAGGTTCGTAGGCAGGTAGGCAGGAAGGTTCGCAGGCAGGCAGGCAGGCAAACAAGCTCACAGGCTCGCCGGTAGGCAGGCCACAGGCAGCCAGGCTAGCAGGCTAGCAGGCAGGCAGGCAAGCAGGCAGGCAGGCTCGCACTAGGCAGGCTCGCTGGCAAGCAGGCAGGCAGGCTCACAGGCAGGTAAGCAAGAAGGTTCGCAGGCAGGCAGGCAGGCAAGCAAGCTCGCAGGCTCGCAGGCAAGCAGGCAGGCCGGCCGCAGGCAGGCAGGCAGGCAGGCAGGCAAGCAGGCAAGCAAGCGCGCAGGCTCGCAGGCTCACAGGCAGGCAGGCAAGCAGGCTCGCAGGCACAGGCTCTCAGGCAGGCAGGCAGCAGGCAGGCAGGCAGGCTCGAAGGCAGGCAGGATCGCAGTCAGGTAGGCAGGAAGGCATGCAGGCAGGCAGGCAGCTAGGCAGGCTCGCTGTCAGGCAGACAGGCAGGCAGGAAGGCTAGCAGGCAGGCAGGCTCGCAGGCAGGAAGGCAGGCAAGCATACTCGCAGGCTCGCAGGCAGGCAGGCATGCAGGCAGGCAGGCAGGCAGGCTCGCTGGCAGGCAGGCAGGCAGGCTTCAGGCAGGTAGGCAGGAAGGTTAGCAGGCAGGAAGGCAGGCAAGCAGGCCGCAGGCAGGCAGGCAGGCAGGCAGGCAGGCAAGCAGGCAGGCAGGCAGCCAGGCAGGTAGACAGGCAGGAAGGCAGGAAGGCAGGCAGTCTAGCAGGCAGGCAGGCTTGCAGGCAGGCAGGCAAGCAAGCTCACATGATCGCTTGCAGGCAGGCAGGCAGGCATGCAGACAGGTAGGTAGGCAAGCAGGCAGGCAGGCAGGCAGGCTCGCACCAGGCAGGCTCGCTGGCAGGCAGGCAGGCAGGCTCGCACCAGGCAGGCTCGCTGGCAGGCAGGCAGGTAGGCTCACAGGCAGGAAAGCAAGAAGGTTCGCAGGCAGGCAGGCAGGCATGCATGCAGGCAGGCAGTCAGGCTCGCAGGCAGGCAGGCTCGCATACATGCAGGCAGGCAAGCAAGCTCACAGGCTCGCAGGCAGGCAGGCAGGCCGCAGGCAGGCAGGCAGGCAAGCAGGCAAGCAGGCAGGCAGGCAGGCATGCATGCAGGCAGGCAGACAGGCTCGCAGGCAGGCAGGCTCGCATACATGCAGGCAGGCAAGCAAGCTCACAGGCTCGCAGGCAGGCCGCAGGCAGGCAGGCAGGCAGGCAGACAGGCAAGCAGGCAAGCAAGTTCGCAGGCTCACAGGCAGGCAGGCAGGCCACAGGCAGGTAGGCAGGCCGGCAGGCAAGCAGGCAAGCAAGCTCGCAGGCTCGCAGGCAGGCAGGCAGGCAGGCTCGCAGGCAGGCAGTCAGGCAGGCAGGCAGCCAGGCTAGCAGGCTAGCAGGCATGCAGGCAGGCTCACAGGCAGGCAGGCAGGCAGGCAGGCATAAATGCAGTCAGGCAGGCATCCAGGCAGGCAGGCAGGCAGGCAGGAAGGCAGGCAGGAAGGCAGGCAGGCTAGCAGGCAGGCAGTCTTGCAGGCAGGCAGGCAGGCAAGCAAGCTCATGCTCGCTCGTAGGCAGGCAGGCAGTCAGGCAGGCATGCAGACAGGTAGGTAGGCAGGCAGGCGGGCAGGCTCGTCCAGGCATGCTCGCTGGCAGGCAGTCAAGCAGGCAAGCAGGCAGGCAGGCAGGCTCGCAGGCAGGCAGACTCACAGGCAGGCAGGCAGGCAGGCAGGCTCGCAGGCAGGCAGGAAAGCAGGCTCGCAGGCAGAGGCTCGCAGGCAGACAGGCAGATAGGCAGGCAGGCTCACAGGCAGGCAGGCTCGCAGTCAGGTAGGCAGGAAGGCATGCAGGCAGGCAGGCCGGTAGGAAGGCAGGCAGGCAGGAAGGCAGGCAAGCAGGAAGGCTAGCAGGCAGGCAGGCTTGAAGGCAGGCAGGCAGGCAAGAAAGCTCACATGCTCGCTCGGTGGCAGGCAGGCAGGCAGGCAGGAAAGCAGGCAAGCAAGCTCACAGGCTCGCAGGCAGGTAGGCAGGCCGCAGGCAGGCAGGCAGGCAGGCAGGCAGGCAGGCAAGCAGGCAAGCAGGCAGGCAGGCAGGCAGGCATGCATGCATGCATGCAGGCAGGCAGGCATGCATGCATGCAGGCAGGCAGGCATGCATGCAGGCAGGCAGGCAGGCAGGCAGGCAGGTAGACAGGCAGGCAGGCAGGCAGGAAAGCAGGCAGGCTAGCCGGCAGGCAGCCTTGCAGGTAGGCAGGCAGGCAGGCAAGTAGGAAGTGTAGCAGCAGGCAAGCTCGCAGGCAGGCAGGCAGGTAGGCTCGCAGGCAGGCAGGCAGGCAAGCAAGCTCGCAGGCTCACAGGCAGGCAGGCAGGCCTCAGGCAGGTAGGCAGGCAGGCAGGCAAGCGGGCAAGCAAGCTCGCAGGCTCGCAGGCAGGTAGGCAGGCTCGCAGTCAGGCAGTAAGTCAGCCAGGCTAGCAGGCTAGCAGGCAGGCAGGCAGGCTCGCAGGCAGGCAGACTCACAGGTAGGCAGGCAGGCAGGCAGGCAGGCAGGCTCAGGCAGGCAGGAAAGCAGGCTCGCAGGCACAGGCTCGCAGGCAGGCAGGCTGGTAGGCTTACAGGCAGGCAGGCAGGCAAGCAAGCTCGCAGGCTCGCAGGCAGGCAGGCAGGCTCGCAGGCAGGCAGGCAAGCAGTCTCGCAGGCACAGACTCACTGGTAGGCAGGCAGGCAGGCAGGCTCGCAGGCAGGCAGGCTCGCAGGCAGGCAGGCTCGCAGTCAGGTAGGCAGGAAGGCATGCAGGCAGGCAGGCTCACAGGCAAGCAGGCAGGCAGGCAGGCAGGCAGGCATGCAGGCAAGCAAGCTTGCAGGCTCGGAGGCAGGCAGGCAGGCTGCAGGCAGGCAGGCAGGCAGGTAGTCAAGCAGGCAAGCAAGCACGCAGGCTCGCAGGCAGGCAGGTAGGCAGGCAGCCAGGCTAGCAGGCTAGCAGGCTGGCAGTCAGGTAGGCAGGCATGCAGGCAGGCAGGCAGGCAGGCATGCAGGCAGGCATGCAGGCAGGCAGGCAGGCAGGCTCGCACCAGGCAGGCTCGCTGGCAAGCAGGCAGGCAGGCTCGCAGGCAGGTAGGCAGGAAGTTTCACAGGCAGGCAGGCAGCAGGCAAGCAAGCTCACAGGCTTGCAGGCAGGCAGGCAGGCCGTAGGCAGGCAGGCAGGCGGGCAAGCAAGCTCGCAGGCTCGCAGGCAGGCAGACAGGCAGGCAGGCAGGAAGTCCGGCAGGCTAGCAGGCAGGCAGGCTTGCAGGCAGGCAGGCAGGCAAGCAAGCTCACATGCTCGCAGGCAAACAGGCAGGCAGGCATGCAGGCAGGCAGGTTGGCAGGCAGGCTAGCAGCAGGCAGGCTCGCTGGCAGGCAGGCATGCAGGCTCGCAGGCAGGTAGGCAGGAAGGTTCGCAGGCAGGCAAGCAGGCAAGCAAGCTCACAGGCTCACAGGCAGGCAGGCAGGCTGCAGGCAGGCAGGCAGGCAGGCAGGCCGCAGGCCGGCAGGCAGGTAGGCAGGCAGGCTCGCAGGCAGGCAGCCAGGCTAGCAGGCAGGCAGGCAGGCAGGCAGGTAGACAAGCAGGCAGGCTTGCAGACAGACAGGCAGGCAGGCAGGCGGGCAGGCAGGCGGGCAGGCAGGCAGGCTCGCACCAGGCAGGCTCGCTGGCAAGAAGGCAGGCAGGGAAGTAGGCAGGTAGGCAGGAAGGTTCGCAGGCAGGCAGGCAGGCAAGCAAGCTCGCAGGCAGGCAGGCAGGCCGCAGGCAGGCAGGCAGGCTCACAGGCAGGCAGCCAGGCTAGCAGGCAGGCAGGCAGCCAGGCAGGCTTCCAGGCAGACAGGCAGGCAGGTAGGCAGGCAGGCTGGCTCTCACCAGGCTGGCTCGCTGGCAAGCAGGCAGGCAGGTTCACAGGCAGCTAGGCAGGAAGGTTCGCAGGCAGGTAGGCAGGAAGGTTCGCAGGCAGGCAGGCAGGCAAACAAGCTCACAGGCTCGCCGGTAGGCAGGCCACAGGCAGCCAGGCTAGCAGGCTAGCAGGCACGCAGGCAAGCAGGCAGGCAGGCTCGCACTAGGCAGGCTCGCTAGCAAGCAGGCAGGCAGGCTCACAGGCAGGTAAGCAAGAAGGTTCGCAGGCAGGCAGGCAGGCAAGCAAGCTCGCAGGCTCGCAGGCAAGCAGGCAGGCCGGCCGCAGGCAGGCAGGCAGGCAGGCAGGCAGGCAAGCAGGCAAGCAAGCGCGCAGGCTCGCAGGCTCACAGGCAGGCAGGCAAGCAGGCTCGCAGGCACAGGCTCTCAGGCAGGCAGGCAGCAGGCAGGCAGGCAGGCTCGAAGGCAGGCAGGATCGCAGTCAGGTAGGCAGGAAGGCATGCAGGCAGGCAGGCAGCTAGGCAGGCTCGCTGTCAGGCAGACAGGCAGGCAGGAAGGCTAGCAGGCAGGCAGGCTCGCAGGCAGGAAGGCAGGCAAGCATACTCGCAGGCTCGCAGGCAGGCAGGCATGCAGGCAGGCAGGCAGGCTCGCTGGCAGGCAGGCAGGCTCGCTGGCAGGCAGGCAGGCAGGCTCGCAGGCAGGTAGGCAGGAAGGTTAGCAGGCAGGAAGGCAGGCAAGCAAGCTCACTGGCTTGCAGGCAGGCAAGCAGGCCGCAGGCAGGCAGGCAGGCAGGCAAGCAGGCAGGCAGGCAGCCAGGCAGGTAGACAGGCAGGAAGGCAGGAAGGCAGGCAGGCTAGCAGGCAGGCAGGCTTGCAGGCAGGCAGGCAAGCAAGCTCACATGATCGCTTGCAGGCAGGCAGGCAGGCATGCAGACAGGTAGGTAGGCAAGCAGGCAGGCAGGCAGGCAGGCTCGCACCAGGCAGGCTCGCTGGCAGGCAGGCAGGCAGGCTCGCACCAGGCAGGCTCGCTGGCAGGCAGGCAGGCAGGCTCGCACCAGGCAGGCTCGCTGGCAGGCAGGCAGGTAGGCTCACAGGCAGGAAAGCAAGAAGGTTCGCAGGCAGGCAGGCAGGCATGCATGCAGGCAGGCAGTCAGGCTCGCAGGCAGGCAGGCTCGCATACATGCAGGCAGGCAAGCAAGCTCACAGGCTCACAGGCAGGCAGGCAGGCCGCAGGCAGGCAGGTAGGTAAGCAGGCAAGCAGGCAGGCAGGCATGCATGCAGGCAGGCAGACAGGCTCGCAGGCAGGCAGGCTCGCATACATGCAGGCAGGCAAGCAAGCTCACAGGCTCGCAGGCAGGCAGGCAGGCCGCAGGCAGGCAGGCAGGCAGGCAGACAGGCAAGCAGGCAAGCAAGCTCGCAGGCTCACAGGCAGGCAGGCAGGCCACAGGCAGGTAGGCAGGCCGGCAGGCAAGTAGGCAAGCAAGCTCGCAGGCTCGCAGGCAGGCAGGCAGGCAGGCTCGCAGGCAGGCAGGCAGGCTCGCAGGCAGCCAGGCTAGCAGGCATGCAGGCAGGCTCACAGGCAGGCAGGCAGGTAGGCAGGCATAAATGCAGTCAGGCAGGCATCCAGGCAGGCAGGCAGGCAGGCAGGCAGGCAGGCAGGCAGGAAGGCAGGCAGGCTAGCAGGCAGGCAGTCTTGCAGGCAGGCAGGCAGGCAGGCAAGCAAGCTCATGCTCGCTCGTAGGCAGGCAGGCAGTCAGGCAGGCATGCAGACAGGTAGGTAGGCAGGAAGACAGGCAGGCAGGCAGGCTCGTCCATGCATGCTCGCTGGCAGGCAGTCAAGCAGGCAAGCAGGCAGGCAGGCAGGCTCGCAGGCAGGCAGACTCACAGGCAGGCAGGCAGGCAGGCAGGCTCGCAGGCAGGCAGGAAAGCAGGCTCGCAGGCAGAGGCTCGCAGGCAGACAGGCAGATAGGCAGGCAGGCTCACAGGCAGGCAGGCTCGCAGTCAGGAGGGCAGGAAGGCATGCAGGCAGGCAGGCCGGTAGGCAGGCAGGAAGGCAGGAAGGCAGGCAAGCATGAAGGCTAGCAGGCAGGCAGGCTTGAAGGCAGGCAGGCAGGCAAGGAAGCTCACATGCTCGCTCGGTGGCAGGCAGGCAGGCAGGCAGGCAAGCAGGCAAGCAAGCTCGCAGGCTCGCAGGCAGGCATGCAGGCAGGCAGGCAGGCAGGCTGGCAGGCAGGCAGTCAGGCAGGCATGCAGGCAGGCAGGCAGGCTCGCAGGCAGGCAGGCTCGCATACATGCAGGCAGGCAAGCAAGCTCACAGGCTCGCAGGCAGGTAGGCAGGCCGCAGGCAGGCAGGCAGGCAAGCAGGCAAGCAGGCAGGCAGGCAGGCAGGCAGGCAGGCATGCATGCAGGCAGGCAGGCAGGCAGGCAGGCAGGCAGGTAGACAAGCAGGCAGGCAGGAAAGCAGGCAGGCTAGCCGGCAGGCAGCCTTGCAGGTAGGCAGGCAGGCAGGCAGGTAGGAAGTCTAGCAGCAGGCAAGCTCGCAGGCAGGCAGGCAGGTAGGCTCGCAGGCAGGCAGGCAGGCAAGCAAGCTCGCAGGCTCACAGGCAGGCAGGCAGGCCTCAGGCAGGTAGGCAGGCAGGCAGGCAAGCGGGCAAGCAAGCTCGCAGGCTCGCTGGAAGGCAGGCAGGCAAGCAGGCAGGCAGTCAGGCCGCAGGCAGGCATGCAGGCAAGGAAGCTCACATGCTCGCTTGCAGGCAGGCAGGCAGGCAGGCAGGCATGCAGGCAGGCAGATAGGCAGGCAGGCAGGCAGGCAGGCAGGCTATCACCAGGCAGGCTCGCTGGCAGGCAGGCAGGCTGCAGGCATGCAGGCAGGCAGGCAGGTAGGCAAGCAGGCAAGCAAGCTTGCAGGCAGGCAGGCAGACAAGCAAACACACAGGCTTGCAGGCAGGCAGGCAGGCCTCAGGCAGGCAGGAAGGCAGGCAGGCAAGCAGGCTCGCAGGCTCGCAGGCAGGCAGGCAGGCAGGCAGGCAGGAAGGCAGGAAGGCAGGATATCGGGCAGGAAGGCAGGCAGGCTCGCAGGCAGGTAGGCAGGAAGGTTCGCAGGCAGGCAGGCAAACAAGTTCATAGGCTTGCAGGCAGGCAGGCTGGCCGCAGGTAGGCAGGCAGGCAGGCAGGCAAGAAGGCTAGCAGATAGGCAGGCTCGCAGGCAGCAGGCAGGTAGGCAGGCAAGCAAGCTCGCAGGCTCGCAGGCAGTCAGGCAGGCAGGCAGGCAGGCTCGCAGGCAGGCAGGCAGGCAGGCAGGCAGGCAGGCAGGCAGGCAGGCAGGCAGGCAGGCAGGCAACCAGGCAGGCAGGCAAGCAGGGAGGCAGGCAGGCAAGCAGGGAGGCAGGCAAGCAGGGAGGCAGGCTAGCTGCCAGTCAGGTAGCTTCGCAGGCAGGCAGGCAGGCAGGCAGGCAGGCTAGCAGGCAGGTAGGCAGGAAGGTTCGCAGGCAGGCAGGCAGGCTCCCAGGAAGGCAGGCAGGCTCCCAGGCAGGCAGGCAGGCAGGCAGGCAGGCAGGCAGGCATGCAGGCAGGTAGGCAGGCAGTCAAGCATGCAGGAAGGCTAGCAGGCAGGTAGGCTCACAGGCAGGCTTGAAGGCAGGCAGGCAGGCAAGGAAGCTCACATGCTTGCTCGCTGGCAGGCAGGTAGGCAGGCTCGCACCAGGCAGGCTCGCTGGCAGGAAGGCAGGCAGGCAGGCAGGCTCACAGGCAGTTAGGTAGTTAGGTTCGCAGGCAGGCAGGATGGCAGGCTTGCAGGCAGGCAGGCAGGCAAGCAAGCTCGCAGGCTCGCTGGCAGGCAGGCAGGCAGGCAGGCAAGAAGGCTCACAGGCAGGCAGGCTCACAGGCAGGCAGGCTCACAAGCAGGCAGGCAGGCTAGCAGGCTGGCAGGCTCGCAAGCAGGCAGGCAGGCAAGCTAGCAGGCACAGGCTCGCAGGCAGGCAGGCAGGCAGGCAGCCTCGCAGGCAGGCAGGCTCGCAGGCAGGTAGGCAGGAAGGCATGCAGACAGGCATGCAGGCAGGTAGGCAGGCAGGCAGGCAGGCTCGCTGGCAGGCAGGCAGACAGGCTCGCAGGCAGGTAGGCATGAAGGTTCGCAGGCAGGCAGGCAAACAAGTTCACAGGCTTGCAGGCAGGCAGGCTGGCCACAGGCAGGCAGACAGGCAGGCAGGCAAGAAGGCTAGCAGATAGGCAGGCTCGCAGGCAGCAGGCAGGTAGGCAGGCAAGCAAGCTCGCAGGCTCGCTGGCAGGCAGGCAGGCAGGCAGGCAGGCAAGAAGGCTCACAGGCAGGCAGGCTCACAAGCAGGCAGGCAGGCTAGCAGGCTGGCAGGCTCGCAAGCAGGCAGGCAGGCAAGCTAGCAGGCACAGGCTCGCAGGCAGGCAGGCAGGCAGGCAGCCTCGCAGGCAGGCAGGCTCGCAGGCAGGTAGGCAGGAAGGCATGCAGACAGGCATGGAGGCAGGTAGGCAGGCAGGCAGGCAGGCTCGCTGGCAGGCAGGCAGACAGGCTCGCAGGCAGGTAGGCAGGAAGGTTCCCAGGCAGGCAGGCAAACAAGTTCACAGGCTTGCAGGCAGGCAGGCTGGCCGCAGGCAGGCAGGCAGGCAGGCCAGAAAGCTCGCAGGCTCACAGGCAGGCCGCAGGTAGGCAGGCAGGCAGGCAGGCAGGTTCGCAAGCAGGCAGGCTCGCATACATGCAGGCAGGCAAGCAAGCTCACAGGCTCGCAGGCAGGTAGGCAGGCCGCAGGCAGGCAGGCAGGCAAGTAGGCAAGCAGGCAGGCAGGCAGGCAGGCAGGCAGGCATGCATGCAGGCAGGCAGGCAGGCAGGCAGGCAGGCAGGTAGACAAGCAGGCAGGCAGGAAAGCAGGCAGGCTAGCCGGCAGGCAGCCTTGCAGGTAGGCAGGCAGGCAGGCAGGTAGGAAGTCTAGCAGCAGGCAAGCTCTCAGGCAGGCAGGCAGGTAGGCTCGCAGGCAGGCAGGCAGGCAAGCAAGCTCGCAGGCTCACAGGCAGGCAGGCAGGCCTCAGGCAGGTAGGCAGGCAGGCAGGCAAGCGGGCAAGCAAGCTCGCAGGCTCGCTGGAAGGCAGGCAGGCAAGCAGGCAGGCAGTCAGGCCGCAGGCAGGCAGGCAGGCAAGTAAGCTCACATGCTCGCTTGCAGGCAGGCAGGCAGGCATGCAGGCAGGCAGTTAGGCAGGCAGGCAGGCAGGCAGGCAGGCTATCACCAGGCAGGCTCGCTGGCAGGCAGGCAGGCTGCAGGCATGCAGGCAGGCAGGCAGGTAGGCAAGCAGGCAAGCAAGCTCGCAGGCAGGCAGGCAGACAAGCAAACTCACAGGCTTGCAGGCAGGCAGGCAGGCCTCAGGCAGGCAGGAAGGCAGGCAGGCAAGCAAGCTCGCAGGCTCGCAGGCAGGCTCGCAGGCAGGCAGGCAGGCAGGCAGGCAGGCAGGCAGGCAGGCAGGCAGGAAGGCAGGAAGGCAGGATATCAGGCAGGAAGGCAGGCAGGCTCGCAGGCAGGTAGGCAGGAAGGTTCGCAGGCAGGCAGGCAAACAAGTTCATAGGCTTGCAGGCAGGCAGGCTGGCCGCAGGTAGGCAGGCAGGCAGGCAGGCAAGAAGGCTAGCAGATAGGCAGGCTCGCAGGCAGCAGGCAGGTAGGCAGGCAAGCAGGCTCGCAGGCAGGCAGGCAGGCAGGCAGGCAGGCAGGCAGGCAGGCAGGCAGGCAGGCAGGCAGGAAGGCAGGAAGGCAGGATATCAGGCAGGAAGGCAGGCAGGCTCGCAGGCAGGTAGGCAGGAAGGTTCGCAGGCAGGCAGGCAAACAAGTTCATAGGCTTGCAGGCAGGCAGGCTGGCCGCAGGTAGGCAGGCAGGCAGGCAGGCAAGAAGGCTAGCAGATAGGCAGGCTCGCAGGCAGCAGGCAGGTAGGCAGGCAAGCAAGCTCGCAGGCTCGCAGGCAGGCAGGCAGGCAGGCAGGCAGGCTCGCAGGCAGGCAGGCAGGCAGGCAGGCAGGCAGGCAGGCAGGCAGGCAGGCAGGCAGGCAGGCAGCCAGGCAGGCAGGCAAGCAGGGAGGCAGGCAGGCAAGCAGGGAGGCAGGCAAGCAGGGAGGCAGGCAGGCTCGCAGGCAGGCAGACTCGCAGGCAGGCAGGCTAGCTGCCAGTCAGGTAGCTTCGCAGGCAGGCAGGCAGGCAGGCAGGCTAGCAGGCAGGTAGGCAGGAAGGTTCGCAGGCAGGCAGGCAGGCTCCCAGGAAGGCAGGCAGGCTCCCAGGCAGGCAGGCAGGCAGGCAGGCAGGCAGGCAGGCATGCAGGCAGGTAGGCAGGCAGTCAAGCATGCAGGAAGGCTAGCAGGCAGGTAGGCTCACAGGCAGGCTTGAAGGCAGGCAGGCAGGCAAGGAAGCTCACATGCTTGCTCGCTGGCAGGCAGGTAGGCAGGCTCGCACCAGGCAGGCTCGCTGGCAGGAAGGCAGGCAGGCAGGCAGGCTCACAGGCAGTTAGGTAGTTAGGTTCGCAGGCAGGCAGGATGGCAGGCTTGCAGGCAGGCAGGCAGGCAAGCAAGCTCGCAGGCTCGCTGGCAGGCAGGCAGGCAGGCAGGCAAGAAGGCTCACAGGCAGGCAGGCTCACAGGCAGGCAGGCTCACAAGCAGGCAGGCAGGCTAGCAGGCTGGCAGGCTCGCAAGCAGGCAGGCAGGCAAGCTAGCAGGCACAGGCTCGCAGGCAGGCAGGCAGGCAGGCAGCCTCGCAGGCAGGCAGGCTCGCAGGCAGGTAGGCAGGAAGGCATGCAGACAGGCATGCAGGCAGGTAGGCAGGCAGGCAGGCAGGCTCGCTGGCAGGCAGGCAGACAGGCTCGCAGGCAGGTAGGCAGGAAGGTTCGCAGGCAGGCAGGCAAACAAGTTCACAGGCTTGCAGGCAGGCAGGCTGGCCACAGGCAGGCAGACAGGCAGGCAGGCAAGAAGGCTAGCAGATAGGCAGGCTCGCAGGCAGCAGGCAGGTAGGCAGGCAAGCAAGCTCGCAGGCTCGCTGGCAGGCAGGCAGGCAGGCAGGCAAGAAGGCTCACAGGCAGGCAGGCTCACAAGCAGGCAGGCAGGCTAGCAGGCTGGCAGGCTCGCAAGCAGGCAGGCAGGCAAGCTAGCAGGCACAGGCTCGCAGGCAGGCAGGCAGGCAGGCAGCCTCGCAGGCAGGCAGGCTCGCAGGCAGGTAGGCAGGAAGGCATGCAGACAGGCATGGAGGCAGGTAGGCAGGCAGGCAGGCAGGCTCGCTGGCAGGCAGGCAGACAGGCTCGCAGGCAGGTAGGCAGGAAGGTTCCCAGGCAGGCAGGCAAACAAGTTCACAGGCTTGCAGGCAGGCAGGCTGGCCGCAGGCAGGCAGGCAGGCAGGCCAGAAAGCTCGCAGGCTCACAGGCAGGCCGCAGGTAGGCAGGCAGGCAGGCAGGCAGGTTCGCAGACTGGCAGGCTCGCATACATGCAGGCAGGCAAGCAAGCTCACAGGCTCGCAGGCAGGTAGGCAGGCCGCAGGCAGGCAGGCAGGCAGGCAGGCAGGCAGGCAGGTAGACAAGCAGGCAGGCAGGAAAGCAGGCAGGCTAGCCGGCAGGCAGCCTTGCAGGTAGGCAGGCAGGCAGGCAGGTAGGAAGTCTAGCAGCAGGCAAGCTCGCAGGCAGGCAGGCAGGTAGGCTCGCAGGCAGGCAGGCAGGCAAGCAAGCTCGCAGGCTCACAGGCAGGCAGGCAGGCCTCAGGCAGGTAGGCAGGCAGGCAGGCAAGCGGGCAAGCAAGCTCGCAGGCTCGCTGGAAGGCAGGCAGGCAAGCAGGCAGGCAGTCAGGCCGCAGGCAGGCAGGCAGGCAAGTAAGCTCACATGCTCGCTTGCAGGCAGGCAGGCAGGCATGCAGGCAGGCAGTTAGGCAGGCAGGCAGGCAGGCAGGCAGGCTATCACCAGGCAGGCTCGCTGGCAGGCAGGCAGGCTGCAGGCATGCAGGCAGGCAGGCAGGTAGGCAAGCCGGCAAGCAAGCTCGCAGGCAGGCAGGCAGACAAGCAAACTCACAGGCTTGCAGGCAGGCAGGCAGGCCTCAGGCAGGCAGGAAGGCAGGCAGGCAAGCAAGCTCGCAGGCTCGCAGGCAGGCAGGCAGGCAGGCAGGCAGGCAGGCAGGCAGGAAGGCAGGAAGGCAGGATATCAGGCAGGAAGGCAGGCAGGCTCGCAGGCAGGTAGGCAGGAAGGTTCGCAGGCAGGCAGGCAAACAAGTTCATAGGCTTGCAGGCAGGCAGGCTGGCCGCAGGTAGGCAGGCAGGCAGGCAGGCAAGAAGGCTAGCAGATAGGCAGGCTCGCAGGCAGCAGGCAGGTAGGCAGGCAAGCAAGCTCGCAGGCTCGCAGGCAGGCAGGCAGGCAGGCAGGCAGGCAGGCAGGCAGGCAGGAAGGCAGGAAGGCAGGATATCAGGCAGGAAGGCAGGCAGGCTCGCAGGCAGGTAGGCAGGAAGGTTCGCAGGCAGGCAGGCAAACAAGTTCATAGGCTTGCAGGCAGGCAGGCTGGCCGCAGGTAGGCAGGCAGGCAGGCAGGCAAGAAGGCTAGCAGATAGGCAGGCTCGCAGGCAGCAGGCAGGTAGGCAGGCAAGCAAGCTCGCAGGCTCGCAGGCAGGCAGGCAGGCAGGCAGGCAGGCTCGCAGGCAGGCAGGCAGGCAGGCAGGCAGGCAGGCAGGCAGGCAGGCAGGCAGGCAGGCAGGCAGCCAGGCAGGCAGGCAAGCAGGGAGGCAGGCAGGCAAGCAGGGAGGCAGGCAAGCAGGGAGGCAGGCAGGCTCGCAGGCAGGCAGACTCGCAGGCAGGCAGGCTAGCTGCCAGTCAGGTAGCTTCGCAGGCAGGCAGGCAGGCAGGCAGGCTAGCAGGCAGGTAGGCAGGAAGGTTCGCAGGCAGGCAGGCAGGCTCCCAGGAAGGCAGGCAGGCTCCCAGGCAGGCAGGCAGGCAGGCAGGCAGGCAGGCAGGCATGCAGGCAGGTAGGCAGGCAGTCAAGCATGCAGGAAGGCTAGCAGGCAGGTAGGCTCACAGGCAGGCTTGAAGGCAGGCAGGCAGGCAAGGAAGCTCACATGCTTGCTCGCTGGCAGGCAGGTAGGCAGGCTCGCACCAGGCAGGCTCGCTGGCAGGAAGGCAGGCAGGCAGGCAGGCTCACAGGCAGTTAGGTAGTTAGGTTCGCAGGCAGGCAGGATGGCAGGCTTGCAGGCAGGCAGGCAGGCAAGCAAGCTCGCAGGCTCGCTGGCAGGCAGGCAGGCAGGCAGGCAAGAAGGCTCACAGGCAGGCAGGCTCACAGGCAGGCAGGCTCACAAGCAGGCAGGCAGGCTAGCAGGCTGGCAGGCTCGCAAGCAGGCAGGCAGGCAAGCTAGCAGGCACAGGCTCGCAGGCAGGCAGGCAGGCAGGCAGCCTCGCAGGCAGGCAGGCTCGCAGGCAGGTAGGCAGGAAGGCATGCAGACAGGCATGCAGGCAGGTAGGCAGGCAGGCAGGCAGGCTCGCTGGCAGGCAGGCAGACAGGCTCGCAGGCAGGTAGGCATGAAGGTTCGCAGGCAGGCAGGCAAACAAGTTCACAGGCTTGCAGGCAGGCAGGCTGGCCACAGGCAGGCAGACAGGCAGGCAGGCAAGAAGGCTAGCAGATAGGCAGGCTCGCAGGCAGCAGGCAGGTAGGCAGGCAAGCAAGCTCGCAGGCTCGCTGGCAGGCAGGCAGGCAGGCAGGCAAGAAGGCTCGCAGGCAGGCAGGCTCACAAGCAGGCAGGCAGGCTAGCAGGCTGGCAGGCTCGCAAGCAGGCAGGCAGGCAAGCTAGCAGGCACAGGCTCGCAGGCAGGCAGGCAGGCAGGCAGCCTCGCAGGCAGGCAGGCTCGCAGGCAGGTAGGCAGGAAGGCATGCAGACAGGCATGGAGGCAGGTAGGCAGGCAGGCAGGCAGGCTCGCTGGCAGGCAGGCAGACAGGCTCGCAGGCAGGTAGGCAGGAAGGTTCCCAGGCAGGCAGGCAAACAAGTTCACAGGCTTGCAGGCAGGCAGGCTGGCCGCAGGCAGGCAGGCAGGCAGGCCAGAAAGCTCGCAGGCTCACAGGCAGGCCGCAGGTAGGCAGGCAGGCAGGCAGGCAGGTTCGCAAGCAGGCAGGCTCGCAGGCAGGCAGGCTCGCTGCCAGTAAGGTAACTTCGCAGGCAGGCAGGCAGGCAGGCTAGCAGGCAGGTAGGCAGGAAGGATCGCACGCAGGCAAGCAGGCTCCCAGGAAGGCAGGCAGGCTCGCAGGCAGGCAGGCAGGCAGGCATGCAGGCAGGCAGGCTCGCCGGCAGGCAGGCAGGCAGCAAGCTCGCAGGCTCACAGACAGGCAGGCAGGCCGCAGGCAGGCAGGCAGGCAAGCAGTCAAGCAAGCTCGCAGGCTCACAGGCAGGCAGGCAGGCTCGCAGGCAGGCAGGCAGGCTCGCAGGCAGGCAGGCAGGCAGGTAAGCAGGACGGCTTGCATGCTCGCAGGCAGGCAAGCAGGCTCACAGGCAGGCAGGCAGGCAGGCAGGCTCGCAGGCAGGCAGGCAGGCAGGCAGGCAAGCAGTCAAGCAAGCTCGCAGGCTCGCAGGCAGGAGGGCAGGCAGGCAGGCAGGCAGGCAGGCAGGACGGCTTGCATGCTCGCAGGCAGGCAGGCAGGCAGGCAGGCAGGCAGGCAGGCAGGCAGGCAGGCAGGCTCGCAGGCAGGCAGGCAGGCAGGCAGGCAGGCAGGCAGGCAGGCAGGCAGGCAGACAGGCTCGCAGGCAGGCAGGCTCGCAGGCAGGCAGGCTCGCAGGGAGGCAGGCTCGCAGGCAGGCAGGCTCGCAGGCAGGCAGGCTCGCTGGCAGGCAGGCAGCTTCGCAGGCAGGCAGGCTAGCAGGCAGGTAGGCAGGAAGGTTCGCAGGTAGGCATGCAGGCTCCCAGGAAGGCAGGCAGGCTCGCAGGCAGGCAGGATGGCAGGCTTACAGGCAGGCAGGCAGGCAAGCAAGCTCGCAGGCTCGCAGGCAGGCTCACAGGCAGGCAGGCAGGCTCGCAGGCAGGCAGGCAGGCAGGCAGGCTCGCAGGCAGGCAGGCTCGCAGGCAGGCAGGCAAGCAGTCTCGCAGGCACAGACTCACAGGCAGGCAGGCAGGCAGGCTCGCAGGCAGGCAGGCAGGCTTGCAGGCAGGCAGGCAAGCAGTCTCGCAGGCACAGACTCACAGGCAGGCAGGCAGGCAGGCAGGCTCGCTCGCAGGCAGGTAGGCAGGAAGGTTCACAGGCAGGCAGGCAGTTAAGCAAGCTCGCAGGCTCGAAGGCAGGCAGGCAGGCTGCAGGCAGGCAAGCAGGCAAGCAAGCTCGCAGGCTCACAGGGAGGCAGGCAGGCAGGCAGGCATGCATGCAGGCAGGCAGGCAGGCATTCAGGCATGCATGCAGGCAGGCAGGCAAGCTGGCAGGCTCGCACCAGGCAGGTTTGCAGGCAGGCAGGCAGGCATGCAGACAGGCAGGCAGGCAGGCAGGCAGGCTCGCACGAGGCAGGCTCCCTGGCAAGCTGGCAGGCAGGCTCGCAGGCAGGCAGGCTCGCAGGCAGGCAGGCTCGCAGGCAGGCAGACTCGCAGGCAGGCAGGCAGGCAGGCTCGCAGGCAGGCAGGCAGGCAGGCAAGCAAGCTCGCAGGCTTGCAGGCAGGCAGGCAGGCAGGCAGGCAGGCAGGCAGGACGGCTTGCATACTCGCAGGCAGGCAGGCAGGCAGGCAGGCTCGCAGGCAGGCTCGCAGGCAGGCAGGCAGGCAGGCATTCAGGCAAGCCGTCAAGCAAGCTCGCAGGCTCACAGGTAGGCAGGCAGCTCGCACCAGGCAGGCTCGCTGGTAGGCAGGCAGGCAGGCTCGCAGGTAGGTAAGCAGGAAGGTCGTAGGCAGGCAGGCAGGCAAGCTAGCTCGCAGGCAGGCAGGCAGACAGGCAGGCAGGCAGGCAGGAAGGCTAGCAGCAGGCAGGCTCGCAGGCAGGCAGGCAGGCAAGCAAGCTAGCAGGCTCACAGGCAGGCAGGCAGGTAGGCAGGACGGCTTGCATGCTCGCAGGCAGGCAAGCAGGCTCACAGGCAGGCAGGCAGGCAGGCAGGCTCGCAGGCAGGCAGGCAGGAGGGCAGGCAGGCAGGCAGGCAGGCAGGCAGGCAGGACAGCTTGCATGCTCACAGGCAGGCAGGCAGGCAGGCAGGCAGGCAGGCAGGCAGGCTAGCAGGCAGGCAGGCTCGCAGGCAGGCAGGCAAGTAGGCATTCAATCAAGCTTGCAGGCTCGCAGGAAGGCAGGAAGGCAGGAAGGCAGGAAGGCAGGCAGGCAGGCAGGCAGGCAGGCAGGCAGGCTCGCACGAGGCAGGCTCCCTGGCAAGCTGGCAGGCAGGCTCGCAGGCAGGCAGGCTCGCAGGCAGGCAGGCTCGCAGGCAGGCAGGCTCGCAGGCAGGCAGACTCGCAGGCAGGCAGGCAGGCAGGCTCGCAGGCAGGCAGGCAGGCAGGCAAGCAAGCTCGCAGGCTTGCAGGCAGGCAGGCAGGCAGGCAGGCAGGCAGGCAGGACGGCTTGCATACTCGCAGGCAGGCAGGCAGGCAGGCAGGCTCGCAGGCAGGCTCGCAGGCAGGCAGGCAGGCAGGCATTCAGGCAAGCCGTCAAGCAAGCTCACAGGCTCACAGGTAGGCAGGCAGCTCGCACCAGGCAGGCTCGCTGGTAGGCAGGCAGGCAGGCTCGCAGGTAGGTAAGCAGGAAGGTCGTAGGCAGGCAGGCAGGCAAGCTAGCTCGCAGGCAGGCAGGCAGGCAGGCAGGCAGGCAGGCAGGCAGGCAGGAAGGCTAGCAGCAGGGAGGCTCGCAGGCAGGCAGGCAGGCAAGCAAGCTAGCAGGCTCACAGGCAGGCAGGCAGGTAGGCAGGACGGCTTGCATGCTCGCAGGCAGGCAAGCAGGCTCACAGGCAGGCAGGCAGGCAGGCAGGCTCGCAGGCAGGCAGGCAGGAGGGCAGGCAGGCAGGCAGGCAGGCAGGCAGGCAGGACAGCTTGCATGCTCACAGGCAGGCAGGCAGGCAGGCAGGCAGGCAGGCAGGCAGGCAGGCTAGCAGGCAGGCAGGCTCGCAGGCAGGCAGGCAAGTAGGCATTCAATCAAGCTTGCAGGCTCGCAGGAAGGCAGGAAGGCAGGAAGGCAGGAAGGCAGGCAGGCAGGCAGGCAGGCAGGCAGGTAGGCAGGCTCGCAGGCAGTTAGGCAGGAAGTTTCGCAGACAGGCAGGCAGGCAAGCAAGCTCGCAGGCTGGCAGCCTGGCAGGCAGGCAGGCAGGCAGGCAGGCAGGCATGCAGGCAGGCAGGCAGGCAGGCAGGCAGGCAGGCCCTCAGGCAGGCTGGCAGGCAGGCAGGCTCGCAGGCAGGCAGGCAGGCAGGCAGGCAGGCAGGCAGGCAGGCAGGCAGGCAGGCAGGCAGGCAGGCTTGAAGGCAGGCAGGCAGGTAGGCAGGCAGGCAGACAGGCAGGCAGGCAGGCAGGCAGGCAGGCTGGTAGACAGGCAGGAAGGCAGTAAGGCAGGCAGGCTAGCAGGCAGGCAGGCTTGAAGGCAGGCAGGCAGGCAAGGAAGCTCACATGCTTGCTCGCTGGCAGGCAGGCTCACAGGCAGTTAGGTAGTTAGGTTGGCAGGCAGGCAGGATGGCAGGCTTGCAGGCAGGCAGGCAGGCAGGTAGGCAGGCTCGCAGGCAGTTAGGCATGAAGGTTCGCAGACAGGCAGGCAGGCAAGCATGCTCGCAGGCAGGCAGGCAGGCAGGCAGGCAGGCAGGCAGGCAGGCAGGCAGGCAGGCAGGCTCGCAGGCAGGCAGGCTCGCAGGCAGGCAGGCTCGCAGGCAGGCAGGCTCGTAGGCAGGCAGGCTCGCAGGCAGGCAGGCTCGCAGGCAGGCAGGCTCGCAGGCAGGCAGGCTCGCAGGCAGGCAGGCAGCTTCGCAGGCAGGCAGGTTAGCAGGCAGGTAGGCAGGAAGGTTCCCAGGGTGGCAGGCAGGCTCCCAGTAAGGCAGGCAGGCTCGCAGGCAGGCAGGATGGTAGGCTTACAGGCAGGCAGGCAGGCAAGCAAGCTCGCAGGCTCGCAGGCAGGCAGGCAGGCTCGCAGGCAGGCAGGCAAGCAGTCTCGCAGGCACAGACTCACTGGTAGGCAGGCAGGCAGGCAGGCTCGCAGGCAGGCAGGCTCTCAGGCAGGTAGGCAGGCAGGCTCGCACCAGGTAGGTTCGCTGGCAGGCAGGCAGGCAGGCTCACACCAGGCAGGCTCGCTGGCAGGCAGGCAGGCAGGCAGGCTCGCAGGCAGGTAGGCAGGAAGGTTCACAGGCAGGCAGGCAGTTAAGCAAGCTCGCAGGCTCGAAGGCAGGCAGGCAGGCTGCAGGCAGGCAGGCAGGCAGGCAAGCAGGCAAGCAAGCTCGCAGGCTCACAGGGAGGCAGGCAGGCAGGCAGGCAGGCAGGCAGGCCGGCATGCATGCTCGAAGACCAGCAGTCTCACTGGCAGGCAAGCAGGCAAGCAGGCAGCCAGGCTCGCAGGCGGGCAGGCTGGCAGGCTGGCAGGCTCTCAGGCAGGCAGGAAGGGAGGCTCAGAGACAGGCAGGCTTGGAGGCAGGCATGCATGCATGCATGCAGGCAGGCAATCAGGCATGCAGGCTTGCATGCTCACAGGCCGGCAGGCTCACAGGCAGGCAGGCAGGCTGGCAGGCAGGCCGGCATGCATGCTGGCAGACCAGGAGGCTCACAGGCAGGCAGGCCGACAAGCAGGCAGGCAGGCTCGCAGGCAGGCAGCCAGGCTCGCAGGCAGGCAGGCAGGTAGGCAGGGAGGCAGGCAGGCAGGCTTGCATGCTCACAGGCAGGCAGGCGAGCAAGCAGGCAGGCAGGCAGGCAGCCAGGCTCGCAGGTACGCAGGCAGGCAGGCTGCCAGGCTCTCAGGCAGGCAGGCAGGAACGTTCACAGGCAGGCAGGCAGGCAAGCAACCTCTCAGTCTCGCAAGCAGGCAGGCAGGCCGCAGGTAGGCAGGCAGGCAGGCAGCCAGGCAGGCAGGCAGGCAGGCAAGCAGGCAAGCAGTCAGGCAGGCAGGCAGCGAGGTTAGCAGGCTAGCAGGCAGGCAGGCAGGCAGGCTCGCAGGCAGGCATGCAGGTAGGCAGGCTCCCAGGCAGGCAGGCAGGCAAGTAAGCTCGCAGGCTCACAGGCAGGCAGGCAGGCAGGCAGGCAGGCAGGCAAGCTCGCAGGCAGGCTCGCAGGCAGGCTCGCAGGAAGGCTCGCAGGCAGGCTCGCAGGCAGGCTCGCAGGCAGGCTCGCAGGCAGGCTCGCAGGCATTCTCGCAGGCAGGCTCGCAGGCAGGCAGGCACGGAGGCAGGCAGGCAAGCAGGGAGGCAGGCAGGCAAGCAGGGAGGCAGGCAGCCAAGCAGGGAGGCAGGTAGGCAAGCAGGGAGGCAGGCAGGCAAGCAGGGAGGCAGGCAGGCTCGCAGGCAGGCAGGCTCGCAGGCAGGCAGGCTCGCAGGCAGGAAGGCTCGCAGGCAGGCAGGCTCGCTGCCAGTCAGGTAACTTCGCAGGCAGGCAGGTAGGCAGCCTAGCAGGCAGGTAGGCAGGAAGGTTCGCAGGCAGGCAGGCAGGCTCCCAGGAAGGCAGGCAGGCTCGCAGGCAGGCAGGCTCGCAGGCAGGCAGGCTCGCAGGCAGGCAGGCAGGCAGGTAGGCAGGACGGCTTGCATGCTCGCAGGCAGGCAAGCAGGCTCGCAGGCAGGCAGGCAGGCAGGCAGGCTCGCAGGCAGGCAGGCAGGCAGGCAGGCAAGCAGTCAAGCAAGCTCGCAGGCTCGCAGGCAGGCAGGCAGGCTCGCAGGCAGGCAGGCAGGCAGGTAGGCAGGACGGCTTGCATGCTCGCAGGCAGGCAAGCAGGCTCGCAGGCAGGCAGGCAGGCAGGCAGGCTCGCAGGCAGGCAGGCAGGCAGGCAGGCAAGCAGTCAAGCAAGCTCGCAGGCTCGCAGGCAGGCAGGCAGGAGGGCAGGCAGGCAGGCAGGCAGGCAGGCAGGCAGGCAGGACGGCTTGCATGCTCGCAGGCAGGCAGGCAGGTAGGCAGGCAGGCAGGCAGGCAGGCAGACTCGCAGGCTCGCAGGCAGGCAGGCTCGCAGGCAGGCAGGCTCGCAGGCAGGCAGGCTCGCAGGCAGGCAGGCTCGCAGGCAGGCAGGCTCGCAGGCAGGCAGGCTCGCAGGCAGGCAGGCAGGTTCGCAGGCAGGCAGGTTAGCAGGCAGGTAGGCAGGAAGGTTCACAGGTAGGCAGGCAGGCTCCCAGGAAGGCAGGCAGGCTCGCAGGCAGGCAGGATGGCAGGCTTACAGGCAGGCAGGCAGGCAAGCAAGCTCGCAGGCTCGCAGGCAGGCAAGCAGGCTCGCAGGCAGGCAGGCAAGCAGTCTCGCAGGCACAGACTCACAGGCAGGCAGGCAGGCTCGCAGGCTCGCAGGCAGGCAGGCTCGCAGGCAGGTAGGCAGGCAGGCTTGCACCAGGTAGGTTCGCTGGCAGGCAGGCAGGCAGGCTCGCACCAGGCAGGCTCGCTGGCAGGCAGGCAGGCAGGCAGGCTCGCAGGCAGGCAGGCAGGCTCGCAGGCAGGCAGGCAGGCAAGCAGGCACACAGGCTCGCAGGCAGGCAGGCAGGCAGCCAGGCTCGCAGGCATGCAGGCAGGCAGGCTGGAAGGCTCTCACGCAGGCAGGCAGGGAGGCTCGCAGGCAGGCAGGGAGGCAGGCAGGCAGGCAGGCTTGCATGCTCACAGGCAGGCAGGCAAGCAAGAAGGCAGGCAGCCAGGCAGGCAGCCAGGCTCGCAGGTACTCAGGCAGGCAGGCTGCCAGGCTCTCAGGCAGGCAGGCAGGAACGTTCACAGGCAGGCAGGCAGGCAAGCAACCTCTCAGTCTCGCAAGCAGGCCGGCAGGCCGCAGGTAGGCAGGCAGGCAGGCAGCCAGGCAGGCAGGCAGGCAGGCAAGCAGGCAAGCAGTCAGGCAGGCAGGCAGCCAGGTTAGCAGGCTAGCAGGCAGGCAGGCAGGCAGGCTCGCAGGCAGGCATGCAGGCAGGCAGGCTCCCAGGCAGGCAGGCAGGCAAGTAAGCTCGCAGGCTCGCAGGCAGGCAGGCAGGCAGGCAGGCAAGCAGTCAAGCAAGCTCGCAGGCAGGCTCGCAGGCAGGCTCGCAGGCAGGCTCGCAGGCAGGCTCGCAGGCAGGCTCGCTGGCAGGCTCGCAGGCAGGCTCGCAGGCAGGCTCGCAGGCAGTCTCGCAGGCAGACTCGCAGGCAGGCAGGCAGGGAGGCAGGCAGGCAAGCAGGGAGGCAGGCAGGCAAGCAGGGAGGCAGGCAGGGAGGCAGGCAGGCAAGCAGGGAGGCAGGCAGGCTCGCAGGCAGGCAGGCTCGCAGGCAGGCAGGCTCGCAGGCAGGCAGGCTCGCTGCCAGTCAGGTAACTTCGCAGGCAGGCACTTAGGCAGGCTAGCAGGCAGGTAGGCAGGAAGTTTCGCAGGCAGGCAGGCAGGCTCCCAGGAAGGCAGGCAGGCTCGCAGGCAGGCAGGCAGGCGTGCAGGCAGGCAGGCTCGCAGGCAGGCAGGCAGGCAGCAAGCTCGCAGGCTCGCAGGCAGGCAGGCAGGCCGCAGGTAGGTAGGCAGGCAGGCAGGCAAGCAGTCAAGCAAGCTCGCAGGCTCGCAGGCAGGCAGGCAGGCTCGCAGGCAGGCAGGCAGGCAGGTAGGCAGGACGGCTTGCATGCTCGCAGGCAGGCAAGCAGGCTCGCAGGCAGGCAGGCAGGCAGGCAGGCAGGCAGGCTCGCAGGCAGGCAGGCAGGCAGGCAGGCAAGCAGTCAAGCAAGCTTGCAGGCTCGCAGGCAGGCAGGCAGGAGGGCAGGCAGGCAGGCAGGCAGGCAGGCAGGACGGCTTGCATGCTCGCAGGCAGGCAGGCAGGCAGGCAGTCAGGCAGGCAGGCAGGCAGGCAGGCAGGCAGGCAGGCAGGCAGGTAGGCAGGCAGGCTCGCAGGCAGGCAGGCTCGCAGGCAGGCAGGCTCGCAGGCAGGCAGGCTCGCAGGCAGGCAGGCTCGCAGGCAGGCAGGCTCGCAGGCAGGCAGGCTCGCAGGCAGGCAGGCTCGCAGGCAGGCAGGTTAGCAGGCAGGTAGGCAGGAAGGTTCACAGGTAGGCAGGCAGGCTCCCAGGAAGGCAGGCAGGCTCGCAGGCAGGCAGGATGGCAAGCTTACAGGCAGGCAGGCAGGCAAGCAAGCTCGCAGGCTCGCAGGCAGGCAGGCAGGCTCGCAGGCAGGCAGGCAAGCAGTCTCGCAGGCACAGACTCACAGGCAGGCAGGCAGGCAGGCAGGCTCGCAGGCAGGCAGGCTCTCAGGCTCTCAGGCAGGTAGGCAGGCAGGCTAGCACCAGGTAGGTTCGCTGGCAGGCAGGCATGCAGGCTCGCACCAGGCAGGCTCGCTGGCAGGCAGGCAGGCAGGCTCGCAGGCAGGTAGGCAGGAAGGTTCACAGGCAGGCAGGCAGTTAAGCAAGCTCGCAGGCTCGAAGGCAGGCAGGCAGGCTGCAGGCAGGCAGGCAGGCAGGCAAGCAGGCAAGCAAGCTCGCAGGCTCACAGGGAGGCAGGCAGGAAGGCAGGCAGGCAGGCAGGCAGGCCGGCAAGCAGGGAGGCAGGCTTGCATGCTCACAGGCCGGCAGGCTCACAGGCAGGCAGGCAGGCTCGCAGGCAGGCAGGCAGGCTCGCAGGCAGGCAAGCAGGCACACAGGCTCGCAGGCAGGCAGGCAGGCAGCCAGGCTCGCAGGCATGCAGGCAGGCAGGCTGGAAGGCTCTCACGCAGGCAGGCAGGGAGGCTCGCAGGCAGGCAGGCAGGGAGGCAGGCAGGTAGGCTTGCATGCTCACAGGCAGGCAGGCAAGCAAGAAGGCAGGCAGGCAGGCAGCCAGGCTCGCAGGTACGCAGGCAGGCAGGCTGGCAGGCTCTCAGGCAGGCAGGCAGGAACGTTCACAGGCAGGCAGGCAGGCAAGCAACCTCTCAGTCTCGCAAGCAGGCAGGCAGGCCGCAGGTAGGCAGGCAGGCAGGCAGCCAGGCAGGCAGGCAGGCAGGCAAGCAGGCAAGCAGTCAGGCAGGCAGGCAGCCAGGCAGGCAGGCAGGCTAGCAGGCAGGCAGGCAGGCAGGCTCGCAGGCAGGCATGCAGGCAGGCAGGCTCCCAGGCAGGCAGGCAGGCAAGTAAGCTCGCAGGCTCGCAGGCAGGCAGGCAGGCAAGCAGTCAAGCAAGCTCGCAGGCAGGCTCGCAGGCAGGCTCGCAGGCAGGCTCGCAGGCAGGCTCGCAGGCAGGCTCGCAGGCAGTCTCGCAGGCAGGCTCGCAGGCAGGCAGGCAGGGAGGCAGGCAGGCAAGCAGGGAGGCAGGCAGGCAAGCAGGGAGGCAGGCAGGCAGGCAGGCAGGCAAGCAGGGAGGCAGGCAGGCTCGCAGGCAGGCAGGCTCGCAGGCAGGCAGGCTCGCAGGCAGGCAGGCTCGCTGCCAGTCAGGTAACTTCGCAGGTAGGCACTTAGGCAGGCTAGCAGGCAGGTAGGCAGGAAGTTTCGCAGGCAGGCAGGCAGGCTCCCAGGAAGGCAGGCAGGCTCGCAGGCAGGCAGGCTCGCAGGCAGGAAGGCAGGCGTGCAGGCAGGCAGGCTCACAGGCAGGCAGGCAGGCAGCAAGCTCGCAGGCTCGCAGGCAGGCAGGCAGGCCGCAGGTAGGCAGGCAGGCAGGCAGGCAAGCAGTCAAGCAAGCTCGCAGGCTCACAGGCAGGCAGGCAGGCTCGCAGGCAGGCAGGCAGGCAGGTAGGCAGGACGGCTTGCATGCTCGCAGGCAGGCTCGCAGGCAGGCAGGCAGGCAGGCAGGCAGGCAGGCAGGCTCGCAGGCAGGCAGGCAGGCAGGCAGGCAAGCAGTCAAGCAAGCTCGCAGGCTCTCAGGCAGTCAGGCAGGAGGGCAGGCAGGCAGGCAGGCAGGCAGGACGGCTTGCATGCTCGCAGGCAGGCAGGCAGGCAGGCAGGCAGGCAGCCAGGCAGGCAGGCAGGCAGGCAGGCAGGTAGGCAGGAAGGCAGGCAGGCAGGCTCGCAGGCAGGCAGGCTCGCAGGCAGGCAGGCTCGCAGGCAGGCAGGCTCGCAGGCAGGCAGGCTCGCAGGCAGGCAGGCTCGCAGGCAGGCAGGCTCGCAGGCAGGCAGGCAGCTTCGCAGGCAGGCAGGTAGGCAGGAAGGTTCACAGGTAGGCAGGCAGGCTCCCAGGAAGGCAGGCAGGCTCGCAGGCAGGCAGGATGGCAGGCTTACAGGCAGGCAGGCAGGCAAGCAAGCTCGCAGGCTCGCAGGCAGGCAGGCAGGCTCGCAGGCAGGCAGGCAAGCAGTCTCGCAGGCACAGACTCACAGGCAGGCAGGCAGGCAGGCAGGCAGGCTCTCAGGCAGGCAGGCTCTCAGGCAGGTAGGCAGGCAGTCTCGCACCAGGTAGGTTCGCTGGCAGGCAGGCAGGCAGGCTCGCACCAGGCAGGCTCGCTGGCAGGCAGGCAGGCAGGCAGGTTCACAGGCAGGTAGGCAGGAAGGTTCACAGGCAGGCAGGCAGTTAAGCAAGCTCGCAGGCTCGAAGGCAGGCAGGCAGGCTGCAGGCAGGCAGGCAGGCAGGCAGGCAAGCAGGCAAGCAAGCTCGCAGGCTCACAGGGAGGCAGGCAGGCAGGCAGGCAGGCAGGCAGGCCGGCATGCATGCTCGCAGACCAGCAGTCTCACTGGCAGACAAGCAGGCAAGCAGGCAGCCAGGCTCGCAGGCGGGCAGGCTGGCAGGCTGGCAGGCTCTCAGGCAGGCAGGCAGGGAGGCTCAGAGACAGGCAGGCTGGGAGGCAGGCATGCATGCATGCATGCAGGCAGGCAATCAGGCAGGCAGGCTTGCATGCTCTCAGGCCGGCAGGCTCACAAGCAGGCAGGCAGGCTGGCAGGCAGGCCGGCATGCATGCAGGCAGACCAGGAGGCTCACAGGCAGGCAGGCCGACAAGCAGGCAGGCAGGCTCGCAGGCAGGCAGCCAGGCTCGCAGGCAGGCAGGCAGGCAGGGAGGCTCACAGGCAGGCAGGGAGGCAGGCAGGCAGGCTCGCAGGCAAGCAAGCTCGCATGCTCGCAGGCAGGCAGGCAGGACGCAGGCAGGCAGGAGGGCAGGCAGGCAGGAGGGCAGGCAGGCAAGCAGGCAGGCAGGCAAGCAGGCAAGCAAGCTCGCAGGCTCGCAGGCAGGCAGGCAGGCAGGCAGCCAGAATCGCAGGTAGGCAGGCAGGCAGGCTGGCAGGCTCTCAGGCAGGCAGGCAGGAACGTTCGCAGGCAGGCAGGCAGGCAAGCAACCTCGCAGTCTCGCAAGCAGGCAGGCAGGCCGCAGGTAGGCAGGCAGGCAGGCAGCCAGGCTAGCAGGCAGGCAGGCATGCAGACAGACAGGCAGGCAGGCAGGCTCGCACCAGGCAGGCTCGCTGCCAAGCAGGCAGGCAGGCAGGCTCGCACTAGGCAGGCTCGCTGGCAGGCAGGCAGGCAGGCTGCAGGCAGCCAGGCAGGCAGGCAGGCAGGCAGGCAGGCAGGCAGGCAAGCATGCAGGCAGTCAGGCAGGCAGGCAGCCAGGCTAGCAGGCTAGCAGGCAGGCAGGCAGGCAGGCTCGCAGGCAGGCATGCAGGCAGGCAGGCTCCCAAGCAGGCAGGCAGGCAAGTAAGCTCGCAGGCTCGCAGGCAGGCAGGCAGGAAAGCAGTCAAGCAAGCTCGCAGGCTCGCAGGCAGGCTCGCAGGCAGGCTCGCAGGCAGGCTCGCAGGCAGGCAAGCAGGGAGGCAGGCAGGCAAGCAGGGAGGCAGGCAGGCAAGCAGGGAGGCAGGCAGGCAAGCAAGGAGGCAGGCAGGCTCGCAGGCAGGCAGGCTCGCAGGCAGGCAGGTTCCCAAGCAGGCAGGCTCGCAGGCAGGCAGGCTCGCTGCCAGTCAGGTAACTTCGCAGGCAGGCAGGCAGGCAGGCTAGCAGGCAGGTAGGCAGGAAGGTTCGCACGCAGGCAAGCAGGCTCCCAGGAAGGCAGGCAGGCTCACAGGCAGGCAGGCAGGCATGCAGGCAGGCAGGCTCGCCGGCAGGCAGGCAGGCAGCAAGCTCGCAGGCTCACAGACAGGCAGGCAGGCCGTAGGCAGGCAGGCAGGCAAGCAGTCAAGCAAGCTCGCAGGCAGGCAGGCAGGCACGCAGGCAGGCAGGCAGGCTCGCAGGCAGGCAGGCAGGCAGGTAGGCAGGACGGCTTGCATGCTCGCAGGCAAGCAAGCAGGCTCACAGGCAGGCAGGCAGGCAGGCAGGCTCGCAGGCAGGCAGGCAGGCAAGCAGTCAAGCAAGCTCGCAGGCTCGCAGGCAGGAGGGCAGGCAGGCAGGCAGGCAGGCAGGCAGGCAGGACGGCTTGCATGCTCGCAGGCAGGCAGGCAGGCAGGCAGGCAGGCAGGCAGGCAGGCAGGCAGGCAGGCAGGCAGGCAGACAGGCTCGCAGGCAGGCAGGCTCGCAGGCAGGCAGGCTCGCAGGCAGGCAGGCTCGCAGGCAGGCAGGCTCGCAGGCAGGCAGGCTCGCAGGCAGGCAGGCTCGCAGGCAGGCAGGCTCGCAGGCAGGCAGGCTCGCAGGCAGGCAGGCTCGCAGGCAGGCAGGCTCGCAGGCAGGCAGGCAGCTTCGCAGGCAGGCAGGCTAGCAGGCAGGTAGGCAGGAAGGTTCGCAGGTAGGCATGCAGGCTCCCAGGAAGGCAGGCAGGCTCGCAGGCAGGCAGGATGGCAGGCTTACAGGCACGCAGGCAGGCAAGCAAGTTCGCAGGCTCGCAGGCAGGCAGGCAGGCAGGCAGGCAGGCAGGCAGGCAGGCAGGCTCGCAGGCAGGCAGGCAAGCAGTCTCGCAGGCACAGACTCACAGGCAGGCAGGCAGGCTCGCAGGCAGGCAGGCAGGCTTGCAGGCAGGCAGGCAAGCAGTCTCGCAGGCACAGACTCACAGGCAGGCAGGCAGGCAGGCAGGCTCGCTGGCAGGCAGGCAGGCAGGCAGGCAGGCTCGCAGGCAGGTAGGCAGGAAGGTTCACAGGCAGGCAGGCAGTTAAGCAAGCTCACAGGCTCGAAGGCAGGCAGGCAGGCTGCAGGCAGGCAGGCAGGCAGGCAAGCAGGCAAGCAAGCTCGCAGGCTCACAGGGAGGCAGGCAGGCAGGCAGGCAGGCATGCAGGCCAGGCAGGCAGGCAGGCAGGCAGGCATTCAGGCATGCATGCATGCAGGCAGGCAAGCTGGCAGGCTCGCACCAGGCAGGCTTGCAGGCAGGCAGGCAGGCATGCAGACAGGCAGGCAGGCAGGCAGGCAGGCAGGCTCGCACGAGGCAGGCTCCCTGGCAAGCTGGCAGGCAGGCTCGCAGGCAGGCAGGCTCGCAGGCAGGCAGGCTCGCAGGCAGGCAGGCTCGCAGGCAGGCAGACTCGCAGGCAGGCAGGCAGGCAGGCTCGCAGGCAGGCAGGCAGGCAGGCAAGCAAGCTCGCAGGCTCGCAGGCAGGCAGGCAGGCCGCAGGCAGGCAGGCAGGCAGGACGGCTTGCATACTCGCAGGCAGGCAGGCAGGCAGGCAGGCTCGCAGGCAGGCTCGCAGGCAGGCAGGCAGGCAGGCATTCAGGCAAGCCGTCAAGCAAGCTCGCAGGCTCGCAGGTAGGCAGGCAGCTCGCACCAGGCAGGCTCGCTGGTAGGCAGGCAGGCAGGCTCGCAGGTAGGTAAGCAGGAAGGTCGTAGGCAGGCAGGCAGGCAAGCTAGCTCACAGGCTCGCAGGCAGGCAGGCAGGCAGGCAGGCAGGCAGGAAGGCTAGCAGCAGGCAGGCTCGCAGGCAGGCAGGCAGGCAAGCAAGCTAGCAGGCTCACAGGCAGGCAGGCAGGAAGGCTAGCAGCAGGCAGGTTGGCAGGCAGGCAGGCAGGCCAGCAAGCTAGCAGGCTCACAGGCAGGCAGGCAGGTAGGCAGGACGGCTTGCATGCTCGCAGGCAGGCAAGCAGGCTCACAGGCAGGCAGGCAGGCAGGCAGGCTCACAGGCAGGCAGGCAGGAGGGCAGGCAGGCAGGCAGGCAGGCAGGCAGGACAGCTTGCATGCTCGCAGGCAGGCAGGCAGGCAGGCAGGCAGGCAGGCAGGCAGGAAGGTTAGCAGGCAGGCAGGCTCGCAGGCAGGCAGGCAAGTAGGCATTCAATCAAGCTTGCAGGCTCGCAGGAAGGCAGGCAGGCAGGAAGGCAGGCAGGCAGGTAGACAGGCAGGCAGGCAGGTAGACAGGCAGGCAGGCAGGAAGGCAGGCAGGCAGGCTTGAAGGCAGGCAGGCAGGCAAGGAAGCTCACATGCTTGCTCGCTGGCAGGCAGGCAGTCAGGCAGGCAGGCAGGCTCACACCAGGCAGGCTCGCTGGCAGGCAGGCAGGCAGGCTTGCAGGCAGTTAGGCAGTTAGGTTCGCAGTCAGGCAGGCTTGCAGGCAGGCAGGCAGGCAAGAAAGCTCACAGGCTCGCAGGCAGGCAGGCATGCAGGCAGCTAGGCAGGCAGGCAGGCAGGTAGGCAGGCTCGCAGGCAGTTAGGCAGGAAGGTTCGCAGACAGGCAGGCAGGCAAGCAAGCTCGCAGGCTGGCAGGCTGGCAGGCAGGCAGGCAGGCAGGCAGGCAGGCATGCAGGCAGGCAGGCAGGCAGGCAGGCAGGCCCTCAGGCAGGCTGGCAGGTAGGCAGGCTCGCAGGCAGGCAGGCAGGCAGGCAGGCAGGCAGGCAGGCAGGCAGGCAGGCAGGCTCGCACCAGGCAGGCTCGCTGGCAAGCAGGTAGGCATGCTCGCAGGCAGGTAGGCAGAAAGTTTCGCAGGCAGGCAGGCAGGCAAGCAAACACGCAGGCTCGCATGTAGGCAGGCAGGCAGGCCGCAGGCAGGTAGGCAGGCAGGCAAGCAGGCAAGCAAGCTCGCAGGCTCACAGGTAGGCAGGCAGGCAGGCAGGCAAGCAGACAGGCAGGCAGGCAAGCAAGCTCGCAGGCTCACAGGCAGGCAGGCCACAGGCAGCCAGACTAGCAGGCTAGGAGGTTAGCAGGCAGGCAGGCAGGCAGGCAGGGTCGCACCAGGCAGGCTCGCTGGCAGCCAGGCAGGCAGGCTCGCAGGCAGGTAAGCAGGAAGCTCGCAGGCAGGCAGGCAGGCAAGCAAGCTCACAGGCTCACAGGCAGGCAGGCAGGCCGCAGGCAGGCAGACAGGCAGGCAAGTAGGCAGGCAAGCTCGCAGGCTCACAGGCAGGCAGGCAGGCTCGCAGGCAGGCAGGCAGTTAGGTTCGCAGGCAGGCAGGATGGCAGGCTTGCAGGCAGGCAGGCAGGCAAGCAAGCTCGCAGGCTCGCAGGCAGGCAGGCAGGCAGGCAGGCAGGCAGGCAGGCAGGCAGGAAGGCTCGCAGGCAGGCAGGCTCACAGGCAGGCAGGCAGGCTCGCAGGCACGCTCGCAGGGAGGCAGGCTCGCAGGCAGGCAGGCAGGCAGGAATGCTAGCAGGCAGGCAGGCTCGCAGGAAGGCAGGCAGGCAGGCAAGCATGCTCGCAGTCTCAATGGCAGGCAGGCAGGCAGTCAGGCATGCAGGCAGGTAGGCATGCAGGCAGGCAGGCAGGCTCACTGGCAGGCAGGCAGGTAGGCTCGCAGGCAGGTAGGCAGGAAGGTTCTCAGGCCTGCAGGCAGGCAGGCAAGCAAGCTCGCAGGCAGGCAGGCAGGCAGGCAGGCAGGCAGGCAGGCAGGCAGGCAGGCAGACAGGCAAGCAGGCAGGCAGGCAGGCAGGCTCGCACCAGGCAGGCTCGCTGGCAAGCAGGTAGGCAGGCTCGCAGGCAGGTAGGCAGAAAGTTTCGCAGGCAGGCAGGCAGGCAAGCAAACACGCAGGCTCGCATGCAGGCAGGCAGGCAGGCAGGCCGCAGGCAGGTAGGCAGGCAGGCAAGCAGGCAAGCAAGCTCGCAGGCTCGCATGCAGGCAGGCAGTTATGCAGGCAGGTAGGCAGGTAGGCAGGCAGGCAGGAAGGAAGGCTAGCAGGCAGGCCGGCTCGCAGGCAGTCAGGCAAGTAAGCAGGCAAGCAAGCTCGCAGGCTGGCAGGCAGGTAGGCAGGCAGGCAGGCAGGCATGCAGGCAGGCAGGCCACAGGCAGGCAGGCAGGCAGGCTCACACCAGGCAAGCTCGCTGACAGGCAGGCAGGTAGGCTCGCAGGCAGGTAAGCAAGAAGGTTTGCAGGCAGGCAGGCAGGCAAGCAAGCTCACAGGCTCACAGGCAGGCAGGTAGGCCGCAGGCAGGCAGCCAGGCAGGCAGGCTCGCAGGCAGGCAGCCAGGCTAGCAGGCAGGCAGGCAGGCAGGCTTCCAGGCAGGCAGGCAGGCAGGCAGGCAAGCAAGCTCACAGGCTCACAGGCAGGCAGGCAGGCCACAGGCAGGTAGGCAGGCAGGCAGGCAGGCAAGAAGGCTAGCAGATAGGCAGGCTCGCAGGCAGCAGGCAGGTAGGCAGGCAAGCAAGCTCGCAGGCTCGCAGGCAGGCAGGCAGGCAGGCAGGCTCGCAGGCAGGCTGGCAGGCAGGCAGGCAGGCAGGCAGGCAGGCAGCCAGGCAGGCAGGCAGGCAGGCAAGCAGGGAGGCAGGCAGGCAAGCAGGGAGGCAGGCAAGCAGAGAGGCAGGCAGGCTCGCAGGCAGGCAGGCTCGCAGGCAGGCACGCTAGCTGCCAGTCAGGTAGCTTCGCAGGCAGGCAGGCAGGCAGGCAGGCTAGCAGGCAGGTAGGCAGGAAGGTTCGCAGGCAGGCAGGCAGGCTCCCAGGAAGGCAGGCAGGCTCCCAGGCAGGCAGGCAGGCAGGCAGGCAGGCAGGCAGGCATGCAGGCAGGTAGGCAGGCAGTCAAGCATGCAGGAAGGCTAGCAGGCAGGTAGGCTCACAGGCAGGCTTGAAGGCAGGCAGGCAGGCAAGGAAGCTCACATGCTTGCTCGCTGGTAGGCAGGTAGGCAGGCAGGCAGGCTCGCACCAGGCAGGCTCGCTGGCAGGCAGGCAGGCAGGCAGGCAGGCTCACAGGCAGTTAGGTAGTTAGGTTCGCAGGCAGGCAGGATGGCAGGCTTGCAGGCAGGCAGGCAGGCAAGCAAGCTCGCAGGCTCGCTGTCAGGCAGGCAGGCAGGCAGGTAAGAAGGCTCACAGGCAGGCAGGCTCACAAGCAGGCAGGCAGGCTAGCAGGCTGGCAGGCTCGCAAGCAGGCAGGCAGGCAAGCTAGCAGGCACAGGCTCGCAGGCAGGCAGGCAGGCAGGCAGCCTCACAGGCAGGCAGGCTCGCAGGCAGGTAGGCAGGAAGGCATGCAGACAGGCATGCAGGCAGGTAGGCAGGCAGGCAGGCAGGCTCGCTGGCAGGCAGGCAGACAGGCTCGCAGGCAGGTAGGCAGGAAGGTTCGCAGGCAGGCAGGCAAACAAGTTCACAGGCTTGCAGGCAGGCAGGCTGGCCGCAGGTAGGCAGGCAGGCAGGCAGGCAAGAAGGCTAGCAGATAGGCAGGCTGGCAGGCAGCAGGCAGGTAGGCAGGCAAGCAAGCTCGCAGGCTCGCAGGCAGGCAGGCAGGCAGGCAGGCAGGCTCGCAGGCAGGCAGGCAGGCAGGCAGGCAGGCAGGCAGGCAGGCAGGCAGGCAGCCAGGCAGGCAGGCAAGCAGGGAGGCAGGCAGGCAAGCAGGGAGGCAGGCAAGCAGGGAGGCAGGCAAGCAGGGAGGCAGGCAGGCTCGCAGGCAGGCAGGCTCGCAGGCAGGCAGGCTAGCTGCGAGTCAGGTAGCTTCGCAGGCAGGCAGGCAGGCAGGCAGGCTAGCAGGCAGGTTAGCAGGAAGGTTCGCAGGCAGGCAGGCAGGCTCCCAGGAAGGCAGGCAGGCTCCCAGGCAGGCAGGCAGGCAGGCAGGCAGGCAGGCAGGCATGCAGGCAGGTAGGCAGGCAGTCAAGCATGCAGGAAGGCTAGCAGGCAGGTAGGCTCACAGGCAGGCTTGAAGGCAGGCAGGCAGGCAAGGAAGCTCACATGCTTGCTCGCTGGCAGGCAGGTAGGCAGGCAGGCAGGCTCGCACCAGGCAGGCTCGCTGGCAGGCAGGCAGGCAGGCAGGCAGGCTCACAGGCAGTTAGGTAGTTAGGTTCGCAGGCAGGCAGGATGGCAGGCTTGCAGGCAGGCAGGCAGGCAAGCAAGCTCGCAGGCTCGCTGGCAGGTAGGCAGGCAGGCAGGCAGGCAAGAAGGCTCACAGGCAGGCAGGCTCACAAGCAGGAAGGCAGGCTAGCAGGCTGGCAGGCTCGCAAGCAGGCAGGCAGGCAAGCTAGCAGGCACAGGCTCGCAGGCAGGCAGGCAGGCAGGCAGCCTCGCAGGCAGGCAGGCTCGCAGGCAGGTAGGCAGGAAGGCATGCAGACAGGCATGCAGGCAGGTAGGCAGGCAGGCAGGCAGGCTCGCTGGCAGGCAGGCAGACAGGCTCGCAGGCAGGTAGGCAGGAAGGTTCGCAGGCAGGCAGGCAAACAAGTTCACAGGCTTGCAGGCAGGCAGGCTGGCCACAGGCAGGCAGACAGGCAGGCAGGCAAGAAGGCTAGCAGATAGGCAGGCTCGCAGGCAGCAGGCAGGTAGGCAGGCAAGCAAGCTCGCAGGCAGGCAGGCAGGCAGGCAGGCAGGCAGGCAGGCAGGAAGGCTAGCAGCAGGCAGGCTGGCAGGCAGGCAGGCAGGCCAGCAAGCTAGCAGGCTCACAGGCAGGCAGGCAGGTAGGCAGGACGGCTTGCATGCTCGCAGGCAGGCAAGCAGGCTCACAGGCAGGCAGGCAGGCAGGCAGGCTCGCAGGCAGGCAGGCAGGAGGGCAGGCAGGCAGGCAGGCAGGCAGGCAGGCAGGACAGCTTGCATGCTCGCAGGCAGGCAGGCAGGCAGGCAGGCAGGCAGGCAGGCAGGCAGGCAGGCAGGCAGGAAGGCTAGCAGGCAGGCAGGCTCGCAGCCAGGCAGGCAAGTAGGCATTCAATCAAGCTTGCAGGCTCGCAGGAAGGCAGGAAGGCAGGAAGGCAGGCAGGCAGGCAGGCAGGCAGGCAGGCAGGAAGGCAGGCAGGCAGGCTTGAAGGCAGGCAGGCAGGCAAGGAAGCTCATATGCTTGCTCGCTGGCAGGCAGGCAGTCAGGCAGGCAGGCAGGCTCACACCAGGCAGGCTCGCTGGCAGGCAGGCAGGCAGGCTTGCAGGCAGTTAGGCAGTTAGGTTCGCAGTCAGTCAGGCTTGCAGGAAGGCAGGCAGGCAAGAAAGCTCACAGGCTCGCAGGCAGGCAGGCATGCAGGCAGCTAGGCAGGCATGCAGGCATGCAGGCAGCTAGGCAGGCAGTTAGGCAGGAAGGTTCGCAGACAGGCAGGCAGGCAAGCAAGCTCGCAGGCTGGCAGGCTGGCAGGCAGGCAGGCAGGCAGGCAGGCATGCAGGCAGGCAGGCAGGCAGGCAGGCAGGCCCTCAGGCAGGCTGGCAGGCAGGCAGGCTCGCAGGCAGGCAGGCAGGCAGGCAGGCAGGCAGGCAGGCAGGCAGGCAGGCAGGCAGGCAGGCAGGCTGGTAGACAGGCAGGAAGGCAGTAAGGCAGGCAGGCTAGCAGGCAGGCAGGCTTGAAGGCAGGCAGGCAGGCAAGGAAGCTCACATGCTTGCTCGCTGGCAGGCAGGCAGGCAGGCTCACAGGCAGTTAGGTAGTTAGGTTGGCAGGCAGGCAGGATGGCAGGCTTGCAGGCAGGCAGGCAGGCAGGTAGGCAGGCTCGCAGGCAGTTAGGCATGAAGGTTCGCAGACAGGCAGGCAGGCAAGCAAGCTCGCAGGCTGGCAGGCAGGCAGGCAAGCAGGCAGGCATGCAGGCATGCAGGCAGGCAGGCAGGCAGGCCCTCAGGCCGGCTGGCAGGCAGGCAGGCAGGCAGGCAGGCAGGCAGGCAGGCAGGCAGGACGGCTTGCATACTCGCAGGCAGGCAGGCAGGCAGGCAGGCTCGCAGGCAGGCTCGCAGGCAGGCAGGCAGGCAGGCATTCAGGCAAGCCGTCAAGCAAGCTCGCAGGCTCGCAGGTAGGCAGGCAGCTCGCACCAGGCAGGCTCGCTGGTAGGCAGGCAGGCAGGCTCGCAGGTAGGTAAGCAGGAAGGTCTTAGGCAGGCAGGCAGGCAGGCAGGAAGGCTAGCAGCAGGCAGGCTCGCAGGCAGGCAGGCAGGCAAGCAAGCTAGCAGGCTCACAGGCAGGCAGGCAGGTAGGCAGGACGGCTTGCATGCTCGCAGGCAGGCAAGCAGGCTCAAAGGCAGGCAGGCAGGCAGGCAGGCTCGCAGGCAGGCAGGCAGGAGGGCAGGCAGGCAGGCAGGCAGGCAGGCAGGCAGGCAGGACAGCTTGCATGCTCGCAGGCAGGCAGGCAGGCAGGCAGGCAGGCAGGCAGGCAGACAGGCAAGCAGGCAGGCAGGCAAGCAAGCTCGCAGGCTCGCAGGCAGGCAGGCAGGCCGCAGGCAGGCAGGCAGGCAGGACGGCTTGCATACTCGCAGGCAGGCAGGCAGGCTCGCAGGCAGGCTCGCAGGCAGGCAGGCAGGCAGGCATTCAGGCAAGCCGTCAAGCAAGCTCGCAGGCTCGCAGGTAGGCAGGCAGCTCGCACCAGGCAGGCTCGCTGGTAGGCAGGCAGGCAGGCTCGCAGGTAGGTAAGCAGGAAGGTCGTAGGCAGGCAGGCAGGCAAGCTAGCTCACAGGCTCGCAGGCAGGCAGGCAGGCAGGCAGGCAGGCAGGCAGGCAGGAAGGCTAGCAGCAGGCAGGCTCGCAGGCAGGCAGGCAGGCAAGCAAGCTAGCAGGCTCACAGGCAGGCAGGCAGGAAGGCTAGCAGCAGGCAGGTTGGCAGGCAGGCAGGCAGGCCAGCAAGCTAGCAGGCTCACAGGCAGGCAGGCAGGTAGGCAGGACGGCTTGCATGCTCGCAGGCAGGCAAGCAGGCTCACAGGCAGGCAGGCAGGCAGGCAGGCTCACAGGCAGGCAGGCAGGAGGGCAGGCAGGCAGGCAGGCAGGCAGGCAGGACAGCTTGCATGCTCGCAGGCAGGCAGGCAGGCAGGCAGGCAGGCAGGCAGGAAGGTTAGCAGGCAGGCAGGCTCGCAGGCAGGCAGGCAAGTAGGCATTCAATCAAGCTTGCAGGCTCGCAGGAAGGCAGGCAGGCAGGAAGGCAGGCAGGCAGGTAGACAGGCAGGCAGGCAGGTAGACAGGCAGGCAGGCAGGAAGGCAGGCAGGCAGGCAGTCAGGCAGGCAGGCAGGCTCACACCATGCAGGCTCGCTGGCAGGCAGGCAGGCAGGCTTGCAGGCAGTTAGGCAGTTAGGTTCGCAGTCAGGCAGGCTTGCAGGCAGGCAGGCAGGCAAGAAAGCTCACAGGCTCGCAGGCAGGCAGGCATGCAGGCAGCTAGGCAGGCAGGCAGGCAGGTAGGCAGGCTCGCAGGCAGTTAGGCAGGAAGGTTCGCAGACAGGCAGGCAGGCAAGCAAGCTCGCAGGCTGGCAGGCTGGCAGGCAGGCAGGCAGGCAGGCAGGCAGGCATGCAGGCAGGCAGGCAGGCAGGCAGGCAGGCCCTCAGGCAGGCTGGCAGGCAGGCAGGCTCGCAGGCAGGCAGGCAGGCAGGCAGGCAGGCAGGCAGGCAGGCAGGCAGGCAGACAGGCAAGCAGGCAGGCAGGCAGGCAGGCTCGCACCAGGCAGGCTCGCTGGCAAGCAGGTACGCAGGCTCGCAGGCAGGTAGGCAGAAAGTTTCGCAGGCAGGCAGGCAGGCAAGCAAACACGCAGGCTCGCATGCAGGCAGGCAGGCAGGCCGCAGGCAGGTAGGCAGGCAGGCAAGCAGGCAAGCAAGCTCGCAGGCTCACAGGTAGGCAGGCAGGCAGGCAGGCAAGCAGACAGGCAGGCAGGCAAGCAAGCTCGCAGGCTCACAGGCAGGCAGGCCACAGGCAGCCAGGCTAGCAGGCTAGGAGGTTAGCAGGCAGGCAGGCAGGCAGGCAGGGTCGCACCAGGCAGGCTCGCTGGCAGCCAGGCAGGCAGGCTCGCAGGCAGGTAAGCAGGAAGCTCGCAGGCAGGCAGGCAGGCAAGCAAGCTCACAGGCTCACAGGCAGGCAGGCAGGCCGCAGGCAGGCAGACAGGCAGGCAAGTAGGCAGGCAAGCTCGCAGGCTCACAGGCAGGCAGGCAGGCTCGCAGGCAGGCAGGCAGTTAGGTTCGCAGGCAGGCAGGATGGCAGGCTTGCAGGCAGGCAGGCAGGCAAGCAAGCTCGCAGGCTCGCAGGCAGGCAGGCAGGCAGGCAGGCAGGCAGGCAGGCAGGCAGGAAGGCTCGCAGGCAGGCAGGCTCACAGGCAGGCAGGCAGGCTCGCAGGCACGCTCGCAGGGAGGCAGGCTCGCAGGCAGGCAGGCAGGCAGGAATGCTAGCAGGCAGGCAGGCTCGCAGGAAGGCAGGCAGGCAGGCAAGCATGCTCGCAGTCTCAATGGCAGGCAGGCAGGCAGTCAGGCATGCAGGCAGGTAGGCATGCAGGCAGGCAGGCAGGCTCACTGGCAGGCAGGCAGGTAGGCTCGCAGGCAGGTAGGCAGGAAGGTTCTCAGGCCTGCAGGCAGGCAGGCAAGCAAGCTCGCAGGCAGGCAGGCAGGCAGGCAGGCAGGCAGGCAGGCAGGCAGGCAGGCAGACAGGCAAGCAGGCAGGCAGGCAGGCAGGCTCGCACCAGGCAGGCTCGCTGGCAAGCAGGTAGGCAGGCTCGCAGGCAGGTAGGCAGAAAGTTTCGCAGGCAGGCAGGCAGGCAAGCAAACACGCAGGCTCGCATGCAGGCAGGCAGGCAGGCCGCAGGCAGGTAGGCAGGCAGGCAAGCAGGCAAGCAAGCTCGCAGGCTCGCATGCAGGCAGGCAGTTATGCAGGCAGGTAGGCAGGTAGGCAGGCAGGCAGGAAGGAAGGCTAGCAGGCAGGCCGGCTCGCAGGCAGTCAGGCAAGTAAGCAGGCAAGCAAGCTCGCAGGCTGGCAGGCAGGTAGGCAGGCAGGCAGGCAGGCATGCAGGCAGGCAGGCCACAGGCAGGCAGGCAGGCAGGCTCACACCAGGCAAGCTCGCTGACAGGCAGGCAGGTAGGCTCGCAGGCAGGTAAGCAAGAAGGTTTGCAGGCAGGCAGGCAGGCAAGCAAGCTCACAGGCTCACAGGCAGGCAGGTAGGCCGCAGGCAGGCAGCCAGGCAGGCAGGCTCGCAGGCAGGCAGCCAGGCTAGCAGGCAGGCAGGCAGGCAGGCTTCCAGGCAGGCAGGCAGGCAGGCAGGCAAGCAAGCTCACAGGCTCACAGGCAGGCAGGCAGGCGACAGGCAGGTAGGCAGGCAGGCAGGCAGGCAAGAAGGCTAGCAGATAGGCAGGCTCGCAGGCAGCAGGCAGGTAGGCAGGCAAGCAAGCTCGCAGGCTCGCAGGCAGGCAGGCAGGCAGGCAGGCTCGCAGGCAGGCTGGCAGGCAGGCAGGCAGGCAGGCAGGCAGGCAGCCAGGCAGGCAGGCAGGCAGGCAAGCAGGGAGGCAGGCAGGCAAGCAGGGAGGCAGGCAAGCAGAGAGGCAGGCAGGCTCGCAGGCAGGCAGGCTCGCAGGCAGGCAGGCTAGCTGCCAGTCAGGTAGCTTCGCAGGCAGGCAGGCAGGCAGGCAGGCTAGCAGGCAGGTAGGCAGGAAGGTTCGCAGGCAGGCAGGCAGGCTCCCAGGAAGGCAGGCAGGCTCCCAGGCAGGCAGGCAGGCAGGCAGGCAGGCAGGCAGGCAGGCATGCAGGCAGGTAGGCAGGCAGTCAAGCATGCAGGAAGGCTAGCAGGCAGGTAGGCTCACAGGCAGGCTTGAAGGCAGGCAGGCAGGCAAGGAAGCTCACATGCTTGCTCGCTGGTAGGCAGGTAGGCAGGCAGGCAGGCTCGCACCAGGCAGGCTCGCTGGCAGGCAGGCAGGCAGGCAGGCAGGCTCACAGGCAGTTAGGTAGTTAGGTTCGCAGGCAGGCAGGATGGCAGGCTTGCAGGCAGGCAGGCAGGCAAGCAAGCTCGCAGGCTCGCTGTCAGGCAGGCAGGCAGGCAGGTAAGAAGGCTCACAGGCAGGCAGGCTCACAAGCAGGCAGGCAGGCTAGCAGGCTGGCAGGCTCGCAAGCAGGCAGGCAGGCAAGCTAGCAGGCACAGGCTCGCAGGCAGGCAGGCAGGCAGGCAGCCTCACAGGCAGGCAGGCTCGCAGGCAGGTAGGCAGGAAGGCATGCAGACAGGCATGCAGGCAGGTAGGCAGGCAGGCAGGCAGGCTCGCTGGCAGGCAGGCAGACAGGCTCGCAGGCAGGTAGGCAGGAAGGTTCGCAGGCAGGCAGGCAAACAAGTTCACAGGCTTGCAGGCAGGCAGGCTGGCCGCAGGTAGGCAGGCAGGCAGGCAGGCAAGAAGGCTAGCAGATAGGCAGGCTGGCAGGCAGCAGGCAGGTAGGCAGGCAAGCAAGCTCGCAGGCTCGCAGGCAGGCAGGCAGGCAGGCAGGCAGGCTCGCAGGCAGGCAGGCAGGCAGGAAGGCAGGCAGGCAGGCAGGCAGCCAGGCAGGCAGGCAAGCAGGGAGGCAGGCAGGCAAGCAGGGAGGCAGGCAAGCAGGGAGGCAGGCAAGCAGGGAGGCAGGCAGGCTCGCAGGCAGGCAGGCTCGCAGGCAGGCAGGCTAGCTGCGAGTCAGGTAGCTTCGCAGGCAGGCAGGCAGGCAGGCAGGCTAGCAGGCAGGTTAGCAGGAAGGTTCGCAGGCAGGCAGGCAGGCTCCCAGGAAGGCAGGCAGGCTCCCAGGCAGGCAGGCAGGCAGGCAGGCAGGCAGGCAGGCAGGCATGCAGGCAGGTAGGCAGGCAGTCAAGCATGCAGGAAGGCTAGCAGGCAGGTAGGCTCACAGGCAGGCTTGAAGGCAGGCAGGCAGGCAAGGAAGCTCACATGCTTGCTCGCTGGCAGGCAGGTAGGCAGGCAGGCAGGCTCGCACCAGGCAGGCTCGCTGGCAGGCAGGCAGGCAGGCAGGCAGGCTCACAGGCAGTTAGGTAGTTAGGTTCGCAGGCAGGCAGGATGGCAGGCTTGCAGGCAGGCAGGCAGGCAAGCAAGCTCGCAGGCTCGCTGGCAGGTAGGCAGGCAGGCAGGCAGGCAAGAAGGCTCAAAGGCAGGCAGGCTCACAAGCAGGAAGGCAGGCTAGCAGGCTGGCAGGCTCGCAAGCAGGCAGGCAGGCAAGCTAGCAGGCACAGGCTCGCAGGCAGGCAGGCAGGCAGGCAGCCTCGCAGGCAGGCAGGCTCGCAGGCAGGTAGGCAGGAAGGCATGCAGACAGGCATGCAGGCAGGTAGGCAGGCAGGCAGGCAGGCTCGCTGGCAGGCAGGCAGACAGGCTCGCAGGCAGGTAGGCAGGAAGGTTCGCAGGCAGGCAGGCAAACAAGTTCACAGGCTTGCAGGCAGGCAGGCTGGCCACAGGCAGGCAGGCAGGCAGGCAGGCAAGAAGGCTAGCAGATAGGCAGGCTCGCAGGCAGCAGGCAGGTAGGCAGGCAAGCAAGCTCGCAGGCAGGCAGGCAGGCAGGCAGGCAGGCAGGCAGGAAGGCTAGCAGCAGGCAGGCTGGCAGGCAGGCAGGCAGGCCAGCAAGCTAGCAGGCTCACAGGCAGGCAGGCAGGTAGGCAGGACGGCTTGCATGCTCGCAGGCAGGCAAGCAGGCTCACAGGCAGGCAGGCAGGCAGGCAGGCTCGCAGGCAGGCAGGCAGGAGGGCAGGCAGGCAGGCAGGCAGGCAGGCAGGCAGGACAGCTTGCATGCTCGCAGGCAGGCAGGCAGGCAGGCAGGCAGGCAGGCAGGCAGGCAGGCAGGCAGGACGGCTTGCATACTCGCAGGCAGGCAGGCAGGCAGGCAGGCTCGCAGGCAGGCTCGCAGGCAGGCAGGCAGGCAGGCATTCAGGCAAGCCGTCAAGCAAGCTCGCAGGCTCGCAGGTAGGCAGGCAGCTCGCACCAGGCAGGCTCGCTGGTAGGCAGGCAGGCAGGCTCGCAGGTAGGTAAGCAGGAAGGTCTTAGGCAGGCAGGCAGGCAGGCAGGCTGGCAGGAAGGCTAGCAGCAGGCAGGCTCGCAGGCAGGCAGGCAGGCAAGCAAGCTAGCAGGCTCACAGGCAGGCAGGCAGGTAGGCAGGACGGCTTGCATGCTCGCAGGCAGGCAAGCAGGCTCACAGGCAGGCAGGCAGGCAGGCAGGCTCGCAGGCAGGCAGGCAGGAGGGCAGGCAGGCAGGCAGGCAGGCAGGCAGGCAGGCAGGACAGCTTGCATGCTCGCAGGCAGGCAGGCAGGCAGGCAGGCAGGCAGGCAGGCAGGCAGGCAGGCAGGCAGGCAGGAAGGCTAGCAGGCAGGCAGGCAGGTAGGCAGGACGGCTTGCATGCTCTCAGGCAGGCAAGCAGGCTCACAGGCAGGCAGGCAGGCTCGCAGGCAGGATCGCAGGCAGGCAGGCAGGCAGGCAGGCAAGCAGTCAAGCAAGCTCGCAGGCTCGCAGGCAAGCAGGCAGGAGGGCAGGCAGGCAGGCAGGCAGGCAGGCAGGCAGGCTCGCAGGCAGGCAGGCAGGCTTGCAGGCAGGCAGGCAAGCAGTCTCGCAGGCACAGACTCACAGGCAGGCAGGCAGGCAGGCAGGCTCGCAGGCAGGTAGGCAGGAAGGTTCACAGGCAGGCAGGCAGTTAAGCAAGCTCGCAGGCTCGAAGGCAGGCAGGCAGGCTGCAGGCAGGCAAGCAGGCAAGCAAGCTCGCAGGCTCACAGGGAGGCAGGCAGGCAGGCAGGCAGGCAGGCATGCAGGCAGGCAGGCAGGCATTCAGGCATGCATGCATGCAGGCAGGCAAGCTGGCAGGCTCGCACCAGGCAGGCTTGCAGGCAGGCAGGCAGGCATGCAGACAGGCAGGCAGGCAGGCAGGCAGGCTCGCACGAGGCAGGCTCCCTGGCAAGCTGGCAGGCAGGCTCGCAGGCAGGCAGGCTCGCAGGCAGGCAGGCTCACAGGCAGGCAGGCTCGCAGGCAGGCAGACTCGCAGGCAGGCAGGCAGGCAGGCTCGCAGGCAGGCAGGCAGGCAGGCAAGCAAGCTCGCAGGCTTGCAGGCAGGCAGGCAGGCCGCAGGCAGGCAGGCAGGCAGGACGGCTTGCATACTCGCAGGCAGGCAGGCAGGCAGGCAGGCTCGCAGGCAGGCTCGCAGGCAGGCAGGCAGGCAGGCATTCAGGCAAGCCGTCAAGCAAGCTCGCAGGCTCGCAGGTAGGCAGGCAGCTCGCACCATGCAGGCTCGCTGGTAGGCAGGCAGGCAGGCTCGCAGGTAGGTAAGCAGGAAGGTCGTAGGCAGGCAGGCAGGCAAGCTAGCTCACAGGCTCACAGGCAGGCAGGCAGGCAGGCAGGCAGGCAGGCAGGAAGGCTAGCAGCAGGCAGGCTCGCAGGCAGGCAGGCAGGCAAACAAGCTAGCAGGCTCACAGGCAGGCAGGCAGGTAGGCAGGACGGCTTGCATGCTCGCAGGCAGGCAAGCAGGCTCACAGGCAGGCAGGCAGGCAGGCAGGCTCGCAGGCAGGCAGGCAGGAGGGCAGGCAGGCAGGCAGGCAGGCAGGCAGGCAGGACAGCTTGCATGCTCGCAGGCAGGCAGGCAGGCAGGCAGGCAGGCAGGCAGGCAGGCAGGCAGGCAGGAAGGCTAGCAGGCAGGCAGGCTCGCAGGCAGGCAGGCAAGTAGGCATTCAATCAAGCTTGCAGGCTCGCAGGAAGGCAGGAAGGCAGGAAGGCAGGCAGGCAGGCAGGCAGGCAGGCAGGTAGACAGGCAGGCAGGCAGGCAGGCAGGCAGGCAGGCAGGTAGACAGGCAGGCAGGCAGGAAGGCAGGCAGGCAGGCTTGAAGGCAGGCAGGCAGGCAAGGAAGCTCACATGCTTGCTCGCTGGCAGGCAGGCAGTCAGGCAGGCAGGCAGGCTCACACCAGGCAGGCTCGCTGGCAGGCAGGCAGGCAGGCTTGCAGGCAGTTAGGCAGTTAGGTTCGCAGTCAGGCAGGCTTGCAGGCAGGCGGGCAGGCAAGAAAGCTCACAGGCTCGCAGGCAGGCAGGCATGCAGGCAGCTAGGCAGGCAGGCAGGCATGCAGGCAGCTAGGCAGGCAGTTAGGCAGGAAGGTTCGCAGACAGGCAGGCAGGCAAGCAAGCTCGCAGGCTGGCAGGCTGGCAGGCAGGCAGGCAGGCAGGCAGGCAGGCATGCAGGCAGGCAGGCAGGCAGGCAGGCAGGCCCTCAGGCAGGCTGGCAGGCAGGCAGGCTCGCAGGCAGGCAGGCAGGCAGGCAGGCAGGCAGGCAGGCATGCAGGCAGGTAGGCAGGCAGTCAAGCATGCAGGAAGGCTAGCAGGCAGGTAGGCTCACAGGCAGGCTTGAAGGCAGGCAGGCAGGCAAGGAAGCTCACATGCTTGCTCGCTGGCAGGCAGGTAGGCAGGCAGGCAGGCTCGCACCAGGCAGGCTCGCTGGCAGGCAGGCAGGCAGGCAGGCAGGCTCACAGGCAGTTAGGTAGTTAGGTTCGCAGGCAGGCAGGATGGCAGGCTTGCAGGCAGGCAGGCAGGCAAGCAAGCTCGCAGGCTCGCTGGCAGGCAGGCAGGCAGGCAGGCATGAAGGCTCACAGGCAGGCAGGCTCACAAGCAGGCAGGCAGGCTAGCAGGCTGGCAGGCTCGCAAGCAGGCAGGCAGGCAAGCTAGCAGGCACAGGCTCGCAGGCAGGCAGGCTCGCAGGCAGGTAGGCAGGAAGGCATGCAGACAGGCATGCAGGCAGGTAGGCAGGCAGGCAGGCAGGCTCGCTGGCAGGCAGGCAGACAGGCTCGCAGGCAGGTAGGCAGGAAGGTTCGCAGGCAGGCAGGCAAACAAGTTCACAGGCTTGCAGGCAGGCAGGCTGGCCGCAGGCAGGCAGGCAGGCAGGCCAGAAAGCTCGCAGGCTCACAGGCAGGCCGCAGGTAGGCAGGCAGGCAGGCAGGCAGGTTCGCAAGCAGGCAGGCTCGCAGGCAGGCAGGCTCGCTGCCAGTCAGGTAACTTCGCAGGCAGGCAGGCAGGCAGGCTAGCAGGCAGGTAGGCAGGAAGGATCGCACGCAGGCAAGCAGGCTCCCAGGAAGGCAGGCAGGCTCGCAGGCAGGCAGGCAGGCAGGCAGGCACGCAGGCAGGCAGGCTCGCCGGCAGGCAGGCAGGCAGCAAGCTCGCAGGCTCACAGACAGGCAGGCAGGCCGTAGGCAGGCAGGCAGGCAAGCAGTCAAGCAAGCTCGCAGGCTCGCAGGCAGGCAGGCAGGCTCGCAGGCAGGCAGGCAGGCTCGCAGGCAGGCAGGCAGGCAGGTAGGCAGGACGGCTTGCATGCTCGCAGGCAGGCAAGCAGGCTCACAGGCAGGCAGGCAGGCAGGCAGGCTCGCAGGCAGGCAGGCAGGCAGGCAAGCAGTCAAGCAAGCTCGCAGGCTCGCAGGCAGGAGGGCAGGCAGGCTCACAGGCAGGCAGGCAGGAGGGCAGGCAGGCAGGCAGGCAGGCAGGCAGGACAGCTTGCATGCTCGCAGGCAGGCAGGCAGGCAGGCAGGCAGGCAGGCAGGAAGGCTAGCAGGCAGGCAGGCTCGCAGGCAGGCAGGCAAGTAGGCATTCAATCAAGCTTGCAGGCTCGCAGGAAGGCAGGCAGGCAGGAAGGCAGGCAGGCAGGTAGACAGGCAGGCAGGCAGGTAGACAGGCAGGCAGGCAGGAAGGCAGGCAGGCAGGCTTGAAGGCAGGCAGGCAGGCAAGGAAGCTCACATGCTTGCTCGCTGGCAGGCAGGCAGTCAGGCAGGCAGGCAGGCTCACACCAGGCAGGCTCGCTGGCAGGCAGGCAGGCAGGCTTGCAGGCAGTTAGGCAGTTAGGTTCGCAGTCAGGCAGGCTTGCAGGCAGGCAGGCAGGCAAGAAAGCTCACAGGCTCGCAGGCAGGCAGGCATGCAGGCAGCTAGGCAGGCAGGCAGGCAGGTAGGCAGGCTCGCAGGCAGTTAGGCAGGAAGGTTCGCAGACAGGCAGGCAGGCAAGCAAGCTCGCAGGCTGGCAGGCTGGCAGGCAGGCAGGCAGGCAGGCAGGCAGGCATGCAGGCAGGCAGGCAGGCAGGCAGGCAGGCAGGCAGGCAGGCCCTCAGGCAGGCTGGAAGGCGGCAGGCAGGCAGGCAGGCAGGCAGGCAGGCAGGCAGGCAGACAGGCAAGCAGGCAGGCAGGCAGGCAGGCTCGCACCAGGCAGGCTCGCTGGCAAGCAGGTAGGCAGGCTCGCAGGCAGGTAGGCAGAAAGTTTCGCAGGCAGGCAGGCAGGCAAGCAAACACGCAGGCTCGCATGCAGGCAGGCAGGCAGGCCGCAGGCAGGTAGGCAGGCAGGCAAGCAGGCAAGCAAGCTCGCAGGCTCACAGGTAGGCAGGCAGGCAGGCAGGCAAGCAGACAGGCAGGCAGGCAAGCAAGCTCGCAGGCTCACAGGCAGGCAGGCCACAGGCAGCCAGGCTAGCAGGCTAGGAGGTTAGCAGGCAGGCAGGCAGGCAGGCAGGGTCGCACCAGGCAGGCTCGCTGGCAGCCAGGCAGGCAGGCTCGCAGGCAGGTAAGCAGGAAGCTCGCAGGCAGGCAGGCAGGCAAGCAAGCTCACAGGCTCACAGGCAGGCAGGCAGGCCGCAGGCAGGCAGACAGGCAGGCAAGTAGGCAGGCAAGCTCGCAGGCTCACAGGCAGGCAGGCAGGCTCGCAGGCAGGCAGGCAGTTAGGTTCGCAGGCAGGCAGGATGGCAGGCTTGCAGGCAGGCAGGCAGGCAAGCAAGCTCGCAGGCTCGCAGGCAGGCAGGCAGGCAGGCAGGCAGGCAGGCAGGCAGGCAGGCAGGCAGGAAGGCTCGCAGGCAGGCAGGCTCACAGGCAGGCAGGCAGGCTCGCAGGCACGCTCGCAGGGAGGCAGGCTCGCAGGCAGGCAGGCAGGCAGGAATGCTAGCAGGCAGGCAGGCTCGCAGGAAGGCAGGCAGGCAGGCAAGCATGCTCGCAGTCTCAATGGCAGGCAGGCAGGCAGTCAGGCATGCAGGCAGGTAGGCATGCAGGCAGGCAGGCAGGCTCACTGGCAGGCAGGCAGGTAGGCTCGCAGGCAGGTAGGCAGGAAGGTTCTCAGGCCTGCAGGCAGGCAGGCAAGCAAGCTCGCAGGCAGGCAGGCAGGCAGGCAGGCAGGCAGGCAGGCAGGCAGGCAGACAGGCAAGCAGGCAGGCAGGCAGGCAGGCTCGCACCAGGCAGGCTCGCTGGCAAGCAGGTAGGCAGGCTCGCAGGCAGGTAGGCAGAAAGTTTCGCAGGCAGGCAGGCAGGCAAGCAAACACGCAGGCTCGCATGCAGGCAGGCAGGCAGGCCGCAGGCAGGTAGGCAGGCAGGCAAGCAGGCAAGCAAGCTCGCAGGCTCGCATGCAGGCAGGCAGTTATGCAGGCAGGTAGGCAGGTAGGCAGGCAGGCAGGAAGGAAGGCTAGCAGGCAGGCCGGCTCGCAGGCAGTCAGGCAAGTAAGCAGGCAAGCAAGCTCGCAGGCTGGCAGGCAGGTAGGCAGGCAGGCAGGCAGGCATGCAGGCAGGCAGGCCACAGGCAGGCAGGCAGGCAGGCTCACACCAGGCAAGCTCGCTGACAGGCAGGCAGGTAGGCTCGCAGGCAGGTAAGCAAGAAGGTTTGCAGGCAGGCAGGCAGGCAAGCAAGCTCACAGGCTCACAGGCAGGCAGGTAGGCCGCAGGCAGGCAGCCAGGCAGGCAGGCTCGCAGGCAGGCAGCCAGGCTAGCAGGCAGGCAGGCAGGCAGGCTTCCAGGCAGGCAGGCAGGCAGGCAGGCAAGCAAGCTCGCAGGCTCACAGGCAGGCAGGCAGGCCACAGGCAGGTAGGCAGGCAGGCAGGCAGGCAAGAAGGCTAGCAGATAGGCAGGCTCGCAGGCAGCAGGCAGGTAGGCAGGCAAGCAAGCTCGCAGGCTCGCAGGCAGGCAGGCAGGCAGGCAGGCTCGCAGGCAGGCTGGCTGGCAGGCAGGCAGGCAGGCAGGCAGGCAGCCAGGCAGGCAGGCAGGCAGGCAAGCAGGGAGGCAGGCAGGCAAGCAGGGAGGCAGGCAAGCAGAGAGGCAGGCAGGCTCGCAGGCAGGCAGGCTCGCAGGCAGGCAGGCTAGCTGCCAGTCAGGTAGCTTCGCAGGCAGGCAGGCAGGCAGGCAGGCTAGCAGGCAGGTAGGCAGGAAGGTTCGCAGGCAGGCAGGCAGGCTCCCAGGAAGGCAGGCAGGCTCCCAGGCAGGCAGGCAGGCAGGCAGGCAGGCAGGCAGGCAGGCATGCAGGCAGGTAGGCAGGCAGTCAAGCATGCAGGAAGGCTAGCAGGCAGGTAGGCTCACAGGCAGGCTTGAAGGCAGGCAGGCAGGCAAGGAAGCTCACATGCTTGCTCGCTGGTAGGCAGGTAGGCAGGCAGGCAGGCTCGCACCAGGCAGGCTCGCTGGCAGGCAGGCAGGCAGGCAGGCAGGCTCACAGGCAGTTAGGTAGTTAGGTTCGCAGGCAGGCAGGATGGCAGGCTTGCAGGCAGGCAGGCAGGCAAGCAAGCTCGCAGGCTCGCTGTCAGGCAGGCAGGCAGGCAGGTAAGAAGGCTCACAGGCAGGCAGGCTCACAAGCAGGCAGGCAGGCTAGCAGGCTGGCAGGCTCGCAAGCAGGCAGGCAGGCAAGCTAGCAGGCACAGGCTCGCAGGCAGGCAGGCAGGCAGGCAGCCTCACAGGCAGGCAGGCTCGCAGGCAGGTAGGCAGGAAGGCATGCAGACAGGCATGCAGGCAGGTAGGCAGGCAGGCAGGCAGGCTCGCTGGCAGGCAGGCAGACAGGCTCGCAGGCAGGTAGGCAGGAAGGTTCGCAGGCAGGCAGGCAAACAAGTTCACAGGCTTGCAGGCAGGCAGGCTGGCCGCAGGTAGGCAGGCAGGCAGGCAGGCAAGAAGGCTAGCAGATAGGCAGGCTGGCAGGCAGCAGGCAGGTAGGCAGGCAAGCAAGCTCGCAGGCTCGCAGGCAGGCAGGCAGGCAGGCAGGCTCGCAGGCAGGCAGGCAGGCAGGCAGGAAGGCAGGCAGGCAGGCAGGCAGGCAGGCAGGCAGCCAGGCAGGCAGGCAAGCAGGGAGGCAGGCAGGCAAGCAGGGAGGCAGGCAAGCAGGGAGGCAGGCAAGCAGGGAGGCAGGCAGGCTCGCAGGCAGGCAGGCTCGCAGGCAGGCAGGCTAGCTGCGAGTCAGGTAGCTTCGCAGGCAGGCAGGCAGGCAGGCAGGCTAGCAGGCAGGTTAGCAGGAAGGTTCGCAGGCAGGCAGGCAGGCTCCCAGGAAGGCAGGCAGGCTCCCAGGCAGGCAGGCAGGCAGGCAGGCAGGCAGGCAGGCAGTCAAGCATGCAGGAAGGCTAGCAGGCAGGTAGGCTCACAGGCAGGCTTGAAGGCAGGCAGGCAGGCAAGGAAGCTCACATGCTTGCTCGCTGGCAGGCAGGTAGGCAGGCAGGCAGGCTCGCACCAGGCAGGCTCGCTGGCAGGCAGGCAGGCAGGCAGGCAGGCTCACAGGCAGTTAGGTAGTTAGGTTCGCAGGCAGGCAGGATGGCAGGCTTGCAGGCAGGCAGGCAGGCAAGCAAGCTCGCAGGCTCGCTGGCAGGTAGGCAGGCAGGCAGGCAGGCAAGAAGGCTCACAGGCAGGCAGGCTCACAAGCAGGCAGGCAGGCTAGCAGGCTGGCAGGCTCGCAAGCAGGCAGGCAGGCAAGCTAGCAGGCACAGGCTCGCAGGCAGGCAGGCAGGCAGGCAGCCTCGCAGGCAGGCAGGCTCGCAGGCAGGTAGGCAGGAAGGCATGCAGACAGGCATGCAGGCAGGTAGGCAGGCAGGCAGGCAGGCTCGCTGGCAGGCAGGCAGACAGGCTCGCAGGCAGGTAGGCAGGAAGGTTCGCAGGCAGGCAGGCAAACAAGTTCACAGGCTTGCAGGCAGGCAGGCTGGCCACAGGCAGGCAGACAGGCAGGCAGGCAAGAAGGCTAGCAGATAGGCAGGCTCGCAGGCAGCAGGCAGGTAGGCAGGCAAGCAAGCTCGCAGGCAGGCAGGCAGGCAGGCAGGCAGGCAGGCAGGCAGGAAGGCTAGCAGCAGGCAGGCTGGCAGGCAGGCAGGCAGGCCAGCAAGCTAGCAGGCTCACAGGCAGGCAGGCAGGTAGGCAGGACGGCTTGCATGCTCGCAGGCAGGCAAGCAGGCTCACAGGCAGGCAGGCAGGCAGGCAGGCTCGCAGGCAGGCAGGCAGGAGGGCAGGCAGGCAGGCAGGCAGGCAGGCAGGCAGGACAGCTTGCATGCTCGCAGGCAGGCAGGCAGGCAGGCAGGCAGGCAGGCAGGCAGGCAGGCAGGCAGGCAGGCAGGAAGGCTAGCAGGCAGGCAGGCTCGCAGGCAGGCAGGCAAGTAGGCATTCAATCAAGCTTGCAGGCTCGCAGGAAGGCAGGAAGGCAGGAAGGCAGGAAGGCAGGCAGGCAGGCAGGCAGGCAGGCAGGTAGACAGGCAGGCAGGCAGGCAGGCAGGCAGGCAGGCAGGTAGACAGGCAGGCAGGCAGGAAGGCAGGCAGGCAGGCTTGAAGGCAGGCAGGCAGGCAAGGAAGCTCACATGCTTGCTCGCTGGCAGGCAGGCAGTCAGGCAGGCAGGCAGGCTCACACCAGGCAGGCTCGCTGGCAGGCAGGCAGGCAGGCTTGCAGGCAGTTAGGCAGTTAGGTTCGCAGTCAGTCAGGCTTGCAGGCAGGCAGGCAGGCAAGAAAGCTCACAGGCTCGCAGGCAGGCAGGCATGCAGGCAGCTAGGCAGGCATGCAGGCATGCAGGCAGCTAGGCAGGCAGTTAGGCAGGAAGGTTCGCAGACAGGCAGGCAGGCAAGCAAGCTCGCAGGCTGGCAGGCTGGCAGGCAGGCAGGCAGGCAGGCAGGCATGCAGGCAGGCAGGCAGGCAGGCAGGCAGGCCCTCAGGCAGGCTGGCAGGCAGGCAGGCTCGCAGGCAGGCAGGCAGGCAGGCAGGCAGGCAGGCAGGCAGGCAGGCAGGCAGGCAGGCAGGCAGGCTGGTAGACAGGGAGGAAGGCAGTAAGGCAGGCAGGCTAGCAGGCAGGCAGGCTTGAAGGCAGGCAGGCAGGCAAGGAAGCTCACATGCTTGCTCGCTGGCAGGCAGGCAGGCAGGCTCACAGGCAGTTAGGTAGTTAGGTTGGCAGGCAGGCAGGATGGCAGGCTTGCAGGCAGGCAGGCAGGCAGGTAGGCAGGCTCGCAGGCAGTTAGGCATGAAGGTTCGCAGACAGGCAGGCAGGCAAGCAAGCTCGCAGGCTGGCAGGCAGGCAGGCAAGCAGGCAGGCATGCAGGCATGCAGGCAGGCAGGCAGGCAGGCCCTCAGGCCGGCTGGCAGGCAGGCAGGCAGGCAGGCAGGCAGGCAGGCAGGCAGGCAGGCAGGACGGCTTGCATACTCGCAGGCAGGCAGGCAGGCAGGCAGGCTCGCAGGCAGGCTCGCAGGCAGGCAGGCAGGCAGGCAGGCATTCAGGCAAGCCGTCAAGCAAGCTCGCAGGCTCGCAGGTAGGCAGGCAGCTCGCACCAGGCAGGCTCGCTGGTAGGCAGGCAGGCAGGCTCGCAGGTAGGTAAGCAGGAAGGTCTTAGGCAGGCAGGCAGGCAGGCAGGCAGGCAGGAAGGCTAGCAGCAGGCAGGCTCGCAGGCAGGCAGGCAGGCAAGCAAGCTAGCAGGCTCACAGGCAGGCAGGCAGGTAGGCAGGACGGCTTGCATGCTCGCAGGCAGGCAAGCAGGCTCACAGGCAGGCAGGCAGGCAGGCAGGCTCGCAGGCAGGCAGGCAGGAGGGCAGGCAGGCAGGCAGGCAGGCAGGCAGGCAGGCAGGACAGCTTGCATGCTCGCAGGCAGGCAGGCAGGCAGGCAGGCAGGCAGGCAGGCAGGCAGGCAGGCAGGAAGGCTAGCAGGCAGGCAGGCAGGTAGGCAGGACGGCTTGCATGCTCGCAGGCAGGCAAGCAGGCTCACAGGCAGGCAGGCAGGCTCGCAGGCAGGATCGCAGGCAGGCAGGCAGGCAGGCAAGCAGTCAAGCAAGCTCGCAGGCTCGCAGGCAAGCAGGCAGGAGGGCAGGCAGGCAGGCAGGCAGGCAGGCAGGCAGGCTCGCAGGCAGGCAGGCAGGCTTGCAGGCAGGCAGGCAAGCAGTCTCGCAGGCACAGACTCACAGGCAGGCAGGCAGGCAGGCAGGCTCGCAGGCAGGTAGGCAGGAAGGTTCACAGGCAGGCAGGCAGTTAAGCAAGCTCGCAGGCTCGAAGGCAGGCAGGCAGGCTGCAGGCAGGCAAGCAGGCAAGCAAGCTCGCAGGCTCACAGGGAGGCAGGCAGGCAGGCAGGCAGGCAGGCATGCAGGCAGGCAGGCAGGCATTCAGGCATGCATGCATGCAGGCAGGCAAGCTGGCAGGCTCGCACCAGGCATGCTTGCAGGCAGGCAGGCAGGCATGCAGACAGGCAGACAGGCAGGCTCGCACGAGGCAGGCTCCCTGGCAAGCTGGCAGGCAGGCTCGCAGGCAGGCAGGCTCGCAGGCACGCAGGCTCACAGGCAGGCAGGCTCGCAGGCAGGCAGACTCGCAGGCAGGCAGGCAGGCAGGCTCGCAGGCAGGCAGGCAGGCAGGCAAGCAAGCTCGCAGGCTTGCAGGCAGGCAGGCAGGCCGCAGGCAGGCAGGCAGGCAGGACGGCTTGCATACTCGCAGGCAGGCAGGCAGGCAGGCAGGCTCGCAGGCAGGCTCGCAGGCAGACAGGCAGGCAGGCATTCAGGCAAGCCGTCAAGCAAGCTCGCAGGCTCGCAGGTAGGCAGGCAGCTCGCACCATGCAGGCTCGCTGGTAGGCAGGCAGGCAGGCTCGCAGGTAGGTAAGCAGGAAGGTCGTAGGCAGGCAGGCAGGCAAGCTAGCTCACAGGCTCACAGGCAGGCAGGCAGGCAGGCAGGCAGGCAGGCAGGAAGGCTAGCAGCAGGCAGGCTCGCAGGCAGGCAGGCAGGCAAACAAGCTAGCAGGCTCACAGGCAGGCAGGCAGGTAGGCAGGACGGCTTGCATGCTCGCAGGCAGGCAAGCAGGCTCACAGGCAGGCAGGCAGGCAGGCAGGCTCGCAGGCAGGCAGGCAGGAGGGCAGGCAGGCAGGCAGGCAGGCAGGCAGGCAGGACAGCTTGCATGCTCGCAGGCAGGCAGGCAGGCAGGCAGGCAGGCAGGCAGGCAGGCAGGCAGGCAGGAAGGCTAGCAGGCAGGCAGGCTCGCAGGCAGGCAGGCAAGTAGGCATTCAATCAAGCTTGCAGGCTCGCAGGAAGGCAGGAAGGCAGGAAGGCAGGCAGGCAGGCAGGCAGGCAGGCAGGCAGGTAGACAGGCAGGCAGGCAGGCAGGCAGGCAGGCAGGCAGGTAGACAGGCAGGCAGGCAGGAAGGCAGGCAGGCAGGCTTGAAGGCAGGCAGGCAGGCAAGGAAGCTCACATGCTTGCTCGCTGGCAGGCAGGCAGTCAGGCAGGCAGGCAGGCTCACACCAGGCAGGCTCGCTGGCAGGCAGGCAGGCAGGCTTGCAGGCAGTTAGGCAGTTAGGTTCGCAGTCAGGCAGGCTTGCAGGCAGGCAGGCAGGCAAGAAAGCTCACAGGCTCGCAGGCAGGCAGGCATGCAGGCAGCTAGGCAGGCAGGCAGGCAGGTAGGCAGGCTCGCAGGCAGTTAGGCAGGAAGGTTCGCAGACAGGCAGGCAGGCAAGCAAGCTCGCAGGCTGGCAGGCTGGCAGGCAGGCAGGCAGGCAGGCAGGCAGGCATGCAGGCAGGCAGGCAGGCAGGCAGGCAGGCCCTCAGGCAGGCTGGCAGGCAGGCAGGCTCGCAGGCAGGCAGGCAGGCAGGCAGGCAGGCAGGCAGGCAGGCAGGCATGCAGGCAGGTAGGCAGGCAGTCAAGCATGCAGGAAGGCTAGCAGGCAGGTAGGCTCACAGGCAGGCTTGAAGGCAGGCAGGAAGGCAAGGAAGCTCACATGCTTGCTCGCTGGCAGGCAGGTAGGCAGGCAGGCAGGCTCGCACCAGGCAGGCTCGCTGGCAGGCAGGCAGGCAGGCAGGCAGGCTCACAGGCAGTTAGGTAGTTAGGTTCGCAGGCAGGCAGGATGGCAGGCTTGCAGGCAGGCAGGCAGGCAAGCAAGCTCGCAGGCTCGCTGGCAGGCAGGCAGGCAGGCAGGCAAGAAGGCTCACAGGCAGGCAGGCTCACAAGCAGGCAGGCAGGCTAGCAGGCTGGCAGGCTCGCAAGCAGTTAGGCAGGCAAGCTAGCAGGCACAGGCTCGCAGGCAGGCAGGCTCGCAGGCAGGTAGGCAGGAAGGCATGCAGACAGGCATGCAGGCAGGTAGGCAGGCAGGCAGGCAGGCTCGCTGGCAGGCAGGCAGACAGGCTCGCAGGCAGGTAGGCAGGAAGGTTCGCAGGCAGGCAGGCAAACAAGTTCACAGGCTTGCAGGCAGGCAGGCTGGCCGCAGGCAGGCAGGCAGGCCAGAAAGCTCGCAGGCTCACAGGCAGGCCGCAGGTAGGCAGGCAGGCAGGCAGGCAGGTTCGCAAGCAGGCAGGCTCGCAGGCAGGCAGGCTCGCTGCCAGTCAGGTAACTTCGCAGGCAGGCAGGCAGGCAGGCTAGCAGGCAGGTAGGCAGGAAGGATCGCACGCAGGCAAGCAGGCTCCCAGGAAGGCAGGCAGGCTCGCAGGCAGGCAGGCAGGCAGGCACGCAGGCAGGCAGGCTCGCCGGCAGGCAGGCAGGCAGCAAGCTCGCAGACTCACAGACAGGCAGGCAGGCCGTAGGCAGGCAGGCAGGCAAGCAGTCAAGCAAGCTCGCAGGCTCGCAGGCAGGCAGGCAGGCTCGCAGGCAGGCAGGCAGGCTCGCAGGCAGGCAGGCAGGCAGGTAGGCAGGACGGCTTGCATGCTCGCAGGCAGGCAAGCAGGCTCACAGGCAGGCAGGCAGGCAGGCAGGCTCGCAGGCAGGCAGGCAGGCAGGCAAGCAGTCAAGCAAGCTCGCAGGCTCGCAGGCAGGAGGGCAGGCAGGCAGGCAGGCAGGCAGGCAGGCAGGACGGCTTGCATGCTCGCAGGCAGGCAGGCAGGCAGGCAGGCAGGCAGGCTCGCAGGCAGGCAGGCAGGCAGGCAGGCAGGCAGGCAGGCAGGCAGGCAGGCAGGCAGGCAGGCAGACAGGCTCGCAGGCAGGCAGGCTCGCAGGCAGGCAGGCTCGCAGGCAGGCAGGCTCGCAGGCAGGCAGGCTCGCAGGCAGGCAGGCTCGCTGGCAGGCAGGCAGCTTCGCAGGCAGGCAGGCTAGCAGGCAGGTAGGCAGGAAGGTTCACAGGTAGGCATGCAGGCTCCCAGGAAGGCAGGCAGGCTCGCAGGCAGGCAGGATGGCAGGCTTACAGGCAGGCAGGCAGGCAAGCAAGCTCGCAGGCTCGCAGGCAGGCAGGCAGGCTCGCAGGCAGGCAGGCAGGCAGGCAAGCAGTCTAGCAGGCACAGACTCACAGGCAGGCAGGCAGGCAGGCTCGCAGGCAGGCAGGCAGGCAGGTAGGCAGGACGGCTTGCATGCTCGCAGGCAGGCAAGCAGGCTCACAGGCAGGCAGGCAGGCAGGCAGGCTCGCAGGCAGGCAGGCAGGCAGGCAAGCAGTCAAGCAAGCTCGCAGACTCGCAGGCAGGAGGGCAGGCAGGCAGGCAGGCAGGCAGGCAGGACGGCTTGCATGCTCGCAGGCAGGCAGGCAGGAGGGCAGGCAGGCAGGCAGGCAGGACGGCTTGCATGCTCGCAGGCAGGCAGGCAGGCAGGCAGGCAGGCAGGCAGGCAGGCAGGCAGGCAGACAGGCTCGCAGGCAGGCAGGCTCGCAGGCAGGCAGGCTCGCAGGCAGGCAGGCTCGCAGGCAGGCAGGCTCGCAGGCAGGAAGGCTCGCTGGCAGGAAGGCTCGCTGGCAGGCAGGCAGCTTCGCAGGCAGGCAGGCTAGCAGGCAGGTAGGCAGGAAGGTTCACAGGTAGGCATGCAGGCTCCCAGGAAGGCAGGCAGGCTCGCAGGCAGGCAGGATGGCAGGCTTACAGGCAGGCAGGCAGGCAAGCAAGCTCGCAGGCTCGCAGGCAGGCAGGCAGGCTCGCAGGCAGGCAGGCAGGCTCGCAGGCAGGCAGGCAAGCAGTGTAGCAGGCACAGACTCACAGGCAGGCAGGCAGGCAGGAAGGCTCGCAGGCAGGCAGGATGGCAGGCTTACAGGCAGGCAGGCAGGCAAGCAAGCTCGCAGGCTCGCAGGCAGGCAGGCAGGCTCGCAGGCAGGCAGGCAGGCAGGCAAGCAGTCTAGCAGGCACAGACTCACAGGCAGGCAGGCAGGCAGGCAGGCTCGCAGGCAGGCAGGCAGGCAGGTAGGCAGGACGGCTTGCATGCTCGCAGGCAGGCAAGCAGGCTCACAGGCAGGCAGGCAGGCAGGCAGGCTCGCAGGCAGGCAGGCAGGCAGGCAAGCAGTCAAGCAAGCTCGCAGACTCGCAGGCAGGAGGGCAGGCAGGCAGGCAGGCAGGCAGGCAGGCAGGCAGGCAGGCAGGACGGCTTCATGCTCGCATGCAGGCAGGCAGGCAGGCAGGCAGGCAGGCAGGCAGGCAGGCAGGCAGGCAGGCTCGCAGGCAGGCAGGCAGGCAGGCAGGCAGGCAGGCAGGCAGGCAGGCAGGCAGACAGGCTCGCAGGCAGGCAGGCTCGCAGGCAGGCAGGCTCGCAGGCAGGCAGGCAGGCAGGCAGGCAGGCAGGCAGGAAGGCTAGCAGGCAGGCAGGCTCGCAGGCAGGCAGGCAAGTAGGCATTCAATCAAGCTTGCAGGCTCGCAGGAAGGCAGGAAGGCAGGAAGGCAGGCAGGCAGGCAGGCAGGCAGGCAGGTAGACAGGCAGGCAGGCAGGCAGGCAGGCAGGCAGGCAGGTAGACAGGCAGGCAGGCAGGAAGGCAGGCAGGCAGGCTTGAAGGCAGGCAGGCAGGCAAGGAAGCTCACATGCTTGCTCGCTGGCAGGCAGGCAGTCAGGCAGGCAGGCAGGCTCACACCAGGCAGGCTCGCTGGCAGGCAGGCAGGCAGGCTTGCAGGCAGTTAGGCAGTTAGGTTCGCAGTCAGGCAGGCTTGCAGGCAGGCAGGCAGGCAAGAAAGCTCACAGGCTCGCAGGCAGGCAGGCATGCAGGCAGCTAGGCAGGCAGGCAGGCAGGTAGGCAGGCTCGCAGGCAGTTAGGCAGGAAGGTTCGCAGACAGGCAGGCAGGCAAGCAAGCTCGCAGGCTGGCAGGCTGGCAGGCAGGCAGGCAGGCAGGCATGCAGGCAGGCAGGCAGGCAGGCAGGCAGGCCCTCAGGCAGGCTGGCAGGCAGGCAGGCTCGCAGGCAGGCAGGCAGGCAGGCAGGCAGGCAGGCAGGCATGCAGGCAGGTAGGCAGGCAGTCAAGCATGCAGGAAGGCTAGCAGGCAGGTAGGCTCACAGGCAGGCTTGAAGGCAGGCAGGCAGGCAAGGAAGCTCACATGCTTGCTCGCTGGCAGGCAGGTAGGCAGGCAGGCAGGCTCGCACCAGGCAGGCTCGCTGGCAGGCAGGCAGGCAGGCAGGCAGGCTCACAGGCAGTTAGGTAGTTAGGTTCGCAGGCAGGCAGGATGGCAGGCTTGCAGGCAGGCAGGCAGGCAAGCAAGCTCGCAGGCTCGCTGGCAGGCAGGCAGGCAGGCAGGCAAGAAGGCTCACAGGCAGGCAGGCTCACAAGCAGGCAGGCAGGCTAGCAGGCTGGCAGGCTCGCAAGCAGGCAGGCAGGCAAGCTAGCAGGCACAGGCTCGCAGGCAGGCAGGCTCGCAGGCAGGTAGGCAGGAAGGCATGCAGACAGGCATGCAGGCAGGTAGGCAGGCAGGCAGGCAGGCTCGCTGGCAGGCAGGCAGACAGGCTCGCAGGCAGGTAGGCAGGAAGGTTCGCAGGCAGGCAGGCAAACAAGTTCACAGGCTTGCAGGCAGGCAGGCTGGCCGCAGGCAGGCAGGCAGGCAGGCCAGAAAGCTCGCAGGCTCACAGGCAGGCCGCAGGTAGGCAGGCAGGCAGGCAGGCAGGTTCGCAAGCAGGCAGGCTCGCAGGCAGGCAGGCTCGCTGCCAGTCAGGTAACTTCGCAGGCAGGCAGGCAGGCAGGCTAGCAGGCAGGTAGGCAGGAAGGATCGCACGCAGGCAAGCAGGCTCCCAGGAAGGCAGGCAGGCTCGCAGGCAGGCAGGCAGGCAGGCAGGCACGCAGGCAGGCAGGCTCGCCGGCAGGCAGGCAGGCAGCAAGCTCGCAGGCTCACAGACAGGCAGGCAGGCCGTAGGCAGGCAGGCAGGCAAGCAGTCAAGCAAGCTCGCAGGCTCGCAGGCAGGCAGGCAGGCTCGCAGGCAGGCAGGCAGGCTCGCAGGCAGGCAGGCAGGCAGGTAGGCAGGACGGCTTGCATGCTCGCAGGCAGGCAAGCAGGCTCACAGGCAGGCAGGCAGGCAGGCAGGCTCGCAGGCAGGCAGGCAGGCAGGCAAGCAGTCAAGCAAGCTCGCAGGCTCGCAGGCAGGAGGGCAGGCAGGCAGGCAGGCAGGCAGGCAGGCAGGACGGCTTGCATGCTCGCAGGCAGGCAGGCAGGCAGGCAGGCAGGCAGGCTCGCAGGCAGGCAGGCAGGCAGGCAGGCAGGCAGGCAGGCAGGCAGGCAGGCAGGCAGGCAGGCAGGCAGACAGGCTCGCAGGCAGGCAGGCTCGCAGGCAGGCAGGCTCGCAGGCAGGCAGGCTCGCAGGCAGGCAGGCTCGCAGGCAGGCAGGCTCGCTGGCAGGCAGGCAGCTTCGCAGGCAGGCAGGCTAGCAGGCAGGTAGGCAGGAAGGTTCACAGGTAGGCATGCAGGCTCCCAGGAAGGCAGGCAGGCTCGCAGGCAGGCAGGATGGCAGGCTTACAGGCAGGCAGGCAGGCAAGCAAGCTCGCAGGCTCGCAGGCAGGCAGGCAGGCTCGCAGGCAGGCAGGCAGGCAGGCAAGCAGTCTAGCAGGCACAGACTCACAGGCAGGCAGGCAGGCAGGCTCGCAGGCAGGCAGGCAGGCAGGTAGGCAGGACGGCTTGCATGCTCGCAGGCAGGCAAGCAGGCTCACAGGCAGGCAGGCAGGCAGGCAGGCTCGCAGGCAGGCAGGCAGGCAGGCAAGCAGTCAAGCAAGCTCGCAGACTCGCAGGCAGGAGGGCAGGCAGGCAGGCAGGCAGGCAGGCAGGACGGCTTGCATGCTCGCAGGCAGGCAGGCAGGAGGGCAGGCAGGCAGGCAGGCAGGACGGCTTGCATGCTCGCAGGCAGGCAGGCAGGCAGGCAGGCAGGCAGGCAGGCAGGCAGGCAGACAGGCTCGCAGGCAGGCAGGCTCGCAGGCAGGCAGGCTCGCAGGCAGGCAGGCTCGCAGGCAGGCAGGCTCGCAGGCAGGAAGGCTCGCTGGCAGGAAGGCTCGCTGGCAGGCAGGCAGCTTCGCAGGCAGGCAGGCTAGCAGGCAGGTAGGCAGGAAGGTTCACAGGTAGGCATGCAGGCTCCCAGGAAGGCAGGCAGGCTCGCAGGCAGGCAGGATGGCAGGCTTACAGGCAGGCAGGCAGGCAAGCAAGCTCGCAGGCTCGCAGGCAGGCAGGCAGGCTCGCAGGCAGGCAGGCAGGCTCGCAGGCAGGCAGGCAAGCAGTGTAGCAGGCACAGACTCACAGGCAGGCAGGCAGGCAGGAAGGCTCGCAGGCAGGCAGGATGGCAGGCTTACAGGCAGGCAGGCAGGCAAGCAAGCTCGCAGGCTCGCAGGCAGGCAGGCAGGCTCGCAGGCAGGCAGGCAGGCAGGCAAGCAGTCTAGCAGGCACAGACTCACAGGCAGGCAGGCAGGCAGGCAGGCTCGCAGGCAGGCAGGCAGGCAGGTAGGCAGGACGGCTTGCATGCTCGCAGGCAGGCAAGCAGGCTCACAGGCAGGCAGGCAGGCAGGCAGGCTCGCAGGCAGGCAGGCAGGCAGGCAAGCAGTCAAGCAAGCTCGCAGACTCGCAGGCAGGAGGGCAGGCAGGCAGGCAGGCAGGCAGGCAGGCAGGCAGGCAGGCAGGACGGCTTCATGCTCGCATGCAGGCAGGCAGGCAGGCAGGCAGGCAGGCAGGCAGGCAGGCAGGCAGGCAGGCTCGCAGGCAGGCAGGCAGGCAGGCAGGCAGGCAGGCAGGCAGGCAGGCAGGCAGACAGGCTCGCAGGCAGGCAGGCTCGCAGGCAGGCAGGCTCGCAGGCAGGCAGGCAGGCAGGCAGGCAGGCAGGCAGGAAGGCTAGCAGGCAGGCAGGCTCGCAGGCAGGCAGGCAAGTAGGCATTCAATCAAGCTTGCAGGCTCGCAGGAAGGCAGGAAGGCAGGAAGGCAGGCAGGCAGGCAGGCAGGCAGGCAGGTAGACAGGCAGGCAGGCAGGCAGGCAGGCAGGCAGGCAGGTAGACAGGCAGGCAGGCAGGAAGGCAGGCAGGCAGGCTTGAAGGCAGGCAGGCAGGCAAGGAAGCTCACATGCTTGCTCGCTGGCAGGCAGGCAGTCAGGCAGGCAGGCAGGCTCACACCAGGCAGGCTCGCTGGCAGGCAGGCAGGCAGGCTTGCAGGCAGTTAGGCAGTTAGGTTCGCAGTCAGGCAGGCTTGCAGGCAGGCAGGCAGGCAAGAAAGCTCACAGGCTCGCAGGCAGGCAGGCATGCAGGCAGCTAGGCAGGCAGGCAGGCAGGTAGGCAGGCTCGCAGGCAGTTAGGCAGGAAGGTTCGCAGACAGGCAGGCAGGCAAGCAAGCTCGCAGGCTGGCAGGCTGGCAGGCAGGCAGGCAGGCAGGCATGCAGGCAGGCAGGCAGGCAGGCAGGCAGGCCCTCAGGCAGGCTGGCAGGCAGGCAGGCTCGCAGGCAGGCAGGCAGGCAGGCAGGCAGGCAGGCAGCATGCAGGCAGGTAGGCAGGCAGTCAAGCATGCAGGAAGGCTAGCAGGCAGGTAGGCTCACAGGCAGGCTTGAAGGCAGGCAGGCAGGCAAGGAAGCTCACATGCTTGCTCGCTGGCAGGCAGGTAGGCAGGCAGGCAGGCTCGCACCAGGCAGGCTCGCTGGCAGGCAGGCAGGCAGGCAGGCAGGCTCACAGGCAGTTAGGTAGTTAGGTTCGCAGGCAGGCAGGATGGCAGGCTTGCAGGCAGGCAGGCAGGCAAGCAAGCTCGCAGGCTCGCTGGCAGGCAGGCAGGCAGGCAGGCAAGAAGGCTCACAGGCAGGCAGGCTCACAAGCAGGCAGGCAGGCTAGCAGGCTGGCAGGCTCGCAAGCAGGCAGGCAGGCAAGCTAGCAGGCACAGGCTCGCAGGCAGGCAGGCTCGCAGGCAGGTAGGCAGGAAGGCATGCAGACAGGCATGCAGGCAGGTAGGCAGGCAGGCAGGCAGGCTCGCTGGCAGGCAGGCAGACAGGCTCGCAGGCAGGTAGGCAGGAAGGTTCGCAGGCAGGCAGGCAAACAAGTTCACAGGCTTGCAGGCAGGCAGGCTGGCCGCAGGCAGGCAGGCAGGCAGGCCAGAAAGCTCGCAGGCTCACAGGCAGGCCGCAGGTAGGCAGGCAGGCAGGCAGGCAGGTTCGCAAGCAGGCAGGCTCGCAGGCAGGCAGGCTCGCTGCCAGTCAGGTAACTTCGCAGGCAGGCAGGCAGGCAGGCTAGCAGGCAGGTAGGCAGGAAGGATCGCACGCAGGCAAGCAGGCTCCCAGGAAGGCAGGCAGGCTCGCAGGCAGGCAGGCAGGCAGGCAGGCACGCAGGCAGGCAGGCTCGCCGGCAGGCAGGCAGGCAGCAAGCTCGCAGGCTCACAGACAGGCAGGCAGGCCGTAGGCAGGCAGGCAGGCAAGCAGTCAAGCAAGCTCGCAGGCTCGCAGGCAGGCAGGCAGGCTCGCAGGCAGGCAGGCAGGCTCGCAGGCAGGCAGGCAGGCAGGTAGGCAGGACGGCTTGCATGCTCGCAGGCAGGCAAGCAGGCTCACAGGCAGGCAGGCAGGCAGGCAGGCTCGCAGGCAGGCAGGCAGGCAGGCAAGCAGTCAAGCAAGCTCGCAGGCTCGCAGGCAGGAGGGCAGGCAGGCAGGCAGGCAGGCAGGCAGGCAGGCAGGACGGCTTGCATGCTCGCAGGCAGGCAGGCAGGCAGGCAGGCAGGCAGGCAGGCAGGCAGGCAGGCAGGCAGGCAGGCAGGCAGGCAGGCAGGCTCGCAGGCAGGCAGGCAGGCAGGCAGGCAGGCAGGCAGGCAGGCAGGCAGGCAGACAGGCTCGCAGGCAGGCAGGCTCGCAGGCAGGCAGGCTCGCAGGCAGGCAGGCTCGCAGGCAGGCAGGCTCGCAGGCAGGCAGGCTCGCTGGCAGGCAGGCAGCTTCGCAGGCAGGCAGGCTAGCAGGCAGGTAGGCAGGAAGGTTCACAGGTAGGCATGCAGGCTCCCAGGAAGGCAGGCAGGCTCGCAGGCAGGCAGGATGGCAGGCTTACAGGCAGGCAGGCAGGCAAGCAAGCTCGCAGGCTCGCAGGCAGGCAGGCAGGCTCGCAGGCAGGCAGGCAGGCAGGCAAGCAGTCTAGCAGGCACAGACTCACAGGCAGGCAGGCAGGCAGGCTCGCAGGCAGGCAGGCAGGCAGGTAGGCAGGACGGCTTGCATGCTCGCAGGCAGGCAAGCAGGCTCACAGGCAGGCAGGCAGGCAGGCAGGCTCGCAGGCAGGCAGGCAGGCAGGCAAGCAGTCAAGCAAGCTCGCAGACTCGCAGACAGGAGGGCAGGCAGGCAGGCAGGCAGGCAGGCAGGACGGCTTGCATGCTCGCAGGCAGGCAGGCAGGAGGGCAGGCAGGCAGGCAGGCAGGCAGGACGGCTTGCATGCTCGCAGGCAGGCCGGCAGGCAGGCAGGCAGGCAGGCAGGCAGGCAGGCAGGCAGACAGGCTCGCAGGCAGGCAGGCTCGCAGGCAGGCAGGCTCGCAGGCAGGCAGGCTCGCAGGCAGGCAGGCTCGCAGGCAGGCAGGCTCGCAGGCAGGAAGGCTCGCTGGCAGGCAGGCAGCTTCGCAGGCAGGCAGGCTAGCAGGCAGGTAGGCAGGAAGGTTCACAGGTAGGCATGCAGGCTCCCAGGAAGGCAGGCAGGCTCGCAGGCAGGCAGGATGGCAGGCTTACAGGCAGGCAGGCAGGCAAGCAAGCTCGCAGGCTCGCAGGCAGGCAGGCAGGCTCGCAGGCAGGCAGGCAGGCTCGCAGGCAGGCAGGCAAGCAGTCTAGCAGGCACAGACTCACAGGCAGGCAGGCAGGCAGGAAGGCTCGCAGGCAGGCAGGATGGCAGGCTTACAGGCAGGCAGGCAGGCAAGCAAGCTCGCAGGCTCGCAGGCAGGCAGGCAGGCTCGCAGGCAGGCAGGCAGGCAGGCAAGCAGTCTAGCAGGCACAGACTCACAGGCAGGCAGGCAGGCAGGCAGGCTCGCAGGCAGGCAGGCAGGCAGGTAGGCAGGACGGCTTGCATGCTCGCAGGCAGGCAAGCAGGCTCACAGGCAGGCAGGCAGGCAGGCAGGCTCGCAGGCAGGCAGGCAGGCAGGCAAGCAGTCAAGCAAGCTCGCAGACTCGCAGGCAGGAGGGCAGGCAGGCAGGCAGGCAGGCAGGCAGGCAGGCAGGCAGGACGGCTTCATGCTCGCATGCAGGCAGGCAGGCAGGCAGGCAGGCAGGCAGGCAGGCAGGCAGGCTCGCAGGCAGGCAGGCAGGCAGGCAGGCAGGCAGGCAGGCAGGCAGGCAGGCAGACAGGCTCGCAGGCAGGCAGGCTCGCAGGCAGGCAGGCTCGCAGGCAGGCAGGCTCGCAGGCAGGCAGGCTCGCAGGCAGGCAGGCTCGCAGGCAGGAAGGCTCGCAGGCAGGAAGGCTCGCTGGCAGGCAGGCAGCTTCGCAGGCAGGCAGGCTAGCAGGCAGGTAGGCAGGAAGGTTCACAGGTAGGCATGCAGGCTCCCAGGAAGGCAGGCAGGCTCGCAGGCAGGCAGGATGGCAGGCTTACAGGCAGGCAGGCAGGCAAGCAAGCTCGCAGGCTCGCAGGCAGGCAGGCAGGCTCGCAGGCAGGCAGGCAGGCTCGCAGGCAGGCAGGCAAGCAGTCTAGCAGGCACAGACTCACAGGCAGGCAGGCAGGCAGGCAGGCTCGCAGGCAGGCAGGCAGGCTTGCAGGCAGGCAGGCAAGCAGTCTCGCAGGCACAGACTCACAGGCAGGCAAGCAGGCAGGCAGGCTCGCAGGCAGGTAGGCAGGAAGGTTCACAGGCTGGCAGGCAGTTAAGCAAGCTCGCAGGCTCGAAGGCAGGCAGGCAGGCTGCAGGCAGGCAAGCAGGCAAGCAAGCTCGCAGGCTCACAGGGAGGCAGGCAGGCAGGCAGGCAGGCAGGCATGCAGGCAGGCATTCAGGCATGCATGCATGCAGGCAGGCAAGCTGGCAGGCTCGCACCAGGCAGGCTTGCAGGCAGGCAGGCAGGCATGCAGAGAGGCAGGCAGGCAGGCAGGCAGGCTCGCACGAGGCAGGCTCCCTGGCAAGGTGGCAGGCAGGCTCGCAGGCAGGCAGGCTCGCAGGCAGGCAGGCTCGCAGGCAGGCAGGCTCGCAGGCAGGCAGGCTCGCAGGCAGGCAGACTCGCAGGCAGGCAGGCAGGCAGGCTCGCAGGCAGGCAGGCAGGCAGGCAAGCAAGCTCGCAGGCTTGCAGGCAGGCAGGCAGGCCGCAGGCAGGCAGGCAGGCAGGACGGCTTGCATACTCGCAGGCAGGCAGGCAGGCAGGCAGGCTCGCAGGCAGGCAGGCAGACAGGCATTCAGGCAAGCAGTCAAGCAAGCTCGCAGGCTCGCAGGTAGGCAGGCAGCTCGCACCAGGCAGGCTCGCTGGTAGGCAGGCAGGCAGGCTCGCAGGTAGGTAAGCAGGAAGGTCGTAGGCAGGCAGGCAGGCAAGCTAGCTCACAGGCTCGCAGGCAGGCAGGCAGGCAGGCAGGCAGGCAGGCAGGAAGGCTAGCAGCAGGCAGGTTGGCAGGCAGGCAGGCAGGCCAGCAAGCTAGCAGGCTCACAGGCAGGCAGGCAGGTAGGCAGGACGGCTTGCATGCTCGCAGGCAGGCAAGCAGGCTCACAGGCAGGCAGGCAGGCAGGCAGGCTCGCAGGCAGGCAGGCAGGAGGGCAGGCAGGCAGGCAGGCAGGCAGGCAGGCAGGACAGCTTGCATGCTCGCAGGCAGGCAGGCAGGCAGGCAGGCAGGCAGGCAGGCAGGCAGGCAGGCAGGCAGGAAGGCTAGCAGGCAGGCAGGCTCGCAGGCAGGCAGGCAAGTAGGCATTCAATCAAGCTTGCAGGCTCGCAGGAAGGCAGGAAGGCAGGCAGGCAGGCAAGCAGGCAGGCAGGCAGGCAGGTAGACAGGCAGGCAGGCAGGCAGGCAGGCAGGCAGGCAGGCAGGCAGGTAGACAGGCAGGCAGGCAGGAAGGCAGGCAGGCAGGCTTGAAGGCAGGCAGGCAGGCAAGGAAGCTCACATGCTTGCTCGCTGGCAGGCAGGCAGTCAGGCAGGCAGGCAGGCTCACACCAGGCAGGCTCGCTGGCAGGCAGGCAGGCAGGCTTGCAGGCAGTTAGGCAGTTAGGTTCGCAGTCAGTCAGGCTTGCAGGCAGGCAGGCAGGCAAGAAAGCTCACAGGCTCGCAGGCAGGCAGGCATGCAGGCAGCTAGGCAGACAGGCAGGCATGCAGGCAGCTAGGCAGGCAGTTAGGCAGGAAGGTTCGCAGACAGGCAGGCAGGCAAGCAAGCTCGCAGGCTGGCAGGCTGGCAGGCAGGCAGGCAGGCAGGCAGGCAGGCATGCAGGCAGGCAGGCAGGCAGGCAGGCAGGCCCTCAGGCAGGCAGGCAGGCTCGCAGGCAGGCAGGCAGGCAGGCAGGCAGGCAGGCAGGCAGGCAGGCAGGCAGACAGGCAGGCAGGCAGGCAGGCAGGCTGGTAGACAGGCAGGAAGGCAGTAAGGCAGGCAGGCTAGCAGGCAGGCAGGCTTGAAGGCAGGCAGGCAGGCAAGGAAGCTCACATGCTTGCTCGCTGGCAGGCAGGCAGGCAGGCTCACAGGCAGTTAGGTAGTTAGGTTGGCAGGCAGGCAGGATGGCAGGCTTGCAGGCAGGCAGGCAGGCAGGTAGGCAGGCTCGCAGGCAGTTAGGCATGAAGGTTCGCAGACAGGCAGGCAGGCAAGCAAGCTCGCAGGCTGGCAGGCAGGCAGGCAAGCAGGCAGGCATGCAGGCATGCAGGCAGGCAGGCAGGCAGGCCCTCAGGCCGGCTGGCAGGCAGGCAGGCAGGCAGGCAGGCAGGCAGGCAGTCAGGCAGGCAGGCAGGCTCCCAGGCAGGCAGGCAGGCAGGCAGGCAGGCAGGCAGGCAGGCTGGTAGACAGGCAGGAGGCAGGAAGGCAGGCAGGCTAGCAGGCAGGCAAGGAAGCTCACATGCTTGCTCGCTGGCAGGCAGGTAGGCAGGCAGGCAGGCTCGCACCAGGCAGGCTCGTTGGCAGGCAGGCAGGCAGGCAGGCAGGCAGGCAGGCAGGCAGGCAGGCAGACAGGCTCGCAGGCAGGCAGGCTCGCAGGCAGGCAGGCTCGCAGGCAGGCAGGCTCGCAGGCAGGCAGGCTCGCAGGCAGGCAGGCTCGCAGGCAGGCAGGCTCGCAGGCAGGAAGGCTCGCAGGCAGGAAGGCTCGCTGGCAGGCAGGCAGCTTCGCAGGCAGGCAGGCTAGCAGGCAGGTAGGCAGGAAGGTTCACAGGTAGGCATGCAGGCTCCCAGGAAGGCAGGCAGGCTCGCAGGCAGGCAGGATTGCAGGCTTACAGGCAGGCAGGCAGGCAAGCAAGCTCGCAGGCTCGCAGGCAGGCAGGCAGGCTCGCAGGCAGGCAGGCAGGCTCGCAGGCAGGCAGGCAAGCAGTCTAGCAGGCACAGACTCACAGGCAGGCAGGCAGGCAGGCAGGCTCGCAGGCAGGCAGGCAGGCTTGCAGGCAGGCAGGCAAGCAGTCTCGCAGGCACAGACTCACAGGCAGGCAAGCAGGCAGGCAGGCTCGCAGGCAGGTAGGCAGGAAGGTTCACAGGCTGGCAGGCAGTTAAGCAAGCTCGCAGGCTCGAAGGCAGGCAGGCAGGCTGCAGGCAGGCAAGCAAGCTCGCAGGCTCACAGGGAGGCAGGCAGGCAGGCAGGCAGGCAGGCATGCAGGCAGGCATTCAGGCATGCATGCATGCAGGCAGGCAAGCTGGCAGGCTCGCACCAGGCAGGCTTGCAGGCAGGCAGGCAGGCATGCAGAGAGGCAGGCAGGCAGGCAGGCAGGCTCGCACGAGGCAGGCTCCCTGGCAAGCTGGCAGGCAGGCTCGCAGGCAGGCAGGCTCGCAGGCAGGCAGGCTCGCAGGCAGGCAGGCTCGCAGGCAGGCAGACTCGCAGGCAGGCAGGCAGGCAGGCTCGCAGGCAGGCAGGCAGGCAGGCAAGCAAGCTCGCAGGCTTGCAGGCAGGCAGGCAGGCCGCAGGCAGGCAGGCAGGCAGGACGGCTTGCATACTCGCAGGCAGGCAGGCAGGCAGGCAGGCTCGCAGGCAGGCAGGCAGGCAGGCATTCAGGCAAGCCGTCAAGCAAGCTCGCAGGCTCGCAGGTAGGCAGGCAGCTCGCACCAGGCAGGCTCGCTGGTAGGCAGGCAGGCAGGCTCGCAGGTAGGTAAGCAGGAAGGTCGTAGGCAGGCAGGCAGGCAAGCTAGCTCACAGGCTCGCAGGCAGGCAGGCAGGCAGGCAGGCAGGCAGGCAGGAAGGCTAGCAGCAGGCAGGTTGGCAGGCAGGCAGGCAGGCCAGCAAGCTAGCAGGCTCACAGGCAGGCAGGCAGGTAGGCAGGACGGCTTGCATGCTCGCAGGCAGGCAAGCAGGCTCACAGGCAGGCAGGCAGGCAGGCAGGCTCGCAGGCAGGCAGGCAGGAGGGCAGGCAGGCAGGCAGGCAGGCAGGCAGGCAGGCAGGCAGGACAGCTTGCATGCTCGCAGGCAGGCAGGCAGGCAGGCAGGCAGGCAGGCAGGCAGGCAGGCAGGCAGGAAGGCTAGCAGGCAGGCAGGCTCGCAGGCAGGCAGGCAAGTAGGCATTCAATCAAGCTTGCAGGCTCGCAGGAAGGCAGGAAGGCAGGCAGGCAGGCAAGCAGGCAGGCAGGCAGGCAGGTAGACAGGCAGGCAGGCAGGCAGGCAGGCAGGCAGGCAGGTAGACAGGCAGGCAGGCAGGAAGGCAGGCAGGCAGGCTTGAAGGCAGGCAGGCAGGCAAGGAAGCTCACATGCTTGCTCGCTGGCAGGCAGGCAGTCAGGCAGGCAGGCAGGCTCACACCAGGCAGGCTCGCTGGCAGGCAGGCAGGCAGGCTTGCAGGCAGTTAGGCAGTTAGGTTCGCAGTCAGTCAGGCTTGCAGGCAGGCAGGCAGGCAAGAAAGCTCACAGGCTCGCAGGCAGGCAGGCATGCAGGCAGCTAGGCAGACAGGCAGGCATGCAGGCAGCTAGGCAGGCAGTTAGGCAGGAAGGTTCGCAGACAGGCAGGCAGGCAAGCAAGCTCGCAGGCTGGCAGGCTGGCAGGCAGGCAGGCAGGCAGGCAGGCAGGCATGCAGGCAGGCAGGCAGGCAGGCAGGCAGGCAGGCCCTCAGGCAGGCAGGCAGGCTCGCAGGCAGGCAGGCAGGCAGGCAGGCAGGCAGGCAGGCAGGCAGGCAGGCAGGCAGGTAGGCAGGCAGGCAGACAGGCAGGCAGGCAGGCAGGCAGGCTGGTAGACAGGCAGGAAGGCAGTAAGGCAGGCAGGCTAGCAGGCAGGCAGGCTTGAAGGCAGGCAGGCAGGCAAGGAAGCTCACATGCTTGCTCGCTGGCAGGCAGGCAGGCAGGCTCACAGGCAGTTAGGTAGTTAGGTTGGCAGGCAGGCAGGATGGCAGGCTTGCAGGCAGGCAGGCAGGCAGGTAGGCAGGCTCGCAGGCAGTTAGGCATGAAGGTTCGCAGACAGGCAGGCAGGCAAGCAAGCTCGCAGGCTGGCAGGCAGGCAGGCAAGCAGGCAGGCATGCAGGCATGCAGGCAGGCAGGCAGGCAGGCCCTCAGGCCGGCTGGCAGGCAGGCAGGCAGGCAGGCAGGCAGGCAGGCAGTCAGGCAGGCAGGCAGGCTCCCAGGCAGGCAGGCAGGCAGGCAGGCAGGCAGGCAGGCAGGCAGGCTGGTAGACAGGCAGGAGGCAGGAAGGCAGGCAGGCTAGCAGGCAGGCAAGGAAGCTCACATGCTTGCTCGCTGGCAGGCAGGTAGGCAGGCAGGCAGGCTCGCACCAGGCAGGCTCGTTGGCAGGCAGGCAGGCAGGCAGGCAGGCAGGACGGCTTGCATACTCGCAGGCAGGCAGGCAGGCAGGCAGGCTCGCAGGCAGGCTCGCAGGCAGGCAGGCAGGCAGGCATTCAGGCAAGCCGTCAAGCAAGCTCACAGGCTCGCAGGTAGGCAGGCAGCTCGCACCAGGCAGGCTCGCTGGTAGGCAGGCAGGCAGGCTCGCAGGTAGGTAAGCAGGAAGGTCGTAGGCAGGTAGGCAGGCAGGCAGGCAGGCAGGAAGGCTAGTAGCAGGCAGGCTGGCAGGCAGGCAGGCAGGCAAGCAAGCTAGCAGGCTCACAGGCAGGCAGGCAGGTAGGCAGGACGGCTTGCATGCTCGCAGGCAGGCAAGCAGGCTCACAGGCAGGCAGGCAGGCTCGCAGGCAGGATCGCAGGCAGGCAGGCAGGCAGGCAAGCAGTCAAGCAAGCTCGCAGGCTCGCAGGCAAGCAGGCAGGAGGGCAGGAAGGCAGGCAGGCAGGCTGGCAGGCAGGCTCGCAGGCAGGCAGGCAGGCTTGCAGGCAGGCAGGCAAGCAGTCTTGCAGGCACAGACTCACAGGCAGGCAGGCAGGCAGGCAGGCTCACAGGCAGGTAGGCAGGAAGGTTCACAGGCAGGCAGGCAGTTAAGCAAGCTCGCAGGCTCGAAGGCAGGCAGGCAGGCTGCAGGCAGGCAAGCAGGCAAGCAAGCTCGCAGGCTCACAGGGAGGCAGGCAGGCAGGCAGGCAAGCAGGCAGGCATGCAGGCAGGCAGGCAGGCATTCAGGCATGCATGCATGCAGGCAGGCAAGCTGGCAGGCTCGCACCAGGCAGGCTTGCAGGCAGGCAGGCAGGCATGCAGACAGGCAGGCAGGCAGGCAGGCAGGCTCGCACGAGGCAGGCTCCCTGGCAAGCTGGCAGGCAGGCTCGCAGGCAGGCAGGCTCGCAGGCAGGCAGGCTCACAGGCAGGCAGGCTCGCAGGCAGGCAGGCAGGCAGGCAAGCAAGCTCGCAGGCTTGCAGGCAGGCAGGCAGGCCGCAGGCAGGCAGGACGGCAGGACGGCTTGCATACTCGCAGGCAGGCAGGCAGGCAGGCAGGCAGGCAGGCATTCAGGCAAGCCGTCAAGCAAGCTCGCAGGCTCGCAGGTAGGCAGGCAGCTCGCACCAGGCAGGCTCGCTGGTAGGCAGGCAGGCAGGCTCGCAGGTAGGTAAGCAGGAAGGTCGTAGGCAGGCAGGCAGGCAAGCTAGCTCACAGGCTCGCAGGCAGGCAGGCAGGCAGGCAGGCAGGAAGGCTAGCAGCAGGCAGGCTCGCAGGCAGGCAGGCAGGCAAGCAAGCTAGCAGGCTCACAGGCAGGCAGGCAGGTAGGCAGGACGGCTTGCATGCTCGCAGGCAGGCAAGCAGGCTCACAGGCAGGCAGGCAGGCAGGCAGGCTCGCAGGCAGGCAGGCAGGAGGGCAGGCAGGCAGGCAGGCAGGCAGGCAGGCAGGACAGCTTGCATGCTCGCAGGCAGGCAGGCAGGCAGGCAGGCAGGCAGGCAGGCAGGCAGGAAGGCTAGCAGGCAGGCAGGCTCGCAGGCAGGCAGGCAAGTAGGCATTCAATCAAGCTTGCAGGCTCGCAGGAAGGCAGGAAGGCAGGAAGGCAGGCAGGCAGGCAGGCAGGCAGGCAGGCAGGCAGGCAGGTAGACAGGCAGGCAGGCAGGAAGGCAGGCAGGCAGGCTTGAAGGCAGGCAGGCAGGCAAGGAAGCTCACATGCTTGCTCGCTGGCAGGCAGGCAGTCAGGCAGGCAGGCAGGCTCACACCAGGCAGGCTCGCTGGCAGGCAGGCAGGCAGGCTTGCAGGCAGTTAGGCAGTTAGGTTCGCAGTCAGGCAGGCTTGCAGGCAGGCAGGCAGGCAAGAAAGCTCACAGGCTCGCAGGCAGGCAGGCATGCAGGCAGCTAGGCAGACAGGCAGGCATGCAGGCAGCTAGGCAGGCAGTTAGGCAGGAAGGTTCGCAGACAGGCAGGCAGGCAAGCAAGCTCGCAGGCTGGCAGGCTGGCAGGCAGGCAGGCAGGCAGGCAGGCAGGCATGCAGGCAGGCAGGCAGGCAGGCAGGCAGGCAGGCCCTCAGGCAGGCTGGCAGGCAGGCAGGCTCGCAGGCAGGCAGGCAGGCAGGCAGGCAGGCAGGCAGGCAGGCAGGTAGGCAGGCAGGCAGACAGGCAGGCAGGCAGGCAAGCAGGCTGGTAGACAGGCAGGAAGGCAGTAAGGCAGGCAGGCTAGCAGGCAGGCAGGCTTGAAGGCAGGCAGGCAGGCAAGGAAGCTCACATGCTTGCTCGCTGGCAGGCAGGCAGGCAGGCTCACAGGCAGTTAGGTAGTTAGGTTGGCAGGCAGGCAGGATGGCAGGCTTGCAGGCAGGCAGGCAGGCAGGTAGGCAGGCTCGCAGGCAGTTAGGCATGAAGGTTCGCAGACAGGCAGGCAGGCAAGCAAGCTCGCAGGCTGGCAGGCAGGCAGGCAAGCAGGCAGGCATGCAGGCATGCAGGCAGGCAGGCAGGCAGGCCCTCAGGCCGGCTGGCAGGCAGGCAGGCAGGCAGGCAGGCAGGCAGGCAGGCAGGACGGCTTGCATACTCGCAGGCAGGCAGGCAGGCAGGCAGGCTCGCAGGCAGGCTCGCAGGCAGGCAGGCAGGCAGGCATTCAGGCAAGCCGTCAAGCAAGCTCGCAGGCTCGCAGGTAGGCAGGCAGCTCGCATCAGGCAGGCTCGCTGGTAGGCAGGCAGGCAGGCTCGCAGGTAGGTAAGCAGGAAGGTCGTAGGCAGGCAGGCAGGCAGGCAGGCAGGCAGGAAGGCTAGCAGCAGGCAGGCTCGCAGGCAGGCAGGCAGGCAAGCAAGCTAGCAGGCTCACAGGCAGGCAGGCAGGTAGGCAGGACGGCTTGCATGCTCGCAGGCAGGCAAGCAGGCTCACAGGCAGGCAGGCAGGCAGGCAGGCTCGCAGGCAGTCAGGCAGGAGGGCAGGCAGGCAGGCAGGCAGGCAGGCAGGCAGGACAGCTTGCATGCTCGCAGGCAGGCAGGCAGGCAGGCAGGCAGGCAGGAAGGCTAGCAGGCAGGCAGGCAGGTAGGCAGGACGGCTTGCATGCTCGCAGGCAGGCAAGCAGGCTCACAGGCAGGCAGGCAGGCTCGCAGGCAGGATCGCAGGCAGGCAGGCAGGCAGGCAAGCAGTCAAGCAAGCTCGCAGGCTCGCAGGCAAGCAGGCAGGAGGGCAGGCAGGCAGGCAGGCAGGCAGGCAGGCAGGCTCGCAGGCAGGCAGGCAGGCTTGCAGGCAGGCAGGCAAGCAGTCTCGCAGGCACAGACTCACAGGCAGGCAGGCAGGCAGGCAGGCTCGCAGGCAGGTAGGCAGGAAGGTTCACAGGCAGGCAGGCAGTTAAGCAAGCTCGCAGGCTCGAAGGCAGGCAGGCAGGCTGCAGGCAGGCAAGCAGGCAAGCAAGCTCGCAGGCTCACAGGGAGGCAGGCAGGCAGGCAGGCAGGCATGCAGGCAGGCAGGCAGGCATTCAGGCATGCATGCATGCAGGCAGGCAAGCTGGCAGGCTCGCACCAGGCAGGCTTGCAGGCAGGCAGGCAGGCATGCAGACAGGCAGGCAGGCAGGCAGGCAGGCTCGCACGAGGCAGGCTCCCTGGCAAGCTGGCAGGCAGGCTCGCAGGCAGGCAGGCTCGCAGGCAGGCAGGCTCACAGGCAGGCAGGCTCGCAGGCAGGCAGACTCGCAGGCAGGCAGGCAGGCAGGCTCGCAGGCAGGCAGGCAGGCAGGCAAGCAAGCTCGCAGGCTTGCAGGCAGGCAGGCAGGCCGCAGGCAGGCAGGACGGCAGGACGGCTTGCATACTCGCAGGCAGGCAGGCAGGCAGGCAGGCTCGCAGGCAGACTCGCAGGCAGGCAGGCAGGCATTCAGGCAAGCCGTCAAGCAAGCTCGCAGGCTCGCAGGTAGGCAGGCAGCTCGCACCAGGCAGGCTCGCTGGTAGGCAGGCAGGCAGGCTCGCAGGTAGGTAAGCAGGAAGGTCGTAGGCAGGCAGGCAGGCAAGCTAGCTCACAGGCTCGCAGGCAGGCAGGCAGGCAGGCAGGCAGGCAGGAAGGCTAGCAGCAGGCATGCTCGCAGGCAGGCAGGCAGGCAAGCAAGCTAGCAGGCTCACAGGCAGGCAGGCAGGTAGGCAGGACGGCTTGCATGCACGCAGGCAGGCAAGCAGGCTCACAGGCAGGCAGGCAGGCAGGCAGGCTCGCAGGCAGGCAGGCAGGAGGGCAGGCAGGCAGGCAGGCAGGCAGGCAGGCAGGACAGCTTGCATGCTCGCAGGCAGGCAGGCAGGCAGGCAGGCAGGCAGGCAGGCAGGCAGGCAGGCAGGAAGGCTAGCAGGCAGGCAGGCTCGCAGGCAGGCAGGCAAGTAGTCATTCAATCAAGCTTGCAGGCTCGCAGGAAGGCAGGAAGGCAGGAAGGCAGGCAGGCAGGCAGGCAGGCAGGCAGGTAGACAGGCAGGCAGGCAGGCAGGCAGGCAGGTAGACAGGCAGGCAGGCAGGAAGGCAGGCAGGCAGGCTTGAAGGCAGGCAGGCAGGCAAGGAAGCTCACATGCTTGCTCGCTGGCAGGCAGGCAGTCAGGCAGGCAGGCAGGCTCACACCAGGCAGGCTCGCTGGCAGGCAGGCAGGCAGGCTTGCAGGCAGTTAGGCAGTTAGGTTCGCAGTCAGGCAGGCTTGCAGGCAGGCAGGCAGGCAAGAAAGCTCACAGGCTCGCAGGCAGGCAGGCATGCAGGCAGCTAGGCAGGCAGGCAGGCAGGTAGGCAGGCTCGCAGGCAGTTAGGCAGGAAGGTTCGCAGACAGGCAGGCAGGCAAGCAAGCTCGCAGGCTGGCAGGCTGGCAGGCAGGCAGGCAGGCAGGCAGGCAGGCTCGCAGGCAGGCAGGCAGGCTTGCAGGCAGGCAGGCAAGCAGTCTCGCAGGCACAGACTCACAGGCAGGCAAGCAGGCAGGCAGGCTTGCAGGCAGGTAGGCAGGAAGGTTCACAGGCAGGCAGGCAGTTAAGCAAGCTCGCAGGCTCGAAGGCAGGCAGGCAGTCTGCAGGCAGGCAAGCAGGCAAGCAAGCTCGCAGGCTCACAGGGAGGCAGGCAGGCAGGCAGGCAGGCTAGCAGGCAGGTAGGCAGGAAGGATCGCACGCAGGCAAGCAGGCTCCCAGGAAGGCAGGCAGGCTCGCAGGCAGGCAGGCAGGCAGGCAGGCACGCAGGCAGGCAGGCTCGCCGGCAGGCAGGCAGGCAGCAAGCTCGCAGGCTCACAGACAGGCAGGCAGGCCGTAGGCAGGCAGGCAGGCAAGCAGTCAAGCAAGCTCGCAGGCTCGCAGGCAGGCAGGCAGGCTCGCAGGCAGGCAGGCAGGCTCGCAGGCAGGCAGGCAGGCAGGTAGGCAGGACGGCTTGCATGCTCGCAGGCAGGCAAGCAGGCTCACAGGCAGGCAGGCAGGCAGGCAGGCTCGCAGGCAGGCAGGCAGGCAGGCAAGCAGTCAAGCAAGCTCGCAGGCTCGCAGGCAGGAGGGCAGGCAGGCAGGCAGGCAGGCAGGCAGGCAGGCAGGCAGGACGGCTTGCATGCTCGCAGGCAGGCAGGCAGGCAGGCAGGCAGGCAGGCAGGCAGGCAGGCAGACAGGCTCGCAGGCAGGCAGGCTCGCAGGCAGGCAGGCTCGCAGGCAGGCAGGCTCGCAGGCAGGCAGGCTCGCAGGCAGGCAGGCTCGCTGGCAGGCAGGCAGCTTCGCAGGCAGGCAGGCTAGCAGGCAGGTAGGCAGGAAGGTTCACAGGTAGGCATGCAGGCTCCCAGGAAGGCAGGCAGGCTCGCAGGCAGGCAGGATGGCAGGCTTACAGGCAGGCAGGCAGGCAAGCAAGCTCGCAGGCTCGCAGGCAGGCAGGCAGGCTCGCAGGCAGGCAGGCAGGCTCGCAGGCAGGCAGGCAAGCAGTCTAGCAGGCACAGACTCACAGGCAGGCAGGCAGGCAGGAAGGCTCGCAGGCAGGCAGGATGGCAGGCTTACAGGCAGGCAGGCAGGCAAGCAAGCTCGCAGGCTCGCAGGCAGGCAGGCAGGCTCGCAGGCAGGCAGGCAGGCAGGCAAGCAGTCTAGCAGGCACAGACTCACAGGCAGGCAGGCAGGCAGGCAGGCTCGCAGGCAGGCAGGCAGGCAGGTAGGCAGGACGGCTTGCATGCTCGCAGGCAGGCAAGCAGGCTCACAGGCAGGCAGGCAGGCAGGCAGGCTCGCAGGCAGGCAGGCAGGCAGGCAAGCAGTCAAGGAAGCTCGCAGACTCGCAGGCAGGAGGGCAGGCAGGCAGGCAGGCAGGCAGGCAGGCAGGACGGCTTGCATGCTCGCATGCAGGCAGGCAGGCAGGCAGGCAGGCAGGCAGGCAGGCAGGCAGGCAGGCAGGCAGGCAGGCAGACAGGCTCGCAGGCAGGCAGGCTCGCAGGCAGGCAGGCTCGCAGGCAGGCAGGCTCGCAGGCAGGCAGGCTCGCAGGCAGGCAGGCTCGCAGGCAGGAAGGCTCGCTGGCAGGCAGGCAGCTTCGCAGGCAGGCAGGCTAGCAGGCAGGTAGGCAGGAAGGTTCACAGGTAGGCATGCAGGCTCCCAGGAAGGCAGGCAGGCTCGCAGGCAGGCAGGATGGCAGGCTTACAGGCAGGCAGGCAGGCAAGCAAGCTCGCAGGCTCGCAGGCAGGCAGGCAGGCTCGCAGGCAGGCAGGCAGGCTCGCAGGCAGGCAGGCAAGCAGTCTAGCAGGCACAGACTCACAGGCAGGCAGGCAGGCAGGCAGGCTCGCAGGCAGGCAGGCAGGCTTGCAGGCAGGCAGGCAAGCAGTCTCGCAGGCACAGACTCACAGGCAGGCAAGCAGGCAGGCAGGCTCGCAGGCAGGTAGGCAGGAAGGTTCACAGGCTGGCAGGCAGTTAAGCAAGCTCGCAGGCTCGAAGGCAGGCAGGCAGGCTGCAGGCAGGCAAGCAGGCAAGCAAGCTCGCAGGCTCACAGGGAGGCAGGCAGGCAGGCAGGCAGGCAGGCATGCAGGCAGGCATTCAGGCATGCATGCATGCAGGCAGGCAAGCTGGCAGGCTCGCACCAGGCAGGCTTGCAGGCAGGCAGGCAGGCATGCAGAGAGGCAGGCAGGCAGGCAGGCAGGCTCGCACGAGGCAGGCTCCCTGGCAAGCTGGCAGGCAGGCTCGCAGGCAGGCAGGCTCGCAGGCAGGCAGGCTCGCAGGCAGGCAGACTCGCAGGCAGGCAGGCAGGCAGGCTCGCAGGCAGGCAGGCAGGCAGGCAAGCAAGCTCGCAGGCTTGCAGGCAGGCAGGCAGGCCGCAGGCAGGCAGGCAGGCAGGACGGCTTGCATACTCGCAGGCAGGCAGGCAGGCAGGCAGGCTCGCAGGCAGGCAGGCAGGCAGGCATTCAGGCAAGCCGTCAAGCAAGCTCGCAGGCTCGCAGGTAGGCAGGCAGCTCGCACCAGGCAGGCTCGCTGGTAGGCAGGCAGGCAGGCTCGCAGGTAGGTAAGCAGGAAGGTCGTAGGCAGGCAGGCAGGCAAGCTAGCTCACAGGCTCGCAGGCAGGCAGGCAGGCAGGCAGGCAGGCAGGCAGGAAGGCTAGCAGCAGGCAGGTTGGCAGGCAGGCAGGCAGGCCAGCAAGCTAGCAGGCTCACAGGCAGGCAGGCAGGTAGGCAGGACGGCTTGCATGCTCGCAGGCAGGCAAGCAGGCTCACAGGCAGGCAGGCAGGCAGGCAGGCTCGCAGGCAGGCAGGCAGGAGGGCAGGCAGGCAGGCAGGCAGGCAGGCAGGACAGCTTGCATGCTCGCAGGCAGGCAGGCAGGCAGGCAGGCAGGCAGGAAGGCTAGCAGGCAGGCAGGCTCGCAGGCAGGCAGGCAAGTAGGCATTCAATCAAGCTTGCAGGCTCGCAGGAAGGCAGGAAGGCAGGCAGGCAGGCAAGCAGGCAGGCAGGCAGGCAGGTAGACAGGCAGGCAGGCAGGCAGGCAGGCAGGCAGGCAGGTAGAGAGGCAGGCAGGCAGGAAGGCAGGCAGGCAGGCTTGAAGGCAGGCAGGCAGGCAAGGAAGCTCACATGCTTGCTCGCTGGCAGGCAGGCAGTCAGGCAGGCAGGCAGGCTCACACCAGGCAGGCTCGCTGGCAGGCAGGCAGGCAGGCTTGCAGGCAGTTAGGCAGTTAGGTTCGCAGTCAGTCAGGCTTGCAGGCAGGCAGGCAGGCAAGAAAGCTCACAGGCTCGCAGGCAGGCAGGCATGCAGGCAGCTAGGCAGGCAGGCAGGCATGCAGGCAGCTAGGCAGGCAGTTAGGCAGGAAGGTTCGCAGACAGGCAGGCAGGCAAGCAAGCTCGCAGGCTGGCAGGCAGGCAGGCAGGCAGGCAGGCAGGCATGCAGGCAGGCAGGCAGGCAGGCAGGCAGGCCCTCAGGCAGGCAGGCAGGCTCGCAGGCAGGCAGGCAGGCAGGCAGGCAGGCAGGCAGGCAGGCAGGCAGGCAGGTAGACAGGCAGGCAGACAGGCAGGCAGGCAGGCAGGCAGGCTGGTAGACAGGCAGGAAGGCAGTAAGGCAGGCAGGCTAGCAGGCAGGCAGGCTTGAAGGCAGGCAGGCAGGCAAGGAAGCTCACATGCTTGCTCGCTGGCAGGCAGGCAGGCAGGCTCACAGGCAGTTAGGTAGTTAGGTTGGCAGGCAGGCAGGATGGCAGGCTTGCAGGCAGGCAGGCAGGCAGGTAGGCAGGCTCGCAGGCAGTTAGGCATGAAGGTTCGCAGACAGGCAGGCAGGCAAGCAAGCTCGCAGGCTGGCAGGCAGGCAGGCAAGCAGGCAGGCAGGCAGGCAGGCAGGCCCTCAGGCCGGCTGGCAGGCAGGCAGGCAGGCAGGCAGGCAGGCAGTCAGGCAGGCAGGCAGGCAGGCTCCCAGGCAGGCAGGCAGGCAGGCAGGCAGGCTGGTAGACAGGCAGGAGGCAGGAAGGCAGGCAGGCTAGCAGGCAGGCAAGGAAGCTCACATGCTTGCTCGCTGGCAGGCAGGTAGGCAGGCAGGCAGGCTCGCACCAGGCAGGCTCGTTGGCAGGCAGGCAGGCAGGCAGGCAGGCAGGACGGCTTGCATACTCGCAGGCAGGCAGGCAGGCAGGCAGGCTCGCAGGCAGGCTCGCAGGCAGGCAGGCAGGCAGGCATTCAGGCAAGCCGTCAAGCAAGCTCACAGGCTCGCAGGTAGGCAGGCAGCTCGCACCAGGCAGGCTCGCTGGTAGGCAGGCAGGCAGGCTCGCAGGTAGGTAAGCAGGAAGGTCGTAGGCAGGCAGGCAGGCAGGCAGGCAGGCAGGCAGGAAGGCTAGCAGCAGGCAGGCTGGCAGGCAGGCAGGCAGGCAAGCAAGCTAGCAGGCTCACAGGCAGGCAGGCAGGTAGGCAGGACGGCTTGCATGCTCGCAGGCAGGCAAGCAGGCTCACAGGCAGGCAGGCAGGCTCGCAGGCAGGATCGCAGGCAGGCAGGCAGGCAGGCAAGCAGTCAAGCAAGCTCGCAGGCTCGCAGGCAAGCAGGCAGGAGGGCAGGAAGGCAGGCAGGCAGGCTCGCAGGCAGGCAGGCAGGCTTGCAGGCAGGCAGGCAAGCAGTCTCGCAGGCACAGACTCACAGGCAGGCAGGCAGGCAGGCAGGCTCGCAGGCAGGTAGGCAGGAAGGTTCACAGGCAGGCAGGCAGTTAAGCAAGCTCGCAGGCTCGAAGGCAGGCAGGCAGGCTGCAGGCAGGCAAGCAGGCAAGCAAGCTCGCAGGCTCACAGGGAGGCAGGCAGGCAGGCAGGCAAGCAGGCAGGCATGCAGGCAGGCAGGCAGGCATGCAGGCATGCATGCATGCAGGCAGGCAAGCTGGCAGGCTCGCACCAGGCAGGCTTGCAGGCAGGCAGGCAGGCATGCAGACAGGCAGGCAGGCAGGCAGGCAGGCTCGCACGAGGCAGGCTCCCTGGCAAGCTGGCAGGCAGGCTCGCAGGCAGGCAGGCTCGCAGGCAGGCAGGCTCACAGGCAGGCAGGCTCGCAGGCAGGCAGGCAGGCAGGCAAGCAAGCTCGCAGGCTTGCAGGCAGGCAGGCAGGCCGCAGGCAGGCAGGACGGCAGGACGGCTTGCATACTCGCAGGCAGGCAGGCAGGCAGGCAGGCTCGCAGGCAGGCTCGCAGGCAGGCAGGCAGGCAGGCATTCAGGCAAGCCGTCAAGCAAGCTCGCAGGCTCGCAGGTAGGCAGGCAGCTCGCACCAGGCAGGCTCGCTGGTAGGCAGGCAGGCAGGCTCGCAGGTAGGTAAGCAGGAAGGTCGTAGGCAGGCAGGCAGGCAAGCTAGCTCACAGGCTCGCAGGCAGGCAGGCAGGCAGGCAGGCAGGCAGGCAGGCAGGAAGGCTAGCAGCAGGCAGGCTCGCAGGCAGGCAGGCAGGCAAGCAAGCTAGCAGGCTCACAGGCAGGCAGGCAGGTAGGCAGGACGGCTTGCATGCTCGCAGGCAGGCAAGCAGGCTCACAGGCAGGCAGGCAGGCAGGCAGGCTCGCAGGCAGGCAGGCAGGAGGGCAGGCAGGCAGGCAGGCAGGCAGGCAGGCAGAACAGCTTGCATGCTCGCAGGCAGGCAGGCAGGCAGGCAGGCAGGCAGGCAGGCAGGCAGGCAGGAAGGCTAGCAGGCAGGCAGGCTCGCAGGCAGGCAGGCAAGTAGGCATTCAATCAAGCTTGCAGGCTCGCAGGAAGGCAGGAAGGCAGGAAGGCAGGCAGGCAGGCAGGCAGGCAGGCAGGTAGACAGGCAGGCAGGCAGGCAGGCAGGCAGGCAGGCAGGTAGACAGGCAGGCAGGCAGGAAGGCAGGCAGGCAGGCTTGAAGGCAGGCAGGCAGGCAAGGAAGCTCACATGCTTGCTCGCTGGCAGGCAGGCAGTCAGGCAGGCAGGCAGGCTCACACCAGGCAGGCTCGCTGGCAGGCAGGCAGGCAGGCTTGCAGGCAGTTAGGCAGTTAGGTTCGCAGTCAGGCAGGCTTGCAGGCAGGCAGGCAGGCAAGAAAGCTCACAGGCTCGCAGGCAGGCAGGCATGCAGGCAGCTAGGCAGGCAGGCAGGCAGGTAGGCAGGCTCGCAGGCAGTTAGGCAGGAAGGTTCGCAGACAGGCAGGCAGGCAAGCAAGCTCGCAGGCTGGCAGGCTGGCAGGCAGGCAGGCAGGCAGGCAGGCAGGCATGCAGGCAGGCAGGCAGGCAGGCAGGCAGGCCCTCAGGCAGGCTGGCAGGCAGGCAGGCTCGCAGGCAGGCAGGCAGGCAGGCAGGCAGGCAGGCAGGTAGGCAGGCAGGCAGACAGGCAGGCAGGCAGGCAGGCAGGCTGGTAGACAGGCAGGAAGGCAGTAAGGCAGGCAGGCTAGCAGGCAGGCAGGCTTGAAGGCAGGCAGGCAGGCAAGGAAGCTCACATGCTTGCTCGCTGGCAGGCAGGCAGGCAGGCTCACAGGCAGTTAGGTAGTTAGGTTGGCAGGCAGGCAGGATGGCAGGCTTGCAGGCAGGCAGGCAGGCAGGTAGGCAGGCTCGCAGGCAGTTAGGCATGAAGGTTCGCAGACAGGCAGGCAGGCAAGCAAGCTCGCAGGCTGGCAGGCAGGCAGGCAAGCAGGCAGGCATGCAGGCATGCAGGCAGGCAGGCAGGCAGGCCCTCAGGCCGGCTGGCAGGCAGGCAGGCAGGCAGGCAGGCAGGCAGGCAGGCAGGCAGGACGGCTTGCATACTCGCAGGCAGGCAGGCAGGCAGGCAGGCTCGCAGGCAGGCTCGCAGGCAGGCAGGCAGGCAGGCATTCAGGCAAGCCGTCAAGCAAGCTCGCAGGCTCGCAGGTAGGCAGGCAGCTCGCATCAGGCAGGCTCGCTGGTAGGCAGGCAGGCAGGCTCGCAGGTAGGTAAGCAGGAAGGTCGTAGGCAGGCAGGCAGGCAGGCAGGCAGGCAGGAAGGCTAGCAGCAGGCAGGCTCGCAGGCAGGCAGGCAGGCAAGCAAGCTAGCAGGCTCACAGGCAGGCAGGCAGGTAGGCAGGACGGCTTGCATGCTCGCAGGCAGGCAAGCAGGCTCACAGGCAGGCAGGCAGGCAGGCAGGCTCGTAGGCAGGCAGGCAGGAGGGCAGGCAGGCAGGCAGGCAGGCAGGCAGGCAGGCAGGCAGGACAGCTTGCATGCTCGCAGGCAGGCAGGCAGGCAGGCAGGCAGGCAGGAAGGCTAGCAGGCAGGCAGGCAGGTAGGCAGGACGGCTTGCATGCTCGCAGGCAGGCAAGCAGGCTCACAGGCAGGCAGGCAGGCTCGCAGGCAGGATCGCAGGCAGGCAGGCAGGCAGGCAAGCAGTCAAGCAAGCTCGCAGGCTCGCAGGCAAGCAGGCAAGAGGGCAGGCAGGTAGGCAGGCAGGCAGGCAGGCAGGCTCGCAGGCAGGCAGGCAGGCTTGCAGGCAGGCAGGCAAGCAGGCAGGCTCGCAGGCAGGTAGGCAGGAAGGTTCACAGGCAGGCAGGCAGTTAAGCAAGCTCGCAGGCTCGAAGGCAGGCAGGCAGGCTGCAGGCAGGCAAGCAGGCAAGCAAGCTCGCAGGCTCACAGGGAGGCAGGCAGGCAGGCAGGCATGCAGGCAGGCAGGCAGGCATTCAGGCATGCATGCATGCAGGCAGGCAAGCTGGCAGGCTCGCACCAGGCAGGCTTGCAGGCAGGCAGGCAGGCATGCAGACAGGCAGGCAGGCAGGCAGGCAGGCTCGCACGAGGCAGGCTCCCTGGCAAGCTGGCAGGCAGGCTCGCAGGCAGGCAGGCTCGCAGGCAGGCAGGCTCACAGGCAGGCAGGCTCGCAGGCAGGCAGACTCGCAGGCAGGCAGGCAGGCAGGCTCGCAGGCAGGCAGGCAGGCAGGCAAGCAAGCTCGCAGGCTTGCAGGCAGGCAGGCAGGCCGCAGGCAGGCAGGCAGGCAGGACGGCTTGCAAACTCGCAGGCAGGCAGGCAGGCAGGCAGGCTCGCAGGCAGGCTCGCAGGCAGGCAGGCAGGCATTCAGGCAAGCCGTCAAGCAAGCTCGCAGGCTCGCAGGTAGGCAGGCAGCTCGCACCAGGCAGGCTCGCTGGTAGGCAGGCAGGCAGGCTCGCAGGTAGGTAAGCAGGAAGGTCGTAGGCAGGCAGGCAGGCAAGCTAGCTCACAGGCTCGCAGGCAGGCAGGCAGGCAGGCAGGCAGGCAGGAAGGAAGGCTAGCAGCAGGCATGCTCGCAGGCAGGCAGGCAGGCAAGCAAGCTAGCAGGCTCACAGGCAGGCAGGCAGGTAGGCAGGACGGCTTGCATGCACGCAGGCAGGCAAGCAGGCTCACAGGCAGGCAGGCAGGCAGGCAGACTCGCAGGCAGGCAGGCAGGAGGGCAGGCAGGCAGGCAGGCAGGCAGGCAGGCAGGACAGCTTGCATGCTCGCAGGCAGGCAGGCAGGCAGGCAGGCAGGCAGGCAGGCAGGCAGGAAGGCTAGCAGGCAGGCAGGCTCGCAGGCAGGCAGGCAAGTAGGCATTCAATCAAGCTTGCAGGCTCGCAGGAAGGCAGGAAGGCAGGAAGGCAGGCAGGCAGGCAGGCAGGCAGGCAGGTAGACAGGCAGGCAGGCAGGCAGGCAGGCAGGTAGACAGGCAGGCAGGCAGGAAGGCAGGCAGGCAGGCTTGAAGGCAGGCAGGCAGGCAAGGAAGCTCACATGCTTGCTCGCTGGCAGGCAGGCAGTCAGGCAGGCAGGCAGGCTCACACCAGGCAGGCTTGCTGGCAGGCAGGCAGGCAGGCTTGCAGGCAGTTAGGCAGTTAGGTTCGCAGTCAGGCAGGCTTGCAGGCAGGCAGGCAGGCAAGAAAGCTCACAGGCTCGCAGGCAGGCAGGCATGCAGGCAGCTAGGCAGGCAGGCAGGCAGGTAGGCAGGCTCGCAGGCAGTTAGGCAGGAAGGTTCGCAGACAGGCAGGCAGGCAAGCAAGCTCGCAGGCTGGCAGGCTGGCAGGCAGGCAGGCAGGCAGGCAGGCAGGCTCGCAGGCAGGCAGGCAGGCTTGCAGGCAGGCAGGCAAGCAGTCTCGCAGGCACAGACTCACAGGCAGGCAAGCAGGCAGGCAGGCTCGCAGGCAGGTAGGCAGGAAGGTTCACAGGCAGGCAGGCAGTTAAGCAAGCTCGCAGGCTCGAAGGCAGGCAGGCAGTCTGCAGGCAGGCAAGCAGGCAAGCAAGCTCGCAGGCTCACAGGGAGGCAGGCAGGCAGGCAGGCAGGCAGGCATGCAGGCAGGCAGGCAGGCATTCAGGCATGCATGCATGCAGGCAGGCAAGCTGGCAGGCTCGCACCAGGCAGGCTTGCAGGCAGGCAGGCAGGCATGCAGACAGGCAGGCAGGCAGGCAGGCAGGCTCGCACGAGGCAGGCTCCCTGGCAAGCTGGCAGGCAGGCTCGCAGGCAGGCAGGCTCGCAGGCAGGCAGGCTCGCAGGCAGGCAGGCTCGCAGGCAGGCAGACTCGCAGGCAGGCAGGCAGGCAGGCTCGCAGGCAGGCAGGCAGGCAGGCAAGCAAGCTCGCAGGCTTGCAGGCAGGCAGGCAGGCCGCAGGCAGGCAGGCAGGCAGGCAGGACGGCTTGCATACTCGCAGGCAGGCAGGCAGGCAGGCAGGCAGGCAGGCAGGCTCGCAGGCAGGCAGGCAGGCAGGCATTCAGGCAAGCCGTCAAGCAAGCTCGCAGGCTCACAGGTAGGCAGGCAGCTCGCACCAGGCAGGCTCGCTGGTAGGCAGGCAGGCAGGCTCGCAGGTAGGTAAGCAGGAAGGTCGTAGGCAGGCAGGCAGGCAAGCTAGCTCACAGGCTCGCAGGCAGGCAGGCAGGCAGGCAGGCAGGAAGGCTAGCAGCAGGCAGGCTCGCAGGCAGGCAGGCAAGCAAGCAAGCTAGCAGGCTCACAAGCAGGCAGGCAGGTAGGCAGGACGGCTTGCATGCTCGCAGGCAGGCAAGCAGGCTCACAGGCAGGCAGTCAGGCAGGCAGGCTCGCAGGCAGGCAGGCAGGAGGGCAGGCAGGCAGGCAGGCAGGCAGGCAGGCAGGCAGGCAGGACAGCTTGCATGCTCGCAGGCAGGCAGGCAGGTAGGCAGGCAGGCAGGCAGGCAGGCAGGCAGGCAGGAAGGCTAGCAGGCAGGCAGGCTCGCAGGCAGGCAGGCAAGTAGGCATTCAATCAAGCTTGCAGGCTCGCAGGAAGGCAGGAAGGCAGGAAGGCAGGAAGGCAGGCAGGCAGGCAGGCAGGCAGGCTGGTAGACAGGCAGGCAGGCAGGCAGGCAGGCAGACAGGCAGGTAGACAGGCAGGCAGGCAGGAAGGCAGGCAGGCAGGCTTGAAGGCAGGCAGGCAGGCAAGGAAGCTCACATGCTTGCTCGCTGGCAGGCAGGCAGTCAGGCAGGCAGGCAGGCTCGCACCAGGCAGGCTCGTTGGCAGGCAGGCAGGCAGGCAGGCAGGCAGGCAGGACGGCTTGCATACTCGCAGGCAGGCAGGCAGGCAGGCAGGCTCGCAGGCAGGCTCGCAGGCAGGCAGGCAGGCAGGCATTCAGGCAAGCCGTCAAGCAAGCTCACAGGCTCGCAGGTAGGCAGGCAGCTCGCACCAGGCAGGCTCGCTGGTAGGCAGGCAGGCAGGCTCGCAGGTAGGTAAGCAGGAAGGTCGTAGGCAGGCAGGCAGGCAGGCAGGCAGGCAGGAAGGCTAGCAGCAGGCAGGCTGGCAGGCAGGCAGGCAGGATGGCTTGCATGCTCGCAGGCAGGCAAGCAGGCTCACAGGCAGGCAGGCAGGCTCGCAGGCAGGATCGCAGGCAGGCAGGCAGGCAGGCAAGCAGTCAAGCAAGCTCGCAGGCTCGCAGGCAAGCAGGCAGGAGGGCAGGCAGGCAGGCAGGCAGGCAGGCAGGCTCGCAGGCAGGCAGGCAGGCTTGCAGGCAGGCAGGCAAGCAGTCTCGCAGGCACAGACTCACAGGCAGGCAGGCAGGCAGGCAGGCTCGCAGGCAGGTAGGCAGGAAGGTTCACAGGCAGGCAGGCAGTTAAGCAAGCTCGCAGGCTCGAAGGCAGGCAGGCAGGCTGCAGGCAGGCAAGCAGGCAAGCAAGCTCGCAGGCTCACAGGGAGGCAGGCAGGCAGGCAGGCAGGCAGGCTCGCACCAGGCAGGCTTGCAGGCAGGCAGGCAGGCATGCAGACAGGCAGGCAGGCAGGCAGGCAGGCTCGCACGAGGCAGGCTCCCTGGCAAGCTGGCAGGCAGGCTCGCAGGCAGGCAGGCTCACAGGCAGGCAGGCTCACAGGCAGGCAGGCTCGCAGGCAGGCAGACTCGCAGGCAGGCAGGCAGGCAGGCTCGCAGGCAGGCAGGCAGGCAGGCAAGCAAGCTCGCAGGCTTGCAGGCAGGCAGGCAGGCCGCAGGCAGGGAGGCAGGCAGGACGGCTTGCATACTCGCAGGCAGGCAGGCAGGCAGGCAGGCAGGCAGGCTCGCAGGCAGGCTCGCAGGCAGGCAGGCAGGCAGGCATTCAGGCAAGCCGTCAAGCAAGCTCGCAGGCTCGCAGGTAGGCAGGCAGCTCGCACCAGGCAGGCTCGCTGGTAGGCAGGCAGGCAGGCTCGCAGGTAGGTAAGCAGGAAGGTCGTAGGCAGGCAGGCAGGCAAGCTAGCTCACAGGCTCGCAGGCAGGCAGGCAGGCAGGCAGGCAGGCAGGCAGGCAGGAAGGCTAGCAGCAGGCATGCTCGCAGGCAGGCAGGCAGGCAAGCAAGCTAGCAGGCTCACAGGCAGGCAGGCAGGTAGGCAGGACGGCTTGCATGCTCGCAGGCAGGCAAGCAGGTTCACAGGCAGGCGGGCAGGCAGGCAGGCTCGCAGGCAGGCAGGCAGGAGGGCAGGCAGGCAGGCAGGCAGGCAGGCAGGCAGGACAGCTTGCATGCTCGCAGGCAGGCAGGCAGGCAGGCAGGCAGGCAGGCAGGCAGGCAGGAAGGCTAGCAGGCAGGCAGGCTCGCAGGCAGGCAGGCAAGTAGGCATTCAATCAAGCTTGCAGGAAGGCAGGAAGGCAGGAAGGCAGGCAGGCAGGCAGGCAGGCAGGCAGGTAGACAGGCAGGCAGGCAGGCAGGCAGGCAGGCAGGCAGGTAGACAGGCAGGCAGGCAGGAAGGCAGGCAGGCAGGCTTGAAGGCAGGCAGGCAGGCAAGGAAGCTCACATGCTTGCTCGCTGGCAGGCAGGCAGTCAGGCAGGCAGGCAGGCTCACACCAGGCAGGCTCGCTGGCAGGCAGGCAGGCAGGCTTGCAGGCAGTTAGGCAGTTAGGTTTGCAGTCAGGCAGGCTTGCAGGCAGGCAGGCAGGCAAGAAAGCTCACAGGCTCGCAGGCAGGCAGGCATGCAGGCAGCTAGGCAGGCAGGCAGGCAGGTAGGCAGGCTCGCAGGCATTTAGGCAGGAAGGTTCGCAGACAGGCAGGCAGGCAAGCAAGCTCGCAGGCTGGCAGGCTGGCAGGCAGGCAGGCAGGCAGGCAGGCAGGCATGCATGCAGGCAGGCAGGCAGGCCCTCAGGCAGGCTGGCAGGCAGGCAGGCTCGCAGGCAGGCAGGCAGGCAGGCAGGCAGGCAGGCAGGCAGGCAGGCAGGTAGGTAGGCAGGCAGGCAGACAGGCAGGCAGGCAGGCAGGCTTGCAGGCAGGCAGGCAAGCAGTCTCGCAGGCACAGACTCACAGGCAGGCAAGCAGGCAGGCAGGCTCGCAGGCAGGTAGGCAGGAAGGTTCACAGGCAAGCAGGCAGTTAAGCAAGCTCGCAGGCTCGAAGGCAGGCAGGCAGTCTGCAGGCAGGCAAGCAGGCAAGCAAGCTCGCAGGCTCACAGGGAGGCAGGCAGGCAGGCAGGCAGGCAGGCATGCAGGCAGGCATGCAGGCATTCAGGCATGCATGCATGCAGGCAGGCAAGCTGGCAGGCTCGCACCAGGCAGGCTTGCAGGCAGGCAGGCAGGCATGCAGACAGGCAGGCAGGCAGGCAGGCAGGCAGGCAGGCAGGCTCGCACGAGGCAGGCTCCCTGGCAAGCTGGCAGGCAGGCTCGCAGGCAGGCAGGCTCGCAGGCAGGCAGGCTCGCAGGCAGGCAGGCTCGCAGGCAGGCAGACTCGCAGGCAGGCAGGCAGGCAGGCTCGCAGGCAGGCAGGCAGGCAGGCAATCAAGCTCGCAGGCTTGCAGGCAGGCAGGCAGGCCGCAGGCAGGCAGGCAGGCAGGATGGCTTGCATACTCGCAGGCAGGCAGGCAGGCAGGCAGGCAGGCAGGCAGGCAGGCAGGCTAGCAGGCAGGCAGGCAGGCAGGCATTCAGGCAAGCCGTCAAGCAAGCTCGCAGGCTCACAGGTAGGCAGGCAGCTCGCACCAGGCAGGCTCGCTGGTAGGCAGGCAGGCAGGCTCGCAGGTAGGTAAGCAGGAAGGTCGTAGGCAGGCAGGCAGGCAAGCTAGCTCACAGGCTCGCAGGCAGGCAGGCAGGCAGGCAGGCAGGCAGGAAGGCTAGCAGCAGGCAGGCTCGCAGGCAGGCAGGCAGGCAAGCAAGCTAGAAGGCTCACAGGCAGGCAGGCAGGTAGGCAGGACGGCTTGCATGCTCGCAGGCAGGCAAGCAGGCTCACAGGCAGTCAGGCAGGCAGGCAGGCTCGCAGGCAGGCAGGCAGGAGGGCAGGCAGGCAGGCAGGCAGGCAGGCAGGACAGCTTGCATGCTCGCAGGCAGGCAGGCAGGTAGGCAGGCTGGCAGGCAGGCAGGCAGGCAGGCAGGAAGGCTAGCAGGCAGGCAGGCTCGCAGGCAGGCAGGCAAGTAGGCATTCAATCAAGCTTGCAGGCTCGCAGGAAGGCAGGAAGGCAGGAAGGCAGGCAGGCAGGCAGGCAGGCAGGCAGGTAGACAGGCAGGCAGGCAGGCAGGCAGGCAGACAGGCAGGCAGGCAGGCAGGAAGGCTAGCAACAGGCAGGCTGGCAGGCAGGCAGGCAGGCAAGCAAGCTAGCAGGCTCACAGGCAGGCAGGCAGGTAGGCAGGACGGCTTGCATGCTCGCAGGCAGGCAAGCAGGCTCACAGGCAGGCAGGCAGGCTCGCAGGCAGGATCGCAGGCAGGCAGGCAAGCAGTCAAGCACGCTTGCAGGCTCGCAGGCAAGCAGGCAGGAGGGCAGGCAGGCAGGCAGGCAGGCAGGCAGGCAGGCTCGCAGGCAGGCAGGCAGGCTTGCAGGCAGGCAGGCAAGCAGTCTCGCAGGCACTGACTCACAGGCAGGCAGGCAGGCAGGCAGGCTCGCAGGCAGGTAGGCAGGAAGGTTCACAGGCAGGCAGGCAGTTAAGCAAGCTCGCAGGCTCGAAGGCAGGCAGGCAGGCTGCAGGCAGGCAAGCAGGCAAGCAAGCTCGCAGGCTCACAGGGAGGCAGGCAGGCAGGCAGGTAGGCAGGCATGCAGGCAGGCAGGCAGGCATGCAGGCAGGCAGGCAGGCAAGGCAGGCAAGCTGGCAGGCTCGCACCAGGCAGGTTTGCAGGCAGGCAGGCAGGCATGCAGACAGGCAGGCAGGCAGGCAGGCAGGCTCGCACGAGGCAGGCTCCCTGGCAAGCTGGCAGGCAGGCTCGCAGGCAGGCAGGCTCGCAGGCAGGCAGGCTCACAGGCAGGCAGGCTCGCAGGCAGGCAGACTCGCAGGCAGGCAGGCAGGCAGGCTCGCAGGCAGGCAGGCAGGCAGGCAAGCAAGCTCGCAGGCTTGCAGGCAGGCAGGCAGGCCGCAGGCAGGCAGGCAGGCAGGACGGCTTGCATACTCGCAGGCAGGCAGGCAGGCAGGCAGGCTCGCAGGCAGGCTCGCAGGCAGGCAGGCAGGCAGGCATTCAGGCAAGCCGTCAAGCAAGCTCGCAGGCTCGCAGGTAGGCAGGCAGCTCGCACCAGGCAGGCTCGCTGGTAGGCAGGCAGGCAGGCTCGCAGGTAGGTAAGCAGGAAGGTCGTAGGCAGGGAGGCAGGCAAGCTAGCTCACAGGCTCTCAGGCAGGCAGGCAGGCAGGCAGGCAGGCAGGAAGGCTAGCAGCAGGCAGGCTCACAGGCAGGCAGGCAGGCAAGCAAGCTAGCAGGCTCACAGGCAGGCAGGCAGGTAGGCAGGACGGCTTGCATGCTCGCAGGCAGGCAAGCAGGCTCACAGGCAGGCAGGCAGGCAGGCAGGCTCGCAGGCAGGCAGGCTCCCAGGCAGGCAGGCAGGCAGGCAGGCAGGCAGGCAGGACAGCTTGCATGCTCTCAGGCAGGCAGGCAGGCAGGCAGGCAGGCAGGCAGGCAGGAAGGCTAGCAGGCAGGCAAGCTCGCAGGCAGGCAGGCAAGTAGGCATTCAATCAAGCTTGCAGGCTCGCAGGAAGGCAGGAAGGCAGGAAGGCAGGCAGGCAGGCAGGCAGGCAGGCAGGCAGGCAGGCCCTCAGGCCGGCTGGCAGGCAGGCAGGCAGGCAGGCAGGCAGTCAGGCAGGCAGGCAGGCTCCCAGGCAGGCAGGCAGGCAGGCAGGCAGGCAGGCAGGCTGGTAGACAGGCAGGAGGCAGGAAGGCAGGCAGGCTAGCAGGCAGGCAAGGAAGCTCACATGCTTGCTCGCTGGCAGGCAGGTAGGCAGGCAGGCAGGCTCGCACCAGGCAGGCTCGTTGGCAGGCAGGCAGGCAGGCAGGCAGGCAGGCAGGCAGGACGGCTTGCATACTCGCAGGCAGGCAGGCAGGCAGGCAGGCTCGCAGGCAGGCTCGCAGGCAGGCAGGCAGGCAGGCATTCAGGCAAGCCGTCAAGCAAGCTCGCAGGCTCGCAGGTAGGCAGGCAGCTCGCACCAGGCAGGCTCGCTGGTAGGCAGGCAGGCAGGCTCGCAGGTAGGTAAGCAGGAAGGTCGTAGGCAGGCAGGCAGGCAGGCAGGCAGGCAGGCAGGCAGGCAGGAAGGCTAGCAGCAGGCAGGCTCGCAGGCAGGCAGGCAGGCAAGCAAGCTAGCAGGCTCACAGGCAGGCAGGCAGGTAGGCAGGACGGCTTGCATGCTCGCAGAAGGCAAGCAGGCTCACAGGCAGGCAGGCAGGCTCGCAGGCAGGATCGCAGGCAGGCAGGCAGGCAGGCAAGCAGTCAAGCAAGCTCGCAGGCTCGCAGGCAAGCAGGCAGGAGGGCAGGCAGGCAGGCAGGCAGGCAGGCAGGCAGGCTCGCAGGCAGGCAGGCAGGCAGGCAGGCAGGCAGGCAGGCAGGCAAGCAGTCTCGCAGGCACAGACTCACAGGCAGGCAGGCAGGCAGGCAGGCTCGCAGGCAGGTAGGCAGGAAGGTTCACAGGCAGGCAGGCAGTTAAGCAAGCTCGCAGGCTCGAAGGCAGGCAGGCAGGCTGCAGGCAGGCAAGCAGGCAAGCAAGCTCGCAGGCTCACAGGGAGGCAGGCAGGCAGGCAGGCAGGCAGGCATGCAGGCAGGCAGGCAGGCATTCAGGCATGCATGCATGCAGGCAGGCAAGCTGGCAGGCTCGCACCAGGCAGGCTTGCAGGCAGGCAGGCAGGCATGCAGACAGGCAGGCAGGCAGGCAGGCAGGCAGGCTCGCACGAGGCAGGCTCCCTGGCAAGCTGGCAGGCAGGCTCGCAGGCAGGCAGGCTCGCAGGCAGGCAGGCTCGCAGGCAGGCAGGCTCGCAGGCAGGCAGACTCGCAGGCAGGCAGGCAGGCAGGCTCGCAGGCAGGCAGGCAGGCAGGCAAGCAAGCTCGCAGGCTTGCAGGCAGGCAGGCAGGCCGCAGGCAGGCAGGCAGGCAGGACGGCTTGCATACTCGCAGGCAGGCAGGCAGGCAGGCAGGCAGGCAGGCAGGCAGGCTCGCAGGCAGGCAGGCAGGCAGGCAGCTCGCACCAGGCAGGCTCGCTGGTAGGCAGGCAGGCAGGCTCGCAGGTAGGTAAGCAGGAAGGTCGTAGGCAGGCAGGCAGGCAAGCTAGCTCACAGGCTCGCAGGCAGGCAGGCAGGCAGGCAGGCAGGCAGGCAGGCAGGCAGGAAGGCTAGCAGCAGGCAGGCTGGCAGGCAGGCAGGCAGGCAAGCAAGCTAGCAGGCTCACAGGCAGGCAGGCAGGTAGGCAGGACGGCTTGCATGCTCGCAGGCAGGCAAGCAGGCTCACAGGCAGGCAGGCAGGCAGGCAGGCTCGCAGGCAGGCAGGCAGGAGGGCAGGCAGGCAGGCAGGCAGGCAGGCAGGCAGGACAGCTTGCATGCTCGCAGGCAGGCAGGCAGGCAGGCAGGCAGGCAGGCAGGCAGGCAGGCAGGCAGGAAGGCTAGCAGGCAGGCAGGCTCGCAGGCAGGCAGGCAAGTAGGCATTCAATCAAGCTTGCAGGCTCGCAGGAAGGCAGGAAGGCAGGAAGGCAGGCAGGCAGGCAGGCAGGCAGGCAGGTAGACAGGCAGGCAGGCAGGCAGGCAGGCAGGCAGGCAGGCAGGTAGACAGGCAGGCAGGCAGGAAGGCAGGCAGGCAGGCTTGAAGGCAGGCAGGCAGGCAAGGAAGCTCACATGCTTGCTCGCTGGCAGGAAGGCAGTCAGGCAGGCAGGCAGGCTCACACCAGGCAGGCTCACTGGCAGGCAGGCAGGCAGGCTTGCAGGCAGTTAGGCAGTTAGGTTCGCAGTCAGTCAGGCTTGCAGGCAGGCAGGCAGGCAAGAAAGCTCACAGGCTCGCAGGCAGGCAGGCATGCAGGCAGCTAGGCAGGCAGGCAGGCATGCAGGCAGCTAGGCAGGCAGTTAGGCAGGAAGGTTCCCAGACAGGCAGGCAGGCAAGCAAGCTCGCAGGCTGGCAGGCTGGCAGGCAGGCAGGCAGGCAGGCAGGCAGGCATGCAGGCAGGCAGGCAGGCAGGCAGGCAGGCAGGCCCTCAGGCAGGCTGGCAGGCAGGCAGGCTCGCAGACAGGCAGGCAGGCAGGCAGGCTCGCAGGCAGGCAGGCAGGAGGGCAGGCAGGCAGGCAGGCAGGCAGGCAGGCAGGACAGCTTGCATGCTCGCAGGCAGGCAGGCAGGCAGGCAGGCAGGCAGGCAGGCAGGCAGGAAGGCTAGCAGGCAGGCAGGCTCGCAGGCAGGCAGGCAAGTAGGCATTCAATCAAGCTTGCAGGCTCGCAGGAAGGCAGGAAGGCAGGAAGGCAGGAAGGCAGGAAGGCAGGCAGGCAGGCAGGCAGGCAGGCAGGTAGACAGGCAGGCAGGCAGGAAGGCAGGCAGGCAGGCTTGAAGGCAGGCAGGCAGGCAAGGAAGCTCACAGGCTCGCAGGCAGGCAGGCATGCAGGCAGCTAGGCAGGCAGGCAGGCATGCAGGCAGCTAGGCAGGCAGTTAGGCAGGAAGGTTCGCAGACAGGCAGGCAGGCAAGCAAGCTCGCAGGCTGGCAGGCTGGCAGGCAGGCAGGCAGGCAGGCAGGCATGCAGGCAGGCAGGCAGGCAGGCAGGCAGGCCCTCAGGCAGGCTGGCAGGCAGGCAGGCTCGCAGACAGGCAGGCAGGCAGGCAGGCTCGCAGGCAGGCAGGCAGGAGGGCAGGCAGGCAGGCAGGCAGGCAGGCAGGCAGGACAGCTTGCATGCTCGCAGGCAGGCAGGCAGGCAGGCAGGCAGGCAGGCAGGCAGGAAGGCTAGCAGGCAGGCAGGCTCGCAGGCAGGCAGGCAAGTAGGCATTCAATCAAGCTTGCAGGCTCGCAGGAAGGCAGGAAGGCAGGAAGGCAGGCAGGCAGGCAGGCAGGCAGGCAGGTAGACAGGCAGGCAGGCAGGAAGGCAGGCAGGCAGGCTTGAAGGCAGGCAGGCAGGCAAGGAAGCTCACATGCTTGCTCGCTGGCAGGCAGGCAGTCAGGCAGGCAGGCAGGCTCACACCAGGCAGGCTCGCTGGCAGGCAGGCAGGCAGGCTTGCAGGCAGTTAGGCAGTTAGGTTCGCAGTCAGTCAGGCTTGCAGGCAGGCAGGCAGGCAAGAAAGCTCACAGGCTCGCAGGCAGGCAGGCATGCAGGCAGCTAGGCAGGCAGGCAGGCATGCAGGCAGCTAGGCAGGCAGTTAGGCAGGAAGGTTCGCAGACAGGCAGGCAGGCAAGCAAGCTCGCAGGCTGGCAGGCTGGCAGGCAGGCAGGCAGGCAGGCAGGCAGGCATGCAGGCAGGCAGGCAGGCAGGCAGGCAGGCCCTCAGGCAGGCTGGCAGGCAGGCAGGCTCGCAGACAGGCAGGCAGGCAGGCAGGCTCGCAGGCAGGCAGGCAGGAGGGCAGGCAGGCAGGCAGGCAGGCAGGCAGGACAGCTTGCATGCTCGCAGGCAGGCAGACAGGCAGGCAGGCAGGCAGGCAGGCAGGCAGGCAGGCAGGAAGGCTAGCAGGCAGGCAGGCTCGCAGGCAGGCAGGCAAGTAGGCATTCAATCAAGCTTGCAGGCTCGCAGGAAGGCAGGAAGGCAGGAAGGCAGGCAGGCAGGCAGGCAGGCAGGCAGGTAGACAGGCAGGCAGGCAGGCAGGCAGGTAGACAGGCAGGCAGGCAGGAAGGCAGGCAGGCAGGCTTGAAGGCAGGCAGGCAGGCAAGGAAGCTCACATGCTTGCTCGCTGGCAGGCAGGCAGTCAGGCAGGCAGGCAGGCTCACACCAGGCAGGCTCGCTGGCAGGCAGGCAGGCAGGCTTGCAGGCAGTTAGGCAGTTAGGTTCGCAGTCAGGCAGGCTTGCAGGCAGGCAGGCAGGCAAGAAAGCTCACAGGCTCGCAGGCAGGCAGGCATGCAGGCAGCTAGGCAGGCAGGCAGGCAGGTAGGCAGGCTCGCAGGCAGTTAGGCAGGAAGGTTCGCAGACAGGCAGGCAGGCAAGCAAGCTCGCAGGCTGGCAGGCTGGCAGGCAGGCAGGCAGGCAGGCAGGCAGGCATGCAGGCAGGCAGGCAGGCAGGCAGGCAGGCCCTCAGGCAGGCTGGCAGGCAGGCAGGCTCGCAGGCAGGCAGGCAGGCAGGCAGGCAGGCAGGCAGGCAGGTAGGCAGGCAGGCAGACAGGCAGGCAGGCAGGCAGGCAGGCAGGCTGGTAGACAGGCAGGAAGGCAGTAAGGCAGGCAGGCTAGCAGGCAGGCAGGCTTGAAGGCAGGCAGGCAGGCAAGGAAGCTCACATGCTTGCTCGCTGGCAGGCAGGCAGGCAGGCTCACAGGCAGTTAGGTAGTTAGGTTGGCAGGCAGGCAGGATGGCAGGCTTGCAGGCAGGCAGGCAGGCAGGTAGGCAGGCTCGCAGGCAGTTAGGCATGAAGGTTCGCAGACAGGCAGGCAGGCAAGCAAGCTCGCAGGCTGGCAGGCAGGCAGGCAGGCAGGCAGGCAGGCATGCAGGCATGCAGGCAGGCAGGCAGGCAGGCCCTCAGGCCGGCTGGCAGGCAGGCAGGCAGGCAGGCAGGCAGGCAGTCAGGCAGGCAGGCAGGCTCCCAGGCAGGCAGGCAGGCAGGCAGGCAGGCAGGCAGGCTGGTAGACAGGCAGGAGGCAGGAAGGCAGGCAGGCTAGCAGGCAGGCAAGGAAGCTCACATGCTTGCTCGCTGGCAGGCAGGTAGGCAGGCAGGCAGGCTCGCACCAGGCAGGCTCGTTGGCAGGCAGGCAGGCAGGCAGGCAGGCAGGCAGGCAGGCAGGACGGCTTGCATACTCGCAGGCAGGCAGGCAGGCAGGCAGGCAGGCTCGCAGGCAGGCTCGCAGGCAGGCAGGCAGGCAGGCAGCTTGCACCAGGCAGGCTCGCTGGTAGGCAGGCAGGCAGGCTCGCAGGTAGGTAAGCAGGAAGGTCGTAGGCAGGAAGGCAGGCAGGCAGGCAGGCAGGCAGGCAGGCAGGAAGGCTAGCAGCAGGCAGGCTCGCAGGCAGGCAGGCAGGCAAGCAAGCTAGCAGGCTCACAGGCAGGCAGGCAGGTAGGCAGGACGGCTTGCATGCTCGCAGGCAGGCAAGCAGGCTCACAGGCAGGCAGGCAGGCTCGCAGGCAGGATCGCAGGCAGGCAGGCAAGCAGGCAAGCAGTCAAGCAAGCTCGCAGGCTCGCAGGCAAGCAGGCAGGAGGGCAGGCAGGCAGGCAGGCAGGCAGGCAGGCAGGCTCGCAGGCAGGCAGGCAGGCTTGCAGGCAGGCAGGCAAGCAGTCTCGCAGGCACAGACTCACAGGCAGGCAGGCAGGCTCGCAGGCAGGTAGGCAGGAAGGTTCACAGGCAGGCAGGCAGTTAAGCAAGCTCGCAGGCTCGAAGGCAGGCAGGCAGGCTGCAGGCAGGCAAGCAGGCAAGCAAGCTCGCAGGCTCACAGGGAGGCAGGCAGGCAGGCATGCAGGCAGGCAGGCAGGCATTCAGGCATGCATGCATGCAGGCAGGCAAGCTGGCAGGCTCGCACCAGGCAGGCTTGCAGGCAGGCAGGCAGGCATGCAGACAGGCAGGCAGGCAGGCAGGCAGGCTCGCACGAGGCAGGCTCCCTGGCAAGCTGGCAGGCAGGCTCGCAGGCAGGCAGGCTCGCAGGCAGGCAGGCTCGCAGGCAGGCAGGCTCGCAGGCAGGCAGACTCGCAGGCAGGCAGGCAGGCAGGCTCGCAGGCAGGCAGGCAGGCAGGCAAGCAAGCTCGCAGGCTTGCAGGCAGGCAGGCAGGCCGCAGACAGGCAGGCAGGCAGGACGGCTTGCATACTCGCAGGCAGGCAGGCAGGCAGGCAGGCAGGCTCGCAGGCAGGCTCGCAGGCAGGCAGGCAGGCAAGCCGTCAAGCAAGCTCGCAGGCTCGCAGGTAGGCAGGCAGCTCGCACCAGGCAGGCTCGCTGGTAGGCAGGCAGGCAGGCTCGCAGGTAGGTAAGCAGGAAGGTCGTAGGCAGGCAGGCAGGCAAGCTAGCTCACAGGCTCGCAGGCAGGCAGGCAGGCAGGCAGGCAGGCAGGCAGGAAGGCTAGCAGCAGGCAGGCTCGCAGGCAGGCAGGCAGGCAAGCAAGCTAGCAGGCTCACAGGCAGGCAGGCAGGTAGGCAGGACGGCTTGCATGCTCGCAGGCAGGCAAGCAGGCTCACAGGCAGGCAGGCAGGCAGGCAGGCTCGCAGGCAGGCAGGCAGGAGGGCAGGCAGGCAGGCAGGCAGGCAGGCAGGCAGGACAGCTTGCATGCTCGCAGGCAGGCAGGCAGGCAGGCAGGCAGGCAGGCAGGCAGGCAGGCAGGAAGGCTAGCAGGCAGGCAGGCTCGCAGGCAGGCAGGCAAGTAGGCATTCAATCAAGCTTGCAGGCTCGCAGGAAGGCAGGAAGGCAGGAAGGCAGGCAGGCAGGCAGGCAGGCAGGTAGACAGGCAGGCAGGCAGGCAGGCAGGCAGGCAGGCAGGTAGACAGGCAGGCAGGCAGGAAGGCAGGCTGGAAGGCAGGCAGGCAGGCTTGAAGGCAGGCAGGCAGGCAAGGAAGCTCACATGCTTGCTCGCTGGCAGGCAGGCAGTCAGGCAGGCAGGCAGGCTCACACCAGGCAGGCTCGCTGGCAGGCAGGCAGGCAGGCTTGCAGGCAGTTAGGCAGTTAGGTTCGCAGTCAGGCAGGCTTGCAGGCAGGCAGGCAGGCAAGAAAGCTCACAGGCTCGCAGGCAGGCAGGCATGCAGGCAGCTAGGCAGGCAGGCAGGCATGCAGGCAGCTAGGCAGGCAGTTAGGCAGGAAGGTTCGCAGACAGGCAGGCAGGCAAGCAAGCTCGCAGGCTGGCAGGCTGGCAGGCAGGCAGGCAGGCAGGCAGGCAGGCATGCAGGCAGGCAGGCAGGCAGGCAGGCAGGCAGGCCCTCAGGCAGGCTGGCAGGCAGGCAGGCTCGCAGACAGGCAGGCAGGCAGGCAGGCTCGCAGGCAGGCAGGCAGGAGGGCAGGCAGGCAGGCAGGCAGGACAGCTTGCATGCTCGCAGGCAGGCAGGCAGGAAGGCAGGCAGGCAGGCAGGCAGGCAGGAAGGCTAGCAGGCAGGCAGGCTCGCAGGCAGGCAGGCAAGTAGGCATTCAATCAAGCTTGCAGGCTCGCAGGAAGGCAGGAAGGCAGGAAGGCAGGCAGGCAGGCAGGCAGGCAGGCTTGAAGGCAGGCAGGCAGGGAAGGAAGCTCACATGCTTGCTCGCTGGCAGGCAGGCAGTCAGGCAGGCAGGCAGGCTCACACCAGGCAGGCTCGCTGGCAGGCAGGCAGGCAGGCTTGCAGGCAGTTAGGCAGTTAGGTTCGCAGTCAGGCAGGCTTGCAGGCAGGCAGGCAGGCAAGAAAGCTCACAGGCTCGCAGGCAGGCAGGCAGGCAGGCAGGCAGGCAGGCAGGTAGGCAGGCAGGCAGACAGGCAGGCAGGCAGGCAGGCAGGCTGGTAGACAGGCAGGAAGGCAGTAAGGCAGGCAGGCTAGCAGGCAGGCAGGCTTGAAGGCAGGCAGGCAGGCAAGGAAGCTCACATGCTTGCTCGCTGGCAGGCAGGCAGGCAGGCTCACAGGCAGTTAGGTAGTTAGGTTGGCAGGCAGGCAGGATGGTAGGCTTGCAGGCAGGCAGGCAGGCAGGTAGGCAGGCTCGCAGGCAGTTAGGCATGAAGGTTCGCAGACAGGCAGGCAGGCAAGCAAGCTCGCAGGCTGGCAGGCAGGCAGGCAGGCAGGCAGGCAGGCATGCAGGCATGCAGGCAGGCAGGCAGGCAGGCCCTCAGGCCGGCTGGCAGGCAGGCAGGCAGGCAGGCAGGCAGGCTCCCAGGCAGGCAGGCAGGCAGGCAGGCAGGCAGGCAGGCTGGTAGACAGGCAGGAGGCAGGAAGGCAGGCAGGCTAGCAGGCAGGCAAGGAAGCTCACATGCTTGCTCGCTGGCAGGCAGGTAGGCAGGCAGGCAGGCTCGCACCAGGCAGGCTCGTTGGCAGGCAGGCAGGCAGGCAGGCAGGCAGGCAGGCAGGCAGGCAGGCAGGACGGCTTGCATACTCGCAGGCAGGCAGGCAGGCAGGCAGGCTCGCAGGCAGGCTCGCAGGCCGGCAGGCAGGCAAGCAGCTCGCACCAGGCAGGCTCGCTGGTAGGCAGGCAGGCAGGGTCGCAGGTAGGTAAGCAGGAAGGTCGTAGGCAGGCAGGCAGGCAGGCAGGCAGGCAGGCAGGAAGGCTAGCAGCAGGCAGGCTCGCAGGCAGGCAGGCAGGCAAGCAAGCTAGCAGGCTCACAGGCAGGCAGGCAGGTAGGCAGGACGGCTTGCATGCTCGCAGGCAGGCAAGCAGGCTCACAGGCAGGCAGGCAGGCTCGCAGGCAGGATCGCAGGCAGGCAGGCAAGCAGGCAAGCAGTCAAGCAAGCTCGCAGGCTCGCAGGCAAGCAGGCAGGAGGGCAGGCAGGCAGGCAGGCAGGCAGGCAGGCTCGCAGGCAGGCAGGCAGGCTTGCAGGCAGGCAGGCAAGCAGTCTCGCAGGCACAGACTCACAGGCAGGCAGGCAGGCAGGCTCGCAGGCAGGTAGGCAGGAAGGTTCACAGGCAGGCAGGCAGTTAAGCAAGCTCGCAGGCTCGAAGGCAGGCAGGCAGGCTGCAGGCAGGCAAGCAGGCAAGCAAGCTCGCAGGCTCACAGGGAGGCAGGCAGGCAGGCATGCAGGCAGGCAGGCAGGCATTCAGGCATGCATGCATGCAGGCAGGCAAGCTGGCAGGCTCGCACCAGGCAGGCTTGCAGGCAGGCAGGCAGGCATGCAGACAGGCAGGCAGGCAGGCAGGCAGGCTCGCACGAGGCAGGCTCCCTGGCAAGCTGGCAGGCAGGCTCGCAGGCAGGCAGGCTCGCAGGCAGGCAGGCTCGCAGGCAGGCAGGCTCGCAGGCAGGCAGACTCGCAGGCAGGCAGGCAGGCAGGCTCGCAGGCAGGCAGGCAGGCAGGCAAGCAAGCTCGCAGGCTTGCAGGCAGGCAGGCAGGCCGCAGGCAGGCAGGCAGGCAGGACGGCTTGCATACTCGCAGGCAGGCAGGCAGGCAGGCAGGCAGGCAGGCAGGCAGGCTCGCAGGCAGGCAGGCAGGCAGGCATTCAGGCAAGCCGTCAAGCAAGCTCGCAGGCTCGCAGGTAGGCAGGCAGCTCGCAACAGGCAGGCTCGCTGGTAGGCAGGCAGGCAGGCTCGCAGGTAGGTAAGCAGTAAGGTCGTAGGCAGGCAGGCAGGCAAGCTAGCTCACAGGCTCGCACGCAGGCAGGCAGGCAGGCAGGCAGGAAGGCTAGCAGCAGGCAGGCTCGCAGGCAGGCAGGCAGGCAAGCAAGCTAGCAGGCTCACAGGCAGGCAGGCAGGTAGGCAGGACGGCTTGCATGCTCGCAGGCAGGCAAGCAGGCTCACAGGCAGGCAGGCAGGCAGGCAGGCTCGCAGGCAGGCAGGCAGGAGGGCAGGCAGGCAGGCAGGCAGGCAGGCAGGCAGGACAGCTTGCATGCTCGCAGGCAGGCAGGCAGGCAGGCAGGCAGGCAGGCAGGCAGGCAGGCAGGAAGGCTAGCAGGCAGGCAGGCTCGCAGGCAGGCAGGCAAGTAGGCATTCAATCAAGCTTGCAGGCTCGCAGGAAGGCAGGAAGGCAGGAAGGCAGGCAGGCAGGCAGGCAGGCAGGCAGGTAGACAGGCAGGCAGGCAGGCAGGCAGGCAGGCAGGCAGGTAGACAGGCAGGCAGGCAGGAAGGCAGGCAGGCAGGCTTGAAGGCAGGCAGGCAGGCAAGGAAGCTCACATGCTTGCTCGCTGGCAGGCAGGCAGTCAGGCAGGCAGGCAGGCTCACACCAGGCAGGCTCGCTGGCAGGCAGGCAGGCAGGCTTGCAGGCAGTTAGGCAGTTAGGTTCGCAGTCAGTCAGGCTTGCAGGCAGGCAGGCAGGCAAGAAAGCTCACAGGCTCGCAGGCAGGCAGGCATGCAGGCAGCTAGGCAGGCAGGCAGGCATGCAGGCAGCTAGGCAGGCAGTTAGGCAGGAAGGTTCGCAGACAGGCAGGCAGGCAAGCAAGCTCGCAGGCTGGCAGGCTGGCAGGCAGGCAGGCAGGCAGGCAGGCAGGCAGGCATGCAGGCAGGCAGGCAGGCAGGCAGGCAGGCCCTCAGGCAGGCGGGCAGGCAGGCAGGCTCGCAGACAGGCAGGCAGGCAGGCAGGCTCGCAGGCAGGCAGGCAGGAGGGCAGGCAGGCAGGCAGGCAGGCAGGAAGGCAGGACAGCTTGCATGCTCGCAGGCAGGCAGACAGGCAGGCAGGCAGGCAGGCAGGCAGGCAGGCAGGCAGGCAGGAAGGCTAGCAGGCAGGCAGGCTCGCAGGCAGGCAGGCAAGTAGGCATTCAATCAAGCTTGCAGGCTCGCAGGAAGGCAGGAAGGCAGGAAGGCAGGCAGGCAGGCAGGCAGGCAGGCAGGTAGACAGGCAGGCAGGCAGGCAGGCAGGTAGACAGGCAGGCAGGCAGGAAGGCAGGCAGGCAGGCTTGAAGGCAGGCAGGCAGGCAAGGAAGCTCACATGCTTGCTCGCTGGCAGGCAGGCAGTCAGGCAGGCAGGCAGGCTCACACCAGGCAGGCTCGCTGGCAGGCAGGCAGGCAGGCTTGCAGGCAGTTAGGCAGTTAGGTTCGCAGTCAGGCAGGCTTGCAGGCAGGCAGGCAGGCAAGAAAGCTCACAGGCTCGCAGGCAGGCAGGCATGCAGGCAGCTAGGCAGGCAGGCAGGCAGGTAGGCAGGCTCGCAGGCAGTTAGGCAGGAAGGTTCGCAGACAGGCAGGCAGGCAAGCAAGCTCGCAGGCTGGCAGGCTGGCAGGCAGGCAGGCAGGCAGGCAGGCAGGCATGCAGGCAGGCAGGCAGGCAGGCAGGCAGGCATGCAGGCAGGCTGGCAGGCAGGCAGGCTCGCAGGCAGGCAGGCAGGCAGGCAGGCAGGCAGGCAGGCAGGTAGGCAGGCAGGCAGACAGGCAGGCAGGCAGGCAGGCAGGCTGGTAGACAGGCAGGAAGGCAGTAAGGCAGGCAGGCTAGCAGGCAGGCAGGCTTGAAGGCAGGCAGGCAGGCAAGGAAGCTCACATGCTTGCTCGCTGGCAGGCAGGCAGGCAGGCTCACAGGCAGTTAGGTAGTTAGGTTGGCAGGCAGGCAGGATGGCAGGCTTGCAGGCAGGCAGGCAGGCAGGTAGGCAGGCTCGCAGGCAGTTAGGCATGAACGTTCGCAGACAGGCAGGCAGGCAAGCAAGCTCGCAGGCTGGCAGGCAGGCAGGCAGGCATGCAGGCATGCAGGCAGGCAGGCAGGCAGGCCCTCAGACCGGCTGGCAGGCAGGCAGGCAGGCAGGCAGGCAGGCAGTCAGGCAGGCAGGCAGGCTCCCAGGCAGGCAGGCAGGCAGGCAGGCAGGCAGGCAGGCTGGTAGACAGGCAGGAGGCAGGAAGGCAGGCAAGCTAGCAGGCAGGCAAGGAAGCTCACATGCTTGCTCGCTGGCAGGCAGGTAGGCAGGCAGGCAGGCTCGCACCAGGCAGGCTCGTTGGCAGGCAGGCAGGCAGGCAGGCAGGCAGGCAGGCAGGCAGGCAGGCAGGACGGCTTGCATACTCGCAGGCAGGCAGGCAGGCAGGCAGGCTCGCAGGCAGGCTCGCAGGCAGGCAGGCAGGCAGGCAGCTCGCACCAGGCAGGCTCGCTGGTAGGCAGGCAGGCAGGCTCGCAGGTAGGTAAGCAGGAAGGTCGTAGGCAGGCAGGCAGGCAGGCAGGCAGGCAGGCAGGAAGGCTAGCAGCAGGCAGGCTCGCAGGCAGGCAGGCAGGCAAGCAAGCTAGCAGGCTCACAGGCAGGCAGGCAGGTAGGCAGGACGGCTTGCATGCTCGCAGGCAGGCAAGCAGGCTCACAGGCAGGCAGGCAGGCTCGCAGGCAGGATCGCAGGCAGGCAGGCAAGCAGGCAAGCAGTCAAGCAAGCTCGCAGGCTCGCAGGCAAGCAGGCAGGAGGGCAGGCAGGCAGGCAGGCAGGCAGGCTCGCAGGCAGGCAGGCAGGCTTGCAGGCAGGCAGGCAGGCAGGCTCGCAGGCAGGTAGGCAGGAAGGTTCACAGGCAGGCAGGCAGTTAAGCAAGCTCGCAGGCTCGAAGGCAGGCAGGCAGGCTGCAGGCAGGCAAGCAGGCAAGCAAGCTCGCAGGCTCACAGGGAGGCAGGCAGGCAGGCATGCAGGCAGGCAGGCAGGCATTCAGGCATGCATGCATGCAGGCAGGCAAGCTGGCAGGCTCGCACCAGGCAGGCTTGCAGGCAGGCAGGCAGGCATGCAGACAGGCAGGCAGGCAGGCAGGCAGGCTCGCACGAGGCAGGCTCCCTGGCAAGCTGGCAGGCAGGCTCGCAGGCAGGCAGGCTCGCAGGCAGGCAGGCTCGCAGGCAGGCAGGCTCGCAGGCAGGCAGACTCGCAGGCAGGCAGGCAGGCAGGCTCGCAGGCAGGCAGGCAGGCAGGCAAGCAAGCTCGCAGGCTTGCAGGCAGGCAGGCAGGCCGCAGGCAGGCAGGCAGGCAGGACGGCTTGCATACTCGCAGGCAGGCAGGCAGGCAGGCAGGCAGGCAGGCAGGCAGGCAGGCTCGCAGGCAGGCAGGCAGGCAAGCCGTCAAGCAAGCTCGCAGGCTCGCAGGTAGGCAGGCAGCTCGCACCAGGCAGGCTCGCTGGTAGGCAGGCAGGCAGGCTCGCAGGTAGGTAAGCAGGAAGGTCGTAGGCAGGCAGGCAGGCAAGCTAGCTCACAGGCTCGCAGGCAGGCAGGCAGGCAGGCAGGCAGGCAGGCAGGAAGGCTAGCAGCAGGCAGGCTCGCAGGCAGGCAGGCAGGCAAGCAAGCTAGCAGGCTCACAGGCAGGCAGGCAGGTAGGCAGGACGGCTTGCATGCTCGCAGGCAGGCAAGCAGGCTCACAGGCAGGCAGGCAGGCAGGCAGGCTCGCAGGCAGGCAGGCAGGAGGGCAGGCAGGCAGGCAGGCAGGACAGCTTGCATGCTCGCAGGCAGGCAGGCAGGCAGGCAGGCAGGCAGGCAGGCAGGCAGGAAGGCTAGCAGGCAGGCAGGCTCGCAGGCAGGCAGGCAAGTAGGCATTCAATCAAGCTTGCAGGCTCGCAGGAAGGCAGGAAGGCAGGAAGGCAGGCAGGCAGGCAGGCAGGCAGGCAGGTAGACAGGCAGGCAGGCAGGCAGGCAGGCAGGCAGGCAGGTAGACAGGCAGGCAGGCAGGAAGGCAGGCAGGCAGGCTTGAAGGCAGGCAGGCAGGCAAGGAAGCTCACATGCTTGCTCGCTGGCAGGCAGGCAGTCAGGCAGGCAGGCAGGCTCACACCAGGCAGGCTCGCTGGCAGGCAGGCAGGCAGGCTTGCAGGCAGTTAGGCAGTTAGGTTCGCAGTCAGTCAGGCTTGCAGGCAGGCAGGCAGGCAAGAAAGCTCACAGGCTCGCAGGCAGGCAGGCATGCAGGCAGCTAGGCAGGCAGGCAGGCATGCAGGCAGCTAGGCAGGCAGTTAGGCAGGAAGGTTCGCAGACAGGCAGGCAGGCAAGCAAGCTCGCAGGCTGGCAGGCTGGCAGGCAGGCAGGCAGGCAGGCAGGCATGCAGGCAGGCAGGCAGGCAGGCAGGCAGGCCCTCAGGCAGGCTGGCAGGCAGGCAGGCTCGCAGACAGGCAGGCAGGCAGGCAGGCTCGCAGGCAGGCAGGCAGGAGGGCAGGCAGGCAGGCAGGCAGGCAGGCAGGCAGGACAGCTTGCATGCTCGCAGGCAGGCAGGCAGGCAGGCAGGCAGGCAGGCAGGCAGGCAGGAAGGCTAGCAGGCAGGCAGGCTCGCAGGCAGGCAGGCAAGTAGGCATTCAATCAAGCTTGCAGGCTCGCAGGAAGGCAGGAAGGCAGGAAGGCAGGCAGGCAGGCAGGCATGCAGGCAGGTAGACAGGCAGGCAGGCAGGCAGGCAGGTAGACAGGCAGGCAGGCAGGAAGGCAGGCAGGCAGGCTTGAAGGCAGGCAGGCAGGCAAGGAAGCTCACATGCTTGCTCGCTGGCAGGCAGGCAGTCAGGCAGGCAGGCAGGCTCACACCAGGCAGGCTCGCTGGCAGGCAGGCAGGCAGGCTTGCAGGCAGTTAGGCAGTTAGGTTCGCAGTCAGGCAGGCTTGCAGGCAGGCAGGCAGGCAAGAAAGCTCACAGGCTCGCAGGCAGGCAGGCAGGCAGGCAGGCAGGCAGGCAGGCAGGCAGGCAGGCAGGTAGGCAGGCAGGCAGACAGGCAGGCAGGCAGGCAGGCAGGCTGGTAGACAGGCAGGAAGGCAGTAAGGCAGGCAGGCTAGCAGGCAGGCAGGCTTGAAGGCAGGCAGGCAGGCAAGGAAGCTCACATGCTTGCTCGCTGGCAGGCAGGCAGGCAGGCTCACAGGCAGTTAGGTAGTTAGGTTGGCAGGCAGGCAGGATGGCAGGCTTGCAGGCAGGCAGGCAGGCAGGTAGGCAGGCTCGCAGGCAGTTAGGCATGAAGGTTCGCAGACAGGCAGGCAGGCAAGCAAGCTCGCAGGCTGGCAGGCAGGCAGGCAGGCAGGCAGGCAGGCATGCAGGCATGCAGGCAGGCAGGCAGGCAGGCCCTCAGGCCGGCTGGCAGGCAGGCAGGCAGGCAGGCAGGCAGGCAGTCAGGCAGGCAGGCAGGCTCCCAGGCAGGCAGGCAGGCAGGCAGGCAGGCAGGCAGGCTGGTAGACAGGCAGGAGGCAGGAAGGCAGGCAGGCTAGCAGGCAGGCAAGGAAGCTCACATGCTTGCTCGCTGGCAGGCAGGTAGGCAGGCAGGCAGGCTCGCACCAGGCAGGCTCGTTGGCAGGCAGGCAGGCAGGCAGGCAGGCAGGCAGGACGGCTTGCATACTCGCAGGCAGGCAGGCAGGCAGGCTCGCAGGCAGGCTCGCAGGCAGGCAGGCAGGCAGGCAGCTCGCACCAGGCAGGCTCGCTGGTAGGCAGGCAGGCAGGCTCGCAGGTAGGTAAGCAGGAAGGTCGTAGGCAGGCAGGCAGGCAGGCAGGCAGGCAGGCAGGCAGGCAGGCAGGCAGTCAGGCAGGCAGGCAGGCTCCCAGGCAGGCAGGCAGGCAGGCAGGCAGGCAGGCAGGCTGGTAGACAGGCAGGAGGCAGGAAGGCAGGCAGGCTAGCAGGCAGGCAAGGAAGCTCACATGCTTGCTCGCTGGCAGGCAGGTAGGCAGGCAGGCAGGCTCGCACCAGGCAGGCTCGTTGGCAGGCAGGCAGGCAGGCAGGCAGGCAGGCAGGACGGCTTGCATACTCGCAGGCAGGCAGGCAGGCAGGCTCGCAGGCAGGCTCGCAGGCAGGCAGGCAGGCAGGCAGCTCGCACCAGGCAGGCTCGCTGGTAGGCAGGCAGGCAGGCTCGCAGGTAGGTAAGCAGGCAGGCTCGCAGGCAGGCAGGCAGGCAAGCAAGCTAGCAGGCTCACAGGCAGGCAGGCAGGTAGGCAGGACGGCTTGCATGCTCGCAGGCAGGCAAGCAGGCTCACAGGCAGGCAGGCAGGCTCGCAGGCAGGATCGCAGGCAGGCAGGCAAGCAGGCAAGCAGTCAAGCAAGCTCGCAGGCTCGCAGGCAAGCAGGCAGGAGGGCAGGCAGGCAGGCAGGCAGGCTCGCAGGCAGGCAGGCAGGCTTGCAGGCAGGCAGGCAAGCAGTCTCGCAGGCACAGACTCACAGGCAGGCAGGCAGGCAGGCTCGCAGGCAGGTAGGCAGGAAGGTTCACAGGCAGGCAGGCAGTTAAGCAAGCTCGCAGGCTCGAAGGCAGGCAGGCAGGCTGCAGGCAGGCAAGCAGGCAAGCAAGCTCGCAGGCTCACAGGGAGGCAGGCAGGCAGGCATGCAGGCAGGCAGGCAGGCATTCAGGCATGCATGCATGCAGGCAGGCAAGCTGGCAGGCTCGCACCAGGCAGGCTTGCAGGCAGGCAGGCAGGCAGGCATGCAGACAGGCAGGCAGGCAGGCAGGCAGGCTCGCACGAGGCAGGCTCCCTGGCAAGCTGGCAGGCAGGCTCGCAGGCAGGCAGGCTCGCAGGCAGGCAGGCTCGCAGGCAGGCAGACTCGCAGGCAGGCAGGCAGGCAGGCTCGCAGGCAGGCAGGCAGGCAGGCAAGCAAGCTCGCAGGCTTGCAGGCAGGCAGGCAGGCCGCAGGCAGGCAGGCAGGCAGGACGGCTTGCATACTCGCAGGCAGGCAGGCAGGCAGGCAGGCTCGCAGGCAGGCAGGCAGGCAGGCATTCAGGCAAGCCGTCAAGCAAGCTCGCAGGCTCGCAGGTAGGCAGGCAGCTCGCACCAGGCAGGCTCGCTGGTAGGCAGGCAGGCAGGCTCGCAGGTAGGTAAGCAGGAAGGTCGTAGGCAGGCAGGCAGGCAAGCTAGCTCACAGGCTCGCAGGCAGGCAGGCAGGCAGGCAGGCAGGCAGGCAGGAAGGCTAGCAGCAGGCAGGCTCGCAGGCAGGCAGGCAGGCAAGCAAGCTAGCAGGCTCACAGGCAGGCAGGCAGGTAGGCAGGACGGCTTGCATGCTCGCAGGCAGGCAAGCAGGCTCACAGGCAGGCAGGCAGGCAGGCAGGCTCGCAGGCAGGCAGGCAGGAGGGCAGGCAGGCAGGCAGGCAGGCAGGCAGGCAGGACAGCTTGCATGCTCGCAGGCAGGCAGGCAGGCAGGCAGGCAGGCAGGCAGGCAGGAAGGCTAGCAGGCAGGCAGGCTCGCAGGCAGGCAGGCAAGTAGGCATTCAATCAAGCTTGCAGGCTCGCAGGAAGGCAGGAAGGCAGGAAGGCAGGCAGGCAGGCAGGCAGGCAGGCAGGTAGACAGGCAGGCAGGCAGGCAGGCAGGCAGGCAGGCAGGTAGACAGGCAGGCAGGCAGGAAGGCAGGCAGGCAGGCTTGAAGGCAGGCAGGCAGGCAAGGAAGCTCACATGCTTGCTCGCTGGCAGGCAGGCAGTCAGGCAGGCAGGCAGGCTCACACCAGGCAGGCTCGCTGGCAGGCAGGCAGGCAGGCTTGCAGGCAGTTAGGCAGTTAGGTTCGCAGTCAGTCAGGCTTGCAGGCAGGCAGGCAGGCAGGCAGGCAAGAAAGCTCACAGGCTCGCAGGCAGGCAGGCATGCAGGCAGCTAGGCAGGCAGGCAGGCATGCAGGCAGCTAGGCAGGCAGTTAGGCAGGAAGGTTCGCAGACAGGCAGGCAGGCAAGCAAGCTCGCAGGCTGGCAGGCTGGCAGGCAGGCAGGCAGGCAGGCAGGCATGCAGGCAGGCAGGCAGGCAGGCAGGCAGGCCCTCAGGCAGGCTGGCAGGCAGGCAGGCTCGCAGACAGGCAGGCAGGCAGGCAGGCTCGCAGGCAGGCAGGCAGGAGGGCAGGCAGGCAGGCAGGCAGGCAGGCAGGCAGGACAGCTTGCATGCTCGCAGGCAGGCAGGCAGGCAGGCAGGCAGGCAGGCAGGCAGGAAGGCTAGCAGGCAGGCAGGCTCGCAGGCAGGCAGGCAAGTAGGCATTCAATCAAGCTTGCAGGCTCGCAGGAAGGCAGGAAGGCAGGAAGGCAGGCAGGCAGGCAGGCAGGCAGGCAGGTAGACAGGCAGGCAGGCAGGAAGGCAGGCAGGCAGGCTTGAAGGCAGGCAGGCAGGCAAGGAAGCTCACATGCTTGCTCGCTGGCAGGCAGGCAGTCAGGCAGGCAGGCAGGCTCACACCAGGCAGGCTCGCTGGCAGGCAGGCAGGCAGGCTTGCAGGCAGTTAGGCAGTTAGGTTCGCAGTCAGTCAGGCTTGCAGGCAGGCAGGCAGGCAAGAAAGCTCACAGGCTCGCAGGCAGGCAGGCATGCAGGCAGCTAGGCAGGCAGGCAGGCATGCAGGCAGCTAGGCAGGCAGTTAGGCAGGAAGGTTCGCAGACAGGCAGGCAGGCAAGCAAGCTCGCAGGCTGGCAGGCTGGCAGGCAGGCAGGCAGGCAGGCAGGCAGGCATGCAGGCAGGCAGGCAGGCAGGCAGGCAGGCCCTCAGGCAGGCTGGCAGGCAGGCAGGCTCGCAGACAGGCAGGCAGGCAGGCAGGCTCGCAGGCAGGCAGGCAGGAGGGCAGGCAGGCAGGCAGGCAGGCAGGCAGGCAGGACAGCTTGCATGCTCGCAGGCAGGCAGACAGGCAGGCAGGCAGGCAGGCAGGCAGGCAGGCAGGCAGGCAGGAAGGCTAGCAGGCAGGCAGGCTCGCAGGCAGGCAGGCAAGTAGGCATTCAATCAAGCTTGCAGGCTCGCAGGAAGGCAGGAAGGCAGGAAGGCAGGCAGGCAGGCAGGCAGGCAGGCAGGTAGACAGGCAGGCAGGCAGGCAGGCAGGTAGACAGGCAGGCAGGCAGGAAGGCAGGCAGGCAGGCTTGAAGGCAGGCAGGCAGGCAAGGAAGCTCACATGCTTGCTCGCTGGCAGGCAGACAGTCAGGCAGGCAGGCAGGCTCACACCAGGCAGGCTCGCTGGCAGGCAGGCAGGCAGGCTTGCAGGCAGTTAGGCAGTTAGGTTCGCAGTCAGGCAGGCTTGCAGGCAGGCAGGCAGGCAAGAAAGCTCACAGGCTCGCAGGCAGGCAGGCATGCAGGCAGCTAGGCAGGCAGGCAGGCAGGTAGGCAGGCTCGCAGGCAGTTAGGCAGGAAGGTTCGCAGACAGGCAGGCAGGCAAGCAAGCTCGCAGGCTGGCAGGCTGGCAGGCAGGCAGGCAGGCAGGCAGGCAGGCATGCAGGCAGGCAGGCAGGCAGGCAGGCAGGCCCTCAGGCAGGCTGGCAGGCAGGCAGGCTCGCAGGCAGGCAGGCAGGCAGGCAGGCAGGCAGGCAGGTAGGCAGGCAGGCAGACAGGCAGGCAGGCAGGCAGGCAGGCTGGTAGACAGGCAGGAAGGCAGTAAGGCAGGCAGGCTAGCAGGCAGGCAGGCTTGAAGGCAGGCAGGCAGGCAAGGAAGCTCACATGCTTGCTCGCTGGCAGGCAGGCAGGCAGGCTCATAGGCAGTTAGGTAGTTAGGTTGGCAGGCAGGCAGGATGGCAGGCTTGCAGGCAGGCAGGCAGGCAGGTAGGCAGGCTCGCAGGCAGTTAGGCATGAAGGTTCGCAGACAGGCAGGCAGGCAAGCAAGCTCGCAGGCTGGCAGGCAGGCAGGCAGGCATGCAGGCATGCAGGCAGGCAGGCAGGCAGGCCCTCAGACCGGCTGGCAGGCAGGCAGGCAGGCAGGCAGGCAGGCAGTCAGGCAGGCAGGCAGGCTCCCAGGCAGGCAGGCAGGCAGGCAGGCAGGCAGGAAGGCAGGCTGGTAGACAGGCAGGAGGCAGGAAGGCAGGCAGGCTAGCAGGCAGGCAAGGAAGCTCACATGCTTGCTCGCTGGCAGGCAGGTAGGCAGGCAGGCAGGCTCGCACCAGGCAGGCTCGTTGGCAGGCAGGCAGGCAGGCAGGCAGGCAGGCAGGCAGGACGGCTTGCATACTCGCAGGCAGGCAGGCAGGCAGGCAGGCTCGCAGGCAGGCTCGCAGGCAGGCAGGCAGGCAGGCAGCTCGCACCAGGCAGGCTCGCTGGTAGGCAGGCAGGCAGGGTCGCAGGTAGGTAAGCAGGAAGGTCGTAGGCAGGCAGGCAGGCAGGCAGGCAGGCAGGCAGGAAGGCTAGCAGCAGGCAGGCTCGCAGGCAGGCAGGCAGGCAAGCAAGCTAGCAGGCTCACAGGCAGGCAGGCAGGTAGGCAGGACGGCTTGCATGCTCGCAGGCAGGCAAGCAGGCTCACAGGCAGGCAGGCAGGCTCGCAGGCAGGATCGCAGGCAGGCAGGCAAGCAGGCAAGCAGTCAAGCAAGCTCGCAGGCTCGCAGGCAAGCAGGCAGGAGGGCAGGCAGGCAGGCAGGCAGGCAGGCAGGCTCGCAGGCAGGCAGGCAGGCTTGCAGGCAGGCAGGCAAGCAGTCTCGCAGGCACAGACTCACAGGCAGGCAGGCAGGCAGGCTCGCAGGCAGGTAGGCAGGAAGGTTCACAGGCAGGCAGGCAGTTAAGCAAGCTCGCAGGCTCGAAGGCAGGCAGGCAGGCTGCAGGCAGGCAAGCAGGCAAGCAAGCTCGCAGGCTCACAGGGAGGCAGGCAGGCAGGCATGCAGGCAGGCAGGCAGGCATTCAGGCATGCATGCATGCAGGCAGGCAAGCTGGCAGGCTCGCACCAGGCAGGCTTGCAGGCAGGCAGGCAGGCATGCAGACAGGCAGGCAGGCAGGCAGGCAGGCTCGCACGAGGCAGGCTCCCTGGCAAGCTGGCAGGCAGGCTCGCAGGCAGGCAGGCTCGCAGGCAGGCAGGCTCGCAGCCAGGCAGGCTCGCAGGCAGGCAGACTCGCAGGCAGGCAGGCAGGCAGGCTCGCAGGCAGGCAGGCAGGCAGGCAAGCAAGCTCGCAGGCTTGCAGGCAGGCAGGCAGGCCGCAGGCAGGCAGGCAGGCAGGACGGCTTGCATACTCGCAGGCAGGCAGGCAGGCAGGCAGGCAGGCAGGCAGGCAGGCTCGCAGGCAGGCAGGCAGGCAAGCCGTCAAGCAAGCTCGCAGGCTCGCAGGTAGGCAGGCAGCTCGCACCAGGCAGGCTCGCTGGTAGGCAGGCAGGCAGGCTCGCAGGTAGGTAAGCAGGAAGGTCGTAGGCAGGCAGGCAGGCAAGCTAGCTCACAGGCTCGCAGGCAGGCAGGCAGGCAGGCAGGCAGGAAGGCTAGCAGCAGGCAGGCTCGCAGGCAGGCAGGCAGGCAAGCAAGCTAGCAGGCTCACAGGCAGGCAGGCAGGTAGGCAGGACGGCTTGCATGCTCGCAGGCAGGCAAGCAGGCTCACAGGCAGGCAGGCAGGCAGGCAGGCTCGCAGGCAGGCAGGCAGGAGGGCAGGCAGGCAGGCAGGCAGGCAGGCAGGCAGGACAGCTTGCATGCTCGCAGGCAGGCAGGCAGGCAGGCAGGCAGGCAGGCAGGCAGGAAGGCTAGCAGGCAGGCAGGCTCGCAGGCAGGCAGGCAAGTAGGCATTCAATCAAGCTTGCAGGCTCGCAGGAAGGCAGGAAGGCAGGAAGGCAGGCAGGCAGGCAGGCAGGCAGGCAGGTAGACAGGCAGGCAGGCAGGCAGGCAGGCAGGCAGGCAGGTAGACAGGCAGGCAGGCAGGAAGGCAGGCAGGCAGGCTTGAAGGCAGGCAGGCAGGCAAGGAAGCTCACATGCTTGCTCGCTGGCAGGCAGGCAGTCAGGCAGGCAGGCAGGCTCACACCAGGCAGGCTCGCTGGCAGGCAGGCAGGCAGGCTTGCAGGCAGTTAGGCAGTTAGGTTCGCAGTCAGTCAGGCTTGCAGGCAGGCAGGCAGGCAAGAAAGCTCACAGGCTCGCAGGCAGGCAGGCATGCAGGCAGCTAGGCAGGCAGGCAGGCATGCAGGCAGCTAGGCAGGCAGTTAGGCAGGAAGGTTCGCAGACAGGCAGGCAGGCAAGCAAGCTCGCAGGCTGGCAGGCTGGCAGGCAGGCAGGCAGGCAGGCAGGCAGGCATGCAGGCAGGCAGGCAGGCAGGCAGGCAGGCCCTCAGGCAGGCTGGCAGGCAGGCAGGCTCGCAGACAGGCAGGCAGGCAGGCAGGCTCGCAGGCAGGCAGGCAGGAGGGCAGGCAGGCAGGCAGGCAGGCAGGCAGGCAGGACAGCTTGCATGCTCGCAGGCAGGCAGGCAGGCAGGCAGGCAGGCAGGCAGGCAGGAAGGCTAGCAGGCAGGCAGGCTCGCAGGCAGGCAGGCAAGTAGGCATTCAATCAAGCTTGCAGGCTCGCAGGAAGGCAGGAAGGCAGGAAGGCAGGCAGGCAGGCAGGCAGGCAGGCAGGTAGACAGGCAGGCAGGCAGGCAGGCAGGTAGACAGGCAGGCAGGCAGGAAGGCAGGCAGGCAGGCTTGAAGGCAGGCAGGCAGGCAAGGAAGCTCACATGCTTGCTCGCTGGCAGGCAGGCAGTCAGGCAGGCAGGCAGGCTCACACCAGGCAGGCTCGCTGGCAGGCAGGCAGGCAGGCTTGCAGGCAGTTAGGCAGTTAGGTTCGCAGTCAGGCAGGCTTGCAGGCAGGCAGGCAGGCAAGAAAGCTCACAGGCTCGCAGGCAGGCAGGCAGGCAGGCAGGCAGGCAGGCAGGCAGGCAGGCAGGTAGGCAGGCAGGCAGACAGGCAGGCAGGCAGGCAGGCAGGCTGGTAGACAGGCAGGAAGGCAGTAAGGCAGGCAGGCTAGCAGGCAGGCAGGCTTGAAGGCAGGCAGGCAGGCAAGGAAGCTCACATGCTTGCTCGCTGGCAGGCAGGCAGGCAGGCTCACAGGCAGTTAGGTAGTTAGGTTGGCAGGCAGGCAGGATGGCAGGCTTGCAGGCAGGCAGGCAGGCAGGTAGGCAGGCTCGCAGGCAGTTAGGCATGAAGGTTCGCAGACAGGCAGGCAGGCAAGCAAGCTCGCAGGCTGACAGGCAGGCAGGCAGGCAGGCAGGCAGGCATACAGGCATGCAGGCAGGCAGGCAGGCAGGCCCTCAGGCCAGCTGGCAGGCAGGCAGGCAGGCAGGCAGGCAGGCAGTCAGGCAGGCAGGCAGGCTCCCAGGCAGGCAGGCAGGCAGGCAGGCAGGCAGGCAGGCTGGTAGACAGGCAGGAGGCAGGAAGGCAGGCAGGCTAGCAGGCAGGCAAGGAAGCTCACATGCTTGCTCGCTGGCAGGCAGGTAGGCAGGCAGGCAGGCTCGCACCAGGCAGGCTCGTTGGCAGGCAGGCAGGCAGGCAGGCAGGCAGGCAGGACGGCTTGCATACTCGCAGGCAGGCAGGCAGGCAGGCAGGCTCGCAGGCAGGCTCGCAGGCAGGCAGGCAGGCAGGCAGCTCGCACCAGGCAGGCTCGCTGGTAGGCAGGCAGGCAGGCTCGCAGGTAGGTAAGCAGGAAGGTCGTAGGCAGGCAGGCAGGCAGGCAGGCAGGCAGGCAGGCAGGCAGGCAGGAAGGCTAGCAGCAGGCAGGCTCGCAGGCAGGCAGGCAGGCAAGCAAGCTAGCAGGCTCACAGGCAGGCAGGCAGGTAGGCAGGACGGCTTGCATGCTCGCAGGCAGGCAAGCAGGCTCACAGGCAGGCAGGCAGGCTCGCAGGCAGGATCGCAGGCAGGCAGGCAAGCAGGCAAGCAGTCAAGCAAGCTCGCAGGCTCGCAGGCAAGCAGGCAGGAGGGCAGGCAGGCAGGCAGGCAGGCTCGCAGGCAGGCAGGCAGGCTTGCAGGCAGGCAGGCAAGCAGTCTCGCAGGCACAGACTCACAGGCAGGCAGGCAGGCTCGCAGGCAGGTAGGCAGGAAGGTTCACAGGCAGGCAGGCAGTTAAGCAAGCTCGCAGGCTCGAAGGCAGGCAGGCAGGCTGCAGGCAGGCAAGCAGGCAAGCAAGCTCGCAGGCTCACAGGGAGGCAGGCAGGCAGGCATGCAGGCAGGCAGGCAGGCATTCAGGCATGCATGCATGCAGGCAGGCAAGCTGGCAGGCTCGCACCAGGCAGGCTTGCAGGCAGGCAGGCAGGCAGGCATGCAGACAGGCAGGCAGGCAGGCAGGCAGGCTCGCACGAGGCAGGCTCCCTGGCAAGCTGGCAGGCAGGCTCGCAGGCAGGCAGGCTCGCAGGCAGGCAGGCTCGCAGGCAGGCAGGCTCGCAGGCAGGCAGACTCGCAGGCAGGCAGGCAGGCAGGCTCGCAGGCAGGCAGGCAGGCAGGCAAGCAAGCTCGCAGGCTTGCAGGCAGGCAGGCAGGCCGCAGGCAGGCAGGCAGGCAGGACGGCTTGCATACTCGCAGGCAGGCAGGCAGGCAGGCAGGCTCGCAGGCAGGCAGGCAGGCAGGCATTCAGGCAAGCCGTCAAGCAAGCTCGCAGGCTCGCAGGTAGGCAGGCAGCTCGCACCAGGCAGGCTCGCTGGTAGGCAGGCAGGCAGGCTCGCAGGTAGGTAAGCAGGAAGGTCGTAGGCAGGCAGGCAGGCAAGCTAGCTCACAGGCTCGCAGGCAGGCAGGCAGGCAGGCAGGCAGGCAGGCAGGAAGGCTAGCAGCAGGCAGGCTCGCAGGCAGGCAGGCAGGCAAGCAAGCTAGCAGGCTCACAGGCAGGCAGGCAGGCAGGTAGGCAGGACGGCTTGCATGCTCGCAGGCAGGCAAGCAGGCTCACAGGCAGGCAGGCAGGCAGGCAGGCTCGCAGGCAGGCAGGCAGGAGGGCAGGCAGGCAGGCAGGCAGGCAGGCAGGCAGGACAGCTTGCATGCTCGCAGGCAGGCAGGCAGGCAGGCAGGCAGGCAGGCAGGCAGGAAGGCTAGCAGGCAGGCAGGCTCGCAGGCAGGCAGGCAAGTAGGCATTCAATCAAGCTTGCAGGCTCGCAGGAAGGCAGGAAGGCAGGAAGGCAGGCAGGCAGGCAGGCAGGCAGGCAGGTAGACAGGCAGGCAGGCAGGCAGGCAGGCAGGCAGGCAGGTAGACAGGCAGGCAGGCAGGAAGGCAGGCAGGCAGGCTTGAAGGCAGGCAGGCAGGCAAGGAAGCTCACATGCTTGCTCGCTGGCAGGCAGGCAGTCAGGCAGGCAGGCAGGCTCACACCAGGCAGGCTCGCTGGCAGGCAGGCAGGCAGGCAGGCAGGCTCGCAGGCAGGCAGGCAGGCAGGCATTCAGGCAAGCCGTCAAGCAAGCTCGCAGGCTCGCAGGTAGGCAGGCAGCTCGCACCAGGCAGGCTCGCTGGTAGGCAGGCAGGCAGGCTCGCAGGTAGGTAAGCAGGAAGGTCGTAGGCAGGCAGGCAGGCAAGCTAGCTCACAGGCTCGCAGGCAGGCAGGCAGGCAGGCAGGCAGGCAGGCAGGCAGGAAGGCTAGCAGCAGGCAGGCTCGCAGGCAGGCAGGCAGGCAAGCAAGCTAGCAGGCTCACAGGCAGGCAGGCAGGTAGGCAGGACGGCTTGCATGCTCGCAGGCAGGCAAGCAGGCTCACAGGCAGGCAGGCAGGCAGGCAGGCTCGCAGGCAGGCAGGCAGGAGGGCAGGCAGGCAGGCAGGCAGGCAGGCAGGCAGGACAGCTTGCATGCTCGCAGGCAGGCAGGCAGGCAGGCAGGCAGGCAGGCAGGCAGGCAGGCAGGCAGGCAGGAAGCCTAGCAGGCAGGCAGGCTCGCAGGCAGGCAGGCAAGTAGGCATTCAATCAAGCTTGCAGGCTCGCAGGAAGGCAGGAAGGCAGGAAGGCAGGCAGGCAGGCAGGCAGGCAGGCAGGCAGGCAGGTAGACAGGCAGGCAGGCAGGCAGGCAGGCAGGCAGGCAGGTAGACAGGCAGGCAGGCAGGAAGGCAGGCAGGCAGGCTTGAAGGCAGGCAGGCAGGCAAGGAAGCTCACATGCTTGCTCGCTGGCAGGCAGGCAGTCAGGCAGGCAGGCAGGCTCACACCAGGCAGGCTCGCTGGCAGGCAGGCAGGCAGGCTTGCAGGCAGTTAGGCAGTTAGGTTCGCAGTCAGTCAGGCTTGCAGGCAGGCAGGCAGGCAGGCAGGCAAGAAAGCTCACAGGCTCGCAGGCAGGCAGGCATGCAGGCAGCTAGGCAGGCAGGCAGGCATGCAGGCAGCTAGGCAGGCAGTTAGGCAGGAAGGTTCGCAGACAGGCAGGCAGGCAAGCAAGCTCGCAGGCTGGCAGGCTGACAGGCAGGCAGGCAGGCAGGCAGGCAGGCATGCAGGCAGGCAGGCAGGCAGGCAGGCAGGCCCTCAGGCAGGCTGGCAGGCAGGCAGGCTCGCAGACAGGCAGGCAGGCAGGCAGGCTCGCAGGCAGGCAGGCAGGAGGGCAGGCAGGCAGGCAGGCAGGCAGGCAGGACAGCTTGCATGCTCGCAGGCAGGCAGGCAGGCAGGCAGGCAGGCAGGCAGGCAGGCAGGCAGGCAGGCAGGCAGGAAGGCTAGCAGGCAGGCAGGCTCGCAGGCAGGCAGGCAAGTAGGCATTCAATCAAGCTTGCAGGCTCGCAGGAAGGCAGGAAGGCAGGAAGGCAGGCAGGCAGGCAGGCAGGCAGGCAGGTAGACAGGCAGGCAGGCAGGAAGGCAGGCAGGCAGGCTTGAAGGCAGGCAGGCAGGCAAGGAAGCTCACATGCTTGCTCGCTGGCAGGCAGGCAGTCAGGCAGGCAGGCAGGCTCACACCAGGCAGGCTCGCTGGCAGGCAGGCAGGCAGGCTTGCAGGCAGTTAGGCAGTTAGGTTCGCAGTCAGTCAGGCTTGCAGGCAGGCAGGCAGGCAAGAAAGCTCACAGGCTCGCAGGCAGGCAGGCATGCAGGCAGCTAGGCAGGCAGGCAGGCATGCAGGCAGCTAGGCAGGCAGTTAGGCAGGAAGGTTCGCAGACAGGCAGGCAGGCAAGCAAGCTCGCAGGCTGGCAGGCTGGCAGGCAGGCAGGCAGGCAGGCAGGCAGGCATGCAGGCAGGCAGGCAGGCAGGCAGGCAGGACAGCTTGCATGCTCTCAGGCAGGCAGGCAGGCAGGCAGGCAGGCAGGCAGGCAGGAAGGCTAGCAGGCAGGCAGGCTCGCAGGCAGGCAGGCAAGTAGGCATTCAATCAAGCTTGCAGGCTCGCAGGAAGGCAGGAAGGCAGGAAGGCAGGCAGGCAGGCAGGCAGGCAGGCAGGCAGGTAGACAGGCAGGCAGGCAGGCAGGCAGGTAGACAGGCAGGCAGGCAGGAAGGCAGGCAGGCAGGCTTGAAGGCAGGCAGGCAGGCAAGGAAGCTCACATGCTTGCTCGCTGGCAGGCAGGCAGTCAGGCAGGCAGGCAGGCTCACACCAGGCAGGCTCGCTGGCAGGCAGGCAGGCAGGCTTGCAGGCAGTTAGGCAGTTAGGTTCGCAGTCAGGCAGGCTTGCAGGCAGGCAGGCAGGCAGGCAAGAAAGCTCACAGGCTCGCAGGCAGGCAGGCATGCAGGCAGCTAGGCAGGCAGGCAGGCAGGTAGGCAGGCTCGCAGGCAGTTAGGCAGGAAGGTTCGCAGACAGGCAGGCAGGCAAGCAAGCTCGCAGGCTGGCAGGCTGGCAGGCAGGCAGGCAGGCAGGCAGGCAGGCATGCAGGCAGGCAGGCAGGCAGGCAGGCAGGCCCTCAGGCAGGCTGGCAGGCAGGCAGGCTCGCAGGCAGGCAGGCAGGCAGGCAGGCAGGCAGGCAGGTAGGCAGGCAGGCAGACAGGCAGGCAGGCAGGCAGGCAGGCAGGCTGGTAGACAGGCAGGAAGGCAGTAAGGCAGGCAGGCTAGCAGGCAGGCAGGCTTGAAGGCAGGCAGGCAGGCAAGGAAGCTCACATGCTTGCTCGCTGGCAGGCAGGCAGGCAGGCTCACAGGCAGTTAGGTAGTTAGGTTGGCAGGCAGGCAGGATGGCAGGCTTGCAGGCAGGCAGGCAGGCAGGTAGGCAGGCTCGCAGGCAGTTAGGCATGAAGGTTCGCAGACAGGCAGGCAGGCAAGCAAGCTCGCAGGCTGGCAGGCAGGCAGGCAGGCATGCAGGCATGCAGGCAGGCAGGCAGGCAGGCCCTCAGGCCGGCTGGCAGGCAGGCAGGCAGGCAGGCAGGCAGGCAGTCAGGCAGGCAGGCAGGCTCCCAGGCAGGCAGGCAGGCAGGCAGGCAGGCAGGCAGGCTGGTAGACAGGCAGGAGGCAGGAAGGCAGGCAGGCTAGCAGGCAGGCAAGGAAGCTCACATGCTTGCTCGCTGGCAGGCAGGTAGGCAGGCAGGCAGGCTCGCACCAGGCAGGCTCGTTGGCAGGCAGGCAGGCAGGCAGGCAGGCAGGCAGGCAGGCAGGACGGCTTGCATACTCGCAGGCAGGCAGGCAGGCAGGCAGGCTCGCAGGCAGGCTCGCAGGCAGGCAGGCAGGCAGGCAGCTCGCACCAGGCAGGCTCGCTGGTAGGCAGGCAGGCAGGCTCGCAGGTAGGTAAGCAGGAAGGTCGTAGGCAGGCAGGCAGGCAGGCAGGCAGGCAGGCAGGAAGGCTAGCAGCAGGCAGGCTCGCAGGCAGGCAGGCAGGCAAGCAAGCTAGCAGGCTCACAGGCAGGCAGGCAGGTAGGCAGGACGGCTTGCATGCTCGCAGGCAGGCAAGCAGGCTCACAGGCAGGCAGGCAGGCTCGCAGGCAGGATCGCAGGCAGGCAGGCAAGCAGGCAAGCAGTCAAGCAAGCTCGCAGGCTCGCAGGCAAGCAGGCAGGAGGGCAGGCAGGCAGGCAGGCAGGCAGGCAGGCTCGCAGGCAGGCAGGCAGGCTTGCAGGCAGGCAGGCAAGCAGTCTCGCAGGCACAGACTCACAGGCAGGCAGGCAGGCAGGCTCGCAGGCAGGTAGGCAGGAAGGTTCACAGGCAGGCAGGCAGTTAAGCAAGCTCACAGGCTCGAAGGCAGGCAGGCAGGCTGCAGGCAGGCAAGCAGGCAAGCAAGCTCGCAGGCTCACAGGGAGGCAGGCAGGCAGGCATGCAGGCAGGCAGGCAGGCATTCAGGCATGCATGCATGCAGGCAGGCAAGCTGGCAGGCTCGCACCAGGCAGGCTTGCAGGCAGGCAGGCAGGCATGCAGACAGGCAGGCAGGCAGGCAGGCAGGCTCGCACGAGGCAGGCTCCCTGGCAAGCTGGCAGGCAGGCTCGCAGGCAGGCAGGCTCGCAGGCAGGCAGGCTCGCAGGCAGGCAGGCTCGCAGGCAGGCAGACTCGCAGGCAGGCAGGCAGGCAGGCTCGCAGGCAGGCAGGCAGGCAGGCAAGCAAGCTCGCAGGCTTGCAGGCAGGCAGGCAGGCCGCAGGCAGGCAGGCAGGCAGGACGGCTTGCATACTCGCAGGCAGGCAGGCAGGCAGGCAGGCAGGCAGGCAGGCAGGCAGGCTCGCAGGCAGGCAGGCAGGCAAGCCGTCAAGCAAGCTCGCAGGCTCGCAGGTAGGCAGGCAGCTCGCACCAGGCAGGCTCGCTGGTAGGCAGGCAGGCAGGCTCGCAGGTAGGTAAGCAGGAAGGTCGTAGGCAGGCAGGCAGGCAAGCTAGCTCACAGGCTCGCAGGCAGGCAGGCAGGCAGGCAGGCAGGCAGGAAGGCTAGCAGCAGGCAGGCTCGCAGGCAGGCAGGCAGGCAAGCAAGCTAGCAGGCTCACAGGCAGGCAGGCAGGTAGGCAGGACGGCTTGCATGCTCGCAGGCAGGCAAGCAGGCTCACAGGCAGGCAGGCAGGCAGGCAGGCTCGCAGGCAGGCAGGCAGGAGGGCAGGCAGGCAGGCAGGCAGGCAGGCAGGCAGGCAGGACAGCTTGCATGCTCGCAGGCAGGCAGGCAGGCAGGCAGGCAGGCAGGCAGGCAGGCAGGAAGGCTAGCAGGCAGGCAGGCTCGCAGGCAGGCAGGCAAGTAGGCATTCAATCAAGCTTGCAGGCTCGCAGGAAGGCAGGAAGGCAGGAAGGCAGGCAGGCAGGCAGGCAGGCAGGCAGGTAGACAGGCAGGCAGGCAGGCAGGCAGGCAGGCAGGCAGGTAGACAGGCAGGCAGGCAGGAAGGCAGGCAGGCAGGCTTGAAGGCAGGCAGGCAGGCAAGGAAGCTCACATGCTTGCTCGCTGGCAGGCAGGCAGTCAGGCAGGCAGGCAGGCTCACACCAGGCAGGCTCGCTGGCAGGCAGGCAGGCAGGCTTGCAGGCAGTTAGGCAGTTAGGTTCGCAGTCAGTCAGGCTTGCAGGCAGGCAGGCAGGCAAGAAAGCTCACAGGCTCGCAGGCAGGCAGGCATGCAGGCAGCTAGGCAGGCAGGCAGGCATGCAGGCAGCTAGGCAGGCAGTTAGGCAGGAAGGTTCGCAGACAGGCAGGCAGGCAAGCAAGCTCGCAGGCTGGCAGGCTGGCAGGCAGGCAGGCAGGCAGGCAGGCAGGCATGCAGGCAGGCAGGCAGGCAGGCAGGCAGGCCCTCAGGCAGGCTGGCAGGCAGGCAGGCTCGCAGACAGGCAGGCAGGCAGGCAGGCTCGCAGGCAGGCAGGCAGGAGGGCAGGCAGGCAGGCAGGCAGGCAGGCAGGCAGGACAGCTTGCATGCTCGCAGGCAGGCAGGCAGGCAGGCAGGCAGGCAGGAAGGCTAGCAGGCAGGCAGGCTCGCAGGCAGGCAGGCAAGTAGGCATTCAATCAAGCTTGCAGGCTCGCAGGAAGGCAGGAAGGCAGGAAGGCAGGCAGGCAGGCAGGCAGGCAGGCAGGTAGACAGGCAGGCAGGCAGGCAGGCAGGTAGACAGGCAGGCAGGCAGGAAGGCAGGCAGGCAGGCTTGAAGGCAGGCAGGCAGGCAAGGAAGCTCACATGCTTGCTCGCTGGCAGGCAGGCAGTCAGGCAGGCAGGCAGGCTCACACCAGGCAGGCTCGCTGGCAGGCAGGCAGGCAGGCTTGCAGGCAGTTAGGCAGTTAGGTTCGCAGTCAGGCAGGCTTGCAGGCAGGCAGGCAGGCAGGCAAGAAAGCTCACAGGCTCGCAGGCAGGCAGGCATGCAGGCAGCTAGGCAGGCAGGCAGGCAGGTAGGCAGGCTCGCAGGCAGTTAGGCAGGAAGGTTCGCAGACAGGCAGGCAGGCAAGCAAGCTCGCAGGCTGGCAGGCTGGCAGGCAGGCAGGCAGGCAGGCAGGCAGGCATGCAGGCAAGCAGGCAGGCAGGCAGGCAGGCCCTCAGGCAGGCCGGCAGGCAGGCAGGCTCGCAGGCAGGCAGGCAGGCAGGCAGGCAGGCAGGCAGGTAGGCAGGCAGGCAGACAGGCAGGCAGGCAGGCAGGCAGGCAGGCTGGTAGACAGGCAGGAAGGCAGGAAGGCAGTAAGGCAGGCAGGCTAGCAGGCAGGCAGGCTTGAAGGCAGGCAGGCAGGCAAGGAAGCTCACATGCTTGCTCGCTGGCAGGCAGGCAGGCAGGCTCACAGGCAGTTAGGTAGTTAGGTTGGCAGGCAGGCAGGATGGCAGGCTTGCAGGCAGGCAGGCAGGCAGGTAGGCAGGCTCGCAGGCAGTTAGGCATGAAGGTTCGCAGACAGGCAGGCAGGCAAGCAAGCTCGCAGGCTGGCAGGCAGGCAGGCAGGCAGGCAGGCTCCCAGGCAGGCAGGCAGGCAGGCAGGCAGGCAGGCAGGCTGGTAGACAGGCAGGAGGCAGGAAGGCAGGCAGGCTAGCAGGCAGGCAAGGAAGCTCACATGCTTGCTCGCTGGCAGGCAGGTAGGCAGGCAGGCAGGCTCGCACCAGGCAGGCTCGTTGGCAGGCAGGCAGGCAGGCAGGCAGGCAGGCAGGCAGGCAGGACGGCTTGCATACTCGCAGGCAGGCAGGCAGGCAGGGAGGCTCGCAGGCAGGCTCGCAGGCAGGCAGGCAGGCAGGCAGCTCGCACCAGGCAGGCTCGCTGGTAGGCAGGCAGGCAGGCTCGCAGGTAGGTAAGCAGGAAGGTCATAGGCAGGCAGGCAGGCAGGCAGGCAGGCAGGCAGGAAGGCTAGCAGCAGGCAGGCTCGCAGGCAGGCAGGCAGGCAAGCAAGCTAGCAGGCTCACAGGCAGGCAGGCAGGTAGGCAGGACGGCTTGCATGCTCGCAGGCAGGCAAGCAGGCTCACAGGCAGGCAGGCAGGCTCGCAGGCAGGATCGCAGGCAGGCAGGCAAGCAGGCAAGCAGCCAAGCAAGCTCGCAGGCTCGCAGGCAAGCAGGCAGGAGGGCAGGCAGGCAGGCAGGCAGGCAGGCAGGCTCGCAGGCAGGCAGGCAGGCTTGCAGGCAGGCAGGCAAGCAGTCTCGCAGGCACAGACTCACAGGCAGGCAGGCAGGCAGGCTCGCAGGCAGGTAGGCAGGAAGGTTCACAGGCAGGCAGGCAGTTAAGCAAGCTCGCAGGCTCGAAGGCAGGCAGGCAGGCTGCAGGCAGGCAAGCAGGCAAGCAAGCTCGCAGGCTCACAGGGAGGCAGGCAGGCAGGCATGCAGGCAGGCAGGCAGGCATTCAGGCATGCATGCATGCAGGCAGGCAAGCTGGCAGGCTCGCACCAGGCAGGCTTGCAGGCAGGCAGGCAGGCAGGCATGCAGACAGGCAGGCAGGCAGGCAGGCAGGCTCGCACGAGGCAGGCTCCCTGGCAAGCTGGCAGGCAGGCTCGCAGGCAGGCAGGCTCGCAGGCAGGCAGGCTCGCAGGCAGGCAGGCTCGCAGGCAGGCAGACTCGCAGGCAGGCAGGCAGGCAGGCTCGCAGGCAGGCAGGCAGGCAGGCAAGCAAGCTCGCAGGCTTGCAGGCAGGCAGGCAGGCCGCAGGCAGGCAGGCAGGCAGGACGGCTTGCATACTCGCAGGCAGGCAGGCAGGCAGGCAGGCAGGCAGGCAGGCTCGCAGGCAGGCAGGCAGGCAAGCCGTCAAGCAAGCTCGCAGGCTCGCAGGTAGGCAGGCAGCTCGCACCAGGCAGGCTCGCTGGTAGGCAGGCAGGCAGGCTCGCAGGTAGGTAAGCAGGAAGGTCGTAGGCAGGCAGGCAGGCAAGCTAGCTCACAGGCTCGCAGGCAGGCAGGCAGGCAGGCAGGCAGGCAGGAAGGCTAGCAGCAGGCAGGCTCGCAGGCAGGCAGGCAGGCAAGCAAGCTAGCAGGCTCACAGGCAGGCAGGCAGGTAGGCAGGACGGCTTGCATGCTCGCAGGCAGGCAAGCAGGCTCACAGGCAGGCAGGCAGGCAGGCAGGCTCGCAGGCAGGCAGGCAGGAGGGCAGGCAGGCAGGCAGGCAGGCAGGCAGGCAGGCAGGACAGCTTGCATGCTCGCAGGCAGGCAGGCAGGCAGGCAGGCAGGCAGGCAGGCAGGAAGGCTAGCAGGCAGGCAGGCTCGCAGGCAGGCAGGCAAGTAGGCATTCAATCAAGCTTGCAGGCTCGCAGGAAGGCAGGAAGGCAGGAAGGCAGGCAGGCAGGCAGGCAGGCAGGCAGGTAGACAGGCAGGCAGGCAGGCAGGCAGGCAGGCAGGCAGGTAGACAGGCAGGCAGGCAGGAAGGCAGGCAGGCAGGCTTGAAGGCAGGCAGGCAGGCAAGGAAGCTCACATGCTTGCTCGCTGGCAGGCAGGCAGTCAGGCAGGCAGGCAGGCTCACACCAGGCAGGCTCGCTGGCAGGCAGGCAGGCAGGCTTGCAGGCAGTTAGGCAGTTAGGTTCGCAGTCAGTCAGGCTTGCAGGCAGGCAGGCAGGCAAGAAAGCTCACAGGCTCGCAGGCAGGCAGGCATGCAGGCAGCTAGGCAGGCAGGCAGGCATGCAGGCAGCTAGGCAGGCAGTTAGGCAGGAAGGTTCGCAGACAGGCAGGCAGGCAAGCAAGCTCGCAGGCTGGCAGGCTGGCAGGCAGGCAGGCAGGCAGGCAGGCAGGCATGCAGGCAGGCAGGCAGGCAGGCAGGCAGGCCCTCAGGCAGGCTGGCAGGCAGGCAGGCTCGCAGACAGGCAGGCAGGCAGGCAGGCTCGCAGGCAGGCAGGCAGGAGGGCAGGCAGGCAGGCAGGCAGGCAGGCAGGCAGGACAGCTTGCATGCTCGCAGGCAGGCAGGCAGGCAGGCAGGCAGGCAGGCAGGCAGGAAGGCTAGCAGGCAGGCAGGCTCGCAGGCAGGCAGGCAAGTAGGCATTCAATCAAGCTTGCAGGCTCGCAGGAAGGCAGGAAGGCAGGAAGGCAGGAAGGCAGGCAGGCAGGCAGGCAGGTAGACAGGCAGGCAGGCAGGCAGGCAGGTAGACAGGCAGGCAGGCAGGAAGGCAGGCAGGCAGGCTTGAAGGCAGGCAGGCAGGCAAGGAAGCTCACATGCTTGCTCGCTGGCAGGCAGGCAGTCAGGCAGGCAGGCAGGCTCACACCAGGCAGGCTCGCTGGCAGGCAGGCAGGCAGGCTTGCAGGCAGTTAGGCAGTTAGGTTCGCAGTCAGGCAGGCTTGCAGGCAGGCAGGCAGGCAAGAAAGCTCACAGGCTCGCAGGCAGGCAGGCAGGCAGGCAGGCAGGCAGGCAGGCAGGCAGGCAGGTAGGCAGGCAGGCAGACAGGCAGGCAGGCAGGCAGGCAGGCTGGTAGACAGGCAGGAAGGCAGTAAGGCAGGCAGGCTAGCAGGCAGGCAGGCTTGAAGGCAGGCAGGCAGGCAAGGAAGCTCACATGCTTGCTCGCTGGCAGGCAGGCAGGCAGGCTCACAGGCAGTTAGGTAGTTAGGTTGGCAGGCAGGCAGGATGGCAGGCTTGCAGGCAGGCAGGCAGGCAGGTAGGCAGGCTCGCAGGCAGTTAGGCATGAAGGTTCGCAGACAGGCAGGCAGGCAAGCAAGCTCGCAGGCTGGCAGGCAGGCAGGCAGGCAGGCAGGCAGGCATGCAGGCATGCAGGCAGGCAGGCAGGCAGGCCCTCAGGCCGGCTGGCAGGCAGGCAGGCAGGCAGGCAGGCAGGCAGTCAGGCAGGCAGGCAGGCTCCCAGGCAGGCAGGCAGGCAGGCAGGCAGGCAGGCAGGCTGGTAGACAGGCAGGAGGCAGGAAGGCAGGCAGGCTAGCAGGCAGGCAAGGAAGCTCACATGCTTGCTCGCTGGCAGGCAGGTAGGCAGGCAGGCAGGCTCGCACCAGGCAGGCTCGTTGGCAGGCAGGCAGGCAGGCAGGCAGGCAGGACGGCTTGCATACTCCCAGGCAGGCAGGCAGGCAGGCAGGCTCGCAGGCAGGCTCGCAGGCAGGCAGGCAGGCAGGCAGCTCGCACCAGGCAGGCTCGCTGGTAGGCAGGCAGGCAGGCTCGCAGGTAGGTAAGCAGGAAGGTCGTAGGCAGGCAGGCAGGCAGGCAGGCAGGCAGGCAGGCAGGAAGGCTAGCAGCAGGCAGGCTCGCAGGCAGGCAGGCAGGCAAGCAAGCTAGCAGGCTCACAGGCAGGCAGGCAGGTAGGCAGGACGGCTTGCATGCTCGCAGGCAGGCAAGCAGGCTCACAGGCAGGCAGGCAGTCTCGCAGGCAGGATCGCAGGCAGTTAGGCAAGCAGGCAAGCAGTCAAGCAAGCTCACAGGCTCGCAGGCAAGCAGGCAGGAGGGCAGGCAGGCAGGCAGGCAGGCTCGCAGGCAGGCAGGCAGGCTTGCAGGCAGGCAGGCAAGCAGTCTCGCAGGCACAGACTCACAGGCAGGCAGGCAGGCTCGCAGGCAGGTAGGCAGGAAGGTTCACAGGCAGGCAGGCAGTTAAGCAAGCTCGCAGGCTCGAAGGCAGGCAGGCAGGCTGCAGGCAGGCAAGCAGGCAAGCAAGCTCGCAGGCTCACAGGGAGGCAGGCAGGCAGGCATGCAGGCAGGCAGGCAGGCATTCAGGCATGCATGCATGCAGGCAGGCAAGCTGGCAGGCTCGCACCAGGCAGGCTTGCAGGCAGGCAGGCAGGCAGGCATGCAGACAGGCAGGCAGGCAGGCAGGCAGGCTCGCACGAGGCAGGCTCCCTGGCAAGCTGGCAGGCAGGCTCACAGGCAGGCAGGCTCGCAGGCAGGCAGGCTTGCAGGCAGGCAGGCTCGCAGGCAGGCAGACTCGCAGGCAGGCAGGCAGGCAGGCTCGCAGGCAGGCAGGCAGGCAGGCAAGCAAGCTCGCAGGCTTGCAGGCAGGCAGGCAGGCCGCAGGCAGGCAGGCAGGCAGGACGGCTTGCATACTCGCAGGCAGGCAGGCAGGCAGGCAGGCTCGCAGGCAGGCAGGCAGGCAGGCATTCAGGCAAGCCGTCAAGCAAGCTCGCAGGCTCGCAGGTAGGCAGGCAGCTCGCACCAGGCAGGCTCGCTGGTAGGCAGGCAGGCAGGCTCGCAGGTAGGTAAGCAGGAAGGTCGTAGGCAGGCAGGCAGGCAAGCTAGCTCACAGGCTCGCAGGCAGGCAGGCAGGCAGGCAGGCAGGCAGGCAGGCAGGAAGGCTAGCAGCAGGCAGGCTCGCAGGCAGGCAGGCAGGCAAGCAAGCTAGCAGGCTCACAGGCAGGCAGGCAGGTAGGCAGGACGGCTTGCATGCTCGCAGGCAGGCAAGCAGGCTCACAGGCAGGCAGGCAGGCAGGCAGGCTCGCAGGCAGGCAGGCAGGAGGGCAGGCAGGCAGGCAGGCAGGCAGGCAGGCAGGACAGCTTGCATGCTCGCAGGCAGGCAGGCAGGCAGGCAGGCAGGCAGGCAGGCAGGCAGGCAGGAAGGCTAGCAGGCAGGCAGGCTCGCAGGCAGGCAGGCAAGTAGGCATTCAATCAAGCTTGCAGGCTCGCAGGAAGGCAGGAAGGCAGGAAGGCAGGCAGGCAGGCAGGCAGGCAGGCAGGTAGACAGGCAGGCAGGCAGGCAGGCAGGCAGGCAGGCAGGTAGACAGGCAGGCAGGCAGGAAGGCAGGCAGGCAGGCTTGAAGGCAGGCAGGCAGGCAAGGAAGCTCACATGCTTGCTCGCTGGCAGGCAGGCAGTCAGGCAGGCAGGCAGGCTCACACCAGGCAGGCTCGCTGGCAGGCAGGCAGGCAGGCTTGCAGGCAGTTAGGCAGTTAGGTTCGCAGTCAGTCAGGCTTGCAGGCAGGCAGGCAGGCAGGCAGGCAAGAAAGCTCACAGGCTCGCAGGCAGGCAGGCATGCAGGCAGCTAGGCAGGCAGGCAGGCATGCAGGCAGCTAGGCAGGCAGTTAGGCAGGAAGGTTCGCAGACAGGCAGGCAGGCAAGCAAGCTCGCAGGCTGGCAGGCTGGCAGGCAGGCAGGCAGGCAGGCAGGCCCTCAGGCAGGCTGGCAGGCAGGCAGGCTCGCAGACAGGCAGGCAGGCAGGCAGGCTCGCAGGCAGGCAGGCAGGAGGGCAGGCAGGCAGGCAGGCAGGCAGGCAGGCAGGACAGCTTGCATGCTCGCAGGCAGGCAGGCAGGCAGGACAGCTTGCATGCTCGCAGGCAGGCAGGCAGGCAGGCAGGCAGGCAGGCAGGCAGGCAGGAAGGCTAGCAGGCAGGCAGGCTCGCAGGCAGGCAGGCAAGTAGGCATTCAATCAAGCTTGCAGGCTCGCAGGAAGGCAGGAAGGCAGGAAGGCAGGAAGGCAGGCAGGCAGGCAGGCAGGCAGGCAGGTAGACAGGCAGGCAGGCAGGAAGGCAGGCAGGCAGGCTTGAAGGCAGGCAGGCAGGCAAGGAAGCTCACATGCTTGCTCGCTGGCAGGCAGGCAGTCAGGCAGGCAGGCAGGCTCACACCAGGCAGGCTCGCTGGCAGGCAGGCAGGCAGGCTTGCAGGCAGTTAGGCAGTTAGGTTCGCAGTCAGGCAGGCTTGCAGGCAGGCAGGCAGGCAAGAAAGCTCACAGGCTCGCAGGCAGGCAGGCATGCAGGCAGCTAGGCAGGCAGGCAGGCAGGTAGGCAGGCTCGCAGGCAGTTAGGCAGGAAGGTTCGCAGACAGGCAGGCAGGCAAGCAAGCTCGCAGGCTGGCAGGCTGGCAGGCAGGCAGGCAGGCAGGCAGGCAGGCATGCAGGCAGGCAGGCAGGCAGGCAGGCAGGCCCTCAGGCAGGCTGGCAGGCAGGCAGGCTCGCAGGCAGGCAGGCAGGCAGGCAGGCAGGCAGGCAGGTAGGCAGGCAGGCAGACAGGCAGGCAGGCAGGCAGGCAGGCTGGTAGACAGGCAGGAAGGCAGTAAGGCAGGCAGGCTAGCAGGCAGGCAGGCTTGAAGGCAGGCAGGCAGGCAAGGAAGCTCACATGCTTGATCGCTGGCAGGCAGGCAGGCAGGCTCACAGACAGTTAGGTAGTTAGGTTGGCAGGCAGGCAGGATGGCAGGCTTGCAGGCAGGCAGGCAGGCAGGTAGGCAGGCTCGCAGGCAGTTAGGCATGAAGGTTCGCAGACAGGCAGGCAGGCAAGCAAGCTCGCAGGCTGGCAGGCAGGCAGGCAGGCAGGCAGGCAGGCATGCAGGCATGCATGCAGGCATGCAGGCAGGCCCTCAGGCCGGCTGGCAGGCAGGCAGGCAGGCAGGCAGGCAGGCAGTCAGGCAGGCAGGCGGGCTCCCAGGCAGGCAGGCAGGCAGGCAGGCAGGCTGGTAGACAGGCAGGAGGCAGGAAGGCAGGCAGGCTAGCAGGCAGGCAAGGAAGCTCACATGCTTGCTCGCTGGCAGGCAGGTAGGCAGGCAGGCAGGCTCGCACCAGGCAGGCTCGTTGGCAGGCAAGCAGGCAGGCAGGCAGGCAGGCTCGCAGGCAGGCAGGCTCGCAGGCAGGCAGGCTCGCAGGCAGGCAGACTCGCAGGCAGGCAGGCAGGCAGGCTCGCAGGCAGGCAGGCAGGCAGGCAAGCAAGCTCGCAGGCTTGCAGGCAGGCAGGCAGGCCGCAGGCAGGCAGGCAGGCAGGACGGCTTGCATACTCGCAGGCAGGCAGGCAGGCAGGCAGGCTCGCAGGCAGGCAGCCAGGCAGGCATTCAGGCAAGCCGTCAAGCAAGCTCGCAGGCTCGCAGGTAGGCAGGCAGCTCGCACCAGGCAGGCTCGCTGGTAGGCAGGCAGGCAGGCTCGCAGGTAGGTAAGCAGGAAGGTCGTAGGCAGGCAGGCAGTCAAGCTAGCTCACAGGCTCGCAGGCAGGCAGGCAGGCAGGCAGGCAGGCAGGCAGGAAGGCTAGCAGCAGGCAGGCTCGCAGGCAGGCAGGCAGGCAAGCAAGCTAGCAGGCTCACAGGCAGGCAGGCAGGTAGGCAGGACGGCTTGCATGCTCGCAGGCAGGCAAGCAGGCTCACAGGCAGGCAGGCAGGCAGGCAGGCTCGCAGGCAGGCAGGCAGGAGGGCAGGCAGGCAGGCAGGCAGGCAGGCAGGCAGGACAGCTTGCATGCTCGCAGGCAGGCAGGCAGGCAGGCAGGCAGGCAGGCAGGCAGGCAGGCAGGCAGGAAGGCTAGCAGGCAGGCAGGCTCGCAGGCAGGCAGGCAAGTAGGCATTCAATCAAGCTTGCAGGCTCGCAGGAAGGCAGGAAGGCAGGAAGGCAGGCAGGCAGGCAGGCAGGCAGGCAGGTAGACAGGCAGGCAGGCAGGCAGGCAGGCAGGCAGGCAGGTAGACAGGCAGGCAGGCAGGAATGCAGGCAGGCAGGCTTGAAGGCAGGCAGGCAGGCAAGGAAGCTCACATGCTTGCTCGCTGGCAGGCAGGCAGTCAGGCAGGCAGGCAGGCTCACACCAGGCAGGCTCGCTGGCAGGCAGGCAGGCAGGCTTGCAGGCAGTTAGGCAGTTAGGTTCGCAGTCAGGCAGGCTTGCAGGCAGGCAGGCAGGCAGGCAGGCAAGAAAGCTCACAGGCTCGCAGGCAGGCAGGCATGCAGGCAGCTAGGCAGGCAGGCAGGCATGCAGGCAGCTAGGCAGGCAGTTAGGCAGGAAGGTTCGCAGACAGGCAGGCAGGCAAGCAAGCTCGCAGGCTGGCAGGCTGGCAGGCAGGCAGGCAGGCAGGCAGGCATGCAGGCAGGCAGGCAGGCAGGCAGGCAGGCCCTCAGGCAGGCTGGCAGGCAGGCAGGCTCGCAGACAGGCAGGCAGGCAGGCAGGCTCGCAGGCAGGCAGGCAGGAGGGCAGGCAGGCAGGCAGGCAGGCAGGCAGGCAGGACAGCTTGCATGCTCGCAGGCAGGCAGGCAGGCAGGCAGGCAGGCAGGCAGGCAGGCAGGCAGGCAGGAAGGCTAGCAGGCAGGCAGGCTCGCAGGCAGGCAGGCAAGTAGGCATTCAATCAAGCTTGCAGGCTCGCAGGAAGGCAGGAAGGCAGGAAGGCAGGCAGGCAGGCAGGCAGGCAGGCAGGCAGGTAGACAGGCAGGCAGGCAGGCAGGCAGGTAGACAGGCAGGCAGGCAGGAAGGCAGGCAGGCAGGCTTGAAGGCAGGCAGGCAGGCAAGGAAGCTCACATGCTTGCTCGCTGGCAGGCAGGCAGTCAGGCAGGCAGGCAGGCTCACACCAGGCAGGCTCGCTGGCAGGCAGGCAGGCAGGCTTGCAGGCAGTTAGGCAGTTAGGTTCGCAGTCAGGCAGGCTTGCAGGCAGGCAGGCAGGCAAGAAAGCTCACAGGCTCGCAGGCAGGCAGGCATGCAGGCAGCTAGGCAGGCAGGCAGGCAGGTAGGCAGGCTCGCAGGCAGTTAGGCAGGAAGGTTCGCAGACAGGCAGGCAGGCAAGCAAGCTCGCAGGCTGGCAGGCTGGCAGGCAGGCAGGCAGGCAGGCAGGCAGGCATGCAGGCAGGCAGGCAGGCAGGCAGGCAGGCCCTCAGGCAGGCTGGCAGGCAGGCAGGCTCGCAGGCAGGCAGGCAGGCAGGCAGGCAGGCAGGCAGGCAGGCAGGTAGGCAGGCAGGCAGACAGGCAGGCAGGCAGGCAGGCAGGCTGGTAGACAGGCAGGAAGGCAGTAAGGCAGGCAGGCTAGCAGGCAGGCAGGCTTGAAGGCAGGCAGGCAGGCAAGGAAGCTCACATGCTTGCTCGCTGGCAGGCAGGTAGGCAGGCAGGCAGGCTCGCACCAGGCAGGCTCGTTGGCAGGCAGGCAGGCAGGCAGGCAGGCAGGCAGGCAGGCAGGACGGCTTGCATACTCGCAGGCAGGCAGGCAGGCAGGCAGGCTCGCAGGCAGGCTCGCAGGCAGGCAGGCAGGCAGGCATTCAGGCAAGCCGTCAAGCAAGCTCGCAGGCTCGCAGGTAGGCAGGCAGCTCGCACCAGGCAGGATCGCTGGTAGGCAGGCAGGCAGGCTCGCAGGTAGGTAAGCAGGAAGGTCGTAGGCAGGCAAGCAGGCAGGCAGGCAGGCAGGCAGGCAGGAAGGCTAGCAGCAGGCAGGCTCGCAGGCAGGCAGGCAGGCAAGCAAGCTAGCAGGCTCACAGGCAGGCAGGCAGGTAGGCAGGACGGCTTGCATGCTCGCAGGCAGGCAAGCAGACTCACAGGCAGGCAGGCAGGCTCGCAGGCAGGATCGCAGGCAGGCAGGCAGGCAGGCAAGCAGTCAAGCAAGCTCGCAGGCTCGCAGGCAAGCAGGCAGGAGGGCAGGCAGGCAGGCAGGCAGGCAGGCAGGCAGGCTCACAGGCAGGCAGGCAGGCTTGCAGGCAGGCAGGCAAGCAGTCTCGCAGGCACAGACTCACAGGCAGGCAGGCAGGCAGGCAGGCTCGCAGGCAGGTAGGCAGGAAGGTTCACAGGCAGGCAGGCAGTTAAGCAAGCTCGCAGGCTCGAAGGCAGGCAGGCAGGCTGCAGGCAGGCAAGCAGGCAAGCAAGCTCGCAGGCTCACAGGGAGGCAGGCAGGCAGGCAGGCAGGCAGGCATGCAGGCAGGCAGGCAGGCAGGCATTCAGGCATGCATGCATGCAGGCAGGCAAGCTGGCAGGCTCGCACCAGGCAGGCTTGCAGGCAGGCAGGCAGGCAGGCTCGCACGAGGCAGGCTCCCTGGCAAGCTGGCAGGCAGGCTCGCAGGCAGGCAGGCTCGCAGGCAGGCAGGCTCGCAGGCAGGCAGGCTCGCAGGCAGGCAGACTCGCAGGCAGGCAGGCAGGCAGGCTCGCAGGCAGGCAGGCAGGCAGGCAAGCAAGCTCGCAGGCTTGCAGGCAGGCAGGCAGGCCGCAGGCAGGCAGGCAGGCAGGACGGCTTGCATACTCGCAGGCAGGCAGGCAGGCAGGCAGGCAGGCAGGCTCGCAGGCAGGCAGGCAGGCAGGCATTCAGGCAAGCCGTCAAGCAAGCTCGCAGGCTCGCAGGTAGGCAGGCAGCTCGCACCAGGCAGGCTCGCTTGTAGGCAGGCAGGCAGGCTCGCAGGTAGGTAAGCAGGAAGGTCGTAGGCAGGCAGGCAGGCAAGCTAGCTCACAGGCTCGCAGGCAGGCAGGCAGGCAGGCAGGCAGGCAGGCAGGAAGGCTAGCAGCAGGCAGGCTCGCAGGCAGGCAGGCAGGCAAGCAAGCTAGCAGGCTCACAGGCAGGCAGGCAGGTAGGCAGGACGGCTTGCATGCTCGCAGGCAGGCAAGCAGGCTCACAGGCAGGCAGGCAGGCAGGCAGGCTCGCAGGCAGGCAGGCAGGAGGGCAGGCAGGCAGGCAGGCAGGCAGGCAGGCAGGACAGCTTGCATGCTCTCAGGCAGGCAGGCAGGCAGGCAGGCAGGCAGGCAGGCAGGAAGGCTAGCAGGCAGGCAGGCTCGCAGGCAGGCAGGCAAGTAGGCATTCAATCAAGCTTGCAGGCTCGCAGGAAGGCAGGCAGGCAGGCAGGCAGGCAGGCAGGCAGGCAGGCAGGCATGCAGGCAGGCAGGCAGGCAGGCAGGCAGGCCCTCAGGCAGGCTGGCAGGCAGGCAGGCTCGCAGGCAGGCAGGCAGGCAGGCAGGCAGGCAGGCAGGTAGGCAGGCAGGCAGACAGGCAGGCAGGCAGGCAGGCAGGCTGGTAGACAGGCAGGAAGGCAGTAAGGCAGGCAGGGTAGCAGGCAGGCAGGCTTGAAGGCAGGCAGGCAGGCAAGGAAGCTCACATGCTTGCTCGCTGGCAGGCAGGCAGGCAGGCTCACAGGCAGTTAGGTAGTTAGGTTGGCAGGCAGGCAGGATGGCAGGCTTGCAGGCAGGCAGGCAGGCAGGTAGGCAGGCTCGCAGGCAGTTAGGCATGAAGGTTCGCAGACAGGCAGGCAGGCAAGCAAGCTCGCAGGCTGGCAGGCAGGCAGGCAGGCAGGCAGGCAGGCATGCAGGCATGCATGCAGGCAGGCAGGCAGGCCCTCAGGCCGGCTGGCAGGCAGGCAGGCAGGCAGGCAGGCAGGCAGGCAGTCAGGCAGGCAGGCAGGCTCCCAGGCAGGCAGGCAGGCAGGCAGGCAGGCAGGCAGGCTGTTAGACAGGCAGGAGGCAGGAAAGCAGGCAGGCTAGCAGGCAGGCAAGGAAGCTCACATGCTTACTCGCTGGCAGGCAGGTAGGCAGGCAGGCAGGCTCGCACCAGGCAGGCTCGTTGGCAGGCAGGCAGGCAGGCAGGCAGGCAGGCAGGACGGCTTGCATACTCGCAGGCAGGCAGGCAGGCAGGCAGGCTCGCAGGCAGGCTCGCAGGCAGGCAGGCAGGCAGGCATTCAGGCAAGCCGTCAAGCAAGCTCGCAGGCTCGCAGGTAGGCAGGCAGCTCGCACCAGGCAGGATCGCTGGTAGGCAGGCAGGCAGGCTCGCAGGTAGGTAAGCAGGAAGGTCGTAGGCAGGCAAGCAGGCAGGCAGGCAGGCAGGCAGGCAGGAAGGCTAGCAGCAGGCAGGCTCGCAGGCAGGCAGGCAGGCAAGCAAGCTAGCAGGCTCACAGGCAGGCAGGCAGGTAGGCAGGACGGCTTGCATGCTCGCAGGCAGGCAAGCAGGCTCACAGGCAGGCAGGCAGGCTCGCAGGCAGGATCGCAGGCAGGCAGGCAGGCAGGCAAGCAGTCAAGCAAGCTCGCAGGCTCGCAGGCAAGCAGGCAGGAGGGCAGGCAGGCAGGCAGGCAGGCAGGCAGGCAGGCTCGCAGGCAGGCAGGCAGGCAGGCTCGCAGGCAGGCAGGCAGGCTTGCAGGCAGGCAGGCAAGCAGTCTCGCAGGCACAGACTCACAGGCAGGCAGGCAGGCAGGCAGGCTCGCAGGCAGGTAGGCAGGAAGGTTCACAGGCAGGCAGGCAGATAAGCAAGCTCGCAGGCTCGAAGGCAGGCAGGCAGGCTGCAGGCAGGCAAGCAGGCAAGCAAGCTCGCAGGCTCACAGGGAGGCAGGCAGGCAGGCAGGCAGGCAGGCATGCAAGCAGGCAGGCAGGCATTCAGGCATGCATGCATGCAGGCAGGCAAGCTGGCAGGCTCGCACCAGGCATGCTTGCAGGCAGGCAGGCAGGCATGCAGACAGGCAGGCAGGCAGGCAGGCAGGCTCGCAGGCAGGTAGGCAGGAAGGTTCACAGGCAGGCAGGCAGTTAAGCAAGCTCGCAGGCTCGAAGGCAGGCAGGCAGGCTGCAGGCAGGCAAGCAGGCAAGCAAGCTCGCAGGCTCACAGGGAGGCAGGCAGGCAGGCAGGCAGGCAGGCATGCAGGCAGGCAGGCAGGCAGGCATTCAGGCATGCATGCATGCAGGCAGGCAAGCTGGCAGGCTCGCACCAGGCAGGCTTGCAGGCAGGCAGGCAGGCAGGCTCGCACGAGGCAGGCTCCCTGGCAAGCTGGCAGGCAGGCTCGCAGGCAGGCAGGCTCGCAGGCAGGCAGGCTCGCAGGCAGGCAGGCTCGCAGGCAGGCAGACTCGCAGGCAGGCAGGCAGGCAGGCTCGCAGGCAGGCAGGCAGGCAGGCAGGCAAGCAAGCTCGCAGGCTTGCAGGCAGGCAGGCAGGCCGCAGGCAGGCAGGCAGGCAGGACGGCTTGCATACTCGCAGGCAGGCAGGCAGGCAGGCAGGCAGGCAGGCTCGCAGGCAGGCAGGCAGGCAGGCATTCAGGCAAGCCGTCAAGCAAGCTCGCAGGCTCGCAGGTAGGCAGGCAGCTCGCACCAGGCAGGCTCGCTGGTAGGCAGGCAGGCAGGCTCGCAGGTAGGTAAGCAGGAAGGTCGTAGGCAGGCAGGCAGGCAAGCTAGCTCACAGGCTCGCAGGCAGGCAGGCAGGCAGGCAGGCAGGCAGGCAGGCAGGCAGGAAGGCTAGCAGCAGGCAGGCTCGCAGGCAGGCAGGCAGGCAAGCAAGCTAGCAGGCTCACAGGCAGGCAGGCAGGTAGGCAGGACGGCTTGCATGCTCGCAGGCAGGCAAGCAGGCTCACAGGCAGGCAGGCAGGCAGGCAGGCTCGCAGGCAGGCAGGCAGGAGGGCAGGCAGGCAGGCAGGCAGGCAGGCAGGCAGGACAGCTTGCATGCTCTCAGGCAGGCAGGCTCGCAGGCAGGCAGGCAGGCAGGCAGGAAGGCTAGCAGGCAGGCAGGCTCGCAGGCAGGCAGGCAAGTAGGCATTCAATCAAGCTTGCAGGCTCGCAGGAAGGCAGGAAGGCAGGAAGGCAGGAAGGCAGGAAGGCAGGCAGGCAGGCAGGCAGGCAGGCAGCTAGGCAGGCAGTTAGGCAGGAAGGTTCGCAGACAGGCAGGCAGGCAAGCAAGCTCGCAGGCTGGCAGGCTGGCAGGCAGGCAGGCAGGCAGGCAGGCAGGCATGCAGGCAGGCAGGCAGGCAGGCAGGCAGGCCCTCAGGCAGGCTGGCAGGCAGCCAGGCTCGCAGACAGGCAGGCAGGCAGGCAGGCTCGCAGGCAGGCAGGCAGGAGGGCAGGCAGGCAGGCAGGCAGGCAGGCAGGCAGGACAGCTTGCATGCTCGCAGGCAGGCAGGCAGGCAGGCAGGCAGGCAGGCAGGCAGGCAGGCAGGAAGGCTAGCAGGCAGGCAGGCTCGCAGGCAGGCAGGCAAGTAGGCATTCAATCAAGCTTGCAGGCTCGCAGGAAGGCAGGAAGGCAGGAAGGCAGGAAGGCAGGCAGGCAGGCAGGCAGGCAGGCAGGCAGGTAGACAGGCAGGCAGGCAGGCAGGCAGGTAGACAGGCAGGCAGGCAGGAAGGCAGGCAGGCAGGCTTGAAGGCAGGCAGGCAGGCAAGGCAGCTCACATGCTTGCTCGCTGGCAGGCAGGCAGTCAGGCAGGCAGGCAGGCTCACACCAGGCAGGCTCGCTGGCAGGCAGGCAGGCAGGCTTGCAGGCAGTTAGGCAGTTAGGTTCGCAGTCAGGCAGGCTTGCAGGCAGGCAGGCAGGCAAGAAAGCTCACAGGCTCGCAGGCAGGCAGGCATGCAGGCAGCTAGGCAGGCAGGCAGGCAGGTAGGCAGGCTCGCAGGCAGTTAGGCAGGAAGGTTCGCAGACAGGCAGGCAGGCAAGCAAGCTCGCAGGCTGGCAGGCTGTCAGGCAGGCAGGCAGGCAGGCAGGCAGGCATGCAGGCAGGCAGGCAGGCAGGCAGGCAGGCCCTCAGGCAGGCTGGCAGGCAGGCAGGCTCGCAGGCAGGCAGGCAGGCAGGCAGGCAGGCTCGCACCAGGCAGGCTCGCTGGCAGGCAGGCAGGCAGGCAGGCTCACAGGCAGTTAGGTAGTTAGGTTCGCAGGCAGGCAGGATGGCAGGCTTGCAGGCAGGCAGGCAGGCAAGCAAGCTCGCAGGCTCGCTGGCAGGCAGGCAGGCAGGCAGGCAAGAAGGCTCACAGGCAGGCAGGCTCACAAGCAGGCAGGCAGGCTAGCAGGCTGGCAGGCTCGCAAGCAGGCAGGCAGGCAAGCTAGCAGGCACAGGCTCGCAGGCAGGCAGGCAGGCAGGCAGCCTCGCAGGCAGGCAGGCTCGCAGGCAGGTAGGCAGGAAGGCATGCAGACAGGCATGCAGGCAGGTAGGCAGGAAGGTTCGCAGGCAGGCAGGCAAAAAAGTTCACAGGCTTGCAGGCAGGCAGGCTGGCCGCAGGCAGGCAGGCAGGCAGGCCAGAAAGCTCACAGGCTCACAGGCAGGCCGCAGGTAGGCAAGCAGGCAGGCAGGCAGGAAGGTTCGCAAGGAGGCAGGCTCGCAGGCAGGCAGGCTCGCTGCCAGTCAGGTAACTTCGCAGGCAGGCAGGCAGGCAGGCTAGCAGGCAGGTAGGCAGGAAGGATCGCACGCAGGCAAGCAGGCTCCCAGGAAGGCAGGCAGGCTCGCAGGCAGGCAGCTAGGCAGGCAGGCAGGCAGGTAGGCAGGCTCGCAGGCAGTTAGGCAGGAAGGTTCGCAGACAGGCAGGCAGGCAAGCAAGCTCGCAGGCTGGCAGGCTGGCAGGCAGGCAGGCAGGCAGGCAGGCATGCAGGCAGGCAGGCAGGCAGGCAGGCAGGCCCTCAGGCAGGCTGGCAGGCAGGCAGGCTCGCAGGCAGGCAGGCAGGCAGGCAGGCAGGCTCGCACCAGGCAGGCTCGCTGGCAGGCAGGCAGGCAGGCAGGCTCACAGGCAGTTAGGTAGTTAGGTTCGCAGGCAGGCAGGATGGCAGGCTTGCAGGCAGGCAGGCAGGCAAGCAAGCTCGCAGGCTCGCTGGCAGGCAGGCAGGCAGGCAGGCAAGAAGGCTCACAGGCAGGCAGGCTCACAAGCAGGCAGGCAGGCTAGCAGGCTGGCAGGCTCGCAAGCAGGCAGGCAGGCAAGCTAGCAGGCACAGGCTCGCAGGCAGGCAGGCAGGCAGGCAGCCTCGCAGGCAGGCAGGCTCGCAGGCAGGTAGGCAGGAAGGCATGCAGACAGGCATGCAGGCAGGTAGGCAGGAAGGTTCGCAGGCAGGCAGGCAAAAAAGTTCACAGGCTTGCAGGCAGGCAGGCTGGCCGCAGGCAGGCAGGCAGGCAGGCCAGAAAGCTCGCAGGCTCACAGGCAGGCCGCAGGTAGGCAGGCAGGCAGGCAGGCAGGCAGGTTCGCAAGGAGGCAGGCTCGCAGGCAGGCAGGCTCGCTGCCAGTCAGGTAACTTCGCAGGCAGGCAGGCAGGCAGGCTAGCAGGCAGGTAGGCAGGAAGGATCGCACGCAGGCAAGCAGGCTCCCAGGAAGGCAGGCAGGCTCGCAGGCAGGCAGGCAGGCATGCAGGCAGGCAGGCTTGCAGGCAGGCAGGCAGCAAGCTCGCAGGCTCACAGACAGGCAGGCAGGCCGCAGGCAGGCAGGCAGGCAAGCAGTCAAGCAAGCTCGCAGGCTCGCAGGCAGGCAGGCAGGCTCGCAGGCAGGCAGGCAGGCAGGTAGGCAGGACGGCTTGCATGCTCGCAGGCAGGCAAGCAGGCTCACAGGCAGGCAGGCAGGCAGGCAGGCTCGCAGGCAGGCAGGCAGGCAGGCAAGCAGACAAGCAAGCTCGCAGGCTCGCAGGCAGGAGGGCAGGCAGGCAGGCAGGCAGGCAGGACGGCTTGCATGCTCGCAGGCAGGCAGGCAGGCAGGCAGGCAGGCTCGCAGGCAGGCAGGCAGGCAGGCAGGAAGGCTAGCAGCAGGCAGGCTCGCAGGCAGGCAGGCAGGCAAGCAAGCTAGCAGGCTCACAGGCAGGCAGGCAGGTAGGCAGGACGGCTTGCATGCTCGCAGGCAGGCAAGCAGGCTCACAGGCAGGCAGGCAGGCTCGCAGGCAGGATCGCAGGCAGGCAGGCAGGCAGGCAAGCAGTCAAGCAAGCTCGCAGGCTCGCAGGCAAGCAGGCAGGAGGGCAGGCAGGCAGGCAGGCAGGCAGGCAGGCAGGCAGGCTCGCAGGCAGGCAGGCAGGCTTGCAGGCAGGCAGGCAAGCAGTCTCGCAGGCACAGACTCACAGGCAGGCAGGCAGGCAGGCAGGCTCGTAGGCTGGTAGGCAGGAAGGTTCACAGGCAGGCAGGCAGTTAAGCAAGCTCGCAGGCTCGAAGGCAGGCAGGCAGGCTGCAGGCAGGCAAGCAGGCAAGCAAGCTCGCAGGCTCACAGGGAGGCAGGCAGGCAGGCAGGCATGCAGGCAGGCAGGCATTCAGGCATGCATGCATGCAGGCAGGCAAGCTGGCAGGCTCGCACCAGGCAGGCTTGCAGGCAGGCAGGCAGGCATGCAGACAGGCAGGCAGGCAGGCAGGCAGGCTCGCACGAGGCAGGCTCCCTGGCAAGCTGGCAGGCAGGCTCGCAGGCAGGCAGGCTCGCAGGCAGGCAGGCTCGCAGGCAGGCAGGCAGGCAGGCAGGCAGGCAGGCTCGCAGGCAGGCAGGCAGGCAGGCAAGCAAGCTCGCAGGCTTGCAGGCAGGCAGGCAGGCCGCAGGCAGGCAGGCAGGCAGGACGGCTTGCATACTCGCAGGCAGGCAGGCAGGCAGGCAGGCAGGCTCGCAGGCAGGCTCGCAGGCAGGCAGGCAGGCAGGCATTCAGGCAAGCCGTCAAGCAAGCTCGCAGGCTCGCAGGTAGGCAGGCAGCTCGCACCAGGCAGGCTCGCTGGTAGGCAGGCAGGCAGGCTCGCAGGTAGGTAAGCAGGAAGGTCGTAGGCAGGCAGGCAGGCAAGCTAGCTCACAGGCTCGCAGGCAGGCAGGCAGGCAGGCAGGCAGGCAGGCAGGCAGGCAGGAAGGCTAGCAGCAGGCAGGCTCGCAGGCAGGCAGGCAGGCAAGCAAGCTAGCAGGCTCACAGGCAGGCAGGCAGGTAGGCAGGACGGCTTGCATGCTCGCAGGCAGGCAAGCAGGCTCACAGGCAGGCAGGCAGGCAGGCAGGCTCGCAGGCAGGCAGGCAGGAGGGCAGGCAGGCAGGCAGGCAGGCAGGCAGGCAGGACAGCTTGCATGCTCGCAGGCAGGCAGGCAGGCAGGCAGGAAGGCTAGCAGGCAGGCAGGCTCGCAGGCAGGCAGGCAAGTAGGCATTCAATCAAGCTTGCAGGCTCGCAGGAAGGCAGGAAGGCAGGAAGGCAGGCAGGCAGGCAGGCAGGCAGGCAGGTAGACAGGCAGGCAGGCAGGCAGGCAGGCAGGTAGACAGGCAGGCAGGCAGGAAGGCAGGCAGGCAGGCTTGAAGGCAGGCAGGCAGGCAAGGAAGCTCACATGCTTGCTCGCTGGCAGGCAGGCAGTCAGGCAGGCAGGCAGGCTCACACCAGGCAGGCTTGCTGGCAGGCAGGCAGGCAGGCTTGCAGGCAGTTAGGCAGTTAGTTTCGCAGTCAGGCAGGCTTGCAGGCAGGCAGGCAGGCAAGAAAGCTCACAGGCTCGCAGGCAGGCAGGCATGCAGGCAGCTAGGCAGGCAGGCAGGCAGGTAGGCAGGCTCGCAGGCAGTTAGGCAGGAAGGTTCGCAGACAGGCAGGCAGGCAAGCAAGCTCGCAGGCTGGCAGGCTGGCAGGCAGGCAGGCAGGCAGGCAGGCAGGCAGGCAGGCAGGCAGGCAGGCAGGCCCTCAGGCAGGCTGGCAGGCAGGCAGGCTCGCAGGCAGGCAGGCAGGCAGGCAGGCAGGCAGGCAGGCCGGTAGGCAGGCAGGCAGACAGGCAGGCAGGCAGGCAGGCAGGCTGGTAGACAGGCAGGAAGGCAGTAAGGCAGGCAGGCTAGCAGGCAGGCAGGCTTGAAGGCAGGCAGGCAGGCAAGGAAGCTCACATGCTTGCTCGCTGGCAGGCAGGCAGGCAGGCTCTCAGGCAGTTAGGTAGTTAGGTTGGCAGGCAGGCAGGATGGCAGGCTTGCAGGCAGGCAGGCAGGCAGGTAGGCAGGCTCGCAGGCAGTTAGGCATGAAGGTTCGCAGACAGGCAGGCAAGCAAGCAAGCTCGCAGGCTGGCAGGCAGGCAGGCAGGCAGGCCCTCAGGCCGGCTGGCAGGCAGGCAGGCAGGCAGGCAGGCAGGCAGGCAGGCAGGCTCCCAGGCAGGCAGGCAGGCAGGCAGGCAGGCAGGCTGGTAGACAGGCAGGAGGCAGGAAGGCAGGCAGGCTAGCAGGCAGGCAAGGAAGCTCACATGCTTGCTCGCTGGCAGGCAGGTAGGCAGGCAGGCAGGCTCGCACCAGGCAGGCTCGTTGGCAGGCAGGCAGGCAGGCAGGCAGGCAGGCAGGACGGCTTGCATACTCGCAGGCAGGCAGGCAGGCAGGCAGGCAGGCTCGCAGGCAGGCTCGCAGGCAGGCAGGCAGGCAGGCATTCAGGCAAGCCGTCAAGCAAGCTCGCAGGCTCGCAGGTAGGCAGGCAGCTCGCACCAGGCAGGATCGCTGGTAGGCAGGCAGGCAGGCTCGCAGGTAGGTAAGCAGGAAGGTCGTAGGCAGGCAGGCAGGCAGGCAGGCAGGCAGGCAGGCAGGCAGGAAGGCTAGCAGCAGGCAGGCTCGCAGGCAGGCAGGCAGGCAAGCAAGCTAGCAGGCTCACAGGCAGGCAGGCAGGTAGGCAGGACGGCTTGCATGCTCGCAGGCAGGCAAGCAGGCTCACAGGCAGGCAGGCAGGCTTGCAGGCAGGATCGCAGGCAGGCAGGCAGGCAGGCAAGCAGTCAAGCAAGCTCGCAGGCAAGCAGGCATGAGGGCAGGCAGGCAGGCAGGCAGGCAGGCAGGCTCGCAGGCAGGCAGGCAGGCTTGCAGGCAGGCAGGCAAGCAGTCTCGCAGGCACAGACTCACAGGCAGGCAGGCAGGCAGGAAGGTTCACAGGCAGGCAGGCAGTTAAGCAAGCTCGCAGGCTCGAAGGCAGGCAGGCAGGCTGCAGGCAGGCAAGCAGGCAAGCAAGCTCGCAGGCTCACAGGGAGGCAGGAAGGCAGGCAGGCAGGCAGGCATGCAGGCAGGCAGGCAGGCATTCAGGCATGCATGCATGCAGGCAGGCAAGCTGGCAGGCTCGCACCAGGCAGGCTTGCAGGCAGGCAGGCAGGCATGCAGACAGGCAGGCAGGCAGGCAGGCAGGCTCGCACGAGGCAGGCTCCCTGGCAAGCTGGCAGGCAGGCTCGCAGGTAGGCAGGCTCGCAGGCAGGCAGGCTCGCATGCAGGCAGGCTCGCAGGCAGGCAGACTCGCAGGCAGGCAGGCAGGCAGGCTCGCAGGCAGGCAGGCAGGCAGGCAAGCAAGCTCGCAGGCTTGCAGGCAGGCAGGCAGGCCGCAGGCAGGCAGGCAGGCAGGACGGCTTGCATACTCGCAGGCAGGCAGGCAGGCAGGCAGGCTCGCAGGCAGGCAGGCAGGCAGGCATTCAGGCAAGCCGTCAAGCAAGCTCGCAGGCTCACAGGTAGGCAGGCAGCTCGCACCAGGCAGGCTCGCTGGTAGGCAGGCAGGCAGGCTCGCAGGTAGGTAAGCAGGAAGGTCGTAGGCAGGCAGGCAGGCAAGCTAGCTCACAGGCTCGCAGGCAGGCAGGCAGGCAGGCAGGCAGGAAGGCTAGCAGCAGGCAGGCTCGCAGGCAGGCAGGCAGGCAGGCAAGCAAGCTAGCAGGCTCACAGGCAGGCAGGCAGGTAGGCAGGACGGCTTGCATGCTCGCAGGCAGGCAAGCAGGCTCACAGGCAGGCAGGCAGGCAGGCAGGCTCGCAGGCAGGCAGGCAGGAGGGCAGGCAGGCAGGCAGGCAGGCAGGCAGGCAGGACAGCTTGCATGCTCTCAGGCAGGCAGGCAGGCAGGCAGGCAGGCAGGCAGGCAGGAAGGCTAGCAGGCAGGCAAGCTCGCAGGCAGGCAGGCAAGTAGGCATTCAATCAAGCTTGCAGGCTCGCAGGAAGGCAGGAAGGCAGGAAGGCAGGCAGGCAGGCAGGCAGGCAGGCAGGCAGGCAGGCAGGTAGACAGGCAGGCAGGCAGGCAGGCAGGCAGGCAGGCAGGTAGACAGGCAGGCAGGCAGGAAGGCAGGCAGGCAGGCTTGAAGGCAGGCAGGCAGGCAAGGAAGCTCACAAGCTTGCTCGCTGGCAGGCAGGCAGTCAGGCAGGCAGGCAGGCTCACACCAGGCAGGCTCGCTGGCAGGCAGGCAGGCAGGCTTGCAGGCAGTTAGGCAGTTAGGTTCGCAGTCAGGCAGGCTTGCAGGCAGGCAGGCAGGCAAGAAAGCTCACAGGCTCGCAGGCAGGCAGGCATGCAGGCAGCTAGGCAGGCAGGCAGGCAGGTAGGCAGGCTCGCAGGCAGTTAGGCAGGAAGGTTCGCAGACAGGCAGGCAGGCAAGCAAGCTCGCAGGCTGGCAGGCTGGCAGGCAGGCAGGCAGGCAGGCAGGCATGCAGGCAGGCAGGCAGGCAGGCAGGCCCTCAGGCAGGCTGGCAGGCAGGCAGGCTCGCAGGCAGGCAGGCAGGCAGGCAGGCAGGTAGGCAGGCAGGCAGACAGGCAGGCAGGCAGGCAGGCAGGCTGGTAGACAGGCAGGAAGGCAGTAAGGCAGGCAGGCTAGCAGGCAGGCAGGCTTGAAGGCAGGCAGGCAGGCAAGGAAGCTCACATGCTTGCTCGCTGGCAGGCAGGCAGGCAGGCTCTCAGGCAGTTAGGTAGTTAGGTTGGCAGGCAGGCAGGATGGCAGGCTTGCAGGCAGGCAGGCAGGCAGGTAGGCAGGCTCGCAGGCAGTTAGGCATGAAGGTTGGCAGACAGGCAGGCAAGCAAGCAAGCTCGCAGGCTGGCAGGCAGGCAGGCAGGCAGGCAGGCCCTCAGGCCGGCTGGCAGGCAGGCAGGCAGGCAGGCAGGCAGGCAGGCAGGCAGGCAGGCTCCCAGGCAGGCAGGCAGGCAGGCAGGCAGGCAGGCTGGTAGACAGGCAGGAGGCAGGAAGGCAGGCAGGCAGGCAGGCAGGAAGGCTAGCAGGCAGGCAAGCTCGCAGGCAGGCAGGCAAGTAGGCATTCAATCAAGCTTGCAGGCTCGCAGGAAGGCAGGAAGGCAGGAAGGCAGGCAGGCAGGCAGGCAGGCAGGCAGGCAGGCAGGCAGGTAGACAGGCAGGCAGGCAGGCAGGCAGGCAGGCAGGCAGGTAGACAGGCAGGCAGGCAGGAAGGCAGGCAGGCAGGCTTGAAGGCAGGCAGGCAGGCAAGGAAGCTCACATGCATGCTCGCTGGCAGGCAGGCAGTCAGGCAGGCAGGCAGGCTCACACCAGGCACGCTCGCTGGCAGGCAGGCAGGCAGGCTTGCAGGCAGTTAGGCAGTTAGGTTCGCAGTCAGGCAGGCTCGCAGGCAGGCAGGCATGCAGGCAGCTAGGCAGGCAGGCAGGCAGGTAGGCAGGCTCGCAGGCAGTTAGGCAGGAAGGTTCGCAGACAGGCAGGCAGGCAAGCAAGCTCGCAGGCTGGCAGGCTGGCAGGCAGGCAGGCAGGCAGGCAGGCATGCAGGCAGGCAGGCAGGCAGGCAGGCAGGCAGGCCCTCAGGCAGGCTGGCAGGCAGGCAGGCTCACAGGCAGGCAGGCAGGCAGGCAGGCAGGCAGGCTCGCACCAGGCAGGCTCGCTGGCAGGCAGGCAGGCAGGCAGGCTCACAGGCAGTTAGGTAGTTAGGTTCGCAGGCAGGCAGGATGGCAGGCTTGCAGGCAGGCAGGCAGGCAAGCAAGCTCGCAGGCTCGCTGGCAGGCAGGCAGGCAGGCAGGCAAGAAGGCTCACAGGCAGGCAGGCTCACAACAGGCAGGCAGGCTAGCAGGCTGGCAGGCTCGCAAGCAGGCAGGCAGGCAAGCTAGCAGGCACAGGCTCGCAGGCAGGCAGGCAGGCAGGCAGCCTCGCAGGCAGGCAGGCTCGCAGGCAGGTAGGCAGGAAGGCATGCAGACAGGCATGCAGGCAGGTAGGCAGGCAGGCAGGCAGGCTCGCTGGCAGGCAGGCAGACAGGCTCGCAGGCAGGTAGGCAGGAAGGTTCGCAGGCAGGCAGGCAAACAAGTTCACAGGCTTGCAGGCAGGCAGGCTGGCCGCAGGCAGGCAGGCAGGCAGACCAGAAAGCTCGCAGGCTCACAGGCAGGCCGCAGGTAGGCAGGCAGGCAGGCAGGCAGGTTCGCAAGCAGGCAGGCTCGCAGGCAGGCAGGCTCGCTGCCAGTCAGGTAACTTCGCAGGCAGGCAGGCAGGCAGGCTAGCAGGCAGGTAGGCAGGAAGGATCGCACGCAGGCAAGCAGGCTCCCAGGAAGGCAGGCAGGCTCGCAGGCAGGCAGGCAGGCATGCAGGCAGGCAGGCTCGCCGGCAGGCAGGCAGGCAGCAAGCTCGCAGGCTCACAGACAGGCAGGCAGGCCGCAGGCAGGCAGGCAGGCAAGCAGTCAAGCAAGCTCGCAGGCTCGCAGGCAGGCAGGCAGGCTCGCAGGCAGGCAGGCAGGCAGGCAGGCTCGCAGGCAGGCAGGCAGGCAGGTAGGCAGGACGGCTTGCATGCTCGCAGGCAGGCAAGCAGGCTCACAGGCAGGCAGGCAGGCAGGCAGGCTCGCAGGCAGGCAGGCAGGCAGGCAAGCAGTCAAGCAAGCTCGCAGGCTCGCAGGCAGGAGGGCAGGCAGGCAGGCAGGCAGGCAGGCAGGACGGCTTGCATGCTCGCAGGCAGGCAGGCAGGCAGGCAGGCAGGCAGGCTCGCAGGCAGGCAGGCAGGCAGGCAGGCAGGCAGGCAGGCAGGCAGGCAGGCAGGCAGGCAGACAGGCTCGCAGGCAGGCAGGCTCGCAGGCAGGCAGGCTCACATGCAGGCAGGCTCGCAGGCAGGCAGGCTCGCAGGCAGGCAGGCTCGCTGGCAGGCAGGCAGCTTCGCAGGCAGGCAGGCTAGCAGGCAGGTAGGCAGGAAGGTTCGCAGGTAGGCATGCAGGCTCCCAGGAAGGCAGGCAGGCTCGCAGGCAGGGAGGATGGCAGGCTTACAGGCAGGCAGGCAGGCAAGCAAGCTCGCAGGCTCGCAGGCAGGCAGGCAGGCTCGCAGGCAGGCAGGCAGGCTCGCAGGCAGGCAGGCAAGCAGTCTAGCAGGCACAGACTCACAGGCAGGCAGGCAGGCAGGCAGGCTCGCAGGCAGGCAGGCAGGCTTGCAGGCAGGCAGGCAAGCAGTCTCGCAGGCACAGACTCACAGGCAGGCAAGCAGGCAGGCAGGCTCGCAGGCAGGTAGGCAGGAAGGTTCACAGGCAGGCAGGCAGTTAAGCAAGCTGGCAGGCTCGAAGGCAGGCAGGCAGTCTGCAGGCAGGCAAGCAGGCACGCAAGCTCGCAGGCTCACAGGGAGGCAGGCAGGCAGGCAGGCAGGCAGGCATGCAGGCAGGCAGGCAGGCATTCAGGCATGCATGCATGCAGGCAGGCAAGCTGGCAGGCTCGCACCAGGCAGGCTTGCAGGCAGGCAGGCAGGCATGCAGACAGGCAGGCAGGCAGGCAGGCAGGCTCGCACGAGGCAGGCTCCCTGGCAAGCTGGCAGGCAGGCTCGCAGGCAGGCAGGCTCGCAGGCAGGCAGGCTCGCAGGCAGGCAGGCTCGCAGGCAGGCAGACTCGCAGGCAGGCAGGCAGGCAGGCTCGCAGGCAGGCAGGCAGGCAGGCAAGCAAGCTCGCAGGCTTGCAGGCAGGCAGGCAGGCCGCAGGCAGGCAGGCAGGCAGGACGGCTTGCATACTCGCAGGCAGGCAGGCAGGCAGGCAGGCAGGCTCGCAGGCAGGCTCGCAGGCAGGCAGGCAGGCAGGCATTCAGGCAAGCCGTCAAGCAAGCTCGCAGGCTCGCAGGTAGGCAGGCAGCTCGCACCAGGCAGGCTCGCTGGTAGGCAGGCAGGCAGGCTCGCAGGTAGGTAAGCAGGAAGGTCGTAGGCAGGCAGGCAGGCAAGCTAGCTCACAGGCTCGCAGGCAGGCAGGCAGGCAGGCAGGCAGGCAGGAAGGCTAGCAGCAGGCAGGCTGGCAGGCAGGCAGGCAGGCAGGCAAGCAAGCTAGCAGGCTCACAGGCAGGCAGGCAGGTAGGCAGGACGGCTTGCATGCTCGCAGGCAGGCAAGCAGGCTCACAGGCAGGCAGGCAGGCAGGCAGGCTCGCAGGCAGGCAGGCAGGAGGGCAGGCAGGCAGGCAGGCAGGCAGGCAGGCAGGACAGCTTGCATGCTCTCAGGCAGGCAGGCAGGCAGGCAGGCAGGCAGGCAGGAAGGCTAGCAGGCAGGCAAGCTCGCAGGCAGGCAGGCAAGTAGGCATTCAATCAAGCTTGCAGGCTCGCAGGAAGGCAGGAAGGCAGGAAGGCAGGCAGGCAGGCAGGCAGGCAGGCAGGCAGGCAGGCAGGCAGGTAGACAGGCAGGCAGGCAGGCAGGCAGGCAGGCAGGCAGGTAGACAGGCAGGCAGGCAGGAAGGCAGGCAGGCAGGCTTGAAGGCAGGCAGGCAGGCAAGGAAGCTCACATGCTTGCTCGCTGGCAGGCAGGCAGTCAGGCAGGCAGGCAGGCTCACACCAGGCAGGCTCGCTGGCAGGCAGGCAGGCAGGCTTGCAGGCAGTTAGGCAGTTAGGTTCGCAGTCAGGCAGGCTTGCAGGCAGGCAGGTAGGCAAGAAAGCTCACAGGCTCGCAGGCAGGCAGGCATGCAGGCAGCTAGGCAGGCAGGCAGGCAGGTAGGCAGGCTCGCAGGCAGTTAGGCAGGAAGGTTCGCAGACAGGCAGGCAGGCAAGCAAGCTCGCAGGCTGGCAGGCTGGCAGGCAGGCAGGCAGGCAGGCAGGCAGGCATGCAGGCAGGCAGGCAGGCAGGCAGGCCCTCAGGCAGGCTGGCAGGCAGGCAGGCTCGCAGGCAGGCAGGCAGGCAGGCAGGCAGGCAGGCAGGCAGGCAGGCAGGCAGGTAGGCAGGCAGGCAGACAGGCAGGCAGGCAGGCAGGCAGGCTGGTAGACAGGCAGGAAGGCAGTAAGGCAGGCAGGCTAGCAGGCAGGCAGGCTTGAAGGCAGGCAGGCAGGCAAGGAAGCTCACATGCTTGCTCGCTGGCAGGCAGGCAGGCAGGCTCTCAGGCAGTTAGGTAGTTAGGTTGGCAGGCAGGCAGGATGGCAGGATTGCAGGCAGGCAGGCAGGCAGGTAGGCAGGCTCGCAGGCAGTTAGGCATGAAGGTTCGCAGACAGGCAGGCAAGCAAGCAAGCTCGCAGGCTGGCAGGCAGGCAGGCAGGCAGGCAGGCCCTCAGGCCGGCTGGCAGGCAGGCAGGCAGGCAGGCAGGCAGGCAGGCAGGCAGGCAGGCTCCCAGGCAGGCAGGCAGGCAGGCAGGCAGGCAGGCTGGTAGACAGGCAGGAGGCAGGAAGGCAGGCAGGCTAGCAGGCAGGCAAGGAAGCTCACATGCTTGCTCGCTGGCAGGCAGGTAGGCAGGCAGGCAGGCTCGCACCAGGCAGGCTCGTTGGCAGGCAGGCAGGCAGGCAGGCAGGCAGGCAGGACGGCTTGCATACTCGCAGGCAGGCAGGCAGGCAGGCAGGCAGGCTCGCAGGCAGGCTCGCAGGCAGGCAGGCAGGCAGGCATTCAGGCAAGCCGTCAAGCAAGCTCGCAGGCTCGCAGGTAGGCAGGCAGCTCGCACCAGGCAGGATCGCTGGTAGGCAGGCAGGCAGGCTCGCAGGTAGGTAAGCAGGAAGGTCGTAGGCAGGCAGGCAGGCAGGCAGGCAGGCAGGCAGGCAGGCAGGAAGGCTAGCAGCAGGCAGGCTCGCAGGCAGGCAGGCAGGCAAGCAAGCTAGCAGGCTCACAGGCAGGCAGGCAGGTAGGCAGGACGGCTTGCAATCTCGCAGGCAGGCAAGCAGGCTCACAGGCAGACAGGCAGGCTCGCAGGCAGGATCGCAGGCAGGCAGGCAAGCAGTCAAGCAAGCTCGCAGGCTCGCAGGCAAGCAGGCAAGCAGGCAGGAGGGCAGGCAGGCAGGCAGGCAGGCAGGCTCGCAGGCAGGCAGGCAGGCTTGCAGGCAGGCAGGCAAGCAGTCTCGCAGGCACAGACTCACAGGCAGGCAGGCAGGCAGGCAGGCTCGCAGGCAGGTAGGCAGGAAGGTTCACAGGCAGGCAGGCAGTTAAGCAAGCTCGCAGGCTCGAAGGCAGGCAGGCAGGCTGCAGGCAGGCAAGCAGGCAAGCAAGCTCGCAGGCTCACAGGGAGGCAGGCAGGCAGGCAGGCAGGCAGGCATGCAGGCAGGCAGGCAGGCATTCAGGCATGCATGCATGCAGGCAGGCAAGCTGGCAGGCTCGCACCAGGCAGGCTTGCAGGCAGGCAGGCAGGCATGCAGTCAGGCAGGCAGGCAGGCAGGCAGGCTCGCACGAGGCAGGCTCCCTGGCAAGCTGGCAGGCAGGCTCGCAGGCAGGCAGGCTCGCAGGCAGGCAGACTCGCAGGCAGGCAGGCAGGCAGGCTCGCAGGCAGGCAGGCAGGCAGGCAAGCAAGCTCGCAGGCTTGCAGGCAGGCAGGCAGGCCGCAGGCAGGCAGGCAGGCAGGACGGCTTGCATACTCGCAGGCAGGCAGGCAGGCAGGCAGGCTCGCAGGCAGGCAGGCAGGCAGGCATTCAGGCAAGCCGTCAAGCAAGCTCGCAGGCTCGCAGGTAGGCAGGCAGCTCGCACCAGGCAGGCTCGCTGGTAGGCAGGCAGGCAGGCTCGCAGGTAGGTAAGCAGGAAGGTCGTAGGCAGGCAGGCAGGCAAGCTAGCTCACAGGCTCGCAGGCAGGCAGGCAGGCAGGCAGGCAGGAAGGCTAGCAGCAGGCAGGCTCGCAGGCAAGCAGGCAGGCAAGCAAGCTAGCAGGCTCACAGGCAGGCAGGCAGGTAGGCAGGACGGCTTGCATGCTCGCAGGCAGGCAAGCAGGCTCACAGGCAGGCAGGCAGGCAGGCAGGCTCGCAGGCAGGCAGGCAGGAGGGCAGGCAGGCAGGCAGGCAGGCAGGCAGGCAGGACAGCTTGCATGCTCTCAGGCAGGCAGGCAGGCAGGCAGGCAGGCAGGCAGGCAGGAAGGCTAGCAGGCAGGCAAGCTCGCAGGCAGGCAGGCAAGTAGGCATTCAATCAAGCTTGCAGGCTCGCAGGAAGGCAGGAAGGCAGGAAGGCAGGAAGGCAGGCAGGCAGGCAGGCAGGCAGGCAGGCAGGCAGGTAGACAGGCAGGCATGCAGGCAGGCAGGCAGGCAGGCAGGCAGGTAGACAGGCAGGCAGGCAGGAAGGCAGGCAGGCAGGCTTGAAGGCAGGCAGGCAGGCAAGGAAGCTCACATGCTTGCTCGCTGGCAGGCAGGCAGTCAGGCAGGCAGGCAGGCTCACACCAGGCAGGCTCGCTGGCAGGCAGGCAGGCAGGCTTGCAGGCAGTTAGGCAGTTAGGTTCACAGTCAGGCAGGCTTGCAGGCAGGCAGGCAGGCAAGAAAGCTCACAGGCTCGCAGGCAGGCAGGCATGCAGGCAGCTAGGCAGGCAGGCAGGCAGGTAGGCAGGCTCGCAGGCAGTTAGGCAGGAAGGTTCGCAGACAGGCAGGCAGGCAAGCAAGCTCGCAGGCTGGCAGGCTGGCAGGCAGGCAGGCAGGCAGGCAGGCATGCAGGCAGGCAGGCAGGCAGGCAGGCAGGCCCTCAGGCAGGCTGGCAGGCAGGCAGGCTCGCAGGCAGACAGGCAGGCAGGCAGGCAGGCTCGCACCAGGCAGGCTCGCTGGCAGGCAGGCAGGCAGGCAGGCTCACAGGCAGTTAGGTAGTTAGGTTTGCAGGCAGGCAGGATGGCAGGCTTGCAGGCAGGCAGGCAGGCTCGAAGGCAGGCAGGCTCGCAGTCAGGTAGGCAGGAAGGCATGCAGGCAGGCAGGCAGCTAGGCAGGCTCGCTGTCAGGCAGACAGGCAGGCAGGAAGGCTAGCAGGCAGGCAGGCTCGCAGGCAGGAAGGCAGGCAAGCATACTCACAGGCTCGCAGGCAGGCAGGCATGCAGGCAGGCAGGCAGGCAGGCACGCTGGCAGGCAGGCAGGCAGGCTCGCAGGCAGGTAGGCAGGAAGGTTAGCAGGCAGGAAGGCAGGCAAGCAAGCTCACTGGCTTGCAGGCAGGCAAGCAGGCCGCAGGCAGGCAGGCAGGCAGGCAGGCAGGCAGGCAAGCAGGCATGCAGGCAGGCAGGCAGGCAGGCAGGCAGGCAGGAAGACAGGCAGGAAGGCAGGAAGGCAGGCAGGCTAGCAGGCAGGCAGGCTTGCAGGCAGGCAGGCAAGCAAGCTCACATGATCGCTCGTAGGCAGGCAGGCAGGCATGCAGACAGGTAGGTAGGCAAGCAGGCAGGCAGGCAGGCAGGCTCGCACCAGGCAGGCTCGCTGGCAGGCAGGCAGGCAGGCTCGCACCAGGCAGGCTCGCTGGCAGGCAGGCAGGCAGGCTCGCACCAGGCAGGCTCGCTGGCAGGCAGGCAGGTAGGCTCACAGGCAGGAAAGCAAGAAGGTTCGCAGGCAGGCAGGCAGGCACGCAAGCTCGCTGGCTCGCAGGCAGGCAGGCCACAGGCAGGTAGGCAGGCAATCAGGCAGGCATGCTGGCAGGTAGGCAGGCAGGCAGGCAGGCAGGAAGGCTACCAGGCAGGCAGGCTCGCAGGCAGGCAGGCAGGTAGGCAGGCTAGCAAGCTCGCTCGCAGGCTCACAGGCAGGCAGGCAGGCAGGCAGCCAGGCTAGCAGGCAGGCAGGCAGGCAGGCATGCAGGCATGCAGGCAGGCAGGCAGGCAGGCATGCAGGCAGGCAGGTAGGCAGGCAGGCAGGCAGGCTCGCTGGCAGGCAGGCAGGCAGGCTCGCAGTAGGTAGGCAGGAAGGTTCGCAGGCAGTCAGGCAGGCAAGCAAGCTCGCAAGCTTGCAGGCAGGCAGGCAGGCTGCAGGCAGGCAGGCAGGCCGGCAGGTAGGCAAGCAGGCAAGCAAGCTCGCAGGCTCGCAGGCAGGCAGGCAGGCATCCAGGCTAGAAGGCTAGCAGGCAGGCAGGCATGCAGGCAGGCAGGCATGCAGGCAGGCAAGCAGGCAGGCTCTCAGGCAGGTAGGCAGGAAGGTTCACAGGCATTCAGGCAGGCAGGCATGCAGACAGACAGGCAGGCAGGCAGGTAGGCAGGCAGGCAGGCTCGCACCCAGCAGGCTAGCTGGCAGGCAGGCAGGCAGACTCTCAGGCAGGTAGGCAGGAAGGTTCGCAGGCAGCCAGGCAGGCTAGCAAACTCGCAGGCTCGCAGGCAGGCAGGCAGGCAGGCAGGCAAGCAGGCAGGCAAGCAGGCAGGCAAGCACGCTCTCAGGCTGGCAGGCAGCAGGCATGCAGGCAGTCAGGCATACAGGCAGGTAGGCAGGCAGGCAGGGAGGCAGGAAGGCTAGCAGGCAGGCAGGCTCGCAGGCAGGCAGGCTCGCTGGCAGGCAGGCCGGTAGGCAGGCTCGCAGATAGGCAGCCAGGCTAGCAGCCAGGCAGGCAGGCAGGCAGGCAGGCAGGCAGACATGCAGAAGGACAGGCAGGCAGGCAGGCAGGCAGGCAGGCAAGCATACTCGCAGGCTCGCAGGTAGGCAGGCAGGCAGGGAAGCTCGCTGGCAGTCAGGCAGGCAGGCTCGCAGGCAGGTAGGCAGGAAGGTTCGCAGGCAGGAAGGCAGGCAAGCAAGCTCACAGGCTTGCAGGCAGGCAAACAGGCCGCAGGCAGGCAGGCAGGCAGGCAGGCAGGCAAGTAAGCTCGCAGGCTCGCAGGCAGGCAGGCAGGTAGGCAGGCAGGCAGGCATGCATGCAGGCAGGCAGGCAGGCAGGCAGGTAGACAGGCAGGAAGGCAGGAAGGCAGGCAGGCTAGCAGGCAGGCAGGCTTGCAGGCAGGCAGGCAGGTAAGCAAGCTCTCATGATCGCTCGCAGGCAGGCAGGCAGGCAAGCAGGCAGGCATGCAGACAGGTAGGTAGTCAAGCAGGCAGGCAGGCAGGCAGGCTCGCACCTGGCAGGCTCGCACCAGGCAGGCTCGATGGCAGGCAGGTAGGTAGGCTAACAGGCAGGTAAGCAAGAAGGTTCGCAGGCAGGCAGGCAGGCAAGCAAACTCGCAGGCTCGCAGGCAGGCAGGCCACAGGCAGGTAGGTAGGCAGGCTGGCAGGTAGGCAGGCAGGCAGGCAGGCAGGAAGGCTATCAGGCAGGCAGGCTACCAGGCAGGCAGGCAGGTAGGCAGGCAAGCAAGCTCGCTCGCAGGCTCACAGGCAGGCAGGCAGGCAAGCAGGCAAGCAAGCTGGCAGGCTCGCAGGCAGGCAGGCCGGCAGCCTACCAGGGTAGCAGGCTAGCAGGCAGGCAGGCAGGCAGCCAGGCCGTAGGCAGGCAGGCAGGCAAGCAAGCTCACATGCTCGCTCACAGGCAGGCAGGCTGGCAGGCAGGCATGTAGGCGGGCAGTTAGGCAGGCAGGCCGGCAGGCAGGTTCGCACCAGGCAGGCTCGCTGGCAGGCAGGCAGGCTGCAGGCAGGCAAGCAGGCAGGCAGGTAGGCAAGCAGGCAAGCAAGCTCACAGGCTCGCAGGCAGGCAGGCAGGCTAGCAGGCTAGCAGGCTTGCATGCAGGCTAGCAGGCAGGCAGGCTTGCAGGCAGGCAGGCAGGCAGGCAGGCATGCAGGTAGGCAGGTAGGCAGGCAGGCAGGCAGGTTCGCACCAGGCAGGCTCGCTGGCAGGCAAGCAGGCAGGCTCACAGTAGGTAGGCAGGAAGGTTCGCAGGCAGGCAGGCAGGCAAGCAAGCTCACAAGCTCGCAGGCAGGCAGGCAGGCTGCAGGCAGGCTGACAGGCCGGCAGGTAGGCAAGCAGGCAAGCAAGCTCGCAGGCTTGCAAGCAGGCATGCAGGCAGGCAGGCAGGCAGGCAGGCTAGCAGGCAGGCAGGCAGGCAGGCATGCAGGCAGGCAGGTAGGCAGCCAGCCAGGCAGGCAGGCAGACTCGCACCAGGCAGGCTAGTTGGCAGGCAGGCAGGCAGGCTCGCAGGAAGGTAGGCAGGAGGGTTCGCAGGCGGGCAGGCAGGCTAGCAAACTCGCAGGCTCGCAGGCAGGCAGGCAGGCAAGCAAGCTCTCAGGCAGGCAGGCAGCAGGCAGGCAGGCAGGCAGGTATACAGGCAGGTATGCAGGCAGGCAGGCAGGCAGGAAAGCTAGCAGGCAGGCAGGCTCGCAGGCAGGCAGGCTCGCTGGCAGGCAGGCGGGTAGGCAAGCTCACAGGCAGGCAGCCAGGCTAGCAGCCAGGCAGGCAGGCAGGCTTGCAGGCAGGCAGGCAGGCAGGCATGCAGACGGACAGGCAGGCAGGCAGGCTCACAGGCAGGCAGGCAGGCAAGCATACTCCCAGGCTCACAGGCAGGCAGGCAGGTAGGCAGGCAGGCAGGCTCGCTGGCAGTCAGGCAGGCAGGCTCGCAGGCAGGTAGGCAGGAAGGTTCGCAGGCAGGAAGGCAGGCAAGCAAGCTCACAGGCTTGCAGGCAGGCAAACAGGCCGCAGGCAGGCTGGCAGGCAAGCAAGCTCGCAGGATCGCAGGCAGGCAGGCAGGCAGGCAGGCAGGCAGGCAGGCAGGCAGGCAGGCATGCTTGCAGGCAGGCAGGCAGGCAGGCAGGCAGGCCGCAGGCAGGCAGGCAGGCTCACAGGCAGGCAGCCAGGCTAGCAGGCAGGCAGGCAGCCAGGCAGGCTTCCAGGCAGGCAGGCTTGCAAGCAGACAGGCAGGCAGGTAGGCAGGCAGGCTGGCTCTCACCAGGCTGGCTCGCTGGCAAGCAGGCAGGCAGGATCACAGGCAGCTAGGCAGGAAGGTTCGCAGGCAGGCAGGCAGGCAAACAAGCTCGCATGCTCGCCGGCAGGAAGGCCACAGGCAGCCAGGCTAGCAGGCTAGCAGGCAGGCAGGCAAGCAGGCAGGCAGGCTCGCACTAGGCAGGCTCGCTGGCAAGCAGGCAGGCAGGCTCACAGGCAGGTAAGCAAGAAGGTTCGCAGGCAGGCAGGCAAGCAAACTCGCAGGCTCGCAGGCAGGCAGGCCACAGGCAGGTAGGTAGGCAGGCTGGCAGGTAGGCAGGCAGGCAGGCAGGCAGGAAGGCTATCAGGCAGGCAGGCTACCAGGCAGGCAGGCAGGTAGGCAGGCAAGCAAGCTCGCTCGCAGGCTCACAGGCAGGCAGGCAGGCAGGCAGGCAAGCTAGCAGGCACAGACTCGCAGGCAGGCAGGCAGGCAGGCAGCCTCGCAGGCAGGCAGGCTCGCAGGCAGGTAGGCAGGAAGGCATGCAGACAGGCATGCAGGCAGGTAGGCAGGCAGGCAGGCAGGCTCGCTGGCAGGCAGGCAGACAGGCTCGCAGGCAGGTAGGCAGGAAGGTTCGCAGGCAGGCAGGCAAACAAGTTCACAGGCTTGCAGGCAGGCAGGCTGGCCGCAGGCAGGCAGGCAGGCAGGCCAGAAAGCTCGCAGGCTCACAGGCAGGCCGCAGGTAGGCAGGCAGGCAGGCAGGCAGGTTCGCAAGCAGGCAGGCTCGCAGGCAGGCAGGCTCGCTGCCAGTCAGGTAACTTCGCAGGCAGGCAGGCAGGCAGGCTAGCAGGCAGGTAGGCAGGAAGGATCGCACGCAGGCAAGCAGGCTCCCAGGAAGGCAGGCAGGCTCGCAGGCAGGCAGGCAGGCATGCAGGCAGGCAGGCTCGCCGGCAGGCAGGCAGGCAGCAAGCTCGCAGGCTCACAGACAGGCAGGCAGGCCGCAGGCAGGCAGGCAGGCAAGCAGTCAAGCAAGCTCGCAGGCTCGCAGGCAGGCAGGCAGGCTCGCAGGCAGGCAGGCAGGCTCGCAGGCAGGCAGGCAGGCAGGACGGCTTGCATGCTCGCAGGCAGGCAAGCAGGCTCACAGGCAGGCAGGCAGGCAGGCAGGCTCGCAGGCAGGCAGGCAGGCAGGCAAGCAGTCAAGCAAGCTCGCAGGCTCGCAGGCAGGAGGGCAGGCAGGCAGGCAGGCAGGCAGGCAGGACGGCTTGCATGCTCGCAGGCAGGCAGGCAGGCAGGCAGGCAGGCAGGCTCGCAGGCAGGCAGGCAGGCAGGCAGGCAGGCAGGCAGGCAGGCAGGCAGACAGGCTCGCAGGCAGGCAGGCTCGCAGGCAGGCAGGCTCGCATGCAGGCAGGCTCGCAGGCAGGCAGGCTCGCAGGCAGGCAGGCTCGCTGGCAGGCAGGCAGCTTCGCAGGCAGGCAGGCTAGCAGGCAGGTAGGCAGGAAGGTTCGCAGTTAGGCATGCAGGCTCCCAGGAAGGCAGGCAGGCTCGCAGGCAGGGAGGATGGCAGGCTTACAGGCAGGCAGGCAGGCAAGCAAGCTCGCAGGCTCGCAGGCAGGCAGGCAGGCTCGCAGGCAGGCAGGCAGACTCGCAGGCAGGCAGGCAAGCAGTCTAGCAGGCACAGACTCACAGGCAGGCAGGCAGGCAGGCAGGCTCGCAGGCAGGCAGGCAGGCTTGCAGGCAGGCAGGCAAGCAGTCTCGCAAGCACAGACTCACAGGCAGGCAAGCAGGCAGGCAGGCTCGCAGGCAGGTAGGCAGGAAGGTTCACAGGCAGGCAGGCAGTTAAGCAAGCTCGCAGGCTCGAAGGCAGGCAGGCAGTCTGCAGGCAGGCAAGCAGGCAAGCAAGCTCGCAGGCTCACAGGGAGGCAGGCAGGCAGGCAGGCAGGCAGGCATGCAGGCAGGCAGGCAGGCATTCAGGCATGCATGCATGCAGGCAGGCAAGCTGGCAGGCTCGCACCAGGCAGGCTTGCAGGCAGGCAGGCAGGCATGCAGACAGGCAGGCAGGCAGGCAGGCAGGCTCGCACGAGGCAGGCTCCCTGGCAAGCTGGCAGGCAGGCTCGCAGGCAGGCAGGCTCGCAGGCAGGCAGGCTCGCAGGCAGGCAGGCAGGCAGGCAGGCAGGCTCGCAGGCAGGCAGGCAGGCAGGCAAGCAAGCTCGCAGGCTTGCAGGCAGGCAGGCAGGCCGCAGGCAGGCAGGCAGGCAGGACGGCTTGCATACTCGCAGGCAGGCAGGCAGGCAGGCAGGCAGGCTCGCAGGCAGGCTCGCAGGCAGGCAGGCAGGCAGGCATTCAGGCAAGCCGTCAAGCAAGCTCGCAGGCTCGCAGGTAGGCAGGCAGCTCGCACCAGGCAGGCAGGCTCGCTGGTAGGCAGGCAGGCAGGCTCGCAGGTAGGTAAGCAGGAAGGTCGTAGGCAGGCAGGCAGGCAAGCTAGCTCACAGGCTCGCAGGCAGGCAGGCAGGCAGGCAGGCAGGCAGGAAGGCTAGCAGCAGGCAGGCTCGCAGGCAGGCAGGCAGGCAAGCAAGCTAGCAGGCTCACAGGCAGGCAGGCAGGTAGGCAGGACGGCTTGCATGCTCGCAGGCAGGCAAGCAGGCTCACAGGCAGGCAGGCAGGCAGGCAGGCTCGCAGGCAGGCAGGCAGGAGGGCAGGCAGGCAGGCAGGCAGGCAGGCAGGCAGGACAGCTTGCATGCTCGCAGGCAGGCAGGCAGGCAGGCAGGCAGGCAGGCAGGCAGGCAGGAAGGCTAGCAGGCAGGCAAGCTCGCAGGCAGGCAGGCAAGTAGGCATTCAATCAAGCTTGCAGGCTCGCAGGAAGGCAGGAAGGCAGGCAGGCAGGCAGGCAGGCAGGCAGGTAGACAGGCAGGCAGGCAGGCAGGCAGGCAGGCAGGCAGGTAGACAGGCAGGCAGGCAGGAAGGCAGGCAGGCAGGCTTGAAGGCAGGCAGGCAGGCAAGGAAGCTCACATGCTTGCTCGCTGGCAGGCAGGCAGTCAGGCAGGCAGGCAGGCTCACACCAGGCAGGCTCGCTGGCAGGCAGGCAGGCAGGCTTGCAGGCAGTTAGGCAGTTAGGTTCGCAGTCAGGCAGGCTTGCAGGCAGGCAGGCAGGAGGGCAGGCAGGCAGGCAGGCAGGCAGGCAGGCAGGACAGCTTGCATGCTCGCAGGCAGGCAGGCAGGCAGGCAGGCAGGCAGGCAGGCAGGAAGGCTAGCAGGCAGGCAGGCTCGCAGGCAGGCAGGCAAGTAGGCATTCAATCAAGCTTGCAGGCTCGCAGGAAGGCAGGAAGGCAGGAAGGCAGGCAGGCAGGCAGGCAGGCAGGCAGGTAGACAGGCAGGCAGGCAGGCAGGCAGGTAGACAGGCAGGCAGGCAGGAAGGCAGGCAGGCAGGCTTGAAGGCAGGCAGGCAGGCAAGGAAGCTCACATGCTTGCTCGCTGGCAGGCAGGCAGTCAGGCAGGCAGGCAGGCTCACACCAGGCAGGCTCGCTGGCAGGCAGGCAGGCAGGCTTGCAGGCAGTTAGGCAGTTAGGTTCGCAGTCAGGCAGGCTTGCAGGCAGGCAGGTAGGCAAGAAAGCTCACAGGCTCGCAGGCAGGCAGGCATGCAGGCAGCTAGGCAGGCAGGCAGGCAGGTAGGCAGGCTCGCAGGCAGTTAGGCAGGAAGGTTCGCAGACAGGCAGGCAGGCAAGCAAGCTCGCAGGCTGGCAGGCTGGCAGGCAGGCAGGCAGGCAGGCAGGCAGGCATGCAGGCAGGCAGGCAGGCAGGCAGGCCCTCAGGCAGGCTGGCAGGCAGGCAGGCTCGCAGGCAGGCAGGCAGGCAGGCAGGCAGGCAGGCAGGCAGGCAGGCAGGCAGGTAGGCAGGCAGGCAGACAGGCAGGCAGGCAGGCAGGCAGGCTGGTAGACAGGCAGGAAGGCAGTAAGGCAGGCAGGCTAGCAGGCAGGCAGGCTTGAAGGCAGGCAGGCAGGCAAGGAAGCTCACATGCTTGCTCGCTGGCAGGCAGGCAGGCAGGCTCTCAGGCAGTTAGGTAGTTAGGTTGGCAGGCAGGCAGGATGGCAGGATTGCAGGCAGGCAGGCAGGCAGGTAGGCAGGCTCGCAGGCAGTTAGGCATGAAGGTTCGCAGACAGGCAGGCAAGCAAGCAAGCTCGCAGGCTGGCAGGCAGGCAGGCAGGCAGGCAGGCCCTCAGGCCGGCTGGCAGGCAGGCAGGCAGGCAGGCAGGCAGGCAGGCAGGCAGGCAGGCTCCCAGGCAGGCAGGCAGGCAGGCAGGCAGGCAGGCTGGTAGACAGGCAGGAGGCAGGAAGGCAGGCAGGCTAGCAGGCAGGCAAGGAAGCTCACATGCTTGCTCGCTGGCAGGCAGGTAGGCAGGCAGGCAGGCTCGCACCAGGCAGGCTCATTGGCAGGCAGGCAGGCAGGCAGGCAGGCAGGCAGGACGGCTTGCATACTCGCAGGCAGGCAGGCAGGCAGGCAGGCAGGCTCGCAGGCAGGCTCGCAGGCAGGCAGGCAGGCAGGCATTCAGGCAAGCCGTCAAGCAAGCTCGCAGGCTCGCAGGTAGGCAGGCAGCTCGCACCAGGCAGGATCGCTGGTAGGCAGGCAGGCAGGCTCGCAGGTAGGTAAGCAGGAAGGTCGTAGGCAGGCAGGCAGGCAGGCAGGCAGGCAGGCAGGCAGGCAGGAAGGCTAGCAGCAGGCAGGCTCGCAGGCAGGCAGGCAGGCAAGCAAGCTAGCAGGCTCACAGGCAGGCAGGCAGGTAGGCAGGACGGCTTGCAATCTCGCAGGCAGGCAAGCAGGCTCACAGGCAGGCAGGCAGGCTCGCAGGCAGGATCGCAGGCAGGCAGGCAAGCAGTCAAGCAAGCTCGCAGGCTCGCAGGCAAGCAGGCAAGCAGGCAGGAGGGCAGGCAGGCAGGCAGGCAGGCAGGCTCGCAGGCAGGCAGGCAGGTAGACAGGCAGGCATGCAGGCAGGCAGGCAGGCAGGCAGGCAGGTAGACAGGCAGGCAGGCAGGAAGGCAGGCAGGCAGGCTTGAAGGCAGGCAGGCAGGCAAGGAAGCTCACATGCTTGCTCGCTGGCAGGCAGGCAGTCAGGCAGGCAGGCAGGCTCACACCAGGCAGGCTCGCTGGCAGGCAGGCAGGCAGGCTTGCAGGCAGTTAGGCAGTTAGGTTCACAGTCAGGCAGGCTTGCAGGCAGGCAGGCAGGCAAGAAAGCTCACAGGCTCGCAGGCAGGCAGGCATGCAGGCAGCTAGGCAGGCAGGCAGGCAGGTAGGCAGGCTCGCAGGCAGTTAGGCAGGAAGGTTCGCAGACAGGCAGGCAGGCAAGCAAGCTCGCAGGCTGGCAGGCTGGCAGGCAGGCAGGCAGGCAGGCAGGCATGCAGGCAGGCAGGCAGGCAGGCAGGCAGGCCCTCAGGCAGGCTGGCAGGCAGGCAGGCTCGCAGGCAGACAGGCAGGCAGGCAGGCAGGCTCGCACCAGGCAGGCTCGCTGGCAGGCAGGCAGGCAGGCAGGCTCACAGGCAGTTAGGTAGTTAGGTTTGCAGGCAGGCAGGATGGCAGGCTTGCAGGCAGGCAGGCAGGCAAGCAAGCTCGCAGGCTCGCTGGCAGGCAGGCAGGGAGGCAGGCAAGAAGGCTCACAGGCAGGCAGGCTCACAAGCAGGCAGGCAGTCTAGCAGGCTGGCAGGCTCGCAAGCAGGCAGGCAGGCAAGCTAGCAGGCACAGACTCGCAGGCAGGCAGGCAGGCAGGCAGCCTCGCAGGCAGGCAGGCTCGCAGGCAGGTAGGCAGGAAGGCATGCAGACAGGCATGCAGGCAGGTAGGCAGGCAGGCAGGCAGGCTCGCTGGCAGGCAGGCAGACAGGCTCGCAGGCAGGTAGGCAGGAAGGTTCGCAGGCAGGCAGGCAAACAAGTTCACAGGCTTGCAGGCAGGCAGGCTGGCCGCAGGCAGGCAGGCAGGCAGGCCAGAAAGCTCGCAGGCTCACAGGCAGGCCGCAGGTAGGCAGGCAGGCAGGCAGGCAGGTTCGCAAGCAGGCAGGCTCGCAGGCAGGCAGGCTCGCTGCCAGTCAGGTAACTTCGCAGGCAGGCAGGCAGGCAGGCTAGCAGGCAGGTAGGCAGGAAGGATCGCACGCAGGCAAGCAGGCTCCCAGGAAGGCAGGCAGGCTCGCAGGCAGGCAGGCAGGCATGCAGGCAGGCAGGCTCGCCGGCAGGCAGGCAGGCAGCAAGCTCGCAGGCTCACAGACAGGCAGGCAGGCCGCAGGCAGGCAGGCAGGCAAGCAGTCAAGCAAGCTCGCAGGCTCGCAGGCAGGCAGGCAGGCTCGCAGGCAGGCAGGCAGGCTCGCAGGCAGGCAGGCAGGCAGGACGGCTTGCATGCTCGCAGGCAGGCAAGCAGGCTCACAGGCAGGCAGGCAGGCAGGCAGGCTCGCAGGCAGGCAGGCAGGCAGGCAAGCAGTCAAGCAAGCTCGCAGGCTCGCAGGCAGGAGGGCAGGCAGGCAGGCAGGCAGGCAGGCAGGACGGCTTGCATGCTCGCAGGCAGGCAGGCAGGCAGGCAGGCAGGCAGGCAGGCTCGCAGGCAGGCAGGCAGGCAGGCAGGCAGGCAGGCAGGCAGGCAGGCAGACAGGCTCGCAGGCAGGCAGGCTCGCAGGCAGGCAGGCTCGCATGCAGGCAGGCTCGCAGGCAGGCAGGCTCGCAGGCAGGCAGGCTCGCTGGCAGGCAGGCAGCTTCGCAGGCAGGCAGGCTAGCAGGCAGGTAGGCAGGAAGGTTCGCAGGTAGGCATGCAGGCTCCCAGGAAGGCAGGCAGGCTCGCAGGCAGGGAGGATGGCAGGCTTACAGGCAGGCAGGCAGGCAAGCAAGCTCGCAGGCTCGCAGGCAGGCAGGCAGGCCGCAGGCAGGCAGGCAGGCTCGCAGGCAGGCAGCCAGGCTAGCAGGCAGGCAGTCAGGCAGGCTAGTAGGCAGGCAGGCAGGCAGGCTTCCAGGCAGGCAGGCAGGCAGGCAGGCAAGCAAGCTCACAGGCTCACAGGCAGGCAGGCAGGCCACAGGCAGGTAGGCAGGCAGGCAGGCAGGCAGGCAGGCAGGCAGGCATGCTGGCAGGTAGGCAGGCAGGCAGGCAGGCAGGCAAGAAGGTTAGCAGATAGGCAGGCTCGCAGGCAGCAGGCAGGTAGGCAGGCAAGCAAGCTCGCAGGCTCGCAGGCAGGCAGGCAGGCAGGCAGGCAGGCAGGCAGGCAGGCAGACAGACAGGCTCGCAGGCAGGCTCGCAGGCAGGCAGGCTCGCAGGAAGGCAATCAGGGAGGCAAGCAGGCTCGCAGGCAGGCAGGCTCGCAGGCAGGCAGGCTCGCAGGCAGGCAGGCTCGCAGGCAGGCAGGCTAGCTGCCAGTCAGGTAGCTTCGCAGGCAGGCAGGCAGGCTCCCAGGAAGGCAGGCAGGCTCCCAGGCAGGCAGGCAGGCATGCAGGCCGGCAGGCTCGCAGGCAGGCAGGCAGGCAGCAAGCTCGCAGGCTCGCAGGCAGGCAGGCAGGCCGCAGGCAGGCAGGCTCTCAGGCAGGCAGGCTCGCAGGAAGGCAAGCAGGGAGGCAGGCAGGCTCGCAGGCAGGCAGGCTCGCAGGCAGCCAGGCAGGCAGCCTAGAAGGCAGGTAGGCAGGAAGGTTCGCAGGCAGGCAGGCAGGCTCCCAGGAAGACAGGCAGGCTCCCAGACAGGCAGGCAGGCAGGCAGGCAGGCAGGCCGACAGGCTCGCAGGCAGGCAGGCAGGCAGCAAGCTCGCAGGCTCGCAGGCAGGCAGGCAGGCCGCAGGCAGGCAGGTTCGCAGGCAGGCAGGTTCGCAGGCAGGCAGGCAAGCAGTCAAGCAAGCTCGCAGGCTCGCAGGCAGGCAGGCAGGCTCGCAGGCAGGCAGGCAGGCAGGCAGGCCGCAGGCAGGCAGGCTCTCAGGCAGGCAGGCTCGCAGGAAGGCAAGCAGGGAGGCAGGCAGGCTCGCAGGCAGGCAGGCTCGCAGGCAGCCAGGCAGGCAGCCTAGAAGGCAGGTAGGCAGGAAGGTTCGCAGGCAGGCAGGCAGGCTCCCAGGAAGACAGGCAGGCTCCCAGACAGGCAGGCAGGCAGGCAGGCAGGCAGGCCGACAGGCTCGCAGGCAGGCAGGCAGGCAGCAAGCTCGCAGGCTCGCAGGCAGGCAGGCAGGCCGCAGGCAGGCAGGTTCGCAGGCAGGCAGGCTCGCAGGCAGTCAGGCAGGCTCGCAGGCAGGCAGGAAGGCAGGCAGGCAGGCAGGAAGGCTCGCAGGCAGGCAGGCTCACAGGCAGGCAGGCAGGCAGGCAGGCTCGCAGGCAGGCTCGCAGGGAGGCAGGCTCGCAGGCAGGCAGGCATGCAGGAATGCTAGCAGGCAGGCAGGCTCGCAGGAAGGCAGGCAGGCAGGCAAGCATGCTCGCAGTCTCAATGGCAGGCAGGCAGTCAGGCATGCAGGCAGGTAGGCATGCAGTCAGGCAGGCAGGCTCGCTGGCAGGCAGGCAGGTAGGCTCGCAGGCAGGTAGGCAGGAAGGTTCTCAGGCAGGCAGGCAGGCAGGCAGGCAGGCAAGCAAGCTCGCAGGCTCGCAGGCAGGCAGGCAGGCAGGCAGGCAGGCAGGCAGGGAGGCAGCCAGGCAGACAAGCAGGCAGGCAGGTAGGCAGGCAGGCAGGCTCGCACCAGGCAGGCTCGCTGGCAAGCAGGCAGGCAGGCTCGCAGGCAGTTAGGCAGAAAGTTTCGCAGGCAGGCAGGCAGACAAGCAAACTCGCAGGCTCGCATGCAGGGAGGCAGGCCGCAGGCAGGTAGGCAGGCAGGCAAGCAGGCAAGCAAGCTCGCAGGCTCGCATGCAGGCAGGCAGTTATGCAGGCAGGTAGGCAGGCAGGCAGGCAGGAAGGAAGGCTAGCAGGAAGGCCGGCTCGCAGGCAGTCAGGCAAGTAAGCAGGCAAGCAAGCTAGCAGGCTGGCAGGCAGGTAGGCAGGCAGGCAGGCAGGTAGGCAGGCAGGCAGGCAGGAAGGAAGGCTAGCAGGCAGGCCGGCTCGCAGGCAGTCAGGCAAGTAAAATGCCTGCCGGCCTGCCTGCGTGCCTGCCTGCCTGTGAGAATGCCTGCCTGCCTGCCTGCCTGTGAGAATGACTGCCTGCCTACCTGAGAGAATGCCTGCTTTCCTGCCTGCCTGTCTGCCTGCCTGTGAGAATGCCTGCCTGCCTGCCTGCCTACTTGAATTCCTGCCTGCCTGCCTGCCTGCCTGCCTGCCTGCGAGAATGCCTGCCTGCCTTCCTGCCTGCCAGAATGCCTGCCTGCCTGCCTGCCTGTCTGCCTGCGAGAATGCCTGCCTGCCTGCATGTATGTCTGCCTGCCTGCCTCCTAGAATGCCTGCCTGCCTGCCTGCCTGCGAGAATGCCTGCCCGCTAGAATGCCTGCCTGCGAGAATGCCTACCTGCGAAAATGCCTGCCGGCCTGCCGGCCTGCCTGCCTGCGTGACTGCGAGAATGCCTTCCTGCCTGTTCCCTGTCTGCCTGCTAGAATGCCTGCCTGCATGCATGCGTGTCTGCCTGCCTGCCTGTTAGAATGCCTGCCTGCCTGCCTGCCTGCGAGAATGCCTGCCTGCCTGCCTGCCTGTGAGAATGCCTGCCTGCCGGCCTGCCTGCTAGAATGCCTTCCTTCCTGCCTTCCTGTCTGCCTGCGAGAATGCCTGCCTGCCTGCCTGCGTGTCTGCATGCCTGCCTGCCTGCCTGCCTGCGAGAATGCCTGCCTACATGCCTGCCTGCCTGCCTGTGAGAATGCCTGCCAGCCTTCCTACCTGCGAGAATGCCTGCCTGCCTGCGAGAATGCCTGCCTGCCTGCCTGCCTGCGAGAATGCCTACCTGCCTGCCTGCCTGCCTGCCTGCGAGAATGCCTGCCTGCCTGCCTGCTTGCGAGAATGCCTGCCTGGCTACCTTTGAGAATGCCTGCCTGCCTGCCAGCCTGTGAGAATGTGTGCCTGCCTGCCTGCCTACCTTACTGCGTGCGAGAATGCCTGCCTACCTGCCTGCCTGCCAGAATGCCTGCCTGCCTGCCTGCCTGTCTGCCTGCGAGAATGCCTGCCTGCCTGCATGTATGTCTGCCTGCCTGCCTCCTAGAATGCCTGCCTGCCTGCCTGCCTGCAAGAATGCTTGCCCGCTAGAATGCCTGCCTGCGAGAATGCCTACCTGCGAAAATGCCTGCTGGCCTGCCGGCCTGCCTGCCTGCGTGACTGCGAGAATGCCTTCCTGCCTGTTGCCTGTCTGCTTGCTTGAATGCCTGCCTGCGAGAATGCCTGCCTGCCTGCCTGCCTGTGAGAATGCCTGCCTGCCTGTCTGTCTGCGAGAATGCCTGCCTGCCGGCCTGCCTACCTGCCCGCCTGCCTGCCTGCTATAATGCCTTCCTTCCTGCTTTCCTGTCTGCCTGCGAGAATGCCTGCCTGCCTGCATGCGTGTCTGCATGCCTGCCTGCGAGAATGCCTGCCTGCCTGCCTGCCTGCGAGAATGCCTGCCTGCCTGCCTGCCTGTGAGAATGCCTGCCTGGCTGCCTGCCTGCGAGAATGCCTGCTTGCCTACCTGCTTGCCTGCGAGAATGCCTGTCGGCCTGCCTGCCTACCTGCCTGAGAGAATGCCTGCCTTCTTGCCTGCCTCCCTGCTTGCCTGCGCGAATGCCTGCCTGCCGCCTGCGAGAATGACTGCCTACCTGCCTGCCTGCGAAACTGCCTGCCTGCTTTCGAGAATGCCTGCCTGCCTGCCTGCCTGCCAGAATGCCAGCATACCCTCCCTCCAGCCTCCCAGCATCCCCATTCATAACACCTGTCCTAAAGGGCTCATCCACCTTGTATTCCCTGTGTTTCTAGTTCCTATCTGTCCCAGTGTACATTCTCTGTTCTAGCCAGATTAGAAAGTTATAATTGGGATCTTGATAGTGAGGGCAGAGGAAGCATTGAGGAGCTAGAGGAAAATTGTGTTTCATCATTGCTGTCTAGTACTCTGTGTAGGCTTTTCTCCTCACTGAGACCTTTCTTAAGGGAATGTCCAGTGGACTACAAATGGGCTTTGGCTCTCTACCCAACATTCCCCACCCATTCGCAATGATGAGATTTTTTTTTGCGGATGATGCCTGATCCCTTTGAAACCTCGTGATCGCACAGGCTGGTATGCTTATTCCATGTGGGCTCTGTTGTTTCGGAGCTACATGGCCGCTTGCTTACCCTTCAAGCCTTTAAGACCTCAGACGCCATATCTTTTGGTAGCAGGACACCATCAAATTTCTTGACCACATTTGCTTATGCAACCGCTTAGACTTCAGGGAACGTGTCTGGAAGGTGAGCATCATAGAATGCCAATGTAATAGAACAAAGTATTCTTGCATTGAGAGAGTCCTTGAGTGGAGGCCCAAATGCCATCTGCTACCTTAATAGGAATCCTATAAAGATATGGACATAGGTGTATTTCCCCATGCTCACAGATAAATATATTTACATCTGTTCGTGCCTTTCTTTACACCTCAATAACTGGCCCGTGCTTCCTAGGTCGCTCTGCTATTTCATTTCCCTCTTGTGCCCACTGCCATGCTCAGGCTTCATTTGGGTTTCAGTAAATCCCCTTGGTTCCTTTGCCCTTGATCACGCCCTACCAGGATTCCTACATCGCCCTCACCACGGATTTGCATCCACTTGTTGTTCCCTCGTCTCTGGGTTTCTTGACACCACTTCCTTTCCCCCCAACTCCCTCTTTCCCGTGTCCCTCCCCCAAAGCGTTGCTCCCCTTTTTCTCTCCTGCAGATTGTGCATCCAGCATCTCTTTTTAGACATACAGGAGAGGTAATAACATGCACAAACACAAGACAGAGCAATAGCAAGCACCAACAGAAAGAAAACAGCCAAAATCCAATGACCATAAACGAAAACACAACTCATCAAGAAAGGAAAGCTCGTAGGTAGTTCACGGACTGTTTGTCGGCCCTTAGGAGTGTTTTCCAGTCCAGTCTGTGCGGGCACCAAGTCCTGCCCCCAAAGTCCTCCTTTGACATTCCCTGGGGACCTTGCTGCTCCACTTCCTTGCTCTTCTGCTGCACGCCCTTAGTGCTATGCCTCGGTGTGGCGAGATCCGTTCCCGCACTGTGTCTCCAGTGTTGTCCCTTCTAGGGCTATGGGTCTTTGAGGGACGTCATGCCTCATCTTGGGCTGGCCATGTGGTCTTCTGTGTGGACTGTCTTCTCTGCATGGGAACATCATCCTCAAGGCCTGGTGGGCCAGGATGTGCTCCACTCTCCCCTACACCCCCCCTCGTCTGCTCCGTGTGCTCCCATTAGCTATGTCCCTCTCCCAGAGCTGCAGATTCGGTGCCATTGTATGAAAAAACATATTCGGGTGGGGGAGGGGGGCACCTGGGCCGGGGAAGATCTGCTCAGACCTTTTGAGGGTCCAGGAGAGAGTGACTGCTCAGCTGGGCTGAGGCATGTGGGGCTCCAAGCTCTGGCTCCAGACACTGGTTGGGAATGTGGCTTTGTTGTTAACCAGTTGTGTTCCTGTGGGTCAGTACCTGTGTCTTTTTGAGGGAGTTTTCTCATCTGGAAAGTAAAGGTATTCCATGGTCTAGTGTCCCATGTCACTAAGTGATCGAGAGGGGTTAACCCGCACCTGATTCAAACCATGTGCACATGTCAAGCGCATTCTAGATCTGGGGTGGCGATTCAGAGCCCAGGACATTGATAATGTCCAAGAGGTGATATAGGTGGCTTCGTATTGAAACAAGTAGCCCACTGTGGAGGTTTTGTCCTTCCACTGATGGCCACCTCAACTCCTGCTAAAAGAGTTTCACTGGCTCCACAGCCGAGCAGGGAGCCAGTGCCATGAAAACCATGTGGCTAACTGGGACATTTTTTACCTCGATGGCTTGGGAAGCCCCCCAATCTCCAGGCAAACCATCTGGTGTGAGTTATCCTTGGAAGCACTCATAGGCTGACAGTGATTCCCATCTTTCCTTTGACAATGTGGCTGTTCTCTTTTTTAAACCAGAGAAGATGGCCCCTGTGTCCTCCAAGACATTTCCTGGCTGGCCCCCGACTTGGACAGTTAGCACGGGATCCTGGGGGCCAGTGAAACAGAGCCAAGAGACATTCCTTCAGCTTCCTCAAGCGTTATTGTCTCTAGCTTGGGTTTTTCTAGGCGAGGCCGAGGCCCGTCCTCTCTAGTGTAGGTTTGTCCGTCTCTCCTGGGGTTTTCAATGCAGTGCTTTTTTTCCAATGTCTGTCTCTTCTGTAGTAGGCACCTGGATCCTTCCTTCCTCGGGGCTTGGCGGTGCCACAGGTCAGTCTCTTCGTGAGTGGGCCAAGATCTCTTTTCCTGAGTCTCTGGTGTGTCTCATGGCAATTCCTATTATTTTAGCTATTTGTTTGTTTCTGTCGTGGTAGGGTCATCTGTGTTGTGATACACCCACTAAGACACTTCTACCAAATCACTAAGATTGTTCCCTTTAAATGCTTCCCATTTTTTTTTCATGTCTGATGCGGGCTGAGTAATAAAGGAAATACTTATTGCCCTCATGTTTTCGGGGGCCTCTGGGTCCTTGGAGGTACAAAGAACACAGGCTTCCATCAGCCACTCTAAAAAGGCAGACAGTCAGGCAGGCAGGCAGGCAGACATTCTCTTGTAGGCGCCTGAAAATTCTCACTGACCTTAGAAAAATGCATAGGTTTCCTAGCTGTCCCGTGGAGGCCCTGCAAGAGAAACTGGTGATACCTGTTTAAGCCCTCGGGGCCTTACTGGGAGTTATGTCCCACAATATTCGTGGAGTGGCAAAAAGAGTTTCTGTCCAGTGGGGAGTGCCCGCTGGCTGACCATCAGGTCTATTGACTGCTTTCTGGGCCTCTCTCTGGAAGGGCTCCCGTTCCTCTGTTGTGAACAGCACCTGGAGAAGTGGCTGGCACTTGTCTGAGGTGGGCTGATGCATGTGGAAAAGCTAGTCTAGCAAAGAAATCAGTTCTTGTGGTTTGTCAGACCGGGGGGGTTTGTTTATTCCAATTATACAATCCCTGGAAAAAAAGGGGACAGAGACCCAAAGAGGGACTCGGGGGTTTTCCCCAGGTGTTGGGGCTGCTTACCTTAAGCAGAGAATGCTGTTGCCCCGTGATCCTTTTGGGGGGTGGAGAGGACATGCCAGCCCTAGTGCACGTGTTGGGGGGTGACTTTAAAAGGGGTGGTATTTCTCTCTCTCTGGCACCCAATGAACTGATAGGCAGGTTCCGTCAGCCCTCTTGAGAGGTGTCTGAGTAGCCCCGAGTCGAATTTCCCAAGGGTTTTAAAACTTTTGCAATGTGCATGTGTGCAAGCAGGCAGAGTGAGAAGCGGGGTATTAGGGTTAGCCATTCTTAGTTGAACCAAAACTGCTCTGTTCGTTCTCGCAACCCTCTGAACATCCATTTTGTCCGTGACATTCCCTTGGGCGACATCTGCACAGCCTACCTCCCCAATATCAGCTAATTGATTTACACTTGCTAGCTACTTTATTTTCTTTTCATGGTGGCTTCTGTCAGCCCCAAATGGCTTCTCTCTTGTCAAAGCTGTTTCAGCTTTTCCCAGAGATCCTACACAGTCGCCATTGTAGCCGAGATGTAAGAGGGTCTGTGACCATGGCCAAAATGGCACCCACCAGTCCAAACATGTGGAAGGGCGCTGCCTAGAGAACTGGGTGAAGAGGCCTGGGAGTTAGCCCTGCCTTGTCCCGGGAGCCAAAAGTTTCCCTTTCCCCTCCATTCTCTTTGCCTTTCTCCTGGTTTTTCAAACAAGCTGCTCTAGCCCTATAACACCAAGCACAAAATTGTCATAATTCTTAATGAAAACGTATCTGGTACCCAAATTATAAATGTGACAATTTGGTCACATTTCAAAAACACTGAAAATTTTATGCTTTTAAAATATATTTTGAATGCCATATATTGATAAGTATGAAAGTAAAGAATAAAAACCAAAAAAAATTTCCTGAATTTAAAACCTGAGGCGTTATAGGGCTAGTGTTCTTCCAGTTTAGGTTTGTTCCTTCTTACAGGCTGGTTTTCCGTTGCCCACACTTAGGCCAATGTCGTTCGGAAGCATAGGCGGAGTCACTGTTACCTTTAGGCTTTCAGTGATGCTGCTTCAGGCACTTTTGGGGACAGCTCTTAACTTAATACACAGCTCCTCTGCCATGATGTTCCAGCCAGAAATTCCAATTTCCATTAAGATTCCCTGAGCTGCCACATGTCCCTTCCCTTCAGAGATATGAGCGTCAGCCCCGCCAGCAGGCGTCTTGGAGGGCCTTGGGGCCATCCCAAGCAGTGGTCCTCCTAGCCTGTTGTCCAGAAAAATGGTTGGAACTAAAGGTCGCCCTCGGCGACTGGTCATTGACCCCTTCCCTCAGGCTGAGGCATGAGGTTCAGGGCAACTCAGGGGTGCGCTCTCAAGTGGGGGTTATTGACCTGTAGGCAGCAAGCTCTCAATCGCCTCCTTGTTTTGTGCTTTCTGGATGGGACTTAGCAGCGTGATGCTCAGGAATTGCCCCCTTGCATGAATCCTGTCCATTTGGGATAGAGTTGATACAGAGAGGCTGGGCAACAAAAGCTGATAGATTCACTTTGCAACACTATTTGGCCACAGTATCGTTTTGAGAAAGGCTACGCTTTCCCTTCCAACCGTGATTCACCAGGAACAGTTCGGTAGAGTGCCGGGAAAGTGGGCGGAGATGCCAGAACTTAGAGCTTTTCTCCTCTCGAGGAGCTGTAGGAGACTTTCATCCCCAGTGCACCCAGGAACCCCTAAGGCAGGCGTCCTCAAACTGTGGTCCATTGGGCACATGTGGCGCGATGCCATTTATCCCACCCTCGGGGTGTTTTTGCTGCCACTGCCTGTCCTGCTAAGCAGCCGACTCGTGCAGTGTGCATAGGAATTTTTTTCATAGGTTCTTTGAAAACCATAGTCTGGCCCTCCAACGGTCGGAGAGACAATGAACTGGCCCCCTGTGTGGAGCAGAGAATGGTACGCTTTCCCTTCCAACCGTGATTCACCGGGAACAGTTCTGTAGAATGCCGGGAAAGAGTTTAAGGAGGTCTCCTTTAAGACTTAATACCTCCCCCAAAAGACTGGGTTCTTTCCCCCAAGATTTCAGGAAACATGGCATAACCGGGAAAGACAACCGGTCCAGTTCCTAAAGCCACCAAGGTGGAGGCCGTCCCTCCCCATCAACGTAGTCTTTATCCCACTTTGCAGGAGGACTCGGGGAGTGGCAGAGCTGGCGTAAGACCCAATGTGACCGCTGCCTGCCTGCATTGAAAACCCCAGGAGAGACGGACAAACCTCCACTAGAGCAGATGGGCCTCGTCCTCGCCTAGAAAAACCCAAGCGAGAGACAATAACACATGAGGAAGCTGAAGGAATGTCTCAGGGCTCTGTTTCACTGGCCCCCAGGATCCGTGCTAACTGTCCAAGTCGGGGGACTGCCAGGAAATGTGTTGGAGGACACAGGGCCCATCTTCTCAGGTTCAAAAAAGAGAACGGGCACATTGTCAAAGGAAAGATGGGAATTACTGTCAGCCTATGATTGCTTCCAAAGATAACTCACACCAGAAGGTTTGCATGGAGATTGGGGGGCTTCCCAAGCCATCGAGGTAAAAAATGTCTCTCTGCCCTATGTCCCAGTTAGCCACATGGTTTTCATGGCACTGGCTCCCGGCTCGGCTGTTGAGCCAGTGAAACTCTTTTAGCAGGAGTTGAGGTGGCCATCAGCGGAAGGACAAAACCTCCACAGTGGGCTTCCCGTTTCAATACGAAGCCACCTATATCGCCTCTTGGACATTATCATTGTCCTGGGCTCTGAATAGCCACCCCAGATCTAGAATTCGCCTGACATGTGCACATGGTTTGAATCAGGTTCGGGTTAACCCCTCTCGATCACTTAGTGACATGGGACACTAGACCATGGAATACCTTTACTTTCCAGATGAGAAAACTCCCTCAAAAAGACACAGGTACTGACCCACAGGAACACAACTGGTTAACAACAAAGCCACATTCCCAACCAGTGTCTGGAGCCAGAGCTCGGAGCCCCACATGCCTGTGCCCAGCTGAGCAGTCACTCTCTCCTGGACCCTCAAAAGATCTGAGCAGATCCTCCCTCCCCATGAGCCCCACTCCCCTGCCCGAATATGTTTTTTCATAGGATGGCACCGAATCTGCAGCTCTGGGAGAGGCACATAACTGATGGGAACACACGGAGCAGACGAAGGGGAAGGAGGGGAGAGTGAAGCACATCCTGGCCCACCAGGCCTTGAGGATGATGTTCCCATGCAGAGAAGACAGTCCACACAGAAGACCACATGGCCAGCCCAAGATGAGGCATGACGTCCCTCAAAGACCCATAGCCCTAGAAGGGACAACACTGGAGACACAGTGCGGGAACGGATCTCGCCACACCGAGGCATAGCACTAAGGGCGTGCAGCAGAAGAGCAAGGAAGTGGAGCAGCAAGGTCCCCAGGGAATGCCAAAGGAGGACTTTGGGGGCAGGACTTGGTGCCCGCACAGACTGGACTGGAAAACACTCCTAAGGGCCGACAAACAGTCCGTGAACTACCTACGAGCTTTCCTTTCTTGATGAGTTGTGTTTTCGTTTATGGTCATTGGATTTTGGCTGTTTTCTTTCTGTTGGTGATTGCTATTGCTCTGTTTTGTGCTTGTGCATGTTATTACCTGTTTACTGTATGTCTAAAAAGAGATGCTGGATGCACAACCTGCAGGAGAGAAAAAGGGGACCAACGCTAAGGGGGAGGGCCACGGGAAAGAGGGATTTGGGGGGAAAGGGAGTGGTGTCAAGAAACCCAGAGACGAGGGAACAACAAGTGGATGCAAATCCGTGGTGAGGGCGATGTAGTAATCCTGGTAGGGCGTGATCAAGGGTAAAGGAATCAAGAGGATTTACTGAAACCCAAATGAAGACTGAGCATGGCAGTGGGCACAAGAGGGAAATGAAAGGGAACAGCAGAGAGACCTAGGAAGCACGGGCCAGTTATAGAGGTGTAAAGAAAGGCACGAACAGATGTAAATATATTTATCTGTGAGCATGGGGAAATACACCTATGTCCATATCTTTATAGGATTCCTATTAAGGTAGCAGATGGCCTTTGGGCCTCCACTCAAGGACTGTCTCATTGCAAGAATACTTTGTTCTATTACATTGGCATTCTATGATGCTCAACTTCCTGACAAGTTCCCTGAAGTCTAAGCGGTTAATATGCAAATGTGGTCAAGAAAGCTGATGGTGCCCTGCTATCAAAAGATATGGCATCTCAGTTCTTAAAGGCTTGAAGGGTAAGCAAGCGGCCATGTAGCTCAGAAACAACAGAGCCCACATGGAATAAGCATACCAGCCTGTGCGATTACGAGGTTTCAAAGGGATCAGGCATCATCAGCACAAAAAAATCTCATCATTGCCAATGAGAGGGGAATGCTGGGTAGAAAGCCAAAGCCCATTTGCAGTCCACTGGACATTCCCTTAAGAAAGGTCTCAGGGAGGAGACAAGCCTACACAGAGTACTAGACAGCAGTGATGAAACACAACTTTCCTCTAGCTCGTCAATGCTTCCTCTACCCTCACTATCAAGATCCCAATTATAACTTTCAAATCTGGCTAGAACAGAGAATGTACACTGGTACAGATAGGAACTAGAAACACAGGGAATTCAAGGTGGATGAGCCCTTTAGGACCAGTGTTATGAATGGGGATGCTGGGAGGGTGGAGGGAGGGTAGGCTGGCACCAGGGAACCGATGACAAGGATCTACATAAAACCTCAAAAGAAAGGGGTCGAAGAGGGACATCAGACAGTGCAAGATATGATAAAATAATAATTCGTTAGTGATGAAGGATTTATGAGGGAGGGGTAGTGAGAATGGGGGTGGAGTGAATGAGGAGCTTAGGCCACGGGCTTGGGTGAGAGAAGATATTTTGAGAATAATGAGGGCAATGAATGTACAAATGTGCCTTATATCAGTGCTGTTTGCACGTATTGTGGTTATTGTTGTATGAACCTCTACAAAAGGAGAGAGAAAAAAGACCCTGGCAGAGGGCTGATGCTAGGATGATCTCAGGCTGGATTAGACCAGCAAAAGCAGGTGCTGCAGTCGCCTCACCCTGTGTCTATTCCTGTGTGAGGCATGAAACTTAGGGTCCACAGCCCCGGCAGCTGGACAGTGAGAGAGGCGCAGCTCTGAGGTCATTCCACAGGGGGAATGGCCCTCCGGTTCCTGCAGGGCCCAACGTCCTGGGTAGTCCTGCTGTCTGGGGCACCTCTTTCATGTAGCTCACACCAGGGGAGCTGTATAACTCATGGGGGATTGGCAGGAAGCCTCTGCTCATGCACACACACCACCACCTAGCTGGAGGACCTTGGTGAACAAAGCCTGAGGCAGACAACAAGCCCACTAACTGATCCTGTGAGAGATATAAACAGGATCCAGAAACCGGCAACTGGGAGTAAGGGGCAGCATACCTGGGTCACAGTCCCTTCCACTGCCATCTCCAAGGAGTGACATTCCAAAGCACAGTGTTTTCCAAAGGCACTGTCAGGACTTTGGAATGGGCAGCTCATTTGTGGACATGGATACTATGTGATCCAGACATACTACCTCCTCCAATCCTGTCAGCCGAGACTAAAAACCCTCCAAGAAGAAAGCCATGCATCTGAATAGTATCCACAATCCACTCACGTCAACTCCTGCTTCCTCCAAAGAGCTTTCCTGGGTTGGTCAGATATCTCTGGGGACAGATATCCCTCGGTCCTTGGTTCTGCGTGAGAAAGAATTCACGCCAAGGCCTGTTTGTGATCCAAGTGAGGTTTACGAGAGTTAACGAGGTATGGTGGGCAACCCTGGTCGATCTCAGTGGCTGAATTGAATATACTTGTCCTAGGTGGGTCGATGCAGGTGCAGCGCCCACCCAGGTGGACCTGCCCTTCCTGGCCGGAAACCTGGACCTCTGAGCACACACAGTGTGCCAATCCTTCCTGGGCCGCTAACTGGGCCCTCTGAGCATGTGTAATGAACAGCCCAGTCCCTATGCTAGCTACCTAACATTTCCACCCTGAAGAGATATGGACCCAAATCTTTGGGGTACTGGGCGACGACATCTCTCGCTACTTCCTGCTTGTTAAAGGGGCGAAGTGGGGCTTTGGGTACACACCCTTCCTGCTCTGCTGGGAGGGCTTGTCCATTCAGCGCTAAGATGGATAAGGTTGAAGTGGTCCAGGAGATGGTGGTCCTGGAGCTGGCACACTTGGATTAGGGGCCTTGGTAACTTGAGAACTTCTGGGAAAACCAACAAACGCACAAAAGGGTGAACAGTTTAACTGAGACAAGGCTAGGATTGTGAGGTGGGAGTGCCCTTGAAAGTAGGTGAGTATCACAGGAAGTAAGTAAAAATATTAGGATTATCAGGCATGTGTGTTTGTTCATTCTAAGTACCGGCATGGGGGTAAAAGCATTCACAATTTCCCCTAGGGGGTTCCAGGGTTTGGGCACTACTGGGTGCAGTGGGATCACAGCTTCACTTATGATCCTAAGGCATTGGCTCCTCTGATAAGAACCATCCTTCTTTTTAACCCTATAACGCCTCACTTAAATTTTTGGGCCAAAAAAAATTTCGTTTTTATTCATTACTTTCATAGTTATCAATATACATACATTTATATTCATTTGAATAAATGTTAGGGAAAGGTCACGCTCGGCGTTATAGGGTTAAATTGTAATATTGGGATACTACAGGCGGAGTCAACAGGGAGCAAAAGTAGAGTAACTGCCTGTGTCATTTTTAATTTTCTCAGGTTCCATCTGAGTAAAAGGCTTGTACATTATCCGGGGACCAAATGCCCCTGGTGCCTCTACTAGGGCTAGAATATTGAGGGAGGGTTCAGGGCTGGGAGAATAGTGACCTGAAGTCCAGGATCCCTTAGCGCAGGGGTCCTCAAATTGTTTACACAGGGGCCCAGTTCATTGTCCCTCCGACCGTTGGAGGGCCAGACTATGGTTTTCAAAAAACCTATGAACAAATTCCTATGCACACTGCACGAGTCGGCTTCTAAGCAGGACAGGCAGTGGCAGCAAAAACACCCTGAGGGTGGGATAAAAGGCATCGCGCCACATGTGCCCCACGGACCACAGTTTGAGGACGCCTGCCTTAGGGATTCCTTGGTGCACTGGGGATGAAATTCTCCTACTGCTCCTCGAGAGGAGAAATGCTCTAAGTTCTGGCATCTCCGCCCACTTTCCCTGCACTCTACCGAACTGTTCCCGGTGAATCACGGTTGGAAGGGAAAGTGTACCATTCTCTGCCCACCATTCTCTTTTCTCAAAACGATGCTGTGGCCAAATAGAGTTGCAAAGTGAATCTATCAGCTTTTTTTTGCCCAGCCTCTCTATATCAACTCTATCCCAATTGGACAGGATTCATTCAAGGGGGCAATTCCTGAGCATCAAGCTGCTAAGTCCCATCTAGAAAGCACAAAACAAGGAGGCGATTGAGAGCTTGCTGCCTCCAGGTCAATAACCCCCACTTGAGAGCGCACCCCTGGGTTGCCCTGAATCTCATGCGTCAGCCCGAGGGATGGGGTCAAGGACCAGTCGCCGAGGGCGACCTTTAGGTCCAACCATTTTTCTGGACTACAGTCTAGGAGGACCACTGCTTGGGATGGCCCCAAGGCCCTCCAAGACGTATGCTGGCAGGGCTGACGCTCAAATCTCTAAAGGGAAGGGACACGTGGCAGCTCAGGGAACCTTCAGGGAAACGGAAATTTCTGGCTGGAACATCATGGCAGAGGAACTGTGTATTAAGTTAAGAGCTGTCCCCAAAAGTGCCTGAAGCAGCATCACTGAAAGCCTAAAGGTAACAGTGACTCCGCCTAGGCTTCCGAACGCCTTTGGCATAAGCGTGGGCAACGGAAAACCAGTCTGTAACAAGGAACAAACCTAAACTGGAAGAACACTAGCCCTATAACGCCTCAGCTTTTAAATCCAGGATATTTTTTTTTTTTGGTTTTTATTCTTTACTTTCATACTTATCAATATATATGGCATTCAAAATATATTTTAAAAGCATAAAATTTTCAGTGTTTTTGAAATGTGACCAAGTAGTCACATTTATAATTTGGGTACCAGATACGTTTTCATTAAGAATTATGACAATTTTGTGCTTGGCGTTAGAGGGCTAGAGCAGCTTGTTTGAAAAATCAGGAGAAAGGCAAAGAGAATGGAGGGGAAAGGGAAACTTTTGGCTCCCGGGACAAGGCAGGGCTAACTCCCAGGCCTCTTCACCCAGCTCCCTAGGCAGCGCCCTTCCACATGTTTGGACTGGTGGGTGCCATCTTGACCAGGGTCACAGACCCTGTTACCTCTCGGCTACAATGGCGACAGTGTAGGATCTCTGGGAAAAGCTGAAACAGCTTTGACAAGAGTGAAGCCACTTGGGGTTCACAGAAGCCACCATGAAAAGAAACTTAAGTAGCTAGGAAGTGTAAATCAACTAGCTGATATTAGGGAGGTAGGCTGTGCAGATATCGCCCAAGGGAATGTCACGGAGGAAATGGATGTTCAGAAGGCTTGCGAGAATGACCAGAGCCATTTTGGTTCAACTAAGAATGGCTAACCCTAATACCCCGCTTCTCACTCTGCCTGCTTGCACACATGCACATTGCAAAAGTTTTAAAACCCTTGGGAAATTCGACTCGGGGCTGCTCAGACTTCTCTCAAGAGGGCAGACGGAGCCTGCTCAGGAAATAAAACTTTTTCTGTTGAACTTGCTGACGGTGTGAGTTGTTCTTTTCTGGGAATGGACAGTGGCTACAACATTTCAAGGTGCACCGAGCTCCGACTGCCACTGTCTGGGCCTGCATAGAAAGGAGACCACCTGTACAGGAGGGCTCTCCCCAGAACTAGGGGATTTCTGATTACTCTAGGCCAGGGGTCCTTAAACTCCTTAAACCGGCACCAGTTCTCTGTCCCTCCACCCGTTGGAGGGCCAGACTACAGTTTAAAAAAAAAACTAAGAACAAATTCCAAGACACACTGCACACATCTAATTGTGGAGTTAAAAAACAAACCAACAAACGGGGCACAAACACCCGGCGGACAGGATCAATGTCCTCGGCAGTCCCTATGTGGCCTGCAGTCTGTTGTTTGAAGACCCCTGCTCTAGGCACTCACAAAGAGCATGTGGGTTCAACCGAAAGCCTGGAGACTCCGCAATTGTTTTAAAGGTGATTGGGCAGAAGGAGTCCCCGATGGGCCCACGCTAGACTCGTTTTCCCTTCCCCTATTTCTCAGAAGTCATAGACCTGTTTCTGGGCAACCAGGAACCCTGATTTGTTCTCTAAAATTAATGGGGGTTGGGGATTGGGTGTTGGGGATTGGGGGTTGGGGGTTGAGGGTTGAGGGTTGAGGGTTAGGGTTGAGGGTTAGGTTTAGGGTTAGAAAAATAAATAAATAAATAAAATTGATGTGTGACTTGAATGAGGCACTAATTAGCCATCATATATAAAAGACTTACTTCCTCCCCCAACAGAATGGGTTCTTTTCCCCCAAGATTTCAGGAAACATGTCATGACCGGGAAAGACAACTGGTCCAAGTTCCTAAAGCCACCAAGGTGAAGGCCGTCCCTCCCCTCCCCTCCCCTCCCCATCCCCGTCCTCTTTATCCCGCTTTGCAGGAGGACTCGGGGAGCGGGAGAGCTGGCTTAAGACCCATTTTGACCGCTGCCTGCCTATCAGTTCATGGGGGGCCCGAGAGAGAAATACCACCCCTTTTAAAGTCACCCAACACGTGCACTAGGGCTGGCATGTCCTCTCCACCCCCCAGAAGGATCACTGGGCAGCAGCATTCTCTGCTTAAGGCAAGCAGCCCCTAAACCTGGGGAAACCCCCCTCGTCCCTCTTTGCGACTATGTCCCCTTTTCTTCCAGGGATTGCATAATTGGAATCAACAACCCCCCTCGTCTGACAAACCACAAGGTCTGATTTCTTTGCTAGACAAGCTTTTCCACATGCATCAGCCCACTTCAGACAAGTTCCAGCCACTTTTCCAGGTGCTGTTCACAACAGAGGAACGGGAGCCCTTCCAGAGAGAGGCCCAGAAAGCAGTCAATAGACCTGATGGTCAGCCAGTGGGCACTCCCCACTGGAGAGAAACTCTTTTTGCCACTCCACGAATAATGTGGGACCCAAACTCCCAGTAAGGTCCCGAGGGCTTAACCAGGTATCACCAGCTTCTCTTGCAGGGCCTCCACAGGACAGCTAGGAAACCTATGCATTTTTCTAAGGTCAGTGAGAATTTTCAGGCGCCTACAAGAGAATGTCTGCCTGCCTGCCTGCCTGCCTGACTGTCTGCCTTTTTAGAGTGGCTGATGGAAGCCTGTGTTCTTTGTACCCCCAAGGACCCAGAGGCCCCCGAGAACAAGAGGGCAATAAGTATTGCCTTTATTACTCAGCCCGCCTCAGACATGAAAAAGAAATGGGAAGCATTTGAAGGGAACAATCTTAGTGATTTGGTAGAAGTGTCTCAGTGGGTGTATCACAACACAGATGACCCTACCACGACAGAGACAAAGAAATAGCTAAAATACTAAGAATTGCCATGAGACACACCAGAGACTCAGGAAAAGAGATCATGGCCCACCCTCGGAGAGACTGACCTGTGGCACCTCCAAGACCCGAGGAAGGTAGGATCCATGTTGGGGGTTAAGTGGTAGGGGGTAGGTGGTAGGGGTTAAAGGTTAGGGGTTAGGGTTAGGGGTTAGGGGAGGGGATTGGGCGTTGGGGGTTTAGGTAACGTTTAGGGTAAGGTTTTAGGGTAAGGCTAAGGGTAGAGGTAAAGGTTTAGTGTAAGGGTTTAGGGTAAGGTTTTAGGGTAAGGGTAAGAGTAAGGATAACGGCAAGGGTAAGGGTTTAAGGGTAAGGGCAAGTGTAAGGGCAAGGGTTTAGGGGTAAGGACAAGGGCAAGGTTTTAGGGGTAAGGGCAAGGTCAAGGACAAGGGTTTAGGGGTAAGGGCAAGGGAAAGATCAAGGCAAAAGGTAACGGTTTAGGGGTAAGGGCAAGGGCAAGGGTTTAGGGGTAAGGGCAAGGGAAAGGTTTAGGGCTAAGGGCAAGAGCAAGGGCAAGGGCAAGGACAAGGGTTTAGCGGTAAGGGAAGGGCAAGGGCAAGGTTTTAGGGGCAAGGGTAAGGGCAAGGGCAAGGGTTTAGGGGCAAGGGCAAGGGCAAGGGTTATGGGGCAAGGGCAAGGGTTTAGGGGCAAGGGCAAAGGGTTAGAGGCAAGGACAAGGGCAAGGGTTTAGGGGCAAGGTCAAGAGTTTAGTGGAAAGGGATTAGGGGCAGTGAGAGGTTCAATGGTTTATGGGCAAGGGTTTTGGGGCAGGGGCAGGGGCAAGGGTTGAGGGGAGGGGAAAGGGCTTAGTGGCAGGGACAAGGGCTTCGGGGCAGGGGCAGGGGCAAGGGCTTAGGGGCAGGGGCAGGAGCAAGGGCTTAATGGGAGGGGCAGGGGCAAGGGCTTAGTGGCAGGGTGGGGGGAAGGGCTTAGTGGCATGGGCAGGGGCAAGGCTTAGGGGCTGGGGCAGGGGCAAGGAATTAGGGGCAGGGGCAAGGGCAAGGTCTTCGGGGCAGGGGCAGGGGCAAGGGCTTAGGGGCAGTGGCAGGGGCAAAGGCTTAGCGGCAGGGGCAGGGGCAAGGGCTTTGGGGCAGGGGCAGAAGCAAGGGCTTAGGGGCAGGGGCAGGGGCAAAGGCTTAGTGGCAGGGGCAGGGGCTAGGGCTTAGGGGCAGGGGAAGGGGCAAGGGCTTAGGGGCAGGGAAGGGGCAAGGACTTAGGGGCAGGGGCAAGGGCTTAGTGGCAGGGGCAAGGCTTAGGGGCTGGGGCAGGGGCAAGGAATTAGGGGCAGGGGCAAGGGCAAGGTCTTCGGGGCAGAGGCAGGGGCAAGGGCTTTGGGGCAGTGGAAGGGGCAAGGGCTTAGGGGCAGGGGCAGGGGCTAGGGCTTAATGGGAGGGGCAGGGGCAAGGGCTTAGTGGCAGGGTGGGGGGAAGGGATTAGTGGCAGGTGCAGGGACATGGGCTTATGGGCAAGGGCAGGGGCAGGGGCTTAGCGGCAGGGGCAGGGGCAAGGGCTTAGGGGCAGGGGCAGAGGATTAGGGGCAGGGGCAGGGGCAAGTCTTAGGGGCAAGTGCAAGGGCTTAGGGGCAGGGGCAAGGGCTTAGGGGCAAGCACAAGGGCTTATGGCAAGGGCAAGGGCTTAGGGGCAAAGGCAAAGGCTTAGGGGCAAGGGTAAGGGCTTAGGGGCAAGGTCAAGGGTTTAGGGCAAGGGCAAGGGCGTAGGGGAAAGGGCAAGGGCTTAGGGGCAAGAGCATGGGCTTAGGGGCTAGGGCAAGGATTTAGGTGCAAGGGCAAGGGCTTAAGGGCAAGGGAAAGGGCTTAAGGCAAGGGCAGGGACTTAGCGGCTAGGGCAGTGGCTTAGGGGCAAGGGCAAGGGCTTAGGGGCAAGGGTTTAAGGGCCGAGGTAAGGGCAAGGGCTTAGGGGAAAGGGTAAAGCGCAGCGGCAAGGGCAAGGGTTTAGGGGCAAGGGTTTAGGGGCAGGGGCAGCGGCAAGGGTTTAGGGGCAAGGGTTTAGGGGCAAGGGTTAAGGGGCAGGGGCAGGGGCAAGGGTTTAGGGGAGGGGCAAGGGATTAGTGGCAGGGGCAAGGGCTTAGGGGCAGGGGCAGGGGCAAGGAATTAGGGGCAGGGGCAGGAGCAAGAGTTTGGGGGTAGGGGCAGGGGCAAAGGCTTAGGGGCAGGAGCAGGGCAGGGGCTAGGGCTTAGGGGCAGGGGAAAGGGCAAGGGCTTAGGGGCAGGGGAAGGGGCAAGGGCTTAAGGGGAGGGGCAGGGGTAAGGGCTTAGTGGCAGGATGGGGGCAAGGGCTTAGTGGAAGGTGCAGGGACATGGGCTTAGGGGCAGGGGCAGGGGCTTGGGGGCAGGGGCAAGAGCTTAGGGGCAGGGGCAGGGGCAAGGGATTAGGTGCAGGGGCAGGGGCAAGTCTTAGGGGCAAGGGCAAGGGCTTAGGAGCAGGGCAGGGGCAAGGGCTTAGAGGCAGGGGCAAGGGCTTAGGGGCAAGCACAAGGGCTTATAGCAAGGGCAAGGGCTTAGGGGCAAGGGCAAGGGGTTAGGGGCAAGGGTAAGGGCTTAGGGGCAAGGGCTTAGGGGCAAGGGCAAGGGCGTAGGGGAAAGGGCAAGGGCTTAGGGGCAAGAGCACCGGTTTAGGGGCAAGGGAAAGGATTTAGGTGCAAGGGCAAGGGCTTAAGGCAAGGTCAAGGGCTTAGGGGCAAGGGCAGTGGCTTAGGCGCAAGGGTTTAGGGGCAGAGGCAAGGGCAAGGGTTTAGGGGCAATGGTTTAGGGGCAGGGTCAGGGGCAAGGGTTTAGGGGCAAAAGTTTAGGGGCAGGGGCAGGTGCAAGGGTTTAGGGGAGGGGCAAGGGCTTAGTGGCAGGGAAAAGGGCTTAGGGGCAGTGGCAGGGGCAAGGACTTAGGGGCAGGGGCAAGGGCAAGGGCTTCGGGGCAGGGGCAAGGGCTTAGGCGCAGGGTCAGGGACAAGAGCTTAGGGGCAGGGGTAAGGGTAAAGTCTTAGGGGCAGGGGCAGGGGCTAGGGCTTAGGGGCAGGGGAAGGGACAAACTTAGGGGCAGGGGCAGGGGCAAGGGCTTAGGGGGAGGGGCAAGGGCAAGGGCATAATGGCAGGGTGGGGGCAAGGGCTTAGTGGCAGGGGCATGGACATGGGCTTAGGGACCGGGGCAGGAGCAGGGGCTTAGGGGCAGAGGTAGGGGCAGTGGCTTAGGGGCAGAGGCAGGGGCTTAAGGGCAAGGGTAAGGGCTTAGGGGCAAGGGCAAGGGCTTAGGGGCAAGGGCAAGGGCGTAGGGTAAAGGGCAAGGGCTTAGGGGCAAGAGCATGGGCTTAGGGGCTAGGGCAAGGATTTAGGTGCAAGGGCAAGGGCTTAAGGGCAAGGGAAAGGGCTTAAGGCAAGGTCAAGGGCTTAGGGGCCAGGGCAGTGGCTTAGGGGGAAGGATTTAGGGGCAGAGGCAAGGGCAAGGGTTTAGGGGCAATGGTTTAGGGGCAGGGTCAGGGGCAAGGGTTTGGGGGAAAAGGTTTACGGGCAGGGGCAAGGGTTTAGGGGAGGGGCAAGGGCTTAGTGGCAGGGAAAAAGGCTTAGGGGCAGTGGCAGGTGCAAGGACTGAGGGGCAGGGGCAAGGGCAAGGGCTTCGGGGCAGGGGCAGGGGCAAGGGCTTAGGGGCAGGGGAAGGGACAATGGATTAGGGGCAGGGGCAGGGGCAAGGGCTTCTGGAAGGGCAAGGGGTTAGGGGAAATAGCAAGAGCTTAGCGGCAAGGGCAAGGGCTTTGGTGCAAAGGAAAGGCTTAGGGGCAAGGGCAAGGGCAAGGGTTTAGGGGCAAGGTTTTAGGGACAGGGGAAAGGGTTAAGGGGCAGGGGCCGGGGCAAGGGCTTAGGGGCTGGGGAAGGGGCAAGGGATTGGACAGGGGCAAAGGTAAGGGCTTAGGGGCAGGGGCAGAGGCAGGGCTTAGCGACAGGTGCAAGGGCAAGGGCTTAGGGGCAGGGACAGGGGCAAGGGCTTAGGGGCAGGAGCAAGGGCTTAGGGGCAGTGGCAGGGACAGGGGCAAGGGCTTAGGGCAGTGGCAAGGGCTTAGGGGCAGGGGCAGTGGCAAGAGCTTAGGGGCAGTGGCAGGGGCAGGAAGGGCTTAGCGGTAAGGCAGGGGCAAGTTCATAGGGGCACGGGCAGGGGCAATGGCTTCGGGGCAGGGTCAGGGGCAAGGGCTTAGAGGCAGGGGCAGGGGCAATGGCTCTGGGGCAGTGACAGGTGCATGGGCTTAGGGGTAGGGGCAAGGGCTTAGGGCAATGGCAAGTGCTTAGGGGCAGGGGCAGGGGCAATGACATATGGGCAGGGGCAAGGATTTAGGGGCAGGGGCAAGGGCAAGGGCTTAGTGGCAGGGGAAGGGGCAAGGGTTTAGGGGCAGCGGCAGGGGCAAGTTCTTAGGGGCAGGGGCAATGTCTTCGGGGCTGGGTCAGGGGCAAGGGCTTAGGGGCAGGCCAGGGACATTGGCTCTGGGTCAGTGACAGGGGCATGGGCTTAGGGGCAGGGGCAGTGGAAAGAGCTTAGGGGCAGGGGCAAGGGATAAGGGGCAGGGGCAAGGGCAAGGGCTTAGGGGCAAGGTCAAGGGCTTAGGGGGAAGGGCTTAGGGGCAATGGCAAGCGCTTAGGGGCAAGAGCAAGAGTTAGGGAAAAGGGCAAGAGCAAAGGATTGCGGCAAAAGCAAGTGGTTAGCGGCAAAGACAAGGGCTTAGGGGCAAGGGCAAGGGCTTTGGGGCAAGGGCAAGGGCTTAGGGGCAAGAACAAGGGCTTAGGGGCAAGTGCAAGGGCTTAGGGGCAAGGGCAAGGGCTTAGGGAAGGGGCAAGGGATTAGGGACAAGGGCAAGGGCTTAGCGGCAAGGGTTTAGGGGCAGGGGCAAGGTCAAGGGTTTAGGGGCAAGGGTTTAGGGGCAGGGGCAGGGGCAAGGGTTTAGGGGCAGGGGAAGGGGCAAGGGCTTAGGGGCAGGGGCAGGGGAAGGGCTTAAAGGGAGGGGCAGGGGCAAGGGCTTAGTGGCAGGGTGGGGGAAAGGGCTTAGTGGCAGGTGCAGGGACATGGGCGCAGGGGCAGGGGCAGGGGATTAGGAGCAGGGGCAAGGACTTAGGGGCAGGGGCAGGGGCAAAGGCTTAGGGGGAGGGGCAGGGGCAAGGGCATAATGGCAGGGTGGGGGCAAGGGCTTAGTGGCAGGGGCATGGACATGGGCTTAGGGACCGGGGCAGGGGCAGGGGCTTAGGGGCAGAGGTAGGGGCAGTGGCTTAGGGGCAGAGGCAGGGGCTTAGGAGCAGGGAAGGGGTAAGGGCTTAGGGGCAGGGGCATGGACATGGGCTTAGGGACCGGGGCAGGGGCAGGGGCTTAGGGGCAGAGGTAGGGGCAGTGGCTTAGGGGCAGAGGCAGGGGCTTAGGAGCAGGGAAGGGGTAAGGGCTTAGGGGCAGGGGCAGTGGCAAGGGCTTAGATGCAGGCGTAAGGGCAAGGGCCTAGGGGCAGGGACAGGGGCAAGGGCTTAGGACCAGGGGTAAGGGCAAGGGCTTAGGGCAGGGTCAGGGGCAAGGGCTTATGGACAGGGTCAAGGGCTTAGGGGCAAGCGCAAGGGCTAATGGCAAGGGCAAGGGCTTAGGGGCAAGGGCAAGGACTTAGGGGCAAGGGCAAGTGCTTAGGGGCAATGGCAAAGGCTTAGGGGCAAGGGCAAGGGCTTAAGGGCTAGGGCAAGGGCTTAGGTGCAAGCGCAAGTACTTAGGGGACAGGACAAGGGCTTAGGGGCAATGGCAAGGGCTTAGGGGCAAGGGCTTCTGGAAGGGCAAGGGGTTAGGGGAAATGGCAAGAGCTTAGCGGCAAGGGCAAGGGCTTAGGGTCCAAGGCAAAGGCTTAGGGGCAAGGGCAAGGGCAATGGCAAGGGTTTAGGGGCAAGGTTTTAGGGACAGGGGAAAGGGTTAAGGGGCAGGGGCCAGGGCAAGGGCTTAGGGGCTGGGGAAGGTGCAAGGGATTGGACAGGGGCAAAGGCAAGGGCTTAGGGGCAGGGGCAGAGGCAGGGCTTAGCGACAGGTGCAAGGGCAAGGGCTTAGGGGTAGGGGCAGGGGCAAGGGCTTAGGGGCAGGCGCAAGGGCTTAGGGGCAGTGGCAGGGACAGGGGCAAGGGCTTAGTGGCAGTGGCAAGGACTTAGGGGCAGGGGCAGTGGCAAGAGCTTAGGGGCAGCGGCAGGGGCAGGAAGTGCTTAGCGGTAAGGCAGGGGCAATTTCATAGGGGCACGGGCAGGGGCAATGGCTTCGGGGCAGGGTCAGGGGCAAGGGCTTAGAGGCAGGGGCAGGGGCAATGGCTCTGGGGCAGTGACAGGGGCATGGGCTTAGGGGCAGGGGCAAGGGCTTAGGGCAAGGGCAAGTGCTTTGGGGCAGCGGCAGGGGCAATGAATTATGGGCAGGGGCAAGGATTTAGGGGCAGGGGCAAGGGCAAGGGCTTAGTGGCAGGGGAAGGGGCAAGGGCTTAGGGGCAGCGGCAGGGGCAAGTTCTTAGTGGCAGGGGCAATGTCTTCGGGGCAGGGGCAGGGGCAAGGGCTTAGGGGCAGGCCAGGGACATTGGCTCTGGGGCAGTGACAGGGGCATGGGCTTAGGGGCAGGGGCAGTGGAAAGAGCTTAGGGGCAGGGGCAAGGGATAAGGGGCAGGGGCAAGGGCTTAGGGGCAAGGGCAAGAGCTTAGGGAAAAGGGCAAGAGCAAAGGATTGTGGCAAAAGCAAGTGGTTAGCGGCAAAGACAAGGGCTTAGGGGCAAGGGCAAGGGCTTAGGGGCAAGGGCAAGGGCTTAGGGGCAAGAACAAGGGCTTAGGGGCAAGTGCAAGGGCTTAGGGGCAAGGGCAAGGGCTTAGGGAAGGGGCAAGGGATTACGGACAAGGACAAGGTCTTAGGGGCAAGGGTTTAGGGGCAGGGGCAAGGTCAAGGGTTTAGGGGCAAGGGTTTAGGGGCAGGGGCAGGGGCAAGGGTTTAGGGGCAGGGGAAGGGGCAAGGGCTTAGGGGCAGGGGCAGGGGAAGGGCTTAAAGGGAGGGGCAGGGGCAAGGGCTTAGTGGCAGGGTGGGGGAAAGGGCTTAGTGGCAGGTGCGGGGGACATGGGCGCAGTGGCAGGGGCAGGGGATTAGGAGCAGGGGCAAGGATTTAGGGGGAGGGGCAGGGGAAAGGGATTAGGGGCTGGGGCAGATGCAAGTCTTAGGGGTAAGGGCAAGGGCTTAGGGGAAAGGACAAGGGTTAAGGACAAGGTTAAGAGCAAGGGATTGGGGCAAGGGCAAGGGATTAGGGGCAGGGGGAGGGGCAAGGGCTTAAGGGGAGTGGCAGGGGCAAGTGCTTAGTGGCAGGGTGGGGGCAAGGGCTTAGTGGCAGGTGCAGGGACATGGGCTTATGGGCAAGGGCAAGGGCAGGGGCTTAGGGGCAGGGGCAGGGGCAAGGGCTTAGGGGCAGGGGAAGGGCAAGGTCTTAGGGGCAGGGGCAGGGGCAAGGGCTTAGGGTCAGTGGCAAGGGATTAGCGGCAGGGGCAGGGGCAAGTCTTAGGGGCAAGTGCATGGGCTTAGGTGCAGGGCAGGGGCAATGGCTTAGGGGCAGGGGCAAGGGCAAGGGCTTAGCGGCAGGGGAAGGGGCAAGGGCTTAGGGGCAGCGGCAGGGGCAAGTTCTTAGGGGCAGGGGCAATGTCTTCGGGGCAGGGGCAGGGGCAAGGGCTTAGGGGCAGGCCAGGGACAATGGCTCTGGGGCAGTGACAGGGGCATGGGCTTAGGGGCAAAGGCAAAGGCTTAGGGGCAAGGGCAAGGGCAAGGGTTTAGGGGCAAGGTTTTAGGGACAGGGGAAAGGGTTAAGGGGCAGGGGCCGGGGCAAGGGCTTAGGGGCTGGGGAAGGTGCAAGGGATTGGACAGGGGCAAAGGCAAGGGCTTAGGGGCAGGGGCAGAGGCAGGGCTTAGCGACAGGTGCAAGGGCAAGGGCTTAGGGGCAGGGGCAGGGGCAAGGGCTTAGGGGCAGGCGCAAGGGCTTAGGGGCAGTGGCAGGGACAGGGGCAAGGGCTTAGGGGCAGTGGCAAAGGCTTAGGGACAGGGGCAGTGGCAAGAGCTTAGGGGCAGCGGCAGGGGCAGGAAGGGCTTAGCGGTAAGGCAGGGGAAATTTCATAGGGGCACGGGCAGGGGAAATGGCTTCGGGGCAGGGTCAGGGGCAAGGGCTTAGAGGCAGGGGCAGGGGCAATGGCTCTGGGGCAGTGACAGGTGCATGGGCTTAGGGGCAGGGGCAAGGGCTTAGGGCAAGGGCAAGTGCTTTGGGGCAGCGGCAGGGGCAATGACTTATGGGCAGGGGCAAGGATTTAGGGGCAGGGGTAAGGGCAAGGGCTTAGGGGCAGGGGCAGGGGCAAGGGCTTAGGGGCAGGCGCAAGGGCTTAGGAGCAGTGGCAGGGACAGGGGCAAGGGCTTAGGGGTAGTGGCAAAGGCTTAGGGACAGGGGCAGTGGCAAGAGCTTAGGGGCAGCGGCAGGGGCAGGAAGGGCTTAGCGGTAAGGCAGGGGCAATTTCATAGGGGCACGGGCAGGGGCAATGGCTTCGGGGCAGGGTCAGGGGCAAGGGCTTAGAGGCAGGGGCAGGGGCAATGGCTCTGGGGCAGTGACAGGTGCATGGGCTTTGGGGCAGGGGCAAGGGCTTAGGGCAAGGGCAAGTGCTTTGGGGCAGCGGCAGGGGCAATGACTTATGGGCAGGGGCAAGGATTTAGGGGCAGGGGCAAGGGCAAGGGCTTAGTGGCAGGGGAAGGGGCAAGGGCTTAGGGGTAGCGGCAGGGGCAAGTTCTTAGGGGCAGGGGCAATGTCTTCGGGGCAGGGGCAGGGGCAAGGGCTTAGGGGCAGGCCAGGGACATTGGCTCTGGGGCAGTGACAGGGGCAAGTTCTTAGTGGCAGGGGCAGTGGAAAGAGCTTAGGGGCAGGGGCAAGGGATAAGGGGTAGGGGCAAGGGCTTAGGCGCAATGGCAAGCGCTTAGGGGCAAGGGAAAGAGCTTGGGAAAAGGGCAAGAGCAAAGGATTGCGGCAAAAGCAAGTGGTTAGCGGCAAAGACAAGGGCTTAGGGGCAAGGGCAAGGGCTTAGGGGCAAGGGCAAGGGCTTAGGGGCAAGTGCAAGGGCTTAGGGGCAAGGGCAAGGGCTTAGGGAAGGGGCAAGGGATTAGGGACAAGGGCAAGAGCTTAGCGGCAAGGGTTTAGGGGCAGGGGCAAGGTCAAGGGTTTAGGGGCAAGGGTTTAGGGGCAGGGGCAGGGGCAAGGGTTTAGGGGCAGGGGAAGGGGCAAGGGCTTAGGGGCAGGGGCAGGGGAAGGGCTTAAAGGGAGGGGCAGGGGCAAGTGCTTAGTAGCAGGGTGGGGGAAAGGGCTTAGTGGCAGGTGCAGGGACATGGGCGCAGGGGCAGGGGCAGGGGATTAGGAGCAGGGGCAAGGACTTAGGGGCAGGGGCAGGGGCAAGGGATTAGGGGCTGGGGCAGGCGCAAGTCTTAGGGGCAAGGGCAAGGGCTTAGGGGAAAGGACAAGGGTTTAAGGACAAGGTTAAGAGCAAGGGATTGGGGCAAGGGCAAGGGATTAGCGGCAAGGACAAGGGCTTATGGGCAGGGGGAGGGGCAAGGGCTTAAGGGGAGGGGCAGGGGCAAGTGCTTAGTGGCAGGTTCAGGGACATGGGCTTATGGGCAAGGCCAAGGGCAGGGGCTTAGGGGCAGGGGCAGGGACATGGGCTTATGGGCAAGGGCAAGGGCAGGGTCTTAGGGGCAGGGGCAGGGGCAAGGGCTTAGGGTCAGGGGCAAGGGATTAGGGGCAGGGGCAGGGGCAAGGCTTAGGGGCAAGTGCATGGGCTTAGGTGTAGGGCAGGGGCAATGGCTTAGGGGCAGGGGCAAGGGCAAGGGCTTAGCGGCAGGGGTAGGGTCAAGGGCTTAGGGGCAGCTGCAGGGGCAAGTTCTTAGGGGCAGGGGCAATGTCTTCGGGGCAGGGGCAGGGGCAAGGGCGTAGGGGCAGGCCAGGGACAATGGCTCCTTGGCAGTGACAGGGGCATGGGCTTAGGGGCAGGGGCAGGGGCAAGAGCTTAGGGGCAGGGGCAAGTGATTAGTGGCAGGGGCAAGGTCTTAGGGGCAAGGGCAAGGGCAAGAGCTTAGGGACAAGGGCAAGAGCAAAGGATTGCGACAAGAGCAAGTGGTTAGCGGCAAGGACAAGGGCTTAGGGGCAAGGGCAAGGGCTTAGGGGCAAAGGCAAGGGCTTAGGGGCAAGAGCAAGGGCTTAGGGGCAAGAGCATGGGCTTAGGGGCAAGGGCAAGGGCTTAGGGAAGGGGCAAGGGATTAGGGACAAGGGCAAGGGATTAGGGGCAAGGGCAAGGTCTAAGGGGCAAGGGCAAGGCCTTAGGGGCAAGGGTTTAGTGGCAGGGGCAGGGGCAAGGGCTTTGGGGCAGGGGCAGGGGAAAGGTCTTAGAAGCAGGGGAAGGGGCAAGGGTTTCGGGGCAGGGGCAGGGGCAGGGTAAGGGGCTTAGGGGCAGAGGCAGGGGCACTGGCTTAGGGGTAGGGGCAGGGGCTAGGGCTTAGAGGCAGTGTGGGGCAATGGCCAGTGGCAGGGGCAGGGGCAAGGGTTTAGGGGTAGGGGCAGGGCAAGGGCTTAGGGGCAGGGGCAGGGGCTTAGGGGCATGGGCAAGGATTTAGGTGCAAGGGCAAGGACTTTAGGGCAAGGGAAAGGGCTTTAGGCAAGGGCAAGGGCTAGGGGAGTGGCTTAGGGGCAAGGGCAAGGGCTTAGGGGCAAGGGTTTAAGGGCCGAGGCAAGGGCAAGGGCTTAGGGGCTAGGGTTTAGGGGCAGCGGCAAGGGCAAGGGTTTAGGGGCAAGGGTTTAGGGGCAGGGGCAGGGGCAAGGGTTTAGGGGCAAGGGTTTAGGGGAGGGGCAAGGGCTTAGTGGCAGGGGCAAGGGCTTAGGGGCAGGGGCAGGGGCAAGGAATTAGGGGCAGGGGCAAGGGCAAGTTCTTCGGGGCAGGGGCAGGGGCAAGGGCTTAGGGGCAGTGGCAGGGGCAAAGGCTTACGCGAATGGGCCGGGGCAAGGTCTTAAGGGGAGAGGCAGGGGAATGGGCTTAGTGGCAGGGTGGGGGCAAGGGCTTAGTGGCAGGTTCAGGGACATGGACTTAGGGGCAGGGGCAGGGGCTTAGGGGCAGGGCCAAGGGCTTTGGGGCAGGGGCAGGGACAAGGGATTAGGGGCACGGGCAGGGGCAAGTCTTAGGGGCAAGGGCAAGGGCTTAGGAGCAGGGCAGGGGCAAGTGCTTAGGGGCAGGGGCAAGGGTTTAGGGGCAAACGCAAGGGCTTATAGCAAGGACAAGGGCTTAGGGGAAAGGGCAAGGGCTTAGGGGAAAGGGCAAGGGCTTAGGGGCAAAGGAAAGGCTTAGGGGCAAGGGTAAGGGCTTAGGGGCAAGGGCAAGGGCTTAGGGGCAAGGGCAAGGGCTTAGGGGCAAGGGCAAGGGCGTAGGGGAAAGGGCAAGGGCTTAGGGTCAAGAGCACGGGTTTAGGGGCAAGGGAAAGGATTTAGGTGCAAGGGCAAGGGCTTAAGGGCAAGGGAAAGGACTTAGGGCAAGGTCAAGGACTTAGGGGCAAGGGCAGTGGCTTAGGGGCAAGGGTTTAGGGGCAGAGGCAAGGGCAATGGTTTAGGGGCAGGGTCAGGGGCAAGGGTTTAGGGGCAAAGGTTTAGGGGCAGGGGCAAGGGCTTAGTGGCAGGGAAAAAGGCTTAGGGGCAGTGGCAGGGGCAAAGGCTTAGGGGTAGGGCCAGGGGCAAGGGCTAAGGCGCAGGGGCAGGGGCAAGGGCTTAGGAGCAGGGGCAGGAGCAAGAGTTTAGGGGCAGGGGCAGGGGCAGGGGCAAAGTCAAGGTCTTCGGGGCAAGGGCAGGGGCAAGGGCTTAGGGGTAGTGGCAGGGGCAAAGGCTTAGGCGAAGGGGCAGGGGCAAAGGCTTTAGGTCAGGGGCAGGAGCAAGAGTTTAGGGCAGGGGCAGGGGCAAAGGCTTAGGGGCAGGGGCAGGGGCAAGGGCTTAAGGGGAGAGGCAGGGGCAAGGGCTTAGTGGCAGGGTGGGGGCAATGGCTTAGTGGCAGGTGCAGTGACATGGGCTTAGGGGCAGGGGCAGGGTCTTAGGGTCTGGGGCAAGGGCTTAGGGGCAGGGCCCGGGGCAAGTCTTAGGGGCAAGGGCAAGGGCTTAGGATCAGGGCAGGGCCAAGGGCTTAGGGGTAGGAGCAAGGGCTTAGGGGCAAGCTCAAGGGCTTAGGGGAAAGGGCAAGGTCTTAGGGGCAAAGGAAAGGCTTAGGGGCAAGGGTAAGGGCTTAGGGGCAAGGGCAAGGGCTTAGGGGCAAGGGCAAGGGCGTAGGGGAAAGGGCAAGGGCTTAGGGGCAAGAGCACGGGTTTAGGGGCAAGGGAAAGGATTTAGGTGCAAGGGCAAGGGCTTAAGGCAAGGTCAAGGGCTTAGGGGCAAGGGCAGTGGCTTAGGGGCAAGGGTTTAGGGGCAGAGGCAAGGGCAAGGGTTTAGGGGCAATGGTTTAGGGGCAGGGTCAGGGGCAAGGGTTTAGGGGCAAAGGTTTAGGGGCAGGGGCAGGTGCAAGGGTTTAGGGGAGGGGCAAGGGCAAGGGCATAATGGCAGGGTGGGGGCAAGGGCTTAGTGGCAGGGGCATGGACATGGGCTTAGGGACCGGGGCAGGGGCAGGGGCTTAGGGGCAGAGGTAGGGGCAGTGGCTTAGGGGCAGAGGCAGGTGCTTAGGAGCAGGGAAGGGGTAAGGGCTTAGGGGCAGGGGCAGTGGCAAGGGCTTAGATGCAGGCGTAAGGGCAAGGGCCTAGGGGCAGGGACAGGGGCAAGGGCTTAGGGGCAGGGGTAAGGGCAAGGGCTTAGGGCAGGGTCAGGGGCAAGGGCTTAGGGACAGGGTCAAGGGCTTAGGGTCAAGCGCAAGGGCTAATGGCAAGGGCAAGGGCTTAGGGGCAAGGGCAAGGACTTAGGGGCAAGCGCAAGTACTTAGGGGACAGGACAAGGGCTTAGGGGCAAGGGCAAAGGGTTAGGGGCAAGGGCAAGGGCTTAAGGGCTAGGGCAAGGGCTTAGGGGCAAGCACAAGGACTCAGGGGACAGGACAAGAGCTTAGGGGCAAGGGCAAGGGCTTAGGGGCAAGGGCAAGGACTTAGGGGCAATGGCAAGCGCTTAGGGGCAAGGGCAAGAGCTTAGGGACAAGGCCAAGAGCAAAGGATTGCGACAAGAGCAAGTGGTTAGCGGCAAGGACAAGGGCTTAGGGGCAAGGGCAAGGGCTTAGGGGCAAAGGCAAGGGCTTAGGGGCAAGAGCAAGGGCTTAGGGGCAAGGGCAAGGGCTTAGGGAAGGGGCAAGGGATTAGGGACAAGGGCAAGGGATTAGGGGCAAGGGCAAGGTCTAAGGGGCAAGGGCAAGGCCTTAGGGGCAAGGGTTTAGGGGCAGGGGCAGGGGCAAGGGCTTTGGGGCAGGGGCAGGGGAAAGGGCTTAGAAGCAGGGGAAGGGGCAAGGGTTTCGGGGTAGGGGCAGGGCAAGGGCTTAGGGGCAGGGGCAAGGGCTTAGGGGGAGGGGCAGGGGCTTAGGGTTATGGGCAAGGATTTAGGTGCAAGGGCAAGGGCTTTAGGGCAAGGGAAAGGGCTTAAGGCAAGGGCAAGGGCTTAGGGGCTAGGGCAGTGGCTTAGGGGCAAGGGCAAGGGCTTAGGGGCAAGGGTTTAAGGGCCGAGGCAAGGGTAATGGCTTAGGGGCTAGGGTTTAGGGGCAGCGGCAAGGGCAAGGGTTTAGGGGCAAGGGTTTAGGGGTGTGGACGCCATTACAAGATGGCGCTGGACCGCGCCCTTATCTTCAGGGTTAGTGATAACAAGTTATGCCACGCATGCGCTCAGTCTGGACTTTGATGTAGGAGAGCTTTGCGCCTATCTGAGAGAGCCCCGTCACCCCGAAGCATATATAAGCCAGGGTTTTTAGCCTGCCCGGGGTCTTCCATAGCTGACCTCGGATCTAGAGGCAGCTCTCAATAAACTCCGCTTATCACGCTATCAGAAGGATCCTGGTCAATTTGTCTCGTCGTGTGTCGCGTTCATCCTCTTATCTTCCGCCGTGGGAGGGTCGCGCGTGACAGCTGGTGCCGGAAACCCGGGATTTCGAGTCCTTAAGAAGGCGACGAGACGGTTGAGTGGAGACCCCCGAAAGGGAGGATTCAGAACTGATTAGCGCTGCGGAGAGGGTGAGTTCTGCAAGGCCACTGCTGTGTGAATGTTTATCCGCTACGGCTGCGGCGGCCCTGGCTGAGTGTGAGAGAGAGTGCTGCTTCCGCTTTCGGTTTAGACCGAGAAGAAAATCCTGTGCTTAAGTCCCGTGTAGATAAACGGGCAACATGGGAAATGTTCCAATAAAACAGATGGTTAAAACTTTGCAGCAAATCTTGCTAGCTCGTAAACTGAAGATATCAGAAGGCACGCTTAGCAAATTTGTGAGGGAAATTGACCAGATTGCACCATGGTTTCTAACAACGGGCTCTCTGACTGTCCCATGTTGGGACAAGTTGGGAAGAGACATTGATCGAGCAAAAGAAGAGGGACAGATAAGACCGGGCACGAGACCGGTCTGGAAACTAGTTAGAAGCTGCTTAGTGGACGAAGCTTGTGCAGAAGTGATACGTCAGGGGCAGCGTGAGTGGATTGACTTTCAAGACAGCATGTCAGAAGCAGGACAGGAACACACCCGAGGAAACGGGACGTCCGAAAAGGACGATCCGGGAATAGATCGATCTAAAAGGAAAAAACACAGGAGCTCAAAATTGGAGACAAATACGGAGTCAGAGGAAACCTCCGTGACCGGCTCGGAATCAGAGACCGGAGAGGAAACGGAGACAAAACAGCCAAAAACAGGAGGGACCACAAGAGAGAGGGGGGCTGCCGCGCGGGCACGGCAGGAAGCCCCTACTGAGATTAAGCTTAAAGACAAATCCAAAGTGCCAGGAAATATTTATCCCTGGAAGGAATTAGGGGCTTTAGGCCTTACCGAAAGTGATGAGGAGGAATTGGAGGAGGCGGCGGCTGCATATGACAGAGGGAGGTACGATGAGTTTGCTGCTATTAAGTCTATACCTCCGGCACCTCAGATACCTCCCCCCTATAGCTCAGGGGGACAAAATTATTCTCTTTTGACGCCGAAGAGCCAACGGATGCTTAGTCAGATGTTCCCGGTTTCTGAAAATGCCAACCAACAGCGATATCATGAACCTTTAGATTATAAAATTGTCAAGGAATTGGCCGAGGCAGTAAGATCTTACGGAGTCAATGCTAATTACACACAATCTTTAATAGATCGTGTCTGTGCGCATTGTATGACTCCTACTGACTGGTGTTCAGTCACCAAGGCGGTCCTAACCACAGGACAGTACCTAGAGTGGAAGTCTATGTGGATGGAAAACAGCATGACCCAAGCAAGACAAAATGCAGCCAGGGGCATGCCTCAGCAGGCTTGGACATATGAGATGCTAACAGGAAATGGTCAATGGGTAAACAATCAGACAGGTTACCCTATAGATGTATACCAACAAATTAATTTAGCCGCCAGAAAGGCCTGGAAAGCACTGCCCAATAGGGGAGAAGTAAGAGGGAACCTTACAAAAATAATACAAGGCCCTACGGAGCCATTTTCAGATTTTGTGGCTAGAATGCTAGAAGCAGCAGGAAAAATTTTTGGGGATCAAGAAGTGGCTCAACCATTGATCGAGCAATTAATCTTTGAACAATGCACTAAGGAGTGTAGAACTATCATCACTCCCTGGAAGACTAAGGGACTCGAGGCCTGGATGAGAGCTTGCAGAGAGGTTGGCGGACCCCTAACTAACTCTGGGTTAGCAGCAGCAGTAATGGCATTAAACAAGAGAACCGTTAGCTGCTACAGATGTGGTAAACAAGGCCATATAAGGAAAGAATGTAAGAGCCAACCAGTGGGCGGACCCCATGGGTCCACGGGGCCACCGCCCGGAAATTGCCCAAGATGTCAAAAGGGAAGACATTGAGCCAATGAGTGCCGATCCACCCGTGATGCAATGGGGCGTGACCTTTCTCAAAATTCAAAAAACGGGATGAGGGGCCCTTGCCCACAGGGCCCAAAAATATATGGGGCAGTACAGGAACCAAATTTGAAGAAGTACACTCCCAGCAACCAGTCCCAAAGAGAGCCACCTCAGGATCCGCAGGGGTGGACCTCAGTGCCACCACCAGAGCAGTACTAACTCCACAGCAAGGGTGTCAGCCTATTGCAGTAAATTTCTCGGGCCCATTACCAGAAAACACGGTAGGCCTGATACCAGGCAGATCTAGTTGTACTTTAAAGGGACTGGTTGTACATCCAGGAGTCGTGGATCAAGATTTTACAGGAGGAGTTAGGGTACTTTGCTCCTCCCCTAGGGGCATGTATGCCATTATGCCTGGAGACCGTATTGCACAACTTCTGTTGTTGCCTAGTTTGCATACTAGCTTTCCTAGTACAAATAAGGAAAGGGGGAGTCGAGGATTTGGATCTTCAGGATCAGGAGAAATCTTTCTCTCGGTGGATCTGGATACTCGACCCACCTTGACATTAAGTGTGGAAGGAAAAAGATTTCAAGGCATTCTGGATACGGGTGCAGATAAAAGTATCATGGCTTTACAATGGTGGCCCTCTAATTGGCCTCTTAAAACATCCTCTCATTCTCTTCAAGGACTAGGATATGCAGATGCACCAAAAATCAGCTCAAGATTATTGTATTGGTTGACTGATGAAGGAGTAGCCGGAACTTTCCAGCCATACGTGCTACCCCTACCTGTTAACCTGTGGGGCAGAGATTTGCTCAACAAACTGGGCTATGTTTTGACTAATGATAAGATACCAGTGGCCCAAAGAATCATGAACAAATGGGGCTATGAAGAAGGACAAGGGTTAGGTAAATACAAGCAAGGCAGGACAGAGCCTATAGAAACTCAACAAAAGCAAGACAAACAAGGCTTGGGTTTTATATAGCGTCCTCTGGGGAGCCGCTACCCCTTACCTGGGAACATAATAAACCAGTATGGGTACCCCAGTGGCCGCTAACAAGCGAGAAGCTTGCGGCAGCTCATGAGCTTGTAAAACAACAGCTTTTAGCGGGACACGTAGAACCCTCTACCTCTCCATGGAACACACCTATATTCGTGATTAAAAAGGCCTCTGGAAAATGGCGACTTCTACATGACCTCAGAGCCATTAATGCCCAAATGCAGCCCATGGGGATTATACAAAGAGGTATGCCTCTATTATCAGCCTTACCTAAAGACTGGAGAGTCATTATCCTGGACATCAAGGACTGTTTTTTCTCTATTCCATTACATCCGCTTGATGTGCCACGATTCGCATTCACCCTACCTTCCATTAATCAAGAAAAGCCAGATGAAAGATATCAGTGGTTAAACCTCCCTCAAGGAATGCAAAATTCTCCAACTATGTGTCAACTTTATGTTAGTACCGCCATCCAGCCTGCCCGAGAAAAGTTTCCAAAGGCAAAAATTGTACATTATATGGATGACATTCTTTTAGCAGCCCCGACAGAACTTATGGTGGAACAATTGTTTTTGGAAATAACTCGACTTCTTCAAAAAAGGGGGCTAGAGATTGCCCCCGAAAAGATTCAAAAACAGTCTGTAGGAAAATTTTTAGGCGCAAGAATAGAGCATACAGTTATTAGCCCACAAAAGATATCAATTAGGTGTGACCAATTGACTACTTTGAATGATTTTCAAAAACTATTAGGAGATATTAATTCGATTCGACCTTATTTAAAATTGCCTACTGTTGTTTTAGAACCCCTTTTCAAAATCTTAGAAGGAGATTCTGACTTAAACTCTCCTAGAGAATTATCGGAAGAAGCTAGGAAAAGTTTAATGAAAGTTGAAGAGGCCCTTAGCAAGGCTCAGGTCCTTAGGTTCGATCCTAAAAAGGAATTACAGGTCTGTGTAATCCAGACCCCACATAGCCCCACAGCTGCTTTATGGCAAGAGGGTCCTTTGTTATGGGTTCACATGCCCTCTCACACAGGGAGAACAATTAGCTATTATCCTAACCTGGTAGCTACCATAGCTTTAAACACCATTATTACCTCTATAAAGCATTTTGGAACACAGCCTAAAAAGCTAGTTGTACCATACACCAAAGACCAAGTAGATACGTTAAGTGCCTTGTTAGATGATTGGGCTATATTAGTATGCTCCTTTACTGGTATGATAGATAACCACTACCCCAAACACCCTGTGTTAAGTTTTATCCAACAGCATCCTTATTTTTCCCAAACTTACTAGAGTTAAACCCATTCTTGGTGCGAAAACTATATATACTGATGGATCTAAATCTGGGATCGGAAGCATGGTCATTGACACAAAAGTTCAGACCTTTCACTTTGAGAAAGGAGTACCTCAAATAGTAGAATGTCAAGTAGACTTAGAAGTTTTTAAAGCAATAAAAGAACCCTTTAATTTAATTACCGATTCTCAATATGTAGTTAATGCAGTGCAGCAATTAGAAGTCGCGGGAAAAATAAGCGCCAAGAGTAACGTTTCTAGAATTTTGAGTTGCATTCAGGAGTGTATTCTTAATAGAACCAACCCTTTTTACATAGGGCATATCCGGGCTCACTCGGGCCTCCCGGGACCCATGAGTCAGGGCAATGACCTAGCTGATAAGGCCACAAGAACATTAGCCCTTGTGATACTAACGCCTGTCCAACAGGCCGTGGATTTTCACAAACTTTTTCATGTCCCTTCCCGAACTTTGAGTCATAAATTTAATATATCCCGAGAAGAGGCTCGAAAAATTGTCCGAGCCTGTCCTAGTTGTATCCCATTTATTCATGAACCACATACGGGAGTCAACCCTAGAGGACTACGTCCTTTAGACGTGTGGCAAATGGATGTCACACATGAAAATTCGTTTGGAAAAATGAAATATATTCACGTGTCCGTTGACACCTGCTCTGGCATCCTGGTAGCCACCCCGTTGACGGGAGAAAAGGTGCAACATGTGATCCAGCACTGTTTAGAAGCTTGGAGTGCGTGGGGAAAACCCCAATGCATAAAAACAGACAATGGCCCAGCCTACACAGCTCGGTCCTTTCAACAGTTTTGTGAACGTATGCAAGTTAAACATATTACTGGTCTACCTTACAATCCCCAAGGACAAGGTATTGTAGAACGTGCCAATCAAACGCTTAAACATTATTTACAAAAACAAAAAGGGGGAGATGGTCAGTCTTCAGTCGTCTGTTTAGTAACCCCTCGACAAAAACTGGCATTAGCCTTATTTACTATAAATTTTTTAAAATTGGATATCAATAATCAGTCGGCTGCTGAGCGCCATGGACAATGGCCAACACCAACCAAGGAAATGGTTAAATGGAAAAACGTGCTAGATAATAAATGGTATGGTCCGGATCCGGTGTTGATCAGATCCAGGGGAAGTCTTTGTGTTTTTCCGCAGAATGAAAGACAGCCTGTGTGGGTGCCATCGCGATTGACCAGAGAAGTGACGAGGACGTCAGAGACAAAGGAGGATATAAGAAAAGAAGAGAAACAAACAGAGATTGTTGAAAAGCCTGATGTGGCCCCATAGCCATTGTTTTGGCCTCAATTTTTTGAGCATTATCCCCATTGCTTTATTTTTTGCAATTGCCCTTGTTGCCTCCGCGCCAAACGATTGGTCTTGGCAGGACAGGATTTGGCTATGACTTTTTTATTGTTTTTGGGTTCTTGTTTTTGCAGGAACACAGTGCTTTTAACATTTGAAGATAGAAAATTACTATGATCATGATACAGGTCATATTTAGTTTGATTATTATAGTAGAAGCAACCCGTGCAGAAAAATTGTGGGGAGTGGTGAGAACCTGGCCTATACCCCATCCAGTAAATAGACAAGCCCCAGTTCTCCCAGTATTTTTTGCTCAAAAATGTGATAGATTGGGAGTCCCTTGTAGTCCTCCTGTGAGTAAAGTATCAAAATTTTATAATGTCACAAATTTTACTTTAGTTAATAGCTTATGTTTCCATATCGTAAAAAATTCTTCCAGTAATCAGTGCATAAATTTGAGAAAGATAAATGTTACAACATGGCTTGATCCTGAAGTTACCCCAGGGTCGACTGTCAAGGTAGAGGTCGATCAAGAAGGCGAGATGATTTTTAGTGGCTCGCCCCCAGCCCCGCAACTAGGCGAATGGTCGACACCAGCAACTCCGCCGGTGACGCGTGTCGAGACATATGTCTGGCAAGAAGAATTGCTGGCACCAGTAGAGACGGGCGAAGAACATGAGGAAAGAACTCGATGCAATGGTACTCTGGAAAGAGTGAGGGTATTCCCTCCCTGTCGTCCTAGAGAAAGATTTCCACCAGAGTTTGAAAACTGTGACCCAGGGGTACAGGATAAATTGTATTTATCTAAACTAAACCTCAATTTTTCCCCAAAATTATATAACAGCACCCAGAATGTGAGCAAGAATACATGGCCGTGGCATCAGTGGATTCTAAATAACAGATTGAATGCTGCCACTATTATGTCCCCTTTTGCTGGCTTGTTGGGAAGCGTCATACGTCTCAAAAGAGCTAATGTAGTTATTGTGGGAAATATGGCAAACGTTAGTGAAGGCTTGAGTTATAGCCATAATTATATTTATGATTATAATCCAGTTTGCGTAAAAAGTCCTTTTTTATTTTTAGTTTTTAATGATACATGTATTATAAATGATGTTGTTAGTTGCAATAGTAGTAAATGTAGATGTAAAATTAGAGAGTGTTGGTCTGGAAACCGAACGCATAATGCTATGGTCATTCGCATTCCCACCTTAGTTCCTATACCTGTGGAAGCGGATCCGAATCAATTCCCCATTACTACTCTATTGAGACATAAAAGAGATTTTGGCATAACAGCTGCAATTGTTACAGCAATAGCGATATCAGCAACAGCGGCCGTAACTGCGGGTATCGCTATGGCCAATCAAGTGCAGACAGCTAAAGTTATAAATGAAGTTGTGGAAAAAACCGCGGATGCACTAATGGAAGCCCGCAATGCCCAAGCTCATTCAGCGGCAGGAATAATTCTGTTGAATCAAAAAACGGATTTATTGCAACAAGAAATTGAGCAACTTACCAGCTTGGTACAACTGAGCTGTGTATTATCAACACCTGTGGTTTGTGTCACCCCTATTGTATATAATGAATCAAGCAGCATTATTAAAAACATTTCAGATTTTTTGACAGGCCAATGGAGTGAAGAGCTGGAAGCGATACAGGACCAGATATTGTTGAAGATTTTGAAATTGAATGGCACACGTACTAAGCCTATCATGCTTGGAGATTACACCTCTTGGTTGTCCTCTGCTTTTTCCTATTTCAAGGAGTGGGTGGGAACATTTTTATTTTTGGGCTTAATCTGCTTCGGTGGCATAATTCTTCTCTGGATGATTTGCAAGCTCAAGCGCAATCAGGCTAGCGAAAAGCGTGTGATATTACAAGCCCTCATGGCTCTTGAAAAGGGCGAGCAGCCAGAGATTTGGCTTTCCCTCCTCAAGCGCTAGACCATGCGCAAGCTGAGTCTGCAGCCAAAGACGGGAAAGACCAGTGGGACATGGTACCAACCTAAGACAGGAGCCTGCCGCTAGAGGGCAGGAGTTCCGATGACGGGTAAGGACCATGTGGCATGCTAGGTCACCTAAGACAGGCGGGATTCCAAAATCTTATTATATAAAAAGGTAGGAGATGTGGACGCCATTACAAGATGGCGCTGGACTGCGCCCTTATCTTCAGGGTTAGTGATAACAAGTTATGCCACGCATGCGCTCAGTCTGGACTTTGACGCAGGAGAGCTTTGCGCCTATCTGAGAGAGCCCCGTCACCCTGAAGCATATATAAGCCAGGGTTTTTAGCCTGCCCGGGGTCTTCCATAGCTGACCTCGGATCTAGAGGCAGCTCTCAATAAACTCCGATTATCACGCTATCAGAAGGATCCTGGTCAATTTGTCTCGTCGTGTGTCGCGTTCATCCTCTTATCTTCCGCCATGGGAGGGTCGCGCGTGACATAGGGGCAGGGGCAGGGGCAAGGGTTTAGGGGCAAGGGTTAAGGGGCAGGGCAGGGGCAAGGGTTTAGGGGAGGGGCAAGGGCTTAGTGGCAGGGGCAAGGGCTTAGGGGCAGGGGCAGGGGCAAGGAATTAGGGGCAGGGGCAAGGGCAAGTTCTTCGGGGCAGGGGCAGGGGCAAGGGCTTAGGGGCAGTGGCAGGGGCAAAGGCTTAGGCGAAGGGGCCGGGGCAAGGTCTTAAGGGGAGAGGAAGGGGAATGGGCTTAGTGGCAGGGTGGGGGCAAGGGCTTAAGGCAGGTGCAGGGACATGGACTTAGGGGCAGGGGCAGGGGATTAGGGGCAGAGGCAAGGGCTTAGGGGCAGGGGCAGGGGCAAGGGCTTAGGGGCAGGGGCAGGGGCAAGTCTTAAGGGCAAGGGCAAGGGCTTCGGAGCAGGGCAGGGGCAAGGGCTTAGGGGCAGGGGCAATGGCTTAGGGGCAAGCACAAGGGCTTATAGCAAGGGCAAGGGTTTAGGGGCAAGGACAAGGGCTTAGGGGAAAGGGCAAGGGCTTAGGGGCAAAGGAAAGGCTTAGGGGCAAGGGTAAGGGCTTAGGGGCAAGGGCAAGGGCTTAGGGGCAAGGGCAAGGGCGTAGGGGAAAGGGCAAGGGCTTAGGGTCAAGAGCACAGGTTTAGGGTCAAGGGAAAGGATTTAGGTGCAAGGGCAAGCGCTTAAGGGCAAGGGAAAGGGCTTAAGGCAAGGTCAAGGACTTAGGGGCAAGGGCAGTGGCTTAGGGGCAAGGGTTTAGGGGCAGAGGCAAGGGCAAGGGTTTAGGGGCAATGGTTTAGGGGCAGGGTCAGGGGCAAGGGTTTAGGGGCAAAGGTTTAGGGGCAGGGGCAGGGGCAAGGGATTAGGGGAGGGGCAAGGGCTTAGTGGCAGGGAAAAGGCTTAGGGGCAGTGGCAGGGGCAAAGGCTTAGGGGTAGGGCCAGGGGCAAGGGCTAAGGCGCAGGGGCAGGGGCAAGGGCTTAGGGGCAGGGGCAGGAGCAAGAGTTTAGGGGCAGGGGCAGGGGCAGGGGCAAAGTCTTAGGGGCAGGGGCTAGGGCTTAGGGGCAGGGGGAGGGGCAAAGGCTTAGGAGCAGGGGCAGGGGAAGGGCTTAGTGGCAGGGTGGGGGCAAGGGCTTAGTGGCAGGTGCAGGGACATGGGTGCAGGGGCAGGGGCAGGGGCTTAGGGGCAGGGGCAAAGGCTTAGGGGCAGGGGCAGGGGCAAGGGATTAGGGGCTGGGGTAGGGGCAAGTCTTAGGGGCAAGGGCAAGGGCTTAGGGGCAAGCGCAAGGGCTTATGGCAAGGGCAAGGGCTTAGGGGCAAAGGCAAGGCTTAGGGGCAAGGGCCAGGGCTTAGGGGAAAGGACAAGGGCTTAGGGACAAGGTTAAGTGCAAGGGATTGGGGCAAGGGCAAGGGATTAGCGGCAAGGACAAGGGCTTAGCGGCAAGGGCAATAGCTTACGGGCAAGGGCTTAGGGGCTAGGGCAAGAGCTTAGGGGCAAGCGCCAGGGCTTAGGGGCAAGGGCAAGGGCTTAGGGGGAAGGGCAAGGGCTTAGGGGCAAGGGCAATGTCTTAGCGGCAAGGGCAAGGGTTTATGGGCAGGAGCACGGGCAAGGGCTTAGGGGCAGGGGCAAGGGCTTAGGGACAGGCGCAAGGGCTTAGGGACAGTGGCACGGACAGGAGCAAGGGCTTAGGAGCTGGGGCAAGGACTTAGGGGCAGGGGCAGTGACAAGAGCTTAGGGCAGCGGCAGGGGCAGGAAGGGCTTAGCAGTAAGGCAGGGGCAATTTCATAGGGGCACAGGCAGGGGCAATGGTTCTGGGGCAGTGACAGGGGCATGGGCTTAGAGGCAGGGGCAAGGGCTTAGGGCAAGGGCAAGTGCTTAGGGGCTGCGGCAGGGGCAAGGGCTTAGGGGCAGGGGTAAGGGCAAGGGCTTAGGGGCAGGGTCAGGGGCAAGGGCTTAGAGGCAGGGTCAAGGGCTTAGGGGCAAGCGCAAGGGCTTATGGCAAGGGCAAGGGCTTAGGGGTAAGGGCAAGGACTTAGGGGCAAGGGCAAGTGCTTAGGGGCAATGGCAAAGGCTTAGGGGCAAGGGCTTAAGGGCTAGGGCAAAGGGTTAGGGGCAAGCGCAAGTACTTAGGGGACAGGACAAGGGCTTAGGGGCAATGGCAAGGGCTTAGGGGCAAGGGCTTCTGGAAGGGCAAGGGGTTAGGGGAAGGGCAAGAGCTTAGCGGCAAGGGCAAGGGCTTAGGGGCAAAGGCAAAGGCTTAGGGGCAAGGGCAAGGGCAAGGGTTTAGGGGCAAGGTTTTAGGGACAGGGGAAAGGGTTAAGGGGCAGGGGCCGGGGCAAGGGCTTAGGGGCTGGGGAAGGGGCAAGGGATTGGACAGGGGCAAAGGCAAGGGCTTAGTGGCAGGGGCAGAGGCAGGGCTTAGCGACAGGTGGAAGGGCAAGGGCTTAGGGGCAGGGGCACGGGCAAGGGCTTAGGGGCAGGCGCAAGGGCTTAGGGGCATTGGCAGGGACAGGGGAAAGGGCTTAGGGGCAGTGGCAAGGACTTAGGGGCAGGGGCAGTGGCAAGAGCTTAGGGGCAGCGGCAGGGGCAGGAAGGGCTTAGCGGTAAGGCAGGGACAATTTCATAGGGGCACGGGCAGGGGCAATGGCTTCGGGGCAGTGACAGGGGAATGGGCTTAGTGGCAGGGGCAAGGGCTTAGGGTAAGGGCAAGTGCTTAGGGGCAGCGGCAGGGGCAATGACTTATGGGCAGGGGCAAGGATTTAGGGGCAGGGGCAAGGGCAAGGGCTTAGCGGCAGCGGCAGGGGCAAATTCTTAGGGGCAGGGGAAGGGGCAATGTCTTCGGGGCAGGGGCAGGGTCAAGGGCTTAGGGGCAGGCCAGGGACAATGGCTCTGGGGCAGTGACAGGGGCATGGGCTTAGGGGCAGGGGCAGGGGCAAGAGCTTAGGGGCAGGGGCAAGTGATTAGTGGCAGGGGCAAGGTCTTAGGGGCAGGGGCAAGGTCTTAGGGGCAAGAGCAAGGGCTTAGGGGCAAGGGAAAGGGCTTAGGGAAGGGTCAAGGGATTAGAGACAAGGGCAAGGTATTAGGGGCAAGGGCAAGGTCTAAGGGGCAAGGGCAAGGCCTTAGGGGCAAGCGTTTAGGGGCTGGGGCAGGGGCAAGGGCTTTGGGGCAGGGGCAGGGGAAAGGGCTTAGATGCAGGGGAAGGGGCAAGGGTTTCGGGGCAGGGGCAGGGTAAGGGGCTTAGGGGCAGAGGCAAGGGCACTGGCTTAGGGGTAGGGGCAGGGGCTAGGGCTTAGAGGCAGGGTGGGGCAATGGCCAGTGGCAGGGGCAGGGGCAAGGTTTTAGGTGTAGGGGCAGGGCAAGGGCTTAGGGGCAGGGGCAGGGGCAAGGGCTTAGGGGGAGGGGCAGGGGCTTAGGGGCATGGGCAAGGATTTAGGTGCAAGGGCAAGGGCTTTAGGGCAAGGGAAAGGGCTTAAGGCAAGGGCAAGGACTTAGGGGCTAGGGCAGTGGCTTAGGTGCAAGGGCAAGGGCTTAGGGGCAAGGGTTTAAGGGCCGAGGCAAGGGCAAGGGCTTAGGGGCTAGGGTTTAGGGGCAGCGGCAAGGGCAAGTTCTTAGGGGCAAGGGTTTACGGGCAGGAGCACGGGCAAGGGCTTAGGGGCAGGGGCAAGGGCTTAGGGAAAGGCGCAAGGGCTTAGGGGCAGTGGCAGGGACAGGGGTAAGGGCTTAGGGGCAGTGGCAAGGACTTAGGGACAGGGGCAGTGGCACGAGCTTAGGGGCAGCGGCAGGGGCAGGAAGGGCTTAGCGGTAAGGCAGGGGCAATTTCATAGGGGCACGGGCAGGGGCAATGGCTTTGGGGCAGGGTCAGGGGCAATGGCTTAGAGGCAGGGGCAAGGGCCTAGGGCAAGGGAAAGTGCTTAGGGGCAGCGGCAGGGTCAAGGGCTTAGGGTCAGGGGTAAGGGCAAGGGCTTAGGGGCAGGGTCAAGGGCTTAGGGGCAAGCGCAAGGGCTTATGGCAAGGGCAAGGGATTAGGGGCAAGGGCAAGGACTTAGGGACAAGGGCAAGTGCTTAGGGGCAATGACAAAGGCTTAGGGGCAAGGGCAAGGGCTTAAGGGCTAGGGCAAGGGCTTAGGGGCAAGCGCAAGTACTTAGGGGCAAGGACAAGGGCTTAGGGGCAAGGGCAAGGGCTTAGGGGCAAGGGCTTCTGAAAGGACAAGGGGTTAGGGGAAAGGGCAAGAGCTTAGCGGCAAGGGCAAGGGCTTAGGTGCAAAGGAAAGGCTTAGGGGCAAGGGCAAGGGCAAGGGTTTAGGGGGAAGGTTTTAGGGACAGGGGAAAGGGTTAAGGGGCAGGGGCCGGGGCAAGGGCTTAGGGGCTGGGGAAGGGGCAAGGGATTGGCCAGGGGCAAAGGTAAGGGCTTACGGGCAGGGGCAGAGGCAGGGCTTAGCGACAGGTGCAAGGGCAAGGGCTTAGGGGCAAGGGCAAGGGCTTAGGGGCAGGGGCAAGGGCTTACGGACAGGCGCAAGGGCTTAGGGGCATTGGCAGGGACAGGGGCAAGGGCTCAGGGGCAGTGGCAAGGACTTAGGGGCAGGGGCTGTGGCAAGAGATTAGGTGCAGCGGCAGGGGCAGGAAGGGCTTAGCGGTAAGGCAGGGGCAATTTCATAGGGGCACGGGCAGGGGCAATGGCTTCGGGGCAGGGTCAGGGGCAAGGGCTTAGAGGCAGGGGCAAGGGCAATGGCCCTGGGGCAGTGACAGGTGCATGGGATTAGTGGCAGGGGCAAGGGCTTAGGGCAAGGGAAAGGGCTTAAGGCAAGGTCAAGGACTTAGGGGCAAGGGCAGTGGCTTAGGGGCAAGGGTTTAGGGGCTGAGGCAAGGGCAAGGGTTTAGGGGCAATGGTTTAGGGGCAGGGTTAGGGGCAAGGGTTTAGGAGCAGGGGCAGGAACAAGGGATTAGGGGCAGGGGCAGGGGCAAGTCTTAGGGGCAAGGTCAAGGGCTTAGGAGCAGGGCAGGGGCAAGGGCTTAGGGGCAAGCGCAAGGGCTTATAGCAATGGCAAGGGCTTAGGGGCAAGGACAAGGGCTTAGGGGAAAGGGCAAGGGCTTAGGGTCAAGAGCACGGGTTTAGGGGCAAGGGAAAGGATTTAGGTGCAAGGGCAAGCGCTTAAGGGCAAGGGAAAGGGCTTAAGGGCAAGGGAAAGGGCTTAGGGGCAAGGGCAGTGGCTTAGGGGCAAGGGTTTAGGGGCAGAGGCAAGGGCAAGGGTTTAGGGGCAATGGTTTAGGGGCAGGGGCAGGGGCAAGGGTTTAGGGGAGGGGCAAGGGCTTAGTGGCAGGGAAAAGGGCTTAGGGGCAGTGGCAGGGGCAAAGGCTTAGGGGTAGGGCCAGGGGCAAGGGCTAAGGCTCAGGGGCAGGGGCAAGGGCTTAGGGGCAGGGGCAGGAGCAAGAGTTTAGGGGCAGGGGCAGGGGCAAAGTCTTAGGGGCAGGGGCTAGGGCTTAGGAGCAGGGGAAGGGGCAAAGGCTTAGGAGCAGGGGCAAGGGAAGGGCTTAGTGGCAGGGTGGGGGCAAGGGCTTAGTGGCAGGTGCAGGGACATGGGTGCAGAGGCAGGGGCAGGGGCTTAGGGGTAGGGGCAAAGGCTTAGGGGCAGGGGCAGGGGCAAGGGATTAGGGGCTGGGTAGGGGCAAATTTAGGGGCAAGGGCAAGGACTTATGGCAAGGGCAAGGGCTTAGGGGCAAAGGCAAGGCTTAGGGGCAAGGGCCAGGGCTTAGGGGAAAGGACAAGGGCTTAGGGACAAGGTTAAGTGCAAGGGATTGGGGCAAGGGCAAGGGATTAGCGGCAAGGACAAGGGCTTAGGAGCAAGGGCAATAGCTTAGGGGCAAGGGCAAGGGCTTAGGGGCAAGGACAAGGGCTTAGGGGCAAGGGCAATGTCTTAGCGGCAAGGCCAAGTTCTTAGGTGCAAGGGTTTATGGGCAGGAGCACGGACAAGGGCTTAGGGGCAGGGGCAAGGGCTTAGGGACAGGCGCAAGGGCTTAGGGGCAGTGGCAGGGACAGGGGCAAGGGCTTAGGGGCAGTGGCAAGGACTTAGGGGCAGGGGCAGTGGCAAGAGGTTAGGGGCAGCGGCAGGGGCAGGAAGGGCTTAGCGGTAAGGCAGGGGCAATTTCATAGGGGCATGGGCAGGGGCAATGGCTTCGGGGCAGGGTCAGTGGCAAGGGCTTAGAGGCAGGGGCAGGGGCAATGGCTCTGGGGCAGTGACAGGTGCATGGGCTTAGTGGCAGGGCCAAGGGCTTAGGGCAAGGGCAAGTGCTTAGGGGCAGCGGCAGGGGCAATGACTTATGGGCAGGGGCAAGGATTTAGGGGCAGGGGCAAGGGCAAGGGCTTAGTGGCAGGGGAAGGGGCAAGGGTTTAGGGGAAGCGGTAGGGGCAACTTCTTAGGGGCAGGGGCAATGTCTTCGGGGCAGGGGCAGGGGCAAGGGCTTAGGGGCAGGCCAGGGACAATGGCTCTGGGGCAGTGACAGGGGCATGGGCTTAGGGGCAGGGCCAGGGGAAAGAGCTTAGGGGCAGGGGCAAGGGATAAGGGGCAGGGGAAAGGGCTTAGGGGCAAGGGCAAGGGCTTAGGGGCAAGAACAAGGGCTTAGGGGCAAGTCCAAGGGCTTAGGGGCAAGGGCAAGGGCTTAGGGAAGGGGCAAGGGAGTAGGGGCAAGGTCAAGGGTTTAGGGGCAAGGGTTTATGGGCAAGGCCTTAGGGGCAGTGGCAAGGACTTAGGGGTAGGGGCTGTGGCAAGAGCTTAGGGGCAGCGGCAGGGGCAGGAAAGGCTTAGCGGTAAGGCTGGGGCAATTTCATAGGGGCACGGGCAGGGTCAATGGCTTCGGGGCAGGGTCAGGGGCAAGGGCTTAGAGGCAGGGGCAGGGACAATGGATCTGGGGCAGTGACAGGTGCATGGGCTTAGTGGGCTAGGGCAAGTGTTTAGGGGCAAGTGCAAGGGTTAGGGGGAAGGGCTTCTGGAAGGGCAAGGGGTTAGGGGAAATGGCAAGAGCTTAGCGGCAAGGACAAGGGCTTAGGTGCAAAGGAAAGGCTTAGGGGCAAGGGCAAGAGCAAGGGTTTAGGGGCAAGGTTTTAGGGACAGGGGAAAGGGTTATGGGGCAGGGGCCGGGGCAAGGGCTTAGGGGCTGGGGAAGGGGCAAGGGATTGGACAGGGCCAAAGGTAAGGGCTTAGGGGCAGGGGCAGAGGCAGGGCTTAGCGACAGGTGCAAGGGCAAGGGCTTAGGGGCAGGGACAGGGGCAAGGGCTTAGGGGCAGGAGCAAGGGCTTAGGGGCAGTGGCAGGGACAGGGGCAAGGGCTTAGGGGCAGTGGCAAGGGCTTAGGGACAGCGGCAGGGGCAGGAAGGGCTTAGCGATAAGGCAGGGGCAAGTACATAGGGGCACGGGCAGGGGCAATGGCTTCGGGGCAGGTCAGGGGCAAGGGCTTAGAGGCAGGGGCAGGGGCAATGGCTCTGGGGCAGTGACAGGTGCATGGGCTTAGTGGCAGGGGCAAGGGTTTAGGGCAAGGGCAAGTGCTTAGGGGCAGCGGCAGGGGCAATGACTTATGAGCAGGGGCAAGGATTTAGGGGCAGGGGCAAGGGCAAGGGCTTAGTGGCAGGGGAAGGGGCAAGGGCTTAGGGGAAGCGTCAGGGGCAAGTTTTTAGGGGCAGGGGCAATGTCTTCGGAGCAGGGGCAGGGGCAAGGGCTTAGGGGCAGGCCAGGGACATTGGCTCTGGGGCAGTGACAGGGGCATGGGCTTAGGGGCAAGGGCAAGGGCTTAAGGGCTAGGGCAAGGGCTTAGGGGCAAGCGCAAGTACTTAGGGGCAAGGACAAGGGCTTAGGGGCAAGGGCAAGGGCTTAGGGGCAAGGGCTTCTGGAAGGGCAAGGGGTTAGGGGAAATGGCAAGAGCTTAGCGGCAAGGGCAAGGGCTTAGGTGCAAAGGAAAGGCTTAGGGGCAAGGGCAAGGGCAAGGGTTTAGGGGCAAGGTTTTAGGGACAGGGGAAAGGGTTAAGGGGCAGGGGCCGGGGCAAGGGCTTAGGGGCTGGGGAAGGGGCAAGGGATTGGACAGGGCCAAAGGTAAGGGCTTAGGGGCAGGGGCAGAGGCAGGGCTTAGCGACAGGTGCAAGGGCAAGGGCTTAGGGGCAGGGACAGGGGAAGGGCTTAGAGGCAGGAGCAAGGGCTTAGGGGCAGTGGCAGGGACAGGGGCAAGGGCTTAGGGGCAGTGGCAAGGGCTTAGGGACAGCGGCAGGGGCAGGAAGGTCTTAGCGGTAAGGCAGGGGCAAGTTCATAGGGGCACGGGCAGGGGCAATGGCTTCGGGGCAGGTCAGGGGCAAGGGCTTAGAGGCAGGGGCAGGGGCAATGGCTCTGGGGCAGTGACAGGTGCATGGGCTTAGTGGCAGGGGCAAGGGCTTAGGGCAAGGGCAAGTGCTTTGGGGCAGCGGCAGGGGCAATGACTTATGAGCAGGGGCAAGGATTTAGGGGCAGGGGCAAGGGCAAGGGCTTAGTGGCAGGGGAAGGGGCAAGGGCTTAGGGGAAGCGGCAGGGGCAAGTTCTTAAAGGCAGGGGCAATGTCTTCGGGGCAGGGGCAGGGGCAAGGGCTTAGGGGCAGGCCAGGGACATTGGCTCTGGGGCAGTGACAGGGGCACGGGCTTAGGGGCAGGGCCAGGGGAAAGAGCTTAGGGGAAGGGGCAAGGGATAAGGGGCAGGGGAAGGCCTTAGGGGCAAGGGGAAGGGCTTAGGGGCAAGAACAAGGGCTTAGGGGAAAGTGCAAGGGCTTAGGGGTAAGGGCAAAGGCTTAGGGAAGGGGCAAGGGAGTAGGGGCAAGGTCTAGGGTTTAGGGCCAGGGCTTAGGGGCAGGGGCAGGGGAAGGGCTTAAAGGGAGGAGCAGGGGCAAGGGCTTAGTGGCAGGGTGGGGGCAAAGGCTTAGTGGCAGGTGCAGGGACATGGGCGCAGGGGCAGGGGCAGGGGATTAGGAGCAGGGGCAAGGACTTATGGGCAGGGGCATGGGCAAGGGATTAGTGGCTGGGGCAAGGGCAAGTCTTAGGGGCAAGGCCAAGGGCTTAGGGGAAAGGACAAGGGTTTTTGGACAAGGTTAGGAGCAAGGGATTAGGGCAAGGTCAAGGGATTAGTGGCAAGGACAAGGGCTTAGGGGCAGGGACAAGGGCTTAAGGGGAGGGGCAGGGGCAAGGGATTAGGGGCAGGGGCAAGTCTTAGGGGCAAGTGCATGGGCTTAGGGGCAGGGCAGGGACAATGACTTAGGGGCAAGCACAAGGGCTTATGGCAAGGGCAAGGGCATAGGGGCTAGGGCAAGAGCTTAGGGGCAAGCGCAAGGGCTTAGGGGCAAGGGCAAGGTCTTAGGGGCAAGGGCAAGGGCTTAGGGGCAAGGGCAATGTCTTAGCGGCAAGGGCAAGTTCTTAGGGGCAAGGGTTTATGGGCAGGAGCACAGGCAAAGGCTTAGGGGCAGGGGCAAGGGCTTAGGGACAGGCGCAAGGGCTTAGGGGCAGTGGCAGGGACAGGGGCAAGGGCTTAGGGGCAGTGCCAAGGACTTAGGGGCAGGGGCAGTGGCAAGAGCTTAGGGGCAGCGGCAGGGGCAGGAAGGGCTTAGCGGTAAGGCAGGGGCAATTTCATTGGGGCACGGGCAGGGGCAATGGCTTCGGGGCAGGGTCAGGGGCAAGGGCTTAGAGGCAGGGGCAAGGGCTTAGGGCAACGGCAAGTGCTTAGGGGCAGCGGCAGGGGCAAGGACTTAGGGGCAGGGGTAGGGCAAGGGCTTAGGGGCAGGGGCAGGGCTAAGGGCTTAGGGGCAGGGTCAAGGGCTTAGGGGCAAGCGCAAGGGCTTATGGCAAGGGCAAGGGCTTAAGGTCTAGGGCAAGGGCTTAGGGGCAAGCGCAAGTACTTAGGGGCAAGGACAAGGGCTTAGGGGCAAGGGCAAGGGCTTAGGGGCAAGGGCTTCTGGAAGGGCAAGGGCTTAGGGGAAATGGCAAGAACTTAGCGGCAAGGGCAAGGGCTTAGGTGCAACGAAAAGGCTTAGGGGCAAGGGCAAGGGCAAGGGTTTAGGGGCAAGGTTTTAGGGACAGGGGAAAGGGTTAAGGGGCAGGGGCCGGGGCAAGGGCTTAGGGGCTGGGAAGGGGCAAGGGATTGGACAGGGCCAAAGGTAAGGGCTTAGGGGCAGGGGCAGAGGCAGGGCTTAGCGACAGGTGCAAGGGCAAGGGCTTAGGGGCAGGGACAGGGGCAAGGGCTTAGGGGCAGGAGCAAGGGCTTAGGGGCAGTGGCAGGGACAGGGGCAAGGGCTTAGGGGCAGTGACAAGGGCTTAGGGACAGGGGCAGTGGCAAGAGATTAGGGGCAGCGGCAGGGCAGGAAGGGCTTAGCGGTAAGGCAGGGGCAAGTTCATAGGGGCACGGGCAGGGGCAATGGCTTCAGGGCAGGTCAGGGGCAAGGGCTTAGAGGCAGGGGCAGGGGCAATGGTTCTGGGGCAGTGACAGGTGCATGGGCTTAGTGGCAGGGGCAAGGGCTTAGGGCAAGGGCAAGTGCTTAGGGGCAGCGGCAGGGGCAATGACTTATGGGCAGGGGCAAGCATTCAGGGGCAAGGGCAAGGGCTTAGTGGCAGGGGAATGGGCAAGGGCTTAGGGGAAGCGGTAGGGGCAAGTTCTTAGGGGCAGGGGCAATGTCTTCGGGGCAGGGGCAGGGGCAAGGGCTTAGGGGCAGGCCAGGGACAATGGCTCTGGGGCAGTGACAGGGGCATGGGCTTAGGGGCAGGGCCAGGGGAAAGAGCTTAGGGGCAGGGGCAAGGGATAAGGGGCAGGGGAAAGGGCTTAGGGGCAAGGGCAAGGGCTTAGGGGCAAGAACAAGGGCTTAGGGGCAAGTTCAAGGGCTTAGGGGCAAGGGCAAGGGCTTAGGGAAGGGGCAAGGGAGTAGGGGCAAGGTCAAGGGTTTAGGGGCAAGGGTTTATGGGCAAGGCCTTAGGGGCAGTGGCAAGGACTTAGGGACAGGGGCTGTGGCAAGAGCTTAGGGGCAGCCGCAGGGGCAGGAAAGGCTTAGCGGTAAGGCAGGGGCAATTTCATAGGGGCACGGGCAGGGGCAATGGCTTCGGGGCAGGGTCAGGGGCAAGGGCTTAGAGGCAGGGGCAGGGGCAATGGCTCTGGGGCAGTGACAGGTGCATGGGCTTAGTGGCAGGGGCAAGGGCTTAGGGCAAGGGAAAGGGCTTAAGGCAAGGTCAAGGACTTAGGGGCAAGGGCAGTGGCTTAGGGGCAAGGGTTTAGGGGCTGAGGCAAGGGCAAGGGTTTAGGGGCAATGGTTTAGGGGCAGGGGCAGAGGCAAGGGTTTAGGGGCAGGGGCAGGGGCAAGGGTTTAGGGGAGGGGCAAGGGCTTAGTGGCAGGGAAAAGGGCTTAGGGGCAGTGGCAGGGGCAAAGGCTTAGGGGTAGGGCCAGGGGCAAGGGCTAAGGCGCAGGGGCAGGGGCAAGGGCTTAGGGGCGGGGCAGGTGCAAGAGTTTAGGGGCAGGGGCAGGGGAAGGGGCAAAGTCTTAGGGGCAGGGGCTAGGGCTTAGGGGCAGGGGAAGTGGAAAAGGCTTAGAAGCAGGGGCAGGGGAAGGGCTTAGTGGCAGGGTGGGGGCAAGGGCTTAGTGGCAGGTGCAGGGACATGGGTGCAGGGGCAGGGGCAGGGGCTTAGGGGCAGGGGCAAAGGCTTAGGGGCAGGGGCAGGGGCAGGGGCAAAGTCTTAGGGGCAGGGGCTAGGGCTTAGGGGAAAGGACAAGGGTTTTTGGACAAGGTTAGGAGCAAGGGATTAGGGCAAGGTCAAGGGATTAGCGGCAAGGACAAGGGCTTAGGGGCAGGGGCAGGGGCAAGGGCTTAAGGGGAGGGGCAGGGGCAAGGGATTAGGGGCAGGGGCAAGTCTTAGGGGCAAGTGCATGGGCTTAGGGGCAGGGCAGGGACAATGGCTTAGGGGCAAGCACAAGCGCTTATGGCAAGGGCAAGGGCTTAGGGGCTAGGGCAAGAGCTTAGGGGCAAGCGCAAGGGCTTAGGGGCAAGGCCAAGGTCTTAGGGGCAAGGGCAAGGGCTTAGGGGCAAGTGCAATGTCTTAGCGGCAAGGGCAAGTTCTTAGGGGCAAGGGTTTACGGGCAGGAGCACGGGCAAGGGCTTAGGGGCAGGGGCAAGGGCTTAGGGACAGGCGCAAGGGCTTAGGGGCAGTGGCAGGGACAGGGGCAAGGGCTTAGGGGCAGTGCCAAGGACTTAGGGGCAGGGGCAGTGGCAAGAGCTTAGGGGCAGCGGCAGGGGCAGGAAGGGCTTAGCGGTAAGGCAGGGGCAATTTCATTGGGGCACGGGCAGGGGCAATGGCTTCGGGGCAGGGTCAGGGGCAAGGGCTTAGAGGCAGGGGCAAGGGCTTAGGGCAAGGGCAAGTGCTTAGGGGCAGCGGCAGGGGCAAGGACTTAGGGGCAGGGGTAGGGCAAGGGCTTAGGGGCAGGGGCAGGGGTAAGGGCTTAGGGGCAGGGTCAAGGGCTTAGGGGCAAGCGCAAGGGCTTATGGCAAGGGCAAGGGCTTAAGGTCTAGGGTAAGGGCTTAGGGGCAAGCGCAAGTACTTAGGGGCAAGGACAAGGGCTTAGGGGCAAGGGCAAGGGCTTAGGGGCAAGGGCTTCTGGAAGGGCAAGGGGTTAGGGGAAATGGCAAGAGCTTAGCGGCAAGGGCAAGGGCTTAGGTGCAAAGAAAAGGCTTAGGGGCAAGGGCAAGGGCAAGGGTTTAGGGGCAAGGTTTTAGGGACAGGGGAAAGGTTTAAGGGGCAGGGGCCGGGGCAAGGGCTTAGGGGCTGGGAAGGGGCAAGGGATTGGACAGGGCCAAAGGTAAGGGCTTAGGGGCAGGGGCAGAGGCAGGGCTTAGCGACAGGTGCAAGGGCAAGGGCTTAGGGGCAGGGACAGGGGCAAGGGCTTAGGGGCAGGAGCAAGGGCTTAGGGGCAGTGGCAGGGACAGGGGCAAGGGCTTAGGGGCAGTGGCAAGGGCTTAGGGACAGGGGCAGTGGCAAGAGATTAGGGGCAGCGGCAGGGCAGGAAGGGCTTAGCGGTAAGGCAGGGGCAAGTTCATAGGGGCACGGGCAGGGGCAATGGCTTCAGGGCAGGTCAGGGACAAGGGCTTAGAGGCAGGGGCAGGGGCAATGGTTCTGGGGCAGTGACAGGTGCATGGGCTTAGTGGTAGGGGCAAGGGCTTAGGGGCAAGGGCAAGGTCTTAGGGGCAAGGGCAAGGGCTTAGGGGCAAGTGCAATGTCTTAGCGGCAAGGGCAAGTTCTTAGGGGCAAGGGTTTACGGGCAGGAGCACGGGCAAGGGCTTAGGGGCAGGGGCAAGGGCTTAGGGACAGGCGCAAGGGCTTAGGGGCAGTGGCAGGGACAGGGGCAAGGGCTTAGGGGCAGTGCCAAGGACTTAGGGGCAGGGGCAGTGGCAAGAGCTTAGAGGCAGGGGCAAGGGCTTAGGGCAAGGGCAAGTGCTTAGGGGCAGCGGCAGGGCAAGGGCTTAGGGGCAGGGGTAAGGCAAGGGCTTAGGGGCAGGGGCAGGGGTAAGGGCTTAGGGGCAGGGTCAAGGGCTTAGGGGCAAGCGCAAGGGCTCATGGCAAGGGCAAGGGATTAGGGGCAAGGGCAAGGACTTAGGGGCAAGGGCAAGTGCTTAGGGGCAATGGCAAAGGCTTAGGGGCAAGGGCAAGGGCTTAAGGGCTAGGGCAAGGGCTTAGGGGCAAGCGCAAGTACTTAGGGGCAAGGACAAGGGCTTAGGGGCACGGGCAAGCGCTTAGGGGCAAGGGCTTCTGGAAGGGCAAGGGGTTAGGGGAAATGGCAAGAGCTTAGCGGCAAGGGCAAGGGCTTAGGTGCAAAGGAAAGGCTTAGGGGCAAGGGCAAGGGCAAGGGTTTAGGGGCAAGGTTTTAGGGACAGGGGAAAGGGTTAAGGGGCAGGGACCGGGGCAAGGGCTTAGGGGCTGGGGAAGGGGCAAGGGATTGGACAGGGCCAAAGGTAAGGGCTTAGGGGCAGGGGCAGAGGCAGGGCTTAGCGACAGGTGCAAGGGCAAGGGCTTAGGGGCAGGGACAGGGGCAAGGGCTTAGGGGCAGGAGCAAGGGCTTAGGGGCAGTGGCAAGGGCTTAGGGACAGGGGCAGTGGCAAGAGATTAGGGGCAGCGGCAGGGGCAGGAAGGGTTTAGCGGTAAGGCAAGGGCAAGTTCATAGGGGCACGGGCAGGGGCAATGGCTTCGGGGCAGGTCAGGGGCAAGGGCTTAGAGGCAGGGGCAGGGGCAATGGCTCTGGGGCAGTGACAGGTGCATGGGCTTAGTGGCAGGGGCAAGGGCTTAGGGCAAGGGCAAGTGCTTAGGGGCAGCGGCAGGGGCAATGACTTATGGGCAGGGGCAAGGATTTAGGGGCAGGGACAAGGGCAAGGGCTTAGTGGCAGGGGAACGGGCAAGGGCTTAGGGCAAGCGGTAGGGGCAAGTTCTTAGGGGCAGGGGCAATGTCTTCGGGGCAGGGGCAGGGGCAAGGGCTTAGGGGCAGGCCAGGGACAATGGCTCTGGGGCAGTGACAGGGGCATGGGCTTAGGGGCAGGGCCAGGGGAAAGAGCTTAGGGGCAGGGGCAAGGGATAAGGGGCAGGGGAAAGGGCTTAGGGGCAAGGGCAAGGGCTTAGGGGCAAGAACAAGGGCTTAGGGGCAAGTTCAAGGGCTTAGGGGCAAGGGCAAGGGCTTAGGGAAGGGGCAAGGGAGTAGGGGCAAGGTCAAGGGTTTAGGGGCAAGGGTTTATGGGCAAGGCCTTAGGGGCAGTGGCAAGGACTTAGGGGCAGGGGCTGTGGCAAGAGCTTAGGGGCAGCGGCAGGGGCAGGAAAGGCTTAGCGGTAAGGCAGGGGCAATTTCATAGGGGCACGGGCAGGGGCAATGGCTTCGGGGCAGGGTCAGGGGCAAGGGCTTAGAGGCAGGGGCAGGGGTAATGGCTCTGGGGCAGTGACAGGTGCATGGGCTTAGTGGCAGGGGCAAGGGCTTAGGGCAAGGGAAAGGGCTTAAGGCAAGGTCAAGGACTTAGGGGCAAGGGCAGTGGCTTAGGGGCAAGGGTTTAGGGGCAGAGGCAAGGGCAAGGATTTAGGGGCAATGGTTTAGGGGCAGGGTCAGCGGCAAGGGTTTAGGGGCAGGGGCAGGGGCAAGGGATTAGGGGCAGGGGCAGGGGCAAGTCTTAGGGGCAAGGGCAAGGGCTTAGGAGCAGGGCAGGGTCAAGGGATTAGGGGCAGGGGCAAGGGCTTAGGGGCAAGCGCAAGGGCTTATAGCAAGGGCAAGGGCTTAGGGGCAAGGGCAAGGGCTTAGGGGAAAGGGCAAGGGCTTAGGGGCAAGGGAAAGGCTTATGGGCAAGGGTAAGGGCTTAGGGGCAAGGGCAAGGGCTTAGGGGCAAGGGCAAGGGCGTAGGGGAAAGGGCAAAGGCTTAGGGTCAAGAGCACGGTTTTAGGGGCAAGGGAAAGGATTTAGGTGCAAGGGCAAGGGCTTAAGGGCAAGGGAAAGGGCTTAAGGCAAGGTCAAGGACTTAGGGGCAAGGGCAGTGGCTTAGAGGCAAGGGTTTAGGGGCAGAGGCAAGGGCAAGGGTTTGGGGGCAATGGTTTAGGGGCAGGGGCAGGGGCAAGGGTTTAGGGGAGGGGCAAGGGCTTAGTGGCAGGGAAAAGGGCTTAGGGGCAGTGGCAGGGGCAAAGGCTTAGGGGTAGGGCCAGGGGCAAGGGCTAAGGCGCAGGGGCAGGGGCAAGGGCTTAGGGGCAGGGGCAGGAGCAAGAGTTTAGGGGCAGGGGCAGGGGAAGGGGCAAAGTCTTAGGGGCAGGGGCTAGGGCTTAGGGGCAGAGGAAGGGGAAAAGGCTTAGAAGCAGGGGCAGGGGAAGGGCTTAGTGGCAGGGTGGGGGCAAGGGCTTAGTGGCAGGTGCAGGGACATAGGTGCAGGGGCAGGGGCAGGGGCTTAGGGGCAGGGGCAAAAGCTTAGGGGCAGGGGCAGGGGCAGGGGCAAAGTCTTAGGGGCAGGGGCTAGGGCTTAGGGGCAGGGGAAGGTGCAAAGGCTTAGGAGCAGGGGCAGGGGAAGGGCTTAGTGGCAGGGTGGGGGCAAGGGCATAGTGGCAGGTGCAGGGACATGGGTGCAGGGGCAGGGGCAGGGGCTTAGGGGCAGGGGTAAAGGCTTAGGGGCAGGGGCAGGGGCAAGGGATTAGGGGCTGGGGTAGGGGCAAGTCTTAGGAGCAAGGGCAAGGGCTTAGGGGCAAGCGCAAGGGCTTATGGCAAGGGCAAGGGCTTAGGGGCAAAGGCAAGGCTTAGGGACAAGGTTAAATGCAAGGGTATGGGGCAAGGGCAAGGGATTAGCGGCAAGGACAATGGCTTAGGGGCAAGGGCAATAGTTTACGGGCAAGGGCAAGGGCTTAGGGGCTAGGGCAAAAGCTTAGGGGCAAGCGCAATGGCTTAGGGGCAAGGGCAAGGGCTTAGGGGCAAGGGCAAGGGCTTAGGGGCAAGGGCAATGTCTTAGCGGCAAGGGCAAGTTCTTAGGGGCAAGGATTTACGGGCAGGAGCACGGGCAAGGGCTTAGGGGCAGGGGCAGAGGCAGGGCTTAGCGACAGGTGCAGGGGCAAGGGCTTAGGCGCAGGGACAGGGGCAAGGGCTTAGGGGCAGGAGCAAGGGCTTAGGGGCAGTGGCAGGGACAGGGGCAAGGGCTTAGGGGCAGTGGCAAGGGCTTAGGGACAGGGGCAGTGGCAAGAGATTAGGGGCAGCGGCAGGGCAGGAAGGGCTTAGCGGTAAGGCAGAGGCAAGTTCATAGGGGCACGGGCAGGGGCAATGGCTTCAGGGCAGGTCAGGGGCAAGGGCTTAGAGGCAGGGGCAGGGGCAATGGTTCTGGGGCAGTGACAGGTGCATGGGCTTAGTGGCAGGGGCAAGGGCTTAGGGGCAAGGGCAAGGTCTTAGGGGCAAGGGCAAGGGCTTAGGGGCAAGTGCAATGTCTTAGCGGCAAGGGCAAGTTCTTAGGGCAAGGGTTTACGGGCAGGAGCACGGGCAAGGGCTTAGGGGCAGGGGCAAGGGCTTAGGGACAGGCGCAAGGGCTTAGGGGCAGTGGCAGGGACAGGGGCAAGGGCTTAGGGGCAGTGCCAAGGACTTAGGGGCAGGGGCAGTGGCAAGAGCTTAGAGGCAGGGGCAAGGGCTTAGGGCAAGGGCAAGTGCTTAGGGGCAGCGGCAGGGCAAGGGCTTAGGGGCAGGGGTAGGGCAAGGGCTTAGGGGCAGGGGCAGGGGTAAGGGCTTAGGGGCAGGGTCAAGGGCTTAGGGGCAAGCGCAAGGGCTTATGGCAAGGGCAAGGGATTAGGGGCAAGGGCAAGGACTTAGGGGCAAGGGCAAGTGCTTAGGGGCAAGGACAAGGGCTTAGGGGCAAGGGCAAGTACTTAGGGGCAAGGGCAGTGGCTTAGAGGCAAGGGTTTAGGGGCAGAGGCAAGGGCAAGGGTTTGGGGGCAATGGTTTAGGGGCAGGGGCAGGGGCAATGGTTTAGGGGAGGGGCAAGGGCTTAGTGGCAGGGAAAAGGGCTTAGGGGCAGTGGCAGGGGCAAAGGCTTAGGGGTAGGGCCAGGGGCAAGGGCTAAGGCGCAGGTGCAGGGGCAAGGGCTTAGGGGCAGGGGCAGGAGCAAGAGTTTAGGGGCAGGGGCAGGGGAAGGGGCAAAGTCTTAGGGGCAGGGGCTAGGGCTTAGGGGCAGGGGAAGGGGAAAAGGCTTAGAAGCAGGGGCAGGGGAAGGGCTTAGTGGCAGGGTGGGGGCAAGGGCTTAGTGGCAGGTGCAGGGACATAGGTGCAGGGGCAGGGGCAGGGGCTTAGGGGCAGGGGCAAAAGCTTAGGGGCAGGGGCAGGGGCAGGGGCAAAGTCTTAGGGGCAGGGGCTAGGGCTTAGGGGCAGGGGAAGGGGCAAAGGCTTAGGAGCAGGGGCAGGGGAAGGGCTTAGTGGCAGCGTGGGGGCAAGGGCATAGTGGCAGGTGCAGGGACATGGGTGCAGGGGCAGGGGCAGGGGCTTAGGGGCAGGGGTAAAGGCTTAGGGGCAGGGGCAGGGGCAAGGGATTAGGGGCTGGGGTAGGGGCAAGTCTTAGGGGCAAGGGCAAGGGCTTAGGGGCAAGCGCAAGGGCTTATGGCAAGGGCAAGGGCTTAGGGGCAAAGGCAAGGCTTAGGGACAAGGTTAAATGCAAGGGTTTGGGGCAAGGGCAAGGGATTAGCGGCAAGGACAAGGGCTTAGGGGCAAGGGCAATAGTTTACGGGCAAGGGCAAGGGCTTAGGGACTAGGGCAAAAGCTTAGGGGCAAGCGCAATGGCTTAGGGGCAAGGGCAAGGGCTTAGGGGCAAGGGCAAGGGCTTAGGGACAAGTGCAATGTCTTAGCGTTAAGGGCAAGTTCTTAGGGGCAAGGGTTTACGGGCAGGAGCACGGGCAAGGGCTTAGGGGCAGGGGCAAGGGCTTAGGGACAGGCGCAAGGGCTTAGGGGCAGTGGCAGGGACAGGGGCAAGGGCTTAGGGGCAGTGCCAAGGACTTAGGGGCAGGGGCAGTGGCAAGAGCTTAGAGGCAGGGGCAAGGGCTTAGGGCAAGGGCAAGTGCTTAGGGGCAGCGGCAGGGCAAGGGCTTACGGGCAGGGGTAGGGCAAGGGCTTAGGGGCAGGGGCAGGGGTAAGGGCTTAGGGGCAGGGTCAAGGGCTTAGGGGCAAGCACAAGGGCTTATGGCAAGGGCAAGGGATTAGGGGCAAGGGCAAGGACTTAGGGGCAAGGGCAAGTGCTTAGGGGCAATGGCAAAGGCTTAGGGGCAAGGGCAAGGGCTTAAGGGCTAGGGCAAGGGCTTAGGGGCAAGCGCAAGTACTTAGGGGCAAGGACAAGGGCTTAGGGGCAAGGGCAAGGGCTTAGGGGCAAGGGCTTCTGGAAGGGCAAGGGGTTAGGGGAAATGGCAAGAGCTTAGCGGCAAGGGCAAGGGCTTAGGTGCAAAGGAAAGGCTTAGGGGCAAGGGCAAGGGCAAGGGTTTAGGGGCAAGGTTTTAGGGACAAGGGAAAGGGTTAAGGGGCAAGGACCGGGGCAAGGGCTTAGGGGCTGGGGAAGGGGCAAGGGATTGGACAGGGCCAAAGGTAAGGGCTTAGGGGCAGGGGCAGAGGCAGGGCTTAGCGACAGGTGCAAGGGCAAGGGCTTAGGGGCAGGGACAGGGGCAAGGGCTTAGGGGCAGGAGCAAGGGCTTAGGGGCAGTGGCAAGGGCTTAGGGACAGGGGCAGTGGCAAGAGATTAGGGGCAGCGGCAGGGGCAGGAAGGGTTTAGCGGTAAGGCAAGGGCAAGTTCATAGGGGCACGGGCATGGCCAATGGCTTCGGGGCAGGTCAGGGGCAAGGGCTTAGAGGCAGGGGCAGGGGCAATGGCTCTGGGGCAGTGACAGGTGCATGGGCTTAGTGGCAGGGGCAAGGGCTTAGGGCAAGGGCAAGTGCTTAGGGGCAGCGGCAGGGGCAATGACTTATGGGCAGGGGCAAGGATTTAGGGGCAGGGGCAAGGGCAAGGGCTTAGTGGCAGGGGAAGGGGCAAGGGCTTAGGGCAAGCGGTAGAGGCAAGTTCTTAGGGGCAGGGGCAATGTCTTCGGGGCAGGGGCAGGGGCAAGGGCTTAGGGGCAGGCCAGGGACAATGGCTCTGGGGCAGTGACAGGGGCATGAGCTTAGGGGCAGGGCTAGGGGAAAGAGCTTAGGGGCAGGGGCAAGGGATAAGGGGCAGGGGAAAGGGCTTAGGGGCAAGGGCAAGGGCTTAGGGGCAAGAACAAGGGCTTAGGGGCAAGTTCAAGGGCTTAGGGGCAAGGGCAAGGGCTTAGGGAAGGGGCAAGGGAGTAGGGGCAAGGTCAAGGGTTTAGGGGCAAGGGTTTATGGGCAAGGCCTTAGGGGCAGTGGCAAGGACTTAAGGGCAGGGGCTGTGGCAAGAGCTTAGGGGCAGCGGCAGGGGCAGGAAAGGCTTAGCGGTAAGGCAGGGGCAATTTCATAGGGGCACGGGCAGGGGCAATGGCTTCGGGGCAGGGTCAGGGGCAAGGGCTTAGAGGCAGGGGCAGGGGTAATGGCTCTGGGGCAGTGACAGGTGCATGGGCTTAGTGGCAGGGGCAAGGGCTTAGGGCAAGGGAAAGGGCTTAATGCAAGGTCAAGGACTTAGGGGCAAGGGCAGTGGCTTAGGGGCAAGGGTTTAGGGGCAGAGGCAAGGGCAAGGATTTAGGGGCAATGGTTTAGGGGCAGGGTCAGCGGCAAGGGTTTAGGGGCAGGGGCAGGGGCAAGGGATTAGGGGCAGGGGCAGGGGCAAGTCTTAGGGGCAAGGGCAAGGGCTTAGGAGCAGGGCAGGGTCAAGGGATTAGGGGCAGGGGCAAGGGCTTAGGGGCAAGCGCAAGGGCTTATAGCAAGGGCAAGGGCTTAGGGGCAAGGGCAAGGGCTTAGGGGAAAGGGCAAGGGCTTAGGGGCAACGGAAAGGCTTATGGGCAAGGGTAAGGGCTTAGGGGCAAGGGCAAGGGCTTAGGGGCAAGGGCAAGGGCGTAGGGGAAAGGGCAAAGGCTTAGGGTCAAGAGCACGGTTTTAGGGGCAAGGAAAAGGATTTAGGTGCAAGGGCAAGGGCTTAAGGGCAAGGGAAAGGGCTTAAGGCAAGGTCAAGGACTTAGGGGCAAGGGCAGTGGCTTAGAGGCAAGGGTTTAGGGGCAGAGGCAAGGGCAAGGGTTTGGGGGCAATGGTTTAGGGGCAGGGGCAGGGGCAATGGTTTAGGGGAGGGGCAAGGGCTTAGTGGCAGGGAAAAGGGCTTAGGGGCAGTGGCAGGGGCAAAGGCTTAGGGGTAGGGCCAGGGGCAAGGGCTAAGGCGCAGGGGCAGGGGCAAGGGCTTAGGGGCAGGGACTGGAGCAAGAGTTTAGGGGCAGGGGCAGGGGAAGGGGCAAAGTCTTAGGGGCAGGGGCTAGGGCTTAGGGGCAGGGGAAGGGGAAAAGGCTTAGAAGCAGGGGCAGGGGAAGGGCTTAGTGGCAGGGTGGGGGCAAGGGCTTAGTGGCAGGTGCAGGGACATAGGTGCAGGGGCAGGGGCAGGGGCTTAGGGGCAGGGGCAAAAGCTTAGGGGCAGGGGCAGGGGCAGGGGCAAAGTCTTAGGGGCAGGGGCTAGGGCTTAGGGGCAGGGGAAGGTGCAAAGGTTTAGGAGCAGGGGCAGGGGAAGGGCTTAGTGGCAGGGTGGGGGCAAGGGCATAGTGGCAGGTGCAGGGACATGGGTGCAGGGGCAGGGGCAGGGGCTTAGGGGCAGGGGTAAAGGCTTAGGGGCAGGGGCAGGGGCAAGGGATTAGGGGCTGGGGTAGGGGCAAGTCTTAGGGGCAAGGGCAAGGGCTTAGGGGCAAGCGCAAGGGCTTATGGCAAGGGCAAGGGCTTAGGGGCAAAGGCAAGGCTTAGGGACAAGGTTAAATGCAAGGGTTTGGGGCAAGGGCAAGGGATTAGCGGCAAGGACAAGGGCTTAGGGGCAAGGGCAATAGTTTACGGGCAAGGGCAAGGGCTTAGGGGCTAGGGCAAAAGCTTAGGGGCAAGCGCAATGGCTTAGGGGCAAGGGCAAGGGCTTAGGGGCAAGGGCAAGGGCTTAGGGGCAAGGGCAATGTCTTAGCGGCAAGGGCAAGTTCTTAGGGGCAAGGATTTACGGGCAGGAGCACGGGCAAGGACTTAGGGGCAGGGGCAGAGGCAGGGCTTAGCGACAGGTGCAAGGGCAAGGGCTTAGGGGCAGGGACAGGGGCAAGGGCTTAAGGGCAGGAGCAAGGGCTTAGGGGCAGTGGCAGGGACAGGGGCAAGGGCTTAGGGGCAGTGGCAAGGGCTTAGGGACAGGGGCAGTGGCAAGAGATTAGGGGCAGCGGCAGGGCAGGAAGGGCTTAGCGGTAAGGCAGGGGCAAGTTCATAGGGGCACGGGCAGGGGCAATGGCTTCAGGGCAGGTCAGGGGCAAGGGCTTAGAGGCAGGGGCAGGGGCAATGGTTCTGGGGCAGTGACAGGTGCATGGGCTTAGTGGCAGGGGCAAGGGCTTAGGGGCAAGGGCAAGGTCTTAGGGGCAAGGGCAAGGGCTTAGGGGCAAGTGCAATGTCTTAGCGGCAAGGGCAAGTTCTTAGGGGCAAGGGTTTACGGGCAGGAGCACGGGCAAGGGCTTAGGGGCAGGGGCAAGGGCTTAGGGACAGGCGCAAGGGCTTAGGGGCAGTGGCAGGGACAGGGGCAAGGGCTTAGGGGCAGTGCCAAGGACTTAGGGGCAGGGGCAGTGGCAAGAGCTTAGAGGCAGGGGCAAGGGCTTAGGGCAAGGGCAAGTGCTTAGGGGCAGCGGCAGGGCAAGGGCTTAGGGGCAGGGGTAGGGCAAGGGCTTAGGGGCAGGGGCAGGGGTAAGGGCTTAGGGGCAGGGTCAAGGGCTTAGGGGCAAGCACAAGGGCTTATGGCAAGGGCAAGGGATTAGGGGCAAGGGCAAGGACTTAGGGGCAAGGGCAAGTGCTTAGGGGCAATGGCAAAGGCTTAGGGGCAAGGGCAAGGGCTTAAGGGCTAGGGCAAGGGCTTAGGGGCAAGCGCAAGTACTTAGGGGCAAGGACAAGGGCTTAGGGGCAAGGGCAAGGGCTTAGGGGCAAGGGCTTCTGGAAGGGCAAGGGGTTAGGGGAAATGGCAAGAGCTTAGCGGCAAGGGCAAGGGCTTAGGTGCAAAGGAAAGGCTTAGGGGCAAGGGCAAGGGCAAGGGTTTAGGGGCAAGGTTTTAGGGACAAGGGAAAGGGTTAAGGGGCAGGGACCAGGGCAAGGGCTTAGGGGCTGGGGAAGGGGCAAGGGATTGGACAGGGCCAAAGGTAAGGGCTTAGGGGCAGGGGCAGAGGCAGGGCTTAGCGACAGGTGCAAGGGCAAGGGCTTAGGGGCAGGGACAGGGGCAAGGGCTTAGGGGCAGGAGCAAGGGCTTAGGGGCAGTGGCAAGGGCTTAGGGACAGGGGCAGTGGCAAGAGATTAGGGGCAGCGGCAGGGGCAGGAAGGGTTTAGCGGTAAGGCAAGGGCAAGTTCATAGGGGCACGGGCAGGGGCAATGGCTTCGGGGCAGGTCAGGGGCAAGGGCTTAGAGGCAGGGGCAGGGGCAATGGCTCTGGGGCAGTGACAGGTGCATGGGCTTAGTGGCAGGGGCAAGGGCTTAGGGCAAGGGCAAGTGCTTAGGGGCAGCGGCAGGGGCAATGACTTATGGGCAGGGGCAAGGATTTAGGGGCAGGGACAAGGGCAAGGGCTTAGTGGCAGGGGAACGGGCAAGGGCTTAGGGCAAGCGGTAGGGGCAAGTTCTTAGGGGCAGGGGCAATGTCTTTGGGGCAGGGGCAGGGGCAAGGGCTTAGGGGCAGGCCAGGGACAATGGCTCTGGGGCAGTGACAGGGGCATGGGCTTAGGGGCAGGGCCAGGGGAAAGAGCTTAGGGGCAGGGGCAAGGGATAAGGGGCAGGGGAAAGGGCTTAGGGGCAAGGGCAAGGGCTTAGGGGCAAGAACAAGGGCTTAGGGGCAAGTTCAAGGGCTTAGGGGCAAGGGCAAGGGCTTAGGGAAGGGGCAAGGGAGTAGGGGCAAGGTCAAGGGTTTAGGGGCAAGGGTTTATGGGCAAGGCCTTAGGGGCAGTGGCAAGGACTTAGGGGCAGGGGCTGTGGCAAGAGCTTAGGGGCAGCGGCAGGGGCAGGAAAGGCTTAGCGGTAAGGCAGGGGCAATTTCATAGGGGCACGGGCAGGGGCAATGGCTTCGGGGCAGGGTCAGGGGCAAGGGCTTAGAGGCAGGGGCAGGGGTAATGGCTCTGGGGCAGTGACAGGTGCATGGGCTTAGTGGCAGGGGCAAGGGCTTAGGGCAAGGGAAAGGGCTTAAGGCAAGGTCAAGGACTTAGGGGCAAGGGCAGTGGCTTAGGGGCAAGGGTTTAGGGGCAGAGGCAAGGGCAAGGATTTAGGGGCAATGGTTTAGGGGCAGGGTCAGCGGCAAGGGTTTAGGGGCAGGGGCAGGGGCAAGGGATTAGGGGCAGGGGCAGGGGCAAGTCTTAGGGGCAAGGGCAAGGGCTTAGGAGCAGGGCAGGGGCAAGGGATTAGGGGCAGGGGCAAGGGCTTAGGGGCAAGCGCAAGGGCTTATAGCAAGGGCAAGGGCTTAGGGGCAAGGGCAAGGGCTTAGGGGAAAGGGCAAGGGCTTAGGGGCAACGGAAAGGCTTATGGGCAAGGGTAAGGGCTTAGGGGCAAGGGCAAGGGCTTAGGGGCAAGGGCAAGGGCGTAGGGGAAAGGGCAAAGGCTTAGGGTCAAGAGCACGGTTTTAGGGGCAAGGGAAAGGATTTAGGTGCAAGGGCAAGGGCTTAAGGGCAAGGGAAAGGGCTTAAGGCAAGGTCAAGGACTTAGGGGCAAGGGCAGTGGCTTAGAGGCAAGGGTTTAGGGGCAGAGGCAAGGGCAAGGGTTTGGGGGCAATGGTTTAGGGGCAGGGGCAGGGGCAAGGGTTTAGGGGAGGGGCAAGGGCTTAGTGGCAGGGAAAAGGGCTTAGGGGCAGTGGCAGGGGCAAAGGCTTAGGGGTAGGGCCAGGGGCAAGGGCTAAGGCGCAGGGGCAGGGGCAAGGGCTTAGGGGCAGGGGCAGGAGCAAGAGTTTAGGGGCAGGGGCAGGGGAAGGGGCAAAGTCTTAGGGGCAGGGGCTAGGGCTTAGGGGCAGGGGAAGGGGAAAAGGCTTAGAAGCAGGGGCAGGGGAAGGGCTTAGTGGCAGGGTGGGGGCAAGGGCTTAGTGGCAGGTGCAGGGACATAGGTGCAGGGGCAGGGGCTTAGGGGCAGGGGCAAAAGCTTAGGGGCAGGGGCAGGGGCAGGGGCAAAGTCTTAGGGGCAGGGGCTAGGGCTTAGGGGCAGGGGAAGGTGCAAAGGATTAGGAGCAGGGGCAGGGGAAGGGCTTAGTGGCAGGGTGGGGGCAAGGGCATAGTGGCAGGTGCAGGGACATGGGTGCAGGGGCAGGGGCAGGGGCTTAGGGGCAGGGGTAAAGGCTTAGGGGCAGGGGCAGGGGCAAGGGATTAGGGGCTGGGGTAGGGGCAAGTCTTAGGAGCAAGGGCAAGGGCTTAGGGGCAAGCGCAAGGGCTTATGGCAAGGGCAAGGGCTTAGGGGCAAAGGCAAGGCTTAGGGACAAGGTTAAATGCAAGGGTTTGGGGCAAGGGCAAGGGATTAGCGGCAAGGACAATGGCTTAGGGGCAAGGGCAATAGTTTACGGGCAAGGGCAAGGGCTTAGGGGCTAGGGCAAAAGCTTAGGGGCAAGCGCAATGGCTTAGGGGCAAGGGCAAGGGCTTAGGGGCAAGGGCAAGGGCTTAGGGGCAAGGGCAATGTCTTAGCGGCAAGGGCAAGTTCTTAGGGGCAAGGATTTACGGGCAGGAGCACGGGCAAGGGCTTAGGGGCAGGGGCAGAGGCAGGGCTTAGCGACAGGTGCAGGGGCAAGGGCTTAGGGGCAGGGACAGGGGCAAGGGCTTAGGGGCAGGAGCAAGGGCTTAGGGGCAGTGGCAGGGACAGGGGCAAGGGCTTAGGGGCAGTGGCAAGGGCTTAGGGACAGGGGCAGTGGCAAGAGATTAGGGGCAGCGGCAGGGCAGGAAGAGCTTAGCGGTAAGGCAGGGGCAAGTTCATAGGGGCACGGGCAGGGGCAATGGCTTCAGGGCAGGTCAGGGGCAAGGGCTTAGAGGCAGGGGCAGGGGCAATGGTTCTGGGGCAGTGACAGGTGCATGGGCTTAGTGGCAGGGGCAAGGGCTTAGGGGCAAGGGCAAGGTCTTAGGGGCAAGGGCAAGGGCTTAGGGGCAAGTGCAATGTCTTAGCGGCAAGGGCAAGTTCTTAGGGGCAAGGGTTTACGGGCAGGAGCACGGGCAAGGGCTTAGGGGCAGGGGCAAGGGCTTAGGGACAGGCGCAAGGGCTTAGGGGCAGTGGCAGGGACAGGGGCAAGGGCTTAGGGGCAGTGCCAAGGACTTAGGGGCAGGGGCAGTGGCAAGAGCTTAGAGGCAGGGGCAAGGGCTTAGGGCAAGGGCAAGTGCTTAGGGGCAGCGGCAGGGCAAGGGCTTAGGGGCAGGGGTAGGGCAAGGGCTTAGGGGCAGGGGCAGGGGTAAGGGCTTAGGGGCAGGGTCAAGGGCTTAGGGGCAAGCACAAGGGCTTATGGCAAGGGCAAGGGATTAGGGGCAAGGGCAAGGACTTAGGGGCAAGGGCAAGTGCTTAGGGGCAATGGCAAAGGCTTAGGGGCAAGGGCAAGGGCTTAAGGGCTAGGGCAAGGGCTTAGGGGCAAGCGCAAGTACTTAGGGGCAAGGACAAGGGCTTAGGGGCAAGGGCAAGGGCTTAGGGGCAAGGGCTTCTGGAAGGGCAAGGGGTTAGGGGAAATGGCAAGAGCTTAGCGGCAAGGGCAAGGGCTTAGGTGCAAAGGAAAGGCTTAGGGGCAAGGGCAAGGGCAAGGGTTTAGGGGCAAGGTTTTAGGGACAAGGGAAAGGGTTAAGGGGCAGGGACCGGGGCAAGGGCTTAGGAGCTGGGGAAGGGGCAAGGGATTGGACAGGGCCAAAGGTAAGGGCTTAGGGGCAGGGGCAGAGGCAGGGCTTAGCGACAGGTGCAAGGGCAAGGGCTTAGGGGCAGGGACAGGGGCAAGGGCTTAGGGGCAGGAGCAAGGGCTTAGGGGCAGTGGCAAGGGCTTAGGGACAGGGGCAGTGGCAAGAGATTAGGGGCAGCGGCAGGGGCAGGAAGGGTTTAGCGGTAAGGCAAGGGCAAGTTCATAGGGGCACGGGCAGGGGCAATGGCTTCGGGGCAGGTCAGGGGCAAGGGCTTAGAGGCAGGGGCAGGGGCAATGGCTCTGGGGCAGTGACAGGTGCATGGGCTTAGTGGCAGGGGCAAGGGCTTAGGGCAAGGGCAAGTGCTTAGGGGCAGCGGCAGGGGCAATGACTTATGGGCAGGGGCAAGGATTTAGGGGCAGGGACAAGGGCAAGGGCTTAGTGGCAGGGGAACGGGCAAGGGCTTAGGGCAAGCGGTAGGGGCAAGTTCTTAGGGGCAGGGGCAATGTCTTTGGGGCAGGGGCAGGGGCAAGGGCTTAGGGGCAGGCCAGGGACAATGGCTCTGGGGCAGTGACAGGGGCATGGGCTTAGGGGCAGCGCCAGGGGAAAGAGCTTAGGGGCAGGGGCAAGGGATAAGGGGCAGGGGAAAGGGCTTAGGGGCAAGGGCAAGGGCTTAGGGGCAAGAACAAGGGCTTAGGGGCAAGTTCAAGGGCTTAGGGGCAAGGGCAAGGGCTTAGGGAAGGGGCAAGGGAGTAGGGGCAAGGTCAAGGGTTTAGGGGCAAGGGTTGATGGGCAAGGCCTTAGGGGCAGTGGCAAGGACTTAGGGGCAGGGGCTGTGGCAAGAGCTTAGGGGCAGCGGCAGGGGCAGGAAAGGCTTAGCGGTAAGGCAGGGGCAATTTCATAGGGGCACGGGCAGGGGCAATGGCTTCGGGGCAGGGTCAGGGGCAAGGGCTTAGAGGCAGGGGCAGGGGTAATGGCTCTGGGGCAGTGACAGGTGCATGGGCTTAGTGGCAGGGGCAAGGGCTTAGGGCAAGGGAAAGGGCTTAAGGCAAGGTCAAGGACTTAGGGGCAAGGGCAGTGGCTTAGGGGCAAGGGTTTAGGGGCAGAGGCAAGGGCAAGGATTTAGGGGCAATGGTTTAGGGGCAGGGTCAGCGGCAAGGGTTTAGGGGCAGGGGCAGGGGCAAGGGATTAGGGGCAGGGGCAGGGGCAAGTCTTAGGGGCAAGGGCAAGGGCTTAGGAGCAGGGCAGGGTCAAGGGATTAGGGGCAGGGGCAAGGGCTTAGGGGCAAGCGCAAGGGCTTATAGCAAGGGCAAGGGCTTAGGGGCAAGGGCAAGGGCTTAGGGGAAAGGGCAAGGGCTTAGGGGCAACGGAAAGGCTTATGGGCAAGGGTAAGGGCTTAGGGGCAAGGGCAAGGGCTTAGGGGCAAGGGCAAGGGCGTAGGGGAAAGGGCAAAGGCTTAGGGTCAAGAGCACGGTTTTAGGGGCAAGGGAAAGGATTTAGGTGCAAGGGCAAGGGCTTAAGGGCAAGGGAAAGGGCTTAAGGCAAGGTCAAGGACTTAGGGGCAAGGGCAGTGGCTTAGAGGCAAGGGTTTAGGGGCAGAGGCAAGGGCAAGGGTTTGGGGGCAATGGTTTAGGGGCAGGGGCAGGGGCAAGGGTTTAGGGGAGGGGCAAGGGCTTAGTGGCAGGGAAAAGGGCTTAGGGGCAGTGGCAGGGGCAAAGGCTTAGGGGTAGGGCCAGGGGCAAGGGCTAAGGCGCAGGGGCAGGGGCAAGGGCTTAGGGGCAGGGGCAGGAGCAAGAGTTTAGGGGCAGGGGCAGGGGAAGGGGCAAAGTCTTAGGGGCAGGGGCTAGGGCTTAGGGGCAGGGGAAGGGGAAAAGGCTTAGAAGCAGGGGCAGGGGAAGGGCTTAGTGGCAGGGTGGGGGCAAGGGCTTAGTGGCAGGTGCAGGGACATAGGTGCAGGGGCAGGGGCTTAGGGGCAGGGGCAAAAGCTTAGGGGCAGGGGCAGGGGCAGGGGCAAAGTCTTAGGGGCAGGGGCTAGGGCTTAGGGGCAGGGGAAGGTGCAAAGGCTTAGGAGCAGGGGCAGGGGAAGGGCTTAGTGGCAGGGTGGGGGCAAGGGCATAGTGGCAGGTGCAGGGACATGGGTGCAGGGGCAGGGGCAGGGGCTTAGGGGCAGGGGTAAAGGCTTAGGGGCAGGGGCAGGGGCAAGGGATTAGGGGCTGGGGTAGGGGCAAGTCTTAGGAGCAAGGGCAAGGGCTTAGGGGCAAGCGCAAGGGCTTATGGCAAGGGCAAGGGCATAGGGGCAAAGGCAAGGCTTAGGGACAAGGTTAAATGCAAGGGTTTGGGGCAAGGGCAAGGGATTAGCGGCAAGGACAATGGCTTAGGGGCAAGGGCAATAGTTTACGGGCAAGGGCAAGGGCTTAGGGGCTAGGGCAAAAGCTTAGGGGCAAGCGCAATGGCTTAGGGGCAAGGGCAAGGGCTTAGGGGCAAGGGCAAGGGCTTAGGGGCAAGGATTTACGGGCAGGAGCACGGGCAAGGGCTTAGGGGCAGGGGCAGAGGCAGGGCTTAGCGACAGGTGCAGGGGCAAGGGCTTAGGGGCAGGGACAGGGGCAAGGGCTTAGGGGCAGGAGCAAGGGCTTAGGGGCAGTGGCAGGGACAGGGGCAAGGGCTTAGGGGCAGTGGCAAGGGCTTAGGGACAGGGGCAGTGGCAAGAGATTAGGGGCAGCGGCAGGGCAGGAAGAGCTTAGCGGTAAGGCAGGGGCAAGTTCATAGGGGCACGGGCAGGGGCAATGGCTTCAGGGCAGGTCAGGGGCAAGGGCTTAGAGGCAGGGGCAGGGGCAATGGTTCTGGGGCAGTGACAGGTGCATGGGCTTAGTGGCAGGGGCAAGGGCTTAGGGGCAAGGGCAAGGTCTTAGGGGCAAGGGCAAGGGCTTAGGGGCAAGTGCAATGTCCTAGCGGCAAGGGCAAGTTCTTAGGGCAAGGGTTTACGGGCAGGAGCACGGGCAAGGGCTTAGGGGCAGGGGCAAGGGCTTAGGGACAGGCGCAAGGGCTTAGGGGCAGTGGCAGGGACAGGGGCAAGGGCTTAGGGGCAGTGCCAAGGACTTAGGGGCAGGGGCAGTGGCAAGAGCTTAGAGGCAGGGGCAAGGGCTTAGGGCAAGGGCAAGTGCTTAGGGGCAGCGGCAGGGCAAGGGCTTAGGGGCAGGGGTAGGGCAAGGGCTTAGGGGCAGGGGCAGGGGTAAGGGCTTAGGGGCAGGGTCAAGGGCTTAGGGGCAAGCGCAAGGGCTTATGGCAAGGGCAAGGGATTAGGGGCAAGGGCAAGGACTTAGGGGCAAGGGCAAGTGCTTAGGGGCAATGGCAAAGGCTTAGGGGCAAGGGCAAGGGCTTAAGGGCTAGGGCAAGGGCTTAGGGGCAAGCGCAAGTACTTAGGGGCAAGGACAAGGGCTTAGGGGCAAGGGCAAGCGCTTAGGGGCAAGGGCTTCTGGAAGGGCAAGGGGTTAGGGGAAATGGCAAGAGCTTAGCGGCAAGGGCAAGGGCTTAGGTGCAAAGGAAAGGCTTAGGGGCAAGGGCAAGGGCAAGGGTTTAGGGGCAAGGTTTTAGGGACAGGGGAAAGGGTTAAGGGGCAGGGACCGGGGCAAGGGCTTAGGGGCTGGGGAAGGGGCAAGGGATTGGACAGGGCCAAAGGTAAGGGCTTAGGGGCAGGGGCAGAGGCAGGGCTTAGCGACAGGTGCAAGGGCAAGGGCTTAGGGGCAGGGACAGGGGCAAGGGCTTAGGGGCAGGAGCAAGGGCTTAGGGGCAGTGGCAAGGGCTTAGGGACAGGGGCAGTGGCAAGAGATTAGGGGCAGCGGCAGGGGCAGGAAGGGTTTAGCGGTAAGGCAAGGGCAAGTTCATAGGGACACGGGCAGGGGCAATGGCTTCGGGGCAGGTCAGGGGCAAGGGCTTAGAGGCAGGGGCAGGGGCAATGGCTCTGGGGCAGTGACAGGTGCATGGGCTTAGTGGCAGGGGCAAGGGCTTAGGGCAAGGACAAGTGCTTAGGGGCAGCGGCAGGGGCAATGACTTATGGGCATGGGCAAGGATTTAGGGGCAGGGGCAAGGGCAAGGGCTTAGTGGCAGGGGAAGGGGCAAGGGCTTAGGGCAAGCGGTAGGGGCAAGTTCTTAGGGGCAGGGGCAATGTCTTCGGGGCAGGGGCAGGGGAAAGGGCTTAGGGGCAGGCCAGGGACAATGGCTCTGGGGCAGTGACAGGGGCATGGGCTTAGGGGCAGGCCAGGGGAAAGAGCTTAGGGGCAGGGGCAAGGGATAAGGGGCAGGGGAAAGGGCTTAGGGGCAAGGGCAAGGGCTTAGGGGCAAGAACAAGGGCTTAGGGGCAAGTTCAAGGGCTTAGGGGCAAGGGCAAGGGCTTAGGGAAGTGGCAAGGGAGTAGGGGCAAGGTCAAGGGTTTAGGGGCAAGGGTTTATGGGCAAGGCCTTAGGGGCAGTGGCAAGGACTTAGGGGCAGGGGCTGTGGCAAGAGCTTAGGGGCAGCGGCAGGGCCAGGAAAGGCTTAGCGGTAAGGCAGGGGCAATTTCATAGGGGCACGGGCAGGGGCAATGGCTTCGGGGCAGGGTCAGGGGCAAGGGCTTAGAGGCAGGGGCAGGGGTAATGGCTCTGGGGCAGTGACAGGTGCATGGGCTTAGTGGCAGGGGCAAGGGCTTAGGGCAAGGGAAAGGGCTTAAGGCAAGGTCAAGGACTTAGGGGCAAGGGCAGTGGCTTAGGGGCAAGGGTTTAGGGGCAGAGGCAAGGGCAAGGATTTAGGTGCAATGGTTTAGGGGCAGGGTCAGCGGCAAGGGTTTAGGGGCAGGGGCAGGGGCAAGGGATTAGGGGCAGGGGCAGGGGCAAGTCTTAGGGGCAAGGGCAAGGGCTTAGGAGCAGGGCAGGGGCAAGGGATTAGGGGCAGGGGCAAGGGCTTAGGGGCAAGCGCAAGGGCTTATAGCAAGGGCAAGGGCTTAGGGGCAAGGGCAAGGGCTTAGGGGAAAGGGCAAGGGCTTAGGCGCAACAGAAAGGCTTATGGGCAAGGGTAAGGGCTTAGGGGCAAGGGCAAGGGCTTAGGGGCAAGGGCAAGGGCGTAGGGGAAAGGGCAACGGCTTAGGGTCAAGAGCACGGTTTTAGGGGCAAGGGAAAGGATTTAGGTGCAAGGGCAAGGGCTTAAGGGCAAGGGAAAGGGCTTAAGGCAAGGTCAAGGACTTAGGGGCAAGGGCAGTGGCTTAGAGGCAAGGGTTTAGGGGCAGAGGCAAGGGCAAGGGTTTGGGGGCAATGGTTTAGGGGCAGGGGCAGGGGCAAGGGTTTAGGGGAGGGGCAAGGGCTTAGTGGCAGGGAAAAGGGCTTAGGGGCAGTGGCAGGGGCAAAGGCTTAGGGGTAGGGCCAGGGGCAAGGGCTAAGGCGCAGGTGCAGGGGCAAGGGCTTAGGGGCAGGGGCAGGAGCAAGAGTTTAGGGGCAGGGGCAGGGGAAGGGGCAAAGTCTTAGGGGCAGGGGCTAGGGCTTAGGGGCAGGGGAAGGGGAAAAGGCTTAGAAGCAGGGGCAGGGGAAGGGCTTAGTGGCAGGGTGGGGGCAAGGGCTTAGTGGCAGGTGCAGGGACATAGGTGCAGGGGCAGGGGCAAAGTCTTAGGGGCAGGGGCTAGGGCTTAGGGGCAGGGGAAGGGGCAAAGGCTTAGGAGCAGGGGCAGGGGAAGGGCTTAGTGGCAGGGTGGGGGCAAGGGCATAGTGGCAGGTGCAGGGACATGGGTGCAGGGGCAGGGGCAGGGGCTTAGGGGCAGGGGTAAAGGCTTAGGGGCAGGGGCAGGGGCAAGGGATTAGGGGCTGGAGTAGGGGCAAGTCTTAGGGGCAAGGGCAAGGGCTTAGGGGCAAGCGCAAGGGCTTATGGCAAGGGCAAGGGCTTAGGGGCAAAGGCAAGGCTTAGGGACAAGGTTAAATGCAAGGGTTTGGGGCAAGGGCAAGGGATTAGCGGCAAGGACAAGGGCTTAGGGGCAAGGGCAATAGTTTACGGGCAAGGGCAAGGGCTTAGGGGCTAGGGCAAAAGCTTAGGGGCAAGCGCAATGGCTTAGGGGCAAGGGCAAGGGCTTAGGGGCAAGGGCAAGGGCTTAGGGGCAAGTGCAATGTCTTAGCGGCAAGGGCAAGTTCTTAGGGGCAAGGGTTTATGGGCAGGAGCACGGGCAAGGGCTTAGGGGCAGGGGCAAGGGCTTAGGGACAGGCGCAAGGGCAAGGGCTTAGGGGCAGGGACAGGGGCAAGGGCTTAGGGGCAGTGCCAAGGACTTAGGGGCAGGGGCAGTGGCAAGAGCTTAGAGGCAGGGGCAAGGGCTTAAGGCAAGGGCAAGTGCTTAGGGGCAGCGGCAGGGCAAGGGCTTAGGGGCAGGGGTAGGGCAAGGGCTTAGGGGCAGGGGCAGGGGTAAGGGCTTAGGGGCAGGGTCAAGGGCTTAGGGGCAAGCGCAAGGGCTTATGGCAAGGGCAAGGGATTAGGGGCAAGGGCAAGGACTTAGGGGCAAGGGCAAGTGCTTAGGGGCAATGGCAAAGGCTTAGGGGCAAGGGCAAGGGCTTATGGGCTAGGGCAAGGGCTTAGGGGCAAGCGCAAGTACTTAGGGGCAAGGACAAGGGCTTAGGGGCAAGGGCAAGGGCTTAGGGGCAAGGGCTTCTGGAAGGGCAAGGGGTTAGGGGAAATGGCAAGAGCTTAGCGGCAAGGGCAAGGGCTTAGGTGCAAAGGAAAGGCTTAGGGGCAAGGGCAAGGGCAAGGGTTTAGGGGCAAGGTTTTAGGGACAAGGGAAAGGGTTAAGGGGCAGGGACCGGGGCAAGGGCTTAGGGGCTGGGGAAGGGGCAAGGGATTGGACAGGGCCAAAGGTAAGGGCTTAGGGGCAGGGGCAGAGGCAGGGCTTAGCGACAGGTGCAAGGGCAAGGGCTTAGGGGCAGGGACAGGGGCAAGGGCTTAGGGGCAGGAGCAAGGGCTTAGGGGCAGTGGCAAGGGCTTAGGGACAGGGGCAGTGGCAAGAGATTAGGGGCAGCGGCAGGGGCAGGAAGGGTTTAGCGGTAAGGCAAGGGCAAGTTCATAGGGGCACGGGCAGGGCCAATGGCTTCGGGGCAGGTCAGGGGCAAGGGCTTAGAGGCAGGGGCAGGGGCAATGGCTCTGGGGCAGTGACAGGTGCATGGGCTTAGTGGCAGGGGCAAGGGCTTAGGGCAAGGGCAAGTGCTTAGGGGCAGCGGCAGGGGCAATGACTTATGGGCAGGGGCAAGGATTTAGGGGCAGGGGCAAGGGCTTAGTGGCAGGGGAAGGGGCAAGGGCTTAGGGCAAGCGGTAGAGGCAAGTTCTTAGGGGCAGGGGCAATGTCTTCGGGGCAGGGGCAGGGGCAAGGGCTTAGGGGCAGGCCAGGGACAATGTCTCTGGGGCAGTGACAGGGGCATGAGCTTAGGGGCAGGGCCAGGGGAAAGAGCTTAGGGGCAGGGGCAAGGGATAAGGGGCAGGGGAAAGGGCTTAGGGGCAAGGGCAAGGGCTTAGGGGCAAGAACAAGGGCTTAGGGGCAAGTTCAAGGGCTTAGGGGCAAGGGCAAGGGCTTAGGGAAGGGGCAAGGGAGTAGGGGCAAGGTCAAGGGTTTAGGGGCAAGGGTTTATGGGCAAGGCCTTAGGGGCAGTGGCAAGGACTTAAGGGCAGGGGCTGTGGCAAGAGCTTAGGGGCAGCGGCAGGGGCAGGAAAGGCTTAGCGGTAAGGCAGGGGCAATTTCATAGGGGCACGGGCAGGGGCAATGGCTTCGGGGCAGGGTCAGGGGCAAGGGCTTAGAGGCAGGGGCAGGGGTAATGGCTCTGGGGCAGTGACAGGTGCATGGGCTTAGTGGCAGGGGCAAGGGCTTAGGGCAAGGGAAAGGGCTTAAGGCAAGGTCAAGGACTTAGGGGCAAGGGCAGTGGCTTAGGGGCAAGGGTTTAGGGGCAGATGCAAGGGCAAGGATTTAGGGGCAATGGTTTAGGGGCAGGGTCAGCGGCAAGGGTTTAGGGGCAGGGGCAGGGGCAAGGGATTAGGGGCAGGGGCAGGGGCAAGTCTTAGGGGCAAGGGCAAGGGCTTAGGAGCAGGGCAGGGGCAAGGGATTAGGGGCAGGGGCAAGGGCTTAGGGGCAAGCGCAAGGGCTTATAGCAAGGGCAAGGGCTTAGGGGCAAGGGCAAGGGCTTAGGGGAAAGGGCAAGGGCTTAGGCGCAACAGAAAGGCTTATGGGCAAGGGTAAGGGCTTAGGGGCAAGGGCAAGGGCGTAGGGGCAAGGGCAAGGGCGTAGGGGAAAGGGCAACGGCTTAGGGTCAAGAGCACGGTTTTAGGGGCAAGGGAAAGGATTTAGGTGCAAGGGCAAGGGCTTAAGGGCAAGGGAAAGGGCTTAAGGCAAGGTCAAGGACTTAGGGGCAAGGGCAGTGGCTTAGAGGCAAGGGTTTAGGGGCAGAGGCAAGGGCAAGGGTTTGGGGGCAATGGTTTAGGGGCAGGGGCAGGGGCAAGGGTTTAGGGGAGGGGCAAGGGCTTAGTGGCAGGGAAAAGGGCTTAGGGGCAGTGGCAGGGGCAAAGGCTTAGGGGTAGGGCCAGGGGCAAGGGCTAAGGCGCAGGTGCAGGGGCAAGGGCTTAGGGGCAGGGGCAGGAGCAAGAGTTTAGGGGCAGGGGCAGGGGAAGGGGCAAAGTCTTAGGGGCAGGGGCTAGGGCTTAGGGGCAGGGGAAGGGGAAAAGGCTTAGAAGCAGGGGCAGGGGAAGGGCTTAGTGGCAGGGTGGGGGCAAGGGCTTAGTGGCAGGTGCAGGGACATAGGTGCAGGGGCAGGGGCAAAGTCTTAGGGGCAGGGGCTAGGGCTTAGGGGCAGGGGAAGGGGCAAAGGCTTAGGAGCAGGGGCAGGGGAAGGGCTTAGTGGCAGGGTGGGGGCAAGGGCATAGTGGCAGGTGCAGGGACATGGGTGCAGGGGCAGGGGCAGGGGCTTAGGGGCAGGGGTAAAGGCTTAGGGGCAGGGGCAGGGGCAAGGGATTAGGGGCTGGAGTAGGGGCAAGTCTTAGGGGCAAGGGCAAGGGCTTAGGGGCAAGCGCAAGGGCTTATGGCAAGGGCAAGGGCTTAGGGGCAAAGGCAAGGCTTAGGGACAAGGTTAAATGCAAGGGTTTGGGGCAAGGGCAAGGGATTAGCGGCAAGGACAAGGGCTTAGGGGCAAGGGCAATAGTTTACGGGCAAGGGCAAGGGCTTAGGGGCTAGGGCAAAAGCTTAGGGGCAAGCGCAATGGCTTAGGGGCAAGGGCAAGGGCTTAGGGGCAAGGGCAAGGGCTTAGGGGCAAGTGCAATGTCTTAGCGGCAAGGGCAAGTTCTTAGGGGCAAGGGTTTATGGGCAGGAGCACGGGCAAGGGCTTAGGGGCAGGGGCAAGGGCTTAGGGACAGGCGCAAGGGCAAGGGCTTAGGGGCAGGGACAGGGGCAAGGGCTTAGGGGCAGTGCCAAGGACTTAGGGGCAGGGGCAGTGGCAAGAGCTTAGAGGCAGGGGCAAGGGCTTAAGGCAAGGGCAAGTGCTTAGGGGCAGCGGCAGGGCAAGGGCTTAGGGGCAGGGGTAGGGCAAGGGCTTAGGGGCAGGGGCAGGGGTAAGGGCTTAGGGGCAGGGTCAAGGGCTTAGGGGCAAGCGCAAGGGCTTATGGCAAGGGCAAGGGATTAGGGGCAAGGGCAAGGACTTAGGGGCAAGGGCAAGTGCTTAGGGGCAATGGCAAAGGCTTAGGGGCAAGGGCAAGGGCTTATGGGCTAGGGCAAGGGCTTAGGGGCAAGCGCAAGTACTTAGGGGCAAGGACAAGGGCTTAGGGGCAAGGGCAAGGGCTTAGGGGCAAGGGCTTCTGGAAGGGCAAGGGGTTAGGGGAAATGGCAAGAGCTTAGCGGCAAGGGCAAGGGCTTAGGTGCAAAGGAAAGGCTTAGGGGCAAGGGCAAGGGCAAGGGTTTAGGGGCAAGGTTTTAGGGACAAGGGAAAGGGTTAAGGGGCAGGGACCGGGGCAAGGGCTTAGGGGCTGGGGAAGGGGCAAGGGATTGGACAGGGCCAAAGGTAAGGGCTTAGGGGCAGGGGCAGAGGCAGGGCTTAGCGACAGGTGCAAGGGCAAGGGCTTAGGGGCAGGGACAGGGGCAAGGGCTTAGGGGCAGGAGCAAGGGCTTAGGGGCAGTGGCAAGGGCTTAGGGACAGGGGCAGTGGCAAGAGATTAGGGGCAGCGGCAGGGGCAGGAAGGGTTTAGCGGTAAGGCAAGGGCAAGTTCATAGGGGCACGGGCAGGGCCAATGGCTTCGGGGCAGGTCAGGGGCAAGGGCTTAGAGGCAGGGGCAGGGGCAATGGCTCTGGGGCAGTGACAGGTGCATGGGCTTAGTGGCAGGGGCAAGGGCTTAGGGCAAGGGCAAGTGCTTAGGGGCAGCGGCAGGGGCAATGACTTATGGGCAGGGGCAAGGATTTAGGGGCAGGGGCAAGGGCTTAGTGGCAGGGGAAGGGGCAAGGGCTTAGGGCAAGCGGTAGAGGCAAGTTCTTAGGGGCAGGGGCAATGTCTTCGGGGCAGGGGCAGGGGCAAGGGCTTAGGGGCAGGCCAGGGACAATGTCTCTGGGGCAGTGACAGGGGCATGAGCTTAGGGGCAGGGCCAGGGGAAAGAGCTTAGGGGCAGGGGCAAGGGATAAGGGGCAGGGGAAAGGGCTTAGGGGCAAGGGCAAGGGCTTAGGGGCAAGAACAAGGGCTTAGGGGCAAGTTCAAGGGCTTAGGGGCAAGGGCAAGGGCTTAGGGAAGGGGCAAGGGAGTAGGGGCAAGGTCAAGGGTTTAGGGGCAAGGGTTTATGGGCAAGGCCTTAGGGGCAGTGGCAAGGACTTAAGGGCAGGGGCTGTGGCAAGAGCTTAGGGGCAGCGGCAGGGGCAGGAAAGGCTTAGCGGTAAGGCAGGGGCAATTTCATAGGGGCACGGGCAGGGGCAATGGCTTCGGGGCAGGGTCAGGGGCAAGGGCTTAGAGGCAGGGGCAGGGGTAATGGCTCTGGGGCAGTGACAGGTGCATGGGCTTAGTGGCAGGGGCAAGGGCTTAGGGCAAGGGAAAGGGCTTAAGGCAAGGTCAAGGACTTAGGGGCAAGGGCAGTGGCTTAGGGGCAAGGGTTTAGGGGCAGATGCAAGGGCAAGGATTTAGGGGCAATGGTTTAGGGGCAGGGTCAGCGGCAAGGGTTTAGGGGCAGGGGCAGGGGCAAGGGATTAGGGGCAGGGGCAGGGGCAAGTCTTAGGGGCAAGGGCAAGGGCTTAGGAGCAGGGCAGGGGCAAGGGATTAGGGGCAGGGGCAAGGGCTTAGGGGCAAGCGCAAGGGCTTATAGCAAGGGCAAGGGCTTAGGGGCAAGGGCAAGGGCTTAGGGGAAAGGGCAAGGGCTTAGGGGCAACGGAGAGGCTTATGGGCAAGGGTAAGGGCTTAGGGGCAAGGGCAAGGGCTTAGGGGCAAGGGCAAGGGCGTAGGGGAAAGGGCAAAGGCTTAGGGTCAAGAGCACGGTTTTAGGGGCAAGGGAAAGGATTTAGGTGCAAGGGCAAGGGCTTAAGGGCAAGGGAAAGGGCTTAAGGCAAGGTCAAGGACTTAGGGGCAAGGGCAGTGGCTTAGAGGCAAGGGTTTAGGGGCAGAGGCAAGGGCAAGGGTTTGGGGGCAATGGTTTAGGGGCAGGGGCAGGGGCAATGGTTAAGGGGAGGGGCAAGGGCTTAGTGGCAGGGAAAAGGGCTTAGGGGCAGTGGCAGGGGCAAAGGCTTAGGGGTAGGGCCAGGGGCAAGGGCTAAGGCGCAGGGGCAGGGGCAAGGGCTTAGGGGCAGGGGCAGGAGCAAGAGTTTAGGGGCAGGGGCAGGGGAAGGGGCAAAGTCTTAGGGGCAGGGGCTAGGGCTTAGGGGCAGGGGAAGGGGAAAAGGCTTAGAAGCAGGGGCAGGGGAAGGGCTTAGTGGCAGGGTGGGGGCAAGGGCTTAGTGGCAGGTGCAGGGACATAGGTGCAGGGGCAGGGGCAGGGGCTTAGGGGCAGGGGCAAAAGCTTAGGGGCAGGGGCAGGGGCAGGGGCAAAGTCTTAGGGGCAGGGGCTAGGGCTTAGGGGCAGGGGAAGGTGCAAAGGCTTAGGAGCAGGGGCAGGGGAAGGGCTTAGTGGCAGGGTGGGGGCAAGGGCATAGTGGCAGGTGCAGGGACATGGGTGCAGGGGCAGGGGCAGGGGCTTAGGGGCAGGGGTAAAGGCTTAGGGGCAGGGGCAGGGGCAAGGGATTAGGGGCTGGGGTAGGGGCAAGTCTTAGGGGCAAGGGCAAGAGCTTAGGGGCAAGCGCAAGGGCTTATGGCAAGGGCAAGGGCTTAGGGGCAAAGGCAAGGCTTAGGGACAAGGTTAAATGCAAGGGTTTGGGGCAAGGGCAAGGGATTAGGGGCAAGGGCAATAGTTCACGGGCAAGGGCAAGGGCTTAGGGGCTAGGGCAAAAGCTTAGGGGCAAGCGCAATGGCTTAGGGGCAAGGGCAAGGGCTTAGGGGCAAGGGCAAGGGCTTAGGGGCAAGGGCAATGTCTTAGCGGCAAGGGCAAGTTCTTAGGGGCAAGGGTTTACGGGCAGGAGCACGGGCAAGGGCTTAGGGGCAGGGGCAAGGGCTTAGGGACAGGCGCAAGGGCTTAGGGGCAGTGGCAAGGACTTAGGGGCAGTGGCAAGGACTTAGGGGCAGGGGCTGTGGCAAGAGCTTAGGGGCAGCGGCAGGGGCAGGAAAGGCTTAGCGGTAAGGCAGGGGCAATTTCATAGGGGCACGGGCAGGGGCAATTGCTTCGGGGCAGGGTCAGGGGCAAGGGCTTAGAGACAGGGGCAGGGGCAATGGCTCTTGGGCAGTGACAGGTGCATGGGCTTAGTGGCAGGGGCAAGGGCTTAGGGCAAGGGAAAAGGCTTAAGGCAAGGTGAAGGACTTAGGGGCAAGGGCAGTGGCTTAGGGGCAAGGGTTTAGGGGCAGAGGCAAGGGCAAGGGTTTAGGGGCAATGGTTTAGGGGCAGGGTCTAGGCCAAGGGTGTAGGGGCAGGGGCAGGGGCAAGGGATTAGGGGCAGGGGCAGGGGCAAGTCTTAGGGGCAAGGGCAAGGGCTTAGGAGCAGAGCAGGGGCAAGGGATTAGGTGCAGGAGAAAGGGCTTTGGGGCAAGCGCAAGGGCTTATAGCAAGGGCAAGGGCTTAGGGGCAAGGGCAAGGGCTTAGGGGAAAGGGCAAGGGCTTAGGGGCAAAGGAAAGGCTTATGGGCAAGGGTAAGGGCTTATGGGCAAGGGCAAGGGCTTAGGGGCAAGGGCAAGGGCGTAGGGGAAAGGGCAAAGGCTTAGGGTCAAGAGCACGGTTTTAGGGGCAAGGGAAAGGATTTAGGTGCAAGGGCAAGGGCTTAAGGGCAAGGGAAAAGGCTTAAGGCAAGGTGAAGGACTTAGGGGCAAGGGCAGTGGCTTAGAGGCAAGGGTTTAGGGGCAGAGGCAAGGGCAAGGGTTTGGGGGCAATGGTTTAGGGGCAGGGGCAGGGGCAAGGGTTTAGGGGAGGGGCAAGGGCTTAGTGGCAGGGAAAAGGGCTTAGGGGCAGTGGCAGGGGCAAAGGCTTAGGGGTAGGGCCAGGGGCAAGGGCTAAGGCGCAGGGGCAGGGGCAAGGGCTTAGGGGCAGGGGCAGGAGCAAGAGTTTAGGGGCAGGGGCAGGGGAAGGGGCAAAGTCTTAGGGGCAGGGGCTAGGGCTTAGGGGCAGGGGAAGGGGAAAAGGCTTAGAAGCAGGGGCAGGGGAAGGGCTTAGTGGCAGGGTGGGGGCAAGGGCTTAGTGGCAGGTGCAGGGACATGGGTGCAGGGGCAGGGGCAGGGGCTTAGGGGCAGGGGCAAAAGCTTAGGGGCAGGGGCAGGGGCAGGGGCAAAGTCTTAGGGGCAGGGGCTAGGGCTTAGGGGCAGGGGAAGGGGAAAAGGCTTAGAAGCAGGGGCAGGGGAAGGGCTTAGTGGCAGGTTGGGGGCAAGGGCTTAGTGGCAGGTGCAGGGACATGGGTGCAGGGGCAGGTGCAGGGGCTTAGGGGCAGGGGCAAAAGCTTAGGGGCAGGGGCAGGGGCAAAGTCTTAGGGGCAGGGGCTAGGGCTTAGGGGCAGGGGAAGGGGCAAAGGCTTAGGAGCAGGGGCAGGGGAAGGGCTTAGTGGCAGCGTGGGGGCAAGGGCATAGTGGCAGGTGCAGGGACATGGGTGCAGGGGCAGGGGCAGGGGCTTAGGGGCAGGGGTAAAGGCTTAGGGGCAGGGGCAGGGGCAAGGGATTAGGGGCTGGGGTAGGGGCAAGTCTTAGGGGCAAGGGCAAGGGCTTAGGGGCAAGCGCAAGCGCTTATGGCAAGGGCAAGGGCTTAGGGGCAAAGGCAAGGCTTAGGGACAAGGTTAAATGCAAGGGATTGGGGCAAGGGCAAGGGATTAGCGGCAAGGACAAGGGCTTAGGGGCAAGGGCAATAGTTTTCGGGCAAGGGCAAGGGCTTAGGGGCTAGTGAAAGAGCTTAGGGGCAAGCGCAAGGGCTTAGGGGCAAGGGCAAGGGCTTAGGGGCAAGGGCAAGGGCTTAGGGGCAAGGGCAATGTCTTAGAGGCAAGGGCAAGTTCTTAGGGGCAAGGGTTTACGGGCAGGAGCACGGGCAAGAGCTTAGGGGCAGGGGCAAGGGCTTAGGGACAGGCGCAAGGGCTTAGGGGCAGTGGCAAGGACTTAGGGGCAGGGGCAGTGGCAAGAGCTTAGGAGCAGCGGCAGGGGCTGGAAGGGCTTAGCGGTAAGGCAGGGGCAATTTCATTGGGGCACGGGCAGGGCAATGGATTCGGGGCAGGGTGAGGGGCAAGGGCTTAGAGGCAGAGGCAAGGGCTTAGGGCAAGGGCAAGTGCTTAGGGGCAGCGGGAGGGGCAAGGGCTTAGGGGCAGGGGTACGGGCAAGGGCTTAGGGGCAGGGGCAGGGGCAAGGGCTTAGGGGCAGGGTCAAGGGCTTAGGGGCAAGCGCAAGGGCTTATGGCAAGGGCAAGGGATTAGGGGCAAGGGCAAGGACTTAGGGGCAAGGGCAAGTGCTTAGGGGCAATGGCAAAGGCTTAGGGGCAAGGGCAAGTACTTGCGGCAAGGACAAGGGCTTAGGGGCAAGGGCTTCTGGAATGGCAAGGGGTTAGGGGAAATGGCAAGAGCTTAGCGGCAAGGGCAAGGGTTTAGGTGCAAAGGAAAGGCTTAGGGGCAAGGGCAAGGGCAAGGGTTTAGGGGCAAGGTTTTAGGGACAGGGGAAATGGTTAAGGGGCAGGGCCGGGGCAAGGGCTTAGGGGTGGGGAAGGGGCAAGGGATTGGACTGGGGCAAAGGTAAGGGCTTAGGGGCAGGGGCAGAGGCAGGGCTTAGCGACAGGTGCAAGGGCAAGGGCTTAGTGGCAAGGGCAAGGGCTTAGGGGCAAGGGCAGTGTCTTAGCGGCAAGGGCAAGTTCTTAGCGGCAAGGGCAAGTTCTTAGGGGCAAGGGTTTACGGGCAGGAGCACGGGCAAGGGCTTAGGGGCAGGGGCAAGGGCTTAGGGACAGGCGCAAGGGCTTAGGGGCAGTGGCAGGGACAGGGGCAAGGGCTTAGAGGCAGTGGCAAGGACTTAGGGGCAGGGGCAGTGGCAAGAGCTTAGGTGCAGCGGCAGGGGCAGGAAGGGCTTAGCGATAAGGCAGGGGCAATTTCATAGGGGCACGGGCAGGGGCAATGGCTTCGGGGCAGGGTCAGGGACAAGGGCTTAGAGGCAGGGGCAAGGGCTTAGGGCAAGGGCAAGTGCTTAGGGGCAGCGGCAGAGGCAAGGGCTTAGGGGCAGGGGTAAGGGCAAGGGCTTAGGGGCAGGGGTAGGGGTAAGTGCTTAGGGGCAGGGTCAAGGGCTTAGGGGCAAGCGCAAGGGCTTATGGCAAGGGCAAGGGATTAGGGGCAAGGGCAAGGACTTAGGGGCAAGGGCAAGTGTTTAGGGGCAATGGCAAAGGCTTAGGGGCAAGGGCTTAAGGGCTAGGGCAAGGGCTTAGGCGCAAGCGCAAGTACATAGGGGCAAGGACAAGGGCTTAGGGGCAAGGGCAAGGGCTTAGGGGCAAGGGCCTCTGGAAGAGCATGGGGTTAGGGGAAATGGCAAGGGCTTAGCGGCAAGGGCAAGGGCTTAGGTGCAAAGGAAAGGCTTGGGGGCAAGGGCAAGGGCAAGGGTTTAGGGGCAAGGTTTTAGGGACAGGGGAAAGGGTTAAGGGGCAGGGGCCGGGGCAAGGGCTTAGGGGCTGGGGAAGGGGCAAGGGATTGGACAGGGCCAAAGGTAAGGGCTTAGGGGCAGGGGCAGAGGCAGGGCTTAGCGACAGGTGCAAGGGCAAGGGCTTAGGGGCAGGGACAGGGGCCAGGGCTTAGGGGCAGGAGCAAGGGCTTAGGGGCAGTGGCAGGGACAGGGGCAAGGGGTTAGGGGCAGTGGCAAAGGCTTAGGGACAGGGGCAGTGGAAAGAGCTTAGGGGCAGCGGCAGGGGCAGGAAGGGCTTAGCGGTAAGGCAGGGGCAAGTTCACAGGGGTACGGGCAGGGGCAATGGCTTCGGGGCAGGTCTGCGGCAAGGGATTAGAGGCAGGGGCAGGGGCAATGGCTCTGGGGCAGTGACAGGTGCATGGGCTTAGTGGCAGGGGCAAGGGCTTAGGGCAAGGGCAAGTGCTTAGGGGCAGCGGCAGGGGCAATGACTTATGGGTATGGGCAAGGATTTAGGGGCTGGGGCAAGGGCAAGGGCTTATTGGCAAGGGAAGGGACAAGGGCTTAGGGGAAGTGGCAGGGGCAAGTTCTTAGGGGCAGGGGCAATGTCTTCGGGGCAGGGGCAGGGGCAAGGGCTTAGGGGCAGGCCAGGGACAATGGCTCTGGGTCAGTGACAGGGGCATGGGCTTAGGGGCAGGGCCAGGGGAAAGAGCTTAGGGGCAGGGGCAAGGGATAAGGGGCAGGGGAAAGGGCTTAGGGGCAAGGGCAAGGGCTTAGGGGCAAGAACAAGGGCTTAGGGGCAAGTGCAAGGGCTTAGGGGCAAGGGCAAGGGCTTAGGGAAGGGGCAAGGGAGTATGGGCAAGGTCAAGGGTTTAGGGGCCAGGGTTTAGGGGCAGGGGCCGGGGCAAGGGTTTAGGGGCAAGGGAAGGGGCAAGGGCTTAGGGGCAGGGGCAGGGGAAGGGCTTAAAGGGAGGGGCAGGGGCAAGGGCTTAGTTGCAGTGTGGGGGCAAAGGCTTAGTGGCAGGTGCAGGGACATAGGCACAGGGGCAGGGGCAGGGGATTAGGAGCAGGGGCAAGGACTTATGGGCAGGGGCAGGGGCAAGGGATTAGTGGCTGGGGCAAGGGCAAGTCTTAGGGGCAAGGGCAAGGGCTTAGGGGAAAGGACAAGGGTTTATGGACAAGGTTAGGAGCAAGGAATTAGGGCAAGGTGAAGGGATTAGCGGCAAGGACAAGGGCTTAGGGGCAGGGGCAAGGGCTTAAGGAGAGGGGCAGGGGCAAGGGATTAGGGGCAGGGGCAAGTCTTAGGGGCAAGTGCATGGGCTTAGGGGCAGGGCAGGGACAATGGCTTAGGGGCAAGCACAAGGGTTTATGGCAAGGGCAAGGGCTTAGGGGCTAGGGCAAGAGCTTAGGGGCAAGCGCAAGGGCTTAGGGGAAAGGGGAAGGGCTTAGGGGCAAGGGCAAGGGCTTAGGGGCAAGGGCAATGTCTTAGCGGCAAGGGCAAGTTCTTAGGGGCAAGGGTTTACGGGCAGGAGCACGGGCAAGGGCTTAGGGGCAGGGGCAAGGGCTTAGGGACAGGCGCAAGGGCTTAGGGGCAGTGGCAGGGACAGGGGCAAGGGCTTAGGGGCAGTGGCAAGGACTTAGGGCCAGGAGCAGTGGCAAGAGCTTAGGGGCAGCGGCAGGGGCAGGAAGGGCTTAGCTGTAAGGCAGGGGCAATTTCATTGGGGCACGGGCAGGGCAATGGTTTCGGGGCAGGGTCAGGGGCAAGGGCTTAGAGGCAGGGGCAAGGGCTTAGGGCAAGGGCAAGTGCTTAGGGGCAGCGGGAGGGGCAAGGGCTTAGGGGCAGGGGTAAGGGCAAGGGCTTAGGGGCAGGGGCAGGGGCAAGGGCTTAGGGGCAGGGTCAAGGGCTTAGGGGCAAGCGCAAGGGCTTATGGCAAGGGCAAGGGATTAGGGGCAAGGGCAAGGACTTAGGGGCAAGGGCAAGTGCTTAGGTGCAATGGCAAAGGCTTAGGGGCAAGGGCAAGGGCTTAAGGGCTAGGGCAATGGCTTAGGGGCAAGCGCAAGTACTTAGGGGCAAGGACAAGGGCTTAGGGGCAAGGGCAAGGGCTTCTGGAAGGGCAAGGGGTTAGTGGAAATGGCAAGAGCTTAGCGGCAAGGGCAAGGGCTAGGTGCAAAGGAAAGGCTTAGGGGCAAGGGCAAGGGCAAGGGTTTAGGGGCAAGGTTTTTGGGACAGGGGAAAGGGTTAAGGGGCAGGGGCAAAGGTAAGGGCTTAGGGGCAGGGGCAGAGGCAGGGCTTAGCGACAGGTGCAAGGGCAAGGGCTTAGGGGCAAGGGCAAGGGCTTAGGGGCAAGGGCAAAGGCTTACGGGCAAGGGCTATGTCTTAGCGGCAAGGGCAAGTTCTTAGGGGCAAGGGTTTACGGGCAGGAGCACGGGCAAGGGCTTAGGGGCAGGGGCAAGGGCTTAGGGACAGGAGCAAGGGCTTAGGGGCAGTGGCAGGGACAGGGGCAAGGGCTTAGGGGCAGTGGCAAGGACTTAGCGGCAGGGGCAGTGGCAAGAGCTTAGGGGCAGCGGCAGGGGCAGGAAGGGCTTAGCGGTAAGGCAGGGGCAATTTCATAGGGGCATGGGCAGGGGCAATGGCTTAGAGGCAGGGGCAAGGGCTTAGGGCAAGGGCAAGTGCTTAGGGGCAGCGGCAGGGCAAGGGCTTAGGGGCAGGGGCAGGGGTAAGGGCTTAGGGGCAGGGTCAAGGGCTTAGGGGCAAGCACAAGGCCTTATGGCAAGGGCAAGGGATTAGGGGCAAGGGCAAGGACTTAGGGGCAAGGGCAAGTGCTTAGGGCCAATGGCAAAGGCTTAGGGGCAAGGGTAAGGCCTTAAGGGCTAGGGCAAGGGGTTAGGGGCAAGCGCAAGTACTTAGGGGCAAGGAAAAGGGCTTAGGGGCAAGGGCAAGGGCTTAGGAGCAAGGGCTTCTGGAAGGGCAAGGGGTTAGGGGAAATGGCAAGAGCTTAGCGGCAAGGGCAAGGGCTTAGGTGCAAAGGAAAGGCTTAGGGGCAAGGGCAAGGGCAAGGGTTTAGGGGCAAAGTTTAGGGACAGGGGAAAGGGTTAAGGTGCAGGGGCCGGGGCAAGGGCTTAGGGGCTGGGGAAGGGGCAAGGGATTGGACAGGGCCAAAGGTAAGGGCTTAGGGGCAGGGGCAGAGGCAGGGCTTAGCGACAGGTGCAAGGGCAAGGGCTTAGGGGCAGGGACAGGGGCAAGGGCTTAGGGGCAGGAGGAAGGGCTTAGGGGCAGTGGCAGGGACAGGGGCAAGGGCTTAGGGGCAGTGGCAAGGGCTTAGAAACAGGGGCAGTGGCAAGAGCTTAAGGGCAGCGGCAGGAGCAGAAAGGACTTAGCGGTAAGGCAGGGGCAATTTCATAGGGGCACGGACAGGGGCAATGGCTTCGGGGCAGGTCAGGGGCAAGAGCTTAGAGGCAGGGGCAGGGGCAATGGCTCTGGGGCAGTGACAGGTGCATGGGCTTAGTGGCAGGGGCAAGGGCTTAGGGCAAGGGCAAGTGCTTAGAGGCAGCGGCAGGGGCAATGACTTATGGGCAGGGGCAAGGGTTTAGGGTCAGGGGCAAGGGCAAGGGCTTAGTGGCAGGGGAAGGGGCAAGGGCTTAGGGGAAGCGGTAGGGGTAAGTTCTTAGGGGCAGGGGCAATGTCTTCGGGGCAGGGGCAGGGGCAAGGTATTAGGGGCAGGCCAGGGACAATGGCTCTGGGGCAGTGACAGGGGCATGGGCTTAGGGGCAGTGCCAGGGGAAAGAGCTTAGGGGCAGGGGCAAGGGATAAGGGGCAGGGGAAAGGGCTTAGGGGCAAGGGCAAGGGCTTAGGGGCAAGAACAAGGGCTTAGGGGCAAGTTCAAGGGCTTAGGGGCAAGGGCAAGGGCTTAGGGAAGGGGCAAGGGAGTAGGGGCAAGGTCAAGGGTTGGTGGCAAGGGTTTATGGGCAAGGCCTTAGGGGCAGTGGCAAGGATTTAGGGGCAGGGGCTGTGGCAAGAGCTTAGGGGCAGCGGCAGGGGCAGGAAGGCCTTTGCGGTAAGGCAGGGGTAATTTCATAGGGGCACGGGCAGGGGCAATGGCTTCGGGGCAGGGTCAGGGGCAAGGGCTTAGAGGCAGGGGCAGGGGCAATGGCTCTGGGGCAGTGACAGGTGCATGGGCTTAGTGGCAGGGGCAAGGGCTTAGGGCAAGGGAAAGGGCTTAAGGCAAGGTCAAGGACTTAGGGGCAAGGGCAGTGGCTTAGGGGCAAGGGTTTAGGGGCAGAGGCAAGGGCAAGGGTTTAGGGGCAATGGTTTAGGGGCAGGGTCTGGGGCAAGGGTGTAGGGGCAGGGGCAGGGGCAAGGGATTAGGGGCAGGGGCAAGGGCAAGTCTTAGGGGCAAGGCAAGGGCTTAGGAGCAGGGGCAAGGGCTTAGGGGCAAGCGCAAGGGCTTATAGCAAGGGCAAGGGCTTAGGGGCAAGGGCAAGGGCTTAGGGGAAAGGGCAAGGGCTTAGGGGCAAAGGAAAGGCTTAGGGGCAAGGGTAAGGGCTTAGGGGCAAGGGCAAGGGCTTAGGGGCAAGGGCAAGGGCGTAGGGGAAAAGGCAAGGACTTAGGGTCAAGAGCACGGGTTTAGGGGCAAGGGAAAGGATTTAGGTGCAAGCGCAAGGGCTTAAGGGCAAGGGAAAGGGCTTAAAGCAAGTTCAAGGACTTAGGGGCAAGGGCAGTGGCTTATGGGCAAGGGTTTAGGGGCAGAGGCAAGGGCAAGGGTTTAGGGGCAATGGTTTAGGGGCAGGGGCAGGGGCAAGGGTTTAGGGGAGGGGAAAGGGCTTAGTGGCAGGGAAAAGGGCTTAGGGGCAGTGGCAGGGGCAAAGGCTTAGGGGTAGGGCCAGGGACAAGGGCTAAGGCGCAGGGGCAGGGGCAAGGGCTTAGGGGCAGGGGCAGGAGGAAGAGTTTCGGGGCAGGGGCAGGGGCAGGGGCAAATTCTTAGGGACAGGGGCTAGGGCTTAGGGGCAGGGGAAGGGGCAAAGGCTTAGGAGCAGGGGCACGGAAAGGGCTTAGTGGCAGGGTGGGGGCAAGGGCTTAGTGGCAGGGGCAAGGGCTTAGGGCAGGGGCAATGACTTATGGGCAGGGGCAAGGATTTAGGGGCAGGGGCAAGGTCAAGGGCTTAGTGGCAGGGGAAGGGGCAAGGGCTTAGGGGAAGCGGTAGGGGCAAGTTCTTAGGGGCAGGGGCAATGTTCGGGGCAGGGGCAGGGGCAAGGGCTTAGGGGCAGGCCAGGGACAATGGCTCCGCGGCAGTGACAGGGGCATGGGCTTAGGGGCAGGGCCAGGGGAAAGAGCTTAGGGGCAGGGGCAAGGAATAAGGGGCAGGGGAAAGGGCTTAGGGGCAAGGGCAAGGGCTTAGGGGCAAGAACAAGGGCTTAGGGGCAAGTTCAAGGGCTTAGGGGCAAGGGCAAGGGCTTAGGGAAGGGGCCAGGGATTAGGGGCAAGGTCAAGGTTTTAGGGGCAAGGGTTTATGGGCAAGGCCTTAGGGGCAGTGGCAAGGACTTAGGGGCAGGGGCAGTGGCAAGAGCTTAGGGGCAGCGGCAGGGGCAGGAAGGGCTTAGCGGTAAGGCAGGGGCAATTTCATAGGGGCACGGGCAGTAGCAATGTCTTCGGGGAAGGGTCAGGGGCAAGGGCTTAGAGGCAGGGGCAGGGGCAATGGCTCTGGGGCAGTGACAGGTGCATGGGCTTAGTGGCAGGGGTAACGGCTTAGGGCAAGGGAAAGGGCTTAAGGCAAGGTCAAGGACTTAGGGGCAAGGGTAGTGGCTTAGGGGCAGAGGCAAGGGCAAGGGTTTAGAGGCAATGGTTTAGGGGCAGGGTCAGGGGCAAGGGTTTAGGGGCAGGGGCAGGGGCAAGGGATTAGGGGCAGGGGCAGGGGCAAGACTTAGGGGCAAGGGCAAGGGCTTAGGAGCAGGGCAGGGGCAAGGGCTTAGGGGCAGGGGCAAGGGCTTAGGGGCAAGCGCAAGGGCTTATAGCAAGGGAAAGGGCTTAGGGGCAGGGGCAAGGGCTTAGGGGCAAGCGCAAGGCCTTATAGCAAGGGAAAGGGCTTAGGGGCAAGGGCAAGGGCTTAGGGGAAAGGGCAAGGGCTTAGGGGCAAAGGAAAGGCTTAGGGGCAAGGATAAGGGCTTTGGGGCAAGGGCAAGGGCTTAGGGTCAAGGGCAAGGGCGTAGGGGAAAGGGCAAGGGCTTAGGGTCAAGAGCACGGGTTTAGGGGCAAGGGAAAGGATTTAGGTGCAAGGGCAAGGGCTTAAGGGCAAGGTAAAGGGCTTAAGGCAAGGTCAAGGACTTAGGGGCAAGGGCAGTGGCTTAGGGGCAAGGGTTTAGGGGCAGAGGCAAGGGCAAGGGTTTAGGGGCAATGGTTTAGGGGCAGGGTCAGGGGCAAGGGTTTAGGGGAGAGGCAAGACTTAGTGGCAGGGAAAAAGGCTTAGGGGCAGTGGCAGGGGCAAAGCCTTAGGGGTAGGGCCAGGGGCAAGGGCTAAGGCGCAGGGGCAGGGGCAAGGGCTTAGGGGCAGGGGCAGGAGCAAGAGTTTAGGGGCAGGGGCAAGGGCAGGGGCAAAGTCTTAGGGGCAGGGGCTAGGGCTTAGGGGCAGGGGAAGGGGCAAAGGCTTAGGAGCAGGGGCAGGGGAAGGGCTTAGTGGCAGGGTGGGGGCAAGGGCTTAGTGGCAGGTGCAGGGATATGGGTGCAGGGGCAGGGGCAGGGGCTTAGGGGCAGGGGCAAAGGCTTAGGGGCAGGGGCAGGGGCAGGGGCAAAGTCTTAGGGGCAGGTGCTAGGGCTTAGGGGCAGGGGAAGGGGCAAAGGCTTAGGAGCAGGGGCAGGGGAAGGGCTTAGTGGCAGGGTGGGGGCAAGGGCTTAGTGGCAGGTGCAGGGACATGGGTGCAGGGTCAGGGTCTAGGGCTTAGGGGCAGGGGCAAGGGCAAGGGCTTAGGAGCAGGGGTAGGGGCAATGGTTTAGGATCAGGGGCAGAGGCAAGGGCTTAGGTGCAAGCGTTTAGGGCAGGGGCAAGTGCAAAATTTTAGGGGCATGCGTTTAGGGGCAGGGGCAGGGGCAAGGGCTTAGGGGCAAGGGTTTAGGGGCAAAGGGAGGGGCAAGGGTTTAGGGGAGGGGCAAGGGCTTAGTGGCAGAGGCAATGGCTTAGGGGCAGGGGCAGGGGAAAGGATTTAGGGGCAGGAGCAGGGGCAAGGGCTTCGGGGCAGGGGCAGGGGCAAGGGCTTAGGGACAGTGGCAGAGGCAAAGGCTTAGGGGCAGGGGCATGGGCAAGGGCATGGGAGCAGGGGCAGGGGCAAGGGCTTAGAGGCAGGGGCAGGGGCAAGGGCTTAGGGGCAGGGGAAGAGGCAAGGGTTTGGGGGCAGGGGCAGGGGAAGGGGCTTAGGGGCAGGGGCCAGGATTTATGGGCAAGGGTTTAGTGGCAAGGGCAGGGGCATGCGTTTAGGGGAGGGGCAAGGGCTTAGTGGCAGGGGCAAGGGCTTTGTGGCAGGGGCAGGGGAAAGGGCTTAGGGGCAGTGGAACGGGCAAGGGTTTCGGGGCAGGGGCATGGGAAGGGGCTTAAGGGCAGAGTCAGCGGCAATGGCTTAGGGGTAGGGGCAGGGGCTAGGGCTTAGAGGCAGGGTGGGCCACGGCTTAGTGGCAGGGGCAGGGGCAAGAGTTTAGGGGCAGAGGCAGAGGCAAGGGCTTAAGGGAAGGGGCAGGGGCAAGGATTTAAGGGCCGGGGCAAGGGCTTAGGGGCAGGGGAAGGGCAAGGGCTTTGGGGCACGGGCAGGGGCAAGGGCTTAGGGGCAGAGGCAAGGGTATAGGGGCAGGGGCAGGGGCAGGGGCTTAGGAGTAGGGGCAGAGACAAGGGCTTAGAGGCAAGGGCAAGGGCTTAGGGGCAAGGGCATGGGCTTAGGGGCAAGGACTTAGTGGCAAAGGCAAGGGCTTAGGGGCAAGGGCAAGAGTTTAGGGACAAGGGCAAGAGCAAGGGCTTGGGGCAAGGGTAAGGTCTAAGGGGCAAGGGCTAGGCCTTAGGGGCAATGGCAAGGATAACGGGCAAGGGCAAGGGCATAAGGCAAGCGTAAGGACTTAGGGGCAAGGGATTAAGAGCAGGGTCAAGGGCAAGGGTTTAGGGGCAAGAGTTTAGGGGCAGGTGCAGGGACAAGGGTTTAGGGGCAAGGCTTTATGGGCAGGGGCAGGAGCAAGGGTTTAGGGGCAGGGGCAGGGGCTAAGGGGCAGGGGCAGGAGCAAGGGATTAGGGGTAGAGGCAGGGGCAAGGGCTTAGGGGCAGGGGCAGGGGCAAGGGCTTAGGGGCAGGGACTGGGGCAAGGGTTTAGAGGCAGAGGCAGGGGCTTAGGGGCAAGGGAAGGGCAAGGGATTTGGGGCAGGGGAAGGGGCAAGGGATTATGGGCAGGGGCAGAGGCAAGGGCTTAGGGGCAGGGACAGGGGCAAGGGCTTAGGGGCAGGGGCAGGGGAAATACCTTAGGGGCAGGGGCAGAGGCAAGGGTTTAGGGGTACGGGCAAAGTCAAGGGCTTGGGGGCAGGGGCAGGAGAAATGATTTAGGGGCAGGGGTAGGGGCAGGGGCTAGTGCTTAGGGGCAGGGTGGGGGCAAGGGCTTAGTGGCAGGGGCAGGGGCAATGGTTTAGGGGCAGGGGCAAGGGCTTAGGGGCAGGGGCAGGTGCAAGCGCTTAGGGGCAGGGGCACTGGGAAGGGCTTAGGGGCAGTGACAGGGGTAAGGGATGAGAGGCCGGGGCAGGGGCAAGGGCTTAGGCGCTGGGCAGGCACAAGGGCTTAGGGGCAGGGGCAGGGGCAGGGGCAAGGGATTAGAGGCAGGGGCAGGGGCACGGGCAAGGGATTAGAGGCAGGGGCAGGGGCAAGGGCTTAGGGGCAGGTGTAAGGGTATAGGGGCAGGGGCAAGGGCAGGGGCTTAGGTGCAGGAGCAGGGACAAGGGCTTAGGGGCAAGGGCAAGGGCTTAGGGGCAAGGACAAGGGCTAAGGGCAAGGGAAAGGGCTTAGGGGCAAGGGAAGGGCTTAGGGGCAAGGGCAAGGGCTTAGGGGAAGGCAAGGGCTTAGGGGCAAGGGCAATAGCTCAGGGACAAGGGCAAGAGCAAGGGCTTGGGGCAAGAGCAAGTGCTTAGCGGCAAGGGAAAGAGCTTAGGGACAAGGGCAAGGGGTTAGGGGCAAGGGCAAGGGCTTAATGGCAAGATCAAGGGCTTAGGGGCAAGGGCAAGAGCTTAGGGGCTAGGGTAAGAGCTTAGGGGCAAGCACAAGGGCTTAGGGCCATGGGCAAGGGCTTAGGGCAAGGGAAAGTTCTTAGGGAAAGGGCAAGGCCTTAGGGGCAATGTCAAAGGCTAAGGGGCAAGGGTTAGGGCTTAAGGCAAGGGCAAGGTCTTAGGAGCAAGGGTGTAGGGGCAGGTGCAAGAGCAAGGGTTTAGGGGCAAGAGTTTAGGGGCAGGTGCAGGGGCAAGGGTTTAGTGGCAAGGCTTTATGGGCATGGGCAGGGGCAAGTGCTTAGGGGCATGGGCAGGGGCAAGGGCTTAGGGGCTGGGGCAGAGGCAAGGGCTTAGGGGCAGGGGAAGGGCAAGGGCTTAGGGGCAGGGGCAAGGGCAAGGGTATAGGGGCAGGGGGAGGGGCAGGGGCTTAGCTGCAGGTGCAGGGACAAACGCTTAGGGGCAGAGAAAGGGGCTTAGGGGCAGGGGAAGGGGCAGGGGCTTAGGAGCAGGGACAGGGGCAGTGGCTTAGGGGCAGGGGCAGGGGCAGGGTCTTAGGTGTAGGGGCAAGGGCTAGGGCTTAGGGGCAGGGGCAAGGGCAAGGGCTTAGTGCCAGGGGCAAGGGTTTAGGGGCAGGGGCAAGGGCTAGGGCTTAGGGGCAAGGGATTAGGGGCAGGGGCACGGGCAAGGGCTTAGGGGCAGGTGCAGGGGCAAGGTATTAGAGGCAGGGGCAGGGGCAAGGCTTAAGGGCACGGGCAAGGGCTTAGGGGCTGGACAGGTGCAAGGGCTTAGGGGCAGAGACAGGGGCAAGGGCTTAGGGGCAAGGGCAGGGGCAAGGGCTTAGGAGCAGGGGTAAGGGTATAGGGGCAGGGGCAGGGGCAGGGGCTTAGGTGCAGGGGCAGAGACAAGGGCTTAGGGGCAAGGGCAAGAGCTTAGGGGCAAGGGCAAGGGCTTAGGGGCAAAGGCAAGGGCTTAGGGGCAAGTGCAAGAGCAAGGGCTTGGGGCAAGAGCAAGTGCTTAGGGGCAAGGGCAAGAGCTTAGGGGCAAGGGAAAGGGCTTAGGGGCAAGGGCAAGGGCTTAGGGGCAAGAGCAAGGGCTTAGGGAGAAGGGCAAGGGTGTAGGGGCTAGGGCAAGAGCTTAGGGGCAAGCGCAAATGCTTAGGGGCAAGGGCAAGGGCTTAGGGCAAGGACAAGTTCTTAGGGAAAGGGCAAGGCCTTAGTGGCAATGATAAGGGCTAAGGGGCAAGGGTAAGGGCTTAAGGCAAGGGGAAGGTCTTAGGGGCAAGAGTTTAGGGGCAGGTGCAGGGGCAAGGGTTTAGGGGCAGGGACTGGGGCAAGGGCTTTGGGGCAGGGGCAGGGGCAAGGGCTTAGGGGCAGGGGCACTGGCAAAGGCTTAGGGGCAGTGGCTGGGGCAAGGGATTTGAGGCAGGGTCAGGGGCAAGGCTTAGGGGCAGCTGCAAGGGTTTAGGGGCTGGGCAGGAGCAAGGGATTAGGGGCAGGGGCAGGGGCTTAGGAGTAGGGGCAGAGACAAGGGCTTAGGGGCACTGGGAAGGGCTTAGGGGCAAGGGAAGGGCTTAGGGGCAAGGGCCAGGACTTAGGGGCAAAGGCAAGGGCTTAGGGACAGGGGCAGTGGCAAAGGCTTAGAGGCAGGGGCAGTGTGAAGGGTTTAAGGGCAGAGGCAGGGGCAATGGTTAGGGGTAGGGGAAGAGACTAGGGCTTAGGGGCAGGGTGGGGGCAAGGGCTTAGTGGCAGGGGAAGGGGCAAGTGTTTAGGGGCAAGGGCAGGGGCAAGGGCTTAGGGGCAGGGGCAGGGGCAAGGGCTTAGGGGCAGGGGCACTGGCAAAGGCTTAGGGGTAGTGGCTGGGGCAAGGGATTTGAGGCAGGGTCAGGGGCAAGGCTTTGGGGCAGCTGCAAGGCCTTAGGGGCTGGGTAGGAACAAGGGCTTAGGGGCAAGGGCAGGGGCAGGGGCTTAGGAGTAAGGGCAGAGACAAGGGTTTAGGGGCAATGGGAAGGGCTTAGGGGCAAGGGCAAGGGCTTACGGGCAAGGGCAAGGGCTTAGGGGCAAGGGAAGGGCTTAGGGGCAAGGGCAAGGACTTAGGGGCAAAGGCAAGGGCTTAGGGGCAAGGGCAAGAGCAAGGGCTTGGGGCAAGAGCAAGTGCTTAGCGACAAGGGCAAGGGCTTAGGGACAAGGGTAAGTTCTTAGGGGCAAGGGCAAGGCCTTAGGGGCAATGGCAAGGATAAGGGGCAAGGGCAGGTGATTAAGGCAAGCGTAAGGTCTTAGGGGCAAGGGTTGAGGGGCAGGGGCAAGGGCAAGGGTTTAGGGGCAAGAGTTTAGGGGCAGGTGCAAGGAGAAGGGTTTAGGGGCAAGGCTTTATGGGCAGGGACAGGGCCAAGGGATTAGGGGCAGGGGCAGGGGCAAGAGCTTAGGGGCAGGGACTGGGGCAATGGCTTGGGGGGAGGGGCAGGGGCACCGGCTTAGGGGCCTGTCACGCGCGATCCTCCCACGGCAGAAGATAAGAGGATGAACGCGACACACTTCCGATAGCGTGATAAGCGGAGTTTATTGAGAGCTGCCTCTAGATCCGAGGTCAGCTATGGAAGACCCCGGGCAGGCTAAAAACCCTGGCTTATATATGCTTCCGGGTGACGGGGCTCTCTCAGATAGGCGCAAAGCTCTCCTGCGTCAAAGTCCAGACTGAGCGCATGCGTCGCATAACTTGTTATCACTAACCCTGAAGATAAGGGCACGGTCCAGCGCCATCTTGTAATGGCGTCCACAGGGGCCAGCATAGGGGCAAGGGCTTTGGGGCAGGGACTGGGGCAACGCCTTAAGGGCAGGGGAAGAGCAAGGGCTTAGGGGCAGGGTGGGGGGCAAGGGCTTAGTGGCAGGGGCAGGGGCAAGGGTTTAGGGGCAGGGGCAAGGGCGCAGGGGCAGGGGCAGGTGCAAGAGCTTATGGGCAGGGGCACTGGCAAGGGCTTAGGGGCAGGGGCAGGGGCAAGGGATTAGAGGCAGGGGCAGGGGCAAGGGCTTAGGGGCAGGTATAAGGGTATAGGGGCAGGGGCAAGGGCAGGGGCTTAGGTGCAGGAGCAGGGACAAGGGCTTAGGGGCAAGGGCAAGGGCTTAGGGGCAAGGACAAGGGCTAAGGGCAAGGGAAAGGGCTTAGGGGCAAGGGAAGGGCTTAGGGGCAAGGGCAAGGGCTTAGGGGAAGGCAAGGGCTTAGGGGCAAGGGCAATAGCTCAGGGACAAGGGCAAGAGCAAGGGCTTGGGGCAAGAGCAAGTGCTTAGCGGCAAGGGAAAGAGCTTAGGGGCAAGGGCAAAGGGTTAGGGGCAAGGGCAAGGGCTTAGGGGCAAGATCAAGGGCTTAGGGGCAAGGGCAAGAGCTTAGGGGCTAGGGCGAGAGCTTAGGGGCAAGCATAAGGGCTTAGGGCCAAGGGCAAGGGCTTAGGACAAGGGCAAGTTCTTAGGGAAAGGGCAAGGCCTTAGGGGCAATGTCAAAGGCTAAGGGGCAAGGGTAAGGGCTTAAGGCAAGGGCAAGGTCTTATGAGCAAGGGTGTAGGGGCAGGTGCAAGAGCAAGGGTTTAGGGGCAAGAGTTTAGGGGCAGGTGCAGGGGCAAGGGTTTAGTGGCAAGGCTTTATGGGCATGGGCAGGGGCAGGGTTTAGGGGCAGGGGCATGGGCAAGGGCTTAGGGACATGGGCAGGGGCAAGGGCTTAGGGGCAGGGACTGGGGCAAGGCCTTAGGAGCAGGGGAAGGGCAAGGGCTTAGGGGCAGGGGCAGGGGCAAGGGCTTAGGGGCAGGGGCAAGGGCAAGGGTATAGGGGCAGGGGGAGGGGCAGGGGCTTAGCTGCAGGTGCAGGGACAAAGGCTTAGGGGCAGAGGCAGGGCCTTAGAGGCAGGGGAAGGGGCAGGGGCTTAGGAGCAGGGACAGGGGCAGTGGCTTAGGGGCAGGGGCAGGGGCAGGGTCTTAGGTGTAGGGGCAAGGGCTAGGGCTTAGGGGCAGGGGCAAGGGCAAGGGCTTAGTGCCAGGGGCAAGGGTTTAGGGGCAGGGGCAAGGGCTAGGGCTTAGGGGCAAGGGATTAGGGGCAGGGGCACGGGCAAGGGCTTAGGGGCAGGTGCAGGGCAAGGTATTAGAGGCAGGGGCAGGGCAAGGTTTAAAGGCACAGGCAAGGGCTTAGGGGCTGGACAGGTGCAAGGGCTTAGGGGCAGAGACAGGGGCAAGGGCTTAGGGGCAGGGGCAAGGGCTTAGGGGCAAGGGCAGGGGCAAGGGCTTAGGGGCAGGGGTAAGGGTATAGGGGCAGGGGCAGGGGCAGGGGCTTAGGTGCAGGGGCAGGGAAAAGGGCTTAGGGGCAAGGGCAAGAGCTTAGGGGCAAGGGCAAGGGCTTAGGGCAAGGACAAGTTCTTAGGGAAAGGGCAAGGCCTTAGTGGCAATGATAAGGGCTAAGGGGCAAGGATAAGGGCTTAAGGCAAGGGGAAGGTCTTAGGGGCAAGAGTTTAGGGGCAGGTGCAGGGGCAAGGGTTTAGGGGCCGGGACTGGGGTAAGGGCTTTGGGGCAGGGGCAGGGGCAAGGGCTTAGGGGCAGGGGCACTGGCAAAGGCTTAGGGGCAGTGGCTGGGGCAAGGGATTTGAGGCAGGGTCAGGGGCAAGGCTTAGGGGCAGCTGCAAGGGCTTAGGGGCTGGGCAGGAGCAAGGGATTAGGGGCAGGGGCAGGGGCTTAGGAGTAGGGGCAGAGACAAGGGCTTAGGGCACTGGGAAGGGCTTAGGGGCAAGGGAAGGGCTTAGGGGCAAGGGCCAGGACTTAGGGGCAAAGGCAAGGACTTAGGGACAGGGGCAGCGGCAAAGGCTTAGAGGCAGGGGCAGTGTGAAGGGTTTAAGGGCAGAGGCAGGGGCAATGGTTAGGGGTAGGGGAAGAGACTAGGGCTTAGGGGCAGGGTGGGGGCAAGGGCTTAGTGGCAGGGGAAGGGGCAAGTGTTTAGGGGCAAGTGCAGGGGCAAGGGCTTAGGGGCAGGGGCAGGGGCAAGGGCTTAGGGGCAGGGGCACCGGCAAAGGCTTAGGGGCAGTGGCTGGGGCAAGGGATTTGAGGCAGGGTCAGGAGCAAGGCTTTGGGGCAGCTGCAAGGCCTTAGGAGCTGGGTAGGAGCAAGGGCTTAGGGGTAAGGGCAGGGGCAGGGGCTTAGGAGTAGGGGCAGAGACAAGGGTTTAGGGGCAATGCAAGGGCTTAGGGGCAAGGGCAAGGGCTTACGGGCAAGGGCAAGGGCTTAGGGGCAAGGGAAGGGTTTAGGGGCAAGGGCAAGGACTTAGGGGCAAAGGCAAGGGCTTAGGGACAAGGGCAAGAGCAAGGGCTTGGGGCAAGAGCAAGTTCTTAGAGGCAAGGGCAAGGGCTTAGGGGCAAGGGTAAGTTCTTAGGGGCAAGGGCAAGGCCTTAGGGGCAATGGCAAGGATAAGGGGCAAGGGCAGGTGATTAAGGCAAGCGTAAGGTCTTAAGGGCAAGGGTGGAGGGGCAGGGGCAAGGGCAAGGGTTTAGGGGCAAGAGTTTAGGGGCAGGTGCAAGGAGAAGGGTTTAGGGGCAAGGCCAAGGGATTAGGGGCAGGGGCAGGGGCAAAAGCTTAGGGGCAGGGACTGGGGCAATGGCTTAGGGGGAGGGGCAGGGGCACCGGCTTAGGGGCCAGCACATGGGCAAGGGCTTTGGGGCAGGGTCTGGGGCAACGCCTTAAGGGCAGAGGAAGGGCAAGGGCTTAGGGGCAGGGGCAAGGGCTTAGGGGCAGGGGCAGGGGCAATGCCTTAGGGGCAGTGGCAGAGGCAAGGGCTTAGGGGCAGGGACAAAGGCAAGGGCTTAGGGGCAGGGGTAGGGGCACTGATTTAGGGGCAGGGGCAACGGCTTCGGGGTAGGGGCAGGGGCAAGGGCTTAGGGACAGGGGCAGGGGAAAGGCTTAGGGGCAGGGGCAAGGGCTTAGGGGCAGGGGAAGGGGCAAGGGTTTCGGGGTAGGGGCAGGGGAAGGGGCTTAGGGGCAGAGGCATGGGCAATGGCTTAGGGGTAGGGGCAGGGGCTATGGCTTAGGGGCAGGGTGGGGGCAAGGGCTTAGTGGCAGGGGCAGGGGCAAGGGTTTAGGGGCAGGGGCAAGGGCTTAGGGGCAGGGGCAGGTGCAAGGGCTTAGAGGTAGGGGCACTGGCAAGGGTTTAGGGGCAGGGGCAGGGGCAAGGGATTAGAGGCAGGGGCAAGGGCTTAGGGGCTTAGGTGCAGGGGCAGGAACAAGGGATTAGGGGCAAGGTCAAGGGCTTAGGGGCAAGGCCAAGGGCTAAGGGCAAGGGAAAGGGCTTAGGGGCAAGGGAAGGGCTTAGGGGCAAGGCCAAGGGCTTAGGGCCAAAGGCAAGGGCTTAGGGCAAGGGCAAGGGCAAGAGCTCTGGGACAAGGGCAAGAGCAAGGGCTTGGTGCAAGAGCAAGTGTTTAGCGGCAAGGGAAAGAGCTTAGGGGCAAGGGCAAGGGGTTAGGGGTAGGGGCAGGGGCAAGGGCTTAGGGACAGGGGCAGGGGCAAAGGCTTAGGGGCAGGGACAAGGGCAAGAGCAAGGGCTTGGTGCAAGAGCAAGTGCTTAGCGGCAAGGGCAAGAGCTTAGGGGCAAGGGCAAGGGGTTAGAGGTAGGGGCAGGGGCAAGGGCTTAGGGGCAGGGGCAAGGGCAAGAGCTCAGGGACAAGGGCAAGAGCAAGGGCTTGGTGCAAGAGCAAGTGCTTAGCGGCAAGGGAAAGAGCTTACGGGCAAGGGCAAGGGGTTAGGGGCAAGGGCAAGGGCTTAGGGGCTAGGGCAAGAGCTTAGGGGCAAGCACAAGGGCTTATGGCCAAGGGCAAGGGCTTAGGGCATGGACAAGTTCTTAGGGAAAGGGCAAGGCCTTAGGGGCAATGTCAAGGGCTAAGGGGCAAGGGTAAGGGCTTAAGGCAAGGGCAAGGTCTTAGGAGCAAGGGTGTAGGGGCAGGTGCAAGAGCAAGGGTTTAGGGGCAAGAGTTTAGGGGCAGGTGCAGGGGCAAGGGTTTAGTGGCAAGGCTTTATGGCAGGGGCAGGGGCAAGGGTTTAGGGGCAGGGGCAAGGGCTTAGGGGCATGGGCAGGGGCAAGGGCTTAGGGGCAGGGACTGGGGCAAGGCCTTAGGTGCAGGGGAAGGGCAAGGGCTTAGAGGCTCAGGCAGGGGCAAGGGCTTAGGGGCAGGGGCCGGGGCAAGGGTATAGGGGCAGGGGGAGGGGCAGGGGCTTAATTGCAGGCGCAGGGACAAAGGCTTAGGGGCAGAGGCAGGGGCTTAGGGGCAGGGGAAGGGGCAGGGGCTTAGGAGCAGGGACAGAGGCAGTGGCTTAGGGGCAGGGGTAGGGGCAGGGTCTTAGAGGTAGGGGCAAGAGCTAGGGCTTAGGGGCAGGGGCAAGGGCAAGGGCTTAGTGCCAGGGGCAAGGGTTTAGGGGAAGGGGCAGGGGCAAGGGCTTAGGGGCAGGGGCAAGGGATTAGGAGCACGGGCAGGGGCAAGGGCTTAGGGGCAGGTGCAGGGGCAAGGGATTAGAGTCAGGGGCAGGGGCAAGGCTTAGGGGCAAGGGCAAGGGCTTAGGGGCTGGACAGGCGCAAGGGCTTAGGGGCAGGGACAGGGGCACGGGCTTAGGGGCAGGTGCAAGGGCTTAGGGGCTGGGGCAGGGGCAAGGGCTTAGGGGCAGGGGTAAGGGTATAGGGGCAGGGGCAGGGGCTTAGGTGCAGGGGCAGGGACAAGGGCTTAGGGGCAAGGGCAAGGGCTTAGGGGCAAAGGAAAGGGCTTAGGGGCAAGGGCACGGGCTTAGGATCAAGGGAAAGGGCTTAGGGGCAAGGGTTTAGAGGCAAGGGCAAGGGCAAGGGATTAGGGGCAAGGTTTTAGGGGCAGGGGTAGGGGCAAGGGTTTAGGGGCAAGGGTATAGGGGCAGAGGCAGGTGCAAGGCTTAGGGGCAGGGGAACGGGCAAGGGATTAGGGGCAGGAGAAGGGGCAAGGGATTATGGGCAGGGGCAGGAGCAAAGGCTTAGGGGCAGGAGCAGGGGCAAGGCATTAGGGGCAGGGGCAGAGGCAAGGGCTTAGGGACAGCGGCAGGGGCAAGGGCTTATTGGCATTGGCAGTGTCAAAGGCTTAGGGGCAGGGGCAGGGGAAATAGCTTAGGGCCCGGGGTAGGGGCAAGGGATGAGGGTCAGGGGCAGAGGCAAGGGCTAAGTGGCAGTGGCAGGGTCAAGGGCTTAGGGGCAGGGGAAAGGCAAGGGCTTAGGGGCAGGGGTTTAGGGGCAGGGGCAAGGGCAAGGGTTTAGGGGCAAAGGTTTAAGGGCAGGGGCAGGGGCAATGGTTTAGGGGAGGAGCAAGGGCTTTGTGGCAGGGGCAATGGCTTAGGGGAAGGGGCAAGGGTTAGGGGCTGGGGCAAGGGTAAGGGCTTAGGGGCAGGGGCAGGGACAAGGGCTTAGTGGCAAGGGCAAGGGCTTAGGGGCAAAGGAAAGGGCTTAGGGGCAAGGGCATGGGCTTAGGTGCAAGGGAAAGGGCTTAGGGGCAAGGGTTTAGGGGCAGGGGCAAGGGCAAGGGTTTAGGGGCAAGGTTTTAGGGGCAGGGGTAGGGGCAAGGTTTTAGGGCCAAGGGTATAGGGGCAGAGGCAGGTGCAAGGCTTAGGGGCAGGGGCAAGGGCAAGGGATTAGGAGCAGGAGAAGGGGCAAGGGATTATGGGCAGGAGCAGGGGCAAGGCATTAGGGGCAGGGGCAGAGGCAAGGGCTTAGGGAGAGCGGCAGGGGCAAGGGCTTATTGGCATTGGCAGGGTCAAAGGCTTAGGGGCAGGGGCAGGGGAAAGGGCTTAGGGGCAGGGGTAGGGGCAAGGGTTGAGGGTCAGGGGCAGAGGCAAGGGCTAAGTGGCAGGGGCAGGGTCAAGGGCTTAGGGGCAGGGGGAGGCGCAAGGCCTTTGGGGCAGGGGAAAGGCAAGGGCTTAGGGGCAGGGGTTTAGGGGCAGGGGCAAGGGCAAGGGTTTAGGGGCAAAGGTTTAAGGGCAGGGGCAGGGGCAAGGGTTTAGGGGTGGGTCAAGGGCTTTGTGGCAGGGGCAATGGCTTAGGGGAAGGGGCAGGGGCAAGGGTTAGGGGCTGGGGTAAGGGCAAGGGCTTAGGGGCAGGGGCAGGGGCAAGGGCTTAGGAGCAGGGGCAGGGGCAAGGTCTTTGGCGCCGGCACAGGGGCAAGGGCTTAGAGGTAGGGGCAGGGGCAAGGGCTTAGGGCAGGGTCAGGGGCAAGGGCTTAGGGGCAGGGGAAGGGTAATGGCATAAAGCGAGGGGCATGGGCAACGGCTTCGGGGCCGGCACAGGGGCAAGGGCTTAGAGGTAGGGCAGGGGCAAGAGCTTAGGGCCAGGGGCAAGGGCAAGGGCTTAGGAGCAGGGGCAGTGGCATGGCCTTAGGGCAGGGGAAGGGGCAAAGGCTTAGGAGCAAGGGCAGGGGCATGGGGTTTGGGGCAGGGGCAGGGGATTAGGGGAAGTGGAAAGGGCAGGGGCTTAGAGACAGGGGCAGGGGCAGGGGCTTAGGGGAAGGGACAGGGGCAGGGGCTTAGGAGCAGGGGCAGGGGCATTGGCAGGGGCAGGGGCTTAGCAGGAGGGGCAGGGGCTATTGCTTAGGGGCAGGGGCAGGGGCAAGGGATTAGAAGCATGGGCAGGTGCAAGGGATTACAGGCAGGGGTAGGGGCAAGGGTTTAGGGGCAGGAGCAGAGGCAAGGGCTTAGGGGCATTGGCTGGGGCAAGGGCTTAGGGGCAGGGGCAGGGTTAAGGTCTTAGCGGCAAGGCCAGGGGCAAGGGCTTAGGGGCAGGGGCAGGGTCAAGGTCTTAGGGGCAAAGGCAAGGGCTTAGGGGAAATTGCAAGGGCTTAGGGGCAAGGGCAAGGGCTTAGGGGCAAGGGCACGGGCTTAGGGGCAAGGGCACGGGCTTAGGGGCAAGGGCAATGGCTTAAGGGCAAAGGCAAAGGCTTAGGGGCAAGGGTTTAGGGGCAGGGGCAAGGGCAAGGGTTTAGGGGCAAGGGCTTAGGGACAGGGGCAGGGTCAAGGTCTTAGGGGCAAAGGCAAGGGCTTAGGGGAAATTGCAAGGGCTTAGGGGCAAGGGCAAGGGCTTAGGGGCAAGGGCACGGGCTTAGGGGCAAGGGCACGGGCTTAGGGGCAAGGGCAATGGCTTAAGGGCAAAGGCAAAGGCTTAGGGGCAAGGGTTTAGGGGCAGGGGCAAGGGCAAGGGTTTAGGGGCAAGGGTTTAGGGGCAGGGGTAGGGGCAAGGGTTTAGGGGGAAGGGTATAGGGGCAGGGGCAGGGGCAGGCGCTTAGGTGCAGGGGCAGGGACAAGGGCTTAGGGGCAGAGGCAGGGGCTTAGGGGCAGGGGCAGGGGCTTAGGAGCAGGGACAGGGGCAGTGGCTTAGGGGCAGTGTAAGGGCTTAGGGACAGGGGCAGGGGCAAGGGCTTAGGGGCAGGGTCAAGGGCTTAGGGGCAAGGGCAGGGGTAAGGGCTTAGGAACAGGGGTAGGGGCAAGGGTTTAGGGTCGGGGCAGAGGCAAGGGCTTAGGGGCAGGGGCAGTGTCAAGGGCTTAGGGGCAGGGGCAAGGCCTTTGGGGCAGATGAAGGGAAGGGCTTAGGGGAAGGGGTTTAGGGGCAGGGGCAAGGGCAAGGGTTTAGGGGCAACGGTTTAGGGGCAAGGGCAGGGGCAAGGGTTTAGGGGATTGGCAAGGGCTTAGTGGCAGGAGCAGGGGCAAGTGTTTAGGGGCAAGGGCAGGGGCAAGGGCTTAGGGGCAAGGGCAGGGGCAAGGGCTTAGGGGCAGGGCCACGGGTGAAGGCTTAGTGGCAGGGGCAGGGGCAAGGGATTAGAGGCAGGACCAGGGGTAAGGCTTAGGGGCAGGTGCAAGGGCTTTGGGGCTGGGCAGGTGCAAGGGCTTAGGGGCAGGGACAGGGGCACGGGCTTAGGGGCAGCGGCAAGGGCTTAAGGGCAGGGGCAAGGGCTTAGGGGCAGGGGCAAGGGCTTAGGGGCTGGGGAAAGGGCTTAGGGGCAAGCTCAAGGGCTTTGGGGCAAGGGCAAGTGCTTAGGGTCAAGGGCAAGGGTTTAGGGGCAAGGGCTTAGAGTCAATGGCAAGGGCCTAGGGTCAAGGGCAATGACTTAGGGGCCAGGGCAAGGGCTTAGGGGCAAGGGAAAGGGCTTAGGGCCAAGGGCAAGGGCTTAGGGGCAATGACAAAGGCTTAGGGGGAAGGGCTAGGGCTTAGGCGAAAGGGCAAGGGCTTAGGGGCAAGCGCAAGTGCTTAGGGGCAAGGGCTTCCGGCAAGGGCAAGATCTTAGGGGAAAGGGCAAGGGATTAGGGGCTAGGGAAAGACCTTAGGGGCAAGGGAAAAGGCTTAGGGGCAGGGGTAAGGGCTTAGGGGCAGGGGCAGGGGCAAGGGCTTAGGGGCAAGGCAAAGAGCTTAGGGGCAAGGGCAGGGGCTTAGAGGAAAGGGCAAGGGCTTAGGGCAAGGGCAATTGTTTAGGGGCAAGGGCAAGGGCTTAGGGGCAAAGGGAAAGAGCTTATGGGCAAAGGCAAGGGCTTAGGGGCAAGGGCAAGAGTTTAGGGGCAAGGGTTTAGGGGCAAGGGTTTAGGGGCAGGGGTAGGGGCAAGGGTTTAGGTGCAAGGGTATAGGGGCAGGGGCAGGGGCAGGGACAAAGGCTTAGGGGCAGAGGCAGGGGCTTAGGGGCAGGGGAAGGGGCAGGGGCTTAGGAGCAGGGACAGGGGCAGTGGCTTAGGGGCAGGGGCAGGGGCTTAGGGGGAGGGGCAGTGGCTAGGGCTTAGGGGCAGGGGCAAGGGCAAAGGCTTAGGGGCAGGGGCAGGTGCAAGGGATTAGGGGCAGGAGAAGGGGCAAGGGCTTAGGGGCAGGGGCAACGGTAAGGGCTTAGGGACAGGGCTAGGGGCAAGGGTTTAGGGTCAGGGGCAGAGGCAAGGGCTTAGGGGCAGGGACAGGTTCAAGGGCTTAGGGGCAGGGCCAAGGCATTTGGGGCAGGGGAAGGGCAAGGGCTTAGGGGCCGGGTTTAGGGGCAGGGGCAAGGGCAAGGGTATATGGGCAAGGGCAAGGGCAAGGGTTTAGTGGAGGGGCAAGGGCTTAGTGGCAGGGGCAAGGGCTTAGGGGCAGGGGCAAGGGCTTAGGGACAGGGGCAGGACCAAAGGCTTAGGGGCAGGGGCAGGGGCAAGGGTTTAGCAGCAGGGGCAGGGGCAAGGGCTTCTGGGCAGGGGCAAGGGCTTAGGGACAGGGGCAGGGCCAAAGGCTTAGGGGCAGGGGCAGGGGCAAGGGTTTAGGGGCAGAGGCTGGGGCAAGGCTTAGGGGCAGGTGCAAGGGATTAGGGGCTGGGCAGGCGCAAGGGCTTAGGGGCAGGGACACGGGCACGGGCTTAGGGGCAGGGGCAAGGGCTTAGGGGCAGGGCAAGGGGCAAGGGCTTAGGGGCAGAGGCAAAGGCGTAGGGGTTGAGGCAAGGGCTTAGGGGCAAGCTCAAGGGCTTTGGGGCAAGGGCAAGTGCTTAGAGTCAATGGCAAGGGCTTAGGGTCAAGGGCAATGGCTTAGGGACAAGGGCAAGGTCTTAGGGGCAAGGGCAAGGGCTTATGGGCAAGGGCAAGGGCTTAGGTTAGGGCAAGGGCTTAGGGGCAAGCGCAAGTGTTTAGGGGCAAGGGCTTCGGGCAAGGGCAAGATCTTAGGGGAAAGGGCAATGGATTAGGGGCTAGAAAAAAGCTTAGGGGCAAGGGAGAAGGCTTAGGCGCTGGGGCAGGGGCAAGGGCTTTGGGACAGGGGCAAGGGCTTAGGGGCAAGGGCAAGGGCTTAGGGGCTGGGGCAAGGGTTTAGGGGCAAGCTCAAGGGCTTTGGGGCAAGGCCAAGTGCTTAGGGTCAAGGGCAAGGGCTTAGGGGCAAGGGCAAGGGCTTAGGGGCAAGGGAAAGAGCTTTGGGGCAAGGGCAAGGGCTTAGGGCAAGGGCTTAGGGGCAAGGGCAAGGGCTAAGGGGCAAGGGCAGGGGCTTAGGGTCAAGGGCATAGGCTTAAGGGCAAAGGAAAGGGCTTAGGGGCAAGGGCAAGGCCTTAGGGGCAAGGTAAAGAGCTTAGGGGCAAAGGCAAGGGCTTAGGGGCAAGCGCAGTGCTTAGGGGCAAGGGCAAGGGCTTAGGGGCAGGGGTAGGGGCAAGGGTTTAGGGGCAGGGGCAGGAGCAAGGGATTAGGGGCAGGGGCAGGGGAAGGGGCAAGGGCTTACGGGCAGGGGTAGTGGCAACACCTTAGGGGCAGGGGCAGAGGCAAGACTTAGGGGCAGGGGCAAGGGCTTAGGGGCAGGGGCAGGGGCAAGGGCTTAGGGCCCGGGGCAAGGGCTTAGGGGCAAGAGCAAGGGCTTGTTGGCAAGGGAAAGAGCTTAGGGGCAAGGGCAAGGTCTTAGGGGCAAGGGCAAGGGCTTAGGGGCAAGGGGAAGAGCTTATGGGCAAGGGCAAGGGCTTAGGAGCAAGGGCAAGGGCTTAGGGCAAGGGCAAGGGCTTAGGGGCAAGTGCAAGCGCTTAGGGGCAAAGGCAAGGGCTAAGGGGCAAGGGCAAGGGCTTAGGGGCAAGGGCAAAGGCTTAGTGGCAAAGGCAAGGGCTTATGGGCAAGGGCAAGGGCTTAGGGGCAAGGGAAAGAGCTTAGGGGCAAAGGCAAGGGCATAGGGGCAAGCGCAAGTGCTTAGGGGCAAGGGCAAGGGCTTAGGGGCAAGGACAAGGATTTAGGGGCAAGGGCTTCGGGCAAGAGCAAGATCTTAGGGGAAATGGCAAGGCATTAGGGGCAAGGGTTAGGGGCAGGGGCAGTTGCAAGGGATTTGGGGCAGGGGCAGGGGCAAGGGTGTAGGGGCAGGGGCAGGGGCAAAGGCTTTGGGGCAGGGCCAGGGGCATGGGCTTAGGGGCAGGTGCAGAGGCAAGGGCTTAGGGGCAGGGGCAGGGGCAAGGGCTTAGTGGTAGGGACAGGGGCAAGGGCTTAGGAGCAGGGGCAGGGACAAGGGCTTAGGGGCAGGGGCTGGGGAAGGGGCTTTGGTGCAGGGGCACAGACACGGGCTTAGGGGCAGGTGCAGGGGCTAGGGCTTAGAGGTAGGGCAGGGTAAAGGGCTTAGGGGTAGGGGCAGGTGCAAGGGCTTAGGGGCAGGGCCAGGGGCATGGGCTTAGGGGCAGGGGCAGAGGCAAGGGCATAGGGGCAGGGGCAGGAGAAGGGGCTTAGGTGCAGGGGCACGGACAAGGGCTTAGGGGCAGGGGCAGGGGCTAGGGCTTAGAGGTATGGCAGGGTAAAGGGCTTAGGGGCAGGGGCAGGTGCAAGGGCTTAGGGGCAGGGCCAGGGGCATGGGTTTTGGGGCAGGGGCAGAGACAAGGGCATAGGGGCAGGGGCAAGGGAAGGGGCTTAGGTGCAGGGGCACGGACAAGGGCTTAGGGGCAGGGGCTGGGGAAGGGGCTTTGGTGCAGGGGCACAGACACGGGCTTAGGGGCAGGTGCAGGGGCTAGGGCTTAGAGGTAGGGCAGGGTAAAGGGCTTAGGGGTAGGGGCAGGTGCAAGGGCTTAGGGGCAGGGCCAGGGGCATGGGCTTAGGGGCAGGGGCAGAGGCAAGGGCAGGAGAAAGGGCTTAGGTGCAGGGGCACGGACAAGGGCTTAGGGGCAGGTGCAGGGGCTAGGGCTTAGAGGTAGGGCAGGGTAAAGGGCTTAGGGGCAGGGGCAGGTGCAAGGGCTTAGGGGCAGGGCCAGGGGCATGGGTTTTGGGGCAGGGGCAGAGACAAGGGCATAGGGGCAGGGGCAAGGGAAGGGGCTTAGGTACAGGGGCACGGACAAGGGCTTAGGGGCATGGGCAGGGGCAAGGGCTTAGTGGAAGGGGCAGGGGCAAGGGCTTAGGATCAGGGGCAGGGGCAAGGGCTTAGAGGCACGGGCAGGGGCAACCCCTTAGGGGCAGGGCAGAGGCAATGGTTTAAGGGCAGGGGCAAGGTCTTAGGGGCAGGGGCAGGGTCAAGGGCATGGGCTAGGGCAAGGGGCAATGGTTTAGGGGCAGGGGCAGGGGCAATGGCTTAGGGGAAGGGGCATGGGCAAGGGTTAGTGGCGGGCTCAAGGGCAAGGGCTTAGGGGCAGGGGCAGGGGCAAGGGCTTAGGGGCATGGGCATGGGCAAGGGTTTAGGGGCAGGAGCAGGAGCGAGGGATTACGGGCAGGGGCAGAGGCAAGGGCTTAGGGGCTGCGGCTGGGGCAAGGGCTTAGGGACAGTGGCAAGGTCAAGGGTATAGGGGCAGGGGCAGGGGAAGGGGCGTAGGTGCAGGGGCAAGGACAAGGGCTTAGGGGCAGGGGCTAGGGCTTACAGGCAGGGGCAGGGGCAAGGGCTTAGGGGCATGGGCAGGAGCAAGGGATTAGGGCTAGTGGCAGAGGCAAGGGCTTAGGGGCAGGGGCTGGGGCAGCGTCAAGGGCTTAGGGGCAGGGGCAGGGGCAAGGGCTTAGGGGCAGGGGCAGGTTCAAGGGATTAGGTCTAGTGGCAGAGGCAAGGGCTTAGGGGCAGGGGCTGGGGCAAGGGCTTATGGGCGGGGGCAGCGTCAAGGGCTTAGGGGCAGGGGCAGGGGCAAGGGCTTAGGGGCAGGGGCAGGTTCAAAGTCTTAGGGGCAAAGGAAAGGGCTTAGGGGCAAGGGCAAGGCTTAGGGGCAAGGGCAAGGGCTTAGGGGCAAGGTGAAGGGATTAGGGGCAAAGGCAAGGGCTTAGGGGCAAAGGCACGGGCTTAGCGGCAAGGAAAGGATTTAGGGGCAAGGGCAAGGGTTTAGTGGCAAGGGCAATGGCTTAAGGGCAAGGGCAAAGGCTTAGGGGCAAGGGTTTAGGGGCAGGGTCAAGGGCAAGGGTATAGGGGCAAGGGTTTAGGGGCAGGGGTAGGGGCAAGGGTTTAGGGGAGGGGCAAGGACTTAATGGCAGGGGCAAGGGCTTAGGTGCAGGGGCAGGTGCAAGGACTTTGGGGCAGGGGTAGGCGCAGGGCTTCGGGGCATGGGCAGCGGCAAGGGCTTAGTGGCAGGGGCAGGGGCAAGGGCAAGGGCAAGGGTTTAGAGGCAGGAGCAAGGGTTTAGGGGCAGGGCAAGGGCTTAGGGCCAGCGGAAGGGGCAGGGGCTTAGGGGAAGGGGAAAGGGCAAGGGCTTATGGACAGGGGCAAGTGCAAGAGCTTAGGGGCAGGCGCAGGGGCAAGGGCTTAGAGGTAGGGGCAGGGGAAAGGGCCAGGGCCAGGGCTTAGGGGCAGGGGCAGAGGCAGGGCTTAACGGCAGGGGCAGGGGCAAGGGCTTAGGGGCAGGGGCAGGGGCAGGGGCAGGGCTTAGCAGCAGGGGCAGGGGCAAGGACTTAGGGGTAGGGGCAGGGGCAAGGGCTTAGGGGCAGCGGCAGGGGCAATGTCTTAGTGGCAGGGGCAAATATTTAGGTGCAGGGGCAGGAGCAAGGGCTTAGGGGCAGGAGCAAGGGCAAGGGCTTAGGGTCAGGGGCAGGGGCAGAGCTTAGAGGCAGGGGAAGGGGAAGGACTTAGGGGCAGGGGGAAGGGGCAAGGTCTTAGGGGCAGGGGCTAGGGCTTAGGTGCAGGGGCAAAGGCAAGGGCTTAGGAGCAGGGGCAGGGGAAGGGCTTAGTGGCAGGGGCAGGGAAAAAGACTTAGGGTCAGGGGCAGGGGCTAGGGCTTAGGGGCAGGTTCAGGTGCAAGGGCTTAGGGGCAGAGGAAGGGGCAAGGGCTTAGGGGCAGGGGCAAGGGCAAGGGCTTAGGGGCAGGGGCAGGGGCAGGGCTTAGCGGCAGGGGAAGGGGAAAGGACTTAGGGGCAGGGGCAGGGGCAGGGGCAAGGTCTTAGGGGCAGGTTAAGATGCAGGGGTGCAGGGGCAGGGGCAGGGGCTTAGGGGCTGGGGCAGGGGCAGTGGCTGAGGGCCAGTGGCAGGGGCAGAGGCATAGGGGCAGGGGCAGGGACTAGGGCTTAAGGGCAGGGGCAGGGGCAAGGGCTAGGGCTTAGGGGTAGGGGCAGGGGCAAGGGCTTAGCGTCAGTGGCATAGGCAAGGGCTCAGGAGGAGGGGCAGGGGCAAGGGCTTAGGGGCAGAGGGGGTCAAAGAATTAGTGGCAGGGCCAGGGGCAAAGGCTTAGGGGCAGGGGCTGGGGCACGGGCTTAGGGGCTGGGGCAGGGTCAATTGCTTAGGGGCAAGGGCAGGGGCAAGGGCTTAGGGGCAGGGGCAAGGATTTAGGGGCAGAGGCAGGCGCAAGGGCTTAGGGGCAGAGGCAAGGGCTTAGGGACAGGGGCAAAGGCAAGGGCTTAGGGGCAGGGGCAGGGGCAGGGCTTAGCGGCAGGGGCAGGGGCAAGGACTTAGGGGCAGGGGCAGGGGCCTGGGCTTAGGGGCAGGGGCAAAGGCAAGGGCTTAGGGGCAGGGCCAAGGATTTAGGGGCAGAGGCAGGCACAAGGGATTAGGGGCAGGAGCAGGGGCAAGGGCTTAGGGGCAGGTTCAGGGGCAAGGGCTTAGTGTCAGGGGCAAGGGCTTAGGTGCAGGGGCAGGTGCAAGGACTTTGTGGCAGGGGTAGGCGCAGGGCTTCGGGGCATGGGCAGCGGCAAGGGCTTAGTGGCAGGGGCAGGGGCAAGGGCAAGGGCAAGGGTTTAGAGGCAGGAGCAAGGGTTTAGGGGCAGGGCAAGGGCTTAGGGCCAGCGGAAGGGGCAGGGGCTTAGGGGAAGGGGAAAGGGCAAGGGCTTATGGACAGGGGCAAGTGCAAGAGCTTAGGGGCAGGCGCAGGGGCAAGGGCTTAGAGGTAGGGGCAGGGGAAAGGGCCAGGGCCAGGGCTTAGGGGCAGGGGCAGAGGCAGGGCTTAACGGCAGGGGCAGGGGCAAGGGCTTAGGGGCAGGGGCAGGGGCAGGGGCAGGGCTTAGCAGCAGGGGCAGGGGCAAGGACTTAGGGGTAGGGGCAGGGGCAAGGGCTTAGGGGCAGCGGCAGGGGCAATGTCTTAGTGGCAGGGGCAAATATTTAGGTGCAGGGGCAGGAGCAAGGGCTTAGGGGCAGGAGCAAGGGCAAGGGCTTAGGGTCAGGGGCAGGGGCAGAGCTTAGAGGCAGGGGAAGGGGAAGGACTTAGGGGCAGGGGGAAGGGGCAAGGTCTTAGGGGCAGGGGCTAGGGCTTAGGTGCAGGGGCAAAGGCAAGGGCTTAGGAGCAGGGGCAGGGGAAGGGCTTAGTGGCAGGGGCAGGGAAAAAGACTTAGGGTCAGGGGCAGGGGCTAGGGCTTAGGGGCAGGTTCAGGTGCAAGGGCTTAGGGGCAGAGGAAGGGGCAAGGGCTTAGGGGCAGGGGCAAGGGCAAGGGCTTAGGGGCAGGGGCAGGGGCAGGGCTTAGCGGCAGGGGAAGGGGAAAGGACTTAGGGGCAGGGGCAGGGGCAGGGGCAAGGTCTTAGGGGCAGGTTAAGATGCAGGGGTGCAGGGGCAGGGGCAGGGGCTTAGGGGCTGGGGCAGGGGCAGTGGCTGAGGGCCAGTGGCAGGGGCAGAGGCATAGGGGCAGGGGCAGGGACTAGGGCTTAAGGGCAGGGGCAGGGGCAAGGGCTAGGGCTTAGGGGTAGGGGCAGGGGCAAGGGCTTAGCGTCAGTGGCATAGGCAAGGGCTCAGGAGGAGGGGCAGGGGCAAGGGCTTAGGGGCAGAGGGGGTCAAAGAATTAGTGGCAGGGCCAGGGGCAAAGGCTTAGGGGCAGGGGCTGGGGCACGGGCTTAGGGGCTGGGGCAGGGTCAATTGCTTAGGGGCAAGGGCAGGGGCAAGGGCTTAGGGGCAGGGGCAAGGATTTAGGGGCAGAGGCAGGCGCAAGGGCTTAGGGGCAGAGGCAAGGGCTTAGGGACAGGGGCAAAGGCAAGGGCTTAGGGGCAGGGGCAGGGGCAGGGCTTAGCGGCAGGGGCAGGGGCAAGGACTTAGGGGCAGGGGCAGGGGCCTGGGCTTAGGGGCAGGGGCAAAGGCAAGGGCTTAGGGGCAGGGCCAAGGATTTAGGGGCAGAGGCAGGCACAAGGGATTAGGGGCAGGAGCAGGGGCAAGGGCTTAGGGGCAGGTTCAGGGGCAAGGGCTTAGTGTCAGGGGCAAGGGCTTAGGGGCAGGGGAAGGGGCAGAGGCAGGACTTAGCGGCAGGGATAGGGACAAGGACTTAGGGGCAGGGGTTGGGGCAAGGTCTTAGGGGCAGGGGCAAGGGCAAGGGCTTAGGTGCAGCGGCAGGGGCAAGGTCTTAGGGTCAGGGGCAAGGATTTAGGGGCAGAGGCAGGCTCAAGAGCTAAAGGGGATGCGCAGTGGCAAGGGCTTAGGAGCAGGGGCAGGGGCAAAGGCTTAGGGGCAGGGCCAGGGGCATGGGCTTAGGGGCAGGGGCAGAGGCAAGGGCTTAGGGGCAGGGGCAGGGGCAAGGGCTTAGTGGAAGGGGCAGGGGCAAGGGCTTAGGATCAGGGGCAGGGGCAAGGGCTTAGAGGCACGGGCAGGGGCAACCCCTTAGGGGCAGGGCAGAGGCAATGGTTTAAGGGCAGGGGCAAGGTCTTAGGGGCAGGGGCAGGGTCAAGGGCATGGGGTAGGGCAAGGGGCAATGGTTTAGGGGCAGGGGCAGGGGCAATGGCTTAGGGGAAGGGGCAGAGGCAAGGGTTAGGGCTGGGGGCAAGGGCAAGGGCTTAGGGGCATGGGCAGAGTCAAGGGTTAGGGGCGGGCTCAAGGGCAAGGGCTTAGGGGCAGGGGCAGGGGCAAGGGCTTAGGGGCAAGGGCAAGGGCTTAGGGGCAGGGGCAGGGGCAAGGCTTAGGGACAGGGGCAGGTGCAAGGGCTTATTGGCAGGAGCAGGGTCAAAGGCTTAGGGGCAGGGGCAGGGGAAAGGGCTTAGGGGCCAGGTAGGGGCAAGGGTTGAGGGTCAGGGGCAGAGGCAAGGGCTAAGTGGCAGGGGCAGGGTCAAGGGCTTAGGGCAGGGGGAGGGGCAAGGCCTTTGGGGCAGGGGAAAGGCAAGGGCTTAGGGCCATGGGTTTATGGGCAGGGGCAAGGGCAAGGATTTAGGGGCAAAGGTTTATGGGCAGGGGCAGGGGCAAGGGTTTAGGGGAGGGGCAAGGGCTTTGTGGCAGGGGCAATGGCTTAGGGGATGGGGCAGGGTAAAGAGCTTCGTGGCAGGGGGAAGGGCAAGGGCTTAGGGTCAAGGCCAAGGGCTTAGGGGCAAGGGCTTGTGGTCAAGGGAAATGGCTTAGGGTCAAGGGCAAGATCTTAGGGGCAAGGGCTTAGGAACAACGGCAAGGGCTTAGGGGCAAGGGGAAGGGCTCAGCGGCAAGGGTAAATGCTCAGGGGCAAGGTTAAGGGCTCAGGGGCAAGGGCAAGGGCTCACGGGCAAGGGCAAGGCCTAGGGGCAAGGGCAAGGGCTTAGGAGCAAGAGCAAGGGCTTAGGGGCAAGGGCAAGGGCTTCGGGGCAAGGGCAAGGACTTAGGGGCAAGGGCAAGGGCTTAGGGGCAAGGGCAAGGACTTAGGGGCAGGGGCAGGGACAAGGGCTTAGGGACAAGGGAAAGGGCTTAGGGACAATGGCAAGGGCTTAGGGGCAAGAGGAAGGGCTAAGGGGGAAGGGTAAAAGCTCAGGGGGCAAGGGCAAGGCATTAGGGGCAAGGGCAGGTGCAAGAGCTTAGGGGCAGGGGCAGGGGCAAGGGCTTGGGGCAGGGGCAAGGGCCTAGGGTCAGGGGAAAGAGCTTCGGGGCAGGGGGAAGGGCAAGGGCTTAGGGGCAGGGCCAGGGACAAGGGCTTATGGGCAGTGCCAGTGGCAAGTGCTTAGGGGCAATGGCAAGGGCTTAGGGTCAAGGACAAGGGCTTATGGTCAAGGGCAAGAGCTTAGGGTCAAGGGCTTAGGGGTAAGGGAAAGGGCTTAGGGGCAAGGCCAAGGGCAAGGGCTTAGGGGCAAGGGAAAGGGCTTAGGGGCAAGTGCAAGGGCTGAGGGGCACAGGAAAGGGCTTAGGGGCAAGGGCAAGCGCTTAAGGGCAAGGGCAAGGTCTTAGGGGCAAGGGAAAGGGCTTAGTGACAAGGGCAAGGGATTAGGGGCAAGGGCAAGGGCTTAGGGGGACTGGCAAGGGCTTAGGGTCAAGGTCAAGGGCTTAGGGGCAAGGGCAAGGGCAATGGTTTAAGGGCAAGGGCAGGGGCAATGGCTTAGGGGCAGGGGCAGGGGCAAGGGATTAGGGGCAGGGGCAAGGGCTTAGGGGTGGGGCAAAGGCTTAGGGCCCAGGGCAAGGGCTTAGGGTTAAGTGCAAGGGCTTAGGGGCAAGGGTTAAGGGGCAAGGGCAGGGCCAAGGGCATAGGGGGAGGCAGGGGCAGGGGTTTAGGGGTAGGGACAGGGGCAAGGGCTTAGGGTCAGGGGCAGGGGTTTAGGTGTAGGGTCAGGGGCAAGGGCTTAGGGGCAGGGGAAGGGACAAGGGCTTAGGGGCAGTGGCAGGGACAAGGACTTAGGGGCAGGTGCAAAGGCAAGGGCTTAGGGGCAGGTGCAGGTGGAGGGGCATGGGCTTAGGGGCAGGGTCAAGGACCTAGGGGCAAGTGCAAGGGATTAGGGGCAAGGGCAAGGGCTGAGGGGCAAGGGAAGGGGTTAGGGGCAAGGGCAAGGGCTTAGGGGCAAAGGCAAGGGCTTAGGGGAAAGGGAAAGGACTTAATGGCAAGGGCAAGGCCTTAGGGGCAAGGGCAAGAGCTTAGGGGCTAGGGCAAGGGGAATGCATTAGGGGCAAGAGCAGGGGCAAGGGCTTAGGGGCAGGGGCAGGGGCAAGGGCTTAGGGGCAGGGACAGGGACAAGGGATTAGGGGCAGGGGCAAGGGCTTACGGGTTGGGCAAAAGCTTAGGGGCAAGGGCAAGGGCTTAGGTTCAAGGGCAAGGGCTTAGGGGCAAGGGTTAAGGGGCAAGTGTTTAAGGGCAGGGGCAAGGGCAAGGGTTTAGGGGCAAGGGCAGGGCCAAGGGCTTAGGTGGAGGTGCAGGTTCAGGGGTTTAGGGGTAGGGGTAGGGGCAATGGTTTAGAGGCAGGGGAAGGGGTTTAGGGGTAGAGGCAGGGGCAGGGGCAAGGGCTTACGGGCAGGGGCAAGGGTTTAGGGGCAGGGGCAAGGGTTTAGGGGCAGGGGCAAGGGCTTAGGAGCAAGGGTAAGTCTTTAGGGTCAAGGGCAAGGGATTAGGGTTAAGGGTTAAGGGTCAAGGGCAAGGAATAGGGTCAAGGACATGGGCTTAATGTCAAGGGCAAGGGTTCAGGTGCAAGGGAAAGAGCTTAGGAGCAACGGCAAGGGCTTAGGGGCAAGTGCAAGGGCTTAAGGACAAGGGCAACCTCTTAGGGGCAAGAGCAAGGGCTTAGGGGTAAGGGCAAGGACTTAGGGGCAAGGGCAAGGGTTTAGGGGCAAGGGCAAGGCATTAGGGCAAGGGTTTAGGGGCAGGGCCAGGGGCAAGGTTTTGGGGGCAAGTGTTTAAGGGCTGGGGCAGGTGCAAGGGTTGAGGGGCAGGGGCAAGGGTTTAGGGGCAGGGGCAGGGACAAGGGCTTAGGGGCAAGGGCAAGGGCTTAGGGGCAAGGGCAAGGGCTTAGGGGCAAGGGCAAGGGCTTAGGGGCAAGGGCAAGGGCTTAGGGGCAAGGGCAAGGGCTTAGGGGCAAAGCAAGTGTTTAGGGGCAAGGGCCAAGGCTTAGGGGCAAGGGCAAGGGCTTTGGGACAAGGGCAATGGCTTAGGGGTAAGGGCAAGGGCTTAGGGGTAAGGGCAAGGGCTTACGGGCAAGGGTTTGGGGGCAAGGGTTTAGGGGCAAGCATTTTGGGGCTTGGGCAGGTGCAAGGGTTGAGGTGCAGGGGCAAGGGCTTAGTGGCAGGGGCAAGGACTTAGGGGCAGGTGCAGGGGCAAGGGCTTAGGGGCAGGGGCAGGGGCAAGGGCTTAGGGGCAAGGTCAAGGGCTTAGGGGCAAGGTAAGGGTTTAGGGGTAAGGGCAAGGGCTTCGGGGCAAGGGCAAGGGCTTCGGGGCAAGTGCAAGGGCTTCAGGACAAGGGCAAGGGCTTAGGGGCAAGGTCAAAGGCTTAGGGCCAAGGGCAAGGGCTTAGTGGCAAGAGCAAGGGTTTAGGGGCAAGGGCAAGGGTTTAGGGCAAGGGCAAGGTCTTAGGGGCAAGGGCAAGGGATTAGGGCCATGGGCAAGGGCTTAGGGGCAAGGGCAAGGAATTAGGGCCATGGGCAAGGGTGTAGGGGCAAGGGCAAGGGCTTAGGGGCAATGGCTTTGGGGCTAGGGCTTAGGGGCTAGGGCTTAGAGACTATGGCTAGGGCTAGGGCTAGGGCTTGTTTTAGGGTTAGGGTTATGGTTAGGGTTAGGGAAAAAATAAATAAAATTGATGTATGACTTGACAGTGTCACTAATAAGCCAGCATATATAAAAGACTTACTCCCTCCCACAACAGAATGTTTTCTTTTCCCCAAGATTTCAGGAAACATGGCATGAACTGGAAAGACAACTGGTCCAAGTTCCTAAAGCCACCAAGGTGGAGGCCGTCCCTCCCCTCCCCTCCCCATCCCCGTCGTCTTTATCCCACTTTGCTGGAGGACTCGGGAAGCGGGAGAGCTGGATTAAAACCCATTGTGACCACTGTCTGCCTATCAGTTCACAGGGGGCCTGTGAGAGAGAAATACCACCCCTTTTAAAGTCACCCCCCAGCACGTGCACTAGGGCTGGCATGTCCTCTCTACCCCCCAGAAGGATCACTGGGCAGCAGCATTCTCTGCTTAAGGCAAGCAGCCCCAACACCTGGGGAAACCCCCCGAGTCCCTTTTTGGGTGTAGGTCCCCTTTTTTTCCAGGGATTGCATAATTGGAATAAACAAAACCCCCTGGTCTGACAAACCACAAGAACTGATTTCTTTGCTAGACAAGCTTTTCCACATGCATCAGCCCACCTCAGACAAGTGCCAGCCACTTCTCCAGGTGCTGTTCACAACAGGGGAACGGGAGCCCTTCCAGAGAGAGGCCCAGAAAGCAGTCAATAGACCTGATGGTCAGCCAGCGGGCACTCCCCACTGGAGAGAAACTCGTTTTGCCACTCCATGAATACTGTGGGACACAAACTCCCAGTAAGGCACCGAGGGCTTAACCAGGTATCACCAGTTTCTCTTGCAGGGCCTGCGCGGGACAGCCAGGAAACCTATGCATTTATCGAAGGTCAGTGAGAATTTTCAGGCACCACCAGAGAATGTCTGCCTGTCTGCCTGCGAGAATGCCTGCCTGCCTGCCTGCAAGAATGCCTGCCTGCCTGCTTGCCTGCCTGCCTGCCTGCGAGAGTGCCTGCCTGCCTGCCTGCCGGCCTGCCTGCCTGCGAGAATGCTTGCCTGTGAGAATGCCTGCCTGCGAGAATGCTTGCCTGCCTGTGAGAATGCCTGCCTGCCTGCCTGCCAGCGAGAATGCCTGCCTGCATGCCTGCTTGCGAGAATGCCTGCCTGGCTACCTTTGAGAATGCCTGCCTGCCTGCCTGCGAGAATGCGTGCCTGCCTGCCTGCCTACCTGCCTGCCTGTGAGAATGCCTCCCCGCCTGCCTGAGAGCCTGCCTGCCTCCCTGCCTGCCTGCCTGCGAGAATGCCTGCCTGCCTGCCTGCCTGCGAGAATGTCTGCCTGCCTGCCTGCCTGCCTACGAGAATGCCTGCCTGCCTGCCTGCGAGAATGCCTGCCTGCCTGCGAAAATGCCTGCCTGCCTGCCTGCTTGCCTGCGAGAATGCTTGCCTGCCTGCCTGTGAGAATGCCTGCCTGCCTGCCTGCCTGCGAGAATGACTGCCTGCCTGCCTGCGAGAATGCGTGCCTGCCTGCCTGCCTACCTGCCTGCCTGTGAGAATGCCTCCCCGCCTGCCTGAGAGCCTGCCTGCCTCCCTGCCTGCCTGCCTGCGAGAATGCCTGCCTGCCTGCCTGCCTGCGAGAATGTCTGCCTGCCTGCCTGCCTGCCTACGAGAATGCCTGCCTGCCTGCCTGCCTGCGAGAATGCCTGCCTGCCTGCGAAAATGCCTGCTTGCCTGCCTGCTTGCCTGCGAGAATGCCTGCCTGCCTGCCTGTGAGAATGCCTGCCTGCCTGCCTGCCTGCGAGAATGACTGCCTGCCTGCCTGCGAGAATGCCTGCCTGCCTGCCTGCCTACTTGAATTCCTGCCTGCCTGCCTGCCTGCCAGAATGCCTGCCTGCCTGCCTGCCTGTCTGCCTGCGAGAATGCCTGCCTGCCTGCCCGCTAGAATGCCTGCCTGCAAGAATGCCTACCTGAGAAAATGCCTGCTGGCCTGCCGGGCTGCCTGCCTGCGTGACTGCGAGAATGCCTTCCTGCCTGTTGCCTGTCTGCCTGCTAGAATGCCTGCCTGCCTGCATGCGTGTCTGCCTGCCTGCCTGTGAGAATGCCTGCCTGCCTGCCTGCGAGAATGCCTGCCTGACTGCCTGCCTGCGAGAATGCCTGCCTGCCTGCCTGCATGCCTGCGAGAATGCCTGCCTGCCTGCCTGCGAGAATGCCTGCCTGCCTGCCTGCGAAAATGTCTGCCTGTGAGAATGCCTTCGAGAATGCTTGCCTGCCTGAATGCCTGTGAGAATGCCTGCCTTCCTTCCTGCGAGAATGTCTGCTTGCGAGAATGCCTGCTGCCTGCCTGCGAGAATGACTGGCTGCCTGCCTGCAAGAATGCCTGCCTGCCTGCCTGCGAGAATGCCTGCCTGTCTGCCTGCCTGTGAGAATGACTGCCTGCCTGCCTGCCTGCCTGCGAGAATGACTGCCTGCCTGCCTGCCTGCCTGCCTGCGAGAATGGCGGCCTGACTGCCTGCCTGCCTGCCTGCCTGCGAGAATGCCTGCCTGTGCGCCTGCCTGCGACAATGAATGCCTGCGAGAATGCCTGGCTGCCTGCCTGCGAGAATGCCTGCCTGCCTGCCTGCCTTCGAGAATGCCTGCCTGCCAGCCTGCCTGCGAGAATGCCTGCCTGCCTGCCTGCCTGCCTGGCTGCGAGAATGTCTGCCTGCGAGAATGTCTGCCTGTGAGAATGCCTTGGAGAATGCCTGCCTGCCTGAATGCCTGTGAGAATGCCTGGCTGCCTGCCTGCGAGAATGTCTGCCTGCGAGAATGCCTGCCTGCCTGCCTCCGAGAATGCCTGCCATCCTGCCTGCCTGACTGCGAGAATGCCTACCTGCCTACTTGTGAGAATGCCTACCTGCCTGCCTGTGAGAATGTCTACATGCGAGAATGCCTGCCTGCCTGCCTGCCTGGCTGCGAGAATGTCTGCCTGTGAGAATGCCTTGGAGAATGCCTGCCTGCCTGAATGCCTGTGAGAATGCCTGCCTGCCTGCCTGCGAGAATGTCTGCCTGCGAGAATGCCTGCCTGCCTGGCTGCCTGCGAGAATGCCTGCCTGCCTGCCTGCCTTCCTGCGAGAATGCCTGCCTGCCTGGCTGCGAGAATGCCTGTCTGCCTGCCTGCCTGCGAGAATGCCTAACTGCCTCCCTGCGAGAATGTCTGCCTGCGAGAATGCCTTCGAGAATGCCTGCCTGGCTGACTGCCTGTAAGAATGCCTGCTGCCTGCCTGTGAGAATGTCTGCCTACGAGAATGCCTGCTGCCTGCCTGCGAGAATGGCTGCCTGACTGCCTGCCTGCCTGCCTGCGAGAATGCCTGCCTGTGCGCCTGCCTGCGACAATGCCTTCCTGCGAGAATGCCTGCCTGCCTGCCTGCCTGCCTGGCTGCGTGAATGTCTGCCTGCGAGAATGCCTTGGAGAATGCCTGCCTGCCTGAATGTCTGTGAGAATGCCTGCCTGCCTGCCTGCGAGAATGTCTGCCTGCGAGAATGCCTTCGAGAATGCCTGCCTGCCTGCCTGCCTGCAAGAATGCCTGCCTGCCTGCCTGCGAGAATGCCTGCCTGCCTGCCTGCCTGCCTGCCTGCGAGAATGCCTGCCTGCAAGAATGCCTGTCTGCCTGCCTTCGAGAATGCCTGCCTGCCTGGCTGCCTGTGAGAATGCCTGCCTGACTGCCTTCCTGCGAAAAATTCTGCCTGCCTGCCTGCCTTCGAGAATGCCTGCCTTCGTGCGAGAATGCCTGGCTGCCTGCCTGCCTGCCAGCCTGCGAGAATGCCTGTCTGCCTGCCTGTGAGAATGACTGCCTGCCTGCCAGCCTGCCTGCGAGAATGCATGCCTGCCTGCCTGCGTGCCTGGCTGCCTGCGAGAATGCCGGCCTGACTGCCTGCCTGCCTGCCTGCCTGCCTGCCTGCCTGCCTGCGAGAATGCCTGCCTGTGCGCCTGCCTGCGACAATGCCTGCCTGCGACAATGCCTGCCTGCCTGCGTGCCTTCGAGAATGCCTGCCTGCCTGCGAGAATGTCTGCTTGTGAGAATGCCTGCCTGCCTGCCTACCTTCGAGAATGCCTGCCTGCCTGCCTTCCTGCGAGAATGCCTGCCTGCCTGCCTGCCTGCCTGGCTGCGAGAATGTCTGCCTGTGAGAATGCCTTGGAGAATGCCTGCCTGCAAGAATGCCTGCCTGACTGCCTGTGAGAATGCCTGCCTGACTGCCTTCCTGCGAGAAATTCTGCCTGCCTGCCTGCCTTCGAGAATGCCTGCCTTCGTGCGAGAATGCCTGGATGCCTGCCTTCCTGCTTGCCTGCGAGAATTCCTGCCTGCGAGAATGCCTGCCTGCCTGCCTGTGAGAATGCCTGCCTGCCTGCCTGCCTGCCTGCCTGCGAGAATGCCTGCCTGCCTGCCTGCCTGTGAGAATGACTGCCTGCCTGCAAGCCTGCCTGCGAGAATGCATGCCTGCCTGGCTGCCTGCCTGCGAGAATGCTGGCCTGCCAGGCTGCCTGCCTCTCTGCTTGTCTGCGAAAATGCCTGCCTGCCTGCCTGCCTGCGAGAATGCCTGCCTGCAAGAATGCCTGCCTGACTGCCTGTGAGAATGCCTGCCTGACTGCCTTCCTGCGAGAAATTCTGCCTGCCTGCCTGCCTTCGAGAATGCCTGCCTTCGTGCGAGAATGCCTGGATGCCTGCCTTCCTGCTTGCCTGCGAGAATTCCTGCCTGCGAGAATGTCTGCCTGCCTGCCTGTGAAAATGACTGCCTGCCTGCCAGCCTGCCTGCGAGAATGCCTGCCTGCTTGCCTGCCTGCCTGCCTGCCTGCGAGAATTCCTGCCTGCGAGAATGTCTGCCTGCCTGCCTGTGAAAATAACTGCCTGCCTGCCAGCCTGCCTGCGAGAATGCATGCCTGTCTGCCTGCCTGCCTGCGAGAATGCCGGCTTGCCTGCCTGCCTGCCTGTAAGCCTGCCTGCGAAAATGCCTGCCTGCCTGCCTGCCTGCTTGCGAGAATGTCTGCCTGCCTGTCTGTGAAAATGACTGCCTGCCTGCCTGCGAGAATGCCTGCCTGCCTGCCTGCCTGCCATCGAGAATGCCTACCTGCTTGCCTGCGAGAATGCCTGCCTGCAAGAATGCCTGCCTGCCTGCCTGTGAGAATGCCTGCCTGCCTACCTGCGAGAATGCCTGCCTGCCTGCCTGCCTGCCAGCGAGAATGCCTACCTGCTTGCCTGCCTACCAGCGAGAATGCCTGCTTGCCTGCCTGTGAGAATGCCTGCCTGCCTGCGACAATGCCTGCCTGCAAGAATGCCTGTCTGCCTGCCAGCAGAATGACTGGCTGCCTGCCAGCAAGAATGCCTGCCTGCCTGCCTGCCTGCGAGAATGCCTGTCTGCCTGCCTGTGAGAATGACTGCCTGCCTGCCAGCCTGCCTGCGAGAATGCATGCCTGCCTGCTTGCGTGCCTGGCTGCCTGCGAGAATGCCGGCCTGCCTGCCTGCCTGCCTGCCTGCCTGCCTGCCTGCCTGCCTGCCTGCGAGAATGCCTGCCTGTGCGCCTGCCTGCGACAATGCCTGCCTGCGACAATGCCTGCCTGCCTGCGTGCCTTCGAGAATGCCTGCCTGCCTGCGAGAATGTCTGCTTGTGAGAATGCCTGCCTGCCTGCCTACCTTCGAGAATGCCTGCCTGCCTGCCTTCCTGCGAGAATGCCTGCCTGCCTGCCTGCCTGCCTGGCTGCGAGAATGTCTGCCTGTGAGAATGCCTTGGAGAATGCCTGCCTGTCTGAATGCCTGTGAGAATGCCTGCCTGCCTGCCTGCAAGAATGTCTTCCTGCGGGAATGCCTGCCTGCCTGCCTGCCTGCAAGAATGCCTGCCTGCCTGCCTGCCTGCGAGAATGCCTGCCTTCCTGCCTGCCTGCCTGCCTGCCTGCCTGCCTGCGAGAATGCCTGCCTGCGAGAATGCCTGCCTGCCTGTCTGCCTTCGAGAATGGCTGCTTGCCTGCCTTCCTGCGAGACTGCCTGCCTGCCTGCCTGCCTGCCTGCCTCCGAGAATGCCTGGCAGCCCGCCTGCCTGCGAGAATGCCTGCGTGCGAAAATGACTGCCTGCATGCCTGCGAGAATGCCTGCCTGCCTGTGAGAATGCCTGCCTGCCTGCCTGCCTGCGAGAATGCCTGCCTGCCTGCCTGTGAGAATGACTGCCTGCCTGCAAGCCTGCCTGCGAGAATGCATGCCTGCCTGGCTGCCTGCCTGCGAGAATGCCGGCCTGCCAGCCTGCCTGCCTCTCTGCTTGCCTGCGAAAATGCCTGCCTGCCTGCCTGCCTGCCTGCGAGAATGCCTGCCTGCAAGAATGCCTGCCTGACTGCCTGTGAGAATGCCTGCCTGACTGCCTTCCTGCGAGAAATTCTGCCTGCCTGCCTGCCTGCCTTCGAGAATGCCTGCCTTCGTGCGAGAATGCCTGGATGCCTGCCTTCCTGCCTGCCTGCGAGAATTCCTGCCCGCGAGAATGTCTGCCTGCCTGCCTGTGAAAATGACTGCCTGCCTGCCAGCCTGCCTGCGAGAATGCCTGCCTGCTTGCCTGCCTGCCTGCCTGTGAGAATGCCTGTCTGCCTGCCAGCAGAATGACTGGCTGCCTGCCAGCAAGAATGCCTGCCTGCCTGCCTGCCTGCGAGAATGCCTGTCTGCCTGCCTGTGAGAATGACTGCCTGCCTGCCAGCCTGCCTGCGAGAATGCATGCCTGCCTGCCTGCGTGCCTGCCTGCCTGCGAGAATGCCGGCCTGACTGCCTGCCTGCCTGCCTGCCTGCGAGAATGCCTGCCTGTGCGCCTGCCTGCGACAATGCCTGCCTGCGACAATGCCTGCCTGCCTGCCTGCCTTCGAGAATGCCTGCCTGCCTGCGAGAATGTCTGCTTGTGAGAATGCCTGCCTGCCTGCCTACCTTCGAGAATGCCTGCCTGCCTGCCTTCCTGCGAGAATGCCTGCCTGCCTGCCTGGCTGCGAGAATGTCTGCCTGTGAGAATGCCTTGGAGAATGCCTGCCTGTCTGAATGCCTGTGAGAATGCCTGCCTGCCTGCCTGCGAGAATGTCTTCCTGCGAGAATGCCTGCCTGCCTGCCTGCCTGCCTGCAAGAATGCCTGCCTGCCTGCCTGCCTGCGAGAATGCCTGCCTTCCTGCCTGCCTGCCTGCCTGCCTGCGAGAATGCCTGCCTGCGAGAATGCCTGCCTGCCTGTCTGCCTTCGAGAATGGCTGCTTGCCTGCCTTCCTGCGAGACTGCCTGCCTGCCTGCCTGCCTGCCTGCCTCCGAGAATGCCTGGCAGCCCGCCTGCCTGCGAGAATGCCTGCGTGCGAAAAAGACTGCCTGCATGCCTGCGAGAATGCCTGCCTGCCTGTGAGAATGCCTGCCTGCCTGCCTGCCTGCGAGAATGCCTGCCTGCCTGCCTGTGAGAATGACTGCCTGCCTGCAAGCCTGCCTGCGAGAATGCATGCCTGCCTGGCTGCCTGCCTGCGAGAATGCCGGCCTGCCAGCCTGCCTGCCTCTCTGCTTGCCTGCGAAAATGCCTGCCTGCCTGCCTTCGAGAATGCCTGCCTTCGTGCGAGAATGCCTGGATGCCTGCCTTCCTGCCTGCCTGCAAGAATTCCTGCCCGCGAGAATGTCTGCCTGCCTGCCTGTGAAAATGACTGCCTGCCTGCCAGCCTGCCTGCGAGAATGCCTGCCTGCTTGCCTGCCTGCCTGCCTGCCTGTGAGAATGCCTGTCTGCCTGCCTGTGAGAATTCCTGCCTGCGAGAATGTCTGCCTGCCTGCCTGTGAAAATAACTGCCTGCCTGCCAGCCTGCCTGTGAGAATGCATGCCTGTCTGCCTGCCTGCCTGCGAGAATGCCGGCCTGCCTGCCTGCCTGCCTGCCTGCCTGCCTGCCTGCGAGAATGCCTGCCTGCCTGCCTGTGAGAATGACTGCCTGCCTGCAAGCCTGCCTGCGAGAATGCCTGCCTGCCTGCCTGCCTGCCTGCGAGAATGCCGGCCTGCCAGCCTGCCTGCCTCTCTGCTTGCCTGCGAAAATGCCTGCCTGCCTGCCTGCCTGCCTGCGAGAATGCCTGCCTGCAAGAATGCCTGCCTGACTGCCTGTGAGAATGCCTGCCTGACTGCCTTCCTGCGAGAAATTCTGCCTGCCTGCCTGCCTTCGAGAATGCCTGCCTTCGTGCGAGAATGCCTGGATGCCTGCCTTCCTGCCTGCCTGAGAGAATTCCTGCCTGCGAGAATGTCTGCCTGCCTGCCTGTGAAAATGACTGCCTGCCTGCCAGCCTGCCTGCGAGAATGCCTGCCTGCTTGCCTGCCTGCCTGCCTGTGAGAATGCCTGCCTGCCTGCCTGCGAGAATTCCTGCCTGCGAGAATGTCTGCCTGCCTGCCTGTGAAAATAACTGCCTGCCTGCCTGCCTGCCTGCGAGAATGCATGCCTGTCTGCCTGCCTGCCTGCGAGAATAGCGGCCTGCCTGCCTGCCTGCCTGTAAGCCTGCCTGCGAAAATTACTGCCTGCCTGCCTGCTTGCGAGAATGTCTGCCTGCCTGTCTGTGAAAATGACTGCCTGCCTGCCTGTGAGAATGCCTGCCTGCCTGCCTGCCTTCGAGAATGCCTGCCTGCCTGCCTGCGAGAATGTCTGCCTGCGAGAATGCCTGCCTGCCTGCCTACCTTCGAGAATGCCTGCCTGCCTGCCTTCCTGCGAGAATGCCTGCCTGCCTGCCTGCCTGCCTGGCTGCGAGAATGTCTGACTGTGAGAATGCCTTGGAGAATGCCTGCCTGCCTGAATGCCTGTGAGAATGCCTGCCTGCCTGCCTGCGAGAATATCTGCCTGCGAGAATGCCTTCGAGAATGCCTGCCTGCCTGCCTGCCTGCAAGAATGCCTGCCTGCCTGCCTGCGAGAATGCCTGCCTGCCTGCCTGCCTGCCTGCGAGAATGCCTGCCTGCCTTCCTGCGAGAATGCCTGCCTGCCTCCCTGCGAGAATGTCTGCCTGCGATAATGCCTTTGAGAATGCCTGCCTGCCTGACTGCCTGTAAGAATGCCTGCTGCCTGCCTGCGAGAATGTCTGCCTGCGAGAATGCCTGCTGCCTGCCTCCGAGAATGACTGGCTGCCTGCCTGCGAGAATGCCTGCCTGCCTGCCTGCCAGCGAGAATGCCTGCCTGCCTGCCTGCGAGAATGCCGGCCTCACTGCCTGCCTGCCTGCGACAATGCCTGCCTGCAAGAATGCCTGTCTGCCTGCCTGCAAGAATGACTGGCTGCCTGCCTGCAAGAATGCCTGCCTGCCTGCCTGCGGGAATGCCTGCCTGCCTGCCTGTGAGAATGACTGCCTGCCTGCCAGCCTGCCTGCGAGAATGCATGCCTGCCTGCCTGCGAGAATGCCGGCCTTACTGCCTGCCTGGCTGCCAGCCTGCGAGAATGCCTGCCTGTGCGCCTGCCTGCGACAATGCCTGCCTGCCTGCCTGCCTTCGAGAATGCCTGCCTGCCTGCCTGCCGCCTGCGAGAATTTCTACCTGTGAGAATGCCTGCCTGCCTGCCTACCTTCGAGAATGCCTGCCTGCCTGCCTTCCTGCGAGAATGCCTGCCTGCCTGCCTGCCTGCCTGGCTGCGAGAATGTCTGCCTGTGAGAATGCCTTGGAGAATGCCTGCCTGCCTGAATGTCTGTGAGAATGCCTGCCTGCCTGCCTGCGAGAATGCCTGCGTGCGAAAATGACTGCCTGCATGCCTGCGAGAATGCCTGCCTGCCTGCCTGCCTGCGAGAATGCCTGCCTGACTGCCTGCGAGAATTCCTGCCTGCCTGCCTGCTTGCCTGCCTGCCTCTGAGAATGCCTGCCTGCCTCCCTGCGAGAATATCTCCCTGCGAGAATGCCTGCCTCCCTGCCTGTGAGAATGCCTGCCTGCCTGCCAGCGAGAATGCCTACCTGCTTGCCTGCCTACCAGCGAGAATGCCTCCTTGCCTGCCTGTGAGAATGCCTGCCTGCCTGCGACCTTGCCTGCCTGCAAGAATGCCTGTCTGCCTGCCTGCAAGAATGACTGGCTGCCTGCCTGCAAGAATGCCTGCCTGCCTGCCTGCGAGAATGCCTGCCTGCCTGCCTCTGAGAATGACTGCCTGCCTGCCAGCCTGCCTGCGAGAATGCATGCCTGCCTGCCTGCCTGCCTGCCTGCGAGAATGCCGGCCTGACTGCCTGCCTGGCTGCCTGCCTGCGAGAATGCCTGCCTGTGCGCCTGCCTGCGACAATGCCTGCCTGCCTGCCTGCCTTCGAGAATGCCTGCCTGCCTGCCTGCCTGCGAGAATTTCTACCTGCGAGAATGCCTGCCTGCCTGCCTACCTTCGAGAATGCCTGCCTGCCTGCCTTCCTGCGAGAATGCCTGCCTGCCTGCCTGCCTGCCTGGCTGCGTGAATGTCTGCCTGCGAGAATGCCTTGGAGAATGCCTGCCTGCCTGAATGTCTGTGAGAATGCCTGCCTGCCTGCCTGCGAGAATGTCTGCCTGCGAGAATGCCTTCGAGAATGCCTGCCTGCCTGCCTGCCTGCAAGAATGCCTGCCTGCCTGCCTGCGAGAATGCCTGCCTGCCTGCCTGCCTGCCTGCCTGCGAGAATGCCTGCCTGCAAGAATGCCTGTCTGCCTGCCTTCGAGAATGCCTGCCTGCCTGGCTGCCTGTGAGAATGCCTGCCTGACTGCCTTCCTGCGAAAAATTCTGCCTGCCTGCCTGCCTTCGAGAATGCCTGCCTTCGTGCGAGAATGCCTGGCTGCCTGCCTGCCTGCCAGCCTGCGAGAATGCCTGTCTGCCTGCCTGTGAGAATGACTGCCTGCCTGCCAGCCTGCCTGCGAGAATGCATGCCTGCCTGCCTGCGTGCCTGGCTGCCTGCGAGAATGCCGGCCTGACTGCCTGCCTGCCTGCCTGCCTGCCTGCCTGCCTGCCTGCCTGCGAGAATGCCTGCCTGTGCGCCTGCCTGCGACAATGCCTGCCTGCGACAATGCCTGCCTGCCTGCGTGCCTTCGAGAATGCCTGCCTGCCTGCGAGAATGTCTGCTTGTGAGAATGCCTGCCTGCCTGCCTACCTTCGAGAATGCCTGCCTGCCTGCCTTCCTGCGAGAATGCCTGCCTGCCTGCCTGCCTGCCTGGCTGCGAGAATGTCTGCCTGTGAGAATGCCTTGGAGAATGCCTGCCTGCAAGAATGCCTGCCTGACTGCCTGTGAGAATGCCTGCCTGACTGCCTTCCTGCGAGAAATTCTGCCTGCCTGCCTGCCTTCGAGAATGCCTGCCTTCGTGCGAGAATGCCTGGATGCCTGCCTTCCTGCTTGCCTGCGAGAATTCCTGCCTGCGAGAATGCCTGCCTGCCTGCCTGTGAGAATGCCTGCCTGCCTGCCTGCCTGCCTGCCTGCGAGAATGCCTGCCTGCCTGCCTGTGAGAATGACTGCCTGCCTGCAAGCCTGCCTGCGAGAATGCATGCCTGCCTGGCTGCCTGCCTGCGAGAATGCTGGCCTGCCAGGCTGCCTGCCTCTCTGCTTGTCTGCGAAAATGCCTGCCTGCCTGCCTGCCTGCGAGAATGCCTGCCTGCAAGAATGCCTGCCTGACTGCCTGTGAGAATGCCTGCCTGACTGCCTTCCTGCGAGAAATTCTGCCTGCCTGCCTGCCTTCGAGAATGCCTGCCTTCGTGCGAGAATGCCTGGATGCCTGCCTTCCTGCTTGCCTGCGAGAATTCCTGCCTGCGAGAATGTCTGCCTGCCTGCCTGTGAAAATGACTGCCTGCCTGCCAGCCTGCCTGCGAGAATGCCTGCCTGCTTGCCTGCCTGCCTGCCTGCCTGCGAGAATTCCTGCCTGCGAGAATGTCTGCCTGCCTGCCTGTGAAAATAACTGCCTGCCTGCCAGCCTGCCTGCGAGAATGCATGCCTGTCTGCCTGCCTGCCTGCGAGAATGCCGGCTTGCCTGCCTGCCTGCCTGTAAGCCTGCCTGCGAAAATGCCTGCCTGCCTGCCTGCCTGCTTGCGAGAATGTCTGCCTGCCTGTCTGTGAAAATGACTGCCTGCCTGCCTGCGAGAATGCCTGCCTGCCTGCCTGCCTGCCATCGAGAATGCCTACCTGCTTGCCTGCGAGAATGCCTGCCTGCAAGAATGCCTGCCTGCCTGCCTGTGAGAATGCCTGCCTGCCTACCTGCGAGAATGCCTGCCTGCCTGCCTGCCTGCCAGCGAGAATGCCTACCTGCTTGCCTGCCTACCAGCGAGAATGCCTGCTTGCCTGCCTGTGAGAATGCCTGCCTGCCTGCGACAATGCCTGCCTGCAAGAATGCCTGTCTGCCTGCCAGCAGAATGACTGGCTGCCTGCCAGCAAGAATGCCTGCCTGCCTGCCTGCCTGCGAGAATGCCTGTCTGCCTGCCTGTGAGAATGACTGCCTGCCTGCCAGCCTGCCTGCGAGAATGCATGCCTGCCTGCTTGCGTGCCTGGCTGCCTGCGAGAATGCCGGCCTGCCTGCCTGCCTGCCTGCCTGCCTGCCTGCCTGCCTGCCTGCGAGAATGCCTGCCTGTGCGCCTGCCTGCGACAATGCCTGCCTGCGACAATGCCTGCCTGCCTGCGTGCCTTCGAGAATGCCTGCCTGCCTGCGAGAATGTCTGCTTGTGAGAATGCCTGCCTGCCTGCCTACCTTCGAGAATGCCTGCCTGCCTGCCTTCCTGCGAGAATGCCTGCCTGCCTGCCTGCCTGCCTGGCTGCGAGAATGTCTGCCTGTGAGAATGCCTTGGAGAATGCCTGCCTGTCTGAATGCCTGTGAGAATGCCTGCCTGCCTGCCTGCAAGAATGTCTTCCTGCGAGAATGCCTGCCTGCCTGCCTGCCTGCAAGAATGCCTGCCTGCCTGCCTGCCTGCGAGAATGCCTGCCTTCCTGCCTGCCTGCCTGCCTGCCTGCCTGCCTGCGAGAATGCCTGCCTGCGAGAATGCCTGCCTGCCTGTCTGCCTTCGAGAATGGCTGCTTGCCTGCCTTCCTGCGAGACTGCCTGCCTGCCTGCCTGCCTGCCTGCCTCCGAGAATGCCTGGCAGCCCGCCTGCCTGCGAGAATGCCTGCGTGCGAAAATGACTGCCTGCATGCCTGCGAGAATGCCTGCCTGCCTGTGAGAATGCCTGCCTGCCTGCCTGCCTGCGAGAATGCCTGCCTGCCTGCCTGTGAGAATGACTGCGTGCCTGCAAGCCTGCCTGCGAGAATGCATGCCTGCCTGGCTGCCTGCCTGCGAGAATGCCGGCCTGCCAGCCTGCCTGCCTCTCTGCTTGCCTGCGAAAATGCCTGCCTGCCTGCCTGCCTGCCTGCGAGAATGCCTGCCTGCAAGAATGCCTGCCTGACTGCCTGTGAGAATGCCTGCCTGACTGCCTTCCTGCGAGAAATTCTGCCTGCCTGCCTGCCTGCCTTCGAGAATGCCTGCCTTCGTGCGAGAATGCCTGGATGCCTGCCTTCCTGCCTGCCTGCGAGAATTACTGCCCGCGAGAATGTCTGCCTGCCTGCCTGTGAAAATGACTGCCTGCCTGCCAGCCTGCCTGCGAGAATGCCTGCCTGCTTGCCTGCCTGCCTGCCTGTGAGAATGCCTGTCTGCCTGCCAGCAGAATGACTGGCTGCCTGCCAGCAAGAATGCCTGCCTGCCTGCCTGCCTGCGAGAATGCCTGTCTGCCTGCCTGTGAGAATGACTGCCTGCCTGCCAGCCTGCCTGCGAGAATGCATGCCTGCCTGCCTGCGTGCCTGCCTGCCTGCGAGAATGCCGGCCTGACTGCCTGCCTGCCTGCCTGCCTTCCTGCCTGCCTGCGAGAATGCCTGCCTGTGCGCCTGCCTGCGACAATGCCTGCCTGCGACAATGCCTGCCTGCCTGCCTGCCTTCGAGAATGCCTGCCTGCCTGCGAGAATGTCTGCTTGTGAGAATGCCTGCCTGCCTGCCTACCTTCGAGAATGCCTGCCTGCCTGCCTTCCTGCGAGAATGCCTGCCTGCCTGCCTGGCTGCGAGAATGTCTGCCTGTGAGAATGCCTTGGAGAATGCCTGCCTGTCTGAATGCCTGTGAGAATGCCTGCCTGCCTGCCTGCGAGAATGTCTTCCTGCGAGAATGCCTGCCTGCCTGCCTGCCTGCCTGCAAGAATGCCTGCCTGCCTGCCTGCCTGCGAGAATGCCTGCCTTCCTGCCTGCCTGCCTGCCTGCCTGCGAGAATGCCTGCCTGCGAGAATGCCTGCCTGCCTGTCTGCCTTCGAGAATGGCTGCTTGCCTGCCTTCCTGCGAGACTGCCTGCCTGCCTGCCTGCCTGCCTGCCTCCGAGAATGCCTGGCAGCCCGCCTGCCTGCGAGAATGCCTGCGTGCGAAAATGACTGCCTGCATGCCTGCGAGAATGCCTGCCTGCCTGTGAGAATGCCTGCCTGCCTGCCTGCCTGCGAGAATGCCTGCCTGCCTGCCTGTGAGAATGACTGCCTGCCTGCAAGCCTGCCTGCGAGAATGCATGCCTGCCTGGCTGCCTGCCTGCGAGAATGCTGGCCTGCCAGCCTGCCTGCCTCTCTGCTTGCCTGCGAAAATGCCTGCCTGCCTGCCTTCGAGAATGCCTGCCTTCGTGCGAGAATGCCTGGATGCCTGCCTTCCTGCCTGCCTGCAAGAATTCCTGCCCGCGAGAATGTCTGCCTGCCTGCCTGTGAAAATGACTGCCTGCCTGCCAGCCTGCCTGCGAGAATGCCTGCCTGCTTGCCTGCCTGCCTGCCTGTGAGAATGCCTGTCTGCCTGCCTGTGAGAATTCCTGCCTGCGAGAATGTCTGCCTGCCTGCCTGTGAAAATAACTGCCTGCCTGCCAGCCTGCCTGTGAGAATGCATGCCTGTCTGCCTGCCTGCCTGCGAGAATGCCGGCCTGCCTGCCTGCCTGCCTGCCTGCCTGCCTGCCTGCCTGCGAGAATGCCTGCCTGCCTGCCTGTGAGAATGACTGCCTGCCTGCAAGCCTGCCTGCGAGAATGCCTGCCTGCCTGCCTGCCTGCCTGCGAGAATGCCGGCCTGCCAGCCTGCCTGCCTCTCTGCTTGCCTGCGAAAATGCCTGCCTGCCTGCCTGCCTGCCTGCGAGAATGCCTGCCTGCAAGAATGCCTGCCTGACTGCCTGTGAGAATGCCTGCCTGACTGCCTTCCTGCGAGAAATTCTGCCTGCCTGCCTGCCTTCGAGAATGCCTGCCTTCGTGCGAGAATGCCTGGATGCCTGCCTTCCTGCCTGCCTGAGAGAATTCCTGCCTGCGAGAATGTCTGCCTGCCTGCCTGTGAAAATGACTGCCTGCCTGCCAGCCTGCCTGCGAGAATGCCTGCCTGCTTGCCTGCCTGCCTGCCTGTGAGAATGCCTGCCTGCCTGCCTGCGAGAATTCCTGCCTGCGAGAATGTCTGCCTGCCTGCCTGTGAAAATAACTGCCTGCCTGCCTGCCTGCCTGCGAGAATGCATGCCTGTCTGCCTGCCTGCCTGCGAGAATAGCGGCCTGCCTGCCTGCCTGCCTGTAAGCCTGCCTGCGAAAATTCCTGCCTGCCTGCCTGCCTGCTTGCGAGAATGTCTGCCTGCCTGTCTGTGAAAATGACTGCCTGCCTGCCTGTGAGAATGCCTGCCTGCCTGCCTGCCTTCGAGAATGCCTGCCTGCCTGCCTGCGAGAATGTCTGCCTGCGAGAATGCCTGCCTGCCTGCCTACCTTCGAGAATGCCTGCCTGCCTGCCTTCCTGCGAGAATGCCTGCCTGCCTGCCTGCCTGCCTGGCTGCGAGAATGTCTGACTGTGAGAATGCCTTGGAGAATGCCTGCCTGCCTGAATGCCTGTGAGAATGCCTGCCTGCCTGCCTGCGAGAATATCTGCCTGCGAGAATGCCTTCGAGAATGCCTGCCTGCCTGCCTGCCTGCAAGAATGCCTGCCTGCCTGCCTGCGAGAATGCCTGCCTGCCTGCCTGCCTGCCTGCGAGAATGCCTGCCTGCCTTCCTGCGAGAATGCCTGCCTGCCTCCCTGCGAGAATGTCTGCCTGTGATAATGCCTTTGAGAATGCCTGCCTGCCTGACTGCCTGTAAGAATGCCTGCTGCCTGCCTGCGAGAATGTCTGCCTGCGAGAATGCCTGCTGCCTGCCTCCGAGAATGACTGGCTGCCTGCCTGCGAGAATGCCTGCCTGCCTGCCTGCCAGCGAGAATGCCTGCCTGCCTGCCTGCGAGAATGCCGGCCTCACTGCCTGCCTGCCTGCGAGAATGTCTGCCTGCGAGAATGCCTGCCTGCCTGTCTGCCTTCGAGAATGCCTGCTTGCCTGCCTTCCTGCGAGACTGCCTGCCTGCCTGCCTGCCTGCCTGCCTGCGAGAATGCCTGGCAGCCCGCTTGCCTGCGAGAATGCCTGCGTGCGAAAATGACTGCCTGCATGCCTGCGAGAATGCCTGCCTGCCTGCCTGTGAGAATGCCTGCCTGCCTGCCTGCCTGCCTGCCTGCGAGAATGCCTGCCTGCCTGCCTGTGAGAATGACTGCCTGCCTGCAAGCCTGCCTGCGAGAATGCATGCCTGCCTGGCTGCCTGCCTGCGAGAATGCTGGCCTGCCAGGCTGCCTGCCTCTCTGCTTGTCTGCGAAAATGCCTGCCTGCCTGCCTGCCTGCGAGAATGCCTGCCTGCAAGAATGCCTGCCTGACTGCCTGTGAGAATGCCTGCCTGACTGCCTTCCTGCGAGAAATTCTGCCTGCCTGCCTGCCTTCGAGAATGCCTGCCTTCGTGCGAGAATGCCTGGATGCCTGCCTTCCTGCTTGCCTGCGAGAATTCCTGCCTGCGAGAATGTCTGCCTGCCTGCCTGTGAAAATGACTGCCTGCCTGCCAGCCTGCCTGCGAGAATGCCTGCCTGCTTGCCTGCCTGCCTGCCTGCCTGCGAGAATTCCTGCCTGCGAGAATGTCTGCCTGCCTGCCTGTGAAAATAACTGCCTGCCTGCCAGCCTGCCTGCGAGAATGCATGCCTGTCTGCCTGACTGCCTGTAAGAATGCCTGCTGCCTGCCTGCGAGGATGTCTGCCTGCGAGAATGCCTGCTGCCTGCCTGCGAGAATGACTGGCTGCCTGCCTGTGAGAATGCCTGCCTGCCTGCCTGCCAGCGAGAATGCCTGCCTGCCTGCCTGCCTGCGAGAATGCCCGCCTGACTGCCTGCCTGCCTGCCTGCGAGAATGTCTGCCGGCGAAAATGCCTGCCTGCCTGTCTGCCTTCGAGAATGCCTGCTTGCCTGCCTTCCTGCGAGACTGCCTGCCTGCCTGCCTGCGAGAATGCCTGCGTGCGAAAATGACTGCCTGCATGCCTGCGAGAATGCCTGCCTGACTGCCTGCGAGAATTCCTGCCTGCCTGCCTGCTTGCCTGCCTGCCTGTGAGAATGCCTGCCTGCCTCCCTGCGAGAATATCTGCCTGTGAGAATGCCTGCCTCCCTGCCTGTGAGAATGTCTGCCTGCCTGCCAGCGAGAATGCCTACCTGCTTGCCTGCCTACCAGCGAGAATGCATCCTTGCCTGCCTGTGAGAATGCCTGCCTGCCTGCGACAATGCCTGCCTGCAAGAATGCCTGTCTGCCTGCCTGCAAGAATGACTGGCTGCCTGCCTGCAAGAATGCCTGCCTGCCTGCCTGCGAGAATGCCTGCCTGCCTGCCTGTGAGAATGACTGCCTGCCTGCCAGCCTGCCTGCGAGAATGCATGCCTGCCTGCCTGCCTGCCTGCCTGCGAGAATGCCGGCCTGACTGCCTGCCTGGCTGCCTGCCTGCGAGAATGCCTGCCTGTGCGCCTGCCTGCGACAATGCCTGCCTGCCTGCCTGCCTTCGAGAATGCCTGCCTGCCTGCCTGCCTGCCTGCGAGAATTTCTACCTGTGAGAATGCCTGCCTGCCTGCCTACCTTCGAGAATGCCTGCCTGCCTGCCTTCCTGCGAGAATGCCTGCCTGCCTGCCTGCCTGCCTGGCTGCGAGAATGTCTGCCTGTGAGAATGCCTTGGAGAATGCCTGCCTGCCTGAATGTCTGTGAGAATGCCTGCTTGCCTGCCTGCGAGAATGCCTGCGTGCGAAAATGACTGCCTGCATGCCTGCGAGAATGCCTGCCTGCCTGCCTGCCTGCCTGCCTGCGAGAATGCCTGCCTGACTGCCTGCGAGAATTCCTGCCTGCCTGCCTGCTTGCCTGCCTGCCTCTGAGAATGCCTGCCTGCCTCCCTGCGAGAATATCTGCCTGCGAGAATGCCTGCCTCCCTGCCTGTGAGAATGCCTGCCTGCCTGCCAGCGAGAATGCCTACCTGCTTGCCTGCCTACCAGCGAGAATGTCTCCTTGCCTGCTTGTGAGAATGCCTGCCTGCCTGCGACCTTGCCTGCCTGCAAGAATGCCTGTCTGCCTGCCTGCAAGAATGACTGGCTGCCTGCCTGCAAGAATGCCTGCCTGCCTGCGAGAATGCCTGCCTGCCTGCCTGTGAGAATGACTGCCTGCCTGCCAGCCTGCCTGCGAGAATGCATGCCTGCCTGCCTGCCTGCCTGCCTGCGAGAATGCCGGCCTGACTGCCTGCCTGCCTGCCTGCCTGCGAGAATGCCTGCCTGTGCGCCTGCCTGCGACAATGCCTGCCTGCCTGCCTGCCTTCGAGAATGCCTGCCTGCCTGCCTGCCTGCGAGAATTTCTACCTGCGAGAATGCCTGCCTGCCTGCCTACCTTCGAGAATGCCTGCCTGCCTGCCTTCCTGCGAGAATGCCTGCCTGCCTGCCTGCCTGCCTGGCTGCGAGAATGTCTGCCTGCGAGAATGCCTTGGAGAATGCCTGCCTGCCTGAATGTCTGTGAGAATGCCTGCCTGCCTGCCTGCGAGAATGTCTGCCTGCGAGAATGCCTTCGAGAATGCCTGCCTGCCTGCCTGCCTGCAAGAATGCCTGCCTGCCTGCCTGCGAGAATGCCTGCCTGCCTGCCTGCCTGCCTGCCTTCCTGCGAGAATGCCTGCCTGCCTCCCTGCGAGAATGTCTGCCTGCGAGAATGCTTTCGAGAATGCCTGCCTGCCTGACTGCCTGTAAGAATGCCTGCTGTCTGCCTGCGAGAATGTCAGCCTGCGAGAATGCCTGCTGCCTGCCTGCGAGAATGACTGGCTGCCTGCCTGCGAGAATGCCTGCCTGCCTGCCTGCCAGCGAGAATGCCTGCCTGCCTGCGTGCCTGCGAGAATGCCGGCCTCACTGCCTGCCTGCCTGCGAGAATGTCTGCCTGCGAGAATGCCTGCCTGCCTGTCTGCCTTCGAGAATGCCTGCTTGCCTGCCGTCCTGCGAGACTGCCTGCCTGCCTGCCTGCCTGCCTGCGAGTATGCCTGCGTGCGAAAATGACTGCCTGCATGCCTGCGAGAATGCCTGCCTGCCTGCCTGTGAGAATGCCTGCCTGCCTGCCTGCGAGAATGCCTTCCTGCCTGCCTGTGAGAATGACTGCCTGCCTGCAAGCCTGCCTGCGAGAATGCATGCCTGCCTGGCTGCCTGCCTGCGAGAATGCCGGCCTGCCAGCCTACCTGCCTCTCTGCTTGCCTGCGAAAATGCCTGCCTGCCTGCCTGCCTGCCTGCGAGAATGCCTGCCTGCAAGATTGCCTGCCTGACTGCCTGTGAGAATGCCTGCCTGTGCGCCTGCCTGCGACAATGCCTGCCTGCGAGAATGCCTGCCTGCCTGCCTGCCTTCGAGAATGCCTGCCTGCCTGCCTGTGAGAATGTCTGCCTGCCTGCCTGCGAGAATGCCTTCCTGCCTGCCTGTGAGAATGACTGCCTGCCTGCAAGCCTGCCTGCGAGAATGCATGCCTGCCTGCCTTCCTGCGAGAATGCCTGCCTGCCTGCCTGCCTGCCTGGCTGCGAGAATGTCTGCCTGTGAGAATGCCTTGGAGAATGCCTGCCTGCCTGAATGTCTGTGAGAATGCCTGCCTGCCTGCCTGCGAGAATGTCTGCCTGCGAGAATGCCTGCCTGCCTGCCTGCCTGCAAGAATGCCTGCCTGCCTGCCTGCCTGCGAGAATGCCTGCCTGCCTGCCTGCCTGCCTGCCTGCGAGAATGCCTGCCTGCCTTCCTGCGAGAATGCCTGCCTGCGAGAATGCCTGCCTGCCTGCCTGCCTGGCTGCGAGAATGTCTGCCTGTGAGAATGCACTTGGAGAATGCCTGCCTGCCTCAATGCCTGTGAGAATGCCTGCCTGCCTGCCTGCGAGAATGTCTGCCTGCGAGAATGCCAGCCTGCCTGTCTGCAAGAATGCCTGCCTGCCTGCCTGCCTGCGAGAATGCCTGCCTGCCTGCCTGCCTGCCTGCCTGCGAGAATGCCTGCCTGCCTGCCTGCCTGCGAGAATGCCTGCCTGCCTTCCTGCGAGAATGTCTGCCTGCGAGAATGCCTGCCTGCCTGCCTGCCTGGCTGCGAGAATGTCTGCCTGTGAGAATGCACTTGGAGAATGCCTGCCTGCCTCAATGCCTGTGAGAATGCCTGCCTGCCTGCCTGCGAGAATGTCTGCCTGCGAGAATGCCAGCCTGCCTGCCTGCAAGAATGCCTGCCTGCCTGCCTGCCTGCGAGAATGCCTGCCTGCCTGCCTGCCTGCCTGCCTGCGAGAATGCCTGCCTGCCTGCCTGTGAGAATGACTGCCTGCCTGCAAGCCTGCCTGCGAGAATGCATGCCTGCCTGGCTGCCTGCCTGCGAGAATGCTGGCCTGCCTGCCTCTCTGCTTGTCTGCGAAAATGCCTGCCTGCCTGCCTGCCTGCGAGAATGCCTGCCTGCAAGAATGCCTGCCTGACTGCCTGTGAGAATGCCTGCCTGACTGCCTTCCTGCGAGAAATTCTGCCTGCCTGCCTGCCTTCGAGAATGCCTGCCTTCGTGCGAGAATGCCTGGATGCCTGCCTTCCTGCTTGCCTGCGAGAATTCCTGCCTGCGAGAATGTCTGCCTGCCTGCCTGTGAAAATGACTGCCTGCCTGCCAGCCTGCCTGCGAGAATGCCTGCCTGCTTGCCTGCCTGCCTGCCTGCCTGCGAGAATTCCTGCCTGCGAGAATGTCTGCCTGCCTGCCTGTGAAAATAACTGCCTGCCTGCCAGCCTGCCTGCGAGAATGCATGCCTGTCTGCCTGCCTGCCTGCGAGAATGCCGGCTTGCCTGCCTGCCTGCCTGTAAGCCTGCCTGCGAAAATGCCTGCCTGCCTGCCTGCTTGCGAGAATGTCTGCCTGCCTGTCTGTGAAAATGACTGCCTGCCTGCCTGCGAGAATGCCTGCCTGCCTGCCTGCCTGCCATCGAGAATGCCTACCTGCTTGCCTGCGAGAATGCCTGCCTGCAAGAATGCCTGCCTGCCTGCCTGTGAGAATGCCTGTCTGCCTACCTGCGAGAATGCCTGCCTGCCTGCCTGCCTGCCAGCGAGAATGCCTACCTGCTTGCCTGCCTACCAGCGAGAATGCCTGCTTGCCTGCCTGTGAGAATGCCTGCCTGCCTGCTTGCGACAATGCCTGCCTGCAAGAATGCCTGTCTGCCTGCCTGCGAGAATGACTGGCTGCCTGCCTGCAAGAATGCCTGCCTGCCTGCCTGCCTGCCTGCGAGAATGCCTGCCTGCCTGCCTGTGAGAATGACTGCATGCCTGCAAGCCTGCCTGCGAGAATGCATGCCTGCCTGCCTGCCTGCCTGCGAGAATGCACGCCTGCGTGCCTGCCTGCCTGCCTGCCTGCGAGAATGCCTGCCTGTGCGCCTTCCTGCGACAATGCCTGCCTGCGAGAATGCCTGCCTGCCTGCCTTCCTGCGAGAATGCCTGCCTGCCTGCCTGCCTGCGAGAATGTCTGCCTGCGAGAATGCCTGCCTGCCTGCCTACATTCGAGAATGCCTGCCTGCCTGCCTTCCTGCGAGAATGCCTGCCTGCCTGCCTGCCTGCCTGCCTGGCTGTGAGAATGTCTGCTTGTGAGAATGCCTTGGAGAATGCCTGCCTGCCTGAATGCCTGTGAGAATGCCTGCCTGCCTGCCTGCGAGAATGTCTGCCTGCGTGAATGCCTGCCTGCCTGCCTGCCTGCAAGAATGCCTGCCTGCCTGCCTGCGAGAATGCCTGCCTGCCTGTCTGCCTGCCTGCCTGCGAGAATGCCTGCCTGCCTTCCTGCGAGAATGCCTGCTGCCTGCCTGCGAGAATGTCTGCCTGCGAGAATGCCTGCTGCCTGCCTGCGAGAATGACTGGCTGCCTGCCTGCGAGAATGCCTGCCTGCCTGCTTGCCAGCGAGAATGCCTGCCTGCCTGCCTGCCTGCGAGAATGCCGGCCTGACTGCCTGCCTGCCTGCCTGCCTGCCTGCGAGAATGTCTGCCTGCGAGAATGCCTGCCTGCCTGTCTGCCTTCGAGAATGCCTGCTTGCCTGCCTTCCTGCGAGACTGCCTGCCTGCCTGCCTGCCTGCGAGAATGTCTGCCTGTGAGAATGCCTTGGAGAATGCCTGCCTGCCTGAATGCCTGTGAGAATGCCTGCCTGCCTGCCTGCGAGAATGTCTGCCTGCGAGAATGCCTGCCTGCCTGCCTGCCTGCAAGAATGCCTGCCTGCCTGCCTGCGAGAATGCCTGCCTGCCTGTCTGCCTGCCTGCCTGCGAGAATGCCTGCCTGCCTTCCTGCAAGAATGCCTGCCTGCCTCCCTGCGAGAATGTCTGCCTGCGAGAATGCCTTCGAGAATGCCTGCCTGCCTGACTGCCTGTAAGAATGCCTGCTGCCTGCCTGCGAGGATGTCTGCCTGCGAGAATGCCTGCTGCCTGCCTGCGAGAATGACTGGCTGCCTGCCTGTGAGAATGCCTGCCTGCCTGCCTGCCAGCGAGAATGCCCGCCTGACTGCCTGCCTGCCTGCCTGCGAGAATGTCTGCCGGCGAAAATGCCTGCCTGCCTGTCTGCCTTCGAGAATGCCTGCTTGCCTGCCTTCCTGCGAGACTGCCTGCCTGCCTGCCTGCGAGAATGCCTGCGTGCGAAAATGACTGCCTGCATGCCTGCGAGAATGCCTGCCTGACTGCCTGCGAGAATTCCTGCCTGCCTGCCTGCTTGCCTGCCTGCCTGTGAGAATGCATGCCTGCCTCCCTGCGAGAATATCTGCCTGCGAGAATGCCTGCCTCCCTGCCTGTGAGAATGTCTGCCTGCCTGCCAGCGAGAATGCCTACCTGCTTGCCTGCCTACCAGCGAGAATGCATCCTTGCCTGCCTGTGAGAATGCCTGCCTGCCTGCGACAATGCCTGCCTGCAAGAATGCCTGTCTGCCTGCCTGCAAGAATGACTGGCTGCCTGCCTGCAAGAATGCCTGCCTGCCTGCCTGCGAGAATGCCTGCCTGCCTGCCTGTGAGAATGACTGCCTGCCTGCCAGCCTGCCTGCGAGAATGCATGCCTGCCTGCCTGCCTGCCTGCCTGCGAGAATGCCGGCCTGACTGCCTGCCTGGCTGCCTGCCTGCGAGAATGCCTGCCTGTGCGCCTGCCTGCGACAATGCCTGCCTGCCTGCCTGCCTTCGAGAATGCCTGCCTGCCTGCCTGCCTGCCTGCGAGAATTTCTACCTGTGAGAATGCCTGCCTGCCTGCCTACCTTCGAGAATGCCTGCCTGCCTGCCTTCCTGCGAGAATGCCTGCCTGCCTGCCTGCCTGCCTGGCTGCGAGAATGTCTGCCTGTGAGAATGCCTTGGAGAATGCCTGCCTGCCTGAATGTCTGTGAGAATGCCTGCCTGCCTGCCTGCGAGAATGCCTGCGTGCGAAAATGACTGCCTGCATGCCTGCGAGAATGCCTGCCTGCCTGCCTGCCTGCCTGCGAGAATGCCTGCCTGACTGCCTGCGAGAATTCCTGCCTGCCTGCCTGCTTGCCTGCCTGCCTCTGAGAATGCCTGCCTGCCTCCCTGCGAGAATATCTGCCTGCGAGAATGCCTGCCTCCCTGCCTGTGAGAATGCCTGCCTGCCTGCCAGCGAGAATGCCTACCTGCTTGCCTGCCTACCAGCGAGAATGCCTCCTTGCCTGCCTGTGAGAATGCCTGCCTGCCTGCGACAATGCCTGCCTGCAAGAATGCCTGTCTGCCTGCCTGCAAGAATGACTGGCTGCCTGCCTGCAAGAATGCCTGCCTGCCTGCCTGCGAGAATGCCTGCCTGCCTGCCTGTGAGAATGACTGCCTGCCTGCCAGCCTGCCTGCGAGAATGCATGCCTGCCTGCCTGCCTGCCTGCCTGCGAGAATGCCGGCCTGACTGCCTGCCTGCCTGCCTGCCTGCGAGAATGCCTGCCTGTGCGCCTGCCTGCGACAATGCCTGCCTGCCTGCCTGCCTTCGAGAATGCCTGCCTGCCTGCCTGCCTGCCTGCGAGAATTTCTACCTGTGAGAATGCCTGCCTGCCTGCCTACCTTCGAGAATGCCTGCCTGCCTGCCTTCCTGCGAGAATGCCTGCCTGCCTGCCTGCCTGCCTGGCTGCGAGAATGTCTGCCTGTGAGAATGCCTTGGAGAATGCCTGCCTGCCTGAATGTCTGTGAGAATGCCTGCTTGCCTGCCTGCGAGAATGCCTGCGTGCGAAAATGACTGCCTGCATGCCTGCGAGAATGCCTGCCTGCCTGCCTGCCTGCCTGCCTGCGAGAATGCCTGCCTGACTGCCTGCGAGAATTCCTGCCTGCCTGCCTGCTTGCCTGCCTGCCTCTGAGAATGCCTGCCTGCCTCCCTGCGAGAATATCTGCCTGCGAGAATGCCTGCCTCCCTGCCTGTGAGAATGCCTGCCTGCCTGCCAGCGAGAATGCCTACCTGCTTGCCTGCCTACCAGCGAGAATGTCTCCTTGCCTGCTTGTGAGAATGCCTGCCTGCCTGCGACCTTGCCTGCCTGCAAGAATGCCTGTCTGCCTGCCTGCAAGAATGACTGGCTGCCTGCCTGCAAGAATGCCTGCCTGCCTGCGAGAATGCCTGCCTGCCTGCCTGTGAGAATGACTGCCTGCCTGCCAGCCTGCCTGCGAGAATGCATGCCTGCCTGCCTGCCTGCCTGCCTGCGAGAATGCCGGCCTGACTGCCTGCCTGCCTGCCTGCCTGCGAGAATGCCTGCCTGTGCGCCTGCCTGCGACAATGCCTGCCTGCCTGCCTGCCTTCGAGAATGCCTGCCTGCCTGCCTGCCTGCGAGAATTTCTACCTGCGAGAATGCCTGCCTGCCTGCCTACCTTCGAGAATGCCTGCCTGCCTGCCTTCCTGCGAGAATGCCTGCCTGCCTGCCTGCCTGCCTGGCTGCGAGAATGTCTGCCTGCGAGAATGCCTTGGAGAATGCCTGCCTGCCTGAATGTCTGTGAGAATGCCTGCCTGCCTGCCTGCGAGAATGTCTGCCTGCGAGAATGCCTTCGAGAATGCCTGCCTGCCTGCCTGCCTGCAAGAATGCCTGCCTGCCTGCCTGCGAGAATGCCTGCCTGCCTGCCTGCCTGCCTGCCTTCCTGCGAGAATGCCTGCCTGCCTCCCTGCGAGAATGTCTGCCTGCGAGAATGCTTTCGAGAATGCCTGCCTGCCTGACTGCCTGTAAGAATGCCTGCTGTCTGCCTGCGAGAATGTCAGCCTGCGAGAATGCCTGCTGCCTGCCTGCGAGAATGACTGGCTGCCTGCCTGCGAGAATGCCTGCCTGCCTGCCTGCCAGCGAGAATGCCTGCCTGCCTGCGTGCCTGCGAGAATGCCGGCCTCACTGCCTGCCTGCCTGCGAGAATGTCTGCCTGCGAGAATGCCTGCCTGCCTGTCTGCCTTCGAGAATGCCTGCTTGCCTGCCGTCCTGCGAGACTGCCTGCCTGCCTGCCTGCCTGCCTGCGAGTATGCCTGCGTGCGAAAATGACTGCCTGCATGCCTGCGAGAATGCCTGCCTGCCTGCCTGTGAGAATGCCTGCCTGCCTGCCTGCGAGAATGCCTTCCTGCCTGCCTGTGAGAATGACTGCCTGCCTGCAAGCCTGCCTGCGAGAATGCATGCCTGCCTGGCTGCCTGCCTGCGAGAATGCCGGCCTGCCAGCCTACCTGCCTCTCTGCTTGCCTGCGAAAATGCCTGCCTGCCTGCCTGCCTGCCTGCGAGAATGCCTGCCTGCAAGATTGCCTGCCTGACTGCCTGTGAGAATGCCTGCCTGTGCGCCTGCCTGCGACAATGCCTGCCTGCGAGAATGCCTGCCTGCCTGCCTGCCTTCGAGAATGCCTGCCTGCCTGCCTGTGAGAATGTCTGCCTGCCTGCCTGCGAGAATGCCTTCCTGCCTGCCTGTGAGAATGACTGCCTGCCTGCAAGCCTGCCTGCGAGAATGCATGCCTGCCTGCCTTCCTGCGAGAATGCCTGCCTGCCTGCCTGCCTGCCTGGCTGCGAGAATGTCTGCCTGTGAGAATGCCTTGGAGAATGCCTGCCTGCCTGAATGTCTGTGAGAATGCCTGCCTGCCTGCCTGCGAGAATGTCTGCCTGCGAGAATGCCTGCCTGCCTGCCTGCCTGCAAGAATGCCTGCCTGCCTGCCTGCCTGCGAGAATGCCTGCCTGCCTGCCTGCCTGCCTGCCTGCGAGAATGCCTGCCTGCCTTCCTGCGAGAATGCCTGCCTGCGAGAATGCCTGCCTGCCTGCCTGCCTGGCTGCGAGAATGTCTGCCTGTGAGAATGCACTTGGAGAATGCCTGCCTGCCTCAATGCCTGTGAGAATGCCTGCCTGCCTGCCTGCGAGAATGTCTGCCTGCGAGAATGCCAGCCTGCCTGTCTGCAAGAATGCCTGCCTGCCTGCCTGCCTGCGAGAATGCCTGCCTGCCTGCCTGCCTGCCTGCCTGCGAGAATGCCTGCCTGCCTGCCTGCCTGCGAGAATGCCTGCCTGCCTTCCTGCGAGAATGTCTGCCTGCGAGAATGCCTGCCTGCCTGCCTGCCTGGCTGCGAGAATGTCTGCCTGTGAGAATGCACTTGGAGAATGCCTGCCTGCCTCAATGCCTGTGAGAATGCCTGCCTGCCTGCCTGCGAGAATGTCTGCCTGCGAGAATGCCAGCCTGCCTGCCTGCAAGAATGCCTGCCTGCCTGCCTGCCTGCGAGAATGCCTGCCTGCCTGCCTGCCTGCCTGCCTGCGAGAATGCCTGCCTGCCTGCCTGTGAGAATGACTGCCTGCCTGCAAGCCTGCCTGCGAGAATGCATGCCTGCCTGGCTGCCTGCCTGCGAGAATGCTGGCCTGCCTGCCTCTCTGCTTGTCTGCGAAAATGCCTGCCTGCCTGCCTGCCTGCGAGAATGCCTGCCTGCAAGAATGCCTGCCTGACTGCCTGTGAGAATGCCTGCCTGACTGCCTTCCTGCGAGAAATTCTGCCTGCCTGCCTGCCTTCGAGAATGCCTGCCTTCGTGCGAGAATGCCTGGATGCCTGCCTTCCTGCTTGCCTGCGAGAATTCCTGCCTGCGAGAATGTCTGCCTGCCTGCCTGTGAAAATGACTGCCTGCCTGCCAGCCTGCCTGCGAGAATGCCTGCCTGCTTGCCTGCCTGCCTGCCTGCCTGCGAGAATTCCTGCCTGCGAGAATGTCTGCCTGCCTGCCTGTGAAAATAACTGCCTGCCTGCCAGCCTGCCTGCGAGAATGCATGCCTGTCTGCCTGCCTGCCTGCGAGAATGCCGGCTTGCCTGCCTGCCTGCCTGTAAGCCTGCCTGCGAAAATGCCTGCCTGCCTGCCTGCCTGCTTGCGAGAATGTCTGCCTGCCTGTCTGTGAAAATGACTGCCTGCCTGCCTGCGAGAATGCCTGCCTGCCTGCCTGCCTGCCATCGAGAATGCCTACCTGCTTGCCTGCGAGAATGCCTGCCTGCAAGAATGCCTGCCTGCCTGCCTGTGAGAATGCCTGTCTGCCTACCTGCGAGAATGCCTGCCTGCCTGCCTGCCTGCCAGCGAGAATGCCTACCTGCTTGCCTGCCTACCAGCGAGAATGCCTGCTTGCCTGCCTGTGAGAATGCCTGCCTGCCTGCTTGCGACAATGCCTGCCTGCAAGAATGCCTGTCTGCCTGCCTGCGAGAATGACTGGCTGCCTGCCTGCAAGAATGCCTGCCTGCCTGCCTGCCTGCCTGCGAGAATGCCTGCCTGCCTGCCTGTGAGAATGACTGCATGCCTGCAAGCCTGCCTGCGAGAATGCATGCCTGCCTGCCTGCCTGCCTGCGAGAATGCACGCCTGCGTGCCTGCCTGCCTGCCTGCCTGCGAGAATGCCTGCCTGTGCGCCTTCCTGCGACAATGCCTGCCTGCGAGAATGCCTGCCTGCCTGCCTTCCTGCGAGAATGCCTGCCTGCCTGCCTGCCTGCGAGAATGTCTGCCTGCGAGAATGCCTGCCTGCCTGCCTACATTCGAGAATGCCTGCCTGCCTGCCTTCCTGCGAGAATGCCTGCCTGCCTGCCTGCCTGCCTGCCTGGCTGTGAGAATGTCTGCTTGTGAGAATGCCTTGGAGAATGCCTGCCTGCCTGAATGCCTGTGAGAATGCCTGCCTGCCTGCCTGCGAGAATGTCTGCCTGCGTGAATGCCTGCCTGCCTGCCTGCCTGCAAGAATGCCTGCCTGCCTGCCTGCGAGAATGCCTGCCTGCCTGTCTGCCTGCCTGCCTGCGAGAATGCCTGCCTGCCTTCCTGCGAGAATGCCTGCTGCCTGCCTGCGAGAATGTCTGCCTGCGAGAATGCCTGCTGCCTGCCTGCGAGAATGACTGGCTGCCTGCCTGCGAGAATGCCTGCCTGCCTGCTTGCCAGCGAGAATGCCTGCCTGCCTGCCTGCCTGCGAGAATGCCGGCCTGACTGCCTGCCTGCCTGCCTGCCTGCCTGCGAGAATGTCTGCCTGCGAGAATGCCTGCCTGCCTGTCTGCCTTCGAGAATGCCTGCTTGCCTGCCTTCCTGCGAGACTGCCTGCCTGCCTGCCTGCCTGCGAGAATGTCTGCCTGTGAGAATGCCTTGGAGAATGCCTGCCTGCCTGAATGCCTGTGAGAATGCCTGCCTGCCTGCCTGCGAGAATGTCTGCCTGCGAGAATGCCTGCCTGCCTGCCTGCCTGCAAGAATGCCTGCCTGCCTGCCTGCGAGAATGCCTGCCTGCCTGTCTGCCTGCCTGCCTGCGAGAATGCCTGCCTGCCTTCCTGCAAGAATGCCTGCCTGCCTCCCTGCGAGAATGTCTGCCTGCGAGAATGCCTTCGAGAATGCCTGCCTGCCTGACTGCCTGTAAGAATGCCTGCTGCCTGCCTGCGAGGATGTCTGCCTGCGAGAATGCCTGCTGCCTGCCTGCGAGAATGACTGGCTGCCTGCCTGTGAGAATGCCTGCCTGCCTGCCTGCCAGCGAGAATGCCCGCCTGACTGCCTGCCTGCCTGCCTGCGAGAATGTCTGCCGGCGAAAATGCCTGCCTGCCTGTCTGCCTTCGAGAATGCCTGCTTGCCTGCCTTCCTGCGAGACTGCCTGCCTGCCTGCCTGCGAGAATGCCTGCGTGCGAAAATGACTGCCTGCATGCCTGCGAGAATGCCTGCCTGACTGCCTGCGAGAATTCCTGCCTGCCTGCCTGCTTGCCTGCCTGCCTGTGAGAATGCATGCCTGCCTCCCTGCGAGAATATCTGCCTGCGAGAATGCCTGCCTCCCTGCCTGTGAGAATGTCTGCCTGCCTGCCAGCGAGAATGCCTACCTGCTTGCCTGCCTACCAGCGAGAATGCATCCTTGCCTGCCTGTGAGAATGCCTGCCTGCCTGCGACAATGCCTGCCTGCAAGAATGCCTGTCTGCCTGCCTGCAAGAATGACTGGCTGCCTGCCTGCAAGAATGCCTGCCTGCCTGCCTGCGAGAATGCCTGCCTGCCTGCCTGTGAGAATGACTGCCTGCCTGCCAGCCTGCCTGCGAGAATGCATGCCTGCCTGCCTGCCTGCCTGCCTGCGAGAATGCCGGCCTGACTGCCTGCCTGGCTGCCTGCCTGCGAGAATGCCTGCCTGTGCGCCTGCCTGCGACAATGCCTGCCTGCCTGCCTGCCTTCGAGAATGCCTGCCTGCCTGCCTGCCTGCCTGCGAGAATTTCTACCTGTGAGAATGCCTGCCTGCCTGCCTACCTTCGAGAATGCCTGCCTGCCTGCCTTCCTGCGAGAATGCCTGCCTGCCTGCCTGCCTGCCTGGCTGCGAGAATGTCTGCCTGTGAGAATGCCTTGGAGAATGCCTGCCTGCCTGAATGTCTGTGAGAATGCCTGCCTGCCTGCCTGCGAGAATGCCTGCGTGCGAAAATGACTGCCTGCATGCCTGCGAGAATGCCTGCCTGCCTGCCTGCCTGCCTGCGAGAATGCCTGCCTGACTGCCTGCGAGAATTCCTGCCTGCCTGCCTGCTTGCCTGCCTGCCTCTGAGAATGCCTGCCTGCCTCCCTGCGAGAATATCTGCCTGCGAGAATGCCTGCCTCCCTGCCTGTGAGAATGCCTGCCTGCCTGCCAGCGAGAATGCCTACCTGCTTGCCTGCCTACCAGCGAGAATGCCTCCTTGCCTGCCTGTGAGAATGCCTGCCTGCCTGCGACAATGCCTGCCTGCAAGAATGCCTGTCTGCCTGCCTGCAAGAATGACTGGCTGCCTGCCTGCAAGAATGCCTGCCTGCCTGCCTGCGAGAATGCCTGCCTGCCTGCCTGTGAGAATGACTGCCTGCCTGCCAGCCTGCCTGCGAGAATGCATGCCTGCCTGCCTGCCTGCCTGCCTGCGAGAATGCCGGCCTGACTGCCTGCCTGCCTGCCTGCCTGCGAGAATGCCTGCCTGTGCGCCTGCCTGCGACAATGCCTGCCTGCCTGCCTGCCTTCGAGAATGCCTGCCTGCCTGCCTGCCTGCGAGAATTTCTACCTGCGAGAATGCCTGCCTGCCTGCCTACCTTCGAGAATGCCTGCCTGCCTGCCTTCCTGCGAGAATGCCTGCCTGCCTGCCTGCCTGCCTGGCTGCGAGAATGTCTGCCTGCGAGAATGCCTTGGAGAATGCCTGCCTGCCTGAATGTCTGTGAGAATGCCTGCCTGCCTGCCTGCGAGAATGTCTGCCTGCGAGAATGCCAGCCTGCCTGCCTGCCTGCCTGCCTGCGAAAATGCCTGCCTGCCTGCCTGCCTGCTTGCGAGAATGTCTGCCTGCCTGTCTGTGAAAATGACTGCCTGCCTGCCTGCGAGAATGCCTGCCTGCCTGCCTGCCTGCCATCGAGAATGCCTACCTGCTTGCCTGCGAGAATGCCTGCCTGCAAGAATGCCTGCCTGCCTGCCTGTGAGAATGCCTGTCTGCCTACCTGCGAGAATGCCTGCCTGCCTGCCTGCCTGCAAGAATGCCTGCCTGCCTGCCTGCCTGCGAGAATGCCTGCCTGCCTGCCTGCCTGCCTGCGAGAATGCCTGCCTGCCTTCCTGCGAGAATGCCTGCCTGCCTCCCCGTGAGAATGTCTGCCTGCGAGAATGCCTGCCTGCCTGCCTGGCTGCGAGAATGTCTGCCTGTGAGAATGCACTTGGAGAATGCCTGCCTGCCTCAATGCCTGTGAGAATGCCTGCCTGCCTGCCTGCGAGAATGTCTGCCTGCGAGAATGCCAGCCTGCCTGCCTGCAAGAATGCCTGCCTGCCTGCCTGCCTGCGAGAATGCCTGCCTGCCTGCCTGCCTGCCTGCCTGCGAGAATGCCTGCCTGCCTGCCTGTGAGAATGACTGCCTGCCTGCAAGCCTGCCTGCGAGAATGCATGCCTGCCTGGCTGCCTGCCTGCGAGAATGCTGGCCTGCCAGCCTGCCTGCCTCTCTGCTTGTCTGCGAAAATGCCTGCCTGCCTGCCTGCCTGCGAGAATGCCTGCCTGCAAGAATGCCTGCCTGACTGCCTGTGAGAATGCCTGCCTGACTGCCTTCCTGCGAGAAATTCTGCCTGCCTGCCTGCCTTCGAGAATGCCTGCCTTCGTGCGAGAATGCCTGGATGCCTGCCTTCCTGCTTGCCTGCGAGAATTCCTGCCTGCGAGAATGTCTGCCTGCCTGCCTGTGAAAATGACTGCCTGCCTGCCAGCCTGCCTGCGAGAATGCCTGCCTGCTTGCCTGCCTGCCTGCCTGCCTGCGAGAATTCCTGCCTGCGAGAATGTCTGCCTGCCTGCCTGTGAAAATAACTGCCTGCCTGCCAGCCTGCCTGCGAGAATGCATGCCTGTCTGCCTGCCTGCCTGCGAGAATGCCGGCTTGCCTGCCTGCCTGCCTGTAAGCCTGCCTGCGAAAATGCCTGCCTGCCTGCCTGCCTGCTTGCGAGAATGTCTGCCTGCCTGTCTGTGAAAATGACTGCCTGCCTGCCTGCGAGAATGCCTGCCTGCCTGCCTGCCTGCCATCGAGAATGCCTACCTGCTTGCCTGCGAGAATGCCTGCCTGCAAGAATGCCTGCCTGCCTGCCTGTGAGAATGCCTGCCTGCCTACCTGCGAGAATGCCTGCCTGCCTGCCTGCCTGCCAGCGAGAATGCCTACCTGCTTGCCTGCCTACCAGCGAGAATGCCTGCTTGCCTGCCTGTGAGAATGCCTGCCTGCCTGCGACAATGCCTGCCTGCAAGAATGCCTGTCTGCCTGCCAGCAGAATGACTGGCTGCCTGCCAGCAAGAATGCCTGCCTGCCTGCCTGCCTGCGAGAATGCCTGTCTGCCTGCCTGTGAGAATGACTGCCTGCCTGCCAGCCTGCCTGCGAGAATGCATGCCTGCCTGCTTGCGTGCCTGGCTGCCTGCGAGAATGCCGGCCTGCCTGCCTGCCTGCCTGCCTGCCTGCCTGCCTGCCTGCGAGAATGCCTGCCTGTGCGCCTGCCTGCGACAATGCCTGCCTGCGACAATGCCTGCCTGCCTGCGTGCCTTCGAGAATGCCTGCCTGCCTGCGAGAATGTCTGCTTGTGAGAATGCCTGCCTGCCTGCCTACCTTCGAGAATGCCTGCCTGCCTGCCTTCCTGCGAGAATGCCTGCCTGACTGCCTGCGAGAATTCCTGCCTGCCTGCCTGCTTGCCTGCCTGCCTCTGAGAATGCCTGCCTGCCTCCCTGCGAGAATATCTGCCTGCGAGAATGCCTGCCTCCCTGCCTGTGAGAATGCCTGCCTGCCTGCCAGCGAGAATGCCTACCTGCTTGCCTGCCTACCAGCGAGAATGCCTCCTTGCCTGCCTGTGAGAATGCCTGCCTGCCTGCGACAATGCCTGCCTGCAAGAATGCCTGTCTGCCTGCCTGCAAGAATGACTGGCTGCCTGCCTGCAAGAATGCCTGCCTGCCTGCCTGCGAGAATGCCTGCCTGCCTGCCTGTGAGAATGACTGCCTGCCTGCCAGCCTGCCTGCGAGAATGCATGCCTGCCTGCCTGCCTGCCTGCCTGCGAGAATGCCGGCCTGACTGCCTGCCTGCCTGCCTGCCTGCGAGAATGCCTGCCTGTGCGCCTGCCTGCGACAATGCCTGCCTGCCTGCCTGCCTTCGAGAATGCCTGCCTGCCTGCCTGCCTGCGAGAATTTCTACCTGCGAGAATGCCTGCCTGCCTGCCTACCTTCGAGAATGCCTGCCTGCCTGCCTTCCTGCGAGAATGCCTGCCTGCCTGCCTGCCTGCCTGGCTGCGAGAATGTCTGCCTGCGAGAATGCCTTGGAGAATGCCTGCCTGCCTGAATGTCTGTGAGAATGCCTGCCTGCCTGCCTGCGAGAATGTCTGCCTGCGAGAATGCCAGCCTGCCTGCCTGCCTGCCTGCCTGCGAAAATGCCTGCCTGCCTGCCTGCCTGCTTGCGAGAATGTCTGCCTGCCTGTCTGTGAAAATGACTGCCTGCCTGCCTGCGAGAATGCCTGCCTGCCTGCCTGCCTGCCATCGAGAATGCCTACCTGCTTGCCTGCGAGAATGCCTGCCTGCAAGAATGCCTGCCTGCCTGCCTGTGAGAATGCCTGTCTGCCTACCTGCGAGAATGCCTGCCTGCCTGCCTGCCTGCAAGAATGCCTGCCTGCCTGCCTGCCTGCGAGAATGCCTGCCTGCCTGCCTGCCTGCCTGCGAGAATGCCTGCCTGCCTTCCTGCGAGAATGCCTGCCTGCCTCCCCGTGAGAATGTCTGCCTGCGAGAATGCCTGCCTGCCTGCCTGGCTGCGAGAATGTCTGCCTGTGAGAATGCACTTGGAGAATGCCTGCCTGCCTCAATGCCTGTGAGAATGCCTGCCTGCCTGCCTGCGAGAATGTCTGCCTGCGAGAATGCCAGCCTGCCTGCCTGCAAGAATGCCTGCCTGCCTGCCTGCCTGCGAGAATGCCTGCCTGCCTGCCTGCCTGCCTGCCTGCGAGAATGCCTGCCTGCCTGCCTGTGAGAATGACTGCCTGCCTGCAAGCCTGCCTGCGAGAATGCATGCCTGCCTGGCTGCCTGCCTGCGAGAATGCTGGCCTGCCAGCCTGCCTGCCTCTCTGCTTGTCTGCGAAAATGCCTGCCTGCCTGCCTGCCTGCGAGAATGCCTGCCTGCAAGAATGCCTGCCTGACTGCCTGTGAGAATGCCTGCCTGACTGCCTTCCTGCGAGAAATTCTGCCTGCCTGCCTGCCTTCGAGAATGCCTGCCTTCGTGCGAGAATGCCTGGATGCCTGCCTTCCTGCTTGCCTGCGAGAATTCCTGCCTGCGAGAATGTCTGCCTGCCTGCCTGTGAAAATGACTGCCTGCCTGCCAGCCTGCCTGCGAGAATGCCTGCCTGCTTGCCTGCCTGCCTGCCTGCCTGCGAGAATTCCTGCCTGCGAGAATGTCTGCCTGCCTGCCTGTGAAAATAACTGCCTGCCTGCCAGCCTGCCTGCGAGAATGCATGCCTGTCTGCCTGCCTGCCTGCGAGAATGCCGGCTTGCCTGCCTGCCTGCCTGTAAGCCTGCCTGCGAAAATGCCTGCCTGCCTGCCTGCCTGCTTGCGAGAATGTCTGCCTGCCTGTCTGTGAAAATGACTGCCTGCCTGCCTGCGAGAATGCCTGCCTGCCTGCCTGCCTGCCATCGAGAATGCCTACCTGCTTGCCTGCGAGAATGCCTGCCTGCAAGAATGCCTGCCTGCCTGCCTGTGAGAATGCCTGTCTGCCTACCTGCGAGAATGCCTGCCTGCCTGCCTGCCTGCCAGCGAGAATGCCTACCTGCTTGCCTGCCTACCAGCGAGAATGCCTGCTTGCCTGCCTGTGAGAATGCCTGCCTGCCTGCTTGCGACAATGCCTGCCTGCAAGAATGCCTGTCTGCCTGCCTGCGAGAATGACTGGCTGCCTGCCTGCAAGAATGCCTGCCTGCCTGCCTGCCTGCCTGCGAGAATGCCTGCCTGCCTGCCTGTGAGAATGACTGCATGCCTGCAAGCCTGCCTGCGAGAATGCATGCCTGCCTGCCTGCCTGCCTGCGAGAATGCACGCCTGCGTGCCTGCCTGCCTGCCTGCCTGCGAGAATGCCTGCCTGTGCGCCTTCCTGCGACAATGCCTGCCTGCGAGAATGCCTGCCTGCCTGCCTTCCTGCGAGAATGCCTGCCTGCCTGCCTGCCTGCGAGAATGTCTGCCTGCGAGAATGCCTGCCTGCCTGCCTACATTCGAGAATGCCTGCCTGCCTGCCTTCCTGCGAGAATGCCTGCCTGCCTGCCTGCCTGCCTGGCTGTGAGAATGTCTGCTTGTGAGAATGCCTTGGAGAATGCCTGCCTGCCTGAATGCCTGTGAGAATGCCTGCCTGCCTGCCTGCGAGAATGTCTGCCTGCGTGAATGCCTGCCTGCCTGCCTGCCTGCAAGAATGCCTGCCTGCCTGCCTGCGAGAATGCCTGCCTGCCTGCGAGAATGCCTGCCTGCCTTCCTGCGAGAATGCCTGCTGCCTGCCTGCGAGAATGTCTGCCTGCGAGAATGCCTGCTGCCTGCCTGCGAGAATGACTGGCTGCCTGCCTGCGAGAATGCCTGCCTGCCTGCTTGCCAGCGAGAATGCCTGCCTGCCTGCCTGCCTGCGAGAATGCCGGCCTGACTGCCTGCCTGCCTGCCTGCCTGCCTGCGAGAATGTCTGCCTGCGAGAATGCCTGCCTGCCTGTCTGCCTTCGAGAATGCCTGCTTGCCTGCCTTCCTGCGAGACTGCCTGCCTGCCTGCCTGCCTGCGAGAATGTCTGCCTGTGAGAATGCCTTGGAGAATGCCTGCCTGCCTGAATGCCTGTGAGAATGCCTGCCTGCCTGCCTGCGAGAATGTCTGCCTGCGAGAATGCCTGCCTGCCTGCCTGCCTGCGAGAATGCCTGCCTGCCTGTCTGCCTGCCTGCCTGCGAGAATGCCTGCCTGCCTTCCTGCGAGAATGCCTGCCTGCCTCCCTGCGAGAATGTCTGCCTGCGAGAATGCCTTCGAGAATGCCTGCCTGCCTGACTGCCTGTAAGAATGCCTGCTGCCTGCCTGCGAGGATGTCTGCCTGCGAGAATGCCTGCTGCCTGCCTGCGAGAATGACTGGCTGCCTGCCTGTGAGAATGCCTGCCTGCCTGCCTGCCAGCGAGAATGCCCGCCTGACTGCCTGCCTGCCTGCCTGCGAGAATGTCTGCCGGCGAAAATGCCTGCCTGCCTGTCTGCCTTCGAGAATGCCTGCTTGCCTGCCTTCCTGCGAGACTGCCTGCCTGCCTGCCTGCGAGAATGCCTGCGTGCGAAAATGACTGCCTGCATGCCTGCGAGAATGCCTGCCTGACTGCCTGCGAGAATTCCTGCCTGCCTGCCTGCTTGCCTGCCTGCCTGTGAGAATGCATGCCTGCCTCCCTGCGAGAATATCTGCCTGCGAGAATGCCTGCCTCCCTGCCTGTGAGAATGTCTGCCTGCCTGCCAGCGAGAATGCCTACCTGCTTGCCTGCCTACCAGCGAGAATGCATCCTTGCCTGCCTGTGAGAATGCCTGCCTGCCTGCGACAATGCCTGCCTGCAAGAATGCCTGTCTGCCTGCCTGCAAGAATGACTGGCTGCCTGCCTGCAAGAATGCCTGCCTGCCTGCCTGCGAGAATGCCTGCCTGCCTGCCTGTGAGAATGACTGCCTGCCTGCCAGCCTGCCTGCGAGAATGCATGCCTGCCTGCCTGCCTGCCTGCCTGCGAGAATGCCGGCCTGACTGCCTGCCTGGCTGCCTGCCTGCGAGAATGCCTGCCTGTGCGCCTGCCTGCGACAATGCCTGCCTGCCTGCCTGCCTTCGAGAATGCCTGCCTGCCTGCCTGCCTGCGAGAATTTCTACCTGCGAGAATGCCTGCCTGCCTGCCTACCTTCGAGAATGCCTGCCTGCCTGCCTTCCTGCGAGAATGCCTGCCTGCCTGCCTGCCTGCCTGGCTGCGAGAATGTCTGCCTGCGAGAATGCCTTGGAGAATGCCTGCCTGCCTGAATGTCTGTGAGAATGCCTGCCTGCCTGCCTTCGAGAATGTCTGCCTGCGAGAATGCCAGCCTGCCTGCCTGCCTGCCTGCCTGCGAAAATGCCTGCCTGCCTGCCTGCCTGCTTGCGAGAATGTCTGCCTGCCTGTCTGTGAAAATGACTGCCTGCCTGCCTGCGAGAATGCCTGCCTGCCTGCCTGCCTGCCATCGAGAATGCCTACCTGCTTGCCTGCGAGAATGCCTGCCTGCAAGAATGCCTGCCTGCCTGCCTGTGAGAATGCCTGTCTGCCTACCTGCGAGAATGCCTGCCTGCCTGCCTGCCTGCAAGAATGCCTGCCTGCCTGCCTGCCTGCGAGAATGCCTGCCTGCCTGCCTGCCTGCCTGCGAGAATGCCTGCCTGCCTTCCTGCGAGAATGCCTGCCTGCCTCCCCGTGAGAATGTCTGCCTGCGAGAATGCCTGCCTGCCTGCCTGCCTGGCTGCGAGAATGTGTGCCTGTGAGAATGCACTTGGAGAATGCCTGCCTGCCTCAATGCCTGTGAGAATGCCTGCCTGCCTGCCTGCGAGAATGTCTGCCTGCGAGAATGCCAGCCTGCCTGCCTGCAAGAATGCCTGCCTGCCTGCCTGCCTGCGAGAATGCCTGCCTGCCTGCCTGCCTGCCTGCCTGCGAGAATGCCTGCCTGCCTGCCTGTGAGAATGACTGCCTGCCTGCAAGCCTGCCTGCGAGAATGCATGCCTGCCTGGCTGCCTGCCTGCGAGAATGCTGGCCTGCCAGCCTGCCTGCCTCTCTGCTTGTCTGCGAAAATGCCTGCCTGCCTGCCTGCCTGCGAGAATGCCTGCCTGCAAGAATGCCTGCCTGACTGCCTGTGAGAATGCCTGCCTGACTGCCTTCCTGCGAGAAATTCTGCCTGCCTGCCTGCCTTCGAGAATGCCTGCCTTCGTGCGAGAATGCCTGGATGCCTGCCTTCCTGCTTGCCTGCGAGAATTCCTGCCTGCGAGAATGTCTGCCTGCCTGCCTGTGAAAATGACTGCCTGCCTGCCAGCCTGCCTGCGAGAATGCCTGCCTGCTTGCCTGCCTGCCTGCCTGCCTGCGAGAATTCCTGCCTGCGAGAATGTCTGCCTGCCTGCCTGTGAAAATAACTGCCTGCCTGCCAGCCTGCCTGCGAGAATGCATGCCTGTCTGCCTGCCTGCCTGCGAGAATGCCGGCTTGCCTGCCTGCCTGCCTGTAAGCCTGCCTGCGAAAATGCCTGCCTGCCTGCCTGCCTGCTTGCGAGAATGTCTGCCTGCCTGTCTGTGAAAATGACTGCCTGCCTGCCTGCGAGAATGCCTGCCTGCCTGCCTGCCTGCCATCGAGAATGCCTACCTGCTTGCCTGCGAGAATGCCTGCCTGCAAGAATGCCTGCCTGCCTGCCTGTGAGAATGCCTGTCTGCCTACCTGCGAGAATGCCTGCCTGCCTGCCTGCCTGCCAGCGAGAATGCCTACCTGCTTGCCTGCCTACCAGCGAGAATGCCTGCTTGCCTGCCTGTGAGAATGCCTGCCTGCCTGCTTGCGACAATGCCTGCCTGCAAGAATGCCTGTCTGCCTGCCTGCGAGAATGACTGGCTGCCTGCCTGCAAGAATGCCTGCCTGCCTGCCTGCCTGCCTGCGAGAATGCCTGCCTGCCTGCCTGTGAGAATGACTGCATGCCTGCAAGCCTGCCTGCGAGAATGCATGCCTGCCTGCCTGCCTGCCTGCGAGAATGCACGCCTGCGTGCCTGCCTGCCTGCCTGCCTGCGAGAATGCCTGCCTGTGCGCCTTCCTGCGACAATGCCTGCCTGCGAGAATGCCTGCCTGCCTGCCTTCCTGCGAGAATGCCTGCCTGCCTGCCTGCCTGCGAGAATGTCTGCCTGCGAGAATGCCTGCCTGCCTGCCTACATTCGAGAATGCCTGCCTGCCTGCCTTCCTGCGAGAATGCCTGCCTGCCTGCCTGCCTGCCTGCCTGGCTGTGAGAATGTCTGCTTGTGAGAATGCCTTGGAGAATGCCTGCCTGCCTGAATGCCTGTGAGAATGCCTGCCTGCCTGCCTGCGAGAATGTCTGCCTGCGTGAATGCCTGCCTGCCTGCCTGCCTGCAAGAATGCCTGCCTGCCTGCCTGCGAGAATGCCTGCCTGCCTGTCTGCCTGCCTGCCTGCGAGAATGCCTGCCTGCCTTCCTGCGAGAATGCCTGCTGCCTGCCTGCGAGAATGTCTGCCTGCGAGAATGCCTGCTGCCTGCCTGCGAGAATGACTGGCTGCCTGCCTGCGAGAATGCCTGCCTGCCTGCTTGCCAGCGAGAATGCCTGCCTGCCTGCCTGCCTGCGAGAATGCCGGCCTGACTGCCTGCCTGCCTGCCTGCCTGCCTGCGAGAATGTCTGCCTGCAAGAATGCCTGCCTGCCTGTCTGCCTTCGAGAATGCCTGCTTGCCTGCCTTCCTGCGAGACTGCCTGCCTGCCTGCCTGCCTGCGAGAATGTCTGCCTGTGAGAATGCCTTGGAGAATGCCTGCCTGCCTGAATGCCTGTGAGAATGCCTGCCTGCCTGCCTGCGAGAATGTCTGCCTGCGAGAATGCCTGCCTGCCTGCCTGCCTGCAAGAATGCCTGCCTGCCTGCCTGCGAGAATGCCTGCCTGCCTGTCTGCCTGCCTGCCTGCGAGAATGCCTGCCTGCCTTCCTGCGAGAATGTCTGCCTGCGAGAATGCCTTCGAGAATGCCTGCCTGCCTGACTGCCTGTAAGAATGCCTGCTGCCTGCCTGCGAGGATGTCTGCCTGTGAGAATGCCTGCCTGCCTGCGAGAATGTCTGCCTGCGAGAATGCCTTCGAGAATGCCTGCCTGCCTGCCTGCCTGCAAGAATGCCTGCCTGCCTGCCTGCGAGAATGCCTGCCTGCCTGTCTGCCTGCCTGCCTGCGAGAATGCCTGCCTGCCTCCCTGCGAGAATGTCTGCCTGCGAGAATGCCTTCGAGAATGCCTGCCTGCCTGACTGCCTGTAAGAATGCCTGCTGCCTGCCTGCGAGGATGTCTGCCTGCGAGAATGCCTGCTGCCTGCCTGCGAGAATGACTGGCTGCCTGCCTGTGAGAATGCCTGCCTGCCTGCCTGCCAGCGAGAATGCCCGCCTGACTGCCTGCCTGCCTGCCTGCGAGAATGTCTGCCGGCGAAAATGCCTGCCTGCCTGTCTGCCTTCGAGAATGCCTGCTTGCCTGCCTTCCTGCGAGACTGCCTGCCTGCCTGCCTGCGAGAATGCCTGCGTGCGAAAATGACTGCCTGCATGCCTGCGAGAATGCCTGCCTGACTGCCTGCGAGAATTCCTGCCTGCCTGCCTGCTTGCCTGCCTGCCTGTGAGAATGCATGCCTGCCTCCCTGCGAGAATATCTGCCTGCGAGAATGCCTGCCTCCCTGCCTGTGAGAATGTCTGCCTGCCTGCCAGCGAGAATGCCTACCTGCTTGCCTGCCTACCAGCGAGAATGCATCCTTGCCTGCCTGTGAGAATGCCTGCCTGCCTGCGACAATGCCTGCCTGCAAGAATGCCTGTCTGCCTGCCTGCAAGAATGACTGGCTGCCTGCCTGCAAGAATGCCTGCCTGCCTGCCTGCGAGAATGCCTGCCTGCCTGCCTGTGAGAATGACTGCCTGCCTGCCAGCCTGCCTGCGAGAATGCATGCCTGCCTGCCTGCCTGCCTGCCTGCGAGAATGCCGGCCTGACTGCCTGCCTGGCTGCCTGCCTGCGAGAATGCCTGCCTGTGCGCCTGCCTGCGACAATGCCTGCCTGCCTGCCTGCCTTCGAGAATGCCTGCCTGCCTGCCTGCCTGCGAGAATTTCTACCTGTGAGAATGCCTGCCTGCCTGCCTACCTTCGAGAATGCCTGCCTGCCTGCCTTCCTGCGAGAATGCCTGCCTGCCTGCCTGCCTGCCTGGCTGCGAGAATGTCTGCCTGTGAGAATGCCTTGGAGAATGCCTGCCTGCCTGAATGTCTGTGAGAATGCCTGCCTGCCTGCCTGCGAGAATGCCTGCGTGCGAAAATGACTGCCTGCATGCCTGCGAGAATGCCTGCCTGCCTGCCTGCCTGCCTGCGAGAATGCCTGCCTGACTGCCTGCGAGAATTCCTGCCTGCCTGCCTGCTTGCCTGCCTGCCTCTGAGAATGCCTGCCTGCCTCCCTGCGAGAATATCTGCCTGCGAGAATGCCTGCCTCCCTGCCTGTGAGAATGCCTGCCTGCCTGCCAGCGAGAATGCCTACCTGCTTGCCTGCCTACCAGCGAGAATGCCTCCTTGCCTGCCTGTGAGAATGCCTGCCTGCCTGCGACAATGCCTGCCTGCAAGAATGCCTGTCTGCCTGCCTGCAAGAATGACTGGCTGCCTGCCTGCAAGAATGCCTGCCTGCCTGCCTGCGAGAATGCCTGCCTGCCTGCCTGTGAGAATGACTGCCTGCCTGCCAGCCTGCCTGCGAGAATGCATGCCTGCCTGCCTGCCTGCCTGCCTGCGAGAATGCCGGCCTGACTGCCTGCCTGCCTGTCTGCCTGCGAGAATGCCTGCCTGTGCGCCTGCCTGCGACAATGCCTGCCTGCCTGCCTGCCTTCGAGAATGCCTGCCTGCCTGCCTGCCTGCGAGAATTTCTACCTGCGAGAATGCCTGCCTGCCTGCCTACCTTCGAGAATGCCTGCCTGCCTGCCTTCCTGCGAGAATGCCTGCCTGCCTGCCTGCCTGCCTGGCTGCGAGAATGTCTGCCTGCGAGAATGCCTTGGAGAATGCCTGCCTGCCTGAATGTCTGTGAGAATGCCTGCCTGCCTGCCTGCGAGAATGTCTGCCTGCGAGAATGCCTTCGAGAATGCCTGCCTGCCTGCCTGCCTGCAAGAATGCCTGCCAGCCTGCCTGCGAGAATGCCTGCCTGCCTGCCTGCCTGCCTGCCTGCGAGAATGCCTGCCTGCCTTCCTGCGAGAATGCCTGCCTGCCTCCCTGCGAGAATGTCTGCCTGCGAGAATGCTTTCGAGAATGCCTGCCTGCCTGACTGCCTGTAAGAATGCCTGCTGTCTGCCTGCGAGAATGTCAGCCTGCGAGAATGCCTGCTGCCTGCCTGCGAGAATGACTGGCTGCCTGCCTGCGAGAATGCCTGCCTGCCTGCCTGCCAACGAGAATGCCTGCCTGCCTGCCTGCCTGCGAGAATGCCGGCCTCACTGCCTGCCTGCCTGCTAGAATGTCTGCCTGCGAGAATGCCTGCCTGCCTGTCTGCCTTCGAGAATGCCTGCTTGCCTGCCTTCCTGCGAGACTGCCTGCCTGCCTGCCTGCCTGCCTGCGAGAATGCCTGGCAGCCCGCCTGCCTGCGAGTATGCCTGCGTGCGAAAATGACTGCCTGCATGCCTGCGAGAATGCCTGCCTGCCTGTGAGAATGCCTGCCTGCCTGCCTGCCTGCGAGAATGCCTTCCTGCCTGCCTGTGAGAATGACTGCCTGCCTGCAAGCCTGCCTGTGAGAATGCATGCCTGCCTGGCTGCCTGCCTGCGAGAATGCCGGCCTGCCAGCCTGCCTGCCTCTCTGCTTGCCTGCGAAAATGCCTGCCTGCCTGCCTGCCTGCCTGCCTGCGAGAATGCCTGCCTGCAAGATTGCCTGCCTGACTGCCTGTGAGAATGCCTGCCTGTGCGCCTGCCTGCGACAATGCCTGCCTGCGAGAATGCCTGCCTGCCTGCCTGCCTTCGAGAATGCCTGCCTGCCTGCCTGCGAGAATGTCTGCCTGCGAGAATGCCTGCCTGCCTGCCTTCCTGCGAGAATGCCTGCCTGCCTGCCTGCCTGCCTGGCTGCGAGAATGTCTGCCTGTGAGAATGCCTTGGAGAATGCCTGCCTGCCTGAATGCCTGTGAGAATGCCTGCCTGCCTGCCTGCGAGAATGTCTGCCTGCGAGAATGCCTGCCTGCCTGCCTGCCTGCCTGCAAGAATACCTGCCTGCCTGCCTGCCTGCGAGAATGCCTGCCTGCCTGCCTGCCTGCCTGCCTGCGAGAATGCCTGCCTGCCTTCCTGCGAGAATGCCTGCCTGCCTCCCCGTGAGAATGTCTGCCTGCGAGAATGCCTGCCTGCCTGCCTGCCTGGCTGCGAGAATGTCTGCCTGTGAGAATGCACTTGGAGAATGCCTGCCTGCCTGAATGCCTGTGAGAATGCCTGCCTGCCTGCCTGCGAGAATGTCTGCCTGCGAGAATGCCAGCCTGCCTGCCTGCAAGAATGCCTGCCTGCCTGCCTGCTTGCGAGAATGCCTGCCTGCCTGCCTGCCTGCCTGCGAGAATGCCTGCCTGCCTGCAAGCGAGAATGCCTACCTGCTTGCCTGCCTACCAGCGAGAATGCCTGCTTGCCTGCCTGTGAGAATGCCTGCCTGCCTGCGACAATCCCTGCCTGCAAGAATGCCTGTCTGCCTGCCTGCGAGAATGACTGGCTGCCTGCCTGCAAGAATGCCTGCCTGCCTGCCTGCCTGCGAGAATGCCTGCCTGCCTGCCTGTGAGAATGACTGCCTGCCTGCCAGCCTGCCTGCGAGAATGCATGCCTGCCTGCCTGCCTGCCTGCCTGCGAGAATGCCGGCCTGACTGCCTGCCTGCCTGCCTGCCTGCGAGAATGCCTGCCTGTGCGCCTGCCTGCGACAATGCCTGCCTGCGACAATGCCTGCCTGCCTTCGAGAATGCCTGCCTGCCTGCCTGCCTGCGAGAATGTCTGCTTGCAAGAATGCCTGCCTGCCTGCCTACCTTCGAGAAGCCTGCCTGCCTGCCTGCCTGCGAGAATGCCTGCCTGCCTGCCTGCCTGGCTGTGAGAATGTCTGCCTGTGAGAATGCCTTGGAGAATGCCTGCCTGTCTGAATGCCTGTGAGAATGCCTGCCTGCCTGCCTGCGAGAATGTCTGCCTGCGAGAATGCCTGCCTGCCTGCCTGCCTGCAAGAATGCCCGCCTTCCTGCCTGCCTGCCTGCCTTCCTGCGAGAATGCCTGCCTGCCTTCCTGCGAGAATGCCTGCCTGCCTCCCTGTGAGAATGTCTGCCTGCGAGAGTGCCTTCGAGAATGCCTGCCTGCCTGACTGCCTGTAAGAATGCCTGCTGCCTGCCTGCGAGAATGTCTGCCTGCGAGAATGCCTGCCTGCCCGCCTGCCTGCGAGAATGCCTGCCTACCTGCCAGCCTGCGAGACTGCCTGCCTGCCTGCCTGCCTGCCTGCGAGAATGCCTGGCAGCCCGCCTGCCTGCGAGAATGCCTGCGTGCGAAAATGACTGCCTGCATGCCTGCGAGAATGCCTGCCTGCCTGTGAGAATGCCTGCCTGCCTGCCTGCCTGTGAGAATGACTGCCTGCCTGCAAGCCTGCCTGCGAGAATGCATGCCTGCCTGGCTGCCTGCCTGCGAGAATGCCGGCCTGCCAGCCTGCCTGCCTCTCTGCTTGCCTGCGAAAATGCCTGCCTGCCTGCCTGCCTGCCTGCGAGAATGCCTGCCTGCAAGATTGCCTGCCTGACTGCCTGTGAGAATGCCTGCCTGTGCGCCTGCCTGTGACAATGCCTGCCTGCGAGAATGCCTGCCTGCCTGCCTGCCTTTGAGAATGCCTGAATGCCTGCCTGTAAGCCTGCCTGCGAAAATGCCTGCCTGCCTGCCAGCCTGCTTGCGAGAATGTCTGCCTGCCTGCCTGTGAAAATGACTGCCTGCCTGCCTGCCTGCGAGAATGCCTGCTGCCTGCCTACGAGAATGTCTGCCTGCGAGAATGCCTGCCTGCCCGCCTGCCTGCGAGAATGCCTGCCTACCTGCCAGCCTGCGAGACTGCCAGCCTGCCTGCCCGCCTGCCTGCGAGAATGCCTGCGTGCGAAAATGACTGCCTGCATGCCTGTGAGAATGCCTGCCTGCCTGTGAGAATGCCTGCCTGCCTGCCTGCCTGCCTGCGAGAATGCCTGCCTGCCTGCCTGCCTGTGAGAATGACTGCCTGCCTGCAAGCCTGCCTGTGAGAATGCATGCCTGCCTGGCTGCCTGCCTGCGAGAATGCCGGCCTGCCAGGCTGCCTGCCTCTCTGCTTGCCTGCGAAAATGCCTGCCTGCCTGCCTGCCAGCCTGCGAGAATGCCTGCCTGCAAGATTGCCTGCCTGACTGCCTGTGAGAATGCCTGCCTGTGCGCCTGCCTGCGACAATGCCTGCCTGCGAGAATGCCTGCCTGCCTGCCTGCCTTCGAGAATGCCTGCCTGCCTGCCTGCCTGCGAGAATGTCTGCCTGCGAGAATGCCTGCCTGCCTGCCTACCTTCGAGAATGCCTGCCTGCCTGCCTTCCTGCGAGAATGCCTGCATGCCTGCCTGCCTGCCTGCCTGGCTGCGAGAATGTCTGCCTGTGAGAATGCCTTGGAGAATGCCTGCCTGCCTGAATGCCTGTGAGAATGCCTGCCTGCCTGCCTGCGAGAATGTCTGCCTGCGAGAATGCCTGCCTGCCTGCCTGCCTGCAAGAATGCCTGCCTGCCTGCCTGCCTGCCTGCCTGCGAGAATGCCTGCCTGCCTGCAAGCGAGAATGCCTACCTGCTTGCCTGCCTACCAGCGAGAATGCCTGCTTGCCTGCCTGTGAGAATGCCTGCCTGCCTGCGACAATGCCTGCCTGCAAGAATGCCTGTCTGCCTGCCTGCGAGAATGACTGGCTGCCTGCCTGCAAGAATGCCTGCCTGCCTGCCTGCCTGCGAGAATGCATGCCTGCCTGCCTGTGAGAATGACTGCCTGCCTGCCAGCCTGCCTGCGAGAATGCCGGCCTGACTGCCTGCCTGCCTGCCTGCCTGCCTGCGAGAATGCCTGCCTGTGCGCCTGCCTGCGACAATGCCTGCCTGCGACAATGCCTGCCTGCCTGCCTGCCTTCGAGAATGCCTGCCTGCCTGCCTGCCTGTGAGAATGTCTGCTTGCGAGAATGCCTGCCTGCCTGCCTACCTTCGAGAATGCCTGCCTGCCTGCCTGCCTGCGAGAATGCCTGCCTGCCTGCCTGCCTGCCTGGCTGTGAGAATGTCTGCCTGTGAGAATGCCTTGGAGAATGCCTGCCTGTCTGAATGCCTGTGAGAATGCCTGCCTGCCTGCCTGCGAGAATGTCTGCCTGCGAGAATGCCTGCCTGCCTGCCTGCCTGCAAGAATGCCTGCCTGCCGGAATGCCTGCGAGAATGCCTGCCTTCCAGCCTGCCTGCCTGCCTGCCTGCGAGAATGCCTGCCTGCCTTCCTGCGAGAATGCCTGCCTGCCTCCCTGCGAGAATGTCTGCCTGCGAGAGTGCCTTCGAGAATGGCTGCCTGCCTGACTGCCTGTAAGAATGCCTGCTGCCTGCCTGCGAGAATGTCTGCCTGCGAGAATGCCTGCCTGCCCGCCTGCCTGCGAGAATGCCTGCCTACCTGCCAGCCTGCGAGACTGTCTGCCTGCCTGCCTGCCTGCCTGCGATAATGCCTGCCTGCCTGCCTGCGAGAATGCCTGCGTGCGAAAATGACTGCCTGCATGCCTGCGATAATGCCTGCCTGCCTGTGAGAATGCCTGCCTGCCTGCCTGCCTGCCTGCGAGAATGCCTGCCTGCCTGCCTGTGAGAATGACTGCGTGCCTGCAAGCCTGCCTGCGAGAATGCATGCCTGCCTGGCTGCCTGCCTGCGAGAATGCCGGCCTGCCAGCCTGCCTGCCTCTCTGCTTGCCTGCGAAAATGCCTGCCTGCCTGCCTGCCAGCCTGCGAGAATGCCTGCCTGCAAGATTGCCTGCCTGACTGCCTGTGAGAATGCCTGCCTGTGCGCCTGCCTGCGACAATGCCTGCCTGCGAGAATGCCTGCCTGCCTTCCTGCCTTCGAGAATGCCTGCCTGCCTGCCTGCCTGCGAGAATGTCTGCCTGCGAGAATGCCTGCCTGCCTGCCTACCTTCGAGAATGCCTGCCAGCCTGCCTTCCTGCGAGAATGCCTGCCTGCCTGCCTGCCTGCCTGCCTGGCTGCGAGAATGTATGCCTGTGAGAATGCCTTGGAGAATGCCTGCCTGCCTGAATGCCTGTGAGAATGCCTGCCTGCCTGCCTGCGAGAATGTCTGCCTGCGAGAATGCCTGCCTGCCTGCCTGCCTGCCTGCAAGAATGCCTGCCTGTCTGCCTGCCTGCGAGAATGCCTGCCTGCCTGCCTGCCTGCCTGCGAGAATGCCTGCCTGCCTTCCTGCGAGAATGCCTGCCTGCCTCCCCGCGAGAATGTCTGCCTGCGAGAATGCCTGCCTGCCTGCCTGCCTGCCTGGCTGTGAGAATGTCTGTCTGTGAGAATGCACTTGGAGAATGCCTGCCTGCCTGAATGCCTGTGAGAATGCCTGCCTGCCTGCCTGCAAGAATGCCTGCCTGCCTGCCTGCCTGCGAGAATGCCTGCCTGCCTGCCTGCCTGCCTGCGAGAATGCCTGCCTGCCTGCCAGCGAGAATGCCTACCTGCTTGCCTGCCTACCAGCGAGAATGCCTGCTTGCCTGCCTGTGAGAATGCCTGCCTGCCTGCGACAATGCCTGCCTGCAAGAATGCCTGTCTGCCTGCCTGCGAGAATGACTGGCTGCCTGCCTGCAAGAATGACTGCCTGCCTGCCTGCCTTCCTGCCTGCCTGCCTGCCTGCGAGATTGCCGGCCTGACTAGCTGCCTGCCTGCCTGGCTGCCTGCGAGAATGCCTGCCTGTGCGCCTGCCTGCGACAATGCCTGCCTGCGAGAATGCCTGCCTGCCTGCCTGCCTTTGAGAATGCCTGCCTGCCTGCGAGAATGTCTGCCTGTGAGAATGCCTGCCTGCCTGCCTACCTTCGAGAATGCCTGCCTGCCTGCCTTCCTGCGAGAATGCCTGCCTGCCTGCCTGCCTGCCTGGCTGCGAGAATGTCTGCCTGCGAGAATGCCTTCGAGAATGCCTGCCTGCCTGACTTCCTGTAAGAATGCCTGCTGCCTGCCTGCGAGAATGTCTGCCTGCGAGAATGCCTGCCTGCCTGCCTGCCTGCGAGAATGCCTGCCTACCTGCCAGCCTGCGAGACTGCCTGCCTGCCTGCCTGCCTGCCTGCCTGCCTGCGAGAATGCCTGGCAGCCCGCCTGCCTGCGAGAATGCCTGCGTGCGAAAATGACTGCCTGCATGCCTGCGAGAATGCCTGCCTGCCTGTGAGAATGCCTGCCTGCCTGCCTGCCTGCCTGTGAGAATGACTGCCTGCCTGCAAGCCTGCCTGCGAGAATGCATGCCTGCCTGGCTGCCTGCCTGCGAGAATGCCGGCCTGCCAGCCTGCCTGCCTCTCTGCTTGCCTGCGAAAATGCCTGCCTGCCTGCCTGCCTGCCTGCGAGAATGCCTGCCTGCAAGATTGCCTGCCTGACTGCCTGTGAGAATGCCTGCCTGTGCGCCTGCCTGCGACAATGCCTGCCTGCGAGAATGCCTGCCTGCCTGCCTGCCTTCGAGAATGCCTGCCTGCCTGCCTGCCTGCGAGAATGTCTGCCTGCGAGAATGCCTGCCTGCCTGCCTACCTTCGAGAATGCCTGCCTGCCTGCCTTCCTGCGAGAATGCCTGCCTGCCTGCCTGCCTGCCTGGCTGCGAGAATGTCTGCCTGTGAGAATGCCTTGGAGAATGCCTGCCTGCCTGAATGCCTGTGAGAATGCCTGCCTGCCTGCCTGCGAGAATGTCTGCCTGCGAGAATGCCTGCCTGCCTGCCTGCAAGAATGCCTGCCTGCCTGCCTGCCTGCGAGAATGCCTGCCTGCCTGCCTGCCTGCCTGCCTGCGAGAATGCCTGCCTGCATGCCAGCGAGAATGCCTACCTGCTTGCCTGCCTACCAGCGAGAATGCCTGCTTGCCTGCCTGTGAGAATGCCTGCCTGCGACAATGCCTGCCTGCAAGAATGCTTGTCTGCCTGCCTGCGAGAATGACTGGCTGCCTGCCTGCAAGAATGCCTGCCTGCCTGCCTGCCTGCCTGCCTGCGAGAATGCCGGCCTGACTGCCTGCCTGCCTGCCTGCCTGCCTGCGAGAATGCCTGCCTGTGCGCCTGCCTGCGACAATGCCTGCCTGCGAGAATGCCTGCCTGCCTGCCTGCCTTCGAGAATGCCTGCCTGCCTGCCTGCGAGAATGTCTGCCTGTGAGAATGCCTGCCTGCCTGCCTACCTTCGAGAATGCCTGCCTGCCTGCCTTCTTGCGAGAATGCCTGCCTGCCTGCCTGCCTGCCTGCCTGCGAGAATGTCTGCCTGCGAGAATGCCTGCCTGCCTGCCTGCCTGCCTGCAAGAATGCCTGCCTGTCTGCCTGCGAGAATGCCTGCCTGCCTGCCTGCCTGCCTGCGAGAATGCCTGCCTGCCTACCTGCGAGAATGCCTGCCTGCCTCCCTGCGAGAATGTCTGCCTGCGAGAATACCTTCGAGAATGCGTGCCTGCCTGTCTGTCTGTAAGAATGCCTGCTGCCTGCCTGCGAGAATGTCTGCCTGCGAGAATGCCTGCTGCCTGCCTGCGAGAATGACTGGCTGCCTGCCTGCGAAAATGCCTGCCTGCCTGCCTGCCAGCGAGAATGCCTGCCTGCCTGCCTGCCTGCGAGAATCCCGGCCTGACTGCCTGCCTGCGTGCCTGCCTGCGAGAATGTCTGCCTGCGAGAATGCCTGCCTGCCTGTCTGCCTTCGAGAATGCCTGCTTGCCTGCCTGCGAGAATGTCTGCCTGCGAGAATGCCTGCTGCCTGCCTGCGAGAATGACTGGCTGCCTGCCTGTGAGAATGCCTGCCTGCCTGCCTGCCAGCGAGAATGCCTGCCTGCCTGCCTGCCTGCGAGAATCCCGGCCTGACTGCCTGCCTGCCTGCCTGCCTGCGAGAATGTCTGCCTGTGAGAATGCCTGCCTGCCTGCCTGCGAGAATGCCTGGCAGCCCGCCTGCCTGCGAGAATGCCTGCGTGCGAAAATGACTGCCTGCATGCCTGCGAGAATGTCTGCCTGCCTGCCTGCCTGCCTGCGAGAATGCCTGCCTGACTGCCTGCGAGAATTACTGCCTGCCTGCCTGCTTGCCTGCCTGCCTGTGAGAATGCCTGCCTGCCTCCCTGCGAGAATGTCTGCCTGCGAGAATGCCTGTCTCCCTGTCTGTGAGAATGCCTGCCTGCCTGCCAGCGAGAATGCCTACCTGCTTGCCTGCCTACCAGCGAGAATGCCTGCTTGCCTGCCTGTGAGAATGCCTGCCTGCCTGCGACAATGCCTGCCTGCAAGAATGCCTGTCTGCCTGCCTGCGAGAATGACTGGCTGCCTGCCTGCAAGAATGCCTGCCTGCCTGCCTGCCTGCGAGAATGCCTGCCTACCTGCCTGTGAGAATGACTGCCTGCCTGCCAGCCTGCCTGCGAGAATGCATGCCTGCCTGCCTGCCTGCCTGCCTGCCTGTGAGAATGCCTGCCTGCCTGCCTGCCTGCCTGCCAGCGAGAATGCCTACCTGCTTGCCTGCCTACCAGCGAGAATGCCTGCTTGCCGGCCTGCGAGAATGCCTGCCTGCGAGAATGCCTGCCTGTGCGCCTGCCTGCGACAATTCCTGCCTGCGAGAATGCCTGCCTGCCTCCCTGCGAGAATGTCTGCCTGCGAGAATGCCTTCGAGAATGCCTGCCTGCCTGCCTGACTGCCTGTGAGAATGCCTGCCTGCCTGCGACAATGCCTGCCTGCAAGAATGCCTGTCTGCCTGCCTGCGAGAATGCCTGCCTGCCTGCCTGCAAGAATGCCTGCCTGCCTGCCTGCCTGCCTGCGAGAATGCCTGCCTGCCTGCCTGTGAGAATGACTGCCTGCCTGCCAGCCTGCCTGCGAGAATGCATGCCTGCCTGCGTGCCTGCCTGCCTGCGAGAATGCCGGCCTGCCTGCCCGCCTGCCTGCCTGCCTGCGAGGATGCCTGCCTGTGCACCTGCCGGCGACAATGCCTGCCTTCGAGAATGCCTGCCTGCCTGCCTGCCTTCGAGAATGCCTGCCTGCCTGCCTGCCTGGCTGCGAGAATGCCTGCGTGCCTGCCTGTGAGAATGACTGCCTGTCTGCCTGCCTGCCTATGAGAATGCCGGCCTGCCAGCCTGCCTGCCAGCCTGCCTGTGAGAATGCATGCCTGCCTGTCTGCCTTCCTGCCTGCGAGAATGCATGCCTGCCTGCCTGCCTTCAAGCCTGCCTGCCTGCCTGCCTGCCTGCCTGTCTGCGTGCTTGCCTGCCTGCCTGCCTGCCTGCCTGTCTGCGTGCCTGCTAGCCTGCTAGCCTGGCTGCCAGCCTGCCTGCCTGCCTGTGAGCCTGCGAGGTTGCTTGCCTCCCTACCTGCCTGCCTACCTGCGAGCCTGCCTGCCTGCTAGCATTCCTGCCTGCCTGCCTGCCTGCCTACCTGCCAGCATGCCTGCCTGCATGCCTGCCTACCTGCCTGTGGCCTGCCTGCCTGCCTGGGAGCCTGCGAGCTTGCTTGCCTGCCCGCCTGCCTGTGAACCTTCTTGCTTACCTGCCTGCGAGCCCACCGCCTGCCTGCCAGCGAGCCTGCCTGGTGCGAGCCTGCCTGCCTGCCTGCCTGCCTGCCTGCTAGCCTGCCTGCCTGCCTGCGAGCATGCGAACTTGCTTGCCTGGCTGCCTGCCTACGAACCTTCCTGCCTACCTGCCTGCTAGCCTGCCTGACTGCTTGCCAGCGAGCCGTCCTGGTGTGAGCCTGCCTGCCTGCCTGCCTGCCTGCCTGTCTACCTGCCTGCCTGCCTGCCTCCCTGCCTACCTGCCTCCCAGCCTGCGACCTTGCTTGCCTGCTTACTTGCCTGACTGCCTGCGAGCCGGCCTGCCTGCTAGCATTCCTGCCTGCCTGCCTGCCTACCTGCCAGCATGCCTGCCTGCATGCCTGCCTACCTGCCTGTGGCCTGCCTGCCTGCCTGGGAGCCTGCGAGGTTGCTTGCCTGCCTGCCTGCCTGCCTGCGAAACTTCTTGCTTACCTGCCTGCGAGCCTACCTGCCTGCCTGCCAGCGAGCCTGCCTGGAGCGAGCCTGCCTGCCAGCCTGCCTGCCTGCCTGCCTGCCTGCCTGCCTGCCTGCGGCCTGCCTGCCTGCCTGCGAGCCTGCGAACTTGCTTGCCTGCCTGCCTGCCTACGAACCTTCCTGCCTACCTGCCTGCGAGCCTGCCTGCCTGCTTGCCAGCGAGCCGGCCTGGTGTGAGCCTGCCTGCCTGCCTGCATGCATGCCCGCCTGCCTGCCTGCCTCCGTACCTGCCTGCCAGCCTGCGACCTTGCTTGCCTGCTTACTTGCCTGACTGCCTGTGAGCCGGCCTGCCTGCTAGCCTTCCTTCCTTCCTGCCCGCCTACCTGCCTGCGAGACTGCATGCCTGCCTGCGAGCCAGCGAGCTTGCTTGCATGCTTGCTTGCCTGCCTGCCTGCCTGCCTGCTAGCCTACCTGCTAGCCTGCCTGCCTGCCTGCGAGATTGTTTGCCTGCTTGCCTGCTTGCCTGCCTGCGGCCTGCCTGCCTGCCTGCCTATCTGCCTGCCTACCTGCCTGCCTGCCTGCATGCCTGCCTGCCTGCCTGCCTGCCTGCCTGCCTGCCTGCATGCCTGCCTGCCTGCCTGCCTGCCTGCTAGCCTGCTAGCCTGGCTGCCTCCCTGCCTGCCTGTGAGCCTGCGAGATTGCTTGCCTGCCTACCTGCCTGCCTACCTGCCTGCCTGCCTGCGAGCCTGCCTGCCTGCTAGCCTTCCTGCCTGCCTGCCTAACTGCTAGCATGCCTGCCTCCCTGCCTAACTGCCAGCATGCCTGCCTGCCTGCCTACCTGTCAGCATGCCTGCCTGCCTGCCTGCCTACCTGGCTGTGGCCTGCCTGCCTGCCTGGGAGCCTGTGAGCTTGCTTGCCTGCTTACCTGCCTGCGAGCCTACCGCCTGCCTGCCAGCGAGCCTGCCTGGTGCGAACCTGCCTGCCTGCCTGCCTCCCTGCCTGCCTATGAGCCTGCGAACTTGCTTGCCTGCCTGCCTGCCTACGAACCTTCCTGCCTACCTGCCTGCGAGCCTGCCTGCCTGCTTTCCAGCGAGCCGGCCTGGTGTGAGCCTGCCTGCCTGCCTGCCTGCCTGCATGCCTGCCTGCCTGCCTGCCTCCGTACCTGCCTGCCAGCCTGCGAGCTTGCTTGCCTGCTTACTTGCCTGACTGCCTGTGAGCCGGCCTGCCTGCTAGCCTTCCTTCCTTCCTGCCTGCCTGCCTGCCTGCGAGCCTGCGAGCTTGCTTGCCTGCTTGCCAGTCTGCCTGCTTGCCTGCGGCCTGCCTGCCTGCATGCGAGCCTGCGAGTTTGCTTGCCTGCCTGCCTGCCTGCGAAACTTCCTGCCTACCTGCCTGCGAGCCTGCCTGCCTGCTTGCCAGCGAGCCTGCCTGGTGCGAGCCTGCCTGCCTGCCTGCCTGCCTGCCTACCTGCCTGTCTGCCTGTCTGTCTGCATGCCTGCCTGCCTGCCTGCTAGACTGGCTGCCTGCTTGCCTGTCTACCTGCCTGTCTGCCTGCCTGCCAGCGAGCCGGCCTGGTGAGAGCCTGCCTGCCTGCCTGCCTGCCTGTCTGTCTGCATGCCTGCCTGCCTGCCTGCTAGACTGGCTGCCTGCCTGCCTGTCTACCTGCCTGCCTGAGGCCTGCCTGCCTGCATGCGAGCCTGCGAATTTGCTTGCCTGCCTGCCTGCCTGCGAAACTTCCTGCCTACCTGCCTGCCTGCTTGCCAGCTAGCCTGCCTGGTGCGAGTCTGCCTGCCTGCCTGCCTGCCTGCCTACCTGCCTGCCTGCTAGCCTGCTAGCCTTCCTTCCTGCCTGCCTGCCTGCCTACCTGCCTGCCTGCCTGCCTGCCTGCCTGCGAGCCTGAGAACTTGTTTGCCTACTTGCCTGCCTGCCTGCGGCCTTCCTTCCTGCCTGTGAGCCTGCGAGTTTGCTTTCCTGCCTGCCTGCCTACCTGCCTGCGAGACTGCATGCCTGCCTGCGAGCCTGCGAGCTTGCTTGCATGCTTGCTTGCCTGCCTGCCTGCCTGCCTGCCTACCTGCGGCCTGCCTGCCTACTTGTGAGCCTGGCAGCCTGCGAACATGCAAGCCGGCCTGGCTGCCTGCCTGGCTGCCTGCCTGCCTGCTAGCCTGCCTGCCTGCCTGCGAGATTGTTTGCCTGCTTGCCTGCTTGCCTGCCTGCGCCCTGCCTGCCTGCCTGCCTGCCTGCCTGCCTGCATGCCTGCCTGCCTGCCTGCCTGCTAGCCTGCTAGCCTGGCTGCCTCCCTGCCTGCCTGTGAGCCTGCGAGATTGCTTGCCTGCCTACCTGCCTGCCTGCCTGCGAGCCTGCCTGCCTGCTAGCCTTCCTGCCTGCCTGCCTAACTGCCAGCATGCCTGCCTGCCTGCCTAACTGCCAGCATGCCTGCCTGCCTGCCTACCTGCCAGCATGCCTGCCTGCCTGCCTGCCTACCTGGCTGTGGCCTGCCTGCCTGCCTGGGAGCCTGTGAGCTTGCTTGCCTGCTTACCTGCCTGCGAGCCTACCGCCTGCCTGCCAGCGAGCCTGCCTGGTGCGAACCTGCCTGCCTGCCTGCCTCCCTGCCTGCCTGCGAGCCTGCGAACTTGCTTGCCTGCCTGCCTGCCTACGAACGTTCCTGCCTACCTGCCTGTGAGCCTGCCTGCCAGCTGGCCAGCGAGCCGTCCTGGTGCCAGCCTGCCTGCCTGCCTGCCTGCCTGCCTGTCTACCTGCCTGCCTGCCTGCCTGCCTGCCTGCCTACCTGCCTGCCAGCCTGCGAGCTTGCTTGCCTGCTTACTTGCCTGACTGCCTGCGAGCCGGCCTGCCTGCTAGCCTTCCTTCCTGCCTGCCTGCCTGCCTACCTGCCTGCATGCCTGCCTGCCTGCGGCCTGCCTGCCTGCATTCGAGCCTGCGAGTTTGCTTGCCTGCCTGCCTGCCTGCGAAACTTCCTGCCTACCTGCCTGCGAGCCTGCATGCCTGCTTGCCAGTGAGCCTGCCTGGTGCGAGCCTGCCTGCCTGCCTGCCTGCCTGCCTGCCTGTCTGCCTGCCTGCCTGCCTGCCTGCCAGCCTGCGAGCTTGCTTGCTTGCTTACTTGCCTGACTGCCTGCGAGCCGGCCTGCCGGCTAGCCTTCCTTCCTGCATGCCTGCCTGCCTACCTGCCTGCATGCCTGCCTGCTTGCCTGCCTGCCTGCATGCCTGCCTGCTTGCCTGCCTGCCTGCGAGACTGCGAGCTTGCTTGCCTGCTTGCCTGCCTGCCTGCCTGCCTGCCTGCGGCCTGCCTGCCTGCCTGCATGCGAGCCTGCGAGTTTGCTTGCCTGCCTGCCTGCCTGCGAAACTTCCTGCCTACCTGCTTGCCAGCGAGCCTGCCTGGTGCGAGCCTGCCTGCCTGCCTACCTGCCTGTCTGCCTGTCTGTCTGCATGCCTGCCTGCCTGCCTGCTAGACTGGCTGCCTGCCTGCCTGTCTACCTGCCTGCCTGCCTGCCTGCCAGCGAGCCGGCCTGGTGAGAGCCTGCCTGACTGCCTGCCTGCCTGCCTGTCTGTCTGCATGCATGCCTGCCTGCCTGCTAGACTGGGGGCCTGCCTGCCTGTCTACCTGCCTGTCTGCCTGCCTGCCAGCGAGCCGGCCTGGTGAGAGCCTGCCTGCCTGCCTGCCTGCCTGCCTGTCTACCTGTCTGTCTGCCTGCCTGCCTACCTGCCTGCCAGCCTGCGAACTTGCTTGCCTGCTTACTTGCCTGACTGCCTGCGAGCCTGCCTACCTGCTAGCCTTCCTGCCTGCCTGCCTAGCTGCCAGCATGCCTGCCTGCCTGCCTACCTGCCAGCATGCCTGCCTGCCTGCCTGCCTACCTGGCTGTGGCCTGCCTGCCTGCCTGGGAGCCTGTGAGCTTGCTTGCCTGCTTACCTGCCTGCGAGCCTACGGCCTGCCTGCCAGCGAGCCTGCCTGGTGCGAACCTGCCTGCCTGCCTGCCTCCCTGCCTGCCTGCGAGCCTGCGAACTTGCTTGCCTGCCTGCCTGCCTACGAACCTTCCTGCCTACCTGCCTGTGAGCCTGCCTGCCTGCTGGCCAGCGAGCCGTCCTGGTGCGAGCCTGCCTGCCTGCCTGCCTGCCTGCCTGTCTACCTGCCTGCCTGCATGCCTGCCTGCCTGCCTGTCTGCCTGCCTACCTGCCTGCCAGCCTGCGAGCTTGCTTGCCTGCTTACTTGCCTGACTGCCTGCGAGCCGGCCTGCCTGCTAGCCTTCCTTCCTGCCTGCCTGCCTGCCTACCTGCCTGCATGCCTGCCTGCCTGCCTGCGGCCTGCTTGCCTGCCTGCGAGCCTGCGAGCTTGCTTGCCTGCCTGCCTGCCTGCGAACCTTCCTGCCTACCTGCCTGCTTGCCTGCCTGCCTTCTTGCCAGCGAGCCTGCCTGGTGCGAGCCTGCCTGCCTGCCCGCCTGCCTGCCTGCCTGTCTGTCTGCAAGCCTCCCTGCTTGTCTACCTGCCTGCCTGCAAGCCTGCCTGCCTGCCTGCCTGCTAGCCTGGCTGCCTGCCTGCGAGCCTGCCTGCCGGCCTGCGGCCTGCTTGCCTGCCTGCCTGCCTGCAGCCTGCCTCCTGCCTGTGAGCCTGTGAGCTTGCTTGCCTGCTTGCCTGCCTGCGAACCTTCCTGCCTACCTGCCTGCAAGCCTGCATGCCTGCCTGCCAGCGAGCCTGCCTGCTGCGAGCCTGCCTGCCAACCTGCCTGCTTGCAAGCCTGCCTGCCTGCCTCCCTGCAAGCCTGCCTGCCTGCCTGCCTGCCTGTCTGTCTGCATGACTGCCAGCCTGCCTGCTAGACTGGCTGCCTGCCTGCCTGTCTGCCTGCCTGCTTGCCTGCCTGCCTGCCTGCCTGCGGCCTGCCTGCCTGCATGCGAGCCTGCGAGTTTGCTTGCCTGCCTGCCTGCCTGCGAAACTTCCTGCCTACCTGCCTGCGAGCCTGCCTGTCTGCATGCCAGCGAGCCTGCCTGGTGCGAGCCTGCCTGCCTGCCTGCCTCCCTGCCTGCCTACCTGCCTGTCTGCCTGCCTGCCTGCCTGCAGGCCTGCATGCCTGCCTACCTGCCTGCCTGCTAGCCTGCCAGGCTTCCTTCCTGCCTGCCTGCCTGCCTGCCTACGAGCCTGAGAACTTGTTTGCCTACTTGCCTGCCTGCCTGTGGCTTTCCTTCCTGCCTGCGAGCCTGCGAGTTTGCTTGCCTGCCTGCCTGCCTACCTGCCTGCGAGACTGCATGCCTGCCTGTGAGCCTGCGAGCTTGCTTGCATGCTTGCCTGCCTGCCTGCCTGCCTGCGGCCTGCCTGCCTACTTGTGAGCCTGGCGGCCTGCGAGCATGCAAGCCGGCCTGCCTGCCTGCCAGACTGCATGCCTGCCTGCGAGCCTGCGAGCTTGCTTGCCTGCTTGCCTGCCTGCCAGACTGCATGCCTGCCTGCCTGCCTGCGAGATTGTTTGCCTGCTTGCCTGCCTCCCTGCCTGCCTACCTGCCTGCGGCCTGCCTGCCTACCTGCCTACCTGCCTGCCTACCTACCTGCCTGCCTGCCTGCCTGCCTGCCTGTCTGCGTGCCTGCTAGCCTGCTAGCCTGGCTGCCAGCCTGCCTGCCTGCCTGTGAGCCTGCGAGGTTGCTTGCCTCCCTACCTGCCTGCCTACCTGCGAGCCTGCCTGCCTGCTAGCATTCCTGCCTGCCTGCCTGCCTGCCTACCTGCCAGCATGCCTGCCTGCATGCCTGCCTACCTGCCTGTGGCCTGCCTGCCTGCCTGGGAGCCTGCGAGCTTGCTTGCCTGCCTGCCTGCCTCCGAACCTTCTTGCTTACCTGCCTGCGAGCCTACCTGCCTGCCTGCCAGCGAGCCTGCCTGGAGCGAGCCTGCCTGCCAGCCTGCCTGCCTGCCTGCCTGCCTGCCTGCGGCCTGCCTGCCTGCCTGCGAGCCTGCGAACTTGCTTGCCTGCCTGCCTGCCTACGAACCTTCCTGCCTACCTGCCTGCGAGCCTGCCTGCCTGCTTGCCAGCGAGCCGGCCTGGTGTGAGCCTGCCTGCCTGCCTGCCTGCCTGCCTGCATGCCTGCCTGCCTGCCTGCCTCCGTACCTGCCTGCCAGCCTGCGAGCTTGCTTGCCTGCTTACTTGCCTGACTGCCTTGAGCCGGCCTGCCTGCTAGCCTTCCTTCCTTCCTGCCTGCCTGCCTGCCTGCGAGCCTGCGAGCTTGCTTGCCTGCTTGCCAGTCTGCCTGCTTGCCTGCGGCCTGCCTGCCTGCATGCGAGCCTGCGAGTTTGCTTGCCTGCCTGCCTGCCTGCGAAACTTCCTGCCTACCTGCCTGCGAGCCTGCCTGCCTGCTTGCCAGCGAGCCTGCCTGGTGCGACCTGCCTGCCTGCTTGCCAGCGAGCCTGCCTGGTGCGAGCCTGCCTGCCTGCCTGCCTGCCTGCCTACCTGCCTGTCTGCCTGTCTGTCTGCATGCCTGCCTGCCTGCCTGCTAGACTGGCTGCCTGCTTGCCTGTCTACCTGCCTGTCTGCCTGCCTGCCAGCGAGCCGGCCTGGTGAGAGCCTGCCTGCCTGCCTGCCTGCCTGTCTGTCTGCATGCCTGCCTGCCTGCCTGCTAGACTGGTGGCCTGCCTGCCTGTCTACCTGCCTGCCTGCGGCCTGCCTGCCTGCATGCGAGCCTGCGAATTTACTTGCCTGCCTGCCTGCCTGCGAAACTTCCTGCCTACCTGCCTGCCTACCTGCCTGCATGCCTGCCTGCCTGCCTGCGAGCCTGAGAACTTGTTTGCCTACTTGCCTGCCTGCCTGCGGCCTGCCTGCCTGCATGCGAGCCTGCGAGTTTGCTTGCCTGCCTGCCTGCCTGCGAAACTTCCTGCCTACCTGCCTGCGAGCCTGCCTGCCTGCTTGCCAGCGAGCCTGCCTGGTGCGAGCCTGCCTGCCTGCTTGCCAGCGAGCCTGCCTGGTGCGAGCCTGCCTGCCTGCCTGCCTGCCTGCCTACCTGCCTGTCTGCCTGTCTGTCTGCATGCCTGCCTGCCTGCCTGCTAGACTGGCTGCCTGCTTGCCTGTCTACCTGCCTGTCTGCCTGCCTGCCAGCGAGCCGGCCTGGTGAGAGCCTGCCTGCCTGCCTGCCTGCCTGTCTGTCTGCATGCCTGCCTGCCTGCCTGCTAGACTGGCTGCCTGCCTGCCTGTCTACCTGCCTGCCTGCGGCCTGCCTGCCTGCATGCGAGCCTGCGAATTTGCTTGCCTGCCTGCCTGCCTGCGAAACTTCCTGCCTACCTGCCTGCCTATCTGCCTGCATGCCTGCCTGCCTGCCTGCGAGCCTGAGAACTTGTTTGCCTACTTGCCTGCCTGCCTGCGGCCTTCCTTCCTGCTTGTGAGCCTGCGAGTTTGCTTTCCTGCCTGCCTGCCTACCTGCCTGCGAGACTGCATGCCTGCCTGCGAGCCTGCGAGCTTGCTTGCATGCTTGCTTGCCTGCCTGCCTGCCTGCCTACCTGCGGCCTGCCTGCCTACTTGTGAGCCTGGCAGCCTGCGAACATGCAAGCCGGCCTGGCTGCCTGCCTGGCTGCCTGCCTGCCTGCTAGCCTGCCTGCCTGCCTGTGAGATTGTTTGCCTGCTTGCCTGCTTGCCTGCCTGCGGCCTGCCTGCCTGCCTGCCTGCCTATCTGCCTGCCTACCTGCCTGCCTGCCTGCATGCCTGCCTGCCTGCCTGCCTGCCTGCCTGCCTGCCTGCCTGCATGCCTGCCTGCCTGCCTGCTAGCCTGCTAGCCTGGCTGCCTCCCTGCCTGCCTGTGAGCCTGCGAGATTGCTTGCCTGCCTACCTGCCTGCCTGCCTGCGAGCCTGCCTGCCTGCTAGCCTTCCTGCCTGCCTGCCTAACTGCCAGCATGCCTGCCTGCCTGCCTAACTGCCAGCATGCCTGCCTGCCTGCCTACCTGCCAGCATGCCTGCCTGCCTGCCTGCCTACCTGGCTGTGGCCTGCCTGCCTGCCTGGGAGCCTGTGAGCTTGCTTGCCTGCTTACCTGCCTGCGAGCCTACGGCCTGCCTGCCAGCGAGCCTGCCTGGTGCGAACCTGCCTGCCTGCCTGCCTCCCTGCCTGCCTATGAGCCTGCGAACTTGCTTGCCTGCCTGCCTGCCTACGAACCTTCCTGCCTACCTGCCTGTGAGCCTGCCTGCCTGCTGGCCAGCGAGCCGTCCTGGTGCGAGCCTGCCTGCCTGCGTGCATGCCTGCCTGTCTACCTGCCTGCCTGCATGCCTGCCTGCCTGCCTGCCTGCCTGCCTACCTGCCTGCCAGCCTGCGAGCTTGCTTGCCTGCTTACTTGCCTGACTGCCTGCGAGCCGGCCTGCCTGCTAGCCTTCCTTCCTGCCTGCCTGCCTGCCTACCTGCCTGCATGCCTGCCTGCCTGCGGCCTGCCTGCCTGCATTCGAGCCTGCGAGTTTGCTTGCCTGCCTGCCTGCCTGCGAAACTTCCTGCCTACCTGCCTGCGAGCCTGCATGCCTGCTTGCCAGCGAGCCTGCCTGGTGCGAGCCTGCCTGCCTGCCTGCCTGCCTGCCTGCCTGCCAGCCTGCGAGCTTGCTTGCCTGCTTACTTGCCTGACTGCCTGCGAGACGGCCTGCCGGCTAGCCTTCCTTCCTGCCTGCCTGCCTGCCTACCTGCCTGCATGCCTGCCTGCTTGCCTGCCTGCCTGCGAGCCTGCGAGCTTGCTTGCCTGCTTACCTGCCTGCCTGCCTGCCTGCCTGCCTGCGGCCTGCCTGCCTGCATGCGAGCCTGCGAGTTTGCTTGCCTGCCTGCCTGCCTGCGAAACTTCCTGCCTACCTGCTTGCCAGCGAGCCTGCCTGGTGCGAGCCTGCCTGCCTGCCTGTCTGCCTACCTGCCTGTCTGCCTGTCTGTCTGCTTGCCTACCTGCCTGCCTGCTAGACTGGCTGCCTGCCTGCCTGTCTACCTGCCTGTCTGCCTGCCTGCCAGCGAGCCGGCCTGGTGAGAGCCTGCCTGCCTGCCTGCCTGCCTGCCTGTCTCCATGCCTGCCTGCCTGCCTCCTAGACTGGCTGCCTGCCTGCGTGTCTACCTGCCTGATTGCCTGCCTGCCTGCCTGCCTGCGGCCTGCCTGCCTGCATGCGAGCCTGCGAGTTTGCTTGCATGCCTGCCTGCCTGCGAAACTTCCTGCCTACCTGCCTGCGAGCCTGCCTGCCTGCATGCCAGCGAGCCTGCCTGGTGCGAGCCTGCCTGCCTACCTGCCTGCCTGCCTGCCTGCCCACCTGCCTGTCTGCCTGCCTGCCTGCCTGCCTGCCTGCCTGCATGCCTGCCTACCTGCCTGCCTGCTAGCCTGCTAGCCTTCCTTCCTGCCTGCCTGCCTGCCTGCCTACCTGCCTGCCTGCCTGCCTGCCTGCCTGCCTGCCTGCCTGCCTGCCTGCCTGCGAGCCTGAGAACTTGTTTGCCTACTTGCCTGCCTGCCTGCGGCCTTCCTGCCTTCCTGCGAGCCTGCGAGTTTGCTTGCCTGCCTGCCTGCCTACCTGCCTGGGAGACTGCAGGCCTGCCTGCGAGCCTGCGAGCTTGCTTGCATGCTTGCCTGCCTGCCTGCGGCCTGCCTGCCTACTTGTGAGCCTGGCGGCCTGTGAGCATGCAAGCCGGCCTGGCTGCCTGCCTGCCTGCCTGCCTGCCTGCCTGCTAGCCTGCCTGCCTGCCTGCCTGCCTGCGAGATTGTTTGCCTGCTTGCCTGCCTACCTGCCTGCGGCCTGCCTGCCTGCCTGCCTACCTGCCTGCCTACCTGCCTGCCTGCATGCCTGCCTGCCTGCCTGCCTGCCTGCCTGCCTGCTAGCCTGCATGCCTGCCTGCTTGCCTGCCTGCCTGCGAGCCTGCGAGCTTGCTTGCCTGCTTGCCTGCCTGCCTACCTGCCTGCCTGCCTGCGGCCTGCCTGCCTGCATGCGAGCCTGCGAGCTTGCTTGCCTGCCTACCTGCCTGCTAGCCTTCCGGCCTGCCTGCCTGCCTACCTGCCAGCATGCCTGCCTGCCTGCCTGCCTACCTGCCTGTGGCCTGCCTGCCTGCCTGGGAGCCTGCGAGCTTGCTTGCCTGCCCGCCTGCCTGTGAACCTTCTTGCTTACCTGCCTGCGAGCCCACCGCCTGCCTGCCAGCGAGCCTGCCTGGTGCGAGCCTGCCTGCCTGCCTGCCTGCCTGCCTGCCTGCCTGCCTGCTAGCCTGCCTGCCTGCCTGCGAGCCTGCGAACTTGCTTGCCTGGCTGCCTGCCTACGAACCTTCCTGCCTACCTGCCTGCGAGCCTGCCTGACTGCTTGCCAGGGAGCCGTCCTGGTGTGAGCCTGCCTGCCTGCCTGCCTGCCTGTCTACCTGCCTGCCTGCCTGCCTCCCTGCCTACCTGCCTCCCAGCCTGCGACCTTGCTTGCCTGCTTACTTGCCTGACTGCCTGCGAGCCGGCCTGCCTGCTAGCATTCCTGCCTGCCTGCCTGCCTACCTGCCAGCATGCCTGCCTGCATGCCTGCCTACCTGCCTGTGGCCTGCCTGCCTGCCTGGGAGCCTGTGAGCTTGCTTGCCTGCCTGCCTGCCTGCCTGCGAACCTTCTTGCTTACCTGCCTGCGAGCCTACCTGCCTGCCTGCCAGCGAGCCTGCCTGGAGCGAGCCTGCCTGCCAGCCTGCCTGCCTGCCTGCCTGCCTGCCTGCCTGCGGCCTGCCTGCCTGCCTGCGAGCCTGTGAACTTGCTTGCCTGCCTGCCTGCCTACGAACCTTCCTGCCTATCTGCCTGCGAGCCTGCCTGCCTGCTTTCCAGCGAGCCGGCCTGGTGTGAGCCTGCCTGCCTGCCTGCCTGCCTGCCTGCATGCCTGCCTGCCTGCCTGCCTGCGTACCTGCCTGCCAGCCTGCGAGCTTGCTTGCCTGCTTACTTGCCTGACTGCCTGTGAGCCGGCCTGCCTGCTAGCCTTCCTTCCTTCCTGCCTGCCTACCTGCCTGCGAGACTGCATGCCTGCCTGCGAGCCTGCGAGCTTGCTTGCATGCTTGCTTGCCTGCCTGCCTGCCTGCCTGCCTACCTGTGGCCTGCCTGCCTACTTGTGAGCCTGGCAGCCTGCGAACATGCAAGCCGGCCTGGCTGCCTGCCTGGCTGCCTGCCTGCCTGCTAGCCTGCCTGCCTGCCTGCGAGATTGTTTGCCTGCTTGCCTGCTTGCCTGCCTGCGGCCTGCCTGCCTGCCTGCCTATCTGCCTGCCTACCTGCCTGCCTGCCTGCATGCCTGCCTGCCTGCCTGCCTGCCTGCCTGCCTGCCTGCATGCCTGCCTGCCTGCCTGCCTGCCTGCCTGCTAGCCTGCTAGCCTGGCTGCCTCCCTGCCTGCCTGTGAGCCTGCGAGATGGCTTGCCTGCCTACCTGCCTGCCTGCCTGCGAGCCTGCCTGCCTGCTAGCCTTCCTGCCTGCCTGCCTAACTGCCAGCATGCCTGCCTGCCTGCCTAACTGCCAGCATGCCTGCCTGCCTGCCTACCTGCCAGCATGCCTGCCTGCCTGCCTGCCTACCTGGCTGTGGCCTGCCTGCCTGCCTGGGAGCCTGTGAGCTTGCTTGCCTGCTTACCTGCCTGCGAGCCTACCGCCTGCCTGCCAGCGAGCCTGCCTGGTGCGAACCTGCCTGCCTGCCTGCCTACGAACCTTCCTGCCTACCTGCCTGTGAGCCTGCCTGCCTGCATGCCAGCGAGCCTGCCTGGTGCGAGCCTGCCTGCCTACCTGCCTGCCTGCCTGCCTGCCCACCTGCCTGTCTGCCAGCCTGCCTGCCTGCCTGCCTGCATGCCTGCCTACCTGCCTGCCTGCTAGCCTGCTAGCCTTCCTTCCTGCCTGCCTGCCTGCCTGCCTGCCTGCCTGCGAGCCTGAGAACTTGTTTGCCTACTTGCCTGCGTGCCTGCGGCCTTCCTGCCTTCCTGCGAGCCTGCGAGTTTGCTTGCCTGCCTGCCTGCCTACCTGCCTGGGAGACTGCAGGCCTGCCTGCGAGCCTGCGAGCTTGCTTGCATGCTTGCCTGCCTGCCTGCGGCCTGCCTGCCTACTTGTGAGCCTGGCGGCCTGTGAGCATGCAAGCCGGCCTGGCTGCCTGCCTGCCTGCCTGCCTGCCTGCCTGCCTGCGAGATTGTTTGCCTGCTTGCCTGCCTACCTGCCTGCGGCCTGCCTGCCTGCCTGCCTACCAGCCTGCCTACCTGCCTGCCTGCCTGCCTGACTGCCTGCCTGCCTGCCTGCCTGCCTACCTGCCTGCCTGCTAGCCTGCTAGCCTTCCTTCCTGCCTGCCTGCCTGCCTGCCTACCTGCCTGCCTGCCTGCCTGCCTGCCTGCCTGCCTGCCTGCGAGCCTGAGAACTTGTTTGCCTACTTGCCTGCCTGCCTGCGGCCTTCCTGCCTTCCTGCGAGCCTGCGAGTTTGCTTGCCTGCCTGCCTGCCTACCTGCCTGGGAGACTGCAGGCCTGCCTGCGAGCCTGCGAGCTTGCTTGCATGCTTGCCTGCCTGCCTGCGGCCTGCCTGCCTACTTGTGAGCCTGGCGGCCTGTGAGCATGCAAGCCGGCCTGGCTGCCTGCCTGCCTGCCTGCCTGCCTGCCTGCTAGCCTGCCTGCCTGCCTGCCTGCCTGCGAGATTGTTTGCCTGCTTGCCTGCCTACCTGCCTGCGGCCTGCCTGCCTGCCTGCCTACCTGCCTGCCTACCTGCCTGCCTGCCTGCCTGCCTGCCTGCCTGCCTGCCTGCCTGCTAGCCTGCTAGCCTGGCTGCTTGCCTGCCTGCCTGTGAGCCTGCGAGCTTGCTTGCCTGCCTACCTGCCTGCCTGCCTGCGAGCCTGCCTGCCTGCTAGCCTTCCTGCCTGCCTGCCTAACTGCCAGCATGCCTGCCTGCCTGCCTAACTGCCAGCATGCCTGCCTGCCTGCCTACCTGCCAGCATGCCTGCCTGCCTGCCTGCCTACCTGGCTGTGGCCTGCCTGCCTGCCTGGGAGCCTGTGAGCTTGCTTGCCTGCTTACCTGCCTGCGAGCCTACCGCCTGCCTGCCAGCGAGCCTGCCTGGTGCGAACCTGCCTGCCTGCCTGCCTACGAACCTTCCTGCCTACCTGCCTGTGAGCCTGCCTGCCTGCATGCCAGCGAGCCTGCCTGGTGCGAGCCTGCCTGCCTACCTGCCTGCCTGCCTGCCTGCCCACCTGCCTGTCTGCCAGCCTGCCTGCCTGCCTGCCTGCATGCCTGCCTACCTGCCTGCCTGCTAGCCTGCTAGCCTTCCTTCCTGCCTGCCTGCCTGCCTGCCTGCCTGCCTGCCTGCGAGCCTGAGAACTTGTTTGCCTACTTGCCTGCGTGCCTGCGGCCTTCCTGCCTTCCTGCGAGCCTGCGAGTTTGCTTGCCTGCCTGCCTGCCTACCTGCCTGGGAGACTGCAGGCCTGCCTGCGAGCCTGCGAGCTTGCTTGCATGCTTGCCTGCCTGCCTGCGGCCTGCCTGCCTACTTGTGAGCCTGGCGGCCTGTGAGCATGCAAGCCGGCCTGGCTGCCTGCCTGCCTGCCTGCCTGCCTGCCTGCGAGATTGTTTGCCTGCTTGCCTGCCTACCTGCCTGCGGCCTGCCTGCCTGCCTGCCTACCAGCCTGCCTACCTGCCTGCCTGCCTGCCTGACTGCCTGCCTGCCTGCCTGCCTGCCTACCTGCCTGCCTGCTAGCCTGCTAGCCTTCCTTCCTGCCTGCCTGCCTGCCTGCCTACCTGCCTGCCTGCCTGCCTGCCTGCCTGCCTGCCTGCCTGCGAGCCTGAGAACTTGTTTGCCTACTTGCCTGCCTGCCTGCGGCCTTCCTGCCTTCCTGCGAGCCTGCGAGTTTGCTTGCCTGCCTGCCTGCCTACCTGCCTGGGAGACTGCAGGCCTGCCTGCGAGCCTGCGAGCTTGCTTGCATGCTTGCCTGCCTGCCTGCGGCCTGCCTGCCTACTTGTGAGCCTGGCGGCCTGTGAGCATGCAAGCCGGCCTGGCTGCCTGCCTGCCTGCCTGCCTGCCTGCCTGCTAGCCTGCCTGCCTGCCTGCCTGCCTGCGAGATTGTTTGCCTGCTTGCCTGCCTACCTGCCTGCGGCCTGCCTGCCTGCCTGCCTACCTGCCTGCCTACCTGCCTGCCTGCCTGCCTGCCTGCCTGCCTGCCTGCCTGCCTGCTAGCCTGCTAGCCTGGCTGCTTGCCTGCCTGCCTGTGAGCCTGCGAGCTTGCTTGCCTGCCTACCTGCCTGCCTGCCTGCGAGCCTGCCTGCCTGCTAGCCTTCCTGCTTGCCTGCCTGCCTAACTGCCTGCATGCCTGCCTGCCTGCATGCCAGCGAGCCTGCCTGGTGCGAGCCTGCCTGCCTACCTGCCTGCCTGCCTGTCTGCCTGCCCACCTGCCTGTCTGCCTGCCTGCCTGCCTGCCTGCCTGCATGCCTGCCTACCTGCCTGCCTGCTAGCCTGCTAGCCTTCCTTCCTGCCTGCCTGCCTGCCTGCCTGCCTGCCTGCCTGCGAGCCTGAGAACTTGTTTGCCTACTTGCCTGCCTGCCTGCGGCCTTCCTGCCTTCCTGCAAGCCTGCGAGTTTGCTTGCCTGCCTGCCTGCCTACCTGCCTGGGAGACTGCAGGCCTGCCTGCGAGCCTGCGAGCTTGCTTGCATGCTTGCCTGCCTGCCTGCGGCCTGCCTGCCTACTTGTGAGCCTGGCGGCCTGTGAGCATGCAAGCCGGCCTGGCTGCCTGCCTGCCTGCCTGCCTGCCTGCCTGCCTGCCTGCCTGCGAGATTGTTTGCCTGCTTGCCTGCCTACCTGCCTGCGGCCTGCCTGCCTGCCTGCCTACCTGCCTGCCTACCTGCCTGCCTGCCTGCCTGACTGCCTGCCTGCCTGCCTGCCTACCTGCCTGCCTGCTAGCCTGCTAGCCTTCCTTCCTGCCTGCCTGCCTGCCTGCCTACCTGCCTGCCTGCCTGCCTGCCTGCCTGCCTGCCTGCCTGCGAGCCTGAGAACTTGTTTGCCTACTTGCCTGCCTGCCTGCGGCCTTCCTGCCTTCCTGCGAGCCTGCGAGTTTACTTGCCTGCTTGCCTGCCTACCTGCCTGGGAGACTGCAGGCCTGCCTGCGAGCCTGCGAGCTTGCTTGCATGCTTGCCTGCCTGCCTGCGGCCGGCCTGCCTGCCTACTTGTGAGCCTGGCGGCCTGTGAGCATGCAAGCCGGCCTGGCTGCCTGCCTGCCTGCCTGCCTGCCTGCCTGCTAGCCTGCCTGCCTGCCTGCCTGCCTGCCTGCGAGATTGTTTGCCTGCTTGCCTGCCTACCTGCCTGCGGCCTGCCTGCCTGCCTGCCTACCTGCCTGCCTACCTGCCTGCCTGCATGCCTGCCTGCCTGCCTGCCTGCCTGCCTGCCTGCCTGCCTGCTAGCCTGCTAGCCTGGCTGCTTGCCTGCCTGCCTGTGAGCCTGCGAGCTTGCTTGCCTGCCTACCTGCCTGCCTGCCTGCGAGCCTGCCTGCCTGCTAGCCTTCCTGCCTGCCTGCCTGCCTAACTGCCTGCATGCCTGCCTGCCTGCCTACCTGCCAGCATGCCTGCCTGCCTGCCTGCCTACCTGCCTGTGGCCTGCCTGCCTGCCTGGGAGCCTGCGAGCTTGCTTGCCTGCCCGCCTGCCTGTGAACCTTCTTGCTTACCTGCCTGCGAGCCCACCGCCTGCCTGCCAGCGAGCCTGCCTGGTGCGAGCCTGCCTGCCTGCCTGCCTGCCTGCCTGCCTGCCTGCCTGCCTGCTAGCCTGCCTGCCTGTCTGCGAGCCTGCGAACTTGCTTGCCTGGCTGCCTGCCTACGAACCTTCCTGCCTACCTGCCTGCGAGCCTGCCTGACTGCTTGCCAGGGAGCCGTCCTGGTGTGAGCCTGCCTGCCTGCCTGCCTGCCTGTCTACCTGCCTGCCTGCCTGCCTCCCTGCCTACCTGCCTCCCAGCCTGCGACCTTGCTTGCCTGCTTACTTGCCTGACTGCCTGCGAGCCGGCCTGCCTGCTAGCATTCCTGCCTGCCTGCCTGCCTACCTGCCAGCATGCCTGCCTGCATGCCTGCCTACCTGCCTGTGGCCTGCCTGCCTGCCTGGGAGCCCGTGAGCTTGCTTGCCTGCCTGCCTGCCTGCCTGCGAACCTTCTTGCTTACCTGCCTGCGAGCCTACCTGCCTGCCTGCCAGCGAGCCTGCCTGGAGCGAGCCTGCCTGCCAGCCTGCCTGCCTGCCTGCCTGCCTGCCTGCCTGCGGCCTGCCTGCCTGCCTGCGAGCCTGTGAACTTGCTTGCCTGCCTGCCTGCCTACGAACCTTCCTGCCTATCTGCCTGCGAGCCTGCCTGCCTGCTTTCCAGCGAGCCGGCCTGGTGTGAGCCTGCCTGCCTGCCTGCCTGCCTGCCTGCATGCCTACCTGCCTGCCTGCCTGCGTACCTGCCTGCCAGCCTGCGAGCTTGCTTGCCTGCTTACTTGCCTGACTGCCTGTGAGCCGGCCTGCCTGCTAGCCTTCCTTCCTTCCTGCCTGCCTACCTGCCTGCGAGACTGCATGCCTGCCTGCGAGCCTGCGAGCTTGCTTGCATGCTTGCTTGCCTGCCTGCCTGCCTGCCTGCCTACCTGTGGCCTGCCTGCCTACTTGTGAGCCTGGCAGCCTGCGAACATGCAAGCCGGCCTGGCTGCCTGCCTGGCTGCCTGCCTGCCTGCTAGCCTGCCTGCCTGCCTGCGAGATTGTTTGCCTGCTTGCCTGCTTGCCTGCCTGCGGCCTGCCTGCCTGCCTGCCTATCTGCCTGCCTACCTGCCTGCCTGCCTGCATGCCTGCCTGCCTGCCTGCCTGCCTGCCTGCCTGCCTGCATGCCTGCCTGCCTGCCTGCCTGCCTGCCTGCTAGCCTGCTAGCCTGGCTGCCTCCCTGCCTGCCTGTGAGCCTGCGAGATGGCTTGCCTGCCTACCTGCCTGCCTGCCTGCGAGCCTGCCTGCCTGCTAGCCTTCCTGCCTGCCTGCCTAACTGCCAGCATGCCTGCCTGCCTGCCTAACTGCCAGCATGCCTGCCTGCCTGCCTACCTGCCAGCATGCCTGCCTGCCTGCCTGCCTACCTGGCTGTGGCCTGCCTGCCTGCCTGGGAGCCTGTGAGCTTGCTTGCCTGCTTACCTGCCTGCGAGCCTACCGCCTGCCTGCCAGCGAGCCTGCCTGGTGCGAACCTGCCTGCCTGCCTGCCTACGAACCTTCCTGCCTACCTGCCTGTGAGCCTGCCTGCCTGCATGCCAGCTAGCCTGCCTGGTGCGAGCCTGCCTGCCTACCTGCCTGCCTGCCTGCCTGCCCACCTGCCTGTCTGCCAGCCTGCCTGCCTGCCTGCCTGCATGCCTGCCTACCTGCCTGCCTGCTAGCCTGCTAGCCTTCCTTCCTGCCTGCCTGCCTGCCTGCCTGCCTGCCTGCCTGCCTGCCTGCGAGCCTGAGAACTTGTTTGCCTACTTGCCTGCGTGCCTGCGGCCTTCCTGCCTTCCTGCGAGCCTGCGAGTTTGCTTGCCTGCCTGCCTGCCTACCTGCCTGGGAGACTGCAGGCCTGCCTGCGAGCCTGCGAGCTTGCTTGCATGCTTGCCTGCCTGCCTGCGGCCTGCCTGCCTACTTGTGAGCCTGGCGGCCTGTGAGCATGCAAGCCGGCCTGGCTGCCTGCCTGCCTGCCTGCCTGCCTGCCTGCGAGATTGTTTGCCTGCTTGCCTGCCTACCTGCCTGCGGCCTGCCTGCCTGCCTGCCTACCAGCCTACCTACCTGCCTGCCTGCCTGCCTGACTGCCTGCCTGCCTGCCTGCCTGCCTACCTGCCTGCCTGCTAGCCTGCTAGCCTTCCTTCCTGCCTGCCTGCCTGCCTGCCTACCTGCCTGCCTGCCTGCCTGCCTGCCTGCCTGCCTGCCTGCGAGCCTGAGAACTTGTTTGCCTACTTGCCTGCCTGCCTGCGGCCTTCCTGCCTTCCTGCGAGCCTGCGAGTTTGCTTGCCTGCCTGCCTGCCTACCTGCCTGGGAGACTGCAGGCCTGCCTGCGAGCCTGCGAGCTTGCTTGCATGCTTGCCTGCCTGCCTGCGGCCTGCCTGCCTACTTGTGAGCCTGGCGGCCTGTGAGCATGCAAGCCGGCCTGGCTGCCTGCCTGCCTGCCGGCCTGCCTGCCTGCTAGCCTGCCTGCCTGCCTGCCTGCCTGCGAGATTGTTTGCCTGCTTGCCTGCCTACCTGCCTGCGGCCTGCCTGCCTGCCTGCCTACCTGCCTGCCTACCTGCCTGCCTGCCTGCCTGCCTGCCTGCCTGCCTGCCTGCTAGCCTGCTAGCCTGGCTGCTTGCCTGCCTGCCTGTGAGCCTGCGAGCTTGCTTGCCTGCCTACCTGCCTGCCTGCCTGCGAGCCTGCCTGCCTGCTAGCCTTCCTGCCTGCCTGCCTGCCTAACTGCCTGCATGCCTGCCTGCCTGCATGCCAGCAAGCCTGCCTGGTGCGAGCCTGCCTGCCTACCTGCCTGCCTGCCTGCCTGCCTGCCCACCTGCCTGTCTGCCTGCCTGCCTGCCTGCCTGCCTGCATGCCTGCCTACCTGCCTGTCTGCCTGCCTGCCTGCCTGCCTGCCTGCATGCCTGCCTACCTGCCTGCCTGCTAGCCTGCTAGCCTTCCTTCCTGCCTGCCTGCCTGCCTGCCTGCCTGCCTGCCTGCGAGCCTGAGAACTTGTTTGCCTACTTGCCTGCCTGCCTGCGGCCTTCCTGCCTTCCTGCAAGCCTGCGAGTTTGCTTGCCTGCCTGCCTGCCTACCTGCCTGGGAGACTGCAGGCCTGCCTGCGAGCCTGCGAGCTTGCTTGCATGCTTGCCTGCCTGCCTGCGGCCTGCCTGCCTACTTGTGAGCCTGGCGGCCTGTGAGCATGCAAGCCGGCCTGGCTGCCTGCCTGCCTGCCTGCCTGCCTGCCTGCCTGCGAGATTGTTTGCCTGCTTGCCTGCCTACCTGCCTGCGGCCTGCCTGCCTGCCTGCCTACCAGCCTGCCTACCTGCCTGCCTGCCTGCCTGCCTGCCTACCTGCGGCCTGCCTGCCTACTTGTGAGCCTGGCAGCCTGCGAACATGCAAGCCGGCCTGGCTGCCTGCCTGGCTGCCTGCCTGCCTGCTAGCCTGCCTGCCTGCCTGTGAGATTGTTTGCCTGCTTGCCTGCTTGCCTGCCTGCGCCCTGCCTGCCTGCCTGCCTGCCTGCCTGCCTGCATGCCTGCCTGCCTGCCTGCCTGCTAGCCTGCTAGCCTGGCTGCCTCCCTGCCTGCCTGTGAGCCTGCGAGATTGCTTGCCTGCCTACCTGCCTGCCTGCCTGCGAGCCTGCCTGCCTGCTAGCCTTCCTGCCTGCCTGCCTAACTGCCAGCATGCCTGCCTGCCTGCCTAACTGCCAGCATGCCTGCCTGCCTGCCTACCTGCCAGCATGCCTGCCTGCCTGCCTGCCTACCTGGCTGTGGCCTGCCTGCCTGCCTGGGAGCCTGTGAGCTTGCTTGCCTGCTTACCTGCCTGTGAGCCTACCGCCTGCCTGCCAGCGAGCCTGCCTGGTGCGAACCTGCCTGCCTGCCTGCCTCCCTGCCTGCCTGCGAGACTGCGAACTTGCTTGCCTGCCTGCCTGCCTACGAATGTTCCTGCCTACCTGCCTGTGAGCCTGCCTGCCAGCTGGCCAGCGAGCCGTCCTGGTGCCAGCCTGCCTGCCTGCCTGCCTGCCTGCCTGTCTACCTGCCTGCCTGCATGCCTGCCTGCCTGCCTGCCTGCCTGCCTACCTGCCTGCCAGCCTGCGAGCTTGCTTGCCTGCTTACTTGCCTGACTGCCTGCGAGCCGGCCTGCCTGCTAGCCTTCCTTCCTGCCTGCCTGCCTGCCTACCTGCCTGCATGCCTGCCTGCCTGCGGCCTGCCTGCCTGCATTCGAGCCTGCGAGTTTGCTTGCCTGCCTGCCTGCCTGCGAAACTTCCTGCCTACCTGCCTGCGAGCCTGCATGCCTGCTTGCCAGTGAGCCTGCCTGGTGCGAGCCTGCCTGCCTGCCTGCCTGCCTGCCTGCCTGTCTGCCTGCCTGCCTGCCTGCCTGCCAGCCTGCGAGCTTGCTTGCTTGCTTACTTGCCTGACTGCCTGCGAGCCGGCCTGCCGGCTAGCCTTCCTTCCTGCATGCCTGCCTGCCTACCTGCCTGCATGCCTGCCTGCTTGCCTGCCTGCCTGCATGCCTGCCTGCTTGCCTGCCTGCCTGCGAGACTGCGAGCTTGCTTGCCTGCTTACCTGCCTGCCTGCCTGCCTGCCTGCCTGCCTGCCTGCGGCCTGCCTGCCTGCATGCGAGCCTGCGAGTTTGCTTGCCTGCCTGCCTGCCTGCGAAACTTCCTGCCTACCTGCCTGCTAGCCTGCTAGCCTGGCTGCCTCCCTGCCTGCCTGTGAGCCTGCGAGATTGCTTGCCTGCCTACCTGCCTGCCTGCCTGCGAGCCTGCCTGCCTGCTAGCCTTCCTGCCTGCCTGCCTAACTGCCAGCATGCCTGCCTGCCTGCCTACCTGCCAGCATGCCTGCCTGCCTGCCTGCTTACCTGCCTGCGAGCCTACCGCCTGCCTGCCAGCGAGCGTGCCTGGAGCGAGCCTGCCTGCCAGCCTGCCTGCTTGCCTGCCTGCCTGCCTGCGGCCTGCCTGCCTGCCTGCGAGCCTGCGAACTTGCTTACCTGCCTGCCTGCCTACGAACCTTCCTGCCTACCTGCCTGCGAGCCTGCCTGCCTGCTTGCCAGCCTGCGAGCTTGCCTGCCTGCAGCCTGCCTGCCTACCTGCGAGCCTGCGAGCTTGCTTGCCTGCCTGCCTGCCTGCCTGTGAACCTTCCTGCCTACCTGCCTGCGAGACTGCTTGCCTGCTTGCCAGCGAGCCTGCCTGGTGCGAGCCTGCCTGCCTGCCTACCTGCCTGCCTGCCTGTCTGTCTGCATGCCTGCCTGCCTGCCTGCCTGCCTGGAAGCCTGCCTGCCTGCTACCCAGGCTACCTGCCTGCGAGCCTGCCTGCCTGCTTGCATGCCTGCCTGCCTGCCTGCGAGCCTGCAAGCTTGCTTGCCTGCCTGCATGTATGCGAGCCTGCCTGCCTGCGAGTCTGCCTGCCTGCCTGCATGCATGCCTGCCTGCCTGCCTGCCTGCTTGCCTGCTTGCCTGCCTGCCTGCCTGCGGCCTGCCTACCTGCCTGCGAGCCTGTCAGCTTGCTTGCCTGCCTGCATGTATGCGAGCCTGCCTGCCTGCGAGCCTTCCTGCCTGCCTGCATGCATGCCTGCCTGCCTGCCTGACTGCCTGCCTGCCAGCCTGCCTGCCTGCCTGTGAGCCTGCGAGCTTGCTTGCCTGCTTGCCTGCCTGCCTGCCTGCTTGCCACCGAGCGAGCATGTGAGGTTTCTTGCCTGCCTGCCTGCCTTCAAGCCTGCCTGCCTGCTAGCCTTCCTGCTTGCCTGCCTTCCTGCCTGCCTGCCTGTCTACCTGCCTGCCTGCCTGCATGCCTTCCTGCCTACCTGACTGCGAGCCTGCCTGCCTGTGAGCCTGCCTGCCTATCTGCTTGTCTGCCTGCGAGCCTGTGCCTGCGAGCCTGCTTTCCTGCCTGCCTGCGAGCCTGCCTGCCTGCCTGCCTGCCTGTGAGTCTGCCTGCCTGCGAGCCTGCCTGTCTGCCTGCCTTCCTGCTTGACTGCCTGCCAGCGAGCATGCCTGGACGAGCCTGCCTGCCTGCCAGCCTGCCTGCCTACCTACCTGTCTGCATGCCTCCCTGACTGCCTGCCTGCCTACGAGCGAGCATGAGCTTGCTTGCCTGCCTGCCTGCCTGCAAGACTGCCTGCTTGCTAGCCTGCCTGCCTTCCTGCCTGCCTGCCTGTCTACCTGCCTGCCTGCCTGCCTGCCTGCCTGCATGCCTGCCTGTCTGCATGCATGCCTGCCTGCCTGCCTGCCTGCCTGTCTACCTGCCTGCCTGCCTCCCTGCCTGCCTGCCTGCCTGCGAGCCTGCGAGCTTGCTTGCCTGCCTGCCTGCCTGTGAGCCTGCCTGCCTGCGAGCCTGCCTGCCTGCCTGCCTGCATGCATGACTGCCTGCCTGCCTGCGAGCCTGCCTGTCTGCCTGCTAGCCTGCTAGCCTGACTGCCTGCCTGCCTGACTGCGTGCCTGCGAGCCTGCCTGCCTGCCTGCGAACCTGCGAGCTTGCTTGCCTGCTTGCCTGCCTGCCTGCCTGCCTGCGAGCCTGCGAGCTTGCTTGCCTGCCTGCCTGCCTGAGAACCTTCCTGCCTACCTGCCTGCGAGCCTGCCTGCCTGCCTGCCTGCCAGCGAGCCTGCCTGCCTGCCTGCCTGCCTGCCTGCATGTATGCCTGCCTGCCATTGAGCCTGCAAGCATGCTTGCCTGCCTGCCTGCCTTCCTGCGAGCCTGCCTGCTTGCTAGCCTTCCTTCCTGCCTGCCTGCCTACCTGCCTGCCTGCCTGCCTACCTGCCTGCATGCCTGCCTGCATGCCTGCATGCCTGCGAGGCTGCCTGCCTGCCTGAGAGCCTGCCTACCTGCTAGCCTGTGCCTGCTAGCTTGCCTGTCTGCCTGCCTGCGAGCCTGCCTGCCTGCGAGCCTGGGTGCCTACCTGCCTGCCTGCCTGCGAGCCTGTGAGCTTGCTTGCCTGCCTGCATGTATGTGAGACTGCCTGCCTGCGAGCCTGTCTGTCTGCCTGCATGCATGCCTGCCTGCATGCCTGCTTGCCTCCTTGCCTGCCTGCCTGCCTGCGGCCTGCCTGCCTGCCTGCGAGCCTGTGAGCTTGCTTGCCTGTCTGCATGTATGCGAGCCTGCCTGCCTGCGAGCCTGACTGCCTGCCTGCATGCATGCCTGCCTGCCTGCCTGCGAACCTTCTTGCTTTCCTGGCTGTGAGCCTACCTGCCTGCCTGCCAGCGAGCCTGCCTGGTGCGAGCCTGCCTGCCTGCCTGCCAGCGAGCCTGCCTGGTGCGAGCCTGCCTGCCTGCCTGCCAGCGAGCCTGCCTGGTGCGAGCCTGCCTACCTGCCTGCCTGTTTGCCTACCTACCTGTCTGCATGCCTGCCTGCGAGCGATCATGTGAGCTTGCTTACCTGCCTGCCTGCAAGCCTGCCTGCCTGCTAGCCAGCCTGCCTTCCTGCCTTCCTGCCTGCCTACCTGCCTGCCTGCCTGCCTGCCTGCCTGCCTGCATGCCTGCTTGCCTGCCTGCCTGCCTGCCTGCCTGCCTGCCTGCGGCCTGCTTGCCTGCCTGCAAGCCAGTGAGCTTGCTTGCCTGCCTTCCTGCCTGCTAACCTTCCTGCCTACCTGCCTGTGAGCCTGACTGCCTGCCTGCCAGCGAGCCTGCCAGCCTGCCTGCCTGCCTGCCTGCATGCCTGCCTGCCTGCGAGTATGCTTGCCTGCCTTCCTGCCTGCGAGCCTGCCTGCCTGCTAGCCTTCCTGCCTGCCTGTCTGCCTGACAGCGAGCCTGCCTAGCTGCCTGCCTGCCTGCATGCCTTCCTGCCTACCTGACTGCCAGCCTGCCTGCCTTCGAGCCTGCCTGCCTGCCTGCTGCCTGCCTGCCTGAGAGCCTGTGCCTGCGAGCCTGCTTGCCTGCCTGCCTGTGAGCCTGTGAGCCTGCGCGCTTGCTTGCCTGCTTGCTTGCCTGCCTGCCTGCCTGCCTGCGGCCGGCCTGCCTGCTTGCCTGCGAGCCTGCGAGCTTGCTTGCCTGCCTGCCTGCCTGCTTGCCTGCGAGCCTGCGAGCTTGCTTGCCTGCCTGCCTGCCTGCGAACCTTCTTGCTTACCTGCCTGTGAGCCTGCCTGCCTGCTTGCCAGCGAGCCTGCCTAGTGCGAGCCTGCCTGCCTGCTTGCCTGCCTGCCTGCTAGCCTGCTAGCCTGGCTGCCTGTGGCCTGCCTGCCGGCGAGCCTGCGAGCTTGTTTGCCTGCCTGCCTGCCTGCGAACCTTCCTGCCTACATGCCTGCGAACCTTCCTGCCTAGCTGCCTGTGAGCCTGCCTGCCTGCTTGCCAGCGAGCCAGCCTGGTGAGAGCCAGCCTGCCTGCCTACCTGCCTGCCTGCCTGCCTGGAAGCCTGCCTGGCTGCCTGCCTGCCTGCTAGCCTGGCTGCCTGCCTGTGAGCCTGCCTGCCTGCCTGCGGCCTGCCTGCCTGCCTGCGAGCCTGCGAGCTTGCTTGCCTGCCTGCCTGCCTGCGAACCTTCCTACCTAAATGCCTGCTTGCCTGCCTGCCTTCTTGCCAGCGAGCCTGCCTGGTGCGAGCCTGCCTGCCTGCCCGCCTGCCTGCCTGCCTGTCTGTCTGCAAGCCTGCCTGCTTGTCTACCTGCCTGCCTGCAAGCCTGCCTGCCTACCTGCCTGCTAGCCTGGCTGCCTGCCTGCGAGCCTGCCTGCCGGCCTGCGGCCTGCCTGCCTGCCTGCCTGCAGCCTGCCTCCTGCCTGTGAGCCTGTGAGCTTGCTTGCCTGCCTGCCTGCCTTCGAACCTTCCTGCCTACCTGCCTGCGAGCCTGCATGCCTGCCTGCCAGCGAGCCTGCCTGCTGCGAGCCTGCCTGCCAACCTGCCTGCCTGCATGCCTGCATGCCTGCCTGCCTGCCTGCCTGTTTGCCTGCGAGCATGTGAGCTTGCTTGCCTGCCTGCCTGCCTGCAAGCCTGCCTGCCTGCCTGCAGCCTGCCTGCCTGCCTGCGAGCCTGCGAGCTTGCTTGCCTGCCTGCCTGCCTGCGAACCTTCCTACCTAAATGCCTGCTTGCCTGCCTGCCTTCTTGCCAGCGAGCCTGCCTGGTGCGAGCCTGCCTGCCTGCCCGCCTGCCTGCCTGCCTGTCTGTCTGCAAGCCTGCCTGCTTGTCTATCTGCCTGCCTGCAAGCCTGCCTGCCTACCTGCCTGCTAGCCTGGCTGCCTGCCTGCGAGCCTGCCTGCCGGCCTGCGGCCTGCCTGCCTGCCTGCCTGCCTGCAGCCTGCCTCCTGCCTGTGAGCCTGTGAGCTTGCTTGCCTGCCTGCCTGCCTTCGAACCTTCCTGCCTACCTGCCTGCGAGCCTGCATGCCTGCCTGCCAGCGAGCCTGCCTGCTGCGAGCCTGCCTGCCAACCTGCCTGCCTGCATGCCTGCATGCCTGCCTGCCTGCCTGCCTGTTTGCCTGCGAGCATGTGAGCTTGCTTGCCTGCCTGCCTGCCTGCAAGCCTGCCTGCCTGCCTCCCTGCAAGCCTGCCTGCCTGCTAGCCTGCCAGACTTCCTGCCTGCCTGCCTGTCTGCCTGCCTGCGAGCCTGCGAGCTTGCTTGCCCGCCTGCCTGCCTGCCTACGGCCTGCCTGCCTGCTTGCAAGCCTGTGAGCTTGCTTGCCTGCTGCCTGCCTGCCTGTGAAACTGCCTGCGAGCCTGCCTGCCTGCTTGCCAGCGAGCCTGCCTGGTGCGAGCCTGCCTGCCTGCCTGCCTGCCTACATGCCTGCCTGCCTGCCTGCCTGCATGCCTGCCTGCCTGACTGCCTGCCTGCTAGCCTGCTAGCCTGGCTGCCTGCCTGCCTGCCTGCCTGCGAGCCTGCGAGCTTGCTTGCCTGCTTGACTATCTGCCTGCCTGCCTGCAGCCTGCCTGCCTGCCTCCGAGCCTGCGAGCTTGCTTGCCTGCCTGCCTGCCTGCAAGCCTGCCTGCCTGCCTGCATGCCTGCCTTCCAGTCTGCCTGCCTGTCTACCTGCCTGCCTGCCTGCGTGCGAGCCTGCGAGCTTGCTTGCCTGCCTGCCTGCGTGCGAACCTTCCTGCCTAACTGCCTGCGAGCTTGCCTGCCTGCTTGCCAGCGAGCCTGCCTGGTGCGAGCCTGCTGCCTGCCTGCCTGCCTGCCTACCTGCATGCCTGCATGCCTGCCTGCCTGCCTGCCTGCATTCCTGCATGCCTGCCTGCCTGCCAGCGAGCCTGCCTGGGCGAGCCTGCCTGCCTGCCTGCCTGCCTACATACCTGTCTGCATGCCTGCCTGCCTGCCTACGAGCGAGCATGTGAGCTTGCTTGCCTGCCTGCCTGCCTGCAAGCCTGCCTGCCTGCTAGCCCGCCTACCTTCCTGCCTGCCTGCCTGCCTGCCTGCGAGCCTGCGAGCTTGCTTGCCTGCCTGTCTGCCTGCCTGCGGCCTGCCTGCCTGCCTGCAAGCCTGTGAGCTTGCTTGCCTGCCTTCCTGCCTGCAAACCTTACTGCCTACCTGCCTGCGAGCCTGCCGGCCAGTTAGCCTGCCTGGCTGCCTGCCTGCCTGCCTGTATGGCTGCCTGCCTGCCTGCCTGCGAGCCTGCGAGCTTGCTTGCCTGTCTGCATGTATGCGAGCCTGCCTGCCTGCGAGCCTGACTGCCTGCCTGCATGCATGCCTGCCTGCCTGCCTGCGAACCTTCTTGCTTTCCTGGCTGTGAGCCTACCTGCCTGCCTGCCAGCGAGCCTGCCTGGTGCGAGCCTGCCTGCCTGCCTGCCAGCGAGCCTGCCTGGTGCGAGCCTGCCTGCCTGCCTGCCAGCGAGCCTGCCTGGTGCGAGCCTGCCTACCTGCCTGCCTGTTTGCCTACCTACCTGTCTGCATGCCTGCCTGCGAGCGATCATGTGAGCTTGCTTACCTGCCTGCCTGCAAGCCTGCCTGCCTGCTAGCCAGCCTGCCTTCCTGCCTTCCTGCCTGCCTACCTGCCTGCCTGCCTGCCTGCCTGCCTGCCTGCATGCCTGCTTGCCTGCCTGCCTGCCTGCCTGCGGCCTGCTTGCCTGCCTGCAAGCCAGTGAGCTTGCTTGCCTGCCTTCCTGCCTGCTAACCTTCCTGCCTACCTGCCTGTGAGCCTGACTGCCTGCCTGCCAGCGAGCCTGCCAGCCTGCCTGCCTGCCTGCCTGCATGCCTGCCTGCCTGCGAGTATGCTTGCCTGCCTTCCTGCCTGCGAGCCTGCCTGCCTGCTAGCCTTCCTGCCTGCCTGTCTGCCTGACAGCGAGCCTGCCTAGCTGCCTGCCTGCCTGCATGCCTTCCTGCCTACCTGACTGCCAGCCTGCCTGCCTTCGAGCCTGCCTGCCTGCCTGCTGCCTGCCTGCCTGAGAGCCTGTGCCTGCGAGCCTGCTTGCCTGCCTGCCTGTGAGCCTGTGAGCCTGCGCGCTTGCTTGCCTGCTTGCTTGCCTGCCTGCCTGCCTGCCTGCGGCCGGCCTGCCTGCTTGCCTGCGAGCCTGCGAGCTTGCTTGCCTGCCTGCCTGCCTGCTTGCCTGCGAGCCTGCGAGCTTGCTTGCCTGCCTGCCTGCCTGCGAACCTTCTTGCTTACCTGCCTGTGAGCCTGCCTGCCTGCTTGCCAGCGAGCCTGCCTAGTGCGAGCCTGCCTGCCTGCTTGCCTGCCTGCCTGCTAGCCTGCTAGCCTGGCTGCCTGTGGCCTGCCTGCCGGCGAGCCTGCGAGCTTGTTTGCCTGCCTGCCTGCCTGCGAACCTTCCTGCCTACATGCCTGCGAACCTTCCTGCCTAGCTGCCTGTGAGCCTGCCTGCCTGCTTGCCAGCGAGCCAGCCTGGTGAGAGCCAGCCTGCCTGCCTACCTGCCTGCCTGCCTGCCTGGAAGCCTGCCTGGCTGCCTGCCTGCCTGCTAGCCTGGCTGCCTGCCTGTGAGCCTGCCTGCCTGCCTGCGGCCTGCCTGCCTGCCTGCGAGCCTGCGAGCTTGCTTGCCTGCCTGCCTGCCTGCGAACCTTCCTACCTAAATGCCTGCTTGCCTGCCTGCCTTCTTGCCAGCGAGCCTGCCTGGTGCGAGCCTGCCTGCCTGCCCGCCTGCCTGCCTGCCTGTCTGTCTGCAAGCCTGCCTGCTTGTCTACCTGCCTGCCTGCAAGCCTGCCTGCCTACCTGCCTGCTAGCCTGGCTGCCTGCCTGCGAGCCTGCCTGCCGGCCTGCGGCCTGCCTGCCTGCCTGCCTGCCTGCAGCCTGCCTCCTGCCTGTGAGCCTGTGAGCTTGCTTGCCTGCCTGCCTGCCTGCGAACCTTCCTGCCTACCTGCCTGCGAGCCTGCATGCCTGCCTGCCAGCGAGCCTGCCTGCTGCGAGCCTGCCTGCCAACCTGCCTGCCTGCATGCCTGCATGCCTGCCTGCCTGCCTGCCTGTTTGCCTGCGAGCATGTGAGCTTGCTTGCCTGCCTGCCTGCCTGCAAGCCTGCCTGCCTGCCTCCCTGCAAGCCTGCCTGCCTGCTAGCCTGCCAGACTTCCTGCCTGCCTGCCTGTCTGCCTGCCTGCGAGCCTGCGAGCTTGCTTGCCCACCTGCCTGCCTGCCTACGGCCTGCCTGCCTGCTTGCAAGCCTGTGAGCTTGCTTGCCTGCTGCCTGCCTGCCTGTGAAACTGCCTGCGAGCCTGCCTGCCTGCTTGCCAGCGAGCCTGCCTGGTGCGAGCCTGCCTGCCTGCCTGCCTACCTGCCTGCCTGCCTACATGCCTGCCTGCCTGCCTGCCTGCATGCCTGCCTGCCTGACTGCCTGCCTGCTAGCCTGCTAGCCTGGCTGCCTGCCTGCCTGCCTGCCTGCGAGCCTGCGAGCTTGCGAGCTTGCTTGCCTGCTTGACTATCTGCCTGCCTGCCTGCAGCCTGCCTGCCTGCCTCCGAGCCTGCGAGCTTGCTTGCCTGCCTGCCTGCCTGCAAGCCTGCCTGCCTGCCTGCATGCCTGCCTTCCAGTCTGCCTGCCTGTCTACCTGCCTGCCTGCCTGCGTGCGAGCCTGCGAGCTTGCTTGCCTGCCTGCCTGCGTGCGAACCTTCCTGCCTAACTGCCTGCGAGCTTGCCTGCCTGCTTGCCAGCGAGCCTGCCTGGTGCGAGCCTGCTGCCTGCCTGCCTGCCTGCCTACCTGCATGCCTGCATGCCTGCCTGCCTGCCTGCCTGCATTCCTGCATGCCTGCCTGCCTGCCAGCGAGCCTGCCTGGGCGAGCCTGCCTGCCTGCCTGCCTGCCTACATACCTGTCTGCATGCCTGCCTGCCTGCCTACGAGCGAGCATGTGAGCTTGCTTGCCTGCCTGCCTGCCTGCAAGCCTGCCTGCCTGCTAGCCCGCCTACCTTCCTGCCTGCCTGCCTGCCTGCCTGCGAGCCTGCGAGCTTGCTTGCCTGCCTGTCTGCCTGCCTGCGGCCTGCCTGCCTGCCTGCAAGCCTGTGAGCTTGCTTGCCTGCCTTCCTGCCTGCAAACCTTACTGCCTACCTGCCTGCGAGCCTGCCTGCCAGTTAGCCTGCCTGGCTGCCTGCCTGCCTGCCTGTATGGCTGCCTGCCTGCCTGCCTGCGAGCCTGCGAGCTTGCTTGCCTGCTTGCATGCCTGCCTGCCTGCCTGCCTGTGCCTGCCTGCCTGCCTGCCTGCGAGCCTGTGAGCTTGCTTGCCTGCCTGCCTGCCTGCAGCCTGCCTGCCTGCCTGCGAGCCTGCGAGCTTGCTTGCCTGCCTGCCTGCCTGCCTGTGAACCTTCCTGCCTACCTGCCTGCGAGACTGCTTGCCTGCTTGCCAGCGAGCCTGCCTGGTGCGAGCCTGCCTGCCTGCCTACCTGCCTGCCTGCCTGTCTGTCTGCATGCCTGCCTGCCTGCCTGCCTGCCTGGAAGCCTGCCTGCCTGCTACCCTGGCTACCTGCCTGCGAGCCTGCCTACCTGCCTGCCTACCTGCGGCCTGCCTGCCTGCCTGCGAGCCTGCAAGCTTGCTTGCCTGCCTGCCTGCCTGCGAATCTTCCTGCCTACCTGCCTGCGAGCCTGCCTGCCTGCCTGCCACTTAGCCTGCCTGCCTGCCTGCCTGCCTGCCTGTATGCCTTCCTGCCTGCCTGACTGCCTGCCTGCCTGCGAGCCTGTCTACCTGCCTGCCTGCCTGCCTGCCTGCCTGCTTGCCTGTGAGCCTGCCTGCCTTCATGCCTTCCTGCCTACCTGACTGCGAGCCTGCCTGCTTGCGAGCCTGCCTGCCTATCTGCCTGCCTGCCTGCGAGCCTGTGCCTGCGAGCCTGCTTTCCTGCCTGCCTGCGAGCCTGCCTGCCTGCCTGCCTGTGAGTCTGCCTGCCTGCGAGCCTGCCTGCCTGCCTGCTTGAATGCCTGCCAGCGAGCATGCCTGGACGAGCCTGCCTGCCTGCTTGCCTGCCTGCCTACCTACCTGTCTGCATGCCTGCCTGACTGCCTGCCTGCCTAAGAGCGAGCATGAGCTTGCTTGCCTGCCTGCCTGCCTGCTAGCCTGCCTGCCTTCCTGCCTGCCTACCTGTCTACCTCCCTGCCTGCCTGCCTGCCGGCCTGCCTGCCTGCCTGCATGCCTGCCTGCCTGCCTGCCTGCCTGCCTGCCTGCCTGCCTGCCTGCCTGCCTGCCTGCCTGCCTGCCTGCCTGCGAGCCTGCCTGCCTGCCTGCTAGCCTGCTAGCCTGGCTGCCTGACTGCCTGCCTGCGAGCCTGCCTGCCTGCCTGCGAGCCTGCGAGCTTGCTTGCCCGCTTGCCTGCCTGCATGCCTACCTGCCTGAGGCCTGCCTGCCTGCCTGTGAGCCTGCGAGCTTGCTTGCCTGCCTGCCTGCCTGCCTACCTGCAAGGCTGCCTGCCAGCTAGCCTGCCTGCTTTCCTGCCTGCCTGCGTGTCTACCTGCCTGCCTGCCTGCTTTGCTGCCTGCCTGCGTGTCTACCTGCCTGCCTGCCTGCCTGCCTGCCTGCATGCATGCCTGCCTGCCTGCATGCCTGCCTGCGAGCCTGCCTGCCTGCGAGCCTGCCTGCGAGCCTGGTCTGCTAGCCTGCTAGCTTTCTTGCCTGCTTGTCTGCCTGCCTGACTGCCTGCCTGCCTGCCTGCCTGCCTGCAAGCCTGCCTGCCTGCCTGCGTGCAAGCCTGCCTGCCTGCTAGCCTCCCTGCCTTCCTGCCTGCTTGCCTGTCTGCCTGCCTGCGAGCCTGCGAGCTTGCTTGCCTGCCAGCCTGCCTGCCTACGGCCTGCCTGCCTGCCTGCCTGCCTGTGAAACCTCCTTCATAGCTGCCTGTGAGCCTGCCTGCTTGCTTGCCAGCGAGCCTGCCTGGTGCGAGCCTGCCTGCCTACCTGCCTGCCTGCCTGCCTGCATGCCTGCCTGCCTGCCTGCCTGCCTGCTAGCCTGCTACCTGGCTGCCTGCCTACCTGCCTGCCTGTGAGCCTCCGAGCTTGCTTGCCTGCTTGCCTGCATGCCTGCCTGCAGCCTGCCTGCCTGCCTGCGAGCCTGCGAGCTTGCTAGCCTGCCTGCCTACCTGTGAACCTTCCTGCCTACCTGCCTGCTAGCCTGCCTGCCTGCCTGCCAGCGAGCCTGCCTGGTGCGAGCCTGCCTGCCTGCCTGCTTGCCTACCTCCTGCATGCATGCCTGCCTGCCTGCCTGCTTGCCCGACTGGCTGCCTGCGAGCTTTGAGCTTGCTTGCCTGCCTGCCTGCCTGCCTGCAAGCCTGCCTGCCTGCTAGCCTGCCTGCCTTCCTGCCTGCCTGCCTGCCTGCCTGCCTGTCTACCTGCCTGCCTGTCTGCCTGTGAGCCTGAGAGCTTGCTTGCCTGCCTGCCTGCCTGCCTGCCTGTCTGCCTGCCTGCCTGCCTGCCTGCCTGCCTGCCTGCCTGCGGCCTGCCTGCCTGCCTGCAAGCCTGTGGGCTTGCTTGCCTGCCTGCCTGCCTGCGAACCTTCCTGCCTACCTGCTTTCGAGCCTGCCTGCTTGCTTGCCAGCGAGCCTGCCTGGTGCGAGCCTGCCTGCCTGCCTACCTGCCTGCCTGCATGCCTGCATGCCTGTCTGCCTGCCTGCCTGCCTGCCTGCCTGCTAGCCTGCTATCCTGGCTGCATGCCTGCCAGCCTGCCTACCTGCGAGCCTGCAAGCTTGCTTGCCTGCCTGCCTGCATCCTGCCTGCCTGCCTGTCTGCGAGCCTGCGAGCTTGCTAGCCTGCCTGCCTGCCTGAGAACCTTCCTGCCTACCTGCCTGCAAGCCTGCCTGCCTGCTTGCCAGCGAGCCTGCCTGGTGCGAGCCTGCCTGCCTGCCTGCCTGCCTTCCTGCCTGCCTACCTCCTTGTCTGCATGCCTGCCTGCCTGCCTGCCTGTCTGCCTGCAAGCGAGCATGTGAGCTTGTTTGCTTGCCTGCCTTCCTGCAAGTCTTCCTGCCTGCCGGCCTGCCTGCCGGCCTGCCGGCCTGCCTGCCTGCGGCCTGCCTGCCTACCTTCAAGCCTGTGATCTTGCTTGCCTGCCTTCCTGCCTGCGAACCTTCATGCCTACCTGCCTGCGAGCCTGCCTGCCTGCCTGCCAGCAAGACTGCCTGCCTGCCTGCCTGCCTACCTGCCTGCATGCCTACCTGCCTGCCTGCATGCTTACCTGCCTGCCTGCATGCCTGCCTACCTGCCTAAGAGCTGCGAGCATGCTTGCCTACCTGCCTGCCTGCGAGCCTGCCTGCCTGCTAGCCTGCCTGCCAGCGAGCCTGCGTGCCTGCCTGCCTGCCTTCCTGCCTTCATGCCTACCTGACTGCGAGCCTGCCTGCCTGCGAGCCTGTCTGCCTGCCTGCCTGCCTGCCTGCCTGCCTGCCTGCGAGCCTGTGCCTGCGAGCCTGCTTGCCTGCCTGCCTGCGAGCCTGCCTCCCTGCCTGCCTGCCTGCCTGTGAGCCTTCCTGCCTGCGAGCCTGCCTGCCTGCCTGCCTACCTGCCTGCCTGCTTGCATGCCTGCCTGTGAGCCTGCCTGCGAGCCTGCCTGCCTGTGAACCTGCTGGCCTGCGAGCAAGAAAACCGGCTTGCCTGCCTGCCTGCCTGCCTGCCTGCGAGCCTGCCTGCTTGCCTGCCTGCCTGCCTGCCTGCCTGCCTGCGAGCCTGCGAGCTTGCTTGACTGCCTGCCTGCCTGCCTGCCTGTCTACCTGCCTGCCTTCCTGCCTGCCTGCCTGCCTGCCTGCCTGCCTGCCTGCCTGCCTGCCTGCCTGCCGGCGAGCCTTCCTGCCTGCCTGCTAGCCTGCTAGCCTGGCTGCCTGCCTGCCTGACTGCCTTCCTGCGAGCCTGCCTGCCTGCCTGCGAGCCTGCGAGCTTGCTTGCCTGCTTGCCTGCCTGCCTGCCTACCTGCCTGAGGCCTGCCTGCCTGCCTGTGAGCCTGCGAGCTTGCTTGCCTGCCTGCCTGCCTGCGAACCTTCCTGCCTACCTGCCTGCGAGCCTACCTGCCTGCCTGCCTGCGAGCTTGCCTGCTGCTAGCCTTCCTACCTGCCTGCCTGCCTGCGAGCCTGCCTGCCTGCCTGCCTGCCTGCCTGCTTGACTGCCTGACAGCAAGCCAGCCTGGACGAGCCTGCCTGCCTGCCTACCTGCCTACATACCTGTCTGCATGCCTGCCTGCCTGCCTGCCTGCCTACGAGCGAGCATGTGAGCTTGCTTGCCTGGCTGCCTGCATGCAAGCCTGCCTGCCTGCTACCCTGCCTGCCTTCCTGCCTGCCTGCCTGTCTACCTGCCTGCCTGCCTGCCTGCCTGCATGCATGCATGCATCCCTGCCTGCCTTCCTGCCTGCCTGCCTGTCTGCCTGCCTGCCTGCCTGCGAGCCTGCGAGCTTGCTTGCCTGCCTGCCTGCCTGCCTGAGGCCTGCCTGCCTGCAAGCCTGTGAGCTTACTTGCCTGCCTTCCTGCCTGCGAACCTTCCTGCCTACCTGCCTGCGAGCCTGCCTGCCTTCCTGCCTGTCTACCTGCCTGCCTGCCTGCCTGCCTGCCTGCTTGCCTGTGAGCCTGCCTGCCTGCATGCCTTCCTGCCTACCTGACTGCGAGCCTGCCTGCTTGCGAGCCTGCCTGCCTATCTGCCTGCCTGCCTGCGAGCCTGTGCCTGCGAGCCTGCTTTCCTGCCTGCCTGCGAGCCTGCCTGCCTGCCTGCCTGTGAGTCTGCCTGCCTGCGAGCCTGCCTGCCTGCCTGCTTGAATGCCTGCCAGCGAGCATGCCTGGACGAGCCTGCCTGCCTGCTTGCCTGCCTGCCTACCTACCTGTCTGCATGCCTGCCTGACTGCCTGCCTGCCTAAGAGCGAGCATGAGCTTGCTTGCCTGCCTGCCTGCCTGCTAGCCTGCCTGCCTTCCTGCCTGCCTACCTGTCTACCTCCCTGCCTGCCTGCCTGCCGGCCTGCCTGCCTGCCTGCCTGCCTGCCTGCGAGCCTGCCTGCCTGCCTGCCTGCGAGCCTGCCTGCCTGCCTGCTAGCCTGCTAGCCTGGCTGCCTGTGGCCTGCCTGCCGGCGAGCCTGCGAGCTTGTTTGCCTGCCTGCCTGCCTGCGAACCTTCCTGCCTACATGCCTGCGAACCTTCCTGCCTAGCTGCCTGTGAGCCTGCCTGCCTGCTTGCCAGCGAGCCAGCCTGGTGAGAGCCAGCCTGCCTGCCTACCTGCCTGCCTGCCTGCCTGGAAGCCTGCCTGGCTGCCTGCCTGCCTGCTAGCCTGGCTGCCTGCCTGTGAGCCTGCCTGCCTGCCTGCGGCCTGCCTGCCTGCCTGCGAGCCTGCGAGCTTGCTTGCCTGCCTGCCTGCCTGCGAACCTTCCTACCTAAATGCCTGCTTGCCTGCCTGCCTTCTTGCCAGCGAGCCTGCCTGGTGCGAGCCTGCCTGCCTGCCCGCCTGCCTGCCTGCCTGTCTGTCTGCAAGCCTGCCTGCTTGTCTACCTGCCTGCCTGCAAGCCTGCCTGCCTACCTGCCTGCTAGCCTGGCTGCCTGCCTGCGAGCCTGCCTGCCGGCCTGCGGCCTGCCTGCCTGCCTGCCTGCCTGCAGCCTGCCTCCTGCCTGTGAGCCTGTGAGCTTGCTTGCCTGCCTGCCTGCCTTCGAACCTTCCTGCCTACCTGCCTGCGAGCCTGCATGCCTGCCTGCCAGCGAGCCTGCCTGCTGCGAGCCTGCCTGCCAACCTGCCTGCCTGCATGCCTGCATGCCTGCCTGCCTGCCTGCCTGTTTGCCTGCGAGCATGTGAGCTTGCTTGCCTGCCTGCCTGCCTGCAAGCCTGCCTGCCTGCCTCCCTGCAAGCCTGCCTGCCTGCTAGCCTGCCAGACTTCCTGCCTGCCTGCCTGTCTGCCTGCCTGCGAGCCTGCGAGCTTGCTTGCCCGCCTGCCTGCCTGCCTACGGCCTGCCTGCCTGCTTGCAAGCCTGTGAGCTTGCTTGCCTGCTGCCTGCCTGCCTGTGAAACTGCCTGCGAGCCTGCCTGCCTGCTTGCCAGCGAGCCTGCCTGGTGCGAGCCTGCCTGCCTGCCTGCCTGCCTACATGCCTGCCTGCCTGCCTGCCTGCATGCCTGCCTGCCTGACTGCCTGCCTGCTAGCCTGCTAGCCTGGCTGCCTGCCTGCCTGCCTGCCTGCGAGCCTGCGAGCTTGCTTGCCTGCTTGACTATCTGCCTGCCTGCCTGCAGCCTGCCTGCCTGCCTCCGAGCCTGCGAGCTTGCTTGCCTGCCTGCCTGCCTGCAAGCCTGCCTGCCTGCCTGCATGCCTGCCTTCCAGTCTGCCTGCCTGTCTACCTGCCTGCCTGCCTGCGTGCGAGCCTGCGAGCTTGCTTGCCTGCCTGCCTGCGTGCGAACCTTCCTGCCTAACTGCCTGCGAGCTTGCCTGCCTGCTTGCCAGCGAGCCTGCCTGGTGCGAGCCTGCTGCCTGCCTGCCTGCCTGCCTACCTGCATGCCTGCATGCCTGCCTGCCTGCCTGCCTGCATTCCTGCATGCCTGCCTGCCTGCCAGCGAGCCTGCCTGGGCGAGCCTGCCTGCCTGCCTGCCTGCCTACATACCTGTCTGCATGCCTGCCTGCCTGCCTACGAGCGAGCATGTGAGCTTGCTTGCCTGCCTGCCTGCCTGCAAGCCTACCTGCCTGAGGCCTGCCTGCCTGCCTGTGAGCCTGCGAGCTTGCTTGCCTGCCTGCCTGCCTGCCTACCTGCAAGGCTGCCTGCCAGCTAGCCTGCCTGCTTTCCTGCCTGCCTGCGTGTCTACCTGCCTGCCTGCCTGCTTTGCTGCCTGCCTGCGTGTCTACCTGCCTGCCTGCCTGCCTGCCTGCCTGCATGCATGCCTGCCTGCCTGCATGCCTGCCTGCGAGCCTGCCTGGCTGCGAGCCTGCCTGCGAGCCTGGTCTGCTAGCCTGCTAGCTTTCTTGCCTGCTTGTCTGCCTGCCTGACTGCCTGCCTGCAAGCCTGCCTGCCTGCCTGCGTGCAAGCCTGCCTGCCTGCTAGCCTCCCTGCCTTCCTGCCTGCTTGCCTGTCTGCCTGCCTGCGAGCCTGCGAGCTTGCTTGCCTGCCAGCCTGCCTGCCTACGGCCTGCCTGCCTGCCTGCCTGCCTGTGAAACCTCCTTCATAGCTGCCTGTGAGCCTGCCTGCTTGCTTGCCAGCGAGCCTGCCTGGTGCGAGCCTGCCTGCCTGCCTACCTGCCTGCCTGCATGCCTGTCTGCCTGCCTGCCTGCCTGCCTGCCTGCTAGCCTGCTATCCTGGCTGCATGCCTGCCAGCCTGCCTACCTGCGAGCCTGCAAGCTTGCTTGCCTGCCTGCCTGCATCCTGCCTGCCTGCCTGTCTGCGAGCCTGCGAGCTTGCTAGCCTGCCTGCCTGCCTGAGAACCTTCCTGCCTACCTGCCTGCAAGCCTGCCTGCCTGCTTGCCAGCGAGCCTGCCTGGTGCGAGCCTGCCTGCCTGCCTGCCTGCCTTCCTGCCTGCCTACCTACCTGTCTGCATGCCTGCCTGCCTGCCTGCCTGTCTGCCTGCAAGCGAGCATGTGAGCTTGTTTGCTTGCCTGCCTTCCTGCAAGTCTTCCTGCCTGCCGGCCTGCCTGCCGGCCTGCCGGCCTGCCTGCCTGCGGCCTGCCTGCCTACCTTCAAGCCTGTGAGCTTGCTTGCCTGCCTTCCTGCCTGCGAACCTTCATGCCTACCTGCCTGCGAGCCTGCCTGCCTGCCTGCCAGCAAGACTGCCTGCCTGCCTGCCTGCCTACCTGCCTGCATGCCTACCTGCCTGCCTGCATGCTTACCTGCCTGCCTGCATGCCTGCCTACCTGCCTACGAGCTGCGAGCATGCTTGCCTACCTGCCTGCCTGCGAGCCTGCCTGCCTGCTAGCCTGCCTGCCAGCGAGCCTGAGTGCCTGCCTGCCTGCCTTCCTGCCTTCATGCCTACCTGACTGCGAGCCTGCCTGCCTGCGAGCCTGTCTGCCTGCCTGCCTGCCTGCCTGCCTGCCTGCCTGCGAGCCTGTGCCTGCGAGCCTGCTTGCCTGCCTGCCTGCGAGCCTGCCTCCCTGCCTGCCTGCCTGCCTGTGAGCCTTCCTGCCTGCGAGCCTGCCTGCCTGCCTGCCTACCTGCCTGCCTGCTTGCATGCCTGCCTGTGAGCCTGCCTGCGAGCCTGCCTGCCTGTGAACCTGCTGGCCTGCGAGCAAGCAAACCGGCTTGCCTGCCTGCCTGCCTGCCTGCCTGCGAGCCTGCCTGCTTGCCTGCCTGCCTGCCTGCCTGCCTGCCTGCGAGGCTGCCTGCCTGCCTGCGAGCCTGTGAGCTTGCTTGCCTGCCTGCATGTATGCGAGCCTGCGAGCTTGATTGCCTGCTTGCCGGCCTGCCTGCAGCCTGCGTGCCTGCCTGCGAGCCTGCGAGCTTGCTTGACTGCCTGCCTGCCTGCCTGCCTGTCTACCTGCCTGCCTTCCTGCCTGCCTGCCTGCCTGCCTGCCTGCCTGCCTGCCTGCCTGCCTGCCGGCGAGCCTTCCTGCCTGCCTGCTAGCCTGCTAGCCTGGCTGCCTGCCTGCCTGACTGCCTTCCTGCGAGCCTGCCTGCCTGCCTGCGAGCCTGCGAGCTTGCTTGCCTGCTTGCCTGCCTGCCTGCCTACCTGCCTGAGGCCTGCCTGCCTGCCTGTGAGCCTGCGAGCTTGCTTGCCTGCCTGCCTGCCTGCGAACCTTCCTGCCTACCTGCCTGCGAGCCTACCTGCCTGCCTGCCTGCGAGCTTGCCTGCTGCTAGCCTTCCTACCTGCCTGCCTGCCTGCGAGCCTGCCTGCCTGCCTGCCTGCCTGCCTGCTTGACTGCCTGACAGCAAGCCAGCCTGGACGAGCCTGCCTGCCTGCCTACCTGCCTACATACCTGTCTGCATGCCTGCCTGCCTGCCTGCCTGCCTACGAGCGAGCATGTGAGCTTGCTTGCCTGGCTGCCTGCATGCAAGCCTGCCTGCCTGCTACCCTGCCTGCCTTCCTGCCTGCCTGCCTGTCTACCTGCCTGCCTGCCTGCCTGCCTGCATGCATGCATGCATCCCTGCCTGCCTTCCTGCCTGCCTGCCTGTCTACCTGCCTGCCTGCCTGCGAGCCTGCGAGCTTGCTTGCCTGCCTGCCTGCCTGCCTGAGGCCTGCCTGCCTGCAAGCCTGTGAGCTTACTTGCCTGCCTTCCTGCCTGCGAACCTTCCTGCCTACCTGCCTGCGAGCCTGCCTGCCTTCCTGCCTGTCTACCTGCCTGCCTGCCTGCCTGCCTGCCTGCTTGCCTGTGAGCCTGCCTGCCTGCATGCCTTCCTGCCTACCTGACTGCGAGCCTGCCTGCTTGCGAGCCTGCCTGCCTATCTGCCTGCCTGCCTGCGAGCCTGTGCCTGCGAGCCTGCTTTCCTGCCTGCCTGCGAGCCTGCCTGCCTGCCTGCCTGTGAGTCTGCCTGCCTGCGAGCCTGCCTGCCTGCCTGCTTGAATGCCTGCCAGTGAGCATGCCTGGACGAGCCTGCCTGCCTGCTTGCCTCCCTGCCTACCTACCTGTCTGCATGCCTGCCTGACTGCCTGCCTGCCTAAGAGCGAGCATGAGCTTGCTTGCCTGCCTGCCTGCCTGCTAGCCTGCCTGCCTTCCTGCCTGCCTACCTGTCTACCTCCCTGCCTGCCTGCCTGCCGGCCTGCCTGCCTGCCTGCCTGCCTGCCTGCGAGCCTGCCTGCCTGCCTGCCTGCGAGCCTGCCTGCCTGCCTGCTAGCCTGCTAGCCTGGCTGCCTGACTGCCTGCCTGCGAGCCTGCCTGCCTGCCTGCGAGCCTGCGAGCTTGCTTGCCCGCTTGCCTGCCTGCCTGCCTACCTGCCTGAGGCCTGCCTGCCTGCCTGTGAGCCTGCGAGCTTGCTTGCCTGCCTGCCTGCCTGCCTACCTGCAAGGCTGCCTGCCGGCTAGCCTGCCTGCTTTCCTGCCTGCCTGCGTGTCTACCTGCCTGCCTGCCTGCCTGCCTGCCTGCATGCATGCCTGCCTGCCTGCATGCCTGCCTGCGAGCCTGCCTGCCTGCGAGCCTGCCTGCGAGCCTGGTCTGCTAGCCTGCTAGCTTTCTTGCCTGCTTGTCTGCCTGCCTGACTGCCTGCCTGCCTGCCTGCCTGCCTGCAAGCCTGCCTGCCTGCCTGCGTGCAAGCCTGCCTGCCTGCTAGCCTCCCTGCCTTCCTGCCTGCTTGCCTGTCTGCCTGCCTGCGAGCCTGCGAGCTTGCTTGCCTGCCAGCCTGCCTGCCTACGGCCTGCCTGCCTGCCTGCCTGCCTGTGAAACCTCCTTCATAGCTGCCTGTGAGCCTGCCTGCTTGCTTGCCAGCGAGCCTGCCTGGTGCGAGCCTGCCTGCCTACCTGCCTGCCTGCCTGCCTGCATGCCTGCCTGCCTGCCTGCCTGCTAGCCTGCTAGCTGGCTGCCTGCCTACCTGCCTGCCTGTGAGCCTCCGAGCTTGCTTGCCTGCTTGCCTGCATGCCTGCCTGCGAGCCTGCGAGCTTGCTAGCCTGCCTGCCTACCTGTGAACCTTCCTGCCTACCTGCCTGCTAGCCTGCCTGCCTGCCTGCCAGCGAGCCTGCCTGGTGCGAGCCTGCCTGCCTGCCTGCTTGCCTACCTCCTGCATGCATGCCTGCCTGCCTGCCTGCTTGCCAGACTGGCTGCCTGCGAGCTTTGAGCTTGCTTGCCTGCCTGCCTGCCTGCAAGCCTGCCTGCCTGCTAGCCTGCCTGCCTTCCTGCCTGCCTGACTGCCTGCCTGCCTGTCTACCTGCCTGCCTGTCTGCCTGTGAGCCTGAGAGCTTGCTTGCCTGCCTGCCTGTCTGCCTGCCTGCCTGCCTGCCTGCCTGCCTGCCTGCCTGCGGCCTGCCTGCCTGCCTGCAAGCCTGTGGGCTTGCTTGCCTGCCTGCCTGCCTGCGAACCTTCCTGCCTACCTGCCTGCGAGCCTGCCTGCCTGCTTGCCAGCGAGCCTGCCTGGTGCGAGCCTGCCTGCCTGCCTACCTGCCTGCCTGCATGCCTGTCTGCCTGCCTGCCTGCCTGCCTGCCTGCTAGCCTGCTATCCTGGCTGCATGCCTGCCAGCCTGCCTACCTGCGAGCCTGCAAGCTTGCTTGCCTGCCTGCCTGCCTGCATCCTGCCTGCCTGCCTGTCTGCGAGCCTGCGAGCTTGCTAGCCTGCCTGCCTGCCTGAGAACCTTCCTGCCTACCTGCCTGCGAGCCTGCCTGCCTGCTTGCCAGCGAGCCTGCCTGGTGCGAGCCTGCCTGCCTGCCTGCCTGCCTTCCTGCCTGCCTACCTACCTGTCTGCATGCCTGCCTGCCTGCCTGCCTGTCTGCCTGCAAGCGAGCATGTGAGCTTGTTTGCTTACCTGCCTTCCTGAAAGTCTTCCTGCCTGCCGGCCTGCCTGCCGGCCTGCCGGCCTGCCTGCCTGCGGCCTGCCTGCCTACCTTCAAGCCTGTGAGCTTGCTTGCCTGCCTTCCTGCCTGCGAACCTTCATGCCTACCTGCCTGCGAGCCTGCCTGCCTGCCTGCCAGCAAGACTGCCTGCCTGCCTGCCTGCCTGCCTACCTGCCTGCATGCCTACCTGCCTGCCTGCATGCTTACCTGCCTGCCTGCATGCCTGCCTACCTGCCTAAGAGCTGCGAGCATGCTTGCCTACCTGCCTGCCTGCGAGCCTGCCTGCCTGCTAGCCTGCCTGCTAGCGAGCCTGAGTGCCTGCCTGCCTGCCTTCCTGCCTTCATGCCTACCTGACTGCGAGCCTGCCTGCCTGCGAGCCTGTCTGCCTGCCTGCCTGCCTGCCTGCCTGCCTGCCTGCCTGCCTGCGAGCCTGTGCCTGCGAGCCTGCTTGCCTGCCTGCCTGCGAGCCTGCCTCCCTGCCTGCCTGCCTGCCTGTGAGCCTTCCTGCCTGCGAGCCTGCCTGCCTGCCTGCCTACCTGCCTGCCTGCCTGCCTGCCTGCGAGCCTGTGCCTGCGAGCCTGCTTGCCTGCCTGCCTGCGAGCCTGCCTCCCTGCCTGCCTGCCTGCCTGTGAGCCTTCCTGCCTGCGAGCCTGCCTGCCTGCCTGCCTACCTGCCTGCCTGCTTGTCTGCCTGCCTGCATGCCTGCCTGCGAGCCTGCCTGCCTGCCAGCCTGCCTGAGCGCCTGCCTGCCTGCCTTCCTACCTACCTATCTGCCTGCCTGCCTGTCTGCCAGCCTGCCAGCCTGCCTGCCTGCCTGCCCGCCTGCCTACTTGCCTGCCTTCCTGCATGCCTGCCTGCCTGACTACCTGCCTGCATGCCTGCCTGCCTGCCTGCCTGCGAGCCTGCGAGCCTGCCTGCCTGCGAGCCTGCGAGCCTGCCTGCCTGCGAGCCTGCCTGCCTGCCTGCGAGCCTGCCTGCCTGCGAGCCTGCCTGCCTGCCTGCGAGCCTGCGAGCCTGCCTGCCTGCCTGCCTGCCTGCCTGCCTGTCTGTTTGCAAGCCTGCGAGCCTGCGAGCTTGCTTGCCTGCTTGCCTGCCTGCCTGCCTTCCTGCGGCCTGCCTACCTGCCTGCGAGCCTGCGAGCTTGCTTGCCTGCCTGTCTGCGAACCTTCCTGCCTACCTGCTTGCGAGCCTGCCTGCCTGTCTGTCTGCATGCCTGCCTGCCTGCCTGCCTGCCTGCCTGCCAGGAAGCCTGCCTGCCTGCCTGCTAGCCTGGCTGCGTACCTGCATGCCTGTCTGCCTGCCTGTGGTCTGCCTGCCTGCCTGCCTGCGAGCCTGCGAGATTGCTTGCCTGCCTGCCTCCCTGCGAACCTTCCTGCCTACCTGCCTGCGAGTCTGCCTGCCTGCTTGCCAGCGAGCCTGCCTGGTGCGAGCCTGCCTGCCTGCCTGCCTGCCTGCCTGCCTGCCTGCCTGCCTGCCTGTCTACCTGCCTGTCTACCTGCCTGCCTGCCTGCGAGCCTGCGAGCCTGCGAGCCTGCGAGCCTGCCTGCCTGCGAGCCTGCCTGCCTGCGAGCCTGCCTGCCTGCGAGCCTGCCTGCCTGCCTTCCTGCCTACCTGCCTGCCTGCCTGCCTGCCTGCCTGCCAGTCTGCGAGAATGCCTGCGTGCCTGCCTGCCTGCCTGCCTGCCTGCGAGCCTGCCTGCTTGCCTGCCTGCCTGCCTGCCTGCCTGCCTGCGAGCCTGCCTGCCTGCCTGCGAGCCTGTGAGCTTGCTTGCCTGCCTGCATGTATGCGAGCCTGCGAGCTTGATTGCCTGCTTGCCGGCCTGCCTGCAGCCTGCGTGCCTGCTTGCGAGGCTGCGAGCTTGCTTGACTGCCTGCCTGCCTGCCTGCCTGTCTACCTGCCTGCCTTCCTGCCTGCCTGCCTGCCTGCCTGCCTGCCTGCCTGCCTGCCTGCCTGCCTGCCTGCCGGCGAGCCTTCCTGCCTGCCTGCTAGCCTGCTAGCCTGGCTGCCTGCCTGCCTGACTGCCTTCCTGCGAGCCTGCCTGCCTGCCTGCGAGCCTGCGAGCTTGCTTGCCTGCTTGCCTGCCTGCCTGCCTACCTGCCTGAGGCCTGCCTGCCTGCCTGTGAGCCTGCGAGCTTGCTTGCCTGCCTGCCTGCCTGCGAACCTTCCTGCCTACCTGCCTGCGAGCCTACCTGCCTGCCTGCCTGCGAGCTTGCCTGCTGCTAGCCTTCCTACCTGCCTGCCTGCCTGCGAGCCTGCCTGCCTGCCTGCCTGCCTGCTTGACTGCCTGACAGCAAGCCAGCCTGGACGAGCATGCCTGCCTGCCTACCTGCCTACATACCTGTCTGCATGCCTGCCTGCCTGCCTGCCTGCCTACGAGCGAGCATGTGAGCTTGCTTGCCTGGCTGCCTGCATGCAAGCCTGCCTGCCTGCTACCCTGCCTGCCTTCCTGCCTGCCTGCCTGTCTACCTGCCTGCCTGCCTGCCTGCCTGCATGCATGCATGCATGCCTGCCTGCCTGCCTGCGAGCCTGCAAGCTTGCTTGCCTGCCTGCCTGAGGCCTGCCTGCCTGCAAGCCTGTGAGCTTGCTTGCCTGCCTTCCTGCCTGCGAACCTTCCTGCCTACCTGCCTGCGAGCCTGCCTGCCTTCCTGCCTGTCTACCTGCCTGCCTGCCTGCCTGCCTGCCTGCTTGCCTGTGAGCCTGCCTGCCTGCATGCCTTCCTGCCTACCTGACTACGAGCCTGCCTGCCTGTGAGCCTGCCTGCCTATCTGCCTGCCTGCCTGCGAGCCTGTGCCTGCGAGCCTGCTTTCCTGCCTGCCTGCGAGCCTGCCTGCCTGCCTGCCTGCCTGCCTGCTTGAATGCCTGCCAGTGAGCATGCCTGGACGAGCCTGCCTGCCTGCCTGCCTGCCTGCCTACCTACCTGTCTGCATGCCTGCCTGACTGCCTGCCTGCCTAAGAGCGAGCATGAGCTTGCTTGCCTGCCTGCCTGCCTGCTAGCCTGCCTGCCTTCCTGCCTGCCTACCTGTCTACCTCCCTGCCTGCCTGCCTGCCTGCCTGCATGCCTGCCTGCCTGCCTGCCTGCCTGCGAGCCTGCCTGCCTGCCTGCTAGCCTGCCTGCCTGCCTGCTAGCCTGCTAGCCTGGCTGCCTGACTGCCTGCCTTGCGAGCCTGCATGCCTGCCTGCGAGCCTGCGAGCTTGCTTGCCCGCTTGCCTGCCTGCCTGCCTACCTGCCTGAGGCCTGCCTGCCTGCCTGTGAGCCTGCGAGCTTGCTTGCCTGCCTGCCTGCCTGCGAACCTTCCTATCTACCTGACTGCAAGCCTACCTGCCTGCCTGCCTGCGAGCTTGCCTGCTGCTAGCCTTCCTACCTGCCTGCCTGCCTGCCTACCTGCAAGGCTGCCTGCCGGCTAGCCTGCCTGCTTTCCTGCCTGCCTGCGTGTCTACCTGCCTGCCTGCCTGCCTGCCTGCATGCCTGCCTGCCTGCATGCCTGCCTGCGAGCCTGCCTGCCGGCAATCTGCCTGCGAGCCTGCCTACTAGCCTGCTAGCTTTCTTGCCTGCTTGTCTGCCTGCCTGACTGCCTGCCTGCGAGCCTGCCTGCCTGCCTGCAAGCCTCTGAGCTTGCTTGCCTGCTTGCCTGCCTGCCTGCCTGCCTGCCACCGAGCGAGCATGTGAGCTTCCTTGCCTGCCTGCCTGCGTTCAAGCCTGCCTGCCTGCTAGACTTCCTGCTTGCCTGCCTTCCTGCCTGCCTGCCTGTCTACCTACCTGCCTGCCTGCCTGCAAGCCTTCCTGTCTGCCTACCTGCCTGCCTGCCTGCCTGGCTGCCTGCATGCCTTCCTGCCTACCTGACTGCGAGCCTGCCTGCCTGTGAGCCTGCCTGCCTGCCTGCCTGCCTGCGAGCCTGTGCCTGCGAGCCTGCCTGCCTGCCTGCCTGACTGCCTGTGAGCCTTCCTGCCTGCGAGCCTGCCTGCCTGCCTGCCTGCCTGCCTGTGAGCCTGCGAGCTTGCTTGCCTGCTTGCCTGCCTGCGGCCTGCCTGCCTGCCTGCGAGCCTGTGAGCTTGCTTGCCTGCCTGCATGTATGTGAGTCTGCCTGCCTGCGAGCCTGCCTGCCTGCCTGTCTGCCTGCAAGCCTGCCTGCCTGCCTGCTACCCTGGCTGCCTGCCTGCCTGACTGCCTGCCTGCGAGCCTGCCTGCCTGCCTGCGAGCCTGCGAGCTTGCTTGCCTGCCTGCCTGCGAACCTTCTTGCCTACCTGCCTGCGAGCCTGCCTGCCTGCTTGCCAGCGAGCCTGCCTGGTGTGAGCCTGCCTGCCTGCCTACCTGCCTGCCTGCTTGCCAGCGAGCCTGCCTGGTGCGAGCCTGCCTGCCTGCCTACCTGCCTGCCTGCCTGTCTGTCTGCATGCCTGCCTGCCTGCAGCCTGCCTGCCTGCCTGCGAGCCTGCGAGCTTGCTTGCCTGCTTGCCTGCCTGCGAACCTTCCTGCCTACCTGCCTGTGAGCCTGCCTGCCTGCCTGCCAGTGAGCCAGCCTGGTGCGAACCTGCCTGCCTGCCTACCTGCCTGCCTGCATGCCTGCCTGCATGCCTGCCTGCATGCCTGCCTGCATGCCTGCCTGCCTGTGAGAATGTGAGCTTCCTTGCCTGCCTGCCTGCCTGCAAGCCTGCCTGCCTGCCTGCCTGCAAGCCTGCCTGCCTGCTAGCCTCCCTGCCTTCCTGCCTGCTTGCCTGTCTGCCTGCCTGCGAGCCTGCGAGCTTGCTTGCCTGCCAGCCTGCCTGCCTAGGGCCTGCCTGCCTGCCTGCCTGCCTGTGAAACCTCCTGCCTAGCTGCCTGTGAGCCTGCCTGCTTGCTTGCCAGCGAGCCTGCCTGGTGCGAGCCTGCCTGCCTACCTGCCTGCCTGCCTGCCTGCATGCCTGCCTGCCTGCCTGCCTGCTAGCCTGCTAGCTGGCTGCCTGCCTACCTGCCTGCCTGTGAGCCTCCGAGCTTGCTTGCCTGCTTGCCTGCCTGCCTGCCTGCAGCCTGCCTGCCTGCCTGCCTGCGAGCCTGCGAGCTTGCTAGCCTGCCTGCCTACCTGTGAACCTTCCTGCCTACCTGCCTGCTAGCCTGCCTGCCTGCCTGCCAGCGAGCCTGCCTGGTGCGAGCCTGCCTGCCTGCCTGCTTGCCTACCTCCTGCATGCATGCCTGCCTGCCTGCCTGCTTGCCCGACTGGCTGCCTGGGAGCTTTCAGCTTGCTTGCCTGCCTGCCTGCCTGCAAGCCTGCCTGCCTGCTAGCCTGCCTGCCTGCCTGCGAGCCTGCGAGCTTGCTTGCCTGCTTGCCTGCCTGCGAACATTCCTGACTACCTGCCTGTGAGCCTGCCGGCCTGCCTGCCAGTGAGCCAGCCTGGTGCGAACCTGCCTGCCTGCCTACCTGCCTGCCTGCATGCCTGCCTGCCTGTGAGCATGTGAGCTTCCTTGCCTGCCTGCCTGCCTGCAAGCCTGCCTGCCTGCCTGCCTGCAAGCCTGCCTGCCTGCTAGCATCCCTGCCTTCCTGCCTGCTTGCCTGTCTGCCTGCCTGCGAGCCTGCGAGCTTGCTTGCCTGCCAGCCTGCCTGCCTACGGCCTTCCTGCCTGCCTGCCTGCCTGTGAAACCTCCTGCCTAGATGCCTGTGAGCCTGCCTGCTTGCTTGCCAGCGAGCCTGCCTGGTGCGAGCCTGCCTGCCTACCTGCCTGCCTGCCTGCCTGCATGCCTGCCTGCCTGCCTGCCTGCCTGCTAGCCTGCTACCTGGCTGCCTGCCTACCTGCCTGCCTGTGAGCCTCTGAGCTTGCTTGCCTGCTTGCCTGCCTGCCTGCCTGCAGCCTGCCTGCCTGCCTGCCTGCCTGCGAGCTTGCTAGCCTGCCTGCCTACCTGTGAACCTTCCTGCCTACCTGCCTGCTAGCCTGCCTGCCTGCCTGCCTGCCAGCGAGCCTGCCTGGTGCGAGCCTGCTTGCCTGCCTGCTTGCCTACCTCCTGCATGCATGCCTGCCTGCCTGCCTGCTTGCCCGACTGGCTGCCTGCGAGCTTTGAGCTTGCTTGCCTGCCTGCCTGCCTGCAAGCCTGCCTGCCTGCTAGCCTGCCTGCCTTCCTGCCTGCCTGCCTGTCTACCTGCCTGCCTGTCTGCCTGTGAGCCTGCGAGCTTGCTTGCCTGCCTGCCTGCCTGCCTGCCTGCCTGCCTGCCTGCGGCCTGCCTGCCTGCCTGCAAGCCTGTGAGCTTGCTTGCCTGCCTGCCTGCCTGCGAACCTTCCTGCCTACCTGCCTGCGAGCCTGCCTGCTTGCTTGCCAGCGAGCCTGCCTGGTGCGAGCCTGCCTGCCTGCCTACCTGCCTGCCTGCATGCCTGTCTGCCTGCCTGCCTGCCTGCTAGCCTGCTATCCTGGCTGCATGCCTGCCAGCCTGCCTACCTGCGAGCCTGCAAGCTTGCTTGCCTGCCTGCCTGCCTGCCTGCATCCTGCCTGCCTGCCTGTCTGTGAGCCTGCGAGCTTGCTAGCCTGCCTGCCTGCCTGTGAACCTTCCTGCCTACCTGCCTGCGAGCCTGCCTGCCTGCCTGCCAGCGAGCCTGCCTGGTGCGAGCCTGCCTGCCTGCCTGCCTTCCTGCCTGCCTACCTACCTGTCTGCATGCCTGCCTGCCTGCCTGCCTGTCTGCCTGCCTGCCTGCCTGCCTGCCTGTCTACCTGCCTGCCTGCCTGCCTGCCTGCAAGCCTTCCTGCCTGCCTGCCTGCCTGCCTGCCTGCCTACCTGCCTGCCTGCCTGCCTGCCTGCATGCATGCCTTCCTGCCTACCTGACTGGGAGGCTGCCTGCCTGCGAGCCTGCCTGCTTGCCTGCTTGCGAGCCTGTGCCTGCGAGCCTGCTTGCCTGCCTGCCTGCGAGCCTGCCTGCCTGACTGCCTGCCTGTGAGACTTCCTGCCTGTGAGCCTGCCTGCGAGCCTGCCTGCCTGCCTGCCTGCCTGCCTGTGAACCTGCTGGCCTGCGAGCATGCAAACCGGCTTGCCTGCCTGCCTGCCTGCCTGCCTGCGAGCCTGCCTGCCTGCCTGCCTGCGAGCCTGCGAGCTTGCTTGCCTGCTTCCCTGCCTGCCTGCCTGCGGCCTGCCTGCCTGCCTGCGAGCCTGTGAGCTTGCTTACCTGCCTGCATGTATGCGAGCCTGCCTGCCTGTGAGCCTGCCTGCCTGCCTCATGCATGCCTGCCTGCCTGCCTGCGAGCCTGCCTGCCTGCGAGCCTGCCTGCCTGCCTGCTAGCCTGCTAGCCTGCTAGCCTGGCTGCCTGCCTGCCTGACTGCCTGCCTGCGAGCCTGCCTGCCTGCCTGCGAGCCTGCCTGCCTGCCTGCGAGCCTGCGAGCTTGCTTGCCTGCCTGCCTGCGAACCTTCCTGCCTACCTGCCTTCGAGCCTGCCTGCCTGCTTGCCAGCGAGCCTACCTGGTGCGAGCCTGCGAGCCTGCCTGCCTGCCTACCTGCCTGCCTGCCTGTCTGTCTGCATGCCTGCCTGCCTGCAGCCTGCCTGCCTGCCTGCGAGCCTGCGAGCTTGCTTGCCTGCTTGCCTGCCTGCGAACCTTCCTGCCTACCTGCCTGTGAGCCTGCCGGCCTGCCTGCCAGCGAGCCAGCCTGGTGCGAAGCTGCCTGCCTGCCTGCCTGCCTACCTGCCTGCCTGCATGCCTGCCTGCCTGCATGCCTGCCTGCCTGCCTGCCTGCCTGTGAGCATGTGAGCTTGCTTTCCTGCCTACGTGCCTGCAAGCCTGCCTGCCTGCCTGCAAGCCTGCCTGCCTGCTAGCCTCCCTGCCTTCCTGCCTGCCTGCCTGTCTGCCTGCCTGCCTGCGAGCCTGCGAACTTGCTTGCCTGCCAGCCTGCCTGCCTATGGCCTGCCTGCCTGCCTGCCTGTGAAACCTCCTGCCTAGCTGCCTGCGAGCCTGCCTGCTTGCTTGCCAGCGAGCCTGCCTGGTGCGAGCCTGCTTGCCTACCTGCCTGCCTGCCTGCCGCATGCCTGCATGCCTGCCTGCCTGCCTGCCTGCCTGCTAGCCTGCTAGCTGGCTGCCTGCCTGCCTGCCTGCCTGTGAGCCTCCGAGCTTGCTTGCCTGCTTGCCTGCCTGCCTGCCTGCAGCCTGCCTGCCTGCCTGCGAGCCTGCGAGCTTGCTATCCTGCCTGCCTACCTGTGAACCTTCCTGCCTACCTGCCTGCTAGCCTGCCTGCCTGCCTGCCAGCGAGCCTGCCTGGTGCGAGCCTGCCTGCCTGCCTGCTTGCCTACCTCCTACATGCATGCCTGCCTGCCTGCTTGCTTGCCTGACTGGCTGGCTGCGAGCTTTGAGCTTGCATGCCTGCCTGCCTGCCTGCAAGCCTGCCTGTCTGCCTGCCTGCCTGCCTTCCTGCCTGCCTGCGGCCGGCCTGCCTGCCTGCCTGCCTGCCTGCCTGCCTGCCTGCCTGCCTGCGAACCTTCCTGCCTACCTGCCTGCGAGCCTGCCTGCTTGCTTGCCAGCGAGCCTGCCTGGTGCGAGCCTGCCTGCCTGCCTACCTGCCTGCCTGCATGCCTGTCTGCCTGCCTGCCTGCCTGCATGCCTGCTTGCCTGCCTGCCAGCTAGCCTGCTTTCCTGGCTGCATGCCTGCCAGCCTGCCTACCTGCGAGCCTGCAAGCTTGCTTGCCTGCCTGCCTGCCTGCCTGCCTGCATCCTGCCTGACTGCCTGTCTGCGAGCCTGCGAGCTTGCTAGCCTGCCTGCCTGCCTGTGAACCTTCCTGCCTACCTGCCTGCGAGCCTCCCTGCCTGCCTGCCAGCGAGCCTGCCTGGTGCGAGCCTGCCTGCCTGACTGCCTGTCTGCCTGTCTGCCTGCGAGCGAGCATGTGAGCTTGTTTGCCTGCCTGCCTTCCTGCAAGCCTTCCTGCCTGCCTGCCTGCCTGCCTGCCTGCCTGCCTGCCTGCCTGCCTGCCTGCCTGCGAGCCTGTGCCTGCGAGCCTGCTTACCTGCTGCCTGCAAGCCTGCCTGCCTGCCTGCCTGCCTGCCTGCCTGTGAGCCTGCCTGCCTGCGAGCCTTCCTGCCTGCCTGCCTGCGAACTTGCTTGCCTGCCTGCCTGCCTGTAAACCTGCCATCCTGCCTGCCTGTAAGCCTGCCTGCCTTCCTGGGAGCCTGCCTGCCTGCCGGCGAACCTTCCTGCCTACCTGCCTGCTAGCCTGCCTGCCTGCATGCCTGCGAAGCTGCCTGCCTGCCTGCTAGCCTGCTAGCCTGCTAGCCTGGCTGCCTGCCTGCCTGACTGCCTGCCTGCCTGACTGCCTGACTGCCTGACTGCCTGCCTGCCTGCCTGCCTGGGAGCCTGCCTGCCTGCCTGCGAGCCTGCGAGCTTGCTTGCCTGCTTGCCTGCCTCCCTGCCTGCCTGCGGCCTGCCTACCTACCTGCTAGCCTGCGAGTTGCTTGCGTGCCTGCCTGCGAACCTTCCTGCCTACCTGCCTGCAAGCCTGCCTGCCTGCTTGCCAGCGAGCCTGCCTGGTGCGAGCCTGCCTGCCTGCCTACCTGCCTGCCTGCCTGTCTGTCTGCATGCCTGCCTGCCTCAATGCCTACCTGGAAGCCTGCCTGCCTGCCTGCTTGCTAGCCTGGCTGCCTGCCTGCGAGCGAGCCTGCCTGCCTGCCTACGGCCTGCCTGCCTGCCTGTGATCCTGAGAGCTTGCTAGCCTGCCTGCCTACCTGTGAACCTTCATGCCTACCTGCCTGCTAGCCTGCCTGCCTGCCTGCCAGCGAGCCTGCCTGATGCGAGCCTGCCTGCCTGCCTGCTTGCCTACCTCCTGCATGCATGCCTGCCTGCCTGCCTGCTTGCCTGACTGGCTGCCTGCGAGCTTTGAGCTTGCTTGCCTGCCTGCCTGCCTGCAAGCCTGCCTGCCTGCTAGCCTGCATGCCTTCCTGCCTGCCTGCCTTTCTACCTGCCTGCCTGTCTGCCTGTGAGCCTGCGAGCTTGCTTGCCTGCCTGCCTGCCTGCCTCCCTGCGGCCTGCCTGCCTGCCTGCAAGCCTGTCAGCTTGCTTGCCTGCCTGCCTGCCTGCGAACCTTCCTGCCTACCTGCCTGCGAGCCTGCCTGCTTGCTTGCCAGTGAGCCTGCCTGGTGTGAGCCTGCCTGCCTGCCTACCTGCCTGCCTGCATGCCTGTCTGCCTGCCTGCCTGCATGCATGCCTGCATGCCTGCCTGCTATCCTGGCTGCATGCCTGCCAGCCTGCCTACCTGCGAGCCTGCAAGCTTGCTTGCCTGCCTGCCTGCCTGCCTGTATCCTGCCTGCCTGCCTGTCTGCGAGCCTGCGAGCTTGCTAGCCTGCCTGCCTTCCTGCGAACCTTCCTGCCTACCTGCCTGCGAGCCTGCCTGCCTGCCTGCCAGCGAGCCTGCCTGGTGTGAGCCTGCCTGCCTGCCTGCGAGTGAGCATGTGAGCTTGCTTGCCTGCCTGCCTGCCTGCCTGCAAGCCTGCCTGCCTGCAAGCCTTCCTGCCTGCCTGTCTGCTAGGCTGGCTGCCTGCCTGCGAGCCTGCCTCACTGCCAGCAAGCCTGCCTGCTGCGAGCCTGCCTGCCTGCCTGCCTGCCGGTCTACCTTCCTGCCTGCCTGCCTGCCTGCCTGCCTGCCTGCCTGCCTGCCTGCCTGCCTGCCTGCCTGCGAGCCTGTGAGCTTGCTTGCCTGCTTGTCTGCCTGCCTGCATGCCTGCCTGCGAGCCTGCCTGCCTGCCAGCCTGCCTGAGCGCCTGCCTGCCTGCCTTCCTACCTACCTATCTGCCTGCCTGCCTGTCTGCCAGCCTGCCAGCCTGCCTGCCTGCCTGCCCGCCTGCCTACTTGCCTGCCTTCCTGCATGCCTGCCTGCCTGACTACCTGCCTGCATGCCTGCCTGCCTGCCTGCCTGCGAGCCTGCGAGCCTGCCTGCCTGCGAGCCTGCGAGCCTGCCTGCCTGCGAGCCTGCCTGCCTGCCTGCGAGCCTGCCTGCCTGCGAGCCTGCCTGCCTGCCTGCGAGCCTGCGAGCCTGCCTGCCTGCCTGCCTGCCTGCCTGCCTGTCTGTTTGCAAGCCTGCGAGCCTGCGAGCTTGCTTGCCTGCTTGCCTGCCTGCCTGCCTTCCTGCGGCCTGCCTACCTGCCTGCGAGCCTGCGAGCTTGCTTGCCTGCCTGTCTGCGAACCTTCCTGCCTACCTGCTTGCGAGCCTGCCTGCCTGTCTGTCTGCATGCCTGCCTGCCTGCCTGCCTGCCTGCCTGCCAGGAAGCCTGCCTGCCTGCCTGCTAGCCTGGCTGCGTACCTGCATGCCTGTCTGCCTGCCTGTGGTCTGCCTGCCTGCCTGCCTGCGAGCCTGCGAGATTGCTTGCCTGCCTGCCTCCCTGCGAACCTTCCTGCCTACCTGCCTGCGAGTCTGCCTGCCTGCTTGCCAGCGAGCCTGCCTGGTGCGAGCCTGCCTGCCTGCCTGCCTGCCTGCCTGCCTGCCTGCCTGCCTGCCTGTCTACCTGCCTGTCTACCTGCCTGCCTGCCTGCGAGCCTGCGAGCCTGCGAGCCTGCGAGCCTGCCTGCCTGCGAGCCTGCCTGCCTGCGAGCCTGCCTGCCTGCGAGCCTGCCTGCCTGCCTTCCTGCCTACCTGCCTGCCTGCCTGCCTGCCTGCCTGCCAGTCTGCGAGAATGCCTGCGTGCCTGCCTGCCTGCCTGCCTGCCTGCGAGCCTGCCTGCTTGCCTGCCTGCCTGCCTGCCTGCCTGCCTGCGAGCCTGCCTGCCTGCCTGCGAGCCTGTGAGCTTGCTTGCCTGCCTGCATGTATGCGAGCCTGCGAGCTTGATTGCCTGCTTGCCGGCCTGCCTGCAGCCTGCGTGCCTGCTTGCGAGGCTGCGAGCTTGCTTGACTGCCTGCCTGCCTGCCTGCCTGTCTACCTGCCTGCCTTCCTGCCTGCCTGCCTGCCTGCCTGCCTGCCTGCCTGCCTGCCTGCCTGCCTGCCTGCCTGCCTGCCGGCGAGCCTTCCTGCCTGCCTGCTAGCCTGCTAGCCTGGCTGCCTGCCTGCCTGACTGCCTTCCTGCGAGCCTGCCTGCCTGCCTGCGAGCCTGTGAGCTTGCTTGCCTGCTTGCCTGCCTGCCTGCCTACCTGCCTGAGGCCTGCCTGCCTGCCTGTGAGCCTGCGAGCTTGCTTGCCTGCCTGCCTGCCTGCGAACCTTCCTGCCTACCTGCCTGCGAGCCTACCTGCCTGCCTGCCTGCGAGCTTGCCTGCTGCTAGCCTTCCTACCTGCCTGCCTGCCTGCGAGCCTGCCTGCCTGCCTGCCTGCCTGCTTGACTGCCTGACAGCAAGCCAGCCTGGACGAGCATGCCTGCCTGCCTACCTGCCTACATACCTGTCTGCATGCCTGCCTGCCTGCCTGCCTGCCTACGAGCGAGCATGTGAGCTTGCTTGCCTGGCTGCCTGCATGCAAGCCTGCCTGCCTGCTACCCTGCCTGCCTTCCTGCCTGTCTACCTGCCTGCCTGCCTGCCTGCCTGCATGCATGCATGCATGCCTGCCTGCCTGCCTGCGAGCCTGCAAGCTTGCTTGCCTGCCTGCCTGAGGCCTGCCTGCCTGCAAGCCTGTGAGCTTGCTTGCCTGCCTTCCTGCCTGCGAACCTTCCTGCCTACCTGCCTGCGAGCCTGCCTGCCTTCCTGCCTGTCTACCTGCCTGCCTGCCTGCCTGCCTGCCTGCTTGCCTGTGAGCCTGCCTGCCTGCATGCCTTCCTGCCTACCTGACTACGAGCCTGCCTGCCTGTGAGCCTGCCTGCCTATCTGCCTGCCTGCCTGCGAGCCTGTGCCTGCGAGCCTGCTTTCCTGCCTGCCTGCGAGCCTGCCTGCCTGCCTGCCTGCCTGCCTGCTTGAATGCCTGCCAGTGAGCATGCCTGGACGAGCCTGCCTGCCTGCCTGCCTGCCTGCCTACCTACCTGTCTGCATGCCTGCCTGACTGCCTGCCTGCCTAAGAGCGAGCATGAGCTTGCTTGCCTGCCTGCCTGCCTGCTAGCCTGCCTGCCTTCCTGCCTGCCTACCTGTCTACCTCCCTGCCTGCCTGCCTGCCTGCCTGCATGCCTGCCTGCCTGCCTGCCTGCCTGCGAGCCTGCCTGCCTGCCTGCTAGCCTGCCTGCCTGCCTGCTAGCCTGCTAGCCTGGCTGCCTGACTGCCTGCCTTGCGAGCCTGCATGCCTGCCTGCGAGCCTGCGAGCTTGCTTGCCCGCTTGCCTGCCTGCCTGCCTACCTGCCTGAGGCCTGCCTGCCTGCCTGTGAGCCTGCGAGCTTGCTTGCCTGCCTGCCTGCCTGCGAACCTTCCTATCTACCTGACTGCAAGCCTACCTGCCTGCCTGCCTGCGAGCTTGCCTGCTGCTAGCCTTCCTACCTGCCTGCCTGCCTGCCTACCTGCAAGGCTGCCTGCCGGCTAGCCTGCCTGCTTTCCTGCCTGCCTGCGTGTCTACCTGCCTGCCTGCCTGCCTGCCTGCATGCCTGCCTGCCTGCATGCCTGCCTGCGAGCCTGCCTGCCGGCAATCTGCCTGCGAGCCTGCCTACTAGCCTGCTAGCTTTCTTGCCTGCTTGTCTGCCTGCCTGACTGCCTGCCTGCGAGCCTGCCTGCCTGCCTGCAAGCCTCTGAGCTTGCTTGCCTGCTTGCCTGCCTGCCTGCCTGCCTGCCACCGAGCGAGCATGTGAGCTTCCTTGCCTGCCTGCCTGCGTTCAAGCCTGCCTGCCTGCTAGACTTCCTGCTTGCCTGCCTTCCTGCCTGCCTGCCTGTCTACCTACCTGCCTGCCTGCCTGCAAGCCTTCCTGTCTGCCTGCCTGCCTGCCTGCCTGCCTGGCTGCCTGCATGCCTTCCTGCCTACCTGACTGCGAGCCTGCCTGCCTGTGAGCCTGCCTGCCTGCCTGCCTGCCTGCGAGCCTGTGCCTGCGAGCCTGCCTGCCTGCCTGCCTGACTGCCTGTGAGCCTTCCTGCCTGCGAGCCTGCCTGCCTGCCTGCCTGCCTGCCTGTGAGCCTGCGAGCTTGCTTGCCTGCTTGCCTGCCTGCGGCCTGCCTGCCTGCCTGCGAGCCTGTGAGCTTGCTTGCCTGCCTGCATGTATGTGAGTCTGCCTGCCTGCGAGCCTGCCTGCCTGCCTGTCTGCCTGCAAGCCTGCCTGCCTGCCTGCTACCCTGGCTGCCTGCCTGCCTGACTGCCTGCCTGCGAGCCTGCCTGCCTGCCTGCGAGCCTGCGAGCTTGCTTGCCTGCCTGCCTGCGAACCTTCTTGCCTACCTGCCTGCGAGCCTGCCTGCCTGCTTGCCAGCGAGCCTGCCTGGTGCGAGCCTGCCTGCCTGCCTACCTGCCTGCCTGCTTGCCAGCGAGCCTGCCTGGTGCGAGCCTGCCTGCCTGCCTACCTGCCTGCCTGCCTGTCTGTCTGCATGCCTGCCTGCCTGCAGCCTGCCTGCCTGCCTGCGAGCCTGCGAGCTTGCTTGCCTGCTTGCCTGCCTGCGAACCTTCCTGCCTACCTGCCTGTGAGCCTGCCTGCCTGCCTGCCAGTGAGCCAGCCTGGTGCGAACCTGCCTGCCTGCCTACCTGCCTGCCTGCATGCCTGCCTGCATGCCTGCCTGCATGCCTGCCTGCATGCCTGCCTGCCTGTGAGAATGTGAGCTTCCTTGCCTGCCTGCCTGCCTGCAAGCCTGCCTGCCTGCCTGCCTGCAAGCCTGCCTGCCTGCTAGCCTCCCTGCCTTCCTGCCTGCTTGCCTGTCTGCCTGCCTGCGAGCCTGCGAGCTTGCTTGCCTGCCAGCCTGCCTGCCTAGGGCCTGCCTGCCTGCCTGCCTGCCTGTGAAACCTCCTGCCTAGCTGCCTGTGAGCCTGCCTGCTTGCTTGCCAGCGAGCCTGCCTGGTGCGAGCCTGCCTGCCTACCTGCCTGCCTGCCTGCCTGCATGCCTGCCTGCCTGCCTGCCTGCTAGCCTGCTAGCTGGCTGCCTGCCTACCTGCCTGCCTGTGAGCCTCCGAGCTTGCTTGCCTGCTTGCCTGCCTGCCTGCCTGCAGCCTGCCTGCCTGCCTGCCTGCGAGCCTGCGAGCTTGCTAGCCTGCCTGCCTACCTGTGAACCTTCCTGCCTACCTGCCTGCTAGCCTGCCTGCCTGCCTGCCAGCGAGCCTGCCTGGTGCGAGCCTGCCTGCCTGCCTGCTTGCCTACCTCCTGCATGCATGCCTGCCTGCCTGCCTGCTTGCCCGACTGGCTGCCTGGGAGCTTTCAGCTTGCTTGCCTGCCTGCCTGCCTGCAAGCCTGCCTGCCTGCTAGCCTGCCTGCCTGCCTGCGAGCCTGCGAGCTTGCTTGCCTGCTTGCCTGCCTGCGAACATTCCTGACTACCTGCCTGTGAGCCTGCCGGCCTGCCTGCCAGTGAGCCAGCCTGGTGCGAACCTGCCTGCCTGCCTACCTGCCTGCCTGCATGCCTGCCTGCCTGTGAGCATGTGAGCTTCCTTGCCTGCCTGCCTGCCTGCAAGCCTGCCTGCCTGCCTGCCTGCAAGCCTGCCTGCCTGCTAGCATCCCTGCCTTCCTGCCTGCTTGCCTGTCTGCCTGCCTGCGAGCCTGCGAGCTTGCTTGCCTGCCAGCCTGCCTGCCTATGGCCTTCCTGCCTGCCTGCCTGCCTGTGAAACCTCCTGCCTAGATGCCTGTGAGCCTGCCTGCTTGCTTGCCAGCGAGCCTGCCTGGTGCGAGCCTGCCTGCCTACCTGCCTGCCTGCCTGCCTGCATGCCTGCCTGCCTGCCTGCCTGCCTGCTAGCCTGCTACCTGGCTGCCTGCCTACCTGCCTGCCTGTGAGCCTCTGAGCTTGCTTGCCTGCTTGCCTGCCTGCCTGCCTGCAGCCTGCCTGCCTGCCTGCCTGCCTGCCTGCGAGCTTGCTAGCCTGCCTGCCTACCTGTGAACCTTCCTGCCTACCTGCCTGCTAGCCTGCCTGCCTGCCTGCCTGCCAGCGAGCCTGCCTGGTGCGAGCCTGCTTGCCTGCCTGCTTGCCTACCTCCTGCATGCATGCCTGCCTGCCTGCCTGCTTGCCCGACTGGCTGCCTGCGAGCTTTGAGCTTGCTTGCCTGCCTGCCTGCCTGCAAGCCTGCCTGCCTGCTAGCCTGCCTGCCTTCCTGCCTGCCTGCCTGTCTACCTGCCTGCCTGTCTGCCTGTGAGCCTGCGAGCTTGCTTGCCTGCCTGCCTGCCTGCCTGCCTGCCTGCCTGCCTGCCTGCCTGCGGCCTGCCTGCCTGCCTGCAAGCCTGTGAGCTTGCTTGCCTGCCTGCCTGCCTGCGAACCTTCCTGCCTACCTGCCTGCGAGCCTGCCTGCTTGCTTGCCAGCGAGCCTGCCTGGTGCGAGCCTGACTGCCTGCCTACCTGCCTGCCTGCATGCCTGTCTGCCTGCCTGCCTGCCTGCTAGCCTGCTATCCTGGCTGCATGCCTGCCAGCCTGCCTACCTGCGAGCCTGCAAGCTTGCTTGCCTGCCTGCCTGCCTGCCTGCATCCTGCCTGCCTGCCTGTCTGTGAGCCTGCGAGCTTGCTAGCCTGCCTGCCTGCCTGTGAACCTTCCTGCCTACCTGCCTGCGAGCCTGCCTGCCTGCCTGCCAGTTACAGAAAGGGACTAACATCGTCCCTTTTCCCTATAGGGCACAGTCTAAAACGTCTGGCTTTTCACAACAGACTCCATTTTGAGTCCTGCACCTCCATCTTAGCTCTCAAGTCTCTCCCCTAAGCGACCCCCTCCCCTGCTCAACCCCAAATTCCTGGAACCAGCTCGTCCCAAAGCCAGAATGTTTTCTGAAGATATGGTCACTCCACGCGTCCCTGACATATAAGTAAGATTAACGACCTTCTCCCTTCTGAAGCACCTGTGTGCTCCCCAGCTTTGATCCTCCCCAGCTGTGCCTGCCAGCAGTGGGCATAAAAACGCGGCCAGGATTTTTCCCCCTTGCGCGGCTTCAATAGCTCAATACCCTGAGTTGCTGAACCCGCCCACAAGCTTCTCAATAAAGCCTGCTTCTAAAACTCGTTAATTGCATCTTTGATTCTGTTTTCGCGTCCAAATAAACCTTATACACCGAGCCTCGAGAAGGCTTTGGGAGTCAAAATCCTCCCAGCCTCCAGGCAGCAGCGTCCCAGCACCCTCACAAATGCAGCCCGGGAAGGCAGGCGAGTTCCCGGGAAAGCAGGCACAGAGAGGCACGTCAAGTCCCGCACACCAGCAAGAAACGGCGCAAAGACGGACACCAGCAAGAAACGGCACAAAGACGGACACCAGCAAGAAACGGCGCAAAGACGGACACCAGCAAGAAGCGGCGCAAAGACGGACACCAGCAAGAAACGGCGCAAAGACGGACAACGTGAATTCAACCCAACAATTCTCGCGAGGGTGGTGAGGTCAAAGGAGCCCAGAGGGGCCCCAAACCCGTGAGACCAACATGGGAGGGCCCACTCCTGGGGCCGGCTTACCTCATAGCTCCGAGTCACACAGCACTGCTTTCTGTTCAACCTCTCCGGGGACGGGTGTGCCTCGGTCCTCGGCTCCACGCGAGAAACAACTCACGCTGAGGCTTGGTTTGGGAACCCCGTGAGTTTTATGAGCGGTTAGGAAGGCGTGGTCAATGACGTGGGTCGACCCCATTGGCTGAATTGTTGAATGAAATTCACCTGGCCTAGGTGAGCCAATGCAGGTACAGCGCCCACCCAGGCATAGCTCCCCCTCCTGGCTGGAAACCTGAACTTCTGAGCATGCAGTGAGCCACTGCTTCATGAGCCGCTAGCTCGGACCTCTGAGCATGTGTAATGGGCCTGCCAGTCCCTATGCTAGCTCCCTAACAGGTTTTCCAGCCAAAGGTCTGCCTTCTGGAGCTGTTCTACAGAAAGCACTTTGTTCCCGACCCCTACTCATTCGGGCTAATGGCTGCCCTCGCTTCCGTGCTTGCTTCTATGTCACTCTGGAATGGTCCTTGTTTCACAAGGTCGGCGAGGTCAGGAATTCTGGGCTGGTTGGCTACCAAGCACAAAATAAATAGCCAACAGATTGAAATCTCAACCCCTATATTGGTTTGTTATCGACCACACAAACTTGTCTTCTGGAACTTCCCTCCTAAATTTCTGAACCCTTAAACTCCTTGACACATGTACTTGGAAAGCAAGGATTCCAAACTCTGATCACCATATCTGACTGCTCCCCCAGTCCCTCTGCACTGTCAACCAGCAAAGTCGGGCCTCCCCATTTCTCAGAAGCTGCAGATTGTTACATGACATCACCCTGTGTTTAAATGCTAGTGATCATGCCATTTAAAAAACAAATGTGTGAGCCAACTGGGGGCAAACAAGACTCGTTTCAAACACCAGCTCTGTCTCCTCTAAGGGCCTGTGTACAACTGAGACAACACAACAGCGGGTCCTGCTGGGTCCCCATTAGCATCTGGGAGGAAGGCTATTTATGACAGGGAATCCTACCTTTGTCCCTTGGTGTTAATTGCAGACTCACTGGGTGACGGATTGTATCTGACACGCACCACGTTTGCCGCAGCAAACACCAACACTTTGTCAAACTCCGTTTGCTATTGCTCCATCCCTCCATTATTCTCCCTAATGACAAAAATAATTAACACATTCATATAAAAGCACAGGATGAGGAAAGCTTTAATTTATGCATCTAGTTCAGGGTCATCCCTCTTATCAATATATGACAATCCCATGAGGCTTAATTAAAAAGTAGCAGTGAAGCAATTTAGGAAACTGAGGGATTGTCACGAGTCCTGGTTGTGACAGCATGTTTTGTGCACCATGGAAGATAACAGATTTGTCTTCTGTGGTATCTCATATCCATCATCCCCAAACTACCTGCTCTTAGGGGTAGAGAGAGCGAGCTTGTCTTTGAAAACAGTGCCTGGGTTTGGTAGCTGCTCACAGGACGGCAGGTGTAATGTATTATGAGAACTTACCAAGGCTCTGAGAAGATGGCTATTGGAAGGTCTGGCTGGAGGGCAAGGTCATGGCCCTGAAGGATTCAGGATCCAGAAGTCAAGTCAGAACTGGATGCCAGAGACTTTCTCAATCCAGCCCTCTTTGCCCCTCCCCTAAGGCCAATACATTTCTAAGGGTTATGGATTCTACTTCAGAATCTTTCTCAAACCCAAGGCCCTCTTCACCATTATTGTCTAGACCTGGTCACCTCTTGCCTTATAAATAAAAATATGGGTTTATTGTAAGTCTGGGTCTGTTAGGTTTCTCGGGTGGGAAATGTCTCGGTCCTTGGCTACACACTGGAAAGAAATTCACACCAAAGCCTGGTTGGTAATCCGAGTGGGTTTATATACATGAGAGAAGAAGGTTCCGGCGTTACACTAAACTGAACACGGGCACCCTCATGACACTGCACACCCAGCCCTGCTGAGTGGAAGGCAGAGAAGCAGCTGAAGGGAAGGGGCGGTGGTCTCCAGATTCCAGCCTTTTAAGGGCTTTCAGCTGGGAGGCGTCAATTAAGCTCTCCTGGCTTGGGCTTAGCCCGCATTGGCTTCCAACCTCCCGTAGGGGGCCCCCTAAGCATGGAGAGGAACAACCCCTTGTCTTGCTACCTAACCGGTCTACATTCCTGCATGGCTACATTGAGATGGAACTAGCCCCTTTAGACAGCCTGTGTGGTTCACCAGGAGACACGGGCCCCAGTGTTCCCTGTGACCACCTTAACCCTTAAACTACTGTTGCAGTTTATAGTACCTGGGTGGGTCTGTGGGCATGGGACGTTTCCATGCCAGAGACCTGAAGTTGCACAAATAGGCATCCAGAACAGAACTCATACAGGCTCTAATAAGATGCTCAGATGCTTCTCGCTAGGATGAGAATTTAACGAAGTGTGTGAGCAGTTCAGATCTTGTAAGGGAGAACAGGTCGGTAGGGTATCCAGAGAAGAGAGCAAAGGTCAGGGGAAAGGAAGGGGGCCCACAGACATCTGTGCTCTGTGTTTGGCCACAAGACAAGAAACCGGGTCTCCTTGCAAAAGAAAGCAGAACAGCAAGTCCCTCAGAACTAGGACACTTTTAAACATGACCTATACAACACTCGGCTCAAGGAGGCGCCTTGGAAAACCATAAAAGCCCTAAAAGAGGGGCAAGGAGGAAGCCCAAGTCTTTGATTTTCCCTGCTGTGCTTTCATTGTTGAAATGTCTGTGTACGGAGCCTTTGAAATTTCAGAATCAGAGAGTGGATTCACAAGCCAAGCTCCTGCTTTATTCTTCAATGCATTTTGGCCAAGCTTCTCCTTGGTGAGACATGTGACAGAAATTCTGGACTTAGGAGCCACTTGGTCCTTGGACACGAGGATATTTCAGTGGAATCTAAAACAGGACTCTAAACGCCAGCTGGACTGGCCTAGGAAGCCCAAGTGTTCAGTCTCCCAAACACCAACCTCCCGTTGCTCGTCATCTGCCTCCACCTTGTTCAGCTTTAGTTGTCTGTGGAAGCGTTTGGCACCCATCTGATGCTTCGGAGCCCAGAAAGGAGGAAAGTTAAAATTGGGATTCAAATGAAACAGACTTAAGCAGGACCATAGCCAAGATGTGCCCAGGGCTCCTCGTGGCATTTGTCACCTTCATTTCCCTCTTCGGACTCAGACGTGGCAAGGTTCAGAATCAAGCTTTACCAGAAAGAACAGCTGTGAACCCAGCCTGCTTCCAAGTGAGAAAAAGCCCGTTACACATGAGTTCCTGAGGTCAGCCCAGCCCTGTGCGTCCCCACCCCTCCCAGAGTCCCCGGCTCTCTGGCGAAGCATTAAAGCAAGTGGAAGCAGAGATTTGCTCAGAATAAAAAATCATTTTTCACAATAGCACGGCACGTTCTGGATGGCAATCACGGCTGCACAAACCATATCCGTCCTCCAGCCATAACGTTGGCGCCTCAGTGACCACGCACATACATTGTGTGTCGAGACTCAGAGCCTATTCCATTTGTGATCAATTGTTTCCTCCCTCTCCATACTTTGCACTTAGGAGACATGCTCTCTGGAGGTGGTTGAGGCTTGTCTTGTCACCAATAATCATCTCCTACGCCTTCCTTTACAGTCACTAATTTGATGTGTTCACTCAGAGAAATGCCAATAATATGAGGTTTCAGAGGAGAGCCCCTAGAGCTCCCCCAGACAACAAGGAGGCCGAGTGTCACCATCATTATCCTGAGCTGGGAGGGGGCACTAGTGTTCCAGAAGCTGGGAATCCGTCACTGCCTGCCCACTGCACAGACAGAGCAGGTGCTGGTTATATTTGCTTCTAGACGTCCTGCCATGCTGAGTTGAAAGTCAAACCCGTAAACGCTGCCCGACTACAATAAAACTGGAGTACACAGACATTTCTGCATCATTGCTGGGTGAAAATATACTGAGTGGAGTTGGATGAGATGGCAGCAAGTGCCTAAGGAGGGGATGCTGTGGGAATACCAACAAGATAACTGTCAGTCGCCGGTTCCTCCTCTCGTTTGCTTTTTTCCCCCTTTCTTTCAGGACCAAAAGACATGACAAATATGTAAGGAAACAAATTTTCTCAATTCCAGAGGAGACTCCCACCCCACCCCACCCCCATCCACCTCTGGCCTCCTTTGAGCAAGTCAGTAGAGCTTTGTTTTTTTTTTTTTTTTTTTTTTTAAACCTGGCTTCTACTATGGAAATTTCCGGAGTTGCTATGTGGCTGTGTTTAAAAGTCGCCTTTGGGATCCAGAGCACAATCCTTGTCACAAAGGCATTCTCCCACTCCCAAATAGCAATGCGACCTCATTTCAGAAGGTTGTTCTTGTTTCTGTAGACCCAGAAAGAAGTTCAAGCTGTTGATCTTGACCGTGGTTGTCGAGTCAGCCTCTCATGGGCACCTCATGGAAAGCGGAGCAAACTATGCCAGTCTGTGCTATCACCAGGTCTGGGTGGGGAAGCCAACCATGGCGGCCCAGAGGTTGATGTGTGGATGGAGATGATCAGGTCTTTCGTCCTTATTCTATTTCAGTCTGGAAACATCACATTTGTGAGTGGTGATACTGAGAGGGTTGTGGGAGGGTGGATTGGAAAGAGGGAACTGATTACAAGTATCTACATGTGACCTCCTCCCTGGGGGACGGACAACAGAAAAGTGGGTGAAGGGAGACATCGGAGCGGTCAAGATCCTGCCTTTTCAATTCCTCCATAGGGAGGCATGGTTGACGGTCATGGTCAACACCAATGGCTGGATTGAATTCACCTGGCCCAGATGGGCCAATCCAGGTGTAATGCCCACCTAGGTGTACCACCCCTTCCTGGCCGGAAGTTTGAACCTGAGCATATGTAATGGATGACCCAGTCCCTATGCTAAACCACCTAATAGTATTTGCAAGATGCCAAGCACCGTTCTAAGCTTTTTGTGTATAATAATTCAATTATTCCACTTAACAAGCCTATGTGTGGACTCTATTCTGGCCTCATTTTACAGATGAAAAATCAGTGGCACAGGATGATAAAGTCATGAGCCTAGGACCACACAGTGAGGAAGTGGGAAGGAGAGATTTGGACCCAGGCTGCAGAGCCCATGCCTTGGGTGCCTACAGCTGCCATGCAGGACACAGAAAAGCATGGAGCAGACTCGGCGTAAGACATTAGGGAGTTGGGAGGACTGTAGCATGAATGTATGTGCTATGACTTCATGAGAGTAGCTGCTACTCAGATCCAGAAGAAAATACAAGCCTTTTGCAAAAATTATTTTTTCCAAGAGAGGGTGGAAATCTGCATCTTGTGCGAAATCCCCCCAACCTGCACATATGCATAGCTATTTCAGAAGGTGCCACACAATGTGTGCTGTGCGGCAAACCAAACTGAGCTCAGGGGGAGCTGGTCTGTGGGTTATGTTAGCCAGAAGGTGAGCAGTTTGAACTCACCAGCCACCACTCCTAGGGAGAAAGAGGAGGCTTTCTGCTCCCATGGACTTACAGTCTTCAAAGTGGCAGGGAGCATTTCCATGCGTCCTATGATTAGGATCTCGGAGGGTGAGGGTGGAGTTGCTTGAGACCTGTCTTCAGGGCATTTCCCAGAAGGGCTTCCTGCAGTGGCTCTGCCTTCAGGAATGTCTGATGACCTTGAGGGCAGCAAAGTCCTAAACACTCTCGGGCAGTGGTTCTCAACCTTCCTAATACAGGTCCTCTTGTTGTGGTGATGCCCCCCTCCCCCAACCATTAAATGATTTTCTTGCTACTTCATCACTGTAATTTTGCTACAGTTATGAATTGGGTGAGCCCTGTGAAAGGGTCATATGACTCCCAAAGGGGTCGCAACCCGCAGGTTGAGAACCACTGCACTAAGGGTTCCCCACCCAGGCAGCCCTACCAGTGTCTCAGTGGCTGGTGTGCATAGTTCTGTGAGGTGAGAGAAATGGACTTAGTGTCTGCTTCTGGGGACAGTTGATGTGGGTGGGCTTTCTCCCTATGTCAAATCCCTCTCAAGCCATTTGTCACCACAACAGAGGGAGCCATGCACAAAAAGCAAGAAGAGGATGCAGCACAGCAGGACAGCAAGCAGAACAAAGATTGAATAAGCACAATCCACTTCAATCATGAATCCGGTGCCCTTGAGATGTGAGGAAGACCCCAGTCTAGTGACATTAGATCAGGTTTAGGGATTGAGTGAAGGGACCCCTCTTGGCTCCCCTCAGCCCCTATTTTGCATTCCCATTGACCCTGACCCTTGCATCGTGATTGGTCCTTATTCCAGCATGATGGTTGGTTTCATAACCACGGCATTTGGGAATGTGTTAGTCGATAGGTTATACAGGCACAGCCTCTGGAATGGGTAAGTGAGGAGGCGATTTGGGCTCGCTCATGCAGACCTCTAGTTGTCCTTGACATGACTGGTAGAATGGATCATGTGAAGTGATTTGAGAACGGCGTTGAGATCTGATAGGTCATGCAGACTTCTAGCTGATCCTGGCAGTACCCTATTTTAAGGAAACAGAATGTTTGGCGTTTAAGTCGTATTTGAGCTTAAATTTTGAGCAATAGGCTGTGGCTCACAGTGAGAGTCTATGTGGAGACCCTACATCCATTTTGAGGGGCCACAGATTCAGCCGCCATTGAGTTCTTTCCTACTGCTGACTGGCAGTGGAAAGCTTGTCCCTCAGGCAGTGTGCTTGCGTCCACTCCCCGGGCCAGACTCAACGATATACGGTAGTGTGCACATCCCAATGAAGGTCCCGCTCATGCTCTCACAGGCCCTCCTGAAACTCCATGAATTGATCTGTCTTCAGTCACAATTTTGTGACAAAGTTGTTTGTTTTCTATGTCTTATTTAAGTTTTCAGGAGCCCAGGTGGTAATGCTGGATAGTGTTGGACTATAAAGAGCAAGGTCGCTGGTTCAAAGCCACTAGTCATTCCACAGGAGAAAGATGAGGCTATTGCTTCCTGTAAAGGTAGCCACTTCAGGATCCCTACACAGAGTCACTATGAGTCAGAGTCAGCAGGACAGAATGGGTGTCATTTTATTTAAGTAACTGTGGCTGTGGGTCCTTCCGACACCATTGGGGCCTCATGCGATGCTCTCCTTCATCCAGAACAGCAGTTTGTGCCTTTTTCTTGTGTAAAACTTAGCAAAGGAGTTCCTAATAAAATATAGTTGAATTGGGAATCTTTTCCCCCTAAAAACGAAGTAAATACATAAATAGAAATGAGACTATGGTGCTAATAACCAGTTGGAGAGTTGAGAGAGCTGAACTCTCAGTGCTGATAGAAACCCATTGTGACTGAGCACCTGATCAAGGTCATCCACAGCCTATGAGGTTGAGCCTATGTGTTGGGGAGTAATTGTGTACATAAAGTTAACAATTTATCTTTCTAAAGATTCTGTCTAAAACTTACTTTAAATAATAAGTTTTCCCCTGGGCTAGGTAAAGTTCAGGGAGTTTAACCCCCTAGTATCCACCCCCTCTCAGCGTTCATCATGTTAGACCAGAGGAGACAAATCACACCCACTACCCAGGGAGCACTGCTTCCAAAAGTACATTGCCTGTGCCGGGGCAGAGGGGAGGTACCCGGACCAGAAATGCTGACAGAGTGGAACCAGAGAGCTCAGCCCCCAGCTTCGCGAGGGAGCAGCTGTGATGGTTCACTTCTGGATGAATATGTTTAAGCAAAGGCCAAGGGCCTGACTTGGGCAGCACGAAAAGCAGATGTGCAGAGGTTGTTCACTGCATTCCAGAAGTTCACACACTCTCCGGAGGCTCCTTGGCTCAATGGCAGGAAGTCATTGGTGGCTTCCACCTTCAATCCCAAAAGGTCACTGCCGTCCAGTGGATTCCAACCGCAGTGACCCTATATGGAGTTTTCAAGACTGTAAATCTTCATGGGAGCCAGCAGTCTCATTGTCCCCCTTGGGACAGGGAGCTAGCAGGCCATTTTGCCACCAGGGCTCCTTCCTCTCTAATTCTGGATCCAGTCCCTCCGAATATCCTGCCCTGCCCTTGTCTAGGCTTCTTAAATGCGTTCCACGCTGCTTATGTTAGTCTGGGTGCATTCGAGAAACAAATCCACAGAAACACGTATGTATAAGAGAGTTGTATGTAAAGGGTGAGTGCACATCAAGAAAACATGCTCGCATGTGCTTATGCACCCACTTTGTCTTCAGCGATCATGTCGGGGTAGGCTGGTGTGCTTTTTCCATGGGGGCTTTGTTGTTTCTTAGCTAGATGGCGCCCTGTTTATCTTCCAGCCTTTAAGATCCCAGACGCTATATCCTTTGATAGCCTGACACCATGGTGCTTAACTACTACACCACCAGGGTTCATTAGCATGTGACTTATCTCCTGTCATTCACACTAGATGCTCAAAATAGCAGGAAACCAGGTTTCTCCTTTGTGGCCACACCAGGTACTGACAGAACCAAGAACAGAGACACAGTTATATATCTTGACTATCATTTGCATATTATATGCCAGGCAATCTGTTAGCCTTTGCTCCCCTAACCTCTCATAGCCTCGGTAAAATGAAGTTAATAAAAGTAGTGATCTCACAAACTTAGTAAGAGATTAAACAACTCACGTAAGGCTACACAAACCATCAACAAGGAGGCGAGATGAGGCAGTGTGCGGCTGCTGAACCCACACACTTCATAACACCGCCATTAAAATGAGTGAGGGCTATGTGGAATCAGATAGAAGCAGGTTCACACCCCAGATTTAGTCAATTAAACTGCCTATTGTGCCTAACCCTTCTATCTCCGATCTTAGAAATGGGGTTCACAACAACAAAACACTATAGAAGAAATGTCCAGCAGGTGCCAGGCACATGATTAAAAAACAAAAAATAAATCACTTAAGTTGAAATTCTAACTCCTGGAAACCCCTCACATGCGTGCAGAGAAGGATTGAGCCCCATATGGTGTTTCCAGTGGCCCCGCCCTTCCCCCCTAAAATGAGCAGTTGATAAGGTAATGCCTGGATTATTCCAAGCCCCAGACTGTGGAGAACTAAAGGAAAGCCCAGCATTATGAATCTTTGAGCACAGCCCTGCTGGGAAACCGCCCTGCAGCCACTTACTGTTGATGACTGGAGGAGGGACGGGAGTAGGCAGGAGAACGGGGACTGAATGTGACACATAAGCAGGGATGGCCTACATTCCATAAAGGGAAACACTCAAGGTCTGCTTTTCTGGTGCCGGAAAGTTAGAACCCATCCGGTGTAGTTGAAAAGGTGTGTGTGTGTAGTGGTGGGGGGAGGTAGGGGGGAGGGGTGATGAGTCCAAAGGATGAACTCCATCTGCAATTGTGTCCTCAACGGCTTTCCCCTGCTAGCCACACGATATCTGTGGCTGGCCTGCCCTGCTTTTGTTATCAAGCCCAGAGAGGGCAAGAGACTAAGTCACACTGTAAGTTGGCAGCAGAGTCAGGCCTAGAACTCGGGATGCTTAGAAAGCTCCGCACAGACCTGAGAAAGTACCAAGGGAAGACCTGTTCGCTAACTGGGCAGCACTCACTGCATGCCAGCGCTGTTCCAGTGCCCCAGCCAGGGCACTGCTCCCTGTGTCCGTGTGTCTTCAGTGATGCACACAGGTGACGAATTGGCTTTTAATAGCATGCTTGGAAGGTTGAGTCCACCCAGCAGCACCTCAAAAGAAAGGCCTGCCAATCTACTTCAGACCAAGCAGCCTTTCAAGATCTTGGGGAGCACAGTTCTGCTTGGACACACAAGGGGGCCAAGAGTTGAAGTTGATTCCATGCTGTAGTTGATTCCATGGTTACTGGTTGTAGCTATACCTAGAGTCACATCCACATTCATGTTTACATCTCTTCACTCCCTGGGGTGTTCATGGCTCCAGCTCTTCTGAAGCAGACCACCAGGATTTTTTTAAGGGGCCTCAGGATAGGTTTGAACTGCCAACCTTTTGGTTTGCAGCTGAATGCTAAACAAGCTGTGCCATGCAGGGTGCTAAGCTCAGAAACTCAGTCGGTGCTTGATGATCTCAGTTGGAATTACAGAGAGGGTCAGTGATGACCCATTGACTGCTGGGTAATTGTTGATGTAGTCTCCCTGTGCAGACATGTAAAGTACCTGAAAACTTAAAATCCAGCTCATCGAGTGCATCATCCTGCCGTGCTCCAGCCCAGCAGTGTGCTCTGCAGGGGACATTTGGCCATGCCTGGAGACATTCTGCAGAAGGGAGTCCCACTGCCATCTAGTGAGCTGAGACCAGGGATGCTCGCTTAGCATCCGGGTGCAGGGAAAAAGACGCCCCCACAGCAATGATGTTGCCCAAAATGTCAGCAGTGCTGCCTCTGGGAAAATGGTCTAGTCCAAGCCCTGACCTTCGTAGAGGAAGAAAGCCAATCCAGAGCAGCTAAGTGACCTGCTGTGGGTTGGACAGTCTGATTCCAAGCCCAGTACTCCACCCAAAGCTGTGACCACGTCCAAAATTACACAGCAATGCCTCACCAAAGGCCTCTTCATTTGAGGACCGAGTAAGACATTAAGGAGAAAGCCCTTTGACAAATGTGGCATGCTGCACAAACATGAGATGTTATTACCCAGGATCTTTTGATATATGTAAATAGATCTTGTACTAGGTCAGTTAATTTTCTAACTACTCTATCTGAGCTTCAAGATGGCAGCACCTCTGTCCAATCCAGGAAAGGTCTCCTGTGCAGGCTGAGCCGCCCTGGAAAGCCTCATGCCTGGCTTCTTGACCCCTCAGCTAATCTCCCAGTGATTAATAAGGGCTCTGACTCTGTTTTGCCTCCCAGCTGACAGATGCTAGGCTATCAGTGCATTCATGTCACCTCCTTGATGCCTGAGGAGGAATATAGTCTAATGTGTGAGAGAAGCCACGAATATCTCCCTTCTCACAAGTGTGCAGCAAACGAGATCTCCCGATCTGATTTTCTGCCCTCCTGTCTTTCCAAGTGAAGTGGATGGTCCATTTCACGTTGTCTCAAGTCTCTGCACATTGCATACCAACATTGCCATACAGGGTGCGGCTGTGGGTCTTAGTAGACAAAGCCCCCCCCCCTGGACCCCTTTCCCCAAAGCTACTTGGTCACCTGCACAATGCAGGTCCAGGCCGGGCTCCACACTGCAAGGCGATCAACCCTGACCCTCCAGTTTGGCCGTCCTCACACCCTCCCACAACCACCTAGAAGGACTGGAGATGAGAGATTTTGGAAGCTCTCTGCCTCATCTGCCTCCCTTCCCAGAGTGACAGAGCAACTGTAACTGACGAGGCAGGATGCAGCCTCGTTCCCAGTCCCCACCCTCTCTGGGAGAGCAGGGCTGTCTGGCACCTCATCCAAGGCCTTTCCCCTGTGATCTCATTACTGAGGAGCTGCTTCTCTCCCGCCCACCTCCGTCCCCTCATCTACATATGGGGGAGATGACTGTGTCTTACTTGCTGCTCCTTCCCTGAGTCCATCTCAGGAGCTCCCTGAACAGATCAATTATTTCAAGTTACACCTGCAGATACTGCTGAAGAGAGACAGGCGCCTCCCCTGCTGCTGCCAGGCTCTGTGCACATGTGCACACACACGTGCACACACACTGTACAGACACACTCACATGTACACACATGCATGCGCACAATGTGCACAAACATGTCAACAGGTGGGAATTCTGCCCATTTTTGCCTCTAATATTGCAATTAGAGAGTGATATAATAGTGAAGGTGCAGGTGGATGAAGAAAGATCTGTTTATTCCCTTACTCGTTACATAAACCATTCAGGGCTCTTTTTTTTTTTGTATGAAAACCCCACCACCACCATCAACAACAACACAGTAGGTGTCATGTATGTAGCGCTGCCCTATTCAAGGCGGTGCTGAGTATGTTCGGAGGATTCTCTAAAGCACAGCTCTGAGGAAGTCTGTCTCCTTCGCCCTTTTACACAGGCAGGGAGAAGAGCCTGCAGGAGGCTCCGTGAGTTGGGTGAAGCCACACGATGAGTGAGGAGACCGAGGGTGAAGCCAGGGGAGTGAGAGCCTCAAGGTCACCACTTCACCACCATGCTGGTGTGCCAGCAACCTGGCAGTTAACAAGTACTTCCCTTGTACCTGCAATACGTGTATAAAATTTATGAAATATGAACTACTCCTGGTGTGTGATTTCAAATTGAATTATTGTGCCTGGAACTTTTTTAATAGCTAAGAATGGTGAAGTCAGACTCCTTTAGATGTTATGATAAGAATACACACTGCACAGGGCTTGGACCCAACCCATTTTAATTCAAAGGAAGGCAGATTTATTTTCTTCTGCTTCCCAGAAGGTTCCTCAGCAGAACGTGTGTTAAACAAAATTGTTTAGATATGGAAAAGAGCAATCTCTTCTTGGGAAGGTTTTGTTAGAAAGGGGTTTGGGTTATATATCCAGCTCAACCCAGCCCCTGAGGCCTCATCATGTTTTATTTTGTTTTGCTCTTGACACTGATTGTCTTGGGAACTGTGGCCCCCGTGCAATGGCCAAGAAGTCAGGTCTTCTTGATGTATATCCACTAATATCCCCTACTATGATTTTCAGTGCCAATGGTAAGCCCCACCCAGTGGCTGCAACATGCCCCTGAGCAGACACGTCAGAGCAGATGAGAGCATGAGACAGCATTTAAGAGAATGGTAGGCTGGTCCTTGACTTAGCTGTTTGGCCTCTCCTCAGAATTCATTTGTGACACTGACTGGCTGCGCTCACGGATTTCATTAAGAACAAGTCTATCTTTACCAAAGGAAGCTGCAAGGTAAGAAGACTTTCAGCTCCAGCTACATATGGCCCCAAACTTACGTACCTATTGTCCTGCTTTCAGAAGAAAAAAAAATTACTCAGTGCCTCCCTGGCAAATAAAAACTTTGGCACTACAACCTACAATCCCAGATAAAGTGTAGGTATCTGCTTTGGCAGCTCCCCTGGATCATGCTGCTCCAGAAGCTCTTCACAACCACCCTGTGAAGAGATGATCAGTCACGATAGCCTAGTCTGTTCTGCAGAAAGAAGCTACCCCTGAAACCTCAGTGGCTTAAAATCTAGAAGTTTCTTTCTTGTTCATGCAAATTCTGATGCCGGAAGGGCATTTCTACAGGGTATTTGTCCTGCACACAGTCACTCAGTGATTCGGGCTGCTTCACATATATGGTGCCACCAGATCAAACGGTGGATTCCAGGTCATCACAGCAGAGGAAGAGAGAAGTGGGGGTCGTCGATCAGCCTTTACATGCTTTGACACGTTAGTTGACATAGGTCACTGGATAGTGTTGCTTATATAAAGGTTATTAGTTCAAACCCACCTCGCTGTACCACAAAAAGAAGGGGTCATCTGCTTTCATAAAGGGTACAGTCTAGACAACCTAATGCAGCAATTGTACTCTGCATCACAAGGGGCGAGCACGAGTTAGAATTCACTAACTAGACATCTATGGCAAAATTCAGAACTGAGCATGCTCTCACCCAAGTCATGTAGGCCCAGGTGGAAGGTCCACCGGTCACGCAGAATAAGACATCACAGAAGTGCGCCTAAACCAGCCAGGAAGATCGACCAAGGCCCTCCAGTGGTGTTGGGAGGTGATAGAAGTAGGCCTAGGCTCTTTGTTGCACTCTCTTGTTCATGTGCTTTCCAAGTGGAGGGTGAGGCCCTTGAGGGTTCCTGCCATGGCTCCTCAGCTGGGTCTGCACTCCTGCTCAGGTATTCCTCCCATGGAACTGCCATATTCAGCTGCAAACTTTCCCCACCCCTGCCATGCAGCCCGGCCTGCTTTCTGGAGATAGCAAGTACTTTTTGAGACTGCGATACCTGAAACTTTCCTTCATAAAATTCACTTGGATTTACAAAAGTGCTTCTGCCATGTGAATTCTTTCAGCGTTGCTAAGGAAGAACTGAGGTCAACCACCCCAGAAACCTAACACTATCAAGTCGATTCTGACTTATATCAATCTAGGGGGTCCTCAAACTATGGCCCGTGGGCCACATGGCCCTCAGAGGACATTCATCCGGCACGCTGGGTGTTTTTGCCCCATTTTGTTTTTTACTTCAAAATAAGGTATGTGCAGTGTGCATAGGAATTTGTTCATAGTTTTATTTTTAAACAATAGTCTGGCCCTCCAACAGGTCTGAGGGACAATGAACTGGCCTCCTGTTTAAAAAGTTTGAGGACCCCTGAAAGGACAACGTAGAACTGTGCCTGTAGGTTCCCAAGGTCGTAAGTCTTTACAGAAGCTGAGAACCTCATTTTTCTCTGTGAGCCACTAGCGGATTCCAACTGGCTGGCCTATGGTCACACACATTCCACCAGGCTCCTTGAGCCTTAACTTGATAATTTAATGAAACGATACTTCTCCCAGTCAACTGTATCATTGTCTATAATCTTGCTATTCCAATATCAGATTTAAAATAAGGAATATATTTAAGCTCCATATCCATAAGCAATCAGATCATTAAATCTCTCTGGACACTATTACTTTAAAAAAACACACTCTGTCCAATTATGTTCAGCACAGAAAAGTTTCCAGTGTTGACAGCTTAGTATTTAATTGCTTTTTCTCTTCTTCTTTTGCATTGGTGAATCATTTTGAGCTTATAATAATTTTAAAATAAATATTTTCCAAAGCCTCCAGGCATTCACTGTGTAATGGTCATTTAAAAGATTTCTTGGTTAGAGGGTCCTCAAAGAATAAAAAGCTTGTCGGCATCCATGGTCATTTCTATATTCAAAAGATGAAATTGCTCATTAAATGCTACAAGTCAATTTCTTTCTTCAACCGAACTGCCCATTTCAGCAAAGATTCCATCACTGAATTAGGCAAATGGTTCTACATTTCAAAGTCAACAACGATACTCTTCCCTTTAACACGAGCATCTTAAATGGCTCCAAAAGCAGCCGAGCTCTTTATTATGCCTTTTCTTGAGAAAACGGTTTTGTGGTTTATTTTATTTATTCATTTAGACTTTCATTTTAAGATTTTTTTACACTTTGCCTTTTAAAAAAGAACGAGGCTGAGCAGTGCATCCCATAAGAAAATATAAAGTCTTCGTATTTCTGTTTGTTTGTAATTTCCCTAAGGATAACTCTTAATGTAGCAACCACCCACCCCCAATGAATTACATTTGGTCTACTGGGGGTTGTGGCCAACCTTTTGATAGAAAAGCCCATAGACACTCCCTTCTGCATCTCCTTTCCCAACCAAACCCCGCTGGCTGGAGGCTGGAAGGAAGAAAGAGGCTGGGCTGCTAGGGCAGGGTGTGGAAGGGGTGACCTCGCAGATTATTTCAAATTCTACCCTGAAGGCAGAAGGTTATCCAAATGAGATAGCTAGAGATTCACTTCCTTAGAAAAAGATTGAAATTATTTTGTCCCTTGGAAAAGCCAAAGGAAAAGTCGTTATTAATTTAGGCAATTAGAGAACTTTGAAAGCCATGTCTAGTACATAAAAACACCTGTCCTGAGAGCCCATCGGCCTAGAAAACGGAATTTTTATCCATGTAAAATAAAGGAAGGTTATTTCTTAGACTTGGTCAACAGAAGATTGTCATTTTAAACCGGTTACTGTAATGAGAAGCTGGGTTTTCGTAAAAAGGAGTGAATGCTTGAGTGAGTTTGAAATGAAACTAGAGATGCATGTTCTGCCCATCGCGGCATTTCCAGAGGAATCTGTGTTCCCGTGACTGCTCTTGCTCTGTCTCGTGCCTTCTGGGAAACTCAAAGCTTGGTGCCCACATCTAGTCTCTCAGACTTTCTTGCCAGCTTTGGAAAGGTGTTGAGTCTGTTGGATCTGCTGCACAGAGACAGCATGCAAGTGGACCCTTCCCAGATTCTTCATAGAGCAGCCCCCCAGTGTAAAGCTGTGGGTGAGGTTTGATGACCTTTGCCCCTTCTGCATCCCCCATTCTTTGACAGACTCAAATGCTCTCCTGAGGCATTACCGGAGAAGCAGCTACCCCATAGTTTCCAGATGGTGGGCATCAGCCTTGTGTGCTCATTGGAATCGCCAGAGAGCTTTCCAAAAGACATCTTTGTCCCATCTCCATTGAGTCTGATTTTATTGGCCTGGAATGCACCCTAGGTGCTTGGATTTTTTTTCTCTCTCAAGTGTTTATTGTGAATTGGGTGAACGTTTACCAAGACCATCAGTTTTCTATTCAACAATTCATACACCTTGTGTTTTATGCCACTTATTGCAATCTCCACAATATAATATCCCTTATTCCACTTCCTACTTGTGCCTTCCATTTCCACTCCTCCTCCCTGCCTACCCTTCTGAACTTGGTCCTTGGATTAATGCTGCCCTTTTGAGATCAAATGATTTGCTATTTTAAGGTTTGTGTGCCTCACTTGTGTCATTGCTCCCATTATAGACCGGTCTATTATTTGGCTGGATATTGAGCCACAGGTAAGAGTTCATTTTCGGACTTAGTGAATAAGGACCATAGTCTCAGAGGTCCGTTGGTCCCTATTCAGCCAATAAACCTGGTCTCTTTTATAACTGTGAATTTTGCTTCACTATCTAGGACCTTTTGATGTGATCCCGTTCAAAGAAGTTGGAATTGATAGTTGGAGATCCTCTAGTTAGTCTGTGCTCAGAGTCAGGAAGTCTACTGTTCATGTGGCCCATTCACCACTCTTCTTTCCTCCAGAGTGAGGGTGACAATACTTGCCCCCTAGATGGCCACTTGTGAGCTTCTAACATCCAGCTGCTACTCTCCAGCGTGGATGTCCAACATTGTCTTTACAGTCTAGGTTATGCCAATTGACCTCGGTGTCCCTTACAACTATAATCCCCAGCCCCCAAGCCCAGTAAAGCACTCCCTCCAGTTGTTTGGTTATGCCTAAGGAGTTTTTATAACTTCATCTTCTGTGTGCTCCGGAATATTCAATTCCCTGGATGATCAGTATGCTCAGTCAGGGCTCAGAATCTTGGTGTTAAGGCTCCTGGTGAGATCCTGGCACATCAGACACAGAGGTTGTGAGGCTAGAGGATGGGCAGAAGGGGATCATACTGAGTCTAACAAGGAAAGAAAAGGAAATGAAGGATATAAGCAATTAAAAGCAAGAGCATAAATAGATACAAATACACAGATGGCCCTTGCAACATTATTCCCAATCTCGCAAACGTGTAAACGGTCTAAATACCCATCAATAGATGAATGGATAAGTCAAACATGTTGCCTACGGTATGTACAATGGACTGCTACTAAGCCACATAGAGACATGAATTCCTGACACAGGCTACAAGAGGAATGAACGTCATAAATATTATGCTGAGTGAAAGAAATCAGCTTCAAAAAGGACACATTTTGTTTAGTTCCACTTACATGAAATATCTAGACTAGGAAAATGAGTAGAGACAAACATCTATCAATTGTTTCCAGGGATAGGTAGGAAGCTAAGTATGGTTGTTACATAATTTCATGTAAATTGGATAAATAAGTGGGGTGGAGTCTTTCTTATACCTATATGAGTGTCCTTTTATTTATTTCTCTAGTCAACCCAGCCTAACCCAGTAGGGCCTGGAGGGGAAGTGCCAGCACTGAGACGATACTGAGCTTCCATAAGGGTGATGGCATAATTTTGGAATGGGTAAGGATGATATATGAACAACATGCAGAATGCCACTTAATTATAATCTTGTAGAGGGTGGAAGAGTCGAATGTTTTGATGCATGTATATTTACTACAATTTTTAAAGAGTGTACACAAAAGAGCAATATGGCAAGTCTGCGTTACCATTTGCTTTTGCTCAGCTAAAAGCGATTTGGGCTTATGTAGTGAATGGGAACCACAGAGGCTCAGGAGGAAAGCTGGTACCATCTGGAAACTAAGACTTGTCTGACCAAACGCAGAGTCTCCCTTCAAGTAACTGACAGGTCAGAGGCAGCTCATCTCTGTTGCAGAAGCAACGATTTGTCTTAATTCCTAGACCACTGTCACAACCACGCTTTGTTGCCCTCGGTGCCCTCCTTTGCCACCACAATAAGTCACTAAAATGCCGTGCTTTATTTAAAAACAAACAAACAATTTCTGTCTCCATCCTGGCACCGTTTCAGCTTATTTAGCATCATAACATATGTCATCTGTTTCCCTAAAACATCTAACATGGACATGGCATGATGGGACTGATGATTTAGGCAAATGAGAAACAACCTGCCCTCCGAACACACACGACGGCATTTGATTTGCTGTCAGTAGATGCTATCGTGTTTCTTCTCCTCTTTCGTGGAAAATAAGTACAGAAGAGAAAGAGGACATGAAAAGGGCTGCACGATGTTTAGCTCTGGTCCTTCTAGAAAGTCTAGGAAAAAGTATGTGAACCCTGCCTGCCTTTAGATGCCCCAGTCACCTGGTAAACAAGGATTGCACACTGACCATGGACAAGACATCTGGATCTGGGGGGCGGATATAGCAATTGCCCCCACCAGCAAAGAGCTTCCAGATTTGCGGGAGAGCACAGGCCAGGGAGCAGCTCATAAAAAGAACAAGAAGAATCACAAAGGAGGGTGTGCTCCAGCACCACTTCATCCAGTTGCAGACACATGAAGGCAAAGTTTCCTTTGCCTTCAAGTTTATGATTTCCGCTGCATCCCTTACCAACACCTTCACAAAGATCTAGGTTCTTGGGTTGTTTCGTTCCATGACTGACATCTCCTTGGTAAAGCCACACTTTATGGACAACGCATGGTCCAAGAATTCCACTTATATGTTCTGAAAGGGGCCACGCTAAAACCCCTGGCTCAGACTTTCAGGACTGGGCACAATACAGCAAACCCACTATGGGGAGAGTGGGATTTGGTAACACTCTCATCTCCATCACAACCTAGATCTGGTAAAGCTATTTTCTTCCACTCACCATCTTTCAATCAATATTTACTCAGCTATTAGTTGCTCCCCAGACTCAACATCAGAAAAGTGTTCAAACGTTACCGAATTGTCCATCTGATGGTAGAGGTCTGTGCAAGGGATACGAGAGCAAGAGGCTCAGAGATGATCAGCGGGTAAAGAGGGAGGGATTCACCTTTGTCTTTGGTAGAAAGCTCCTAAGGTTTAGTCACATTGGCAGACTTTCCCTGGAGCAAGCAAATAAAGCTGCTCCCGGCTCAGCTCCATTCCTAATCTGATCTTGCCATGAGACTATCCAGGCTTTGTCCCAACACCACATTCTGGAAACCACCAGTGGAAGGAGGTGGATCTTGGGGATACCATTGAAAAGAATGGGAGGTACACAACACTTCATTGTACTCATATGGAGCTTATACAAAGGCCAAGAGATAGGACAAGGTGAGACTGTGGACAGGACAAGGTGGTACTGCATGGTTTAAAATCAGAAAAGGTGTGCACTAGGGTTGTATCTTTCACTGTTCTTATTCCATCTGTATGCTGAGCAATGAATACAAGAAGCTGGTCTATGTGAAAAAGCTGGTCGGGATTAGAGGAAGCCCTGAAAACATGAGGGCAATAAGTATTGCCTTTATTACTCAGCCCGCCTCAGTCATGAAAAAGAAATGGGAAGCATTTGAAGGGAACAATCTTAGTGATTTGGTAGAAGTGTCTTAGTGGGTGTATCACAACACAGATGACCCTACCACGACAGAGACAAACAAATAGTTAAATATTAGGAATTGCCATGAGACACACCAGAGACTCAGGAAAAGAGATCATGGCCCACTCACGGAGAGACTCAACTGTGGCACCGCAAGGCCCCGAGGAAGGAAGGATCCATGTGCCTACTACAGAGAAGACAGACATTGGAAAAATAACTGCATTAAAAACGCCAGGAGAGACGGACAACCTCCACTATAGAGGTCGGGCCTCGTCCTCACCTAGAAAAACCCAAGCGAGAGACAATAACGCTTGAGGAAGCTGAAGGAATGTCTCAGGGCTCTGTTTCACTGGCCCCCAGGATCCCGTGCTAACTGTCCAAGTTGGGGGCCAGACAGTAAATGTCTTGGAGAACACAGGGGCCAACTTCTTGGGCTCAAAAAAGAGAACAGGCACCTTGTCAAAGGAAAGATTTGAATTACTGTTAGTATATGATTGCTTCCAAAGATAACTCACACCAGAAGGTTTGCAGGGAGATTGGGGGGCTTCCCAAGCCATCGAGGTAAAAAATGTCTCTCTGCCCTTTGTCCCAGTTAGCCACATGGTTTTCATGGCATTGGCTCCCGGCTCGGCTGTTGAGCCAGTGAAACTCTTTTAGCAGGAGTTGAGGTGGCCATCAGCGGAAGGACAAAACCTCCACAGTGGGCTTCCCGTTTCAATACGAAGCCACCTATATCACCTCTTGGACATTATCATTATCCTGGGCTCTGAATCGCCACCCGAGATCTAGAATGCGCCTGACATGAGCACATTGTCTGAATCAGGTTCGGGTTAACCCCCCTCGATCACTTAGTGTCATGGGAGTCTGGACAATGGGGTACCTTTACTTTCCAGATGAGAAAACTCACTCAAAAAGACACAGGTGTTGACCCACAGGAACACAATAGGTTAACAACAAAGCCATGGGAGAGAGGGTTTGGGGGGAAAGGGAGTGGTGTTAAGAAACCCAGAGACAAGGGAACAACAAGTGGATGCAAATCCATGGTGAGGGCGGTGTAGGAATCCTGGTAGTGCGTGATCAAGGGTAAAGGAACCCAGAGGATTTACTGAAACCCAAATGAAGACTGAGCATGGCAGTGGGCACCAGAGGGAGATGAAAGGGAATAGCAGAGCGACCTAGGAAGCACGGGCCAGTTACATGGGTCTAAAGAAAGGAAAGAACGTATGTAAATATATTTATCTGTGAGCATGGGGAAATACACCTATGTCCATATCTTTATAGGTGTCCTATTAAGGTAGCAGATGGCCTTTGGGCCTCCACTCCCGTACTCTCACATTGCAAGAATACTTTGTTCTATTACATTGGCATTCTATGATGCTCACCTTCCCAACACGATCACTGAAGACTAAGCGGTTGCATATGCAAATATGGTCAAGAAAGATGATGGTGCCCAGCTATCAAAAGATATGGCATAAGAGGTCTTAAATGCCTGAAGGTAAGCAAGCGACCATCTAGTTCAGAAGCAACAAAGCCAACATAGGGTAAGCATACCACCCTCTGCGATCATGACGATCAAAGGGATCAGGCATCATCAGTACAAAAAATCTCATCATTGCAAATGAGCATGGAGTGCTGGGCAGAGAGCCAAAGCCCATTTTCAGTCCACTGGACATTCTCTTAAAAAAAGGTCTCAGGGAGGAGACAAGCTTACACAGGGTACGAGGCAGCAACGATGAAACACAACTTTCCTCTAGCTCCTCAATGCTTCCTCTCCCCTCACTATCAAGATCCTAATTATAACTTTCATATCTGTCTAGAACAGAGAATGTACACTGGGACAGATAGGAACTAGAAACACAGGGAATTCAAGGTGGATGAGCCCTTTAGGGCCAATGTTATGAATGGGGATGCTGGGAGGGTGGAGGGAGGCTAGGCTGGCACCAGGGAACCGATGGCAAGGATCTACATAAACCTCAAAAGAAAAGGGGTCGAAGGGGGACATCAGACAGTGCAAGACATGACAAAATAATAATTAGTAAATGATGAAGGATTTATGAGGGAGGGGTAGTGAGAATGGGGGCGGGGGGAATGAGGAGCTGAGGCCACGGGCTTAGGGGGAGAGAAGATATTTTGAGAATAATGAGGGCAATGAATGTACAAATGTGCCTTATATCAGTGATGTTTGCACGTATTGTGGTTATTGTTGTATGAGCCCCTATAAAAGGAGAGAAAAAAAAGACCCTGGCAGAGGGCTGATGCTAGGATGATCTCAGGCTGGATTAGACCAGCAAAAGCAGGTGCTGCAATCAACTCACCCTGTGTCTATTCCTGTGTAAGGCATGAAGCTTAGGGTCCACAGCCCCGGCAGCTGGACAGTGAGAGAGGCGGGGCTCTGAGGTCATTCCACAGGGGCAATGGCCCTCCGGTTCCTGCAGGGCCCACCCTCCTGGTTAGTCCTGCTGTCTGGGGCACCTCTTTCATGGAGCCCACACCAGGGGAGCTCTATACCTCATGGGGGATTGGCAGGAAGCCTCTGCTCATGCACACACACTACCACCTAGCTGGAGGACCTCGGTGAACAAAGCCTGAGGCAGACAACAAGCCCACTAACTGATCCTGTGAGAGATATGGTCAGGATCCAGAAACCGACAACTAGGAGTAAGGGGCAGCATACCTGGGTCCCAGTCCCTTCCACTGCCATATCGAAGGAGTGACATTCCAAAACAGAGGGCTTTCCAAAGGCATTGTCAGGACTTTGGAATGGGCAGCTCATTTGTGGACATGGATACTATGTGATCCAGACATACTACCTGCTCCGTTCCAGTCAGCTGAGACTAAAAACCCTTCCAAGCAGAAAGCCATGTATCTGAACAGTATCCACCAGCCATTCATGTCCAGTCCTGCTGCCTCCAAAGAGCTTTCCTGGGCTGGTCAGATCTCTCTGGGGACAGATATCCCACGGTCCTTGGTTCTGCGTGAGAAAGAATTCACGCCAAACCTGGTTTGTGACCTAAATGAGGTTTAGGAGAGTTAGGGAGGTGTGGTGGGCAACCCTGGTCGATCCCAGTGGCTCTGAGCACGCACAGTGTGCCACTCCTTCCTGGGCCGCTAACTGGGCCCTCTGAGCATGTGTAATGGACACCCCAGTCCCTATGCTAGCTACGTAACTTTTCCACCCTGAAGAGATATGGACCCAAATCTTTGGGGTACTGGGCGACGGCATCTCTAATTGCTTCCTGCTGGCAAAAGAGGCAAAGTGGGGCTTTGGGTCCACACCCTTCCTGCTCTGCTGGGAGGGCTTGTCCATTCAGCGCTAGGATGGATAAGGCTGAAGTGGTCCAGGAGATGGTGGTCCTCGAGCTGGCACACTGGGATTAGGGGCCTTGGTTACTTGAGAACTTCTGGAAAAACCAACAAACGCACAAAAGGGTGAACAGTTTAACTGAGACTAGGCTAGGATTGTGAGGTAGGAGTGCCCTTGAAAGTAGGTGAGTATCACAGGAAGTAAGTAAAATCTTAGGATTATCAGGCGTGTGTTTGTTCATTCTAAGTACCGGCACGGGGGTAAAAGCATTCACAATTTCCCCTAGGGGGTTCCAGGGTTTGGGCACTATTGGGTGAAGTAGGATCACTGCTTCATTTATGATCCTAAGGCCTTGGACCTGCTGATAAGAACCATCCTTCTTTTTAACCCTATAACGCCTCACTTTTAAATTTTTGGAAAAAAAGTTTCATTTTGATTCTTTACTTGCATAGTTATCAATATATATATATACATATAAACTCATTTCACTAAATTTTAGGGAAAGGTCATGCTCGGCATTATAGGGTTAAATTGTAATATTGGGATACCACAGGCCGAGTCAACAGGGAGCAAAAGTAGAGTAACTGCCTGTGTCATTTTTAATTTTCTTGGGTTCCATTTGAGTAACAGACTTGTAAATTACCCGGGGACCAAATGACCCTGGTGCATCTACTAGGGGTAGAATGTTCAGGGATGGCTCAGGGCTGGGGGAATAATAACCTGAAGTCCAGGATCCCTTAGGTCCTCGAATTGTTTACACAGGGGCCCAATCACTGCCCTCCGACCGTTGGAGGGCCAGACTATGGTTTTCAAAAAAACCTATGAACAAATTCCTATGCACACTGCACGAGTTGGCTGCTAAGCAGGACAGGCAGTGGCAGCAAAAACACCCCGAGGGTGGGATAAATGGCATCGTGCCACATGTGTCCCATGGACCACAGTTTGAGGACGCTTACCTTAGGGGTTCCTGGGTGCACTGGGGATGAAGGTCTCCTACTGCTTCTCGAGAGGAGAAATGCTCTAAGTTCTGGCATCTCCGCCCACTTTCCCGGCACTCTACAAAACTGCTCCAGGTGAATCACGGTTGGAAGGGAAAGTGTACCATTCTCTGCCCACCATTCTCCTTTCTCAAAACGATACTGTGGCAAAATAGAGTTGCAAAGTGAATCTATCAGCTTCTGTTTGCCCAGCCTCTCTGTATCAACTCTATCCCAATTGAACAGGATTCATGCAAGGGGGCAATTCCTGAGCATCAAGCTGCTAAGTCCCATCTAGAAAGCACAAAACAAGGAGGCGATTGAGAGCTTGCTGCCTCCAGGTCAATAACCCCCACTTGAGAGCGCACCACTGGGTTGCCTTGAATCTCATGCCTCAGCCCGAGGGAAGGGGTCAAGGACCAGTCGCTGAGGGCTACCTTTAGGTCCAACCATTTTTCTGGACAACAGGCTAGGGGGACCGCTGCTTGGGATGGCCCCAAGGCCCTCCAAGACGCCTGCTGACGGGGCTGATGCTCAAATCTCTGAAGGGAAGGGACACGTGGCAGTTCAGTCAGGGAACCTTAAGGGAAATTGGAATTTCTGGCTGGAACATCATGTCAGAGGAGCTGTGTATTAACTTAAGAGCTGTCCCCAAAAGTGCCTGAAGCAGCATCGCTGAAAGCCTAGAGGTTACAATGACACCGCCTAGACTTCCGACGCCATTGGCCTAAGCGTGGGCAACGGAAAACCAGCCTGTAACAAGGAACAAACCTAAACTGGATGAAAACTAGCCCTATAACGACTCACATTTTAAATTCAGGAAAAAATTTTTTTTTGGTTTTTATTCTTTACTTTCATACTTATCAATATACATGGCATTCAAAATATATTTTAAAAGCATAAAATTTTCAGTGTTTTTAAAATGTGACCAAATTGTCACATTTATAATTTGGGTACCAGATACGTTTTCATTAAGAATTATGACAATTTTGTGCTTGGCGTTATAGGGCTAGAGCAGCTTGTTTGAAAAACCAGGAGAAAGTCAAAGGGAATGGAGGGGAAAGGGAAACTTTTGGCTCCCGGGACAAGGCAGGGCTAACTCCCAGGCCTCTTCACCCAGCTCCCTAGGCAGCGCCCTTCCACATGTTTGGACTGGTGGGTGCCATCTTGGCCATGGTCACAGACCCTGTTACCTCTCGGCTACAATGGCGACTGTGTAGGATCTCTGGGAAAAGCTAAAATAGCTTTGATAAGAGTGAAGCCATTTGGGGCTGACAGAAGCCACCATGAAAAGAAAATAAAGTAGCTAGGAAGTGTAAATCAACTAGCTGATATTGGGGAGGTAGGCTGTGCAGACGTCGCCCAAGGGAATGTCACAAAGGAAATAGATGTTCAGAAGGCTTACGAGGACGACCAGGGCAGTTTTGGTTCAACTAAGAATGGCTAACCCTAATACCCCACTTCTCACTCTGCCTGCTTGCACACATGCATATTGCAAAAGTTTTAAAACCTTTGGAAAATTCGACTCGGGGCTGCTCAGACTCCTCTCAAGAGGGCTGAAAGACCCTGCTCAGGAAATAAAACTTTTTCTGTTAAACTTGCTGATGGTGTGAGTTGTTCTTTTTCTGGGAATGGACAGTGGCTACAACATTTCGAGGTGCACCGAGCTCCAACTGCCACTGTCTGGGCCTGCATAGAAAGGAGAGCACCTGTACAGGAGAGCTCTCCCCAGAACTAGGGGATTTCTGGTTTATCTAGGCCAGGGTTCCTTAAACTCTTTAAACAGGGACCAATTCACTGTCCCTCCGACCCGTTGGAGGGCCAGACTACAGTTTAAAAAAAAAACTACGAAAAAATTCCAGGCACACTGCACACATCTAATTTTGAAGTTAAAAAACAAACCAGCAAAGGGGCACAAACACCCCGCTGTCCCCATGTGGCCCGCCAGCTATCATATGAGGAACCCTGCTCTAGGCACTCACAAAGAGCATGTGGTTTCAACCCGAAAGCCTGGAGACTCCGCCATTTGTTTAAAGGTGATTGGGCAGAAGGAGTCCCCAATGGGCCCACGCAAGACTCGTTTTCCCTTCCCCTATTTCTCAGAGGTCTTAGATCTATTTCTGGGCAAGCATGACACGCTGATCTGATCTCTAAAATTGATGTGTGACTTGACAGGGTCACTAATAAGCCAGCATATATAAAATACTTACTACCTCCCCCAAAAGACTGGGTTCTTTTCCCCAAGATTTCGGGAAACGTGGCATGGCCGGGAAAGACAACCGGTCTAAGTTCCTAAAGCCACCAAGGTGGAGGCCGTCCCTCCCCTCCCCTCCCCATCCCCGTCGTCTTTATCACACTTTGTAGGAGGACTCGGGGAGCGGGACAGCTGGCTTAAGACCCATTGTGACCCCTGCCTGCCTATCAGTTCATGGGGGGCCAGAGAGAGAGAAATATCACCCCCTTTTAAAGTCACCCCCCCAACATGTACACTAGGGCTGGCATGTCCTCTCCACCCCCCAGAAGGATCACTGGGCAGCAGCATTCTCTGCTTAAGGAAAGCAGCCCCAACACCTGGGGTAACCCCCTGAGTCCCTCTTTGGTTCTATGTCCCCTTTTTTTCCAGGGATTGCATAATTGGGATAAACAAACGCCCCCTGTCTGACAAACCACAAGAACTGATTTCTTTGCTAGACTAGCTTTTCCACATGCATCAGCCCACCTCAGACAAGTGCCAGCCACTTCTCCAGGTGCTGTTCACAACAGAGGAACGGGAGCCCTTCCAGAGAGAGGCCCAGAAAGCAGTCAATAGACCTGATGGTCAGCCAGCGGGCACTCCCCACTGGACAGAAACTCTTTTTGCCACTCCACGAATACTGTGGGACATAACTCCCAGTAAGGCCCCGAGGGCTTAAACAGGTATCACCAGTTTCTCTTGCAGGGCCTCCGCGGGACAGCTAGGAAACCTATGCATTTATCTAAGGTCAGTGAGAATTTTCAGGTGCCTACAAGAGAATGTCTGCCTGCCTGCCTGCCTGCCTGACTGTCTGCCTTTTTAGAGTGGCTGATGGAAGCCTGCGGTCTTTGTACCCCCAAGGACCCAGAGGCCCCCGAGAACAAGAGGGCAATAAGTATTGCCTTTATTACTCAGCCCGCCTCAGACAGGGAAAAGAAATGGGAAGTCTTTGAAGGGAACAATTTTAGTGATTTGGTAGAAGTGTCTTAGTGGGTGTATCACAACACAGATGACCCTACCACGACAGAAACAAACAAATAGCTAAAATACTAGGAATTGCCATGAGACACACCAGAGACTCAGGAAAAGAGATCATGGCCACTCACGGAGAGACTGACCTGTGGCACCGCCAAGCCCCGAGGAAGGAAGGATCCAGGTGCCTACTACAGAACAGACAGACATTGGAAAAACCACTGCATTGTAAACCCCAGGGGAAACGGACAAACTTCCACTAGAGAGGACGAGCCTCGTCCTCGCCTAGAAAAAACCAAGCGAGAGACAATAATGCTTGAGGAAGCTGAAGGAATGTCTCAGGTCTCTGTTTCACTGGCCCCCAGGATCCCGTGCTAACTGTCCAAGTCGGGGGCCAGCCAGGAAATGTCTTGGAGGACACAGGGCCCATCTTCTCAGGTTCAAAGAGAGAACAGGCACATTGTCAAAGGAAAGATGGGAATTACTCTCAGCCTATGATTGCTTCCAAAGATAACTCACACCAGAAGTTTTGCATGGAGATTGGGGGGCTTCCCAAGCCATCGAGGTAAAAAATGTCTTTCTGCCCTATGTCCCAGTTAGCCACATGGTTTTCATGGCATTTGCTCCCGGCTCGGCTGTTGAGCCAGTGAAATTCTTTTAGCAGGAGTTGAGGTGGCCATCAGCGGAAGGACAGTGGGTTTCCTGTTTCAATACGATGCTCGGCGTTATAGGGTTAAATTGTAATATTGGGACATTACACGCGGAGTCAACAGGGAGCAAAAGTAGAGTAAATGCCTGTGTCATTTTTAATTTTCTCGGGTTCCATTTGAGTAAATGGCTTGTAAATTACCCGGGGACCAAATGCCCCTGATGCCTCTACTAGGGGTAGAATGTTCAGGGAGGGTTCAGGGCTGGGCGAATAGTGACCTGAAGTCCAGGAACCCTTAAGGCAGGGGTCCTCAAATTGTTTACACAGGGGGCCAATTCATTGTCTCTCCGACCATTGGAGGGCCAGACTATTGTTTTCAAAGAACCTATGAACAAATTCCTATGCACACTACACGAGTCGGCTGCAAAGCAGGACAGGCAGTGGCAGCAAAAACACCCCGATGGTGGGATAAACGGCATCGCGCCACATGTGTCCCATGGACCACAGTTTGAGGACGCCTGCCTTAGGGGTTCCTGGGTGCACTGGGGATGAAAGTCTCCTACAGCTCCTCGAGAGGAGAAAAGCTCTAAGTTCTGGCATCTCCGCCCACTTTCCCGGCACTCTACAAAACTGCTCCAGGTGAATCATGGTTGGAAGGGAAAGCGTAGCCTTTCTCAAAACGATACTGTGGCCAAATAGTGTTGCAAATGAATCTATCAGCTTTTGTTGCCCAGCCTCTCTGTATCAACTCTATCCCAAATGGACAGGATTCATGCAAGGGGGCAATTCCTGAGCATCACGCTGCTAAGTCCCATCCAGAAAGCACAAAACAAGGAGGCGATTGAGAGCTTGCTGCCTACAGGTCACTAACCCCCACTTGAGAGCGCACCCCTGAGTTGCCCTGAACCTCATGCCTCAGCCTGAGGGAAGGGGTCAATGACCAGTCGCCGAGGGCGACCTTTAGGTCCAACCATTTTTCTGGACAACAGGCTAGGAGGACCACTGCTTGGGATGGCCCCAAGGCCCTCCAAGACGCCTGCTGGCGGGGCTGACGCTCATATCTCTGAAGGGAAGGGACATGTGGCAGCTCAGGGAATCTTAATGGAAATTGGAATTTCTGGCTGGAACATCATGGCAGAGGAGCTGTGTATTAAGTTAAGAGCTGTCCCCAAAGTGCCTGAAGCAGCATCACTGAAATCCTAAAGGTAACAGTGACTCCGCCTAGGCTTCCGAACGACATTGGCCTAAGCGTGGGCAACGGAATACCAGCCTGTAACAAGGAACAAACCTAAACTGGAAGAACACTAGCCCTATAACGCCTCAGGTTTTAAATCCAGGAAATTTTTTTTTGGTTTTTATTCTTTACTTTCATACTTATCAATATATGGCATTCAAAATATATTTTAAAAGCATAAAATTTTCAGTGTTTTTGAAATGTGACCAAATAGTCACATTTATAATTTGGGTACCAGATACGTTTTCATTAAGAATTATGACAATTTTGTGCTTGGTGTTATAGGGCTAGAGCAGCTTGTTTGAAAAACCAGGAGAAAGGCAAAGAGAATGGAGGGGAAAGGGAAACTTTTGGCTCCCGGGACCAGGCAGGGCTAACTCCCAGGCCTCTTCACCCAGCTCCCTAGGCAGCGCCCTTCCACATGTTTGGACTGGTGGGTGCCCTCTTGGCCATGGTCACAGACCCTGTTACCTCTCGGCTACAATGGTGACTGTGTAGGATCTCTGGGCAAAGCTGAAACAGCTTTGACAAGAGAGAAGCCATTTGGGGCTGACAGAAGCCACCATGAAAAGAATAATAAAGTAGCTAGCAAGTGTAAATCAACTAGCTGATATTGGGGAGGTAGGCTGTGCAGACATCACCCAAGGGAATGTCACGGAGGAAATGGATGTTCAGAGGGTTGCGAGAACCACCAGAGCAGTTTTGGTTCAACTAAGAATGGCTAACCCTAATACCCCGCTTCTCACTCTGCCTGCTTGCACACATGCACATTGCAAAAGTTTTAAAACCCTTGGGAAATTCGACTCGGGGCTACTCAGACACCTCTCAAGAGGGCTGACGGAACCTGCCTATCTGTTCATTGGGTGCTAGAGAGAGAGAAATACCACCCCTTTTAAAGTCACCCCCCAACACGTGCACTAGGGCTGGCATGTCCTCTCTACCCCCCAAAAGGATCACGGGGCAACAGCATTCTCTGCTTAAGGCAAGCAGCCCCAACACCTGGGGACCCCCCGAGTCCCTCTTTGGGTCTATGTCCCCTTTTTTTGCAGGGATTGTATAATTGGAATAAACAAAACCCCCCGGTCTGACAAACCACAAGATCTGATTTCTTTACTAGACAAGCTTTTCCACATACATCAGCCCACCTCAGACAAGTGCCAGCAACTTCTCCAGGTGCTGTTCACAACACAGGAACGGGAGCCCTTCCAGAGAGAGGCCCAGAAAGCAGTTCATAGACCTGATGGTCAGCCAGCGGGCACTCCCCACTGGACAGAAACTCTTTTTGCCACTCCACGAATACTGTGGGACATAACTCCCAGTAAGGCCCCGAGGGCTTAAACAGGTATCACCAGTTTCTCTTGCAGGGCCTCCGCGGGACAGCTAGGAAACCTATGCATTTATCTAAGGTCAGTGAGAATTTTCAGGTGCCTACAAGAGAATGTCTGCCTGCCTGCCTGCCTGCCTGCCTGACTGTCTGCCTTTTTAGAGTGGCTGATGGAAGCCTGCGGTCTTTGTACCCCCAAGGACCCAGAGGCCCCCGAGAACAAGAGGGCAATAAGTATTGCCTTTATTACTCAGCCCGCCTCAGTCATGAAAAAGAAATGGGAAGCATTTGAAGGGATCAATTTTAGTGATTTGGTAGAAGTGTCTTACTGGGTGTATCACAACACAGATGACCCTACCACGACAGAAACAAACAAATAGCTAAAATACTAGGAATTGCCATGAGACACACCAGAGACTCAGGAAAAGAGATCATGGCCACTCACGGAGAGACTGACCTGTGTCACCGCCAAGCCCCGAGGAAGGAAGGATCCAGGTGCCTACTACAGAACAGACAGACATTGGAAAAACCACTGCATTGTAAACCCCAGGGGAAACGGACAAACTTCCACTAGAGAGGATGAGCCTCCTCCTCGCCTAGAAAAACCCAAGCGAGAGACAATAACGCTTGAGGAAGCTGAAGGAATGTCTCAGGACTCTGTTTCACTGGCCCCCAGGAACCCGTGCTAACTGTCCAAGTCGGGGGCCAGCCAGGAAATGTCTTGGAGGACACAGGGCCCATCTTCTCAGGTTCAAAGAGAGAACAGGCACATTGTCAAAGGAAAGATGGGAATTACTCTCAGCCTATGATTGCTTCCAAAGATAACTCACACCAGAAATTTTGCATGGAGATTGGGGGGCTTCCCAAGCCATCGAGGTAAAAAATGTCTTTCTGCCCTATGTCCCAGTTAGCCACATGGTTTTCATGGCATTTGCTCCCGGCTCAGCTGTTGAGCCAGTGAAATTCTTTTAGCAGGAGTTGAGGTGGCCATCAGCGGAAGGACAGTGGGTTTCCTGTTTCAATACGATGCTCGGCGTTATAGGGTTAAATTGTAATATTGGGACATTACACGCGGAGTCAACAGGGAGCAAAAGTAGAGTAAATGCCTGTGTCATTTTTAATTTTCTCAGGTTCCATTTGAGTAAAAGGCTTGTAAATTACCCGGGGACCAAATACCCCTGATGCCTCTACGAGGGGTAGAATGTTCAGGGAGGGTTCAGGGCTGGGCGAATAGTGACCTGAAGTCCAGGAACCCTTAAGGCAGGGGTCCTCAAATTGTTTACACAGGGGGCCAATTCATTGTCTCTCCGACCGTTGGAGGGCCAGACTATTGTTTTCAAAGAACCTATGAACAAATTCCTATGCACACTGCACGAGTCGGCTGCAAAGCAGGACAGGCAGTGGCAACAAAAACACCCCGATGGTGGGATAAACGGCATCGCGCCACATGTGTCCCATGGACCACATTTTGATGACGCCTGCCTTAGGGGTTCCTGGGTGCACTGGGGATGAAAGTCTCCTACAGCTCCTCGAGAGGAGAAAAGCTCTAAGTTCTGGCATCTCCGCCCACTTACCCGGCACTCTACAAAACTGCTCCAGGTGAATCATGGTTGGAAGGGAAAGCGTAGCCTTTCTCAAAACGATACTGTGGCCATATAGTGTTGCAAAGTGAATCTATCAGCTTTTGTTGCCCAGCCTCTCTGTATCAACTCTATCCCAAATGGACAGGATTCATGCAAGGGGGCAATTCCTGAGCATCACGCTGCTAAGTCCCATCCAGAAAGCACAAAACAAGGAGGCGATTGAGAGCTTGCTGCCTACAGGTCACTAACCCCCACTTGAGAGCGCACCCCTGAGTTGCCCTGAACCTCATGCCTCAGCCTGAGGGAAGGGGTCAATGACCAGTCGCCGAGGGCGACCTTTAGGTCCAACCATTTTTCTGGACAACAGGCTAGGAGGACCACTGCTTGGGATGGCCCCAAGGCCCTCCAAGACGCCTGCTGGCGGGGCTGACGCTCATATCTCTGAAGGGAAGGGACATGTGGCAGCTCAGGGAATCTTAATGGAAATTGGAATTTCTGGCTGGAACATCATGGCAGAGGAGCTGTGTATTAAGTTAAGAGCTGTCCCCAAAGTGCCTGAAGCAGCATCACTGAAATCCTAAAGGTAACAGTGACTCCGCCTAGGCTTCCGAACGACATTGGCCTAAGCGTGGGCAACGGAATACCAGCCTGTAACAAGGAACAAACCTAAACTGGAAGAACACTAGCCCTATAACGCCTCAGGTTTTAAATCCAGGAAATTTTTTTTTGGTTTTTATTCTTTACTTTCATACTTATCAATATATGGCATTCAAAATATATTTTAAAAGCATAAAATTTTCAGTGTTTTTGAAATGTGACCAAATAGTCACATTTATAATTTGGGTACCAGATACGTTTTCATTAAGAATATGACAATTTTGTGCTTGGTGTTATAGGGCTAGAGCAGCTTGTTTGAAAAACCAGGAGAAAGGCAAAGAGAATGGAGGGGAAAGGGAAACTTTTGGCTCCCGGGACCAGGCAGGGCTAACTCCCAGGCCTCTTCACCCAGCTCCCTAGGCAGCGCCCTTCCACATGTTTGGACTGGTGGGTGCCCTCTTGGCCATGGTCACAGACCCTGTTACCTCTCGGCTACAATGGTGACTGTGTAGGATCTCTGGGCAAAGCTGAAACAGCTTTGACAAGAGAGAAGCCATTTGGGGCTGACAGAAGCCACCATGAAAAGAAAATAAAGTAGCTAGCAAGTGTAAATCAACTAGCTGATATTGGGGAGGTAGGCTGTGCAGACATCACCCAAGGGAATGTCACGGAGGAAATGGATGTTCAGAGGGTTGCGAGAACCACCAGAGCAGTTTTGGTTCAACTAAGAATGGCTAACCCTAATACCCCGCTTCTCACTCTGCCTGCTTGCACACATGCACATTGCAAAAGTTTTAAAACCCTTGGGAAATTCGATTCGGGGCTACTCAGACACCTCTCAAGAGGGCTGACGGAACCTGCCTATCAGTTCATTGGGTGCCAGAGAGAGAGAAATACCACCCCTTTTAAAGTCACCCCCCAACACGTGCACTAGGGCTGGCATGTCCTCTCCACCCGCCAAAAGGATCACGGGGCAACAGCATTCTCTGCTTAAGGCAATCAGCCCCAACACCTGGGGAAACCCCCTGAGTCCCTCTTTGGGTCTATGTCCCCATTTTTTCCAGGGTTTGTATAATTGGAATAAACAAAAACCCCCGGTCTGACAAACCACAAGAACTGATTTCTTTGCTAGACTAGCTTTTTCACATGCATCAGCCCACCTCAGACAAGTGCCAGCCACTTCTCCAGGTGCTGTTCACAACAGAGGAATGGGAGCCCTTCCAGAGAGAGGCCCAGAAAGCAGTTAATAGACCTGATGGTCAGCCAGCGGGCACTCCCCACTGGACAGAAACTCTTTTTGCCACTCCACGAATACTGTGGGACATAACTCCCAGTAAGGCCCCGAGGGCTTAAACAGGTATCACCAGTTTCTCTTGCAGGGCCTCCGCGGGACAGCTAGGAAACCTATACATTTTTCTAAGGTCAGTGAGAATTTTCAGGCGCCTACAAGAGAATGTCTGCCTGCCTGCCTGCCGCCTGCCTTCCTTTTTAGAGTGGCTGATGGAAGCCTGTGTTCTTTGTACCTCCAAGGACCCAGAGGCCCCCGAAAACAAGAGGGCAATAAGTATTGCCTTTATTACTCAGCCCGCCTCAGACATGAAAAAGAAATGGGAAGCATTTAAAGGGAACAATCTTAGTGATTTGGTAGAAGTGTCTTAGTGGGTGTATCACAACACAGATGACCCTACCACGACAGAAACAAACAAATAGCTAAAATACTAGGAATTGCCATGAAACACACCAGAGACTCAGGAAAAGAGATCATGGCCACTCATGGAGAGACTGACCTGTGGCACCGCCAAGCCCCGAGGAAGGAAGGATCCAGGTGCCTACTACAGAACAGACAGACATTGGAAAAACCACTGCATTGTAAACCCCAGGGGAAACGGACAAACTTCCACTAGAGAGGATGAGCCTCCTCCTCGCCTAGAAAAACCCAAGCGAGAGACAATAACGCTTGAGGAAGCTGAAGGAATGTCTCAGGACTCTGTTTCACTGGCCCCCAGGAACCCGTGCTAACTGTCCAAGTCGGGGGCCAGCCAGGAAATGTCTTGGAGGACACAGGGTCCATCTTCTCAGGTTCAAAGAGAGAACAGGCACATTGTCAGAGGAAAGATGGGAATTACTGTCAGCCTATGATTGCTTCCAAAGATAACTCACACCAGAAGGTTTTAACCAGGTATCACCAGTTTCTCTTGCAGGGCCTCCGCGGGACAGCTAGGAAACCTATGCATTTATCGAAGGTCAGTGAGAATTTTCAGGCGCCACCAGAGTATGTCTGCCTGTCTGCCTGCGAGAATGCCTGCCTGCCTCCCTGCCTGCCTGTGAGAATGCCTGCCTGTGAGAATGCCTGCCTGCCTGCCTGCCTGCCTGCGAGAATGCCTGCCTGCCTGCCTGCGTGCCTGCCTGCCTGCCTGTGAGAATGCCTGCCTGCCTGCCTGCCTGCCTGCGAGAATGACTGCCTGCCTACCTGGGAGAATGCCTGCTTGCCTGCATGCCTGCCTGCCTGCCTGCCTGTGAGAATGCCTGCCTGCCTGCCTGCCTACTTGAATTCCTGCCTACCTGCCTGCCTGCCTGCGAGAATGCCTGCCTGCCTTCCTGCCTGCCAGAATGCCTGCCTGCCTGCCTGCCTGTCTGCCTGCGAGAATGCCTGCCTGCCTGCCCGCTAGAATGCCTGCCTGCGAGAATGCCTACCTGCGAAAATGCCTGCCGGCCTGCCTGCCTGCGTGACTGCGAGAATGCCTTCCTGCCTGTTCCCTGTCTGCCTGCTAGAATGCCTGCCTGCCTGCATGCCATCGAGGTAAAAAATGTCCCAGTTAGCCACATGGTTTTCATGGCACTGGCTCCCGGCTCAGCTGTTGAGCCAGTGAAACTCTTTTAGCAGGAGTTGAGGTGGCCATCAGCGGAAGGACAAAACCTCCACAGTGGGCTTCCCGTTTCAATACGAAGCCACTTATATCACCTCTTGGACATTATCAATGTCCTGGGTTCTGAATCGCCACTCCAGATCTAGAATGCGCCTGACATGTGCACATGGTTTGAATCAGGTTTGGGTTAAATCCTCTCGATCACTTAGTGACATGGGACACTAGACCATGGAATACCTTTACTTTCCAGATGAGAAAACTCACTCAAAAAGACACAGGTACTGACCCACAGGAACACAACTGGTTAACAACAAAGCCACATTCCCAACCAGTGTCTGGAGCCTGAGCTCGGAGCCCCACATGCCTGTGCCCAGCTGAGCAGTCACTCTCTCCTGGACCCTCAAAAGATCTGAGCAGATCTTCCCCGGCCCATGTGCCCCCCTCCCCCACCCGAATATGTTTTTTCATAGGATGGCACCGAATCTGCAGCTCTGGGAGAGGGACATAGCTAATGGGAGCAAACGGAGCAGACGAAGGGGGAGTAGGGGAGAGTGGAGCACATCCTGGCCCACCAGGCCTTGAGGATGATGTTCCCATGCAGAGAAGACAGTCCACACAGAAGACCACATGGCCAGCCCAAGTTGAGACGCGACATCCCTCAAAGACCCATAGCCCTAGAAGGGACAACACTGGAGACAGTGCGGGAACGGATCCCGCCACACCGAGGCATAGCACTAAGGGGGTGCAGCAGAAGAGCAAGGAAGTGGAGCAGCAAGGTCCTCAGGGAATGCCAAAGGAGGACTTTGGGGGCAGGACTTGGTGCCCGCACAGACTGGACTGGAAAACACTCCTAAGGGCCGACAAACTGTCCGTGAACTACCTACGAGCTTTCCTTTCTTGATGAGTTGTGTTTTCGTTTATGGTCATTGGATTTTGGCTGTTTTCTTTCTGTTGGTGCTTGCTATTGCTCTGTCTTGTGTGTGTGCATGTTATTACCTCTCCTGTATGTCTAAAAAGAGATGCTGGATGCACAATCTGCGGGAGAGAATAAGGGGAACAACACTTTGGGGGAGGGCCACGGGAAAGAGGGAGTTGGGGGGAAAGGAAGTGGTGTCAAGAAACCCAGAGACAAGGGAACAACAAGTGGATGCAAATCCGTGGTGAGGGCGATGTAGGAATCCTGGTAGGGCGTGATCAAGGGTAAAGGAACCAAGGGGATTTACTGAAACCCAAATGAAGCCTGAGCATGGCAGTGGGCACAAGAGGGAAATGAAAGGGAATAGCAGAGCGACCTAGGAAGCACGGGCCAGTTATAGAGGTCTAAAGAAAGGCACGCACAGATGTAAATATATTTATCTGTGAGCATGGGGAAATACACCTATGTCCATATCTTTATAGGATTCCTATTAAGGTAGCAGATGGCATTTGGGCCTCCACTCAAGGACTCTCTCATTGCAAGAATACTTTGTTCTATTACATTGGCATTCTATGATGCTCACCTTCCAGACACGTTCCCTGAAGTCTAAGCGGTTGCATAAGCAAACGTGGTCAAGAAAGCTGATGGTGCCCTGCTACCAAAAGATATGGCGTCTGAGGTCTTCAAGGCTTGCAGGGTAAGCAAGCGGCCATGCAGCTCAGAAACAACAGAGCCCACGTGGAATAAGCATACCAGCCTGTGCGATCACGAGGTTTCAAAGGGATCAGGCATCATCAGCACAAAAAAATCTCATCATTGCGAATGAGAGGAGAATGCTGGGTAGAGAGCCAAAGCCCATTTGCAGTCCACTGGACATTCCCTTAAGAAAGGTTTCAGGGAGGAGACAAGCCTACACAGAGTACTAGACAGCAATGATGAAACACAACTTTCCTCTAGCTCATCAATGCTTCCTCTGCCCTCACTATCAAGATCCCAATTATAACTTTCAAATCTGGCTAGAACAGAGAATATACACTGGGACAGATAGGAACTAGAAACACAGGGAATACAAGGTGGATGAGCCCTTTAGGACAGGTGTTATGAATGGGGATGCTGGGAGGCTGGAGGGAGGGTATGCAGGCATTCTGGCAGGCAGGCAGGCAGGCAGGCATTCTCGAAAGCAGGCAGGCAGTTTCGCAGGCAGGCTGGCAGGCAGCCATTCTCGCAGGCAGGCAGGCAGGCAGGCATTCTCGCAGGCAAGCAGGGAGGCAGGCAAGAAGGCAGGCATTCTCGCAGGCAGGTAGGCAGGCAGGCCGGCAGGCATTCTCGCAGGCAAGCAGGCAGGCAAGCAGGCATTCTCGCAGGCAGGCAGCCAGGCAGGCATTCTCACAGGCAGGCAGGCAGGCAGACAGGCATTCTCGCAGGCAGGCAGGCAGGCAGGCATTCTTGCAGGCAGGCATGCAGACACGCATACAGGCAGGCAGGCATTCTCGCAGGCAGACAGGAAGGCAGGAAGGAAGGCATTCTAGCAGGCAGGCAGGCATGCAGGCAGGCCGGCAGGCAGGCATTCTCACAGAAAGACAGGCAGGCAGGCATTCTCAAAGGCAGGCAGGCAGGCATTCTCGCAGGCAGGCAGGCAGGCCGGCATTCTAACAGGCAGGCAGGCAGACACGCATGCAGGCAGGCAGGCATTCTAGCAGGCAGACAGGGAACAGGCAGGAAGGCATTCTCGCAGTCACGCAGGCAGGAAGGCCGGCAGGCATTTTCGCAGGTAGGCATTCTCGCAGGCAGGCATTCTAGCGGGCAGGCAGGCAGGCATTCTCGCAGGCAGGCAGGCAGGCATGCATTCTAGGAGGCAGGCAGGCAGACATACATGCAGGCAGGCAGGCATTCTCGCAGGCAGACAGGCAGGCAGGCAGGCAGGCATTCTGGCAGGCAGGAAGGCAGGCAGGCATTCTCGCAGGCAGGCAGGCAGGCAGGCAGGCAGGAATTCAAGTAGGCAGGCAGGCAGGCAGGCATTCTCACAGGCAGGCAGGCAGGCAGGCATGCAGGCAAGCAGGCATTCTCCCAGGTAGGCAGGCAGTCATTCTCGCAGGCAGGCAGGCAGGCGGGCAGGCATTCTCGCAAGCAGGCAGGCAGGCATTCTCACAGGCAGGCAGGCAGGCAGTCAGGCATTCACGCAGACAGGCAGGCAGGCAGACACGCATGCAGGCAGGCAGGCATTCTAGCAGGCAGACAGGCAACAGGCAGGAATGCATTCTCGCAGTCACGCAGGCAGGCAGGCCGGCAGGCCGGCAGGCATTTTCGCAGGTAGGCATTCTCGCATGCAGGCATTCTAGCGGGCAGGAATTCTCGCAGGCAGGCAGGCAGGCAGGCATTCTAGGAGGCAGGCAGGCAGACATACATGCAGGCAGGCAGGCATTCTCGCAGGCAGACAGGCAGGCAGGCAGGCAGGCATTCTGGCAGGCAGGAAGGCAGGCAGGCATTCTCGCAGGCAGGCAGGCAGGCAGGCAGGAATTCAAGTAGGCAGGCAGGCAGGCAGGCATTCTCACAGGCAGGCAGGCAGGCAGGCATGCAGGCAAGCAGGCATTCTCCCAGGTAGGCAGGCAGTCATTCTCGCAGGCAGGCAGGCAGGCAGGCAGGCATTCTCACAGGCAGGCAGGCAGGCACGCAGGCAGGCAGGCAGGCATTCTCGCAAGCAGGCAGGCAGGCATTCTCGCAGGCAAGCAGGCATGCAGGCAGGCAGGCATTTTCGCACGCAGGCAGGCATTCTCGCAGGCAGGCAGGCAGGCAGGCATTCTCGCAGGCAGGCAGGCAGGCAGGCATTCTCACAGACAGGCAGGCAGGGAGGCAGGCAGGCTCTCAGGCAGGCAGGGAGGCATTCTCACAGGCAGGCACGTAGGCAGGCATTCTCGCACGCAGTAAGGTAGGCAGGCAGGCAGGCAGGCATTCTCGCAGGCAGGCAGGCAGGCAGGCATTCTCAAAGGTAGCCAGGCAGGCATTCTCGCAAGCAGGCAGGCAGGCAGGCATTCTCGCAGGCAGGCAGGCAGGCAGGCATTCTCACAGGCAGGCAGGCAGGCAGGCATTCTCACAGGCAGGCAGGCATTCTCGCAGGTAGGAAGGCTGGCAGGCATTCTCACAGGCAGGCAGGCAGGCATGTAGGCAGGCATTCTCGCAGGTAGGCAGGCAGGCAGGCATTCTCGAAGGTAGACAGGCAGGCATTCTCGCAGGCAGGCAGGCAGGGAGGCAGGCAAGCAGGCAGGCATTCTCGCAGGCAGGCAGGCAAGCATTCTCGCAGGCAGGCAGGCAGGCAGGCATTCTCGCAGGCAGGCAGGCATTCTCGCAGGTAGGAAGGCTGGCAGGCATTCTTGCAGGCAGGCAGGCAGACACGCAGGCAGGCAGGCAGGCAGGCAGGCATTCGCAGGCAGACAGGCAGTCAGGCAGGCAGGCATTCTCGCAGGCAGGCAGGCAGGCAGGCTGGCATTCTCACAGGCAGGCATTCTCGCAGGCAGGCATTCTCACAGGCAGGCAGGTAGGCAGGCAGGCATTCTCGCAGGCAGGCAGGCAGGCATTCTCGCAGGCAGGCAGGCAGACACGCAGGCAGGCAGGCAGGCAGGCAGGCAGGCATTCGCAGTCAGACAGGCAGTCAGGCAGGCAGGCATTCTCGCAGGCAGGCAGGCAGGCAGGCAGGCATTCGCAGGCAGACAGGCAGTCAGGCAGGCAGGCATTCTCGCAGGCAGGCAGGCAGGCAGGCTGGCATTCTCGCAGGCAGGCATTCTCGCAGGCAGGCATTCTCACAGGCAGGCAGGGAGGCAGGCAGGCATTCTCGCAGGCAGACAGGCAGACATACTCTGGTGGCGCCTGAAAATTCTCACTGACCTTCGATAAATGCATAGGTTTCCTAGCTGTCCCGCGGAGGCCCTGCAAGAGAAACTGGTGATACCTGGTTAAAACCTTCTGGTGTGAGTTATCTTTGGAAGCAATCATAGGCTGACAGTAATTCCCATCTTTCCTCTGACAATGTGCCTGTTCTCTCTTTGAACCTGAGAAGATGGACCCTGTGTCCTCCAAGACATTTCCTGGCTGGCCCCCGACTTGGACAGTTAGCACGGGTTCCTGGGGGCCAGTGAAACAGAGTCCTGAGACATTCCTTCAGCTTCCTCAAGCGTTATTGTCTCTCGCTTGGGTTTTTCTAGGCGAGGAGGAGGCTCATCCTCTCTAGTGGAAGTTTGTCCGTTTCCCCTGGGGTTTACAATGCAGTGGTTTTTCCAATGTCTGTCTGTTCTGTAGTAGGCACCTGGATCCTTCCTTCCTCGGGGCTTGGCGGTGCCACGGGTCAGTCTTTCCATGAGTGGCCATGATCTCTTTTCCTGAGTCTCTGGTGTGTTTCATGGCAATTCCTAGTATTTTAGCTATTTGTTTGTTTCTGTCGTGGTAGGGTCATCTGTGTTGTGATATACCCACTAAGACACTTCTACCAAATCACTAAAATTGTTCCCTTCAAAGACTTCCCATTTCTTTTCCCTGTCTGAGGCGGGCTGAGTAATAAAGGCAATACTTATTGCCCTCTTGTTCTCGGGGGCCTCTGGGTCCTTGGGGGTACAAAGACCGCAGGCGTCCATCAGCCACTCTAAAAAGGCAGACAGTCAGGCAGGCAGGCAGGCAGGCAGACATTCTCTTGTAGGCACCTGAAAATTCTCACTGACCTTAGATAAATGCATAGGTTTCCTAGCTGTCCCGCGGAGGCCCTGCAAGAGAAACTGGTGATACCTGGTTAAGCCCTCGGGGCCTTACTGGGAATTTGGGTCCCACATTATTCGTGGAGTTGTAAAAAGAGTTTCTGTCCAGTGGGGAGTGCCCGCTGGCTGACCATCAGGTCTATTAACTGCTTTCTGGGCCTCTCTCTGGAAGGGTTCCCGTTCCTCTGTTGTGAACAGCACCTGAAGAAGTGGCTGGCACTTGTCTGAGGTGGGCTGATGCATGTGGAAAAGCTAGTCTAGCAAAGAAATCAGACCTTGTGGTTTGTCAGACAGGGGGGGTTTGTTTATCCCAATTATGCAATCCCTGGAAAAAAAGGGGACATAGAACCAAAGATGGACTCAGGGGGTTACCCCAGGTGTTGGGGCTGCTTTCCTTAAGCAGAGAATGCTGCTGCCCAGTGATCCTTCTGGGGGGTGGAGAGGACATGCCAGCCCTAGTGCACGTGTTGGGGGGTGACTTTAAAAGGGGGTGATATTTCTCTCTCTCTGGCCCCCCATGAACTGATAGGCAGGCAGGGATCACCATGGGACTTAAGCCAGCTGTCCCGCTCCCCGAGTCCTCCTGCAAAGTGTGATAAAGACGATGGGGATGGGGAGGGGAGGGGAGGGACGGCCTCCACCTTGGTGGCTTTAGGAACTTAGACCGGTTGTCTTTCCCAGCCATGCCACGTTTCCTGAAATCTTGGGGAAAAGAACCCAGTCTTTTGGGGGAGGTAGTAAGTCTTTTATATATGCTGGCTTATTAGTGGCCCTGTCAAGTCACACATCAATTTTAGAGATCAGATCAGCGTGTCATGCTTGCCCAGAAATAGATCTAAGACCTCTGAGAAATAGGGGAAGGGAAAACGAGTCTTGCGTGGGCCCATTGGGGACTCCTTCTGCCCAATCACCTTTAAACAAATGGCGGAGTCTCCAGGCTTTCGGGTTGAAACCACATGCTCTTTGTGAGTGCCTAGAGCAGGGTTCCTCATATGATAGCCGGCGGGCCACATGGGGACAGCGGGGTGTTTGTGCCCCTTTGTTGGTTTGTTTTTTAACTTCAAAATTAGATGTGTGCAGTGTGCCTGGAATTTTTTCGTAGTTTTTTTTTTAAACTGTAGTCTGGCCCTCCAACGGGTCGGAGGGACAGTGAATTGGTCCCTGTTTAAAGATTTTAAGGACCCCTGGCCTAGATAAACCAGAAATCCCCTAGTTCTGGGGAGAGCTCCCCTGTACAGGAGCTCTCTTTTCTATGCAGGCCCAGAGAGTGGCAGTCGGAGCTCGGTGCACATCGAAATGTTGTAGCCACTGTCCATTCCCAGAAAAGAACAACTCACACCATCAGCAAGTTCAACAGAAAAAGTTTTATTTCCTGAGCAGGGTCTGTCAGCCCTCTTGAGAGGAGTCTGAGCAGCCCCGAGTCGAATTTTCCAAAGGTTTTAAAACTTTTGCAATGTGCATGTGTGCAAGCAGGCAGAGTGAGAAGTGGGGTATTAGGGTTAGCCATTCTTAGTTGAACCAAAACTGCCCTGGTCGTCCTCGTAAGCCTTCTGAACATCTATTTCCTTTGTGACATTCCCTTGGGCGACGTCTGCACAGCCTACCTCCCCAATATCAGCTAGTTGATTTACACTTCCTAGCTACTTTATTTTCTTTTCATGGTGGCTTCTGTCAGCCCCAAATGGCTTCACTCTTGTCAAAGCTGTTTCAGCTTTTCCCAGAGATCCTACACAGTCGCCATTGTAGCCGAGAGGTAACAGGGTCTGTGACCATGGCCAAGATGGCACCCACCAGTCCAAACATGTGGAAGGGCGCTGCCTAGGGAGCTGGGTGAAGAGGCCTGGGAGTTAGCCCTGCCTGGTCCCGGGAGCCAAAAGTTTCCCTTTCCCCTCCATTCTCTTTGCCTTTCTCCTGGTTTTTCAAACAAGCTGCTCTAGCCCTATAACGCCAAGCACAAAATTGTCATAATTCTTAATGAAAACGTATCTGGTACCCAAATTATAAATGTGACAATTTGGTCACATTTCAAAACCACTGAAAATTTTATGCTTTTAAAATATATTTTGAATGCCATATATATTGATACCTATGAATGTAAAGGATAAAAACCAAAAAAAATTTTTCCTGAATTTAAAACTTGAGTCGTTATAGGGCTAGTTTTCATCCAGTTTATGTTTGTTCCTTGTTACAGGCTGGTTTTCCGTTACCCACGCTTAGGCCAATGTCGTTCGGAAGTCTAGGCGGAGTCACTGTAACCTCTAGGCTTTCAGCGATGCTGCTTCAGGCACTTTTGGGGACAGCTCTTAAGTTAATACACAGCTCCTCTGCCATGATGTTCCAGCCAGAAATTCCAATTTCCCTTAAGGTTCCCTGACTGAACTGCCATGTTTCCCTTCCCTTCAGAGATTTGAGCATCAGCCCCGCCAGCAGGCGTCTTGGAGGGCCTTGGGGCCATCCCAAGCAGCGGTCCCCCTAGCCTGTTGTCCAGAAAAATGGTTGCACCTAAAGGTCGCCCTCAGCAACTGGTCCTTGACCCCTTCCCTCAGGCTGAGGCATGAGATTCAAGGCAACCCAGTGGTGCGCTCTCAAGTGGGGGTTATTGACCTGGAGGAAGCAAGCTCTCAATCGCCTCCTTGTTTTGTGCTTTCTAGATGGGACTTAGCAGCTTGATGCTCAGGAATTGCCCCCTTGCATGAATCCTGTCCAATTGGGATAGAGTTGATACAGAGAGGCTGGGCAAACAGAAGCTGATAGATTCACTTTGCAACTCTATTTGGCCACAGTATCGTTTTGAGAAAGGAGAATGGTGGGCAGAGAATGGTACACTTTCCCTTCCAACCGTGATTCACCTGGAGCAGTTTTGTAGAGTGCCGGGAAAGTGGGCGGAGATGCCAGAACTTAGAGCATTTCTCCTCTCGAGAAGCAGTAGGAGACTTTCATCCCCAGTGCACCCAGGAACCCCTAAGGTAAGCGTCCTCAAACTGTGTTCCATGGGGCACATGTGGCACGATGCCATTTATCCCACCCTCGGGGTATTTTTGCTGCCACTGCCTGTCCTGTTTAGCAGCCAACTCGTGCAGTGTGCATAGGAATTTGTTCATAGGTTTTTTTGAAAACCATAGTCTGGCCCTCCAAAGGTCGGAGTGCAGTGTTTGGGCCCCTGTGTAAACAATTCGAGGACCTAAGGGATCCTGGACTTCAGATTATTTTTCCCCCAGCCCTGAGCCATCCCTGAACATTCTACCCCTAGTAGATGCACCAGGGTCATTTGGTCCCCGGGTAATTTACAAGTCTGTTACTCAAATGGAACCCAAGAAAATTAAAAATGACACAGGCAGTTACTCTACTTTTGCTCTCTGTTGACTCGGCCTGTGGTATCCCAATATTACAATTTAACCCTATAACGCCGAGCATGACCTTTCCCTAACATTTAATGAAATGAATTTATATGTATATATATATTGATAACTATGGAAGTAAAGAATCAAAATGATTTTTTTCCCCAAAAATTTAAAAGTGAGGCGTTACAGGGTTAAAAAGAAGGATGGTTCTTATCAGCAGGTCCAAGGCCTTAGGATCATAAATTAAACAGTGATCCTACTTCACCCAATAGTGCCCAAAACCTGGACCCCCCTAGGGGATATTTTGAATGCTTTTACCCCCATGCCGGTACTTAGAATGAACAAACACACGCCTGATAATCCTAAGATTTTACTTACTTCCTGTGATACTCACCTACTTTCAAGGGCACTCCTACCTCACAATCCTAGCCTAGTCTCAGTTAAACTGTTCACCCTTTTGTGCGTTTGTTGGTTTTTCCAGAAGTTCTCAAGTAACCAAGGCCCCTAATCCCAGTGTGCCTGCTCTAGGACCACCATTTCCTGGACCACTTCAACCTTATCCATCCTAGCACTGAATGGACAAGCCCTCCCAGCAGAGCAGGAAGGGTGTGGACCCAAAGCCCCACTTTGCCTCTTTTGCCAGCAGGAAGCAATTAGAGATGCCGTCGCCCAGTACCCCAAAGATTTGGGTCCATATCTTTTCAGGGTGGAAAAGTTACGTAGCTAGCATAGGGACTGGGGTGTCCATTACACATGCTCAGAGGGCCCAGTTAGCGGCCCAGGAAGGAGTGGCACACTGTGCGTGCTCAGAGCCACTGGGATCGACCAGGGTTGCCCACCACACCTCCCTGACTCTCCTAAACCTCATTTAGGTCACAAACCAGGTTTGGCGTGAATTCTTTCTCACGCAGAACCAAGGACCGAGGGATATCTGTCCCCAGAGAGATCTGACCAGCCCAGGAAAGCTCTTTGGAGGCAGCAGGACTGGACATGAATGGCTGGTGGATACTGTTCAGATACATGGCTTTCTGCTTGGAAGGGTTTTTAGTCTCAGCTGACTGGAACGGAGCAGGTAGTATGTCTGGATCACATAGTATCCATGTCCACAAATGAGCTGCCCATTCCAAAGTCCTGACAATGCCTTTGGAAAGCCCTCTGTTTTGGAATGTCACTCCTTCGATATGGCAGTGGAAGGGACTGGGACCCAGGTATGCTGCCCCTTACTCCTAGTTGTCGGTTTCTGGATCCTGACCATATCTCTCACAGGATCAGTTAGTGGGCTTGTTGTCTGCCTCAGGCTTTGTTCACTGAGGTCCTCCAGCTAGGTGGTAGTGTGTGTGCATGAGCAGAGGCTTCCTGCCAATCCCCCATGAGTTATAGAGCTCCCCTGGTGTGGGCTCCATGAAAGAGGTGCCCCAGACAGCAGGACTACCCAGGAGAGTGGGCCCTGCAGGAACCGGAGGGCCATTCCCCCTGTGGAATGACCTCAGAGCCCCGCCTCTCTCACTGTCCAGCTGCCGGGGCTTCATGCCTTACACAGGAATAGACACAGGATGAGTTGATTGCAGCACCTGGTTTTGCTGGTCTAATCCAGCCTGAGATCATCCTAGCATCAGCCCTCTGCCAGGGTCTTTTTTTTCTCTCCTTTTATAGGGGCTCATACAACAATAACCACAATACGTGCAAACATCACTGATATAAGGCACATTTGTACATTCATTGCCCTCATTATTCTCAAAATATCTTCTCTCCCCCCAAGACCGTGGCCTCAGCTCCTCATTCCCTCCGCCCCCATTCTCACTACCCCTCCCTCATAAATCCTTCATCATTTACTAATTATTATTTTGTCATGTCTTGCACTGTCTGATGTCCCCCTTCGACCCCTTTTCTTTTGAGGTTTATGTAGATCCTTGCCATCGGTTCCCTGGTGCCAGCCTAGCCTCCCTCCACCCTCCCAGCATCCCCATTCATAACACTGGTCCTAAAGGGCTCATCCACCTTGAATTCCCTGTGTTTCTAGTTCCTATCTGTCCCAGTGTACATTCTCTGTTCTAGCCAGATTTGAAAGTTATAATTAGGATCTTGATAGTGAGGGGAGAGGAAGCATTGAGGAGCTAGAGGAAAGTTGTGTTTCATCGTTGCTGCCTCGTACCCTGTGTAAGCTTGTCTCCTCCCTGAGACCTTTTTTAAGAGAATGTCCAGTGGACTGCAAATGGGCTTTGGCTCTCTGCCCAGCACTCCATGCTCATTTGCAATGATGAGATTTTTTGTACTGATGATGCCTGATCCCTTTGATCGTCATGATCACAGAGGGTGGTATGCTTACCCTATGTTGGCTTTGTTGCTTCTGAACTAGATGGTCGCTTGCTTACCTTCAGGCATTTAAGACCTCTTATGCCATATATTTTGATAGCTGGGCACCATCATCTTTCTTGACCATATTTGCATATGCAACCGCTTGGTCTTCAGTGATCGTGTTGGGAAGGTGAGCATCATAGAATGCCAATGTAATAGAACAAAGTATTCTTGCAATGAGAGAGTACGGGAGTGGAGGCCCAAAGGCCATCTGCTACCTTAATAGGACACCTATAAAGATATGGACATAGGTGTATTTCCCCATGCTCACAGATAAATATATTTACATACGTTCTTTCCTTTCTTTAGACCCATGTAACTGGCCCGTGCTTCCTAGGTCGCTCTGCTATTCCCTTTTATCTCCCTCTGGTGCCCACTGCCATGCTCAGTCTTCATTTGGGTTTCAGTAAATCCTCTGGGTTCCTTTACCCTTGATCACGCACTACCAGGATTCCTACACCGCCCTCACCATGGATTTGCATCCACTTGTTGTTCCCTTGTCTCTGGGTTTCTTAACACCATTCCCTTTCCCCCCAAACCCTCTCTCCCATGGCTTTGTTGTTAACCTATTGTGTACCTGTGGGTCAACACCTGTGTTTTTTTGAGTGAGTTTTCTCATCTGGAAAGTAAAGGTACTCCATTGTCCAGACTCCCATGACACTAAGTGATCGAGGGGGGTTTACCCAAACCTGATTCAGACAATGTGCTCATGTCAGGCGCATTCTAGATCTCGGGTGGCAATTCAGAGCCCAGGATAATGATAATGTCCAAGAGGTGATATAGGTGGCTTCGTATTGAAACGGGAAGCCCACTGTGGAGGTTTTGTCCTTCCGCTGATGGCCACCTCAACTCCTGCTAAAAGAGTTTCACTGGCTCAACAGCCGAGCCGGGAGCCAGTGCCATGAAAACCATGTGGCTAACTGGGACAAAGGGCAGAGAGACATTTTTTACCTCGATGGCTAGGGAAGCCCCCCAATATCCCTGCAAACCTTCTGGTGTGAGTTATCTTTGGAAGCAATCATATACTGACAGTAATTCAAATCTTTCCTTTGACAAGGTGCCTGTTCTCTTTTTTGAGCCCAAGAAGTTGGCCCCTATGTTCTCCAAGACATTTACTGGCTAGCCCCCGACTTGGACAGTTAGCACGGGCTCCTGGGGGCCAGTGAAACAGAGCCCTGAGACATTCCTTCAGCTTCCTCAAGCGTTATTGTCTCTCGCTTGGGTTTTTCTAGGTGAGGACGAGGCCCGACCTCTATAGTGGAGGTTGTCCGTCTCTCCTGGCGTTTTTAATGCAGTTATTTTTCCAATGTCTGTCTTCTCTGTAGTAGGCACATGGATCCTTCCTTCCTCGGGGCTTGGCGGTGCCACAGTTGAGTCTCTCCGTGAGTGGGCCATGATCTCTTTTCCTGAGTCTCTGGTGTGTCTCATGGCAATTCCTAATATTTAACTATTTGTTTGTCTCTGTCGTGGTAGGGTCATCTGTGTTGTGATACACCCACTAAGACACTTCTACCAAATCACTAAGATTGTTCCCTTCAAATGCTTCCCATTTCTTTTTCATGACTGAGGCGGGCTGAGTAATAAAGGCAATACTTATTGCCCTCATGTTTTCAGGGGCCTCTGGGTTGATAGGGTTAGAAAGACCGCAGGCTTCCATCAGCCACTCTAAAAAGCCAGGCAGACATTCTCTTGTAGGCGCCTGAAAATTCTCACTGACCTTAGATAAATGCATAGGTTTCCTTGCTGTCCCGTGGAGGCCCTGCAAACAGAAACTGGTGATAACTGGTTAAGCCCTTGGAGCCTTGCTAGGAATTTGGACCCCGTATTTTTCTTGCAGTGGCAAAAAGAGATTCTCTCCAGTGGGCAGTGCCCGCTGGCTGACCATCATGTCTATTGACTGCTTTCTGGGTCTTTCTCTGGAAGGATTCCCGTTCTTCTGTTGTGAACAGCACCTGGAGAAGTGGTTAGCAATTGTCTGAGGTGGGCTGATGCATGTGGAAAAGCATGTCTAGCAAAGAAATCAGACCTTGTCATTTGTCAGAAAAGGTGATTTTGTTGATTCCAATTATGTAATCCCTGGAAGAAAAGGGGACATATACCCAACGAGAGACTCCGGGGCCTTCCCCAGGTGTTGGGGCTGCTTGCCTTAAGCAGAGAATGCTGCTGCCTAGTGATCCCTCTTGGTGGGTAGAGAAGACAGGAAAGCCCTAGTGCACGTGTTGGTGGGTGATTTTAAAAGGGGTTGTATTTCTCTCTCTCTGGCCCCCGGGAACTGATAGGCAGGCAGCACTCACAATGGGTCGTAAGCCAGCTCTCCCACTCCCCGAGTCCTCCTGCAAAGTGGGATAAAGCAGACAGGGTTGGGGAGGGGGAGGGGAGAGGGAAGGACGGCCTCCACCTTGGAGGTTTTAAGAACTTGCACCGGTTGTTTTTCCGGTCATGCCATGTTTCCTGAAATCTTGGAAACAAGAACCTATTCTGTTGAGGGAGGGAGCAAGTCTTTTATATATTCTGGCTTATTAGTGGCCATGTCAATCCACACATCCATTTTAGGGATCAGATCGGGATGTCCTGGTTGCCCATAAGCATAACTATGACCTCTGAGAAATAGTGGAAGGGAAAATCAATCTTATGTGGGCCAATCAGGGACTCCTTCTGCCCAATCACCTTTAAACAAATTGCAGAGTCTCCAGGCTTTAGGGTTGAAACCACATGCTCTTTGTGAGTGCCTAGAGCAGGGGTCCTCAAACGACAGCCGGCGGGCCACATGGGGACAGCCGAGGACATTGATCCTGTCCGCCGGGTGTTTGTGCCCCGTTTGTTGGTTTGTTTTTTAACTTCAAAATTAGATGTGTGCAGTGTGCCTGGGAATTTGTTCATAGTTTTTTTTTTTGTTTTTGTTTTTGTTTGTTTTTTAACCTATAGTCCGGCCCTCCAACGGGTTGGAGGGACAGTGAACTGGTCCCTGTTTAAAGAGTTTAAGGACCCCTGGCCTAGAGAAATCAGAAATCCCCTAGTTCTGGGGAGAGCACTCCTGTACAGGTGGTCTCCTTTCTATGCAGGTCCGGACAGTGCCAGTCAGAGCACGGTGCACCTCAAAATGTTGTAGCCACAGTCCATTCCCAGAAAAAAAAACAAACAACTCACACCGTCAGCAAGTTCAACAGAAAATGTTTTATTTCCTGAGCAGGGTCTGTCAGCCAGTTTGTCTCTGTAATGATTTTTTCAATGACCTCATCAAACAGAAATAAATGTAGTTACCCCAAAAGATTTTTTTTCCATTTCTTTTCTTTTTTAAAAAAATATTTTATTAGGGGCTCATACAACTCTTATCACAATCCATACATAGACATACATCAATTGTATAAAGCACATCTGTACATTCTTTGCCCCAATCATTCTCAAAGCATTTGCTCTCCACTTAAGCCCTTTGCATCAAGTCCTCTTTTTTTTCTCCTTCCCCTCTCCCCGCTCCCTCATGAGCCTTTGATAATTCATAAATTATTATTTTGTCATATCTTGCCCTATCCGCCGTCTCCCCTCACCCCCTTTTATGCTGTCTGTCCCCCAGGGAGGAGGTCACATGCAGATCTTCTACTTGCATGCCAGGTGCTCCTGTGAGTGGGAATCTTGGTGGAGCTCGCTGGTCCAAACCCAAAGAAAATCGAACATCACGTTTGCCCATCGCAGAGCTCAGGTGTGAATCTTATCTTCCTCACTGTCATCCTTTATCTGAACAGTGTCAGTGTCGGTTTATGAATTTCCCAAGGAACCACTATCACTCAATTTTGTGCAAAATGCTGGGTCACTGTCGCTGTTATTTCTCTGGTCTAAAACCAATTTTGTGTTAAAATGACACTTTTTAGATCGCTTGGACTAAAATTTCTAGTCAGAAATTTTTCCAATGACATTGAAAAGGCAAGCAGGCACCATAGACTGCTCTATAGGTAAATCTGAGGTGCTTTGCTTGGATACAATATACTCCTCAAAGATTACACAGTATCGCACTATGTTTGTATTTCTCTTTAAAACTTACCCTATTGAATCTCCTGCCCAGGCTGGCCCACCTGTGGCTGTCCTCCACTGGGAGAATAACACTGTAAAGGGAAGCAGTTAACCTCCCTGCCTGTCTAATAATGTCAGTAATTTTGGACCCATATTTTCATTATTTGTGAAGTGAAAAAATGTTATAATCCAAAATTATCAGTATTCTAACATGAATGCTCCCGAAAACTGAGCTGCAAGTACTTTATTCCTGGTCCAGTACCATTTCTGCCGGCGTTGCGCCCCCACTCCCTGAGGAATGATTAGACCCAGAATTTTCCAAAGGTCATTTTGTTAACTAGATCTCTCTTTCTGCTTCTAGAAATCTTATGAAACAGAGTAGCAGATTGTTGCTCTTCAATCGGTTTTTCCCAGGTATGCCAAAGCGTTCTTGTTTTCAATGTCTGCATACATAACAGGTGCTGCAGTAAATGGGAATCTTGGTGGAGCTGGCTTATCCATAGCCGAAGGCAATAGAGCACCACGTTTGCCCATCACTGAGCTCAGGTGTAGAATCTTCCACACTGTCACCTTTTATCTGAGCAGTATCAGGGTCAGATTATGAATTTCCTGAGGAACCAATATCGCTCAATTCTGTGCATAATGCTGACTCACTCTTGCTGTTATTTCTCTGGTCTAAAACCCCAAATGGGCTAAAATGACACTTTTTTGATGCCATGACCTAAAATTTCCAGTGGAAAAATTTTCCCAATGACATCACATGGGCCTTCCTCTAATCCCGACCAGCTTTTTCACATAGACCAGCTTCTTGTATTCATTGCTCAGCATACAGATGGAATAAGAACAGTGAAAGATACAACCCTAGTGCACACCTTTTCTGATTTTAAACCATGCAGTACCACCTTGTCCTGTCCACAGTCTCACCTTGTCCTATCTCTTGGCCTTTGTATAAGCTCCATATGAGTACAATGAAGTGTTGTGTACCTCCCATTCTTTTCAATGGTATCCCCAAGATCCACCTCCTTCCACTTGTGGTTTCCAGAATGTGGCGTTGGGACAAAGCCTGGATAGTCTCATGGCAAGATCAGATCAGGAATGCAGCTGAGCCGGGAGCAGCTTTATTTGCTTGCTCCAGGGAAAGTCTGCCAATGTGACTAAACCTTAGGAGCTTTCTACCAAAGAAAAAGGTGCATCCCTCCCTCTTTACCCGCTGATCATCTCTGAGCCTCTTGCTCTCGTATCCCTTGCACAGACCTCTACCATCAGATGGACAATTCGGTAACGTTTGAACACTTTTCTGATGTTGAGTCTGGGGAGCAACTAATAGCTGAGTAAATATTGATTGAAAGATGGTGAGTGGAAGAAAATAGCTTTACCAGATCTAGGTTGTGATGGAGATGAGAGTGTTACCAAATCCCACTCTCCCCATAGTGGGTTTGCTGTATTGTGCCCAGTCCTGAAAGTCTGAGCCAGGGGTTTTAGCGTGGCCCCTTTCAGAACATATAAGTGGAATTCTTGGACCATGCGTTGTCCATAAAGTGTGGCTTTACCAAGGAGATGTCAGTCATGGAACGAAACAACCCAAGAACCTAGATCTTTGTGAAGGTGTTGGTAAGGGATGCAGCGGAAATCATAAACTTGAAGGCAAAGGAAACTTTGCCTTCATGTGTCTGCAACTGGATGAAGTGGTGCTGGAGCACACCCTCCTTTGTGATTCTTCTTGTTCTTTTTATGAGCTGCTCCCTGGCCTGTGCTCTCCCGCAAATCTGGAAGCTCTTTGCTGGTGGGGGCAATTGCTATATCCGCCCCCCAGATCCAGATGTCTTGTCCATGGTCAGTGTGCAATCCTTGTTTACCAGGTGACTGGGGCATCTAAAGGCAGGCAGGGTTCACATACTTTTTCCTAGACTTTCTAGAAGGACCAGAGCTAAACATCGTGCAGCCCTTTTCATGTCCTCTTTCTCTTCTGTACTTATTTTCTACGAAAGAGGAGAAGAAACACGATAGCATCTACTGACAGCAAATCAAATGCCGTCGTGTGTGTTCGGAGGGCAGGCTGGTTCTCATTTGTCTAAATCATCAGTCCCATCATGCCATGTCCATGTTAGATGTTTTAGGGAAACAGATGACATATGTTATGATGCTAAATAAGCTGAAACGGTGCCAGGATGGAGACAGAAATTGTTTGTTTTTTTGTTTGTTTGTTTTTAAATAAAGCACGGCATTTTAGTGACTTATTGTGGTGGCAAAGGAGGGCACCGAGGGCAACAAAGCGTGGTTGTGACAGTGGTCTAGGAATTAAGACAAATCGTTGCTTCTGCAACAGAGATGAGCTGCCTCTGACCTGTCAGTTACTTGAAGGGAGACTCTGCGTTTGGTCAGACAAGTCTTAGTTTCCAGATGGTACCAGCTTTCCTCCTGAGCCTCTGTGGTTCCCATTCACTACATAAGCCCAAATCGCTTTTAGCTGAGCAACAGCAAATGGTAACGCAGACTTGCCATATTGCTCTTTTGCGTACACTCTTTAAAAATTGTAGTAAATATACATGCATCAAAACATTCGACTCTTCCACCCTCTACAAGATTATAATTAAGTGGCATTCTGCATGTTGTTCATATATCATCCTTACCCATTCCAAAATTATGCCATCACCCTTATGGAAGCTCAGTATCGTCTCAGTGCTGGCACTTCCCCTCCAGGCCCTACTGGGTTAGGCTGGGTTGACTAGAGAAATAAATAAAAGGACACTCATATAGGTATAAGAAAGACTCCACCCCACTTATTTATCCAATTTACATGAAATTATGTAACAACCATACTTAGCTTCCTACCTATCCCTGGAAACAATTGATAGATGTTTGTCTCTACTCATTTTCCTAGTCTAGATATTTCATGTAAGTGGAACTAAACAAAATGTGTCCTTTTTGAAGCTGATTTCTTTCACTCAGCATAATATTTATGACGTTCATTCCTCTTGTAGCCTGTGTCAGGAATTCATGTCTCTATGTGGCTTAGTAGCAGTCCATTGTACATACCGTAGGCAACATGTTTGACTTATCCATTCATCTATTGATGGGTATTTAGACCGTTTACACGTTTGCGAGATTGGGAATAATGTTGCAAGGGCCATCTGTGTATTTGTATCTATTTATGCTCTTGCTTTTAATTGCTTATATCCTTCATTTCCTTTTCTTTCCTTGTTAGACTCAGTATGATCCCCTTCTGCCCATCCTCTAGCCTCACAACCTCTGTGTCTGATGTGCCAGGATCTCACCAGGAGCCTTAACACCAAGATTCTGAGCCCTGACTGAGCATTCTGATCATCCAGGGAATTGAATATTCCGGAGCACACAGAAGATGAAGTTATAAAAACTCCTTAGGCATAACCAAACAACTGGAGGGAGTGCTTTACTGGGCTTGGGGGCTGGGGATTATAGTTGTAAGGGACACCGAGGTCAATTGGCATAACCTAGACTGTAAAGACAATGTTGGACATCCACGCTGGAGAGTAGCAGCTGGATGTTAGAAGCTCACAAGTGGCCATCTAGGGGGCAAGTATTGTCACCCTCACTCTGGAGGAAAGAAGAGTGGTGAATGGGCCACATGAACAGTAGACTTCCTGACTCTGAGCACAGACTAACTAGAGGATCTCCAACTATCAATTCCAACTTCTTTGAACGGGATCACATCAAAAGGTCCTAGATAGTGAAGCAAAATTCACAGTTATAAAAGAGACCAGGTTTATTGGCTGAATAGGGACCAACGGACCTCTGAGACTATGGTCCTTATTCACTAAGTCCGAAAATGAACTCTTACCTGTGGCTCAATATCCAGCCAAATAATAGACCGATCTATAATGGGAGCAATGACACAAGTGAGGCACACAAACCTTAAAATAGCAAATCACTTGATCTCAAAAGGGCAGCATCAATCCAAGGACCAAGTTCAGAAGGGTAGGCAGGGAGGAGGAGTGGAAATGGAAGGCACAAGTAGGAAGTGGAATAAGGGATATTATATTGTGGAGATTGCAATAAGTGGCATAAAACACAAGGTGTATGAATTGTTGAATAGAAAACTGATGATCTTGGTAAACGTTCACCCAATTCACAATAAACACTTGAGAGAGAAAAAAAATCCAAGCACCTAGGGTGCATTCCAGGCCAAAAAAATCAGACTCAATGGAGATGGGACAAAGATGTCTTTTGGAAAGCTCTCTGGCGATTCCAATGAGCACACAAGGCTGATGCCCACCATCTGGAAACTATGGGGTAGCTGCTTCTCCGGTAATGCCTCAGGAGAGCATTTGAGTCTGTCAAAGAATGGGGGATGCAGAAGGGGCAAAGGTCATCAAACCTCACCCACAGATTTACACTGGGGGGCTGCTCTATGAAGAATCTGGGAAGGGTCCACTTGCATGCTGTCTCTGTGCAGCAGATCCAACAGACTCAACACCTTTCCAAAGCTGGCAAGAAAGTCTGAGAGACTAGATGTGGGCACCAAGCTTTGAGTTTCCCAGAAGGCACGAGACAGAGCAAGAGCAGTCACGGGAACACAGATTCCTCTGGAAATGCCGCGATGGGCAGAACATGCATCTCTAGTTTCATTTCAAACTCACTCAAGCATTCACTCCTTTTTACAAAAACCCAGCTTCTCATTACAGTAACTGGTTTAAAATGACAATCTTCTGTTGACCAAGTCTAACAAATAACCTTCCTTTATTTTACATGGATAAAAATTCCGTTTTCTAGGCCCATGGGCTCTCAGGACACATGTTTTTATGTACTAGACATGGCTTTCAAAGTTCTCTAATTGTCTAAATTAATAACGACTTTTCCTTTGGCTTTTCCAAGGGACAAAATAATTTCAATCTTTTTCTAAGGAAGTGAATCTCTAGCTATCTCATTTGGATAACCTTCTGCCTTCAGGGTAGAATTTGAAATAATCTGCGAGGTCACCCCTTCCACACCCTGCCCTAGCAGCCCAGCCTCTTTCTTCCTTCCAGCCTCCAGCCAGCGGGGTTTGGTTGGGAAAGGAGATGCAGAAGGGAGTGTCTATGGGCTTTTCTATCAAAAGGTTGGCCACAACCCCCAGTAGACCAAATGTAATTCATTGGGGTGGGTGGTTGCTAGATTAAGAGTTATCCTTAGGGAAATTACAAACAAACAGAAATACGAAGACTTTATATTTTCATATGGGATGCACTGCTCAGCCTCGTTCTTTTTTAAAAGGCAAAGTGTAAAAAAATCTTAAAATGAAAGTCTAAATGAATAAATAAAATAAACCACAAAACCGTTTTCTCAAGAAAAGGCATAATAAAGAGCTCGGCTGCTTTTGGAGCCATTTAAGATGCTCGTGTTAAAGGGAAGAGTATCGTTGTTGACTTTGAAATGTAGAACCATTTGCTTAATTCAGTGATGGAATCTTTGCTGAAATGGGCAGTTCGGTTGAAGAAAGAAATTGACTTGTAGCATTTAATGAGCAATTTCATCTTTTGAATATAGAAATGACCATGGATGCCGACAAGCTTTTTATTCTTTGAGGACCCTCTAACCAAGAAATCTTTTAAATGACCATTACACAGTGAATGCCTGGAGGCTTTGGAAAATATTTATTTTAAAATTATTATAAGCTCAAAATGATTCACCAATGCAAAAGAAGAAGAGAAAAAGCAATTAAATACTAAGCTGTCAACACTGGAAACTTTTCTGTGCTGAAAATAATTGGACAGAGTGTGTTTTTTTAAAGTAATAGTGTCCAGAGAGATATAATGATCTGATTGCTTATGGATATGGAGCTTAAATATATTCCTTATTTTAAATCTGATATTGGAATAGCAAGATTATAGACAATGACACAGTTGACTGGGAGAAGTATCGTTTCATTAAATTATCAAGTTAAGGCTCAAGGAGCCTGGTGGAATGTGTGTGACCATAGGCCAGCCAGTTGGAATCCGCTAGTGGCTCACAGAGAAAGATGAGGTTCTCAGTTTCTGTAAAGACTTACGACCTTGGGAACCTACAGGCACAGTTCTACGTTGTCCTTTCAGGGGTCCTCAAACTTTTTAAACAGGAGGCCAGTTCATTGTCCCTCAGACCTGTTGGAGGGCCAGACTATTGTTTAAAAATAAAACTATGAACAAATTGCTATGCACACTGCACATACCTTATTTTGAAGTAAAAAACAAAATGGGGCAAAAACACCCAGCGTGCCGGATGAATGTCCTCTGAGGGCCATGTGGCCCACGGGCCATAGTTTGAGGACCCCCTAGATTGATATAAGTCAGAATCGACTTGATAGTGTTAGGTTTCTGGGGTGGTTGACCTCAGTTCTTCCTTAGCAACGCTGAAAGAATTCACATGGCAGAAGCACTGTTGTAAATCCAAGTGAATTTTATGAAGGAAAGTTTCAGGTATCGCAGTCTCAAAAAGTACTTGCTATCTCCAGAAAGCAGGCCGGGCTGCATGGCAGGGGTGGGGAAAGTTTGCAGCTGAATATGGCAGTTCCATGGGAGGAATACCTGAGCAGGAGTGCAGACCCAGCTGAGGAGCCATGGCAGGAACCCTCAAGGGCCTCACCCTCCACTTGGAAAGCACATGAACAAGAGAGTGCAACAAAGAGCCTAGGCCTACTTCTATCACCTCCCAACACCACTGGAGGGCATTGGTCGATCTTCCTGGCTGGTTTAGGCGCACTTCTGTGATGTCTTATTCTGTGTGACCGGTGGACCTTCCACCTGGGCCTACATGACTTGGGTGAGAGCATGCTCAGTTCTGAATTTTGCCATAGATGTCTAATTAGTGTGCCTGATGTATTTCCAACCCCTTCATTGTGGCCCAGACAGCTCATTCACGGTTAGTGTTGGCATTTGGGAAGACAAGCCCTAATCTAGCAACCTGTCAATAGCAGTAAGTGAATGGAATTAATACTCAACTCATAGCCATAAATTCAATTCTGACTCATAGCGACCCGAGAAGACAGGGTAGAATTGCCCCCGGAGGGTTTCTGAGCCTGGAATTCTTTACAGGAATAGAAAGTATCTTTTTTTCTCCTTCCCAGTGGCTCCAAAGGACTGAACTTGCAGGGAGATGTCCAGTGGGTGCCAGCAGGGCTCCTTCACTGAAAATCTCTGCTAGTTTCTGAAGGGGGAGGGAAATTTTGAGGAGGCCGTCTGTGGCAGAGTTAACTCTCCATTAAAGCCAATGAGCTTTTCCACATCTCTCAAAAAACAAACAAAAAACTAAAGTGAATAGTTCAGATTAATACGCTGTAGGTAGAACGACCTCCCACCCACCAAACCAAACCATGCAAACAAACAAACAAAAAGCCTGTTGCCTTCAAGTGAATTCTGACTCGTGCTCGCCCCTTGTGATGCAGAGTACAATTGCTGCATTAGGTTGTCTAGACTGTACCCTTTATGAAAGCAGATGACCCCTTCTTTTTGTGGTACAGCGAGGTGGGTTTGAACTAATAACCTTTATATAAGCAACACTATCCAGTGACCTATGTCAACTAACGTGTCAAAGCATGTAAAGGCTGATCGACGACCCCCACTTCTCTCTTCCTCTGCTGTGATGACCTGGAATCCACCGTTTGATCTGGTGGCACCATATATGTGAAGCAGCCCGAATCACTGAGTGACTGTGTGCAGGACAAATACCCTGTAGAAATGCCCTTCCGGCATCAGAATTTGCATGAACAAGAAAGAAACTTCTAGATTTTAAGCCACTGAGGTTTCAGGGGTAGCTTCTTTCTGCAGAACAGACTAGGCTATCGTGACTGATCATCTCTTCACAGGGTGGTTGTGAAGAGCTTCTGGAGCAGCATGATCCAGGGGAGCTGCCAAAGCAGATACCTACACTTTATCTGGGATTGTAGGTTGTAGTGCCAAAGTTTTTATTTGCCAGGGAGGCACTGAGTAATTTTTTTTTCTTCTGAAAGCAGGACAATAGGTACGTAAGTTTAGGGCCATATGTAGCTGGAGCTGAAAGTCTTCTTACCTTGCAGCTTCCTTTGGTAAAGATAGACTTGTTCTTAATGAAATCCGTGAGCGCAGCCAGTCAGTGTCACAAATGAATTCTGAGGAGAGGCCAAACAGCTAAGTCAAGGACCAGCCTACCATTCTCTTAAATGCTGTCTCATGCTCTCATCTGCTCTGACGTGTCTGCTCAGGGGCATGTTGCAGCCACTGGGTGGGGCTTACCATTGGCACTGAAAATCATAGTAGGGGATATTAGTGGATATACATCAAGAAGACCTGACTTCTTGGCCATTGCACGGGGGCCACAGTTCCCAAGACAATCAGTGTCAAGAGCAAAACAAAATAAAACATGATGAGGCCTCAGGGGCTGGGTTGAGCTGGATATATAACCCAAACCCCTTTCTAACAAAACCTTCCCAAGAAGAGATTGCTCTTTTCCATATCTAAACAATTTTGTTTAACACACGTTCTGCTGAGGAACCTTCTGGGAAGCAGAAGAAAATAAATCTGCCTTCCTTTGAATTAAAATGGGTTGGGTCCAAGCCCTGTGCAGTGTGTATTCTTATCATAACTTCTAAAGGAGTCTGACTTCACCATTCTTAGCTATTAAAAAAGTTCCAGGCACAATAATTCAATTTGAAATCACACACCAGGAGTAGTTCATATTTCATAAATTTTATACAGGTATTGCAGGTACAAGGGAAGTACTTGTTAACTGCCAGGTTGCTGGCACACCAGCATGGTGGTGAAGTGGTGACCTCGAGGCTCTCACTCCCCTGGCTTCACCCTCGGTCTCCTCACTCATCGTGTGGCTTCACCCAACTCACGGAGCCTCCTGCAGGCTCTTCTCCCTGCCTGTGTAAAAGGGCGAAGGAGACAGACTTCCTCAGAGCTGTGCTTTAGAGAATCCTCCGAACATACTCAGCACCGCCTTCAATAGGGCAGCGCTACATACACGACAGCTACTGTGTTATTGTTGATGGTGGTGGTGGGGTTTTCATACAAAAAAAAAAAAAAAGAGCCCTGAATGGTTTATGTAACGAGTAAGGGAATAAACAGATCTTTCTTCATCCACCTGCATCTTCACTATTATATCACTCTCTAATTGCAATATTAGAGGCAAAAATGGGCAGAATTCCCACCTCTTGACAGTTTGTGCACATTGTGCGCATGCATGTGTGTACATGTGAGTGTGTCTGTACAGTGTGTGTGCACGTGTGTGTGCACATGTGCACTGGAGCCTGGCAGCAGCAGGGGAGGCGCCTGGCTCTCTTCAGGCGTATCTGCAGGTGTAACTTGAAGTAATTGATCTGTTCAGGGAGCTCCTGAGATGGACTCAGGGAAGGAGCAGCAAGTAAGACACAGTCATCTCCCCCATATGTAGATGAGGGGACGGAGGTGGGCGGTAGAGAAGCAGCTCCTCAGTAATGAGATCACAGGGGAAAGGCCTTGGATGAGGTGCCAGACAGCCCTGCTCTCCCAGAGAGGGTGGGGACTGGGAACGAGGCTGCATCCTGCCTCGTCAGTTACAGTTGCTCTGTCACTCTGGGAAGGGAGGCAGATGAGGAAGAGAGCTTCCAAAATCTCTCATCTCCAGTCCTTCTAGGTGGTTGTGGAAGGGTGTGAGGACGGCCAAACTGGAGGGTCAGGGTTGATCGCCTTGCAGTGTGGAGCCCGGCCTGGACCTGCATTGTGCAGGTGACCAAGTAGCTTTCGGGGAAGGGGTCCAGGGGGGGGGGGCTTTGTCTACTAAGACCCACAGCCGCATCCTGTATGGCAATGTTGGTATGCAATGTGCAGAGACTTGAGACAACGTGAAATGGACCATCCACTTCACTTGGAAAGACAGGAGGGCAGAAAATCAGATCGGGAGATCTCGTTTGCTGCACACTTGTGAGAAGGGAGATATTCGTGGCTTCTCTCACACATTAGACTATATTCCTCCTCAGGCATCAAGGAGGTGACATGAATGCACTGATAGCCTAGCATCTGTCAGCTGGGAGGCACAACAGAGTCAGAGCCCTTATTAATCACTTGGAGATTAGCTGAGGGGTCAAGAAGCCAGGCATGAGGCTTTCCAGGGCGGCTCAGCCTGCACAGGAGACCTTTCCTGGATTGGACAGAGGTGCTGCCATCTTGAAGCTCAGATAGAGTAGTTAGAAAATTAACTGACCTAGTACAAGATCTATTTACATATATCAAAAGATCCTGGGTAATAACATCTCATGTTTGTGCAGCATGCCACATTTGTCAAAGGGCTTTCTCCTTAATGTCTTACTCGGTCCTCAAATGAAGAGGCCTTTGGTGAGGCATTGCTGTGTAATTTTGGACGTGGTCACAGCTTTGGGTGGAGTACTGGGCTTGGAATCAGACTGTCCAACCCACAGCAGGTCACTTAGCTGCTCTGGATTGGCTTTCTTCCTCTACGAAGGTCAGGGCTTGGACTAGACCATTTTCCCAGAGGCAGCACTGCTGACATTTTGGGCAACATCATTGCTGTGGGGGCGTCTTTTTCCCTGCACCCGGATGCTAAGCGAGCATCCCTGGTCTCAGCTCACTAGATGGCAGTGGGACTCCCTTCTGCAGAATGTCTCCAGGCATGGCCAAATGTCCCCTGCAGAGCACACTGCTGGGCTGGAGCACGGCAGGATGATGCACTCGATGAGCTGGATTTTAAGTTTTCAGGTACTTTACATGTCTGCACAGGGAGACTACATCAACAATTACCCAGCAGTCAATGGGTCATCACTGACCCTCTCTGTAATTCCAACTGAGATCATCAAGCACCGACTGAGTTTCTGAGCTTAGCACCCTGCATGGCACAGCTTGTTTAGCACTCAGCTGCAAACCAAAAGGTTGGCAGTTCAAACCTATCCTGAGGCCCCTTAAAAAAATCCTGGTGGTCTGCTTCAGAAGAGCTGGAGCCATGAACACCCCAGGGAGTGAAGAGATGTAAACATGAATGTGGATGTGACTCTAGGTATAGCTACAACCAGTAACCATGGAATCAACTACAGCATGGAATCAACTTCAACTCTTGGCCCCCTTGTGTGTCCAAGCAGAACTGTGCTCCCCAAGATCTTGAAAGGCTGCTTGGTCTGAAGTAGATTGGCAGGCCTTTCTTTTGAGGTGCTGCTGGGTGGACTCAACCTTCCAAGCATGCTATTAAAAGCCAATTCGTCACCTGTGTGCATCACTGAAGACACACGGACACAGGGAGCAGTGCCCTGGCTGGGGCACTGGAACAGCGCTGGCATGCAGTGAGTGCTGCCCAGTTAGCGAACAGGTCTTCCCTTGGTACTTTCTCAGGTCTGTGCGAGCTTTCTAAGCATCCCGAGTTCTAGGCCTGACTCTGCTTCCAACTTACAGTGTGACTTAGTCACTTGCCCTCTCTGGGCTTGATAACAAAAGCAGGGCAGGCCAGCCACAGATATCGTGTGGCTAGCAGGGGAAAGCCGTTGAGGACACAATTGCAGATGGAGTTCATCCTTTGGACTCATCGCCCCGTCCCCCTACTTCCCCCCCCCCCCCACTACACACACACACCTTTTCAACTGCACCGGATGGGTTCTAACTTTCCGGCACCAGAAAAGCAGACCTTGAGTGTTTCCCTTTATGGAATGTAGGCCATCCCTGCTTATGTGTCACATTCAGTCCCCGTTCTTCTGCCTACTCCCGTCCCTCCTCCAGTCATCAACAGTAAGTGGCTGCAGGGCGGTTTCCCAGCAGGGCTGTGCTCAAAGATTCATAATGCTGGGTTTTCCTTTAGTTCTCCACATTCTGGGGCTTGGAACAATCCAGGCATTACCTTATCAACTGCTCATTTTAGGGGGGAAGGGCGGGGCCACTGGAAACACCATATGGGGCTCAATCCTTCTCTGCACGCATGTGAGGGGTTTCCAGGAGTTAGAATTTCAACTTAAGTGATTTATTTTTTGTTTTTTAATCATGTGCCTGGCACCTGCTGGACATTTCTTCTATAGTGTTTTGTTGTTGTTAACCCCATTTCTAAGATCGGAGATAGAAGGGTTAGGCACAATAGGCAGTTTAATTGACTAAATCTGGGGTGTGAACCTGCTTCTGTCTGATTCCCCATAGCCCTCACTCATTTTAATGGCGGTGTTGTGAAGGGTGTGGGTTCAGCAGCCGCACACTGCCTCATCTCGCCTACTGGTTGATGGGTTGTGTAGCCTTACGTGAGTTGTTTAATCTCTTACTAAGTTTGTGAGATCACTACTTTTATTAACTTCATTTTACCGAGGCTGTGAGAGGTTAGGGGAGCAAAGGCTAACAGATTGCCTGGCATATAATATGCAAATGATAGTCAAGATATATAACTGTGTCTCTGTTCTTGGTTCTGTCAGTACCTGGTGTGGCCACAAAGGAGAAACCTGGTTTCCTGCTATTTTGAGCATCTAGTGTGAATGACAGGAGATAAGTCACATGCTAATGAACCCTGGTGGTGTAGTAGTTAAGCACCATGGTGTCAGGCTATCAAAGGATATAGCGTCTGGGATCTTAAAGGCTGGAAGATAAACAGGGCGCCATCTAGCTAAGAAACAACAAAGCCCCCATGGAAAAAGCACACCAGCCTACCCCGACATGATCGCTGAAGACAAAGTGGGTGCATAAGCACATGCGAGAATGTTTTCTTGATGTGCACTCACCCTTTACATACAACTCTCTTATACATACGTGTTTCTGTGGATTTGTTTCTCGAATGCACCCAGACTAACATAAGCAGCGTGGAACGCATTTAAAGCCTAGACAAGGGCAGGGCAGGATATTCGGAGGGACTGGATCCAGAATTAGAGAGGAAGGAGCCCTGGTGGCAAAACGGGCTGCTAGCTCCCTGTCCCAAGGGGGACAATGAGACTGCTGGCTCCCATGAAGATTTACAGTCTTGAAAACTCCATATAGGGTCACTGCGGTTGGAATCCACTGGACGGCAGTGACCTTTTGGGATTGAAGGTGGAAGCCACCAATGACTTCCTGCCATTGAGCCAAGGAGCCTCCGGAGAGTGTGTGAACTTCTGGAATGCAGTGAACAACCTCTGCACATCTGCTTTTCGTGCTGCCCAAGTCAGGCCCTTGGCCTTTGCTTAAACATATTCATCCAGAAGTGAACCATCACAGCTGCTCCCTCGCGAAGCTGGGGGCTGAGCTCTCTGGTTCCACTCTGTCAGCATTTCTGGTCCGGGTACCTCCCCTCTGCCCCGGCACAGGCAATGTACTTTTGGAAGCAGTGCTCCCTGGGTAGTGGGTGTGATTTGCCTCCTCTGGTCTAACATGATGAATGCTGAGAGGGGCTGGATACTAGGGGGTTAAACTCCCTGAACTTTACCTAGCCCAGGGGAAAACTTATTATTTAAAGTAAGTTTTAGACAGAATCTTTAGAAAGATAAATTGTTAACTTTATGTACACAATTACTCCCCAACACATAGGCTCAACCTCATAGGCTGTGGATGATCTTGATCAGGTGCTCAGTCACAATGGGTTTCTATCAGCACTGAGAGTTCAGCTCTCTCAACTCTCCAACTGGTTATTAGCACCAAAGTCTCATTTCTATTTATGTATTTACTTCGTTTTTAGGGGAAAAAGACTCCCAATTCAACTATATTTTATTAGGAACTCCTTTGCTAAGTTTTACACAAGAAAAAGGCACAAACTGCTGTTCTGGATGAAGGAGAGCATCCGCATGAGGCCCCAATGGTGTCGGAAGGACCCACAGCCACAGTTACTTAAATAAAATGACACCCATTCTGTCCTGCTGACTCTGACTCATAGTGACTCTGTGTAGGGATCCTGAAGTGGCTACCTTTACAGGAAGCAATAGCCTCATCTTTCTCCTGTGGAATGACTAGTGGCTTTGAACCAGCGACCTTGCTCTTTATAGTCCAACACTATCCAGCATTATCACCTGGGCTCCTGAAAACTTAAATAAGACATAGAAAACAAACAACTTTGTCACAAAATTGTGACTGAAGACAGATCAATTCATGGAGTTTCAGGAGGGCCTGTGAGAGCATGAGCGGGACCTTCATTGGGATGTGCACACTACCGTATATCGTTGAGTCTGGCCCGGGGAGTGGACGCAAGCACACTGCCTGAGGGACAAGCTTTCCACTGCCAGTCAGCAGTAGGAAAGAACTCAATGGCGGCTGAATCTGTGGCCCCTCAAAATGGATGTAGGGTCTCCACATAGACTCTCACTGTGAGCCAAAGCCTATTGCTCAAAATTTAAGCTCAAATACGACTTAAACGCCAAACATTCTGTTTCCTTAAAATAGGGTACTGCCAGGATCAGCTAGAAGTCTGCATGACCTATCAGATCTCAACGCCATTCTCAAATCACTTCACATGATCCATTCTACCAGTCATGTCAAGGACAACTAGAGGTCTGCATGAGCGAGCCCAAATCGCCTCCTCACTTACCCATTCCAGAGGCTGTGCCTGTATAACCTATCGACTAACACATTCCCAAATGCCGTGGTTATGAAACCAACCATCATGCTGGAATAAGGACCAATCACGATGCAAGGGTCAGGGTCAATGGGAAAGCAAAATAGGGGCTGAGGGGAGCCAAGAGGGGTCCCTTCACTCAATCCCTAAACCTGATCTAATGTCACTAGACTGGGGTCTTCCTCACATCTCAAGGGCACCGGATTCATGATTGAAGTGGATTGTGCTTATTCAATCTTTGTTCTGCTTGCTGTCCTGCTGTGCTGCATCCTCTTCTTGCTTTTTGTGCATGGCTCCCTCTGTTGTGGTGACAAATGGCTTGAGAGGGATTTGACATAGGGAGAAAGCCCACCCACATCAACTGTCCCCAGAAGCAGACACTAAGTCCATTTCTCTCACCTCACAGAACTATGCACACCAGCCACTGAGACACTGGTAGGGCTGCCTGGGTGGGGAACCCTTAGTGCAGTGGTTCTCAACCTGTGGGTTGCGACCCCTTTGGGAGTCATATGACCCTTTCACAGGGCTCACCCAATTCATAACTGTAGCAAAATTACAGTGATGAAGTAGCAAGAAAATCATTTAATGGTTGGGGGAAGGGGGCATCACCACAACAAGAGGACCTGTATTAGGAAGGTTGAGAACCACTGCCCGAGAGTGTTTAAGACTTTGCTGCCCTCAAGGTCATCAGACATTCCTGAAGGCAGAGCCACTGCAGGAAGCCCTTCTGGGAAATGCCCTGAAGACAGGTCTCAAGCAACTCCACCCTCACCCTCCGAGATCCTAATCATAGGACGCATGGAAATGCTCCCTGCCACTTTGAAGACTGTAAGTCCATGGGAGCAGAAAGCCTCCTCTTTCTCCCTTGGAGTGGTGACTGGTGAGTTCAAACTGCTCACCTTCTGGCTAACATAACCCACAGACCAGCTCCCCCTGAGCTCAGTTTGGTTTGCCGCACAGCACACATTGTGTGGCACCTTCTGAAATAGCTATGCATATGTGCAGGTTGGGGGGATTTCGCACAAGATGCAGATTTCCACCCTCTCTTGGAAAAAATAATTTTTGCAAAAGGCTTGTATTTTCTTCTGGATCTGAGTAGCAGCTACTCTCATGAAGTCATAGCACATACATTCATGCTACAGTCCTCCCAACTCCCTAATGTCTTACGCCGAGTCTGCTCCATGCTTTTCTGTGTCCTGCATGGCAGCTGTAGGCACCCAAGGCATGGGCTCTGCAGCCTGGGTCCAAATCTCTCCTTCCCACTTCCTCACTGTGTGGTCCTAGGCTCATGACTTTATCATCCTGTGCCACTGATTTTTCATCTGTAAAATGAGGCCAGAATAGAGTCCACACATAGGCTTGTTAAGTGGAATAATTGAATTATTATACACAAAAAGCTTAGAACGGTGCTTGGCATCTTGCAAATACTATTAGGTGGTTTAGCATAGGGACTGGGTCATCCATTACATATGCTCAGGTTCAAACTTCTGGCCAGGAAGGGGTGGTACACCTAGGTGGGCATTACACCTGTATTGGCCCATCTGGGCCAGGTGAATTCAATCCAGCCATTGGGGTTGACCATGACCGTCAACCATGCCTCCCTATGGAGGAATTGAAAAGGCAGGATCTTGACCGCTCCGATGTCTCCCTTCACCCACTTTTCTGTAATCCGTCCCCCAGGGAGGAGGTCACATGTAGATACTTGTAATCAGTTCCCTCTTTCCAATCCACCCTCCCACAACCCTCTCAGTATCACCACTCACAAATGTGATGTTTCCAGACTGAAATAGAATAAGGACGAAAGACCTGATCATCTCCATCCACACATCGACCTCTGGGCCGCCATGGTTGGCTTCCCCACCCAGACCTGGTGATAGCACAGACTGGCATAGTTTGCTCCGCTTCCCATGAGGTGCCCATGAGAGGCTGACTCGACAACCACGGTCAAGATCAACAGCTTGAACTTCTTTCTGGGTCTACAGAAACAAGAACAACCTTCTGAAATGAGGTCGCATTGCTATTTGGGAGTGGGAGAATGCCTTTGTGACAAGGATTGTGCTCTGGATCCCAAAGGCGACTTTTAAACACAGCCACATAGCAACTCCGGAAATTTCCATAGTAGAAGCGAGGTTTAAAAAAAAAAAAAAAAAAAAGCTCTACTGACTTGCTCAAAGGAGGCCAGAGGTGGATGGGGGTGGGATGGGGTAGGGTGGGGTGGGAGACTACTCTAAAAATGAACAAATTTGTTTCCTTACATATTTGTCATGTCTTTTGGTCCTGAAAGAAAGGGGGGAAAAAGCAAACGAGAGGAGGAAACGGCGACTGACAGTCATCTTGGTGGTATTCCCACAGCATCCCCTCCTTAGGCACTTGCTGCCATCTCATCCAACTCCACTCAGTATATTTTCACCCAGCAATGATGCAGAAATGTCTGTGTACTCCAGTTTTATTGTAGTCGGGCAGCGTTTACGGGTTTGACTTTCAACTCAGCATGGCAGGACGTCTAGAAGCAAATATAACCAGCACCTGCTCTGTCTGTGCAGTGGGCAGGCAGTGACGGATTCCCAGCTTCTGGAACACTAGTGCCCCCTCCCAGCTCAGGATAATGATGGTGACACTCGGCCTCCTTGTTGTCTGGGGGAGCTCTAGGGGCTCTCCTCTGAAACCTCATATTATTGGCATTTCTCTGAGTGAACACATCAAATTAGTGACTGTAAAGGAAGGCGTAGGAGATGATTATTGGTGACAAGACAAGCCTCAACCACCTCCAGAGAGCATGTCTCCTAAGTGCAAAGTATGGAGAGGGAGGAAACAATTGATCACAAATGGAATAGGCTCTGAGTCTCGACACACAATGTATGTGCGTGGTCACTGAGGCGCCAACGTTATGGCTGGAGGACGGATATGGTTTGTGCAGCCGTGATTGCCATCCAGAACGTGCCGTGCTATTGTGAAAAATGATTTTTTATTCTGAGCAAATCTCTGCTTCCACTTGCTTTAATGCTTCGCCAGAGAACCGGGGACTCTGGGAGGGGTGGGGACGCACAGGGCTGGGCTGACCTCAGGAACTCATGTGTAAAGGGCTTTTTCTCACTTGGAAGCAGGCTGGGTTCACAGCTGTTCTTTCTGGTAAAGCTTGTTTCTGAACCTTGCCACGTCTGAGTCCGAAGAGGGAAATGAAGGTGACAAATGCCACGAGGAGCCCTGGGCACATCTTGGCTATGGTCCTGCTTAAGTCTGTTTCATTTGAATCCCAATTTTAACTTTCCTTCTTTCTGGGTTCCGAAGCATCAGATGGGTGCCAAACGCTTCCATGGACAACTAAAGCTGAACAAGGTGGAGGCAGATGAAGAGCAACGGGAGGTTGGTGTTTGGGAGACTGAACACTTGGGCTTCCTAGGCCAGTCCAGCTGGCGTTTAGAGTCCTGTTTTAGATTCCACTGAAATATCCTCGTGTCCAAGAACCAAGTGGCTCCTAAGTCCAGAATTTCTGTCACATGTCTCACCAAGGAGAAGCTGGGCCAAAATGCATTGAAGAATAAAGCAGGAGCTTGGCTTGTGAATCCACTCTCTGATTCTGAAATTTCAAAGGCTCCGTACACAGACATTTCAACACTGAAAGCACAGCAGGGAAAATCAAAGACTTGGGCTTCCTCCTTGCCCCTCTTTTAGGGCTTTTATGGTTTTCCAAGGCGCCTCCTTGAGCCGAGTGTTGTATAGGTCATGTTTAAAAGTGTCCTAGTTCTGAGGGACTTGCTGTTCTGCTTTCTTTTGCAAGGAGACCCGGTTTCTTGTCTTGTGGCCAAACACAGACCACAGATGTCTGTGGGCCCCCGCCCTTTCCCCTGACCTTTGCTCTCTTCTCTGGATACCCTACCGACCTGTTCTCCCTTACAAGATCTGAACTGCTCACACACTTCGTTAAATTCTCATCCTAGCGAGAAGCATCTGAGCATCTTATTAGAGCCTGTATGAGTTCTGTTCTGGATGCCTATTTGTGCAACTTCAGGTCTCTGGCATGGAAACGTCCCATGCGCACAGACCCACACAGGTACTGTAAACTGCAACAGTAGTTTAAGGGTTAAGGTGGCCACAGGGAACACTGGGGCCCATGTCTCCTGGTGAACCACACAGGCTGTCTAAAGGGGCTAGTTCCATCTCAATGTAGCCATGCAGGAATGTAGACCGGTTAGGTAGCAAGACAAGGGGTTGTTCCTCTCCATGCTTAGGGGGCCCCCTACGGGAGGTTGGAAGCCAATGCGGGCTAAGCCCAAGCCAGGAGAGCTTAATTGACGCCTCCCAGCTGAAAGCCCTTAAAAGGCTGGAATCTGGAGACCACCGCCCCTTCCCTTCAGCTGCTTCTCTGCCTTCCACTCAGCAGGGCTGGGTGTGCAGTGTCATGAGGGTGCCCGTGTTCAGTTTAGTGTAACGCCGGAACCTTCTTCTCTCATGTATATAAACCCACTCGGATTACCAACCAGGCTTTGGTGTGAATTTCTTTCCAGTGTGTAGCCAAGGACCGAGACATTTCCCACCCGAGAAACCTAACAGACCCAGACTTACAATAAACCCATATTTTTATTTATAAGGCAAGAGGTGACCAGGTCTAGACAATAATGGTGAAGAGGGCCTTGGGTTTGAGAAAGATTCTGAAGTAGAATCCATAACCCTTAGAAATGTATTGGCCTTAGGGGAGGGGCAAAGAGGGCTGGATTGAGAAAGTCTCTGGCATCCAGTTCTGACTTGACTTCTGGATCCTGAATCCTTCAGGGCCATGACCTTGCCCTCCAGCCAGACCTTCCAATAGCCATCTTCTCAGAGCCTTGGTAAGTTCTCATAATACATTACACCTGCCGTCCTGTGAGCAGCTACCAAACCCAGGCACTGTTTTCAAAGACAAGCTCGCTCTCTCTACCCCTAAGAGCAGGTAGTTTGGGGATGATGGATATGAGATACCACAGAAGACAAATCTGTTATCTTCCATGGTGCACAAAACATGCTGTCACAACCAGGACTCGTGACAATCCCTCAGTTTCCTAAATTGCTTCACTGCTACTTTTTAATTAAGCCTCATGAGATTGTCATATATTGATAAGAGGGATGACCCTGAACTAGATATATAAATTAAAGCTTTCCTCATCCTGTGCTTTTATATGAATGTGTTAATTATTTTTGTCATTAGGGAGAATAATGGAGGGATGGAGCAATAGCAAACGGAGTTTGACAAAGTGTTGGTGTTTACTGCGGCAAACGTGGTGCGTGTCAGATACAATCCGTCACCCAGTGAGTCTGCAATTAACACCAAGGGACAAAGGTAGGATTCCCTGTCATAAATAGCCTTCCTCCCAGATGCTAATGGGGACCCAGCAGGACCCGCTGTTGTGTTGTCTCAGTTGTACACAGGCCCTTAGAGGAGACAGAGCTGGTGTTTGAAACGAGTCTTGTTTGCCCCCAGTTGGCTCACACATTTGTTTTTTAAATGGCATGATCACTAACATTTAAACACAGGGTGATGTCATGTAACAATCTGCAGCTTCTGAGAAATGGAGAGGCCCGACTTTGCTGGTTGACAGTGCAGAGGGACTGGGGGAGCAGTCAGATATGGTGATCAGAGTTTGGAATCCTTGCTTTCCAAGTACATGTGTCAAGGTGTTTAAGGGTTCAGAAATTTAGGAGGGAAGTTCCAGAAGACAAGTTTGTGAGGTTGATAACAAACCAATATAGGGGTTGAGATTTCAATCTTTTGGCTATTTATTTTGTGCTTGGTAGCCAACCAGCCCAGAATTCCTGACCTCGCCGACCTTGTGAAACAAGGACCATTCCAGAGTGACATAGAAGCAAGCACGGAAGCGAGGGCAGCCATTAGCCCGAATGCGTAGGGGTCGGGAACTAAGTGCTTTCTGTAGAACAGCTCCAGAAGGCAGACCTTTGGCTGGAAAACCTGTTAGGGAGCTAGCATAGGGACTGGCAGGCCCATTACACATGCTCAGAGGTCCGAGCTACCGGCTCATGAAGCAGTGGCTCACTGCATGCTCAGAAGTTCAGGTTTCCAGCCAGGAGGGGGAGCTATGCCTGGGTGGGCGCTGTACCTGCATTGGCTCACCTAGGCCAGGTGAATTTCATTCAACAATTCAGCCAATGGGGTCGACCTACGTCATCGACCACGCCTTCCAAACCGCTGATAAAACTCACGGTGTTCCCAAACCAGGCCTCAGCTTGAGCAGTTTCTCACGTGGAGCCGAGGACCGAGGCACACCCGTCCCCGGAGAGGTTGAACAGAAAGCAGTGCTGTGTGACTCGGAGCTATGAGGTAAGCCGGCCCCAGGAGTGGGCCCTCCCATGTTGGTCTCACGGGTTTGGGGCCCCTCTGGGCTCCTTTGACCTCACCACCCTCGGGAGAATTGTTGGGTTGAATTCACGTTGTCCTTCTTTGCGCCGTTTCTTGCTGGTGTCCGTCTTTGCGCCGTTTCTTGCTGGTGTGCGGGACTTGACGTGCCTCTCTGTGCCTGCTTTCCGGGGAACTCGCCTGCCTTCCAGGGCTGCATTTGTGAGGGGGCTGGGACGCTGCTGCCTGGAGGCTGGGAGGATTTTGACTCCCAAAGCCTTCTCGAGGCTCGGTGTATAAGGTTTATTTGGACGCGAAAACAGAATCAAAGATGCAATTAACGAAGTTTTAGAAGCAGGCTTTATTGAGAAGCTTGTGGGCAGGTTCAGCAACTCAGGGTATTGAGCTATTGAAGCCGCGCAGGGGGGAAAAATCCTGGCCGCGTTTTTATGCCCACTGCTGGCAGGCACAGCTGGGGAGGATCAAAGCTGGGGAGCGTCTGCGCACACAGGTGCTTCAGAAGGGAGAAGGTCGTTAATCTTACTTATATGTCAGGGACGCGTGGAGTGACCATATCTTCAGAAAACATTCTGGCTTTGGGACGAGCTGGTTCCAGGAATTTGGGGTTGAGCAGGGGAGGGGGTCGGTTAGGGGAGAGCCTTGAGAGCTAAGATGGAGGTGCAGGACTCAAAATAGAGTCTGTTGTGACAAGACCGGACATTTTAGACTGTGCCCTATAGGGAAAAGGGACGAGGTTAGTCCCTTTCTGTAACTGGCAGGCAGGCAGGCAAGAAGGCTCGCAGGCTCACAGGCAGGCAGGCAGGCAGGCAGGCAGGCAGGCAGACAGGCAGGCAGGCAGGCAGGCTCGCACCAGGCAGGCTCGCTGGCAAGCAGGCAGGCAGACTCGCAGGCAGGCAGGCAGGAAGGTTCGCAGGCAGGCAGGCAGGAAGGTTCGCAGGCAGGCAGGCAGGAAGGTTCGCAGGCAGGCAGGTAGGCACACCGCAGGCAGGCAGGCAGGTACGCAGCCATGGCAGCCAGGCTAGCAGGCAGGCAGGCAGGCAGGCAGGCTTCCAGGCAGGCAGGCAGGCAGGCATGCAGACAGACAGGCAGGCAGGCAGGTAGGCAGGCAGGCAGGCTCGCACCAGGCATGCTCGCTGGCAAGCAGGCAGGCAGGCTCGCAGGCAGGTAGGCAGGCAGGCAAGCAGGCAGGCAGGCAGGCAGGCATGCATGCAGGCAGGCAGGCTCGCAGTCAAGCAGGCTCGCAGTCAAGCAGGCTCGCAGTCAAGCAGGCTCGCAGTCAAGCAGGCTCGCAGTCAAGCAGGCTCGCAGGCAGGCAGGCTTGCAGGCAGGCAGGCAGGCAAGCAGGCAAGCAGGCAAGCAAGCTCGCAGGCTGGCAGGCTGGCAGGCTGGCAGGCAGGCAGGGAGGCAGGCAGGCAGGCAGGCATGCATGCAGGTAGTCAGGCAGACACGCAGGCAGGCAGGCAGGTAGGCAGGCAGGCAGTCAGGCCCTCAGGCAGGCTGGCAAGCAGGCAGGCTCTCAGGCAGGCAGGCAGGCAGGCAGGCAGGAAGGAAGGCTGCAGGCAGGCAGGCAAGCAGGCAAGCAAGCTCACAGGCTCGCAGGCATGCAGGCATGCAGGCAGGCAGGCAGGCAGGCAGGCAGGTAGACCGGCAGGCAGGCAGGCAGGCAGGCAGGCTGCACCAGGCAGGCTTGCTGGCAGGCAGGCAGGGAGGCAGGCTCGCAGGCTGGCAGGCAGGCTTGCAGGCAGGCAGGCAGGCAGGCAGACAGCCTCGCACCAGGCAGGCTCGCTGGCAAGCAGGCAGGCAGGCTCGCAGGCAGGCAGGCAGGCAGGCAGGCAAGCAAGCTCGCAGGCTCGCAGGCAGGCTCCAGGCAGGCAGTCAGTCAGGCAGGCAGCCAGGCTAGCAGGCTAGCAGGCAGGCAAGCAAGCTCGCAGGCTCGCAGGCCGGCAGGCAGGCAGGTAGACAGGCAGGTAGGCAGGCAGGCAGGCAAGCAAGCTCGCAGGCTCACAGGCAGGCAGGCATGCCGCAGGCAAGCAGGCAGGCAAGCAGGCAAGCAAGCTCACAGGCTCGCAGGCAGACAGGTAGGCAGGCAGGAATGCAGGCAGGTAGGCAGGCGGGAAGGCTAGCAGGCAGGCAGGCTAGCACGCAGGCAGGCAAGTAGTCAAGCAAGCAATCTCTTAGGCTGGCAGGCAGTCTGGCAGGCAGGCAGGAATGCAGGAAGGCAGGCAGGCAGGCAGGCTCGCACAAGGCAGGATCGCTGGCAGGCAGGCAGGAAGGCAGGCTCGCAGGCAGGCAGCGAGGCTAGCAGGCAGGCAGGCAGGCAGGCTTGCAGGTAGGCAGGCAGGCAGGCAGGCAGGCATGCCAACAGACAGGCAGGCAGGCAGGCAGGCAGGCTCTCACCAGGTAGGCTCGCTGGCACGCAGGCAGGCAGGCTCGCAGGCAGGTAGGCAGGCAGGCAGGCTGCAGGCAGGCAGGCAGGCAGGCAGGCTCGCAGGCAGGCAGCCAGGCTAGCAGGTAGGCAGGCTTGCAGGCAGGCAGGCAGGCAGGCAGGCAGGCATGCAGACAGACAGGCAGGCAGGCAGGCAGGCAGGCTCGCACCAGGCAGGCTCGCTGGCAAGCAGGCAGGCAGGCTCGCAGGCTCGCAGGCAGTCAGGCAGGCATGCATGCAGGCAGGTAGGCAGGCAGGAAGGTTAGCAGGCAGGCATGCTCGCAGGCAGCCAGGCAAGTAGGCAGGTAAACAAGCTCAGAGGCTCGCAGGCAGCCAGGCAGGCCGCAGGCAGGCAGGCAAGCAGGCAAGCAAGCTCGCAGGCTACAGGCAGGCAGGCAGGCAGGCAGGCAGGCAAGCAGCTCGCAAGCTTGCAGGCAGGCAGGCAGGCTGTAGGCAGGCAAGCAGGCTCGTAGGCAGGCTCACAGGCTGGCAGGTAGGCTCGCAGGAGGCAGGCAGGCAGGCATGCAGGCATGCAGGCAGGCAGACAGGCAGGTAGTCAGGCAGGCAGGCAGGCATGCAGGCAGGTAGGCAGGCAGTCAGGCAGGCAGGCAGGCAGGTAGACAGGCATGCAGGCAGGAAGGCAGGCAGGCTAGCAGGCAGGCAGGCTTGAAGGCAGGCAGGCAGGCAAGGAAGCTCACATGCTTGCTCGCTGGCAGGCAGGCAGGCAGGCAGGCAGGCTGACACCAGGCAGGCTCGCTGGCAGGCAGGCAGGCAGGCTCGCACCAGGCAGGTTCGCTGGCAGGCAGGCAGGCAGGCTCTCAGGCAGGTAGGCAGGAAAGTTCGCAGGCAGGCAGGCAGGCAAGCAAGCTCGCAGGCTCGCAGGCAGGCAGGCAGGCAGGCACGCAGGCAGGCAGGCAGGCAGGCAGGCAGGCAGGCAGGCAGGCAGGCAGGCTGCACCAGGCAGGCTTGCTGGCAGGCAGGCAGGGAGGCAGGCTCGCAGGCTGGCAGGCAGGCTTGCAGGCAGGCAGGCAGGCAGGCAGACAGCCTCGCACCAGGCAGGCTCGCTGGCAAGCAGGCAGGCAGGCTCGCAGGCAGGCAGGCAGGCAGGCAGGCAAGCAAGCTCGCAGGCTCGCAGGCAGGCTCCAGGCAGGCAGTCAGTCAGGCAGGCAGCCAGGCTAGCAGGCTAGCAGGCAGGCAAGCAAGCTCGCAGGCTCGCAGGCCGGCAGGCAGGCAGGTAGACAGGCAGGTAGGCAGGCAGGCAGGCAAGCAAGCTCGCAGGCTCACAGGCAGGCAGGCATGCCGCAGGCAAGCAGGCAGGCAAGCAGGCAAGCAAGCTCACAGGCTCGCAGGCAGACAGGTAGGCAGGCAGGAATGCAGGCAGGTAGGCAGGCGGGAAGGCTAGCAGGCAGGCAGGCTAGCACGCAGGCAGGCAAGTAGTCAAGCAAGCAATCTCTTAGGCTGGCAGGCAGTCTGGCAGGCAGGCAGGAATGCAGGAAGGCAGGCAGGCAGGCAGGTAGGCAGGCAGGCAGGCAGGCTCGCACAAGGCAGGCTCGCTGGCAGGCAGGCAGGAAGGCAGGCTCGCAGGCAGGCAGCGAGGCTAGCAGGCAGGCAGGCAGGCAGGCTTGCAGGTAGGCAGGCAGGCAGGCAGGCAGGCAGGCAGGCATGCCAACAGACAGGCAGGCAGGCAGGCAGGCAGGCTCTCACCAGGTAGGCTCGCTGGCACGCAGGCAGGCAGGCTCACAGGCAGGTAGGCAGGCAGGCAGGCTGCAGGCAGGCAGGCAGGCAGGCAGGCTCGCAGGCAGGCAGCCAGGCTAGCAGGTAGGTAGGCTTGCAGGCAGGCAGGCAGGCAGGCAGGCAGGCATGCAGACAGACAGGCAGGCAGGCAGGCAGGCAGGCTCGCACCAGGCAGGCTCGCTGGCAAGCAGGCAGGCAGGCTCGCAGGCTCGCAGGCAGTCAGGCAGGCATGCATGCAGGCAGGTAGGCAGGCAGGAAGGTTAGCAGGCAGGCATGCTCGCAGGCAGCCAGGCAAGTAGGCAGGTAAACAAGCTCAGAGGCTCGCAGGCAACCAGGCAGGCCGCAGGCAGGCAGGCAAGCAGGCAAGCAAGCTCGCAGGCTACAGGCAGGCAGGCAGGCAGGCAGGCAGGCAAGCAGCTCGCAAGCTTGCAGGCAGGCAGGCAGGCTGTAGGCAGGCAAGCAGGCTCGTAGGCAGGCTCACAGGCTGGCAGGTAGGCTCGCAGGAGGCAGGCAGGCAGGCATGCAGGCATGCAGGCAGGCAGACAGGCAGGTAGTCAGGCAGGCAGGCAGGCATGCAGGCAGGTAGGCAGGCAGTCAGGCAGGCAGGCAGGCAGGTAGACAGGCATGCAGGCAGGAAGGCAGGCAGGCTAGCAGGCAGGCAGGCTTGAAGGCAGGCAAGCAGGCAAGGAAGCTCACATGCTTGCTCGCTGGCAGGCAGGCAGGCAGGCAGGCAGGCTGACACCAGGCAGGCTCGCTGGCAGGCAGGCAGGCAGGCTCGCACCAGGCAGGTTCGCTGGCAGGCAGGCAGGCAGGCTCTCAGGCAGGTAGGCAGGAAAGTTCGCAGGCAGGCAGGCAGGCAAGCAAGCTCGCAGGCTCGCAGGCAGGCAGGCAGGCAGGCAGGCACGCAGGCAGGCAGGCAGGCAGGCAGGCAGGCAGGCAGGCTGCAGGAAGGCAGGCAGGCAAGCAGGCAAGCAAGCTCGCAGGTTCGCAGGCAGGCAGGCAGGCATGCATGCAGGCAGGCAGGCAGGCAGGCAGGCAGGCAGGAAGGCTAGCAGGCAGGCAGGCTCGCAGGCAGGCAGGTAGGCAGGCAAGCTAGCTCTCAGGCTGACAGGCTGGCAGGGAGGCAGGCAGGCAGGCATGCAGGCAGGCAGGTAGACAGTCAGGCAGGCAGGCAGGCAGGCAGGCAGGCTCGCTCGCTGGCAGGCAGGCAGGCAGGCAGGTAGAGAGGCAGGCAGAAAGGCACTCAGGCAGGCAGGCAGGCAGGCAGGCTCGCACCAGGCAGGCTTGCTGGCAGGCAGGCAGACAGGCTAGCAGGCAGGCAGGCAGGCTTGCATGCAGGTAGGCAGGCAGGCATGTAGACAGACAGGCAGGCAGGCAGGCAGGCTCGAACCAGGCATGCTCGCTGGCAAGCAGGCAGGCAGGCTCGCAGGCAGGTAGGCAGGAAGGTTCGCAGGCAGGCAGGCAGGCAAGCAAGCTCGCCGGCTCGCAGGCAGGCAGGCAGGCTACAGGCAGGCAGGCAGACAGGCATGCAGGCATGCAGGCAGGCATGCAGACAGATAGGCAGGCAGGCAGTTAGGCAGGCAGGCAGGCAGGCTCGCACCAGGCAGGCTCGCTGGCAGGCAGGCAGGCAGGCTCGCAGGCACGTAAGCAAGAAGGTCGCAGGCAGGCAGGCAGGCAAGCAAGCTCGCCGGCTCGCAGGCAGGCAGGCAGGTCGCAGGCAGGCAGGCAGGCAGGCAGGCAGGCTCGCAGGCAGGCAGTCAGGCTACAGGCAAGCAGGCAAGCAAGCTTGCAGGCAGGCAGGCAGGCAGGCAGGCATGCAGGCATGCAGGCAGGTAGAGAGGCAGGTAGACAGGCACTCAGGCAGGCTGGCAGGCAGGCAGGCTCGCAGGCAGGCTGGCAGGCAGGCATGCAGGCAGGCAGGTAGACAGGCAGGCAGGCAGGGAGGCTCGCACCAGGCAGGCTTGCTGGCAGGCAGGCAGGCAGGCAGGCAGGCAGGCATGCAGACAGATAGGCAGGCAGGCAGGCAGGCAGGCTCGCACCAGACAGACTCGTTGGCAGGCAGGCAGGCAGGCTCACAGGCATGTAAGCAAGAAGGTCGCAGGCAGGCAGGCAGGCAAGCAAGCTCGATGGCTCGCAGGCAGGCAGGCAGGTCGCAGGCAGGGAGGCTCGCAGGCAGGCAGCCAAGGTACAGGAAAGCAGGCAGGCAGGCTTGCAGGCAGGCAGGCAGTTAGGTACGCAGGCAGACAGGATGGCAGGCTTGCAGGCAGGCAGGCAGGCTAGCAAGCTCGCAGGCTCGCAGGCAGGCAGGCAGGCAGGCACCCAGGCTCGCAGGCAGGCAGGCTCGCAGGCAGGCAGACAGGCAAGCTAGCAGGCACAGGCTAGCAGGCAGGCAGGCTCTCAGGCAGGCAGGCGGCCTCGCAGGCAGGCAGGCTCGTAGGAAGGTAGGGAGGAAGGCATGCCGTCAGGCATGCAGGCAGGTAGGCAGGCAGGCATGTAGGCAGGCAGGCAGGCAGGCAGGAAGGAAGGCTAGCAAGCAGGCAGGCTCGCAGGAAGGCAGGCAGGCACGCAAGCATGCTTGCAGGCTCAATGGCAGGCAGGCATACATGCAGGCAGGCAGGCAGTCAGCCATGCAGGCAGGTAGGCAGGCAGGCAGGCAGGCAGGCAGGCTCGCTGGCAGGCAGGCAGGCAGGCATGCAGGCAGGGAGAGAGGCAGGCAGACAGGCACTCAGGCAGGCTGGCAGGCAGGCAGGCTCGCAGGCAGGCTGGCAGGCAGGCATGCAGGCAGGCAGGTAGACAGGCAGGCAGGCAGGCAGGCAGGCTCGTACCAGGCAGGCTTGCTGGCAGGCAGGCAGGCAGGCAGGCAGGCAGGCAGGCTCGCAGGCAGGCAGGCAGGCAGTTAGGTTCGCAGTCAGGCAGGATGACAGGCTTGCAGGCAGGCAGGCAGGCAAGCAAGCTCACAGGCTCGCAGGCAGGCAGGCAGGCAGGCACCCAGGCTCGCAGGCAGGCATTTCGCAGGCAGGCAGACAGGCAAGCTAGCAGGCACAGGCTAGCAGGCAGGCAGGCTCTCAGGCAGGCAGGCAGCCTCGCAGGCAGGCAGGCTCGCAGGCAGGTAGGCAGTTAGGCATGCAGTCAGGTATGCAGGCATGCAGGCATGCAGGCAGGTAGGCAGGCAGTCAGTTAGGCAGGCAGGCAGGAAGGAAGGCTAGCAAGCAGGCAGGGTCGCAGGAAGGCAGGCAGGCAGGCAAGCATGCTGGCAGGCTCAAAGGCAGGCAGGCAGGCAGGCATACATGCAGGCAGGCAGGCAGTCAGCCATGCAGGCAGGTAGGCAGGCAGGCAGGCAGGCAGGCTCGCTCGCTGGCAGGCAGGCAGGCAGGCAGGCAGGCAGGTAGAGAGGCAGGCAGACAGGCACCCAGGCAGGCTGGCAGGCAGGCAGGCTCGCAGGCAGGCTGGCAGGCAGGCATGCAGGTAAACAGGTAGACAGGTAGGCAGGCAGGCAGGCTCGTACCAGGCAGGCAGGCAGGCTCGCAGGCAGGCAGGCAGTTAGGTTCGCAGGCAGGCAGGCTAGCAGACAGACAGGCAGGCAAGTAGGCTTGCAGGCAGGCAAGCAGGCAGGCTCGCAGGCAGGCAGGCAGTTAGGTTCGCAGGCAGGCAGGATGGCAGGCTTGCAGGCAGGCAGGCAGACAAGCAAGCTCACAGGCAGGCATGCAGGCAGGCAGGCAGGAAGGCTAGCAGGCAGGCAGGCAAGTAGGCATTCAAGCAAGCTCGCAGGCTCGCAGGCCGGCAGGCAGGCAGGTAGACAGGCAGGTAGGCAGGCAGGCAGGCAAGCAAGTTCGCAGGCTCGCGGGCAGGCAGGCAGGCCGCAGGCAGGCAGGCAAGCAGGCAAGCAAGCTCGCAGGCTCCCAGGCAGGCAGGCAGGCAGGCAGGCAGGAATGCAGGCAGGTAGGCAGGCAGGCAGGCAGGCGGGAAGGCTAGCAGGCAGCCAGGCTAGCAGGCAGGCAGCCAGGCTAGCAGGCAGGCAGGCAGGCAGGCAGGCAGGTTTGCAGGCAGGCAGGCAGGCAGGCAGGCAGGCAGGCAGGCAGGCAGGCAGGCAGACAGGCAGGCAGGCAGGCAGGCAGGCAGGCAGGCAGGCAGGCATGCAGACAGACAGGCAGGCAGGCAGGCAGGAAGGCTCGCACCAGGCAGGCTCGCTGGCAGGCAGGCAAGTAGGCAGGTAAGCAAGCTCGCAGGATCGAAGGCAGGCAGGCAGGGAGGCAGGCAGATAGATAGGCAGGCAGGCAGGCAAGCAAGCTGCAGGCTCGCAGGCAGGCAAGCAGGCAAGCAAGCTCGCAGGCTCGCAGGCTCGCAGGCTCGCAGGCTCGCAGGCTCGCAGGCTCGCAGGCTCGCAGGCAGGCAGGCAGGCAGGCAGGCAGGCAGGCAGGCAGGTAGGCAGGCAGGCAGGCAGGCAGGCAGGAAGGCTAGCAGGCAGGCAGGCTCGCAGGCAGGCAGGCAAGTAGGCAGGCAAGCTAGCTCGCAGGCTGACAGGCTGGCAGGGAGGCAGGCAGGCAGGCATGCAGGCAGGCAGGTAGACAGTCAGGCCAGCAGGCAGGCAGGCAGGCTCGCACCAGGCAGGCTTGCTGGCAGGCAGGTAGACAGGCAGGCTCGCAGGCAGGCAGCCAGGCTAGCAGGCAGGCAGGCAGGCTTGCATGCAGGTAGGCAGGGAGGCATGTAGACAGACAGGCAGGCAGGCAGGCAGGCTCGAACCAGGCAGGCTCGCTGGCAAGCAGGCAGGCAGGCTCGCAGGCAGGTAGGCAGGAAGGATCGCAGGCAGGCAGGCAGGCAAGCAAGCTCGCCGGCTCGCAGGCAGGCAGGCAGGCTACAGGCAGGCAGGCAGACAGGCAGGCAGGCAGGCAGGCAGGCAGGCATGCAGACAGATAGGCAGGCAGGCAGTTAGGCAGGCAGGCAAGCAGGCTCGCACCAGGCAGGCTCGCTGGCAGGCAGGCAGGCAGGCTCGCAGGCAAGTAAGCAAGAAGGTCGCAGGCAGGCAGGCAGGCAAGCAAGCTCGCCGGCTCGCAGGCAGGCAGGCAGGTCGCCGGCAGGCAGGCAGGCTCGCAGGCAGGCAGCCAGGCTACAGGCAGGCAGGCAGGCAGGCAGGCATGCAGGCATGCAGGCAGGTAGAGAGGCAGGCAGACAGGCACTCAGGCAGGCTGGCAGGCAGGCAGGCTCGCACCAGGCAGGCTTGCTGGCAGGCAGGCAGGCAGGCAGGCAGGCTCGCAGGCAGGCAGGCAGGCTCGCAGGCTAGCAGGCAGGCAAGCAAACTCGCAGGCTCGCAGGCAGGCAGGCCGGCCGCAGGTATGCAGGCAGGCAGGCAAGCAGGCAAGCAAGCTCGCAGGCTCGCAGGCTGGCAGGCAGGAAGGAAGGCTAGCAGGCAGGCAGGCAAGTAGGCATTCAAGCAAGCTCGCAGGCTCGCAGGCCGGCAGGCAGGCAGGTAGACAGGCAGGTAGGAAGGCAGGCAGGCAAGCAAGCTTGCAGGCTCGCAGGCAGGCAGGCAGGCCGCAGGCAGGCAGGCAGGCAAGCAGGCAAGCAAGCTCGCAGGCTCGCAGGCAGGCAGGCAGGCAGGCAGGCAGGCAGGCAGGCAGGCAGTCAGGCAGGAATGCAGGCAGGTAGGCAGGCAGGTAGGCAGGAGGGCAGGCAGGCGGTAAGGCTAGCAGGCAGGCAGGTTCGCAGGCAGGCAGCCAGGCTAGCAGGCAGGCAGGCAGGCAGGCTTGCAGGCAGGCAGGCAGGCAGGCAGGCGGACAGACAGGCAGGCAGGCAGGCAGGCAGGCAGGCAGGCTCTCACCAGGTAGGCTCGCTGGCAAGCAGGCAGGCAGGCTCACAGGCAGGTAGGCAGGCAGGCAGGCTGCAGGCTAGGAAGGCAGGCAGGCTCGCAGGCAGGCAGCCAGGCTAGCAGGTAGGCAGGCTTGCAGGCAGGCAGGCAGGCAGGCAGGCATGCAGACAGACAGCAGGCAGGCAGGCAGGCAGGCTCGCACCAGGCAGGCTCGCTGGCAGCCAGGCAAGTAGGCAGGTAAGCAAGCTCGCAGGTTCGCAGGCAGGCAGGCAGGGAGGCAGGTAGGTAGACAGGCAGGAAGGCAGGCAAGCAAGCTGCAGGCTCGCAGGCAGGCAGGCAAGCAGGCAAGCAAGCTCACAGGCTCGCAGGCAGGCCGGCAGGCAGGAAGGCAGGCAGGCATGCAGGCAGGTAGGCAGGCAGGCAGGCAGGCAGGAAGGCTAGCAGGCAGACAGGCTCGCAGGCAGGCAGGCAAGTAGGCAGGCCAGCTAGCTCGCAGGCTGACAGGTTGGCAGGGAGGCAGGCAGGCAGGCATGCAGGTAGGCAGGTAGACAGTCAGGCAGGCAGGCAGGCAGGCAGGCAGGCTCGCAGCAGGCAGGCTTGCTGGCAGGCAGGTAGACAGGCAGGCTCGCAGGCAGGCAGCCAGGCTAGCAGGCAGGCAGGCAGGCTTGCATGCAGGTAGGCAGGCAGGCATGTAGACAGACAGGCAGGCAGGCAGGCTCGAACCAGGCAGGCTCGCTGGCAAGCAGGCAGGCAGGCTCGCAGGCAGGTAGGCAGGAAGGTTCGCAGGCAGGCAGGCAGGCAAGCAAGCTCGTCGGCTCGAAGGCAGGCAGGCAGGCTACAGGCAGGCAGGCAGACAGGCATGCAGGCAGGCAGGCAGGCAGGCAGGCATGCAGACAGATAGGCAGGCAGGCAGTTAGGCAGGCAGGCAGGCAGGCTCGCACCAGGCAGGCTCGCTGGCAGGCAGGCAGGCAGGCTCGCAGGCACGTAAGCAAGAAGGTCGCAGGCAGCAGGCAGGCAAGCAAGCTCGCCGGCTCGCAGGCAGGCAGGCAGGTCGCAGGCAGGCAGGCAGGCTCGCAGGCAGGCAGGCAGGCTACAGGCAGGCAGGCAGGCAGGCAGGCATGCAGGCATGCAGGCAGGTAGAGAGGCAGGCAGACAGGCACTCAGGCAGGCTGGCAGGCAGGCAGGCTCGCACCAGGCAGGCTTGCTGGCAGGCAGGCAGGCAGGCAGGCAGGCTCGCAGGCTCGCAGGCAGGCAGGCAGGCTCGCAGGCAGGCAGGCAGTTAGGATCCCAGGAAGGCAGGCTTGCAGGCTTGCAGGCAGGCAGGCATGCAAGCAAGCTCGCAGGCTGGCAGGCAGGAAGGCAGGCAGGCACCCAGGCTCGCAGGCAGGCAGACAGGCAAGCTAGCAGGCACATGGTAGCAGGCACGCAGGGTCTCAGGCACGCAGGCAGCCTCGCAGGCAGGCAGGCTCGCAGGCAGGTAGGCAGGAAGGCATGCAGTCAGGCATGCAGGCATGCAGGCAGGTAGGCAGGCAGTCAGGTAGGCAGGCAGGCAGGCAGGCAGGAAGGAAGGCTAGCAAGCAGGCAGGCTCGCAGGAAGGCAGGCAGGCAGGCAAGCATGCTTGCAGGCTCAATGGCAGGCAGGCAGGCAGGCATACATGCAGGCAGGCAGGCAGTCAGCCATGCAGGCAGGTAGGCAGGCAGGCAGGCAGGCAGGCAGGCTCGTATCAGGAAGGCTTGCTGGCAGGCAGGCAGGCAGGCAGGCAGGCAGGAAGGCTAGCAGTCAGGCAGGCTCGCAGGCAGGCTGGCAGGCAGGCATGCAGGCAGGCAGTTAGACAGGCAGGCAGGCAGGCTCGTACCAGGAAGGCTTGCTGGCAGGCAGGCAGGCAGGCAGGCTCGCAGGCAAGCAGGCCGGCTAGCAGACAGGCAGGCAGGCAGGCAGGCTTGCAGGCAGGCAGGCAGGCAGGCAGGCTTGCAGGCAGGCAGGCAGTTAGGTTCGCAGGCAGGCAGGATGGCAGGCTTGCAGGCAGGCAGGCAGGCAAGCAAGCTCACAAGCTCGCAGGCAGGCAGGCAGGCAGGCACCCAGGCTCGCAGGCAGGCAGGCTCGCAGGCAGGCAGGCAGGCAAGCTAGCAGGCACAGGCTAGCAGGCAGGCAGGCTCTCAGGCAGGCAGGCAGCCTCGCAGGCAGGCAGGCTCGCAGGCAGGTAGGCAGGAAGGCATGCAGGCAGGCATGCAGGCATGCAGGCAGGTAGGCAGGCAGGCAGGCAGGCAGGCAGGTAGTAAGGCAGGCAGGCAGGAAGGAAGGCTAGCAAGCAGGCAGGCTCGCAGGAAGGCAGGCAGGCAGGCAAGCATGCTTGCAGGCTCAATGGCAGGCAGACAGACAGGCATACATGCAGGCAGGCAGTCAGGCATGCAGGCATGCAGGCAGGCAGGCAGGCAGGCAGGCAGGCTCAGTGCCAGGCAGGCAGGCAGGCAGGCTCGCAGGCCGGCAGGCAGGCAGGTAGAAAGGCAGGTAGGCAGGCAGGCAGGCAAGCAAGCTCGCAGGCTCGCAGGCAGGCAGGCAGGCAGGCAGGCAGGCAGGCAGGCAGGCAGGAATGCAGGCAGGTAGGCAGGCAGGCAGGTAGGCAGGCAGGCAGGCATGCAGGAAGGAAGGCTAGCAAGCAGGCAGGCTCGCAGGAAGGCAGGCAGGCAGGCAAGCATGCTTGCAGGCTCAATGGCAGGCAGGCAGGCATACATGCAGGCAGGCAGGCAGTCAGCCATGCAGGCAGATAGGCAGGCAGGCAGGCAGGCAGGCTCGCTGGCAGGCAGGCAGGCAGGCATGCAGGCAGGTAGAGAGGCAGGCAGACAGGCCCTCAGGCAGGCTGGCAGGCAGGCAGGCTCGCAGGCAGGCTGGCAGGCAGGCATGCAGGCAGGCAGGTAGACATGCAGGCAGGCAGGCAGGCTCGTACCAGGCAGGCTTGCTGGCAGGCAGGCAGGCAGGCAGGCTCGCAGGCAGGCAGGCAGGCTAGCAGACAGGCAGGCAGGCAGGCAGGCTTGCAGGCAGGCAGGCAGGCAGGCTCGCAGGCCGGCAGGCAGTCAGGTAGACAGGCAGGTAGGCAGGCAGGCAGGCAAGCAAGCTCTCAGGCTCGCAGGCAGGCAGGCAGGCAGGCTCGCAGGCAGGCAGGCAGGCAGGCATGCAGGCAGGCAGTTAGACAGGCAGGCAGGCAGGCAGGCTCGTACCAGGAAGGCTTGCTGGCAGGCAGGCAGGCAGGCAGGCTCGCAGGCAAGCAGGCCGGCTAGCAGACAGGCAGGCAGGCAGGCAGGCTTGCAGGCAGGCAGGCAGGCAGGCAGGCTCGCAGGCAGGCAGGCAGTTAGGTTCGCAGGCAGGCAGGATGGCAGGCTTGCAGGCAGGCAGGCAGGCAAGCAAGCTCATAAGCTCGCAGGCAGGCAGGCAGGCAGGCACCCAGGCTCGCAGGCAGGCAGGCAGGCAAGCTAGCAGGCACAGGCTAGCAGGCAGGCAGGCTCTCAGGCAGGCAGGCAGCCTCGCAGGCAGGCAGGCTCGCAGCCAGGTAGGCAGGAAGGCATGCAGGCAGGCATGCAGGCATGCAGGCAGGTAGGCAGGCAGGCAGGCAGGCAGGCAGGTAGTAAGGCAGGCAGGCAGGAAGGAAGGCTAGCAAGCAGGCAGGCTCACAGGAAGGCAGGCAGGCAGGCAAGCATGCTTGCAGGCTCAATGGCAGGCAGACAGACAGGCATACATGCAGGCAGGCAGTCAGGCATGCAGGCATGCAGGCAGGCAGGCAGGCAGGCAGGCTCAGTGCCAGGCAGGCAGGCAGGCAGGCTCGCAGGCCGGCAGGCAGGCAGGTAGAAAGGCAGGTAGGCAGGCAGGCAGGCAAGCAAGCTCGCAGGCTCGCAGGCAGGCAGGCAGGCAGGCAGGCAGGCAGGCAGGAATGCAGGCAGGTAGGCAGGCAGGCAGCCTCGCAGGCAGGCAGGCTCGCAGGCAGGTAGGCAGGAAGGCATGCAGTCAGGCATGCAGGCATGCAGGCAGGTAGGCAGGCAGGCAGGTAGGCAGGCAGGCAGGCATGCAGGAAGGAAGGCTAGCAAGCAGGCAGGCTCGCAGGAAGGCAGGCAGGCAGGCAAGCATGCTTGCAGGCTCAATGGCAGGCAGGCAGGCATACATGCAGGCAGGCAGGCAGTCAGCCATGCAGGCAGATAGGCAGGCAGGCAGGCAGGCTCGCTGGCAGGCAGGCAGGCAGGCATGCAGGCAGGTAGAGAGGCAGGCAGACAGGCCCTCAGGCAGGCTGGCAGGCAGGCAGGCTCGCAGGCAGGCTGGCAGGCAGGCATGCAGGCAGGCAGGTAGACATGCAGGCAGGCAGGCAGGCTCGTACCAGGCAGGCTTGCTGGCAGGCAGGCAAGCTAGCAGACAGGCAGGCAGGCAGGCAGGCTTGCAGGCAGGCAGGCAGGCAGGCAGGCAGGCTCGCAGGCCGTCAGGCAGGCAGGTAGACAGGCAGGTAGGCAGGCAGGCAGGCAAGCAAGCTCTCAGGCTCGCAGGCAGGCAGGCAGGCAGGCAGGCAGGAATGCAGGCAGATAGGCAGGCAGGCAGCCAGGCGGGAAGGCTAGCAGGCAGGCAGGCTCGCACGCAGGCAGGCAAGTAGTCAAGCAAGCAAGCTCGCAGGGTGGCAGGCAGTCTGGCAGGCAGGCAGGAATGCAGGAAGGCAGGCATGCAGGCAGGCAGGTAAACAGGCAGTCAGGCAAGCAGGCAGGCAGGAATGCAGGAAGACAGGCATGCAGGTAGGCAGGTAAACAGGCAGGCAGGCAGACAGGCAGGCAGGCAGGCAGGCTCGCAGAAGGCAGGCTCGCTGGCAGGCAGGCAGGCAGGAAGGCAGGCTCACAGGCAGGCAGCCAGGCTAGCAGGCAGGCAGCCAGGCTAGCAGGCAGGCAGCCAGGCTAGCAGGCAGGCAGGCAGGCAGGCTTGCAGGTAGGCAGGCAGGCAGGCAGGCAGGCATGCCAACCAACAGACAGGCAGGCAGGCAGGCAGGCAGGCTCTCACCAGGTAGGCTCGCTGGCAAGCAGGCAGGCAGGCTCGCAGGCAGGTAGGCAGGCAGGCAGGCTGCAGACAGGCAGGCAGGCAGGCAGGCAGGCAGGCTCGCAGGCAGGCAGCCAGGCTAGCAGGTAGGCAGGCTTGCAGGCAGGCAGGCAGGCAGGCAGGCAGGCATGCAGACAGACAGGCAGGCAGGCAGGCAGGCAGGCTCGCACCAGGTAGGCTCGCTGGCAAGCAGGCAGGCAGGCTCGCAGGCTCGCAGGCAGGCAGGCAGGCATGCAGGCAGGTAGGCAGGCAGGAAGGCTAGCAGGCAGGCATGCTCGCAGGCAGCCAGGCAAGTAGGCAGGTAAGCAAGCTCGGAGGCTCGCAGGCAGGCAGGCAGGCCGCAGGCAGGCAGGCAAGCAGGCAAGCAAGCTCGCAGGCTCGCAGGCAGGCAGGCCGGCCGCAGGTATGCAGGCAGGCAGGCAAGCAGGCAAGCAAGCTCGCAGGCTCGCAGGCTGGCAGGCAGGCAGGAAGGCTAGCAGGCCGGCAGGCAAGTAGGCATTCAAGCAAGCTCGCAGGCTCGCAGGCCGGCAGGCAGGCAGGTAGACAGGCAGGTAGGCAGGCAGGCAGGCAAGCAAGCTCGCAGGCTCGAAGGCAGGCAGGCAGGCAGGCCGCAGGCAGGCAGGCAGGCAAGCAGGCAAGCAAGCTCGCAGGCTCGCAGGCAGGCAGGCAGGCAGGCAGGCAGGCAGGCAGCCAGGCTAGCAGGCTAGCAGGCAGGCAAGCAAGCTCGCAGGCTCGCAGGCAGGCAGGCTCGCAGGCAGGCAGGCAGGCAGGCAGGCAGGCAGGCAGGCTGCAGGCAGGCAGGCAGGTAGGCAGGCAGGCAGGCTGGCGGGAAGGCTAGCAGGCAGGCAGGTTCGCAGGCAGGCAGCCAGGCTAGCAGGCAGGCAGACAGGCAGGCTTGCAGGCAAGCAGGCAGGCAGGCAGGCAGGCATGCAGACAGACAGGCAGGCAGGCAGGCAGGCAGGCAGGCAGGCAGGAAGGCAGGAATGCAGGCAGGTAGGCAGGCAGGCAGGCTGGCGGGAAGGCTAGCAGGCAGGTAGGTTCGCAGGCAGGCAGCCAGGCTAGCAGGCAGGCAGACAGGCAGGCTTGCAGGCAAGCAGGCAGGCAGGCAGGCAGGCATGCAGACAGACAGGCAGGCAGGCAGGCAGGAAGGCAGGCAGGCTCTCACCAGTTAGGCTCGCTGGCAAGCAGGCAGGCAGGCTCCCAGGCAGGCAGGCAGGCAGGCAGGCTGCAGGCAGGCAGGCAGGCTCACAGGCAAGCAGCCAGGCTAGCAGGTAGGCAGGCTTGCAGGCAGGCAGGCAGGCAGGCAGGCATGCAGACAGACAGGCAGGCAGGCAGGCAGGCAGGCTCGCATCAGGCAGGCTCGCTGGCAGCCAGGCAAGTAGGCAGGTAAGCAAGCTCGCAGGCTCGCAGGCAGGCAGGCAGGGAGGCAGGCAGGTAGACAGGCAGGCAGGCAGGCAAGCAAGGTGCAGGCTCGCAGGCAGGCAAGCAAGCAGGCAAGCAAGCTCACAGGTTCGCAGGTAGGCAGGCAGGCAGGCAGGCAGGCAGGCAGGCAGGCAGGCAGGCAGGAAGGCTAGCTGGCAGGCAGGCTCGCAGGCAGGCAGGCAAGTAGGCAGGCAAGCTAGCTCGCAGGCTGACAGGCTGGCAGGGAGGCAGGCAGGCAGGCATGCAGGCAGGCAGGTAGACAGTCAGGCCGGCAGGCAGGCAGGCAGGCTCGCACCAGGCAGGCTTGCTGGCAGGCAGGTAGACAGGCAGGTTCGCAGGCAGGCAGCCAGGCTAGCAGGCAGGCAGGCAGGCTTGCATGCAGGTAGGCAGGCAGGCATGTAGACAGACAGGCAGGCAGGCAGGCAGGCAGGCAGGCTCGAACCAGGCAGGCTCGCTGGCAAGCAGGCAGGCAGGCTCGCAGGCAGGTAGGCAGGAAGGTTCGCAGGCAGGCAGGCAGGCAAGCAAGCTCGCCGGCTCGCAGGCAGGCAGGCAGGCTACAGGCAGGCAGGCAGACAGGCATGCAGGCAGGCAGGCAGGCAGGCATGCAGACAGATAGGCAGGCAGGCAGTTAGGCAGGCAGGAAGGCAGGCTCGCACCAGGCAGGCTCGCTGGCAGGCAGGCAGGCAGGCTCGCAGGCACGTAAGCAAGAAGGTCTCAGGCAGGCAGGCAGGCAAGCAAGCTCGCCGGCTCGCAGGCAGGCAGGCAGGTTGCAGGCAGGCAGGCAGGCTCGCAGGCAGGCAGGCAGGCTACAGGCAGGCAGGCAGGCAGGCAGGCATGCAGGCATGCAGGTAGGTAGAGAGGCAGGCAGACAGGCACTCAGGCAGGCTGGCAGGCAGGCAGGCTCGCACCAGGCAGGCTTGCTGGCAGGCAGGCAGGCAGGCAGGCAGGCTCGCAGGCTCGCAGGCAGGCAGGCAGGCTCGCAGGCAGGCAGGCAGGCTAGCAGACAGGCAGGCAGTCAGGCTCGCAGGCAGGCAGGCAGTTAGGATCGCAGGAAGGCAGGCTTGCAGGCTTGCAGGCAGGCAGGCATGCAAGCAAGCTCGCAGGCTCGCAGGCTGGCAGGCAGGCAGGCAGGCAGGCACCCAGGCTCGCAGGCAGGCAGGTTCGCAGTCAGGCAGACAGGCAAGTTAGCAGGCACATGCTAGCAGGCACGCAGGGTCTCAGGCAGGCAGGCAGCCTCGCAGGCAGGCAGGCTCGCAGGCAGGGAGGCAGGAAGGCATGAAGTCAGGCATGCAGGCATGCAGGCAGGTAGGCAGGCAGTCAGGTAGGCAGGCAGGCAGGCAGGCAGGAAGGAAGGCTAGCAAGCAGGCAGGCTCACAGGAAGGCAGGCAGGCAGGCAAGCATGCTTGCAGGCTCAATGGCAGGCAGGCAGGCAGGCATACATGCAGGCAGGCAGGCAGTCAGCCATGCAGGCAGGTAGGCAGGCAGGCAGGCAGGCAGGCAGGCTCGCTTGCAGGCAGGCAGGCAGGCATGCAGGCAGGTAGAGAGGCAGGCAGACAGGCACTCAGGCAGGCTGGCAGGCAGTCAGGCTCGCAGGCAGGCTGGCAGGCAGGCAGGCTCGCAGGCAGGCTGGCAGGCAGGCATGCAGGCAGGCAGTTAGACAGGCAGGCAGGCAGGCAGGCTCGTACCAGGAAGGCTTGCTGGCAGGCAGGCAGGCAGGCAGGCTCGCAGGCAAGCAGGCCGGCTAGCAGACAGGCAGGCAGGCAGGCAGGCTTGCAGGCAGGCAGGCAGGCAGGCAGGCTCGCAGGCAGGCAGGCAGTTAGGTTCGCAGGCAGGCAGGATGGCAGGCTTGCAGGCAGGCAGGCAGGAAAGCAAGCTCACAAGCTCGCAGGCAGGCAGGCAGGCAGGCACCCAGGCTCGCAGGCAGGCAGGCTCGCAGGCAGGCAGGCAGGCAAGCTAGCAGGCAAATGCTAGCAGGCAGGCAGGCTCTCAGGCAGGCAGGCAGCCTCGCAGGCAGGCAGGCTCGCAGGCAGGTAGGCAGGAAGGCATGCAGGCAGGCATGCAGGCATGCAGGCAGGTAGGCAGGCAGGCAGGCAGGCAGGCAGGTAGTCAGGCAGGCAGGCAGGAAGGAAGGCTAGCAAGCAGGCAGGCTCGCAGGAAGGCAGTCAGGCATGCAGGCATGCAGGCAGGCAGGCAGGCAGGCAGGCAGGCTCAGTGCCAGGCAGGCAGGCAGGCAGGCTCGCAGGCCGGCAGGCAGGCAGGTAGAAAGGCAGGTAGGCAGGCAGGCAGGCAAGCAAGCTCGCAGGCTCGCAGGCAGGCAGGCAGGCAGGCAGGAATGCAGGCAGGTAGGCAGGCAGGCAGCCTCGCAGGCAGGCAGGCTCGCAGGCAGGTAGGCAGGAAGGCATGCAGTCAGGCAGTCAGGCATGCAGGCAGGTAGGCAGGCAGGCAGGTAGGCAGGCAGGCAGGCATGCAGGAAGGAAGGCTTGCAAGCAGGCAGGCTCGCAGGAAGGCAGGCAGGCAGGCAAGCATGCTTGCAGGCTCAATGGCAGGCAGGCAGGCATACATGCAGGCAGGCAGGCAGTCAGCCATGCAGGCAGATAGGCAGGCAGGCAGGCAGGCAGGCTCGCTGGCAGGCAGGCAGGCATGCAGGCAGGCAGGTAGACAGGCAGGCAGGCAGGCAGGCAGGCTCGTACCAGGCAGGCTTGCTGGCAGGCAGGCAGGCAGGCAGGCTCGCAGGCAGGCAGGCAGGCTAGCAGACAGGCAGGCAGGCAGGCAGGCTTGCAGGCAGGCAGGCAGGCAGGCTCGCAGGCAGGCAGGCAGTTAGGTTCGCAGGCAGGCAGGTTGGGAGGCTTGCAGGCAGGCAGGCAGGCAAGCAAGCTCACAGGCTCGCAGGCACGCAGGCAGGCAGGCACCCAGGCTCACAGGCAGGCAGGCTCGCAAGCAGGCAGGCAGGCAAGCTAGCAGGCACAGGCTAGCAGGCAGGCAGGCTCTCAGGCAGGCAGGCAGCCTCGCAGGCAGGCAGACTCGCAGGCAGGTAGGCAGGAAGGCATGCAGGCAGGCATGCAGGCATGCAGGCAGGTAGGCAGGCAGGCAGGCAGGCAGGCAGGTAGGCAGGCAGGCAGGCAGGAAGGAAGGCTAGCAAGCAGGCAGGCTCGCAGGAAGGCAGGCAGGCAGGCAAGCATGCTTGCAGGCTCAATGGCAGGCAGTCAGGCAGGCATACATGCAAGCAGGCAGTCAGGCATGCAGGCAGGTAGGCAGGCAGGCAGGCAGGCAGGCAGGCTCGCTGGCAGGCAGGCAGGCAGGCAGGCAGGCAGTCAGGCAGGCTCGCAGGCCGGCAGGCAGGCAGGCAGACAGGCACTCAGGCAGGCTGGCAGGCAGGCAAGCAAGCTCGCCGGCTCGCAGGCAGGCAGGCAGGCTACAGGCAGGCAGGCAGACAGGCATGCAGGCAGGCAGGCAGGCAGGCAGGCATGCAGACAGATAGGCAGGCAGGCAGTTAGGCAGGCAGGCAGGCAGGCTCGCACCAGGCAGGCTCGCTGGCAGGCAGGCAGGCAGGCTCGCAGGTACGTAAGCAAGAAGGTCGCAGGCAGGCAGGCAGGCAAGCAAGCTCGCCGGCTCGCAGGCAGGCAGGCAGGTTGCAGGCAGGCAGGCAGGCTCGCAGGCAGGCAGCCAGGCTACAGGCAGGCATGCAGGCATGCAGGCATGCAGGCAGGTAGAGAGGCAGGCAGACAGGCACTCAGGCAGGCTGGCAGGCAAGCAGGCTCGCACCAGGCAGGCTTGCTGGCAGGCAGGCAGGCAGGCTCGCAGGCAGGCAGGCAGGCTCGCAGGCTACCAGGCAGGCAAGCAAGCTCGCAGGCTCGCAGGCAGGCAGGCCGGCCGCAGGTATGCAGGCAGGCAGGCAAGCAGGCAAGCAAGCTCGCAGGCTCGCAGGCTGGCAGGCAGGCAGGCAGGCAGGAAGGCTAGCAGGCAGGCAGGCAAGTAGGCATTCAAGCAAGCTCGCAGGCTCGCAAGCCGGCAGGCAGGCAGGTAGACAGGCAGGTAGGCAGGCAGGCAGGCAAGCAAGCTCGCAGGCTAGCAGGCAGGCAGGCAGCAGGCAGGCAGGCAGGCAAGCAGGCAAGCAAGGTCGCAGGCTCGCAGGCAGGCAGGCAGGCTGGCAGGCAGGCAGGCAGGCAGGAAGGCTAGCAGGTAGGCAGGCAAGTAGGCATTCAAGCAAGCTCGCAGGCTCGCAAGCCGGCAGGCAGGCAGGTAGACAGGCAGGTAGGCAGGCAGGCAGGCAAGCAAGCTCGCAGGCTAGCAGGCAGGCAGGCAGCAGGCAGGCAGGCAGGCAAGCAGGCAAGCAAGCTCGCAGGCAGGCAGGCAGGCAGGCAGGCAGGCAGGCAGGCAGGCAGGCAGGCAGGCAGGAAGGCAGGAAGGCAGGAAGGCAGGAAGGCAGGAATGCAGGCAGGTAGGCAGGCAGGCAGGCAGGCGGGAAGGCTAGCAGGCAGGCAGGTTCACAGGCAGGCAGCCAGGCTAGCAGGCAGGCAGGCAGGCAGGCTTGCAGGCAGGCAGGCAGGCAGGCAGGCAGGCATGCAGACAGACAGGCAGGCAGGCAGGCAGGCAGGCAGGCAGGCAGGCAGGCAGGCTCTCACCAGGTAGGCTCGCTGGCAAGCAGGCAGGCAGGCTCGCAGGCAGGTAGGCAGGCAGGCAGGCTGCAGGCAGGCAGGCAGGCAGGCTCGCAGGCAGGCAGCCAGGCTAGCAGGTAGGCAGGCTTGCAGGCAGGCAGGCAGGCAGGCAGGCAGGCATGGAGACAGACAGGCAGGCAGGCAGGCAGGCAGGCTCGCACCAGGCAGGCTCGCTGGCAGCCAGGCAAGTAGGCAGGAAAGCAAGCTCGCAGGCTCGCAGGCAGGCAGGCAGGGAGGCAGGCAGGTAGACAGGCAGGCAGGCAGGCAAGCAAGCTGCAGGCTCGAAGGCAGGCAGGCAAGCAGGCAAGCAAGCTCACAGGCTCGCAGGCAGGCAGGCAGGCAGGCAGGCAGGCAGGCAGGCAGGCAGGCAGGCATGCATGCAGGCAGGTAGGCAGGCAGGCAGGCAGGCAGGCAGGAAGGCTAGCAGGCAGGCAAGCTCGCAGGCAGGCAGGCAAGTAGGCAGGCAAGCTAGCTCGCAGGCTGACAGGCTGACAGGCTGGCAGGGAGGCAGGCAGGCAGGCATGCAGGCAGGCAGGTAGACAATCAGGCAGGCAGGCAGGCTCGCACCAGGCAGGCTTGTTGGCAGGCAGGTAGACAGGCAGGCTCGCAGGCAGGCAGCCAGGCTAGCAGGCAGGCAGGCAGGCTTGCATGCAGGTAGGCAGGCAGGCATGTAGACAGACAGGCAGCCAGGCAGGCAGGCAGGCTCGAACCAGGCAGGCTCGCTGGCAAGCAGGCAGGCAGGCTCGCAGGCAGGTAGTCAGGAAGGTTCGCAGGCAGGCAGGCAGGCAAGCAAGTTCGCCGGCTCGCAGGCAGGCAGGCAGGCTACAGGCAGGCAAGCAGACAGGCATGCAGGCAGGCAGGCAGGCAGGCAGGCATGCAGACAGATAGGCAGGCAGGCAGTTAGGCAGGCAGGCAGGCAGGCTCGCACCAGGCAGGCTCGCTGGCAGGCAGGCAGGCAGGCTCGCAGGCACGAAAGCAAGAAGGTCGCAGGCAGGCAGGCAGGCAAGCAAGCTCGCCGGCTCGCAGGCAGGCAGGCAGGTCGCAGGCAGGCAGGCAGGCTCGAAGGCAGGCAGGCTGGCTACAGGCCGGCAGGCAGGCAGGCAGGCATGCAGGCATGCAAGCAGGTAGAGAGGCAGGCAGACAGGCACTCAGGCAGGCTGGCAGGCAGGCAGGCTCGCACCAGGCAGGCTTGCTGGCAGGCAGGCAGGCAGGCAGGCAGGCTCGCAGGCTCGCAGGCAGGCAGGCAGGCTCGCAGGTTAGCAGGCAGGCAAGCAAGCTCGCAGGCTCGCAGGCAGGCAGGCCGGCGGCAGGTATGCAGGCAGGCAGGCAAGCAGGCAAGCAAGCTCGCAGGCTCGCAGGCTGGCAGGCAGGCAGGCAGGCAGGAAGGCTAGCAGTCAGGCAGGCAAGTAGGCATTCAAGCAAGCTCGCAGGCTCGCAGGCCGGCAGGCAGACAGGTAGACAGGCAGGTAGGAAGGCAGGCAGGCAAGCAAGCTCGCAGGCTCGCAGGCAGGCAGGCAGGCCGCAGGCAGGCAGGCAGGCAAGCAGGCAAGCAAGCTCGCAGGCTCGCAGGCAGGCAGGCAGGCAGGCAGGAAGGCAGGCAGGAATGCAGGCATGTAGGCAGGAGGGCAGGCAGGCGGGAGGGCTAGCAGGCAGGCAGGTTCACAGGCAGGCAGCCAGGCTAGCAGGCAGGCAGGCAGGCAGGCTTGCAGGCAGGCAGGCAGGCAGGCAGGCAGGCTCTCACCAGGTAGGCTCGCTGGCAAGCAGGCAGGCAGGCTCGCAGGCAGGTAGGCAGGCAGGCAGGCTGCAGGCAGGCAGGCAGGCAGGCTCGCAGGCAGGCAGCCAGGCTAGCAGGTAGGCAGGCTTGCAGGCAGGCAGGCAGGCAGGCATGCAGACAGACAGGCAGGCAGGCAGGCAGGCAGGCAGGCTCGCACCAGGCAGGCTCGCTGTCAGCCAGGCAAGTAGGCAGGTAAGCAAGCTCTCAGGCTCGCAGGCAGGCAGGCAGGGAGGCAGTCAGGTAGACAGGCAGGCAGGCAGGCAAGCAAGCTGCAGGCTCGCAGGCAAGCAGGCAAGCAAGCTCACAGGTTCGCAGGCAGGCAGGCAGGCAGGCAGGCAGGCAGGCAGGCAGGCAGGCAGGCAGGCATGCAGGCAGGTAGGCAGGCAGGCAGGCAGGCAGGAAGGCTAGCAGGCAGGCAGGCTCGCAGGCAGGCAGGCAGGCAAGTAGGCAGGCAAGCTAGCTCGCAGGCTGACAGGCTGGCAGGGAGGCAGGCAGGCAGGCATGCAGGCAGGCAGGTAGACAGGCAGGCTCGCAGGCAGGCAGCCAGACTAGCAGGCAGGCAGGCAGGCTTGCATGCAGGAAGGAAGGCAGGCATGTAGACAGACAGGCAGGCAGGCAGGCAGGCAGGCTCGAACCAGGCAGGCTCGCTGGCAAGCAGGCAGGCAGGCTCGCAGGCAGGTAGGCAGGAAGGTTCGCAGGCAGGCAGGCAGGCAAGCAAGCTCGCCGGCTCGCAGGCAGGCAGGCAGGCTACAGGCGGGCAGGCAGACATGCATGCATGCAGGCAGGCAGGCAGGCAGGCATGCAGATAGATAGGCAGGCAGGCAGTTAGGCAGGCAGGCAGGCAGGCTCGCACCAGGCAGGCTCGCTGGCAGGCAGGCAGGCAGGCTCGCAGGCATGTAAGCAAGAAGGTCGCAGGCAGGCAGGCAGGCAAGCAAGCTAGCCGGCTCGCAGGCAGGCAGGCAGGTCGCAGGCAGGCAGGCGGGCTCGCAGGCAGGCAGGCAGGCTACAGGCAGGCAGGCAGGCATGCAGGCATGCAGGCAGGTAGAGAGGCAGGCAGACAGGCACTCAGGCAGGCTGGCAGGCAGGCAGGCTCGCACCAGGCAGGCTTGCTGGCAGGCAGGCAGGCAGGCAGGCAGGCAGGCTCGCAGGCTCGCAGGCAGGGAGTCAGGCTCGCAGGCAGGCAGGCAGTTAGGATCGCAGGAAGGCAGGCTTGCAGGCAGGCAGGCATGCAAGCAAGCTCGCAGGCTCGCAGGCTGGCAGGCAGGCAGGCAGGCACCCAGGCTCGCAGGCAGGCAGGTTCGCAGGCAGGCAGACTGGCAAGCTAGCAGGCACATGCTAGCAGGCACGCAGGCTCTCAGGCAGGCAGGCAGCCTCGCAGGCAGGCAGGCTCACAGGCAGGTAGGCAGGAATGCATGCAGTCAGGCATGCATGCATGCAGGCAGGTGGGCAGGCAGTCAGGTAGGCAGGCAGGCAGGCAGGCAAGAAGGAAGGCTAGCAAGCAGACAGGCTCGCAGGAAGGCAGGCAGGCAGGCAAGCATGCTTGCAGGCTCAATGGCAGGCAGGCAGGCAGGCATACATGCAGGCAGGCAGGCAGTCAGCCATGCAGGCAGGTAGGCAGGCAGGCAGGCAGGCAGGCAGGCTCGCTGGCAGGCAGACAGGCAGGCATGCAGGCAGGTAGAGAGGCAGGCAGACAGGCACTCAGGCAGGCTGGCAGGCAGGCAGGCTCGCAGGCAGGCTGGCAGGCAGGCAGGCAGGTAGGCAGGCAGGCAGGCAGGAAGGAAGGCTAGCAAGCAGGCAGGCTCGCAGGAAGGCAGGCAGGCAGGCAGGTAGACAGGCAGGCAGGCAGGCAGGCTCTTACCAGGAAGGCTTGATGGCAGGCAGGCAGGCAGGCAGGCTCGCAGGCAAGCAGGCCGGCTAGCAGACAGGCAGGCAGGCAGGCAGGCTTGCAGGCAGGCAGGCAGGCAGGCAGGCTCGCAGGCAGGCAGGCAGTTAGGTTCGCAGGCAGGCAGGATGGCAGGCTTGCAGGCAGGCAGGCAGGCAAGCAAGCTCGCAGGCTCGCAGGCAGGCAGGCAGGCCTCAGGCAGGCAGGCAGGCAAGCAGGCAAGCAAGCTCGCAGGCTCGCAGGCAGGCAGGCAGGCAGGCAGGAAGGCAGGCAGGAATGCAGGCAGGTAGGCAGGAGGGCAGGCAGGCAGGAGGGCTAGCAGGCAGGCAGGTTCGCAGGCAGGCAGCCAGGCTAGCAGGCAGGCAGGCAGGCTTGCAGGCAGGCAGGCAGGCAGGCAGGCAGGCAGGCAGGCAGACAGACAGACAGGCAGGCAGGCAGGCAGGCAGACAGACAGGCAGGCAGGCAGGCAGGCAGGCAGGCTCTCACCAGGTAGGCTCGCTGGCAAGCAGGCAGGCAGGCTCGCAGGCAGGTAGGCAGGCAGGCAGGCTGCAGGCAGGCAGGCAGGCAGGCTCGCAGGCAGGCAGCCAGGCTAGCAGGTAGGCAGGCTTGCAGGCAGGCAGGCAGGCAGGCATGCAGACAGACAGGCAGGCAGGCAGGCAGGCAGGCAGGCTCGCACCAGGCAGGCTCGCTGTCAGCCAGGCAAGTAGGCAGGTAAGCAAGCTCGCAGGCTCGCAGGCAGGCAGGCAGGGAGGCAGGCAGGTAGACAGGCAGGCAGGCAGGCAAGCAAGCTGCAGGCTCGCAGGCAGGCAGGCATGCAGGCAGGTAGGCAGGCAGGCAGGCAGGCAGGAAGGCTAGCAGGCAGGCAGGCTCGCAGGCAGGCAGGCAGGCAAGTAGGCAGGCAAGCTAGCTCGCAGGCTGACAGGCTGGCAGGGAGGCAGGCAGGCAGGCATGCAGGCAGGCAGGTAGACAGTCAGGCAGGCAGGCAGGCAGGCAGGCTCGCACCAGGCAGGCTTGCTGGCAGGCAGGTAGACAGGCAGGCTCGCAGGCAGGCAGCCAGACTAGCAGGCAGGCAGGCAGGCTTGCATGCAGGAAGGAAGGCAGGCATGTAGACAGACAGGCAGGCAGGCAGGCAGGCAGGCTCGAACCAGGCAGGCTCGCTGGCAAGCAGGCAGGCAGGCTCGCAGGCAGGTAGGCAGGAAGGTTCGCAGGCAGGCAGGCAGGCAAGCAAGCTCGCCGGCTCGCAGGCAGGCAGGCAGGCTACAGGCGGGCAGGCAGACATGCATGCAGGCAGGCAGGCAGGCAGGCAGGCATGCAGATAGATAGGCAGGCAGGCAGTTAGGCAGGCAGGCAGGCAGGCTCGCACCAGGCAGGCTTGCTGGCAGGCAGGCAGGCAGGCTCGCAGGCATGTAAGCAAGAAGGTCGCAGGCAGGCTCGCAGGCAGGCTGGCAGGCAGGCATGCAGGCAGGCAGGTAGACAGGCAGGCAGGAAGGAAGGCTAGCAAGCAGGCAGGCTCGCAGGAAGGCAGGCAGGCAGGCAGGTAGACAGGCAGGCAGGCAGGCAGGCTCGTACCAGGAAGGCTTGCTGGCAGGCAGGCAGGCAGGCAGGCTCGCAGGCAAGCAGGCCGGCTAGCAGACAGGCAGGCAGGCAGGCAGGCTTGCAGGCAGGCAGGCAGGCAGGCAGGCTCGCAGGCAGGCAGGCAGTTAGGTTCGCAGGCAGGCAGGATGGCAGGCTTGCAGGCAGGCAGGCAGGCAAGCAAGCTCACAGGCTCGCAGGCAGGCAGGCAGGAAGGCACCCAGGCTCGCAGGCAGGCAGGCAGGCAGGCAAGCTAGCAGGCACAGGCTAGCAGGCAGGCAGGCTCTCAGGCAGGCAGGCAGCCTCGCAGGCAGGCTGGCTCGCAGGCAGGTAGGCAGGAAGGCATGCAGTCAGGCATGCAGGCATGCAGGCAGGTAGGCAGGCAGTCAGCCATGCAGGCAGGTAGGCAGGCAGGCAGGCAGGAAGGAAGGCTAGCAAGCAGGCAGGCTCGCAGGAAGGCAGGCAGGCAGGCAGGCAGGAATGCTGGCAGGTAGGCAGGCAGGCAGCCTCGCAGACAGGCAGGCTCGCAGGCAGGTAGGCAGGAAGGCATGCAGTCAGGCATGCAGGCATGCAGGCAGGTAGGCAGGCAGGCAGGTAGGCAGGCAGGCAGGCAGGCATGCTCTCAGGCAGGCAGGCAGCCTCACAGGCAGGCATTCTCGCAGGCAGGTAGGCAGGAAGGCATGCAGTCAGGCATGCAGGCATGCAGGCAGGTAGGCAGTCAGGCAGGCAGGCAGGCAGGTAGGCAGGCAGGCAGGCAGGAAGGAAGGCTAGCAAGCAGGCAGGCTCGCAGGAAGGCAGGCAGGCAGGCAAGCATGCTTGCAGGCTCAATGGCAGGCAGGCAGACAGGCATACATGCAGGCAGGCAGTCAGGCATGCAGGCAGGTAGGCAGGCAGGCAGGCAGGCTCGCTGGCAGGCAGGCAGGCAGGCAGGCAGGCAGGCAGGCTCAGTGGCAGGCAGGCAGGCAGGCTCGCAGGCCGGCAGGCAGGCAGGTAGACAGGCAGGTAGGCAGGCAGGCAGGCAAGCAAGCTCGCAGGCTCGCAGGCAGGCAGGCAGGCAGGCAGGAATGCAGGCAGGTAGGCAGGCAGGCAGCCTCGCAGGCAGGCAGGCTCGCAGGCAGGTAGGCAGGAAGGCATGCAGTCAGGCATGCAGGCATGCAGGCAGGTAGGCAGGCAGGCAGGTAGGCAGGCAGGCAGGAAGGAAGGCTAGCAAGCAGGCAGGCTCACAGGAAGGCAGGCAGGCAGGCAAACATGCTTGCAGGCTCAAAGGCAGGCAGGCAGGCATACATGCAGGCTGGCAGGCAGTCAGCCATGCAGGCAGGTAGGCAGGCAGGCAGGCAGGCAGGCTCGCTGGCAGGCAGGCAGGCAGGCAGGCATGCAGGCAGGTAGAGAGGCAGGCAGACAGGCCCTCAGGCAGGCTGGCAGGCAGGCAGGCTCGCAGGCAGTCTGGCAGGCAGGCATGCAGGCAGGCAGGTAGACAGGCAGGCAGGCAGGCAGGCTCGTACCAGGCAGGCTTGCTGGCAGGCAGGCAGGCAGGCAGGCTCACAGGCAGGCAGGCAGGCTAGCAGACAGGCAGGCAGGCAGGCAGGCTTGCAAGCAGGCAGGCAGGCAGGCTCGCAGGCAGGCAGGCATTTACGTTCGCAGGCAGGCAGGATGGCAGGGTTGCAGGCAGGCAGGCAGGCAAGCAAGCTCACAGGCTCGCAGGCAGGCAGGCAGGCACCCAGGCTCACAGGCAGGCAGGCTCGCAGGCAGGCAGGCAGGCAAGCTAGCAGGCACAGGCTAGCAGGCAGGCAGGCTCTCAGGCAGGCAGACTCGCAGGCAGGTAGGCAGGAAGGCATGCAGGCAGGCATGCAGGCATGCAGGCAGGTAGGCAGGCAGGCAGGCAGGCAGGCAGGTAGGCAGGCAGGCAGGCAGGAAGGAAGGCTAGCAAGCAGGCAGGCTCGCAGGAAGGCAGGCAGGCAGGCAAGCATGCTTGCAGGCTCGCTGGCAGGCAGGCAGGCAGGCTCGCAGGCACGTAAGCAAGAAGGTCGCAGGCAGGCAGGCAGGCAAGCAAGCTCGCCGTCTCGCAGGCAGGCAGGCAGTTCGCAGGCAGGCAGGCAGGCTCGCAGGCAGGCAGCCAGGCTACAGGCAGGCAGGCAGGCAGGCAGGCATGCAGGCAGGCAGGCATGCAGGCAGGCAGGCAGGTAGAGAGGCAGGCAGACAGGCACTCAGGCAGGCTGGCAGGCAGGCAGGCTCGCACCAGGCAGACTTGCTGGCAGGCAGGCAGGCAGGCAGGCAGGCAGGCTCGCAGGCAGGCAGGCAGGCTCGCAGGCTAGCCGGCAGGCAAGCAAGCTCGCAGGCTCGCAGGCTGGCCGGCCGGCCGCAGGTATGCAGGCAGACAGGCAAGCAGGCAAGCAAGCTCGCAGGCTCGCAGGCTGGCAATCAGGCAGGCTGGCAGGAAGGCTAGTAGGCAGGCAGGCAAGTAGGCATTCAAGCAAGCTCACAGGATCGCAGGCCGGCAGGCAGGCAGGTAGACAGGCAGGCAGGTAGGCAGGCAGGCTGACACCAGGCAGGCTCACTGGCAGGCAGGCAGGCAGGCTCGCACCAGGCAGGTTCGCTGGCAGGCAGCCAAGCAAGCTCGCAGGCAGGCAGGCAGGCAGGCAGGCAGACAGGCAGGCAGGCAGGCTGGCTGCAGGCAGGCAGGCAGGCAGGCAGGCAGGCAGGCAAGCAGGCAAGTATGCTAGGCAGGCAGGCATGCAGACAGACAGGCAGGCAGGTAGGCAGGCAGGCAGGCTCGCACCAGGCAGGCTCGCTGGCAAGCAGGCAGGCAGCTCACAGGCAGGTAGGCAGGGAGGTTCGCAGGCAGGCAGGCAGGCAGGCAAGCAAGCTCACAGGCTCGCAGGCAGGCAGGCAAACAGGCAAGCAAGCTCGTAAGCACGCAAGCTCGCAGGCACACAGGCAGGCTCGCAGGCAGGCAGGCAGTCAGGCAGGCAGGCAGGCAGGCAGGCAGGCAGGCAGGCAGGCAGGCAGCCAGGCTAGCAGGCTAGCAGGCAGGCAAGCAAGCTCGCAGGCTCGCAGGCAGGCAGGCCGGCCGCAGGTATGCAGGCAGGCAGGCAAGCAGGCAAGCAAGCTCGCAGGCTCGCAGGCTGGCAGGCAGGCAGGCAGGCAGGAAGGCTAGCAGGCAGGCAGACAAGTAGGCATTCAAGCAAGCTCGCAGGCTCGCAGGCCGGCAGGCAGGCAGGTAGACAGGCAGGTAGGCAGGCAGGCAGGCAGGCAGGCAGGTAGGCAGGCAAGCTAGCAGGCACAGGCTAGAGGGGGGCAGGCTCTCAGGCAGGCAGGCAGCCTCGCAGGCAGGCAGGCTCACAGGCAGGTAGGCAGGAAGGCATGCAGGCAGGCATGCAGGCATGCAGGCAGGTAGGCAGGCAGGCAGGCAGGCAGGCAGGCAAGCAGGCAAGCAAGCTCGCAGGCTCGCAGGCAGGCAGGCAGGCAGGCAGGCAGGAAGGCAGGAATGCAGGCAGGTAGGCAGGCAGGCAGGCAGGCGGGAAGGCTAGCAGGCAGGCAGGTTCGCAGGCAGGCAGCCAGGCTAGCAGGCAGGCAGGCAGGCAGGCTTGCAGGCAGGCAGGCAGGCAGGCAGGCAGGCATGCAGACAGACAGGCAGGCAGGCAAGCAGGCAGGCAGGCAGGCAGGCTCTCACCAGGTAGGCTCGCTGGCAAGCAGGCAGGCAGGCTCGCAGGCAGGCAGGCAGGCAGGCAGGCTGCAGGCAGGCAGGCAGGCAGGCTCGCAGGCAGGCAGCCAGGCTAGCAGGTAGGCAGGCTTGCAGGCAGGCAGGCAGGCAGGCAGGCATGCAGACAGACAGGTAGGCAGGCAGGCAGGCAGGCTCGCACTAGGCAGGCTCGCTGGCAGCCAGGCAAGTAGGCAGGTAAGCAAGCTCGCAGGCTCGCAGGCAGGCAGGCAGGGAGGCAGGCAGGTAGACAGGCAGGAAGGCAGGCAAGCAAGCTGCAGGCTCGCAGGCAGGCAGGCAAGAAGGCAAGCAAGCTCACAGGCTCGCAGGCAGGCAGGCAGGCAGGCATGCAGGCAGGTAGGCAGGCAGGCAGGCAGGCAGGCAGGAAGGCTAGCAGGCAGGCAGGCTCACAGGCAGGCAGGCAAGTAGGCAGGCAAGCTAGCTCGCAGGCTGACAGGCTGGCAGGGAGGCAGGCATGCAGGCTTCAGGCAGGCAGGCAGGCAGGCAGGCAAGCAGGCAAGTATGCTAGGCAGGCAGTCAGGCATGTAGACAGACAGGCAGGCAGGCAGGCAGGCAGGCTCGAACCAGGCAGGCTCGCTGGCAAGCAGGCAGGCAGGCTCTCAGGCAGGTAGGCAGGAAGGTTCGCAGTCAGGCAGGCAGGGAGGCAGGCAGGTAGACAGGCAGGAAGGCAGGCAAGCAAGCTCACAGGCTCGCAGGCAGGCAGGCAAGCAGGCAAGCAAGCTCACAGGCTCGCAGGCAGGCAGGCAGGTAGGAAGGCAGGCAGGCAGGCAGGCAGGCAAGCATGCAGGCAGGTAGGCAGGCAGGCAGGCAGGCAGGCAAGCAAGCTCACAGGCTCGCAGGCAGGCAGGCAGGCAGGCTCGCAGGCATGCAGGCAGGTAGGCAGGCAGGCAGGCAGGCAGGAAGGCTAGCAGGCAGGCAGGCTCGCAGGCAGGCAGGCAAGTAGGCAGGCAAGCTAGCTCGCAGGCTGACAGGCTGGCAGGGAGGCAGGCAGTCAGGCATGCAGGCAGGCAGGTAGACAGTCAGGCAGGCAGGCAGCAGGCAGGCTCGCACCAGGCAGGCTTGCTGGCAGGCAGGTAGACAGGCAGGCTCGCAGGCAGGCAGCCAGGCTAGCAGGCAGGCAGGCAGGCTTGCATGCAGGTAGGCAGGCAGGCATGTAGACAGACAGGCAGGCAGGCAGGCAGGCAGGCTCGAACCAGGCAGGCTCGCTGGCAAGCAGGCAGGCAGGCTCGCAGGCAGGTAGGCAGGAAGGTTCGCAGGCAGGCAGGCAGGCAAGCAAGCTCGCCGGCTCGCAGGCAGGCAGGCAGGCTACAGGCAGGCAGGCAGACAGGCATGCAGGCAGGCAGGCAGGCTGGCAGGCAGGCAGGCTCGCACCAGGCAGGCTTGCTGGCAGGCAGGCAGGCAGGCAGGCAGGCAGGCTCGCAGGCAGGCAGGCAGGCTCGCAGGCTAGCAGGCAGGCAAGCAAGCTCGCAGGCTCGCAGGCAGGCAGGCCGGCCGCAGGTATGCAGGCAGGCAGGCAAGCAGGCAAGCAAGCTCGCAGGCTGGCAGGCAGGCAGGCAGGCAGGAAGGCTAGCAGGCAGGCAGGCAAGTAGGCATTCAAGCAAGCTCGCAGGATCACAGGCCGGCAGGCAGGCAGGTAGACAGGCAGGTAGGCAGGCAGGCAGGCAAGCAAGCTCGCAGGCTCGCAGGCAGGCAGGCAGGCAGGCAAGCAGGCAAGCAAGCTCGCAGGCAGGCAGGCAAGCAGGCAGGCAGGCAGGCAGGCAGGCAGGAAGGCAGGAAGGCAGGAATGCAGGCAGGTAGGCAGGCAGGCAGGCAGACGGGAAGGCTAGCAGGCAGCCATACTAGCAAGGCAGGCAGGCAGCCAGGCTAGCAGGCAGGCAGGCAGGCAGGCTTGCAGGCAGGCAGGCAGGCAGGCAGGCAGGCATGCAGACAGACAGGCAGGCAGGCAGGCAGGTAGGCTCTCACCAGGTAGGCTCGCTGGCAGGCAGGTAGACAGGCAGGCTCGCAGGCAGGCAGCCAGGCTCGCAGGCAGGCAGCCAGGCTAGCAGGCAGGCAGGCAGGCTTGCATGCAGGTAGGCAGGCAGGCATGTAGACAGACAGGCAGGCAGGCAGGCAGGCAGGCTCGAACCAGGCAGGCTCGCTGGCAAGCAGGCAGGCAGGCTCGCAGGCAGGTAGGCAGGAAGGTTCGCAGGCAGGCAGGCAGGCAAGCAAGCTCGCCGGCTCGCAGGCAGGCAGGCAGGCTACAGGCAGGCAGGCTCGCAGGCACATAAGCAAGAAGGTCGCAGGCAGGCAGGCAGGCAAGCAAGCTAGCCGGCTCGCAGGCAGGCAGGCAGGTCGCAGGCAGGCAGGCGTGCTCACAGGCAGGCAGGCAGGCTACAGGCAGGCAGGCAGGCAGGCAGGCATGCAGGCATGCAGGCAGGTAGAGAGGCAGGCAGACAGGCACTCAGGCAGGCTGGCAGGCAGGCAGGCTCGCACCAGGCAGGCTTGCTGGCAGGCAGGCAGGCAGACAGGCATGCAGGCAGGTAGAGAGGCAGGCAGACAGGCCCTCAGGCAGGCTGGCAGGCAGGCAGGCTCGCAGGCAGGCTGGCAGGCAGGCATGCAGGCAGGCAGGTAGACAGGCAGGCAGGCAGGCAGGCTCGTACCAGGCAGGCTTGCTGGCAGGCAGGCAGGCAGGCAGGCTCGCAGGCAGGCAGGCAGTTAGGTTCGCAGGCAGGCAGGTTGGCAGGCTTGCAGGCAGGCAGGCAGGCAAGCAAGCTCACAGGCTCGCAGGCACGCAGGCAGGCAGGCACCCAGGCTCACAGGCAGGCAGGCTCGCAGGCAGGCAGGAAGGCAAGCTAGCAGGCACAGGCTAGCAGGCAGGCAGGCTCTCAGGCAGGCAGGCAGCCTCGCAGGCAGGCATTCTCGCAGGCAGGTAGGCAGGAAGGCATGCAGGCAGGCATGCAGGCATGCAGGCAGGTAGGCAGGCAGGCAGGCAGGCAGGCAGGTAGGCAGGCAGGCAGGCAGGAAGGAAGGCTAGCAAGCAGGCAGGCTCGCAGGAAGGCAGGCAGGCAGGCAAGCATGCTTGCAGGCTCAATGGCAGGCAGGCAGGCAGGCATACATGCAAGCAGGCAGTCAGGCATGCAGGCAGGTAGGCAGGCAGGCAGGCAGGCAGGCAGGCCCGCTGGAAGGCATGCAGGCAGGCAGGCAGGCAGGCAGGCAGGCTCGCAGGCCGGCAGGCAGGCAGGTAGACAGGCAGGTAGGCAGGCAGGCAGGCAAGCAAGCTCGCCGGCTCGCAGGCAGGCAGGCAGGCTACAGGCGGGCAGGCAGACATGCATGCAGGCAGGCAGGCAGGCAGGCAGGCATGCAGATAGATAGCCAGGCAGGCACTTAGGCAGGCAGGCAGGCAGGCTCGCACCAGGCAGGCTCGCTGGCAGCCAGGCAAGTAGGCAGGTAAGCAAGCTCGCAGGCTCGCAGGCAGGCAGGCAGGGAGGCAGGCAGGTAGACAGGCAGGCAGGCAGGCAAGCAAGCTGCAGGCTCGCAGGCAGGCAGGCAGGCAGGCAGGCAGGCAGGCAGGCAGGCAGGCAGGCATGCAGGCAGGTAGGCAGGCAGGCAGGCAGGCAGGAAGGCTAGCAGGCAGGCAGGCTCGCAGGCAGGCAGGAAGGCTAGCAGGCAGGCAGGCTCGCAGGCAGGCAGGCAAGTAGGCAGGCAAGCTAGCTCGCAGGCTGACAGGCTGGCAGGGAGGCAGGCAGGCAGGCATGCAGGCAGGCAGGTAGACAGTCAGGCAGGCAGGCAGGCAGGCAGGCAGGCTCGCACCAGGCAGGCTTGCTGGCAGGCAGGTAGACAGGCAGGCTCGCAGGCAGGCAGCCAGACTAGCAGGCAGGCAGGCAGGCTTGCATGCAGGTAGGCAGGCAGGCATGTAGACAGACAGGCAGGCAGGCAGGCAGGCAGGCTCGAACCAGGCAGGCTCGCTGGCAAGCAGGCAGGCAGGCTCGCAGGCAGGTAGGCAGGAAGGTTCGCAGGCAGGCAGGCAGGCAAGCAAGCTCGCCGGCTCGCAGGCAGGCAGGCAGGCTCGCAGGCAGGTAGGCAGGCAGGCAGGCTGCAGGCAGGCAGGCAGGCAGGCTCGCAGGCAGGCAGCCAGGCTAGCAGGTAGGCAGGCTTGCAGGCAGGCAGGCAGGCAGGCATGCAGACAGACAGGCAGGCAGGCAGGCAGGCTCGCACCAGGCAGGCTCGCTGGCAGCCAGGCAAGTAGGCAGGTAAGCAAGCTCGCAGGCTCGCAGGCAGGCAGGCAGGGAGGCAGGCAGGTAGACAGGCAGGCAGGCAGGCAAGCAAGCTGCAGGCTCGCAGGCAGGCAGGCAAGCAGGCAAGCAAGCTCACAGGTTCGCAGGCAGGCAGGCAGGCAGGCAGGCAGGCAGGCAGGCAGACATGCAGGCAGGTAGGCAGGCAGGCAGGCAGGCAGGAAGGCTAGCAGGCAGGCAGGCTCGCAGGCAGGCAGGCAAGTAGGCAGGCAAGCTAGCTCGCAGGCTGACAGGCTGACAGGCTGGCAGGGAGGCAGGCAGGCAGGCATGCAGGCAGGCAGGTAGACAGTCAGGCAGGCAGGCAGGCTCGCACCAGGCAGGCTTGCTGGCAGGCAGGTAGACAGGCAGGCTCGCAGGCAGGCAGACTGGCAAGCTAGCAGGCACATGCTAGCAGGCACGCAGGCTCTCAGGCAGGCAGGCAGCCTCGCAGGCAGGCAGGCTTGCAGGCAGGTAGGCAGGAAGGCATGTAGTCAGGCATGCAGGCATGCAGGCAGGTAGGCAGGCAGTCAGGTAGGCAGGCAGGCCGGCAGGCAGGAAGGAAGGCTAGCAAGCAGGCAGGCTCGCAGGAAGGCAGGCAGGCAGGCAAGCATGCTTGCAGGCTCAATGGCAGGCAGGCAGGCAGGCATACATGCAGGCAGGCAGGCAGTCAGCCATGCAGGCAGGTAGGCAGGCAGGCTGGCAGGCAGGCAGGCTCGCAGGCAGGCTGGCAGGCAGGCAGGCTCGCAGGCAGGCTGGCAGGCAGGCATGCAGGCAGGCAGGTAGACCGGCAGGCAGGCAGGCAGGCTCGTACCAGGAAGGCTTGCTGGCAGGCAGGCAGGCAGGCAGGCTCGCAGGCAAGCAGGCCGGCTAGCAGACAGGCAGGCAGGCAGCCAGGCTTGCAGGCAGGCAGGCAGGCAGGCAGGCTCGCAGGCAGGCAGGCAGTTAGGTTCGCAGGCAGGCAGGATGGCAGGCTTGCAGGCAGGCAGGCAGGCAAGCAAGCTCACAGGCTCGCAGGCAGGCAGGCAGGCAGGCACCCAGGCTCGCAGGCAGGCAGGCAGGCAGGCAGGCTCAGTGCCAGGCAGGCAGGCAGGCAGGCTCGCATGCCGGCAGGCAGGCAGGTAGACAGGCAGGTAGGCAGGCAGGCAGGCAAGCAAGCTCGCAGGCTCGCAGGCAGGCAGGCAGGCAGGCAGGCAGGCTCGCTGGCAGGCAGGCAGGCAGGCATGCAGGCAGGTAGAGAGGCAGGCAGACAGGCCCTCAGGCAGGCTGGCAGGCAGGCAGGCTCGCAGGCAGGCTGGCAGGCAGGCATGCAGGCAGGCAGGTAGACAGGCAGGCAGGCAGGCAGGCTCGTACCAGGCAGGCTTGCTGGCAGGCAGGCAGGCAGGCAGGCTCACAGGCAGGCAGGCAGGCTAGCAGACAGGCAGGCAGGCAGGCAGGCTTGCAGGCAGGCAGGCAGGCAGGCTCGCAGGCAGGCAGGCAGTTAGGTTCGCAGGCAGGCAGGTTGGCAGGCTTGCAGGCAGGCAGGCAGGCAAGCAAGCTCACAGGCTCGCAGGCACGCAGGCAGGCAGGCACCCAGGCTCACAGGCAGGCAGGCTCGCAGGCAGGCAGGCAGGCAAGCTAGCAGGCACAGGCTAGCAGGCAGGCAGGCTCTCAGGCAGGCAGGCAGCCTCGCAGGCAGGCAGACTCGCAGGCAGGTAGGCAGGAAGGCATGCAGGCAGGCATGCAGGCATGCAGGCAGGTAGGCAGGCAGGCAGGCAGGCAGGCAGGTAGGCAGGCAGGCAGGAAGGAAGCCTAGCAAGCAGGCAGGCTCGCAGGAAGGCAGGCAGGCAGGCAAGCATGCTTGCAGGCTCAATGGCAGGCAGGCAGGCAGGCATACATGCAAGCAGGCAGTCAGGCATGCAGGCAGGTAGGCAGGCAGGCAGGCAGGCAGGCAGGCCCGCTGGCAGGCAGGCAGGCAGGCAGGCAGGCAGGCAGGCTCGCAGGCCGGCAGGCAGGCAGGCAGACAGGCAGGTAGGCAGGCAGGCAGGCAAGCAAGCTCGCCGGCTCGCAGGCAGGCAGGCAGGCTACAGGCGGGCAGGCAGACATGCATGCAGGCAGGCAGGCAGGCAGGCAGGCATGCAGATAGATAGCCAGGCAGGCACTTAGGCAGGCAGGCAGGCAGGCTCGCACCAGGCAGGCTCGCTGGCAGCCAGGCAAGTAGGCAGGTAAGCAAGCTCGCAGGCTCGCAGGCAGGCAGGCAGGGAGGCAGGCAGGTAGACAGGCAGGCAGGCAGGCAAGCAAGCTGCAGGCTCACAGGCAGGCAGGCAAGCAGGCAAGCAAGCTCACAGGTTCGCAGGCAGGCAGGCAGGCAGGCAGGCAGGCAGGCAGGCAGGCAGGCAGGCATGCAGGCAGGTAGGCAGGCAGGCAGGCAGGCAGGCAGGAAGGCTAGCAGGCAGGCAGGCTCGCAGGCAGGCAGGCAAGTAGGCAGGCAAGCTAGCTCGCAGGCTGACAGGCTGGCAGGGAGGCAGGCAGGCAGGCATGCAGGCAGGCAGGTAGACAGTCAGGCAGGCAGGCAGGCAGGCAGGCTCGCACCAGGCAGGCTTGCTGGCAGGCAGGTAGACAGGCAGGCTCGCAGGCAGGCAGCCAGACTAGCAGGCAGGCAGGCAGGCTTGCATGCAGGTAGGCAGGCAGGCATGTAGACAGACAGGCAGGCAGGCAGGCAGGCAGGCTCGAACCAGGCAGGCTCGCTGGCAAGCAGGCAGGCAGGCAGGCAGCCAGGCTCTCACCAGGTAGGCTCGCTGGCAAGCAGGCAGGCAGGCTCGCAGGCAGGTAGGCAGGCAGGCAGGCTGCAGGCAGGCAGGCAGGCAGGCTCGCAGGCAGGCAGCCAGGCTAGCAGGTAGGCAGGCTTGCAGGCAGGCAGGCAGGCAGGCAGGCATGCAGACAGACAGGCAGGCAGGCAGGCAGGCAGGCTCGCACCAGGCAGGCTCGCTGGCAGCCAGGCAAGTAGGCAGGTAAGCAAGCTCGCAGGCTCGCAGGCAGGCAGGCAGGGAGGCAGGCAGGTAGACAGGCAGGCAGGCAGGCAAGCAAGCTGCAGGCTCGCAGGCAGGCAGGCAAGCAGGCAAGCAAGCTCACAGGTTCGCAGGCAGGCAGGCAGGCAGGCAGGCAGGCAGGCAGGCAGGAAGGCTAGCAGGCAGGCAGGCTCGCAGGCAGGCAGGCAAGTAGGCAGGCAAGCTAGCTCGCAGGCTGACAGGCTGACAGGCTGGCAGGGAGGCAGGCAGGCAGGCATGCAGGCAGGCAGGTAGACAGTCAGGCAGGCAGGCAGGCTCGCACCAGGCAGGCTTGCTGGCAGGCAGGTAGACAGGCAGGCTCGCAGGCAGGCAGACTGGCAAGCTAGCAGGCACATGCTAGCAGGCACGCAGGCTCTCAGGCAGGCAGGCAGCCTCGCAGGCAGGCAGGCTCGCAGGCAGGTAGGCAGGAAGGCATGCAGTCAGGCATGCAGGCATGCAGGCAGGTAGGCAGGCAGTCAGGTAGGCAGGCAGGCAGGCAGGCAGGAAGGAAGGCTAGCAAGCAGGCAGGCTCGCAGGAAGGCATGCAGGCAGGCAAGCATGCTTGCAGGCTCAATGGCAGGCAGGCATACATGCAGGCAGGCAGGCAGTCAGCCATGCAGGCAGGTAGGCCGGCAGGCAGGCAGGCAGGCAGGCTCGCTGGCAGGCAGGCAGGCAGGCATGCAGGCAGGTAGAGAGGCAGGCAGACAGGCACTCAGGCAGGCTGGCAGGCAGGCAGGCTCGCAGGCAGGCTGGCAGGCAGGCAGGCTCGCAGGCAGGCTGGCAGGCAGGCATGCAGGCAGGCAGGTAGACAGGCAGGCAGGCAGGCAGGCAGGCAGGCTCGTACCAGGAAGGCTTGCTGGCAGGCAGGCAGGCAGGCAGGCTCGCAGGCAAGCAGGCCGGCTAGCAGACAGGCAGGCAGGCAGGCAGGCTTGCAGGCAGGCAGGCAGGCAGGCTCGCAGGCAGGCAGGCAGTTAGGTTCGCAGGCAGGCAGGATGGCAGGCTCGCAGGAAGGCAGGCAGGCAGGCAAGCAAGCTCACAGGCTCGCAGGCAGGCAGGCAGGCAGGCACCCAGGCTCGCAGGCAGGCAGGCTCGCAGGCAGGCAGGCAGGCAAGCTAGCAGGCACAGGCTAGCAGGCAGGCAGGCTCTCAGGCAGGCAGGCAGCCTCACAGGCAGGCATTCTCGCAGGCAGGTAGGCAGGAAGGCATGCAGTCAGGCATGCAGGCAGGCAGGCAGGCATGCAGACAGACAGGCAGGCAGGCAGGCAGGCAGGCAGGCTCGCACCAGGCAGGCTCGCTGGCAGCCAGGCAAGTAGGCAGGTAAGCAAGCTCGCAGGCTCGCAGGCAGGCAGGGAGGCAGGTAGGTAGACAGGCAGGCAGGCAGGCAAGCAAGCTGCAGGCTCGCAGGCAGGCAGGCAAGCAGGCAAGCAAGCTCACAGGTTCGCAGGCAGGCAGGCAGGCAGGCAGGCAGGCAGGCAGGCAGGCAGGTAGGCAGGCAGGCAGGCAGGCAGGAAGGCTAGCTGGCAGGCAGGCTCGCAGGCAGGCAGGCAAGTAGGCAGGCAAGCTAGCTGGCAGGCTGGCAGGGAGGCAGGCAGGCAGGCATGCAGGCAGGCAGGTAGACAGTCAGGCAGGCAGGCAGGCAGGCAGGCTCGCACCAGGCAGTCTTGCTGGCAGGCAGGTAGACAGGCAGGCTCGCAGGCAGGCAGCCAGGCTAGCAGGCAGGCAGGCAGGCTTGCATGCAGGTAGGCAGGCAGGCAGGCTCGAACCAGGCAGGCTCGCTGGCAAGCAGGCAGGCAGGCTCGCAGGCAGGTAGGCAGGAAGGTTCACAGGCAGGCAGGCAGGCAAGCAAGCTCGCTGGCTCGCAGGCAGGCAGGCAGGCTACAGGCAGGCAGGCAGACAGGCATGCAGGCAGGCAGGCAGGCAGGCAGGCATGCAGACAGATAGGCAGGCAGGCAGTTAGGCAGGCAGGCAGGCAGGCTCGCACCAGGCAGGCTCGCTGGCAGGCAGGCAGGCAGGCTCGCAGGCACGTAAGCAAGAAGGTCGCAGGCAGGCAGGCAAGCAAGCTCGCCGGCTCGCAGGCAGGCAGGCAGGTCGCAGGCAGGCAGGCAGGCTCGCAGGCAGGCAGCCAGGCTACAGGCAGGCAGGCAGGCAGGCATGCAGGCATGCAGGCAGGTAGTGAGGCAGGCAGACAGGCACTCAGGCAGGCTGGCAGGCAAGCAGGCTCGCACCAGGCAGGCTTGCTGGCAGGCAGGCAGGCAGGCAGGCAGGCTCGCAGGCAGGCAGGCAGGCTCGCAGGCTACCAGGCAGGCAAGCAAGCTCACAGGCTCGCAGGCAGGCAGGCCGGCCGCAGGTATGCAGGCAGGCAGGCAAGCAGGCAAGCAAGCTCGCAGGCTCGCAGGCTGGCAGGCAGGCAGGCAGGCAGGAAGGCTAGCAGGCAGGCAGGCAAGTAGGCATTCAAGCAAGCTCGCAGGCTCGCAAGCCGACAGGCAGGCAGGTAGACAGGCAGGTAGGCAGGCTGGCAGGCAAGCAAGCTCGCAGGCTCGCAGTCAGGCAGGCAGGCCGCAGGCAGGCAGGCAGGCAAGCAGGCAAGCAAGCTCGCAGGCTCGCAGGCAGGCAGGCAGGCAGGCAGGAAGGCAGGAAGGCAGGAATGCAGGCAGGTAGGCAGGCAGGCAGGCAGGCGGGAAGGCTATCAGGCTGGCAGGTTCGCAGGCAGGCAGCCAGGCTAGCAGGCAGGCAGACAGGCAGGCTTGCAGGCAGGCAGGCAGGCAGGCAGGCATGCAGACAGACAGGCAGGCAGGCAGGCAGGCTCTCACCAGGTAGGCTCGCTGGCAAGCAGGCAGGCAGGCTCGCAGGCAGGTAGGCAGGCAGGCAGGCTGCAGGCAGGCAGGCAGGCAGGCTCGCAGGCAGGCAGCCAGGCTAGCAGGTAGGCAGGCTTGCAGGCAGGCAGGCAGGCAGGCATGCAGACAGACAGGCAGGATAGGCAGGCAGGCAGGCTCGCACCAGGCAGGCTCGCTGGCAGCCAGGCAAGTAAGCAGGTAAGCAAGCTCGCAGGCTCGCAGGCAGGCAGGCAGGGAGGCAGGCAGGTAGACAGGCAGGCAGGCAGGCAGGCAAGCAAGCTGCAGGCTCGCAGGCAGGCAGGCAAGCAGGCAAGCAAGCTCACAGGCTCGCAGGCAGGCAGGCAGGCAGGCAGGCAGGCAGGCAGGCAGGCAGGCAGGCAGGCATGCAGGCAGGTAGGCAGGCAGGCAGGCAGGCAGGAAGGCTAGCAGGCAGGCAGGCTCGCAGGCAGGCAGGCAAGTAGGCAGGCAAGGTAGCTCGCAGGCTGACAGGCTGGCAGGGAGGCAGGCAGGCAGGCATGCAGGCAGGCAGGTAGACAGTCAGGCAGGCAGGCAGGCAGGCAGGCTCGCACCAGGCAGTCTTGCTGGCAGGCAGGTAGACAGGCAGGCTCGCAGGCAGGCAGCCAGGCAGGCAGGCAGGCTTGCATGCAGGTAGGCAGGCAGGCAGGCTCGAACCAGGCAGGCTCGCTGGCAAGCAGGCAGGCAGGCTCGCAGGCAGGTAGGCAGGAAGGTTCGCAGGCAGGCAGGCAGGCAAGCAAGCTCGCCGACTCGCAGGCAGGCAGGCAGGCAGGCTCGCAGGCAGGTAGGCAGGCAGGCAGGCTGCAGGCAGGCAGGCAGGCAGGCTCGCAGGCAGGCAGCCAGGCTAGCAGGTAGGCAGGCTTGCAGGCAGGCAGGCAGGCAGGCATGCAGACAGACAGGCAGGCAGGCAGGCAGGCTCGCACCAGGCAGGCTCGCTGGCCGCCAGGCAAGTAGGCAGGTAAGCAAGCTCGCAGGCTCGCAGGCAGGCAGGCAGGGAGGCAGGCAGGTAGACAGGCAGGCAGGCAGGCAAGCAAGCTGCAGGCTTGCAGGCAGGCAGGCAAGCAGGCTAGCAAGCTCACAGGTTCGCAGGCAGGCAGGCAGGCAGGCAGGCAGGCAGGCAGGCAGGCAGGCATGCAGACAGACAGGCAGGCAGGCAGGCAGGCAGGCAGGCTCTCACCAGGTAGGCTCGCTGGCAAGCAGGCAGGCAGGCTCGCAGGCAGGTAGGCAGGCAGGCAGGCTGCAGGCAGGCAGGCAGGCAGGCTCGCAGGCAGGCAGCCAGGCTAGCAGGTAGGCAGGCTTGCAGGCAGGCAGGCAGGCAGGCATGCAGACAGACAGGCAGGATAGGCAGGCAGGCAGGCTCGCACCAGGCAGGCTCGCTGGCAGCCAGGCAAGTAAGCAGGTAAGCAAGCTCGCAGGCTCGCAGGCAGGCAGGCAGGGAGGCAGGCAGGCAGGTAGACAGGCAGGCAGGCAGGCAGGCAAGCAAGCTGCAGGCTCGCAGGCAGGCAGGCAAGCAGGCAAGCAAGCTCACAGGCTCGCAGGCAGGCAGTCAGGCAGGCAGGCAGGCAGGCAGGCAGGCAGGCAGGCATGCAGGCAGGTAGGCAGGCAGGCAGGCAGGCAGGAAGGCTAGCAGGCAGGCAGGCTCGCAGGCAGGCAGGCAAGTAGGCAGGCAAGGTAGCTCGCAGGCTGACAGGCTGGCAGGGAGGCAGGCAGGCAGGCATGCAGGCAGGCAGGTAGACAGTCAGGCAGGCAGGCAGGCAGGCAGGCTCGCACCAGGCAGTCTTGCTGGCAGGCAGGTAGACAGGCAGGCTCGCAGGCAGGCAGCCAGGCTAGCAGGCAGGCAGGCAGGCTTGCATGCAGGTAGGCAGGCAGGCAGGCTCGAACCAGGCAGGCTCGCTGGCAAGCAGGCAGGCAGGCTCGCAGGCAGGTAGGCAGGAAGGTTCGCAGGCAGGCAGGCAGGCAAGCAAGCTCGCTGGCTCGCAGGCAGGCAGGCAGGCTACAGGCAGGCAGGCAGACAGGCATGCAGGCAGGCAGGCAGGCAGGCAGGCATGCAGACAGATAGGCAGGCAGGCAGTTAGGCAGGCAGGCAGGCAGGCTCGCACCAGGCAGGCTCGCTGGCAGGCAGGCAGGCAGGCAGGCAGGCTCGCAGGCAGGCAGGCAGGCTCGCAGGCTACCAGGCAGGCAAGCAAGCTCGCAGGCTCGCAGGCAGGCAGGCCGGCCGCAGGTATGCAGGCAGGCAGGCAAGCAGGCAAGCAAGCTCGCAGGCTCGCAGGCTGGCAGGCAGGTAGGCAGGCAGGAAGGCTAGCAGGCAGGCAGGCAAGTAGGCATTCAAGCAAGCTCGCAGGCTCGCAAGCCGGCAGGCAGGCAGGTAGACAGGCAGGTAGGCAGGCAGGCAGGCAAGCAAGCTCGCAGGCAGGCAGGCAGGCAGGCAGGCAGGCAGGAAGGCAGGAAGGCAGGAATGCAGGCAGGTAGGCAGGCAGGCAGGCAGGCTCGCACCAGGCAGGCTCGCTGGCAGGCAGGCAGGCAGGCTCACAGGCACGTAAGCAAGAAGGTCGCAGGCAGGCAGGCAGGCAAGCAAGCTCGCCGGCTCGCAGGCAGGCAGGCAGGCAGGTCGCAGGCAGGCAGGCAGGCTCGCAGGCAGGCAGCCAGGCTACAGGCAGGCAGGCAGGCAGGCAGGCATGCAGGCATGCAGGCAGGTAGAGAGGCAGGCAGACAGGCACTCAGGCAGGCTGGCAGGCAGGCAGGCTCGCACCAGGCAGGCTCGCTGGCAGGCAGGCAGGCAGGCTCGCAGGCAGGCAGGCAGGCTCGCAGGCTACCAGGCAGGCAAGCAAGCTCGCAGGCTCGCAGGCAGGCAGGCTGGCCGCAGGTATGCAGGCAGGCAGGCAAGCAGGCAAGCAAGCTCGCAGGCTCGCAGGCTGGCAGGCAGGCAGGCAGGAAGGAAGGCTAGCAGGCAGGCAGGCAAGTAGGCATTCAAGCAAGCTCGCAGGCTCGCAAGCCGGCAAGCAGGCAGGTAGACAGGCAGGTAGGCAGGCTGGCAGGCAAGCAAGCTCGCAGGCTCGCAGGCAGGCAGGCAGGCCGCAGGCAGGCAGGCAGGAAGGCAGGAACGCAGGAATGCAGGCAGGTAGGCAGGCAGGCAGGCAGGCGGGAAGGCTAGCAGGCAGGCAGGTTCGCAGGCAGGCAGCCAGGCTATCAGGCAGGCAGGCAGGCAGGCTTGCAGGCAGGCAGGCAGGCAGGCAGGCAGGCATGCAGACAGACAGGCAGGCAGGCAGGCAGGCAGGCAGGCAGGCAGGCTCTCACCAGGTAGGCTCGCTGGCAAGCAGGCAGGCAGGCTCGCAGGCAGGTAGGCAGGCAGGCAGGCTGCAGGCAGGCAGGCAGGCAGGCTCGCAGGCAGGCAGCCAGGCTAGCAGGTAGGCAGGCTTGCAGGCAGGCAGGCAGGCAGGCAGGCATGCAGACAGACAGGCAGGCAGGCAGGCAGGCAGGCTCGCACCAGGCAGGCTCGCTGGCAGCCAGGCAAGTAAGCAGGTAAGCAAGCTCGCAGGCTCGCAGGCAGGCAGGCAGGGAGGCAGGCAGGTAGACAGGCAGGCAGGCAGGCAAGCAAGCTGCAGACTCGCAGGCAGGCAGGCAAGCAGGCAAGCAAGCTCACAGGCTCGCAGGCAGGCAGGCAGGCAGGCAGGCAGGCAGGCAGGCAGGCAGGCAGGCATGCAGGCAGGTAGGCAGGCAGGCAGGCAGGCAGGAAGGCTAGCAGGCAGGCAGGCTCGCAGGCAGGCAGGCAAGTAGGCAGGCAAGCTAGCTCGCAGGCTGACAGGCTGGCAGGGAGGCAGGCAGGCAGGCATGCAGGCAGGCAGGTAGACAGTCAGGCAGGCAGGCAGGCAGGCAGGCTCGCACCAGGCAGGCTTGCTGGCAGGCAGGTAGACAGGCAGGCTCGCAGGCAGGCAGCCAGGCAGGCAGGCAGGCTTGCATGCAGGTAGGCAGGCAGGCAGGCTCGAACCAGGCAGGCTCGCTGGCAAGCAGGCAGGCAGGCTCGCAGGCAGGTAGGCAGGAAGGTTCGCAGGCAGGCAGGCAGGCAAGCAAGCTCGCCGGCTCGCAGGCAGGCAGGCAGGCTCGCAGGCAGGTAGGCAGGCAGGCAGGCTGCAGGCAGGCAGGCAGGCAGGCTAGCAGGCAGGCAGGCAGGCTTGCATGCAGGTAGGCAGGCAGGCATGTAGACAGACAGGCAGGCAGGCAGGCTCGAACCAGGCAGGCTCGCTGGCAAGCAGGCAGGCAGGCTCGCAGGCAGGTAGGCAGGAAGGTTCGCAGGCAGGCAGGCAGGCAAGCAAGCTCGCCGGCTCACAGGCAGGCAGGCAGGCTACAGGCAGGCAGGCAGACAGGCATGCAGGCAGGCAGGCAGGCAGGCAGGCATGCAGACAGATAGGCAGGCAGGCAGTTAGGCAGGCAGGCAGGCAGGCTCGCACCAGGCAGGCTCGCTGGCAGGCAGGCAGGCAGGCTCGCAGGCACGTAAGCAAGAAGGTCGCAGGCAGGCAGGCAGGCAAGCAAGCTCGCCGGCTCGCAGGCAGGCAGGCAGTTCGCAGGCAGGCAGGCAGGCTCAAGGCAGGCAGCCAGGCTACAGGCAGGCAGGCAGGCAGGCATGCAGGCATGCAGGCAGGTAGAGAGGCAGGCAGACAGGCACTCAGGCAGGCTGGCAGGCAGGCAGGCTCGCACCAGGCAGGCTTGCTGGCAGGCAGGCAGGCAGGCAGGCTCGCAGGCAGGCAGGCAGGCTCGCAGGCTAGCAGGCAGGCAAGCAAGCTCGCAGGCTCGCAGGCAGGCAGGCCGGCCGCAGGTATGCAGGCAGGCAGGCAAGCAGGTAAGCAAGCTCGCAGGCTCACAGGCTGGCAGGCAGGCAGGCAGGCAGGAGGGCTAGCAGGCAGGCAGGCAAGTAGGCATTCAAGCAAGCTCGCAGGCTCGCAGGCCTGCAGGCAGGCAGGTAGACAGGCAGGTAGGAAGGCAGGCAGGCAAGCAAGCTCGCAGGCTCGCAGGCAGGCAAGCAGGCCGCAGGCAGGCAGGCAGGCAAGCAGGCAAGCAAGCTCGCAGGCTCGCAGGCAGGCAGGCAGGCAGGCAGGCAGGCAGGCAGGCAGGAATGCAGGCAGATAGGCAGGAGGGCAGGCAGGCGAGAAGGCTAGCAGGCAGGCAGGTTCGCAGGCAGGCAGCCAGGCTAGCAGGCAGGCAGGCAGGCAGGCTTGCAGGCAGGCAGGCAGGCAGGCAGGCAGGCAGGCAGGCTCTCACCAGGTAGGCTCGCTGGCAAGCAGGCAGGTAGGCTCGCAGGCAGGTAGGCAGGCAGGCAGGCTGCAGGCAGGCAGGCAGGCAGGCTCGCAGGCAGGCAGCCAGGCTAGCAGGTAGGCAGGCTCGCAGGCAGGCAGGCAGGCAGGCAGGCAGGCAGGCAGGCAGGCAGGCATGCAGACAGACAGGCAGGCAGGCAGGCAGGCAGGCTCGCACCAGGCAGGCTCGCTGGCAGCCAGGCAAGTGGGCAGGTAAGCAAGCTCGCAGGCTCGCAGGCAGGTAGACAGGCAGGCAGGCAGGCAAGCAAGCTGCAGGCTCGCAGGCAGGCAGGCAAGCAGGCAAGCAAGCTCACAGGCTCGCAGGCAGGCAGGCAGGCAGGCAGGCAAGCAGGCATGCAGGCAGGTAGGCAGGCAGGCAGGCAGGCAGGCAGGAAGGCTAGCAGGCAGGCAGGCTCGCAGGCAGGCAGGCAAGTAGGCAGGCAAGCTAGCTCGCAGGCGGACAGGCTGGCAGGGAGGCAGGCAGGCAGGCATGCAGGCAGGCAGGTAGACAGTCAGGCAGGCAGGCAGGCAGGCAGGCTCGCACCAGGCAGGCTTGCTGGCAGGCAGGTAGACTGGCAGGCTCGCAGGCAGGCAGCCAGGCTAGCAGGCAGGCAGGCAGGCTTGCATGCAGGTAGGCAGGCAGACATGTAGACAGACAGGCAGGCAGGCAGGCAGGCAGGCTCGAACCAGGCAGGCTCGCTGGCAAGCAGGCAGGCAGGCTCGCAGGCAGGTAGGCAGGAAGGTTCGCAGGCAGGCAGGCAGGCAAGCAAGCTCGCCGGCTCGCAGTCATGCAGGCAGGCTACAGGCGGGCAGGCAGACAGGCATGCAGGCAGGCAGGCAGGCAGGCAGGCAGGCATGCAGACAGATAGGCAGGCAGGCAGTTAGGCAGGCAGGCAAGCAGGCTCGCACCAGGCAGGCTCGCTGGCAGGCAGGCAGGCAGGCTCGCAGGCACGTAAGCAAGAAGGTCGCAGGCAGGCAGGCAGGCAAGCAAGCTCGCCGGCTCGCAGGCAGGCAGGCAGGTCGCAGGCAGGCAGGCAGGCTCGCAGGCAGGCAGCCAGGCTACAGGCAGGCAGGCAGGCATGCAGGCATGCAGGCAGGTAGAGAGGCAGGCAGACAGGCACTCAGGCAGGCTGGCAGGCAGGCAGGCTCGCACCAGGCAGGCTTGCTGGCAGGCAGGCAGGCAGGCTCGCAGGCTCGCAGGCAGGCAGGCAGGCTAGCAGACAGGCATGCGGTCAGGCTCGCAGGCAGGCAGGCATTTAGGATCGCAGGAAGGCAGGCTTGCAGGCTTGCAGGCAGGCAGGCATGCAAGCAAGCTCGCAGGCTCACTGGCTGGCAGGCAGGCAGGCAGGCAGGCACCCAGGCTCGCAGACAGGCAGGCTCACAGGCAGGCAGGCAGGCAGGCAGGCAGGCTCGCAGGCAGGCAGCCAGGCTAGCAGGTAGGCAGGCTTGCAGGCAGGCAGGCAGGCAGGCAGGCAGGCAGGCAGGCATGCAGGCAGGCCGGTAGACAGTCAGGCAGGCAGGCAGGCAGGCAGGCTCGCACCAGGCAGGCTTGCTGGCAGGCAGGTGAACAGGCAGGCTCGCAGGCAGGCAGCCAGGCTAGCAGGCAGGCAGGCAGGCTTGCATGCAGGTAGGCAGGCAGGCAGGCATGTAGACAGACAGGAAGGCAGGCAGGCAGGCAGGCTCGAACCAGGCAGGCTCGCTGGCAAGCAGGCAGGCAGGCTCGCAGGCAGGTAGGCAGGAAGGTTCGCAGGCAGGCAGGCAGGCAAGCAAGCTCGCCGGCTCGCAGGCAGGCAGGCAGGCTACAGGCAGGCAGGCAGACAGGCATGCAGGCAGGCAGGCAGGCAGGCAGGCATGCAGACTGATAGGCAGGCAGGCAGTTAGGCAGGCAGGCAGGCAGGCTCGCACCAGGCAGGCTCGCTGGCAGGCAGGCAGGCAGGCTCGCAGGCACATAAGCAAGAAGGTCGCAGGCAGGCAGGCAGGCAAGCAAGCTCGCCGGCTCGCAGGCAGGCAGGCAGTTCGCAGGCAGGCAGGCAGGCTCGCAGGCAGGCAGCCAGGCTACAGGCAGGCAGGCAGGCAGGCAGGCATGCAGGCAGGCAGGCAGGTAGAGAGGCAGGCAGACAGGCACTCAGGCAGGCTGGCAGGCAGGCAGGCTCGCACCAGGCAGACTTGCTGGCAGGCAGGCAGGCAGGCAGGCAGGCTCGCAGGCAGGCAGGCAGGCTCGCAGGCTAGCAGGCAGGCAAGCAAGCTCGCAGGCTCGCAGGCTGGCCGGCCGGCAGCAGGTATGCAGGCAGACAGGCAAGCAGGCAAGCAAGCTCGCAGGCTCGCAGGCTGGCAGTCAGGCAGGCTGGCAGGAAGGCTAGTAGGCAGGCAGGCAAGTAGGCATTCAAGCAAGCTCGCAGGATCGCAGGCCGGCAGGCAGGCAGGTAGACAGGCAGGCAGGTAGGCAGGCAGGCTGACACCAGGCAGGCTCACTGGCAGGCAGGCAGGCAGGCTCGCACCAGGCAGGTTCGCTGGCAGGCAGGCAAGCAAGCTCGCAGGCAGGCAGGCAGGCAGGCAGGCAGGCAGGCAGGCAGGCAGGCAGGCAGGCTGGCTGCAGGCAGGCAGGCAGGCAGGCAGGCAAGCAGGCAAGTATGCTAGGCAGGCAGGCATGCAGACAGACAGGCAGGCAGGTAGGCAGGCAGGCAGGCTCGCACCAGGCAGGCTCGCTGGCAAGCAGGCAGGCAGCTCACAGGCAGGTAGGCAGGGAGGTTCGCAGGCAGGCAGGCAGGCAAGCAAGCTCACAGGCTCGCAGGCAGGCAGGCAAACAGGCAAGCAAGCTCGTAAGCACGCAAGCTCGCAGGCACGCAGGCAGGCTCGCAGGCAGGCAGGCAGGCAGGCAGGCAGGCAGCCAGGCTAGCAGGCTAGCAGGCAGGCAAGCAAGCTCGCAGGCTCGCAGGCAGGCAGGCCGGCCGCAGGTATGCAGGCAGGCAGGCAAGCAGGCAAGCAAGCTCGCAGGCTCGCAGGCTGGCAGGCAGGCAGGCAGGCAGGAAGGCTAGCAGGCAGGCAGACAAGTAGGCATTCAAGCAAGCTCGCAGGCTCGCAGGCCGGCAGGCAGGCAGGTAGACAGGCAGGTAGGCAGGCAGGCAGGCAGGCAGGCAGGTAGGCAGGCAAGCTAGCAGGCACAGGCTAGCAGGCGGGCAGGCTCTCAGGCAGGCAGGCAGCCTCGCAGGCAGGCAGGCTCGCAGGCAGGTAGGCAGGAAGGCATGCAGGCAGGCATGCAGGCATGCAGGCAGGTAGGCAGGCAGGCAGGCAGGCAGGCAAGCAGGCATGCAAGCTCGCAGGCTCGCAGGCAGGCAGGCAGGCAGGCAGGAAGGCAGGAATGCAGGCAGGTAGGCAGGCAGGCAGGCAGGCGGGAAGGCTAGCAGGCAGGCAGGTTCGCAGGCAGGCAGCCAGGCTAGCAGGCAGGCAGGCAGGCAGGCTCTCACCAGGTAGGCTCGCTGGCAAGCAGGCAGGCAGGCTCGCAGGCAGGCAGGCAGGCAGGCAGGCTGCAGGCAGGCAGGCAGGCAGGCTCGCAGGCAGGCAGCCAGGCTAGCAGGTAGGCAGGCTTGCAGGCAGGCAGGCAGGCAGGCAGGCATGCAGACAGACAGGTAGGCAGGCAGGCAGGTAGGCTCGCACCAGGCAGGCTCGCTGGCAGCCAGGCAAGTAGGCAGGTAAGCAAGATCGCAGGCTCGCAGGCAGGCAGGCAGGGAGGCAGGCAGGTAGACAGGCAGGAAGGCAGGCAAGCAAGCTGCAGGCTCGCAGGCAGGCAGGCAAGCAGGCAGGCAAGCTCACAGGCTCGCAGGCAGGCAGGCAGGCAGGCAGGCAGGCATGCAGGCATGCAGGCAGGTAGGCAGGCAGGCAGGCAGGCAGGAAGGCTAGCAGGCAGGCAGGCTCGCAGGCAGGCAGGCAAGTAGGCAGGCAAGCTAGCTCGCAGGCTGACAGGCTGGCAGGGAGGCAGGCAGGCAGGCATGCAGGCAGGCAGGTAGACAGTCAGGCAGGCAGGCAGGCAGGCTCGCACCAGGCGGGCTTGCTGGCAGGCAGGTAGACAGGCAGGCTCGCAGGCAGGCAGCCAGGCTAGCAGGCAGGCAGGCAGGCTTGCATGCAGGTAGGCAGGCAGGCATGTAGACAGACAGGAAGGCAGGCAGGCAGGCAGGCTCGAACCAGGCATGCTCGCTGGCAAGCAGGCAGGCAGGCTCGCAGGCAGGCAGGCAGGCAGGCACGCAGGCAGGCTCGCAGGCAGGCAGGCAAGCAGGTAAGCAAGCTCCCAGGCTCGCAGGCAGGCAGGCAGGCCGGCAGGCAAGCAAGCTCGCAGGCTCGCAGGCTCAATGGCAGGTAGGCAGGCAGGCATACATGCAGGCAGGCAGGCAGTCAGCCATGCAGGCAGGTAGGCAGGCAGGGTAGCAGGCAGGCAGGTAGGCAGGCAGGCAGGCAGGCTCGCACCAGGCAGGCTCGCTGGCAGCCAGGCAAGTAGACAGGTAAGCAAGCTCGCAGGCTCGCAGGCAGGCAGGGAGGCAGGCAGGTAGACAGGCAGGCAGGCAGGCAGGCAAGCAAGCTGCAGGCTCGCAAGCAGGCAGGCAGGCAAGCAGGCAAGCAAGCTCACAGGCACGCAGGCAGGCAAGCAGGCAGGCAGGCAGGCAGGCAGGCATGCAGGCATGCAGGCAGGCAGGCAGGCAGGCAGGCAGGAAGGCTAGCAGGCAGGCAAGCTCGCAGGCAATCAGGCAAGTAGGCAGGCAAGCTAGCTCGCAGGCTGACAGGCTGGCAGGGAGGCAGGCAGGCAGGCATGCAGGCAGGCAGGTAGACAGTCAGGCAGGCAGGCAGGCAGGCAGGCTCGCACCAGGCAGGCTTGCTGGCAGGCAGGTAGACAGGCAGGCTCGCAGGCAGGCAGCCGGGCTAGCAGGCAGGCAGGCAGGCTTGCATGCAAGTAGGCAGGCAGGCATGTAGGCAGACAGGCAGGCAGGCAGGCAGGCAGGCTCGAACCAGGCAGGCTCGCTGGCAAGCAGGCAGGCAGGCTCGCAGGCAGGTAGGCAGGAAGGTTCGCAGGCAGGCAGGCAGGCAAACAAGCTCGCCGGCTCGCAGGCAGGCAGGCAGGCTACAGGCAGGCAGGCAGACAGGCATGCAGGCAGGCAGGCAGGCAGGCAGGCATGCAGACAGATAGGCAGGCAGGCAGTTAGGCAGGCAGGCAGGCAGGCTCGCACCAGGCAGGCTCGCTGGCAGGCAGGCAGTCAGGCTCGCAGGCATGTAAGCAAGAAGGTCGCAGGCAGGCAGGCAGGCAAGCAAGCTCGCCGGCTCGCAGGCAGTCAGGCAGGCAGGCACCCAGGCTCGCAGGCAGGCATTTCGCAGGCAGGCAGACAGGCAAGCTAGCAGGCACAGGCTATCAGGCAGGCAGGCTCTCAGGCAGGCAGGCAGCCTCGCAAGCAGGCAGGCTCGCAGGCAGGTAGGCAGGAAGGCAGGCAGGCAGGCAGGCTCGCTGGCAGGCAGGCAGGCAGGTCGACAGGCAGGTAGGCAGGCAGGCAGGCAAGCAAGCTCGCAGGCTCGCAGGCAGGCAGGCAGGCAGGCATGAATGCAGGCAGGTAGGCAGGCAGGCAGCCAGGCGGGAAGGCTAGCAGGCAGGCAGGCTCGCATGCAGGCAGGCAAGTAGTCAAGCAAGCAAGCTCGCAGACTGGCAGGCAGTCTGGCAGGCAGGCAGGAATGCAGGAAGGCAGGCATGCAGGCAGGCAGGTAAACAGGCAGTCAGGCAAGCATGCAGGCAGGAATGCAGGAAGGCAGGCATGCAGGCAGGCAGGTAAACAGGCAGGCAGGCAGGCAGGCTCGCTGGCAGGCAGGCAGGCAGGAAGGCAGGCTCACAGGCAGGCAGCCAGGCTAGCAGGCAGGCAGCCAGGATAGCAGGCAGGCAGCCAGGCTAGCAGGCAGGCAGGCAGGCAGGCTTGCAGGTAGGCAGGCAGGCAGGCATGCAGACAGACAGGCAGGCAGGCAGGCAGGCAGGCAGGCAGGCAGGCTCTCACCAGGTAGGCTCGCTGGCAAGCAGGCAGGCAGGCTCGCAGGCAGGTAGGCAGGCAGGCAGGCTGCAGGCAGGCAGGCAGGCAGGCAGGCAGGCTCGCAGGCAGGCAGCCAGGCTAGCAGGTAGGCAGGCTTGCAGGCAGGCAGGCAGGCATGCAGACAGACAGACAGGCAGGCAGGCAGGCAGGCAGGCTCGCATCAGGCAGGCTCGCTGACAAGCAGGCAGGCAGGCTCGCAGGCTCGCAGGCAGGCAGGCAGGCATGCAGGCAGGTAGGCAGGCAGGCAGGAAGGCTAGCAGGCAGGCATGCTCGCAGGCAGCCAGGCAAGTAGGCAGGTAAGCAAGCTCGGAGGCTCGCAGGCAGGCAGGCAGGCCACAGACAGGCAGGCAAGCAGGCAAGCAAGCTCGCAGGCTACAGGCCGGCAGGCAGGCTCGTAGGCAGGCAGGCAAGCAGCTCGCAGGCTGGCAGGCAGGCAGGCAGGCTGTAGGCAGGCAGGCAGGTAGGCAGGCAGGCAGGCTCGTAGGCAGGCTCACAGGCTGGCAGGCAGGCTCGCAGGCAGGCAGGCAGGCAGGCATGCAGGCAGGCAGACAGGAAGGTAGTCAGGCAGGCAGGCAGGCATGCAGGCAGGTAGACAGTCAGGCAGGCAGGAAGGCAGGCAGGCTAGCAGGCAGGCAGGCTTGAAGGCAGGCAGGCAGGCAAGGAAGCTCACATGCTTGCTCGCTGGCAGGCAGGCAGGCAGGCAAGCTGACACCAGGCAGGCTCGCTGGCAGGCCGGCAGGCAGGCTCGCACCAGGCAGGTTCGCTGGCAGGCAGGCAGGCAGGCTCGCAGGTAGGTAGGCAGGAAAGTTCGCAGGCAGGCAGGCAGGCAAGCAAGCTCGCAGGCAGGCAGGCAGGCAGGCAGGCAGGCAGGCAGGCTGCAGGCAGGCAGGCAGGCAGGCAGGCAAGCAGGCAAGTATGCTAGGCAGGCAGGCAGGCATGCAGACAGACAGGCAGGCAGGTAGGCAGGCAGGCAGGCTCGCACCAGGCAGGCTCGCTGGCAGCCAGGCAAGTAGGCAGGTAAGCAAGCTCGCAGGCTCGCAGGCAGGCAGGCAGGGAGGGAGGCAGGTAGACAGGCAGGCAGGCAGGCAAGCAAGCTGCAGGCTCGCAGGCAGGCAGGCAAGCAGGCAAGCAAGCTCACAGGCTCGCAGGCAGGCAGGCAGGCAGTCAGGCAGGCAAGCAGGCATGCAGGCAGGTAGGCAGGCAGGCAGGCAGGTAGGCAGGAAGGCTAGCAGGCAGGCAGGCTCGCAGGCAGGCAGGCAAGTAGGCAGGCAAGCTAGCTCGCAGGCGGAGAGGCTGGCAGAGAGGCAGGCAGGCAGGCATGCAGGCAGGCAGGTAGACAGTCAGGCAGGCAGGCAGGCAGGCTCGCACCAGGCAGGCTTGCTGGCAGGCAGGTAGACAGGCAGGCTCACAGGCAGGCAGCCAGGCTAGCAGGCAGGCAGGCAGGCTTGCATGCAGGTAGGCAGGCAGACATGTAGACAGACAGGCAGGCAGGCAGGCAGGCATGCTCGAACCAGGCAGGCTCGCTGGCAAGCAGGCAGGCAGGCTCGCAGGCAGGTAGGCAGGAAGGTTCGCAGGCAGGCAGGCAGGCAAGCAAGCTCGCCGGCTCGCAGGCAGGCAGGCTACAGGCGGGCAGGCAGACAGGCATGCAGGCAGGCAGGCAGGCAGGCAGGCAGGCATGCAGACAGATAGGCAGGCAGGCAGTTAGGCAGGCAGGCAAGCAGGCTCGCACCAGGCAGGCTCGCTGGCAGGCAGGCAGGCAGGCTCGCAGGCACGTAAGCAAGAAGGTCGCAGGCAGGCAGGCAGGCAGGCAAGCTCGCCGGCTCGCAGGCAGGCAGGCAGGTCGCAGGCAGGCAGGCAGGCTCGCAGGCAGGCAGCCAGGCTACAGGCAGGCAGGCAGGCAGGCAGGCATGCAGGCATGCAGGCAGGTAGAGAGGCAGGCAGACAGGCACTCAGGCAGGCTGGCAGGCAGGCAGGCTCGCACCAGGCAGGCTTGCTGGCAGGCAGGCAGGCAGGCTCGCAGGCTCGCAGGCAGGCAGGCAGGCTCGCAGGCAGGCAGGCAGGCTAGCAGACAGGCATGCAGTCAGGCTCGCAGGCAGGCAGGCAGTTAGGATCGCAGGAAGGCAGGCTTGCAGGCTTGCAGGCAGGCAGGCATGCAAGCAAGCTCGCAGGCTCGCAGGCTGGCAGGCAGGCAGGCAGGCAGGCACCCAGGCTCGCAGGCAGGCAGGCTCACAGGCAGGCAGGCAGGCAGGCAGGCAGGCTCGCAGGCAGGCAGCCAGGCTAGCAGGTAGGCAGGCTTGCAGGCAGGCAGGCAGGCAGGCAGGCATGCAGACAGACAGGCAGGCAGGCAGGCAGGCAGGCTCGCACCAGGCAGGCTCGCTGGCAGCCAGGCAAGTAGGCAGGTAAGCAAGCTCGCAGGCTCGCAGGCAGGCAGGTAGGCAGGGAGGCAGGCAGGTAGACAGGCAGGCAGGCAGGCAAGCAAGCAGCAGGCTCGCAGGCAGGCAGGCAAGGAGGCAAGCAAGCTCACAGGCTCACAGGCAGGCAGGCAGGCAGGCAGGCAGGCAGGCAGGCAGGCAGGTAGGCAGGCAGGCAGGCAGTCAGGAAGGCTAGCAGGCAGGCAGGCTCGCAGGCAGGCAGGCAAGTAGGCAGGCAAGCTAGCTCGCAGGCTGACAGGCTGGCAGGGAGGCAGGCAGGCAGGCATGCAGGCAGGCAGGTAGACAGTCAGGCAGGCAGGCAGGCAGGCAGGCTCGCACCAGGCAGGCTTGCTGGCAGGCAGGTAGACAGGCAGGCTCGCAGGCAGGCAGCCAGGCTAGCAGTCAGGCAGGCAGGCTTGCATGCAGGTAGGCAGGCAGGCATGTAGACAGACAGGCAGGCAGGCAGGCAGGCAGGCTCGAACCAGGCAGGCTCGCTGGCAAGCAGGCAGGCTCGCAGGCAGGTAGGCAGGAAGGTTCGCAGGCAGGCAGGCAGGCAAGCAAGCTCGCTGGCTCGCAGGCAGGCAGGCAGGCTACAGGCAGGCAGGCAGACAGGCATGAAGGCAGGCAGGCAGGCAGGCAGGCATGCAGACAGATAGGCAGGCAGGCAGTTAGGCAGGCAGGCAGGCAGGCTCGCACCAGGCAGGCTCGCTGGCAGGCAGGCAGGCAGGCTCGCAGGCACGTAAGCAAGAAGGTCGTAGGCAGGCAGGCAAGCAAGCAAGCTCGCCGGCTCGCAGGCAGGCAGGCAGTTCGCAGGCAGGCAGGCAGGCTCGCAGGCAGGCAGCCAGGCTACAGGCAGGCAGGCAGGCAGGCAGGCATGCAGGCAGGCAGGCAGGTAGAGAGGCAGGCAGACAGGCACTCAGGAAGGCTGGCAGGCAGGCAGGCTCGCACCAGGCAGACTTGCTGGCAGGCAGGCAGGCAGGCAGGCAGGCTCGCAGGCAGGCAGGCAGACTCGCAGGCAGGCAGGCAGTTAGGTTCGCAGGCAGGCAGGATGGCAGGCTTGCAGGCAGGCAGGCATGCAAGCAAGCTCGCAGGCTCGCAGGCAGGCAGGCAGGCACCCAGGCTCGCAGGCAGGCAGGCTGGCAGGCAGGCAGACAGGCAAGCTAGCAGGCACAGGCTAGCAGGCAGGCAGGCTCTCAGGCAGGCAGGCAGGCTCGCAGGCAGGCAGGCTCGCAGGCAGGTAGGCAGGAAGGCATGCAGGCAGGCATGCAGGCATGCAGGCAGGTAGGCAGGCAGGCAGGAAGGAAGGCTAGCAAGCAGGCAGGCTCGCAGGAAGGCAGGCAGGCAGGCAAGCATGCTTGCAGGCTCAATGGCAGGCAGGCAGGCAGGCATACATGCAGGCAGGCAGGCAGTCAGGCATGCAGGCTGGTAGGCAGGCAGGCAGGCAGGCAGGCTCGCTGGCAGGCAGGCAGGCAGGCAGGCTCGCAGGCAGGCAGACAGGCAAGCTAGCATGCACAGGCTAGCAGGCAGGCAGGCTCTCAGGCAGGCAGGCAGCCTCACAGGCAGGCAGGCTCGCAGGCAGGTAGGCAGGAAGGCATGCAGTCAGGCATGCAGGCATGCAGGCAGGTAGGCAGGCAGGCAGGCAGGCAGGCAGGAAGGAAGGCTAGCAAGCAGGCAGGCTCGCAGGAAGGCAGGCAGGCAGGCAAGCATGCTTGCAGGCTCAATGGCAGGCAGGCAGGCAGGCATACATGCAGGCAGGCAGGCAGGCAGCCATGCAGGCAGGTAGGCAGGCAGGCAGGCAGGCAGGCTCGCTGGCAGGCAGGCAGGCAGGCATGCAGGCAGGTAGAGAGGCAGGCAGACAGGCACTCAGGCAGGCTGGCAGGCAGGCAGGCTCGCAGGCAGGCTGGCAGGCAGGCATGCAGGCAGGCAGGTAGACAGGCAGGCAGGCAGGCAGGCAGGCTCGTACCAGGCAGGCTTGCTGGCAGGCAGGCAGACTAGCAGACAGGCAGGCAGGCAGGCAGGCTTGCAGGCAGGCAGGCTCGCAGGCTGGCAGGCAGTTAGGTTCGCAGGCAGGCAGGATGGCAGGCTTGCAGGCAGGCAGGCAGGCAAGCAAGCTCACAGGCTCGCAGGCAGGCAGGCAGGCAGGCACCCAGGCTCGCAGGCAGGCAGGCTCGCAGGCAGGCAGACAGGCAAGCTAGCAGGCACAGGCTAGCAGGCAGGCAGGCTCTCAGGCAGGCAGGCAGCCTCGCAGGCAGGCAGGCTCGCAAGCAGATAGGCAGGAAGGCATGCAGGCAGGCATGCAGGCATGCAGGCAGGTAGGCAGGCAGGCAGGAAGGAAGGCTAGCAAGCAGGCAGGCTCACAGCAAGGCAGGCAGGCAGGCAAGCATGCTTGCAGGCTCAATGGCAGGCAGGCAGGCATACATGCAGGCAGGCAGGCAGTCAGGCATGCAGGCAGGTAGGCAGGCAGGCATGCAGGCAGGCTCGCTGGCAGGCAGGCAGGCAGGCAGGCTCGCAGGCAGATAGGCAGGAAGGTTCTCAGGCTGGCAGGCAGGCAGGCAAGCAAGCTCGCAGGCTCGCAGGAAGGCAGGCAGGCAAGCAGGCAAGCAAGCTCGCAGGTTCGCAGGCAGGCTAGCAGACAGGCAGGCAGGCAGGCAGGCTTGCAGGCAGGCAGGCAGGCAGGCTCGCAGGCAGGCAGGCAGTTAGGTTCGCAGGCAGGCAGGATGGCAGGCTTGCAGGCAGGCAGGCAGTTAGGTTCGCAGGCAGGCAGGATGGCAGGCTTGCAGGCAGGCAGGCATGCAAGCAAGCTCGCAGGCTCGCAGGCAGGCAGACAGGCAGGCAGGCACCCAGGCTCGCAGGCAGGCAGGCTCGCAGGCAGGCAGACAGGCAAGCTAGCAGGCACAGGCTAGCAGGCAGGCAGGCTCTCAGGCAGGCAGGCAGCCTCGCAGGCAGGCAGGCTCGCAGGCAGGTAGGCAGGAAGGCACGCAGTCAGGCATGCAGGCATGCAGGCAGGTAGGCAGGCAGGCAGGTAGGCAGACAGGCAGGCAGGCAGGAAGGAAGGCTAGCAAGCAGGCAGGCTCGCAGGAAGGCAGGCAGGCAGGCAAGCATGCTTGCAGGCTCAATGGCAGGCAGGCAGGCAGGCATACATGCAGGCAGGCAGGCAGTCAGCCATGCAGGCAGGTAGGCAGGCAGGGTAGCAGGCAGGCAGGTAGGCAAGCAGGCTCGCACCAGGCAGGCTCGCTGGCAGGCAGGCAGGCAGGCTCGCAGGCAGGCAGGCAGGCAGGCTCGCAGGCAGGCAGGCATGCAGGCAGGTAGGCTGGCAGACAGGCAGGCAGGATGGCTAGCAGGCAGGCAGCCAGGCAGGCAGGCAGCAGGCAGGCAGGAAGGCAGGCAAGCAGGCAAGCAGGCAAGCAGTCTCGCAGGCAGGCAGGGAGGCAGGCAGGCAGTCAGGAAGGCAGGTAGTCAGGCAGGCAGTCAGGAAGGCAGGTAGTCAGGCAGGCAGACAGGCAGGTAGTCAGGCAGGCAGGCAGGCAGGCAGCAGGAAGGCTAGCAGGCAGGCAGGCTTGCAGGCAGGCAGGCAGGCAGGCAAGCATGCTCGCAGGCTCACAGGCAGGCAGGCAGGCAGGCATACAGGCAGGCAGGCAGGCAGGCAGTCTCGCAGGCAGGTAGGCAGGAAGGTTCGCAGTCAGGCAGGCAGGCAAGCAAGCTCACAGGCTTGCAGGCAGGCAGGCAGGCAGGCAGGCAGTCAGGCAGGCAGGCAGGCAGGTAGGCAGGCAGGTAGACAAGCAGGCAGGCAGGCAGGCTAGCCGGAAGGCAGGCAGGCAGGCTCGCACCAGGCAGGCTCGCTGGCATGCAGGCAGGCAGGCTCGCACCAGGCAGGCTCGCTGTCAGGCAGGCAGGCAGGCTCGCAGGCAGGTAGGCAGGCTAGTAGACAGGCAGGCAGGCAGGCAAGCAAGCTCGCAGGCTCGCAGGCAGGCAGGCAGGCAGGCAGGCTGCAGGCAGGCAGGGGGAGTAGGCAAGCAAGCTTGCAGGCTCGCAGGCAGGCAGGCAGGCAGGCTCGCACCAGGCAGGCTCGCTGGCAGGCAGGCAGGCAGGCTCTCAGGCAGGTAGGCAGGCATGCAGAGAGACAGGCAGGCAGGCAGGCAGGTAGGCAGGCAGGCAAGCTAGCAGGCACAGGCTCGCAGGCAGGCAGGCAGGCAGGCAGCCTCGCAGGCAGGCAGGCAGGCAGGCAGGCAGGCAGGCAGGCAGGCTCGCTGGTAGGCAGGCAGGCAGTCTCGCAGGCAGGTAGGCAGGAAGGAAGGCTAGCAGGCTAGCAGGCAGGCATGCAGGCACGCAGGCAGGCAGGCAGGCATGCATGCAGGCAGGCAGGCAGGCAGGCTAGCAGGCAGGCAGGCAGGCAGGCAAGCAAGCTCGCAGGCTCGCAGGCAGGCAGGCAGGCAGGCAGGCTCGCAGGCAGGCAGGCTCTCAGGCAGGCAAGCAAACTCGCAGGCTCGCAGGCTAGCAGGCAGGCATGCTCGCAGGCAGCCAGGCAAGTAGGCAGGTAAGCAAGCTCGGAGGCTCGCAGGCAGGCAGGCAGGCCGCAGGCAGGCAGGCAAGCAGGCAAGCAAGCTCGCAGGCTACAGGCAGGCAGGCAGGCAGGCAGGCAGGCTCGCAGGCAGGCAGGCAGGCAAGCAGCTCGCAGGCTGGCAGGCAGGCAGGCAGGCTGTAGGCAGGCAGGCAGGTAGGCAGGCAGGCAGGCTCGTAGGCAGGCTCACAGGCTGGCAGGCAGGCTCGCAGGCAGGCAGGCAGGCAAGCAGGCAAGTATGCTAGGCAGGCAGGCAGGCATGTAGACAGACAGGCAGGCAGGCAGGCAGGCAGGCTCGAACCAGGCAGGCTCGCTGGCAAGCAGGCAGGCAGGCTCGCAGGCAGGTAGGCAGGAAGGTTCGCAGGCAGGCAGGCAGGCAAGCAAGCTCGCCGGCTCGCAGGCAGGCAGGCAGGCTACAGGCAGGCAGGCAGACAGGCATGCAGGCAGGCAGGCAGGCTGGCAGGCAGGCAGGCTCGCACCAGGCAGGCTTGCTGGCAGGCAGGCAGGCAGGCAGGCTCGCAGGCAGGCAGGCAGGCTCGCAGGCTAGCAGGCAGGCAAGCAAGCTCGCAGGCTCGCAGGCTGGCCGGCCGGCCGCAGGTATGCAGGCAGGCAGGCAAGCAGGCAAGCAAGCTCGCAGGCTCGCAGGCTGGCAGGCAGGCAGGCAGGCAGGAAGGCTAGTAGGCAGGCAGGCAAGTAGGCATTCAAGCAAGCTCGCAGGATCGCAGGCCGGCAGGCAGGCAGGTAGACAGGTAGACAGGCAGGCAGGTAGGCAGGCAGGCTGACACCAGGCAGGCTCGCTGGCAGGCAGGCAGGCAGGCTCGCACCAGGCAGGCTCGCAGGCAGGTAGGCAGGAAGGCATGCAGTCAGGCATGCAGGCATGCAGGCAGGTAGGCAGGCAGGCAGGCACGCAGGCAGGAAGGAAGGCTAGCAAGCAGGCAGGCTCGCAGGAAGGCAGGCAGGCAGGCAAGCATGCTTGCAGGCTCAATGGCAGGCAGGCAGGCAGGCATACATGCAGGCAGGCAGGCAGTCAGCCGTGCAGGCAGGTAGGCAGGCAGGCAGGCAGGCAGGCAGGCTCGCTGGCAGGCAGGCAGGCAGGCATGCAGGCAGGTAGAGAGGCAGGCAGACAGGCACTCAGGCAGGCTGGCAGGCAGGCAGGCTGGCAGGCAGGCTGGCAGGCAGGCATGCAGGCAGGCAGGTAGACAGGCAGGCAGGCAGGCAGGCTCGTACCAAGCAGGCTTGCTGGCAGGCAGGCAGGCTAGCAGACAGGCAGGCAGGCAGGCAGGCTTGCAGGCAGGCAGGCTCGCAGGCAGGCAGGCAGTTAGGTTCGCAGGCAGGCAGGATGGCAGGCTTGCAGGCAGGCAGGCAGGCAAGCAAGCTCACAGGCTCGCAGGCAGGCAGGCAGGCAGGCACCCAGGCTCGCAGGCAGGCAGGCTCGCAGGCAGGCAGACAGGCAAGCTAGCAGGCACAGGCTAGCAGGCAGGCAGGCTCTCAGGCAGGCAGGCAGCCTCGCAGGCAGGCAGGCTCGCAAGCAGGTAGGCAGGAAGGCAGGAAGGAAGGCTAGCAAGCAGGCAGGCTCACAGTAAGGCAGGCAGGCAGGCAAGCATGCTTGCAGGCTCAATGGCAGGCAGGCAGGCATACATGCAGGCAGGCAGGCAGTCAGGCATGCAGGCAGGTAGGCAGGCAGGCAGGCAGGCAGGCTCGCTGGCAGGCAGGCAGGCAGGCAGGCTCGCAGGCAGATAGGCAGGAAGGTTCTCAGGCTGGCAGGCAGGCAGGCAAGCAAGCTCGCAGGCTCGCAGGAAGGCAGGCAGGCAAGCAGGCAAGCAAGCTCGCAGGTTCGCAGGCAGGCTAGCAGACAGGCAGGCAGGCAGGCAGGCTTGCAGGCAGGTAGGCAGGCAGGCAGGAAGGAAGGCTAGCAAGCAGGCAGGCTCACAGCAAGGCAGGCAGGCAGGCAAGCATGCTTGCAGGCTCAATGGCAGGCAGGCAGGCATACATGCAGGCAGGCAGGCAGTCAGGCATGCAGGCAGGTAGGCAGGCAGGCAGGCAGGCAGGCTCGCTGGCAGGCAGGCAGGCAGGCAGGCTCGCAGGCAGATAGGCAGGAAGGTTCTCAGGCTGGCAGGCAGGCAGGCAAGCAAGCTCGCAGGCTCGCAGGAAGGCAGGCAGGCAAGCAGGCAAGCAAGCTCGCAGGTTCGCAGGCAGGCTAGCAGACAGGCAGGCAGGCAGGCAGGCTTGCAGGCAGGCAGGCAGGCAGGCTCGCAGGCAGGCAGGCAGTTAGGTTCGCAGGCAGGCAGGATGGCAGGCTTGCAGGCAGGCAGGCATGCAAGCAAGCTCGCAGGCTCGCAGGCAGGCAGACAGGCAGGCAGGCACCCAGGCTCGCAGGCAGGCAGGCTCGCAGGCAGGCAGACAGGCAAGCTAGCAGGCACAGGCTAGCAGGCAATCAGGCTCTCAGGCAGGCAGGCAGCCTCGCAGGCAGGCAGGCTCGCAGGCAGGTAGGCAGAAAGGCACGCATTCAGGCATGCAGGCATGCAGGCAGGTAGGCAGGCAGGCAGGTAGGCAGGCAGGCAGGCAGGCAGGAAGGAAGGCTAGCAAGCAGGCAGGCTCGCAGGAAGGCAGGCAGGCAGGCAAGCATGCTTGCAGGCTCAATGGCAGGCAGGCAGGCAGGCATACATGCAGGCAGGCAGGCAGTCAGCCATGCAGGCAGGTAGGCAGGCAGGGTAGCAGGCAGGCAGGTAGGCAAGGAGGCTTGCACCAGGCAGGCTCGCTGGCAGGCAGGCAGGCAGGCTCGCAGGCAGGCAGGCATGCAGGCAGGTAGGCTGGCAGACAGGCAGGCAGGATGGCTAGCAGGCAGGCAGCCAGGCAGGCAGGCAGCAGGCAGGCAGGAAGGCAGGCAAGCAGGCAAGCAGGCTCGCAGGCAGGCAGGGAGGCAGGCAGGCAGTCAGGAAGGCAGGTAGTCAGGCAGGCAGTCAGGAAGGCAGGTAGTCAGGCAGGCAGACAGGCAGGTAGTCAGGCAGGCAGGCAGGCAGGCAGGCAAGCATGCTCGCAGGCTCACAGGCAGGCAGGCAGGCAGGCATACAGGCAGGCAGGCAGGCAGGCAGTCTCGCAGGCAGGTAGGCAGGAAGGTTCGCAGTCAGGCAGGCAGGCAAGCAAGCTCACAGGCTTGCAGGCAGGCAGGCAGACAGGCAGGTAGGCAGGCAGGTAGACAAGCAGGCAGGCAGGCAGGCTAGCAGGAAGGCAGGCAGGCAGGCTCGCACCAGGCAGGCTCGCTGGCATGCAGGCAGGCAGGCTCGCACCAGGCAGGCTCGCTGTCAGGCAGGCAGGCAGGCTCGCAGGCAGGTAGGCAGGCTAGTAGACAGGCAGGCAGGCAGGCAAGCAAGCTCGCAGGCTCGCAGGCAGGCAGCAAGGCAGGCTGCAGGCAGGCAGGGAAGTAGGCAAGCAAGCTTGCAGGCTCGCAGGCAGGCAGGCAGGCAGGCAGGCAGGCTCGCACCAGGCAGGCTCGCTGGCAGGCAGGCAGGCAGGCTCTCAGGCAGGTAGGCAGGCATGCAGAGAGACAGGCAGGCAGGCAGGCAGGTAGGCAGGCAGGCAAGCTAGCAGGCACAGGCTCGCAGGCAGGCAGGCAGGCAGGCAGCCTCGCAGGCAGGCAGGCAGGCAGGCAGGCAGGCAGGCAGGCAGGCTCGCTGGCAGGCAGGCAGGCAGTCTCGCAGGCAGGTAGGCAGGAAGGAAGGCTAGCAGGCTAGCAGGCAGGCATGCAGGCACGCAGGCAGGCAGGCAGGCATGCATGCAGGCAGGCAGGCAGGCAGGCTAGCAGGCAGGCAGGCAGGCAGGCAAGCAAGCTCGCAGGCTCGCAGGCAGGCAGGCAGGCAGGCAGGCTCGCAGGCAGGCAGGCTCTCAGGCAGGCAAGCAAACTCGCAGGCTCGCAGGCTAGCAGGCAGGCATGCTCGCAGGCAGCCAGGCAAGTAGGCAGGTAAGCAAGCTCGGAGGCTCGCAGGCAGGCAGGCAGGCCGCAGGCAGGCAGGCAAGCAGGCAAGCAAGCTCGCAGGCTACAGGCAGGCAGGCAGGCAGGCAGGCAGGCTCGCAGGCAGGCAGGCAGGCAAGCAGCTCGCAGGCTGGCAGGCAGGCAGGCAGGCTGTAGGCAGGCAGGCAGGTAGGCAGGCAGGCAGGCTCGTAGGCAGGCTCACAGGCTGGCAGGCAGGCTCGCAGGCAGGCAGGCAGGCAGGCAGGCATGCAGGCAGGCAGACAGGCAGGTAGTCAGGCAGGCAGGCAGGCATGCAGGCAGGTAGGCAGGCAGTCAGGCAGGCAGGCAGGCAGGTAGACAGGCAGGCAGGCAGGAAGGCAGGCATGCTAGCAGGCAGGCAGGCTTGAAGGCAGGCAGGCAGGCAAGTAAGCTCACATGCTTGCTCGCTGGCAGGCAGGTAGGCAGGCAGGCTGACACCAGGCAGGCTCGCTGGCAGGCAGGCAGGCAGGCTCGCACCAGGCAGGTTCGCTGGCAGGCAGACAAGCAAGCTCGCAGGCAGGCAGGCAGGCAGGCAGGCAGGCAGGCTGGCTGCAGGCAGGCAGGCAGGCAGGCAGGCAAGCAAGCAAGTATGCTAGGCAGGCAGGCAGGCATGCAGACAGACAGGCAGGCAGGTAGGCAGGCAGGTAGGCTCGCACCAGGCAGGCTCGCTGGCAAGCAGGCAGGCAGCTCACAGGCAGGTAGGCAGGGAGGTTCGCAGGCAGGCAGGCAGGCAAGCAAGCTCACAGGCTCGCAGGCAGGCAGGCAAACAGGCAAGCAAGCTCGTAAGCACGCAAGCTCGCAGGCACGCAGGCAGGCTCGCAGGCAGGCAGGCAGGCAGGCAGGCAGGCAGGCAGGCAGGCAGGCAGGCAGGCAGGCAGGCAGGCAGTCAGCCAGGCTAGCAGGCTAGCAGGCAGGCAAGCAAGCAAGCTCGCAGGCTCGCAGGCAGGCAGGCCGGCCGCAGGTATGCAGGCAGGCAGGCAAGCAGGCAAGCAAGCTCGCAGGCTCGCAGGCTGGCAGGCAGACAGGCAGGCAGGAAGGCTAGCAGGCAGGCAGACAAGTAGGCATTCAAGCAAGCTCGCAGGCTCGCAGGCCGGCAGGCAGGCAGGTAGACAGGCAGGTAGGCAGGCAGGCAGTTAAGCAAGCTCGCAGGCTCACAGGCAGGCAGGCAGCAGGCAGGCAGGCAGGCAAGCAGGCAAGCAAGCTCGCAGGCTCGCAGGCAGGCAGGCAGGCAGGCAGGCAGGCAGGCAGGCAGGAAGGCAGGAATGCAGGCAGGCAGGCAGGCAGGCAGGCGGGAAGGCTAGCAGGCAGGCAGGTTCGCAGGCAGGCAGCCAGGCTAGCAGGCAGGCAGGCAGGCAGGCTTGCAGGCAGGCAGGCAGGCAGGCAGGCAGGCATGCAGACAGACAGGCAGGCAGGCAAGCAGGCAGGCAGGCAGGCAGGCTCTCACCAGGTAGGCTCGCTGGCAAGCAGGCAGGCAGGCTCGCAGGCAGGCAGGCAGGCAGGCAGGCTGCAGGCAGGCAGGCAGGCAGGCTCGCAGGCAGGCAGCCAGGCTAGCAGGTAGGCAGGCTTGCAGGCAGGCAGGCAGGCAGGCAGGCATGCAGACAGACAGGTAGGCAGGCAGGCCGGCAGGCTCGCACTAGGCAGGCTCGCTGGCAGCCAGGCAAGTAGGCAGGTAAGCAAGCTCGCAGGCTCGCAGGCAGGCAGGCAGGGAGGCAGGCAGGTAGACAGGCAGGAAGGCAGGCAAGCAAGCTGCAGGCTCGCAGGCAGGCAGGCAAGAAGGCAAGCAAGCTCACAGGCTCGCAGGCAGGCAGGCAGGCAGGCATGCAGGCAGGTAGGCAGGCAGGCAGGCAGGCAGGCAGGAAGGCTAGCAGGCAGGCAGGCTCACAGGCAGGCAGGCAAGTAGGCAGGCAAGCTAGCTCGCAGGCTGACAGGCTGGCAGGGAGGCAGGCATGCAGGCTGCAGGCAGGCAGGCAGGCAGGCAGGCAAGCAGGCAAGTATGCTAGGCAGGCAGGCAGGCATGTAGACAGACAGGCAGGCAGGCAGGCAGGCAGGCTCGAACCAGGCAGGCTCGCTGGCAAGCAGGCAGGCAGGCTCGCAGGCAGGTAGGCAGGAAGGTTCGCAGGCAGGCAGGCAGGCAAGCAAGCTCGCCGGCTCGCAGGCAGGCAGGCAGGCTACAGGCAGGCAGGCAGACAGGCATGCAGGCAGGCAGGCAGGCTGGCAGGCAGGCAGGCTCGCACCAGGCAGGCTTGCTGGCAGGCAGGCAGGCAGGCAGGCAGGCTCGCAGGCAGGCAGGCAGGCTCGCAGGCTAGCAGGCAGGCAAGCAAGCTCGCAGGCTCGCAGGCTGGCCGGCCGGCCGAAGGTATGCAGGCAGGCAGGCAAGCAGGCAAGCAAGCTCGCAGGCTCGCAGGCTGGCAGGCAGGCAGGCAGGCAGGAAGGCTAGTAGGCAGGCAGGCAAGTAGGCATTCAAGCAAGCTCGCAGGATCGCAGGCCGGCAGGCAGGCAGGTAGACAGGTAGACAGGCAGGCAGGTAGGCAGGCAGGCTGACACCAGGCAGGCTCGCTGGCAGGCAGGCAGGCAGGCTCGCACCAGGCAGGTTCGCTGGCAGGCAGGCAAGCAAGCTCGCAGGCAGGCAGGCAGGCAGGCAGGCAAGCAGGCAAGTATGCTAGGCAGGCAGGCATGCAGACAGACAGGCAGGCAGGCAGGCAGGCAGGCAGGCAGGCAGGCTGGCTGCAGGCAGGCAGGCAGGCAGGCAGGCAGGCAAGCAGGCAAGTATGCTAGGCAGGCAGGCATGCAGACAGACAGGCAGGCAGGCAGGCAGGCAAGCAAGCTCGCCGACTCGCAGGCAGGCAGGCAGGTCGCAGGCAGGCAGGCAGGCTCACAGGCAGGCAGCCAGGCTACAGGCAGGCAGGCAGGCAGGCAGGCATGCAGGCATGCAGGCAGGTAGAGAGGCAGGCAGACAGGCACTCAGGCAGGCTGGCAGGCAGGCAGGCAGGCTCGCACCAGGCAGGCTTGCTGGCAGGCAGGCAGGCAGGCAGGCTCGCAGGCAGGCAGGCTAGCAGACAGGCAGGCAGTCAGGCTCGCACCAGGCAGGCTCGCTGGCATGCAGGCAGGCAGGCTCGCACCAGGCAGGCTCGCTGTCAGGCAGGCAGGCAGGCTCGCAGGCAGGTAGGCAGGCTAGTAGACAGGCAGGCAGGCAGGCAAGCAAGCTCGCAGGCTCGCAGGCAGGCAGCAAGGCAGGCTGCAGGCAGGCAGGGAAGTAGGCAAGCAAGCTTGCAGGCTCGCAGGCAGGCAGGCAGGCAGGCAGGCAGGTTCGCACCAGGCAGGCTCGCTGGCAGGCAGGCAGGCAGGCTCTCAGGCAGGTAGGCAGGCATGCAGAGAGACAGGCAGGCAGGCAGGCAGGTAGGCAGGCAGGCAAGCTAGCAGGCACAGGCTCGCAGGCAGGCAGGCAGGCAGGCAGGCAGGCAGGCAGGCAGGCAGGCAGGCTCGCTGGCAGGCAGGCAGGCAGTCTCGCAGGCAGGTAGGCAGGAAGGAAGGCTAGCAGGCTAGCAGGCAGGCATGCAGGCACGCAGGCAGGCAGGCAGGCATGCATGCAGGCAGGCAGGCAGGCAGGCTAGCAGGCAGGCAGGCAGGCAGGCAAGCAAGCTCGCAGGCTCGCAGGCAGGCAGGCAGGCAGGCAGGCTCGCAGGCAGGCAGGCTCTCAGGCAGGCAAGCAAACTCGCAGGCTCGCAGGCTAGCAGGCAGGCATGCTCGCAGGCAGCCAGGCAAGTAGGCAGGTAAGTAAGCTCGGAGGCTCGCAGGCAGGCAGGCAGGCCGCAGGCAGGCAGGCAAGCAGGCAAGCAAGCTCGCAGGCTACAGGCAGGCAGGCAGGCAGGCTCGCAGGCAGGCAGGCAGGCAAGCAGCTCGCAGGCTGGCAGGCAGGCAGGCAGGCTGTAGGCAGGCAGGCAGGTAGGCAGGCAGGCAGGCTCGTAGGCAGGCTCACAGGCTCGCAGGCAGGCTCGCAGGCAGGCAGGCAGGCAGGCAGGCATGCAGGCAGGCAGACAGGCAGGTAGTCAGGCAGGCAGGCAGGCATGCAGGCAGGTAGGCAGGCAGTCAGGCAGGCAGGCAGGCAGGTAGACAGGCAGGCAGGCAGGAAGGCAGGCATGCTAGCAGGCAGGCAGGCTTGAAGGCAGGCAGGCAGGCAAGTAAGCTCACATGCTTGCTCGCTGGCAGGCAGGTAGGCAGGCAGGCTGACACCAGGCAGGCTCGCTGGCAGGCAGGCAGGCAGGCTCGCACCAGGCAGGTTCGCTGGCAGGCAGACAAGCAAGCTCGCAGGCAGGCAGGCAGGCAGGCAGGCAGGCTGGCTGCAGGCAGGCAGGCAGGCAGGCAGGCAAGCAAGCAAGTATGCTAGGCAGGCAGGCAGGCATGCAGACAGACAGGCAGGCAGGTAGGCAGGCAGGTAGGCTCGCACCAGGCAGGCTCGCTGGCAAGCAGGCAGGCAGCTCACAGGCAGGTAGGCAGGGAGGTTCGCAGGCAGGCAGGCAGGCAAGCAAGCTCACAGGCTCGCAGGCAGGCAGGCAAACAGGCAAGCAAGCTCGTAAGCACGCAAGCTCGCAGGCACGCAGGCAGGCTCGCAGGCAGGCAGGCAGGCAGGCAGGCAGGCAGGCAGGCAGGCAGTCAGCCAGGCTAGCAGGCTAGCAGGCAGGCAAGCAAGCAAGCTCGCAGGCTCGCAGGCAGGCAGGCCGGCCGCAGGTATGCAGGCAGGCAGGCAAGCAGGCAAGCAAGCTCGCAGGCTCGCAGGCTGGCAGGCAGACAGGCAGGCAGGAAGGCTAGCAGGCAGGCAGACAAGTAGGCATTCAAGCAAGCTCGCAGGCTCGCAGGCCGGCAGGCAGGCAGGTAGACAGGCAGGTAGGCAGGCAGGCAGTTAAGCAAGCTCGCAGGCTCACAGGCAGGCAGGCAGCAGGCAGGCAGGCAGGCAAGCAGGCAAGCAAGCTCGCAGGCTCGCAGGCAGGCAGGCAGGCAGGCAGGCAGGCAGGAAGGCAGGAATGCAGGCAGGCAGGCAGGCAGGCAGGCGGGAAGGCTAGCAGGCAGGCAGGTTCGCAGGCAGGCAGCCAGGCTAGCAGGCAGGCAGGCAGGCAGGCTTGCAGGCAGGCAGGCAGGCAGGCAGGCAGGCATGCAGACAGACAGGCAGGCAGGCAAGCAGGCAGGCAGGCAGGCAGGCTCTCACCAGGTAGGCTCGCTGGCAAGCAGGCAGGCAGGCTCGCAGGCAGGCAGGCAGGCAGGCAGGCTGCAGGCAGGCAGGCAGGCAGGCTCGCAGGCAGGCAGCCAGGCTAGCAGGTAGGCAGGCTTGCAGGCAGGCAGGCAGGCAGGCAGGCATGCAGACAGACAGGTAGGCAGGCAGGCCGGCAGGCTCGCACTAGGCAGGCTCGCTGGCAGCCAGGCAAGTAGGCAGGTAAGCAAGCTCGCAGGCTCGCAGGCAGGCAGGCAGGGAGGCAGGCAGGTAGACAGGCAGGAAGGCAGGCAAGCAAGCTGCAGGCTCGCAGGCAGGCAGGCAAGAAGGCAAGCAAGCTCACAGGCTCGCAGGCAGGCAGGCAGGCAGGCATGCAGGCAGGTAGGCAGGCAGGCAGGCAGGCAGGCAGGAAGGCTAGCAGGCAGGCAGGCTCACAGGCAGGCAGGCAAGTAGGCAGGCAAGCTAGCTCGCAGGCTGACAGGCTGGCAGGGAGGCAGGCATGCAGGCTGCAGGCAGGCAGGCAGGCAGGCAGGCAAGCAGGCAAGTATGCTAGGCAGGCAGGCAGGCATGTAGACAGACAGGCAGGCAGGCAGGCAGGCAGGCTCGAACCAGGCAGGCTCGCTGGCAAGCAGGCAGGCAGGCTCGCAGGCAGGTAGGCAGGAAGGTTCGCAGGCAGGCAGGCAGGCAAGCAAGCTCGCCGGCTCGCAGGCAGGCAGGCAGGCTACAGGCAGGCAGGCAGACAGGCATGCAGGCAGGCAGGCAGGCTGGCAGGCAGGCAGGCTCGCACCAGGCAGGCTTGCTGGCAGGCAGGCAGGCAGGCAGGCAGGCTCGCAGGCAGGCAGGCAGGCTCGCAGGCTAGCAGGCAGGCAAGCAAGCTCGCAGGCTCGCAGGCTGGCCGGCCGGCCGAAGGTATGCAGGCAGGCAGGCAAGCAGGCAAGCAAGCTCGCAGGCTCGCAGGCTGGCAGGCAGGCAGGCAGGCAGGAAGGCTAGTAGGCAGGCAGGCAAGTAGGCATTCAAGCAAGCTCGCAGGATCGCAGGCCGGCAGGCAGGCAGGTAGACAGGTAGACAGGCAGGCAGGTAGGCAGGCAGGCTGACACCAGGCAGGCTCGCTGGCAGGCAGGCAGGCAGGCTCGCACCAGGCAGGTTCGCTGGCAGGCAGGCAAGCAAGCTCGCAGGCAGGCAGGCAGGCAGGCAGGCAAGCAGGCAAGTATGCTAGGCAGGCAGGCATGCAGACAGACAGGCAGGCAGGCAGGCAGGCAGGCAGGCAGGCAGGCTGGCTGCAGGCAGGCAGGCAGGCAGGCAGGCAGGCAGGCAAGCAGGCAAGTATGCTAGGCAGGCAGGCATGCAGACAGACAGGCAGGCAGGCAGGCAGGCAAGCAAGCTCGCCGACTCGCAGGCAGGCAGGCAGGTCGCAGGCAGGCAGGCAGGCTCACAGGCAGGCAGCCAGGCTACAGGCAGGCAGGCAGGCAGGCAGGCATGCAGGCATGCAGGCAGGTAGAGAGGCAGGCAGACAGGCACTCAGGCAGGCTGGCAGGCAGGCAGGCAGGCTCGCACCAGGCAGGCTTGCTGGCAGGCAGGCAGGCAGGCAGGCTCGCAGGCAGGCAGGCTAGCAGACAGGCAGGCAGTCAGGCTCGCACCAGGCAGGCTCGCTGGCATGCAGGCAGGCAGGCTCGCACCAGGCAGGCTCGCTGTCAGGCAGGCAGGCAGGCTCGCAGGCAGGTAGGCAGGCTAGTAGACAGGCAGGCAGGCAGGCAAGCAAGCTCGCAGGCTCGCAGGCAGGCAGCAAGGCAGGCTGCAGGCAGGCAGGGAAGTAGGCAAGCAAGCTTGCAGGCTCGCAGGCAGGCAGGCAGGCAGGCAGGCAGGTTCGCACCAGGCAGGCTCGCTGGCAGGCAGGCAGGCAGGCTCTCAGGCAGGTAGGCAGGCATGCAGAGAGACAGGCAGGCAGGCAGGCAGGTAGGCAGGCAGGCAAGCTAGCAGGCACAGGCTCGCAGGCAGGCAGGCAGGCAGGCAGCCTCGCAGGCAGGCAGGCAGGCAGGCAGGCAGGCAGGCAGGCAGGCTCGCTGGCAGGCAGGCAGGCAGTCTCGCAGGCAGGTAGGCAGGAAGGAAGGCTAGCAGGCTAGCAGGCAGGCATGCAGGCACGCAGGCAGGCAGGCAGGCATGCATGCAGGCAGGCAGGCAGGCAGTCTAGCAGGCAGGCAGGCAGGCAGGCAAGCAAGCTCGCAGGCTCGCAGGCAGGCAGGCAGGCAGGCAGGCTCGCAGGCAGGCAGGCTCTCAGGCAGGCAAGCAAACTCGCAGGCTCGCAGGCTAGCAGGCAGGCATGCTCGCAGGCAGCCAGGCAAGTAGGCAGGTAAGTAAGCTCGGAGGCTCGCAGGCAGGCAGGCAGGCCGCAGGCAGGCAGGCAAGCAGGCAAGCAAGCTCGCAGGCTACAGGCAGGCAGGCAGGCAGGCAGGCAGGCTCGCAGGCAGGCAGGCAGGCAAGCAGCTCGCAGGCTGGCAGGCAGGCAGGCAGGCTGTAGGCAGGCAGGCAGGTAGGCAGGCAGGCAGGCTCGTAGGCAGGCTCACAGGCTCGCAGGCAGGCTCGCAGGCAGGCAGGCAGGCAGGCAGGCATGCAGGCAGGCAGACAGGCAGGTAGTCAGGCAGGCAGGCAGGCATGCAGGCAGGTAGGCAGGCAGTCAGGCAGGCAGGCAGGCAGGTAGACAGGCAGGCAGGCAGGAAGGCAGGCATGCTAGCAGGCAGGCAGGCTTGAAGGCAGGCAGGCAGGCAAGTAAGCTCACATGCTTGCTCGCTGGCAGGCAGGTAGGCAGGCAGGCTGACACCAGGCAGGCTCGCTGGCAGGCAGGCAGGCAGGCTCGCACCAGGCAGGTTCGCTGGCAGGCAGACAAGCAAGCTCGCAGGCAGGCAGGCAGGCAGGCAGGCAGGCTGGCTGCAGGCAGGCAGGCAGGCAGGCAGGCAAGCAAGCAAGTATGCTAGGCAGGCAGGCAGGCAAGTATGCTAGGCAGGCAGGCAGGCATGCAGACAGACAGGCAGGCAGGTAGGCAGGCAGGTAGGCTCGCACCAGGCAGGCTCGCTGGCAAGCAGGCAGGCAGCTCACAGGCAGGTAGGCAGGGAGGTTCGCAGGCAGGCAGGCAGGCAAGCAAGCTCACAGGCTCGCAGGCAGGCAGGCAAACAGGCAAGCAAGCTCGTAAGCACGCAAGCTCGCAGGCACGCAGGCAGGCTCGCAGGCAGGCTCGCAGGCAGGCAGGCAGGCAGGCAGGCAGGCAGGCAGGCAGGCAGGCAGGCAGGCAGTCAGCCAGGCTAGCAGGCTAGCAGGCAGGCAAGCAAGCAAGCTCGCAGGCTCGCAGGCAGGCAGGCCGGCCGCAGGTATGCAGGCAGGCAGGCAAGCAGGCAAGCAAGCTCGCAGGCTCGCAGGCTGGCAGGCAGACAGGCAGGCAGGAAGGCTAGCAGGCAGGCAGACAAGTAGGCATTCAAGCAAGCTCGCAGGCTCGCAGGCCGGCAGGCAGGCAGGTAGACAGGCAGGTAGGCAGGCAGGCAGTTAAGCAAGCTCGCAGGCTCACAGGGAGGCAGGCAGCAGGCAGGCAGGCAGGCAAGCAGGCAAGCAAGCTCGCAGGCTCGCAGGCAGGCAGGCAGGCAGGCAGGCAGGCAGGCAGGAAGGCAGGAATGCAGGCAGGCAGGCAGGCAGGCAGGCGGGAAGGCTAGCAGGCAGGCAGGTTCGCAGGCAGGCAGCCAGGCTAGCAGGCAGGCAGGCAGGCAGGCTTGCAGGCAGGCAGGCAGGCAGGCAGGCAGGCATGCAGACAGACAGGCAGGCAGGCAAGCAGGCAGGCAGGCAGGCAGGCTCTCACCAGGTAGGCTCGCTGGCAAGCAGGCAGGCAGGCTCGCAGGCAGGCAGGCAGGCAGGCAGGCTGCAGGCAGGCAGGCAGGCAGGCTCGCAGGCAGGCAGCCAGGCTAGCAGGTAGGCAGGCTTGCAGGCAGGCAGGCAGGCAGGCAGGCATGCAGACAGACAGGTAGGCAGGCAGGCCGGCAGGCTCGCACTAGGCAGGCTCGCTGGCAGCCAGGCAAGTAGGCAGGTAAGCAAGCTCGCAGGCTCGCAGGCAGGCAGGCAGGGAGGCAGGCAGGTAGACAGGCAGGAAGGCAGGCAAGCAAGCTGCAGGCTCGCAGGCAGGCAGGCAAGAAGGCAAGCAAGCTCACAGGCTCGCAGGCAGGCAGGCAGGCAGGCATGCAGGCAGGTAGGCAGGCAGGCAGGCAGGCAGGCAGGAAGGCTAGCAGGCAGGCAGGCTCACAGGCAGGCAGGCAAGTAGGCAGGCAAGCTAGCTCGCAGGCTGACAGGCTGGCAGGGAGGCAGGCATGCAGGCTGCAGGCAGGCAGGCAGGCAGGCAGGCAAGCAGGCAAGTATGCTAGGCAGGCAGGCAGGCATGTAGACAGACAGGCAGGCAGGCAGGCAGGCAGGCTCGAACCAGGCAGGCTCGCTGGCAAGCAGGCAGGCAGGCTCGCAGGCAGGTAGGCAGGAAGGTTCGCAGGCAGGCAGGCAGGCAAGCAAGCTCGCCGGCTCGCAGGCAGGCAGGCAGGCTACAGGCAGGCAGGCAGACAGGCATGCAGGCAGGCAGGCAGGCTGGCAGGCAGGCAGGCTCGCACCAGGCAGGCTTGCTGGCAGGCAGGCAGGCAGGCAGGCAGGCTCGCAGGCAGGCAGGCAGGCTCGCAGGCTAGCAGGCAGGCAAGCAAGCTCGCAGGCTCGCAGGCTGGCCGGCCGGCCGAAGGTATGCAGGCAGGCAGGCAAGCAGGCAAGCAAGCTCGCAGGCTCGCAGGCTGGCAGGCAGGCAGGCAGGCAGGAAGGCTAGTAGGCAGGCAGGCAAGTAGGCATTCAAGCAAGCTCGCAGGATCGCAGGCCGGCAGGCAGGCAGGTAGACAGGTAGACAGGCAGGCAGGTAGGCAGGCAGGCTGACACCAGGCAGGCTCGCTGGCAGGCAGGCAGGCAGGCTCGCACCAGGCAGGTTCGCTGGCAGGCAGGCAAGCAAGCTCGCAGGCAGGCAGGCAGGCAGGCAGGCAAGCAGGCAAGTATGCTAGGCAGGCAGGCATGCAGACAGACAGGCAGGCAGGCAGGCAGGCAGGCAGGCAGGCAGGCTGGCTGCAGGCAGGCAGGCAGGCAGGCAGGCAGGCAAGCAGGCAAGTATGCTAGGCAGGCAGGCATGCAGACAGACAGGCAGGCAGGCAGGCAGGCAAGCAAGCTCGCCGACTCGCAGGCAGGCAGGCAGGTCGCAGGCAGGCAGGCAGGCTCACAGGCAGGCAGCCAGGCTACAGGCAGGCAGGCAGGCAGGCAGGCATGCAGGCATGCAGGCAGGTAGAGAGGCAGGCAGACAGGCACTCAGGCAGGCTGGCAGGCAGGCAGGCAGGCTCGCACCAGGCAGGCTTGCTGGCAGGCAGGCAGGCAGGCAGGCTCGCAGGCAGGCAGGCTAGCAGACAGGCAGGCAGTCAGGCTCGCACCAGGCAGGCTCGCTGGCATGCAGGCAGGCAGGCTCGCACCAGGCAGGCTCGCTGTCAGGCAGGCAGGCAGGCTCGCAGGCAGGTAGGCAGGCTAGTAGACAGGCAGGCAGGCAGGCAAGCAAGCTCGCAGGCTCGCAGGCAGGCAGCAAGGCAGGCTGCAGGCAGGCAGGGAAGTAGGCAAGCAAGCTTGCAGGCTCGCAGGCAGGCAGGCAGGCAGGCAGGCAGGTTCGCACCAGGCAGGCTCGCTGGCAGGCAGGCAGGCAGGCTCTCAGGCAGGTAGGCAGGCATGCAGAGAGACAGGCAGGCAGGCAGGCAGGTAGGCAGGCAGGCAAGCTAGCAGGCACAGGCTCGCAGGCAGGCAGGCAGGCAGGCAGGCAGGCAGGCAGGCAGGCAGGCAGGCTCGCTGGCAGGCAGGCAGGCAGTCTCGCAGGCAGGTAGGCAGGAAGGAAGGCTAGCAGGCTAGCAGGCAGGCATGCAGGCACGCAGGCAGGCAGGCAGGCATGCATGCAGGCAGGCAGGCAGGCAGGCTAGCAGGCAGGCAGGCAGGCAGGCAAGCAAGCTCGCAGGCTCGCAGGCAGGCAGGCAGGCAGGCAGGCTCGCAGGCAGGCAGGCTCTCAGGCAGGCAAGCAAACTCGCAGGCTCGCAGGCTAGCAGGCAGGCATGCTCGCAGGCAGCCAGGCAAGTAGGCAGGTAAGTAAGCTCGGAGGCTCGCAGGCAGGCAGGCAGGCCGCAGGCAGGCAGGCAAGCAGGCAAGCAAGCTCGCAGGCTACAGGCAGGCAGGCAGGCAGGCTCGCAGGCAGGCAGGCAGGCAAGCAGCTCGCAGGCTGGCAGGCAGGCAGGCAGGCTGTAGGCAGGCAGGCAGGTAGGCAGGCAGGCAGGCTCGTAGGCAGGCTCACAGGCTCGCAGGCAGGCTCGCAGGCAGGCAGGCAGGCAGGCAGGCATGCAGGCAGGCAGACAGGCAGGTAGTCAGGCAGGCAGGCAGGCATGCAGGCAGGTAGGCAGGCAGTCAGGCAGGCAGGCAGGCAGGTAGACAGGCAGGCAGGCAGGAAGGCAGGCATGCTAGCAGGCAGGCAGGCTTGAAGGCAGGCAGGCAGGCAAGTAAGCTCACATGCTTGCTCGCTGGCAGGCAGGTAGGCAGGCAGGCTGACACCAGGCAGGCTCGCTGGCAGGCAGGCAGGCAGGCTCGCACCAGGCAGGTTCGCTGGCAGGCAGACAAGCAAGCTCGCAGGCAGGCAGGCAGGCAGGCAGGCAGGCTGGCTGCAGGCAGGCAGGCAGGCAGGCAGGCAAGCAAGCAAGTATGCTAGGCAGGCAGGCAGGCATGCAGACAGACAGGCAGGCAGGTAGGCAGGCAGGTAGGCTCGCACCAGGCAGGCTCGCTGGCAAGCAGGCAGGCAGCTCACAGGCAGGTAGGCAGGGAGGTTCGCAGGCAGGCAGGCAGGCAAGCAAGCTCACAGGCTCGCAGGCAGGCAGGCAAACAGGCAAGCAAGCTCGTAAGCACGCAAGCTCGCAGGCACGCAGGCAGGCTCGCAGGCAGGCAGGCAGGCAGGCAGGCAGGCAGGCAGGCAGTCAGCCAGGCTAGCAGGCTAGCAGGCAGGCAAGCAAGCAAGCTCGCAGGCTCGCAGGCAGGCAGGCCGGCCGCAGGTATGCAGGCAGGCAGGCAAGCAGGCAAGCAAGCTCGCAGGCTCGCAGGCTGGCAGGCAGACAGGCAGGCAGGAAGGCTAGCAGGCAGGCAGACAAGTAGGCATTCAAGCAAGCTCGCAGGCTCGCAGGCCGGCAGGCAGGCAGGTAGACAGGCAGGTAGGCAGGCAGGCAGTTAAGCAAGCTCGCAGGCTCACAGGCAGGCAGGCAGCAGGCAGGCAGGCAGGCAAGCAGGCAAGCAAGCTCGCAGGCTCGCAGGCAGGCAGGCAGGCAGGCAGGCAGGCAGGAAGGCAGGAATGCAGGCAGGCAGGCAGGCAGGCAGGCGGGAAGGCTAGCAGGCAGGCAGGTTCGCAGGCAGGCAGCCAGGCTAGCAGGCAGGCAGGCAGGCAGGCTTGCAGGCAGGCAGGCAGGCAGGCAGGCAGGCATGCAGACAGACAGGCAGGCAGGCAAGCAGGCAGGCAGGCAGGCAGGCTCTCACCAGGTAGGCTCGCTGGCAAGCAGGCAGGCAGGCTCGCAGGCAGGCAGGCAGGCAGGCAGGCTGCAGGCAGGCAGGCAGGCAGGCTCGCAGGCAGGCAGCCAGGCTAGCAGGTAGGCAGGCTTGCAGGCAGGCAGGCAGGCAGGCAGGCATGCAGACAGACAGGTAGGCAGGCAGGCCGGCAGGCTCGCACTAGGCAGGCTCGCTGGCAGCCAGGCAAGTAGGCAGGTAAGCAAGCTCGCAGGCTCGCAGGCAGGCAGGCAGGGAGGCAGGCAGGTAGACAGGCAGGAAGGCAGGCAAGCAAGCTGCAGGCTCGCAGGCAGGCAGGCAAGAAGGCAAGCAAGCTCACAGGCTCGCAGGCAGGCAGGCAGGCAGGCATGCAGGCAGGTAGGCAGGCAGGCAGGCAGGCAGGCAGGAAGGCTAGCAGGCAGGCAGGCTCACAGGCAGGCAGGCAAGTAGGCAGGCAAGCTAGCTCGCAGGCTGACAGGCTGGCAGGGAGGCAGGCATGCAGGCTGCAGGCAGGCAGGCAGGCAGGCAGGCAAGCAGGCAAGTATGCTAGGCAGGCAGGCAGGCATGTAGACAGACAGGCAGGCAGGCAGGCAGGCAGGCTCGAACCAGGCAGGCTCGCTGGCAAGCAGGCAGGCAGGCTCGCAGGCAGGTAGGCAGGAAGGTTCGCAGGCAGGCAGGCAGGCAAGCAAGCTCGCCGGCTCGCAGGCAGGCAGGCAGGCTACAGGCAGGCAGGCAGACAGGCATGCAGGCAGGCAGGCAGGCTGGCAGGCAGGCAGGCTCGCACCAGGCAGGCTTGCTGGCAGGCAGGCAGGCAGGCAGGCAGGCTCGCAGGCAGGCAGGCAGGCTCGCAGGCTAGCAGGCAGGCAAGCAAGCTCGCAGGCTCGCAGGCTGGCCGGCCGGCCGAAGGTATGCAGGCAGGCAGGCAAGCAGGCAAGCAAGCTCGCAGGCTCGCAGGCTGGCAGGCAGGCAGGCAGGCAGGAAGGCTAGTAGGCAGGCAGGCAAGTAGGCATTCAAGCAAGCTCGCAGGATCGCAGGCCGGCAGGCAGGCAGGTAGACAGGTAGACAGGCAGGCAGGTAGGCAGGCAGGCTGACACCAGGCAGGCTCGCTGGCAGGCAGGCAGGCAGGCTCGCACCAGGCAGGTTCGCTGGCAGGCAGGCAAGCAAGCTCGCAGGCAGGCAGGCAGGCAGGCAGGCAAGCAGGCAAGTATGCTAGGCAGGCAGGCATGCAGACAGACAGGCAGGCAGGCAGGCAGGCAGGCAGGCAGGCAGGCTGGCTGCAGGCAGGCAGGCAGGCAGGCAGGCAGGCAGGCAAGCAGGCAAGTATGCTAGGCAGGCAGGCATGCAGACAGACAGGCAGGCAGGCAGGCAGGCAAGCAAGCTCGCCGACTCGCAGGCAGGCAGGCAGGTCGCAGGCAGGCAGGCAGGCTCACAGGCAGGCAGCCAGGCTACAGGCAGGCAGGCAGGCAGGCAGGCATGCAGGCATGCAGGCAGGTAGAGAGGCAGGCAGACAGGCACTCAGGCAGGCTGGCAGGCAGGCAGGCAGGCTCGCACCAGGCAGGCTTGCTGGCAGGCAGGCAGGCAGGCAGGCTCGCAGGCAGGCAGGCTAGCAGACAGGCAGGCAGTCAGGCTCGCACCAGGCAGGCTCGCTGGCATGCAGGCAGGCAGGCTCGCACCAGGCAGGCTCGCTGTCAGGCAGGCAGGCAGGCTCGCAGGCAGGTAGGCAGGCTAGTAGACAGGCAGGCAGGCAGGCAAGCAAGCTCGCAGGCTCGCAGGCAGGCAGCAAGGCAGGCTGCAGGCAGGCAGGGAAGTAGGCAAGCAAGCTTGCAGGCTCGCAGGCAGGCAGGCAGGCAGGCAGGCAGGTTCGCACCAGGCAGGCTCGCTGGCAGGCAGGCAGGCAGGCTCTCAGGCAGGTAGGCAGGCATGCAGAGAGACAGGCAGGCAGGCAGGCAGGTAGGCAGGCAGGCAAGCTAGCAGGCACAGGCTCGCAGGCAGGCAGGCAGGCAGGCAGCCTCGCAGGCAGGCAGGCAGGCAGGCAGGCAGGCAGGCAGGCAGGCTCGCTGGCAGGCAGGCAGGCAGTCTCGCAGGCAGGTAGGCAGGAAGGAAGGCTAGCAGGCTAGCAGGCAGGCATGCAGGCACGCAGGCAGGCAGGCAGGCATGCATGCAGGCAGGCAGGCAGGCAGTCTAGCAGGCAGGCAGGCAGGCAGGCAAGCAAGCTCGCAGGCTCGCAGGCAGGCAGGCAGGCAGGCAGGCTCGCAGGCAGGCAGGCTCTCAGGCAGGCAAGCAAACTCGCAGGCTCGCAGGCTAGCAGGCAGGCATGCTCGCAGGCAGCCAGGCAAGTAGGCAGGTAAGTAAGCTCGGAGGCTCGCAGGCAGGCAGGCAGGCCGCAGGCAGGCAGGCAAGCAGGCAAGCAAGCTCGCAGGCTACAGGCAGGCAGGCAGGCAGGCAGGCAGGCTCGCAGGCAGGCAGGCAGGCAAGCAGCTCGCAGGCTGGCAGGCAGGCAGGCAGGCTGTAGGCAGGCAGGCAGGTAGGCAGGCAGGCAGGCTCGTAGGCAGGCTCACAGGCTCGCAGGCAGGCTCGCAGGCAGGCAGGCAGGCAGGCAGGCATGCAGGCAGGCAGACAGGCAGGTAGTCAGGCAGGCAGGCAGGCATGCAGGCAGGTAGGCAGGCAGTCAGGCAGGCAGGCAGGCAGGTAGACAGGCAGGCAGGCAGGAAGGCAGGCATGCTAGCAGGCAGGCAGGCTTGAAGGCAGGCAGGCAGGCAAGTAAGCTCACATGCTTGCTCGCTGGCAGGCAGGTAGGCAGGCAGGCTGACACCAGGCAGGCTCGCTGGCAGGCAGGCAGGCAGGCTCGCACCAGGCAGGTTCGCTGGCAGGCAGACAAGCAAGCTCGCAGGCAGGCAGGCAGGCAGGCAGGCAGGCTGGCTGCAGGCAGGCAGGCAGGCAGGCAGGCAAGCAAGCAAGTATGCTAGGCAGGCAGGCAGGCAAGTATGCTAGGCAGGCAGGCAGGCATGCAGACAGACAGGCAGGCAGGTAGGCAGGCAGGTAGGCTCGCACCAGGCAGGCTCGCTGGCAAGCAGGCAGGCAGCTCACAGGCAGGTAGGCAGGGAGGTTCGCAGGCAGGCAGGCAGGCAAGCAAGCTCACAGGCTCGCAGGCAGGCAGGCAAACAGGCAAGCAAGCTCGTAAGCACGCAAGCTCGCAGGCACGCAGGCAGGCTCGCAGGCAGGCTCGCAGGCAGGCAGGCAGGCAGGCAGGCAGGCAGGCAGGCAGGCAGGCAGGCAGGCAGTCAGCCAGGCTAGCAGGCTAGCAGGCAGGCAAGCAAGCAAGCTCGCAGGCTCGCAGGCAGGCAGGCCGGCCGCAGGTATGCAGGCAGGCAGGCAAGCAGGCAAGCAAGCTCGCAGGCTCGCAGGCTGGCAGGCAGACAGGCAGGCAGGAAGGCTAGCAGGCAGGCAGACAAGTAGGCATTCAAGCAAGCTCGCAGGCTCGCAGGCCGGCAGGCAGGCAGGTAGACAGGCAGGTAGGCAGGCAGGCAGTTAAGCAAGCTCGCAGGCTCACAGGGAGGCAGGCAGCAGGCAGGCAGGCAGGCAAGCAGGCAAGCAAGCTCGCAGGCTCGCAGGCAGGCAGGCAGGCAGGCAGGCAGGCAGGCAGGAAGGCAGGAATGCAGGCAGGCAGGCAGGCAGGCAGGCGGGAAGGCTAGCAGGCAGGCAGGTTCGCAGGCAGGCAGCCAGGCTAGCAGGCAGGCAGGCAGGCAGGCTTGCAGGCAGGCAGGCAGGCAGGCAGGCAGGCATGCAGACAGACAGGCAGGCAGGCAAGCAGGCAGGCAGGCAGGCAGGCTCTCACCAGGTAGGCTCGCTGGCAAGCAGGCAGGCAGGCTCGCAGGCAGGCAGGCAGGCAGGCAGGCTGCAGGCAGGCAGGCAGGCAGGCTCGCAGGCAGGCAGCCAGGCTAGCAGGTAGGCAGGCTTGCAGGCAGGCAGGCAGGCAGGCAGGCATGCAGACAGACAGGTAGGCAGGCAGGCCGGCAGGCTCGCACTAGGCAGGCTCGCTGGCAGCCAGGCAAGTAGGCAGGTAAGCAAGCTCGCAGGCTCGCAGGCAGGCAGGCAGGGAGGCAGGCAGGTAGACAGGCAGGAAGGCAGGCAAGCAAGCTGCAGGCTCGCAGGCAGGCAGGCAAGAAGGCAAGCAAGCTCACAGGCTCGCAGGCAGGCAGGCAGGCAGGCATGCAGGCAGGTAGGCAGGCAGGCAGGCAGGCAGGCAGGAAGGCTAGCAGGCAGGCAGGCTCACAGGCAGGCAGGCAAGTAGGCAGGCAAGCTAGCTCGCAGGCTGACAGGCTGGCAGGGAGGCAGGCATGCAGGCTGCAGGCAGGCAGGCAGGCAGGCAGGCAAGCAGGCAAGTATGCTAGGCAGGCAGGCAGGCATGTAGACAGACAGGCAGGCAGGCAGGCAGGCAGGCTCGAACCAGGCAGGCTCGCTGGCAAGCAGGCAGGCAGGCTCGCAGGCAGGTAGGCAGGAAGGTTCGCAGGCAGGCAGGCAGGCAAGCAAGCTCGCCGGCTCGCAGGCAGGCAGGCAGGCTACAGGCAGGCAGGCAGACAGGCATGCAGGCAGGCAGGCAGGCTGGCAGGCAGGCAGGCTCGCACCAGGCAGGCTTGCTGGCAGGCAGGCAGGCAGGCAGGCAGGCTCGCAGGCAGGCAGGCAGGCTCGCAGGCTAGCAGGCAGGCAAGCAAGCTCGCAGGCTCGCAGGCTGGCCGGCCGGCCGAAGGTATGCAGGCAGGCAGGCAAGCAGGCAAGCAAGCTCGCAGGCTCGCAGGCTGGCAGGCAGGCAGGCAGGCAGGAAGGCTAGTAGGCAGGCAGGCAAGTAGGCATTCAAGCAAGCTCGCAGGATCGCAGGCCGGCAGGCAGGCAGGTAGACAGGTAGACAGGCAGGCAGGTAGGCAGGCAGGCTGACACCAGGCAGGCTCGCTGGCAGGCAGGCAGGCAGGCTCGCACCAGGCAGGTTCGCTGGCAGGCAGGCAAGCAAGCTCGCAGGCAGGCAGGCAGGCAGGCAGGCAAGCAGGCAAGTATGCTAGGCAGGCAGGCATGCAGACAGACAGGCAGGCAGGCAGGCAGGCAGGCAGGCAGGCAGGCTGGCTGCAGGCAGGCAGGCAGGCAGGCAGGCAGGCAGGCAGGCAGGCAAGCAGGCAAGTATGCTAGGCAGGCAGGCATGCAGACAGACAGGCAGGCAGGCAGGCAGGCAAGCAAGCTCGCCGACTCGCAGGCAGGCAGGCAGGTCGCAGGCAGGCAGCCAGGCTCACAGGCAGGCAGCCAGGCTACAGGCAGGCAGGCAGGCAGGCAGGCATGCAGGCATGCAGGCAGGTAGAGAGGCAGGCAGACAGGCACTCAGGCAGGCTGGCAGGCAGGCAGGCAGGCTCGCACCAGGCAGGCTTGCTGGCAGGCAGGCAGGCAGGCAGGCTCGCAGGCAGGCAGGCTAGCAGACAGGCAGGCAGTCAGGCTCGCACCAGGCAGGCTCGCTGGCATGCAGGCAGGCAGGCTCGCACCAGGCAGGCTCGCTGTCAGGCAGGCAGGCAGGCTCGCAGGCAGGTAGGCAGGCTAGTAGACAGGCAGGCAGGCAGGCAAGCAAGCTCGCAGGCTCGCAGGCAGGCAGCAAGGCAGGCTGCAGGCAGGCAGGGAAGTAGGCAAGCAAGCTTGCAGGCTCGCAGGCAGGCAGGCAGGCAGGCAGGCAGGTTCGCACCAGGCAGGCTCGCTGGCAGGCAGGCAGGCAGGCTCTCAGGCAGGTAGGCAGGCATGCAGAGAGACAGGCAGGCAGGCAGGCAGGTAGGCAGGCAGGCAAGCTAGCAGGCACAGGCTCGCAGGCAGGCAGCCTCGCAGGCAGGCAGGCAGGCAGGCATGCAGGCACGCAGGCAGGCAGGCAGGCTCGCTGGCAGGCAGGCAGGCAGTCTCGCAGGCAGGTAGGCAGGAAGGAAGGCTAGCAGGCTAGCAGGCAGGCATGCAGGCACGCAGGCAGGCAGGCAGGCATGCATGCAGGCAGGCAGGCAGGCAGGCTAGCAGGCAGGCAGGCAGGCAGGCAGGCAAGCAAGCTCGCAGGCTCGCAGGCAGGCAGGCAGGCAGGCAGGCTCGCAGGCAGGCAGGCTCTCAGGCAGGCAAGCAAACTCGCAGGCTCGCAGGCTAGCAGGCAGGCATGCTCGCAGGCAGCCAGGCAAGTAGGCAGGTAAGTAAGCTCGGAGGCTCGCAGGCAGGCAGGCAGGCCGCAGGCAGGCAGGCAAGCAGGCAAGCAAGCTCGCAGGCTACAGGCAGGCAGGCAGGCAGGCAGGCAGGCTCGCAGGCAGGCAGGCAGGCAAGCAGCTCGCAGGCTGGCAGGCAGGCAGGCAGGCTGTAGGCAGGCAGGCAGGTAGGCAGGCAGGCAGGCTCGTAGGCAGGCTCACAGGCTCGCAGGCAGGCTCGCAGGCAGGCAGGCAGGCAGGCATGCAGGCAGGCAGACAGGCAGGTAGTCAGGCAGGCAGGCAGGCATGCAGGCAGGTAGGCAGGCAGTCAGGCAGGCAGGCAGGCAGGTAGACAGGCAGGCAGGCAGGAAGGCAGGCATGCTAGCAGGCAGGCAGGCTTGAAGGCAGGCAGGCAGGCAAGTAAGCTCACATGCTTGCTCGCTGGCAGGCAGGTAGGCAGGCAGGCTGACACCAGGCAGGCTCGCTGGCAGGCAGGCAGGCAGGCTCGCACCAGGCAGGTTCGCTGGCAGGCAGACAAGCAAGCTCGCAGGCAGGCAGGCAGGCAGGCAGGCAGGCTGGCTGCAGGCAGGCAGGCAGGCAGGCAGGCAAGCAAGCAAGTATGCTAGGCAGGCAGGCAGGCAAGTATGCTAGGCAGGCAGGCAGGCATGCAGACAGACAGGCAGGCAGGTAGGCAGGCAGGTAGGCTCGCACCAGGCAGGCTCGCTGGCAAGCAGGCAGGCAGCTCACAGGCAGGTAGGCAGGGAGGTTCGCAGGCAGGCAGGCAGGCAAGCAAGCTCACAGGCTCGCAGGCAGGCAGGCAAACAGGCAAGCAAGCTCGTAAGCACGCAAGCTCGCAGGCACGCAGGCAGGCTCGCAGGCAGGCAGGCAGGCAGGCAGGCAGGCAGGCAGGCAGGCAGGCAGTCAGCCAGGCTAGCAGGCTAGCAGGCAGGCAAGCAAGCAAGCTCGCAGGCTCGCAGGCAGGCAGGCCGGCCGCAGGTATGCAGGCAGGCAGGCAAGCAGGCAAGCAAGCTCGCAGGCTCGCAGGCTGGCAGGCAGACAGGCAGGCAGGAAGGCTAGCAGGCAGGCAGACAAGTAGGCATTCAAGCAAGCTCGCAGGCTCGCAGGCCGGCAGGCAGGCAGGTAGACAGGCAGGTAGGCAGGCAGGCAGTTAAGCAAGCTCGCAGGCTCACAGGCAGGCAGGCAGCAGGCAGGCAGGCAGGCAAGCAGGCAAGCAAGCTCGCAGGCTCGCAGGCAGGCAGGCAGGCAGGCAGGCAGGCAGGAAGGCAGGAATGCAGGCAGGCAGGCAGGCAGGCAGGCGGGAAGGCTAGCAGGCAGGCAGGTTCGCAGGCAGGCAGCCAGGCTAGCAGGCAGGCAGGCAGGCAGGCTTGCAGGCAGGCAGGCAGGCAGGCAGGCAGGCATGCAGACAGACAGGCAGGCAGGCAAGCAGGCAGGCAGGCAGGCAGGCTCTCACCAGGTAGGCTCGCTGGCAAGCAGGCAGGCAGGCTCGCAGGCAGGCAGGCAGGCAGGCTGCAGGCAGGCAGGCAGGCAGGCTCGCAGGCAGGCAGCCAGGCTAGCAGGTAGGCAGGCTTGCAGGCAGGCAGGCAGGCAGGCAGGCATGCAGACAGACAGGTAGGCAGGCAGGCCGGCAGGCTCGCACTAGGCAGGCTCGCTGGCAGCCAGGCAAGTAGGCAGGTAAGCAAGCTCGCAGGCTCGCAGGCAGGCAGGCAGGGAGGCAGGCAGGTAGACAGGCAGGAAGGCAGGCAAGCAAGCTGCAGGCTCGCAGGCAGGCAGGCAAGAAGGCAAGCAAGCTCACAGGCTCGCAGGCAGGCAGGCAGGCAGGCATGCAGGCAGGTAGGCAGGCAGGCAGGCAGGCAGGCAGGAAGGCTAGCAGGCAGGCAGGCTCACAGGCAGGCAGGCAAGTAGGCAGGCAAGCTAGCTCGCAGGCTGACAGGCTGGCAGGGAGGCAGGCATGCAGGCTGCAGGCAGGCAGGCAGGCAGGCAGGCAAGCAGGCAAGTATGCTAGGCAGGCAGGCAGGCATGTAGACAGACAGGCAGGCAGGCAGGCAGGCAGGCTCGAACCAGGCAGGCTCGCTGGCAAGCAGGCAGGCAGGCTCGCAGGCAGGTAGGCAGGAAGGTTCGCAGGCAGGCAGGCAGGCAAGCAAGCTCGCCGGCTCGCAGGCAGGCAGGCAGGCTACAGGCAGGCAGGCAGACAGGCATGCAGGCAGGCAGGCAGGCTGGCAGGCAGGCAGGCTCGCACCAGGCAGGCTTGCTGGCAGGCAGGCAGGCAGGCAGGCAGGCTCGCAGGCAGGCAGGCAGGCTCGCAGGCTAGCAGGCAGGCAAGCAAGCTCGCAGGCTCGCAGGCTGGCCGGCCGGCCGCAGGTATGCAGGCAGGCAGGCAAGCAGGCAAGCAAGCTCGCAGGCTCGCAGGCTGGCAGGCAGGCAGGCAGGCAGGAAGGCTAGTAGGCAGGCAGGCAAGTAGGCATTCAAGCAAGCTCGCAGGATCGCAGGCCGGCAGGCAGGCAGGTAGACAGGTAGACAGGCAGGCAGGTAGGCAGGCAGGCTGACACCAGGCAGGCTCGCTGGCAGGCAGGCAGGCAGGCTCGCACCAGGCAGGTTCGCTGGCAGGCAGGCAAGCAAGCTCGCAGGCAGGCAGGCAGGCAGGCAGGCAAGCAGGCAAGTATGCTAGGCAGGCAGGCATGCAGACAGACAGGCAGGCAGGCAGGCAGGCAGGCAGGCAGGCAGGCTGGCTGCAGGCAGGCAGGCAGGCAGGCAGGCAGGCAAGCAGGCAAGTATGCTAGGCAGGCAGGCATGCAGACAGACAGGCAGGCAGGCAGGCAGGCAAGCAAGCTCGCCGGCTCGCAGGCAGGCAGGCAGGTCGCAGGCAGGCAGGCAGGCTCACAGGCAGGCAGCCAGGCTACAGGCAGGCAGGCAGGCAGGCAGGCATGCAGGCATGCAGGCAGGTAGAGAGGCAGGCAGACAGGCACTCAGGCAGGCTGGCAGGCAGGCAGGCAGGCTCGCACCAGGCAGGCTTGCTGGCAGGCAGGCAGGCAGGCAGGCTCGCAGGCAGGCAGGCTAGCAGACAGGCAGGCAGTCAGGCTCGCAGGCAGGCAGGCAGTTAGGATCGCAGGAAGGCAGGATGGCAGGCTTCCAGGCAGGCAGGCATGAAAGCAAGCTCGCAGGCTCGCAGGCTGGCATGCAGGCAGGCAGGCAGGCACCCAGGCTCGCAGGCAGGCAGGTTCGCAGGCAGGCAGACAGGCAAGCTAGCAGGCACATGCTAGCAGGCACGCAGGCTCTCAGGCAGGCAGGCAGCCTCGCAGGCAGGCAGGCTCGCAGGCAGGTAGGCAGGAAGGCATGCAGTCAGGCATGCAGGCATGCAGGCAGGTAGGCAGGCAGGCAGGTAGGCAGGCAGGCAGGCAGGAAGGAAGGCTAGCAAGCAGGCAGGCTCGCAGGAAGGCAGGCAGGCAGGCAAGCATGCTTGCAGGCTCAATGGCAGGCAGGCACGCATACATGCAGGCTGGCAGGCAGTCAGCCATGCAGGCAGGTAGGCAGGCAGGCAGGCAGGCAGGCAGGCTCGCTGGCAGGCAGGCAGGCAGGCAGGCATGCAGGCAGGTAGAGAGGCAGGCAGACAGGCCCTCAGGCAGGCTGGCAGGCAGGCAGGCTCGCAGGCAGGCTGGTAGGCAGGCATGCAGGCAGGCAGGTAGACAGGCAGGCAGGCAGGCAGGCTCGTACCAGGCAGGCTTGCTGGCAGGCAGGCAGGCAGGCAGGCTCGCACGCAGGCAGGCAGGCTAGCAGACAGGCAGGCAGGCAGGCTTGAAGGCAGGCAGGCAGGCTCGCAGGCAGGCAGGCAGTTTGGTTTGCAGGCAGGCAGGATGGCAGGCTTGCAGGCAGGCAGGCAGGCAAGCAAGCTCACAGGCTCGCAGGCAGGCAGGCAGGCAGGCAGGCAGGCTCGCAGGCAGGCAGGCTCGCAGGCAGGCAGGCAGGCAAGCTAGCAGGCACAGGCTAGCAGGCAGGCAGGCTCTCAGGCAGGCAGGCAGCCTCGCAGGCAGGCAGGCTCGCAGGCAGGTAGGCAGGAAGGCATGCAGTCAGGCATGCAGGCATGCAGGCAGGTAGGCAGGGAGGCAGGCAGGCAGGCAGGCAGGCAGGCAGGAAGGAAGGCTAGCAAGCAGGCAGGCTCGCAGGAAGGCAGGCAGGCAGGCAAGCATGCTTGCAGGCTCAATGGCAGGCAGGCAGGCAGGCATACATGCAGGCAGGCAGTCAGGCATGCAGGCAGGTAGGCAGGCAGGCAGGCAGGCAGGCAGGCTCGCAGGCCGGCAGGCAGGCAGGTAGGAATGCAGGCAGGTAGGCAGGTAGGCAGCCGGGCGGGAAGGCTAGCAGGCAGGCATGCTCGCAGGCAGCCAGGCAAGTAGGCAGGTAAGCAAGCTCGGAGGCTCGCAGGCAGGCAGGCAGGCCGCAGGCAGGCAGGCAAGCAGGCAAGCAAGCTCACAGGCTACAGGCAGGCAGGCAGGCAGGCAGGCAGGCTCGCAGGCAGGCAGGCAGGCAAGCAGCTCGCAGGCTAGCAGGCAGGCAGGCAGGCTGTAGGCAGGCAGGCAGGCAGGCAGGCAGGCAGGCTCGTATGCAGGCTCACATGCTGGCAGGCAGGCTCGCAGGCAGGAAGGCAGGCAGGCATGCAGGCAGGCAGACAGGCAGGTAGTCAGGCAGGCAGGCAGGCATGCAGGCAGGTAGGCAGGCAGTCAGGCAGGCAGGCAGGCAGGTAGACAGGCAGGCAGGCAGGAAGGCAGGCAGGCAGGCAAGGAAGCTCACATGCTTGCTCGCTGGCAGGCAGGCAGGCAGGCAGGCAGGCTGACACCAGGCAGGCTCGCTGGCAGGCAGGCAGGCAGGCTCGCACCAGGCAGGTTCGCTGGCAGGCAGGCAGGCAGGCTCGCAGGCAGGTAGGCAGGAAAGTTCGCAGGCAGGCAGGCAGGCAAGCAAGCTCACAGGCTCGCAGGCAGGCAGGAAGGCTGCAGGCAGGCAGGCAGGCAGGCAAGCAGGCAAGTATGCTAGGTAGGCAGGCAGGCATGCAGACAGACAGGCAGGCAGGTAGGCAGGCAGGCAGGCTTGCACCAGGCAGGCTCGCTGGCAAGCAGGCAGGCAGCTCACAGGTAGGTAGGCAGGAAGGTTCGCAGGCAGGCAGGCAGGCAAGCAAGTTCACAGGCTCGCAGGCAGGCAGGCAGGCAGGCAGACAGGCAGGCAAACAGGCAAGCAAGCTCGCAGGCACACAAGCTCGCAGGCACTCAGGCAGGCTCACAGGCAGGCAGGCAGGCAGGCAGACAGGCAGGCAGGCAGGCAGCCAGGCCAGCAGGCTAGCAGGCAGGCAAGCAAGCTCGCAGGCTTGCAGGCAGGCAGGCCGGCCGCAGGTATGCAGGCAGGCAGGCAAGCAGGCAATCAAGCTCGCAGGCTAGCAGGCAGTCTGGCAGGCAGGCAGGAATGCAGGAAGGCAGGCATGAAGGCAGGCAGGTAAACAGGCAGTCAGGCAAGCAGGCAGGCAGGAATGCAGGAAGGCAGGCATGCAGGCAGGCAGGTAAACAGGCAGGCAGGCAGGCAGGCAGGCTCCCACAAGGCAGGCTCGCTGGCAGGCAGGCAGGCAGGAAGGCAGGCTCGCAGGCAGGCAGGCAGGCAGGCTTGTAGGTAGGCAGGCAGGCAGGCAGGCATGCCAACAGACAGGCAGACAGGCAGGCAGGCAGGCAGGCTCTCACCAGGTAGGCTCGCTGGCAAGCAGGCAGGCTGCTCGCAGGCAGGTAGGCAGGCAGGCAGGCTGTAGGCAGGCAGGCAGGCAGGCAGGCTCGCAGGCAGGCAGCCAGGCTAGCAGGTAGGCAGGCTTGCAGGCAGGCAGGCAGGCAGGCAGGCAGGCATGCAGACAGACAGGCAGGCAGGCAGGCAGGCTCGCACCAGGCAGGCTCGCTGGCAAGCAGGCAGGCAGGCTCGCAGGCTCGCAGGCAGGCAGGCAGGCATGCAGGCAGGTAGGCAGGCAGGAAGGCTAGCAGGCAGGCATGCTCGCAGGCAGCCAGGCAAGTAGGCAGGTAAGCAAGCTCGGAGGCTCGCAGGCAGGCAGGCAGGCTGCAGGCAGGCAGGCAAGCAGGCAAGCAAGCTCGCAGGCTACAGGCTGGCAGGCAGGCAGGCAGGCTCGCAGGCAGGCAGGCAGGCAAGCAGCTCGCAGGCTTGCAGGCAGGCAGGCAGGCTGTAGGCAGGCTCACAGGCTGGCAGGCAGGCTCACAGGCAGGCAGGCAGGCAGGCAGGCATGCAGGCATGCAGGCAGGCAGACAGGCAGGTAGTCAGGCAGGCAGGCAGGCATGCAGGCAGGTAGGCAGGCAGTCAGGCAGGCAGGCAGGCAGGTAGACAGGCAGGCAGGCAGGAAGGCAGGCAGGCTAGCAGGCAGGCAGGCTTGAAGGCAGGCAGGCAGGCAAGGAAGCTCACATGCTTGCTCGCTGGCAGGCAGGAAGGCAGGCAGGCTGACACCAGGCAGGCTCGCTGGCAGGCAGGCAGGCAGGCTCGCACCAGGCAGGTTCGCTGGCAGGCAGGCAGGCAGGCAGGCTCACAGGCAGGTAGGCAGGAAAGTTCGCAGGCAGGCAGGCAGGCAAGCAAGCTCGCAGGCTCGCAGGCTCGCAGGCAGGCAGGCAGGCAGGCTGCAGGCAGGCAGGCGGGCGGGCAGGCAAGCAGGCAAGTATGCTAGGCAGGCAGGCAGGCATGCAGACAGACAGGCAGGCAGGTAGGCAGGCAGGCAGGCTCGCACCAGGCAGGCTCGCTGGCAAGCAGGTAGGCAGCTCACCGGCAGGTAGGCAGGAAGGTTCGCAGGCAGGCAGGCAGGCAAGCAAGCTCACAGGCTCGCAGGCAGGCAGGTAGGCAGGCAGGCAGGCAGGAAGGCAGGAATGCAGGCAGGTAGGCGGGCAGGCAGGCAGGCAGGCGGGAAGGCTAGCAGGCAGGCAGGTTCTCAGGCAGGCAGCCAGGCTAGCAGGCAGGCAGGCAGGCAGGCTTGCAGGCAGGCAGGCAGGCAGGCAAGCAGGCAGGCAGGCTCTCACCAGGTAGGCTCGCTGGCAAGCAGACAGGCAGGCTCGCAGGCAGGTAGGCAAGCAGGCAGGCTGCAGGCAGGCTCGCAGGCAGGTAGGCAGGCAGGCAGGCTGCAGGCAGGCAGGCAGGCAGGCTCGCAGGCAGGCAGGCAGGCAGGCATGCAGACAGACAGGCAGGCAGGCAGGCAGGCAGGCTCGCAACAGGCAGGCTCGCTGGCAGCCAGGCAAGTAGGCAGGTAAGCAAGATCGCAGGCTCGCAGGCAGGCAGGCAGGGAGGCAGGCAGGTAGACAGGCAGGCAGGCAGGCAAGCAAGCTGCAGGCTCGCAGGCAGGCAGGCAAGCAGGCAGGCAAGCTCACAGGCTCGCAGGCAGGCGGGCAGGCAGGCAGGCAGGCAGGCAGGCAGGCAGGCAGGCAGGCATGCAGGCATGCAGGCAGGTAGGCAGGCAGGCAGGCAGGCAGGAAGGCTAGCAGGCAGGCAGGCTCGCAGGCAGGCAGGCAAGTAGGCAGGCAAGCTAGCTCGCAGGCTGACAGGCTGGCAGGGAGGCAGGCAGGCAGGCATGCAGGCAGGCAGGTAGACAGTCAGGCAGGCAGGCAGGCAGGCTCGCACCAGGCGGGCTTGCTGGCAGGCAGGTAGACAGGAAGGCTCGCAGGCAGGCAGCCAGGCTAGCAGGCAGGCAGGCAGGCTTGCATGCAGGTAGGCAGGCAGGCATGTAGACAGACAGGCAGGCAGGCAGGCAGGCAGGCTCGAACCAGGCAGGCTCGCTGGCAAGCAGGCAGGCAGGCTCGCAGACAGGTAGGCAGGAAGGTTCGCAGGCAGGCAGGCAGGCAAGCAAGCTCGCCGGCTCGCAGCCAGGCAGGCAGGCTACAGGCAGGCAGGCAGACAGGCAGGTAGGCAGGCAGGCAGGCTCGTAGGCAGGCTCACAGGCTGGCAGGCAGGCTCGCAGGCAGGCAGGCAGGCAGGCAGGCAGGCAGGCATGCAGGCAGGCAGACAGGCAGGTAGTCAGGCAGGCAGGCAGGCAGGCTCGCACCAGGCAGGCTCGCTGGCAAGCAGGCAGGCAGGCTCGCAGGCTCGCAGGCAGGCAGGCAGGCATGCAGGCAGGTAGGCAGGCAGGAAGGCTAGCAGGCAGGCATGCTCGCAGGCAGCCAGGCAAGTAGGCAGGTAAGCAAGCTCGGAGGCTCGCAGGCAGGCAGGCAGGCTGCAGGCAGGCAGGCAAGCAGGCAAGCAAGCTCGCAGGCTACAGGCTGGCAGGCAGGCAGGCAGGCTCGCAGGCAGGCAGGCAGGCAAGCAGCTCGCAGGCTTGCAGGCAGGCAGGCAGGCTGTAGGCAGGCTCACAGGCTGGCAGGCAGGCTCACAGGCAGGCAGGCAGGCAGGCAGGCATGCAGGCATGCAGGCAGGCAGACAGGCAGGTAGTCAGGCAGGCAGGCAGGCATGCAGGCAGGTAGGCAGGCAGTCAGGCAGGCAGGCAGGCAGGTAGACAGGCAGGCAGGCAGGAAGGCAGGCAGGCTAGCAGGCAGGCAGGCTTGAAGGCAGGCAGGCAGGCAAGGAAGCTCACATGCTTGCTCGCTGGCAGGCAGGAAGGCAGGCAGGCTGACACCAGGCAGGCTCGCTGGCAGGCAGGCAGGCAGGCTCGCACCAGGCAGGTTCGCTGGCAGGCAGGCAGGCAGGCAGGCTCACAGGCAGGTAGGCAGGAAAGTTCGCAGGCAGGCAGGCAGGCAAGCAAGCTCGCAGGCTCGCAGGCTCGCAGGCAGGCAGGCAGGCAGGCTGCAGGCAGGCAGGCGGGCGGGCAGGCAAGCAGGCAAGTATGCTAGGCAGGCAGGCAGGCATGCAGACAGACAGGCAGGCAGGTAGGCAGGCAGGCAGGCTCGCACCAGGCAGGCTCGCTGGCAAGCAGGTAGGCAGCTCACCGGCAGGTAGGCAGGAAGGTTCGCAGGCAGGCAGGCAGGCAAGCAAGCTCACAGGCTCGCAGGCAGGCAGGTAGGCAGGCAGGCAGGCAGGAAGGCAGGAATGCAGGCAGGTAGGCGGGCAGGCAGGCAGGCAGGCGGGAAGGCTAGCAGGCAGGCAGGTTCTCAGGCAGGCAGCCAGGCTAGCAGGCAGGCAGGCAGGCAGGCTTGCAGGCAGGCAGGCAGGCAGGCAAGCAGGCAGGCAGGCTCTCACCAGGTAGGCTCGCTGGCAAGCAGACAGGCAGGCTCGCAGGCAGGTAGGCAAGCAGGCAGGCTGCAGGCAGGCTCGCAGGCAGGTAGGCAGGCAGGCAGGCTGCAGGCAGGCAGGCAGGCAGGCTCGCAGGCAGGCAGGCAGGCAGGCATGCAGACAGACAGGCAGGCAGGCAGGCAGGCAGGCTCGCAACAGGCAGGCTCGCTGGCAGCCAGGCAAGTAGGCAGGTAAGCAAGATCGCAGGCTCGCAGGCAGGCAGGCAGGGAGGCAGGCAGGTAGACAGGCAGGCAGGCAGGCAAGCAAGCTGCAGGCTCGCAGGCAGGCAGGCAAGCAGGCAGGCAAGCTCACAGGCTCGCAGGCAGGCGGGCAGGCAGGCAGGCAGGCAGGCAGGCAGGCAGGCAGGCATGCAGGCATGCAGGCAGGTAGGCAGGCAGGCAGGCAGGCAGGAAGGCTAGCAGGCAGGCAGGCTCGCAGGCAGGCAGGCAAGTAGGCAGGCAAGCTAGCTCGCAGGCTGACAGGCTGGCAGGGAGGCAGGCAGGCAGGCATGCAGGCAGGCAGGTAGACAGTCAGGCAGGCAGGCAGGCAGGCTCGCACCAGGCGGGCTTGCTGGCAGGCAGGTAGACAGGAAGGCTCGCAGGCAGGCAGCCAGGCTAGCAGGCAGGCAGGCAGGCTTGCATGCAGGTAGGCAGGCAGGCATGTAGACAGACAGGCAGGCAGGCAGGCAGGCAGGCTCGAACCAGGCAGGCTCGCTGGCAAGCAGGCAGGCAGGCTCGCAGACAGGTAGGCAGGAAGGTTCGCAGGCAGGCAGGCAGGCAAGCAAGCTCGCCGGCTCGCAGCCAGGCAGGCAGGCTACAGGCAGGCAGGCAGACAGGCAGGTAGGCAGGCAGGCAGGCTCGTAGGCAGGCTCACAGGCTGGCAGGCAGGCTCGCAGGCAGGCAGGCAGGCAGGCAGGCAGGCAGGCATGCAGGCAGGCAGACAGGCAGGTAGTCAGGCAGGCAGGCAGGCATGCAGGCAGGTAGGCAGGCAGGCAGGCAGGCAGGCAGGCAGGTAGACAGGCAGGCTAGCAGGCAGGCAGGCTTGAAGGCAGGCAGGCAGGCAGGCTGACACCAGGCAGGCTCGCTGGCAGGCAGGCAGGCAGGCTCGCACCAGGCAGGTTCGCTGGCAGGCAGGCAAGCAAGCTCGCAGGCAGGCAGGCAGGCAGGCAGGCAGGCAGGCAGGCAGGAAGGCTGCAGGCAGGCAGGCAGGCAGGCTCGCAGGCAGGCAGGCAGTTTGGTTTGCAGGCAGGCAGGATGGCAGGCTTGCAGGCAGGCAGGCAGGCAAGCAAGCTCACAGGCTCGCAGGCAGGCAGGCAGGCAGGCACCCAGGCTCGCAGGCAGGCAGGCTCGCAGGCAGGCATGCAGGCAAGCTAGCAGGCACAGGCTAGCAGGCAGGCAGGCTCTCAGGCAGGCAGGCAGCCTCGCAGGCAGGCAGGCTCGCAGGCAGGTAGGCAGGAAGGCATGCAGTCAGGTAGGCAGGGAGGCAGGCAGGCAGGCAGGCAGGCAGGCAGGTAGGCAGGCAGGCAGGCAGGAAGGAAGGCTAGCAAGCAGGCAGGCTCGCAGGAAGGCAGGCAGGCAGGCAAGCATGCTTGCAGGCTCAATGGCAGGCAGGCAGGCAGGCATACATGCAGGCAGGCAGTCAGGCATGCAGGCAGGTAGGCAGGCAGGCAGGCAGGCAGGCAGGCTCGCTGGCAGGCAGGCAGGCAGGCAGGCTCGCAGGCCGGCAGGCAGGCAGGTAGGAATGCAGGCAGGTAGGCAGGTAGGCAGCCGGGCGGGAAGGCTAGCAGGCAGGCATGCTCGCAGGCAGCCAGGCAAGTAGGCAGGTAAGCAAGCTCGGAGGCTCGCAGGCAGGCAGGCAGGCCGCAGGCAGGCAGGCAAGCAGGCAAGCAAGCTCACAGGCTACAGGCAGGCAGGCAGGCAGGCAGGCAGGCTCGCAGGCAGGCAGGCAGGCAAGCAGCTCGCAGGCTAGCAGGCAGGCAGGCAGGCTGTAGGCAGGCAGGCAGGCAGGCAGGCAGGCAGGCTCGTATGCAGGCTCACATGCTGGCAGGCAGGCTCGCAGGCAGGAAGGCAGGCAGGCATGCAGGCAGGCAGACAGGCAGGTAGTCAGGCAGGCAGGCAGGCATGCAGGCAGGTAGGCAGGCAGTCAGGCAGGCAGGCAGGCAGGTAGACAGGCAGGCAGGCAGGAAGGCAGGCAGGCTAGCATGCAGGCAGGCTTGAAGGCAGGCAGGCAGGCAAGTAAGCTCACATGCTTGCTCGCTGGCAGGCAGGCAGGCAGGCAGGCAGGCTGACACCAGGCAGGCTCGCTGGCAGGCAGGCAGGCAGGCTCGCACCAGGCAGGTTCGCTGGCAGGCAGGCAGGCAGGCTCGCAGGCAGGTAGGCAGGAAAGTTCGCAGGCAGGCAGGCAGGCAGGCAAGCAAGCTCACAGGCTCGCAGGCAGGCAGGAAGGCTGCAGGCAGGCAGGCAGGCAGGCAGGCAAGCAGGCAAGTGTGCTAGGTAGGCAGGCAGGCATGCAGACAGACAGGCAGGCAGGTAGGCAGGCAGGCAGGCTTGCACCAGGCAGGCTCGCTGGCAAGCAGGCAGGCAGCTCACAGGTAGGTAGGCAGGAAGGTTCGCAGGCAGGCAGGCAGGCAAGCAAGTTCACAGGCTCGCAGGCAGGCAGGCAGGCAGGCAGACAGGCAGGCAAACAGGCAAGCAAGCTCGCAGGCACACAAGCTCGCAGGCACTCAGGCAGGCTCACAGGCAGGCAGGCAGGCAGGCAGACAGGCAGGCAGGCAGGCAGCCAGGCTAGCAGGCTAGCAGGCAGGCAAGCAAGCTCGCAGGCTCGCAGGCAGGCAGGCCGGCCGCAGGTATGCAGGCAGGCAGGCAAGCAGGCAAGCAAGCTCGCAGGCTAGCAGGCAGTCTGGCAGGCAGGCAGGAATGCAGGAAGGCAGGCATGAAGGCAGGCAGGTAAACAGGCAGTCAGGCAAGCAGGCAGGCAGGAATGCAGGAAGGCAGGCATGCAGGCAGGCAGGTAAACAGGCAGGCAGGCAGGCAGGCAGGCTCCCACAAGGCAGGCTCGCTGGCAGGCAGGCAGGCAGGAAGGCAGGCTCGCAGGCAGGCAGGCAGGCAGGCTTGCAGGTAGGCAGGCAGGCAGGCAGGCATGCCAACAGACAGGCAGGCAGGCAGGCAGGCAGGCAGGCTCTCACCAGGTAGGCTCGCTGGCAAGCAGGCAGGCTGCTCGCAGGCAGGTAGGCAGGCAGGCAGGCTGTAGGCAGGCAGGCAGGCAGGCTCGCAGGCAGGCAGCCAGGCTAGCAGGTAGGCAGGCTTGCAGGCAGGCAGGCAGGCAGGCAGGCAGGCAGGCATGCAGACAGACAGGCAGGCAGGAAGGCAGGCTCGCACCAGGCAGGCTCGCTGGCAAGCAGGCAGGCAGGCTCGCAGGCTCGCAGGCAGGCAGGCAGGCATGCAGGCAGGTAGGCAGGCAGGAAGGCTAGCAGGCAGGCATGCTCGCAGGCAGCCAGGCAAGTAGGCAGGTAAGCAAGCTCGGAGGCTCGCAGGCAGGCAGGCAGGCTGCAGGCAGGCAGGCAAGCAGGCAAGCAAGCTCGCAGGCTACAGGCTGGCAGGCAGGCAGGCAGGCTCGCAGGCAGGCAGGCAGGCAAGCAGCTCGCAGGCTTGCAGGCAGGCAGGCAGGCTGTAGGCAGGCTCACAGGCTGGCAGGCAGGCTCACAGGCAGGCAGGCAGGCAGGCAGGCATGCAGGCATGCAGGCAGGCAGACAGGCAGGTAGTCAGGCAGGCAGGCAGGCATGCAGGCAGGTAGGCAGGCAGTCAGGCAGGCAGGCAGGCAGGTAGACAGGCAGGCAGGCAGGAAGGCAGGCAGGCTAGCAGGCAGGCAGGCTTGAAGGCAGGCAGGCAGGCAAGGAAGCTCACATGCTTGCTCGCTGGCAGGCAGGAAGGCAGGCAGGCTGACACCAGGCAGGCTCGCTGGCAGGCAGGCAGGCAGGCTGGCACCAGGCAGGTTCGCTGGCAGGCAGGCAAGCAAGCTCGCAGGCAGGCCGGCAGGCAGGCAGGCAGGCAGGCAGGCTGCAGGCAGGCAGGCAGGCAAGCAGGCAAGTATGCTAGGCAGGCAGGCAGGCATGCAGACAGACAGGCAGGCAGGTAGGCAGACAGGCTGGCTCGCACCAGGCAGGCTCACTGGCAAGCAGGCAGGCAGCTCACAGGCAGGTAGGCAGGAAGGTTCGCAGGCAGGCAGGCAGGCAAGCAAGCTCACAGGCTCGCAGGCAGGCAGGTAGGCAGGCAGGCAGGCAGGCAAACAGGCAAGCAAGCTCGCAGGCACGCAAGCTCGCAGGCACGCAGGCAGGCTCGCAGGCAGGCAGGCCGGCCGCAGGTATGCAGGCAGGCAGGCAAGCAGGCAAGCAAGCTCGCAGGCTCGCAGGCTGGCAGGCAGGCAGGCAGGCAGGAAGGCTAGCAGGCAGGCAGGCAAGTAGGCATTCAAGCAAGCTCGCAGGCTCGCAGGCCGGCAGGCAGGCAGGTAGACAGGCAGGTAGGCAGGAAGGTTCGCAGGCAGGCAGGCAGGCAAGCAAGCTCACAGGCTCGCAGGCAGGCAGGTAGGCAGGCAGGCAGGCAGGCAAACAGGCAAGCAAGCTCGCAGGCACGCAAGCTCGCAGGCACGCAGGCAGGCTCGCAGGCAGGCAGGCCGGCCGCAGGTATGCAGGCAGGCAGGCAAGCAGGCAAGCAAGCTCGCAGGCTCGCAGGCTGGCAGGCAGGCAGGCAGGCAGGAAGGCTAGCAGGCAGGCAGGCAAGTAGGCATTCAAGCAAGCTCGCAGGCTCGCAGGCCGGCAGGCAGGCAGGTAGACAGGCAGGTAGGCAGGCAGGCAGGCAAGCAAGCTCGCAGGCTCGCAGGCAGGCAGGCAGGCCGCAGGCAGGCAGGCAGGCAAGCAGGCAAGCAAGCTCGCAGGCTCGCAGGCAGGCAGGCAGGCAGGCAGGCAGGAAGGCAGGAATGCAGGCAGGTAGGCAGGCAGGCAGGCAGGCAGGCGGGAAGGCTAGCAGGCAGGCAGGTTCTCAGGCAGGCAGCCAGGCTAGCAGGCAGGCAGGCAGGCAGGCTTGCAGGCAGGCAGGCAGGCAGGCAGGCAGGCAGGCAGGCTCTCACCAGGTAGGCTCGCTGGCAAGCAGGCAGGCAGGCTCGCAGGCAGGTAGGCAGGCAGGCAGGCTGCAGGCAGGCTCGCAGGCAGGTAGGCAGGCAGGCAGGCTGCAGGCAGGCAGGCAGGCAGGCTCGCAGGCAGGCAGGCAGGCAGGCATGCAGACAGACAGGCAGGCAGGCAGGCAGGCAGGCTCGCAACAGGCAGGCTCGCTGGCAGCCAGGCAAGTAGGCAGGTAAGCAAGATCGCAGGCTCGCAGGCAGGCAGGCAGGGAGGCAGGCAGGTAGACAGGCAGGCAGGCAGGCAAGCAAGCTGCAGGCTCGCAGGCAGGCAGGCAAGCAGGCAGGCAAGCTCACAGGCTCGCAGGCAGGCAGGCAGGCAGGCAGGCAGGCAGGCATGCAGGCATGCAGGCAGGTAGGCAGGCAGGCAGGCAGGCAGGAAGGCTAGCAGGCAGGCAGGCTCGCAGGCAGGCAGGCAAGTAGGCAGTCAAGCTAGCTCGCAGGCTGACAGGCTGGCAGGGAGGCAGGCAGGCAGGCATGCAGGCAGGCAGGTAGACAGTCAGGCAGGCAGGCAGGCAGGCTCGCACCAGGCGGGCTTGCTGGCAGGCAGGTAGACAGGCAGGCTCGCAGGCAGGCAGCCAGGCTAGCAGGCAGGCAGGCAGGCTTGCATGCAGGTAGGCAGGCAGGCATGTAGACAGACAGGCAGGCAGGCAGGCTCGAACCAGGCAGGCTCGCTGGCAAGCAGGCAGGCAGGCTCGCAGACAGGTAGGCAGGAAGGTTCGCAGGCAGGCAGGCAGGCAAGCAAGCTCGCCGGCTCGCAGCCAGGCAAGCAGGCTACAGGCAGGCAGGCAGACAGGCAGGTAGGCAGGCAGGCAGGCTCGTAGGCAGGCTCACAGGCTGGCAGGCAGGCTCGCAGGCAGGCAGGCAGGCAGGCAGGCATGCAGGCAGGCAGACAGGCAGGTAGTCAGGCAGGCAGGCAGGCATGCAGGCAGGTAGGCAGGCAGGCAGGCAGGCAGGCAGGCAGGTAGACAGGCAGGCTAGCAGGCAGGCAGGCTTGAAGGCAGGCAGGCAGGCAGGCTGACACCAGGCAGGCTCGCTGGCAGGCAGGCAGGCAGGCTCGCACCAGGCAGGTTCGCTGGCAGGCAGGCAAGCAAGCTCGCAGGCAGGCAGGCAGGCAGGCAGGCAGGCAGGCAGGCAGGAAGGCTGCAGGCAGGCAGGCAGGCAGGCAGGCAAGCAGGCAAGTATGCTAGGCAGGCAGGCAGGCATGCAGACAGACAGGCAGGCAGGTAGGCAGGCAGGCAGGCTAGCACCAGGCAGGCTCGCTGGCAAGCAGGCAGGCAGGCTCGCAGACAGGTAGGCAGGAAGGTTCGCAGGCAGGCAGGCAGGCAAGCAAGCTCGCCGGCTCGCAGCCAGGCAGGCAGGCTACAGGCAGGCAGGCAGACAGGCAGGTAGGCAGGCAGGCAGGCTCGTAGGCAGGCTCACAGGCTGGCAGGCAGGCTCGCAGGCAGGCAGGCAGGCAGGCAGGCATGCAGGCAGGCAGACAGGCAGGTAGTCAGGCAGGCAGGCAGGCATGCAGGCAGGTAGGCAGGCAGGCAGGCAGGCAGGCAGGCAGGTAGACAGGCAGGCTAGCAGGCAGGCAGGCTTGAAGGCAGGCAGGCAGGCAGGCTGACACCAGGCAGGCTCGCTGGCAGGCAGGCAGGCAGGCTCGCAGGCAGGCAGGCAGGCAGGCAGGCAGGCAGGCAGGCAGGCAGGCTGCAGGCAGGCAGGCAGGCAGGCAGGCAAGCAGGCAAGTATGCTAGGCAGGCAGGCAGGCATGCAGACAGACAGGCAGGCAGGTAGGCAGGCAGGCAGGCTCGCACCAGGCAGGCTCGCTGGCAAGCAGGCAGGCAGCTCACAGGCAGGTAGGCAGGAAGGTTCGCAGGCAGGCAGGCAAGAAAGCAAGCTCACAGGCTCACAGGCAGGCAGGTAGGCAGGCAGGCAGGCAGGCAAACAGGCAAGCAAGCTTGCAGGCACGCAAGCTCGCAGGCATGCAGGCAGGCTCACAGGCAGGCAGGCAGGCAGGCAGGCAGGCAGGCAGGCAGGCAACCACGCTAGCAGGCTAGCAGGCAGGCAAGCAAGCTCGCAGGCTCGCAGGCAGTCAGGCCGGCCGCAGGTATGGAGGCAGGCAGGCAAGCAGGCAAGCAAGCTCGCAGGCTCGCAGGCTGGCAGGCAAGCAGGCAGGAAGGCCAGCAGGCAGGCAGGCAAGTAGGCATTCAAGCAAGCTCGCAGGCTCGCAGGCCGGCAGGCAGGCAGGTAGACAGGCAGGTAGGCAGGCAGGCAGGCAAGCAAGCTCGCAGGCTCGCAGGCAGGCAGGCAGGCCGCAGGCAGGCAGGCCGCAGGCAGGCAGGCAGGCAGGCAAGCAGGCAAGCAAGCTCGCAGGCTCGCAGGCAGGCAGGCAGGCAGGAAGGCAGGAATGCAGGCAGGTAGGCAGGCAGGCAGGCAGCCAGGCTAGCAGGCAGGCAGGCAGGCAGGCTTGCAGGCAGGCAGGCAGGCAGGCAGGCAGGCGGGCAGGCAGGCAGGCATGCAGACAGACAGGCAGGCAGGCAGGCAGGCAGGCAGGCAGGCTCTCACCAGGTAGGCTCGCTGGCAAGCAGGCAGGCAGGCTCGCAGGCAGGTAGGCAGGCAGGCAGGCTGCAGGCAGGCAGGCAGGCAGGCTCGCAGGCAGGCAGCCAGGCTAGCAGGTAGGCAGGCTTGCAGGCAGGCAGGCAGGCAGGCAGGCATGCAGACAGACAGGCAGGCAGGCAGGCAGGCTCGCACCAGGCAGGCTCGCTGGCAGCCAGGCAAGTAGGCAGGTAAGCAAGCTCGCAGGCTCGCAGGCAGGCAGGCAGGGAGGCAGGCAGGTAGACAGGCAGGCAGGCAGGCAAGCAAGCTGTAGGCTCGCAGGCAGGCAGGCAAGCAGGCAGGCAAGCTCACAGGCTCGCAGGCAGGCAGGCAGGCAGGCAGGCAGGCAGGCAGGCAGGCATGCAGGCAGGTAGAAAGGCAGGCAGGCAGGCGGGAAGGCTAGCAGGCAGGCAGGCTCGCAGGCAGGCAGGCAAGTAGGCAGGCAAGCTAGCTCGCAGGCTGACAGGCTGGCAGGGAGGCAGGCAGGGAGGCAGGCATGCAGGCAGGCAGGTAGACAATCAGGCAGGCAGGCAGGCAGGCAGGCTCGCACCAGGCAGGCTTACTGGCAGGCAGGTAGACAGGCAGGCTCGCAGCCAGGCAGCCAGGCTAGCAGCCAGGCAGGCAGGCTTGCATGCAGGTAGGCAGGCAGGCATGTAGACAGACAGGCAGGCAGGCAGGCAGGCAGGCTCGAACCAGGCAGGCTCAATGGCAAGCAGGCAGGCAGGCTCGCAGGCAGGTAGGCAGGAAGGTTCGCAGGCAGGCAGGCAGGCAAGCAAGCTCACCGTCTCGCAGGCAGGCAGGCAGGCTACAGGCAGGCAGGCAGACAGGCATGCAGGCAGGCAGACAAGCAGGAAGGCATGCAGACAGATAGGCAGGCAGGCAGTTAGGCAGGCAGGCAGGCAGGCTCGCACCAGGCAGGCTCGCTGGCAGGCAGGCAGGCAGGCTCGCAGGCACATAAGCAAGAAGGTCGCAGGCAGGCAGGCAGGTCGCAGGCAGGCAGGCAGGCTCGCAGACAGGCAGCCAGGCTACAGGCAGGGAGGCAGGCAGGCAGGCATGCAGGCATGCAGGCAGGTAGAGAGGCAGGCAGACAGGCACTCAGGCAGGCTGGCAGGCAGTCAGGCTCGCACCAGGCAGGCTTGCTGGCAGGCAGGCAGGCAGGCAGGCAGGCTCGCAGGCAGGCAGGCAGGCTCGCAGGCAGGCAGGCAGGCTAGCAGACAGGCAGGCAGGCAGGCTCGCAGGCAGGCAGGCAGTTAGGATCGCAGGAAGGCAGGATGGCAGGCTTGCAGGCAGGCAAGTAGGCATTCAAGCAAGCTCGCAGGCTCGCAGGCCGGCAGGCAGGCAGGTAGACAGGCAGGTAGGCAGGCAGGCAGGCAAGCAAGCTCGCAGGCTCGCAGGCAGGCAGGCAGGCCGCAGGCAGGCAGGCAGGCAAGCAGGCAAGCAAGCTCGCAGGCTCGCAGGCAGGCAGGCAGGCAGGCAGGCAGGCAGGAAGGCAGGAATGCAGGCAGGTAGGCAGGCAGGCAGGCAGGCAGGCGGGAAGGCTAGCAGGCAGGCAGGTTCTCAGGCAGGCAGCCAGGCTAGCAGGCAGGCAGGCAGGCAGGCTTGCAGGCAGGCAGGCAGGCAGGCAGGCAGGCAGGCAGGCAGGCTCTCACCAGGTAGGCTCGCTGGCAAGCAGGCAGGCAGGCTCGCAGGCAGGTAGGCAGGCAGGCAGGCTGCAGGCAGGCTCGCAGGCAGGTAGGCAGGCAGGCAGGCAGGCTCGCAGGCAGGCAGGCAGGCAGGCAGGCATGCAGACAGACAGGCAGGCAGGCAGGCAGGCAGGCTCGCAACAGGCAGGCTCGCTGGCAGCCAGGCAAGTAGGCAGGTAAGCAAGATCGCAGGCTCGCAGGCAGGCAGGCAGGGAGGCAGGCAGGTAGACAGGCAGGCAGGCAGGCAAGCAAGCTGCAGGCTCGCAGGCAGGCAGGCAAGCAGGCAGGCAAGCTCACAGGCTCGCAGGCAGGCAGGCAGGCAGGCAGGCAGGCATGCAGGCATGCAGGCAGGTAGGCAGGCAGGCAGGCAGGCAGGAAGGCTAGCAGGCAGGCAGGCTCGCAGGCAGGCAGGCAAGTAGGCAGGCAAGCTAGCTCGCAGGCTGACAGGCTGGCAGGGAGGCAGGCAGGCAGGCATGCAGGCAGGCAGGTAGACAGTCAGGCAGGCAGGCAGGCAGGCTCGCACCAGGCGGGCTTGCTGGCAGGCAGGTAGACAGGCAGGGTCGCAGGCAGGCAGCCAGGCTAGCAGGCAGGCAGGCAGGCTTGCATGCAGGTAGGCAGGCAGGCATGTAGACAGACAGGCAGGCAGGCAGGCAGGCAGGCTCGAACCAGGCAGGCTCGCTGGCAAGCAGGCAGGCAGGCTCGCAGACAGGTAGGCAGGAAGGTTCGCAGGCAGGCAGGCAGGCAAGCAAGCTCGCCGGCTCGCAGCCAGGCAGGCAGGCTACAGGCAGGCAGGCAGACAGGCAGGTAGGCAGGCAGGCAGGCTCGTAGGCAGGCTCACAGGCTGGCAGGCAGGCTCGCAGGCAGGCAGGCAGGCATGCAGGCAGGCAGACAGGCAGGTAGTCAGGCAGGCAGGCAGGCATGCAGGCAGGTAGGCAGGCAGGCAGGCAGGCAGGCAGGCAGGCAGGCAGGTAGACAGGCAGGCTAGCAGGCAGGCAGGCTTGAAGGCAGGCAGGCAGGCAGGCTGACACCAGGCAGGCTCGCTGGCAGGCAGGCAGGCAGGCTCGCACCAGGCAGGTTCGCTGGCAGGCAGGCAAGCAAGCTCGCAGGCAGGCAGGCAGGCAGGCAGGCAGGCAGGCAGGCAGGCTGCAGACAGGCAGGCAGGCAGGCAGGCAAGCAGGCAAGTATGCTAGGCAGGCAGGCAGGCATGCAGACAGACAGGCAGGCAGGTAGGCAGGCAGGCAGGCTCGCACCAGGCAGGCTCGCTGGCAAGCAGGCAGGCAGGCTCGCAGACAGGTAGGCAGGAAGGTTCGCAGGCAGGCAGGCAGGCAAGCAAGCTCGCCGGCTCGCAGCCAGGCAGGCAGGCTACAGGCAGGCAGGCAGACAGGCAGGTAGGCAGGCAGGCAGGCTCGTAGGCAGGCTCACAGGCTGGCAGGCAGGCTCGCAGGCAGGCAGGCAGGCAGGCAGGCATGCAGGCAGGCAGACAGGCAGGTAGTCAGGCAGGCAGGCAGGCATGCAGGCAGGTAGGCAGGCAGGCAGGCAGGCAGGCAGGCAGGCAGGTAGACAGGCAGGCTAGCAGGCAGGCAGGCTTGAAGGCAGGCAGGCAGGCAGGCTGACTCCAGGCAGGCTCGCTGGCAGGCAGGCAGGCAGGCTCGCAGGCAGGCAGGCAGGCAGGCAGGCAGGCAGGCAGGCAGGCAGGCAAGCAGGCAAGTATGCTAGGCAGGCAGGCAGGCATGCAGACAGACAGGCAGGCAGGTAGGCAGGCAGGCAGGCTCGCACCAGGCAGGCTCGCTGGCAAGCAGGCAGGCAGGCTCGCAGACAGGTAGGCAGGAAGGTTCGCAGGCAGGCAGGCAGGCAAGCAAGCTCGCCGGCTCGCAGCCAGGCAGGCAGGCTACAGGCAGGCAGGCAGACAGGCAGGTAGGAAGGCAGGCAGGCTCGTAGGCAGGCTCACAGGCTGGCAGGCAGGCTCGCAGGCAGGCAGGCAGGCAGGCAGGCATGCAGGCAGGCAGACAGGCAGGTAGTCAGGCAGGCAGGCAGGCATGCAGGCAGGTAGGCAGGCAGGCAGGCAGGCAGGCAGGCAGGTAGACAGGCAGGCTAGCAGGCAGGCAGGCTTGAAGGCAGGCAGGCAGGCAGGCTGACACCAGGCAGGCTCGCTGGCAGGCAGGCAGGCAGGCTCGCAGGCAGGGAGGCAGGCAGGCAGGCAGGCAGGCAGGCAGGCAGGCAGGCTGCAGGCAGGCAGGCAGGCAGGCAAGCAGGCAAGTATGCTAGGCAGGCAGGCAGGCATGCAGACAGACAGGCAGGCAGGTAGGCAGGCAGGCAGGCTCGCACCAGGCAGGCTCGCTGGCAAGCAGGCAGGCAGCTCACAGGCAGGTAGGCAGGAAGGTTCGCAGGCAGGCAGGCAAGCAAGCAAGCTCACAGGCTCACAGGCAGGCAGGTAGGCAGGCAGGCAGGCAGGCAAACAGGCAAGCAAGCTTGCAGGCACGCAAGCTAACAGGCATGCAGGCAGGCTCGCAGGCAGGCAGGCAGGCAGGCAGGCAGGCAGGCAGGCAGCCACGCTAGCAGGCTAGCAGGCAGGCAAGCAAGCTCGCAGGCTCGCAGGCAGGCCGGCCGGCCGCAGGTATGCAGGCAGGCAGGCAAGCAGGCAAGCAAGCTCGCAGGCTCGCAGGCTGGCAGGCAAGCAGGCAGGAAGGCTAGCAGGCAGGCAGGCAAGTAGGCATTCAAGCAAGCTCGCAGGCTCGCAGGCCGGCAGGCAGGCAGGTAGACAGGCAGGTAGGCAGGCAGGCAGGCAAGCAAGCTCGCAGGCTCGCAGGCAGGCAGGCAGGCCGCAGGCAGGCAGGCAGGCAGGCAAGCAGGCAAGCAAGCTCGCAGGCTCGCAGGCAGGCAGGCAGGCAGGCAGGAAGGCAGGAATGCAGGCAGGTAGGCAGGCAGGCAGGCAGCCAGGCTAGCAGGCAGGCAGGCAGGCAGGCTTGCAGGCAGGCAGGCAGGCAGGCAGGCAGGCGGGCAGGCGGGCAGGCAGGCAGGCATGCAGACAGACAGGCAGGCAGGCAGGCAGGCAGGCAGGCTCTCACCAGGTAGGCTCGCTGGCAAGCAGGCAGGCAGGCTCGCAGGCAGGTAGGCAGGCAGGCAGGCTGCAGGCAGACAGGCATGCAGGCTCGCAGGCAGGAAGCCAGGCTAGCAGGTAGGCAGGCTTGCAGGCAGGCAGGCAGGCAGGCAGGCATGCAGACAGACAGGCAGGCAGGCAGGCAGGCTCGCACCAGGCAGGCTCGCTGGCAGCCAGGCAAGTAGGCAGGTAAGCAAGCTCGCAGGCTCGCAGGCAGGCAGGCAGGGAGGCAGGCAGGTAGAAAGGCAGGCAGGCAGGCAAGCAAGCTGTAGGCTCGCAGGCAGGCAGGCAAGCAGGCAGGCAAGCTCACAGGCTCGCAGGCAGGCAGGCAGGCAGGCAGGCAGGCAGGCAGGCAGGCAGGCAGGCAGGCAGGCATGCAGGCAGGTAGAAAGGCAGACAGGCAGGCGGGAAGGCTAGCAGGCAGGCAGGCTCACAGGCAGGCAGGCAAGTAGGCAGGCAAGCTAGCTCGCAGGCTGACAGGCTGGCAGGGAGGCAGGCAGGGAGGCAGGCATGCAGGCAGGTAGGTAGACAATCAGGCAGGCAGGCAGGCAGGCAGGCAGGCTCGCACCAGGCAGGCTTACTGGCAGGCAGGTAGACAGGCAGGCTCGCAGCCAGGCAGCCAGGCTAGCAGCCAGGCAGGCAGGCTTGCATGCAGGTAGGCAGGCAGGCATGTAGACAGACAGGCAGGCAGGCAGGCAGGCAGGCTCGAACCAGGCAGGCTCAATGGCAAGCAGGCAGGCAGGCTCGCAGGCAGGTAGGCAGGAAGGTTCGCAGGCAGGCAGGCAGGCAAGCAAGCTCGCCGTCTCGCAGGCAGGCAGGCAGGCTACAGGCAGGCAGGCAGACAGGCATGCAGGCAGGCAGACAAGCAGGAAGGCATGCAGACAGATAGGCAGGCAGGCAGTTAGGCAGGCAGGAAGGCAGGCTCGCACCAGGCAGGCTCGCTGGCAGGCAGGCAGGCAGGCTCGCAGGCACGTAAACAAGAAGGTCGCAGGCAGGCAGGCAGGTCGCAGGCAGGCAGGCAGGCTCGCAGACAGGCAGCCAGGCTACAGGCAGGGAGGCAGGCAGGCAGGCATGCAGGCATGCAGGCAGGTAGAGAGGCAGGCAGACAGGCACTCAGGCAGGCTGGCAGGCAGGCAGGCTCGCACCAGGGAGGCTTGCTGGCAGGCAGGCAGGCAGGCAGGCAGGCTCGCAGGCAGGCAGGCAGGCTCGCAGGCAGGCAGGCAGGCTAGCAGACAGGCAGGCAGGCAGGCTCGCAGGCAGGCAGGCAGTTAGTATCGCAGGAAGGCAGGATGGCAGGCTTGCAGGCAGGCAAGTAGGCATTCAAGCAAGCTCGCAGGCTCGCAGGCCGGCAGGCAGGCAGGTAGACAGGCAGGTAGGCAGGCAGGCAGGCAAGCAAGCTCGCAGGCTCGCAGGCTGGCAGGCAGGCAGGCAGGCAGGCACCCAGGCTCGCAGGCAGGCAGGTTCGCAGGCAGGCAGACAGGCAAGCTAGCAGGCACAGGCTAGCAGGCAGGCAGGCTCTCAGGCAGGCAGGCAGCGTCGCAGGCAGGCAGGCTCGCAGGCAGGTAGGCAGGAAGGCATGCAGTCAGGCATGCAGGCATGCAGGCAGGTAGGCAGGCAGGCAGGTAGGCAGGCAGGCAGGCAGGCAGGAAGGAAGGCTAGCAAACAGGCAGGCTCGCAGGAAGGCAGGCAGGCAGGCAAGCATGCTTGCAGGCTCAATGGCAGGCAGGCAGGCAGGCATACATGCAGGCAGGCAGGCAGTCAGCCATGCAGGCAGGTAGGCAGGCAGGCAGGCAGGCTCGCTGGCAGGCAGGCAGGCAGGCATGCAGGCAGGTAGAGAGGCAGGCAGACAGGCACTCAGGCAGGCTGGCAGGCAGGCAGGCTCACAGGCAGGCTGGCAGGCAGGCATGCAGGCAGGCAGGTAGACAGGAAGGCAGGCAGGCAGGCTCGTACCAGGCAGGCTTGCTGGCCGGCAGGCAGGCTCGCAGGCAGGCAGACAGGCTAGCAGACAGGCAGGCAGGCAGGCAGGCTTGCAGGCAGGCAGGCAGGCAGGCTCGCAGGCAGGCAGGCAGTTAGGTTCGCAGGCAGGCAGGATGGCAGGCTTACAGGCAGGCAGGCAGGCAAGCAAGCTCACAGGCTCGCAGGCAGGCAGGCAGGCACCCAGGCTCGCAGGCAGGCAGGCTCGCAGGCAGGCAGACAGGCAAGCTAGCAGGCACAGGTTAGCAGGCAGGCAGGCTCTCAGGCAGGCAGGCAGCCTCGCAGGCAGGCAGGCTCACAGGCAGGTAGGCAAGAAGGCATGCGGCAGGCATGCAGGCATGCAGGCAGGTAGGCAGGCAGGCAGGCAGGCAGGCAGGCAGGTAGGCAGGCAGGCAGGCAGGAAGGAAGGCTAGCAAGCAGGCAGGCTCGCAGGCAGGCAGGCAGGCAGGCAGGAATGCAGGCAGGTAGGCAGGCAGGCAGCCTCGCAGGCAGCCAGGCAAGTAGGCAGGTAAGCAAGCTCGGAGGCTTGCAGGCAGGCAGGCAGGCTGCAGGCAGGCAGGCAAGCAGGCAAGCAAGCTCGCAGGCTACAGGCTGGCAGGCAGGCAGGCAGGCTCGCAGGCAGGCAGGCAGGCAAGCAGCTCGCAGGCTTGCAGTCAGGCAGGCAGGCTGTAGGCAGGCTCACAGGCTGGCAGGCAGGCTCACAGGCAGGCAGGCAGGCAGGCAGGCATGCAGGGATGCAGGCAGGCAGACAGGCAGGTAGTCAGGCAGGCAGGCAGGCATGCAGGCAGGTAGGCAGGCAGTCAGGCAGGCAGGCAGGCAGGTAGACAGGCAGGCAGGCAGGAAGGCAGGCAGGCTAGCAGGCAGGCAGGCTTGAAGGCAGGCAGGCAGGCAAGGAAGCTCACATGCTTGCTCGCTGGCAGGCAGGAAGGCAGGCGGGCTGACACCAGGCAGGCTCGCTGGCAGGCAGGCAGGCAGGCTGGCACCAGGCAGGTTCGCTGGCAGGCAGGCAAGCAAGCTCGCAGGCAGGCCGGCAGGCAGGCAGGCAGGCAGGCAGGCTGCAGGCAGGCAGGCAGGCAAGCAGGCAAGTATGCTAGGCAGGCAGGCAGGCATGCAGACAGACAGGCAGGCAGGTAGGCAGACAGGCAGGCTCGCACCAGGCAGGCTCACTGGCAAGCAGGCAGGCAGCTCACAGGCAGGTAGGCAGGAAGGTTCGCAGGCAGGCAGGCAGGCAAGCAAGCTCACAGGCTCGCAGGCAGGCAGGTAGGCAGGCAGGCAGGCAGGCAAACAGGCAAGCAAGCTCGCAGGCACGCAAGCTCGCAGGCACGCAGGCAGGCTCGCAGGCAGGCAGGCCGGCCGTAGGTATGCAGGCAGGCAGGCAAGCAGGCAAGCAAGCTCGCAGGCTCGCAGGCTGGCAGGCAGGCAGGCAGGCAGGAAGGCTAGCAGGCAGGCAGGCAAGTAGGCATTCAAGCAAGCTCGCAGGCTCGCAGGCCGGCAGGCAGGCAGGTAGACAGGCAGGTAGGCAGGCAGGCAGGCAAGCAAGCTCGCAGGCTCGCAGGCAGGCAGGCAGGCCGCAGGCAGGCAGGCAGGCAAGCAGGCAAGCAAGCTCGCAGGCTCGCAGGCAGGCAGGCAGGCAGGCAGGCAGGAAGGCAGGAATGCAGGCAGGTAGGCAGGCAGGCAGGCAGGCAGGCAGGCGGGAAGGCTAGCAGGCAGGCAGGTTCTCAGGCAGGCAGCCAGGCTAGCAGGCAGGCAGGCAGGCAGGCTTGCAGGCAGGCAGGCAGGCAGGCAGGCAGGCAGGCAGGCTCTCACCAGGTAGGCTCGCTGGCAAGCAGGCAGGCAGGCTCGCAGGCAGGTAGGCAGGCAGGCAGGCTGCAGGCAGGCTCGCAGGCAGGTAGGCAGGCAGGCAGGCTGCAGGCAGGCAGGCAGGCAGGCTCGCAGGCAGGCAGGCAGGCAGGCATGCAGACAGACAGGCAGGCAGGCAGGCAGGCAGGCTCGCAACAGGCAGGCTCGCTGGCAGCCAGGCAAGTAGGCAGGTAAGCAAGATCGCAGGCTCGCAGGCAGGCAGGCAGGGAGGCAGGCAGGTAGACAGGCAGGCAGGCAGGCAAGCAAGCTGCAGGCTCGCAGGCAGGCAGGCAAGCAGGCAGGCAAGCTCACAGGCTCGCAGGCAGGCAGGCAGGCAGGCAGGCAGGCAGGCAGGCAGGCATGCAGGCATGCAGGCAGGTAGGCAGGCAGGCAGGCAGGCAGGAAGGCTAGCAGGCAGGCAGGCAGGCTCGCAGGCAGGCAGGCAAGTAGGCAGGCAAGCTAGCTCGCAGGCTGACAGGCTGACAGGGAGGCAGGCAGGCAGGCATGCAGGCAGGCACGTAGACAGTCAGGCAGGCAGGCAGGCAGGCTCGCACCAGGCGGGCTTGCTGGCAGGCAGGTAGACAGGAAGGCTCGCAGGCAGGCAGCCAGGCTAGAAGGCAGGCAGGCAGGCTTGCATGCAGGTAGGCAGGCAGGCATGTAGACAGACAGGCAGGCAGGCAGGCAGGCAGGCTCGAACCAGGCAGGCTCGCTGGCAAGCAGGCAGGCAGGCTCGCAGACAGGTAGGCAGGAAGGTTCGCAGGCAGGCAGGCAGGCAAGCAAGCTCGCCGGCTCGCAGCCAGGCAGGCAGGCTACAGGCAGGCAGGCAGACAGGCAGGTAGGCAGGCAGGCAGGCTCGTAGGCAGGCTCACAGGCTGGCAGGCAGGCTCGCAGGCAGGCAGGCAGGCAGGCAGGCATGCAGGCAGGCAGACAGGCAGGTAGTCAGGCAGGCAGGCAGGCATGCAGGCAGGTAGGCAGGCAGGCAGGCAGGCAGGCAGGTAGACAGGCAGGCTAGCAGGCAGGCAGGCTTGAAGGCAGGCAGGCAGGCAGGCTGACACCAGGCAGGCTCGCTGGCAGGCAGGCAGGCAGGCTCGCACCAGGCAGGTTCGCTGGCAGGCAGGCAAGCAAGCTCGCAGGCAGGCAGGCAGGCAGGCAGGCAGGCAGGCAGGAAGGCTGCAGGCAGGCAGGCAGGCAGGCAGGCAAGCAGGCAAGTATGCTAGGCAGGCAGGCAGGCATGCAGACAGACAGGCAGGCAGGTAGGCAGGCAGGCAGGCTCGCACCAGGCAGGCTCGCTGGCAAGCAGGCAGGCAGGCTCGCAGACAGGTAGGCAGGAAGGTTCGCAGGCAGGCAGGCAGGCAAGCAAGCTCGCCGGCTCGCAGCCAGGCAGGCAGGCTACAGGCAGGCAGGCAGACAGGCAGGTAGGCAGGCAGGCAGGCTCGTAGGCAGGCTCACAGGCTGGCAGGCAGGCTCGCAGGCAGGCAGGCAGGCAGGCAGGCATGCAGGCAGGCAGACAGGCAGGTAGTCAGGCAGGCAGGCAGGCATGCAGGCAGGTAGGCAGGCAGGCAGGCAGGCAGGCAGGCAGGTAGACAGGCAGGCTAGCAGGCAGGCAGGCTTGAAGGCAGGCAGGCAGGCAGGCTGACACCAGGCAGGCTCGCTGGCAGGCAGGCAGGCAGGCTCGCAGGCAGGCAGGCAGGCAGGCAGGCAGGCAGGCAGGCTGCAGGCAGGCAGGCAGGCAGGCAGGCAAGTAGGCAAGTATGCTAGGCAGGCAGGCAGGCATGCAGACAGACAGGCAGGCAGGTAGGCAGGCAGGCAGGCTCGCACCAGGCAGGCTCGCTGGCAAGCAGGCAGGCAGCTCACAGGCAGGTAGGCAGGAAGGTTCGCAGGCAGGCAGGCAAGCAAGCAAGCTCACAGGCTCACAGGCAGGCAGGTAGGCAGGCAGGCAGGCAAGCAAACAGGCAAGCAAGCTTGCAGGCACGCAAGCTCGCAGGCATGCAGGCAGGCTCGCAGGCAGGCAGTCAGGCAGGCAGGCAGGCAGGCAGGCAGCCACGCTAGCAGGCTAGCAGGCAGGCAAGCAAGCTCGCAGGCTCGCAGGCAGGCAGGCCGGCCGCAGGTATGCAGGCAGGCAGGCAAGCAGGCAAGCAAGCTCGCAGGCTCGCAGGCTGGCAGGCAAGCAGGCAGGAAGGCTAGCAGGCAGGCAGGCAAGTAGGCATTCAAGCAAGCTCGCAGGCTCGCAGGCCGGCAGGCAGGCAGGTAGACAGGCAGGTAGGCAGGCAGGCAGGCAAGCAAGCTCGCAGGCTCGCAGGCAGGCAGGCAGGCCGCAGGCAGGCAGGCAGGCAGGCAAGCAGGCAAGCAAGCTCGCAGGCTCGCAGGCAGGCAGGCAGGCAGGCAGGCAGGAAGGCAGGAATGCAGGCAGGTAGGCAGGCAGGCAGGCAGCCAGGCTAGCAGTCAGGCAGGCAGGCAGGCTTTCAGGCAGGCAGGCAGGCAGGCAGGCAGGCAGGCGGGCAGGCAGGCAGGCATGCAGACAGACAGGCAGGCAGGCAGGCAGGCAGGCTCTCACCAGGTAGGCTCGCTGGCAAGCAGGCAGGCAGGCTCGCAGGCAGGTAGGCAGGCAGGCAGGCTGCAGGCAGGCAGGCAGGCAGGCTCGCAGGCAGGCAGCCAGGCTAGCAGGTAGGCAGGCTTGCAGGCAGGAAGGCAGGCAGGCAGGCATGCAGACAGACAGGCAGGCAGGCAGGCAGGAAGGCTAGCAGGCAGGCAGGCAAGTAGGCATTCAAGCAAGCTCGCAGGCTCGCAGGCCGGCCGGCAGGCAGGTAGACAGGCAGGTAGGCAGGCAGGCAGGCAAGCAAGCTCGCAGGCTCGCAGGCAGGCAGGCAGGCCGCAGGCAGGCAGGCCGCAGCAGGCAGGCAGGCAGGCAAGCAGGCAAGCAAGCTCGCAGGCTCGCAGGCAGGCAGGCAGGCAGGCAGGCAGGCAGGAAGGCAGGAATGCAGGCAGGTAGGCAGGCAGGCAGGCAGCCAGGCTAGCAGGCAGGCAGGCAGGCAGGCTTGCAGGCAGGCAGGCAGGCAGGCAGGCAGGCGGGCAGGCAGGCAGGCATGCAGACAGACAGGCAGGCAGGCAGGCAGGCAGGCTCTCACCAGGTAGGCTCGCTGGCAAGCAGGCAGGCAGGCTCGCAGGCAGGTAGGCAGGCAGGCAGGCTGCAGGCAGGCAGGCAGGCAGGCTCGCAGGCAGGCAGCCAGGCTAGCAGGTAGGCAGGCTTGCAGGCAGGCAGGCAGGCAGGCAGGCATGCAGACAGACAGGCAGGCAGGCAGGCAGGCTCGCACCAGGCAGGCTCGCTGGCAGCCAGGCAAGTAGGCAGGTAAGCAAGCTCGCAGGCTCGCAGGCAGGCAGGCAGGGAGGCAGGCAGGTAGACAGGCAGGCAGGCAGGCAAGCAAGCTGTAGGCTCACAGGCAGGCAGGCAAGCAGGCAGGCAAGCTCACAGGCTCGCAGGCAGGCAGGCAGGCAGGCAGGCAGGCAGGCAGGCAGGCAGGCAGGCATGCAGGCAGGTAGAAAGGCAGGCAGGCAGGCAGGAAGGCTAGCAGGCAGGCAGGCTCACAGGCAGGCAGGCAAGTAGGCAGGCAAGCTAGCTCGCAGGCTGACAGGCTGGCAGGGAGGCAGGCAGGGAGGCAGGCATGCAGGCAGGCAGGTAGACAATCAGGCAGGCAGGCAGGCAGGCAGGCAGGCTCGCACCAGGCAGGCTTACTGGCAGGCAGGTAGACAGGCAGGCTCGCAGCCAGGCAGCCAGGCTAGCAGCCAGACAGGCAGGCTTGCATGCAGGTAGGCAGGCAGGCATGTAGACAGACAGGCAGGCAGGCAGGCAGGCAGGCTCGAACCAGGCAGGCTCAATGGCAAGCAGGCAGGCAGGCTCGCAGGCAGGTAGGCAGGAAGGTTCGCAGGCAGGCAGGCAGGCAAGCAAGCTCGCCGTCTCGCAGGCAGGCAGGCAGGCTACAGGCAGGCAGGCAGACAGGCATGCAGGCAGGCAGACAAGCAGGAAGGCATGCAGACAGATAGGCAGGCAGGCAGTTAGGCAGGCAGGAAGGCAGGCTCGCACCAGGCAGGCTCGCTGGCAGGCAGGCAGGCAGGCTCGCAGGCACGTAAGCAAGAAGGTTGCAGGCAGGCAGGCAGGTCGCAGGCACGCAGGCAGGCTCGCAGACAGGCAGCCAGGCTACAGGCAGGGAGGCAGGCAGGCAGGCATGCAGGCATGCAGGCAGGTAGAGAGGCAGGCAGACAGGCACTCAGGCAGGCTGGCAGGCAGGCAGGCTCGCACCAGGCAGGCTTGCTGGCAGGCAGGCAGGCAGGCAGGCAGGCAGGCTCGCAGGCAGGCAGGCAGGCTCGCAGGCAGGCAGGCAGGCTAGCAGACAGGCAGGCAGGCAGGCTCGCAGGCAGGCAGGCAGTTAGGATCGCAGAAAGGCAGGATGGCAGGCTTGCAGGCAGGCAAGTAGGCATTCAAGCAAGCTCGCAGGCTCGCAGGCTGGCAGGCAGGCAGGCAGGCAGGCACCCAGGCTCGCAGGCAGGCAGGTTCGCAGGCAGGCAGACAGGCAAGCTAGCAGGCACAGGCTAGCAGGCAGGCAGGCTCTCAGGCAGGCAGGCAGCCTCGCAGGCAGGCAGGCTCGCAGGCAGGTAGGCAGGAAGGCATGCAGTCAGGCATGCAGGCATGCAGGCAGGTAGGCAGGCAGGCAGGTAGGCAGGCAGGCAGGCAGGCAGGAAGGAAGGCTAGCAAACAGGCAGGCTCGCAGGAAGGCAGGCAGGCAGGCAAGCATGCTTCCAGGCTCAATGGCAGGCAGGCAGGCAGGCATACATGCAGGCAGGCAGGCAGTCAGCCATGCAGGCAGGTAGGCAGGCAGGCAGGCAGGCTCGCTGGCAGGCAGGCAGGCAGGCATGCAGGCAGGTAGAGAGGCAGGCAGACAGGCACTCAGGCAGGCTGGCAGGCAGGCAGGCTCACAGGCAGGCTGGCAGGCAGGCATGCAGGCAGGCAGGTAGACAGGCAGGCAGGCAGGCAGGCTCGTACCAGGCAGGCTTGCTGGCAGGCAGGCAGGCTCGCAGGCAGGCAGGCAGGCTAGCAGACAGGCAGGCAGGCAGGCAGGCTTGCAGGCAGGCAGGCAGGCAGGCAGGCAGGCTCGCAGGCAGGCAGGCAGTTAGGTTCGCAGGCAGGCAGGATGGCAGGCTTACAGGCAGGCAGGCAGGCAAGCAAGCTCACAGGCTCGCAGGCAGGCAGGCAGGCACCCAGGCTCGCAGGCAGGCAGGCTCGCAGGCAGGCAGACAGGCAAGCTAGCAGGCACAGGTTAGCAGGCAGGCAGGCTCTCAGGCAGGCAGGCAGCCTCGCAGGCAGGCAGGCTCACAGGCAGGTAGGCAAGAAGGCATGCGGCAGGCATGCAGGCATGCAGGCAGGTAGGCAGGCAGGCAGGCAGGCAGGCAGGCAGGTAGGCAGGCAGGCAGGCAGGAAGGAAGGCTAGCAAGCAGGCAGGCTCGCAGGCAGGCAGGCAGGCAGGCAGGAATGCAGGCAGGTAGGCAGGCAGGCAGCCTCGCAGGCAGCCAGGCAAGTAGGCAGGTAAGCAAGCTCGGAGGCTCGCAGGCAGGCAGGCAGGCTGCAGGCAGGCAGGCAAGCAGGCAAGCAAGCTCGCAGGCTACAGGCTGGCAGGCAGGCAGGCAGGCTCGCAGGCTTGCAGGCAGGCAGGCAGGCTGTAGGCAGGCTCACAGGCTGGCAGGCAGGCTCACAGGCAGGCAGGCAGGCAGGCAGGCAGGCATGCAGGCATGCAGGCAGGCAGACAGGCAGGTAGTCAGGCAGGCAGGCAGGCATGCAGGCAGGTAGGCAGGCAGTCAGGCAGGCAGGCAGGCTGGTAGACAGGCAGGCAGGCAGGAAGGCAGGCAGGCTAGCAGGCAGGCAGGCTTGAAGGCAGGCAGGCAGGCAAGGAAGCTCACATGCTTGCTCGCTGGCAGGCAGGAAGGCAGGCGGGCTGACACCAGGCAGGCTCGCTGGCAGGCAGGCAGGCAGGCTGGCACCAGGCAGGTTCGCTGGCAGGCAGGCAAGCAAGCTCGCAGGCAGGCCGGCAGGCAGGCAGGCAGGCAGGCAGGCTGCAGGCAGGCAGGCAGGCAAGCAGGCAAGTATGCTAGGCAGGCAGGCAGGCATGCAGACAGACAGGCAGGCAGGTAGGCAGACAGGCAGGCTCGCACCAGGCAGGCTCACTGGCAAGCAGGCAGGCAGCTCACAGGCAGGTAGGCAGGAAGGTTCCCAGGCAGGCAGGCAGGCAAGCAAGCTCACAGGCTCGCAGGCAGGCAGGTAGGCAGGCAGGCAGGCAGGCAAACAGACAAGCAAGCTCGCAGGCACGCAAGCTCGCAGGCACGCAGGCAGGCTCGCAGGCAGGCAGGCCGGCCGCAGGTATGCAGGCAGGCAGGCAAGCAGGCAAGCAAGCTCGCAGGCTCGCAGGCTGGCAGGCAGGCAGGCAGGCAGGAAGGCTAGCAGGCAGGCAGGCAAGTAGGCATTCAAGCAAGCTCGCAGGCTCGCAGGCCGGCAGGCAGGCAGGTAGACAGGCAGGTAGGCAGGCAGGCAGGCAAGCAAGCTCGCAGGCTCGCAGGCAGGCAGGCAGGCCGCAGGCAGGCAGGCAGGCAAGCAGGCAAGCAAGCTCGCAGGCTCGCAGGCAGGCAGGCAGGCAGGCAGGCAGGAAGGCAGGAATGCAGGCAGGTAGGCAGGCAGGCAGGCAGGCAGGCGGGAAGGCTAGCAGGCAGGCAGGTTCTCAGGCAGGCAGCCAGGCTAGCAGGCAGGCAGGCAGGCAGGCTTGCAGGCAGGCAGGCAGGCAGGCAGGCAGGCAGGCAGGCTCTCACCAGGTAGGCTCGCTGGCAAGCAGACAGGCAGGCTCGCAGGCAGGTAGGCAGGCAGGCAGGCTGCAGGCAGGCTCGCAGGCAGGTAGGCAGGCAGGCAGGCTGCAGGCAGGCAGGCAGGCAGGCTCGCAGGCAGGCAGGCAGGCAGGCATGCAGACAGACAGGCAGGCAGGCAGGCAGGCAGGCTCGCAACAGGCAGGCTCACTGGCAAGCAGGCAGGCAGCTCACAGGCAGGTAGGCAGGAAGGTTCGCAGGCAGGCAGGCAGGCAAGCAAGCTCACAGGCTCGCAGGCAGGCAGGTAGGCAGGCAGGCAGGCAGGCAGGCAAACAGGCAAGCAAGCTCGCAGGCACGCAAGCTCGCAGGCACGCAGGCAGGCTCGCAGGCAGGCAGGCCGGCCGCAGGTATGCAGGCAGGCAGGCAAGCAGGCAAGCAAGCTCGCAGGCTCGCAGGCTGGCAGGCAGGCAGGCAGGCAGGAAGGCTAGCAGGCAGGCAGGCAAGTAGGCATTCAAGCAAGCTCGCAGGCTCGCAGGCCGGCAGGCAGGCAGGTAGACAGGCAGGTAGGCAGGCAGGCAGGCAAGCAAGCTCGCAGGCTCGCAGGCAGGCAGGCAGGCCGCAGGCAGGCAGGCAGGCAAGCAGGCAAGCAAGCTCGCAGGCTCGCAGGCAGGCAGGCAGGCAGGCAGGCAGGAAGGCAGGAATGCAGGCAGGTAGGCAGGCAGGCAGGCAGGCAGGCGGGAAGGCTAGCAGGCAGGCAGGTTCTCAGGCAGGCAGCCAGGCTAGCAGGCAGGCAGGCAGGCAGGCTTGCAGGCAGGCAGGCAGGCAGGCAAGCAGGCAGGCAGGCTCTCACCAGGTAGGCTCGCTGGCAAGCAGACAGGCAGGCTCGCAGGCAGGTAGGCAAGCAGGCAGGCTGCAGGCAGGCTCGCAGGCAGGTAGGCAGGCAGGCAGGCTGCAGGCAGGCAGGCAGGCAGGCTCACAGGCAGGCAGGCAGGCAGGCATGCAGACAGACAGGCAGGCAGGCAGGCAGGCAGGCTCGCAACAGGCAGGCTCGCTGGCAGCCAGGCAAGTAGGCAGGTAAGCAAGATCGCAGGCTCGCAGGCAGGCAGGCAGGGAGGCAGGCAGGTAGACAGGCAGGCAGGCAGGCAAGCAAGCTGCAGGCTCGCAGGCAGGCAGGCAAGCAGGCAGGCAAGCTCACAGGCTCGCAGGCAGGCAGGCAGGCAGGCAGGCAGGCAGGCAGGCAGGCAGGCAGGCAGGCAGGCAGGCATGCAGGCATGCAGGCAGGTAGGCAGGCAGGCAGGCAGGCAGGAAGGCTAGCAGGCAGGCAGGCTCGCAGGCAGGCAGGCAAGTAGGCAGGCAAGCTAGCTCGCAGGCTGACAGGCTGGCAGGGAGGCAGGCAGGCAGGCATGCAGGCAGGAAGGTAGACAGTCAGGCAGGCAGGCAGGCAGGCTCGCACCAGGCGGGCTTGCTGGCAGGCAGGTAGACAGGAAGGCTCGCAGGCAGGCAGCCAGGCTAGCAGGCAGGCAGGCAGGCTTGCATGCAGGTAGGCAGGCAGGCATGTAGACAGACAGGCAGGCAGGCAGGCAGGCAGGCTCGAACCAGGCAGGCTCGCTGGCAAGCAGGCAGGCAGGCTCGCAGACAGGTAGGCAGGAAGGTTCGCAGGCAGGCAGGCAGGCAAGCAAGCTCGCCGGCTCGCAGCCAGGCAGGCAGGCTACAGGCAGGCAGGCAGACAGGCAGGTAGGCAGGCAGGCAGGCTCGTAGGCAGGCTCACAGGCTGGCAGGCAGGCTCGCAGGCAGGCAGGCAGGCAGGCAGGCATGCAGGCAGGCAGACAGGCAGGTAGTCAGGCAGGCAGGCAGGCATGCAGGCAGGTAGGCAGGCAGGCAGGCAGGCAGGCAGGCAGGTAGACAGGCAGGCTAGCAGGCAGGCAGGCTTGAAGGCAGGCAGGCAGGCAGGCTGACACCAGGCAGGCTCGCTGGCAGGCAGGCAGGCAGGCTCGCACCAGGCAGGTTCGCTGGCAGGCAGGCAAGCAAGCTCGCAGGCAGGCAGGCAGGCAGGCAGGCAGGCAGGAAGGCTGCAGGCAGGCAGGCAGGCAGGCAGGCAAGCAGGCAAGTATGCTAGGCAGGCAGGCAGGCATGCAGACAGACAGGCAGGCAGGTAGGCAGGCAGGCAGGCTCGCACCAGGCAGGCTCGCTGGCAAGCAGGCAGGCAGGCTCGCAGACAGGTAGGCAGGAAGGTTCGCAGGCAGGCAGGCAGGCAAGCAAGCTCGCCGGCTCGCAGCCAGGCAGGCAGGCTACAGGCAGGCAGGCAGACAGGCAGGTAGGCAGGCAGGCAGGCTCGTAGGCAGGCTCACAGGCTGGCAGGCAGGCTCGCAGGCAGGCAGGCAGGCAGGCAGGCATGCAGGCAGGCAGACAGGCAGGTAGTCAGGCAGGCAGGCAGGCATGCAGGCAGGTAGGCAGGCAGGCAGGCAGGCAGGCAGGCAGGTAGACAGGCAGGCTAGCAGGCAGGCAGGTTTGAAGGCAGGCAGGCAGGCAGGCTGACACCAGGCAGGCTCGCTGGCAGGCAGGCAGGCAGGCTCGCAGGCAGGCAGGCAGGCAGGCAGGCAGGCAGGCAGGCAGGCTGCAGGCAGGCAGGCAGGCAGGCAGGCAAGCAGGCAAGTATGCTAGGCAGGCAGGCAGGCATGCAGACAGACAGGCAGGCAGGTAGGCAGGCAGGCAGGCTCGCACCAGGCAGGCTCGCTGGCAAGCAGGCAGGCAGCTCACAGGCAGGTAGGCAGGAAGGTTCGCAGGCAGGCAGGCAAGCAAGCAAGCTCACAGGCTCACAGGCAGGCAGGTAGGCAGGCAGGCAGGCAAGCAAACAGGCAAGCAAGCTTGCAGGCACGCAAGCTCGCAGGCATGCAGGCAGGCTCGCAGGCAGGCAGGCAGGCAGGCAGGCAGGCAGGCAGGCAGCCACGCTAGCAGGCTAGCAGGCAGGCAAGCAAGCTCGCAGGCTCGCAGGCAGGCAGGCCGGCCGCAGGTATGCAGGCAGGCAGGCAAGCAGGCAAGCAAGCTCGCAGGCTCGCAGGCTGGCAGGCAGGCAGGCAGGCAGGAAGGCTAGCAGGCAGGCAGGCAAGTAGGCATTCAAGCAAGCTCGCAGGCTCGCAGGCCGGCAGGCAGGCAGGTAGACAGGCAGGTAGGCAGGCAGGCAGGCAAGCAAGCTCGCAGGCTCGCAGGCAGGCAGGCAGGCCGCAGGCAGGCAGGCAGGCAAGCAGGCAAGCAAGCTCGCAGGCTCGCAGGCAGGCAGGCAGGCAGGCAGGCAGGAAGGCAGGAATGCAGGCAGGTAGGCAGGCAGGCAGGCAGGCAGGCGGGAAGGCTAGCAGGCAGGCAGGTTCTCAGGCAGGCAGCCAGGCTAGCAGGCAGGCAGGCAGGCAGGCTTGCAGGCAGGCAGGCAGGCAGGCAAGCAGGCAGGCAGGCTCTCACCAGGTAGGCTCGCTGGCAAGCAGACAGGCAGGCTCGCAGGCAGGTAGGCAAGCAGGCAGGCTGCAGGCAGGCTCGCAGGCAGGTAGGCAGGCAGGCAGGCTGCAGGCAGGCAGGCAGGCAGGCAGGCAGGCAGGCTCGCAACAGGCAGGCTCGCTGGCAGCCAGGCAAGTAGGCAGGTAAGCAAGATCGCAGGCTCGCAGGCAGGCAGGCAGGGAGGCAGGCAGGTAGACAGGCAGGCAGGCAGGCAAGCAAGCTGCAGGCTCGCAGGCAGGCAGGCAAGCAGGCAGGCAAGCTCACAGGCTCGCAGGCAGGCAGGCAGGCAGGCAGGCAGGCAGGCAGGCAGGCAGGCATGCAGGCATGCAGGCAGGCAGGCAGGCAGGCAGGAAGGCTAGCAGGCAGGCAGGCTCGCAGGCAGGCAGGCAAGTAGGCAGGCAAGCTAGCTCGCAGGCTGACAGGCTGGCAGGGAGGCAGGCAGGCAGGCATGCAGGCAGGAAGGTAGACAGTCAGGCAGGCAGGCAGGCAGGCTCGCACCAGGCGGGCTTGCTGGCAGGCAGGTAGACAGGAAGGCTCGCAGGCAGGCAGCCAGGCTAGCAGGCAGGCAGGCAGGCTTGCATGCAGGTAGGCAGGCAGGCATGTAGACAGACAGGCAGGCAGGCAGGCAGGCAGGCTCGAACCAGGCAGGCTCGCTGGCAAGCAGGCAGGCAGGCTCGCAGACAGGTAGGCAGGAAGGTTCGCAGGCAGGCAGGCAGGCAAGCAAGCTCGCCGGCTCGCAGCCAGGCAGGCAGGCTACAGGCAGGCAGGCAGACAGGCAGGTAGGCAGGCAGGCAGGCTCGTAGGCAGGCTCACAGGCTGGCAGGCAGGCTCGCAGGCAGGCAGGCAGGCAGGCAGGCATGCAGGCAGGCAGACAGGCAGGTAGTCAGGCAGGCAGGCAGGCATGCAGGCAGGTAGGCAGGCAGGCAGGCAGGCAGGCAGGCAGGTAGACAGGCAGGCTAGCAGGCAGGCAGGCTTGAAGGCAGGCAGGCAGGCAGGCTGACACCAGGCAGGCTCGCTGGCAGGCAGGCAGGCAGGCTCGCACCAGGCAGGTTCGCTGGCAGGCAGGCAAGCAAGCTCGCAGGCAGGCAGGCAGGCAGGCAGGCAGGCAGGAAGGCTGCAGGCAGGCAGGCAGGCAGGCAGGCAAGCAGGCAAGTATGCTAGGCAGGCAGGCAGGCATGCAGACAGACAGGCAGGCAGGTAGGCAGGCAGGCAGGCTCGCACCAGGCAGGCTCGCTGGCAAGCAGGCAGGCAGGCTCGCAGACAGGTAGGCAGGAAGGTTCGCAGGCAGGCAGGCAGGCAAGCAAGCTCGCCGGCTCGCAGCCAGGCAGGCAGGCTACAGGCAGGCAGGCAGACAGGCAGGTAGGCAGGCAGGCAGGCTCGTAGGCAGGCTCACAGGCTGGCAGGCAGGCTCGCAGGCAGGCAGGCAGGCAGGCAGGCATGCAGGCAGGCAGACAGGCAGGTAGTCAGGCAGGCAGGCAGGCATGCAGGCAGGTAGGCAGGCAGGCAGGCAGGCAGGCAGGCAGGTAGACAGGCAGGCTAGCAGGCAGGCAGGCTTGAAGGCAGGCAGGCAGGCAGGCTGACACCAGGCAGGCTCGCTGGCAGGCAGGCAGGCAGGCTCGCAGGCAGGCAGGCAGGCAGGCAGGCAGGCAGGCAGGCTGCAGGCAGGCAGGCAGGCAGGCAGGCAAGCAGGCAAGTATGCTAGGCAGGCAGGCAGGCATGCAGACAGACAGGCAGGCAGGTAGGCAGGCAGGCAGGCTCGCACCAGGCAGGCTCGCTGGCAAGCAGGCAGGCAGCTCACAGGCAGGTAGGCAGGAAGGTTCGCAGGCAGGCAGGCAAGCAAGCAAGCTCACAGGCTCACAGGCAGGCAGGTAGGCAGGCAGGCAGGCAAGCAAACAGGCAAGCAAGCTTGCAGGCACGCAAGCTCGCAGGCATGCAGGCAGGCTCGCAGGCAGGCAGGCAGGCAGGCAGGCAGGCAGGCAGGCAGGCAGCCACGCTAGCAGGCTAGCAGGCAGGCAAGCAAGCTCGCAGGCTCGCAGGCAGGCAGGCCGGCCGCAGGTATGCAGGCAGGCAGGCAAGCAGGCAAGCAAGCTCGCAGGCTCGCAGGCTGGCAGGCAAGCAGGCAGGAAGGCTAGCAGGCAGGCAGGCAAGTAGGCATTCAAGCAAGCTCGCAGGCTCGCAGGCCGGCAGGCAGGCAGGTAGACAGGCAGGTAGGCAGGCAGGCAGGCAAGCAAGCTCGCAGGCTCGCAGGCAGGCAGGCAGGCCGCAGGCAGGCAGGCAGGCAGGCAAGCAGGCAAGCAAGCTCGCAGGCTCGCAGGCAGGCAGGCAGGCAGGCAGGCAGGAAGGCAGGAATGCAGGCAGGTAGGCAGGCAGGCAGGCAGCCAGGCTAGCAGTCAGGCAGGCAGGCAGGCTTGCAGGCAGGCAGGCAGGCAGGCAGGCAGGCGGGCAGGCAGGCAGGCATGCAGACAGACAGGCAGGCAGGCAGGCAGGCAGGCAGGCTCTCACCAGGTAGGCTCGCTGGCAAGCAGGCAGGCAGGCTCGCAGGCAGGTAGGCAGGCAGGCAGGCTGTAGGCAGGCAGGCAGGCAGGCTCGCAGGCAGGCAGCCAGGCTAGCAGGTAGGCAGGCTTGCAGGCAGGCAGGCAGGCAGGCAGGCAGGCATGCAGGCAGGTAGAAAGGCAGGCAGGCAGGCGGGAAGGCTAGCAGGCAGGCAGGCTCGCAGGCAGGCAGGCAAGTAGGCAGGCAAGCTAGCTCGCAGGCTGACAGGCTGGCAGGGAGGCAGGCAGGGAGGCAGGCATGCAGGCAGGCAGGTAGACAATCAGGCAGGCAGGCAGGCAGGCAGGCAGGCTCGCACCAGGCAGGCTTACTGGCAGGCAGGTAGACAGGCAGGCTCGCAGCCAGGCAGCCAGGCTAGCAGCCAGGCAGGCAGGCTTGCATGCAGGTAGGCAGGCAGGCATGTAGACAGACAGGCAGGCAGGCAGGCAGGCAGGCTCGAACCAGGCAGGCTCAATGGCAAGCAGGCAGGCAGGCTCGCAGGCAGGTAGGCAGGAAGGTTCGCAGGCAGGCAGGCAGGCAAGCAAGCTCGCCGTCTCGCAGGCAGGCAGGCAGGCTACAGGCAGGCAGGCAGACAGGCATGCAGGCAGGCAGACAAGCAGGAAGGCATGCAGACAGATAGGCAGGCAGGCAGTTAGGCAGGCAGGAAGGCAGGCTCGCACCAGGCAGGCTCGCTGGCAGGCAGGCAGGCAGGCTCGCAGGCACGTAAGCAAGAAGGTCGCAGGCAGGCAGGCAGGTCGCAGGCAGGCAGGCAGGCTCGCAGACAGGCAGCCAGGCTACAGGCAGGGAGGCAGGCAGGCAGGCATGCAGGCATGCAGGCAGGTAGAGAGGCAGGCAGACAGGCACTCAGGCAGGCTGGCAGGCAGGCAGGCTCGCACCAGGCAGGCTTGCTGGCAGGCAGGCAGGCAGGCAGGCTCGCAGGCAGGCAGGCAGGCTCGCAGGCAGGCAGGCAGGCTAGCAGACAGGCAGGCAGGCAGGCTCGCAGGCAGGCAGGCAGTTAGGATCGCAGGAAGGCAGGATGGCAGGCTTGCAGGCAGGCAAGTAGGCATTCAAGCAAGCTCGCAGGCTCGCAGGCTGGCAGGCAGGCAGGCAGGCAGGCACCCAGGCTCGCAGGCAGGCAGGTTCGCAGGCAGGCAGACAGGCAAGCTAGCAGGCACAGGCTAGCAAGCAGGCAGGCTCTCAGGCAGGCAGGCAGCCTCGCAGGCAGGCAGGCTCGCAGGCAGGTAGGCAGGAAGGCATGCAGTCAGGCATGCAGGCATGCAGGCAGGTAGGCAGGCAGGCAGGTAGGCAGGCAGGCAGGCAGGCAGGAAGGAAGGCTAGCAAACAGGCAGGCTCGCAGGAAGGCAGGCAGGCAGGCAAGCATGCTTCCAGGCTCAATGGCAGGCAGGCAGGCAGGCATACATGCAGGCAGGCAGGCAGTCAGCCATGCAGGCAGGTAGGCAGGCAGGCAGGCAGGCAGGCAGGCTCGCTGGCAGGCAGGCAGGCAGGCATGCAGGCAGGTAGAGAGGCAGGCAGACAGGCACTCAGGCAGGCTGGCAGGCAGGCAGGCTCACAGGCAGGCTGGCAGGCAGGCATGCAGGCAGGCAGGTAGACAGGCAGGCAGGCAGGCAGGCTCGTACCAGGCAGGCTTGCTGGCAGGCAGGCAGGCAGGCAGGCTCGCAGGCAGGCAGGCAGGCTAGCAGACAGGCAGGAAGGCATGCAGGCAGGTAGGCAGGCAGGCAGGCAGGCAGGCAGGTAGGCAGGCAGGCAGGCAGGAAGGAAGGCTAGCAAGCAGGCAGGCTCGCAGGAAGGCAGGCAGGCAGGCAAGCATGCTTGCAGGCTCAATGGCAGGCAGGCAGGCAGGCATACATGCAGGCAGGCAGGCAGTCAGCCATGCAGGCAGGTAGGCCGGCAGGCAGGCAGGCAGGCAGGCTCGCTGGCAGGCAGGCAGGCAGGCAGGCTCGCAGGCCGGCAGGCAGGCAGGTAGACAGGCAGGTAGGCAGGCAGGCAGGCAGGAAGGAAGGCTAGCAAGCAGGCAGGCTCGCAGGAAGGCAGGCAGGCAGGCAAGCATGCTTGCAGGCTCAATGGCAGGCAGGCAGGCAGGCATACATGCAGGCAGGCAGTCAGGCATGCAGGCAGGTAGGCAGGCAGGCAGGCAGGCAGGCTCGCTGGCAGGCAGGCAGGCAGGCAGGCTCGCAGGCCGGCAGGCAGGCAGGTAGACAGGCAGGTAGGCAGGCAGGCAGGCAAGCAAGCTCGCAGGATCGCAGGCATGCAGGTAGGCAGGCAGGCAGGAATGCAGGCAGTTAGGCAGGCAGACAGCCAGGCGGGAAGGCTATCAGGCAGGCAGGCTCGCACGCAGGCAGGCAAGTTGTCAAGCAAGCAAGCTCGCAGGGTGGCAGGCAGTCTGGCAGGCAGGCAGGAATGCAGGAAGGCAGGCATGCAGGCAGGCAGGTAAACAGGCAGTCAGGCAAGCAGGCAGGCAGGAATGCAGGAAGGCAGGCATGCAGGCAGGCAGGTAAACAGGCAGGCAGGCAGGCAGGCAGGCTCGCACAAGGCAGGCTCGCTGGCAGGCAGGCAGGCAGGAAGGCAGGCTCGCAGGCAGGCAGCCAGGCTAGCAGGCAGGCAGCCAGGCTAGCAGGCAGGCAGCCAGGCTAGCAGGCAGGCAGGCAGGCAGGCTCGCAGGCAGGCAGGCAGGCAAGCTAGCAGGCACAGGCTAGCAGGCAGGCAGGCTCTCAGGCAGGCAGGCAGCCTCGCAGGCAGGCATTCTCGCAGGCAGGTAGGCAGGAAGGCATGCAGGCAGGCATGCAGGCATGCAGGCAGGTAGGCAGGCAGGCAGGCAGGCAGGCAGGTAGGCAGGCAGGCAGGCAGGAAGGAAGGCTAGCAAGCAGGCAGGCTCGCAGGAAGGCAGGCAGGCAGGCAAGCATGCTTGCAGGCTCAATGGCAGGCAGGCAGGCAGGCATACATGCAGGCAGGCAGTCAGGCATGCGAGCAGGTAGGCAGGCAGGCAGGCAGGCAGGCTCGCTGGCAGGCAGGCAGGCAGGCAGGCTCGCAGGCCGGCAGGCAGGCAGGTAGACAGGCAGGTAGGCAGGCAGGCAGGCAAGCAAGCTCGCAGGATCGCAGGCATGCAGGTAGGCAGGCAGGCAGGAATGCAGGCAGTTAGGCAGGCAGACAGCCAGGCGGGAAGGCTATCAGGCAGGCAGGCTCGCACGCAGGCAGGCAAGTTGTCAAGCAAGCAAGCTCGCAGGGTGGCAGGCAGTCTGGCAGGCAGGCAGGAATGCAGGAAGGCAGGCATGCAGGCAGGCAGGTAAACAGGCAGTCAGGCAAGCAGGCAGGCAGGAATGCAGGAAGGCAGGCATGCAGGCAGGCAGGTAAACAGGCAGGCAGGCAGGCAGGCAGGCTCGCACAAGGCAGGCTCGCTGGCAGGCAGGCAGGCAGGAAGGCAGGCTCGCAGGCAGGCAGCCAGGCTAGCAGGCAGGCAGCCAGGCTAGCAGGCAGGCAGGCAGGCAGGCTTGCAGGCAGGCAGGCAGGCAGGCAGGCAGGCATGCCAACAGACAGGCAGGCAGGTAGGCTGGCAGGCAGGCACTCACCAGGTAGGCTCGCTGGCTAGCAGGCAGGCAGGCTCACAGGCAGGTAGGCAGGCAGGCAGGCTGCAGGCAGGCAGGCAGGCAGGCAGGCAGGCAGGCAGGCAGGCTCGCAGGCAGGCAGCCAGGCTAGCAGGTAGGCAGGCTTGCAGGCAGGCAGGCAGGCAGGCATGCAGACAGACAGGCAGGCAGGCATGCAGGCAGGCTCGCACCAGGCAGGCTCGCTGGCAAGCAGGCAGGCAGGCTCGCAGGCTCGCAGAGAGGCAGGCAGGCATGCAGGCAGATAGGCAGGCAGGAAGGCTAGCAGGCAGGCATGCTCGCAGGCAGCCAGGCAAGTAGGCAGGTAAGCAAGCTCGGAGGCTCGCAGGTAGGCAGGCAGGCCGCAGGCAGGCAGGCAAGCAGGCAAGCAAGCTCGCAGGCTACAGGCAGGCAGGCAGGCAGGCTCGCAGGCAGGCAGGCAGGCAGGCAAGCAGCTCGCAGGCTAGCAGGCAGGCAGGCAGGCTGTAGGCAGGCAGGCAGGTAGGCAGGCAGGCAGGCTCGTAGGCAGGCTCACAGGCTGGCAGGCAGGCTCGCAGGCAGGCAGGCAGGCAGGCAGGCAGGCAGGCAGGCAGGCAGGCATGCAGGCAGGCAGACAGGCAGGTAGTCAGGCAGGCAGGCAGGTAGGCAGGCAGGTAGGCAGGCAGTCAGGCAGGCAGGTAGACAGGCAGGCAGGCAGGAAGGCAGGCAGGCTAGCAGGCAGGCAGGCTTGAAGGCAGGCAGGCAGGCAAGGAAGCTCACATGCTTGCTCGCTGGCAGGCAGGAAGGCAGGCAGGCTGACACCAGGCAGGCTCGCTGGCAGGCAGGCAGGCAGGCAGGCTCGCACCAGGCAGGTTCGCTGGCAGGCAGGCAGGCAGGCAGGCTCGCAGGCAGGTAGGCAGGAAAGTTCGCAGGCAGGCAGGCAGGCAAGCAAGCTCGCAGGCTCGCAGGCTCGCAGGCAGGCAGGCAGGCAGGCTGCAGGCAGGCAGGCGGGCGGGCAGGCAAGCAGGCAAGTATGCTAGGCAGGCAGGCAGGCATGCAGACAGACAGGCAGGCAGGTAGGCATGCAGGCAGGCTCGCACCAGGCAGGCTCGCTGGCAAGCAGGTAGGCAGCTCACCGGCAGGTAGGCAGGAAGGTTCGCAGGCAGGCAGGCAGGCAAGCAAGCTCACAGGCTCGCAGGCAGGCAGGTAGGCAGGCAGGCAGGCAGGAAGGCAGGAATGCAGGCAGGTAGGCAGGCAGGCAGGCAGGCAGGCGGGAAGGCTAGCAGGCAGGCAGGTTCTCAGGCAGGCAGCCAGGCTAGCAGGCAGGCAGGCAGGCAGGCTTGCAGGCAGGCAGGCAGGCAGGCAAGCAGGCAGGCAGGCTCTCACCAGGTAGGCTCGCTGGCAAGCAGACAGGCAGGCTCGCAGGCAGGTAGGCAAGCAGGCAGGCTGCAGGCAGGCTCGCAGGCAGGTAGGCAGGCAGGCAGGCTGCAGGCAGGCAGGCAGGCAGGCTCGCAGGCAGGCAGGCAGGCAGGCATGCAGACAGACAGGCAGGCAGGCAGGCAGGCAGGCTCGCAACAGGCAGGCTCGCTGGCAGCCAGGCAAGTAGGCAGGTAAGCAAGATCGCAGGCTCGCAGGCAGGCAGGCAGGGAGGCAGGCAGGTAGACAGGCAGGCAGGCAGGCAAGCAAGCTGCAGGCTCGCAGGCAGGCAGGCAAGCAGGCAGGCAAGCTCACAGGCTCGCAGGCAGGCAGGCAGGCAGGCAGGCAGGCAGGCAGGCAGGCAGGCATGCAGGCATGCAGGCAGGTAGGCAGGCAGGCAGGCAGGCAGGAAGGCTAGCAGGCAGGCAGGCTCGCAGGCAGGCAGGCAAGTAGGCAGGCAAGCTAGCTCGCAGGCTGACAGGCTGGCAGGGAGGCAGGCAGGCAGGCATGCAGGCAGGCAGGTAGACAGTCAGGCAGGCAGGCAGGCAGGCTCGCACCAGGCGGGCTTGCTGGCAGGCAGGTAGACAGGAAGGCTCGCAGGCAGGCAGCCAGGCTAGCAGGCAGGCAGGCAGGCTTGCATGCAGGTAGGCAGGCAGGCATGTAGACAGACAGGCAGGCAGGCAGGCAGGCAGGCTCGAACCAGGCAGGCTCGCTGGCAAGCAGGCAGGCAGGCTCGCAGACAGGTAGGCAGGAAGGTTCGCAGGCAGGCAGGCAGGCAAGCAAGCTCGCCGGCTCGCAGCCAGGCAGGCAGGCTACAGGCAGGCAGGCAGACAGGCAGGTAGGCAGGCAGGCAGGCTCGTAGGCAGGCTCACAGGCTGGCAGGCAGGCTCGCAGGCAGGCAGGCAGGCAGGCAGGCATGCAGGCAGGCAGACAGGCAGGTAGTCAGGCAGGCAGGCAGGCATGCAGGCAGGTAGGCAGGCAGGCAGGCAGGCAGGCAGGCAGGTAGACAGGCAGGCTAGCAGGCAGGCAGGCTTGAAGGCAGGCAGGCAGGCAGGCTGACACCAGGCAGGCTCGCTGGCAGGCAGGCAGGCAGGCTCGCACCAGGCAGGTTCGCTGGCAGGCAGGCAAGCAAGCTCGCAGGCAGGCAGGCAGGCAGGCAGGCAGGCAGGAAGGCTGCAGGCAGGCAGGCAGGCAGGCAGGCAAGCAGGCAAGTATGCTAGGCAGGCAGGCAGGCATGCAGACAGACAGGCAGGCAGGTAGGCAGGCAGGCAGGCTCGCACCAGGCAGGCTCGCTGGCAAGCAGGCAGGCAGGCTCGCAGACAGGTAGGCAGGAAGGTTCGCAGGCAGGCAGGCAGGCAAGCAAGCTCGCCGGCTCGCAGCCAGGCAGGCAGGCTACAGGCAGGCAGGCAGACAGGCAGGTAGGCAGGCAGGCAGGCTCGTAGGCAGGCTCACAGGCTGGCAGGCAGGCTCGCAGGCAGGCAGGCAGGCAGGCAGGCATGCAGGCAGGCAGACAGGCAGGTAGTCAGGCAGGCAGGCAGGCAGGCAGGCAGGTAGGCAGGCAGGCAGGCAGGCAGGCAGGCAGGTAGACAGGCAGGCTAGCAGGCAGGCAGGCTTGAAGGCAGGCAGGCAGGCAGGCTGACACCAGGCAGGCTCGCTGGCAGGCAGGCAGGCAGGCTCGCAGGCAGGCAGGCAGGCAGGCAGGCAGGCAGGCAGGCAGGCTGCAGGCAGGCAGGCAGGCAGGCAGGCAAGCAGGCAAGTATGCTAGGCAGGCAGGCAGGCATGCAGACAGACAGGCAGGCAGGTAGGCAGGCAGGCAGGCTCGCACCAGGCAGGCTCGCTGGCAAGCAGGCAGGCAGCTCACAGGCAGGTAGGCAGGAAGGTTCGCAGGCAGGCAGGCAAGCAAGCAAGCTCACAGGCTCACAGGCAGGCAGGTAGGCAGGCAGGCAGGCAAGCAAACAGGCAAGCAAGCTTGCAGGCACGCAAGCTCGCAGGCATGCAGGCAGGCTCGCAGGCAGGCAGGCAGGCAGGCAGGCAGGCAGGCAGGCAGCCACGCTAGCAGGCTAGCAGGCAGGCAAGCAAGCTCGCAGGCTCGCAGGCAGGCAGGCCGGCCGCAGGTATGCAGGCAGGCAGGCAAGCAGGCAAGCAAGCTCGCAGGCTCGCAGGCTGGCAGGCAGGCAGGCAGGCAGGAAGGCTAGCAGGCAGGCAGGCAAGTAGGCATTCAAGCAAGCTCGCAGGCTCGCAGGCCGGCAGGCAGGCAGGTAGACAGGCAGGTAGGCAGGCAGGCAGGCAAGCAAGCTCGCAGGCTCGCAGGCAGGCAGGCAGGCCGCAGGCAGGCAGGCAGGCAAGCAGGCAAGCAAGCTCGCAGGCTCGCAGGCAGGCAGGCAGGCAGGCAGGCAGGAAGGCAGGAATGCAGGCAGGTAGGCAGGCAGGCAGGCAGGCAGGCGGGAAGGCTAGCAGGCAGGCAGGTTCTCAGGCAGGCAGCCAGGCTAGCAGGCAGGCAGGCAGGCAGGCTTGCAGGCAGGCAGGCAGGCAGGCAAGCAGGCAGGCAGGCTCTCACCAGGTAGGCTCGCTGGCAAGCAGACAGGCAGGCTCGCAGGCAGGTAGGCAAGCAGGCAGGCTGCAGGCAGGCTCGCAGGCAGGTAGGCAGGCAGGCAGGCTGCAGGCAGGCAGGCAGGCAGGCAGGCAGGCAGGCTCGCAACAGGCAGGCTCGCTGGCAGCCAGGCAAGTAGGCAGGTAAGCAAGATCGCAGGCTCGCAGGCAGGCAGGCAGGGAGGCAGGCAGGTAGACAGGCAGGCAGGCAGGCAAGCAAGCTGCAGGCTCGCAGGCAGGCAGGCAAGCAGGCAGGCAAGCTCACAGGCTCGCAGGCAGGCAGGCAGGCAGGCAGGCAGGCAGGCAGGCAGGCAGGCATGCAGGCATGCAGGCAGGCAGGCAGGCAGGCAGGAAGGCTAGCAGGCAGGCAGGCTCGCAGGCAGGCAGGCAAGTAGGCAGGCAAGCTAGCTCGCAGGCTGACAGGCTGGCAGGGAGGCAGGCAGGCAGGCATGCAGGCAGGAAGGTAGACAGTCAGGCAGGCAGGCAGGCAGGCTCGCACCAGGCGGGCTTGCTGGCAGGCAGGTAGACAGGAAGGCTCGCAGGCAGGCAGCCAGGCTAGCAGGCAGGCAGGCAGGCTTGCATGCAGGTAGGCAGGCAGGCATGTAGACAGACAGGCAGGCAGGCAGGCAGGCAGGCTCGAACCAGGCAGGCTCGCTGGCAAGCAGGCAGGCAGGCTCGCAGACAGGTAGGCAGGAAGGTTCGCAGGCAGGCAGGCAGGCAAGCAAGCTCGCCGGCTCGCAGCCAGGCAGGCAGGCTACAGGCAGGCAGGCAGACAGGCAGGTAGGCAGGCAGGCAGGCTCGTAGGCAGGCTCACAGGCTGGCAGGCAGGCTCGCAGGCAGGCAGGCAGGCAGGCAGGCATGCAGGCAGGCAGACAGGCAGGTAGTCAGGCAGGCAGGCAGGCATGCAGGCAGGTAGGCAGGCAGGCAGGCAGGCAGGCAGGCAGGTAGACAGGCAGGCTAGCAGGCAGGCAGGCTTGAAGGCAGGCAGGCAGGCAGGCTGACACCAGGCAGGCTCGCTGGCAGGCAGGCAGGCAGGCTCGCACCAGGCAGGTTCGCTGGCAGGCAGGCAAGCAAGCTCGCAGGCAGGCAGGCAGGCAGGCAGGCAGGCAGGAAGGCTGCAGGCAGGCAGGCAGGCAGGCAGGCAAGCAGGCAAGTATGCTAGGCAGGCAGGCAGGCATGCAGACAGACAGGCAGGCAGGTAGGCAGGCAGCAGGCTCGCACCAGGCAGGCTCGCTGGCAAGCAGGCAGGCAGGCTCGCAGACAGGTAGGCAGGAAGGTTCGCAGGCAGGCAGGCAGGCAAGCAAGCTCGCCGGCTCGCAGCCAGGCAGGCAGGCTACAGGCAGGCAGGCAGACAGGCAGGTAGGCAGGCAGGCAGGCTCGTAGGCAGGCTCACAGGCTGGCAGGCAGGCTCGCAGGCAGGCAGGCAGGCAGGCAGGCATGCAGGCAGGCAGACAGGCAGGTAGTCAGGCAGGCAGGCAGGCATGCAGGCAGGTAGGCAGGCAGGCAGGCAGGCAGGCAGGCAGGCAGGTAGACAGGCAGGCTAGCAGGCAGGCAGGCTTGAAGGCAGGCAGGCAGGCAGGCTGACACCAGGCAGGCTCGCTGGGCAGGCAGGCAGGCAGGCTCGCAGGCAGGCAGGCAGGCAGGCAGGCAGGCAGGCTGCAGGCAGGCAGGCAGGCAGGCAGGCAAGCAGGCAAGTATGCTAGGCAGGCAGGCAGGCATGCAGACAGACAGGCAGGCAGGTAGGCAGGCAGGCAGGCTCGCACCAGGCAGGCTCGCTGGCAAGCAGGCAGGCAGCTCACAGGCAGGTAGGCAGGAAGGTTCGCAGGCAGGCAGGCAAGCAAGCAAGCTCACAGGCTCACAGGCAGGCAGGTAGGCAGGCAGGCAGGCAAGCAAACAGGCAAGCAAGCTTGCAGGCACGCAAGCTCGCAGGCATGCAGGCAGGCTCGCAGGCAGGCAGCAGCAGGCAGGCAGGCAG